>NC_053493.1:221719437-231011937 GCF_905171775.1 Rana temporaria
CACGAGCAGGCGCAATTTTTAAGCGTGAAATGTTGGGTATTATTTTACTCAGCGTAACATTATCTTTAACAATATATAAAAAAATTGGGCCAAATTTATTGTTGTCTTATTTTTTAATTAAAAAAAGTGATTTTTAAAAAAAAAAAGTGCGCTTGTAAGACCGCTGCGCAAATACGGTGTGACAAAAAGTATTGCAATGACCGCCATTTTATTCTCTAGGGTGTTAGAAAAAAAATATACATAATGTTTGGGGGTTTTAAGTATTTTTCTAGCAAAAAAAACAGTTTTAGTCTTGTAAACGCCGAATCTGAAAAACACCTTGGGCCAGATTCAGGTATAATCGCCTATCTTTAGGCGGGCGTAGCGTATCTCAGATACACTACGCCGCCGTAAGTTTGAGCAGAAAGTTGTGTATTCACATAGTACTTGCGCTTAAACTTACGGCGGCGCAGTGTAACTGGGCCGGCGTAAGCCCGCCTAATTCAAAATAGGCTGGCTGGGGGCGTGTACTATGTAAAATAGTAGTGACCCCACGTTTTTGACGTTTTTAACGAACGGCGCATGCGCCTTCCGTGGACATATCCCAGTGCGCATGCTCCAAATGACGTCGGCAAATCGTCATGCTTTCGACGTGAACGTAAATTACGTCCAGCCCTATTCGCGAACGACTTAGGCAAACGACGTAAAAAAATCAAATTTTGTCGCGGGAACGATGGCCATACTTATAATTGGCTGCACCTCATAGACCCAGGGGTAACTTTACGCCGGAAAAAGCCGAACGTAAACAAAGTAAAAAAATATGCCGGGCGGACGTACGTTTGTGAATCAGCGTATCTACCTAATTTGCATATTCTACGCTGAAATCGATGGAAGCGCCACCTAGCAGCCAGCGTAAATATGCAGCCTAAGATACGACGGTGTAAGAGACTTACGCCGGTCGGTTCTTAGGGAAATCTATGCGTAACTGATTCTAAGAATCAGGCGCATAGATACGACGGCGCCCAATCGGACTTACGACGGCATATCTGGAGATACGCCGTCGTAAGTCTCTGTGAATCTGGCCCCTTCTGTCCTTAAGTGGTTAAACAGTTTTGTGCTTAAAAAAAAAAAAAAAAACAGTAAAGTTAGCCCAATGTTTTTGCATAATGTGAAATATGAAATTACCCCAAGTAAATAGGTACCTAACATGTCACCTTCAAAATTTCACATGCTCCTGGTATGGCGCCAAACTTCGCTACTTAAAAATCCACATAGGTGACGCTTTAATTTTTTTTAATGGTAACATGTTTTGAGTTACAGAGGACGTCTAGGTCTAGGGTTCGCTTCTGCATGCGAGCACACGGTGACAGGGGCGCTTATTTTTTTTAATTTTTTTATTGTTCATTTTAGTTTGACACTTTTTTCCCCCCCAAATTTTTTTTTATCACTTTTATTCCTAATACAAGGAATATAAACATCACTTGTAATAGGAATATGGCATGACAGGTCCTCTTTACAGTGAGATGTGGGGTCAATAAGACCCCACACCTCACCTCTAGGCTGGGAAGCCTGAAATAAAAATAAATGATTCTGGCTTTGATCGTAGCGGTAAGTCGATAGAAGTACCGGAGGGCAGTGGGAGGGGGGATGTCCCATTCCCCTGCCCGTAGAATATGACAGGGTATTGCAGAGTATGGCTGGGTATTGCAGAGTATGGCAGAGTATTGCAGAGTATGGCAGGGTATTAAAGAGTATTGCAGAATATGGCAGAGATGGCTAAGCATGGATGGATGCATGGCTGGATCTGTGACTGCAACTGTCACAGAGCAGCGCTGCTGCATCCAGCCCACAGCGCTGCTACTACCGATCCCTCCCCCTCACCTCTCACACTGTACCGATCGGTACACTGAGGGGAGATAGGAACTGGCATGACATGACATGACGCTGGTTTGTTTACAAGTGATCGCTCTATCATTTGACGGAGCGATCACATGGTAAACAACCGCTATCAGCGACCATTTACTGTCATCCGTGATGCACTGGGTCCTCTGGACCCGGCTGTCACGGATACTCCCGTGTGTGTGGCCCTTCGGGAGCGCGATTCTGGGAGAACGTCAATGTACGCCCTCCCAGATTTATCGAGGCCGCACTGTATTCGGCTATAGTGCGGTCGGCAAGCAGTTAAAAAATTTTTTAACCCATTTTTAATATGGTATATATAATATGTAATATTGATGGTCCCTTCCACATAGCTGACCAACAATTGAGCTGAGTTCTTAAAGAGGAAGTAGTAAACTCCCCTTGTGTGTTGGTACCTATAGGTAAGCCTATAATAAGGCATACCTATAGGAACTGTAAAAATCCCTCAAACTTGCACCATTTAGGAAATATTTACTGTATACTGCGCCAGTTGCGCATGCACTCTGAAGAAATTGCCACTCATGCAGTTTCTTCAGGGCCTGTGCCATGACCGGCTGCTCCCACACGCAAAAAAATGAAATATTGTTTTTATCAGCCATACAGACTGTCCATAATAATTTTTTGCCTATATATTTGTACGCAAGATTATTGCTGATGGCCCATCTTTGCACATATCCTTGATAATCATATAGTAAGTGGCTTACTTTTACTGTCCTGTAACCCTGCTCTTTTATATATATACAGTATATATATATACATATATATTTATATTTATATATATATTTATACATATGTGAGATATTGAGGGATATATTAATCTACAGGCTTGCCCTTAATTTTTCTGCCCTGAATGAGGTTCCATTGTTGGCTGTGGGTCCTGATGCCCCTATGCCCGCCCCAGACTGTACCTTATTGAATTTGCATTAACTACTGCAATATTGTAAGCATTATGATTAATTTAAAAAAAATGTGTTTATTATGATTGAATAATATACTCTATAGGCCAGATTCACAAAAGAGATACGACGGCGTATCTCCTGATACCAGGGATGTATCTTGGCCTAGGGCGGCACTTTGCGGGGGGCGGCACGGGCGCCAAAGCCGCCCCCCCGCATGAAAAAAAAAGACCCCTGATCCGTCCTTTTATTTAATCGGCTCCTGCGGCCGCCTTCCGGCTCCCTCATAAATTTAGCCCCTTGCGCAGCGGCCTGTAGCGTGGCACTTGCGCTAGCAACATACATGGGGCATACTTAACCAGGTGGAGGGAGCGACTGACGCCCGCATTAAACGGCCGGTGATTGGCCAGACTGGGTGCATGTCATACCAGAGGCGGACATCAGTCCCTGCCCTCAAGGAGCTTACAATCTAAAGTCCCTAACTAGCATTCATGCATACATACACATGGTAAGGGCAACAATTTAGACAGGAGCCAACTGGATTGATTGATGTAAGTATGGTGCGTGAGTGTGCTAATGTACAGAGAGTAAGAGGCGGAGCTCTAACAGGAAAAGGTGGAGCCTAAAGTGGAAGGGGTGTGGTTTACAGATGATAGGGCGTGTCTTAAACAGGAAGGGGTGGGTCATATTTAAATTAGGGGGCGCATGAGTTTAGTCAGGCCTAGGGCAGCACAAAACCTAAATACACCTCTGCCTGATACGCCGTCGTATCTCTGTTTCTAACTATGCGACTGATTAATAGAATCAGTTACAAATAGATAGGCAGAAGATCCGACAGGTGTAATGGACTTACACTGTCGGATCTTAGGATGCAGTACCGCGGCCGCCACTGGGGGGAGTTTGCGTCGTAAACCAGCGTCAGGTATGCAAATTAGGAGTTACGGCGATCCACGAAGCTTTTTCCCGTCGTTACGTCGTCGTGAGTGTTAGATTTCCGTTGCAAAGATAGTGCACCTTTAACATGGTTTAAAAGTACTCCACCATGTTAAAGTATGCCTGTCTTTCCCACGTCGCTTTTGAATTATTTTACATTTTTTTAATTTTCCCGGCGTCAAGCCTCGTACACACGGCCGAGGAACTCGACGTGCCAAACACATCGAGTTCCTCGGCCAGTTCAGCACTGAAGCCGCCGAGGAGCTCGGCGGGACGAGAGCTCCCATAGAACAACGAGGAAATAGAGAACATGTTCTCTATTTCCTCGTCGAGCTCCTCGTCGGCTTCCTCGGCTGAAAGTGTACACACGACCAGTTTCCTCGGCAGAATTCAGCCAGAAACTCGGTCGGAAGCTGAATTCTGCCGAGGAAACTGGTCGTGTGTACGGGGCCTCACTCTTTTTTCACGTCGCAATTCACAAAACGTTGGCGTGTCGTAATTTCACGCAAAGCACGTCGGGAAATTTGCGACGGGAGCATGCGCAGTACGTCCGGCGCGGGAGCGCGCCTAATTTAAATGGTACCCGCCCCATTTGAATTGGGCCGCCTTGCGCCGGACCTGTTTACGATACACCGCCGCAAATTTCCAGGTAAGTGCTTTGTGGATCGGTCACTAAATCGGAAAAATTGCGGCGGTGTAACGTAAATCGGTTACGTAAAATTGCGCCCGCTCTACGTGAATCTGGCCCTATGTACTTACAAATTTTTTGTTTTAATATAAACATCTAGGCCCAGATTCAGAAAGGACTTACGATGGCGTATCTCCAGATACGCCGTCGTAAGTCCAAATGTGCGCCGTCGTATCTATGCGCTTATTTGGGAACTGAGATACGCCTGAATTTTGCAAGATACGACTGACATAAGTCTCCTTACGCCGTCGTATCTTGGGTGCATATTTACGCTGGCCGATAGGGCCGCTTCCGTAGATTTACGCGTTGAATATGTAAATGAGCTAGATACGCCGATTTGCGAACGTACTTGCGCCCGTCGCAGTACGCTACGCCGTTTGCGTAAGGCGTAAGTCTGGCGTAACCATACCCCGTATTTTACGTTGTTTACGTAAGTCGTACATGAATGGGGCTGGGCGTAGGTTACGTTCACGTCGTATAAATGGAGCCGGCGTATCTTTGGGAGTAAATTTGACGTGATTCTGAGCATGCGCGCGCATGCGCCGTTCGTTCGGCCATACATTTACATGGGGTCACACTTCATTATAATACAACACGCTCACTTTCCACCTACTTTGAATTAGGCGGGCTTACGCCGGCCGAATTTAACGTTACGCCGGCGCAACGTTGTCGGCGAGTGCTTTGTGAATACAGTACGAGCCTCTCCAAGTTACGTTGGCGTAGCGCATATGAGATGCACTACGCCAAACTAAAGATGCGCCAATCTCTCTGAATCCCGGCCCTAGTGTTTCTCTACTGTGCCATACTTTGTCTTGAAGAAGTCATGTTACTGGCGAAATGTTGACTTGGCTGTTCATGTTACCGGAAGAATATATCTCTACAATTGCTGTTATATGCGTTGATATCTATATACTGTATGTTGTAGAAGAGTGTATTTTGCATATTTATGGATCAATTTTAGGCCTTTAGGCCTCTGTTTTTATGTATTATGTACAATAAAGATTATATGTTATGGATTTTATGAGCTGAGCCTGTAAAGTCAGCCTAGTTAGGCAGGTTCTGGCATATCTGGCCCTGCAGCTTCTTTGTATTTCGCAATTCGGATGTGGCTTGAGCCAAAATACAATTCTCATAATATTTATTTGCACTTTAACATTTGTATATACAGTAGGATAGTTAGGTTGGATGTGTCCATTCTAAATATTGCTAAGTTGATAATATATTGGAAACATTGTATATTAT
The DNA here is from genome assembly GCF_905171775.1 of Rana temporaria. Taxonomy (NCBI): domain Eukaryota; kingdom Metazoa; phylum Chordata; class Amphibia; order Anura; family Ranidae; genus Rana; species Rana temporaria. Next base: position 221,725,096 of record NC_053493.1, read on the forward strand.
TGCTATTTTTTTTTTTTATGTTGTATGTGATCAATGTACATGCATTTTATGACATCCAAAGATTCCAGAAATTTGAGTTAATTTGAGATCGGGACCTTGCAGAACATTGTAGACACCCTGACCAAACTCTCTCTTTTCCTTGAAGAACATTGGGCCAGATTCATGTAGAAATCCGGTGGCGTAACGTATCCCATTTACGTTACACCGCCGCAAGTTTTCAGCGTAAGTGCTTGATTCACAAAGCACTTGCCTGTAAACTTGCGGCGGCGTAGCGTAAAGCCGTCCGGCGCAAGCCCGCCTAATTCAAATGGGGCGTGTATCATTTAAATTAGGCGCGTTCCCACGCCGAATGTACTGCGCATGCTCCGTTTTGAAATTTCCCGCCGTGCTTTGCGCGAAATGACGTCGCCCCGACGTAATGTTTTGAACGGCGACGTGCGTTACGTCCTTTCGTATTCCCGGACGACTTACGCAAAAAAAAAAAATTGAAATTTGACGCGGGAACGACGGCCATACTTTAACATGGGCTGCCTATTTTTACACCACCTAAATAGCAGCGACGGGAAAAGCCGACTAGCGACGACGTAAGAGAATGCCACGAAAGCGCGTACCTTTGTGGATCGCCGTAAACAGCTAATTAGCATACCCAACGCGGAAAACTACGCAAACTCCACCCAGCGGGTGCCGAAGTATTGCATCCTAAGATCCGAAGGCGTTCGAAGCCGTACGCCTGTCGGATCTTAGCCAAATGCCGTTGTATCTTTGTTTGAGAATTCCAAATAAAGATACGACGCGGCAAATTTGAAAGTACGCCGGAGTATCAGCAGATACTCCGGCGTACTTCTTCTCTGAATCTGGCCCATTGTTCCTTGCAAGAAAAATGTACTACATTATTTGCAGGTATTTAGGGTTTATCCTCTAAAGTGCTACTGGCATTTCATTTTTTTTCTCTTACTTTTTATTTAAACAGATCTTCAAATCTAGAGTGGATTTTCATATATATATATATATATATATATATATATATATATATATATATATATATATATATATATATATATATATATATATATATATATATATATATATATATATATATATATAAGGAAAATGTGCAAAAGTGTATTTTTAACAGTGGGGGAATGGTCATTGGCAGTACATTTCAAAATTGAACTAGAGAAGCTAACTTACCAGAAAAATGGAGCTGTAAATGAATTTCAATTGATTTGTTCGGAATGGCTTCAGGTATCCAAATTAGTGAAAACTGGTAAGAATTGGAAAGACGCTACAAGCTTGGGAATGTTGGTGTATTCTTGTGAATTTGATTTTTTTTGGACTAAAGGGATGGGATAGATTAGAGTGTGTAATGTTTTAAACATGTGATATTACTGTAAAAATTGTTTTGAGAGAAACTTTTGGGTAACATTAATATAAATATTGACTGAGAAATATACAGAGATTTCCAACAGAGACCAAGCAAGACACTTGTTTTACATTTCCTAATTATTTACTTACAGTAAAGGGGTTGTAAAGGTACTTTTTTTTTTTTAACTAAATAGCTTCCTTTACCTTAGTGCAGTCCTCCTTCACTTACCTCATCCTTCGATTTTGCTTTTAAATGTCCTTATTTCTTCTGAGAAATACTCACTTCCTGTTCTTCTGTCTGTAACTACACACAGTAATGCGAGGCTTTCTCCCTGGTGTGGAGTGTTGTGCTCGCCCCCTTCCTTGGACTACGGGAGAGTCAGGACGCCCACTAACACACAGTTCCTTTCTCTATCTGCAACGTAGAGAGCGTCCTGACAGATAGAGAAATGGGGTAAGGTAACAAATCGAAGGATGAGGAAAGTGAAGGAGGACTGCACTAAGGTAAAGGAAGCTATTTAGGGAAAAAAAATGATACCTTTACAATCCCTTTAAATTCAATGTAATCACTTCCTACTAGCTAAATAAGTCTCAACACTCTCTCTACCATCCTGTGCATGCATGTTCTAGTTTGTTTGACCAGAATCAGTTCACTTATGAAGGTATACAATAGTCCCATTTATGAAAAGGTTAATTGATACATGTTGTTAACTTGTCAGATAGAAAAGAAAAGAAAAACATATGTAGAAAAAGGTATAGTCAAAGAGACAGAGAGATAAAATAGATACTGTAAATAGTGATAGATAGATAGATAGATAGATAGATAGATAGATAGATAGATAGATAGATAGATAGATAGATAGATAGATAGATAGATAGATGCATATGTTTGCTATGAAATCCATACATTCGTTGATTAGAAGAGTAAATGTTTTCTGATTACGTTTATTTATTTTTTGTCCTTGTGTGGCAGAGACGATACGCTAACACTAGCACATAGCACACGGCAGGAGTGTTCCATGTCATGCATGGTAGAGTTTGTTTAGTTCTTTCAGGCATGACATGAGCGTACTCCTGCTGGGCTCACAACCCTTGAAGCATCAAAGGGAGTTCTTTTCTTTGTGGGATAAGAAACACATACATATTCAACATCATTTACACAGAAAGGAAAAATTTACTTTTATGTAACTTTTTAGGGGAACTTCTTACTGAATAATTCAACATACTAAAATTGGTATAAAAAGAGATCAATATAAATACAAGGTAGCAGGCTAGAAGGAAATGTCTGCTGCAATTAGGCTTTTTATTATATAATCTCACAGAAATATTCTGAAAATGAAACCCTAGACAAGTGGCTAAATACATAGGGCCAGATTCATAAAGGACATATGACGGCGTATCTCCAGATACGCCGTCGTATGTCCGAATGAGCGCAGTCGTATCTATGCGCCTGATTCATAGAATCAGTTACGCATAGATTTGGCCCAGATACGAGCGGCGTAAGTCTCCTACGCCATCGTATCTTAGGGTGCATATTTATGCTGGCCGCTAGGGGTGCTTTCTGTAGATTTACGCGTAGAATATGCAAATGAGCTAGATACGCCGATTCAGAAATGTACGTCCGCCCGGCGCATTGATTTACGTCGTTTACGTAAGGCTTTTTTCGGCGTAAAGTTACCCCTGCTATATGAGGCGTAGCCAATGTTAAGTATGGACGTCGGGACAGCACCGATTTTTCCGTCTTTTACGTTGTTTGCGTAAGTCGTACGTGAATGGGGCTATGCGTAAATTACGTTCACGTCGAAAGCATTGACTATTTGCGATGTGATTTCGAGCATGCGCACTGGGATACGTTCACGGACGGAGCATGCGCCGTTCCTTAGGAACGTCAATTACGTGGGGTCAAGGCACATTATAATACAACACGCCCACTGCCTGGACAATTTGAATTATGCGGGCTTGCGCCGGCCCATTTACACTACGCCGTCGTAACTTAGGACGCAAGTTCGTTGTGAATACGGTACCTGCCTCACTAAGTTACGGCAGCGTAGTGTATCTGAGATGTATGCCTGGTACACACAGAAAAAAAAAATTCAGTCCAGTGGGCTGAACGAAAAAAAAAAACAATCTGTACAAATGCAAGCAGGGCCGGCGCAAGGCAACATTGGCGCTTGCCTTACGGCGCCAGCGCCAGCCAGGGGTCAGGGCAGAAAATCAGTTGCGGCCACCCGAACCTCCACCTCCACTTCCAGAATGAGAACACTGTCCTCTCCTCTCCAGCTGCCGCCTGTGTGGAGTTTGTCCTGGTCCTGGTGAAAAAAAAAAATCTTTTACTTTTTGCTATAATAAATATCCAAAATATCAGTTTAGTCCGATACGTATTCTACATATTTCTGGTCAAAATAAAAATTACAATAAGCGTATAGTGATTGGGGTGCGCAAACGTTATAGCGTCTACAAAATAGGGGAAAGAATTATGACTTTTTTCTTTTATATTTTTTTTTACTAGTAATGGCGGTGATCTGCGATTTTTGTCAGGACTGCGATATTGTAGCGAAAAAAACGGACACTTTTGACACATTTTTGGGACCATTCACATTTATACAGCGAACAATGATATAAATATGCACTGATTACTGTATAAATGTGACTGGCAGGAAAGGGGTTAGCACTAGGGAGCGAGGAAGGGGTTAATGTATTCCCTAATTAGTGATTCTTACTGTGGGGGTGACTGTGGGAGGTGACGAATGGTTGTCCCTACAGTGGGGATCGAAAGTTTGAGCACCCCAGGTAAAAATTTGTATTAATGTGCATAACGAAGCCAAGGAAAGATGGAAAAATCTCCAAAGGGCATCAAATTACAGATTAGACATTCTTATAATATGTCAAAAAAAGTTAGATTTTATTTCCATCATTTACACTTTCAAAAGAGTTAATATCTTGTACTGCCCCCTTTGGCAATTATCACAGCTTTTTAAACGCCTTTTGTAGCCAGCCAAGAGTCTTTCAATTCTGGTTTGAGGTATCTTTGCCCATTCTTCCTAACACAAGTCTTCCAGTTCTTTGAGATCTCTAGGCTGTCTGTCACGCACTGCTCTTTTAAGGTCTATCCATAGATTTTCAATTATGTTGAGGTCAGGAGATAGTAAAGGCCATGGCAAAACTTTCAGTTTACGACTCTTGATGTAATTCCCGTGGATTTTGAGGTGTGTTTAGGATCATTATCCATTTGTAGAATCCATCCTCTCTTTAACTTCAGCTTTTTCACAGATGGCATCAAGTTACCATCCAAAATTTGCTGAAATTTTATTGAATTCATTTTTCCTTCTACTCATGAAATGTTGCCTGTGCCACTGGCTGCAATACAACACCACAGCATGATTGATCCACCCCCATGCTTAACAGTTGGACAGAGGTTTTTTTTTCATTAAATTCTGTGCCCTTTCTTCTCCAAACGTACCTTTGCTCATTCCGGCCAAAAAGTTCTATTTTAACCTCATCGGTCCACAGAACTTGTTTCCAAAATGCATCATGCTTGTCTATATGTTAATTTGCAAAGTTCAAAAGCTGATTTTTGTGGTGAGGACGTAGAAGAGGTTTTCTTCTGATGACTCTTCCATGAAGACCAAATTTGTACAAGTGAGAGAGAGAGAGAGAGAGAGAGAGAGACTTGTAAAGCGCAACACATGCGAACTGAATCGCCTCTGGGCACTGTATCCATTTCATGGGTAAGGAACCCTTTGACCTCAGAAGAGATGGGTTTTAATCTTTCTCCTGAAGGCCAAGTGGTCCGACTCCAGTCGGATGGTGGTTGGTAGTGCATTCCACAGGCGAGGTCCCTGGACTGCAAATCTTTGATCTCCTTTGGACTTGTATCTGGCCTTGGGTATCTGGAGGAGGTTTTGATTTGTGGATCGCAGAATGCGATTGGGGTTATGGGCTTTTATTTTTGCGCATAGATATTGGGGGGCGTTGCCTTGAATACACTTATGTATTAGGCAGAGTGCCTTGAAAGTGATTCTGTCTTTTACTGGCAACCAATGAAGGGATCTCAGTGAAGGTGAGATTGATTCCCATGGTTTTTTCCCAGTCACTAGTCGAGCGGCCGTATTTTGAACGACTTGCAGACGAGTGATTTGGTATTTGGGGAGTCCTAGATAGAGGGCATTTGCGTAGTCGAGTCTGGAATTGATGATTGTTCCCACCACGACTGCAATGTCCTCTTTCGGGATAAAGGGCGTGAGTCTGCGTAGTAGGCGCAGCAGATGGTGGGATCCGCTGACTACTGACCCTATTTGTGCATCCATTGTCATGTAGGTATCGAAAATTACTCTGAGACTTTTGACTTTGGTGCTAGGGGTGATAGTTTTACCCAGAATGGGCGGGGGAGTCCATGTTGACGCGGGGTGATTTTTCCGGTTAGCGTGAAACAGGAGAAGTTCTGTTTTCGAATCATTGAGTTTAAGATAACTGTTTGTCATCCAGTTATCTATTAGAGTGAGGCATTTCTCTAGTCCAAGAGAATGATCCTTTTTGTTGCAGATGCGGAAATACAGTTGTGTGTCGTCTGCATAGGAGTGGTAAAGTAACTTCTGGTTACTGATGATTTCAAAAGAGTATCTCTTTATAGTGGAATAGTGTACCACAACTCCAGTGTCTGCCCGATCTTTCTGGAGGGATTGTGCAGTCAAACGTGGGTTTTGAATTGCTTTTTTCACAACCCTGCGAGCTGTTCTGTCTGATATTTTTCTTGGTCTTCCAGATCTTGCTTTAACTTCCACTGTTCCTGATGACTGCCATTTCTTAATTACATTCCGAACAGAGGATATTGACGTCTGAAAACGCGTTGCTATCTTCTTATAGCCTTATCCAGCTTTGTGAGTGTCAACTATTTTCAGTTTCAGTTTTCTAGACAACTGCTTAGAAAAACCCATGATGCTGATTGTTGGGGCAAGGTCAGATGAGTCTGGGCATTTAAAACCTTTGAGATTGACATCACCTGGTCTTCCCAGACGATGATTGAGAACAATCCATGACATGGCAGGTCTCAGCTTTGCAAAGGGGGCAGTGCATGCTTTAAATTCTGCAGGGTGCCCAAACTTTTGTAGACGCCATTTTTTGGTTTTCTGTAATTTTTAAAGTGTAAATGATGGAAATACAATCTAACTTTTTTTGACATATTATAAGAATGTTTAATCTGTAATTTTATGCCTTTTGGAGATTTTTCCAACTTTCCTTGGCTTTGTTATGCACATTAATACAAATTTTTACCTGGGGTGCCCAAACTTTCGATCCCTACTGTATGTACAAGGGACACACCATCAGTCTCCTCTCCCTGACAGGACATGGAGCTCTATGTTTACACACAAAGCTCTACGTCCCTGTCTCTGTGACAGCTGATCGCGGGTGCCTGGCGGACATCGCGGCTGCCGCGCATTGGCACCTGACTGACGCAGCGGGCGTGAGCCGCCGGCACCGTTTGCACGCCCCCCAGTGGCCTGGAGGCTGGAGGTCATATATAGATGGCCTACCGGCAATTTAGAGCCACAATGTGGCCGTAAAAACCCGCTGTGCGGGCGGGAAGAGGTTAAAATTATCACTTTAGATTTCTCCCATAGACTTTTACAGGGTGTTACGCGGCTTTTCGAATTTGCCGCAAACACCCCAAATTGTTCACTGTTTGCTGAACAGGCGAACAGGCAATGTTCGAGTCGAACATTCGTTCGACTCGAACTCGAACCTCATCCCTACCCGCGACTGGTTACCAAGTCACTTAAGTGACCTTCGTTCTTCAAAGCGTTGCGTGTCCATGCTTTACATCTTCCTATTCATTTGACAGATGTACGAATGTTGATTCAATGAGCTGGCTGGAGGTGCAGAGAGGAGACACATACCTCCCTGCTTTCATAGATTAAAACAGTATTAACCATTTCAATACTGGGCAATTTCACCCCCTTCCTGCCAAAGCCAATTATAAGCTTTCAGTGCTGTTGCACTTTGAATGACATTTTTTGCCGTCATGCAAAACTGTACCCAAATATTTTTTTATCCTGCACTGATGGGCACTGATGAGGCTTCTCTGATGAGGCGGCACTGATGTGAAGGCACTGATAAGGTTGCACTGATGAGCACTGATAGGTGCCACTGATGGGCTCTGATGGGCTACACTGATGTGCTCTAATAGTCTGCACTGATGGGCACCGATTATCACTGATAGGGGCTGCATTAGTGCCCTGTTTATCAGTCCAAGGAATGTACTGAGAGCAATGTTGAGGAAACACCATTCGAGGTGTGAGTACTGCATGTCTAGTGTTGCACTGATCGCTGTATAAATGTGAATGGTCCCAAAATTTTGTCAAAAGTGTCCGATATGTCCGCCGCAATATCGCAGGCTTGACAAAAAAAATCGCAGATCGCCGCCATTACTAGTAAAGAATTAAAAATAAAAAATAAATCATAAATCTATTCCCTATTTTGTAGGCGCTATAACGTTTGCGCAAACCAATCAATAAACGCTTATTGCAATTTTTTTTTAACAAAAATATGTAGAAGAATACGTATCGGCCTAAACCGAGGAAAAAAAAAATATATATTTTTTTTAAAAATGGATATTATTATAACAAAAAGTAAAAAATATTGTGTTTTTTTTTCAAAATGTTCTGTCTTTTTCTGTTTATAGCGCAAAAAATAAAAATCGCAGAGATGATCAAATACCACCAAAAGAAAGCTCTATGTGTGGCGAAAAAATGATAAAAATATAATTTGGGTACAGTGTTGTATGACCGCGCAATTGTCATTCAAAATGCGTCATCGCTGAAAGCTGAAAATTGGTCTGGACACAAAGGGGGTTTAAGTGCCCAGTAATGAAGTGGTTAAACTAGCTGGATGCTCACAGAGCTATGGCTCCATGGAGACAAAAGGTTTTATGTGGTATCTTAATCCTTGTATTTCAAGGCAGTAAAGCTGCCACACTTCTCGTGTGGGGGGACAACGTCAGTTGCTTCCTCACAGCCATGTAATATATAATTCTAACTTTCAGTAACCAGCATCTTTAAAAAAAACTTCCAGGAGGAGAGGTTCCTGCTTCTTATTTTTCTTTTGGCCCTAAGAGCGGTCATACATGAAGCAAATTTATTTCCTGCAAACCATGGTTAAATAAATTTGATTTATTCACCATCAATACAGACAGTGTTGATGCTGGAAAATCCCTCCTGCCAAGCCATTGTATTTTCCCAGTAGGGGAAGCCATCCACGCTGGGAAAAGACAGTGATTATTGCTAGTGGCAAACATATCCCTTAGCAATAATTACAGGTTAAACCAGGAATGTTGGTTGAACCCCAGTTGATAGATCGATCAACTTGGTACTTTCAGTCTGCCCATATACGGTTCAAATTTCTGCCAGTTCCTGCTGAACCTGCAAAGATTTAAACCATGAATGGCCTGCCTAAGACCTGAGGAGATACAGCTTACAAGCACCATTCTTTCAGGCCTTGGCCCAGAAGAATGAGACAGAGGCAGGAAGTCTTCCAAATATTTAATACTAAAGTACTTCCCCAACAGGCATCCCTAGCTGGGTAAGCCTAATGATTGACTAAGTCCTTAAATAATAATAACACGAAAGTTATTACTAAAACACAATGTACTGGAGCATGCTTAAAGCGCAGTTCGCCAATTTATTTTTTAAGTCTGCAGCCTCAAATACTGAAGCTGCTGACTTTTAAAATAAGGACACTTACCTGTCCAGGGCACCCGCGATGTCGGCACCCTAAGACGATCTATCCCTGCTGCCGCCATCTTTGGTGAGGGAATCAGGAAGTGAAGCCTTGCTCCATGGTTCCCTACTGTGCATGCGTGATTCATGTTGCACGATCCCACTTGTCCCTGCTGTCTTCTGGGACCTGTGTGTCTCCCAGAAGACAGCAACGGGGAACGGAGAAGGTGCCGGAAGTGGCGTAGATACCTGCAGGTGGCTCAGGTATCTATGCCCAAAAGTGGGGTCAAAATACCTGTATTATACAGGTATCTATTAATTATGTGAAAATAGTGCAGCGCTGCGTATCTATAAATCTTATATAAGCAAACAATAATACATTCCATAAAACACTTAGAGAAAAAAGAAAATAAATTAATTATGAAAAACAGTTCATGTGTAGGTTTCCAAAGCTTTCAGTGCTGTGAAAAATCCTATTTAAATGGATCCAATATTCAGTGCACACCACCACCTGCTAAAATGCCTACTCACCTTAAGGATGAGTATAAAACTCATAAACAGATCACTCCATGTGTCCACCACTATCAATCCACTTTACCAATGGTAAAAATTCCAACAATCTCCAGACTGCACCTCTGTGTGGGTAATCAACAGATATGACTCCTCCCCTCTAAACGCGTGTCGGCAACTCATTGGCCTTCATCAGTAGATCATTCTACTAATGAAGGCCAATGAGAGGCCGACACACGTTTACAGGGGAGGAGTCATATATGTGATGTCAGGCGAAGCACCGCAAGTCTAGATCTGCGGTGAATGAGCTGGTGATTTAATACATGCTGTTTTTATTGTTATTTCTTGTAAGTGTAACTTTTTAGGGGGTCTTTTTTAATAAATTCAAAAGCAGAGAACACTATGGTACTTGTGTTTTTTGTGTCATGTCCTTAACCCCTGGATAAGTGGAATTGATTATTAAAAAGCAAATGGAGGAAGGTGGTGTTTGGAGACAATTTAAACGTTGATTACCCACACAGAGGTGCGGTCTGGAGACTGTTGGAATTACTACCATTGGTAAAGTGGATTGATCATGGTGGACACAAGGAGTGATCTGTCTATGAGTTTTATACTCATCCTTGAAGTGAGCAGGCATTTTAGCAGGTGGTGGTGTGCACTGAATATTGGATCCATTTAAATGTGATTTTTCACAGTGGTGACAGCTTTGGAAACCTACACATGAACTATTTTTTATAATTGATTTATTTTCTTTTTTCACTAAGTGTTTTATGGAATGTATAATTATTTGTTTATATAAGATTTATAGATACACAGCTCTGCACTATTTTCACATAATTAATATTGCAGTAGGTGTGGTGTATCACTATAAGTGTCCAGCAGCTGTGTAGACACTAGGGCCCAGATTCTCGTCCAGCGGCGTAATTTTGTGCGGGTGTAACGTATCCGCTTTACGTTACGCCTCCGCAAGTTACACGGGCAAGTGCGGTATTCTCAAAGCACTTGCTCCGTAAGTTGCGGCGGCTTAGCGTAAATCGACCGGCGTAAGCCCGCCTAATTCAAATTTGGATCAGGGGGTCGTGTTTTATGTAAAACTACTGTGACCCGACGTGATTGACGTTTTTGCGGAACGGCGCATGCGCCGTCCGTGGAATTTCCCAGTGTGCATTGCTCCAAAGTACGCCGCAAGGACGTCATTGGTTTCGACGTGAACGTAAATGACGTCCAGCCCCATTCACGGATGACTTACACAAACGACGTAACTTTTTCAAATTTCGACGCGGGAACGACGGCCATACTTAACATTGGCTGCACCTCATATAGCAGGGGCAACTATACGCCGGGAAAAGCCTAACGTAAACATCATAACTTTACTGCGTCGGCCGCGCGTACGTTCGGGAATTTGCGTATCTAGCTAATTTGCATACTCAACGTGGAATTTGACGGAAGCGCCACCTAGCGGTAAAAAAAAATGCAGTTAAGATCCGACGGCGTAAGAGACTTACGCCTGTCGGATCTAATGGATATCTATGCGTAACTGATTCTAAGAATCAGACGCATAGTTACGAAAGGTCGGATTAGGACTTATGACGGTGTACATGGCGCTGATTGTTTTTTTCACAATATACAGGTATCTGCCCCCCCCCCTCCCTGAAAGGTGCCAAATGTGACACTGGAGGGGGGAGGAACCCGAAAAGCGGAAGTTCAATTTTTGGGCGGAACTCTGCTTTAAAGTGGAGGTTCACCCAAAAAAATCTATTTTTAACATTAGATTGAGGCTAATTTTACTAAGCAGAATCGGGTGTTTTTTTTTAAACGATTGCAGTACTTACCGTTTTAGAGATCGATGTTCTCCCGCCGCTTCCGGGTATGGACTGCGGGACTGGGCGTTCCTATTTGATTGACAGTCTTCCGATGGTCGCATACAGCGCGTCACGAGTTCCCGAAAGTAGCCGTATAGAGCCGCACCGACGTTCGGCTTCTTTCGGCAACTGGTGACGCGCTGTATGCGACCATCGGAAGGCTGTCAATCAAATAGGAACGCCCAGTCCCGAAGATCATACCCAGAAGCCACGGAGAACATCGATCTCTAAAACGGTAAGTACTGCATTCATTTAAAAAAAAACTCCCGATTCTGCTTAGAAAAATTTGCCTCAATCTGATGTTAAAAAAAAAAATTGGGTGAAATCCCGCTTTAACATGATTTGCAGAGAGTATAACACTCTGAACTTAAGAACACTGTCAAAAGAGTGACAGATAGGCTGACTTCAGATGTAATTCTAAGAACTGCAAAAACAAATTTAAAACAGCTGGGGGATACCAAATATATAATCTGTAAAACTATTTCCAAAACTATCTGTTCAAGCTGATTAATGATAGGGGCAATACATCATAATTAATTAAAAATGGATAATAGTAGAATGAAGAACCAGTAGAGTGAAAAGCTTTGTCACAGCGTACATTGGCCAGTTATTTGATATTTAAATTGTGTCATTTGTTGTATAATTTCAAGCACCCACCACCTTCATTAAGAGTGAAAACAATAGCAAAATAGTAAAAACACAAAGGCATATATTTATCAAAATAAAATTGACCTTTAAATTGAAAGCCCACAGAATAGCAACTGGCTGTGATTTCCTGGAGGAGGTAAAATGCAAATTTTATATGAACCTTGGCCAGTAAGGAACACTTACCAAAAGCCCTTAGTACATCTATAGCTTCATCAAAAGGCACATAAGTCGCTCACTGATTTAGCGAATTGTCAATGTCATCATTCAGTTGCCTGCAGTCAGAATATAAAAGATGATTAATGAGTCTACAAGGACCAGGCTCCTTTTTAGAAAAGACTTAGAAAGGACAAGCACAAATTTGCTTAGTAGAAAGTACAGGGGGTTAAAAAGGATTAACCATCCAACATAGAGAAAACACTGGATTTTAATCCCAATTACCAAAAATATTAATTTCTAAACAGCAAACTATCAACTGATAAGTGACTTAAAAACTGACAAGGGTGGAACAAAATTTCGAACCCTTTTATGACTTTTGCAGCAAACTCCTACAACGATATATTTGTAGCAGATTTTTTAACCACTTCTCCTTAGGTGAACATCATACGATGTACTGGAGTTTAAGTGGTTAAATCTGAATCTGTAGCTGCAGGCATTATTCAGATATCATCTTTTTCTGCTAGCGATACCCTACAATGTAAAAACAATTATAGGGGCTGTTTAGTCACTTGATTGTTTTTACAGGTGCCGGAAGGGATTGTCCCCCATCCCACCACCATCCAGTGCTTGTACCTGTGCAATTGGCAAACCGGAGAATGATTTAGCAGGCAACGGCCGATTACCATAGAGAATACCGCATTCCAGATGGTCGTCGGCAGTCTCTATGACCTTCGGAGGCTAGGTGTGATGTTATGATGTCACATCTGGCCTCGACAGGTGTAGACACTGCCGCTGCTTCAGAAGGGAAGCTGAGATATATTTTTTTTTAATTTATTCTAATTTAGGCTTTCCAGCCTAGAGGCGATATCTGGGGACTTATAGACTCCAGATCTCGCTGTTAAGAGGACCTGTTATGCCATATTCCTATTATAAGGGATGTTTGCATTCCTTGTAATAGGAGTAAAAGTGATCAAAAAATAAGTAATATCAACAATCATTTTTTTTTAAAAGCTCCCTATCCCGCGTGCTCGCACGCAGAAGTGAACGCATACATAGGTCGTTCAAACCACACATGTGAGGTGTCACCACGAACATTAGAGAAAAAGCAATAATTCTAGCTCAGGACCTCCTCTGTAACTCTAAACAGGTAACCTGTAAAAAAAAAGTAAAGCGTTGCCTATGGAGAAGTCAATTGGGCAGTAATACTTAAGAGTACCATAATCCCCCGCTACAGGGAGTATGCGGATTGGGAACCATACAAGAAACAGATAGGGGGTAGAAGAGATGGAAATGAGTTCCCATGCCAGGGCAGAAGGGAAGACCCCCACCGCTGCACCGGAGAGCGCAGGACAGAGGGGGAAGGGAGGGAGGCCGGGAGGGAGGCCGGGGGAAGACAGGCCTCACAGCGCCCAACACAGGGAAAGTCATGGCCAGTGCTGCATCCTAGAGAGTCCCCACATGGCTCCCATATCAGTCAACCTCATTACTGAAGAAGGACAACTAGGCACTCCCGACACTCCACCCACCTAGGCCAACTCCAGTTGCTCCTCATGCACCCATGCCGCCCAGACCTTATCAAACTTCCCGGGCAATTACGACCCAGATACGTGAGTTTATACAGAGGAAGGGCCGCATTAATTAAAGCTCTCCACTGCTGTACCGAGGGGGGAGAGTCCTCCTTCCACCGTATCAAGATTGTCTTCCTAGCATAAAAGGCTGCATAAAAAACAAAGAGTTTCTTGGAGTGAGTACCATTCAGTGTATCAACTATCCCCAAAAGCAATGGCAAATTGTCACAGGGCAAGCTTAACTTACTGACATATCTAATGACAGTCACTACCCTCTGCCAGAAAGATTGTATCACAGGACAGGACCAGACAACATGAAAAAAAGATCCCTCCTCCTCACCACATCGGGGGCAGACAGGACTTTGTTGCGGGTATATTTTAGCCAGGCGCTGGGGGGAGAAATATGCTCCATGTAAAAATGTTACCTGAGTAAACTTATCCCTGGCAGAAACCACCAGGGAGAGATACTGCTGAATCCCCTCCTCCCAGTCATCATCAGCCAGCGTCGGGATATCCACCTGCCAAACCGAAAGCAGCTAAGAGACCTTAGAGGTGTCCAAACCCACCAAAAGAGAGTACAGGGCAAACAAGGGCTTAGTCTCGCCCTCCGCACCCAGCAGGCGTTCAACCTCCGTAGTCTCCAGCACCAATAGTCCAGGGAACTGAGACCTGGAGGCTTGGCGCAGCTGGAGGTACCTAAAAAACATCTGGTTCGGCAGTACCCTCCTCTGCTTCAAATTATGAAGGGTAAGGAGTTCACCCGACAAAGTTATATCCGCAAGTGTCCTAACCTCAAATCGGGCCCATAGAACAGGATCAGGGATAGAGTGGAAGTGTGCCAGCTGCGGGTTCCCCCACAACGGAGTATGCGGAGACCAGCCATTGGGCTTCTGAACCTTGGTCCGGACAACCTCCCACACCTTCAGGGTAGTCCTCATCGAGGGCGTAATATTAGGATTAGACCTAGGTCCTTGGTGCATAAGATCACCATTCCACGAGTGTGCAAAATTTAAAGCATGAAATGTTAGGTGTCTATTTACTTGGCGTAACATCATCTTTCACATTATACATCATATTTTATTTATGACACATTTTTTTTTTTTTGCACAAATACCATGTAACATAAAAAATTGCAAATAATTTGAGGCTGTATGAGTTTCACAAACAGAACATTTATGTTTATATTTACAGCCAGGTAAGAACATCAACTATGATTAATTGATGGTAATAGAAAACTACTGGGAGAAGGTGACTAAAGCTGGGTATACACATTCATTTTTTTCGTTCAACCACTGGGTTGAATGAAAAAAAAAAGTGACAGATCCCTACATCAACAAAATGATGTGTGATGTGGGGATCACACAACATTTTGTTCACTCACTGTGCTACTGTATTCTGACAGAAGTACTTCCCCCCACCATAATACACTGTTCATCGCTTTCAGTCATTCACTGCAAGTACTGATCAAATGCTGGTTTTCTAGCAAGACCCCCTCGACAGAAACTGCTTGATAAACTGCCTTCTGTTGAACAGACAGTGGTGTACATGTTCCCGAAAGCCAGCCAGTTCCTGCCAATCCGGTGACTTTAGATTGGTGTGTACATGGCTAAAGTACTATATTTAATATTTGAAAACTTCTAGATACGTTTTAAAGATGTGCAGTGAATCAAACTTTGAGTTTTAGTGAGACTGGAGAGTGCAACATTTGGTGCAGTTGTGCATTGTAGCCAATCAGGTTGTAACTTAAGCTTGTTCAATTAAGCTTTGACAAAAAACCTAGAAGCTGATTGGTTTCTATACAGAGCTGCACCAGATTTTTCACTCTCCAATTTGCACATCACTACTAATCTTCATTTTGTAGCCATGAGTGCCAGATGGTACCTATCCCGGAGAACTTGCAATGCTCAAGACTTTAAGAGCAATGGCTCCCATGTTTCATCCCATGTGGGGCCAAGATGCTTAGCAAACTCTTCTCTTGAGGTCACATCACATCCATAATTCACCATGTTGCAAATTTGCAATTGTTAAACCAAAGTACAAGGAAAATGAAAAACATAATGTAAACATTCAACAGAAAATGATCTATTTATTTTAAGTGTCAGGAATAATAATAATAAAAAAAAATCAGCACGATATTCATGCAAGATGTTAACTGATTTATTAAAACTAGATAAACAAATTTGGGAAAGATTAAAGGCTTTTATTTGTCTTCTGACAACAGCACAGGACATGCTGACTAACCTAATTTTTTCTGAATTCAGATGTTATATTTACTTATTGTCTGTGGGGTTCTATTTGTAAAAAAAATATGAACACAGCATAAACCACAATCACAAGTTAGGTATTGTACTGCATTTGTCATGCTAATAAATATGATATGCAAATATAAATACACCTGAAAGTCAATATTATTTTTCAAGGACAGAAATAACCAAATTTAACTAAGCAAAGTAAGAAGGTTCAAAGATATTTGCAAACCATTTAGCTGAAATGTAGATAATAATATCTGGTAAAGGACTATAGCATTAAACACATGTTCCCTCCCTCTGCTATATCAGGCTCACCACCATCAGCATTACTTCCGTTTCCCTGCTGGGACCCTAGCTTGGCATCCATGATACACCTCAAGAGTCACTCCACTGGCCTGCTCGGTCCCTGGTTTGAATGCCTATGAATAACATCAGAAATGTGAGTTGTATACTTAATACTTATGTGCTTGTTTAAATAAATACCCCTGGTTTTACGCTATGGAAGCACTTCTTTCACATGATCGCTACAATTGAGCCTATGAGTGAAGCTCTGCTGTATCGTGAATATACCACTAACCAGTTCCCTATTTGGAGTGATATGCTGGTTTTGGTCCATGAGGACCTTTGCATCTGGTAAGCAGATTTTTATCAACGGTGGTGGATTCACATGAGGCTCGCTGGGATCACAAGCAGTTATCAGCCGGACTGTGCACGGGTGTTTATATCTGACACTTCTTTATGGACTGTCTTCACTTACTAGGGACATTTAATTAAACATTAAGTTTGCCCTTTTCTTTTTTCGTAAAAAAATATTTTTTTGCATGATCAATTTTCTTTACTTATATTGCAACTCTCTTTGCATTGGTTGGAGAGTACACGGATTTATAGGTTAGGTTCCCAGTTGGTTGGAACCATAACATATCACTGTTATATCACTGTTACTTATATGTATCACTGTATTTGTGTTTGTTATTGATTTTTCAGGTACAACACAATTGTATTGGGCTTTATGTCCTCTATTTGTGTTCTTTAAAGAGGAACACTAATTTTTGGTTTAGCGCAGTTACACTTTTCCCAAAGTTTTCTGTCATGTGATATTTTTCTAAAATGAGCCATATGGTAACCCTTGAACGTTTTAATACAGTAAGAGGTCAGAACATTTTAATGTGTTGCCTGTATTCCTCAACCCCATGCCTGTTCTGACATATTCTACAATGTACAGTATTTAGATTAGAGGCAATGACTGATTTACAAAAACAGTTATAACTCATCATTATATTGAGCAGACTGCATTGAGTGTCCAACCATGTGAACATTTCTTTTTACTAACTCATACTAAGTTTCTATAGATCGTTTGGTTTGAAAAATGGCAGGTGTTGGCAGGATTCTTTTTATCCATGCTCCTCTACTGTGATGTTAAAGATACATTTTTATGTATACCCTTATAAAGTCAGAAATAAAAGAAGAGAGGGTACAGTAAAATGTGTAATAATGCAATACTCTTTGTATAACTATATACGGTGTAATATTTGCAAGCATACATACCATTTTAATTATGTGTTATGAGTATTGTTCTAATATTTTAGGTGTTCAGTTAACAAAAGTGAATAGATGAAGATGTGGGCAATGATTTTCAGTTTTTTACTGACACTTAAAAGACAATTTTTTTCTTCCCTGCAGAGTCATACTTACCTAGGTCGATGCAGCATCAGTCCAATGCTGCATCTATCCCCCGTTGGCTCTAAGACTGAGAACTGACCGATCAAATAACACCAATCACTCAGTTCTCAGGGCTCCCTGAACAGAGCGTTAGTGGCTTGCTGTCTGCTCTGCCCCCCCTTGCTCACTGGAGCGCTGGGCTGTGGAGGTGGCGTTAGCGGGCAGTTCAAGCTCTCAGCGGCTCACTGAGAGGCTAAACTGGGGACTGGTCCAGGCATTTGGGCAGATCCCAATATTTTTTTTTTTTTCAAATGCTTTATTTTTACTTAATAGGGCAAGTCCAGGTTCTCATAACAATCATATATAGACAACAACACAACTGACATAATCACTAGTCAATAATTGATCATCCCAAAATAAGTCACATCCTTCATAGCACCCTCCATACACCCCTGAGGAGGATACCATGCCGATATTACTGCGAGCTGGGGGGCCACCCCCATTCGCTGTATCTGGAATCGCCCTATCCATTTTCCATCTTCTAGGTTATAAACAAAAAAAAAGAAGGGAAAAACACAAACACATTTTTAAAGGGGGAAAGAGAGAGAGGGAAGACTAAGGGATGGGGTTGCCCTGGATAAATAATGTATAACTAGTTATTAGCTATTTTAATTGTAAAACCTATATCTGACCATCATGAGTTAAGCAAAATCAGACCTTCTTCAGAAGAAATAAACATATTCCACTGTCTCCATACCTCAGAGTACTTTTCTTGTTGGTTTTGTGCTGAAAGTGTGAGATCTTCCATCTTATTTCTCTCTTCTACTTTATGGAGCCAGCCTCCGACCGTAGAAGGTAGCATATTTTTCCACCTAAGTGGAATACATGCTTTGGCCGTGTTTACTAAATGTCGTAAAACAGATTTCTTGTATTTTTTGACAGGGATATTCATAACATGTAGTAAGAACAAGTCTGGATCCTCCGGTATCCCATAATCCATAAATTTTTGCGAAATGTTCCGTACTTCCGTCCAGTAAGTGGTTATTTTTGGACATGACCCCCTTTCTGGGGGTCAGCCATCCTCCTTCCACGTCCCTCGATGTCTTCTCCCGCCCTCAATGACGCTTCAGCCGAACCGGTGAACCTGATTGGCTGAGACGCCTGTCAGTCTTATCTAAGAAACGCACCCCCCGTATGTCCCTTAGATATGTTTCCGGGAGCCGAGGGCTGTACTCGGAAAGCCGATGGCTCGGATAGGCACTTCCACACAGCCAACCAGCTGCCGTTATTCAGGTGGTCGGCGCTCACCGCCGGGCCATCTGAATATTCGGCGGCAGCGGCCGGCAACAATAACAGATTCGTGCAATGCATGAATCTATGTTATTGTATTAGTGACGGTGCGAGAGCCAGAGGGGGCGGCGCTCCAGCGCCCTCTATAGACGCACCGCCACTGGTGAGGAATAAAAATCTCTAAAACACTGTGTAATTTGCTTGGGTAATCCCACTTTTTGACCATGAGGTGTAATGATTTGAGGAATGTATGGAGCAAATTTTTGTTCTTTAGCTGAACGTGCTAACATTCTCCCACATTTATCTCCTGACTCATATACAAATCTACGGCATCGTTGTAGAGCCGTTTTAGCTTGATACCTTAATAGATCTGTTACCTGCTTACGGAGAGGGAAAAGTTTTTGTTCGAGCACGGGATTTGTTATATGTTTATGTTGGACTTCTGCTTTATGGATATCATGAAGGAGAGCTGTAAGTTTTTCCATCCGCAGGCGTTTAAGCCGTGCTCCATGTTTAATAAGAACGCCACTTATAATTGTCTTATGTGCTTCCCATAGGATCCCTGTATCGCAATCGTCTTGTTTGTGAATTTGAAAGTACTGATCTATCTCACACTGTACATCCTCCACTATTTCAGGGGTCTGCAGAAGGCTTTCATTTAATCTAAAGACTCTAGTCCTTGGACTTGGGTGCTCTGAGAGTCGATAGATTAACTCGATCGGTGCATGGTCCGACCATGTAATAACGTTGATTGTTGTACTTTGAACTGCCTGTAAGTGTGTATGTGGAATCAAGAAGAAGTCTATCCGTGAATATAGTTTATAGGGAGAGGAGTGAAACGTATAGTCTCTCTCGTCTAGGTGTTGTAAACGCCAGGCATCAATCAGCTGGGCCTTGTAGATAGTCTGTATCACTCGTTTGCGGGTGATAGAGGTAATGGAGGATGAACCCGATGAGGTGTCTACGTTAGGAAGTAACGGAACATTAAAGTCGCCCCCCAGGATCAACTGACCATCAAGAAATTATGTGAGGCGATTCATTGTTCGACTAAGAAAAAGATCTTGATGGTCATTTGGTGCATATATGGAAGCAAAAGTGATTTTTATTTCTCCTATAAGGCCTTAAATAATTTATTTATTAAAGGCAAATCCCAATTTCATTGTCGTGACCTTGCCAGAGCCTGGACTGTCTCCATGATGTTAGTTGAAGTTGTCTGCCTAAAACCAGTCCACAGGAGAAGTACAGCTAAACAAGCTTTGGCTGTACTTCTCCTATAAAGGCTAACTCCATTTTTGGGGCGAAAAAATAATAATAATAAAGCATATGCAATTGCTACACATTTTAATGTTATTAAAAATTCCCTTTCCTTTGAAATCTACAGCTCCTGTAATGTTCTGCAAAATTCAACAAATTATGGCAGCTCGTTGGTGTACAGAATGTCCCCATAAATGTAATTTCTTGCTTGTGTGATTGGCTCACTGATTTCTCCAGAAGTCTGCCTAAGATACCAGTACATTTTTAGGTAGTATAGTATAGTAAATATCAGAGCAGCATTAACAGCATATAGTGCTTGGAGCAAATGTCAGAAGACAAAAGTGTTCAAGCTGTTGATATAGTGATATCGGTTGTGGAGGTCTGAGATGTGGTAAGTATTGATGGGAGTATGCTCTCAGGGCTGCCGTCAGTGGGGAACAGAAGCCCAGGTGCTTCTGGGTGCAATACTTTAACACAATTTTTATTTTTAAAAAGCATAGATTAAAAAACACTCACATTTTGGTGGTGAAATGCAGGCAGGTAACACGATTTCCCAAAAGGGGGGAGAGGTCGATGTGATCCGGTGCGTCGTGTCTCATCTGGTCTCTGCTGTGGCACTGTAGAGTGAGAGGAGATCATGATCTTCCTACCGCTGGTGGTGAGGGGAGGCTGCGGTGGATGGATCTCGTCAGGCACTCGATGCACGGATGGACTGGCGGGCGATGGATGATGATGTCACCGGGCAAGCGACGCGTTTCTGAGTGGTCAGGCAGCGAATGACATGGCTGCCGAACTCCTTTTTCAAGCTGCTGACAGGGGAAAAAGGTGCTAGATTTATGTGACGAGAATGGGGAGGGGACAGATCGAGGGCAGGCAGGGGATTGGTGAAAAGCAAAAAAGGTTAAGGCTAACACCGGACAGAGGGATACATGTAAACAAGGGACAGAACTAGAGAAAAATAAGTTAAAAATAAAAATAATAAAATAAATTGGATTAAATAAAGGTAAAATAAATATAACGGGATGAGGGGTGATAAGTAAGAAAATGTATGGCTAATGGGAGTATAATAGTAGGAATGGGCGGAGGGGAGGGTAATAAATATAGATATAGATATATGGCCGTGACGCAAGGTAGAGGGACATGGATAAATTCAAACAAATTTTAATTAAGATTTAATTAAGAGGGCAGGTGGGGTGGGAGGGGATAGGTTAACTATATTTGTATTCTAGATTATGGAGGTGAATATTGTGTTATTGGGGATATTTTGATAGGGGAAAAGGTTTAGTAACTTGTAATGGCTTTTAATGGATTTTTGTTGGGATGGAATATGGGTTTAAATTGAAAGGAATCACAAATTAAAAAAATAATTAAATGAAAGGTATATATATAAAGGGGGGGGGGGAGATGGAGGTAAAATTTTAATAAAAGTGATAAAACATGATGTTGTATACCACGATAAAACATAATATCATACAATGACATATGGTACATGAGATGATGATGGAAATTACCGATATATATAGTTACACATTATATAACAGTTTGTGTAACATACAAAAGTATAAAAATATAAAAATATGTAAATATGGGATACCAAAAATACCAAGAATACAGATACACATGAGTGAAGTGGACGGTACGAGGGGAGGAAGGAAAAAAAGGGGGGGGAGGTGTGGGGAGAAGGTGGGCTAGAGGTAGCAGAGAGAAGGGAGGAGGGAGGGGGGGAAGGATGGTGTGTGGGTGGGAAGGGGAAAGATATACTTACACCCGTCAACCCCCAGAATTACTATAAGAGGACTTTATTATAAGGGAACCTGAAAGAAGTAAATATCACAGATTAGCAATGGTTTGGGTAATACCAAGATCTACTGGGAGTGTAAAAGGTTGAAGTAAAAGTATGACAGGTGGTGAAAGAATGATCTAATAAAAGGGGGAGGGAAGTATTTATAATTATAGTTATAGGATGGTGGCAATTTCAATGCTCTCATTGATGCCGCCAGGCGAGAGTGCGTCTAAGCTGTAGATCCAGTATGTTTCTCATGCACACAGTTTTTTGTATCTTTCAGCTGCTGGAAGTGATTGGTCCATTTGTTCAATTATCCATACTTGGAGTCCTGAAGTTGATTGTTGATGTAACATAGTGAAATGTCTGGGTACGCTATGAGGGTCAGTACCACCCTCTATATTCCTCCTGTGTTCTCCAAACCTCTGTCTTAGAGGTCGTATGGTCCGTCCTATGTACAGGAGGCCGCACGGGCACCTCAGACCATATATAACGAAATCGGAAGAACAGTTATAGAATTATTTTAGAGGATATGTTTTGCCTTTGGTATGGAATGTTTTTTGTCCGCGTTGGACGAAACGACAAGTCTTGCAGCGAGGTTTTCAACATTGGTACATGCCGACTAGAGGTATGAGAATTGGTGTGGAGGGTGGAGGGATGGTAGATTTCAGTTTACTGGGGGCAATTTTATTTTTGAGGTTAGGGGCTCTGCAATAAGTGATTTTTGGGCGGACTAGACGGGGGGCGTTTGAGGTGAGGGTCCTGGAGTAGAATATCCCAGTGTTTGACTAGTATACTTTCCATTTTTTTGTATTTATGATGGAATGTGGTCACAAACCTAGCTGGGTGATCATCCGTGTTTCTTTTGGTGGTTTTCCATTGAGATAGAAGTTGAAAGCTTCATCGATTAGAGTCTCCGGATATTGTTTCTCAGTGAACTTGTTTTGGAGATTCTGGCTAAGTTCTTTGTAATCTAAATCTTTTGTGCAATTTTGTCTTAAATTGGCCCTTAGGAATGTTATTTTTCCAACTAGGAAGATGGCAACTTTTGAAGTGTAGGTACGAGTTTCCTGCTGTGGGTTTTCGTATAATTTTTGGCCCAAATGGTGTACTCATCATGTCCCAATTCAAGGTCGAGAAAGCCCATGGAAACGGGTTGGATACGGATGTGAAGGATAGGCCATATTGGTTATTGTTACAGTGTTTAATGAAAGGTCGAATGAGCCGTCCCAGAAGATGATAATGTCATCGATGTAGCGTCCTAAAAAAGCAATGTTGGCAGCATACGGGTTATTTTGGTGGATATGATTATTTTGCCAAAAACCCATGGCCAGGTTGGCATATGAGGGGGCAA
This sequence comes from Rana temporaria, assembly GCF_905171775.1. Classification (NCBI taxonomy): domain Eukaryota; kingdom Metazoa; phylum Chordata; class Amphibia; order Anura; family Ranidae; genus Rana; species Rana temporaria. The sequence goes on from NC_053493.1 coordinate 221,748,506, forward strand.
AATTGGCCCCCATAGCCGTGCCCTGTACTTGATGATAGAAATCTCCATTAAAGGTGAAGTAGTTGTGGGTTAAACAACATTTTGTCACTAGGATGATGAAAGCTGCTTGACGGGGGTTTATCAACGGTTCATTTAGCAAGAATTGCTCTAAAGCTATCAGTCCAAAAGAGTGCCACAGCAGGGACCAGATGAGACATGACGCACCGGATGACATCCACCTCTCCCCCCTTTTGGGAAATCTTGTTACATGCCTGCATTTCACCACCAAAATGTGAGTGGTTTTTAATCTATGCTTTTTAAAAATAAAAATTGTGTTAAAGTATTGCACCCAGAGGCACCTCTTCCCTTGCTTGTCATTTTTAGGTACCTCCTGCAATAGGAATTTCAGGTTTGATGAGAAGCTCCCCAAGGGTTGAATGATTCTAAAAGGATGCAGACCAGATTTTTAGAACACTAAGCATGCACTGGCTTATTATAATGAACCAGTCCCTCCTATTCAGAATCAGTCTGCAGTCAGTCTGGTGAAAAAAAATAATATTTTTTAGAAGCAACAAAAATTGGAATCTTCTACAACATTTAAAAAAAATTACATTGCTCACCTAGAGGGAAAGTCAAGCAAATTTGTAATGCCTATGCGTACTAACATAGTGATATCATATTATAAAATGTAGTTGTTACTTATGTTAAATATGAACTAATGCTGTTCTGAACATCAATGTGAAAACCTGTTTAAAGATATTTGTCATCAAAATAAAATTGGTTCATGGCCCTAAAATGTGAAGTATAGGGAAACAGCTAAAAATACAACTGGAGTATAAATGCTAAAAAAAGGTTTTGATTCTTTTCAATACATTTTCTAAACCAGATGCCTGTGCCAGACACTATACCAGATCTGGACCACAAAAACTAGAATTGGGGGTAGAGTTAATTAGATTAAAGGGGCAAACATGTCAGACAGTTGTCAGCCATTATTGGTGGGTAGAATGGGGAAAGACAGGGAGGGCTATGGTGGGTGATACAAAGGTTCAAGTGTTACAAACAACCATTGGAAATGGTACTATTTGTACTAAAATAAAAATACGCAACACAAGTGTGCAAAATTTGACAATGAATTAAAGCGTATGTTCACCAATGCCAGAAGTCTGCCTAGAAAAATAGGTGAGTTGAAAGCTCTGGTGCACAATGTGAACTCAAAGCGAGTGTGAAAGAAGGCCTGTGAGGAGTCTGAAGCATTATGGGTGGAACTGTATATGGGTGTGCATACTACAAAGGTTATCACTAGAGTTTGTTATAGACCTCCCAGTGTTAATGTGGAGGTGGATACTCAGCTTTCTTGCTCAGATAGAAAGGGCTACAAGGGCTGGGACGATGATAATAATGAGGGATTTTAACTACCCAAAAATTGACTGGAGTAACAGCACTGCTGGAACAGTTAAAGGGTTAAAATGTATAAACCTATTACAAGACAATTTTATGGTCCAGTTTGTTGAGGCCCCAAATAGGAATGATGCTCTGCTAGCCCCTTGCCAACCAGCGCACAACAATTTACGTTGGCACAATGGCACGGCTGGGCAAATGGGCGTACCTATACGTCCCCTTTAAATCACATAGTGTCAGCGGGAGCAGTGATCTCTGTCATGTTCTAGTGAGGCAATCCCCCCTACAGTTAGAATCATTTCCTAGGACACACTTAACCCCTTGATCGCTGCCTAGTGTTTAACCCCTTCCCTGCCAGTGTCATTTAAACAGTAATCAGTGCATTTTTATAACATTGTTGTATAAATGACAATGGTCCCAGAAGAGTGTCAAAATTGTCCGGCGTGTCTGCCATAATGTCGCAATCACGATAAAACTCTCAGATCACCGCCATTACTACTAAAAAAATAATAATAATAAAAAAAATCTATCCACTATTTTGTAGACGCTATACGCTTATTGTGATTTTGTTTACCAAAAATATGTAGAAGAATACACATCGGCCTAAACTAAGAGAGAAATGTGTTTTTTTATATCTATATTTTGGGCATATTTCTTATAGAAAAAAGTAAAAAATATATATATTTTTTTCAAAATAGATTTTTTCAAAACTAGCGAGTGATACAAAACAATGCGGCGTGCATCTCAGCTGATTCAATGGGACTTGAGCTGAATAGCGAACAATTTGGGGTGTTTGCGGTAAATTCGAAAGCCGCGGAACACCCTTTAAAAGTCTATGGGAGAAATCAAAACTGCTCATTTTAAAGGCGTGTATGCATGGTATTGTCATAAAAAGTGTTTGGGTCCTGCCCCAAAGGAACATGTATCAATGTAAAAAAAAAATTACAGTTTTTTGGAAGCAGTGATTTTAATAATGCTTAAAGTGAAACAATAAAAGTGAAATATTCCTTTAAATTTTGTACCTGTGGGGTGTCTATAGTATGCCTGTAAAGTAGCACATTTTCCAGTGTTTAGAAAAGTCCCTGCAGCAAAATTATATTTTTTAAAGGAAAAATGGTAATTTAAAACTGATTGCAGCTGTAATGAATTGTCGGGTCCCGCAATACAAATAAAAGTAATTGAAAGGAACGGCATGAGTTCCCCCCCAGTTCATTACCAGGCCCTTTGGGTATGGTATGAATATTAAGGTCAACCCCAAACCAAAATTAAAACCCTTCAGGTCTGGTATGGATATTAAGGAGAACCCCCGCACATTTTTTTTTTAAATGGCATAGGGGTCCCCCTCAAAATCCATACCGGACCCTTTAGGTTTGGTATGAATTTTAAGGGGAACCCTGTGCCAAAATAAAAAAAAATGGCTTGAGGTTCCCCAAAAAATCGATACCAGACCCTTATCTGAGCACGCAACCTGGCAGGCTGCAGAAACAGAGGGGGGATAGGAGAGCGCCCCCATTAAACCGTACCAGGCCACATGCTATAAAAAAATCCATCCCAGACCCTTATCCGACAGGGCGAACCAGACCCTTATAAGGAATATTTCACTTTTATTGTTTCACTTTAAGCATTATTTAAATCACTGCTCCCGAAAAAATAGCCATTTTTAAAACTTTTTTTTGCATTGATACATGTGCCCTGGGGCAGGACCTAGGTCCCCAAACACCTTTTATGACAATAACTTGCATATTAACCTTTAAAATTAGCACTTTTGATTTTTCATGTTCGTGTCCCATAGACTTTAACAGTGTTCCGTGTTCAAATTTTTTTTTACCTGTTCACATGTTCTGCTGCAAACCACACCGGTGGTGTTCAGCTCATCCCTAGTTTCTAACTTTGGGGGATGGGACTGACTAGGGGAGGAGACAGATCGTTGTTCCTAATTACTAGGAACAGACGATCTGTTTCTCCTCTCCTGTCAGAACGGGGATTTGTGTGTTTAGACACATAAATTCCTACTCTGGCTCTCATGCCCGCAATCACGGGGTGGCCTTCCGACATCGTGGCCGCTGGCCACGTGCTTCCTGTTCTCCACCATGCAGCGCCATGTTATTGCTCTTAACTGAGCTGACGTACAGTTACGGTGATTTGTGGGAACGAGCCGACCTGTGGCAGCTGGTTGACAGGGGGTTAATGATAAAGTGTCTGGGATTAAAAGTACAATTTCAGTCTTTGCAGATGACAATAAGCTATGCAGTGAAATAACATCCTTACAAGATGTCTCCAACTTACAGGGTGTCCTCAATGCATGGTTTAATTGGGAGACTATGTGGCAAATGAGGTTTAATGTTGATAAATGTTAAGTTATGCACTTGGGGGCCAAGAATTTGCATACACAATATATACTAAGAGGAGTACAACTGGGGGAATAAATGGTGGAGTAAGCTTTGGGGGTTTTGGTAGATCTGGTAGGATTTGGCTTGCAATGTCAAGATGAGATTTCCAAAGTGAGCAAAGTCCTTTCATTAATTTCTCCCGATAAAAATCATTGATAAGACCTCATTTGGAATATGCAGCTCAGTTTTGGGCACCCGTTCTCAAAAAGGATATCAGGGAACTGGAGAAAATGCAGAGAAGGGCAACCAAACTGATAGAAGGCATGAAGAAGCTCAGCTGTGAAGAATGATTAGAGGAACTGAATTTATTGTCTCTTGAGAAGAGGAGATTAAGGGGGGATTTGGTCAAAAAGTGGACATGCTTTATGTCTAGAGGAAAAGAGATTTCATCTCTGAATACGGAAAGGTTTATTCACAGTAAGAGCTGTGAAAATGTGGAATAGACTCCCTCCAGGGGTGGTTCTGGCCAGCTCAGTGGATTGGATTATTTCCTAAATGTACATAACATAACTGGATACTAACATTTATAGGTAAAGTTGATCTAGGGAATATCCAATTGGTACTGGAGGGATCAAGAATATTTTTTTTCCCTGCTGTAAGCAAATTGGATCATGCTTGCTGGGATTTTTTGCCTTCCTCTGGATCAACTGTGGGTATAGAACTGTGTATATGGGGTTGTATTATTTTATTTTGTTTTTTTATTGTTGAACTAGATGGACTTTCAACCTAACTATGTAACTATGTAACTTGATTACATTGCCATCAAAGCAGTACAAATTGGTCTTGACTGTTATTGGATAGTGAAGAAGCAGATGCTGACTATGAGGTCATCTCTGCATTCTTTCCTCCAACAAGCAGAATATGTATTATATTTCCCAAAAGTTTATATATTAGTACATCCTGATTCACATATTACCATATTTATCGGCGTATAACACGCACATGCGTATAACACGCACCCTGACTTTAGGAGGGAAGTTTCAGGAAAAAAAAATTCACAGCCCCCTGCGTATAACACTCAGGCACAGTTTACCCTCTATTTTCAGGGTAAAAAGGTGAGTTTTATACGCCAATAAATACAGTGGTGAGTACAGAAATACAAAGGTGTTTTATAAAAATGCATTTAACTCCTTTTATTACATTTTTTAACTGGATAAAATAGAGCTCTTTAACACACCCCACACAAACTAGTATAAACTCCTAAATAATTGACTTGTGCTGGCTAGATGAAGAAAGACATCTGCAATGACTCCAACTGTGTTATGCTCACAGCTAGGACTAATCTTAACCTGAGCTTTATAAAGGCAACATAGCACATAGCACAATGAACCTAGACAGTTTTTTGAGGCATTATTGAAAGAAGCATTTGTTAAAAAGTATATCAGCTTTACAAATCTAATGGTCATGATTTACTAAAGTGCAGGCACCTAAGCTGGCACAACAATCATGCTTGAAAAAGTAAGATGTACCATGCAGGCTTTAATTATGTGCCTGCAAAACACACAGACACACCTGCATAATTCAGTGAATTGTTGAATTTATAGTAACTATTTACTAAGGTTTTCAGTAGAGTGTACACTCCAGCATATGAATGTTCTATGGCAGGGGTGCCAAAATTATTTAATGATGTTCTATGGTCGCGGGCAAAAATGAGCGGAGTGGGCAGATGACAGATCTGTGTCCACTTTGCATATACAGAGCAGACATAGACACAGGCCCTCTCTATTTTATGGGCCCTCTGATTCGTCCAGATGGAAAGGTATGGATACTGTTCTGTTTTTTTAGGTGGATCAGATTGGAGATATGTGGGTGTATCTGTTGCTCTATAGAGGTGAATGGAGGGTCCGATTGGGTCCGCCTGAAAAAACAGGCATACTCGATCGGACCGATCGCGTAAAAGAGGCCTAAGGCTGTTTTCACACTGATGCATTGTGGTTTAACTGCACCTCAATAGGGTTGAGCGAACCTGAACTGTAAAGTTCGGGTTCGTACCAGACTTTTGGGTTTTTGGTACCCGGACCCGAACCCGAACAATTTGCTGTTAATTCAGGTTCGAGTTCGGTGTTTGGCAATGTAATGGCGCGCTGCAGGGCAGCCAATCACCATTTGTTTAAATTGTGTGACCTAGAAGCCATCACAGCCATGCCTACTAATGGCATGGCTGTGATTGGCCAGTGCAGCATATGACCCAGCATGTGACCCAGCCTCTATATGAGCTAGAGGCACATAGCACAGCTTGTCACTCTGCTTTAGTTAGGGTAGGGAAAGGCTGCTGCTGCTGCTGCTGCTGCTGCTTGTAGGGAGAGAAATATATAGGAGTCAGACTGTCCTGCTTCAGAAATCAAATTACACCAGCGCTGCATATGTTCCTGTGAGATACTCTGCATTAGATACTTTAGGGAAAGGTTCCTGATTGTGCTTTTTATAGGGACATAAATATATAGGAGTCAGTCCTGCTTTAGAAATCAAATTACACCAGCACTGCATATGTTCCTGTGAGATACTGTGCATTCAATACTTTAGGGAAAGGTTTCTGATTGTGCTTATAGGGACATAAATATATAGGAGTCAGTCCTGCTTCAGAAATCAAATTACACCAGCACTGCATATGTTACTGTGAGATACACCCTTTAGATACTTGTCTTCTATTGTACTATTCAAAAAACATCCATTTAGGGCAAAACAAAAATTGCAGTGTTTCCTCCAGTGTTTGCAGTTTTTCCTCCATATCTGTACATGTGAGATACACACTTTAGCTAGTGTTCTTCTATTGTTATATTCAACAAACACCCATTTAGGGCAAAAAAATATATTTTGCAGTGTTTCCTCCAGTGTTTGCAGTTTTTCCTCCATATCTGTACGTGTGAGATACACACTTTAGCTAGTGTTCTTCTATTGTTCTATTCAAAAAACACCCATTTAGGGCAAAAAATATATTTTGCAGTTTCCTCCAGTGTTTGCAGTTTTTCCTCCATATCTGTACATGTGAGATACACACTTTAGCTAGTGTTCTTCTTCTATTGTTCTATTAAAAAAAACACCCATTTAGGGCAAAAAATATATATTTTGCAGTGTTTCCCCAGTGTTTGCAGTTTTTCCTCCATATCTGTACGTGTGAGATACACACTTTAGCTAGTGTTCTTCTATAGTGCTTTTCAAAAAACACCCATTTAGGTCCAAACAATCTATTTTGCAGTGTTTCCTCCAGTGTTTGCAGTTTTTCCTCCATATCTGTACATGTGAGATAAACACTTTAGCTAGTGTTCTTCTATTGTTCTATTAAAAAAACACCCATTTAGGGCAAGACCCTACATTTCAGAAATATGAGGAGAACGTCAAATAAGGGACGTGGCCCCGGTCGTGGTGCTGCTGGTGGAGCTCCTGTTGCAGGGAGAGGACGTGGTCAATCTGTGCCAGCTACACGCACAAATGAAACACCTTCCTCAGGTGCGAGTAGGCGACAGAGCCTGCAGCAGGATTTGGTCGGGCCTAATCTGGCTCTTCGAATGTTGAGGCCAGGAGCAGAACAGGCGGTAGTAGATTTGGTTGCTGACAGTGCCTCCAGTTCCTTCACATTGTCTCCTAACCAGTCTTGTGCTGAAAGATCAGAGTTGGCACCTGCAGCCGATGTCCATTGGTCTTTCACCTCACCCCCTTGCAAATCAGCCAAGCAGTCTGAGCCCCAAATCATGCAGCAGTCTCTTCTGGTATTTGATGACTCTGTTAGCATGGTTTCTTAGGGCCATCCACCTAGCCCTGCCCCAGAAGTGGAAGAGATTGAGTGCACTGATGCCCAACCACTTATGTTTCAAGATGAGTACATGGGGGAACCATCCAAGCACGTCTCGGATGATGAGGTAACACAGTTGCCAACTTCTGCTGCTTTCGCAATTGTGCAGACCGAAAAGGAGGGCAGTGGTGAAGACTGGGTGGAAGATGATGTGGTGGACGATGAGGTCCTCGACCCGACATGGAATTAACGTCATTCAGGTGACCTGTGTAGTTCAGAGGAAGAGGCGGTGGTCACACAGAGCCACCAGCACAGCAAAAGAGGGAGCAGGGTGCAAAAGCAGAGCGTCCGTCCCCTAGACAGTACGCCTGCTACTGTCCAACGCAGCAAGGGACCGAGCACACCAAAGTCAGGTCCAAGGAGTTCCCTAGCGTGGCAGTTCTTCACACAATGTGCTGATGACAAGACAAGAGTGGTTTGCACGCTGTGCAATCAGAGCCTGAAGCGAGGCATAAACGTTCTCAACCTGAGCACAACCTGCATGACCAGGCATCTAAGTGCAAAGCACGAGCTGCAGTGGAGTAGACACCTCAAAAAACAAGAAAGGTCTCTGGCTCCTCCTGCTTCCTCTTCTGCTTCAGTCTCAGGCCTCTCTGCCTCTTCATCCACCTCTGTAGTGACAGTGCCACCTGCCACCCCGCCATTAGAGGACCGGCAAGCAACACTACCACCTGGCTCACCAAACATCTCCACAATGTCCCATGGAAGCATTAAGCTCTCTATCTCCCAAACACTGGAGCGGAAGAGGAAGTACCCACCTGCGATCCCTGGCCCTGAATGCCAGCATTTCAAAATTCCTGGCCTTTGAAATGCTGTCATTCCATCTGGTGGAGACGCAGAGTTTTAAAAGCCTGATGGCATTGGCTGTCCCACAGTACGTCGTGCCCAGCCGCCACTACTTTTCCAGGCGAGCCATCCCTTCCCTGCACAACTAAGTGGGGGACAAAATCAGGTGTGCACTGCGCAACGCCTTCTGTGGCAAGGTCCACCTAACTACAGATATGTGGACGAGTAAGCATGGTCAGGGACGTTATATCGCCCTAACAGCACACTGGGTAAATGCAGTGGCGACTGGGCCTGAGGCGGATAGCAGTTTGGCGCATGTCCTTCCACCACCGAGGATTGCAGGGTGCTTCAGTTTGCCTCCTGTTGCTAACTCCTCCTTATTCGCTTCCTCATCCTCTACCGCCTCCTCAGCCAGTCAGCGTAACACTTTCACCACCAACTTCAGCACAGCCATCGGTAAACGCCAGCAGGCAGTTTTTTAATTGTTCCTGTTTGGGGGAAAAACCCCACACCGTGCAGGAGTTGTGAAGGGACATGGAACAACAGACCGATGAGTGGTTGTCGGCAGTGAGCCTCAAGCCGGGCCTGGTGGTGTGCGATAATGGGCGAAATCTCGTAGCAGCTCTGGGCCTAGCCGGTTTGACGCACATCCCTTGCCTGGCGCATGTGCTGAATTTGGTGGTGCAGAGATTCCTTAAAACTTACCCTGATATGCCACAGCTGCTGCAGAAAGTGCGGGCCGTCTGTGCGCACTTTTGGCGTTCTCACCCTGCTGCTGCTCGCCTGTCAGCGCTGCAGCGTAACTTCGGCATTCCCGCTCACCGCCTCATATGTGACGTGCCCACAAGGTGGAACTCCACCTTGCACATGCTGGCCAGACTGTGTGAGAAGCAGCAGGCGATAGTGGAGTTTCAGCTGCAGCACGCACACGTGAGTCGCTCTGCGGAACAGAACCACTTCACCACCAATAACTGGGCCTCCATGCGAGACCTGTGTGCCTTTTTGCTCTGTTTCGAGTACTCCACCAACATGGCCAGTGCCGATGACACCGTTCTCAGCGTTACTATCCCAGTTCTATGCCTCCTTGAAAAAATGCTTCGGGCAATGATGGAAGAGGATGTGGCACATGAGGAGGAGGAGGAGGAATCAGGATCATTTCCAAGGCTTTTAGGGCAGTCATTCACAAGTGGCTCCGAGGGTGGGTTCCTGCACCAACAAACGCCAGGTGCACAATTGTCCAGCATGGGCACAGTTCTGGAGGATGACGAGGTAGAGGATGAGGAGGAGGAGATGGAGGAGGAGGAACCATGTTCACAGCAGGGTGGCACCCAGACCAGCTCATGGCCATCACTGGTGCGTGGCTGGGGGGATACAGAGGACACAGATGATACACCTCCCACAGAGGACAGCTTTTCGTTGCCTCTGGGCAGCCTGGCACACATGAGCGATTACATGCTGCAGTGTCTCCGCAACGACCGTCGTGTTTCCCACATTATAACAGGTGCTGATTACTGGATGGCCACGCTGCTGGATCCCCGTTACAAGGACAATGTACCATCCTTAATTCCCTCACTGGAGCGTGATCGCAAGATGCGCGAGTACAAGCGCACACTGGTAGACGCGCTGCTGGTGGAATTCCCACTTGACAGCGGGGGCACAGTGGAAGCACAAGGAAAAGGCAGAGGAGGAGGAAGAGGTCGCCAACGCAGCCGGGGCACCGCCAGCACATCAGAAGGCAGGGTTAGCATGGCCAAAATGTGGAAAAGCTTTGTCAGCACGCCACAGCAACCAGCACCACCAGCTGATATGGAACGTTTTAGCAGGAGGCAGCATTTTACCAATATGGTGGAGCAGTATCTGTGCACACGCCTACACGTACTGAATGACGGGTCTGCCCCCTTAAACTTCTGGGTCTCCAAATTGGGCACATGGCCTGAGCTTGCCCTTTATGCCTTGGAGGTTCTGGCCTGCCCTGCAGCCAGTGTATTATCTGAACGTGTATTTAGCACGGCAGGGGGCGTTATCACAGACAAGCGCAGCCGCCTGTCCAGAGCCAATGTGGACAAGCTCACGTTCATTAAAATAAACCAGGCATGGACCCCACAGGACTTGTCCGTACCTTGTGCAGAATAGACACCTATACCAGCCTTACCCAGCCATTCTTTTATTTCTGATCTTTCTAGGGTTGCCACCTCATCCGATTAAACTCACTTGGTGCCTTATCGACATTAAATTAGCCCCAGAACCTGTGTAATTACTATGTGTTCGGGTTTAAAGGAATGAAGTGGCAACCCTAGATCTTTCTCACTCTTTTGGGGTGTACCCTAATTTAAAAAATAAATCAATTAAAAACAAAAACCTGCTGTGTTGGCTACCTCGTCCTCCTCCACCGCCACCGCTTCCACCTACACCGCCACATCCACCGCCACCTCAACCTCTTACTTAAGTTATTTCCCTATCCACATTTATTTGCAGAGTACTTGCCATGCTCTTACCAACATTTTGCTGCCATTTGCAGCCCTCTAGCCCTTTCCATTAGTGTTTTAGAGACATTTTAGTACTGAAAAGTTCGGGGCCCTATTGACTTCAATGGGATTCGGGTTTGGGGTCAAGTTCCGGTTCCGGATTGTTGTCTTCCAAGGCTGGTACTGCTGGTGTCTACTGCTGGCTGGTACTGCTGGTGGATACTTTTTGTGGGTACTGCTGTCTGGTACTGCTGGTGGGTACAGTTGGCGGGTACTGCTGGTGGGTACTACTTTTGGGTACTGCTGGCTGGTACTGCTGGTGGATACTGCTGGTGAGTACTGCTGGCTGGTACTGCTGGTGGGTACTGCTGGCTGGTACTGCTGGTGGGTGCTGCTGGTGGGCACTGCTGGTGGGTACTGCTGGCTGGTACTGCTGGTGGGTACTGCTGGCTGGTACTGCTGGTGGGTCCTGCTGGTGGGCACTACTGGTGGGTACTGCTTGCTAGTTCCCAACCCTCCATCCCTGAACATCAGTGTGGCAGGAGCCAGCGCTAGAGGAAGCATGCAGCTGCAGTAGAGAGCAGAACTGATGCTTCCTGTATCACACCTGTCACAAGAGGAGTACATTTGGTATCACTCCACCTGTGACAGGAGCCAGCGCTATACAGGAAGTAACCGCTTTGCTTCCTCTACTGTGGACTCTGTTCTTCATGCTGATGCTTGGGGATGGCAGCTTGGGAACCCATGATCTGGGCTTGCTGACCCTCCATCCCAGAGCAACAGCAGGCCAGAGGTTGGGCAACCCTGTTCCATGGATATACAGTGGGGTGCCTATAAATAATAAATATAATTTAAATGTCTTTGATAAAATTATGTTTTTTTTTCTATTGTTTCTGGGTTTACCTGACTGCAGTAAATTTGTATGTACATCAGGGCCCGGATTCACAAAGGACTTACGACGTCGTATCTCCATGTACGCCGTCGAAAGTCCGAATGTCGTATCTACGTGCCTGATTCTTGGGTGCATATTTACGCTGGCCGCTAGGTGGCGCTTCCGTTGATTTCCGTGTTGAATATGCAAATGAGCTAGATACGCCGATTCACGAACATACTTGCGCCCGGCGTATTAAAATACGCTGTTTACGTAAGGCGTCCGACCGGCGTAACTTTACCCCTCATAAAGCAGGGGTAAGTCATGTTAAGGTATGGTCGTCAGAAACGTCGGAACAGCGCCGTATTTTACGTTGTTTGCGTAAGTCTTACGTGAATGGGGATGGGCGTAGGTTACGTTCATGTCGACTAAGCATTGAGCCGGCGTAATTTAGGGAGAAAATTTGACGTGATACTGAGCATGCGCGAGCATGCGCCATTCGTTAGGCACGTCATTTACGTGGGGTCACGATTCATTTCCATACAACACGCCCCCTACCAGCCAACTTTGAATTACGCGGGCTTAAGCCGGCCCATATACGCTACGCCGCCGTAACTTCGGGCGCACGTTCTTTCTGAATACGGTACTCGCCTCACTAAGTTGCGGCGGCGTAGCGCATATGAGATGCGCTACGCCCGACTAAATATATGCCTAACTTTCTGAATCCGGGCCCTGATGTTGAAACAAGGACAAATAAAAGGCAATTCTGTAAAAAATTAGTAATAGAACACACTGCTGAGAGAATCATTTCAGAAATGTCCTCTATAGCCATCACTAGAGCATGTACAGTATTTCACGCTGACCTCTAGGTGGAAATCATAGGAGAAAGTCATAATACAAACAATATGGCAGACATTATAGACATTAAGATATCCACAGAGCAAACATTTTATACATAGAGCACCAAGGCCCAGATTTTAAAATTGCTTACGACGGTGCAACGCCATGTACGCCGCCGTAAGTCCTAATCTGGGCCGTCGTATCTATGCGACTGATTCTTAGAATCAGTTACGCATAGATATTTATTAGATCCGACAGGTGTAAGGCTCTTACACCGTCGGATCTTAAATGCAATTTTTTTTTTGTCCGCTAGGTGTCGCCTCCGTCGTTTTCCCTGTCGAGTATGCAAATTAGCTAGATACACGAATTCCCGAACGTACGCGCGGCCGACGCAGTGAAGTTACGACGTTTACGTTAGGTTTTTCCGGCGTAAAGTTGTTCCTGCTATATGAGGGGCAACCAATGTTAAGTATGGCCGTCGTTCCCGCGTCAAAATTTATAAATTTACGTTGTTTGCGTAAGTCGTCCGTGAATGGGGCTGGACGCCATTTACGTTCACGTTGAAACCAATGACGTCCTTGCGACGTCATTTTGAGCAATGCACCCTGGGATATTTTTCAGGCGGCGCGGGAACGCGCTTAATTTAAATGCTACACGCCCCCTACCCACCTAATTTGAATTAGGCGGGCTTGCGCCGGGTGATTTACGCTACACCGCCGCAACTTTACACGCACGTGCTTTGTGAATAAAGCACTTGCCTGTAAAACTTGCGGCGGCGTAACGTAAATGAGATACGTTACGCCCACCGAAATTTACGCCATTCTACGAGAATCTGCCCCCAAGAGTATTACACAATGGTGTATTTTTGTTTAACTCTTTATTCCTAATTATGTTGAGGTATGTCGGATGTGATGTGCTATAGGGATTTTTTTTATGTACATCTGATGTAGGAACTGAGCCAAATATAGAGCATATTGATATAATTTTAAAGACATTAAAAGAAAGAATAATCAGTAATGTTGAAAAAGCGATAAAACACTGTGCCGAGAGTATAACGTTTGAGCAATGTCCTCTGTGGCCATGACCAGAGCGTGTACAGGCTTTCATACTCTGGTGCCTTTGAACAGGTTTTATAAATACCTGAACTCTGATTTTCTTACTCTGACAGCATGGAATACAAGTTTTTTTTTTACATTCTATGTTGCTTGCATTTTATTGCTTTGGTGAACTGGTCACGTTTTTAATTTACATTTTTTTTATGTTGATATGTGCATTTCTTTGTGCACTTTATCAGAACAGATGTCACAAAAGAAGCATTTTTTATGTTCAATGCACCCAGCAAACCAAGATTGCACAATATGCACTGAACATTATATTTGTCACAACAACGCTTACATATTTATTTGTGTCATGTGAACATACAGCCATGTGTTCCTGAAATATATGTGTAGCACCTGGTTACTTAAAAAGTACCAGTGCTAGTTAAATTTAGACAGGGATCAGAGTGTTAACTGACTCTGATCCAATTATTATGTTCCAAACTGGTCTCTGTCTCAGCTTGGCTGTGCTGTGGGCTGTCTGTTGTTGCTGGGGTGTAGTTCCTACCCCAGGGAGATGGGTGGCAGCAGTGGAGTGGAGATTTGGGTGCTCTTCCCCAGCAGCCTATCAGGATGGTTGAGCATCTCTGTGCATGCTGGGGGAGGGTATTTATCAGGCAGACGCCATTTGGTCTGGGTCTTCTTCGGAGTGCGGGACCCACCTGCATCACGGCATCACGGCGCCCCGGCGTAATGGCCTTCTGGGCCGGGGGGCGCGTGCCGCGTGGTGTTCCTGGTTCCGAGACCACATTGGTCTGGAACATTTAAGCTGTGGCAGGGAGCCCAGTAGTCGACTGGGTTCCCAATCCTGAAGATCCCAAGCGAGATAGTTGTTCGGTGGGGAGTCCATCTGAGGAGAACCAATGAGAGACTGGCGATCCAATAGGGTCTCGACAAACCACCGGGGATCAAGGTAACCGGACACTGAGAGGCTGGTCACCTGTCAGTCGGTGCCTGAAAACTATCTGAAGGAGATCCAGGCACAATTCTATCAAGGAGGATCATCTCCATAATCACAATAACAGGGAGGGCCTGTGGCAGAGGCTTTTCCCTGAGTCCATTTCAGGAGGGTCTGTGGCAAAGACTTTTCCTTCAAGTTCGAGCGATACCCTGGCTGCCAGGTCAGTGAGAGAGGCCTGTCCAGGTACGCTATAACCACTCTGGCTTGACTCTATACCCACTCTGGCTTGAGTGGCGAAGAATACAAAGTATTGTTGGGAGCAGGACTGTTTCCCTATTGTTGCGTCTAAGTCTGCTACTTCTTCCTTTTATTTCACCTCTACTCTTAATCACAAGTTTTAATGTTTTTACCCGGCTGGGTAATAAAGAGCACAGAAAAAGACTCCTGTCTGGACATTCTGTTGATGCTACATTCACCATACACCCTTAGATGGCGGAGGAGCCATGAGGTAACATGCCACCCAAAGCAAACCAGCAGCTACAGTGCTACATAAGTTTATAATTGTAAAATGTGTTTGTTTTCCTCAGTTTGTCAGGAGTCACTGACAAAATGTTTAAAACAACATTTACCTCCAAAAGAACCATGCCCTTCTCTTTCCATTGGTTTTGGCAAAAAATAAAAACTCTGTTCAAAAGAATTACAATTTTTCTGAATCATACTCAGAAAGCTCACCATATGATATGCAGGCTGAACAAAGATACAAAATGCATGCTGTTTGCATTTATAGCTAGATAAAGTGGTCTACATATAAAATGTTCAATATACATTCTTAAACATTCTTAGGATTATTTCTGACGGAATGTTGGCTCAAACTTGTGTTGCATACACACGGTCACACAAATCTTGTTGGAACTTCCGATGGCCAGGAACACTGTGAAGTACAAGTTGTACAACAAGCCAAGATCAATGAAGTTCAATAGGCAGTTCGGCTCTTCTGCTTGATTCTGAGCATGCATGTTTTTTTTGCATGTCGGAATTGCATAAAGACGAGCGTATTTTCAGATAGGAACTTTTTCCTTCGGAAAAATAGAGAACCTGCTCTCAATCTTTTATTGGCGGAAATTCCGACAGCAAAAGTCCGATGTAGCATTCACACGGTCGGAATTTCCGACCAAAGGCTCACATCAGACTTTTCTTGTCGGAATTTCCGATTGTGTTTATGCGGCATTAGTCTTAAAAATTTGAATGACACCAGGCACCAAACATGTCTGTGGTATTGTTTGTAGTATATTTATCTCCTATATTCGTCAGCTGCATCTAGTGGACATAATGCAGAATTTTCCCAAAATTCATCAATAAAAAATACTGCATTATGACCACTAGATTGAGCTGATGATCATAGAAGATAATCATAATACAAACATTACATTTATGGTGCTGTGCGACTGTTTAACCACTTGCCGACTGCCTAACGTACATTTACGTTGGCAGAATGGCAGGGGCAGGCAAAGCAACATACAGGTACGTTGCTTTGAATCTGCTGCCTAGCGTGTGCCAAACGCAAGCTCTGTGACTGTGACCGCAGGACCTGCAGACTCTATGTCTGCCAGTGTCCCACGATCGTGTCCCAAGGCATTTCCCTGTTCTGCCTTGTGATAGGACACTGATCTACTGCTCCCTATTATCGGGAGCAGTGATCAATGTCATGTCACTGGTAGCCCAGCCCCCTCACAGTTAGAATCACTCCCTAGGACACACTTAACCCCTTCCCCGCCCCCTAGTGGTTAACCCCTTCCCTGCCAGTGTCATTCACAAAGTAATTAAAGCATTTTTATAGCACTGATCGCTGTATAAATGACAATGGTCCCAACATAGTGTCAAAAATGTCCAATTTGTCTGCCGCAATATTGCAGTCACGATAAAAAACGCAGATCGCCTCCATTACTATTAAAAAAATTAAATAAATAAAAATGCCATAAAACTATCCCCTATTTTGTAGACTCTATAACTTTTGTGCAAACCAATCAATATATGCTTATTGTGATTTTTTTTTTGTTAACAAAAATATGTAGAAGAATACTTATCAGCCTAAAATTAGGAAAAATAATGTTTTATATATTTTTGGGGGATATTTATTATAGAATTTTTTTTTTTTCTAAATTATCATTCTTTTTTTGATTATAACACATAAAAAAAAAAACGCAGAGGTGTTTAAATACCACCAAAATAAAGCTCTATTTGTGGGAAAAAAATGGACGTCAATTTTGTTTGGGTGCAACGTCACACTTATCAGTTAAATCGACGCAGTGGGGAATTGCAAAAAATGGCCTGGTCATTGGGCAGCCAATTCTTCCGGGGCTGAAGTGGTTAAGACATTTGTACAACAATGCCAAAGGGCATTACACCATGGTGCACTTTTGCTTATCCTGATTGTTATTCCTAATTCTTTTGGAGTATGTCGGATGTCATGAAAAAAATATGAACTCTGGGATTTGCAAATATTGTCGATTATCCAAGAGGCGTGTGCTTTCCTACTTGAATATTCATGTGCTTAGTTTAATTATACTAGATGTGTGCAGATCTGCCTAGCATGGAACTTTGCCTTTGTGCAGGAGTTTCCTGTAATAAAGTCAATTCACTGCTAATCTCACTCCCCCTTTTGTGCAGGCACCCTATAATAGGTGGACTTGTTTGGCCCCTCCCATAACTCCGCCCACTGCACAGGCTATATGCGTAATAATAATGATGTCACTGCTCATTTTCAAGTTAATAACAAGGTTTGCAAAAACCATTTGGCGCACACAGTGAGAGTTTATAACACATGTGCTATTGGGTGATATATTTAAATTAATGTGTTTGTGCCCAAAGCTTAGCTTTAAGCACAAATTATAAAGGCAAGCATATGTTACAAAAACAACACTGTGCAATACAGTTTTTACAGGTTTGGATGTAAAAATGGAACAGTGCACATACAGCAAATAACACCTGGTGTTATTTTTTTGGGTGAATGCTAACTCAGAATGGTTGGACATTTTAGACAAAGTTCATATTTCAGATGTTAATGCACTAAACACCTCCACAATTATGGCACAAGCATGAATTTGTATAGTACTGTCAAAGAAAAAATAACATAATTTGCCAGTAAGATAGATTTGTAACATCCAATTTAATGGTATCTAAAATCTTATGTATTTTCTGTGTAAGCAAAATGTGAAAACACTCTTAGCATATTGAAAAGGGTTAAACATTGCCACTGTGTTAAATCACTTCGGAGCATGCTATCCTTGCCATAGGCTGTAATAGTATTTTGTAACAAGATCACGGAAGAAACAAGGCAAATACTTTTAAAGACATTGGGCCATATTCTCAAACAAGTTACACCAGCGTATATGGAGATGCGCGGCGTAAGTGTAAAGATGCGCCGTCCTATCTATGCGCCGTAGTCACAGAACCAGATCCGCCAGAAATCAGGCTACTCCTGTCCGTCTTAACTAGTTTAAGTTTACGCAGCGTAGGCGTATATTTCAGCTGATGGCATCCTAGGCTGCCATAGAATTAGTATTCAAATATGCAAATGATGTAGATGCGCTGATTCCCGAACCTACGCGCGATCGGCTTAGGCTACGCGCTGTGCGCGTAAGACGATTGTCCGGCTGAAAGTTACCCCTTATAAAGCTCGGTTAACTTTGCTCCAGACCTGAGTAAGTTAGCTTGAAAAAAGCAAATACAGCAGCACCATCCCGGACGAGCTGAGCAACCAAATTTTTCGGACAACACATTCGTATGCCAACATGGCAGGGGCAGGCGTGGTCTTAGCACTGCTAGTGTGTGAGGAGGAAGATGCACTTAGAAGGAGGAGGGCACGGAGGAGGGCACGTGAGAGGATCTACCCACAGCGCATTAGCCTCTTTGGCATGGCTGATGTGGATGTGTATCACCGTTATAGATTCAGCCCTGATGCCATCCTTGAAATTACCAGAGCCCTGCAGAATGACATCAGCAGCCCAACACAACGATCCCATGCAGTGCAGCCACTGGTGAAGGTCCTGGCAACATTGCATTTTCTTGCCACAGGCTCTTTTCAAAGAACCAGTGGAGACGTGGTTGGGATATCCCAAACCAGCATGAGTAGATGCGTGCACCAAGTTGTCCCCGCAATACTCCGACGCATGTCGCACCACATAATCAGACCCACCCAGGAGGACATGCGGCTGAAGGCAATGACAGATTTCTGCCTAATTGATGGTTTCCCACGCACTGTGGGTGCAATTGATTGTACCCATGTGGCAATACAGCCCCCCCACGAGACCGAGCACATATACCGCAACAGAAAACATTGGCGTTCCATCAATGTCCAAGTGATCGTGGATGCACATGGCCTCATATGGCACGTCCGTGCAAAACACCCCGGATCCAGCCATGACAGCTTTATATTCAGGCAAAGTGACATCCCAAGACAATTTGAGCAGAATGTGTATGGGGACAGTTGGCTGGTTGGTGAGTGACATGGGTGTCAGGTATGACTGTCCCCCCCCATGATGCAGACATCACGAGGGGCACATGCATGACTAACATCCTCCTGTCTTTTCCCTTCCAGGTGACTCTGCATATGCCCTGGGACCTCATCTCATGACTCCATTCCGCAATCCGCAAACACCAGGAGAGAGAAGATATAACGAAGCACACGCACGCACCCGTGCAGTGGTTGAGCGAACATTTGGCCTCCTTAAGTCACGCTTTCGATGCCTGGATAAGACTGGGGGTACCCTGCTGTATTCCCCCAACTTTGTGTGCCAAATCATCGCTGCATGTTGCGTGCTGCACAACTTCGCAGTGAGAAAGGGCCTGCAGATTGACCTACGTGATGACCTGACCCCCCAACCACCATGTCCCCCCCTAACCGAGGCTACCCCGTCTGCTGATGGTACAGCAGTCAGGAGATGTCTCGTGGAGCGAATCTTTGAACGTTAAACACAAACATTAAACATGGCACACAGAAAATGCACGCATGCACACCACTGTGGTCCCTAACACACACCCCACATGCACAGAACATTGGATTAGACCGAAGTACACCGCATGGTACTAAGGAGCAGCAACGCCGCGTCAAGGCCCCAATGATGTTGCTGTCCATTCATACGTCATTCATACGGACCTGGGGAGAACTTATCACCAGCGCCCGAGGGTGACCCCCCTTACTGGCAGGAATGTCACCACCCCACATTCACACACCATTCACACTGTACTCTGCAACACTGCCTGTGTGCAGCACCCAAAATTAAAAAAAAAAGCTCTTAACCAGAGCAAATAATAAAATAAGCTCTTAACCAGAGCAAATAATAAAATAAGCTCTTAACCAGAGCAAATAATAAAATAAGCTCTTAACCAGAGCAAATGAAGAATAAATAATCACTTGCCCTGGCGCGGGCTACGCCTGGTGCCCAGGTTCCTGGCCCTCACTTGCCTGGGGGGAGCTGGGGCATCAGGTGGAGGAACATCTCCAGGTGGAGGAACATCCCCAGGTGCCTCCCTGCCTGCCTGTCTGCCCTCCAAAACTAGTGCTATGCGGGTGAGCAATGACTCCTGGGTAGCTGTCTGGGCCTGAACAGCCCTTCGCAGGCACCTGACCTCCCCCACAAGTTCGGCAGTTGTAGTCTGCAGCTCACCCAGGCTGGTGATTGTGGCTGCGCTGTTTCCAGCCACATCTTGGAGAGCATCTGGTACTGCTCCCGAGGAGGCCAAGCTGTCGGACAGGCGCCTCAACTCCACCAAGATTTCCCCCATATGACGGCTTTTCTGGTCCTGCTGCCTGGCCAGATTCTCATGCAGCATTTCAGCCGCACCCCTTGTCCTGTGGGTAGCCCTCCTGGGGACAGGAGTGGCTGGGCCCCTTGCATAGAGTGAGGACCTTGAGGGGCTGGAGATGAGGGGGATGGGACGGGAGGGACTGGAGAGGGTGTTGGAGGACCCTGAGGGGCTGGAGATGCGGGGGCTTTGTGATGGTCCTGCCACCACATGCGACTCCTCCAAAAAAAGGAAGACCTCCTGCTCGCTGTGAACCACCTCTTCCTGGACCACCTCTTCCTGGACCACCTCTTCCTGGACCTCCTCCTCAACAACCTCCTGCGCGGAGGACTGACCACTCCCCTCCACCAAGGCCTGTTGGCTTCCCAGGAGGTCAGTCACAGAAGCAGACTGCTCAGTGGATGATGGTCTGTGACGGCCACTGGCAGCATTGGATGGCCCCACTTCATCCTGCTCACCTGTGGATGACACAAAACATTCACATGTTGGTGGACCCACACATTTGTCACATAACCCACCACCCCCACCACACATGCAACACACCAGATAGAAGATAAAACACACTTACCTGTCCTCATGGGTGGCTCACTTGAGTCATGGCCCTCCAGGCCCTCCACCTGCTCCCTCCGAAGGCAGTGGGCAATCACTTCCTCCTCTTGAGTGAGCCGGGTATAACAGGGTGGCCCCCCTCCTGTGCCCCTGGCATGCTTTGCAATGATGGCCATCTTGTTCCTGACCACACCACGCAGGTCATTCATTTTTTTAAGAATGTCCTGGGGGGTCCTTGCCTCATGGCCTAAGGCATTGACCTGGGCAGTCACTTTCCTAAGGATCTCCTCCTTTTTTGTTTTACTTGTGCTGCCACTGTCAGCACCATGGAGTCTTGAATCGTATCTCTCCATGGCAGAGACTATGATGGCCCTCTCATCTTGGCTGAAATTTTTTTTTCTCCTTTCCTTCCTGGGTCCAGGCATTGCAAAGCTAAAGAGCAAAATCTCACGGACACCACCAACAGAATAAATGGAGTCACTTTGCACTCGTTGGGCGCATGTGGTGACGCTTTTATGCACTGGGCCGGCCCAACTCAGCAGGGATTTACGACTACTGTTGTTTTGCGCATGCGCAGAGGGTGGGGCACGTCCGGCGCATGCTCCGTTCGGTCTGGACATCATTTGCATGGGGTCACGGTTCATTAGCATTCTTCACGCCCACATCCCTCCTACCGTCACTTGCGCCTACTTACGCCGACACATTTCAGCTCCGCGAGCGCAACGTAGGACGCATGTGGTACGGGAATATGGGAGAGCTCTCTCCAAGTTAAGCCGGCGTAGCGCAACTATGATGCGCTACACCTGAGTAAATATGCGCCGATCTACGAGAATATGGCCCATTGAATTTATTTCAGAAAAGTGAGTAAAACAGAAGGTCATCAATACTGGGACTATTTCACTAAAACTGGACAAAAAAAGCAAAAAGTGGATTTTCCCAAAGGCAAACAATTAGAATAATTCTTTTAAAGTAGATTCAATGCTAAACTGAATAACATTTAGTTTGTCAAAAGGCAGTTTATCATAAATAGGTAGCATTTTAAAATAAAACATTGTCTTGCCTATTTTAATTTCAGTGCTGATGATCTTCTTTACTGTCTACATGCATATACTCTACCAATGGATTAATGATATTTTTTACGATGAGTTTGCTTCCTCTAGCGCCAACTCTAGAGCATTATCACCCTATAGCAAGAAGTGCCTGAACAAGGACATTAATGGTAGGATCACCAGGAAATATTTTAATAAAAACAGCAGATTCCAAAATGTTAAAGTTACTTTTTTAATTAAATCAAAGCTTGTATGAGATTTTTGTGATTAGGCTTACACAAACTTTATTTGTTTAATAAAATTAAATGTTAACCTGATTGGTTGATGAGGGCAACAAATGCACCCATCTGCACACGTTTTTCATGTTTTTGAATCAGTCTCATATCATTTCCATTGCTCTTATATTCTATAAATAATATTGTGTGATGTTGAACAGCCATTTTAAATTGTTTTCTGTTTCTGCCTAAATACCAATAAACGTACTGCCCCTTATTGTAGGTGTTCGCAAACACATTGTTAAATGAGATCGAGCAGACGCTGTAAATTATACAATCTTCATTGTAAGATTCATATAGGTAGATTCACAAAGAGTTAGGCCGGCTTATCTACAGATAAGCCGACCTACTTTGAATCTAAGCCGGCCTATGTTTAAGTGTATTCTCAAACAGAGATACACTTAAACATATCTAAGATAGGCTGGCTTGCACCATTCTATCTTAGGTTGCAATGTTTCTTTTGGCCGCTAGATGGCGCTTCCATTGCTGCCGGCCTAGATTATGTAAATGAGGGGATACGCCGATTCCCGACAATTTACGAGCGTACGCCGGGCCTACACCGTCGAGTTACGTCTGGGTAGATTCACGTAGGGGCGCCTAAAATTAGGACGGCCTAGCCTACTCTTTTTAGGCTACACCGCCATAAATTATTTAGGTTAGAAGTGATTCTCAAACCACTTACCTTCAAATTTTCGGCGGCGTAGCCTAAAACGAGCGGGCGTAAGCGCGCCTAATTCAAATGACTGGGAGGGGGCGTGTAGTATTGAAATAAGGCTTGACCTCACGTTTTTTGATGTTTTTTACACTGTGCATGCGCCGGGCGACTACATTTCCCAGTGCGCATTGCGGCTAAGTAGGCCGTACGGGCCTATTGATTTCGACGCGTACGTAAACGATGTAAATCCCGATTCGTGGACGACTTGCGCAAACAACGTAAAAAATTTGAACCTCGTGGCCGGAACGGCGGCCATACTTAACATTGTTATTCCACCTCATAGGTGGAATAACTTTAGGCGGCCTATCGCGTACGGAAACGACGTAACTCAACGGTGTAGGCCCGGCGTACGCTCGTAAATCGTCGGGAAATGGCGTATCCCCTCATTTACATAATCTAGGCCGGCCGCAATGGAAGCGCCATCTAGCGGCCAAAAGAGACATTGCAACCTAAGATAGAATGGCGCAAGCCAGCCTATCTTAGATATGTTTAAGTGTATCTCTGTTTGAGAATACACTTAAACATAGGCCGGCTTAGATTCAGAGTTGGGTCGGCTTATCTGTAGATAAGCCGGCCTAACTCTTTGTGAATCTACCTAGTCGTTTCCGTATGCGATAGGCCGCCTAAAGTTATTCCACCTATGAGGTGGAATAACAATGTAAAGTATGGCCGCCGTTCCCGCAGCGAGGTTCAAATTTTTTACATCGTTTGCGCAAGTCGTCTGCGAATCGGGATTTACGTCGTTTACGTACGCGTCGAAATCAATAGGCCCGTACGGCCTACTTAGCCACAATGCGCACTGGGAAATGTAGTTGCCCGGCGCATGCACAGTGTAAAAAACGTCAAACGTGAGGTCAAGCCTCATTTCAATACTACACGCCCCCCTCCCAGTCATTTGAATTAGGCGCGCTTACGCCTGCTCGTTTTAGGCTACGCCGCCGAAAATTTGAAGGCAAGTGGTTTGAGAATCACTTCTAACTTAAATAATTTACGGCGGTGTAGCCTAAAAAGAGTAGGCTAGGCCGTCTTAATTTTAGGCGCCCCTACGTGAATCTACCCAATAGTATTTTCCAAAGTTGACAGAGAAACAAAAATAACATAGTTGGCTCGAAAAGTTCTTAGTTTGGCCCTTTGACTCAAATTGACACCATTTGAATTTTGTAAGCTGTACTTACTACTTAATGTAAATAAAGTTACAGGGTCCACAATGTTTGAAAGAATACATTCAATTCTTCAGTGCATTAAAATAATGATCTAAACACTTAATGGGAGGTCTCATTTTGTGGTCTTATAATACAGCTTTTATACTTTTATAAAGAAATAGTGGTTTAATGGTAGCACTGTTTACTGAAGTGATAAGGCCATCCGTGGTAGCAACATAGACTAAACTGTAGAAAATGCTGTAATTAACAATGCATAATTTCAACATTAGGAATAAGTAAACCGATCCTCCAAGTTAGCAGCATATGAAGACCTACTGCTGTTTATGTTGGAAAACTTACCAGTTCTGCGGTTTTGTAATCTACTTTTAATTTGGCTCATTGAAAACACTTTTCACTTTGTTTCTCTCTTTAAAAGCATATTTTTCTTCAATTCTGTCTGCTCACAACCTATTTATTCTTCTTCTCTGTTGCAAGTCTGATTATAAGGGGAATGTTTAAATGGATATATAGTCTTATACAGTCTTTATGCCTGTTTTAGATGAACATATGCAAGACGTCAGCTTGGTGCAAACAATATTATCAATATGTTTAGCCAGAACATTGGCCAAAACTTTTTAATGCTTTGACTGCTTTGATGATAAAGATAAAGTGAGGCAGGTTAAAGAGGTTGTAAACCTCCCTGTGTAAGTTGTACCTATAATTAAGCCTAGAATAAGGCTTGCCTATAGGTACTGTAAATATCTCCTAAATGTGCACAGGTATTTACTGTATACTGCACTCAGTGGCATTGCTGGGGGGCGGGGAGTGCAGTCCACACCTGGGTGACACTTGCTAAAGGGGTGACACCATCCCAAGGCTGACGAAAGGCCTGGCTCCCTTAGGCAGTTTTTTTTTTCAGCCAGCCCGGCACACTCCTCCAATGCCGCAGCCTGTGTCTTCCTCCTCCTCTCTTGACTCCTGCGCTGATGCCTTAACCTGTGTGTCGCCATCTATTCTCCGCCTACACTGTGTGTCCTCTCCAGCTACCACCCGGGCATTCTGTGTATCTGAGCCCCAAGCTGGTACGGTAACAGGTGAGGGGGGTGTCCTGTCCTGTCCTCCTCTGCCTGAGCCTGGGTGAGATAAGAACAATGTTTGTGTCCGACTCCAGCACCCACACATGGTTTGTTAGTGTGTGTAGGAGGGGGGGGGGGTGCTGGTGGATTGATGATGTTAGTTTTTGCTGTACAGCTATATTAGTTATATAATACAGTGTGTGTGTATATATATATATATATATATATATATATATATATATATATCCAGTACAGCAGCACCCCTCGTTTTCAGACCGTTTGTTAAAGGGGGTGGTGCTGCAACTATATTATATATAGGTACAGTGGGGATCGAAAGTTTGGGCACCCCAGGTAAAAAAAAATATTAATGTGCATAACGAAGATAAGGAAAGATGGAAAAATCTCAAAAAGGCATCAAATTACAGATTAGACATTCTTATAATATGTCAAAAAAAGTTAAGCCCAGATTCACAACCGAGATACGACGGCGTATCTCCAGATATGCCGTCGTATCTCTGCGTTGCGCCGTCGTATCTATGCGCCTGATTCTTAGAATCAGTTACGCATAGATAGCTGTTAGATCCGACAGGTGTAAGTCTCTTACGCCGTCGGATCGTAACTGCATTTTTACGCTGGCCGCTAGGTGGCTCTTCTGTTGAATTCCGCGTTGAGTATGCAAATTAGGTAGATACGCGAATTCCCGAACGTACGCCCGGCCGACGCAGTAAAGTTACGCTGTTTACGTTAGGCTTTTCCCGGCATATAGTTGCCCCTGCTATATGGTGGCATAAGTTCGGCAAAACAATGGTAAGTATGGCCGTCGTTCCCACGGCGAAATTTGAAAATTTTGCGTCGTTTGCGTAACTTGTCCGTGAATGGGGCTGGATGTTATTTAAGCCCACATCAAAACCAATACGTCCTTGCTGCGTATTAGGAGCAATGCACACTGGGAGATTTCCACGGAGGGCGCATGTGCCGTTTGTGAAAAACGTCAATCACGTCGGGTCACAGTACATTTACATAAAACACGCCCCCTGATCCAAATTTTAATTAGTCGGGCTTACGCCGGCCGATTTACGCTACGCCTCCGCAACTTACAGAGCAAGTGCTTTAAGAATACAGCACTTGCCTGTCTAAGTTGTGGCGGCGTAACGTAAATCGGATACGTTACGCGGCCGCAGAGATACGCGGATGTACAAGAATCTGGCCCCAAGATTTTATTTCCATCATTTACACTTTCAAAATGACAGAAAACAAAAAAATGGCGTCTGCAAAAGTTTGGGCACCCTGCAGAGTTAATATCTTGTACTGCCCCCTTTGGCAAGTATCACAGCTTGTAAATGCTTTTTGTAGCCAGCCAAGAGTCTTTCAATTCTTGTTTGAGGTATCTTTGCCCATTCTTCCTTACAAAAGTCTTCCAATTCTTTGAGATTTCTGGGCTGTCTGTCACGCCCTGCTCTTTTAAGGTCTATCCATAGATTTTCAATTATGTTGAGGTCATAGCACATGAAGGCCATGGCAAAACCTTTAGTTTACGCCTCTTGATGTAATCCCCGTGGATTCTGAGGTGTGTTTAGGATCATTATATATCCTCTCTTTAACTTCAGCTTTTTTACAGATGGCATCAAGTTACCATCCAAAATTTGCTGAAATTTTATTAAATCCATTTTTCCTTCTACTCGTGAAATGTTCCCTGTTCCCTGTGCCACTGGCTGCAATACAACCCCAAAGCATGATTGATTCACCCCCATGCTTAACAGTTGGACAAAGGTTATTTTCATTAAATTCTGTGCCCTTTCTTCTCCAAACTTATACTAACACTGCAATTGTTGGGGGGGGGGGGGGGGGCTAAATGCAAGGGTTGGCAGTGATCAAAGATCATCTTGCTAACACTGCATTTTTGGGGTACTCGATTAGGGACACTAAAATAGTTCTGACCATGACTAGGATACTGATCTGGGCAGACACTATATTGGTGATGGTGGTGATCAGTGACTTACTTATTTTATGCCCCTAATGACACTAATACAGTGATCGGTCATATTACTGTACATTGTCACTGTACTAATAATACTGGCTGGGTGACAGGGGTAATTAGGAGGACAATCAAGGAGTTAACTGCGTGCCTATGGCAGGCCATAGATCGTGCAATTTTCTTTCTTTCAAACACAGTCAGTGTTGATGGGGGAATCCCTCTTGTGGAGCGAATGTGTTCTCCCAGTGGAGATGGGGGGTTGCGTGGGCAGCCGTCCCTGCCGGGAAAACATAGTAATTATTACTAGTAGCTATAGCTGCTGGCAATAATCACATACCAAAAATCTGACATGCTGGTTGTACCCAAGTCAAACAATGTTGATCAATCAGCCTGGCCAATAGATGGATCGAATGCTTAACTGGTGGAGCCTCAAAAAATCAATGGCTGGCTTAATAAGTGTATGTGTGCTTATTTTACTCACAAACTGTCTGGCTTTTCTTTCTGATCTCAGCTCTTAATGGTAAGTGAGATCATGAAGCAGAACCAGCCAGATCTGGGTTGTGTGTTTACTAACACACTGATCTCTGTGCTATGGTTGGTCATGGTCATCAGCAAGTTCACAGCCAAAATCATTGGCTGTGAGCTTGCTGATAAACTTGTCCTATGTCTAACAAGGGCACAGGCAGCAGGGGGTGTGCACACTCCTGTAAATCCAGAGGTTCCCCCAAAACATATGGGTATGTTGAGGCAAAACAACAAAGTTGCCAGTCAGCAGTAAAAGTTAAACAGCTGGTCAGAAAGTGGTTAATGTATAAAAATATAAATGAGTTCTATTATCAAAATGCTCTTGATAAAATCATAGTAAAGACATTTTTCATAGGCTGTAAAAGCAATGCCTATACATATTCGTAAATATACAAGATACAAGGTGTGACTTATTCACCACAGTAGCAAAACTTTTCTTATGCCTATAGCTCACTGCACATTATCACAAAATTATGATCTGTGGAAATAAGTCCTCATAGGTCATGTTTCTCACTATTGCTTCTTCAGGACACATGATGGAATGTTACATTGGTAATCCCAATATGCAGATCTGGCTAACACGCCAAAATACCGGGGCGGGCACCAAGGCAACAAAGCGGACAGAGGGGAGACAGCGAGGAACAGATATTCACATCAACATTTGAAGGATAAACTATGTAAGTAGATGGGACTATGAGTTGGCTACAGCTGGGAATAACAGATGACACAGGAGCCCATCAAGAGCATGGTGGTTACATAAAGATAACAACAGCAAGGGATGTATAGACCTTCCCTGGGGCACTGGGATTCACCCACTTATCACTTTGGGCCAATAATTATTTTTCAAGTTCACAAATATATCAGTATAAGCATTTCCAAATCATCACTATTCATTACTAAGTATGCCTATGAATTCCAATCATCTTGCCCACACATATGTAGTCCTCAGAGTTCCTGGGGACCAAACACATATGTGGGGAAGAAGCGCATCGCAAATACTGTAGGTCAGCCCATTCACATGAAACATGTCAACGAAGCTCATGTGCCAAATGCTGGCACTAAGTCAGAAACTTTTAGTGATGTGTGTTTTGCCATGATTTTTGCACATTTTGTCACATGACAAACATGGCAAAATCACTTCATGTTTCTGGTGTCATTAAGAGACTATGGTATCGCAAGCGTGTCACGTGTTTTGCAGCATTTCTAAAAAATATGTGCAGAAACACACAATTATTCTTGTATTTTCAGAGCAGCCAAATGTGAATGCAGCCTTCGTGTTTAGCACTGGTGTGCTCAGTTCATGTACCATTCATCTGCATGAAGTTGGCATGTTCTTCCAGGACTTGCCTTGGTTTCCTTCAGGTACAGTAGGCTAGTTTCCTTCCACAAAGGCATGCTGGTAATTTAATTTGCCCTGCAATGATATTCTACTGAGCACTTCAAAGACATCTTTCCCAGCAGCAGACAAAGTACTTTGAGTCTCCAGGGAGAAAATGTATTAATAACACGGGAGCAGAAATCATTCATCTAGTTGCTTTTCCTACACCAGCCCAAATACCCTTCAGCATTGGAAGGGTGTTTTAAGTGGGGTTCACGTAAAAAAAAAAAATGGGGATCCACCACCTAAAGCTCCAGTGCCCTAAAGGGTGTCAGCATAGAGTGCTCATTGGTCTAAGAAGAAATACAATGACAATGCAATGACACAAATAATATAACAAACTTTACTAATATTTACCTTTCAGGTTCCAGGGATGATAATAGACATCCTGTCGCATTGTATCCAGGGGTTGGAGCCAAGAGATGGAAGGATAAGGCCCCGTACACACGGTCGGACCAAACCGATGAGACCGGCCCGTCGGACCGTTTTCATCAGTTCACCTCTGAAGTGGCCGTACGGCCTGATATGTGTACACACCATCAGTCCAAAATCCGAGCGGGTCAGAACGCGGTGACGTCAAACACACGACGTGCTGAATAAAATGAAGTTCAATGCTTCCAAGCATGCGTCGACTTGATTCTGAGCATGCGCGGGTTTTGAACCGATGCTTTTCTGTACTAACCATCGGTTTGGTCCGATGGGGCAGCGGTCCATCGGTTCGGTTTTGAAGCATGTTTAGAAATTTTGGACCGAAGGAAACCAGACCGATAGCCTATACACACGGTCGGTTTGGTCTGATGAAAATGAACTTCGGTTCATTCTCATCGGACCAAACCAACCGTGTGTATGGGGCCTAACACATCCCCTATATACTAAAACCAATACCAATGATTCCAGAGAAACTCTGTCTTAAAATGATGGCACTTGTGGAAACATCCTCAGTTCTCAAATAAGTGAGTTACAAAGAAATTGGTTGATATGCTAAACTAGGTTGTAGTGAATGATTATTTTGAAAGTTTATGTTCATTTTGCAAAGTGAATTATAGCAAATGAGGTGAACTTATGTTTTCTCTAAATTCCTTGTAAAGTATGAGGGAAATTTGAAAAGAGATGGATTTTGCTAGCACATAAAAAAACACATATGCAGCAAAGTGTCTAGTCCTGCTACAGGCATTAGCACCTGTATTTCTCTAACAATGGGAGCAGATTTTTAGTGGTAGATGGCAGCTCCATAAAACCCATTTCTGGGCAAGAAAAAATTAAACCCATTCTCCATAAAAAAATATGTTTATTAACATACTCCAAGCACACACCGATCCACTTGTTCTGCAGTACTAACATGTTTTACCCCATCTGGAGTGTATTTGTTCAAATTAAACACAGCTTGGTTGAAGGAAAACATAGCTTTATCTTATTTGCTAAACTCAGTAAAGATTCAGCTTGCAAAGTAAACAGTGATTTTCCTATTTTTCTATACCATTAGGAAATCAACCCATTAGACCTTTTATAAATCAATTGAAGTGTCGGAAAGGAAACAGCTTCTACTATGCTATCTCCTTAGAAAACCTTTCAAGATTTGGGAAACTGTCATGTGTTTGAAAACAAATATTTTTTTTTCACATAATATAAACATTAACAATATCATTTAATTTAGAAAAGTCCAAGAATGTACAGATCAAGTCCTTACAGATCTAAAGACCTTTAGCCTTGCAGATGACCCATACGCAAAACATGATATACCCAATCTTCTAAACTTTGTTTTAGTTGATTTCCACAAGTTTTAAGATATTTGCCAGTTAACTTTATCACAACAAATATATACTTAAGCAACGTATCATTATGACATTTAAAAAGCCTATGATATGATGACTTCGAAATGTAATGTTGCATGGTTCACCCGAGTCCACAAAAGGCACAAAAAAAAGCTGGATTAAATTGCAAGAGAAATATGGTTTGTTTACCTCTGTTTTACAGTCATATGGTAATAATCTAACAGTATATTATGTGGAATGGACCCTGTATACTAATAATTGGGCATATAGTTCAAGGTCCTATTTTCTGCAGAAATACGGCAATTTAAGACTTTTAGTTTCTACCTAAAATACAACAAACCAAGGACAAAACTTGAATTGGCCATAGAACATTTCAGGAAAAGTGTCTGATATCTTCATTCCTCTTTCTGAAAGAAAGAAGGTAGCTCAAATCTAAGTAGCTCTCCAGAGAGTCTGAGGATACTGTCCAAATCTATCCCTTAGCCTCTGTAAACTGCAAGTGTGAAATGATGTAATAATACAGACAAATCTCACTTCACTTTTAAAAAGCTAGTTTCTAAATCCATGAGCCGTTAGCCCTGGAGGAAAGCCCAGATTACAAGAGACCAAGAGAGAACTGGGGTCAGATATGATAAGCTTCTTAACTAACTGGATAAATGTAGATAGCGTTGATTTTATAAAAGGATTTATTTTCCGACTTAGTTTTTATTTATTTTTTAAACATTTCAAGCAAACACAAGCTCTGTATCAAATGATATTGTTTCTGTGGGTATGACACTTTAAATATTGTGTTAAATAGACTCAATGATAAGATCTAAAACATTTTTCTTCTACTTACTTTAAAAATAAAAGGCAGGAATAAAAATAGTATTCTAAGAAGGTTCAGAATTTTAACAATGGCAATTCTTCCCACGACATTCAAAATAATTTGCCTCCAGAATTAATTACATTCTGAGACCTTTTGGCCAGAGCATAGGAGACTTCTTTATCAGTCCTAAGGTCCTTGGTCCCTTAATTTAAAAGCCATTTCAGTTGAAACTGGCTTTCAATGCTTATATTAAACCCAAGGATCTTAGATTTTTACACAGTACGTATACTTTAGTAGTTGCTGTACACAAATTTACCATTTGTTAAACTAAAGGGTGTGTGTCCTGATCACACAAGAGAACTGGCTTCTAGGTCTGCTTCATCATAAATCTATGACACACATGATCTCTGAAAGAAAGATATTATACAAATTGCTTTTCTGTGATGTTGATATTTCCTGTCAAAAGATCTTTTTTATATATAAAATTGGTAAGACTGCATCCTGGTGTTCATTGTTACATAGTTACTTAGTTAGGCTGAAACATAAAACAAGTCTAATTTAACCAACATAAAACAAAAAAATAGAATAAATAAGCAATAAACCTACACATACAGCATCCCACACCCACAGTTAAACCAGAGGAAGGCAAAATACTTCTATAAAGCAAGGATCAATTTGTGTTTTGGAATGCATCCAGATCTTTTTTAAAACAATCTACTGAGCTGGCCAGAACACAACTTGTTTTCCTCCAGACTTTAAAAAGAGCCCTTTGTCCTTTGTAATGACTTGAAGCGACCATATCCCCTTAATAATCTCGTCACAAGAGAGAAAAAAATCAGTTCAACAAATTTTTCCTCATTGCCGAGGTTTCCCATGTCTTTTATAAGTTTGGGGGCCCTTCTCTGAACTTTCTCCAATTCTCCAATATCCTACCAATGCTTTGTAAATTTGTAAACCCCTGTGCATCCATCCCTATTTGTATGAAGAAGATAAAGGGTTTGGGACTTTAACCACTTGCCGACCAACCACCGTCATTATTCTGTGGCAGGTTGGCTCATTCCCAGGAATCGCCATAGCTGTACCTCGGCCCTTTAAACAGCTATAGCAGGTGCGTGCGTGCCCGCTACACGACGGGGGACCCGATTCTCATGGCCGGCGGTCGCGATGACCACTGGACCACTGGGTACTGTAAAAAAATACACACACACACAGGAGAGGAGAGACAGATCGTCTGTTCCTACTAATCAGGAACAGTGCCATGTCTTCTCCTCTAGTCAGTCACATCCCCCCACAGTTATAAACACATATGAGGGAGCACATTTAACCCCTTGATCGCCCCTTAGGCCCCATACTCACGACCAAACATGTCTGCTGAAACTGGCCCGCAGGCCAGTTTCAGCAGACATGTTTGGTCGTGTGTGGGCGCGAGCGGGCCGAATTCCAGCAAACATTTGCCCGCCGGGCCTTTTCCCAGCAGACAAATATTCCTGGACTTGTTTTAAAACAGTCCGCTGGAATTCTGCCCGCTCGGACATGTACGGTCGTCAGTACAGACCTACCGTACATGTCCAGGCGCCCGCCGTCCCTCGCATGCGTCGAATGACTTCGACGCATGCGTGGAAGCATTTTAAAGGCGGGCCGCCCACGTCGCCGCGTCATTGTCGCGGCGACACCGCGTCATCGACGCGGCGACACCGCGGACACGCCCCGCGTATTGTTTACGCGCGGACTTCTGTACGATGGTGTGTACAACCATCGTACAGAAGCCCTCTGGCAGACATGTATGGTGAAAACGGTCCGACGGACCGCTTTCACCATACATGTTTGTCCGTGTGTACCCGGCCTTAGTGTTAACCCCTTCACTACCAGTGATGTTTACACAGTAATGGGTTAATTTTTTTAGCACTGATCGCTGTATAAATGTCAATGGACCCAAAAATGTGTCAAAAGTGTCCGATTTGTCTGCCACAATGTAGCAGTCCTGCTAAAAATTGCAGATCATCGCCATGACTAGCAACATAAATAAATAACAAAAATGTCATAAAAATTCTATAAATCTATTCTCTAAACACGCTTATTGCAATTTTTTTTTTTTTAACCAAACATATGTAGAAGAATATATATTGGCCTAAACTAATAATGAAATTGACTTAACATATTTTTGGGGATATTCATTATTGAAAAAAGTATAAAATATTGTTTATTATCAAAATTGGCGCTCTTTTTTTTGTTTATAGTGCAACAAATAGGTAAGGTGACTAAATACCCCCAAACGAAAGCTCTATTTTTTGGGGGGGAAAAAAGGACATCAATTTTGTTTGGGTACAGTGTCGCACGACCACGCAATTGTCAGTTAAAGCAAAAAAAAATGGCCTGGTCATTAAGATAGACTCATGCATATTCAAGACGTAATATATTGGTATAAAAAAAAAAAAAAGTATTTTTATTACATGGCCTTGATGGCAGGTGGTATGGTATTAAATAGGGATGAGCCGAACACCCCCCGGTTCGCATCCAGAACATGCAAACAGACCAAAAGTTCACGCGAACATTCGAACACCGTTAAAGTCTATGGAACTCGAACGTGAGAGATCAAAAGTGCAAATTTTAAAGGCTAATATGCAAGTTACTGTCCTAAAAAGTGTTTGGGGACCTGGGTCAATGCAAAAAAAAAGTTTTAAAAACTGACGTTTTTTCAGGAGCAGTGATTTTAATAATGCTTAAAGTGAAACAATAAAAGTGAAATATTCCTTTAAATTTCGTACCTGGGGGGTGTCTAAAGTATACCTGTAAAGTAGCGCATGTTTCCAGTGTTTAGAACTGTCCCTGCACAACATTTTATTTCTGAAGGAAAAAAAATCTTTTAAAACTACTTGTGGTTATTCATGAATTGTCGGGTCCCGGCAATACAGAGAAAAGTCATTAAAAAAATAACAGAGGTCCCCCCAGTGCATTACCATATTGATATGAATATTAAGGGGAACCCCTGCCATTTTTTTAATGACTTTTATCTGTATATATGTAATAGCGCGAGTAGTTTTAAATCACCTTTTTCCTTCAAAAATTAAATTTTGTGCAGGGATACAAAATTAAAAAAAATACGTATGGGTTCCTCCAAATTCAATACCAGACCCTTATCCGAGCATGCAACCTGGCAGGCTGCAGGAAAAGAGGGGGGGTGAGAGATCGCCTTCCCTCCTGAACTGTACCAGGTCACATCCCCTCAACATGAGGAGGATGCTTTGGGGGTCTGTGACCCCCAAAGCACCTTGTGCCTATGTTGATGGGGACAAGGGCCTCATCCCCACATCCCTTCCCCGGTGGTTGTGGGGGTCTGCGGGTGGGGGACTTATCATAATCTGGAAGCCCTCTTTAACAAAGGGGACCCCCAGATTCGGCCCCCCTATGTGAATTGGTAAGGGGGTACATTGTACCTCTACCATTTCACAAAAAAAGTGTCAAAAAAGGTAAAAAAACACAGACAGCTTGGGACAAGTCCTTTAATAATAATAATAAAAAAAAATTCCAGCAATGTACATCCTTCCGTTCTTTAATGTAACAGGGGTTTCCGGTAGTGACACACCTCATTTAAAGGCCCAACCCCTTTCTCTTCGTCATATAATGTATGATGCATGTTTTTAGCCCCTGAGTGCAATAACTCTATATCACTTATAAATAGGTTAAAAAAGGCTCCCAACATCAAATCTTGGGGTATACCATAGATAGCACTAGTACCTTTAAGGTATCCAGAATCATTAATCACTAATCTCTGAATATGGTCTTTTAGCCAGGTTTCTATCTATTTACAACTGAATTTAAATCTATTTATAACTAGCTGTGTGTTAAAAAATGTCAAATGTCAAGTGACTTACACTGTCGGATCTTAAATGTAATTCGCCGCCGGCCGCTAGGTGGCGTTTACGTTCAGGTCCCATTTGTTTATGCAAATGAGCCTTATCCGCCGATTCCAGAACAAATTTGCGTTGCATAGCCGTCGCTTACGTCGTTTGCGTAAGCGTAAAGTTACCCCTGGTATATGAGGGGTAACTTTACGCCAGTCCGCCGTATGCCATGTTAAGTATGGCATCGGGTCCGCGTCGTCTTTTCCCGTCGGGTACGTCGTTTTCCTAAGTTGTTCTTGAATACGTCTTTACGTCAATGACGCACACGTCGGCGTCATTGACGTTTTCCGTCGAGAACTGGAGCATGCGCACTGGGCTATTTTAAGCCGGCGCATGCGCAGTTCGATCGGCACGGGGGCGCGCTTAATTTAAATACAAGCCGCCCCCTTGGAAATACACGGGGATACGCCGGGCCAATTACACTACGCCGCCGCAAATTACGGAGCAAGTGTTTGGGGAATACAGCAGGATCTACCAGAATCTGGCCCATTGTTTTTTAGCATATACTTTTCTATGTGGTCTTTTATTACTACTTCTTCACTGCTCATTAGTCTGTAATTACTTGGTAAAGACCTTGGCCTGGATTCACAAAGGAGTTACGACGGCGTATCTCCAGATACGCCGTCGTAACTCTGAGTGTGAGGTGTCGCATCTCTGCGCCTGATTCATAGAATCAGATAGGCCTGACTGTTGCCGAGATACGAGCGGCGTAAGTCTCTTATGCCGTCGTATCTTGGGGTGCATATTTATGCTGGCCGCTAGGGGCGCTTCCGTATATTTCCGCGTTGAATATGCAAATGAGCTAGATACGCCGATTCACGAACGTACGTGCGCCCGGTGTATCAAGATACGTTGTTTACATAAGGCGTCGGACCGGCGTAAAGTTACCCCTCATAAAGCAGGGGTAAGTCATGTTAGGTATGGACGTCGGAAACGTACGAACAGCGTCGTATTTTACGTCGTTTGCGTAAGTCGTCCGTGAATGGGGCTGGGCGTAGGTTACGTTCACATTGACTAAACATTGAGTGGGCATAATTTACTTTGAAAATTTTACGTGATACTGAGCATGCGCGCGCATGTGCCGTTCATAAAGCGCGTCATTTACGTGGGGTCACCAATCATTTACATACAACACGCCCCCTACCAGCCTAGTTTGAATTACGAGCGCTTACGCCAGCCCATTTACGCTACGCCACCGTAACTTAGGACGCAAGTGCTTTGTGAATACTGCACTTGCCTCTCTAAGTTGCGGCGGCGTAAATAAGATACGCTACGCCCAACTAAAGATAGGCTGCTCTACGTGAATCTGGGCCCTTGATTCATTTTTTATATAGGTAGCACATTGGCTTTTAAATATCGTTTAAACCTTTATTTTGTCTAAATGTCTCTGGACCATATCAGCTTGATTTGTTGATTGTGGTTCTTTTTGGGACCATGTCAATACTATCCTAGATATGGACTTGAGTTCCCCCATTTTATTTTATATACACAAAGCTGGAGAAGGTATTTAATTAATTTGTCTTTTCTTTGCCTTCAGTCTTGAACTCTTTACTATCAATGACCTTCATTTTAAATTATACATGTTCAAGTGGTTTGTCCTACTCTCTTTTACAATTCATTTTACATTTTTGTGGCTTCAATTTCATATTTATTTATATATATTCTGCTATATTTTTTCTAACTTTCAAATGATAGTGTTTCTTTGTTTTTATATTTTTAAATGTCCTTTTTTATTCGGTATGTTTTTTTTTTTTACTTTTGATATGAGCTACAGTGCTTTGCATGCAATTGATTTGAAACATTTTCATTTATGTTTTGTGTTCTTTGACAACAATCCATCCCAGTCTATGTTTGGGAGAAAAGCACACAGTCTTTGGAAAAGGCTGATATAAAACCCAACATAAGAACTTTATTTTTGTATCTTTGTAATTTTTGGCTTGCCTGACTATTTGGCAGACCTCTACATATGGACATTTGCAAAGTTTATTTTAGATTTCGTCTTCATCATAGTAGACTCTAGATAGAGACTAGATCTGTGTAGATTTTCACTTATGTGAATGGCTCAGAACAGTGCTTACAGTAGATGTTGTAGTGCTCTGTATTGTCATCGTCCACATACATTTGTTGTTTCCAGCAAAACAGTAATGACTGACATGTACCTAGCTTGGAGCTTGCATGGAGGACAGTCAATAATGTATGGCTGGGCCTGAAACATGTGTGGATTTAATTAGTTCAGAGTTCAGAGGCATGGAGACACAACATAAATAAAACACTGCCTAGGCATACTGCTCCATAAAAATAAAGAACACAAACAAAAACTCATGTTTGACATTGTACTTATCAGTTACTGCAGCTGCTAATGTTAACCGTGCTTTCATTATTTCATATTCTTGAAAAAAAGTTTAAAAAAAATACCATCATAAACAAATAAACTAACACATAAATAAATACCCTTTGCAAGCTACATTTTCCTTTCACAATATTTTAATTTGAGCTATATATACATATATATACACTGCTAAAAAAAATTAAAGGAACACCTTTGAATCCGAACTCCTGGGATATTGATCTGGTCAGTCAAGTAGCAGCGAGGGAGTTTTGGCTAGGGTCAGTGTCACTACTGGTAGCACTAGGCGATACTTGGACCCCATAAAGGTTGCACAGGCAGTCCAACTCCTCCAGGATGGCACATCAATACGTGTCATTGCCAGAAGGTTTGCCATGTCTCCCAGCACAGTCTCAAGAGCATGGAGGATTCCAGGAGACAGGCAGTTACTCTAGGAGAGCTGGACAGAACCGTAGAAGGTCCTTAACCCATCAACAGGACCGGTATCTACTCCTTTGTGCAAGGATGAACAGGATGAGCACTGCCAGAACCCTACAAAATGACCTCCATCAGGCCACTGATGTGAATGTCTCTGACCAAACAATCAGAAAAATACTTCATGGGGGTGGCCTGAGGGCCCAACGTCCACTGGTGTGCTCTGTGCTCACTGCCAGACACTGTGGAGCTCAATTGGCATTTTCCATTGAACACCAGAATTGGCAGGTCCGCCACTGGTGCCCCTTGCTTTTCACAGATGAGAGCAGGTTCACCCTGAGCATATGTGACAGACGTGAAAGGGTCTGAAGATGCCTCAGAAAACTATATGCTGCATGTAACATCATTCAGCATGACCGGTTTGGTGGTGGGTCAGTGATGCTCTAGGGAGGCATATCAATGGAGGAACACACAGACCTCTACAGGCTACACAATGGCACCCTGACTGCCATTAGGTATCGGGATGAAATCCTTGGACTCATTGTCAGACCCTACGACAATGCCCGGCCTCATGTGGGGAGAGCATGCAGCCAGTTCCTGGAGGATGAAGAAATTGATACCATTGAATGGCCCCCACGCTCACCTGACCTAAATCCAAAAGAACACCTCTGGGACATTATGTTTCAGTCCATCCGGTGCCGCTAGGTTGCACTTCAGTCTGTTCAGGAGCTCAGTGATGCTCTGGTCCAAATCTGGGAGGAAATACCCCAGGACACCATCCGTCGTCTCATTATCAGAATGCCCTGATGTTGTCAGGCATGCATACAAGCACTTGGGGGCCATACAAGCTACTGAGGACCATTTTGAGTTGTTGCAATGAAATTTCAGCAAAATGGACTAACTTGCTACATAATTTTTTCACTTTGGTTTTCGGGGTGTCTTTGAATTCAGCCCTCTGTAGGTGGATAATTTTCATTTCCGTCAAATGATGTGCCATCCTTTCATTCCTAACACAATATCCAGTCCATATCAGTATAGATATCTAGCATGAGATTTTTGCCCGTTGAGATCTGAAATGTTTTCAAAGTGTTCCTTTAATTTTTTTGAGCAGTGTGTGTGTGTATGTGTGTGTATATATATATATATATATATATATATATATATATATATATATATATATATATATATATATATATATATATATATATATAAAATACTTTCTGTGGGAATTGTATATAACAAATCTAGATCACAATGGTCAGTTTGGCATATTGTTGTTTTCCACTGTTAAATGAAAAAATACTATATTTTTAACCAAAATGATCTCTGCTGGAATGTTTACAAAACACCTAAAGTACCTTACCTGCTAAAAATACTTGAAAAGAATTCTGAATAGTAAGTCAATAACACACCTAGACTGTGTACTGTTGAATCAGTAGGGAGCTTTATTCGGGGATTGCAAGACCATATTTTAATCTTCAAGGGCTAAAGATTCAATTTCCTTATGTTGAGCACCACAAAAAAATTGAAAATTGCTTCACTGAGTTTTTTGTTTGCTTTCCTCAGGATCAATAAAAAGGACATACAGCTAGAAAAGATTGGAACTGAGAAATGTATACCCTGTATTCAATCTCACAAAACCCATGGAGCCAACATAATTGTGTCTTTGATTTAGTTGCACTGTGGTTTTATTCCTGTTTTTTGTTTTATTTATTAAATAAAATGGTGGAATTAAGTTTAGAATATGTGGCTGTGTTATATTAATGTAGTATATTATTTAAGGTCAATTGATTTATTTCTGAGGTTAATACTTAGATTGCTTAGGTCATAGGATGATAGTAGATTACTGTTGTGAGGCAATTGTATGCACTAAATTGTTCTGTAGTAGGAGAGAGGGTGATTGATTTCTTAACTTGAAACCAAGGTGGTGCAATACTGTGGAATTCAATTGCAAGTCACTGCTGTAACATATAGATTGATTTAATACTGAATTCACTGTATAATGGCTTACAATTCAGTCACGTTTGGAATGAAAAAGCAGTCCCTTTAATCCAACTATAGAAAAAATAAACACAGTAAAAAAAATCAAGATGTGAAGACAAAATTGTATCAGTTATTAAGCACATATGTTAGTTAATAACCATGAACACATTTCCTTATATGCTACATAAACTAGTGTGATTCTAATACACACTATATTACCAAAAGTATTGGGACACCTGTCTTTACATGCACATGCACTTTAATGGCATCCCAGTCTTAATCTGTAGGGTTCAATAATGAGTTGGCCCACCCTTTGCAGCTATAACAGCTTCAACTCTTCTGGGAAGGCAGTCAAAAAGTTTAGGAGTGTGTCTATGGGAATATTCTTTCAGAAGCGCATTTGTGAGGTTAGGCACTAATGTGGATGAGAAGACCTGGCTCACAGTTGCCCTAATTCATCCCAAAGGTGTTTATTTAGGTTGAAGTCAGGATTCTGTGCAGGCCAGTCAAGTTCTTACTCCCCAAACTCACTCATCCATGCTTTTATAGATCTTGTTTGTGCACAGTCATGACAAGAAGGGGCCATCCCCAAACTGATCCTACAGAGTTGGGAGCATGAAATTGTCCAAAATGTCTTAGTATGCTAATGCCTTAAGAGTTTCCTTCACTGGAACTAAGGAGCCAAGCCCAACTCCTGGAAAAAACAACTGCAAACCATAATCCCCCCTCCAACAAATGATTTGGACCAGTGCATAAAAAAAAGGTCCATAAAGACATGGATTAGCGAGTTTGGGGGTAGAGGTAGACTATGGAACGCTTTACCAACCAGCATTCGGTTGGAGGAGAATCACTTAGCATTCAGGAGAAAGATCAAGACTCATCTCTTTTGATACCAAAGGAGACAGGAACAACAGGCGCCCAGAGACGATTAAATTCGCATGTGCTGCGCTATATAAGTTTTCATTCATTCATTCATTCAGGAACTTAACTGGCCTAGACAGAGTCCTGACCCAATAGAACACCTTTGGAATGAATCTGAGCAAAATCTCGAGCCAGGCCTTCTCATCCACCTCAGTGCCTGACCTCACAAATATACTTCTGGAAGAATTGTCAAGCATTCCCATAGACACACATCTAAACCCTGTGGACAGCCTTCCCAGAAGAATTAAAGCTGTTATAGCTGCAATGGGTGGGACAACTCAATATTGAACCCTACGGACTAAGATTGGGATGCCATTAAAGTTAATGTGCATGTAAAGGCAGGTGTCCCAAATCTTTTGGTAATATAGTTTATACTGTAGATAGATAGATAGATCATATACTATATGCTTCAGTATTTAGAAGCAGAAAGCTATCTGGGAGTATTTGAGCTACTTGAGAAATATAATGCAATGTGTGATAATGAAAAGTAAAGTGCAGTTCTCAAATCAGTAGATTTTTTTTTTATCTTTTCAGTTACAAAGCCACTATTAGAACTTGTTGTGTTGGTAGTTACAAGATTTACATACAGAAACTGGAACCTAAATAACCTCTTAAAATGCATCAGCTTCCCATAAAAGGTGCCGTGAAAGCCTTGTTTGGTTAATAGTGAATGGTGGAGAAAAGAATGGTGGTTGATGAAAACTTGGAAAATGAGAGATTGCAGAGTGAAACAAACATTAGGAAGAATATAAAGGCTATTAAATCAAAAGACTTTAAGGTTAGAGCACACAATGATTTTGATCTTTACAAAAATAAATATTGGAACATACTCAATGGAGCATGGAAGGTTGTCTTTTGTATTTAACACAATCAAATGGCTGTTTGGTAGTATGCAGTAAAGTGTAAGTTAACACAGGCATAACAGAAATGTAAACAGGTTGCAGAAAACAGGCTGAACAACAATATACTGTAGAGAGGTGCCCTTTGAAAAGACAGGATGGAAAAAAAAAATATTCGTATACATATGTTGAACAGTACAGTGTTGGTAAAAGCA
Organism: Rana temporaria; assembly: GCF_905171775.1. NCBI lineage: Eukaryota > Metazoa > Chordata > Amphibia > Anura > Ranidae > Rana > Rana temporaria. The sequence goes on from NC_053493.1 coordinate 221,790,713, forward strand.
TGACATTTCTGCAAGGTTTTCTATGGAGTGAGCCAATAAGAAGGGATAAATAGTTTATTGTCCCCCGTGGAGCCGCTGGGGGGTGACACCTACCAGAGGGTTGACATCTGTGGGTAGCAACACTGCTAACACCAACACCGCCCACTGTCCCACACTGATCTACCTCTCCGGTCTCGTGGCTGTGTTCCTCAGCAAAGCAGACCAAAGCTGCCTCCTCTCCCTACTGATGGGGGTCTACACTGAGGGGGGCCCATACTAATTGGGGGGGGTCTGCACTGAGGGGAGTCAGTACTTAGTGGGGGGCTATACTGAGAAAAGGGGGACTTTACTTAGTGGGGGATCTATATGGAAGAAAGGGGTCTGTACTGAGGGGAAGGTCTTTACTGAGGGAGGGGGTCTGTACTTAGTGGGGGTGTCCATACTGAGGTAGGGCAGTCTGTACTTAGTGAGGGGGGTATGTACTAAGGGAGGGGGATCTATACTGCGGGAGGTGGATCTGTGCTTAGTGGGGGGTCTATAGTTAGTTAGGGGGTCTGTACTGAGGGGGGACTATAGTTGGTGGTGGGGGGGTGACAATAATTTTTTCCGCACCGAGTGACACCAACCCTAGTGACGCCACTGATTGTCCCTGCCTATTGTAAGGAATGCCTGTTTGTTGGTCATGTATTTTCATATTTTCACAATTGCCAGTTTGTAGCCATATATTATAACTCTTGATCATTTAATAAGCATGTCTTCTCAGTAGACTTGTTTTTGTTTGCTTAAAGGATAAGTTCACCCTTGGTAACATGCTACTAAAGCATCAGCCTCGCTCCCCCCTCCACCAATTATGGAAGTAGAGGATTCACTTCCTGTACCAGGTGTCACAATTTGAAAACAGCACTGCTGTGCTGGGCACTGCCCACACAGTCACATCATTTATTCACACAGATCTGTGAATGAATGACCTACAAGTACCATCTCCCACTGCGGGAGACACCTTGTTCTCAATGAACTGCCAAAGCGCTCATGAATACTATCATAGTTCATTGATTATTCCTGCTCTTCAGTACCTGTCTGCTTGTATGGGAAGTATGGGCAGACAGCTATACTGAGAGTCTACAGGAGCCTAACATTGCATCCACGATCTACTGGTTGTGGGTACAATGCACTTTTTTACCTGAAAAATTATGTGCATTTTTTTTTCAAAAGGTCAACTTAGCCCTTAAGGTTAGGTTTCCACTATTGTGATTTTTTTGTTGCGATTTGATGTGACTTTACAGATGACTTTGTGCGACTTTGATGTTATGCAATTTAGTCATAGTGATATCCTGCTCAGTCATTTCCCTTTCCTCTTTCATTGTCATGTGTTGTATAGTGCTTAGCAAATATGTTGGCTATGCAATATGTTGGGTCAGCAGTGATTATGGCTGCTGTAGCAGCATTAATAGATACTGGCCCAGATTCACGTAGAATCGGGCAAATCTGCGGCGGCGTAACGTATGACATTTACGTTACGCCGCCGCAAGTTTTATGGGCAAGTGCTTGATTCACAAAGCACTTGCCTGTAAAGTTGCGGCGGCGTAGCGTAACTCCACCGGTGCAAGCCCGCCTAATTCAAATGATCCGGGTAGGGGGCGTGGATCATTTAAATTTTGTGCGTTCCCGCGCCGAACGTACTGCGCATGCGCCGTCCCTAAAATTTCTCGACGTGCATTGCGCTAAATGACGTCGCAAGGACGTCATTGGTTTCAACGTAAATGGCGTCCAGCCCCATTCACGGATGAGTTACGCAAACGACGTAAAATTTTCTAATTTCGACGCGGGAACGACGTCCATACTTAACATTGGCTGCGCCTCCTAATAGCAGGAGCAACGTTACAATGCAAGCGACGTAAAAAACTACCGCCGGGCGCACGTACGTTTATGAATCGGCGTAAGTAGGTAATTTGCATACTCTACGCTGAAAACTACGGGAGCGCCACCTAGCGGCCAGCGTGAGAATGCACCCTAAGATACGACGGCGTAAGAGACTTATGCCAGTCGTATCTTAGGCTACTGTAGGCGTATCTAGCTTTCTGAATGCAGAAAGTAGATACGCCGGCGCAGATTTGAATTTACACGGCGTATCTATTGATACTCCGGCGTAAATTCTATCTGAATCTACCCCAATGAAGAAGAGGATAACCGGAGGAGTAGAAGGCATAGGTTTTGAATCATCCCGTCATCGACAAAAGGGAAGGGAGAGGCCAGTTTTGGGTCCTTTATAAAGACCTCCATGCTCATGAAGACAAATTCTTCAACTACACACGGGTGTCAATTAGAAGGTAAGAACATTTGTTTATGTCAACTTGCAAATGCTCCAAGATATATTTTGGAAAATGTGTATATGCATGGTTACCATTACTTTTTTCTAGTTTTTAGCTTCAAATAGCTAGAAGTGCTGCAAAAAATCTGAGCGAATGAAAACAAAAATGGAAATAGAGTAAAGAAAAAATCAATTTTTACATGGTCAATTTTGCTAATAGCCATAAATTTTCTTTTTACAGTTTTGATGAATTGTTGTCTTAGCTCTCTAGCCATCCGAATGGAGTATTCTGGTTATTGAGAGACTCATTATTACATTGAGGTAACTTTTCATACCTACTTTTTTTTCTTACTTCATATGTGGCATTTGGATATCCACATCATTCTTTGATCCTTTTAATATAAATTTAAATAATAAATACTAGCATGTAATTGTGGGTGTGATTGTGTTTACCATATTAATTGTCCCTGTACATCACCAGTGTCTTTTGCCTCCTTCACTTCCTCGGGCACCTCCTTCCAAGATAGTTTTTAGTTCTAATATAGAAGTAGCTTATTGTTAACCACTTAAAGACCTCAGGTGTTTTTCAGATTTGGTGTTTGCAAGACTAAAACAGTTTTTTCTGCTATAAAATTACTTAAAACCCCCAAACATTATATATATTTTTTTTTCTAACACCCTAGAGAATAAAATGGCGGTCATCGCAATACTTTTTGTCACACCGTATTTGCGCAGCAGTCTTACAAGCGCACTTTTTTTGGAAAAAAATCACTTTTTTGAATTAAAAAATAAGACAACAATAAATTTGGCCCAATTTTTTTATATATTGTGAAAGATAATGTTACGCCGAGTAAAATGATACCCAACATGTCACGCTTTAAAATTGCGCCCGCTCGTGGCATGGCGTCAAACTTTTACCCTTAAAAATCTAGATAGGCGACGTTTAAAAAATTCTATAAGTTGCATTTTTTGAGCTACAGAGTAGCTCTAGGGCTATAATTATTGCTCTCGCTCTAACGATCGCGGCGATACCTCACTTGTGTGATTTGAACACCGTTTTCATATGCGGGCGCTACTCGCATATGCGTTCGCTTCTGCGCGCGAGCTCGTCAGGACGGGGCGCTTTAAAAAAAATTTTTTTTTGTTTTCTTATTTCATTTTATTGATTTTATAATTTTTTACACTAAAATATAAAAAAAAAAAAAATGATCACTTTTATTCCTATTACAAGGAATGTAAACATCCCTTGTAATAGAAAAAAGCATGACAGGTCCTCTTAAATATGAGATCTGGGGTCAAAAAGACCTCAGATCTCATATTTAGGCTTAAATGCAAAAAAAACAAAAAAAAAGGAAAATTTGTCATTTAAAAAAATGACAGAAAAAAAATTGTCTCTTTAAGAGGCTGGGCGGGACTGACGTTTTGACGTCACTTCCGCCCAGCAGAGCTATGAGGACGGGTGGGGGCCATCTTGCCCTCACTCAAGTCCTCACTCTCCAGGCGGCAGCATCGGATCTCCTCCGCCGCTACCGACGGCTCCGGTAAGCGGCGGAGGGCGCGGAAAAGCGGCGGGAGGGGGGGGCCCCTCTCCCGCCACCGATAACGGCGATCTCGTGGCGAATCCGCCGCGGAGACCGCCGTTATCGTTTACACGGCCGCCCGCTGAAAACATGGATATCTCAGTTGTGGCAGCAGCTGCTGCCGTTACTGAGATATCCATGTTTAAAAAGAGGACGTATATATACAGTGGGGGTCCATATGCATCATTCTAATAAACTGTATTTACTAGTTTTTGGTTGGCAAAACTACTGCCAGCAATATTGTACATGATACCTGCAGACACTTATGGAATGTTTATAGGAATTTGGTCCTGAAGAAGCCCACTCCCGAAGATTGGTGCAAGATAGCAGAAGTTTTCTGGGATGATGCAATTTTCCGAATTGTGTCAGGGCAATTGACGGCAAACATATAAAAGCAGTGATGCCCATTGGCAGCGGAACCAAATTCTTCAACTAAATATTTTTTGTTTGTCTTACTAGCAGTGGCTGATGCCAATTATGGTTTTAGATAGATATATAAACATAGGATCGTACGGCAGCAGCTCAGTCTCCAGTATTTTTGCATGCTCATCTTTTGGAAGAATGTTGGGGGAAAATGTCCTGGATCTGCCAGAGGACTGTCCGCTGCCATGGACAAATGGGCCACCACTGCCATTTGTCTATGTTGGGGATGAGGCCTTTGCTCTCAGTGACCATCTACTAAGGCCTTATTCCAATCAGTCTCTGAGTAAAGAGAAGATAATCTTCAACTACTGCTTAACGAGGGCAAGACAAGTTGTTGAATGTGCTGTTGGCATTTTATCTAACAAGTGGTGGTTCCTACATTCACCTATGAATTTGAAAATGGAGAATGCAATATCTGCAGTAAAAGCAGCATGTGTGCTTCATAACTATGTCCGAATTTGTGATTGTACCTTTTTTTAAGATTCCCTCATGCATGATATGGAGGGTGCACAATGGAGTGCCAGTAGGGGCACCAGCAATGGTACCACTGTGCGTGAGGGTTTCAGTTTGTTTTTCATGTCTGCTGCTGTTTGTGTCCCCTGGCAGCAGGATGCTATTGCATAATGTATGTCACACATTTTATTTTTGATTATTATTTATATGTCAGTTATGTGTAATTGCAATCAAATGCTGAATAACAGGTCTTTAACCAAAAAAAGGGGGATAAAGAAAAAACACATAATGTAACCAGAATATTTTTTATTTGCAACATTTTCGTGCAAGAATGCACCAAAAATAAAGTTTGTTTTCAGTGAACTACACCATTTTTTTGGTAGTTTATTTTTGCCAACCACAACAAAGAAAAATAAATTAACATATATAGATTTGAACAACACCAAAAAAAGGCATACAAAAATAACAATCATAATTTTTTTTAGCAGAAAAATCTTTTTGCAAGAATGCAACAAAAATTATGTTTTTTTTGGTGATCTACACCGTTTTTGGGTTGTTGTTTTGTCAACCACAACAAAGAAACATAAATGAACAGGTATGTATCAAAAATAACAAAACCTTACAACTGCTGGTATGTTTTAGTTTCAGTGGTCCTGGAATTTGAACTAGTGGATGGTCCAGGGTAATCCACTGATGTTCCTGGGTAGTATTGCCTTTCCAGAATAGGCAGAATCTGACTGAGTGTAGGTTGCATAAGTTGCATAAGTTGGTGAGTGGTTGGGGGGGCCAAGGGTGGAGGTAGTGGGAGCAGGAATTGGATGTAACATGCGTGGCTTTGAGGGACTCAGCATATTACCATACTCGTCACAGTATGGGTGGTTTATTGGTGGGGCATACTGTATACTTGGAAAGTGAGGGTACTGGTGATAAGGGGGATGTTGTTGGCTCCTCACCCACAAAGGATTAAGCTGTTGACATCAAAGCCATCCTGAGTGCATATTTTTTTTCTTTCGGGAGACCTGTTTACATATGCCTAAAATTACAGTGAGAAATGCTGTGTCTTTACACTGGTTTTCAGACATTTTAGTGGGCACATCACTGACCACAAGTACAATTTTATCCATGGGTTTCCTAGCCTTGGAACTTCCCCTTGTAGGCCCAGAGACATTGCTAGGTGCTGATTCAGCCTCCTCCTCATTCATGGAATTTGTGGGTGACCTTCTTTCTTCTAAGAACAGTTTCTTGTCAACAGTGTCTTGGAATTCTTCTTCCTCTTCCGCAGCAGCCTCCTCTGACTCATCTCTCGATGTCCCGGCAGGAGAAGCAGTCCCCACCAAGAAAACACAGTGCACGTTATTACCACACACCCATTGGTTGCTAGAGGTTAGTGCACATTATTATCACACACACATTGGTTGCTAGAGGTTACTGCACATTTAAATATGTGCAAGCCGCAGAGTGCTAAGCAGTATATATCAACCATTTACTTTTTGCAGACTGTTCTGTAGCTGATAAAGAGTACCAGGTATCATAATATATGCAAGCCACTTCCAACCATGCTCTCCCCTTCTTTACATGATCTTTGTAACATGGATCTCTGAGGTCATATATTGCCGGACGTTGTCTGACAAGCCACATGATTTCTTCATTGTCATGAGCTTGTCGCTTGTTCTTTCTAGCCCTAGGAATGCTTCCTGCTGTCTTCCACACTCATGTAAATCCATATAGGAAGTGATGTATTTGGGAGGAGCAAAGATCCTTTGCTTCCACAGACTTCCGTGGAAGTCGCAACAAAGTTGTTGTGACATACATGTACATGCGACTTAATTACTTTCTGTGGAGAACAAGTCGCACCGAAGACAGAACAAAGTAGTGCAAACACCTTTTTGGAGTCGCTGCAACTTGAGTTGCACCAATTAGAATGGGGACCACGCTTCCGGTTCCGGCACGGCATGGAGTAGCTGCTCTCCTCCTCGGCTCCTCCAGCACAACCACAAATCGGCCTAAAAAACAGGCCTGAGATGCCCCACGAGCCTCCCTCCACCTCTGGGCGCTCCCCCCGCACCATGGACTGGTTCATGGAAAAATGGGCACCCGCACCCAAACGGCCCAGACGGCACAGCCGGCGCATCTGCAAATCGAGGCCCCGGTCTCGGCCTACTCCGCTCCGCACGCACCAGCGCTGCCGGCGGCGATGGAGGTAAGCGGCAACACCTCTCCCCCTCCTTCTACACACGCATATGTACCACAACAAACGGGGGATAACACCAGGGAGCGCATTGCCCAGGCCGTGGCAGCACTTCTGACCCCCATGATAGCTGCATCAGTGGAGAAGGCCGTAAACGCTGGAATGGCGCAAATTAAGGCCCAGCTAGGGGAACACGATACCAGGCTGAATAAACTAGAACACTGTCTCTCTAATGTAGCGGAAGAACTTTATCAGGCACAGGCCACTGAACATGCCCGAGATAAAACAAACCACTACATTTTACAAAAGCTGGACGATTTGGAAAATAGGTCCAGGAGGAGTAACCTGCGATTCGTAGGAGTACCGGAATCTCTCCAATCATCTGGACTCTCAGATTTCTGCTCGCTGCGCATACCAGAAGCCCTAGGCCTTCCGGGCCCCTGCACGGTAGAACGGGCCCACCGCACGGGGGCCTTCAACTCAGACGGCAAGTCACCTCGGCCAATAATCGCCAAATACCTAAATTACTCAGACAAGACCCTTATACTGCAAAAATTCAGGCAATCCCGCCAAATCCAAATTTATGGAATAAGGGTCTTGGTCTTTGCTGACTACTCAATTGAGGTTTCAAAGAAATGGAAACCTTTCCAGCAGGTCTGCACGGAAGTTTTTAAACAGCAAATCAAATTCACTTTGGCCTTTCTGGCCACTCTCCGCCTCAAAGCTCCTAATGGCGATCAAGTATCCATTCAGGATCCCTCTGAAGCAGAAGCCTTTTTGCGGTCCCGGCACACAGGTCCGCACTTCCAAACCCCTTCCAAAGCCCCTCCACTCAATCGTCCAATGGACCAAAGGAGCCCACGGAAGGACTCCCCCAAGCGTTTCAGATCTTCGGTCCCGGACCCCACCCAGACCACCCAAAATTAACAAATGCACCTTTTTGTCCTCTTACCCATCTCTTTTCTACGGACACACACGTTGTTGCACCCTGGCTTTTGCCTGTGCCAGGTACTTTCAACTTTCCCTGTCTCCTTGGCCCCCATGCACCGGTGTCGTTTTCTCTGATCTACTGGGTCAAGGTAGACTTTTGCACTAATGTACCTTTACGCTCTACATGCATGCATTGATTGCCTAAACCTATTGTTCTAATATGCTCTGCTCAGTTAACATTGTTTGTATTTTTTGTTCTTGTTCTCCTCTCTATGTTCCTCCCAGGTTGCTGTCAGGTTGTTTAAATGCACCTCCTGGTCTCACTGTATGCAACCTTATTGTTTCTTCCCCGTTCACAAATTTGTGCCAGTCGCATGACACCTCGTACCCCATTTCGGGCTCCCGGGTCTTATGCTGCCAGGGTCGTGACATGGGGGCCAGCTCATACAGTGACTCCATGCGGAAAAAAGCGAAGCTCTCGCAATTGGTGTTGTTATTTTTGATGTTTTTGTTTCAGGTTTCCCCCTTGTTCCCCTCCCCCTCCCCTGTTTCCTCCATACCCTCGGGCACATACGTTCCCCCACTCTCTCTGCCACCAGCCCTCCGTGACGAGTGCGGCACATCCCCCCTCGCACAGGTGACTCCCTGACGATTCAAATAACGTGGTGAAATTTCTGTAACTTCTTCTCAAACCCCCTTCTCAGACCCCTTAACATGAAAATAGTTTCTTGGAATGTGAAGGGACTTAGATCCCCTAACAAGAGAATGAAGGTCCTTCGTCATCTAAAAAGGATTAAAATGGACATTGCACTATTACAGGAGACCCATTTGTCAACTCCAGATTTCATACGCATGCAAAAACTTTGGGTAGGCACAGTCCTGGGCTGAGAAGCCATTGGCCTTAAGGCAGGACTTCTCCTGCTGATTCACAAAAATCTCCCATGCTCGGTCCTCGCGGTAAAATCAGATACCCAAGGTAGGCTTTTATCGGCCCATGTTAAAATAGGATCCAAGGAATTGGTTATCTCTAATAATACAAAGGAAATGACTGCGCTAAACAATATATAAAATTAACATCAATAAAGATCAGAGGCAGCAATTAAATGAGATAAACACAAATAACATAATAAAAATAAAAAAGACCCATTGAGAACGTCTGTTAATGACGAAACGCGCCTGGAATGGCGTACACTGACGTCACCGCGCTCAACTGAAGGAGGAGGGGCTCTTATAGTGCCGGCCGGCACCTGTTTTACATGCTTTAAAACACTACATGTTTGTAAGTACGTTTCTTCTTTGCTTTTAATATTTTTTTTTACGGAATCACACTATGGTCAGTTTTTCTCTATACCTATGTACAGAGGACCTTTTTTCCATGAGCAAGGGAGCTTACCTTTGGATATCTGCCCATTGGATTTCCTGCTAATCCGGTGTCTCAGTCCGTGGATGGAGTTTACATTTATATGCTTATGAATCTGGTTGTTCCGGTAAGCGGCTTTCCATTAGGTGGTGGTTTCCTCACAGAAATCTTATTCACGGTGGTGCTGGTTTATCCGGTTTGTGGGTTCTGATGTGATCCACGTTACACATTTGGGACTTTGCTTTTTATACCCCTATTATTCAATCATTATTGGGGCCATAAAGACTTTTCTTTGTGTATTAAGTACTGGCACTTGGTTGCTAGTTCTTTACATTGGCACAATTTTTTATTTTATTTGGTTATCTCTAATGTTTATCCGGTTTGTGGGTTCTGATGTGATCCATGTTACACATTTGGGACTTTGCTTTTTATACCCCTATTATTCAATCATTATTGGGGCCATAAAGACTTTTCTTTGTGTATTTAGTACTGGCACTCGGTTGCTAGTTCTTTACATTATTTATTTTTATTTGGTTATCTCTAATGTTTATGCCCCTCCCCTAAACGCCATAGACCAAGTCCCGACCCTTATAGCCCCTCACTTTTTGCATCTACTATGGAATCCCTCAACCTCCAGGACCTCTGGTGCTTAAATCACCCCGCGGACAGGGAATTCACCTTCTATTCCAATCCTCATGCTGTTTTTACTAGAATAGACTATCGTTTTGGTTCTGACGACTAGATCCCTATGCTTTCCGGTGCCAACATCCTTGGCATTGCCATCTCTGACCACGCTCCGGTTTCAGTCCAACTTGCCAACCTCGACTTACCTCTCCACCCCAAGATCTGGCGTTTCCCCTCTTACCTACATAATCATGCTGATTTTCAGCAATTCATGGAGAAAGCATGGGTAGAATACTCCTCAGCAAATGCCCCACACTCTGATGACCCAAACCTCTTTTGGGACGATGGCAAGGCATTCCTCAGGGGGCACACCACTAACAATAAATAAGGCGATGCTTCAATACTATTCTGCCCTGTATGCTCCAGACCCCATTGATAGGCAGGCAGCGAACGCTTTTCTAGAAAACTTAGCCATTCCCAAAATCACTCCCTCCCAATCAGAGGCACTTAATGCTCCCATTTCTCTCTCCAAGATATCGGACACCATTCGCAAACTTACCCCCTCCAAGGCCCTGGGGCCTGACGGATTCACAGGTGAATTCTATCAGACCCTACAAAAAATAGTGGAACCCACCCTTCATAGGGTCTATAGCGGCATGTGGTCCAGCCGCCCTTACCTTCCATCGGGAAACCAGGCCATTATCAAACTACTCTCCAAGAAGGGAAAGGACCCCCTGGAGCCTGGTTCATATAGACCCATCTCCCTACTGAACCTGGATGTCAAAATTCTATCCAAAATCGTTGCGATTGGGTTTCTGACATCATACCCTCCCTGATTCATCCAGCACAATCTGGCTTTGTGAAAGGCAGGACAGCTACTCTTAATATCTGCAAAGTGATGCTGGCCTTGGACCCTGATGGCGTCTTCGCCATCATTACACTAGACGCAGAGAAAGCCTTCGACAATGTAAGCTTCGACTGGCTCTCCTTATCCATGGAAAAAATGGGCTTCTCCGGCCCCTTCTGCCACCTCATTAATGCCATGTACACAACCCCTTTGGCTAAATTAGTAGCTGCAGGCCTACCCTCGGATGAATTCCACCTCCACAAAGGCACACGACAGGGCTGCCCTCTTTCCCCGCTTCTTTTCAATATTGCCCTAGAACCTCTATCCAGACACCTTATTCAGGAAGCCCCGCTCCACGGTATAGAAATTGGTGCACATGACATGCGCTCCTCTCTCTTTGCGGACGACGTCCTTATTTTTTCGGCGGATCCCTCTTCTGACATGTCCACCATCAAAAAAGTTTTTGATAAATTCCGCTCCTGCTCAGGTCTCCGGATAAATTATGGCAAATGTGAAATTCTCCCCTTAGGTACTCTGCCTGACCCCCCCTGGAAATACCACTCCATTTTCTCTGTTGCTAAATCCCATATCACGTACCTCGGCATCAAAATTGGGAAAATGCCTTCCTCTCTGTACCACTTGAATTACCCCCCTCTTATTACTAAAATTTCTCAGGAATTGGTGAACTGGTTGGATCTGCCCCTTTCGCTTCTGGGAAGATGTCACCTTGTAAAGATGGTCAGTTTCGCCAGGTTATTATACCCGATGCAAACTATTCCTCTGCTCCTCCGCCACAAAGACGTTAAGCTCATTGAATCGGCTATTTCCAACTGTATATGGCAGGGCAGGAGACCTCGCATAGCCTTAAAGAAATTATTTCTTCCCAGACGCGAAGGAGGTGTTGGTCTCCCAAATGTTAGAACCTATAATTTAGCATGTTTGTTGAGAACCGGCTTAGATTGGATATCGCAATCGTCAAGGTATTCAAACTATCCCCTGGAGTCTGCTATGGCACACCCTTTCTCTCTAGTGACCCTCCTCCACTGCAAGTGGAATTCGATCACCCCCTTACTTCAGCATAACCTGCTGCTCAGAGACACAGTCATCGCCTGGAGGGAAATCAGGAAAAGCCTCAGGTTATCCCCATTCATGTCAAGACACCTACCAATACAAGGAAACCCAAGTTTCCCTCCGGGTCTGGATCACAGACCTTTCAGAATCTGTCAGGAAAAGGGTCTCACACAGTTTGCCTCTTTATGTGATGCCTCCACTGGTCATCCTTTACCTTTCGCGGATGTCGCTACAACTTTTTCATTGCCCCAATCCCATGCCTTCCACTTCTGGCAATGCATCAACTATCTGAAGGCTACCTGCAATGAGGCCTGTAAACGTTTTTCTCCCAACTTCACCGACCAGCTGCTCTTAGAAGGGTCCTATAAAATCTCGGACATCTACAAACCGTTGCTTCAAAAGACTACCCTCCCTTTGGCATCCTCATCCGCAGCCAACTGGGGAAGGGACTTCCTGGACGATGACTTGATAGACAAGATGTTACAGGGCTTCAACAAAGTCCAACGATTCACCCCAAACGAAATCTGGAAAGAAACCCAACTGAAAATCCTCCACCGGGCTCACATACCCTTCCTCCATTCCGCAACGGATCGAAACGGCGCTGAATACCCCTTTTGCCATCAACCGAAACCTTCTTTAACCCACCGCTTCTGGGCGTGCTCCTACATCTCTACCTTCTGGGAACAGGTACTAGCCTATATTTTTGGAATTACTCTGCTGAAACTGCCTAAGGACCCACTACTCCTCATCTTTGGATATTGGGACCCCCTACTACTCCAATGGTCTCGAAAGGCTGGTTCAACCACCCCTGCTACCCCAAACCCCTCTCATGCCTACAAGGACTGGCCTCTACTCTGCCTTCTCGTCGCATGAAGGGCTATCTTGAAAAATTAGACCTCTTCTCACTGTCCTTCTATCACCCAAATCCAACGAGAGCTCCTTCTCCTTCTCTACAAAGACCTAGCCAACACAGATTTTAAACGTGAAACTTCTAAAGCTCGCTTTCTCTCCATCTGGGAATCTTTTATGTGCTAAACTTTATCTCCTGATCACTTGGCTAACTTTGACCATTTCTCCTTCTCGTACTTTAAATCCCCTGTGCCTTCTTACTCGGGAGAAGCAGCCTCACTTGATGCCCAATCCACCGCCTCTGACTGATGAACAGCTGGAAGAACGGTTGTCACTCCCGATAATGTTCAATGGACTTTGGTGCCCCCCTCCCCCCCCCTATTTTATTTTTGCCTGAATTTTATATCCTGCTACGTTATTGCTCCTTGTAATCCTAGGTCTTTAGTCTATTACAAGATCCTACCAGTTTTACCGATTAGTTGACAGTAGACACTGTATGCTCTCTCAGGACACATATGTTTAGTCTGCCGCATTTTTGACTTGTTTATTTAGATGCTTGGATTACTATGTTTGTACCATGTCTTTTTTTTCTTTGTCGTGTCGTGATTTTTTTTATCTTTTATATGATCCTTTAAACTTCAATAAAAACTTTTTGAAAAAAAAAAAGAATGGGGACCATTGAAATACGTGGATTTTGATTTGACATGCAACTCCACATGTGTCAAGTCGCACAACAACTCACAGTAGTGGAAATAGAGCCTAATGTCAAGACAGACTTTTTTGTTTATAGCACCATATCATTAGACATTAATCTCCTGCAATCCTGTCACTAGCACACCACTGTTATCTCCATGTTCCACCCTGAAAAAATCCTTCAATTTGCCTTAGAATGTCATTCCATGGTTGGATAATATGTGTGGTCTATGGAGTGTTACAGAGATTTAAGAGCAAGAAGGGACAGTAGATTACCTTCAGAAGCAATTTTTTGCCTAAACAGTGGTATATGGAAAAAAATGATGGCAACATGTTGGTGGTGAAATCTGTAATGTCGTGGCTAATTACTTTTACCTAAATCGCTTCACTCTTTATATTAGTTATGAGATAAAGTTCAGGCTAAACCTAGTCCCCCACCATACACCATATGTTACAAAGGGCCGGGGATGATTGTGACATCATTGACCTAAAATTGTCACATGGCCATTTTGAACCCTGTCATTGATCAAATATGGTGATGAGGCCATATTAGGTCAATGATGTAAACAGCATCCTCAAACCTTACCTCGTCACTCATGTATTTTCATATTATGCACTTATTTTACTTTGACAAGTTTTGTGTTTCCAAATTGAATAACATAAACAGTAATCTGAGCCCTCACCTTCAATATTACACATTATTGCACACAATGAGACTCTATGCCTGTTATTCTGGTGTAATACTTGCCATAGGTCACAAAGATTAAAGTTCCACTAATTCTACCCTCTAACAAATTCACATGCTAACTGCGTATAGCTTCATATTCCAATAAATTATGTATGTAATCTTTATGCATTACAGACTAAAGCCCTGTACACATGATCGGTTTGTCTGATAAAAAACAATGTTTTCCATTGGTGAAAAAAAAATAGAACATGTTTTAAAATTTTCCTATGGATAAAAAAACGATATAAAAAAATGATCGTCTGTGTGGAAGTTCATCGGTCAAAAATCCATGCATGCTCAGAATCAAGTTGACTTATGCTCGGAAGCATCGAACTTCATTTTTCTCAGCACGTCGTAGTGTTTTACTTCACCGCATTTGGACACGGTCAGATTTTTGACCGATGGTGTGTAGGCAAGACTGATGAAAGCCAGCTTCATTGGATATCCGACGAAAAAATCCATCGGATTAGATTCCATCAGATATCCGATTGTGTGTACAGGGCTTTAAAGGTGTTAACTTGTGATGTAAACTTGTATGTACCATTATTTCTGAATGTGCCTCTTTAGGATTTTCCCTCTTTTTGTACTGAAAACTTTTAATAAAACGATTGAACAAGAAATAAAAATGCTAGGGTTGTTCAAAGTTCACATAGATATCTTTATATCAGGACACGATTTTATGCCCTTTAAAGGTAAAGCTGAGCCCTACCCTTGCCAAACAGACAAACAGAAATTGGAAAAAAAATACATACCTACGCATTTGTATGCTGAAAAAAAATGGCCCGGATTCACATACATCGGCACATATTTATGCCGCCGTAGCGTATCTCTTTTACGCTACGCTGGCGCAGCGCACAGAGGCAAGCACTGGAATTACAAAGCACTTGCTCCCACTCGCTCTTAAAGATACGCTGGGTTTCCTCGACGTAAGCCAGCATAGGTGGAAGTGGGCGTGAGCCATGCTAATGAGGCGTGACCCCATGCAAATGATGGGCCAAGCGCCATAGAAGTACTTAAAATGAACGGCGCATGCGCCGTCCCGTGGCCGCATCCTAGTGCGTATGCTCAGAATCACGTCGGAACAACTGCCTAAGATACGTCGAATCACTGCCTACGACGTGAACGTAACCTACGCCTAGTCATATTCACGTACAACGTAAACGACAAAAGATACAATGGCTTGTGTTCCCTGGTCCATACCTTTGCATGAGTTGCGCCTCCTATATGGGGAATAACTTTACGCCGGACGTACGACTCACGCAAACCGCGTATATAATGCACCAGGCGCAACTACGTTCGAGAATCGGTGTATCTTCCTCATTTGCATATGTGCATAGAAAATCAATGGGAGCGGAAAATGCGCCCAGCGTAAATCTGCGCCCACGATACGACGGCATAGACAAGTTACGATCCCCTGATTAAGTCACGTGATGTGACGAATACGCGTCGGGAACACAGAGTACACACTGGAGCAGCATCTGACGGACGGTGGACGAGCGCGGCGTTCGTGGCTACGAGATCGCCTTTAGACTGCCCCATGTGAGTCTTTTACCTACCTATTTTTGTTTTAATAAATTTATTTGCTGCACGGTTTATGCGATGTGCCCCCCCTCTCTCCTTCCATCCCTGCCTATACATCTCGCCATGAGCGGACGGCTCTTTTGATGCTAAAGAGAAATTGGCAGCAGGAAGAAGATTGGGATACGAGTTCGGCGCTCGTGGAGATAGGCACACGCTCCTCATACACTCCTGTAAGTTGTGTAAGTGGACAATCAGCCACTCCTTACTTTGGGTACTTTGTCTCCTTGTTGCCTGTAAGAAGATAAAGCTACAACTTCTATATCGCTGTCTTTACATGTATGCACCACGATTGAGACAAGTAGATATCCATTTAACAGCCAGCTGGTACAGTGACTGATTCGGGTTTGTATGTGAGTAGAGAGGTAAGCCATCTGATTCACTATCGGTGAAGGGTGCACGGTGTGTGGACCTACCTGATCACACACCTTTATTCACCTGAGTTTGGCATTTTCTACACCCAATCACGCATTTACCTACCAGTCACTTTTTATTTGTTTGTTTTTTGGACTGCACTCCAATATTGTCTATAAGATTTCACCTTTTCTTCAAGTCTTACCAATTTTATATATGTTTATTTCCATTTATCACCTAAGGAGGTTTCTTGTTCGAACTGTTCACATACCATTGATATTTTGAAGATTTTTTATTTGTTTTTTGTTACACAGTTTAGGCTAGACCACACTTATTTTATTTTCCATTGTGGGTCACTTCCACTGTGTCAATATACTTACTGTCCCACGGTCCACTGTCCACGGATTTTTGTCCTCCCACCTCTTCCCTTTTCCCTCCCCCATTTCAGGTTTTTTACATCGCAGACACTTTCACATTTTACATAGACAAGTTACGTCGGTCGTAGGAAGCCTATTTTTAGGCGTATCTCAGATTGTGGGCACGGCGCACAGATACGACGGCGCATAGATAGACTTACGCGGTGTATCTCGAGATACGTCAGCGTAAGTGCTTTGTGAATCCGGGCCAATGTGTTTAACACCCACACTTCTCTTTTTACAAACATTTGCAGTGCAGTTGATGTCCTTGTTCATGTATCAAGATGCCTTCCATCTGTCACGTGAACTTACAGCCACCAAAAAAAAAATGTTTATAAATGCAAAATTATGCAGCTGAGACTCTTCTTTAGTCACTATATTGTTCTATTAAAATACTAATTTTACTATGATGATATCATAAAACAGTGCAAGCAATCAGTAGGTGAATTCTTGTGATTAGCAAAATCATATGAATGTTTTGCTATACCTGTATTTAGCATCATTTTAACCTCCTTCTTTTTGTCTTTGTCAAGCGTTCTTTCTGCTAGATGTAGCATAGAAAACAACACCCCAGTAAAATCTGCCTTTATTCTTGAGCTTAATGCATTGTTAATGCATGCTGCATCTGCTAGCACATTCAGCATTTTTAGTTAATGTGCCAACTGGGGCAATCATTGTGTTCTTGTTTGTTCTTACTTATTACTATGAGACAATGATGCAACACAATGTGCAGAATGTGCAAGACCCTTACGACCGGATTTATACAGTCTAGTTTATAAAATTAAACACAGAATTTTCTACGGTATTTAATAAAGCTAAAGCAATTAACGAAAGATGCTGGTCCTATTTTTATTGGCATGCTTTATGGAATGAGATAGTTTTAATTAAATAATTGTCTCTCCAAATATTAATTGTTAATGACTCTGTCAAGACAATGAATAATATAAAATACATATCATGATGATCCATTGCCTAGTAAACAAAGTTTTCATGGTTTGTGTGAATAAAGGTATGAAATGCTACAAATGAACAAAGTTAAACACTTAAAAGAAAAATGATGAGATAGTAAAAATGTTTAGTAATTAGATGAATACCAAAAGTGATTTAAAAGTGACTTGTTAATAGCTATACACTTAGACATTTTATATATAAACTTTAAATCACTTTTGTTATTTACCTAATTACAAAACTGTTTAACACCACATTTATTTTATGATTACTTCAGAAGAGTCCCTTGTATGAAAAAAATGTATACATAATGGGCTTTGCTATGAAGTGTATGCTCCAGTACATTCTCAAAGTACACTGGCTAAGATGTGATATACATATAATTAAAACAAAGATTTTTTTTTCTACTTTTGTTTTTAAGTCTTTCTAACGGCTGTTAACATTTTTTAATGTGCATGTGAAAGTAATAAAACTGCATTATTGCTCATTGCCATCATTAAAGGAAATTGTACAAAGCCTTAGTGAACAGTACAAAGGGAGTTATTGTATTGTGTATGCATTTATTTGTGTGCACTTATAAATGTTCACACACTGGCTGGAGTATGAGATTTCATACACTGGTGCTTAAAATGGAGAATTAATGACAAATACCTGTAAACATTACTTTTTTTTATGGCAGCATTATACTTTTTTTTTTTTTCAACCTGCTTCTTTACATGGAACATTTCATTCTCATATGACTTTCTTTTTGTTTTTAGGTAAACTGTTGACACCTACGTGCTCTAGTGCATTTATCACAAAAGAAGACACAAAAGCAGCATTGTTTGGATGTTCAACATGCACAGCAAACTGGGATCACACTCAATGCATTGAGTATCAGTGTATCACCAGCTATCAGGGCTGTAGATGCATTTTTTCCTAGTGGGGTGGTCAGTCTTGGGTACCGAGAGGACAATAATTAGACAGCGCACCTACTACACTGTGGTTAATTCTGTGTGTGGCAAAATTGTGCTAACATTCTGAAAGGCTTTAAACTTGACCCTGCTCACTGTATACATGGTAACATATGCCACAGCCTTGTATCCCAAAAATATGCTTTAAAGGCTAAATTCTAGCTCCCCTTCCTACCAGTATAGCATTAATGTACTTCTTTTGCAGAAATAATAAAAAAAAAAGCTTTCTATTTATCCTACACAGCCCTCAGTGTCAGTGCTTGTTGTATAAAAAGATTTCTTCATTACTTCCTGGACGGAGCTTAGGATGTGAAAACTGTTAAGACACAAGAAGAAATTCATCAGCAGACCTCATTAACACACACCCTGCATCTGCCGTGCCTTTTCCAGGAGATCTCTCCCACCCACCTTTGCAGGTGCACAATTCCAATACAATAAGTGATCACCATTTTCAATAAATACACAGCCATTGATCGTTTTCTTTTTCTTCTTTACATAAATTGCATAGATCACTCATTTTGTAGAGTGTGCAGGTGCGGAGCGATCAGATAACAGCCTATATGGTTTAGAGCTGTTGTATTGAAAACAGGAGAAGTATGTCCTGGGTTCTGTAAATCCCACTGTACACTCTAAGGGCCGGATTCAGAAAGAAATGCTTATCTTTAGACGGCGTAGCGTATCTCAGATACACTACGCCGCCGTAACTTAGAGCGGCAGGTCCCGTATTCAGAAACAACTTGCGCTCTAAGTTACGGCGGCGTAGTGTAAATGAGCCAGCGTAAGCCCACCTAATTCAAACTAGGCTGGTAGGGGGCGAGTTGTATGTATATGATTCGTGACCCCACGTAAATGACGCGCTTAACTAACGGCGCAGGCGCGCGCATGCTTAGTATCACATCGAGTTTTCAAAGTAAATTACGCCCGCTCAATGCTTAGTCGCCGTGAACGTAACCTACGCCCAGCCCCATTCACGTGCGACTTACGCAAATGACGTAAGCGACGCAAAATTCTACGATGTCCCGACGTCCATACTTAACATTGGCTACGCCTCATATAGCAGGGGTAACTTTACGCCGAAAAAAGCCTTACGTAAACGACGTAAATCAATGCGCCGGGCGCACGTACGTTTCTGAATCGGCGTATCTAACTCATTTGCATATTCTACATGTAAATCTACGGAAGCGCCCCTAGCGATTATATGAATCAGGCGCAGAGATGCGACGCCTCATACTCAGAGTTACAACGGCGTATCTGGAGATACGCCGTCGTAACTCCTTTCTGAATCTGGCCCTAAATCTACAATCCCCTTTGGATCTACCATTGCATTGCATTTTTTGCAAACCGCAAAACTCCAATAAGTCACATGAGCTACTTTGCTATGTATAGCACAGCCCATTAACCACTTAAGGACCAAGCCTCTTTCTGAGATTTGGTGTTTACAAGATAAAAACTTTTTTTTTTTATTCTAGAAAATTATTTAGAACCCCCAAACATTATATATGTATTTTTTATAACACCCTAGAGAATGAAATGGCAGTTGTTGCAATACTTCTTGTCATACCGTATTTGCGCAGCAGTCTTACAAGCGCATTTTTTTGGAAAAAAATAATATATTTTTTTAATTAAAAAATAAGACGACAGTAAAGTCAGCCCATTTTTTTATATTGTGAAAGATAATGTTTCTCTGAGTAAATTGATACCCAACATGTCATGCTTCAAAGTTGCGGCCGCTCGTGGAATGGTGACAAACTTTTACCCTTAAAATTCTCCATTACGCAACGTTTAAAAAAATCTACAGGTTGCATGTGATACCTCACATGTGTGGTTTGAACACCGTTTTCATATGCAGGCGCTGCTCACATACAGTATGTGTTTGCTTCTGTGCTATTTATTTTACTTTCATTTTATTTTGACACGTTTAAAAAAAAATGGGGTCACTTTTATGTAAACATCCCCTGTAATAGAAAAAAGAATGACAGGATCTTTTAACTATGAGATAGGGGGTCAAAAAGACCTCTGATCTCATATTTAGACTAAAATGCAATAATAAAAAAAAAAAAACAATAAAAATTTCCCTTTAAGAGCATTGGTCGGAAGCAATGTTTTGACGTTGCTTCCGCCCTGCAATGATATGGAGACGGGTGGGGGCCATCTTCCCCTCACTCATCTCCATGTCAGCCCAGGGACAGGACCCGATTGTCTCCGCCACTGCCGACGGCTCTGGTAAGCGGCGGAGAGCACCGGAGAGTGGCGGGAGGGGGGACCTCCCCCACTGCCGATAAAAGATATCTTGCGGCAATTTATCCGCAGAGACCACTTTTATCTGAAAGCAGACCACCCACTCTTGAAGAGCAGGTAGCTAAGCGTACTGCCCTTGGTCACCCACCCGAAGTCTAAAATACAGCTGGAGGAGGTTACTTACAAGTACATAAAAAAAGGCACAATGACAAGCATAGTGTTTGTGCCCCTGAGGATGTCACATTTGATGAAACAAATTGGTCTGAGCTAATACACATGACATTGCCACGCTTACTTGGACCGGTAATTTTTGTGAGGCCTTGTTTGGAACCTTTTCTTGCATCTTGGAATGTTATGCATACAAAGCATGCATTGTTTTATCCATGTGAGTAGTATTCATACTTTGAAGTGCAATCAAACTTTGAAAGCCTTGTGCACATGATTGGACTTCCAATCAACTTTTCCGTGGATTTTGGTCAAAGGGGCGTTGGCTGTGAACTTGTTCTGCATACACATGGCACAACATTTTCAGCTAACATTCACCAAACCACATGGTTTTTCAGCTCTTTACCGCCATCCTTTGGGCAACTTCTTCTATTGTTGGCTGATGTTTAACATTGGTTCTGAGCATGCTTAGCATGCTTGCATACACACGATTGGATAAACCGACATAACAGATTTATTGCCCAACAGTTTGTGAGCATGATCAGCCAACTTTTGTTGTTGTTGAGTCAGCCAACAATTGTCTGATGGAGCATACACACGATCGGATTATTGGACACAACACGTCCATTAGACAATTATGGCCATAAAGTTGGATCATGTGTATGAGGCTTTAGACAGTTTTACACTGTGTGGATTCTTCTATTTTGATTTTATGTAGAGTTTCATACTGTATGGCTGCCATTGATGTTACCATTGATTAGATTCAGAAGATACACTACTGAACTCCAGCCAAACAATGTGAACAAGATCTCTGCTTGATGGGATTGTCATATATACGCAGATTTGACTCTGTAGTGGAGTCCTCATGTTCTGGTATATGTCCATTGCTTGTGGTTGGTGAAGGTTCATGTGGTGATTGTAAAGGTGGATTGAATACCCTCTTTCTGAAAAGTGTCACTGCTGTGTTTTTGTTTTTTTCTTAACAATTTATATGCTATATTTTATTTTAATTGAGTCACCTTTGCACATTATCATATTTAAGCACAACAAGTTACACACTTACCACTGTTACATAGTTGTCTGACTATTTGTTGATAGCAGTTTTTTTCTATTTATATACTCACCAGTGCATTTTCTATTATTGCTTTATACTCACATGTTGTGTCCACAATGTTTTGCGTCATGGAAATGTCAAGTGGACTATCAAACGTGGCCATTCATATATCCTGAACACCTGACAGCAGCCACTTAGCCACACTCTGAAAAGTGATTGACTGATTATCACTTTTTAGAGCTTTGGCTAGTGTGAACCCAGCCTGATAACAATAGGATGAACACTAATTCAGGTCAGTCCACACCAATTTGCCACTCAGATTTATCAAGTGCCAGCTCAGCTCATAACTATGCAGTATAGGAATATATTAACCCTGGACAGTTGCACTCCTGTATCCACCTTTTATTATACAAAAAATCCTTAACCACCTCACTACAGAGCACTTACATCCCCTTCCTGCCCAGGCCATGTTTCAGCTTTCAGCACTGTCACACTTTGAATGACAATTGCACAGTCATGCTAAACTGTAACCATGACATTTTTATAATTTTCTTCACACAAATAGAGCTTTCTTTTGGTGGTATTTAATCACTGTTGTTTTTTTTTTATTTTCTACACAAAAAAAGATACACAAGTTTTTCTTAATTTCTGTCAGTACATTTTGTAAACAAGTATTTTTTTTCTTTTCACTGATGTGCGATGATAAGGCGGCACTGATGGGAACTGACAGGATGCACTGATGGGCACTGATGAGACAGCACTTATGGGCACTGATTAGGTGGCACTGATGAGGAGGCATTAATATGCCACACTTATGGGCACTGATAGGTGGCACTAATATGTGGCACTGATAAGCACTGATAGGTGGCACTGATAGGTGGCACTAATAGGTGACAATAATGGGCACTGATAGGCGGCAGGAGTGGGCGGAACTTATGGGCACTGATGGAAATTAATAGGCAGCACTGATGGGTGACACTGATGGGCATTGATGGGCAGCAGTGATGGGCATCGATAGGCATGACTAATAGGCGGCACTGATAGCCAGCATTGACTTGCATCACTAATGGATACTGATTGGTAGCACCATTGGGCACTGATTGCTGGCACTATTGGGCACTGGTGGGCATTGATTGCTGGTACTGGTGGCACCATTATTATCAGGGCACTCATGATTAATTCCCTGTTGACATGTGTACATGTCTCCTGCGTAGAGAAGCAGCCTACTAGGCAACAATGATGGGCACTGATAGGCAGCAGGAGTGGGCGGAACTTATGGGCACTGATGGCAATTAATAGGCGGCACAAATGGGTGACACTGATGGGCGTTGATGGGCAGCAGTGATGGGCATCGATGGGCAGGACTGATAGGCGGCACTGATAGCCAGCATTGACTTGCATCACTAATGGGTACTGATTGGTAGAACTATTGGGCACTGGTTGCTGGCACTATTGGGCACTGGTGGGCACTGATTGCTGGTACTGGTGGCACCATTATTATCAGGGCACTGATGATCAATTCCCTGATGACATGTGTACATGTCTCCTGCGTAGAGAAGCAGCATATCGGCTCTCCTCGCCACATACTCTGTCAGCATCTCCGTGCTTACATGTTATCGGCTGTGACTGGACACAGCCGATCACATGGTTAGAGAGCCACAGCCGCGGCTCTTTACAGAGATTGGGGTCCCACCGAGTCGTAGTAACACAACGTGGCTGCCTCGTTGCGCGCCTGCTCTAGGACGACATCATGTGATGTTGTCCCAGAACAAGAGCCACACCGCCCCTCCGTCATTTGACGGTGGGCAGGTGGCAAGTGATTAAAAACACAACAGTCACAGTGAAAGTAGGGGGGAAAAAACGTTGATGAATTTTGTGCCAAACTAGGGCTTACTCATAGCATATCCATTAAAACACTGTGTTATGAGTAAGTACTGGATCAAAGTGAAACACGTCAACAGTTGTTCCCCTTGCTTTCACTGTGACTTTTTGGGTTTTATGGACTTTTGTATAATAAAGGTGGCTAATGGAGTCTGGCTGTACAGCCTAATAACACTCATTGTAATGCCACCCATATTCTTGTCCTTTTAACATGTGACAGTAAGTTGACAGGTGTCAGGGTTGCTGCCACCATGTTAATAGGACAGAAATGTGGGTGGTATTACAATGAGTGTTTTTAAAGGGGGAGTGGGTGGCACAGACTATTCTAGAACATGCACTTCTAGCAGCTCCCTTTCATTTCTCTTGGGGCAAAACAAACACTCTTGATCACTGCAGGACCTTCAATGCATGCAGTTCAGGAGCTTGAGTGCAGCCTACCCCCCTCAATCCCACACCCACGCTAAGACAAGAAGCACAAGGGATAAAGGTTTGAACAGCGCACATTGTGTATCCATTGGCTGAGGAGGCAGTGACACTGCCCCATGCTGCCTTTTCAGCCAATGGGTAACTCCCTCATAAGTCCCTCCCTCTTAACATCACCCGGAATTTCCTGATTCTTTGCCAGGAACACATGTTTTAGGCTACTTTCACACTGAGGCACTGGCCACGTTGACAGTAAAGCGCTGCTACTTTTAGCGGCGCTTTACCGTAGTTTTAGCTACGCTTTTCAGCCACTAGCAGGATGCATTTAACCCTTGCTAGTGGCTGAAAACGTGTTAAAAGCACCCACAAAGCGCTTCTGCTGCAGTGCTTTGCATATGCTTCAGCAGCGGTGCCCATTTCAATGGCAGGGGCGGTTTAGGAGCGGTATATACACCACTCCCGCACCACCCCAAAGATGCTGTTACCAGGACTTTTTTTTCTGTCCTGCAAGCACACAGCTCTAGTGTGAAAACACTTAGGCTTTCACACTGGGGCTACAGAAGAGGCAGTTTACAGGTGCTATTTTTAGCGCAAAAACGCATGCAAATTGCCTCAGTGTGAAAGTGGCCTTATAACATGGGATGATCCTGTAATAAAGGGGGGGGGGAAACCTTTATATACACCCTCCTTGCCATGCCCTTCTGCCTATCAGCAACATGGAGGCTTTACTAACCTAGCTGCTGTGATGTTGAGTTTGGACCAAACAGCTATAGATTCAGTTAGCTAAATGATCAACTTTATTATAAACATGTACATTTGCATGCTCTTACAAGCCTAGGCTACAGGTGTAGCATAATGATTTATCTCTGCAAATGCAGAAGCATTGAGATAATGTATGAGCCAATAGAATGCTGAAAATAAATGTAACATTAAATACGGCAGAAAAAGTACTAAAAAAAAGGTATAAGGTCATTGGGCCAGATTCACAGAGGAGATATGACGGCGTATCTCCTGATACACCGTCGTATCTCCTGTCGTATCTATGCGGCTGATTCATAGAATCAGTTCCGCATAGATAGCCCTAAGATCCGACAGGTGTAATTGACTTACACCGTCGGATCTTAGGATGCAATACTTCGGCCGCCGCTGGGGGGAGTTTGCGTCGTATTCCAGAGTCGGGTATGCAAATTAGCAGTTACGGCCATCCACTAAGGCTTTTCCCGTCGTTAGGTCGGCGCAAGTCTTTTTTTCCTGTCGCAAAGTTAGGTGTGCTTTAACATGGTGTAAAATTACTCCACCATGTTAAAGTATGCCCGTCACTCCCGCGTCGCTTTTGAATTTTTTTTTTTCGGCGTAAGTACGTTACGCACGTCGCGATTCACAAACACGTCGGGCCGCCGTAAGTTCACGCAAAGCACTTCGGGAAAATTGCGAACGGAGCATGCGCAGAACGTCCGGCGCGGGAGCGCGCCTAATTTAAATGGTACCCGCCCCATTTGAATTGGGCGGGCTTGCGCCGGACGACTTTACGTTACACCGCCGCAAGTTTCCAGGTAAGTGCTTTGAGGATCAGGCACTTACACTGAAAACTTGCGGCAGTGTAACGTAAACGGGTTACGTTACACGGCCGCAAATTTTCGTGAATCTGACCCATTGTTTTTTTCCCAGGTAATCCTAACAGATGTCTCTGAAAAGACAGATACATTTATACAACTCAGTAAATTATGTGTAAAAATAGAACCATCAACTACTAAACTTCATTCCTAACATAACTACATGCTGAAATTCAACTTTGACAGCAATGACTACAAAGAAGCAAATATTGGTACACATGAGCATTCCAGTGTACATATATGTCTGTGCACCATGTCTACAGTAAGCACCAAGAACCCAATTTGCTAAAGTGTGAAGCAAGTCTAAATGCAGTAAAATTATCTGGTGTGTACCTGTGTTTAGTTTGGACACCTAATTATATATACCTATGTTTAGTTCAGACACGTAATTATGTACAAGAGATTTGGAAATTAACATAATTCCTTCACACACACACATAGGAACATAAGTTTGATGTGAGAACAGGTTCACATCACACTTTAGTAAATTAGGCCCCAAGACTCAGAAGTACTCATTAATGTTTGTATGTAAATATGTTAACCTAAATTCAATGCAGAGTGAGGTTCTGCTATTTCTGTCACTCACAAAAGCTGTTGAGACTTGATGTAATGATTCCCCATTACTGAATTAGTTTGCTGTTCATATTAGAAAACTATTGTACTATTGTAGTAAATTAAAAATACACTGTTTTAATCAAATCAGTAGCCATACTGTATGTCTGGTTTGCACAACATTGTCACATTAAATAAATAAATAAATGATCTGGTCCTTAGTATTCATAGAATGTTCCATACCAGCACCAGAAAATGGAGGCACTCTTGCCAAAATAAATATACCCTAAAATGATGAATGATCTGTATACTGTGATCTGGGAATCATTAGCTCAATGTGGCAGATGCTTTTTTAGTGAGACGTGTCTGTCAGAACTTCAGTTTAAGGGTATGGCAGACCACTTATATTTATAACAAAATGTAAGTTACATACAAAATAGTTGCCATCGCAGGAGTTTCAACTTCACAAAGCAAACAACTGAAAAATGCACTGCTGCTCTCTTTTGTCTTCACTTTCCAGTAAACACAAGTTGCCAAGTTGGCTGTATACGTTTTTGCCTTGAAACAACTTGTCTCACAGAACCCAGGCTCTGCCTTTCTCTAATGCCGCGTACACACGATCGGTCAAACCGATGGGAACGGTCTGATGGCCCGTGTGTAGGCCCCTCCGGTTATTTATCCATTGGTTAAAAAAAAGCAATCTTGTTTTAAATTTAATCGATGGATACCTAACCGATAGAAAAAAACTATTGTTAGTAGGCACGACCATCAGTTAAAACTCCACGCATGCTCAGAATCAAGTCGACGCATGCTTGGAAGCATTGAACTTCGTTTTTTTCAGCACGTCGTTGTGTTTTACGTCACCGCGTTCTGACACGTTCGTTTTTTTAACCGATGGTGTGTAGGCACGACTGACCATCAGTCAGCTTCATTGGTTAACCAATGAAAGCTTTCCATCAGACCTTTTTCATCTAATGGACCGATCGTGTGTACAGGGCATAACTTCTCAATATGAACCCATCTGACACCAGTGCTAGGGCACAACTGACCCGTGGCTGAGACATCCAGTCTTCTCTCTGATGCCCTGTCTCCAAACTCAGAGCCCTGGCCTATCTTCATGCCTTACTTATAATTACCTTACACACCAGTGTACTCACACAGGCTGCATACATCTGAAAAAACCTGGACACAAGATTGAAGTTTCTGTCCCACCCGAGACACTTTGAAACCTTCAAGCTCCAGGTCCCAATTCAGAACTAGGAAACCCTGAGAAAACTTACAACACAGATTTCTTCACTCTCAATAAGCATGCTGGAGTTTCCTAAACTGCAACTTTGAAAGCCTTGTATCATCTTATCCCTTTTCTAATCTCACATTGTGACAGGGCCCCGTACTGTCACAATACTAAAAGCTTAAACCTTTCTTTTTTCTTTTAACTGGAGTGTTAAATGGATAAATCATCAGATTTAATTGCTGTCTGTAATCCATTTTGGAAGTGTAACACACTGTATTTTTCCTGGTGAACATTGCCACTGGTGAAAGTGAGGGAAAGTCAAAAAATGTTAGTTGTTACTAGAATAAGAAGAGACATCTTTTTAGATATCTGTTTTGGTGACAACTGTCTAAAATAGAAATTGTCTTTTTGTAGAGGTTTTCTCTCTTTTTCTTGCGGGTCTCCATGATTAAAGGCAAAGGGCAATCACTCAAACAAGATATAGACAGTAAAGCTTAAATTGACAGGAATTTTGACCCTTCCCTACACTAGGCAGAAAGAAAAAAGGTTTATGTATTAATCTACCTATTTTGGAACAAGAGTTCAGTTCCAAGAAAAAGAGTGACCCCCGCCAATAGGTGGAAACAGTCAGTGAGCTATGATATCTAATATTAATTAGCTACATTCAACTGGACTTGTTTTGTAATGTTGAAGACTTTTTGCTACCTATTCAAATGGTTTTAGTTATAATGAGAGAAAGGAACACTTACCAGCATTTACATTGTACAAAATCATTTTGGAAAACAACCCATTCAGTTTAAAATAGAAAAAAAAATATATATTTTCGTATAGATATACATATATACATACACACACACACCTTATTTCCTTTTTGTTTAGATTATTGATCTGAATGGCTTTGTGGTGTCATTTTTTTAACCTAGTTATCTATACAAGTGTTAACTTGTATTATTCTAATTCCAATGAGTTGGAGTTTTAACTAAGATTTAATTTTGTACTGTGTGATTAATGGATTTATATCACAAGATTTTGCAATGGTTGGATGTTAGTGGTAAATAAATGACTGGATTCCATTTCAGTTTTATGGGTTTTAAGTATATGTTTAATGGCAGTAATATTGTCTGGTGTTATATTGACAGTGTTGTTGACTTGTGGTCTTATTGAATTTGTTATTGATTAGTGGTCTTACTAATGGTTAATGGCTGGTGTCATCATTGACTGAGTTATTGACTTACAGTGTTGACTATAATTGGTTTGCAGGAGCTTTTAAAATTAGAGGAAACTGGTCATGGAAGAAGCATGTGGGCTGCCACTGCTAACCTTCTTCTGCCTGGCTGTGATGCTGATGCTTTACCTTTTATAAATTCCTTGTCATCGGGTTAATCAATTGCAGGTAAAAGCACAGGATATTAGGTATTTTAAAAAGCT
Source organism: Rana temporaria (assembly GCF_905171775.1). Classification (NCBI taxonomy): domain Eukaryota; kingdom Metazoa; phylum Chordata; class Amphibia; order Anura; family Ranidae; genus Rana; species Rana temporaria. Next base: position 221,819,582 of record NC_053493.1, read on the forward strand.
TAGTTGAACTGTTTCCACAAACAATTTTTGCTTTAAATCTTTTTTATTATTTTGAAAAAGTAGTGTACAAAGTTACATTCAAAAGTGAGGCCAGAGTACTGGCGGAAAATAGAAAAATACAGCTTGGTGTACATAACAGGACAAATATCACATTATACGTGAAAAAAGATGCACTAGATACATTGCAGATCTCTAAAAGGTCAATGTGGACATAGCTGGCTCATGGACTCCAAACCCATTCAAATCATTGGAAAAGGGCCATTATTTTTGCTGGCTAGGTGCTCATTGAGCATAATCCAAGACATCTTGTGCCTGAACATAAAAACTGAAACAGAGGGTAATTTCCATGAGCGAACTATGGTGAGTTTAGCAGCCAATAACATAAATAAGATCAGTATTTGGTTCATTTAGTAAGGCAACACAGAAATTTGAGGCCCCTGAGACCACCCTAATTAAAGCAAATACTCTGTTTCAGAAGCCCCGCAGTTTATGACAATCTCACCAAATATGATGCATAGTGAGTGAGTGAGTGAGTGAGTGGGAAACTTGTAAAGCGCAACACATGCAAACTGAATCACCTCTGGGCGCTGTTTCCATTTCATGGGTAAGGAAACCCCTTGACCTCAGAAGAGATGGGTTTTAATCTTTCTCCTGAAGGTCAAGTGGTCTGACTCCAGTCGGATGGTAGTTGGTAGCGCATTCCATAGCCGAGGTCCCTGGTCTGCAAATCTTCGATCTCCTCTGGACTTGTACCTGGTTTTGGGTATTTGGAGTAGGTTTTGATTTGTGGATCGCAGAATGCGATTGGGGTTATGGGCTTTTATTTTTTCGCATAGATATTGGGGGGCGTTTTCGTGAATACACTTATGCGTTAGGCAGAGTGCCTTGAAAGTGATTCTGTCTTTTACTGGCAACCAATGCAGGGCTCTCAGCGAAGATGAGATTGACTCCCATGGTTTTTTCCATAGTACCATTAGAGTGACAGCCACGAAAGCACAATGGCAAGAATTCAAAAAGAGCCTCAAAAGAGGAGAAGGGACTATACAGTATACCATCTAGCAATAACTTTGACATTCGCCTCCACTAAGGAAATGTAAAAAAAAACACCCTTGTATGCTGAGTGGAAACAGGTGTGCCAATGGTCCGAATCCTTCTCTGAAGCCAAGTCCAAGTCTCAGGCCCGCATGTAAGGCAGTTTGTTAGAGGTGTCCAGCAAAATGGGTGCACCATTTTTCATAAGAAGTTACTTTAGGATCCACAAGAACCCCTGGTCCCAAAGACTGTACGAAATGGGAAATTTGATAGAATTGGAAGATCTCGGAGGTAGGCATTTTCAGTTTGAATCAACAGCGTTGATTCCCTAGGGGTCAAAAGGGGCCAAGCCTATATTAAGCCACCATTGGAAAGCCTCCGGATCCAAGCCCAGAGGAAAAGCAGGGTTATTAAAAAGGTGGGACAATAAATGTAATGCTCAGGTTAACATACCTCTTTCAGACGTTACCAATCTCTCTTTCCTCTCCTTTCCTCAAAGACCTGCGGTTCACTTTTCTCGCCTTTTTATGGGCCAAAAAAAAGTAAGAATTTATTTCCATATTCTTAGCTCCACAAAACATATCGGGGGAGATCAACTTCCCTGGCCCAGTAAGAAATTACAAGGCCTCTCACCTGGATAGAATACTGTATTGGAACATTTCTTATTCCTACAAGCCCTGCATCCAACTTGAGCAAGAATTTACACCTTTGCTGTTGAGAGGCCTTTCTTGGAACTCGGCACAGCTCCTATTGAACCTCAAGCACCATCTTTTGAAAGTGCAAATCAATTTTAGAAAACGCAGCTTTCAGTTCAGTCCTAAATGTGTTGAGTATTCTGATTGGTGTAGGTGATGGTGTATTGCAGCTTTGTTTCTATCACCTCAATATGGGAGCCCAGGCCTTGTATTTCTTCTTTGATGTCAAAAGTGATTTATCCAGCAATTATAAAAGCTCAGAGAATTTGGCAAGAAGGGCTTGTGCACCGAGGTCTGCAGATGGAATCAGGGCAGGTATATCAGAGAGCTCAGGGCTAGGAGGAGGCAGCACAGGCTCTGAGTCTATGAGCTCATACAGCATGCGCTCTATTAAAGACTCTCTGGATGATAGAGGATGAACAGGGAGAGAAAGAGCTGTGCAGCCACTCAAAAGTCCTCACCTCCAACCTCAAGTGCAGAGTCAGGCCCACCTCCTGGCTGCTGTGATGGAGCAGCGGCCATCTTGGCATCAGGCTGGGCAGAGCGAGTGGACAGTGGCAGCGGAGACTGAGCATGGCACTCCAATCTGCCAGCCATATGGAGAGCAGGGATGTTTGCTGGGTGTCCCAGGCACAAGGAAAGCTCCAGTGGCTCACAGGAAAGGCTGTAGTGAGCAGGTATTGGCAGCCATGGTGCTGAACTTCTCGGCTAGACAAGCAATCTTGCCGGAGACTGCACATGCACCTACAAACTATTTATATTGACTTAAAATGTGTCTTGCACATTTTATGTGGTGTATTTTGTAAATGATGTGGCCTTACCCTGCAGTTGTGAGGCTACCACTGTAAACTCCTCTCTGGCAGGTTCTCCAATGTTTGGATAGTCTGCATTGTTAGGCCCCTTTATCACGGACAGATAGAATTGTGCTTTTAACTTCAGATTTTTTTTTGTACCGCAGCTAAAAGAACACAATGCTTTCCTATGGCCCTATTCACACTCAGCATTTAGCTGCGATTTTGTTACATGCGGTTTTTGGCGAATAGAAAAAAAAAGAATTGAATGTGTCCAGGTGCGATTTAACACAGTTATATGCACTTAACCGCAGGTAATTGCAGTCTTTTATGTCAACTGCAGATAGCAGTGTGAGAAAAAAAAAGAACAACAGGAAGCACATCATAATTAAATACAAATAAAAAGGGTTGCTATGGGAATTACTACCGCAGCTAAACGTGGCCGCATGTAACCGCACATAATCGCAATGTACAAATGCAGCTAATCGCAGTGCCTGGAGCCTTGAATTCCACAGAACATTTACATGCTTTTAACTGCGGCAAAACAGCTGTCCGTGTGAAAAGCGCCTAAAAGTGGAACTAGCCTGCTGCTTAGATCCTCACCTCCTTGTGAAGTAGAGATCAGCATTTTTATAAATGGACAATTATGAGTTCAATATTTTGTTTTATTCAAAGATTTTATATTTTCAATGCACTATGTGCACCCAATCTTTGCTTTTATGTTGTATAGAGTCTCAATTTAATCCTCATCCTTGTCATTTGTGCTGTTGGACCCAACTTTTGTGGCTGCGAAAAAGCATTATTTCACTGGAAAACACCTAATGCACTAGGTGTCTGCCCAATGTTATGCTTTGTATTTTATATACAGCTTTTCTCCTTCTCTTTATTTGACATTAAGAGAGAAAGTTTGGTCGGTGGGACTTTGAATGAGGCCAATCACTGTATAGAGTAAGCATGTAGGATGCTTATATGGGTTCTGACAAAAAAAGGAGTTTGTTGGGGACTTTGTATGAGAGATGTATACCAAAAAGCAGTGGTGGTACTTGGCATATCATGGAGTAAAGACAAGTCCATTTTGTACAGGACTTGTCTTTACTCCATGATATGCCAAGTACCATGGCGTCAATATGTATATGTGTATTTTAGCATGACCTGCGTTTATGCAATTTTGTGTATGCATTTTTTTGTCATTCAGTATGCTGTACATAATCTCACAAGGTATAATAAAATGTTCTTTGCTACGACTGCTTTTTGGTATACATCTCTCATACAAAGTCCCCAACAAACTCCCCCTTTTTTTCAGAACCCATATAAGCAATACTGTGTATTACATCCCACATGCTTACTCTATAAAGTGATTGGCCTCATTCAAAGTCCCGCCGACCAAACTTTCTCTCTTTCTGTTCAAATTTGGGATGAAGGCCAATTACTTATGGTGCCTTGGACCACATCATTCTCTCTCGCTATATTTGACATGGGTGCGACTATGATTCTCTTTATTAACCTTTGATGTTCCAATGATTGTTAAGGGAAAATTATAGAAGTTTGGATTGGCTATTTTCATATAAACTACTTTCGGACTTGTAAAGAGTTGTGCATGTGAATTACGTTTTCATATACAACCCCTGGCAAAAAGTATAGAATCACCACTCTTGGTAAATTTTCATTCAATTGTTTAATTGTGTAGAAAAAAAACTAATCACAGAGATGCCTCAAAACTATTTTTATTTAACATTCCAACTTTCTGGCTTTAATAAACATTTAAAGAACGAAAAAAGAAAGTCAGTTGCAACTATTTTTGCAGATGAAGCAGAAGAAAAAAATATGGAATCACTCAATTCTAGAGAAAATATTATTGAATCACCATGTACTTTCAGTTCTAAAACAAACATCTGCATCAGATTACATCCTGAAAAATTATGTCACCAACATCATAATTGTGCATTTATTGAAGATTTAACGGTGTCATCTCCCCCGTACCTTTACCTCACATATATTTCCATATCATCAATGATTGTAAACTAACACATCCCTGTTCTGAGAGGAAGTGAGATGCAGATTGTGAGTTCCTACAAGCTGGGAACCACAACCTGACATCTCCTATAGTGAATCCCAACCCCCCACATTTATAACACACATTAGGGAACACAGTTAACCCCTTGGTTGCCCCCTAGTGTTAACTCCTTCCCTGCCAGTGACATTTACACAGTAATCAGTGCATTTGTATAGCACAAATTGTGTAAATGCCAATGGTTCCAAAAATGTGTCAAAAGTGTCCGATATGTCTGCCATAATGTCGCAGTCCCGATAAAAATTGCAGATTGCCACCATTACTAGTAAAAAAGTAATAATAATACAAATGCCATAAATCTATCCCCTATTTTGTATATGCTATAACTTTTGTGCAAACCAATCAATATATGCTTTTTGCGATTTTTATTACCAAAAATATGTAGATGAACACATATCGGCCTAAACTGAGCAAAAAAAGTTGCTTTTTAAAAAAAAATCAGAAAAGAGAAAATTATCCCTAGGGGCTTTGTGTTGCAGCAAAAAATGAAAAATGTACAAGTTGGTAAAAAAGTATACATTTTATTTAACCACTTAAGCCCCGAGCCTGTTTTTCAGATTCGGCGTTTACAAGACTAAAACAGTTTTTTTGCTAGAAAATTACTTAAAACCCCCAAACATTATATATTTTTTTTCTAACATCCTAGAGAATAAAATGGCGGTCATTGCAATACTTTTTGTCACACCGTAATTGTGCAGCGGTCTTACAAGAGCACTTCTTTTGGAAAAAAAACACTTTTTTTGAATTAAAAAATAAGACAACAATAAATTTGGCCCAATTTTTTTATATATTGTGAAAGATATTGTTACGCCGAGTAAAATTATACCCAACATGTCACGCTTAAAAATTGCACCCGCTCGTGGCATGGCGTCAAACTTTTACCCTTAAAAATTTCGATAGGCGACGTTTAAAAAATTCTATAGGTTGCATTTTATGTGCTACAGAGGAGACACCGTTTTCATATGCGGGCGCTATTCGCGTATGCGTTCGCTTCTGCGTGCGAGCTCGTCGGGACGGGTCGCTTTAAAAAAAAAAATGTTGTTTTCTTATTTATTTTATATTTTTTTACACTGAAATAAAAAAAAAGTGTCACTTGTATTCCTATTACAAGGAATGTAAACATCCCTTGTAATAGAAAAAAGCATGACAGGTCCTCTTAAATATGAGATATGGGGTCAAAAAGACCTCAGATCTCATATTTAGACTTAAATGCAAAAAAAAAAAATGGAAATGTTGTCATTTAAAAAAATGACAACAAAAAAATGTCTCTTTAAGACGCTGGACGGGACTGACGTTTTGACGTCACTTACGCCCAGCAATGCTATGGGGACGGGTGGGGGCCATCTTGCCCTCACTCGCATCCTCACACAGCAGGCAGCAGGACCCGATCGACTTCGCCGCTACCGACGGCTCCGGTAAGCGGCGGAGGGCGCGGGAGAGCGGCGGGAGGGGGGCCCTCTCCTGCCACCGATAACGGCAATCTCGCGGCAAATCCACCATGGAGACCGCCGTTATCGTTTACAGGACCACTCACTGAAGAGATGGATATCTCGGTTGTGGCAGCAGCTGCTGCCGTTACCGAGATATCCATCTTTAAAAACAGGACGTATATATACAGTGGGCAGTCGTTAATATAATGTTAAAAAAAAGAGCCCCAAATGGAGGACTCAGGATATGAGCTTGATAGAGAAAAATATAAATCAAGGACAAAAAAATCACATAATGATAATAAATACAGATTAGACAGTACTGTGTACATATAAGAACTATGGGAAAAAAAACCCGACGCATATGACCTTTAAGGTAGCGGTATTCTTCAGGGAGCAGTATTTTAAACGCAGCCATAGATTCTATAAAGAAAATACATACAAATAGATGAATCATATAACAAAAAAACATAAGGAGGACCCATCTACCCCAACCATATGTGTAAATTGTGGGGTGCAGGTATTCCTCCTACATGAATATGATAAACAATGATGTAACCAAAAAATGCCACTTACCAAGACGTATGTCAGAGAGCAGACCAGGACCGAGCACCGAGCCACACCATCAGGATACAACTCTAGGGTACCGGGGGGGGGGGAGGAGGACAGAAGACCCCCTGGGTCAGTTGGAAAAGACTCCGAAGGGAGGCAAAAGAGAGAGAGACACTCCCTAGACCTACGAGAGGTCACAAACTACACGTCGGGGCTGCACCACGAGGTGGGAGGGGGGGAAGAAGCTGGAACAGAGGCAGGGGAGAGGGGGGTTGGTGGCAGAATGGAAAAATGGGGGAAGGCGGGCAAACCAACGAGGGGAGGACCAGAGATCGGCCTAGCGGGGCCAAGATGGAACCCAGCACACCATGCAGGCAAAGGTGGACGGAGTCAGGTCAAGAGGGACGTCCCCCTCCTTTAGTGGGGTTAATGACCCTGTAATAAAAATATATATAAAACTTAATATTACTATAAAGATTGAATACTTGTCCAAACAACAAGTCTTTTTATATAAATATGTATCTCTATGCGCATGCAAACGCACCCACCCACAGGTACATATATGTATCTGTGACTGTTTAATGAGGAGAGTCTACAGGATGGAAAAAGGGAGTGAGGGAAGAAGAGGGAAATAAATGAAAAAGAGACACAGGGGAAAACAGGGTGTGATGGAAAGGGAAGAGTATGTTGAACAAGTGATGAGAAAGATGGCGTAGCTAGATAATGGTGCATGGGGAATGAATGTGAGGTTGAAGGTGGAGGTGATTGAGTGGAAATTAATGTTATAGGGGAAGAAAAAAGAAAAGGAAAGAAAAAAAAGATGGGTATTAAAGAAGGGTGGTTCAAGTGGACATAGGTGAATGTGGAAGCGAATGGTAAAAAACGTGTGAGGGGGAAAGGGAGGGGGGGGAGAAAAGGAAGAAAAGTAGAGAGAGTGGAATAAAAAACACATAAGAAAAGGATATATGAGGAAAAAATGTGTGGTCAAAAAATGTGAAACCAGGGAGATGTGCCATAGGTGGAAAATGAAGAGAGGGATTGATGAAAAAAGTGATTGTGGGACATATGCAAGAGTGAGAAATAGGACTGAAAGGAATAAGACTGCATAGTGCAAAAGAGATGAACATAGCGCATAACATCAAACAATATTGGCGTGGAAAGTGAAAAGTACCTGGACTGTCCGTATGGCTGGCAAGAGTAGTCAAAAAATTGAGACAAAAAAAACCCTGTTGGGGAGGGATGTCTTACCTTTTTGAACAAGTGCCTGCGTCTGTTGAAAAACAACAAAGGGGGAATATTTATAAGAAAAAAGGTAATATTAATAAAGAAACAAGGCTGCAAAAGATGGGGAAGAGCCAAAGCTCTTACTTACCCTCTGGCAGCAGTTGTATGTCCTACCCGCTGTATTCAGTCACCATGGGATTTGAGTTAATCTCCATGGGACTGGCTGTTTATATAGGGTCCGCCCCCCTGGATGGGGGTGTCCACCCTCCACCATAAAGCCCCACCCCTCCCCAGTATACATGGTAGGCCAGGAGGCAAAAAGGCCCAGCCAACCCAAAAGCGTGATCCACCACCAATGGCACAATCCCACCCCCCCACACCGATCACCCACCCCACAAAACTCCCACCCCCCACACAGGACATGCCCGCGGGGCACCGCCGCATTGAAGCCGCCATGTTGGCCAGCATTGTGTGGCCTCCCACGGCGTTCCAAGAGGGACACGAGGGTCCCTGACAGCACGCCATCATCTTTGCCGTCAGGTGGACGGCGTGACACAGCCCGCGGATGGAGAAAGTCGCATGCACGGTCTCGTGAGATGTCGGCGCCGTGACGTCATTGTGCCCCATGCTCGCGGCATTGCGTGTGCAGTCTGGAGTGGACCTGGGACGCCGCCGTCAGGCAGAGGGCTCCCAGGGAGTGTGCAAGGAGATGGCCACCAGGGAGTGTGTGCACCAAAGAACGGGACCAGCTCGAGCAGGTGCATGATCCCTGCCTGCCGTGAGGCTCAGGGAGTAAGATCTCCACTCAAATGCCGCTCCCCCTATACCCCAGGCCCCCAAGGGCTGAAAGATGGAAAAGAGATGATGTGGTCCCAGGATCGACCCGGGCCTGGAGTCCGACAATGCGCCTAAAAGGAAAAACAAACCAGATAAGTGGCAGATGTGGAAAAAACAGTTCAAGGCAATATATGATGTAATATAATTGCCATACAATTAAATACAATACATTATGTGATACAATCACAATGCGTAAGATAGAACAAAGCAATATATGTCAAAAAATAAATAATAATCAAACAAAAAATAAACACTTAAACACATCAACACCACCAAAGCACTAAGTCACTGTGTGTGAATAAATCAATAAGGCAGTAAGTAGGACAACTAAATGAGATAAAGAAATAGTAAATATCCAAAAACATTTGAAAAAAACAAATAGACAAGCCATAATGTAATGGAAGAAAGCTCAAAACATACCAGGATAGACACAAGATGCAAAATATAGGGAAAAAGATAGGTCGTCTCGCAGGACGACCATACTTCTCCTGCATCTTTGAATCACTCAGTTTTCCCGGATGTAAACCCCTTTAGGAAATGAGCAAACTAAATGGATTCGTTCAGGCCTGGGTATACCATGGCCTGAAGTCTAAAAATCCACTTTTGCTCGCATTGAAGGAGGGCTTTGTTCCAATCGCCGCCCCTGATTGGTATGTGGACTCGATCAATGGCGGCAAAGGAAATTTTGGGCATTTTGTAGTTGTGTTTGAAAACAACATGTCTACCAAGGGGTAGATGTCGATTTCCGATTTGCATGTTACACTCATGTAGAATAGAAAATTCTGCGCCAAATATAAATAAGTACTAAATTAAACTAAATAAGCTGCTCCTCAAAGAACAATACTGAATTGTGATAATGAAAATGGAAGGTAGAGGGCGCTCAACCACACAATAGTGATTGTGAAATGTGGAATACCACACAACAACGTGCAACAATTAATAATAAAATACGTTTCCAAAAGCATATGTGAACAGTGATTGCTGAAACAATATAAATCAATATACAGCAGAAATGTCCCACACAGATGTGCATGAATACGCAGATTCTTCTGCAGTGTAAGCAAAAAACACTGAGGTTCACTGTGTTAAACACCAAAAAAATATAAAAATAAAAATAGAGTCCCAATATCATGCATAGAAAGCCAAACAAATCTTGACAATTACTGTGATCTTCCTAGTGGAGAAAAGTAGAAAATGCCACCACCATACTTTTCAAATTTCACTTGTTTCCACCCAAGGTGCTTTGTATATAAAGTGCTCTTACCAGAGCCTGTTGACCACTTTACTTAAAAAGTAAACCCAAGTTTTGAACCGCAGATTGGCGGTGACAGGCCTGCAGTCCCAGTGCCGGTGCCAGTGCCGGGTAGGCACTTTTAAAGTAAGAGGCCATTTGGCTTTCCGTTGTTTTTAGTTGTTTTTATTATTTTTATTAGTGGGTTAGAGGTAAAATGGATTCATGTGTACAAGCTATTGACATGTTAATGTCTGCAGCTAGCTCCTTATTTCAAAGGGATGTTAATCCTGTTTTACTGTGATTAGAGGTGACTCATGTTATGTATTCTGATTGCTTCATTATGCGGTGCCAGGCTGCCCAGCTAATGTGTTCTGTACACCTTGTAATTAACTTCCCTGATGTCATTATTTAAAGAAAATGTGTCTCAGGTCGGCTTCGAATTGTCTGGCTATATTCTGTATGAGAAACTCCAGAGTGTGTGAAAAGGGGGTGGAGCTCCCATTGTTCCTTGATTAAGGATTTAGCTTGTAAAACTGTATTTATAACCAGCAGCAAGCTGCCAATAAATCAGTCTTGGTTCCAGCATTCAGTCTTGACTCATGTGTGGATGATCCTGTGATGTTCTTGTATGGAGAGGAGGGAATGCTTGACGGGGATATCGTACCAATACCGTCACAATCCTTATCTGGAACGCCTGGAAATGAGATTCAATAGTCCATATCCATGTGTGTGTAGGCACAATCCTGCACCAGCCCGTATGACCATCTTTTTAAGTAAAGTGGTCAACAGGCTCTGGTAAGAGCACTTTATATACAAAGCACCTTGGGTGGAAACAAGTGAAATTTGAAAAGTATGGTGGTGGCATTTTCTACTTTTCTCCACTAGGAAGATCACAGTAATTGTCAAGATTCGTTTGGCTTTCTATGCATGATATTGGGACTCTATTTTTATTTTTATATTTTTTTGGTGTTTAACACAGTGAACCTCAGTGTTTTTTGCTTACACTGCAGAGGAATCTGCGTATTCATGCACATCTGTGTGGGACATTTCTGCTGTATATTGATTTATATTGTTTCAGCAATCACTGTTCACATATGCTTTTGGAAACGTATTTTATTATTAATTGTTGCACGTTGTTGTGTGGTATTCCACATTTCACAATCACTATTGTGTGGTTGAGCGCCCTCTACCTTCCATTTTCATGTTACACTCATGCCTGGTTGCACGACGCCAGAATTCTTGTTTGGTTTTGCGAAGGTAGAATGCGTTGAATTCACATGACATCAAATAGACTACCCCGCGGGTCTGGCAGTTAGCAAAATGGTGCGGTCTGAACACCACACCATTGGGTAATGGAAAGGATTTCTCCTTGCGCATCAAAGGGCAGTGCGAACAGTGGCCGCACGGGAACGTTCCAAGTGCGGGACAGTGTTTCTTCGTAATGACCCCTTTAAATTCACTCTGCGCTAACTTGTCTTTTAGAGACATGGCTCTTTTGAAGGTAATGGATGGAGAACCTGTAACAAATTTGTTGGTCTTCGGGTCGTCAACTAGAACCGACCAATAACGTTTAATGATCTCGCAAATTATTTTATCCTGTTTGGAAAAACGCATGATAATTCTTGTGGTGTTGTTAAACACAGGTGGTTTCGATTGTGCTTTGAAAAGAAGATTGGTCTGAAACTTGAGAAACACTTTGTTATAAGCCTTTCTCAAGCAAGATCTGCTGTAGCCCCTATTGAGGAGTCTGACTTGCAGTTTGCCTGCTTCCTCTTTGAAAGTGTCATCATTGAAGCAATTTCTGCGAAGACGCAGATATTGGCCATAAGGTATTAAGGGCCAGATTCAGAGAAGAGATACGACGGCGTATCTCCTGATACACCGTCGTATCTCTTGTTGTATCTATGCGGCTGATTCATAGAATCAGTTCCGCATAGATAGCCCTAAGATCCGACAGGTGTAATTGACTTACACCGTCGGATCTTAGGATGCAATACTTCGGCCGCCGCTGGGGGGATTTTGCGTCGTATTCCAGCGTCGGGTATGCAAATGAGGATTTACGGCGATCCACGAAGGTTTTCGCGTTTGTTGCGTCGTCGCTAGTATTTTTTCCCGTCGCAAAGTTACACCTGCTTTAACATGGCTTAACTTTAGTCGAGCCATGTTAAAGTATGGCCGTCGTTCCCGGGTCGAATTTCCAATTTTTTTTTTGGCGTAAGACGTCCGGGAATACGAATGGACGCTGCGCACGTCGCCGTTCAAAAAAATAACATCACATCGCGCAAAGCACGGCAGGAATTTCAAAACTGAGTATGCGCAGTACGTCCGGTGCGGGAGCACGCCTAATTTAAATGGTACACGCCCCATTTGAATTGGGCGGGCTTGCGCCGGACGTGTTTACGATACACCACCACAAGTTTACAGGTAAGTGCTTTGTGGATCAGGCACTTACACTGAAAACTTGTGGCGGTGTAACGTAGCGCCGCCGCAATTGTACCAGAATCTGGCCCTCAATCTTTAAAGACCAGGGCATGAAAACTGGCGGCATGCAGCAATGTGTTTCCAGCCGTGGCCTTACGAAACAGAGTGCTGCCTAGTCTGCCAGATGGAGTGGTGAAAACCTTTACATCAAGAAAGTCCAAAACGTTTTTGTCATGCATCATAGTGAATTTCAAGTTATATGAGTTGATATTGATCAAATCAAAAAAGTAATTTCTCGGACCCCTCCCAGACAACGAAGATGTCATTGATATACCTTAGCCAAATGGAAATGTGGCTAGTGTATTCGACAAGGTCCTCGCTGTCCAGGAGGGACTGCTCCCACTCCCCCAGGTACAAATTGGCGTAGGATGGGGCACAACATGTCCCCATCGCTACGCCTTGTACCTGGAGGTAGTGGGAGCCGTCAAAGAGAAAAGAATTATGGTGGAGTAAAAACTCCAAACCATCATGAATGAAACCATTAAGTGCCTTGTCGTAACGAGAGCTCTGTTGGAGGGTCCGTGCGATGACGGCCAGACCTTTTGTGTTGGGAATTGAATTGTACAGAGCTTCTTTATCAATTGCCACTAAAATGGATTCAGCTGTGTGAGATAATTCTTCTATTTTTTGTAGAAAATGAATTGTATCTTTAGTAAAGGAAGGTAAGGTCAATACAAAAGGTTGTAGGTATGCATCTATTACTCTACTGAGATTCTCAGTGATGCTACCATTACCAGACACTATGGGGCGTCCAGTGGGCTCCGTTGAGTTTTTATGGATCTTGGGTAAACTATAGAACGTGGCCACCCGCGGGTGGCGAGTTCTAGTGTATTCCCATAGATCCTTGGATATGGCCCCCGAGGTGTGAGCTAGATCGATAAATTCGTAAAATTCTTTGTTAAATCTATCAAGGAGGATAGCCGAGATAGGTTTGTACCATGAACGATTGGCTAAGATTTTTAAACACATGGTTTGGTAATTGGAGTTATCCATTACAACAATGTTACCGCCTTTATCAGAGGCCTTGATGATAATAGATTTATTTTTGCTCAGGTCATTTAGGGCAAGGTTTTCATATGCTGTTAGATTTTGGGGAGAAAGTTTTTCTATGTGTAATTTACAGATGTCATTGACAGTTGACTGTAAAAAGATCGCTATATTGGGATATAGATTAGACAAAGGAAATTTTGTGGATGGTTTTTTGAAAAGCTTGTTTCCCCCCCTCTTTCCCCCCTCACACGTTTTTCACCATTCGCTTCCACATTCACCTATGTCCACTTGAACCACCCTTCTTTCATACCCATCTCTTTTTTCTTCCCCTACAACATTCATTTCCACTCAATCACCTCCACCTTCAACCTCACATTCATTCCCCATGCACCATTATCTAGCTACGCCATCTTTCTCATCACTTGTTCAACATACTCTTCCCTTTCCATCACACCCTGTTTTCCCCTGTGTCTCTTTTTCATTTATTTCCCTCTTCTTCCCCCTCTCCCTTTTTCCATCCTGTAGACTCTCCTCATTAAACATTCACAAATACATATATGTACCTGTGGGTGGGTGTGTTTGCATGCGCATAGAGATACATATTTATATAAAAAGACTTGTTGTTTGGACAAGTATTCATTCTTTATAGTAATATTAAGTTTTATATATATTTTTATTACAGGGTCTTTATCCCCACTAAAGGAGGGGGACGTCCCTCTTGACCTGACTCCGTCCACCTTTGCCTGCATGGTGTGCTGGGTTCCATCTTGGCCCCACTAGGCCCGATCTCTGGTCCTCCCCTCGTTGGTTTGCCCGCCTTCCCCCATTTTTCCATTCTGCCGCCAACCCCCCTCTCCTGCCCCTCTCCCCTGCCTCTGTTCCTGCCTCTTCCCCCCTCCCACCTCGTGGCGCAGCCCCGACGCGTAGTTTGTGACCTCTCGTAGGTCTAGGGGGTGTCTCTCTCTCTTTTGCCTCCCTTCGGAGTCTTTTCCAACTGACCCAGGGGGTCTTCTGTCCTCCTTCCCCCCCCCGGTACCATAGAGTTGTATTCTGATGGTGTGGCTCGGTGCTCGGTCCCGGGCTGCTGTCCGACATACGTTTTGGTAAGTGGCATTTTTTTGTTACCTCATTGATTATCATATTCATGTAGGAGGAATACCTGCACCCCACCATTTACACATATGGTTGGGGTAGATGGGTCCTCCTTATGTTTTTTTGTTATATGATTCATCTATTTGTATGTATTTTCTTTATAGAATCTATGGCTGCGTTTAAAATACTGCTACCTGAAGAAGACCGCTACTTTTAAGGTCAAAACGCGTAGGGGTATTTCGCCCATAGTACTTACATGTACACAGTACTGTCTAATCTGTATTTATTATCATTATGTGATTTTTTTGTCCTTGATTGATATTTTTCTCTGTCAAGCTCATATCCTGAGTCCTCTATTTGGGACTCTTTTTTTAACATTATATTAACCACTTAACGACTGCCCACTGTAAATATACGTCCTGTTTTTAAAGATGGATATTAAATAAAATGTATACTTTTTTACCAACTTGTACATTTTTCATTTTTTGCTGCAACACAAAGCCCCTAGGGGTAATTTTCTCTTTTCTCAAGTACTATCAGGGGTGTGCAGCACTCTTTATCCATGGGTTGTAATACCTTTTCTTTGTTTTATAAAAAAAATGGGGCTATTTATTACAGCAAAATATACAAAATGCAGGGTATTGTGTTTTTTTTTTTTTTAATTGGCGCTCTTTTTTTGTTTATTGCACAAAAAATGTAGACCGCAGAGGTGAGCAAATACCACCAAAAGAAAGCTCTAATTGTGGGGAAAAAAGGACGTAAATTTTGTTTAGGTACTACATCACACGACACAATTATCAGTTAAAGCGACGCAGTACCGTATCCCAAAAAATGGCCCGGTCATTGAGCAGCCAATTCTTCCGGGGCTGAAGTGGTTAAACAGTTGAATGAACATTCCATAATACTTTGCAGGGGTTGTATAAGGTGGTGTCATCATTGACTGTGTTATTGACTTATGGTGCTGACTATTATGAGAGAAAGAGCTTTTCTGTACTATCAATTGGCAGCCCATAGTATCAATCACTGTGACACCAAAAGTAGTCTAATGCACTCCCCTTTTTAAGTACTGGCCAAATGCATTTCCCCAAAAACCCTAAGGTTTTTTCTAACAACTAACTTTAATGCAAAATGTAATAACTTGATGATCTTGAGTAGGGTTGAGCGAACCCGAACTGTAAAGTTCGGGTTCGGTACAGACTTTGGGTTTTTCCCGAACCCGAATAATTGGAAAAAGTTTGGGTCTGGGATCGGAGTTCGGGAAAAAAAATGTGCAGAGGTCCCCGCAAACTCAATAACCAGACCCTTTAGGTCTGGTATGGATATTAAGGGGAACCCCGCTGTCAATTTAAAAAAAAAATGACGTGCGGTTCCCCCTAAATATCCATAACCAGACCCTTCAGGTCTGGTATGGATATTAAGGGGAACCCCGCCGTCAATTTAAAACAAAAATGACGTGCGGTTCCCCCTAAATATCCATAACCAGACCCGTTATCCGAGCATGTTGACCTGGCCGGCCGCAGAAAAAAGGGGGGGACAGAGTGTGGCCCCCCTCTCCTGAACTGCACCAGGCCACATGCCCTCAACATGGGGAGGATGTCGCTATGTTGATGGGGACAAGGGTCTCATCCCCACAACCCTTGCCCGGTGGTTGTGGGGGTATGCGGACGGGAGGCTTATCAGAATCTGAAAGACCCCTTTAACAAAGGGGACCCCCAGATCCTGACCCCCCCTGTGTGAAATGGTAAAGGGGTACCCCTACCATTTCACGAAGTAAGTGTAAAACCTTGTAAAAAAAACACACACACATACCGTAGAATAAAGTCCTTTATTAATAAAAAAAAAAAAGCGGTGATAATCCACTCGTTCCCGGCTTCCTGCTCCAACGTTGTCCCGATCCTGCGACGGCTGCGGGTGATCTCCAGCGATGAGAAGATCCTGCGACGGCCGGGTGATCTCCGCTCCAGCTATGAGAAGATCCATCCGGAGCGCAGCATCCCCGACCTCCTCTCACCGCTGGACAGAGCCCAGCCAATGACGCGCTGGAGCTGTGACATTACTTATATAGAGGAGGCAGGGCCACCCGTCACGTGACCCCGCACCCTCTGACGTACCCTGTGTACGTCACTGGGGAAGCCCTGAGTCTTCCCTCTTCCTGGGCCTCCTCTATATAAGTAATGTCACAGCTCCAGCACGTCATTCGCTGGGCTGTGTCCATCGGTGAGAGGAGGTCGGGGATGCTGCGCTCCGGATGGATCTTCTCATCGCTGGAGCGGACATCACCCGGCCGTCGCAGGATCTTCTCATCGCTGGAGATCACCCGCAGCCGTCGCAGGATCAGGACAACATTGGAGCAGGAAGCCGGGAACGAGTGGATTATCACCGCTGGAGTTTTTTTTTTTTTATTAATAAATGACTTTATTCTACGGTGTGTGTGTTTTTTTTACAAGACTTTACACTTCCTTCGTAAAAAATGGTAGGGGTACAGTGTACCCCATTACCATTTCACACAGGGGGGGTCAGGATCTGGGGGTCCCCTTTGTTAAAGGGGTCTTCCAGATTCTGATAAGCCTCCCGCCCGCATACCCCCACAACCACCGGGCAAGGGTTGTGGGGATGAGACCCTTGTCCCCATCAACATGGGGACATCCTCCCCATGTTGAGGGCATGTGGCCTGGTGCGGTTCAGGAGAGGGGGGGCGCACTCTGTCCCCTCCTCTTTTCTGGGGCCGGCCAGCTCAACGTGCTCAGATAACGGGTCTGGTTATGGATATTTAGGGGGAACCGCACATCATTTTTGTTTTAAATTGACGGCGGGGTTCCCCTTAATATCCATACCAGACCTGAAGGGTCTGGTTATGGATATTTAGGGGGAACCGCACGTAATTTTTTTTTAAATTGATGGCGGGGTTTCCCTTAATATCCATACCAGACCTAAAGGGTCTGGTTATTGAATTTGCGGGGACATCCACGCATTTTTTTTTCTAAAAGTCCGTGTCCCATTGACTACAATAGGGTTCAGAGTTTGGGTTCCCGAACCCGAACTTTTTTTTTTAAGTTTGGGTTCGGACCCGAACCCGAACATCCAGGTGTCCGCTCAACTCTAATCTTGAGCATAAGAGATATTTGTCCTAAATAGGAATGAGCTTTGGGTCTGGGTAAAACTGGGAACTAATGGTGCAGTTTATGTCTATATTACCAAAAAAACACTTCCTGTCTTCTTAACTATTGTCAGGAGGTTTAGAATGGCCTTGATGAGGATCCTACACTGGTCTCCCAGAACTCTCACCTCTGAATTATAAAATAGGGCACATCATCTTTTTCAACTATCCTCTGATAATGGTTATTGGCGTTCCTGTTATATAGTGTCCTCTACCTCTCACACCAATTCTTCAGATGATGGCTTTCCTAAGGGTAAATGAGAGGAGGGGGAGCCCCAGCCGGTAACCCAAGTACAAGCGAGGGAGAGAGAGACTGGTGGCGCCCATCTACTTTGTTGTGACCTCCAACAAAATGGCCGATTGTCCAATAGAACGCTTTATCAATCATGCCTCAGCAACCATTCAGGTTCCCCTGAGGATGTCACGAGGCACGTGACGTAACAGCGTAGGGAGGAAGCGGGGTCACCGCAGACTAGGAGGAGTGGAAGGACAAGTAAGATGGCGTCTACCACACCGCGATTTACCGTACCGCCTGCTTTGTTTTATGTGATGTAAGAGTACAATTTTACCTGTGTTATATTCAAATTTTATTGAGTTTACTGCACTATTGGAAGTCTCTCTCTCTCTCGCTTGTACTTGTACTTGTACTTGTTACCAGCTGGGGCTCCCCCCCTCCTCTCATTTACGCTTAGGAAAGCCATCATCTGAAGAACTGTTGTGAGAGGTAGAGGACACTATATAACAGGAACGGCAGTAACCATTAGCAGAGGAGAGTTGAGAAAGCTGATGTTCCCTATTTTATAATTCAGAGGTGAGAGTTCTGGGAGACCAGTGTAGGATCCCCATCAAGGTTCAATACTACAATAGAAAATACACTACAGATGGGACAAATATTGTGACACAGTCTGTTGAAGCATTGGAGGATTGGATTCCCAAATTGTACCCACTGTAAAATTAATTGTGCATTTTCCCATCCACTAATATTGCAATATTGAACTTTCTACACTTTTTGCACATGTTTTATTCATTTTTTTGCACGTTGCATACTTTGCACTATTATACTATTGCCGGGATCAAAGCATTCTAGATTTCTATTGGGACTGCAATATTGCAGCGGACAGATCGGACACTTTTGACAAATTTTTTGGACCAGTGACAATTATACAGCCATCAGTGCTATAAAAATGCACTGATTACTGTATAAATGTCACTGACAGGAAAGGGGTTAACACTAGGGGGCAATCAAGGGGTTAACGGTGTTCCCTAGGTGTGTTCTAACTGTGGGAGGATGGGAATGACTTGGAGAAGAGAGAGAGATCGGTGTTCATACATAGTATGAACACACGATCAGTCTCCTCTCCCCTGAGTGTATCGGGATCTGTGTGTTTACACACACAGATCCCGGTTCTCCCTCTGTCACGAGCGATTGTGGGTGCCCACCGGGCACTCACATCGACTCAGACGGCGAGCCTTGCGCACCCCCTAGTGGCCAAAAAGGCCACTTAATTTCACCCAGGGGAGCCAACCTGCCACAGTAAAACTGCGACGGCTGGTAAGGAAGGGGTTAAAAGATGTATTGTAAGTAGAGGGGACATACAGACAGCCTACGTATGCAGATTTTTTCTTTCTCTCTAAAACTATATTAATTTAAAGCAAAGTTCTGCCAAAATATTGTTTTGGACAAGTCAGCAGCTACAAATACTGCATCTGCTGACTTTTAAAATATGGACACATACCTGCCCAGGGCCCCTACGATGTTGGCACCGATCAGTAGCTCGGCGTTCGGGTGGAGGCGCGGCCATCTTCGGTAAGGGAATCAGGAAGTGAAGCCTTGCGGCTTCACTTCCTGGTTCCCTTCTGCACATGTGCAATTTGCGTGACACGCTCTCACTGGTCCCTGCTGTCTTATGGGACCTGTGTGTCTCCCAGAAGACAGCGGGGTGGATGGAGGAGGGGCCGGACATGGCATAGATACCCATGGATACTGTGGCTATCTATGCCCAAAAGTGGGAGCAAATACCTGGCTTAGACAGTTAACTGCTCGCCCTCCCCCTGAAAGGTGTCAAATGTGACACTGGAGGGGGGGAACCAAATAAGCGGAAAGTTAAATGTTTGGGTGGAACTCCAATTAAGTAAATAATACGGCCAAACCTTTTTTGGCTATACCTTTGTTTTGAGTTACATGAGTACATTAGTAAATGCAGTCCTGTCACTGTGACACAAAAGAGAGGTGTAGCCAAAAAAAAAATTGTAAATGTACTCCTGGGACCCAGAGTCAGCTGATAGTGGGTCTCCATATTCAGGAACCTGACAATACTGTTGAGATTTACTAGTTGCCTGATTAATAGCTGGCTTCACATTTCATGTCTGAGAGTCAAGCCTCGTACAGTACACACGCTCGGTTTACTCGGCAAGAACCAACAAGAAAACTGCTGGCAGAGCTTTCTTGCCGAGTATACCGTGCGTGTGTATGAGGCTTTCAGGTTTCTCATCAAGAAAACTGCCTAAAATCTCGAAGAGGAAAATAGAGAACCTGCTCTCTATTTTCTCGTTGTGATTCTCGGCAGTGTTTTCCTGCCGAGAAACCCGAGAGTGTGTATACTTACCTGTCGCGGTGGAAACCCGCGCATTATTTAAAAAGACTTTCACGCATGCACGGTAGCTTCCTAGGCATAGGTAGGGTGTAGCAAGATAGCGGCGACAGCATCAAATGTGATGAGTGCATGCTCGTCGTAAGCGATGATGTCACCGCGTTCTTGCCTTTCAAAAGAATCGTGGTTCTTTTGAAAGGAGTGTCTGTAAACAAGGTTTTTTTCCCGATGACATTCTGGCCCGTGTGTACAGGGCTTCAGATCCGGACATTATCACCCCCTTCCCAGCCTGCAGTGTGCAGTGGCTGGCAGTCACTGTATAGAACTGCCAGTGGACCAGGAGATGATGATGTTGATGCTGCAAAATGCAGGTGAGTATGTATATTTGTTTTTGTACCAACACCATAATTATCAACATGTATTCTGAATTTGTGTAAATGGAAGAAAATTTAAAACGTGGACATTTTTTTGTCTGAATCGTGACTTTGTTTTTCCAGGGAATTATTTTTCTAGTTACATTTCTAAACTAGGTATACTGACTATTAAACAGAGACCTGTAATTCCCCCAACCCACCTAACTTGCACAAGCACAAGTGTGCAATTATGCTATAATGATACATTCACACATTTTTTTAAAAACCATTGCTAAATTTTATGCAAGACACACTTAAAATAGACTGCAGTGTTGTGTACAATATAGAATCTCAATCAAACTTGTAGTGATAAATAAAATGTTTACTTTACACTTTAAAAGCTTCTACTTTCTTTTTTTTTTGTTTATACAGGCTAAAGTAGTAAGGTAAAAAAAAAATCTGTTATTTAAATAGAAGTTCATAAAAAGTGAGGCCTATTTTGAAATCATCCACACTGGCGTTGTTCTTTCTCATTTTGTCAGTTTTGACAGTTACATCTGATATATTTAGATTAACGTGCTTGAAGGAAATGTAAGCCTTCTGTTCAGTTTCACCTCATTTAACCACCTTGTTTTATAAGCATTTTTAAGATGTTTAAATATTGTATTTGAGTAATAATACCACATTTGCATACTGATGTGATTTATTAATTTTGCTGTTTTAAAGTTTGGAAGGTCTAGGGATTTGGCAAATATTTCACAAATTTAACAGAAATATTGCATATAGCAAGCTGTTATTTCCAGTTCTTTTCCTGTTTCTTTAGGCCCCATGCACACGAGACGCAAATGCAAACTCATCTAAACACAAGTTTTCAAACGCAAAAAAATGCATTTTACCGCGTTTGCGTTTATAAGCGTTTGGTTAAGAAACATCATAAGACCCTCCCTAAGCTCAAAAAACAGTATTATTTAACCATTTCAGACATTTTGTGAGACCAGAGCAGCTGAGAGAGCAGCAGTGTACGTGTATTTAGCGTGTCACTTGCCACGTCACCTGCCTCAAGTTGTGAATTGTCCACTTGCCATGTCATCTGCCACGTCACCTGGCCACGCCACCTGCCACAAGTTGTGGATTGTCCACTGGCCACGTCACCTGGCCACGTCACCTGCCATGTCATCCGGCAACGTCACCTGCCACAAGTTGTGGATTGTCCACTTGCCATGTCACCTGGCCACGTCACCTGCCACGTCACCTGGCCACATCACCTGCCACGTCACCTGGCACGTCACCTGCCACAAGTTGTGGATTGTCCACTGGCCACGTCACCTGCCACATCAACTGGCCATGTCACCTGCCACAAGTTGTGGATTGTCCACTTGCCATGTCACCTGACCACGACACCTGCCACAAGTTGTGGATTGTCCACTTGCCACATCACCTGCCACAAGTGGATTATGCACTTGCCAAATCACCTGGCCACGTCACCTGTCACAAGTTGTGGATTGTCCACTGGCCACGTCACCTGGCCACTTCACCTGCCATGTCACCTGGCCACGTTACCTACCACAAGTTGTGGATTGTCCACTGGCCACGTCACCTGTCCACGTCACCTGCCATGTCACCTGGCCACGTTACCTACCACAAGTTGTGGATTGTCCACTTGCCATGTCACCTGGCCACGTCACCTGGCCACGTCACCTGCCACGTCACCTGGCCACGTCACCTGCCACAAGTTCTGGATTGTCCACTAGCCACGTCACCTGCCACGTCAACTGGCCACGTCACCTGCCACAAGTTGTGGATTGTCCACTGGCCACGTCACCTGGCCACGTCACCTGCCACATCACCTGGCCACGTCACCTACCACAAGTTGTGGATTGTCCACTTGCCACGTCACCTGCCTCAAGTTGTGAATTGTCCACTTGCCACGTCATCTGCCATGTCACCTGGCCACGCCACCTGCCACAAGTTGTGGATTGTCCACTGGCCACGTCACCTGGCCACGTCACCTGCCACAAGTTGTGGATTGTCCACTTGCCATGTCACCTGACCACGTCACCTGCCACGTCACCTGGCCACATCACCTGGCCACATCACCTGCCACAAGTTGTGGATTGTCCACTGGCCACGTCACCTGCCACATCAACTGGCCACGTCACCTGCCACAAGTTGTGGATTGTCCACTTGCCATGTCACCTGACCACGACACCTGTCACAAGTTGTGGCAGGTGACTGGCCACGTCACCTGACATGTCAACTGGCCACGTCACCTGCCACAAGTTGTGGATTGTCCACTTGCCACGTCACCTGACCACGACACCTGCCACAGGTTGTGGATTGTCCACCTGTCACGTCACCTGCCACAAGAGGATTATCCACTTGCCAAATCACCTGGCCACGTCACCTGCCACAAGTTGTGGATTGTCCACTGGCCACGTCACCTGCCATGTCACCTGGCCACGTCACCTGCCACAAGTTGTGGATTGTCCACTTGCCCCATCACCTGGCCACGTCACCTGCCACGTCACCTGGCCACATCACCTGCCACATCACCAGCCACAAGTTGTGGATTATCCACTTGCCAAATCACCTGACCACGACACCTGCCACAAGTTGTGGATTGTCCACTTGCCACGTCACCTGGCCACATCACCTGCCACAAGTTGTGGATTATCCACTTGCCAAATCACCTGGCCATGTCATCTGCCACAAGTTGTGGATTGTCCACTTGCCACGTCACCTGCCACAAGATGCGGATTGTCCAATTGCCACGTCACCTGTCCACGTCACCTGCCACATCACCTGTTCACATCACCTGGCACGTCACCTGCCACAAGTTGTGGATTGTTCACTTGCCACGTCACCTGCCACAAGTTGTGGATTGTCCACTTGCCACATCACCAGGCCATGTCACCTGGCCACATCACCTGCCACGTCACCTGGCCATGTCACCTGCCACAAGTTGTGAATTGTCCACTTGCCACGTCACCAGGCCATGTCACCTGGCCACATCACCTGCCACGTCACCTGGCCATGTCACCTGCCACAAGTTGTGGATTGTCCACTTGCCACATGACCTGGCCACGTCACCTGCCACGTTCCCTGGCCATGTCACCTGCCACAAGTTGTGGATTGTCCAATGGCCACGTGACCTGGCCACATCATCTGCCACATCACCTGCCACGTCACCTGGCCATGTCACCTGCCACAAGTTGTGGATTGTCCACTTGCCACATGACCTGGCCACGTCACCTGCCACGTTCCCTGGCCATGTCACCTGCCACAAGTTGTGGATTGTCCAATGGCCACGTGACCTGGCCACATCATCTGCCACATCACCTGGCCACGTCACCTACCACAAGTTGTGGATTGTACACTTGCCATGTCACCTGGCCATGTCACCTGCCACAAGTTGTGGATTGTCCACTTGCCACATGACCTGGCCACGTCACCTGCCACGTTCCCTGGCCATGTCACCTGCCACAAGTTGTGGATTGTCCAATGGCCACCTGACCTGGCCACATCATCTGCCACATCACCTGGCCACGTCACCTACCACAAGTTGTGGATTGTACACTTGCCATGTCACCTGGCCATGTTACCTGCCACAAGTTGTGGATTGTCCACTGGCCACGTCACCTGCCACATCACCTGGCCACGTCACCTACCACAAGTTGTGGATTGTACACTTGCCACGTGACCTGGCCACGTTACCTGCCACAAGTTGTGGATTGTCCACTGGCCACGTGACCTGGCCACGTCACCTGCCACATCACCTGGCCACGTCACCTACCACAAGTTGTGGATTGTCCACTCGCACATCACCTGGCCATGTCACCTGCCACAAGTTGTGGATTGGCCACTGGCCACGTCACCTGGCCACGTCACCTGCCACAAGTTGTGTATTGTCCACAATGCAATGCAAGCAATTATATTTTTTTAATGTTTTTTTTATGGTTTTTCATTATTTGCCATCATTTTTGAGATTTCTAATGTAAAACAATAGGTCACCTTTAAAAACGCCTATAATTGAAATCGCGGCAAAACGCTGGTACCGCGTTTTGCCGCGTTTAGCGGCGTTTTGCCACGATTTGCATCTGAAACGCGAAAACTTTTGCGTCTGAACCCAAAATTTTGCTTCTAAAAAAACTAGCCTAAACCCAACTGCTTTAAAACTCAAAAAAACATGAATGTGTGCATGGACACATAGGATAACATTAAATGTGTTCAGGGGCAGTTGAAAAAAATGCCCAAATGCCTCTGAACTCGAGTTTACCAGCATCTCGTGTGCATGGGGCCTTATGTAACAGTCATATTTGTCACTACTAGTGTTTACCCCTTCCTTGCCAGTGTTATTTTTTACATTGATCAGTGCATGTTTATAGCATTGATCAATGTAATAATATCACTGGACCCCAAAAAATAGGATTTTTGTACTCACCGTAAAATCCTTTTCTTTGTCGTCCATGAACAGACACAGCCCGCTCAAGTTTTGACAAGTAGGTTATGTTCCTGTTCATAGGAGAGGACTAGGCAGAACATGTTAGATATTTAAATATATGTTACTTTAACAAATTTGAACAACCCAGGGGGCGGCCCTTCCAGACATAACCCTCCTCCCGGCAGCATGCAGCCTCAGTTTGTAACAAGCAGTACAAACCTAAAAAAAGGAGGGGTGGGTGCTGTGTCCGTCTATGGACGACAGAGAAAGGGATTTTATGGTGAGTACAAAAAATACTATTTTCTCTTATCATCCATGGACGGACACAGCCTTCTCAAGTTTTTACAAGTTGGACGTCCCCAAAACCTTGCGGCCGAAGGAAGCATCTGAAGATGCACTCACATCAACCTTGTAAAATGTGCAAAAGGTGTGAACGGACGACCAGGTTCCCGCCTTACACACCTGTGTAACAGACGCTTGATGTCGGAAAGCCCAGGAAGCACCAATCGCCCCGGTCGAATGTGCCGTGACCGGAAAGGGGGGTGCCCGCCCCTTAAGGGCATAGGCCTGTATGACGGTCTGCCTGATCCACCGAGAAATGGTGGCCGACTAGACCGCCAAGCCATTTTTTGGACCAGATACCGACACAAAAAGTGAGTCAGACCTCCAAAACGGAGCCGTAGCAGACAGGTACACCTGCAAAGCGCGTACCACGCCCAAAGTATGTAGCACAGAATGCGCCGGCCGAGGACACAAGGATGGAAGAACAATGTCCTTGTTAAGGTAAAAGGCCGAAACAACACCGCCTTATCCTTGCAAGACAAGGCCACCAACTCAGAAACACGTCTGACAGAAGTAATGGCCACCAAAAAGGCCACCTTCTGAGATAGTGTCAGGAGAGGAATCTCTCTGATGTTTTCAAAAGGAGCGTCCTGAAGAACCGAGAGCACCAGATTCAAATCACGTGGAGGAAAAGGTGGTTTAAGAGGGGGAAGTATATGACGAACCCCCTGCAAAAAGTACCCACCAGAGAATGAGCCGCCAAAGGCCTCTGAAAGAACACAGCCAAGGCTGAAATTTGTCCCTTAAAGCGGTAGTTCACCCTCCTTTCCATCATTAGACCATTAAATTCGGCATCGTAGCGCGAGCTACGGTATGCCGGTCTTAAATTTTTAATCCCCGTACTCACTGTGGTATCGATGATTGAAGAATCCGACTCCCGCGGGGAATGGGCGTGCCTATGGAGAGGGAGGATGATTGACGGCCGGCTCTGGCACGTCACGCTCCCCGAAGACAGCCGGAGTAGGTCTCGGCTATTCACGACGCCTGCGCACAGGCTATGCGCAGGCGCCGTGAATAGCCAAGCCTATTTCGGCTATTTCCGGAGAAGCGTGACGTGCCAGGGCCGGCCGTCAATCACCTTCTCTCACCATAGGAACGCCCATTCCCCGGATTCTTCAATCATCGATAGCACAGTGAGTACGGGCATAAAAAATGTAAGACCGGCATACCGTAGCTCGCGCTACGATGCCGAATTTAATGGTCTAATAAAAAAAAACTTTTTTTTTTTTTTTAACAGGGTGAACCCCCGCTTTAATGGTGCTTAAGGCAGGTTTCTGATCCACTCCACGCTGTAAAAACAGCAGGAACCTAGAAACCGAATACGTCCGTGGACACCACCCATCTCTTTACGCAAAGAGATGTAACCCTTCCAGGTGCGATGGTAGATCTTCCTGGAAGAAGACTTCCATGCCCTCAGCATGGTTTAGATTACCGAGTCGGAAAGACCTCTGTCCCTCAATACCTGGCTTTCAATAGCCATGCCGTTAAAGCCAGTGACTGTAAAGCAGGATAAAGTATGGGACCTTGAGACAGCCGCCAGGGTGCATCCGCCACCAGGCACACGAGATTGGCGTACCAAGAACGCCGGGGCAAATCTGGAGTGATTAGAATCATTGTTATCCCTTCAGCCTCCACTCTGCAGAGCACCCGATAAAGCAACTTTATTGGGGCAAAGGTATAAATTAGCCGATACTGACCCCACGGGGCCACCAACACATCTAATGCGACTGCCCAGGGATCCCCGAACCTGGCCATGAACCTCGACACCTTGCGGTTGAGGAAAGAGGCCAGGAGATCCACTTTCGGTGTGTCCCACCTCCTGAAAAGGAGTTGAAACACCTCCGGATGCAATGACCATTCTCCCTGGTCCAGCATCTGGCGACTCAGGTAGTCTGCCTGCCAGTTTTCTACGCCCGGAATGTAGACGGCCGACAGAGCCGGCACGCTTCTTTCCACCCACCTTAGGATGTGACCGACCTCGGACGCTGCAGCCGAGCTCCGAGTTCCCCTGATGGTTGACATAAGCCACCGCCGTGGTGTTGTCCGACTGGATCCTGATTGGGCGACCTTGCAACCTCCTCAATCATGAGGAGAGGCATATCCTGATCGCCGGATGTTCCAGGATATTGATTGGCAGACAGGATTCTTTTAGAGTCCATTGACCCTGGGCCGACTGGACCCCCCAGACACCCCCCAACCCGTGAGGCTTGGGTCTGTCGTAATCACCGTCCACTGGAAGGGAAGAAACTACTTCCCGGACCGAAGAGCCGGGGGTTTTCCCAGCCTTCAATTCAGAGAGACTCTGACTAGGTGGCTTACCTGAATCCAACGATCCAGAGACAATGGAGATTTGTTCCATTTGGACAGGATCTCCTTCTGAAATACACGAGTGTGGAACTGGGCATACGGTATTGCCTCGAAGGAGGCTACCATAAGACCCAGGACACGTATGCAAAAACGTAGAGACGACTATTTGCGGGATGCCAACAGCTTCACCGCAGACTGAAGAGTCTGAAATTTTTCCAGGGAAAGAAAGACTCTCGCCTCTGAGGAGTCCAGAATCAACCCTAGGTACTCCAAACGCCAGGAGGTACCAGGACCGACTTCTGGATGTTTAACACCCACCCAAATTCTTGGAGGGTCTGGCTGGCTAGACACATCCACCTCTAATTCTGAGCCAGAAGCTGCTCTTAGAAGAAGGTAATCTAAATAGCTCACAATGGCAATGCCTCGCTGTCTCAGCAAAGCTAGGATCGGTGTGAGCACCTTGGTGAAAACTCTTGACACTGACGCGAGTCCAAAAGGAAGGGCCACAAACTGATAGTGGTCTTCCCCTATCGCAAAGTGCAGAAACCTCTGGTGACTTGCGCAAATTGGGACATGCAAGTACGCGTCCTTGATGTCCAAGGACGCCAGAAAGTGCCCCAGGTGGAGTGCAGCCAACACCGAGCGAATAGATTCCATGTGAAACTTCCGTACTCTCACAAAGGCATTCAGGGCCTTGAGGTCCAAGATTGGATGGACCCCGTCCTTCTTCGGGACCACAAACAGATTTAAATAAAATCCCTGAAACCTCTCGTCTAGCAGAATTAAAATGTAAATTAAAATTACCCCGCAACTTAGCAAGTCTTTCACTGCCCCCAATACGGCAGACCGACGAGCTGGACGGAGAGGGAGACTTGAGGGAAATAATCTGTTTGATGGATAGGAAAGAAACTCTAACTTGTACCCCGAAGAGACCACCTCGCAGACCCACTGGTCGGAGAGCAGGGAGGTCCACCGAGCTGTGAACCTGCAAAGCCGTCCCCCCACCCATGAGTTGGGCGGGGGCAAAACTTCATGCGGTGGCGGGTTTGGATGCCGGTTTGTTAGGCTTACGCACCCAGGGACATTTCTGTCCCCCAGTTGAGCCCTTATCGGCCTGGGAGGGTTTGCCCGTGGACCATGACTGATGAAAATACCTCTTCTGAGAGGGAAACGAAGGACTCAGCTTACGGCGTGCCTCTTTCCCTTTGGTGGACTGAGGTAGGAGAGTGTTCTTACCTCCAGTGACATCTTTAATAATGTCATCCAGCGAGGTACCAAAAAGCCTCCCACCTTTGAAGGGTAAATCTGCTAGGGCTTTTTTGGATGCTTGGTCAGCAGACCAGCATTTCAGCCAAATCAGGCGGCGAAAAACCACCACCGAAAAAGAGGCTCTGAATATCAAGGGGCTTCATCCACTGTAGCATCACAGACATATACAAGGCCCTGGACCCACTGGTCGGCCAGTCTAATAAATTCAGGAGGGAGCTGGTGCTCCTCCACAGTCTGGTGCAAAACCTTTGCCCATTCAGCGAGTGTCTGAGACACCAAGGTAGCAGCCACAATAGGCCACAATGCAGACCCCAACATGGAGCGGGTCAGCACCTCAGACCTCCTATCAGTATCATCCTTGAAGGCAGGGGTCCCTGCTATAGGGAGAGTGGTCACCTTATTTAACCGGGCAACCGGGGGGTCAACTACTGGAGGAGAAGCCCATTTTTTCAACAGGCTGTCCTCAAAAGAGTAACGGACCGCTAGGTGCTGAGGAACCACAAAGGACTTCTGCGGCTTTTCCCATTCCTTTTCAATGAACTTGTCAAAAAAAGACACATAAGGAAAAACCTTCACAGAGCGGTCCGACTTGTGGGACCCAAAAAAGACTGAACCCTCAGTGGATGCCTCAGCTGCACTATCCAGCTTAAGGGAGTCCCTTACAGCACTGATAAGCACACTGACAATTGCCCTGTCCTGTACTAACCCAAGGGAGGAGTCTTCCTCACAAGGAAGGTCCTGGTCCACATCCTCTGACAACCCAGAACCAGAGTCCTGTGCCGCAGCCAGGCCCGGGTCTGAGTCAGAGCATTCCCCAGAATATGGGGGGAAGGGGGCGCTTTGTACCCCCCATTACGCCAGCAAGCCGCTTCCACCCTGGCAACAAATGTTTCCAGGACCACTGACAAAGTGTCCATGGAAACTTCAGACATGTTTGGGGAAGAAGGGCCAGATACTGACTCCATAACCACAGACAGCTCTCAGGGACCTATTCAGACCTGAAAAATCCCACCCTCCTTGCTGCACTGACCGGGGGTTACCCAGGGGACTCATCAACCTAGCAAGAAACTGCTCAGCGCCGCTGCCCGCCTTCAGTATACAGCGTGTGCTGTATAATAATAAATTCAAGATGAGGAAAAACTGAGGTAAAACTGTGAGGTAAAAGGTCTCTGAGGAGATATGTGCTGCGCGCCATTCATAAGCTAGCACTAGAGGCCAAAACCCCACAGAAAATGTCCGCCGGATGCCTCAGAGATGACTGGGCATGGCCACAGTAAAATGTCCGACTGCAAAAATAAGCTGTGCCATAGCGCGGCCACGACAACTTGTCCGCTAATGGGATTTTTCAATGTAAATAGCAGACTGCAAAAAAATGACGCCGGCGCCGCCAAAATGGTGGCGAAACTCTGCAATGTGGATGAGAAGGTTGCAAGGGTGCATCCCAAGGCAAAGCACACCCCACAGCCAAAATGGGCCCAGACATCGCACAGTCCCCTGGTGGTAAAGGAGCCCCCCCACAGGTCCACCCTGGTAAGCAGGGGTAGCCAGCAGAGGGAAAAATGACAGAGAACAGGGAAAAGGGAGGATAGGTGGACCCCCTAACCCCAGGAAAGCCCAGCTATACCGACCCGCCGAGGCAGGAAGGACTGTACTTACCCATCCATGTGAGGACCCGCTGGCGTATTCCTGACAGGCATACAACCGTGTTGGAGTAGCTGTCGGCCCGGTCCACTGTGATTGAGATAACACCACAGCCCAGTCATGTGTGG
Source organism: Rana temporaria (assembly GCF_905171775.1). Taxonomy (NCBI): domain Eukaryota; kingdom Metazoa; phylum Chordata; class Amphibia; order Anura; family Ranidae; genus Rana; species Rana temporaria. The sequence continues at coordinate 221,850,237 of NC_053493.1, forward strand.
ACAATGGAGAAAAAAGCCCACTGGCCACCCCAGGAGTCATGGGGTATGTCATGGTAGACCCAGCCCTTAGCAATGGTGTGCTCACACTCGCTAGCCAGACTGAGGAGACTACAAGGATCTATATATCCAGCCTGTCACCCAGCCGGCAGTTGATAGAAGAATCTTAAATAAAGAAAATTAAAGAAAATAAAATAAAACAAAAAATTCTTCAGGGAGCCACGTCCATCTCCTTTGCTAGGCAGAAAAAAAACTGAGGCTGCATTCTGCAGGGAGGAGGGTTATGTCTGGAGGGACCACCCCATGGGCGGGGCTGTTCAACTCTGTTAAAGTAACATGCTTCTCCATTTTTACGTCATGGTCGGTAAGAAATTACAAAATTGAATCTTGAAAAAAAAAGAGTTAATATTGTCTGCCTTGCATTGAGCCTCTTTGCAGATATAATAAATTCAAGATTTCTGTAGTCAGTAAGGACAGTTACGGGATGTGTGGTGCCCTCCAGAAGTTGTCTCCATTCAGAGAAGGCTTCATTTATTGCTAAAAGTTATTTGTAGCCAATATCATAGTTCTGTTCTGCAGTTGTCATTTGGCAGGAATAAAATGCACATTGGTGTAATGAAATTTTTTCTGCCATTCTCAGAGAAAGAACTGCTCCAATGGCTGTATTGGAGGCATCTACTTCTACTATAACAGGGAATTCTGGGTCAGGATGTTTCAGTACAGGTGCAGTGGTGAATACGTTTTTCAGATGTGAGAAAGCCATTTCTTCTTCTATGAACCACTGGAAGCATGCCTCCTTTCTTGTTACATAAGTAATGGGAGCCACAGTTTTAGATTTTTTTTTAATAAATCTCTGATAAATGTTTTTGAACCCCAAAAACTGTTGCACATTCTTTATGTTCTTGGGGGTAGGCCAGTCTAGTATTGCTTGGATCTTGCTGGAATCCATGTTCAGCCCTTCAGAAGAGATGATGTAGCCCAAGAACTGTATACAGGTCTGTTCAAAATAATTTTTTTCCAATTTAATATAAAATCTATTTTGTCATAGTCGTTTTAAGATAGTATGGACCGGATATGATCCCAGTGCTCCTGTAAATTGGTCTAAAAGATAAGTATATCATTAAAATAAGCCACCACAAATTGGACTTACTGGGTCATGAGGTCATGAAAATAGATCACTGACCAGAACTTGCCCAGTATGAAATTGAGCTGCTGGGCTGCCCTGCATCCAGCGTGTTTTCTGAATGGGCATTCAGTGCTGTTGGAGGTTGTGTTTCTGATGATAGAACGTGTCTGTCCACAGACTCTGTGGACCTTCTGACATTTATCAAAATTAATCAGTCATGGATTATCAGCAGCTATGAAGCCCCTGATACTGATGTAACTGATTAAGTGTTTTTGGGATGTGGAATCTCTGCAGGAATTCTAAACTGACTAGCGTTGTGGGTGTTGATTTGATCTGGAAGAATGTTTTTGGTGTAGGTTCAATGGACACAATAACACCCAAAGACCAATTTCCCCTCACCTGTTTGACAGGTGCATATCATTGCAATTTTTAACAGCAAGGCTAATTCTTGCTTTCATCAAGAGTAGCTGGAGTAGCTCTTATAGGATTACAGTGTGAAGGCACCACAAACACCCAAAGACCATTTTTTCTGCACCCGTTACTTATATCCAAAGTCTGTGGAAGAGACACCAGAATTTATCCAAAAAATCTCTACTCTTGTTCCCAGTGCACTACATTGTGGCTTTATCAAACAGATTGGCTCCCCAAGCAGTTGCTTACAAAATAAAGAAAGCTTTAAGGGAAAATTTCATTTTTTGGGCTTTATAAATGAAATTATTGCTGCAGCAGCTTCTATACACCGTATAGATAAGCCACTTTACAGGTAGACTAAGACCTTGTACACATGATCAGTCCAAACTGATGAAAACGGACTGATGGTCTGATGGTCTGATGGTCTGATGGACTTATGGTCTGATGGTCTGATGTGCGTACACACCATCAGTTCAAAAAACGATCGAGTCCAACGCAGTGACGTAAAACACAACAACGTGCTGAAAAAAACGAAGTTAAATGCTTCCAAGCATTCGTCGACTTGATTCTGAGCATGCGCGGGTTTTGAACCGATGCTTTTGCGTGCTAACCATCGGTTTTGACCGATCGGTCATCAGTTTTTTTTAGCACGTCGTTCTGTTTTACGTCGCCGCGTTGGACTCGATCAGATTTTGAACTGATGGTGTGTAGGCACATCAGACCATCAGTCCATCAAACCATCAGTCCATCAGACCATCAGACTTCAGCCTTCAGTCCGTTTTCATCAGTTTGGACTGATCGTGTGTACAAGGCCTAAAACTTTGGACTGAAGGACAACAGTCCGATGGGCCATACACACGGTCGGTTTGGACTGATGAAACTGAACTTCAGTCTGTTTTCATCAGTTTGGACTGATCGTGTGTACAGGGCCTAAGGGGACCCCCCAGGCACTATATTGAAATATTTTTTTCATTTTTATGCTTTCACTTTAAGAATCAATAAATCACTGCTCATTTAAAAAATGACAGTGTTAAAAATTGTACATTAAAATAAAATATATGTTTAACCACTTGAGATCCATGCTGTAGACGAAAGACGTCCACAGCGCTGCTCTCAAGTGCCGGGTGGACGTCCCTGGACGTCCTGTTGTTTACATTTCCCGTGCGCGCCGCTGGGGGCGCGCAGCGGGGAAACACTGTGCACGGTGCATTGCTGAGAAGCTGATGCGCATGCCTGGGGGCCGCGATGTCTGCCAGGTACCCACGATCGGCGGTGACAGCAGGGACATGGAGCTCTGTGTGTAAACACAGAGCTCCACGTCCTGTCAGGGAGAGAGGAGACCGATCTGTGTCCCTTGTACATAGGGACACAGCATCGGTCACCTCCCCCAGTCAGTCCCCCTCGCACACACAGTTAGAACACACCCAGGGAATACATTTAACCCCTTCCTCACCCCTTAGTGTTAACCCCTTCCCTGCCAGTCATATTTATACAGTAATTAGTGCATTTTTATAGCACTGATCGCTGTATAAATGTGAATGGTCCCAAAATTGTGTCAAAAGTGTCCGATACGTCCACCGCAATATTGCAGGCCTGACAAAAAAAATCGCAGATCGCGGCCATTACTAATAATTAGAGTTGAGCGGACACCTGGATGTTCGGGTCCGAACCCGAACTCTGAACCCCATTGTAGTCAATGGGACACAAACTTTTAGAAAAAAAATGCGCGGAGGTCCCCGCAAATTCAATAACCAGACCCTTTAGGTCTGGTATGGATATTAAGGGGAACCCCGCCGTCAATTAAAAAAAAAAAATGACGTGCGGTTCCCCCTAAATATCCATAACCAGACCTGTTATCTGAGTATGTTGACCTGACCGGCCGCAGAAAAGAGGGGGGGACAGAGTGCGCACCCCCCCTCTCCTGAACCGCACCAGGCCACATGCCCTCAACATTGGGAGGGTGCTTTGGGTTTCCCCCCAAAGCACCTTGTCCCAATGTTGATGGGGACAAGGGTCTCATCCCCACAACCCTTGCACGGTGGTTGTGGGGGTATGCGGGCGGGAGGCTTATCAGAATCTGGAAGACCCCTTTAACAAAGGGGACCCCCAGATCCTGACCACCCCTGTGTGAAATGGTAATGGGGTACACTTTACCCCTACCATTTCACGAAGGAAGTGTAAATTCTTGTAAAAAAAAAAACACACACACCGTAGAATAAAGTCCTTTATTAATAAAAAAAAAGAAAAAAACTCCAGCGGTGATAATCCACTCGTTCCCGGCTTCCTGCTCCAACGTTGTCCTGATCCAGCGATGGGTGCGGGTGATCTCCAGCGATGAGAAGATCCATCCATCCAGAGCGCAGCATCGCCGACCTCCTCTCACCGTTGGACACAGCCCAGCGAATGACGCGCTGAAGCTGTGACATTACTTATATATATATTATATATAGTCTTCCCTCTTCCTGGGCTTCCCCAGTGACGTAGCAGAGGGTACGTCAGAGGGTGTGGGGTCACGTGACGAGTGGCCCTGCCTCCCCTATATAAGTAATGTCACAGCTGGGCTGTGTCCAGCGGTGAAAGGAGGTCGGCGATGCTGCTCTCTGGATGGATGGATCTTCTCATCGCTGGAGATCACCCGCACACGTCGCTGGATCAGGACAACGTTGGAGCAGGAAGCCGGGAATGAGTGGATTATCACCGATGGAGTTTTTTTATTTATTTTTTATTAATAAAGGACTTTATTCCAAGGTGTGTGTGTTTTTTTTACAAGAATGTACACTTCCTTCGTGAAATGGTAGGGGTACAGTGTACCCTATTACCCTTTCACACAGGGGGGGGGTCAGGATCTGGGGGTCCCCTTTGTTAAAGGGGTCTTCCAGATTCTGATAAGCCTCCCGACCGCATACCCCCACAACCACTGGGCAAGGGTTGTGGTGATGAGACCCTTGTCCCCATCAACATGGGGACAAGGGGCCAAATCCTCAAAAGGCATACGCAGGCGGAACTGCTGTTCAGCCTGCGTATCCCTGTGCCTATCTTTGGAACTGATCCTCAGAAGCAGTTTTCCAATGATAGGCAGAAGATCCGACATCTGTAAGAGACTTACACTGTCGGATCTTAGGATTTAGTACCGCATCCGCCGCTGGGGGCATTTCGAGTCGAAATGTCGCTTTGCGTATGCAAATGAGGACTTACGGAGATCCACAAAGCTTTTCAGCTTTGTGTTTTCTGCGTAAGTTTACGTTTGTATACGTAAAATTAGTTCTGCTTTTACAAAGTGTAAACTAGTTACACCTTGTAAAAACAGACCTTTTTTTCGATCGCCGCAATTTTTTTAAAATTTAGAAATTTTTTTTCGGCGCGTAACATTTTTTTTACCCGACGCAACTTTATTGTCCCGTCGCAATCCACAAAGCCCAAAGTAACGTAATTTCGCGCACTGCCCGTCGGGAAAATGACGTCACAAGCATGCGCAGTACGGCCGGCGCGGGAGCGCGCCTCATTTTAATTGTCATCGCCCCCTGCAGAAGAGGACCGCCTTGCGCCGGAGACATTTAAGTTACACGGCCTGAAATTTCTTGGTAAGTGCTTTGTGGATCGGGCACTTAGGTAGAAATTTTAAGGCAGTGTAACTTAAATGGGAAAAGATAAGTTAGGCAGGATTTTTGAGGATTTGGCCCAAGGTGCTTTGGGGGGCACCCCAAAGCACCCTCCCAATGTTGAGGGCATGTGGCCTTGTGCGGTTCAGGAGAGGGGGGGCCGCACTCTGTCCCCCCTCTTTTCTGCGGCCAGCCAGGTCAACGTGCTCGAAAAACGGGTCTGGTTATGGATATTTAGGGGGAACCGCACGTCATTTTTTTTTAAATTGACGGCGGGGTTCCCCTTAATATCCATACCAGACCTGAAGAGTCAGGTTATGGATATTTAGGAGGAACCGCACGTCATTTTTTTTTTAAATTGACGGCGGGGTTCCCCTTAATATCCATACCAGACCTAAAGGGTCTGGTTATTGGATTTGCGGGGACTTCCGCGCATTTTTTTTCCCGAACTCCGAACCGGACCCAAACTTTTTCCAATTATTCGGGTTCGGGTCCGGGTTCGGGAAAAACCCAAATTCCGTACCGAACCCGAACTTTACAGTTCGGGTTCGCTCAACTTTACTAATAATAAATAAAAAAAAAAACATAAATGTATCCCCTATTTTGTAGGCGCTATAACTTTTGCGCAAACCAATCAATATATGCCTATTGCAATTTTTTTTAACAAAAATATGTAGAAGAATACGTATCGGCCTAAACCAAGGGAATTTTTTTTTTAAATTGGTTTATTATTATAACAAAAAGTAAAAAATATTGTGTTTTTTTCAAAATGTTCTGTCTTTTTTTGTTTATAGCCCAAAAAATAAAAATCGCAGAGATGATCAAATACCACCAAAAGAAAGCTCTATTTGTGGGGAAAAAATGATAAAAATATAATTTGGATACAGTGTTGTATGACCGCGCAATTGTCATTCAAAATGCGTCAGGGCTGAAAGCTGAAAATTGGTCTGGGGACGAGGGGGGTTTAATTGCCCAGTAATGAAGTGGTTAAAAACAACCCTGTCTCCCAGGGGGCATGCAAGAGTGATAAATATAGGTGTATCATTCATTGTTAACACTAAATTTATGAGCTGTAAATACTTTTAAAGCATCAGCTATGGACAATTATGGGTATGTGTATGTTTAAGGCCGCGTACAGACGACCGAACCTGTCCGCTTGAAACTGTCCGACGGGCAGTTTCCGGCGTACAAGGCAGATTTGTCTTTTGGTCCGCTGGCTTGTACACACCAGCGGACCAAATTCCCGTCGTACCAGAACGCGTGCACGTAAACCGCGTACGACGTCACTATAAAGGGAAAGCCCAAAGTCAATGGCGCCGCCCTCTGTTCCGCTTTTGCTAGTTACGGGTTTGCTTGTGTTAGTGAAGGTTTGGTTAGAGCCGATTCGCGCTTTTCGGTCTCCGCGCCTTACCAGGTAGTATTCTCGGGTTCAGTACGTGTGCTTGCGGGATCGTAGGTGCTGCTTTGCAGTTGCGTCCTGTCCGCTTGTATCTGTTTGTCGCGCGCTCTGTGCAGGTTGTGCTGGATTTGTGAGTGCTTTCTGTTGGAGTGTGTTCTTGACTGACCAGCCGGCCGGTTTGAAGCCATGATGGAGCAGCAGCGTCAATGTTCGCGAGTTGGTGCTGTTTATGGGATGGCTTCTGGATATGCTCATCATTCCAGTAGTTTGGCCAGGAACAGGGGGAGGAGGCGTTTCTGGGCCAAGAATTGGTTGCGCCAGCGTGACCAGTTCTCTCATATGCCTCTGCTTAGGGAACTCCAGGAGAATAATCCTAATGACTATAGGAACTTTCTCCGCATGACGGACCCCGTATTCAACCATCTGCTGGATCTTCTGTCCCCCTATATCACGAGGCAGGGCACTGTGATGCGCCAAGCCATCACGGCCGAGCAGAGGCTTATTGCCATGTTGCGGTACCTGGCGACTGGGAGGAGCCTGCAGGACCTCAAGTTCTCGACAGGCATCTCTCCGCAGGCGCTTGGGATCATCATACCGGACACGTGTTCTGCCATCATCAAAGTTCTGCAGGAGGAGTATATTAAGGTAAGTTTCCTCATTTTAACCTCACAATCTGTCTTTAATAATGTGGGCAAATAACTTTTTTTTTATTTCCCAGATATGCTGTGTGTTTAACTAACGTTCCCTTTTCTCCCTATGCATGTTGATATAAGCTTTCCATGTTATTTTTCTTGGCCTACCTGCATATTTGTACCTTACCCAATATTAACCTGTCCAGCATGCTATCCATTGGACAACCCCACCTTGTCTATTTTTATCTGGACTTTTTATTTTTTCAGTTCAAACCCCCCCCCCCCCCTTAAAACTGTGTTTGTCCCCATCAGAGGGCTGTGGAGTCTCTTAATTAAGTGGGCCTATATATTTGTGACCCGAAATTAGCCCTGCACAAATTAGAAATGCAATTTTAATACTGTAAAGTTGCACAACGATGCTTGTAGGATTATGTTTGCAATGTTTATGTGCCAAAGTACTAAATCTCTTTATTTGTTTGTCCCCACAGCTACCCTCCACACCACAGGAATGGCAGTCTGTGGCTTCCCAATTTGCCCAGCGGTGGGATTTTCCGAACTGCGGTGGAGCAATAGATGGGAAACACGTCCGCATAGTGCCCCCACCCCACTCGGGGTCCTACTATTTTAACTACAAAGGTTATCATAGTATTGTGTTGATGGTGGTGGTGTCGGCACAGTATGAGTTTCTATATGTGGACGTGGGGAAGAACGGCCGGATGTCTGATGGGGGAGTGTTCGCGCAGACTGATTTCTACAGTCGTCTCCAAGCTGGTGGTCTGGCACTGCCACCGGATGAAGATAATGTGGAAGGACTTCCGTTTGTGTTTGTAGAGGGCCCTCACCTCAGAGAGGAGGGTGTTCAATTATCGGTTGGCCAGGGCTCGGAGGGTAGTCAAGAATGCCTTTGGGATCCTCTCCAACCGGTTCCGCCTGTTCCTGACAGCGATACACTTGGCGGAATATAAATTGAACACCATTGTATTTGCCTGCTGCATTTTGCACAACTTTTTACGCAGGCACTCCCAGACGTACCTACCTGGCATCGGTTCTGAGGCAAGACTACCCTCAGATACCCTTCCTGGGCTGGACACTGGTCGCGCTGGCTTGGCCCCCCAATCTGCTCATGATGTACGCGACAAATATGTGGAGTACTTCATGGGTCGGGGGGCCATTGCTATGCCAGATCATATTTCTTTCTAATTTGGCCCCCAAAAGAAAGAAATATTCACAGAACTAATAAATAATTTGACCATTGGACTTTATACTTCACATTCTCACAATTTGATTAGTCAGAACTAGCTTTTACACAATGTTTGCAAACAAAGTTTTTGGCCAGTGAGCCATGTCCAGGTGTGCTGTTCCTGGAATAACCTTGCATTTCTAAGAAACGATGTTATATTACGTGGTTTACTAAGAACAATATTTGCAAAAGGTATGTATTTACGTTACACACATACAATTTCAACATGTCTTCAAAAGTACAAGCAGGCCAAGGAGGCAGATGTCGAAATATACATGTCAACACATTTTTGCAGACAATCCCCCCCCCCCCCCCAAAAAAAAAGAACTTACTTTTCCGCAGAATTTTCAGGATCTTCTTCATCTGATGTGGCTCCCGCAATTTCAAGTCGGACCAGCGTTTCCTGAGCTGTTCTTTGGACCTGGTGACACCAAACATCTCCTGCATTCTCCTCGCCACCTTGTCCATAATGTGTGCCTTTCGGCAGTTAGGGGTCTTGTATGGCCCTAATTCACCATCATAGTCCTTCCTCCGCATGATGGAAACTAACTCCACCATTTCGTCGAACCCCATATTAGTGGCTTTGTATCTTTTTGGCCTGGATCGGGACATCCCTGCCTCTGTCCCTTCACTTGCGGCCTGAGAGCTTCGTGCCCGCTCGTGTGACATCGCCATCTTTCCTTCCCACAGAGATTATGGGCGTGGAAAAGAGGAAATTTTCCGCCATGGGCGGAGATGAGGGCGGCGTTTCATACATACGCGGAGTGTAGAGAATGCAAACAACGTGTTTATGTAGGTTACGCGGAGACTATTCGAGCGATTACAGAACATACACAGTTAACGCCATATTTCCGTATCACATTGATTAGGGGCATGGCAAAGGTGACGAGGGCGGCGTTTCATACATACGCGGAGTGTATAAAAGGCAAACGATGTGATTACGTAGGTTACGCAGTAATTAGTCGAGCGTGAGAATCGAGGAGCTAGAGAGACGAAGGTAAGAAATTTCAACATGGGATCAGCAGAGGCCTAGAAAATGGAGACCCATGGGATGGGGGTTTGGTCTGTTGGTTGCACCCTTTTAAGCTATTATGTCTCTTGGGTACCACAATGGTATTTTGGTATCCAAATGCTTTTGGACACATCACAAAATATAGATGGGAACAATGCTCTACCTCATTAACATTTTTGAATGGTATATTCAGATCAGGCCAAGTATTGTTCTGTGTTGGTTGGACAGAGGTCATTAGGAAGTGTCTTTTATGTCATCAATGCTGAGAGACAGGATATCTACACATGAAAGAGTGCCTAGATGAATGCTCTCATTTGTAATAATTGGGTATGGTTCTAGATTCCACTTATTTACTGCAATGTAACCAAAGGGTCTGCATGTATGAAATCACTTTTTGGGACAACCAATGGGGAAGAGCTGGCCAGAATTTTTGCAACAAGAGACACTGTGTTTGTATTTCTATCTAGGTCATAAATTTGGAGACACATATTCTATCAATGTCAACGCTGAGCCTTTTTAAAATCGTGTTTTTTTATTATTTATGTTTTGTTAATGTAGACTAAACTAAGATCACTTCAAAAGGCCAAGCAATGGACCTACTACAAAGCCAGGAAGTTATCCAGAACTTGCTGGATAAATTCCGCGATATGCCCATCCTGTGGGATTCAAAGCAGCCAAATTATTGCAATAAAGATGTACGAGCGGAAGCACTTGAAGAGCTAGCAAACTACATGAGAACATGGGTGCCAGAATGCACTGCCAACATGGTGAAGGATAAACTTGCCAACCTCAGGGGCACATATAGAAGAGCGTACAAAGCTCACCAAAAGCTAAAATCTGGAGCAGCAGCAAGACAACCAAAGGAGCCCAAGCTGTGGTATTACAAACAGATGTCTTTTTTGCGGGATCAACTGGATGGCAGGAAATCGATGTCAAGTCTTTCTTCCAGCCTTCCCTCCACGCTACCTTCCAGCGGACCTTCCCCAGATCACCACAGCCCTGCAGAGTCGGAAGAAGAGGGCCTGGCTGACAGAGAGGCAGATCTGCAAATCTTCGATGATGAGGTATAGTAGTTTCCTATATATTTCTGGCCTAAATAATTATTGTTGGATTATTGACTTGATATTGTAAAATAAAAGCCAAGCTGGGAAAAATAAAATAAAAATTGTGGCCAGACAAATAGGTGTCAGGGATGACAACTGCAGGGGTCAGAAGGAGAGTCTGTTCAAGTTAAAATGAACCAAAACAAAATAAAATCAAGCATGAAAATGTGTGTGATTTGATTGGGATAAATATTAAAACATGTCCCTTTTTTTGACACAGGAAGAAGAGACCAGCCAGGAGGTGGCAGATCCTCCAGTCACTGTCAGCCAGGCAGAAGGGGTCAGTGGCAGCCAGGAGGAGGCCGGGCCCAGTGGCGTACAGCAGGTCCCCCCGCCCAGGACAACCACCACCAGCCAGGTTTCTCCCCCCCCAGGTGAGGCCACCAGGCCGAAGGAGGCACTTGAGGCTTGTTGAGGAGGCGAGCCTCCATATGATCCAGGAGGCCAGTGCCATCATGAGGGGCCCCCTCAACCCCACAGAGGCATACAGTGCCTCCGTGGCTCACGATCTTAATCAAGGGGGGGGAGGAGCAGAGGAGACTGGCAAAGGGCCTGATCAATCAGGTCCTTTGGTGGATGGAGAGGGACCTGCTGACCACAGACACTGGGCTATGTGACCCGGCCCGGCTTGCTGAACACCATCCTCCTGCTGCCACATCATCCCCACCTGCAAGGGGCCGTGTACGGGTCCGTGGAAGATCCGCTGTAAGGCAGCCTGGAGGGAAGGCTGGAAAGAGGAGGAAACGTTGATTCCCTGCCTTCCATTTGATTCCCCTCAAAAGACATCTTGTTTGGACTACCACAGTTTGGGTTCCTTTGGTTAGGTGCTGCTGCTTCAGATTTTTTTTTGGGTGCCTCCTGAGGTTTGCTAGTTTATCCTTCATCATGTTGAAAATGCAAGTTTGCATGTCTTTTGCTAGCTGTTCAAGTGCTGCTGTTCAAGTGCTGCCGTTCTGTTTATTTTTTAATTTAGCATTTTCCAAAATAAATGGCTTTTTGCTTTAATTTGAAAACTTATCTATTGTTTGTTATACTGTGGGGATTATTAGGCATCAAACATTAAAAACAAATACAATGGGTCATTTACAAAAGACACAAACTCCTTGGGGGGGGGGACATTTGGTGTGCCAACATGGGAAACAATTTAAATCAACCAAAAAAAAACTAAAATAAATAAATATTTGCCCAAAACCAAAAATAGAACAAGTACCAAAATGAAAAAAATGGTGACATAACTAGAAACAACCAAAAAAAAAAGAAAAAATGAACATTAACAAAAAAAAAAAAATACATGTGGAGGACCACCAAAAAAAAGCCACGTCTGGGCTAGAAAACATTTTCTAAATATTACATCACAAGCAACAAATGTCACATTTCAGTATGGGACAACTCAGTTGAAATTGCATCAGCAAGAGAACGGGTTTATTCTAGCAAGAGAACAATGAATAAAACGACGCAATAAACTGTTGTTTATTGCGTCGTTTGAGTCATTGTTCTCTTGCTAGAATAAATCTTTCAAATGACGAATGTGCCATATCCCAAAGAAACGCGAGTTTTACCTGAACGAGCGCTCCCGTCCCCTCATTTTGTCTGAGCATGCGCGGGTTTTTTGTACGTTGCTTTTGTGTACTGACGACCGAACATGTCCGAGCGGACAGGATTCCAGCGGGCTGTTTTAAAACAAGTCCAGGAATATTTGTCCGCTGGGAAAAGGCCCGGCGGGCAAATGTTTGCTGGAATTCTGTCCGCTCGGTCCTACACACGACCGAACATGTCTGCTGAAACTGGCCCGCGGACCAGTTGGTCATGTGTACGGGGCCTTAGAGTTGACGTATTTGGTATTTGTTTACTCAATGCAACCCCATCTTTAATATTTTACCCAAAAATTGGTAGTGTGATGTATTTGTGTGAATATTTACATTACATTTTAGTGTATTTTTTTTATAAAAATATGCCTTTGAATAACAGTTGCTCAAATTGCATGCGACATGGAAAATTTTAACTACCTTAAATTTTATTCTACAGGGCTCATCTCTCATAATTATTTTGGAGGAGGGGCTAAAAAGTAATTCCACTTCTGTTGAGATAAAAACATTCCCTCTAGGTGATCAGTTTATTTTTATTAACATTCAGCTGATGCACTTGCAATGTTCTAATGCGTAGAGCTGCAATGTCTACATCCCTTTAGAAGTGATTAATCGTTTAAGAGTACATTTTTGTTGCAAAAAATCTGACTTGTATTTTGATGGAGACTTTTGTGAAAATCAGTGAGCCAATCACAGGAAATGACAATCCTGTATAGAAGGCCTCCAGGTTGCCATATTGCATTGCATTTTACAGAAAATTACAGCACTGCAGTTTTCAAAGGAAATTTCATTTTTAATAGCATTCAATTTCATTATGAAACAATTGTATATACTTTGTTTTTATTTGATGTTTTTTCAACATAAACTTGGAGTTACTCTTTCAGCGATTTTCAAGAAAACAATGGAGATTTTAACATAAAAAAAATTTCCCTGGATGCAATGTGGTTACCCAAAGTTTCTCTGGCCAAGAGGCTTTCTGTTGCCTCAACATTGAGTAATCTTTCCCTAACTAAATCCTACATACAGTGACTTCCTGCATGTATTTTGTAGAAAGTTTGCCAAAATGCTCCCTCCCCACAGACAGGTCAACTGTGTCATGGATCTCATTCTTGGTACCATCCTGCCAAGGCATCATATCTATTCTTTATGTGTACATGAATCATAGGAAATGTTGGAGTAAATACTGTAGCAGAGAGCTAACAACAAGGATTTATTAGTAAATCTTCATCCGATTCAAGTATATTTGTTTCCAAGAAAGTGCCCACAACACTCTATGATATTTTTTTCTCTGCCCCAGATCTGTCCAACAAACAGTGGCTTTACAGACAATTTCAGCAGCGGTAACTACTTCTCCCTGAAAAATGTCAGTGATGCCTTGTTATATGTTACATGACTCATTCAACACATACTGAACACTGACTGATGGGAAGCAGAGATTTTATAGGGAAGGCTGGAAGAATAAAATGTACTCATTATTGACCCTTCTAAGCCATGTGACCACAGTTCGGAGGCCAATAACTACAATGTTGGCTATTGGTTGCTGTGGACAGAAACAGCCACATTAGGTTACCATTTTCTCAAGCCACTAATTATTGGGTTTGGGCTTAACACATGGTCAACCCATACTTGAAGCTCAATCCTATTTAGGACCCACTGACTTGCCTTGATGCCATCTTTGGTGGGTCCTCTTGCTCTATTTAGAATGTTTTCAAATATCACAAATTACACAAGCTCTTCTTTCTATAGTATGTATTTCTATAGTTCCTATAATCCTTGCAAAGCAAAAAAATATATACATATTTGCTAATATAGTCTAATATTTCCCATATCAGTAGCTAGCATAATATTTACTTCAGTCAACAACTTTGAAAAAAAAAGGAAATACAAAAACAATTCTAAAATGAATCCACAACGTAAGCTGATGTGCATGTGTTATTCCATCAAAATGAACATTTCCATCTGAAATTAAATTAAATGTGTCTGCAGTATATGTTGTATCCGTTTCCTGATTGTAGGCTATCATTTTGACAGAAAGCAATCAGGCTATGAATAAAGGCACATAAAGACACAAGTATGTTTTTCAGCTAAATGTAAATTACTTTAATGCCATAGCTGTATTTATAGCATGCAAATTTAAACTGCATATCTAAACATCTTCCTTGGTATTTATTGCAATTTTGTTTTGTAAAAAAAAAAAAAGACAAATAATGTGACCTAGCTTCCTAAAATGTATTGATTAGGCCTTCCTAAAATCACAACCTTTTATGCCCTTCAATGAAAAATAATTTGTCTCTGTAGCCTAGCCAAGTCAATTAGGCTGTGTTAGTCAGTAGACTGGCTAATTGAGTTGATTGTGTCTATGCATTACCACAAAACCTTCAGGGGACAAGCTATAGATTCTTGTTACTGCAAAACTGAAACCTCTTTTTTTCTGATATAGACCCTAGGATGCACACTGTTCGCTATTCCACAAAAGTATGCAGGGAATAAAGATGAATTGTGTTATTATCCACAACTGTGTTTTCCCCTTTACTTTTTCTGCCTTTGCCGCAGCTTCTATTATCAACTGCATACAATACTAACTATACTTTACAATAATCATGAAAGGAAAATTCATAACACAATGTGTTTTTAATAATTATATACAGTATCAGTGTCATGCTGCCTTTTGTGCAAATCATCCTATTAAAAAATAACTTGCTGTGCCATAACAATATATTCTCTCAGCATACACAATGTAGCTTCAGATGTTATGGAATTTTGTAGAAGGAAGAAGCAACTAAATGGTGTCCTTAAAATAGCAAAGGACAACTAAAAGGGAAAAAAAATTGTAAATAATGAGTATGCATCTTCTAAATTAGATAACGTATTTATGTTTAATTATTTTCTTATTGCTCTGTGATAATATGGTTCCTGTATTTTTGTTGCTTTAATTTTCAGTAGGGTAAACATACTGGGGGTGATTTACTAAAACTGGAAAGAGTAAAGTCTGGAGCAGCTCTGCATAGAAACCAATCAGCTTACAGGCTGTTATTGTCAAAGCGTAATTGAACAAGCTGAAGTTAGAAGCTGATTGGCTACCATGCAAAGCTGCACCAGATTTTGAACTCACAGTTTTAGTAAATTAACCCCACTGTTTGTTGTTAAAAAAATAGAGACTAGTTAAAAGGTACTTATATAGCTTCATTGAGTTAATAATGCATGAAATGAACATTGATGATTTATTATTCAGCATTCTTATCTACTTTGACATTAAACAATACCACCTATTTTGTTGTAAAATGTAATTCCTCGGATGCTAATGTTTACCTTAAAGTGGTTGAAAACACTTTTACATATTCTTTAATAAGACATGCACTGCAAAATGCTCTGACTCCTCAAAATCCAAATTGCAATATCTGTACCTTATTTTGTGGATCAGAGTGACGGTCATAGCCCTGTGAATGTCTCCGATCCATGGGCGTGTCCATGGGCTGGAGCTCAGGAGGCGGGTTGTGACATCACTGACTCTCCTCCCACCTGTACACACAGTAGGTAGCGTTGCTTAGCATCAATCAAAGGTGAGGGGGGTCGTGGCCCAATTTTTTTGCTGGTGTTAGGATTTTTTTTTTACCACAATGGGGAGGATTTGAGCTGACAGGCTGCTCTTTTCACAGGAAGACTAAGAAAAAGTGGATTATGTTTACATGCTGTGCTACCTAAACTGGTAATTTTACATTCGGTTTTGTGGATTTACAACCACTTTAACTATTAACATCTAAGGTGCTGTAGAAAAAGGGAACCAGAATTCAGGACAGCTCACATAATTCTTCAGCTACTGTCAAATGTAATAGATCATGTTATCTCCATCAGCTGTCAGGGCCAAAATGAAAAGCATATTTATAAATAAAACAAGAATGGTCATATTGGTTTCAATGCCCTTCTAATTTGAACAGATTTGTAATCAAGTTTGAAACAAAATAAAAAAAAAATTCCACCAATGCTAAAGGTGTACTGGACTGATTTTAACACTCAAATGTGTTGAATAAGTAAAGTTCATGGTACTGACTTCAAATAAATGGAACTTTAGCCATCTGTATAGAAAAAAAATATTTCAATGTACCCACAGCCCTCTGGTTATCATAAATGCAATCCTAAATCATATTTTCAATTAAATGGATTCTGTGCTGCTAAATAGGTCATTGCTTGTAGGGTAACTTGTAAATGAGAAGCTAAAAAGTAAGACATTTATCGGTTTGCATATTGTATTTACAAATTATATATATATATATATATATATATATATATATATATATATATATATATATATATATATATATATATATATTGTAAGGGGTTAGCTCGGTAGCGGGGGGGTGTGACCCCCTGGATGGGTTCACTACACATGGAACGATACAGAGAAACAGCCGAAGACGGTTGAAAACAAAGAATTTGCTTTATTCTTCCATCTTGCTGGAAACAAGTGCAAGCATCCAAACAGCATAAACAAAATCAAACACAAATTAAACCCTGGCCACTTGGGGTGTCTACCTTCACCACACAGGAACCTATCTATGGAGTTTGGCACAGCCTACTGCTGAGCAGACACTGCTGGTCATACAGCAGAAAAACAAATAGTCTTTTTGATTTTTATCACACAGAAAAATCAACAGCACCTCACCTCTTCAGAAGTATTTCTGTTCACTGCTCTCCTTCACTCAAAAAGCCTCAGGATGCAGCAATCAGTAGTAATCCTCTGGATTACTTATAGAGGCCTTAATTGCCTCATTCTGAACAGCTGAAGTTTTCCAACGCCCTTAAACCTTTCTGGCTACTTCTGCAGCCGACACCCGATAATAATTGGTGTATTGTCTAAACAAGGCAGAAATGTATCTCCCGTTTGTGACAACACCCACAGATTTACCTGACTTCCTGTCACATACCCCCCCTCTTGTTTCAACCCTAGGGTTGGGACACAGGTTGCCAGGCAGGCATGCACTCGGGACAACCCATCTGCATTCCCCATTTTAGCACCGGGGCGATGCATTACCACAAAACTAAATTCCTGGAGGTCCAGGAACCACCTATTTATTCTCCTATTGGTCTCTTTGTTTTGTGCCATCCACTTCAATGGGGCATGATCCGTCACCAGTTAAAACTGTCTACCCACAAGGTAGTACCGGAGAGAATCCAAAGCCCATTTCACCGCCAAGCACTCTTTCTCAATGGTGGCATAATTCTCCTCATGGGCCTTCAACTTTCGGCTGAGAAACATAACAGGGTGTTCCTCCCCCTTGATAATCTGGGACAGTACAGCTCCTAACCCCACATTTGACGCATCTGTCTGAACCACAAAGTCCCGTGAAAAATCAGGTGAATTTAAAACTGGCTGACTACATAAGGCCTGTTTTAAAGCCTGAAAAGCTGTTTCTGCTTTGGGAGTCCATTTGGTCATGACAGACTCCTTCCCTTTGGTCAAATTGGTCAGGGGAACAGCCTGTGAGGCAAAATGGGGGATAAAGCGGCGATAATACCCTGCGATCCCCAAAAATGCACAAAACTGTTTCTTGTTGGTGGGACGTGGCCAATCCTGAATAGCCTCAACTTTGTTTATTTGGGGCTTGATTAGACCTCTTCCAATGGTATACCCCAGATACTTCGCCTCTTCTAGCCCAAGGGTACATTTTTTTGGATTGGCTGTAAACCCGGCTTTCCAGATGGAATCCAACACAGCCTGAACTTTTGGCAAGTGTGATTCCCAATCCTCACTGTGGATGACAACATCATGGAGGTATGCAGCAGCATAGGCTCGATGAGGCCAAAGGGTCTTATTCATGGTGCGTTGAAATGTGGCGGAAGCATTCTGTAACCCAAAAGGCATCCTCCG
This sequence comes from Rana temporaria, assembly GCF_905171775.1. Classification (NCBI taxonomy): domain Eukaryota; kingdom Metazoa; phylum Chordata; class Amphibia; order Anura; family Ranidae; genus Rana; species Rana temporaria. Next base: position 221,868,208 of record NC_053493.1, read on the forward strand.
ATATTGGAAAGATCCGTCTGGAGTTACAAATGCTGTTTTTTCCCTGGCCGACTCTGAGAGAGGTATTTGCCAATAACCCTTGGTCAGGTCTAACGTCGTCATGTACCGGGCAGTGCCTAGGCGATCAATCAGTTCATCTATGCTGGGCATAGGATAGGTGTCAAACTTAGTGATTTGATTCAGGCAGTATTTGCAACATATGTCTCAAGCGTATCTCGCATTGCCAAAACATCACCCACTTGGGCACCACATGCTTGACGAGACATATGTCGGCCTGCCATGCAGTTCGTTGGCAAGCGTACCTCAAAGACCCACACCAAAGAACAAGCGGACCTCTCCTTGCTCCTCATCAGCTGGGATCTCCAACCCCACTATACCATCGGTCCTCTCTGAAGCCTGCACTGATAGGACTGAAGGTGTACAATTAGGTGTGTCACAGCCAAGTGCTTGCGGGCAATCTACTATCGGTACATCGATGGCAGATTATACCAGGCAAATTTCCCTGCCCCAGCTGCAGCAGCACCGAAAGAAGTTCTCTCCCAGCCATCCACATGCCCAGCGGTTGAATGCTAGCTTAGCTAAATTGCTAGCACTTCAACTGCTGCCTTTTCAGTTGGTAGATTCTGCCCCCTTCCATGAGTTTGTGAAATGTGCGGTACCTCAGTGGCAAGTTCCCAAACGCCACTTTTTCTCACAAAAGGCAATTCCTGCTCTCTACCAGCCTGTGGAAGGCAAAGTCCATGCCTCGCTGGACAGGGCGGTCAGTGGTAAGGTGCATATTACCACTGACTCATGGTCCAGCAGGCATGGACAGGGACGTTACCTATCTTTCACGGTGCATTGGGTGACTCTGCTGACAGCTGGGAAGGACGCAGGACAAGGTACAGTAGTGTTGGAGGTTGTTCCGCCACCACACCTCCAAAATGCTACTACTGGTTGTGACACACCTCTCTCCTCCACCCCCTCCTCTTCTTCTTCCTCTGTGGCCTCTTCCTGTGCTGATGTGTCCTCGGAACCAGCGGTGCTCCGTAGGCCTTCAAGGGGCTACGCAGGTATGCAGGCAAAGAAATGTCATGCGGTGCTTGAGCTGGTGTGCTTGGGGGACAGGAGCCACACTGGGCCAGAGGTTCTGTCAGCCCTGTAGGGGCAGGGTCAGAGGTGGTTGACGCCACACCAGCTTAAGCCAGGAATGGTGGTTTGCAACAATGGCACCAACCTCCTCTCCGCCCTGAGACAGGGAGAACTGACCCATGTGCCCTATTTTGCTCATGTCCTTAACTTGGTGGTGCAGCGGTTCTTGGGCAGGTACCCAAGGTTAATTGGATGTCCTGAAGCAGGCCAGGAAAGTCTGTGTGCATTTCCGACGGTCATATAATGCCAGTGCTCGGCTAGCAGACCTCCAAAAGGAATACAACCTGCCCAAGAATCGCCTAATCTGTGACATGCCCACCAGGAGAAACTCTACGTTGGCCATGCTGCAACAGCTGCACACGCAGCAGAGGGCCATCAATGAGTATCTGTGCCAATATGGCAGCAGGACAGGGTCAGGGGAGCTTGTTTTTTTTCCCCCACGCCAGTGGGCCATGATCAGGGATGCATGCACTGTCCTGTCACCATTTGAGGAGGCCACGAGGATGGTGAGCAGTGACAGTGCTTGCATCAGTGAGACTGTCCCTCTTATTCACCTGTTGGAGCACACGCTGCATGGAATAATAGACATTTCCCTTGAGGCAGAACAGAGGGAGGAAGAGGAGGACTTCCTTACCTTTCAAGGCCCCCTTTATCCAGACAGTGTTCCTGCTTGCCCGCCTATCACACAGGAAGAGGACGAGGAGGAGGAGGATTGTGTCAGCATGAAGGTGGAGCCTAGCACTCAGCATCAGCAGCAGTCTTCAAGGGATCAATTACAGTCCCAAGAAACCCATGGACTTGTACGCGGCTGGGATGAGGTGGCTGCGGATCATGTCGTCCTCAGTGACCCAGAGGACTCCGCACCGAATGCCTCAGCAAACCTACATTGTATGGCCTCCCTGATCCAGCAAAGCCTGCGGGAGGATCCTCGTATTCGTGCTATCAAGGAGAGGGATCATTACTGTCTGGCAACCCTCCTTGATCCACATTACAAGAGTAAGGTTGCGGACCTTATCTTGCTGGCACAGAGGGAGCAGAAGATGAAACATCTTCGGGAGGCCTTGCAGAAAAGTCTGTGCAACGCGTTCCCAGATACTGGGAGGTTACAAAATCCTGGTCCTGGACAACGTGTTGCTGAGGCTTTGGTCAGTCACAGAAGGAGCGGTGGAGAAGGTGGCCGTCTGACCGATGCGTTCAGACAATTTTTTAGTCCGCAGCCCCAAGGTATGACCGGTTCCAGCAACCATCGCCAGACTTGGACACCTTTCCCACCGAAAATCCTCTGGCTTACTGGGTCTTGAGGGTGGATCACTGGCCAGATTACGTAATTGAGCTACTGGCTTGTTCTGCATCCAGCGTTCTTTCAGAACGCACATTCAGTGCTGCTGGAGGCTTTGCAAGCGATCACAGGGTGCGCCTCTCCACCGACTCGGTCGATCGACTGACCTTCATAAAAATGAATCAGGCTTGGATCACCACCAGCTACCAAACACCTGATGCTGATGTAACTGAATTTTTTTTTTTAAATGTCAGATCCCTTCAAGACTGCCTATGCTGATGCTGAGTGACTATCCTGTTATGCTGTGTGACTATCCTTTTCCTCCTCAATGATCATGGTGATAGCTTGTAAGAACATTTTTGGTTCTGGGCACCGCCACCAGTGGCGTGTAATAACAGGGGCGTGTAATTACAATTTTTGATGCAATACTTTGCAGCGGGCTCATTCCTGCGCTCCAACTAGAGTATCTGTGAGGGGTTGCAGTGTTGTGGCACCAGCACCAGTGCCTAAGGCCCAATTTTTCTGCCCCTGTTCAACAGGAGCGTGTAATTACAATTTTTGATGCAATACTTTGCAGAAGGCTCATTCCTGCGCTCCAACTAGAGTATCTGTGAGGGGTTGCAGTGCTGTGGCACCAGCACAAGTGCCTAAGGCCCAATTTTTCTGCCCCTGTTCAGCAGGAGCGTGTAATTACAATTGTTGATGCAATACTTTGCAGCGGGCTCATTCCTGCACTCCAACTAGAGTATCTGTGAGGGGTTGCAGTGTTGTGGCACCAGCACCAGTGCCTAAGGCCCAATTTTTCTGCCCCTGTTTAACAGGGGCGTGCAAATTAAAATTTTTGATGCAATACTTTGCAGCAGGCTCCTTTCTGCGCTCCAACTAGAGTATCTGTGAGGGGTTGCAGTGTTGTGGCACCAGCACCAGTGCCTACGGCCCAATTTTTCTGCCCCTGTTCAACAGGGGCGTGTAATTACAATTTGTGATGCAATACTTTGCAGCGGGCTCATTCCTCCCCTCCAACTAAAGTATCTGTATGGGGTTGCAGTGTTGTGGCACCAGCACCAGTGCCTAAGGCCCAATTTTTCTGCCCCTGTTTAACAGGGGCGTGTAATTACAATATTTGATGCAATACTTTGCAGCGGGTTCATTCCTGTGCTCCAACTAGAGTATCTGTGAGGGGTTGCAGTGTTGTGGCACAAGCACCACCACCAACAAAGGCCCAATTTTTCTGCCCCTGTTCAACAGGGTCATGTAATTACAATTCTTGATCTAATATTTCACAGCAGGGCCCATTCCTGTGCCCACCAAGAGTAACTGTGAGGGGTTGCAGTGTTGTGGCACCAGCACCACCACCAACAAAGGCCCAGTTTTTCTTCCCCTTTTCAACAGGGGCATGTAATTACAATTCTTGATTTAATAGTTCACACAGCAGGGCGTTCCAGCGCCCACCAAGACTAACTGTGAGGGCTTACAGTGTTGTGGCAACACCAACACCTAGGGCCCAAATTTATGCAGAGTATATACGGCAGGCCCCTACTTTCAAACATCCAACTTACAAACGACTCCTACTTGCAAACGGAAGGAGACAACAGGAAGTAAGAGAAAAACTACCCCTAGGAAGGGAATTTCTCTTCTGTAAGAGGTGTCTCCTGTCCACTGATGCTTTATCACCAATCCTTGTTTCACAAAAAAAAAACATTTCAAAAAATATTTTGTCATTGATTTGTCACAGCAAAACAAATGTTACAGGGGTGATAACCCTTCTCTATGTTTTCAGAAAAGCTTAAAAAAAGATTTTATGGCTGAAGCTACACTTTAAAGAAGTACCAGTTGAAAATTACAAACAGATTATACTTAACAACAAACCTGCAGTCCCTGTCTTGTTTGCACCGCCTGTATACTGCTGTTCAAACTATATAGGGCCAAAGGGGCTTGTAATGACCTTGGGGGATGGGGGGAAACCCATGCTATTTTTCTCAATGATTTTTATCCATATTGCAGGGACCAGACATAACATTAAAGCCGCAAACAGTTTTAAATTACTTTTTTCTTATAGTAATCTCATTTTGTGCAGGGACAGTTCTAAACACGTGCCACTTCACAGGCATATTATAGACACCCAGCAGATACGATATTTAACCACTTGACCACTGGGCACGAAAACCCCCTTAATCACCAGACCAATTTTCAGCTTTCGGTGCTCTCACAATTTGAATGACAATTACTCAGTCATACAACATTGTACCCATCTGAAATGTGTGTCCTTTTTTTCACACAAATAGAGCTTTCTTTTGGTGGTATTTGATCACCTCTGCGGTTTTTATTTTTTGCGCTATAAAAGAAAAAACCTGAAAATTCTATAAAAAAAAAAAATCTAGTTTCTGTCATATTAGCAGGTTATTTCTCACACACAGCATATGTATACTACAAATTACACCTCAAAACACATTCTGCTATTCCTCCCGAGTATAGTGATACCACATGTGTGAGACTTTTACACAGCATGGCCACATACAGAGGCCCAACATGCAGGGAGCACCATCAGGCGTTCTGGAGCACCCAGGCCAATTCTGACATGTCTCTCCTACATGTAAAAATCATAATTTATTTGCTAGAGAATTACATAGAACTCCAAAACATTATATATGCTTTTTTTTTCAAAGACCCTAGAGAATACAATGGCGGTTGTTGCAACTTTTTATCTTGCACGGTATTTTCGCAGCAATTTTTTTAAAGCGTGTTTTAAAAAAAAAAACAGTTTTGTGCTTAAAAAAAAAGAAACAGTAAAGTTAGCCCAATGTTTTTGCACACTATGAAAGATGAAGTTACGCTGAGTAAATAGATACCTAACATGTCACCCTTCAAAATTGCACACGCTCGTGGAATTGCGCCAAACTTCGCTACTTAAAAATCCCCATAGGCGACGCATTGCAAGGTATTGGAGTATTGGGGTATTGTGGAGTATTGTGGAGTATTGGGGTATTGCGGAGTATTGGGGTATTATGGAGTATTGGGGTATTGTGGAGTATGGGGGGTATTGCGGAGTATGGGGGGTATTGCGGAGTATGGGGGGTATTGCGGAGTATTGGGGTATTGCGGAGTATTGGGGTATTGTGGAGTATTGGGATATTGCGGAGTATGGGGGTATTGCGGAGTATTGGGGTATTGCGGAGTATTGGGGTATTGCGGAGTATGGGGGGTATTGCGGAGTATGGGGGTATTGCGGAGTATTGGGGTATTGTGGAGTATGGGGGGTATTGTGGAGTTTGGGGGGTATTGCGGAGTATGGGGGGTATTGCGGAGTATTGGGGTATTGCAGAGTATGGGGGGTATTGCGGAGTATGGGGGGTATTGCAGAATATGGAGGGCATTGCAGAGTATGGGGGGCATTGCAGAGTATGGGGGGGTATTGCAGAGTATGGGGGGGTATTGCAGAGTATGGGGGGTATTGCACAGTATGGGGGGTATTGCACAGTATGGGGGGTATTGCAGAGTATTGCGCAGGGAGGGATGGCTGGATCTGTGATTGGACGGCGCGATCACGTGGTAAGGAGCCGCTTCCATTGGCTCCTTACCGCGATCCTTGTTGCTGCGGGTCCCGTGGACCCGGCGAGTGCCGGTGATCGCGTGTGCGCGCCCGCTCGGGTGCACGGGTCTCATTCTCCGGGAGGACGTATATTCACGCCCTCCCAGAGTAAGGGAACCGCCTTGTAGCCGTATTTCGGCTATAGGGCGGTTACTAAGTGGTTAAAGACGTTTTTCATTTTTTTTTTACTTTAAGCATCATTAAAATCACTGCTCCAGAAAAAACTACCCTTTTTAAAACTTTTTTTCCATTGATACATGTTCCCTGGGGCAAGACCTGTGTTCTCAAACCCGTTTTACGACAATAACTTGCATATTAGGCTTTAAAATGAGCACTTTTGAATTCGAACGTTCGAGTTCCATAGACTTTAATGGGGTTCTAAATGTTTGCTCGAACGTTCGGTCCGTTCGAAGGTTCTGGTGCGATCCGAACGGGGGAAGGTTCGGCTCATCCCTACTGGCAAACTGCTTTCCTGAGAACTGAGCGAGAAGGGTGTTGTTTTTGGGCAGAAGAGACAAGTTTTGAAAAGCAGCAGAAGATATTTTGTGTATATGTGTTAAAGGATTCAAGCTCTCAAAATCAGGTACCTCCTGGTACCAGCAGCAGTGACACAGCACAACCACTGGCAACGTGCATTCCTGAGAAGGGTGAGATGAGTTTTGAGAAGCAGCAGAATAGATACTGGGGCTGATTTACCAAGCCTTTACTCCATGACTCATGGAGTAAAAGCAGGAGTAGCAGCCGTTTTGACATTTACTAAAGAAATACGCTGCTAGTGCAGTGTATTTCCCTAGTTACTAATGTGCTCCGTGCGCCCAGGAGAGGGTGCATTGTGCACCAGTACAGACCTGGCGCACGGCACATTGAAATGTAAATATCGGGGATTCGGGCGGTAGTTTATTAGGGGGAAGTGAAGTGACATGTGTTTTGAAGTGTTTGGCGGGCCGAATTGAAAGGGAAAGTGTTTTTTGAAAACAGATCCCCGTACGCTTGCACAGTGCGCCTGAACCTCGGGAGGTTCATTTGCATACTGGGCATGCGCAGAGAGAAATTTCGGAGCTTCCCGTGCGCCTTGTCAGTACGCCGTGAAAATCTTGGTAAATACCAAGCGGCGTACCCATGAATGCGCTGCGTGACGCGGCGCACGGGAATCTCCGAGCTGTTTTCAGCCCTGAAGGGGAACTCCGCGCCAAATTTCAAACTTGAAATCGGCGCGGGTCCCCCTACCAGGGCTACATTAGGCTCTTAGGCTTGGTCCGGAACGTGAGGGGTTAAACCCGCGCCGATTCGGCGCGGGGTTCCCCCCCCCCAGATCCAAACCAAGCCCTCATCCCAAGCACGCAGTCTGGCCCGGACAGGAATGGGGGTGGGGACGAGCGAGCGCCCCCCCCTCCTGAGCCGTACCAGACCGCATGCCCTCAACATGGGGGAGTGTGTGCTGTGGGGGAGGGGGGCACTGCCCCCCACCACACAGCACTCTTGCCCCCATGTCGATAGGGACAAGAGCCTCTTCCCGACAACCCTTGCCATTGGTTGTCGGGGTATGCGGGCGGGGCTAATCGGAATCTGCGAGCTCCCTTTAATAAGGGGGCCCCCAGATGCCGGCCCCCCACCCTATGTGAATGAGTATGGGGTACATCGTACCTCTACCCATTCACATGGGGGAAATGTAAAGTAAAATAAAACACCACACAATAAAATATTTTATTAATCTGCTCCGGAGCCCCCCTTTCTTCTTTAGCTCTCTTACAAGGGGGGGTTTCTTCTCTCCCGATCTTCCGCCGGGACCCTGGGCTTCGGTGATTTCTGCCGGGGGAGGGCGCCATCCCTCGGTCCTCTCCGGAGCCTTCCGCCGGATGCCCCCACCCCATTTAAGCTCTTTTACATTAGGGGGGGCATCCGGACTTCGGGGTCTTCTGCCGGGGGATGGCGCCTATCCCCCGGTCTTTCCGGTGCCTTCCGCCAGGGTTCCGGTCTTCCTGGTCTTCTGCCGGGGGTGCGCCAACTCCCAGGTCTTTTCTCTTCTGTCTTCTCTGCTCCCTCTTCTGCCTGGCTCCCCCGCGGAGCCAGGGCTTTCTTCCGTCTTCTTTCTTCTCTCTTCCTTCTTCTGCCTGTCTCCTCCGGGAGCACAGGGCTTGTCTGCGCTGTCCTCTCCCTTCTCTTCCATTGGATGTTGACACCATGTGACATCACATTCCCTGGGCATGATGGGAATGTGATGTCACATGGGTTGAGGTCACATGGTGGCATTGCCCTATATAAGTCCATGCCCGCTGCTCAGCGCATTCCAGCGCCGGACCTGTCAACATCGTGTCAACATCGAATGGAAGAGAAGGGAGAAGACAACGGAGACAAGCCCTGTGCTCCGCGGAGGAGACAGGCAGAAGCGGAAGGCATCGCAGAAGCCCGCGGGTGTCGCCCCCCGGCGGAAGACACCGTACAAGCCCGGGACCCTCCCCCAAAGGCAGGAGCCTCACTGGTGAAGGTAGTCCCGGTGAATTACGTCGTTGAAGACGGGGGTGGGGTGCCAGTGCACCCCCCCCCGCAGAAACCGTCGTAGAAGCCCGGGACCCTCCCCAAAGGCAGGAGCCTCACTGGTGAAGGGGGTCCCGGTGAATTACGTCGCTGAAGACGGGGGTGGGGTGCCAGTGCACCCCCCCCCCGCAGAAACCGTCGTAGAAGCCCGGGACCCTCCCCCAAAGGCAGGAGCCTCACTGGTGAAGGGGGTCCCGGTGAATTACGTCGCTGAAGACGGGGGTGGGGTGCCAGTGCACCCCCCCCCCGCAGAAACCGTCGTAGAAGCCCTGGTGAAGGGGGTCCCGGTGAAAGACGGCGAAGCCCGGGGCCTAATGGGGTGGTGGTGGGGGGCCCCGGCAGAAGACCCCCGGCAGACTAATAAATTAATTTATTCATGTGTGGTGTTTTATTTCTTTACATTTTTTTCCCCAGGTGAATGGGTAGGGGTACGATGTACCCCCATACTCCTTCACATAGGGTGGGGGGCCGGAATCTGGGGGCCACCTTATTAAAGGGGCCTCTCAGATTCTGATAAGCCCCCCGCCCGCATACCCCGACAACCAACGGCCAGGGTTGTCGGGAAGAGGCTCTTGTCCCTATCGACATGGGGACAAGAGTGCTTTGGGGTGGGGGGGCAGTGCCCCCCTCCCCCACAGCACACACTCCCCCATGTTGAGGGCATGCGGTCCGGTACGGCTCAGGAGGGGGGGGCGCTCGCTCGTCCCCGCCCCCATTCCTGTCCGGCCAGACTGCGTGCCTGGGATGAGGGCTTGGTTTGGATCTTGGGGGGAACCCCACGCTGGTTTTCGGCGCGGGTTTAACCCCTTATGTTCCAGACCAAGCCTAAGAGCCTGGTATGCACCTGAAGGGGAACCCACATTTTTTTTTTTTGGTATGGAGTTCCCCTTCATGAACAGCGATCTGTCATTTACCCATGTCAGTCCCCCCCCTTCAGTTAGAACACACCCAGGGAACATATTTAACCCCTCCCTCGCACCTAGTGTTAACCCCTTCCCTGCCAGTGGCATTTTTAGAGTAAGCAATGCATTTTTAGAGCACTGATCGCTAGAAAAATGCCAATGGTTCCAAAAAAGTGTCCGATGTGTCCGCCATAATGTCGCAGTACCGATAAAAATCGCTGATCGCCGCAATAACTTGTTAAATAAAAAATACAACAAAAATGCCATATTTTGGAGACTTTTGCCAAAACCAATCAATAAACGCTAATTGCGAGTTTTTGGGAACCAAAAAGATGTAGAATATGTATCGGCCTAAACTGAGGGATTTATTTATTTTTTAGAATATATATTTTAGGGGATATTTATTATAGCAAAAAGTCAAAATTACTCTTTTTGGTTTTTTAAATTGTCGCTCTATTTTTGGTTATAGCTCGAAAAATTCACAAAACACTAAAGTTAGCCCAATTTTTGGTGATAATGTGAAAGATGATGTTACACCGAGTAAATAGATACCTTACATGTCACGCTTTACTATTGAAAACACGCCTGGAATGGTGCCAAAATTCATTACTTAAAAAAATCCCCATAGGCGACCTTTTTTTTTTTTTTTCTCAGGTTACCAGTTTATAGCTACAGAGAAAGTCTAGTGTTAAAAGTATTACTCTCGCTCTAACGCACGCGTCACTACCTCACATGTGTGGTTTGAACGGTGTTTACATATGTGGGCGGGACTTACGCAAGTCCCGCCCACATATATAAACATCGTTCAAACCACACATGTGAGGTATTGACGCGTGCGTTAGAGCGAGAGCAAGACTTTTAGCACTAGACCTTCTTTGTAACTATAAACTGGTAACCTGAAAAAAAAAAAGGTCGCCTATGGGGAATTTCAAGCAAATTGGCAACCTTTTTTTTCCCACAAATAGATTATTAAATGTGCGTGTTTACTTCTGTCTTTAACACCTCCCCTTCAGGCTGGAAAGCATCAGATCAGGGGAAAAAAAAAAAAAAGCTCTCATTCCATTGCAGCTTGGTTCCTACATGTGTGATGAACTGAGCATGCTCAAACACTTAGAAAAAAATTATCCTTTCTTTTTAAAAGGTGAAAAACACTTGGATGCTCATAGAGCGTGGTTTGGGTTAATTGCAGGTGTGCCCAATTACAAGCTCACCCAAACTAGAGACTGCAATTTGTTCATGTGATTTCAATTGCTTCATTACTAGCACTGTTATAAAAAGCAGGGATCGATCAGTCCTCAGCTGCCCTCAGAAGGGGCAGGCTGGCAGAAATGCTGGTGCTAAACACAAATGTGGTTTGTTGCATGGGTTTTGTTTTGCCAATGGTTTTGGTTTATTTTTAAATGATGTTCACTTTGATGTATTTTTCTATGTGGCCTTATTTTATGAAAAATGTGTGAAGATGTTAAAGCTATGGTTATTTTGAATTTTGAAATGTATTTTTGTTTGTGTTTGTTTGTTTGTCTTTTTTTGCTTTCCTTGTTTTGTTGACCAATAAAAATTACTTTAAAATTGTTAAGTTTGTCTTTTGTTACTTTTTCATGCTACATATGTTGACAGCTGCAGCTGAAATCGGTTTGGGCCTAACAAATTATGTGTGATTTTTGTCTAAGCTTCTTTCCTGGTGTGTAATCATGAAATGTTTGCCATGTTTATTCTCCATGACTTTAAAGACAAAACTGGTAAGTATTTTCTTTTTTCTGCAGTGGTCCTCAGCCCTCAAGTACCCCCGACAGGACATGTTTTGTGGATTTCTCTTATCAAGAATTGCTGTCCAGACTGTCTTTTAAAGCACATGTGCAAGATGAAGGAAAACCTGCAAACATGGCCTGTGTGTGGGGGGGGGGGGGGGGGGTTTGCTATTGGTGGACAGGCTTGACGTGCTGATTTACAGCACTGTGCTTAAATCTAGTGCAAGGCAATCCTATTCAAATTGTGGGTGTTTGAGGGAAGCCATGTGAGTGTTAGAACCCCTGCTTTGTGTTTTTTTATTTTTGGGTTGAGCTTTGTGTCCCTTTTCTTAAAATTGGCTTCACTTCCTGTCACACAGCTGAACAGGAAGTGAGGTTAAAACCCTACCAGTGTCATTTCTTGGGGACACAGGTCAATCTAACTAGTGTCCCCATTAAGCAAATTGCACTCCAGCACTGCTGTGTACACCCCAAATCATGGGTCTTCAAACTACGGCCCTCCAGTTGTTCAGGAACTACAATTCCCATCATGCCTAGTCATGTCTGTGAATGTCAGTGCATTACAAGGCCTCATGGGATGTGTAGTTCTACAACAGCTGGAGGGCCGTAGTTTGAGGATCCCTGCCCCAAATGATTATTTAGTTTGGGGTTTAGTAAAGGCAAAGCCACTCTGCAGTACAAGCATAGTTGCTGAAAATCAGAGAGGAAGCACTGATGGTTTTAACATCCAATCCTGTAGAAGCAAAGTTGTTTTCTTTCTTCCTTGCTTTGCACTTGTAGTGCAAAGTGGATTTGCCTTTAGTAAATGGACCCCAAAGTCCACGATCCCTAATAATTTGGGGTGTACACAGCAAAATGCTAGAGTGCAATTTACATAATGGGAAACTATTTAGATTGATCTCTGTGTCCCCAAGAAAAGATATTAGTAAGGTTTTACCCTCACTTCCTGTTTGGCTATGTGACAGGAAGTGAATGAATTAGAAAGGGTGAAGACACCTCACAAATGTTGTCACTATCAGGGGTGCAGACATCCCCAAAAAAATGAGCAGATAATACTTATTTGCAAATTAATAATTTTTTAGTTAACATTGGGTGGGGTGCTCTAACACACACATTCCTACATATTAGCAACGCTGTATCCTGGCCTATTGGCATGGTTATATTTTCTTAGGGCTCTCAATAAAACTCTATGAAATTTGTGCTTAAGCTAGAACCAGGGGCGGACTGACAACTCATGGGGCCCCCGGGCAATAGAAGATTATGGGGCCCCTCTGGCTTACAGATGGCCACCACGCCAGGAGGTAGTGCAGAGGCGGGCAGCTAAAATCTTGGGATATTCACATTAAAAGCATGTCATTTTCGGACATATCAGGGACAGATCTAAAAAAAACACAGATTTTTACATACTGTCCCTGGCTTTACTGAGCCTGGCAACCCAGATGGGGCCCCCTAGTGGCATGGGGCCCTCGGGCAGTGCCCGAGTGACTCAATGGTCAGTCCGCCCCTGACAAGAACTATAATCAACAAGTTTTATTTTCTTTAATTTTGGATAGAGTGAGGGAGGGTTATAGGCCCTGTCAGTTTATTTTGTATTATCTGTGTCCAATTGGGGAGATTTGCCTTCACTTCCTGCCCCATAGCCAAACAGGAAGTGAGAGAAAAACTATGCAAATTAACCACTTCCCGCCCAGCCTATGGCCGATTTACGTCCGGGAAGTGGTTACACAATCCTGACAGGACGTCCTGCAGGATTTCATGCCGCGCGCGCCTGTGGGGGCACGCAGCGCGGCGATCGGTGATGCGGGGTGTCAGTCTGACACCCTGCATCTCCAATCTCGGTAAAGAGTCTCTCACGGAGACGGAGACTCTTTACCATGTGATCAGCCGTGTCCAATCACGGCTGATCACGATGTAAACAGGAAGAGCCATCAATGGCTCTTCCTCACTCGCGTCTGACAGACGCGAGTATAGGAGAGCCGATCGGCGGCTCTCCTGACAGGGGGCGTTCGCGCTGATTGTTTATCAGCGCAGCTCCCCCTCGGATCACCACACTGGACCACCAGGGATGCCCACCCTGGACCACCAGGGTGGGCAAAAAAAAAATGGAAAAAAACAAACAAAAAGCATTAAAAAAAAAGAAAAAAGATGCCAATCAGTGCCCACAAATGGGCACTGACTGGCAACCTGGGAAAATCAGTGCCACCCCACAGTGCCCATCCATGCACAGTGCCCACCTATCAGTGCCCACCTGTGCCACCCATAAATATCCATCAGTGCCACCCATAAGTGCCGCCCATGAGTGCCCAGCTGTGCCGCCCATGAGTGCCCATCAGTGCCGCATACCAGCGCCGCCAATCAATGCCACCTCATCTGTGCCCGTCAGTACTACCTCATCGATGTCCATCAGTGCCATCTCATCGGTGCCCATCAGTGCCGCCATATCAGTGCCCGTAATTGAAAGAGAAAAACTTATTTACAAAAAAATTAACCTAAAAAAATAAAAACGTTTTTTTGTTTCAAAATTTGCAGTCTTTTTTTAGTTGTTGCGCAAAAAAAATCGCAGAGGTGATCAAATACCAACAAAAGAAAGCTCTATTTGTGGGGGAAAAAGGACGCCAATTTTGTTTGGGTACAGTGTTGTATGACCGCGCAATTGCCATTCAAAGTGCGACAGTGTTGAAAGCTGAAAATTGGCTTGGGCGGGAAGGTGCGTAAGTGCCTGGTATGGAAGTGGTTAAGGGAATCCAGTGCCCCCCTCCCCCCCAGAACTAGTGTGTGGGTCCCCTGAAAATTCCTGGGCGTGTCATACAAAAACAGGGTGTGACCTTGACAGGAAGGGGTGGGTCATTTTTCTATTAGGAGGTGCAGATATGTAGTCAGGCCTAGGGCAGAACAAAACCTAAATATACTACTGCATATTAGGGCTTATTTAGACCGGATCCGATTTACAGCGTGTTTTTATATTGTGGGAGGAAACCCACGCAGGCACAGGGAGAACATGCAAACTCCATGCAGATGCTGTCACAGGCGGGATTCGAACCAACGACTCTTTTGCTGCTAGGTCAAAGTGCTATACACTACACCACTGTGCTGAACGAACATGATTGCAGCTGAAAGCATGAGATCTTTTATTTTTTTTTTCAATACCATGCTTTCCAGCCTTATTGACCCCGCCTCTCTCCATAAAGAGGACCTGTCACACACTAGTCCTATTACAAGGGATGTTTACATTCCTTGTAATAGGAAGAAAAGTGATCCAAAATCAAAAAAAGTGTCAAAAAAATGCAAGAATAAAAATATGAGGTAAAAAAAACAAACAAAAAAATAAAAAAACGCCCCTGTCCCTAGAAGCTCGCACTCAGAAGCAAATATGCATGTAAGTCCCGCCCACATATGTAAACACCATTCAAACCACACATGTGAGGTATTGACGCGTCGTTAGAGCGAGAGCAATAATTCTAGCCCTAGACCTCCTCTGTAACTCTGAACTGGTCACCTGTAAAAAAAAAAACAAGCATCGCCTATGGATATTTTTATGTCCCGAAGTTTGGCGCCATTCCATGAGTGTGTACAATATTAAAGCGTGACAAGTTAGGTATCTATTTACTCGGTGTAACATCATCTTTAACATTATCCATAAAAATTGGGCTAACTTTACTGTTTTTTTTTTTTAAATTCATGAACCGTGTTTTTTTTTTGGGCCAAAAAAAAGGCGTTAGAAAAATTATTGCGCAAATACCGTTGGAAATCAAATAAAAAATGACCGCTAACTTTATTCCCTAGGGTGTCTGCTAAAAAATTATATATAATGTTTGGGGGTCCTGATTAATTTCCCAGGAACAAAATATAATTTTTACATGAAGGAGAGAAGTGCCAGAATAGGCACGGTATGGAAGTGGTTAAAGTGAAATAATAAAAGTGAAATATTCCTTTAAATTTCATACAGGGGGGGAGGGGGGGTACACGCATGTTTCCCGTGCTTAGAACTGTCCCTGTACAAAATGTCATTTCTGAAGTGAAACAAAAAAAAGGAAGTTTAAAGTACTCATGGCTATAAAGAATACAGTCATTGCTCATTAAAAATAATAAAAAAAAAAAAAAAAAAAATGGGGGTCCCTCCAAATTAAATTACCAGGCCCTTCAGGTCTGGAATGGATATTAAGGGGAACCCCGCCGTAAACCCCCCCCCAAAAATGGCGTGGGGTCCCCCCAAATATCCATACCAGACCCTTCAGGTCTGGTGTGGATTTTAAGGGGAACTCCACCCCAAATTGAAAAAAAATTGGCGTGGAGTCCCCCTAAAAATCCACACCAGACCCTTATCCGAGCACGTTGACCTGGCCGGCCGCAGAAAAGAGGGGGGACAGAGTGCGGCCGCCCCTCTCCTGAACCGCACCAGGCCACATGCCCTCAACATGGGGAGGATGTCCCCATGTTGATGGGGACAAGGGCCTCATCCCCACAACCCTTGCCCGGTGGTTGTGGGGGTCTGCGGGCGGGGGGCTTATCAGAATCTGGAAGACCCCTTTAACAAAGGGGACCCCCAGATCCTGGCCCCCCCCCTATGTGAAATGGTAATGGGGTACATTGTACCTCTACCATTTCACCCCAAAAAAAATGTCAAAGTGTTAAAAATGACAGTAGCCGGTTTTTGACAAATCTTTTAATAAAATCTTCTTTTCTTCTTTCCTTCGGGTTTCTTCCGCTGCTTCTTTCTTGGGTCTTCTCGTCCACATCTTGCCCGACGTGTTCTTCTATCTTCTCCGTCCGTCCTTCAGCCTTCTGGTCCCGCATCTTGCCCGTTGTCTTCTCCTGTCTTCTTCTCCGTCCGTCCGCCAGCCTCCTCGTCCGCATCTTGTGTCTTCTCCGGTCTTCTTCTCGGTCCGCCAGCCTTCTCTTCCACATGTTTTTCTTCCCCGGACCCAGCGTTTGAATTTGATTTGGCCGCCGTGTTCCCGCTCCTGGGACCCGCCCCCCTCTGACGCCACAAGTAAACTCATATGAAAGTCCGCGTGTGGCATATGTGCGTCAGAGGGGGGCGGGGTCACATGAGTGTGACACGGCGGGAACTTCTTCTCCGGGCGGCGCGCTTGAAATTGAATTCCCCCGCTGTGTGACGCTCTGTGACCCCGCCCCCCTCTGACGCACATGACCTTCTAAGGAGTTTACTTGTGGCGTCAGAGGGGGGCGGGTCCCAGGAGCGCAACACGGCGGCCAAATCAAATTCAAACGCTGGGTCCAGGGAAGAAAAACATGTGGACAAGAAGGCTGGCGGACGGACGGAGAAGAAGACAGGAGAAGACGTCGGGCAAGATGCGGGACCAGAAGGCTGAAGGACGGACGGAGAAGATAGAAGAACACGTCGGGCAAGATGTGGACGAGAAGACCCAAGAAAGAAGCAGCGGAAGAAACCCGAAGGAAAGAAGAAAAGAAGATTTTATTAAAAGATTTGTCAAAAACCGGCTACTGTCATTTTTAACACTTTGACATTTTTTTGGGGGTGAAATGGTAGAGGTACAATGTACCCCATTACCATTTCACATAGGGGGGGGGCCAGGATCTGGGGGTCCCCTTTGTTAAAGGGGTCTTCCAGATTCTGATAAGCCCCCCGCCCGCAGACCCCCACAACCACCGGGCAAGGGTTGTGGGGATGAGGCCCTTGTCCCCATCAACATGGGGACATCCTCCCCATGTTGAGGGCATGTGGCCTGGTGCGGTTCAGGAGAGGGGGGGGCCGCACTCTGTCCCCCCCTCTTTTCTGCGGCCGGCCAGGTCAACGTGCTCGGATAAGGGTCTGGTGTGGATTTTTAGGGGGACTCCACGCCATTTTTTTTTCAATTTGGGGTGGAGTTCCCCTTAAAATCCACACCAGACCTGAAGGGCCTGGAATGGATATTTGCTGGGAACCGCACGTCTTTTTTTTTTTGGTTTTTACGGCGGGGTTCCCCTTAATATCCATTCCAGACCTGAAGGGCCTGGTAATTTAATTTGGGGGAACCCCTACACATTTTTTTGTTTGTTTTATGAATGAATCCCTTTAGAATTGTCAGAGCCGACAATTCATTATAGCCGCGTGTGAATTTTTAAATTACTTTTTTCCTTCTGAATGTCACTTTGTGCAGGGGCAGTTCTAAGTGCGGGAAAAATGCGTTATTTCACATGCTGACATTACACCCCCCCTAGGTACGAAATTTAAAGGAATATTTCACTTTTATTGTTTCACTTTAAGAATTATTAATTTCACTGCTCCCGAAAAAACGGCCGTTTTAAAAAATAAAAAAAACATTGATACATGTCCCCTGGGGCAGGACTGAGGTCCCCAAACACTTTTTAGGACAAAACTAGCAGATTAGCCTTTAAAATGAACACTTTTGATTTCTCCCATAGACTTCTATAGGGAGTTCGGCGCGGCTTTACATATTACTTTCAATGCGCCGGCTGCTACGCTGGTTCATGCGCCTAATTAAGCCTCCACCTGGCGCACTAATTAAGGCATGAACCAGCGCAGCGCACAGAGCATAGTAAATCAGGCCCATTGTCATTGTGTGTGTTAATGGTTTCAATAAACAAACAACTTTCTGAATTATACATCATTATCACAAATATTTATACATACATAAATAACAAATTATCTGAAAACGAAACAATTAATCAATAAAAATAATCAATTGGTTATAACAAATATCTAAACTCTACAGAAACAACAAACTATCCGAAAACAAAATAACGTACCAACAAATACAACAGAACAAAATGATGTATTTTACAAATGAACACTAAACAAAATAAAAATTTTCGTTGTGCACAAGTTTAGTATTAACCCCTTTATGACCAGCCGCCACAGTTGTACTGCAGTAGGTTGGCTTCCCTGGGCGAAACAAAGTTACCTTACGTCTCTTCGCCTTTTGACCACTAGCCACCGGAGGCACGCGCACAACCATGGCTCGCCGTCAAAGGCCGATGCAATTGCCCGGTGGGCACGATGACCACCTGGCACTCACGATCGCTCATGAGAGAACAAGAACTGGGATCTGTGTGTGTAAACACACAGACCCGGTTCTCTCATGGGAGAGGAGACGGATTGTGTAAAACTTGAAAAGAGGGTATGGACAGCCGCACACCAGTTAGCCTAAAAAGGTGGCCTTTATTGATAAAAAAAGGCACAACAAAAACAGCAGACAGTGGGGTAATACCTGACGCGTTTCACATTGAAGTTCAATGCTTAGTCATGAGCTATGTTGTGCCTTTTTCCTTTTATCAATAAAGGCCACCTTTTTAGGCTAACTGGTGTGCGGCTGTCCATACCCTCTTTTCAAGTTTTGCTTTGTGCATTGCCGGCACCCATCTGTTTCTGAGAGGACATTGATTGCGCTGTGCACTTACCTGGAGCTGCTATCTTCCCCTTCCTGTGAGACGGATTGTGTGTTCAGATATCTCTCTCCTCCTAGTCAGTCCCATCCCCCCACAGTTAGAACACACACTAGGGAACACAATTAACTCCTTGATCGCCCACTAGTGTTAACCCCTTCCCTACCAGTGACATGTATACAGTAACCAGTGCATTTTTATAGCACTGATCGCTGTATAATTTTCACTGGTTCCAAAAATGTGTCAAAAGTGTCCGATGAATATCGCAGTCCCAATAAAAATCGTTGATCACTGCCATTACTAGTAAAAAAAAGTAATAATAATAAAAATGCTATACATCTATCCCCTATTTTATAGATGCTATAACTTTTGCGCAAACCAATCAATATACTTTTATTGCAAACTTTTTATCAAAAATATGTAGTAGAATACATATCGGCCTAAACTGAGTATTTTTGTTTTTTTAATTAGGATATTTATTATAGCAAAAACTAAAAGATATTATGTTTTTTTCAAAATAGTCGCTCTTCTTTTGTTTATAGCACAAAAAAATCAAGCTGCAGAGGTAATCAAATAAAACCAAAAGTAAGCTCTATTTGTGGGAAAAAAAAGGATGTAAATTTTGCTTGGGTACAGCATCGTACGACCGCGCAGAAAATGGCCTGGTCATTGAGCAGCCAAATCTTCCAGGGCTAAAGTGGTTAAACCCAAAACCTAGTGTAATATATTGCAGTTTACCAATCATTTGTTTTCTTTTTTTAAAGGCTTTTGTTATCTCTGTTTTCACCTGATGATCTGACCAATAACACACCTCTTATATTAGACTGCTTCCACTTTGGATAAATGAATACATGAGGCACCTTTGACAAGCATTATTGTCAGTCTGGAAAGAAATGAGGGTTATAGGCATTAGCAGATGTAAATACACTAAAAAATTTAAGACAAACTTTCAATTAACAAAAATGGGGGAGAAAATTAGAAGTTTGAGAGCTCAGGGAGAATGTTAAAAGGAGGCAGAAAAACAGAGTATGGAATTATTTCATAAAAAGTCTTTAAAGTAGAATTATAGATTACACCTTAAAACTGACCCCCCCCCATCCCTCCTAACATCTATGCCAACTAATCTGTGTAATAAAATACATAGTTATCCAATTTCAGACTTCCCCAGTCTGCTCCCCTAGTGCTAGTGAGGCTGCAGGAAAGGGAACACTGACAGTGGACTAGCCATTGAGGTCTATGAGTAACATCACCGCTCCAGGCTTTACTAGCCATTGTCAGAGTGCTCTCTGCCCTGCAGCCACCCCTGGCTGGCACAGGGGAGATCCCATGTACAGAGCAGAGCAGACTGAAAATGGATAAGTATATGAATATTTCTTACACAGGTTAATTAGCATAGGTGTTAGTAGGAGGAAGGGAACAGCTTAAAGTGAAGTTCCACCCAAAAGTGGAAGTTCCACTTTAAGCACTCCTTTTCTTTGGAGGGGGGCAGGTATCAAGTTTTGACAGATACCTGCTCTCACTTCTGCTCAGGCTTTCTAGGCAGCTCAAGCGGAAAGTTCATATAATGTGCAGTTGTCTCATGGTTCTGGACCCTGAAGACCGCTCTGGTGTATTTCCTTTTGGCGACTTCCTGGTTCCTTCCCCGTGGAGCGCAAATGTCACTTCCGGTTTCTGTGCTTTAGAGAGTCACGCCATGACGCGTTTCATCACTTCCAGACTTCAACTGAGGGCGTGACTCTCACATGCACAGACCGGATTTAAATAACCCAGCGCCCGCCTTCGATGGACAGTCGACGCCCACTTGCATCATCCTCAACATCACTTCTCACTCGGCTGTGATTGTTCACATTGCTCGAGTGAGGGCAGAAGTACATATGTGCAGGACGTACTGCGCTACTTATGCCCATCACTGTTGCCACCATAGATTCCTATTTGAAAGGCAACAGGAGCTGCAGCACGTCCCAGCACAATGACTTCTTTAGCTGATCTTTGTGAAATGACATCCGCCATTAAGAATATTCACAATTTCAACATCAAATTGTACAAGTATAATACAATATAGAGCGCATATATTCACATTAATATATATATTCATATGTTTCACATACGGTCTATAGTGAGCAAGATGGTATAATATCCAGTTTGCTAGATAGCAACACACTAGATCCATTATGTCAACATATCTTGCAGTCTAGACACGTAGCCGTTGGACCAAATGACCATCTGAGGTACTATAGGTATGGCGACTAGAAACACCTATTAGGAAAGATTTTAAAATAATTCAGGAGGATTTGAAAGTTATTATATTGGTCTGCAAAATTGAGGTGAGGACTGAACCACTAAGGCCCCGTACACACGACCAAACATGTCTGCTGAAACTGGTCTGCGGGCCAGTTTCAGCAGACATGTTCGGTCGTATGTAGGCCCGAGCGTGCAGGATTCCAGCAAACATTTGCCCGCCGGGCCTTTTCCCAGCGGACAAATATTCCTGGACTTGTTTTAAAACAGTCCGCTGGAATCCTGCCCGCTCGGACATGTTCGGTCGTCTGTACAGACCTACCGTACATGTCCGAGCGCCCGCCATCCCTCGCATGCGTCGAATGACTTTGACGCATGCGTGGAAGCATTTAACTGGCAGGCCCGCCCACGTCGCCGCGTCATTGTCGCGGCGACACTGCGTCATCGTCGCGGCGACACCGCAGACACGCCCTGCGTATTGTTTACGCGCGGATTTCTGTACGATGGTTAGTACAGCCATCGTACAGAAATCCCCGGGTAGACATGTACGGTGAAAACGGTCCGGCGGACCGGTTTCATCGTACATGTTTGCCTGTGTGTACACGGCCTAAGTGTCACTAATAAAGCAGTTAATGTCTAGTTCGACATTCAAACCTTTCGGCATTAATACATCAACCAAATAAATCCATTTTGTTTCACGTTTTAATAACTCGTGAACCCTATGTGAACCCCTCCTGTGCTTCCAGATGTTCAATCCCCCAAAATTTGAGACCTGATGGGTCTTGATTGTGTTTCAATTTGAAATGGAGAGACACGTTATGGTCTTTGAACCCAATTTTTATGTTCTTAATGTGCTCTGCAATCCTAATCCTGAGCAATCTTTTGGTTCGCCCAATGTATAACAGACCACACGGGCACCTGAGAGCATAAACTACAAAATTGCTGTTGCAAGTGATGAATTGCTTAATTTCAAATTCACGGTTGTTGGAGGATGACGTGAAGTGATCGATTCCCCTTTGTAGATGTTTTAATTCCCCACAAGGTTTGCACTTTCTACATGAAAAGAAGCCATTTTTATCTCAAAACGTTAGAGGTTTGGTTGGTAAATCCAGGATCTTCTTCACAACCACATCTCCATGATTGGGGGCTTTCCTATAGATGAATTGAGGCTTTTGCGGTATTACAGGGCCCAACTTTTTATCCAATAATAAAATGTGCCAGTGCTGATTAAAAATGGCCTTGACTTCTTTATACTGGCTGTGAAATTGAGAGATAAAGCCCCATTCCTTTGAATGATTTGTTGTGGAATTTCATCCTGTCTCTTCTCCTCTATCTTTTAAACACATTTCTCTAGGAACAATCCCGACTTCCTCCACAATTTTGTTAAGAAATTGTGGATTATAGCCCTTCTCTTCAAACCTTCCTGTCAAAACCCTGGATTGGGTGAGGAAGTTTTCGGTTTCAGAGCAATTCCGCTTTACTCATTATCTGGCCTTTAGCAATGTTCTTGAGCCATTGTGGGTGATGTCCACTAGTGGTTGGCAAGTAGCTATTTCTATCTGTGGGTTTAAAAAATACTTTGGTTTCTAATTTATTATTTTGTCGGTAAACTGTTACATCTAAAAAATTAATTGTCTCTTTATGCCATTCTGACGTCAATCTGATATGGTTGTTGTTGAAATTTAAAACGTTTAAAAATTCTTGTAAAGACTCTTCAGGGCCCGCCCAGATAAAAAACAAGTCATCAATAAAACGTTTATAAAAAATCAGCTCAGATTTTCTGTTGCTAAAAATTGTTTTGTCCTCCCACTCAGCCATGAACAAATTCGCAATGCTCGGAGCGAACTTCGCTCCCATTGCTACACCCCTCTTTTGTATATAAAACTCATTCCCATACCAAAAATAATTGTGTGAGAGACAAAAGTTCAGGGCATGGCCGATAAAAACTTTCTGATTGTGGGGTAGATCTTCCCTCTGTCTGAGAGCCCAATTAAGGGCCAGAGTAGCATCATCATGCTGTATGATAGAATACAGCAAAGCCACGTCTGCTGTAACCAGTAGTGCCTGTTGGCCTTCTACCAAAGTGACATTGTGCAAATAATTTAAAAAAATCTTTAGTGTCTTTCAAATATGACTTAGTCATTTTTACGCTTTTCTGTAGGAAATTGTCCAAATACTGTCCCATTCTTGCAGCTATTGAATCTATGCTGTTGACAATTGGTCTGGCTGGTGGATTTACAGGATTTTTATGAATTTTTGGTAAGGTATATATCGTAGGTATTTTGCTACTTGTCGGTACAAAAAAATTTGCCTCTTTTTTGGAGAGCACCCCAGAGGAAGATCCAATTCCTACCAACACTTCCAGTTGATCCCTAAATGCTTGTGTGGGATTGTGACCCAAAAGCTCATAGGTGGCCTTGTCAGATAGCATGTCTATAATCTGACCATGGTAGAAGTCTTTAGAGAGTACCACTACTCCTCCTCCTTTGTCCGCTGGTCTAATAATTATATCCTTGCGTTTTTTCCAGTAGTTCTATTCCGTCCTGGATATGTTTTAGGCTGACATTTTTTTGGGGTCTAAGATGATTTAGATCGCGCAACGCCACACTTTTAAAAACTTCCACTTGATGGTTGGGGTTGTTAAGTGGATTGAATAAGGACTTATTCTTTAATCCACTATTGACTACCCCTTGATGGTTAATTGGCATAGTTTGCATATTTAATCCTACAAAATATTTTTTTATATTTAATTTCCTGATCTATTTGTGTACATCTATGTACACGTCAAATTTGTTTACCGTTTTTTTTAATACCACATTTCAGGCCCATGTTTAAAATATTCAGTTCTTTATGCGTTAGTTCCACTGTGCTTAAGTTAAAAATGCCATTATTTATTGTTGACGACTTCTTATTCTGGACCCTCCTTCCTGCCCTACATCCTCTGGTCCCATGTTCCTTGGTTGTGGATGCTGCATTTGCTCCCTGGTTCATGGATTGTGTGGCTGGTGGTCTCTCCATTCTTGGTCCCTGTAATTTTGAGGGGGGTATTGTTGTGGTCTTCCCCTGTTGGATGGATGGCCCCTCCCCTTTCTCTGCCCCCTCCCACCTCTCCCTAAAAAAGCATGCGGTGTAGCTAATGGTTGGTAGTAATTATATGTGGGGGTGGGATAGGGTGTAGGTTGTGGAATTGAATTCACTCCTCTACCCCTTCCCCCTCTGGGTTTACCTTTTCCCCTCATTAAAGGGGTGGAGAATTGTGCAGGAGAGTCAATGTCTATTTCATCTTCACTCACAATTTCATCTCTTCCTACTTTGGATGGATTATGTTAGTTCCACTGGTCCCCGGTTCTTCAATAGAAGATCCTGGATTTACCAACCAAACCTCCAATGTTTTGGGATAAAAATTGCTTCTAATAAATTGACCTTTGGGAATATTACATAGCCAAGATTTGTGATGGCAACTTCCCAATGGTATGTATGCATTGCGGTCTGTGGGTTTGAAGTAATTGGTAAGTTTAAAATGGTCCACATTTTTGACTATAGTCAAATCTAAGAAAACAATTTTTTCATAGTCAATGGTCCATGTTAGTGTTATATTTTAAACTTACCAATTACTTCAAACCCACAGACCGCAACGCATACATACCATTGGGAAGTTGCCATCACAAATCTTGGCTATGTAATATTCCCAAAGGTCAATTTATTAGATTGCGTCGCAACTGTACCACTGAGTCTGATTTTGTTGACCAATCTCGTGTTCTGGCAGATATATTTGTGCAAAAAGGGTATAATAAAGACAATGGCCCAGATTCAAGAAGCACTTGCGCCCGCGCAACCATAGGTTACGCAGCGCAAGTGCTTACTTGCTCCGGTGTAACGAGTGCTCCTGATTCAGGAACCTCGTTACACCGACTGCAGGCTAAAATCTGCGCGGCATAAGGCTCTTATGCCTCGCAGATTTTAGGCTGCATTCTTGCGGGGGGCGCTAGGGGGCGCTCCCATTGTGTATCAGCGTGTAGTGTGCAAATTGCATACTACCACTGATTCACAAGCTTGCGCGGGCCCCGCGCAAGCCAGGTACGGAGTTTCCGTACGGCTACTTTTAGCGCAAGGCTGCCCCTTCTAATAGTAGGGGCAGCCAATGCTAAAGTATAGCCGGCCTTCCCGCGCCGTGAAATTTGAATTTCGTAAGTGAAACGTGAATGGCGCTGGACGCCATTCACGTTCACTTAGAAGCAAATGACGTCCTTGCGACGTCATTTGCAGCAATGCACGTCGGGAAAGTTTCCCGACGGAGCATGCGCTGTACGCTCGGGGCGGGAGCGCGCCTAATTTAAATGATTCCCGCCCCCGGCGGGATCATTTAACTTGCGCACGCTTACGCCGGGCAAATTTGCCGGCGCGCCCTCGTAATTCACGGAGCTACTGCTCCATGAATCGAGGGCAGCGCAAAATATTTGCGGGGGCGCAGGGCAAAATCGTTGCCCTGCTCCCCCGCAAATATTGCGCAATTCTACTTGAATCTGGGATGGAAATTGGACAGGTTCAACAATTGGATAGAACCGTCTTAGTTTCCAATCGTGTGGCTAATGTCAGTCTACCCTCCAACGACAAACATAATTTTAAAATGATCTTGGACTATAACGTCCAACATAAAAAATTTGAACGGATCATTGCAAAAAATTGGTCTATCTTGAAACAGGATAAGATATTGGGACCCGCATTACCAGAAAAAACACAATTTGTATACAAGAAAGCTCCTACCCTCAGGGATCGATTAGCACCTAGTGTGCTTGATCCCCCAGTCATTTCAGATAACCGAATGTTTAAGTTTCTGGGGGGTTTCTATGCGTTTGGACGATGTGTCCCATGTAAACATTCTAAAGTGAATATTAAAAAGAGGAAAAGATTCATGGCATCCGCCACTAATAAAGAATATGATATCAAACAGATTATCACTTGTGACACTGTAGGTGTTGTCTACATGTTGGAATGTGATTGTGGCCTTCAATATATAGGCAGAACCTCTAGACCCCTACATGTACGGTTAGCTGAACATGTTAATAACATTAAACAAGGGAAAACTACACATAATGTATCCCGCCATTTCAGAGATTTTCACCATAGAAATCCAAAGGGGTTGCGTTTTTGGGGAATAGAAAAGGTCAACCATCATTGGAGGGGGGGCAATTTTATCCGACAATTAAGCAAGAAAGAATCTTATTGGATCCATGAGACTCATGTTCTTTGCCCAGATGGGCTGAATGTGGATTTTGATTTCAACTGTTTCATATCCGATCGCTGATATTATGATTTTTTTGGGGTTTCTCCCATTTTAATATTTCTAAGTTTTTTTTTATCTAATTATTTATTAATTATTGTATTATTGCTGTTTTATGCTATGTATTTTTATGTCCGATGGTTGCAGCGGTTGACCTCATGTGTTTTACTGGTCTGCATGATTATGCAGTCCAGATATATTTTTTCTATCTGATATTTGTCCAAAAGATTTATTTTTTTTGCACATTTATTTTCTTGTTTATTGTTGCTAAACATATGTTTGTTTGGGGCTTTTAGTAGGTTTTACTCTTCCCCTGCATAACTTTACTGGCTGGCTGGGATCGGTTCGATCGCTAGTGTAAGAGATTGGCCGTTCGTCATTTACTTTGCGATCGCTGTGCAGTTCGTCCTGCACGCCGCTCCATAGCCTGAAAGCTTTTTGGTCCCGCACACCGCCCTGTAGCTGGAGAGCTTTTTGTTCCTTCTGCTGCTCCGTAGTTGCTGCGGCGTCCTGTTCACCATGGCAACCTTCACGTTTATAGCTGGGTGCACGTCTCCTCTTCCCTACATCCGCTGAAGAAGTCCCGCCCCTGGGACGCAACGTTCGGTAGGGAAGCATGTGACGTCACCCGCTGCCATCCATCGGATTATGCTGTTTGTCTGTATTCACTCCTGGCACTGGATATAGTGCCTTTTATGTAAGTGCAATTGCATCATTAAATTTTATTATCTGTTATCGCGGAGAAACACTATGTTTTGTCTTTTTTACATTGGATCCTATTAATGTCATCTATGCTGATATATCCTGAGAGGTATCCATCCCCTGTTTGGATTATGCTGATATATAAAAATAAAAATGTGGAGCCAAAATAAATTACCTGTATCCTAAGGTAGAGAAGGTAATCTCTCCCTGGATGGTTAGCAAAGGAGAAATATCAACCGTATGAAGGTGAAATATATTAGTGAGTGTCAGAAACTCTAACAAAAGTGCACAAAAAACAGGTGGGTGATTGATCCTTGCATCTCCACTGCATTCTTTGGATTTACTCCTAACACCCATCCCAGGGTTGGAGTTGCTACTGCTTAAGGATTTTTTTCAGTTGCTTTTTCCATGTATGTGTGACTTTGAATTTTTGATATATATTTTTTATCTTGTTTTTATGAGATTTTTACTGAATTTTGTCACCTTTGTGAAATTTGGAAAGATTGTTTTGCTTTACCAAATAAATCGTTTTTACACTATGTGGAGCACCTCTCCTTTTTTCTTTTTTCTCCTCATACTTGGGGGTGTTTGAGCTATTTCCAACAACTGAATGGCCACTCAGTGTTTCTTCTAAAGACAACGGAGCAAAAGTTTGGATTACCACGGCCCAGGACCATCGTTCTGAGGATATCTTGATCAGGGAGACAGACGGTCTAATCAAGCTCTGACGACCCTCCCACCGTATGGTGTGTTAGAGGGTCCACCAGTTCCGGTA
The DNA here is from genome assembly GCF_905171775.1 of Rana temporaria. NCBI lineage: Eukaryota > Metazoa > Chordata > Amphibia > Anura > Ranidae > Rana > Rana temporaria. Next base: position 221,895,756 of record NC_053493.1, read on the forward strand.
AGAGTATCCATTCACTATTATTGTTCCCATGTCTTCTGTTTGAAGATTTGAAGCTCCACCCCACACAGCTGAAGATTTTGCAAATTGTCTCCACTGTATATTATACAGGACTAATTTACATCAAGTATACCTATCATTCAACAGGGGGCACTGTTGCTCTAGTCACCAAGTGCTGTGGCTGTACCCAAGTACTGAGACATCACGTTTCTTATTCACGGGATATTGTACTAGATCATTTATGTATCATGCATATTTGTTATTTTTGTTTGTATTTTTGCTCTCATTAGTGTGTCAGTATATGGTGCTGTTATTTTTTTATTTTTTGTGTTTACATGTGATTTACGGATAATAGGTCACTTTGTTTTTGGTTGTGATTTTGATCACCTGTTATCACCACCTTTCCACAGAATTTTGGTGTGTCACCTTTTTTAGTGACACTCTACAGATTTAGATACAGCAAGCAGGGCGTTCATTACTTCCTACTTGCCTGTTTTTTGTGCACTTTTGTTAGAGTTTCTGACACTCACTAATATATTTCACCTTCATACGGTTGATATTTCTCCTTTGCTGACCATCCAGGGAGAGATTACCTTCTCTACCTTAGGATACAAGTCATTTATTTTGGCGCCACATTTTTATTTTTATTTGTTCACGAAGAGTTCACTTTGTTATGTTGGCAGCCTAAAGTATAGATACATTACAGGGTGCGCAATATTATACACAACTTTTCTATGCTGATATATGCCTTGGATTCACCTATGTGGGAAAGCGAATTTTTATTATTTGTGAGGTGAGCGGCCATTGTTACTATTGGTGGAGGTCTCCTGCTATCCCACGCTACATCACCTGCATGTTGTATTTTGTCAGTCACTTTTAAAAGGATCACTTGGATGACTTTTTATCTGGACTATTATTATAGCGCTGCACTACCTTCTTACGCTGTATAAGCACAGAAGAGAAATGACGTTTTAGGCATGAAATATATTAAATACTCATTAGTTGGAGTGAGGAAGTATGGCTTCATACTCCGTTTGTTTATACAGGTGTTCCGGTTATTTCATTGATGCTGATTCATTGTTTTTAATTCATTGGTTTTAGCCATCTTGGATTTTATATATATCATGAATTTTATACAGGCTTGTTTTATGTATATTGTATATTTTATATATTATATTCTATATTTTATATTTTATATGTGCATATATTTTTCTTATATATTTATTCTATCTGCATCTGGATATTTTAAACCAGGTCCGGATATGGATATATTATATAAATATTGGACTGCCACCAATGGTCTTTTTGGCATGTAATTACATGCGGGGTCAGATGGTCATTTGGTCCAACGGCTACGTGTCTAGACTGCAAGATATGTTGACATAATGGATCTAGTGTGTTGCTATCTAGCAAACTGGATATTATACCATCTTACTCACTACAGTATAGACCATATGTGAAACATATGAATAGATATATTCATGTGAATATATGTGCTCTATATTGTATTATACTTGTACAATTTGATGTTGAAATTGTGAATATTCTTAATGGCGGATGTCATTTCACAAAGCCCAGCTAAAGAAGTCATTGTGCTGGGACGTGCTGCAGCTCCTGTTGCCTTTCAAATAGGAATCTATAGTAGCGCAGTACGTCCTGCATATCTGTACTTCCGCCCTCACTCGAGCAATGTGAGCAATCACAGCCGAGTGAGAAGTGATGATGAGGATGACGCAAGTGGGCGTCAACTGCCCATCGAAGGCCGGCGCTGGGATATTTAAATCCGGTCTGAGCATGTGAGAGTTACGTCCTCAGTTGAAGTCTGGAAGTGACGAAACGTGTCAGGGCGTGACTCTCTAAAGCACAGAAACCGGAAGTGACGTTTGCGCTCCACGGGGAAGGAACCAGGAAGTTGCCAAAAGGAAATACACCAGAGCGGTCTTAAGGGTCCAGAACTGTGAGACAACTGCACATTATATGCCTGTTTTTTAACTATTTGCGGTACGCATTGATATAGAAGGGGATATTTGTTTTGGGGGATTTTTCTCAATAAATTTATCAAAACGTTATTGCACTATATGGATTTCTTTCCCTCATACATGCTGAATATTGCTGAAATGGTGAAATTCTGACGGAGATTAAGGAGGTGGATTATATGCTGTTTTATTTCTACCATCTGGTAAGTGCATCCCCTGAAGGGGACTCTTTATCCCCCCACGTGGTGAACAGCAGTGGTGATTGGAGCACTTATATCTTACCTCAACACTGACTAGGATTACAGCAAGCGTAGAGTTTGCAGCGCTGCTGCAGGACTGTGTTGGACTCTGTGGGAGTCCTTTATTACTTTTTCTGCTATTTAATTTAGAAAAATAAAGTAACCTAGGTAAAATTGACATTTTTAAAACGTTAATCCTACTCAAAAGAGAAAGGGGATATTTAGTCCATTGTTGGAGGGATATGGTTGTCATGGATATGCAATAAAGTCTGGCAGCTTACCTGTCTCCATATGTTCATTAGAGGCCTGACTCTGTTCTGGTTGCCTTTTTATCACCTCTCCTTCCTGTATGGCCCCACCCAGGCCATCCCAGAAAGTCTATATTAACTGTTGCACTATAGGTCTGCAGTGCTGTTCAACCGTGTTGTTAGCTTAAGGCCCCGTACACACGACCGAACATGTCTGCTGAAACTGGTCCGCGGACCAGTTTCAGCAGACATGTTCGGTCGTGTGTACGGCCAATCGGACAGGATTCCAGCGTACATTTGCCCACCAGACCGTTTTCGAGCAGGCAAATGTTTCTAAACTTGCTTAGAAACATGCCCGCTGGAATCCTGTCCGTCGGACATGTTCGGTCGTCTGTACAGATGTCCGAGCGGCCGCCATCCCTCGCATGCGTCGAATGACTTTGACGCATGCGTGGAAGCATTGACCTTTCAGCACGCTGTCTGTCCGCGCGGATTGACTCTCATTTCTGTATGATGGTGTGTACAGCTATCATACAGAAATCTCCGGGCGGGCATGTCCGCTGAAAACGGTCCAGCGGACCGTTTTCATCGTACATGTTTGCCCGTGTGTACGAGGCATAAGTTCCTGTCTGTGGTGTGCTACAATTACCTTCCTGTGTACCGTTTTTGGCTCGTTCCTGACTTCTCCTGTTTGCCTGTGACCCTGACCTTTTGCCTGTCTCTCGGTTACCCTTGTCTACCTGTTGCCCTGACCTCGGCTTACCCATCACTATCGCTTGTCCTGCTTGCTGCTTCCCCTCTCTCCCTGCGGAGCGTGACCTAGGGGATCCCAAGGGTCGCGACCTGGATCCAGCTGCAGCGAAGGCCATCCTCACTAGAGGCTCGGGTGAACACAAATCTGGGTCTTAGACTCCGCGCCCTGGGGAATCTGGGGTTCACGCTTCCTCTCTGATAGCAGCAGTCGGCTATAGGGTTCACTACCCTGTGGTGCATCCCTGACCCCAACAGGGTGCACTTGTCACCTGGCCACAGGTGACCTGACACTGGTCTGGTGATATCTTGCATCGGGGGGGGGTAATTTGCGGAGTATAGGGAGGAATAGCCAAAAATGGTACTGCGCTAATTCAAAAACCTGGATCAAGCGGCAACAGGAAATGTTATACAACACCAATAACTAATTATAAAGGAAAAAGCTGTGCTATAAGTGAACCTATATGGCACTCACTACCATACATACATAATCATAAAAGTGAAAAGGTGAAAAAATTAAACATTGAAAAAATAATATGTATCACATAACTAGTGAACAAATTGACCAATCAAACCTGGTTTCTGTGACTCAGAATGTGAAAAACAAAATAAGTGATCATCTCCAGGACCAATTAAGGTCAAAAGAAATTAAGAGAAACATGTATATATATGAATGGGAACTTAGTCCATGTGTAAGATCAAAACATTAAAAAATGAAAATGAGAACAATAATAAAAAATATGAAAAAAGAAGTGCTCTGAGTTCAAATTAGCAATGAATGCTAATAATAATGTGAAAACAAACATTGAAAATGTCCAATTCATATATCCACTATGCAAAACGTAATCCACAATGTAAGAAAAAAGTGATGATAGAAAAGTTCCTCCACCTAGGTAAACACTGCCGCTTACCAGATATGAATGATCTCTCCCTCTGGGGAGGAACAAGAAATGGGACTTGTTGCGCATGGCCAGGGTTAAAGCTTCCTTACTGTCATAAAAGTGAACCCGCACAATTACATCCCTGGGCCTAGCTCCGGCCAGGGGTTTAGGACCCAAGGATTTGTGGGCCCTGTCCAAACGCCAGTCAACATCCGCCACCGTGGGGGCCAGTGTGTTAAAAAGGCCCAGGAGGTAGGGGTATTGTCACCCACCGTTTCAGGGATACCTCGAAAGCTTAGGTTGTGTCGCTCTCCCTGTTCTCTAAATCCTCTTGCTGCAATTGCAGTTGGAAAACTGAGTGTTTTAGGGTAGTTTGAGGAGTTTTCTTCTTTGAGAACCTGTACATAATTAGCCAGCTCATCAAACTTATTCTCCAATGTATCTGTACGCTCACCTAATTGGGGGATTTTCCCCCACAAATTCAGAGAGATCTTGTCCACCTCCGCCGCAATGTTGAAGGTAATTTTTTGCAGGCGGTTCTGTAGCTTGTCATCCAATATGTCGTTAAAATAGCCTGAGGATTAGTCCCAGGTATAGTTTTAGTAGCCGGCACTGGGTTACTGGCTTCCTCAGTCCCCAATAGCATAATTGCGAAGTGATCAGCAGGGGAACTCGAGGCCGGGGATTGCAGCCTAGTAAGTTACCGATCCATAGCTGTTTCCGGTTGTGGCCCAATCAGCGGAGAATAGCAGTGTTTCTGCTGTCCAATGGACAATGTAGGTCACGGAGAGCAGACAGGACCTGGAGCTCACTCACTACACGTCCACCATGTCAGAAGCCGTGCATGCACCCCTCTCCTCCCTGCAATCTTCTGGGACATGTCACAGACCCATTTGACCAACCAATAAAGAAGCGCAGCGTGCCTTGCACCTGGCTGTGAAGCCGCAAGCTGTCACAGCCGGGTGCCCACACTTGCAATGCCCACACCTCAGAGAGGCAAGAGAAAGAGCCAAGAGTTCAGGCAGCCACATAGCTGTATCGTGGAACAGGTGAGTGTGTGTTTATTAAAAGTCCACAGCTACATAAACACAAAAATGGCTGGAACTCTGCTTTAAGGCTTGTTAGGTGTAAGCTCTACTTTAAGTAGAGGATGTGTATGGATTATTTTTTTATGAATGATATTGTTTAGTGTATTGTAAAATTTATATACCATACAAATATAATTTTTTTCCAGATTGAAGACCCTAGATAAGTAGGTTTAACATAAGAGTGCTATTACTAAGTACTAGAAAACAAATCCTATTTGTACTCAATACAGTTTGTTAAGCTTCTCTTTGTCTAATACACATGCATAGCATGTAGTTATGTATTATTATGCAGCTGAAGTAGATTGTGTCACTGGTGTTTTGCTGTTTTTCAAGGACTGTCAACTACAATTAAATTGTGGGTTCAGCAAATCTTTAATGAATTGTTAAAAACTTGACATGAATGATGTTGATGAGAATCTGACCCTTGTGAAACATTTAAGGTCATCCATAGTTGTGACAAAAGATAGTAATTCTTATTTTAGGGATAATTTATTATGCTAGTTATCATGTGCAAGTATGTATTATGAAGTATGAAATTCTCATTTTTTTTTGTTTTTTCAGATGGGATAAGATGGAACGCATAATGTATTACACAGCTGTTGATAATGCAAAGTGTAATGCGCGCTGTTCTTTGTAGTTAGTACTGAAAATGTAAAAAATGTGAATACACACTTTTGAATGATAGAAATATTACTACAATGTGTGTATATATTATATGTATATACAGTATATACTGTATACCAAATTGCCATCACTTCAACTAACAATTCTTTTATATGTACTTAATGTATCCAGATGAACATTTTAAAGAATTGTCTACACTGTATGCTAAACATAGAGGTAAAAATGTAATTATAGTGCCTTGTAAAAGTATTCACCCCCTTGGCCTTTTACCTATTTTGTTATTGTTATATTACAGCCTTTAGTTCAATGTTTTTTGTTTTGTTTTTATCTGAATTATATGGAATGATTTAGAACACAATAGTCTACGTTGGCGAAGTAAAATTAGAAAAATATATACAGTACATAAAACTATTTTTCAGAATCCAAAACTGATAATTGGCATGTGTGTATGTATTCACCCCCTTTGTTATGAAGCCCATAAAAAGCTCAGGTGCAACCAATTTCCTTCAGAAGTCACATAATTAGTGAATTGATGTCCACTTGTGTGCAATCTAAGTGTCACATGATCTGTCAATACATATACAGACCTTTTGCCATGAAGACCAAGGAACTCTCCAAACAAGTAAGGGACAATGTTGTTGAGAAGTACGAGTCAGGCTTAGGTGATAAAAAAATATCCAAATCTTTGATCCCTAGGAGCACCATCAAAACTATCATAGCCAAATGGCAAGAACATGGCACAACAGCAAACCTGACAAGAGACAGCCGCACACCAAAACTAACAGACCGGGCAAAGAGGGCATTAATCAGAGAGGCAGCACAGATACCTAAGGTAACCCTGGAGGAGCTTCAGAGTTCCACAGCAGAGACTGGAATATTTTTACATAGGACGACAATATGCCATATGCTCCATAGAGTTGGAATTTATGGCAGAGTGGCCAGAAGAAAGCCATTATTTTCAGCAAAAAACAAAATGGCACGTTTTTAGTTTGCGAAAAAGGCATGTGGGAAACTCCCAAAATGTATGGAGGAAGGTGCTCTGGTCTGATGAGACTAAAATAAAACATTTTGGCCATCAAAGAAAGCGCTATGTCTGGCGCAAACAAAACACATCACATCGCCCAAAGAACACCATCCCCACAGTGAAACATGGTGGTGGCAGCATCATGCCGTGGGGATGTTTTCAGCAGTTGGGACTGAAAAACTGGTCAATGTTGAGGGAAAGATGGATGGTGCTAAATACAGGGATATTCTTGAGCAAAACCTGTACCACTCTGTGTGTGATTTGATGCTAGGATGAAGGTTCACCTTCCAGCAGGACAATGACCCCAAACACACTGCTAAAGCAAAACTTGAGTGGTTTAAGGGGAAACATGTAAATGTGTTGGAATGGCCTAGTCAAAGCCCAGACCTCAATCCAATAGTCAGTGTGGACAGACTTAAAGATTGCTGTTCACAAGCACAAATCATCCAACTTGAAGGAGCTGGAGCAGTTTTTCAAAAAGGAATTGTCAAAAATTCCAGTGGTAAAATGTGGCAAGCTCATAGAGACTTATCCAAAGTGACTTGGAGCTGAGATAGCCACAAAAGGTGGCTCTACAAAGTATTGACTTTAGGGGGGTGAATAGTTATGCACATTGACTTTTTATTTTGTCCTATTTGTTGTTTGCTTCACAATTAAAAAAAAAAAAAACATCTTCAAAGTTGTGGGCATGTTCTTTAAATTAAATGATGCAAATCCTCAAACAATCCATGTTAAGTCCAGGTTGTGAGGCAACAAAACACGAAAAATGCCAAGGGGTGAATACTTTTGCAAGGCACTGTATGTTACATTATAATCTATAGAGATTTGATTTGTTGTCAAATACATTTGGTTTAAAGCTAAATTCCAGAGAAACAGTTACCTATAAGGTCAAATATATTACTATTACTATGCGCTTCCTTATATCATTTTTTTGGGTGCACATACGTTATTGGATAACCCATTGGAGCAGTGTTGGATTATGAGCAGAGACCTGTTACTAAACTCTGGAGAGGGAGAACAGTTGCAGTGCCTGTAGTGTGGGAGAGCAGTACATGCTGGAGCCTGGAGACATCCTTGGCACCTGTGCTTATACACTTATGTTCATCTGCCCTCTGGTAAGAGTATTGTATATGTGCATTGTGGTGTGATGTGTCATTGCATACACTGAAGTTGGTGCAAAGCTTATTTGTTCATGTGCAGCATAGGAACTCTTTTTAAATATATTAATTATCTGACAAAATGTTTTTAAAGCTGCTCAGCCAGTGTTGTGATCTTGATCTCCTCGCTTTAAATTTTGGAAGGTAGGCTGACATCCTTGTGAAATTAATAATAGCCAGTTGCTATGCAGTGGGTTACAAGGGAATGATGCAAAGGTAGATTCTGGTACTGAGAAGAATATATACATTTAGTGAACATATAATAACAATTTATGTTCTTGGAATTCAGCTAGTGTTAAGCTGGGTTAAATACTTATTTAAATACTTATTTGGATTTCCTCTGCAGCTAGCACTCTCCTTTGCTGTTTTCAAATTGTCTGTTCTCCTATAACATTAGGACTGCAACAGGCCAGGCAGTAAAGTGAGTAGCTTTAGGGGACCAGTCACCCTCTCTACAATCTAGTCAATATTCCAATCGCACACGTTCCTGGACTTTTGAAATGGCTCATAGAAAAAAAAGTGGGTGCTGGCTGAAGCGATCACCAGCTGGGCACTGGAACCATCAGACAAACAAACATATTCGCCAGCACAGCATGGATCGTAACGTCCAAAGAATTTAATGCAAAGCAAGCATCACAGAAAGTGCAACGTGGGATTGGGAGAGAGGGGTAAGAGGTCACAAGCCTTGGGACTTTGACGGTGTCAAGTAATTATAATAACCAAAAGATCATTACAAATGAATAGAAAAGTAGAAAATGTATTTATTGCAAAAATTTAAATAAAAACATGAGACAATTCATATTAAAATGCCTACTTAATCCTAAACAGGTACATAAAGTGACAAAATTCTCGACATGTTTCGCTTCAGGTGGAGCTTCTTCAGGAGATGATTCAATGGCGTTTAAGTATGTACTACAAGTGGAAAAAGAATATGATGGTTCATGTAAATCTTGAGAAAACATTTATAATTATATATAGTTTTAATCAAGACAAATATCAAGAAATATCAATATATATATATATATATATATATATATATATATATATATATATATATATATATATATATATATATATATATTGAAAACATAAAGTTATGAGTTGTTGCATCTATATAAGAGAATACAAAATGCAAGGGAGTAAAACCTGAAAACGTGATTGGAATCTTAACAAATAGTAGTAAGTAGAGGAACTGAATTACTTACGGGGGAGATGTACACGGACATGCACCACAGAAAAATTCCCCAAAACAACTGGAAAAAGAGAGGTAACTCACAGGACCCTGCAGATGAGAACAAAGAAAAAAAGGGGGGATAATATTGCCAAATATGTTGGAACTATTGGAAAATAGATTTAAATAGAAAACATGGTAAACAAAAATTACCTTGAGAACATATATACAGTAGAATCAATAATAAAATATTGAACGATCCAAATCCCAAAACTTGTCCATAGAGCATAAGCTCCAAACAGCTGTTTTATAACTGCAGTAATTTTATCCTCAAACAGGCAAAGTCTATGCAGCACATAAACTGCAATTCGATTTGAAAGTAGAGACAGCATACCTGTAAAGGCAAATCCAAGATGAATTCCAAAGGGAGCGCATAAACCGAACGCAGACATGACGTGTTCTCTGACCAGACTGCATGAAAATGACAGACAATGGTGTCTGCAAACGCTGTCTTTATTTCAACCCAGACTTAGTGACGTCCGACGTCATTGTTGCGTGGCGGACGCTTTCAGAAAAGGAAGGCGTAAAATACGACAAATCTCTGACCTAGTGGGAAGGGCAGAAAATTATATTGCAAGCCTGGAAAGGCTGCAATAGCTATATTAAAGAACCTGAACGTCAGCGCTGGGCCAAAAAAGCATGAGCGCACATTTGGGGGCCAAAGGTCAAATAAGTCGGAAATGCGAACACAATGAAGTAGCGTAATCACCTACGATCTCGGAAGACTAAAGAGAAGGAAAGCTCCTTAAGACCAAAATAGGAGGAGAAAGCCGATGAAACAGCACTTCCAAAACGGGGCTGAGAAACAGTAAGGCCCCATACACACGGGAGGATTTATCCGCGGATGCGGTCCAGCGGACCGTTTCCACGGATAAATCCTCTCGAGGATTTCCGCAGATTTCTATGCGATGGAGTGTACACACCATCGCATTGAAATCCGCGCCAAAATCCTCTGGCGATGACGTGTCGCGCCGTCGCCGCGATTATGACGCGGCAACGTGCGCGACGCTGTCATATAAGGAATTCCACACATGCGTCGAATCATTACGACGCATGCGGGGGATCCCTTCGGACGGATGGATCCGGTGAGTCTATACAGACCAGCGGATCCATCCGTTGGGATGGATTCCAGCAGATAGATTTGTTTGGCATGTCAGCAAATATTCGATCTGCTGGAATCCATCCCAGGGGAGAAATATAAGTGGAAACAGATCCGCTGGAGTGTACACACCATAGGATCTATCCGCTGAAACCCATTTGCTGGGATTTTTCAGTGGATGGATTCTATCGTGTGTATGGGGCCTAAGTCATTGATGAGGGTCACTGTTTATATCCATACGGGGATAGGCAAGAAATCCCAAACATATCCCCCATAAACAAGAGGTTGTATAACCATTCGATAAGATCCCAAATCAAAACAATAGCATACATTGATGACAATGTCTCAAAATAGCTAGTAGTTAAATAACAATTGAAATATTTGGAGAAATATAAATGTAAATATAAATCCTAATTATTCTAATAGGGGAGAAACCAATCATATTAATTCAGGTATAGGTAGAAAAGAACATATTTACACTATAAAGCAAGAAACAGAAACAACTGCAATACACAAATTGATACCAAAATAAATTGGAATACAGTATAAAAGGCATATATGATGAATATTGAAAGTTAGCAAAGACAAAAAACAAAGAAAGAAAGAAGAATGAAGAATGAAAGGAACATGCTGTTTAAGTATAGCTATAGGAAAGGCTTGAAACTCAGGGCATCATTTAATCCCAGATATTGCAATGTCCCTAAATTTGATATCCACCTAGTCTCGTGCTGCAATAATACCCTATCTTAGTCCCCACCTCGCTGGGTGGGAGGAACATGCTCTAATGCATAGAAATGCATCATGGAATCATTGTGATTGTGACAAAGACCCATGTGGCGACTTAGAGGAGTCTCCATCTTCCTCTTTTGCACTGAAGAGACATGGGCCCAGATTCAAATATGCGATACAACAGCGTATCTCCTGATATCTGAGTCCGGCCGTCCTATCTATGCGCCTGATTCATAGAATCAGGTTCCGTATAGATCCCCCTAAGATCTGAAATGAGGAGAAACGAACGCCCGCCCGCTTTTTTTTTACGTCGCTTGCGTTCGGCTTTTTCCGGCGTATAGTTACCCCTGCTATGTGAGGGGTATCCTATGTTAAGTATGGCTGTCGTTCCCGCGCCGAGTTTTGAATTTTTACGTCGTTTGCGTAAATCGATTCAGAATACGGCCGGATGCAAGTTACGCTCACGCCGAAAACAATGAAGTCCTAGCGACGTCATTTTGAGAAATGGACGCTGGGAAATTTAGCCGGCGGCGCATGCGCAGTTCGGACGTGCCTGATTTAAATACTACACTCTCCCTACCCGCGGAATTTGAATTCCGCCGGGGGATTTACGATACGCCGCCGCAAGTTTTGAGGTAAGTGCTTTCTGAATACAGCACTAGCCTCTCAAACTTGCGCCGGCGGATCGTAAATCAGATAGATTAGCGGATCTTTAGATCCGTGTAATGTATCTGAATCTACCCCAGTGTCTCTAATTCGGTTGAAAAAAGGACGTTTGGTTTTGCCTATATAATAGGCCTGGCATTCACAGATCATAATGTACACGATTCCTATTTATTGACAAGTAGCTATAAATTTAGGAGTGTACAATTGCTAATTTGGAAGGGTTATGCTGTCAGAGCATATATGTACCTACAGTATCCACATTTGTGGCAGGGTCTAGTACCCCTCTTTTTGACAGGATCTTTTACATTGAGGGTGTAATGACTCTGAACCACACTATCTTTCAAAGATTTGGATCTTCGAAAGGTAATTTCAGAATAGGGCTTAAGGTGTTTAGACACCAGAGGATCTCCAATATGGAGGTACCAGTGTCGCTGTATCAGATCTTTCATTTGTTTATGTTGTCCTGAAAAACGAGTGATTAGACGCACACCCTCATTTGATTTCGGCTTTCGGGTACTGTGAATAAGAGATGATCGCTCGAGTCTCTTAGCCTTAAGATAAGCTTTCTTGAGGCATTTTTTGCTGTAGCCTCGTGCCAAGAGGCGATGTTGTAAGGCTTTAGCTTTGGCTTTAAAATGGGAGATATTACTGCAATTTCTGCACAATCTGAGATACTGCCCATATGGCACACTAGCTATTAATGAGGCTGGATGGGCACTCGTTTCATGCAAAAGAGAATTGCCCGCAGAGGGCTTGTGATACAACATAGTGCCCACCAGGCCTTCAGAATCAATGTAGATCTTTAAATCAAGAAAAGTCAAAGAAGATTGACTATTTTCCATTGTGTAGCTGAGGTTGAAATGATTGGGTTTTAAACCATCAAAGAAGCGGAGCAGATCATATCGCGTTCCAGTCCAAATGAAGAAAACTTCTTTGATGTAACGTCGCCATATGGGTATCTGTCCCACAAATTCTTGCATGTCCTCATGAAAAAATGAGTCCTGCTCCCACCCCCCAGGTACAAATTGGCATAGCTGGGGGCATATCTGGTCCCCATAGCTACACCTTGCACCTGGAGGTAGTGGGAGCAGCCAAAGAGAACAATGTTGTTGGATAAAATGAATTGAAGAAGGTTCAAAATAAATTGATTATAGGCAACGAGAACATCACTGCACCTAGACAAGAACCCCTCCACAACTCCAACACCCGTGGAGTGGGGGATGGAGTTTTAGAGGGCCTCCACATCCAGTGCCACAAGCCACGCCCCCTTCAGGACTGAGAAACCATCCAAGGCTCTCAAAAGGTCATTAGTGTCTTGTAGGTAAGAGCCCAGGCTTTCCACATGTGGTCTCAAATAATCATCGACCAACTGACTGGCCGTCTCAGTGAGACAGCCATTACCAGAAACAATTGGTCGGATAGTTGGTGGAGACTTTGTGTATCTTGGGGAGGGCATATAGCGTGAGTGTTCTGGGACAGGCAACATACAGAAATTACCAAGTAGACTTGGTAATTAAGCCCTGGTGATAAGCATTACCTATCAAATGTCTATACTTAGTGATTGTGTAATTGACATGGCTTTCGGGTATTTTTTTATACCAGTCACGATTGCTCAACAATTTGAGCACCATGCGTTCATAATGATCACTATTCATAACAACGAGATTCGCCCCTTTGTCTGAAGGTTTTTTTATTAGACTTTGATTGCATTGCAGTGATGATATAGCTGCAATTTGGGCAGGGGTAAGGTTCAAAGCCAAAGGATTACTCCAATTGTTTTTTCTTATCTCCTCTGTTACCTGGTTCGTAAAAGCCCAGACGCTCAGATTGCCCTGAAGGGTGGGGAAAGTACGAGATTTGGGCTTGTACTCCTGAGGGGAGGAAAGGGAGGGGGGTGGTGGGGGGTAAGGGGAAGAATGGGAGAGAAAATGGTCCTCCAATAGGAGGTCGGCCTCCATTAATTTGTCTCCATCAATCCCCCCTCCTCTCAGAGTTCCATGAGGTCCTCAAGTGCCTTGATGTCATTCAAAGTCATGTCCTTCCAATTAGAATTGGATAAGGAAGAAGTTTGAGAAGAATTAGAGATGGATAATTGAGAAGGAGAGAGAACATTGTCTGGTTTTGGCTTGTCGAAAAGTATTCAAAACATTAACTTACGTGCAAAGAGATTAACATCCTTTATAATATCAAAGGGTTTCGGAAGTACTTGCTCGGTATTGGTCATCTTTTTTGTTGTGTCGGGTATTGATGGACTGAAAATTGGTGCCACCCAAAAATCTGATTGTGATGAATTATCTAAGGCCTCGTACACACGACCAAACATGTCTGCTGAAACTGGTCCGCGGACCAGTTTCCACGGATATGTTCGGTCGTGTGTAGGGCCGACCGGACCGGATTCCCGGCCTAGTGGACAGGTTTCCAGCGGACAAATGTTTCTTAGCATGCTAAGAAACATGCCCGCTGGAACCATGTCCGTCGGACATGTCCGATGGTCAGTACGACTCATCGGACATGTCCGCTCGGCCGAAATCCCTCGCATGCATCAAAGTGATTCGATGCATGTGTGGAAGCATTGAACTTCCGGGGTCGCGTACGTCGCCGCCACTTCGCCGCAACGTCGCCACCACGTCACCGCGTATCCTGTCCACGGGGAATTTGGTCTGATGGTGTGTACAGCCATCAGACCAAATGATCCCAGCGGATATGTCCGATGAAAACGGTCCAGCGGACCGTTTTCATCGGACCGGTCCCATCGTGTGTACGAGGCCTGAGAGGTTACTCACCTGGGCGTTCTGAGAAGGTGATAAGTGCGGAAAAGCAGTGCTCGTGTGAGAAACTGCGTCCGAAAGTACGTTAGTGGCCATAGAACTTTTGGCAGTAATGGCTCTAGTGTTTACAGGTGCTCGGCTTGGTCCTTGGCTGCGATGCTGAGACTCACCCGAGTGTTTAGACCGTGCAGCTTTAGAGTGTGCATTCGCATTGCCATTAAGGCATTGAGAAGAAATAGACTGAGAAAAAGCAGTGTTATCTGGTGCCTGTGAAGAGAGAGATGAAGATGAATTATTTGAGTCAGTTAGTTCCGCATTTTGTTCTTTTTGTTGACGCAATTTGAAGTTGCGTCTTCTATTAGAATTTTTAGGGGCCCAGTTATAGGCCAGATGATTATCATAGGACAATTTATCCCTAATAAATTTATTTTTCTTTGTTTTAAGGATATTGGCTACATAGAGATCAAAATTCGCCTTAAGAGTATCCTCTCGTGTGGAGAAAAGTTCCTCAAAGGCTATTGAGCTATTTTCCTGGTACAAATTAGCTATTTCGAGATCAAGAGCAATTTTCTACTTTTCTATTAATTTGTAATGATCTTTTGGTTATTATAATTAATTGACACGGTCAAAGTCCCGAGGCTTGTGACCTTTTGTGACCTCTTACCCCTCTCTCTTTATCATATGCTACCTCCAGTCTACCCATCTTTTACCTCTTACAGAACTTCCCTCCTATCCATCTCCGCTCACCCTGTTTCATTACACTGCCTTCATGCCATGCATTGCTCACCCTCCAGGTCACAGTACCTACCTTCCACCTCATACACCCCACCATATCTCCCACCCCAAAACCCACTTTCCAACCCTTCCCCTTTCATTATGGTGTGTGTGGTGGGGGTGCAGCTTGGTGTCTTTGCCTTGGGGCACTGGATGACTTTTTCCCAGCACTGGCAGCAGGTGGCATTGATAGGTATATTGCAGGGCATATATTTATAGGTATATCATCATCACTGCTGAATGCTGTCAACATTGGGGAGATAAACATGCCCTGCCTGCTACTATATAAATAATGATTGTGCTGAGGTTTGTATATGTCCCTGAGATTCTGGCTTGCAGGATGGCAGTTTCAGTATATTTTATAAACATTTTTTATCAAGGGTTTACTTCCTCTTTAAGCTACCCGGAGGCACCCTCTCTCTTCCCAGTCTTTTACCCTCCTCTCTCTCACCCCATTCTCTTTCAGCCCCTCTCTCTCTCTCTCTCTCTCTCTCTCTCTCTCTCTCTCTCTCTCTCTCTCTCTCTCTCTTACCCACCCTTACCCCATCTCTATTTAATTTAATTTGCTTTAATAATTTATTTATTTTAACAACAATTGTTTGTGTTTTCATTTTATTTATTCCTAAAAAAAGGCCCACCAGAATCCTCAGCACCAGGCCCTTGATGCTCTTAATCTGGCCCTGATACCAGTATCCCTCACCATCACACCAGTCATATTATGATGCAGTAATGCACTTGTAACAGTATGTAAAGAAAAAAAAAATCTTCATTAGCCCTAACATTTTTAGAAAAATTACTTCAAGAAACTTGCCATGCCTATTAATAAATACCTTGGAATGTCTACTTTCTACAAAGGGGTCATTTGGTGGGTATTTGTACTGTCTTGTCATTGTAGGGCCTCACAAAATGAGATAGGCAGTCAGTAAATCAGGATTGATAAATTTTCACATTTTCATATATATATATATATATATATATATATATATATATATATATATATATATATATATATATATATATATATATATATATATATATATATATATATATATACCATAGTTTGCAATTTTCAAACAGACTAAATAATATACACTGAATTGGGTTGTTTTTACCAAACAAATGTAGCAGACTACATTTTGGCCTAAATTTAGATAAACATATTTTGCTAAATTGTATGACAGAAACTAAGAAAAACTTTTTTCATATTGTTTAGTATTTTTGGGGTTTTTATATAGCAAAAAAAAAAAGGTAGTAATCAAATATCACCAAAAAAAAGCTCTGCGATATAAATGTCATTTGTGTTCAATGTTACATAACCAAGTAATTGCTGGTGTGAGGGGTTAGCTCGGTAGCGGGGTGTGTGACCCCTTGGTTGGGTTCACCACACACTGAATTTATACAGACTGGCAGTCGAAGACGGTTGAAAACAAAGTTTCTGGTTTATTTTTCCATCTTGCTGGAAAACAATTGCAAGCATCCAAACAGAATAAACAAAATCAAAACATAAAATAAACTCTAGCCACTCTGGGCATCTACCTTCCACACAGGAACCTATCTATGAAGTCTAACACAGCCTACCGCTGGATAGACAGTGCTGCTTATACAGCACAAACAATAGTCTTTGGACTTTTTATCACACAGAAAAGTCAATGGTCTCCTCACCTCTCCAGGAGACCTCTGGCACTGCTCTCCTGTTCACACAGCCTTAGGAGTGACGCAGCCAATTAGTGGTTATCCTCTGGGCTACTTTATAGAGACCTTTAATTGCCTCACTCTGAACAGCTGGAGTCTTCCAACGGCCCTTAGCCTTCCTGGCTATTTCTGGCAGCCGACGCCTAATAATGATTGGTGTATTGTCTAACAAGGCAGAAATGTATGTCCCGACTGTGACAACACCCACAGATTTACCTGACTTCCTGTCACACTGGTTAAATAGTAGTGTTGAGTAGCAAAAAATGCCCTGGTCATGAAAAAAATCATAAAGCTCTATTTTTATGAAAAATATATATAAATTAAATTTGGCTACAGTGATTCATAATCAAGCAATTGCCAGTTAAAGTAGAACAGTGATGAATAGTGAAAAATGCCTTGGTCAGGAAAGTAGGTAAAACCTTACGGAGGTCAAGTGGTTAACAACATATAACAAATGTATTACTGAAGAGTGGATTTATTAGCTGCTTGAAGACCGTATACTGTATATATACAGTGGCAAGGCATCTCTCCTGCAAGGCAAGGAAGCTCTCCTGTGCAGGATTATATATCTAGTACGCAGGGCCGCCATCAGGGGGGTACAGGCATTACACCTGTAAGGGGCCCGGAGGTCCCCAGGGGCCCGGATGGCAACCCCCTTTTTTTAGGGCCAATTTTTTTTTTAGTGGTCCGGAGGTCCCCAGGGGCCCGGAGGCCCCGGATGGCAACCCCCCTTTTTTTATTTATTTTTTATAAAAAAAATATTTTTTATATATATTTTTATTTTATTTTTTAATAAAGAGCCATTTTTTTTTTTTGAGGTACGGAGGTCCCCATATATATATAATATTATTATTATTATTATTAAAGGGCCCAGAGGTCCCCAGGGCCCCGGATGGCAACCCCCCTTTTTTATAAAAAAAATAATATTTCTTTATATATATATTTTTTATATATATTTTTTTTGTCTTAATATATATATATATATATATATATATATATATATATATATATATATATATATATATAATTAAAGGGCTCAGAGGTCCACAGGGCCCCATGTGTGGCAAACCCCCCCTTTTTTTCTATAAATGTTTATTTTTTTATTTTTGTTTATATATATATATATATTATTTTATTATTATTATTAAAGGGCACAGAGGTTTCTTTTTTTTTCATTTTTATTAAAGGGCCCAGAGGTCCTGGATGGCAACCCCCCTTTTTTGTAATTTCTTTATATATATATATATATATATATATATATATATATATACACACACACACATACATTTATATATATATATATATATATATATATATATATATATATATATATATTATTAAAGGGCCCAGAGGTCCCCAGGGCCCCAGATGGCAACCCCCTTTTTAAAAAAAAACATATATTTTTTTATATATATTTTTTATTTTTATTAAAGGGCCAAGAGGTCCCCAGGGCCCCGGATGGCTACCCTCCTTTTTTTCTATAAATGTTTATTTTTTTATTTTTGTTTATATATATATATATATATATATTATTTTATTATTATTATTAAAGGGCACAGAGGTTTCTTTTTTTTTCATTTTTATTAAAGGGCCCCGAGGTCCTGGATGGCAACCCCCCTTTTTTGTAATTTCTTTATATATATATATATATATATATATATATATATATATACACACACACACATACATTTATATATATATATATATATATATATATTATTAAAGGGCCCAGAGGTCCCCAGGGCCCCGAATGGCTACCCTCCTTTTTTTATATATTTTTCTCAATTTAAGGCGGCAGCACCCCCCCCCCCCCCCGGTTCTCTGCTCCAGGGGGCCCATGCCTGAAGCTGTGTAAGGGGCCCCATAATTCCTGATGGCGGCCCTGCTAGTACGTGATCCTGCACTTCTGGGCCTGGGGCGTGCATGCGGGCCATCGATGACCCGCTGTGATTGGACACAGCAGGAGCCAATTAGCGGGTCCGGTGGACTCAATGTCTGCCGGGACCCGCTGATCATTCAAGACACAAGCAGAACGGCGGTCTGCCTATGTAAACAATGTTCTGTCAGTAGGGTAGGTATTGAAACTGTGTTTTTGTAAAGCAGGAACATTTATCTATGCCTTCCCAAAGTACAAGCACATCCAACACAGTATTCAAGTATAGGTTAGGCACACATTTAACCCTTTGATTGCCCCTGATGTTAACCCTTTCCCAGCCAGTGTCATTAGTACAGTGAGGCCACGTACACACGGTCGGTCCAAACCGATGAAAGCAGCCTGAAGTCCAGTTTCATCGGTCCAAACCGACCGTGTGTACGGGCCATCGGTCTGTTGTCCTTCGGACAAAAGTTTTAGAACTTGCTTTAAAATCAAACCGATGGACCGCTGCCCGATAGGTCCAAACCGATGGTTAGTACACAAAAGCATCGGTTCAAAACCTGTGCATGCTCAGAATCAAGTCGACGCATGCTTGGAAGCATTGAACTTCGTTTTTTTTCATCACGTCGTGTGTTTTACGTCACCACGTTCTGACCCGATCGGATTTTGAACTGATGGTGTGTACGCACATCAGACTGTCAGGCCACTTCAGCGGTGAACTGATGAAAACGGTCCGTCGGACCATTCTCATCGGTTTGGACTGACAGTGCATATTTTTAGCACTTTCCCCCCAAAAAAATCAAAAGTGGCACTCAGTGTCCGATTTGTCCACCGCAATGTTGCAGTCCCACGATAAGTCGCTGATCGCCGCCATTACTAAAAAAAATAAATAAAAAAATTCTATAAATCTATCCCATAGTTTGTAGATGCTATAACTTCTGCACAAACCAATTAATATACGCTTATTGGGATTTTTTTTACCTAAAATATGTAGCAGAATACATATTGGCCTAAATTTAGGCAGAAATAAGATTGTTTTATATTTTTTTTATTGGATGTGTTTTAAAGTAGAAAGTAAAAACTGCAGAGGTAATCAAATACCACCAAAATAAAGCTCTATTTGTGGGGTAAAAAAGGACTGTAATTTGCACTTAGCTTAGTGAACTAAGTAAAGCTTTGCAGGCTCAAGTAGGGGTAACCATGTTGATTTCAAACCAATTTAGTAAAAATTGTAAATGCACGTGTTTGATGTTTCTAAACAGACACAGGTTCACTGCAGTCACCAAACTAATTAAAATATAAAATTTTATGAGCCTCTACTCTTTTATTTGTGTTTTGTTTGTCCCTATCCAGCCGACGGACACAACTACAGCCAGAACAACCAACACAGCCTTTCTAGTTAGAGACTATTAACTTGGCATGTAGTTCATACAGAAAGTTTAATTCCTACACTGCTGCTTCTTCATAGCAAATTCTATGCTCAGCAGGCAGCACTAACAGTGTTCAGACTAATGTGACAGCTCCCCTACCTACCATTGCTTTAAACTAACTTAAGTTTAATGTGTATATCAATCCAACAATTTATTTTAATAGTTTTAGATAGGGTGAAGAGGCATTCACACTCATGTATGTGTTTTACTGTTCACTGGGATCTCACTCATTAAAATCTCTCCTCATTTTCTTCTTTGCTGACAACATTTTATCGGAGTAGGTAAATAAAAAGGTGCCACAGCAACGCACATAAAACTTAGGCCCCATGCACACGAGACGCTGGTAAACGCGTGTTCATAGGCAGTTGAACAGCTTTTTCAACTGCCCCTGAACACATTCAATGTTATCCTATGTGTCCATGCACACAGTCAAGTTTTTCAGCGTTTTTCGTCAGTTGCTTTAATCCTCGTTTTTACAGAAGCAAAAAAATTGGTTCAGACGCAAAAGTTTTCCACGTTTCAGACGCAAAACGCGGTACCGGAGTTTTCGGCAATTTCATTTATAGGCGTTTTTTAAGGTGACCTATTTTTTTTACATTAGAAATCTCAAAAATGAGGGCAAATGATGAAAAACCATTAAAAACACATAAACAAATGTAATTGCTTGCATTGCATTGTGGACAACCCACAACTTGTGGCAGGTGACGTGGCAGGTGACGTGACAGGTGACGTGACAATTAGACAATTCACAACTTGTGGCAAGTGGACAATCCACAACTTGTGGCAGGTGTCGTGGCAAGTGGACACTCCACAACTTGTGGCAGGTGATGTGGCCAGGTGATGTGGCAAGTGGACATTCCACAACTTGTTGCCAGGTAATGTGGCCAGGTGATGTGGCCAGTGGACAATCCACAACTTGTGGCAGGTGACGTGGCCAGGTGACGTGGCCAGGTGATGTGGCAAGTGGACAAACCACAGCTTGTGGCCAGGTGACATGGTCAGGTGACATGGCCAGTGGACAATCCACAACTTGTGGCAGGTGACGTGGCCAGGTGACGTGGCCAGATGACATGGCCAGGTGACCTGACAAGTGGACAATCCACAACTTGTGGCAGGTGACGTGGCCAGTGGACAATCCACAACTTGTGGCAGGTGATGTCACCTGGTGATGTGGCCAGATGACATGGCCAGGTGACGTGACAAGTGGACAATCCACAACTTGTGGCAGGTGATGTGGCCTGGTGATGTGGCCAGGTGACGTGGCAGGTGATGTGGCCAGGTGATGTGACAAGTGGACAATCCACAACTTGTGGCAGGTGATGTGGCCAGTGGACAATCCACAACTTGTGGCCAGGTGACATGGCCAGGTGATGTGGCAAGTGAACAATCCACAACTTTTGGCAGGTAAAGTGGTCAGGTGATGTGGCAAGTGGACAATCCACAACTTGTGGCAGGTTACGTGGCCAGTGAACAATCCACAAATTGTGGCAGGTGATGTGGCCAGGTGATGTGGCAGGTGACGTGGCCAGGTAACGTGGCCAGGTGACATGGCAAGTGGACAATCCACAACTTGTGGCAGGTGGCGTGGCCAGGTGACGTGGCAGGTGACGTGGCAAGTGGACAATTCACAACTTGTGGCAGGTGACGTGGCCAGTGAACAATCCACAACTTGTGGCCAGGTGATGTGCCAGGTGATGTGAACAGGTGATGTGGCAGGTGACGCAGCCAGGTGACGTGGCAAGTGGACAATCCACAACTTGTGACAGGTGACATGGCCAGGTGATGTGGCCAGTGAACAATCCACAACTTGTGGCAGGTGATGTGGTCAGGTGATTTGGCAAGTGGATAATCCACAACTTGTGGCATGTGACGAGGTCAGGTGGCGTGGCAAGTGGACAATCCACAACTTGTGGCAGGTGTCGTGGCAAGTGGACACTCCACAACTTGTGGCAGTTGATGTGGCAAGGTGACGTGGAAGGTGATGTGACCAGGTGATGTGGCAAGTGGACATTCCACAACTTGTTGCCAGGTAATGTGGCCAGGTGATGTGGCCAGTGGACAATCCACAACTTGTGGCAGGTGACATGGCCAGGTGACGTGGCCAGGTGATGTGGCAAGTGGACAAACCACAGCTTGTGGCCAGGTGACATGGTCAGGTGACATGGCCAGTGGACAATCCACAACTTGTGGCAGGTGACGTGGCCAGGTGACGTGGCCAGATGACATGGCCAGGTGACCTGACAAGTGGACAATCCACAACTTGTGGCAGGTGGCGTGGCCAGATGACGTGGCCAGTGGACAATCCACAACTTGTGGCAGGTGATGTCGCCTGGTGATGTGGCCAGATGACATGGCCAGGTGACGTGACAAGTGGACAATCCACAACTTGTGGCAGGTGATGTGGCCTGGTGATGTGGCCAGGTGACGTGGCAGGTGATGTGGCCAGGTGATGTTACAAGTGGACAATCCACAACTTGTGGCAGGTGATGTGGCCAGTGGACAATCCACAACTTGTGGCCAGGTGACATGGCCAGGTGATGTGGCAAGTGAACAATCCACAACTTTTGGCAGGTAAAGTGGTCAGGTGACGTGGCAAGTGGACAATCCACAACTTGTGGCAGGTGACGTGGCCAGTGAACAATCCACAAATTGTGGCAGGTGATGTGGCCAGGTGACGTGGCAGGTGACGTGGCCAGGTAACGTGGCCAGGTGACATGGCAAGTGGACAATCCACAACTTGTGGCAGTTGGCGTGGCCAGGTGACATGGCAGGTGACGTGGCAAGTGGACAATTCACAACTTGTGGCAGGTGACGTGGCCAGTGAACAATCCACAACTTGTGGCCAGGTGATGTGCCAGGTGATGTGAACAGGTGACGTGGCAGGTGACGCAGCCAGGTGACGTGGCAAGTGGACAATCCACAACTTGTGACAGGTGACATGGCCAGGTGATGTGGCCAGTGAACAATCCACAACTTGTGGCAGGTGATGTGGTCAGGTGATTTGGCAAGTGGATAATCCACAACTTGTGGCAGGTGACAAGGTCAGGTGATGTGGCAAGTGGACAATCCACAACTTGTGGCAGGTGACGTGGCCTGTTGACGTGGCAGGTGACGTGGCCAGTGGACAATCCACAACTTGTGGCAGGTGATGTGGCCAGGTGACATGGCAGGTGATGTGGCCAGTGGACAATCCACAACTTGTGGCAGGTGGCGTGGCCAGGTGATGTGGCAAGTGGACAATTCACAACTTGTGGCAGGTGACGTGGCCAGGTAACGTGGCAGGTGGACAATACACAACTTGTGGCAGGTGACGTGGCAAGTGGACAATCAGCAGCTTGTGGCAGGTGATGTGGCAAGTGACACGCTAAATACAAGTACACTGCTGCTCTCTCAGCTGCTACTCACTCTGATCTCACAAAATGTCTGAAATGGTTAAATAATACTGTTTTTTGAGCTTAGGGAGGGTCTTATGATGTTTCTTAACTAAATACTTATAAACGCAAACGTGGTAAAACGCCACAAAATTTGCGGCAAAACGGGCGTTTTTAAACACTGGTTTTAGCCTTTAAAAACGTGTTTAGCAGAGTTTGCACCGGCGTCCCGTGTGCATGGGACCTTACATAAAAAAAATGCATAATGCTTTCTCCCTTTTCTAATATTCTAATTAAAAGTAGTATTTCCAGTCTTGCTTTTAGAGAGTTCTCATCCCTTTTTGACTGTTATGCCGCATACACACGACCATTGTTCATATCATGCAAAAAAGCAAGGATTTTTTCGACTTGATTTGTCGTGATTCCTCTCAAGCCTGCCTTGCATACACACGTTTGTGAAAAAAATGCTTGAGCAAAGCGTGGTGACGTACAACACGTACGACGGCACTATAAAGGTGAAGTTCCATTCGAATGGCACCACCCTTTGGGCTGCGTTTGCTGATTTTGTGTTACTGCATGTTATTAAATGGTGAGAGACGATTCACGCTTTTCAGTCTTCGTGCTTTAAAGATCGTTTTCTGGTGTTCAGTTTGTGCTTGTGGGTTTGAATCTGTCTTTCAGTGCTTGTAGTTAGTTTGTATATGTTTTTGCAGTGCGTTCTTGTCCGCTCGTTACTGTTTTTCAGGTCGTTCTTCATAGAACTTGCTGTTCTTCAGTGCGTTCTTTTAGTTAGTTCTGACCAGCCGACCGTTTGCGAGCCATGTTGCGGGTACGTTCTTGTCGCCGAGATCGTGCTGTGCTTGGTGTTGGGATTTTTGCTTTACCCCGACTCCAGTCCATAAACAGGGTGAGGAGTAGGGATGAGCCGAAACCCCCCCCCCGTTCGGGTCACACCAGAACCTTTGAACGGACCGAACGTTCGCGTGAACATTTAGAACCCCATTGACGTCAATGTGACTCGAACGTTCAAATTCAAAAGTCCTCATTTTAAAGCCTAATATGCAAGTTATTGTCGTAAAACGGGTTTGGGGACCCGGGTCTTGACCCAGGGAACATGTATCAATGGAAAGAAAAGTTTTAAAAACGGTCGTTTTTTCTGGAGCAGCGATTTTAATGATGCTTAAAGAAAAAAAAAATCCTTTAAATATCGTACCTGCTGGGTGTCTATAGTGGTGGCACATGTTTAGAACTGTCCCTGCACAAAATGAGATTACTGTAAGAAAAAAGTACCGTATTTATAGGCGTATAACACGCACCCTAACATTAAGAGGGAAGTTTCAGGATAAAAACCTTTCCAAAACCCTCTGCGTATAACACACAGGCACAGTTTACCCTCTATTTTCAGGGTAAAAGAGTGAGCATTATACACCAATAAATACAGTAATTTAAGACTGTTTGCGGCTTTAATGTAATGTTTGGTCCCTGCAATATAGATGAAAATCACTGAGAAAAATAGCATGGGTTTCCCCGCCCCCCCTCCCCCCAGGTCATTATAAGACCCTTTGGCCCTATATACTTTGAACAGCAGTATACAGGCGGTGCACATAAGACAGGGACTGTAGGTTTGTTGTTAAGTAGAATCTGTTTGTAATTTTCAACTGGTACTTCTTTAAAGTGTAGCTTCAGCCATAAAATCTTTTTTGAGCTTTTCTGAAAACATAGAGAAGGGTTATCACCCCTGTAACATTTGTTTTGCTGTCTGTGTGCATCTGTTCAGAAGATTGCACCTCACTTTCTGTCCCAATGATAAATGATTTTTTTAGATTTTTTTTTGTGAAACAAGGATTGTGATAAAGCATCAGTGGACAAGAGACACCTTTTACAGAAGAGAATTTCCCTTCCTAGGGGTAGATTTCCTCTCACTTCCTGTTGTCTTCTGTTTGCAAGTAGGAGTCGTTTGTAAGTTGGATGTTTGAAATTAGGGGCCTGCCGTATATACTCTGCATAAATTTGGGCCCTAGGTGTTGGTGTTACCACAACACTATATCCCTCACAATTAGCCTTGGTGGGCGCTGGAACGCCCTGCTGTGAAATATTAGATCAAGAATTGTAATTACATGCCCCTGTTAAACAGGGGCTGAAAAAGTGGACCTTAGGCACTGGTGCTGGTGCCACAACACTGCAATCCCTCACAGATACTCTAGTTGGAGCGCAACAATGAGCCTGCTGCAAAGTATTGCATCAAAAATTTTAATTACACGCCCCTGTTATACAGGGGCAGAAAAATTGGGCCTTAGGCACTGGTGCTGGTGCTACAACACTGCAACCCCTCACAGATACTCTAGTTGGAGCGAAACAACGAGCCCGCTGCAAAGCATTGCATCAAAAATTGTAATTACATGCCCCTGTTAAACAGGGGCAGAAAAAATGGGCCTTAGCCACTGGTGGCGGTGCCCAGAACCAACAATGTTCTTACAAGCTATCAGCAAGATCATTGGGGAGGAAAAGGATATTCACTCAGCATAACAAGATAGTCACTCAGAATCAGCATAGGCAGTCTTGAAGGGATCTGACATTTCAAAAAAAAATATTTAGTTACATCAGCATCAGGTGCTTGGTAGCTGGTGGTGATCCAAGCCTGATTCATTTTTATGAAGGTCAGTCGATCGACTGAGTCGGTGGAGAGACGCACCCAGTGATCGGTTACAAAGCCTTCAGCAGCACTGAATGTGCATTCTGAAAGAACGCTTGATGCAGGACAAGCCAGTAGCTCAATTGCATACTGTGCAAGCTCTGGCCAGTGATCCATCCTCAAGACCCAGTAAGCCAGAGTATTTTCGGTGGGAAAGGTGTCCAAGTCTGATCTTGCCCCTAGGTATTCCCGCACCATGTAAAACAGACACTGGCGATGGTTGCTGGAACTGGTCATACCTTGGGGCTGCGGACTAAAAATTGTCTGAACGCATCCGTCAGACGGCCACCTTCTCCACTGCTCCTTCTGTGACTGACAGAAGCCTCAGCAACATGTTGTCCAGGACCAGGATTTTGTAACGCCCCAGTCTCTGGGAACGCGTTGCACAGACCTTTCTGCAAGGCCTCCCGAAAATGTTTCATCTTCTGCTCCCTCTGCGCCGGCAAGATAAGGTCCGCAACCTTATTCTTGTAACGTGGATCAAGGAGAGTTGCCAGCCAGTAATGATCCCTCTCCTTGATAGCACTAATACGAGGATCCTTCTGCAGGCTTCGCAGGATCAGGGAGGCTATGCAGCGTAGGTTTGCTGAGGCATTCGGTGTGGAGTCCTATGGGTCACTAAGGACGACATGATCCGCAGCCACCTCATCCCAGCCACGTACAAGTCCATGGGTTCCTTGGGACTGTAATTGATCCCTTGAAGGCTGCTGCTGATGCTGAGTGCTATGCTCCAACTCCATGCTGACACAATCCTCCTCCTTCTCCTCCTCCTCTTCCTGTGTGATAGGCGGGCAAGCAGGAACACTGTCTGGATAAAGGGGGCCTTGAGAGGTAAGGAAGTCCTCCTCTTCCTCCCTCTGTTCTGCCTCAAGGGCCCTGTACATTATTCCATGCAGCGTGTGCTCCAACATGTATGTGAATAAGAGGGACAGTCTCACTGATGCATGCACTGTCACTGCTCACCATCCTTGTGGCCTCCTCAAATGGTGACAGGACACTGCATGCATCCCTGATCAAGGCCCACTGGCGTGGGGAAAAAAAACAAGCTCCCCTGACCCAGTTCTGCTGCCATATTGGCACAGATACTCATTGATGGCCCTCTGCTGCGTGTGTAGCTGCTGCAGCATGGCCAACATAGAGTTCCCCCTTGTGAGCATGTCACAGATTAGGCGGTTCTTGGGCAGGTTGTATTCCCTTTGGAGGTCTGCCAGCCGAGCACTGGCATTATATGACCATCGGAAATGCACACAGACTTTCCTGGCCTGCTTCAGGATATCCTGAAAGCCTGGGTACCTGCCCAAGAACCGCTGCACCACCAAATTAAGGACATGAGCAAAACAGGGCACATGGGTCAGTTGTCCCTGTCGCAGGGCGGAGAGGAGGTTGGTGCCATTGTCGCAAACCACCATTCCTGGCTTAAGCTGGCATGGCGTCAACCACCTCTGAGCCTGCCCCTGCAGAGCTGACAGAACCTCTGCCCCAGTGTGGCTTCTGTCTCCCAAGCACACCAGCTCAAGCACCGCATGGCATCTCTTTGCCTGCATACCTGCGTAGCCCCTTGAACGCCTATGGAGCACCACTGGTTCCGAGGACACATCAGCACAGGAAGAGGCCACAGAGGAAGAAGAAGAAAAGGGGGTGGAGGAGAGAGGTGTGTCACAACCAGTAGTAGCATTTTGGAAGCGTGGTGGCGGAAGAACCTCCAACACTACTGTACCTTGTCCTGCATCCTTCCCAGCTGCAAGCAGAGTCACCCAATGCGCCATGAAAGATAGGTAACATCACTGTCCATGCCTGCTGTACCATGAGTCAGCGGTAATATGCACCTTACCACTGACCGCCCTGTCCAGCGAGGCCTGGACATTGCCTGCCACATGGCGGAAGAGAGCCGGAATCGCCTTCCGTGAGAAAAAGTGGCGTTTGGGAACTTGCCACTGAGGTACCGCACATTCCACAAACTCACAGAAGGGGGCAGAATCTACCAACTGAAAAGGCAGCAGTTGAAGTGCTAGCAATTTTGCTGAGCTAGCATTCAACCACTGGGCATGTGGATGGCTGGGAGAGAACTTCTTTCGGCGCTGCAGCTGCTGGGGCAGGGAAATTTGCCTGGTACAATCTGCCATCGGTGTACCGATAGTAGATTGCCCGCATGTACTAGGCTGTGACACACCTAATTCTAAACCTTCAGTCCTATCAGTGCATGCTTCAGAGAGGACTGAGGGTATAGTGGGGTTGGAGATCCCAGCTGATTAGGGACAAGGGGAGGTCTGCTTTGTTCTTTGGTGTGGGTCTTTGTGGTACACTTGCCAACGAACTGCATGGCAGGTCGACATATGTCTGGTCAAGCATGTGGTGCCCAAGCGGGTGATGTTTTGGCCACGCGAGATACGCTTGAGACATATGTTGCAAATAG
Organism: Rana temporaria; assembly: GCF_905171775.1. NCBI lineage: Eukaryota > Metazoa > Chordata > Amphibia > Anura > Ranidae > Rana > Rana temporaria. The sequence goes on from NC_053493.1 coordinate 221,924,481, forward strand.
CAGCGGTGCAATCTGATGCACTCGTCTCAAAAAAGTCCCACACCAAAGAACTTTTGGAATAACGCTGAGACACAGCAGCGCCCTGCACATGCGTAGCTCTGTGTTGTGATGCAGTCGGTGTGCTGCCCTTAAGCTGGCCCCTGGAGGGCATCCTGCCTCGTTAGAGATGTACCTGTGCCTCCTCCTCCTCTCTCTCCTATCAGGCACCCACGTAGAGTCAGTGACCTCATCATCCCCTCCCTCCTCATCACTGTAGAAAACCTGGCAGTATGCTGCAGCTGGGGGAACATGACTGCCAGATTGCTGTCCTTCTTGGGCACCCCCTCTCTCTGGGCTCACGTTACTGCCTTCCTCTATCTGTGTACCATCATCGGAGCCTTCAAAATGCTGCGCGTCCTCATGCAGAATGTACCCAACACTGTGGTCAAACAGTTCGGGGGACTCCTCAGGAGGACATGGTGGGGCTAGGGAAGGAGTGAGTGATGCCATTGAGCAGAGGGAAGAGGACGCCAGACAAAGTACCCTGAGCCTGGGTGAGAGAGGATGAGGAGGATGAGGACGGCTTGGTCATCCACTCTACCAAGTCTTCGGCATGTTGCGGCTCAACACGGCCAGCTGCCGAAAACAAGGACGAGTGTGTCCAATGGCCACGTGCTGATGAGGATGCACCATGTCCACGACCAGCACTGTTGCCTCTAGACGCAGACAATAATAATAACAATGATGGCGCATACAGGAAACAGATATATAAATTGTCCAGAGTATAAGTCATATAAGCTATGCAAGCTTTTGTGTGAGAAGCAGTCTATAATACCAGGCAGCCATGCGTTGGGCGCTGAAGCAATGCTCCAAAAACATGAAAAAGAGAAACAAACAGAACAGGCGCCACTTAGTAAAACTGCTGACTTTTAATGAAAAGATTCACATTAAGCACTCACATGTAAATATGGAAGTACAGGCATACGGATGTGGTCCTGTGATCGGTCAGAGCCATCCACGAATGTTAGTGTCCCCTGTCTTCTTTACACTGTGCTGAGATAGTGTAGGAGGAAGCAGCTACACGTGAGCTCCAGTGTTTCCTGGTTAAGGTACACGGTGCTCAAAGAGAGGGCTGGAACGCACTCTGGGACACTGTGTTGTGGTGAGGGAAGATGACGTCACTAAGGAGGGCAGACAGCAACGCGTTTCCGTGCTGAAGCCGTGGCTATATGGAAAAGAATCACACGGCGCGCACCTTTTTCAAGCTGATTATGCAGGCTTATGACAGCCTATATATATATGCCTGTATAACACTGCCATCTAGTGGCGGTTTAGCGTAATATCCTCAACACTGGGAAATTAAAGCTATAGAGGGCACATGTTTTAACCACTTCAGATCCGCGCTATAGTAAAAATACGTCTGCAGCGCGGACCTGAAGTGCCAAGTGGCCGTTTTTAAACGGCCTGTCGTTTCTCTGCTGGAAGCGCGTCCCCGCGATCGCGCTTCTGCAGAAAACTGTGTTGGCCGTGTCCCTCGGACACAGCCAATCACAGATCGTGCTGAATGGCCAATCACAGCGGCCATTCAGCACTCGATCGAGCCGTCCAATGAGAGATGATCTCAAATGTAAACATATGAGATCATCTCTCATCGCCGGCTTTCTCTCCTTACACACAGACCGCGTGTGAGGAGAGAAAGCCGTTTACAGTGTAAAAAAAAACAGTGAGTGACATAACACTACCCACAGTCCCTGCCAGTGCCACCTTCCAGTGCCACCTTCCAGTGCCATCAGCCAGTGCCAGTGCATTTATCAGAGCCACCTGCCCCTGCCATCAGTGCCACCTGCCCCTGCCATCAGTGCCACCTGCCCCTGCCATCAGTGCCACCTGCCCCTGCCATCAGTGCCACCTGCCAAAAGTGCCACCTGCCAAAAGTGCAATCTGCCAGTGCAATCTGCCAGTGCCACCTGCCCGTGCCACCTGCCCGTGCCATCCGCCCGTGCCATCAGTGCCGTCAGCCATCAGTGCCACCTGCCGCCAGTGCCACCTGCCCGTGCCACCTGCCCGTGCCATCTGCCCGTGCCATCAGTGCCGTCAGCCATCAGTGCCACCTGCCACCAGTGCCACCTGCCCGTGCCACCTGCCCGTGCCATCTGCCCGTGCCATCAGTGCCGTCAGCCATCAGTGCCACCTGCCATCAGTGCCACCTGCCGCCAGTGCCACCTGCCGCCAGTGCCACCTGCCGCCAGTGCCATCTGCCCGTGCCGTCAGCCATCAGTGCCACCTGCCATCAGTGCCACCTGCTATCAGTGCTACCTGCCATCAGTGCCATCTGCCCGTGCCATCTGCCAGTCCCATTTGCCGTCAGTGCCACCTGTCAGTGTCATCAGTGCCACGTGCCATCTTTTGTCATGGCTAAAAGATCTTTTTCACTTACGGAGGCATACGAAATTATTGCGGCCGACGAGAGCAACGGGGAGCTCTGCGATTCGGATTCCTCCGCAAGGTCAGACGCCGGATCTGATGTTGACTATGAGCCGATAGTTAGCAGTGAAGAGGAAGAGGAGGAAGAGGAGGAAGAGGGGGAAGATGAGGAAGAGGAGGAAGAGGGGGAAGATGAGGAAGAGGAGGAAGAAGAGGAAGAAGAGGAGAAAGAGGAAGAAGAGGAAGAAGAGGAGGAAGAGGGTCCGCCCGCCAGACGAAGGCGTATTGCTAAGGAGGCAGTGCCATCCACCAGCACTGCTGTGCCATCCACCAGCACTGCTGTGCCATCCACCAGCACTGCTGTGCCATCCACCAGCACCGCTGTGCCATCCACCAGCACCGCTGTGCCATCCACCAGAACCGCAACACCTCGTCAAGCAAGGTCACGTACCAGTAGGTCCCATGCCAGCCTTCCCTATTCCCTTCAGTACCCCTTGTGGCTTCCTCCTAATTCAGGAGAAGCCAACATTCCCCCTTTCACTGCCCAGCCAGGAGTCCAAGTGGACACAGAAAATTTTGCCCCAATAGATTTTTTCAGTTTAATTTTTACTGAGGACTTGCTTTCCTCAATTGTTTCCCAGTCCAATCTCTATGCCCAACAATTTATTTCCAGTCACCCCACATCCTATTATGCCCGTCCCTTCCAATGGAGACCCCTTACAGTGGAAGAGTTTAAAATTTTTTTGGGCCTCGTATTCTGTATGGGACTAAACCACAAAAACTAAGTACGTTCATATTGGTCAAAACGCCCCATATACCACATGCCCGTCTTTTCCTCAAAAATGCCCAGGTCCAGATATCAAATGATTATGCGATTCCTACATTACAGTGACAATACCCAGTGCCCTCCCCGAGATGACCCAAATTTTGATAAACTTTATAAGATTCGGCCACTACTAGATTATTTTTCCCAAATTTTCCCCCAGTTGTTTACCCCGGACCAAAACATCTGTGTTGACGAGTCACTTGTCAAATTTTCTGGCAGGCTCGGCATAAAGCAATTTATGCCCTCCAAAAGGGCCCGCTATGGAGTGAAGCTCTACAAATTATGTGACCGTGCCACCGGATATACCTATGCCTTCAACATATATGAAGGAAAGGACAGCCAGCTACACCCCCCTAATTGCCCAGACTACATAGGAACCAGCGGGAAAATTGTTTGGCAACTCCTAAACCCGCTCATGGAGAAAGGCTACCACTTGTATGTGGACAATTTCTACACAAGTTTGCCCCTTTTCCGAAACTTGTATAGAAAGAAGACACCCGCATGCGGCACCGTACGGTCGAACCGGAAGGGCTTTCCTCAAAGCCTCGTCACCAAGAAGCTAAGAAAAGGGGAGACGGCGAGTGCACGCAATGAGGAAGTTCTGGCCGTGAAATGGAGGGACAAAAGGGATGTGTACGTGCTTTCTACCATCCACAACAATACATGCGTTACCATCAGAAGGAGGAATGGGCAAATCCAGAAACCTAAATGTATCCACGAATACAATAAGTTCATGGGGGGTGTCGATTTCAATGATCAAATGATCGAGCCCTACCTTTCCACAAGACGATCATACCAGTGGTATAAAAAAGTTTCAATTTACTTATTCAATTTGGCCATATACAACACGTACGTATTATATCGAAAATCCACTCCAAGACCCAAATCCTACCTTTACTTCCAGGAGGAAATCACCACTGCCCTTTTATACACCAGCAACCCACCAGCAACCATTCGATCCGATGTGGTAAGCCGACTCTACGAGCGCCACTTCCCAGATAAAATCCCTCCCGGACCAACAGGCCGAAATTCCCAAAAAAAATGCCGGGTGTGCTCCAAAGATGGAGTGAGAAGAGACACCCGTTTTCATTGTGCCCAATGCCCTTCCCAACCAGGCCTCTGCATAGGCGGCTGTTTCCGCCGTTATCATTCCTTACTAAATTATTAGTCACTTCCTGCCATTTACCTTTACACCCCTTATGCCTCTGCTTGCTCTGTATTTGACCCTGGCTTGTTATTTGACCACGATTCTGCCTACCGATTTTGTTTATACCTCTGCCTGATATGGAACTGACCCTGGACTGTTATTTGACCACGCTTATGCCTACCGATTCTGTTTATACCTCTGCCTGATATGGAACTGACCCTGGACTGTTATTTGACCACGCTTATGCCTACCGATTCTGTTTATACCTCTGCCTGATCTGGAACTGACCCTGGACCGTTTGACCATTCTTTTTGCCTGCCTCTTGGACTGATCTTTTACCCTGCCAGTGGACTAGTGGGATTCAAAGCACAGGGGTCTCACATGTGAGGGGCTCCAGAATTGTTTTTCTGGATGAAGAAAACTATTGTTTTTGTTTTCTCATTCTAGATTAGGGTCTGGTTGCCCGGAGGCTTCAAAGAGATTTGGGTGGGAGAAGCCTCTACCCCTGTCCCCATTCTGTCCTGAACGAGGCCCTACTTCTGCCTGCTGCCTGTAGGACCTATGCCATCATGCCTGTTGCCTGGACAATTGCATTTTCTTTTGCTGACCAAGTCCCTGCCTGCTGCCTGGACCAGTGCTATCGTCCCGTGGACAACTGCGCTACTAAAACCACAGGTACATTTTTTGTTTACCCTTTGCTTAGCATAATGTATTTTGGTGTGTAATTCTTGTCATGTGTATGCTATGTGTCCCTAGAACACCGGTTGGTCTTCCTTGCATGTTGGGCCTCTGTATGTGGTCAGGCTGTGAAAAAGTCCCACACATGTGGTATCGCCATACTCAGGGGGAGTAGCAGAATGTATTTTGGGGTGTAATTTTTGCTATGTACAGGCTATGTGTTGGCAATATCTTATAAATGGACAACTTTGCGTAAAAAAAATGCGTTTTCATTTTTTTCCCACATTTTCCAAAAACGTTTGGAAAAAAATGAATCGTTCAAAAGACTCATTATGCCTCATAGATTATACGTTGGGGTGTTAGCTTTCCAAAATGGGGTCACTTTGTGGGCATTTCCATTGTCCAGGTGCTCCAGGGCCTTCAAAAGTGTAATAGGTAGTCAACAAGTTAGATGTGTAATTTATGCTCCTAGAACACCTGATGGTGCTCCCTGCATATTGGGGCTCTGTATGTGGTCAGGCTGTAAAAAAGTCTCACACATGTGGTATCGCCATACTCAGGAGGAGTAGCAGAATGTATTTTTGGGTGTCATTTGTGGTATACACATGCCATGTGAGAGAAATAACCTATTACAATGACAATTTTGTGAGGGGGAAAAAAAAAATAAAAAAAATATTCATTTTGCAAAGAATTGTGGGAAAAAATTACAACATCAAAAACCTCATCATGCATCTTACTAAATACCTTGGAATGTCTACTTTCTAAAAAGGGGTCATTTGGGGGGTATTTGTACTTTCCTGGCGTGTTCAGGGCCCCAAGAAATGAGATAGGCACCGGTACAACAGGTGTGATATTTTTTTTATGATTTGCACCATAGCTTGTAGACTCTCTAACTTTCACAAAGAGCAAATAATATCCACTAATTTGGGTTATTTTTACCAAAGACATGTAGCAGTATAAATTGTGGCCAAAATTTATGAAGAAAAATTAATATTTTGCTAAATTTTATCGCATAAACTAAGAAAAATTCATTTTTTTTCAAAATTTTCCGCCTTTTTTCATTTATAGCGCAAAAAATAAAAAGTCGAGAGGTGATCAAATACCACCAAAAGAAAGCTCTGTTTCTATGAAAAAAAGGACAAAAAATTCATTTGGATACAATGTTGTATGACTGAGTAATTAACATTCAAAGTGTGAGAGTGCTGAAAGCTGAAAATTGCTCCGGGAACGAAGGTGGTTTAAGTGCCCAGTAAGCAAGTGGTTAAAGAAAACAGGTACGATAAATATATGCTCATGACTAGAGGAGCCATGCATTATAAAAAAAATAAAAAAATACATATATATACATACATAAACACTGTAACTGGAGTGACTTTTGGGCACAGATTGAGCCAGGAGATGGGGTGGCAAGTGAATCATAATTCATGTATTACATGAGATGGGACATTAATAATAATTCCTGTTTGCAGGATGTCTTGAGATATCACAAGTTGTTGGCTTATTCAATGTGGGGACACATTCTTTTGAAAGGTGTTAATTGCATCTACTCCTAGACATTTCGTTGTCCATTGTGTAAAGGTGTGACTACCTGTCTGTCGGAGACAGAACGTCTGTCTAATGATGTGGATTGAAGGGAGATCTTTGATCATGAAGGAACGTGCAGTGATTAGGTCATGATAATTATAGCCCGGCACCGAGATGTCTAGAATGTTTAGTAATTAGCTCAAAGAATGTGATTGAAGCCCCCCACGGTGTGATGTGTGGGTGGGGAGTTTATTGTTCCTTTCATGCCTTGTACTGCATAAAAAGCTGAGAAGAAACCATTAAAGCATTCTTGCATTGGAAACCAGAAAGCACAGAGCTGTGTCTCGTCTTATTCTGGGAATGGGATGGATCGGGTCCTGTTGGTTGGAGTGTCGATAAGCTGTCTTGGATGGGATGGAAGGTTGTAAACGGTGGTGACCGTTACAAACACTATAAAAAATACAGAATAATTATATAAAAATATATATGTGTACACTGTAGAAAAATAATTGGATAGAAATCATTAAGAATATATATATATATATATATATATATATATATATATATATATATATATATATATATATATATATTATATATATATATATATATATATATATATATATATATATATATATATATAAAAAATGTTTATATACAAATTATATTAAAAATTATATTACACTAAAAATTATTATATTTAGCATAATTATACTATCAAATACAGATATTGGACCATAGTGCAAGAGTGGGATATGATAAGTTATGTGGATAAGAATATCAGTTGGTTAATATATATTAGCTCAAGGAAATGTGTATGGAATTGGAAAATGGTGACAATGAGCTGAATATGATATAAAATGAATATACAATTAAAATCTGATATGGAATTAGAAATCTAAGCTACAGCTATGGACATGTATACATATAGGATGAGGGGATATGGCTGCATGTAGGCTGATTAGAGACGAACTGGAAGTAATGAAGATGAATATATTTGTGTATTTATAGAATCGTGGATATTTCTAATTCCTCGTTTATGCCTCCTGGTTTGAGAGTATCAAGGGAATAAATCCAGTATGTCTCTCTCTCGCATAAACAATGGAATCTTTCGGCTACTGAGACTGTGTTAGGTATTTGCTCAATACCCATACCTTAAGGCCTAATGTGGACTTATTATGACATTCTAGGAAATGGCGAGGTACGCTATGTTTATCCCTACCGCCCTCTATTTTTCTTCTATGCTCTCCGAATCTTTGTCGGAGTGGTCGGATGGTATGGCCTATGTACAGCAGCTGACAGGGACAGATCAGGGCATAGACCACAAAATCGGAACCGCAATTGTAAAATTCATTACATATGTACATTTTTCCTTTTGTATTGAATTGCTTTTGCCCATGATTAACAAACGCACATGTTTTACAGGTGACCTTTTTGCACTGGAACATCCCTTTTAGAGATATCATAGGGATATGTTCGAGAGCTGATGGTAATTTTAATCTACTGGGTCCTATTTTATTTTTAAGGTTGGTAGCACGTCTGTAGGTGGTAATGGGATAATGGGGTAAAAGATTTTTTAGATGAGGATCTTCCAACAAGATGGGCCAATGTTTTTTAAAAATTGTTTCCATTTCTATGAAATCTGTATGGAACTTTGTTATAAAGCGAGTCTGTTGATTGGGTACTTTGTTTTTGGGTTTAAGATGTCTCTCGTAGTCAAGATAATGGTCACATGCTTGGTTGACCAGGGAGGCTGGATATTCCTTATCAAATACTTTCTGCTTCAAAATAGCACTCTGTTCAATGTAGTCTCGTTTTTGTGTACAATTTTGCCTTAAGCGGCAAAATTGGCCTCTAGGAATGTTGTTGGTCCATTTGTTATAGTGACAGTGACATTCGTGGATGGCTCTGACCGATCACAGGACCACAGGACCACATCCGTATGCCTCTACTTCCATATTTACATGTGAGTGCTTAATGTGAATGTTTTCATTAAAAGTCTGAAGTTTTACTAAGTGGCGCCTGTTCTATTTGTTTCGCCTCTAGACGCAGAGAGTGCTTGTCCTCGTGACTCTCTGCCTCTCCTTGTTGTCCTTCCAGATATACTAATGGCCTGCAGAGGACAAAGGCAGTACACACACCTCGTAGCTTTAGGTGTTAACTACAGAGGACACATGCAGTACACACCAAGTAGCTTTAGGTGCAAACTACAGAGGACACGTGCAGTACACACCAAGTAGCTTTAGGTGCAAACTACAGAGGACACGGCCAGTACACACCAAGTAGCTTTAGGTGCAAACTACAGAGGACACGTGCAGTACACACCAAGTAGCTTTAGGTGCAAACTACAGAGGACACGGCCAGTACACACCAAGTAGCTTTAGGTGCAAACTACAGAGGACACGGCCAGTACACACCAAGTAGCTTTAGGTGCAAACTACAGAGGACAAAAGCAGTACACACACTACGTAGCTTTATGGTGCACACTGCAGAGGACATAGGCAGTACACACCAAGTAGCTTTAGGTGCAAACTACAGAGGACAAAAGCAGTACACACACCAAGTAGCTTTTTGGTGCAAACTGCAGAGGACATAGGCAGTACACACCAAGTAGCTTTAGGTGCAAACTGCAGAGGACATGGGCAGTACACACCAAGTAGCTTTTTTAGTCAGAGAAGGTTGGGGCTTGGAGGAAGTGGCAGAGGGTGGGTCAAGATTGTAGGGGTTGAACAAGAGGGAGCAGGCAGAGGTTAAGGGTGGAGGGAGTATTAAGGAGTAGAGATGGCCTGGCGGTTCACCCGGTGGTCGGTTCACGGCAAACTTTGCTTGTTCGCAGTTCGCCAAACAGGCGGACATCTGGTGATATTCGCTCTCGTCCGCAATTTTACATTGAGAAGAATTTTGACCCATGACACATCCATCAGGTGGTACAGGACAGCCAATTGAGACATTTCAGAACATGGACATACCTTATAAATTGACCTGATTTGGTGGCCATTTTGCATTCTGCTTTTTGTCAGTGTAGGGAGAGGTTGCTGTGTGGAGCAGGGACAGGCTGTATTGAAACAAATCGCTAGCTAAAAGGTCCACAAAAGTCCTTTTAAGGACTGGTATATGTGTACTATTGTTTGGTGTGCAGTATATAGGGGTGTAATACACTTATAATATACTTTCTAACATAGAAAGCATATTATAGTGGATTTGTATTGTGCACTGTGCAGCATTGTGACTGGTGTATTTGGGTACTGCAGAATGTTTTTTTTTTTTGCTGCTTTACCTCTTGCTACATACAGTGACAAATGATACTGGGAATAAAAGTTTTATAACTGGTGTGATACATTCTGCTTTTTGTCAGTGTAGGGCGAGGTTGCTGTGTGGAGCAGGGACAGACTGTAGTGACACAAATGGTTAGCTAACAGGTCCACAGGTGTGCAGTATATAGGGGTGTAATACACTTATAATATACTTTCTAATATAGAAAGCCTTATTATAGTGGATTTGTATTGTGCAGAAGTGGGAAGTGGCACAAGGTGCGTTCGATTACGTCAAAGGACGCACCAGACTTGGTTAAGTGGCTCACCACCAACACCACCACCACCTCATACCCTCCGCTTGAGTCACAGGAATTTTTTTCCAATCCATCAGAAGACATTTCCGATGCACAGTCATTCTTGGCATTGGATCAGGAAGAGAAGGTAGCTTAAGCCGCCACTCAGCAGTCTGACGACAGTACCCAGATCAGCCCAAGGAGGTTGGTCCCCGCTGTTTCTGCCTACTCCGAGATCTCTAATGTTAGTGGTGGGGAAGGTAACATCGATGATGATGTGTCTACAGACGTCACATGGGTGCCCACAAGAGAGGAAGAGGTGGGGAGTTTAGAGGGAGAGATGGACCAGCAGATAGGGAGTAGAAGCAGGCCAAACTTACATTGCACATGAGGGACAAACCAGACTGCTCCAGCAGAAATGTGCAGTTAACGACTACCTGTATGAACTCTGCGGCAGGACAGGTTCTGGGGAGCTTGTTTTTTTTTCACCGTGCCAGTGGCTGCTCATTTGCGACTCATGCAGACTTCTGCGGCCATTTGATGAAATCACCAAACTGGTCAGTCGCAGCCAGGGCGCCATCAGTGACATCGTACCTTACGCCTTCTTTCTGGAGCGTGCATTGCGTTGTGTTATTTATCAAGCAGACGAGGAGCAGGAGCAAGAAGATGAGGAAGTCGCAATGCTGGATGAATTCCCAGGGGGGCTACTCCACCTGAGACAAGTCAACAATGGGAGTCTGAAGAGGAGTCAGAGGAGGATGGTGCCAGGGCGGATGAGGAGGAGCAAGAAGAGCATGCTTTAAACCTTTCTTAAATCCCTGGTGTTGTCCGTGGATGGGGGGGAGAACGAGGACGACATTATCCTGGATGATGAGCAGGAGCCAGGCCACTACACCGCTTCCCGTTTAGTGAAAATGGGGACCTTCATGCTCCAGTGTTTTAAGAGGGACCCCCATATAAAAAGAATAAGGGGCAAGGACCAGTACTGGGTGGCAACGTACTTAGACCCCCGGTACAAACAAAACATGGCGGAAATGTTACCACCATCACAGAGGGCTATCAGAATGCAGCACTTCCAGGCCTTGCTTCGAGAAATGCTGCATTCTGCTTTTGCGTGCGCTGGCAGAGGAATTTCCACTCACAGAGAAACAGTTGCGGGTACCAATCCAACAGCGCCTGCAAGAAGAGGGCAGTTTGAAGATGTGTTGGTCACTAATGATATGAGATCATTCTTTCAGCCGACCCATCGACAGCTGTCCTCTGGATCCAGCACCAGGAAACGCCTAGACCAACAGGTGTCCGACTACATCGGGTTGCCCCTCATCCAATGTCCTGTCCGAAAGGACGTTCAGCGCAGCAGGGGGGGTCATGACCAATAAGCGCACTCGCCTAGCTCACAACAGTGTTGACTACCTCACATTTCTAAAAATTAATAAGGCATGGATCTCAGAGGAATTCAACACATGTGGCCAGTAGACCATGTTTGATTCATATTCCTCATGACAGGCCACAAATATCCGCCACCACCCATAACTATTCATGGTCCCTGTCTTAGGTAAATACAGCGGCATAAAAGGCCTTTTATGTCTGTTGAATGCCTAATTTTTGGGGCCTGCACTTATTTATCCTGTGAATGCCTAATGTACCTCCAGCCACAGAATACAAAGTTGTTTGCTGTCAGGTGAACGCCTGTGGGCTAATTTTTGGGACCTGTTAGGCCTTGTACACACGGTTGGACGGTCCGATGAAAATGGTCCGCCGGACCGTTTTCATCGGACATGTCCGCTGCCGGATTTTGGTCTGATGTGTGTACACACCATCAGACCAAAGTCCCTGCAGACAGCGAATGCGGTGACGTGGTTGCGACGTGGCCGCGACGATGATGCGGCGACGTGCGCAACCCTGGAAGGTCAATGCTTCCACGCATGCGTCAAATCACTTCGATGCATGCGAGGGCTTTCATCCGAGCGGACATGTCCGGTGAGTCGCACAGACGACCGAACATGTCCGACGGACAGGCTTCCAGCGGAAATGTTTCTTAGCATGCTAAGAAACATTTGTCCGCTGGAAACCTGTCCGCTCAGCCGGGAATCCGGTCCGGTCGGCCGTACAGACGACTGAACATGTCCGCGGAAACTGGTCCGCGGACCAGTTTCAGCAGACATGTTCGGTCGTGTGTACGAGGCCTAATGGGCGGCACTTACTTCTGTATCCGGTGAATGCCTAATGTACCACCAGCCACAGAATACAAAGTTGTTTGCTGTCAGGTGAACGCCTGTGGGCTAATTTTTGGGGCCTGTAATGGGCGGCACTTACTTCTGTATCCGGTGAATGCCTAATATACCACCAGCCACAGAAAACAAAGTTGTTTGCTGTCAGATGAATACCTGTGGGCTAATTTTTGTGGCCTGTACTGGCTGACACTTACTTCTGTACCCGATGAATAGCTTAATGTACCTCCAGCCACAGAATACAAAGTTGTTTGCTGTCAGGTGAACGCCTGTCGGCTAATTTTTGGGGCCTGTAATGGCCGACACTTTCTTCTGTATCCTGTTTTTCACTTAATACTTCTGGTAGGTCAGGCTCCATGTTGTGGGACTATTTGTGCACAGCTAGTAAGTATTTTGTGGCTGCAAATATGACCTGCAGGTTTTTAATGTTCGCCTGCCATTAAATTCAATGGGGCCCGCCGCAAACTTGCGGTTCGCTAACATTTGAGAACGTTTGCGGTTAGCGTTCGCGAACTGCCCCGTCAGATGTGCGTCCATCACTATTAATGAGGGATTGAAAGAGTATGTTTTGAAATGTTGGGATGGCAGAGGCAGGCTATGCAGAGTATGACTGAATATGGTATGAGGGCAGTACAGGAGAGTTGTGTGAAGGATGTTTGAAGATGGTGGGGATGGTCAAAAGGAGAGTTCTGTAGAGTATGTTTTTTTTATTTCAATATTTGTATTGATTTTCTTTCAAAATAAGAACAAACAGGGAAATACACACAAATGCCATATAGTACATTTGATCAACATGTATGTTCATACATTTGCTTGCTCCATGACAACTTTGGTGTATACTATTTATACAGTAACAAGTAGTCGTAACAGTAACAGTAAAATACAATGGCCCGGAATCACAAAGCACTTGCGCCTACGTATCTCTAGATACGCCACGTAACTACAAATATGCGCCGTCGTATCTGTGCGCCGGACCCACAAACTAAGATAAGCCTAAAAACAGGCTTCAACCCGCCAACGTAACTTGCCTACGCCTGCGTAGCGTAGGTGCACATTTAGGCTGGACGCTCCCATTGTTTAGCCATTCAAATATGCAAATGAGGGAAATACGGCAAAACACAAACCTAAGTGCGCCCGACGCAGGCTACACGAAGTGCGCGTAAGTTGTACGTCCGGCGTAAAGTTAAGCCCCATAAAGCAGGTGTAACTCAGCAGCAGACATGCAAAGGTCTGCCCCAGGGAACTCAAGCCGGCGTATTTTACATTGTTTACATTGGACGTGTGTCTGGCTGGGGGTAGGTTACATTCATGGCGTCCGCAGTGATCCGGCGTATCTTAGGCAGTTGTTCCGACGTGGTTATGAGCATGCGCAGAGGGATGCGTCCTCGTCTCGGAGCATGCGCGGTTGCTGATACGTATCTGTCCGGCACTCGGCCCATCATTTGCATGGGGTCACGCCTCATTTGCATGGCTCATGCCCACTTCCACCTATGCCGACTTACGCCTTCGAAACACAGCGCAGTTTTGGAAGCAGTGGCTTTGTGAATTCCATGCTTGCCTCTCTGCGCTGCGTCGGCGGAGCGTATTTTATTTGCGCTACGGCGGCGTAATGTGCGCCCGCTCTCTGTGAATCCAGGCCAATGTCTATGTTTTTTTGTGATCATCATAGCTGCCACCGTTATATTGGTTGGTCCAAATTTCCCAATTTCTATCAAATGATTTACACAATAAATAATTAATAGCTAGTAACCGTTCTAGGGTGTAGTTTTGGTGGGCCAGCTTTATCACATCAGATACATTGACAGATTGGGCATCTTTCCAGTTGCGTAGTCCAAGAGTTTGAGTGGCTAAAAGCACATTGGAGACAACTTGTCTAAGGTTGGGGGGAATCTCTATATGCCTATGTGAAGCGTTGCCAGTTCAGGGTTGCGGGGAGTTATGATTCCTGTAAGTGATGAAATTACTTGAAATATTTGTTTCCAAAAACGTGTTACGCTCTGGCATTCCCAGAAGGTATGTAGGAGGTTTCCTCTAGCATAGAGAAGAAGTATCGGGAAAGTACCTTTTCAGCCTATAGGGAGTAAATTGTCATCTATTACTTATTCTGATCATAATTTTCCAGTGACCGACACAATGGGACACTTTGTGGATTTCACAAAATGCAGTCTTCCACTGATCATCTGTGAAGGTGGTGATCTGTGATTCCCATTTGTTCATCGCATTTGACTTACAGAAGATTCTCTCACCTAAATAAGGTTGTAAAAGAGTGAGATACCTTTGGTGTTTAGTTTCTGGTGTGAATAGAATTGTCATGATTTAGAGGGAATATGTATTTCTGGAATAGGCTGTGAGCTTAGAAAATGTAAAATATGAGTACATGAGAAGTGCATATATGGTGGCAACCCATATTCAGTGATCAGCCACCTGATACTCTTGGGTTTGGAGTTAGTGAGGAAGTCTTGAAGAGTTGTAATACCATACTGTAGAGTATGTTTGAAGATGTTGGGAGTTCCAGAGGAGTTGTGTGGAGCATGTTTAGAGATTGGGAGGGGGGGGGTATTTTGTGATAACAGAAGATGGACAGTGGATGAAGGGCAAAGAGGCTGAAAAAAGGGTGGGCTGCAAAGTGTAAGCAGGAAAACTGAGACAGGAATTGTGCTAAGTCAGGTTGTATGGGATGGTGAGGGTATAGAAACAAACTCATTTGCATGTTATCCTGTCTCACCAAAGAGAGAGAAAGCATAGCCAGAAAAATGAATACCAATTAAATCATAGTTCTCTTCATGCATTTACAATGGTTGTTTGTAACATTCTTATCACTTGCCATATCTCTCCCTCCACCTTTCCCCATTCCACCCACCAATAGGGACTGACCCCTGTCTGACCTGTCTCACCCATTATAACCTAATCCAAAGCAAGTTAAGTTAAAACAGTATTTTTCTGGGTTCCTCAGGGGTGCCTTGGCAATATTCCCAAAGAATGTCCCCAAAAAACAAGTCAGCAGGTAAATAAAGCCTGCCCTTTTGTTACACAACCACTGTTTTTTGGTAAAGATTTTAACCTTGGACACTGTGAGTGGGGGCTAGGTGCTTGCATCCTATCAACTGATGATGTAATCGGTTGATAAGAAGGAAATCAGGGACCAGCCTCCTTGTTTTTCTCTCTCCCGTCCCTCTCCATCAGCACCATAGTCACTTTAGCTGAGTGAACAAATACAGGAATGCTGGAATACTAGCCATTACCAGTGTGCAAAGGTCTATTAGCCTTGTAATAATAATTCACTTCTAATGTTGGGTGTCCTACGCATGGATGTTGCTGCATAATTTAAAGTTATTAGTTTAGTTATTTACATTTTAGAATGGGGTGCCTAGAGATTGTGCAGAATTTTAAAGGGTGCCTTGACTGAAAAAAGATTGGGAAACACTGGGTTAAAAAACATTCTAAAGAAGGATAGGGATTGAGTTACATTGAGATTTAATGTATGTATAAATGTATGTATACTAATTAATAGTTGGTTTCTTTTCCATTTTAGGATGGCAACATCCTATTTTCTGTGAAAAGTCTGGTATCACAGTTTGGAAGCTGGCCTTACAGTTTTGGTTCTGCTTGTAATTCCTAAAGGGAGCCATCTTGAGGTTCTACACAGATAACATTTGAGTGCAAGACAATAATGGAATTAAGAAGTTTAATTCATTAGGTCATGCAAGAGGGGGTTTGAAAGGAGTGCAGCAACCTCACCATTCCTTTCCTCTATGTGGGCTGTGCAAAATAGTATTTCTGCTCGACCAGAGTCTGCTACAAATATTGAAATGTGTGTGTGAGCCTAACAGAGTAAATCATGATCAAGGGGCTTTTTTTCCCCTCACAATAAAATCACATATACCTGTATTGCTATTTTTCTAGTATTGAACTATAATTATGGCCATTGCAATTATGGCCATTGCAATGTATTGATCAATGTGGCTGAATGCTCCACTCTGCAAAACAAAGAGAACTAAAGTTGGCCATACACTATATACTGTAATATGATTGTACAACCTCTGCTCAATCTCATTCAAACTTTCCAAACCTATGTAATATTAGAACAAACCAAAAAACAATTGTATTTGCGTCAAATTAGGTAGGCCTTTGTACTATATAGTTCATGGTAGCTGTAAAGGAGGTTGTACAATCATATTGAACAGTGCATAGTAATCATGACCCTAGTGTCACTAAGCTTGGTGACATAAGCATAGAGTACTATAGTGTACAAGGCATAGTGCACTAAGTTGCAGAAAACATACTTTAGAAGACTTGGTTAGCATTCACTCATTCAGCCCTGTGGGTTGAATGTGGGAAATCAGTTGATTACCTCATGCATGACAAAAAAGCATGGATGGAGGAACCTCCCCTGTCAAATATTGTATCTCAGCTGTTGCAATACCTTCAGTTGCCTGAATACCCCAACAGTCACTGAATGTCATTGGAGTAGTCACTTTTAGAAATTAATTAGAAACCCAGCTCCTACAATTTATCAATGGGGTAGATTCAGGTAGATGTGCCCATTTTTTACACATGCGCTGCACAGCTCAATTGCTCTGCGCCGGCGCAATTGGGCGAGATCGCCACCTGATTCAGGACGCCTTTTGTGTGGTAATTTGTGCCTGTGTAAGCCAAAATTGAGGGCGCAAGCCAGCGCAAGTGAAAGTGGGTGTGCCCCTATGCAAATGATGGTCTGTCTGCTCAGCAGTGGCTTGCGTCCGGCGCATGCATGCGCAGATCGAATGCTCCCGTGTGCGCATGCGTGCAACTGCGCCTGTCCTAATTCCTGGGCTACGCCGGCCCACCTGCTTGCACTGAGCAAATAAATAGGGGCAGATCTGCGAAGGTCCTGTGCAAAATTACATCCTGCTTTTTTCACCCCCCCCCTAAGCAAGGTAATTTTGCCCTTTATTTGAGATGGCACCTCCTCGTAGGAAAAAAAAAGAAAAAACGATTTTAATCTCTCTGAGATGGAGATAATGCTGGCGGCACTCACTCGCCATACTGCTGTGCTGTATGGTGCCCAGCGGAAGAACACCACCACAGCCCAAAGGAGGGCAATCTTTGATGCCATCACTTTAGACGTGAATGCGCTGGGCAATGAGGAGAGGACCTGGGACGAGATACAGAAAAAATTAAACGATATGCGGCGTCGGGTCCGGGACAAAATGGTCTTAATACGCAAGCATGCCAGGGGCACGGGAGGAGGACCAGCCTGCCCTTTATGTTTAAATGCGGAGGAGGAGGTGATAGCCCAAAGTTTCGCGCTGGAGCAGGTGGAGGGAGTCCCAGGTTATGATTCCACTGTTGGGGACTTGGGGACAGGTAAGTGTATTTTATCTCATATTTGCTGTGTATCATGGGAGGGGGTAGAAGGGAACATGTGAGGGGGTAGAAGGGAACATGTAACAAGTGTGTTTTATCTCATATTTGCTGTGTATCATGGGAGGTGGTAGAAGGGAACATGTGAGGGGGTAGAAGGGAACATGTAACAAGTGTGTTTTATCTCATATTTGCTGTGTATCATGGGAAGGGGGTAGAAGGGAACATGTGAGGGGGTAGAAGGGAACATATGACAAGTGTGTTTTATCTCATATTTGCTGTGTATCATGGGAGGGGGTAGAAGGGAACATGTGAGAAGTGTGTGGCTCCAGCAACATGTGTTTTTTTGTGTCATCCACAGATGTTGAGGATGAAGCTGGGCCGTCGTTGGCTGCAGGGCGACCCACGCCATCCCCACAACATCATGGGGTCCAGTCAACCCCCATGCAAGTACTGGGCATGTTGGTGGAGGAGGAGAGCAGCCATAGGCCATCTATGGAGGAGGAAGTGGTGGAGGAGTCGATTGACCTCCACCAGGAGGCCTCTATATACCTCCAGGAGGATCACACCATCCCTGACCTCCCCACCACCCCCCCGACCATAACGTCATCCCCCTCCAGGGCAAGCCCCTCCATTGTCCCTCCCACCATTGTCCCTCCCACCATTGTCGCCCCCTCCAGTGTCCCTACCACCAGTGTGACCCCCTCCCCTTCTTTTCCCTCAGTACGGGCCCCAGCCTCTCCTCCCACTAAGGCTCTATCCAAAATGAGGGGTGTACCCTCCGGCCTCCGAGAAGGGCTGCAGGAGGAACAGGCCCGCCAGACCCGCCATATAGGGGCCATGGTGGGTGATTTGAGGCGGGTGGCGGACAGCCTGGCATCCTCCTCCTCCTCAGTGCAGCAGGCCCTCACCCTGCATGCTGACCTGGGGAAAAGAGACACAGTGAGCCTGGAGGAAGTCAGCGCGAACTGTGTAGCCATGGCCACCTGCATGGTGGAGCAGCAGGATGCCACCGCTTTGCTCACAGCGGAGGTGAGCAGGTTGGCAGGGGCGGTGGAGGCCAACACTGATGCTGTGCGGGAAGAGGGGAGACGAAACCGGCGGCAACAGAGGAACACTACCACCCGGCAGCTGCGGATGTTGGCACAAACCAACAGTGTGCTCACCCGTCTGGCCAACGCCATGGAGGGCAGGCAGGCACCACCTGCCAGGAGTGAGGAAGTAGGGGATGCTGCTCCTCCCCCCTCCATCCCCACCCCATGCTCCATCCCCACCCCAGGCTCCACCACGCCGACTGAGGAGTCAGAGCCGGGGCACCCTTGGCACCAGGATGTCGAAAAAAAATATATTTTCCTGTGCCTTTTTTTTTTTTTTACATATCCCTTGGTGCTCAGATAAGGAGCTTTTTCTATTTAGTTTGATTATGCTCATATGATTTTTTTTTGGGATATTTATTTTTTGCTCAGATTATGAGCTTTTTCTATATTTATTTAATGCTCAGAATATGAGCTTTTATATTTTTATTTTATGCTCAAAGTTTGAGTTTTTATTTTATTTTGTAGTCCCTACACACGGTGAGGAGTGTATACTACAGTGTGACTGGTGTGTGAATGGGGGGGTGTCACTCCTGCTGGAAAAGGGGTGTCACCCTCTGCCATGTGAAAGGTGTATGAATGGACAGCAACATAATTGGAGCCTTGACGCGGCGTTGCTGCTCCCTAATACCATGGGGTATCCTTGGGTCTAATCCAATTTTGGGTGCATGTGGGGTGTGTGTGCTAGGGAACACAGTGGTGTGCACACGTGCATTCTACTTTTGACATGATTAATGTGTGTGTTTAACGTGCAAAGAGATGTTCCACGAGACCACTCCTGATTGCTCTTCCCTCAGTAGACCGGGTAGAGTTTCTTGGGGGGGGATTGTGTGGTTGGGGGGTCAGGTCATCACGTATGTCAATCTGAAGGCCCTTTCTCTCTGCAAAGTTGTGCAGAATGCAACATGCCCCGATGATCTGGCACACAAAGTTTGGGGAATACAACAGGGTACCCCCAGACTTATCCAGGCATCTGAAACGTGACTTCAGGATGCCAAATGTGCGCTCCACCACTGCACGGGTACGTGCGTGTGCTTCATTATATCTTTCCTCTCCTGGGGTTTGGGGGTTCCGGAATGGGGTCATTAGATGAGGTCCCAGTGCATATGCCGCGTCACCTGGAAGGGAAAAGACAGGAAGATGTTAGTCATGCATGTGCCCCTCGTGATGTCTGCATCATGGGGGGGGGACAGTCATACCTGACACCCATGTCACTCACCAACCAGCCAGCTGTCCCCATACATGTTCTGTTCAAATTCTGTTGGGATGCTGCTCTGACAGAATATGAAGCTGTCATGGCAGGACCCGGGGTGTTTGGCATGTACAAGCCATATGAGGCCATGGGCATCCACTATGACCTGGACATTGATGGAATGCCAATGCTTCCGATTACAGTATATGTGCTCGGTCTCACGGGGGGGGCTGTAGTGCCACATGGGTGCAATCAATGGCGCCGATGGTGCATGGGAATCTTGCAATTTGGTAGAAATCTGTCACTGCCTTCTGCCGCTGGACTTCCTGGGTGGGTTTGATAAATTGATTGGCCATGCGTCTCAGGATTGCAGGAATAACCTGGTGCACACATCTGCTCATGGAGGATTGTGACATCCCAGCCACCATTCCACCTGTACGCTGAAAAGAGCCAGTGGCCAGGAAATGCAGGGTTGCCACTACCTTGACCAGTGGCTCCACTGCATGTCCACGATGTGTCTGGCTGGTGATGTCATCATGCAGGATTGTGGCTAATTCCAGGATGACTTCAGGGCTGAATCTAAACATGCGATACACCTCCAAATCCCCCATGTCAAAGATGTTTCTGCGCACTCGGTATATTCTCTCCCGTGCCCTCCTACGAGTCGGTTCACTCAGTAGTATTGCTAGAACCATAGCTGCCCCTGGCATTTTGGCACACAGATGTGAGGTCCAGAAAGTGTGGGTGCTCTGCTTGCTCAGCTCGTCCGTAACGGTGCTGCTGTAGTGGCTCTCCAGCTGACCTGTGGATGTCTGTTGCCAAGTTGCCCCTGCTTTTATGAGGAGCAATTTTGCCCTGGCCAAACAGCTTGCGCGCTTGGTGTGCAAACTGTGCCTCACACGCGCAGGTTTTTGAATCAGCGTTAGTTCCTCATTTGCATATTTGCTGAGGGAAAACAATGAGAGCGCAAGTTGCACACTGCGCAAAAATGCACATTACATGTGCCGGGGCAGAGAAACTGCGTCCGTTGAAAAATGCATAATTTCAGGCTTAGCTTGTTTTCTGGGTCATCCGCAGATTTGCCTGGGCGCAAATCAGTACTTGCGCTGCGCATATCGCGATTGCGCACGCGCAAGTCGTACCTGAATCCGGGCCAATGTGTTTAGTCAAGTTAAGTAGTGATGACAAGACTATGCACGGCTCAATGTTTTGGGATTCTACATGAATTCTCTGAAATTCAGGCCATGAAGTTGCAGCTTAGGTCAGGACAACATTTAGTTGTTAGGGTAAGAAATTGTTGTAATTCAGTTTTGGCCTTTTCAAAGAATAATAGGCAAGCTATTGAAAAAGGGCATATTGAGCCTGGCAGTGCTACACGGTACATATACAGTACATACAACACACATACTGTATTTAACAATGCTCATTCATCAAATTATGGCCTTTTCATGCATTTTCCATATCTGCAGTTGAAAGAATACAAAACATTTACATGACATGGAGATGCCTTAAAAATTCTGTAACAAAAGAGTACAATGTAGTGACGTTTAGCTATAAACATACCATAAAACCAAATGAGGAATAATAAACATGTACTTCAATTCTTTCTGGAAAAAAAAAAACAAAACAAAACAAACACATACGTGTCAACATTGGAGGAAGTTTACAAGGAGGGTGTGCTAAATACCCTTAAAAGGCACTTGGTCCCCATGTGGAAGAATACAAGGGACTTATTTGCACATCTTGTCCATCCTATAAAACAAAAAGGATGTGAGACTTTGCAAGGGGGACTTATCAAAAACGTGAAGCCTACTGTTGATATATGGGGCTATGAGCAGTCCACTCACTCATTTAGGGAAACTATTGAAGGGTACATACATACCCCATTATTACTCATTTCAATAACTAGATAGAATTGAAAAAGAAAATCCAAAATGTATAATTAAAAGAAAAACATTTGCCACTGTTGTCATCCAGGGACAATCATGAGGACCAGTGGTGTAAGCTACATCATTTATGACATTCTGCTACACTCCAAGCTTTGAGACATTTCTTCTGATAACTGACACAATATTGCACAAATATACTTGCAGCATGATTTTGCTATAAGACTTTGTATAGTCTTCTGGTAATTTGTTTAGATGGTGGTTATTTTGAACACAGAGCACCAGATGGAATTTGTAATCACTTGCAAGACTGGTCACATGACCTATGGAAGTAATTTTACAAACTACACCAATCACAGGGTGTGTTTTCCAAAGAAAGAAAAGTTGTGAAAGTGTATTAGCCAAGATTCAGTGAAGAATGCTTAAAATCAATGCACATACCTGTGACAAGATAAGAAACTTGCTAACTTTTGGCATATAAAATTTGGCCCTGGGCACAATAACATCTGATTTAACATTCAAAATCATACATTTAAACATTTTCACATTAATCATTGGGTTGTCCCTTGTCATTTGCACAACTTCACACATGCACGCTAGTGAACCAGTTTGTGAAGGGGAACTCAATTGCCAGTCTGATAGGCTTCAATGAGATTCACAGACTTCTTGCTATGTTTGCAAGAACTGGCTTAAACTGAACCCAGGAAGATTAGCTCATCCTTAGTAAAAACATCAGATATTAATTAGATTTTTTTTTCTGCTTATGCACTTTATTAGTTGTTAATTGGTAAATTAAACTATTATTTTTTTTTTAAATCATCCTGACTTTTTTTTTTTATTCTTTTCAAATTTCATTATAGAACAGTTTGTCTGAGGCGGTAATTGTTATATATAGAAGAATCATAGTTATAGACAGATGAGAGTGATTTTTTGGTTAACAGTCTATTTACTGTCCTGGCAAAGCTACACAAGCCATCTGTTCATATGTATTCACACGTGACATAAACTGGCTATTAGATCATATGTCTATCTACATTAAAATGCAGCCTATTATCACGTATGTAAATATGCAAATCATATAAAGTATTTTGGCACTTTTGTTAAAAATGTGTATGTTTGTACTATTAACTATGTTCTTTTAAATTATTAAACATCAATGTAAAAGAAGATTCGAAAAACAACCATTGGAAAAAAATTAATGTTTTTTGATCACAGTATGGTATTTTATAGTACATTTTACGATAGTATTCAAAAAACAAAGCCTTACTTTTTATTTCACATACCTTTTGCAATATTTGTCTCTGTATCTACCTACAAACCAATCTGGCGGTAATTAAGTATTTGCAGCATAAGTTTTTATTTGGTAGTGTTATAGTTTATATTTTCCTTGGTCACTGTCTATTTGGCTGGTTAGCTTAGTGGATTTGCATATGTGGAGCTAAATGCACTGTATAACAGGCAAGACGATTGCATTCCAGAGATAGTATAAAATAATATAATTACATCACACTTGAAGTCCCACCACTGCGTCCCCTAGAATAGGTGAATAATTACAAATTAAGCTGCCACTTTAAATAATTATAGAAATGTGAGTAGTATTTTGACCCCTATCAAACCTAGACAGTGTAAAAATAGTGGCGCCAAAATCACAATAG
Source organism: Rana temporaria (assembly GCF_905171775.1). Lineage (NCBI taxonomy): Eukaryota > Metazoa > Chordata > Amphibia > Anura > Ranidae > Rana > Rana temporaria. Next base: position 221,948,007 of record NC_053493.1, read on the forward strand.
TACAGTGATAAATTAAAATAATTTCATACGCAAAAGTTAATATGCAAAAATGAATATAACATTATCACCCTGTGACAAGTGAAAAACACTTGATCTTATAGCAAAAAAGTCCAAAAGAATAATCTAGTAGATTGATTCAGTGCAGTATTTCTATATTCATCCACCACACCAACATGTGCATGTGATTCCGCTCCCTTCAGAAAATGCACTTACCATCTTTAAATACCTTACACTCTTGTGCTTGGCTCAAATGCTTTAAACCACACAGAAAGGGTTAAATACCCTCCAATATCCAACCGTGGACATAAACAAGGATCTCTCCACATGTAAATGATAAAAAGTTCTCCAATAGTGTAATAACGTAAAACCAGTTTAATAAAACAATGTGCAAACTTCAACCATTGCACTAATTTCAATATACTTCAAAGCAGGCAGAAAAAAAAACAGCAAATCTTCTATTGAATGCCTACAGCGATGTGTTGTGGTCACAGCAAACCCGAGGTGTCCGGACTTAATATCACTTTCATCCGCTCCTCAAGCTCGGACCTCCACTGCCTGGTTCGATGTACAGCATCAAGTGTTACAGATGATTGCCGTACAGCCACGCCCCGACATGTTTCGTCACATAGACTTATTCATGGGATAGTATTAAAAAAACAAAGCCTTACTTGTTATTTCACATACCTTTTGTAATATTTTTTCTCTGTATCTACCTACAAACCAACCTGGCAGTAATAAAGTATTTGCAGCATAAGTTTTTATTTGGTAGTGTTATGGTTTATCATTTCCTTGGTCACTGTCTATTTCACTGGTTAGCTTAGTGGATTTGTATATGTGGAGCTAAATGCACTGTATATGAGGCAGGAAAAATAATAAATGATTGTATACCAGAGGTAAAATAATATACCGTATTTATCGGCGTATAACGCGCACCGGCGTATAACACGCACCTAATTTTAAGAGGGAAGTTTCAGGAAAAAAAACTAAATTTTAAATAAAGAACTTTGAAGCAAAACAAAGGTAGATTGGAATTATTTGGGAATTATTTGGGGGATTTATTCAGTGCTTGGATAATGAATGTCAGACAGGTTGTATCGTTTAAAAAAAAAAAAAACATACAACCTGTCTGACATTCATTATCCAAGCCCTGAATAAATTCCCCAAATAATTCCAAAATAATTCCAATAAATAAAAAAAAACGAACTGAAATGTTTTTTTTTAAACATTCCAATTCATTTTTTTTTTATTTATTGGAATAATTTTGGAATTATTTTGGGGATTTATTTATTCATTGCTTGCAGGTTTTTTTCCTTTATAAACATTTCAGTTAATTTTTTTAAACATTTTTATTGGAATAAATGAATTCAAACTCCCCCCTCCCCCCCACCCCCACCCCCCCTATTAACCTTTTAATTCTGAGTGATTTGTACCTTCTTTGTGGAGCAGAGCAGATTAATGGAACAGATTCCTCTCAGTAGCTCTGAGTCTCGCGGTAGTCAGCGTAACCATGGTAACCCTCTGCACGGCGGGAAAGTTACGCTGACTACCGCGAGACTTGGAGCAGGAGGTGTCCTCTGTACACTGCAGCCTCCACCCGCACAGAACCCAGGCGCCGACGCTGATCACAGCAATAAAGTGGGCACTAAAGATGTGCGGGACTGGGGATCAAGTCCCGCACATCACCCAGGCTCCGACAGTGGCTCCGATGCGGTCTCCAATGCTGATTACAGCACTGCAGTGCAGATGGCTGCCGGAGATCGAGCGCCCGAGACCCGCGCATCACACAGGCTGACCCGCACATTACACAGGCTCCGACGGTGTCTCCGAACAGTATGTACAGTGTTTTTTTGTAAATGTATATCAGCGTATACTGTGCACATCGGCGTATAACGCGTACATGCTTTTTCCACATTTTTTTCAAGATGAAAAAGTGCGCGGTATACGCCGATAAATACGGTAATTACATTTGTTGCCTGCAGTCATGAGAATACAATGTTTTACACAAAGATGTGCTTTTATATACTGCTATAATTTATAATATTTGTAAGAACTATTATGTCTACTACTACTACCACCGAGTAACTGAAAGTATATCCAAACTCAAAACAAAAATGTTATATATTGCAGATGTGTAGTGGCTTCATTAATTTGCTATTTTTTAGGCTAAGTAGATTTTATGCAAGTACAGGAACATGCTTGTTGGCCCTACCAGAAGCCCATTGTGCTTGTAATTTACTGTACACTGAACTGAAATCTCAAACAATATAATTAGCTCTAACCATTTTTTTAACTGCAGAACACCATCTCCCATGTTATAAAGATGGGGATAGGTGGTGGGATTTTATTCCAAATTAGGAGCACAGCTAGGTTTACAATGCTACACCTCCATAGATATAGAATAGTGAGTAAGTGTTGTCATCCTAGGACAGGTAGTGTGTCACTGGTTAAATCACCTGGCAAAGGAAAAGGAAAAAAAAGGAAAATTTGGTTCAGCCACAAAATTAGGAACTGGTAAGCTGTAGTATAATACATTTTTGCTCTTAAAGGTAGCTACTTTATTTTTTATTTTTTTATTGTTTATTTAAATAAATTGTTGCAGAGTATACACACATGACAAAACATTTTGGGTATTACAGATACACTGTCATAGAAACATGGAAATAATGAGAAATAAAGATATGACGTGAGTTAACATTGTATTTGCTTAGACTAGGGTTCATTTATGCAAATACATTACCTCATAACAACACAGAGAACAGAAAGGGGAGAGGATGCACCAAAAACTATGTTATACATAGCTTTCATCAACGTTAGAGCGGAGTAATAAAATGCAAAAATTCTATTTAACTACTAAACTACCTGTTTATGCCAGAACACAAATCAGAACTATCCACTAATTCAGTCAGATGTTCCATCCTGTGGATGTTAAAAATTGTCTCCTTTCAGACTTAGGGATAGGTAGCTACTTTAATTTAAAACTGCATAGAAAATGCTACTGTCCCCTATAATAGGCTAAAGATTTGAGGAGTTACCATTATTACCCATAGGAAAGTACATATTTGGCCATCCTTGTTCTGTGAAAATGTGCTTAAAACTTTTTTTATTTTTTTTTATTAATTCACTTACTTGTATTTTAAACTGAATGTAGGCTAGACATTTTTTTATCAGCATGATCAAGACAATAAACTGTGAAAAATAACACATTTAGTCATTTAGATATTGCATAAGACCTTCTTGTACTGCAAAGAATAATAAAGTTGGTATCATGCAATGTAAAATGATTATCAGCAGCTATTTTAGTAAATGGAACTCACTGATGTCCAATCAAAAATAATCACATGAAAAACATATCCCACTATATAATGTACAGTAGATTTGAGACACTGCACCTGGATTCTTTTTCAAATTGTATTTTTACATTAAGCACAACTTGGAAGCTGATGAGTATATGACTAGCAATCACCCTTTGGTTGATACAGCTACATGCTGATTTCACTTTCTGTTCATGTCTCTCTTACAGTATTTCACTTTGTTCTGTGATCAGATTGAAAGAACAAAACACATTAGGGGAAATTTATTAAATGTATCTTTTTTTGTCAATGGTTGTTAATGTGTCTCTTCTTTTGCTTCTGACAAGATAGGGACATATTTATTTTTTGTAAGAAATGTACCTAATAAATTTGAATATACACACATATTTAACCACTTCAATACAGGGCATTTTCACCCCCTTCCTGCCCGGGCCAATTTTCAGCTTTCAGAGCTGTACCATTTTGAATGACAATTGTGCGGTCCTGCAGCACTGTACCCAAATAACATTTTTATAATTTTTTCCCCAAACAATTAAGCTTTCTTTTGGTGGTATTTAATCACCTCTGTGTTTTTTTTAACTGTAAACAAAAAAAGAGTGACAATTTTGAAAAAAACACATTGGCCCAGATTCAAGAAGCACTTGCGCCCGCGCAACCATAGGTTACGCAGCCCTAAGTGCTTACTTGCTCAGTTGTAATGAGTGCTCCTGATTCAGGAACCTTGTTACACCGACTGCAGGCTAAAATTTCAATTTCACGGCGTTTGCGTAAGTGAAACGTGAATGGCGCTGGACGCCATTCACGTTCACTTAGATGCAAATTACGTCCTTGCGACGTCATTTGCCGCAATGCACGTCGGGAAAGTTTCCAGACGGAGCATGCGCTGTACGCTCGGCGCGGGAGTGTGCCTAATTTAAATGATTCCCGCCCCCGGCGGGATCATTTAACTTGCGCGCGCTTACGCCGGGCAAATTTGCCGGCGCGCCCTCACAATTCACGGAGCTACTGCTCCGTGAATCGAGGGCAGCGCAAAATATTTGCGGGGGCGCAGGGCAAAATCGTTGCCCTGCTCCCCAGCAAATATCGCGCAATTCTACTTGAATCTGGGCCAATATCTTTTACTTTTTGCTATTATAAATATCACAAATTTTAAAAAAACAATATAATTGTTTTCCTCAATTTAGGCCGATATGTATTCTTCTACATATGTTTGGTAAAAAAAAATCGCAATAAGTGTATATTGATTGGTTTGCGCAAAAGTTATAGCGTCTAAAGAAATTGGTTATTGATTTATGGCATTTTTATTATTATTTTTTTTACCACTAATGCCGGCAATTTGCGATTTTTATCGTGACTTTGACATTTCAGCGGACAGTCGGACACTTTTGACACTATTTTTGGACCATTGACATTCATACAGTGAGTAGTGCTATAAATATGCACTAAATACTGTGTAAATGTCACTGAGAGAAGGGGTTAACACTAGGGGGGAAACAGGGGGTTAAATGTGTTACCTAGGGAGTGATTCTAACTGTAGGGGGATGGGACTGATTAGGGGAGGAGACCAATCAGTGTTCATATATACTAGGAACATACGATCTGTCTCTGCTCCCCTGACAGGACGTGGATCTGTGTGTTTACACACACAGATCCACATTCCTGCTCTGTCACGAGTGATCTTGGTTATCCGGCAGACATTGTGGCCACTGGTCACGCGCATCGGCTCCTCGGTGATGTGGCGGGAAGCCGAGGATGTCATATGATGCTCGTCCAGGATGGGAGATCCCATCTGCAGATGTCATATTACAATAGGCAGATATTGAAGTACTCACAGTTATTAATTTTGTAACCGATGTAAGGTAAAACATCATCACAAAGTAAGTGCCTCCATTTGCGGTAAAACCGTGAAAATAGGGCAGCAACTATTTGGCTGCTTGATCATGCAAAACTAAAGCTGTCACTTTCGTCACAAAGATTATTACTATCACTAAAGCCACATTCCAGGGGGGCAAAAAAACAGAAAATTGTATACTTACCTTTCCGTAAAGATTATTACTATCACTAAAGCCACATTCCAGGGGGGCAAAAAAACAGAATATTGTATACTTGCCTTTCCGTAATTTTCCTTTCCTGTCGCATCTTCGTGGCAGCATACACCTTTGGGTTGTGGCTCCGCCCCCACAACCTGATAGGACCGTGTAGCTATTAAACCCAGAGAGGGCCCCCACCCTAGTATTCTTAGTATATATATACCTCACCTCAGACGGGTGGATATCTGTATGCTGCCATGAAGATGTGACAGGAAAGGAAAATTACAGAAAGGTGAGTATACAATTTTCAGTTTTCCTGTCGCATCATGGCAGAAAACACCTTTGGGGAATAAATAAATAGAGAACTCTGCGCTATGGTAATGTAAAATATATTAAGGAAGCTGCTCCCCTAAAGTGGTGTGGAACCACTTTAGCAATATGTGATGTATAGTAATAAGGCGGCGCTAATAGTAGGTAATACATTCCAAATTATAGAGTGAAACAATATGTCAACTATAAGGTCAACAATACAATATTGATTTAAAGTGCAAGTGTTCATATGATAACAACATAAAAAAATAAGTGCAAACAGGTCCAAAAAATGCAGCAATGTTCACCAAATGATAAGCAATTGTTAAGTTCATGCATCAAATGGTAACTTGAGAGTAGACACCATCACCACGGAACAGATATCAAACTGGCGACACCAGGTGAGAGGTAGAGATAAGTGCCTACTTACCAGACCACCATGACCCTTTGTTTTTAAAAAAAGTATCAGGTGGAGCTTTAGTACAGTTGGTGGCCTAAGGTCTGTACTATTACCTGGATGGGACTGGCCAGGAATGGACTCCAACAGAAAAAAATACCATTGATAAAATGAAGAAAAATGGGCCATAGTGAAGTTCCGCAATTTATTATAAAACGGATATCAAACAAAAGCCAAATTACCGCTTACTCATGCAAGTGCTGAGATCTTGGCTTCTTGATGACATCAATAGAAGAAACATACGTCAAAGCGTTCCTGGTCACGTTCAGCTACTTCCGGATTTGGCACAGAGAGGCGGTGGAACGCACGCTACACCTACACACGAGAGTGAGACACAGTACGGCCGGTGCTCCACATCACATCTAGCTGTAACACGCTTGATTCCTTAGTGCCAAGGTCTCTGCACTTGCACAAGGAAGCGGACATTTGTTTTTAATCTGTTTTATAATAAATCGCGGAACTTCACTATTTCCTGTTTTTCTTCATTTTATCCATGGTAATTTCTTCTGTTGGAGTCCAATCCTGGCCAGTCCCATTCAGGTACCAGTACAGACCTTAGGCCACCAACTGTACTAAAGCTCCACCTGATCCTTTTTTTAAAACAAAGGGTTTTTGGAATTTATTTATCACCTACTAGTAGTGCCCCCTTATTACTATACACCCCCACCTTTGGGGAATAACTCGCAAACCGGGTGGGTCTGAGCAGAAAGACACGTTTATTTACAAGGAATAGAGGTGTTCTACTGAATAATTGCTCCTCCAAATTCTACCATGGACAACCTAGCAGAGTCCACTTTGTAATGGGATATAAAGGTGTTTTTAGACTACCAAGTAGCCGATCTGCAAATTGTTTCCGAGGAAACCCTGCAGTTGGCTGCCCAGGAGGTCGCCATTGCCCTTGTGGAATGTGCCCTCAAGCCCTCAGGCATTTATGATTGATTCAGTGAATAAGCCCTTTTAATGGTCTTCACCAAATATGCTGCGATGGTGCGAGAGTTCGCCGCTTGCCCTCTCCTAAAGCCATGTGGAATGACTAGGAGATTTTCCATCTTCCTAAGGTCGCTGGTTGGCGAGAGATACAACAAGATGCTGGTTCTTACACCCAATGGATGTGGGTCTCCTTGTTCTGTAGAGAGAGAAGGAAGGTTTATCTCCTGATTAAAGTGGAAGGAGGATGATACCTTCGGAATTAAGCGATCGGATGGTCTTAAGACTACTTTGTCTGGGTAAATGATTAGGTAAGGTTCCTTCGCCAGTAGGGCCTGCATCTCCAAGACTCTCTTGGCTGATGTTATTGCGATTGAGAAGGTGACCTTGAGTGTTAGGTCCCACAGAGACGTCTTCCATCGGAAAGAATGGTTCATGGGATAGGACATTTAGTACTTCCGAAAGATCCCAAGTTGGGAAGGAAGTCTTTCTGGGGGAGCAGCTCCTCTGGAACTGAATGACAAGGGGCTCTTGTGCCCACTTAACTCTGTCATGCCAGATAATGCTTACACGTGAACTTTTAGGGTACTTGACTCAAGGCCTTTTTCTAACTCTAACTGGAGAAACTCAAGGATTTGAGTGACTGTTGGAGACGATAAGAATAGATGAAGGATCTGTCCCTGTGAGAGTAGATCCGCCGCAACAGTTGTGAACCATGGCTGCCTCGGCCAAAAATGAAGGACTGCTGTCAATCACATCCAATGATGCGGCAAGCCGGGGGTTGGGCCTAGTGATACGCCGGCTGTTTTCACAGGACCGCAGGACCATGAAGGTGTTGAGTTCTTGTGTGGAGAAGCCAAGACAGCCGTCGAGGGACCCCAGAAGACCAGGTTCAGGGACACTCTGTTCAAAACGAGCTGCACAGTGGAGGTAAGTATAACATGTTTGTTATTTAAAAAAAAAATACTTTACAACTCCTTTAAGCTCAGTGATGGCAAGAAGGGCACTCTGGCTGAAACCTTGGTCAGCAGATTCCTCCTCAAAGTCAGCTGGTGTAAGATCCCATTCGATGGTACAAACCTCTTCGGGGAGAAGCTGAACTCGGCCATTTAAAAAGTCACCGGTGGAAAATCAGAACTCATGCATTCGGATAGAAGGCCTAAACAACAAAGGTCAACTACTTCTAGGCGCAATCTCCCAGACAGATACAGATAGTGTCTACAGTACGCCTGGAACTTCTGTCTGGGCTACAACTTTCCCCTGACACCTCTCATACCAAGATTTCTACTCAGACTCAAGAGGTCAGCATCTACAGTAGTAGCAGTCCTTCCTTTTTGGCCGAGGCAGCCATGGTCCACAACTGTTCTCTAGCTGAATACAGAGAGGCCACTGCCGCTCCCGATAGCAGCGGATCTACTCTCACAGGGACAGCTCCTTCATCTATTCCCGGGAAAGGTTGCACCTGACATCCTGGAGATTGAAAGGGCTAGGTTCTTAGACCAGGGGCTGCTCTCAGAAAGTGGTAGAGACTCTTCTCCAAGCCAGAAGGTGGAGGGAAGGAGAGGGAGGAGAGGAAAAGGTCAAATTTGCAATAATCACTATCAATTACCTTTAAAAGGCAGCATCTCTACACTCCTTTTAGACTTCCCTGTTTTTTTATAACCCATATATGGGGGAAACCAGGAAGCCTACAGCTGCTGTCTGCCCTTCCCTTTGCAGTTTTGAAGGATGGGTCGCATAAAGCCAAGGGTTTTCCCCCTGTAGGAATGTCTCCAGTACCCTAACTACAATAAAATTAATAAATATAGAAAAGTATACAGTGATGGTTCCTTTCTTTCTGCTCTCCATGGCATTTGCTAAGAGTAGCGGAAGCCAGTGGCTCCTGCTGCTATCAGTCAGATCCTGTGAGGAGAGAGCCAGAGCAAGGCCGACCCACACTGTGCGCAGCTTGCTATGAGGGCATAAGTAAAAGAGGAGGAGGGGAGAGCACCAGTGGGAGATCCCAGATAAGGCACCCTTACTGCTCTTTGCAGTAGGGAAATGTAATACTTTTTTTTATTTTAATTAAAAAAATAGAGGTTTTCAATTACTTTAAACCTGCCTTGTCTCCTTTATTTGCTGCTTTTCAAGTGCTCACGGGCTGTGATGATGCTTGCCACTTTCTAAACATATACAGTACTTAAAGTATATTTTGAAAATGTTGGAAATAATTGGTAATACAGGAATGGGAAAGGGTATGAGGATTTTTTTTCAGGAGGTTTTTAAGTGGTTTGTGCACACTGTTTTGAAATGTTTCTGACAACAACAAAATAAACACTTTTCTATACTAATAAACTGTTTTGCCACTATCCTATTTGAATAAATTTGGGAGGTTTTTTGTTTTTAGAATACAATTTCCCTAAAGCTTTTGGATTTGTTATGGCTGCTTTCACTGTTCAACTTGGGCCTTTACTGGTTAAAAAAATCAGGTGCCACAAGCTGACATAATTCAGATTGGGATGCTGCTCTTGTATTTAAGTCAAGATACATGTAATATTTAGAAGAATACACTTCATATCCAAAATAATGTAAGTGATAATGGAATACAGTTCCGCTGATGCTATTAATTAAAATCCTATTATTCCATAACATCAAATAGAGCTTAAAGATATCTCCTAAGCATGTTATAATTTCTATGTTGTTGCATTCAAAGGACTTACTCTTTTATATATATATATATATATATATATATATATATATATATATATATATATATATATATATATATATATATATTTTTTGCTTTGTTAAATGCCCCCTCTGGTTGTGCCCATATACCCATGCCTGCTGTTTGATCATAGCTTGCGTATTAGCCTTGAATATGGACACACATCCCTCCTTAGACTTCAATATAACATACTGTATATATTTTATATATATATATATATATATATATAGTGATGGTAGTAGGTATCTTAAATGTGTGAACACACAGTTCAAAAGATAAACAGCGCTAATGAGATGATATATCAACTCAAAACTAAAAAAATAAATAGCCCAGTGGACCCAGTTGGTGTAAAGGTAGTGGACTCCTAAGTGTCAGTGCACCCAAAACAATTCAAGAGAAAAATACCTCTGTAGCCAAACTCACCCACCAAGGGTGTGAGATTGCCACAATAGAGCGATGTTGGAGCTCTATAGGTACACCATCTGGTCCTCCAGGTATTAATATGTCAAACACAGGTCTCAGCAAGGTGTCATGAAAGACAAATAAAGAAACAAATAATAGTGCAATATTGCTTAAATGAACCTGACTAGAGAGGGTTAACAACCTTAAGTGAGTGCCCGTACAATAAATCACTGAAAAATAAGCATAGAATACGATCACTGCTGTCACCGCCGTTTAAAATCCTCCAGGGGCCGCGCGCGTGCTGAGCAGAAGCTGTTTATGACAGGCGCTGGATCGAGGTTGGTGGATGGTGGAGCGCGGTGGAATGCAGGCTATGTCCGTATGTAGCGTCGTTGTAGCCACGCTCTATTATTTTTTTAGTTTTGAGTTGATATATCATCTCATTAGCGCTGTTTATCTTTTGAACTGTTTGTTCACACATTTAAGATACACATTTAAGATACCTACTACCATTACTTTAAATGGGGCTTCCCTGTTTACTTTAACAGCTGCTTATTAGACGACACCTCTCTCACTTTTAGAGGTGTTCTCTCACACTTTGTTTGGTAAAACTTTATGCCACTTTACACACAGTCACTTTAAAGGTGTTGTTGCAACACTAAGCGCCGGCAGTGCAATAATAGGCCTTTCATTTGCACTCTTCACTTTATATATATATATATAGTGCCTTGTGAAAGTATTCGGCCCCCTTTAACTTTGCGACCTTTTGCCACATTTCAGGCTTCAAACATAAAGCTATAAAACTGTAATTTTTTTTGAAGAATCAACAACAAGTGGGACACAATCATGAAGTGTAACGAAATTTATTGGATATTCCAAACTTTTTTAACAAATAAAGACTGAAAAATTGGGTGTGCAAAATTATTCAGCCCCCTTAAGTTAATACTTTGTAGCGCCACCTTTTGCTGCGATTACAGCTGTAAGTGGCTTGGGGTATGTCTCTATCAGTTTTGCACATGGAGAGACTGACATTTTCGCCCATTCCTCCTTGCAAAACAGCTCGAGCTCAGTGAGGTTGGATGGAGAGCGTTTGTGAACAGCAGTTTTCAGTTCTTTTCACAGATTCTCGATTGGATTCAGGTCTGGACTTTGACTTGGCCATTCTAACACCTGGATATGTTTATCTGTGAACCATTCCATTGTAGATTTTGCTTTATGTTTTGGATCATTGTCTTGTTGGAAGACAAATCTCCGTCCCAGTCTTAGGTCTTTTGCAGACTCCATCAGGTTTCCTTCCAGAATGGGTCTGTATTTGGCTCCATCCATCTTCCCATCAATTTTAACCATCTTCCCTGTCACTGCTGAAAAAAAGCAGGCCCAAACCATGATGCTGCCACCACCATGTTTGACAGTGGGGATGGTGTGTTCAGGGTGATGAGCTGTGTTGCTTTTATGCCAAACATAACGTTTTGCATTGTTGCCAAAAAGTCCCAATTTTGGTTTCATCTGACCAGAGCACCTTCTTCAACATGTTTGGTGTGTCTCCCAGGTGGCTTGTGGCAAACTTTAAACAACACTTTTTATGGATATCTTTAAGAAATGGCTTTCTTCTTGCCACTCTTCCATAAAGGCCAGATTTGTGCAGTATACGACTGATTGTTGTCCTATGGACAGAGTCTCCCTCATCCAGAGTGATCATGGGCCTCTTGGCTGCATCTCTGATCAGTCTTCTCCTTGTATGAGCTGAAAGTTTAGAGGGACGGCCAGGTCTTTGTAGATTTTCAGTGGTCTGATACTCCTTCCATTTCAATATTATCGCTTGCACAGTGCTCCTTGGGATGTTTAAAGCTTGGGAAATCTTTTTGTATCCAAATCCGGCTTTAAACTTCTCCACAACAGTATCTTGGACCTGCCTGGTGTGTTCCTTGTTCTTCATGATGCTCTCTGCGCTTTAAACAGACCTCTGAGACTATCACAGTGCAGGTGCATTTATACAGAGACTTGATTACACACAGGTGGATTCTATTTATTATCATTAGTCATTTAGGTCAACATTGGATCATTCAGAGATCCTCACTGAACTTCTGGAGAGAGTTTGCTGCACTGAAAGTAAAGGGGCTGAATAATTTTGCACGCCCAATTTTTCAGTTTTTTATTTGTTAAAAAAGTTTGAAATATCCAATAAATTTCGTTCCACTTCATGATTATGTCCCACTTGTTGTTGATTCTTCAAAAAAAATTACAGTTTTATATCTTTATGTTTGAAGCCTGAAATGTGGGAAAACGTCGCAAAGTTCAAGGGGGCCGAATACTTTCGCAAGGCACTGTATATATATATATATATATATATATATATATATATATATATATATATATATATATATATACACACACACATATATATATATATATATATATATATATATATATAGATAGATAGATATAATCTATATATAGATATAGATATCTCTCTCTCTCTCTCTCTCTCTCTCTCTCTCTCTCTCTCTATATATATATATATATATATATATATATACACACACACACATACATAAGAAAGATCCTCATTACCTTTTTACCTTAGAAATAACCATATTTTTCAAATATGTTATTACACAGCTTTCCCATTGACAGTCTATCTGCAGAATGTCACAGCAGTATCATAACCACTATTTCACTAGGAAGCAGATAAATAGTACTGTCTTGATTAACACATCCCTAATGCTTTTATGTGCCATGCCAGAGTAATCCAAATTTGCAGTTAATGAAGTCAATGCTAACTCAACCAAATCACAGAGGTATCATCATACACAACAAACCTTTAAAGTCTTCAAATGACTGTTCCTCATGAATAAATTGTCAATCAAGGAAAACCGTAAAGGGATTTAACTATTTAAACCTTGTTTATTCATTCTGCATACATTGTTAAATCTCCAAACTAGTTTTAAAAAGGAGAAAAAAAGGACACACACTTTTTTAAAAAGCAATCCAATATTTTCAAGTACAGAAACAATAGCTTTTAGGAGATAGACTCCACTTGTAAATAAAAATACAATACCATTCTATCAAGATATAATGGGGTAGCTGTTTCTATTTTGAAAGCTATAGTAGTTTTGCAGTTTTTATGGTAGGGCCATTCAATATACAGTATCAAATTTCTACTTTCTAGGGATCAATTTTTTAAAGAACATTACATTTTTATTTCAAAACTCAAGTATCAGGGACTCTGGCATTGAAAATTGAGATTTTACAAACCATGGGGAATACATACAACATATCATTCTTGTTGGCATTGTTTTGCAAAATATACAAAGCAAATATGATCTCTGATATATCACTTAAATAAGATCCCTTTTTTACTTACTAATTCATTAGGCTGTACCAGTCTCATTATCCAATATCATTCTTTATGAAGAATTATGAACACTATTGAGTTCCATCCCTTGGCTAAGGTCAGTTTATTCCATGTTCTCCTTATAATCATATTTTAATGTAGCCATTTAGGTGATCAATATCTCTATTGGTGCATTAATCATTGCTGAAATACTACAAATTTCACTTTCTTAATGATAAAATGAATTCACTTGAAAAAAATGACTATATATATTCATTGATCTAAATTATACTCAATGTCAGCATAGGTGAAAATGACAGTAAGAGGACGTTTTACAATAGGTCCAGTTGGTTATAAAGCTGAATCCTTGTAGAAGGTATTAATTGTGCTCAAATAATTACATAGATAATTGGTTTGAAAAAGAAAACATTAAGTATTAAAAGATATAATTACAAACAAACCTTGCTTTTTGAAAACCTATAACTTTTAAGCCGGCCATAGATAGATCAAAAGGTGTTTGGTTTCTGCTGAACAGGTCAAATTTTGATCTGTCTATGGGCAGTCTGTTTGTATTGAAGTCCATCCATCACTATGAATGCCTGTCATAGTGATCACATGATCTTAACAATGTTTAATTCCTGATTGCTGTATCTGACAGGTGTTATCTGCTAGATCTGTCATAGGATTTTTAGGGCTAGTTTACACTTGCTTCAAAACATGGCTTTGGACGCTTTGTTAAAGCTCTATGAACGACAGTCAAAGCCCCTGTCACTAAATAAAATGGTTAGCGTACAGTCCTGTTTACAACTTGCATTTTCTCTGCTTTGCTTTGGCTTTGCTTCAAAAATTATACCCCATGTAGCTTTAGTGGTGCTTCAAAGCATCTTTAAAACCCCCATAGAAGTATGGCAAAGCTCACTTGAAACACCTTGAGCTTTTGAGAGGCTTTAATTCAGCTTTAGCTTCACTTTGTTTTGGAGAAATTTCAGGTATGATATATATACACACACACACACACACACACACACACACACACACACACAGAGTGCACCTGCCAAGCTTCAACAAAGCTTCAAAATAGCATCATTAAAGCCTCACTGAAGCTTCACTGAAGCATCATTAAAGCCCCATTGAAGCACCACCAAAGCTTTATTGAAGCACCACCAAATCATCAAAAACACATCATAACTGCAGGTTGAAGCAGTAGATGCTTTAACCACTTGCCTACCAAGGATGTCATATGACGTCCTTGGCTTTGTGCGGTGATATCTGAATGATGCCTGCAGCTACAGGCATCATTCAAATATCACCGTCTTGTGCCGGCAATTCTCTGCACAATAAGAATGATCAAAGCGGCAGTTCCGCCGATTTATCATTCTTATAGGCAGCCGGAGGGGACATCGCCCTTCCCGCCGCCATCTGGTGCTTCTCTAGGCTCTCCCGTGCCATTACGGGCCTGGAGAATGAATCGGCCAGTGTTGGCTGGGAAGCATAGAGATGACTGGTGACCAGATGGTCACCAGTCATCTCTATGACCGTCGGAGGCCCGGGCGCAACGTTATGACGTCATGCCCGGGTACCCGGAAGTAAACAAAGCCGCAATCGCGGCTGTCGGCATAGGATCTGTGAATTTTTTCACGATCTGATGCTTGCAAGCCTGGAGGAGAGATGTGGGGTCTTGTTGACCCCACATCTCTCCATAAAGAGGACCTGTCACACTGGTTCCTATTACAAGGGATGTTTACATTCCTTGTAATAGGAATAAAAGTGATAAACATAAAGTGATAAACAGTGTAAACATAAAAAAATTAAGTAAAATAATAATAAAAAAATATATATATATATATTAAACGCCCCTGTCCCCGGTAGCTCGCACTCAGAAGCAAACACGCATGTAAGTCCGGCCCACATATGTAAACGCTGTTCAAACCCCACATGTGAGGTAACGTCGTGTGCGTTAGAGCGTGTGCAACAATTATAGCACTAGACCTTCTCTATAACTCAAAAATAGTAACCTGTAAAAAATGTAAAGTGTCACCTATGAAGATTTTTAAGTACCAAAGTTTGGCGCCATTCCATGAGTGTGCGCAATTTTAAAGCGTGACATGTTAGGTATCTATTTACTCGGCGTAACATCATCTTTCACATTATACAAAAAAATTGGGCTAACTTTACTGTTTTGTTATTTTTTAATTCATGAAACCGTTTTTTTTTCCTAAAAAAAGGCGTTTGAAAAATTATTGTGCAAATACCGTGCGAGAAAAAAAGTTGCAATGACCGCCATTTTATTCCCTAGGGTGTTTGCTAAAAAAATATATAATGTTTGGGGGTTCTGATTAGTTTTCTAGCAAAAAAAAATTAGATTTTTACATGAAGGAGAGAAGTGCCAAAATAGACCTGGTTGTCAAATAGATTCAGGATTTGGATCGTTCAATATTTTATTATTGATTCTACTATATATATGTTCTCAAGGTAATTTTTGTTTACCATGTTTTCTATTTAAATCTATTTTCCAATAGTTCCAACATATTTGGCAATATTACCCCCCTTTTTTTCTTTGTTCTCATTTGCAGGGTCCTGTGAGACACCTCTCTTTTTCCAGTTGTTTTGGGGAATTTTTCTGTGGCGCATTTCCATATACATCTCCCCCATATGTATTCTAAGTAATTCAGTTCTTTTCATGAAGGAGAGAAGTGCCAACAGTGCCGATCCTGACCTCCCTGGGGCCCTAAGCAAAATGACATGTCACATTAAAGTTGAGAAGCAGGGGGGGCGCTGCCGACAGTGACATGTCACATTAAATATTAAAGTTGAGAAGGGGGAGGGGGTGTTCTGCTGTCGGAAATGACATCTTACAGTAAAGTGGGGCTGCTGACTTCTTACCTCTTCTCCCATGCAGCCAGCGAGTTGAGAAGCGGGGTGAGGGGCTGAAAATGACTTCTCACCAGGTGGGGCTTCTAGTAATTTAGGGAGCCCTCCGCAGCTTTTCGGGGCCCTAAGCGGCTTGCATAGTGAACCTATAGGGCGGATCGGCCCTGAGTGACAAAATAGGCCCAGTGGACAAGTGGTTAATGTGTGTTGAAGCCAAAGCAAGTCTAAATGAGCCCTAAGAGGAACATTGATAAACAGGTTGTGGATGGAACTTAATTAACATAGAAAAAAGTCTTTAATTACAGTATCCTTACAATAAATCAGATAACTACCTGGATTACCATTACACAACAAACGTTTGTATTAAAGTTAATAAACAAAAATCCACTGGCAGGCAGGGTTTCTATAACTGAAGAGACATCCCCCCTGCCTGTCAGTGGATAATGTGATCTGAGTGCAGATCAGATCACATTTATGGCCTGCTCTGTATGCCATGGCAATGTGACTCCCATGCACATGTGCAGGAGTAACCTTGCTGCAGCCCAGTCAATCAAGTGGCCAAAGATCTAAAACCTGTAAGGAAGAGCAGGCAAAGATTGAAGCACTGAGGGAACTGTCACAGTGGTGACTGCTGTGCATACTAGTACATTATTACTAAAATCTTCAGAGGGGCCAGGTTTTTTATTTTTAAGAAATGTGTTTACTACTGCTTTATTGTAAGTGGTTGTGTAGCTTTGTGCTTTTAGGAACACAACTAACCCTTTTTTTAAACAGCTTATTGAATTTTCTAAAAAAACACTCATGAAAAAATATTCCAAATTTTCCCTGCTCCAACATTAGGGAATCAATACAATATTCCAACGTTTCAATATGGGACTTATATCTATTCATACAAGGTCATCATATCCTACCTTAATCATAAATTGTGTTTACTTACATTTTGCTCTTATCTGAAGTTCATTATAAGTAATGCGTATCAATTTTTTTTATAATAGGGGTGTGGTTTGCAGCAGACTAAGACGACTGCTTAAGGGTAGTGCTCCGGACCCAATGACCCAAGGATCATTACCAGAAAGTGGAAGGAAGATTGAAAGCCAGGAGCATGGGGGCTCTGACCACCTGCTCTCCTCCATAAACCTCTGAGCCAGGCACATCTAAGAGCAGCGGCGGCTCTCCAGGACATCCACAATTCTACACCTCCACACTGATGTCAGGCAGCACTGAGAAGGCCAGGGTCAGACTAGAGAGATCAAGCAGAAGGCATGAGATAATGTCACGATCGCCTTCCGTGTCAAACAGACAGCGAGGCGTGGTCATGCCCCAAGTGGCTCTGGGTGGGATTGAATCCAGGACTTCTCCATTGCTACTCCAGGTCTTTGCCTCTGAGCCACTTCTCAAGTTGATATTCTGCTTGCTGTCCATCAAAGCCTGGTTCTGAACTATGTGCTGATTGCCTGTCTTTGGATCTCCCTGCAATCTGCACCTGTCTATCCTGGTCCAGCTGAGGCAGGTTACCCAATCAACCAGGGTATAAAGCACTGCCTCACTCTGAGGGATTTGTCAGTTCATTGTTCTCTGATGGTCCTGTCTGTGCCAACGGTTCCCGTGTTCCTGTGGTTGTCTTCAGCCTACAAGACTGACCCCGGCTTCTGACCCTTTTGGCTTACGTACCCTGGAATGCTGATTTCTCCTGCCCTTTGACCCCGGCCTGTACTTTCGGATTTTCCCTGCCTTCTCCAGCCCTTAACCCACGGCTTGTGCCCCGGATTTGTCTTTGGTTCCTGTCTGCAACCCTGAACTTTCCGTCAGTAGTTACCTGACTCTCTCTGGAATCCTGGACCACGGCTATACTTCGGCTAACCTTGGAAAATCCCTATCAAGCCCCCGTGCGCAGACTCACAGCCAAGGTAGTGTCTTACCTTATTACTGTGGGCTGTGTGTATTTGTAAGGGTGAGCATACAAACCTGCAAAATGGACTCCACTCAAGGTAAGCCCTTACATATAAGCTCTAATATTGATTCAGGGGAGGATACAAGAGACTTGCCTGATTCTATAGCGGAGTTCCCTACCAACAATCAGCTGTGATGGATACAGTTCAAAAGATATGCTTATGTCCCTTATAAGCTCCTTGCAGGCTGATATCACGTCTTGTATGCATACATTTAGTGCTGACCTGCAAGTTGTGGTATCTAGAGTAAAGCATGTAGAAACAAAGATGAGGAAATTTGCCACCACCTATGATGACCTGATTGATGCACATGAGTGGAAAGATGAGGATATACTGTAGAGTGGGTAA
This sequence comes from Rana temporaria, assembly GCF_905171775.1. Classification (NCBI taxonomy): domain Eukaryota; kingdom Metazoa; phylum Chordata; class Amphibia; order Anura; family Ranidae; genus Rana; species Rana temporaria. Next base: position 221,966,652 of record NC_053493.1, read on the forward strand.
AGGCCAAGCTGGCCGACATGGAAGATAGATCCAGATAAAATAACTTTAAGATCAGAGGAGTTTCAAAATATACAGCAAGGGGACCTCCGCTCTGCCACCAAACTGTTAAAAGTGATCCTCCCTGAGGCTACAGATCTGGATGTCACAAAACAGAATACATTGACTCCCTAAACCTTTTTATCTTCCTGACCATGTTTCCAGGGATGTGATACTGCGCTTCTTTCCTGTAAAGGAATGTCTCATAATAGCAATGTGTAATGAGGCCCAGATCCTTTCTTAATACCTGGATCTTCAGTTGTATGCAACTCTATCTCAATATATGCTTCAAAAGCACAAAAATCCCACTACCATTACCAAATCCCTCAGGAATCATAGAATCAGCTACAGATGAGGTGCGCTTATACCAAGATTACCATCACACTGGATGGTTCCACGCACATGGTGGATTTTCTTGAAAAAAGGCCTCTCTCTCCTGAAGGCCTGGCATATCCTTCCTGAGCCATCAAATATCTGGGATGGTGTCTGTTAACTTCCAAAAATTATCATAAACATAGCTAAACCTGGCAAGGACCAATATTGATAGTGCCAATGTTCCCCTGTGTTGAGAAGGTACCTTATAGGCATTACATTTTGTTTCTCCATCCCTGTTCAAGCCTGAGCAGAACAATGGTGCACAAGCATACTAATGACCCATTATTTTCCTTCAGGTTCCATTTAATGGCCGAGATTCACGTAGCACTTACGCAGACGTATCTTACGCCGCGTAAGTGCACATATGCGCCGTCGTATCCATGCGCCTGACTCTGAAAGCAAGATACTCCTGAAAATAGGCTTCATCCGATCGACGTAAGTTTCCTACGTCGTCGTATCTTGGGCGCATATTTACGCTGGCCGCAAAGGGCGCTCCTATTGATTTACAATTCGAATATGCAAATGAGTGAGATACGCCGATTCACAAACGTACTTGCGCCCCGCGTATTAATATACGAGGTTTACGTAAGTCGTATGTCTGGCGTAAAGTTATGCCTCATAAAGCAGGTGTAAGTCAGTAGCATCAATGCAAATGGCTGCACCAGGGAACACAGCCGTCGTTTTTTACGTAGTTTACGTAGTACATGAATAGGGCTGGGCGTAGGTTACGTTCACGTCATAGGCAGTGATTCAACGTATCTTAGGGAGTATTTTTTACGTGATTCTGAGCATGCGCACTGGGATGCGTCCATGGGACGGCGCATGCGCCGTTCGTTCGGCCCATCATTTGCATGGGATAACGCCCACTTCCACCTACTTTGAATTAGGCTGGCTTACGCCTGCGAATTTACGCTACGCCGGCGCATCGTTGGGAGCATTTGCTTTGTGAATTCCATGCTTGCCTCCCTGCTTTGTGTCAGCGTAAAAGAGATACGCTACGGCGGCATATATATGCGCCAATGTATGTGAATCCGGGCCATAGTTTATATGTTACTTGCTGTTTTTCCTTTGTTCATTCTTTTCATATTTTGCATCGGGAGCAGTGATTTTAATAATGCTTAAAGTGAATCAATAAAAGTGAAATATTCCTTTAAATTTCGTACGGGGGGGGGGGGGTGGTGTATAATATGCCTGTGAAGTAGCACTTTGGAAAAAAAGTCATTTAAAATCACTTGCGGCTATAATGAATTGTCGGCTGTCGGCAATACAGAGAAAAGTCATTCATTAAAAAAAAAAATGCGTGAGGGTCCCCCAAATTCAATTACCAGGCCCTTCAGGTCTGGTATGGATATTAAGGGAAATCCTGCATCAAATTTAAAAAAATGACGTGGGGTTCCCCCCCTCAAATATCCATTGCAGACCCTTCAGGTCTGGTATGGATTTTAAGGGGAACTCCACCCCCAAAAATCCACACCAGACCCTTCATCTGAGAATGCAACCTGACAGGCCGCAGGAAAAGAAGGGGGGATAAGAGAGCGCCCCCCTCCTCCTGAACTGTACCAGGCCACATGCCCTCAACATTGGGAGGATGCTTTGGGGTTTGTGACCCCTCAAAGCACCATGTCCCCATGTTGATGGGGACAAGGGCCTCATCCACACAACCCTTGCCCGGTGGTTGTGGGGGTCTGCTGGCGGGGGGCTTATCGGAATCTGGAAGACCCCTTTAACAAAGGGGACCCCCAGATCCCGCCCCCCTATGTGAATTGGTAATGGAGTACATTGTACCTCTACCATTTCAAAAAGAAAGTGTAAGAAAGTGTAATTTTTTGTCATCTGAAATCTTTCTAGTAACGGACTGTAAAGGTCTTGGCCTAGACATGATAGTTTCTAAGAAATTGCAAGGGAAGGGTTCCATTTATTTTGGGTGTCAAGTGTATAAATTTCATTGTTGAAACCATTTATACACTCTTTGCTCTAGCCCCTAATTTGATAAATATACCTCTTTTAAATACCTTATGGGCATTCCTTAAAATAAATGGTCATCTACAGAAGAAACATCACCCTTAAAGGGGTTGTAAAGGTTGGTTGTAAATGTTTGTTTTTTATTTTCTAAATAGGTTCCTTTAAGCTAGTGCATTGTTGGTTCACTAACCTTTTCCTACCATTTCCCTTCTATTTTTTTTTCTTTTCTTTGTCTGAATTTCTCACTTCCTGTTTCTCCTCAGTAAGCTTGCCCCCATCTTCTGGCTGTGGGTTAGTCAGCCAGAACAGCTTACTGAGGAGGAACAGGAAGTGAGAAATTCAGACAAAGGAAAAAACATCTAGGCACGGATTCACGTAGCTCTTACGCCGACGTACGTGTAGATACAATGCGTAAGTGCACAGATGCGCCGTCGTATCTATGCGCCGGATTCTTAATACAAGATACGCCTGAATTTTTGGCTTCATCCGACCGAAGTAAGTTTCCTACGCCATCGGAGCCTGGGCGCATATTTACGCTGGCCGCAAGGGGCGCTTCCATTGATTTACGCTTTGAATATGCAAATGACCGAGATATGCCGATTCACAAACGTACTTGCGCCCGGGAAGTGGTTGTGAGATTGACGTCCGGGAAGTGGTTGTGAAATCCTGACTGGACGTCTATTGACGACCTGCAGGATTTCATGCCGGCGCGCACCCGTGGAGGCTCTTTACCACATGATAAGCCATGTCCAATCACGGCAGATCACGATGTAAACAGGAAGAGCCGCTGACCGGCACTTTCTCACTCGCGTTTATAAGACGCGAGTAGAGGAGAGCCGATCGGCGGCTCTCCTGAAAGGGGGGGTTTAAGCTGATTGTTTACCAGCGCAGCCCCCCTCGGATCCACACATTGGACCACCAGGGAGTGCCCCCCAGTGCTCAATAGAGCACAAATAGATATAAAAAAAAAAAAAATTAAATGCAATCGCTGCCAATCAGTGCCCACAAATGGGCACTGACTGGCAACATGGGCACTGACTGTGCCCAGCAATGCCATCAGTACCACCCCTCAGTGTCACCCAGTGTCCATCAGTGCCACCCAGTGTTCATCAGTGCCACCTCTTAGTGCCCATCTATGCCCAGTGCCCACCTATCAGTGCCCATCTGTGCCACCCATACGTGCCCATCAGTGCCGCCAAAGAGTGCCCAGTGCACCTATGAGTGCCCATCAGTGCCGCCTATGAGTTCCCATCAGTGCCGCCTATGAGTGCCCATCAATGCCGCCTATGAGTGCCCATCAGTGCAGCATACCAGCGCCGCCTATCAGTGCCGCCTATCGATTGCCACCTCATCGGTGCCTATCAGTGCCACCCCATCAGTGCCCACCAGTGCCACCCCATCGGTGCCCACCAGTGCCGCCATATCAGTGCCCATAATTGAAGAAGAAAACTTACTTATTTACAAAAAAATTAACAGGAAATAAAACAAAACATAATTTTTTTCAAAAATGTTGTTTTTTTTTTAGTTGTTGCGCAAAAAATAAAAATCGCAGAGGTGAACAAATACCACCAAAATAAAGCTATATTTGTGGGAACAAAATTATAAATATTTCATTTGGGTACAGTGTAGCACGACCGCGAAATTGTCATTCAAATTGCGACAGTGCTGAAAGCTGAATATTGGCTTGGGCGGGAAGGTGTGTAAGTGGTATGGAAGTGGTTAATATTGTGCCTTAAATGTTTCTATTTTAATACTACACTTTTGCCGCGTACACACCATCACTTTATGTGATGAAAAAAAACGATTTTTTTTGTGAAGTAAAAAACTACGTTTTTGAAACTTAAATTTTCAAAAACGACGTTGCCTACACACCATCGTTTTTTCACAATGCTCTAGCAAAGCGAGGTTACGTTCACCACTTTTTTCCATTGAAGCTCGCTTCATAACTAGCTTCTGAGCATGCACATGTTTAAAAACGTAGTTTTAAACGTCGTTTTTTGCTACACACGGTCAATTTTTGTGAAACAAAAAACGACGTTTTGAAAAACCACACAAAAAATTGAAGCATGCTTCAATTTTTTTTGTCGTTTTTCACAAGACATAAAACAACATTTCCCCCCACACACGGTCATTTAAATTGACGTTTTTAAAAACGTCGTTTTTTTTTTCATCACATAAAGTGATGGTGTGTACGCAGCATTAAAGTGGCACCTCCCCCTCCCTGTTTCTTGTATAAGTATGGCACAGCTGTGGTGTTGCACCTTAAAACCCCAAACTGGGAAGCCACGAGGCATGATACCATATATCTGTATGACATGCCACCATCTTCCTGTAGCTCGTTGCATGCTGTTAGTGTATTACGTCACCCACCATAATCATTTGAACTAATTGTTGCCATGCTCTAACGAGCAGGGCTCTCTGATTCCTCCTGTATTGAATTGTATTGTAACTGGGACTAACTGTATCCTGTATAATAATAATAATGTTATTAAAAGAAAATACTTTAAAAAGGAAGAGGTCAACTGCTCCCTAGAAGTGGTTCAAGTTCAAACCTCAGAACAGCAGGCAACTTCATGACTGGGAACACTCGGCTCCATTCACCAAGCGGTATCTCATCGCATCCGATTATGCTGCAAGATACCACACAGCTTTTTTTTTTTAATTCACTAAGAAACACAACTAAAATACCGAATGCGCTATTTTATAAAGTGATGCAGTATTTTAGTACCGAAAACCTGTGTTAGCGCCAGCGTCCTTAACCACTTGCCAACCAGCTCACGCCCATATACCTCGGAAAAACTACTTATGGGTCCCCTTTAAGAGCCGCTGGAGGCTTTTCACACACCCACTGCATGACGGGGGGGGGCGCTACCTGCAATCGCGGGCACAAGAGACACACAAATGCCTGTTCTGTCAGGGGAGAGGAGACAGATTGTTTGTTGCTAGTAAGTAGGAACAGCAATGTGTCTCCTCCCCCAGCCAGTCCCATCCCCCCACAGTAAGAAAAACTCACGAGGGAACACAATTAACCCCTTGATCTCCTCCTAGTGTTAACCCCTTCCCTACCAGTGACATTTACAAGTAAACACAGCATTGTTATAGCACTGATTGCTGTATAAATGTCAATGGTCCCAAAAATGTGTCAAAAGTGTCCGCAATGTCACAATACCGCTAAAAAATTGCCGCTCACCACCATTACTAGTAAAAAAAAAAAAATAATAATAAAAATGCCACAAATCTTTCTAGTTTGTAAATATACGCTTATTGTGATTTTCGTTACCAAAAATATGTAGAAGAATATATATTGGCCTAAACTGATGAAGAAGCCAGAACCAGTAAGAAAGAGCACAAGGATCCCTTCCTGGTGCACTGCAATGTTTGATTCAGTAACGTTAGGAAAGTTTAGAACAAAAGACAAGACTGAGGCCCCATACACACCATAGAATCCATCCGCAGATAAATCCCAGCAAATGGGTTTCAGCGGATAGATCCTATGGTGTGTACACGCCAGCGGATCTTTATCCGCGGATAAATCTCCCCTGGGATGGATTTCCAGCAGATGAATATTTGCTGACATGCTCAACAAATCCATCTGCTGAAGTCCATCCCAACGGATGGATCCGCTCGTCTGTACAGACTCACCGGATCCATCCGTCCAAAGGGATTCCCCGCACGTGTCGTAATGATTTGACGCATGCGTGGAATTCCTTATATGACAGCGTCGCGCCCGTCGCCGTGTCATAATCGCGGCGACGGCGCGACACGTCATCGCCAGAGGATTTCCGCACGGATTTCAATGCGATGGTGAGTACACTCCATCGCATAGAAATCTGCGGAAATCTTTGAGAGGATTTATCCGTGGAAACGGTCCGCTGGACCGTATCCGAGGATAAATTCTCTCGTGTGTATGGGGCCTGAGAGGAACAGCTTTGACATGTAGCTGTGCAAAGCGAGAATGAGGGGCTCCCTCATTTTTAATAGTTGCTGGGTATCTATTGTGAATCCCCATATTTTCCAGTTTTTGTTTGCCAGGGTTCCATCCTCCCGTAGGAGGCAGTAAGATTCCAAAAGTTTTATTTAGATGACCTGTGTCCATCAAAGGATGAGAATAAAATTGCCATTTATCTTTATGAACAATATACAAAACCAGTTTTTACGTTTGCTTTGAATATTCACCTTTCGTCTTGAAATGGAATTTTTTTTTTTAAATTGCTTACAACCTGATGCTTCATCATCCTTCAGCCATGTATGACCCTAAAAAATAAAAATATTGCGAATCAGATATGGCCAAATACTGTCAAATCGTTAAACAAATATGTTTATCTTCAATTTTGGTATCATTATATTATCATTTTTTTATTATTATTATAGAGATGGGCAGTGTAGATTCTAATTTATAGGCTAAAGTCTGCTATACATGGCTCACATTTCAGGCAATTACTGTCAGCACCATCTGGCTCAACAAAGGTCAACTTTTCTCAAAGGAGCTGGGTGGAAAATTGTCAGCTGATCAGTGGCAGAATCCAGGTAGGTGTTGGCTGTGAGGATATAACAGACAGCAAGGGAGATTCATCCATTTGTGCCGTTTACCTGTATGTGGATGGAGAAATATATGTGTGTATGGACGGCTTAATTTGGTTGACTGGATTTAGAAAATATATCTCTCTAATCTGCTAAAAAAATGAATAGGACATTGGTATGTTTACAATGTACAGAAATTTAACCCTTCACAAACTTCAGTTTTGGTCCAAAAGAAGTCAAAGCAAAAACATTCAACCGCTGCTGCAAATCTTGCCACACATAGTGGAAACGTTGTTCTTGAAAGCCTAAGGCCAGTGGGATCCTTCAATAATACACAAAAACAGGGGTGCAATCAGCGCAAATATATATATATATATATATATATATATATATATATATATATATATATATATATATATATATATATATATGTAGTAATAATAAAATTAGAAAAAATTGTGGTGAAAAAAGGTGTAAACCAGTAAAAAAAAACAGTACAAAACCTCCTCCACCAATAATGCAAGCTGGACACTAACAGGATATTCACAAAATCCGAAAGTAGCAAAAGTATAAAAAGAAGTGCAGCGCAAAATTCAATTCAGTGTATACAGATCAATCCATATATAGGTGAAAAGTTTTTTTATAGTAAATAATATAAAGTCCAAATATGTGAAACAAATTCCAAAATTACCAGATAATAGGAATCTTCACCAGGTGACGGTTAAAATCCAAACCTAAAGTGCTCCCTCCACCAGTAAGAATGGGTACTCTCACCTCCAAACATGGACCACTGTTTTACCATGTGGTCAATTAAGCAGATTTCTCAGCATGGAAAGCCAGCAAGCAGGATACATGGATCAGTTCCTCACAAGTCAGTAGTTTAAACCAGACCATGCCATGAAAAAAGGAATCAAGATCTAAGTGCTCTCTGCTGAGCTAAAACATTTATTTTAAAAGTAATATAACACAGGCTACTCACATTAGCCAAGATAAAAAACAGCAGTAAGAAATGTCAGAATGTCGGATCATTTGCAAACGATCTTTTCCAAAGGATGGCAGCGAGCGACGTGTTTCCAGGCTCGCTCGCTGCCATCCTTTGGAAAAGATTGTTTGCAAATGATCCGACATTCTGACATTTCTTACTGCTGTTTTTTATGTTGGCTAATGTGAGTAACCATGTTGGCTGTGGATGTTTTTTTTTTTTTACAGGTTGGTTGTATAAGCAGTGGTGTCATATCACTAGAGGGGCGGAGGGCTGCTATGCTTAAAAATCTCAGGAGTCTGGTATTTTCCTGCCCCTGACTAATGCAGCTCAAAGTGCACGCAGAGAGGGGTCCACTCCTCCCACTGCTTCTCATATACAGCCGCTGAATATTAGACTGGACATAGTTTTAAGTGATTTCATTATTAACAGTAGAAAGATCAGTAAGCTATATATTTGAGTCAAAATATGAACGTCTTTTTCTCACCGATACCCTCCATACTCCTCTCCTACACATACTGCCCACTGTCGTACCCCCATATACTTACCTCTCCTGCAATACCCTCTGCACATACGGTTTGCTGTTATACACTGCGCATTCTCCTTCTGCATACAATAGCCTCATGCAATACCCACTGCACTTGTCTACTGCACACACTGCCTCCTATCATACAATCCACAAACCTCTTCTGAATTAGCCTTGGGCTAATCCTCTGTACTTCTCTCCCCTCACAAACTGTTTGTTTTCATGCCCTCCGCACTCCTCCTACACAAACTGCCCCTAGTCATAATGTATGCTATATCCTCTACTGCACATAATGCCCTCTGTTATACCCATCACACTCCTCTCTTACACATACTGCCTCCTGTCATACTCTCCCACACTCCTCTTCTACAAAAATACTGCCTGCTGTCATACCCTCCACACTTCTATATATACTGCCCCTGTCATACCCTCCACACTCCTTTTTGGCACATACCGCCTACTGTTATACTCGCCATACTCCTCTTCTGCATACACTGCTCACAAAGACACTTTTTTAGCATGGTTTGTTATATTGGTATTGTCCCCTACTTTTCTTATTCTGGTAAGGGAACACTTGCCAAATGCCTAAAAATGTATTAAAAATTGTATACAAGCCACCAGGTGGATCGAGCCTGTCTTTCAGTTACACAAAGCCACGGATTTTCTTTATGACTTTTTAGAAACTGGCATCCTAACAACCAATAGCGTCATCAGTTAATAAGGAGGATGTCTGCTGCCTCCACAGCATCTTTGTTTGACCCTCCTGTGCCCCTCTCCCTCAGGGTGACATTAATTGAGGGAAAAGAGAAACATTGGATTACTTAGTCAGTGCGTGTGCAAAAGTGTATTTTCTTTGGAAGAATAAATCACCTTTAACCCATGGTGTCCTATGTGTCGCTGTTGCTGCATTGTGCAAAGCCATTAGAATAGTATTTTACATTTTAGAATGGGGTGCCTCGGGACTGTCCATAATTTTAAAGGGTGCTTTAACTGAAAAGTTGAGAAACACTGCTCTAGATGATGGTTGTTGCGTGAGAGTACAGTGTTCATGTAAACTAGCACAATGTCATTCAGAATTTTAGCCAATTGCTAACCTGTAATAATGTCATTGTCACGTTAACAAAAGTTTACTTGCTTTAAAGTAGTTTCTGCTGAGGTAATCTGTGCAATGCCATAATAATATAAGAAAAAAAAGGAAAAAGAAACAAAGAGGTTTTAAACCTGGCTAACTCGACAGTTGGCTAACTCATAAATAGTTTAGCCAACCGTCAGATTAACCAACCGTCGCGTTGGCTAACGCGACGGTCGAGTAATCTGACGGTTGAGTAATCTGACGGTTGGCTTGCTCGGCCCTCAGATTACTCGACCGTCAGATTACGCGAACTCGATGGTTGGTTAATCTGACGGTTGGCTAAGCTATTTGTCGAGTTAGCCAACTGTGGACTTATCCAGAAAACCACTGTTTGTTTTTTCTTTTTTTTTTCTTATATTATTATGGCACTGTACAGATTGCCTCAGAAATTACACTTCCTGGATTCTCAATATAGTAATCTGATGGTTAGCTAATCTGACGGTCGAGTAAAAACACCGTCAGATTAACCAACCGTTGAGTTTACCAACTTGACGGTCAAGTAATCTGACAGTCGAGTAATGCCCTGTACACACGATAGGTTAGTCTGATGAAAACGGTCTGATGGGTTTTTCCATCCGATGAAGCTGACTGATGATCAGTCGTGCCTACACATCATCAGTTAAAAAAACAATCGTGTCAGGACGCGGTGACGTAAAACACAATGACGTGCTGAAGAAAATGAAGTTCAATGCTTCCAAGCATGCGTCGACTTGATTCTGAGCATGCGTGGATTTTTAACCGATGGACGTACCCACAGACAATTGTTTTTTTCTATAGCTTTTTATCCATCAGATAATTTTAAAACAAGTTCCTATTTTTTTAACCTATGGATAAATAACCGATGGGGCCCACACACGATCGGTTTAGTCCGATGAAAACGGTCCATTAGCCTATCGTGTGTACGCAGCATTAGACAACCATCAGATTAGGCAACCATCGAGTTGGCTAACCTGATGGTTGGCTAATCTGATGGTTGGCTAAACTATTCATCGAGTTAGCCAACCGTCAAGTTAGCCTAGTCAACCATCGAGTTAGCCAGGTTTAACCACTTAACCACTTAAGACCCAGACCAATATGCAGGTTAAGGACCTGGCCTCTTTTTGCGATTGATTTGGCACTGCGTCGTTTCAACTGACAATTGCACGGTCGTGCGACATGGCTCCCAAACAAAATTGATGTCCTTTTTTCTTACAAATAGAGCTTTCTTTTGGTGGTAATTGATCACCTCTGTGGTTTTTATTTTTTTCGCTATAAACAAAAATAGAGTGACAATTTTGAAAAAAATACAATATTTTTTACTATTTGCTATAATAAATATCCCCCAAAAAGATCTAAAAAAATATTTTTTCCTCAGTTTAGGCCGATACGTATTCTTCTACTTATTTTTGGTAAAAAAAAAACGCAATAAGCGTTTATTGATTGGTTTGCAAGAACTTGCAAAAGTTATAGCGTTTACAAAATAGGGGATAGTTTTATGGCATTTTTATTAATGTTTTTTTTTTCACTAGTAATGGCGGCGATCAGCAATTTTTTTGTGTGACTGCGACATTATGGTGGACACATCAGACACTTTTGACCCATTTTTGGGACCATTGTCATTTTCACAGCAAAAAGTGCTATAAAAATGCACTGATTACTGTGAAAATGACAATGGCAGTGAAGGGGTTAACCACTAAAGGGTGCTAAAGGGTTAAGTGTGCCCTAAGGGAGTGATTCTTACTGTAGGGGGGTGTGGCTGGACGTGTGACATCACTGATCGTCTTTCCCTATAACAGGGAACAGACGCCTATAACGCGGGACTCGATCGCCACCGGTATGGCGGCGATCAAGTCCCGCGGTCACGGTCACAGAGCTTCAGACCAGTTGCGAGCCCTTTAAGGGCTACGTACCTGCACGTTCCTGTGCCCAGCCGTGACATTCTGCCGACGTATATTGGCGTTAGGCCCCATGCACACGAGACGCAGATGCAAACTCATCTAAACACACGTTTAAAACACCAGTTTTTGCCGCGAATTTCGCAGCGTTTGACCGCGTTTGCGTTTATAAGCGTTTTGTTAAGAAACATCATAAGACCCTCCCTAAGCTCAAAAAACAGTATTATTTAACCATTTCAGCCATTTTGTGAGACCAGAGTGAGTAGCAGCTGAGAGCAGCAGTGTACGTGTATTTAGCGTGTCACTTGCCACATCACCTGCCACAAGCTGCGGATTGTCCACTTGCCAGGTCACCTGCCACAAGTTGTGAATTGTCTACTTGCCACGTCATCTACCACATCACCTGGCCACGCCACCTGCCACAAGTTGTGGATTGTCCACTGTCTACGTCACCTGGCATGTCACCTGGCCACGTCACCTGCCACAAGTTGTGGATTGTCCACTTGCCACGTCACCTGGCCACGTCACCTGCCACGTCACCTGGCCACGTCACCTGCCACAAGTTGTGGATTGTCCACTGGCTACGTCACCTGCCACGTCACCTGCCACAAGTTGTGGATTGTCCACTTGCCACGTCACCTGACCACGACACCTGCCACAAGTTGTGGATTGTCCACTTGCTACGTCACCTGCCACAAGTGAATTATCCACTTGCCAAATCACCTGGCCACGTCACCTGGCCACGTCATCTGGCCACATCACCTGCCACAAGTTGTGGATTGTCACCTGGCCACGTCACCTGGCCACGTCATCTGGCCACATCACCTGTCACAAGTTGTGGATTGTCACCTGCCACGTCACCTGCCACAAGTTGTGGATTGTTCACTGGCCACGTCACCTGCCATGTCAACTGGCCATGTCGCCTGCCACAAGTTGTGGATTGTCCACTTGCCACGTCACCTGACCACAACACCGACCACAAGTTGTGGATTGTCCACTTGCCACGTCACCTGCCACAAGTTGTGGATTGTCCACTTGCCACATCACCTGGCCATGTCACCTGGCCACATCACCTGCCACATCACCTGTTCACATCACCTGGCACGTCACCTGCCACAAGTTGTGGATTGTTCACTTGCCACATCACCTGGCATGTCACTTGCCACGTCACCTGCCACAAGTTGTGGATTGTCCACTTGCCACGTCACCAGGCCACATCACCTGGCCACGTCACCTACCACAAGTTGTGGATTGTCCACTAGCTACGTCACCTGGCCACGTCACCTGCCACATCACCTGGCCACGTCACCTACCACAAGTTGTGGATTGTCCACTGGCCATGTCACCTGGCCACGTCACCTACCACAAGTTGTAGATTGTCCACTTTCCACATCACCTGGCCACAAGTTGTAGATTGTCCACTTGCCACGTCACCTGGCCATGTCACCTGCCACAAGTTGTGGATTGTCCACTGGCCACGTCACCTGGCCACGTCACCTGCCACAAGTTGTGGATTGTCCACAATGCAATGAATGCAATTACATATTTTTTTATGTTTTTTAAAATGTTTTTTTCATCATTTGCCATCATTTTTGAGATTTCTAGTGTAAAAAAATAGGTCACCTTAAAAACGCCTATAAACGAAATCGCGGCAAAACGCTGGTACCGCGTTTTGCCGCGTTTAGCTGCGTTTTGTGTCTGAAACGCGAAAAACGTTTGCGTCTGAACCCATTTTTTTCCTTCTGAAAAAACGAGCATAAACGCAACTGCCGAAAAACGCAGAAAAACGTGACTGTGTGCATGGACACATAGGATAACATTGAATGTGTTCAAGGGCAGTGGAAAAAGCTGTCCAAATGCCTCTGAACATGTGTTTACCAGCATCTCGTGTGCATGGGGCCTTGGGCCAACCAGTGGTTAAACCCCCTTCCTAACCAGACCAATTTTCAGCTTTCGGTGCTCTCACATTTTGAATGACAATTACTCAGTCATACAACATTGTACCCATATTACATTTTTATCCTTTTTTTCACACAAATAGAGCTTTCTTTTGGTGGTATTTAATCACCGCTGGGTTTTTTATTTTTTGCACATTAAAAGACTGAAAATTCTGTACAAAAATGAATTTTTCTTCGCTTAAGTTATAAAATTTAGCAAATTAGTCATTTCTCTAAGGCCCCATGCACACGAGACGCTGGTAAACGCGTGTTCAGAGGCAGTTGGACAGCTTTTTCAACTGCCCCTGAACACATTCAATGTTATCCTATGTATCCATGCACACAGTCAAGTTTTTCTGCGTTTTTCGGCAGTTGCGTTTATGCTCGTTTTTTTCAGAAGCAAAAAAATGGGTTTCTGACACAAAACGCCGCTAAACGCCGGCAAAATGATGGCAAATGATGAAAAAACATTAAAAAAACATAACAAAAATATGTAATTGCTTGCATTGCATTGTGGACAATCCACAACTTGTGGCAGGTGACATGGCCAGGTGACGTGGCCAGTGGACAATCCACAACTTGTGGCAGGTGACGTGGCAAGTGGACAATCCACAACTTGTGTGGTAGGTGACGTGGCCAGGTGATGTGACAGGTGACGTGGCCAGGTCACGTGGCCAGTGGACAATCCACAACTTGTGGTAGGTGACGTGGCAAGTGGACAATCCACAACTTGTGGCAGGTGACATGGCAAGTGACATGCCAGGTGATGTGGCAAGTGAACAATCCACAACTTGTGGCAGGTGATGTGCCAGGTGATGTGGCAGGTGACGTGGCCAGGTGACATGGCTAGGTGACGTGGCAAGTGGACAATCCGCACCTTGTGGCAGGTGACGTGGCAAGTGGACAATCCACAACTTGTGGCAGGTGACGTGGCCAGGTGATTTGGCAAGTGGATAATCCACAACTTGTGGCAGGTGACGTGACCAGGTGACATGGCCAGGTAACGAGGCAAGTGGACAATCCACAACTTGTGGCAGGTGTTGTGGTCAGGTGACGTGGCAAGTGGACAATCCACAACTTGTGGCAGGTGACGTGGCCAGTTGATGTGGCAGGTGACGTGGCCAGTGAACAATCCACAACTTGTGGCAGGTGACGTGGCAGGTGACGTGGCCAGGTGACATGGCAGGTGACGTGGCCAGGTGACGTGGAAAGTGGACAATCCACAACTTGTGGCAGGCGACGTGGCCAGGTGACGTGGCCAGGTGACATGGCAGGTGACGTGGCCAGGTGACAATCCACAACTTGTGGCAGGTGGCATGGCCAGGTGATGTGGTAGATGACGTAGCAAGTGGACAATTCACAACTTGTGGCAGGTGACCTGGCAAGTGGACAATCCGCAGCTTGTGGCAGGTGATGTGGCAAGTGACACGCTAAATACACGTACACTTCTGCTCTCTCAGCTGTTACTCACTCTGGTCTCACAAAATGGCTGAAATGGTTAAATAATACTGTTTTTTGAGCTTAGGGAGGGTCTTATGATGTTTCTTAACTAAACGCTTATAAACGCAAACGCGGTAAAATGCGTTAAAACGCAGCGAAAATTCGTCGGCAAAAACGGGCGTTTTAAACACCATTTTTTGCGTTTGAAAATGTGTGTTTAGATGAGTTTGCATCTGCGTCTCGTGTGCATGGGGCCTTAATAAATTTTGGCCAACATTTATACTGCTACTTGTGGCAGGTGACGTGGCAGGTGACATGGCCAGGTGACATGGCAGGTGACGTGGCCAGGTGACGTGGCAAGTGGACAATCCACAACTTGTGGCAGGCGACGTGGCCAGGTGACGTGGCCAGGTGACGTGGCCAGGTGACGTGGCCAGGTGACAATTCACAACTTTTGGCAGGTGACGTGGCCAGGTGATTTGGCGAGTGAATAATCCACTTGTGGCAGGTGACGTGGCAAGTGGACAATCCACTACTTGCGGCAGGTGTCATGGTCAGGTGACATGGCAAGTGGACAATCCACAACTTGTGGCAGGTGATGTGGCAGGTGACATGGCAGGTGATGTGGAAAGTGGACAATTCACAACTTGTGGCAGGTGAAGTGGCCAGGTGACGTGGCCAGTGGACAATCCACAACTTGTGGTAGGTGACGTGGCCAGGTGATGTGGCAGGTGATGTGGCCTGGTGACGTGGCAAGTGAACAATCCACAACTTGTGGCAGGTGATGTGCCAGGTGATGTGAACAGGTGATGTGGCAGGTGACATGGCCAGGTGACATGGCCAGGTGATGTGGCAAGTGAACAATCCGCAGCTTGTGGCAGGTGATGTGGCAAGTGACACGCTAAATACACGTAGCACTGCTGCTCTCTCAGCTGCTACTCACTCTGGTCTCACAAAATGGCTGAAATGGTTAAATAATACTGTTTTTTGAGCTTAGGGAGGGTCTTATGATGTTTCTTAACTAAACGCTTATAAACGCAAACGCGGTAAAATGCGGTAAAACGCCGCAAAATTCGTCTGCAAAAACAGGCGTTTTAAACACCGTTTTTTGCGTTTGAAAACATGTGTTTAGATGAGTTTGCATCTGCGTCTCGTGTGCATGGGGCCTTAATAAATTTTGGCCAACATTTATACTGCTACATATCTTTGGTAAAAATAAGTACAAATCTGTGTATATTATTTGGTCTTTGTGAAAGTTATAGCGTCCACAAGCTATGGTGCCAATATCTGAAAATGTATCCCACCTGATGTACTGACGGCCTATTTCTTGAGACCCTAACATGCCAGAAAAGTACAAGTACTAGTATCCGTATTGGTACCGATACCGAGCATTTGCTCTGATGCTTCACCCGATACCTGGGCAGTCAGGGTGATCAGTGCTGTTGAGGAGTTACAAGCACTGATCACCCTGTATAGATTTAAAAGTCTGACAGCCGGTCCTCGCTCTCAAACCCCTTGCCGTGGCTTTCAGCGGTGATAGGTGCTTCTCTCCCACACACGATCACCGCTGACTGTCCCCTATCCTCCTCCAGTCCCCATCCGTCCTTCTCCATGCTGCTGTCCCCCTCTCTCCTTCGTGCATCTGCCCCCCCCATGCTGCTCCATGTCCCCCTCTGTGCATCTGTCCCCCTCTCCTCTGTGTCCCTCTCTGTGCATCTGTCCCCCTCTCTCCTCCGTGTCCCCCTCCGTGTCCCCCTCCGTGCATCTGTCCCCCTCTCTCTATCTTGTCCCCGTCCATGCATCTGTCCTCCCTCTCCTCCGTGTCCCCCTCCATGCATCTGTCCCCCTCTCTCCTCCGTGTCCCCCTCTGTGCATCTGTCCCCCTCTCTCCTCTGTGTCCCCCTCTCTCATCCGTGTCCCCCTCTGTGCATCTGTCCCCCTCTCTCCTTTGTGTCCCCTTCCGTGCATCTGTCCCCCTCTCTCCTCCGTGTCCCCCTCCGTGCATCTGTCCCCCTCTCTTCTACCCCTCCGTGCTGCTGTCCCCCTCGGTATCTCAGGATGGAGAGCGGAGGTAGGAGTCGGTAAACCCGGCTCCTTCGTTTTCTGAATGGACAGAGTCAGTGATCATCACTGACTCTGTCCATTCACATAACTGAAACATCGTAACCTCCTGTGATTACAATGTCTCAGTTAATGAATGAAGAGGAGCTGCTGTCTTCTCTCCTTTCATTTTTTAGTGCAGCGGAGGCTGCAGAGAAAGGGACTGGGGAATATGTGTCCCTAGTTCCTTTCTCTGTCTCAAAGGGGAGATGTCGGAGGTCTATTAAGACCCCTGATATCTCACCATAGACCCCCAACAGGGCTGATATAAATTTATAAAAAAAATTGTAAAAAATAATAATAATAATAATAATAATAATAAAAACACTGACCCCACCCCCCAAAGAAGAAAGCATTGTAAAAAAAATAAAAAAATAAAAAAAATACTGACATGTGCCAAAAGTATCGGTATTCGGTATCGGCGAGTACTTGAAAAAAAGTATCGGTACTTGGTACTCGGTCTTAAAAAAGTTGTATTGGGACAACCCTAACAAATACCCCCAAATGACCCCTTTTTGGAAAGAAGACATTCCAAGGTATTTAGAAAGAGGCATTGTGAGTTTTTTGAAGTTGCCATTTTTCCCCACAATTCTTTGAAAAATCAAGATCTTTTTCACAAAATTGTCATATAAGCAGGTAATTTCTCACACACAGCATATGCATAGCACAAATTACACCCCAAAACACATTCTGCTGTTCCTTCCGAGTATGGCGATACCACATGTGTGAGACTTTTACACAGCGTGGCCACATAGAGGCCCAACATGCAGGGAGCACCTTCAGGCGTTCTGGAGCACCCATTATATATGTTTTTTTAGCAAAGACCCTAGAGAATACAATGGCGGTTGTTGCAACTTTTTATCTCGCACGGTATTTGCGCAGGAATTTATCCAATGCATTTTTTTGTGGAAAAAATAGTTTTGTGCTTTAAAAAAAACACAACAGTAAAGTTAGCCCAATGTTTTTACATAATGTGAAAGATGAAGTTATGTTGAGTAAACAGATACCTAACATGTCACCCTTCAAAATTGCACACGCTCGTGGAATGGCGCCAAACTTCGCTACTTAAAATTTCCCATAGGCGACGCTTTAATTTTTTTTTACTGGTTACATGTTTTTAGTTACAGAGGAGGTCTAGGGCCAAAATGATTGCTCTCGCTCTAACGTTCGCAGCGATACCTCATATGTGGGCGGGACTTACGTATGAGTTTATTTCTGCATGCGATCACATGGGGACAGAGGCACTTTAAAAATAAATAAATATTAAAAATATTATTTCTTTTTTTTTATCACTTTTATTCCTATTACAAGGAATGTAAACATCCCTTGTAATAGGAATATGGCATGACAGGTCCTCTTTACAGTGAGATATGGGGTCAATAAGACCCCACATCTCACCTTTAGGCTGGGAAGCCTGAAATACAAAGATAAAAAAAATGGTAGAGTCGGTAGAAGCACCGGAGGGCGGCGGAAGAGGGGCGTCTCCTCTCGCCTCCCGTAAGAACGATCAAGCGGCGGAACATCCGCTATGATCATTCTTATGATGTAGGGAATCGCCGGCTGAAAAAGCTGATATCTGAATGATGCCTGTAGCTGCACCCATCATTCAAATATTCAAAGACATCATATAACGGCCAGCGGGCGGGTTAAAACACATGGCCAAGTGGTTAAAACACATTTTTTTTTAACTAAGTCAACCATCAAGTTAGCTAACCGTCAGGTTAGCCAACTCGATGGTTGGCTAATATGATGGTTGGCTAAGTGAACCATCGAGTTAGCTAACCAACCGACAAACTCAACCGACAAAATCAACCGTTGAGTTACCTTAAAACTCACACTTCCTGGATTCTCAATATAGTAATCTGACGGTTTGCTAACTCGACGGTTGAGTAATCTGACGGTCGAGCAATCTGACGGCCGAGTAAGACAACCATCAGATTAGGCAACCATCGAGTTGGCTAACTTAACGATTGACTAACTCGAAGGTTGGCTGTCAACCTAATCTGACGGTTTGCTATGTGAACCATCGAGTTAGCCAACCGTCAGGTTAGCCAACTCGACAGTTGCCTAATCTGACGGTTTGCTATGACGGTTTGCTATGTGAACTATCGAGTTAGCCAACCATCAGGTTAGCCAACTCTACGGTTGCCTAAACTGACGGGTTGCTACATGAACCATTGAGTTAGCCAACCATCAGGTTAGCTAACTTGACGGTTTGTTAATCTGACGGTTGACTAAGTCAACCATCAAGTTAGCTAACCGTCAGGTTAGCCAACTCGACGGTTGGCTAATATGATGGTTGGCTAAGTAAACCATCGAGTTAGCCAACCAACCGACAAAGTCAACCGGCAAAATCAACCGTTGAGTTACCTCAAAACTCACACTTCCTGGATTCTCAATATAGTAATCTGACGGTTGAGTAATCTGACGGTCGAGTATAACAACCGTCAGATTAGGCAACCATCAAGTTGGCTAACCTGATGGTTGACTAACTCGATGGTTGGCTAAGTCAACCGTCGAGTTAGCCTCCTCCACCGCGGCTTCCACCTACACCGTCACATCCACCGCCACCTCAACCTCCTACTCCATATGGACCTCGTCCTCCTAGGTCAAGATTATTATTTTTTATTTTTTATATTATTTTAAGTTATTTCCCTATCCACATTTATTTGCAGAGTATTTGCCATGCTCTTACCAACATTTTGCTGCCATTTGCAGCCCTCTAGCCCTTTCCATTAGTGTTTTAGAGACATTTTAGTACTGAAAAGTTCGGGTCCCCATTGACTTCAATGGGGTTCGGGTTCAGGGTCAAGTTCGGGTCAAGTTCGGGTCCCGAACTAGGACTTTATTTTCTGAAGTTGGACTGAACCCGTCAAACCCGAACATCCAGGTGTCCGCTCAACTCTACTCATGACCTCTGTAGTCAGAACTGGCACTTCCTTTGCAGAAATTATACAATCCCACAATCACTGGGATTCTCAATATAGTAATCTAGACAACTGTCAGGCTATGCTAAACTTCGAGCAATCTGTGCAGTGCCATTTGAGAAAAAAAAAGCAAAAGAAACAAAGTGGTCTTAAACCTGGCCAACTCGATGGTTGGCTAACTCGACGGTTGGCTAACTCGACAAATAGCTTAGCCAACCGTCAGATTAACCAGATTGGCTAACTCGACGGTCCAGTAATCTGACGGTCGAGTAAGCCAACTGTCAGATTAGACAACCGTCAAGTTGGCTAACCTGGCGGTTTCCCAACTCGACGGTTGACTTAGCCAACTCAATGGTTGCCTAATCCGACGGTTGTTTTACTTGACCATCAGATTACTCGACCATAAGATTACTATATTGAGAATCCAAGTGATAGTTCTGCGGTGCAGTGCCATATAACATAAGAAAAAAAAGGAAAAAAAAAGAAACAAAGTGGTTTTAAAACTGGCTAACTCGACGGTTGAGTTAGCCAACCATCGAGTTAGCCAGTTTTAAAACCACTTTGTTTCTTTTTGTAGGTTAGACATGTGAAATTTGTTTAGTTTCTAATTTGTTTTTTAACGGAAATTCGGAAATACGTTAATTCCGAATTTTCGTATGTCCGAATTTTTTATTTCCGAATTTTTGGATTTCCGAAAATTTAGAATTTCCGAATTTTCGGATGTCAAATTGAGCAGTGTTAGCCACTGATCTGCCTGTGAACGCAAATCTTAAAGGATTGCAGGACCAGTGTGGCTCTTGTCTTCCAGGCACCAGACCTTCTGAAAAAAACTACTATGTTTTGGTATCTTAAAGGGTTTTTTCCATGTAGAAGATGTGTGTGAAACCTCAAAAACTGTTAAAACCTCCACTTTTGCTTCCCAGGTCACCTCTAGAGTCAATCAAATTTCTAAATTCATTACCTGTAGCACTATAGGGGTGATATACCTTCTTAGGTGCCCATGTGGCTTCCAGTATATAGGGAGGACCACTAGGGCACTTAACATACGCATACGGTGGGAGAACACCTCTCCAATATACACAGGGGCTTTGTTGGCCACAGTGTCTCCTGGCATTTTCACCAGTATCACAACAGGGACCCCTCTTTGCTTCTAGTTATAGCCAAGATTTATCCCGCATTAAAGAGGGAGTAACCTCAAAAGACATATTTCCCGTAGAGAAACCTGATGGATTTTTGACATCCAGTGTTACAGTCCTCTGGGACTCAACGTGGAATGGGACATTAATTGCTACATAGATAATAGTTAGTCCCTCTCTTTGTCAAGTGTATATCCTGCTCCTCTCTTTTCTTCCCTGGCAGGTATATGCACGTAGGCATCTCTTTTATAACAATTGTTTGTTATCTTGATTACTTGTCTGTGGTATTCACTAAATGTTGCTGTGCCTTTTTAACTA
The DNA here is from genome assembly GCF_905171775.1 of Rana temporaria. Lineage (NCBI taxonomy): Eukaryota > Metazoa > Chordata > Amphibia > Anura > Ranidae > Rana > Rana temporaria. The sequence continues at coordinate 221,987,918 of NC_053493.1, forward strand.
CTAAAGAGACAGCTTATACATGGGGAAACATACAATAAATGATCAATTACAGATAGCCCCATTAGTGGTGTGTTTGAGCTATTAGTTTTAGTATACATATATGATTTTGGTAGTATATGTGTATTTTGATATGAATATATATATATATATATATATATATATATATATATATATATATATATATATATATATATATATATATATATGTACTCTGTTATGAGTATATATGTCTATATTGTTATATTTTTATATGAATTAATTCTAATTTAATGATATATACTTTGTTTTATATATTTTTATATTTTATATTTTGTTATGCATTATGCAATTTTTTTAATCAAATGGTATAAGGCATGTAGCAAAATGAGTGGGGATTCCATGACCTGAAGTGGTTAACCACTTAAGCCCCGGACCTTTAGGCAGCTAAATGCCCAGGCCAGGTTTTGCGATTCGACACTGCGTCGCTTTAACTGACAATTGCGCGGTCATGCGACATGGCTCCCAAACAAAATTGACGTCCTTTTTTTTCCCACAAATAGAGCTTTCTTTTGGTGGTATTTGATCACCTCTGCGGTTTTTATTTTTTGCGCTATAAACAAAAATAGAGTGACAATTTTGAGAAAAATGCAATATTTTTTACTTTTTGCTATAATAAATATCCCCCAAAAACATATATACATTTTTTTCCTCAGTTTAGGCCGATAACTATTCTTCTACTTATTTTTGGTAAAAAAAATTGCAATAAGCGTTTATCGATTGGTTTGCGCACAATGTAAAGCGTTTACAAAAAAGGGGATAGTTTTATTGCATTTTTATTATTATTTTTTTTACTACTAATGGCGGCGATCAGCAATTTTTGTCGTGACTGCGACATTATGGCGGACCCTTCAGACAATTTTGACACATTTTTGGGACCATTGTCATTTTCACAGCAAAAAATGCATTTAAATTGCATTGTTTATTGTGAAAATGACAGTTGCAGTTTGGGAGTTAACCACAGGGGGCGCTGAAGGAGTTCAGCTTCACCTAGTGTGTGTTTACAACTGTAGGGGGGTGTGGCTGTAGGTCTGACATCATCGATCGAGTCTCCCTATAAAAGGGATGACTCGATCGATGCAGTGCGGGCACGTCGTTCTGCCTGTCTGTGCCATTTTGCCGACGTATATGTACATGCGGCGGTCGTTAAGCGGTTAATGTTAATTTACAACATTTCTTAGGAGTTCCCTGGCACTTGTTTGTATGTGTTACAATGGTGGCAATGCTGCACATGAGGTGTGATGTTGCTTCTGGTGTCTCTCCTGTGTTTTTTTCACGCTCCTTCTAATTTAAATAGCGTGGTGTGTGACACCCAGACACGTTCTCCTTTCCCTGTTGATGCCTTCTACGGTGAAATGCGCCGGGTGGAGCTACAGTTTCTGATGTCACCACATACCAGCTGGTCTGGCTTGAGCCGCAGCTGTGTTTTTTTAAATCTCTGTTCATTGGATGTCAGTATTGTTGTTTGGAAATAAAGCCTTAAACCTAATACTGCACCATGAAGACTCTTCTTTATCCTTCCTAAATCGGACTTGGAAGCAAACCTTGCCTTACCAAAACCCACAAGGAATATCGTAGTAAGGAGAACAGCAGCAGCATGAAAAGAGGTCCCGATAGCGGAGGAATCCACGGATGCACCGTCCCTGGCTATCTGATCCCTTTTTTCATGAGCCCATAAGATCTCTATAATCTGAGATCCAACATATTTGGTAAGCGGCGCTGATTGATTGTTTGTTTGATAAACAGAACATTTGATTTACCTTCGGACAAGCCGTTTGTTTCACTGGTCTGCAAAGCAATTTATGGACTATATGTTTAATATATATTTAAAAAAAATTGTTTTGTTTTCATCTATTGATAATCACTGTGAAGGATGCTTCAGTTTAAATTCTCCCTGTTTGGTTAATGCTGTGTTAGAAGGTGATTTCAGGTGTGACTCACTCCCCTAACAGACTATTGATATGTTAATGACCCTTCCTCAGCCAGCTCCCTATTTCAAAGGGTTAATTGATCTATTGTGTGTGTGAAGAAGCCCTGTGGTTACTGTTTACTGTGATTAGAAGGGGCTCATGTTAATTATTATGATTGCTTCATTGTGGTAATTATCCCTTCTATCCACGGGGCCAAGCTGTCTAGATAATGTACAGGCATACCCCACTTTTAAGTACACAATGGGACCAGAGCATGTATGTAAAACGAAAATGTACTTAAAGTGAAACAATACATTTTTTCACTTCTAGGGTGTAGTGGGGGGTCAGGGACTGTAGTGGGGGTGTCAGGAGCTGTAGTTGAGGACTCAGGGGCTGTAGTGGGGGTGTCAGGGGCACACTGGAACAGGGTGGGCTATGCTCTCTGAGCTTCAGCTCCTTCTACTGCGACTGCAAAATGTCTGTACAGTACTTGTAAGGCACTTTATATACACTCGCAGGTATGTCCTTACTCGCGAGTGTATGTAAAGCGAGTGTACTTAAAGCGGGGTATGCCTGTATTCTGTTTGAACAAGTAATTAACGTCACTGATGTCATTATCTAAAGAAATGTTGTCAGGGTCGGCTCCATCGTGTCTGCCTAATCATCTGTATGGGAGCCCCCACTGTGTGAGGGGGCGGAGATTTGTCATTATAACAGTTTGTAAATTACATATAAGCTCTGTGTTATACCATTAAAATCTGTCTTGTTCCAGCAGTAAGCTTGGGCTCATGTGTGGCTTATTGGGGCGATTCCAGGAATATCCCTCCTCGTGGAATATTGGGGTGATTTTCTTTATGGGGAGAAGGGAAGACTTTGACGGGGATATCATTATAATACCGCCACAATCACTTATCGTAATTTTTGTCTATGAGCAGTTTAGTTATTTTTTTGGATTGTCATTGGATTGTCATCGGTCCCCACTATGGTCCGATTCTGCAGACGGAGGAAAATCGTATTTTTCCATCCGTCTGCGGATCGGATCAGGTGAAAACACACAAATGGTCTGTGTTCATCCGATCCCTCTATAGAGGAGAGTGGAGATCTGACAGGGCGGTCAGCCGGGATCAACAGAGCGATCCCCACTGAGCAAGCGGATATTTAAGGAACGGATCCTCACGGGATCAGCCTGTGTGAAAGGGCCCTTACTAGTTGTTAGAGTATACATAGTAGATAGGAGTGTTGCCTTATTTTCCTCATATGTTTTTTCTCCTGTTGTGACATTGACAGGTAGCTTCTGGTAAAAGGAAATAAAGTTATTTTTATTTGATAAACTATATATTTTACTGCAGACCTGCCTGGGACAACTCTCTAAAATGCCTTTGAAAGGGGCCGTTCTAGGCCAGGGTGCACTGTGTCTGGGTTTAATAAAGTTGGGTGAGATACATCATCATCAGTGTGTGACCTCCTGCTTTTTCACTAAGTATATTTACTTTATATCAAGCTTTACTTATTTCCTCAGATGCAATCACTTATTAGCAGATATCATTTATCTGAAGTCTGACAGTTCCTCTTCACAATTGCTTTATGCATTGCACATATATAACATAGAAGGTAAAATATTCAGTTCAAGGGGAAAATTAATCTTGTTGTCAACAATAGCTAAAAAAAGACATCAGGAGAGGATCAAATCACTTATTGACTCCATTAACCGGTTAGAGGTTGCCCACAAACGATCGGCTGCGCAATCCACATTGCAGGACTTGCTGCATGCACGCTCAACTTTGTTAGACGAGCTGGGGAAACGCACCAGAAGGTGATATGTTCTCAAGTAGAAAGTCTTCTAGGAACATGGAAACAAAAGCGGGAGACTGTTGGCACGCACAATACAGGCAGCTAAGACTTCATCTGTGGTGCATCACATCCGGGACAGCCAAGGCAATATGCTCTCTAAAAATGAGGAGATAGCTAAACATTTTGAGAAATTTTATACGGAGCTCTATAACTTAAAACAGGGAAGAGGGCAGTTATCCGACTCTCCCAATCGCTCCTCTCGGATAAAAGATTTCCTATCGCAATATTCCCCTAAGCCCATTACTTCAAATCAGGCGGAGGCCATGGAGAGCCCTCTCTCCATGGAGGAACTTAACCTTAACCAGGCTTACTGGTTTTGACCCCCGGTGTACTGAGAACACTCACAATTCTCCTTGGTTCTATATAGTCACTGTTCTTCAGTTACTTGAGTGTCGGTCATTCATAAGGTGTCTTGAAGCCTAGTGTATTCTATCTGGTAATACTTACAGCACAGTGCTGTTCTAACACCCATGATTACTAATGTCTGAACAAGGCTTGTTTTCTTTGTATGTTTCTTTGTATTGATAACATTAGAGGATGACATGTTATGTTATGCAACTTATACATATATGTTTGTATGTATTTGCATTGTGAACTCTCTCCTAATAAAATTATTTTGTGGAAAAAATATTTATATATAACTGTCACTTTAGTGTGCCTGTCAGGCAGTTGACAGACTAGAAACTCTCAGATTAAGCAGATTCCTGGCTCCCCAGTAGCAAATGTACTGTTTCTTCCCCTAAAAAATCCCTTCAATTGAAAGAGATAAAGAAAGTGTGGCCATATATAATCCAGTCCTATCCGCAAATTGATTTCTTGATGTAAAGTTTGAGTAAAGACCAGGTCACAAGTTCTTCTGTTTGCTTCCAGGAGATATTTACCCATCCATGGCTACACTAACACACCGTCTAACCAATTTGTAGCATAATGAAAGAGGAAACAGAGACAAAATATTCAATGAGAAAATATGGCATTCCAAATGTACATCTAAAATTACAAAAGAGATACAGAAACAAGATATTTACTCACTTATACAGTCAGTCCCCGAGTTACGAACACCCAAGTTATGAACGACTCCTACTTATGAACAGCCTCAAATGCCGGCCACTTGGGCTCCACGCTGGTCCTGGATACCTCAGACTCCAGACACATCCCACACTGCAGTACTACATGTACTGCATGGCCAGAAGAGCTCAAGATAACATAACAAGCACCTTGGACATCCCACATCCATGCACAGGCGGTTACACTTACAAATGCAGTGTTCCGTTTTACTAACAAATTCCACTTACGAACACTACACTACAGTCTTTATTGTGTTCGTAACTCGGGGACTGCCTGTATATATATATATATATATATATATATATATATATATATATATATATATATATATATGTAAATATACATAGTGTTTACTATAATAGGCTTGTTTTCTGATAAATATAGATATTATTTTTGACAATATTGTTATCCTAATATTCTGGGTTAACATTGTATAATGTACATATGTTACTTGAGTCCTGTAGATGTTCATAAGGTTTACATTTTAAATCCAAAGAGATTAATGGACTTTTCACACAAATACTTCAGTTTCAGAGATATTTTATTTTGTTGCAAGATAGTTCAAGGACTCTGCCAGGTTGTGGCACAATCTATTTTCTATGTTCCGATTAACTGTGCCTGTACCAAAGAAATTTATAATCGAGTCACTTCACTTCATCAGCAGAATTTATTTTTTATTACTGCAGCTTTTCTGTGCACACAAACCTTTGGGTTGGTAGTAAGCATTTAAAAGATATATACAGTACTTTCAACAAATTTCTTTTTTTAGAAAAGCTTCTAAAATAAATCAGATTTATGTAAATAATGTTATTAATGTATTAAAAATCTTTCTCTATGTGTAATTAGTAATTATGTATAAGCTCAATTTGCCACTGGCAGTCATAATTGCTTACCATAGTTGCAATCTTTGCTTTTTTTTTCTACATAGTAGTTGTGTTTTACCACTCTTTCTTATAAAGTATGTTTATGGGGTTGATTTATAAAAGTAAAAAAATATATAGTTGTAAAGTGAAAGGTAGTGCTTAGTAAATAAGGTTGAGCTGACCTCCAGTGGGCAGCACATCCGCTAAGTAGTTAGCACTTCCATTTACCTGTGTGGGTTTCCTCCCAAGCTGGTAGCCTAATTGAGCCTAGTATGTGTACTATATGTATATATGTGAGTTAAGGACCTTAGGTTGTAAGCTCCTAGAGAGCATGAACTGATGTGAATGTACAATATACCGTATGTAAAGTGCTGTGTAAATTGAATTGATGGCACTTTCTAAGTACTTGTAATATTCTTTGGGACTGCACCGACACTGCCAGGGTAAACACTTTTAGGTCAAGGGGACTAGAAAAAAAAACACTTTCACTTACCCACCCTGTGACTCCTCCATTCTCACTCCATGCTGTCAGGAAGCCTTTACAGCCTCTTCTCCCCTGTGCTTTGAAGGTAGCAGGTCCTCCAGTATCATAACGTACAATGCAGAGTCCATAGCCATGCATTGAACATGAAGATGCAGAGGAACAGTTTACCACTGGAGCATAAGGGAGAAGAAGAGAGCAACAGTTGATGGGAGACTAGGGGGGGGGGTCATATAAGTAAAATTAACATTTAACCCTTGCAGCGTGAGAACTGCCCCACAACAAGGGAATATTTTTACTTTTTCAGCAATGAGCTTTAATAAAAAAAACATATGGAAGGGCAAGCATGTAACACTATTTTTATGTATTTACTGTAATAACTAAAAATATGCTGTCACTAAAGATACATTATACTTTCCCTTTAAATGATCTGAAAACCGATGTGCAAATGCTTTGGGGGAAATATGTTCAGTGTTGGGATTTTTTGTTATCTTAAAAGGGCATGAAATATGTGTTTCTAGCCTATGCCTATATCAAGGTTGATTCTGGTGCACAAAATCAATGAACCAATGAAACACATGAAGATATTTTACTGTAAAAAACAAAACCCTTTTTCTCTGTCCACACTATTTACTGTTCAGGTCAGTAAACACTAGTAAAGATGTTGGCTTGAAAACATATAATATTAATATGTCCCTCCAGTTCTAATTCATTCACAACTGAGTGGTTCAGATAAGATTTTTTGCTGCTCAGCAGTTTAAGTCCCCTGAAATCACCTTGTGTCAGCTGGTAAAGTGATGGTGTGAAGATTCATTCACTATGTGTACCAGTATATGATGTATGCAATACAAATGCAGTATTTTTTTCAAAGAAAACAAATGCAAGTGCATAAAATGATAGTGCAAACTAACACAAAGTATGTTTTTTTTTTTTTTAATATTCATTATTACAATATATACATTCTAAATCAAATTTTAATATGGGTCATAGGCCTGATTTCTCAAGGTGCAATAGAGCTCATTACATTATAAAATAGTCTCCAAAATCAAGTGACATGTTCTACACATGTTGTAAAAGACAGAAAAGTTAAAGGCATTTTTACTTTTATTATTATTGCTAAAAAAAAGTGCTTGCCTGTGGTGTTACCCATTATGTGTATTTCATAACTTTTTATTCCCCACAATAGGAACTTATCTCCTGATGGGTTACGTTTCATTTTTGTTTTTTAATTATTTTAAGTGGTTGTTTTGAAGAGAGTAGATGTTCATTCTTTACACCCCCTTTTGATCCCTAAAGCCAACAGTCAGGTGGTTCTGAAAATAGCACTCACAAATGATAAGGGGGACAGGAAAAGGTGATTAGCGTACCGCTTTTCTCCAGGGGGTTACTCTGACCATCTACCATTGTTAATGGTCCCAAAGGGATTTATTTGCTTGAACTCTAGTTTATCATTCTGTTTATACACAGTTGAGCCATTTTTGTTTTAAGGCTACATATGTCCAAAGTATGACCACGATTTAAGGAATATAATAACCCTTACTCTGGTCATTCATCCACAATCCTCTCCTTCCCCTTTCGCTTGATTTGCTTTCCCGTTTCAACTTGTTGGAATTAATTCTGCAAGGAAACTTCCCATATAGAATACATGAGCCACTGGCCCTAATGATCAGTCTCTGATACACCATTTGATATGACTTTTGGAAACTTGAGGATAAGGCTGCTACTCTCCCTTAAGATAGTGAGACCCGTTTCTTTCTTGTTATTAACAAACCCTGAATGTGTCCTGACGAAGCTTAACAGCGAAATGTGTTAACTCACAGGGGCTAATGCTCATTGTACCATGTACTTTTTTCAATAATCATTATACTTTTTGTATTTTCTCCAATGTTTACTGTGCCTTCAAAGTCCGACCTTTGGGTAACCATTTTTTCCAGTCAGGGGGTTATGTAGCTATTCATAATTTTTCTACATTCAAGGAAAAAAACACTGGATGTGTCAATATTTATCTCTCACACCTCATTCAATCAAACTGTTTACCACCAATGAAGATACACCAGAGGGCAACCATTGAACCCTTTGACAACATCATAAATAAACAATTTGAACATAGCAAGCAGATTTGCAGAGTTTATCTTTCCAGACCCTTCTCTCAGCATTACCCTTTGCTTCCACAACCAAAAAGACAGATATAGAAATTGGTATCGGATTACCCATAGCCATTTTAAAGTTAAAAATGTGTTAGAGGTTAGTCTTTGACCTTGCAACTGATGAACATGTGGCTAGTATTAGGTTCTTTTATCCTGGACAATGACATCAAATAGACATGCTGCTTGCCTTATAAATAACTTTTTCAGGTTCTTGGAACAAACAAACAATAGATTACCTAGATTTACAACTATTTAAATAGAATGATAATATCAATACCAGAACCTTTTTTTTTTTAAAAACAGACCGAAATGGTTATATTCCTAAAACAAGCTGTCATCACAAACAATGGATCAGTAATATCCCAAAGGGACAGCTAATGAGGATCTACAGAAATTGTAGTAGTGCCACAGATTTTGAAATCCAGGCAACCTCTATAATCGACAAATTCGTAGAAAAAGGATATAAGAGGAAAGAAATGGAGGCACTCAAGGAAAAAGTCAAGAAAATGACTAGAGACCTCATGACAACAGAAACATCAAAAAAAGAAAAGAAAAGTCGCAGATATGGCCTTCCTAACAGGATTTAATATACAACACAAGGACCTAGAGATGATTATTAAGAAACATTGGCCCATCCTACATTCAGATAAAATCTTTAAAAATGTAATACCCAACAGACCTTCTTTTATATATCGAAGGGCTCCAAACCTCAGGAACAGACTTGTACCAAATGCGTTGGACCCTCCAAAGCAAATAAAAATTTTCAAAAACCTTAAGGGATTCCAGAAATTTGGTAGAGGCCTGCCTTGCCGGGTCAGCAAGAAAACTAACAAGAAAAAAGCTTTATTTCCACATCAAATGGATCAAAGCATCAGATCAAACAATTGATAACATGCAATAGCACACATGTGACCTTTGTCATCAAATGTCCATGTAAAAAACAATACATAGGAAGAACTACTAGGGAATTGCATGTAAGAATCCGAGAACATATTGCCAACATAAAGAAAGGGTTCAATAAGCACAGTGTCTTGAGACATTTTAGGGACTACCACAATAAGGACCCGACTTGCATGACCTTTTATGCTATTGACAAAATAAAAGAACACTGGAGAGGAGAAAATAAAGTAATAAAAGTATCACAAAATGAAACCTGCTGGATCTTTGAGCTTGATACCCTCCAACCTGAGGAAATGAATAAAGATCTGGATTTGAATTGTTTCTTGACCAACTTTTAACTTTTAATTTTAACCTATAGTATAATTCTGGGCAATCCCACTGTGTTTTTCTCATATTTTATATTTTATTATTTTTTATAAATTTTGTGCATTTTCTATGCATATTTTTGCATCTTTTATGCAACATTTTACGTATTCCTTAATGCATTCCTTATTTTTGGCTTTATTCAATCCCTTATACATTTTAAATATTAGGGGGATACCAGATTCATCTCCTCAAAACATTACAAAACATATGTGTATTTTTATATATATATATATTTTTCACATAATGTATTATCATTTATTTTTTATTTTTTATATATTGCAGTTTCACATGCCTTCTTTTTTATCAATTACATTTTTAATAATTTATATACTAATTAATAGGTAAATACTGTATCAACCTAGTAGAGGTACGCTCTAGTAAATAATCGTTAATTATTTTTGTGCTTAAAGGGTCACTAAAGGATTTTTTTTTTAGCTAAATAGCTTCCTTTACCTTACTGCAGTCCTGGTTTCATGTCCTCATTGTTCGTTTTTGCTTTGATGTTGCTGTAATTCCTCTCTGTTCTGGACACTTCCTGGTTGTCTGTTTCCTGATCACCACAGTACTGGGAGATTTCTCACTGTGGTCACTAATCAAGGAGGTGTGATTACTGTGTACCTAGTGTTTTTTTAATCATAATTAAATCATTAAAAATATGTTTATTACGGTATCACACTATTTGGGCATCCTTTTCTCTTTGATCTGAAACTGGGAAGAGCCATACAGGGGGACAGATTTGCCAGAGTACAGCACAGGGCATACACTGTGGACGCTTTCTACCCCAGGAGGGGGTTCTGATCTGGTGAGTGCGGGCTACACCAGAGCACGGAGGAAGGGGGCACAGAGTGGAACACAAGAATATATTATTAAGAGTGGCACGCAGCACCTTGCATGGACTATATAGCACTTTTATATTGCAGCACAAACTATTCAACAAGCAATAACTCAGCACTTTAAAGTCACATGGACTAAATATTTATACATGTATTTATATCTATTTTTCCTTTTTATATGTATACTCATATGTGTACTTACCAATGCACTTGATATTTCATATATGCACTTGAGCACTTTTATAAGCACTGCACATGCACTTATAGGAGTAAGGGTCTATGACTCAATATTATCATTTATGGTTTATTAATTATTTATATTACATTACTGCATTTATCTACACAAGTAGGCACCAACACCTACTAATCCCTTCTTTGCCTTATACATAGATCATAAAAAGCTGCCTCTAGTGAAAAGTTCATCATCATCACCAATATTCTCTATATCATATTTATCTTAGAAAAAACACTCACTGACATCAGGTAGAAGGTAAAGCAAAAACACCCACCTTCATGTTCCCCCCTGATGCCATGTTGTTGAACATTTTGGAAGCCAATATAGAAATAGTGCCATGCATGAGTAAATTGAATATATTGAATGGCCCACCATGTTAATCTAAATTATATAGGCAAATGAATGGAGGAGCAAACATTAAATAAAGAGAAGAATGGAGTCAAGGCACATCAACGTATGGAGGAGACTGACCCCCACAGCAGAACAGAAGTTCTACAGACAATGGCCCAGATTCAAGTAGAATTGCCTTATAAGAGCCTTATGCCGCGCAGATTTTAGCCTGCAGTCGGTGTAACGAGGTGCCTGAATCAGGAGCACTCGTTACACCGGAGCAAGTAAGCACTTGCGCTGCGTAACCTATGGTTGCGCGGGCGCAAGTGCTTCTTGAATCTGGGCCAATTACTAAAATGTTCAGTGGCAACTTGAGAATGTCTCAGGCCTAGACAGCTTGGCTGGTATAGCAGGCTACAGATTATGGCTGCTTTTTTTGCAGACTGTAAGAATTTAAATGGCCTTCAAAATAAGGGATGACATAGATGGCTATGCTCTTGGATCTTTCCTAAAGATGTAAATGGTAATTCTTTTGGAGGTGTAAAAGGGAATACAATGTTATCAAGCTATGTTTTATAGACATATGGCCTTCAGAAAAAAACGAAAGAATCATCTATTCTGAGGGTTAAACTGAAGTGAAATGGATGCCAAGCGCCTTGAGGCGATTCAGTTTGCATTTGTAGCGCTATATAAGCAATTCACTCACTCACTCAGACAGCTTGTTTTTAACTGTTATTCTCTTTATTATGCCACTAGCTAATAAGTACATATGATTAGCAAATGTAACATTCAAATAGTTGTATATTTAGGGGGAGATTCAGATAGAGATACGACGGCGTATCTCCTGATACGTCGTCGTATCTCTGAGATCCGACGGTCGGATCTATGCGACTGATTCATAAGAATCAGTTACGCATAGATCTCCCTTAGATCCGGCAGGTGTAAGTGACTTACACCGTCGGATCTTAGGCTGCAATCTTCCGCTGGCCGCTAGGTGGCGTTTCGTGTTTTACCCGCGACAAATATGCAAATGAGGAGATACGCCGATTCAGAAACGAACGCTGCCCATCGCTTTTTTTTACGTCGTTTGCGTTCGGCTTTTTCCCGCGGATAGTTAACCCTACTATATGCGGCGTATCCTATGTTAAGTATGGCCGTCGTTCCCGCACCAAGTTTTGAATTTTTACATCGTTTGCGTAAGTCGGTCGCGAATACGGATGGACATAATTTATGTTCACGACGAAACCAATGACGTCCTAGCAACGTCATTGGGAGCAATGCACGCTGGGAAATTTAGCCAGTGGCGCATGCGCATTTAAATTGGCGTGGGGTTGCGCCTGATTTAAATACTACACTCCCCCTAGCCGCGGAATTTAAATTCCGCCTGGGGATTTACGATCCGCCGGCGCAAGTTTCGAGGTAAGTGCTTTCTGAATACTGCACTAGCCTCTCAAATTTGCGCCGGCGGATCGTAAATCAGATAGATTACGCGGATCTAAAGATCCGCTAATCTATCTGAATCTAGCCCTTAATGTTCTTATGAATGCTAGTGCATTCGTTTGGATTAATGCAATACATACCAGGAACTTGAATCAAAGTGGGGCAAGATTTTAAAGGATAAGTTTCACCAGATCAGCAAATCAGCAGATTGTGTGTACATTGTTGGGCTCCTGCATACTCTCCATACAGCTGTCTGCCTGTACTTTCCACACCAGCAGACAGTTACTGTAGTCCAGGAAGATCAAAGAACTTCACACCAGTGAGCGCACACCAGTACCCTTGCAATTCATTGAGAACTACAAGCAATCTGCTGCCGTTGCAGATGGTACTTATAGTTCATCTATTCACAGAACTATGTAAATGAATGAAGCAGTTGTGTGCCCCACATGGCTACACTGTTTTTGAAATGTTACAGTAGATGTGGGGAGAGGATCTCCTGCCTGCTGTCACAATGAGGGATTGGGTCAGGGCGCAGGTAGATTGAATATGTGTTATGTTAACATGTATTATGTTGCTAAAGGGGATACCTCTGAATACCAACATAGTCCAGTCTTAAGCAAATTCTTTTAATAAAGAAAGAAAGCTCCTTTCGACCCTTTTCACACTGGGGTGCTTTTCAGGCATTTTAGTGCTAAAAATAGTGCATGTAAAGCGCCTGTAAAGCGCCTCTCAAGCCAACCCAGTGTGAAAGCCTGAGTGCTTTCACACTGGGACGGTGCGCTTGCAGGATGGGAAAAAAAGTCCTGTAAGCAACATCATTGGGGCGGTGCAGGAGTGGTGTTTAGACCCAATCCTAAAACGCCCTGCCAATTGAAATGAATGGGCAGCACTGTCGAAGCACCTACAAAGCACTTTGGCAGTGCCACAACACGGGCGCTAATAACCCTTTTTTGGGCTGCTATCAAGGGTTAAAAGAGCCACACTAGGAGCCAAAAAGCGCAATTATAACAGCGTTAAAGTGTTAAGAAAACTAGCGGCGCTTTACCGCTAATGCCTGCACCGCCCCAGTGTGAAAGGGGTCTTAATAAAATAAATTTGATTGCCTTTACAGTGAGGATGGGTTATCTCTTTTATGTAAACACTAATCAAGGAAAATATGTACTACACAAGGTTAATACCCTAAATGTGTTCTCACTGACTTTCAGCATATGTAGTAAAAAAAGGAAAAGAAAAGAAAAAAATAAGTTTAAATATGTAATGTAAGCAATGACAAGAATAATTAAAAGACTGGAAAAGCTTGATCACAAAAAAGAAAAAAAGAAACAAAGAACATGAATGACAACATGGCAAAAGGGGTATTTATCTGCTACTAAAATTACATGTTCTTCTCTATAGCAGTTTGGTCATTCTACTTCTAGTTACTGATAATAATTGACTATGTGACATTTCCATAGAAAGCCCTGACAAGCAACACAATTACCATTGATTTACATTTCAGTAAACAAGAACACATATGTCTGTGCAAAAATGAAGTGAAAATAAGAAATGGTTTTGTGTGTGTATAAACCCCTTCTCCATCCGCAATGTTGTGGGATACATGTCACACACGTAAGAAAGCTACAGCAATGAAAGTGCCAAAATGTGGTGAGTTCTTGTGCCTGCATAGAGAACACATTCTCTTTCTGTACATACATGAGATCTGGTAGGGTGTCACCAAGGAGCAGTCTGAAAACCAAGCAGTGACAGCTGGCCTCCAGAATCCAAGATGGTGACGCCATTGCTAGACTCCAAGGACTTGTCAGTACAGTATGTATTTGTTATTGTCATATATTAATATGTATTGCTGTGTTTATTTAGATTTTTTTTCAATCATGGTGGAAGGACCCCAACCCTTGCCAAATATTTAAGGCCAGTTACCAAAATAAAAGACTATTTTGAAGTAAAAAAAAAAAAACATGGTATATGTTCACTATCAAGGACATTATAGCATACAGTATGTTCTGGAAAAAGAAATAAATGAATTGCACATGTACACTGGATATAAATTATTGAACAGGAGATTATTATTCATTTTCAATAGTATTTTAAATAAACATTGTTTTTTAAAGAACAAAAATAAATAACAATAAAGTTCATCTCCTCTAGCCAACTTTTTTAAAACATATCTGTCTTGCAGGATGCAATCCCATTTATGCAGATGCTAGTTTGCATATCCCTGGGCTTCTTACTATGCATGTGGACACACATTACTGTCACTGGAACAGCAACCACAAGACACCTAACAGCGACTGTTTGTATTAGTAGATATTGTGGTCGATGGGTTGATTTACTAAAGGCAAATAGGCTATACACTTTGCACAGGAAGAGGACTTGTACAAGGACATTCAGCAATATGATTTTGGGAAGCTTTGTGTCCTGAAATTGATCAAGATATTGATTACCCAGCTTGTTCCATACTGCCATGTAGAAAATCAATTTTTGTATTGGCTTTGCAAATATTGCTTCAAAAGGTGGCTAAATGTGAAAATAAAAGTGCTGCCATATCAAAGAAGCACCTCTGAAGGAAGCAGGCCATGATTTTAGGTTTTAAATCCACTGAAGACATTTGATTTGTATTGGTGGGGTGATCGTCACTGCAGAATTTGGCTTTGGGTGAATTAGTTTTTCTTAATGTACACTGGGATTATATGAGATTAGTGCGGCACCTTTTTTTACATATAATGCACTGCCCACCTTGGGACATCAACAATAAATAATAATAAATGGCTTTTGTGTACCAAGCTAAGAACTCATACTACTGGGGAAAATGTTGCTAGGGATAAACTTTTGGATTTGGACCAAAGTAAATTTTGACTTGAACTTTGTCTGTTCTGCTTTAAGAGAATACTGTAGTTGAATTAAATGGGGTGCTCACCCTCCCACCAAGCTGAGCCTCTGGCTACAGCAGGAAGTGATACGTTTAGCAGTGATTATATTACTGCTGATGGCTGTGACAGCTTCCCACTGACTTCTAGCAACCAGTTACGCAACCCCTCCCCTCCCTTTGTTTACAAACCAGGTGTATGCTTGGAATCTGTCATTTAACAAGTGCAGTGAAAGGAGTAGACATGTCAGAGAGTTGGTATGATTTTCATTTGGTGGGTGTCCTACTTTGTAGGCACGTGGTCTGTAACAGTTGGGGGGGCTGCATGCTCATCCACCTCCTTTCCTGGCCAGATAGAGAGTGTATGCGTGGAGGAATGTTGGGTATGGATTTTGGAAGGGAGCCCACAATTTTTGCTTTTTGCATGCAATACCCCTTAAAATCAAGACCCATGATGTATAAAGCTTCTGGTATCTATTTGGCGGGGAAACCTTCAATTTTGTTGTCATACTTGCTGTACAATGTAATACAGCCAAAGTAAAATGTTAGAAAGAAAATTAACACCTTTGCTGGTAATTTACAGAACCTTTCTGTCTTTTTTGTTTTAATGGCATGGGTAACCCCTATAGAACCCCAGGAATAGATACAAGAATAGAGGAATAGATACAAGATGCTCAAGGGTCCCTTTTTTACAATGAAGTCAGGGGATTGTCATTTACTGGCAATTTAAATTACATTTTTTTCCTCTTTGTAAACATCACTTTGCTTTAGCATATTGTATACATTGTATGGATGTACCAATTCACAGAAAGGTTTCACTTTAAATGTTATACAAATTGATGCACCAAACCAAACTGTATTTTTTTTTATTAGAACATGTCCTCCAAGGCAGCCTTGAAAATGGTCAAAACTGATTTTAAAGATTTTAAAGATCAACATTCAGCACAGTTCAGAAAACCTCCCAGGAACCAAACTCAGGTGCAGCTATCTCATCCTTATTTTTTTGTGTTGTATTACTAGTGTGTGAATGGTTGGTCAGAAGTTCACTTTCAATCTGAATTACATTGCATTATGTGGCTGCTAATCATATGCAGGTTAATCAGTATGTGGAAGCTACTGTATCAGCCAAATATGGATCTGTGGGAGTGTATGATTACAAACTGCATGTGGTGGTATGCTACCCTAATCATCTGTGTAGTATGTGTAGGTGTGTGTGTGCCAGAATTCCAGCTAACAGGATTGTGCTAGAAATCTCAGAAGTGTATGTAAATTAGCTACTAAAAACACTTAAGGGTCTACAGTAAAAACTTGGATTGCGAGCATAATTTACTGTTAACTGTTATGTGTATTGAGACAGAAGCCCCAGGGGGCAATTAATGTACACAATAGCCAGACACAGAACAATGGAGCCGTCTGGACAGAGCAGAAGACCCCCCCCCCCCACTGTGTAACAGATTTCAAAGAGATACCCTTCAGCATTCCAAGGTCCATGACATTACTTCCCCTGGGAAACAGTCCAACAGCCACAGTGGGACCCCGAACGGGTCAACTTGAGGATGTTGGAAAAGTAGTCCTAAGGTTCCAGGTCTGTCTGTTTGCCGGGATAACCCATCAGCATTGCCATCTGGCTTACCAGGTCGGTAGCTGATGGTGAAGGTGAATAATGGAATTCAGTTCTGGAACAGTCACTTGCTTTGCTCTCTCAATGGCTTCCAAAATCTGTTGTTGATGCTCTTGGGAGAGATAGGGCACAACCTGCGCGCAAATCCCATTTAACCTTTTGACAATTTCAGCATGTTTGTGCATTTCAATGTTCAAGCCACGGGACATCTCATAATACATGACGTAGTGTCGTTGCATCTCCGATTTCTCACTGGCCAACTTGTTACATTCCCATTTTAGACTGTGATATTGTGTCGGATCTATGGTACATGTCGGGGAAGTTAGTCTTACCCGGGTCTCCATAGGAGTGGTGTTGCCTTGAAGTTGGCTCTGACGTCTGGTGGTCACGGCCATGGCAGCCTCTGGGGCATATGAGGAAGTTAAATGGCCCAAATCGTTCCCCAAAAGTACTTCTGTGGGTAACTCGCGTAGTAATCCCACTCGCACATGTCGCTCCCCTGAGCCCCAATCCAAGAGGACTTGGGCGGTGGATAAACGTAGCACCTTGCCCCCTGTTAGCCTGACTGCAACAGTCTGGCCGGTCCGGGCTGACTGGGGAATCATGTGAGGCTGGATGAGAGTAATCGTAGCCCCGGAATCGCGGAGTCCCTGGGCCGGCTTCCCATTAACCCATACTGCCGGGCGATGGTGCTGCCGATCTCCGGCAGCAGCTTGGACAGGATCCGCTTCAAAAAGTTTGCCGCACTCTTCCTGAACATCTCGATGGTTGGGCTCATTCTGGAAGCAATGAGCCGCTGGTCTGGATGGATGATTAGTCTCTCGATACCTCGTTGTTTGGGTAGGGCAATATCGTTGCAGATGACCGGTTCGGTTACAGGTATAGCACTTAGGTCCGGTAGGAGGCTTGTGTCGGGCTGGGGGTCTAGAGGCAGACCACTGAGGTACTGAAGTTGGCTTAGAGGCTGGTAAACTGGGCCGAGATAGTGGATAGCGCTCGTTTTCGCCTGACCTTCGAGAGTCCAGATATTCATCGGCCAAAGTAGCCGCTTGCTGTACCGTCCTTGGTTGCTTATCTCGCACCCAATCCTGTACCACCGGAGGGGTGTGGATAAAGAACTGTTCTAATAGTACTAGCTGGGTGATGTCCTCTATGGTATGAGCGTGGCTTCCCTGGAACCAGCTCTTAAGGTTCCGCTGCAGACGATGTGCCCACTCCACGAATGTTGTGTTGGTTTGTTTCCGGGATTCTCGAAACTTAATCCGGCTGGCTTCGGGTGTAATGGCAAATCGGGCTAGCAAATCTTCTTTTACCCGGTCGTAGTCTTTAGCGTCCTCGTCCTCCAGGGCCCGATATGCATCCGCCGCTCTGCCAGTTAAATTACTCGCCAGTAAGACGACCCAATATTGGGACAGTACTTCATGTATCTGGCATAGTCTCTCAAAGTCCTGCAGGAATGCTTCAATTTCCTCCTCTCCTTCCTTAAATAGTTTGAACGCCCGAAAGGGCAACTTACTTATGTTGCCGCTCTCGTTCATTCTCTTGTCGCTCATCCTGCAGTTTGATGTCTCTAATGGCATTCTGTATGGCGGTCTCTGATGGGTTAGCACCATATAATTCCAACTGCTCTCAAACTCGTTGCTGAAACAAGTCTTCAACTGACCGGGGCCCTGCATCACCATCCCTCTGATCCATCTCGGCTAGCTCACTGATCAGGGTGGCCTTGTTCTTTGTCCCACCGGTCCCTCCATGGCTCTCAAGTAAGTCTTTCAGCGTGGCTCTCCTGCATGCTGCATAGCTGGTCATTGACTGTGGTGGTTTGGAGTGTCCCAGTAACTGGAGAGCAAATCCCACCGCTGCCAACCAATGTAATGAGACCCTTGCTCGCTCGCTTCCACTCTCCTGACACTCCTCTGCTACTATTGAGTCAGCTTGTAGATTGCAACGTCTGATGGTTCTGTCATCCAAGGCTCCGGGATCCGAACTACAGCTATGTGCCGTTGGGGATCCATTAGAACAAAACACCAGGCAGGCTGTATGTAAGTTCAAACAGGAAGACCTTTATTGGAAGTACACAACACACTTTTAAACAGAATTTGGAACATCCCGCCCCCAACAATCGCTTTCCTATTGGTCAATTGTAAAGTACATCAAGTTCTCCTTCAGGTCCTCATAACCATGCAAATGAGGACTTGAACATGAGTCAGCAGGGATTGGTCCGATAGCTTAAATGGAGGGACTGTTATGTGTATTGAGACAGAAGCCCCAGGGGGCAATCAATGTACACAATAGCCAGGCACAGAACAATGGATCCGTCTGGTTTTAAGACAGAGCAGAAGACCCCCCACTGTGTAACAGATTTCAAAGCGATACCCTTCAGCATTCCAAGGTCCATGACAACCACGTTACTCTCAAACCAAGGTTTTATTGTATTTATAAAAAAATCTGCTGGATGAATGTGACAAACATTCACTTATCCTTGATTAGCTATTCCTTTATTTTGTTTAATACAGTCCCTGGTCATCAGATCTGTTTATTGGCTAAAATGAGGTATTTTTCAGGAAATACACCAGTTGTAGCAAAAATATCACACTGTGGAAACAAACTAGAGCTGATGATCATGGGATGTCACTGTGCTCAGAAAAATGCAGACAGAATTTTTCAAGGATGGGTGAATTTTTTATTTTTTTTATAGGTAAACCTGTTAGAGTGCACCAGATGGTATGCAAAATCTGTATCTGTTCATGTCTGTCCAGCAAGCTAAAATCAAGTAAGCCTACATCCATTGGTGGCCACTGGCCAGAAATCTTGCAGGCTATCATCTCGCTCTGATAGGCAAGTCACTGTGTGTGTGTGTGTTGCTTGACATCTACATTTTTGATCTGATTGTGGCTTCATTACAAGAAAACAACTCATCTTCTAACAGAAGCAAACAAACTTTTATTTGGGACTCAACTGACAATGTTTTATTACAGTTGTAATCTTTTTTGTTTCTCATTGTAAATTATTATATCTTAGGAATGTGTTATTAAAGTCAATACAAATTAATAAACATCAGAATCTTGTATTTATTTATCATTTACTCATGAAGTTCTACTTGCAGTATGTTTTCAATAAAACACTTGGCATATTTTATTATATTCAAAATATAATATATTTTTGAGTGTGCATATTTAAATCCTGACAATTTTGTTTTGCCAAGCAAGGGACAGTATATTTAATTCATATTGTAGTCAATACATTTCTTCACATAAACTTAGATTAAAAATGAAGCACTCAATCAGGATCCTGCAGCTAGAAAGTTCAAGGATTTTCTAAATCCCACAACACAACCACTAGTCATATGTAGTCCACATCTTGCAATTTAATGAAAATATAGGGGTGTTTGCTCTCCATAGACTTTATGCATAGCCATTTAGGTATGTCGTTAACAAATCTTACATAGTTACAAAGTTCAGCCGGCCATAGATTCAAACCTTCAAATAACAGCTGGTTTAGCAGGGGCCTGCTGAGATTCGTAACCTCTAAAGGGAATGTACCCATTCGACTTGGATAACCAGCTTGTTGGATTTTCAGCATGCGATTATTGCCAGCGGCTATAGCTGCTATCATCAATCACTGTTCTCCCGACAGGAAAGGCTCCCCCTGCCCTAATAGAACACAATACATCCACAGGAGTAATCTGGGGTTGCAGGAATGTAAATCGCACCATCTAGGCCTGCCTTGGTCAGATTGGAAAAAGACACTAGCCCACTGTGTTTACCAATTAAAAAAAAAAAAAACACAAATAGAAAACCCCCATATACACTATCCTAGGCCCATAGTTGATCCAGAGGAAGGCAACAAAAGAAAAAAACAAAGCATTATCCAATTCATGCCAGTGAAGGGAAAAATTCATTTATGATCAAGGCAATCATATTTTCCCTGGATCAACTATCCCTGTCTTTATTACATCTAAATATTAATATACAGCTATATTTTGTGTATTGAGGAATACATCCAGCTCTATTTTAACTACTTAAGGACCAGCCGCCGCATGTTGTACTGCGGCAATGTGACTGAATTTAGCGAATCGGTATCAATGTACGTCAGCTCATACTGTATATGCTCATTTGTGGGCGCGTGGGCAAGCGTGCAACTAGTGGCCATCAGGGGAGACAATCAGCGGGTGGGGCAGACTTGATGTCTGCCGGCCACCCGCGATCGTTTCCTGCCTGTGACAGAATGGGGATCTGCCCATGTAAACAAGGCAAATCTCCATTCTGACAGGGAAGATCATATAGATCCTGTCTTTCTGCTATGCAGAACAACAGATCTGTGTGTTTCCCTAGTCACACAGTCTTCCATGCAGTTAGTAAACACACCCAGGGAACACATTTAACCCCTTGATCACCCCTGATGTTAACCCCCTTCCTTGCCAGTGTCATTAGTAAAATAAAAGTGCATAATTTTAGCACTGATCACTGTAATAATGTTACTGGTTCTCAAAAAAGTGTCAAAAGTGTTAGTTAGGTGTCCAATCGGACCGACGCAATGTCGCAGTCCCGCTAAAAATCACTGATTGCTGCCATTACTAGTAAAAAATAAATAAATAATAAATATGACATAAAGCTATCCCCTATTTTGTAGACATGATAACTGTTGTGTAAACCAATCAATATACGCTTATTGTGATTTTTTTTACCAAGAATATGTAGAAGAATACATATTGTCCTAAACTGAGGAAGAAATTCGTTTTTTTTTTTTTTTTACTTTTTTGGGGGATATTTATTATAGCAAAAATAAAAAATATATATATTTTTTTTCCAAATTGTTGCTATTTTTTTGTTTATAGCGCAAAAAATAAAAGCCACAGAGGTGATCAAATACCACCAAAAGAAAACTCAATTAAGGGGGGAAAAAAAAGAAATCAATTTTGTTTGGGTACAGTGTCAGTTAAAGTGATTGAAGTGCCGTGTCGTAAAAATGGCCTGGTCATTAAGGGGGGAAATTGTCCGGTACTTAAGTGGTTAAAACAATCTACAGAGCTACCCAGAACCAGTTCTTGAGGGAGTCTATTCCACATTGTTACAGCTCTTACAGTGATGAAGCGGTTCCGTATGCAATCTCTCTTTTCCTCCACATGTAAAGAGTGCCTCCTTGTCCTCTTTAATGACCTTAAAGTGAATAACTCTATACCAAGTTCAATATATTGACCACTTGTGTATTTATACATGCTAATTATATTCCCGTTTAATCTCATCTTCTCAACAGAGAATACATTTAGTCAAGCTAATCTTTCCTCATATCTGAGCTCCTTCATGCCCCTTATCAGTTTGGTCACTTTCTCCAGTTCCCCAATGTCCATTTTGTAAACTTCCCAAAATTGAACTTTATATTCCAAATGAGGTCTTACTAAATATTTGTACAGGGGCAACATTATGTATCTCTCTCTCAATAAAGTATTTTTACTAGCTTTAGAAACCGCAGCTTAATATTGGATTCTATTATTAACACTATTAACTCCCCCATTTGCACTCCCTCTAAAATGTATTATACTGTACCTGCAGGTTCACACTGGGTACGATTTCCTTAGATTTGAGATGCGATTTCACATGTGAAATCGCATCTCAAATCGGCGGCATTTGCCGCCAATTGTCGGCAATGACACTGTCCTAATCGGTGCGACGCCGCATCTGCCGCGCTGCACCGATTTCAAAAAGTAGTTCCTATACTACTTTTTGCAATTTCGGGCTGCGATTTACATAGACATCTGTGCAGAAACCTGCACAGATGTCTCTTAAATCGTGGCCGAAATCGGGACTGCGGGCGGGAGTGCAATTGTGCGAGTTCAGCTGAACTCGTACGGCTTCACTCCCGCAGCCCAGTGTGAACCAGGGCTTAACCTCATTTGCCACATAGTTGCTAAATTAAATAGTGCATTGAGGTTGGGTTGTAAGTCAGAGACATTCTGTGAGGATGTAATCCAACTGTATAGTGTGGTGTCATCCTCAAACACTGAAATTTTACTTTTAATCCCAGACTCTATATCATTTATAAATATGTTAAAAAGTAAGGGTCCCAACTAGGGATGAGCCGAACATACCCGCGTTCGGTTCGCACCAGAACTTTCGAACGGACCGAACGTTCGCGCGAACATTTAGAACCCCATTGAAGTCTATGGGACTCGAACGTTCAAATTCAAAAGTGCTCATTTTGAAGCCCAATATGCAAGTTATTGTTGGAAAACATCTTTAAGAACCCGGGTCTTGCCCCAGGGAACATGTATCAATGGAAAAAAAAGTATTAAAAACTGTAGTTTTTTTCTGGAGCAGCGATTTTAATAATGCTTAAAGTTAAAAAATAAATAAATAAAAAATTCCTTTAAATATCGTACCTGCTGGGTGTCTATAGTAGTGGCACATGTTTAGAAATGTCCCTGCACAACATGAGATTACTATAAGAAAAAATAAATTTAATACTGCTTGCGGCTTTAATGTAATGTTTGGTCCCTGCAATATGGATAAAAATCATTAAAAAAAAATAGCATGAGTTTCCCCGCCACCACTCCCCCCAGGTCATTACAAGATCCAGTGCCTATCCTGACCTCCCTGGGGCCCTAAGCAAAATGACCTGGCACATTTAAAATGAGAAGCGGAGGTTACTGACGACAGCGACATGTCACATTAAAGAAAGTTGAGAAGCGGGGGGAGGGGGTGTTCTGCTGTCGGAAATGACTCAGCCAGCGAGTTTAGGAGCAGGGTGAGGGGGCGAAAATTACTTCTCACCAGGCGGGGCCTCTAGTAATTTGGGGGGCCCTTCGCAGCTTTGCGTGGCCCTAAGCGGCTTGCATAGTGAGCCTATAGGGAGGATCGGCACCTGACAAGACCCTTTGGCCCTATATACGTTGAACAGCAGTATACAGGTGGTGCAAACAAGACAAGACTGTAGGTTTGTTAAGTAGAATCTGAACCATGTCAGACTTACTGCTGCATATTGCACAATTTCCTAAAGAGACCCTGAACAAACTACATGACACTTGTGACTGATGAGGCCACTGATGTTCCAGTGGTGGTGGCCCATGAGACTGTCCATGCAGGCTTGGCCCCCCAAAGCGCATGTGCTGTGTGGCAACAATATGTCGATTATTTTAGGGTTGGGGGGGGGGCATTACAATGCCAGATCTTGGCTCAATCATTTTTTTTTTTTGAAAAAGAAAAATTCTAGAAAAAAGGGGGGTTGCCATCCGGGGCCCCCTTTGAACAAATTCTGTGAAGAACTCCTGTTCTCTGAAGGCCTCCATTATTTCTGCAAGTCAAAATTAAGCAAAAAAAGCTAGTGCCAGTCAAGCCTTAGCTTTCTCCCCACATCTAAGGCCCCGTACACACGACCAGTTTCCTCGGCAGAATTCAGCTTACGACCGAGTTTCTGGCTGAATTCTGCCGAGAAACCCGACCGTGTGTACAATTTCGCCGAGGAAGCCGACGAGGAGCTCGACGAGGAAATAGAGAACATGTTCTCTATTTCCTCGTTGTTCTATGGGAGCTCTCGGCCCGCCGAGCTCCTCGGCGGCTTCAGGGCTAAACTGGCCGAGGAACTCGATGTGTTTGGCACGTCGAGTTCCTCGGCCGTGTGTACGGGGCCTCACCCACAAACTCATCCACTGATCATAAAGTCCAAAATCAAGTTTTGTATCATAGTACTTCACGATCGTTTTTCCGACGTTTTCTACTGACTGTGAACGACGTTCTCACTCATGCAATATCCCTTTATACACTGCGCATGTGAGAAGCTCCGCACGTTTCCCCGCACACAGGCAATACAACACGTTAGAGCACTGGAGCTAGCACAATCTACTGCCTGCCAAATAGGAATAGCTGATCTAGCTAAGCTATACAATGTATAAATATATGTACAACTCCTAGGATGTATATATATCCTCTACACACTGTAAATTTAACTAAACTGACTAGCCTGCCTGCTCTATCTATCTATCTATCTATCTATCTATCTGGTAGAAAAGACACTGTGTCTCTTTCTCTCTCTCTGACTGACTGACTGTCTGATCTGTTCTTTAACAACACCGCAACACACTAGACGCGGCTGACTTGCAGGAGACCTTATATAGTGTGGGGCTTGTACTAAACCCCCTGAGCCATAATTGGCCAAAGCCACCCTGGCTTTGGCCACTTATGGCTCTCCGTTTTTTGCACGCTGTGATTGGCCAAGCATGCAGGGTCATAGTGCATGCTTGACCAATCATCAGCGCGCAATGCCGCAGTGAATTATGGGTCGTTGCGCGTCATTCGAATTTGGCGCAAACGACCCATTTTGTTTGGAATTTGGTCAAACGTACGAACACAAAGCTCATCCCTAGTCCCAACACTGAACCTTTTGGGCACACCACTAATAATCTTAGACCATTCAGAGTATGGATCATGAATCACTATTCTCTAAAGTAAAGTCTTTAATCCAGGTTTCTATTAATTTACCAACTGAATTTTCTAAGCCTGTAGACTTTAATTTACACATTAGCCACATGTGGGGAACTGCTTTACATTATTTGGCAGAAAACAAGTATACAATGTCTACAACCACTGCTTTGTCCCATATTTAGCTTACCTTCCTTAAAAATAAAAAAATAAATCTGATTAGTTTGACAACTTTGGTCTTTCCTTAATCCATTCTGACTAAAACATTTAAAAAAAAAAAAAACCTCTTCTATACATCCTTTATTAAGCTCTCAAGTATCTCCCAAAGTTAAACTAATCAGTCTGTAATTACTTGGTAAAGACTTTAATCCCTTTTTAAATATTTTTGGCAGCACATTGGGCTTACACCAATCCAGTGGTACCATGTCGGTCATTAAAGAGTCTCCAAAAATTAGAAACATACTTCTGGTTCTGGCACTTGATGTAGTGGACACAGGAAAGGAAAGCTCTGGCACAACCAGGAGATATATTTTACCAGCACAGCACCTGTTTCCACAGGAACAACACAGACTGTAACCACATTGACTGTTGCATTAACCGAATGGAGAAATACCTGGAGAAGCTGCATTTTAACACCCGCTCTAGCTCCCGGAAAACACATGCCCACAAGTCTACCTCATATGCTACGATTGTCAACCAGCATGATTCAGCACCGTTCCAGATACATCAATAAGACTTAGAGCCACATGAAAATTTCTATAGCTGTGGCTAAGCTACTTAAGCCTACCATACAAGATGCTGTGAATAAGGCAATATTTAAGAGAATTCAATCCTTCAAGCACCATCTATTACAGCAGGCTTAAAGGCTCACTGAGGCAGAACACAGAGGCTGAGAAGTCTATGGTAGCTTTACATGTGGCTGCAAACCAAATGAGGGCTCTAGCTGACAAAAGTATTAGGATTGCCAGAATCTTACAGGCCAAACCTTATGCCATCTATCTGCTCTTACAATATGCCAGACTTTTTGGGACTCTCTAAGCCATGCAAAGTAGAATGGGTACAGAGGACATACAATTAAACCCAACACATACCTGAACAATACTGATCACACAGCAGTTCTACAAGCATACAGGCAAGGATCTATCATTATCTATCATTAGACAGCCACAAGCTACAGATTTTTGCGGATTACTCAGTGACAGTTTTGATAAAAAGAAAGGTTTCAAGACTACATACCAAAAGGGGATGACATGCACAAGATGAGCTTTTCTAACAAATGTTGAAGAAGGCCTGGCAGGAATATGAACATAACAATGCTGCCCACAAATATAACACAACATTGTATTGGGAAACAGGCAAAGTCCTTTTGCTTGGTAGCTGCCTTAAAGAAAGAAATATTTATAATATTATCGCTTATAATAGAGCGAGGAGCACTTTTTGTAGAGATCAAATTCAATTGTCCAGTTCACCATCACAATGATCCAGGGAGGTTTGAACACCTGAAAACAGTAATTTAATAACTGGGCTCTCCCACTGGAATTAACTTTTGAGCCTTATATCGGGCTAAACTTCCACCAGATTAGGAATAAAGCAGGGAGGCTACAGGCAATTTAACTAGGGGAAAATGCTCCTTGACACACATTGCTGACTTTAAGGGTTCTAATTACACCATCCTAAACAAACAAACTCCATTTTGGATCAGTTTCATTGTGAACACTAATCATCACATTTGTGGGTATATTATTTCTACATCAATTCCCTCTTCCGCGTATATCACATAGTTAAAATTTTAGACAACATAGTACATACAATTCTTCAGGGGTACAGACAAACCATTGTAAGTGAAGCATTGTGCCAATACAAAAAAAATTTACCATGCCTATTTGCCACTCCACCACCACAGTAGGAAGTCAGGACCTAGTCATTCATGCCCTAAGTGTGGGGGCAAAAAACTCACACTGGCTCATTATTTTTGGTACTGTCTCTCACTTTAAAGCTCTAGGCAACAAGTTATAGCATCCAGGATCTGTGGCCACAAGGTACTGTAGGATACCATGATAGCTTTGTTTATACATTGGGAGACTATTTCTGGCAGCCACCCCAAAATGGCCAACACTGAATGGGTGCATATTTGTTTGCTTACTGCAAGATACTGTCTATTTTGTGAATGGCTTGCACTGCCACCTCCAACCCTTAATTTGGTACAGCCATAAAAGACCTGCTATATATAGAAAAACTATCCAACAGCATTGGTGAAGGAGGTGAACAACATCTAAGAAAATTCAACCAACATCATTTATGGATACATTTCTTATTTCTCTGGAAAAAAAAAAAAAACATACGGATGCCCACAGAAATAGACCATAGGCAGCTCAGTTGTCCAAATGTGTTATCATACACATACCTATCAAAAAAGCAAGCGTTAGCCTCAAACACTAAAACTATGGAACATTGCATAACTTATGATGAAATCAAGGAAAAGTAACCGATCCCAGTGCAGCTGACCAATACATGTGAAAATGTAGCATACAGGAGATGGTGGGTGGACAGCACTCAATGTATACACATACCTATAAGAAATGTGTTACATATTTTAAGAGAGAGTGCCCTTACCACGTTTAAAAGTTTGGGATATTTTAGTGAAACTGTTTTGCCTTTTTTTTTAACATTGTTTATAGAGAATGGGAACAAAAAAAAATATTCTTGTAACCTGTGCTAACTAAGACCTATCAGTTCATTCCCCTACTTCCACAAGCATTTGGTCATATGGTTTTGTCTTTACACATGGATGTATGGCAGTGCACCACGGGACATCCTTCTCTACATTATTATGGTGATTCATATGCAAGTTGATAATTTTCTCACAAATCATTATAACTACTTCCATTTTTTTTTATTAAAGTACTGTATACTGTTCCCGTACACAAGTTAGATACAAGTAGAGAGTATACAGAATGCAATCTAAATGTATTCTTGTTTTCCGCATTTTATATTTTATAATTTCTACATTTTTGTGCACACAAAACAATATTTGAAGCATATATCCTCTATTCTCTTCTCTTCTGTAATTTGATATGTATGCCTTTTTCTGAAAACTAATAAAATGTTTAAACAAATAAAATCAATAGAAACAATGGCTTACATGTAACAGTACTCAGATCTTTGAGGGCCATATGTTGTTCAGATGCTTTATTCACCTTCATTTGGTCTAAATGTTTTTGGACCATGTAAATTTTGAGCCATTGTAATTCATTTGGGGCATTACCAGAACTATCTCCATTAACCACTTCAGCCCTGGACCATTTGTCAGCTTAAAGATCGGAGGTCTTTTTACAATTTGGCACTGCGCTACTTTAACTGGAAATTGCGCGATCATGCAATGTTGTACCCAAACTAAATTTGCGTCCTTTTTTCCCACAAATAGAGCTTTCTTTTGATGGTATTTGATTGCCTCTGCGATAATTTTTTTTTTTTACGATATAAACGGAAAAAGACCAAAATTTTGAAAAAAATATATATATATTTTCTACTTTTTGTTATAAGATAAAAATCTAATAAACTCAATTTTAGTCATACATTTAGGCCAAAATGTATTCAGCTACATGTCTTTTGTAAAAAAAAGGTCAAAGGGTATATATTTATTGGTTTGCGCAAAAGTTATAGAGTCTACAAAATAGGGTACAATTTCTGGAATTTACACAGCTTTTAGTTTATGACTGCCATATCACAGGTGCTAAAATGGCAGGGCAGTACAAAACCCTTCCAAAATTACAAAAAGTTGTCACTATATGATATATTGCTCACACATGCCTTAAGTATATGTGGAATTGCACCCGAAAATACATTTTGCTGCTTCTCCTGGGTACGGGAATACCACATGTGTGGGAATTTTTGGGAGTCTAGCCGTGTACAGGACCCCGAAAACCAAGCACCGCCTTCAAGATTTCTAAGGGCATACATTATTGATTTCACTCCTCACTACCTATCACTACCTATCACAGTTTTGAAGGCCGCCTTCAGGATTTATAAGGCACACATGTTTGATTTCACTCCTCACTACCTATCACAGTTTTGAAGGCCTTAAAATGCCAAAATAGCACAACCCCCCTCCCCCAAATGACCCCATTTTGGAAAGTAGACACCCCAAGCTATTTGCTGAGAGGCATGTTGAGTCCATGAAATATATTATATTTTGCCACAAGTTGCGGGAAAATTACAAACTTTTTTTCGCACAAAGTTGTCACTAAATGTTATATTGCTCACACATGCCATGGGCATATGTGAAATGACACCCCAAAATACATTCTGCTGCTTCTCCTGAGTATGAGGATACCACAGGTGTGGGACTTTTTGGAAGCCTAGCCGCCTACAGGACCCCGAAAACCAAACACCGTCTTTAAGATTTCTAAGGGCATACATTTTTGATTTCACTTCTCACTACCTATCACTACCTATCACAGTTTTGAAGGCCATAAAAAGCCAAGAAGGCCCAAAATCCCCCCAAATGACCCAATTTTGCAAAGTAGATACCCCAAGCTATTTGCTGAGAGGCATGTCGAGTCCATGGAATATTTTATATTTTGCCACAAGTTGTGGGAAAATTAAAAACTTTTATTTTTTTGCAGAAAGTTGTCACTCAATGATATATTGCTCAAACATGCCATGGGCATATGTGGAATTACACCCCAAAATACATTATGCTGCTTCTCCTGAGTACAGGGAAACCACATGTGTGGGACTTTTTGGGAGCCTAGCCGCGTACGGGGCCCCGAAAACCAAGCACCGTTTTCAGCATTTCTAAGGACGCAAATTTTTTATTTAACTCCTTACTACCTATCACAGTTTTGAAGGCAATAAAATCCCAAAACAGCATGAAAGCCCCCCCAAATTTTGGAAAGTAAACACCCCAAGCTATTTGCTGAGAGACATGGTGAGTATTTTACAGCTCTCATTTGTTTTTGAAGATGAAGAAAGAAAATATATATATTTTTTTAATTTTCCAAACTTTGTGACAAAAAGATCTGCAAAATACTCACCATACCTCTCAGCAAATAGCTTGGGGTGTCCACTTTACAAAATGGGTTCATTTGGGGGGGGGGGGTTGTGCTATTTGGGCATTCCATGGCCTCCGAAACTGTGATAGGCAGTGAGGAGTAAAATCTAAAATGTACACCCTTAGAAAGCTTGAAGGCGGTGCTTGGTTTTTGGGGTCCCATGCGTGGCTCCCAAAAAGTCTCACACATGTGGTATCTCCGTACTCAGGAGAAGTAACAGAATGTATTTTAGGGTGTAATTTCACAAATGCCCATGGCATGTTTAAGCAATATATAATTTAGTGACAATTTTGTGCAAAAAAATGTATTTTTCATGCCAATTTGCGTCAAAATATAAAATATTCCATGGACTCGACATGCATCTCAGTAAATAGCTTGGAGAGTCTACTTTACAAAACGGGGTCACATCGGGGGGAAGGGGGTGTTTGAACTGTCCTGACATTGTATGCACAACATTTAGAAGCTTATGTCACACATCACCCACTCTTCTAACCACTTGAAGACAAAGCCCTTTCTGACACTTT
Organism: Rana temporaria; assembly: GCF_905171775.1. Classification (NCBI taxonomy): domain Eukaryota; kingdom Metazoa; phylum Chordata; class Amphibia; order Anura; family Ranidae; genus Rana; species Rana temporaria. Next base: position 222,018,848 of record NC_053493.1, read on the forward strand.
TTGTTTGTAATCAGAGTCTTCGAGTCTTCGAGTAAGGGATGCGATAACCCTAATAACCAATGGCCTAAGTGTGTGCCTTTGGCCCGCCGGTAGGTACGCCTGAAAGAGGGCATACCCTGAATAAGAAAAAGTACAATGAGAATATATGAAAGCTGAGGGAATGGGTGGGTGGGACCCAGAAACCAATGGCGACCCAGCCCTGACAGGGAGGGAGTCTTAAATACCCTCAGACTCCTCCCACAAATACGGCCTGCAGCCAGCCTTCTAACTTGTAATCAGAGTCTTCGAGTAAGGGATGCAATAACCCTAATAACCAATGGCCTGAGTGTGTGCCTTTGGCCCGCCGGTAGGTACGCCTGAAAGAGGGCAAAAAGACCCATATTTAGGTGGAGAGGGGTAGATGAGCGACCAAGAAGTAAAGCAACACGCGCCCGGATGGCAACCGTATGCATACCCGATAAGTAGCCGTTATGACCGGAGAAGCTACTGACTCATGACCTGTGAAAGAAGGAAGCCCCTGCCGAACGCGTGAAGCAGCCCCTGAACTCGACCAATGCCCCGAGAAAGATTGTTTCGAGCCTGCTGCCTGCGACAACCCAGCCGAGAGCCTGAAGCATTAACGATATGAGGATACTTGGGGGCAACTGAACCAGAACTGGCCCGAGACGCCCCTGCAACCATGCCTAACAACGAATACTACAACTGGACGCCAGACTTAGCTCCGTGACGAAACCCCCCAACCCCTGTCCTACCCATGCTTGATATGGAAAGTGAGCGGGTGAATTTCAAAAATTGACAACTGGCAGGAGCCTGAAGTGCTGGATACCTGATGGATATGTTGACGGAGCAGAAGGACGAGGCCCGTGCGCTACGGCAGCAACAACCTAACATGGAACCATGCCGACACACAGAACTGTCCTGACATTGTATGCACAACATTTAGAAGCTTATGTCACACATCACCCACTCTTCTAACCACTTGAAGACAAAGCCCTTTCTGACACTTTTTGTTTATATGGAAAAAAAAATCGCAAGAAAATTACGTTGAACCCCCAAACATTATATATTTTTAAAGAAAACGCCCTACAGATTACAATGGTGGGTGTTGCATTTTTTTCCCACACAATATTTGCGCAGCGATTTTTCAAACACATGTTTTTTTGGAAAAAACACACACAACACACTTTTTTACATTTTAATGCACTAAAACACATTATATTGCCCAAATGTTTGATGAAATAAAAAAGATGATCTTAGGCCGAGTACATGGATACCAAACACGACATGCTTTAAAATTGCCCACAAACGCGCAGTGGTGACAAACTACATACATTTTTAAAAACCTTTAAAAGTCTTTACAGGTTACAACTTTTGATTTACAGAGGAGGTCCACTGCTAAAATTACTGCCCTTGATCTGATATTTGCGGTGATACAGTACCTCACATGCATGGTGCAATTGCTGTGTACTGTACATATGACGCCACACTGACACTTGCGTTGGCCTTTGCGCTAGAGCAGGGGGGAACTGGGGTGCTTTTGTATTATTATTATTTATTTTGCTTTTTTATTTTATTTTTCTGTTCAAATTTTTTATTGAAAAACAAAGCATAGAGTACAATAACAAATAGTCGTACAGTATCACATGAAAGAGTATGTAATAGCATACCACTAAAGAGGGAAATATTGTCCCAGAGCAGAATTACGACATAACGTACATTTTTACATATACGGGGACATGGGTTGTCGAATACAACGCAGAAATATGGGAAGGACCTTAGAGTTATAAAGAGGGAGTATGAAGGTAGATCCCTACCAGGAGAAGGGGAGGGGGGGAGAAGGGAAAGGGGAAGGGAATGGGGAAGGTCCTATAGCATCGGGTATATATCCTTTATGGAGGTACTCCGCAGGTCGACTAAGGATACAACGTTGTATATAACTAGGCAAGGTTTAGGAGCCATGCCTATTGCTCTACATATATAAGATTTCAAGAGAAAATACAGAGAAAAAGTAAAGAAGAAGAGTAAGAAAGAAAGAGCATGATAGACGAGAGGGAGGAAAGGGACCAAGAAGGTCGGTGTAGGGTGGGGAAAGGGTCGGCTGGGTCACATGAGCCCCAAAGTACCATAATACAATATGGTTAGAACTGCTTCAAATTTTAGAATGTCAGCAGGGTCATATCAAATTCCGGGGGTAGAAAATGTTCCGCCCAGGGAGTCCAGGTCTTGTCATGTTGGACCATTCGGTCAAGAATCATAGCTTCTATTTTACTATGAATCATTGCCTGGGTTACCCTGTTTTTAACTTCTGCAATGTAAATGGTTGGGGTCTTCCAAGCTCTTGCAATGGATTGTTTAGCAGCCGTAGTCAGTTGGAGTAAAAGTTTTACCTGGGCTTTAGTGTAGTCCGGTTGAATGTGATTTAAAAGGGCTAGGGATGGGTTAGGTAATATTGTATCATTCAATAGGGTTGAGGCCATCCGGAATATTACAGCCCAGAACCGCTGCACTATCGGGCAGGACCACCAGATGTGCTCGTGCGTACCCCTCCCTCCACATCCACGGAAACAGACAGCTGGGTAGGAAGGCAAAAATTTGGAAATCCTAGCAGGGACCAAATACCACCTCATCAGAACCTTATAGTTGGTTTCAAGGGCCACAATATTTTGGGAAGAGGTTTTTGTACGGTTCCATATGGCAATCCAGTCCTTCTTGTCCAATGATATCTGAAGGTCTTTAGACCATTGTGCAGCGTACAGGGGAAGGTCAGAGGAAACAGCAGTGGAATGGGCATATAGACGGGAAATGATACCAGGGGCATGAGGATCTGACTGACAGATGTTTTCAAAACAGGACATACTACCTAGAGAGGAACAGTCACCTATAATTGAGCGGGCGAAATGGGCTATTTGTAGGTAGTGAAAACATTCCCTAGGGGGGAACTTGGCCTGAGTCTGTAGATCTGAGAAGGATTTGAGAGATGTGTCAGTAACAAGGTCGCTTATCCTATGTAGTCCTGCCTGGAGCCAGAGATGAAACGAGTTAGGCTCTACGTAGGCAGGGTAAAAATGTGGATGACCAAAAAAGGATAATAGTGGAGCATGGGTGGACAGTAATCTAAAACGACTACGTAAGCTGTCCCAGAGTCTGAGTGAATGGCGAGTAACCGGATTATAGAGTGGACTACGGGCCAGCGGGGGTAACCAGAGAAGATTGGAAATTAGAAGGGGATAAATGTCTATTGCCTCTAAGCTCACCCAAATGGGGGTTTCCGACGTAGAGTGGTATAGTGTAATTTGGGCAAGTTGTGCCGCTTGATAATAACGAGAAAAATTTGGGATACCCAGGCCTCCGCTAAGTTTATCTCGTAAGAGAATAGATCTAGAAACTCGGGGCCTAACAGGGCCCCAAATATATTTGAAGACTGAATGACCCGGTGGAAATAAGAGGGGACCGGAATAGGGAGGACTCTATACAAATAAAGCAGCTTTGGAAGCAGGGACATCTTTACAGCAGCCACTCGACCTAACCAAGAAACACAGAGCGGTTTCCAAGAGTCTAGTAGTGAGGTTAGATGCGACAACATAGGAAGGTAGTTGGAACTGTAGAGGGAACATGGGTCAGAAGTCAACTTCATACCCAAATATGGAAGGGATTTGGTAGACCAAGCGAAAGGAAAGTGTTCTTGTAGGTGGGTAACTTCAGAGGGGGGGAGAGACACATTGAGAGCCATAGATTTAGATTGATTCACCTCTAGACCGGAGACATTAGCGAATAGTTCGAGAATCCGTATGAGGTTTGGAAGTGAAATGCGGGGAGATGTGATGAATAGAAGGGCATCATCTGCAAACAGACACATTTTGTGGGAGGTAGAGGCCACTTCTAATCCCCTGACATCAGGGCTAGATCTAATCAAGGCCGCCAGGGGTTCAATAGCTAAAGCGAATATTAAGGGGGATAGGGGGCATCCTTGTCTAGTACCCCTGCTTATCGGGAAGGTCTCTGAGCGGAAACCGGAATATTTAATATAGGCCTGGGGGTGATTATATAGGGAATTTACCCACTGTAAAAAGTGTGGTCCGAAGCCCCAACGGGTTAAAATATAATTCAGGTAGGGCCAGGAGACCGTGTCAAAGGCCTTCCTGATGTCAAGGGATAGCAGATGCATAGGGATTTTGCGCGTTCTAGCAAGATGTTGTAGAAGGACCACTCTTCTGATGTTATCACTGGCCTGTCTTCGTGGAATGAAACCGACCTGGTCTTTATGGATCAGTTTTCCAATCAGGGGATTAAGGCGCAGGGCCATGATTTTTGCTAATAGTTTAATGTCAAGGTTTAGGAGTGAAATAGGTCGGAAGTTCGACCAAAGAGAGTTGTCTGCGTTGGGTTTAGGAATCATGGCTATGATGGCTGTCAATGTGTCCCGTCCGAAGGAGTGTTGTTGGAGTAAAGCGTTGAAGGAGTTAGCAAGAAGAGGAGCAAGAGTACCGGCAAATTTTTTAAAGTAAGTGCCCGAAAGCCCATCAGGGCCAGGTCGTTTATGTGATTTAAGAGTTTTGATAGCGGCTAGCACCTCATCAACCGTGATGGGACTCTCTAGGCACTCACGATTTGAGTCTGATAAGGTGGGTAAAGGAAGATTTTGAAACAGGGCATCTGCAGTAGAGGGAGAGAAAGCGGATTGGGTATTATAAAGGTCCTGTAATCGCTTTCGGAACTCAGCTAAAACTTTTACAGGGTTACTAGTATAAGTATGCTTATCTATTCGTAGTCTAACCGGGACATAGTTCCGTTCCGGACGACGAAGGCGAAGGGCCAGAAAGGAATCTGGTTTGTTGGCCTTAGTATAGGCGGTGTGATTAGATCTGCGAATGGCTTTGTCAGCTGATTCAGCCAGAGCTAAATCAAGTTCTGTCCTGGCCTTTTCCATTTGAATTCTATGGGCTTCGGTCGAAGAGGATTGGAATTGGAGGGAACAGTGGTGGAAGTCGGACTCTAGCTCAGCTAATCTAATTTTTTTGTCACGGTTCAGATGAGTGGAAACTGAGATGCATTTTCCCCTAATAACTGGCTTATGGGCTTCCCAAAGGAGGACAGGGGAGATATCGGGGATGGCATTATGTTTTAAGTAATCAGCTAAAGCAATTTGGATATCAAAACAATAGGATTGGTTAGTGAGGTGGGCTTCATTGATACACCATGTACGGTCTTTGGACAAAGGAATTAGGGAGGATACGGTGGTAAGGACTGCACAATGGTCGGACCAAGAGATAGGTTGGATTACAGATTGGAGCAATATGGGGGAGGAGGCAACCGAGATAAAAATATGGTCAATTCTAGAAAATGACTTGTGCGGATATGAGTAAAAGGTATAATTTTTTTTGATGGGATTACATTCACGCCAAGTGTCAAGTAAAGAGGCTTGTTGCAGGAGTTTCCGAAAGCGTAGAGAAGGGGAGTAATGATCAGGAGCATAGGGAGATTTGTCTAGGTGTGGTTGTAGAACTGAGTTAGAGTCTCCACATAGGAACAGTGTCCCTCTACAGTGAGTCCATACTACTTGTATTAGATGAGAGAAGAAGGGATTTGGGTTTGTGTTCGGGGCATAATAGGAAACCAGGGTGGTTTCAACATCCTGGAGAAGACCCACTAATATAATGTAGCGGCCTTCTGGGTCCTTGATTTCAGTATTTACAATAAAAGGGAGAGTGTGATGTAATGCAATCAAGACACCACAATGTTTCGTGGAGGCTGAGGCAGTATACACCTGAGGGTATCGTGAGCTAAAAAATTTGGGGGTGTTGTGAGCTGAAAAATGTGTTTCTTGGAGAGCCACTATACCTGCTTTTAAAGTAGCAAAAGTCTGGAAGGCCTTGACTCTCTTGTTAGGCGAGTTGAGACCTTTCACATTTAATGAGAGCACATTCAAGGGGGCCATTTGGGAGCAGTTGTAGGATAGCTTGATGAAATCACCAGGGCCACGCGACCCAGCCGGCCTGAGGAAAAGAGAAGAAAGAGAGGGAAAGAGAAACAAAAAAGGGGAGAGAAGAGAATAAAAGTAATCATGTAGGGCAAATAAGTAGACATAGGGAAGGGGGAGAGCATAGCTCTATTGCCCGACTAAATAGTACACCAACACAGGGGCAAGCCAGCTGGCCCGTGGGTGGGTGAACCGTGGAAAGGGGGGAGCAGTGACGACTCTCCGCCACAAATGGGAGATGCATAGTATATTACACAAATCAGGTTATAACAGACAGTCTAGTCAATAAAAACTCTATGTGCAGCGTCACGTTTCTGCAGGTAGGACTAGATTTTCAGTGTAGATAACAACAAAACTAACAAGGCTGAATATAGCCGTTCAACTTGTATGGAAAATTTTAACAGGAAGCCCAAGTTGGGGAAATCCCTTTGAATGCAGTAAACAACATGAGAAGCCAAAATCATGGGGAGGGGGGGGGGAGTGTACTAGGGAAGGGAAGGGAAGGGAAGGGAAGGGGAAGTGAAATGACTGGGTGGGATGGGGAAGGAAGAACAGAAAGAAAAGTTAGGGAATGGTAAGGAGGGATAAAAGGAAGGGGGGGAATAGAAAGGGAGGTTGGGTAAGGGGAGGAGAAAGAGAAGGAGAGTGGGGGGATATGGGGCTTAGTGGAGGAGAGTAAAGAGGAAAGGGTCGGGGAGGGGGGGGGAAGGGAGGGGGAGGAAAGAGGGCTTCTAAAGGGAGAGGGGGGTTAAAGTGCATATAGCAGCAGCAAAACAACAGTATCCCACCCTCAAAACTATAAATATCATCTGAGGTTATCCATGTCATATGACAGACATGGGTCAATGTCAGCCCGCACCCAAAGTGGTATGGGCGGAGATCAACCCAGCTACATCCTAAATGTCAATCACTTTGGTAGTGTTGGAGAGCAGAGAGGAATAAGTCTTCTCAGACTGTCTGTGAAATCATCTTAATATAAGAAACAAAATAAACAAAAAAAATAATAAAATTTAAACGAAAAGTAAACATTAGAAAAGTGTAGGACTGGACTTTAGCAACCTCCGGGGGTAACGGTGGAATGTAACAATCCCCTCAGTGTGGAGGGATGGAGCTAAAGCAAGCATGCCCCGGGTGTCTCAGATGAGGTATCGTCTGTAGAGAAAGCGAGATGGAGCAAAAGTTCCATGTGATTCAATCTCGTCCGCCGGGAAGGCCATCTGTGACACCAAGGGGGCATTGTAGAAATCTGCAAAAAGAAAGAGTTAGTTGAATAAACTCAGCGAGGTGAGTGTAGTTGTCGGCCAGGCAAACCGGATTTTGGAGTATGAGCCGGGGTTCCTTTCCGCACAGAGGACGGACCCGGGTAGGGTCTTTGTGGGGTGGATCCATATTGACGAGCAGCGTCGCGAGCTGGTGTACGGGGTAAGTTAGTCTCTGAGGATTGTGCAGGAGCAACCAGGTGAAGTGATTCCAAGAGACGTTGAAGGGATTCCGGGGTTGTACATGAGTGTTGTTGACCCAGGTATGAGAACTGCAAAGCAAAGGGAAAGCGCCAGGTGTATTTCAAGTGATTTTGCATTAGTACTTGTAGCTGTGGTTTCATGGCACGTCGTTTAGCGATGGTAAGGGGAGCCAGGTCAGAAAACAGCTGGTAAGTATGGCCCTGAAATAGGAGGGTGTCTTTATTGCGGGCAGCAGCAAGTAGCTGTTCTTTAGTGCGGAAGAAGTGTAGTTTAACTATAATGTCCCGGGGGGGGACCGTCCTGTTGGCGTCGGGTAAGAGCCCTGTGGATTCGATCGAATTCCAGCCGTTCGATCGGTATAGAGGATGCTGAAAGTTCTTGGAATAAGGCCGTAGAAAAAGATTGCAGGTCGTCAACGGTCTCAGGGATACCACGGATGCGTAGATTCGACCTGCGGGAGCGATTTTCCGCATCCTCTAAACGTGAGAGGAGTGTGGCGTTTTCATCACGCAAGGCTGCCTGCTCCTGGGCCTGTTCTTGCAAGGTGAGTTCCAAATCGTCTACCCTGGTCTCCAGGTCAGATGTCCTCTGGCCTAGCTCCCTGATTTCACGGGATAGTCTGTTGGTAATTTGGTCTGATGTGGCTTTAAGGGCATTTTGTAACATAGATTCCATGTGTTTAAGGAAGTCCGATTGAGACATACCTGGTGCCGGATGGGTAGGGGAACCGCTGGTGTAAGATTCCGCGCAGTCTTCTTCCCCACTATCAGCCTGTGCAGATTCGTCCGGGGATGCGGCCTGTTGTCTGGCTAGGGCCTTCGCCGCCATTTTAGAGGAGGCGCGGGCCAGAGCTTCTTTAATGGGTTTCGGCTTCATTTTGCCGCGGTGACCGGTTAAAACCATCCCGGATGGATCGGTGTCTATTCCGGAGGGGAGTGCTCAAAAAAAACGGGGTTGCAAATCGGTCCAGAGCGCTTATGAAGTCCCGATGATGTGGCGGAGGGTGCGGAGCTCTAACGGGACATGTCCTCCATCGTGAGCCTCGCGCATGCGCCCCCCCTTTTATTTTATTTTTAAACTGTTCCTTCCATGTTTTTTATAATTTTTATTGTTATCTTAGGGAATGTAAACATCCCCTATGATAGCAATAGGTAGTGACAGGTACTCTTTTTTGAAAAAAATTGGGGTCTATTAGACCCTAGATCTCTCCTCTGCCCTCAAAGCATCTGATCACACCAAGATCGGTGTGATAAAATGCTTTCCCAATTTCCCAATGGCGCTGTTTATATCCGGCGAAAGTTAAGTCATGAAATGCTCATAGCTTCTGGTTTCTTAGGCCATAAAGATGATTGGAGCCATTCTGGTCTCTTATCAGCGCTATGGCCAACTGGCGGAACCACCAGCTGCATTCTCAGGTTCCCTGTTGGGGACAGGAGAGCCAGAGAAAACCATGGAAGACGGAAGGGGGGGGGGGCATTCCCTCCCACTGCTTGTAAAAGCAGTCTAGAGGCTTATTAGCCACTAGGATTGATTTTACATGAAATCTGAGCACTAGCTGAAAAGAATGATACCAAGATGATACCTAAACCCGCAGGCATCATTCTGGTATAAACATTCAAAGTCTAGAAACATACCAGTACATTGCTGGTCCTTGTTGGGCATATATTGTAATCTTCTTTTTTAATGCAGCCTGTTGGCTGAACGAAAAAAAAAGATTGATCAGTGGGTATGCCCGCCATTAGAATACCTCCCTTCATCCACCCACTTCTAATGATAGGCATACATGAACCATTTATATATGCCGAAGCATGGGGGCATCCTCCCGCAAAAGTAATGCCGCATACACACGGTCAGACTTTTCAACGGGCAAACCTCTGTCTGAATTTCAACTGTGTGTACATGCCATCAGGAGCAAATCACTTCTCTGCCCCTGTTGCCCCCTTGCTTCGGCATATATGCTCTTTTTTTAACTGTGGTGGTGAAATCACCTCCTACAGCGCTGGAGTCACAGCTTTATGTATCGTGGGAGCAAACGCTGTTGCTATCAAGATAAATTAATCAGCGCTTCAGCTGAATGGCGTACCTAAAAAAAATGGTTAACAATAAAACACAGTAAACAGTAAAGTATAAAAAAATTACATACCTGAAAAGCTAACATGATAAAACATAATAACAATAAAACATTGCAGAATAGAATACAATAAAAAAGAGCAAAACAATAGAGAGAGAATAGAGATGGAGAGAACAATAAAACAACAACTATTTTTGTTTTTTAATTTTATATATATATATTTTTTGTGGGAGCAAATGCTGTTGCTGTCAAGATAAATAAATACATCCATGCTGCAAGTGAATGGCATACCTGCTAAGCAAATTATGATTAACATTAAAACAAAGTAACATTACAATATAAGAGTAAGACCTTACCATACCATACCTGCAAGGCAAAAAAAAAGCATAGTTAAAAATAAAACATTTTTTAAAGCAACCTGTGCCTAAAATATATATATATATATATATATATATATATATATATATATATATATATATATATATATATATATATATATATATATATGCCGAAGCATAGGGGCATCCTCCCGCAAAAGTAATGCCGCATACACACAGTCAGACTTTTTCACGTGCAAGCCTCCGTCTGCATTTCGACCGTATGTATGCTGCATTAGGAGCAAATCGCTCCTCCGCCCCTGCTGCCCCCATGCTTCGGCATATATGCTCTTTTTTTTAACTGTGGTTGTGAAATCATAAAACAAAAAAGTGTAGCGCTAAATATATGTACAATTAGGAATGATTGAAACAAACCTAATAAAGTGTACCCAAAGTTATGGCATAATGTAAAATCGTGAGTCCACAAATAAATAGAAAAAAAGCGGTATAAGTAAAGTCTCTTAAGCAATAATAAAAAACTCTGAAAATTTGTGAATCAATCAGCAATGAAGTGACTTGTCTTCATAGGCATGGAGTGACAATCTGAAGTGCATCCACTACCAAAAATAAATGGAGGCTTACCGAATTCAGTGGACCCAAATAGGCTTATACCTAATGGGTCATAGAGGCTTGTAATTGATGGTATCCAACTTCTAGAGGTATCCTAGATGGCAGGCAGGAGGGAGAGGTCCAGTGCAATGTAATAAACGTACCAGGAGAAGGATAATCCCAATAGCAGCCTTTGATATTTAATGGTTTGGACCCATGTGAGTGGTTCAAAATCACAGCTCATGGAAAAGGAATATAAGAGAATGCAAAGATGCACATAGTGTAATTCTGTATAAGACTCACGATTTTACATTATGCCATAACTTTGGGTACACTTTATTAGGTTTGTTTCAATCATTCCTAATTGTACATATATTTAGCGCTACACTTTTTTGTTTTATTGTTTGTTTTTACAGAATTGATCTATTTCTGTTATGTTGGTGGCCATTTGTATGTTTATTCAAGTAGCGCAGTGTTATTTATACTGTTTGTATCATTTTCTTTACACAATGTGGTTGTGAAATCACCTCCTACAGCACTGGAGTCACGGCTTTATGTATCGTGGGAGCAAATGCTGTCAAGATAAATAAATCTGTGCTGCAGCTGAATGGCGTACTTGAAAACAAAAATAAAATGGTTAACAATAAAACACAGTAAACAGTAAAGTATAAAAAAATTACATACCTGAAAAGCAAACATGATGAAACATAATAACAATAAAACATTGCAGAATGGAATACAGTAAAAAAAGAGCATAAGAATAGAGAGAGAATTGAAAGTGAGAGAACAATAAAATGACAACTATTTTTTTTTTTTACTTTTTGTTTAAACTTTTTTTTGTAACTGTACCTGTAACTGTAATGGTTCAGTTTCAGGTTCGGGTCTCTCAAAATGCAATGACATCTTGGGAGAACCCAGACAACTTTTTATATTAATGAATAGAATGCATTAATATAAAATACATTCTGAACATACAATTCCTTTAAGCATTTACCTTTATGTCCTTTCTGCAATTTAGAGTCATTAGAAAAGGACATTCTAAGAAGGAGTGTGTAGTAGGAGAAGCATCGCAGGCTTGCTACTTATCTACCTTGCCAAAGGGTGTAGCTTCCTATAGATGACTGCTGCCTATACAAAATAAATATATATTTCTTCACCTGTTCAGTTCCTCACAAAATTCTTCTCCTTCCACTCTGAAATATACTTTCCATTACTGGATCAGATGCAAAGAAAACTTTATTTTAGAAAGACATTTTCAGAAAGAATATTACTTTTCTGCCGTTCTTTAGGATGCAGTCTGAGCCATAAAGGCGATGTCTAAACTGTCCTTCCCTGACACTGTAGTATTGATAACAGTGCTTCCCTGATGGAGTATTCAGCACCATGTACTGTACAGTAGTTGGCTGCTTCCTGCTTTTTGCCTGAAGATTAGCTGTAGTAGGGCTTTTTTTTCTTAGAGAAAAGGTGCAGGAACTTACCCTTTTCCCCTAGGTCATGCCTGACTCCACCCCTACACACCCTTAGACCCATCCCTTAGGACTGCCCCTTGTCCACCCTTACACACCTGCTAGCACCGCCCCCTTTAGAGAACAGGGAACCAAGTATAATTTGGGGGGAGCCGCTTTACAAGTAATTTGTATTAAATTTGTTAATACAAAAGCATAGTAAAATGTACAAAACATTAGAAATATCCAGCAATTACCAAAGTAAGCTCAGAGACACTTGCAGGTGATTTCAACAGGCCCATATTCAGCAAAAAGACAGCCCCATTTGAATTTTATTTGTAATATTAATTTTATAATAGCACTGCCCTATTTTATTTGTGATAAAGTACTTGCCAAAAAAGCAATGTCTCAACAGCTAAGTAGTCTAGCACATTGTACTGCAGCTCATCCTAGCAGCTGTGACTGGCAGCAAAAAGGAGCAAGCGATCCATTCTGCAGAGAGATAATACTCCGCCTTCCACTCTGTAACGGCTGCAGCTGGTGCTACAGAAGCTGTGTCGGCTTATGCGGCCAGCAGCTTACTTCACGGCTTGCGGCCTAATAAAATAAACAATATAAAAAAGTTTTCCCTCACAGCCTTTGGCTGTTCTTACACGTTTTTGAGAGAGAAAAAAATCCTGGCTTTAAGTAACATATGTATAACCTTTCTGTAACTCTTCCATTCTGCTCTATATTTAGATTTTCATTGTTTTTTTTATTATTATTATTGTTCTCTATAAGACATAAATGTGCCTCACTGAGTGTCTTTCACATTATTTATTATGTGGAAAAATGGGAAGCTACTTCAATAGGAAAATGTAGCATATTCTTTTGTAGACCAGAAATAATAATTTTCTTCATAAGGGAATATCTTAAAGTGTGTTATTTCACTGTACAATTTTTCACTTTTATGTCTGCTTCCCTGTGTATTCCTCTAATTTCAAGAACAATTATCTACAAATGGTAATGGCATCCTTCAACTCACAATTTAAATGTTATTTTTTTCCAGTTATTTCTCTTGTTCATAAGCCTAAGCAAAGTAACTCAGGCACTCAAACAGAGAAAACGGCCCAATTTATATCCTGCGTACATTACAGTTTTTTTTTCCCAGCTTGTGGAACTATAAATAACCAAGATCATTTGTGAATCTATACCAACCTTAAAGTGATTGTAAACTTCAGACATGAAATATGAAAAAAACACACCCTTCTTTACTGTGTACTGTGTATCTCCAAAGCTCTAAGTGTATTTTCTCTCTACTGCTTTGTTCCATCAGTAAAAATCACCTCTGACAGCTTTTCTATGACACCAGGAGAAATGAGGTGACAAGGATGAGGACAGGGATGAGGTGGGGGGGGTTGATTCAGGTACCCGCCCCATGCTTTCTGCTGTTATCAGATGCTGCCAGAATTTGTGTTGATCTTTGTATTGTAGAAAGCTGTAAAGGACAAATGGCTGCAGATTATCAGATACAACATATGTAGAAGCATTTGTTGTGTGTATCATCTGAAGATAGTCACTTCACTGGGTATATGTAAAGATTCACAACCACTTTAAAGGAAAACAATTATGATAGTAATATGTGAGCTGCCATTACTGACTTAATTTTGAAAATGCAAGCTCCAAAGTCATCATACTTATTTCTGGGTTGCTCTGATACCGATACTAGTGTACTAAGTGTAATTTCTCTCTAGTGCCTTGTGCAAGTTTGTACTAGTATCTGTACTGGTGCCGATATTAAGCATTTTCACTTGTACTTGTGCAAATGCTCCGATGCTTCACCTGATACCTAAGCAGTCAGGGATGATCGGTGTGGTGAGTTACAAGTACCGATCTCCCTTTATACAGTTGCCACAAAAAGTATGTGAACCCTTTTGAATGATATGGATTTCTGCACAAATTGGTCATAAAATGTAATCTGATCTTCATCTAAGTCCCAACAATAGACAATCACAGTCTGCTTAAACTAATAACACACAAAGAATTAAATGTTACCATGTTTTCATTGAACACACCATGTAAACATTCACAGTGCAGGTGGAAAAAGTATGTGAACCCTTGGATTTATTAACTGGTTAAACCTCCTTTGGCAGCAATAACTTCAACCAAACATTTTCTGTAGTTGCAGATCATACGTGCACAACGGTCAGGAGTAATTCTTTACCATTCCTCTTTACAGAACTGTTTCAGTTGAGCAATATTCTTGGGATGTCTGATGTGAATCGCTTTCTTGAGGTCATGCCACAGCATCTCAATCGGGTTGAGGTCAGGACTCTGACTGGGCCACTCCAGAAGGCATAATTTCTTCTGTTTAAGCCATTTTGTTGTTGATTTACTTCTATGCTTTATGTCGTTGTCCTGTTGCAACACCCATCTTCTGTTTAGCTTCAGCTGGTGGACAGATGGCCTTAAGTTCTCCTGCAAAATGTCTTAATAGACTTGGGAATTCATGTTTCCTTCGATGATATCAATCCGTCCAGGCCCTGACGCAGCTAAGCAGCCCCAAACCATGATGCCCCCACCACCATACTTCACAGTTGGGATGTTGGTGTGCTGTTGGTGTGCTGTGCCCCTTTTTGTCCACACATGGGGCCAGATCCTCAGAGCGAGTACGCCGGCGTATCTACTGATACGCCGGCGTACTTTAAAATTACCCGCGTCGTATCTTTAGTTTGAATCCTCAAACCAAGATACGACGGTATCTGGGTTAGATCTGACAGGCGTACGGCTTTGTACGCCTTCGGATCTAAGATGCAATACTACGGCATCCGCTGGGTGGCGTTCACGTCATTTTCCGCGTTGGGTATGCAAATTAGCTATTTCCGACAATCCACGAACGTACGAGCGGCCGGCGCATTCCTTTACATTGTCTCTAGTCGTTTTTTTCCGGGGGTATAGTTAAAGCTGGTATTTTGCGGCGTATAGTTAGACTTGCCATGTTAAGTATGGCCGTTGTTCCCGCGTCAAAATAATTTTTTTTTTTTGCGTAAGTCGTCCGTGAATCGGAATGTACGTAAGTCGCGTCTAAGTTAAAAAAAATGACGTCCTAGCTACGTCATTTAGCGCAATGCACGCCGGGAAATTTCGGGATGGCACATTCGCAGTTCATTCGGCGTGGGGACGCGCTTCATTTAAATGAAACCCGCCCCCTAATCGCCGATTTGAATTCCGCCGCCAAAGATACACTACGCCGCCGTAACTTATGGCGTAAATTATTTGAGGATTCAAAGCAGCCAAAAGTAAGTTACAGCGGCGTAGCGTATCTCACATACGCTGCGCCGATCTATTTCTATGTGGATCTGGCCCATAGTGTTGTGTGTTTCTTCCAAACAACTCAACTTTGGTTTCATCTGTCCACAGAATATTTTGCCAGTACTGCTGTGGAACATCCAGGTGCTCTTGTGCAAACTGTAAACGTGCAGCACTTTTTTTTTTTTGGACAGCAGTGGCATCCTCTGTGGTATGCTCCCATGAAATGCATTCTTGTTTAGTGTTTTACGTATCGTAGATTCGCTAACAGGGATGTTAGCTGACACTCTAGGATTCTTCTTCACCTCATTGTGCAGTCTGCACTGTGCTCCTGCAGTCATCTTTACAGGACGGCCACTTCTAGGGAGAGTAGTAGCAGTGCTGAACTTTCTCCATTTACTGTATAGATAATTTGTCTTACCGTGGACTGTTGAACAGCAAGGCCCTTTGGAGACACTTTTATAACCCTTTCCAGCTTTATGCAAGTCAACAATTCTTAATTGTAGGTCTTCTGAGAGCACTTTTGTGCGAGGCATCATTCACATTAGGCAATGCTTCTTGTGAAAAGCAAACCCAGAACTGGTGTGTGTTTTTTATAGGGCAGGGTAGCTGTAATCCATACCTCCAATCTCATCTCATTGATTGGACTCCAGTTGGCTGACACCTTACTCCAATTAGCTCTTGGAGATGTCATTAGTCTAGGGGTTCACATACTTTTTCCACCGCACTGTGAAAGTTTACATGGTGTGTTCAATAAAAACATGGTAACATTTAATTCTTTGTGTGTTATTAGTGTAAGAAGACTGTGATTGTGTATTGTTGTGACTTAGATGAAGATCAGATCACATTTTATGACCAATTTGTGCAGAAATATATATCATTCCAAAAGGGTTCACATACTTTTTGTGGCAACTGTAGATTTCCATAAAGTCCCTCTCTGTCCAGCGATGTCCAAGACTGTCTCAGCCGTCCTATCTTAGATTGCAATGTTTTGGCTTACCGCTAGGTGGCGCTTCCATTGCGGCCGGCGTAGATTATGCAAATGAGCATTTACGACGATTCCCGAATGAACGCGAGCCCGCCGCAGTCGATTAATGTTGTTTCCGTACGCGATAGGCCACCTAAAGTTATTCCACCTATAAAGTGGAATAACAATGTTAAGTATGGCCGCCGTTCCCGCCGCGAGGTTCGAATTTTTTACGTCGTTTGCGCAAGTCGTCCGCGAATCGGGATTTACTTTGTTTACGTACGCGTCAAAATCAATAGGCCCGTACGGCCTACTTAGCCGCAATGCGCACTGGGAAATGTAGTCGCCCGGGGAATGCGCAGTGTCAAAAAACGTCAAAAAACATGAGGTCAAGCCTCATTTCAATACAACACGCCCCCCCTCCAAGTCATTTGAATTAGGCACGCATACGCCCGCTCGTTTTAGGCTACGCCGCCGAAAATTAGCAGGTAAGTGGTTTAAAAATCACTACTAGCCTAACTAATTTACAGCGGTGTAGCCTAAAAAGACTAGGCTAGGCCGCCCCAAAGTTAGGCGCCCCTACGTGAATCTATCTAACAGTGTGTAGAGGATATATATGCATCCCAGGTTTTGTATATATATTTATACACTGTATTGAGTTTAGCTAGATCCACTCTTCCTAATATACTGACAGGCAGGCAGGTGATTGTGCTAGCTGCAGTATTTTCATGTAGTGTATTGTCGGTGTCCTCTGCACAGTGTGCACCTAAAGCTACATCAATAGATTTGCTGGTGTTTCTCATATTAATTCCTACAGGCAGGGATCCGCTCATATTAATACCACAGGCAGGGGATCATTCTTCAAGTTATTTTCACGTGGTGTACAGTCTGTGTCCTCTGCACAGTGTGCACCTAAAGCTACGTGGTGTGTGTACTGTCTGTGTCCTCTGCACAGTGTTCACCTAAAGAAACATAAAGCTGGTGTTCTCATATTAATTCCTACAGGCAGAGATCTGCTCATATTAATACCACAGGCAGGGGATAATTCTGCAAGTATTTTCACGTTGTGCACTGTCTGGGTCCTCTGCACAGTGTGCACCTAAAGCTACATCAATAAATTTGCTGGTGTTTCTCATATTAATTCCTACAGGCAGGAATCTGCTCATATTAATACCACAGGCAGGGTATCATTCTGCAAGTATTTTCATGTGGTGTACTGTCTGTGTCCTCTGCACAGTGTGCACCTAAAGCTACGTGGTGTGTGCACTCTCTGGGTCCTCTGCACAGTGTGCACCTAAAGCTACGTCAATAAATTTGCTGGTGTTTCTCATATTAATTCCTACAGGCAGGAATCTGCTCATATTAATACCACAGGCAGGGTATCATTCTGCAAGTATTTTCATGTGGTGTACTGTCTGTGTCCTCTGCACAGTGTGCACCTAAAGCTACGTGGTGTGTGCACTGCCTGTGTCCTCTGCACAGTGTGCACCTAAAGCTAAGTAAAGATGTTGTTCTCATATTAGTTCCTACAGGCAGAGATCTGCTCATATTAATACCACAGGCAGGGGATTATTCTGCAAGTATTTTCACGTGGTGTACTGTGTCCTCTGCACAGTGTGCACCTAAAGCTACGTGGTGTGTGTACTGTCTGTGTCCTCTGCACAGTGTGCACCTAAAGATACGTAAAGCTGGTGTTCTCATATTAATTCCTACAGGCAGAGATCTGCTCATATTAATACCACAGGCAGGGATCAGCAGGTATTGTCAGTTTTTGTGTAGCTACATCTCCCTGCAGGCCATTAGTATGTCTGGAAGGACAACGAGGAGAGGCAGAGAGTCACAAGCCAATAAAAGAGGGAAAGCAGGCTCTGCGTTTAGAAACAACAGTGCTGGTCATGGACACGGTGCATCCTCATCAGCATGTGGCCGTCGGACACGCTTGTCCTTTTTTTCGGCCGCTGGCGGTGTTGAGCCGTAACATGCCGAATACTTGGTAGAGTGGATGACCAAGCCGTCCTCATCCTCCTCATCCTCTCTCACCCAGGCTCAGGGTACTTTGTCTGGCAAAGCATCTGCCAACGCAGCCTCTTTTGTCTGCTCAATGGCATCAGTCACTCCTTGAAAAAACCTGAAAATATATGCGCTAATTTAAATGTAGAGAAGAAAGCTGCAAGCACAATATGTGGATAAGACAAGTAAAAATAAATTTCAAAAGTGCAGCGCTGTAAAAATTATTAATTAAGTAAAATAGTGTCCAAATGAGTATACAAAAATCTTCAATGGCAGTCACACTTCCACTCGGAAAGAAATAATCCACAAACCACATCAAGGGTAGGAAGACATCCACAACTCAAAAGGATCCAAAGATATATATTGCGTTCATATATATGACAGAAGGGTGACACCCTTCTGTCATTCACTTGCACAGATGACCAGTTAATGAAGGTTTCCCGTTTTGCTGATGAACTCAATATATATCTTTGGATCCATTTGAGTTGTGGATTTCTTCCTACCCTTGATGTGGTTTGTGGATTATTTCTTTCCGAGTGGAAGTGCGACTGCCATTGATCCCTGCATTATCTAATTCTACATGCCTATAATGATGTTCATCTGGTAAGCAGTTTGACTGCACAGGGTGTGGTGTGTTTCAATATCTGCACACTGAATTCTCGGTGGAGGTTCTTCGTTTTAAACACTTTGAACACTTTGAAGATTTTTGTATACTCATTTGGACACTATTTTGAACTTTATTTTTATCAGTCACTCCTTCCCTAGCCCCACCATGTCCTCCTGAGGAGTCCCCCAAACTGTTTGACCACAGTGTTGGGTACATGCTGCAGGAGGATGTGCAGCGTTTTGAAGGCTTCAATGATGGTACACAGCTAGAGGAAGGCAGTAACATGAGCCCAGAGATAGGGGGTGCCCAAGAAGGACAGAAATCTGGCAGTCATGTTCCCCCAGCTGCAGCATACTGCCAGGTTTTCTACAGTGATGAGGAGGGAGGGGATGATGAGGTCACTGACTCCATGTGGGTGCCTGATAGGAGAGAGGAGGAGGAGGAGGCACATCTCCAATGAGGCAGGATGTCCTCCAGTGGCCAGCCGACTGCATCACAACGCATAGCTCTGCATTTGCAGGGCGCTGCTGTCTCTCAGCGTATTTCCAAAAGTTTTTTGGTGTGGGCCTATTTGAGACGAGTGCATCGGATCGCACCGCTGCTATTTGCAACATTTGTCACAAGCGTATCTCGCGTGGCCAAAACATCACCTTCTGGGCACCACATGCTTGACCAGACATATGTCAACTGCCATGCAGTTCGTTGGCAAGCGTACCTCAAAAACCCACACCAAAGAACAAAGCGGACCTCTCCTTGCTCCTCATCAGCTGGGATCTCCAACCCCACTATACCCTCAGTCCTCTCTGAAGCTTGCATTGATAGGACTGAAGGTGTAGAATTTTGTGTGTCACAGCCAAGTACTTGCGGGCAATCTACTATCGGTACACCAACGTCAGATTGTACCAGGCAAATTTCCCTGCCCCAGCTGCTGCAGCGCCAAAATAAGTTCTCTCCCAGCCATCCACATGCCCAGCGGATGAATGCTAGCTTAGCTAAATTGTTAGCACTTCAACTGCTGCCTTTTCAATTGGTAGATTCTGCCCCCTTCCATGAGTTTAAGGAATGTGCGGTACCTCAGTGGCAAGTTCCCAAATGCCACTTTTTCTCACGGAAGGCAATTCCGGCTCTCTACCAGCATGTAGAAGGCAATTTCCATGACTCACTGGACAGGGTGGTCAGTGGTAAGGTGCATATTACCACTGACTCATGGTCCAGCAGCCATGGACAGGGATGTTACCTATCTTTCACAGCGCATTGGGTGACTCTGCTGGCAGCTGGGAAGGATGCAGGACAAGGTACAGTAGTGTTGGAGGTTGTTCCGCCACCAAGCCTCCAAAATGCTACTACTGGTTGTGACACACCTCTCTCCTCCACTCCCTCCTCTTCTTCCTCTGTGGCCTCTTCCTGTGCTGATGTGTCCTCGGAACCAGCAGTGCTCTGTAAGCATTCAAGGGGCTACGCAGGTACGCAGGCAAGCAGGCAAAGAGATGCCATGTGGTGCTTGAGCTGGTGTGCTTGGGGGACAGGAGCCACACTGGGGCAGAGGTTCTGTCAGCTCTGCAGGGGCAGGCTCAGAGGTGGTTGACACCACGCCAGCTTAAGCCAGCTTAAGCCAGGAATGGTGGTTTGTGACAATGGCACCAACCTCCTCTCCGCCCTGCGACAGGGACAACTGACCCATGTGCCCTGTTTTGCTCATGTCCTTAACTCGGTGGTGCAGCGGTTCTTGGGCAGGTACCCAGGCTTACAGGATGTCCTGAAGCAGGCCAGGAAACTCTGTGTGCATTTCCGACGGTCATATAATGCCAGTGCTTGGCTGGCAGACCTCCAAAAGGAATACAACCTGCCCAAGAACCACCTAATCTGTGACCAGGTGGAACTCTACGTTGGTCATACTTCAGCGGCTGCACACGCAGCAGAGGTCCATCAATGAGTATCTATGCCAATATGGCAGCAGGACAGGGTCAGGGGAGCTTGTTTTTTTTCCCCACGTCAGTGGGCCATGATCAGGGATGCATCCACAAGGATGGTGAACAGTGACAGTGCATGCATCAGTGACACTGTCCCTCTTATCCACCTGTTGGAGCACACGCTGCGTGGAATAATGGACAGGGCCCTTGAGGCAGAGCAGAGGGAGGAAGAGGAGGACTTCCTTACCTCTCAAGGCCCCCTTTATCCTGACAGTGTTCCTGCTTGCCCGCCTATCACACAGGAAGAGGACGAGGAGGAGGAGGATTGTGTCAGCATGGAGGTGAAGCCTAGCACTCAGCATCAGCAGCAGTCTTCAAGGGATCAATTACAGTCCCAGGAAACCCATGGACTTGTACGTGGCTGCGTATCCTGTCGTCCTCAGTGACCCAAAGGACTCTGCACCGAATGCCTCAGCAAACCTACGATGTATGGCCTCCCTGATCCTGCATAGCCTGCGGAAGGATCCTCGTATTCGTGCTGTCAAGGAGAGGGATCATTACTGGCTGGCAACCCTCCTTGATCCACGTTACAAGGGTAATGTTGTGGACCTTATCTTGCCGGCGCAGAGGGAGCAGAAGATGAAAAATCTTCAGGAGGCCTTGCAGAAAGGTCTGTGCAACGCGTTCCCAGAGACTGGGAGGTTACAAAATCCAGATGCTGGACAATGTGTTGCTGAGGCTTCAGTCAGTCACAGAAGGAGCGGTGGAGAAGGTGGCCATCTGACAGATGCATTCAGACAATTTTTTAGTCTGCAGCCCCAAGGTATGACCGGTTCCAGCAACCATCGCATGATTTACATGGTGCGGGAATACCTAGGGGCAAGATCAGACTCGGACACCTTTCCCACCGGAAATCCTCTGGCTTACTGGGTTTTGAGGATGGATCAGCTTGCACAGTACGCAATTGAGCAGCTACCAAGCACCTAATGCTGATGTAACTGAATATTTTTTTTGAAATGTCAGATCCCTTCAAGACTGCCTATGCTGATGCTGAGTGACTATCCTGTTATGCTGAGTGACTATCCTTTTCCTCCTCAATGATCATGCTGATAGCTTGTAAGAACATTTTTGGTTCTTGGCACCGCCACCAGTGCCTTAGGCCCAATTTTTCTGCCCCTGTTAAACAGGGGCGTGTAATTACAATTTTTGATGCAATACTTTGCAGTGGGCTCAGTCCTGCGCTCCAACTAGAGTATCTGTGAGGGGTTGCTGTGTTGTGGCACCAGCACCAGTGCCTAAGGCCCAATTCTTCTGCCCCTGTTTAACAGGGGCGTGTAATTACAATTTTTGATGCAATACTTTGCAGCAAGCTCATTCCTGCACTCCAACTAGAGTATCTGTGAGGGGTTGCAGTGTTGTGGCACCAGCACCAGTGCCTAAGGCTACATTTTTCTGCCCCTGTTTAACAGGGGCGTGCAATTACAATTTTTGATGCAATACTTTGCAGTGGGCTCATTCCTGCGCTCCAACTAGAGTATCTGTGAGGGGTTGCAGTGTTGTTTTACCAGTACCAGTGCCTAAGGCCCAATTTGTCCTCCCCTGTTTAACAGGGGCATGTAATTACAATTTTTGATGCAATACTTTGCAGCTGGGCTCATTCCTGCGCTCCAACTAGGGTATCTGTGAGGGGTTGCAGTGTTGTGGCACCAGCACCAGTGCCTAAGGTCCAATTTTTCTGCCCCTGTTTAACAGGGGCGTGCAATTACAATTTTTGATGCAATACTTTGCAGTGGGCTCATTCCTGCGCTCCAACTAGAGTATCTGTGAGGGGTTGCAGTGTTGTGGCACCAGCAACACCACCACCAACAACAAAGGCCCAATTTTTCTGCCCCTGTTCAACAGGGGCATGTAATTACAATTCTTGATCTAATATTTCACATCAGGACCCATTCCTGTGCCCACCAAGAGTAACTGTGAGGGCTTATAGAGTTGTGGCACCAGCGCCACCACCACCAACATCAAAGGTCCAATTTTTCTGCCCCTGTTCAACAGGGGCATATAATTACAATTCTTGATCCAATATTTCACAGCAGGGCCCATTCCTGCGCCCACCAAGAGTAACTGTGAGGACTTACAGTGTTGTGTCACCAGCGCCAGCACCAAAGGCCAAATATTTCTACCACTGTTCAACAATGGCATGTAATTACAATTCTAGATATAATAGTTTACACAGCTTACAGTGTTGTGGCAACACCAACACCTAGGGCCCAAATTTCTGCAGAGTATATACGGCATTCCCCTACTTTCAAACATCCAACTTACAAACGACTCCTACTTGCAAACAGAAGGAGACAACAGAAAGTGAGAGGAAATCTACCCCTAGGAAGGGAAATTCTCATCTGTAAAGCCCCATACACACTATCAGTTTTCCTGATGGTTTTCTCTTCAGGTTTACCAAAACCATCTAATATGAGGTCAAACCTTAAGCGTTTCAATTTGAATGCAATCAGGCAGGTCCTTGTACTACATGGTTTTGGTAAACCTGAAGAGAAAACCAGCAGGAAAACTGATAGTGTGTATGGGGCTTAAGAGGTGTCTCCTGTCCACTGATGCTTTATCACCAATCCTTGTTTCACAAAAATTTTTTTTTTTCAAAAAATCATTTGTCATTGGGACAGAAAGTGAATTGCAATCTTCTGAACAGATGCACACAGACAGCAAAACAAATGTTACAGGGTGATAACCCTTCTATATGTTTTCAGAAAAGCTTAAAAACATTTTTGGCCTGGAGCTACACTTTAAAAAAGTACCAGTTCAAAATTACAAACAGATTCTACTTAATAACAAACCTACAGTCCCTGTCTTGTTTGCACCATCTGTATAATGTTGTTCAAAGTATATAGGGCCAAAGGGGCTGGTAATGACCTGGGGGGAGGGGGAAACCCATGCTATTTTTCTCAATGATTTTCATCCATATTGCAGGGACCAGACATTACATTAAAGCCGCAAGCAGTTTTAAATTACTTGTACTCGGAGCCTCTAACGGGATCTAGGGAAAGAATAGACGTGAGATGAATGGTGACCTGAGGTGTGCCGTGGTCACGAGGTCAGTATGCCTAAAAGGGGGCATACCCGAGAAGATATGTGAAATAGAAAAAAAGGTGGACAAGAAGATAAAAAATAAAAAGGGGAAAGGGAGGGTGGGAGAAACGAAAGAAGAGCCGACAGTAGGAGGAGGCGAAGAGGCTGCTTAAAAGGGCGAGGCCCCTCCTACAAATGTAGGCGGGCCTGCGTCCCGCCTCCTAATTTGTACTCGGAGCCTCTAACGGGATCTAGGGAAAGAATAGACGTGAGATGAATGTCCTGAGGTGTGCCATGGTCACGAGGTCAGTATGCCTAAAAGGGGGCAAAAACAAAAGACACTAGGACAAATGTATGCGAGTAGAAGATTTATTTAAACCCGAACATCAATCAGCCAGATGAGCAAAAGCCAGAGACATCTCTGTAAGTGGTTCCGGGATGTATCTAGAGTAACATGCAGACCTCCACCTACCTAACCTCTTAATAACGTGAAACGGGACCCCCTGACGTGAGGCCGATGAGGCGGCCCCAATTCTGAAGGAATGACCCGAGTATGACATGGGGTTCAAACCTAAATTCCCCAAAAGAGTGCGGCAATATCTCATGAACAGAGCTGAGGTGAGAGGGGCCCCATTAACCGGCAAAAGAGGACTGTCCCTGGGTACCCCTGATAACTGGGCCATAAGCGAATCGAAGACAGAAACCGGACAGCAACCAGACTCGACCCTGAAATATCTGACATTGGTACCCGGCCCTGTCTGCTGTGTTTTGCATACTTCCAAATGCAGCACAAAATGGTCAGGGAACCTAACTAATTGACTAACTACCAGAGTACGGGAGTTGGCCCCTACACGGGTGAACTCCCTTGGTCTCAGGAAGCCGTAGAAAGCCAGATAAATAGCCGCCTTCAGCACCAGACTGGGTAGTAACCCAAATGGAACCCCAGATAGCATATCTGACATGGCCCGGAAGATGTGCCCTGTGATGGGCAACCTGTTGGTAGAGCTCGGTGGGCTGCTCTTCTGAATCCCTCTGAGGATTGCTTTGACCGAATGAGCTGCAAACAGTGACTGCCTGCCAGGATGGAGCAGAGAAATGAAATGCTGGACGCCTGCCAGATACCCCCTGATAGTGTTGTGGGACAACTTCAGCTGGAAGTGACAATAGGCCATGAACGACAAGAGGTACTGATTGTCAAATGGATCCGCCCTGGGATACTGTGCCAGGAAAGTCTGGAATGTTCTCCAGGCTGTACCGTACGCCTTCCTGGTGTTATTTGCCCAGTGCAAGCTTAGTCCATCCTCAGCTGGGAGACCTGAGGGGACGGTGTGGCACAGACGTCTGCGTCCGGGACCTGCTGAAAGAAGGACAACATATCAAACCGTGATAGAGCGTCCGCAGCAGAATTCTGCACCCCGCTAATGAAACTACAGTGGATATGAAATTTAAACTGAAGGGAAATCCAAATGAGCCTGCGTATGAAGGCCATGATGTACCGTGACCCCGACCTTCCCTTGTTGACAATCTCTGCGGTCGCCTGATTGTCTGTGTAGAACACCACTGAGTTGCCTGTCCACAAATGCCCCCATACCTGAGCCGCAGCAACTATGGGGTAAACCTCGAACAAGGCCGACGTCCGGACGAACCCGGAGATTGCCCGACATTCATCCGGCCATGGTCCGGCCAGCCAATGGGTACCAAAAATGGCTGTGTACCCCTTAGTGGCTGCAGCATCCGTGACCACACAAAATGATGACTCCGAAACTGCGGGGATGAACATGGACACACCGTTCCAGTCCCGGAGGAACTGATCCCACATGTGAAGATCAGCTGAAGCTGCTGAGTCCAACCTGACAAATGAATCTGCATCAGGGGCTGCGGGGAGCAAGGCGAGCAACCGAGAGATGAACGACCTTCCCTGAGGGATAATTCTCATGGCAAAATTTAACATCCCCAGAAGTGACTGCAGATCTTTCCTGGAAGTGACTCGGGACACGGTGAACCCATGTATCCGCTCCCTAATCCTGGCCAACTTGTCTGCTGGTAGCCTCGCCTGCATGGTCTGGGAATCCAGAACGATTCCCAAGAAGGTGAGAGAGGTGCCTGGGCCCTCCATTTTCTGACTTGCCAAAGGGACATTGAGAGCGGAACACACCGCCACCAACTTCTGAAGGTCGGAGGGTGTACGTCCTGCACTCTCAATCAGGAGGTAATCGTCTAGATAATGTAAAACCTCCTGACAACCTGCCTCATGCAAGAGAATCCAATTGAGCGCATTACAAATCCAGGGACTGCTCTTGGAGCCGAAAGTAAGTTTGGTAGCGAAAAAATACATACCCCTCCACTTGATACCGTACCATTGCCACAGGTAAGGCTGAATAGGAAGGAGCTTAAATGCGTCCGAGATATCGGCCTTAGACAACCAAGTGTCCCTACCTACACATATGATCCGCTGGATGGCCTGGTCAACTGATGCATACTTCAGAGAAAACTCCTCTGATGGAATCAAGGAGTTTAAACTGGGTACCCGAGAGCAATGAGGAGCTGACAAATCATAATTTAATCGAAGTTTATTAGAAAATTTCCCCTTAACTAGGCCCAGAGGGTTGACCCTCCACTGATGAAATGGTGGGGAAGAGACAGGCCCAATGATGAAGTCCTTGTCCAGCTCCGTCTGGAGCAGCCCATCCACTGCCTCCACATCAATGCCTGAGGACAGAAGATTCTTGCACTCGAATGTGCCCTGAGGCAGCGTGATAAAGCCCGTATGGAACCCCCGCACAAACCCCTCAACTAGAAACTGACAAAGGGAGGGGGAAGGGTGGGAAGCCAAACAGGACTGTAAGACAGAAATATTGATACGGCTTAGTCATGAGGACTTCCCTTGCTTAAGCGTACAGGATGACTTGGGGTGCGCCCTGTAACAGGTGGCACATACATGCAGCAGGCGGCACTGACTGTAATTGCAGGATCCCTGATTAAAATTGTTACAAAGCTGTGATTTGCCCAGATAATGAATCGGCCGGCCGAGTTAGTCAAAAGAGGCCGAAATGCTAGGGGTCGGCAATAAACTAGAGGAAGCTCTGGAAGGCCCTGGCACAGCAGGGGGTCCCATGAGAGGGCACCAGTAAGACGTGTGAGTGGAGGACTGGCACGTGGAGCAGACCGGAGACCTTAATCCTGCGAAATGCCGACAAAAAAGCTCCGTATCCACCACGCTCCAGTCGGTCATTGCCTGATGTTGGATGAACACGGCTGCCGCTTTTGCAGAAAACGACCGATGGTAGTCGTAAAATGCCGACCCGCCATATTTATAGCCCAGCTCTACGACCGCGTATAAATATAAATCCAACTCCTCCCTCCTCTGAGGACTGACCGAACAGATAATATCCCTATAGATACTGAAAGCTAACACGAACTCAGGGACGGAGAGCTTGCGGCTAAGTCTATGGTCCCTGGACTTAACTACCACTGAGACGTCGCCGCAAGCGTACGATTTGTTGTCAGCAACATCGTGAGCTGCGATCAAAAGGGAGGCTAAATTGACATCCTTCCTGTCCAGAATGTCTTTTTTAATGTTGGCCGGCACGAAATGGGCGGGAGTGACTGAAAGGGAACCAGCGGTCTTACCTACAGGGACTGGGCCAACCACGGGGGACACTGGGTCAGCTGATGTAGCGGGCATGACAGGAGCTGCAGGAGACAGGCAAGGAGGGCTTTCGAGAACCTCCACCCTGGCCCGTAGCTCCTGAAAGGCTGTCGACAGGACGTTGAGTGAGGAGTGGATGAGCGTGAGGGAAGCCCCAATTGAGCGCAAAGTCACTTGTTCTGGAGCGGCACTTGAAGCCCTGGGGAATAAGAGTCTCAACAGCTCCACCTTGCGTGCAGCTGACGGGTAAGAGATACCCCTGCGCTGGAGCTCCGCCACCAATCTGGGGATGGTCCAGGCCCTCATAGATGGCGTGCTGTTATGCTCGGATCCTTCACCCAGGGAAGGCTGAACGACTGACCCCTCTTTGATGTCTGCCGCCTGGGACATGACCTAACACAAGGGGGATAAAATGAAAGATTTATCCGGAAAAACATGCCCGCCCAGGACATGTGACAAGTTTGTGACATCGAACTGGTAAGTGAGTGACTAACCACGAAACCCCAAGTGGATCTGGCACCTGTGTAGATAACTGAAAGTGCTCGACGTGAAAAAGCAAAGGACCGAGTCACCCGAGGCGTGCGGGCAATTAAAAACGAACACTCAGGCCCCGGATACCTCAAAACGTGTCAGGTAAAGAATAGGAAGCAAAATGTGGAATGAAATGACGAGAGTGAAATGAACAAGCAGAATGCCAATGCGCCAGATACCTGAAGTGACCATCCCAACCTAACTATGCCCCCAGCGTGACAGGCCACCAACCGGTGGAACAGGACATAGTGAAGCCCCAAACGCCATATGGACCGAAAGCCAAATGTGCCTGGAAACGTAATACCTACCTGGAACGCAGGCACCGGGAACGTGAGAAACCTCCTGAGAATATAAATGCAAAAGGTTGAAACACAGGAACCGCCCTGTGACTAAGGAACCTACCCCATAAAGCGGACCCCACCAAATCCACTAGCCAGGAGGACCAAACCCAGTGAAAATGTGACCTTGTGCAACCCTGCCGAGGGGTGGCCGGATGCCACCTGAACTTGACACCCCAGCGGCGACTAGCCAACATGATGTGTAGTGTGGACGGTGAAGCACAACCCCAAAGGACGACCACTGGAGTGACAATGAAGGCCTGGCCCAACAGTCACCCAAGTGCCATTGTTGCTGGGGAGGGCAAGCGTACCTGCTACCCCCAACCCAAAACAAACCTTCCTGACTGAAACCCCTAAGCAGCAACTGCTGGTGGAATGTGCACTAGAAGCCACCTTAGCATGTGATCAATAGCTATTGTCACGAGTGACCCAACCAATGTGGAAAGTAAGACAGCACTTACTACACTTGCTAACCAAAACCCTGACAGGTCACGGACGCACCCCACACTGCAACCAGCACCTATGAGTGAAGAAAACATTGAAATGAAAAGCGACCTGAATGAAAGGTAACATGACCCCAAATGAAAAATAAAATGTAAGTACCAAGAACGTGGTCACTGAGCGAAAATTGCTGGCCCACTCAAAAAGAAAAAAGGACAAAACACACGGCCTCGCTTATCCCCCACCCTGCGACCAGTACCTGGAAGAAAAATGAGAAACAGGCAATTGTGACATGTGAGCGGACTGATAAGACAACCTGATGAAAGAAATGGACCTCCTGACCAGCATGAAAACAACAACCCCCCAACGAAGACTGATGAGAGAAGCAGTGACCCATGACTGGACGGACAACCGTGCCCCCCCCCACCCCTTTGCGACCAAAGGAGAAGTGTACCCTACCCTGCCGAAACCCTAACAGTGACCCAACAACGCGTCAGAGGATGGTGCCCAAAAATGCATCTGACGGGAAGGATGGTTCATAGAGATGACAGCTGACACGATGCCCTCATTAACATGACAGTGAAAGACCTGGCGTCCCATAGTACTAACAGTGAAAGGAGAAGAATCTCTCATGCTGCTAATGGCTAAAAGGTTAATAAATAATGTGATGAAAATGTCACAGATAGCATGTCACCTCACAACAAACAATATGAAAGTCCCAATTATAACAGTTCCAAATTGATGACAAAATAAAGTGCTGGTGCGCCTATAACATATCATTGCTCAGCTTTGTGATGTGATAGCGAGGCCACATGCAAACAAAAACTATTTACCAGGCGTCAGATCTTTAAGGCCCAATCCCCCCCCCCTGACTGGCTACTGTGGGTGAACAGTGCCCCTTGCATAGTAGTCAGTGAAAAGGACAGTGCCCCCGACCTCACTGCTAGTGGTGACCAGAGCCCCATAAGTGCTAACAGTGAAGCCCACAAAAAAATGTCCTGGCCAGTTTAAAACAATGAAAATGACGCCTGCACCCTTTGAATAGTTCTGTGCTGAACTAACAGACTGACGAAAGATTTGAACCAGCAGCTCTACCTGAGGAGAAAAGACATCCATCTGTATGCATCTTGCTGCAACTAACATTCTGACCCCTGCATGCCCCTTAACCTCCCCGACTGACATGGCCCAAAGAATCAGATGGGAGGGGGGGGTACCAACATAAATGAACCAAAATGACATTAATAGCCGCAAAACCCCCTCCCCTTACTGCCGCCACGGTGACCAGAGCGACGGCCTTGCGACCGCCGCACTGAGAGATACCTGACCGGATCGAGCGGCCCCTGAACCGGAGGAGAGTCTTCCGAGCGTCCCCGTGCCCACGCTGAAGCGCCCGGAAATGGCTGAAGCCGTCGCACCGGAAATGACGTCACGAGCGACGTGCAGGTGATAGGCTCCACAACGAAAGAAGAGCCGACAGTAGGAGGAGGCGAAGAGGCTGCTTAAAAGGGTGAGGCCCCTCCTACAAATGTAGGCGGGCCTGCGTCCCGCCTCCTAACTTGTTTCTTATAGTAATCTCATTTTGTGCAGGGACAGTTCTAAACATGTGCCACTTCACAGGCATACTATAGACACCCAGCAGGTATGATATTTAAAGGAAATTTTCATTTTTTTTTTCACTTTAAGCATCATATAAATCACTGCTCCAGAAAAAACGAAAGTTTTTAAAACTTTTTTTACATTGATTCCTGTTCCCTGGGTCAAGACCCGGGTTCTCAAACTGACAATAACTTGCATATTAGGCTTTAAAATTAGCACTTTTGAATTCGAACGTTTGAGTCCCATAGACTTCAAAGGGGTTCTAAATGTCCGCGCAAACGTTTGGTACATACAAAGGTTCTGGTGCGAACCGAACACGGGGGGTGTTCGGCTCATCCCTACTCAGGGCTAATGTACCCACAGACCGTGGTGGGTAGTCGTACAAATGAAATAAATTGAACATGCATCGTATGATGTAAGGTATACTGATGAAAAGATTGTGGTTAACAACCATTAACCACTTGACATCCAGAGTACGTCATATGACGTCCTGGGCTTTGTGGTGGTATATCTGACTGATGCCTGCAGATACTGGCATCATTCAGATATTGCCGTTTTCAGCCGGAAATTCCCTTCACCATGAGAATGATCATAGCGGCTGTTCCACCGCTTGATCATTCTTAGGGGTGGCGAAAGGGGATGTCCCTCTCCTCCTGCCACCCTCCTGGTTGTGATCATAGAGATTTCCGTCAGACCAGATGGTCACCGGAGTCTCTATGATCGTCGGAGCCCGGGCACGATGTTATGATGTCACTCCTGGCCTCTGCATTCAAAAAAACTTTGGCTGTGAAGCGGTGATCGTTTGTTTTTGTTTGTTTTTTTTTTAGGCTTCCCAGCCTAGTGGTGAGGTGTGGGGTCTTTTTGACCCCATATCTTACTGTTAAGAGGTCCTGTCATATCATATTCCTATTACAAGGGATGTTTACATTCCTTGTAATAGGAATAAAAGTGATACATTTTTTTCTAAGTGTAAAAAAAATAACATAAGTAAAATTAATAATAATAAAAAAGTGCCCTTGTCCCTGTGTGCTCGCACGCAGAAGCGAATGCATACTTAAGTCCCGCCCACATATTAAAATGGTGCTCAAACCACACATGTGAGGTGTCGATGTGAATGTTAGAGCGTGAGCAATAATTCTAGCCCTAGACCTCCTCTGTAACTCAAAACATGTAACCAGTAAAAAAAATTAAAGTGTCGCCTAT
Source organism: Rana temporaria (assembly GCF_905171775.1). Lineage (NCBI taxonomy): Eukaryota > Metazoa > Chordata > Amphibia > Anura > Ranidae > Rana > Rana temporaria. The sequence goes on from NC_053493.1 coordinate 222,050,351, forward strand.
GGGGATTTTTAATTCCTGAAGTTTGGCGCCATTTCACGAGTGTGTGCAATTTTAAAGCATGACATGTTAGGTATCATTCAGTTACTCAGCGTAACTTAATTTTTCACATTATGCAAAAAAAAATTGGGCGAACTTTACTGTTTTGTTTTTTTAAAGCATGAAACTTTTTTTTCCCCAAAATAACACGTTTGAAAAATTGCTGCACAAATACTGTGGGAGATAAAAAGTTGCAAAGACCACCATTGTATTCTCTAGGGTCTCTGCTAAAAAAGATATATAGTGTTTGGGGGTTCTATGTAATTTTCTAGCAAAAAAAAATTATGATTTTTACATGTAGGAGCGAAGTGTCAGAATTGGCTTGGGCTTCAAATGGTTAAAACCTCAGCCTGTATGAATCTGTAGACGTGACAGATCCTGAGATGTGAGCCTTAACTAACTGAAACCAGGTATGCAAAGAACCGGCGCATAAAGCAAACCCAGGGGAGCGAGCGATGATCAGCGGGGAGAGGAGGAGGATGGGGGGCACACTTCACCACTGACTCCCATGGCACAGACTTTTCTGCCTGGTAAGGATCCTCAGGAGAGCAAAATAGGTGGGTGGGCAGCAGGCACCCCCCCACCATGAAGCCCGGCAGAACCCCCCTTGTGGCAACAACACCCCTCTAGCAGCCATATCCCGCGGGGGATAAGAACCGCCACGAGACTCCTGAATCTGCCACCGCGCTGCAAAGAACCGGAAGTTATGTTCACGGCTGCAGAACACCCAGAATACCAGCTGACGCAGAATGACACGGAGAAGGAGGGATAAATAACCCTCAGACTCCTCCTACAAATACAGACTAGCCTGCGGACAGCCTTCTTACATATATATATATATGTATACTTATTTATTTTTTATTCAGAGAAACTCTATGTACAAATATGGCTACAGTCACCTCAACCATGAGAAAGAGCATGTCATCATCAAATTTGATTGCTGGTTTGTAAATATATGATTATGAAATTTACATGGAGACAAGTATTTTTAATTTTAAACACATATTTACAGGTTTTCCCCAACCAAACTGATCATGTGTATGTGTATCTCCAACATTGAGAATACTAAACTTTATCTTTACCTGTTCAGGATGGTTTAAATACCCAGAGGTCAATTAGTGTTCTTAGTTTACTCTCTGTCTAATTAAAGGTACAGCGAACATCTGGGTTTTTCCTTATTATGTGCTTGGCTCTTATTTTTACAACTTCCATTATCCTCTTGTGTTTTTCCAATAGTAATCCCTTAGTTATTGTAAGTATATCCTTTAAGTAGTGCTGAATATGGTATAGCCAGATTTATATCCAACAGGGAAGTAATGCTGACTGTTACAAAATCCAATATAAAAGTAAGAATGTTATGGAAAAGCTCCCCCCAATAGGATGACAACCTTTTCTAAATGGTATCAGAAACAATAACATAAAATAAAAATTACATTGACTTAATAGGAGTAAAAAATAAAGAAAACAGAGATGATTTATGATCTTGGCCATAATATAACAGAGTATGTGGAACAACACAACACCAATTACAGTTAAAACAAACGCCAGACCAAAAGTTCTTTCTAAGCTCAATATCACCTGCTGATGTCTGAGAGTCATTATCCACAGCATAAAAAAGGATGAATTGACTTGTATATAATAAATGAAAGACATCATCAGCCTGCATACACTCATCTAATAAAAAAACAATAGATTTTTTTGTAATAAAAAAAAATGCACAAAACCTATTTTTGTTTTGTAAAATATCATTTAAATCTAAGAATGATATTGACTTTAGTCCTGAAATTATAAAAAAATGAATAAACATATACAAGTGTAGTTGATGTATTATAATATATTTGTTTGCCTTTGTTTTTAGCACATAGAACAGTTGCATCCAATACAAAACTATTGATTCTATTTTTAGTATTAAAAATGCAGAAAAACATTTATTTTATTTTATTTAGTAAGACACCATTTAAATCTAAGAATAATATTGACTCTAGTCCTGAAATTATTACAAATTAATAAACATATACAAGGGAATTAACTGTTTTATGTAGTTGATTTATTAGAATCCATTTCCTTCCTTTGTTTTTAGTACGTACAACAGTTGTATAGGTTGCTTTAGTATATTAAATACATTTACTGACATTAGATTAAAGCAGTAGTCAATTCTAGACATCCCCGGACCAAATCTGTCCCTGGTTTTGCCCCTTTGCCCCCAGGATTGGATTTGAACAGGGGCTGGGGCAATTTCAAAGACAGTCAGTGCAGAATTAAAGAACAAAAATCTGAATTACACAACCCCCGCTCCGCCGCTCCTACTAGCTTAGTTTTTTTTTTTTTTTTCATTATCTGTGCCCCTTTATGATGATCATGTGCTGGTTGGAGCGGAGGGAATTTTTCTTCAGTTTCAGGTGCATGCCCATTCAGCTCCGCTTGCATGTTCTTCTGCTTTGGCTCAAGTCCTGGCCAACAGCCTGCCTGCTTATCTCCTTACCTTCCCTGGTGAAGTGATATTCCTCTGCTCCCCACCCAGTAGCAGCCGGGGCCCAGAGAGTAAGACTTGACAGGCTGTGAGGCGAGCGGCGACGGGCAGAGAGTCGCTGATTGCCGCCATTACTAGTAAAAAAAAAAAAATGTCCCCGGATTTCATTTTAAAAATCTGGTCACCTTAGTACAAGGTAATAGCATAATGTGCTAGTATGAATTGCATACTAGCACATTATGAAAGACCTGTAAAACCTGACAGACTCCTGCCTGTCAGGTGAAAGCATTCAGGCAGCTCCGCTGCCGCCCGATCGCTCTCGCACACCCCTGGTACCGGCACTTTCCCCTCGCTGCTGCGCCCTGCCATGCTTACCGAACTCCGGGATCTCCATGGTGGGTGCCACTCTCCTCCCCTTCTTCTTTTGATCCAGAAAGCAACATCTCTGACACCACTTTCGGGTCAAGCTCTCGGTGTCCCCGGATCGCTTTGCCGAGAAATAATGTTTTGCAATGCAATCAGCATTGCAAAACATTCAGTGGAGTACAGAGGAGACATGCAGGGTCTTTTAGACATTACATATCTCAATAAAGAGAACATGTCACCTAAAAATCAACACAGAGGGGACTGTTTGTCAAAAATGTTTTTTTTTTTTTGCAAAAAATAAATAAAGTCAAACCCAAGCACATAAACCTACCCCCACATATACACACGCACAAAAACGCATGTGTTGGGGCGCCTACGCATGAACACGTTGATTGCGATACACATGTTACATATCGTCGCGTATGTCAGAGTGAGAGCAATAATTCTAGCAATAAGACCTCCTTTGTAACACTAAACTGATACCTATAGGGGGCTTTTGAAGCATCACCTATAGAAAATAGAGGGTACTGAAAGTTGTCTTATTTCACGGGCACACGTAAATTTAAGATTTGGCATGTTGGGTATCTAGTTACTTGGTGCAACCTTGTCTTTTATATTATACCAAAAATGTGGGATACATGACCACCAATACATAGTTAACACATTTAAAATGCATATATTACATATTGTTCAAGGTTGTGAGAAGTAATGGGAAATGTTTCCTGCCCACAAAGTGACACAAATGCAGCACCAAAACCAGATGCCTGTTAACCACTTTAGCCCTGGGCCTGTTTTTCAGAGTCGGTGTTTACGAGACAAAACCATTTTTTTTTTTGCTAGAAAATTACTTAAAACCCCCAAACAGGGGGGGGCGTGGCTTGGCCGGGACTCGAGATGGCCGCATGATTTGAGAGCTCCGGCACATTGAGGACAAAAAACGCTCAGATTGGGGATTTCACCCGAAAATTCGAGGATGGGCAGAACACATAGAAGCACCTCCACCCCCCGGGCAACAACTGAGAGCGGATCCCAATCCGGATCCAACATACCGGAGATGTTCCGGACCCGGGCCTTGACACACACCGCAGAGCTTATGGCCTCTCATGCAGCACAGGCCTTGTCTCCATCCCCGCCCGACGGATCGGCTGACGTGATGGCGGGAGGCAGCAGAGCTGCAGCGCCGAGCCTCTTGGACCTACAAAGAGATCTGCAATCGGTCGCACTGGACATCAAGCACACTCTAACGGCCGCCATATCCGACCTGAAGTCAGACCTGCAGGCGATGGGGGGCCGACTGAAAGAAGTGGAGGAGGACACGCAGCTTCAAGCAGCGGCGATAAGGCAAGTGCAAAAAACCTACGATTACCACCTACCCCACATGTTTGAATTACACAGACATGTGGAAGACTTGGATAACAGGGGGCGCAGGCACAATATTAGGGTACGGGGCCTCCCCGAGGGAATCGATCAGGCCTCCATGCCCCTGGCGGTGTGCGCCATTTTCAATGAACTACTGGAACGGCCCGCTGATGCACCTATTGAGATGGAAAGAATCCATCGAGCCCTGCGGCCTCCCCCCAGAGATTCCGAACCCCCCAGGGACATAGTGTGCTGTATTTTAAACTTTCCCCTTAAAGAGGAGATCCTCAAGAGAGCCAGGATCAGAGGCCGTATTTTGCACAATGGCGCCGATATAAAGTTATTCCAGGACTTGTCCCAGATAACTCTGCAAACTAGGCGCACTCTCCGCCCTCTACTGGACACACTTCGAGCGCGAAACATTCAATACAGGTGGAAGTTTCCATTCTGTCTGTCTGCAACCGCCAGGGGGCGCACCGCTCTTCTATGAACGCCGGAAGATCTACCAGGCTTCTGCGAACAACTCGACATCCCACCCGTCGACATACCAGAGTGGTACTCATTCTATTTCCCGACAGAACCGTGGAAGCCAGTCTCGCATGCCTCGTCACCCAAAGCACAGCGACAGAGATCTAGACGCCGCAGATTGGAGCCCTCATCTCCAGGAGATCGTCCATCACGACGCGACTTCCCAGCGCACCCCCCGAGTCATGCTGACACCCCCCGGAGGGGGAATCGGGACATGTAACCAACCAACCGGCCACACTGGATGTCGCGGATCAGTGAGTTGAACTGTTTTTTGTTTCCTGTTCTCTCTTCACGTCCACCAGCAGGCGCGGATGACTCCCCCTCTCCATGCTTACACTGGTACCCTTTAGTTGCAAGCAGCGCGGGGTGTTTGAGGTCCACTGGCGATCCTCTCCCTTTACCTACCTTGCCACCAGAAACCCTAGTATGGCACCAGACATGGCCTGCACCAGGTATGACTTGCACATGATTCCAGCATAACCGTCTATACCCACGATGCAGAAAACCTGATTTTCCCGCTAGACCTGGGATTCCAGAGACTACCTACTCCCCCCCCCCCTTTTTTTTTTTTTCTTCTTCGTTCTTTTTTTTTTTTTTTTCTTCTTTTTCCTCCATGGGAGGGGGGGGGGGTTGTATCCTGTGTTTGACATGTGAGTGCTTAGTGGTTTGAATAGTCAATGCATTATGTGACTTCGCGTGCGCCTTCTCTGGTGTCCCGGGTGCTCCGACCTGGCTTATTGCTTAATGTACCTGGAGCAGGGCATCCGAGTGGATTCTCCTGCATACGGGACGAGCTGACATGCAGCTTTCACTATAGCCGACGCTCTAGCGCTGCTGACTAAACAGCTATTTACTCTATATCGATGCACTAGTGAACAGGTACCGGTCAGCCCGGCGCTGTTTTTGGGCGTGGAGCATTTGGGACACGGGGGGGGGGGGTTCACTGTGAATTGAGCACCTCTGCTTTTGGTTGAATTCCGTACCCTCGGGCTACCACATGCGGGCCTTACACACCATGCCCCTATGTGGAGAGACACGTAATGCCGCCAATTTAAAGGCGGCCACACCACCTTCTCTCTACATGGGCTCTTAAAACCTAAACGGCGAGCAGTTGCCCCCTCACGAGACTTACTGGGGGGATGCTGATCCACCCCCCCGCATAACGGTATGCCTAGCCCCCCTCCTCCGCCGCACCTCAGTACTGGTGCTTGACCCCACTCCTCTACTCCCATCCTGCCCCCCCCCTCCCTTTCCCACCTACCCGGGTGCCCGGGCGGTACGAGGGGGTCAACGGAGGCCCCGCCACATTACATGTCATCTCTCTAGGTGCTGAGGCTCAATGACGAATGAAGCTGAGTTTGTTGTTCAAGGACTGTTTAGGGTTTTTTTTTATGTTTTGCACTGATCCACGATCATGACAGTATGAGAGACATTCTATTACCTTGGTTCAAGTTTATGTTTTCTTAGGAATGCTTTACAGACACCCGCTCTCAGCGGGAGGGTTCTCTAACCCCCCACCCGACGATACACATCGTACTTTGACCCCTTATAGGAACCCCATTCTATGGGCCTGTACATGCTATTATTGCCCTTCCTTCAATGCTCATGACCCCCTACGGCTTCCACATTATACTGTATCTGATGTTTAATAATAATGTGCCTCAATTGATGCCACTGTACAATCCTTTGTTGTCCTCTTTGATGCCGTTTCTCGAGTTTCCTTTCAGGTTTACTACCCCCACACAGCTGTCCAACAGGACTATAGCTGACACTCCGGATTTCTCACCCCTTTTCCGGTCTCGCCCCCCCCCTATTAGGTGACGCGGTACTCCACGCAGTCGCCTCCGGAATTTCTTGTCCCCCTCCCCCTTCTAGAACCGCGTGGACATATCCATCGCAAACGAGACCCGCTCTCTCCTTCCCTCCACTCCTGCTGTCACCCCTGATACCCCAAACCCGTAATTTTGGTTCCAAACCGGATCCACCCACCACTCAACCCCCCCTCTCCTCTGTCCGCTATTTCCTACGCCTCCCTCTGGCCTCCTCATATCTCTAGCTTACCGGACCCTCATCTCCTGTCCTTCCCCTCCCCCCAGGGAGCCACTCCTCCTCACCTCCTAGCCACCTTACAAACTTGCACTAGACCCTTTGGAATACTATAGACCGTCCAAATGGACAAGCAAAACCACCTATCCCTCAAGTGCCTATCACTAAATGTGAAGGGCCTGAACGCTCCTGAGAAGAGATCTAAGGTTCTCTCCGCCCTCTCTAAACATAAAGCACATTTTCTCCTACTTCAGGAGACTCACTTCAGGTCAGACACTGTGCCTAGATTAACCAACCACATCTACAAACAAGCCCTACACTCCACAAACCCGAACTCCAAAACCAAGGGGGTTTCGATCCTCATCTCCAAACATGCCGAGTTTCAACTAGCTGACACATTGATTGATCCAGAGGGCAGGTATGTCTTCCTCAAGGGTAGGTTTGCATCTAAACCTATTACTATTGCCAACATCTATAGCCCAAACGAACACCAAGTTACATTTTTCAGGAAAGTGGGCGACCTTCTCTCCACCTTTCAAGAAGGACTGTTGATTCTAGGTGGGGATTTCAACACTCCGATGAACCCAGTTCTAGACTCCTCCACTGGTTCCTCCACGCTCCCCTTCCGAGCCCTACGCCAAATCAAACTACAAATCCAGAACCTGACACTCCATGATACCTGGCGCACCCTTTTCCCAAACACTAAAGATTACACATTCTTCTCGGCTCCACATCAAAAATATTCAAGAATTGATTATTTCTTTCTTTCCCAATCAGACCTATCATTCTTATCCCAAGCCACTATTGAACCAATGTTCCTATCCGATCATCACCCTGTCACCGTAACACTTTCCTTCCCTGAAGTAAACAACTCCACGAAAACGTGGCGCCTAAACCCTTCACTACTGAAAGATCCTGTAACAGTTGCCCAGATCAAGTCTCACATTCAGACATATTTCCAGGAAAACACAACCCCGGACATCACACCGGTCACACTCTGGGAAGCACATAAATGTGTTTTAAGGGGGAAGCTCATAGCCCTAGCAACAGTGGCCAAAAAACGACACCAGGAACTCATCAAGACACTTATTAAAACCATCAACAGGCTAGAAGCAGCGCACAAACTGTCAACCTCACACACAGTACTGCAAGATTTAGTGCAGGCTAGGTCCGCACTCTTAGATGAACTCGGGAAACGAACGAGACGACGCTATATTTTGCAACAAAAAATGTTCTATGAGCACGGGAACAAAAGCGGCAGAATGCTAGCACGCACAATACAGGCAGCCAGGCTTTCCTCTAGAATCCATCAAATTCGGGACAAGCAGGGCACCCTCCTCTCAAAAAATGAGGAGATAGCAAGCCACTTTGAGAGTTTTTACTCTAACCTGTACAACTTACCTCAAACGAGTCCAGGAGGCACTGCTGCCTCTGCTCGGGCCTCCCGAATACAAGAATATCTAGCCGAATACTGTCCCAAACCCATCTCCACCCAACAAGCTGAGGCCCTAGAGTCCCCCCTTTCTAAAGAAGAGCTGTTCCTGGCCATAAAGCAAATGAAAGTAGGGAAAAGCCCAGGCCCAGATGGCCTATCCCTCATATATTACAAGACGTTCCAGGATACCCTGACCCCTGAAATGCTCAAAATGTTTAACTCCCTGGCAGACCCACATACCCAAACGGGCAGGCTTTTAGAAGCCCATATAACGGTCATACCTAAGGAGGGCAAAGACCCTCTGCTAGCCTCAAACTACAGGCCCATATCCCTCCTCAACGTGGACATTAAACTCTACGCCAAAATTCTAGCCAATCGACTACTCCCCCTCATCCCTGGATTGGTCACATTAGATCAGGTGGGGTTTGTACCGGGCAGGGAAGCCAGGGACAACTCCATACGCGCCCTGAACATACAACACTGGCTACAAACGTCGAACTCCAAAGGCTTCTTTCTATCCCTTGATGCGGAGAAGGCGTTTGACAGGGTGGCCTGGGATTACATGCGGGAAGTCCTAAAAAGAATCGGGCTGATGCCCCGCATGGCTACGTGCATTAACGCCCTATATTCCAATCCTTCGGCCAGGGTAAAGACTAACGGCTTCCTGTCAGGCGCCTTCTCCATCAGCAACGGAACTCGCCAGGGATGCCCCTTATCCCCGCTAATTTTTGTTTTGTCATTAGAACCCCTTTTAAACAGATTACGTAATAATCCCGACATCAAAGGAGTCACCATAGCAGGAAAGGAATTTAAAGTCGCTGCCTTTGCGGACGACATCCTACTCTCCCTACAAACCCCCAGAATTTCCTTACCAAATTTACTAAAGGACATAGGCCAGTTTGGAGAATTCTCCAACTTAAAGATAAATTACTCGAAATCTCACGCCTTGAACGTCTCGCTGCCCCACCAGGAAGTGTTGCACTGCCAGGATTCTTTCCCATTTCAGTGGAAGGAAACGGCTATAACATATCTTGGCATTCAGATTACCAGGAACATGACGGAACTTTTCAACCTGAACTTTCTGAAAGCACTTACGAGGGTTCAGAGTGACCTGAAAGACTGGGCCAATTTGAACATTTCCTGGTTTGGCCGGGCGGCCCTAATCAAGATGGTGATCCTTCCCCGTCTGTTGTATTTGATACAGTCAATTCCAATTCACCTTCCCACCTCCTTCTTTGCGTCATATAGGAAAGCTTGCTCTCTTTTCTTATGGAGAAACAAACCTCCCCGCATAAAACACTCACGGCTCACCCTACCCAAAAACCGTGGTGGAATCGGCCTACCAGACCTTCACAAATATTATCTAGCATGTCACCTGACTAGGGTCGCAGACTGGAAGATCCACCACCTGAGGAAGGCATGGGTCTCATTGGAAAGGCTCTTTACCTACACACCTACGCACATACTCCCATGGCTCCCTCCTCATCTATGGCCCCAATCACTCAAAACACACCCCCTTATATACCCTACCCTGGCGGCGTTTAATAGAGCTGTATCCCAGCATAAACTCTCCTCACATCTGGGCCCGCTGACGTCATTAAGGGGGAACCCGGACTTCCCTCCGGGAGACCCCACTTTTTTGCACAAGGAATGGCCATACCCGGACATTCTAGCGAAACACTTATTTAAGGGGGGAAACCCACGTCCAAGCGATGACCTGGCAGCCGAGTCACGCACACAGAATATTCCTTTCTGGCCATTTAGACAAATGAGACACTATCTTGCATCCAAAGCCACAAATGCGACCTGGTCAAGGTCTCTTACCCCGTTTGAATCTCTTTGCCTCCGCCCGGCCCCACAAAGACATCTCATATCTTTCATTTGCGCCCTCCTCCAGGATGACTCCTTCCCATCATCCTCCAGACGCCTTCATGAATCCTGGGAGAAGGACGTAAATTTAGAGCTCACCGATAAAGACTGGGAAAACATATACACAATCGCCCATAAGGGTTCACTAAACGTTGCGATCCAAGAAAACGGATACAAAATTATAACCAAATGGTATAGGACCCCCTCACGCCTACATAAATTTTCGCCTACAATCCCTAACACCTGCTGGAGATGTGATTCCGATGTGGGATCCATGATACACATCTGGTGGGAATGTGGATCCATACAACCTTTTTGGGCGGAAGTACACTCCATCATTAAAAAGGTAACAACCTATGAACTCGACTACAACCCAGCACAGTACCTCCTACATCATTCAACCCTTCCCAAGCGCGTATATCACAGATCTTTGGCCATGCACATGGTAAATGCAGCTAGGCTCTGTATTCCAAACCATTGGCGCTCCCCGGAGGCTCCTACCACTAGAGAATGGCTAGCTAGAGTGACCAGAATTGCAGAACTGGAGGAACTTATCTACACTTCTCAGGAGCGCTTACAGAAATACACACTGACATGGGCCTGCTGGTCCCACTTCAAATCTACTGAATGCTACAAATCTTACTCCCCCCCCTGAACTCACTGCACCATGGGATTCCTGAACGGACCACGGACCTCACCCTTACCACCCAGACCGATAATTCTTTACAGTCCCGTGATGGAGGAGTGGCCTCCTTCCCTCCTACCCCCTCTCTGTCCACCCCTCCCCCCTACCCCCCTTCCCCCCTCTTTTCATCTCTTTTTCTCAGAACACCCCAATTCCAGGCCCGTTGCCGGGAAGCTTACCCTGAAAGGTACACTCTGTCTATTCTCACCATATGGTTTCAGTTTGTCATTGATACCTGTCAAAATGTTATCTGCAATATGTTTATTTTGACAAACGTTTATGCCTGTACTATTTTTTATGCTTCAATAAAATCTTTTGTGGGAAAAAAAAAAAAAAAAAAACCAAACCTGCTAAATCTCATCCTAAAAAAAAAAAAAAAAAAAACCCCAAACATTATATATATTTTTTTCTAACACCCTAGAGAATAAAATGGAAGTCATTGCAATACTTTTTGTCACACCGTATTTGCGCAGCGGTCTTACAAGCGCACTTTTTTTGGAAAAAATTCACTTTTTTAAATGAAAAAATAAGACAACAATAAATTTGGCCCAATTGTTTTATATATTGTGAAAGATAATGTTACGCCGAGTAAAATGATACCCAACATGTCACGCTTAAAAATTGCGCCCGCTCGTGGCATGGCGTCAAACTTTTACCCTTAAAAATCTTGATAGGCGACGTTTAAAAAATTCTACAGGTTGCATTTTTTGAGTTACAGAGTAGGCCTAAGGCTAAAATTAATGCTCTCGCTCTAACGATCGCGGCGATACCTCACTTGTGTGGTTTGAATACCGTTTTCATATGTCGGCGCTACTCGCGTATACGTTCGCTTCTACGCTCGAGCTCGTCGGGACGGGGCGCTTTAAAAAAAATTTTTTTTGCTTTTCGCATTTATTTTTATTTATTTTAGAATTTTTAACACTGAAAAAAAAAAAAAATATCACTTTTATTCCTATTACAAGGAATGTAAACATCCCTTGTAATAGAAAAAAGCATGACAGGTCCTCTTAAATATGAGATCTGGGGTCAAAAAGACCTCAGATCTCATATTTGGGCTTAAATGCAAAAAAAAAAAAAAAAATTTGGAAATGTCATTTTTTCAAATGACAAAAAAAAAAAATGTTTCTTTAAGACGCTGGGCGGGACTGACGTTTTGATGTCACTTCCGCCCAGCGGAGCTATGGGGACGGGCGAAGGAGATTTTTCCTTCAGTCTCGTCCCCGCTCAGCTGCCGGATGGTCGCGATCTCCTCCGCCGCTACCGACGGCTACGGTAAGCGGCGGAGGGCGCGGGAGAGCGGCGGGAGGGGGGGGGGCCCTCTCCCGCCACCGATAACGGCGATATCGATCTCGCCGCGGAGACCGCCATTATCGTTAACACGGCCGCCCACAGAAGAGATGAATATCTCGATTGTGGCAGCAGCTGCTACCGTTACCGAGATATTCATCTCTAAAGTGAGGACGTATAACGACGGTGGGCGGTCGGCAAGTAGTTAACAAATTACAATGTGACAACCCAAAGAGGTGAAATTCATCCTTCCACATGCTACATAGACTGTATCAATAACAGCAAAAAAGCTTTTCACTATTTTAGCCAATGACAAACTCTTTCTCTGATCATTACATCTACTCCTGGAATGTAGAGGCAGCAGGTGGATAAGGAAACAAAGGGGAGTTGGAGAGCTGGATGGGGAGAAGGAGGGTAAACAGAGTCAGTAGGGTCTTATCACTGGCCAGATTCATCAAGAGATAAGACGGCGGATCTCCTGATCCGCCATCATATCTCTGAGATCCGACGGTCGGATCTATGCGACTGATTCATAAGAATCAGTTACGCATAGATCTCCCTTAGATCCGACTGGTGTAAGTGACTTACACCGTCGGATCTTAGGCTGCAATATCCCACCGGCCGCTAGGTGTCGCTTCGTTTTTTTACGCAAGGAATATGCAAATTCCGATTTCCACCGATTCAAAAATGAACGCCCGCCCGCCGCTTTTTTTTTACGTCGCTTGCGTTCTGCTTTTTCCGGCGGATAGTTACCCCTGCTATATGAGGGGTAGCTAATGTTAAGTATGGCCGTCGTTCCCGCACCGAGGTTTCAAATTTTTACGTTGTTTGCGTAAGTAGGTCTGGAATACGGATGGCCGCAATTTACGTTGCCGCCAAAAACAATGACGTCCTAGCGACGTCATTTGGAGCATGCGCACTGGGAAATTTTGCCGGCGGCGCATGCGCAGTTAAATCGGCCCGAGAACGCGCCTGATTTAAATTGTACACTCGCCCTAGCCGCGGAATTTGAATTCCGCCGGGGGAGTTACGATCCGCCGGTGCAAGTTTCCAAAAGTGCACCGGCGGATCGTAAATCACATAGATTACGCGGATCTAAAGATCCGCTAATCTATGTGAATCTAGCCCAATATTCTTCACAAACCCTGGCATTTTATTTAGGTAGTAGCTAGGTAGCTAGGTAATAGGAGAACACTGTGCTCAGAGATACAAAGAGGCAATTATACGTTTATCTCTAGGTACTACTTTATGCAACTGGAGCCAAAAAGGAATGGGTGTTCCAGGGCTCAAGATAAATTTAATTGACTTCTGCCACATTAAAGCCTCGTACACGCAATATGATTGTTGGCAGGGGATTGCCTGTTGACAGATTGTTGTCCTAAAATCTTAACTTTAATACACTCCTTTTGACGATTGTTGTTTTTCACCAACAAATGTTGGATGACAGGCTAGTAAATTTGGTGTCTGACCATCTCCTGTAGTAGGAACTGCAGTCTCTGCCCATCTCCTGTATTATATCTGCAGCCTCTGACCATCTCCTGTACTATAGGGGAAAATAGAGCGATGGCGGGACTGTAGCGGTGCACAAAATAAAGAAGTATAGAACAGTAATATAAATTTTAATAGTTTATTAAAAAAGACAATATAGCATCAAGCTACACAGCACACTATAGACCCACAAGGGCCCACTAAGCACATAGATAACCTGATTGATAATACAGTATCAATTAAAAAAAATCCTGTGACAGATAGCAGATACTGTAACAGGGATCGCAACCAGGGGGTGTGTAACATTTAAATCAGGCGCGTCCCCGCGCCGAACGAACTGCGTATGCGCCGTCCGCTAAATTTCCCAGCATGCATTGCTCCAAATGACGTCGCTAGGATGTCATTGGTTTCGACGTTAACGTAAATTACGTCCATCCGTATTCGCTGACGACTTACGCAAACGACGTAAAAAATTCGAAATTCGACGGCCATACTTAACATAGGATACGCCGCATATAGCAGGGGTAACTATACGCCGGAAAAAGCCAAACGCAAACGACGTAAAAAAAAATGCGCCGGGCAGGCGTTCGTTTCTGAATCGGCGGAAATCCTCATTTGCATATTCGTCGCGTAAAAAAAACGAAACGCCACCTAGCGGCCTGCCTGGAATTGCAGCCTAAGATCCGACGGTGTAAGTCACTTACACCTGTCGGATCTTAGGGAGATCTATGCAGAACCTGATTCTATGAATCAGGCGCATAGATACGACGGACGGAACTCTGAGATACGCCGTCGTATCTCTATCTGAATCCGGGCCACAGTGTCTTTTCTACCAGATAGATAGATAGATAGATAGATAGATAGATAGAGTTTAGTTAAATTGTGTAGAGGATATATATATACATCCTAGCGTTGTACATATATTTATACACTGTATAGCTTAGATAGATCACGTGTGCTGTTTTTTGCCCATAAATGCAGTCACTCTTACTGCACGTTTGCAGTTTTTTGCCCATAAACGCAGTTGCTGTTACTGCATGTGGGCTATTTAATTGCACATACACGTATTTGCTCTTACTGCACGTGTGCTGTTTTTTGGCCCATAAATGCAGTCGCTCTTACTTCACGTGTGCTGTTTTTTTGCCCATAAACGCAGTAGCTCTTATTGCACGTATGCTGTTTTTTTTTGCCCATAAACGCAGTCGCTCTTACTGCACGTTTGCTGTTTTTTGCACATAAATGCAGTTGCTGTTACTGCATGTGAGCTTCTCATTTTTAATGTGCCATGTCATTTTACTTAGGGCCCCAGGGAGGTCAGGATCGACACTGGGTCTTGTAATGACCTGGGGGAGTGGTGGCGGGGAAACTCATGCTATTTTTTTTCAATGATTTTTATCCATATTGCAGGGACCAAACATTACATTAAAGCCGCAAGCAGTATTAAATTACTTTTTTCTGAGAGTAATCTCATGTTGTGCAGGGACATTTCTAAACACGTGCCACTACTATAGACACCCAGCAGGTATGATATTTAAAGGAATTTTTGATTTTTTTTTCACTTTAAGCATCATTAAAATCGCTGCTCCAGAAAAAACTACAGTTTTTAAAACTTTTTTTTCCATTGATACATTTTCCTTGGGGCAAGACCCATGTTCTCAAAAACATTTTCCAACAATAACTTGAATATTGGTCTTTAAAATGAGCACTTTTGAATTCGAACGTTCGAGTCTCATATACTTCAATGGGGTTCTAAATGTTCGAGCGATTGATCGGTCCGTTCGAAAGTTCTGGTGCGAACCGAACGCGGGTATGTTCGGCTCATCCCTACTTGCCACCCAGGCCGATTCTGACACTTCTCTCCTACAGTACATGTAAAAATCATCATTTGTGTTTTGCTCAAAAATTACTCAGAACCTTCAAACATTATATATATATAAAAAAAACACTAGCACAATTTTTTTTTGTATACTAAGCGATGCTTTAACTTTTTTTACAGGTTACATGTTTAGAGTTACAGAGGAGGTCTAGTGCTAGAATTATTGCTCTCGCTCTAACGATCATGGCGTATGTAACCTGTGTGTATCTGGCTCTGATACTAGCCAGGGCCTTCCCAGGGACTGACTAGTACCTCTCCCCAGCCTGTCCCCACACACCCTCTCACCTGCTGACCTGTGGATGGGGGAATCACTTCTGCAGTGTTATTGTGTTCTGCCTGTGAATACAATGATCAGTGTTGCTATAGCTGGCAGCACTGATTGTTTTGGGAAAAACCTGACAGGCTGGTTGTACTCAAGTCAGATAATAGGTGGACTTGTGTAAAACCAGCTAGCCCATACATAGATCGACTATGACTGGTCTCTGCTTAATTGGCATAATTTCAATATAGATATAGATTTCAATGTATGTACCACTTAAAGGGGTTGTAAAGACAAAAATATTTTCCTCTTAAATTAAAGTCTGACAGTAGCTGATAAAGTAAAAAGTAATGTTTTTCATCATAACTAATTTGATACCTGTTGAAATTGAGCTGTTTTATTCACCTCCGTCTCTCCTGAATTGTTTTTCTTACTGACTTCCTGGTTTGCGGTGCTCATTTATTCTTGCTACATCACGGCCTAATGGGAACTACAGTTCCCATTAGGCTTAGCCTCCATGCCTGTGAGGGATAAGAGAGTATCTTCACGCAGGGCTGTAGTCATAGGGAGGGGATGAGCACATGCTGCTTTCCACCATGCAAAACAGCTCAGGTGCTGGGGAAAGCAAGAAGAGGAGAGACAGGAAATGGCATTTTCAAACCTGGATTACAGTATTTTGGAGGTCAGAAGGAAAAACAAGGTAAGTGATATTTAAATGCTCTAGCTTACAGCAATCAATGAATCTAATAAAAAACGAACCTTTAGTGTTCCTTTAACCACTACACATTTCCTAAACATCCTTCCACAAACCTTTACATTTTTCCTTCCCAGATTCATCTTCCTCACCTGTACATACTCTCCACACTTCTCTCCTATACATACTGCTCACTGTCATACCCTTCACACTCCTCTCCTATACATAGTGCCCACCGTCATACTCTCCACACTCCTCTCCTATACATAGTGCCCACCGTCATACTCTCCACACTCCTCTCCTGTGCATACTGTTCACTGTCATACCCTCCACACTCCTCTCCTATACATAGTTCCCACCATCATACCCTCCACACTCCTCTCCTATACATAGTGCCCACCATCATACCCTCCACACTCCTCTCCTGTGCATACTGTTCACTGTCATACCCTCCACACTCCTCTCCTGTGCATACTGTTCACTGTCATACCCTCCACACTCCTCTCCTATACATAGTGCCCACTGTCATACCCTCCACACTTCTCTCCTATACATAGTGCCCACCGTCATACTCTCCACACTCCTCTCCTGTGCATACTGTTCACTCTCATACCCTCCACACTCCTCTCCTATACATAGTGCCCACTGTCATACCCTCTACACTTCTCTTCTATACATAGGGCCCACTGTCATACCCTCCACACGTCTCTCCTGTACATACTGCCGACTGTCATATCCTCCCCACTCTTCTTCTGTACATACTGCTCACTGTCTTACCCTCCACACTCATTTAATGTACATACTGCTCAGTATCATACCATCCACACTCCTCTCCTGTACATACTGCTCGCTCTCATACCCTCCACATTCCTCTCCTGTACATACTGCCCATTGCCATACCCTCCACACTCTTCTCCTGTACCTACTGCTCACTGCCTTACCCTCCACACTAATTTAATGTACATACTGCTCAGTATCATACCGTCTACACTCCTCTCCTGTACATACTGCTCACTGTCATACCCTCCACACTCCTCTCCTGTGCATACAGTCCACTATCATACCTTCCACACTCCTCTCCTGTACATACTGTAACTCAACCTTACCCTTCACACTCTACATACTGCCAACTATCTTTCTCTCCACATTATTTTCCTGTACATACCGCCTCCCATCATATCCTCCTCTCCTGTACATACTGCCCACTTTCATACCCTCTACACTCCTCTCTGGTACATACCACCCTCTGTCATACCCTCCACACTCCTCTCCTGTGCATACTGCCCACTGTCATACCCTCCACACTCCTCTTATGTACATACTGCTCACTGTCATACCCTCTACACTCCTCTCCTGTACATACTACCCACTGTCATACCCTCCACACTCCTCTCCTGTACATAGTGCCCACTATTAGACCCTCCACATTCCTCTCCATCACCTGCACATACTTCCCAGTTTTATACCGTCCCTACTCCTCTCCTACGCCTCTTACCCACAAAAACAGTTCTTTAAAACTATACCGAATATCCTTAATGTTACTAGCTTTAGAATAGGCACACTTTTGTTAGTTCAACTAAAGGAAATCTTCTCAGTCCTCATATTTATTCTGCCCATTATTAGTACTTATTTAATTTTATGATTTCTACTGTGATGTATAGAGGAACATAGGGGATCTCAGCTACTCTAAATATAGCACTTGTAAAAAAAAGTGTCCCTTAAAAATGTTTTTGAAACGTTGGCAACTATGCACTTAGACACTGCCCAAGGGCCATCGGGTCAGTAGGGGGCCTCATGAGAGGCTCCTGGGATCCTGTGATAATAAAGCGGTAGTAAACTTTGCTAACATTACTACTTTTTAGAGGCCATGAGGTAGGTTATGCCATAGTGTACAAATATAAAGAAGGGGAATGTCAAGGAGAGGCTGATGTTAATGGTCCACTCAGTAGACATGGAAAAGGGGCCTAGAAGGGGAGACACATGTCTTCCGACAGGTAGTCTACTGAGCGTCTAAGCAATATATAGAAGATAAAGAAAGAGGTCAAAGGTAAAAAAAGGTAAGAGTCAGAAGGAAAGGGACAGAGGAGGGGTGTAAAAAAAGAGGGAAGTAAAAATAAGAAAAAGAAAAAAAGGGGGCTGAGGGAGGTCCCCTGGCAACTCAAAAAATCCAGAAAAGGAAAAAGGGAATGCAGCAGAATTCCTCTCCTCCTGGCATGAACGCTCCAAACCTGGCCCCTCAGAACAGCAGGAGCAAGCAAAGCATAAGACCCTTTGGTTCTTTAGAGCAGTGTTCCCCAACCCCCGGGCCGCGGACCAGTACTGGTCTGTGGATCAAATGGTACCGGGCCGCCCGAGGAACTTTAAATAATTTCACTGTGGGTCCTCCCGCTTCCTGATTGGCCGAAAGGCAAACCCCACTCCATTGGCCGAGGAGGAGGCGCCGCGGGAGGACTGAAGACTCGAGGTCAGAGATGCGGGGACTGAAGAGAAGCTGCCGTGAGGTAAGTGCACAGAGGAAGTGGGTGACAGTGGTGGGTGAAGGGAATCACAGTGATTGAAGCCAACAGCTGAAGAAGTGGGATGCAGCCATTTTGTGGGTGAGTGTGTGGGGCACAGGTGAAGAGGGAGTTACTTTAATGGTAAAGGTGGCTCTAGAGTCTACGCTGGCATCTCTGTATTGAAAGGGGGAACACTGGCATATCTGTATTGAAAGGGGCACGGTGATCTCTGTATTGAAAGGGGGAACGCTGGCATCTCTGCATTGAAAGGGGGCACAGTCATCTTTTGTGATTTATATATATTTCACAGTTATTTTATCTGGCGCAACACTATTTTATGTTTTTATTGTTTCCGATTGTGAGGTGTGAGCACAGTTAAGTGTATGCTGCCGGATTTGTGCACTTTATCGGATTTTTTCACTTTATATTAATATTTATGTTTTTTTATACACTGGTCATATATTTATAACACTGATCACATTTTTGCGCTGATAGTTTTTGGATTTACATTCGGATTTAGGAGACGTCTGGAGTGAAGAGAAAGAAAAGGTATCACTCTTCTAGCTCTTCTATCTGTTCACCGGTACTCATGTGTGTACTGACGTGTTATTGTGTCTGCTTTAACCCACAAATTAGCAAAAATGAGTATGAAACAGACATCATTAGAAAGTTTCCTTGTGAAGAAAAAAAGGCCCAGTGAACAGACAGAAGAAGAGCCTTCAACATCAAAGAAACATGCAACTTTTAACATACAGTACCTATTTGAAATATGGATTTATCGGGACAGGTGATTCCCACGCACCAAAACCGCTCTGCATAGTTTGCGGCGAGAATCTCTCTAATGAGGCAATGAAACCTTCAAAACTGCTTCGCCACTTGACCGCCAAGCACCCTGGCATAAAAGACAAGCCCCTGGAGTATTTTGAAAGAAAAAAACAGGAGCATGAAGCACAGAAGACATTTATGAGGGCCACCACATCAATAAAGGAGAATGCACTGAGAGCATCATATTTGGTGGCTAACGGCATTGCTAAGTGCCCTCCACTAAAGACATTTGCCGTGAACTTCTAGGAGAGGCTGCTGTGGAAAAGGTATCACATGTGCCTTTGTCAGCTAGCACTGTGACTAGGCGCATTGAGGAAATAGCCGAAGACATTGAGGCACAATTGTTGGAGAGGATTAACACATCACCGTGGTATGCACTTCATGTTGACGAATCTACAGATATCGACAACAAGGCACTACTACTTGTTTATGTGCGATATCTATATCAGGAGGATGTGCATGAGGATTTGTTATGTGCACTATCTTTGCCAACCAACATCACAGGAGCAGAACTGTTCAAGTCACTGGATGGTTATATATCAGGAAAACTGAAATGGTCCTTTTGTGTCAGCATATGCACAGACAGAGCTGCTGCCATGACCGGACGACTGTCTGGTTTAACTGCTCGGATTAAGGAGGTTGCACCTGAGAGTGAATCTACGCATTATCTCATTCACAGGGAAATGCTGGCAAGCCGAAAAATGTCACCGGAATTTAACAGCGTATTGATGGATGTCGTTAAAGTTATTAACCACATCAAAGCACACGCACTTAACTCGCGCCTGTTTGAGCAGCTTTGTGAGGAGATGGACGCAGAGTACAGATGCCTTCTCTTATACACAGAAATAAGATGGTTATCCAGAGGAAAATCGGTAACCAGAGTATTTGAATTACGAGAGCCATTGCAAAGGTTTCTCTCAGAAAAGAAGTAACCGCTGGCAGCACATTTCAGTGACAAGGTATGGGTCGCAAAACTGGCTTACCTGTGTGACATATTCAGCCTGCTCAATGAACTCAATCTGGGCCTTCAGGTGAAAGTAGCTGCATTTAAAGCCAAACTGGAGTTGTGGGGATGGCGCGTGAACAGAGGCATTTTGGACATGTTTCAGACATTAGCGGGGATTTTAGGCGAGACTGAGCTTGAACATTCATTCTGCCAGTTGGTGCACGATCACCTGTCTTTGCTTTTAAAAGAGTTTGAGTGCTACTTCCCAACCACAAAAGACCCACAAACTGGTAAGGAATGGATCCGCGACCCATTTGACAACAAATCAGGCAAATCTAGCATGTCTATGCAAGAAGAAAAACAACTGCTGGAGATTGCAAATGACGGTGGCCTTAACCACTTAACGACTGCCGCATGTACATGTACGTCGGCAAAATGGCACGAACAGGCAGAACGACGTGCCCGCACGTCGCTGCCTTTCCGTGGGTCGGGGGTCTGATCGGGACCTCCCCCGGTACATGCGGCAGTCAGTAAGCCTCAGGGAGCTATCCGGGATGAGGGCGCGGCTATTCGTTTCTAGCCGCCCCCTTGCGATCGCTCCCCGGAGCTGAAGAACGGGGAGAGCCGTATGTAAACACGGCTTCCCCGTGCTTCACTGTGGCGGCTGCATCGATCGTGTGATCCCTTTTATAGGGAGACACGATCGATGACGTCAGACCTACAGCCACACCCCCCTACAGTTGTAAACACACACTAGGTGAAGCATAACTCCTTCAGCGCCCCCTGTGGTTAACTCCCAAACTGCAACTGTCATTTTCACAATTAACAATGCAATTTAAATGCATTTTTTGCTGTGAAAATGACAATGGTCCCAAAAATGTGTAAAAATTGTCCGAAGTGTCCGCCATAATGTCGCAGTCATGGAAAAAATCGCTGATCGCCGCCATTAGTAGTAAAAAAAAAAAAAAAAATGCAATAAAACTATCCCCTATTTTGTAAATGCTATAAATTTTGCGCAAACCAATCGATAAACGCTTATTGCGATTTTTTTTACCAAAAACAGGTAGAAGAATACGTATCGGCCTAAACTGAGGAAAAAAAATTATATATGTTTTTGGGGGATATTTATTATAGCAAAAAGTAAAAAATATTGAATTTTTTTCAAAATTGTCGCTCTATTTTTGTTTATAGAGCAAAAAATAAAGACCGCAGAGGTGATCAAATGCCACCAAAAGAAAGCTCTAATTGTGGGAAAAAAAGGACGTCAATTTTGTTTGGGAGCCACGTCGCACGACCGCGCAATTGTCTGTTAAAGCGACGCAGTACCGAATCGCAAAACCTGGCCTGGGCATTTAGCTGCCTAAAGGTCCGGGGCTTAAGTGGTTAAACCTAAGTTTGAGACAACAACTCTGCCTGTGTTCTGGATTAAAGTCATGGCGGAATACCCTGAGATTGCCACCACAGCACTTAAATCCCTATTGCCATTTCCGACAACCTATCTGTGTGAGGCAGGGTTTTCTGCAGTGACAGCAACCAAAACAAAACAACGGAATAAACTGGGTATAAGCAACACACTTCGGGTGTCATTGTCTCCTATTACCCCCAGATGGAACCGTCTCGTTGCAAAGAAACAAGCTCAGGGTTCTCATTGATTTGGCATTCTAGTGAGTTAAATAAAATAAATCACTTTATATTCATTTTTTGGTGTAGCTGTATTTTTTTTTTTTTTTTAATCAATAGGTTTTTATTGAAAATTTTTCTTTTTTATCATAAGTAACAGGGGATACAAGAGAATAGATATACACAATAATCGATGTGGAAGTACAGTACGATTTTCAGCAGTAGTACAACATGTAGGCTTAAAAATACATACATCATACGAGTTTAGGCCATATAGACCAACAGTTGTCAAATGCCCTACATTTTAATGAGTTTATAGCTATTAGACGTTCAAAAGTATAGTTTCTATGGACTGCAGTAACGACTTCAGATATATTAAGGGCTTTGTCAGATTTCCAGTTGCACAGTACCAGCAGGCGTGTCTCAAGGAGAATATGTGTTACGATTGGTCGGACTATGTGTGGGAAGGTGTCCATTTTGAGGTGCAATAGTGCCATAGCAGGATCAGGGTGTGTTAGAATCCCTGTGAGGGAAGATATCAGTTGGAAAACTCTATTCCATAAGCTTCTTATGCTAGGGCATTGCCAGAACATATGCAAGAGGTTCCCTACTTGCCCACACCCCCTCCAGCAGGTCGGGGATTGTCCCGGGAAGTATGTGGCCAGACGGAAGGGAGTGTAGTGCCATCTGTTAGCCATTTTAATCATTAGTTCCCAGTGTTTAACACAGTGGGAGGACTTGTGTACCTCTGTGAAGGCTTGCCGCCATTGTGACTCCGAAAATGTAACACCCAGATCAACCTCCCATTTTTGCATTGCAGTTGTTTTAATAAATTTCATTCTGTCGTGTAACGAGTTATAAAAGAAGGATATGCCCTTGGTGTTGTTATTTACTGTGGAGAGGTAATGCCAAATTTTGCTTGGAACAGTCACGGACGGGTGGGTATGATGTTTCAGGAAGTGTGTAATCCTGAGGCACTTGAAAATTTTAGTGTCTGGGAGGCGAAATTGCCTCACAATTTGTTCCGCAGTTTTGGGTGTTTGCTGTATTTTATTTTGAAGGCATGTTTAAATACAATTAAATTTAAATTATTAAATCAAAACAAGCGGGCCACGGAAAAATTATCAAACGTTTACCTGGTCCGCGGCGATAAAAAGGTTGGGGAGCACTGCTTTAAAATATGGGATTTTTTAAACCTGTACCATATATATATATATATATATATATATATATATATATATATATATATATATATATATATATATATATATAAAAACAATCATATATGTCCTTTAGGCCTCATGCACACTGGATGTTTTTGGATGTTTTTACAGCAGCTGTTTTTGGCTTCAGACATGTTTTTTTCTACAGTCAATAAACTCCCTATCATGTTATCCTTCAGCGTATGTGTCCATGCACACATAGGTGGTTATCAGAAGTTTTGGCTGGGGCTTTTTTTTTTGTGGCTTTAAAAAAAAAAAACTAGTGGGTGCTGAGAGGAGTTTTTCAGCTGTTTTCAGTTATAAAAACGCTTTAACAACAAAGATTGCTGATAAACGCTGATAAACGCTCAAAGCGCGGCTCACCAGCATTTTTTTTATTTATTTTATCCATTGAAGGGAAAAAATAATAATAATAATTTAAAAGAAAACACGAAAAAATGCTAACACAGAAAAATGCCCCAAAACACTAATAAATGCTAAAAAACGCTATTTCAAAAATGTTAAAAAAAGTTGAAAAACTCACTGCAAAGCTACTGCCATTTTTTTAACGTTATTTTAACATTGAGTATGCATGAGGTCTAAAGCCTCGTACACACGATAGGTTAACCAGAGGACCACGGTCTGAAGGACCGTTGTCATAGGTTAACCTATGAAGCTGACTGATGGACCGTCGTGCCTACACACCATCAGTTAAAAAAACGATCGTGTCAGAACGCGGTGACGTAAAACACAATGACGTGCTGAAAAAAACGAAGTTCAATGCTTCCAAGCATGCGTCGACTTGATTCTGAACATTCGTGGATTTTTAACCGATGGTTGTGCATACTAACGATCGGTTTTGACCTATCGGTTAGCAATCGGTTAAATTTTAAAGCAAGTTGACATTTTTTTAACCGAAGGTTAAATAACCTATCGGGCCCCCACACGATCGGTTTGGACCGATGAAAACGGTCCATCAGACCGTTGTCCTCTGGTTAACCTATCGTGTGTACGAGGCCTAAAAGTAATGTACATTTATTATCATATTATTGTACTTATAAAATGATTGTAAAGGTAAATGATTTGCGCTTCAATGACCTCTGGCCAAACATGTATAACTTTGCAGTCCTGTCAAATGTTTAGCAGCCTTTTGATATTCAATGCTAGCCTACTATTCTGGTATCAATTTGTGATCTCCATTCTCTATATACTCGCATATTCTGCTATTTAACTACTATGCCTGAATGCCCCCTTCCATGAACTTAATTGTTCTATACAAATGATTTCTGCAACTAGACCTGACTTGATACTTTATGCTTCATAACTTTGCTTGATGATTCAGTACTCCACCTGGTTTTCTGTCTTATTTTCTGAGTTTTCCAGTATAATGGTCAAATAGAGTGTTACAAGGTCAAGTCGAGTACTTCCAACAAGGTGCAAGAATTAATCCTGAACACTTTTTAGACTTTGCCTAACCTAAGGCTGGCCATACATACACTTTTCCTCAATGCCCTGTACACACATACTGTGCCCTGTACAAGATGAGAGCTTTTGGTCGGGAATCCTGACCGTGTGTATGCTCCATCTGACTTTTTCCAACGAAAAAACTGCCGGAAAAAGATAAAGAGCTGGTTCTCTATTTTCCCGACAGGAAAAATTCCTAGCGGAAAAACGTTTCATCTGTATGGAATTCCGACAGGAAAAAAAACATGCATGCTCAGAAACAATTTGACGCATACTCGGAAACATTGAACTTCTTTTTCTCTCCTCATCGTAGTGTTGTACATCACAGCGTTCTTAACGCTCCAGAGTTCAGAGAACTTTTGTATGACCGTGTGTATGCAAGACAAGCTTGAGCGGAATTCCCGTTTTTTCCGACGGGAAATCCGGTTGTGTGTACGGGGCATTAGATTCACCAAAACCATATCATGTGAGGTCAAACCTAAACACTTTAAATTTGTTCAGGCAGGCGCATTCAGTAAATGGCTGAAGGTTTATCTAAGGATGGGTTTACACCATCTCCCGATTCCATAGCTCAGTAGGGGTCCGGTGCATGCTGGTTCACCATTTCAGGTCCGATTTCAGCACAAATTTGGGGCTGAATTCAGACCTGAAATGGAACAAAAAAGGCACACATTTTTTCAGAAAATTGCACTGGACCTGCTGCGGAGATATGTGAACTTGCTCCATAAAGAGCCGGTCACATTCTCCTGCTATGAAAATTGGATGCGGTGAAAACCACATCCAATTCACATAAGTGCGAAACCCAGTCTTAGGGAAATTCAAGAACAAAATGTATGGCAAGCTTAACCTACAAGACAACTTTTTCCCAGCCAGTGATAGATTGACTGTTAGGGTCTGTTGTCTCCCTTTACTAACTGTTGTCTGTGTATGAGTTTTGGTGTGACATTTTTACTTTTAATAACTGACCTTATATGGAATTGTTGATATATCAAAACATGCAACAATGATTTTTTTTTTTCATGGACCTAAATCTAAGGAGCAGACCTACATGACGTAAGTAATTTTATTTATACCTGAGCTGTATCTGAGAAATGAGAACACAGACTATTTATGCTTGTCTTTCTGTTGTTGGAAAAGAAAAAGAAAAATTATGATTGTGATGGAAGCTTTGCCCAAATCCCTTGTGAGCATTATAGACAAGAACCAAGAATATAAGCACACAATTCTTCAACTTTGTGTGACAAGTAGATTCTAATCCTATCAAGATGCTTTTTTCTTAGTAATACTGTGACATGCTGAACAACATGACCAGCATGAAATACCATAAATAATTTTATTATTATTATTATTATTATTATTATTATTATTATTATTATTATTATTATTATTATTATTATTCATTGTATTATTTTAGTTAATGTTGTAAACCAATTGATTTAGTCAAGTGTATAATCTAAAAAAAAAAAAAAAAAAACATTTATTTTGCCTAATTGTGCCATAAACACATGACATACCAATTAATAATAAAAAAAAAAGTAATCAGTCAGTAACTATAATAACTGCATGCATTCTTATATGATTTTAGGGTCACTGGTATTTGCACTTTGAATCGTAACAATCATATTTTAAATTGTAATGTGCTCTAAATTAAAATGAGCCTTTTCATTGAAAATGACCATCTGCTTAAGAAGATTTTACAGCATGCTGAAAAATAAATTGAATGATATTGCCAATTTGTATAAGTTACAGGCATTTTGTGTACCTAAATTGTTATGATTGTGATTTGTGATCTCTACATTTTGTTGATTTTTATGAAATCGTCTATCTACTGACATGTTTAGGCAATGCCATTTTGGATATCAAATAGTAAAAGCACAGAGGAATCATGTTTTGGTATGAAACAGAAAGACTGCAACCTGTCTGACACAATGCACATGTAATAATTGTGCATTGCAATACTGGTTGTGCTTTCTGGGTAGTGGTAAATAATAAATGATGGGATAAATAAAAATAAATGCACAGGCTAAAAGTCACTAATGAGTAATTTCAGGATTGATAGGCAGGGACATATTCATCACTATTCTGATAATAGTGGTTGCTAAAGAGGAACAAATCGGCAGTGATTATGTAAATGAAAAACAGGTATGCAAAAGTAAGAATTTTAGAAACTTGAAAATGGGCAACTGCATCAAATTGAAAGTCTAACTAGCTCAGCAGCTTTAACTCCATAATGGTAATTGCAGGCTGAACAATATCTATACAATCTGCATTTATATTGTGGATTATTATAACATGGATATTTACTATCAGTCAATGGTGTGAACCTCTGCACTTGTGAATGGGATGAAGTGATATGAAAAAATGTATATAAATGCAAGTTGTAAACCAATCTGTACCATGTAGGTAATATGTGTACTGGTTGCTGCAGCCCTTGTTGTGTTCCCACAATGTAAACAATAATAAAATGTGATGTAACAGTGATAAGGTCAAAACAAGTTTTCATTGTTTAAGTAAATAATATGTACTAAAACAATACAGTAGTACAAAAAAACATTCAATCAATTCCACATATGAAAAATGCCATGAATTGTGCAAATAATAATACCGGTACAGTCAGTGGGCCAGATTCTCGTAGAAACGGCGTTGGCCGTAGTGTAATTTGCGGCAGAGTAGTGTAAATGGCCCGGCGTATGGCCGCGTAATTCAAAGGGGGCGGCTTGTATTCAAATTAAGCGTGCCCCCATGCCGATTCAACTGCGCATGCGCGGGCTGAAAAATAGCCCAGTGCGCATGCTCCAGCTCACGACGGAAAACGTCAATGACGCCGACGTGAGCGTCATTGACGTAAAGTCGTATTCAAGAACGACTTAGTAAAACGACGTAACCGACGGAAAAAGACGACGCGGACCCGACGCCATACTTAACATGGCATACGGCGGACTGGCGTAAGGTTACCCCTCATATAGCAGGGGTAACCTTACGCTTACGGAAACGACGACGACCCGGCGCAAATTTGTTCGGGAAACAGCGTATCAGGCTCATTTGCATAGTTAAATGAGACCTGAACGTAAACGCCACCTAGCCATCAGCGTTGTATTGCATTTAGGATCCGACGGTGTAAGTGACTTACACCAGTCGGATCCTAGCCTAATTCCGGCATATCTTGTTTTGTGAATACAAAACAATGATACGCCGGCGGGAATTTCGAATTACGCCGGTGTATCTGTAGATACACCGGCGTAACTCTTTTGAGAATCTGGCCCAGTGAGTTCATTGAAAATCAGCTGAGCAAAATCCAATCTCCAACCGTGATAAATGGCAATCACCTTCTTCCATTTAGGAAGTATCAACGTGTATTCTTAAATAATCAAAACAGTGCACTTCCACCGCTGTGCAGAAATTCTGTGCTCACAGAACTCTCACCTCATTAAGAGCTAATGCAAGCCTTTTAATTACCATATTTATTGGTGTATAACACGCACAGGCATATAACACGCACCCTAACATTAAGAGGGACGTTTCAGGAAAAAAACTTTCCACAGCCCCCCCTGCGTATAACACGCAGGTACAGTTTACCCTCTATTTTCAGGGTAAAAAAGTGAGTGTTATACACCAATAAATACAGTAAAAAGCTTAATGGGCTTCCAAGACACTCCAGTAGTCTCCACTTCCAGTAGATTAATACCCAGGGTAATATGGTACTGGTCCAATTAAGGCGCCCATGGTCCCTTTAAAATTCCAATACATCCGCTCAACAGCCTGCAGCAGACTGATGACATTATCTCAGTCAAGGCAAAGTCACTGGAAGCTCACGGGCAGCTTTATAAAGTGCAATTATAGCTAAATGTAACAAGAAAAGAACAATAGCCTCAGCTAGCAGTTTCATGGACAGAAAAAAACCTCCACAATATTACAGATTATTTATATGCATACACAGTATAGTCAGCTTTCCCTAACATTGCAAAAATACTTGCTATTAGCCCAATCTTTTATAGATGGGGACTGGATCATTTATTTTGTCAAAATGATTGGCTCTTGTGAGTTTACCAGAGGCAAGGATTATAAATAGCATTATAAGTTGTTTCTTATTTCTGAAGTTAAATTGGCAAAGTTTTTGGGCAAAAGGTCATGATTCACAACCTTAGTGATTATCGGTTTTCCCAGTTTTGTTATGACCCAGTGCAGTCCAAGATATCGCCAGCACGCCATGTTCAGATAAACAGACAGGACACTTTATTGCCTCAAACAGAAAGCAGTGACATTTCAAAGCCTCTTCTTCAGGCAGCGGTTACTCTTAAGCCCTGTACACACGATCGGTTCGTCTGATGAAAACGGACCAATGGACCATTTTCATCGAACCGATCGCGTATGGGCCCCATTGGTTTTTTATCCATCTGTGAAAAAAAATAAAACCTGTTTTAAATTTTACTTATAGTTAAAAAAACGATAGAAAAAAAAAACGATCGTCTGTGGGGAAATCCATCGGTCAAAAATCCATGCATGCTCAGAATCAAGACGACGCATGCTCGGAAGCATTGAACTTAATTTTTCTCAGCACGTTGTAGTTTTTTACGTCACCGCGTTGGACATTTTTAACCAATGGCAAGACTGATGAAAGTCAGCTTCATCGGATATCCGATTAAAAAATCCATCGGATTAGATTCCATCAGATATCCGATCGTGTGTACAGGGCTTCAGTGATATTAAAGCATTAACATGGTGTGCTGGTGATATCTTGAGCTGGACTTATGCTTTTCAACACAGCACCCTACTATGACATTGTCTCTGTATACAGTGCACTCGACTCTTTCTATTTATGTATCTGTGGTTGCAACCCAAACCTCACCTATAATTATAATGTATGGGATATTTTGTGGGTACAAAAAGAAATAGAATGTACTCTTGCTATTTCCCCAACCCACCGGGTAGATAACGCAGGTCTCAGAAACAGAGAGTACAGTATACCAACAATGACAAACTATTAGGATAGTGTCAAGAAAGAGGGAAAGAAAATTAGGGGAAAGAAAAATAAGACAGAAAAATAGATTCAGAGATTCAGAGCCTGTCCGAAGGCCCAGTCCACCCGCCATCTGCAACAGTCAGCAGCAATCTGGAGATATCAGATCCAAGGATCCCAAACCCATTAAATCCTTGAGAACTTATTCCAGATACTGACCCACTTCATTAAGCATGATCCACGTCAATTTTTGTTTCATCACAGCCAATTTTACTACTGGCTTCTTCCAGACAGTGACTATAGCATTTTTTGCTGCTAGAAACATGAAAAATATCAAGGTCTTAAGCCTCATACACACGATTGGATTTTCCGCAGACAAAGCTTTAGACTTTCGTCCAAAGGGCATTGGCCATAAACTTTTCTTGCTTCCAAACAGCACACAATTGTTTGCCAACAAGTACAAACATAGTGAGGTACTGTGTGAAATTTCAGCTCTTGAGCACCACCCTTTGGGCACCTTCTGCTAATGTCATGTTTAGTGAGCATTGATTCCAAGCATGCGTGTTTGTACTTTGGACTTTTGTGCGACGGACTTGTGTGCACACGATAGGAAAATCTGACAACAGACGGTTGTCCGCAGAAAATGTATT
Organism: Rana temporaria; assembly: GCF_905171775.1. NCBI lineage: Eukaryota > Metazoa > Chordata > Amphibia > Anura > Ranidae > Rana > Rana temporaria. Next base: position 222,080,911 of record NC_053493.1, read on the forward strand.
AGCCTGCCATCTAACATTTGTCAGCGGAAAGTTTGACAACAATTGTCTGATGGAGCGTACAAATGGTCAGATTTTAGGCCCACAGTCTGTCATCACACAATTCCCATCGGAAAATCCGTACGAGGCTTAAGTGTGTTTAGGAATATCATCAATAGGCTCATTAGGAAGAGCAACTTTGTTTTTTCTCTAAATTTACCATTGTTACTGAATAAACAAGGTATGTACTATTCTCTAACCATCAGACTTTGACACAAATCCACCAAGTATGGTACATTTTAGGGCTCTGTCCACATCCCATGAAGCACAAGGAAGAGAACCCCAAGTATGTTTTGGAGAGGTGGTCTGGGACAAGATTCTATCTGGAAAGCACGATGAATCCTGCCTCCAATTCATAATACACTTATACATAAGGGAACTAAATCCACCAATCGGCCAGGTCAATATGTTCCCCCAAGTCCTGCTTCCAAGATAACATATAGGGTCATTTTGTAGTCAAATGAACAAGTAGTTTAAACAGCATCCAAAAGCCCCCTCTCTGAGCCTTCCCACAAAAACATCTTGATTTGCAGACTGTTTGAGTTATTACATTATCAACATTATATTGCACTCAGTGGTGCAGCAGCGCTCCTCAATAGTTTAAAATTCAAAAGAGTCCATAGCCCTTCACCCTGGTGTTAAAGCAGTGCAGTGGAGACATTTCCTTGAAAAGGGACACTTGTAAGCTTAAATCCTTCACCATTAAGCATAACACACCCTTTGTGCTCAGTGGTTTAGTGGGTTATAACCCCTCAGAATTAGACATGTGCAGTTCATTTAGTTACAAATTAAAATGTAGACAATTTTTTTTTACAGAATTTTCGATTTTTCCAAATTTCTGATTTACAATAGTACCGAATTTAAAACTAATCCGAAATAATGAAAATAAATAAAATTCAAATGAAAATAGTTTTCAAATACGTTTTCAAATACGGCCCCCCACCCCAAAGCACCTTGGGCCAGAATTACAGCCAGGCGGCGCAGCGTAACGTAACCGATTTAGGTTACACCGCCGCAAATTTTCTGGCTAAGTGCCCGATCCACAAAGCACTTACCTGGAAATTTGCGGCGGTGTATCCTAAATCCGTCCGGCTCAAGACGGGCCAATTCAAATGGGGCGAGTCCCATTTAAATTAGGCGCGCTCCCGCGCCGGACGTACTGCGCATGCTCCCGTCGCAAATTTACCGACGTGCTTTGCGCGAAATTACGACGCGCCAAAGTTTTGTGAATCGCGACGGGTAAAAAAGACTTGCGCCGGGAAAAAGAAAAATTAAAAAAAAAGCAACGCGGGAAAGACGGGTATACTTTTACATAGTGTACTAAGTTTACACTTTGTAAAAGGTGCCCTATCTTTGTGACGGCAAACTAACACTTGCGGCGACGTAACGACGGGAAAAAGTTTTGTGGATCGCCGTAACTGCTAATTTGCATACCCGACGCTGGTTTACGACGCAAAATCCCCCCAACGGCGGCCGCGGTACTGCATCCTAAGATCCAACAGTGTAAAACTATTAAAAAAGAAGGTACAGCCAGGGCCGGACTTACCATTGGGCTTGACTGGGCTCAAGCCCATGGGCCCCACCCAATAGGGGGCCCCCTTTAAAAAAAAAAAAAAAAAACTTTTTTTTTTTTTTTTTTTTTTTTTTTTTTAGGGGTCCGGAGGTCCCCAGGGGCCCGAAGGACCCCCGGGCCCCCGGACGGCAACCCCTCTTCTTTTTTTATTTTTTTTATTAAAAAAAATGTTTTTATATATATATATATATATATATATATATATATATATATATATATATATATATATATATATATATATATTTATTATTATTATTAAAGGGCCCAGAGGTCTCCTGGCAACCCCCCTTTTTTTTAGGGGTTCCGGAGGTCCCCAGGGGCCCGGAGGCCCCCCGTGCCCCGGACGGCAACCCCCCTTTTTTTATTTATTTTTTATTAAAAAAATGTTTTTTTTATATATATATAATTATTATTATTAATATTATTATTATTATTATTATTAAAGGGCCCAGAGGTCTCCAGGGCCCCTGGATGGCAACCCCCTTTTTTTTATTTATTTTTTATTTAAAAAATATGTTTTTTTTTTATATATATATATATATATATATATATATATATTTTATTATTATTATTAGTATTATTATTAAAGGGCCCAGAGGTCTCCAGGGCCCCTGGATGGCAACCCCCCCCCCCCCTTTTTTTTGTTTATATTTTTTTTTATATTAGGAGGCCCAGAGGGGCCCAGAGGCCCCAGATGGCAACTTCCATTTTTTTATGTATTTTTTATAAATGTTTATTTTTTTTTATTTTTTTTTTATTAAAGGGCCCAGAGGTACCCAGGGCCCCGGATGGCTACCCCCCTTTTTTTATATATACAGTACAGACCAAAAGTTTGGACACACCTTCTCATTCAAAGCGTTTTCTTTATTTTCATGACTATGAGAATTGTAGATTCACACTGAAGGCATCAAAACTATGAAGTAACACATGTGGAATTATACATAACAAAAAAGTGTGAAACAACTGAAAATATATTTCATATTCTAGGTTCTTCAAAGTAGCCACCTTTTGCTTTGATAACTGCTTGGCACACTCTTGGCATTCTCTTGATGAGCTTCAAGAGGTAATCACCTGGCGCAGCACCCCATCACTCTCCTTCTTAGTCAGATAGCCCTTACACAGCCTGGAGGTGTGTTTGGGGTCATTGTCCTGTTGAAAAATAAATGATGGTCCAACTAAACGCAAACCGGATGGAATAGCATGCCCCTGCAAGATGCTGTGGTAGCCATGCTGGTTCAGTATGCCTTCAATTTTGATTAAATTCCCAACAGTGTCACCAGCAAAGCACCCCCACACCATCACACCTCCTCCTCCATGCTTCACAGTGGGAACCAGGCATGTAGAGTCCATCCGTTCACCTTTTCTGCGTCGCACAAAGACACGGGGGTTGGAACCAAAGATCTCAAGTTTGGACTCATCAGACCAAAGCACAGATTTCCACTGGTCTAATGTCCATTCCTTGTGTTCTTTATCCCAAACAAGTCTCTTCTGCTTGTTGCCTTTCTTTAGCAGTGGTTTCCTAGCAGATATTCTACCATGAAGGCCTGATTCACACAGTCTCCTCTTATCAGTTCTAGAGATGTGTCTGCTGCAAAAGGTGGAAGAACCTAGAATATGAAATATATTTTCAGTTGTTTCACACTTTTTTGTTATGTATAATTCCACATGTGTTACTTCATAGTTTTGATGCCTTCAGTGTGAATCTACAATTTTCATAGTCATGAAAATAAAGAAAACTCTTTGAATGAGAAGGGGTGTCCAAACTTTTGGTCTGTACTGTATATATATTTTTCTTTCTTTCTTCATTTTTTTGCAAAGGCCCCCCCCTGCTTCTCAATTTGCGGCAGCCCCCCCCCGCTTCTCAATTTCAGGCGGCAGCACCCCCCCCCCCCGGTTCTCTGCTCCAGGGGGCCCATGCCTTAAGCTGTGTAAGGGGTAGAGTTGCCACCTTTTCTTCAAGCCAAACCCGAACACTTTAGCGGCACAGGGCACATTTTTTCGTGGTATACACAATAGAATTATAAAAGACCTGGGGCACCTTTGGGTGCCTCAAGGAGAGTGGTAATGCAACGCGCTGCGGCAAACAGTGGGTGTGGCCAAACTGCTCTTGCTGACATCATGGCTCCCCCTCAGTGATGCCAAACCTGCCCCCAGACAGCGGCCCGCATCTCCCGAATGGCAACAGATTTTTGTGTGACTACCTCAGTTACTTGGGGAGCCACAGCCCAGTCTAAATAATGTGTCCGGGTTTCAGGCAGACTGAAACCCGGACACAAGATCCCAAACCCAAACTGTCCGGGTGATTCCTGGACAGGTGGCAACCCTAGTAAGGGGCCCCAAAATTCCTGATGGCGGCCCTGCGCATACCTCCCAACACGCACGGATTCTGCGGGACTTTCCCGCACAGACAGCTTCTTCCCGCAGTCCCGCGAAATGGTTAATTTTCCCGCACTGCAAGAGGAGGAGGCAGCACGGAAGCAGAAGGAACCGGAGCGGCGTGTGGAGGACTGTGGCTGCTAAAGGGAAGAAAGCCGACAGCCGGGCTAATGACAGTCTGTGGCCCGGCTGTCGGCACAGGTGAGAGGCACTCCCCCCCGCTCAACTCAACAACTGCAAAACCCCCCCAGGAGGAACCGGAGCGGTGTGTGGAGGTCTGCTTAAGGGAAGAGAGCCGACACATTCCGTGCACAGGTGAGAGGCACCCCCCCCCCCCGCTCAACAACTTTAATGCGCCCCCCCCGCTCAACAAATTCAATTCGCTCCCCCCGCTCAACAACTTTAATCCTTTAATGCGCCCCCCCCGCTCAACAACTATGATCCCCCCCCTCGCTCAACATCTTCGACCCCCTCCCCAATTCTCGGCTCCAGGGGGCCCCTTCAACACTCAAGCCCAGGGGCCCCCACCACCCTAAGTCCTGCCCTGGGTACAGCGCTGATGTAAATGAAATAAAAAGTGAATGAACCAGGTAACATATGAAAATTCAAAGAATTTGTGACGTGATAAAACAGCAGAAAATATTGAAAAAGATTTCGTATAATGTCCAAAAGTGAAAAAGAAAAAAATATGAAAGAAGTTTTTTTGCTGATCCTCCACCAATCAATGGTTGAATGTAGATAATGATAACAATATTGAGAAAATCAGTGAAAAAAATCCAAAAGTGAAACAAACGAAATTCCTAATCTTCCACCAAGAGAAAACACCCGTGTGATGGTATTTCAATCTGCTTACCAGATCCACTGACCGTTTTTTACGCGGTCAGTAAGGGCCCAGAGATGTTTTAAAGTCCTCTCAAGTGGACTATAAACCAGCAGGTTACACAGATCGAATCATCAGCTGCTCCAAAACTTCAGATACATTGAGGAAGATGGGGATGAGGAAGATGGGCCCATCCCCGACGACGTCTTATGACGAAACGTACGTAGGAGTGGCCTAAGCGTACCAAAATTAGGCTAAGATCCGACTGGCGTAAGTCTCTTACACCGTCGTATCTTAGGGTGCATATTTACGCTGGCCGCTAGGTGGTGCTGCCGTCGATTTCAGCGTAGAATATGCAAATGAGCTGGATACGCCGATTCAGAAACATACGTGCGCCCGGCGGATTTTTTTGCGTCGTTTGCATAAGGCTTTTTCCGGCGTAACATTACTCCTGCTATATGAGGCATAGCCAATGTTAAGTATGGACGTCGTTCCCGCGTCAAATTTAGAAAAATTTACGTCGTTTGCGTAAGTCATTCTCGAATAGGGCTTTGCGTAAATTACGTTCATGTCTAAAGCATTGACTATTTGTGATGTGATTAGGAGCATGCGCACTGGAATACGTTCACGGCCGGCGCATGCGCCGTTCGTGAGAAACGTCATTTACGTGGGGTCATGTTTTATTTACATAAAACACGCCCACCTCTTGACAATTTGAATTTGGCGTGCTTACGCCGGCTGATTTACGCTACGCCGCCGCAACTTACGGAGCAAGTGCTTTGTGAATACTGCACTTGCCCATCTAAGTTGCGGCGGCGTAGCGTAAATAACATACGCTACGCCCGCACAAACTTACGGCGGGCTACCTGAACCTAGCCCAATATCTCCCGACGTAGATCAACGACGGACCAAAATAAGATTTGTTTTTTTAAATGCTACACTGTCAAAATAGGGCAAACCACCACATGCCTGGCAGGGGAGTGGTGCCACCAGGTGATGTCACCAGTTGGCTCCATCCCTTACCTATATAAGAACTGTAAACTACAACCCAGGCATTCAGCGGTTTGCCTTAGCTGTATTTTTTCTTTTGTGGGTTCAGCGGTGGTGGCAGCATCATGATTGATTATAGATTAACATGGGAACATTGTTTTTTTTATTTTTTAATAAAGGAATTGTCAAAAACTCTCAATATGTTTTTATTACTTTTAGACACTATTTTTGGTGAATGGGTAGAGGTACTATTTACCCCATACTCATTGTAAAGAAAAAAATAGTTGCACTACTTCTATACAGTGAATGTCTAAATATAAATAACGTACATTGAATGAATAGTTAAATTTGAAAAAACTATAACAGGCGACATGTACAGTTGAAAAATGTCCACATATGCTAAATATTATATCAAATAGTGTAAAGAAGTGAATAAATTAAATTTAGTGCACAAAAGTCCACATATGATGAACAATCAGTCCAATTTCCAAAGTGGAGCAAAGAAAGAATATGCGTTTGTAGCAGCCTGCTACTTTCTAGCTGGTGCTGCTTTAAATTTAGAGGGTAGTCTGAGCGTTAACCTCCCTGGCGGTATGATTCTGTCTGGAATTACGTACCAAAAGCGGTACAATTATTTGGCAAGGAAATTGGCGTTTTATACTGTAGGCCTGTAATTTTTAGAAATAACTCACTTAAATCTGACCAAGCAAGAGTCTTGTAGGCATCCCGGGTATGATTTTTTTTTTAAAACAAAATTATAAATTATAATATAATAAATAATTATAAATAATTATAACAAATAATAATATAATTATAATAAAAATTATTCAATAATGTAATCAACTCAAAATCACTGAAATTTGCAGTTGCAGAATTGTCGCTGTCATTATTTTATTTTTTTTATGACGAATTTCCCCGCAAATCGCTATCGCACATTTCTGCAAGTGATTATAATTTATTATCGCTGTTTTCTAGCTGATCTAAAACCATTTTTGACATAAAGGGACACTTTTGGACAATCTACAGTTTTTAGGCAGAAATGACATTTTTTATTATATAAAAGTACATGCAGGGCACTGGGCAGACCACTAGGGACAAGGGGGGTGTGTATTTTTTACATACAGTACTGTAATCTATAAGATTACAGTACACTGTATGTGAAGTGTTTGTTTACTTTTTTGAATTTGGCGCCGTTCTCCGTCCCCGTGCGTCGTAACGTCGCAGGGAACGGAGATCGGCGGCACACGGGGACTGTGAATCGAGCGAGGAGGACCCGCTCGCTCACACAGCGGGTGGCATCGCTGGATCCAGGGACAAGGTAAGTAAACCAAGCCTGTGGATCCAGCGAAAGGTAAGCCCGTCCAGCCCGAGCGTAACACGGGTTTACCGATCCTAACATGAAAAACCAACCCCGAGTCACGCTCGGGTTTACCGTCAGGGGGGTTAATTGACTCAGACTGTATGATTTTTCGCTAAATTTGGGACTCTGTTCTAGCCATGGCTGTACTGTGAGTGACCACTATTGTTGTCTGGGGTGCTGTTACCATCCCAGGCCAAGTATGGCAGCAGTCAGGTCAAGGTGTTTTGGGTGTTCCCCTTCGGCAGCCAATCAGAGGGAGTTGATCGTCCCACTGTGCATGCTGGGGTGAAGTACTTAAGGGACAGACGTCACTAGTCCGGGGTGGTCGTTGATCCTGGGTCTGTCGTCCCAACACCCCCCGTGTGTGGCCCTCCTGGCCGGGGGTGCGTGTTCAAGTGTTCCTGGCTCCGGAGCCACGTTGGTCCGGGGTTGTGATCTACCAAGTAGGCTCAATAGTCAGACTGGGTCTACGCTTGCAGAGTGGTCCTGTGCTGGCTGTCCTGAGGGAGGAAGCCACTCGATGAAGCACCTGTCTTGGAGAGCACCGAGCAAGAGGCTGGTAGCTCAGGCGAGGCCTTGAACTTCGTCAAGGGACGCACCATTACTGAAAGGCTGAATGACGGTTGCCTGTGAGTTCACAAGAAGTTGTTCGGGAGAGATCCGGGTGCTTAATCCTGTGCTGAGAGGATTTTGGACCGAATATACCTCCATCTTTGGGAAGGTCTGTGCAGAGACTTTACCAAGTTTCTGTGTGACATCCTGGCTGCTAGGTTAGCGAGAGAGGCCTATCCAGGTGCACAATACCCGCTCTGAGTGGCGACGAAAGCTGCGTTGCTGGAAGCAGGAGTGTTTCCGAACAGAAGTTATACACCTGAACCTATTACCTATTAGCCTTCCACCTCTTCAACTACTTATTTTATTCTTTTAACAAGTTTGGCAAATAAAGCAAAGAAAAAGAAGTCTATAGTGTGGACATTGAACTTTTTCTCAACTTTCATCTGATACCCTAGACGGCGAGGAAATAGAAGTAACATGCCGCCCAAAACAAACCAGCAGCTCATTCGGGGGTAGTGCTACACATTGAAGATAAAAGTTGAAAATTAATTCCACCACCACTGAGGGGATGAAGGAAAGGCCTCTCCTTGGAGTGCACACCAGAGTTCAGTGGGGACCCTTACCAGATGTAATGGACCTCCTGTTAGTAGCGAGGTTGTTATCGCCTGCAGATATAACCCTCTGCTGGGTCCTTGGTTTGTCCAAGACGTGGATTCCTCTGGACTCCTATAGCCAGATTCAGTAAGACGGGCGCATCTTTAGTTCGGCGTAGCGCATCCCATTTGCACTACGCCGACGTAACATAGTGAGGCAAGTACTGTATTCACAAAGCACTTGCCTCCTAAGTTACGTTGGCGTAGCGCAAATGGCCAGGTGTAACCCAACCTAATTCAAATTAGGCAGGTAGGGGGCGTGCTACATGTAAAGTAGCCGTGACCCCATGTAAATGAGGGCCGTTTGTACGCTGCATGCGTACGCATGCTCAGAATCACGTCGGAAATACTCAATGTTCCGTCGTCTATACGTTGTATGGGCTGCGCCATCTTTTTGGTGGTTTATCTTTACGCCGGAAAAACGCTGTATCGGTCGCAAGTACGTTCGTGAATAGGCGTATCTTGCTCATTTGCATATTCTAGGCGTAAATCCACGTACACGCCCCTAGCGGCCAGCGTAAATATGCAGCTAAGATACGACGGCGTAGGAGACTTACGCCGGTCGTATCTTAGCAACATTTAAGCGTATTTCAGTTTGAGAATACGCTTAAAGATACGACGGCGCAGATTCAAACTTACGACGGCGTATCTACTGATACGCCGTCGTAAGTCTTACTGAATCTGGCTACTAATGTTTTCTTCACTCACCACGCCAATTTTCCGTGCAGTATAAGAAGGAACCCTCTATCCCTCTGATAGAAAGCTATGCACTCTCTCAGGCCAGAACGGGACATGTAGAGGGATAAAAAAAATGCTCCAAATAGTGTATTATCCTTTAACACTATATTGTTTATTCATAAAAAGATTCCAAAAATAAGTACAAAAAGTATTTTTTTTAAGTTTGCTGGCAATAAAAGTACACAAACAGTGAACGCCCGTGCATTCGGGGTCACGTAAAACATGGTGACGTTTGAAAACGTCACTTTTGCTCATCCCGAACCATTCACTCAACTTTAGTAGATAAAATTAAAAGTCCTTGTTGCTTAACAAATACTTTAAGGGGAGCTGCTAAAAGGAGATAAAGCACTGTTGAGAAAAAAGCTCTCCATTATGTTGGATCCCTGCTTCAATCCAAGACTATAGTGGGAGATCAGGAGATAGTATTCGCAATGAGCTGAGGGGTGGTTGTTGTAATACTTGGATGTGAAGACCTTGTGATCGTTGAAGGAGACATTTCCATGCAGACATAGTAGTGTTAACTATGGCCATGTGGTGGATGTGGGTCAAGCCATAGAGCACTAAGTAGCAGTTTGGGTGTTGTGGACAGTACAGAGGATTCAATTTGGGATCATGTGGTGGATGCACAGGATGACCACTAGCATTTGGCTTGGTCCAGTATAACTTAATTTCTGGAGCCCCATAGGAAGATAATAGGTTTTGGGTTACAGTATTTAAATAAATGTGTAATAGGTTAAAGTAAGAGCCCAGGAGAAAGAAGAGTCTGGTTATCTTAAACTAGGTGTTGTGGGGGGTTGTGAGGGGTTCAGAGGAAGCGACAGCCAGCAGTGAGCAAAGGACAGAGGGTAATAGTGGAGCCAGTAGTAATGATATAGCCATAATGTCTAAGCCTTAGAAAATATAAGGAGAAATTAATATGCACTCATACAACACTGAGAGGTGTATACACAAATGCCTAGCTAAAAAAATGGAGGAACTGGAGCTACTATTACACAAGGAGAATATAGACTTTGTGGGAATAACAGAAACTTGGTATGAAAGCTCACATAACTGGCTGGCAAATACCTAGGGGTATTCCTTGTACCGGAAGAACAGGGAAGGTAGAAGAGGGGGAGGGTGTGTCTACATATCAAAAATGATGTAAGGGTGGTATGGAGGACTGACATTGTGAATGGGACAGGGGAGGTGGAATCTGTGTGGGTAGTACTCCACAGAGAAAAAGTAAGTGGTATAGGAGGAGCTGGACCTCCTATCACAGTTAGAAATGGCAGCAAGGCAGGGAAATGTCATCATGGGAGACTTCAATGATCCTGATATTGACTGGGTCGAAAGGACAGCTCACTCAATAAAGGCCTGTCATTTCATGAATTACAGGACAACTTCACATCCCAATTGGTGGATTGCCCTACTAGAAAGAATGCATTGCTAGATTTTTTAATTACAAACAATCCAAGTCTGATCTCAGATGTGGCAAAAGGGGAAAACTTGGGATCTAGTGATTACAGAATGATCACATTTAGTGTAAATAGTTTTGCATTTAAAGGGGTATGAATAATTTTTCAAGGCCCTGTCAATTTCGAGGTGTTCCGCTCAGATGGTTATGTGTATACTGTGATAAGAGATGTTGCCTCCACTAAGACACCAACCAAGTTAGGTACCAATAATAAAAATAAAGAAAATAGTGGGTGTGGTGTTGCTCTTTGAATGTGTGAGTTTAAAGTGCTAGTACACCTTTCCTTATCAGAATACTCTATATTTAGTAAATATTTAGTGGGTAGTCCTCTAATACAACAAATGTGTGTTAAATAATGCACATCAGTAAAGTGACAAGTGTTGAGTATATATCATGACAATCCAATGCTGGTTGCATGTGTGTTTATTCATTTTAAACTTTCCTTGCATAAAGCAACAGGTGCTAAAAAAAAAAAAAAAAAAAAATTAAACATGTGCAAAACCATCAAGAATAAATTAGAATAAAATAAGAAATTGATAAAGTGACAGCTGTTGAAAAAACTCTTATCGTAGTAATCCAGATAAATTTATGAGTAATCAAGTCCTGGTATTAGTAATCAGTCCATATATGTTAAAATATAAAGCAAACATTCAAAATCAAAGTGACTGGTGCAGTTTTTCCATGCATGTAAACAGATTGAAAGTGCAGGTGCTCAACTCTGTGCTCCCCTGTGTTAATGCACTCATCAAAGAGCTCTCCCCTCCAGGGAGTTCCATGCCTTCACAGCCCACCTGTTGGATTTTAGGACACAGATATCCACTGGTATAAATCCTTGCTTCCTTTTTCAATTAGCCCCTTCATCTCCGTATATGCAGTATATGCAAAGATAAATGATTTTCATAGTGCAGTGAGGTTTTAATTCCTTTATTCCTTGTTGTCACAGAATATACTGCATATACAGAGATAAAGGGGCTAATTGCATGGTAGCGGCACTGATGAGCACTGCAGTGGCACTGATGAGCACTCACTGATGGCACTGATGGGCACTATCGGGCACTGTAGGTCACTGATGGCACTGTAGGTCACAGATTAGCACTGATAAGCACTTACTGATGACACCAATGCACAGTAATAAACACTCACTGGACACTGTAGAGCACTGATGTTCACTGTAGAACACTGATGAGCACTGTAGTGGCACTGTAGGGCACTGAAGAGCACTGTAGTGGGACTGTAGTGGCACCATAGGGCACTGATGGCACTGTAGTGGCATTGTAGGACACTGCTGAGCATTGCAGTGGCACTGATGGCAGTGTTGAACACTGTAGTGGCACTGATGACCCTGTAGGGCATTGATGAACACTGTAGTGTCACTGATGGCAATGTAGGGACACTGATGGTAATGGTACTGAAAAAAAGAGAGGGAATGGGTACCTAGGAACCCTGGGACTATGAAGTGGTGCTAATGAAGTGTAACAAGACACCAATTTTAGAAAAGTAGAAAAAAAAATTCATTAATACATACAAATATAAATAAATAAAGAACCAACTGAAGTCTTTAAATAAACGAACTTCAACAATGTGAAACGACTCGTTGTAGTTGTAGTTCACTCGACATGTTTCGCTCGCATTTGAGCTTCCTCAAGAGCTTAGAACTAACTACAATGTATCAAGAGAAATAAGTGTAAGATAGATCAATGAAACAAAATATATATAGCAAATATGTTTGTCAAATACATATAGATGTAACAAAACATATTGAATAAATATAATATGCCATGGTTAACAATTGATAAATTAAACAAAATAACAATTTCAAATCTAATTATGTTTAGGCAGGAGAACCGGCGCAAGAAACTTACCACAACATGCACAATTTGATTTAAAATCAATATCATCAAAGATGGGATACTTCAAGACAGCGGGATGCCAATACATATAGAGCCAAATAATTTATTTCCCAAACGATGTGACACTCTGTCCAAGAACCATAATCTAAAAAAAGCCAATAATAGTGTGTTTATAATGGAGTTTAAAGTTTTGAGGATTTACTCAAAAATGAATAACTTGCACTCAAAAACTTGGATCAAAAATAGTCAGGTGATTGAACGGATAAAAGAAGTCCTGATTGATTGCAAAGGAGCTTCATTCACAAACACGGCGTCTGTGTTCCCTTAATGAGAATTTTCCAAACAGAGGGGTCCGAAAAGACATCATGCAAAAAGGCAAAGTCTCAAATCTATAAAGGAAAAGAGACAAATATATATATATATATATATATATATATATATATATATATATATATATATTTTATCCCAAAGGGAGAATGGATTAAGATTGTCCATGAGAATGGAATCAGTTCTTAGGAGAGGTTGTCTCCTGTAGTGAAGGATCAGTACATACCTTAAGGGAGATTGAAAAGATGAGAGTGTCCTGAATGGCAGCAGTGTGCTGCTCGAGCACACTGCTGCCATTCAGGACACTCTCATCTTTTCAATCTCCCTTAAGGTATGTACTGATCCTTCACTACAGGAGACAACCTCTCCTAAGAATTGATTCCATTCTCATGGACAATCTTAATCCATTCTCCCTTTGGGATAAAAATATATATATATATATATATATATATATATATATATATATATATATATATATATATATATATATATATATATATATATATATATATATATATATATATATATATATATATATATATATATTTGTCTCTTTTCCTTTATAGATTTGAGACTTTGCCTTTTTGCATGATGTCTTTTCGGACCCCTCTGTTTGGAACATTCTCATTAAGGGAACACAGAGGCCGTGTTTGTGAATGAAGCTCCTTTGCAATCAATCAGGACTTCTTTTATCCGTTCAATCACCTGACTATTTTTGATCCAAGTTTTTGAGTGAAAGTTATTCATTTTTGAGTAAATCCTCAAAACTTTAAACTCCATTATAAACACACTATTATTGGCTTTTTTTAGATTATGGTTCTTGGAGTGTCACATCATTTGGGAAATACATTATTTGGCTCTATATGTATTGGCATCCCCCTGTCTTGAAGTATCCCATCTTTGATGATATTGATTTTAAATCAAATTGTGCATGTTGTGGTAAGTTTCTTGCGCCGGTGACTTGTCCTCAATGTTCCCCTATGGGGGAAGTTCCTCCACTGACTGCGCAGGCGCAAACTTCCCGACGGAAATCCCCGAACCTCGCCCGGCATCCAGGCTCATTCTTTAACATCCCCGTTGATTGGAGGATGTAAAAAAAAGAGCCAGGAGGCCGAGCGATCGAAGCGAGCCGTCCTAGCGCAGCAAGGACGTGAGGCCGACTGGCCACTTACCTCAAAATCCACGTCGCCCTGGATGCCGGCCGCCGTTCGGGGATTTCCGTCAGCAAGTTTGCACCTGCGCAGTGCTTGAAGGAACTTTTCCGATGGCTGGAACCATCTCAGCGCATCAGTTCGCGCATGCGCTGGAACTTCCATGATACCTGGAACCAGCACGTCAGATCACCGGTTCTCCTGCCTAAACATAATTAGATTTGAAATTGTTATTTTGTTTAATTTATCAATTTTTAACCATGGCATATTATATTTATTCAATATGTTTTGTCACATCTATATGTATTTGACAAACATATTTGCTATAAATATTTTGTTTCATTGACCATCTGTCTTACACTTATTTCTCTTGATACATTGTAGTTAGTTCTAAGCTCTTGAGGAAGCTCAAATGCGAGCGAAATATGTCGAGTGAACTACAACTACAACGAGTCGTTTCACATTGTTGAAGTTCGTTTATTTAAAGACTTCAGTTGGTTCTTTATTTATTTATATTTGTATGTATTAATGATTTTTTTTTCTATTTTTCTAAAATTGGTGTCTTGTTACACTTCATTAGCACCGCTTCATAGTCCCAGGGTTCCTAAGTACCCATTCCCTCTCTTTTTTTCAGTACCATTACATTGTTCATCAGTGCCCTGCAGTGCCATCAGTGTCCCTACATTGCCATCAGTGACACTACAGTGTTCATCAGTGCCCTACAGGGTCATCAGTGCCACTACAGTGTTCAACACTGCCATCAGTGCCACTGCAATGCTCAGCAGTGTCCTACAATGCCACTACAGTGCCATCAGTGCCCTATGGTGCCACTACAGTCCCACTACAGTGCTCTTCAGTGCCCTACAGTGCCACTACAGTGCTCATCAGTGTTCTACAGTGAACATCAGTGCTCTACAGTGTCCAGTGAGTGTTTATTACTGTGCATTGGTGTCATCAGTAAGTGCTTATCAGTGCTAATCTGTGACCTACAGTGCCCTATAGTGCCCATCAGTGCCATCAGTGAGTGCTCATCAGTGCCACTGCAGTGCTCATCAGTGCCGCTACCATGCAATTAGCCCCTTTATCTCTGTATATGCAGTATATTCTGTGACAACAAGGAATAAAGGAATTAAAACCTCACTGCACTATGAAAATCATTTATCTTTGCATATACTGCATATACGGAGATGAAGGGGCTAATTGAAAAAGGAAGCAAGGATTTATACCAGTGGATATCTGTGTCCTAAAATACAACAGGTGGGCTGTGAAGGCATGGAACTCCCTGGAGGGGAGAGCTCTTTGATGAGTGCATTAACACAGGGGAGCACAGAGTTGAGCACCTGCACTTTCAATCTGTTTACATGCATGGAAAAACTGCACCAGTCACTTTGATTTTGAATGTTTGCTTTATATTTTAACATATATGGACTGATTACTAATACCAGGACTTGATTACTCATAAATTAATCTGGTTCTTTATTTATTTATATTTGTATGTATTAATGAATTAAATATCTTTTCTATTTTTCTAAAATTGGTGTCTTGTTACACTTCATTAGCACCGCTTCATAGTCCCAGGGTTCCTAGGTACCCATTCCCTCTCTTTTTTTCTTCGCATATATGGGATGAGGTGCTTGCAATTTGAGTGTCTGTATATCCACAAAATATCATAATGTAATGGTACTGATGGCACTGTAGGGCACTGATGAACACTGCAGTGGCAGTGATGGCACTGTAGTGGCACTGATGGCATTGTAGGGCACTGATGAGCACTGTAGGGCACACAGGATTTAAGCCAACTCACGCTGCTGCAGTGTTTCTCTCTCCAAGCATGATCCCATGGGTATGGGAGAAGCATCATATGACAGCCTCCCAATACTAACCGGTCGCACTGTAGCCATCATTTGGCTATAGCGCGGTCAGCATGTGATTAATGTAGTGTACACTATCTGGCTTCATTCATACAGGACACCCATTCTTAAGGCAGGTATTTGTTATTATCCAATTGAAGATCAAGACTTATCTAGCACTTTTTATTTACATGTAACAAACAATATTTGTTTGCTAGAAAATATCGTAGAACCCCCAAATATTATACAATTGTTTTAAAGCAGAGGTCCTAGAAAATAAATTGGTGGGTTTCGCAATTTTGTCAATTTTTTCAATTTCGCACTGCAGTTTTTCAAGCGCTTCACTTTTTTAAATTTGAATACAAAAAAAAAAACACAATACATAACGCAATTTTTTTGTAAAATATATCAAATAAATAGATACCAAACATGTCACACTTTAAAATGTTGCATGCCCGTGCAACCATGACAACCAATGTAAATTTCATTATCCATCGGTGACACTTTAACCACTTGACAACTGGGCACTTAAACACCCTTAATAACCAGACCAATTTTCAGCTTTCGGTGCTCTCACATTTTGAATGACAATAACTCAGTCATACAACACTGTAACCAAATGAAATTTTTGTCCTTTTTTTCCCACAAATAGAGCTTTCTTTTGGTGGTATTTGATCACCTCTGCGGTTTTTATTTTTTCCGCTATAAATGAAAAAAGAAAGAAAATTTTGTAAAAAAAATGAATTTTTCTTCATTTCTATTATAACATTTTGCAAAAAAGTATTTTTTTTCATAAATTTGGCCTAAAATGTATACTGCTACATATCTTTGGTAAAAAAAAAAATTGGGTTATTATTTAGTCTGGGTGAAAGTTATAGGGTCTACAAGCTATGGTACCAATTACTGAAAATTGATCAATTTGATCACACCCGATGTACTGACAGCCTCTCTCATTTCTTGAGACCCTAACATGCCAGAAAAGTACAAATACCCCCCAAATGACCCCTTTTTGGAAAGAAGACATTCCAAGGTATTTAGAAAGAGGCATGGTGAGTTTTTAGAAGTTGTAATTTTTTCCTACAATTCTTTGCAAAATCAAGATTTTTTTTTTTTTTTTTTTTTTTTCACAAAATGTTCATATTCGCCGGTTATTTCTCACACACAGCATATGCATAACACTAATTACACCCCAAAACACATTCTGCTATTCCTCCCGAGTATGCCGATACCAAATGTGTGAGGCCCCGTACACACGACCAGTTTCCTCGGCAGAATTCAGCTTCCGACCGAGTTTCTGGCTGAATTCTGCCGAGGAAACTGGTCGTGTGTACACTTTCGGCCGAGGAAGCCGACGAGGAGCTCGGCGAGGAAATAGAGAACATGTTCTCTATTTCCTCGTTGTTCTATGGGAGCTCTCTCTCCGCCGAGCTCCTCGGCGGCTTCAGTGCTGAACTGGCCGAGGAACTCGATGTGTTTGGCACGTCGAGTTCCTCGGCCGTGTGTACGAGGCTTGAGACTTTTACACAGCGTGGCCACATACAGAGGCCCGACATGCAGGGAGCACCATCAGGCGTTCTGGAACACCCAGACCAATTCTGACATTCCTCTCCTACATGGAAAAATCACCATTTATTTGCTAGAAAATTACATAGAACCCCAAAACATTATATATGCTTTTTTAGCAAAAACCCTAGAGAATACAATGGCGGTCGTTGCAACTTTTTATCGCGCACGTTATTTTCGCAGCAATTGTTCGAATGCGTTTTTTTTGGAAATAAAACGGTTTTGTGCTTTTAAAAAAAAAAAAACATTAAAGTTAGCCCAATATTTTTGCATAATATGAAAGATGAAGTTACGCCGAGTCAATAGATACCCAACATGTCACCCTTCAATATTGCACACGCTTGTGGAATGGCGCCAAACTTCGCTACTTAAAAATCCCCATAGGCAACGCTTTAAATATTTTTACTGGTTACATCTTTTTAGTTGGAGAAGAGCTCTAGGGCCAAAAGTATTGCTCTTGCTCCAACGTTCGCAGCGATACCTCACATGTGTGGTTTGAACACCGTTTTCATATGTGGGCGGGACTTACGTGTGCGGTCGCTTCTGTATACGAGCACGCAGGAACAGGGGCGCTTTAAAAAAAAAAAAAAAATTATTGTTCATTTCACTTTATTTATTTTAGTTTGATACGTTTTTCCCCAATAATAAATGTTTGGTCACTTTTATTCCTATTACAAGGAATGTAAACATCCCTTGTAATAGGAATATAGCATGACAGGTCCTCTTTACAGTGAGATGTGGGGTCAATAAGACCCCACATCTCACCTCTAGGCTGGGAAGCCTGAAAAAAATAAAAAAAAATAAAACGATCCTGGTTTCGATCGTAGCGGTGAGTCAGAAGAGGCACCGGAGGGAGAAGGGAGGGGAGACGTCCCCTTTCGCCTCCCGTAAGAACAATCAAGAGGCGGAACAGCCGACATGATTGTTCTTATGGTGTAGGGAATCGCCGGCTGAAAAAAATGATATCTGAATGATGCCTGTAGCTGCAGGCATCATTCAGATATCCCTGCACAAAGTCAAGGACGTCATGACGGCCGGCGGGCGGGAAGTGGTTAAAACGCATTTTTTTTCCCCAGAGTATTTTCTGGGTACTGCAGAGTATTAGCCGGGGTATTGCAGAGTATTGGTGTTGGGGTATTGCAGAGTATTGGTGTTGGGGAATTGCAGAGTATTGGTGCGGGGGTATTGCAGAGTATTGGTGCGGGGGTATTGCAGAGTATTGGTGTGGGGGTATTGCAGAGTATTGGTGCGGGGGTATTGCAGAGTAATTGCGCAGAGTAATTGTGCAGGGGTATTGCAGAGTATTTCCGGGGAGTAATGCAGAGTATTGCCGGGGAGTAATGCAGAGTATTGCCGGGGAGTAATGCAGAGTATTGCCGGGGAGTAATGCAGAGTATTGCGCAGGGGAGTAATGCAGAGTATTGCGCAGGGGGGTATGCAGAGTATTGAGCAGGGGGGTATGCAGAGTATTGCGCATGGGGTGGTATGCAGAGTATTGCGCAGGGGGGTATGCAGAGTATTGCGCAGGGGGGTATGCAGAGTATTGCGCAGGGGGGTATGCAGAGTATTGCGAAGGGGGGTATGCAGAGTATTGCGCAGGGGAGGTATGCAGAGTATTTCGCAGGGGGGTATGCAGAGTATTGCGCAGGGGGGTATGCAGAGTATTGCGCAGGGGGGTATGCAGAGTATTGCGCAGGGGGGTATGCAGAGTATTGCGCAGGGGGGGGTATGTAGAGTATTTCGCAGGGGGGGGGGTATGCAGAGTATTTCGCAGGGGGGGTATGCAGAGTATTTCGCAGGGGGTAGGCAGAGTATTTCGCAGGGGGGTATGCAGAGTATTGCGCAGGGGGGTATGCAGAGTATTGCGAAGGGGGGTATGCAGAGTATTGCGCAGGGGAGGTATGCAGAGTATTTCGCAGGGGGGTATGCAGAGTATTGCGCAGGGGGGTATGCAGAGTATTGCGCAGGGGGGGTATGCAGAGTATTTTGCAGGGGGGGTATGCAGAGTATTTCGCAGGGGGGGTATGCAGAGTATTTCGCAGGGGGGGGTATGCAGAGTATTGCGCAGGGGGATATGCAGAGTATTGCGCAGGGGGGTATGCAGAGTATTGCGCAGGGGGGTATGCAGAGTATTGCGCAGGGGGGTATGCAGAGTATTGCGCAGGGGGGTATGCAGAGTATTGCCGGGGGTATGCAGAGTATTGCGCAGGGGGGGTATTGCAGAGTATTGTAGGGGGGGTATTGCAGAGTATTGCAGAGTGTATTGCACAGTATTGCAGGGGGTTTCAGGGATGGCTGAGCAGGGATGGATGGATCTGTGACTGCAATAGTCACAGATCCATCCACAGCGCTGCTGACACCCGCGCTCCCCCCTCTCACACTGTACCGCTCAGGTACAGAAGGAGAGGAGGGAGGAACCGGCGTCATCAAAAGACGCCGGTTTGTTTACATGTGATCGCTCCATCATTGGACGGAGCGATCACATGGTAAACGGCCGCTATCAGCTCTGGACCCGGCGGTCACGGATGTTCCCGTGTGCGCGCCCCAGGGGACGTGCAGGAGAGAGACTCTGGGAGGACGTACATTGACGCCCTCCTAGAGTTAACCACCCACCCTGTAGACGTATATTGTCTATGGGGCGGTTACCAAGTGGTTAAAAGCCATTACAAGTTACCACTTTAGATTTACAGAGGAGGTCTGGTTATAGAATTACTGCCCATGATCTGATGTTTGCAGTGATACTTCACATGTGTGGGGCAATCGCGGTTTGCGTGCATGCGAGACCGATGCATGCATTCACCTTTGAGCACATACACGGGGGGTTGAGGGCACTTTAATTTTTTTTTTATTATTTTGTTATTTATTTTTACACTCTTGCTTTAATATTTCTTTATTTTTGGATCACTTTTATTGCAACATCCTTGTGACAGCAATAGGAATGTGACAGGTACTCTTTATATTAGGATCTGGGGTCTATAAGACCCCAAATCCCTCCTATGCCCTTAAAAGCATCTGTATTTTTGAATGCTTTTGATTTTTTAAATGATGCCATTCACATTCAGGTCAACCGTAAGTGATTTCAGGTAATTTCTTACGGGTTACCATACCCGAGAGCCGATCAAAGCCAATCCGGGAGCCTAAGTGCCATGGAAAGGTGCCCGGAGGAGGGACATCCCCTCCTGCTGTTTGTAAAAGCAATCTAGGGGCTAGTTAAGCACTAGGGATGAGCTTTGAGTTTGAGTCGAACCCATGTTCGACTCGAACATCGTATGTTCGACCGTTCGTGGAAATATGAATGTTACGGGCCGTTCGCGCCAAAATCAAGTGTTGCGTCACGGCCCCTAATTCACTGCGGCATCGCAGTGCATTGCTGGCTGATGATTGGCCAAGCATGCACTATGACCCGCATGCTTGGCCAATCACAGCGCGCAAAAAACGGAGAGCCATAATTGGCCAAAGCCAGGATGCCATTTTCTCACGGAAGGCGATTCCAGCTCTCTACCGCCATGTGGAAGGCAATGTCCAGGCCTCTCTGGACAGGGCGGTCAGTTATAAGGTGCATATTACCGTTGACTCATGGTCCAGCAGGCATGGACAGGGACGTTACCTATCTTTCACGGCGCATTGGGTGACTCTGCTGGCAGCTGGGAAGGATGCAGGACAAGGTACAGTAGAGTTGGAGGTTGTTCCACCACCAGGCCTCCAAAATGCTACTACTGGTTGTGACACACCTCTCTCCTCCACCCCCTCCTCTTCTTCTTCCTCTGTGGCCTATTCCTGTGCTGATGTGTCCTCGGAACCAGCGGTGCTCCGTAGGCGTTCAAGGGGCTATGCAGGTACGCAGGCAGAGCATGCAGTGCTTGAGCTGGTGTGCTTGGGAGACAGGAGCCACACTAGGGCAGAGGTTCTGTCAGCTCTGCAGGCTCAGAGGTGGTTGACGCCACGCCAGATTAAGCCAGGAATGGTGGTTTGCGACAATGGCACCAACCTCCTCTCCGCCCTGCGACAGGGACAACTGACCCATGTGCCCTGTTTTGCTCATGTCCTTAATTTGGTGGTGCAGCGGTTCTTGGGCAGGTACCCGGGATTACAGGATGTCCTGAAGCAGGCCAGGAAAGTCTGAGTGCATTTAAACGGTCATATAATGCCAGTGCTCGGCTGGCAGACCACCAAAGGGAATACAACCTGCCCAAGAACCACCTAATCTGTGACATGCCCACCAGGTGGAACTCTACATTGGCCATGCTGCAGCGGCTGCACACACAGCAGAGGGCCATCAATGAGTATCTGTGCCAATATAGAAGCAGAACTGGGTCAGGGGAGCTTGTTTTTTTTCCCCACGTCAGTGGGCCATGATCAGGGATGCATGCACTGTCCAGCAGTCTTCAAGGGATCAATTACAGTCCCAAGGAACCCATGGACTTGTACGTGGCTGGGACGAGGTGCCTGCGGATCCTGTCATCCTCAGTGACCCAGAGGACTCCGCACTGAATGATTCAGCAAACCTACATTGTATGGCATCCCTGATCATGCAAAGCCTGCGGAAGGATCCTCGTATTCGTGCTATCAAGGAGAGGGATCATTACTGGCTGGCAGCTCTCCTTAAACCACGTTACAAGAATAAGGTTGCGGACCTTATCTTGACGGCGCAGAGGGAGCAGAAGATGAAACATCTTCGGGAGGCCTTGCAGAAAGGTCTGTTTAACGCGTTACCAGAGACTGGGGGGTTACAAAATCCAGATCCTGGACAACGTGTTGCTTAGGCTTCGGTCAGTCACAGAAGGAGCGGTGGAGAAGGTGGCCGTCTGACCGATGCGTTCAGACAATATTTAAGTCCTCAGCCCCAAGGTATGACTGGTTCCAGCAACCATAGCCAGCATCTGTTTTACATGATGCGGGAATACCTAGGGGCAAGATCAGACTTGGACACCTTTCCCACCGAAAATCCTCTGGCTTACTGGGTCTTGAGGATGGATCACTGGCCAGAGCTTGCACAGTACGCAATTGAGCTACTGGCTTGTCCTGCATGCAGCGTTCTTTCAGAACGCACATTCAGTGCTGCTGGAGGCTTTGTAACCAATCACAGGGTGCGCCTCTCCACCGACTCGGTCGATCGACTGACCTTCATAAAAATGAATCAGGCTTGGATCACCACCAGCTACCAAGCACCTGATGCTGATGTAACTGAATATTTTTTTTTTAAATGTCAAATCCCTTCAAGACTGCCTATGCTGATGATCAGTGACTATAATGTTATTCTTGCTGAGTGACTATCCTTTTCCTCCTCAATGATCATGCTGATAGCTTGTAAGAACATTTTTGGTTCTGGCCACTGCCACCAGTGGCTAAGGCCCAATTTTTCTGCCTCTGTTTAACAGGGGCGTGTAATTGCAATTTTTGATGCAATACTTTGCAGCGGGCTCATTCCTGCGCTCAGACTAGAGTATCTGTGAGGGGTTGCAGTGTTGTGGCACCAGCACCAGTGCCTAAGGCCCAATTTTTCTGCCCCTGTTTAACAGGGGCGTGTAATTACAATTTTTGATGCAATACTTTGCAGCGGGCTCATTCCTGTGCTCCAACTACAGTATCTGTGAGGGGTTGCAGTGTTGTGGCACCAGCACCACCACCACCACCAACAAAGGCCCAATTTTTCATCCCCTGTTCAACAGGGGCATGTAATTACAATTATTGATCTAATATTTCACAGCAGGACCCATTCCTGTGCCCACCAAGAGTAACTGTGAGGGCTTACAGAGTTGTGACACCAGCGCCAGCACCAAAGGCCCAATTTTTCTACCACTCTTCAACAATGGCATGTAATTACAATTCTTGATATAATAGTTCACACAGCAGGGCGTTCCAGCTCACACCAAGACTAACTGTGAGGGCTTACAGTGTTGTGGCAACACCAACACCTAGGGCCCACATTTCTGCAGAGTATATACGGCAGGCCCCTACTTTCAAACATCCAACTTACAAATGACTCCTACTTGCAAACGGAAGGAGACAACAGGAAGTGAGAAGTGTCTCCTGTCCACTGATGCTTTACCAACAATCCTTGTTTCATTAAAAAACCCACATTTTCAAACATCATTTGTCATTGGGACAGTAAGTGAATTGCAATCTTCTGAACAGATGCACACAGACAGCAAAACAAATGTTTACAGGGGTGATAACCCTTCTGTATGTTTTCTGAAAAGCTTAAAAATAGATTTTATGGCTGGAGCTACACTTTAAAAAAGTACCAGTTCAAAATTACAAACATTCTACTTAACAACAAACCTACAGTGCCTGTCTTGTTTGCACCGCCTGTATGCTGTTCAAAGTATATAGGGCCAAAGGGGCTTGTAATGACCTGGGGGGAATGGGGGGAAACCCATGCTATTTTTCTCAATGATTTCCATCCATATTGCAGGAACCAGACATTACCTTAAAGCCGCAAGCAGTTTTAAATACATTTTTTCTTATAGTAATCTAATTTTGTGCAGGGACAGTTCTAAACAAGTGCCATTCTCACAGGCATACTATAGACACCCAGCAGGTACAATATTTAAAGGAATTTTTCATTTAATTTTTTTACTTTAAGCATCATTAAAATCACTGCTCCATTTTTTTACATTGATACATGTTCCCTGGGGCAAGACCCGGGTTCTCAATCCCGGTTTTCGACAATAACTTGCATATTAGGCTTTAAAATGAGCACTTTTGAATTTGAATGTTCGAGTTCCATTGACGTCAATGGGGTTCTAAATGTTTGCGCAAACGTTCGGACCGTTCAAAGCTTCTGGTGCGAACCGAATGGGGGTGTGTTCGGCTAATCCCTATTAGTCACTAGGATTGCAAGTGAGCCGACTGTAAGCTCTAAAAAACAGTATTGGGTTGATGCCTGCAGCTGCAGGCATGATCCTGGTTAAACTACTGGAAGTCTAGTGACTTACGGGTATGTTGCTGGTCGGCAAGTAGTTATACTGCGCCTGAACTGAGCTGCGTGCAGACAGTCTATAGAATTGGCCCGTGTGCATTGTGCATGCACTCCTGCAGGCATGGCATAGCAAACTTTAAAATGTGGTGGTGCCTGGGTGTGTCTATACATCCTCTGCATCTGCACCCAGCTCTCTAGGCTGTCTGCCTGTCTGAATTAAGATTGTACTATGCTGTGTATAGTTATGGTATCATTTTAAAAAATATATACAAAATACAACAGTTTGTGCAGTATACAATGGGACAGTACAATTACAACACAGTTTAATACAGAAGGAATTCAGGAGGGTCCTGCTCATGGAGCTTACAATCTAAAGGGTCTATATTGATAGGGCCTTTATTGTAGATTAATCAGATTTTTTAGCAGCTAGTCTGAAAAAATAATAAAAATTGGATTTTGTTTTAAAGTATATTACTTTGGGGGTATGTTGGTATGTATTATATGGTGATATTACTTTTATTTTAGGTTAAATTGCTTTTTTGTGAAATCATTTCCTTACAAAAGTGGACTTGGGGATTTGGTTGGGGATTTTTTAGCTTTGTGGTGCTCACAGTACAGCATTCACTTCAATCCCTTTTTAAACAACCTTTTGTTAACAGTCTGCTGTTGCATTGTTTGAAAGAAAAAATAAAATAGTGCAAGAACAGTGTACACCTAGACAACATCATATCATTAACATTCTCCTCACCTCCCTATCCCTATAGATAAAAATAAATTGTCCTGGTGATGACCAAATTTATACTGCAATGTCCCCTTTGGGCTCTTAATTCTTGTAGTGAACCCCCTGCCTGTACATTTTGGCTAATCCTCCCTCATTAAAAAATGTCCTTCTGTTAGCAACTTTTATGCCATGTACACACGATCGGTTTATCCAATGAAAACAGACTTTTTTATCGGACAAACCGATCGTGTGTGGGCCCCATTGACCTTTTTTCCATTGGTGTAAAAATAAAGAACATGTTTTAAATTTTTTCGATGGATAAAAAAACGATAGGAAATTCCGATCGTCTGTGTGGAACTCTATCGGAGAAAAATCCATGCATGCTCAGAATCAAGTTGACGCATGCTCGGTAGCATTGAACTTAATTTTTTTTTGCTTGTCGTAATGTTTTACATCACCGCGTTTTGGCACGGTCGGAATTTAGTGTGTATGCAAGACTGATGAAAGTCAGCTTCATCGGATTTCAGATGAAAAAATCCATCGTATTTTATTTCATCGGAAATCCGATCTTGTGTACACCACCTTACACTGTTGTCTCATCTACTGTTTCTACATTTCTGATAAAGGTTTAACAGAAACTGATCAGGGTCGGGGCAGTTTTGAATAAGTACAGTCCCAGTGAATAACTGGTCAATTGCTATCTGCCAAAGCAGGCCTATTGTCATTTATTAAATGCATGTAAAGTATTTATTTATTTATTTTCATTTTTGCATTCAGCAGCTAGCTTCCTATGATTTTTTTTTACATTCATTTGTCTATTAGACTTAAAAAATGGCATTTTGTAATACCAAGAATTGAAACCATAAACAAATGAGATTCACCACTACGTTTGGGGATGCTGAATTCTAAAGAGGATTTGTCGTACTCTTTACAAATCAAAACCCTGGCATATCCACTCATCACTACTGATGGCACATTAATTGAGCATATTTTGTGGGTAGAAGGATTGTGACATATGTGTGCAGTTTATACAGCAAATGAGTAGCTCAGGTTCTATTTAACTATGCCCTTTAGGACATTCCAACTGTGCAATGTATTGTGGTCCTGCCAACCATTCACAACTTCATAATAATATGTATAACACAGATTTTCTCTCTCCAGCATACCAATGGGGGATTCAGTCAATCTGGGTTATTATTACACAGTGAATTTCTACTACATAAAATACTAACAACACATTTCTCAGTATGGTATGTTTAGTTTAATTATAACTTTGTATTCCATATTGGAGACGTACAGGTATCTTCCCTGTTTAAACTTACAGAACCAGAAAAAATTGAGCTTCCCCTGAGCATAAGCAGACCCACGTGACCCTCCATAGGAGTTCTTATGCTTTAAAAGGTGTGCATTTACTATTAGATTTGATGTTGAAGTTAAAAAATTTATTATCATTAACAAAGAATAAGCAATTTAAAAGTCACTGTTTTGAGATGGAATTGATACATTATTTACTTTGACCCTTAATTATATAAGAACAACTTTGCAAAGTGAAGACTATAGTTAAAGCATATTGTGAAATCCGACAGGAGTCATAAAAGTTGATACTTGGTGTTAAAGACTTAAAAATGTATTAAGGCAAGAGCAACTATTCAGACTTGACAGCCAAGGCATGCTTGTAAATATATAAATGCAAAATGAATCTTGACCAACAACAGTATTTACATCTAGTCTTTTTTAATGAATATTTAGTGCTATGCTTACATTTTATTATGCTGTACGGAGTACACTGGAAATATTAATAATGAGATTGCTGCACTAGGGAGTTTTTAATTATTGACTGGAGACAAGACTTGTACGAGAAAGTTATTATTCACTTATACCATGTTAGGTTTTGCAGTTGGAGTTTATTTAATAGAGTTAGTAAATTTTTAAATAAAAATAAGTTTAAAAATTAAAGATTGTATGTTATTGTTTGCCTGGAGATGGAACACTCAATATGCTGGTCTTTAAAAAAATATATAATGAAAGAAAGATCATTATTATTTATTTTGCTGCAGAAAATAACAAAAAGAAAAATATTTCTGCATTAAATCGTTTGGAAAAGTTATTAAACATAGATGTATGGAATTTGCATACTATATGGCAATGGGATAAACTGTAGTGGACTTCTGAAATCATTTAGTCTATAGTTATAATCCTATTTACATACTATTTATGTGCTGCCAACAGTGTAAAACAAACATTACAATATGGTTTGGGATCATTGTTGCAATGCAGAAAAACATAATGGGTATGTTTAATATAATAAAACAATGTCCGTGGATATCAAGGAATTCTCATAAAGCTAAAAAAAAAATTAAAAATAAAGGCCCTGAGAACATAAAAAAAAAAAAAAAAACATTCTGGTTTAGGTCAAATGAATAAATATTGTGTGTACCTAAAAATGAATAAATGTTATAAAACCCCACCCTAGCAGCTGTACAAATATCACAAACATATATATGTATATAAAAAAAATAAAAATAATGATATACAGTACAGTGTTATAAACAAACCCTATAATTCATAAATGTTAGATTGAAGTATACTGTAGATCAATATCCCAAACAATATATTTTGATTATCAATCAGTAATCAAAGTAATCTGTCCATATATTATTGAAAGCTATTTACACATGGCAGTGGCTCCTTGGATTTACTGTAAATAGTCTTATCCCATACTACCAGTGTGTTCCGAGTTAATGAGGATGTCCATTTTAATCATCCTCTGGCCTTTGCTGGTATCCATGGTGCCCACCCCCCTCAGGTTTCTTCCTGCCATATTTGTCTCTATTGGGACACATGCTCTATTGCCTACGTCATGGCACCAGTGCCATCGCTTTGAAATAGGATGCGATATCTGGGAGCCCCATATAAATGATACAAATGTTTTTTGTATCTTTTTAAAGAATATCTGGGGGATTTGTATGGGGACTGTATACAACAGGTATAGCAATCTGGGTACCTCATTCATTTTTAGGGTATTGATGCTCCCAAACCATGTTAATGTATTTCCTTTCCATCTATTCAGGTCTTTTGTTATTTCCATAATTAATGCTCCATAATTACGCTCATATAATATCTTTTCATCGGCCGATATGTGCACTCCCAAATCGTACAGTGATTCTCCATTCCACAAAAACAAGTATCTATCTTTTCTTATCACTTCTTACATCAGCTCATGTACTGATTCTTGTACTGTAAATACTCTTACTGTAAATACTCTTAAACTATATTCCAATATGTCAATTACTGATAAAATTGTGTTTTGCTGGTACTTGACCCCATTTCAGTTAGCTAAATTCTATACCTCTAAATTCCTTCTATGCTGACGAAGTTGTGGTCAGATAGGTAACAGTTACCATATTTTTGAACATGTAGGATACTAACTAGTTTCTAGAGATAAGTATTCCAACTCATCTCTAATGTTACTGACATAAGCTTGACCTGAACCTAGCCATGGGATTGAAGGTCGCACCCTTTCCTCTCCCCCCAACAAATATCATGAAACAAGAAAATAAAGCAAATAGCAGCAATTTGGAATGAATACTGGCTGCAACACTTTCATTAGTTAACCACTTAAGGACCGCCTCCTGCACATATACATCGGGAGAATGGCACGGCTGGGCACAGGCACGTACAGGTACGTCCCCTTTAAGTGCCCAGCCATGGGTCGCGGGCGCGCACCCGTGACCCGGTCCGAAGCTTTGTGACCGCGGCCGCGGGACCTGCGGACCCGATCGCCGCCGGTGTCCTTTAGCTGCATAATGGTCCGGGTCTTAAGTGGTTAGATGTAGATTATACAATTCAACATCAATAAAATGTAAACACACTTGAACAATGAACCTATCAAAGCACTCAGTTCTAGGACTGGAGCAAAATTACATTCATTTTAACAAACAACGGCCCCCCTGATACAAGGGTGACAGACCACACAAAGTGCCTGCAAAAGGGAGGGCAGGTAGGGGAGCAAAGTCTGGTGTCCAGCCAACAGTAAGAAGCCAGGTGAGCTGCTGCCTTTTACTGCTCTAAAAAGATTCCAGAAGGCTCTGCAGGGTCACACTTCAAACAGCCACCATGAGGTGATTTTAAATAGGAGAAAACTGGCCGCAACCCCATGCAAGTGGGCTCAAACCAATTGTGGCCCCTTAAGCCATTCTAAATCTGGGCATCAATAACTTTCCTCTCTCCTATCGCACGGCAGTAATGCATATTTTATTAGCTGCCAAACTTAATCATAGCAAGACACTGAAGAAAAAAATGTAGCCCCTAATTCTTCTGAAGTTACAGCTTTACTAACGGTTAAAAAGGAAGTAAACCCTCTTAAAAAAATCCGGGAAAAAAAAACCTGCAAGAGAAAGGCATAAGGAGCTAGTATGCATAGCATACTAGCTCATTATGAATTACTTACCTGAGATCGAAGCCCGCGAAGCGGTCCTCGATCACCTCCTCCACTGCCGCAATCTCTCCCGGAGTGAGTTCCGGGTATCGCTGCTCCAGCGCTGTGACTGGCCGGAGCAGCTGTGATGTCACTATCCCACACATGCGCTAGTGACGGCATGATCACCTTCACTAACGGCACGCTCAGTAGACATTGGTGCCCCTTTTTTGGAAAATATCTCCTTAACCGTGTAGGTTATGGAGATATTTCTTGGACCTACAGGTAAGCCTTAATCTAGGCTTACCTGTAGGTTAAAAGGTCTGTTAAGCCCCGTACACACGATCTGACCTTTGTCACATCGGAGTTCCGACAGAATTCCATAGGAGTAAAAGAGAACATGTTCTCTATCTAAACTCTGATGGAATTCATCAGAATTTCCGATGGAATTACTCCGATGGGGCATACACACAGTCGGAGTTTCCGATGGAAAAAGTTTGTCTGATTTTTTCCATCGGAAATTCCGATTGCGTGTACGGGGCTTAAGGGTTTACAACCATGAAAAAACATTGTTGGGGCCTACAGAGCTGCACTGGCTCACTGGCTAATTTCAAAAACATGTGGAAACCATGGGTAGTCTGGAACAAAAATTGTCTGCCTGTTTAATGATTTCTTGTATATTTAGCAGCTCTGTAGGCCCCCTACTTGGCTATGACTACATGTAACTTTTTTTGCTTATACTCTTGGATATTCTGGTGTAAACATCACTGTTTATTTCTCTGTATTCCTTTTCAAAACTTCCAATAAAGATTATTGTTATAAGCAATAATACCTATTCACTAATAAACTGTGTACAAAAAACACATACTGTGATTGTCTATAAAAACAATATATGTTGTATAAACTTTAATGGTCAATCAGCAAAATAAATGGACAGTGCATATACTGTATTGATACTATCTTTTCAAAAATAAACCATGAACACAAAACAAACATTAATGTCCATGAAAAACAAAAGTGTTTAACCTCCCTGGCAGTATTATTATGTCCGATTTTTAGTGCTGAAAGTGGTACAATGTTTTGCATAGAAATTTGGCGTCTTATATTGTAATCCTGTAATTCTTAGGAATAACACACTTAAATCTGTCCAAACAAGAGTCTAGTAGACATCCCGGGTATGATAAAGTTTGGAACACAAAATCATAAATTATAATATAATAAATAACTATAAATATTTATAACAAATAATAATATAATAATAACATGTATTCAATAATGTAATCAAATTAATACTGACATTTTCTCAGTTGCAGAATTGTCACTGTCATTACTTTCAGTGTTTGATGACAAATTTCCCCACAAATCACTATCTCTCAATTCTGCAGGTGATTCTAATTTAATATCGCTGTTTTTTTAGCTGGTCTAAAACCACTTTTGACGTAAATGGACACTTTTTGGTTGCTATGGACAATCTCCAGTTTCCAGACAGAAAGAACAGTATTTATATTATTATAAATACAGAATAATATAAAACTGCATAAACCACTAGGGACAAAAGGGGATGTCAAAATTTAATACAGTAATGTAATCTATAAGATTTCAGTGTACAGTGTTCAGTATGTGTAATGTGTTTTTCAATTTTTGATTTTGGTGCTGTACTCCATCCCGTGCGTCAGGACGCCTGCAGGGAACGGAGCTCGGCACTGTGATATGAGCAGATGACACAGATCGCACACACACAGCGGGGAGAAATCGCAGGATCCTGGGGACAGGGTAAGTAACTTTGCCTGTGATACAATCCTGAGTGTGGCTCTGGGTTACTGCTTCTGGTACTGAGATTTTCCCCCGAGCCACACTCGAGATTACAGCTAAGGAGGGTAAATTTGTCAAATGTAAAAAAAATGCCTTGGAAAAAGTACAATCGACAGTGTCAGTGTCACTATCAGTTAGTGCTAGAGCAAGGCCGCTTTAACACTGAAAGCGCTGGCCGTCAGTGGTAAAGCACTGCTCATTTTAACTGTGCTTTACCACTGTTAAAGTTTTTTGGATGAGAGAAATGAATTTTAAATGTATATCACGATGGTATATCACCCCGGATATTGCACATCGATTTCAAGGGGAGACTTCCAGATTCTGCTGGAGGGGTTGTATGGAACCTGGAACCATGTCACACCTCTGGTGGACGTGCCCCAAAATCAAAAGATACTGGCATATAGTGGTATCATTGATTAAGGAAATTACAGGAATTAAAATAGCAGTCGACCCGTGGGTGTGTCTGTTCCATGGGACAAACATGTCTAGTAAACAATATATGAGATCCTTGCTACCCCATATCCTGAATGCAGCAAAGAGCCTGATCCCTAAACAATGGAAAGATCCCGAGACCCCAACAATGAAGAATTATCTTGCTAAAATAAATGACATTTATTATATTGAACAGTTTAAGTTTATGGGGGAGGAAGGTGAAGAGACATTTAAACGGAAATGGCAGGGCTGGGTCAATTATAAGTTATCTCAGGCCGAGTACTCACGAGCAAACATGTCCGTTCGAAATGTCCGACGGGCTGTTTCCGGCGTACAAGGCTGTTTTTTCATTTGGCCCGCTGGCTTGTACACACCAGCGGACGATATTTCCCTGCGGACCTGAACGCGTGCACGTAATCCACGTTTGACGTCACTATAAAGGGAAAGCCCAAAGTCAATGGCGACGCCCTCTGTTCCGCTTTTGCTAGTTACGGCTTTGCTCGTGTTAGTGAAGGTTTGGTTAGAGCTGATTCGCGCTTCTCGGTCTCCAGGCTTTAGCAGGTAGTATTTTCTCGTTCAGTGCGTGTGCTTGTGGGTACGTAGTTGGCATTCGGGTACAGGCGTGCAGTTCGTTCTGCTTAGCAGATTCGTACTGTGCGTTCGTATCTGTGTGTCGTGCGTTCTTTGCAGGTACCGCTGGATTTGATTGTGCTTTCTGTTGGAGTGTGTTCTTGACTGACCAGCCGGCCGGTTTGAAGCCATGATGGAGCAGCAGCGTCAATTTTCGCGAGTTGGTGCTGTTTATGGGATGGCTGCTGGATATGTTCATTATTCCAGTACTTTGGCCAGAAACAGGGGGCGGAGGCGTTTCTGGACCAAGAATTGGTTGCGCCAGCGTGACCAGTTCTCACATATGCCTCTGCTTAGGGAACTCCAGGAGAATAATCCTAATGACTATAGGAATTTTCTCCGCATGACGGACCCCGTATTCAACAGTCTGCTGGAACTTCTGTCCCCCTATATCACGAGGCAGGACACTGTGATGCGCCAAGCCATCACGGCCGAGCAGAGGCTTATTGCCACGTTGCGGTACCTGGCGACTGGGAGGAGCCTGCAGGACCTCAAGTTCTCGACAGGCATCTCTCCGCAGGCGCTTGGGGTCATCATACCGGACACGTGTGCTGCCATCATTAAAGTTATGCACGAGGAGTATATGAAGGTAAGTTTCCTCATTTTAACCTCACAATGTGTCTTTAATAATGTGGCAAACTAACTTTTTATTTTATTTCCCAGATATGCTGTGTGTTTAACTAACGTTCCCTTTTCTCACTATGCATGTTGATATCAGCTTTTACATGTTATTTTTATTTTGGCCTACCTGCATATTTTGATCTTACCCAATATTAACCTGTCCAGCATGCTATCTTCGGGCCAACCCCCACCATGCCACTTTTTTTTTTTTTTTTTTGTTTTCTAAAAACAGTTTAAACACCCCCCACCCCCCCTTCAAAGTGTTTTTGTCCCCATCAGAGGGCTGTGGAGTCTCTTATTAATTAAGTGGGCCTATATATTTGTGCCCCGAAATTCTCCCTTCATAATTTGCAAATGCTATTTTAAAAATGTAAAGTTGCACAAGGATGCTTGTATGATTATGTTTGCAATGTTTATGTGCCAAAGTACTAAATCTCTTTTTTTGTTTGTCCCCACAGCTACCCTCCACACCACAGGAATGGCAGTCTGTGGCTTCCCAATTTGCCGAGCGGTGGGATTTTCCTAACTGCGGTGGAGCAATAGATGGGAAACACGTCCGCATTGTGCCCCCACCCCACTCGGGGTCCTACTATTATAATTACAAGGGTTATCATAGTATTGTGTTGATGGCGGTGGTGTCGGCACAGTATGAGTTTCTATATGTGGACGTGGGGAAGAACGGCCGGATGTCAGATGGGGGAGTGTTCGCACGGACTGATTTCTATGATCGTCTCCAAACTGGTGGTCTGGCATTGCCACCAGATGAAGATAATGTGGAAGGACTTCCGTTTGTGTTCCTAGCGGACGAGGCTTTCGGCCTTGGACCTCACCTAATGCGGCCTTTTCCCCAGAGGACCCTCACCTCAGAGAGGAGTGTGTTCAATTTTCGGTTGTCCAGGGCTCGGAGGGTAGTCGAGAATGCCTTTGGGATCCTCAGCAACCGGTTCCGCCTGTTCCTGACATCGATACATTTGGCGGAATATAAATTGAACACCGTTATATTTGCCTGCTGCATTTTGCACAATTTTCTACGCAGGCATTCCCAGACGTACCTAGCCTCCATGGGCTCTGAGGCAGGACTACCCTCAGAGAACATTCCTGGCCTGGACACTGGTCGCGCTGGCTTGGCCCCCCAATCTGCTCGTGAGGTACGCGACAAATATGTTGAGTACTTCATGGGTCGGGGGGCCATTGCTATGCCAGATCATATTTCTTTCTAATTCGGCCCCCAAAGAAAGGAATATTCTCACAACTAATAAATAATTAGACCATTGGACTTTATACAGTTGTTTGTCATTACTGCTTTTTCTCTATTTTTCTGTCTTCCAGGTTATCTCCAAAAATAGTGCACTTCTAGTGCCAGATTTACTTACTCAGATGTATTAACTAACCACATTTGCACATTATTCACTCATCTACTAACTGGGTATTCAGTCTAGAAATAAGAAGCCACTCATTTTTCTGCTTTTGATGTCTCATTATTTTTTTTTTATTTTAGTCATTTTTTAACAAGAAATGTGTATTTTTAGGCAGAAAACATTTCCTGCAAATTCTTGAGACAAAATATTGGCTTTTAATTATTTATTTTTTTGTCTTTATTGACAGTGATTAGCAATAATAATGATCGAAACACAATGTAAGAATAATTTCACTGAAACTATACGCAAGAATTTTTGGGCTTGTCTCCTATATATCTATCTCTAGATATATATATATATATATATATATATATATATATATATATATATATATATATATATATATATATATATATATATATATATATATATATATATATATATATATATATATCTATATATATATATATATACACACTTCTAAACAGAATTTTTTTAGACTTTGGTTAAAAATTTAAGTTCTTATTTAGTTTGGTTTCCAATAACCCAGACTAATTTATGTAGACATTTTTTGGCTTATTTTTTATTTTCTAATATTTTTTTGGGTATTTGTTTCTAAGACATTTATTTACATTTATAAATTGTTGTGTATTTTTTTTATACCAAAAATTTTTTGGCTTTGTATTTGTTTGTGTCTAATTTTTTCAACAAGATTTTAACACAACACAAATTTTTTTTTTTTTTTTTACAAAAATTAGTTAACTTCTTTCTTTAGGTGAGATTTCTTGTTCGTTTTGTGATCTGAAACTGGAAACATTTACAAACCAAAAAAGATCAACACCAAACAAAAATTTAAAAAAAGAACAGCAGTCAGTCATATGGATGGTGTGCTTTCACACTGGAACACGCCAAAATTTCTAAATGCACACATTCAGTGAAAACTCGCCAAATGTCATTGGTTAAACAGACAAATGGCCACATGTGCTATCTGACATCATGGGTGATCAATGTCTGTGTTTTGTGGGAGCAAACCCTTCCTCTCAACTACTTGAGGATCGAGGAGGGGTTTGTACCCACAAAGCACAGACAATAGATAGTCTGTGATGGCAGATAGCACATATTGGCACACTGTGTGTGCATTTAGAAATTTTGGCGTATTATAAAGTACAAAAATTAAAAAGGGTTTTGTGGGCGGGGGATGGGCGGGGGATGGGCTTCTGTGGTTCAGTCTTTGACACGGCCCATCATGTCAATGATATTTTTGTAATTTTGTTCGATGACTAGCATCCTTTGTCGCATGTTCTCCATTTCCGTGCTACACTCTGAAATGACATTTCGCACATTCTGCTCCATGACTAGCATCCTTTCCCGCATAATGTCCATTTCCGTGCTGCACTCCATTAGTTGCTGTACAATTATAGAAGCACTTGCACGTGAAAAATGTGCTACTCCATCTTCATCCCCTAAAAATAAACAAATTGGCATTCAAAATATGTAAATAATTTCCAGCCTATCTGCATATGTTTGGCCCTATTAATATAGGGGTGACACTGACCTGATGGCCTGATAATTTCCACATCCCCAATTTCTTCATCTTCTATCACTCCTCCTTCTTCCACCACCTCCCCATCATCTTCTATCACTCCTCCTTCTTCCACCACCTCCCCATCATCTTCGACTCCTCCTTCATCCATCAATCCACCTTCTTGCAATTCGCCAAATTGTTCTTCCGCCACTTGCCCTTCATCTGATATAAATTCTAAGTCCAAAATAACTTCTTCCTCCTCTCTTCCTTCCTCCTTTCTTCCTTCCTCTTCTCCTTCCACATCCTCTTCTCCTTCCACATCCTCTTCTCCTTCCACATCCTCTTCTCCTTCCACATCCTCCTCTCTTCCTTCCCCAGCCTCCTCCTGCTCAACATGTGGAGGTGTTTGATTTTCCGGGTGTCTGGCCCTCTCTGCCTCCTCCAATTGCTGGCGTCTTCTTTCCCCTATAAGAAATAATAAAAAACAAAAGGTATACTCATCAGCACACAGATATTGGATATCATAAATCGCACACATTGCATAGACGATACATTTATGATGATTTTTGGTTGTTTATTCTTTCAGCAATCCTCCATTTTTGGCGTAGTTCTAGGCCAAGCTCTGATCCTGCCCCTTTTTTGCAAAGAAGTGACACAAATGGATGTCCCCCCAAAACATTAATTCTCGTCGACCCTCCAAATAAATATACTTTGATTTTTGAGACACAGGTGCTTTGCATTTCAAGATGTTAAAACATCAGCTTTATTTGCATTTTGGAGAATGAATCTTGTTTGCCTGTCACATTCACTCAATTTAATTTCTGTGATTTTGCTATTCAACAATGTTGGAAAACCAAGTTTGGGGCCAGTCAGCCATGTCCAGGTGTGTTGTTCCTGGAGTAACGTCACATTTTTGCTAAACAATGTCATATTACGCGTGTTTACTATTTCACAAAATTTGTTTAAGGTTGTTATTTGACATAAACACAATACAGTATCTACACGTGTTCAAAAGTACAAGCAGGCCAAGGAGGCAGATGTGAAAAAATACATGTCAACACATTATTGCAGACATTCCCCCCCCCCTTAAATAATATGGACTTACTTTTACGCAGAATTTTGAGTATCTTCTTCATGTGATGTGGCTCCCTCAATTTTAAATCGGACCAACGCTTCCGTAGTTGCTCCTTTGACCTGGTGACACCAAACATTCTCCTCATTCTCCTTGCCACCTTGTCCATTATGTGTGACTTCCTACGGTTCGGTGTTTTGTAGGGCCCACATTCACCATCATAATCCTTCCTCCTCATGATGTAAACCAACTCCACCATTTCTTCGAACGCCATATTAGTGGCTTTATATCTTTTAGGCCTGGATCGGGACGGTCCTGCCTCTGTCCCTTCACTTGCGCCATGAGAGCTCCGTGCCCGCTCGTGTGACATCGCCATCTTTCCTTCCCACAGAGATTAGGGGCGTGGAAACGAGGAAATGTCCCGTCAGGGGCGGAGATGAGGGCGGGGATTATTGCATATGCGGAGTGTCGCGAATGCCAACAACGTATTGACGTAGGTTACGCGGAGAATATTCGCGCGATTCCAGAACCTACACAGTTAACGCCATATTTACTTTTTCAATTGATTAGGGGCATGGCAAAGGTGACGAGGGCGGCGTTTCATACATACGCGGAGTGGATAAAAGGCGCTTGACGTGATTACGTAGGTTACGTGTTAATTCAGCGAGCGGAAGAAACGAGGATTGTGAGAGAGGCAGGTAAGAAATTTAAACATGGGATCAGCAGCGGGCTCTAAAATGTAGAGCAATGGGATGGGGGTTTGGTCTGTTGGTTGCACAGTTTTATTAAGCTATTATGTCTCTTGGATACCAGAATGTGATTTTCGTACCCAAATGCTTTTGTAGACATCACAAAATAGAGAGGTCAAAAATGCTGTGACTCATTATCAATTATGTAGGGTGTATTCAGATCAGGCCAAGTATTGTTCTGTGTTGGTTGGACAGAGGTCATTAGGAAGTTTCTTTCATGTAATCAATGCTGAGGGGCAGGATATCTACACATGCAATAGTGCCTTGATGAATGCTGTCATTTGTAATAATTGTGTATGGTTGTAGATTTATATTATTTCCTGCAATGTAACCAAAGGGGCGGCATGTATAAAAAAAATGTTAGCTAAAACCAACCAATGGGGCAGAGCTGGCCAGCATTTTCTAAACAAGAGACACTGTGTTTGTATTTCTATATAGGTACTACTTTTTAAACAACATATTCTATCAATGTAAATGCTGAGGCTTTTTTTAATTGTGTTTTTGGTTTCTTTTCATTTTTTCAATCTAGAATAAAAAAAAGTTAATCATAACTTCACAATGGATCTCCTGCAGAGCCAAGACATTATCCAGCACTTGCTGGATAAATTTAGGGAAATGCCCATCCTGTGGGATTCAAAGCAGCCCACCTACCACAATAAGGACGTACGAGCGGCAGCACTTGAACAGCTAGCAGCATACATGAGGACATGGGTGCCAGAATGCAGTGCCAACATGGTGAAGGATAAACTTGCCAACCTCAGGGGCACATATAGGAGAGTGTACAAAGCTCACCAAAAGCAGCTAAGATCTGGAGCAGCAGCAAGACCACCAAAGGAACCCAAGCTGTGGTATTACAACCAGATGTCATTTTTGCGGGATCAACTGGAAGGCAGGCCATCAATGTCAAGTCTGAATCCCAACCTTTCCTCCACGCTACCTCCCAGCGGGACTTCCCCAGATCACCACAGCCCTGCAGAGTCGGATGAAGAGGGCCTGGCTGACAGAGAGGCAGATCTGCGCCTCTACGATGATGAGGTATAGTAGTTTCATAACTATTTATGTAATAATCTTAATTATTGTTTGATTCTTGACTTGATATTGGTTAATAAAATACAAGCTGGGAAGTAAAAATCTAAAATCGTGGGCAAACAAATAGGTGTCAGGGATGACAACTGCAGGGGTCAGAGGGTGAGTCTGTTTTCAAGTTTAAATTCAAGGCAAAAAATAAGATTCAAGCATGAAAATGTGAGTGAGTATATTCCTAAATATATTACAACATGTCCCTTTTTTTTACACAGGAAGAAGAGACCAGCCAGGAGGTGGCAGATCCTCTCCTCACTGTCAGCCAGGACGAAGGGGTCAGTGGCAGCCAGGAGGAGGCCGGGCCCAGTGGCGTTCAGCAGCTCCCCAGGACAAGCACCACCAGCCAGGCTCCTCCCCTTTATATTAGGCCACCAGGCCGTAAGAAGAAATTGGGGGCAGTGGAGGAAGCCAGCCTGAAAATGATTCAGGAGGCGAGTGCCATCATGAGGGCCCCCCTCAACCCCACTGAGGCCTACAGTGCCTCCGTGGCACATGACCTCAATAAAGGCACGGAGGAGCAGAGGCAATTGGCCAAGGGCATCATCAACCAGGCCCTTTGGTGGATGCAGAGGGAGCTGCTGACCCCAGACACTGGGCTATGTGACCCGGCCCGGCTTGCTGAACACCATTCTCCTGCTGCCACATCATCCCCACCTGCAAGGGCCCAGGGAAGACCCGCTGGAAGGCAGCCTGGAAGGAAGGTTGCAAGGAAGAGGAGACGTTGATGCCCTGCCTTCCATTTGATCCCCCACAAATGGCATCTTGTTTGGACTACCACAGCTTGGGTTCCTTTGGTTATGTGCTGCTGCTTCAGATTTTATTTGGTGTGCTTCCTGAGGTTGGCTAGTTTATCCTTCACCATGTTTCAAATGCAAGTTTGCATGTATGTTGCTAGCTGTTCAAGTGCTGCCATTCTGTTTTTGATCCTTTTTATAATTTGCTCAAATAAAAGCCTTTTTGTTGATTTGAAAAACGTGCCTATTGTTTGTAATACTGTGGGTATTATTTTAGGCATCAAACATTACAAACAAATAAAATGTTTAATCTAAAATATTCACTAACTCATGTGGGGGGGGGGGGGGGGTCATTTGGTGTGCCAACATGGTAGACAATTTAAACAACCTTCAAAAAAATCCTGTTAAATATACAAACAAAAGCTAAATCAAAACTATTTCCTATTAAAATATTCTAAATGGTGACATAACTATAAACACCTAAAGAAAGTGGGAAAGATAACCATTAAACATTAAAAGCAAAAAATTTGAAATGTGGAGGACCACTAAAAATATGATACGTCGGGCCAATAAAAGTTTGCAAAAATCTTACTACATCACAGCTAACAAATGTCACTTTTCAGTATGGAACAACTCAGTTGAAATAACATGAGCTAAATAACTGATTAGTTATAGCAAGAGAAGAATGAATAAAACGACGGCATCAAGCGTTGGTTATTGTGTGTTTTGCTTCAGTGTTCTATTGCTAGAATTAATCTTTCTATTGACGAATGTGCCATATCCCAAACAAACGTGAGTTTTACCTGAACGAGCGCTCCCGTGGCCTCATTTAGTCTGAGCATGCGCGGGGTTTTTGTACGTTGGTTTTGTGTACTCACCACCAAACATGTACGTTCGGACAGGATTTGAGCGGACGGTTTTAAAACAAGTTTGGAAATAAATGTCTGCTGAAAAACGGCCCGGCGGGCAAATGTACGGTGAAATTCTGTACGCTCGTAACTACACACGACCAAACATGTATGCTGAAACTGGTCCGCGGGCCAGTTTCAGCAAACATGTTTGGTCGTGAGTATGGGGCCTCAGAGTTATCTAGCGCAGATGATATAGGGTAGGAAGCGCATTTTAGTAAAAGCGGATATGTAAAGTGACTGAGGCTCGGAGAGAAAGGGGTGGGTTTGGGTATAGGGGTGGGTGGGTGGGGGGTCAGCGGACTCGGGCACGGGCACTTTGGTTTTATTACCATGTAATTTTTTTTGCACTTTTTGTACTTTGCCATCCTGAGGCCATATAAGATTAATATGTCTATAGACATAACAACAAAGCAAAAAAATAAAAAAAAAGTAACTTCCTACCATGATGCGAACCAGGATGGAGACAGCGTATGAATGCAAATTGATTATGTCTCCGGTAAGTGTTCTCTGAGTGGGGAAAAAAAAAAGAAAGAGAAAAAAAAGAAAAAAGAAAAAAAAAAAAAGTTTTTTGGATGCTAACAGGGTGCTTTTAACCCCAAAAAAGGGTTAAAAAACTCCTGTGTTGCGGCGCTTCCAAAGCACTTTTCAGGCACTTTGGAAAGGGGTGTCCATTCATTGCAATGAGCAGGGATGTTTTGGGAGCGCTGTATACAGGCTGTTGGGAAATTTTTCATACCAAAAGCGGTAACTCCGAGCCAGACTTGGTATCGCATTTCAGGATACAGGAAAAGTTACTTACCTTGTCCCTGGATCCTGTGATGTGTCACCGCTGTGTTTGCGAGCTGTTTGCGAGCTCAATTAACACTGGTGACTGCCGAGTGCCGAGCTCCATTCCCTGCGAGTGGTGCGAGTTCGGCAGCAAATAAAAAAAAAATGAAAAACACAGTATAGATACAGTATACTGTAATCTTGCAGATTACAGTACTGTATCAAATAATTACACATCCCCGTTGTCCCTAGTGGTCTGTCCAGTGTTCTGCATGCAGTTTTATATTATAAAAACTGTTCTTTCTGCCTGGAAACTGGAGATTGTCAATAGCAACCAAAAAGTGTCCCTTTATGTCAAAAGTGGTTTTAGACCAGCTAGAAAACAAAATATACATTTCTCAACTTACATTTAGAAAATTCCACTGACATTAATTTCTTAACACAGAAAAAGATTTATACATTAATTTTTCCCCTTTTATTCTATGGTGTGGTTACCCTATCTTCCTACCCTCTTTATCCTGAAACCGTCATGGGGTTCTCTATCCAACCTGTCCACACTCTTTCATATTTCTCCCCCTGTCCTCTATTACAATATGTCTCCCTATACAATGGCAAATTGCTATTTACTAAATGTTTCCAATGTACCAACGAGGGAGCTTCAACCTTCTTTCAACTCAGCACTATTGTATTTCTTGCATAAAAAAGTAATAGGCCCACCTGTGTTCTCTTTCCTGTAGATGTGATTTTCTTCCCTACTAATCCTAATAGGTAGATCTCTGCCTCTTGTTTCAAAGATACTGATGTTACTATAGTAATTATTCTCAAG
This sequence comes from Rana temporaria, assembly GCF_905171775.1. Classification (NCBI taxonomy): domain Eukaryota; kingdom Metazoa; phylum Chordata; class Amphibia; order Anura; family Ranidae; genus Rana; species Rana temporaria. Next base: position 222,122,787 of record NC_053493.1, read on the forward strand.
ACCTTCCTCCAGAATACCACTGTCTTCAGACAAGTCCAGAATATGTGTATACAATTTCCTGGAATGCCTGCACATCTCCTACAATTTGAGGGTTTGATGGGGAAATCTTATATAACTTATATGGTGTATAATAGCTCCTATGTGTTATTTTAAATTGTATTAATTTGTCTCGAAGTGATACTAATATCTGGAATGGGAACCTCCATATCTCCTCCCATTTCTCTTCTACTAGATTTGGGACATCTCTTGTATAACTTTCGCATAGTTTGCTTATGTCTGACAATGCATTTCTTGATAAATAAGTGTACAAAGTTGAGATTGACTTATTTCCACTTGTTTTTTTTTAAATTTGCTCTAAACCTGATTCTTTTAATTGTGGGGTACCCTCTGGGAATTGAGCTACAGTAATAGAGCATGGACAAGCTGCATATATCTGAAAGTATAGCTCTCAGGTATATTCCAACACTGCCTCATTTCTGCAAGTGAGGAAAAATGTTCCCCATGTATTATTACTTGTCATAATTATTTCACCCCAAATTCCATGCCCCTGGATCTTGAATAAAGCTTGGTTATTGTATTATTTCACATAAGCAGTACTATGTTGGAATTGTCATCTGTTGCTGGGATCCAATAAATGCTTTATTCCCTGAAAAAGGACCAAGGTTGACTGGATGTTAGCTTGAAGGAGATTGCATTCTACACACACACACACACACACACACACACGTGCCCACTTCCTATTTCCACAATACTAACACAGTGGGGGTTATTTACTAAAGGAAAATCCACTCCCAAGTGCACTTTCAGTGCAATTTCAAGTTATTGCAGCTATCGATTGCAAAACTATTGATCCTATCACTACAAGTGCAAAGTGAACTTGAAATTGCACTAAAAGTGCACTTGAAAGTGCAGTCGCTGTAGATCTGCGGGGGACACACAAAAAAAAAAACAGCATTTTAGCTTGAACATGATTGGTTAAGAAAATCATCAGAGCTTCCCCTCATTTCAGATCTACCCCTCAGATCTACAGCAACTGCACTTCCAAGTGCACTTTCAGTGCAATTTAAGGTGCACTTTGCACTTGTAGTTTGGACTTGTAGTGCAAAGTAGAGTTACCTTTCATAAATAACCCCCAGGATATTAATAATTAGTTAAGTATTATTTATAGCGGTATTCAGTGTCCATTGCAGGGAGCTTTTTTTTTTTTTTTAAATGCAGGGTCTCTTTAAACTTAATATGAATCGACGTATTTATATACACCATGTGTTCAAATTACCATAAAAATATTATATTTGGCAAAACATTTTATAGCTGATCATATTGATTAGTTAATCACTTATTTTTTTTTATTTTTTTTAGTTCAGCTGTATGAAGTTGGTATAAAACACCTGTGATTATTTAGACTTTTTTCGGAGTAATGAAATGAGTGTCTCATGGTTGTTTAACTAAATCTGCAAGCTGTTTTCATAAGGAACACTTAACAGGGTAAGTTGTATTGCATTCACCTTTATCATGCTTCTTGGGACCCCTCAGATGTATGAATGTTGTGGTGCTGAATTTTAAGCCTTTCTATTCACAGGGGATAAGATTAAGTTGTTCAGATCTTATTCTATGTGACAAGTCCAACTCAGATTACTTTCCACCCCACCTGTGCTTATTTATCTCACTCAGTTATTCTGTGTCCTTTTTGGGAAAAAAACTGAGAACCTTTTTTTAACATACGGTAATGATCACAGAAAAAATTAATGGAAATTTGCAGCAAAAATAAATAATAATAATAATAATAATAATAATAATAATAATAATAATAATAATAATAATAATAATAATTTGCACACAAATACGTGTCAAAAAAAGTACATGGCATACATTGATTTTCTTTCCTATCATACCAGATTAAATCAATTGTATTGATTTTTATATTTCATATTTTGGCAGTAAATGTATAAAATATTCTGGATTTGTCAATTTAATTTTTTCATGTTGCTTAACATAGGAGATAAGAACATTACAATAACTGGGTATGCATATTCTTGATAGTTCTGCAAGAGGATAACATTTCATATTACTGAAACTGTACAGGGACAAAATGGTAAGATTATGATTAATCATCAGTCTAGGAGCAGCTATTGTACTGTTACAGTGTGTGTCTTGAAGATTGCTTTCAGATTAAGTTTAGCAACATCTGCTTCATCTACTAATTGCTTGAATGTGAAAGCATATTGAGCTGTTCCATTTCTGAAAAGCTTTACTCTGACATACTTTTTTTGTTTTGTTTTTTATGTAAACCGTTCAGTATTGATAGATTGTTTCCAACATAATATAAGAGTCATAGGTGAATCAATTACACAGCCTTGAAGGCACAGCAAACCATTTACATTTGCTTCAGTATTATTATCAGACTTAAAAAATAAAACAAAGAACATAAATCTTCATTTATTTGGATTTTAGTCTTTATTTAGTCAGGTAATTGCATATTAACAATTCCAGAGTTGTGTATGCTCAGTAAGAACCAGAGCAACTTTTCAATGTTAAAGCTTAAAAGGGAAACAACCTACTGAAATATATAAATGTGAAATTATGTTACTTACATTTTATTTAGCAGGCAGGGTGGTGATGATCACTACTAAGGATTTGCAACATCCTTTGTTAGCTGCCCATTTTAAAGATTATCAACAGATTACCTAAACTGCTGTCATTTTCATATCTTTTTCCTCTAGTAAACCAATCAGTTATTGGTTTACTGGTTTAGTTAGCGAGTGTTTTTTTTGTTTCTCTTTGATAATGCTTTCACATCTTTAAATGGTGTACTGATGTCAGCTTCCTTCACTGCATCCAGCAGCGAGATCTCAGTCTCAGCTTAGAGCGGCACTGCAAGTTTCATTTGGATCAGTGTTGCAGGTTACACAAATTTTTGTATTTGTTTAGGAATTCTCCACAATGGTTGCCTATTTTTTTACACAGCTGCATGGTATGCTCTCTGCATTTATTTGGGCAAATACACCAACTAGAATTAGATTAAAGTACATTTATGCGACTGGTAGTACAGGGGGGCTGGCCTTCCCAGACCTTTATAAGTATTATTTAGCTGCAAAGTTAGTGACGGTGGGGAGATAGCTGAACCCTGATGGGTTTGACTCTGCCACAATGTTGGAGGCAGCAGCGGTCCAATTGGTGGAGGAATTTCAGGGATTGCTGTACAGGGGGTTGAAATCTAGACGAGATTTGACCCCCTCAATGACAACAACAGTAAGAATCACAAAAAAATCAAATAGTGGTGTTGCGGTCCCTCATGAAATAACATATAAACCTAGATATATGAATGCAGAGAGAATAAATTATATAAAATTATATAAATAAATATATAAAGTGCTGCTGTGCTGCAAACAAGTGACTACAGGTACAATGATATAAAGTGCAATGATTATAAATATTCAAAAATTGATAATAATTACAATAAAAAACAATGGGCCAGATCCACATACAAATAGATCGGCACAGCGTATCAGAGATACACTACGCCGCCGTATCTTACCTGGCTTTAAATCGAATCCTGGAAGAACTTGCGCAGTAAGTTACGGCGGCGGAATTCAAATTGGCGATTAGGGGGCGTGATTCATTTAAATGAAGCACGTCCCAGCGCCGAATGAACTGCACATGCGCAGTTTCTAAATTTCCCGCCGTGCATTGCGCTAAATGACGTCGCAACAACAATTTTTTTTTAACTTAGACGTGATTTACATCCATCCCGATTCACGGACAACTTACGCAAAAAAAAAAAAATCAAATTTCGACGTGGGAACGACAGCCATACTTAACATGGCAAGTCTATCTATACACCGCAAAATACCAGCTTTAACTATACACCGGAAAAAGCCGACTAGAGATGACGTAAGAGAATGCGACGGCCGCGAGTATGTTTGTGGATCGTCGGAAATAGCTAATTTGCATACCCGACGCGGAAAACGACGTGAACGCCACCCAGCGGACACCGAAGTATTGCATCTTAGATCCGAAAGGCGTACGAGGACGTATACCTGTCAGATCTAACCCAGATGCCATTGTATCTTGGTTTGAGGATTCAAACCAAAGATACGATGCGGGTAATTTGAAAGTACGCCGGCGTATCAGTAGATACGCCAGCGTACTCTGTCTGTGGATCTGGCCCTATGCGTGTAGAATTAGAAACAAATTGGAAAAAAAAGTCCATTGTGAGTGTAGCAAATGGTGCTAAAGTGCTGGCGAATCTCAGAAGGGGAAAATCAATTCCTCTGGATCCAGGGTGCAGAGTGTAGTGTTGCTGGTGCTCTGTAATAGTAACAGGTGGCACTGTGACTTCTGTGAGAAGTGGCTCTTCGGTGTAAGTAACACCTGTGGGTGTACTACCTTCTTACCTTACTACTGTAAGGTAAGCAGCATTGAAAGATATGGTGGAATGCTAGGTCATTCGAAGTGGGGGAGGGGATTCCTTTCTTCTCCATCATTTCCAGTAATGTGTGGATGCGGGATGGGGGGGGCTATTCGGGGGCTCGAGTATGAATAGAGTAATAAGAGAATACAGAGTCTCTTTGTGTAGTACGTTTGGCGTTTTAGAATTCACAATTTATTTAGATAAAAAAGGTACTCACATTTCAAATGATGTAAAGTGCATTGCATAAAAACGAGCAGCGAGTTCGGGACCTTGTTGCATCATTTCCGGTGTCCGTATGCCTGTGTCCTAGTAAGAATATGGAGAGCTGCCGTAGTAAAAGAGGGATATTTGAAAATTAATCAATCCCCAAATACTCCACTATGGAGAATTCCCGAGCTGCCACATTTAGACTTTATTCAAGATATAGGGGCATGGAATTTGGGGTGAAAAAATTATGACAAGTAATAATACATGGGGGAAATTTTTCCTCACTTGCAGAAATGAGGCAGTTTTGGAATATACCTGAGAGCTATACTTTCAGATATATGCAGCTTGTCCATGCTCTATTAGATCAATTCCCAGAGGGTACCCCACAATTAAAAGAATCAGGTTTAGAGCAAATGTTAAGGAAAACAAGTGGAAATAAGTCAATCTCAACTTTGTACACTTATTTATCAAGGAATGCATTGTCAGACATAAGCAAACTATGCAAAAGTTATACAAGAGATGTCCCAAATCTAGTAGAAGAGAACTGGGATGAGATATGAAGGTTCCCATTCCAGATATTAGTATCACTTCAAGACAAATTAATACATTTTAAAATAACACATAGGAGCTATTATACACCATATAAGTTATATAAGATTTCCCCATCAAACCCTCAAATTGTAGGAGATGTGCAGGCATTCCAGGAAATTGTATCCACATATTCTGGACTTGTCTGAAGACAGTGGTATTCTGGAGGAAGGTCTTGAGAATAATTACTATAGTAACATCAGTATCTTTGGAACAAGAGGCAGAGATCTGCCTATTAGGATTAGTAGGGAAGAAAATCACATCTACAGGAAAGAGAACACAGGTAGGCCTATTACTTTTTTATGCAAGAAATCCAATAGTGCTGAGTTGAAAGAAGGTTGAAGCTCCCTCGTTGGTACATTGGAAACATTTAGTGAATAGCAATTTGCCATTGTATAGGGAGACATATTGTAATAGAGGACAGGGGGAGAAATATGAAAGAGTGTGGGCAGGTTGGATAGAGAACCCCATGACGGCTTCAGGATAAAGAGGGTAGGAAGATAGGGTAACCACACCATAGAATAAAAGGGGGAAAATAAATGTATAAATGTTTTTCTGTGTTAAGAAATTAATGTCAGTGGAATTTTATAAATGTAAGTTGGGAAATGTATATTTTTATATGAACAAAAATAATAAAGAGATACAAACAAAAAAAGTTGTATCTTCCACTCATGGACAGCAGGAAGCAGCAGGCACAGCACAAATGCACATTTCCAATTGTCCTCACTAGCAGGCAGTGGAGGTCCAGGCTGTCAAAAAGCTCAGCGGCCACTCCTGGGTATGCTATCTCCTTGACAAACACAGGCAATGCATTAACAGGGTACCCTCTTTCTCAAGTCTGATGTGAAAAAAAAACTATAAATATCTTATAAAGAGTTCTCTATGGAGGGGGGGGCACCCTGGTTGACACATATGCTATTCATTTTAATAAAAGCATAGTAACAGGAGACAGCTTGGTAAATCAAATGAAACATAATACTTCCAAACAATGGAAAAAAATTAGAATAATACAATTAAGATAATAAAATGATACCAAATGTATAAAAATTTCATAAAATCACAGCCCAATAACATGATAAATTAATGAACAAAAGAGGGTGCTAATCTGAGTGTCATAATGTACAAAACTATTAATAGATAAAAACAAAAAGCGGCTTGACAAAGGAGATAGGCAGCTCTGAAATGTGTAGCCATGCCCCTTCCGATGTTCAGCACTGACGTCACTTCCGGTCGGCTCTGCTCTGCGTTCCAGAGGCCTGGTCTATTTCCTGGTTTCTGATTGCTTGATGTCTGATGTTCCTTGACCATGTCCCTGGCTGTTTGATGTCCTTGTTAATTAAATCACAAAACCAGCTTCTGCTGCACTATTCACCTTCAATACAGAGATTTCCTTTGCAATATTTTTTTCTGTCAATAAGTATCCTTGGTCTAATGACCAGCAACATTCAACCTACTTGATCTAAACCCAGGTTGTCCTGGACCTGCCCAAACCTATGACTGGATAATGAAAGGAAAATCAACAATGCTATGAGCTCATCTCTCTTTCTCTGCCAGTCAGCATACTTTTTCTCAGCACATGAACAGGATTTATATTTGTGTTGCTGCTTCCACCTACATTCCAACTGTGATGTACAGAGACCACAAACAACTGATACTAGCTAAAATTCAGGCACTTACAGACTTCAACGTGTCTTTAAAATATAAGAATACACTATTGTTACATATAAATACTATTCTTTGATCTATGTTGTTCCTTTATCTTGTAGAGTTGTTTTATGATTATAAAAACTGTCTTCCATTGCACTGCATCCAAGTAGTTTTGAAGACGTGGGACAGCCACGGAAGATGTAGACCCACACTGGTGACTAGTGCATTGTTGAATGTGATGTATTTTAGGCACTAGGCAGCATTGTTGGTGCTGCATTTCTCTGACATTTTAAAATTGCATAAAATATATATGGTACAGGCATACACCACTTTTAAGTACACAATGGGGGTTATTTACTATCAATAGAAAATGCAAAATCAGGCTCACTTCTACATGGAAACCAATGAGCTTCTAACCCCAGCTTGTTCAATTAAATCTGGTAATAAAACCTGGAAGCTCATTGGTTTATATGCAGAAGTGAGCCTGATTTTGCATTTTCCAGCGATAGTAAATAAACCTCATTGTGTACTTAAAAGTGGGGTATGCCTGTATCTCACAAAAGTAAGTATACTCCTCACATTTTTGTAAATGTTTTATTATATCTTTTTATGTGACAACACTGAAGAAATTACACTTTGCTACAATGTAAAGTAGTGAGCGTACAGCATGTATAACAATGTAAATTAGATGTCCGCTCAAAATAACAACACACAGCCATTAACCTCCCTGGCGGTATGATTCTTTCAGAAAAAACATGCTGAAAGCGGTACCATTATTTGCAAGGAAATTTGGCGTTTTATATTGTAGGTCTGTCATTTTTAGAAATAACTCACTTAAATCTGACCAAACAAGCTTCTAATAGGCATCCCGGGTATGACATTTTTTTAAAAACAAAATTATAAATTATAATATAATAAATAATTATAAATAATTATAACAAATAATAATATAATTATAATAAAAATTATTCAATAATGTACCACTGATCAGAGCAGTCAACCTGTCTAAAGACGTGAGTGGCTTTAAGCTAGGCAAGACTGAGTACAAAATTGCCGCACACCTGGACGACCTCCTGTTCTTCCTTACTAAACCTTTCTTCTCCATCCCCAACCTACAAAAATTATTTGAAACATTCGGGTACATCTCAAACTTTAAAATAAACAAATCCAAATCGGAAGCTCTGAACCTGACCCTATCCCATGAACAAGTCACCCAGTTGAAATCTAACCACTCCTTTCATTGGGTCCCTTCCTCCCTCAAATATCTAGGAGTACACCTGACACGCACAATAGATTCCCTCTTCCACGCTAACTACTCACCACTACTCAGATCAATATCCATAGACCTTCAGAAATGGACCCCCAAACTATTTTCTTGGTTCGGTAGAGCCTTGATTTTGAAAATGACAATCCTCCCCAGACTCCTGTATATTTTTAACGCCCTCCCAATACATATCCTGGAAGCATTTTTCACCAAACTTCTTAAATTACAGAGGAGATTCTTATGGGCTGATAAGAACCCCAGAATTAACATCAAACTCCTCACCCTGCCCAAACACAAAGGCGGAATAGGTCTTCCTGATTACAAAAAATACAGCCAAGCATCTCATATTACCAGAATAATAGATTGGCATTGCCACAGTAAAGACAAAGACTGGGTCACACTGGAAAGGCAAATGGCACCTCACCACACTCTATTCGCACCATGGACCACTCACTCCAAAATACCCAACTCTGCGAAACATCCACTGATTACGAACACACTTAAAGTATGGCACAAAATTGCACCAAAACACGGACTGGCATCAATCCCAGGCCCTTTCACTCCTATCTTTGGCAATCCAGACTTTCCACCAGGCACTGAGGGTAAAGGGATCCCAGACCTGCTGGCCTTTGACTGCATCTCAGGGGACAAAGTGAAGACATATGACGAGATGAGGACAGAACATGGTGAGGCTTTTCCAGGTTTATGGTTCCACCTCCAATTGAGAAGCTTCTTGACCAACGCCAGATCTCTCCCCGCATATATCCGCCCAATGACCACTTTGGAGGATCTATGCTACAAAAGAGACTATGTCCCACACACTACCTCACTAGCTTACTCATGGCTCATCCAGCCACCACAAACAGATGTGAACGCACACAAACTTAGGTGGGAGAGAGATTTGGGGGTGGACATAAGTGACTCACAGTGGGAGAAGGCATGCGCCCTTTCGCATAAATGCTCCTTAAGTACCAGATATCAGGAGATCTCCTACAAGATACTGACACAATGGTACATTACACCACAAAGAACCAAAAAATGGTTCAATAATGCATCAGACAAGTGTTGGCGCTGCAAAAATGAAGTAGGCTCCTTCCTACACATATGGTGGGAATGCCCTGGCATATATGCTTACTGGCAAACTGTGACTAAATGGATAAGACACATAACTGAAACAACGATTACACTTGATGCGGCTGCATGCCTTCTCCATATAAACCACCTCCCTATCAGCAAATACAAAAAAAACCTCACCAGACACCTGCTAAACGCTGCCAAAACCCTCATCCCCCTTCACTGGAAATCAACCCAGGCCCCAGGGATTGGGGAATGGCTAGACAGAGTTGCCTATATACACAAAATGGAAGAAATAACCGCAATGAAACACGAGAAGAGCTCCAACTTCAATGACCTTTGGCAACCATGGTTCCTATTCACGTATTCTACTGAATATCAAACATTGCACCAGTGATATTGACATACACATTTCTCACAGTTTTGCCAAATACAAAGATGGTCTTTACTAAATGTATGTATACCTGAATATACGAATGCCGAACCACACTGTATCTAACTGGTATAGCGAACTTTCCCAACAATGATCCTACCCTCCTATCCCCTACCCGCCTATATACCCATCCTACTTACCCTACCCCTTGTACCCCCCACCTCCCCTTTTCTAACACATCCTCTTTCCTGATTCAGCAATTATCCATCCTATGTCTTGATTTACATATTTAAAACCCTGTCAGTACCTCCATTACTTAAGTGTACGCCGACATATGTAGCTACTTGTTCACTTGTTATGTCAGATTCTATACTCTGTTACAAAATGTCTTATGTATAATCTACATATTCATCAATAAAATCCTTTGATTGTGAAAAAAAAAAAATTCAATAATGTAATCAAATCAAAATCACTGAAATTTGCTCAGTTGCAGAATTGTTGCTGTCATTATTTTTTTTTTTTTATGACGAATTTCCCCACAAATCGCTATCGCACAATTCTGCAAGTGATTATAATTTATTATAGCTGTTTTTTAGCTGATCTAAAACTATTTTTGACATAAAGGGACACTTTTAGTTGCTATGGACAATCTACAGTTTGCAGGGAGAAAGAAACATTTTTATTATATAAAATGACATGCATGACACAGGACAGACCACAGGACAGACCACTAGGGACAAGGGGGGTGTGTTTTTTTTTTTACATACAGTACTGTAATCTATAAGATTACAGTATACTGTATGTAATGTGTTTGTTTACTTTTTTGAATTTGGCGCCGTTCTCCGTCCCCGTGCGTCGTAACATCGCAGGGAACGGAGATCGGCGTCACACGGAGGCACTGTGTGAATCGAGCGAGGTCCCGCTCGCTCACACAGCGTGGTGGCATCGCTGGATCCAGGGACAAGGTAAGTATCTTTGCCTGTGGATCTAGCGAGTCAGACTCGGGAACACCGCCAGGCAGGTTAATGTCTAAACCGCTGACAACAAAAGTGAGTACACCCCTAAATGAAAATGTCCAAATTGGTCCCAATAAGCCATTTTCCCTCCCTGGTGTCATGTGACTCATTAGGTCTCAGGTGTGAATGGGGAGCTGGTGTGTTAAACTTGGTGTTATCGCTCTCACTCTCTCATACTGGTCACTGAAAGTTCAACATGGCACTTCATGGCAAAGAACTCTCCGAGGATCTGAACAAAAATTATTGTTGCTCTACATAAAGATGGTTTAGGCTATAAGAAGATTGGCAAGACCCTGAAACTGAGCTGCAGCATGGTGGCCAAGACCATGCAACGCTTTAACAGGACAGGTTCCACTCAGAACAGACCTCGCCATGGTCAACCAAAGATGTTGAGTACACATGCTCAGCGTCATATCCAGAGGTTGTCTTTGGGAAATAGACATATGAGTGCTGCCAGCATTGCTGCAGAGGTTCAAAGGGTGGGGGGGGTCAGCCTGTCAGTGCTCAGACCATACGCTGCACACTGCACCAAATTGGTCTGCATTGCTGTCGTCCCAGGAGGAAGCCTCTTCTAAAGATGATGCACAAGAAAGCCCGTAAACAGTTTTCTGAAAACAAGCAGATTAAGGACATAGATTACTGGAACCATGTCCTGTGGTCTGATGAGACCAAGATAAACTTATTTGGCTCAGATGGTGTCAAGAGTGTGTGATGGCAACCAGGTGAGGAGTACAAAGACAAGTGTGTCTTGCCTACAGTCAAGCATGGTGGTGGGAGCGTCATGGTCTGGGGCTGCATGAGTGATGCTGACACTGGAGAACTACATCTCATTGAGGGAACCATGAATGCCAACATGTACTGTGACATACTGAAGCAGAGCATGATCCCCTCCCTTCGTAGACTGGGCAGCAGGGCAGTATTCCAACATAACAACCCCAAACACACCTGCAAGATGACCACTGCCTTGCTAAAGAAGCTGAGGGTAAAGATGATGGATTGGCCAAGCATGTCTTCAGATCTAAACCCAATTGAGCATCTGTGGGACCTACTCAAATGCAAGGTGGAGGAGAGCAAGGTCTCTAATATTCTTCACATTATAGCAAAGTGTAATTTATTCAGTGTTGTCACATGAAAAGATATAATAAAATATTTACAAAAATGTGAGAGGTGTACTCACTTTTGTCAGATACTGTGCATATATATATTTTTTTGGTTTTGTTTTGTTTTGTTTATATACACAATTATTGGTTTGTTCCTATTTAAATGCACATACAAGTGTATCTAAGGTGCCCAAACAGACTCTCCTTTCTCTTAAAGTCTAGGGTGAAAACAACTCATATTTAATCCATGCACCAATACAGAGGAAGAAACCATGAAGGGCCCTCTGACTCCATCCTGGGGCCCTTTCTCATGTTCTTCAGTGGGTCACCTCTTGCCATCTTGAGGCCCCCACACAGTGGTGGAATAGCAGGGCCTAGTCGCTAGTGCAACCTTTTGAGACCCTGGTAGTTCTGCCACTGACCTTACTATTACTATGGGGCATTTTGGAGGATGTAAGGGAGCACTCTGGAAGATATAAGGAGGCACTTTGGAGGTACTAAAACAGTACCTTTACAGTGCCCCCTTACTTCCTCCTGGGTGTCCCCTTGGGATCAGTGGCAGTAGTGGTTGTAAGGGGTGATATTAGTGGCAGTAGTGGTTGTGGGAGGGTGGGATCAGTGGCAGTGGTGGGAGGGGGGATGGGAGCAGTGGCAGTGGTGGGGGGATGGGATCAGTGGTGAAGGTGGGATCTAAAATGGTGTTGGGGGATAGGATCAGTGGCAAAGGGATGGTGGTGGGGGATGGGATCAGTGGCTGAGGAATGGGATCAGAAGCAGAGTGCTGGTGGTGGGGTATGGGATCAGTGGCAGAGGGAGGATGGTGGGGGGGATGGGATCAATGGAAGAGGAATAGGAACCATTGCAAAGTGATGAGATCAGAGAGATGGTGGGGGGATTGGATGAGATGGCACTCACCTGCTCTCAGTGTCAGTCAATCTCCACCCTTGCTCAGTGCTTTCAGTCTGGACTCACAGTGCCTCCAGTAATGGCTGTCCCGACACAGGGACACTTTTTATTTATTTCCTGACATAGGGACTCTGTCTTTACATCTGCTCACAAAGGGGAGAGCTCCTCCACTTCACTTGACTGGCCCGTCACCTGAATAGCTGACTTTCTCCTCCACTCCAGTCTCCTCTAGGGATGAGCTTTGAGTTTGAGTCCAACTCATGTTGGACTCGAACATTACCTGTTCGCCCGTTCGCCAAACAGCGAACAATTCGGGGTGTTCACGGCAAATTCGAAAAGCCACGGAGCACCCGGTAAAAGTCTATGTGAGAAATCTAAAGTGCTAATTTTAAAGGCTTATATGCAAGTTATTGTCATAAAAAGTGTTTGGGGACCTGGGTCCTGCCTCAGAGGGCATGTATAAATGAAAAAAAAAGTTGCATTTTTTTCGGGAGCAGTGATTTTAGTAATGCTTAAAGTGAATCAATAAAGTGAAATATTCCTTTAAATTTTATACCTGTAGGAGGTGTCTAAAGTATGCCTGTAAAGCAGCACTTGTTTCCCGTGCTTAGAACTGTCCCTACACAGAGTGTAATTTCTGAAGGAAAAAAAGGCCAGCGGTTGCATCAGAGGGGGGCGGTGTCACCCGCACGTCACTGGGAAAGCCTGGGTTTCACCTTGTGCCAGAGGGTGGCCCCGCCCTTAACTACGTAAGAGCTGTCACTGGCTCCCGCCGCATCATTTCCGGGGTGTCTCCGGTGGAGACAGGATGCGATGCGCTGCGGACATCTCATCGCTGGATCCTGGACCTGGATAAAGAGGAGATCTTCTCATCACTGGACCCTGGAGAGGAAATCACCCATCGCAGGATACCAACAGTGTTGGAGCGGAGACGGATTACCACCACTGGAATCTTTTTTTTATTTTTATTTTTTTATTTTTACTAAAGGGCTTTCCCAACAGTGTCTGTGTTTTTTTTTCAATTTGTTACACGGTACAATGTACCCCATTACCAATTCACATGGGGGGCTGGGATCTGGGGGTCCCCTTTGTTAAAGGGGTCTTCCAGATTACTTTAAGCCCCCCGCCTGCAGACCCCCACAACCACCGGGCAAGGGTTTTGGGGATGAGGCCCCTGTCCCCATCAACATGGGGACATGATGCTTTGAGGGGTCACAGACCCCCAAAGCATCCTCCCCATGTTAAGGGCATGTGGCCTGGTATGGTTCAGGGGGTGGGCACTCTCACGTCCCCCCCTCTTTTCCTGCGGCCTGCCAGGTTGCATGCTCACATATAGGGTCTGGTATGGATTTTTGGGGGGAACTCCACGCCATTCTTTTTATTTGGGGTGGAGTTCCCCTTAAAATCCATACCAGATGTGAAGGGTCTGGTATGGATATTTGGGGGGAACCCAACACCATTTTTTTTTGACGCATGGTTCCCCTTAATATCCATACCAGACCTGTAGGGCTGGTAATTGAATTTGGGGGGACTCCCACACATTTTTTTTATCAATAACTTTTCTCTGTATTGCCGGGAGCCGACAATTCATTATAGCCGCGAGTGGTTTTAAATTACTTTTTTTCCTTCAGAAATGACATTTTGTGCAGGGACAGTTCTAAGCACGCGAAACAAGCGCTACTTCACAGGCATACTATACACCCCCCTAGGTATGAAATTTAAAGGAATATTTCACTTTATTGTTTCACTTTAAGCATCATAAAATCGGTGCTCCCGAATAAACTGCCATTTTTAAAACTTTTTTTTGCATTGATACATGCCCCCGAGGCAGGACCCGGGTCCCCAAACACTTTTTAGGACAATAACTTGCATATTAGTCTTTAAAATTAGCACTTTAGATTTCAAACTTTTGAGTCCCATAGACTTTAACGGGGTTCTAAAGTTCACACAAACTTTTGGTCAGGTTCTGGGGGGTGTTCTGCTCATCCCTAGTCTCCTCCTCCCAACATGTATCTTGCTTGGAGGAATGGGCACAGTGTATACTGTCCCAACTGACATGACATGATCGGTGTCTCTAAATAGCAGTGGCGGGAGCCCCCCCCCACAGTTTACAACTATGTCCAGCACATAATGTCCCAATGAACACCAGGGCCCAGTCGCAAGTGTGACTGCTGCGACCCTGGTAGTTTCACCACTGTGACATTAAAAGTTTGAATTCTCTTTTAAGCACTTCCTGAAAGATGTTTAATACAAACAGTTTTTAATTAATAAAAAAGTAAACATTTAAAAGGGGAAACTTATCAGTACATTCTGTTTTATAAAACTTAAAACTGTTTAGTGTATTACTTCATATGTTAATTTTGAATGGTTAAAATAAAATAGATAAGGCATCATGTATATTTATTTTATAAAAAGAGATTTTCACAGGCTATTTTTATTATTATATCAGTTATTTCAACAATAATGACTTAAGTAAAATATTTATTTGCACTTGACAAAGACTTCTACTACTTTAGAATGAATAATATGAATAATCTTGCATGAAGAACATTTACAATGGTTTGTAGAACAACTGAACATTATATTAACATCAGTGTTTTTTCTTTAGAATTTGGCTAGATGTAGGAGAGGAAATGACCTCTGCCATTAGACTGCTGAGGCTCCAAACCTCTTGTTCTGTACAGTACTAGTGGAGACAGGAAACAAAGTAAATGTTTCATTGGAGAACAATAAATGTATAATATCCATTAAACAGCTGAGTATTGCAAAGGGTTTCTCAACTGATGGGAAAGTCAGCAATTTGCTGTAGACCAAAAAAAAAAAAAAAAAATGAAAGGTTTAACATCATCTTCCATCATATTGCACGACAGGTTGCTAATTAAACAACCTTGTTCAGACAAGCTGTCACCACAGGAATGACAAAGATCTTTACCTTTGCCCTTCCAGCATTCTGGAGAGGAGATGGACTCAGTCACAAACTGCAGGTGGCCTTAAAAAATAAAACAGAATTGTCTTTGCACATACTGGTAGAATGCTGCCAGAATATAAAGCAGAAGCTACTGTCCTTAATCTGTGGTGCCCATCTGCGTACATACACCAGTTTTAAAATGTATTGCTTCATGCAAAAATATGTTACTTATTATTCAATGCCATTACATGAAATAGCATTTTGATATATGCAAAAAAATTTTTGATCAGAATTATGAATGCTATGCAATCATGTATACTTAATATTGCTGTCCTATGTATAGCAGGCAGTGATCCATTTTATATGAATTGTGAATAGAGAGAAAAATAAATCCATAGACTACAAACTAAGGCAGTTGACTTTATGCTTCAGGACCACAGTATTCAATCATAGATCCCCACCCCATTCTCCAAGGATTGATAGTTTTTTATTATATCCAACAGTAACAAATGACTCTGACATGAAATAAAATAGGAGGAATTTTAAGCAGTTACTGTAGTCAGAAGTAAAGACAAGAGAACATTTATGGCTCAGATTCCTTGGTTTGCAATATTAAGTCAAAGCCATTAAGCTAAACAATTTTCAACAAGAGGTTATAAATCTGAAATTTAAAATGCAGCCCTATCATACTGACATGCATGTAGGATTCTTATGCAGAGTAATGTGGACAAGTTTAGAAGCTTCTGTGAGAAATGAGGTGTAAAGGGATTTGTGTTGTATTTTATAACATATCAAAGTGAAGTATACATATACTGTATAAAGCGTAAACAGGTAAGTGTGCATACTTTATATTTAAAAATATAGACATACACAATATATATATATATATATATATATATATATATATATATATATATATATATATATAGCTAGCTATATATAGCTATTTATAGATATATATCATGGGCGAAATTGTTGGCACCCCAGAAATGTTTCCAGAAAATCAAGTATTTCTCACAGAAAAGTATTGCAGTAACACATGTTTTGCTATACACATGTTTATTCCCTTTGTGTGTATTGGAACAAAACAAAAAAAGGGAGGAAAAAAGCCATAGCATTTAATTTCATTTAAATGTCGACGGGACAGCTTGAATTTCTTTGGAACTTGTTTGGGGCTGCTTATCCACCATCCGGACTACCCTGCATTCCAACCTTTCATCAATTTTTCTCTTCTGTCCACGCCCAGAGAGATTAGTTATAGTGCCATGGGTTGAAAACTTCTTGATAATGTTGCGCACTGTGGACAAAGGCAAATCTAGATCTCCGGAGATGGACTTGTAACCTTGAGATTGTTGATATTTTTACACAATTTTGGTTCTCAAGTCCTCAGACAGTTCTTTTCTCCTGTTTCTGTTGTCCTTAGTGTGGCACACACAGACACACAATGTAAAGACTAAGTAAACATCTCTCCTTTTTATCTGCTTTCAGGTGTGATTTTTATATTGCCCACACCTGTTACTTGCCCCGGGTGAGTTTAAAGGAGCATCACATGCTTGAAACAATCAAATTTATCCACAATTTTGAAAGGGTGCCAAGAATTTTGACCAGCCCATTTTTGGAGTTTTGTGTGACATTGGCCCAGATTCAGGTAGATTTGCCCATTAGTTGCACATGTGAAGAGCAGCTGATTTGCTCTGCGCTGGGGCAAATTGGAAAGATTGCCACCTGATTCAGGATTCCCTTTGTCTGCTAACTTGCTCCTTTGCAAGGCAAAAATCAGGGCGTAAGGCAGCGCAAGTGAAAGTGGGTGTGCCCTATGCAAATGATCTTTTTTCCACTCAGCAGTGGTTTGCACCTATTTTCAGGGCAAATTCTGCCCACCTGCTTGCATTGAGCAAATAAATAGGGGCAGACCTGCGCAGGTCCTGTGCAAAATTACATCCTGCTTGTTCCACCCCCCCCCCCTGAACAAGGTAATTTTGCCCTTTGCTGCGAGATGGCACCTCCCGGCCAAAAAAAAAAGAGGAAGGCTAATTTTGTGGCAGCGGAGATGGAGATCATGCTGGAGGCACTGACGCGCCATACTGCTGTTCTGTATGGCGCTGAACGCCAAAATACTACCGTAGCCCAAAGGAGGGCAATATTTGAGGCGATAACCTTAGACATCAATGCCCTGGGCTTTGAGGACCGGACTTGGATGGACATCCAGAAAAAGTTCACGGACATGCGGCGTCGCGTCCGGGACAAAATTTTCCTCATTAAAAGCACATCAGGGGCACCGGAGGAGGACCAGCCTGTTCTGTGCGACTCAATCCGGAGGAGGAGGTCATCTCTCAGAGTCTAGCGCTGGAGCAGGTGGAGGGACTGCCAGGCTATGACTCCACTGTTGGGGACTGGTAAGTTTTTTGTTTCTCATATCTGCTGTGTATCATGGGAGGGGGTAGAAGTGAACATATGAGGGGGTAGAAGGGAACATGTAACAAGTTTTTGTTTCTCATATCTGCTGTGTATCATGGGAGGGGGTAGAAGTGAACATATGAGGGGGTAGAAGGGAACATGTAACAAGTTTTTGTTTCTCATATTCGCTGTGTATCATGGGAGGGGGTAGAAGTGAACATATGAGGGGGTAGAAGGGAACACGTAACAAGTTTTTGTTTCTCATATCTGCTGTGTATCATGGGAGGGGGTAGAAGGGAACATATGATAAGTGTGTTGCTCCAGCAACATTTTTGTTTTGTGTCATCCACAGATGTTGATGATGAGGCTGGGCCGTCGTCGGCTGTAGGGCGACCCACGCCATCCCCAGAACATCATGGGGTGCAGTCAGGCCCTCTGCAGATCCTGGGCATGTTGGTGGAGGAGGATATTGGCCAGAGTCCATCTAGGGAGGAGGAAGTGGTGGAGGAGGCCGTTATCCTCAATCTGGAGGAAGCAGTGTCCCTCCAGGAGGATCCCACCATCCCTGACCATAACCAACAACCCCCCGACCATAACATCATCCCCCTCCAGGGCAAGCCCCTCCAGTGTCCCTCCCTCCAGTGTCCCTCCCTCCAGTGTCCCCCCCTCCAGTGTCACTCCCTCCTGTGTGACCCCCTCCCCTTCTGCTCCCTCAGTTCGTGCCCCAGCCTCTCCTCCAAGGAAGGCTCTTTCTAAAACTAGGGGTGTACCCTCCAGCCTCCGTGAGGGTCTGCAGGAGGAGCAGGCCCGGCAGACCCACCATATAGGGGAGATGGTGGGAGACCTGAGGCGGGTGGCGGACAGCCTGGCATCCTCCTCCTCCTCTGTCCAGCAGGCCCTCACCCACCATGCTGACCGGGGGGACCGACAGAATAAGACCCTGGAGGATGTTAGTGGCAACTGCGCAGCCATTGTGACCTGTCTGGTTGAACAGCAGGATGCCACTGCATTATTAACTTCGGAGGTGAGCAGGTTGGCAGGTGCAGTGGAGGCCAACACTGCTGCTGTGCGGGAGGAGGGGAGACTTACCCGACGGCAGTTGAGGATCACCACCACATGGCAGATGAGGATGTTGGGACAGACCAACACCGTTCTCAACCACCTGGCCAACGCCATGGAGGGCTTGCAGGCACCACCTGCCAGGAGAGATGAAGTAGGGGTTGATGCTCCCCCCCCCTCCATCCCCACCCCATGCTCCACCACGGCGTCTGCGGAGCCAGAGCCAGACACTCTTGGGCCAAGGATGTCCAAAAGAAAAAAATAATTTATGACCATTTTTTTATTTTTTGGTGGCTCAGATTATGAGCTTGTTTTTTGGTTATGCTCAGATTTTGAGTTTTTTTTTTTTTTATTGATGCTCAGATTATGAGCTTTTTTTTATTTTGTAGCTGCCCCTGCCATGTTGGCACACAGATGTGAGATCCAGAAAGTGTGGGTGCTCTGCTTGTTCAGCTCGTCCGTCTTGGTGCTGCTGTAGTTGCTCTCCAGCTGACCTGTGGCCATCTGTTGCTAACTTGCCCCTGCTTTTATAAAGTGCAAATTTGCCCCGGCCAAACAGCTTGCGTGCTTTGGGAGCAAAATTCTCCTCACACGCGCAAGTTTATGAATCAGTGGCAGTTCCTCATTTGCATATTTGCTGAGGGAAAACCATGAGAGCGCAAGTTGCTCCCTGAGCAAAATTGCCCCTTAATTGCGCCAGGGCAGAGAAACTGCCTCCATGCAAAAATGGCACATTTCAGGCTTAGCTTGCTTTCTGGGTCACCCGCAAATTTGCCTGGGAGCAAATCCGTACTTGCGCGGCGCAAATCACACTTGCTCCCGCGCAAGTCGTACCTGAATCTGGGCCATTATGTCCAATTTGCTTTTTTTCCTCCCTTTTTTTTGTTTTGTTCCAATACACACACAGGAAATAAACATGTGTATAGCAAAACATGTGTTACTGCAATACTTTTCTGTGAGAAATACTTGATTGTCTGGAAAAATTTCTGGGGTGCCAACAATTTCGGCCATGCCTGTATATACAGTATGTGTGTCTATGTATATATATATATATATATATATATATATATATATATATATATATATATATATATATATATATATATATACACACACACACATTGTATTTTCATAGTACATACATACATACATGCACACACTTTTAAATGAGCACGAACCACAACCTAATCTGCACACATACTGTACATACACACATACACCCCCATTACCTATCTCTCCATTTTCATCAAGATTGGGATACGTAAATTCATTGCTTTTCTTCAAAACATGTGGCACCTTTTTTATTGTTGTTTATTTTGCTTAATCAGACTGACCACATAACTATACCAACACTTACAGATAATGGTGTATCTGAATAGTCATGCTGCAAAGTTGTATTTATTTTTATTTTTATTATTATTATTATTATTATTATTATTATTATTATTATTATTATTATTATTATATTAAATCTACTTAAATATGTTCATACAAAGAATCTATTGTGGTAAGCAAATATAAAGATCAGGAAAATCAGGGTAGGGGTGGTGTTATAGTAGTTGCAAAAAATTGCATACATGGTATAAATAACTAAAAAGTCCCCTATAAAATAATCCATGAACTATTGTGTTCATCCAAAGGTGTGAAAATGAAATGATTCACATCTACCACCACAATGAGATATTACCCAAAGAAGAAACTGAATTTTCTATCATCAAATAGACAAAATGTGCACTCACCACAAATATATGCTGCCAGATGATAAGCAGCACACAGGCATTTACATCCAATAATCAGGTATCGATCACAGTTCCCTCAAGCCTCCACAGGTCTGTTTACCAACTTGTTTATCCTCCACTAGGGTAGTCCTCTGTAATTGTGCTCACATACACCATGAGTAAAATGTAAGTCTTAGTGAAGTATTTATTAAAAGCGGTCTCCACAAAATACAAAGAACCATTTTAAAAACAGCATATGTTAGATTCCCTCTGGTGAGAAAAAGGGGTAAAAATGTAATGTCATTGTACTCTTACATATCGCACCCCCCACAAGTGATGCTGCAGAGGGATGTCATGTGCATAGCTCTGCATATCGATCTTGGTTGTGGCAGGGCGACCTCTGTAAGTGTACAGTGGTATGAGTTGTAATTTTATCCCATTACATATGCTGTTTTTAAAGTAGTGGTTTGTAATTTGTAAAGACCACTTTTAGTAAATATTACCCTAAGACGGACATTTTACACATGGTGTATGGCGTTATCTTGTGAGCACAAGTATGCAGGACTACCCCAGTGAAGGATAAACACATTGTGATCAGACCTGTGGAGGCTTGAGGGAACTGTGATAGATGCCGGATTATTGGATGTAAATGCCTGTTTGCTGTTTGATAATATCTCACCGTGGTGGTAGATGTGTACAATTTTCTTTTGACACCTTTAGATGAATACAATAGTTATTGGTCAATTTTACAGTATGTGGGATGTTTTATTTATGCAGGACTGCTGTGTATGGACGAAAGAAGGAACAGAAACCTCAGGGAGGTAGCGAACCGGGGATCAAAAGGAAAAGCATGAAGATTACAGGTGATTACTATGGGGAGCCTACTGGTGATGAGGAGCAAAATACCAAGATAACCCAAGAACAATAACCCCCACCCAAAGGGCGGGAGACCATACACAAACAGGAAAATCATTCCTTACAGGGGCCGCTAATAACGACAACAGTCTGTACCCTCAAATTGTGAGCCACCTTAGAGAGCATAGGATTAAGATCAAATCCAACGGACATATGAGGAAGAGCATTTGAAAACCCGGAATGCTAGCAATAACAGGATATCAAATTCTGATATCAAAGAAAGGCGAGAATCAATAATAGAGAATTAGAGCATGGGTTAGTGAGTATATGCACAAGGAAGCAAATTCCTCAACCATGCAAATAATAATAGAGCTCGTCCTCGATCTCCCTTAGCAAACTCTAACAGCAATTCCGGGTGTTTAAAGGGACTCGCATTACCTGCAAAAAAAGAACATAAACCAAATGAAAAAAAAAACAAAAAAAAACAGTATCGTAACCTCACACAAGCTAAAAACTCTACTACCTTCACGAGTTTACCTCTGAGGCCTGGATTGATAGATGTGTAGAAAAGGAAACCCCCCTCCCCCATAACACAAACCAAAATGGAAAAAGGAATATATAAAGTACATAAACTATAAAAACTCTATAACCCCCCCCCTCCCCACAACAGGCAACACAAGTCTACCAAGAGTTGCCATTAGGCACAGCCACCCTTGGCTTTGACGTGTGGGACAAAAAGGATTGTAATACTATCCACAGTGTGAAAACAGATTCAAAATAAGCAGTAACATAAGCTAAAATAAACCACAAAACCTGTTACCATGGTAGGAGTGTCTCTGGGCAAGGGGGAGTAGTTGTGAAGCCCTAAGCAGAAAGGAGTCTGTTTCAGAGTTAAAAAAAAAAAAGGGGAGGAGGGGGGGGGGTGGAAGCAAGGGGCGACGACATC
This sequence comes from Rana temporaria, assembly GCF_905171775.1. Taxonomy (NCBI): domain Eukaryota; kingdom Metazoa; phylum Chordata; class Amphibia; order Anura; family Ranidae; genus Rana; species Rana temporaria. The sequence continues at coordinate 222,145,256 of NC_053493.1, forward strand.
TCATCAGGTCCAGATGAAAAGTGTTCAGTTAGCAGAGTGAGGAGGCACAAGAGAGCAGGTGCAAAACAAAGGTGACTACCTCCCGCCAGGGTTACTCGACCTCATGTAGTTCGCAAACCACCGAACTGTGAAATCTAACGGTGGGGAGGAAAGAGACACCCGACAGTGACCAAGCTCAATGACCCCCAGGGAGGCAGCGACCAAACGTCCTTAAGATAGTGAAGTGTAGCGACTGAAACCTGAGCATAGGGACCAATTGCAAGGAGGATGGTTGGCAGCAGCATGTAGGATAGACCTGTGAAGGCAAAAAGTTCAGGGAGGAAGAAAACCACAGCAAGTTTGGGAGAAAAGGCAGCAAGAATGAAGGCAGACACTCACAAGCGGCCGTCCAGGCAGGAATGATGCAGAACTTTCTAAGCGTCCACCCGTTCTCTTCCCCTGGGAGGCGTGGAGGGGAAACCCAGGCTGCATTGGTAAAGAACTCGGCGAGAAGCATGGTTACCTGGAGAGGCCGGACCGGCTCTATGTCTGTGGGATCTATGACGCTGAGCCTTCGGAGAAGGATTAAGGGAGACCGGAAGCCATTGCTCAGAAGGGAAAGTAAACAGTTTATTATGTGCTAGTGATGAATGAACAGAATGATCAGTACTGATCACTTTGTTCATTCAGGAAAGAAAAGGGGCTGGTAAAAACATGTTTACCAGACCCCCCGCTTTCCATCCTGACACTCCACTTGACAATCTCCTGGGCAGCAGCTGCAGTCGGTGGGAGAGGGTGAAGGAAATGCCAGGTAGCAGAGCCACAGAGATCCATGCTGGAGGGGTGAGGGGGAGGCTTATGCTGGGGGATGAAGACAGGTGTAAGGCTGTTGAACCAACGGAGCTCCTCCACTATGCTGTCATCTCTGTTGCGGGCCAAGCCACACCCCCAAACATCATTTTTTTATGTTACCGAATATTGGGTATTATTTAGTGTTTGTGTGCACTAGAATTAATTTTAGTGTATTCTTTTCCCCTTTTCATTTACTAAAACTGGAGCGTGCAAAATCTGGTGCAGTTCTGCATAGAAACCAATCAGCTTCCAGGTTTTTTGTCAAAGCCTAATTGAACAAGCTGAAGTTAGAAGCTAATTGGCTACCATGCAGAGGTGAACAAAATGTTGCACTCAAGATTTAAAGTAAATTAACCCCTATGTGTCATAAAAAATTCCAACAGCCACAATTTTATTCTTCAGGGCCTCAAAAAATATATAATTTGGGGGTTTAATTTGGGGGTTTAAGTAAATTTCTAGTAAAAAAATGCTGATTTTAACATGTGTGCGAGAAATTAAAAAAAAATGTCCTGGACAGCAAGCTATTAGACAAATGCTAGCAAACTGACCTTGAAAAAGGCCAGAAAAAATGAATAAAAACAATTCGGCTCATAATGACTTCAGGGGGGTTTCGATTAGGGTTTGATAATGTCCTGCATACCTAACTTTGCTCAATGAGAAACACAATTTAAGCAAAGACGGTAAACTGAATTTATTTTACCATCCTGTAAACACCATGAATACATAGACAAATAGAATGATTATTTTGGAGGGAAACAAACAGACAACTGCAGTTTAATATTATTTCAGAAACTGCATAATGGTGCCAGTATTATAGAACCATTTAATTATATATTCGTTGAAAAACAGGCTGGATCAAACCCAAAATAAAATGAACTAGAAGAAAATGAATAATACAATTAATCATAAACACCACCTGTAAATATCAAAGTCAAACAAATTATGAAGCAACAAAAGTGGTTAAATACATGAGGAAGAAACTTACAAGATATTTAAACAATATTTAAAAAAAAACAAAAAAAACATGAAATTGTTTAAAATGACTGACGTTTGCTTATTTTTAAACATCTATAAATTAACAGTGGCTACAGAGATTTAGAAGCTGTGGGCCTAACAGGTCTATTCAAGTATAAAATAAACATATTTTGGTTGGATTTGGGGGGCATTAACCCCAATCAACTTTAGAGGATAAGTTCACTTTTTTCCCCTAAATTCCAGCTCCCCTATGTACCAATTTACCATTAATTTACTTTTTAGAAAACAAAAAGCTTTCTATTTATCTTACACAGCCTTTACCTCAGTTGTCAGCACTTATTGAAGTGAAAAACTTCAACATTACTCACCCATTAGTTCCTGGACAGACCTTGGGATGGGAAAATTGTTAGACACATGAAGGAGTTTCCCAACTGACCTGATTAGAATATGCCTTAACTTTCAGATGACCACTGCCACCCACCTCCTCAGGTCAAGGTTTTCCTATGCAGTCAACCAGTAATTACTCTTCTTAATATGATAAATCTAAAGTAGATCAACCAGAGATTGGACAATCAGATTATATAGTGTCTGGTTAACTTTATACACCTAAATTTAACTAGTTGCACTTTTGGTGCCAATAATTGTTAGCGGTACACCAAGCACAGAAGTAAACACACATTTTTGCAACATGAAAAACAAGTGGCAAACGCAACAAAAAAATATAGTAAAAAGGTGCATACTGTAGCACGCTAAAATGTCCCATGAGCTACTTCTCCACATGTAGGGTGGACCATTGAAATCAACCGGCTGCCCTATGCATGTTACAGATACGCCGGCGTACTTTCAAATTTCAAATTTCCCGCGTGGTATTTTTAGTTTGAATCCTCAAACCAAGATACAACGGCATCTGGGTTAGATCCGACAGGCTTCGTACGCCTTCGGATCTTATATGCAATACTTCCGCTGGGTGGAGTTTGCGTCGTTTTCCGCATCGGGTATGCAAATTAGCTATTTCCGACGATCAACGAACGTACACGCGGCCGTCGCATTCTTTTACGTCGTCTCTAGTCGGCTTTTTCTGGCGTATAGTTAAAGCTGGTGTTTTGCGGCGTATAGTTAGACTTGCCATGTTAAGTATGGCCGTCGTTCCCGCGTTTAATTTGTTTTTATTTGTTTTTTTGCGTAAGTCACCCGTGAATCGGGATGGACGTAATTCACGTCTATGTTAAAAAAAATGACGTCCTAGCGACGTCATTTAGCGCAATGCACAGCGGGAAATTTAGGGACGGCGCATGCGCAGTTCATTCGGCGTGGGGATGCGCTTCATTTAAATGAAACACACCCCCTCAATGACGTGGGGTTCCCCCCAAATATCCATTCCAGACCCTTCAGGTCTGGTGTGGATTTTAAGGGGAACTCCACCCCAAATAAAAAAAAAATGGCGTGGAGTTCCCCCAAAAATAACAAAGGGGACACCCAGATCCTGCCCCCCCTATGTGAATTGGTAATGGGGTACATTGTACCCCTACCATTTCACAAAGAAAATGTAAATAGTTGGAAAAAACACACACACACACCTTAGAAAAAAGTCCTTTATTAATAAAAAAAATAAAAAAATCCAGCGGTGATAATCCACTCTCGGTCCCGGCTTCCTGCTCCAACATTGTCTGTATCCAGCGACGGGTGCGGGTGATCTCCGGTCCAGCGATGAGAAGATCCATCCATCCAGAGCGCAGCATCGCCGACCTCCTCTCACCGCTGGACACAGCCCAGCGAATGACGCATGTGAAGCTGTGACATTTCTTATATAGGGGAGGCGGGGCGTGACCCCGCACCCTCTGACGCACCCTTTTCTACGTCACTGGGGAAGCCCAGTAAGGGGGAAGACTGGGCTTACCCAGTGACGTAGCAGAGGGTGCGTCAGAGGGGGCGGGGTCACGTGACGGGTGGCCCCGCCTCCCCTATATAAGAAATGTCACAGCTTCAGTCGTGTCATTCACTGGGCTGTGTCCAGCGGTGAGAGGAGGTCGGCGATGCTGTGCTCTGGATGGATGGATCTTCTCATCGCTGGACCGGAGATCACCCACACCCGTCGCTGGATACAGACAACGTTGGAGCAGGAAGCCGGGAACGAGTGGATTATCACCGCTGGATTTTTCTTCTTTTTTTAATTAATAAAGGACTTTTTTCTACGGTGTGTGTGCTTTTTCCAACTATTTACACTTCTTTCGTGAAATGGTAGGGGTACAATGTACCCCATTACCAATTCACATAGGGGGGGCAGGATCAGGGGGTCCCCTTTGTTAAAGGGGTCTTCCAGATTCTGAAAAGCCCCCCTCCTGCAGACCCCCACAACCACCGGGCAAGGGTTGTGGGGATGACGCGCTTGTCCCCATCAACATAAAATTAGCACTTTAGATTTCTCCCATAGACTTAAACAGGGTGTTCCGCGGCTTTTCGAATTTGCCACAAACACCCCTAACTGTTCGTTGTTCGCCGAACAGGCGAACAGGCAATGTTCGAGTCGAACATGAGTTCAACTCGAACTCGAAGCTCATCCCTACTGGTGAGTGATTAGAGAAACAGCCTTACTGTCATGTTGTGGATTCCTAAAATGGTGGCTGACTCACGTCCTCTAGAGAATCCTCCCAGAATGCTCTAGTTCCTAACAACTTTATTAACACATTCTAAAAAAATACAATATGTAACTAAAACAAGCAGCTAAAGCTATACCAAAAAGGGACAGTAGGTGGTGCCTATTCTCTGCATATAACCAGCTTGGTGTACATCAAGGAAAACCCAACATATTATTTAATTACATAAACACAGTAACTGAAAAAGTCCCAATGGGCAAAACAGGGATATCTAAACTAGACTGTACAATCCGATTGTACAGACAGTGGATAGAAAATAAAAGAGGTGGAATAGTAATGATTGAGGTGTGGTCCAGACAGGTGAACACGCCCTATCACATCCTCTTCTGTGATGCAGCAAGGAAGTGCATGTTCGGATATGATCTACAGGAAGTGATGAATTCAAAAGGCATTTTTAAACATGCAAACAAAAGGATGAAAGCTCAAAGCTTAAATAGATACGGTAAGTGAGAAATAAGTATTTTGTAATTTCTGGGCCAGAAATGACAAAAGAAAATACTTCTATTCAATATGGAAAGTGAAATTGTGCTCGATAAGGCAAACTAAAACAAAAGTCTTGAAGAAAACTACAACTCTCCTGAGAAAAAAAAAGCAACTAATGTATATGACCAAAAATAAGAATTGGAACACAGTATACGTAGATGACTCTAGTTCTCCTTCAGTATGATTGAGTATGTTTCCAATTCATAATTTTTGGAAAATATGTATAAATACAACACAATAACATAAAACATCAGAGACTTTGATTATGTACACGTAGTTAGCAGTTAAAAAAAAAAACAAATAAAAAAACAGCTTTACACGCCATTTATTAATATCTTATGGTAATGCAGAGATTGCAGATAATTAGAAAGGGTATGTGTGGCATTTGCTCACATAGCATGTATAATGTATCTCTGGCATTTGATGTTGCTTTATTGTCTGCATCATTAAAGGCTGTGGTCAGCTGAAATCCATTCTGAGCGTTGGGAGCAGGAAACCCTTACGATGTTTGCTGAGATTGTAGGTAATTTTGCCAGAGGTGACTGGGTGGAGTTATACTCTCTCAAAGCTGTTGTGAGATGATGTGTATTGCTAAATCATTAAAAGAAATGGAGGAAAGTAGATATTAAAGACGTAACATTAACCAGAAGGCTATAGAGTCTGTTATTACACATCATACACATACATATTCTAGTAGAGTAACCTTTCCTGTAAACTGCTGGCAATTTAAAAAAGGGAATAAAAAAGAAGGACACTTTGTTGTTGTGTTGTATCCTTAATATGGCAGATGTAATATTTCATGAGACAATCCCCTTACAATATATTTTTTCTCTTCTTACATGAAATCATAATTTTCTAAAGCTATTACAAATATGGTTTGGTTCAGTAATGTTTCATTATAGATAATAGCGACATGACAAGGGAGTTTTGTACGATACTTCTTTCTTATAAAGGTGTTCTGGGAATAGCAATTATATCTACAGGGTCGTAGCCATCTGTTTTTTTTTAGTATGTGCTTCTAAACAAATAAAGTTTAAAAGGTAACATATGTTTGCATTGATCTATTGTCATTCAGAGTAAAACAGTATAATATGGAACCAATTTTATGCCTATCTGAATTTTACATAAAGCAAGATACATCCCTTTATAGCATACAAGGACAAACAAAGAGTATGTGTTTACATCAACACAAACTGATATAAGGAATAACACAAAAAAAAAGTAAAAACTGAAGCTAAAACAAAATTGTCAGCTACCTGGTGATGGAGCCTGACGTGGAGGGGTAGGCGTTTCTTACAGCCCCAGCTCATTACCCTTGGTAAGGTAACCGGTGGCACGAGAGCCCGGAGTGGCAAGAGTGCCTGTCAGTTCTTGTGAAATCAGATACAGATTTGTTGTATGTGTGCATACAGATGCAGGCTGGGCTGTGGATACAGGGCAGCAGAGATGGCAGGCTGGCAGGTCACTGTCAGACAGACAGCAGGTACTTGGCAGGCTGCAGAAGAACAGATGATAGCCATGGGTTCAGGGTGCAGAGCATAGTCAGGAAAGCTGGGTCAAAAACTAGCTGGCAGTAGACATGTGAAATTCGCTTTGGTCTGAATACAAATTCAGACACATTTTAATCCAAATCTCCAAATGTATTAGTAACAAATTTAGTTGAAATCCTTTAAAATTTGTTAAATTTTTTTGTTTTCAAAAGAATTTCAAATTTTCAGAACAATTCAAATTCGGATTGGTCGAAAAACGATCGAGGAAGCCGGCTGCCGATCAGTCATCATCTGTCAGCTGGCTTTCCCACTGACAGATGAATGTAAAAAAAGAATACCGCTAATACAAAAAAAAAGGCCAAATGCCCCCCCCCCACCCAAAGCACCTTGCCCCACCCAAAGCACCATCATACCCACAACCATGGTCGGTGGTTGTGGGGGTCTGCGGGCAAAGGGCTTGTCGGAATCTGGAAGCCCCCTTTAACAAGGGGCCCCCAGATCCTGCCCCCCCTATGTGAATGAGTATGGGGTTCTCACTTTAAGTGAAACAATAAAAATTAAAAAGTCCTTCAAATATAGTGTCTGTGGTGTCCTCCAAGTCTGCCTGTAAAATGGCACACCTGTAGCATATATAGAACATGCTGCAGCAAAAATTACATTTCTAAAGAAATAAAATGCATGAAATTACATTTATAATATATTACCAAAGACAGCAATAGAAGAATGTTAAAAAAAAATGCCAAAATGTAAAATAAAAATGGCGAGCCCCCCCGCCCAAAAATCCATAATAGACCCTTATCTGAGCATACAGCTGGCAGGTCAGGAAAGGGGGATGAGTGAGTGCCCCCCTCCTGAACATACAAGGCCACATGCTCTCAAAATCAGCAGGTGGGTGCTTTGGGGCGGGGGGACTCTGCCTGCAGAAGGCCTCCATGTTAGTGGGAGTGTTTTTGTTTGTATTTTTTTTCAGGTGCGGCGGTATAATTCTAGCAGTAGACCTCCTCTGTGGATCTAAAATGCGGTAAGCTGTAAAGACTTTTAAAGGGTTTTAAAAATGTACATAGTTTGTCTCCATTGCACTGGCATGCACAATTTTAAAGCATGTCATGTTTGGTATCTATGTACTCTGTATAAGATCATCTTTTATGGGGGTGTGGCTTGCTGACACCACAGATGGCTGCTTGACTCTGCAGCTCCGCTCCCTACCCTACAATCTTATCGGCCCCACAGCTACCAATAAGGGCGTTTCCAACTTCCTCTACACCCGAGGACACCTGCCTATCCCTGGTAACAATTTCCAAGAGAAGCATGCACGCAAACGGTTTGCAGAAGCAGACAAACTTCTCATCTCCAGCAGGAATGGACACAGGCAAAATAGGGCCAGCAGCTCCTGCAGCCACACCGCTCGGCTTCTCCCTTGTTACGTTGGCTGCACTAACCAGAGGCCCATCTTGATTCTTTATTCCAACCTTTTACTACTGAAGAATAGGGATGAGCTTCCAGTTCAAGTCAAACTCATGTTCGACTCGAACATTGCCTGTTCGCCTTTTCGACGAACAACGAACAATTAGGGGTGTTCGCGGCAAATTCGAAAAGCCGCGGAACACCCTGTTAAAGTCTAAGGGAGAAATCTAAAGTGCTATTTTTTTTTTTTTTAATATTTTATTGAGTTTACAGAATATAAAAGGAATAAAGAAAACAGAAACACAGTGTCCAGTCCAATGGCAATTAAAGACATTACAATGGTGGACATTGCTATCTTACAAAGACAGGTATTTTAGAACATGTTAAACTGTGAAAATGTCAGCTGTTTTATAACTGTTTTATAACCAGAGGACGGTCCTCCATAAAAAGGTGGAGATAGAGATAGATAAAGATAAAGATAAAGAAGAAGTAAAGAGAGGGAGAAGGAGGAGAAGAGATCATTGTGTATGGTTGTAACAATGCAGCTAGGTCAATATCACATTTTACAAGATATATACGTGTCTATCTAAACAATAATAGGGTAGTGTGGGAGGGGGGGAGGGAGGGGAGGTCGTATAATTAAGCTATTAAACCTTAGGTAAGGGATTTACACGTGAGGTCGGGGTCCAGGAAGGCAAAAGAACCAGAAGACAAGGCATTTTGTTCTGGAGTAGATAGGTAGTGCATAATGAAAGCCGACCATCTTTGTTCAAATTTGACTTTGGAGTGTGAGGGGGCAGAGAACATGTCCAAGTTTTCCTTGAGTAACAGCGATTTCAACTCCTTTATCACGACTGAAATGGAGGGAGGGGATGAGGCGATCCAATGTTGCAGAATAGTCCTGCGGGTTGTGAGCAGGGCTAGAAGTATCCAGTATCTGGTGCTTTGGGGCATCCGGATGTAAGTGGAGGAGTACGGTTCCGTGTGAGGAGGGCATCCAAAAAGTAAAAGCGTTGGCTCCAGCATGGGGCAGAATTGTGTTACTGTGGTTACAAAGCGAATGACTGAGGACCAGAAAATGACAATTGGTGGACAGTTCCAGAGTCTATGAAGTAAGGTCGGTTTGTTTGTCAAGCACCATGGACATGCAGGGCCTATTTCCGGCGATTTTGACGTAGAAAAAGGGTAGTATGCCCTATGCATGATTTTGAACTGAGTCTCTCTCCAGGATTCGCACTGAATGACAGACCTAGTGAGATTGTAACCACGTATGATATCATCTATTTCCAGCAAACCTGGCAGGTCTTTGACCCAGGAGGACATGGACGTATTTTGCAGAGGAGTTGAAAGTTTAGCAATCAGGGGAGCGTAGATAGCCGAAATTGAGTAATTCTTACTCTTAGCCAGGACATCAATGAACGAAGTTTGGAGACGGACAGCCTTTTTTGGGCAGACCTTATTGATATAATCTACATATTGCATGTATGGGAAATAATGGTTTTGGGGAAGATGGAACTCAAGCGATAATTGAGAGAATGACTTGATAGTACCTGTTACATCTTGAAAAAGGGAGTGAATCCCCACCAACCCCTTTTGTTTTTTTTTATTTAGAGAAGGGTTCGTATTGAAGACTGGGTGTAAACATAGGATTGCCACAGATCGGGAGGTGGTTAGAAAATAAGGGGGATAAGCCCAGTTTCTTTCTGGTTTCCCGCCAGGCCACCAGAGTGTCTTTAAAAAGTAAGTTGTATTTGATCGTCGCTGGCAATTTCTGGAGTGAGCTATGAAGCACAGCTGCCAGATCATAAGGCTTAACCAGTGAGGATTCCAGGCTGAAATTAGAGTATTTTGACGAACCCAGTATCCAATCCAACCCAACTCTCAGTAGGCAGGCCAAGTTATACGTCCTTATATTGGGTAGACCCAGGCCCCCCTCACCCTTAGGGAGAAATAGTTTGGTCAGGGCTATCCTCGGCCTTGCTTTTTTCCAAATAAATTTAGTTATTGCTTTATTTAGTAGTTGTACATCTTTATGTTTCAGCAATAAGGGTAGCGTTTGTAGGGGGTATAGTAAGCGGGCAAAGCTGACCATTTTAAATAGTGCGCATCTCCCAAAGAGCGAAAGAGGTAGGTCCCTCCAAGTTTCAATTTCACCTACTATTCTATCAATCAAAGGAGGGTAGTTCAATGTGTAAAGAGAGGACGGTATTTTACCAATCTTCAAGCCGAGGTATGTAATATGAGTGTCAGATATTCTAAGAGAGGATGGAGGGAGAGTGTGTTGGAGGGGAGCAGTGCCTAACGAAAGAATCTCGCTCTTTGAAAAGTTAATTTTGAGTCCCGAGCATTTGCGGAAGTCTTCAAAAATATGTTGTATGGCTGGGATGTCTTTGAGGGGGGATGAGGAAAATATTAGTATGTCGTCTGCAAATAGAGCCACTCTCAAGTCCTCCTGTCCTATGGGTAGGCCATGTAGTAGAGGGGACGAAGAGAGGAGGCATGAGAGGGGCTCTATGGCGAGGTTAAAAAGTAGGGGGGATAGAGGGCAACCCTGTCTCATCCCCCTATGTAGGCGAAAAGGCGAGGATTGTATTCCTGCTGCAGTGACCGTGGCAGAGGGGGCTGAGTACATACTATGTATGAAGGAATAGAACGACCCATTTAGACCAAAGCGTTGCATGACCAGAGAAAGCCACTTGAAACTTACGTTGTCAAAAGCTTTCCCGGCATCGAGGGTGACTATTACCGTATTATTAGAGGGATGTGTCTTTGCATATTCGAAGGCCATCATAACTTTACGAATGTTGGCCGCCGCAGATCTTCCTTTTGTGAATCCCGATTGAGCGCTGTGTATAAGGGATGGCATTATATCTCCCAATCTGGTGGCTACTATCTTGGACATTAATTTGGAGTCAATATTTAGTAAAGATATGGGGCGAAATGATCCTGGATCCTGTGGGTCTTTTCCTTTTTTCGCAATGAGTTTAATATTAGCCAGGTGACCCGTGGGAAGATAAGGGCCTCCTACACATATGCGGTTGTAAACCGAATGGAGAGCAGGTAAAAGGTATGGGCCTAGCAGTTTGTAAAATTCGGATGTGTACCCGTCCGGGCCGGGTGCCTTTCCATTGGAAAGACCCCCTATAGCGCGTTTTATTTCTTCAGAAGTAATGGGCGCATTTAATTGTTCTAGATGACCTGGGTCTATCAGTGGGAGTTTAGTGTCTTTTAACAAGGTTTCTGCTAGATTCATATCTATATGTTCTGCACTGTATAATTTGCTGTAGAAATTTTCTAGTGTTCTATTGACATCTTTGGGTGTTGTGGATAGGGAGCCGTCGGGGTTCCTTAACTTGTCGATGTGTGTCGGTGTGTAGGGGCTTTTAGTGAGTCTGGCAAGAAGTTTCCCAGCTTTGTTCCCAAATTTGTGGAAAAGTAATTGTGTCGCCGATTGTTTCGTCCGTTCTACCTTTTCTGCCCAGCTATCAAATTGTTCTTTGGCTGCCAACCATGTCTTAAGATTGTCGTCTGTTGTGCCGCACGTAGTTGGTTGCTAGCTTCTATGTATTGCTTTTGTGCATTTTTCTTGTACCCTGCTGCGTACGATATGATCCTACCCCTTAGATAAGATTTACCCGCTTCCCAAAATAAATTTGGGTTGTCTAAATGTTGGATATTGTCCTGTGAGTATTCCTCCCACGCCGAGCTAAGCATTGCCTTGAGGTCGTCATTGTGAGCCAAAAAAGCTGGAAATCTCCACTGTATGACAGATGAAGCCGGTCGACAGAAATTAAGTGAGATCGAAATCGGAGAATGGTCAGAGTTCGCTAGATCATGTATGACCGTATCATGTATGCGTGGTAGGAGCGCTTGCGTGCACAAAAAATAGTCTAACCTGGCAAAGGATTTATGTACCGGCGAGAAAAATGTAAAACCCGTATCTATAGGGTGTTGCATTTTCCATGTGTCAATCAAATTTAGTGCCTGTGCCATGCGACAAAAGGGGGTGGGGCGAAACGAGTGAGATGCTCGAGGTCTGGGTCTAGGTTGAGATCTGTCCTCCTGGTCATTTAGCGTTGAGTTGAAATCCCCCCCCACTAGGTGGGGAATAGAGTCATGTGGATGTAGCTGAGGTGCCAATTTTGTAAAATAGTCCTGGTCTGGAGAGTTGGGGGCATAAATGTTAGAGATCCGTAGATCACCCGATGGGAGTTTAAGATGTATGGAAGTACGTCTCCCGTCTGCTTCATTGGTAACAGATATTAATTCATATACCAAGTCTTTATGTAATAAAATGAGCGTGGAAAAGAAAGAATAATTGCGCTAAACCAAAAAGTGAATTGATATCAAACAAAACAAATTGGGCATAAGCCCAAGTGTGTGTGCTAAAAAATTCCTCAATTAACACTCTATATATGAACACTTCTATAAATCGCATGTAGTCAGGGGGCCCAACGCCACCTGGCCCTGCTGGGTATTGTGGTGCAAGCCCAATGAATAAATACCACAAATTAAGTGATAACGTGACAGTAAATAAATAAATTAACAATAGTAAACCACGTAGTGGTAAATAAAGTCCGTGAAATATGATTTAAATTTTGCTGTGATGAGTCCGTGTAACCAGGAAGACACCCGTGAAAGCTTCAAGAATGCTGTTGTAAACACCAGACGTGAATCCACCACCAATCATGCAGCTGCTTACCAGAAATCAAGGTCCTGCCGGACCACTATCAACATATCTTTCAACCATAGATGACAACTCCGCAGTCAGTCCTCCACTTGCGCTGAGACCATGCCGTACTCAAATGATTGATGAAAAACACAAAACAAAGCTCCACATAGCATAAAATCCGGGTGATTTATTAAAACCAAAGTAAAAACAGGTATACAACTCACATTTGGGTTGAAATAACAAGCATTTGGCCTGTAACGCCGGCCGGACGTATCCAGGAACAAAAGCCACTCGTTGGAGAAATGAAGGGGATGGCGTCCACACGTCACTTACTCCACCCGACGCGTTTCGTGAGAAATCACTTCGTCTCGGGGTACGAGTGGCGCGGGACGCCACCCCTCTTTATAGGAACACATTTAACAATCAAACAATCAAGTCATATTGGTTTGTACTGACCAAGCCTCGCTCTGGGATCCGCACGTGCGCCGGAAGTGTATCGAATGACATCCGGGTCATCAGATTCTCCGTAACTCAGTGCCCATAGGTTGCCTAGCAGTTCCGCCCAGAGGGACTGATACCTACGACGCACATGTCATTCACCAAAGCGGGGGATGACAGGACCACCCCCAGGAGGCGGGACTGTGTTTGTCACGGCTCGAGGGTTTAAACCATACATTGAATACTACATTGGGCCTGGTATGTCGGTATATGTCCCAAGTCTGGGAATAATACCCAGAATTGAGGAACATTGCATATAATACCCAAATTTAATCAAAAATTTAAAGTATACGCATCTGTGGAACATAAATAAATAACAAATAATAATTAAATCATTTCTATTATATGGGTACCACACTAGTCAAAGTCCCATATATTAATAAAGTGCACGGTGCAATCAATAAGTAAACCTTAGTGGATCCCCACTAAACCCCCAGTGCGGGGGATAATTAGTAAATAAAAAATGGTGAAAAAGTAAATCCAAAAATTATTACCAATCAATATATTTGTAAATCAATATAAATTTTGACAACGTACTTGCCCCAGTACCAATGAAGGTTGTCTCAAAACAATAAATTCATGGTTGTCTCATCAACATGGACAATTCAATAGTCCTCCGGGACAATCCCAAAACTAACAGCTATACACTATGCATTGTTTATAAAGGCATTGATGTCAGTGTCCACGTTGAGGCCATAAGGAAGATATGTCCTCAATCTGTGGATCCATGCCATTTCTCCCCCTCCAGTTTGGCTTGTATTTATCAATACCCACAAACAGGGTTCCTTCGGGGTTTCTATGGTGAACCTGGTCATAGTGCCTCGAAACTGAGTGATTTGGAAACCCGTTTCGTATCTTGGCTATATGTTCGTTTAATCTGATTTTTAATTCCCTCTTGGTCCTCCCCACGTACTGCAGCCCACAAGGGCATTGAAGTAAATAAACCACCCCTTTACTGGAACAAGTAATGAATGGTTTCACTTCGTGAGTTCGACCGGTACTGGTGGAGGAAAAATGAGTGATCTTTGATATTGGGTCAGGCGGTACAATCTGCCCGTGATTTGGACAGGGAATCTCTGTTAAGGGTGCAAACCAAACAGGAGAGTAAAGCCTTCCCCTTGCCATTTATAACCACATTCTCGGTACAACACCAAAATATCAAACGTTTGATCAGAAAACACTGGCACATATTGCAAAGCGACCTTGTACTTGCACCTGTGTTACCAGCAAGACCGTCCGTAGTTTTTCGCGGTGCCTCATCCTTGGGAGCCAGTGTGGCCCCAAGCGTGCAGGACCCTCCCAGCGAAACAAGAATATTCTGGCAAAACCTTACGGGTTATCACAGATGCAAAAATTGTCAAGTGTGTTCTCTAAATAAATGCAGAGATCGGAAGATCACTCATTTTTCCTCCACCAGTACCGGTCGAACTCACGAAGTGAAACCATTCATTACTTGTTCCAGTAAATGGGTGGTTTATTTACTTCAATGCCCTTGTGGGCTGCAGTACGTGGGGAGGACCAAGAGGGAATTAAAAATCAGATTAAACGAACATATAGCCAAGATACGAAACGGGTTTCCAAATCACTCAGTTTCGAGGCACTATGACCAGGTTCACCATAGAAACCCCGAAGGAACCCTGTTTGTGGGTATTGATAAATACAAGCCAAACTGGAGGGGGAGTTCACTAACTAGAGAAATCTCCAAAACTGAAATGGCATGGATCCACAGATTGAGGACATATCTTCCTTATGGCCTCAACGTGGACACTGACATCAATGCCTTTATAAACAATGCATAGTGTATAGCTGTTAGTTTTGGGATTGTCCCGGAGGACTATTGAATTGTCCATGTTGATGAGACAACCATGAATTTATTGTTTTGAGACAACCTTCATTGGTACTGGGGCAAGTACGTTGTCAAAATTTATATTGATTTACAAATATATTGATTGGTAATAATTTTTGGATTTACTTTTTCACCATTTTTTATTTACTAATTATCCCCCGCACTGGGGGTTTAGTGGGGATCCACTAAGGTTTACTTATTGATTGCACCGTGCACTTTATTAATATATGGGACTTTGACTAGTGTGGTACCCATATAATAGAAATGATTTAATTATTATTTGTTATTTATTTATGTTCCACAGATGCGTATACTTTAAATTTTTGATTGAATTTGGGTATTATATGCAATGTTCCTCAATTCTGGGTATTATTCCCAGACTTGGGACATATACCGACATACCAGGCCCAATGTAGTATTCAATGTATGGTTTAAACCCTCGAGCCGTGACAAACACAGTCCCGCCTCCTGGGGGTGGTCCTGTCATCCCCCGCTTTGGTGAATGACATGTGCGTCGTAGGTATCAGCCCCTCTGGGCGGAACTGCTAGGCAACCTATGGGCACTGAGTTACGGAGAATCTGATGACCCGGATGTCATTCGATACACTTCCGGCGCACGTGCGGATCCCAGAGCAAGGCTTGGTCAGTACAAACCAATATGACTTGATTGTTTGATTGTTAAATGTGTTCCCATAAAGATGGGTGGCGTCCCGCGCCACTCGTACCCCGAGACAAAGTGATTTCTCACGAAACGCGTCGGGTGGAGTGAGTGACGTGTTGACGCCATCCCCTTCATTTCTCCAACGAGTGGCTTTTGTTCCTGGATACGTCCGGCCGGCGTTACAGGCCAAATGCTTGTTATTTCAACCCAAATGTGAGTTGTATACCTGTTTTTACTTTGGTTTTAATAAATCACCCGGATTTTATGCTATGTGGAGCTTTGTTTTGTGTTTTTCATCAATCATTTGAGTACGGCATGGTCTCAGCGCAAGTGGAGGACTGACTGCGGAGTTGTCATCTATGGTTGAAAGATATGTTGATAGTGGTCCGGCAGGACCTTGATTTCTGGTAAGCAGCTGCATGATTGGTGGTGGATTCACGTCTGGTGTTTACAACAGCATTCTTGAAGCTTTCACGGGTGTCTTCCTGGTTACACGGACTGGTTTACTATTGTTAATTCATTTATTTACTGTCACGTTATCACTTAATTTGTGGTATTTATTCATTGGGCTTGCACCACAATACCCAGCAGGGCCAGGTGGCGTTGGGCCCCCTGACTACATGCGATTTATAGAAGTGTTCATATATAGAGTGTTAATTGAGGAATTTTTTAGCACACACACTTGGGCTTATGCCCAATTTGTTTTGTTTGATATCAATTCACTTTTTGGTTTAGCGCAATTATTCTTTCTTTTCCAATATTTACTTTGTTTATACACAATTTAATTGCTGCTTATTAATCCTAAACTTTTAACCTTAGCGCAGTTGTTTCCTAACAATTTTCAATAAAATGAGCGTGCCTGCCTTACATTTGACCGAAGCCGATCCTACCACTTCCCCTACCCATAGTTTTTTCATTCGAAAAAAATCTTTGCCCTCTAGGTGGGTCTCCTGTAGTAGAGCAACGTCTACCTTTAGTCTTTTGAGGTGTCTAAGGATTTTCATACGTTTTGTCGGTGACCTAAGCCCCTTGACATTCCAGGATATTACTTGCAAATGGGTCATGTGAAATATATAAAGGGGATAAAGGTGTGTAAATTTGTATAACTCTTACCGGTCTCTGAAAGGTGACTTCGGATAGGCATGTTACAACGTACCTTCGGTTCTTGAGCTTACAATGGTAGGACCATCCTCTCATAGGAAAAAGAAAAGTGTCAAGAGAGACAGAAAGGGAAAGATAGAAGAAATTAACAGCAAAATAACCACAAATCATATTATTGACTTCGCTTTTTTCCGTATGTAATCCCCACACCGGATGTACCGCCACACCGCTAGTAGAGAAGACAATTATCCCAACAAAGCCTCATTGGGAGGGACCGGTATATTTACCGTTATTCGGCCCTTGGTCAGGTAGAACTTGGTGGCGGTTGCGGGCGACCCTGCGGTGGGAGTACATATCGGCTGCTCGCTAGGAAAGTGCTATACAAAGTTATAACAACCAACAATCGTCTCATCAGCAGCCATATTGGCCGGGCCTCGTTATAAACAGGGCAAATATTTGTGAAAAGACAGACTGCGTTAGTAAGATAATAAAATGATAAAACAATAAAACAATAAAACCAATAGAACCAAACCAACAATGACATTAACATTACCAGCTGTGGAGGTATGTAATCCCCACACTACTCCGTATAGATTGAGACTCCCTTGACATACACCTATGGGTGTTGGTGCACAATAAAGTAGCCCTAGAGCTCTAACGGCTACGGCTCCTGGGGAGAGTGCACAGTATCAAGGGGGTTGAAAGGTGTCACTGGGATCAAGGCAGGGGTAGAAAAGCATCAACCAGATTCCTGATGGTCGGATGGCTGTGTTTGTTTGAGGCGCTTCGGAGGTTCTTTGCGTGGGCTCCTCTGATCTCTAGGGCCTTGTTTCACTCGATCTGCATATGTGGCTGTGGGTTCACGCTCGGTAGATAAAGAGTGAAGAAATGCTCTGGCTTTCTCTGCGGACTGAAATGTATGCTGTTTTCCATCTGGAGCTTGCAGGCGCAGAACAGCCGGGTAGGCTAGCGTGAAGCGGACACCGTTCTTATAAAGTTCAGCACAAATAGACTGGAAGTCCTTTCATTTGCGTGACACTTCCGCCGAATAATCAGCAAATAATAAAATCTTGTGGCCCTCAAACTCTATCGAGCGGGACTTACGGAAGGCCTGTAGCAGATCCGTGCGGTCAGCGTAATTTAAGTACCTGGCAATAACAGGCCTGGGGCGGGTATGATCCTCGGACTGGGCGCCGATGCGATGTGCTCTCTCCACAACACATCTATGGTTAAGGCCTAGAATCTGCGGTAGAGCCGCCGAGCAGATGTCCATCAAAGAACTCTGTTTGTGGGATTCAGGAAGGCCGATTATGCGCAAATTATTTCTCCTGGAGCGATTCTCGAGGTCCTCCATGCGATCATGGAGGTGCTGCTGGTCTTGTGTGAATCGCTCCAGGACGGTCTCCATGGAGTGTTGGTCTTCTTCTATCGAGGACACCCGGTGTTCCACCATTTCCAGCCTCGCAGAGTGTTCTCCTATCTCCTTCCGGAGCTGCTGTATGCCCTCTGCGACCGCCCTGTCGACCGCCGCTGTGATGGTAGGTGAAAGCAGCGCCGCCACAGCTTTAGCGATTCGTTCGTGCGTGCTGGCTTGGTCAGATAGAGCAGGGAGTGAAGTGTCCATTCCTTCTGGGTGGATTCCGCTGTCCGGCAGGTTACTGGATAAGCCTGGCTGATGGTTACCTTGCAGTGAAGGAGCGCCACGTGCGTTCTCTGCAGCGGCCATGTTGCCAAGGGCCGTGCTCTCCACGGCTGGTTCAGTTGTGCCCGAGCCCCGTGACGCTCGGGCTTGTGTGAGGTATCGTTCCATCCACTGAGGCCCGTAGAGTGAGCAGGGATGCAGGTCGCTGCAATCCGGGGCTATGTTGGGGTTTTATATGCTGAATATCCGAGCGGTGGGTGCGGAGCCTCCGGAGCTTGCTTCCCCTACATACGGCGCCGGAACCGGAAGTAAGTGCTAATTTTAAAGGCTAATTTGCAATTTATTGTCCTAAAAAGTGTTTGGGGACTGCACAAAGTGTCATTTCTGAAAGGAAAAAAAGTCTTTTAAAACCGGACTTGCGGCTATAATGAATTGTCGGCTCTGGCAATTCAGAGTGAATTCATTCATAAAAAAAAAATAAAAAATAGCGTGGGGGTCCCCCCAAATTCCATTACCAGGCCCTTCAGGTCTGGAATGGATATTAAGGAGAACCCCGCCGTCAATTTAAAAAAAAAATGATGTGGGTTTCCCCCCAAATATCCATTCTAGACCCTTTAGGTCTGGTGTGGATTTTAAGGGGAACTCCACCCCAAATTTTTTTTAAAAATGGCGTGGAGTTCCCCTAAAAATTCACACCAGACCCCTTATCCGAGCATGTTAACCTTGTCGGCCGCAGAGGGACAGAGTGCGGCCAGAGTGGGAACAAGAGCCTCATCCCCACAACCCTTGCCCGGTGGTTGTGGGGGTCTGCGGGTGGGGGGCTTATCAGAATCTGGAAGACCTCTTTAACAAAGGGGACCCCCTGACCCTGGCCCCCCCTATGTGAATTGGTAATGGGGTACATTGTACCCCTACCATTTCACGAAGGAAGTGTAAATAGTTGGAAAAACACACACACACCGTAGAAAAAAGTCCTTTATTAATAAAAAATAAATAATAAAAACCCAGCGGTGATAATCCACTCGTTCCCAGCTTCCTGCTCCAACATTGTCTGTATCCAGCGATGGGTGCTGGTGATCTCCAGTCCAGCGATGAGAAGATCCATCCATCCAGAGCGCAGCATCGCCGACCTCCTCTCACCGCTGTGACATTTCTTATATAGGGGAGGCAGGGCCACCCGTCACGTGACCCCACCCCCTCTGATGCACCCTCTGCTACGTCACTGGGTAAGCCCAGTCTTCCCCCTTCCTGGGCTTCCCCAGTGACGTAGCAGAGGGTGCGTCAGAGGGTGCAGGGTCACATGACGGGTGGCCCCGCCTCTTCTATATAAGAAATGTCATAGCTTCAGCCGCGTCATTCGCTGGGCTGTGTGCAGCGGTGAGAGAAGGTCGGCGATGCTGCACTCTGGATGGATGGATCTTCTCATCGCTGGACCGGAGATCACCCGCACCCGTCGCTGGATACAGACAATGTTGGAGCAGGAAGCCGGGACCGAGAGTGGATTATCACCGCTGTATTTTTTTAATTTTTTTTATTAATAAAGGACTTTTTTCTACGGTGTGTGTGTGTGTGTGTTTTTTCCAACTATTTACACTTCCTTCGTGAAATGGTAGGGGTACAATGCCCCCCACCCGCAGACCCCCACAACCACCGGGCAAGGGTTGTGGGGATGAGGCCCTTGTCCCCATCAACATGGGGACATCCTCCCCATGTTGAGGGCATGTGGCCTGGTACGGTTCAGGAGAGGGGGGGCCGCACTCTGTCCCCCCCTCTTTTCTGCAGCCGGCCAGGTTAACGTGCTCGGATAAGGGGTCTGGTGTGAATTTTTCGGGGGAACTCCACACCATTTTTTTTTTAAATTTGGGGTGGAGTTCCCCTTAAAATCCACACCAGACCTGAAGGGCCTGGTAATGGAATTTGGGGGGACCCCCACGCCATTTTTTTTTATTTTTATGAATGAATCCTCTCTGAATTGTGAGAGCCGACAATTCATTATAGCCGCAAGTTCGGTTTTAAAAGACTTTTTTTCCTTTCAGAAATTACACTTTGTGCAGGGACAGTTCTATGTACTGGAAACATGCGCTATTTCACATGCTAACTTTACACCCCCCCCTAGGTACGAAATTTAAAGTAATATTTCATATTTATTGTTTCACTTTTAGCATTATTAAATTCACTGCTCCCGAAAAAAAATGCCATTTTTAAAACTTTTTTTGCATTGATACATGTCCCCTGGGACAGGACCCAGGTCCCCAAACACTTTTTAGGACAATAACTTGCATATTAGCCTTTAAAATTAGCACTTTAGATTTCAAATGTTCGAGTCCCATAGACTTTAACGGGGTTCTAAAGTTCACACAAACATTTGGTGTGTTCGCAAGTTCTGGTGCGAACCGAACAGGGGGGTGTTCGGCTCATCCCTACTGAAGAAACCTTTCAGGTAATTAAAGCTATACCACTATACAAATCACCTGCAGAAAATGGGTTTTCAAATGCATACTATAAAAAATGTGCTAATATTTTATCCCCAAGATTAACTGACCTCTTCAATGCTGCTGGGTTCTCTGGCTCGCTTCCTACTGATATGCTACGGTCAATAATATCCAATATATCTAAGCAAGAAGAAGACCCCCTTTAACTGCAAATTACAGACCAATTTCATTTCTGAACACAAACATCAAACTTTTTGCTTAAATAATTGAGAGAAAGGAAGGGAGGCGCACCTAAGTGCAATGTTATAAATATTATTGCTCACATAGTACCTTGGATACACTCTGGGGATGGCTGATTTTTTCCCTAAAGCATATGTAGCGCCTGTGTACTTTTCAGTACAGGTGCTATGTTAAATTTAGTTGTGGGATGAGAGACTTATTTGCTCTCATCCACGTTGATTCATCTAAATTCGGCTGTCGCCAGCCCTGAACTGTCCTGTGGGTCATTCTGTGCTTGAGAGATGCAGTTTCATCTCTGGGTGGCAGGTGGCGCCAGAGGGGTCCAGGTGGAGCCGGTTCTCCCCAGCAGCCAATTAGAAGATTTTTCCCTCGCGGAGCATGCTGGGGAGGAGTATTTCTGTGGCGGAGGCCATTGTTCGGGGTTCTTTGCGGGTTCCTGGTTCCAGGTGCGGCACCCACCTTTAGGGTGTGCACACATCACGGGCCCCGGCGATATGGCCTACCAGGCCGGGGCACACGTGCTATGCGGAGTTCCTGACTCTGGGCCCTCATGGCCTGGAGCAACTGATGCTGCTAAGGGGCCCCAGTGACTTACTGGGTTCCCCCATCTCTACTGAGAAGATCCCAAGTGAGTTGTGCTGTTCGGTGGGGGATTGGTCTGAGGAGAGCCCGGAGGCAGATGATCCAATAGGGCTTGAACGAACCATCGGGGATCTGGGTGACCGGTTACTGACAGGTTGTATGTTGCAAACTGTCAGTCGGTAACCTCAAGCTAAGAAGTCCACCTGAGAAAGATTCAGGCAAGTTATAGTCTGGGAGGATTCGCTCTCCAATCTCATGTTCTTGTGTACTAGGCCTGTGGCAGAGGTCTCCCTACCAATCCAAATTCTATCAGAGCCAAGTCGGTGGCAGAGACTTGTTCCTTCCCAGAGGTTCTAAGTGGCGCTCTGGCTGCCAGGCCTGTGAGAGGGGTCTATGCAGGAGCACTTTATCCACTCCGGCTGGAGTGGCGGCGTGACAAGTGTAATTATTGGAAGCAGGACTGCTTTCTCTATCCATGGCCTGAATCTGCAAAGTTTATTCTCCTTTCACCAACCTATGCTGTCTACCTCAAGTTGACTGTTGGTCGTGTTGGACCAGAAATAAAAGCATTGAAAACGTCAACAAACTGTTTGGACATTCCGTCACTGCTCTCACCACCATCATCACCCCTAGACACATCACAGAGGCAACTTAATTATGCCGTCCCAAATCTAACCAGCGGCTCCTTCGGGGGTAGCGCTACACATATATGGACAAATTCCAATCAAAACAAAAAAGACAAATTCAAACTGAACTGTATCACAGGTGTTCTCATTGTCACACACTGGGTAAACTCTTTCTTCTTAATTTGCGTAAATAATTGCCAGTAGATTATTACAGCACCTCATAGCCCTAGTGCACCCCAACCAGGTCAGGTTTGTCCCTGGTGGACAAGCCCCTGATGCAACCAAACAAGTTCTTAACCTTATCCACCATGCTACCCGGACACAAACGCCTTCTCTGCTATTATCCTTAGATGCAGAGAAGGTGCTTGACAGGGTCCATTATACATTTTTACAGTCAGTCCTTACTAAATTTGGAAACACTGGATGGTTTCAGTCTGCAATCCTCTCCTTATTCTCCAACATGTCAGGTCACCTGTGGCCAGGTGACAAGTGCACCCCTTGGGGTCAGGGATTCACCACAGGGTAGTGAATTCTATGGCCCACTGCTGCGATTAGAGAGGAAGCGTGAACCCAAGATCGCCCAGGGCACGGAGTCTAAGACCCAGCTTTGTGTTCACCAGAGCCTCTAGTGGTGAGGATGGCCTTCGCCGCAGCTGGATCCAGGTTGCGACCCCTGGGATCCCCTAGGTCATGCTCCGCAGGGAGAGAGGGGGAAGCAGCAAGCAGGACAAGTGGTAGTGATGGGTAAGCCGAGGTCAGGGCAACAGAGGGACAGGCAAAAGGTCAGGATCACAGGCAAACAGGAGAAGTCAGGGACGAGCCAAAAACGGTAGACAGGAAGATAATCATGGCACACTGCAGACAGGAACTAAAGCTAGCAACACGGTTGAACAGCAAAGCAGACTAGCAGTGCAGTGGTTAATATAGGCTTCCTGGGATGGCCTAGGGTGGAGCAATATGGTAAGGAAGTAGATAAAAGACAGTCAGAAATGCACCCATAAAGCGTGCAAATGTAATGAAGGAGCTCAGTTTATTGAAGGGTGATGTGATCATGTTACAGGAGACTCATCTCACCTTAGAAACAAATCGCAAAAATATGACACAATTTCACCCAGTGTGGTATTTTGGAGATTCTCCAATTAGCCGAGTGAAAGGGGTCGCTATAGGCTTTGCCAAAGAGATCAGGTTCATAGTAGACGAGAGGAAGGTAGATCCAGAGGGCAGATACTTGTTCCTTAGAGGAAAATTGAATGGAACAGAAATTTAATTGGCAAATATATACTGCCCAAACAAAAATCCTATCCGCTATGTAATAAAAACGATAACAGAGTTCATGGATTTTAAAGGGGAATAGCTATAATAGGAGGGGATTTTAATTTTCATATGGATCCGGATTTAGATAGTACGTCTCGTGCACAGGGGACTGGAATGGCCTGGAGAAACAAATTGAAAAAAAAACTCCATCAGTCTCAATTAGTAGATGTATGGAGGATACAACATAACAAACAGCAGGATTATACATTCCGCTCCCCTGTGCACGAGACCTACTTGAGGATTGTTTTTTTTTTAGTGGAGCATAGGTATTTAGAAAATATAAGTAATTCTAGTATAGGAATAGTAACCTTCTCTGACCACGCGCCAGTATCACTGCAACTAAAAATAGGGGAGAGACGGGAAAATAATAGGAAGTGGAGGCTTAATGAAGAACTCCTACAGGATAAAGAGGTAGAAATCAGAATAAAAATAGAACTGGAGGAGTTTTTTGAAATAAATTCAACAGAGGACGTCTCGGAGGCTATAGTCTGGGAGACTCATAAGGCGTTTGTGCGCGGAGTATTAATTAAGATGGGGGCGGGAAAAAAAAGGAAGGATAAGGATATTAGAACAACACTCATAAACGAAATTCATAAGCTAGAACAACAACATAAACAAGACAGAAATAATGAAATTTTATTAAATTTAAATATCAAAAGAGAGGAGCTAAGAGAGCAAATAGAACACGAAACAAGAAGTACGTTTAATCAAGTAAAGAAAGAGAGGTATTTATGGGACAATAAACCAGGGAAACATTTAGCAAATTTATTTAAAAAAAAAAAAAGCGTGAATTATATTGAGAAAATACAAACAAGTCGGGGGGAAGTAGTTCATAAAACCAGCGAAATAATGGAGAGTTTTAAAGAATATTATGAAAAACTATACTCAATCAAGAAACAGGAGACAATGGAAGAACTAGGATTAAGGGGAAAAAAAATATATACATTTCTAAAGGAAATAGAGTGGGAGGTAATATCCGAGGATAATCTCAATAAGCTTGAAGCCCCGATCTCAGAAGAGGAAATTAGAGAAATAGTCAAAAACGCGCCAAACGGTAAAAGTCCAGGACCGGATGGCCTAACGGTTCTTTATTATAAAAAGTTTATCGATATTCTGGCCCTGAAAATGTGTTCGTATATGAATGGCTTAGGCGAAAAGTGGGACATGGGTAAAGAAGCTATTGAAGCTACAGTAGGTGCACGTGATATTGTGTCAATCTCGCTCCCTTTCTCGGCGAGATTGAGCACCTACGAGCCCCATCGCGGGAGCCAGCGCCGAGCTGGCTTGCCACGATGGAGACAGAGCCGTCATAGAAGCGACGGGAGATCCGACTTGGATTCCCGCCAATTCTACATGTGTGCGGCGTTTGTTATGAATCCTGAGGGGGAAGTCCCCGCCGGATTTTAAATAAAAATTCGGCATGGGTTCCCCCCTCAGGAGCATACCGGGCCCTTGGGTCTGTTATGGGTTGTAAGGAGAGCCCCCCTATGCCGAAAAAACAGTCCCATCATGCTCCGGTACCTACCCACGTGGGTAGGTATCACGTGGGTAGGTACAGAGCATGATGGGACTGTGATGCCTATATAGGTCCGATGCAAGCCGCGCACCCGTCATTTCAGCGAGAAGAGGCGACGTGTCAACATCGGGAGAAGAGAAGAGAAGAAGATGATGTCACAGCCCGGAAGAAGAAGAATACGTCACAGCACGGAAGAAGAAGATAGACGTTCAGCGCTGAAGGAGAAGGCACCGGACAGCTGGAGGAAGAACCGGGGTGCGCCGAGTCAACAGCGGAGAGCGGCGAACATAGCAGAAGACCCCCGGAGAGTGAAGAAGACCCCCCGGATAGCCGAAGAAGACCCCCCCCGGATAGCGGAAGAAGCACACCACCCCCCGCCGAAGACGTCGGAGGAAACCCGCCGAGGAGTGGGCGCTTTTATAAAAGCGACCCCCCCGGCGGTGGAAGAGAACCGGACGGCGGCGAAGAGCGGCCCCCACCTGAAGACGTCAAAGAAGAAGCCCCCCCTGGTAAACAGAGCTAAAGAAGACAGGGGGCGGCCTCCGGAGCAGACTAATAAATTATTTTAAAAACTCTTGTGTTGTGTTTATTGACTTTAACATTTTTCCTCCAGGTGAATGGGTAGGGGTACGATGTACCCCATATCCATTCACTTAGGGTGGGGGGCCGGTATCTGGGGGCCCCCTTATTAAAGGGGGCTCCCAGATTCCGATAAGCCTCCCGCCCGCATACCCTTCCCGCCTGCATACCCTGACAACCAACGGCCAGGGTTGTCGGGAAGGGGCCCTGTCCTCATCAACATGGGGACAGGGTGCTCTGGGGTGGGGGGGCCCTGCAGTGCGCCCCCCTGCCCCAGAGCACCCAACCCCCCCCATGTTGAGGGCATGCAGCCTGGTACGGCTCAGGAGGGGGGGGGCGCTCGCTCGTCCCCACTCCTTTCCTGGCCGGCCGGGTAGCGTGCTTTGGATACGGGTCTGGTATGGATTGTAGGGGGACCCCCTACGCCATTTTTTTGGCGTAGGGGGGCTCTCCTTACAACCCATAACAGACCTAAGGGCCCGGTATGCTCCTGAGGGGGGAACCCATGCCGGATTTTTATTTAAAATCCGGCGGGGACTTCCCCCTCAGGATTCATAACAAACGCCGCACACGTGTAGAATTGGCGGGAATCCAAGTCGGATCTCCCGTCGCTTCTATGACGCGCACGTTGGAATGTGCTGTCACTATTCCAGTGAGTGCGAGATGTCGGCGAGATCTCGGCACCATGTCGCCGAGAATCAGCGCGATGCTGTCGTGCTAAAAACACAATATCACAAACACCTACTGTACTATTACTTTAATTTTGAAAGAGATGAAGGATAGTACACTTTGCTCGAATTATAGACCGATCTCTCTTTTGAATTGCGACACCAAGATTTTTTTCCAAAATAATAGCAGAGAGGATGAAGGGAATAATGAAGGACCTGATCAACCCTGACCAGGTTGGCTTTGTACCAGGACGGGAGGGGAGAGATAATGGGATCAGAACACTGCTAGCCATTCAGAAAATTAGTGATAGTGGAGCCCCAGGTCTACTCTTATCAGTAGATGCGGAAAAAGCGTTTGATAGAGTAGACTGGAGCTTCATATATAAGACTTTAGAGAGGATTGGAATAGGTCAAAAAATGTTAAACTGGATTAAGGTATTATATAACAAACCTGGTGCAAGAGTAAAAATTAATGGGACCCTTTCAGGGGCATTTGAACTTCACAACGGCACAAGACAGGGATGTCCCCTTTCTCCCTTATTGTTCGTTCTAGCCTTAGAACCATTACTAAGGAAAATAAGGAAGAATCCTGATATAAAGGGCATAGAAGTCGGACGGGAGGAACACAAACTCGCGGCTTACGCGGATGATATCTTGTTCTACTTAACCACTAGCCGACCGCCCACCGCTGTTATACATCGGCAAGTTGGCTCGGCTGGGCGAGAGCACGTAGTATAACGTCCTCTCTCCCAGCCGCCACTAGGGGCGCGCGCGCGCCCCCTGCTCGCCCCCGACTCCCGTGCGTGTGCCCGGCGGGCGCGATCGCCGCCGGGCACACGCGATCGCTCGGTACAGTGCGGGGACCGGGAGCTGTGTGTGTAAACACACAGCTCCCGGTCCTGTCAGCAGGGGAAATGCTGATCTTCGGTTCATACAATGTATGAACCGAGGATCAGTGTTTCCCCTAGTGAGGCCACCACCCCCCCCACAGTAAGAACACACCCAGGCATACTTAACCCCTTCCCCGCCCCCTAGTGTTAACCCCTTCACTGCCAGTGGCATTTTTATAGTAATCCAATGCATTTTTATAGCATTGATCGCTATAAAAATGCCAATGGTCCCAAAAATGTGTCAAAAGTGTCCGAAGTGTCCGCCATAATGTCGCAGTACCGAAAAAAAAAAAATCGCTGATCGCCGCCATTACTAGTAAAAAAAAATATAATAAAAATGACATAAAAATACCCCCTATTTTGTAAACGCTATAACTTTTGCGCAAACCAATCAATAAACACTTATTGCGATTTTTTTTTACGAAAAATATGTAGAAGAAAACGTATCGGCCTAAACTGAGGGAAATTTTTTTTTTTTATATATTTTTGGGGGATATTTATTATAGCAAAATGTAAAAAATATTAATTTTTTTCAAAATTGTCGCTCTATTTTTGTTTAT
The DNA here is from genome assembly GCF_905171775.1 of Rana temporaria. Lineage (NCBI taxonomy): Eukaryota > Metazoa > Chordata > Amphibia > Anura > Ranidae > Rana > Rana temporaria. Next base: position 222,172,920 of record NC_053493.1, read on the forward strand.
AGCGCAAAAACTAAAAACCGCAGAGGTGATCAAATACCACCAAAAGAAAGCTCTATTTGTGGGAAAAAAAGGACGCCAATTTTGTTTGGGAGCCACGTCGCACGACCGCGCAATTGTCTGTTAAAGTGACGCAGTCCCGAATCGCAAAAAGTACTCTGGTCTTTGGGCAGCAATATGGTCCGGGGGGTAAGTGGTTATCATGCCCGAGAGCAACGTTACCAAACTTATTAAAACTTATGAAACAATATGGAGAGCTCTCTAACTATAAAATGAATCCATCTAAGTCTGAAACTCTATGTATTAATATAGTTAAGAAAGATCAAAATACTTACCAAAAGGAGTTCCCATTTGTGTGGGGGAAAAAGGAAATAAAATACTTAGGGGTAAAAATAGCAATCTCCAAAGAGAGGATCTATAAAGTAAATTTTGTTCCTATGTTGGAAGATATCAAAACAGAACTTAGTAGACTCATGGCAGGGCAGATATCTTGGGGGGGAGAATGAATATTTTTAAGATGGTAATCCTGCCCAAAATCATGTATAAGATACAGATGCTACCGATTACTCTACCCCAGAAGTACTTTAAGACTTTACAAACAATTTTACTAAACTTTGTCTGGCAGGGTAAAAAAGCTTGCATCAGTTGGGCAACTTTGAAAAAAAAATAAGACACAAGGGGGATGGGGAGCACCAGATATAAGAGGTTATCATGAAGCAGTAATTCTCACAAGAGTGATAGACTGGATTAGGGACACTAAGCAGGTGGGTAAGTATGGAATACCAGATGAGCAATGTCCTATTAGGGAGCATCATCTGGATCCCAGACAAATATAGGGAGTTTGGTAGGCAATCACATAGCATTACTCGTCACTCTATAACAATTTGGGACAAAGTTCATAAGAGGGAAAAATGGGATTTTAATTCACCACTCATGCCAATAAAAGACTCAAACTATTTTACACCGGGGTTAGAGAAGATATCTGGTAAATGGATAAAAAAAAAATGCTCAGCTGAAGGATGTCATGACGCGAGATAAATTAAATACCTATGAGGAATTAAAGGACAAAGGGGAGGTAATAGAGATAAACGAATGGCGGTATGCCCAGTTAAAACATTTTTTGAGGCTCTCCCACAGCCGTGTAGATCAGCAGAAAACCTACGCCCACTTGAGAGAATTAGTCAAGGACAAACAGGGAAAGGAGTTATCTCCAAGATTTTAAAAAATCTGATAGAATTTGATCAATTGGACATTCCACCATATATTAAAAAGTGGGAGGAGGAATTGGGATCCTCGCTGAGTATTCCAGAATTAAAACAAATATGGAGAAGAGTGCATACCTCATCAGCAAATTGTAAAATAATCAAGTTAAATTATAAATGCTTAATGCGATGGTATATTACCCCAGACAAGGCTCACAAATACAAGAAAGAAGCCTCAGGCCCCATACACACGAGAGGATTTATCCGCAGATACGGTCCAGCGGACCGTATCCGCGGATAAATCCTCTCGAGGATTTCAGAAGATTTCTATGCGATGGCGTGTACACACCATCGCATTGAAATCCGCGCTGAAATCCTCTGGCGATGACGTGTCGCGCCGTCGCCGCTATTATGACGCGGCGACGGGCGCGACGCTGTCATATAAGGAATTCCACGCATGCGTCAAATCATTACGACGCGTGCGGGGAATCCCTTTGGACGGATGGATCCGGTAAGTCTGTACAGACGAGCGGATCCATCCGTTGGAATGGATTCCAGCAGATGGATTTGTTGTGCATGTCAGCAAATATCCGATCTGCTGGAATCCATCCCAGAGGAGATTTCTCCGCGGAAACAGATCCGCTGGCGTGTACACACCATAGGATCTATCCGCAGAAACCCATTTGCTGGGATTTATCTGCGGATGGATTCTATCGTGTGTATGGGGCCTCAGAGTTGTGCTGGCGTGGATGTGGGCAGATCGGAGATATGGCTCATATATGGTGGCAGTGTCCAAAAATTAAATTGTATTGGAGAAGAATCAGACAATTAATTACTGAAATAACGAACGCAGAGATTCCAGATGATCCCTGGGGATGTTTGCATCAGAGGATAAGATTACCTATGAAACAATATCAGAAAAGTCTTTTACCCTACCTGTTAACTGCTGCTAAAAGCCTTATAGCCAGTCACTGGCAAGAAAGGGAAAGCCCCTCCATTAAAGAATGGTGTAATAAAATGAATTGCATTCAAAATTTAGAATTCCTAAGATTAAGTGACTCAGACGGTTTAGAGGAATTTGAAAAGACCTGGTCTAAGTGGACAGAGTTTAAAAATTCCATGACATTTGTGGAGCTAATGGGTGCATAGGGTATAGTACTTGGTAAGACTTTCTCAGATTTTTAAGGATGGATCCAATATAAGAAAGTATTAAAATTAAGATAGGAAAAAAAAAATGATCAGAAGACACAGAAAGCCAACTGGATTCCCAGGGGGAGGGGCGGGGGGGGAGGGAAATTGTGGGGTGGAAGGGTTATAAGAATTAAGGGAGAAATGTTTAAAAATATGTAAAAGTAGATAAAATAGATATTTGCTCTTTTTGAATACGAGAGGGGGAAAGAGGAAAAAAAAAAAAAAAAACCCACACATAAAAACTTCCACATATGATGCGAAACCAGGAAGGAGATATGGCGGGCAAATGAAAGGCGGGCAAGTCTCACGACCTTCCTCTGCAAATGGTTAAGTCTGAGGTGGAAAAAAAAAAAAAAAGAAAAGACAGTCAGAAGGACTCTAATGAACACATGGAGATCAGGTAAGCTGCCAGACTTTATTGCATATCCATGACAGTACCCTCCCTCTTATGGCCTCTCCCCCTCCCCAGCCTGGACCCAGGCCTAAAGGGGAATCCCAGATGAAACCTGATCAACAAATGGGGCGCAAAGACCTCAGATGCAGAAATCCAAGACGCCTCCTCAGGACCAAACCCTCTCCAAAGCACAAGATACTGAAGAATGCCTCTGCAGAGATGAGAATCCAGAACTTGAGTAACCTCATATTTTAGATTATCCTCATTGACCAGAACCGAAGTAGGGAGAAGACAAGAGGATTTATTGAGGACTAAAGGCCTTTTAGGAATAAGTAAGGGCATGAGAGGATCAACAGGAATCTGAGGAGGATTCCCCAGACCCTTAAAGATGAACTGGGCATTCAGCACAGGACCATCAGACTGGGCAGATGTCAGAGGAACCCTGAGGTCAGGTTGGTTAGAAGGTGACATGACACAGGAGTCAAGCTGGATAGCAGAACAACCAGCAGAATGTAGAGAGCCCTGAAAACAAGGTAGAAAACTCCACTTGGCCAAATGAGGCAATCTATCCAAAGGATGGATTGAGCCCCTTAGACAGGTTTGAATGGACGTAATAGTACTAGGATGAGGCGAGGTTGCAGAAGGTCCTGAACAAGAAAAGATAGGAGGCTCACAGGGCATGGGCTGGCCTGGCATAGCTGATGCAGAGGCCGATTGATTAGCACAGTCAGGTCTAGAGACTACCCGAATCGCATCACAAGGCATAGAGACCGTGGAACTTGCAGACAAGTTAGCCTGGCTGTGCGTTTTAGGGACAGACAAAGGTAACCTGGAGTGAATGATCGGCTCAGATTCACAGGCGTGCTCCTCATTCAGAGTGCCAGATGGGCTTGAAAGTGCGTCAGCCTGACTATTGCAGGACACATCCCGGACACCACTACATGTGGTAGGAAGAGCAAAAGATACTGGAATGGTGGCAACAGGAAGTTTCTCTTTTGGGGCAACCTGGGGTAGGCAGGACATGGAACAGGAGGGACCCCAAGCCAGGATCTGCCCGGCAGTCCAGTCAATGTGTGGAGAATGGAGCCTTAACCAAGGAAGACCCAAAACTATAGGAGCTGAGGCCTTAGGTAGGATAAGGAAGGATATCCACTCCTGGTGAAGTGTCCCTACTGACATCTTAACAGGAAGTGTCTGGAAGCGAATGGGGCCCCCTGGGAGAACAGTGCCATCAATCGCCAAGACCACCAATGGCGTGGTGAGGGGCAAGAGGGTAAGTCTCATGGATGATGCGATTTCCCAGTCCATGAAGTTGCCAGCGGCTCCGGAATCTAGATATGCCGAGACCGAACGAGAAGAAGCACCAAGATGAAGGGACACAGAAAGAAGAAGACGAGAAGGTGAAGGTGATATTTCTGGGTCCAATACTCCACCTTCCAGATGTATTGAACCCGAGCGTTTCTCCGGGCAAAGAGAGCAAGTGTCACGAAAATTACCTTTGCCCCCAAAGTAGAGACACAGGCCCAGAGTTCTGCGCTTAGCACGTTCCTCGGGAGATAGTCTGGTCTGACCCAGCTGCATGGGTTTCTCAGTTGGCAGGAGATGCTCCACGGGTCGAAGAGAGGGGAGCTCAGGCTGACTAAGGACCAAGGAATACTGGCGTCGCTTTTCTAGGGTCCTTTCCTGAAAGCGAATATCGATCTGGTTACACAAGGAGATCACTCCGTCCAGATCAGTGGGGATGATTCTTCCTGCTAATTCATCCTTCACTCTATCAGAAAGGCCATGCAAAAAGGTTGCGACTAAGGCCTCATTGTTCCAGCTCAATTCAGCTGAGAGGATACGGAACTGAAGAGCATATTGTCCCACTGAAGGGTATTCTTGGCGGAGACGTAAAAGGTCGCTGGCCACTGAAGAGACACGAGTCGGTTCTTCAAAGATATTCCAAATTTTTTTCAAGAAAACAGACAGGCTAAAAACCACTGGATCATTCGATTCCCACAGTGGGGCAGCCCAGGCTAAGGCTTCACCGGAGAGGAGGGAAATGATATTGGCTATCTTAGCCCGATCAGACAGAAAGTGTTGGGGCAGGAGCTCAAAATGAATAGTGCATTGGCTAAGGAAACCCCTGCAGGACTAATGCCCTGTACACACCATCACTTTATGTGATGAAAAAAAAAAAAACATTTTCTGTGAAGTAAAAAATGACGTTTTTGAATCTTCAATTTTCAAAGACGAAGTTGCCTACACACCATCGTTTTTCTCACAATGTTCTAGCAAAGCGAGGTTACGTTCACCACGTTTTTCCATTGAAGCTTGCTTCATTAGTAGCTTCTGGGCATGCGCGGGTGAAAAAACGTTGTTTTAAACAATGTTTTTTGCTACACACGGTCAATTTCTGTGAAGTAAAAAATTACGTTTTGAAAAACGACACATAAAATTGAAGCATGCTTACATTTTTTTTTGTCGTTTTTTACAAGACATAAAACAACGTTTTCCCCCACACACGGTCATTTAAAGTGACGTTTTTATCAGTAATTAGGCCTACCCTTAACGCGGCCTAATTACTCAAATATCTATGCTCCTGAGGAAGCGCTATTCCAAAGCGCGCAACATGTAGAGCAAGCCCTCCATATCCTCCCGATCACTACTCTGGTTACACATTATAAGATTGTATCTATGACTCTGCTTCATATTTAAGCCTTTGTATACTGAGATCATATAATTACTGTGATAACCTGTGTAGAACCAGCTATTCATTTAATTTCTATTTTGATAACTGATTTTATGATATTTCATACCAATACATTTTCTAGTTTTTTCACACTCCCATAAGATACCCATGCATGTATTACCAATACCCCTTAAAGCTCTGTTCACATTTCTCTCTGACTTACCGATAACTCACTGGCATTATTTTAGTATTACAACCTTAGGCGTCCTCTATGCTAACAAACATCTAAAAACATTTGACAAACTGCACTGCAAACATAACATCCCATACTCAAAGACCTACACATATACAAAGATCACCCACTTCCTTCAATCCTCGAAACTCTCAACAACAGTAGCTGTCCCTGAGTCTATCTTCCAGTTTTTACTCATGTTCCCCATACCCTAAGAAAGGAATAACCCTATTTTACACCAAAGTAAGTGATGATTGTACTTACTCTCAAATCACAACCTTAAGGCCGCATTCACACCTGAGCATTTCGATTTTGCCCTCAATTTTTACTGCGTTTTTTGCCACATGATTTTCCATGATTTTGCAACGTTTTTGTACAGGTAATAAGGTCACCAATGTAAAAAGCAGAAAACACCTGTAATCTGCCTAAAAGAAGCTTGTGTATTTTTTTGAGCTTCAGGCTTTTTGCTTCAGATGACAAAACTCTCAGATGTAAACGGGTTCCATTGAAATTAATGGGATTTTAGTCGTTGAGCGGTTTTCAGGCGTTTTACGAGCTGAAAATGCTCAGGTGTGAATGCAGCCTAAATTAATGGTCTGAAGAACTGAACTATCCTATCACCCCGACCATGTGGCAACTAACATTCAGAATAACCTATGAGGTCATTCCCCTACTTGCTAAAGGCAGTGTAAAAGTATAGGCTCTATTGTCCACATTCTATGGTTCTGCAAGTCTCTCAGCTGCTTCTGGAGACAGATCTTTGTACTTATTTTCTCTATATTTGGGATCCCCCCTCCCCCATGCTAGGCCTACTCCATGTGGGAAATAAAAAATCCCCCCCCCCCCGAGTCCTGATTTACTATAATACACATACATCTTTCAGCTAAGGGGAACATTACCAGGTTATGGAAAATCGCAGATACTTCCACCATTTCTGGAGTGGTGGCTAATCTTAATCACCAATGTGAGATGGAAAAAATGCTCACTAGGAAAGTTTACTTCTTTCTGAAGAATAATGTGACAGAAATAATTTGACAACATTTGGCTGCTTGGGGCCAGTGTGTGTCAATATTTAGGTCGAGGGAAGGGGGGAAAAGGATTTTGGAAGGGACTTTTCGCGGCACTGATAAAGACAAACTGATAAAAAATATCACAATTTATTGGACAAAAAAGAAAATAAGTATAATACAAAGACAGTTTAAGAACAAACCCCACATTTCACAACAGAAAGCAAAAAACAGACTGTGTCTTAATGTAAGGAATTGATGACCTCGACCGGTTTCGCGGTGATTTACCGCTTCTTCAGGAGGAAATTCTTTTCTTTTCTAAAAAGTATGCATAGACATATAAATAAACAAGCAGAATATACAATATGAGTATACATTGTGTACAATTCAATACAATGCGTTATATAGTGGAGCCGAGCACTCACCCAGGTTGGTCATATGATCAGACGTGGAGCCTGGTATAAGCCTTCCGTGGCGCGTGGAGGGGGATATTTTATTTAGACGGGCCCTCCTGCCTCCCCCCTTCCTCTCATATCCCCCTATCCCCTCCTTTGCACTTTGCTCCTATGTTTCCCACTTTCCTTTACCGTCTGGAAAAACTATGTGGACAGTATGATTGGATGTAATTTCAACTACAGATGAAGCAATTGCATTGTATCCGACTTGTTATTGTACCATTTCTTTTGTAAAACTTCAATAAAGACAATTTAAATATAAAAAAAAAAAGAAGAATACTGGGTGACTTGTAAATTAGCATAAATGTATGTATCAACATAAACCTTAATGTTTTATAATTTACTTGACAAGTTATTGTCAGCTTCATTAAGATGATTACTTGCTAACTTGCTGTGAAATAAGGAACTTGCAATACATTTTAATGAGAAAAAAAAAAAAAAAAAATCATATTTTATATTTTACCAAACAATTGGGCAATATAGTGTGTTTTTGTGCATTAAAATCCAAAAATGTGTTTGTTTTTTTCTTCCCCAAGAAATTGCGTTTGGAAAATTATTGTGCAAATACTGTGTCAAAAAAAATGCAACACTTTTATTCTGTAGGGCCTCTGCTTTAAAAAAAAATATATATATATATATATATATATATATATATATATATATATATATATATATATATATATATATATATATATATAATTTTTGGGGGTTCAATGTAATTTTATAGCAAAGGTTTTTTTTTTTCATGTAAGCAAAAATTGTCAGAAAAGGCTTGGTCTTCAAGTGGTTAGAAGAGTGGGTGATGTATGACATAAGCTTGTAATGGTGGGCATAAAATGTCAGGACAGTTTAATACCCCCCTCAAATGGCCCCTTTTTGGAAAATAGACACCCTAAACTATTTGCTGAGATGCAAGTTAAGTCCATGGAATATTTTATGCTTTGCAACAAGTTTTGGGAAAATGTATTATTAAATTTTTTACACAAAGTTGTCAGTTAAATTATATATTGCTCAAATATGCCATTGGTATATGTGAAAATGCATTCTGCTGTTATCCCGAGTATGGGGACACCACACTTGAGACTTTTTGGCAGTCTAGCTGCGTACAGGACCCCAAAAACCAATCACTGCCTTCAAGCTTTCTGAGCATAAATTGTTCACTTCACTTCCTCACTACCTATCACAGTTTTGACGGCCCTGAAATGTTAAGATAGCACAACCCTCCCCCCCCCATGACCCCTTTTTGGAAAGTAGACACACCAAGGTATTTTCTAAGAGACATGGTGAGTATTTTACAGATATTATTTGTTGCTACCATTTTTGGAAAAATTAAAAAAGAAAATGATTTTATTTTTTATTTTTTTTATTTTCAAAACTTTGTGACAAAAAGCGAGATCTGCAAAATACTCAACATGTCTCAGCAAATATATCTTGGGGTTTCCTCTTTATAAAAAAGGGTAATTTGGGGAGAGGTGTACTGCCCTGTCATTTTAGCACCTCAAGAAATTAGCTAGGCAGTCAGAAAGTAAACGCTGTGTCTACACTTACCTGCTTATTTGTAAACCTCTTATTTTCGGGCCGCCAGCGCTCCTGGCCCCTCCCCTCTGTCCAGTGGCCCCACAGGAAGCCGCTTTCCATGGGGGCACTCCTGCATGCTCGCTCCTGAACCCCACTGCTGCGTCAATTGACACAGACATCAGGGTTCGGCCCTGCCCCCGCTCCCTCGTCACTGAGTTTGATTGACAGCTCTGGGAGTCAATGTTTCCCGGTGCCTCAGCAAAGCCAGCGAGACCCAGAAGTGAGGGGAGAGAAGAGATGCAGATGTGCATGGTGCTGGACTAAATAAGGGCTCAGGTAAGTAAAAGGGGGGTTAGGGGAGATGCTGACACCTAAACATTGTTTACCTTAATACAAGGAATGCATTAAGGTTAAAAATGTTTAGGTGTTACTTAAATGTGCATGGTGCATGTGAGCACTAGGGAAAAATAAGCTGCTCATTTTGCAAGAGAAAATTTCCTCTTAATGAATGAGGTGAAGCTTTGCTGACTTTCATTATCCAATCATGTGCATGTAAAAACACGTTTTAATTTTCCTTGCACTTATGATTGTGAATTTTCACCACATACACTAAACTAAGGGAACATTTCCTTTCAAAGTGAAAATTCTCTTGCTAAGCAAAAATCATATTTGTCTCTAGTAAATCAACCCCACAGCGTGCATATTTAACGAACAATTCCATGTACAGTAAATAGAGAGCTGCCTAAAAAAGTAGCTGGCACAAAAAAAGCCTTTTTTTGCTATGGTCTGTTTTTTTTTTTTACTATATTTAGGACTGGATAGCGTTAATCATTGTCTAAAGTGATATGTCCAACAATAGTATATCACATCCAGAACTGTAATAAATCCTTTTAATTACTCATATATACCTTTGGGATGTTGAGGCATGTTGGAACACACAATTTCCTTAAAGTGCTGTAGAAGGTAACTTTTTAAGTTTAATCTCTGTATTGTTGATCATCCAATATACAATACATCCAGTACTTGCATACAGTAGGTCTATGATCATTCTGAAAGTGCTTCTGTACATTTCCTGAGATATGTATTTCTCCTTGTGTAGGCTTCTGTTTCTCCTCCACTAAATTATGTTGTTTGAGTTCACTTCTCACAGGCTGATCAGATTGCACCCCTGCTGCTTCTATGTTGGTTAGATTTAGGTCAGAAAATAATTCTGCATTGCACAGCAGTGCTTAGAAAGAGCCGCTTCAAATTTTACTGGAGTGATAGACTGTGGTTATACATGATTACCGCTAACTGAGTTCTATGACCTGGATAGGCTTTGGTGGTGACTTGGATGGATCCAACAGAGCACAGATTGCAGTCCATTTTAACTGTGGCTCAGATTTTTCCTACAGGCTATGGAACATCACCAGGTAGGAGGAATACTGTATGTTTCCTTGATGAGATTAATGGAATTGATTTACTAAAACAGTAGACCATGATTATGTTCAAAGTGATTTTTTACTTATCTTAGTGATTTATGAAAATGTTATTTCAAAAGTATACATAATTATGCATACTGTAAGTAAAATTAGACAAACTGTATTTTTCCAAACATATGATTGGATGATTAACTAAGCAAAGTAATTTTTTCAATGTAAAGGGAATGTTCTTTTTGCAAAGGGAATTCTCACCTACCCTAGTGAGAGGTAAGTCACCCTGACTTCGGTCATCAAATTCATCATGTGCAAGCAAAAATCACTTTTTTTTTATTAAAGAAGTATTAAAACCAAAATCAAAAATTTGATATATTGCAGCTTACTAATCATTAGATGTGGCGGTTGTACTAGTTTATATTTTTAACACTTTAACATCCGGCCAATAATACACCACTTATATTAGCGTGTCCCCACTATAGATGAAGGAGCATGGGGGCACCTTTGTACAGCAACATTATTAACCACTTGCTAACCGTCTTATTGCAATTTCAATACTACAGGGCAGCAGATGTGTGCCAGATCACGTATATGTAGCGCCCCCTTACTTTCAGTATGGGCACTACGCTAAAGTTAGTGGGGAATGGGAGAGTTATTTTGCTCCTATTCGCAATTTGCTAAATTTTGGGCTGCTGTCATTCCTGAACTGTCCTGTATGTCAGTCTGCGCTCCAGGGGTTTCGTCACCACCCCTGGGCGACAGGTGGCGCTAGAGGGGTTCTGGCGGAGCCGCTTTCCCCAGCAGCAAATTAGAGGAGTTTTCCCTCGCATGCTGGGGGAGAGTATATCTGTGGCAGAAGCCTTTTTTTTAAGTTCTTCACGGGTTCCAGGTTCCAGGTGCGGCACACACCTTCAGGGTGTGCGCATCCAACGGACCCCGGTGATGGCCTACCAGGCCGGGGTCACACTTTACGCAGAGTTCCATGTTCCTGAGAGGGGCACCAGTGACTTACTGGGTTCCCAATTCTTTTGAGGAGATCCCAGGCAGGATGCCGTTCAGTGGGGGGTCGGCTTGAGGAGAACCCAAGGGTAGGTTGTCCGACAGGGCTTGAACGAACCATCGGGGATCGGGTGACCGGAATGTTTACAGGTACACTATTGCTGTCATCCGGTGACCTATGCTTAATCTACTGGGAGGATTCGCCCAATCTCAATTTGTTCATTTAGCTCATTAAAGTAATTGGCCTGTGGCAGAGGCCTGTTTCCTCCCAGAAACCTAAAGTGACACTTCGGCTGCCAGACTCGTAGCAGGAGTCTGTCCGGGGGCACTTCACCCACTCTGGCTAGAGTGGCAAGGGATTGCAATTGATACTACTGAGAGCAGGATTGCTTGGTTCATATCCAGGCCTGATACTGCAAAGTTCTCTCTTGCTTCATCAACCTTTTCTCCTGATGTTGATGTTGGCCATGTTGGGCCTGGAAATAAAGCATTTGAAAACCTTTATTCATTGACTGGACATTTTCTCACTACTCTACTCGTCAAATGCACCCCTAGACAACACTGAGGTAACTTAATATGCCGATCCCAACAACAACCAGCGGCTCCTTCGGGGGTAGTGCTACATATATACCTGGTCCCGCACATATATGCATGTAGCAAGAATTTGTGTATCTACCACACCCCCCTTTCCAGGAGTCTTTGGTGGTGATTACCTCCTCTGGCCATGGAAAACACCCTCTTTATACCAGAGTGAAAGAAAGGCATATTCATCCACATACCTCTCTAAAAAAATTGGACCACTGTTTGGCATTGATATTTAATGAATCACAATAGTGTTCCCCTCTGTGGGTTCCCCGTGAGTGTGTGACTGTGTGTTACAGCCTACATACTGTAGAGAACATGCAGAACAATGTATCAATTATCACTTTTAAAGCGGCCATCATTACACCGACGTCTATTCGCTCAGGAGAGCCAACCTGCCTCAGTATAATGATGGCAGCTGGTCTTAAAGCTGTTAAAAATGTCTTCTTCTTTCCCCACTTCTTTCTCCAGTCTTCTCCTTCTGCCTCTGGTTTTCTCCTTTCCCTGCTTCTTCCTTTGGTCTTATCCTTCTTTCTCCAGTCTTCCTCCAGATTCTCCTTCCCCCGCTTCTTCCTCCGGTCTTCTCCTTCCCCTGTTTCTTCCTCCAGTCTTCACCTTTCCCTGCTTCTTCTTCCAGTCTTTTTCTTCTTCTTCTTCCTCCACCACTGCTGCCGCCACTAACCTGCTGAAGATACAATAACTACCCTCTTTGGATGCTGTGGCCCGCCGATCTGTCTGCTTCCACGGTGCACATTTCATATATAACTATAGGCGTGGCCACCGAATGGCATCATTTGAGAACACCGCCCCCTTGTGATATCACGGACCCTTCATGCCCCTGTGGTGTCACAAGGGGCGGGGTCTGTGAATGACATACTTCGTCGCATCGCAGCATCTAAGGAGGTTCTTTTTTTTATTTTCAGTTGGTCAGTGGCAGCAGAGGAAGAAGAAAAAGACCAGAGGACACAGCGGGGAAGACGATGCCGGAGGAAGATGGAGAAGACCAGAGGAAGAAGCGGGGAAAGGAGAAGACCAAAGGAAGAAGGAGAAGACCAGAGGAAGACGCAGGGGAAGGAAAATACATTTTTAATAAAGGAATTGTCAAAAACTGTCTATTGTAGTTTTTACTTTTTTACACATTTTTTGTTGAATGGGTAGGGGTACAATTACTCAATCACATAGGGGGGTGGGATATGATAAGCCCCCACACGCAGACCCCAACAACCACCGGCCAGAGTTGTCAGGAAGAGGCCCTTGTCCTCATCATCATGGGGACAAGGTGTTTTGGGAGAAACCCCAAAGCACCCTCCCCATGTTGAGGGCATGCTTGGATAAGGTTCTGGTATGGATTTGGGGACCCCACACCAATCTCTTTTTATTTTTGGCATCTATTTGACATCTATATTGCCGGAATATGGCAAGATTTACAGCCCCAAGCAAGTTTAAAGGAACATTTTTACCTTTGGAAATGTCATTATTGCTGCAGCACATCTACACATCACACATGTGCACCACTTTACAGTTTTTTAAAGGAGCATTAATTTTAATGATGTTTAAAGTGAAACAATAAAAATCAAAATATTCATTTAAATATCATGCCTGGGGGGGTCCCCAGGCATGATATTTAAATGAATATTTTGATTTTTATTGTTTCACTTTAAACATCATTAAAATCAATGCTCCTTTAAAAAACTTTTTTTGCATTGATACATGTCCCCCAGGGCCCCTGGGTCCCCGGGTCCCCATACACTTTTTATGGCCAATAATTTACATACAAGCCTTAAAGGAGGACTTTTGATTTTGTAGGTTCGAGCACCATTGACTTCAACAGTTCCCACATATGCCGATGTGACAGGCAGGTTTAGCCAGCAATAGCGTGCTTTCCATTTGCATGTCCGCCAAGTTGAAGCCTTAATTGACTTTAATTGGGTGCTATTATATGTAGAGCGCCCATTACCTCCCAGGAATAGTAAATCAACCCCAATATGTCTTCTTTTTACTTTTGTGGTAAAGAGTGGATGTTTCCCATGGCCAGGGGAGGTAGACTCCTGAAAAGGGAGGTGTGATGTTATCCCTGTCTGTGGTTAACAAATTCAGCCCTCCTCACTTTTTTTTTTTAATATGCTTTGTCCTCTACATTAATTATTCATATATCTTATTGCTTATTTTTAATTCCGTGTACAGTATAATTGGTTTAACATATTATTGTGTGGACCTCTGATTTTTTGAGGGTGGAGGTAAAGAAGAGTATAAGTACATTTTAAGCTATGACTGAGGCCCATGTGGGTTGAAACACATTAAAACTTTTGTATGCTGGTTAGAGATGATAATAGATAATGTTGTTTCACGTGGAGTCAGGGTTGCTAGATCTTCTTTACCTGTTAACATCTGCAGAACACCTTGTTCTGTTGAACAACAGGCTTTCTAGCCAGCTCACCAGATGAAACTAATGGAAAGAAAACTTAAAAAAAAAGAGAACCAGTAAAGCCACCATATTTAAGAAGTAGTAAGCTGTAATGAAATAAATGTTTGATTTTACCACCACTTAAAATTTTCCTTGTGCATGATTGAATATTATTATCAAAGTGAACTTTAACATTGTACAAGATAAGTGGACATTCTATTTGCAAAGAAAAAAGTTATTTTGAAAATGAACACGATGTATTCCTTTAGTAAATCAGGGCCAATGCGTGCTATAGAAACAGCAGATTCAGTTATCTTTCTGTAATTATCAGCCTCCCAATGTGTTTGCACCTTAATACTTTTTTCTATCCCAATATAAAAGGTGCCAACCCTGTGCTAAAAATATGTGACAGCTGCCCCTTATAGTGTGAACCACACTAATAAACTGAACTGAAAAAATAAAGTAGGCACTATTCAACTAAATCAATCCTTAACTTATATATACTAAGTGATTTGAGCCTTAAACATTGCAATTATCAATACTGTGCAATAAATTGGATTATTTAAAAAACAAACAAAAAAAATGCAGAAATTAAATCAACAAAATCATACAATTCATATATCATATGTCCCATTTGTAATACATTTGTGCACAAAAATTCAAAACAACTTGTGCTAAAAAATAAAACACGTACAGATATAGGGCCGGTTTCATAAAGGACTTACGACGACGTATCTCCAGATACGCCGTCGTAAGTCCAAATGTGCGCTATCGTATCTATACGCGTATTCTGGAAATCAGATACGCCTGAATTTTGCCAACATACGACTGACGTAAGTCTCCTACGCCGTCGTATCTTGGGTGCATATTTACGCTGGCCGCAAGGGGCGCTTCCGTAGATTTACGCATCGAATATGCAAATGACCTAGATACACCGATTCATGAACGTACTTGCGCCCGTCGCATTAAGCTACGCCACTTACGTAAGGTGTACCTCTGGCGTAAAGTTACCCCTGCTATATGAGGCGCAAGTAATGCAAAGGTATGGACGTCGGAACAAGCGTTGGATTTTACGTCGTTTACGTAAGTCTTACGTGAATGGGGCTGGGCGTACGTTACGTTCACATCGTTGCCATTGAGCCGTCGTATCCTACGGCGTAAATTCAACGTGATTCTGATCATGCGCGCTCATTCGCCTTTCATTTGGTGCTTCATTTACATTTGGTCACGATTCATTTCAATACAACACGCCCACTACCAGCCTACTTTGAATTAGGCGGGCTTACGCCGGCCCATTTACGCTACGCCACCGTAACTTAGGGAGCAAGTGCTTTGTGAATACTGTACTTGCCTCTCTATGTTACGTTGGCGTAGCGCATATGAGATGCGCTACGCCCGCACAGAGATACGCCGATCTCTGTGAATCTGGCCCATAGATTCCTTGTTGAACTGTAAACACATCCAAATCTGTATCTTGCACTCTATTAAATGTCTTTCATACACCGTGTGTGTCTTTAGTGCAGACATTTTAAACACAATTCCAGGATAAATGTGCTCCACCACCAATGATACAAATACACACTCACCAGAGCCCTAAGGCCCGCTGGACCACAATGCGTCTCTGAAAATGCCAATTATTGCCAGCATGGAGCTCCAGAATAACTTTTCTCCATCTCATAGATGTTCTTTTCCCTCAGCGGCATATAAACCAATCACCCAGAAAGAAATAACAAGTTAATGGTGCAACACAGTTTTATTAAAAATTCAACTTAAAACCAGACTTCCTGATGATGCTATAAAGTGAAGTGCATAGAAGTCGGATCACTGTTGACATTCCCGTGGACCGCCACATCCGTTCGAACAGTGGTACGCATGCCAGGTTTTGGTGAGACAGACGGTGCCTTTGTCTGTACCATTCAGCAGCAGCGTTGTGATTGCCCATTTAGATACACACGTATATGCTGGTTGGACTGGTGCCGGTCTGGGCACCCTGACATATAAGCCCATATAATTGTTGGATTGGTTTTAAGTGAAAGTTATTAGCTGTAAACAAGCATGGAACACTTGTGTAAAATGTATCAACTGTAACCCTGCATGATTGTCTAGCATAGGACAATAAATACTTTTTTCATCTAACACTCTGTTGTCTCTGGTGTGCGACCATCTTTTCTTCTTCTTTGACTATGGTGAGCCAGGGTCTGCACCTGGAGCTGGATGTGCCTGAACATTGACTGCAGTGGTGTGTGTGTTTCTTGTTTGGATTCTGATTACTCATCTAAATTCAAGCTTGTCAAAGCTGCTGGCTTTACAACTCCTGTCTTTCCATCTGGTGTATTCTGCCCTTTCCGTGAATGTGCAGAATGTGCTGTACCCCAATGGAAGGTTCCCAGTCGCTATTTCTTTTAAAGCGGGGGTTCACCCTAAAACCACTTTCTAGTATTACAATGTCCCGACACATTACAATACAATTATGCCTATTTTGTTTTTTTTTATGCTGTACATACCTCGGTACAGCTAATTCACCCGCGGCTTCCGGGTTGCGAATCCCGCGGGAGTGGGCGTTCCTGGCCGAAAGAAGCCGAACGACGACTTTCGGTAATTGTGACACAGCTTACGTGACGGGGGAGCTCGAAAGTAGAAAGTAGAAAGTAGTTTTAGGGTGAACCCCCGCTTTAAATTAGGGTTATTCCAGCTTTATACCATCACATGGAAGGAAATGTTGTTGCATCATTGGGCAAGGCAGTCCACCGCAAGTCCACATTACTGCTGACACGTGGTCCAGCAAGCATGGTCAGGGATCATATAGTTTGCCCACAGCATATGGGGAAAACTTTTTGCAACTTGAAAGGATGCAAGACAGGGTTCAGTGCTGCAGCTTGTTGTGCCATCATGTCTCCATACAGCTAGTGGTAATGATGCAGGATTTGTCAGCTCCACTCCATCATCCTCCTCTTCCTCCTTCTCCTTGCCCTTCCCTGCTAATTGTTTCACGAACTTCAAGTACCCCCTAAGCATTCAAGGGGCTATTCAGGCTGAAAAATGCCATACAGTTCTTCAGCTGGTCTGTCTAGGACACAGGAACCCCACCAGAGCAGAGATTCTGGCAGCTCTGCAGGGGCAGGCACATAGGTGGTTCATGCCAGGCCAGCTTGAGCCAGGAATGGTGGTGTGTGATAATGGCACAAACCTCCTGTCCACCCTCAGACAGGGAAAGTTGACAAATATGCCATGCTTGACACATGTCCTTAATTTGGTGGTGCAGCGTTTTTTTTTTAATTAGGTACCCAGGATTGGAAGATCTGCTGAAGCAGGCCAGGAGAGTCTGTAGCCATTTCAGGTGGTTGGATTAAATTCAGCTGGAATTCCACCTGCCCGTACACCGCCTGATTTGTGATATGCCCAACAGGAGGAAATTGACTTTGGCACTTTGAGATGCAGCAGAGGGCCTTCAACGAGTACCTGTGTGATTATGGCACAACAACAGGGTCAGACCGGCTCTGCTTTTTTTCTCCCACACCAATGGCTGCTGATAAAGGATATATGCACTGTACTATCACCATTTGAGGAGGCACAAGGATGGTGAGCCGTGACAATACATGCATCAGTGACACAATCCTTGTTGTGTTCCTGCTGGAGCAGACTCTTCGTGGCATTATGACAAGGTACTCAAGGCAGAGAAGTGGGAGAAAGAGGAGAATTTCCTTTCTTCTCACTGCCCACTTTATGCAGACATCTTCTTCCTATGCCACAGAACACACAATAACAGCTTTGGAGGCAATGAAGCAGAGCAAGACATACGTCAACCCGTAACAGATGGTTTTCCATCCCCAGGGCCCTTGGGAGTAGTACGTGGCTGGGAGGAGGCAGATCCAGATACTGTAATCCTCAGTGACCCTGAGGAGCCTGTTTCTCATGCCTAAGCGAAGTTGCGGTGCATGGGTTACCTAATTCTTTAAAGCCTGCGAAAGGCCTAGAGACTATGTGGCATCAAGAAGGACCACTGTTACAAGGGAAAAGTCTCAAAACTCATCCCATCCCCACAAAAGGAGCAGAAGATGAAATGAATTTATGTAATGACTTTCCAGACTCTGGTAGGTTACAGTCTGGTGGAAAATGTTGTTTTGAGGCATCTGTTGGTCAAGAGAGGAGCAGTGGAGAAGGGGGCCACCTCAGTGATGCCTTTCAATTTTTTTTTAGTTCTTGACGCCCAGGGCTGTCAGCTTCCACATTCCATTGGCAGTGTCTTCATCATATGGTGGGTGATAATCTAGGGGCAGATATGGAGAGCTTTCCAGTTGACGATCCACTGGGTTACTGGGCATTAGAATACACCATTGGCTAGAACTTGTTCAGTATGCTGCTGGGCTGCCCTGCATCCAGTGTGCTTTACGAACGGCCACTCAGTGCTGATGGAGGTTTTGTGACAGATACAAAAGCGCATATGTCCACAGACTCCATGGACCAGCTGACATTTCTGAAAATGAATCAGTCCTGGATTACTAGCGGCTATCAAGCGCCTGATGCCTGATTAAGTACCCTTCTGGATCTCTAATCTCTGAAAGACTGTTTAGGCTGCCTAGCTTTGTGGGTGTTGATTTCATCATCTTTTCCGCACCTGTTTGACACGTGCGTTTCATTGAAATTTTTGACAGCAAGGCCAATTCTTACTTTCATCGAGAGTACCTCTATAAAGTTATGGTGTGAAGGCACCATCGACACCCAAAGACCAATTTTTCCACACCTGTTTGACAGGTGCATATCATTGCAAAGTTTGACAACAAGGTCAATTCTTGCTTTCATCAAGAGTACCTCGATAGGGTTATGGTGTGAAGGCACCACCGACTTCCAAAGACCAACTTTTCTGCAACACTTTTAGTGGGGCATCAAATTTCAGTTTTTGACAGCATGGCCAATTCTTGTTTTTATCAAGAGTACCACTATAGGGGTACGGTGCGAAGGCACCTCCAACACCCAAAGCCCAATTTTTATGCACCTGGTACTTCTATGCATAGTCTGCAAAAGAGACACCAGAAATGATCCCAAAAATATCTAATCTTGTTCTGAGTGCACTAAATTGTGGCCTCATCACACAGACTGGCTACCCAAGCCCTTGTTTATAAAGTAAAGAAAGCTTGAATGAAAAAAATTTTTAGGGGGCTTTATACACTTCATTATTGCTGCAGCAGGCTCTATATATGGTACAGATGTGTACAATACTATTCCACCTAATTCTTGTTATTTGCCAACCTTGCAAGATTCTTGCTATAGTTAGATCATAATGTTAGGGCCAGATTCACAGAGATCAGCGTATCTCTGTGTGGGCGTAGCGCATCTCATATGCGCTACGCCGACGTAACATAGAGAGGCAAGTACGGTATTCACAAAGCACTTGCTCCCTAAGTTACGGTGGCGTAACGTAAATGGGCCGGCGTAAGCCCGCGTAATTCAAAGTAGGTTGGTAGTGGGCGTGTTGTATTATAATGAATCGTGACCCCATGTAAATGAAGCGCCGTACTAACGGTGCATGCTCAGAATCACGTCGAATTTACGCCCTAAGATACGACGGCTCAATGGCAACGACGTGAACGTAACTTACGCCCAGCCCCATTCACTTACCACTTACGTAAACGACGTAAAAATATACGCTTGTTCCGACGTCCATACTTTGCATTACTTGCGCCTCATATAGAAGGGGTAACTTTACGCCGAACGTAAGCCTTACGTAAACAGCATAGCGGGCGCAAGTACGTTCGTGAATCGGCATATCTAGGTCATTTGCATATTCAACGCGGAAATCTACGGAAGCGCCCCTTGCGGCCAGCGTAAATATGCACCCAAGATACAACGGCGTAGGAGACTTACGTCGGTCGTATCTTGACAAAATGCAGGTGTATCTTGTTCCCTGAATATGGCGCATAGATACGACGGCGCATCACAGAACTTACACTGCGTATCAATAGATACGTCGGCGTAAGTCATCTGTGAATCTGGCCCTTACTGTTTTTGAACCCCCCCAACAAACATAATACAAAGACTTTGGGCCAGATCCACGTACCCTGGCGCATATTTCCGTCGGTCTTAGCGTATCTCTGATACACTACACCACCGTAACTTACTGTTTTTTTGTATCCTCAAAGAATTTGCGCCATAAGTTACGGCGGCGTAGTGTAACTTTGGCGGCGTAAGGGTGCGCAATTCAAATGGATGTGATGGGGGCGTGTTTTTTAATGTAAATACGTCTTGACCCAACATAAATTACGTTTTTTTTCAACTGCGCATGCGCCGTCCGTGGGGGTATCCCAGTGCGCATGCTCGAAATTAAACCGGAACAAGCCAATGTTTACGACGGTGACATCATTCTGCACAAAGCCCTATTCGCGAACGACTTACGCAAACAACGTAACAATTTCAAAATTTGACGCGAGAACCACGGCCATACTTAACATAGGATACGCCTCATATAGCAGGGGTAACTATACTCCGAAAAAAGCCTTACGGAAACAACGTAAAAAAATGCGCCGGCCGGACGTACGTTCGTGGATCGCCGTATCTAGATAATTTGCATACTCAACGTGGAAATCAAAGGAAACGCCACCTAGCGGCCAGCGTAAATATGCACCTACGATCCGACGGCGTACTAAGACGTACGCCAGTCGGATCGAGCCCTCATTCAGTCGTATCTTGTTTTGTGGATAGAAAACAAAGATACGACGGGGGAACTTTGAAATTACGCGGCGTATCAATAGATACGCCAGCGTAATTCGTTTGTGAATCTGGCCCATTGTGTCCACACGTCTTATAATTCTGAAATAAAGAAAAAAAAATGATTTTATATATTTTGAAAATATTCAAAACACTTTTACAAATGCAGAAGTTAAGTTAATTTACATACACGTTTTAATCAACACGTTAGATATGTGTTAAGGAGGCATAACCAATATCTTTTTTTATCAGCAAAGCAGATTCATTGAATCTGTGCATTTTCTGCTTTACCAATTTATGAATATGTGGCATTTAACCCTGGTTTTAAAGTACCATTTTATTTGATTGCTGAAGGATATATAATGTATTTACATAATTTTCAGTAAAGGTATTTTAAGATTAAATCAAGTTATGCTGATGTACAGAGTTCCAAGTGAAAAGAAACCAAATGGGACTAAGATGAATATAAAAAGGAATAATACGCTAAAGTGGTTGTCTCTTTAGTTAATGTAGCACCTGGTTACTTTCCAGAACTGGTGCTAGTGTAAATTTAGAGGGGGTCAGAGAGTTAAGTAACTCTGACCAGGTTAATCAGTTCAAATTTTTTAAGCCTCTGTCTCAGCTTTGGCTGTACTGTGGGTTCATGCTGTTGTTTCTGGGGTGCTGATCAAACCCCAGGTCAGCAGGTGGCAGCAGTGGAGTCAATGATTTGGATAGTTTTCCCAGCAGCCTATCAGGAGGGGTTTCCTCGCTGTGCATGCTGGGAGAGGGTATTTATGAGGCAGACGCCATTTTCCTGGGTCTTCTTCACATGTGGCGCCCACCTTCAGGGTAGCCATACCACGGCACCCCGGCGAAATGGCCTTCCGGGCCGGGGTGTGCGTGCTACACAGTGTTCCACGATCCAAGACCACGTTGGCCTGGAGCATTTGAGCTGTGGCTGGGGCCCAGTGATCGACTGGGTCCCGAATCTAAAGGGATCCCAAGCGTTGGTCCTGTAAGAGAAAGCTGTTCAGTGGAAAGTCTGCCTGAGGAGTGCCAAGAGAGAATGGCGTTCCAAGAGGGTTTAGACCATCCACCGGGGATCAAGGTAACCAGGTGCTATTTCCTTGAACTGTGCTAAACCCTGCTTTACCCCATCCCTCATGCTGCTTTGTATATAACTTAGTTATTTATTAGGTAGTTTGCACTTAGTTTTGAGTCTGGTTCTTACTGTGTTGCTCTACTTATATACTCTGAGGCCCCGTACACACGATAGAATCCATCCGCTGAAATTTATCCGCAGATCGGTTTCAGCGGATCGACGGATTTATCTGTTGATCCGCTGGAACGTACACACTAGCGCCCAAAAATCTCCGCGAACCAGAACATATGCAACGTAAACCACGTAAGACGGCACTATAAAGGGGAAGACCAAAGTCAACGGCGCCGCCCTCTGTTCCGCTTTTGCTAGTTCCGTGTGACCGCGTGCTAGTGAAGGTTTGGTTAGAGCCGATTCGTGCTTTTCATTCTCCGCGTTTTGACAGTAGGTATTCTCGGGTTCAGTGCGTTTGCTTGCGGGTTTGCAGTTGGCATTCGGGCACAGGCTTTCAGCACGTTTCCGCGTACTGTGCGCTCGTATCTGTGTGTCGTGCGGGCTTAGCAGGTTGTGCTGGATTTGCGAGTGCTTTCTGTTGGAGTGTGTTCTTGACTGACCAGCCGGCCGGTTTGAATCCATGATGGAGCAGCAGCGTCGATTCTCACGAATTGGTGCTGGTTATGGGATTGCTTATGGCCATGTCCAGCGAACCTGTTTATTGGCCAGGAACAGTGGGAGGAGGCGTTTCTGGGCCAAGAATTGGTTGCGCCAGCGTGACCAGTTTTCTCATATGCCTCTGCTTAGGGAACTCCAGGAGAATAATCCGGATGATTTTCGGAATTTTCTCCGCATGACGGACCCCGTATTCAACCGTCTGCTGGATCTTCTGTCCCCCTATATCACGAGGCAGGACACTGTGATGCGCGATGCCATCACGGCCGAGCAGAGGCTTATTGCCACGTTGCGGTACCTGGCGACTGGGAGGAGCCTGCAGGACCTCAAGTTCTCGACAGGCATCTCTCCCCAGTCACTTGGGGTCATCATACCGGAGACGTGTACTGCCATCATACATGTTCTGCAGGAGGAGTATATTAAGGTAAGTTCCCTAATTTGAACAACACAATTTTTTTTTTTTTAAATGTGTGAGAAAGTCATTTTTTTCTCTTCCCTAATAACCATGAGATTGTAATCTGCTGTGTGTGGGATGTTCCCTTTTCTCCCCATGCATGTTGTTAACCTTTACATGTTTGTTTTGGGCCTAGCTGCATATTTTGTCCTTACCCACCATAAACCTGTCCAGCATGCTTTCCTAGGCCCAAACCCACCTAGCCTAAATTGTTGGTTATTTTTTGGATAATCAATTGTAGCTCTGCCCCTCCCCCCCCCCAAAATAGTTTCTTGCTCTATCATCAGAGGGATGTGGAGTCTGATAATTAAGTGGGTCTATATTTTCCAAAAAAAAAACTCACTTCACAATGCTTGTGTGAAATGTGAATCCTGTTGTTGATGTTGCACAATGATGGATTTTCGATTATGTTTGCAATGTTTATGTGCCAAAGTAGTAAATCTCTTTTTTTGTTTGTCCCCACAGCTACCCTCCACCCCACAGGAATGGCAGTCTGTGGCTTCCCAATTTGCCCAGCGTTGTGATTTTCCGAACTGCGGTGGAGCAATAGATGGGAAGCATGTCCGCATTGTGCCCCCACCCCACTCGGGGTCCTACTATTTTAACTACAAGGGTTATCATAGTATTGTGTTGATGGCGGTGGTGTCGGCACAGTATGAGTTTCTATATGTGGACGTGGGGAAGAACGGCCAGATGTCAGATGGGGGAGTGTTCTCACGGACTGAATTCTACGATCGTCTCCAAACTGGTGATCTGGCACTGCCACCAGATGAAGACAATGTGGAAGGACTTCCGTTTGTGTTCCTAGCGGACGAGGCTTTCGGGCTTGGACCTCACCTAATGCGGCCTTTTCCCCAGAGGACCCTCACCTCAGAGAGGAGTGTGTTTAATTATCGGTTGTCCAGGGCTCGGAGGGTAGTCGAGAATGCCTTTGGGATCCTCAGCAACCGGTTCCACCTGTTCCTGACAGCTATACATCTGGCGGAATATAAATTGGACACCGTTGTATTTGCCTGCTGCATTTTGCACAACTTTTTACGCAGGCACTCCCAGACGTACCTATCCGACAGCGTTTCTGAGGCAAGACTACTCTCAGATCCTCTCCCTGGGCTGGTCACTGGTCGCGCTGGCATTGGCACCCAATCTGCTCGTGAGGTACGCGACAAATATGTTGAGTACTTCATGGGTCGGGGGGCCATTGCTATGCCAGATCATATTTCTTTCTAATTTGGCCCCCCAAAGAAAGGAATATTCACAGAAATAATAAATAATTAGACCATTGGACTTTATACAGTTGTTTGTCATTACTGCTTTTTGTATTTTTTTCTGTCTTCCTGGTTAGCCCAAAAAATAGTGCACTTCTAGTGCCAAATGTAGGGTTCAGGTTTTAGTAAATAAACACAATTGCACATTATTCACTCATCTCCAAACTGGGTATTCAGCATCTTAAATAATCAAGCCACTCCTTGTAATGTTTTTAAAACAACTTTTTTTATTGTCAGCTTTTTCCTTGTTTTTTCTAAAAGGATTTTTTTTGCTATTAAACATGCCAACATTTTTATTTTTCACGTTTATTATTTTTTGGTTTTTTTTTTTTACGTATCCATTTTTTTTTTTTTGGTTCAAAACCATTTTTTCATTTTTTTTTGGTGTTCACAAACAATGTGGTACAATTTTTAGCCCCAAAAATGGATTTAACAACTGTAAACGTCACAAAATCTTTTTGGTGTCATCAATTTTTTTTTTTTTTTTTTTTTTTAAAAACTATTGGTGCAGATTTTGGACCTTTTGGATTTCTTCATTCTTTTTTGGCGTAATTTTGTGTTAAAATATTGATCACATTTTTTAAACATATTTGTTCACCAAATAATATATTTTACTTTTTTTGGGAAATATTTCAAAACATTTTTTTTTGGTTTATTTTTATATTTTTTTTTTTTTATTTTGTGTGGTGTTTTTTTGAAATCCATTAAAAAGATTGATCTGATTTTTGGGATCGATGTGTTAACCAATCTTTTTTTGGTGATTTATTTTTTTATTTTTTAACATTATTTTTTTATTTTTTTGTTCACTTTTTCTGTTTTGTATGGCTTGTTGAATGGAAGCCATTTTTAAACTATAAAATATAAAACATGTCCCAAAAAATAAAAACACAAATGTGTCACTTTTGCATTCCCAAAAACAGTCATGGTGTGAGGTCACACCGGAACACGCCAAAATTTGAAGATGCACACATTCAGTGCTTTTCGCCAAATGTCAGTTATACCACAACAAAAGACTTTAAAATGGCGACATGTGCTATCTGCCATCATGGGTGAACAATGTCTGGGTTTTGTGGGAGCAAACCTTTCCTCGAAAAATATTTTACAATCGAGGAGGGGGTTGTACCCACAAAGCACAGATATTCTATATTCTGTGATGGCAGATAGCACATGTTGACACACTGTGTGTGCATCTTCAAATTTTGGCGTGTTGCTGAGTCAGACATAAAAACAGGTTGGGGGATGGGCGGGGGGGGTTGGTTTAGTCTTTGACACGGCCCATCATGTCAATGATGTTCTTATAGTTTTGCTCTATAACCACCATTCTTTGCCGCATAGTGTCCAGCTCGGCACAGCAGTCGACTATTATATTGCGCACATTCTGTTCCATCTGAACCATCTGTTGACGCATATTCGCCATTTCGCTGCTGCACTCCATTACTTGCTGGATTATAATTCCCGCACTTGCCCGAGAAAAATGGGGAACAGCATCTTCATCCCCTACAAAATTAGTAAAAAATATAAAATTAGCCATTTGACCGGCCTAGATACATCTAGGGTTGCCACCTCATCACTTTAAACCAGAACACATATTAATTACACAGGTTCTGTGGCTGATTAAAAGGTGGTAATTTTACTCACCTGGTGCCATATCTGCATTACATTAGCCACAGAACATGTGTAATCCATATGTGTTCGGGATTAAAGGGATGAGGTGGCAACCCTATCTACATCTGTTTTGCCCTATCAAGCTGGGGTGACACTGACCTGATGTCGTGTTGATTTCCTCCTCCACCACTTCTCCATCTTCAATAACTCCTCCTTCTTCTTCTTCCACCAATCCACCATCTTCAAAATCACCAAAATCTTCTTCTTGAATTTCATCTTCCTCCTCAACAACTACCAGATCTAAAATTACGCCATCATCCTCTCTTCCTTCCTCCTCCTCCTCCACATCCTCATCTCTTCCTTCCACCTCCTCCTCCACATCCTCATCTCTTCCTTCCACCTCCTCCTCAACATCCTCATCTCTTCCTTCCACCTCCTCCTCAACATCCTCCTCTATTCCTTCCTCCTCCTCCACATGGCCAGATGGCATATCCCGGGCGTGTCTGGCCCTCTCTGCCTCCTCGAATTGCTGGCGTCTTCTTTCCCCTAGAAAAAATAACCAAAAAAAAGGTATATACTCATCAGCACACAGATCTTGTAGAGCAGAAATCGCACACATTGCATCGAAGTTTAGAGGCTTTTTTTTAAAATATTTAGTTGTCTTATCACCCCAAACCTAGATTTTAGGATGACTTCTAGGCCAAGCTCTGATTAATTCCATTTTTAGCAAAGTGACACACATGGATGTCCCCCCCTTCTAATTTAGAGCTGAGACCATCCACATTTTCGTGTAATATTTTGGGGGAGACACAGGTGCTCTGGATTACAGATATGAAAACACCTGCTTAGTAGCACTGTTTGCATTTCCCATTCTTGGATTTAATTGTTCGATTAATAAATTTTACCACAATGTTTACAAACAATGTTTTTGGCAAGAGAGGCATGTCCAGGTGTGTTGTTCCTGGGCCAACATCGTATTTTTGAGAAGCAACCTCATGTGAACAAGGTTTCCTATTAACAGTCGTTGGCCAAGCAAATGAGATTTTGAGAAA
This sequence comes from Rana temporaria, assembly GCF_905171775.1. Classification (NCBI taxonomy): domain Eukaryota; kingdom Metazoa; phylum Chordata; class Amphibia; order Anura; family Ranidae; genus Rana; species Rana temporaria. The sequence continues at coordinate 222,199,818 of NC_053493.1, forward strand.
TACAATTATTTAAACAGGTTTTCAGAAGTACAACCAGGCCAAGGATACAGATGTAGAAATGTACCTGACCAAACATTCAAATAATACAATTGTCCCCACCCCTCAAACCAAAAAATAACTTACTTTTTTTGAGTATTTTTTTTATTTTCTTGAGTTGATGTGGCTCACGGAGCTTTAAGTCGGACCACCGCTTCCGTAGCTGCTCCTTGGACCTTGCGATGCCAAACATCCTCTGCATTTTACGTGCCACCTTCTCCATAATTTTCCCCTTCCTGCGGTTGGGGGTCTTGTATGGGCCATATTGCCCATCATAGTCCTTCCTCCGCATAATCTCTACCAGCTCCACCATTTTGTCAAAAGACATATTAGTTGCCTTATAACGTTTAGGCCGGGATCGGGACGTTCCTGCCTCTGTCCCCTCACTTCTGGCCTGAGAGCTCCGTGCATGCTCGCCTGTCATCGCCATCTTTCATCCCCACAGAGATTAGGGGCGTGGAAATCTGGAAATGTCCCGTCATGGGCGGGGACCAGGGCGGCGGTTCATACATACGCGGAGTGTAGAGAATGAATAAGACGTGATTACGTAGGTTACGCGGAGATTATGCGCCCGTTTCTGCTCAGTTGCTTACGCGGAGATTAGTAAAACATTTGACTGCAGTAACACAGTTAACGCCAGATTTACAGAATTAACATTGATTAGGGGGCATGGCAATGTGTCACGCACACGCGGAGTCTATAAAAGGGAACCGACGTGATTACGTTGCTTACGCGGAGATTATTCGCCCGTTTCTGCTCAGTTGCTTACGCGGAGATTAGTAGAACATTTGACAGCAGTAACACAGTTAACGCCAGATTTAGAGAATTAACATTGATTAGGGGGCATGGCAATGGTGACGATGTGTCACGCACACGCGGAGTCTGTTAAAGGGAACCTATGTGATTACGTTGCTTACGCGGAGATTAGTAGAACTTTTGACAGCAGTAACACAGTTAACGCCAGATTTTGAGAATTAACATTGATTAGGGGGCATGGCAATGGTGACGATGTGTCACGCACACGCGGAGTCTGTTAAAGGGAGCCTACGTGATTACGTTGCTTACGCGGAGATTAGTAGAACTTTTGACAGCAGTAACACAGTTAACGCCAGATTTTGAGAATTAACATTGATTAGGGGGCATGGCAATGGTGACGATGTGTCACGCACACGCGGAGTCTATAAAAGATTATTTCATTGAGCTGCACGAGGAGCTAGAGATAAGGTAAAAAATTGAAACATGGGATCAGCAGAGGCCTAGAAACTTGAGAGCCATGGGATTGTGGTTTTGTCTGTTGTTTGCAGCCTTTTAACGCAACTTAGTATGTTTATTGTGTCCCCCAAACTGAATTTAATTCTCACAATGCTTTTACACATCACTTAAATCTAGATGTGAAGAATGCTCTACCTATTTTTAGTTTTTGCCAGGTGTATTGTGATCATGCAAGTATTGTTCTGTGTTGGTTGGCCAGAGGTTATTAGGAAGTGTATTTATATGTCAGGAATGATGAGGGGCAGGCTAAGTACACATTAAATACTGCCTTCATGAAAGGTCTCAATCTCAAAATTTGTGGATGGGTCTAGATTACACGTATTTAGCAAAATGATTTGAAAAAAGGTCTGCATGTGAACTAATTTTGGGTCACAACAATGGGGCAGAGCTGGCCAGCATTTTGGCTGCAGGAGACACTGTGTTTGCATAGTACAAGATCAATCTGGGGCCACATATGAATACAATGTGAATGATGGGCATTTTTTAATCTTAATCATAAATTTACATACTAAAACTCCCAAATGGAAACTATCGTGGGAAAGGAGATAATTTCTCGTCTCATAGAGAAGTTTAGGGAAATGCCCCTACTTTGGGATTCAACACATCCAAATTATTCAAAGCGGGACCAACGAAATGCAGCACTTGCTGAAATAGCTACATATATGCAGACATGGGTTCCCGGCTGCACAGGCAACATGGTGAAGACCAAAATGAATAACCTGAGGGCCGCATACCGATCAAAAAGAAGAGAACTTCGGGAGCAAAGATCAGGAGCAGCAGCAAGAGAGTCCACGGAGCCAAGTCTGTGGTACTACCAGGAGATGGAGTTTTTGGGGGATCAAATGGAGGGCCGGCAATCAATGTCAAGCCTTCCTCCCAGACAGCATCGCAGCAGACCTTCCACAGATCACCACAGCCAGGAGGAGGACGGTGAGGGGCTGGCTGGCAGGCATGAAAATCTGCGACTCTCCACTTCTGATGAGGTAGAGTATTTAAAAAAATGTTTTTGGCCTGCTAATTCTTGTTTGTTTATTGAGTTGATATTGTAATCCAAAAACAAAAAATGGACTATAAAAGTCATGGTCATAAAAATAGGGGTCATGGATGCCAAGTACAGGGATCAGAAGGAGAGTCTATTCAAGTTTAAAGTAAGATAAAACAAACCAGTCTAGACCATGAAAATGTGTGTGATTTGCTTGTGCCAAATTTTAAAAAATGTCACTTTTTTTTACACAGGAAGAAGGGAGCAACCAGGAAAGATTGGCTAATGATGCTGATCTGCCTGCCAGCCAGGAGGAAGGGGTCATTGTCAGCCAGGAGGAGGAGGCCGGGCCCAGCACCAGCCAGGAGGGCCCCAGGCCCACGGTCAGCCCCACCAGGCAACTCCCTCCCCCCCGGGTCAGGCAAACTGGCCTAATGAGGCGCAGGAGGCAGGTGGAGGATGAGAGCCTCCGAATGATAAGGGAGGCTAGCGCCTTAATGAGGGCCCCCCTCAACCCCACTGAGGCCTACAGTGCGTATGTGGCCCACGAATTGTCCCAAGCGGGGGAGGACGGTCAGAGGCGTTCGAGGAACCTCATGAACCAGGTGCTTTTATGGCTGCACCAGGGCTGGCTGACCGATAACACTGAGCTGAGTGACCCGGCCTATCCTGCACAACACCTGCTAACTCCTCCTGCTGCCACATCATCCCGACCTGCAAGGGGCCGTGGACGGGTCCGTGGAAGATCTGCTGCAAGGAGGGTTCCAAGGAACAGGAGAAGATGATTGCCGGCCTTCCATTTGATCCCCCAAAAACTTTCGGTTTTTTGGAGTACCACAGCCTGGGCTCCATTGGCTCACTTGCTGCTGCTCCTGGTTTTTGTTTTTGTTGTTCTTTTTTAGTTCTCGGTATGCGGTCCTCAAGGTTATTCATTTTGTCCTTGACTATGTTGCCTGTGCAGTCTGGAACACAAGTCTGCATGTATGTTGCTATCTCAGCAAGTGCTGCCCTTCTTGGTAATTTAATTTTGTTTATGGCCCAAATAAATGGTTATTTGATTTACTGAAATACCTTGTCTATTGTGTTTTAATACTGTGGTGATTAGGCATGAAACATTTTAGCAAATAATATGTGTCATTTAGAAAGGACACCAACTCCTTGGGGGGGGGGGGGGACATTTGGCGTACCAACTTGGGAAAACAAAAAAGGAAAAACACACGCCTACATAAAATGGTGACATAACTTGACCAAAACGAAAGAAAAAAAAAATGTGAAAGAAAAAAGAATGGGGACATAAATTGCAAAACCAAAAAAAAAGGGTAAAAAAATGGGAAAGAAAAAAGAATGGGGACATAAATTGCAAAACCAAAAAAAAAGGGTAAAAAAATGGGAAAGAAAAAAGAATGGGGACATAAATTGCAAAACCAAAAAAAAAGGGAAAAAAATGGGAAAGAAAAAAGAATGGGGACATAAATTGCAAAACCAAAAAAAAGGGTAAAAAAATGGGAAAGAAAAAAGAATGGGGACATAAATTGCAAAACCAAAAAAAAAGGGAAAAAAAATGGGAAAGAAAAAAGAATGGGGACATAAATTGCAAAACCAAAAAAAAAGGGTAAAAAAATGGGAAAGAAAAAAGAATGGGGACATAAATTGCAAAACCAAAAAAAAAGGGTAAAAAAATGGGAAAGAAAAAAGAATGGGGACATAAATTGCAAAACCAAAAAAAAAGGGTAAAAAAATGGGAAAGAAAAAAGAATGGGGACATAAATTGCAAAACCAAAAAAAAAGGGAAAAAAAATGGGAAAGAAAAAAGAATGGGGACATAAATTGCAAAACCAAAAAAAAAAGGGTAAAAAAATGGGAAAGAAAAAAGAATGGGGACATAAATTGCAAAACCAAAAAAAAAGGGTAAAAAAATGGGAAAGAAAAAAGAATGGGGACATAAATTGCAAAACCAAAAAAAAAGGGTAAAAAAATGGGAAAGAAAAAAGAATGGGGACATAAATTGCAAAACCAAAAAAAAGGGTAAAAAAATGGGAAAGAAAAAAGAATGGGGACATAAATTGCAAAACCAAAAAAAAGGGGAAAAAAAATGGGAAAGAAAAAAGAATGGGGACATAAATTGCAAAACCAAAAAAAAAGGGTAAAAAAATGGGAAAGAAAAAAGAATGGGGACATAAATTGCAAAACCAAAAAAAAAGGGAAAAAAAATGGGAAAGAAAAAAGAATGGGGACATAAATTGCAAAACCAAAAAAAAAGGGTAAAAAAATGGGAAAGAAAAAAGAATGGGGACATAAATTGCAAAACCAAAAAAAAGGGTAAAAAAATGGGAAAGAAAAAAGAATGGGGACATAAATTGCAAAACAAAAACAAAGACATTCACATGTGGATGAAAAAAAGAAAGTTCAAACATCTGGATAGATAGCATCAGCAAGAGAACGGGTTTAGTCTAGCAAGAGAATGCGGAAAAAACAAGAGGAAATAAACGACACACTATATAGTTAAAATGACGAATGTGCCATATCACAAACAAACGAGAGTTTTACCTGAACGAGTGCTCCCATCCCCTTATTTTGTCTGAGCATGCGCGTGGTTCTTATCCGCGGATAATGTGTACTAACCAACGGATCTATCCGTCGGATAGATTCGCAGCGGATAGATTTGTTTAGCATCTCAACAAATATTCGATCTGCTGAAAAGCCATTCGACGGATAAATATCCGCGGAAACAGATCCGCTGGAGTGTACACCCCATAGAATATATCCGCTGAAACCCATTTGCGCGGATTTATCCGCGGATGGATTCTATCGTGTGTACGGGGCCTGACAGATATGCAGGATACCAATACGTGGCGTCTCAACAGTTACTGTACAAAAATATAAATTAATAAATAAACAGAAATCTGCTGACATTCATGATAAGCAGTTCTCAGCAAATCTATGCATTTACTTAATCTATGGAGAAAATGCCAAGAGAATCACAAATCATAAATCCATCAAGTTATTGTCATAAAAAGTGTTTGGAGGAGGCGCATGCACAGCAGCTCCCAAGATGGCCGCTGGCTTCTAGAGCTCAGCTCCACCACGGCCTGACATCGCCTACCGGAGCTGACTAAGCGCCCCCCCCAGCCCTCTCACCGGGACCATCGTATCGGGGAAGCACCCCCGAACACCTGGATGTCATCTCCGCCGGCCAGGAGGAACCTCTCTGGACAGATGGCAGCGTCTCCCGGCCCCCTCAGTTATGCCAAGATGGCGGCGGCTCCACGAGGCCTGCATGCCACAGATCGTACGGAGGACTCCATAGCAGACCAGGACCTGTTCCCACCGCAATCCCCAGGTACTGACTATCCCCCCTTAGCACCAGCTGCATCTCCTTCCTCCACTGAGTCATTGCTGGGCAGGGTGAGTGCTGGCTTCCCCACTAATCCCATGATGGATCCGCACACAGGCCTGCTGCTGTCGGTCAGTGAAGCTAATGAGGAGGCCCCCATACCCACAGACTTTCCTTCCATGATGGCTGCTTTCTCCCAAATTCTGTCCAAAAGCCTTGCACTGAATGCTGCACAAATTACATCATCCATCCATGCGGATTTGCAGCAATTGGGGATGAGGATGGACACTATTGAGCAGAACGCTGATCAAGCGGTGGTACGAATTAATCAGAATTCCGCCAGGATGCAAGAGGTACAGGACCAATTGGAAACAGCTTTTGCAAAGATCGATGATCTTGAGAATAGATCGACTACAACTTCAGGATAAGGAGACTCCCAGAAACTGACAATTAGGTACACGTGACGGTGAAATCTCTCATAAAAAGTCTTATACCTGATATCGCCGAGCACTGTCTTGAGCTAGACAGAGCGCACAGAGCCCTTCAAGCTCCCTGATCGGACGGCCTGCCCAGAGACATCATAGTAAAACCGCACTACTATTCGGTCAAGGAGGAGGTGATGAAAAGGTCTAGGTACTCTGACAATCTCACTTTGCACGGCCACAAAATTAAAAATTTTGCGAACCTTTCTCCATATACGGTGCATAAGCGGCATGCTCTCAAACCGTTGCTGCAGGTCCTTATGGAAAAGGAAATCACATATAGATGGTCCTTCCCGCTCCGCCTGAACTTTTCCTACAAAAATAAAAGCTTCGGATTCTCCTCTTTCGCGGAAAGGGAGCGACTGCTAATACACCTGGGGCTGATCTCCCTGGATCCTCCAGCATCACAGGACCCCCACTTCCATGAAGAGACCTTCACCTGCAAGCCCGCTGCAACAAACCTGGCTGAAAAAAAAGTTATAAGCGATCCAAAGAAAACCTTCAGACCTGAGGAGCGAGCACCCCAGTTCTTCTTCTCGGATTGGGGCCCTGTCCCTGGATGGCTTTACCTTTCCTGGGTGGCTTGGGTGACCCCCCTTTTGTTATATCCATTGATTCCCCATAATGGCACTGGTTACTTGTTACATTGTTGCAACAATTGTTTGCTCTCTGAATTTTTTGGGGGGGTTTGGGGCCATTGACTCGGACTTGAGGGGAGGTGGGGGTCCATAGCCTCTGTGCTCCTGTGGGAGCCCTTTTTACAAGTATTCTACCTGGTTTCCATTTTTTTTTCTTCCATGTTTTTCATCCCAACCCTACTCTGGGAGCTGCTGGTTTTGTTCTATATGATGGACAGTGTTACAGTAGCCGCAATGGCACTTAATCTATGTATATTTTTCTTTTGCAAATTTTATAACTTACTCCTCGGCTTAGCAGACATAGTGAATATATCAGTTTAGACTGAGTAAAATTTATGGAGGAGGGGGGTGACATTCCCAGTCATTTGTCACTATTAGTAGCTAATTCCCTGTGAGGGACCTGCTTGTCCTCCTCTCCCCTCTGCACTTAGGGTGGGGGGGGGAGGGCCTGCATAGGGCACCCGGTGAGATAGTTTTGTTTGGTATTCCCTTTTCTAATGGGGCATTCAGTTTCTGGGAATCATGGGCTCTTTGTCAGCCCTAAGTTATGGTTGTTCTGAGGTGGTGGGGTTGTGGTGGACCCAGTGCACCTCCATAGGATCAGAGGCTCTTTTGGGGCTTCTAGATCCATTTCTGGTTTCCCTGTTATAGGGATATTCCGGCCCTCTACAGGTTTTGGGATAGGGACAGGCTTGTCCGCCTCACCCAGGGGTGGGAGGGGTCGGGGGACCCCCCGGTTTCTGGGTATGTATTGTTCTATTCTTTTGTATGTATTGATTTTGCTTCAAATTTACATTCACAATATCGTGTCTTCTCTCTTTTTTTCCTTTTTCATTTCTTCTCCTCTTCTTTCCACTCATGTTCTTTGGAGAGTTCGTAGGTTCCGCGGCATGTTTGGGTCCATCATCCCAGGTCCCAGGTCCAGTCTTCTCCGGTTCTTCGATTTTGCCAGGGAGTACTTTCCACAAGACCAAGGTAGGATACGGTTACTTGGTATAGATTCCTCCCCTCTGATCCATGACTGACACCCCTCAAAATTATCTCCCATAATGCCCAGGGCCTCAACTCCCCCGTCAAATGCCGGAAACTCCTTCAACTCTACCACTCCATGCACGCAGATATCCTCTTGCTGCAGGAGACCCACTTCCCGTCCACCTATAAACCCACATTCCTCCATCAGCGTTATCCCCAGTTTTTTCTATCATCGGCAGTTAACAAAACAAAAGGAGTGGCTATATGTTTTGCAAGACACATCAACCTCTCTCCCTTGGAGACGATAGTTGATCCTCAGGGACGCTATATCCTGGTATCTAGCCATATAGACAGGGAGCTATACACATTTGTTTCTTACTACACCCCCAACAAGGGACAAAGACCCTTCTTTGAATCCTTGTTACGCAAGCTGCAAGCTCACCTTAAGGGGACGGTCTTCATAGGCGGAGATTCTAACACAGCTTTTGACTTCTCACTTGATAAATCGGCATACGGTAAATCTACGCCTAAACGCCCCCCCAGAGTTCTAAAATAGCTAAACTCCTTCCCTCTGCAGGGTTTATAGATGTCTGGCGAGAAGCCAATCCATGCACGAAGGACTACACACACTTTTCCACACCCCACAACCCCTTTGCCAGGATCGACCCCACGACAATCCCTCTAATCAGTAGCTCCAGGATTCCCCCCTTTCAGACCACTCCATGGTCACCTTGACAACACAGAGACCCACGGGCTCTAGAAGCCCGCCTCGCTGGCGTCTGCGGGAATCTCTTTTGAGTGACCCGATACAATGCTCCTTACTTGAGGAGGCCATTAACCACTTGCCGACCGCGCTATAGCAAAAATACTGCTACAGCGCGGTCGAGTTACTGTGACAGGACGTCCCTGGGACGTCCTCGTGCACTTCCGCGTTTGCGCGTCCCCTGGGGCGCGCTCGCGGAAGTGTCCGTGCTCGCCGGGTCTAGAAGACCCGGCGCATCACGGATCACGGTAAATTGCCGCGAATCACGGCTGTTTACCACGTGATCGCTCCGTCAAATGACGGAGCGATCACTTGTAAACAAACCGGCGTCATTTGATGACGCCGGTTCCTCCCTCTCCTCTCTGTACCGTTCGGTACAGTGCGAGAGGAGAGGAGAGAGGGGGGGGAGCGCGGGGTGTCAGCAGTGCTGTGGCTGGATCTGTGACAACTGCAGTCACAGATCCAGCCATCCCTCCCAGCTCAGCTATCCCTGCACAATACTCTGCCATACCCCATACTCTGCCATACCCCGATACTCTGCCATACCCCGATACTCTGCCATACCCCGATACTCTGCCATACCCCGATACTCTGCCATACCCCGATACTCTGCCATACCCTGCGCAATACCCTGCGCGATACTCTGCAATACCCAAATACTCTGCAATACCCAAATACTCTGCAATACCCAAATACTCTGCAATACCCAAATACTCTGCAATACCCAAATACTCTGCAATACCCAAATACTCTGCAATACCCAAATACTCCGCAATACCCAAATACTCCGCAATACCCCAATACTCCGCAATACCCCAATACTCCGCAATACCCCAATACTCCGCAATACCCCAATACTCCGCAATACCCCAATACTCTGCATATATAATGTTTTGGGGTTCTATGTAATTTTCTAGCAAATAAATTGTGATTTTTCCATGTAGGAGAGAAATGTCAGAATTGGCCTGGGTGCTCCAGAACGCCTGATGGCGCTCCCTGCATGTTGGGCCTCTGTATGTGGCCACGCCGCGTAAAAGTTGCACACATGGGGTATCGCCATACTCGGGAGGAATAGCAGAATGTGTTTTGGGGTGTCATTCGTGGTATGCATATGCTGTGTGTGAGAAATAACCTGTGAATATGACAGAAACAAGTTTTTTTTTTTTTTTTTTTTTACAGAATTTTCGGTCGTTTTTCTTTTATAGCGCAAAAAATAAAAAACCCAGAGGTGATCTAATACCACCAAAAGAAAGCTCTATTTGTGTGAAAAAAAGGACACACATTTCAAATGGGTACAATGTTGTATGACGGAGTAATTGTCATTCAAATTGTGAGAGCACCGAAAGCTGAAAATTGGTCTGGTCAGGAAGGGGGTTTAAGTGCCCAGTGGTCAAGAGGTTAAAGAATACTTTCTTAATAATGCGACAAGTGAGGTATCCCCGACTACGGTCTGGGCGGCACATAAGTCGATTATCAGAAGGAAACTGTTACAGTTAGCAGCTAAACTCAGAGCGGAACATAGGGCAGACACACTTAAACTTACAGAGGAATTTTGCACGTTGGCAAAAACTCACAAGCGCCATCCTACAGCTGAATCTCCCGCTCGATAGACAAAGCTTGTGCCCTCCTTAACCTCTCCCTGACAGCGGCCGAACAACACCTCTGGTGGACCGGGGCTAAATTCTACTCCCAAACTGACAGGATAGGATGACGTCTGGCTACCAAGCTGAGTCCCAAACAGCGCACGCTAGCTTTCCCTAAAATTCGGGCAACCACTGGGGAACTGACGCAGAACCCAACTAAGATTATGGACGCTTTCTTATGGTTCTACTTTGACTTATACAAACCTGTCCGTTCTCTCCCCAACTCGACTCAGTAAATTTTTTTGGAAGATCTCCCGTTACCATCTCTGTCTAAGGACCATAGGGATCTCCTAGAAAACCCGTTTTCTCAGGAGGAGGTTCTGGATACCATTAAAAATCTTAAACTAGGTTCCTCCCCAGGACCGGATGGCTTCTCCACTGGTTACTATAAGAAATTTGGTGTATGTCTGGCCCCTCACTTGACTCGGATGTTTAACTCTCTCAGGTATGGTGCCCTTTTAGGTGCGGACTTAAATTCCACTTATATCTTGGTGATTCCAAAGCCGGATAAGGACCCTAGCGAGGTTTGCAATTATTGCCCTATTTCCCTGATTAACCACGACATCAAAATTATGACCAAAATTTTAGCAAACAGATTATCGAGTTTCATCTCCTCATATGTTCACAAAGATCAGGTAGGCTTCATCCTGGGAGACATGGAACGGATCAGATCCGACGGGCCATTGATGTTATCTCCCTGCTTAAATCGCAATGGGATGGGGGATCTCCACAGAAAGGTTTCCTTCTGTCCATAGACCTGGGTTGTGGGGATAAGGCCCTTGTCCCCATCATGGGGACATTGTAACAGGACAGGAGAAACAGGAGTGAATCACAACTGCAGAAACAAGAATCTTAATTCGCTTCTGTATGCGACAACTCAGTATAAGCCCCAGGCATCATTCCTAGCAACAGGAGTTTGGGGGGTCTCTACGTCATTTTCTTGTCACATATAGAAGGGCATTGATTTACTAAGGATGGAAGCATTACAACATGCGACCAGACCTTAGCGATCAAAATATATATTTTAGCTTCAAGGACTATATTCCAATACACCTCTTCATGGGCGTGATTATCAGTAGGGAACCCCAGGTGTCGCTCCTAGCAACAGGAGTTTGGAGGTTCACTACATCATATCACCTGCAGCATGCAGGGATGTATTTAGGTTACTAAGGGAGATGCCATGGAATAGCATCAACCCTTAGCCAACAAAAGTTTTAAAAATAACAAGTTCGAACTATTAGGCCGAGGCCTATAAGACATTTGTACTTATGCCAAGCTTGTATATTTTAAGAGTTGTAGTAACAACTGGGTACTTGTATACCACACATACTCTAGTAAGGTAGTAGCACCTGTGTATACGTAATAAAGTAATTAAGGTAATTACAGTAGCATACTTGAAGTAATTCCTATTGAGACATTAGTATTGCTTGAGAGAGGCAGTATAACTCATTATTAGTTGCATGAGAGAGGCTGTATAGCTCAGGTATGTATTATTCATAGATTAGGTATTTATAGCTGCATATATTAGTTAGACATAGCATTGGTATCTTGTAGGTTGCTGAGCCTTTAAATTAGTATTTAGCAAGCAGGATTTAGCATAGTAGTATCTCCCATATAACATGTTGATAAGCAGACGGCATATGTAGTAACATTATGGTAGCAGTTGAAACACTAATAGTAGATCTTCTATAGGACTATAAATGTAGCAAAGGTTACTTATCCATTTGTAGCTTCTATAGATTGGAGACAAAGTTCTCATGAAGGAGGATGGTTGCCAAATGCCCTGTAGTTGCTTTGCAGTGAGCTGTATTGCAGAGAAGACATCAGCAGCTAAGGAGTAGTGGTTTCCCGGAACGGTGTTGCAGCATAGGGAGCTGAAGAAGTGGCTGGTGTAACAGGGCCTCCATGCTGAAAAGCTGTAGCTCACACTAGCACTGCTCTTTGACTGACATACGGCTGGATACGGCTGGCAACAATAGAACAACACCTGTATCTCCTATGCAGGCCTTTATAGGCAGGAGAACAGGTGTAACACATTGCAGTGAGATTTACAATAGAGCGCCGTATAAGACGCACTTTCGCGTTCCACGCTGGAACGCATCAAGGTGCCGGGCGATGACGTCATTGCACGAGCGCCGTATGCGCTCTTTTGTGGAACACAGTACGGCACTGAAGCGCCCCCACACAGAGAGAGGAGGAGTAGCGTGGCGGCGCTTGTTACAGACATCCTCCCCATGTTGAGGGCATGTGGCCTGGTACGGTTCAGGGGGGGTTCTCTCTCATTCCCCCCTTTTTCCTGCAGCCTGCCAGGTTGCATGCTCGGATAAGGGTCTGGTATGGATTTCTGGGGGGACCCCACACCATTTTCTTTTTATTTTGGTGCGGGGTTCCCCTTAAAATCGCTTTTTTTTTGTTTGGGGTAATGGACTGGGGGGGAACCCCTGACATTTTTTTCAATGACTTTGATCTGTATTGCCGGGACCCGACAATTCACGAATAGCCGCAAATAGTTTTGAATGACTTTTTTTCCTTTAGAAATTACATTTTGTGCAGGGACATTTCTAAACATGACACACATGTGCTACTTTACAGGCATACTATAGACACCCCCGTAGGTACGAAATTTAAAGGAATATTTCACTTTTATTGCTTCACTTAAAAACGGATGAAAAAAACTCCAGTTTTTAAAACTTCTTTTGCATTGATACATGTCCCCTGGGGCAGGACCCAGGTCCCCAAACACTTTTTATGACAATGACTTGCATATTAACCTTTAAAATTAGCACTTTTGATTTTTCATGTTCGTGTCCCATAGACTTTAACGGTGTTCGCGCGTTCAAACAATTGTTTTACCTGTTTCTAGTGTGAGCCAAACTGGGGGGTGTTCGGCTTATCCCTAGTCTTGAAAGTACTTACTTCAATTGTCAGTGCTCAACAGAGCTGTGGAGGAAGGTATAGGCTGCTGGAGATAGATAGTACTACTGTACTATGGCAATACTAGCATGTAAAGAAATGTATGGTTCTGGCCATCGAAACAGCAGATCAAACACAGTTTCTACATGATCTGTTTATGTAAAGGAAAGACATTGGGGGTCTAATAGCCCCTGATGTCTCCTTAAAGCTGTTGTAAACTCTAAAAAAAGATCAACCTGCAAGACAAAGGCATAATGAGCCTATAAAATACTTACCTTAGATCAAAGCTGTTGCAGCTGTGACCGACAACATGTCTCCCAGAGTTATTTCTGGCTTTGTGCATGCACATACGGGAGCCGTCAGTCATGGCACAGCTGATGCCATTGGCACATGCGGTTACAGTGAATAACTCCTTAACGGTGCAAGTTTAGGAGATATTCACGATACCTACAGGTAAGCCTTTTTATAGACTTACCTGTAGTTGTAGGTAAAAGTGGTGTAACTAGGTTTACAACCACTTTAAAGAGAACTTTTCACCTTCACTATACTATTGCATAGATGGCTTGTCATCCCCCTTGTGATGTCAATAAAATGAAGTAAAAAATAATAAAAATAAAGTAAAAATTTAAGTTTGATAAAATAGTTTAAAAATACCCTTCCAAAAAGTGTAAAGGCTCCCACAATGATGTACTTACACACACATACAAATGCAAAGGAGTAAATACAAAATTGACAATTGTGCAATACATATTAGCTATTGTTTTTCACACTGGAGTGAAAGGAATAATTCTAGAGCCTTATTTATGGTAATCTTTAAAATTATGATCTGGAAAGACATAGGCCCGGATTCACGTAGCACTTACGCCAACGTATCTCTAGATATGCCGCGTAAGTGTAAATGTGTGCCATCGTATCTGTGTGCCGTGCCCACAGAACTAGATACGCCTGAAAATAGGCTTCTTCCGACCACTGTAAGTTTCCTACGCCGTCGTATCTTGGGCGCATATTTATGCTGGCCGCAAGGGGCGCTCCCATTGATTTACGATTCGAATATTCAAATGAGTGAGATACGCCGATTCACAAATGTAGTTGCGCCTGGCGCATAATATGCGCGGTTTGCGTAAGGCTTACGTCCGGCATATAGTTATTCCCCATCTATGAGGCGCAACTCAAGCAAAGGTATGGACCTGGGAACTGCCGTCGTATTTTACGTAGTTTATGTAGTCGTACGTGAATAGGGCTGGGCGTAGGTTACGTTCACGTCGTAGGCAGTGATTCTACGTAACTTAGGCGTTCGTTCCAACGTGATTCTGAGCATGCGCATTGTGAAGCGTCCACGGGACGGCACATGCGCCGTTCGTTCGGCCCATCATTTGCATGGGGTCACGGTTCATTTAAATGGATCACGCCCACTTCCACCTACTTTAAATTAGGCCGGCTTACGCCTACGAATTTACGTTACGCCGGCGCAACGTTAGGAGCATTTCCTTTGTGAATACTGTGCTCGCCACTCTGTGCAGCGTCGGCGTAGTGTATATTCGATACGCTACGCCCGCATAAAGATGCGCCGAGGTATGTGAATCTGGGCCATAGAGTATGATTTAGGCTGATTTACTAAAGATGTTGCGAATGTTCACACAATAAATTGTGTGAATATTCACTTCATTTGTTCAGTTATGTACAGGTAAACAGTAATTTACTTTTCACATGAAGTGAATCTTCTTTATTGTGTAAACATTCTCAACTCAGTAAATTGACCTATTTACTTAAAACAATCTTCTATTTAAAGAAAAATTGATAATTGTGTTTGTGTGTACTAAAATGAACTTCACTGAAAATATTTAATAAAGTTGTGAAAGTATTGTGTAACACACAAAATGCAACTGCCATCACTATATTCTACCCGCCTCTGATTTGAAGTTTTAAGTGCATTTAATTTAAGTAAACAATCAAAAAAAAAAAAACTTGACATGAAAAGTCTTTATAACGCCCACCTTATAAAGTTACAATTTTGATGTCACTGGGGGACCTTTCACAAGGGGCGAATCAGTAATGATCCACCTCCGTGTGTCCGTCAAGCTCAGCAGGGATCCTCCGTAAAATCCCTGCTGAGCCGTCGGCTGACAGGGCAGTCCCCGCACACTGTGCAGGGACCGCCCTGTCTTTTCTCCGCTCTCCCCTATGGGGGGATCAGATGAACACGGGCTAAGGGGTAGATTTACTAAAATCTGAATCTGGTGCAGCTGTGCATGGTATCCAATCAGCTTCTAACCTCAGCTTGTTCAATTAAGTTTTAGCAATAAGCAGGGCTTTTTTTCAGCTGGAACTTGGTGGAACTCAGTTCCACCACCTCTGGCTCAAGCCCGATGCTTCCTGCTCAACACTATCACTTGTAAACACAAAAGTTTGGCTTCTGTGTTTACAAGTGGCAGCTTGTCTCCCAGCAGCTACCACAGATCTGATCTGCTGAGTGGCTCCCACTGAGTGTATGATGGAGACAAGGGAGGTGCAGGTGCTCAAACCCCCACTAGATGATCTAGGAGCAATGGAAGGGGGGTTGCATGCCGAGGTCAGAGCTGAAGAAGGGTGAAATTGAGATGTGAATAGGGGATACAGAGGTAGGCACCTGTTGAAGAAGGCTAAGCCATGCACTCTGTTTAGTGCAGCATACCCCTGAACACTGCACTCTGTGTGTAACATCCCCCAAACTCTGCATTCTGTACATAATGCATGCCTGGTATTTAATGCCCCTTAAGACACTTCAACTGTTAGTGAAATTTGACCACGTCTACTACTTGATGTGGTTTGAAGGGTATGTGTGTCTGTGGAGGGTAGGGGATTTGGGGTGGGGGGGGTCGTGGTTGAGTTCCTGCACCTATTTACTGAGAAAAAAAAGGCCTGGCAATAAGACTTGGAAGCTGATTGGAAGTGAGCCTGATTTTGCACTCTCCAGCTTTATTTAATAAACCCCCAAATGACACCCTACATTTTGGTAATTTAGTTGCACAACCAACATTTGCTTGGAAAAAAAAATATTTACAACTAGAGAGGCTTTTTTTGGGGGGGGGGGGTTGATTTGTATGGGTACTTTGATGTATTTCATTTAGTGGTCTTGTATTTGTTTTGTCTTTTATTGACAGGTCCGAGAAAGTTAGAGGGTGCTTCCATAACCATCAGGGGTAATTTAAAGCCCAGTGCACCCTTAAAAATCACCAGAAACCACCTACATTTTGCCTTTTTTTGATTGTCCCAGATGCATTTCATCAAACTAGTGCAATTTTATTAATGCACCACAATGGAAGGAAATAGTTGTGTATTTACTCCGGAGTGCAGCACATTTCACATGCACAATTTAAACGTACCCAGGCACTGCAGAGGTTGAACAGAACTTTCTATAATTCCTCCATTGGGACTGCTCAGGGTTCCAATCTATGTGGGTGAAATGTAATACTATACATACAGTAGGAGAAAAGAAACATCTTGCTTTATGTTAATGTAGCACTACCCCCGGAGGAGCTGCTGGTTGTTCTTTGGGTCTATGCTTGGTAACTAACCCCTTAAAGTGGCTCAAAACCCTCCCATGACACATCTGGTAATATGGGAGTTGTGGACCCCAGTAACTTGTGAGGGAACACAGTATCCCTTTACACAACAACAGATTATGCAGATAAAAGGGGTTACCTTAAGTGGAAGGGTCTTGCAGTATGAAAGATAGGCTGCACACAGACTTCAAGATAACCAAAACAATGCTTTACTTGAAGAAGAATAAAAGATCGTAAGTAAAACAGTAACACTCTATTCGCAGATCCCTGCAGCATCAACAACAGTATTAAAGCTTTAGCGACAGCTAAGCTGCAATGTCAATAGACCTGTGTAAACACACCAAAGGGGGTTTCTTTCAAGAAAACGTATACATTGAAACGCCCTCTTGCCAACCCTCCCCCAGCTCATACCTCTCTACAATACAATATAAACTGGTAAAACTGATTAAAGCACTAAAACTGGGAAAAGTAGTAACACTGATCAATCGTCCAGCGAGTAATGCAACCAATATAGTGAATATAATTAATTCTAAACAGATAGGCCCAGATTCAGAAAGATGCGTTTCGCCGCCGTAACTTTGGGCGCAAGTTCCGTATGCAGAAAGAACTTGCGCCCTTAGTTACGGCGGCGTAACGTATGTGTTGCGGCGTAAGCCCGCCCAATTCAAATGGGGATGTTGGGGGCGTGTTTTATTTAAATTTCACTTGACCCCGCGTTTTTGATGTTTTTTTTGAACGGCGCATGCGCCGTCCATAAATTATCCCAGTGTGCATTGCTCCAAAGTACGTGGCAAGGACGTATTGGATTTGACGTGAACGTAAATGACGTACAGCCCTATTCACGAACGACTTATGCAAACAACGTAAAATTTTCAAAACTCGGCGCGGGAACGACGGCCATACTTAACATTAGTATAAAGATGAGGGATGGACAGCCGCACTCCAAACCAAACAGGTTGTCTTTATTCAAATCAACAGCAAAAACACAGCAGATCACAGCAATTCATGAATAAGCACTGAAGCCAGTGCGAAACGTCGGTATTCTCCTGTTCCTATTGCTGTGATCTGCTGTGTTCTTGCTGTTGATTTGAATAAAGACAACCTGTTTGGTTTGGAGTGCGGCTGTCCATCCCTCATCTTTATATCAATATTTGCCTTAGTGCATTGCCTGCACCCTTGGAGTCCTATATTTGTGAAACGACCCTACAATAGACCTACCTTGAGCGGTGATCTTCTCTCTCATTTGTCTTTGGATTTTGCATACTTAACATTAGCTACGCCTCATATAGCAGGGGTAACTATACGCCGAAAAAAAGCCTAACGTAAACGACGTAAAAAAATGCGCCGGCGGGACGTACGTTTCTGAATCGGCGTAAATACCTCATTAGCATATTCCTCACGTAACTATACAGAAGCGCCACCTAGGGGCCAGCGTAAATATGCAGCCTAAGATACGATGGTGTAAAACACTTACGCCAGTCGGATCTTAGGGAAATCTATGCGTAACTGATTCTCTGAATCAGGCGCATAGATACGACCGCCCGCACTCAGGCCTTGTACACACGGTCGAACCAAACCGAGGTGACTGGTCCGTCGGACTGTTTTCATCGGTTCACCTCTGAAGTGGCCGTACGGCCTGATATGTGTACACACCCGTCAGTCCAAAATCTGATCGGGTCAGAACACGGTGACGTCAAACACACAACGTGCTGAATAAAACGAAGTTCAATGCTTCCAAGCATGCGTCGACTTGATTCTGAGCATGCACAGGTTTTGAACCGATGCTTTTCTGTACTAACCATCGGTTTGGTCCGATGGGGCAGCGGTCCATCGGTTCGGTTTTGAAGCATGTTTTAAAATTTTGGACCGAAGGAAAACAGACCGATGGCCTATACACACGGTTGGTTTGGTCCGGTGAAACTGAACTTCGGTTCATTCTCATCGGTTCGGTCCGACCGTGTATACGGGGCCTCAGAGATACGCCGTTGTATCTCGTTTCTGAATCTACCCCACAGTCTCTGAGTATTATAGCTATAGCTAACTAGGATGTCCTGGCGTCCCAGGCCAAACTTCAACACGGTCCCCTATTAACAGTTTGTGCACTTGTCATGCGTTGGCATGCAAAGAACAACTTGTAATCCAAAATGGTAATAGTAAACTGTTAAACGTTTCCTGGATAGTTAAACCACAGGGATGGATATCAACGATCCACCCTTCCACAAGACAATCAGTACTTTCAGGCAATTGCCCGTCTCACCCAACAGGTTCAGGCCTTGTCCCTTTTACGGCACACCGTCTGGTCGGTCAGCAATCTCCGGTCCTTGGACAGGCTGCAGGGTTACTGGGATCTCGTCTGATGACTCCAGCAGAAGCTCCATCCTTCCGTCTCAAATGCCGCTCCGCCCGCCTCAGTTGCGGCCCACCTCTCGTGAAGACACCCTAGACAGTGTCCTCCTGGGTTGAAGAGGCGTTCCCGGGAGAGCGCGCCAAACACGTCCTCTCCCTTAAATCACCTTCCCTGGCAGGCGGTGCAGAGGGCAAAGCATCTTGGGGTTGCACAGCTGCTCTCTGGGTAATGTAGTTCATTACAGGCCAGGGCAAATGGAGTCTCTTCTCCTTCTGAACTCAGTCCCCAACATTCACTGTGGTGCCAGAACAAATTGGAAACAACAGGTGGCTATAACCCAACTCGGCCACCGGAGGGAGCTGAGATCCTTCACAATCAGCAACAGTAGTCTTTTGTATCACATCAGAAAGGCAATACCAAGCTACACCCCCCCCCCCCACTCAAAGAATCTTGGGTCCTCCAAAGATAGTAACAGTTTGTAACCTGGTACACACTTAAATTGTATGCGGAGAAACTTGGTTAATGCATGCATGATAATAAACAGTCAACATTCCTATATGAGGAACCTAAATTCAAGCAACTGATATCATTACATAAAGTTGACATAGGAACCTCCCACCAATTGTCATAGGACGGGGGGTTGTTCTGTCCACAGGCCACCTGAACTGACATGGCCTTACCAGATGTGTCAGGGAGTGAGATAGGGTTACCCTTGTGTAAATGTACAGCAGAGGGATCAGGCAGATCAATAGATCTTTCTTCTGGAACTTCTTCTGGAGCATCTTCTTCCTCATCAGAAATTCCCTCAGAAAGCCACAGAGTCTCCTCAAGAACGTGGCATGAGGCACAAATTCGGGAGCTTCAGGGCGAAGTACTCTATTGTTGGCCATGTCAGGAGAGGATTGAGAGGGATCTATGGTCTCTTGAGACTGAGATGGCCATAACCAGTCTGATTTCATCCCTTCTTCCTCTGGGTCCTCGTGTTCATGATCTTGAGAAGACTTAGATCTGGTGACTGGCCGTGACCCTCGAGAGGTCGACGGGGTAACTGGTGGATCAGACATGGGGAACAGATGGACTGCTTCAGAAAGAGGTAACAGGTGGTTCCGGTGCCAGGTCTTGAGTGGTACAGTACTACCTGCTGGCCTGACCTGGTACACTGGGAGTCCAGGTAACTGCTTGCAGATATTGTATGGTTGAGACTTCCAGCGATCTGCCAGCTTATGTTTCCCTGGCACACCCAAGTTCCTCAACAGTACTCTTTCAGATCCTCCGCTTATTCCTTTGTTCCCTTTGATCTGAGGTAGCTCGAGCCTTTTCATAGGCCGTCTTCAGGCTTCTTCTGAGTCTGTCCACATACCCCTTGTGGGAGGTGGCTGAAGCATTGTCCAATGAGACACCAAATGCCAAATCTACTGGGAGCCAAGCTTCTCTCCCAAACATCAGCCAGTAAGGGAAGTATCCTGTTGCATCACTGGTGGTGCTATTGTAGGCATGCACAATAGCAGCTATGTGCTTACTCCACTGTTGCTTCTTTTCCACACTCAAGATTCCGAGCATGTCCAAGAGAGTGCGATTAAAGCGCTCCAGCTGAGCATCCCCCTGGGGGTGATAAGGGGTCATCCTGGATTTTTTTATACCCAGCAGATCCAACAGCTTCCTAATGAGGTTACTCTCGAAGTCTCTTCCCTGATCGGAATGTATATGTTGGGGTAACCCATAATGGACGAAGAACTTTTCTACTAGTACCTTTGGCACTGTGGAAGCTTGCTGATCCTTGGTTGGAAATGCTTGAGCATATCGGGTAAAATGATCAGTTATCACCAGGACACTTCCCACTCCGCTCAGATCAGGTTCTAGGTAAAGGAAATCAATGCACACCAGTTCCATGGGTCTTTGGCTTTGCAGGTGGCCCATTGGGGCAGTTCGATGTGGCAAGGTCTTTCTTTGGATGTACCGCATACAGGAATGGCAGTACCCTTCAACTTCAGCCCGCATGAGAGGCCAGTATAACCTATCCCTGACTAACAGAAAGGTTCTATCGGACCCTAGATGGCCGTGGTTGTCATGAAGGGCATTCAAAACCGTCTCTCTGTATTTGGCAGGGAGAAACAGCTGCCATCTCTCTTTTGGACCATCGGAGGGGCCCCTTCGGTAGACCACCCCCCAATGTAACTGCAACCGGTCCCATTCTTTATGTACCAGTCAAGCCTTCTTAGGTGAGTCTGTGAGAAGAACATCTGGGCTTTTCTTCTCTAGAGATTTCAATATTAGTCTTCCCAGGGTGTCTTCCTGTTGGTCCATCCTCAGCTCTTTTTTTGATAGCTTCGGGAGACCCTCTTCTCTCACTTGTTTTACTTTACAATAGCTCCTGAGTACTCCAACAGGTGGTACTCCTATCTCCTCACCATGGACCCTCCTCTGGCCTTGTGGTCCACCCCCTGATATAGGGCTCATACTCCTTCTGGGGTTAGCTGAGTCCATTCTTCAATGGAACCTTCAGGGTCATGAGGTCTTCTGGATAGGGCATCTGCGTCTCTGTTTCCAACACCTGGTCGATACTTCAAACTAAATGTGAATCCTGAGAGAGCTGCCAGCCACCGATGTCCTGTAGCATCCAGCTTGGCGGTAGTGAGGAGATAGGTGAGTGGGTTGTTATCGGTTCTCACTACAAATTCAGCCCCATATAGATAGTCCTTTAGTTTATCCACAACAGCCCACTTGAGAGCCAAAAACTCAAGTTTATGTGTCGGGTAATTCTTCTCTGCTGGGACCAAGCTCCTGCTCACATATGCGACTGGACGCAGGTGACCGTCATATTCCTGGTATAACACCCCTCCCAATCTATCTCGGCTGGCGTCAACATGCAGTTTGTACGGTCTTTTGGGGTCTGCGTAGGCCAGGACGGGGGCCGTGGTCAGGCTGCTTTTCAACTGGATTTATAGCCTCCTCACATTTAGGGTTCCACTGATCCTGGATCGATTTTTTGGATTTCCTGGGTCCTGAAGTGGGCTTCACAGACCTAACCGCACCTGGGGTTTCATCTTCTTCTTCTATTTTCAGCAACTCATTCAGGGGTTTGGCTACCTTGGCAAACCCCTCCACAAACCTTCTATAGTAAGAGCAAAACCCTAGTAATGATCGGAGTTTGGTCACATTAGTAGGCCTCGGCCAGGAGGTGACAGCTTCCAACTTCCCTGGATCCGAAGCCACTCCTTCAGCAGACACAATGTGGCCCAGATAGTGGACTGAAGACTGGTAGAATTGACACTTTTCCGGGGGACAACTTCAATCCTTCTTCATGAAGTCTCTTCAAAACTTTCTCCAGCCTTTCTTCATGCTCTTCCAAGGTTCTTCCAAATACAATAACGTCATCCAAGTACACCAGGACTTATATCAGATTCATGTCCCCTATTGTCTTCTCCATCAACCTTTGGAAAGTGGCTGGAGCTCCTGATAGGCCCTGAGGCATGCGGTTAAAGTCGAAGAATCCCACTGGAGTAATAAAGGCCATCTTCTTCCTGCCCTCAGGATGCATGGGAATTTGGTAATACCCATTCTTCAAGTCCATCACGCTGAACCATTTGGCCCCCAATAAACTCTGTAGGGCATCTTCTATCCTGGGGGTAGTTTACTGATCAGGGACAGTTCTTTGGTTCAATGTTCGGTAATCGATGCACAATATTAAGGACCCATTCTTCTTTCGAACTACCATGATTGAGGAAGCATAAGGGCTTCTAGACTCCCGATTTATTCCAGTCCTCTTGAGCTCCGCCAGTTGTTACGCAAGTCTTCCAAGTCTCCTAGAGGAACTCGTCTGACCCTTTCCCTAAATGCCTTTGTCTTCTTCTAAGCGTGTGAGTGGCGCTCTTCGCACACCCCACATCATATTCATCCTTAGAAAAGATTTTCTGCCATCTGGCCAACTGAGCTCTGGCCCTCTCTTTCCATTCTGGCAGAAGAGCCGTATCCCCTGTACAGAGCTTCTCCAGCATTTCTTCGCCCCCTTCCTCTATTTCCAATCGGATGGGGCGATTGGGGTGGCTGAGTTTACTTGACCCAGCAACATCCTGGCTGGTACCTTCACAGTTGCAGTCGTAGTGTTTCTGATGCTCACCGAGACCTTCCCATGATTCCTCCGTAGAGCCTTTAAAGGGACCACTTTAGGGACCACTTCTATCCCTTGACAGTTCTGTGGGTCAGCTTCTAGAACAACAAAGGGGCCTGGTTGCCTCCAACTGAGCTTGACAGAAGCCTTTAAGCAAGTCACCTCTCCTGGCTGCAGAATCCTTTCACTTCTTCCCAGTCTCCAGATCTTTCCAACTCCTTCTTTGGGATCCTTCTTTTCCAGGACCAGGTGCTGGTAGGCCTGTCTCAACATTGGATGCACTCTTGCAGGTGGAGTATCTTGCTCTTGAACTAAAGGCGCCAGGAGTCTCCGCACCAAGTCAGTGTTAGTCCCTATGATAAGAGAACTCTTTTCAGCCCCTGGTGGACGGGGGCAAACTATCGCTAGAGTGTCGAAAGTCTCGGCTTTTTCTAGCCACTGAGGGGTCAAAGGTCAATTTGATCGGCAAATATCCATCGTAAGGGAAGTTTTGTGTGCCGATGCCCCAGATCTACAACTCTTCCAGCTTGCGTAGCGGCAGGTGCTTGAGGTGTTTGCCATAGAAATCCCTATATAGGAGAGTCACTTGGGCTCCAGTTTCAAGGAGACCCTTGGCGTACATTCCTTCTATTTGGATGAAAACTATCGGGGAAGGCCCCACTAGTCTGGAAGGAAACTTCCTTCTTGAAGTCTTCTTACTCGACTCTTCCGTCTGTACTTTCACCTCTTTCTTCTGTGGATTCCTATTAGGTTTGAACCCTTGTTGGACCTGGCGTGCATTGATCTCCCGCCCCCTGGCAGCCTGCATTGTGGGAGGGAAAACATTTGACTGCCCAGAGACAACAACAGGGGTGCTTGGCGGGGGCTTGTACCTCCGACGCTGCCTTCTTTTTTTAGGGAATGTTTTGGAGTCAACTGAGACCCGCGGACACCCGGTTGACTCCTTCACCGGGGTCCTCTGAAGTTTTCTGCCGGCTAGTGATACTGAGCTGCGGCCTTCACAGGGCTTAGGCATACTTCCATGATATGTCCAACTCCTCCACAATTGAAGCAAACTGGCAACTTCCATGGTTTCCTTCGGGAATCGGCATTGGAACTGATAGGTTTCCTTGATTCTGATGAAGAATCCCTACTCAGGGTCTTAGTTGTTTGACTTGTCAGGGCAGTCACCAATTCTATCAACTGAGACACTTGGGCCTTCAAGAGTTCCACCTGATTGTCCCCTTCTTCGGCACCGATGGTCCTGACTTTAGCAGTGGGTTCAGGCTTCTGGGGCTCTCTCTTATTATGCAGTATAATTTCTTCTTCTCTGAATAGCCGGATAAGGTCAGGGTATTCCAACACACTTCCCGCTGGGCAAGTCCGCAGAACAAGGGCAATGGAGTCTAAAGGCTGAGCACCCCGTATCCCTTCTTTAGTAAGATCTGGTATATGATCCGGTCCAACCGTCTTATGAACTCAGACATCTTCTCCCCTTCTTTCTGGTAACAGTGTTCCAACTGATAGAAGAGTTTGGTGGCCTTTTCCAAACATACACATCCTGCAGTGCACTCAGGTAATCTTGGGCTGTGCAGTTTTTCTTACTGAGCTTGAGGTATGATCTCTAAAGCGGGGCCCCTTAAGCTCTCTGTGACCCTTTGTTTTTTTGGGCTTCAGGAACTTCCCATTCTTCCAAAGCCTGTGTGGCACAGTCTAACCATTCCTCAAACCCATCTTTCGCTGAGGGCACCGGTTGTCTACCTGAGAAGACCCTGAGTTTCCGGTATCCAGCCATCACATAGTCCGATGGATCTTTCTTGCACTTGGCTACGATTTCTCCAAGGACAGCATACAGCCCCGGGTTAAGAGAGGCTAAAGATGTGAAATTGGATCCCATACTTGAACTGGGAGTAGCTTGGCTAGTGGATGTAGGACTCCCTCCTGATAGATCTGGATGTATGAACAAAAGTTCAGTCTGATCAGGTGCTTTCACACTTGGACCCTTAAATTGGTCAGGGGTCCCTTTTTTCCATTCACACAGGGCATAGGTGCGAGGGGCCTGGGTGTCTGTTCTTAAATCAATCACCCAGGGCTTTCTATCCTGTGACAGTGTCTTCAAAACTGATGTCAGTTCTTCCTCCACCCAAACTTTCCCTTTTATCTCCACCACCAGACAGGCATCAGGAGAGCCATTCTCCTCCTTGCACCACCTGATGATGGCGACAGAATCCATTGTGGTGTCGGCGAGGGTCTTTCTTAGGGGGGAGTTAGCCGCCAAAGCCGTAAAAATCCCGGACGAGCCCCCATGTGTAGCACTACCTCGGGAGCAGCTGCTGGTTGTTTTGGGGTCTACGCTCGGTAACTAACCCCTTAACCACTTGCCGCCCGCCAATGACAAATTGACGTCGGCAAAGTGGTTGCAATATCCTGAGTGGACGTCATATGACGTCCTCAGGATATTGAGCCGCTGCGCGCCCCCGGGGGCGTGCATCGTGGCGATCATTGTTACAGGGTGTCAGTCTGACACCCTGCAACACCGATCAAGGTAAAGAGTCTCTCACGGAGACTCTTTACCACGTGATCAGCCGTGTCCAATCACGGCTGATCACGATGTAAACAGGAAAAGCCGGTAATCGGCTTTTCCTCAATCGCATCTGTCAGACAGGGGGGGTTTGTGCTGATCGATTATCAGCACAGCCCCCCCAGAGGATGCCCACTGGACCACCAGGGATGCCCACTGGACCACTAGGGATGCAAAAAACACACAGGTATGCCACCCTAGACCACCAGGGATGACAATGAGACAAAAAATGGATGCCAATCAGTGCCCGCAATGGATGCCAATCAGTGCCCACAATGCACATCACAGATTGGCAGGCATTGTTTGGCACTGATTGGCATCCATTAGTACAACACATACGATAGGGCCCATCTATGCCCATCCGTGCCACCTATCAGTGCCCATCCATGCTGCCTATCAGTGCCCATCCATGCCACCTATCAGTGCCCATCCATGCTGCCTATCCATGCCCATCCGTGCCGCCTATCCGTGCCCATCCATGCTGCCTATCCGTGCCCATTTGTGCCACCTATCCGTGCCCATCCGTGCCGCCTATCCATGCCCATCCATGCCGCCTATCCATGCCGCCTATCAGTGCCAATCCGTGCCGCCCATCAGTGCCGCATATTAGTGCCCATCAATGCCACCACATCAGTGCCACCTCATCGGTGACCATCAGTGCCGCCTTATCAGTGCCTGTCAGTGCAGTACCATGAGTGCCCATCAGTGAAGGAGAAAACATATTTATTTACAATAAGAAAGAATATGCTTGTGTTAATCTCACGTGATTGCAGCCTTCTGGGATTTATTTCTACCACAATTATTTTGGGGTTAGCGCAATTTTTTTATTTTTTCTATATAGTGTACTTATTTACAATGTTTTATAACAGAAACAAAACAACATTTTTTTTTCAAAATTTCCGGTAATTTTTTTTTTTTTTTGCAGAAAATAAAAATCCCAGATGTGATAAAATACCACCAAAAAAAGCTTTATTTGTGGGTACAAAATGATAAAAATTTAGTTTGGGTACAGTGTAGCATGACCGCGCAATTGTCATTCAAAGTGCAACAGCGCTGAAAGCTAAAAATTGGTCTGGGTGGGAAAGTGTATAAGTGCCCGGTATGGAAGTGGTTAAAGTGGCTCAAAACCCTCCCGTGACACATCTGGTAATATGGGAGTTGTGGACCCCAGTAACTTGTGAGGAAACGCAGTATCCCTTTACACAACAACAGATTATGCAGATAAAAAGGGTTACCTTAAGTGGAGGGGTCTTGCAGTATGAAAGATAGGCTGCACACAGACTTCAAGATAACCAAAATAATGCTTTACTTGAAGAAGAATAAAAGAACATAAGTAAAACAGTGACACTCTATTCGCAGATCCCTGCAGCATCAACAACAGTATTAAAGCTTTAGCGACAGCTAAGCTGCAATGTCAAAAGACCTGTGTGAGCACACGGCAAGGGGGTTTCTTTCAAGAAAACGTATACATTGAAACGCCCTCTTGCCAACCCTCCCCCATCTCTTACCTCTCTACAATACAATATAAACTAGTAAAACTGATTAAAGCACTAAAACTGGGTAAAGTAATAACACTGATGACTCGTCCAGCGAGTAATGCAACCAATACAGTGAATATACAACTCTAAACAGATAGGGCTAGATTCAGATAGGTTAGCAGATCTTTAGATCCGCATAACCTATCTGATTTATGATCCACCGTCGCAAGTTTTTGAGGCAAGTGCTTTATTCAGAAAGCACTTGCCTCTAAAGTTGCGCTGGCGGATCGTAAATCCCCCGGCGGAATTAAAATTCCGCGGCTAGGGGGTTTGTTACATTTAAATCAGGCGCGTCCCCGCGCCGAACGAACTGCACATGCGCCGCCTGCTAAATTTCCCAGCGTGCATTGCTCCAAATGACGTCGCTAGGACGTCATTGGTTTCGACGTGAACGTAAATTACGTCCATCCGTATTCGCGAACGACTTACGCAAACGACCTAAAAAATTCAAAGTTCAACCTGGGAACGACGGCCATACTTAACATAGGATACGCCGCATATAGCAGGGGTAACTATCCGCCGGAAAAAGCCGAACGCAAACGACGTAAAAAAAAAAGCGCCGGACGGGCGTTCATTTCTGAATCGGCGGAAATCCTCATTTGCATATTCATCGCGTGAAAAAAATGAAACGCCACCTAGCGGCCGGCCTGAAATTGCAGCCTAAGATCCGACGGTGTAAGTCACTTGCACCTGTCGGATCTTAGGGAGATCTATGCGGAACCTGATTCTATGAATCAGGCGCATAGATACGACGGACGGAACTCAGAGATACAACGGCGTATCAGGAGATATGCCGTCGTATCTCTATCTGAATCCGGGCCATAGTCTCTAAAAATTATAGCTATAGCTAACTAGGATGGCCTGGCGTCCCAGGCCAAACTTCAACACAGTCCCCTAATAACAGTTTGAGCACTTGTTCGGTGGCATGCGTTGGCGCACAAAGAACAACTTGTAATCCAAAATGGTAATAGTAAACTGTTAAACGTTTCCTGGATAGTTAAACCACAGGGATGGATATCAACGATCCACCCTTCCGCAAGACAATAAGTACTTTCAGGCAATTGTCCATCTCACCCAACAGGTTCAGGCCTTGTCCCTCTACGGCACACCGTCTGGTCGGTCAGCAATCTCAGGTCCTCGGACAGGTCGCAGGGTTACTGGGATCTCGTCTGATGACTCAGGCAGAAGACACCCTAGACAGTGTCCTCCTGGGTTGAAGAGGCGGTCCAGAGAGAGCGCGCCAAACACGTCCTCTCCCTTAAATCACCTTCCCCCACAGGCGGTGCGGAGGGCAAAGCATCTTGGGGTTGCACAGCTGCTCTCTGGGTAATGTAGTTCATTACAGGCCAGGGCAAATGGAGTCTCTTCTCTTTCTGAACTCAGTCCCCAACATTCACTGCGGTACCAGAACAAAGTGTAAACAACAGGTGGCTATAACCCAACCCGGCCACCGGAGGGAGCTGAGATCCTTCACGATCAGCAACAGTAGTCTTTTCTATCACATCAGAAAGGCAATACCCCACTACATTAGCAATAGTCCAGTTTAAACTCTCAATTTAAGATTTTTCCTGAATATAGCTGGAATTTGAAGCAAGAAAAGTTTGGCTAACTTATTGTATATGGTACTCCTTTAGTCAATCAACTGCACAGTGTAATTTCACAGGATCTCCTTAAATTATGCACATCTACTGTATGGAGTTCTTTTTTTTTAAGTAGTAAATTACATTTTTTAGTACATTTTGTTATATTTTACCTTGTGTTTGCAGCTAAATATGATTGTTCTCAACAGTGAGATTGTTTATAGAACTGTTGTGTATGATCACTTAGGCCGCGTACACAAGGTCAGTCCAAACCGATGAAAACGGACTAAAGGACCTTTTCATCGGTCCAAACCGACCGTGTGTGGGCCCCATCGGTCAGTTATCCTTCGGTCAAAAATTTTAGAACTTGCTTTAAAATGGAACCGATGGACGCCTAAAAAAAAAACCGATGGTTAGTATGCAAAAGCATCGGTTAAAAACCCGCGCATGCTCAGAATCAAGTCAACACATGCTTGGAAGCATTGAACTTCATTTTTCTCTGCACGTCGTTGTGTTTTACGTCACCACGTTGGACTCGATCGTTTTTTTAACTGATGGTGTGTAAGCACCTCAGACCATCAGTCAGCTTCATCGGTTAACCGATGAGAACGGTCCTTCGGTCTGTTCTCATCGGATGGACTGATCGTGTGTCCGCGGCCTTAGACAACTCTTCTCTAACTGCTAACTGATGCCCTTATGTGACATTATATTTAGGCAAAAATACTTAATGCGAAAACAAGCATTACATCATAGAGCACTGGTTAAATTGACTTGACCACCATATGGAAGAAAGGCTTAAAATAATATATAAACAAGTAATAATATAAAGAAAAAGTATGGTAGTGTAAACTAGCAATATTTCTTTTTGTCACGTTTAAAATGTAGTTTATTTCCTAGAGAACATGGCTATTAAATAAGACATTTACAGGAAAGTTTATGACATAAGCACTAAGCACACAATTCATTACAAGATAAAAGGTGTAAAAAGTTTACCCAAGAGCTATTTTGTATACCTGAAAAATAAATCTTGTGTTAACAACAGTTTCTCCTTTGATGAGTGCCTCGGTGAACATTTCAACGACTGACCTGAAAGTTAACAAGCAGTAAGTACAGAAACAATTTGTGATATGTTATAACTGTGGAAACATCATTACTGTAAAAAAGAGCTTATTTATAAATGTTTGGATGTGAGTTATTGAACATTTACTGCTAAATTCCTGGTATCATGATTTTAAACCACTGAGCTGTTCATTAAGACTGCTCAGGTAAAGTAACCAGGTCTTTTGGACCCTTTACCAAATCACTAAAATGTGTCTCAGTCTATACGTTTTAGAAAAAGACAGCAAACTGCTGTCCATTTTTTAGTTAATACCATCTTCTGTTTATATATATACAGATATATATATATATATATATATATATATATATATATATATATATATATATATATATATATATTATATATATATATATATATATATATATATAGTATGCACCCCTCTTGTGACACCCGTAATCACCTGCCTCCGCAAAGCTCCGATTTTGCGGACGGAAGAAAATCCTATTTTTCTTCCGTCTGTGGATCGGATGAACACGGACACACGGTCCGTGTTCATCCGATCCACCCCACGACGGCTCAGCGGGGATTTTACGGAGGATCCCCGCTGAGCTGACGGACACACGGAGGTGGATCATTACTCATCCGCCCCATGTGAAAGGGCCCTAAGGCGTTATTAAATGGTGATTCCCAAGCAGAATCAGCTGTCTTTACAATGTGTTTTTTGAATGGACACTTCTACATTATGGGACATGCTTCTACACCATCAAGACAAAATAAATGTATTTTTTATGCAATCTAATACAAAAAAAAATAACAAATGCAGCAAATGTTAGTTTTAAAATGACCAGTGTTACTGCAATTAAAAAAAGCACTTGATTTTCTGTGATTTGTCTCATTTATAAAGTATGGCAAAGTTATTTACAAGTAATATGATGGTGCTATGTTTTTGTGTATTTTGTTTAATGTGATGCTACAGAAACAAAAAATCATAGGTGCACTCAGAGCGTGTGCAGGTGTGCCTGAGCACACTCTAATCACTATGTGTGGTTCTGATATTCCCCTACTGCCCAGGCTCCCCTGTCCTTGTTGACCCCCCTCTCCTCAGTGCTGCTGGTTTCCCTCCTCTTCTCCACCCCCTTCTCCCCCAGATGCTATGGGGTATGTTTCATGATGGAGAGCGGAGAAGGGGCTAGTAAATATGTAATTTACTGGCTCTTTTTTTTTTTTACAGCAAATGAACATTATATAACAAAACAGCATTGTACATTAGAAATAGTATTTCAGTAAACAAATGGTATACTATCCAATCAGTCAATGCTCTGTACAGTATCAATGTGTCATTAATAATGATATACAGTAAGGAATACTGGTATTATTGTTGTTTTTTTTCCCAAGAAAGGGGGGAAATAATTAGGTAAAAAAAGGAAAAACCAATATGTACAACCGTTGTAAAAACATGAAGAAAACAAAACAAAACCTGGGCAATTATTACCACACCAATGGGATACAAGTGCAATCCACACCATACAGTACATCTACCTGAATAGCTTAACTTACATCAATTATGGGGGCGTGGCCTGGACCGTGAGGAGAATGGAAGCCTAAGCTCACAGCTCCTGCCACCTCAGGACAAACCGAGCAAAAAACGGAACACCCAGCCTAATTTTCTCAGTTTTTCTCGGCATGGGTACAGCCTCTAGACCGGCCTCTACATCCCGGTCACGTTCGCCCAGGGAAAATACAGGCCCTGGATCACGGAATACACAGGAAGGTTTCCGCGCGCCGGGAGACAACATGGCGGCCTCCCGCTCGAGACTCTCCACAGCCATAGCGCAGCAGTCGCAGGTAGGAGCTTCAGACATTATTTTAAGCCCTACAATATCTCCCTCGGACGCTCCTCGAGGACCTGCACTAACGGAGATACACGACCCCAATCCACAATGGACCCTCACGATAGAGGACCTTAGGAGCGTCGCTTTAGACATAAAGGACAGCTTAGCAGCGGCCATTTCTGAACTACGCCTAGAGTTTCGCTCCCTCACAAACAGGGTCACACAAGCTGAAACTACGCTGGATGATCAAGAAACAATCCTCAGGCGCTCCACTAGGAAGGTTGATGATCACACACTCCAGCTAAGAGACATTAATCGTCACATAGAAGACCTCGACAACAGAGGACGCCGCCAGAACCTGAGGGTTAGAGGTATGCCAGAATCAGTTGATGGAGACCTCATTTTGCACTCTGTGACTGCTGTATTCAATTCCATTCTGGAAAGACCCCCTCAAACGGCCATTGATTTTATCAGGATTCACCGTGCACTGCGCCCTAAGGGCAGGGAATCAGACCCCCCTAGAGACATTGTGTGTTGCCTGGCTGATTTCAGATTGAAAGAGGAGATAATAAAAAAGGCAAGGGGCAAACGTTTGACACATGATGGCACCCCTCTACAATTATACCAGGATCTATCCGGCATTACACTCAAACATCGCAGGGACCTTAGGCTATAAGTGGAAGTTCCCATTTTGTCTCTCCGCTACACATCAAGGCCGCACCGCACTGCTTAAGGTCCCAGAAGATTTGCCAGGCTTTTGTGACACGATGGGAATCCCCCTGGTAGCAGTACCTGAGTGGTACGCAATTTATCGCCAATCGGTGAACAGGTGGCCAACTCACAATGTTGAGCAGATGGAGACACAGACCACTGGTCTCCGCCGCCGACGTTCACCATCTGAATCTGGAAGTATCCGGGATCCACAAGCCCACGGTAGGGATCGCCAGGTACCCCTTTTGCCGGCAGCCCGGAGAGCACGAAGAGACCGCTGAAAAACGAAAGCCCTGTTTACCTATTCCGCTCTATCTGCGGCATCACTTTACATGTTTCTTTAAACCAGATTTAAGGATTGTTATAGTTATCTAAAGGGAATAAGGACAATACCCAGTCTTTAGATCTCTGCAGTTTGTTTTTTGTTTTCCAAATTCCTAATTTACACGTTGGTGATCTGACTCTCGATTTGTCATTCTATATAACGTTTCAATCCCAGTAGATGTGTTCTCGTCAAGCTACAAATTCCCAGGTCATAGACTTCAACCACTTTCAGAGACCGCTGCTCTGTATGGATAAATAAGCCTACCTTACAAACGGCACGCTACACTATAACTGTCCACCCTTCTCTCAGTATGCTTCTTGTTGAGAATACATCAACAGATTGGAGTGGAAAACCGGTCCAACTTTTATGACAGGTCGGTCATTCAAACAAATTCCAATATTGAGAGACCCTGAATGGAACTAACTATAAGATACTATCCATTCACCACCTACTCCTACATCACAGTACAGTACGATGCGGGGTAGTTGTTCGGTTGTGGTGCCTCTGCCCCTTTAATTCTAATCAACCCTACTTATGGAGCCCGTCTGGCGAAGTCTGAGAGCAGCCACCTGTTTGCTATAGTCTTCTCTGAAGATATGAGCGTTATATTTACCGACTCGAGACACTATGCTGCGCCCTCTCTTTGCCCTGTCCTGGGATCCCAATCTCATACGGCTCTATTGCACCCGGGGCCACTTATGTTCTGCCAGATGTGACACTATCACTGCTAAACAACGATCCGCATCGGGTCTCCTGGCAGTAAGGGACCTCGGAGTTATTATCTGATACTTGACAGACCCGTTCTGGATTTACAGTCAGTCAATGCTCAGAACCGGTTTCTGTCACCTTAACATGTGCCTAACAAGGTCACTATCACCTTGAAATTGAATAGTGTTTTAAGTTTCCGTTTAACGTATGTATGCTGATAAGGTGTCAAAGTCACATTAGGGCTATATGTACATTTACAGTAACTCAGCCCCTGGGTCTTCTCCATAGGTATAACTACCCAGATAACTTGGATTATAGTTAGCTCCCCTGGTGGTGGAGGAAGTGTAAGTCCCGGTATTCCTGACGTATCGGTGCCGGTGAGATTACCTCATGTACCGGGGGGTGTGGGGACATAATAATATTGTTTTATTTAGATTTTAGACTAGATAAGGCATCTTTGGCCAGTATATTAGTATCCTCTTATATATCTAGGAGTAGGGGTTCACCCTCGAGTATTGAACAGTATCCTGTCTCCTGACAATGGCTGGCATCGTGCCTACAATAAGGGACGGTTGTTCTGGGGTGGTTTGGGTTGATTTCACGGTTTGTAACTTTTACTGTTTAAAGTCTAAGTTGTTAGTAACATCTATATATGCTCTATTGCTCACTCTTGGTCAGACCAACCCCCATACGGTAGGACCTGGTTGTCCCTGTACCCGCGGGTCGTGGTATCTCCACCTGAGGTGCACCGCACCCTTTTGCCTATTGGCATCCTCCTTTTATTTTATTTAAGGGGTTATCATACCCCTTGTTTACAGACAGACTTTTGCTTTTTCAAGCCGTTAATAGCCCTCTTTAATTTGATCTAGAGAGATTTTATCCTCGCAACCTCACATATCCTTCCTACCTTGCATTCCTCTACTGTTCTCCCTTTCATTTCGCCCTGTGACAATGACTGACCTCCTTACCCCAGCTCCAATACCTGTTGACCAAGACATGCCTTTTCTGAATCTTAAATTATACTCCATAAACATTAGAGGCTTGAACACACCTGAAAAGCGCTCCTTACTACTTTCTTCATTACGCAAGGAGAAACCCCAAATTGTGTTGATTCAGGAAACCCACTTTAGAACGGATAGTATTCCTGTGCTCAAGAGCCATCTTTTCCCGACTGTTTTTCATGCTACAAATGACACTTCAAAAGCTAGAGGGGTATCCATACTGTTGTCCAGACACTGCCCACTAAAAATTGATGATGTTGAAAGCGATCCCAATGGAAGATTCCTTTTTATCAAAGGCAAACTACACAACTCTCCTATTACAATCGCGAATATATACGCCCCTAACTCACAACATGTTAGTTTCTTCCGCGACACTATCCAACACCTTACCATTTTTCGAGCAGGGATGCTGATCATGGGCGGGGACTTCAATATCCCACTGACCCCCCTCCTCGATGCCTCGAATGG
Organism: Rana temporaria; assembly: GCF_905171775.1. Lineage (NCBI taxonomy): Eukaryota > Metazoa > Chordata > Amphibia > Anura > Ranidae > Rana > Rana temporaria. The sequence goes on from NC_053493.1 coordinate 222,234,633, forward strand.
TTCTTCCTGCTTAACTTATCGCACACTTCGCTCTGTCAAAACGCAACTAGATTCGCTTACCCTACATGACACCTGGCGTTCAATGCACCCTACTACTAAGGACTATACCTACTACTCTCCCCTACACGATAGATATTCACGTATCGATTATTTTTTTGTTACCCAGGAGGACCTTATTCGTCTTACAAAGGCATCAATCGAGCCCATGATATTATCAGACCACCACCCGATCACCATGACACTCGCTTGGAAAGGTCGGATCCCTGGTCGTCCCCCATGGCGAATGGATGATTCTATTCTCCTGGATCAAGGTCATGTAGCTGAGTTATCAGAAACGCTGACACAATTCTTCTCTGATAACACGTCTACCGAGACTACTCCCGCCCCTATTTGGGCGGCACACAAATGCGTCCTCAGAGGGAAGATTATATCTATCATGGCTAGACGCCGCAAACAGCGTGCTGCTAGGCTTGAGGAACTCTTTGTAAAAATCAGAACCCTTGAAAGGGCCCACAAACGCTCCCTGGCTGCGGACTCCCTTGTAGCTTTGATGGAAGCCAGAAGGGATCTCCAATCTGAGCTTCACTCACGTTTAACATACAAATTTGCCCTTACACACAAGTTATACTATGAGTTTGGAAACAAATCAAGTAAACTTTTGGCCCACGCAATACAGAAAAAGAAGGAAATTAATACAATACACTCTATTACCACCCCAACAGGTGACATTTTGCATAGAACTGATCTGATTGCGAAACAATTTACATCCTTTCTCTCAACATTATACAATTTACCCACGCCTTCAGGATCAGGGACTCCCGCCCATAGAAGCCAACTTATAAATGACTTTCTCTCTAAATATGGTCTACCTTCTGCCCAGGTCCCCGATTTAAACTGTTTGGATTTACCAATATCGGTGGAGGAGGCACTATCTGCACTGAAACAAATGAAATCAGGGAAAAGCCCTGGTCCTGATGGCTTGAGCTCAGGATATTACAAAACATTCGCCCCAATACTGATCCCACATTTAGTTAAGGCATTCGCTGACATACCTTTTTCACCCCCGACTGGTCGAGATCTCTTGGAGGCTCACATTGCCCTAGTACCGAAGCCGGGGAAGGATAGCACATTGGTACCCAACTACCGGCCTATATCATTACTCAATGTTGACTTGAAGCTATTCGCCAAAAATTTAGCCAATAGATTAATAATCCATCTCCCGACTCTAGTCTCAACGGATCAGGCTGGTTTTGTCCCTGGAAGGGAGGCCAGGGACAACACCATAAAGGCGATAAATATTCATCATTGGCTGTCCACATCTAAAACCAAGGGATTCCTGTTGTCCCTTGACGCCGAGAAGGCGTTCGACAGATTGGCCTGGGACTATATGGAAGCAGCGTTACGCAAACTGGGCTTCCCTAATCATTTCATGCAGATGATTTTAACACTCTATTCGGGCCCGTGTGAAGGTCAACGGTCGACTGTCGGACGCCTTCTCGGTGCGCAATGGAACTAGACAGGGTTGCCCCCTCTCCCCTTTGATCTTTATCTTAACATTGGAACCCCTATTGAGATGTTTGAGGGATAATCCTGATATTCGGGGCGTCGACATCAAACACCGTCAGTATAAAATAGCTGCTTATGCAGATGACATTCTTTTGTTTCTAACGAATCCTCTGGTTACTCTTCCCAACCTTCTTAAGGACTTTGAACTATTCTACACACTCTCCAATTTCCGAATCAATTTTAACAAGTCTGTTGCACTAAATGTATCTTTACCAACTGAAACTGTAGACCTATGCAAAAAAAACTTTCCCTTTAAATGGGATCCTAACGATATAACCTACCTCGGGATTAAACTCCCCACAAAACTTTCAAATTTATTCTATCACAACTTCCCACCAGCAATGCAATCTGTAAAAGCAGACTTAGAAATTTGGACCAAGGGTACTTTTTCCTGGTTTGGTCGTGCAGCTATTCTTAAAATGAACGTCCTGCCGAGACTTCTGTACTTGCTACAAGCCATCCCCATTAAACTCCCCGCTAAATTCCTGACTTCCTTCAAATCACTCTGTAGAACCTTCCTGTGGGGTGGTCGTCCAGCCAGATTGGGTTGGGACAGATTGTCTTTACCTAAATCAAAGGGAGGCATAGGAATCCCGGACCTAGCTAGGTATCACCGGGCCTGTCTTCTCACCCGAATAGTGGACTGGCACATTCATGGTCAGAATAAAGATTGGGTAGACCTGGAAGAAGCCTTTGTGGGCTTCCGAATTTCCCACCTCCCCTGGATAGATCGACCACTCACCCCTAGGAAATGTACTTCACACCCCCTGATAGGCCCAACCCTTGCTTGTCTCAGAACAGTGTTTAAAGAGCCGAATGTGGCACCTTTTCCAGGTCCCCTGACACCACTTACATATAACCCGGGCTTCCCAGAAGGTATTGACACTACAGACCCACAAGCAGCACATACTGAGCCCTCCTTACGGGCGCACCAATTTTTCAAAAATAGAAAGCTCTTACCCCAGTCAGTTTTGGTCTCGCAATTCCCTACCTTCCAAATACCGCGCTTCAAATATTTCCAACTCAGACACTTTCTTGAGACCACTCCTGCCCCAACCTTTTGGTGCAGAGATCTCACTCCCTTTGAAACTCTTTGTGCATCCTCTACTCCACAACGACATCTAATCTCAATTTTGTATTCTATGCTTACACCCACTGACACCTCTATGTCCGCTATTCATGACAAATGGGAAAGAGACTTACAGATTTCCATATCTGAGGACGACTGGAACTCTATTTGGACACATATACACAAAGGTTCGATTAACGTATCTGCTCAGGAAAATAGGTATAAGATATACTCACGTTGGTACAGAACCCCTAGCAAGCTACACAAATTTTATCCAACAGTCTCTTCTACCTGCTGGAGATGCAATGAGGCAGAGGGTACACTCTTTCATACTTGGTGGAGCTGTCCGAAAATCCAGTTGTTTTGGAATTCTGTACATTCACTCATTACCCACATTACTTCATTCACTCCTGATTTCACCCCTGAGCAATACCTTCTACATCATACATCCTTGCCACAGTCGACCTACCGTAAATCCCTATTGCTGCACCTAATTAACGCAGCTTCCCAATTACACTGGAAAGACTCTCTTCCACCCACTATACAGGAATGGCATGTCAGAGTTAACAAGATCGAATTAATGGAAAGACTAATCCATCAGGCCAGAGATACAACGGACAGATTCAGACTCACCTGGGGTGGCTGGATACACTACAAAGACTCCCTTCCTGATGACTTTCTAACAGCTCCCTCTGACCACCATGACTGATCTCTCATGACAGCTTTCCTCATCCTGGACTCTCTACATTACTGGTTCCCCTTCCTTTCCCCTTGGTTTTACCCTCCCCCTCCTTTCTATACCACATACTCCTAAGTACTATCGCGAGGTTCGAATATATACATCTTTTCAGTTTGTCACACACCTGGAGGGGTGATACCCTCTTTCTCCTGCACCTCCCTGGTGTGTAATAATCACTACATATCATATGAGTTACCCATAAGTTCTGTATTTCCTATGTTCTATACTGGCCTATCGAATTTACCTATCTATACTGACCAAATGTCTTCTTAACCCCCTTAGTTATGCACTTATTAAATATTACCCCCTCTTGGTTCACAGTATTGCTCCCCTTGGGGGTGGATTGTGAGGGGGGACTAGCCTATTGGTCGTTCTAAAGGCTGTTATATTGCACTTTAGCCCTTTCTACATATGTAGTGATAACAGTTTATATCATACCATGGACTTTCCCTGATTCAGGTACAAATGCGACTTTCCCGTTGGAGGTGCTATTACCTATTTCACAGTTGGCTTTTTGCACATTCCAATTTATGTTTATTAGCAACATTAAGATTAAGTAATAACCGTCCATTTTACCGTACTGCGATACGGTCTATATTACAGTACTGTATATGCTTTCTGCTACTGCAAAAATTTATAGAATGTACTGCATATCCTGTTATACTGTTTTATCTCTTGAATAAACTATTATTCTGGAAAAAAAAAAAAACTTACATCAATTGTTCCATAGTACCATAGTAGGATAATTACTGATCACACTTCTATTTCACCAGAAACCAAGGTGAGCCAGCCAGCCCAAATATTTTCAAACTTTTTGGGGCAACCCCTAGAAGCATACAACGTATATAGTGTTAATGCACCATTGATTACATCTACCCAGAAATGAAGACTGGGAGGGATCCCCCCAAGGATTTTTTTGGCATAAAAAAACACTAGCTGTAAGACAGTTTTCTGTGAGTTACTCAAGTCTTCCTCAGCCAAATCCCCCAGCAAATATTTGGGAGAGCTCATTCATTCCTCTAGAAATTTAAGAATAGCCGACCAAAACTTACTGACTCTGGGACACACCCATACCATGTGGAAATAGTCACCAGGGGCAGTTTAGCAACATGGGAAATCTGGGGAGTCCCTTCTACCCATTTTGTATAAGCGAGAGGGGGTATAAGGGAGCATTAGGAGAATTCTCTATGGAGGTTCCATTTATTCTGCGATTACATATATGAGAACTTTTATGGGACAATTTAAGAATATCCGCCCCTCCTGTAAGTGAGTAAGAGCCATTTCTATAAAAAACATTAATCAATGCTTTTTTTAAGATTGCATAAGTGCTGTCTAGCTACAGATCTAGCTACAGATGCAATATTCAGCATAGGGAAGAACCACCAGTGAATATGTGTCTAACAGGCTGCCAGGTAGTAGCACTGGTGGTTGGGCAGGGCTAAACCTCCATTATGACCTGGAAGATACAGAGTGTTAATTGATATTCAAGAAGGTTTGTGCCCCCAAAGAAAGGAGGAAAGCAATATATTTACTTCCAAATTCATTTTAGCATTATAGACAGGAACATGCCAAAGTATATATAAAAATTGTGGAAGATAAATAAGAAGGCCAGTATGGTGGCCTGAGTTTATGGGAGGAGCCCGGGAGGGTATTTAAGCAGCCCACTCACACATGCTCTTTGTCGGTTCAGTGTGCGGTACTACACGTCACTGGGCCGACTCTTCCCAGCTCACCTCATGTCAGTGAGTCTGCGCATTCAATCGCATTCGACATCACAAGCGCATTGCGGCTTCTCCGTTCATGGTCTTTCGACGGCGGTTCGCGCTTACTGTCGCAGGTAGGATTCAAACCTTTTTGTATCATCTGCAATCTTGCAATTCGTTATGCTTCCTATCCTGCATTTCTTTTGTAAAAAAAACTGCCTCTGAGTCATTGTTGCTCATGTTCCAATATCATTCGGCACAGGCGTAGTACATTTGTAACTTCCTCCTGCCAAACATACGATTCATTTGTAAATCCAAGGCTTCACTGGTTATAAAATTCACTCTCCATGGTTGCTGTCTCATTCATTTGGAGATTAGCATGTATTGTTTGTATGGGTTCCTTGGCAGATTGAGGTGGTAATTGGACTTACCTGGTGCCTTGTCTGCACTTGATTAGCCTGGGGGGATGGGTGGTTGGTAGGTGTTCGGTTTCACAGCAAGGGGTAGCATACACTCTACAACCAATTCATATCAGATTTGTTCAAAACTCCTTACTACTGATTCGTATCAGATTTGTTTCATGCATTTTACAACTGTTTTGTATCAGATACATTACATACTTTCTACCGTTGCCATTCGTTGTTTTCCCCATGCCGTGTGTTTTAGTTGCCGCAGCGGAACTTACAAATTGTTTGTACACAGTTCTTCTCTCTCATTTATTTTCCAAAGTTATTGCCTGTGCGTCATGCATGGCGCCACACCACACTCTTTGAAAGTGTTGCACACCCACTCCAGTCCAAAGCAAAGCCAGTCGCACGTTCACTGTCCCAGGTAGGATTCGTTAGCTTGTTTGTCATGTCAAATTCGTGGCCACTCATGGTGTCACCCGTACCATATGTTCGGTTCCCGCAGTGGAGCTTACAAATTATTCGTAGGCACTTCTCGCATTCTATTTTCTACACCAAACCTCGTTGTTTTGCCCCATGCACGGCATCACGCTACACCTTTCTGATATGTTTCACTCCAGCCACAGTCCGCCGCGAACTCACTCGCATGGCCCACTGTCGCAAGTAAGATTTGTTATTACATTCTTTATGTCCTATGAATTTTCTACCATTCATTGTGGCCCCTATGGAGCCTACGAATCAAACGGACATTGTCCTTCTACCTTTTGCTGCTCGCTTAAAGGTACAAACAAACCAGGCGTTTCTATCCTTTCTCAGTAACCCAATTCTTATTGATTGAGACCTTGCAACCATGTCAGCAGCCTGACACCCTTGTTAAGACCCTTGCAACACATGACCTTTGCAAAACGCAAAAATAAAATAAAAAATATACATAAAAACGCAAAGAAAAAAAAAAAACGTTGCCACCACGCAATCTCGGCCCAGCAACCTGACACCTGTTGAGAACGTTGCAACCACGCAAAATTATCTCAGCAGCCTGACACCCTTGTTGAGACCCTTGCAAATGCATTACCATCTGAGCAGCCCCACACTCATCGAGACCCTTGCAACCACGCAAAATCATCTCAGCAGCCTGACACCCTTGTTAAGACCCTTGCAACACATGACCCTTACAAAACGCAAAAAAAAATATATATATATATATATATATATATATATATATATATATATATATATATATATATATATATATATACACACAGTTGGAACCAAAAATCTCAAGTTTGGACTCATCAGACCAAAGCACAGATTTCCACTGGTCTAATGTCCATTCCTTGTTTTCTTTAGCCCAAACAAGTCTCTTCTGCTTGTTGCCTTTCTTTAGCAGTGGTTTCCTAGCAGATATTCTACCATGAAGGCCTGATTCACACAGTCTCCTCTTAACAGTTCTAGAGATGTGTCTGCTGCAAAAGGTGGCTACTTTGAAGAACCTAGAATATGAAATATATTTTCAGTTGTTTCACACTTTTTTGTTATGTATAATTCCACATGTGTTAATTCATAGTTTTGATGCCTTCAGTGGGAATCTACAATTTTCATAGTCATGAAAATTAAGAAAACTCTTTGAATGAGAAGGTGTGTCCAAACTTTTGGTCTGTACTGTATATATATATATATATATATATATATATATATATATATATATATATATATATATATATATATATATATACGCAAAGAGAATGTTTTTTTTATAAAAACACACAAAAAAAAATTGCCACCACGCAATCTCGGTCCAGCAACCTGACACCTGCTGAGACCCTTGCAAACACAATACCGTCTTAGCAGCCCCACACTCATCGAGACCCTTGCAACCACGCAATACCTTCTCGAGCAACCTCCCACTAGTTAAAGACCTTTGTGATCACGCAGTCTCGCCCCAGCAACCTGGCATTCATAGAGACCCTTGCAGCCAGACAAATTGTCTTAGGCCTCATGTACACTGCTGTTGGTAAACGGACGTTTAGGAACAGTTGGGTGTTTTTTCAGCCGCCCCCAATCTCTCCTCTATGATATCTTACCAGTACATCTACACAGGATCTCCAATCTCTCCTCTGTTATCTTATCAGTACATCTACACAGATTCATTTATAGTCATTTCTAGGCAGTTGAGTTAGAAACCTTCCCGAATTTATTTTTTTTTTTTTAAAATGGGTTCAGACAGATGTTCAGAGGCATTCGAAACGCCAATGCCTGTAACAGCTTGTAAACACTGCCAGACGCGGTAACTCATGTTTACCAGCGTTTCATTCACAGTTGTTTTCATTAAAAAAAAAGAATATTGTCTCAGCAACTTGACACTCATTTGAGACCCTTGCAAAATGTAATATCATCTCAGCTACCTCACACTCGTCTAGATCTTTGCAACCACACAATCTCGTCTCAGCAACCTGACACCCGTTCAGACCTTTGCAGCCATACAAAGTCGTCTTAGCAGCCTGACACTCATTTGAGACCATTGCAAACGCAATATCATTTCAGCAACCTGACACCCATTCAGACCTCTGCAGCCATACAAAGTCGACTCAGCAGCCCGACACTCACTTGAGACCATTGCAAAACTCAACATTGTCTCAGCAACCACTCACTTGTTGAGACCTGTGCAACCACACAAGGCCATCTCAAAACAAACCTCATAATCATCGAGACCTTTGCAACCACGCAATATCGTCTCAGCAAACCAGACTGAGACCCTTGCAACCACGCAATGCCATCTCAAAACAAACCTTCATACTCGAGGCCCCTGCAACCACACAATATCATCTCAGCAACCTGACACTCACTGACACCCTTGCAACCACACAATATTGTCTGCAGTAGTATAAAACACTTTGCAGCACACACAACGTGCAAACCCGTATACAAGCTAAACTTGCAAACACACCTCAATGACAAACAATCAGCCACACAAACACACAGTGACACCTAGTTGGCCATTCATCTTTAGTGGCACGCGGGCCACTCATCTTTTCTCTGTCTTTTTCCCTGCAGTTAGTTCAGGTTTCCATCCAGCGAGCGCACGTTGGTCTGTGGGCGCACGTTGGTCTGCGGGTGCACATTGGTCTGCGGGCGCACATTGGTCTGCGGGCGCACATTGGTCTGCGAGTGCACATTGATCAGCGAGTGCATGTATATCGTCTTGTTGAGCACCTGTGTGTTGTCTTGATTTTCTCACACCAATGCAAGATCCAGTCCAAGTTCTCAAACTAGACCAAGCATCAGTAGCAGACTTAGCTATGTGGGACAACTTCCCTACCTGATAGAACAGCATTTAAATCTTCATCCCGGCAGTGTCAGCCGAGCCACCAAGGGCTTTTGCGGCCATTTTTCGGCCACCACTGGTTCTCCAAACTTTGGCCCCCAGAAATTATCTTAAATTTCTGCTTCATCCAGTCTTCATCACGCCTTGTGCTGTACCCCATTGTGGCAGCTGCCCAGGTCTGGGACCACACTTGAACAGGACAGACAGTGTTCTTCACCACAGACAATCAGGCCACAGCCGACATAATCAAATAAGGTAGATCTAAGTCACTCCCCATCACGTCCTTCCTGCGCAGGCTCGCGCAGCTGTCACTCCGTCACCAGTTTAATATCTTCTGTAGACATATTCCAGGCAAATGCAAAATCGCAGCTGATGCTCTGTCCCATTCCAACCTTACTTTGTTTTTCCAGCAAGAGCCTGGAGTCGACCCAACAACTATCCCTGTCCAAAAGAGAAAAGACCTTTGGGCAAGTCATGGACTTTTTAGGCACTATAATCTGGTAAGGATATAGTCAAAAAAGGGGGGGGGTTTTGTTTATCTTAAAAAATATTTATTACAAAATGTATACATATAAAAACCCAGTTCCCTAGGAACTGTACAAAATCACAAACTTAACAGCATTGGATTGAACCTTTAAGACCAGCAGGAAAAATATATATATATATAAATATAAGTAATTGAAAATATCTTTCAGAGGTATAAGCAACCTCCAACCATTTGTATATTGGATGAATCCTGAAAGGAATTGAGGAACAGCACAGGATAAAGTCACATTCCTAGATCTCACTATCCTAAAAGACTGTGAAGGATGGTTAACCTCCTCTCTCTAGAAAAGAGACCGTGGGGAATACACTACTACATGCGGGAAGTGCGCACCCAGCGAATTTGTTACAAAGTATTCCTTACACCCAATACCTAAGACTTCGCAGAAACTGTACTCTAACTAATGACTTTATTAACCAGGCCAACTTGCTTAAACAGCGACTTTTGGCAAGAGGTTACAGCAAGTCAAAACAAAAGACAACCCCCTTGTCTCAACCAGTGAGATTTATTACACTCTATTCTGGTCATCATAGCGAAGTACGGAATGTGCTGGTTAAAAACTGGTCCTTATTAACCACTTCCCGCCCAAGGACGTCATATGACGTCCTGGACTTTCAGTGGGGATATCTGAATGATGCCTGCAGCTACAGTCATAATTCAGATATCCATCTCATCAGCCGGCGAATCCCTGCACCATAAGAATGATCATAGCGGCGGTTCCGCCGCTTGATCGTTCTTATAGGCAGCGGGAGGGGACGCCCCCCCCTCCCGCCGCCATCCGGTGCTTCTCCGGGCTCTCCTTTGCCATCGGAGACCCGGAGAAACGTTCCGCCGCCGTCCAATGGAAACCATAGAGTAGACTGGTGACCAGATGGTCACCAGTCATCTCTATGATCGTCGGAGGCCCGGGCGCGATGTTATGACGTCACGCCCGGGTCCTGGAATGTAAACACAGCCGCAATCGTGGCTGAATGCATTAGATCAGTGATTTTTTTTTCACGATCTAATGCTTTCCAGCCTGGAGGAGAGATGTGGGGTCCAATTGACCCTGCATCTCTCCATAAAGAGTACCTGTCACAAACATTCCTATTACAAGGGATGTTTACATTCCTTGTAATAGGAATAAAAGTGATAAAAAAAAAAGACAAAAAAGTGTGAAAATAAAAGAAACCGAGTAAAATAAAAAAAAAATAATATATATTTTTTTTTAAACGCCCCTATCCCCGGTAGCTCGTGTTTAGAAGCGAACACACACGTAAGTCCCGCCCACATATGTAAACGCCGTTCAAACCACACATGTGAGGTATCGCCACGTGCATTAGAGCGCCAGCAAAAATTCTAGCACTAGACCTACTCTGTAACTCTAAATTTGTAACTTGTAAAAAAAAAATAAGCAACGCCTATGGAGATGTTTAAGTACTGACGTTTGGCGCCATTCCATGAGTGTGCGCAATTTTAAAGCGTGACATGTTAGGTATCTATTTACTCGGCGTAACTTCATCTTTCACATTATACAAAAAAATTGGGCTAACTTTACTGTTTTGTTATTTTTTAATTCACAAAACTGTTTTTTTACCAAAAAAAAGGCGTTTGAAAAATGATTGCGCAAATACTGTGCGAGATAAAAAGTTGCAATTGCCGGCATTTTATTCCCTAGGGTGTCTGCTAAAAAAAACATATATAGTGTTTGGGGGTTCTGAGTAATTTTCTAACAAAAAAATTATGATTTATGCATGTAGGAGAGAAGTGCCAAAATAGGCCCGGTATAGAAGTGGTTAACTAATGATCCCATACTCAGTAAATATATTAACTCTAAACCTGACATTACCTACAAAAGATCTAGATCACTTTGTGACAAATTAAAATCTAGTCACTACACTAACTATCCGACCCCAGATGTATCCTTGAATGGCATGACCCGTTGCGGGAAATGTCCTTTCTGTCCTTGGATCAGGGAGGGCACTACTTTCGTCCTACCAAACGGTGACAATTTTACCCCAAATTTTCATGCAGATTGAAACACGCAAGGTGTCGTGTACCTGATAACTTGCCAGTGCCAGGCATTTTATGTAGGTAAAACGATTAGAAACTTCCGATGCAGAATCAAGGATCATGTCTACTATTCAGCCGAAGGCAAAATGGTGACGTCAGTAAGTCGACACTTGGACCTTTATCATAAATTCGACACAACAGTGGTCTCCTTTATCGCTCTCGCTGTTGTTCCCAAGGACACACAAGGTGGTAATTGGGACAAACAGATCCTTCAAAGGGAAACCCTTTGGATTGAGCGACTTGATGCCCTCCATACTCCAGGTTTAAATGAAGCTCAATCTTATAAACCATTCCTGTAAAGTTCTAATGTCCATTTGTAACCTTGTATTTTTCATGCTAGTAATTGCTCTCAAAAACTGCCACCTCTATCCATGGTATTACAATACTGTGTGTCTGTGTCTAATTGTCTATCTACTCCTACACAATTGTAGGTCACTGTTTGCATTTTCATTACAAATTAAGTACATCTATTTTTCAGATTCTGGCATTAATTATTTCCTCCATGCCCTATCCAGCTTTTATGTTTCCTTCCTGTCAATCCCCTAAATATCTAATATTAAGTTAATGTTGAACTCTAGTCTTACATTTAACAAGCTAGCCCGCAACTACTTACCATATTGAGGCTAGGTCTCTCAAAAATAAGTTTTTGGAATTTTGTATTTAATTGTTAAATTGTTTTGTTAACCAATCCTATCAATTATTCTTTCCAAATGTTGTATATTGTTGTATGTGTTTGTGGCCGCTCTCACGCGTGGGGCTGCTGGTTTGTCAATTGGGATTCCTGGCCGACACTGGGGCGGACTATCTGTCTAAGTGCAGCTCGCTATTGGTTGCTCTTCTTTGCATTGTGTGGCCGCATCTGATATCACCATAATTTCCATCCATACGGCGATATCATCAGTGACCTCTGGGTGGTGCACTTGCCCACCTCAATGATCACTATCTCCCTCCCACAGTGCCGTCTGCATTGCCTCGTGCGGCACCTGCGCGGGAGATTCTTGCGGCCAGCTGTGATGACGCCACACCGGCTGCGCCGTGGTGACACGTTCTGACGAGCGGGACGTGGCTCTATTTAAGCACCCTCCGGTTGAGTGCTTATTGCCGCAGTCTCCCGGGAGGCCTGTGGATCCATTACGCCAGCACTGCTCTGTTTATAGGTGAGTCCATTCCTACTACCAGCCACTTTTTCAAATGGGACCAGGCACTAATCCTTATTGCCTTCCTCCCTTTCTCCCCTGTCTTTTAGTGGACCTCTCTGCCAGCCTATGGTAGCTACTATACACGCTATGGACTGCATACAATTTGTTGTCTTTAATGCCTGTTACTTTGAGGACTCATTCTACCCTAATGCTGCAGTGTTACATGGATTCATTCATTTGTGCTAGGTAAGCTGCGGCTCTTTGAACCGGTAGTGTAACCTTACCCTGATTTACGGACCTAATGTAAACCATATTACCTTTCAGATCTCATGGTCTTCAACTATACCTTTCCGCCATAGGAATTGTTATTACTTGATTATAAGCACTATTGCCCTGTTTGTTAGCAACTTTTTATGAGTATTCATAACCCGGCATTACTGTTTTTGCTCCACTAATCGATGTAAGTATAGTTGGCCTGACCTCTGCCTTTTTGCAGACTATTTACTTTATTAATTTTTAACCTTATTTTCCCTTTATATCTCTGTCTTAATTAATGAATAACCTTTATTATTATATACCCTCGTCCTCACTATGCAAACTTTAGGGCACTTTGTAGCCGCCTTGATCTTTGGTCCACCCCTCCCTGGTGTCTCTCCCGGTTTTTTCCTCTGGCTGATCCCTGGCCTCGCCTGTGTGTTTGTGTCGTCTGCCTGCACATACAATGCTTTCTTAATAAATACGAATAAATAATAATTTTTTGTACTTTACTTATATATTTTCTTTGTTATTATAGCAAACTTAAAATAGAGGCTTTATGAAGAAGCGCTAAACTCGGCGCAAAACATGTCAAGCCACAGCATTGTGTATACCAACTCACAGACATCAAGTGTGCTGTTCCTCAATTCCTTTCAGGATTCATCCAATATACACATGGTTGGAGGTTGCTTATACCTCTGAAAGATATTTTCAATTACTTATATTTATATATATATATATATATATATTTTTCCTGCTGGTCTTAAAGGTTCAATCCAATGCTGTTAAGTTTGTGATTTTGTACAGTTCCTAGGGAACTGGGTTTTTACATGTATAGATTTTGTAATAAATCTTTTTTAAGATAAACAAAAACCCCCCCTTCTTTTGACTATATCCTTACCAGATTATAGGGCCAGATTCACAAAAGAGATACGACGGCGTATCTCTGTGATCCGGCCGTCCTAACTATGCGACTGATTCATAGAATCAGTTACGCATAGATATCCCTAAGATCCGACAGGTGTAATTGAATTACACTGTCGGATCTTAAGGATGCAATTCTAGGCCGGCCGCTAGGTGGCGAGGCCATTGCGGTCGGTGTAGAATATGCAAATGACTAGTTACGGCGATTCCCGAATGTCAGCGCTGCCCGTCGATCTAACTTTACGATGTTTCCGTCGAGATACGCCGTGTAAAATTAGGGCTGAGCCCTAGGTGTTCTAAGCCATGTTAGGCCATCGTTCCCACGTCGAAATTTAAAACACAACGACATTTGCGTAAGTCGTCCGTGAATGGCGTTGGACGCCATTTACGTCTAAACAAATGATGTCCGTGCGACGTCATTTAGCGCAATGCGCGTCGGGTAATTTTCCCGACGGAGCATGCGCAGTATGTTTGGCGCGGGAACGCTCCTAATTTAAATGTTGCCCGCCCCATTTGAATTAGGCGGGCTTGCACCGATCGGATTTACATTACACCACCACAAGTTTACAGGTAAGAGCTTTGAGAATCAGGCACTTACGCTGTAAACCTGCGGCGGTGTAACGTAAATGGGATACGTTACGCTGCCGTGGAGCAAAGTAAATGTATCAGAATCTGGCCCATAGTGCCTACAAAGTCCATGACTTGCCCATAGGTCTTTTCTCTTTCAAATGTATTTAGGACGTGGCACACTCATTTTTTTTTGTATCCACATGACCACTATGTGCGTGATACATTCTATTCCCATTTAAACTATCCCTGTCCCACCCTGGTCATTGCTGACGATGGACTGAAGTGGCATATCACCAACTCAACCCAGCTTATTAACCACTACTTGGCACGCAACACACTGAAGGCCTATCGCACTGCTTGGAACATTAACCGCTAATTTTTGGCCCCTTGCCCCGGAGCAGCAATAGGCAACGTTAGACACATCCTAGCCTTCATATCATATTGCCACATGCAGCTGACCCTTTCTCACAATACTATCACGCCATATCTAGATGGCATCCAGCATTTCCTGTCCCTGCAGGACCCCAGTAAACGGTCACTATTCTCGAGCCCATGCAGTCAAGTCCCTCCTACAGGGCATACAGAAGCACCAACCTGTAGTCAGTGGCAAGCGCCCACCTTTTAAGAGTGCTCTCTTTAGGGACATGTCTGAAATCCTTACTCGTTCCCCTTTTAGGGCTTTTCCCAGCATAGTCTGCCAAACAGCCATCTACCAGGCCTTCTACGGTTCCCTACAACCTAGTGAATTTACAGTCAGTGGCTCCGGCAGTCAGACACTGCTCCAACGCCACCCGACTCGCTTTCGAACCACTACACTCTCACAGTCTGCAAATGCAACAAACCAGCCCCGGGGGTTGACAACCTGTTTCAGACTAACAACGCCTGACGCTCAGTGACAGTGCTCGACCGACTACTGCTCCATCTACCCAGCCAATCTGATGGTAGCTTGTTGCTACCCTTTCTAAACCAGCTCCCTGAGTGGCAGCCAGTTTGTCAAGCATATCAGAATCCTCCTAAGCAACTTGGGCTTCAAACCCCAGTCAGTTCTCTGGACATTCTTTCCGAATCAGAGCAGCCTCAGCTGCCTCCCAACTGGGAGTACCAGACCACGTAATAAAGATACTAGGCTGATGGGAAGTCTCCTTGTTTTGCCACATACATACCAAATCCTCAGGAAGAAATGGCACAAGCCTTTACCAAGCTGGCTCAATAAATACAAGAAATCAATAAAAGATATTTCCCTATCTGAGGACGGCGCTGGACTCCAGGACAGGTAAGTGTCCTAATATTAAAAGTCAGCAGCTGCAGTATTTGTAGCTGCTGGCTTTTAATATTTTTTTTTCATGGCACGTCCACTTTAAGTATATTAATTCTTACTAAGAAGTTCAACGGCAGCCTAGACCAGGTGTGAAAACTATCCTTTAGTCTCGGATAGTTGAGGAAAGGTTATTGGGCAGAATAGGATGTCAGGGGGGCATTCAAGGAGTATTGAGCATGAGCCAAGTAAGCTAGTATTTTACTGTTTTTATCCCCAAATTCAAATACTCGCTGATGTTGATAAAGCAGTTTATTTCTAATTTTTCTCTACCAATAATAAGTCAATCTGGTGGAAATGGTCTCTTCAAATCCAATAATTAACAAAAGACGGTTCTTGATATATTCCACTTCAGTGTCAGTAGCATTTTTTTCACAAGCTCTAACCTTCCACTCTTTTTCTGACCTAATCTTTTTAATGACCCCTGAAATAGAGCCCCTAAGGGCAGCCCTGAAGTGGGACTTCTGTTGTATTTTCTGACCAGTAGTCCTGAATATCTGAGACCGTTGTGATCTCAAAAAATTACTTCCCTAGCCACAGAGGACTTCACCTCCACAGTGTATAACCCAACGGAAGGCCCACAGTAATGGTGAGTAGCAAGGGAGAATGATCCGAGATGGCACTTAATGTCCACCACTCTCACGAGAATGTCCAGGAGTCAGAAGACACAAGTCTATTCGAGAGGGGGTTTGATATGTGGATGAAAAACAGGAATATGCTTGGTTCTGTGGATTCTTCAATCTCCAATGCTCCACTAAATTATACCGGATCATACAGGCTGATAGTGGAGTAGTGCATTTTCATGTGGAATCAGTCAAGATCAGGAGAAAGCACCATGTTAAGATTCCCAGCCAAAATTAGTGATCCCTCTACCACCTGGAACACCCTCAACATTAAACAGGGGTGGAATGTAAGCTGCCACAGATTGTAGGGCATATTGTTAAATCTGTAAGACAGCTATAACAATTCCACCCTAAATGGCCAGTAAGAACCATTTTTAGAGAATAACACAGACTTAGCAACTAAGATAGACACTCCTCTAGCATAATTTACCTGTAGTAAGATAAGATGGGGTTTATGTTTTTGGAGGTATTAAAACATTAAGGTCCTTTTAGTTTTGGAATTACAGTATTTATCGGCGTATAACATGCACAGGCATATAACACGCACATGTGTATAACACGCACCCTAACTTTAAGAGGGAAGTTTCAGGAAAAAAAACTTTCAACAGCCTATAATATGCAGGCACAGGCACAGTTTACCCTCTATTTTCAGGGTAAAAAGGTGAGTGTAATATGCCAATAAATACAGTATTAGCCAGATTCAGGTAGAGTTACACGGGCGTATCAGTAGATACACCGTCGTAACTCTGAATCTGTGCCATCGTATATTTAAGTGTATTCTCAAATTGAGATACACTTAAATCTAGCTAAGATACGACCGCCGGCGCCGTCGTATCTTAGCTGTCTATTTACGCCGGCCGCTAGGGGCGTGTACGCTGATTTACGCCTAGAATGCGTAAATCAGTGAGATACGCCTATTCACGAACGTACGATTGCCCATCGCAGTAAAGATACGCCGTTTACGTAAGACGTTTTCAGGCCTAAAGATATTCCACCAAAAAGATAGCGCAGCCAATGTTAAGTATGGACGTCGGAACCGCGTCGAATTCTTAAATTTTTACGTCGTTTGCGTAAGTCGTCCGTGAATTGGGCTGGGCGTAATTTACGTCCACGTCGAAACCAGTAAGTCTTTGCGGCGTAATTTAGAGCATGCACACTGGGATATGTCCACGGACGGCGCATGCGGCGCTCGTTCAAAACGTCAAAACTGCAAACACCTGGTGATCTATCCTAATAGAAAACAAAGTGACAAATGAAGGAGGTAATAGTGTCTGTGCTGTGTGACAAAGGGATGGGGAACATGAAATGAAAGGGGAAAAAATGATATACTAAGTCTGTGAACATAAATAACCTCAAATATCCATTGCATAATCCAAATAGCAGCGAATACAATAATCCGGATAACGATGAATAAGTGAAAAAAACAAATATAAATGTAAATCATACAACACAATATACCATGTGAATGAATATATAAATCTATACACAATAAGGTGCAGTATGGTATGCCAAAAACATACACATCCACAAAGAGTGCATATAGTAGTGAGTAGGTGGAAAAAAAAGGAGAAAAAGTCTCTAAAATATGATCCCAAAGCCGATTGTTGAAAGATGAAAAAGCTTCACAGTGCTGGAACACCTCTTGTGGTTTTTATCTGCTCACCTCACTGCTGATGTACTAACAGCCTAGTGATCCTCAGTTACCAGATGGCACAATCTATTTAAAGGTATACTTGGAGGACCCAGTTCCAGGTAAACACATGAAAAAATACCAGCGAGGTATATAGCGTAATTCTGTGACCCTTCTTGTGGCTCAGATAGGAATACAATAGCAATGTACTCACTCAGAATAACAGGATGTAGAGCCTATCTCCACGAGCGCCGAGCTCTTAACAGATCCTGCTTGTCTTATCTTGTTCCTCCTTATCTCATGGGCTAGCACTGGCGGAAAACCGTAGCTCAGAGAATGGTAGTGAGGTGGAGAGGAGAGAGGAGGCACATAGCATAATCCCGTTGCAAACAGATTTATTAATAAAAACAGTATAAAAAAAACTCACATTTACACAGATTAACTGGTGTCAAAAATCCACGAGCAATGGGCTCGTCTGCCGACCGTCAGGATGTGCAGTGTCCAGTGCTCCAATCCGACGCGTATCGTCACGTCACGTGACTTCATCGGGGGATCGCCTATAAGGAATATTTAGAGGAAGCTAATTTACCAAAGATGTCGCAAGAAAATGATGAACTCCTAGAAGATCTAATAACGCAGAAGGAAATCCATAAAGCCATTCAAGAAACATCTGGAGGTAAGAGCCCAGGTCCGGACGGGTTACCGATAAAGTATTATAAAAAAATTAAAGAACTCTTGCAACTATTTTAATAGATTGGGAGAAAAGGAAGAAATAAGAAAATAATCTCTCCTTGCCAATATTTCAATTATTCCTAAAATGGGAAAAGATGGTACTCTTTGTTCCAATTACCGTCCAATAGCATTATTGAATGCTGACATAAAGGTTTATGCAAAAATGTTGGCAACGAGGACAAAGGCATTAATTCTGGACCTAATAAATGCAGATCAGGCAGGATTTGTAAAAGGGAGAGAAGGGAGGGACAATAGAACCATACTGTTACTACAGGAGGACAATAAGAAGAAACCCCCAGTCCTACTCATGTCAATAGATGCTGAAAAGGTCGACTGGGGGTTTATGATGGAAACTTTGCGAATTATTGGATTGGGTCCTAGATTTATGAAATGGGTTGAAAACTTATATAACCACCCGACAGCACGGGTGAAGGTCAACGGGAGTGTGTTGTCTGCGTTTGAAATGATGAATGGAACCAGACATGGCTGCCCGCTCTCGCCCCTCCTGTATGTAATATCACTGGAACCATTATTGGCTAGGATACAGAACAATCCGGGTATAGGGGGGTGAGAGTGGGAGAGGAGGAGCATAAGGTTGTGGCGTACGCAGACGACATACTCCTATATGTGACTAAACCTGGACTCTCTTCCTAATGTAATGAAAGAAATAAAAAAATATAGGGGAACTTTCTAATTTTAAAATCAATCCTATAAAAATGGTAATTCTGAACCTGGGAATAGAAACAAAAGAAGAAAATGAGTTACAGAAAGAATTCCCATTTACCTGGGAAAAAAAAACATTAACATACTTAGGAATAAAGATTACACCCAGAGTAGAAAAATTATACTTGGCCAATTATATTCCCTTAGTTAACTAAATAAAACAGGATATAAAAAAAATAGCAAAGAAACCGATCTCCTGGGTAGATAGGATCAATGCATTTAAAATGATGATATTACCGAAAATAATTTACAAATTCCAAATGCTTTCTATAAGAATTCCACAAAGTTTTTTCAAGATAATAAGAACTATAATTCTGAAATATATTTGACAGGGCAAAAAAGCCAGAGTAAGCTATACTATTCTAAGCCGTAAAAAAAAGGGGGGGTTGGCGCTCCCAGATATAAAGAGATACTATTACGCTGTAATTTTAGCAAGGTTAGCAGAATAGACAAACATTTACACTAAAAAGAAGTGGGTACAGATAGAAGACACAATAAGTTTGACACAATTAAATAGGAATGTTTGGATACCACCTAAAGTTAGAAAAATGGGCATGGACACACACAGTATAACAAAGAATGTATTTAAAATATGGGATACACTATATAGGCGGGAAAAATGGGAATATAACTCTCCATTAATCCCATTAGCAGGCACAATTTTTTTTCCACCAGGTAACAAGACACGAATGGGAAAGCGATTAGGTGTTAAAAAATTAGGCGAGATTGTCACACAAGGTAAAATAAGGCCAAGAAATTATTTTCAAACACTGGAAGGGGTTCAACATTACAGTGAATACTTTCAATTAAAGCATTTTGGGCCAGATTCACAGAGCAGATACGACGGCGTATCTCCTGATACACCGTCATATCTGTTGTTCTATCTATGCGACTGATTCATAGAATCAGTTACGCAAGGCCACGCCCCCTGGAGCTCCTAAGATGGCAGCTTAGGAACGGAGCTCTGCTCACCGCTAGCCGTTTGACGACGATAACCGGAGATTTGGATCCTATACACCCGCGAAAACGTCATCTGCGGATAGTGGAATCTTTGGTGATTCGAACCGTACCAGACATCTCAATTGATACTGACAGGATACAAGTTTAAGAGCCTGATAGGAGACAGGCCATAGGAGCGGTGACTCTCCTCATAGACGGCCATTATACGGTAATTACCGGGCTATTAGACCTGCTGAGGGAGTTGGATTGACACCAGCGGGTGGATAGTACAGTAGAAAACCAGTCCATGACAGGCAAATATCACAGGAAAGGCAGGAATATTAATAAAGGATCTGTTATGAAAAAGACTCTCATCAAAATGGCCGCCGTACCTCAGATACACACACTGGAAACAACGGAGGCCTCCACATCTGACAGACAAGTTTTATCTCCTTTGCTGGCTGCATCTTTACCTCAGGCATCTTGTTCTGACACATCTCCTATTCTGTATTCCACTGCACTGAAGGAAGGAGTGATTCCTAGTAATAATAGACATATAATTCCTGCAGAGATTCCCTCACAGAACCCTGTTAATGTGCAGACTAATGCTGAACAGGCTCGTGATGTTTCCTTCAATGTCACTGATTTGTTTAACAGAATATCTGAAATGCTGGACAGGGGACTGGCACAGAATGCTGAGAGAATCACTAGAGACATTAGGGCTGAATTTCAATGTCTTGGAAACAGGATTGAAACTATTGAACACAAACTGGATATCAATATTGCCAGAATTGATCAGAATGCTGACCATTTGTTATTTCTGCAAGAACAGCTGGAAGCTGCTCAGGCTAGGATCGAAAATCTTGAGAACAGATCAAGGAGGGACAATTTCAGGGTCAGGGGATTGCCTGAATCCATTGTTGATGTTCATGCGGCAATACAGGACATTATTAAAGTTCTGATTCCGTCTATTCCAACTCACAAATTGGAATTGGACCGTGCACATAGGTCCCTAGGACCATTGAGAAAGGATGGCTTACCGAGGGATGTGGTAGTCAAACCTCATTATTATTCTGTCAAGGAAGAAATAATGAAAAAATCTCGACAACATGAACAATTACAATACCAGGGCGCAACCATCCAAATATTTTCTGATATTTCCCCGTACACAATACAGAGGAGAAGAGAGATGAAACCTTTATTGTCTGCCCTCTTGAAAAAGGACATCAGGTATAAATGGGCCTTTCCGTTCGCACTGAAATTTTCATATAATGGCAGACATTATGTAGTTCACAATTTTCAGGAGGGTGAAAGACTATTATTGGATCTGAAGATTATTTTTGTCGAACCGGACATGGATACTACGCCTACCCAGCAAAATTCGGCCAAAAGACAAACCCCTATTAGCCCGAATTCTTCTACCTGGAACAGAGTCAAGCACAGGAAGGTTAAGAATGACTTTGCTACCTGAAGTTGAGATACATTTCTTTGCATTCTTTTTTTTTCCTTTGTGTGGTCGTCAAATTTTTTTTTTTTTCTTACGATTGGTAGAAATGGTTTCACCAAAACATTTTTTGTCTGCATTTTCCCAGGGAACATGGATTTTTTGATATTTTTTTAAAATATATATAAACTTAGATTTATTGATTAATATATAATTTTCCATTTTTTTTTTTTTAGCATATGATTATATATTTTGAAAGGTTAAGGGAGGGGTTGGAATGTGTGTTTTTTTTTTTATTTGTGCCAATCTGGGAAAATTCATTTTAATATTTGTTATATTTACTATGCCTTTTTGGGTCGATTTCTTCTTACACAAGAATTTAATGTATGATTATTTAACCGTCGTCGGCGGCCGGCGGTGAGGCATTGGGCCTCAGCTTGCTTCTTGGGTCGACATTTGGTCGTCCTAGGGAGTAGGTACCTAGCCCTTTATATGGGCTGTTCTAAGGTCATGTGTTTGAATGAGGGGAGGGAGGATATACTCTCCCTTCATTCTGGGTCATGGTTTGACCTTCTGTTATCCTACAGTTTACTATATTGTTTATGTTTTTGTTTTTATTTCTTCCTCTTCTACTTTTATACCTTTTCTTTCTCTCCTACCTTATTTACCATGTCAGCCTACCTGCCAATTAGTGGTTTTACTGGATTGTGTACACAGCCATCGTTATGCAACCCGTCTATGGTACTGATCACGACTCATGGCTGGTTCAAATAACCCTTCTACACCCCTTCGTGTTGTTTCACACAACACTCAGGGGTTGAATTCTCCAATTAAAAGGCGAAAGGCCCTACAAGCCTACAAGTCCCTTCATGTCGATGTGGTTTTCCTACAAGAGACACACTTCCCAAAAAGGTACGCCCCCTCTTTTTTGCATGCACATTTTCCGGTGTTTTACCTGTCTAAAGCAGAAAATAAGACTAAAGGGGTAGCCGTCTTATTTTCTAAATTCTGCAATTTTGACTTGATTAAGGAATACGCGGACCCGGAGGGTAGATTTGTCTTGGTAAAGGGAACCCTGGAAGGAAATCTGTATACTTTTGTCTCGTATTATGCACCTAATAGGGGACAAAAGGGATTCTTTTATCAAATGTTTGATGTTCTCCAACCTTTTATGGAGGGTATCATCATTATGGGTGGAGATTCCAACTTAGCCTTTGATTCGGGATTAGATAAATCTAAACAACATAATGCGAAAATGATTAGACCAACTAAAGCTAGTACACAGGTGGCGCGTATGCTTCACCAATCTAGTTTGACTGATATATGGAGGGAATTGAATCCTAAAACTAAAGATTTCACTCACTTTTCTAATCCCCACCAATCATATTCACGAATAGACCATATATTGCTTTCCAATCGCCACGTCCCTTCAGCTATAAAATCTACTATTGTGGATGTCTCTTGGTCGGACCATTCTATGGTTCTGTTATCTTTAAGAAAAGAGAATTCTACCCAAAGAGTGTCTCATTGGACACTTAACCAGTCAATTTTAAAGGATCCTGTTTTAGTAGCAGAAATCGAACAAGCTATAAAATAATATTTTGATTTTAATGATACAGAAGAAATGTCCCCAGAAACTTTATGGGCTGCTCATAAGGTGACTGTTAGGGGCAAAATTATACAGATTGCAGCTAGAGTAAAAAGAATGAGGAAGTTAGAGGTGGAAAAACTTGAAGAGACATATGTGGACTTGAGTAGAAAACATAAATTAGATCCTTCTGAATTTCCTACTTCCAAACTTGATTCAGCTAGAACTGCATTGAATCTAGCGCTTACAGTAAGGGCAGATGAGGCTATGAAATGGACTGGTGCTAAATTTTACCGGTTAAAAGATAGGATAGGCCCGATGCTGGCGAATAAATTGTCCCCTAGATTTAGATCAAGGATTCTACCCAAAATTAGACAAGCAAATGGTTCATTTACTCTGAACCCTCGGCGGATAATGACAGCCTTTCAAAACTTTTATTCCAAACTTTACGCTTTTGATGGCGACTATGCATCTGATAAAGTGGAGAAGTTTCTTGATGGCTTAGATCTTCCTAAATTGACAGAGGTACATAGAGAGGTATTGGAGGCTCCCATATCGGCCGAGGAAGTTCAGACGGTGATCAATAATTTGAAAACGGATAAGGCTCCCGGTCCGGATGGTTTTTCTTCTCCTTACTACAAAACATTTTCAGTTGTCCTGTCGCCCTATCTCGCACAGTTTTATAATTACTTAACGGATGGTAACCCTATAGGTAAACAACTCAATATGGCATATATTTCGGTAATCCCAAAACCTGACAAGGACCACAGTCAAGTTGAGAATTATAGACCAATATCCCTTATAAACAATGACCTTAAAATTTTGACTAAAATAATGGCCAATAGATTGTCATCTTTCATAGGTCAATATATTCATAAGGATCAAGTTGGTTTTATTCCCGGGAGGCAAGGTCCAGACCAGATAAGGAGGGCTGTCAATCTAATTTCTATAATGCAATCTAGATGGACTGGGGAACATAAGCAAGAGGGTATGCTTCTTTCATTAGACCTTCAGAAGGCCTTTGACTCAGTTTCTTGGCCATATATGTTTGCAGTACTGAGGAGATGGGGATTTGGTTCCAGAATTATGGGAATTTTATCTGCACTTTATTCTTCTCCTGAGGCTAAAATACGATTACAAGGTATATTTTCGGAATCTATTAAAATAAAAAGGGGTACAAGGCAGGGATGTCCCTTGTCTCCCCTGATATTCGCGATCGTGATAGAATCTTTGGCAATAGCTTTTCGAAGTAACTTGAATATCAGGGGGGTTAACTGTACGCAAAAAGATCATAAATGTGCGTTATTTGCAGATGACCTGTTACTATTCATAACCTCACCAACCTCCTCTTTACCTGCAATCTACTCTTTGCTGGACAATTTTTCAGAAGTTTCAGGGCTTAAAGTCAATATAGCCAAATCTAGAGCCCTTAATGTATCGCTGCCTGAAACTATGGTATCCTTACTGAAAAATGAATATAAATTCAGCTGGAACAATTCATCTATTAAATATTTGGGTATTATTTTACTCCGAATTTCGAGTCTTTATATTTAGCTAATTACCCTCCTATGTATAAGAAACTTGAAAAGGATTTGTGCGACTGGGATACTCAGAACATAGGCTGGATAGGCAGGATTAATTCGGTTAAGATGACCCTTCTCCCCAGACTTCTATATCTTTTTCGCTCACTACCTATACCGATAAAAAAAATCATTTGAAGTCCTTTCAGGGTAAAATTACCAAATTTATCTGGAACAAAAAGGGTCCGCGTGTTTCTTCACGTTGTCTTTTTAATCTCCATGAACAGGGGGGTCTGGGAGTTCCAAATTTGTGGTGGTATTACCAAGCTGCTAGATTGGCCCAACTATCGGACGTATACATCAAAAAGGATCATCCTGAATGGGTTAATATAGAAGAACAGGCATCCCCAGCGTATTCGTTAGAAAGTTTATTGTGGTGTATCCCCAAACGTAGACCTTATATTCTGTCCCCGGCTCTTTCACAGGCTTTAGTTCTCTGGGATTCACTTAGGAATAATCCTTCCATAATCTCGAAGGGTCAACCTTTGGCTGATATTTTTCAAGATCCGATCTTTACCTCTAATGTTGATATTGAATCATTTAAATGGTGGCGTGACAAGGGGGTGTACCGTATTGGGCGTTTTTTTTCACATTTAGGTCCCCTTTCTGAACAATATTTTGTGGATAATTTTAATCTTCCTTCCTCTGAGAAATTGAGATTTTCTCAAATATACGATTATGCTCAGAAACTTTGGACAGACAAAATTGTATCTGGACGTCTATCTCCATATGAGCATAAATGTGATCAAGCTTCGGAGAGAAGGGGAGTTATTTCGGTTATATATAAATCACTTGCGACAAATGATAATAAATTACCTCATATGCTAGCTTGGGAGAGGGAACTTCATGATGAATGGGACTTGAAAGATTGGTGTGGAAACTTTATTAGATCTATTAAAGGCTTTATGAGTGTGCCTCTTATGGAGGCAAATGTGAAAATATTTACCAGGTGGTATCTTGTTCCTCTAAAATTGGCATCTATTTATCCCTCCTCCTCACCTCTGTGCTTTAGCGGATGCCATGGGGTGGGCTCTATGATACACGGTGGGAATGTCCAAGGATACGTGGATACTGGAACAAGGTATTCCATATTATTAGACGGGTCACGGGTTGTAATTTACATCAGTCCCCGGCGATTGCTTTGCTGAATGGATTCATACCTCAGGTTCAAAAGGTTACCAGAAAACTGATATTATTTATCCTGACGGGTGCTAGAATTACTATAGCAGCTGCCTGGAAGAAACCATCGGTTTCTATACTAAGTATGAAAAGAAAAGTCACATGGATAATGGAACAAGAAAAAAGAATTGGCTCCATGATGGATAAACTTACCCAGTTCAATGAAATATGGGAGCCTTGGTTGAAATTTATGGGAATCTCATATACCTTGCGGATTTAGTATTAGCTTTCGCTTTGGACTGATGTGCACTTTTGACAGTAAGGCCCCGTACACACCATAGAATCTATCCGCAGATAAATCCCATCAAATGGGTTTCAGCGGATAGATTCTATGGTGTGTACACTCCTGCGGATATTTATCCTCGGATAAATCTCCCCTGGGATGGATTTTCAGCAGATGAATATTTGCTGACATGCTCAACAAATCCATCTGCTGAAGTCCATCCCAAAGGATGGATCCGCTCGTCTGTACAGACTCACCGGATCCATCTGTCCAAAGGGATTCCCCGCACGCATCGTAATGATTTGACGCATGCGTGGAATTCCTTATATGACAGCGTCGCGCCCGTCGCCGTGTCATAATACACGTCATCGCCAGAGGATTTCAGCGCGGATTTCAATGCGATGGTGTGTACACGCCATCGCATAGAAATCTTCTGAAATCCTCGAGAGGATTTATCTGCGGATAAATCCTCTCGTGTGTATGGGGCCGTAGGCTCTTTGTCCTTCTTTTATCTCTTCTCCAACTCCTTTCTCTTTCTCTATCTTTCTTTCTTTTATTATGCTGTCTTTTTTTTTCTCTATTAATATTTCTCTCTTATTATTTTGTTTATGTTGTTTCTTTTTTTTTTTTTATTATTATTATATGAATAAGGAACAAGTTTTGCATACATATATTGTTCTTTTCCTTTATTTTGACAAGAATAATATATATTCTTTATTATTCTTCCCATATGTTACATTTTATTTTAAAATGGTTTGATTGAACCTAATTGTAATGGTTTCTTAAACCCTCTTAGGTATGTTATATGGAGGATGGTTTTGAAGTTGTCCTCTTGTTATCGGGTTATTCTTATTATCTATTAAAAGAGAGGGGGGATGATAGGGTTATTCTGCCTCTTAGGGCACAGAGTGATCCCATTAGGGGTGTCGGGGGGTGGAGTTTACCCTAGGCATATATCCTCCTTATAGATCTAAACAAATAATCTATTATATTTTTTTAAATTTCATGGGTCTGGATTGGATTATACGGATTATAGTATCTCTGGAGGTTGGGGAGGACAATTGGGTTGGATTTTGTTTTCTTCAATATATTTATTCTTTTTTGTTATTCACAATTTCTTTTACGTTTTAATGGTACTTTGTTTCAATGTGGAATGGAAGGGCAGGAAATGAACTAAATGTACCTTGTTGTTTTTGACTGTATGCCACAATGTAATAATTTTAATTGATGTTCATTACTTTGTACTGATTTATTTTTTCTGAAAATAAACTTAAACTTGAATGAAAAAAAAAGAATCAGTTACGCATAGATAGCCAGAAGATCCGACAGGTGTAATTGTTTTACACTGTCGGATCTTAGGATGCAATACCGCGGCCGCCGCTGGGGGGGGGGTTCGCGTCGTAATACAGCGTCGGGTATGCAAATTAGGAATTACGGCGATCCACGAAGATTTTTCCCGTCGTTACTTCGTCGAGAGTGTTAGATTTCCGTCGCAAAGATAGGGCACCTTTAACATTGTGTAAAAGTACTCCACCATGTTAAAGTATGCCCGTCTTTCGCTTTTGATTTTTTTTTCTTTTTTTCTTTTTCCCGCCGCAAGTCTTTTTTTCACGTCTCGATTCACAAAACGTTGGTGCGCCGTAATTTCGCGCAAAGCACGTCGGGAAATTTGCGATGGGAGCATGCGCAGTACGTCCGGCGCGGGAGCGCGCCTAATTTAAATGGTACCCGCCCCATTTGAATTGGGCTGCCTTGCGCCGGACCTGTTTACGATACACCGACGCAAATTTCCAGGTAAGTGCTTTGTGGATCGGGCACTAAATCGGGAAATTTGCGGCGGTATAACGTAAACGGGTTACATTACGCTGCGCCGCCGGACTGTGAATCTGGCCCTTTGTGAGCACTTTACCACAGTCGATTAGAGATGATAACACATTAAACCCAATAGAAAAGCTATGTTCCATCGGAAAACCACTAAAACATGGAATAGCGTTTGTATATGGGATATTAACGGACTTAGAGATGCAGGGAACACTGACATGTGTAGAAAAGTGGGGACAGGACAGTGTTCAACTTTGCCACTGACATCACCACAATTGAGGCAAACTACAAATGGATGGTACGCTGGCATTTGACCCCTGAGAGAATGAGTAAAATACATCCAAATAATTTGGTGTTGTGCTGGAGGGAATGCAAACAAGTAGGAACGACAATGCATGTCTGGTGGGACTGCCCGAGAATACAAGAGTACTGAGAAGAAGTTCTAGAATATATAGAAGAAATAACAGGTGAAAAGATCTCTCATAATCCCTTGACCTGTTTGTTCCATGGAACGGACAGGCCAAAAAAACAGTATGGACTGACTTTGGTTCCGGTGTTGCTAAATGCAGCAAAGGGCCTAATCCCCAAAAATTGGTTACATTCACAGAGGCCATCTATAAAAGAGTGGATACACCGAGTAGATTACATAGCAGAAATGGAATATCTGGGGTGAGGCGAACTAGGAGGAGAGGCTAGAGGTAGAACAGTCTGGGAGAAATGGAGAGCTTTCAAAACATCAGAAAAAATTGTACAGGGAATGATAGAAACAGACAGGTGAGATATAGATACAAATAAAGAAGTTAAATGTAAACAGTGACCGACAGAACCGATGGGAGGAGGGGAGGGGAGGTTTAGGATTAGAGGGGAATAAATGTAAGAAATAAGGGTAGCACTTGAGGCGTGGGTTTCCTTGATGGAATGATGGTTATAACAAATTTTGGTTACTCATACAAGAAGGACTTTGCTTTTATATATAAGAAAGAAGGAAAATCCATGTAAAAGAAGTATTAAATAATAATAATAATAATAATAATAATAATAATAATAATAAGAGATAAATGAAGTATATAAACCACATATGATGCAGAACCATAGAAGAGACGTAATGGGCAAATTAACCGTTAGCATGTCTCGCTGTCCTTTTTCATTTGGTTGAGTCTGATGTGGAAGAAAAAAAAAAGATGAGCCCGATGCTCGTGGATTTGACACCAGTTAATCTGTGTAAATGTGAGTTTTTTTATACGTTTTTTATTAATAAATCTGTTTGCAACGGGATTATGCTATGTGCCTCCTCTCTCCTCTCCACCTCACTACCATTCTCTGAGCTACGGTTTGCCGCCAGTGCTAGCCCATGAGATAAGGAGGAACAAGATAAGACAAGCAGGATCTGTTAAGAGCTTGGCGCTCGTGGAGATAGGCTCTACATCCTGTTATTCTGAGTGAGTACATTGCTATTGTATTCCTATCTGAGCCACAAGAAGGGTCACAGAATTACGCTATATACACCTTGCTGTTATTTTTACATGTGTCTACCTGGAACTGGGTCCTCCAAGTATACCTTCAAATAGATTGTGCCATCTGGTAACTGAGGATCACTAGGCTGTTAGTACAACAGTAGTGAGGTGAACAGATAAGAGCCACAAGAGGTGTTCCAGCACTGTGAAGCTTTTTTATCTTTCAACAATTGGCTTTGGGATCACATTTTAGAGACTTTTTCTCCTGTTTTTTTCCACCTACTCACTACTATATGCACTCTTAGTAGATGTGTATGTTTTTGGCATACCACACTGCATCTTATTGTGTATAGGTTTATATATTCATTCACATAGTATATTGTGTTGTATGATTTACATTTATATTTGTTTTTTTCACTTATTCACCGTCATCTGGATTATTGTATTCACTGCTATTTGGATTATGCAATGGCTATTTGAGGTTATTTATGAATGAATGAATGAATGAATGAAAAACTTATATAGCGCGGCACATGCGAACTGAATCGCCTCTGGGCGCTTGATGTTTCGTGTCTCATGACATCAAAAGAGCAGAGTTTTAATCTGTCTTCTGAAAGTCAGGTGGTTTTCCTCCAACCGAACGCTGGTTGGTAAAGCGTTCCATAGTCTCGGACCTTGAAAAGCAAACCTTCTTTCTCCTTTGGACTTGTATTTGGTTTTTGGCACCTTGACCAGATTTTGGTCAGTGGATCGCAGAACGCGATTAGAATTGTGAGGTTCTATCTTGTCGCAAAGATATTGCGGCGCCTTCCCATGGATGCACTTATGTGTCAGGCAGAGTGCTTTAAATACAATTCTGTCTTTTACTGGCAACCAGTGAAGGGTTCTCAGCGAAGGTGAGATTGATTCCCATGTTTTTTTCCCAGTCACCAGTCTGGCGGCCGTATTCTGTACGACTTGCAGACGAGCGATTTGGTACTTTGGGAGCCCGAGGTAAAGGGCATTTGCATAGTCCAGTCTGGAATTCACGATTGTTCCCACCACGACTGCTACGTCTTCTTTGGGGATAAATGGAATAAGTCTGCGTAGTAGGCGCAACAAATGGTGCGATCTGCTGACTACTGACCCTATTTGTGCGTCCATTGTCATGAAGGTGTCAAAAATGACTCCTAGACTTTTGACTTTGGAGCTAGGGGAGATGATTTGGCCCAGAATGGGTGGCAGTGTCCAGGTTGTTGCCAGTTGACTCTTTCGGTTGGCGTGAAACATAAGAAGTTCTGTTTTGGAACTGTTGAGTTTAAGATAACTCTTAGTCATCCAGTTTTCTATCGAAGAGAGACATTTCTCTAAACTGAGATGATGATCCTTTTTGTTGCAGATGCGAAAATACAATTGCGTATCGTCTGCATAAGAGTGATAAAGTAGTTCTTGGCTACTGATAATATCAAAGAGAGGGCGAAGATAGATGTTGAACAGTACCGGTGACAGGGGGGATCCTTGGGGGACTCCACATGGCACCGTGCGTTTTTCCGACGTGAAAGATCCCAGTTTCACTGTTTGTGATCGGTTTTCAAGAAAGGAGGAAAACCATTTATATGTTCACATACTTAGTATATAATTTTTCCCCTTTCATTTCATGTTCCCCATCCCTTTGTCACACAGCGCAGACACTATTACCTCCTTCATGAGGTTAGAAGCTGATTGGTTTCTATGCAGAAATGTGACTTATTTTGCATTCTCTAGCTGTAGTAAATAAACCCCATAATCCATAAACTAGGGTCATAGTACCAACCTCACCCACCCTGCCTGTAGTCCCAAAATTACTACAAGTTTAGTCCCAAAACAAAAAGTACAGCAATCTTACCCTAGGGGGGATCTTTCTCATCCAGATGGAGATAAAGAAGGTTGTAAAGGAACACAAGCAGTAGTACATGCATCAAACAGCATAGGTGTGTTAAAGATGAATGTCAGCCTGAAAACACAAGGGCATACTAATAGTAATCAAACCTGTCAACAGACAGAATCATTGAAAAAAAAAACCAGCTAGTATAGGTCAAAAAGCAGATGTCAGCAAGCAACCAAAAGTAGGTAACTACAAGATTAAAAATATCAGCTGCTCCCCAAGGATTCCAGCCACCTATTAGCTTCTCTTGGAGATGTGAAGAATTACGCCTTGCCCTTGTCCACTACATGAAGTTATGCTGGATATATCATGCTGTATTGGATGTTGCACTCTCAGGCCCCATACACACGATAGAATCCATCCGCAGATAAATCCCAGCAAATGGGTTTCTGCGGATAGATCCTATGGTGTGTACACGCCAGCGGATCTGTTTCCGCGGAGAAATCTCTTCTGGGATGGATTCCAGCAGATCGGATATTTGCTGACATGCACAACAAATCCATCTGCTGGAATCCATCCCAACAGATGGATCCGCTCGTCTGTACAGACTCACCGGATCCATCCGTCCAAAGGGATTCCCCGCACGCGTCGTAATGATTTGACGCATGCGTGGAATTCCTTATATGACAGCGTCGCGCCCGTCGCCGCGTCATAATCGCGGCGACGGCGCGACACGTCATCGCCAGAGGATTTCCGCGCGGATTTCAATGCGATGGTGTGTACACTCCATCGCATAGAAATCTGCGGAAATCTTTGAGAGGATTTATCCGTGGAAACGGTCCGCTGGACCGTATCCGCGGATAAATTCTCTCGTGTGTATGGGGCCTCAGAGGTGCTGCTTCACACTCTTAAATGCTGAGCATTGGTTTTGGGTAGCATCCAAAAAATCTGGGAAAATGGTAATAGGATTATTGTTATAAACTGAAAAAAAAAGAAAGTAAACTATAAACTAAAGAAAAAAATATATATATAAAAAAGTATAAATGTATTAC
Source organism: Rana temporaria (assembly GCF_905171775.1). Taxonomy (NCBI): domain Eukaryota; kingdom Metazoa; phylum Chordata; class Amphibia; order Anura; family Ranidae; genus Rana; species Rana temporaria. The sequence goes on from NC_053493.1 coordinate 222,267,069, forward strand.
AAAGCATATATATATATATATATTATATATATATATATATATATATATATATATATATATATATATATATATATATATATATATATATATATATATATATATATAGTAGAAAAACAATATCAATAATGAGAAAGTTTATAATTGACTAAGGGATGATGGCAACCACATGCCACTGTACATGAGTTAACTTCTTTTATATGATTATTGTTAGCTACCCTTTCATATTCTGAGCATGTTGTAGGATACTTTCTTTATCCCTGAAGTATAGAAACTGGGACAATAGTGGAAGAGGATACCGTCCAGGTGGTGGGGCCTGCAGATGGACCTGGTGAGCTCTTTTAACCACTTAAGACCCGGACCATTATGCAGGTAAAGGACCTGGCCCCTTTTGTGATTCGGCACTGCGTTGCTTTAACTGACAATTGCGCGATCGTGCGACGTGGCTCCCAAACAAAATTGACGTAATTTTTTCCCCACAAATAGAGATTTATTTTGGTGGTATTTGATCACCTCTGCGGTTTTTATTTTTTGCTTTATAAATTAAAATAGAGCGACAATTTTGAAAAAAAAAATCAATATTTTTTACTTTTGCTATAATAAATATCCCCCAAAAATATATAATTATTTTTTTCCTCAGTTTAGGCCCGATACATATTCTCCTACATATTTTTGGTAAAAAAATTGCAATAAGCGTTTATTAATTGGTTTGCGCAAAAGTTATAGCGTTTACAAAATAGGGAATAGTTTTATAGCAGTTTTTTTTATATTTTTTTACTAGTAATGGCGGCGATCCGCGATTTTTTTTTATGACTGCGACATGTTGGCAGACACATCGGACACTTTTGACACATTTTTGGGACCATCGTCATTTTTACAGCTAAAAGTGCTATAAAAATGCACTGATTACTGTGAAAATGACAATGGCAGTGAAGGGGTTAACCACTAGGGTTCGCTAAGGGGTTAAGTGTGCCCTAAGGAAGTGATTCTTACTGTAGGGGGGCGTGGCTGGATGTGTGATGTCACTGATCGTCGTTCCCTATAACAGAGAACAGACGATCAGTGACAAGCCACAGAGAAGAACAGGGAATGCTTATTTACACTCACACTCTCCCCGTTCTTCAGCTCCTGTGACCCGAATAGCGGGACACCGGCGTCGATTGGGTCCACGGGTCCCACGGGCATGGTCATGGAGCTTCGGACTGGGTCATGAGCGTGTCACTGGCGGCGCGCGAGACCCACGGCTGGGCACTAAATGGGCAACATACCTGTACCCAGCCGTGCCATTAGGCCGATGTATATCGGCGTTAGGCGGTCCACAAGTGGTTAATGGCAAAAAGGTTGGAAAACCAATCTTCCCGAAAAGTTTGCCTCAGCCACTGTAACGAGAATTCCTCTGGGTGTTTACCCTCTGAGCCCTCTGAGAAACCCAGAAAGCAGAGGTTGTTCTAGATTGGCCTTCTGGAACTTATGGTCCGCTACAACATCGCGGATAGTCACTATTAGGGGGTTCCAGTCATCCTGATACGCTGCTCAGCATTGGAATTGGCACTTTTACTGCCTTCCTGCCCAGGCCAATGTTCAGCTTTCATGACTTTGAATAACAATTGCACAGTCATGCAACACTGTACCCATATGACATTTTTATCATTTTTTTCTCACAAATAGAGCTTTCTTTTGGTGGTATTTAATCACTACTGTTTTTTGTTTTCTTTGCAAAAAAATAAATTAAAAAAGTCATAAAATGTTGAAAAAAAAAGTTTTTCTTAGTTTCTGTAATTATTCTCCTTCACAGATGTGTGCTGATGAGGAGGCACTGATGCACACTAAGAGGCTGCACTGATGGGCACCGATGAGGTGGCACTGATGAGGTAGCACTGGAGGGCACTGATTAGGTTGCACTGATGAGGAGACACTAATATGCCACACTGATGGGCACTGATGAGCACTGATAGGCAGCATTATTGGGCACTGATAGGTGAGACTGATGGGCACTGATAGGTGGCACTGGTGGGCATTGATAGGCGGCACTAATGGGCAGCATTGATGAATATTGAACTCTTTGGCCTAAATAACAAAGGCACTGAAAGGCAGCACTAATGGGCACTGATTGAAGGAAAAAAGCTGGGACAGCCGCACTCCAAAAAAACTCCTCCTTTAATTAAAAATCACAAAATACATGCCACAGCAAAAAACAGCACAACAAAAGAAAAGCTAGCTTTTCTTTTGTTGTGCTGTTTTTTGCTGTGGCATGTATTTTGTGATTTTTAATTAAAGGAGGAGTTTTTTTGGAGTGCGGCTGTCCCAGCTTTTTTCCTTCATCCTAACCTGCATTTTGATTGCACTGCCTGCACCCTTGGCTCAGACCACAGGAATCAGATTACCTGGTTCTCTTTGAGCGGTTACCCACTCTCTCAATGGGCACTGATTGGTGTCACTGATGGGCACTGATTGGTGTCACTGATGGGCACTGCTGGGGCTGTACTGTAATCAGAGCTCTGACTCCTCCAGACTCCTCCAGAAAAAAGTTACCTTCAGAAGAAGTTACCTTACGAAACGTGCGTAAAGCGGTTACACGCACTTCCGGGTGGAACAGCTAACTAGCTCAGTGGAACGCACGGCGTCCGGCAGCTGCTACCACATACATACCGGACTGATAGTGCTGTGTCTGCACATCTGCGATTATCGCAGGCAGCTCATCTTTTATTTACTATTTTTTCAACTTTTTTATTTTGTATTCAATTTTATTTGTAATTATCCTTGTCCTGATTACTTTATGGGTAATACTATACACTGTTTGTACACGCTCATATTTTATTTAGGACGCCAAGCTCTTATTGGCAGTGCAATAAAGCTTACCCTGGTTTTTACATATCACGCTATGGGAGCCTGTCTTTTTTTCTGGAGGAGTCTGGACGATTAGGAAGATCTTTGCCACCTGGTGGAAGTCATTCCCAGAGAGCTCAGGGAAGGAAGGATTGGGATCGAGAGACATCGCAGCGTGTTTTGCACCCTACCCCTGCAGGGGTGAGGGCTTCTGGTGAGTGGGGACCCAAGTGGGGGAGCACCGGGACCACCGCGCTTACACAAACTGCATAGTGTGATCACCCAGCACAGCAAGAAGCACTGGTTCAAGCTGATTACTGCACTCAAGTTGAATTTGAATTTCAATTAACTGTTTGAGGATTCATTACTTTACTGCAGATTTTTGTGACATTTTTTACACATATTTTTGGATTGACCTTATGACTTTTTGGTTTCACTTTTTGGTGTTTGTGTTACACTTTTCATTATCCAACACAGTTGGGTACATATATCCAACTCTGGTTATCACAGGATTCAATACTTTTTGGTGATATATGCTGATGTTTTTTGCACAATTGTGCGCATACTATATTTATATTCAACTATTATGCTACGGGCATCACAGGACTTTATCTCACTTTAGGTTCACATATATTTATATTTTGCTAGCGGAGTTCTAGTTCAATTTATTTTTATTTGTATCTATTTCAAACATATGCGCCTATTTTTATCCACATAGTATGTTTGGTCTAACTAGCAATAGTTTTCCACTCTAGGTACTCACTATATAGTTACATTACTTTGGTTTAGATGCTGCTTCATATTTTGGTTTAGATATACTCAGCTGCGCCTAGCATTATATCATAATTCCAGGCTGGTGGACGCTATTTCTGGTGGAACTAGTGTGCATTACTGCATATATATTGCCGTGTGCTCTTTTTTTTTTTTTCTTCTTTAGCCAGTGGCTACTGAACAGACAGCGCCACTACCCCCACACCCCAATTTTATTCCTTTTTATTTGTATCCTCTTGGGGATACAAAAGAGGGGGGCCGCAGTCTTATAATTTACATTATTTACATTTCCCACCTCTTATCCTAAGCGCGGGTATTCCATTTATTTTTTATTTTAGTTTTCGTTGCGGTCGAATGTGCCTAACCTTAACTCTATTAGTCCAATATTATTCTACATAAAGAGAAAAGATTTGACATTATAGAGACATGAAGAAGAGTCGACATAGAGAGAAAAGATTCGACATAGAGAGAAAAGATTCGACATAGAGAGACATGAAGATTCGACATAGAGAGACATGAAGATTCGACATAGAGAGACATGAAGATTCGACATAGAGAGACATGAAGAGTCAATTTTTTTTATTTTTTTTTAAAGATTATATCGAATCTTCTTTTTTTTTTCTTAGAACATTCGACAGACACCATAAGCCTTCAATGACAGATTCGACCTTAATTTGGATTTTCGGACAAATGCATTTTTTTAACGAAAAACAAAATAAATAAAAACGAATTTCGGGAGTAACTAAATAAATAAATTTTTCGGACGAAAACCAAATTACGAAAAACAATATATATCAGTGTGCACATGTCTATTTAACAATACTATTTATGAGGGACCTCATACTTACTCATGGGCTGAAATGAATTGCCAAACGCTGGATATCAGGATAGCGGTCGTGTAGTGCATCCAGCTCGGGAGCTGAGGAGACGGAGCAAACAAAAGCCACAACATGGGAACATCCGGATGATTAGCATGGTCTGGATGGAGGTATTTCTGACTGCAGTCTCCACTAAACCTCTTGTGATCATGTCTAGAAAGTATATGCAAGGATGCACATATATCAGAAGGCATCATGGTTGCAAAATGAGCTTGATGTGTAAGGTTATACTATATGGGGTATAATCTATATATAAAAATGTAAGTAAATAAATTAAGCTTACTAAAGTATGATAACATAAAAGACTATATGAGATATGGTATATACATGAATGCAAACCAACATGGTTACAAAGTTGGTATGGGCAGGGAGACTACGGGACAATGTAAAAAAGATATTAATATTACATGTGTAAAAGAACAATGTAACAGACTCAATAGTGGTAAGGAAAGTATATAAGTTGTACCTCAGTTTGTTCTTAAAGATGTGACTGCTCTATCCAACCATCAAGTAGTGAAACGAAGTTCCAGCCGTGCTGAATGTCCAAGATATGCCCACAAGGGCCTGAAGGCTCCGCCCCCAGCGTTATTGTACGGGCGGTGACACATAGGAGTCAGTGAGACGTCCACTGCCAGAGGGGGTGCGCAAATGCTGCAACCATCCAAGCGTCCAGGATGACCCACACTGCCCACACTTCAATGACATCAGGGAGACGTCCGTGTGTGGGCGTGGGAAACATGGTGCCGATGTGCAGGTGACCACCCCTGTCGACAGGGGAGGACAGCAAGAGATCATGAATAGAACTCCCTTATGCACATCGCAACCCCCGAGCTGGATAGAGACCACCACCATCCAATAAAACAGCGAAAGAGAAACAGACCAGCCCTGAAAGGCCCCCTGGGAGTAATATGCAAATATGGGTGGCCAAAGGATGATATGCATTAGATGTAATGAACAATGGCTAATGGTAACAGCAGACCAGTTTGTGGGCTAAAATGAGTGTCTTCCACCCGGGTTCAATCCAGAAAAATAAAATGAAGGTCTGGTGTGACCCCGCTAACACATCCATCCCTATTAGTATACAAAAAGACAAAAGGGGGTAGCCCTGGGACTTTAGATGAGGTGAGAGTGGTTCAGCCAATGTTCACAATCAACAATGAGACAAAATCAATTTATTATTTTCAAAGTATTATGTAACAAAGTGGCAACAACAATGAGTGTGAGTTACCTGGTATAATAGCCAATGTACACAGCACAAGTGAAAGTAACAGCACCTAAAGCTACTTGGTGTGTACTGCACGTGTCCTCTGTAGTTTGCACCTAAAGCTACTTGGTGTGTACTGCACGTGTCCTCTGTAGTTTGCACCTAAAGCTACTTGGTGTGTACTGCACGTGTCCTCTGTAGTTTGCACCTAAAGCTACTTGGTGTGTACTGCACGTGTCCTCTGTAGTTTTCACCTAAAGCTACTTGGTGTGTACTGCACGTGTGCTCTGTAGTTTGCACCTAAAGCTACTTGGTGTGTACTGCACGTGTCCTCTGTAGTTTGCACCTAAAGCTACTTGGTGTGTACTGCACGTGTCCTCTGTAGTTTGCACCTAAAGCTACTTGGTGTGTACTGCATGTGTGCTCTGTAGTTTGCACCTAAAGCTACTTGGTGTGTACTGCACGTGTGCTCTGTAGTTTGCACCTAAAGCTACTTGGTGTGTACTGTCCGTGTCCTCTGTAGTTTGCATCTAAAGCTACTTGGTGTGTGTCATGGACCTTGGAGTACTGGAGTGGTTACTGAGCTATACTGAGACATTTCCATTATGTGATAACCCTGTTTTAAAGCCTTTTGATTAGCAGGTGTGGGTATCTTCTGTCGGAGACAGTCCGTCTGGCTAGAATTGTGGATTGAAGGTTAATTGAATCTATTATGTGTGTTTGAAGATGTATGTGTTTACGCTAAGGGAGGTTGTATTGTTCTAAAGGTCAGAAGTCTCCTGTCAGGAGTATTGAATTAGCATTCTATTGTCTAAAGAAATGTAACCTCTCAGAGGTAGTAATTAAGTTCTGCTAAATAGACCAGGCTATTGTGTACATTGATTACCCCCTGGGGCTTCTGTCTCAATACACATAATAGTCTTTCTATCCAAGCTATTGGACCAATCCCTGTTGACTATTTCAAGTCCTCATTTGCATGATTAAGGAGGACCTGAGTGAGGACTGCATATACTTTACAATTGACCAATAGGAAAGCGGTTGTTGGGAGTGGGATGTTCCAAATTCTGTATAAAAGTTTGCTGTGTACTTGAAAATAAAGATTCCTGCTTGAACATACATACAGCCTGCCTGGTGTGTGTTCTTAATGGGTCTGAACGGCACATAGCTGTAGTTTGGATCCTGGAACCTTGGATGACTGGACCATCAGATGTTGCAATCTGCAAGCTGACTCAATAGTAGCAGAGGAGTGTCGGGAGAGCAGAACCGGGCGAGCAAAGGGGTCTCATCACATTGGTTGGCAGCAGTGGGATTTGCTCTCCAGTTACTGGGACAACTCCAAACCACCACCATGAATGACCAGCTATGCAGCCTGCAGGAGAACCATGCTAAAAGACTTGCTTTAGAACCGTGGAGGGACTGGTGGGACAAAGAACAAGGCCACCCTCATCAGTGAGCTAGCTGAGATGGATCAGAGGGATGGTGATGCAGGACCCCGGTCAGTTGAAGACTTGTTCCAGCAACGAGTTCAACAACGGTTGGCATTATATGGCACTAACCCATCAGAGACCGTCATACAGCATACCATTAGAGACATCCAGCTGCAGGAACAGAGAGAATGAGAGCGGCAACAGAGAGAACGAGAGCGGCAACAGAGAGAACGAGAGCGGCAACAGAGAGAACGAGAGCGGCAACATGAGCTGAGAATTGCAGAAATACGGCAATCGGTGACAACGTCTAAAGAAGCAGCACCAAAGGAAAGAAGGGGAGAGGTACAGATACCAGTAACCATGGCAGAGGAATTCAGAAGGAGGTTGCGAGAGAAGCAGATACAGTGCAGAGGACCAGTATCAAAGGTGGTCCTGCTTGGATGGTCTGATTCGATCCGCTGCGAACTCTGGAAAGAAGCGCTAGCCCGTGAGCAGCGACACCAGGGAAAAGCTCCCCCCTCCATCCACGTAAGGTACTGGTCACAGTATGAAGTATGAATGATGTTATTGGGGGAACAACCAAAGCAAGAGTGGACAGCAGAGTTAAGCAGGCTGATCCGGGCAGAGATGCGGTTGGACATGAGCTACAGAGCTCTCCGGTGGTATGTAGTCCAAGAGTGCCCGTGGATGGACGGATGACAGCCCCACGGAAGGCTTTGGCTATGATGGCCTGGGATTGTTGTATTGGAGGATGTCCAGTGATCCCGACTTTGGGAGCGATCGGGAGTGGCGTCTGGAGGACAAAATGGAGCACAGAGAGCGAAGACTGAATGTCTCGGAAGTGCACTGGGTACAGGAAGATTTGGAATTCCTGGCCGTTCAGGAATGGGAGCTGGAAATCGCCTACAAACAGCTGCTAGACTCCGCTCAGCAGCAGGGTGGGGCTCCCTTTGCCTGGGACTATGAGGAAATATCAGCTGACAATGCTGAAATCCTGGCTGATGAATCAGCAGTGGAAAATCGGGAGCTTGCCATTCCCAAAGCAGAAGTGCTGGCAACAGGGCAGGTTGCTAGCAATCTCTGCCCAGCACCGTAACCAACTGTGGAGTTCCAGGGAGCCGGGGTAGTTGGCCCCCCTCCCCAGCAACAAGCTGAGGTAGTAAAGCTGTTACTCCCAGCTGAATCACTGGCAGCAGGGCAGGATGCTACTGGCTGCTGCACACGACTACAGCTTGAGCGGATATTGGTGGATGGGAATGTGGTCTCCACAGCAGCCCAGCGGAAGAGCTGGCAACAGAGCAGAGTGCCCCGGGCCTCTGCTCTTAACTAACAGAAGTTCCTGTGGTAGTGGATGGGACTCCGATCTCCACTGACACAACCCCAGAAAATGGTGCGGCACTGAGACAGGAGGATGTCGGCTTTGCTTTGCAAGCACCGGGGGATTTTCACCTAGCATCAGTGGATGGGACTTCAGTCTCCACTGGTATACCCCAGGAATGGTGGCCAGTTGGCCCAGATCCCCAACAGCATGATGAACTGAGCCCAGCCACCCTGTCTTCTCTCCAGCGGCTGAAAGGACTCCAGGGAGAAGGGCCAGTCCAGACCTCCCCCCAGCGGCAGGCGGGTTCTCTGAGAGAGGCAGAGATTGGCTGGGTGAGTAATGCTCTGTTTGGGACAAGTTATCTGGGGTACTGGGTGGGTACCGGAATTGGGATCTCTCCCAGTGTTAGTCTCCTGCCAAAGGGGGAGATGTGTGACAGGCCTAGCCGGGACAGAGGCTTTTGGAGAGGACTGAATGCGAGCCTCTTGCATTTCCGATTATGGGCCAGGAACTCAAAACAGGAAGACAGATGGGTCATCCCAGCAGACAGTCCTGGAACCTTAAGACTTCTTTTCCAACATCCTCGAGTTGACCCGTTTGGGTCCCACTGCGGCTGTTGGACTGTTTCCCAGGGGAAGTATAGTCATGGACCTTGGAGTACTGGAGTGGTTACTGAGCTATACTGAGACATTTCCATTATGTGATAACCCTGTTTTAAAGCCTTTTGATTAGCAGGTGTGGGTATCTTCTGTCAGAGACAGTCCGTCTGGCTAGAATTGTGGATTGAAGGTTAATTGAATCTATTATGTGTGTTTGAAGATGTATGTGTTTACGCTAAGGGAGGTTGTATTGTTCTAAAGGTCAGAAGTCTCCTGTCAGGAGTATTGAATTAGCATTCTATTGACTAAAGAAATGTAACCTCTCAGAGGTAGTAATTAAGTTCTGCTAAATAGACCGGGCTATTGTGTACATTGATTACCCCCTGGGGCTTCTGTCTCAATAAACATAATAGTCTTTCTATCCAAGCTATTGGATCAATCCCTGTTGACTATTTCAAGTCCTCATTTGCATGATTAAGGAGGACCTGAGTGAGGACTGCATATACTTTACAATTGACCAATAGGAAAGCGGTTGTTGGGAGTGGGATGTTCCAAATTCTGTATAAAAGTGTGCTGTGTACTTGAAAATAAAGAGTCCTGCTTGAACATACATACAGCCTGCCTGGTGTGTGTTCTTAATGGGTCTGAACGGCACATAGCTGTAGTTTGGATCCCGGAACCTTGGATGACTGGACCATCAGACGTTGCAATCTGCAAGCTGACTCAATAGTAGCAGAGGAGTGTCGGGAGAGCAGAACCGGGCGAGCAAAGGGGTCTTGTCACAGTGTGTACTGCACGTGTGCTCTGTAGTTTGCACCTAAAGCTACTTGGAGTGTACTGCACGTGTGCTCTGTAGTTTGCACCTAAAGCTACTTGGTGTGTACTGTCCGTGTCCTCTGTAGTTTGCACCTAAAGCTACTTGGTGTGTACTGCACGTGTCCTTTGTAGTTTGCACCTAAAGCTACTTGGTGTGTACTGCCCGTGTCCTCTGCAGTTTGCACCTAAAGCTACAAGGTGTGTACTGCATGTGTCCTTTGTAGTTTGCACCTAAAGCTACTTGGTGTGTACTGCCCGTGTCCTCTGCAGTTTGCACCTAAAGCTACAAGGTGTGTGTACTGCCTTTGTCCTCTGCAGGCCATTAGTATGTCTGGAAGGACAACAAGGAGAGGCAGAGAGTCACAAGGGCAAGCATGCTCTGCGTCTAGAGGCAACAGTGCTGGTCGTGGACACGGTACATCCTCATCAGCACGTGGCCGTTGGACACGCTCGTCCTTGTTTTTGGCAGGTGGCCGTGTTGAGTCGCAACATGCCGAAGACTTGGTAGAGTGGATGACCAAGCCGTCCTCATCCTCCTCATCCTCTCTCACCCAGGCTCAAGGTACTTTATCTGGCAAAGTAGCTGCCAAGGCATCCTCTTCCCTCTGTTCAATGGCATCACTCACTCCTTCCCTAGCCCCACCATGTCCTCCTGAGGGAGTCCCCCGAACTGTTTGACCACGGTGTTGGGTACATGCTGCATGAGGCTGCACAGTGTTTTGAAGGCTCCGATGATGGTACACAGATAGAGGAAGGCAGTAACGTGAGCCCAGAAAGAGGGTGTGCCCAAGAAGGACAGCAATCTGGCAGTCATGTTCCCCCAGCTGCAGCATACTGCCAGGTTTTCTACAGTGATGAGGAGGGAGGGGATGATGAGGTCACTGACTCCACGTGGGTGCCTGATAGGAGAGAGGAGGAGGAGGAGAAGGAGGCACATCTCCAACAAGGCAGGATGCCCTCCAGGGGCCAGCTTAAGGGCAGCACACCGACTGCATCACAATGCAAAGCTACGCATGTGCAGGGCGCTGCTGTGTCTCAGCGTTATTTCAAAAGTTCAGTTCAGAAGGCACATTCAGTGCTGCTGGAGGCTTTGTAACCAATCACAGGGTGTGCCTCTCCACCGACTCGGTCGATCGACTGACCTTCATTAAAATGAATCAGGGTTGGATCACCACCAGCTACCAAGCACCTGATGCTGATGTAACTGAGTATTTTCTTTTTAAATGTCAGATCCCAGGTACGATATTTAAAGGAATTTTTCTTTTTTTTTTAACTTTAAGCATCATTAAAATCGCTGCTCCAGAAAAAATTACCGTTTTTAAAACTTTTTTTTCCATTGTTCACTAGACATGTGCACAGCAAAAATTTTCGTTTATTTCTGTTTCGTTTCTGTTCGTTTATCGTGATTCGTAACGAGTCGTAATTTCGTAAGACGTTAGTTATCGTATTCGTACTCTTTAGTATTTTCGTAACACTCTTTTTTCCGTTTCCGTTTTTTTTTGTTAGTTTATTTTTCGTTGAATCGAGATTCGTATTTTCGTTATGTTTTGTATTCTGCTTCGTTCGTATTTTTTGAATGAATTTATTTGTTTATTCGTTTTTACGTTGGTATATTTTTCGTTTTTTTAGATTCGTATTTACATTATATTTACCATCGTGCCGCATTCGTATTTTCGTAGGAAATAGATCTTCGTTGTTTTATCATCATTCGTATTTTCGTGTCTTGTTTCATTCGATTGTAAAAACGTGCTTTAGTAGATCTTAGTGCATTCGTAATTCAGTTAAAATACATTTTACGTTGATTCAACACACTACTCATTGTAATTTTGTAAATCTAACTTGGCTGCGATAGACTACTTGACGGTCTTACTGATACTGACTGATTATTACTTTCGTAAGATTGTTTGAGTAAATTTGTAATCGGGCCTTAATTCGTTATTTTACGCAATGTGTCAGAATTGCTCCGCTAACGCTGCTAATGTGTGTTGTAAATCATTCGTACTTTCGTAAGTACATCGCAGCAAATCTTAACCATTCGAAAATGTCATACTTTACTTTCGTTTTCGATGCGCGGCTTATAGCCTCCGCCCCTGGACTCCATTTTGAGACGGTGTATGAGTGCGTGGTTTGGCGAGGGAGGAACAGAGAGCAGGGCAGAGGTGGGCTTGTCGAATTTCGACTTGTTTTTGTGTGGTGGTTTCACTGGTTTGCTATCTTTTGGGCAATTAAAATCATGTATAGGAGTGAGAATGGACATGTGAGTGTTGAGACTGAGAGTGAGAATGTTGGTGTTAGTCAGTGTGTTGATGTGAGACTTGTTGGTGTGACTGAGAGTGAAGTGGAGGAGAGGTGTGGAGCAGATGAGATGAGTGTGGTGGAGGAGAGGCATGGAGGGGAGAAGAGGCATGGAGGGAAGAGGAGGCGTGGAGGGGAAGAGAGGAGTGGAGTGGAGGACAGGTGTGGAGGAGAGGAGAGGAGTAGAGTCGAGGAGAGGCATGGAGGGGAGAGTAGGCATGGAGGGAAGAGGAGGCATGGAGAGAAGAGGAGGCATGGAGAGAAGAGGAGGCATGGAGGGGAAGAGAGGAGTGGCGTGGAGGAGAGTAGTGGAGTGGAGGAGAGGAGCGTAGTGGAGGAAAGGCGTGGAGGAGAGAGGAGGCGTGAAAGGGAGGAGAGGAGGGTAGTGGAGGAAAGGCGTGGAGGAGAGAAGAGGCGTGAAAGGGAGGAGAGGAGGGTAGTGGAGGAAAGGCATGGAGGGGAGAGGAGGCGGGGAGGGGAGGATTGGTGTGGAGTGAAGCCGAGGCATGGAAGGGAATGTGGAGGTGTAGTGGAGCGGGAGCATGGCAAAGAAAGGAGACATGTGGCCCCTCCTATGTCAGATAGTGCGGACTCAGATGTGCAGCAGAACAAGCGAACCAAGAGACAGAAATCAAGGGGACCCATATATACCAAAGAGGAGAATGCTGCATTGGTTGCTGCAGTATCAAAAGAAAAAGTGACACTCTTCTGCCAATCCGTGCCAGCATCTGAGAAGTCAGCAGCCTGGGAACGAGTCCGGGACTCCGTGAATGCGGTCTCCAAGTTTCACAGGCCCACCAATGGCGTCAGACACAGGTAATTAATATTAAAATATTCTTTCACTCTTGTGTAAAAAATACACAGTTTTGTAGTCAATAACAAAAAAGTAACAGTTCAACGTAACCAAAAAATTTATTTGTCACAGCCACATGCTGAACAGTATACATATAACCATCACAATGTGAAAAGAAATGTGGTTTTCAAAAAACATTAATCTAAGTATTTGTTTTTTTATTAATGTAATTGTAATGTTTATGTACATTTGCAGGTTCTATGATTGTCGGGCAACGGTTACAAAGAAGATGCAGAGGCTTCGACTAGGACAAAACCGAGGAAAGCCTATCAAGTTGCGAGAGTGGGAGGCGGAGCTAAGAGATGTCCTTCTGGCAGAGGATGTCCCTGGATTCAGCAGCAGGGGTCAAAATCATAGAGCTGGTGGTGAGGAAAATTAAATATATCATTATAATTTATATATATTGCAGTTATAATATATTTGTAAAGCTATCTTATTGTTTATGATGACTACACATGTATGACTTTTATTTTTATTTTTTTACATTCATGTTTTCCAGATCAAGAAACATCATCCTTGGAAGGATCAGCTCCAACTCCAAGTACATCCTATCAACAACATTCTGGTGGTGAGTACCCAACACAAAGGATATCTAATGAACTGCTATTTACTACTTGGACCAAGTCACTGTGCCATGCAGACCGTCACAGTTGAGACAATTAGGTGCCGTTTCTGTCTCCCTGGCTACTCAGCTTTCACTATCACAGTCGAGAGCAGAAGGCTCGTTATGCACAGTGAGCCGAAAAAATAGCAATGCAAAATAGTGGGCAGCAATAGAGCAGCTGAAGAGAACTTTTTAAAATTAACCAGCAGGTGATTGGTTGGTTGCTATGCGGCCCTAACAAACAACATTATGCTGGATAACTTCAGCAACTTCTGCTCCACCCACTATAGTATTTATTGTGTCTACGGTTCTGTGTGCCCAAGCAAGGTAGCAAGGTCAGAGCTGTGGATGCTGAATTGTGACGGGGGCAGAGCTGCGTGGGGCTGTTAGGTGAAGGTGGGTCAAGTTGCAGGGTGGGACAGAGAACACAGCTGTTCACATGTGCTGTGAAGGTGGGTGAAATTTACCACTGTGAAGGGGGTTCAGATCAGAACATAATTGTGAAGGGGAAACTGTCATGTGAAGGTTCTGATCAGGTTCTGAAGGTTCTGAAGGTTACATCAGCTTCTGAGGAAGCTGATGTAAGAAATGTGATTTTTAAATCAAAAGGTGGGTATAGTAGTAGTATGTATGCACCCTTCCAAATTCAAACTTGCCTGCTTTCATTTTGTGACTAGATTTTGAGGGATGCCGAGAAAGGGGTGAGAGCTCCGCCAACAGCATAGTTTGAAAGGGAGTCCTTCTCTCATCGATCACAGGGGGGGAAGAGAGAGGAGAACACATCGATAACAGCTTTGATTTGACATTGCCGTGTTCCCCGCCGCTTGCTGCCACATACATCCCCTCCTCCGGGACTTTTATCCTGTCCAATCCCAGGACGGGCGATCTGTAAATTAAAGTTTCCTGGCCATGGGGCAGGGCTGTTTAGTAGCGGGAAAACATCAATTGAAATGAAAGCGTTTATCGCTCTTTACCTGCAGCACATGTAGGCTGCATGGTGGGCACAGGGTGCATTGGTGGGCACAGGCTACATAGGTGGGCACAGGCAGGCTTCATTGGTGGTTTTGGATAAAGTTGGTGTTAATATTTTTTTTTAATATTTTATTCTGCATAAAACAATTTTGTGTCATTTAATGAGATAATTTATGAGGGCGTGTTTAGGGGTTGAATTAGGGGTGGGGCAAGCTAAGGGTTGGGTGTGGCAACTAACTGTTGGCTAGTAACCCTTGAGGCCTGGCTAGTAGCTAATTTAGCCCTGGTACTATGTATATGGGGGTTGTAGTAAATGATATGTAGATACTTGATAGCATATTTTACATATATTTTGTTAATCTTAAAAATTGCCAGAAATGTAACATCTGTTTTAACACATCAGCAACTTCTGATTATATTTTACATTTCCTCAGTCCATTTTTGGTTGAATATTTGATTTCATAGTAGAAAATATTGTAGTTATACGACATATCTCAGGCAAAAATTGTAAATACAGCTGTTGACTTTTTCATGAACATTACCTTGACTCTTCACTCTTTCTTCCGTCTTTAACAGAAAGCTGCATTCAAGACCCTCCAGCATCGGCTTCTGGCAGGACCATTGCTCCTCCTCAGGGTAAGTGCATGATCTGGGAAGAAACAGGACACAGCACTAACTCCATTATCATCATGTACCCTATTTACACATAGGCATTTTCATGTAATACACCTAAAAGTTCAATTTAAAAATTCGTACAAAAATGACACCTCATACCTTTAGAACGTGAAAGTGAAAGGGACACTGTGATTTGAAGGGGGATTGATATATCAAGGAGGACTGCGCAAACTGTGGAAATAAATGAGAGTGGCTGTGATGTCAGAGATTCATTCCTATCACAAAGATTTTTTGCTGAACTCCACCGTGTTGAAATTTTTTTTCTGCCTTTGGTTCTTTTAATGATTTTGAATTTAGTAGCCCTTATTGAAAGGTGTTCAACAGCTCTTTTGCGCTTTTTTTTTAAACTACCGTTAAGCCTATAATATCTATACATAATATCTCTATAACCTGTATGGTTTAGAAGATATTCGCCCTGCAAACCTAGCACGGCACACTAAATTACTTACAAGGTTATTAGCTCATAATGAGCTAGTATGCTGTGCATACTAGCTCATTATGCCTTTGCTTTACAGGTATTTTTTTATCTTTTAGTGGGTATAAAAGCGCTACAAAGGTTTTTGCAGTAGGATATCAAAAATACTACGATAATAAATTTAGAAGACATATGCCCTTTTTACCTGCAACCTACTGGGACCCTTTAAGAACTTTATCTTCAACATTATCTTCACTCTTTCTTCCGTCTTTAACAGAAAGCTGCATTCAAGACCCTCCAGCATCGGCTTCTGGCAGGACCATTGCTCCTCCTCAGGGTAAGTGCATGATCTGGGAAGAAACAGGACACAGCACTAACTCCATTATCATCATGTACCCTATTTACACATAGGCATTTTCATGTAATACACCTAAAAGTTCAATTTAAAAATTCGTACAAAAATGACACCTCATACCTTTAGAACGTGACTGTGAAAGGGACACTGTGATTTGAAGGGGGATTGATATATCAAGGAGGACTGCGCAAACTGTGGAAATAAATGAGAGTGGCTGTGATGTCAGAGATTCATTCCTATCACAAAGATTTTTTGCTGAACTCCACCGTGTTGAAATTTTTTTTCTGCCTTTGGTTCTTTTAATGATTTTGAATTTAGTAGCCCTTATTGAAAGGTGTTCAACAGCTCTTTTGCGCTTTTTTTTTAAACTACCGTTAAGCCTATAATATCTATACATAATATCTCTATAACCTGTATGGTTTAGAAGATATTCGCCCTGCAAACCTAGCACGGCACACTAAATTACTTACAAGGTTATTAGCTCATAATGAGCTAGTATGCTGTGCATACTAGCTCATTATGCCTTTGCTTTACAGGTATTTTTTTATCTTTTAGTGGGTATAAAAGCGCTACAAAGGTTTTTGCAGTAGGATATCAAAAATACTACGATAATAAATTTAGAAGACATATGCCCTTTTTACCTGCAACCTACTGGGACCCTTTAAGAACTTTATCTTCAACATTATCTTCACTCTTTCTTCCGTCTTTAACAGAAAGCTGCATTCAAGACCCTCCAGCATCGGCTTCTGGCAGGACCATTGCTCCTCCTCAGGGTAAGTGCATGATCTGGGAAGAAACAGGACACAGCACTAACTCCATTATCATCATGTACCCTATTTACACATAGGCATTTTCATGTAATACACCTAAAAGTTCAATTTAAAAATTCGTACAAAAATGACACCTCATACCTTTAGAACGTGACTGTGAAAGGGACACTGTGATTTGAAGGGGGATTGATATATCAAGGAGGACTGCGCAAACTGTGGAAATAAATGAGAGTGGCTGTGATGTCAGAGATTCATTCCTATCACAAAGATTTTTTGCTGAACTCCACCGTGTTGAAATTTTTTTTCTGCCTTTGGTTCTTTTAATGATTTTGAATTTAGTAGCCCTTATTGAAAGGTGTTCAACAGCTCTTTTGCGCTTTTTTTTTAAACTACCGTTAAGCCTATAATATCTATACATAATATCTCTATAACCTGTATGGTTTAGAAGATATTCGCCCTGCAAACCTAGCACGGCACACTAAATTACTTACAAGGTTATTAGCTCATAATGAGCTAGTATGCTGTGCATACTAGCTCATTATGCCTTTGCTTTACAGGTATTTTTTTATCTTTTAGTGGGTATAAAAGCGCTACAAAGGTTTTTGCAGTAGGATATCAAAAATACTACGATAATAAATTTAGAAGACATATGCCCTTTTTACCTGCAACCTACTGGGACCCTTTAAGAACTTTATCTTCAACATTATCTTCACTCTTTCTTCCGTCTTTAACAGAAAGCTTTTCAGGAGTTAAATGTGCGTGTCATATGCTGATAAATATGTTATCTAATAAAGAAAAAAGATTTTCTGTTTAAGGCATTTTCTGTTTCTGCAATTTTTATATTGTATTTATTTACTTCTATAAAGGTTATTTTATTAAATAACCTTTTAAATTTTTTTAACTTTAGGATATAAATGCAATGTGTAGATTTACCTAAATAAGTTTAAATTGATTTTTTGTTTTCTCTCAATCATTAATACAACTTATCCCCCCTCCCCAACTCAATCTTTCATTTGCTCCATTATTCAATATTACTACTACATAAAAGTCTAATCTGAATAAATTCATTACTATGAACGCTTTCATCATTCATCAAACTTTGCCTATCTTATCTATTTCAGATCAGCAATACCACCCTGAGAGGAGAGTACAGTGCAGCCCGCACTCTCCTGTTCTTCTTTTGGAGAGGCTGGAGATTCAGCCAGAGATTACCCCTATCATTCCCCAGACTCCTGATTTCTCCCCCGGCCCAGAGGAGGAGCACAGAGGACAAGGTTCATTCATTCAGCCACCCCATGCCCTGATGCCACCTACTGCTGTACCGCCTTTCCCAACTGTGCAGGAGATCATTCTGAGGGAGCTTATAGAATTAAGGTGTGACAACCGAAAACTACAACGAAAGGTCAAAAGGCTTACCCGGCTTACCCATCAGTTGAGCAGGCAGCAAACTGAGAGTTTTGAAATAATTTTGGCCCGGGCAAGCCAACAACACAATTAGGCATTGGACAGAGTATATTTTGTTTACTTGAAGATATTTCCAGACACATTGCTCCAATGCCTGGGAGCTACGATGAACATATAACCAACAAAGACGTTTTGAAAAATGAAGGCTAGACCTTCCTCTGCCCATCTCATCGCAAATTATTATGCAGAATCGATCTTTTTACTGTTCCTTGATTTTGGTAGAAACGTTTTCTTATGCTGCCAAGTTACACCTACCCAGCATGTGTGTTTGTAATTTCTATGAAAATATTTTTTTTTTTGTGAATATAAAACTATTTTTGGTCTAATATTATTATTATTATTATTATTTATTTATATACATCATCACATTATCTGCTAAATTATTATGTATTCATTTCCCACACACAATAGTATTTTATTCCGAACTTCAAACTCTAAGGGCCAGATTCACAGAGTAGATACGACGGCGTATCTGCTGATTCGCCGTTGTATCTGTTGTTCTATCTATGCTATAGATAGCCATAAGATCCGACAGCTGTAATTGTTTTACACTGTCGGATCTTAAGATGCAATACCGCGGCCGCCGCTGGGGGGGAGTTTGCGTCGTAAACCAGCGCCGGGTATGCAAATTAGGAGTTACGGCGATCGACGGCGGTTTTTCGCGTTACATAGTTACATAGTTACATAGTTAGTCAGGTTGAAAAAAGACACAAGTCCATCCAGTTCAACCACAAAAAATAAAAAAACAAAAATAAAAAACACAGTAAAATCCTATACACCCAACTCCATTCCCACAGTTTCACGTCGCAAAGTTAGTCTTTTTTTTTTGGTGCCCTAACTTTAGTCAGCAAGCGTATTGCTGTCTAAAAGTATGGCCGTCGTTCCCGAGTTGAAATTTTAAAAATAACGTCGTTTGCGTAAGCCGTCCAGTAATACGGAATTACGCTACGCGCGTCGCCGTTCGAAAAAATTACGTCACGGCGCGCAATGCACGACGGGAGTTCGGAAACGGAGCATGCGCGGTAGGTCCGGCGCGGGAGCGCGCCTAATTTAAATGGCACACGCCCATTTAAATTGTCCCGCCTTGCGCCGGAGGCCGCCGGCGTAGGTTTGCATCGCAAGTGCAAGTACTTGCGATGAAAAATTGCGGCGGTGTAACGTAGATGATACGTTACGCCGCCGCTCTTCTATGTGAATCTGGCCCACACAGTCTACCTTAAACTATTCATTTATATTTTAATGTTTCCCCACTGTTAGTGGACACTGGACAGTAAAACAACACAGGAAGCAGGGGGGGGGGGATACTAACAGCAGTGGGAGTGTGGATACTGGAATAAGATAGCCAGGGTGAAAAATTATAGACCGAGGGGCTAGGGAGGTAGCGGAGGACAATATAAGTAGACATTAGGGAAAAACATGTATCCCACTATCACATCTTGTAAAGACACGTGGAGGCATTTTGCAATTTTGTATCTTCAAATGGTATGCAGCAGAGCTGAGTTAGGCAGAGAATGTACCCGATCGGCAGGGATGGACTGGGACAAAAATTTGGCCCTGGACTTCATCCAGACTGGCCCACTTTGACAGGACAACTCCCGCAACCCCCCCCCCCCCGGCCACCCAAGCCCCCTCTCCCCCTTCACTAGCCCCTAGCCGTTCTACTTTATTAGGCAGTACCACTGGGGAAGCTAGACATTATTTCACCCGGGGCAAAGAATCAGTTTGGTGCCCCCCCCCTTATGGGACAAGATTAGGCAGAAGTGAGAAACTCCCAGGCCATAGCTGTTAAATCAGCTGTCCGTCCCCTCCCCCATGCTCCTCTGTCGTCCCCCCTTGCTCCTCTGGTCCTCCCTCTGCTTCTTTGTTCCCCCCCAGGTGAGCGCTGTGGGTAGGGAGAGACAGAGGAGCTGAGGGGGGCGGCGGTCTGCTGTCACTGAAGCCGGCCCACTGAGCCATCGGTCCACCGGGAAACTCCCTGTAGTCCCAATGGCCAGTCCATCCCTGCCGATCGGTAAACTAATGAGAAAATATCTGCTTTCGCTGCAATGGAATTTTAATCACTATTCCAAAAGATAATACAGTTCCCAGTCTCCCTGTTCTTACCTTGCATGGAGCTGAGCAGCATTCAGATCCCTGGTGGTCAGAATGGAATCAAAATACCAGGGCCAAGATAAAGCATGAGTTTAGATTTGTAGCTCTGGGAAGTGTGGAGGTGATACACTGACAATGGCATAGAAGAAATTATTTCGATGTCAAAAAACCTAAAATAAGTAACACAACTGTATTCCATATATACATCAAAATAACATTTTTGCACATTATGCATTCCATGACACACACCAATATACTTACTCACACCCACTTAAAATATACATATACACAGTGACACACACTGACCCATAAAGACGACACACACTTTAACTGACAGACACACTGGCCAATAAATGAAGTGCCTTGTAAACAAAGCCAGACTGACCCAGACACTTAATCACAGAAAAACACAGACATACTCACATTGACCCTTAAACACACAGACTAACCCCATACTCACTCACACACAATGACAAATAAATGTGATTTATTTAAAAAAAAAAGTCATACAAGTATATCATTATAACATCCTAAGTGGGGTTTACTCTTAGTCTTAATACTTACTATGAAGTGCTGAAAAAACCTCATGTGTTTTTCTATTTGCTTCCTCCTCATCCACATCCAGGTCCAATGTTAGGCATGCATGTGAGACATGACGTCAGTAAATTGCAACTGCAAAAAAAGAGAGAGGGATATAAATTAGAAGAAATAATTAATGGAATGATGGAAGGTGAGTAGGGGAAAATTGATAAGCCACTCACGTGTTTAAGGGTGCCACAGGCAACATACTTAACCAGGATTAAATCCATAGTGTGGTGAGATGTCTTCCAAACGTGAACTGTAATATTTCTTCTTTGAGGGCAGGTGGCAGCAGTCTGCACTGCAGCAAGAGCACAGTAGGAGGAGAGCCCCAGTGTTTGTGGGAGTATTGCGAGCCGTGGAATTGTGGAGTAGGTTTCTTTATGGAATGGTAGCTTTTTTTTTTTGTGGCTTAATTTCAGAGCCAAGGAGTCAAAACATTACTCCAAAAACGAATGAAAAATAAACAAACTAACCCCAGCTTGGGTTGATAAAATTCTTGCAAACGGTGGTAGTAGATATTGGATTTGTGAATGTAAACAAAAACTATTATTATTTATTAATTATTATTATTATTATTATTATTATTATTATTATTATTATTATTACCCTTATGCATAGATCTACTTCAATTCAAACGTTTGCAAGTTGTAAGATGTGATGGGAAATAATAAAATCAACAAAAACAAACATAGTGCATGTCAGGATTCAAAATAGATATATCAACAGAAATGAATAAATATATAGTACTTTTAGCTACCTGGAAGACTATATTAATGCTTACCTGTATGTAGGTGCTTGAAATACCTCCATTCATGGTTTAGGGGATAATTTAGAACGATCGTGCATTTTCTTAAGGTGGTCATGCCAGGACTGGCAGACCTGCGTGCATAGCATAGAAGCTGATTATGTAATACTCACCTGCGATCAAAGCCCCCGCTGCAGTGGCCGACACATCATCGGGCAGCAGCATGTAGGCCCGGAGTTACTTCGGGGTTTTGCGCTGTGATTGCCCAGAGACGCTAAACCTGCACGTTTAACAGCGGGATTACATGTCGCCAGCCGTTGTGTCGGCCACCGCAGCGAGGTTTTCGCCGATCAGTGGTATTACATAATGAGCTAGTATGCTATGCATACTAGCTCATTATGATATAGTATGCAGGTATTTGCCTTTGTCTTGCACGTATTTTATTTTTGTATTTTATTTAAAGTGGGCTTGCAACCACATTATTAAATATTTGTATTTCAAAAGCTAAAATCTCAAAGTTAGAGATTGAGAGCCTAACAAGCTAGGATCACCCTTACAGTATAAACTCTTTTTTCATGTTTACAACCTCTGAATTATTTGGGGGGGGGCCTGGGGTCAGGAAATTATAAAAAAAAATAGTAAATAAAATGTTGAGGTAATCAATGTTGCCCACCCAACAAAAAATAAATCTTTGAATTATATAGACTGTGGCTGATCACAGCTTCTCATGCTTGCTGTATCTACATTGTGATTGATACTTTATCGTATATTGTATTCATGTAACATTACTTTTGGTACATACAGTATATCATGACATGCACTATATTTGGTTTTGTTGTATTTATTTTTTGGCATCGCCATCTATACTTGGAACAGGTAAATTATTAACAATATCTTTATCGATTTGATAAACATAAGAACTTAAGAAGTAGTATAATTAGAATTATTCTGTTGTAAAGCTTAGTTCTGGGTAGCCCAGCTTTGGAAGATTGACTTTCAGAAATGCCATCTGCTCCATCAGCTGTGGGGCCAGCTGGGACCTCTGTGGGCACAGAATATTTCCTGTGATAGAAAATACACGCTCACTTTGCACAGAGGTCGGGGGGCAAGAAAGTAGCTCTTGTGCCACCACAGAAAGAGCAGGCCAAATACCCCTTTTCTCATCCCAATACTCTAATGGATCTGTAGTGGAGGCCAAATGGGGTTCAGACAAGTATAATTTAACATGATCTGACACAATGCTTCTTTTCATGGTGGGCATTTTTGTGGGTCCAACTAAAGTATGTAATGCCAAACTCCAAACGTCAGGTCTTCTAGTGGAATGCTCAGCAGTGGTTGTACTAATAACAGTAGGTGATGGTGGCACAATGTCACTATCAGGCTCCTCCTGATCTTCTTCCTCTTCACCCTCTGCCGGCCTAAACAATTTTCGGTGACTGTCAAAAACCCTCTGAATTAATAGATCCCTATAGGTGGTAAGGGAACTCTGAATTATTGCCATTTTTCCTTTAATGCGTGGATCGCACATAGAGGCAAGCATTAGCTCAGGGCATGCCTCTATGAGCTCGTTCATCCTTCTATTCAATTGTCCCCTCAGTCTCTTTATAATTGCAGCTACATCTTGAACTATGCCGCCAGGCAAGGGCTCGCTTTTGTTTAGAAAGCCATCCATCTTAGTGATAAGATAGATGTAGAGAGGGATTACTTGAGCCAGACTTGCATTCTCTAGGCTCAATTTTTCTGTTACATCTCGGAAGTGGCTAAGCACAGCCACCACCTGACTAATTATTTTCCACTCCTCCCTGCTTATTGGCCTTGCTACACCAATAACATGTTCATTTGACATGGCGTGTATTGGCTTTTGCTGTTCCATGATACGTTCGAGCATCTCCAAAGTGGAGTTCCAACGGGTGGCTACATCTACCTTCAAGCGGTGCTGTGGAACGCAAGCCTTACTCTGCTCAAGTCTGAGTATGTGACTGTCTTTCACACTACGATGAAAATGGGCTGCTATTTTTCTACAACTGTCTAAGATAGCAGACAATTTTGATGTTTCACTTTCATCGTCCAAAGCAGACTTCACAACGAGATGCAGGGCGTGTGCAGAGCAACGAATGCCAACAAATCTGCCATCTCGCACTGCCTTGAGCATGTTTGCTGCAGCATCAGTGACTATAAAGCCCATCTTTGCCCGTGTGCCTGACTCCTCCCCAAGCCACTGCGCCACCATTTTCTGAAGTGCACGTAAAATATTTACAGCAGTGTGCTGGTCGTCCATGACTTCAGCATGCAACAAGAATGTGCGTTGCCCATGCTCAGGAGGTTCTGCTGCCTTAGCACCTGTGCTTCTCATTCCTGCTTTTGGTTTGTTTGGTTGTGACTCCTTGGGCTGCCACCAGTGAGCCGTCAATGACAAAAAGGCATGTTGCCCACTGGGAGCGCTCCACAAGTCTGTAGTAAAATGGACAGACTGGCCAGCTGCTCTGCCCAGCTCCTCTTTCAGTAATCCAACACAGGAATTATATAAAGAGGGTACAATTTTCCTACTAAAGGTAGTACGGCAGGGGAGAACATAGTGAGGTGCAACCACCTTCATGAGGTTTTTAAATGTATGTCCTTCAACTATATTAAAGGGTGCTCCCCCAACTGCTATAAGTTCCCCTATCAGACGGGTGATTTTAAGGGACTGTTGACGAGACATACCCCTTGATTGGAAACTGGGAAATTGTTGCAGCGTGGGCTGCTGTAAAGGAATGGGGCGACATGTGTCAACTACACAAGAAGTCCCTTCATCTTCCTGCCCCTTGTTGAGCCTTTTGGGGTTAATGGCAGCAGTAGTGTTGCTGCTTCCTCTCTTTTTACTAGGTGGAGCTGCAACTCCACTTTCTTCTCTCAGCAGCACCGGTGTATGGTGTGCACGGAAATGGTAATTCATCCCGGCATTGGTTAAATGGGCTATGTCTCTCCCACGGCTCACTTCCCTGCCACATAATTTGCATTTCACCATGCGCCCGTCACCAACAGTAACAAAATGTTCCCATATTTTTGATCTGCGGTTCCCAGTGGCCGGTGAGGATTGTTTTACAATTGCCTCTGGCTGATGGGTATGTGCAGCTTCCGTGTCTTTGGAGGAATTTGGTGGACTAACAATGGTGGCAGTTGCACTACTTGGATATGAAAGACATTTAGGCAAAACAACTAAGCCTGAAGAGGTTTGTAATGGTGCAGGCAATTTTTTTTTTGAAGGTGAGGAGTCGGGAAATAACAGAGGGGACTCAGGGGCAGAGGAGTAAGGACTCATAGATATAATATCCTCATGAATTTGGTTTACAAGTTGTGCATTATCCTCTATATTAAAATCTAAATCAATTCCTTCAAGGTCAAGGCCTTCAAGGGTCAGACTCTCAGGTAATTCTACTTTAGCAGCATCCTGTTCTGCCAGGTGCCTACTTGGATTAGGATTAGATACTGAACTATGAGAATGAAAAAAGATGCTGCTATTATCTGTTTCCAATATATTGTGTGCTGTTTTTACATCTGGAGGCTGAGCAATTTGCTCCTCCTCAAGCTGTAAAATTTCAAGTTTTGGCTGCCTAAAATTATGGACACTAGCAACAACCTTTGCAGGAACTGCCCGTGACCGGCATGTCTTGTAAAAAACATCTGGGGTTACAGTTGGCCTATATTCAGAAGTTGTTGTTGCTGTGTCACACTCAACTTTTTCCTCTGTTGCTTTCCTCATGGTGAGAATGTGAGAATAAGTGGGAAAAGTACAAAAATTTTTTATATTAGAAATATTATTATTGTGTTTTTTTTCAGAAAAAAATACAAATGATAATGTATTCTGAAAAATAAAGGTATTGAGGACGGAGTATGATTGTTGATTTATCAGGCCTTACACAATTGGTCAGGATTAAAATGCAACAAAGCTCTACTAATCAACTTCTACCACCACCATTTATATCTTAGTAGAGTACTGGCTGCTGCCTGGGCTGGCCTAGTACTAGACTATAATGGCACTGGTGGCTATGCTAAAGTAAAAAAAATATATAGGCAAGATAATAAAACACAGTCCTACACTGTCTCACAAAAGGGGAAAAAATAACTGCAGAAAATATGAGAAAAAATGAATAGTAATCAGTGAGCACTGCATAATAAGTATAAATGTATAATTTCTAAGTGTCACCAATGAGTGAGTCACTGAGTCACAAATCCAACACCACACACACCCTGTCTAGAATGCAGTCTGACGTAGGAGAAAACTAAAATATGTCAGAGATATTTACAATTACAAATCTAGGAATGAGAATCTAGAGTATGCTTAAGAAGTTCTCTATAACAACTACAAATTAGCTCTAAGATCCACAAAACCGGTGCAACCTACCCAAAGACACCCTATCTGGACTCTGGATGGAATGAAATGCAGTCTAGCCTAGAAAAAGACACAAGGTCAAGGAGCCACTAGATAATGAGAAAGAAGCTCATTGGGGGAAGGAACAAACCTCTTCAGGGGAAGGGACAGGGCTTAGTGGCTATTGGTCAATGTCCAGAAGTATTTTAGGAGAAACGAAACTGAAATTACCTTATTTATTAAAATTCGTTGTTTTCATTTACGTTTTACGAAGATTCGTAAGTTATTTTTCGTTAGATTCGATTTTCGTATTTTATTCTTTGTTCGGCATTTTAGTTGTTTTCATTTCGTTATTCGACTATTAGTAATAGTAAGTTTGCATTTTCGTTTATTTTTTCGTAATTATGATTTTATGGGGGGTGTTCGGTGTTTTCGTTAATTCTGTGTTTTCGTTCATTTTTTCTTTCGTTGTTTCTGCTTTTTTACATTTAACAGTTTCGTATATTCGTTGTTTTCCATATTCGTTAACTAGGGAAATATCGTTATTCGTTATAATTTTAGCTAAGCCGTTCGTTCATTCGTTGGTTACCGAATCAACGAAAATAACGAAAAATAACGGAAAACGTATTCGTAACTTAAAAAACTGCACATGTCTATTGTTCACTGGGGCAAGACCCGGGTCCCCAAACCCGTTTTCCGACAATAACTTGCATATTAGGCTTTAAAATTTGAACGAGCACTTTTGAATTTGAACGTTCGAGTCCCATTGACGTCAATGGGGTTCTAAATGTTCGCGAGAACGTTCGGTCCGTTCGAAGGTTCTGGTGCGAACCGAGTGGGGGAGTGTTCGGCTCATCCCTGGTTCTGAAAAGCGGGGAAAAGAAAATTCGAACATGCTCTATGTTTTAACGTTGTTTTAAACATTGTAGTTTTTTGGATTGTAAAAAATGGTCGTGTGTGGGCTTTAACGACGTGAAAAATCTGTGCATGCTCAGAAGCAAGTTATGAGATGGGAGCGCTTGTTCTGGCAAAACTACCGTTGGAGTAAGCACATTCATCACGCTGTAACAGACAGAAAAACGCGAATCGTCTTTTACTAACACAAAATCAGCTAAAGGGTGACGTCATCCGAATGAAACTTCCCCTCGCTTTGCTAGAGCATTTTTTTCACGATCATGTGTAGGCAAGGCCGTTTTAATGATCAAGTTGAAAAAAACTTTGTTTTTTCTAGAGCCTGAAAAACATTGTTTTTTACAACCCGAAAAATGATTGTGTGTACGCGGCATCAGACTTATGTATATGTAGGTTTGTGAGAATTAGGTTATTTTTTAGTTTTATTATATTTTTTTATTTTTTTATTTATTTTTGTTATATGTTAACTCATTAGGCCCTGTCCACCCCTTTCTTTTTTCAGGAATTCCACCTCTTGGCACCTGGCACAGCAGGGTTGTTTAGTGGCTAGACCAATTTGGCCCCTATCCTGCCTCAACTCCTGGAGATGTTTGTGGACCTGTGAGGGGATTCATCCAAGGCATCATGCTGCATACATTTGGAGGATATATTTGATTTTATCTACGTCTAGATAATTGTGCACATATATGTGGAAATACTCTCCAATCTTTTGTGATGAAGTTGATAAAATGATTAGTTTGTGTTTATGCTCTCTTTCTCCTAACCACTCAAATATTGCTTTCTTTTCTTATATTGTTTTATTTCTTTTATTTCTTGAGATATATATATATATATATATATATATATATATATATATATATATATATATATATATATATATATATATATATATATATATATATATATATATATATATATATATATATGCATGCATGTTTCAGTATTCTGTGAGAAAACATTGTTTTCCTTGAATAAAGTCATTATAGAATTAAATCTCAGGCCGGAATTGAAAACTGAAAGCAGATGTTCAACCCCCTCTTTCTACCCCTCCCACCAACCATAGCAATATGATGACTGAGAGTGTGGAATGTGTGCTTCTTTGTGAAGAAACAGACGTCACATGAGATCACCATATGTGGATTAGCGAATCAGATGTACCCATATGAATGATGCTTGCTTATGTCACTTTGTCTATAAAAGCTGTGATACCAATACATTTCAGTCTCTTGCTGTTGGGAAGGTGAAGGCTGCAGTTTGAATTGATATTTTCTCTCCCGTCTGCATGCTTTTACCATTATGAATTTGATTCAGAGGCAGATTAGGATATGCCCTGGAATTGTGCCAGGGAACGTCTATTTTACTTTTATTGTTGGCAAAGCAGCATGGTGAGATTGAATGTTCTGGTGAGTTGATGTGACTCACAAAGTCCCTTGGGCATAAGTAGTTGTGGTCTATCTGCATATAGCAATATCTTCATAAACCACATTATTATACAATTCTTATGCTGTTAAAAAGTGCAAAATTTGGTTTTGGGTAGACTAATGTGTGGGCTTTATAAATCTTCCACAGTTAAACCTGCACATTCAGTCTACAGACATGCAGAGAGATGTCACTGCTCCCACTTCAAGGTGCTGACAAAAAGAAGACCAACCATGCTCTGTTAACTCAAAAGGAAAACAGGAAATTACACACCAATTGTGTCAAACCACTTCCAACTTTTTTTTTTGTAGAACACTACAGCCTCCCCTCTAATGTTTTGCCCAATACGGGCTTGAATACTGGGATCTGGGATCTCTATGATATTGGCTGCTTACCACCCACCCACAATAGTTTTACTGCATTCCAGCAGCACAGGCAGGCCAATCAACATGCCTGTATGTTATCGCCTGCCTCCTGGTATTGTAGGCTGTGGTGTGTGCTGAAATCAGCTCATTGGCTGTGTCAATCGCTGGCAATCGGGCAACAGTGGAGTCCAAAAGCAAGCCAATGGTCATACACGGTTTAGCAGGCAGAAGCAGAGTCAAAAGAGCAAGCCAGGAATGGAGCCAAGGCAGGTAAAAGGCAAGCCTAGTTGGTAACAGGAAATCCAATAATATCAAGAACAGGAACAGAGGCACACATGGAGGGAGTTAAAGATCATTCAGCAACTAATGGCTCATGTTGCTGGCTTTAAACAGGCCACTTGGCACCAGAATCGGTCATGCATTATGTGCGCTTTGGTGCACGTTCATGCCCATTAGCACATTCATCCTCACGGGCGTTCATCATGCACATTTGCATTGGCACATTTCTATGTGCCATTCTGTGATTCCACTGGGCATTAGCAGATGTGCCAGTTCTTCTGCAAACTGTTCTTTGACAATACCAATATTATAAAAAAAACATATCTTTATTAGGAATTAGCAAAATGTTAAAAGAAATGGACTTGTTAGTCCTTATGAAAACATATTAGATGCATATAGAAGTATACATAGCAATATCTACCCCATACATCTTCCTAGTTAGATTTAATCCTAATTGTCACAAATGCAACCAATAGTAGATTTATAAAGGTAATAAAGATGACAATGAAAAGTGCAATGTATCAACACGTTTTGCTAGTTAAGCTTCTTCAAGGGTTCAAGGAGTACAGAACACAACTATGCATCCCCAGTATACTGCAATGACCCCTTTAATGTGAGTGAAGATCCACAGGAAGCAATAGTTGGAGCATGGATAGACAATGCAGCAAGGCAGAGCAAAAAGACCTCTCAGGAGGGTACAGCATGAGAGCCCAAAACAAGTCAATAGGAAAGGTACAAACCATACAGATTAAAGCCTGCACTAGTTAAGGAAAACAAAAAAATACACATTAGTGCCTATGCTCCAAGATCAACACAGGGTGATGGTAAACCATAGCTAATCTGAGTATAGTAGATTCAATAAATTTACTTGAAGCTCTTCAGGGATATCCCGATATGTTATAACACAAAATGTATCATAAGCAGTCCTCACACCACCTGATACACTACTACTGTATACTCCGTTTAGCTGTGGTTTACCATCACCATCCATTTTTTTGAGGAACTCCAAGCTTTTTGCTGCACTATTCTCACTCTGAGATTCTGGCGTTTATCCACAGTTGTAGTTTTTAATGTATCTTTATGATAACCATAAGATCAAATGCCACATGATGAATTTAGCATACCTTTATGTTCCCAACGGGGTTCATACTTTCTTCCTGAGTGTGGAGAAATCTCCTTTTAATACAGCTAAATTAGAACCAAATAAACTGGTCCCACCTAATATAGGCCAATAAACAAATTATAAACATAAGGTGAGATCAGTGGCGGAATTATAGGGGTCAAAGAGGTCGCCATGGCGACTGAGCCCCTTTCTGCAGGGGGCCCTTGAGGGCCTCTTCGATAGGAGGAGCGGCAAGGGCGGCTGAGACCCAAGTTAGTCAGCCGAACTCACTGTACTCGGCACTGTGCGGGGGGCTCGTTGTCATATTAGCCTAAAGTGAAAGCACAGTGTGTGCTGTGCTCTTTGTCTCCCCCTACAGTGCAGTACCCGGCAGGAAGAGCCAAGGTAAAGAACTGCCTTTTTTTATAAGATGTTTATAATGTGTGTTTATATGTGTGTGTGCAATTGTGCATATATCCATGTGTGTGTGCGTGCATATGTATGTGTGTGCATTTATGTATGTATGTGTGTGTATGTATGTATGCGTGTGTGCATATGTATGTACGTGAATGTGCATGTATGTGCATGTTTTTAACAGTTGCGGTGCGTCCATAAGGGCGCCTCCTCTCTCCAGCCACCCCCTCTATGACCAATGGATAGATTCATGCATAGCATGAATCTATTCATAACCACCACTGCCACCCCCTATTCAGGTGTTCGCCCCCTTTCTGGGCACCGGTTGCCTGAATTACAGTGGCGGGGGAGGGTGTTTTTGAAGCACCTGATTAAAGAGGAAGTAAACCCTAATGGGTTTTACTTCCTCTTTAGCCCGCTGCTGCAGCCTGCAAATAAAAAGCATAATAGGCTAGTATGCATGGCATACTAGCCCATTATATGTCACTTACCTGCAAAAGAATCCAGCGACGTCCCCACAGTAGGCAGAGTCCATCTTCTGGCCCCTCTTCCTTCCGGGCCGCTGACTCCGGCGCTGTGATTTGCCGGAGCTTACCTATAGGTAGAAGTCCAACAAGTGGGTTTACAACCACTTTAAAGCCATAGGCTCTAATAGGCTTCAAAATAGGTGAACTGCGAGTGCCATGCTTTGTGCTCACAGTCCATCCAGGTGTGTTAGAAAAGCAAATAAATGTTCACTTTGCTAACACTGTACCGCCTTTCACCAATCAGGTGCGCAGGTCTGTTACCCATCACCTGATTGGCTGTAACGATAGGCATGGCTATTGGACACCTATCAGGAGGAGAAGACAGGAGATGAGGACGGCAGGAGATGCCTGGAGGACCCCGCTCGAGGCCGGCACCCGCTGCCCCACTGAGACAGTGTAAGTGCCGAGCAAACGGGCGGGTGATTCACAGTGGCGGTATTTGATGGCATAGTTGCAGCATTTGATGGGCACAGTGGCCTCACTGGCAGCATTTAATGGGCACACTGGTGGCATTTGATGGTACAGTGGCAGCATTTAATGGCATAGTGGCATCGTTTGATGAGCACAGTGGCAGCATTTGATGGCACACTGGCAGCATTTGATGGGCACACTGGCAGCATTTGATGGGCACACTGGCAGCATTTGATGGGCACACTGGCAGCATTTGATGGGCACACTGGCAGCATTTGATGGGCACAGTGGCAGCGTTGGGCACAGTGGCAGCGTTGGGCACAGTGGCAGCGTTGGGCACAGTGGCAGCGTTGGGCACAGTGGCAGCGTTGGGCACAGTGGCAGCGTTGGGCACAGTGGCAGCATTTAATGGGGACACTGGCAGCATTTAATGGGCACACTGGCAGCATTTGATGGGCACAGTGGCGGCATTTGATGTTTTTTTTTTTCAGAATTTTTCAGTTTGCTAGCGCCCCCCTGAAAATGTTGAGCACCAGCCGCCACTGGTTTATATTTGTGTGCATATGTGCATTTATATACAGTATATGTGTGTGTTTTTATATATGTATGTGTGTATGTATATATACTGTACATGTAGCGGGGTCATACTATCAGGGACTATTTGATAGTTATGTATACCTAAATCCCCGGGAGTTTCAGTATGTAAACAAGCATTTCCCCCATCTTCCTAGTGACAGGACAGTGTCCACAGCTTCCTGTAATCGGAAGCGGTGATCACTGTCGTGTCACACATAGCCCATTCCCCCATTCCCCCTATTTTTTTATTTTTCAAAATTGTCGCTCTATTTTTGTTTATAGCGCAAAAAATAAAAACCACAGAGGTGATTAAATACCACCAAAAGAAAGCTCTATTTGTGGGGGGGGGAAAGGAGCCACGTTGCACGACCGCGCAATTGTCAGTTAAAGCGACAAAGTGCCGAATTGAAAAAAGTGGCCTGGTCTTTGGCCAGCAAAATGGTCCGGGGCTTAAGTGGTTAAAATATAATGTATTGGGGAAGTGGGATGGTGTCACTGCTCTACAGGAACAGGTATCAGTTATCTTTTATTGATTTTGTATACATATTTTCCCTCCCCTTGACCAACAGGGATGATTAGTGGAAATGTTTCATAGTGGATACTGTTGTATAATTTGGGTAGTGCCTAGGGGGTGACACCTGTTCGGGATTCATCTGGACAGTCCAGGTTTTGACTCATATGCCTGAGTTTCAGGTGGATATAAATCCGGACACATTATTTAGACTGGACTGTGGCTTTCCAAGTAACCAAGATAGTCACAAACATCCAGGAGCTATGGGGGGCTGTCTGGGGGCAGGGAAATGATATCAGCAAGAGCAATTTGGCTACACCCAGTGTTTACTGTGGAACGCTGTGCACACCATATTATTGCTCTCTTTGGAGCACCCAAGGGTGTCCCAGGCTGCTAAAGTGTTCGGATTTGGCTTGAAGAAAAGGTTGCAACCCTAGTAGTGCCTCAGATTCTGTTGTGATGTTATGCCAAATTGGAGGACTACTGCATTATGATATATTGTGGGTATGCATGATCATGGTTCTATTATACCAAGTTTTATATAATTATAAAGCACTGAATATACTGTGTAGTCATTTACAATACAGTTCTATACCAATATATATACAAAATGATATATATCTCCTCCAATGATTCTGACATGCCCCTGCTGCACAGCCATTTACTGGGAAACTCAATGTGCTGCTGATTCTCCTCCCCCAGCTCTTATGCAGCTGAGAACGGAAGGAATGTGATCACTTTTAAGCTTCATGTACAGGAGACATTTTTACAACCTCTTCTGAATGATTTACCTTGACAGATAGTAACCCACAATTAAAATGTTTGTTTTGCCGTGTTTACATTCCGTGTTTAGCTGAGTTTTGGCACGTTTTGCTGCGTTTGCATTTAGAAGCTTTTTTTTTAAAACATTATATATATATTTTTTAAATAGCCAAAAATTGAAAAATGCCTGTAAATGAAATGCGGCTAAACATGAATTACTGTGTTTAGCCGCATTTAGCCATGTTTAGGAGCGTTTGGCGCTTGAAATGCCTGTAAACTCAGCTTCAGAACCCTTTTTTTGCATTCCAAAAAAGCCTCTAAACTCAACTGCCTAGAAAGGACTATAAACACTGCTTTAAAGTGGTTGTAAAGGCTGGGTGGAGGATGTGTGAGAGCGTGTGACGTGTGAGAGGGGCAGGCTCTGACTAAGCGATGCTTCCAGCGGTGAACGCTGAGCTCCGAACCTGAGCACAGAAACCGGCCTCGCTACCCTTCCAGCACTGACGGACTACTGCCTCCTCTCTCAGCCCAGCAGCAGCAGGGTGGCCTTACCTCACCACTGTGGATTTTCGGTCCTCCATCCAAACGCTGAGGAACAGTGGGGAAGGCGGGCCAGCGCTGACAGCGTGACCATCGCAGAGAGGACGGACTCTCCCTATCTCCAGCACTGACGGCTAGCCTCTTCCCCCCCGCCTAGTGCTGACGGTGGATCGGCGACTCCCTTCCCAGTGTGGACAGCTTGCTCAAGTGTGGATGGCTTGTCCTCCCTCCCCTCTCTCCCCTTTGCAGAACACTGACGGTGGGGGATGCGGAGCGCGGGTTGCTGACGGCCTGTTGTTCCTCTCCCCCTATCGAATGCTGAAGGTGTTTATACGCCAGTAGCACAGCCACGAGCAGCTAGTCTGACCCTCCAGCGTGGACGGAGGATATATCTGCAGCTACGCCACTCAGCATTGATCCCCCCTGTATAGGGGGTTGATAACGTCCATCTCAGCCGCAGATAGTCTGTGGAGAGACCCCTTCTTCTCCCCCTTTCCCAGTGTGGCCACGTGGAGGCTGGAGGCCTGTTTTTCCAATGCCTCTTACACTCTGAACAGCCACAGCTACAAATTACAACTGCAAGCTATAAGCGGATGGCGAATGGCATAAGGGTATGCTGAAATACTGGCAGAGTTAACACTGGTATCCCTTGGAAATGATAGGCGGTAAATTTTCCTTTTTCTTTTGAGAAGAGGGGAGCTGTGTAGAGGAGAAGAGGAGAAAATGCTAATGTAAGAAGGGTGAAGTGAAGAGACTGTTGGATTTGCTGTATAAAACTATGAATCACAACCTTGTAACTTTGAAGTATGTTTAGAGGCTTATAGTTCGTAAATTAAGTGGAAAAGCTGCATAAAGAACAATTCAGGAAACAATCAGTGAAAGTAGTAAATCAATTTCAAATGAACTGTTATGAGGTTAAATGGCACCAAGTAAAACTTGTGTAAAACTACATGTACCAGTAGTGACTCCCAGTTTCTCCCCACAAGCCATGGCAGCAAAAACAGTAAAAGTAACAGGGGTTACAGGAAAATGCTCGCAGCCTGTGCAATCCCCTCTGAACTCCCCATTAAAGAGGATAACAGCAGAGACTCAAACTGGGAGAGAAGGGGAGATGGATTGTGGTCCCTCTGGGAAGGAAATATTAGAGGAAATCAAAGCAAGTAGTAAAGTGCTGTTAAACAAGATTGATGCCCTGGCAGTAGATGTACAGTATGCTCAATAAAGCGCGAGTTTGATAAAATACAGAAAAAAACGGCAGAAAAAAAACTCTTATTTTGAAAGTTGAAGAGGAAATAAAAAAGGATAATAAAGGATGGCATACACTGAAAAAACAAATAAAACAACTACAGGACAGAGCCATAGATACAGAAAGCCGCCTAAGGAGAAATAACGTACGCATTTTGGGTCTGCCAGAGCGAGCAGAGGGAGACAATACAGTTAAATTTGCAGAAAAATTATTGACGGAGGTATTGAAATTGACAGAGGTAACTACGATGTTTGTGGTTGAGCGAGCACATAGAATTTTGTTTCGCCTTCCCAAGCCGGGGGCACCCCCACATCCGTTTTTGGTGCGTCTATTGAACTACAGAGATCGAGATCAAATCTTGTCAACAGCCAGAATAAGGGCAGATATTCAGTACGAGAACGTTAAGTTATTATTTTTTCCTGATTACCCGTTGGAGATTCAGCAGCAAAGAAGAGAATATACAGAAATCCGTAGAAGATTGAGAGAGAAAGGGCTCTTTTATATCCTAGTAAATTACAAGTGACGGATGGGATGCGCACCGTTTTTTTTGAGACCCCAACTCAAGCGGTGGAGTGGCTAGATACCAAATAAACAGATCGTCTGTGCGATTTCTGTGCGATTCTTTTATTTTTTTTGTGATTTTTTTTTTTTTACTTTTGGTACTTGTTGGATGTTTTTTAAGGTTAAATAACAGAGAATTACCCCGGAGACAGGGGAATTGTCCGGACAGACCCTATGTATAAATTTGCTATTTGGGGTTTTTTTTTTTTTTTTTCGTGAGGAAGGGGGGAGGGTGAAGGTATGAATTGAAGTGCATAAGATAACATTGTATAAGGATTTTTTTTTTTTATTATTTATATTATTTATTTATTTTATTTTTTCTATTTTATTTCTATATTTTTTTTATTATTTATTTCTATATTTTTTTAATTTTATATATACATATATATATACATATATATATGTGCACTAATGTTTCAATAATGTTTCAATATATAAGAAAATATTCTCCCCAACTTATTGTACTACAGGAAACACATTTAATGGGAAAAAAGTTGATAACGTTAAAAAAAGCTTGGATACAGAAAACATACCACTCTTTATATGCTAGAGGGGTGTCGATACTAGTAAATAAATCTTTTAAAGGAGAAATAGAGAAGGCCCATATAGATGTAAATGGAAAATATGTTATCCTGGTATATAGGATGGGTAAACAGAGATATGTTACAGCAGCTGTGTATATCCCTCCCCCATTTTCGGTGGTAGTGCTGAATGAGATAATGGAAAAGATCATCCAGTATATGCCAGCGAAATTTTTATTAATAGGGGACTTTAACGCGGTTCTATCACCAGAGCTAGATAGACCAAAACCCCCTAAACAACACTCAACAGAATTATATAATTGGGCACAGGTGATGGGGGTAACAGAAATTTGGCGATGGAGGAATCCAGGAGAAAGGGGATATTCATGTTTTTCCACTTCCTATAAGACAGCATCTAGAATAGATTTAGCATTTACTGACACTGCGATGCTAGCAGATATCGTTGAAGCTATATATCTCCCAAGTGGTCTTTCGGATCATTCTCCTTTATTTTTGTCAATACGTATTCCAATCCCAAAAAATGCATCACTGTGGAGATTAGCCCCGCAATGGGTGACTCACTCAGAGATAATAGGGAAAATGGAATCAAGAATTATGGAATACTGGGAGAATAATGTAGGATCAGCTTCAGTAGAGACTGTGTGGGATGTGTTTAAAGCCTATGTACGAGGACAATATATATATCAAACATTTCAGCAGTCAATAAAAAACAGAAGGCTAAGGAACAGGAGTTGGAAATACAAATTGAAGTACAAAGGGAGAAATATGGGCAAGATCCCAGCAGCATCAATTTTGATGAAATAATGGCAGCACAAAGAAATTTACACCTACATATGGAAGAAATAACAAGACTGGAAATGCATAGAAATAGGCAGAACATTTTTGAACAGGGAGATAAGGGGGGTAGATTCCTGGCAAGGCTGGCGCAACAAGAATGCCAAGCTACAATTATATCAGAGATAGAGGATTTAAATGGACAGATAGTAAAAGAACCTAAAGAGATATTAGAGGCCTTCAGAGAGTATTATAATATGCTGTACACCTCCTCTTTTCCATCTGATTTCCGCCCGGAGAATTTGACGGACTTATTGGACCGGATAGCCCTTGGATGGTTGTCTGATGGTGAGAGGAGAGCATTGGTTCATCCCATTGAGGTGGAGGAGATTATGGAGGTTATACGTACATTTTCGGGAGGAAAGGCACCGGGCCCGGATGGAATCCCGGTAGAATTTTATAAAAAGTATGGAGCATTAATAGCCCCCAAATTAGCAGAAGTATTTAAAAGTGGGTTAATGCAAGAGGCCTTGATAGAGTCTATGAGAGAGGCACACATAACACTAATATATAAGGAAACAAAAGATCCAAAACTATGTTCATCGTATAGGCCAATTGCACTATTAAACACAGAATTTGAAAATATTGACAAAAATATTAACATCTAGAGCAGTGTTTCTCAACTCCAGTCCTCAAGGCGCCCCAACAGGTCAGGTTTTCAGGATTTCCCTCAGATAAAACGGCTGTGGTAATTACTAAGGCAGTGAAACTGATCAAGTCACCTGTGCAAAATAATGGAAATCCTGAAAACATGACCTGTTGGGGCGCCTCGAGGACTGTAGTTGAAAAACACTGATCTAGAGTACAGCCTTTGCTCAAAAGTATAATAGATTCAGATCAAACAGGATTCATGCCACAGAGAACAACAGACATTCATTTACGAAGGCTGTATACGAATATACATGCACATCATATGTATGAGGGATCAAGGACAGTGGCCTCTTTGGACATCGAGAAGGCATTTGATACAGTGGAATGGCCATTCCTTTGGGAAATACTCAGGAGGATGGGATTCCCATTAATATTCATAAAGTGGATCCAAATAATTTACGAGAGGCCGATGTCAGCAGTGAAATTAGGAGGAAGATTGTCATCCTTCTTCCAACTATATAGAGGCATGAGGCAGGGCTGCCCTCTCTCCCCAGCGCTTTTCGCAATTGCAATAGAGCCAGTGGCAGAGGCTCTTAGGACCACATTAAACATCCAGGGACTCCGGGTGGGGGGGTTGGAGGAGAGGGTAGCCCTGTATGCAGATGACATGCTTCTATTTTTGAGAGATGCAGGTCCATCCCTGGAAGGAGCGTTAGAACTGCTGAATGCCTACTCAGTTTACACAGGGCTTAAAGTGAACTGGGGGAAATCCATACTGTTCCCTATAGATCAAGGAGCACAAAAAACTGCTGATCCGAATTCACCATTGAAATGGGTATTGGAATTGAAATACCTAGGTATAAAAATATCTAGACAGGTTGAGGATTTTCGGAAATTAAATTTAGATCCGGAGGTGCAGGAACTTGGGAGGAAAATAAAAATTTGGGCGACATTACCTTTGTCATTGCTAGGACGTATAAATTTGGTAAAGATGAAAGTTCTTCCTAAATTTCTATATGCTTTCAGAAACTCTCCACAGTGGCTGCCTAAAAGCTTCTTTACGCAGGTACATGGAATGCTATCTACATTTATATGGGCCAATAAACCAGCTAGAATTAAATTAAGTACACTGATGAGACCGGAAATACAGGGAAGATTGGCATTCCCAGACTTCCATAAATATTATATAGCTGCACAGTTAGTGACAACAGGGAGATGGTTAGACCCGGATGGGTACGTCTCGGCTACCATGTTGGAAGCAGCAGTGGTCCAATCGGTAGAAGCACTGCAGGGATTGCTGTATAGGGGGATTAAAACAAGGTGAGATTTGACCCCAGCGATGAGAACAACAGTCAAAATATGGAAAGCCGTCATAGGAAGAGAAAGGGAAACTTTTCTATGTCTGAATACTCCATTGTGCAGGAACCCTGAACTACCACACCTGGATTCAATCCAGGACCCGGGAGCATGGACCAGATTTGGGGTGAAGAAATTATCACAGTTGATACAGGGAGGAAAGTTTCTCTCATATGGGGAAATGAGACAGCTTTGGAATATTCCTGAGAGCTATGCATTTAGGTACAGGCAGCTTAGTCATGCCTTATTAGCCCAGTTCCCAGAGAGGACAACTAATAGAATCAGATGTAGAACAAATGGTAAAAGGAGGGAAGAGGACAGTCTCAAATTTTTGTGGATATTTAATAAACATTATGCCCTCAGATATAAGCAAACTAAGGGAAAATTGGAAGAGAGAGGTCCCGGGTTTGGAGAACTGGGAGGAAGTGTGGAAGTTCCCAATGCAGATACTGGTATCACTCCGAGATAAATTGATACAATATAAAATTATACATAGAAGTCACTATACACCATATAAGCTACATAAGATCTCACCGACCAATTCTCAGAACTGCTGGAGATGTGAAGATATTCCAGGAGACTTCATGCACATATTTTGGATTTGTCCAAAAATAGTAGTGTTCTGGAGAGAGATTCTGAGAATGATTGCAAGAGTGACATCTGTAATCTTGGAACAAGAAGCGGAGATCTGTCTCTTAGGATTGGTGGGGGGTAATATTGGTTCAAGGGAAAGGAGAATGCAGATAGGCCTGTTGCTGTTCTATGCCAGGAAAGTAATAGTATTATACTGGAAAAAGCCAGAGGCCCCTTCAGTAGTACAGTGGAAGAATTTAATAAACAGCAATCTGACACTGTATAGAGAGACATATTGCAATAGAGGACACGGGGAGAAATATGAAAGAGTATGGGCAAATTGGATAGAGAAAGTGGGAGGTAAATCACACCATTGAAAAAAAAAAAAAGGGGGAAAGAGGAATGTATGGTATTGGGTGGAAGGATATTGTATGAATGTTTCGAATAAGTAGAGAAATGTTATTGTAATGTAACTGAAAATGAATGTAATGAAGATGTATGATTTTATGTTTTGTATGGAAAAAAAGAAAGAAGTTCTTTAAAAATTAATAAAGAGATTTATAAAAAAAAATAAAGGACTATAAACCACCCTGTGTACATGTACTGATAAGATAACATAGAGGAGAGTCCATGAGCTACTTCTCACACTCCAGTGTGAAAGCCTGGAGTGGTTCGCTGACAGGCCTCAGAATGATTATTCTAAATTGTTGGCTTTGTTCAGTTCAGCTGGGTTGCACAGGTTTCCCCCTCACTCTGGGTGTCGCTTTCACCGCAGGTCACGGTTGGAAAGGCAACAGGCTGGATGTATTGGGTATCTCTCTCTCTCAGAAGAAGCTCAGTGGGCGTGGGTGAACCCGCTGTGCATTCTGGGGAGGGGTACTTAACCACTTCCGGACCGCCGCATGTACATTTACGTCGGCAGAATGGCACGGACAAGCACATCAACGTACCTGTACGTGCCTGCCTAGACGTGGGTCGGGGGTCCGATCGGGACCCCCCCGTACATGCGGCGGTTCCCGTGGCTTCAGGAGCGATGCGGGACGACGGCGCGGCTATTCATTTATAGCCGCTCCGTCACGATCGCTCCCCGGAGCTGAAGAACGGGGAGAGCCGTATGTAAACACGGCTTCCCCGTGCTTCACTGTGGCGGCTGCATCGATCGAGTGATCCCTTTTATAGGGAGACTTGATCGATGACGTCAGACCTACAGCCACACCCCCCTACAGTTGTAAACACACACTAGGTCAGGGATATGCAATTAGCGGACCTCCAGCTGTTGCAGAACTACAAATCCCATGAGCCATTGCAAGACTCTGACAGCCACAAGCATGATACCCAGAGACAGAGGCATGATGGGACTTGTAGTTTTGCAACAGCTGGATGTCTGCTAATTGCTTATCCCTGCACTAGGTGAACCCTAACTCCTACAGCGGCCCCTGTGGTTAACTCCCAAACGCAACTGATTGATTGATTGATTGATTTTAATATTTCTTTACAGCGCCACATACACCCTGAAGGGTGTGTCTAAGCGCTGGAAGGAGGTCCGCTGGTCTGTTCTGGACCAAAAAGCAATCCAAGAGAAAAAAGAAAAAGACTTCGTAGACGAACTGATGGCTCGTGTACATAAAAGAAAGAGAAACCATATAAAATATCAACAATAAAAACAAACGGTAGCAAGGGGGTTTGGAGTGAGGGGGACATAGGGTGAGGGGAGGAGGGGCCAGGTCAGTTTAATAGGCGTGGTCATAATCAACTTGCCCCAAAGAGGAAGGTTTTCAGAGCCTTTCTGAAGGTAATAAGAACAGTGGACTTCCTCAAAGGCAACAGGAGAAGGTTCCAAAGCGAGGCGGCTCTGGCTCTGAAGGATCGGCCACCGAACAAAATCAACCTTACTAGAGGGATGACAGCAAAGTCCTGATCGGCCGATCTCAGTGCCCTGGGGGGGTGGTAATGTATGGCCATGTTATTAATGAACAGCAACTGTCATTTTCACAATAAACAATGCAATTTAAATGGTCCCAAAAATGTGTCAAAATTGTCCGAAGTGTCCGCCATAATGTCACAGTCACGAAAAAAATTGATGATCGCCGCCATTAGTAGTAAAAAAAAAAATAATAAAACTATCCCCTATTTTGTAAATGCTATAAATTTTGCGCAAACCAATCGATAAACGCTTATTGCAATTTTTTTACCAAAAATAGGTAGAAGAATACGTATCGGCCTAAACTGAGGAAAAAAAATGTATATATGTTTTTGGGGATATTTATTATAGCAAAAAGTTAAAAATATTGCATTTTTTTCAAAATTGTCGCTCTATTTTTGTTTATAGCATAAAAATAAAAACTGCAGAGGTGATCTAATACCACCAAAAGAAAGCTCTAGTTGTGGGGAAAAAAGGACGCCAATTTTGTTTGGGAGCCACGTCGCACGACCCTTGGGTCATTTAGCAGCATATTGGTCCGGTCCTTAAGTGGTTAAGGGACAGATGCCGTTTATCGTGGGTTTCTCTTTCGATCCCGACCTGAGGGCCCTCCTGGCCCAAGGCCTAGCAACTGGAAGTAGGCCCAGGAGTTTCTGGGACCTACTGATCCAGTGATGGTCCTTTCGCTACCTTATCTATGGAAGGAAGCTGAACCAGTGGGATTCAATTGATGGACGTAACCCTGGCAGATTTACCTCACTGTGCTGGCGGTCCGGCTAAAAGATTCTTGGCACCATGAGTCATGTAACTTTTGTTGGAACTATATCGAGTGTGCAGTTGGTTACATGATCTTGTGGCAGAAGATCGTGGGACAGCCTGACGACACTCATTAAGTCTGTGGCAGAGACTGTTGAGCTTCACATCAGCTGCTAGGCTGGTGAGAGTAGGCCTATCTGGTGGTTGCTAAAATCCAGTGTGGAGCTGAGTTAATCCTTTGGATCTAAGTGGTACCCGTTATCCACAAAACAAAAGTACCTGAGTCTTTCCCTGTCCCTCTACCCCTCTGCTGGAGTACTTTGTTAATAAAACCCTTGAAAAAGACTTTGGGGCTGATTTACCAAGCCTTTGATCCATGACTCATGGAGCAAAGAGAGGAGTAAAAGCCATTTTGTCATTTAATAAAGAAATACGCTGCCAGAGCAGCATATTTATTTATTTACTATAATGCCTAGTGCGCCCAGGAGAGGGCGCATGGTGCGCCTGTATTGACCTGGCGTACGGCATTTAGAAATGTAAATAGAAGGGGTTTGGGCAGGAGTTTATTAGGGGGGAGATTTGGGGAAGAGTAGTGACATGTGTTTGTTGAAGTTTCCCGGGCCGAATTGAAAGTGACAGTGATTTTTGTGAAATCGAGCGCCGTACGCCGCAAGTAGGAATAAACCCCCGGGAGGTTTATTTGCATACTGCACATGCGTGCGGGGCAAATATGTCCTTTCACGCACGCCATCTCACTTGTGGGAAAATCTTGGTAAATCCCAAGCAGCGTAGCTGTGATTGCACAGCTTGAGTCGGCGCACGTGAAAGGCCGAACTGTTTTCAGCTTGCGCTGACCATGAAGGGGAACTCCGCACCAAATCTCAAACAAAAAAAACGCTGCGGGTTCCCCTGCAATGGCATATCAGGCCCTCCGGCTTGGTCTGGATCATAAGGGGTTAACCTACGCTGAAAAAAACAGCGTGGGGTTCCCCCAAGATCCAGACCAAACCCTTATCCAAGCACACAGTATGGCCGGACAGGAATGGGGGTGGGGACGAGCGAGTGCCCCCCCTCCTGAGCCGTACCAGACTGCATGCCCTCAACATTGGGGAGTGTGTGCTTTGGGGCAGGGGGGCACTGCCCCCCCACCCCAAAGCACTCTTGTCCCCATGTCGATAGGGACAAGGGCCTCTTCCCGACAACCCTTGTCAGGGTATGCGGGCTGGGGCTTATCGGAATCTGGGAGCCCCCTTCAATAAGGAGGCCCCCAGATGCCGGCCCCCCACCCTATGTGACTGAGTATGGGGTACATCGTACCACTACCCATTCACCTGGGGGAAAATGTAAAGTAAAAAAAAACACCACTCAGATTTTTGTAGTAATTTATTAGACAGCTGAGGGGTCTTCTGCCGGGCCTTTCTTCTTTAAGCTCTTTTACAAGTGGGGTGTAGGCCCGGTCTTCTCTCTTCCGCCGGGGCCCTGGGCTTTGTAGTTTTCTGCTGGGCTTTTCCCGTTGCCTTCCACCGGGGGCCCCCCACCCCCTTTAATCTCTTTTTGATTCGGGGGGGCATCCGGGCTTCGTAGTTTTCTGCCAGGCCCAGGGCTTCTTTACGCTTTCTTCTCTGTTGCCTCCTCTGCCTGTCTCCTCCGCTGAGCCCAGGGCTTTCTTTCCGCTTTCTTCTCTGTTCCCTCTTCTGCCTGTCTCCTCCACAGAGCCCAGGGCTTTCTTTCCGCTTTCTTCTCTGTTGCCTCTTCTGCCTGTGTCCTCCGCGGAGCCCATGGCTTTTTTTCCCGCTTTCTTCTCTGTTCCCTCTTCTGCCTGTCTCCTCCGGGGGGCAGGGCTTCTCTCCGCTGTCTTCTTCCTTCTTCTCTTCCATTCAATGTTGACACAATGAGCTATGCCGCTGAAATGGCGTCTTAGAGGACCGCGTTGACTTATATAGGCATAGGGCGTGGTCACCGGGTG
This sequence comes from Rana temporaria, assembly GCF_905171775.1. Classification (NCBI taxonomy): domain Eukaryota; kingdom Metazoa; phylum Chordata; class Amphibia; order Anura; family Ranidae; genus Rana; species Rana temporaria. Next base: position 222,311,244 of record NC_053493.1, read on the forward strand.
ATGCCACCCTGCGACCCCAACCTTTGTGACATCACATTCCCGAGGCATGATGGGAATGTGATATCACAAAGGTTGGGGTCGCAGGGTGGCATCACTCGGTGACCACGCCCTATGCCTATATAAGTCAACGCGGTCCGCTCAGACGCCATTTCAGAGGCAGAGCTTGTCGTGTCAACATCGAATGGAAGAGAAGAAGGAAGAAGACAGCGGAGAGAAGCCCTGCCCCCCGGAGGAGACAGGCAGAAGAGGGAACAGAGAAGAAAGCATAAAGAAAGCCCTGGGCTCCGCGGAGGAGACAGGCAGAAGAGGCAACAGAGAAGAAAGCGGAAAGAAAGCCCTGGGCTCCGCGGAGGAGACAGGCAGAAGAGGCAACTGAGAACACAGCGGTTGTCGCCCCCCCCCCCCCCCCCGAATCAAAAAGAGCTTAAAGGGGTGGGGGCCCTGGCGGAAGACAGCGGAGAAGCCAGAGGGGATTGAGCCCCCCCGGCATAAAACTACGAAGCCCGTGTGCCCCCCAATCTAAAAGAGCTTAAAGGGGGTGGGGGCCCGGCAGAAGACCCCCCAGCTGACTAATAAATTATTTTAAAAACCTGTGTGGTGTTTTTTTTAACTTTACATTTTCCCCCCAGGTGAATGGGTAGGGGTAACATTTACCCCATACTCATTCACATAGGGTGGGGAGGTGGTATCTGGGGTCCACCTTATTAAAGGGGGCTCCCAGATTCTGATAAGCCCCCGCCCGCATACCCCGACAACCAACAGCAAGGGTTGTCGGGAAGAGGCCCTTGTCCCTATCGACATGGGGACAAGAGTGCTTTGGGGTGGGGGGCGCAGTGCCCCCCCCTGCCCCAAAGCACACACTCCCCCATGTTGAGGGCATGCGGTCTGGTACGGCTCAGAAGGGGGGTGGGCGCTCGCTCGTCCCCACCCCCATTTCTGTCCAGCCAGGCTGTGTGCTTGGATAAGGGTTTGGTCTGGATATTGGGGGAACCCCACACTGTTTTTTTCATCGTAAGTTAACCCCTTATGATCCAGACCAAGCCGAAGGGCCTGATGTGCCACTGCAGGGGAACCCACACCGTTTTTTTTATTTAAATTTGGTGTGGAGTTCCCCTTTAGCGTCCCCGCTCGCCCCTGGTCCCAGAGCGAGAATCGAGAGTTGTGTGTGTAAACACACAGCTCCCGGTCTGTCAGGGGGACAAATGCATGATCGTCATAGCGATCTGAAACAAGGAAAAAAACACAGTCGCTAGAGTGATGGTCGGACTTTGAGGCAAGACGGAAGTATGTATAAAATATATTATTTATTACAAAAGTAGAAAAATCACAACATTGATGAAAAATAAGTAAAACCATCTAAATTAATAATTCATTAATTATAGACAAATCCTTTGAAGTCGCCTACGTGTTTCGCCGTTGGGCTTCCTCAGGATGAGACAAGAAGGATTTTTGGTAATATACAGATATTGTTTCATAATCTGGAACAATATGTATCAAGTTAGTATAGCATTAAAACATTTTTAATGGTTTTACAAGAAAAAGCTAATTTTTTAAAATACACATACATATATATATATATATATATATATATATATATATATATATATATATATATATATATATATATATATATATATATATATATACACAGTATATACACACATACAACATGATTACATCACCTAGCACATCGTGGTGAATATATTCATCCAGACTGTTCCGGGCATTCCATAGTAAATGCTGGCAAGAATGTCTCTGGCAAAAGATATGTTTTTGATCAAGGTTTTTTTGTCAATGTATGTTTTTTTTGTACGGTGTTCACTCACTTTGATGTCTTTGTACTGCATTATTTTGCTGAATATTTTTTAAGATGTTGTGACTAATATTTCAATCCTGTGTATGTGGCTCCATTGTGTTATTTCCAAAGCATAAACCATATGCTGTTTACTGTATCAAATGAACCTGTTTATTTTTATTTTTTATATATATATATTTTTTGTTTGTTGTTTTTTTTTTTTGCTTTCCTTGTTTTGTTGACCAATAAAATTACTTTCAAATTTTGAAGTTTTTTTTGTTACTTTTTCATGCTACAGATTTTGACAGCTGCAGCTGAATTAGGGCTGATTGGTTACAACAATCAGTTGTGATTTTTGTCTGGAAGCTTTTTTCCTGGTGTGTATGCATGAAATGCATGAAATGTTTGCTGTCATGTTTATTCACCAGGAAAGGAAAAATACAGCGCGGTAAGTATTATTTCCTTCTTCCTGCAGTGGGCCTTCTTCAGTAAAGTACCCCTGACAGGACATGTTTTGTGGATTTATCTTATCAAGAATTGCTGTCCAGACTGTCTTTTAAAGCACATGTACAAGATGAAGGAAAACCTGCAAACATGGCCTGTTGGGGGTGGGGGGGGGGGTGTTGGTGGAGAGGCTTGAAGTTCTGATTTACAGCACTGTGCTTAAATCTAGCACAAGGCAATCCTATTCTAATTGTGGGTGTTTGAGGGAAGCCAAGTGAGTGTTAGAACCCCTGCTTGTGTTTTTTTGGGTTGAGCTTTGTGTTCCTTTTCTTAAATGGCTTCACTTCCTGTCACACAACTGAACAGGAAGTGAGGTTAAAACCCTACCAATGTCTTTTCTTGGGGACACAGGTCAATCTAACTAGTGTCCCCATTAAGCAAATTGCACTCCAGCACTGCTGTGTACACCCCAAATTATTGGTTAGTTTGAGGTTTAGTAAAGGCAAAGCCACTCTGCAGTAGAAGCGTAGTTGCTGAAAATCAGAGGGGAAGCACTGATGGTTTTAACATCTAATTCTGTAGAAGCAAAGTTTTTTTTTTGTTTTTTTTCTTCCTTACTTGTCCACTTGTAGTGCAAAGTGGATTTGCCTTTAGGAAATGGACCCCAAAGTCCAAGATCCCTAATAATTTGGGGTGTACACAGCAAAATGCTAGAGTGCAATTTACATAATGGGAAACTATTTAGATTGATCTCTGTGTCCCAAAGAAAAGATATTAGTAAGGTTTTACCCTCACTTCCTGTTTGGCTATGTGACAGGGAGTGAATAAATTTGAATTAGAAAGTGACAACATGTGTGAGGTGTCTTCACCCTATCAGGGGTGCAGAAATCCCCAAAAAATGAGAAAATGATACTTATTTGCAAATTCAGAAAATTGTTTATTTAACATTGGGTGGTGTTTGTGGGGGTCCCTAACACACATTCATACATATTAGCAACGCTGTATCCTGGCCTATTGGCATGGTTATATTTTCTGTTATTTTCTTAGTCCCCCTCAATAAAATTATCTAAAAATTTGTGCTTAAAGTAGAACTATAATCAACACTTTTTTTCTTTCATTTTGGATGGAGGGAGGGTTATAGCCCCTGTCAGTTTATTTTGTACCATCCCTGTCCAATTGGGGAGATTTGCCTTCACTTCCTGCCCCATAGCCAAACAGGAAGTGAGAGAAAAACTCTGCAAATTAGGGGAATCCAGTGCCCCCCAGAACTAGTGTGTGTACCCCCCTGAAAATTTCTGGGCGGGTCCTAAAAAACAGGGTGTGGCCTTGACAGGAAGGGTGGATCATTTTTCTATTAGGAGGTGCAGAAGTTTAGTCAGGCCTAGGGCAGCACAAGACCTAAATATACTGCTGCATATTAGGGCTTATTTAGACAGGATCCGATTTACAGCATGTTTTTAGATTGTGGGAGGAAACCCACGCAGGCACAGGGAGAACATGAAAACTCCAGGCAGATGGTGTCATGGGCGGGATTCGAACCAGAGACCCTTTTTGCTGCTAGGTGAAAGTACTATCCACTACACCACTGTGCTGAACGAACATGATCGCGGCTGAAAGGATGAGATCAGTGTTTTTTTTTTTATCTCATGCTTTCCAGCCTGGAGGAGAGATGTGGGGTCTTATTGACCCCGCCACTCTCCATAAAGAAAACCTGTCACACACTAGTCCTATTACAAGGGATGTTTACATTCCTTGTAATAGGAATAAAAGTGATCCAAAAAAAGGGACAAAAAAGTGCAAAAATAAAAATATTACGTAAAAAAAAAAATATATTTTTAAACGCCCCTGTCCCTAATAGCTCGCACTCAGAAGCAAACACGCATGTAAGTCCTGGCCACATATGTAAAAACCGTTCAAACCACACATGTGAGGTATTGACGCGTGCGTCAGAGCGAGAGCAATAATTTTAGCACTAGACCTCCTCTGTAACTCTGAACTGGTAACCTGTAACAAAAATTCAAGGGTCGCCTATGGAGATTTTTAAGTCTCGAAGTTTGGCACCATTCCATGAGTGTGCGCAATATTAACCACTTAAGCCCCGGACCAATATGCAGCCTAAAGACCCAAGGTGTTTTTACAGTTCGGGACTGCGTCGCTTTAACAGACAATTGCGCGGTCGTGCGACGTGGCTCCCAAACAAAATTGGCGTCCTTTTTTCCCCACAAATAGAGCTTTCTTTTGGTGGTATTTGATCACATCTGCGGTTTTTAGTTTTTGCGCTATAAACAAAAATAGAGCGACAATTTTGAAAAAAAAGCAATATTTTTTACTTTTTGCTGTAATAAATATCCCCCAAAAACATATATAAAAACATTTTTTTTCCTCAGTTTAGGCCGATACGTATTCTTCTACCTATTTTTAGTAAAAAAAATCGCAATAAGCGTTTATCGATTGGTTTGCGCAAAATTTATAGTGTTTACAAAATAGGGGATAGTTTTATTGCATTTTTTTTTTTTATTTTTTTTTTACTACTAATGGCGGCGATCAGCAATTTTTTTCGTGACTGCGACATTATGGCGGACACTTCGGACAATTTTGACACATTTTTGGGACCATTGTCATTTTCACAGCAAAAAATGCATTTAAATTGCATTCTTTATTGTGAAAATGACAGTTGCAGTTTGGGAGTTAACCACAGGTGGCGCTGTAGGAGTTAGGGTGCACCTAGTATGTGTTTACAACTGTTTGGGGGTGTGGCTGTAGGAATGACGTCATCGATCGTGTCTTCCCTATAAAGGGAATGACGCGATCGATGCGCCGCCATAGTGAAGGACGGGGAAGCCGTGTTTACACACGGCTCTCCTCGTTCTTCAGCTCCGGGGAGCGATCGCGACGGAGCGGCTATAAACAAATAGCCGCGCCGTGGTCCCGGATCGCTCCCCGAGCGGACCCGACCGCCGCATGTAGCGGGGGGGGTCCCGATCGGACCCCCCACCCGCTAATAGGCGAGGACGTACCTATACGCCCATGTGCCTGTACGTGCCATATTGTGGACGTATATGTACATGCGGTGGTCGGGAACTGGTTAAAGCGTGACAAGTTAGGTATCTATTTACTCGGTGTAACATCATCTTTCACATTATCCCTAAAAATTGTGGAAACTTTACTGCTTTGTTATTTTTTAATTCATGAAACCGTTTTTTTTTGGGGGCAAAAAAAAAAGGCGTTTGAAAAATTATTGCGCAAATACCGTTGGAAATAAAATAAAAAATGACCGCCACTTTATTCCCTAGGGTGTCTGCTAAAAATATATATATAATGTTTGGGGGTCCTGAGTAATTTCCCAGGAACAAAATATAATTTTTACATGAAGGAGAGAAGTGCCAGAATAGGCACGGTATGGAAGTGGTTAAAGTGAAACAATAAAAGTGAAATATTCCTTTAAATTTCATACAGGGGGAAGGGGGTGTATAACATGCCTGTGAAGTAGTGCATGTTTCCCGTGCTTAGAACTGTCCCTGTACAAGATGTCATTTCTGAAGTGAAAAAAAAAAAGTAATTTAAAAGTACTCATGGCTATAAAGAATGCAGTCATTGCTCATTAAAACTAAAAAAAAAGTGGGGGTCCCCCCAAATTCTGGTATGGATATTAAGGGAAACCCCACCATCAAAAAAAAAATACGTGGGGTTTCCTCTAAATATCCATACCAGGCCCTTCAGGTCTGGTATGGATTTTAAGGGGAACTCCACCCCAAATTTAAAAAAAATGGCGTGGAGTCCCCCCAAAAATCCACACCAGACCCTTATCCGAGCACGTTAACCTGGCTGGCCGCAGAAAAGAGGGGGGACAGAGTGCAGGCCCCCCTCTCCTGAACCGTACCAGGCCACATGCCTTCAACATGGGGAGGATGTCCCCATGTTGATGGGGACAAGGGCCTCATCCCCACAACCCTGGCCGATGGTTGTGGTGGTCTGCTGGCGGGGGGCTTATAGAAATCTGGAATACTCCTTTAACAAAGGGGACCCCCAGATCCCGACCCCCCCTGTGTGAAATGGTAATGGGGTACATTGTACCTCTACCATTTCACCCAAAAAAAAGTGTCAATAATGTAAAAAATTACAGTAGCCGGTTTTTGACAATTCCTTTATTAATATCTTCTTTCCGTGCTTCTTCTTGTTCTTCTTCTTTTCTGCTTTTATTCGGGTTTCTTCCTCCATCTTCCTCTGCTTCTTTCTTGGGACTTCTCGTCCGCATCTTGACCGGCGTCTTCTCCCATCTTCTCCTTCCGTCGGCCTTCTCGTCCTGCATCTTCTTGTTCTTCTGGACGCTGCGCTTGAAATAGAAGTTCCTGCCGTGTGCCGCTCCTGTGACCCCGCCCCCTCTGATGCCACAGGTAAACTCATAAGAAAGTCTGCGTGTGGTATATGTGCGTCAGATGGGGGCGGGGTCACATGAGCGTCACACGGCGGGAACTTCAATTGGAAGCTCGTCCGCATGTTGCACGGATTCTTCTTCTCCGGACGGTGCGCTTGAAATTGAATTCCCCGCCGTGTGCCGCTCATGTGACCACGTCCCCCTCTGACGCACATGACTTTCTTATGAGTTTACCTGTGGCATCAGAGGGGGGGCGGGGTCCCAGGAGCGGCACACGGCGGGGAATTCTATTTCAAGCGCAGCGTCCAGAAGAACAAGAAGATGCCGGGAGATGGGAGAAGACGCAGAGCAAGATGCGGACGAGAAGACACAAGAAAGAAGCAGAGGAAGAACAAGAAGATGCGGGACGAGAAGGCTGACGGAAGGAGAAGAAGATGGAAGAAGACGCCGGGCAAGATGCGGACAAAAAGTCCCAAGAAAGAAGCAGAGGAAGATGGAGGAAGAGACTCGAATGAAAGAAGAAAAGAAGAAGCGCGGAAAGAAGATATTAATAAAGGAAACCGGCTATTGTCATTTTTAACATTGTTGACACTTTTTGGGGGGGGAAATGGTAGAGGTACAATGTACCCCATTACCATTTCACACAGGGGGGCCGGGATCTTGGGGTCCCCTTTGTTAAAGGGGTCTTCCAGATTCTGATAAGCCCCCCGCCCGCAGACCCCCACAACCACCGGGCAAGGGTTGTGGGGATGAGACCCTTGTCCCCATCAACATGGGGACATCCTCCCCATGTTGAGGGAATGTGGCCTGGTGCGGTTCAGGAGAGGGGGGGCCGCACTCTGTCCCCCCCTCTTCTCTGTGGCCAGCCAGGTTAACGTGCTCGGATAAGGGTCTGGTGTGGATTTTTGGGGGAACTCCACGCCATTTTTTTTTTATTTGGGGTGGAGTTCCCCTTAAAATCCACACTAGACCTGAAAGGCCTGGTATGGATATTTGGGGGGAACCCCACGTCATTTATTTTTTTATTTTTTTACAGCGGGGTTCCCCTTAATATCCAAACCAGACCTGAAGCGCTTGGTAATTGAATTTAGGGGGACCCCCACGCTATTTTTTTTTTATGAATGAATCCTCTCAGAATTGCCGGGAGCCAACAATTCATACAAAGCCGCAAGTGAATTTTAAATGTCTTTTTTTCTTTCAGAATGTCATTTTGTGCAGAGACAGTTCTAAGTGCGGGAAACATGCGCTTTTTCACATGCTGACTTTAAACCCCCCCCCCAGGTACGAAATTTAAAGGAATATTTCACTTTTATTGTTTCACTTTAAGCATTATTAAAATCAGAAAAAACGTCCGTTTAAAAAAAAAAGCATTGATACATGTCCCCTGGGGCAGGACTCAGGTCCCCAAACACTTTTTAGGACAACACTTGCATATTAACATTTAAAATGAACACTTTTGATTTCTCCCATAGACTTCTATAGGGAGTTCGGCGGCGGCTTTACATATTACTTGCATTGCGCCCTCTGCTACGCCGGTTCATGCGCCTAATTAAGGCTTCATCCAGCGCACTAATTAGGCCATGACCCGGCACAGCACAGTGATAATAGTAAATCAGCCCCTTTGTGTTTGTACATACATTCTTGTGGACAACTCTTAAAGGACAACCCCTGAAGCGAGTGTATGGAACAGTAAGGTAACAGCAAGCCCAAATCGAAACCAGCAGCTCCTTCGGGGGTAGTGCTACATGTAATTCATCAGTGTATTTAGCTGTGTCCCTAAATGTTATCTTTAGGCATCTCAAGAGAATGTCTGATATCCATTAGGTCTTACTTGGCTGCCAAAACCTAATTTATAATGTATGATGTAGAGGAATTATGTAATTTGTATGAATAGGATTTCATAACAGGGAAGAGATTTGCTTCTTTTATTATAATGCTCTAAGGTATTTACAGTAAATCAGCATAATTTTGGGCATGATGAACTAAAGACCTTAAAGTGGACTTTTCCCCCCTTTCACTTAAAATCACATGTGTTTGTAGTTCTGTTTCCTGAGAAGACTACAGCACCATAGCCTTTTCCCTCAGTTAAAAAGGTGCTGTCATATGTTCCAGAAGTGTAAAACAAAAATAGTGTGCTACCACATAAATGAGGTGAAAATGTGTTAATGAGTGAAAAACCTTAAATGAGAGAAAATCTAGAAAAATAGATACAATGTCCTAAACAAGCAATTAGGGATCCAAAAAATATTTATTTAGCTTTATAGAGTTTAGCGCAGATTTTTTTCCTTTTACACTGACATATGTTCCAGAAGGCCAACCCAGAGCACCAGGATGTAAAGGAAGATGGAATAACTAGTTTTTAGTGCAAATTCCCATCCTGAGAAAAATGGAGAGAAAGGAAACACAAGGTATGCAAATAATAAAAAGCTTACTATTATTTATAATTATCTGTTTGTCGATTGCCACTACTCAACATTTCTAAAGGTACATCTGTTGTAATTTTTATGATAAGAGTGAAGTTCCTAAAGACAAGCTCCAAGCGGGATCTCTCCCAGGAACGAGCCTCGCATGTGCCACACCGGCTATGCTGAGGCAGGATCTGTCACCTGCTTTGTCCAAAATGTTATAACAGAAACAAAGAAAAAAAAGTAGTTTTTTTCTAAATTTTCTGATGATTAAATACCACCAGAAGAAAGTGAAAAATATATAAAATGTATTTGGGTACAGTGTTGAGTTGTTTGACCGTACAATTGTCATTTAAAATGTGAATAGCGCTGAAAGCTGGACAAGAAGGGGGCGAAAGTGTCTGGTATTGAAGTGGTAACAAATGAAACCACCAAGCTCCTCATTCACTCCCTTGTTATCTCTCCCCTTGACTATTGCAACTCCCTTCTCATTGGCCAACCTCTCCATAGGCTATCCCTTCTTCAGTCTATCATGAATGCTGCTGCTAGACTTATCCACCTTACCAACCGCTCAATGTCTGCCAACCCTCTCCTCCAATCCCTACACTGGCTCCCAATCGCCCAGCTAATTAAATTAAAAATATTAACCACAACTTACAAAGCTATTCACAACTCTGCCACAAGCTACATCACCAATCTTGTCTCCAAACATATCCCAAACCGTCCTCTCCACTCTTCTCAAGACCTTCTACTGTCATTCTCTCTCATCTCCTCCTCCCATGCTCGTCTCTAGGATTTCTCCAGAGCCTCTCCCATCTTCTGGAACTCGCTACCTCAATCTGTTCGGCTATCGCCTACTCTTGCTACCTTCAGGCGATCCCTGAAAACTCATCTCTTCAGGGAAGCCTATCACATCTCCAACTAATCTTCTACCACTTCCATCAGCTCATTCCCCACAGTTACAACCTTTTGTACCACCTGCCCCACCCTATTAGATTGTAAACTAATCTGAGCAGGGCCCTCTTAATCCTCTTGTATTTTAATTGTATTATAACTGTATTGTCTCCCTTGTATATTGTAAATCGCTGTGTAAACTGTTGGTGCTATATAAATCATGTATAATAATAAAAATAATAAAAATAATAATAATAATAATAATAATAATAATAATAATAATAATAATATAGGAAAACTGGGAATGACAGACAACATGCTTAAAGGAGTTGTAAAGGTAACTTTTTTTCCCCTAAAAAGCTTCCTTTACCTTAGTGCAGTCCTCCTTCACTTACCTCATCCTTCGATTTTTCTTTTAAATGTCCTTATTTCTTCTAAGAAATCCTCACTTCCTGTTCTTCTGTCTGTAACTCCACACAGTAATGCAATGTTTTCTCCCTGGTGTGGAGAAAGTCTCTTGAGGGGGGAGGGGGCGAGCAGGCAAGTCAGGACACTCTTTACTTTGCAGATAGAGAAAGGAGCTGTGTGTTAGTGGGTGTCCTGACACTCCTGCTCGTCCCCTCCCCCTCAAGAGGCTTTCTCCACACCCGGGAGAAAGCCTCGCATTACTGTGTGTAGTTACAGACAGAAGAACAGGAAGTAAGGATTTCTCAGAAGAAATAAGGACATTTAAAAGCAAAATGGAAGGATGAGGTAAGTGAAGGAGGACTGCACTAAGGTAAAGGAAGCTATTTAGGGGAAAATGTTTTACCTTTACAACTCCTTTAAGCATGTTGTCTGTCATTCCCAGTTTTCCTATATTATTATTATTATTATTATTATTATTATACATGATTTATCTTTTTTTATCCCTGTTGGGGGGCTTCGTGAGATTTTAGGGGTCTTAACAGACCCCTGACATCTCCCCTTTGAGACAGAGAAAGGGACTAAGGACACAGATTCCACAGTCCCTTCCTCTGCAGCCTCAGCTAAAATGAATGGACAGGAGACAGAGGCTCCTCTCCATTCATAAACTGAAGCATCGTAAACACAGGTTACGAAGTTTCAGTTACGTGAATGGACAGAGTCAGTGATCACTGACTCTGTTCATTCGGAAAAGGAAGGAGCCGGGTTTAGCGGCTCTCTACCCTGACAGATCGAGGACAGAGGGAGTGCAGGAGGACATGGAGGGGACATGGAGTGCGGAGGAGGAGAGCAGCAGGAGGGGGACACGGAGCACGGACAGCAGCAGCACGGAGGGGGACACGCAGCATGGAGGGGGACACGCAGCACGGAGGGGACACGGAGCTCGGAGGGGGAGAGCAGCATCACGGAGGAGGACACGGGACACAGAAAGTGGAGGAGGACAGCAGGAGCATGGAGGGGGACACAAAGCGCAGAGGTGGAGAGCAGCATAATGGAGGAGGACACAGCACGGAGGGGGATACAGGGACAGTCATCGATGCGGCTTTGGGGGGAGTTACATGCACCTATTCACCGCTGTATACATTTCACTAAAGCAGATGAAGGGAGGGGGGATGTGGAGAAGCTGTCAGGCTTTATTGAAATGTATACAGGGAGATCAGTGCTTGTAACTCCCCCCGCCGCACCAATCATCCCTGACTGCTCAGGTATCATGTGAAGCATCGGAGCATTTCCCTGAGTACTCTGGGAAAATGCTCGGTATCGGTACCAATACCGATACTAGTATCGGTATCGGGGCAACCCTAGTCCTTAGCCTACTTTAGCACAGGCTGACGTTTTCCTCAGGTGTCAGCCTGGTAAGAATGCCTGTCTGTAAAGCCAGAAATGCCCTACTTCTGGCAACACATGCACTGCTCTTGCAGCAATCAGTCTTCTAGGGAGGGACCACTGACTGGCTAGATTGATTCTCTTTTTAAGGGAAATACCATCTCCAATGAGTGTTAGAGAACACTGAACAGTTGGTATAGTGGATAGGTCTGACAGTAGTATTGATAATGGAAAGAAGAGGAAGTTTATGTAAAGGCAGACTGACAAGCAGGGGGTATCAACAGAGGTGAGATATAACCAGGGAGTGAATTAATAGCTTTTTTTGTGTCATTGGTTATGAAGTGACATAGTTCTGAGATGTTACAGGGGTTGAGAAGGCATGATTTGGATATTAGTTGGATATGGGACCAAAAGGAGAATTCGGAGTCCAATATTAAACCTGTTAAAAAAGGCTTGAAAGATTTAAATAAATCATTTGAAACCTACTTGGTCTAAAATACTTATTGAACTAAAAAGTATTTATTATATTAATTGTTGGTATGACTAAGGTATTTTTTAAGTCTTCATGTGATGATCAGTAAGATGGGAAAGATTATATTGAAAAGGATTAGTCACTGAATGTATGACCTACTACACCTTATGGGCCGTACAGACGACCGAACATGTCTGCTGAAACTGGTCCGCGGACCAGTTTCAGCAGACATGTTCGGTCGTGTGTAGGCCCGAGCGTGCAGGATTCCAGCAAACATTTGCCCGCCGGGCCTTTTCCCAGCGGACAAATATTTCTGGACTTGTTTTAAAACAGTCCGCTGGAATCCTGCCCGCTCGGACATGTTCGATCGTCTGTACAGACCTACCGTACATGTCCGAGCGCCCGCCATCCCTCTCATGCGTCGAATGACTTAGACGCATGCGTGGAAGCATTTGACTGGCAGGCCCGCCCACGTCGCCGCGTCATCGTCGCGGCGACGCTGCGGACACGCCCCGCGTATTGTTTACGCGCGGATTTCTGTACGATGGTTAGTACAGCCATCGTACAGAAATCCCCGGGCAGACATGTACGGTGAAAACGGTCCGGCGACCGGTTTCATCGTACATGTTTGCCCGTGTGTACGCGGCCTTAGGGTTAACTATCTTTGTTTAGTGTGGATATAATACATATATGCAAGTTTGTTTTTATGTTGCTTTGTTTCTCAAAAATATCCTTGCTATATTGTCTTCAGAACAGTAACTGAATCTTATCCTAAGGTTTGCTTTATACATGTAAGAATGATGAGTTTTAAAGCGAAGGTCTGGTTTAAAAAAAAAAAAAAACAGTCAGCAGCTACTAACACTGTAGCTGCTGACTTTTAACAAGGAGACTAACCTGTCCAGGGTGCCTGCGATGATGGCAAGCAAAGCCAAGCAAACGATCAGGTCTCGGCTGCCCAGCCACCATCCTCGGTGAGGGAATCAGGAAGTGAAGCCTTGCGGCTTCACCGCCCAATTCCCTACTGAGCATGCGCGAGCCACACGCTCCTGAGACACCACTCCCCCATTCCACAGGAGGCAGCCGAGGAGAAGAATGAAGACAGACCGCAGATCAGGAAGTGAAAGATTAGGAAGATCTGCCTAGCAACAGGCACTTCAGTTATGTATATGTATTTTTTTTTTACAGCATTTTTTATTTATTTTTTCTTGGTGGAGCTCCGCTTTAAGTCCTTTCTGAACTTGTATCCCTCCCTGGAAACATGCATGAAAGGTTACTGTTATAGTTTCCAAGTTTTTCATCATTTTTTTTTTGTGCAGATATTTATTTCCATATTGGTCTAGCCCAATTTTGTGAGTAGGGCTTTTATATACTGTAGCTTGTTCCTATATGTTCCAGAGACTAAACTGTTGAACTTCTGTTCCAAATGTATCCACTTCAATTCTTGTACCTCATTACACTTAATAAAAGAAGGAGAGAGGAAGCACATCAATCTAGCGCAGTAAATTACAATTAAAAACAATCATTAATAAACTAAAAGCAATACACTCAAATTTAGGAGATGATGGAATCACTGGAAGCGGAGCCTGAACACAGCTGTGAACTGTCACTGAGACCAGCATACATCTGTCAGATCAGAAGTATCCTCTGCCAAGGAAAAAGATGTCACGTCTGCGCCTGTCAGATGAATCCAGACAAGCCGAAGGTGCCTGTCCTGACAGCGACTGCAGAGCTCTGTGTGAGCGTGTGCTCACGATTCTGCTAAAGAGCACTGTGATCACTAGAAGATGGTTACCACAGAAATGCATTTTGGGGACAGGTCATTCTTTGTCAAGCCTTTGTAAAATACAAAGCCTCAAGTGTACTTGACCGTTTAACCCTTTGGACATTTTGGGCATATCAATATGGCAATGTCTTTGTCATTACTTATGATACTCAATAGTAATTAATTCAAGTTTTATTTGATGATATTGTTTTCTAAAGCTGCGTACACACGACCATTTGTCATGTCATGGAAAAAAACACTGGGCTAGATTCAGCAAGAATTTACGCCGGCGTATCTATAGATACGTTGCGTATCTTCTTTCTGTATTCAGAAAGCAAGATACGCCAAAATTAGGCTAAGATCCGACTGGCGTAAGTCTCTTACGCCGTCGTATCTTAGAGTGCATATTTACGCTGGCCGCTAGGTGGCGCTTCCGTCGTTTTCAGTGTAGAATATGCAAATGACCTAGATACGCCAATTCACAAACGTACGTGCGCCCGGCGGAATTTTTTACGTTGTTTGCGTAAGGCTTTTTTCGGCGAAACGTTGCTCCTGCTTCTATGAGGCGTACGCAATGTTAAGTATGGACGTCGTTCCCGCGTCTAATTTTTTATTTTTTACGTCGTTTGCGTAAGTCGTTTGCGAATAGGGCTGGACGTAATTTACGTTTACGTCGAAAGCAATTACGATTTGTGGCGGAATTTCGAGCATGCGCACTGGGATTCTTTCACGAACGGCGCATACGGCATTCGTAAAAAACGTAAAATACGCGGGGTCAACAATAATTTTAATAAAACACGCCCACATCATCCCCATTTGAATTAGGCGGGCTTACGCCGGCCCACATACGTTACACCGCCGTAACTTAGGGCGCAAGTTCTTTATGAATACAGAACTTGCACCCTAATTTACGGTGGCGTAACATATCGGAGATATGTTACGCCCGCACTAAATTACGCAGGGCTATCTGAATCTAGCCCACTGTTTTTTTTCGACAGGATTCTTGTCAAGCCTGCCCAGCGGATATCCTCTCGTCTGTACGAGGCCTTAGTTAGAATAGCTGTGCTTTCTTTACTAGGGTTACAATCCATCCATCCACCTGAGGATCTAGAGTGTTCTTATCATATGCATGATTGTGAAAAAAAAATGCTCGAGCTAAGCGCGGTGACATACAACACGTACAACGACTCTATAAAGGGGGAAGTTCCATTCGTATGAAGCCACCCTTTGGGCTGATTATGCAAATTTCCCTTCTCATAACTTGCTTCTGAGCATGCATGTTTTTTTCCCATCTTTAAAGCGTAAACCCGATCGTTTTTCATGACGAGAAAAACGATGACGTGAAAACCGACGAAAAAAAATAGAGCATGTTCTAAATTTTTAATGCCCATTTTTCACGTTGAGAAAAATGCTCTGGAGCCTACACACGACCGTTTTTAATGACCAATTTAAAAAATTGCGTTTTTCTCGTCATGAAAATCGGTCGTGTGTATGCGGCATAAGAAGATTCACTTTTCTGGGGAGATTTCAGTGATGGGAGTCTCTGGCCCCGTACACACGACCGGATCTATCCGCTGGGATTGATCCACGGATCAGTTCCAGCAGATTGATTCGGTCGTGTGTACGTCCGAGCGGACATTTCCCTGCGGATAAAAATCCAGCCGACGGATTCCCAGCGGATTAAAAATTTCTTAGCATGCTAAGAAATCTATCCGCTGGAATCCAGTCCACCGGACTTATCCGGTCGTCTGTACAGACTCACCGGATAAGTCCGTCCGATCCCATCCCTCGCATGCGTCGTATTGATTCGACGCATGCGTGGAAGTATTTACCTTCCAGGGTCACGCACGTCGCTGCGTCATCGTCGCGGCGACGGCGCGGCCACGTCACCGCGGATGTATTCCGCAGGGATTTTGATCTGATGGTGTGTACAGCCATCAGATCAAAATCCGCCAGAGGATTTAACCGCTGGAAACGGTCCGTAGGATATCCTCTCGTCTGTACGAGGCCTTAGTTAGAATAGCTGCGCTTTCTTTGCTGGGGTTACAATCCATCCATCCACCTGAGGATCTAGAGTGTTCTTATGTACAGACAATTGGAGGATTACTGCTTAGGGTGCTGATTGGTCTGTGTTTTACCTCAGATCCTGAATTATACATGCTGTGTTTGCCTTTTTTTTTTATTAGATAGTCATTTAAGTTTGGTGAGTGCCAATCCAAAAGTGGATACACATTAGATAAATGTGAAGATATCCTGAGAAAGCACTGGGTGTGAATTAGAAGGAGTCATTTTTTCACCCTGGTTCGCATCTGGGCGGCTTTTAAACCACATTACTTCAATGAGATTTCAAAGATACAGATCAGTGCCAATTTCATTGCGGCTTTCCACTTCATTTAACAGAAGTCTATGCAAGTCACAATGAAATCCCAAATACATAGTGCAGGAACCTTTTTCAAAACGCTGATACTTAGGTTGTATTTGAATGTTTCCATTGCCGGAAATGGGGTGTGACTTGTCATGAGATTTTGAACGGTCAAATTGAATAACAAACTGCACTGGTGTGAACCAGGTCTTTTTTTTACTATTCTTCTGGTGGACACTTCAAACTTGTTTCACACACATAATGTGATAATATTTTTGGTTCACATATGTGAGGTATATACAGTATATATATATATATATATATATATATATTCAATTTATCACTGCGCTAACAATAATAGTATTTTTATAACAGCTTACCTGTACAATCCTTTTCTTGGAGTACATCACGGGACACTGAGTCTTATTCATTACTATTTGGTTATATGTTCCACCATCAGGTGCTGGACACTGGTGTAATCAATTAGAACAGGAAGTCCCCTCCCTATATAACCCCTCCCATACTGGGAGCACCTCAGTTTTTGTCCCAAAGCAATAAGTGTCCCAATATCCCCAAACAAGAGGGGTGGGAACTCTGTGTCCTGTGATGTACTCCAAGAAAAGGATTTTACAGGTAAGCTGTTATAAAAATCCTATTTTCTTTATCGTACATCACGGGACACAGAGTCTTAATCATTACTATGTGGGATGTCCTAAAGCAATGCTTGCTGAGGGGAGGGAGACACCAACAACCCAGACTGCCATCAGACACGAGGACCTCTAATGCTGTCTGCAGCATATTGTGCCAACAAAAAAGCTGCATCCTCCTACCGTCTTATGTTCACTTGATAGGATTTAGTGAACGTAAGCACAAATGACCAAGTTGCGGCCTGGCAAATCTGAGTCATAAAGGCTTGGTAATGCACCCTGCATGAAGTCCTGAAAGGGCTGATAGCTCACATAATGAGCTATCTTAAGTCTCTACAGGGGAGGATAGTATCATGCAAGCATTATAAAAGGGCCATCAGATTCAGGTGGTGATACCCCTTCCTACCCCTGAACCCTCTTTTACGGGGAGACAGAAAAGTCCTAAGCAAAAAGCAGAGAAACTTAACCCTGGTGCATCAACAGCTGAACTTTAGTCTAGAAAATAATGCCTGCTAACACAGCTAGATGCTGAGTAGGTGCCTCAGAGCACATGTTAACTTGTGACCAACACCTTAGACACTGGTGAAAAAGCTGAGGTGCTCCCAGTATGGGAGGGGTTATATAGGGAGTGGACTTCCTGTTCTAATTGATTACACCAGTGTCCATCACCTGATGGTGGAATATAACCCACATAGTAATGATTAAGACTCTGTGTCCCGTGATGTACGATAAAGAAAATAAAGAAGCTGATATAAATTGTATAGTGACAATAAATTACAGAAGGGTAGGTATATGAAGCGCTAAAATAATAAAATTATTAAAATACAAGTCCAATGTATTGTAACATGAAGAGTCCGTGTTCAGAAAAAATCACCCATGATGTAAAAAGGACACAATAAAGTGAATTAAAATATATCCTCCACTGAACACCAACACACCAGGCCTCTTACAAAAAACAATAGACCACTAAATTATTGGTAGTCAGACGGTCATATTATATCCATAATATCACAACACCACTTCACTTGGATAGTAGATAGCTGGATCTTGTATGGTCTCAACACATAGTGAATCCACAGGTACATGCATAAAATATAAAAAGGCAACTTCTCATGGTGTAGCATGTAAAATCAGGGTGAGTTTATTCCATATAAAAGAGCCATAATACTCACAATTAATCATATAAAAGCAGGCATATCAGGAACTACAGTCTGTCTTAGGTATCAATTGTTTTCAACCACAAAGATGGCCACAGTCGGCGTTTACAGCATTGTGACATCAGAGCTCCACCCTACGTGCCGTTTCATTCAATAGAAACGTATTTAGAGACATGGTCGGAGATTGTCATATCCTCTCTATATAGGGAGAGGGCAGGATAGAAAGGCCTCTTCCCCCTTGCACTCTAAGCCTCTCTCTCATTAACCAGAAGCAGATCCGCATCACAGCCGGATGTTTACACCACAGCTGGGACATACACGGCCAAACTCACCCACGGCAGCCATACTTAAGGAGACCAGATAGAAAATAGTATACAATAGACTATTCTGGTTTCTGAGAGAGGGTAGGAAAAAGAACAGGGTCAATTGGAAACAGAGATAATGTATACAAAATACAACTAATGAGAACATCTAAAAAGATTATATTAAAAACAAAAATTAAACTCCACAAACGGCCTAACCAAAGACCAATTAAAGGGGTTGTAAAGGTTTGTTTTTTACTTTCTAAATAGGTTACTTTAAGCTAGTGCATTGTTGGTTCACTTACCTTTTCCTTAAATTTCCCTTCTAAATGATTTTTTTCTTTGTTTTCTTTGTCTGCATTTCTCACTTCCTGTTTCTCCTCAGTAAGGTGTTCAGTAAGCTGTTCTAAATGACTTTCCACCGCTCGGATGATGGTGGAAAGCTTACTGAGGAGGAACAGGAAGTGAGAAATTCAAACAAAGAAAAAAAACATTTAGAAGGGAAAACAAATGAAAAGGTAAGTGAACCAACAATGCACTAGCTTAAAGGAACCAATTTAGAGAATAAAAGATGAACCTTTACAACACCTTTAAGGAATTAAAACAATGCTGCCATCTAGTGGTTGGAAACAAATGGTGCATACATTTTAAATACAAGTCTATAGGAACAACATAGGAACATTTGTAATAAGCAAGGGGATGGTATTCAGCTATCGTTAATGAAAGCATTAACATCCCATTCTATCTTTAAACAATATGGTCTGTAGGATTTTAAGCAACAATTCCACCAGGTCTACATCCTTGAGATCTCTCTCCAGATGTGGCTACCTCTCTAATGAGGATCAAACTTATCTATGGCCATAAAGGATGTACCTTTTAAGCTCTTACCATAGCATAATGTATAATGTTTTGATAAACTATGGTTCAAAAGGCCTTTTACGGATATTCGCCAAGTGCTCCTTGAGCCTATCTCTAACTTGAGAATGGTGCAACGTCATTCTTGGTCGAACATTTGATCCTACATCATACGTTCGACCAGTGATGTTAGAGCTAAAGGAGAGATATTTCCTCTCCCTAAGGCCATTGTTTTGGCAGACCTCACACTTGCTACACAAATAATAGCCTCATATATATATATATATATATATATATATATATATATATATATATATATATATATATATATATATAACTTGTTATACACACACATTTACTCAAATTTCACACAGTGTACTAGTGCTGTATTTTATGAAAGATTCATGTTGTGGTATATATTTTAAAGTATAAGGTCAAAGTCATGTTCCACGATTTTCGTCATTGTTTATACTCCGGCAGTACTGGGAGATGTCATTGTGGTAAAAAGTACCCTTTGTTACTCAAAATTGGAACAAAAGAGTGGCAATGTGTAATTTAAAAGCAGTATTTATACTGTTACTAAGGCTAGCAGTTACAGTCATCACTAAGAAAGGACTATTGTTACTAGATATTGTGTCAGACTGGGTTCTCAAGTGTTGAATTGAACAGTGACTGCCGGTGGTAATTTTTTTTTTGGGGGGGGGGGGCGGTAAACATTACTGCACTTACCCCATCAGTGCAGCGCTTCCACATTGGCTTCCCTTGCTCAGCAAAGGTGGCAGCGGCAACATATTTCCCTTCCTCTGCTCTCCACATGCTGTTGTAACACCTGGGTGGATACATGGCACAATGCTCTGTGCTCCGAGCCCACCTTATTTTGAAGCCTATTAGAGCCTATGGCTCTAATCAGGTGCTTCAAAAAAACACCCTGCCACTGAAATGCAGGCACCCAGTGTCCTGAAAGGGGCCTGATGCATGTAATGGGGGTTGGCAGTGGTGGCATGCTATGAATCTCTCCATTATTCATGTAGGGGGTGGCATGGATAGAGGGGACAGGCCACCACTGGAATTGACAGTGGTTTCTGACAGGGACACAGGACAAAGTGCAGGTGTTAAGTAGAGGGGTGTAGAATGAAAAAAATACACCTCTGTGTACAGCTGTGGAACTGCAAATAAATCATAGTGTGTTAAATAAATGTTGTAACTTTATTCAACATTTAGCCCATAGATTTGACTACACTTTGGATAGAGCAAGACAAGGCATATCAGATTTATTTTTTGCCATCTGTATCCCATTGAGGAAATCTCCCTTTACTTCATGTCCTATAGCCAAACAGAAAGTTAGACAAAATCCCTGCAAATTGAGGGGATTCCTTGGGGACCCCCAGGTCACCAGAACTAGTGTCCCCATTGGAAGATTTCCCCTCTATTACTTTTCTGAGGACAACCCAAAATTAGTGATTTTCTTTTAGCCAAGGTTCATACCGACAGAGAGAATGAAGTTCAGCTTAACTCACACCATTTTTTCCTGTATGTCAGTCCCAAATTTGGGGGTGATTTTAGAGACATCTGTGTGGGTTTCTTCAAAGATGTCTATTGAAATCACACCACAAACTCGCCAAAAGTATTACAGAATAGACTTTTGGGAATCTGTGCGGCACTGCAAATGTGGCGTCACACTGATTAGGACGGTGCCTGGCAATAGCCGCCAATTTGGCATGCGATTTGACATGTCAAATTGTATGCCAGTTCGCTGCACTGTGAACAAGGGCTTACTTTCACTTTCAATGGTAATAGTGAAAAGGACAAATAGAGAGGGAGAATCTCCCTACTAGGGACACAGGCAGCAATAAAAACTGACGGGTGTTCTAATCCCTCTCCACTCTATTCAAAACAGAAAAAAAAAAGTTCTGCCTTTAGTTATACCTGAAGGTGAGATAATATACTGTTGCTGACAACTGGAACTTGGTTAAATCATGCTATATCCCTATTACTGAACTTTCTGGATGCCATAACCTTAGTTCCTACATTTGCATAATTAGCTAGTTTACCTTTAGTGGTATTCATCTTGGGGAAGGATTGATTTAAAGTACTATAAGTAGAGTGTCACGGAAGGTCCCCGAATCCAGACCGAATGCTTCCGTCATGTACCGCTTTCATCAGTCTGGACATAGATACTCGATTTTAGCTGCCTTGAAACACACAACGAGACGAGACTTGTATGTGTGTTAAGTATGGAGTCTTTAATAGAATCAAAAACACAATCTTTTATACAGTAAAGAGGAGGTGACCAGAACAATAATCAACATGAGCTAATTTATCTAATCTTCTAGCCAGACAGGAGACCAGACGTCCCGGCTCCTCACTATCTGCTGTACAATACACAATCTCTTAAGCGTAAACACAGGACATCTTCACACACACAATAGAGGCAATTAGCACAGAGGATAGAGAGATAGCTGGAGGTGACAACATCAACACCCAGCAGTATGAAAGAGTCACATCTACAATTAACCCGCTGAGTTCAGAATCAACAACCTTAAAATAGTCCTACAGATCTTGGAATATATGTGGATAATAATTACATAATAATCCCATTTCATTGTAGTCCAAGATATCATTCTTCAGGCATCCTATGCCCCTAGTGGTCATAGGATGATTTTAGACATAAGAAGGTCTCAGTCTGTGACATAGAGTAATTAGAAAGTTGATGTTTTACATTTTGTTCTCTATGGAGATAAGGATGTATAGGTGTTTAGAATAGGGGATAAAATGACATCACACACAACCACCTCATTACTAGCTTCCGTCAGTGGTGTGCAGTATTTTTTTATTAAATCCCTGGACCCTATGGAGGACAGTTAGGCAGACCATCATTCACATGTTTAAAGTTATAACTCAGTCATACGGAAAGGAAAATCATTTAGTGTTCTCTTTAACTAGTGTTTGGTAGAGACGTGCATCTTAGCATTAATGTTCAGTGTAGTTTTAGGTTGCACTGGTAGTGATTGGAGTGTTATGTTGGTGGTCAGTGTAGTTTCCTCTCACTTTATTTGTCAGTGCAGGTCCCACTTACACTGGTCCTCTGTGTAGTATCCTACAATGGTGGTCACTAGAAAGGTTCCTTCCTACATTGGTGATCAGTCAGAGAAGAATCCCCTTACACTTGCATTTACTGACAGAAAGAATGACCTTGATTTTGTTGATTTTTTGCAAGAAAGAATGAATTTACATTGGTAGCCAGTGGTTGGTGGTTGGTGGTTCACTGGTGGTTGATGGCAGGGAGAATGGTAGTCAGTGAGAATAATGCCAACTCACAGCTGAAATAATAGTGGTGACATTGGGTATCAGATTGACAAAAGAGGTCTGTACAGCTGGTTCTCTCAAGTGACATTGGAAGCAAACCTATGTACACACCATCAGTGGGAGAGCAATCCATAACACTGTGCATACAGACAATGCTTTGTTATATTGTCGTCCTACAACACTGACCTTGGTACAGCATTGTATAACTGCATCTAAATATTTTAGCAACAGCAGAAAGCTTTTCTGTCATAATAACACCTTCAGCATCCTAAATCTTAACCAGTCCTCAGTAGAGGCATCACAGATTCATTTATGATGACCTCAGACACACACAGCACCCACAGTTCATGCTCACGTTAACGCTTGACTAGTCCATGACATCATTACACGTACAAAGATTTACTGATTCTATATTTTCTCTTTATTTAATTTTGACACATATCTGTTTTAATTAGTTACATATTTGAATTGAATATTGGGGCATGAAGAGTGATAACTAAGTAAATCTAATTTTACAATTACATAAGTGTTAGGTTTTGTAGTTGAAAAATGAAAAACATGAACAGTATTGTGCTACAGGGTTACGCAGTTAGTTGAGTGATAAAAAAGAATGTGATTTTGCATTATTCAGCAGTAAGCACATGAGAATGAAAGTCTTCTATCTCTGTACAAGTGTCACTGGCAATGAAACATGGAAAAGCACCACTGATGCATTATTCTCTATCATCATCAGGATCCAAGCAAATGCTAGGGCTGGAAAATTGGTGGTTGAGCACAACAAAACATATCTGTCTGAATTTTCAGCTGCTTTTGATGTTATCTCACAAGGTAATCTAGCACTAGACAAAAAAACATTCTTAATATCGTTATAGACATATACCATTGCAACAAAAACATGTGTTAGGAAAGCAACCCCCTCCTAAATAATAGTTGTAGTACAAAAAGACATGTATTATATCATGTACTGAGGAAAATCCTACAATATAATAATCTAAAACTCAAACTGTAGAAAGCCAAGCATTATACGATGTCATTGGTGATAACAGCATTTGTGTGCTAGAAAAATCAGTGCATTTTGCCAGGGAACAATATCAACTTATTAAACTGACTAACTTTGAAGAATAGTCACATAAGATTCAATTTAAAAAAATTACAGGGTATATGTCAACTGTATTTATAACATTCCCAAAGTAAAAAGAGGAAACAAGCTTTGCAATGTGCAGATCATTGCAAAGGCAAAATGTTTTTTTTTTTCCATAAACAATTTTATTGAAAGATACTGGGACAATACAATATACAGACATGAAGAGTACGTGGATATAGATTGATGCAAGTTTACATGGCCTATACATATAGCAAAAAAGTGTTAAGGTCAGCATGTCTGATAAGAGTCCAATCCCATCATCTGGGACTGGTAAGCTGTGACAATATGGCCGATAATCAAAACCTACCCCAGAGGATTTTCTGAGGAAAAAGCAGAGAGAAGTAGGAGAGGGGGGAGGATGTGAAGAAGAAAAAGGAGAGAGAGAGAAAAAAAGGGGGGGTGTAGGAGAAGGACCAGCAGTGGGGGATCGTCAGTAGCGGTGGCCCTCCGCCAAGGGGGTCGCTCCAGATGGGCACTGTAATGCTGACTCAGTAGGGATAGGCCCATGATGGTTGCGGTTTAAGAACCATGAGCTTGGAAACGCTGAGTTGTTTTAAAGTGGGTCCAGCATGCCCAGGTGTTTGTAAATTTCTCGATGCGCTCTTGGGAGATATGAACCAGCTCTTCCATTTCTTCAATCTTAGAGATCCTGCTAAACCATTCCCTAATCGTCGGAGTGTGTGTAGAGCGCCAATGTACCAGGATGCAGAGCCTCGCCGCGTTCACCATATGCATGGCCAGGGACTTAAAATACTACAATCTGGTCAAATGCGTGTGATGTAGGAGATATTGTCCTGGGGAGTAGTCCAGGGTATAGGTAGTGCAATAAGCTCATGTACTTCTTTCCAGAATGGCTGGAGGGCGTCACAGTCCCACCATATGTGAAGCATGGTCCCCCTCCCCTTCCCACATCTCCAGCACGTCTCCGGAACCGCTGGTGAAAATTTTTATAGGAGAGAAGGGGTTCTATACCAGCGTGTTTTTATTTTATAGCAGGTTTCCTGAGTAGCAACATTGAGAGACCCCTTATTGATACATTCATCGATACGGGCCCAGTCCTCCTCATCCAGGGTGACCTGAAGATCAGATGCCCAGGCAGTACGAGCTGAATCTGGAAATTTGGGGCTACTATCCAAAAGAATCTGGTATATACTGGAGATCAAATGTCTCTGTGGAGAAGTCTGCGAACATAGGTTTTCGAGGAGAAGAAGTGTCTTAACTGTCTATAGGACCAGAAGGGGAAGGAGTTGGACGGGGATTCGGACACCAGATCTGCGTAGGAACGAGGGGATCCGCCAAAGAAAAAATGACGTGCTTGGACCCGGTCGTGCAGCCAGTCTCGTTTCAGGAATGAAGAAGATAGGCCTGGCAAAAATTCAGGGTTACCCCTCAATGAGGCAAAATGTTTTTTAATGAAACAAGATTAAAGCTACTAGTATACATAACTTATAGTGTATGTTAAAAGTTTAGCACTTTTTAGCACTGACATTGTTATTACGTGGCTAAGTTGACAAGCATAAACAAAGCAATTGATCCCTAGTTTAGTGTTGACATGAGGACAAAGTCATGTGATAGCTAGGTTAGTGCTGACATGGCAATTAAATGGCTTTGTAGATATAGACATAATGGCCCGGATTCACAAAGGATTTACGACGGCGTATCTCCAGATACACCGTCGTAAGTCCGAATGTGAGGCGTCGTATCTATGCGCCTGATTCAAAGAATCAGATACGCCCGAATTTGTCCAAGATACGACAAACGTAAGTCTCTTACGCCGTCGTCTCTTGGGTGCACATTTACGCTGGCCGCTAGGGGGCGCTTCCGTAGATTTTCGCGTAGAATATGCAAAAGAGCTAGATACGCTGATTCAGAAATGTACTTGCGCCCGTCGGATTTAGCTACGCCGTTTACGTAAGGTGTCGGTCTGGCGTAAGTTTACCCCTCATAAAGCAGGGGTAATTCATGTTAAGGTATGGACGTCGGAACAGCGTCGTATTTTACGTTGTTTGCGTAAGTCCTACGTGAATGGGGCTGGGCGTATGTTACGTTCACGTCGACAAAGCATTGAGTATTTGCGACGTGACTCTGAGCATGCGCGCGCATGCGCCGTTCGTTCGGCCCCTCATTTACATGAGGTCACGGCTCATTGTAATACAACATGCCCACTGCCTTGATAATTTGAATTAGGCGGGCTTACGCCGGCCCATTTACACTACGCTGCCATAACTTAGAGTGCAAGTTCTTTCTGAATACGGTACTCGCCTCTCTAAGTTACGGCGGCGTAGTGCATATGAGATGCGCTACGCCCGCCAAAAATTACGCCGATCTTTCTGAATCTGCCCCTATGACAGTGCTGACATGGCCAGAACAGATGTTGTTTATAAACAGAGGACGAGGGTTATTATTACGGTTGGCTTTCTTTGGGACAAGTACAGGTCCAGAAAAAGGACAACTTTCCTGACCCTCAGTAGCAATTTAAAGCCCAATGCAATTTCCCCTTACTGCCTGCATGGTTTAGGAGATATCTATGGTAGCTACAATATACACATATGCATCTTATTTAAAATATGAATTCTTCTAAAATGTACAGAGTTCATTAAAAATCAATGAAAGGTCTCAATATCACTTGTCCTTATTTAGACCTTCTCAGAACATGGCATATGAAAATAATAGGCCAATCACTTCTTACTCTCATTATTTTAAAGTAGTTGTAAACCCTAACATATATCCAGTAAAGTGATTGGCCTCAGATGATACACAGAGATGAAACAAATCCTCATACATACATTTCACATATTCATCTGCAGTATTCTCCTCTCTAGACCCCTTCAAAAGGGCTGCAGTTACAGTATGTAAGAGCTGATTGGAGGAGTGGAACACATCCCCCTCCACACAGTGTTCTTAATAGACAAGCTCTGTTATGAGTTTCCCCCTTCCCAACACAAAAAATATCTCATATGTCAGGAAAACTTCTCAGAAGTGACTCATGCTGATACCAGAGAAAGGAAGCACTAGTAAGAAACAACACTTAGAGCTTTAGAGAGATATATGTAAACACTACATATATTTACATGCTTTGGTCAGATTCCCTGAGGTAGAGTTGGCTCTGTGGTGAGTCCTTGGACTGCTTAAAGAGACATGTTTGATGTATACCATGTTTGTGGCTACAGTGTACCCTCCTGTATCTTTATAGTTGCCTTGCTGGCCCTTTCTCGAAAACCTCACTACTTTGGATACATAAGCTCTACTGTTTTGACTTTTTGCCTAATCAGTTCCTGTGTGGCTTGACATGTTAATGAACCCTTTTGGACTGGATGTGTGTTAGGATCTGGGTTTGAACCTGGGACCTCTGGTGTGTCTGGAGGGGACTCTACTTGCTGAGCCACCTGGAATGCTGGACAGCTCCTTGGACAGTTCCTTGTATAGTTCCTTAGACAATTTCTTGAATGATCTTGTCTTGAATCTTGTTTGCCTTGAACCTTGAAGCCTTTGCTCCTCCCATGAACTTCCTGATTTAAGCCATGTCCCTGCACTTCCTGGTTGCCAGAATATTGTGCCTTCACCAGCCAATATCTTGCTCCTGTCTCCTGCTGCCAACCATATCTTTGCTACCATTCGCTACCGACATTTGGCTCGTCCCCGACTACGCTTCTGCTAAATCCCAACCTGCAACTATTTGTTACCGACTTTTGGCTTGTCCCCCGACTACGCTTCTGCTTGATCCCTACCTGTTATATCTGCTTCCAGACCACAGCGTGCTCACCTCCTGGTGGGGCTATCCTGAGGACCGCGACCTAGCACTAACACGCAGCAAAGCCCATCTCCACCATCAGGAGCTCTGGTGAATACAGGTTAGTGCTTAGACCCCACACCTCAGGTGAAACCGTGTCATCAGCCAGAGCGACCTGTGTGAATCCCTGCTCTGCTGCTCTACTGTGATTTTACAGCATGTTGGGATTTATTTTATGCTTAATCTCCAATGTGTCCATTCGCCAGTGGTAGGTAAGTCTGCATGAGGATAATCTTTCCCTATATACAGTGCATACTTTAATATGCAGATGTCCTAATTGCCTTATATATTTAAACCTTTATAGATTTTTGGGGAAAGGAATGCAGGCCCCCTCCTCCCTGGTTTGCTTGAGGTCTCCCCTGCCTTCTCCACTGCCTCCACTGTTTATCTCCCCTTATGGGATATACTGTATCTACCATTTTCTGTTTATTTTCTATACTTTCCCAATATGGATACATTTTTAAATGAATTGATTCAATAAATTTGCATTTTTATATAAAATGACTCTACTGTGAGTTCATACCGTACAATGAAAGTCCTTTTTGCCTTTACCCAATATCTCTTGACGTTTCAGAGATCAGTAACATATAACACACAGTACAGGGATCAGGAATACAGATGATATCCCCGATTCGGTTCGCACCAGAACAGACAACAAATTTGTGCGAACATGTAAACACCATTAAAGTCTATGGGACACAAACGTGAAAAATCAAAAGTGTTAATTTTAAAGGCCTATATGCAAGTTATTGCCATAAAGTGTATGGGGACTCGGGTACTATAGAGATGGTAAAAAAGGGGGGGGAGGGGTATGTCTATATATCAAGAACAATGTACAAGTGAATGTGAGAGATGACATCCTTAAGGAAGCTAGGACGGAGGTGGAATCCTTAAGGGTAGAGCTCCAAAGGGATGGAGCTAAGGAAAAAATAATACTGGGAGTTTTCTATAGGCCCTCTAACCTGAAGGAGGATCGGGAGATGGACCTCCTATCACAATTAGGATTTGCAGCTAGGATGGGAAGTGTTATCATAATTGGGGGTTTGAATTATCCAGACATAGACTGGGCGAGGGGGAACCATGCATTTGTCTAAGGCTCACCAGTTAAATGTCTTGCAGGACAATTTCATGGGTCAGATGGTAGACGCACCAACTAGAAATAAAGCGTTACTAGATCTACTGATTACCAACAATACAGACCTGATCACGCATGTGGAAATATGGGGAAATTTAGAAAACAGCGATCACAGATCAATTGGCTTCAGTATAAATCACACAAATAGCAAACATAAGGGGAATACAAAGACGCTAAATTTCAAAAGAGCCAACTTCCCTAAACTATGAACCTTGCTAGAAGGCATATATTGAGATAAAATCTTAGGAACAAAAAACACGGAGGAGAGATGGTTTTGCTTTAAGAGGATATTAAATCAGTGCATTAGCCAGTGAATTCTATTGGATAATACATTTAAAAGAGCAAACAAAAATTCCTGGATGGCTTAACTCCAATGTAAAAATGCA
Source organism: Rana temporaria (assembly GCF_905171775.1). Lineage (NCBI taxonomy): Eukaryota > Metazoa > Chordata > Amphibia > Anura > Ranidae > Rana > Rana temporaria. The sequence goes on from NC_053493.1 coordinate 222,340,266, forward strand.
TATAAAAGCAAAAGAGAAGGCCAAGGTTGAGGGATCATCATCAGCATTCAGACTTTATAAAGAATGCAACAAGAAATGTAAGCGTGCAATTAGGGCAGCTAAGATAGAACATGAGCAGAGGAGAGAGAAAAAAAATCTTTAAGTATGTAAACAGTAAAAAAGGCAATACAGACCATATTGCCCCCATAAAGAATGAGGAAGTACATCTGGTTACAACAAATGGGGATAGCAAAGGTATTGAATTTATTCCTCTCAGGTCTTCACAAGGGAATCGGGGGGCTTCAGTAACCAAATCTGCAGTGTTTATCCTCATGACATTTTACAGGAAGTGCCTTCATGGTTAACAGAGTACAGTATTAGAATTAGACTAGGTAAACTTAACATTAATAAATCACCGGGACCGGATGGCTTGCACCCGAGGGTACTAAAGGAACTACAGTAAGTCAAGAAATTGCTGGACCATTGTTCCTAATTCTTACTGACTGGAATGATGCCAGTGGATTGGAGAAAAGCCAATGTAGCACCAATATTTAAAAAGGGCCCAAAATACATCCATTCAATTACAGACCAGTTAGCCTAACATCAATAGTTTTAATAGTATCTTGGAGGGGATGATACGGGACTATATACAAGATTTTAGTCATGAAAACAGTATCATTAGCAGTAATCAGAATGGATTCATGAAGAATCGTTCTTGCCAAACAAATCTATTAATGTTATATGAGGAGGTGAGTTGCCATCTAGATAAAGGAAGGCCTATAGACGTGGTGTTTCTGGATTTTGCAAAAGCATTTGACAAAGTTACGCATAAACATTTACTGTACAAATAAGGTCCGTTGGCATAGACCATAGGGTGAGTACATGGATTGAAAACTGTCTACAAGCGCAAGTTCAGAGGGGGGATACTCAGAATAGTCAGGGGTGGGTAGTGGGGTCCCACAGAGTTTTGTGCTGGGACCAATCCTATTAATTTTGTTCATAAACTACCTGGAGAATGTGAAAACCAGTTCAATCTCTGTATTTGCAGATGATACTAAGCTAAGCAGGGCAAGAACTTATCCACAGGATGTGGAAACCTTGCAAGAAGATCTGAACAAATTAATGGGGTGGGCAACTACATGGCAAATGAGGTTTAATTTAGAAAAAAAAAAAATAATGCATTTGGGTGGCAAAAATATGAATGCAATCTATACACTAGGGGAGGACCTCTGGGGGAATCTAGGATGGAAAAGGACCAGGGGGTCCTAGTAGATGATAGGCTCAGCAATTGCATGCTGCTAACAAAGCAAACAGAATATTGGCATGCATTAAAAAGGGATTAACTCCAGGGATAAAGATTAACTCCAGGGATAAAGCAATAATTCTCCCGCTCTACAAGACTTTGGTCCGGCCTCACCTGGAGTATGCTGTCCAGTTCTGGGCACCAGTCCTCAGAAAGGATGTACTGGAAATGGAGAGATGTTAGGAGGATATTAGTTATGAAGAAAGTTTGCAAGCACTGAACTTATTCTCTCTGGAAAAGAGACGCTTGAGACCCCACAATAGGGATAAAACTTTTTTGCAGAAGGGAGTTTAACAAGACACATGGTCACTCATTAAAATTACAAGAAAAGAGGTTTAACCTTAAACTACGTAGAGTGTTCTTTACTGTAAGAGTGGCAAGAATGTGGAATTCCCTTCCACAGGAGGTGGTTTCAGTCGGGGGAATTGATAGTTTCAAAAAAACTATTAGATAAGCACCTGAACGACCACAAAATACAGGGATATACAAGGTAATACTGAAATATAATCACACACATAGGTTGGACTTGATGGACTTGTGCCTTTTTTAACCTCACCTACTATGTAACTATGTAACTATATGGATGGATGATCCAGGGATGGAGCATGAATGTGGATGGATGAGCCTGGGATGGAAAATGTATGTGAATGGATAATCCAGGGATGGAGCATGAATGTTATTAGATGAACCAGGGATGGAGCATGAATGTGAATATATGAGCCAGGGATGGAGTATGAATGTGAATAGATGAGCCAGGGATGGAGCACAAATGTTGATAGATGAGCCAGGGATGGAGCACAGATGTGGATGGATAAGCAAGTGGCGGAGCATGGGTGAGCATGAATGTGGATGGATGAGCCAGGGATGGATGAATGAATGAGCCAGGGATGAGCACAGATCAGTGCTGTGGGCACTTCAGATCCAGTCCACAGTGCTGCTGCACTGGCCCTCTCCTCACACGCTGTATCAATCAGCGTGAGGAGAGGGGAGGAGCCAAACCGGACATTCTCCGGTTTGTTTAATCTAGTGTACTGTCACAACATCCCTCTCTTCCCATCATCTCTTCTTATTTTTGTCTTTCCATTCTTTCAATCAAAATCCATTAATTCCCAGCTCTCTTCTACTCTCCACCCCCTTCCTTCTTCCTCCTCCTCTAACCCGTTTTACCTCAAACCCCCACCCCCCTTTCCCCATATTTTTTTACTTCTTAATAATTGTTAGATTATAGCCCACACTGATTCCAGATTTACCCTATCTGTACTCCGTCCCAGAGTGAGCAATTTTCCCCTCTCTAATCTTCCTGCTTACCCAGTTAAACGAGGTCCTGCTATCCTTATTGCACCTGGCTATGTTCGTTACAGCCCGCCAAGATGACCAAACATGCCCACTTTTCAGATTGTATCCTGTCCTCATTCCCGATTAGTATTCTCATTGCTATGTCTTTCACTATTATCTCTTACTATGACATATAAATGTTCTCTGCATAAACAGATGTTATTAGGGAAATCCTTCAGTTTTAGAGATTTGTCTAGAATCATTATTTCATGTTTTTATATATGAGACTTGCGGTTCAGTACCATGATCCTGGCTGGAAAACCTATTTTCTATGGCTTGTCAATCTCATTGTAAGGTCATTATCTGTTTATTTTGTTTTCATTTTCAAATAAAGTTCTTGAAAAAAATAAATACTAGACAAGCATTGCTTTCTGTCTACAGGTCCTAAAGAAGCACATGTAGATGGAAGATATTATGGGAATGATGAAGCTGCACCCTATTGACAACTCTGACATGCTACCCTTCAGTATTTTGTCAGCTCTGTATTGTCAATAACAACACAGCAGACTTTTACACCTATCACTGTTATGACTGTCAGCCCTTCCTTAAGTGTCTGTTGTCAACACACAGTTTTCTAGAATTATAGCTTTGGAAATTTCTAAGGTTGTATAATTCTCTTTCTTTTAGATGATAATGACTTGTTCAGAGTCAACATGAAGAGTTTAAGCAAACTTAGTCTTTAAACCCTTTCTATATGGATATTTCAGTAGAATGGTCAGTCTTTACTTTTAAAATAAAATAGCTAAATAATGTTATCACCCGAAAGACAAAGATGATGCTGTATGTGAAAGAAGAGCATTGATTTGAAGATCTTTTACCTGTTTTACCCAACAAAGAAGTGCAAATAAAATCAAATTTTAACCACTTGACCACTGGTCACGAAAACCCCCTTAATCACCAGACCAATTTTCAGCTCTCACAATTTGAATGACAATTACTCAGTCATACAACATTGTACCCGTCTGAAATTTTTGTCCTTTTTTTCACACAAATAGAGCTTTCTTTTGGTGGTATTTGATCACCTCTGCGGTTTTTGTTTTTTGCGCTATAAATGAAAAAAGACTGAAAATTCTGTAAAAAAAATAAAATAAATTCTAGTTTCTGTCATATTAGCGGGTTATTTCTCACACACAGCATATGCATACTACAAATTACACCTCAAAACACATTCTGCTACAGTATTCTTCCCGAGTATGGCGATACCACATGTGTGAGATTTTTACACAGCGTGGCCACATACAGAGGCCCAACATGCAGGGAACACCACCAGGCGTTCTGGAGCACCCAAGCCAATTCTGACATTTCTCTCCTACATGTAAAAATCATCATTTATTTGCTAACAAATTACATAGAAACCCAAAACATTATATATGCTTTTTTTTCAAAGACCCTAGAGAATACAATGGCGGTTGTTGCAACCTTTTATCTTGCACGGTATTTTCGCAGCAATATTTTGAACATGTGTTTTAAAAAAAAAAAACTGTTTTGTGCTTAAAAAAAACAAAACAGTAAAATTAGCCCAATGTTTTTGCATATTATGAAAGATGAAGTTACGCTGAGTAAATAGATACCTAACATGTCACCCTTCAAAATTGCACATGCTCCTGGAATGGCGCCAAACTTTGCTACTTAAAAATCCCCATAGGCGACGTATTGCAAGGTATTGGAGTATGGGGGGTATTGCGGAGTATGGGGGGTATTGCAGAGTATGGGGGGTATTGCAGAGTATGGGGGGTATTGCAGAGTATGGAGGGTATTGCAGAGTATGGAGGGTATTGCAGAGTATGGGGGGTATTGCAGAGTATGACGGGTATTGCAGAGTATGGGGGGGGTATTGCAGAGTATGGGGGGGTATTGCAGAGTATGGGGGGGTATTGCAGAGTATGGGGGTATTGCAGAGTATGGGGGGGAGGTATTGCAGAGTATGGGGGGGTATTGCAGAGTATGGGGGGTATTATTGCAGAGTATTGGTGTTATTGCAGAGTATGGGGGGGGGGTATTGCAGAGTGTGGGGGGTATTGCAGAGTATGGGGGGTATTGCAGAGTGTGGGGGGTATTGCAGAGTGTGGGGGGTATTGCAGAGTATTGATGTTATTGCAGAGTATTGCGCAGGGAGGGATGGCTGGATCTGTGACTGCAATTGTCACAGATCCAGCCCACAGTGTTGCTGCTGCTGCCACCCGCTCCCCCCCTCTCCTCTCACACTGTACCGAACAGACCGTACAGAGAGATGATCGCGTGTGCGCGCCCGCTCGGCCGAGCAAATCTCATTCTCCGGGAGGACGTATATTGACGCCCTCCCAGAGTAAGGGAGCCGCCTTGTAGCCGTATTTCGGCTTTAGGGCGGTTACCAAGTGGTTAATCCATCATATGTAAATTTTATTCCTTTTTTTTTTTTTATATTTTTATTTCAGGTACTTATATAGCACCATCAATTTGCACAGCGCTTTTACATATACATTATACATTCACATACTGTATTTTTCGGACTATAAGATGCACTTTTTTCCCCCAGAAATATGTGCAAATATATATGACAGGCAGCGCCCCCCTGACGCTGGCCCTGCCCCCCTGCCAGCGCTTGCATCACCTCCCGCCACCACCCGAAGAGAGGCAGGATATTGGGGACAGACTTCCAAACTCCCTGTGGGCGCCGAGTGATCTTTTCCGGCTGGTTCCGCAGACAGAAAACAGAGCATTCGGCCGCTCGGGCTGCTCTGTCTTCTGTTAGGTGGAAGAGATAACATCAGGTAAGGCTGCATTTGTGGCAACGTTCACTCTGCATTTCTATGGCATGGTCACTCTGCATTTCTATGGCATGTTCACTCTGAATTTCTAGGGAATGGTCACTCTGCATTTACTATGGCATGGTCACTCTGCATTTACTATGGCATGGTCACTCTGCATTTACTATGGCATGGTCACTCTGCATTTACTATGGCAATGGTCACTCTGCATTTACTATGGCAATAGTCACTCTGCATTTTCAATGGCAATGGTCACTCTGCACTTTCTATGGCAATGGTTAGGCTGCATTTCATGGGCACTGGAAAATATTTTAGTACACCATTTGGTTCAGAATATATATATTTTTTCTTGTTTTCCTCGGTTTACCTAGGTGCGTCTTATGGTCAGGTGTGCCATATGGTGCAAAAAATATGGTAAGTCCCTGCCCTCAAGGAGCTTACAAGCTAAGGTTCCTACCCCACATTCATACATACTAGGACCAATTTAGACATGATCTGATTAACCTACCAGCATTTATTTGGAGTGTGGAAGGAAACCGGAGTTCTCGGAGGAAGCCCATGCAGGCACAGGGAGAACATGCAAACTCCAGGTAGATGGTGTCATGGTCAGTGACCCTTTTTGCTGCTAGGTGAAAGTGCTATTTACTACACCACTGTGCTGCTCGTTGTAATATTTTTAATTATACCTATACCTTTCTAGAAAAAAAAGTTTCAATGATGGATTAATTATGATGGGTTCTTTTTCCATGTAACGTTTGAAATTATCTTTGTACTTTATATGGGTACATACAATTGTGTGTAATCATGGACCTAGTGACCAAGACTGATAAGACTGGGATCTTGAGAACAGAAGTTTTTAACCATGGCAAGGAAAAGGGGGCCCAATAGGGGGCCCCCTTTAAAAAAGGGGTCCGGAGGTCCCCAGGGTCCCCCAGGGCCCCGGACGTCAACCCCCTTTTTTTATTTATTTTTTTATAAAAAAATGTTTATATATATATATATATATATATATATATATATATATATATATATTATTAAAGGGCCAGGAGGTCTCCAGGGCCCCTGGATGGCGACCCCCCCCTTTGTTATAATTTTTTTTATATATTTTTTTTTATTAAAGGGCTCAGATGTCCCCAGGGCCCCATGTGGCAACCCCCCCTTTTTTTATTTTTTTTATAAATGTTTATTTTTTTATTTTTGTTTATATATTTTTTTTTTTATTAAAAGGTCCAGGGGCCCAAAGGTCCCCAGGGCCCCGGATGGCAACCTCCCTTTTTTATGTATTTTTTATAAATGTTTATAAACATTTTTTTATTAAAGGGCCCAGAGGTTTCTTTTTTCTTTTTATTAAAGGATCCAGAAGTCTCCAGGGCCCCCGATGGCAACCCCCCCTGTTTTTTATTAAAAAAAATATATATATATATTTTTTTTTTATTATTTAAAGGGCTCAGAGGTCCCCAGGGCTCCCTTTTTTTATGTATTTTTTTATAAATGTTTTTTTATTTTTTTATTTTTTATATTAAATGGTATATATATATATATATATATATATATATATATATATATATATATATATATATATATATATATATATATATATATATATATATATTATTATCATTATTATTATTAAAGGGCCCAGAGGTCTCCAGGGCCCCTGGATGGCAACCCCCCCCCTTTTTTTTATAAAAAAATTAAAATTTTCTTTTATATATTTTTTTTATTAAAGGGCTCAGAGGTCCCCAGGGCCCCATGTGGCAACCCCCCCTTTTTATTATAAATGTTTATTTTTTTATTTTTGTTTATTTTTTTTATTAAAAGGCCCAGGGGCCCAGAGGTCCCTAGGGCCCCGGATGGCAACCTCCCTTTTTTTATGTATTTTTTTATAAATGTTTATAAACATTTTTTTATTAAAGGGCCCAGAGGTTTATTTTTTCTTTATATTAAAGGGCCAAGAGGTCCCCAGGGCCCCGGATGGCTACCCCTCTTTATATATATATATATATATATATATATATATATATATTTCTTCTTTTTTTGCGGCCCTGCGCATACCTCCCAACACACACGGATTCTGCGGGACTTTCCCACACAGACAGCTTCTTCCCGCTGTCCCGCGGCGAAAGGGTTAATTTTCCCGCACTGCAAGAGGAGGCAGCACGGAAGCAGGAGGAACCGGAGCAGTGGAGTACTGTGGCTGCTAAAGGGAAGAAAGCCAACAGCCGGGCTAATGACAGTCTGTGGCCCCAGCTGTCGGCACAGGTGAGAGGCACTCCCCCCCGCTCAACAACTGCAAACCCCCCCCCAGGAGGAACCGGAGCGGTGTGTGGATGTCTGCTGAAGGGAAGAGAGGCGACACATAAGGCACATTCCGTGCACAGGTGAGAGGCACCCCCCCGCTCAACAACTTTAATGCGCCCCCCCGCTCAACAACTTCAATTTGCCCCCCGCTCAACAACTTTAATACGCACCCCCCCGCTCAACAACTATGATCCCCCCAATTCTCGGCTCCAGGGGGCCCCTTCAACACTCAAGCCCAGGGGCCCCCACCACCCTAAGTCCTGCCCTGGATATGTATCATTCATGTAATTACTAAATTATATCTTATTTTATTGTATCATGCTGAAATTTAAGTATGCATTATAAATATAGGGCCAGATTCACAGTCAGCGGCGTAAATGTAGGCGGGCGTAGCGTATCGTAGTTACGCTACGCCACCGCAACTTAGAGAGGCAAGTGCTGTATTCACAAAGCACTTGCGTCTAAAGTTACGGCGGGGTAGCGTAATTTTGCCAGCGTAAGCGCGCCTAAATCAAATGAGGAACAGGGAGGCGTGTTTTATGTAAACTAACCATGACCCCACGTAAATTATGCTTTTTTCAAACGGCACATGCGCGCGCATGCTCAGTATCACGTTGAATTTTAAAATTAAATTATGCCCGCTCAATGCCTAGTCGATGTGAACGTAACTTACGTCCAGCCCCATTCACGGACGACTTACGCAAACGACGTAAAACACAACGCTGTTCCGACGTTTCCGACGTCCAAACCTAACATGACTTACCCCTGCTTTATGAGGGGTAACTTTACGCCGGCGTATGTCTTACGTAAACGACGTTGCTACGCCAGGCGCACTTACGTTCGTGAATCAGCGTATCTAGCTCATTAGCATATTCAACGCGGAAATCTATGGAAGCGCCACCTAGCGGCCAGCGTAAATATGCACCCTAAGATACGACGGTGTAAGAGACTTTCGCCGCTCGTATCTTAGCCGAATTTATGCGTAACTGATTGTAAGAATCAGCCGCATAGATACGACGGCTCTCATTCGGACTTACGACGGCGTACATGGCGCTACGCCGTCGTAAGTCCTTTGAGAATCTGGGCCATAGTCTTTTGTTTGTTTGTTATTTGTGTGTTAAGCTAGCCATACATGGATTGAAATTCAGCTAGTTCAGCAGGGCCGAATTTTGATCCATGTATGGACACCCTGGTTGTACACAAATCAATCTATCAAGTCACGATTAGTATACTGACTGCAACACTAATCATGATGTCATTTCTGGTCAGCTCCTTCCTGTTTTGCACTTGGTGCACTAGATAAAGTGAGTGCAGAGATTCAACGTTTTTAATAAATATTATATGTTTTTATTGTGTGCACAATGATGGCTTTATCTTGGTTTCTTTGAGCATTGGTGGAGTGAAACATCTGAGAGAGCCTAAAATACAGAGGTCTGGATCCATCTTGATGCATTTGGAGAAAACCCAGACTGAAGGAAAATACTCCATTATATGTAATCATATTACACATAGGTCAAATTGTGAAGGTGAGCAGTTGGTACAACTGGTACAACTGGTGGAGGATAGCATGTGGTGATTAAAATAAGATGTTCATTCCATGTTGTCAAAAGAATTATTACAACTGGGGACTTCTTATTGTGAATACATTTTGTTGACACATGTATCACTTATTCTGGATTTTTATTTGTTTTTGTGTGAAATCAGTAGACAAATGGTTTAGAGGTTGCCAGCACTATTTACATTGACGTTTTGATTTGATTGGTATTGTGGATGTATTTAGGGGAGGAGTTTACCAGTACCAATACTTACCATTAAATTTATGTTGGTTTTATGCAATTATGTATAAGTTGTTTAAATATTTATTGCACTCATTTGATACACCTCATCATTAGAACATGTAGGGCAGGGGTGTCCAAACATTTTTCAAAGAGATTTGAAAGTGAAGTGAACATTAGTGTTGCTCACGAATATTCGCATTGCGAATATTCGACTCGAATATAGCATATTCGAGAAATCGCGCTATATTTCGAATTTCGCGGTGAATATTCGCAATTCCGAATATTCGATTTTTTACAATTTTTTTTTTTAAAACAGATCACATCCTAGATATCTCCATCGACGTCTAAAAGCATTGCTGGTATGATTAGAGACCCTGGGCCGAGTAGCTGAAGCGTTCATTGAATTTTCTCGAAAAATCGCAATGCGATTATTCGGCAAACGCAATATCGCGCGATTATTTTCTTCGCCCCTATCTTCCGCATCAGAGCGATTTTTACAGTTTCATTTTTAAAACAGATCACATCCTAGTGATCTCCATAGACGTCTAAAAGCATTGCTGGTATGATTAGAGACCTTGGGCCGAGTAGCTGAAGCGATCATTTTATATTGCCGAATATTCGCAATGCGAATATTCGGCAATAGGAATATTGCGCGATTATTTTCTCCGCCCTTTTGCATCAGAGCCAATCAGAGTTCTCCTTCCACACTCGTCAGAGGTTAGCAACCAATAGGAACCTGCCTGCATGGACATTATATAAGCTCACTCCCAGCACCATTTCATTGCAGATTCAGAAGCTGGCTAGAGAGTGTGGAGGCTGTTTCTGTGTTCCTGTGTCTGTTCCTGATTGATTTATATCATCACCAGCATAGTGCTGCATTGCTATTTAGTGATTCCAGTGCATCTTTTAAAGTATATCAACTGCTTTTTTCAAAGCAATAGACCCAAGAGCTTTTTTCAAAGCTACGTTTTGTGCTGTTTTGTGCTGTTTTGTTCATTTGTGTTACTGTTTGATCCTGCATCTTTGCTGTTCAGTGATATTTGCTAGTGATTTCAGTGCACATTTTGCTGAGCTTTCTAAAAGAGCTTTTCTAAAAGCTAAGTTTTGTTCATCTTGTGTTACTGTTTGCAGCTTCGCTGTTCAGTGATATTTGCTAGTCATTTCAGTGCACATTTTGCTTAGTTTTTCCTAAAGAGCTTTTCTAAAAGCTAAGTTTTGTGTTCAGTTTAGTTAAATTTTGTGTAGTAAGTGTACACACTGTTAGTGTACATTTATTTCATCTAGCTTAGCTTAGTGTGTGTTTAGTGTCTGTGTTTTGTGTTTAAAAAAAAAAAAAAGTTAGTGTTTGTTTAGTGCTTTTTTTTTTTTCTTTAATTTTGTAGTCCTTGTCTTTGGTGTACTACTTTTCTTATAGTTTAGTAGCTGTCTGTGTATGTCTTTGTCTGCGTGCCTGTCTTGTAAAAAAAACACAAAAACACATTTTCTTCACATTTCCCCCCCCAATAAAGTTTACCCCCCCCACACACATATCAGCAATTATGAGCGGCATCCGTGGCCGTGGCAGCAGGGGTAGGGGAGTTACTCCCAGTGCTGGGTCGCTGCCAGCACGGGGTACCTCTCGTGCCCCTACTAGTGGTAGAGGATCGGGTGCAAGGGGAGTCCACCTGATCCGGGAGTTCTTCCCATCGGGCAGCCGCCCGATATTGCCATCTCAGGCTGAAGTAGTGGTGGACTACATGGGGCACAGCAGTGCCACTGAGTCGTCGGTCCCGACTCACAGTAGCACCACCATTACACCGGTGCCTGTAGTACCCCCCCCCAGCCCCCAAGAGTCCAGCATCTTACTGTTCGACAGCGACAGTGAGAGGGATATCTTGGGGGAGGCCATGCATCAGGCAGACCTTCAGCTCTGTCCTGATGGTCAGGACCTTTTTGAAGGGATGGATGAGGAGGATGGGATACCTGCTGGCAGTATCCCAGAGACATCCCTTCAAACTGGTGCTGCTGTTTTGGTGCAGGAAACAGCAGCACCTAGTCAGACCCAGGCGTGGGTGAGAGGACAGCGGAGCCAGGCTAGAGGCTCCATGTCAGTTGGTTCCCTCAGACCAACACATCTCAGCCCTTGGTCTGACATCTCTGGGGGCGAAGAGGGTGACCCATCATGGTTGCCATCTGACGCGTCGGCTCACTACGTCAGTGACGACGGGGAAGGTAGGCACCCTGGTGAAACGGTGCGCCAGGTCACCACCAGGGAGACCATCGTCAGGGTCTCCACTGGTGATGGCAGCAGGAGGTGTCAGGAGGAGCAGCAGCAGCAGCAGCAGCAGGCAGCTCCACCTGTGCGCACCGAGTCCCAGCAGGTGCAAGTAAGCGTCACCCCATCTGACAGGAGGGCGGTGCTGAAGTCACCTGTCTGGAACTACTTTACCCTGGTGGCAGACAACCCTACCGTGGCCATCTGCCGGATTTGTAAAGTGAGGGTGAAGAGAGGGAAGTGTTTGGCTCGGGTGGGTACCACAGCCCTGAACCAGCACCTGAGGATAAACCACTGGGCGGTGTTTGACGAGATGAAGCGTGGTGGTGGTAGCAGCGCCACCACCACAAGTGAGCAGGGTACAGCAGCCCCTGCCACATCTTCATCTCTTTAAGGCAGGTCATGCCCCCCCGCTCCCTCTAGTAGAGGTACTGGTACCGGCAGCCAGACCTCTACTTCCACAGCACCCTCCACGTCTGTGTCCCGCACTGCCGTCCAGCGCCAGGCGTCAATTTCAGACGCCTTTGACCGCACCACTCCCTTCCCCCCTGGAGACCGACGTGTGCGTTCCCTCAATGGGCTCCTGGCAAGGGTTATTGCCCAACATCTGCTGCCCTTCAACATAGTTGACAGCAACCCCTTCAGGCAGATGTTGGAGCAGGCCCAACCCCAATGGCGTGTCCCCAGCCGCCATTTCTTTGCCAGGACTGGTGTCCCTGCCCTACACCAGCACATTGTGCAGAATGTAACCCTGTCGCTGGATCACGCTGTCAGCGACAGGGTTCATCTGACAATGGATGGCTGGACCAGCAGGCATGGGCAGGGGCGCTACATCAGCTTCACGGCCCATTGGGTTTCCCTCCGAGGCGTCGCTGAGGGATCGGCGGCAACCGATCTTGTGGTGCTGCCCCGGGGTGTCCAGGGGAGAACTGCTGGTCTCCCTCAAGCCACTGTCTCCGCAGCTGCTGAGCCTCCCAGCAAGCGCCCCCGTAGCTACTCAAGTGTGGGGCACGTGCGCTGTCAGGCCGTGCTCCAGCTTGTTAGTTTAGGGGACCGGAGACACACTGGAGAAGAAGTGCTGAAAGCACTTCAGGCTCAGGTCCAGAAGTGGCTGACACCCCGAAGGCTCCAGGCAGGTATGGTTGTCTGCGATAACGGCAGCAACCTACTCGCCGCCCTCAGTGCTGGCAGTCTGACCCACGTGCCCTGTCTGGCACATGTCCTCAACCTGGTGGTGCAGAAGTTCCTGCGCACTTATCCCGGGTTGAGTGACATTGTGGCAAAGGCGCGTAGGATTGCCAGCCACTTCAGGCGCTCCCCAACCGCTACCGCGTCCCTGTCCCAGTTGCAGCGGAAGTACAGTATGCCCCTTCACAGGCTGATTGTGGACAGTGTGACGCGGTGGAACTCCACCCTCCACATGCTGAAGAGGTTGTGGGAGCAGCAAAGGGCGGTGAGGGAGTACCTGATGGAACTACGCACTGAGAGGGCTTTACCACAACTCCCTTTCATCGCCTGTGCGGAGTGGGGGCAGATAAAGCAGGTCTGCCAAGTGTTGTCCTCCTTCGAGCAGGCGACCAAGATGGTCAGCAGTGAGCACGTCGGCCTCAATAGCGTGCTGCCAATAGTGTTCATGCTGGAGAGGACACTAGATCGCCTGCTCAAAGCTGGGGAGAGTGCCTTGGTGGAGCAGGAGGAGTCAGCAATGCTCCACCGAGACCAGGGCCAGGACGAGGAGGAGGAGGAGGATGATGATGATGAGGAGGAGGTGGTTGCTGGTGTCGTCCCGGAGTCAGGGCCTGGTCAGGAGGGAGAGCCGGTGTTGGGGGCACCGATAGTCCGGGGGTTGGGCATCTCTGAGTTTGACCAGCAGCGCCTCAGGGATGAAGAGTCGGACCTCATTCACCTGGCCAGCAGTGAGCAGTCACAGCGGGCTGTGCTCTTCCCCATGGCTGCCCACATGCCGAGATGCCTCAGGAGGGACCCCCGGGTTAAGACCATCAAGGCGAGGGATGATTTCTGGATGGCCACCCTTTTGGATCCCAGGTGCAAGGGGAAACTGGAGCAGTTCATCCCAGCCAGCCGGAGGCAGCACCGGATGGAGGAACTGCAGGCAGGCATTGTCAGACGGTTGGAGCAGGCAACTCCCCGGCCTCCAGTTGTCCCCCCTCATCTCACCCAGCAGATAAGGATGTTCTTCCAAACCGAGCGACCCAGTACCAGCACCAGCAGCAGCAGCAGTCACCACCAGCGGCTGGCCCACATGGTGGCAGACTACATGGCGTCCGTCGGTGCTTCTGACAGTATGAGCACCGACGACCCCATGGAGTACTGGGTTGCCAGATTGGACACCTGCCGCGAGCTCGCTCAGTATGCGCTGGAGTTATTGTCTTGCCCCCCCTCCAGCGTACTATCTGAGCGGACATTCAGTGCGGCAGGTGGGGTGGTCACGGACAAGAGGACCCGTCTGTCCACAGACTCCGTGGACAGACTCACATTCATAAAGATGAATGAGTCCTGGATCGGCGGTGACTTTCTGGCACCCGTCGTCGGTTCAGGGCGCTGAAGGGTCCCTTGTCATGCATTCCCTGATGGAGCCCCGGACCTGATGTATTTACAGTGCTGAATATAACTATTTTAACATCTGAGAAAATCAATGTTAATATTTGGTACAGTAGGCTTTCTTTGCAATTACAGCGGTCAAACCTTTCTTGTAGTTTTACACCAGCTTTGCACACACTGGAGGAGGGATTTTGGCCCACTCCTCCACACAGATCTTCTCTACATCAGTCAGGTTTCTGGGCTCTCGCTGAGAAACACGGAGTTTGAGCTCCCTCCAAAGATTCTCTATTGGGTTTAGGTCTGGAGACTGGCTAGGCCACGCCAGAACCTTGATATGCTCCTTACAGAGCCAATCCTTGGTTATCCTGGCTGTGTGCTTTGGGTCATTGTCATGTTGGAAGACCCAGCCTCGACCCATCTTCAAAGCTCTAACTCAGGGAAGGAGGTTGTTGCCCAAAATCTCGCAATACATGGCCACGGTCATCCTCTCCTTAATACAGTGCAGTCACCCTGTCCCATGTGCAGAAAAACACCACCAAAGCATGATGCTACCACCACCATGCTTCACATTAGGGATGGCGTTCTTGGCATGGTACTCATCATTATTCTTCCTCCGAACACGGTTAGTGAAATTATGATCAAAAAGTTATATTATGGTCTCATCTGACCACATGATTTTCTCCCATGACTCCTCTGGATCAGTCAAGACACCTATGTCAGCAGTTATTTCACACCCTATATACTCTTATTAACACTGCTGTTCATCATGGCACCTCCTGCCCAAGTGATATGACTCTGTATCAACTACTACTGGTAATACTACTACTGCTGCTTCTGCTGCTGCTGCCCAGTCAATACACCTATGTCAGCAGTTATTTCACACTCTATATACTCCTATTCCTACTGCTGTTCATCATGGCACCTCCTGCCCATGTGATATGACTCTGTATCAACTACTACTGCTAATACTACTACTGCTGCTTCTGCTGCTGCTGCCCAGTCAATACACCTATGTCAGCAGTTATTTCACACTCTATATACTCCTATTCCTACTGCTGTTCATCATGGCACCTCCTGCCCAAGTGATATGACTCTGTATCAACTACTACTGGTAATACTACTACTGCTGCTTCTGCTGCCCAGTCAAGACATCTATGTCATCAGTTATTTCACACCCTATATACTCTTATTAACACTGCTGTTCATCATGGCACCTCCTGCCCAAGTGATATGACTCTGTATCAACTACTACTGGTAATACTACTACTGCTGCTTCTGCTGCCCAGTCAAGACATCTATGTCAGCAGTTATTTCACACCCTATATACTCTTATTAACACTGCTGTTCATCATGGCACCTCCTGCCCAAGTGATATGACTCTGTATCAACTACTACTGGTAATACTACTACTGCTGCTTCTGCTGCCCAGTCAAGACATCTATGTCAGCAGTTATTTCACACCCTATATACTCTTATTAACACTGCTGTTCATCATGGCACCTCCTGCCCAAGTGATATGACTCTGTATCAACTACTACTGGTAATACTACTACTGCTGCTTCTGCTGCCCAGTCAAGACATCTATGTCAGCAGTTATTTCACACCCTATATACTCTTATTAACACTGCTGTTCATCATGGCACCTCCTGCCCAAGTGATATGACTCTGTATCAACTACTACTGGTAATACTACTACTGCTGCTTCTGCTGCCCAGTCAAGACATCTATGTCAGCAGTTATTTCACACCCGATATACTCTTATTAACACTGCTGTTCATCATGGCACCTCCTGCCCAAGTGATATGACTCTGTATCAACTACTACTGGTAATACTACTACTGCTGCTTCTGCTGCCCAGTCAAGACATCTATGTCAGCAGTTATTTCACACCCTATATACTCTTATTAACACTGCTGTTCATCATGGCACCTCCTGCCCAAGTGATATGACTCTGTATCAACTACTACTGGTAATACTACTACTGCTGCTTCTGCTGCCCAGTCAAGACATCTATGTCAGCAGTTATTTCACACCCTATATACTCTTATTAACACTGCTGTTCATCATGGCACCTCCTGCCCAAGTGATATGACTCTGTATCAACTACTACTGGTAATACTACTACTGCTGCTTCTGCTGCCCAGTCAAGACATCTATGTCAGCAGTTATTTCACACCCTATATACTCTTATTAACACTGCTGTTCATCATGGCACCTCCTGCCCAAGTGATATGACTCTGTATCAACTACTACTGCTAATACTACTACTGCTGCTTCTGCTGCTCAGTCAATACACCTATGTCAGCAGTTAATTCACACTCTATATACTCCTATTACCACTGCTGTTCATCATGGCACCTCCTGCCCAAGTGATATGACTCTGTATTGTCAATGTCTACTACTACTACTACTGCTCAATCAAGACACCTATGTCACTAGTTATTTGCCACTCTATACTACTATTACCACTACTGATGCTGCTGCTGCTGTTCATCATGGCACCTCTTGCCCGAGTGATTTGACACTGTATTGTCAATGTCTACTACTACTATTACAGCTCAGTCAAGACACCTGTGTCCCAATTTTTTGGTACACTATTGACTACTATGACCACTACTGATGCTGTAAAGTATTCCCCAAGTGTTTTTATGCTATCTAGTACTATTACCACTACTGCTTGTAAATCATGCCTGTGTGATACTTAGTGGGAATGCTTTAATAAGCATTCCCAGTATGGATACCCGTAAATGTATTAATCTTAATTAGTGTGAATGCTTTAATAAACATTTCCAGTATTGATATCCGTAAATTTAGTAATCTTATTATTCCTTACGTTTTTTGGTTCTGCGTAACTTCGGCATACTTTCAGCTATTGAGACCATTCAACTGTAAAAATGTTCGTCTCGTTCAGCTAATGATGGGACTTCTTCAAGTTTTTTTCGACTATTTACACTTTTATAAATTTTAAGCTTTTAGACCCTTTTTTTTAACATTGAAGTCAATGAGAACATCCTTTTCCCCTTTGAATTCACATGCCCTGCCAAAAGTTTCAGCTACTTCATACTTTCACTTACAGACACTAAACAAACTTTAAAGCGGTCACAAAATATTTAGCTATCCGGCTATGACTTTTCAGATCGTTATCGTTTACAATTTTTTGGTGAAAACGCAATTTACGTTTGGCGAATTTTTCACAAAAATGCAATCGGTTATAATGTAATCCTATGGAGGGGATTTAGAGTCTGTCATGTGACCTTAACATTGGAGATCTTTGTAATTAAAAATATCTTTAGAAAAAGGGGAAACAAATTGGTCTCACGCCCACAAGATCTACTTTTCATACACAATTTTTATATCAAAACGTAGCTATGCTTGTCTGGTTTCTGGCCATGTGATCAATTCTGCGATACGTATTTTAGTTTTAGTTATTGGAGCAACAGCCAGAAATTATGTCTCATAGACTCTCATGTTAAATTATCTAAAAAATGTTGCTGCAGAACTCACAAAGACGCTCTTTTCTAAATCGCAGACATGGCCACATTTTTAAGTTTATTAACATAAATTTCATATCGATGCGTTTACAAGGGCCGTGTATTTCAAACGGTGTAGTCGTTGTATCGATCGCATGTACGGTTGAGGATTT
This sequence comes from Rana temporaria, assembly GCF_905171775.1. NCBI lineage: Eukaryota > Metazoa > Chordata > Amphibia > Anura > Ranidae > Rana > Rana temporaria. The sequence continues at coordinate 222,358,168 of NC_053493.1, forward strand.
ATTAAGCTTTGTTTGGAGGCTTAAATCATGTATTAGATCTGTGAATTAAAAGCGTTTGTAATGTTATTTCTTTCCATAAATAACTTTCCTGACCTCAGTGCAATATTCCTCCTCACTGACCTGGGGGGGAGGGGAAACCTATTGAGGGGGGAGGGGCGACCAGGAAGTCAGCATACTCTATACTTTGCAGATAGAGAAAGAAGCTGTGTGTCCTAAAGATAGTGTAGTGGTTATGGTGAATGTCTTTGGCAAGGGGCTCACCAATTAAGCTATTCAGCATTCCCACTCGCATTTTCCTCAGGAAATGCATTGTCTAGTTATATTATATTTTAATACTCCTGCTGCTGCCTCCATGCTGAGTAAAGCTTCATGACCTCTCTGGCACAGCGGATCCACCAACAGCCTCCGCTACAAGCTACCAGACCGGATCTAAACAGCAAGTGTAACTATAACAATGAACCTTATGTTAAACCCTGTTTTGCGGCATTTATACTGCAACCATTGGGCTGTCTGCAAGAGCTCATCTGCATTCTCTCTCTCTTTCTTGCTCTCCCTCTCTCTCTCTTTGTATATATATATATATTGTTGCTTTTGTTATGTTCATTTTTCAACAGTTTATTTTGTGTTCGTCGTGTCTGTGTCGTGTGCTTTAGTTTGTCCTAGGTTACTGTTAAATAAAATAATAGTATAAAATGTTTTTGCTTATTATGAAGTTAAATGTGTTGATGTTGATTTGTTTGATGTGAAGTTAGATGTGTTGAAAAACCTACAAATCTATCTCAAAAAGAAATGAAACATTTCCAAAAAATAAGATTTTTTAATAAAAAAATAAATTCAAATATAACTATCAATGCGTTTCTGAATCCGTTCCAGTTCCGCAATATGTTCGGATTGCTGCTGCTCTAGCAGAGCATTTTGTTGCGTCAGGTAGCAGATCTTGCGTTGGTTTTGCAGGATCCTCTGGTGGGTCTTTTTGATGAGTCTGTTCTGCCTTCTCAGATCTCTTGATGCTGTTAGGATATAATAAAAAAACATTTGGATTTCAAAGAACGTTACCAAATAAATAAAATATTTTTTTTGCTTATTAATCAATCATTATCATGTGTATACACTTGTTATGTGTCTAACACATCCCGGGAGTGCAGAATTATTAGGCAAATGAGTATTTGGACCACATCATCCTCTTTATGCATGTTGTCTTACTCCAAGCTGTATAGGCTCGAAAGCCTACTACCGATTAGGCATATTAGGTAATGTACATCTCTGTAATGAGAAGGTGTGTGGTCTAATGACATCAACACTCTATATCAGGTGTGCATAATTATTAGTCAATTTCCTTTTCTTTGGCAAAATGGGCCAAAAGAAGGACTTGACAGACTCTGAAAAGTCCAAAATAGAGAGATATCTAGCAGAGGGATGCAGCACTCTTAAAATTGCAAAGCTTCTGAAGCGTGATCATCAAACAAAAGAAGCGTGTGGAAAAACAAAGGTGCAAAATAACTGCCCATGAACTGAGAAAAGTTAAGCGTGCAGCTGCCAAGATGCCACTTGCCACCAGATTGGCCATATTTCAGAGCTGCAACATCACTGGGGTGCCCAAAAGCACAAGGTGTGCAATACCCAGAGACATGGCCAAGGTAAGAAAGGCTGAAAGACGACGACCACTGAACAAGACACACAAGCTGCAACGTCAAGACTGTGCCAATAAATATCTCAAGAAAGATTTTTCTAAGGTTTTATGGACTGCTGAAATGAGAGTGAGTCTTGATGGGCCAGATGGAAGAGCCCGTGGCTGGATTGGTAAAGGGCAGGGAGCTCCAGTCCGACTCAGACGCCAGCAAGGTGGTGGTGGAGTACTGGTTTGGGCTGGTATCATCAAAGATGAGCTTGTGGGGCCTTTTCGGATTGAGGATGGAGTCAAGCTCAACTCCCAGTCCTACTGCCAGATTATGGAAGAGACCTTCTTCAAGCAGTGGTACAGGAAGAAGTCACCATCCTTCAAGAAAAACATGATTTTCATGCAGGACAATGCTCCATCACACGTGTCAAAGTACTCCACAGCGTGGCTGGCAAGAAAGGGTATTAAATAAAAAAAAGTAATGACATGGCCTCCTTGTTCACCTGATCTGAACCCCATTGAGAACCTGTGGTCCATCATCAAATGTGGGATTTACAAGGAGGGAAAACAGTACACCTCTCTGAACAGTGTCTGGGAGGCTGTGGTTGCTGCTGCACGCAATGTTGATGGTGAACAGATCAAAACACTGACAGAATCCATGGATGTCAGGCTTTTGAGTGTCCTTGCAAAGAAAGGTGGCTATATTGGTCACTGATTTGTTTTTGTTTTGTTTTTAAATGTCAGAAATGTGTATTTGTGAATGTTGAGATGTTATATTGGTTTCACTGTTAAAAATAAATCATTGAAATGGGTATCTATTTATTTTTTTGTTAAGTTGCCTAATAATTCTGCACAGTAATAGTAGTCACCTGCACACACAGATATCCCCCGAAAATAACTAACATTAAAAACAAACTAAAAACTACTTCCAAAAAAATTCAGCTTTGATATTAATGAGTTTTTGGGGTTCATTGAGAACATGGTTGTTGTTCAATAATAAAATGAATCCTCAAAAATACAACTTGCCTAATAATTATGCACTACCTGTATACTTCTAGCATCAATACCATATTATGGTTCTACAATCTGACAGGTGCGCTTTATATGTTGTCCATTTTTATATCTACATTTTATTGTTGAAATGTTATTAATCATTGTGCACATATTTACCTTCCTGAACGAGGCTCACAGGACCGCTGTCTTCCTCCTGCTCTTCTGCTTGAGAAGTTGGGGTGGTGGGGGGGGGGAAGCTCCTCAGCTTGCTCCTCAACAGGAGCTGGGGTTGGGGAGTGGGAGGGCCCTGGCTGCTCCTCCTCATCCATCTCCTCCTCTGCCGCATCCTCCTCTGCCGCATCCTCCTCCTCCTCCTCATCGGCCTGGCGCCTTCTGCGCTTGGCGCGCACAACTGGTATTGGAGCACCTATAATAACACAATGTTCATATATTATAAAAATGTTTTCTAATGACGTATGCAAATTCTGTGTACTCTGCTGTATTGTATATGAATACAAATTGATTTATATAGACAGTTAACCAATGGGACAATGTTATATTAAAGGGTCTTGTGGGCACTACAGGGGACTGAGCGTGAGCTGGGATGCCACCATGTTAAAATGAGCTGTTTTTGTCTCCTTTGTTTTGTTCAGACGATCTCATGTTAAAAAAAGGGCCTGATGGAGCACACGGGATTACTATAACAACCCCACGCCTAACACAGGAATTTAGTGGGAATCTATATATATAAAACTCAACGTGTGTGTGCATGTATGTATGTATGTATGTATGTTCCAGCATCACGTACAAACGGCTAAAGATATTTACATGAAACTTGGCACACAGGTTACTTATATGTCAGCCACAAACATAGGATAGGTGGTTTAACCCTTACCCACCCCCATTTGCCATGGTCGGGGTTTTTCTTTAAAGTCCCATGCAAAGCAATGGGAAAAAGTATGTTCCCACATAACTTCTGTGTTCCTGTCTGCTGTCCCATGTCTTTTTTCAACAGTACTATGAATACCTTGGCTGGTGGTGATATATGTTAGCACAACATGGCATCTTGGTTAACAACATCTGACCTTACATGAATTACATATGACCTTACATAACTGTCACCAAAGGAGCTGCGGTGGCTCCACGCGATTGCCACTGCGCTGACAAGTGATTCACCTCTGCAGCTAGGGGTTTGGATCCCGCTCTCGGCTACATGTGAATTGAGTTTGGTGGTCTCAGCCCCGCCCCCGGTGGGTGTGCTATGCGAGGTTGGGTTGGGAGGACCCCCTCACACCCGCCATTGCCACCCGGGGCATGGAGAAAGATGGCAGATTGCCTCTGGGGGAGGCCTCCCAACTCCTGCAGGCCGGCTCCTCTCTCTTTCGAGTTCACGCACAAAATACACTTTTGAAAAAAAAAACATAACTGTCAACAATAACTTACCTGGATGATATCTATCCCGAAGACGTCTGACCTGATCCATTTGGCGCCTCTTCAGGTCAGACCACTTCTTCACTATTGCCTTGTGGTCGTGTTGGCCGCCAAAGTCAGTGATTAGGGCGCTGACCACAGCACTTTTCTCTGGCTGCCTGCGGAGCAGGTCGTATCCTGTTTCCAGGAACTTCTGCAAGATGAAGAACAAAGTATATTGTAATACTTCTGTTGACAGCCTTATGGATATATGACGTAAATGTATGCTATTCAACAATTGGAAGCATTCTCGCCTTATTAATCAATGACAGGGGTAACATGACAGATTTTATATCCTGCCATTTCGGTCGCCACCTTTTTTGCATAAATATAGCAGCCATTATCATTTGCATAATTATGAATATATTATTAACAACACAGGATACACGTATAGGGGAGATATGCGTTGCTAACTCTTTTCCCTGTCAGGAGCCTAACGCCCCGGGGGGTCAGAGACGGGACCTTTTCGGAGGACCACTGACGTATGTACCGGTCGCAGTTTTTTGTGATGTCACTCTTTAGGTGTGTGCACATTTTTCACTGCACCGGGTGGAGTTTTTGGGTTGTGTTTTGCACGCCACAGGCTTTTCAACAGAAAAAAAACAGCTGGAGGCAGAATGGTTGCAAAACACTACGGGTTTGTTACCTAACTCAGGGTTTCAAGACCAGTCCACCTCCAGCTGTTGCAAAACTACTACTCCCATCAGCCACGGTCTGTCAGTGCATGCTAAGAATTTTACTTTTGCTGCATCTAGGGTGCCACAGTTTAGAGACCCGTGCATAAAGGCCTGAAAAATGTGGGCCTGCAGAACTTACAATACTAGAAGTGCCAGCATTCCCAGGCATGCTGGAAGTTGTAGTTCTGCAACATCTAAAGGGAAATATGTATTCGAACGTCCTTGGGCCTTGAGGACCCTGAAGTCAGGACGTTCGCATACGTCCTATGTCCAAAAAAATGTTAAATTCATTATGCTAAATAACAAGGAAAAGTGCCTAAATACACATTTACCAACCAGGGTGTCTGCAGCTGTCCAGGCATGCTGGGACTTGTAGTTTTGTAAAAGCAGGAGACACATTGTTTGTGAAATACTAATATCTGATCATATATACTAACTTTTAAACTAGACTAAAATGCAGTTAAAGATAATGAAATAACAGTGGTCAAAATACTTACACAAATCAGCATCTTTTCCTCAGATGCAGTGAAATTACTTCCAACCATCTTGCTCTGCGATTGCGTTGCGATCATAAAGTTGGAAACTGGCAAGGCTCCAGGAAATGGTCGCGTGTTGTTCGCGCGATTGCGCTGCTTGGACCGAGATGGGTCCATATGGCTTCGGCTGTATGGACCACATTAACTCTTTTCCCTGTCAGGAGCCTAACGTCCCGGGGGGTCAGAGACGGGACCTTTTCGGAGGACCACTGACGTATGCAACCGTCGCAGTTTTTTGTGATGTCACTCTTTAGGTGTGTGCAAATTTTTCCTTGCACCGGGTGGAGTTTTTGGGTTGTGTTTTGCACGCCACAGGCTTTTCAACAGAAAAAAACCAGCTGGAGGCAGAATGGTTGCAAAACACTACGGGTTTGTTACCTAACTCTGGGTTTCAAGACCAGTCCACCTCCAGCTGTTGCAAAACTACTACTCCCATCAGCCACAGTCTGTCAGTGCATGCTAAGAATTTTACTTTTGCTGCATCTAGGGTGCCACAGTTTAGAGACCCGTGCATAAAGGCCTGAAAAATGGGGGCCTGCAGAACTTACAATACTAGAAGTGCCAGCATTCCCAGGCATGCTGGAAGTTGTAGTTCTGCAACATCTAAAGGGCAATATGTATTCGAACGTCCTTGGGCCTTGAGGACACTGAAGTCAGGACGTTCGCATACGTCCTATGTCCAAAAAAATGTTAAATTCATTATGCTAAATAACAAGGAAAAGTGCCTAAATACACATTTGCCAACCAGGGTGTCTGCAGCTGTCCAGGCATGCTGGGACTTGTAGTTTTGTAAAAGCAGGAGACACATTTTTTGTGAAATACTAATATCTGATCATATATACTAACTTTTAAACTAGACTAAAATGCAGTTGAAGATGATGAAATAACAGTGGTCAAAATACTTACACAAATCAGCATCTTTTCCTCAGATTTAGTGAAATTGCTTCCAACCATGTTGCTCTGTGATTGCGTTGCGATCATAAGTTGGAAACTGGCAAGGCTCCAGGAAATGGTCGCGTGTTGTTCGCGCGATTGCGCATGCGCGATCGAAAAATCGCAATCGCAATATGTTTTTTGGTTAAAATATCATAAATATTCGATTTCAGAGTGCTGCTACAGCAGTTTTCGAAATATCTGCAATCAATTTCGCATTCGCATTTTGTGAAATTGCGTTAAAATATCTCGAATATTCGATTTCAGAGTGAGCCAATCAGAGCGCTCCTACAGCATTTCTCGAAATTGCGCAATAAATATCGCATTCGCATGTTGCGATATTTCGATAAAATATCACAAATATTCTGAGCCAATCAGAGCGCTCCTCCAGCATATCTCGAAATTGCGCAATAAATATCGCATTCGCATGTTGCGATATTTCGATAAAATATCACGAATATTCTGAGCCAATCAGAGCGCTCCTCCAGCATATCTCGAAATTGCGCAATAAATATCGCATTCGCATGTTGCGATATTTCGATAAAATATCACGAATATTCTGAGCCAATCAGAGCGCTCCTACTGCAGTTATTAAAAAAATCGCAATTATTTTCGCATTCGCAATAGCGAAAAATCGCAATCAATTAATTTCGATAAAATATCACGAATATTCGAATTTAGCGAATATATCTCAAATATTCGAATATATATTCGAGATATATCGCGAAATCGAATATGGCATATTCTGCTCAACACTAGTGAACATGCGTGAGGGCTGACCATTTTGACTGACATTCTTTGAACCATTAAAATTAAATGCAAATGAACTAATACACTACCCAACAAGAATTCTCTTGCCTTTGTTGCTGTGTGTGGTGAAGAGTCTAAAGCCTCGTACACACGCTCAGTTTTCTCGGCAGGAACAGGCAAGAAAACTGCTGGCAGAGCTTTCTTGCAGAGTAAACCGAGCATGTGTACGAGGCTTTCAGGTTTCTCATCTGGAAATCTGGCCAGAATCTGGACGAGAAAAATAGAGATCCTGCTCTCTATTTTCTCGTCGAGATTCATGTTGGCCGGTTTCCCGACGAGAAATCCAAGAGTGTGTATACTTACCTGTCGCCGTGGAAACCCGTGCATGCTCCAAATTACTTTGATGCATGCGTGGTAGTTTCCACGGCATAGCTAGGGTGAAGCAAGATGGCGGCGACGGCATCAAATGTGACGAGCGCATGCTCATCATACACAATGACGTCACCACGTTCTTGCCTTTCATGAGAAACGCGGTTCTTTTGAAAGGTCTGTCTGTACACTCAGGTGGCAAGAGATTCTTGCCAAGAATCTCGTCGGAAAAACAATGTGTTTTTCCTGACGAGATTCTTGCCCGTGTGTATGAGGCCTCGTACACACAACCGAGAAACACATCGTTTTGCTCGTCGAGTTCCTTGTTAGGCTGTCGAGGATCTCGGCGAGCCAAATTTCCCCATTCTCGTCGAGAAAAAAAAAAACATGCTCTCTTTTTGGCTCGACGAGATCCTCGACAGTTTCCTCGCCGAAAAGTGTACACACGGCCGGTTTCCTCGGCAAAAAAAAAATACCAGCAATTTTCTTTCTGGTTTTTGCCGAGAAAATCGGTCGTGTGTACGAGGCCTGAGGCTTAAACATGAGCTTGGGCATGTTATTTGGATATACCATATTTATCTGCATGTGCCTATTAATGCAGCCTAATCAGTGCCCATCTGCAACTTCAACATTGCCATGAATGCAGTCTTACCTATGCCATGAATTCAGCCTCACCTATGCCATGAATTCAGCCTCATCTATGCCATTAATCCAGCCTCACCATTTCCATGAACACAGCCTTGCCTATGCCATGAATTCAGCCTCACCTATGCCATGAATTCAGCCTCACCTATGCCATGAATTCAGCCTCACCTATGCCATGAATTCAGCCTCATCTATGCCATTAATCCAGCCTCACTATTGCCATGAACACAGCCTTGCAAGTGCCATGAATGCAGCCTCACCATTGCCATGAATTCAGCCTCACAAGTGCCATTAATGCAGCCTCACCATTGCCATCAGTGCAGCCTGATCCATAATCATCTGAAGCCTCGGAGGGGACAGGGAGGGGGCTAGACGAGTGCCAACAGATTACATACAGGAATCTCCTGTTTACTTGTGGCCTCTTTAATACAAAGTCCTGCCTCTTTTGATAGACAGAACAGTTGCCCAGGAGACAAGATTTCCTATTACAGAAACCCCAGAGTAAACAGGAGATTCTTCTGTATGTAATCTGATGACACTCGTCCCGCCCCCTCTCTATCACCTCCGAGGAATGATAAATACGGTATATATCTTTTGTGGCTCCCAACAAATCTCTGAGCCCCGTGCGGCACTCTGGGATTCTTTGGGGGCCACAAAGTCCCCGCTGGCTGGACTTTAGGCATGCCTAATGTAGGGGATCCTTCTACTAATTACTGTACATTTTGCAGCTCTGCAATATTTCATTTTTTTGCAGAGACAGTGACACCATTACTATTATTGCAACACAGTAATAGCACTGCACAGCAAACGTGCATGTATTTTTTACTACACCACTTGGAGTTTATATTCATTTATTCTATAAAGACAAGGCAGGGTTGCACTGCATTGTTAATGTATTGTATTTTTTCACGTTGAATGTGGAAACACATATCAATGTTAGCAGCAACCAAATAACTCTTTTGTGGTAAATATTTTTGACTATTGGTTGTGAGGTGGTTACAGTATTTTATTTAATAGTCCTAGGGGAACCTGTCACCTGTTCCAAATAATAAACTAAAACACCAGTAGGAGAGGAGGGTGTAACTGTTGTAAGAGTCATTGGGGCAACCACATATTGTGCAGCAGTAAACAGGTCAACTAAGCTAGGGGTTTTCTAAGCATCCCTAACATTATCAAGGAGCAAAGCAGGTATTTTTTTTAATTTATAGGGATTCTGACCATGGACAGGAACCAAAAGTGCAGTGGCAGCTTCCTGCATCTACTGCTGTGATTCCTTGGTATTGAAGCCTCATCTTCTGTTTCAAAATGATGGGCATGTGCAGCAGATGTCTACCCAATAAGGGGGAACTCATCAGATGGCAGGGCATTGAGGCTTGTGGATGGTGTGGACACTGGAGGATGTGGGCCTTGCAGATCCAGATGGAAGTGTTAGGGTACAAAAGGCATAATATATGCTACGGCTCCCATTTCATTCAGACACCAGTGTTGTCACCTCAAGATGAAGAGAATGTCTTCAGCTATGTGTAATCTCTGAGTAGGATTGGCATAGAGCTTACACAGCGCTTCTTCTCACTTCCAGCTTCAGCAGAGTGGTGAGGGTGGGGATGTGTAAGCAGAACATAAGAAAAAATATGCCCCCCCAAATACATTCTAGACCCCTATCTTAGCATGCAGCCTGGTGAGACAGGAATGAGAGGGGATAAGTGTGTACCCCCTTCTTACACATACCAAGCCACATGCCCTTAAAACAGGGTGGATCTCTCCCGGCAAAGCACTTTGTCCCCTTCTTGAGGAGGACAAGGATCTTTTTTCCACATCCACTTCAAGTTCCACAAAGCAAATCCTTTGTCAAAAATATCACCTGTGTTGCAGATCTTCATCAAACACAATGAACATTTCCCCTGCCGAAAAAAAAAAAAAAAAACATGCCAACCCACAAACATGTCTGATCCCAATGACAGCTAGTCATGAATGACATCTTCCAGGCCCTGCAGTCAAATGTAAACAAAATGTCAGGGTATCCTGGGTGATGTCATTGACCAAATATAGTAAAGTGCATATTTGGTCAATGACATCACACAGGATACCCAATCCCTTTGTTTAAATTCAGCTGTCAGGTAAGGAGTAATTTGTGATAATTGCGAGTGGATCTTATTTCAAATGGGACTTCCAAATTCTGATAAGCCTCTGATCACAGACTCTCACAACCACTGGGGCAGGGTTATAAGGAAGATGCTTTTGTTCTCCGACAAGGTACCCTCTCCGTCATGAGGGCACGTGTCCTGGTATAGTTTAGGTCAGGTTGCATGCTCGGATAAGGCTCATTTATGAATTTTCCTTTATATTTTCTGCATGGGATTTCCACTTAAAGTGGAGTTCCACCCAAAAATATAACATTACATCAGTAGTTTTAAAAAAATGTCATTAGTCCTTTACGGAATATTTTTTTTTTTTTTAGATGCCTTCAAAGTGTTGTTGCTAGGCAGAATAGTTAATCTTCCCACTTCCTGCACCTAGGTGCTTAATGCTTCCTAACCTACACCGCACAGACTCCTGGGAATGTAGTGGGTGTAACTTTCCAGGAGTCTGTGCACTCCCCAGTCTCAAAGAATCATGTGACTTGGACAGCACAGGTGCTGAAACCTGATCTGACACTGTTTGTGCAGCACTGAGCATGTGCCAGATCTGCAAGGCTGAAATCCAGGAAGTCATACAGTCTGGCTTCATGATGCCCACACTTAAGATGGCCCCAGTCAATTTCTATTTTATAAAGTGTCTAAATGCTGTAACAACCTAACAAAACGGACCTTAGTTTACAGACTAACTTTACTAGAATACATTAAGCTTGTGTATTACAGGGGTATTTATATTTCAAAAGTGAAATTGTGGCCGGAACTCCGCTTTAAAATCTATACCGGACCTTAGAGAATTTGTGGGCAACCTCATGTCAATATTTATTTTATTTTTTGGGTGTGGAGCCCCCTATTGGCATGTCTACCAGACCCTCATCTAGGATAAGGGTCTGGTATAGATGAAGTGAACCTCTGACTGTTTTTTTTTTTTTTTTTTACAGAATGAAATCGTCAAGGAAGTAATTTACTGGCAATTTATACAACATTTTTTATTTTTGAAAAATGTCAATTTCACTATGTTAATTTGTAAAAATTGTACAGATTCAACACTTTCCAGGCAGGATCAGAGCAATCCCAAAGGATAGTATTCAAAGGAATTTTTCATTTTTAATGTTTCATTTAAGCATTAATTAAATTGCTGTGCCTTGCCAAATGGAATTAAAACATTTTTTTTTTGCTTTGGTACCTTTCTTTCAGGGCACTGTCCAGCTCCCCATGCCCATTCTTTAACGATCCCTTGCCTATTAGCCTAGAAAATGGTCATTACTGCTTTCTAATGCCGCATACACACCATCACTTTATGTGATGAAAAAAAACGACACTTTCTGTGAAGTAAAAAATGACGTTTTTGAAACTTCAATTTTCAAAGACGAAGTTGCCTACACACCATCGTTTTTCTCACAATGTTCTTGCAAAGTGAGGTTACGTTCCACCACGTTTTACCATTGAAGCTTGCTTCATAAGTAGCTTCTGGGCATGCGTGGATGAAAAAACGTCTTAGAAAACAACGTTTTTTGCTATACACGGTCAATTTCTGTGAAGTAAAAAGTGCACTTCTGAAAAACGACACATAAAATTGAAGCATGCTTGAATTTTTTTTGGTCGTTTTTTACAAGACATAAAATGACGTTTTCCCCCACACACGGTCAATTAAAGTGACGTTTTTGAAAACGTCATTTTTTTCCATCACATAAAGTGATGGTGTGTACGCGGCATAAGATTCAGCTTTGGTTGATTTCATCATCGGTAACATTTGGTAAATGTACCCCAAACCTACCTAGATAGGGTTTTCTCATCACTAAAGGCAGTCTTCTTCTCTTAGTATAGATTTCCTTCCATGAAACATGTAAAGAACATACAGAAAAAAAGATATGCATTTGTCAGGTATGCTTCATTTTGTTCCTTTTGCTGCAAGTACACTGCATTAATAAGGATATTGTTATTTTACTGCGTATTCCAGAGGAGTAAATTTGTTTTTTTAATATAGTCAAAAGGTTTTAAAAATTATAACATTTCTGGGAAAATGCCAAAGTAATTTCACATTTAAGAACCCAAACTCAGTACTAAAATTAAAACAAAACTATTAAATGGTGCATTAAGTGAAATGACTCTCTTGACATTAACTCAACGTACCTGGAACTTTACACTAATGTGTGATTAGTAAATTATTAAAACAAAGCTACTGTATTTTGAAAAAGACTAATGTATTCTTAAACAAATGTTGCATCAAAACACAGTCAGATTTGGTATAAAATAAGGTTAGGTTACTAAGGATCCTTTAATATAATTAGAGTATGGATTGCACCAATAGGTAAAGGTTAGTAAATGTGTCCCACAATACATAAAATGAAAAGGGGCTGCAGCACAGGGAGCATACATATTTTCTTTTATTAAAGAATAATAAAGCAACATCAATCATCCCTGCCCTTTTAATCACTGATCTGCAATATGCAACAGAAATGGAGATATGTCTATGCTCAGGTCCTTGATGGCTTACATAATGTGATCCACAAAGATCTGCCCCGGCGCACCGTATCTGAGATATACGCTACGCCGCCGTAACTTATTTCTCTTTGGTTCGAATCCATAAAGATTTTGCCGTAAGCGGCGTAGTCTATCTCTCGTGGCGTAAGGGCGCGGATTTCAAATTGGGCGGGTAGGGGGCGTGTTTCATTTAAATGAAGCACATCCCCGCGCCGAACGAACTGCGCTTGTGCCGTCCCTAAATTTCCCGCCATACATTGCGCGAAATGATGTTGCAAGGACGTCATTGTTTTGACTTGGACGTAAATTACGTCCATCCCGCGATTCACGGACGACTTCCGCAAACAAAAAAAAACATTCAAATAAAACGCGGGAACGACGGTCATACTTAAAATAGCAGGTTTAACTATACGCCACGAAACAGCAGCTTTAACTATACGCCTGAAAAATCCGACTAGAGACAACGTAAAAGAATGCGACGGCCGCTCGTACGTTCGTGGATCGTCGGAAATAGCTAATTTGCATACTCGACGCGGAAAACGACGTGAACGCCACCCAGCGGACGCCGAAAAATTTCATCTTAGATCCGAAGGCGTACGAAGAGGTACGCCTGTCGGATCTAATCCAGATGCCGTCGTCTCTTGTTTTGAGGATTCAAAACAAAGATACGACGCAAGAAATTTGAAAGTACACCGGCGTATCAGTAGATAAGCCGGCATACTCGCTTTGTGGATCTGCCCCTGTGTATATAACACATGGGATAATAAAGGGGTGTAAACACATGTTAATCCTTACATATTCATAGCAAACCTTTGTTTAAAAAAACAGGGATTCTTAATTTGCATATATTACAATATGTGTTTAAGTTGGACAACTGAATCAAATAGTTTGTTCCATATTGGCACTTTATGTTTCATTCTCCTAAAAGTATGCTAATTAGCAGGTAAGATTGGCAATCTGCAGGCAAGAGTTGGGGCTGGCCAAAAATGGAACGCATTAACATTAGGATATACATGACTCTAGTACAACAGATGTCCTTAAACCACTTAACCTTATTACCTTCCCATACCTTAATCAACCCCCAACTTCTATACCCATTAACTTGAGACCACACTATTTTTGTTGGAGAAATAATAGGCCGTAGCAGCCTGATTTATTAAACATAATACATTTAACACAAAATAAGAAAACATCTGCTATAAACCTGAACTACCTGAAGTTGGTCCCCGCAGGCAAAGCCTCTATCCTTCCATAAAACTATATATATATAAACATATATATGTATATATGACCTTTTTTGTTGCACTCCGGTCTTTGGATTCCTCTGCAGGCCTCAAGCCGAACTGGCTCAAAGGCGACTCACGACCGTAGTGCTCCATAATCCATTCCTCCAGCTAACCTCCGTTAACTGGCATCACCCTCATCATCGCCTGTCACCGACAGGTCATTAATTCCACTTTAAAAGTCTACTCCTTACCCACAGGGACCAACCAACGCCACCGCACCCAAAGGTAAAACCTTACCCTTGGGTCTCCCTCACCCTAATGGCCCTCTGAATCCCGTCCTGTAAACCCAACACCCACATGTCAATCCCCACCGGGCTAACGTGAACCCCATCCCCTCGCAGGTACCTCCAGGTCTCTTCCTCTAGTTCCATATGGCGTACCACCAACCCCCCGTTCCTTACTACGAACTTGGCCACATCCCTATTGATTTTTCTCCGGGCTCTGTTGATTCCCGCTACAGACCTTGCCAGACGCCATGCAGTCCGGGCCACAATGTCGGACCACACAACAATCATGTCCGGGAAAGCCATCCTAAGTCTTAAGATATCGAACTTGATATCCCGAGTGATGTCCATCATTGCCCTGACCCCTAGATCATTGTCTCCCATGTGCAAAAGTAGAACGTCGGGGGGCCGGTCCAGCCGCGCAAATCTATGTACCTCCGGGACCACCCTGCTCCAAAGCATTCCCGGAACCCCCAACCAGTGCACACATGCCTCCTCCCTCGGGAAACCTAACTGCCGACCACTGGGCCTCATCTCAGCCTGTTTTGCCCCCCAGAAGACATAAGAATGTCCCATTATCCACACTAATGCCGGGGTCCCACCTGAAAGAAAAGAGACAAGTGCACCAGGTAATCCACCGCATAACCCAACATACACTCAAACAATCATCACACCCCAGACTCCCCCCACTTAGCGTGACCGCATTACATATCCAATAAATGAGGGCGAACATAACTTTGAAACCTCCTCGATTCCCATCTACCTATACGCTGTATGGCTTCCGTACCCAACCCCCAACGGGCCGCCTCCATGGCCGCCCCTATCCTAAAGGAGTGTGAAGAAAAACCCTTGTCATCCAACCCCAAGGCCAGCAAACCCCTCTTAAAAACAGCACCAAACTGATATTTGGACAATGGCAACCCATCCCCATGTATCAGAAAAGACCCTGGCGCCGCCGGGCGCTTGTCCCCGAAATCCCGTACCGCCTGAACCGGACATAAAGGAGACCCAGCAATCGCAAAGACTTGTATAGACATGCCTCTTCCCACCTGGTCCGTCTTTGACTTGCGTAGCCAAATTGATACCCTGTCCTGCCCGCAAACCACCTCCTGAAAGCCCAACCCCCCGTGACGTTTAGTGGGTGGGCTGACCAGCTCGCTGATTCTAAAAGCCCCAAAGAATGCCAATGTGAAAGCCGCCCTGAACAGCAAAACCTTGTACTCCGAAGAACAAATGCCCGGCAACTTTCCCGGTAGCCCCTGCAGTACCGAAAATGACACCGGGCGCCTGGCGTCCCTGGTCGTTCCCGCTTTTCTATAACCTTTGAGCGCCTGACGCACCCAAAAGTCCTTTGTGAAGTCTTGACAACCACGCAATTTAAAAAGGAACGCAAGCCCTACCATCTTCTTGTTCAGCGTGGCCACCGACGTGCCATCCTCCATATTTCTGGAAACAAAGTACAAAACCAACCACCGTACCTCCGACCCGAACGGGTCCACTGCCACCATTCTCGCCAAAGCCTCCCATTCAAACCATACCTTGCTGTACGCCCCCCAAGTGGCCTCACTCACCGACCTCCTGAGCCATTTTGAGATCACTCCAGCACAACCCTCCACAGCCAATCCGGACAAGGCTCTCCGTGTCGTTCTGCCTCCGGCGCCAACTCTCGGAACCTGTCCCACTGAAAGCGAGACAACACGTCAGCAATGACATTCTCTACCCCGGGAAGGTGAACTGCATGGACAAAAACATTCAACTGTAGGCACCGTAAAACCAGATGCTGTAACACCCGAACCACCGGCGTAGACAAAGCCCATACCCTATTTATGACCTGAACCACTCCCAGGTTGTCCCCATGGAACCTAACCTTTCGATCCCTGAACTCTGAGCCCCACAACTCAAAAGCCAGTACCACTGGGAACAATTCCAATAGCACCAAATTCTTCGTGAAACCTGCTTCCACCCAGCATTGCCGCCACAGACCTGCACTCCACCTGCCCTGGAAAAATGCCCCAAAGCCTGTGGAGCCAGCAGCGTCCGTGTACAGCTCCAAGTCAAAGTTACTGACCGGGCCCGACATCCACAAGGCTCGGCCATTGAATGACTCCAAAAAGGAGTGCCACACCCTCAAATCCTCCCTAAGCACCATGCCCAGCGTGACAAAGGTATTGGGGGAACTCACGCCTGCGGTAGCCGCCGACAGCCGTCGGCTAAACACCCGCCCCATGGGCAAAATACGGCACGCGAAGTTAAGCTTACCGAGTAACGACTGAAGCGCTCTCAGCTTGACTTTCCTAACACCCAGCATGCCCCTGATTTCCTACTTCAGCGCCTCCAGCTTGTCCTCCGGCAAGCGGCATTCCATTGCCATGGAATCCAACGTTATGCCCAGGAAAGTCATCACCGTGCATGGGCCCTCCGTCTTCTCAGGCGACAGCGGCACCCCGAAACGCTCCGCGATGTGCTCCAACGTTGCCAGGAGAATCGCGGCGACGACGCCGGGCCCACGCACAGGAAATCATCCAGATAATGGATGATGGAATTCACCCCGGACACGTCCCGAACCACCCATTCAAGGAATGAGCTGAACATCTCGAACAGGGTGCAAGAAATGGAGCACCCCATGGGCAGACACCGGTCCACATAAAACTGCCCTTTCCAATGACACCCTAAAAGCCGCTTAAATGTCCGATTTCGCCATCAATGACCCCCGCCCATAGTGCCGCACCCAGTGGACCGCCGCATCAAATGAAGTATAGCTCACCGTACATGCCTCCTGGTTGATAGCGTCATTGACCGACCCCCCTTTGGGAAGGAGAGGTGGTGTATCAGCCTAAACTTATTGTGCTCTTTTTTGGGCACCACCCCCAGCGGAGAAACTACCAGATCCCCCCAGGGTGCCACCGGAAAAGCACCCCCCATGCGCCCAAGGGCTACCTCGTTCCGCAGTTCCTTCCGCAAATCGCTATCGCACAATTCTGCAAGTGATTATAATTTATTATCGCTGTTTTTTAGCTGATCTAAAACAATTTTTGACATAAAGGGACAGTTTTGGTTGCTATGGACAATCTACAGTTTGCAGGGAGAAAGAAACGTTTTTATTTTATAAAAGTACATGCAGGGCACTGGGCAGACCACTAGGGACAAGGGGGGGGTGTTTTTTTTACATACAGTACTGTAATCTATAAGATTACAGTATACTGTATGTAATGTGTTTGTTTACTTTTTTGAATTTGGCGTCATTCTCCGTCCCCGTGCTTCGTAACGTCGCAGGGAACGGAGATCGGCGGCACAGGAGGACGCTGTGTGAATCGAGCGAGATCCCGCTCGCTCACACAGCGCGGTGGCATCGCTGGATCCAGGGACAAGGTAAGTAAACAGTGCCTGTGGATCTAGCGAGGCAAGCCCGAGTCTGACTCGGGGTTACCGCTCGCAGCAGGAAAATCTAACCCTGAGTCAGACTCGGGAATACCACCAGGCAGGTTAATACAACAGGCTTCTGTCATTGCCAGATGTAATCCCTTCTATGTATCATGCTGCTGCTTCTAGTCCCACACACACTGTGACTAACTTCCTGGTACAGTCCCTCCCCCAGCATGCATCAGGAGAAAAGGGTCAAGGGTCACAGTGATCCCACACAAACACTTTGAAACACATATCTGGTCTCAGAGGAGCATTGCGGTGACAGCAGGAGGCTTTCGGCTGCCAATTATGGACCTCATGGTGGCTCCTTCCATACTTGTTGACAGTGTCATTTTTTTGGGCAGAAAATCCTATCCCCAGCCGGTGGCCAAGGCAGGCAATTTCTACATGGACTCTGTCTTTACCACAGCTACAGTATCTGCCAGGTATTTGCCCAACCTTTTCAATGTTTGTGAGTGCATTAATTTTACTTGTTTACATTGCTCAATAAACTCTCCTCAATCATACTGCACTATGAGGTGTTCACTTTTTTTTCTCCTTTCTCTTGCTTGAAAGAATGTTGGGCATGTTTTGTCTTTTCCTGATGTTTTATTTGCTCTAGGTTCAGAGGGAGAGAAGGATAGGGCTTAAGGTAACTCCAGGAACATAATTTCCAAAGCTCAAACTCAACTCCTGCTGTCAAAGTGCATAAGGAGATCATGGACCATGGTGTATCTCAAAAATAAGGGCCAACGGCCAAGCATGGGTAGTATAGTCTTCAGAGCTCCACAGCCAGGTCGTGGGTATCTTCTTGCATCCTCTCCAAGGGAGTACCAGAATCCTCAGAAGGTCAGACTTATTCTTTCTGCAAAAGGACTTCAAGGATCTCCAACTTGAATGCTGTTCTTCAACTAAGCTGGGCAGCTTGGAGAATCTGTACTAGGCCCAAACAGGCTTCTGGCCTTGCAAGCACAAACTAACATAAACACCTTCCCAAGCCACAGTCTGGAGAGCAAGATGACTCGTTATGCCACTACCCAAATATGTATACACTCTCCAGCATGCACTACTGGCACTAAACCTTTGTGGCACCCTCCCAGCACAAAGGGACATATGTGCAGCCACACAGAAAAAAAGCTTAGTGCAGTGAGGCTGCATATATGTGTAGCGCCTGGTTACTTTAGGTACCGGTGCTATTTAAATTTAGAGGGAGATCAGAGTGAAGTTAAACTCTGATCCACATTGTTATGTGCAAAACAGGGTCTCTGTCATAGCTTGGCTGTGCTGTGGGCTTATTCTGTTGTGCTGGGGTGTTCTTCCCACCCCTGTGCAGTAGGTAGCAGCAGTGGAGTCAAGGTTTGGGTGCTCTTCCCCAGCAGCTAATTAGGAGGGTTTGGCCTCGCTGTGCATGCTGGGGGAGGGTATTTATGGGGCAGACACCATTGGTTCTGGGTTATCCTTCATCCAGTGTGGCACCCACCTTTAAGGTGACCACATCACGGCGCCCCGGCGTAATGCCCTACCTGCCCGTGGAGTGCGTGTCACGCAGTGTTCTTGGTTCCAGGGCCACATTGGCCTGGAACATTTGAGCAGCAGCGGGAACCCAGTGAGTGACTGGGTTCCCACCTTTGAAGATCCTAAGCGGTAGTGCTGTACAGTGGGGAGTCTGTCTGAGGAGCACCATTGAGAGGCTGGCGGTCCAAAAGGGCCTCAACAAACCACCGGGGATCAAGGTAGCCGGACACTGAAGGATTGATCACCTGTCAATTGGTACCTGGGCGACAAGTTGAAGGGGACCCAGGCGTAATTCATCTAAGGAGGATCTCCTCCGTAACTACAATCAGAGAGGGCCTGTGGCAGAGGTGTTTCCCTGACGTTCACCAAGGAGGGTCTGTGGCAGAGACTTTTCCTCAAATTCAAGTTCACTAAGGAGGGTCTGTGGCAGGGACTTTATCCTACAAATGTTCGAGTGATACTCCGGCTGCCAGGTCAGTGAGAGAGGCCTGTCCGGGTACACTAATCCCACTCTGGCAGGAGTGGTGCAGAGGAGTGTTACACTTGGGAGAAGGACTGTTTCCCTATCATTACGCCTGAATTTGCTATTCTCCTTTCTTCCTTCAACTTTTCTTTCCTCACCACAAGTTTTATTGTTTTTACCCGGCTGGGTAATAAAGAGCACAGCAAGGAGCACCTGTTGCGGACATTCCTTTACTTCTACTAAATGCATCATGCACCCCTAGGAATTCGGTAGAGCCAGGAGATAAATGTTCCACCCAAAACAACCAGCAGCTCCTCCGGGGGTAGTGCTACACGTGGGAGCTCATCCCGGATAGGCTGTTACCTCGAATACCCAAATTCATAAGTTTAATCTGCCATTAATTCAAGGAATTGTCATGTTACATTGTGCCTGGTGAGGAAGGAGTTAACGTCGCCATTAAAGTTGGGCGTGCGTGCGGCGAAGCCACGTGCGCCTGCAACATGTAAGAAAAAGACTCCTGCGTGAGACATAGAGTGAGTTTGGCACCAAAGGACAGAGTGATTGCCCACCAATGAGAGAGAGTCGTGCAAGCATGTCTGTGCCATCAACTCCATTCGAAAGGCTGCGACCCCCGATGTCTGTTCCGGGGGTCAACGCGATGTCTGCTGCTGCTGGAGTCCCCCTGACAGATACCGGTATTCGAATGCAGACCTAGGGGAAGTTCGTCCTGTTTTCCAGCGGTAGCGTGGAGGCCCTCGGACTGTCCTGCCCCAGCTGTTCGGGGTGGCCATTCGCATTTTGCCTTTTGCCCGGTGCAAGAAATGCCGGGACTACTTGTTTCAAGTGGAGCCACCGACTGAGGCTCCCCGGGAGTACAAGGTGGACTAGATCACTGGAACCGTGACTGCAGAAGAAGAGGCCCCATGGCCGGAACCCTCTTCAACTACAGTAAACGTTGATCCGGAGATTGTGACCGTCTCGTCTACACTAACTTTGCCATCGGCCGTTACCCCGATTGTGTCCCCGGAGGTAAGCAAAGCAGATGAGAAAGAATGTGTGCCTATTGTGGAAGCAGATGCCGTAATGGAGACATTGCTTACCAATGTGGTCTCTGTTTGGCACGCTATTGGAAAGATGGGCTCTGCTCAGGTCTCCCACGGCTGTGGTAGAGGCCTGCCCTTATGCCAACATGACAAGGTCAGTACCTTTGCTGGAGAACGTGTGTGTTTGCCTGCTGAGGAGTATGACACCTCTGACCTGGACCCATTATCTGATGCTGGAGATGACAAATGGTTCGAGCCGGAGTTTCCCGAGTCGCAGCAGGGTAAAAACTCTCGGCCTGCCAAGCCTCGCAAACACAAAAGACACTCCAGAGATGCTGCACCGCATGCGGGTGTCCTGCAGCTGACATGGGAAGTTACGGTGCCAAGTACCAGTGTTGTTAACCCCATGCCTGCTCTTTTGCCTGTTTTGAAGAGAGCGCCTGACGCTATCGTCCTGCAGGGACTTGGACACCCCCGTACCTTGCCAAAACACATCCTCATGAGAAAGGTGGCCATGGATTACAGGTGGGAGTTCCCCTATGTGCCTCCAGCTCTCATGCCCCAAATTGAGAAGATTAGAGAGGAATGGTACAAGGACGCTATCTGGGAGAATTTAAATGTGCCAAAGACTTACCACAATACAGAGTATGCATTCACCTGTGTGAGCCAACAGTTTGAAGGCTGCTTGAGGGACTGGAGCCCTGCGGGGTACATTTTCAGTGACAGAGTGGTTTTCAAACGTCCCGGGAAAGTGGATCAAGTTTTCTCTGTTACCACTACAAATTACCAAGGGGACATCATCACTTTGCCTGATCCAAGGTTTTACAAGTAGGACACCCGGCTATAAGTGCCATTTGTTTTCAGCTTTTGCTTTGAAGAAGTCACAAGGGGGATTCAGCCACTTTCCAGTTTTGTTTTTATCCTTCCCATATCCACATTGGAACATTTGTGCAGAACTTTGGGGGGATAATAGTTAGTTAGAGAGGGCCTCATCAACAGCAACTTGTTATCAGCAAAAAGAAGAAAAGTTCTTGTGTTTTCTACTGATTGCTCTAAGTGAGCCATGGACTGCCTTATTACGGTAGTACCAGCACACTGACCACTAGGGGCAGTGTTCTGCAACTTCTACCAGCGCAGAGAGACTGTTGTATATACTGTAATTATGTTCCTTTAGCCTTGCAGGAGAAAAAAAAATATATATAAATATGATTATTGCCTTATATACCTCAGCACTTGCTTTGAATGTGTCTCTATGGGAGGAAAAGAGGTTTCACCTTTTAACTGGGAAAAGGGTGCAGCTTCAGTTCTAACCTTAGTGATGGTACATGCATGATTCGTGTATATTTGTATATGTTTCTCTTTTTTCCAATTTTTGTTTTGCAGGTGTTTTGACCGGCTATCAAAAACTGCCGGAGAATGGGGCAGAATAGATAGTCAGGAGTGTGAAATTTTCTATGTATCACTGTACATAAATGCATACATGACAACGTTTTAAAAATGTTGTAATTTTCTATCTTTTTTCTGCTATCCTTTTATGTTGTAATGCAGATTCAGGTCGGGTATTCAGGAGTGAATACCCCTTTGAGGAGACACTGAGGACAGTGTCTATTCAGGAGGGAGGAGTGTGTAGCGCCTGGTTACTTTAGGTACCGGTGCTATTTCAATTTAGAGGGAGATCAGAGTGATCCACATTATGTGCAAAACAGGGTCTTTGTCTCAGCTTGGCTGTGCTGTGGGCTTATTCTGTTGTGCTGGGATGTTCTTCCCACCCCAGTGCAGTAGGTGGCAGCAGTGGAGTCAAGGTTTGGGTGCTCTTCCTCAGCAGCCAATCAGGAGGGTTTGACCTCGCTGTGCATGCTGGGGGAGGGTATTTATGGGGCAAACACCATTGGTTCTGGGTTCTCCTTCATCCAGTGTGGCACCCACCTTTAGGGGTGTGCGTGCCATTCCTTTAGAATAACATATATATTTTTTTAGTAACAAGAGGGAGTTTTTCATCCTCCACTGGTATCTCTATCAGCCCCCCATCATACCCTCTGCCTTGAAACCACACAGACTACCACAAGTCTCTAGCCTGTACACACTTACTGCTTATCTCACAGCACCACAATCACCTAGGGGAGGAGTACTGACAGCACATGGTGGCTCTCTCTTGTGGAGCAACACTTACATGATTCCACTGAGTCTTGCACCCGATTCAGGACACTTTCAGTATGAAATCCCATCTTTCTACAGCAGTAGACAGATATCCTGTCACATACCCTCCCCCTCTGTTTTAAACCAGGGATCAAAACCCACCAGCAACAATCAACCTTGGATCCACATGAACCTTTTTTGAGAATCTTCTCCCTGTGGCTTTTACATTTTTAGACACCTTCACTAGGATCACTTTCAAAAGGACAATTGAAGGGGATCTTAGCAGTATGCCTCCAAAGGTATCCTCTACAGTGGTCTACTGCTAATTTGGGGAGATTTCCCAAGAGACATTTTAAAGTCTTCCTACGCGTACGTTTGAAGAGTGATGTCTGACAATTTTAACCTTGGTCATACCGGCCACATTAATCAAGACTAAGCTATATTTTAAAAACATTATTTTTGTTCATTGCCACTAACAAAGCTGAGGGGGGAGACCCATCACCTTCAAATATTGAATTAAAGTGATATTAAAGTTTCAGTTTATTTTTTATTTTAAATAACAAACATGTCATACTTACCTCCACTGTGCAGCTCGTTCTGGGGACCCTCAGCTGCTCCTCCCCGCAATAGATAACCCCCTTTGGGAAGCTCTCTATCTCGAGGGGGTTACCATGTGGGCGTGTCATACACTCCGAGTCTATAGATGTCGAGTGTATGACTCGGCCCCACCCCCGGCGGCTGCATCATTGAATTTGATTGACAGCAGCAGGAGCCAATGGCTGCGCTGCTATCAATCTATCCAATGAAGAGCTGAGAGTCAGTGGAGAGAGCAATGCGGGATCACGCCCACGGAAATTTGGGATACTGCAAGTTTTTTTTTCCACCTTAATGCATAGGATGCATTAAGGTGAAAAAACACATAGGTTTACAACCCCTTTAAGGCCATGCTTAACCACTTAAGACCCGGACCATTATGCAGCTAAAGGACCTTGCCCCTTTTTGTGATTCGGCACTGCGTCGCTTTAACTGACGATTGCGCAGTCGTGCGACGTGGCTCCCAAACAAAATTGGCTTCCTTTTTTTCCCACAAATAGAGCTTTCTTTTGGTGGTATTTGATCACCTCTGCGGTTTTTATTTTTTGCGCTATAAACAAAAATAGAGCGACATTTTTTAAATAAATTCAATGGGTCATATCCACATAGAATTGGATAGGCGCAGCATATCAGAGATACGCTACGCCGCCGTATCTTACCTGGTTTTAAGTCGAAGATTTTGCGCCGTAAGTTAGGGCGGTGTAGTGTATTTCTGGCGGCGGAATTCAAATCGCAGATTAGGGGGCGTGATTCATTTAAATAAAGCGCGTCCCCGCGCCGATTGAACTGCGCATGCTTCGTTTCGAAATTTCCCGCCGTGCTTTGCGCGAAATGACGTCACAACGACGTAATTTTTTTAACTTAGACGTGACTTACGTCCATCCCTATTCACGGACGACTTACGCAAAAAAAAAAATCTAATTTCGACGCGGGAACAACGGCCATACTTTTACATGGCAAGTCTATCTATACGTCGCAAAATAGCAGCTTTAACAATACGCCGGAAAAAGCCGACGTAAAAGAATGCGACGGCCGCGCGTACATTCGTGGATCGTCGGAAAAAGCTCATTTACATACCTGACACGGAAAACGACGCAAACTCCACCCAGCAGACCCCAAAGTATTGCATCTGCCATCCAAAGGCATACAAAGCCGTGCGCCTGTCGGATCAAACCCAGATGCCGTTGTATCTTGGTTTGAGGATTCAAACTAAAGATACAAAGCGGGTAATTTGAAAGTACGCTGGCGTATCAGTAGATACGCTTGGCGTACTCTCTCTCTGGATCTGGCCCAATATTTTTTACAAAAAAATCACAATCAGCGATTGACGATTGGTTTGCGCAAAATTTATAGCGTTTACAAAATAGGGGATAGTTTTATGGCATTTTTATTAAAAAAAATGTTTTACTAGTAATGGCGGCGATCAGCCATTTTTTTTGTGACTGCGACATTATGGCGGACACATCGGACAATTTTGACACATTTTTGGGACCATTGTCATTTTCACAGCAAAAAGTGCTATAAAAATGCATTGATTACTGTGAAAATGACAATTGCAGTTTATGAGTTAACCACTAGGGGGCACTGTAGGGGTTATGTGTGACCTCATATGTGTTTTTAACTGTAGGGGGGGCGGGGCAGAACTTGTGACGTCATTGATCGTATTTCCCTATATCAGGGAACAGACGATCAGTGACACTGCCACTGTGAAGATTGGGGAAGGTGTGTTTACACACACCTCTTCCTGTTCTTCAGCTCCTGAGACCGATCGTGGGACACCGGGGGCGATCGGGTCCGCAGTTCCCGCGTCCGCGGTCATGGAGTTTCGGACCAGGTCGCGGGCCTGTGCGGACCTGTGCCCAGCCATGCCAGTCTGCCAACATATATGTGCAGGAGGCGGTCCTTAAGTGGTTAAAAGGGTTCACTTCTTCCCTTTAGCACCACCATACTTCCCTCTAGGCTATCTTGTTTCAAGTCCTTGTCTGTCTGCAGACAATTCTCAAACACACTCTTGTGCACACATGTACTATCTCCAGCTGCACTGCTTTCTTCCTTAATTTAAAGCGGAGGTCCACCTAAAAGCACAAATATTAAAAGCCAGCAGCTACAACTACTGCAGCTGCTGACTTTTAATAAAGCGACAGTGTCAGCGGGGGCATGATTCCCGTGGGAGTCTATTTCCGTAAGTGGGTGCAAATACCTGTATTATACAGGTATCTGCACCCCCTGAAAGGTGCTTAATGTGACCCTGAAGGGGGAGGGTTTCGAAAAGTGGAGGTTCACTTTTTGGGTGGACCTCCGCTTTAAACCTGAGTGGAGCCATCCTGTCTCCTATGGTGGAGCCCTGAGCCACAGTCACTCTAAAACTGCAAGGAATTGCATACAACTGCACAATCAGTGGGAGCTGTTCGCTCACAATACATGGACAAAGCATTAGAGACTTTATCCCTCCCTAGTACTGTATTTATGAAGTCTCCAGACTCCAATACCTACAGTATACCATACCAGGACTTACTAATCACAGAAGACATTGACCAGCCAGTTTCCTCTGTACAAAATATGCATCCTGGAGCCCCTCAATCTTTATGGATGAGAATCCTAAGTGCCATGTAACCCTTATCACACCAAGACAGGGCATCATACTGTTATATATATATATATATATATATATATTAAACAGGATGAAAACCAAAGTGTGCAAGTGTCCATTTGTGCAGTAGTGTAGAATAAAGTAATCAGCAATACAGTGACAATGTGCATGGTCATGCATGTCAGTACAGTGGTAATTTAGGGATTGTGTCCATGTAGTAGTAGTGAACGGGACCATGAACTTTCCTACCCAGAAGCTAATTGGTGTTAATATGTAGGGAAATAATTGAAGTTCATTGCTAGTAGAGGTCATCATTATTGCCTAGTTTGGAGAGAGCAGATCTACAGATCTTAAATCCCCCTTACTGACAAGCAGGCAGTCTAGCTGCCATGACTGTACAGAAAGCCCAAACATCCTAGGGATTTCACCCAGTCAGTGGCCACTGCCAGCAGGCTTTTTCAGTAAGTGGCATACTAGGCCATCATCTTTACACATATGCAGATGTCTCTACTGAAGGCAATGGAGCTATTAGTCAGCATCCCAGGTAAAATACACTCCTGGTAAGTAAGCATTACAGCATTATATTAAAACTGAGTATTGGTATGCTCTATTCTCTGTGAGAGTATCCTTTAATCTTGCTATTAAGCATTTTGTTCTTGATAGATACAGTAAATACCTGCAGTTGCTAGGATAATTATCTTCTTAATGTTCCCGAATCACAGTTTTTATAAATAAAGAATTAATGTGTAAACTAAACCTATTTTTTTTTGTGGTTCAGGTGTGAGTTAGGGAAGTGTTAAAAATCTTGTCAAGTAGAATGTTATGGCAGTGTAAAAGGGAATATTGCCTTTTTTTCCTTTTCTCTCCTTCTCAGGCAGGTAGCACATACATAAAGCAGTGACACTTAGATCTTTCATCAAAAGTTATTGGTCATGCTGCATAAAAAAACACAGTACAACATCATGAAATGAATTATCTTTCAGGAAAGGTGTGGAGAAACCCCTAAATTGTAGACATCTAGCTGTAACACTTGTAATTCATTTAGCAACAGTTATTTAGTCATGCTGTACGACGGTACAACACAAGAAAGGCATGGGCTGAGGGACAGTGAGAATTTGCCCTAGGGTCAGTATGAAATAAAAATGTTGGGCTGGTGGCTCTAAATTAAAATAATTCACTATTTAGACTTTGATAAAATTGGTAACCATAGTCATGGGCGTCCGCTGAAATTTTTTCAGGGGGGGGGGGGCACTTCCACAGCGGCGATAAACATTTTACCCTTTCTTCAAACGCTAGCAGGGGTTAAAAGCGCCCCGATAGCGGCCGAATAGCGCAGCTAAAACGATGGTAAAGTGGCACTGTTTAGCGGCGCTTTACCGATAATGCATCCAGTTGCCAGTGTGAAATAGCTCTTGAGATAGTTCAGCTTCACTCCATGCCCATATAAATATAGCCTAGAGAATGTACAGACCCCCCTTCAGCACAGATGGACCCCCATTCAGCACACACGGACCTCCCCTCCCCTATCCCATTCAGTACCTCAGATCAGCCATCAACACGGCCGGGTCACAGCAGGTTCCCTCCCCCTGTGTACACATAAACACTGGAGGGGGAGGCAGCTTCACTCTGCTCCCTGTGTCTGTGTGACATCCGGCCCGGGACCACTCAGACAGCCCGTGGCCGAGAGGCTCTTCAACACCTTCTTGATTTTCCAGGGGGGGTCAATTGCCCCCCCTTGCCCTTATTATAATAATAATAATAATAATAATAATAATAATAACAGCAATAATAAAACCAAACATAAAGGCTTTTCCATGACCCTTGCCAAAAATGTAAAGTCCACTGCAACCTTAAAAATGTATTTCCTCCTTTCCTATGCATTTTATCAAATTGTGGAAATTATGGCAAATCAATTTGGTTATCCCTGTTTATGTATAAATTAACTTTTTTTTAAAGGTGTGGAAAGCCTAAAAATGTATCCCCCAGCTGTGACACTTTTAAAAGATTAGCAACAGTTGTGACTAGGGTTGTCCCGATACCGATACTAGTATCGGTATCGGGACCGATTCCGAGTTTTTTCGGCGGTAGTCAGACGCCGATACCCCGCCCCGATACACAAATAGAATACTTAACCCCCCCCGCGCCGCGCCGCCGCCGCCGACCGCCGCCGACCGCCGCCACCGGAGCCGCAATTCGCCGCTGCGATCCGCCGCCGTTACGCCGCTGACTGTGTAATACGGGCGGGAACATTACAGCTTTGAATAGCTGTAATGATTTGCGCCACGCATAGACACTCCCCCTTGCTCGGGTGAACTGTCCAATCCCGAGCGAGGGGGAGTGTCTATACACGCAGCGTGGCGCCAATCATTACAAAGCTATTCAAAGCTGTAATGTTCCTGGCCGGCCGTAGTACTTTACACAGTCGGCGGTAGCAGGTAAGCGGGCCATGGCTGCATATGGGGGGGACACACGGCTGGATGGGGGGAGACACACACGGCTGGATGGGGGGAGACACACACGGCCGTATGGGGGGAGACACACACGGCTGGATGGGGGGAGACACACACGGCCGGATGGGGGGAGACACACACGGCTGGATGGGGGGAGACACACACGGCTGGATGGGGGGAGACACACACGGCTGGATGGGGGGAGACACGGCTGCATGGGGGGTGACAATGGCTGCATGGGGGGTGACAATGGCTGCATGGGGGGTGACAATGGCTGCATGGGGGGATACATTGCTGGATGGGGGGTGACAATGGCTGGATGGGGGATACATTGCTGCATGGGGGGTGACAATGGCTGCATGGGGGGTGACAATGGCTGCATGGGGGGTGACAATGGCTGGATGGGGGGAGACAATGGCTGCATGGGGGGTGACAATGGCTGCATGGGGGAGACAATGGCTGCATGGGGGGAGACAATGGCTGCATGGGGGGTGACAATGGCTGCATGGGGGGTGACAATGGCTGCATGGGGGGATACATTGCTGGATGGGGGGTGACAATGGCTGGATGGGGGGATACATTGCTGCATGGGGGGTGACAATGGCTGCATGGGGGGTGACAATGGCTGCATGGGGGGTGACAATGGCTGGATGGGGGGAGACAATGGCTGCATGGGGGGTGACAATGGCTGCATGGGGGAGACAATGGCTGCATGGGGGGTGACAATGGCTGCATGGGGGGTGACAATGGCTGCATGGGGGGTGACAATGGCTGCATGGGGGGTGACAATGGCTGGATGGGGGGATACATTGCTGGATGGGGGGTGACAATGGCTGGATGGGGGGATACATTGCTGCATGGGGGGAGACAATGGCTGGATGGGGGGATACATGGCTGGATGGGGGAGACAATGGCTGGATGGGGGAATACATTGCTGCATGGGGGGAGACAATGGCTGGATGGGGGGGAGACAATGGCTGGATGGGGGGGAGACAATGGCTGGATGGGGGGGAGACAATGGCTGGATGGGGGGGAGACAATGGCTGGATGGGGGGGAGACAATGGCTGGATGGGGGGAGACAATGGCTGGATGGGGGGATACATTGCTGCATGGGGGGAGACAATGGCTGGATGGGGGGGGAGACAATGGCTGGATGGGGGGGAGACAATGGCTGGATGGGGGGGAGACAATGGCTGGATGGGGGGGAGACAATGGCTGGATGGGGGGAGACAATGGCTGCATGGGGGGTGACAATGGCTGCATGGGGGAGACAATGGCTGCATGGGGGGTGACAATGGCTGCATGGGGGGTGACAATGGCTGCATGGGGGGTGACAATGGCTGCATGGGGGGTGACAATGGCTGGATGGGGGGATACATTGCTGGATGGGGGGTGACAATGGCTGGATGGGGGGATACATTGCTGCATGGGGGGAGACAATGGCTGGATGGGGGGATACATGGCTGGATGGGGGAGACAATGGCTGGATGGGGGAATACATTGCTGCATGGGGGGAGACAATGGCTGGATGGGGGGGAGACAATGGCTGGATGGGGGGGAGACAATGGCTGGATGGGGGGGAGACAATGGCTGGATGGGGGGGAGACAATGGCTGGATGGGGGGGAGACAATGGCTGGATGGGGGGAGACAATGGCTGGATGGGGGGATACATTGCTGCATGGGGGGAGACAATGGCTGGATGGGGGGGGAGACAATGGCTGGATGGGGGGGAGACAATGGCTGGATGGGGGGAGACAATGGCTGGATGGGGGGGAGACAATGGCTGGATGGGGGGAGACAATGGCTGGATGGGGGGATACATGGCTGCATCTGTGGGGGGACATCGCTGCATTTGGGGACACATTTTAAAAAAAGTATCGGTATTCGGTATCGGCGACTACTTGAAAAAAAGTATCGGTACTCGTACTCAGTCCTAAAAAAGTGGTATCGGGACAACCCTAGTTGTGACAAAACAGCAGTCTATATCAAAGAAGAAGTTTTAAATATGCATAAACACAGATAATTATGACAATTTCAAATCACTCTTACAATTTCCATCATTCAATCACCTGCAAGCAAAAATATATATATATATTTTTTTTTTTACACCCGATTGGGTAATCTTTACAAAGTGAAGCTTTACCCACATTTCTGGGGAAAATTAGTGCATCTGCACTTGCAAAGTGCACAGTCTATTTGCCTTTAGTAAATCAACCCCTCGGATGCATAAAAATGCATTAAATGCCATGAAATGCATGCTAACCTTTATCATAGTCGTATGGTCTGTCCCCACATCAAACAATTTTGATGACAGGTAGTCTATACACTTGTACTCATCTTTTATATTTTCTCCAACATTCCTCTGAATGGACATTCTTGGGTTTGGCAGGGCAAGATGGCCAGAGAATTTTCGAAAGGTGCCAATTGCCCCACCCTCATTTTATCAGCAGTCAGCAGGAAAACACTTTTAAACCTCCCCCCACTATGCATTAATTGTCTCTAAAACCACAACTTTATTATATTTTTACAATATAATCTGATAGGTTAAGGTCTCACTACAAAAAGACTCCCTCACAAAGCATTTATTTGAAACATAGGAAAGCTTTCTTGGCATTTGTTTACGCAGCAGGTACATAAATCAGTCTGGATGTCATGTCACACCACTTCCTCAAACTCAATCTATCCAAAACTAAGCTCAACATTTTCCCTCCCCACATGCCCCTTTCACTGATCGCTCTGTCAAGATCGATGGCACAACTATCAGCCCATCCCCATATGCCAAGGTGTAATCCTGGACTCTGAACTATCCTTTTGGCTCCATGTCCAATCACTCCAACTCTTACTGCCTCAACCTACGCAACATCTCCAAAATATGACCCTTTCTAACCAATGACACCACAGAGCTCCTAATTCACTCCCTGGTCATCTCTCACCTTGACTACTACAGCTCCCTTCATATTGGCTTATCTTTACATATGCTATCCCCCTTCAGTCCATTATGAATGCTGCTGCCAGGCTTATCTACCTTACCAATAGCTTGGTGTTTGCCACTCCTCTCTGTAAATCGTTTCAGGACCGCACCCACCCCATGGGTCAAGCTTCAGTGCGATCTGTCATCTGCTGTGTCAGGTGGATGACAGATCAGTGTACCTTTGTGTTGCCGTCACCATGTGATAATGGTGACCAATCACAGCAGGTCACATGACAATTGTACACAATGAATGGCTTTAATTCATTGTGTAGTTGTGTGTTGATCATTGTGATTAGTCACAGTGATCACATAGACAGGGCCAAGTAGTTAATCACAGCTAATCACAACAATACACACTGAATGAATCTAATTCATTCAGTAGCAAATTGTTGTTTAATACAGTGATATTCACTGTTATAAGCAATCATGTGTGTAAAAAAAAATCATGACCACCACCCAAATGTGTACAGTGTTACTATGGTAACACTGTATTTCTATGGTCACAGTATGCAAAAAAATAAAAAAGTGAAAAAATATATTCCCATAAATATCATTTTCTTTTACATATCATTTTTTTTAAGTTTGGGCTTCATGAAATGAGATAGACCTTCAGTATATCAAGTCTGATTGATTTTCACATGTATGCCATAGTTTGTGAACTCTATAAACTTTCCTACAGACTAAATAATGTACACTTAGGCCTTGTACACACGACCGAACATGTCAGCTGAAACTGGTCCGTCGGACCAGTTTCCGCGGACATGTTCAGTCGTGTGTAGGGTTTCCCGGCCTAGCGGACAGGTTTCCTTCGGACAAAAGTTTCTTAGCATGCTAAGAAACTTGTCCGCTGGAAGCCTGTCCGATGGTCAGTACGACTCATCGGACATGTCCACTGGCCCGAAATCCCACACATGCGTCAAAGTGATTCGACGCATGCGTGGAAGCATTGAACTTCCTGGTGTGCGCACGTCGCGGCGTCATCGTCGCCGCCACGTCACCACGTATTCTGTCCATGGGGAATTTGGTCTGATGGTGTGTACACCATCGTGGACCGTCTTTATCGGACATGTTGGGTGGTGTGTACGAGGCCTTACAGTAGTTATGTTGTATGCTATAACAGAAACAATGAAAAATATGTTTGTTTGTTTTTTTTCAAAATTTGAAGTCTTTATTCAGTAAAACAAAAACAAAAAAATCAGTGTTCAAATACCTGCAAAAGAAAGGTCTATCTGTGTGAAAAAATTCTAAAAATGCCATATGGGTACAATGTTGCATGACTGCGCAATTGTCATTCAAAATGTGACAGCGCTAAAAGCTTGGGCAGGAAGGGGGTAAAAGTGCCTGGTATTGAAGTGGTTAAATAAAGTATACAATAATGATAAGAATACACAATGGAGGAAAAAGAGAGTCTTTTCCATATGAGCCGACAGTCTAGAGAAATAATTGGTAGAAATTGTTTAGAATAGACAACAAGTAAATTATAGATAAGGTAACAGCGTCTAGCTTGTCAAATAGCGGAGGAGGAAGTAGAGCCAAAACAGTGATTGAGGAGAATATTTTGGTTCATATTATATGAGTACCTAAATAGGTAAGTTTCAAGAATGTGTTTAAAGATTAATGGGTGTGTGTGGGAACATATTTAGAAAGAAAGCAATAGTGTGAAGGCATGCATAGAGTGTGTGCGTGTAGTGTGGTGGAATCCTGTGCACAGCAGAGATTGCTTTTTTTGTAGTTTCTAAAAATGCAGAGGAACAAAGCTGAAGTTACAGTAAAACAATGTTGCTGTATTCCAAGTATATTGGCAGCTAACAGAGGAACTGACAGGATTAACATTTATAGAGTGAAAAGAGATTTGAAGTTAAACAGAGGTGTGCAGGATGCATTGGAGTGGTACTAATCTGTTCTTTCATAGAGGAGGTTGTTACAATAGTCAGGCCAGAAAATAATTAAGATGTGAACTAGCATTTTAGTTGTGCTATGAATGTGCAAAGAATATATGTAGCCAGTGAGTGATTAATGTGTAAATGTGGGGTTTAAAGCTGAACCCTAGGCAGAATTAAAAGGCACACAAGGAAAGCAGCTTTATAATCATAGATACATCATAAAAAAATGATGTTTTTAACTTTTTTGCATTAAAACACATTTATTTTTTTACAAACAAAATATTTTTATTAAATTTCAAAGCACTATCATATACAAAAAGTACATAAGAAATCAAATAGTATACTCTTATGAATATATGGTTAATAGACTATCAAACAGGAAAGTAGTACAGCTTAGTTTCATCAAAATGTAAACATCAGATTATTGCCATCATTTTTATTTTTTTTAATGCAAACAGTGAGGCCTCGTACACACGACCGAGTTTCTCGGCAAAAACCAGCAAGAACCTTGCTGGGAGACTCGCGTGTACATTTTCGTCGAGGAAACTGTCGAGAACCTAGACGAGCCAAAAAGAGAGCAAGTTCTCTATTTTCTCGACGGGAGTCTGTTTTAGCTTGTCGAGATCCTCGACGGGCTGGTTTTCCACGAGAAACTCGGACGTCTGTATGCTAAGAAACCCGCACTTGCTCAGAATAAAGTATGAGACAGGAATAAAAGTAGCATTTGTAATGGAGATAACACATTTTTAAAGCTGTAACAGACTGAAAAGTGCAAATCGTATCTTACCAAACTTTTATTTAACACGCAAACACATGAAATTAGCAAAAGCAGCCCCAAGAGTTTAGCCAGTGGAATCGAACTTCCCCTGCCGTTGTATGTGTTGTATGTCACCGCGTTTGAGAACGAGGAGATTTTGGCTTGACTGTGTGTACGCAAAGCAAGCTTGTTGAGTTCCTCGACAAGCCTAACAAGGAACTCGACGAGGAAGTCGATGTGTTTCGCCCATCGAGTTTCTCGGTCGTGTGTACGAGGCCTGAGAGTACCTGAATTTGCTCCGGGATCAACATTTTGCAGCCCATGTAAAGTGTTTCTGGAGTGTGAGAAAAAAAAGCAGCACAATGAGAGAATTAATTAATTCTGGTGAGAAAAGATAGCAAATTGACAGAGAGATGAGCTCATCACCGTGCTACTTTTACTTTCACTATCCAGTCAAAAGCCCTGGGCCAAACATTGGGTGGCATCTAGAACGTGCAGAATGCGAAATCCAAAAGATCCGACATAAAAAAAAATGCTTTATTTTCGTTTTCCTTGCTACAACAATTCGCATGTGCAGCGCTATATAAGTTTTTCACTCACTCACTCACTCACAACAGTTCGATATAGATAGGAAATTCAACATGACGCTGACAATAGCAATCTGTGTCTATCGAACCTGTGGTCGAATGTGTCTAACCTTAACTCTATTAGTCCAAGATTATTCTACATAGAGAGGAAAGATTCGACATAGAGAGAAAAGATTCAACATTATAGAGAGAAAAGATTCAACATTATAGAGAGAAAAGATTCAACATTATAGAGACAGTGTTGGGGTAGACCATGAACAATGTAGATTCCACGAAGCAGTGAAAAACATACAAATGTCGAATCTGTCATTGAAGGGTTATGGTGTCTTTCGAAAGTTCTAAGAAGATTCTAAAAGCTAATCTGTACGACGCTGAGATCGTACATTTCCGGTCAAATGCTCCGCCCATAGGCTATAGAAGAATTTGAATGTTGGTTGACTAGTAATAAAAATGTATAAATATAATTATTACTAGTGTCATACAACATCAGAATTCTACTATAGCTTTTAGGTGGAACATTCGACTGGAAATGTACGATTGCAGCGTCGTACAGTTTAGCTGCTCTGTCGAATTGTCTTAGAACATTAGACAGGCACCATAAGCCTTCAATGACAAATTCAACCTTAATTAATTTGGATTTTCTGACGAATGCATTTTTTAACAAAACAAAATAAATAAAAACTAATTTCGGGAATAACTAAATTAATTAATTTTTCGGACGAAAACGAAATTCCAAAACAAAATATTTCAGTGTGCACATGTCTAGTGGCATCAGCCAGTTAAATAGAAACCAGTCAACATTTGGCTTGTGTGTACTGCAGCCGGTCCCACAGAAGCTGGCCGTTCGGGGCATGACCAAAAAGGTCTGATGACCAGCTCCTGATAAGCGCTCTCAGCAGTGTTGTGGTGGGGGGTCCGTTCCCCTGTCAGAACAAAATAGAATAGCAGGGGAGATTGTTGCACTAACATCAGATTTGTTAGTACAGGAGCTCCAACCTGAGTTGTCATTTTACTTTTATTCAGCCTGCAGTTTACTTTTATTCTAGCAGTGTCACATACCTGGTAGGAGTCTGGAATGACGAGGTCGGCCTCCCTTGTATCTCCAACCCAAGCCCCACTGAAGGTGGAACAGATGGTGGCTAGGGTGAGGAGGAACACTAGTAGGTGTTGCGTGCAGAACTTGTAAGTGGAGTTGCAGGCTTGGAGGTGCAGGCAGAGCATCCGGTAAGGAGCTGGACCCAGGAAGGCTGATAGGATGGATAGCCAGCACAGGCATTCGGAGACAGCATTGAGCCAAGCAGTAGCAGGGTCACAAGGATAGTCAAGTTCAGTAACAGGCTGGCAGCGAGGTAACAAGGCATAAGCAGGAGCAAGGTCAGATGGGAAGCCAGGATCAGGAGCCAGTAATCAGAGTAATCAGAGTCCAAAAGCAGGGTCAAGGAAAGCCAAGGTTCAGCAACAGGAATCAAGCCAGGTTTCTCAGAGTTCAGATTATCAGGATACAGCTGAAGACCAGTCAGCACTTGTCAGAAGTCAGAACATCCTTTAAATAGGCTGTCTGGTGCCAATTGTGACTAGGGGCGCGCTTCTGTGACTAGGGGCGCGTATTAGAATGTTCCATTGCCCGCGCGTGTGCGCACATGTGCGCATCGGGTGCATTCTAACAGTCATCTTACAAGCAGTGTGTGCTAGGCTAAAGGCTGTAGCAGATCCAGGATGCCTGGGCTCAGGAAAAAATGGGTACATGCTAACTGCCGTTTAGACTGAGGGCATCTACTGACCAAAAAATAGTACTATGGGGTAAACCTCTGGACTAAAGATAACTATTGCAGAAAAATGTGGTTTTGTTAATTAATCTTCTAACACTCTATTCATTTGATTTTGGTATTTTGGCCAGGGTTCTGCTTTAAAGGGGTTGTAAAGGTTTGTCTTTTATTTTCTAAATAGGTTCCTTTAAGCTGGTGCATTGTTGGTTCACTTACCTTTTCCTTCGATTTCCCTTCTAAATGTTTTTTTTCTTTGTTTGAATTTCTCACTTCCTGTTCCTCCTCAGTAAGCTTTCCACCATCATCCGAGCGGTGGAAAGTCATTTAGAACAGCTTACTGAACACCTTACTGAGGAGGAAAAGGAAGTGAGAAATTCAGACTAAGAAAACAAAGAAAAAAACATTTAGAAGGGAAATCGAAGGAAAAGGTAAGTGAACCAACAATGCACTAGCTTAAAGGAACCTATTTAGAAAATAAAAGATGAACCTTTACGACCCCTTTAAGTAAGGCCTCGTACAGACAAGAGGATTTTGTACATTCCTCCTCCGGATTTTGATCTGATGGCTTGTACACACCATCAGATCAAAATCCGTGCGGAAAACATCCGCGGTCACGTGTTGCGCTGTCGCCGCGACGATGACGCGGCGACGTGCGCGACGCTGGAAGGTAAATACTTCCACGAATGCGTCGAATCATTCCGACGCATGCGAGGGATGGGGAGCGGACGGACTTATCCGGTGAGTGTGTACAGACGACCAGATAAGTCCAAAGGACAGGATTCCAGCGGATAGATTTCTTAGCATGCTACAAAATTTGTATCCGCTGGAAATCCGTCGGCTGGATTTTTATCCGCTGGAAAATGTCCGCTCGGGCCTACACACAACCGGATCTATCCGCTGGAACTGATCCACGGATAAATCCCAGCGGATAGATCCGGTCGTGTGTACAGGGCCTAAGAGGGCAGATAGTATTAAATTGTATGCTAAAACAAAAGATTTGAAGTTTGGGGAGTTGAGTCAGTATCAAAAGCAATTGTTTTTCAGTCATTGAAACAGATTAAGGCACAAAAATGAATTTCTCCATTCTATCCTTATTGCGAGGATAGTGATAGGGGAAGTGCAGTTGCTTCAGCTATGAGAGGATCAGAAGTCATCCCAGGTCTGTAAGCTTATTACCTGTCAACCAAATGACCTTGCACACTTCTCTCCATTTTCTAAGCACAGTGTTTAAAGCCAGACAGTTAAAGGGCAGAAATATTTCTGATAAAGTGTCAGTCAATAAGTAAAGTTAAGCAAAGGAGAAAATATAAAATCTTCCTAAGTAAGCCAGTGAAGTGAAGCAATTTAAAAAATTGCATATTCAGATTGCTTCCACATAAACCAGATTGTTTCTAAATAAATCCAATCAGGATGGGTTCTCTTTAAGTAGGTGAGAGAAAATGAGTGATAAGACAGCAGTCTATCAGTTGACAATATGACATAAAAAGAAAGTGAAATCAGGAGGTAATCATGGAAATTTTTAACCTGCATAACATTAACCACAGAGGGTTTAACAACGAAATGTTAAAGTACAATAACTGATAGATGGTGTAAGGAACCATATAAAATGAATAAAGAGTGAAATAGAAACTAAAGAATGTCCTTGAATATTGATTAGGAGAGAGTTGAAAACAAGTGCACAATTCAGGGGGAGAGGAGGCAGGACATTAGTTGGAGAGCGTTGACGATCTAAAAGAGGGTCTTTTGAGAGTTGCTGTTAAGACTGGATGTTTGAATAAAGGAGGAAGAAAAAACTGCTATAGGAACAAGATTGTAAGATATGTAAGTTGGGATTTGTAAATGTTTTACTTGAACCTGTGAAACATGGAAGAATTTGCCATTTATTCTTTCAGATATGTAGAAAAATATTAAGATGATGTACAGGAAGAAGAAGGATTAGGTGTAGAACAGTGAATGGAAATGTGGGTAATAAATGTGTATTTGGATTACAGGTCTGTGTTCATATACACAAAAAATAGTATGATTGCACATAACATGACATTTAGAGCTCCTTTAGTATATGATTGTGTGTTAGGAAGAGTTCTATATTATGGCAAGTACCTATATATTTCTGGTCTACATTTTTGGTGTGTTTGGTGTGTCAAGCTTGACAGTTATGAACTGTTGTCAGGGCAAGTGACTCCAAGATTGAGGTCATTGTGTTGTAATATTGTAGTGCTGTCTTTGGGTCCTCAAAATGAGAAAACAATGCAGCACATTAAAGAAAGTAGAGATCAAAATCACAAATATTCCTACATAAGTATGACTAAGGCAGAAAAAAGGAAAGAGGAATGTAAATGTCAGGATATGATCATCATGAAATGGAAGGGAAATGATGTATTTAACACAGAGCAAAAAAGAGTATAGATGACTAAAGTGTGTGATCATCATTGTAAATAGGAACAGCCGAGTGCTGTTTTAAGAGAAAATGAATAAGTAAGCAGGAATAATGTAATTCCAAATAGTGCTTAGTGGCAGAGTGAGTTACTTATGACAATGATGATGTTAAAAGTCAGCCATAACAATTGTAGG
Source organism: Rana temporaria (assembly GCF_905171775.1). Lineage (NCBI taxonomy): Eukaryota > Metazoa > Chordata > Amphibia > Anura > Ranidae > Rana > Rana temporaria. Next base: position 222,397,015 of record NC_053493.1, read on the forward strand.
GATGTCAGTAGAAAGTAGCAAGACAATTTTGCATACTGAAAAAACAATACAAATTGGTAGACTGGGGGATAAAAACATGATTATCAAAAGAAATATTGAAGCAAGAGGGCTCAGATAAGAGAGCCCTAAGTGTGTACATTGCAGACATACTGGGGTAGATCCACAAAGATCTGCCCCGGTGCAGCGTATCTGAGATACGCTACGCTGCCGTAACTTCCGTTTTTTGGTTTGAATCCTGAAAGAATTTGCGCCGTAAGTTACGGCGGCGTAGTGTATCTCTCGCGGTGTAAGGGCGCTGAATTCAAATTGGGCGGGTAGGGGGCGTGTTTCATTTAAATGAAGCGCGTCCCCGTGCCGAAAGAACTGCGCATGCGCCGTCCCTGAATTTTCCCCCGGGAATTGCGCTAAATGACGTCGCAAGGACGTTATCGTTTTGCCGTGGACGTAAATTTAAATTTTGCCGTGGACGATTCACGGACGACTTACGCAAACAATTTTTTTTTTTCAAATTAAACACGGAAACGATGGCCATACTTAACATAGCAGGTTTAACTATACGCCACCAAATAGCAGGTTTAACTATACGCCAAAAAAAGCCATCTAGAGACGACGTAAAAGAATGCAATGCCCGCTCGTACGTTCGTGGATCGTCGGAAATAGCTAATTTGCATACTCGACACGGAAAACGACGTGAACGCCACCCAGCGGACGCCGAAGAATTGCATCTTAGATCCGAAGGCGTACAAAGACGTACGCCTGTCGGATCTAACCCAGATGCCGTCGTATCTGGTTTTGAGGATTCAAAACAAAGATACGACGCGGGAAATTTGAAAGTACGACGTACTCGCTTTGTGGATCTGCCCCACTGTAGAGAAAGTTGACCATTAGACCTAGAAGCAAGGGTAATCCATACAGTGGCCAAAATACCAGATTCGCAATTGCAACTGGGCCCTAGTGTTCTGCCACTGTTGGGGGGGGGGGCGGGCAGGGGCTGCAGGCCTCTTTTCCCCTGCCCCTTCCTTTGCAATCACTTGACCACTTTACCTCAGAGTCTGCAGAATTCCCCTTTACATCAGGGTCTGTAGTGTTCTCCTTTACATCAGGGTCTGCAGTGTTCCCCTTTACATCAGGGTCTGCGGAGTTCCCCCTTTGAATGTATAGGGCAACCCTGTGGACTCTGATGTACTGTAAAAGTGAACCCCGATGTAAAAGAGGGTTCTGGGAACGCTAACTCTAATGTAGACTGGGACTCTAATTTAAGGAAGAACTCTGTGGACTCTGATGCAAGGGGGAACTCTGTAAAGGGCCCCAGGATCAGTGGGAAGGGCCCCCAGCTTGGTTCAGGGGAACCTTTCATGGTTGCTTGCACTGGGGCCATGAAGGTTCTAGTTACACCTCTGGATCCATCAATTAAATCATCATAGATGTCAGTGCATGTTTTTTTTTTTTTTTATGCCAGGTGGGCATCACAAACAATCCAAGTCGCAGAAAAAGGAGAAGTGGACTCTAAAAATGTTCAAAACATCAGCTCTATATAGGTAAAAAAAAAAAAAAGCAGAATGAAATGTGAAATGTTTTTTTTCCCTAATTGAAATAATATTCAAATATGTTGTATGTCAATGTATACTGTATGTACTGTAGCTATGCATATCTGGTGTCAAAACATCTGTGTACAGTATGAACACATTTTTGTTACACCACTATTCTGACACTATATTTTGTCTTTCCCCAAGAGCTGTTTCCAAGTATATTTTTAAGGCAGCAAAATATTTTACAGCTGCTAATCTATTTACTAAGAAACTGTCAGATATGCTGTATGCTGGGAACATAGAGAGTCAACTGCAGAGTTGAAATAAGTCGAGAGTTTTTTAGGTCTATGGGGAATTTAGGCAATCACAGGTGTACAAACTGCAGATCTTGAGTAAAATCAATTCTAGAGAAATAAAAACAAAATGTGTGTGCATGTTTTGAATATTCTATAAAACAGTTCTGGTTTATGAAGGTATAGTGGTTGCTGCAATGTGGATTTATTTGTCTTTTTTGCTTCCTTGCTATATTTCTGTATACTGTACCTGCTTAGAACAACCTCAGCATTCTGAACAGGTATGGTATATTGTAGGGCATTAAATAAAAAAATTAAACAGCTACTTAAATGTATGTACGCATTTCATTTTCAGTAAAACAAAGCAAAAGCATAAGCATCTCAACATACTTCCTATAATTTTCTTGTAAATCATGCTTAATTCTCAATACTTTAATCCGCCCATAATCTCGGATTACAATTAAAACTAATATAACCAATTAAGCCTGAACTTTTTCAAATGAGTGTTCAACTCCATTATATTCGTACATTAAATTGTTAGCTAATCAGACATTATCGCCATCACTTTTGAAAATATCACTCTGTGTTCTGTAAATAAGGCTGGAATTGACTCTGATATTTTTTTTGCCATAACTGTTAATTAGGGATGAGCCGAACACCCCCCTGGTTCGGTTCGCAGCAGAACATGCAAACAGGCAAAAAACTTGTTCGAACACGCTAACACCGTTAAAGTGTATGGGGCACGAACATGAAAAATCAAAAGTGCTCATTTTAAAGGGTAATATGCAAGTTAATGTCATAAAAAGTGTTTGGGGACCTGGGTCCTGCTCCAGGGGACATATATCAATATAAAAAAAAAGTTTTTTTCGGGAGCAGTGATTTTAAGAATGCTTAAAGTGAAACGATTAAAGTGAAATATTCCTTTAAATTTCTTACCTGGGGGGTGTCTATAGTATGCCTGTAAAGTACTGCATGTTCCCGTGTTTAGAACAGTCCCTGCACAAAATGACATTTCTAAAGGAAAAAAAAAAAGTAATTTAAAACTACTCGTGGTTATAATGAATTGTCAGGTCCCAGCAATACAGATAAATGTCATTGAAAAAAAAGGCACGGGTTCCCCCCAGTCCATTACCAGGCCCTTTGGGTCTGGAATGAATATTAAGGGGAACCCCGAACCAAAATGAAAAAAAAAGTGTGAGGGTCCCCCCATATTAAGGGAAACCCTGCGCCAAATAAAAAAATGGCATGGGGTTTCCCCCAAAAATCCATACCAGATCCTTATCTGAGCACGCAACCTGGCAGGCCGCAGGAAAAGAGGGGGATGAGAGAGCGCCCCACTCCTGAACTGTACCAGGCCACATGCCCTCAACATGGGGAGGATGTCCCCATGTTGATGGGGACAAGAGCCTCATCCCCACAACCCTTGCTTGGTGGTTGTGGGCGTCTTTGGGCAGGGGGGCTTATCGGAATCTGGAAGCCCCCTTTAACAAAGGGGACTTCCAGATCCCGGATTCCCCTATGTGAATTGGTAACGGGGTAAATTGTACCCCTACCATTTCACAAAAAAAGTGTTAAAAATTGTAAAAACCACAGTAGACAGCTTGTGACATGTCCTTTATTAAAAAGAAAAGAAAAAAATTCCAGTGATGTAATCCATTCTAGAGTGAGGATACGAAAAAAAAAACACAGACTCGATCCTGCCTCCATGGGAGGCACCTGCCGTATGACGCTCTTCCACGTGACAGCTCTTTTATAGCTGAGGGTGGGGCCACCCATCACATGCATTTATGACCCTGCCCCCCCTGACGCAACAGGGAATTGCCGGGGTTACCCAGTAACATGTACAGGTGAACCTGCCCCCCTCTGACGCAACAGAAAACCCTGTTACCAATTCACATGGGGGGCGGAATCTGGGGTTCCCCTTTGTTAAAGGGGGTATCCAGATTCAAATGAGCCCCCCACCTGCAAACCCCCAGAACCACCAGGCAAGGGTTGTGGGGATGAGGCCCCTGTTCCCATCAACATGGGGACATCCTCCCCATGTTGAGGGCATGTGGCCTGGTACGGTTCAGGAGGGGGCGCTCTCTCTCATCCCTATCCCTAATCTATTTACTAAGAAACTGCCAAATATGCTGTATGCTGGGAACATAGAGAGTCAACTGCAGAGTTGAAATACTGTATTTTTTGGACCATCAGATGCACTTTTTTCCTCCAAAAATATGAGGGAAAATGTCTCTGTGTCTTATGGAGCGAATATACATTAGGCCCTGCCCCCCCCCACCGCTGCCGGTCCCACCGCCATACGTCATGAGAAGTAAGTGAGGGGTGCAGAAAAAAGTTCCTGTCTGTGGAAAACCCATCCACCTGCTCCTCTCCTCCCTCCTCCATTTGCAGCTCTTTCCTCTGCTCTCTGTCACTGTGTGCAGACAGTGCAGGTGATGGCTTGTGAAGTGTAGCTGTCCTACATGGAGAGGATCCAATCATCACGCTGCTCCATCCAACTCCACCTCCAGCATGCCTGCAGCCTGTCCTGACTGAGCAGCTTTGCACATCCCTTCTCTAGCCCCTCCCTCCCTGCTTGTGTGTTCTGTCTGTGAAGGAGGTGGGCGGGAAGATTAAAAAGAAGCAGCCAACAAACATGGATGAGTCAGAGAGACCCCAGAAGAGTGTGAGTGTGTGCACTCACTTCTCACCCCTCTCTCTCTTCCTAACCCCAGCTCAGCATAAAGAACATCTTTTAGAAAATCACCCTTTGCAGGGATAATGAATTTAGCTCTCATTTCCAGGAGCACATATTACAAACTCTCCTTCCTTCTTTTTGCATGTTTCAAACCTTTTCCTTCACTCTTCATCACTGAGGAGGAGTAGCACAGTTTTACCTTGAAATCATTTGAAACAATGAATTTCCCTGTGCTGTGCAGAGCTGAAGAGAGTACACTGATCAATGATATATAATTTATTTTCCTGCAGGCAGCCAGTGACTATCTTTGCAGCAAAGTGGACTGTGTTTTTAATTAAATTAAATGTTATTCATTACTGGCAATGTTCAGGCTGAATTAATGGCACAGGTCAGGCTGCATTAATGGCACAGGTCAGGCTGCATTAATGGCACAGGTCAGGCTGCATTAATGGCACTGGTAAATACTTTAGTAAAACAACAAGGGAAGAGGCGCCTCTGGATGTAGTGGTTTAAAACAATTTAATAAAATTAAAACATAGGTAATGGTCACTCACATTTTTGAAGTGACAAATAGGCATGTAGGTAAATAATCCCGAGGTAGGGAGAGGTGTCATCCGGCCGTCACTGTCATCCAGGGTCTGCTGGAGCGCTGTGTGGGGAGGATTCACCATCACCGCTGATGGAGATAGCCGGCTGCGATGGAGGACTCCTTTTTCAAATACGCTTGAAAAAGGAGTGTGGCAGCCTCACCATTCGCTGCCTGCCCACTCGGAAACACGTCGCACACGCGGTGACGCCATCATCCCTCGCCTGCTGTCCACCTGAGCTCCAAGCCTCGGTTTGAGGATCCTCCATCGCAGCCGGCTATCTCCATCAGCGGTGATAGTGAATCCTCCCCACAGAATCCTTCCCACACAGCGCTCCAGCAGACCCTGGATGACAGTGACGGCCGGATGACACCTCTCCCCACCTCAGGATTATTTACCTACATGCCTATTTGTCACTTCAAAAATGTGAGTGACCATTACCTATGTTTTAAACCCAGCGTAGATTTGACAGCGAGTGGGAGCAAGTGCTTTGTGAATACTGTGCTTGCCTCTCTGTGCTGCGTCGGCGTAGCGTATGTTCGATACGCTACGCCGGCATAAATATGCGCCAATGTATGTGAACCTGGGCCTTGGTATTCTGTGGCTGGAGGTACATTAAGCTATTCACCGGATACAGAAGTAAGTGTCGGCCATTACAGGCCCCAAAAATTAGCCCACAGGCATTCACCTGACAGCAAACAACCTTGTATTCTGTGGCTGGTGGTACATTAGGCATTCACCGGATACAGAAGTAAGTGTCGGCCATTACAGGCCCCAAAAATTAGCCCACGGCCACAGGCATTCACCTGACAGCAAACAACTTTGTATTCTGTGGCTGGTGGTACATTAGGCATTGTAACAACACTGTTGAACGGAGTGAACCAGAACTGCAGTTGGCAAGGAATTCAATGCAATTCTCTATGCGCCAACTCAGTATTAGGCCCCAGGCGTCACTCCTCGCAACAGGAGTTTGGGGGATCTATACATCATCTCTGTGTTACATAAAGAAAGGCGTTGAGCTACTAAGCATGGACGCATTACAACATGTGACCAAGGCTTAGCGTTTAAAATTAGTTCAAGGTCAATATCCCAATACACAACTACATGCAGGTGATTATCAGTAAGGGACCCCAGGCGTCACTCCTAGCAATAGGAATTTGGGGGTTTTATACATCATATCAAACTTAGCATGTAGTGATATATTTAGGCCACTAGGGGAGATGCTATGAAATAGCATCAACCCCTAGCATAGAAAATTTAGAGCGAACATGTTCAACAATTAGGACAAGGCCTATAAGTATTTTATACTTCTGTCAAGCACATAGTAAATTGTATTTGTAATAACAAGTATTAATTGCATACGAGAGATAGTGTAGCTCAGGTACTTTGAGGATACACATATAATACACAAGTTGTACTGGCAACTATCAGAAAGGTATGAGAGGCAATATAGCTCAGGTACTTTGAGAGTAAATGTAGTATTAGTAGTAACACGTATTAATTGTATATGAGAGGCAATATAGCTCAGGTACTTTGAGAGTACATATAGTATTTGTAGTAACAAGTATTAATTGCGTATGAGAGGCAATATAGCTCAGGTACTTTGATAGTAAATGTAGTATTAGTAGTAACACATATTAAGTGTATATGAGAGGCAATATAGCTCAGGTACTTTGATAGTAAATGTAGTATTAGTAGTAACACATATTAATTGTATATGAGAGGCAATATAGCTCAGGTACGTTGAGAGTACATATAGTATTTGTAGTAACAAGTATTAATTGCGTATGAGAGGCAATATAGCTCAGGTACTTTGAGAGTACATATAGTATTAGTAGTAACACATATTAATTGCGTATGAGAGGCAATATAGCTCAGGTACTTTGAGAGTACATACAGTATTAGTAGTAACAAGTATTAATTGCATATGAGAGGCAATATAGCTCAGGTACTTTGAGAGTACATATAATATTTGTAGTAACAAGTATTAATTGCGTATGAGAGGCAATATAGCTTAGGTACTTTGAGAGTACATATAGCCGGCGTCATCATTTTTTTACGATCGAACATTTGGGACATGGAAACCTGCCTTTTTGCAGAAAAACGTGAGGACGGCATGATGGAAGGTGGAGTGGAGCATACCAGTGCTTGAAAGGACTTTTGTGGACCTGTTAGGTAGCGATTTGTGACGCTAAAGTCTGTCCCTGCTGGAAACGCCAACCTGTCCCTACACTGACAAAAAGTATATGAATGTATTACACACCTATGTACTGCACAGCAAGTAGCACACCTATACCAGTGCTTGAAAGGACTTTTGTGTACCTTTTAGATAGCTATTTGATTGAATACAGCCTGTCCCTGCTGGAAACACCAACATCTCCCTACACTGACAAAAAGTATATGAATGTATTACACACCTATATACTGCACAGCAAGTAGCACACATATACCAGTCCTTAAATGGACTTTTGTGGACCTTTTAGATAGCTATTTGATTGAATACAGCCTGTCCCTGCTCCAAACAGTACCTTCTACCTACACTGACAAAAAGCAGAATGTAAGATGGCGGTCAGATCAGGTCTACCTATAAGGTAGGGGGTATGTCCATGTGCTGAAATGTCTCAAATGGCTGTCCTGCACCACCTGATGGATGTGTCATAGGTCAAAGTTCTTACCCATGTAACATTGCGGACCGCCGCAAACATCGCCAGATGTCCTCCGATTTGGCGGACCGTGAACGAGCAAAGTTTGACGCAAAACGACCGCCGGGCAAACCGGCAGGCCATCTCTACCCTACAACAGGTGTTAGGTGAGTCTGGGTATATCTTTGATAACCTGTAGGGAGTTAGGTACCTATGTTGTTTTTTTCTATTCCATTTGTTCTCCTTTAAATCGGTTGTAAACCCGTGATTATTTTTATTTATTTTTTTCTACTGAAAGGCAAAAGCCATGATGAGCTAGTATGCACCGCATATTAGCTCATTATGAAATACTTACCTCGGAACGAGGTGAGAGGAACTTACCTGGTCCGCGCCGAGCGAGATGTCATCTTGACTCGGCGTGTCTTCCAGGTATCGCCGCTCCAGCGATGTGATTGGCTGGAGCGGTGATGACATCACTCCCACGCATGCGCGCGGGCGACTTCAATTCGGCAAGGTCCGGCGGCTGCCGGTCCTTTAGCCAAGGATCCCCGCTGCGCATGTGCCGCTGCAATGAGCGGCACATTGCAGGGGGAATATCTCCTAAACCGTACAGGTTTAGGAGATATTCTTTATACCTACAGGTAAGCCTTATTATAGGCTTACCTGTAGGTAAAAGTCATAAAGTGGGGTTTACAACCACTTTAATGATAGATAATTATGTATTCCTTGTTACCAGTGTCCAATGTCCAGTTTCTCGAAAATATGTTACATAGATATCATATTTTTTAACACCCAAGTTTTAGCTCAGTAACAAAACATATTGACCTGTAGTGACACCAATTAGTATCTTTACTGAAATTCCAGGAAATTACTTTTTTTCCTTATCTAAACCTAATGTCCTAAAACAAGAACAATGTTATTATAAAGGATAAAGGGGAAGAAAAGAAGTGAGTGTGAAATTGAATAATTACTTTGTAACAGCTTGTTCATCTTAAAGCTTTTGTTGTCACAGTGTTACTTGTGTCACTGAATACACAGACATTAATTAAACATTTTAGGATTCAGGATGATAGTCTAACTGTTGAATTATAATTTAGAAAAACTGGTATTTTTGACCGTTTTATTTTATATGCATATACATATAAACACTGTTGAATGTTTTAAGCAGAATTAGGCTTCATGCACACAGGATGTTGTTCAACCTCTCCTGAACGATTTAATTTTACAGTTGGAAACCAGCATCTAAAAACTGCCATTTAGCCATGTTTAAATGCCGCGTTTAGATGCGTTTATTTTTTTGGGGGGGTTAAAATGAAAAACATCTGTAAACCAAATGCTGCTAAATGCGAGTTACTGCGTTTAGCCACGTTTAGCCACGTTTAGCCGTGTTTGGCACTTGAAATGCCTCTGAACACAGCTTCTGAATGCATTTTTGGTGGTTCAAGAAAAAAACTCTAAACTCAACTGCCTAAAAATTACTATAAACGACCCTATATACATGTACTGATAAGATAACATAGAGGAGTTCAGGAGCAGTTGAAAAAAATGCCCAACTGCTCCTAAATGTCCGTTTACCAGCAGCAGTGTACATCAGGCCTTAAGTTACAAAAATAATTATTAACAACAACAACTTTAACAATATTAACATGAAGCCAGGGGTCAAGTTCTGGGGGAATGCATGAGAACAGCGTTCCTGTACTTTTTCCACAGCAGGAATGCTGTTCCCGTTAGCAGCTGCGTCATGCAGGAGGGATGCAATCAGTGGGGTGTAACGGATTGCGCAGGGGTGGGGGGGGGGGGGGTGGGCCGTCACTGCTCAGGTTTTCCTGCTGGGCGCACATCCATGTGGGGAATGCAGCTGGGCTGCGCCTTTATTCCTCGCCGCTCACCCCGCCTATTTGGTTAAGCAGACTACCCAGCTGCCCTATGACCGTGAAGGGGGGAGTAGCTGCGATGGATCCCGCCTGCCAAACCGGGAAAAAGTAAGTGCTTGCCTGTGCAGCAGCCTCACTGTGTGCCTGGATTGGAGGAGTGGCAGAGGCAGTGGCATATAGAGGAATTGATCTTTACATATTCTTCTTTCCCTCTTGCAGGCAGTCAGTGGCTGCAGAAGGAATATGACAAGATCAAATCCTCTATATGCTTCTACCCTGCCACTCCTCCTTTTCCAGCTTATTTTGCTGCCCCCTATGCTCTTCAGCTCCCCCAGTGCTCTTTGCCCCCCTGTGCTCCATTTCCCCCCAATGTTTTCGAGTTCCCTCCAGTGTTTTCCAGTTCCCCCAGTTCATCCTTCCCCACAGTGCTCTCCAGTCCCACCCCAGTGCTCTCCAGTTGCCCCAGTGCCCTCCGGCTCCCCCAGAGATCGTCAGTGTCTCCTGTTTTCTCTGCCCCCCTGTGCTCCCTTCCCCCAGTGCTATCCAGTTCCCCAGAGTTCTATCCAGTTCTCCCAGTGATCTCTGTTCCTCCCTAGTGCTCTCTGACCCCCCAGTGCTCTCTACCCCTCTTGATCTCCAAGCCCCAGTGCTTTCCAGCCCCCATAGTGCTCTCCAGACCCCCCAATGCTCTCCAGCTCTCCCAGTGGCTTTCAGCTCCTCCAGTTCTCTCCAGCCCCCCTAGTGCTCTTCTATCTTCTATCATGTCCGAACACACTCTGGCCATCTCTTGTATCATGTCTGCACACTCTCTGACCATCTCTTATATCATGTCTGCAGCCTCTGACCATCTCATGTACTATGTCTGCAGTCTCTGACCATCTCCTGTACTATATATGCAGTCTCTGACCATCTTCTGTACTATGTCTGCAGTCTCTGACCATCTTCTGTACTGTGTCTGCATTCTCTGACCATCTCCTGTACTATGTCTGCAGTCTCTGACCATCTCCTGTAGTATGTTTGCAGTCTCTGACCATCTCCTGTACTGTGTCTGCAGTCTTTGACCATCTCCTGTAGTATGTTTACAGTCTCTGACCATCTCTTGTACTATGTCTGCAGTCTCTGACCATCTCCTGTACTATGCCTGCAGTCTCTGACATCTCTTGTACTATGTCTGCAGTCTCTGACCATCTCCTGTATCATGTCCTCAGTCTCTGTCCATCTTCTGTATCATGTCCTCAGTCTCCTACTATCTCCTGTATCATGTAAAGGTAGATTGGGTATCTGGCGCTCCAGAAGGTAATGCCCTTAGATTGGGATAATATACATTTAGTTGGACAGTCATAAAGGTAAAACAAAATTGAACCAATGAAAGGGGTGGTTTAAAAAGAGGCAGCCATCCTCAGAGTGTGTCCAGCAACTCTGAAAAACAGGCAAATGAAACAGGGGTGGGAGGCTCCACTCTAAGTGTAGTATTAAAATAGAAACATTTATTTCATAAAAAAAATGAAATAGTCCTGACCTCTTACTCCCGACCCATGCTGGTGACGTAATTTTCGCTTTCACGGTTCAAACTGGTCAACATGGAGCTGACAACTTCCTGGTTCTTCTGAAACAAAGCTGTTCAGCCTAACACCACCAGACTCCTTTTCCAGATATCCGGATCATGTGTGGAGCCTGTGGGATGCAGTATAACTGACAGGACTGCAGATTTACAATGAGCATGTCTTCCACTTATATCTTGTAAGTGCTTTTAATCTTGTGCAATAAATTGTTCTATTTTAATACTACACTTAGAATGGCACCATCCCCCCATCTCCTGTATCATGTCCTCAGTCTCTGACCATCTCCTGTATCATGTCTGAATTGTAAAAATGGGGATAAGAGTTACATTGTGGAGAGCCTCTTCACTATGTTAGGCCCCGTACTCACGACCAAACATGTCTGCTGAAACTGGTCCGCGGACCAGTTTCAGCGGACATGTTCGTTCGTGTGTAGGCAGTAACGGACATGATTTCAGCAAACATTCGTCGGCCAGACCGTTTTCCAACGAACAACTGTTTCCTGGTCTTGCTTTAAAACAGTCTGCTGGAATCGTGTCCGTCAGACATGTTCGGTCGTCTGTACACAAAAGCAGCGTACAAAAACCCCGCGCATGCTCAGTCCAAATGAGGAGACGGGAGCGCTCGTTCAGGTAAAACTCGCGTTTGTTTGGGATATGGCACATTCGTCATTAGAAACCTTTTATTCTAGCAAGAGAACAATGTCTTAAAAAGGCGCACTAAACCACAGTTTCTTGCCTCGTTTTATTAATTCTTCTCTTGCTATCATAACCCCGTTCTCTTGCTGATGCAATTTCAATAGAGGTTTTGTCCCATACTGAAATGTCAATTTCTTGCTTGTGATGTAATCTTTTAATAATGTTTTCTATGCCAGACGTGTGTTTTGGTTGGTGGTCCTCCATAATTTATTGTAGTCATTTTTGTAAAGGAATGTGCATCTTTTTAATTTTTTATGTTGTTTCTAGTTATGTCACCATTTTTTTTAACTTATTTGTTACATGTTTTTTTTTGGTTAATTTTATATTTTTTTTTTTGTGTTTCATTTGAGAATATTGAACCATATTGGCACACCAAATGTCCCCCCCCCCCAGGAGTGTGTCCTTTGTAAATGACCCATTGTATATTTATTAAAGGTTTGCTGCCTAATAATCCCCACAGTATAACTAACAAACAATAGACATGTTTTCAAATGAAAGCAAAAAGCCTTTTATTTTGGCAAATGTCATCCCAAAAATTAAACAGAACGGCAGCACTAGAATCGATAGCAAACTATATGCAAACTGGCATTTCCAACATGGTGAAGGAGAAACTTCCAAGCCTCAGGAGCCAAACCCAAAAATATGAAGCAGCAGCACAGAAACAAAGGAACCCAAACTGTGGTAGTACAAACAATATGTCCTTTATGTGGAAGGAAATGGAAGGCAGAAAATCAACGTTTCCTCCTCTTTCCAACCTTCCCTCCAGGCAGCCTTCCAGCGGATCTAACACGGGGTCTTGCAGGTGGGGTCGATGTGGCAGCAGGAGGATGGTGTTCCGCAAGCCGGGCCGGGTCACATAGCCCAGTCTCTGGGGTCAGCAGGCCCTTCTGCATCCACCAAAGGACCTGGTTCATCAGGGCCTTTGCCAGTCTTCTCTGGTCCTCCTCCCCTTCATTCAAATCATGTGCCAAGGAGGCACTGAAGGCCTCTGTGGGGTTGAGGGGGGCCCTCATGATGGCGCTTGCCTCCTGTATCATGCGGAGGCTTGCCTCCTCCACAGGCCTCAACTGCCTCCTTCGGCCTGATGGCCTCACCTGGGGGGGAGAAGACTGGCTGGTGGTGGTTCTCCTGGCCGGGGGGACCTGCTGCAGGCCACTGGGCCCAGCCTCCTCCTGGCTGCCACTGACCCCGGCCTCCTCCTGGCTGCCACTGACCCCGGCCTCCTCCTGGCTGCCACTGACCCCGGCCTCCTCCTGGCTGACAGACACCTGAGGATCTGCCACCTCCTGGCTGATCTCTTCTTCCTGTGTGGAAAAAAAAGGACATTTTTTACAATTTCGCTAAATAAAACCACACTCATTTTCATGTTTTTCGTTTAGTATTTTCTGTTCATTATTACTTGAATACACTCTACTTCTGACCCCTGCAGTTGTCATCCCTGACACCTATTTGTCTGTTCACCTTTTTTTTGTGCTTTTTCCCAGCTTGGCTTTTCTTTTACAATATCAAATCATTAATCCACCAAGAATTATTTACGCCAGAAATATAGAGGAAACTACTATACCTCCTCATCGAAGGGTGGCAGATCTGCATCTCTGTCAGCCAGGCCCTCTTCCTCCGACTCTGCAGGGCTGTGGTCATCTGGGGAATGTCCGCTGGAAGGTAGCATGGAGGAAAGGTTGGAAGAAAGACTCGACATCGTTTTCCTGCCTTCCATTTCGTCCCGCAAAAAAGCCATCTGTTTATAATACCACAGTTTGGGTTCCTTTGCTTGTCTTGCTGCTGCTCCCGATTTTTGGCTTTTATTAGCTTTGTATGCTCTCCTGTATGTGCTTCTGAGGTTGGCAAGTTTATCCTTCACCATGTTGGCAGTGCATCCTGGCACCCATGTTTGCATATAGTTTGCTAGCTCTTCTAGTGCTGCCGCTCGTACATCTTTATTGCAATATAACGCGTGTTTTGAATTCCACAGGATGGGCGTGTCCTGATATTTTTGGAGTAAGGCCTCTATAGCTTCCTTTGTTTGTAGGAGGTCCATTTCCCTTTTCCAAAAATGATATTTCTTTTTGAGTCTAGATTCGCAAAACATAAACCAAAGAAAAATAAATATTCAAAAGGATCAGCGTTGACCTTGATATAATATGTGTCTTCAAATTTATTACCTATATCTAATTACAAACACAGTCTCTCTTGTTTAAACAATGATTGTCAGCTCTGCCACATTGGTTGTACCAAACATTGATTTGCTAGATGCAGAGCCATTGTTAACATTGCAGTAAATATTTTTAATCTAGAAAAATAAACAATGCTTACAAATGACAGTATTCATCTAGGCACTCTTTCATGTGTAAATCTCATGCCCCTGACAATGGATGATTTAAAAGACACTTCCTAATGACCTCTGTACAACCAACACTTGAACAATACTTTGCCTGATCTGAATACACCATTCCAAAACTTGTCAATGAGGTACAGCATTGTTCACATCTCTATTTAGTGAGTTGTCCAAAAGCATTTGTATACCAAAATAACATTGTGGTACCCCATAGACAGAATAGCTTAAAAAGGGTGCAACCAACAGCCCAAACCCCCATCCCATGTGTCTACATTTTCCAGGCCTCTGCTGATCCCATTTTTAATTTCCTTACCTTCCTGTCTCTCGCTCCTCGTTTCTCACGCTCGCCTAATTACCGCGTAAGATGCGTAATCACAGCGTGCACCTTTTAAACACTCCGCGTATTTATTAAACCCCGCCCTCGTCACCTTTGCTAGGCCCCTAATCAATGAGTTTAGGAAATATGGCGTTAACTGTGTATGTTCTGGATGCGCTCGAAGATTCTCCGCGTAACCTACGTAAACACGTTGTTTGCATTCTATACACTCCGCGTATGTATTAAACGCCGCCCTCTCCTCCGCCCATGGCGTAACAATTCATCTTTTCCCCGCCCATAATCTCTGTGGTAAAGGAAAGATGGCGATGTCACACGAGCGGGCACGATGCTCTCATGCCACAAGTGAAGGGACAGAGGCAGGGACGTCCCGATCAAGGCCAAGAAGATACAAAGCCACTAATATGCGGTTCCAGGAAATGGTGGAGTTAGTTTACATCATGCGAAAGAAAGACTATGATGGTGAATTAGGGCCATACAAGACCCCTAACCGCCGAAAGGCACATATTATGGACAAGGTGGCGAGGAGAATGCAGAGGATGTTTGGGATCACCAGGTCCAAGGAACAGCTGAGGAAACGCTGGTCAGACTTAAAATTGAGGGAGCCACATAAGATGAAGAAAATACTTAAAATTCTGCGTAAAAGTAAGTAAATATATATTGGGGTTGGGGGGGGGGTGTGATTGTCTGCAATAATGTGTTGCAATGTATATTTCACCATCTGCCTCCTTGGCCTGCTTGTAATTTTAAAAACATGTTGTCATTAATATTTTAGAACATAAATACCTACATATTTACAAATAGTGTTCTTAGTAAACCACGTAACATCACATAGTTTCTCAGAAAGGCTCGGTTATTCCAGGAACAACACACCTGGACATGACTCACTGGCCAAAAACTTTGTTTGTAAACATTGTGTAAAAGCTATTTTTAAAAAAAAAAAATAGGAGAATGGGAAAGGCAAACAGGATTCATTCTAAAAACAGTGGTAATAAAGCAGATGTTTTCACATCTGCAATGCAGAGCACCTGTGTCTCCCCAAATCCAAAATGGGTTTTGGTAGGGTCTCCCAGAAATACTGTGTAGGGGGGACATCCATGTGTGTCACTTTGCTCAAAAGGGGCAGGATCAGAGCTTGCCATAGAAGTAATTCCAAAATGTAGGTTTGGTGAAAGATAAAAGTAACTAAATGAAAGCCTCTTCTAAGCAATGTGTGCGATTTATGCTCTCCAATATCTGTGTGCTGATGAGTCTACATTTTTTTTTTTTTATTTAAGGGGAAAGAAGTCGCCAGCATTTGGAGGAGGCAGAGAGGGCCAGACAAGGCCAAAATCTTCCATCTCAAAATGTGGAGGAGGAGGAGGATGTGGAAGGAGAAGAGGATGTGGAAGGAGAAGAGGATGTGGAAGGAGAAGAGGATGTGGAAGGAGAAGAGGATGTGGAAGGAGAGGAGGAAGGAAGAAAGGAGGAAGGAAGAGAGGAGGAAGAAGTAATTTTGGACTTAGAATTTATAGCAGATGAAGGGCAAGTGGCGGAAGAACAATTTGGCGAATTGAAAGAAGGTGGATTGATGGATGAAGGAGGAGTCGAAGATGATGGGGAGGTGGTGGAAGAAGGAGGAGTGATAGAAGATGTCGAAGAGGTGGAAAGGAGAAGCCCATCAGGTCAGTGTCACCCTAGCTTGATTAAAAAAAACATATGTAGATAGGCCTCATCGAAAAATAATTTTGGAAATGACCATTTTTGTTTTTTTTTTAGGGGAGGAGGATGGTGTGTCAATATTTTCACGTGCAAGTGCTGCTATAATTATTCAGCAGGTAATGGAGTGCAGCACTGAAATGCACAATATGCGTGAAAGGATGGTTGTCATGGAAGAGAATTTAACAAATGTCCTTTTGGAATGCTGCACGGAAATGGACAATATGCGGCAAAGAATGATGGTCATCGAATCTAATTTTAAAAATATTATTGACATGATGGGCCGTGTCAAAGACTGAAACACCCCCCGCCCATCCCCCGCCCCCACAAAAATTTTTACTGTTTTAATAATGAATACGCCAAAATTTGAAGATACACACACAGTGTGCCAACATGTGCTATCTGCCATCACAGAATATCTAGTGTCTGTGCTTTGTGGGTCCAACCCCCTCCTCCATCCTCAAGTAGTTGAGAGGAAGGGTTTGCTCCCACAGAACACAGACATTGATCACCCATGATGTCAGATAGCACATGTGGCCATTTGTCTGTTGAACCAATGACATTTGGAGAGTTTGCACTGAATGTGTGTATCTTCAAATTTTGGCGTGTTCCAGTGTGAAAGCACACCATGACTGACTGCTGTTGTGAGTTTTTATATTTTTATAATTGTATTTTTTTAATTTGTGACCATGTTGAACATTTTTGGATACTTTAAAGTTTAGACCATAAAGAATAAACACCGAAAAAAAAATAAAAAGATATATATATAGAATTATAAATCTCTCTAATCACTGAATTTAGTGAAGTCGAGATTTGACTCCTACATCTCCACAACAAATATTTGTAGTGAAAAACACACCAAAAAAAAAAAAAATTAAAAAATATATTGGTTTTTGTGCATAAAAAATATGCAGAGAATAAAAAATACTAAGGCGGTAAACACCCCACCAAAAATATTCTATATATATATATATATATATGTAAACAATAAATCGAACTATATTTGATAAAGAAAAATGTTAACTTGTTAAAAAATGTATAATCTGCATAATATTTTTTGTTTAATTACCTGAAAAAAACAAAAAAAAATACAATTTATTGTAGACTCCTAAGTACAAAAGCAGGGAGTAATGACAAAAATCAAAAATAATTTTTGGGGTCATGAACAAGCAAAAAATAAAAAACTGGACCTCCAAAATTTTAAATGGAGTTGCTTCTTCTTTCTAGACTCAATACCCTGTTTGTAGATGAGTGAATACTGTGCAAAATGTGGTTATTTACTAAAAGTGGAGAAATCAATTATGCAGTAAAATTGCAGAAGTTACTTAGAGAACCAGGAAGACAGATAAAAAGAGAAAAAGCATTAATGACAAACAACTGTATAAAGTCCAATGGTCTAATTATTTATTATTTGTGAGAATATTCCTTTCTTTGGGGGCCGAATTAGAAAGAAATATGATCTGGCATAGCAATGGCCCCCCGACCCATGAAGTACTCAACATATTTGTCGCGTACCTCACGAGCTGATTGGGGGGCCAAGCCAGCGCGACCAGTGTCCAGCCCGGGAAGGGGATCTGAGGGTAGTCTTGCCTCAGAACCGATGTCGGGTAGGTACGTCTGGGAGTGCCTGCGTAAAAAGTTGTGCAAAATGCAGCAGGCAAATACAACGGTGTCCAATTTATATTCCGCCAGATGTATCGATGTCCTGAACAGGCGGAACCGGTTGGTGAGTATCCCAAAGGCATTCTCGACTACCCTCCGAGCCCTGGCCAACCGAAAATTAAACACACTCCTCTCTGAGGTGAGGGTCCTCTGGGGAAAAGGCCGCATGAGGTGAGGACCAAGCCCGAAAGCCTCGTCCGCTAGGAACACAAACGGAAGTCCTTCCACATTATCTTCATCTGGTGGCAATGCCAGACCACCAGCTTGGAGACGATCATAGAAATCAGTCCGTGCGAACACTCCCCCATCAGACATCCGGCCGTTCTTCCCCACGTCCACATATAGAAACTCATACTGTGCCGACACCACCGCCATCAACACGATACTATGATAACCCTTGTAATTATAATAGTAGGACCCCGAGTGGGGTGGGGGCACAATGCGGACGTGTTTCCCATCTATTGCTCCACCGCAGTTCGGAAAATCCCACCGCTGGGCAAATTGGGAAGCCACAGACTGCCATTCCTGTGGTGTGGAGGGTAGCTGTGGGGACAAACAAAAAAAGAGATTTAGTACTTTGGAACAAAAACATCCTACAAGCATCCTTGTGACACTTCACAGTATTAAAATTGCATTAGAAAAATGTGCATGGAGAATTTGGGAAATGAAATATATAGGGCCACTTCATTAAGAGACTCCACAGCCCTCTGATGGGGACAATAAAAGTTTGAAGGGGGGGGGGACACAAAAACCAAAAAGTACTTTTTGAAAAAATGGCAAGGTGGGTTTGTCACTAGGATAGCATGCTAGACAGGTTAATATTGGGTAAGGGACAAATATGCAGGTAGGCCAAGAATAAAACATGTAAAGCTTATATCAACATGCATAGGGAGAAAAGAGAACGTTAGTTAAACACACAGCATATCTGGGAAATGAAAAATAAAGTTAGTTAGCAACATTATTACAGCCAGGAAACTTACCTTAATATACTCCTCATGCATAACTTTGATGATGGCAGCACACGTGTCCGGTATGATGACCCCAAGCGCCTGCGGAGAGATGCCTGTCGAGAACTTGAGGTCCTGCAGGCTCCTCCCAGTCGCCAGGTACCGCAACGTGGCAATAAGCCTCTGCTCGGCCATGATGGCTTGGCGCATCACAGTGTCCTGCCTCGTGATATAGGGGGACAGAAGATCCAGCAGACTGTTGAATACGGGGTCCGTCATGCGGAGAAAATTCCTAAAGTCATTAGGATTATTCTCCTGGATTTCCCTAAGCAGAGGCATATGTGAGAACTGGTCACGCTGGCGCAACCAATTCTTGGTCCAGAAACGCCTCCGCCCCCTGTTTCTGGCCAAAGTACTGGAATAATGAACATATCCAGCAGCCATCCCATAAACAGCACCAACTCGCGAAAATTGACGCTGCTGTTCCATCATGGCTTCAAACCGGCCGGCTGGTCAGTCAAGAACACACTCAAACAGAAAGCACTCGCAAATCCAGCACTACCTGCGACGAACGCGTGACAAACAGATACGAGCGCACAGGATGCAACTGCAAAAGCAGAAACAACCTGCTAGCCTATAGCCGAATGACAACTACGATCCCGCAAGCACACGCACTGAACCCGTGAATACACGCTGTCAAAGCCTGGAGACCGAGAAGCGCGAATCAGCTCTAACCAAACCTTCACTAACACGAGCAAACCCGTAACTAGCAAAAGAGGAACAGAGGGCGGCGCCATTAAGTTTGGTCTTCCCCTTTATAGTGACGTCGTACGTAGTTTACGTGCACGCGTTCCGGTACGACGGGAATTTGGTCCGCTGGTGTGTACAAGCCAGCGGAACAAAACAAAAATCAGCCTTGTACGCCGGAAACTGTCCGGCAGACAGTTTTCAGCGCACAGATCCGGTCGTGAGTACAAGGCCTAACTCTCATCCCCACCCAGAGTCATCCTCATCCATTTTCACAATGCATCTCCATCATCCTCATACTAACCCAGAATCATCCATCCCTTTCCGCAATGTATTCCCACCTAGAATCATCCAGCCCTCTCCACAATGTATCCCCATTCCCACCCAGCATCATCTCTCCCTCTCCACATTTTATTCCTATCCCCGTCCAGCATCATCCATCCATCTCCACATTGTATCCCCATTCCTGCCCAGCATCATCCATCAGTTTCCAGGATTCTGGGTAGGGATGGGGATATATTGTGGAGAGGGATGGAGATAATTCTGGGTGGGGAAGGGGATACATTGTAGAAAAGGATGGATGATGCTGGGCCGGGATGGGGATACATTGTGGAGAGGGATGAATGATGCTGGGCAGGGATGGGGATACATTGTGGAAAGGGATGTGGATAATTCTGTCCAGTGGTTGGGGATACATTGTGGAAAGGGATGTTTATAATTCTGGGTGGAGATGTAGATACATTTATTTTTTAAGTGGGGGGGTGGAATCTTGGGTTAGTTCCCACACAATTTTTCCCAGAACTTGACCCCTGCATGAAGCATATTTCATTGATATGTCTGTGATAAATAAAATAAGGATAAAATATGATTGGTAATTATAACACATCATTACTGTCTTGTGAAGTAAATATGCGATACGTACAAAGTGCAGGGTTGAGAGGTGTGCTATGTAGCGAGTGCAAGGTTGAGAGGTGCATTACGTACCGAGTGCAGGGTTGAGAGGTGTGCTATATACCAAGTTCAGGGTTGAGGGGTGCGCTACATACAGGTACTGAGTATATGTTTTTTTTCATTTATAGTATTTTCATGATTTAGCATTTTTATATTTATTCTAGTAAAGTTCAGTTTTATTTTTCATGGTTACATGGCCCTTGTAGTGATAGCCTCACTATCTGCATATACTGTACATTAATGTGTCCATTTTTAAAGCCACCATGAGACTTGATTCCAAGGTGTGGCCATCTCTATAGACAATAATGTGGCTGCTTTGGACAGAACACAAGGTTCGGTTCTTAGCTTATGGTACAAGTCATATATGGCTGCTAGAATGAGGCCTGGCCATTTATATCATATGTATGGAGGCTATTTTACATTAAAATGGAGACTTGGCCATTTACCCTTTAGGTACGGTGGCCATTTTAGATTGAAATCAAGGCTGGCTGTCTCCTCTTGTTTGGAATCTATATAAAGGCTCCTGGCTCTTCTCTCCTACTGAAAATGGTGTGTGAGGAAGAAAGAGCCGGTAAACAGCTGGTTAACGGAGTTTACATTTTGTGATTGGCTGTGAATGGATCACAGCCGATCACATGATAAACAACTACTGACTATTGGCTGTTTACCATTCTCTGTGATGAGCTGTGTTCCTGGGAACATGCCATCACTGACATGCCCAAGCAGCGCGCTCCAGATCATGCGCATGTGCCGTGTTCAAGGGGCAGTACCATCTGTGATGGCCCATGACTTGATCACGACCGATCACATGGTAAACAGCCATGACTGTTCACCCCCACTGTGTCTCGGGGACACACCACCACCAACAGTGCAGGGCTGTGTGCACCCGATCGAGTGCATGTGTCAGAAAACTTGTGCAGCAGGTGCTCATTCCCATGCAGTAAGTGCTCATTCCCATTCAGCAGCTTCTAATTCCTGTTCAGCAAGTGCTAATTCTAATGTGCATGTGCAGTCACAGACCGAGATGAGCAAGGACTAGAATGCACATGTGCATTGCGTGCACACGCATCTACATATTCTGGTGCCCAGCAGCCTATTTAAACTGAGAGTCTGCCTGGCTTCAGTGCTGGATTGTCTTCAGCTTTGGTTCCTGATTCTTATGCATGTCTACTGACCTTGTTCCTGACCCGGCTATGTCTGAAAACTCTCTTGGATCACCCTGCCTGCTACATATGCTTCTTGCTTATGTTACAGATACCGGCTTGAATTTATGACTACGGCTCCTCCTCCTAATCTGATGCCCCACCGCCAGCATGTTACCAACTTCTGCCTGTTCCCAACCTTGCAACTTATCCTGATTCTGCGCCTGTCTGCCTTGCTACCACTGAACAAGGCTCGTGACCAGATTCTGCCCCTGTCTCCACTACCAGGGGTTCTTGGACAGGAATTGTGCAAGAGGCCACCCTCATCATCTCGGGTTCCACAGTCAGGTACGTGACAGTACCTAGCCATATGGAGCCTGAAAGCCATATGGATTTCCACCCTTACTCAAGCAGTCCAAGGCCTGCAAGATGGCTACCATCAACTGGATCAAAGCATGGAGTCTCTCTCTTCGTTCACCTTATCACATCAGACAGCCACATCACCCACAACCTCTGCTCAGGCAGCCACAGTGCAAGTACCCACAGTAGTGGTTTCACCTCTGGAGCCCAGAGTCCCTCCACCTGAGAGGTTTTTAGGAGATTGCAGTAAGTTCCGTGCTTTCGGAAATGCCTGACTTCCTGCTGCAACCGTGCACCTTCTCGCTGAAAAGCACTAAAGTGGGGTTCATTGTCTCACTACTCCAGGATGGGCCTCAAACTTGGGCCCACTGCTTGATGGAACAAGCCAGTCCTCTTCTTAACACCATGAACTCCTTTTTTGATGAAATGGCTAAGCTGTATGATGACCCACAATGCACAGCAATAGCTGAATCCAGCTTACATGCTCTCCAGCAGGGTCAAAGACCAGTAGAGGATTATGTGTTATGTCTGGGAGAGCGAAGATCCGAGAGGACAAGCCAGTTCCATCACACCAAAGGTATCTGCTAATCCAACTGCTCCTTCTCCTTCATTATCTCCTGCAGCTCCTGAAGTTCCTGAACTGATGCAAGTGGGTCTTCTTTGGCCACCGCTGTCACCAGAGGAAAAGTTACATCATCGCCAGAATAACCACTGTCTGTACTGTGGAGGATTTATTTAAGAATTTATTCCAGCACCTGCAGTTGCTTCATTGACCATGCCTTCGCCCAGCAACATAACATCCAGCTGCAACCCAAACAACAGAGACTATTGTTATTGTTTCAATAGTTTATTGAATCAAAAGATATCAATACAGAAGACAAAATGCAATGACAATGAGTAAAATATAATCATAATCGCGGACGCAGCTGCCACATAACATGAATCGAGCTAACAATAAACAAAATAAGTAGTATGGAACAACAATTGAAAGTAAAATTTTAGGACGGTTGCCCACGTAAGATGTGTTGTGTAAATAAAAAAGAGAAATGAAACAACTATAAGGGCGTGTGAGCAACCTTGAACGGCAGAGATATGAAAAACTATGCATAGATGTTGTCTAATGAGAGAGAACGGGGATTTGTAATCAGTAGGGGGATGTGAGGGTGTTAGGGCATGTAGGGGGGGGAGCAATATAGGATGGGTGTAGAATAAATTCTAGAGGGTCAGCGGTACAATTGCAATGTACAAACCGGGGAGGGTACAATATGTGGGAGGGCAGAGCGGTTGCAACATATGAGAGGGGGGGGTCCAGATTGGGGAGCTAGACAATGGGCGCGGGAGATATACAGGTTCCCACCACAGCTCTCGGACATCCGCTAAGATATCATCTGCTTATATTCGTCTGTTGAGGTAAAGTGTATCCAGCAAGCCCAAGATTTTGTGTATTTAGAGGGTGTGTCATGAGCTTGGTGAATTAGGTTTTCCATTTCTGAAATTTGATGTATGCCTTTGAACCAGTCGGCCACAGTCGGAGGTTCTGGAGATCGCCATTTCAAGGGAATGCAGAGTTTCGCTGCATTGATTAAATGCATTGCCAAAGAACGGTAATAGGCTCTTGGGGGTATGTTGGAGTGATGGAGCAGAAACTGCGCCGGCAAGAAGTCCAAGTCATAGGTCATTATGGAGTTGGTGATGCGGTTGACCTCAGTCCAAAATGGTTGTAATTTAGAACACGACCACCAGATGTGTAGTAAGGAGCCGGGTTCGGCTCCACATCTTCAACATTGAGGGGAAACAGAGGGGTAGATGGTGTGTAGTCTTAGGCCTTGTACACACAAGAGGATTTCCACTGGACCGTTTCCAGTGGATAAATCCTCTGGCGGATTTTGATCTGATGGCTGTACACACCATCAGATCAAAATCCCAGCGGAATACATCCACGGTGACGTGCCGCGCCGTTGCCGCGACGATGACGTGGCAACGTGCGCGACCCTGGAAGGTAAATACTTTCACGCATGCGTCGAATCATTACGACGCATGCGAGGGATGGGAGCGGACGGACTGATCCGGTGAGTCTGTACAGACGACCGGATCAGTCCGCTGGACTGGATTCCAGCGGATAGATTTCTTAGCATGCTAAGAATTTTTTATCCGCTTGGAATCCGTCGGCTGGATTTTTATCCGCTGGGAAATGTCCGCTCGGACGTACACACGACCGGATCTATCTGCTGGAACTGATCCGCGGATCAATCCCAGCGGATCGATGCGGTCGTGTGTACGGGGCCTTAGGGGAGTTTTGTACCATCTCGAAAAAAAATTGAAGGCATTTTCCTGAGTATGTACGTTGACTGTCCCTTTATGATTGCAGGAGTATACAGCTTCCCAATTCTGGTCTGTCAGGTCTATTGAAAGCTCTGTTTCCCATTTCCGGCTGGCCCAGTCTTTAGGTTTGCAATCAGGGAATAATAAAGCATAAGTAGAGGAAACAAGGTGGGTCAAAGAGTCGGGATTCAAGCATAATGTTTCAAAGGGGGTGAGCTGTTGGGACCAGGCCGATTTCGGGTGTGGTTTATCGAAAAAGTGCCTGAGTTGGACATACGTCCAGAAGGGGAACACTTGGTTCCTCATCCTAGACTGTAGGGTGTCATGGGAGAGCAGACTATCGTTCTCGAAGTAATGTTGTGCATGCATCTGGGCGTAAGGCCAAACCTCCGACAAGAAGGTGGGAGAGAGACCCGGTGTAAAATCTGGGTTGTTCCTAATTTGGGTCATAGGGCCCAGTAGAGAGGAGATCGGGTATTTAGAGCAATCCGTTCTAAAGGTAGTCAGCGTCGGGGAAATGAGAGGGTGAGTTCGACACGAAGGGGGAATGCTGTTTGTCGAGTTTAGGGATGAGCCAAACATACCCGCGTTCGGTTCGCACCAGAACTTTCAAACGGACCGAACGTTCGCACGAACATTTAGAACCCCATTGAAGTCTATGGGACTCGAACGTTCGAATTCAAAAGTGCTCATTTTAAAGCCCAATATTCAAGTTATTGTTGGAAAACATCTTTGAGAACCCGGGTCTTGCCCCAGGGAACATGTATCAATGGAAAAAAAACTTTTAAAAACTTTAGTTTTTTGTGGAGCAGCGATTTTAATGATGCTTAAAGTGAAAGAAAAACATCCAAAATTCCTTTAAATATGGTACCTGCTGGGTGTCTATAGGAGTGGCACTTGTTTAGAAATATCCCTGCACAACATGAGATTACTATAAGAAAAAAAATAAAATAATACTGCTTGCGGCTTTAATGTAATGTTTGGTCCCTGCAATATGGATAAAAATCATTGAAAAAAAATAGCATGAGTTTCCCCGCCACCACTCCCCCCAGGTCATTACAAGACCCAGTGCCGATCCTGACCTCCCTGGGGCCCTAAGCAAAATGACACGGCACATTAAAAATGAGAATCGGGTGGTGCGCTGACGACAGTGACATGTCACATTAAAGAAAGTTGAGAAGCGGGGGGAGGGGGTGTTCTGCTGTCGTAAATGACTCAGGCCAGCCAGCGAGTTTAGAAGCGGGGTGAGGGTGCGAAAATGACTTCTCACTGGGTGGGGCCTTTAGTAATTTAGGGGCCTTTTGCAGCTTTGTGGGGCCCTAAGCAGTTTGCATAGTGAGCCTTTAGCGAGGATCGACCCTGACAAGACCTTTTGGCCCTATATACTTTGAACAGCAGTATACAGGCGTTGCAAACAAGATAAGGACTGTAAGTTTGTTAAGTAGAATCTGAACCATGTCATACTTTGCTCCTGCATATTTCACAATTTCCTAAAGAGACCCTCAACAAACTACATGACACTTGTGCCTGATGAGGCCACTGATGTTCCGGTGGTGGTGGCCCGTGAGACTGTCCATACAGGCTTGGCCCCCCAAAGTGCACGTGCTGTGTGGCAACTGGCAACAATATGTTGATTATTTTAGGGTTGAGGGGGCATTACAATGCCAGATCTTGGCTGAATACATTTTTTGGGGGAAATGAAAATTCTAGAAAAAAGGGGGGTTGCCATCCGGGGCCCCCTTTGAACAAATTCTGTGAAGAACTCCTGTTCTCTGAAGGCCTCCATTATTCCTGAAAGTCAAAATTAAGCAAAAAAAGCTAATGTCAGTCAAGCCTTAGTTTCCTCCCCATATCTAACCCACAAACTCATCCACTGATCATAAAGTCCAAAAATCAAGTTTCGTATCGTCGTACTGCACAATCGTTTTTCTGACGTTTTCTACCGACTGTGAACGACGTTCTCATTCACGCAATATCCCTTTATACACTGCGCATGTGAGAAGCTCTGCACATTTCCCCGCCCATGACGATCGTTCTAGTTATTGCCACGCTTCTTTTAAGTCGGTCAATGCAAGACGGTGAAGAGTCTGAAGACATGATGGAGGAGAGACAGCAAGCTGCAACCAGGCAGGAGAGAGGCCAGGCACACACCAGGAGGAGCAGGAGGTACAAAGCCAACAACATGACCTTCAACGAGATGATTGAGATGGTGGCTATTCTTAAAAAGGAGGAATACGACTGCAAAAAAGGGCCTTACAAGAACCCAAATAAAGTCAAGGCCCAGATCATGGAGAGGGTACGGAGGACTATCCATGCAAAATTTGGGGTGCAGAGGTCCAGGGAGCAGTTGCACAAGAGATGGTCTGATTTGGGGGACGTGATGTGCACGTGAGGAGGCGCGTGCGCGCGTATGTGGGGGAGGGAGAACATCTATGGGACTGCACGGAGGCGAGGACGGATTGCTATAGGGGAATGAAGGGAGGAGACAGCTGCTCTCACCCCGACGTGTCGCACGCCGAACATCGCTCCACAGGCACCTTCTCACCGCGGTAACGGAGGGCACATATGCGCTGCGCCGCGCTGCGGTGCAGTAGAAACAGTCGGTGAGAAGCGGGGACGGAAGGACGGCTCGAGGCAGGAAGCGGGACACGCCGATGGGAGACTGAATCTGCCGAGCATACACTCTCTCTCACCCCCCCGGTAATACAGACCTCAGAGGGAAGCACGGAGGTAAGGTAGGAGAAATCATCTGTGGGAGAAGCAAAGGAGGAGCTGAAATTACTACTAAGCGGATAAGAAATGATAAGGAGCGCTGTGAAAGGTCTGTTACTCTCTACTTATAGTACATCTAGTGAATGCAAGAAGTGTACTCTAGGAGGGGAAGCTGCCTGATCATTAACTTCACATAGCAAAGTCCAAAACTTTAAATTATAATGACTGAAACTGATGGAATATGAGAACAAGTGTATTTTCTGCATATTGCATGTATATAGCTCTGTTAAGCATCTGTTAAGCATTGTATGAGGAGTACGTAAAGAGCTGGTGCACGGCCAGGGGACAAGCAGGGGTTAAAAAGTTACCCCCCAAATTAGATACTTTTTTGCACTAAAAAAAAAAAAAAAAACGCTACGCCCTGCTCTCTGAAAACTCATACAATACCTCTGACACTGGAAGGTAAATGGACAGCAGGGAAAATAGATCAGCCCTTGAGTTCCCCTGAATTCAGCTTTTTGTAAATCCATGCGATACCCCGGATACCCCGGATACCTCTCTGAAATTTCATAGATGGAAGTATAGTTATACACACACTGGGGGAGAGATCAAGAGAAAATCAAGAGATCATTAAGATTAAATGAAGACTCAACACTGGCACAGGGGAGATCAAGTAAATTAAATTACTGAAGGACACAACCCCTACCTCTGTATAAGATACACGGTAACCAACATAGTTTATTCCAAAGCCTCTGGGGGTCTTGAGCTTCGAATTTTTTCCAGCGGGCTCTGTAGCCTCCCTGTTTTTTGTAACTTCTTTTTTTTTTGCTCTCTCCGGTTCTTTTCTCTTTTTCTTGCTCCTTTTTCGGAGCCTAGTGAATTTTTGGTATTCCAGAGATTGGACAAAAAAAAAAAAAAAAATCAACTTGCATGAATGTTGTAAAACACATAGTAACATTTATATATGTGGGGTGTTTGAGAAAGATAACAAGAACTTTGTATGGTGATAAGACTTGTCCTGGCAAATTGACTTGATACGGTGGAGAGAAACATAAAGGAGGGAGGGGAAAAGTACCCCCTTCACCGACACATAGAGATAAATAGGGGGAGGGGGAGGGGGGGAAGGAGGGGAGAGGGGTGTTGTCCTTTCCTTTTTTCTTTTCTTTCTCCCCTGTCTTTCCTTGCCCCCCAACCCTATCAATATATAGCTCTTTAGCACCCCCCCTCAAAGACGTGGCCATTGACACGGAAAAGCTCAGGGGTGAAATCCAAAAGGGGAAAGTAGACTAGATAGGGAAAGGAGGTCGAGCTGGGTAAGAGAATCAGAAGGAGGGGGGGGGGAAATGAGCAGGATGGCAAGTAGATCTACTAAAGGGGGACCCCCAAAGACACCAAGCGAAAAAACACAAATAAGCTCTATTAGATCGTTCATGATTAAAGACGACACCCCACGACTACAAGGAGTAAAGCAACAACAGGTAAAAAAGGATAAGGAAAAGAAGATTGAAAACAAGAAATCTCAAAACGGAGACTCAAGAGAAACATCAGCGGAAATGAGAGAAGGAGGCACAGAGAGCGACTCAGAAACTAGCAGGACGGATGAACACCGGTCAACTACACATGCCCCATCCAAGAAAGAAATGGAAGAGATGTTGCTGAGATTAGAGAATGTAATCAAAGGGGAGATACAGACCCTACGAACAGATCTGGGACACCTACTCTCTAGAGTAGAGGTAGTGGAAGAGAGGACGGATAAGCAAGAGCTGGAACTCAACACTTTAAAGGCTCAACTTGAGCAGTTACAACTCCAACAGAGACAGACCATGTACAGACTGGAGGACCAAGAGAACAGAAATCGAAGACAGAACCTAAGAATAAGATCTATACCAGAGGAGAAAGGAGAGGAGCTCAAGATCAAAATACAGGAGATCTTTAATCCCTTACTGGGAGGTGTACCAGAAGAATCAATTAAGATCGAAAGAGTACACAGAGTGGGAAACCCTAGAAGAGCAGAAGCTGATCGAATTAGAGATGTAATCGTAAGGTTCCAGCTATATGAAGAAAAAGAAAGGATTTGGAAAAAGCTGAGGGGGGCTGCCCCGATAGTGTTTCAAGGACTAGAACTCCAGATATTCGCGGACCTTGCCCCGGACACATTGGCAAGACGGAGATCCTTAAAACCACTTCTAAATCAACTTGTTGCTCAGAAAATTAAATATAATTGGGGGTTCCCCGCCTGCTTAATAGCAACAAAAGAGGGGAGGTCCGCGACTTTAAGATTCCCCGAAGATCTGGAGGACTTCTGCAATAGACTAGGAATTCAGTCCCCTGATCTACCTGGATGGGTGTAGATCCCGTAGGAGGGAAGTTTTAAAATTTTCTTTCCCTATTTTTTCTCTTCTTTCCTTCGCTTTCTCTCCTCTCTCTATCTCTTCCCCCTTTTTCGGGGGGGGGGGGAGAGAGGGGGGGAGGGAAAGGAACTAAGTAGTTCGCCCCGCACTAGGAGGGGATAGTCCGATCCCCTCTGCCCCACTCGAAGTAAACGAGTGGGAGGAGGCAGTTCCAGACCCCACCTAGAGAGATCTGAACCAGGATATGGTAGCCGGTTCGGAGGTCAATAGGTGGCCAAACAGGGGGGGAGGGAGGGGATGGAGGGGGTGGGAAGGGGAGGGAGGGTCAAACGGGGGGGGAGGGTTGGGAGGGGGGGTGGGTTTGGGGAGGAGGGTCAGGGGATGGGGGGGAGGGAGAGGAGGGGAGAGAGAGGGAGGGGAGGGAGGGAAGAGAGGGGGGATGGGGGGAGGGAAGAGAGGGGGGGCGGGGGGGGGGGAAGATACCCTATCTCACCAAAACAATCAGAAGAAAGCGTAACCTGAAGAAAAGAAAAATGTTAGACCTAGACCTGGGAAAGAAGACAGGGAGGAAAAGGATAAAAAAACATCAAAGATGCCAGTAATTAAATGTCTATCATACAACGTAAAAGGCCTCAATAGTCCATCTAAGAGGCATAAGGTGTTAAAGGAGCTGAAGAGATATAGGACAGACATTGCCTTCCTACAAGAAACCCATCTTACACTAGGATCAAACACAAGGTTATACTCCCCCGACTTTCCCATATGGTATTATGGAGATACCATCTCTAGTAGGGCCAGAGGGGTAGCGATAGGAATAGCGAAGGGGACATGGTTTGTCCTGACAGACAGATTGGCAGACCCAGAAGGGAGATTCCTCTTTTTACGAGGAAAACTGGAAGAGGCGGAATATACTCTCGTAAATATATATGCGCCAAATACCTCCCCGATGAAATACCTTCTGGGAATATTAGGGAAATTAAAAGATTTCGGGAGGGGAAAGAAAATACTGGGTGGGGATTTAAACTTCTGTATGGATCCAAAGGTTGATAAGACACACCAGACATCTGAAACCCAAGAGAAACAACTAAAAAAAGTAAAAGATAGCCTACATAGAAGCCAAAGAGTAGACACATGGAGGATCTTTAACCCGAGCCAACGAGATTTTACATTCTATTCCCAGGTCCATGGGAGCTATTCTCGAATCGATCACATTCTTGTGGAACATAGAATGTTGGAAATGGTGGTCGAGACAAGAATAGAGACCATGACGATATCCGACCACGCACCTATTAGTATATCCATAAATATTTCAGGTAATCAAAGACCCTATCAAAATTGGAGACTAGACGAGGAATTACTGATTGAAGAGAAAAGCTTATTGAGGGTTAAAAAAGAATTAGAAGAGTATTTTAAGACAAATGAGACAGATGAAATTTCGGCAGCAACATTGTGGGATGCCCATAAGGCGGTGATAAGAGGGGTCCTGATCTCTGAAGGAGCAAGAAGGAAAAAAGAAGAGAAAAGTAAAAGGGAAAAACTAATAGAGGAGATCTTCAACCTAGAACAACAACATAAGATAATGGGAAAGCAACGAGATTTATACTTGAATCTAGTTGACAAGCGGAACAAACTTAAAGAACTAATGGATCAGGAAACAAGAAGGGAATTTAATTCAATAGCAAGAGAAAGATACAAATGGGGAAATAAAACAAGTAAACATCTGGCTCGGATAGTACAAAAAAAGAAATCAAGGAACCATATAGATAAAATTAAAAATGGGAAAGGAGAGGTCTTACACACAACAAAAGATATCGCAGAAACATTTCGACTATACTACGAAAAACTTTATTCGGTTGAACAAAAGAATTGGCTAAAAGGTGAGAAAGAAAAAAAGATCACAGCATTTTTAGAAGAATCAGGATTATCAAAAATCAGTCAAATAGACGCAGAAGGGATGGACAGGCCAATTACGGAAAATGAAATCAAAGTAGCACTAACAAGCTCAGCCTCAGGAAAAAGCCCGGGCCCAGACGGCTTTACAGCAATGTATTACAAAAAATGCAAGGAGATACTCATACCAAGGCTATGTCAGTATTTTAATGGTCTCGGAAAGGAGTATAATCTAAGTAGGGAGGCATCAGAGGCAACTATCACCATCATTCCGAAAGAGGGCAAAGATACGGGAAGTTGCTCGGGCTACCGGCCGATATCTCTGCTAAATACAGATTTAAAACTGTTTGCAAAGGTACTGGCCGGGAGAGTTAGACAAGAAATGACAAAACTGGTGCACCCGGACCAGACGGGGTTTATCCAAGGAAGAGAGGGAAGAGATAACGGAGTAAGAACACTCCTGATAATTCAGAGAATGAAGGCAATGAGGTCCCCAGGCCTTCTCCTGTCGATAGACGCAGAAAAAGCGTTCGACAGGGTAGACTGGGGACTTATGCTGCTCACCCTGAAGGGAATGGGGTTTGGACAGAGGATGATGGATTGGATTGCCACCCTCTATAGGTCTCCCACGGCCAAAATAAAAATAAATGGTAGTCTCTCTCAAACCTTCTTAATGAAAAATGGAACAAGGCAGGGGTGCCCTCTGTCGCCACTCTTGTTCGTGCTATCATTGGAACCCCTACTGGCCAGGATCCGTAACTGTCAAAAAATAAAGGGGGTCAAAATAGGAGAGGAGGAACACAAACTCGCTGCTTTTGCAGACGACGTCCTCTTCTATTTAGAGGAACCTAAAACATCAATCCCAAACCTATTAAACTTATGCAGCGACTATGGAGAATTTTCAAACTTTAAATTAAACATCACTAAAACAGAGATTATGAGTATAAATATAAGTAAGATAGATGAGCAACTCCTGAAAGCGAAGTACCAGTTTGCTTGGGTTAAAGAACTTAAATACCTAGGGATATTGTTAACCAAATCAATTAGGAAAACCTATGTGATAAACTTCATCCCCCTATTAAATGAAATTAAGACAGAAACAAAAAGGGTGGAAAATAGAGCAATATCATGGATAGGACGAATTAATTACTGTAAAATGGTTATCTTACCAAAAATTTTATATAAATTTCAGATGATCCCTATAGCCCTCCCAAGAACACTGTTCTCTGCCCTTAGAAAAGTAATTATGAATTACATATGGAGAAACAAGAAACATAGGATATCACTCCAGACGTTAAAACAACCCAAAAAAAGGGGGGGACTTGCTGTTCCGGACATTAAGGGATATTATGACGCAGTTGTGTTAACAAGAGTGGTGGAGTGGGCCAGAGTCAACAAAGAAAAAAGGTGGGTAAGATTAGAAAATGAATTATCACAGGTGAGGTTGGATAAGATAATTTGGAACCCCCCCCCAATTTAGGACACTAGATAAAAACTTACATGAGATAACAAAAAATGCACTTAAAATATGGGACACTGTTTACAGGAAAACTGAGAAGGTATACAACTCACCCCTTATAGCACTGAAAAATAATGATTATTTTTTCCAGGTAAAACACAAGTAGGGGGAAATTGGATTAAAAAGGACACTGCACAATTAAGGGATATAATGAATGAAGGTCACATTAGAACACTACAGGAGTTAGGACTCCAAAAGAATTTAATGGAAATTAATGAATGGAGGTATCGACAGCTAAACCATTTTATCCAAGAACTCCCACATCCATTGAGGTCAGAAGATCAGTTATCAGAACTGGAAAAAATATGTACCATGGAAAGCTCTAAAGGAACCACCTCAAAGCTGTACGGGATTCTACTAAAGATGGAAGAGCAGAGTATACCTCCATTCATTAAAAAATGGGAAAGGGAACTTGGGACACAGCGAGATAAGGTCACAATAAAGAAAATGTTGGCTCTGACACACTCCTCTGCGGTAGACAGCCGCACTGCGGAGATGTGCTTTAAATGCATAACCGGGTGGTATATGACACCAGATAAATTAAGAAAATTTAAAGAAGGGCAAACAGGAGATTGCTGGAGGGGATGTGGATCACTAGGAAATATGGCCCACCTTTGGTGGGGATGCCCCAAGGTTAAGAGGTACTGGGAAAAAATACTGTCCTGTGTGGAAGAGATCACAAAGAAAAAGATCGAGATGGACCCATGGGTTGTCTTATTCCACGGAGGGCAAGAAGGTATAAAAAACTATAAGAACACCCTTGTACCGCACCTATTAAACGCAGCAAAGAGATTAATCCCAAGGGGGTGGCAAGAGACGGAGTGCCCCCCAATCTGGGAATGGATCGATGCGGTCGAAGAAACCTATAAAATGGAAGAACTGAAAGAGGGAATAGAGGGCAACAACATTTTACAAAGCACGAAATGGGACAACTGGAGAACCTTTAAGAAATCATGGAGTTACGCGGAAAAGTTAAGGGAAGATATCTAAAAAATTACCCTAGAAAAAGTTAGAGAGAACTAGAGATACAAGAGATTGTTTAAGGTGAGATAGGGGGGGAGGGGGGGGAGGGGAGGATAAGGGGATAAAATTGTAATGGTAAATTTTTTTTTGTCTTTTTCTTTCTTTATCTCTTTCTAAAGTAAAGGGAGTAGAAAGATTAGAATAACAATACACAAAAAAAAAAAAAAAAGAAAAAAAAAAAAAAAAGAGATGGTCTGATTTGAAAATCAGAGAGCCGGACCAGATGGAGAGAATTCGAAGAGTCATCAGAAAACGTAAGTAATTTTCATGTGTACTCTGAATATTTGCTTTTATTATTTTGCGGCATGTGCTTTTTATTTCAGGTTGTGTATATATTACAGTTCAAGAATAGATGTCTCAAGGTTCATGTTTGTGGGCAAAATAATTGGCTGTTCATTCTATTTAAGATCTTTTTATGTGAGACCAATTTTTAATTTAATGTAGATGTGTTATTAACTAGATTTAAATAATCCAACTTAAGTCAATATACAGTAAAAGGAGAGTATGCTCAGCAGTTGGTTACACATATGGACTCAGTAGCAGAAGTGTTGGCATGGCCGATCTGCCCTATAGGCTCACTGTGCAAGCCGCTTAGGGCTCGCAAAGCTGCGAAGGGCCCCCCCAAATTACTAGAGACCCCGCCTGGTAAGAAGTCATTTTCGCCCTCTCACCCCGCTTCTCAACTCGCTGGCTGCATGGGAGAAGAGGCAAGAAGTCAGCACCCCGTTGCTTCTCAATTTAATGTAAGATGTCATTTCCGACAGCAGAACACCCCCTCCCCCCACTTCTCAACTTTCTTTAATGTGACATTTCACTGTCGTCAGCGCCTCCCGCTTCTCATTTTTAATGTGCCATGTCATTTTGCTTAGGGTCCCAGGGAGGGCAGGATCAGTGTTGGCCACAAGAACAACCTAGTTAGGGTGTCACACAGAAGTGATCCAGTGTATACTTGTTGTTTTTCCATGTAGGAAACTTGGCCAAAGATAGAGAAATGCAGCAGCTTTGGTAATGGATAAATCCTGTGTTAAGCTTAGAAGGATTGTAAAAACAGACAATTGTACCACACTTTATAAAAAAGAATGATTGATATTCCTCTTTCAGGCCTCTAATCTTTTTGATTCATGTATCCCTTTTTTTACAATCTCATAGGGCGCAATCAAGCTGCAGCAGTGGAGCTGACCAACCCCACACATAGCCAAGCCCCACCCTCGCCGGATGTGCAGGAAGTGGAAAATGCCACCACATCAGGTCAGTGTCATACAGCACAGCTTCAGGTAATACATGTAGGCCTGCATAATTGTAATACAGTGTTTTTTTTTTTTTTAATTTCAGGAGGTGTTCAAGCTGTTGGGGGCGGATTGGACACCTACAGTGCCCAGGTCCTAATTGGGGAGATCATGTCCTGCAGGGCAGAAATAGAGGACACAAACCTCGCCTTAGAGAAGCTTATAAAGAAAAACCGAAAGGTGGACCAAAACCTAAAGAATTTCATTGATGTGCTGGGGAGGGTTTAAAAAAAATAGATGTAGACAAGTATTTCAAAGCAAAAATATAATTCTTGACAAAAAAATAAATAAAATTTCTATTAAGATTTTTTTTGAAAAAATAAAAATTACACATTTTAAGTGTGATACAATAAATATTTTTGGATACTCAACAATGTGTGGCTTCTTATTATATCAATGCTGCCTAAAAGAACAAATCTAGATTTGTGGTGTTTACATTGACAATGATGAGTATTTAGTACAGGAAAATAAACATGACACTATGATAAAGTAGGAGAAAGCTAGAATGAACTCAAATTAGAAAAGAATCAAACAAAGAAAAGTACTAGAATATGGGCAGAAAAATTGGGCCTTAGGCACTGGTGGCAGTGTCACAACACTGCAACCCCTCACAGATAATGTAATTGGAGCTCAGCAAAGAGCCACATGCAAAGTATTGCATCAAAAATTGTTATCAGATGCCCCTGTTAAACAGGGGCAGAAAAATTGGGCCTTAGGCACAACACAACACTGCAACCCCTCACAGATACTGTAATTGGAGCGCAGCAAAGAGCCACATGCTAAGTATTGCATCAACAATTGTTATTAGACGCCCCTGTTAAACAGGGGCATAAGAATTGGGCCTTAGGCACAACACAACTCTGCAACCCCTCACAGATACTGTAATTGGAGAGCAGCAAAGAGCCACATGCAAAGTATTGCACCAAAAATTGTTATTAGACGCCCCTGTTAAACAGGGGCAGAAAAATTGGGCCTTAGGCACAACACAACACTGCAACCCCTCACAGATACTGTAATTGGAGCGCAGCAAAGAGCCACATGCAAAGTATTGCATCAAAAATTGTTATTAGACGCCCCTGTTAAACAGGGGCGGAAAAATTGGGCCTTAGGCACAACACTGCAACACCTCACAGATACTGTAATTGGAGCGCAGCAAAAAGCCACATGCAAAGTATTGCATCAAATATTGTTATTTGACACCCCTGTTAAACAGGGGCAGAAAAATTGGGCCTTAGATACAACACAACACTGCAACCCCTCACAGATACTGTAATTGGAGCGCAGCAAAGAGCCACATGCAAAGTATTGCATCAAAAATTGTTATTAGACGCCCCTGTTAAACAGGGGCAGAAAAATTGGGCCTTATGCCGCATACAGACGGTCGTTTTTTGTGATGAAAAAAAACATCGTTTTTAAAAACGTCATTTAAAATGACCGTGTGTGGGGAAAACGTCGTTTTATGTCTTCTAAAAAACGACAAAGAAAAAATTTGAACATGGTTGAATTTTTTGTGTCGTTTTTCAAAACGTTATTTTTTGTGTCAATTAAAATGACAGTGTGTGGGCAAAACGACGTTTAAAACAATGTTTTTAAACCCGCGCATGCTCAGAAGCAAGTTATGAAGCTAGCTTCAATGGAAAAGAGTGCTGAACGTAACCGCGCTTTGCTAGAGCATTTTGAAAAAACGATGGTGTGTAGGTAACGTCGTTTTTGAAAATGAAGTTTCAAAAACGTTGTTTTATTTCATGATTTAAAACGTCGTTTTATTTCATCACAAAAAAACGACCGTCTGTACGCGGCATTAGGCACTGGTGGCGGAGCCCAGAAACAAAAATGTTCTTACTAGCTATCAGCAAGATCAGTGAGGAGGAAAAGGATATTCAGTCAGCAGCATAACAGGACAGTCACTCAGCATCAGCATAGGCAGTCTCCAAGGGATCTGTCATTTTAAAAAAAATATTCAGTTACATCAGCATCAGGTGCTTGGTAGCTGGTGTTGATCCAAGCCTGATTCATTTTTATGAAGGTCAGTCGATCGACGGAGTCGGTGGAGAGGCGCACCCTGTGATCGGTCACAAAGCCTCCAGCAGCACTGAATGTGCGTTCTGAAAGAACGCTGGATGCAGGGCAAGCCAGTAGCTCAATTGCGTACTGTGCAAGCTCTGGCCAGTTATCCATCCTCAAGACCCAGTAAGCCAGAGGATTTTCGGTGGGGAAGGTGTCCAAGTCTGATCTTGCCCCTAGGTATTCACGCACCATGTAAACCAAACGCTGGCTATGGTTGCTGGAACCGGTCATACCTTGGGGCTGCGGACTAAAAAATTGTCTTAACGCATCGGTCAGACGGCCACCTTCTCCACCGCTCCTTCTTTGACTCACCGAAGCCTCAGAAACACGTTGTCCAGGAACAGGATTTGGTAATCCCCCAGGTTCTGGGAACGCATTGCACAGGCCCTTCTGCAAGGCCTCCCGAAGATGTTTCATCTTCTGCTCCCTCTGCTACAGCAAGATAAGCTCCGCAACCTTACTCTTGTAACGTGGATCAAGGAGAGTTGCCAGCCAGTAATGATCCCTCTCCTTGATACCACGAACATGAGGATTCTTATGCAGGCTTTGCAGGATCAGGGAGGCCATGCAGCTTAGGTTTGCTGAGGCATTCGGGGCACAGTCCTCTGGGTCACTGAGGACAACAGGATCCCCAGCCACGTAAAAGTCAACGGGTTCCTTGGGACTGTAAGTGATCCCTTGAAGACTGCTGCTGCTGATGCTGAGTGCTAGGCTCCACCTCCATGCTGCTGATACAATCATCCTCCTCCTCCTCCACCTCGTCCTCCTCGTCCTGTTCCTGTGTGGTAGGCGGGCATGCAGGACCACTGACTGGATAAAGGGGGCCTTGATAGGTAAGGAAGTCCTCCTCTTCCTCCCTCTGTTCTGCCTCAAGGGCCCTGTCCATTATTCCATGTAGCATGTGCTCCAACAGGTGAATAAGAGGGACAGTCTCACTGATGCATGCACTGTCACTGCTCACCATCCTCGTGGCCTCCTCAAATGGTGACAGGACAGTGCATGCATCCCTGATCAAGGCCCACTGGCGTGGGGAAAAAAACCTAAGCTCCCCTGACCCAGTTCTGCTGCCATATTGGCACATATACTCATTAATGGCCCTCTGCTGCGTGTGCAGCTGCTGCAGCATGGCCAACATAGAGTTCCACCTGGTGGGCATGTCACAGTTTAGGCGGTTCTTGGGCAGGTTGTATTCCCTTTGGAGGTCTGCCAGCCGAGCACTGGCATTATATGACTGTCGAAAATACACACAGACTTTCCTGGCCTGCTCCA
This sequence comes from Rana temporaria, assembly GCF_905171775.1. NCBI lineage: Eukaryota > Metazoa > Chordata > Amphibia > Anura > Ranidae > Rana > Rana temporaria. The sequence continues at coordinate 222,435,492 of NC_053493.1, forward strand.
GGACATGCTGTAAGCCCGGGTACCTGCCCAAGAACTGCTGCACCACCAAATTCAGAACATGAGCAAAACAGGGCACATGGGTCACTTTTCCCTGTCGCAGGGAAGAGAGGAGGTTGGTGCCATTGTCGCTAACCACCATTCCTGGCTTAAGCTGGTGTGGCGTCAACCACCTCTGAGCCTGCCCCTGTAGAACTGACAGAACCTCTGCCCCAGTGTGGCTCCTGTCTCCCAAGCACACCAGCTCTAGCACCGCATGGCATCTCTTGGCCTGCATTCCTGCATAGCCCCTCATATGCCTACGGAGCAAGGCTGGTTCAGAGAAAACATCAGCACAAGAAGAGGCCACAGAGGAAGAAGAGGAGGGGTGGAGGAGAGAGGTGTGTCACAACCAGTAGTAGTGTTTTGGAGGCGTGGTGGTGGAACAACCTCCAACACTACTGTACCTTGCCCTGCATCCTTCCCAGCTGCCAGCAGAGTCACCCAATGCGCCGTGAAAGAGAGGTAACATCCCTGTCCATGCCTGCTGGACCATGAGTCAGCGGTAAGATGCACCTTACCACTGACCGCCCTGTTCAGCGAGGCATGGACATTGCCTTCCACATGCCGGTAGAGAGTGGGAATCGCCTTCCGTGAGAAAAAGTGGCGTTTGGGTACTTGCCACTGAGGTACCGCACATTCCACAAACTCACGGAGGGGGGGGAAATCTACCAACTGAAAAGGTAACAGTTGAAGTGCTAGCAATTTTGCTAAGCTAGCATTCAACCGCTGGGCATGTGGATGGAGAGTACTTCTTTCGGCGCTGCAGCAGCTGGGGCAGGAACATTTTTCTGCTACCATCAGTAGATTTCCCGCTTGTACTACTAGGTTGTGACACACCTATTTCTTCACCTTCAGTCCTATCAGTGCAGGCTTCTAAGAGGACTGAGGGTCTTGTGGGGTTGAAGCTCCCAGCTGATGAGGGGCAAGGGGAGGTCCGCTTTGTTCTTTGGTGTGGGTCTTTCTGGTATGCTTGCCAACGAACTGAATGGCAGGTCGACATATGTCTGGTCAAGCAAGTGGTGCCCAAGCGGGTGAGGTTTTGGCCACGCGAGATACGCTTGAGACATATGTTGCAAATATCAACGGTGCGATCTGATGCACATGTCTCAAAAAAGGCCCACACCAAAGAACTTTTGCAGTACCGTTGAGACGCAGCAGCGCCCTGCATAGGCGTAGCTCTGCGATGTAATGCAGTTGGTGTGCTGCCCTTAAGCTGTCCCCTGGAAGGCATTCTGCCTCTTTGGGGATGTGCCTGTGCCTCTTCCTCCTCCTCCTCCTCTCTCCTATCAGGCACCCAGGTAGAGTCAGTGACCTCATCATCCCCTCCCTCCTCATCACTGTCGAAAACCTGGCAGTATGCTGCAGCTGGGGGAACATGACTGCCAGATTGCCGTCCCTCTCGGGCACCCGCTCTCTCTGGGCTCACATCAATGCCTTCCTCTATCTGTGTTCCGTCATCGGAGCCTTCAAAACGCTGCGCATCTTCATGTAGCATGTACCCAACACTGTGTTGAAACAGTTCGGGGGACTCCTCAGGAGGACATGGTGGGACTAGGGAAGGATTGTGTGATGCCATTGTGCACAAGGAAGAGGACGCCTTGGCAGCTGATTTGCCAGATAAACTAAGCTCAGCCTGGGTGAGAGAGGATGAGGAGGATGAGGACGCCTTGGTCATCCACTCTACTAATTTCTCTGCATGTTGAGTCTCAACACGGCCAGCCCCCGAAAACAATGATGAGCGTGTCAGACGGCCACGTCCTGAAGAGGATGCACCGTGTCCACCACCAGTGTTGCCTCTAGATGCAGAGCCTGCTTGCCCTCGTGACTCTCTGCCTTTCTTTATTGTCCTTCCAGACATTTTAATAGCCTGCACAGGACAACATCAGAAATAAACAGCACCTGTCCAGTAAGAGCAACTGCGTTTATGGGCAAAAACACAGCAAACATGCAGTAAGATCGACTGCGTTTATGGGCAAAAACACAGCAAACGTATAGTAAGATCGACTGAGTTTATGGGAAAAAACACAGCAAACGTATAGTAAGATCGACTGAGTTTATGGGCAAAAACACAGAAAACGTATAGTAAGATCAACTGAGTTTATGGTCAAAAACACAGCAAACGTATAGTAAGATCGACTGAGTTTATGGGCAAAAACACAGCAAACGTATAGTAAGATCGACTGAGTTTATGGGCAAAAACACAGCAAACGTATAGTAAGATCGACTGAGTTTATGGGCAAAAACACAGCAAACGTATAGTAAGATCGACTGAGTTTATGGGCAAAAACACAGCAAACTTATAGTAAGATCGACTAAGTTTATGGGCAAAAAACACAGCAAACGTGCAGTATGATCGACTGCGTTTATGGGCAAAAACAGCAAACGTATAGTAAGATCGACTGAGTTTATGGTCAAAAACACAGCAAACGTATAGTAAGATCGACTGAGTTTATGGGCAAAAAACACAGCAAACATGCAGTATGATCGACTGCGTTTATGGGCAAAAACAGCAAACGTATAGCAAGATTGATTGAGTTTATGGGCAAAAACACAGCAAACGTATAGTAAGATCGACTGAGTTTATGGGCAAAAACACAGCAAACTTATAGTAAGATTGACTGAGTTTATGGGCAAAAAACACAGCAAACGTGCAGTACGATCAACTGCGTTTATGGGCAAAAACAGCAAACATATAGTAAGATCGACTGAGTTTATGGGCAAAAACACAGCAAACGTATAGTAAGAACGACTGAGTTTATAGGCAAAAACACAGCAAACTTATAGTAAGATCGACTGAGTTTATGGGCAAAAACACAGCAAACGTGCAGTATGATCGATTGAGTTTATGGGCAAAAACACTACAAACGTATAGTAAGATCGACTGAGTTTATAGGCAAAAACACAGCAAACTTATAGTAAGATCGACTGAGTTTATGGGCAAAAACACAGCAAACGTGCAGTAAGATCGACTGCGTTTATGGTAGGGGTGCAACGGATCAAAAAACTCACGGATCGGATCGATCCTCGGATCAGGAGTCATGGATCGGATCATTTTCGGATCAGCAAAAAAAAAAAAAGACAAATCTTGTTACACCCACCAGAGTTTTAGATTTCACAGTTCTTCTCAACACAAAACTGAGCTTATGTGCTTAAATACAGTGTTTGGAAATCCGACGGACTGTTTATTGCTAATATGACAGAACACCTCTGATTTTCACATTTAAACAGTCCGTCAGATTTACAAATACTGTATTTAAGCGTATAAGCTCTGTTTTGTGTTGAAATAATTGCATCTCGCAATACTTATATGTGCAGCCAAGTGGAAGTCGCAGCCCCATGTACGAAAGTGGTGTCACCAGTTCCCTACTGTGACCTGAACTATCCCAATCATCAGATCCCTTTAGTGTCATTGATCGGCGGGCTGAGTGTCTAGTGAAAATCCCCCCTATGTGCTCAGTCCATACAGATCCCCCCGATCGCCTCCTCTCTCTTCTCTGGCAAGCAGCAGGACGCCCTGTGCGGCGGCGGCAGCGGCTCCCCGTGTGGATTCCTCAAGGTGCAGCATGGAGCTCATCGCTGGGCTGTTAGGAGTCAATGACATATTGAGCTCAAGTGCCCACAAACTTCCGAGGAGCAGCCTGCATCCCCCGCGCTGGGTGGACCTCGATTGCCGCCGCTTCGATAGCTAGGCCGAAGCCGCTGCCTTTCCTATGGACCGGGAGGCCCGTGGATCGCCGTGTGTCCCGACCCAAAGGTGCTGATCCATACGGATCAGTTGCACCCCTAGTGACAATACTTGATGTGTTCCCACTGTCATATGGCATTCTTGTGCCACAGTGCCTACACACTGTCACGGTTTTATCCACTAACCTCTTTCCTTCATCATTATATTTGACATGGAAGACAAAATGCTCCCATACAGGGGATTTAAATGACGCGGGGCATTCAAGCTCCTCCATTCGCAATGACCATGCTGTGTGTGGACTGAACATGCGCAAATTATTATTATTTTTTTTTTTTAGAAAACAATCCTCGGATCACGTGTGTGCGGTTCGGATCAATCTTTTTCGGTTCGGATCACGGATCAATGACGATCCGTTGCACCCCTAGTTTATGGGCAAAAACAGCAAACAAATAGTAAGATCGACTGAGTTTATGGGCAAAAACACAGCAAACGTATAGTAAGATCAACTGAGTTTATGGGCAAGAACACAGCAAACTTATAGTAAGGTCGACTCAGTTTATGGGCAAAAACACAGCAAACGTATAGTAAGATCGACTGAGTTTATGGGCAAAAAACAAAGCAAACGTGCAATATGATCGACTGCGTTTATGGGCAAAAACACAGCAAACGTATAGTAAGATCGACTGAGTTTATGGGCAAAAACACAGCAAACGTGCAGTATGATCGACTGCGTTTATAGGCAAAAACACAGCAAACTTATAGTAAGATCAACTGAGTTTATGGGCAAAAAAAAATCCGGTTTTAGTGGGTCACAGTAGCAGCAACACGTAAGTTTAGCTTCGCTTTTTTGTACAACTGACTAGGAGTATATTTTGGATACATTTATTCTCGATACAATCTATTTACCCTATCTACTTTTTATCATTTTATATTATGATAACTATTCAAATATAATAGGCAACGTTTTTTTGCCCGCATTGAATTAAGACCATTGAATATGGTGACCCAAGTTCCTTTAGTAGGACTAAGTCACACTTATATTATATACTTTCTTTCTTAACCACTATGCCCAGTACAATACCATCTTCATAGGAATCTTTTCTTTCTCTATGACCCACTTTTTGTATACTCCTCACATAGGTCCACAGGCTGACCGTGGTCTACACGAGTCATCTGAGTTGCAACTTATGCTGTATCCTATACAGCCTAACATCTGCTATAGCTGATCCGTACACATCCTGCCACCCGCGGATGTTCCGTGATCACTCTGGAGGTACTTATATGTTCTTTACCATTGCAAGGCCTACGTTAATTGTGTAAAATGTAAAAACGTATGTTTGTTGTCTTATTTTGTACTCTTTCTGCATATACGTAAACTTAACCACTTGCCGCCCGCCAATGACATATTGACGTTGGCAAAGTGGTTGTAGCATCCTGACTGGACGTCATATGACGTCCTCAGGATTCTGAGCCGCTGCGCGCCCCCGGGGGCGTGCATCGCGGCGATCGTTGTTGCAGGGTGTCAGTCTGACACCCCGCAACACCGATCTCGGTAAAGAGTCTCTCACGGAGGCTCTTTACCACGTGATCAGCCGTGTCCAACCACGGCTGATCACGATGTAAACAGGAAGAGCCGTTGATGGCTCTTCCTCACTCGCGTCTGACAGACACGAGTAGAGGAGAGCCGATCGGCGGCTCTCCTGACAGGGGGTGGTTCGCGCTGATTGTTTATCAGCGCAGCCCCCCCTCGGATCGCCACACTGGACCACCAGGGAAGCCCACCCTGGACCACCAGGGAAGGGCAAACTAAAAAAAAAGTCTGTGAAAAAAAAAAAAAAGTCTGAAAAACAAAAACAAATGGGCACTGACTGGCAACATGGGTAAATCAGTGCCACCCCACAGTGTCCATCAGTGCCACCCCACAGTGTCCATCAGTGCCACCCCACAGTGCCCATCCATGCCCAGTGCCCACCTATCAGTGCCCATCTGTGCCACCCATAAGTATCCATCAGTGCCACCCATAAGTGCCGCACATGAGTGCCCATCTGTGCTGCCTATGAGTGCCCAGTGCCGCCCATGAGTGCCCATCAGTGCCGCCCATGAGTGCCCATTAGTGCCACCTATGTGTGCCCATCAGTGCCGCCTATGTGTGCCCATCAGTGCCGCCTATGTGTGCCCATCAGTGCCGCATACCAGCGCCGCCAATCAGTGCCACCTTATCTGTGCCCGTCAGTACTACCTCATCGATGTCCATCAGTGCCATCTTATCAGTGCCGCCATATCAGTGCCCGTAATTGAAAGAGAAAACGTACTTATTTACAAAAAAAATTACAGAAAAAAATAGAAACGTGATTTTTTTCAAAATATTTTCAGTCTTTTTTTAGTTGTTTGTGCAAAAAAAATCACAGAGGTGATCAAATACCACCAAAAGAAAGCACTATTTGTGGGGAAAAAAGGACACCGATTTTGTTTGGGTACAGTGTAGCATGACCGCGCAATTGCCATTCAAAGTGCGACAGTGCTGAAAGCTGAAAATTGGCTTGGGCGGGAAGGTGCGTAAGTGCCTGGTATGGAAGTGGTTAATGTGCTACAAGATTATTTACAATACGCTCAAAGACTTATGCACTATGATACAGCTCTGTATGTCTTTTCATGAATTTCTCTCCATTCTCCATACCCTATACACTCATGCGTCCCTGAAGAAGCCCCAATGGGCGAAACATGTAGGAGCATTTGCATGGGACACGTATATAAATTTTTGCATGATGCTATCAGTCTCCTTCTGTGATCATGTTTTAATCAATTTTTTGTTCTAATTGATTGTAATATTAAATATTTATACTTTTATAAATATCACGATTCTTTGCATGATTTCTGTGGTTTCAAAGCTACCAATATGATTGCTATTTGAATTGATATTTTCCAGATTACCTTATATGCATTCATAAAGTCCCACGCCCCATCCCGTCACCGGGACTTTATATACATTTCTTTCCCAGGGACGGTAATGCATATAGCTATTGTTTACATATATCATAAGTGCAAGCTCTATATATACCTTTCTCTAGTAATAATGAGTGTCACAGTTGATGATGTCAAAGCCTAGCAAAAAGGAGTGAAGAATAAAAGGGGGGTAAGGCTACCATTTTCCCACAGGGACTGTAGAGGCATCTACAAAGCAGAGGTAAATCATCAGACTGCAGACCGTCCATCTTGGTTAGCAAAGTGGCTTTTTTTGTACAATGGTTTTTGAGGGCTGTTCTAGTTCCAGAATGATGCACAGGAGTCATTGGCAGTGCTTCCATATCCAAGGTATTGTTGAGGTAGTGCTCTGCGTCAGCTGGAGAAGTGAAAGTAAGATGCTCCCCATTTGCTGGGTGTATATGCAGAACAGCTGGATAGGCTAAAGTGAATTGAACATGGTTGTGGTGCAGAGTTGAGCAGATTGTAGAGAAGGCTTTGAGTTGCTTCTTCACCTCTGCTGAGTAATCCACGAAAAGCAGCAGATCCGTACCATCCATGAAGAGAGTGCAATAATGGTGGAATTTCTGCAGGATAGCAATTTTATCAGCATAACTGAGGTATCGGACAATAACAGGGCAAGGTTTGGCACAATGGGCTGCACTTTGGCCAATGCAGTAAGTGTGTTCTACAGTGCATGGATCACAAAGGCCAAGTTGTTCAGGTATGGTTCTTGCACATAGATCAGCGAGCTGTGCATTGGAGAATGATTCCGGCAGCCCAACTATGCACAAATTGTCTCGCCGTGAATGATTTTCTAGGTCATCCAGTTTATCCCAGAGGACTTTATGGGAATTAGACATGCATGCCATAACAGCAAAAGTAGCTGCAGCCTCACCCTCTAGAGAGGAGATACTCTCTTCTGCTTGAGTAAGCTTTTGAGCTTGTGCTTGTATTTCCAGATGCAGCTGCTCTAAACCTCTCTGTACTGCCATGTCAACTGTGGCAGCAATGATGGGTGTAAGGAGCCTGCCTCTGTTGGAGAGGCAGGGAAGGTTCAGGGGCTGCTGAAAGCAAGGGAGACTGTGTGTTTTCAGGGTCCCACCAGGTGAGGGAGATGAACAGGGGTCACCCCGGAGCAGAAGCGAGTCTGAAAGGCAGGTTTGTGGAGGAGCGCAGCGCAAGCTATCTCTGCTTACCTCCTCTACATGTAGTGCCGAAAACAGAAGTTAACAACCACTTTAACTGATCACATTATATATTAAAGTGTTACTAAACCCAGTACTATGAAAATAGTTCACCCCCCCCCCCCCCCCACAGTGCCCACAGCTTAAAAATCGACTTTTTACATGAAAATATTGCCGCTATATACCTTTTTGGATGATCTGTATACCATGGTTACATCATAAACTGCACAGTTTCTTCACAGCTGAGAGTTCAGGAGGTGAAGATTTTCTCACTGCAGCCTGTATACATGCCCACATATGTCATGCCAATACCATGTGACCTGGCTATCTCTTAGAACAAGTAAGAACAAAGTAACTGTTCTCTCCAGCATAAAAGATGCAACTGAGCATGTGCAGATTGAGGTTGTTCTTTCCAAGGTAGACATTGAAGGGAGGATTGGATCTATGCATACAGGATAAAACAGGCTTTTTACACAATGCAGAGGATTACTGCCTTAAGTTCCAAACAGTGGGCCAGATTCACAGCGGAGATACGACGGAGTATCTCAGATACTCCGTCGTATCTCTCAGAGTATCTATGCGACTGATTCATAGAATCAGTTACGCATAGATAGCCCTAAGATCCGACAGGTGTAATTGTTTTACACTGTCGGATCTTAGAATGCAGGACCGCGGCCGCCGCTGGGGGGAGTTTGCGTCGTATTCCAGCGTCAGGTATGCAAATTAGCAGTTACGGCGATCCACAACGGATTTTCGCGTTCGGTACGTCGTCGCTAGTATAGTTTCCCGTCGCAATTTTAGGCGTCGTTTGACCTGCCCTAACTTTAGACAGCACACGTATGTGCTGTTTAAAGTATGGCCGTCGGTCCCGCGTCAAAATTTTAAAAAAATGTTGTTTTGCGTTAAACGTCCGGGAATACAAAAGTACGCTACGCACATCGCACGTCGTCGCCGTTCGAAAAAATGACGTCACTTCGCGCAAAGCACGGCGGGAATTACGTTACGCCGCCGCTAGTCTACGTGAATCTGGCCCAGTGAGTATAACAAGAATGCAATGCTGCATATACTGTACAGACTGATTTTACTGTTGTGGGTTTTGTAACAATTGAAGTTCAACCAAGTTAAAAATATATATTTTTTACAATATAGCATGTGCAGCCTTTTCAATTTGGTATTTTTAATTTTCTTATAATGATATTCCTATCAAGTAAAAAGCAACACATTCAAGTGTGAAAACTATTACCAAAAAAGTCCCAGCAGACACACTTTAGTATTTGCAATAATAAAGGAGAGGTTCAGTTAACAAAAAAATATAAAGAATATAACAAATTACAAAGATTTTATTTGGTGCATCTGTTAACATCCAGGAATAATTCCAGTACTGCATCTATGACATTCCAAAATCTAACAAGCTTTTATCTATGTGACATAAGTGACATACTTAAATGATCCAGTGAGAATTTTGTCTACAATATCATATAAGGTATTTATGTTTATGTTTCCAGCTATAGATGAGGCAAAGGGAACAGCAATTGTGATTAGAGTAAGCCAAAGCAATATAAATAAGCAGTCATAACCAGTATTTCATTCAAATGTCCAAATTAAGGGAAATTATGTGAACACTGTTTCCAACATTTGTCAGAGGTTGTTAATTACAAGAGCCACGAAATGGTGTATGTCACAAGTTAATTACCATCACTTTAAGTGGAGCTTCAGAATAACTGCACATGAATTATTTAAATTTGCAGAACGTGGTCATCTAACATATCGTAAATCATAGATCCATTTTCATCAAATTGTTTCTAAATGCACTGTATGTACTATGCCAGTAGAAGATAATGTTCTTTCTTCATTATTGTATTCATGTTGACAGAATTCTAAGAACCATTGTTCTATTTAATAAATATATTATGAGAATTCTAAAATATAATTGCACTACTAAATGTTGAAGCACAGTCAAGCAGATTTATAGAAGCTGGAGAAAACAGCTGTTTTGAAAGTCCTGGTTTGAAAATGAAAACCAATGAGATTTACATGTTTTTTGACCATGAGGCATGAGAGATAGTGGGTTCCATTCAGAAAGAGTTGTTTTCCTCTATACAAACTGTGGTAAAATAGCTCAGCGTTTTTCAAAAAGTTTTTGTTGGCATTCACAAAAAAATGCTACTAAAATAAGGCTTGCATCATTTCTTGGAATATGCAGTATTTATCTCATGTGATATCCAGTGGAATGGATACAGTGGAGAAGAATTAGAACCCCTGTCAAATTGTATTGCTAATATAGAGGTAAAATGGTTTAAACTGTCGAAATATGCCAACCCACCAAGTCAGTGCGGTCCCTGCAGCATATGTAATAATAGAAAGGAAAAAAAAAGGTGAATAGAATACCAGTCAAAGGGAAGCTGCTTTCACAGGACACAAGTGGTGTATTAAAAACAACTATATCTGCAACTCATGATGCATTAGTGTGATGGTCAGTGGGAAGAATGTTCCTTACACTTGTGGTCACTGCGAAGAATTACCCCCTTATAGATAGCTAAAAAGATCAATGATCTTAGTGCAAACGTGTCAGTGGGAAGATATCTCTAAAAATTATTGTGAAAAAGTAAAGTATCCCCACTACATATAACATATGTTCTGACAAGGGATTAGACCATTGTGGTATTCATTTACATTGTATTATATTTGCAGTGATTAGGAGTTTTTTGAAGCAAATTATGTATTTGTGTGTATATTCACACACAAAGGCCCGGATTCACAAAGCACTTGCGCCAACGTATCTCCAGATACGCCGCGTAAGTGCAAATATGCGCCGTCATATCTGTGCCCCGGACCCAGATACGCCTAATAACAGGCTTCATCCCACCGACGTAACTTGCCTATGCCGGCATAGAGTGGGCGCATATTTACGCTGGATGCATTTGACGCTCCGATTGATTTTCCATTCAAATATGCAAATTAGGGAGATACAGCGATTCATGAACGTACCTGCGCCCGACGCAAGTGCGCATAAGATATACGTACGTCGTAAAGTTATGCCCCATAAAGGAGGTGTAACTCAGCAGCATCCATACAAAGTGCTGCACCAGGGAACACAAGCTGGTGTATTTTACGTAGTTTACGTTGGACGTGAATATGGCTGAGCGTAGGTTACGTTCGCGCCGTAGGCAGTGATCCGCCGTATCTTAGGGAGTAGTTCCGACGTGATTCTGAGCATGAGCACTGGGATGCGCCCTTCGTTATACGTATCTGTCTGGCGCTCGGCCCATCATTTGCATGGGGTCACGCCTCATTTGCATGGCTCACGCCCACTTCCACCTACGCCGGCTTACGCCTAGGAAACCCAGCGCAGTTTTGGGAGCACTGGCTTTGTTAATTCAGTGCTTGCCTCTCTGCGCTGCGTCGGCGTAGCGTACAGGAGATACACTACGGCGGCATAAATGTGCGCCGCTGTCTGTGAATCCAGGCCAAAGTCTCTAAAAATCGGGCGAAATGACAGGAGAAAACAAGTATATTTTACTACATGTAAAGGGGTGGATTTACTAAATGAATAGAGTTGATTTAATAAAGGCACAAAGACTGAGAACTGTGCAAGTGAAGTTGCTCCAGAGCTTAGTACATGAGGGGAAGCTCTGCTGACTTCCATCATCCACTTATGGGCAAGAATAAATGCTGTATTTTTTTCTTGCATGTGATTGGGTATTATTTGCCTCGTACTAAGCTCTAAAGCAACTTGAAAACTGCAGTCTATTTGCCTTAAAGTGGTTGTAAACCGTTACATACCACTTTTACCTACAGGTAAGCCTATACCAGGATCCCATTGCGGATGCCTGCATCGATCACCTGGAAGGATTAGGACTACAGCAACTTATATGCGGTCCCACGCATGCTTCAGGTCACTCACTCGACCTAATTTTCAGACAAAACCTGAAAATAAACATTTTGGGAAATGAACCTTTGCCATGGACAGACCACCATGCAATTAGTTTCATAATTTCCAAAATTCCACCAGTTATAAAAGCACCCAAGCCGGTGACAATACACTGGGCTAGATCTCAGAAGAAGCTCCATTCGGAACTCTTCAAATCTACCTTGGGAAACCGAATCGAAACTATTCATCCTCAGTTAACAGCCTCAGATACACTGGATGCCATAAATGCCGCTCTGCTACAATCAGCCGACTTAGTAGCACCGAAACGCAAAGTCCGCATCCGGAAAAAAAAGTCCGGCTGGTTCAACAACCAGCTGTCCCTACTGAAGCAAGAGCGCAGAAGGGCGGAAGCCGCCTGGAAAAGAAGCCCTTCAGAAGATCACCTCATCATCTACAAGGCAATAACAACACAATATCATAAAGAAATCTTCAAAGCAAAGAAACATCATTTTTCTATGACGATTAACAGCGCCATGAACCGCCCCCGAGAACTATTCAAGATGGTCACCCAGACCATGAATCCGGGATGTCTTGAAGTCCCCAATTCAGACACCCAAGAGTTCTGTAATGAACTATCGGATTTCTTCATCGACAAAATCGAAAGAATCCGGGTAAGTATTCTGCAAAATAATACCCCCCTCAGCCCCCTCTTCAATCAACTACAAAACACCAACAGAAACCTTCTACAATCAACTAAGTTCACTCTGGAACCCATCTCCATCGATACCACCAAAAATATCATTGGTGCGTTGCGGAACAGCACAGCACCCAATGACATCATTCCCACCAAGCTGCTGAAGGAATGCGCCGACATTCTGGCGCCTCCCATCACACAGCTTATAAATCAGTCATTTAAGGAAGGCATAGTGCCATCCCTGCTGAAAGAGGGCACAATCCAGCCCATCCTGAAAAAACCTAACTTGGATCCGAAGGACCCAACTCACCGCCGCCCCATAACAGGCCTAAATATTCTCTCCAAGATAATGGAGAAAATAGTGGTAAAACAGCTGCAACAGCATCTGGATACCCACAATCTACTCGATCCATTTCAATCAGGTTTCCGTCCCGGACACGGGACAGAAACGGCCTTACTCAAAATATGGGACGATGCCCTCGAGGCCGCAGACGAGGGAGAATCCTGTCTCCTGGTTCTGCTGGACCTAAGCGCAGCCTTTGACACAGTAGACCACAAAATGTTACTGATGCGACTGGCCGAGGTAGCCAGAATCGCAGAAGGTGATTTACCATGGTTTTCCTCCTTTCTTGAAAACCGATCACAAACAGTGAAACTGGGATCTTTCATGTCGGAAAAACGCACGGTGCCATGTGGAGTCCCCCAAGGATCCCCCCTGTCACCGGTACTGTTCAACATCTATCTTCGCCCTCTCTTTGATATTATCAGTAGCCAAGAACTACTCTATCACTCTTATGCAGACGATACGCAACTGTATTTTCGCATCTGCAACAAAAATGATCATCACCTCAGTTTAGAGAAATGTCTCTCTTCGATAGAAAACTGGATGACTAAGAGTTATCTTAAACTCAACAGTTCCAAAACAGAACTTCTTATGTTTCACGCCAGCCGAAAGAGTCAACTGGCAACAACCTGGACACCGCCGCCCATTCTGGGCCAAAGCATCACCCCTAGCTCCAAAGTCAAAAGTCTAGGAGTCATTTTTGACACCTTCATGACAATGGACGCACAAATAGGGTCAGTAGTCAGCGGATCGCACCATTTGTTGCGCCTACTACGCAGACTTATTCCATTTATCCCCAAAGAAGACGTAGCAGTCGTGGTGGGAACAATCGTGAATTCCAGACTGGACTATGCTAATGCCCTTTACCTCGGGCTCCCAAAGTACCAAATCGCTCGTCTGCAAGTCGTACAGAATACGGCCGCCAGACTGGTGACTGGGAAAAGGACATGGGAATCAATCTCACCTTCGCTGAGAACCCTTCACTGGCTGCCAGTAAAAGACAGAATTGTATTTAAAGCACTCTGCCTGACACATAAGTGCATCCATGGGAAGGCGCCGCAATATCTTTGCGACAAGATAGAACCTCACAATTCTAATCGCGTTCTGCGATCCACTGACCAAAATCTGGTCAAGGTGCCAAAAACCAAATACAAGTCCAAAGGAGAAAGAAGGTTTGCTTTTCAAGGTCCGAGACTATGGAACGCTTTGCCAACCAGCGTTCGGTTGGAGGAAAACCACCTGACTTTCAGAAGACAGATTAAAACTCTGCTCTTTTGATGTCATGAGACACGAAACATCAAGCGCCCAGAGGCGATTCAGTTCGCATGTGCCGCGCTATATAAGTTTTTTCATTCATTTCATTCATTCATACAGTAATAAGGCTTACCTGTAGGTACTGGAAATATCTCCTAAACCTATGTGGTTTAGGAGATATTTACCATACATGCTTATGCTAACGTCATCAGCGAATACGCACTGAAGTAAGGGCACGTGCCGTTTCTACGGGGCCCATGTAGTGAACGCGGGCTTCCACGTGCAATGTGTCAGAGTGACATCATGCAACTCCGTCCAGTCACAGAGATGGAGTCCGTGGCCCTGGAAGAAAGAGTGATGAAGATGGATTCTTCCACCAGCAGGGGAATCTGGGACATTGCAGGCTTTGTTTGCAGGTATGTGTCACATAATGGGCTAGTATGCAATGTATACTAGCCTATTATGCTTTTACTTTGCAGGAAACAAAAGAGGAAGTAAAACCCCTCAGGGTTTACTTCCTCTTTAAAGTAGAATTATAGGCAACATTTCTTTTCCATTTTGGATAGAGCAAGGGAGGGACAGTTGTTTTTTTTTTGCCATGTGTCCCCATATTACTTTTTTGAGGACAACCCCAAATTTGGGACAAACAGAGGTAAATGCCTGACTGATGTTCTAATCCACCTCCACTTTATCCAAAAGTAAAAAAAAAATAATCCTTTATTTATTCTTTAAGTAAGTTGACTCCAATGATTTCCATATTTCCATATTTAGGTTTCTATGCATTACTGTTAAGAGAACTTATCCAAAAACGCAGAAACTACTCAAAACGGCCTATTATATTTTACATTTCTTAAATACTGCATGCTTGGACCACTACTTAATTACTGCATGCATGGAATTATTTATTTCCTGTGAATTGAGTTTAACACTTTATGTGGTATTTACCAAGTGTTTTGTGGTAAATACCCGAAAAAATGGTCTAGTGTATTAACAGTCTCAGGATCACATGTTATATTTAGATAAAATGTGTCCTAGCACCTAAATATCTCATGCAAGTTCATTCTGTGAATGGAGCCCAGTATGTTTAGCTTATATCATTTTTTTGTGTGACACATCTACTGTGTTGTATATATGGATTGTGTATTTTTGTTTAATTGTTATTGTTTATTTATGTGTTAATCCTAAATGCCATACAGGGAGATAACTGCTTAAACTAAATAAATGTATGTCCATTTTGGCTATGATACACATATGATCATATTTTATGCATTTGTAACCTATTTTGGCTCTTTAATTATACAGAAAATATTAAATTGGTTATATACAGTGTATATATACTGTATTTAAGTGTATGGCCACGCGGTGGCACATTTAAAGTCCCTTTTTGCTCCCACCCCATATGGGTGGGAGGTGTTTCGTCTGTGTTCTAATTTAGGGATGACAACTATGGATCAACATGAGAAAGAATAGGATGAACCCACCTTTTTTAAATCTCTGGGCATTAAAAATGTTGGTGGTTGACCCCACATAGTGGGGGTCACACTTTACTGAAGGGGTCGGCAACATGTCGATCGTGGACCACCTGTCGACTGCGAATAGGTTCCTTCACCACCGACTCCACCTTCTAGGTGTCGGTCTTTGACTCCCAACCTCCACCGCGGCTCCGCCATGCCTTTTTTGTCCCTGGCGCAGGCTCTCTCTGCCTCCCACGTTCAGCCTCCTCCACGGCTCCACCACACCTTCTGTGTTCCAGTCCCAGGCTCTCTATTCCTCCCGCTGCCTTCTCAGCGGCTGTTATTAGTGACCAGCGCAGATCGGGAGGAAGCACAGCTCAGGACTGAGGGCAGGGGAAGGAGCCGGACAAATTAACATTTTAAGTTAAACTGCTGGTGATTGGTTACTAGGACACAAGGTGGTCCTAAGAAACCAATCACCAGCTTGCTCTGCCAGCTCCCACCCTCTGTTCCTCTGTGCTGCCTCCCGGTCTCCTGCGGAAATGGGTAAAACACTGCTATGGGAGGCATGGGGGGCAGAAGTTACTGCTATGGGGGGGGGTGATAGGGCAGAAGACACCACTGTGTGTGTGTGTGTGTGTGGGGGGGGGGGTGATGTGAAGGGGCAGAGGACACTGGTATAGGGCAGGGTCACCCCCATAGAAGTGTCCTCTACCACCCTTAACATCACCCCCCCAATGCAGCGTAAGTTTGAAGAGGCATGAGTCCTCTGGGTCACTTAGAATGACATTGTCAGGAACTACCTCCCTTCAGCCACGTACAACTCCTTGGGTTTATGGGGACTGAACCCCATATCTTGAAGACTGCTGCATGTTATCCTCTACCTCCATGCTGACACAATCTTCCTCCTCCTCCTCCTCTTCCTCCTGTGTGTTTGGCAGCCCTACAGGAATGGATCCTGCATAAAGGGGGCCTTGAGAGAAAAGGAAGTCCTCCTCTCCCTCGCTTTTCTGCCTCAAGTGCCCTGTCCATGATTACATGAAGTGTGTGCTCCGGCAGGAAGACTAGAGCGACAGTGTCACTGATGCATGCATTGTTACTGCTCACCATCCTTGTGGCCTCCTCCAATGGTGACAGGACAGTGCATGCATCCTTAATCAGTAGCCACTGTGGTGGCAAAAATAATCCAAGCTCCCCTGAGTCTGGTCTGTCCTGGTGCCATACCCAAACAAGTGCTCATTGATGGCCATCTGCTGTGTGTGCAGCCACTGCAGCATTGCCAATGTTGAGTTCCACCTGGTGGGCATGTCACAAATGAGGTGGTTGGTGGGCAGGTTTAATTTCCTTTGAATGTCGGTCAGCCGAGCACTGGCATTGTAGGACTGCCTGAAATGACCACAGACTTTTCTGGTCTGCCTAAGAAGATCTTGTAAGCCTGGGTACCTGGTCAAGAAATGCTGCACCACCAAATTCAGGATGTGTGCCAAGAATGGAACATGTGTCAAGTGACCCTGTTGGTGGGCAGAGAGAAGGTTGCTGCCATTGTCGCATACAACCATTCTTGTCTCAAGCTGTCATGGCGTCAACCACCGTTGATCCTGCCCCTGCAGAGCTGGCAGAATCTCTGCCCCAGTGTGGCTCCTGTCCCCTAGACAAACCAACTGAAGCACTGCATGGCATCTTTTAGCCTGACTGCTTGCATAGCCCCTTGGACTCTTAGGGAGCACTGCTGGTTCAGCAGAAGAGGCCATAGAGGAAGAAGAAGAGGAGGGGTGGAGCAGACAGATGTGGCAGAATCACCACTAGCCTTTTGGAGGTGTGGTGGCAGAACAAGTTCCAACACTGAACCCTGTCCTGCATCCTTCCCAGCTGCCAGCATAGTTATCCAGTGTGCCATGAAGGAAAGGTAACATGCCTGACCATGCCTGTTGGAGCATGAGTCAGCAATAATGTGAACCTTGCTGCTGACCGCCCTGTCCAATGAGGCCAAAACATTTCCTTCCACATGATGGTAGAGAGCTGGAATGGCCTTAAGAAAAAATAAAAAATAAATTGGAACCTGCCACTGTGGTAAAGCACTTTCCACAAATTCACGAAAGGGGACAGAATCTACCAAATTAAAAGGCAGCAGTTGTAGTGCTAGCAATTTGGCCAAGCTAGTATTTAGATGCTGATCATGTGGATGGCTGGGGCAGTATTTTTTTATGGTTCAGCAACTGGGGTAGCAAAATCTGCCTGCTGAAATCAACAGGTGGTGTACTGCTAGCAGATTGGCTGCAAGTACTTGTGGAACCTACTGCTATACCTTTATACCTCTCAGTGCAGGTTTTTGAGAGGACTTGAGGTGTAGTAGGAGTTGAGATCCCTGATGAGGAGCAAGAATGTGGGTCTTTCAGGTACTGTTGCCAACAGAATGGACAGGTCATCATACATCTTTGACTATTTTGACTACCTCAGAATTGTAAAAATGAGTGAAGCATGGATCTCGGAGGAATTCAACACATGTGACCAGTAGACCATGTTTCATTCAAATTCTGGTGAACGCCTGTGGGCTAATTTTTTGGGCATGTACTGGCCGACACTTTATTCTGTATCCGGTGAATGCCTAATGTACCACCAGCCACAGAATAAAAAGTTGTTTGCTGTCCGGTGAACGCCTGTGGCCGTGGGCTAATTTTTGGGGCCTGTAATGGCCGACACTTACTTCTGTATTCGTTGAATGCCTAATGTACCACCAGCCACAAAATACAAGGTTGTTTGCTGTCAGGTAAACGCCTGTGGGCTAATTTTTAGGGCCTGTAATGGCCGACACTTACTTCTGTATCCGGTGAATGGCTTAATGTACCACCTGCCACAGAATACAAAGTTGTTTGCTGTCCGGTGAACGCCTGTGGCCGTGCGCTAATTTTTGGGGCCTGTAATGGCCCACACTTACTTCTGTATCCGGTGAATGCCTAATGTACCACCAGCCACAGAATACAAGGTTGTTTGCTATCAGGTGAATACCTGTGGGCTAATTTTTAGGGCCTGTAATGGCCGACACTTACTTCTGTATCCGGTGAAAGGCTTAACCTCCCTGGCGGTATGATTCTTTCAGAAAAAACATGCTAAAAGCGGTACCATTATTTGCAAGGAAATTTGGCGTTTTATATTGTAGGCCTGTAATTTTTAGAAATAACTCACTTAAATCTGACCAAACAAGATTCTAATAGGCATCCCAGGTATGACATTTTTTTAAAAACAAAATTATAAATTATAATATAATAAATAACTATAAATAATTATAACAAATAATAATATAATTATAATAAAAATTATTCAATAATGTAATCAAATCAAAATCACTGAAATTTGCTCAGTTGCAGAATTGTCGTTGTCATTATTTTTTTTTTTTATGACGAATTTCCCCACAAATCGCTTTCGCACATTTCTGCAAGTGATTATAATTTATTATCGCTGTTTTCTAACTGATCTAAAACTATTTTTGACATAAAGGGACACTTTTGGTTGCTATGGACAATCTACAGTTTGCAGGGAGAAAAATAGGTTTTTATTATATAAAATGACATGCAGGACACTGGGCAGACCACTAGGGACAAGGGGGGTGTTTTTTTTACATACAGTACAATCTATAAGATTACAGTATACTGTATGTAATGTGTTTGTTTACTTTTTTGAATTTGTCGCCGTTCTCCGTCCCCGTGCGTCGTAACGTAGATCGGCGGCACAGGAGGACGCTGTGTGAATAGAGCGAGGTCCCGCTCGCTCACACAGCGCGGTGGCATCGCTGGATCCAGGGACAAGGTAAGTGAACACTCCCTGTACATCCAGCGAGGCGAGCCCGAGTCTGACTCGGGGTTACCGATTTTAGCCCAAAAATCTCACCCCGAGTCAGACTCGGGAACACCGCTCAGGAGGTTAATGTACCTCCAGCCACAGAATACAAAGTTGTTTGCTGTCAGGTGAACGCCTGTCGGCTAATTTTTGGGGCTTGTAATGGCCGGCACTTACTTATGTATCCGTTTTTTCACTTAATACTTCTGGTAGGTCAGTGTCCATGTTGTGGGACTATTTGTCCACAGCTAGTAAGTATTTTGTGGCTGCAAATATGATCTGAAGGTTTTTAATATTCACTTGCCATTAAAGTCAATGGGGCCCGCCGCAAACTTGCGGTTCGCGGACATTTGCAATCGTTTGCGGTTAGTGTTCGCTAACCTTTCCGTCGGATGTTCGTCCATCACTAATCCTTAGTTCTAACAAGGGATTAGACCATTGTGATATGCATTTACAATGTATTATGTTCGGAGTGATTGGGTTTTTTTGCAGCAAATTATGTATATGCTTGTATATTCACACACAAAGTCAATAAAAATCTGGTGAAATGACAGAAGAAAATAAGTTCATTTTACTACATGTAATGGGGTGGATTGAATAAATGTAATGGGGTGGATTTACTTAAAGGCACACTTTGGAAGTGAAATTTCACCAGAGCTTAGTAATTTAGAGGGAGCTCTGCTTTCTTCCATTTTCCAATCATGTGCAAGCAAAAGAGCTGTGTTTTTCCCTTGCAGGTGATTGGGTATTTTTTGCAAAGTGAAGCTTTACCTCAAATTGCAAGTTTTTTTGCCTTAAAGTGGATGTAAACCCACTCTCATCCTTTCTAAACTACTGCCATAGTGCTGATCTATAAGGATATACATGCCCCCTGCATGTATCCCTACCTGTCAAATGTTTCCCCTCCGTCTGTTATAAGAACTGAAAAATTGCAGATTCTGTTGGTGGATCTGTTGACTGGAGCTCAGTGGGTTGGGTCGTGATGTCAGTAGACTCCCCGCCCTCCTCTACACTCCCCTTGTCAACATGCATTTTTTTCCTATGTAGTCCTTACACTAAATTCTGCTATGACCACTAATATCCAGTCAAAATCCAGAAAAGTAACCACATGACTTTAGAAAAGGAGTGGGGTGGGAATTAAAAAATAATGCCTGTCTCCAGGCTAGTGCATGAAATATGTAAATAACCTGTCACTCACAGCAAGGGGGCGGAACGGACTAAGGTCTTTCTCTGTAAGTCTGTTTTATTTCACTAAACAATAAAAGAGGATTGCTCAGAGCTGGATTAACTCGGTGTGGCAAGACTGGGCACAGATGATAGGAAATCTTATACTGTACATTGTGACATAAAAAAAAAGATCTATTGTTGAAATACCATTCAATAGTTCTTGTGCTGATATTTTTTTTTATGCAGATTAATTTGAGTACCCAACAACTTTAGATGGGTTGGTTTTATCTTTATTCTTTGGAGTTTCTACTAGTTAAAATTATCTAATTTACCTTAGCATTTGAAATCTCTGTTCCATTGGTTCCGCTCTTTAAAACATTGCATAGTGTATTGAGTGCTGTCACTGGCCGGTGCTGTGGCATTGTGCCTCCACCTATTACTAGCCCGGTTGATTACCATGCTGGGTGATAGGTATTTAGCCCTACAAATGGGCTATTCTATTATTTTTTTTCTGAATGAGGGGAGGGAGTCTTACTCCTCCTCACATTCTGGCCCTGGTTTAGGCCTTGTGTTATATTATGTATTACAGTTGTGGTTATTATTTTGACTTGATTTTTTTTTCTCCTTTTCTTCTAACTGTTTCTCTCTTTCAGCCTACCTGCCAATAAGAGCCCCACCTGAGGTGTTCCTGAATGTCTTGTACCCTAACATTGTGAATGATCTTCTCTTTTATGGCTTTGGTCCTTCTAGGAGAGAGGTAGGGGACTGTGGGTTGTTCAGAGTTTTTCCCCTTTCGCTCCATGGCTGGCACTAATACTTACTCTTCCCCCCTGCGTGTTGTATCACACAATACTCAGGGATTGAATTCCCAGACCAAGAGAAAAAAAGCCTTTCAGGCATATCGATCTCGTCATATAGATGTAGTTCTTTTACAAGAGACTCATTTGCCACAATGGTACACCCCTCATTTATACATGTGCACTTTGCAGTTTTTTACCTGGCTAATGCTGAAGACAAGACAAAGGGAGTGGCGATTTTATTTTCTAAGCATTGCAAATTCAATTTTAAGTTGGAACACATGGACCAGGAGGAAAGGTTCCTGTTGGTTAAAGGAACTAATGATGATAAGCTATATACTTTTATTTATTACTATGGTCCTAACAGAGGACAAAAACAATTCTTTAAACAATTGTTCCAATCTCTTAGCCCTTTTATGGAAGGTGTCATAATTATGGGGGGGGGGGGGGGGTGACTCTAACACAGCCTTTGATATTGGTTTGGACAAATCTAAACCCCAAAGAGCACAATTAGTTTGACCAAACAAAACAAGTGTACAGATTGCTCGATTTATTTTTTAATCTAGATTAACAGATATCTGAGGGGAAATAAACCCTAATGCCGCATACACACCATCACTTTATGTGATGAAAAAAAACGACACTTTCTGTGAAGTAAAAAATGACATTTATGAAACTTTAATTTTCAAAGACGAAGTTGCCTACACACCATCATTTTTCTCACAATGTTCTTGCAAAGTGAGGTTACGTTCCACCACGTTTTACCATTGAAGCTTGCTTCATAAGTAGCTTCTGGGCATGCGTGGATGAAAAAACGTCTTAGAAAACGACGTTTTTTGCTACACACGGTCAATTTCTGTGAAGTAAAAAGTGCACTTTTGAAAAACGACACATAAAATTGAAGCATGCTTCAATTTTTTTTGGTCGTTTTTTACAAGACATAAAACAACGTTTTCCCCCACACACAGTCAATTAAAGTGACGTTTTTAAAAACATCATTTTTTTTCATCACATAAAGTGATGGTGTGTACGCGGCATAAGACATGGGATTATACACAATTCTCTAATCCGCACCAATCCTACTCCCGTATAGACCACATTTGGATCTCTACACATCATATCCCATTGGCTCTTTCTTCCTCTATAATTGTTGATGCCTGGTCAGACCATTCAATGGTTCTATTGTCACTTAGAAGAGACAATCCCTATCCACAGGTTGCTCATTGGACTCTCAATCAATCATTATTAAAGGAACCCCTTGTAGTAACTGAAATTCAGGAAGCTTTGAAGGATGTTTTCTTCTTCAATGATACATAAACTGTTTCTCCTGAAACTTTTTGGGCTGCCCATAAAGTGACTATTAGGGGTAAATTAATACAAATAGCATCCAGAAAAAAAGAGGGAGAGGATTGTAGAAATAGAGAAGCTGGAGAGAGATTTTACTAATTTGTGTAAACAACATAAAAGGAGTCCATCCAGTGTCCCTGTGTCCGAGTTAGATGCTGCACGAGTGGCTCTTAACCTGGCTCTCACAGCTACAGCTGAAAAATCTATTAAATGGTCTGGGGCCAAATTTTACCAGATAAGGGACAGAGTGGGACCCATGCTAGCTAGGAAATTATCACCTAGACTCCGTTCACATGTTCTTCCAAAAATTAAACAAGCAGATGGCTCCTTTACTTTGAACTCACAACGCATAATGAGGGCTTTCCAGGACTTCTATTTTAAGTTATATAAGGCAGAAGATCACTCTATTTCTACTGGGGTGGAAGAAATCCTAGGTGATTTATGTTTACCGAAGTTATCAGATATTCATAGGGCATCTCTAGTGAGGAAGTGGCGGATGTTATAAAAGCTTTAAGGGGGGTATGGCTCCTGGTCCTGATGGCTTCTTCTCTCCATACTATAAAACATTCTCAGATGTATAAATTTCCTATCTAACTCAATTTTTTTATTCCATGACTAAAGGTTCTCCGATTGGTGTCCAACTTAATATGGCCTATATCTCTGTAATCTCAAAACCAGATAAAGACACCAGTTGGATTGAAAATTATAGACCAATTTCCCTAATCAATAATGACCTAAAAATATTGACCAAATTATTAGCTAACAGATTGGCTTCTTTTATATGACTTTATATTCATAAAGATCAGGTTGGATTCATACCTGGCAGGCAAGGTCCTGATCAAGTGAGAAGAGCAGTGGATAGTGTATCACTTCTGCAGTCAGGATGAGAGGGAGATCACAAACAGGAGGGTATGTTACTTTTGCTGGACCTTCAGAAGGCCTTCGATTCAGTATCGTGGCCATATTTATTTGCGGTCCTTAAATGTTGGGGATTTGGACAGAATATGCTGGGAATTCTAGAAGCCCTTTACTCTAAACTGAAGGCTAGAATCAGATTGCAAGGAATATTTTCTGATCCAATTAAGATTGGCAGGGGTACATGTCAAGGTTGCCCTCTTTCTCCCTTGATATTCGCTATTATGATGGAATCTTTGGCTATAGCCATTCAGGATAATCCGGATATCAGGGGGGTTCAATGTGGTCAAGACACTCACAAATGTGCTTTGTTCGCGGATGACTTTTTACTTTTTGTGACCTCCCCACGGTCCTCTTTACCAGTAATATGTTCTTTACTCGACACATTTTCGATAATATCTGGACTCAAAGTTAATATGTCTAAATCTCAGGCTCTTCCATTAAGTACTTGGGCATTAATGTTACTTCATAATTCAAAAATGTATATCAAGCTAATTACCCTCCTATGTACAAGAAGCTAGAAGCTGACCTTAGGGACTGGGAGTCACACAATATCTCTTGGATTGGTAGGATTAATTAGGTCAAGATGACACTCTTACCTAGACTGTTGTATTTATTTTGTTCTCTTCCTATTCCGATTAAAAGAGATCATTTGAAATCATTTCAAGGTAAACTTACTAAGTTCATATGGAACAAGAAAGGTCCACGCTTATCAAATTTTTGCCTATTCAACCTTCCCAAACAAGGAGGGTTAGGTCTCCCGAATCTTTTATGGTATTACCAGGCAGCACGATTGGCGCAATTGTCAGTTATATACTTTAAAACAGAGCAACCGGACTGGGTTTTGATTGAAAAACAAGCAGCTCCTTCTTTTTCTTTAGAACATTTATCATGGTGTTCTCCCAAAGACAGACCACCCATCATGTCACCTTTCCTCTCTCAGTCTCTCTCATTATGGGACTTGCTTCGAAAACTTCCCTCTCTGTTCTCTGAAAGTCAATCTTTGGCCCCTTTGTTCCAGAAACCTCTTTTTTTTACAAGGCATAGACGCTGAAGTATGGTGGCATGACAAGGGGGTGTACCGCATTGGCCACTTTCTTTCCCCCACAGGCCCTTTACCTATTGAATATTTTGTGGAAAACTAGACCTCCTCCAGACTGAAATATTGAGATATTATCAAATTTCTTGTTTTGTAAGTTCTCTATGGAAAACTAGTTCTACCTCCCGAGGTTTTACTACATAAGAGTGTGATACATTTGCCTATATGTCTCAGTTTAATTCTCCCTGCTTGCCATTGTGATTACCATCCGGTTATTGAAGTGCTAATGTCCCCTCACTATTTCTAAAGGTTAATTGATCTATTGTGTTCTGTGAAGGAGATCTGTGTTTATGTGGCTTGTGTTAATTATTCTGATTGCTTCATTGTGGTAATTATCTCTCTATATGCGGGGTCGAGTTGTCTAGTTAATGTATTTAGTACAACTAGTACTCAACTCCACTGATGTCATTATCTAAAGAAAATGTGTTTTCAGACTCGGCTCCGTCGTGTCTGCCTACTCATCTGTATGGAAGCCCCAGTGTGAGGGGGGCGGAGATTTGTCATTGTAACAGTTTTGGAAATGACATATAAGCTGTGTGTTATAACATTAAACTCAGTCTTGGTTCCAGCATCCAGTCTTGACTCATGTGTGGGGGATCCTGTGATGGTCTTGTATGGAGAGGAGGGAATGCTTGACGGGGATATCATACCGATACCGTCACAAAGAGTTTTGGTGTGGGCAGGCCGTGGAGCGGAAGGGGGATCTCTGTATTCTAAAAGTCACTGGCATCTCACTATGAGAAACTGCCTCTTATGTTGGCCTGGGAGAAGGAATTCCTGATCGACTGGGATGTCGAGGACTGGCATGACAGCTTCTCTCGCTCAATATCAGGCTAAAATCAAAATCTTTACAAGATGGTACCTGGTTCCAGCGAGATTGACTGTAATGTATCCCTCTGTTTCACCTCTTTGTTTTAGGGGTTGTCAGGCATTGGGTACTATGATTCACATTTGGTGGGAATGTCCCAGAATTCATGGATTCTGGAATAGGGTCTTTCATATTTTACGCAATGTTACAGGCTGTACTATACATCAAAAACCAACGATTGCCTCGCTTAATGGATTTTTACCACATATTTCTAAAGCTACCCGTAAATAGATTTTGTTTATTTTGACGGGAGCCAGGCTAACTATTGCTAAGGCATGGAAGGTTAACATCAGTATCTATCCTGTCTATGAAAAAACAAGTTTCTTGGATTATGGAGCAGGAAAACATGGTCAGTTCTTTATTGGACAAGACCTCACAATTTAAAGCTGTGTGGGAACCTTGGGCTCGGTTTCTGGGAATTTCATTGGTTCCTAGTGTGGGCAGCAATACTAATCGCTGATCTTTAGGAAGTATATTTGGCAGGTGGGCTTTCTATACTTTCTCCCTTCTTCCCCTTTTTATGTTTTTATCTTTCTTTTCTATTTTTTCTCTTCATATATTTTATTTTTCTTTCTTATCATGAAATTTATTTTTATTAGATATATGTATAGTATAATTTTGATGTATATTATATTGGACTTACAGGTTCTGATTCTAGCTATATGTACCAAGATTGGATTGCTAGATTTAACTTTTACAAATGAGGACAGGTTCTTGTTCTCTTGAAAAGTATATGTAATTATCTTTATATAGATAGTTGAAGACTTTGATGATATTTCCCCATAAGTCTCCACTGTTGATTCTTAGTGGAGACAGGTGGGCTGGGAGGGGGGTACTTTCATCTCCCCGTTCACAGTAAGTTCCCTTTAGGGGTGTCGGGGGGGAGTGGTGGTCTTTCTCATCATCCTATTTTATTTGGGGTCAGATATTCTTTATTTCAAATTAATATGAAATGTATTTATTGGTTAATATGTTTGTCTACACTTTATTTTTTATACACTGTTTGTTTTCATTTACTGTGGTGATAATAATCTAAGAATCTATAATAATATTATCGAACTTTCCGTGAAGTCAATTGTAATATTTCCTATTGTTTACTATATTGTAATGACTTTTTCTTGATGAAAAAAAAAATTTGAATGAAAAAAAAAAAAAATCGGGTTTACAGCCACTTTAAAGTAGAACCATAGACACATATTTTTTTGCCATCTGTGTCCTCATTGAAGATTTCCCCATTATTACTTTTCTGAGGATAACCCAAAAATTAGATTTTTTTTTACTTTCACTTTTAATGATAATGGTAAACAGGACACATAGGGCTATATTCACATAGAACCGCGTATCTTTGCGGCGGCGTAACGTATCCGATGTACGTTACGCCTCCGCAACTTAGACGGGCAAGTGCTGTATTCTCAAAGCACTTGCTCCGTAAGTTGCGGCGGCGTAGCGTAAATCGGCCGGCGTAAGCCTGCCTAATTCAAATTTGGATCAGGGGGGTGTGTTTTATGTAAATGTACTGTGACCCGACGTGATTGACGTGAATGTAAATGACGTCCAGCCCCATTCACGGACGACTTATGCAAACGACGTAACTTTTTCAAATTTCGTCGCGGGAACGATGGCCATACTTAACATTGTTACGCCGCACTTACGCCACCATATAGCAGGGGTAACTATACGCCGGGAAAAGCCTAACGTAAACGGCGTAACTTTACTGCGTCGGCCGTGCGTACGTTCAGGAATTCGCGTATCTAGCTAATTTGCATACTCAACGCGGAATTCGAAAGAAGCGCCACCTACTGGCCAGCGTTAATATGCAGTTACGATCCGACGGCGTAAGAGACTTACGCCTGTCGGATCTAACAGATATCTATGCGTAACTAATTCTAAGAATCAGGCACATAGATACGACGGCGCAACGCAGAGATACGACGGCATATCTGGAGATACGCCGTCGTATCTCCACTGAGAATCTGGCCCATAGAGAGGGTAAAAATCCTTAATGAGGGCACAGACAACAGTAAAAACCTGACAGTGTTCTACTCAACCTCCACTCAAATTCAAAACTTAAGTGGTTCTAAAGGCAAAGTTTTCTTTGTATCTTAATGCATTCTATTGACTCCCACTACTCTCAATCAAAGTTAGTGAGCCAATGAGGAAAGAGAGGAGGTGGGGCCGAACCTTGGCTCTGTGTATGAATGGACACAAAGAGGAGGCAGTGGGAGCACTCGGCTGAAGGGAGGGGCCAGGATCTCAGGCGAGGGACCCGACTTTGTGCAAACCACTGCACAGAGCAGGTAAGTATAACATGTTTTTTATTTTTAACCCAAAAAAAATAAATGAGACTTTAGTACCACTTTAGGTAAATCAACCCCAATGATTTCCATATTTAATTTTCTTTGCATTACTGTTGAGACAACTGATCCAAAAAGGCAGAGACTACTCAAAATTGGTTATTATATTTGTATATTACTAATATACCGCATGCCTGGACCACTACTTAATTACTGCATGCTTTTAATTATTTCTTTCCTTCTGTGAATTGAGTTTAACGCCATTTTATGCAGTATTAATCAAGTGTTTTCTGAATTTTGCGCTAAATACCGTAAAACGGAATAGTGAATTGACAGTTTCAGGATCGCACAAGATATTTAGGGAAAACGTTTCTGGACACCTAGACAGAGCATGTGATCTGCTTTAACCACTTGCTGCCAGCCGTACGACTTTGTATGGCCGCAGTGTGGATCCCAATTGCCGGGAGGGGTGAAAGCCTGCGGCGGCGCGCGTGTACCGCCACGCGTGTGCCCGTCGCATCACTGAGATGCCGATGCGCGTACCTGCCAGCCGCGATGTCCGCCAGGCACCCATGATTTGCGGTTACACAGACAAGGACGTGGATCTGTGTGTGTAAACACACAGATCCACGTCCTGTCAGGGAGAGAGGAGACCGATGCTGTGTCCCTTGTACATAGGCACACAGATTGGTCACCTCCCCTAGTCAGTCCCCTTCCCCCACAGTTAGAAACACTATGCAGGGTACACATTTAACCCCTTCCTCGCCCCCTAGTGTTAACCACTTCCCTGCCAGTCACATTTATACAGTAATTAGTGCATATTTATAGCACAGTATAAATGTGAATGGTATTAAAAATGTGTCAACAGTGTCTGATGTGTCCGCCATAATATCGCAGTCCCAATAAAAATCGCAGATCGCTGCCATTACTAGTAAAAAATAATAATTAAAAACAAAAAATTCTGTCCCCTATTTTGTAGGCGCTAAAACTTTTGCGCAAACCAGTCGCTTATTGCAATTTTTTTATTTTTTTACCAAAAATATATAGAAGAATAGGTATCGGCCTAGACTGAGAAAAGTGAAAATTGGGCTATTTATTATAGCAACAAGTAACAAATATTGCATTTTTTTTTTTAATTGTCGCTCTTTTTTTGGTATAGCGCAAAAAATAAAAACCGCAGAGGTGATCAAATACCACCAAAAAAAAGCTCTATTTGTGGGGAAAAAAAGGACGTCAATTTTGTTTGGGAGCCACGTCGCGCAATTGTCAGTTAAAGCGATGCAGTGCCGGAAGCTGAAAATTCACCTGGGCAGGAGGGGGGTATATGTGCCCAGTAAGCAAGTGGTTAATGAATGAAGACCTATGCAGCTATTATGGATTGAATTTTAATTTCACTAAAAATATGAATACTGCTCAAAGTTTTGATTTTGTTTGCTTTTAGTTAAACTTTCATTATGCCAATGAGGAACCTAAGATACAAATGAAATTAGCCCCACTAAAGGGTCTCCTTTCAGATTGGAGGGACTTTAAAGGAGTGATTACAAGGCATTAAAGATGCTGGTTGATTTAGAGAATGAAACATTCTGGTTGTGGATCCCCACGTGGTACTTATATTCACTTATATTCACTCATGAATGTTAAGGTAAAACATTTCAGATAAGGACATTTAAAAAGGAATCAAGCAAGGTTCCCACACAAACTAGCCCTAAAGTTGACTTGTTTGTTGAGTTAATGACACAAGATAGGGTTGTGAAAATATGTGTTATCAGCATACAGTAGTATATACAGTATATACATACAGACATACACTAGAACATGCAATATGTCTCAGCAACAATACCAAGCATTATTGATTATACAACATTGAATGGATATCATCAAACAAAACTCAGACAAAATGGACTATATTGTACTCATGAATATTGTAATCATGCAATATTAAGTTTACAATTCCAAAGGGATATCATCATAAAACCCTCAGACAAAAGGAACAATATTGTACTTAGCAATACATTACAATACTGTATGTGAAGATGTTTGAGAAAATATTGAATAGTAGTATGGTATAGAAAGGTACAATGTAGACACCGATATTCTGGGAAGAAATAAAACAGAGTTGGGATGAGCCGAACACCCCCCCGTTCGGTTCGCACCAGAACCTTCGAACATACCGATCGTTCGTGCAAACTTTAGGACCCCATTGAAGTCTATCGGACTTGAACGTTCGAAATGAAAATTGCTAATTTTAAAGGCTAATATGCAAGTTATTGTCATAAAATGGGGTTGGGGACCCAGGTCTTGCCCCAGGGAACATGTATCAATGCAAAAAAAGTTTTAAAAACTGAAGTTTTTTCAGGAGCAGTGATCTTAACCTCTTCCATACCGGGCAGTTATACACACTTCCATACCAGGCCTATTCTGGCACTTCTCTCCTACATGTACAAATCATAATTTTTTTGCTAGAAAATTACGCAGAACCCCCAAACATTATATATGTTTTTTTAGCAGACACCCTAGGGAATAAAACAACGGTCATTGAAACCTTTTATCTTGCACGGTATTTGCGCAATAATTTTTCAAACGCCTTTTTTTGGGAAAAAAATAGTTTCATGAATTAAAAAAATTTAAAAACAGTAAAGTTAGCCCAATTTTTTTGTAAAATATGAAATATGATGTTACACCGAGTAAATAGATACCTAACATGTCACGCTTTAAAATTGCGCACACTCATGGAATGGCGCCAAACTTCGGTACTTAAAAATCTCCATAGGCAACGATTTGAAATTTTTTACAGGTTACCAGTTTAGATTTACAGAGGAGATCTAGTGCTAGAATTGTTGCTGGCACTCTAACGCACGCGGCGATACCTCACATATGTGGTTTAAACGGCGTTTACATATGTCGGCGGGACTTGCGTGTGCGTTCGCTTCTGCGCGCAAGCTACCGGGGACAGGGGCGTTAAAAAAATAAATTTTTATTTCTTTTTTTTTATATATATTTATTTCTTTTTTTACACTTTTTTTTTTTATTTTTTTTATTTTTTATCACTTTTATTCCTATTACAAGGAATGTAAACATCCCTTGTAATAGGAATGTGTGTGACAGGTACTCTTTATGGAGAGATGCGGGGTCAATAAGACCCCACATCTCTCCTCCAGGCTGGAAAGCATGAAATCGGTGAAAAAAAATTCACCGATCTCATGCTTGTGGTTGCTTAGCAGCCGCAATCGCGGCTTTGTTTACTTACGGGGACCCAGGCGTGACGTCATCACATCGCGCCCGGGTCCTCCGACGGTCATAGAGATGACTGGTGACCATCTGGTCACCAGTCATCTCTATGCTTCCTGCGAGCGCCGGACGATTCGTTCTCCGGGCCCCCGATGGCACGGGAGAGCCCGGAGAAGCACCGGATGGCGGCGGGAGGGGGGGATGTCCCCTCCCGCCGCCTGTAAGAACGATCTAGCGGCGGAACCGCCGCTATGATCGTTCTTACGTTGTGCAGAATCGCCGGCAGTTTAGAAGGATATCTGAATGATGCCTCTAGCTGCAGGCATCATTCAGATATCCACCCGGAAAGCCCAGGACGTCATATGACGTCCACTCTGAACGGCAGAAGTTCTTTGTGGACGTCATTTTACTATGGGCCGGTAGGGAAGTGGTTAATGATGCTTAAAGTGAAAAAAAAAAATTGGAAAAATTCCTTTAAATATCATACCTGCTGGTGTCTATAGTATGCCTGTGAAGTATCACATGTTTAGAACTGTCCCTGCACAAAATGAGATTACTATAAGACAAAAGTAATTTAAAACTGCTTGCAACTTTAATGTAATGTCTGGTCCCTGCAATATGGATGAAAACCATTGAGAAAAATAGCATAGGTTTCCCCCCTCCCCCCAGTTCATTACCAGCCCCTTTGGCCCTATATACTTTGAACAGCAGTATACAGGCGGTGCAAACAAGACAGGGACTGTAGGTTTGTTGGTAAGTAGAATCTGTTTGTAATTTTGAACTGGTACTGTTGAACAGGGGCAGAAAAATTGGGCCCTTGTTGGCGGTGGTGCTGGTGCCACAACAATCTAAGCCCTCACAGTTACTCTTGGTGGGCGCAGCAATGGGCCCTGCTGTGAAATATTAGATCAAGAATTGCAATTACATACCCCTGTTGAACAGGGGCAGAAAAATTGGGCCTTAGCCACAACACAGCAACCCCTCACAGATACTCTAGTTGGAGCGCACTAATGAGCCCTGCTGCAAAGTATTGCATAAAAAATTGTAATTACACTCCCCTGTTAAACAGGGGCAAAAAAAATGGGCCTTAGGCATTGGTGTTGGTGACACAACACTGCAACCCCTCACAGATACTCTAGTTCAGTGTTTCTCAACTCCAGTCCTCGGGGCGCACCAACAGGTCATGTTTTCAGGCTTTCCATTATTGTGCACAGGTGATTTTATCAGTTTCACTGCCTTTAGTAATTACCACAGCAGTTTGATCTGAGGGAAATCCTGAAAACATGACCTGTTGGTGCGCCCCGAGGACTGGAGTTGAGAAACACTGCTCTAGTTGAAGCGCAGGAATAAGCCCTGCTGCAAAGTATTGCATCAAATATTGTAATTACATACCCCTGTTAAACAGGGGCAGAAAAATTGGGCCTTAGCCACTGGTGGAGGTGCCCAGAACCAAAAATATTTTACAAGCTATCAGCATGATCATTGAGGAGGAAAAGGATAGTCACTCAGCTTAACAGGACAGTCACTCAGCATCAGCATAGGCAGTCTTGAAGGGATCTGACATTTAAAAAAAAAAATCAGTTACATCAGCATCAGGTGCTTGGTAGCTGGTGGTGATCCAAGCCTGATTCATTTTTTGAAGGTCAGTCGATCAAGGTCAGTGGAGAGGCGAACCCTGTGATCAGTTACAAAGCCTCCAGCAGCACTGAATGTGCGTTCTGAAAGAACGCTGGATGCAGGACAAGCCAGTAGCTCAATTGCGTACTGTGCAAGCTCTGACCAGTGATCCATCCTCAAGACCCAGTAAGCCAGAGGATTTTCGGTAGGAAAGGTGTCCAAGTCTGATCTTGCCCCTAGGTATTCCCGCACCATATAAAACAGACGCTGGCGATGATTGCTGGAACCAGTCATACCTTAGGGCTGCGGACTAAAAAATTGTCTGAACACATCGGTCAGACGGCCACCTTCTCCACCGCTCCTTCTGTGACTGACTGAAGCCTCAGCAACACGTTGTCCAGGACCAGGATTTTGTAACCTCCCAGTCTCTGGGAACGCGTTGCACAGACTTTCTACAAGGCCTCCAGAAGATGTTTTTATCTTATGCTCCCTCTACGCCGGCAATATAAGTTCGGCAACCTTACCCTTGTAATGTGGGTCAAGGAGGGTTGCCAGCCAGTAATGATCTCTCTCCTTGATAGCATGAATACAAGGATCCTTCCACAGGCTTTGCAGGATCAGGGAGGCCATACAACGTAGGTTTGCTGAGGCATTCGGTGCGGAGTCTTCTGGGTCACTGAGGACGACATGATCCGCAGCCACCTCGTCCCAGCCACGTACAAGTCAATGGGTTTCTTGGGACTGTATTTGATCCCTTGAAGACTGCTGCTGATGCTGAGTGCTAGGCTCCACCTCCATGCTGACACAATCCTCCTCCTCCTCTTCCTGTGTGATAGGTGGGCAAGCAGGAACACTGTCTGGATAAAGGGGGCCTTGAGAGGTAAAAAAGTCCTCCTCTTCCTCCTTCTGTTCTGCCTCAAGAGCCCTGTCCATTATTCCACACAGTGTGTGCTCCAACAGGTGGATAAGAGGGACAGTGCCACTGATGCATGCACTGTCACTGCTCACCATCCTTGTGGCCTCCTCAAATGGTAACAGGACAGTGAATGCATCCCTGATCATGGCCCACTGGCATGGGGGAAAAAACAAGCTCCCTTGAGCCTGTTCTGGTGCCATATTGGCACAGATACTGATTGATGGTCCTCTGCTGTGTGTGCAGTCGCTGCAGCATGGCCAATGTAGAGTTCCTCCTGGTGGTCATGTCACAGATTAGGCGGTTCTTGTGCAGGTTGTATTCTATTTGGAGGTCTGCCAGCCGAGCACTGGCATTATATGACCATCGGAAATGCACACAGAGTTCCTGGCCTGCTTCAGAACATCCTGTAAGCCTGGATATCTGCCCGAGAACAGCTGCACCAAGTTAAGGACATGGGTCACATGGGTCACATGGGTCAGTTGTCCTTGTCGTTGGTGCCATTGTCGCTAACCACCATTCCTGGCTTAAACTGGCGTGGCGTCAACCACCTCTGAGCCTGCCCCTGCAGAGCTGACAGAATCTCTGCCCCAGTGTGGCTCCTGTCCCCCAAGCACACCAGCTCAAGCAACGCATGGCATCTCTTTGCCTGCGTACCTGCGTAGCCCCCTTTTTTTTATATTTTATTGATTTCAAACAAAGAAGAGGAAGAGCAACAAACCAAAGGAATACATCGAGATACATTAAGATACATTAAAGGTGTCTATGATTAACAAATGAACATATTGGTCGCCTAACCAATTAGTAGGGTCTGGCACATAGGTGGATGATGGGGAGGTGGCGACACAATGTATAACAAACCATGGTAGATGAGATTAGAGAAGGAAGACAAATAAAAGGAAAAAGAGGAAGAGGGGGAAACAAGGGGGGAAGGGGGAGGGAAGAGGAGGTATTCTAGGGTAAGAGTGATGTGATATATAGCCAGGCAAGGTGGTTGGGATTAGAGAAGAAAAGGAGAAAAAGAGCAGCACGACAGAGCCGGTCAAAATCCTAGAAATCTCCACAGCAAAACTCAAATAATCAAGCAACAGGAGAGTAAAAGTACTGATTCCGAGGCTGGATTCACAGCTCACAAGGGTGGGATGATTAGTCAGGGGGGGTTGGGCTTCCAATATGGCCCTTATCTGAGAAAATGAAGGCACAGGAAGACAGGTTAAGTTGCTCATAGGCAGACAGGCTAAACTTTATAAAGGTCGACCATTTGTTGTCAAACTCAATTCTTGATTGCAGTGGATGGGTGTGTAGCTCAAGGTTTTCTCTGTAAAGCAGGGTCTTTAGATTCCTTGTCATTTCTGCAAGAGATGGGGGGGGGTAGACGAGATCCAGTGATTTAGGATAGTCCTGCGAGCCACAAGTAGTGTGAGGAGGATCCAATGTCGCAGGCCTTTAGGAAGAGGGTGATAGGCCATGTTTGACACATCCCTCTGTGGTGGGCAGCCAAATAGTAAAAGACTGGGTTCCTTCTCCAATAGGCAGCTTTTTACCTTGTGTATAAGTTGTATAATTGCCGACCAAAAATCAGCAATAGGAGGACAGTTCCACAGGCGATGTAGGTTTGTGGGTCAAGCACCACGGGCAAGCAGGGCCTATGTCCGGAGAGCGTGACATGGATAAAGAATAATAGGCTCTGTGCATCAGTTTGAATTGTGTTTCTCTCCAGGATTTGCATGGAGTGATAGTTCTGGTGAGTCTATAGTCCTCTATATTTATAGTCCTCTATATTTATTTGGTCAGGTAAGTCTTTAATCCAGGAAGACTTGCAGGTGCAATGTAAAGGTTTCCCAAACTTCGCATTTAGTAAGGGAGTAGATATCCGATATGGAATGTCTATTATCTGCCAACAGTATATCTAGAAAAGATGATTGAAACCTAATCGCCCTGTTAGGACAAACCTATGTTTGAATGGCTGGGATGTTTGAATGGCTGGGATGTCTGTGTGAGGGGAAGTGGAGAATATAAGTATGTCGTCGGCGAACAGAGCCACTCTCATGTCCTCCTGGCCGAATGGTAACCCGTGCAAGAGGGGAGATGCACTAAGGAGACGTAAGAGAGGCTCTATGGCAAGATTGAAAAGTAAAGGGGAGAGAGGACAGCCTTGCCTTGTACCTTTATGAAGCCGGAAGGGAGGTGATTGTATTCCTGCGGCAGTAACTGTGGCGGACGGAGCAGAGTACATGTTGTGAATAAAGGTGTTAAAAGGGCCTAACAAACCAAATCTTTGCATAACTACTGAAAGCCATTGAAAACTAACGTTATCAAATGCCTTTTCGGCATCTAGGATAACTATCACTACATCTTGCGAGGTGTTTATTTTTGCATATTCAAGGGCCGCAAGTACTTTGCGAATATTGGCGGACGCGGATCTCCCTTTGGTGAAGCCCGACTGTGCGCGGTGTATAAGTGACGGCATTATGTCCCCGAGCCTAGAGGCCACTATTTTGGAGAGTATTTTGGAGTCAACATTTAATAAAAAAATAGACGGAAAGAACCTGGGTCTAATGGGTCTTTACCCTTCTTGGCAATAAGCTTAATGTTGGCTAGATGGCGCGTTGGCAGGTATGTTCCGCCACTCCAGATGTAATTATAAACAGAAAGTAGTGTAGGAGTGACCTCCGGTTGCAGCAGTTTAAAGAATTCAGATGTGTAGCCGTCTGGGCCCGGGGCTTTACCATTTGAGAGACCGCTGATAGCACTCTTGATTTCCTCCAGGGTAATGGGGGCGTTCAAGCGTGTCAAAAGGTCTGGGTCGACTTCTGGTACGACAACGCTGTCCAGCCATTCGCGTGCTAACTCATCGTCGATTGACTCTTGGCCGTAAAGGTCTGTATATACATTTTCTAATGTTTTGTTAATATCCTTAGGCGATGTAGACTAGACATGTGCACAGAATTTTTTTTCGTTTTTTTTTTTTCTGTTTCGTATCGTTCCGTAGGTTCGTTTCCGTTCGTTTTTCGCAAGACGTCCGTTTTCCTGTTCGCTCCCGTTCGTTTTTCGTACGACGAGATTTTTTCGTATTCCGATCGTTTCGTATTTTCGTTACCGTTTTATTTTCGTACATGCGGGATGGTTCGTTATTCTGTTTAATTCATGTTCGTTACTTGTTAGACAATAATTTTCGTGAATTTTCGTCAATGATTTGCATTCTGTGTTTTGGATTCCTTTTTCTGTTCATGTTTTCAGTCGTATGTTCATATGACATCTATAACAATTTGTTGTGGATGTCATGTGGGCATGCGACTGAAGATACGAACAGAAAAAGGATTTTCATAATTTTGTACTTTCGTAAATATATCGCGGGATTCGCTGCACTTTCAACACGCAGCTCATCCATATTAACTATTGTTAAGCCCCATACACTTGGTCAGACTTTTTTAACAACAAACATAAAAACGATCGTTTTCCGTTCGTTCTCAGAAAATTTGTTCGTTTTTAAACTCCATCAGAAAACCATTTTTTGGTTCAAAAGTCTGGCCAACTGATCTCCCTTCAGATGAAAATCCACAGAAAAGTTTATTTGGCTTTACTGTACTACTCAGCACAAAAGATAAGCTGCTTTACTAACTACACTCACTGCCCATTCAAAAAAACGAAAATTACATCTGTGGCAAGGGATTTGCATTCTGTGTTTTGGGTCCTTTTTCTTTTGGTGTTTTCGGTCGTGTGTTCGTGTGACATCTGTGGCAAAAGATTTGCATTCTGTTGAATCCAAAATACGAACAGAAAAAAGGAATTCAAAATACAGGGTGTGGGTCTTTTGTTGTGGATGTTGTGTGAGCATACCACTGAGGGTGCGAACAGAGAAAGGGATTCAAATAAGATAGAGAGTGCAAATCTTTTGTTGTGGATGTCGTGTGAACATACGGCTGAGGATACGAGCAGAGAGGGGATTCAAACATGATACAGAATGCAAATCTTTTGTTGTGGATGTTGTGTGAACATACGGCTGAGGATACGAACAGAGAGGGGATTCAAACAAAATACAGAATGCAAATCTTTTGTTGTAGGTGTCATGTGGACATGCGGCTGAGGATACGAGCAGAGAGGGGATTCAAACAGGATACAGAATGCAAATGTTTTGTTATAGATGTAATTTTCATTCTTTTGCCGTTTTCGATTTGTCGTATTTTCGTCAGATCATTCGTTCGTATTTGCGGTTGTTCGTTATGCGGCTCATTCGTAATCCCGTCGTTTTCGTATTTTGGTGCTTTAATTTTTTCGTATGTACACATTATTCTGCGGGTACGAAAATGAACATTCCGTCTGGATTACGTAGTGCAGTGATATGCGTTGGAGTGAACGTACCTTTAGTGAGTCTCGCGAGTAGCTTCCCAGCTTTGTTACCAAATTTGTGGTAGTGTAATTGTGCTGCAGATAGCTTCATCTGCTCCACACTTTCCGCCCACGTATCGAATTGTTCCTTAGCTTCTCGCCAGGCAGTACGATTTTCATCAGTATTGTTGGCATTGAGAAGTGATTGGGTCGCTCTCACACGAGTAATAGCATCCAGGAATTGCTTCTGGGTGTCTTTCTTGTAAGCCGACGTGAATGATATAATTCTCCCACTTAGACAGGATTTGCCCGCCTCCCAGAATAAATTTGGGTTGTCTAAGTGTTGTATATTATTTTGCGTATAGTCTGACCAAGCCTCTGATATCATTGACCTAAAGCTGTCATTTTGGGATAAATAAGCTGGGAACCTCCATTGTCTAACCCCCGGGTTGGACTGTGGAATAGTCAGCGAAACCGAAATAAGAGAATGATCTGAGATCACCAAGTCATGTATGTTCGTGTGTTTAATCCTGGGCAGCAGAGAGTGAGTGCATAGGAAATAGTCTAATCTGGCAAGGGACCCGTGTACAGGGGAAAAAAGGTAAATTCTTTATCTATGGGGTGTTGTAGCCGCCATGTATCTATCAAGTTAAGGGCCTGGACCATGTGAAAGAAGTGAGTTGGACAGGCCGAACGAGACAGGGCTGACTGAGATTGGGTATTGGACCTATCTTCCTGGTTGCAGAGTGTGGAGTTGAAATCCCCCCCTATAAGGTGTGGGATGCCCCCATCAGCTGATATCTGGGACGCCAGCCTAGTAAAATAGGTTTGATCAGGGGAGTTGGGCGCATACACATTGGAGACTCTGAACTCGCCCGATGGTAGCTTAAGATGAATGGAGATCCATCTACCGTCTCCTCCTCTATCGATGGACACCAAGTCATAAACTAGATTTTTATGTAATAGGATAAGTGTGCCTGCTTTACGTCCATTGGAAGCTGAACCCAAGACCCTCCCCACCCAGACCTTCTGCATATGAAATAAATCTTTTTCCTCCAGATGCGACTCCTGGAGCAGAGCAATATCAGTTTTGAGCCTTTTTAGATGTCTAAGTATTTTCATGCGTTTAGCGGGTGAGCGTATACCCTTAACGTTCCAGGAAACTATGCAAGTCTGGGGTATTGAATATAGGTAATAAGGCTAGGTGAGTGAGGTTGTAACTGTGGTTTATCTGTTGTAAGCTGATCGAATTCGCTGTGAAAGAGATCCTCCTGCCTTTGTGGTTGAATGTAGTGCTGACGGAACCATCCTCTCATTAGGGAAAAGGGTGTGATGAAGGGGGTAAAGAAAGACAGAAAAGAAAAGTTTAAAAACAAAAGAAAAAACATTAAATCGTGACTTCGCTTTTTTCCGCATGCATTCCCATCGCCGGACGTACCGTCAGAGCGCTAACATGAAAATATATAAGTACCAGCATTACCCCCTAAATGGAGCTGCTGATTCAATTGGGCCTAGTTACTTGAATAAAAGGTAATACTTGTCACTTTAGAGATAGCCCTACGATGGGAATGTATAATGCCTCCCTATATAGAGGAAACGCAAAATAATAAAAGCATACTAAGAAAAACGATATCAAAAGTTATGACTAGCGTGCACCAATATATTGATCTCAACTAGCTCTGCGAGTCTCAGCTATACTGAAAACAATAGACTGCACTTACAAAAAAAGAAAACCTTCTGATCTAGTATAATGCTAAATGAGCACGAGGGGCATGGGCTCAGTCGCAAGGCAGATTACAGGTTAACTTTGGGCTGATGAGGGCCCATCGTAGCCTTGCAGCTAAGCGGGTCAAGTCGACCCCCGTTAGTCAAACACAATAAAGAACCTCCATAGTTCAGCCGGAATCCTGAAGGGCGAGTGCATTCGTGGGTTTCAGACGTTTTGGTGGATCCTTCCTCGGGCTTCTTTGGTCTCTTGGGCCTTGTTTTACCCTGTCAGCGTATGTGTCTGCAGGCGCTCGTTCGGCCGTAAGTGACTGGAGAAAAGCACGGGCCTTGTCCAAGGACTGTAGCGTAAGTTGCTCTCCATCCAGGGTTTGCAAGCGAAGGACAGCGGGATAAGCAAGTGTAAAACGAATACCCCTCTTGTACAGCTCCGCGCACACTGGTTGGAATTCATTTCGCTTATGAGACACCTCTGCAGAATAATCTGCAAAAATCAAGAGTTTGTGGCCTGCAATTTCTACCGAGCGTGTTTTGCGAAAGCTCTGCAGAATGTCCGTGCGGTCTGCATAATTTAAGTATCTCGCAATCACAGGTCTGGGACGAGTACGCTCTTCTGACATAGCGCCTATGCGGTGGGCTCTTTCCACAATGCAGCTGCGGCCTAGGCCTAGGCGCTCTGGTAGGGCGGTGGAGCAAAGGTCCATCAGGGAGCCTGGCTTGTGCGTTTCAGGGAGGCCAATGATCCTCAAGTTATTTCTCCTGGAGCGATTCTCAAGATTCTCCATGCAATCATGGAGATGTTGTTGATCTTGTATGAATCGCTCCAGGGCTCCATTCATGTTGTACTGATCATCCTCTACCGAGGATATATGCTGTTCGGCGTTTGATAGTCTCAGGGAATGGTCCCCTATTTCCTTGCGTAGATGCTGGATTCCCTCAGCCACTGCTCTCTCAACAGCAGCAGTGATGGTGGGTGAGAGCAACGCCGCCACGGCTTTGGCAATCCTCTCATCTGTGCTGTCCTGTTCCACACTTTTAGAAGCAACAGTGTCCATATCCTCGTGCGGCAGGGTGCCATCTGCGAGGCATCCATGTGATGGCTGGGACTGGGTGCTTTGCAGGGGAGAGGTACCTCGTGCTGCAGTGGCCATATTGGACGGAGCCGTGTCCTTCGTCGGGATGTCTGTTGTGCCGGGACCTCGAAGCATCCACGGCTGTGTGAGGTACCGTTCCATGCATGGGGGCGCAGAAAACGCTGTGTTCTGGGGCAATACCGGGGCTTTGTAGGCTGGTTTTCAAGCGGTCCGAGTGGAGCCTCCGCAGCTTGCTCCCTCTACATGGGGCACCGGAAACCGTAAGTCTTCGCGTAGCCCCCTTTGAACGCCTACAGAGCACTGCTGGTTCTGAGGACACATAAGCACAGGAAGAGGCCGCAGAGGAAGATGAAGAGGAGGGGGTGGAGGAGAGAGGTGTGTCACAATCACCAGTAGTAGCATTTGGAGGCGTGGTGGCGGAACAACCTCCAACACTACTGTACCTTGTCCTGCATCCTTCCCAACTGCCAGCAGAGTCACCCAATGCACCATGAAAGAGACTGCAAACATAATACAGGAGATGGTTAGAGACTGTGTACATACTACATGAGACAATCTGAGACTGTGGACACACTACAGGAGACAATCAGAGACTGTGGACACACTACAGGAGACTATCAGAGACAGCGGACACAAAACAGAAGACAATTAGAGACTGCGGACATAGTACAGGAGACAATCAGAGACTGCGGACATACTACAGGCGATAATCAGAGACTGCGAACATAGTACAGGAGACAATCAGAGACTGTGGACATACTACAGGTGACAATCAGATACTGCGGACATACTGTACTACAAGAGACAATAAGACACTGCAGACATACTACAGGAGACAATCAGAGACAGCGGACATACTACAGGAGATGGTCAGAGAACTTTCAGCAATGCACACCTTTACAGTTGAATGACACAGCTCAGGGTTTCAGGATAGCAGTCAGGCATTCTATAGGTGTAAGGCCTCGTACACACGACCAAGTTTCTCGGCAAAAACCAGCAAGAAACTTGCTGGGAGATATTTTTTTGCAGAGGAAACCGGTCGTGTGTACATTTTCGTCGAGGAAACTGTCGAGAAACTCGACAAGCCAAAAAGAGAGCATGTTCTCTATTTCCTTGATGGGAATGGAGAAAATTGGCTTGTTGAGTTTCTCGACAGCCTAACAAGGAACTCGACGAGGAAAACGATGTGTTTCGCCCGTCGAGTTTCTCGGTTGTGTGTATGAGGCTTGAGAACATGCCTGGCCAGCCATCCGGGTGGGGGGCTCCCACTCTGATCTTTGCTCATACTACAGCTGCTCCCTCCCGAGCATGTAGGCCAAACCTGAAACCCATTGTACTCAATGGGAGCTGAATATGTTAATCTAAATATGCCCATTTTCTGGGTTTATAGGCAAGGTGGGCTACCAACGACAAAAAAAGTCCATGCACCCAAGAGCAGTGATTTTTTTTAGCACTGATATTTATAAAGAAAAAAAGTTTAAAATTTACTTTGTTTATGCAATTGAAGTATGTTTGTTTGTATAAAATTGATTAAAAAACAATAAAATATATAATAAAAAAAAAACAAATTTACTTTGACAGCTGTAATTGACAGCTTCTGTGTTTTAAAAAAAACAGCACACAGATCCCTCCCACCAAGGGTCTGTTATGTATTGTTGATGGCATTCGGAAAGGTGTGTGTGTTGTTGCTTTTTTTTTCCTGTGAAAAAATTCTGGCAATGAAGGTCATTTACCAGCAATTTAAACTATTTCATTATGTAAATGGCAATTTTTATTATGGAAAAGGTTAAGGTATATAAAAATTACAATGATGGTACAGATATGTATACAAATATCTTTAACAGTGAAAGTTGTACAGGACAAAAAAAAGGGTTGTGGTTAATCAGGTGGAAAAAATGCATAGGGTTAGAATCAGGCCAATAAAGAGTATAGTAGTGGAGAGAAGAAATTGGTACAGATTTTAAGGGTGTTTAAGGGGACTCCATGCAAGAAAAACAAAAACATTGCATGACGTTCCCCTAAAAATTCACACCAGATCATTAAGCTAAGTATGCAGGTTGGCCTTCCAGGAATGTCGGGAGTAGCAAGTGTGCACCCCCCCAAACCATAGCAGGCCACGTGCCCTCAACTTGGGGGGTGCCTTGCTAAAGGGGAAAATAATGTGGCACGCAGATTTGGCTCCCCATGTTAAAGGGTGTGGGGAACATAGTACCCCTACTCATTCACAAATAAAAAGTGACCTAGAAAAAAAAGGCACCTAAAATATTAAGACCTTTATTTGAAAAACAAAAATCATAAAAAAGTCACTTTTTGAGAATCCATCGTCGACCATGCCATCCACCAAAACAGATCCACGCCAATCACAATGCCCAACGGTGGACAATTCATTGGTAGAAAAAAATGCAGCTGCTGAGCCACAACTTGATCACCTTGTCACCCACCATATGGAAAGTTTGGTGGATGACAGCTGTTATATACAAGAGGGCAGGGTGTCCTGGTGACATCATTGACAATATGTGGTCTATTTTTAGCACAATAGTGCCTGCAAACCGCTCCAGCGTGAAAGGTGTCTTAATGCCAGGAATTTACAGCCATGTAAGTGAATGGGGCCAATAATGTCACTGGTTAGGAAATTAGTGATGCTTCCACTTGCCGGCATCCTTAACAACCATTAACAGCAGAGAACTGTCATGTATAATAGCTGTTATATACAAGAGGGCAGGGTGTCCTGGTGACATCATTGACAATATGTGGTCTATTTTTAGCACAATAGTGCCTGCAAACCGCTCCAGCGTGAAAGGGGTCTTAATGCCAGGAATTTACAGCCATGTAAGTGAATGGGGCCAATAATGTCACTGGTTAGGAAATTAGTGATGCTTCCACTTGCCGGCATCCTTAACAACCATTAACAGCAGAGAACTGTCATGTATAATAGCGGTAGTAATACCACTATTATACATGATGTTCAACTCCTACTGAATGAGTAAGTGTTCAGGCGTTCATCCGAACAACTGAACAGTCAAAGTTTGGTCCATACTTGCATTTGAACTAAACTTTGAGGTCATACCTAATTTGTACTGGTGTAGTGTCTGATGCATCTCACTCCAACAATAGTCAGCCAGCATCCATCGATTTCAGTTAATCCAACACCATTTTTTTCATTATAGCAATACCCTGTTCACTGTGTTCCAAGTCCAAGTGTGAATACAGACAATGAATCCTCACTGACATGTTGCATCTTGTATTCTGTAAGTTTGTCAACCCGCTGAATGTAGTTTGATGCTCTGTAATTGGAAATAAAATTCTCATCAACATCCTTGAATGCTTTACAGCCAATTTTCTCTAACCTCAACAACAGATCTTTGAACATTGATGACTTATCTGACCTGTGGTCTAACAAAAATTCCATCCCTTATTTTGGCATTAATTATTCTTTGAAACATCTGTCTCAACTTCTAACCACCACTTTCACATTTCACATTTCTTTCATGAAATTTCTTTGTCAGTCTAAATTTTACATGAAGTGGAAGAAAAAATATTTTTGTCAGGTCAAAAAGTGGCTAATGTGGCTAATGTGTCATATTTAACAGAGAAACAAAGAAGCACCATCTAGGTGCAGTGGTAAAAACAGGATTTTATTGTTTTTAAATTAACCAACTGACAAGAAGACTTATAGGTAAAGCTCATCTATCTTCGCTATATGGGCGTTCAGGCTGTTTAATTTTATGTTCATTCCTATGAAGTGTCCCCTGCAGGGAACTGGAGCCTTCCGGGTACAGGATGGGATACGGATGTGACCTCAACGATGATGTTGCATGGGCATGGCTTTGCATGCTCCTTCCTCAGGTCTATTCAGAATCTAGGTAGGAAGAGGTATTTGACATCACTGACAGTAAAGCCTAGCCGGTCTGGTGTGGCATAACGGAATGCAGAATACCAGGATTTTGATGAGCAATCAACCAAAATACGCTAACTTATAAATATACAAGTATTAAAAAGCATTAATGACAGTAAAAGGCATAAAACTTACAATAGACAAGGTCATTAACAGTATCATTACCATACAATTCCCCTGAGAAAGACCGAGATGTTTAAATAGTTTATACTAAATGCATAATAAAGATATGACCAAGCTAAGAGA
Source organism: Rana temporaria (assembly GCF_905171775.1). Classification (NCBI taxonomy): domain Eukaryota; kingdom Metazoa; phylum Chordata; class Amphibia; order Anura; family Ranidae; genus Rana; species Rana temporaria. The sequence continues at coordinate 222,480,348 of NC_053493.1, forward strand.
ACGTTATAAAATATATTAAGCAAAGACCAGTGTGTGCAGCTGCAAAGAATTGTACCAAGACACATTCTATAATTTCACAATAACAAGATGACACTGAATAACTATCATCATCTAATGTTGGGACCTAACAAGATTACTGGGACCAAATGTTATTAAACAAAGGATGTAAATGAGAATGTAAATATATAGCTTTTCTAATGGTACATCTAGTGGAACATGTTCTAGTGGAACCTGTATGTCCTCATTAATTTTGGGTGAAAAATGTAAATCTAAATGTTCTGCCACCTGGAGACCTCTGAGTATTAATTCAATAACCCAAACTTTTAATCCATGATGAAGATTTGCTGTGAAACTGTCAGAAAAGGCACATTCCTATGCACAGAAGATTGGCAAATCCGCAAGTGCTCATGTGTGTGCGTGAGTGTGCACAAACACCAGGCATGCTATTTAAGCTGCACTATAGCCTTGTGTCAGGAACAGGTGTGACCAGAAAAGTGTGAACTGCCACCTAGGTGCACGTGTTGAGGTTGATACGCCCCTATATAGTAGCCAGCATATCCCATTCTCAGTGCTTAGTAGGGATGAGCTTTATGTTCGAGTCGAACATGAGTTTGACTCGAACATTGGCTATTTGCCCGTTCACCGAACAGCGAACAATTTGGGGTGTTCACGGCAAATTTGAAAAGCCACGGAACACCCTTTAAAAGTCTATGGGAGAAATCAATAGTGATAATTTTAAAGGTTAATATGCAAGTTATTGTCATAAAAAGTGTTTGGGGACCTGGGCCCTGCCCTAGGGGACATGTATCAATGCAATTTTTTTTTTAAAACTGTTTTTTTTGGAAGTAGTGATTTTAATAATGCTTAAAGTAAAACAATAAAAGTGAAATATTTCTTTAAATTTCATACCTGGGGGTGTCTATAGTATGCCTGTAAAGTAGCACATATTTTCCGTGCCTAGAAAAGTCCCTGCACAAAATGACATTTCTAAAGGAAAAAAAGTAATTTAAAACTTCTCGCGGCTATAATGAATTGTCGGGTCCCGGCAATACAGATAAAAGTAATTGAAAGAAACTCAGCATGGGTTCCCCCCTTAGTACATTACCAGGCCCTTTGGGTTTGGTATGAATATTAAGGGGAACTCCGAACCAAAATGTAAAAAAAAAATGCCTCTTCCCCACAACCCTTGCCCGGTGGTTGTGGGGGTCTGCGGGCGGGGGGATTATCGGGAAGCCCCCTTTAACAAAGGGGAACTCCAGATACAGGCCCCCCATGTGAATTGGTAACGGAGTACATTGTACCCCTACCATTTCACAAAAAAAGTGTCAAAATGTTAAAAAATACAGGAGACAGTTTGGGAAAAGTCTTTTATTAAAAAAGTCCTATTTAGTCGGTATCGTTCACAGCAGTGTTTTTTTTTTTTTTTCGTATTGCTCGATACTGGATTACATTGTTGGAACCTTTTTTTTCTTCTTTTTAATGAAGGACTTGTCCCAAACTGTCTCCTGCGGTTTTTAGCATTTTGACACTTTTTTTGTGAAATGGTTGGGGTACGATAATAATTAATAATAATAATAATAATAATAATAATAATAATCATAATGTGTAATCTGGACACCAATAAAATGGCTGCTGAAGTTGAGTATAACCTCCTATAGCCAGTAATCCACAATAAAAATGGCCGCCAGTGGCCAACGATTCCCCATATCTAGTATGTATGGTTGATCAGCACTTCTAATATATTAATCTGTGTAACACAAACCAGAGAACCAAACAAATAGTGACACATAATGAACAACTGCCCAAACCAAGTATGTACAGTAAGCAGGGAATGTGAAGCGTAGAGTAGTCGTAACAGAGCCAGGTTCATACAATGCGATCAAACAGAGGGAGCTGGGAGCAAGACAGGATAGGGAGAGGGTGACAGGAGACAGAGATAGCAGATGGGAAGGGATCTGGCTTAAGAGTCAGGGTCAGAGTCCAGTAACAGGATACAGGAAGCAGGACACAGGAACTCAGGTATACATGAATGCAGGTTAGGGGCACATGGAGACAGAACAATGAGGCAACAGGAGAAGCACAGACAGGACTTAAATATACTTTGTGCAATGAGCAAGGTAATGACTGATTCTATGAGCTTCTGGCTGCTGAGAGACACCTGCTGTTGGACAGTGGAACTGCAGCCTATGGATCTGGGAGCCACAATGCCACCAGCAGGTGAGCCCTTTCGTGAAACCTTGGGTCTTGCCGTTTGGGCTTTTACATTTGCAATACCCACCACCTTTTACTGTATTAACTTCATGTTACCCACTTTATCTGTTCCTGACCAACCCTTGGCTTGTATTTGGATTTCATCTCTGTCTGCTCCTTCTGCCTATCCACCCATTGGTCTGCTGTTACTGACCCTAGCCTGACTATGATTACTCTTCTGCCAGCCATCTGTACTTGATCTGCCTTTCCTATGACGACCCAAACTGCCTGACCCTTTTTACCTCCAATTGAACCTGCTAACCTGTGCCTATCTCCTGTTCCTGTCTCCCTGCCATAACAGCCTGCTCTTCAGCAAAGCACAGCCTGCTCTTCAGAAATGCACAGCTTGCTCTCCAGGGAGACTAGTCAGGAACTCGTTCTCACTTTGTGCTCCTGTCACTTTAGCAGGGTTCATGAGCCAGAGGTGTAAGAGAAGCCTACCTCCACATGTCAGGCTCCACTACGTACAGTGCCTTTAAAAAGTATTTATACCCCCTTGAGATTTTCCAAATTTTGTCATGTTACAATCAAAAACGTAAATGTGTTTTATTGGGATTTTATGTGATAGACCAAAACACAGTGACACATAATTGTGAAGTGGAAGGAAAATGATAAATTGTTTTCAATTTCTTTTACAAATAAAATCTTTTACTCTGGTAACCATAACTAAAATCTAGTGGAACCAATTATCTTCAGAAGTCACCTAATTAGTAAATAGAGTCCACCTGTGTGTAATTTAATCTCAGTATAAATACAGCTATTCTGTGAAGCCCTCAGAGGTTTGTTAGAGAACCTTAGTGAACAAACTGCATCATGAAAGCCAATGAACTCATCAGACAGGTCAAGGATAAATTAGTGGAGAAGTTTAATGCAGGGTTAGGTTGTAAAAAAATATTCCAAGCTTTGAACATCTCACAGAGCACTGCTCAAGCCATCATGCGAAAATGGAAAGAGTATGGCACAACTGCAAACCTACCAAGACACCGCCGTCCACCTAAACTGACAGGCTGAGCAAGGAGAGCATTAATCAGAGAAGCAGCCAAGAGACCCATGGTAACTCTGGAGGAGCTCCCGGGATCCAGAACTCAGGTGGAAGAATCTGTCCACAGGACAACTATTACTCGTGCACTTAACAAATCTGGTCTTTATGTAAGAGGTTCAAGAAGAAAGCCATTGCTGGAAGAAAGTCATAAGAATTTGCAGTTTGCAAGAAACCGTGTGGAGGAGACAGCAAACATGTGGAAGAAGGTGCTTTGGTCAGATTGTGGTGGCAGCATCATGTTGTGGGGATGTTTTTTTTTTCAGCAGGGACAGAGAAGCTAGTCAGAGTTGATGGGAAGATGAATAAAGCCAAATACAGGGCAATCCTAGAAGAAAACCTGTTAAGAGTCACAAAAGACTTGGGACTGGGGTGGAGGTTCATCTTCCAGCAGGACAACGACCCTAAACACACAGCCAGTAGACATGTACATGACAAAAACATTTGTTTTGTTTTGTTTTGTTTTGATTCGTTTGAATTTAGTTATTTTGTTCAGTTCAATTTGGTTGATTCATTCAATTAGCATTCGGAATTCGTATTCGGAATTCGTATTCAGTATTTTCGAATTTTCTTTAAATTTACATTTTTTTTAAACGTTCAAATCGATACATTTTAGAATCGGTCAAAACAAAATGTTATATTATTTGACTCTTTAAATCAACTGTGGCTTAAAGGAGTTGTAAAGGATTTTTTTTTGCTGAAATTACTGTTTACAGGGTATAGAGACATAATAGTTAACTGATTCCTTTTAAAAATGATTAAAAATAGATAAAAATCAATCATATAATGTACCTGTAGTTTCAGTTTAGTTTATGCATCTAGTTTCATGCTTCTGTGAAGTACAGAGACACAGAGCCAATAGAGGGGCAGTGATGCTTTGTAAAACGAAAGTGATTGGTTCTGAGGGGTTTAAGACACACAGTAATTACCCCTCCTTGATTAGTGCCACAGATAGAAAGCTCCCATGACTTTTTTCATCAGGAAACAGACTGTTCAGAACAGAGAAGGATTACAGCAACATCATAGCAAAAACAAACAATGAGGACATGAAAACAGGACTGCAGAAAGGTAAAGGAAGCTATTTAGCCAACAAAAAAAAAAATCCTTTAGTGACCCTTTAACAAACAAACAAACAAACAAACAAACAAACAACAGCAATATTTTGAAATGGTACTCTAATAATGCACACAGTCTTTGATTTCAGCAATATGCGTAGTTAGAATTTGAGTGGCGTTCACTGTAAAATTTGATTCAAATTTCAGTCCAAATTTCCAAAATTCGGATGAATTTCATTACATTATTCTGAGCATTTGGTAAAATTTATAATTCGGGTATTCGGATGTATCCGAATCTCCGAATAACAAAAAACGAGTCCGAATAATAATTCGGAATGAAACGAACCGCACATGTCTAACAGCCAGAGGTACAATCGAATGGTTTAGCATAAAAGCATATTACTGTGTTAGAATAGCCCAGTCAAAGTCCAGACCTAAATCCAATTGAGAATCTGTGGTAACACTTGAAAATTGCTGTTCACAGATGCTCTCCATCCAATCTGGCAGAGCTTGATTTATGTTGCAGAGACAATTGTGCACATATTTCACTCTAGATGTCCAAAGCTGTCAGAGAAATACTTAAAAAGACTTGCAGCTGTAATTGCAGCAAAAGGTGTTTCTTCAAACTGTTGACTCGGGGGGTTGAATACAAATGCATGCCACACTTTTCAGATATTCATTTGTAAAAAAAAAAAAAAAATGTATCATTTTCCTTTTAACTTCACAATTATGTGCCATTTTGTGTCTATCACATAACATCCCAATAAAATACATTTAGGTTTTTGGTTGTAACATGACAAAATGTGGAACATTTCAAGGGGTATGAATACTTTTTTGAGGAACTGTATGTGAAACAGATACAAAGAGATTTCTAAGCTCAAGCTTACCAGCCAGCCAGCCACCAACCTAATTGACCTGTCTAACAATATACCTTCCAGGCTCACCTGCCCTTTGCCTATACATTAAAATGCATGTGCTCCCATTATGAAGACCCTCAGAAGTTAGAATTATGCACTACTGAAAACAAGGCGCATTGACGGGGCCTGTAGCTTACATGCATTTGCAAATGTAAAAAATAAACCCCTGTTTTTAACGCATATTAGACAGGTCAATTTGGTTGGTCGCTGTCTGGTTGGTAAGTTTGAGCTTGGAAATCTCTTTGTATTTGTTTGACATATGTCACCCTTTCAGTGCTCCTTGAGGTAATGACCAGTTAAAGGTGGGGGCAGTGGCTATTTGTTTGTAAATTACAGGTTATTCTTCATGTTCAGGAAGCAAAATCTGTGTTTTCTAGTGTTAACAGTTCCAGATTTGAGTTGATTTGAGTTGATTCAGTTGATTTTTTGCTAAGACTGCACAGTCTGCAATGGCAGTCCATGCAATTGATATTCAATGAAACTCCTATGCAATTGTATGGGTAGGTCTTTTGAGCTTCCATCAATGAATGGTACTCTATGAATGGGGGACTGGCAAATAAATAAAGGGTCCACCTCCTTCATTCATAGAGATTAATGAAAGCCATAGCAGAGCTTCTATAATTGGAGGAGGGGCCGGAAGGAGTGGGCATAGCAGGCACTCTTGATGGGCGCCTCACATCACTGGTAAATTACAGCACAAGGGGCACTTATCATTGTTTTTAAGTTCCATTCATTGTGTTGATTATTTTTTTAATTTAAGTAAACTTAGGCAATAAATCAATAGCAGAGGCCCTAGAGGTATCATATACCCCAGAGATTTCATTTATTTTTACACAGCACATTTTAATAAAAAACAATAACTAGCAGAAACTGAAACTTTCCTTATTATAACACAGAAAGTGCATCAGCTGAATAGTTTAAACACAGACACTCCCATTTAGGAATCAGTGGGCCAGATTCACGTAGCCCGGGCGCAGCGTAACATAACCGATTTAGGTTACACCGCCGCAAATTTTCTGTCTAAGTGCCCGATCCACAAAGCACTTACCTGGAAATTTGCGGTGGTGTATCCTAAATCCGTCCGGCGCAAGGCGGGCCAATTCAAATGGGGCGGGTACCATTTAAATTAGGCGCGCTCCCGCGCCGGACATACTGCGCATGCTCCCGAAGCAAATTTCCCGACGTGCTTTGCGCAAAATTACGACGCGCCAACGTTTTGTGAATCGCGGCGTGAAATAAGACTTGCGCCGGGAAAAAAAATAAATGAAAAAAAAATTCAAAAGCGACTAACACTTGCGGCGACGTAACAACGGGAAAAAGTTTTGTGGATTGCCGTAACTGCTAATTTGCATACCCGACGCTGGTTTACGACGCAAACTCCCCCCAGCGGCGGCCGCGGTACTGCATCCTAAGATCCGACAGTGTAAAACTATTACACCTGTCGGATCTTAGGGATATCTATGCGTAACTGATTCTATGAATCAGTCGCATAGATAGAAACAGGGATACGACGGCGTATCAGCAGATACGCCGTCGTATCCCTTTTGTGAATCTGGCCCAGTATTCTTAGGACATAGTTGAACATACAATTTTGTGCTAAGACCAGGAACAGTTAGGACTCTGATACACAGTTTGTTAAAATCCTTGCAATGTATATAGACAACCCAGAGGGGATTACTTTTTTTTCAACAACAAAAGTGGAGATCCTCTTTAACACAACAATATAATCCTGATCACTTTAATTGGCAGTAATTTATCAGAAAAGGTATAAGAAAAGTAAAAGACAGTTATTAATTGATAAAAACAAACAGTGCCAATGGCATAATAAATGCACAATAATAAACCAGCTGCAGTAAAAGAAATTGCCAAAAGCAATGAAAAATGTATAATAACAGACCACGGTGCTCGGTATTAGCAAATATATATATATATATATATATATATATATATATATATATATATACACATATATCTTGAACAGTCCCAGTATGTTATGATAAAGTGCTCATGCTCTATAATGATATATATATATGTTTCAAGGTGCTCAGACTGGGTGCCCCATATAGATGTGCACTCACCCCTAGGAGTTGACCAACTATCTCTAGTATGGTCATTCAAGTATGTGGTGATACACCTGTAGAAATCTGTTGCTGGCATCTCATGTCATGTGATGCCTCATATAGGTAGATGGAAATACAGAAACAAATCCTCATTGCGCAATTTTATTCCAATTTTTTTTTTTCAAAACAATGTAAAATTCCACTCACATGTAATGGTGACTTATGATTCTGGCACCCGGCGTGTGTAGCAGTTGATTTCTTTAACCACTCAACTACCGACCGCCGTCAATTGACGGCCGCACAGTAGCTCAATTGTTCTGACGTCCTCGTTTTTTAAAGTCGCCCGCCGCGTTATTGGAAACACGATGCGCGTGCCCGGCGGCCGCGATGGCCTCCGGGCACCCGCGATTGCCCGGTAACTGAGCAGGACCATGGATCTCTGCGTGTGTAAACACAGAGATCCACGCCCTGTCAGGGAGAGGAGACCGATGCTGTGTCCCTTGTACATAGGGACACAGATCGATCACCTCCCCAGTCAGTCCTCTCCCCCTAAAGTTAGAATCACTCACTAGGCTACACATTTAACCCCTTCCTCACCCCCTAGTGTTAACCCCTTCCCTGCCAGTCACATTTATACAGTAATCAGTGCATATTTATAACACTGTTCACTGTATAAATGTGAATGGTCCCAAAAATGTGTCAAAAGTGTACGATGTGTCCACCATAATGTTTCAGTCCCAGTAAAATTTGCAGATCGCTGCCATTCCTAGTAAAAAAAAAATCATAAAAAAAATCATAATTATGTCCCCTATTTTGTAGGCGCTATAACTTTTGCGCAAACCAGTCACTATTCGCTTATTTTTTTTACCAAAAATATGTAGAATAATATGTATCGGCCTAAACTGAGATTTTTTTTTTTTAATGGGATATTTATTATAGAAAAAAGTAAAAAATATTGTGTTTTTTTTCAAAATGTATGCTCTTTTTTTGTTTATAGCACAAAAAATATAAAACGCACAGGCAATCAAATACCACCAAAAGAAATCTCTATTTGTGGGGAAAAAAAGGACGTAAATTTTGTTTGGGAGCCACGTCTCACGACCGCGCAATTGTCAGTTAAAGCGGCGCAGTGCCGGAAGATGAAATTTCGCCTGGGCAGGAAGGGGGTATATGTGCACAATAAGTAAGTTAAGGAAAATCAGCCCACATAAGTGATGTCGCCCCTTGCAGCATTTCAGATTGATCACCAGTGTTTACTTGGGTGTGTCGCAATGAAACGATAATGCCTCAACGTGTTTCAGACAATCAATGAGCCATCATCAGGAAGCTCTCAAAGAGCCTTTGATTGGCTGAAACGCATTGAGGCATTATAGCGTCACCGCGATACATTTACGCCCAAGCAAACACTGTGGATCGAGCTGAACCGCTATAAGTGGCGACATCAATATCATTGGCCGATATCCCTTAAACAAATCACCTGCTACACATGCCGGGTGCCAGGATGATAAGTCATCATTACATGTGAGTGGAATTTTTAATTGTTTTTAAAAATAAATTCATTTTTGGAACGGCATTGCCCAATGAGGATTTTTTATGTATTTATCTACCTATATGAGGCATCACATGACATGAGATGACAGCAACAGATTTCTACAGGTGTATGCCCACACGCTTGAATGACCATACTAGAGATAGACGGTCAACTCCTAGGGGTGAGTTTACATCTATGTGGGGCACCCAGTCTGAGCACCTTGGAACACAGATATACCATTATAGAGCACAAGAACTTTATCATCACATACTGGGACTGTTCAAGATATATGTATATATATATATTTGCTAATACCAAGAGCGGTATTTGAATTGTGTTTATTATAACAATATAAATAGGATAGTACTGGACTATATGCATGCATACTTATGCATACGCTTATTTAAATAATATGAGGTTCCTGTACAAAGTCAACACACAATTAATACGTTTATATTCAAAGCAAAACATAATATAGCAGATCCCTAACTATTCAGTATACATTGTGCATGGTTGTATTGCATATGACATGTACTACTGTATTCATATTTCACCACTTGCTTGCCTGTGGCAGGAAAATTAGATTGCTAACTCTATCTGAGGAACTAATGTAAATGGTCAATGTTCTGCGTAAAGCTCTGTAAAAAAAAAGTGTCAGCATTATATAAATGAGATAAAATAAAAATAATAATAATCAAATGCAATGTATGGATGTAATAATCTTCCATGTCATTTATAGAAGGTTCTGTTATGCCATCCATCATTCATTGGGATTCATTGTTGTTGAAAATGACTTTATGAAGATATTCTAAACACTTTTCCATATGGTGAATAACATTTGTCAGCAGGATTTATCTTGGGGAAAGATGTTTTATAACTGCATCAGTTGTCTTTATATTCTTATCTATCTTATATAGATATATACAATGCTTAACCTATGGTATTTATGATAATGGCTTCACCTTTTTCTGAAAGCCGTTATGTTATTTCTATAGTACAATAAAAAGTGCAAAATGAGAATCCAGCTTATAAAATTTAGGAAAAAACTAAGGATCTTTCTGATTTTTTCCACAGCATATTAGACATATCAGACTCTGGTCACTCTTCTCACCTTTCTGTAACACAAGGGGTTATGACCAAATACTGCAATATTTACTGTTGATGAATGTTAATCCTGGTGAGTGACCTTACCAACCAGCTAATTATTTACTATTGATGAGCTAATTGGCTTGAAAATATGACCAATCTGAACAAAATCAGCACTGATGCCCCGTACACATGTTCGAAAATTCCGACAGCAAAAGTCCGATGTGAGCTTTTGAACGGAAATTCCGACCGTGTGTATGCTCCATCTGACTTTTGCTATCGGAATTTCTGCCAACAAAAGATTGAGAGCTGGTTCTCAAATTTCCGTCTGTAGCAATTCCGACACGCAAAATTCCGACGCAGGCTGGGAAACAATTCAATGCCTGCTCAGAAGCATTGAACTTCATTTTCTCGGCTCGTCGTAGTGTTGTACGTCACCGCGTTCTTGGCGGTCGAAAGTTCCGAGAACTTTTGTGTGAACGTGTGTATGCAAGCCAAGCTTGAGCGGAATGCCTTCGGAAAAAACATTCAAGGTTTTTCCAACGGAAAATCCGATCGTGTGTATGCGGCATCAGAGTAGGTTCACATTTATGCAGGTTGAGATTGATGCGTTTTTTTCTAGCGCATTTTGTGTTTTTGGACATGCATTTTTGACACATTTTTTTTTATGAGTTTCGCATTTTGCTGTTATTTTTTGGCCAATTGTAAAATATCACTAAAAGAATTAAATCAATAATTAAAGTAAGGCACTAATCCTATTAATGTCAAACATATATGTTATAAAATCTAAACCTTTTTTAAATATTTGGTTCAAAGTTCAAATTAACTCCACACTAAAGTGAAAAAAAAAATGTAATATTCTCCATCTGCAAAACTAGTGCTAAAATGTGTTTAACATGTACCAAACTAGTAAGATGACCCCACCTATTAGTCTGCATTTACACTGTAGCATTTTGAATTGTGGGCAGAGTTGCCACGAATCTGCACGCAATTTGACAGCGCTAATGTGTAAATAACAAATCACAGAACTCACATTTGATATGCCAATCAAATCGCGGTGCGGGTCTGCCGTAATTGTCGTTTGATAAAACCTGCTACAATTGTGGCAATCCACATCAAGTGAAGGATGTCGCTCAAAAGAAGCTCCAGAACTTTATTTGGGTGACGTAATTCTCACGATGCAGATTGCCGCGATTGCAGCGTGTTTTATCACGCGAAAAACACGGCAGACTTGCACTGTGATTTGAGGTGTCATTCAAATGAATGGCATCTCAAATGTGAGTTCTGCGATTTGTCATTCACACATCAGCACTTTCAAATCACATCCAGATTTGAGGCAAATTCACTGCAAATCTTCCCCACGATTCAAAACCATATATATATTGTGATAATAAAAAGTGGAATAAATATTAAAAGTAAAAAAATTAATAAAAATGTAATTAAAAATGTGCAAATTAAAAATGAATAATAAATTCCCAGTCCTGTGCAATCCTGCATTATTACAATCAATCACTTTAATCCCCTCCACCATAAACTTGAAGAGCTGATCCACTCCTCAATAAACGGTGCTCCATCATATGTAATAATGTAGATGCACTTGCCAGAGCCCTCTGGTCATAAAGACCAATGTAGCCTTTTTGCTAAACCAATATGACTAGATGTGATGATTACTCAATTTCTTGCAATCTCCACAGGCATTTTTCATATATAAATTATCACGTCTGATATAAATCCCCAAATCCTCAAAGATAAATGACAGGATGATATTGCAATATGTTTATTAAAGCCTGTTTCTTAAAAACATATTCAATATATTGAACTTAGATTTAGAATTACCCAAACTGGCACCAGTACGTTCAGCCCGTATGCATCCACATACATCTTGTCACAACTGCTCGAACAGTGGGACCTCCCAATAACGCCATTTTGGTAAAATGCATTGAGGTCAGGTCGCTGCTGGTTTTTCCAGATAGGATTTGACGTGATATCTAGGTGAGATGGAATGCATGCCGAGTCTGAGGAGAGGAAGGCAGAGTGACTATTTATACATAGTGCTGTTTGAGCGGTTGTAAATAGACTGTGGATTTGTTTTTTCATTTGCACAATTTTGATTATATATATATATATATATATATATATATATATTCCTTTTTTTTATTACAATATATATATATAGTTTATGTATATACCCTTTTCTGTATGAATATTATTACGATTTAAACACATAGGTGGGGTTGTCTCACTAGTTTGGTGTTTAACACTTTTTAGCATTAGTATTGCAGGTGGAGAATATTAATGTTTTTTCACTTTAGTGTGGTGTAATTTTGAACTGAAGTTTGGCATGAATATTGAAAAAAGCTTTAGATTTTATAACCTATTTCTTTGGCATTAATGGGATTATCGCCTTACTTTATTTATTGATTTATTTATTTTAGTGTATTATTCACTTAAAGTGGATGTAAACCCTCCATACACCCAGTAAAGTGAACCGCCTCAGACAATACACTGAGATGAAAAAATCTCCCTACATAAGTTTTACATGTATATCTGTGTCTTCACATTTATATACTGTTTAGAAAGTTCAGATCCTGTTAAGAAATTTTATCTTTCTGTTTAACACAGAATGTGATGTCTGGGCATACAGCCAATATAGCTAAAATTGCTGATTGGAGGAAAGGCACACAGCCCCTCTCATCATAGGCAGAGACTCTTAAGCCGTGTACACACGATCGGTTTGTCCGATGAAAACATACTGTTTTCATCGCACAAACTGATCGTGTGTGGGCCCGATTTCCATCAGTGTTAAAAAATAGAACATGTTTTAAATTTTATCCTATGGATAAAAAAACGATAGAAAAATCAGATCGTCTCCATCAGAGAAAAATCCATGCATGCTCAGAATCAAGTCGACGCATGCTTGGAAGCATTGATCTTCATGTTTTTGGCTCGTTGTAGTGTTGTACGTCACCGCGTTTTGGCACGGTAGGGTTTTTGACTGATGGTGTGTAGGCAAGACTGATGAAGGTCAGCTTCATCGGATATCCAACGAAAAAATCCATCGGATTAGATTCCATCAGATATCCGTGTGTACAGGGCTTAAGAGGTGCTTTGCAATAAGGCCAGCTCACTGCTAATCTATTTATAGCAACCTCCCTGGACAGAAATTTCAGGCTGCTTTTATCGGATGTGTCTGAACATTTGTCACGAGTTATCAGGCTGATAACAGAGGAAGGGGTCAGGAAAGAGCTACAGGACTTAGCTCTTTGAAGAGAGATAACAAAACACTGCAGATATATGTGCCCAGCTCAAATTTCATGAATTGCATTTACCTTCAGTTTAAAGGTGTGTCATTATTCACTTAGGACTTTAAAGGGGTTGTTAACCTTCCGGTTTTTACACCTTAATGCATCCTATGCATTAAGTTGAAAAAACATTTGACACTTACTGGCCCCCCAGCCCTCCGGTTTACTTACTTGAGCCCTCGAAAGTCCTGCATCAAGAACGTGCTGGCTTCTCGGCTCTTCTCTGTCCGGTTTTCTCGGCTCAGCCATTGGCTCATGCTGCTGTCAATCAAATTCAGTGATGCGGGCAAATACAATAAAATAAAATAATTCAGGTGTAACAAGTTAAATTGCAGCTGCTGTACACAAAGTGCTAACACTTGAAAAAAAATTGATAATTGGAAAGAATTGCAGATTCACGTAGAGATCCGACGGCGTATCAGTAGATACGCCGTCGTTACTCTGAATCTGCGCCGTCGTATATTTAGGTGTATTCTCAAATTGAGATACGCTGAAATGTAGCTAAGATACGACCGCCGGCGCCGTCGTATCTTAGCTGTCTGTTTACGCTGGCCGCTAGGGGCGTGTACACTGATTTACACCTAGAATGCGTAAATCAGCAAGATACGCCTATCCACGAATGTACGATTGCCCGTTGCAGTAAAGATACTTAGTTTACGTAAGGCGTTTACAGGCGTAAAGATAATCCACCAAAAAGATGGCGCAGCCAATGTTAAATATGGACGTCGGAACCGCGTCGAATTTGAAAAATTTTACGTCGTTTGCCTAAGTCGTCCGTGAATGGGGCTGGCCGTAATTTACGTACACGTCGAAAGCAATGAGTCTTTGCGGCGTAATTTGGAGCATGCGCACTGGGTTACATCCACGGACGGCGTATGCGCCGTTCGTTAAAAAAGGTCATTTACGTGGGGTCATGGTTTATTTACATAAAACACGCCCACCTCTTCACAATTTGAATTAGGCGCACTTACGCCGGGACATTTACGCTACACCGCCGTAACTTAGGACGCAAGTGCTTTGTGAATACAGCACTTGCCTCTCTAACTTACGGCGGCGTAGCGTATATGAGATACGCTACGCCTGCCTAACGTTAGGCACGTGTACCTGAATCTGGCTAAATAAATGCAATAATTCATAAACAATTCATAAGTCCAAAAATTGTAATATGTGATATGCTCCAATATTATAATGCAGTCGTGCTCCAAAACTCAAGGTGTGCCACACTCCCTCTTGTGTCCCCACTCACCGGATGGAATGGACCCCTAGCTTTTCAGTCTGGGGGTTGGTTAGGCTTTGAGAAGTTGGCCAGGGATGGCTAGATCACATCAGTGTATCAAGAAGATCTCTGAAATTTGCAAACATCAAATGTGGACCATGATACCAGAAATAAAAAAAAAGGTGCCATAGTGAAGTACTGTTGACCAAAAAATATAGTGCGCAAGTGGACAAGTACTTACAAACTGATGGGTAAAAATAAGCATGAATCCAGTGAAAATTTAAAAAGCAGGCGAACGCCGTTAGAATGAGCTTAATCGAAAGAGCGGAAGTGACATATTGTGGATTCGGAACCGGATATTACGTCAATGCATTTCGCCCTCCCACAGGGTGTCTTTAAAGCACAATGGGTTCAATGGGAACTTCTGACTCATTTACAATGACCTTCGAGCACATGAGGGAACATTTTTCAGTACTCAAAGACGTCTGTAAAAATGAGTACATGGAGGGGCGTGGCTAGCCGGCGAGCTGAATGGACGGCTGACTCTACAGCTCCTGCACTGACCGGAGAACCGACCAGCATACAGCGCTGTTACACGCACCAAAATGCACCACCAGGACCCCCACACAGCGGGGACCCAGACCGGAACATCCCGGAAACGAAAAGAGTACCGGGCCCCTCGGAAACTGACCGACTTTTTCTCCTCAGCATCAGGGGGACGAATCCAAGATGGCGCCCGCGACCGCTCACCGCGCGGCGAACGGGCCTACACTGACCTGCCTGACGAGGATGAGATTCTCGATCGGTCTCACACGACTCCCCAGGATTCCTCCTCTACACCCGGACCTCCATCCACCTCCAACAGTCCTGCAAAGACGCGGATGCGGCTAGACTCCGGAGCGCAGGCCTATGAGGTAAGGCCTGACCAGGACACTCTCCTCATGCTACCACCAGCAACGTCCCCTATTGCGGCCTTCCCCACATCAGACCAGCCTGTGGTAGACACGCAGCTTAAGGACATGCTCATTACGCTGCACAGCTCCATACACAGTGACATATCCACTATGTTTGCGGCATTTAAACTAGAAATGGGTCACTTAGGCAGCAGGATGGGGCACATAGAAGGTCAAATGAGCGCCATGACTGAAACGGTGAATGACTTAGTGGATGCCCATGACCATGTCAGAGAGGAACAACAGTGGGTGCGGGCTAAAATGGCGGACCTCGAAGACAGATCGAGACGCAATAATGTCAAGATTCGCGGTATACCTGAATCGATCGTCCCAGCCGATCTTCATACATATGCCAGGAAACTGATTTCCACCTTGCTACCAGATCTCCCTCCGGTGGAGACTATAATAGATCGTATCCATCGCCTACCTAAACCCCCCCATCTGCCTGCAGAAGTCCCTCGTGACACGTTGATGAAAATACATTTCTTCCACGCCAAAGACATGCTCCTGGCCAAAAACAGACGCCTGGATCAGCTGCCGCCACCGTACTCCAAACTGCAACTCTTTGCAGATATTTCCCAATATACCAGGCAACAACGTAGGCAGCTGCAAACTATCACCAAGCCGCTCAACAACCACAAGATACCCTACCAATGGGGTTTCCCGACCAAACTATTGGTGACCAAGAATGGAGTGAAACACGCTATCCACACGGTAGAGGAGGGTATTAACTTGCTTAGAAAATGGAAGATCATCCCTGACGGAGAAGCAATGCCCCACAGACCAGGTGCAGAGAAACAAATGCCTCCCATGACAAATCTCCACTTCAGTGGGATCAAGTGACCATGTTTCAGTGCTGTCCCATACCAAAATTTCAGTTAGCACTCCGGTCCAGTGCCTGCTCGTTGCCACTAGTCCACGAACTTTTACCCTCATACACCGCTCAGTGGTTCTACTGGTATACCACTGACCCCTGTTCGTGTTCTGTTGTTCCCCTGCTTCACCACCCCGCTTGTACCTATTGCATTTGTGCTATCTCGCAATAACTGTTGTCCTTTTCTCCTCCCTACCTATCCTGACCCAGAAAGAGCACCTTTCTACCTCGCAACAGCATCTTCTGAGGCATTCACCTCCGGGATCCTCCGAGCCTGCAGACTCCTCCTGGGACTTACCTCCACGCCAAGCGAACTGTGAGTACAACCTCTACCATATACACACAGCGCTACCTTTCACAATGCCGAAATTCCTATCGCTCAATGCGAAGGGCCTAAACCATCCGGCCAAAAGGGCCTCGCTATGGAAAACAGCCAGAGACTCTGGATGCGATATCCTTTGTGTACAAGAGACACACTTTAAGACCACAGCTGAGCCCAAATGCACAAACAAGGACTTTCCTACCCTATTTAAAGCTTCGGGGCCTGACAAAAAGAATGGCATACTAATGGCCTTCAAGACCTCGGTCTCTCTAGACCTTCACAATACCCTCACCGATCCCGATGGCAGATACTTAGCTCTGGACTGCTCCCTTAATGGGGTAAGATATACCATCGTAACTGTGTACGCACCTAACAAAGGGCAAGTCCCTTTCTTATCCAAGCTCATGAAAAAAATAGACCGCTTTAAGCAAGGTCGCCTTGTCATATGCGGGGACTTTAACATTGTCCCTGATAGCTCAATAGATGCTTCGTCCAGACCCAACAGATTATCGTCCCCGATGGGTACATTCCTACGGTCACACGACCTATACGATGTGTGGCGGTGCCACCACACTTCCGAAAGAGACTATTCCTACTTTTCACCATGCCATAACTCCTACACACGCATTGACTACTTTTTGGTGGACAAATGGACCTTGCCCACTGCCTCTGCATCCGAGATAGGAACCATCACGTGGTCCGACCACGCGCCTGTCACCCTGGTTACCAGTGACTCTCCATCGACCTCAGCCACGAGGGTTTGGAGAGCTAATTCAGCACTCCTGAACTCACCACTGTACTCAGACCACATCAAGAACAGCCTAGAAGAATTTTTTACATTGAATGCAAACTCCGTTGCCGATAACTCGGTCCTCTGGAATGCCCACAAGGCATTTATACGAGGGATTCTCATCCAGTTAGGAGCTAGGGAGAGGAGGAGGAGATCACAGCGTCTAGACTCCCTGACGACAGAAATCCAGTCACTAGAAGCCCAAAACCAATCTCACCCTGACAATACTCTCAAACACAAACTAGGTCTCCTTAGACAAGAATTGAGGTCCCATCTTTTAGACTCATATCAGAAGGCCCATACCCGCTTCGGAGCCACACATTACTCAACGGGCAACAAAGCCGGTAGGACCATGGCCGCCAGAATCAAAGGGCACTACGCCAAAACCAAAATTGCACACCTCTACCACCCAACCTCCAAACAAAAGGTCATAGACCCCTCGGCCATTGCCGACGCTTTTCGCCAGTACTATGCCACTCTCTATAATTTAAAAGATGACTCATCTGTACCACAACCTTCGCCCCAGGACATTTCCTCGTTTCTAGAGGAGATTAACCTTCCCAGACTATCTAGCGACCAACTCCTAACACTAAATGCCCCGTTTACCCCCCAGGAGATTCTACAAACCATTTCAAAATTACCTTCTAACAAATCCCTGGGCCCTGACGGACTCACCAGTGAATACTATAAAATCTTTGGCCACACGCTGGCACCCTTCCTCTCAAATATTTGCAATGACGCTGCCTCATCCTCCTCTCTCTCTCTCTCCAGAAATGTTATCCGCCTTGATTATCACACTGCCGAAGCCAGGTAAGGAACCCACCCACGCGCAAAATTTTCGCCCTATATCTTTACTCAACATAGACACCAAGATTTATGCCAAACTCATAGCCAACCGGTTAATTGACCTAATGCCCCTACTCATTCATAAGGACCAATCTGGGTTCACAAAAGGGAGACAAACATTTGATGCTACCCGTAGAATTCTCAACATCATACACAATGCAGGATCCACACGAACGCCTTCTCTGCTCCTATCCTTGGACGCAGAGAAGGCGTTTGATAGAGTCCACTGGGACTATATGAGAGCCGCCCTTATTAAATTTGGCTTCCAGGGTCCTATACTATCGGCCATAATGGCGCTGTATTCTTCCCCCTCGGCACAAGTATACACCTCTGAAATGCTATCACGCCCGTTCCCCATAACAAACGGCACCCGTCAAGGTTGCCCATTGTCTCCGCTCATATTCAACCTAGTTATGGAACCTCTTGCGGAACATGTCAGGGCTCACGCCGCTATAACGGGCTTCCGCTTAGGCACTAAAGACCAAAAAATTAATTTATTCGCGGACGATGTGATATTAATGTTGACAGACCCAATATCCTCCCTGGCTTCGGTACAACTGCTGCTACAGAGATTCAGTAATGTTTCTTATTATAAGGTGAATGAACAAAAATCTCATATTCTAGACTTGGGTTTAGATGCAATTACAAGTAACATACTCAGAAACACCTATCCTTACGCATGGGCCGAAGATGGAATAACATACCTGGGAATAACACTCTTTAAATCACTCAAAGATATCTATAAACATAACTACACTAACATTAAGCATATCCTGATCAAGGAAACTACTGTCCTCTCCAAGCATGAATTCTCATGGGCAGGCCTTCAAAATGATGTTACTCCCCAGGCTGCTGTACATTTTCCGCATGCTACCTATACCTCTCTCACGCTCGTATCTCCAATCTATACAATCCATCTTAACACAATTTGTATGGCAGGGGAAAAGACCTCGATGTAGTCACTCCAAGCTCATTAAACACAGATCAGTGGGCGGAATGGGGCACGTAGACATTAGGGACTATTACCTAGCTTCTATCCTCTCCCAGATGAGAGACTGGTTCTCCAAATCACCTTCTGCACTATGGGGAGACATAGAAAACACCAAGACACCGGGACCTAACTTATCTAGATGGGTGTTTAGCATGACCGCAAAGAACACACCATTGACCACCTACTCACCTACCATCCAAGCCTCTGTTAAAGCTTGGAGGATCCTCCACAACACCCACTGGACGAAACATCTGACCAAACCCGTACCCGTCCCCCTAGAAACACTGGAATTACTATCACCTGACCTGACCGTCCCGACCTGGCTTTCAGACCGTGTGGTCTCCACCTCTGACCTTCGCTCTCTTGCGTCCACTACCTCCTTTCTGCAACTACAACAACAATACAATGCTCCAGCCACAGATTATTATACATACTATAGGCTGCAAAAGTGCCTAACAGCAAACCCTTCCTTAGAATGTTCCTTGCCCATTCATGTTTGGAACTACTTCTTAAACACTGTTAGCAAACCTAGAGGCACATCTATACTGTACTCCACTCTGCAGGACAAGACCCTCTTCCACAAATCCAAACCCCTGTCTGACTGGGAATCTGATGTTCAGACTCACTTTACTGACGAACAGTGGCAGGCGGCTATCAAATCGATCTACAAATACACATCCTGTACCTCCCTGTGGGAGCTCTCCCAAAAAATACTCATGAGATGGTACATGACACCTCACAAAATAGCCAAATTCTATACACACACATCTAACATGTGCTGGAGAGAGTGCACCCTACCTGGCACTCTCTTACATATCTTTTGGACTTGCCCACGCATAAGACAACTTTGGGGGGCAGTTGAGAAAACCATGCGGGAGATCTTTCATTCCCCCATACTTTTGTCCTCCCACCTGGCCATCCTTAACCTAACTATCAATGACCTACCACCAAACCATAGACTGGTGACCACGCACATTCTCCTAGCGACAAAGCTACTGATTGCCAGGAAATGGAAAACAAAAGACACTCCCACACTCACGGAAGTGATTAACTTAGTACAAACACACCATACGTATGAAACTGTCTTGGCTCGGGGGAAACCCACTTACTCAAAACTGCTTGCCCTGTGGAACCCTTGGACCCTTTGGTACACGACCACATACACCAAATGATACAACTGTGCTCTATACTAAAATCTTTACTGGTGCTCACCTTACCCCTCCCTCTCCCCCCCCCTTCCCCCCCTGCCCCCCTCCCCTTTCTCAGCATGCTCTCTCCCACTCCCTGTCCCCTGCTCCCCTCCCCCTTGTGTTATGCTACAGACACAACACACACTAGGTTCACCCCTAGACCTTCTGCTCGGTTTGGTTTTTGTTAATACCTATACTCCTATTGTTATACCGTATGAAACCGGACGCACCTTTTAGTGTGCACTCAATACTTGGATAATGTCATAATAGGTACGTTACCACTTTAATGACATGTTTCTCGCTTGTTATTGTATCTGTAATACTGTACTTTGAAATTCCAATAAAAACTATTTGAATTAAAAATGAGTACATGAATTTTATTAACCACTTCCCACCCGGCCTATAGCAGAATGACGGCCAGGAAGTGGTTCAGTTATCCTGACTGGGTGTCATATGATGTCCAGCAGGGTAACAAGCCATCTGGGGGCACCTCTGGGGGCTCGCAGTGCAGGGATTGGTGGTGTGGTGTGTCAGTCTGACAGATCGGCTGAAGGCTGTGTCCATCATTGTCACCTATCAGTGCCCATCGGTGCCACCTATTAGTGCAAATCAGTGCCACCTCTCAGTGCCCATCAGTGCCACAAATCAGTGCCCATCAGTGCCACCTATAAGTACCCATCTGTGCCGCCTATCAATGCCCATCAGTGCTGCATACCAGTACCACCTATCAGTGCCCATTAGTGCTGCATATTAGTGCCCATCAGTGCCACCTCATTGGTGCTGCCTCATTAGTGCCCATCAGTGCTGCCTTATCAGTGCCCATTAGTGAATGAGTAAAAAAACATACTTATTTGCCAAAAAAAAAAACAACAGAAACAAAGAAAAACTTTTTTTTTCAAAATGTTCTGTCTTTCTTTATTTGCTTAGCAAAAACAAAAAACCCCAAGTGGTGATCAAATACCACCAAAAGAAATATATTTTTTTAAAGTGTAAGAAGATGGCATATAACATACAGCATAGTCACAAAACAATTACATACTGTAATTTTTGCATTTCAGATACCTTGGAACTGGACTTTCCCTGTCAAGTTTATATTTTGAGTTTTTGGTGGGCAAATCTACTGTGAGCTATATTGTCCATGACACCTGTCCATTCTTTGGGAAGTACTGAAAGATGTGGTCTTCAAGCAACCAAACACAGAAGAATAGACAAAGATAGCTGATGTCTTCTAGCTGCTTTGTAATCTTCCCAACTGGGATAGGTGGGTGCGATAGATGCCAAAAACATGCATACTTAAGCCAGTAGCCAGTGGCAGCAGTTTTTATAATTACAAACAAACTTCTCTTTGGGGTTGTTTTCTCTGGCAGATGTCAATTATACATTCACTTTCATTAATAGAGAGTCCTATAGTAACAGTTCAACTCAACTGCATCCTCACACTCATCATTTGGACAGCTGATGCAACAAAATAGACTGGACCTACCAGACAACAGCCCACTCCCAAGGGTTCTACTATGCCATATGACTTTGTCGGGGGTGAAGCAATTGCTTTTAACGCTCTTTTCCGTACGCTCACTGAACACAGAATGAAGTGTATTCAATTATTGCCTCACTAGGGCCAGAAGAGAGGTTAGGTGTGCTTTTGGCATCCTTGAATACAAATGGAATTTGTTGCACACTCCAATCCATCTTTTTTATATCATCTTTATTTATTTAGAAATAATTTTTCTTTACATAACAACAAATAGGACAGGAAACATACAATGCTGTCCAACCGTGTATCCAGGCAATATACAATACAACAGGCCTGATTGGCCATCCAACAGATAGTATAAACGGGACTGAAGTGTCAATTGTTAGGTTCGAGGTACATATGAATCTAAACATACTTAAGGTGTCCCCAATCTCTCCGTTAGGTGCAAAGGATTGGGAATGGCTGAGTGGATGACAGACAGGTAAATACAGTAAAAACAACAAGAATAAGAAAAGTAAAAGTAACCAGAGGACAAAACAAGAAAGGTGTACTTATGTTCATTGCGAAAACATACCAGCAATATATTGGTCAAATGTACTCATCGGATCAAAGAAAAAGGATAATAAGAACATAATTACCTCGCTCCTCCCATCGGGGATTGGGAAGAAGGGAGTGAATTTGCGGCTGTCCCATCAACATAATGAATCCAAGTGGCCCAAACACCATACCATTTGTCATACTCGTCCTTACACTTTGCCATCCACTCCTCTGCAGTCTTAATATTATTCACCAACCGAACCCAGTCCGAACGGGACGGAACTCGGCTAGTCTTCCAAAAAACGGGAATTAACCTCCTAGCTGCATTTAAAAGGTGAGGCAACACATTTTCGATAGAGGCCGAGGGGAATGGCAGAAACGTGCAGGAGAAAGCCCACTCCAATCCATCTTAATATGCAACATGTTATAAAGGCTGGGAAAGCAGCATGTGTGCTACACAACTTTATTTGGAAATGGGATGGCTTCCAGTTTGAAGACAGATGGCTTAGCCAGTGCTTGAAGGACCCTGATGTTGCGACAGAAGCCACAGAAGCACTGTGGCACACAATCAGGGTATGTGACAGGCTGTAGACACTGGAATAGTGTATGAAACCTTCAGTCAGACTCTGGCCCATCAGGTGAAAGCATTTGGGTAGCTGCATTGCTGCCCAATTACTCACACATGCCCCCAGTACAGGAATACAGGTGCCCCTGCCATGTTTTCCACGCTCCGCTTGCCCATCTGTGGGCCCGGTACCAACATGGTGGTACACACGTCTGCTCTCCTCCCCTTTGTACTGTGATTCAGAAAGTGACGTCTATGATGTCACTTCCGGGTCAGCTTATCAGTGTCCCCAGCTAGCTTAGCCAGGAAGGAATGTTTTGCAATACGATCACAAGGTGCTGCCTCAAAGCATCCACCCCCCAAGTTGAGGACATGTGGCTTAGTATGGTTCAGGAGGAGAGGGGAGCTTGCTTCCCCCTTTCCTGACCTGCTAGGCTGCATACTTGGATAAGGATCTGTTATGAATTTTGGGGGGGACCCATACCATTTTTTTTTTTAAAGTTGGTATGGGGTTCCCCTTAAAACCCATACCAGACCCGAAGAGGGGACCACACACCATGTTTTGTAACATGTTTCTATTGTCTGGCAATGCTGGCATTATTTTCTTTATATTCATCTGTAAGGCCTCGTACACACGATAGGTTAACCAGAGGACAACGGTCTGATGGACCGTTTTCATCGGTCCAAACCAATCGTGTGTAGGCCCCATAGGTTATTTATCCTTCGATTAAAAAAATGTCAACTTGCTTTAAAATTTAACCGATGGATTGCTAACCGATAGGTCAAAAACGATTGTTAGTACGCACAACCATCGGTTAAAAATCCACGCATGCTCAGAATCAAGTTGACGCATGCTTGGAAGCATTGAACTTAGTTTTTTTCAGCACGTCATTGTGTTTTACGTCACCGCGTTCTGACACGATCATTTTTTTAACTGATGGTGTGTAGGCACAACGGACCATCAGTCAGCTTCATAGGTTAACCTAGGACAACGGTCCTTCAGTGGGGAAGTCTGCTGACAGATATTGAGTCATGGTTGTTAAGGATGTGGATGGCTTCCTGGCCCACTGCTTAACAACCAGCTATTCTTCACACACAATTCTAATCATTCTGAAAAGTTGGAATTCATTAGAAAACAAATAAACAAAATACATTTTAAAGGATTTCAATTAAATTCTGTAATATTCATTACCACTTCATTTGGAGATTTGGATACATCCGAATCCCTGAATAACCAAAAATTGGTCCAAATTTGTATTCGGACTGGAACTAATTGCACATGTCTATTCCTAATGAGGTATGGATGCAGGCTCTCAAATCCACCTATACAGTAACCCAACCTCCAAACTGAATAAATACTAATTTAACTAAATTCACATCAAAGTTGCATCAAAGTCACACACTATGAACAGAACTGTCATACTATACTATTAGCTAAAAAAATGCATCAAAAATGCATCATACTTGCGTTTTTGGTGCGGGTCCATTGAAGCCTGTTACATGCGAAACACAAACTGCAGTGGGAAAAAAAGTAACCTACCCTTTCTAAAAAATGCATTGAAACCATGTAAAATGGACTGTAGTGCATATCTGTAAACTGCAAAACACACTAAAAGACACATAGGTGTGAACTAGAGATGGGCTCGGCCGTGTGCGAAATCCCACATGCCTGATCCCACCAGGAAGCTAACACTGCACAGTGCTAATCACAGGCAGTGAGACATTTCCCAGTCCGCAGCTGCACAGATTGGGAAATGTCTCACTGCCTGTGATTAGCGCTGTGCAGTGTTGGCATCCTGGTGGGGTCGGGCATGTGGGATTTTGAACACACGCTAGCCCATCTTTAGTTTACACCAATGTGTTTTTTAGTGTGTTTTGCAGTTTACAGAAATGCACTACAGTTAATTTTACATGGTTTCAGCGACCCGGTCCGAAGCTTCGTGACCGAGCCCGTGGGACCCCCGCGGCCCGATCGCCGCCGGTGTCCCGCGATCGGTCACAGGAGCTGAAGAACGGGGAGAGGTGTGTGTAAACACACCTTCCCCGTTCTTCTGTGTGGCAGTGACACTGATTGACTGTTCCCTGATATAGGGAACGACGATCAGTGACGTCAAACCTAGTGCCACTCCCTCCTACAGTAAGAATCACTCCCTTCGGGCACACTTAACCCTTTAGCACCCCCTAGTGGTTAACCCCTTCACTTCCATTGTCATTTTCACAGTAACAGTGCATTTTTATAGCACTTTTCGCTATGAAAATGACAATGATCCCAAAAATGTGTCAAAAGTGTCCGATGTGTCCGCCATAATGTCGCAATCATGAAAAAATCGCTGATCGCTGCCATTACTGGTAAAAAAAAAATATTAATAAAAATGCCGTAAAACTATCCCCTATTTTGTAAACGTGATACATTTTGCGCAAACCGATCGATAAACGCTTATTGCGATTTGTTTTTTACCAAAAATAGGTAAAAGAATACGTATTGGCCTAAACTGAGGAAAACAAATATTTTTGTATGTCTTTTTTGGGGATATTTATTATAATATTGTTTTTTTTTTCAAAATTGTCGCTCTATTTTTGTTTATAACACAAAAAATAAAACCTGCAGAGGTGATCCAATACCACCAAAAGAAAGTTCTATTTGTGGTAAAAAATGGATGCCAATTTTGCTTGGGAGCCACGTCGCACGACTGCCCAATTGTCAGTTAAAGCGACGCAGTGCCGAATCACAAAAAGGGGCCAGGTCCTTAACCTGCATAATGGTCCGGGTCTTAAGTGGTTAATGTGATACCCAACTAATAACTAGCCTTGTAGTTATACCCTGGGAAGCATAGAGCCAGCATTGTGTGCGGCCTTACTTCATCATTCTTTAAGATCATACAACACACAATTGTGTACACTTTCTATGCTACTAATGTGTTTTATACTATAGCAGTCCTCAACAGAGACCATTGCTTATCTGTATCGGCTTTTTTACAGGTGATGCTGCTTATTTTACAATTAATGCTGCCTATGTAGTTACTGTAGTTATGTACAGTATGTATTTTTTTTTATTTAGCTATTACAATGCCAAGGTTAACCTATTCCTACCCAAATCATATTTTAATCATTTTAAACTTGTTTTTGTTGTCATTTGTGGAGAAGAAGCCTGTTTTTCGTGCTGAAAAAAGTTATAATAAAAAAAAATAGACAAATAAACTGATTTCTGAATTTTAACAGTCTGTATTTTAAATTCCACATAAATATTTCTGGTAATTAAAGATGTATATTATAATTAGGTTTGATGTTTACTGTTAGAATAAACAAGGCATGCTTTGAATTAATGTAATTATTCTTCGGAATGCTCCCATATAGCTTTCATGTGTTTATCACATCATTACTCTGTGGATATTAATGATTTATTTTCTTTGGAAGATTAAACTTGAGCATTAGAGCTTAGAAAACATATGTGCAACAAAATGTTTTCAAAAATTAAATTGAATAGATAACTAAATAAAAGGGGGGTGTTTGATCTCTCAGCTACTTCTTTCAGTAGGGTACTTATTAACGTGGTTATATGGATAGCATATTTGTTTTCTTTTAGGTAGCATTCTTTTATAGACTGTTATGGTAATGTCATTTGAATTAGTAATGTTATAATTTAATGTATTTCTGTCACGGCTCCCAATACCCGAACACACTATACACAGAGCACACACAATACATACAGAGCACACAGAACACACAGTGAATACACAGAACACACAGTGCATACACAGAACACACAGTGCATACACACCATGCATACATAGAACATACACAGAACATACCCTGCATACACAGAACATACCCTGCATACACAGAACATACCATGCATACACAGTACATACACAGAACACACAGTACATACACAGAACACACAGTACATACACAGAACATACACAGAACATACCTTGCTGACACAGAACACACAGTGCATATACAGAACACACAGTGCATACACAGAACACACAGTGCATACACAGAGCATACACAGAACACACTGTGCATACACAGAACACACCGTGCATACACAGAACATACACAGAACACACAGTACATACACAGAACACACATTACCTACACAGAACATACACAGAACATACCGTGCAGACAGAGAACCCACAGTGCATACACAGAACACACAGTGCATACACAGAACACACCGTGCATACACAGAGCATACACAGAACACACAGTACATACACAAAACATACCGTGCATACACAGAACATACACAGAACACACCGTACATACACAGAACACACTGTACAGAACATACACAGAACACACCGTGCATACACAGAACATACACAGAACACACCGTACATACACAGAACATACTGTGCATACACAGAACATACACATAACACACAATACATACACAGAACATACACAGAACATACCCTGCATACACAGAACATACCGTGCATACACAGAACATACACAGAACACACAGTACATACACAGAACATACACAGAACACACAATGCATACACAGAACATACTGTGCAGACACAGAACACACCGTGCATACACAGAACACACCGTGCATACACAGAACATACACATAACACACAGTACATACACATAACATACCGTGCATACGCAGAACATACACAGAACACACAGTACATACACAGAACATACACAGAACACACCGTGCGTACACAGAACATACACAGAACACACCGTGCATACACAGAACATACACAGAACACACCGTAAATACAGAGAACACAGCGTACATACACAGAACACACACAGAACACACCGTACATACACAGAACACACCGTGCATACAATACATACAGAGAACACACAGTACATACAGTACATACAAAGAACACACATTACATACAATACATACAGAGAACACATAGTACATACAATACATACAGAGAACACACAGTACATACAAAGAACACACAGTACAATACAAAGCACACACAGTACATACAATACATACAGAGAACACCCAAAGCAGACTGCCTAAAGGGGAGTGGGAGGGGAAAAGCAGCAGTGTGAGATACAGATTTTAAATACTCTGTGACTGTCAGATATGCAATCTCCTTACTGAAGATTGTTCCTATAACTGGGAAATAACGGCACTTACTGTAAGCCTTGGTATGTGGAGGATAGACATATTCCGATCAAATTACCATGCCTCATGGAGCTGACATCCCACTGGAACAGAAAGTAAAAGTGACACGGCTGCCTGCATTGACCATTTGGAAGGCTTAGGTCTGCAGCAACTGTCAGTGTTTACATGTGACTGGCTGTGATGATTAGACACAGCCGATCACATGGTTAAAAAGCTGTGCACCCCCCCCCATGCGCCTGAGCGCAGCCATTCTGGAACAACATTATATGACCTCATCCCAGAACGAGAGCCACACCGCCCCTTTGTCATTTGACACAGGGTGGGCAGCAAGTGGTTAAGGAGGTTGACTTAGCCAAAAACTTTCTTATAGCACCTTCTAAGCCTGCTGGCCATCAGAGTTAATTCTGGCAGCAAATTTCAATTTCGTTTTAGTCTTATAGCTGGATTCACGTAGGGTGGCGTATGTTTCAGCCGGCGTAGCATATCGTATTTACGCTACGCCGCCGTATGTTAGAAAGGCAAGTGCTGTATTCACAAAGCACTTGCGTCCTAAGTTACGGCGGCGTAGCGTAAATGTGCCGGCCTAAGCGTGCCTAATTCAAATGAGGAACAGGGGGCAGTGTTTTATGTTAATGAATGGTGACCCGACGTGATTGACATTTTTAAACGAACGGCGCATGTGCCGTCCGTGGACATATCCCAGTGTGCATTGCTCCAAAGTACGCCGCAAGGACTTATTGGTTTCGACGTGAACGTAAATTACGTCCAGCTACATTCACGGATTACTTACGCAAACTACGTAAAATTTTCAAAATTCAACGCGGGAACGACGTCCATACTTAACATTGGCTAGGCCAGCTTTTTGTTGGACTAACTGTACGCCTGAAAACGCCTTACGTAAACGGCGCATCTTTACTGCGACGGGCAAGCGTACGTTCGTGAATAGGCGTATCTCACTGATTTACGCATTCTAGGCGTAAATCAGCGTTCACGCCCCTAGCGGCCGGCGGAAGTAGACAGCTAAGATACGACGGCGCCGGCAGTTGTATCTTAGCTACATTTAAGTGTATCTCAATTTGAGAATACACTTAAATGTATGACGGCGCAGATTCAGAGTTACGACGGCGCAGATTCAGAGTTATGCTGGCTTAACTCTTTCTGAATCTAGCTATTAGTCTTAGGACTAAAATTGCATTTTAGTTTTAGTCCCATTTTAGTCTTCTGGAATTATTTTAGTTTGAGTCGTATTTAGTCGACTAAATCTCCCGGACATTTTAGTCGACTAAAACTCATAATCGAATGGGTGTAGTTAAGTTGTAATGCATTATTTAAGCATTTCTCTACAGTTTCCAAACTCATTATAAACTGCTGGAGTGAAAAATCTAATATGTTATTATTTATGTTATGTTATGAAAATAGTTTTAGTCTTATGCCGCGTACAGACGGTCATTTTTTGTGATGAAATAAAAAAAATGTCATTTAAAATGATCGTGTGTGGGCAAAATGTCATTTTATGTCTTCTGAAAAATGACAAAAAAAAATTCGAACATGCTCGAATTTTTTATGTCATTTTTTAAAATGTAATTTTTTGTGTCATAAAAAATGATCGTGTGTGGGCAAAAATGACGTTTTAAACCCGCACATGCCCAGAAGCAAGTTTTGAGACGGGAGGTAAAACTACCATTCATAATGGAGTAAGCACATTCATCACGCTGTAACAGACAAAAAAGCACGAAACGTCTTTTACTAACAAGTAACCAGCTAAAAGCAGCCTCAAGGCGAATAGAACTTCCCCTTTAGAGTGCCGTCACTTTGTTCATCATTTTTCAAAACGATGGTGTGTATGCTACATCGTTTTTGAAAATGAAGTTTCAAAAATGTCATTTTTTTTCATCACTTCAAACTTCATTTTTTTTCCATCGCAAAAAATGACCGTCTGTATGCGGCATTAGTCTTTTTTTTTTCCAAAATCTTTTATTCATTTTTTTACAAAACAGTACAATTAATACAACATAAAATCAATATACAGACTGACATATATGGTCTCAAAATGTACCCTTTTCATTGAAAAGATATTAAAAACTGTATCTTCTTCTACCAATACTACGTACTACTCCTGGATTTCTCCATCATTCCACCCCAGGGCCAATCCTTCCCTTTCCACTCTCCATGGGAGATACCCAGAGATAGGGCCGCACTACCTATACCTACAGTGAATGGAGGGGGGGAGGACATGTAAAAGAGAGAGAGAGAGAGAGGAGAGAGTTAAAAAAAGAAAAAAAAAAAAAAGAAAATTGAACTACCCCTTAGAAAGGAGAATAAACCTAAAAACCATTTCTCCTATATTGTGGAAGGGAAGAAAAAGAAAAAGACGACACTTTCCCCTGTGTTGTGAAGAAAAAAAGAACAAGAAAAACACTAAGTCCTACTAGAATATAGTGAAAAGTGTAGGGGTTAATTCCCCTTATTGTGTATTTACTTGTGTGTACAAAACCAGGAAGGGGTTGTAATAAAAAAAAAAAAAAAAAAAAAGAAGAAAGACACTAAGTCCCTCTACAATATAGTGAAAGATATAGGGGTTATTTCCCCTAATTGTGTATTTACTTAAGTATACGAAAACAAGAAGGAGTTGTGAGAAAAAAAAAAAAAAAGACACTAAGTCCTACTAGAATATAGTGAGAAATATAGGGGTTAATTCCCCTTATTGTGTATTTACATGAGTGTACAAAACCAGAAGGGAGTTGTAAAAAAAAGAGAAGAAAGACACTGAGTCCCTCTAAAATATAGTGAAAAATATAGGGGTTAATTCCCCTTATTGTGTATTTACTTAAGTATACGAAAACAAGAAGGAGTTGTGAAAAAAAAAAAAAAAAAAAAAGAAGGAAGACACTGAGTCCATCTTGAATATAGTGAAAAGTGTAGGGGTTAATTCCCCTTATTGTGTATTTACTTAAGTGTACAAAAAATAAGAAGGAAGGAAGAAAAGAGAGAGAGAAAAAAAAAAAAACCCAAAAAAAACCCATAGTCAGAAGGGGAATAAAACAATTACCCCTATGTTGTGAGGAAAAAAAAAAAAAAATAGAGGCAAAAAAGAACATTCTGTTATAGGGGCTATAATTTCCCCCTATTGTGCATATTACCCACGTTTAAAATATAGGCCCCCACCACCGATAAAGAGAGAGAAGAGAAAAAAAAAAAAGAGGAAAAAACAAACACGAGGAGAGTAGGGGACTCTAGAAGGATTCCCACCAACGGTCTCCTCTATTCCCCTCCATTCTCTCCCTCCTCATCTCCCCCCTCCCTCCCCCTAGCTCTGAAATCCCTCCATCCCCTCCAGGTTGTTTCATATCTTGGCCCAGACTCTACCTGAAAGGACCACAGCTCCTCCATCACTCTCATTTTATCAATTTCTTGGAGCCATTCCCCTATCGAGGGTACTCTTTTTTCCCTCCAGTTCCTAGGTATTAGTGCCTTGGCTCCGTTCAGTAGGAACGGGACCAAGGAACCTCTATACTTTTTCCTGGACATACTCGTAGTGTGGAACAAACATTCCCATGGATCATATCTTATCTCATATCCACTGATTTTTTTTATCAGACCTAGTATCTCCCGCCACTATACCTGTATGAGGGGGCATTGCCACCATATGTGGGCATGAGTTCCCTCCATCCCGCACTCCCTCCAGCATAAGGGGGACGCCTCACTATTCATTCTGTGCAGTTTAATTGGTACGTAGTACCATTTAGTAAGTAGCTTATAATTGGTTTCTTTTACTTTTGCATCCATCGTTGTAGCCTGGACGTATTCTAGCACCTGTCTCTTCTTCTTATTGGATATAGTTTGATTAAGTTCTATTTCCCAGCTTTCTATCATTTTCAATTTCCCTAACTCTATCTTGGTTGTCAACATCTTGTAAAGACTTGATATTCCCCCTTTCCCAGGTTCTCCTTGGGTCATAAGTTTTTCCCATTGATTTAGTTCATTCATAGCTCGCAAGGGCTTCGACAAAGTGCCAACAAAATGTTGGACTTGTCTGTGTCTCCACCTATCTCATGGGTACTGTCCATATTTCTCTTGAAGTTCTCCCACCGGACACACTTCATTTCCTTTTATTATATCCTTCAATCTTAAGGTGTCTGAAGTTGCCCACCTCCGGTATAATCCCCCCTCCTTGCCAGGCGGAAAGAAATCCGTACCTGTAAGTGGCAGCAGCGGACTATTATAGGGCAATTTATTTTTCTTACAGACCTTATCCCATATTCTAAAAGTTTCTTTTGTTATTACAGGAATATCCAGGGGTAATCCTCTATATTGCCTCGGTACCCATATTATATTTCCCAGCTCTTTTTTACTTAAACTTTCTTCGACTTCTACCCACTTGTCTGTGTCTCCACCTATCTCATGGGTACTGTCCATATTTCTCTTGAAGTTCTCCCACCGGACACACTTCATTTCCTTTTATTATATCCTTCAATCTTAAGGTGTCTGAAGTTGCCCACCTCCGGTATAATCCCCCCTCCTTGCCAGGCGGAAAGAAATCCGTACCTGTAAGTGGCAGCAGCGGACTATTATAGGGCAATTTATTTTTCTTACAGACCTTATCCCATATTCTAAAAGTTTCTTTTGTTATTACAGGAATATCCAGGGGTAATCCTCTATATTGCCTCGGTACCCATATTATATTTCCCAGCTCTTTTTTACTTAAACTTTCTTCGACTTCTACCCACTTTTTTTTGCTTCCACCCTCACCCTGCGCCCAATCTGTAATCCTCCTCAGTACTGCCGCCTCATAGTACCTTCTGAAGTCCGGCAGCTGTATTCCTCCTTCCTCTTTAGATCTAATCAGAGTCTCCACTGCTATACGCGGCTTTTTCCCCCTCCATATGAAACCTCCTATTATCTTATCCAGGATTTTAAAATATATTTCTGGAATTTTTATCGGAAGTGTTTGAAAAATATAAAGAACTTTCGGCAAAATCATCATTTTTATAGTACTCACCCTGTCGTATGCTCGACTGTTTCTGGGATGGCAGTGACACACTCATTACTTCGGATTTTGCCTGGTTTATTTTTAAATTGGATAACTCTCCAAATTTAGCCTCTTTTTTTTTTTTTTTTTTTTTTTTTTTGGGGGGGTTTGGGTCGGGGGAGGGGTTAAGTAGGGGGCTTATGGAAGGGTAGGGGAAAAGAGGGGAGAGTGTTGTTGGGGGACGATATGGTGGTACTAAGAAATGGGAACGGAAGTTAAGGGTAAAAGGTGGATTGGTATGTGAACAGGGTTAGGGGACGAAAGATTGCTTTTCCTTTTGTTTGGTTTAGTCATTTTAAGTTGCTCGGAACCCCTCTTGTTTTCTTTACCAACCTTACATAAGAGTGTAGTGTGAAAAACTACATATATATGCTGCTGTTTCCATTATATATGTTATGTTAACCCTTTTGTGAAACTGTCATATAAAGAAAAAGAGAAATAAAGTACAGTAGGTGAACCCGATTTTGTGTCAATCTCGCTCTCTTTCTCAGCGAGATTGAGCACCTACGAGCCCCATCGCGGGAGCCAGCGCCGAGCTGGCTTGCCGCGATGGATACAGAGCCGTCATAGAAGCGACGGGAGATCCGACTTGGATTCCCGCCAATTCTACACGTGTGCGGCGTTTGTTATGAATCCTGAAGGGGAAGTCCCCGCCGGATTTTAAATAAAAATCCGGCATGGGTCCCCCCTCAGGAGCATACCGGGCCCTTAGGTCTGTTATGGGTTGTAAGGAGAGCCCCCCTACGCCGGAAAAAACGGCGTAGGGGGTCCCCCTACAATCCATACCAGACCCGTATCCAAAGCACGCTACCCGGCCAGCCAGGAAGGGAGTGGGGACGAGCGAGCGCCCCCCCCCCTCCTGAGCCGTACCAGGCTGCATGCCCTCAACATGGGGGGGTTGGGTGCTCTGGGGCAGGGGGGCGCACTGCGGCCCCCCCCACCTCAGAGCACCCTGTCCCCATGTTGATGAGGACAGGGCCCCTTCCCGACAACCCTGGCCGTTGGTTGTCGGGGTATGCGGGCGGGAGGCTTATCGGAATCTGGGAGCCCCCTTTAATAAGGGGGCCCCCAGATACCGGCCCCCCACCCTAAGTGAATGAGTATGGGGTACATCGTACCCCTACCCATTCACCTGCAAGAAAAGTGGTAAAACACAAATAAACCACACAGTGTATTAAAATATTTTATTTTTCTGCTCCGGAGGCCGCCCCCTGTCTTCTTTATTAGCTCTTTTACCAGGGGGGGCTTCTTCTTTGACGTCTTCGGGTGGGTGGGGGCCGCCGTCTGGTTCTCTTCCACCGCCGGGGGGGGTGGCTTTTAAAAAAGCCCCCACCCCCCCGGCGGGTTTCCTCCGGCGTCTTCGGCGGGGCTCTTCTTCTTCCGCTATCCCGACGGGTCTTCTTCCGCTATCCCGACGGGTCTTCTCAACTCTCCGGGGTTCTCCTTCTGTCTTCGCCGCTCTCCGTTGTTGACTCGGCGCACCCCGGTTCTTCGTCTCGCTGTCCGGTGTCTTCTTCCGTGATGTACGTCTTCTCCTTCCGTGCTGTGATGAGTTCTTCTTCCGTGCTGTGACGTCATGTTCTTCACTTCTCTCCTTCTCCCGATGTTGCCACGCCGGTCCTCCTCGCTGAAATGACGGATGCGCGCCTTGCATCGGACCTATATAGGCCTCACAGTCCCATCATGCTCTGTACCTACCCATGTGATACCTACCACGTGGGTAGGTATCACATGGGTAGGTACAGAGCATGATGGGACTGTGAGGCCTATATAGGTCCGATGCAAGGCGCGCATCCGTCATTTCAGCGAGGAGGACCGGCGTGGCAACATCGGGAGAAGGAGAGAAGTGAAGAACATGACGTCACAGCACGGAAGAAGAACTCATCACAGCACGGAAGGAGAAGACGTACATCACGGAAGAAGACACCGGACAGCGAGACGAAGAACCGGGGTGCGCTGAGTCAACAACGGAGAGCGGCGAAGACAGAAGGAGAACCCCGGAGAGTTGAGAAGACCCGTCGGGATAGCGGAAGAAGAAGAGCCCCGCCGAAGACGCCGAAGGAAACCCGCCGGGGGGGTGGGGGCTTTTTTAAAAGCCACCCCCCCCCGGCGGTGGAAGAGAACCAGACGGCGGCCCCCACCCACCCGAAGACGTCAAAGAAGAAGCCCCCCCTGGTAAAAGAGCTAATAAAGAAGACAGGGGGCGGCCTCCGGAGCAGAAAAATAAAATATTTTAATACACTGTGTGGTTTATTTGTGTTTTTACCACTTTTCTTGCAGGTGAATGGGTAGGGGTACGATGTACCCCATACTCATTCACTTAGGGTGGGGGGCCGGTATCTGGGGGCCCCCTTATTAAAGGGGGCTCCCAGATTCCGATAAGCCTCCCGCCCGCATACCCCGACAACCAACGGCCAGGGTTGTCGGGAATGGGCCCTGTCCTCATCAACATGGGGACAGGGTGCTCTGAGGTGGGGGGGCCGCAGTGCGCCCCCCTGCCCCAGAGCACCCAACCCCCCCATGTTGAGGGCATGCAGCCTGGTACGGCTCAGGAGGGGGGGGGGCGCTCGCTCGTCCCCACTCCCTTCCTGGCTGGCCGGGTAGCGTGCTTTGGATACGGGTCTGGTATGGATTGTAGGGGGACCCCCTACGCCGTTTTTTTCGGCGTAGGGGGGCTCTCCTTACAACCCATAACAGACCTAAGGGCCCGGTATGCTCCTGAGGGGGGGACCCATGCCGGATTTTTATTTAAAATCCGGCGGGGACTTCCCCCTCAGGATTCATAACAAACGCCGCACACGTGTAGAATTGGCGGGAATCCAAGTCGGATCTCCCGTCGCTTCTATGACGCGCTTGCTGGGATGTGCTGTCACTATTCCAGTGAGTGTGAGATGTCGGCGAGATCTCGGCACCCTGTCGCCGAGTATCAGCGCGACGCTGTCGTGCTAAAAGCACAATATCACAAACACCTACTGTACAAATATGAAAAAAAAAAAAAAGAAAAGCTGTCCGAGAGGGTGCCATTCACCCTCACCTGAGCAGAGGGGCCAGAATAAAGAGCCCCTATCCACCTGAGCATACTTGGGCCAAATCCTATATGGGATAAGTTTGCTAGCATAAATTCCCATTCCAGCCTGTCAAACGCCTTTTCGGCATCTAATGACAGGAATACTACTGGTTCTTTGTTCTTTTTGGCTTTCTGTAACAGAAATATAACTCTTAGAATGTTTTCTCTCGTTTCTCTCCCAGGCACAAACCCTGCTTGGTCATTATCTATAAGGCCTATTAAGAGCGGTCTTATTCTCTCAGCGAGAATTTTTGAATACATTTTTATGTCCACGTTTATTAAAGATATCGGCCTATAACTGGCACACAAGGCGGGGTCCTTATCTTCCTTCCCTATCAGAGTTATGTGAGCATTCAGGGCCTCCTTACGCATTACCATGCCCCCCCCCTATTGAGTTCATGTACTTCTGGAAAAATGGCACTAGTATCCCCCCAAACCTTTTATAATATAATGATGTAAACCCGTCAGGGCCGGGGCTCTTCCCCATTTTGATACTCCTGATCACTTGACTTATTTCCTCTTTTGTTATTTCTTTTTCTAGATCACTTATTACTTCCTCTGCTAGGCCAGGGGTCTTAACCTTTTCTAGATATTGTTTAATTTTTTCTCTTCTATTCTGGACTTCTGTATCCCCTTGCCCCTTGTTAACATTGTATAGGTTTTGGTAATATTCATAGAATATTTTAGTTATCTCACTAGTAGAATGTCTCATTTCTCCATTTCTATCTTTTATTTTCAGGATAGAGTTCTGTGTGTTTCTTGGTTTTATGGTCCCTGCTAACAGTCTCCCCGGTTTATTACCAAGGGCATAAAATTTGTTGTTCACATTATTGAAAATCCATTTTGTTTCCTGCTCAAGGAGGTCACGGAGCTCTTCTCTCTTACTAGTTAGAACCCTTAGGACCTGCTCTTCCTGTACTACTTTATGCTCCCGTTCAAGAGCCTGGATTTCTTCTAGTAGTGTTTGTTTCCGTATCTGCCTAATCTTCCTCCTCTTGACCTTTTCTGCAATCAACCTCCCTCTTACAAATGCCTTGTGCGTTTCCCAGAGCGTGGCTGGTGCGATGTTTTCAATATCATTTTCTTTGAAGAATATACTCATGTCCTTTTCTAGATCATCGGCTATCTTGATATTATTTATTAGGGACTCGTCTAATCTCCACACTGGATATCCAGCCGGGATCTCCCCTGAATCTAAAGACATTACCACTGGGGCATGGTCAGACAGTGTTATAGATTTTATTTTCATCCTTATCAGTCCTTCAAGCAGCCTATGATCTAGTAGGACATGGTCGATTCTTGAATATGACCCATGGACCACTGAGAAATATGTGTAGTCCTTAACTTTTGGATGGAGGATTCTCCAGGCTTCCACCATTTGCATTTGATGTAATTTATGTTTAACCATTCTAAGATATTTCCCCTCCGATCTCAATGAGATGGGTTGGGTATCTAATAGTGAATCAAATACAAAGTTTAGGTCGCCTGCCAGGATCACCATACCTTCTCTAAAACATTCTTATCTATTCAGAATTTTTCTTAGGTAGACAGCCGGCCTTACATTAGGACAATACACATTTACCAATGTGTATCTCATGTTCAAAATAGTACCCTTGACAAACAAGTATCTTCCATCGGGGTCTATTTCTGTAGCTTCTAGGGAGAACCGTGTGTTTCTATCAAACCCTATTGCAACTCCCTTTGCTCTTTTATTAGGGGAATAGCTATGAATCCATGTAGGGAATTCCTTTGAATTTAATCTAGTTTTTGATGTTATTTTTAGGTGAGTTTCCTGGAGGAACACTATGTTGGACGAGAATCTCTTCATCTCCTGTAGTACCTGATACCGCTTACTGGGGTTATTTAACCCTCGTACATTGTACGTAACCATTTTTAAAGCACCCATTTATTATACTTCACTTTTTTACCCCTTAATGAGGTTCGGAAATCATATCCCCACAGGACATGAGAGACTCCGGGCCTTTTCTCCAACTGTAAAACAACCAAACCACATTCCTGGTTCAACTTCAAACTCATATTTGTTGACAAAAAAATCTTAATCAGGGTACCTCGAGACCACATAAAAAACATATACCCCCCCTCTCCCGCCCCCCCCCAACGCATTGAACCTCAATGCTAAGACTCACTCGGTCAGTGCCCATCCAGGCCGCTTGCCGAGAGAGCCTTTCCTCGGGACGTCTACTATGACCCCCCATGACCCGGCATTAGTCTTTTGACTAAAATGTCATTTTAGTCCCATTTTAGTCTTTTGACAAAAAGGTCATTTTAGTTTTAGTCATATTTTAGTCATCTCAATTGTTTTAGTTTTATTCGTATTTAAGTTAGTTGACTAAAACGTTTTAGTCAGTTTTAGTAGACTAAGACCCCACGCACACGAGACGCTGTTAAACGCTTGTTCAGAGGCAGTTGGACACTTTTTTCAACTGCCCCTGAACACATTCAATGTTATCCTATGTGTCCATGCACACAGTCTCGTTCATTGCTGTTTTCAGGCAGTTGCATTTAACCTTGTTTTTCCAGAAGCAAAAAAATGGGTTCAGACGCGAAAGTTTTCCACGTTTCAGATTTCCAAACGTGGCAAATTGCCGCTAAACATGGCAGGGTGTTTTTAAAGGTGACCTATTTTTTTTACTTTAGAAATCTCAAAAATGATGGCAAACGATGAAAAACAATTAAAAACACATACAAAAAACTGTAATTGCTTGCATTGCATTGTGGAAAATCCACAACTTGTGGCAGGTGACGTGGCAGGTGACGTGACAAGTGAACAATTCACAACTTGTGGCAAGTAGACAATCCACAACTTGTGGCAGGTGTCGTGGCAAGTGGACACTCCACAACTTGTGGCAAGGTGACGTGGCAGGTGATGTGACCAGGTGATGTGGCAAGTGGACATTCCACAACTTGTGGCAGGTGACGTGGCCAGGTGACGTGGTCAGGTGACAAGACCAGTGGACAATCCACAACTTGTGGCAGGTGACGTGGCCAGGTGACCTGGCCAGGTGATGTGGCAAGTGGACAATCCACAACTTGTGGCAGGTGACGTGGCAAGGTGACATGGCCAGGTGACATGGCAAGTGGACAATCCACAACTTGTGGCAGGTGACGTGGCCAGGTGACGTGGCAAGTGGACAATCCACAACTTGTGACAGGTGACGTGGCCAGGTGACGTGGCCAGTGGACAATCCACAACTTGTGGCCAGGTGACGTGACCAAGTGACATGGCAAATTGACAATCCACAGCTTGTGGCAGGTGACGTGGGCAGGTGACGTGGCAGGTGATGTGGCCAGGTGATGTGGCCAGGTGACATGGCCAGGTGATGTGGCAAGTGGACAATTCACAACTTGTGGCAGGTGACATGGCCAGTGGACAATCCACAACTTGTGGCCAGGTGACATGACAAATGGACAATCCACAACTTGCAGGTGATGTGGCCAGGTGACATGGCAGGTGATGTGGCCAGGTGATGTGACCAGTGGACAATCCACAACTTGTGGCAGGTGACATGGCCAGGTGACGTGGCCAGTGGACAATCCAAGAACACTGTGTGTTCTGTGTATTCACTGTGTGTTCTGTGTGCTATGTATGTATTGTGTGTGCTCTGTGTATAGTGTGTTCGGGTATTGGGAGCTGTGACAGCAGAGGATGGGAAGGTAAGGACCTGAAGGGGCTGGCACCCCCCCCAAATTTTTTATCACCAGCCGCCACTGCCTAATTGTGTTATTTAAAGAATTGTGTATGTATGTGTTCTTTAAGCATCATCAAAAGATCTGCTCCCCTTTAAATGGTATTTCTTTAAAAAAAATGTGTGCATTAGTACACATTCCTCTGGCAGCTCCCTGGTGCCATGCCCTTTTTTTCCCAAATGAGTGGGAATTGATCTTAAAAAAAAGCTAGAAAAAAACATAGGCTTTGACTTCTATAAACTTCATTGGGGTTTGGGCCTATGTTTGGGGTTTCCAGATGTTTTTTTTTTAACTGTTAAGTGAATGCAAACTGAACTGTGCTCAGTTAATTTATCACTGCTGTTCCCCTAGCAAAGTACATTTTAGTGAATAAGGTGAATCTGGGTTCATATAAACACCCATTAATGCACTTGCGATTTCTGTTTTAATTTATCTAGTACTTGATTAGATATTTAAAGTTGAAGACAATATCTAACATTCACTTTGAATTGTGCACAAACCCTCCTGTTTGTATAGCACATCATTATACATGCATAATTGTTTGAGTTTAGGGATGAGGGTCGGTCTTGCTGCTCAAAATTAATTCTGTGTATTTGAGATTCTTTTATTTACAAGGTAATAACTAAGAAATATCACAAAGAAATTTTCAAAGCCAAAAAATATCATTTTTCTAATATCATCGCAAAAGCCCTTAACCACCCTCGCAAACTCTTTCATTTAGTTGCTCAGTCCATGAACCCAGCCTGCCTAGAGGCTCCGAATTTTGAATCACAAGTGTTTTGCAACAAATTATCGGATTATTTCATTAGCAAAATTGAAAAAATCTGTGAAATTATTCAGCAAAAAAGAATCTCCACCGACTCCCCTTTAAATCAAAAAGTTAATATCCACAAAAATATGCCGCAATCAACAAAATTCACACTAAAGCATATCTCCATCGACACCACCAAAAATATCATCAGTACTCTGCGAGACAGCACAGCACCTAATGATATCATCCCCACTAAACTGTTGAAAGAATGTGTCGATATTGTGGCACCAGCTATCACGCATCTCATAAACCAATCATTCAAGGAAGGCATGGTGCCGACCTTGCTGAAACAAGGCATAATCAAACCAATTCTAAAAAAAAACACCCTTGACCCCAAAGACCCAAACTATTGTTGACCCATAACAGGCCTAAACATCTTCTCCAAGGTAATGGAGAAAGCAGTTGTACAACAGCTACAACATCATTTAGACACCCACAAATTAATTGATCCGTTTCAATCGGGTTTCTGTCCTGGTCACGGAACAGAAACAGCACTTCTCAAAATATGGGATGACGCTCTCAAAGCCGTAGACGAAGGAGAATCTTGTCTTCTGGTACTGTCGGACCTAAGCGCAGCATTTGATACTGTAGACCACAAATTATTGCTGACTCGCTTAGCTGGAGTAGCTAGAGTCGCAGACTCGGATATACCCTGGTTCTCCTCCTTCTTTGGAAACCGATCTCAAATAGTGAAACTAGGTCCTTTCACTTCTGAAAAACGCACAGTGTCATGCGGAGTTCCTCAGGGATCCCCCTTGTCGCCCGTACTATTCTATTTCTGTCTTTGCCCTGTTTTTGAAATCATCAGTAACCAGAAGTTACTCTACCACTCCAACGCGGATGATACCCAACTCTACTTTCGCATCAGCAACAAAAAGGATCATTATCTCGGACTAGAGAAATGCCTTACTTTGATAGAAAATTGGATGACGGAGAGTTACCTTAAACTCAATGGCTCAAAAACAGAACTTCTGCTCCACGCCAACCAAAAGAGACTTCCCTCTACAACATGGGCACCCCGGCCCATTCTGGGACAAACCATCATCCCCAGCACCAAAGTCAAACGTCTCGGAGTCACTTTTGACACCCACATGACAATGGATGCACAAAGAAGTTCAGTAGTCAGCGGATCCCACTATCTGCTGCGCCTGCTACGTAGACTCATTCCCTTTATTCTGAAAGAAGACACTGCAGTCGTGGTAGGAACGATAATCAACTCCAGACTCGACTATGCAAACGCCCTTTACCTCGGACTCCCAAAGTACCAATTCGCTCATCTACAAGTCGTTCAAAATACGGCGGCACGACTTGTGACTGGGAAAAAACCCTGGGAATCAATCTCGCCCTCCCTGAGATCCCTTCACTAGTTGCCAGTAAAAGACCGAATTACATTTAGGGCACTTTGTCTGACGCATAAGTGTGTTCAAGGAAGTGCACCCCAGTATCTATGCGAAAAATTTAAATGCCACAACCCCCA
Source organism: Rana temporaria (assembly GCF_905171775.1). Lineage (NCBI taxonomy): Eukaryota > Metazoa > Chordata > Amphibia > Anura > Ranidae > Rana > Rana temporaria. Next base: position 222,522,560 of record NC_053493.1, read on the forward strand.
TTGCGTTCTCCAATCCACCAACCAAAAACTACTCCAGATACCAAAGGCCAGATACAAGTCCAAAGGAGAACTAAGATTTGCAGTCCAAGGACCTAGACTGTGGAACACACTACCAACCAGCATCCAAATGGGGGTGAATCACCAGGCCTTCAGGAATAAACTCAAAACCCATCTGTTCTGAAGGCAAAAAAAAAATACAGTAAGGAATGGATACTAAGTGCCCTGAGGCGATTCAGTTTGCATGTGCTGCGCTATATAAGTTACTCACTCACTCATTACTCAGTTATGCTACACTGTACCCAAACAAAATGGTTATCATTCTTTTCTCACAAGCAGAGCTTTCTTTTGGTGGTATTTAATCACCACTGCTTTTTTTTTTGTTTTTTTGCAATATAAGCGAAAAAAGAGAGAACATTTTGAAAAAAAAAAATGTTTTAGTTTCTATTGTAACATTTTGCAAAAAAGTAATTTTTCTTCATACATTTGGCCAAAAATTTATACTGCTACATATCTTTGATAAAAATAACCCAAATAGTGTATTTTATTTGGTCTCTGTGAAAGTTAGAGTCTACAAGTCATGGTGCAAATCATTAAAAATTGATCACACCTGATCTCACCCTGTGTACTGAAGCCCTATCTCATTTCTTGAGACCCTAACAAGCCAGGAAAGTACAAAAAAACCCCAAATTACTCCCTTTTAGGAAAGCAGACATTCCAACATATTTAGTAAGAGGCATGGTGAGTTTTTTAAAGTTTTATTTTTTTCCCACAATTCATGGGAAAATTAAGATTTTCTTTACACAAAATTGTCATAATAACAAGTTATTTCTCTAACACAGCACATGCATACTTGCAATAAAACCCCAAAATACATTATGCTACTCCTCCTGAGTATAGCGATACCACATGTGTGAGACTTTTACACAGTCTGGCCACATACAGAGGCCCAATATCCAAGTAGTACCTACAGGCGTTCTACGAGCATAAATTGCACATCTCATTTGATGACACTTTTGAAGGCACTGGAGCACCAGGTCAATGGAAATGTCCACAAAATGTCCCCATTTTGGAAAGCTAACACCCCAACGTATAATCTATGAGGCATAATCAGTCTTTTGGATAGTTGATTCAAAAAAATGAAAACACTATTTTTTTTATACAAAGTTGTCAATTCATAAGATACATGAATCCCCAAAATACATTCTGCTACACCTCCTGAGTTTGGAGATACCACATGTGTGAGACTTTTACGCAGCCTGGCCACATACAGAGGCCCAACATTGAAGTAGCACCTTCAGGTGTTCTACAAGCATAACTTACACATCTAATTTCTCAACCACCTATTACACTTTTGAAGGCCCTGGAGCACCAGAACAATGGAAACGTCAACAAAATGATCCCATTTTGGAAAGCTAACACCCGAACGTATAATATATGAGGCATAATAAGTCTTTTGAATGGTTAATTTTTTTCCAGAAGTTTTTGGAAAATGTAGAAAAAAAATGAAAACGCATTTTTTTTACACAAAGTTGTCCATTTATAAGATATTTCCAACACACAGCATATAGAAAGCAAAAATGACACTCCAAAATAGATTCTGCTACTCCCCTGGAGTATGGCGATACCACATGTGTGAGACTTTTGTGAAACCACATGTTTGTGGCCTGGCCACATACAGAGGCCCAACATCCAAGTAGCACCTCTAGGCATTCTAGGAGCATAAATTACACACATAAATTCCTGCCAACCTATCACATTGTTGAAGGCCCCTCATATTTCTAACACATGGCATGTACTGTACATGCCAATTACAAACCAAAAGAGTAAAGAAAATATTACCTGCGGTTTTAGTAGTGCAGTGGTCCACAGAGTAGATATTTCGTCCAGGCAGCAGGCAGGAACATGGACAGGAATACTGTCCATAGTCAGTACAGGTAGAGATGTTGTAATCACAGGAATACTGTCCATAGTTAGTACCGGCAGCAGGCAGAGATATGGTCAGCACAGCCAAAGTATTTGTCCAGGGAGCAGACAGGACCATCAAGCTTAGGCCATCGGTCAGGAAAGAGTGGGGACAGGGGTAGAGGATCTCCCACCCAAATCTCTCTGAAGCCTCAGGACAACCAGATCCTGTTCTGCTGTTCTGGAAACACAGAAATCCAAAAATAGTTTTTCTCAACTCAGAACACTATTCTGGAGCCCCCCACATATGTGAGACCCCTGGGTGAAAGATCAGTCCAAGGGGCAGGCAAAAAAATGTTCAACAGGCCATGGTCAGTGCAGGTAAAAGGCAGAAATAGATGGTAGGCAGAGGCATAGTCAATAGTCCAGGGTCAGTTCACGTGAAAGGCATGGGTGTAGGAACCCTTACAAATCTGGGGGGGACAGCATTTTTACTCGCCAGGTAAATTCTTATTCAGTAAACTCGGACTCCCACATGCCATGTGGGTTAATTTTTACTTAAGCCATGTGGGTTGATTTTTACTAATGCCTTGTGGGCCACAAGGCATTAGTAAAAATCAACCCACATGGCATAAGTAAAAATTAACCCACATGGCATAAGTAAAAATTAACCCACATGGCATAAGTAAAAATTAACCCACATGGCATAAGTAAAAATTAACCCACATGGCATAAGTAAAAATTAACCCACATGGCATTAGTAAAAATTAACCCACATGGCATAAGTAAAAATTAACCCACATGGCATAAGTAAAAATTAACCCACATGGCATAAGTAAAAATTAACCCACATGGCATTAGTAAAAATTAACCCACGTGGCATTAGTAACAACCAACCCACATGGCATAAGTAAAAATTAACTGGTTAGCTGGTAGTGGCAGGTTAGGTGATTGACAATAGTTCCAGGTTAGGTAGTAGTGGCAGGCTAGGTGGCAGGCTAGGTGGCAGTGCCAGGTTAGGTGGCATACAGTAGTGCCAGGTTAGGTGGTAGTGCCAGGTTAGGTGGCATACAGTAGTGCCTGGTTAGGTGGTAGTGTCAGGTTAGGTGTCAGTGCCAGGTTAGGTGGTATACAGTAGTGCCAGGTTAGGTGGTAGTGCCAGGTTAGGTGGTATACAGCAGTGCCTGGTTAGGTGGTAGTGTCAGGTTAGGTGGCAGTGCCAGGTTAGGTGGTATACAGTAGTGCCAGGTTAGGTGGTAGTGCCAGGTTAGGTGGTATACAGTAGTGCCTGGTTAGGTGGTAGTGTCAGGTTAGGTGGCAGTGCCAGGTTAGGTGGCATACAGTAGTGCCAGGTTAGGTGGTAGTGCCAGGTTAGGTGGTAGTGGCAGGTTAGGTGGTATACAGTGGTGCCTGGATAGGTGGAAGTGGAAGGTTAGGTGGTAGTGGCAGGTTAGGTGGTAGTGGCAGGTTAGGTGGTATACAGTAGTGGCAGGTTAGTGGTAGTGCCAGGTTAGGTGGTATACAGTAGTGCCAGGTTAGGTGGTAGTGCCAGGTTAGGTGGTATAGGGTAGTGCCTGGTTAGGTGGTAGTGGCAGGGTAGGTGGTATACAGTAGTGCCTGGATAGGTAGTAGTGCCAGGTTAGGTAGTATTGCCAGGTTAGGTGGTATACAGCAGTGCCAGGTTAGGTGGTATACAGTAGTGTCTGGTTAGGTGGTAGTGGCAGGTTAGGTGGTATACAGTAGTGCCTGGATAGGTGGTAGGTTAGGTGGTAGTGCCAGGTTAGGTGGTATAAAGTAGTGCCAGGTTAGGTGGTAGTGGCAGGTTAGGTGGTATACAGTAGTGCCTGGATAAGTGGAAGTGGAAGGTTAGGTAGTAGTGGCAGGTTAGGTGGTAGTGGCAGGTTAGGTGGTATACAGTAGTGGCAGGTTAGGTGGTAGTGGCAGGTTAGGTGGTAGTGCCAGGTTAGGTGGTATACAGTAGTGCCAGGTTAGGTGGCAGTGCCAGGTTAGGTGGTATACAGTAGTGCCTGGTTAGGTGGTAGTGCCAGGTTAGGTGGTAGTGGCAGGTTAGGTGGTATACAGTAGTGCCTGGATAGGTGGTAGTGGCAAGTTAGGTGGTAGTGCCTGGTTAGGTGGTATACAGTAGTGCCAGGTTAGGTGGTATACAGTAGTGCCTGGATAGGTGGTAGTGGCAAATTAGGTGGTAGTGCCAGGTTAGGTGGTATACAGTAGTGCCAGGTTAGGTGGTATACAGTAGTGCCTGGTTAGGTGGTAGTGCCAGGTTAGGTGGTAGTGGTAGGTTAGGTGGTATACAGTAGTGCCAGGTTAGGTGGCAGTGGCAGGTTAGGTGGTATACAGTAGTGCCTGGATAGGTGGTAGTGGCAAGTTAGGTGGTAGTGCCAGGTTAGGTGGTATACAGTAGTGCCAGGTTAGGTGGTATACAGTAGTGCCTGGATAGGTGGTAGTGGCAAGTTAGGTGGTAGTGCCAGGTTAGGTGGTATACAGTAGTGCCAGGTTAGGTGGTATACAGTAGTGCCTGGTTAGGTGGTAGTGCCAGGTTAGGTGGTAGTGGTAGGTTAGGTGGTATACAGTAGTGCCAGGTTAGGTGGTATACAGTAGTGCCTGGTTAGGTGGTAGTGCCAGGTTAGGTGGTAGTGGCAGGTTAGGTGGTATACAGTAGTGCCAGGTTAGGTGGTAGTGCCAGGTTAGGGTGGTAGTGCCAGGTTAGGTGGTAGTGCCAGGTTAGAGTGGTAGTGCCAGAGTAAATACATGACATGAATAGATAAGAGTCCTGTTCCCCATTTCCATCAGCTGCACTAAAAGCATGAATCTATGACTATCCAGTGTCAGGTTAGTACCTGTATACCATACCCCCCCCCCCCTCTCTGAATACTGTACCTCCCCCTCTCTGTAAACTGTACCCCCCCCCCCCCCCTCTCTGAATATTATACCTCCCCCTCTCTGTAAACTGTAACACCCCCCCCCTCTGAATATTATACCTCCCCCTCTCTGTAAACTGTAACACCCCCCCTCTCTGAATATTATACCTCCCCCTCTCTGTAAACTGTAACACCCCCCCCTCTGAATATTATACCTCCCCCTCTCTGTAAACTGTAACTTCCCCCCTCTCTGTAACATGTAACTTAGTCTCTCTGGCTCTGCAGGCTGGTCGGGTGTAGTGTGGCCACGAGTGTCAGTCTGGGCCCCGCCCCCTTCCTGCTCCTTTCTCCCATTCAGCAGAGCGGCCAGCACAGCTATGCATGTCTGTGTGCAATCAGCTGTGCGCCGCTCGGGAGGGGAGGGGAGGGGTCGGGGCTGGATCGGCACTGAAGGGGGAGAAAAGCAGTGACCGCAGCTGGACTCTGCGGCCCCTGCCTGCGATCCGGGGACGATCTCCCTATCCTAACCTGGGGGGGATTTTACCATACTTGTCCCCCCCGCATTATTTCCTGGGGGGGATGCGTCCCACCCGTCCCCCCCGGTTCCTACGCCCATGGTGAAAGGCAAAAACATGGCAGATAAACAATGCAGATGGCAGGCAGAGGCAAAGTCGATAAACAGGCAGGGGTCAGTTCACATGGAAGGCAATGATATGGTTGGTTGAGGCACCAGGGAAATATTCAGGACAGAAGTTGAAAACGGGGAAATGGCAGTTCAATTAGAAATATGGGCTAATAATTTACAAGAGTGTGATATTGTCTGAAGTATTCTCTGAGGCAAAGGTTAGGTTGGGAGGGACATTGGGGACAATGGAAACTGATGTCTTTCCAAACTCCTCTTTTGGTGCACACCCGATATTTTTTTGGGCTTTGTCTTTCGGATCCTGATGGTAAAATATGGTCAGGAAAATGGCGCTCATGTAGTCTTTTGACACAATAAGAGTAAATGGTTTCTGGGGGGATACTTGTATATAGATCAGGGCAGTGACAATGTATTTAACAAACTTTAGGAAGGTGTTGGGTGTTTCCTTTTTGATAGATGATGAAAGAATTATACATGGCCAAATGAAAAAAATAAATTGCAACTTTTTTTATACCAGAAGGGGGATTTTCTTGTTGCTATATAAAACTGAAACATTTGATCAATTAAATCCACCCCCCATCAGAGGCGTACTAAGCATGGGGCGGAGGGGGCGGGCCGCACCGGGTGCCACACACTGGGGGGGTGTCAGGCCAACGCAACCCCCTCCGCGAATGAAGAGGACTACTTAGCGTGCGGCATGATGATGGCGCGTCGCACGGTAACAGGGAGGCAGCGCTAGCGGCAGTCTATGGTAAGACACAGCTGAAGCGTGGCTTTTCAGGGGGGGGGGGTGTGACTCGTGCGAGCCGTACCCATACCCGGGACCGCAATTATCCCTTTCTCTGTGGCAGCGCAGCGCCCGCGGCTCTGATAGATACGGCTGTGACTGTCTGACACTGACAGTCACACCGCCGAGGAGCGTGAAGCTGCAGCCGCCTCCCCCTGTGCTGTGCTGCCTGTGTGTAGACAGTGTAACACGCGGCGCGCTGATGATCATCTGTCTGACGGCATTATGGGTCTGAAGGCAAGGGGGGTGTGTGCACTATTGTAAGGGGGGGTGTGTTCTGTATATGAGGGGGGGTGTGCTGTACATGAGGGGGGGTTCTGTATTCTGGGGGGGTTCTGTATTGGGGGGGGATGTTCTGTATTGTAGGGGGTGGAGTTCTGTATTGTAGGGGGGTGGTATCTGTATAGGGGGGTTCTGTATTGTGGGGGGGTGTGTTCTGTATTGTAGGGGGTGGTATCTGTATAGGGGGGTTCTGTATTCTGGGGGGGGTGTTCTGTATTGTAGGGGGTGGTTCTGTATATGAGGGGGGATTCTGTATTCTGGGGTGGTTCTGTATTGTGGGGGGGGGGGTGTTCTCTATTGTAGGGGGTGGTATCTGTATGGGGGGGGGGTTCTGTATATGAGGGGGGTTCTGTATTCTGGGGGGGGAGTTCTGTATTGTAGGGGGTGGTATCTGTATGGGGGGGTTCTGTATATGAGGGGGGTTCTGTATTCTGGGGGGTTCTGTATTGTGTGGGGGGAGTTCTGTATTGTAGGGGGGTGGTATCTGTATAGGGGGGGTTCTGTATTCTGGGGGGGTTCTGTATTCTGGGGGGGGTGTTCTGTATTGTAGGCGGGTGGTATCTGTATAGGGGGGGTTCTGTATTCTGGGGGGGTTCTGTATTCTGGGGGGGGTGTTCTGTATTGTAGGCGGGTGGTATCTGTATAGGGGGGTTCTGTATTGTGGGGGGGGGTTCTGTATTGTAGGGGGTGGTTCTGTATATGAGGGGAGATTCTGTATTCTGAGGGGGTTCTGTATTCTGTAAGGGGTCCAGAGGTGCAGGATGCTGTGCAATGTAAAGGGGTCCAGAGGTGCAGGGTGCTGTGTAATGTAAAGGGGTCAAGAGGTGCAGTGTAATGTAAAGGTGTTCAGAGATGCAGGGTGCTGTGTAATTTAAAGGGGTCCAGAGATGCAGGGTGCTGTGTAATGTAAAGGGGTCCAGAAGTGCAGTGTAATGTAAAGGGGTCCAGAGGTGCAGGGTGCTGTGTAATGTAAGGGGTCCAGAGATTCAGGGTGCTGTGTAATGTAAAAGGGCCCAGAGGTGCAGGGTGCTGTGTAATGTAAAGTGGTCCAGAGGTGCAGGGTGCTGTTTAATGTAAAGAGGTGCAGGGTGCTGTGTAATGTAAGGGGTCCAGAGATGCAGGGTGCTGTGTAATGTAAAGGGGTCCAGAGATACAGGGTGCTGTGTAATGTAAAGGGGTCCAGAGGTGCAGGGTGCTGTGTAATGTAAAGAGGTGCAGGGTGCTGTGTAATGTAAGGGGTCCAGAGATGCAGGGTGCTGTGTAATGTAAAGGGGTCCAGAGGTGCAGGGTGCTGTTTAATGTAAAGAGGTGCAGGGTGCTGTGTAATGTAAGGGGTCCAGAGATGCAGGGTGCTGTGTAATGTAAAGGGGTCCAGAGATACAGGGTGCTGTGTAATGTAAAGGGGTCCAGAGGTGCAGGGTGCTGTGTAATGTAAAGGGGTCCAGAGGTGCAGGGTGCTGTGTAATGTAAAGGGGTCCAGAGGTGCAGGGTGCTGTGTAATGTAAAGGGGCCCAGAGGTGCAGGGTGCTGTGTAATGTAAGGGGTCCAGTGATGCAGGGTGCTGTGTAATGTAAAGGGGTCTAGAGGTGCAGGGTGCTGTGTAATGTAAAGGGGTCCAGAAGTGCTGTGTAATGTAAAGGGGTCCAGAGGTGATGTGTAATGTAAAGGGGTCCAGAGGTGCAGGGTGTTGTGTAATTTAAAGGGGTCCAGTGATGCAGGGTGCTGTGTAATGTAAGGGGTCCAGAGGTGCAGGGTGCTGTGTAATGTAAAGGGGTCCAGAAGTGCAGTGTAATGTAAAGGGGTCCAGAGTGCTGTGAAATGTAAAGGGGTCCAGTGGTGCAGTTGTGGAGAGGGGGTACACAGTAGTGACAAAGAGATATTGAAGGATGCAGGGGGCACAGTGGGGTGTTTTTACATTTTACCGGGGGGGGGGGTGCCAGATATTGGATCCGCCCCGGGTGCCAAATGTTCTAGGTACGCCCCTGCCCCCCATGAATTTGTACTCGCGGACACAGGAAGGCTTTCGAATGAGGCTGCGTCTTATGCCAAGTTCCACCGAGGTGTCATCATGGATGGACATGTACACATCTTTCCTATCCCTCCACTTCACAGCCAACACTTCCTTGTTCCTCAAGCTTGTCAATTCCCCCCTTTGCAGCCTTGTGGTGACTTGATTCTGTGGGAAGCCCTTTCTGTTTTTCCTTGCTGTACCGCAGGCCAAAGTATTCTTAAAGCGGTGGTTCACCCACAATAACAACATTATAGCATTAAATTAAGCATAGTAGCGCGAGCTACAGTATGCCTTTATTTATTTTTTTTGCCCCGTACTCACTGTGTAATCCTATAGTGAAGATTCCAACTCCCCGCGGGGAATGGGCGTTCCTATCCAGAGGGAAGATGATTGACGGCCGGCTATGGCACGTCACGCTCCCCGAAGATAGCCAGAGTAGGTCTCGGCTCTTCACGGCGCTATACGGCGCCTTAGCACAGACTATGCGCAGGCGCCGTGAAGAGCCAAGTCCTATTTTGGCTATTTCCGGAGAAGCGTGACGCGCCAGAGCCGGCTGTCAATCATCTTCCCTCTGGATAGGAACGGCCATTCCCCACGGGGAGTCGGAATCTTCACTATAGGATTACACAGTGAGTACGGGGCAAAAAAAATTAAATAAAGGCATACTGTAGCTCGCGCTACTATGCTTAATTTAATGCTAGAAAAAAAAAATTATAGGGTGAACCCCCTCTTTAAGGTATAGGAGGTGGAAAAGGGGAAAACTAGTATAATAGTATAGTATAGTATAGTATAGTATAGTATAGTATAGTATAGTATAGTATATAAAAAATTGTATAATAATTGTCCATATAAATGTGATACCACTTTTTTAAGAGTGGGAATGCCAACTTCCAGACAATTTTTCGGCTTATTCCCATGTATGGTGGACACTGAGGGGGATGTTTTCAATGAATTGTTAGGCAAAAAGCTTTGTTTGGTCCAAGATGCTTAGAACTAATTTGTCAGGGAAAAATAAATGAAAAATATTCAATTTTGAAAAAACCTTCAGTGTTGACCTGCACACTTGGCTGTGCTGTGAAGGGGGAGTGGGGTTGTGGATGACCCTGTGCTAGAAGGCAGCCACAATCGGTTTGCCAAGGCATCCAGAAGCTGGGTTTGGGCCCAAATTATTTAGCGTGCAATTCCTGCCCTTGTACTGGGCCTTTTCTCCTGGGGTCTAGTAGCGCTTGTATTGGGCCTCTCCTCCTGGGGTCTAGTGCCGTTGGCATTTGCTGATTGGCTATTGGGGTTTCTGCCACTGCTGGTAGCTGCCTGGTGTTCAGAGGAGGGGGAGAAAAAGGTTGGGACTTTAGACAGGGGCGGGCTCACAATTTATAGGGCCCCCGGGCAACAAAAAGACCATAGGGCCCCTGGGACAGCAGATGGCCACCAAGCCAGGAGACAGCGCAGAGGCAGGGCAGCCAAAATCCAGGGACATTAACATCAAAAGCATAGTCGGCTTCGGACATACCCAGGACAGATGCAATAAAACCCAGACCTCTACATACTGTCTGGCATGGGGCCCTCTGGCAGTGCCGGAGCAACTCAATGGCCAGTCCGCCCCTTGCTTAGATGAAGTGCATGTAGGTGCACCTCCATCCCTAATTCGAGAAGAATGTTATGGGAGTATTGGGACTTTGAGTGAGACTGCAGACATGGTGAAGGTATATAAAAAGGTACATGTTTATTGATCATACAAGCATGACACATATCCTAACAAAAATCACATAAGAGAAACAGCATTCAGATGAATGCCGTTCCTTAATTACACATACACATAAAATGTGTGCATGCACAATATAGGCAAAAAGGGTACATCAGTGTATAACCAGGTGCCAACTAGTGGTCTGTGTGGATAGATGAATGCATACAATGAGTTTCCAAATGTACAGATGTAATAAGGCACCAAGTGCTACACAAATAATATTAAATCAAAATGTATAAAACCAGTAGAAAAAAAACACATACATGCATAAATAGTGACATTGTCAACTGAGTTGATGCGGTTGAAGCATATAACTGCATCTCTGTTTCCCGACGCGTTTCGTGTATAGTAACACTTATCAAGGTCTGATGCTCAGGACATCTATAAAATATAAAATAAAATCGAATTACTTAATCTGGTAATTGGTCAAAAGGGGGATCATAAATGATTGGACATACAAGCCCATCTTAGGTACTTATGTGGAATCTGGTCAGTGGGAAAGGTAAGTATGGAACCGTGACCAAAAATTTGGATCCGCCACGAAAGCTGAGTTATTGCAAAGTCGCACCGCAGCGAAGTGCATTGCAAGAGCCGTCCCACGGACACAGAGACATAATCTGCTGATGTTCCTGATAGAACAGAGTGTTCTACCAAAGGTGGCTGCCAGAGGGAATCAAAAAAATAATAATAATAATAATAATAATAATAATAATAATACAGAGTCATGGGGGCATGCTATGTTTTGCCAAAAATGGAAAAAAACAGCCATAGTAGGGGAGAAGCATAAATAAAAAAATATATACCCCGGTACTGACATCCTCAAACTGGTGTTCAGTCTTCTTTTTGGCCAGACTACTTCCTCCTCTGATTCGGATGCTGATGTGCTACCTTTTGATGGGCTCATATTCCGAACAAGAATCAGAATCAACTATAACTGGGTGGTGAGAGCTCCCCATTGCTCTCATCGGTCAGACTCAGTATTTGATATGCCTCTTCTGGAAATAGTGGCTGTATGACGGGTGACACTGATGGGCTGCACTTCAAGGACTAATGGGCTGAACCTCAGGGACTAATGGGATGAATGTCAGGGACTAATGGGCTGAACGTCAGGGACTAATGGGCTGCACCTTGGTAGTAATAGGCTGCAGGGAGGTACTCCTGATGGGATTACGGGACATGTACTCCTGATGGGATCACGGGACAGGTACTCAGATAGGATAACAGGTATTCAGACGGTATGGCAGGTACTCAGATGGGATGATAGCTACTCTGACGGGATGACAGGTACTTCGACTGGATGGAGGGATGACAGGTACTCTGACAGGATGGATGGATAACAGGTACTCTGATGGGATAGAGGGATGACAGGTACTCTGGCAGGATAGATGGATTACAGGTACTCTGACGGAATGGATGGATGACAGTTACTCTGACGGGATGGATGGATGACAGGTACTCTGATGGGATGGATGGATGACAGATACTCTGACGGGATGGATGGATGACAGGTACTCTGATGAGCTCAGACAGGTACAGATGATAGGTACTGATGAGCTCAGACAGGTACTGATGACAGGTACTCTGATGAGCTCAGACAGACACTGATGACAGGTACGGACGACAAGTACTCTGATGAGCTCAGACAGGTACTGATGATAGGTACTGATGAGCTCAGACAGGTACTAATGACAAGTACTCTGATGAGCTCAGACAGGTACTGATGATAGGTACTGATGAGCTCAGACAGGTACTGATGACAAGTACTCTGATGAGCTCAGACAGGTACTGATGACAGGTACTCTGATGAGCTCAGACAGGTACTGATGACAGATTCTCTTTATTCAGGGGGCAATCTGGGCACAGTAATAGCCCAGTAAACATTACCTTACTGTTAACTGTGATCTCCTCCTCACACTGGATCGGTGTGTGAGGAGAACTCAGCAACAGCCATACACTCGGGTTTGTTGACATTTGTGACCAGCTGTGATTGGACCCAGCCGGTCACAGGGTAAAGAGCCAATTTCATTGGCTCTTTACCCTTATCGGGGCTGGGCTTTGTCTGAGAGAAAAGCCTCAGAATAGCCGTGCTGCACGCCCTTTGCTTTGTGCACCCCCGCTCTGCATAGTGACCGGCTGTGATTGGATACAGCCGTTCATGCTGTTTCCCCATGCTCTGTCGGATGCTCATTACCCTGATTGGGGAGCGACTGTGTCCCGAGACACATGTCGGATCCCCAATCCCCATGCTGTGGACCCCCGGGGGCCTGCAGTAGAGGCAGAAAGCCAAGGACATCATATGACGTCCGCCAAGGATTTGAGATCCCATCTGCGAATGTCATTTGACTATAGCTGGGTAATGAAGTAGTTAAACAAGCTGAAGCTGATTGGCTACTATGCACAGCTGCACCAGATGTTGCACTCTCTAGTTTTAGTAAATCAAACTCATTGCATGTTTATGTATTCTTTGCTGTTTTTTTTTTTTTGCTTTTGCTTTATCAAACCCCACTAGCTTATGTTTTCTGTTAATAAAAAACACCATAGTTGTTGTACAGTGTGTATAATTCACACATACAATTAATTAATTGAACATATACTGTATGTATCACTTTACCTAAATGTTTAGTCCTTATACTCAAAATGAAGGCAGCTAAAATGTAAAGCTGTTAAAGGTATAAGACTATTATCAGGAATATTGATAAAATCTTTGATAAATTGGTACATCTGTTTTAGTTGTAAATTGCATCAAAATGTTGTTCCATATCTATAGTAAATCATTCAAATAATCTTAGATAGATATCACTGATAACAAATTGCTTCATAAATAAAGAAGAACATGTCTGTGTAGGTTCTTGAAACATGTCAGCCCACTACATTTTGGCACCGGGAAAGGAAGTGATAAAGAAGAAATAAATATTTTACTTTAAGTCAAACCTCTGTGAAGGTTATCTCAAGTGAGATTAAAAGGGCAGCAGATTGAACATCCAATATATCTGATAAATGTGCTTTTGAGACTACAAAAGATCTCTTTTTTAGATATCTTGAAAGCAGTCATCTAAGAAACAGACTTTTCTTTTTCACTCTTGAAAGCTCATCTATAAGAACACCCATGTTTTATTTTCATGACCCCTGTGATACCAGCATTAATCTTCATTTCACTGCATTTTATAATTTAACGTGTGTCTTTATATTACTTCAGAAAATGAAAACAGTAAAAATCTTATTTTAAAGATGTATTTTACTAGGCATTTCACTTTTGCACTAAATAATAAAAAAGTACATTAGCAGTATGTAAAATATATATTATTGATATTTATATTAATAAAAAAAGAAAATGGATTGGTTATTGCTAAGCAAGATTTGCAAATACATCTAGGTGGATAATGTATGATTTGCTCCACAGTCAGTCACTTTGAATGGCAGCTGAAACCTATTGGAGCTGTTGTTGCAAAAACATTTGCACAACCTCCGCTGACAGTGAACGGTTTCTCTGGGTGCAGAACTCCCTGTCACCACCTTCAGGGGTACTCTGCCACAAGGGAATCCCTTTCATCACTTCGGCCTCAAACCAGGAACTTGACAATTTGGTATGTTCTCCCTTTGTTTGTGTGGCTTTTCTGTCACTGTCTTTATTGTGATGTGATCATGCTTCAATAAAAGCAAAAATATTAATTGAATGTGTTTTCTTCCACACTTCTGAGACACGTTGTGTTGTGTCTGGAATGTTTACTGATATATGTGTATAGGCTCCTGAATAAGTCATTTTGATGAAACACATTGAGAAGCTCTTGGCAGGTGATGTCATCAGTATGTGACTCCTAGAGCATTCCAAAGCAAGCTTTCAGCTGGGGCTGGAGAGAGACGAGAGACTCATGGTTTTGTACCTGAGATTACACATGTGATTTTCTCCTAGTGCTGTGTGTTCTTTTTGTGATAATATCTTTTGAATGATTTTAATAGTTTAATTTTCCAATAAAAAGTGGTAATACATTAATAGATTTCATATTTTTTTCATGCTTCTCTATCTTATTGATCATTTGAGGAGAGACTAGGAGAGATAGTTATACATTTGGATGATATCATGCTCAATAAGACCTTTATATTTGTGGGTTCACCAACTTGGTGAGTGTGCCTTTTGAAAGAAGTGAAGGATTCAGACAAGAGCATGTTGTATTTTGTTGTGTACCACTTTCAGTGGATAAAAGTAGTTTTATGGTGTAATTTCACCATAACCACTTCAGCCCCAAACCATGGGGCTGGCCAAAGACGAGAGCAATTTTTGCGATTCGGCATTGCGTCGCTTAACCTGACAATTACGCGGTTGTGTGACATGGCTCCCAAACAAAATTGAGGTAATTTTTTCCCACAAATAGAGCTTTCCTTTTGTGCTATTTGATCACCTCTGCGGTTTTTATTTTTTGCGCTATATTTTTTACTTTTTGCTTTAATAAATATTCCCCAAAAAATATAATTTTTTTTTCTCAGTTAGGCCGATACGTATTCTTCTACATATTTTTAGTAGAAAAATTGCAATAAGCGTTTATTGATTGGTTTGTGCAAAAGTTATAGCGTCTACAAAATAGGGGATAGTTTTATGCCATTTTTATTAATATTTTTGTTTACTGGTAATGGCGGCGATCAGAGATTTTTATCATGATTGCAACATTATGGTGGACACATTGGACACTTTTGGTGCTATTTTGGGACCATTCACATTTATACAGCGATCAGTGCTATAAAAATGCACTGATTACTGTGTAAATGTGACTGGCAGTGAATGGGGTTAACCAGTAGGGGGCAGGGAAGAGGTTTAGTGTGTCCTAGGAATGTGTTTTAACTGTAGGGGGGATGGGCTACGTGTGACATGACACTGATCACCCCTTCCGATCACAGAGAGCTGTGATCAATGTCCCTGTCACTAGGCAGAACAGGGAAATGCTTGTTTTCATTAGCATTTCCCCGTTCTTCCTCTCTGTGAGACGATCGTTGGACTCCCGGTGGACATCGAGTCAGTGGGACGTATATATACATCGATCTGCCCAGCCATTCCATTCTGCCGACCTATATAGTCTTGCAGCAGTCAGCATAGGGGGTAAAGGGGCCTGTCACTGTTTAACACTTTTGGAACTTTTGTGAACATAAAGGATTTTTATTTATATATTGATTCACTATGTGTATGTAGGCTTTTATATAATTGTAGTGCTACCCCCATGTGGGCAACTTGAAAGATCTGTACCATAAAGGTTGCCCTGATTTTGCAAGTCCTCCGACACCTGTGACACTCTGGGTTTCCGACATCCTTTCTGTAAAAAAAAGCACTTAGAAACACACTTAGACAAGAAAGTCTGTTGAATCTTATTTTACTGAAATATTTTTAGCAATGGAAAAAATTCAGCAACTTACAACTGACACTAGCTAAGATTTGCTGCGTCAAATAACCTTGACAGCAGAAACAGCCAAAAGAAAAATTATTGGAGGAAATGTAAATTAGAGCATATATAAAACCAACAAACTCTACTTGGATTGAGCCCTAGAGTTCAGGCAGGAGGAAGGCAGGGGAATGACCAGATTTGTGTAAGACCAATGGGTGAAAATATAAGCGCTATACCGTCAAACATCAAGCAGCAGCTAGCACGACAAACAGACAATGTTGCAATAAAAATGGAATAAGGAAAGTGCAGGACTTGCAATATAAAGTGTACAGAGACCCTATAGGTGGCACTAATGGGCGGCACTGATAGATGGCACTGATAGGCAGCACTGATGAAGAGGCACTTACAGACATCGCTAATAGGCACTGATTGGCATCCCTGGTGAGCTCTGGTGGTCTCTAGTGGGCATCCCTGGTGGGTCTGCACTGATAATCAGGAGAGCTGCTGATCGACTCTCCTCTACTTGCGCCTTTTCAGTGTGAGTGGAGGAAAAGCTGATAATGGCACTTCATGGTTAAAATGTGATGAGCTGTGATTGGACACAGCTCATTACATGGTAAAGAGCCTACATCATAGGCTCTTTACCAGGAATGGAGATGCAGTGTGTCAGAGTGGCACACCTCACTACTGATCGCTGTGCTGCGCACGCAAGCGGCTTGTCCTGCTGGACAATATATGATGCCCATTCAGGATAACTTAACCACTTTGCGGCCTTCATTCTGCTATATGGCAGGCAGGAAGTGGCTAAGGTGTACTGGCAAGCAGCATAATAGACATAGAACAAGACAATGTGGGACTTTTGAATGAGGCCAACTAGATGTACCTCCATCCCCGTTAACTTTGAGAGTACTGGCAAGCAGGGTGATGCAAAGTATGCTAGTGGAGTTCTGGCAAGCAGGAGGAACCCTGTCGCTACTCAGCAAAGAGTAAGTGTAGCACAAAGTCCTACAGGTTTAGTCAGGGAAGCAAGACAATGGTGTCTGCATGTAGTGTCCTTTGTTATAGGAGGTTGGGAAAGTGCTCGCTCCTTAATCCCAGCAACCTCTTGTTTTGACGAGTGGCATGTGGGTTCTGCAGCAGGCCTCTGCAGAATGTGGCTAGAGGGATCGCACATGACCCCGTGTTGCACTGTGCCCCAGCCAGGCTGAATCTGACTTGGATGTGATGAGATCAGCCTCATAGCTGCTGCTGAACAATCAGAGTTGGCTGGCAGTGGATGCTCCTTAATCCACTTGTGATTACTCTCCTTCTCCCTGTTGCACAGGCTGCAACTCAGCTTCAGCACTATCTGGCACCGGGTCCCTGCTTGCAGATCCAGGCTGTGGTCCCAAGAGAGCGATTCTGTCCCCACACAGGCTTTTTATATCCTCTCCCAGCATTATGTTCTACTTCCCCAGCTGGCTGGGATTTGTAGTCCATAACAGCCCGACTGAGTATAGAACTTGGATCTTTGGACTACATGTCCCAAGATGCTTTGCGCCATTCTTAGTTCTCATTCCCCCTAACTACAGGATGTGATGACATATAGTCCAGGCTGTGCACTAGGAGAAAATGGCCACACTAGCAATATTGAGAGTGTCTCCACCTGAATATGTAGGCAATATTAGCCAGCTCCGGGCTACATAAGGTTGGCAGCTAAAAATATTTATGATTAAAGATATATTTTTTGTCACACTACAATGTGTATTTTTAACAATTATTTCATTACCTATAAAATAATTGTGATCATTTACAGCAGTGTTTTTCAACCAGTGTGCCGCGGCACACTGGTGTGCCGTGAAGAGTCCCCAGGTGTGCCGCGGCAAAATGACCCCCAATATAGGCAGCCATCTGATGGCCACTTGGTTAATATTTATTATTACAGTGGTGCCAGTCCACTGTGTAAAGCTCACTTCCCGCTGCCACAGGCACTCGGAAAGCTGTGCGGACCTTTCTGACCGCGTCTTGCCAACCGATTACGTCATCGGTTGCTATGGGAGGGTCGGGCGCACGCCAAACGCAATGATATCTGTGACGTGTGAAAATAGAATGCTGGCTGGCGCGCGTTTCCCTGAGGGGAGGAGAAGAAGAACACCACGAGTAGGAAACAAAACAGCGAGGAGACACAGGTACAGTACTTGTAGTAGATGAGCCATGAAGGTCATTGCATGGAGGAAGAGAGGGATCCTTTAATATCATGTCTCCCTCCTGACACCTCCATTGCCCACTCCGCTCTCCTCGTGTCACCCTGTCAGTCAGACTCCTCTGATGGAGAGAGAGATCCAGTACACGTTTTATCTGATAGAGCCAGCCAAGACAAAGAATCATCTCTAAACTCAAAATAGCAGGTTATGTCCACCTGGAGTGTGTCTGCCACCTTGGCATTCCCTACACCTGTCATTTTCAATGTATGATTTGTTTTTATTGCAGGCATGGTGTTTCTAAAAATAAAAAATAAACTATATAACACTTGTTGGCACTTTTATTGCCTCACTTTTCATTGCAAGCATGGTGAATTTTTTAAATGCAATATAATATACATGGGCTATATGGGTTATTTTTTAATGATGATAACTGTATACTTCAATCCTGCAGTTTGGCCGCAGCTCAGATGTAGCGAAGGGTACCTGCGGTTTTCATGTGTTTTTTTATTGACTTCTATTATGTCCCTTATTTTTGGTGTGCTTTCAGAAAATGTACCAAAAATGTACTACATAATAGAAGTTTATGAGAAACTACATGAAAACCGCAGGTATCCTGCGCTGTGGCCAAACTGCAGTATTGAAGTTTACAGTTATCATTATCAATAATAACCCACATAGCCCATGTATATTATATAAAAAATAAATAAAATCACCATGCTTGCAATGGATTTAGTCAATGTGAAAGTGCCCTAAAATGAAAATATCAGCCATAACCTTGGTATTGTTTTTTTACAACCAGTGGCTGGCTTTCTCATGAAAGCGTTCCGAGTGGTTTTTGACACGCTTTCAGAAGCGGCGGGAGGGGATGTCCCCCCTCTTCCGCCGTCTTGCCTGAGAAACAATCCAAAAGGGACAGTGAAAAAAAAAGTTTAATAAATAAGACAAGGTGTTTTAAGGTGTTGCTTATGGAGATTTTGAAGTACCAAAGTTTGTCATCATTCCACAAGTGTGCGCAATTTTAAAGCATGACATGTTAGGTATCTATTTACCCGCCATAACATCATCTTTCACACTATACCAAATTGGGGTATTATATTGTGTTCTGTTTTAATTAATTGAACCACTGTGCAAATAGCAAGTGGCATCATTTTTTTTTTTCCAAATTTTTGGTTTGGTGTGCCCCGAGATTCTGACAGATTTTAAAGGGTGCCTTGGTTGAAAAAAGGTTGAAAAACACTGATTTACAGTACCATTAAACTGTGTTGTTTATTTTTACAATTTAATCTGTATAAATTATTTAAATGTTTACATTAGCATTTCTTTCTTCTTTTCCATTAACAGGTATATACAGTTGTATTCAAAATTATTCAACCCCCACTGAAATTGATTGTTTTGCCCAGTTTGACATTGATTTTGATCATCCAGTCATCCTGCTTACAATTAAATCAAAGAGGCACGTGTAGGTCAGACAAATATAACATAACATTTATAATGAAATAACCACAAATGTCTTTTCTGTGCTCACATCGTTATCAGTTTTATTCAACCCCCAATTAACATTCAATCTTAGTACTTATTACAACATCCTTTTACAGTTATAACAGCTTTTAAACTTGAAGCATAGCTTGACACAAGTGTCTTGCAGCGATCTACGGGTATCTTCGCCCATTCGTCATGGGCAAAAGCCTCCAGTTCAGTCACATTCTTAGGCTTGCGCTCTGCAACTGCTTTCTTTAAGTCCCACCAGAGGTTCTCAATCGGAATTTAAGTCTGGTGACTGCGATGGCCACTCCAAAATGTTCCAGCCTTTAATCTGCAACCATGCTCTACTGGATTTGGAGGTATGCTTGGGATCATTGTCCTGTTGAAAGGTCCAACGTCTCCCAAGCCTCAGGTTTGTGACGGACTGCATCACATTGTTATCCACTATCTCCTGGTACTGAAGAGAATTCATGGTACCTTGCACACGCTGAATCTTCCCTGTACCTGCAGAAGCAAAACAGCCCCAAAGCGTGATTGACCCCCCGCCATGCTTCACAGTAGGCAAGGTGTTCTTTTCATCATAGGCCTTGTTTTTCCTCCTCCAAACATAGCGTTGATCCATGGGCCCAAACACTTCTAATTTTGTTTCATCAGTCCACACAACACAATCCCAAAACTTCTGTGGTTTGTCCACATGATTTTTGCATACTGCAGTCGACTCTTCTTATTCTTTGGAGACAGCAAGGGGGTGCGCCTGGGAGTTCTGGCATGGAGGCCTTCATTACGCAGTGTGCGCCGTATTGTCTGAGCAGAAACTTCAGTACCCACATCTGACAAATCTTTTGTCAGTTCCTCAGCAGTCACAAGGGGACTTTTCTCCACTCTACGCTTCAGGTAGCGCTCAGCAGTCAAAGTCAGCATCTTCTTTCTGCCACGACCAGGTAGCGTTTCAACAGTGCCCTTTGGCTTGAATTTGTGAATGATGCTTCCTATGGTGTCTCTTGGTATGTTTAACATCTTTGGAATCTTCTTATAGCCATTGCCCTCCCTGTGAAGAGTAATCACCTCTTCTCTTGTCTTCCCGGACAATTCTCTTGACTTCACCATGTTTGTAACCACACCAGTAAATGTCTAGAAGGAGCTGAGTATCACAGTCATTTTAAAGCTGCCTGATTGGTGCTTATTAGGCTTTATTGCTGCTCCCTGACATCCACAGGTGTTTTCAATACCTGATTGAAAACACTTCAATGAACCTCTGTTCTTCAGAGTGGTAGTCTTTAAGGGGTTGAATAATTGTGTAAATGAAGAATTCACAAAATAAACATTTACTACTGTATTACAAAACCAATTGATGTCATTTTAGTTGCATATGGTTCTTTAAGAAGTCCTTGTAGGATTTCATTCTGAATACAATTACAAATGTACACTAAATTCCCTAAAACCCTTTACAGCATTGGGGGGTTGAATAATTTTGAACACAACTGTATATATATATATATATATATATATATATCCATTGTATATCCAGTAGAATATTCTTTCTTTTGCTCTGGTGCTCAGCAAATCTCCTCCACTATGATAATGCGATAGTTATATGTTGTTTATTAGTGTTTGACTAAATGAGCATGAACAAAGGTTTTAGCTACAGTGTTATTGCTGGTGGCAGGGGTTCTTGGCCTATGATTACTCGCTGACTTTTTTTTTTGTTTCAAAACTGATAATTTCAAAGATTCTTTTCATTCATAGGTGAATAGACAACAATATGGATTCACAAAGAGTTACGCCGGCGTATCAGTAGATACGCCGACGTAACTCGGAATCTAAGCCCGTCGTGTGTTTAAGTGTATGCTCAAACTGAGATACACTTAAGCCTGCCTAAGATACGATGGCCTGCGCCGTCGTATCTAAGGGTGCAATATTTACGCTGGCCGCTAGGTGGCGCTTCCATTGAGTTCGGCGTAGAATATGCAAATGAGTAGATACGCCGATTCACGAATGTACGATTGACCGTCGCAGTAAAGATACGCCGTTTCCGTAAGAGATATGCCGCGTAAAGATAAACATGCCCCCTAGGTGGCGTATCCAATGTTAAGTATGGCCGTCGTTCCCGCGTCGCAATTTAAAAATTGTACATAGTTTGCGTAACTCGTCTGTGAATGGGGCTGGACGTAATTTACGTTCACGTTGAAACCAATGACGTCCTTGCGACGTCATTTGGAGCAATGCACACTGGGATATTTTACGGACGGCGCATGCGCAGTTCGTTCGGCGCGGGGACGCGCTTCATTTAAATGATACACGCCCCCTACTTGTGAATAAAGCACTTGCCTGAAAAACTTGCGGTGGCGTAACGTAAATCGGATACGTTACGCCGCCGTAAAGATACTCCATTCTACGAGAATCTGGCCCTATATCTATAAACAGATAGGAAAGTACTCGTACAGTATGAAAAGGAAACTTGTACTAATAAAATAAATATACAGCTGTTCCTGAACTCTCTCTTTGAATGTACAAGTTGGCTGGTAATTACACAGTGTTAAAAGGCTTCAGCCCGTTTTATGTCACTGTCCAAGAACAAGTACTGTATGTGAATTAGGAGCTCTGGCTATTCTTTTTTTGTTAATTTTCTTTTTATCTATTTGCATAAAACCTTTTACAATGAACTTCAATAACAATTTAAGTGCAGAGTATTCTGGGCTTTCAAATAATACCCTGCACTGCCCTCTCACATTTCGACTAATAATGACAAGTGTTTATCTAAGCAAGCAAAGGCAGGGTGTACATTTTTATCATCTGACCAATTGGGATGGGTATGGTGAATAGATCTGAAAAAAAAAAAAAGAAATCTATTTACACAGGCTTTTTTTAAGGCTATTTGCAGAATGGCTGCCTGCAAAACCAAAAACAGGATTGCAGCAACCTTCTGGCTGCAAGTAGCAAATATGAAATGCTCCAATGCAATATGCTGTATTTGCATTTGCTTAAGATAAATATTTTAAAAGTATTTTGATCTTTTTAGTTCTAAACATGATAAATACATAAAGAAAATATGCTAAAATACTATGATTTCCCTTAAGTTTCATGTAAGTGTAAGATTAATTTTTAAAGGTTTATATACAGTATGTGTTGGAATTGTTGGCATATTAGGCTATGCAGCTATTATATTGTCATTAATTACCAGCTACAAGTACAGACCCCTCAAGTCCCCTGTGTCCACTAAGTCAAGCCTTGACAGGCTCATAGTGTTTTCACAATGATGTCTGCTTTGGATCTTGAAAAATTTAAAGCATGTAAATAATTTGTACTTGCAACATGAACCAAGCAAAGTCACAAAGAAAGAACTGATAATTCTCCCTGTTCCTCATATAAATATACTGTATGTGTGTGTAACCTCTGTAAGCGTGTGATGTTTTTGAATGTATATGGATTATTAAATAGTCTGCTCACGGATTAAAAAAACCCAAAAATATATATATATATATATATATATATATATATATATTGCTAGAAGGGAGTGACCAATGGACACAGTTATAGTCAAACCTCTACAAAATTGTCCCTCTATTACACTGGTTAGTAACTCTGTATTGAAAACAGGAATTCTAGATACTTAATATATTGCAATACACATTTAATCTGGTCATCTACATCAAAGTGATGCTTTATCTATCCAGTCTGTACCTTACACTTTACTAATTGCACAGGGGGAGGAGAACCACAGAATAGCTCTAGTTATTTTCTTTCTTAACACAAAAAAAAACATGTTTGTAGTTAGGTCCCAGCAGATTAAATCAAACTACTAGGAGGAATGTGTTACCAATTTAATGCAGCTTACCAGCTTAAAGATACAGTATATGGTAGTATGTTGATCTATAGAATCAAATTTTAATTAACAGTTAATACTGGGTTAATACTGTGTGTTTATGTGTTACTGTGCAGTATTTGTTAAAATGAAAATGGATTACAAAGCCAACTATGAAGCAGATGCATGAACAGTTGTTCTGATACACAAGAGGTAAGAATTATGGCTGCAAGACTTGCCAACATGTATGTTGTGTTCAGGTCTTTAGTACCACATTATCAAGGTTTAAAGAAAAAAAGCGTAAAAAGCCTGCTTGGAACATTACTACATCAACATTTCAAAAGGTTTATGAAATGTTGGCAAGCTTGTGTTGCATATTTTATACTGCGTGTGCAAAAAGTTTAAAAACATTGGAAGAGTCATTATTCTTTTAAAATAACATCACAGGTCTGAACATCTCACTGCCCAACCAGAAATCAGTAGCTACTGATGAAACCTGTACTTGGGCGTAAAGCATATGGTAAAGAGAACCACATTCATGATGCCAAACCTGTGATGTTATTTCAATACGCTATTTAAGCACTTGTGCTTTAATTTTATGTAATTTCTTTTATGTCATTTGTTTATTAAAGTAAGTATATACAGAGAGGATTATCTGTCCTCCATTTGTGCATATGCCATTGACTGCTTTGAGGAAAGAATGTCATTGTTTGCTCATGCACCACTGGTCTTTGAGGGTATAGAGCCCCAGCATGAAACACCCTAAAGCCCTTTTAGACCTATTGTTTCCCATGTTATGCTTTGCATACTGTATGCTATCAACCATTATGAGGTTTATAAAACCTGTCAACCACCATCCATACACTATGGCCATCAAGGGTTTGAGCCTAAAGCACCCGTACACACGATCGGAATTTCCGATGGAAAAAGTCCTACTGACTTTTTCCATCGGAAATTCACAACAGCGTGTATGCCCCATCGGAGTAATTCCAATAAATTCCAACGGAGTTTAGACAGAGAACATGTTCTCTTTTACTCCGATGGAATTCCGTTGGAATTCCGATGTGATTTTGGTTGGACAAAGGTCTGATCGTGTGTACGGGGCTTTAGAAGCAGATATCTCTGAGCGCTTGTTTGACCTCATTTGTACAGAGAGGTCATTTAAAGCAGTGGTCATCAACCATGTCCTCAGGGCCCACCAACAGGCCAGGTTTTATGTATTACCTTGGGGAGATGCAGACTAGAATACTGCAATCACTGAGCAGCAAATTATATCTCCTGTGATGTATTTCAATTATCTTGCAAACCTGGCAGGTAAATGGGCCCTGAGAACAGGGTTGATGACCACTGATTTAAAGGATTAGTTCACCTTTGTAAAAAAAAAATGCAATCAAAAGAAGCAAATAAAACATACAGTAAGCTATGAAACATACTGTAAAACTGATATCCAGGCTTCCCCAATACACAAAGAAGAAATATTACAGAAAGAAATGTAAGCAGTTTTAGTAGGTCTTCTATGGGGAGTAAGAGACAAGGCACTTTCTTTTTATTCAGAAATGAGAGACAAAAATGTGTACAATCATTGTTGAATCAGATCCAAATCTATACATCTAAATATATATATATATATATATATATATATATATATATATATATATATATATATATATATATATATATATATATATATATATATATATATATATATATATATATATATATATATATGTATATATATGACACAGAAAAAAAGGAAGAAGTAATGCTTGCTTTTACAAAATAATTGTATATTTAAGATTTAATATCTCACATATATGATATATGGTTAAAATAAGAGAGTTCTATTGTCCAGAGCGAAAGCTTTAACATAACACACATTTATATTAGAGAAAAAGATATTAGTCTATCTAACACACAGAACCTATCTATAGTCTCAAACAAGACCGTAGGTTAAAATACATACATTTACATGAAGGAATCTAGAGCATATTCCTCCAAAACATTAGATTACAAGCGTGTGCAGTTGCTACATGTAAGTATACATGCCTATACCATAGTTACCCTTTTACTAAGACCCATCCTTTTAGGTCAGGTGTCCATCAAAGTCATCCTTCCATCAAGTGATGCTTCCATAAAAGTGGATGCTTCCATAAAGTGAATTCCCTTTCACTCTGCAGTCGAGTATATCTCTCTATGCTGACGTCCCATTGGTTGGCCTAGCTAGGATCACGATTGGAGGCCTGACTACATAAGTCAACCCCCTTTCATGCAAATCCTGGTGACTATAATTTTCCCAAGGTTAACAGGGTGTGGCTATCTTGATTGAACATCCCAGCATGGGGTCAGTCACAGAAAGGGGTTTTATCTCACTGACTCTGTATTGTCTAGTAACTTAACAACGGCTTTACTATATGCTAAATGCCATGAATTAGCATTCTAAACGAACAACATACTCTGTACTCTGACTGAAATGTCTTCAGCCGCTACTAAGAGAAATATATTCATAATTACAATATATATATTTATTCATACATATAGACACAGCCATATATATATATATATATATATATATATATATATATATATATATATATATATATATATATATATATATATATATATATATATATATACAGACACATATCTACATTACCAAAAAAACATATGGAAAAAAAAGGAAGAAGTAATGCCTACGCTACTGTCATGTGTCTGGGTGATTCTGAACCTGGATCCTTCTGGTTTTGGTCCTGCAGCTCTTTTTCACATTGCCATGGGAGGAACTGACTCTTTGGTTTTCTGCCCCTTAACTCTTTTGTTCCACCTGACTTTCAGCTGCAGTCAATCTCCAATCAATAGCAAGACTTTCTGTGCTCTGTGCCTATGTGTGTGTATTTGTTCCCTGGGTGTATGGCTGCCTCTAAGACTGCTGAACTACCAGTTTTGGACTTCTAACTGATATTGTTATTTCATTTACCTCCACCTGATGATCCTACATTCCTCTGCCAGTCTGTGTATGAACTCTGACTGCCCCTTAACTACTTTTTTGGATTCAGATTTTGTACCTTTCTTCCAAAACTGTTGCATACTTGGCCTGCCTGACTATGCTAACGCCTCAACCCTCAGCCTAAACGTCACTTTGGACTCCAGTGTTAGCTGGTGTTTGGCTTCAATTTGTTAGTGGATTCAAATATGCTAATACATTTAACATTCTCCTATCCCAAGACTGACCAAGTTGCTGTCCAACGGTGTTTGTTGCTCCTTCATCAAAAGTTTCGATATCCTAATAAGGGAGGTGTGTTGCTGGCCAGATCACCAGATGAAAACAGAGGAAAAAAAGCATAAGAAAACTTCCGCGTCTAATGAATGGTAAGCCACAATTGACTGTATTACATGTTTAGCCTCATTACCCCTTTAAGTTGTATTTGTTTTGAATATTATGTAGCGGGGGCAATTTTTGCTATTAAGAATGCTCAGATCTGAAGTGGTAGAATTGATAGTCTTATAATGTAAATAAGCGTCTAATGCCATCTACTGGCGAAGAAATGGAACGGCGTGTTCAAGGTTTGTTTTTTTCAGAACATCCAGAAGGGATATGAATAATTACCCAGGAACACTCAGGGCTGCAAGGCATGCTGGGAAGATATAAAAGACCTGGTGTGGCCATTTTTTAGCTCTCTCGGCCTCGGGACCCACATCCTGGAGGAACCCTTTCGCAGTGTGTTTGGTGGAGTTCTGGCCTACCTCGTGCGGAAGCAAGCCATCGGTATCCAGGCAAGTGTTGGAGGGTTCCCGATCGTCTCTGAAAGTGGGAACTGGACAACCAGACAAGTGCAGAGACCAGGTGGAGGCCGTGTGTGGTGAGAGCATCCAGTCATCTGGGCCTCGTGTGGTGAGAGGGCTCGGGCCCAAAGCTTTGTACTGTTTACACACACACACACTTAGACTGCCGGGGAGTGCTGCTGGGACCGTTAGTTCCACGCTGCCAGTGTGTTTCCCTAAGCCACATGTGCCAGGACCTGAAAGCCTTAATCAACTGCTTGATGGCCGGCCATTGAATATTGTGTATTAACCAGGAAAGAGTGCGCAGTCACCCTCCACGTTTAATCCGCAGTCCCTGTTTGCATCAAACTACTATTAAAATACCTGTGGATTACAAATTGAGTTCACATTGCTAGCGAAGAAAGAAGATCAAGGACTAATACTACTACATTTTATTGGCAAGGCCTTGCAGCGCTGTTACTGTTAGACAGATACTGTCATAGGGAAGTTACTGAGTGATTACCCGTTACGGTTGTGTTTTATTCTGGTGGGTGTTGCGTGGCGCATACTGTGTGGTTGTGTACTGGAAGTGGGAAGGCGCGCAGCTTGAAGTAAGGCCTGCGCGCTAGTCCCACTTGGAGACACCAAAATACCTGCGGCCGTAGGGGGGGTGTAAAGAAATTGTTGCGCACAGCCTTTCGCAATACTGTATGTGCACCACTTATGTTCCGATTGTGTATTACAACAACTGTTTAGTAAAGTCAATGATTATTTAAGTTTAACTTGTGTCTAAACGGTTCCTTTGTCGCTCATAAACTATTGTGTCAGTTTGCACCACAGCTGTGACCAGGGGAGTGAGACCCAGAATACTGGGGGGGGTAATAAAGCAGAGTGCAGGCCCAAAACAATTAGCCGCTCCTTCGGGGGTAAGCGCTACAATTACAATAGATATAATATGTTGCAGTGCACATAGCATATATAATATTTCCAAAATGTATTTTGGACCTCTTTGACTGAGCCATATCTACATTTTTCTTATGATGGCTCAACAAGGTTATATTTATATTTCTCCAATTCAAAAAAAAAAGTATTATGCCACATACAATGTGTGTCTACATTTTCTTGTAGACCATATTGGGTAACCACCATATCCATTTATCTTTGAAGGAATCCCAAAAAAATTAAAATGCATATTTTCTGGTTCTGATTAAAGTAAAGCGATGCACACAGCATACGCTATAATTTGTTTTAGACCTCATTTGCTAAGCCATATCCCCATGCAGCTTTTCAGTGTCCAAAAAAGGAAAGTAGAGATTAATCATTAAAACTGAAGGCATTTGGCACTCTCTGCATGAGAGTAATTTTAATAAATGTCTAGAAAACCTAATTTGATAAAACACTTACCTCATGCAGGACTAGGAATATAATAAAGTGTTTATTTTCACGTGAAAAAAAAAGAAGGATTATTGGCAGTATTGCAAAAAATATATATATTTTAATTGTCTTCATTTCGAACATGAGAGAAACTAAGGAGCCTGAAATCAAAACACCAACATTACAATGCATGCTACTAGGCATGCGTGACCAATATCTGGCCATATTTGTTATGAGAAATTCACCTATCTAAGGTCAATGATGTGAATCATGCCTTTTTAACACTTTTTACATGAAAGTGCACTACTAATAAATGCAACGTTTGTGCAGAGCTGTACTGTGTGGAGCTTTATTTCTTGCATATGCTTTGTACATCTGAACATGAGACAGTATCTGTTGTTTTGACGCCTTGAAGTATCTGTTTGCCTTCCATTACTGTTTTTCTGTCTGGGGTCACCAGAGAGGTGATCTGAGCCATTGTAAGTAAGGATGGTCGCTGGCTTTCTGGTAAGCATTAATGACATCGCACCTTGGTGTCATGTCTGGGTTTCCTTTCTGCTCAGCACAACATTTTGTCAAGATCTTTTCTTTAAGGACACTTTTTAATTTATGTATCTATTTGTTACACATTTATTACTATTAATTCATATACGGTAAGTTGATTTTTCACAAAGTGATTTATGTGGTTCATTATTTGATATATATATGTATATATATATATATATATATATATATATATATATATATATATATATATTTTCACATGTGTTTATATGCTTAGCACTGCACTTTCTTTTTGTATATTATCACATGCCTAGCATCAAGGGTGTAATGTTCAGCTGCTAACTATAATTATAGAATCCAAGCACAGATAAACTTTCCCCTTTCATTACAATGCATTATTTAACCAAAAAAAAGCATGCAGATTATAATGTATAAGAACTTTTACTAGCCTGCAGTTTACTGTGAGGCACCAGACAATAGTCACAAATGTTTTGTTTTAACTGAGATCAGGGATAGGCTTAAAATGGGAGGCAAAGAGCACGATTTAGCCTGCATCAGCCACTATTCATTTTACAAATGTAGCAATGTCTCAGGCCTCCTTTAGTCTAATGAGAACCTCCAGAGCCAAGAGCTGCTAACATCCTTCCATATAGAGTAGGTTGTTAGTAGGGATGTCCCGTTACCGATACTAGTATCGGTATCGGTACCGATACCGAGCATTTCCCCGAGTACTTGTACTCTGAGGAAATGCTCTGATGCCTCACCCGATACCTGGGCAGGCAGGGGAGTTGCAAGTCTTCTCTCCCCTGTGCTCAGTGCTGTCTTCCCCCCGTGCTGTTGTCTTCCCCCCCGTGCTGTTGTCTTCCCCCCGTGCTGTTGTCTTCCCCCCCGTGCTGTTGTCTTCCCCCCTGTGCTGTTTTCTTCCCCCCTGTGCTGTTGTCTTCCCCCCCGTGCTGTTGTCTTCCCCCCGTGCTGTTGTCTTCCCCCTCGTCTGTGCTGTTTTTCCCCCGTCTGTGCTGTTTTTCCCCCGTCCGTGCAGCTCTCTCACCTCCCCCTGTCTGTCCGTGCAATTCTCTCTCCCCCCCCCCGTCCGTGCAGTTCTCTCTCCCCGTCCGTCCGTCCATGCAGTTCTCTCTCCCCGTCCGTCCGTGCCGCTCTCCCCCCTCAATCTGTCAGGAGGAAAAGCGGAGGTAGGAGCCGCTAAGCCCGGTTCCTACCTTTTTTTTTCGAAAGAACAGAGTCGGTGATCACCGACTCTGTCCATTCATATAACTGAGCATCGTAACCTCCTGTGTTTACGATACTTCAGTTTATGAATGCAGAGAAGCTTCTCTCCATTCATTTCAGCTGAGGCTGCTGAGAAAGTGACTGGGGAATATGTGTCCTTAGTCCCTTTCTCTGTCTTAAAGGGGGATGTCAGAGGTCTGTTAAGACCCCTGATATTTCTCCAAAGACCCCCAACAGGGCTGATTAAGAAAAAAAAAATTGCAATGAATATTTTTTTTTAAATAAATAAAAATAAAATGTAAATAAAAAAAACACACTCCACCCCCCCTAAAAAAAATCACTGTGAAAAAAAAATTGTAAAAAAAATAAATAAATACTGCCACTGTCACATGACATTAAAACAAGTATTGGTAATCGGTATTGGCGAGTACTTGAAAAAAAGTATCGGTACTTGTACTCAGTCTCAAAAAAGTGGTATCGGGACAACCCTAGTTGTTAGGCATGGTGAGTGTAGTGCAGGGCTTTTTTTCAGGGGGAACTTGGGGGAACTCAGTTCCACAACCTCTGGCTCAGACCCTTTGGTGCCTGCTAACCACAATCACTTGTAAAGACAGAAGTCTGTGTTTACAAGTGACAGCTCTGCACTCTGTGTGTAACCCCCTGAACTCTGCACTTTGTATGTAATGCAATCCAAGTATTTAATGCCCCTTTAAGACCCCTCTACTGTTTGTGAAATCTGAACGGGGTCGTGGTTGAGTTCCTGCACCTATTTTCTGAGAAAAAAAGCTCTAGTGTAGTGTAAGGTAGATTCATGGGTGCCAGACACGTCTTGGATGCAAAGAGATTGTATTTCTCTTAAACAGAACTTTGGGAGATAGGGTTTAGGGCCAGGACACCCTTAAAGGGGTTGTAAAGGTACAATGTTTTTTCTTAAATAGCTTCCTTTACCTTAGTGCAGTCCTCCTTCACTTACCTCATCCTTCGATTTTGCTTTTAAATGTCCTTATTTCTTCTGAGAAATCCTCACTTCCTGTTCTCTCTGTAACTCCACACAGTAATGCAAGGCTTTCTCCCTGGTGTGGAGTGTCGATTTTGCCTGTCCCTTGGACTACAGGAGAGTCAGGACGCCCACTAACACACAGCTCCTTTCTCTATTTGCAATGTAGAGAGTGTCCTGACTCTCCTGTAGTCCAAGGGAGGGGGCGAGCATGACACTCCACACCAGGGAGAAAGCCTTGCATTACTTTGTGGAGTTACAGACAGAAGAACAGGAAGTGAGGATTTCTCCAAAGAAATAAGGACTTTTAAAAGCAAAATCAAAGGATGAGGTAAGTGAAGGAGGTCTGCACTAAGGTAAAGGAAGCTATTTAGGAAATAAAATTGTACCTTTACAACCCCTTTAAGGTAGTTGCAATGTTAATTGGCAGACTACGAGACCTCTACAGGTAGACAGCAATGCAGGACAAGGCATCCAGCAAGACACAGAGCTACTTAACTATATTATATTATATTATATTTCACTGGTAGTACACTATAACACGTATTTACAATACACCTATTGTAATTAATTTCTAGAATTTTAACCCACACCTATCACCATTTGGCTATGTGTTTGTCATCTTTGTTGGGATCACGGTATGCGCCCAGTCTTTTCTTTTTTTTTTTAAGTGTATTTTGTGCGTGTACTCGAGAGAGGAGCCAGACTGCAGGAGTTGGGAGTAGGCAGGCCTCCATGCCCTGGGTGGCAATGGCGGGTGTGTGAGGGGGTCCTCCCACACAGCCCGCCCTACCTGCTCCGCTTTGAAGCCCAATGGGGCAGAGGGACTCCCTATAAGGGAGTGAGAGGATTAGCCCGCTTAACCAGCCCCGTTCGTCCTTCTTCTCTTTTTAGAGACCGCGTGGTCAAAGTGCGTGCATGTTAACCCAATTTTGAGTGCGTGTGTAAGTGTGGTGGTTTTTTGTGGGAGGGGGGTGGGCTTACTAAGAGCAGGCTTACCTTGCATAGCACACCCACCGGGAGCCGGGGCTGAGACCACCAAACTCAATTCACATGTAGCCGAGACCGGGATCCGAACCCCTAGCTGCAGAGGTGAATGGCTTGTCAGCGCAGTGCCAATCGCGTTGAGCCACCACAGCTCCCATGCTCCCAGTCTTTTCAATGGCGGGTTCCGACCTCAGCTCCCAGGAATGATAACTCTGGCAGCCCTCCCTGTCTGGATGCACAGACTCAGACTCTACAGGATTGTAAGTATCCATAGGGATGATAAAGGAGATAACTAGGGGCTAGTTGTTGGACTTTTTAGGCACAGTTGGTTGATCAGGATATAGTCACACAGAGAATGTTGTTCTATAAAAATTATTTCAATTTATTAAGACAACAATAGAAAAGAGTTGTACATATTAAAAGGAGATTGCCATTGCATTAAAGACTACCTAAAGTGCTAATTTGGCAAGCTTCTCCAAATACAGTGACAGGAATAGTAAACAGTAGTAATGTATCAAGAAAATCAGGTTGAAAGAAAAACTCTCAAAGGCACGAAAGACAACCTATAATTATAATTGAAAATCCTGTATGTTTGTGGAGATGCAGGCAAAAAGATGTCTGCGATGGTCTGGCTTGCTTGGTTAGCTGACTCGACCGGTTTCACGCTATCTCACAGCGCTTCCTCACGGAGTCTTAGTGTGGTTGACTGTATGACAACATTAAACATAGACATAAAAAACAATAAAATAAGAATCAAACAAAATATTTTTCTCAGTTTAGATAGAAAATTACAGACATATACAGGGAGTGCAGAATTATTAGGCAAGTTGTATTTTTGAGGATTCATTTTATTATTGAACAACAACCATGTTCTCAATGAACCCAAAAAACTCATTAATATCAAAGCTGAATATTTTTGGAAGTAGTTTTTAGTTTGTTTTTAGTTTTAGCTATTTTAGGGGGATATCTGTGTGTGCAGGTGACTATTACTGTGCATAATTATTAGGCAACTTAACAAAAAAAAAATATATACCCATTTCAATTATTTATTTTTACCAGTGAAACCAATATAACATCTCAACATTCACAAATATACATTTCTGACATTCAAAAACAAAACAAAAACAAATCAGTGACCAATATAGCCACCTTTCTTTGCAAGGACACTCAAAAGCCTGCCATCCATGGATTCTGTCAGTGTTTTGATCTGTTCACCATCAACATTGCGTGCAGCAGCAACCACAGCCTCCCAGACACTGTTCAGAGAGGTGTACTGTTTTCCCTCCTTGTAAATCTCACATTTGATGATGGACCACAGGTTCTCAATGGGGTTCAGATCAGGTGAACAAGGAGGCCATGTCATTAGTTTTTCTTCTTTTATACCCTTTCTTGCCAGCCACGCTGTGGAGTACTTGGACGCGTGTGATGGAGCATTGTCCTGCATGAAAATCATGTTTTTCTTGAAGGATGCAGACTTCTTCCTGTACCACTGCTTGAAGAAGGTGTCTTCCATAATCTGGCAGTAGGACTGGGAGTTGAGCTTGACTCCATCCTCAACCCGAAAAGGCCCCACAAGCTCATCTTTGATGATACCAGCCCAAACCAGTACTCCACCACCACCTTGCTGGCGTCTGAGTCGGACTGGAGCTCTCTGCCCTTTACCAATCCAGCCACGGGCCCATCCATCTGGCCCATCAAGACTCACTCTCATTTCAGCAGTCCATAAAACCTTAGAAAAATCAGTCTTGAGATATTTCTTGGACCAGTCTTGACGTTTCAGCTTGTGTGTCTTGTTCAGTGGTGGTCGTCTTTCAGCCTTTCTTACCTTGGCCATGTCTCTGAGTATTGCACACCTTGTGCTTTTGGGCACTCCAGTGATGTTGCAGCTCTGAAATATGGCCAAACTGGTGGCAAGTGGCATCTTGGCAGCTGCACGCTTGACTTTTCTCAGTTCATGGGCAGTTATTTTGCGCCTTGGTTTTTCCACACGCTTCTTGCGACCCTGTTGACTATTTTGAATGAAACGCTTGATTGTTCGATGATCACGCTTCAGAAGCTTTGCAATTTTAAGAGTGCTGCATCCCTCTGCAAGATATCTCGATATTTTTGACTTTTCTGTGCCTGTCAAGTCCTTCTTTTGACCCATTTTGCCAAAGGAAAGGAAGTTGACTAATAATTATGCACACCTGATATAGGGTGTTGATGTCATTAGACCACACCCCTTCTCATTACAGAGATGTACATCACCTAATATGCTTAATTGGTAGTAGGCTTTCGAGCCTATACAGCTTGGAGTAAGACAACATGCATAAAGAGGATGATGTGGTCAAAATACTCATTTGCCTAATAATTATGCACTCCCTGTAGATGGGCAGACACAGAGCAATACACAACCTAAATACTGAAAATGTAGGGAGGGGAAAAGTGAAAAAGGGAAAAGGAAAAGGAGTAAAAAGGAACAGTACAGTGGGGGAAGAAGAAAAAAGGAGGAAGAAAGGGAGAGGGAGAGAGGGGGGGGAGGAAAGGAAGGGGAAGAGGGGGAGGGGGGTACGGGGAGGAAATGGGAGGAGAAGGGGGAAGGGGAAAGACATGGGGAAAGAATGTATGTTCAGCCAGAGAGCATTCCCTCTATGGTACAGTGAGAGCAGGGATATAAAGTGTTGAGGTATAAATGGAGAGGTAAGGTGTAACTCAGGGATAATAAAATATTTAGGGATATTGAAAAATATACTCACAAAAGTATTTAGAGCAAAAGGAAAACATCCAAAAGGTTTAATAGGTAATGCGTATAAGGAATTTCTTATCAGGAAAGAATAGGTTATATCCGGGCTGCTGGACGTAGTTTGAAGGGTATTCAAATAACCCAAAGAATACAAGAAAAATTCTGAAGAATAGTGAACAAAAATGTAAGGTCACATTATGTATCACAAATAAGCAGCGAATGATTTTCAAT
Organism: Rana temporaria; assembly: GCF_905171775.1. NCBI lineage: Eukaryota > Metazoa > Chordata > Amphibia > Anura > Ranidae > Rana > Rana temporaria. Next base: position 222,557,445 of record NC_053493.1, read on the forward strand.
AACTAATAAAAAAAAAAAAAAATAGAAAAAGCACTCTACCTTCAATGGAGGAGGGTAAGGCTTAGTTGGAGAGGAAGACAAGAAAAACAAAAGTTTTTAAAAACGTCAGACCTCAAGAGGTAATGAGCTCCTTGGTAAAGGAAATTGCACCGTATGTGTATATCCTATTATCAGCCTGGCGCAGGCTGTAAGGGTAACTAATACACCTGGTAGAAATAAACATAGAGAGGGAAGAAAAAGTAAGTATAATTACGATTGGGGGGGGCGGAGATTGCAGGCGTCGATGTCCCTGGTGAAAGAGGCATACCTGGGTAGTAAGTTGCAGCGGTTAGCTCCTCCACAAGTCTCCCGAGAGACTGCAGCAACTAGCGTCTCACGTGTGGGAGCTTAAATAGAGCCCTGCTCAAAGCGGAGGGCGTACATCACGGCGCAACCGTGTGACGTCATCCGCAGTGGCCGTGTCTTTCCTCAACATGCGTGGGCGTCGCAATGGTAAAGCAACGTACTGCATGAGAGGTATCGCTCCCAGATGGAGGACTCCATCTAGTGGTGCGATAGCATATCTCCATAATGGAGACACGTAATGAGCGGCCATTCACTGTATCAAAGGGAGAGAAATATCTCAATGGGTGAAAATAGCAAACATGGGGAGGGAAAGGAAAGTGAAGGAAAAGGCAGTGGTAATGTATCAGGAAAGAATGGCAAAGTGAAGTGCCCATAAATATGTGGTGTTTAGTACTAGTTTGGTTTATATAAATTCCACATATAAAAGGTATGAATACAGAGATTTTATCTTTTGATATTACCTAGAAAAAACGGAAGATAAACATCAGAACAGAGGGGAAAGAGAGAAACAGAAAATCCTCTGTTGGAAGATATGGCAATATGAAAGGAATACATATAAAAAATACATATAAAAGGTCCAGGAGTGTTGATATATAAGAATATATAGTCCATAGGTCACATCCAGATATTGTCAGATTATAACCACATTCAACATGGTGTAAGTACATGAAAGCTAGGTCAAAACATATATATAAGAATTTATAGAAGAGGATTACCATAACTTTTTAGATTTAAACGTTGTATAATCAAGATGTGTCTCAAATTCTATATGTCGTGCGTAATTGATTCATGAGATTTTAACATATATTTATATCCAAGAGTGATATATTGCCAAGTCTAGTCATGGTTAATGGGGATTATGTAGAAATATATCATGTAGAAAAGAAAAATTAATTATAAAAAAGGCTTGTAAGATTGTGCCTCGTTGAGGCCAGGAGCACAGAGAGCATTGAGACGTTCTATCCATAATGTTTCCTTTTGCAGTATTAATTTGTCCCAATTTCCCCCCCGTTCATTTTTGGGGACTACAGCTAGGGCAATGAAAGAAACCATTTTGTTATTAAAGCTGTGGTAAAGATCTAGGTGCCTACTCACTGATGTCAGCATTTTGCCTTCTGCTGAATAATATATATGATCTCGAATCCTGGCTTTAAATTTTCTGATGGTTTTCCCAACATAAAAGGCCTGGCATTTGCATGTCATCAGGTAAATCACTCCCTGTGAGTTACAATCAGCATGGAATTTGGGTTTAAAGGTTTCCCCATTTGGTAGGGAGAAAATGGTGCCCTCAGTCAGCCATGGGCATTTTGCTGGCTGACTGAGGGCACCATTTTCTCCCTACCAAAAATGCCAGGCCTTTTATGTTGGGAAAACCATCAGAAAATTTAAAGCCAGGATTCGAGATCATATATATTATTCAGCAGAAGGCAAAATGCTGACATCAGTGAGTAGGCACCTAGATCTTTACCACAGCTTTAATAACAAAATGGTTTCTTTCATTGCCCTAGCTGTAGTCCCCAAAAATGAACGGGGGGGGAAATTGGGACAAATTAATACTGCAAAAGGAAACAAAAGGATTATGGATAGAACGTCTCAATGCTCTCTGTGCTCCTGGCCTCAACGAGGCACAATCTTACAAGCCTTTTTTATAATTAATTTTTCTTTTCTACATGATATATTTCTACATAATCCCCATTAACCATGACTAGACTTGGCAATATATCACTCTTGGATATAAATATATGTTAAAATCTCGTGAATCAATTACGCACGACATATAGAATTTGAGACACATCTTGATTATACGACGTTTAAATCTAAAAAGTTATGGTAATCCTCTTCTATAAATTCTTATATATATGTTTTGACCTAGCTTTCATGTACTTACACCATGTTGAATGTGGTTATAATCTGATAATATCTGGATGTGACCTATGGACTATATATTCTTATATATCTGAACTCCTGGACCTTTTATATGTATTTTTTATATGTATTCCTTTCATATTGCCATATCTTCCAACAGAGGATTTTCTGTTTCTCTCTTTCCCCTCTGTTCTGATGTTTATCTTCCGTTTTTTCTAGGTAATATCAAAAGATAAAATCTCTGTATTCATACCTTTTATATGTGGAATTTATATAAACCAAACTAGTACTAAACACCACATATTTATGGGCACTTCACTTTGCCATTCTTTCCTGATACATTACCACTGCCTTTTCCTTCACTTTCCTTTCCCTCCCCATGTTTGCTATTTTCACCCATTGAGATATTTCTCTCCCTTTGATACAGTGAATGGCCGCTCATTACGTGTCTCCATTATGGAGATATGCTATCGCACCACTAGATGGAGTCCTCCATCTGGGAGCGATACCTCTCATGCAGTACGTTGCTTTACCATTGCGACGCCCACGCATGTTGAGGAAAGACACGGCCACTGCGGATGACGTCACACGGTTGCGCCGTGATGTACGCCCTCCGCTTTGAGCAGGGCTCTATTTAAGCTCCCACACGTGAGACGCTAGTTGCTGCAGTCTCTCGGGAGACTTGTGGAGGAGCTAACCGCTGCAACTTACTACCCAGGTATGCCTCTTTCACCAGGGACATCGACGCCTGCAATCTCCGCCCCCCCCAATCGTAATTATACTTACTTTTTCTTCCCTCTCTATGTTTATTTCTACCAGGTGTATTAGTTACCCTTACAGCCTGCGCCAGGCTGATAATAGGACATACACATACAGTAGGTGAACCCGATTTTGTGTCAATCTCGCTCTCTTTCTCAGCGAGATTGAGCACCTACGAGCCCCATCGCGGGAGCCAGCGCCGAGCTGGCTTGCCGCGATGGAGACAGAGCCGTCATAGAAGCGACGGGAGATCCGACTTGGATTCCCGCCAATTCTACACGTGTGCGGCGTTTGTTATGAATCCTGAAGGGGAAGTCCCCGCCGGATTTTAAATAAAAATCCGGCATGGGTCCCCCCTCAGGAGCATACCGGGCCCTTAGGTCTGTTATGGGTTGTAAGGAGAGCCCCCCTACGCCGAAAAAAACGGCGTAGGGGGTCCCCCTACAATCCATACCAGACCCGTATCCAAAGCACGCTACCCGGCCAGCCAGGAAGGGAGTGGGGACGAGCGAGCGCCCCCCCCCCTCCTGAGCCGTACCAGGCTGCATGCCCTCAACATGGGGGGGTTGGGTGCTCTGGGGCAGGGGGGCGCACTGCGGCCCCCCCCACCTCAGAGCACCCTGTCCCCATGTTGATGAGGACAGGGCCCCTTCCCGACAACCCTGGCCGTTGGTTGTCGGGGTATGCGGGCGGGAGGCTTATCGGAATCTGGGAGCCCCCTTTAATAAGGGGGCCCCCAGATACCGGCCCCCCCACCCTAAGTGAATGAGTATGGGGTACATCGTACCCCTACCCATTCACCTGCAAGAAAAGTGGTAAAAACACAAATAAACCACACAGTGTATTAAAATATTTTATTTTTCTGCTCCGGAGGCCGCCCCCTGTCTTCTTTATTAGCTCTTTTACCAGGGGGGGCTTCTTCTTTGACGTCTTCGGGTGGGTGGGGGCCGCCGTCTGGTTCTCTTCCACCGCCGGGGGGGGGGGTGGCTTTTAAAAAAGCCCCCACCCCCCCGGCGGGTTTCCTCCGGCGTCTTCGGCGGGGCTCTTCTTCTTCCGCTATCCCGACGGGTCTTCTCCGCTATCCGGGGGGTCTCGCCGCTCTCCGCTGTTGACTCGTCGCACCCCGGTTCTTCGTCTCGCAGTCCGGTCCCTTCTTCCGTGCTGTACGTCTTCTTCCGCGCTGTGACGTCATGTTCTTCACTTCTCTCCTTCTCCCGATGTTGACTCGCCGGTCCTCCTCGCTGAAATGACGGATGCGCGCCTTGCATCGGACCTATATAGGCCTCACAGTCCCATCATGCTCTGTACCTACCCATGTGATACCTACCACGTGGGTAGGTATCACATGGGTAGGTACAGAGCATGATGGGACTGTGAGGCCTATATAGGTCCGATGCAAGGCGCGCATCCGTCATTTCAGCGAGGAGGACCGGCGTGTCAACATCGGGAGAAGGAGAGAAGTGAAGAACATGACGTCACAGCACGGAAGAAGAACTCATCACAGCACGGAAGGAGAAGACGTACAGCACGGAAGAAGACACCGGACAGCGAGACGAAGAACCGGGGTGCGCCGAGTCAACAACGGAGAGCGGCGAAGACAGAAGGAGAACCCCGGAGAGTTGAGAAGACCCGTCGGGATAGCGGAAGAAGAAGAGCCCCGCCGAAGACGCCGGAGGAAACCCGACGGGGGGGTGGGGGCTTTTTTAAAAGCCACCCCCCCCGGCGGTGGAAGAGAACCAGACGGCGGCCCCCACCCACCCGAAGACGTCAAAGAAGAAGCCCCCCCTGGTAAAAGAGCTAATAAAGAAGACAGGGGGCGGCCTCCGGAGCAGAAAAATAAAATATTTTAATACACTGTGTGGTTTATTTGTGTTTTTACCACTTTTCTTGCAGGTGAATGGGTAGGGGTACGATGTACCCCATACTCATTCACTTAGGGTGGGGGGGCCGGTATCTGGGGGCCCCCTTATTAAAGGGGGCTCCCAGATTCCGATAAGCCTCCCACCCGCATACCCCGACAACCAACGGCCAGGGTTGTCGGGAAGGGGCCCTGTCCTCATCAACATGGGGACAGGGTGCTCTGAGGTGGGGGGGGCCGCAGTGCGCCCCCCTGCCCCAGAGCACCCAACCCCCCCATGTTGAGGGCATGCAGCCTGGTACGGCTCAGGAGGGGGGGGGTGCGCTCGCTCGTCCCCACTCCCTTCCTGGCTGGCCGGGTAGCGTGCTTTGGATACGGGTCTGGTATGGATTGTAGGGGGACCCCCTACGCCGTTTTTTCGGCGTAGGGGGGCTCTCCTTACAACCCATAACAGACCTAAGGGCCCTATATACTCCTGAGGGGGGGACCCATGCCGGATTTTTATTTAAAATCCGGCGGGGACTTCCCCCTCAGGATTCATAACAAACGCCGCACACGTGTAGAATTGGCGGGAATCCAAGTCGGATCTCCCGTCGCTTCTATGACGCGCTTGCTGGGATGTGCTGTCACTATTCCAGTGAGTGTGAGATGTCGGCGAGATCTCGGCACCCTGTCGCCGAGTATCAGCGTGACGCTGTCGTGCTAAAAGCACAATATCACAAACACCTACTGTACGGTGCAATTTCCTTTACCAAGGAGCTCATTACCTCTTGAGGTCTGACGTTTTTAAAAAACTTTTGTTTTTCTTGTCTTCCTCTCCTCCATTGAAGGTAGAGTGCTTTTTCTATTTTTTTTTTATTTTTTTTTATTTTTTTTTATTAGTTATTGAAAATCATTCGCTGCTTATTTGTGATACATAATGTGACCTTACATTTTTGTTCACTATTCTTCAGAATTTTTCTTGTATTCTTTGGGTTATTTGAATACCCTTCAAACTACGTCCAGCAGCCCGGATATAACCTATTCTTTCCTGATAAGAAATTCCTTATACACATTACCTATTAAACCTTTTGGATGTTTTCCTTTTGCTCTACTGTAAATACTTTTGTGAGTATATTTTTCAATATCCCTAAATATTTTATTATCCCTGAGTTACACCTTACCTCTCCATTTATACCTCAACACTTTATATCCCTGCTCTCACTGTACCATAGAGGGAATGCTCTCTGGCTGAACATACATTCTTTCCCCATGTCTTTCCCCTTCCCCCTTCTCCTCCCATTTCCTCCCCGTACCCCCCTCCCCCTCTTCCCCTTCCTTTCCTCCCCCCCTCTCTCCCTCTCCCTTTCTTCCTCCTTTTTTCTTCTTCCCCCACTGTACTGTTCCTTTTTACTCCTTTTCCTTTTCCCTTTTTCACTTTTCCCCTCCCTACATTTTCAGTATTTAGGTTGTGTATTGCTCTGTGTCTGCCCATCTATATGTCTGTAATTTTCTATCTAAACTGAGAAAAATATTTTGTTTGATTCTTATTTTATTGTTTTTTATGTCTATGTTTAATGTTGTCATACAGTCAACCACACTAAGACTCCGTGAGGAAGCGCTGTGAGATAGCGTGAAACCGGTCGAGTCAGCTAACCAAGCAAGCCAGACCATCGCAGACATCTTTTTGCCCGCATCTCCACAAACATACAGGATTTTCAATTATAATTATAGGTTGTCTTTTGTGCCTTTGAGAGTTTTTCTTTCAACCTAATTTTCTTGATACATTACTACTGTTTACTATTCCTGTCACTGTATTTGGAGAAGCTTGCCGAATTAGCACTTTAGGTAGTCTTTAATGCAATGGCAATCTCCTTTTAATATGTACAACTCTTTTCTATTGTTGTCTTAATAAATTGAAATAATTTTTATAGAACAACATTCTCTGTGTGACTATATCCTGATCAACCAACTATGCCTAAAAAGTCCAACAACTAGCCCCTAGTTATCTCCTTTATCATATATATCAGGACGTGGCACATCCCTACATTTTAATATCCACATGTACACTTCATGTGAGGATATTTTCATTCCCTTCTTTAAATCCATAGGGATGAGTTTACATTTCTCCCACATATTGTTTCAACCATGGTACATATTTATTTATTCATATTTTGTTGTAGACCCAAGTGCACCTGCCCCTGAAGAGTGTAATTTATTTGTAGTCACAGTCTTCACTTCCAAATACAATTTCCTAACTACCAAGGCCTGAGGTGTACCTTGGCTTAGCTGGTCAATACACCTGAAAAGAGGGCATACCCTGAATGTATGAATATGAAAACATGCATGACGTGTATAAGTATATATGAAGGTTTGGGGGAAAGGGGTGGGTGGGAACCTGGAATACGATCTCACGCAGGGACAGACAGAGGAGGAGGGATATATACCCCTCAGACTTCTCCTACTAAAACAGGCTAGACTCTGGCCAGCCTTCTTACTTGTAGTCAGAGTGTTCTCTTTGAAATGCGATACCCTAACTACCAAGGTCTGAGGTGTGCCTTGCCCTAGCTGGTCAATACCCCTGTAAAGAGGGGGGGTGATTGATTGATTGGAATTGAAGTGATTTAAATTGGTTCTTTTTTTTTCTCCTCTCCCTCTGTTTTCCTCTATCCTCCACTCTGCTGAGGTGTTGGGGGTGGGTTGGAGAGGGGAAACAGATGAGAGAGAAGGATGGAGTATTCTAACTAAGGGGTCAGGGTGGGTTCTGTTTTTTTGGTGTTCTTTTGGATCACAAAACCCAGATGAATGTTTTTTCCATTCTACATATAAATCATATTCTAGAGGGGTATCTATACTCATAGCCAATACATTGGATTTTAAATGTAGACAGGTTAAGAAGGATGTTAAGGGTAGATATTTTTTTTCTGGAATGTTTGGTGGCGGGGCGGAGTTATGTATTGGCAAATATCTATATTCCTCCTCCTTACACAGAAATATTGAAAGAATTTATTCTGTTTGTATCTGATAAGCCAGATTGTCTTTGGCTATTAATCGAAGATTTTAATAAGTGTATGACTCCATCAATGGACACGCTTTGTGTATCAGACAAACAATATCCGGAGGGACCTACGATCTTTGCTAAATATATGTAAAGGAGATGGGTCTGATTGACCTGTGCTGGCTGCGAAACCCATTGGTTAGACAGTTCTCTTGTTTCTCAAGTACACATAAATCTCTTTCTAGAATAGATCTGGCATTTGGATCCCGGTCTATATTGCCCTATCTCAGTGGGATTAACCCTCCTCTTGGGTTAGGGTCAGAACCGACCCGTTTTCAGGTTTTGAATGTCTATAAGTATCACATAAATTTGTTTATTGCATCAAGATTTTTTTACTTTGTCAGGAACCTCTATTTAAACAATGTAATAGAAAAAGAATCCTTTTCACTAAATTATAAAATACTGTGGTGAAAATTAAGACGTTTATGGTCAATTCTGACCCAGTTATAATATAGGATTATAGGACACTATTAAGTGCCAAAACTGAAATCATAAACACTCTCTCTGCTTAGTAACACTGACAGCCAATAACCTCTCAACCCTGTGAGCTGTAGTTAGGGAGGGGCCTATCTCTTTGCCTGCTTGTCTGCTTCTCTAAATAAAGTAAAGAAACATAGGACCAATACATTTCAGAGTTGCTGACTTGCAGAGTAATCATCTCCAATATGCAGCATGCAAGAGTGAGAAGATTTACAGGAAGCCAAATACTGGATTATTTCTTGGATGAAAATGAGGCAGAGGACACAGAGCAGCATAGCGATATGGATGAGCAGGTTTCTGAGGCAGAAGATGAAGTAGAGTATCAACCAGAATACACAGACACATCTGATGAGTCTGATGAGGAGGCCACCAGTGCTGAACCTGCTGCTGTTCCTGCTGAAACATTCAAATCCAAAAGTGGTAAGATCTGTTGTTGGTAAGATCTGAGTTCAGAACCTCCTGACTTACATGGCAGGGCAGCTGCTGCAGATGTAATCAAAATGATCCCTGGGATCACAAGGTTTGCTGTGACGAGAGTAAGTGACATCAAAACATGTTTTGGACTTCCGGTTCCGGTGCCGCATGTAGAGGGAGTAAGCTCCGGAGGCTCTGCACTGACTATCTGAAAATCAGCTTACAAAGCCCCGGTACTACCCCGGAACACGGCGCTTTTTGCGCCCCCAAGTCGTCCTAGTTTCCGCGCATGGAACGGTACCTTACTCAGCCGCGGATGCCTAGAGGTCCCGGCACAGTAGACATCCCGACGGAGGGCACATCTCCGTCCAATATGGCCGCTGCAGCACGAGGTACCTCTCCCTTGCAAAACACCCAGTCTCAGCCACCACATGGATGCCTCGGAGACGGCACCCTGCCGCACGAGGATATAGACACTGCGGCTGCTAAGAGTGTGGAACACGACAACACACGAGAGGATTGCTAAAGCCGTGGCAGCGCTACTCTCTCCCACCATCACTGCTGCTGTTGAGAGAGCAGTGGCAGAGGGGATCCAACAGCTGTGCAAGGAAATAGGAGACCATTCCCTCAGGCTATCAAACGCCGAACAACGTATATCCTCGGTGGAGGATGACCAGTACAACATGAATGGGGCCCTGGAGCGATTCATACAAGACCAGCAGCATCTTCATGACCGCATGGAGGACCTCGAGAATCGCTCCAGGAGAAATAACTTAAGGATTATTGGCCTCCCTGAAACCCACAAGCCGGGCTCCCTGATGGACCTTTGCTCCGCCACCCTACCAGAGCGCCTAGGCCGCAGCTGCATTGTGGAAAGAGCCCACCGCATAGGTGCTATCTCGGAAGAACGCGCATGCCCCAGCCCGTGATCGCGAGGTACCTGAACTATGCGGATCGAACAGACTTCCTGCAGAGCTTCCGCAAAGCGCGTTCTGTGGAAATCGAAGGCCACAAACTTTTGATATTTGCGGATTACTCTGCAGAGGTATCTCGCAAACGGAAGGAATTCCAACCGGTGTGCGCGGAGCTGTACAAGAGGGGAATTCGCTTTACGCTAGCTTATCCTGCTATCCTTCGTTTGCAAACCCCGAATGGAGACCAACTTACGCTGCAGTCCTTGGACAAGGCCCACGCTTTTCTTCAGTCACTCACGGTCGAACAAGCACCTTCAGACACCTACGCTGACAGGGTAAAACAAGGCCCCAGAGACCAAAGGAGTCCAAGGAAGGATCCACCTAAAGGCCTGAAACCCACGAGCTCACCCGCCCTTCAGGATTCTGACTGAACTATAGAGGCTCGGTGATTTGGTTGTCCTACGGGGATCGCCTTGACCCGCTTAGAGGCAAGGACACGATGGGCTTTCAACAGCCCACGATTGAGCCGGTGCCACATGCACAATTTTTGCATTTTTGCTAGGTTAGATGTTTGTTTTCTCTGTACGCGCACTTAGCTGTTTTTTCACACAGATGAGACTTGCATAGCCAGCGGTATTTAATGCAGTGATGCACACTAGTTATAATTGTCGACATAATTCCCTAATGTGTTTTGATTGTTTTTATTTTTTTTCTGCATAGGGAGATATGCATTCCCATCGCAGGGTTCTACATAGGGAGACAAACACTGCCAGTTATCCAGACAACTAGGTGTATTTGAATCAGCAGCTCCATCTAGGGGGTACTGCTGGTATTTCTCTTTTTCCATGTTAGAGGTCAGGTGGTACGTCCGGTGATGGGAATGCATGCGGAAAAAAGCGAAATCACGATTTAATGTTTTTTCTTTTGTTTTTCATTTTCTCTTTCTGTTCTTCTCTACCCCCCCACCACACCCTTATTCCAAATGAGAGGATGGTTCTGCCAACACTGCGTTCACCCGCAAAGACAGGATGATCTCTTTTACAGCGAATACAGGCTGCTCACAACAGGTAAATCACATTTACAACCTCACTCACGTAGTCTCATTACATTCCCTTCATGACCCAGACTTGCATAATATCAAGGAAAGTTAAGGGACTGCGCTCACCTGCTAAACGCATGAAAATACATTTAAAGAGACTCAAAACTGATATTGCTCTGCTCCAGGAGTCACATTTGGAAGAAAAAAGATATAGGGGGTGATTTCAACTCCACACTTTGTAATCAAGAAGATAGGTCCAATGTCACATCTCGGGACACCCCTTCTCGCCTGGTCTGTCCAACTCCCTTTTCTCACATGGTTCAGGCCCTAAATTTGATAGGCACATGGAGGCTACAACACCCATTAGATAAAGAATTCACGTTTTTTTCCCCAGTACATGGGTCCCTTGCTAGATTAGACTATTTCCTATGTACTCACTCTTTGCTCCCCAAGGTTAGGCATACGAACATTCATGACTTGGTGATCTCAGACCATTCTCCTATTTTGGTTTCCCTTACTATCCCGCACTCTAACCCGGGGGTCAGACAATGGAGGTTCCAAGCTTATTTATCTCAAAATGACAGCTTTCGATGATATCAGAGGCTTGGACAGATTATGCGCACAACAATATCCAACATTTAGACAACCAAAATTTATTCTGGGAGGCGGGCAAATCATGTTTGAGGGGAAAAATTATATCGTTCACGTCGGCTTACAAGAAAGACACCCAGAAACATTTTTTGGTTGCTAACAATCGGGTGAGAGAGGCTCAATCACTCCTTAACGCCAACAATACCGATGAGAATCGTATTGTCTGGCGTGAAGCTAAGGCAAAATTTGATACGTGGGAGGAGAGGGTGGAGCTAATGAAGCTATCTACTGCACAATTACAATATCACAAATTTGGTAATAAAGCAGGGAAGTTACTCGCGAGGCTTACAAAAGGTACCTTCACTCCAACGCACATCACCGCTTTGCGTAATCGAGACGACTCGATGTCTACATCGCCTAAGGACATTAACCACTTAACGCCCGCCGCACGACTATTTACGTCCGCAAAATGGCACGGACAGGCAGAAGGGCGTATATATACGTCCTTGCCTTCTAGCGGGTGGGGGGTCCGATCGGGACCTCCCCCGCTGCGTGCGGCGGGCGGATTCCCACGGGGAGCGATCCGAGACAACGGCGCGGCTATTCGTTTATAGCCGCTCCGTCGCGATCGCTCCCCAGAGCTGAAGAATGGGGAGAGCCGTGTGTAAACATGGCTTTCCCGTGCTTCACTGTGGCGGCGTATCGATCGAGTGATCCCTTTTATAGGGAGACTCGATCGATGACGTCAGTCCTACAGCCACACCTCCTACAGTTGTAAACACACACTAGGTGAACCCTAACTCCTACAGCGCCCCCTGTGGTTAACTCCCAAACTGCAACTGTCATTTTCACAATAAACAATGCAATTTAAATGCATTTTTTGCTGTGAAAATGACAATGGTCCCAAAAATGTGTCAAAATTGTCCGAAGTGTCCGCCATAATTTCGCAGTCATGAAAAAAATCGCTGATCGCCGCCAATAGTAGTAAAAAAATAATAATTAATAAACATGCAAAAAAACTATCCCCTATTTTGTAAACGCTATAAATTTTGCGCAAACCAATCGATAAACACTTACTGCGATTTTTTTTACCAAAAATAGGTAGAAGAATACGTATCGGCCTAAACTGAGAAAAAAAATGTTTTTATATATGTTTTTGGGGGATATTTATTATAGCAAAAAGTAAAAAATATTGAATTTTTTTCAAAATTTACGCTCTATTTTTGTTTATAGCGCAAAAAATAAAAACCGCAGAGGTGATCAAATACCACCAAAAGAAAGCACTATTTGTGGGGAAAAAAGGACGCCAATTTTGTTTGGGAGTCATGTCGCACGACCGCGCAATTGTCTGTTAAAGCGACGCAGTGCCGAATTGTAAAAACGCCTTTGGGCATTTTATCAGCATATTGGTCCGGGGCTTAAGTGGTTAATAAAACACTAGAACATTTCTATACGAACCTTTACGGCCAAGAGTCGATCGACGGGGAGTTGGCACACGAATGGCTAGATAATGTTGTTCTGCCACAAGTCGACCCGGACCTTTTGACACACTTGAATGCCCCCATTACCCTGGAGGAAATCAAGGGTGCTATTAGCGGTCTCTGAAACGGTAAATTACTACAACCGGAGATCACTCCTACATTACTTTCTGTGTATAATTACATCTGGAAGGGCGGTCCATATTTACCAACTGGTCACCTGGCCAATATTACACTTATTGCCAAGAAGGGTAAGGACCCATTAGACCCAGGCTCTTTCCGTCCTATTTCTTTGTTAAATGTGGACTCCAAAATACTTTCCAAAATAGTGGCATCTAGGCTCGGGGACATAATGCCGTCACTCATACACTGCGCGCAGTCGGGCTTCACCAAAGGGAGATCCGTGTCAGCCAATATTAGGAAAGTACTTGCCGCCCTTGAATATGCAAAAACACACGCCTCTCAAGATGTAGTGATAGTTACCCTAGATGCCGAAAAGGCATTTGATAATGTTAGTTTTCAGTGGCTCTCAGCAGTTATGCAACGGTTTGGCTTGTTAGGCCCTTTCAACTCCTTCATTCACAACATGTACTCTGCCCCGTCCGCCACGGTTACTGCGGCAGGAATTCAATCACCTCCCTTCAGGCTCCATAAAGGTACGAGGCAAGACGGTCCCCTTTCCCCTTTACTTTTCAATCTTGCCATAGAGCCTCTCTCACGCCTCCTCAGTGCCTCTCCCCTTCTGCATGGACTACCATTCGGCCAGGAGGACATGAGAGTGGCTCTATTCGCTGATGACATACTCATATTCTCCACTTCCCCTCACACAGACATTCCAGCCATTCAAACGATCTTCGATACATTTCGCAAGTGCTCGGGGCTAAAGATAAATTTCACTAAAAGCGAGATTCTCCCTCTTGGGGTAGGTAACACACACTCGCGCCTCCCCCCCTCCTCTTTTCGGATCACTGAGCGCCACATTACCTACTTGGGATTGAAAATTGGCAAGGAACCATTCTCTCTATACTATCTTAACTACCCACCTCTGATTACCAGAATAACAAGCGAATTGGAGACTTGGGCGGAGCTTCCGCTCTCGTTCTTTGGGAGATGTGCACTCTTTAAGATGGTTAGTTTCGCCCGTCTGCTCTACCCTTTACAGACCTTGCCTCTGCTTTTGAAGCATAAAGATATTCAATCCTTAAATAAAGCTATCACAAACTTTATTTGGAAAGGGGGCAGACCAAGAATTGCACTTGCTAAGCTCTATCTCCCGAAGGGCGAGGGTGGGGCGGGCCTCCCAAACATTAGGCTGTATAATCTAGCTTGCCTCTTGAGAATTGGAATGGATTGGATACAACGCTCTTCCCGCTACTCTAACTATGCCTTGGAATCGGCCATGGCCGACCCAGTGGATTTGGCCGCTCTTCTTCATAGCTCCAATCAAAAGTTACCCAAGCCCATCAAACAAAACTCTCTCTTCAGAGACACGATAGTGACCTGGAGAGAGGTGAGGAAGAAACTAGGTCTCTCCCCTCATGTCTCTAGACACCTCCCGATTCAGGGAAACCCCATGTTTACACCCAGTCTTCAGTACGAACCCTTCTCAAAATGGAAAGACAAGGGCTTAGCCAAGGTATGCTCTCTATTCCAAGAATCAACTGGTGACCCTAAAACCTTTACGCGGTTGTCGGAAGAATATTTACTATCTCCTAAACAATTCTTTCAATTTTTGCAATATGTAGACTTTATCAGTAAGGTTTGTCCTAACAGGGTGATTAGGTTCAAATCGTCTTTTCTAGATATACTGTTGTCAGGTAATAGGCATTCCATTTCGGATATATATGCACCACTAAATGCAAAGTTTGGGAAACCCCTACATTGTACCTCCATGTCTTCCTGGACTAAAGATCTGCCTGACCAAGTAACCATAGAGGATATTGTTCAAGGATATAGACTCACTAGATCTATTACACCATGTGAAGCCTGGAGAGAGACACAATTCAAATTGATGCACAGAGCTTTCTATCCTTTTTCCATGTCACGCTCTCCTGACATCGGCCCTGCCTGCCCATGGTGTATGCTCCACAAACCTACGCTATTGCATCGCCTATGGAACTGTCCCCCCATTGATTTTGGACGGCGATTATACAATTCATACACAGGGTTACAACCTGCCTTCTGGAGAAGGAACCCAGTCTCTTACTATTTGGATGCCCACCGCAGAAAAATAAGGCAAGCATGTCCTATTACCCTCTTCCTAAAGACTTGCGGCATTGGATTCTCCTCACGCTACTCGTGGCTCGCAGAACTATCTTGACTCACTGGATCTCGTCTACCCCCCCCGTCTCTTGCAGAACTGATAAAGAATCTAAAAATCCTGCTTTACAGGGAAAACCTCGAACTTCACACCAACTCATTGCTTTCAGGATTGAAGTTTGATAGTAAATGGTCACCCTTTATACAGTTTAGCTTGTCTACTTCTGAACAAATTAACTTGTCAACCAATGCCTTTGTCTTCTCAGATCAGGTTCACTATAGTAGTCCAACCCCCCCCTGTCTGACCACATCACCCAAGTGAGGCATGAATCCTGCCATGACGTCTGTATTTTCAATCACCTGTCGCTTACTTATACATTATCTTGGTGTATAGCTGTAGAGATTTCTAAGATTATGACCGGACCTGCCAGGCTAATTCCTTTCTCCTTCTTTTCTCATGTTTCAGCCTCTTTGCCTGGTCGCACGACTTGTCACTCTGGCAGTGGCCTTCCTCCTCTCCCCCCCCCCTATTCCTCCCTCTTCTTCTTTGCCTTCTTGTTTTTCTTCCCTTTCAATTTTAAATTTTCCAAGGTTGGTTATCCAATATGTCGCCTCCTTCCCACCGCTCACCTATGTGTCAAGACCAGTATGTTCAGATGTTCATACGTTTATATGTCCATGTGTTAAATGTAAATGCCCTTATTGTATCTGTATGTTTCTTGATATACTCAAACGCATTGGATTTATGTGCCTTCCTTTGGTATGTTGCTCTTTCTATTCTTTGTTTGAAATCAATAAAATATTATTGAAAAAAAAAAAAACATGTTTTGAACTGTTGATGCCATTGTCACTAAAAAAAAGTGATCATTGCAATGACAAACCTTGAAGGAAAACAAGTCCATGGCAACATGTGGAATGACATAAATGAGGAATGCCTAGATGCTTATATTGGTGTTCTTCTTCTTGCTGGAGTGTACAGATCCTATAATGATGCCACTTATAGTCTCTGGGACAAGTCAAGAGGCAGATATATCTTCCCAGCAACAATGTTATATTACACCTTTCGAATGATATCAAGAGTTTTCAGATTTGACAACAGAGATACTAGAGCAAAATCTGACAAGCTTGCTCCCATAAGGGATGTCTGGGAGAAATGGGTTCAGCTCCTTCCACTAATGTTTAACCCTGGGCCTCAGGTAACAGTAGATGGACGTTTGATCCCTTTCCGTGGAAATTGCCCCTTCCGGCAGTATATGCCCAGTAAGCCAGGCAAATTCAGGAGTAAAAATCTGGGCAGCCTGTGGTGCAAAAACAAGCTATGCATGGAACCTACAGATTTACACCGGCAAACCCGAAAGTGGCATCCCTGAGAAAAAACAAGGACAACGTGTTTTTCTTGATTTGACTACTGGACTGCGGGGTCACAATATCACGTGTGACAATTTTTTTTACCAGCTATGACCTTGGACAAGAACTTCTTAGGAGGAAACTCACCATGGTAGGCACAATAAAAAAAAATAAACCTGAGCTGCACACTGAAATTTTGCAGGTGAAGTACAGAGCTCCACCTTCTTCAAAATTTGCTTTTACAGACACCACCACTGTTGCTTCATATTGTCCAAAAAAAATGTGATACTTATGTCCACTTTTCACAAAGATGCAGCTGTGTCATCAGGAAGTGACAAAAAGCCCACAATTATCCTGGATTACAATAAAAACAAAGGAGGAGTGGACAACCTGGACAAGCTGACTGCTACCTATTCTTGTTAGCGAATGACCAGGAGATGGCCGGTGGCTGTGTTTTATAACATCCTAGATGTGTCTGCATACAATGCATTTGTGTAATAGACCCACATCCACCCAGGTTGGAACACAAAAAGAAATAACAAGCGGAGAATATTCCTCGAGGAGCTAGGAAGTTCCCTTGTCAAGGCACACATTGAGCAAAGGAACGGGTGTCTCGAGATCCAATCGCTGCAGCCGTGATCAGACAGATGCAGAGTTCATCAAGCACTCCATCCACACCATCAACAACACAAAGAGAATCAGTGCCAGCATCCTCATTATCATCTAGCCTTGCTAGATCAACCAGCACAGCCACAGCCACAACTCCAGTGACGCCATCTGATTCTAAAAGTAAGAGGTGTCAGGTCTGCCCCAGCAATAAGGACAGAAAGACACACACATTATGCTTCCACTGTAAAAAATATATCTGCAAAGAACATGCTAAAAGTGTCAGCTTTTGCCACACATGCATATAAAAACACCCACACAAACACATGCAAGTTCTTGCACAAAGATGCTTTGAAACTAGTACTTGATTTCTATTGGTTTACCTTGTTTGATTGTGTGTTGTTTGTTTGACCTTGCAAGTCTACATTTTGTATTATTACTTGCTTTTCATTGTTTATGAACGTTTTATGTTAATAAAAATACTTTTGGCTATTTTCTTGAAGTAAATATATATGGGTCAAAATTGACCCTAACACCATCAATGTTATTATAGTTAATGTTATTACAAAAAATATATATATATAAAAAAAAAAAAATAAGATTTTTAAGAAATTTTCAGGGCATTTGGCACCTGGTCAAAATAGGGCACAAGGGTATTCGCAAATTGTTGGGAGAGAGACAATCGCCCTGTAAACCGATCAAACAGATCCTTTAATAAATTGTACATTTTCTCTGACTCTTTTTCATTTGCCTGTTTGGTGGAACACCCCTTCTTAGTTGTGTGCCAATTGGGCACTGAGGCAGCAGCCCCCCCTCCTCCTGTTCCTATTCTCCAGCTACCTCAGCCATTTTTTGATTTGGAGATCCTGTGTTTGGAGGCTCCTGTGTTGGCGCTGAGGAGTCTTCTTCAGCAGGTTCATCGTCTTAGCAGGTGTCTGTGCTGCAAATCACAAAACAAACCAGACCATTGTTTTTTTAGGGAGGTGGGTAATAATTGGACAGAAACACAGATTCACAATACCCTTTTTTATAAAAATGACCTTTGCACTGCAACTCCAGAATGGGTCTCAAAAATTCAAGGTCTTTGGCATACAAGTATTGTGTGAAGGACTTTGCAGCCGAACCACTTCTCCAAACTACTCTGTTCCTTTTTTAAATGACTGTTAAAGCTATCCTTTGTGCTCCACTGTCTTGTTTGCAAAGTTTTTACTGCAAGACAATGAAAATATATTTTTGCAGTTTCAGTTCTTGATTGGGAATTCAACTGCTAGCTACCTAATCTGGGACATGTGCTCCATCATTTGGCACGTTCTTAAAGAGGTGGTCTTCCCGAAACCTACAACTGAAGAATGGGCAGATATCTTCTGGCAGCAGTGCAATTTCATAAAAAATGGGTGGGTGCTATTGACGAAAAGCATATATTCAGAAGCCATTAGGCAGTGGCTTTTATAACTATAAAAAATATATTTTTCATTAGTGCTTTTTGCAATGGCGGATGCCAATTTGCATTTTGTATATGTCAATATAGGGTCCTACGGCAGAAGTTTAGACTCTAGTATATTTACCCACTAAAACTTAGGGCATCTTGTGCAAGAAAATAGGCTGGGACTACCAGCCAATAGACCACTCCCTGGAACTAGTGTGCCTGCAATGACGTATGTCTTTGTGGCGGATGAAGCATTTGCGCTAGGAGAACACCTTCTCAGACCCTATTTAAGCCACTCTTTGAGCCTCAAAAAAAGTGTGTTTAATTATCGACTCACTCGGGCCAGGAGAGTTGTTGAATGTGCTTTCAGCATACCGGCCAACAAATGGCGTTTGTTGCATACACCAATATATCTTAAAATGGAACATGCTATACAGGCTGTGAAAGCTACTTGTGCTCTCCATAATATTATTATGGAGATTAAAAAAAAATGAATTTGCTCAAAGTCAAAACAATTTAAATTCTAATTTAAAACATGATAATAGAATCACAAAAAAATAGAACAATAAGAGAAAAGAATAAAGCAGAAAGAGAATAACGATTATATCCTTTCTATTTTATTCTATTCTCTATTAATTTTCTATTCTTTTCTATTTCTTTTTTTCTACACAAATTCAGCAGAATTTAACACAAATTCAGCAGAATTTAACACAAATTCAGCAGAATTTAACACAAACTCTGTAAATTTTTACACAAATTCGGCAGAATTTAACACAAGTACGGCAGAATTCTACACAAATTCGGCAACATTTAACACAAATTTGTTTTAAGGGAATTTGGCCCAATATGTTGTGAAGTTGGCCCGATTTGAAGGGAATTTGGCCTAATTTTAGTGGAATTTGACACAATTTTAAGGGAATTTTGCCTGATTTTAGTGGAATTTTGCCCAATTTATTGGGAATTCGGCCCAATTTTTGTGGAATTTGGCCCAATTTCTGTGGAATTTGGCCCAATTTTAGTGGAATTTGGCCCAATTTTAGTGGAATTTGGCCTTTTTTTTTTTTCAAAAAGTATTTATTGAGTTTTTACAAAGAATACATAAAAGATAAACAAGCATGGCAAAAGAAGAAAAGGGCAGTTGCCCCAGTAAACACACGCCATTGACAGAATAATCAAAGCATCCATTAAACATAACAGAGTGTGGCATATTAATTATATAAACCATAAGGAGGTAAATGATGATCGTTGTCACCTCAAAGGTATGAACTGGTATGATCTGCAAGGAATTCAGAGGGCCTGGGTTTGCATGGAGAATTATCTGAAACAGAGTCTACAGATACCGAATACAACAGTATAAAGGAAAACAGAATACAATACTAAAAATGGAGGGGAAGGGGGGGAGCACCAATAGGTGGCAAGCATTGATTAGGGGGGGTGACAACTGGACTAACATCAGAGAGTCAATCAATCAGGGGCGGTGGAAAGGGTATCTGGCGAGGAATCTCCTCCTGAGGGTGGCAGAGACTTAAAGTATGAGAAGGAGTACTGTTCGAATGTATCTAAATCTCCTTGGGACAAATTTAAGTTCATGAAAGGTTGCCAGATGGAGAGAAAACAGGATTTTGCAGTGTCCCATTTGAAGTCTGTGGTGCTTCGTTCTTTGTAGAGGAGGAGAAGGAGATCTTGTTGGATCTGGGTGATGAAGGGGGGGGGTGAGAAGAGGTCCAATTTTTCAAAATAGCTGTTCATGCGACAAGAAAACAGAGTAAAGGCCAGTCTTTGTAAGAATGCAAGGGGGTTGTTGAGACAGGGGCGGATGGGCCAACTTGTCGAGACCATTGGAGCAGCATGGGATCCCAGTAGCCAAAAATGAGGAGGAACGGGTCCTTAGGCAGTTTCAGCAGGGTAATTTTAAAGATGTAAGCCAGCACCTGGTCCCAGAAGGTAGAGATGTAGGAGCATGCCCAGAAGCGGTGTGCCAAGGAAGGTTTTGGATGGTGGCATAGGGGGCAATCAGCGGTGTATGGGCCCTGCGCGGATCAAAGGAAAGGTATGTGAGCCCGGTGAAGTATCTTCAATTGGGTTTCTTTCCAGATTTTGTTTGGAATTAGTTGTTGGACTTTGTTGAAGCCTTGCAGCAACTTGTGTAACAGGTCCTCGTCAGGGAAGTCCCTGGCCCAGTTGGCCACGGAGGAGGAGGTCAGAGAGGGGGAGGTCTTGAGGAGCAATGGTTTGTAGATGTCCGAGATCTTGTAGGAGCCCTCCATGAGTAGCTGGTCAGTAAAGTTGGGGGAAAAGCGCTTGCAGGGCTCATTGCAGGTTGCCCTTAGGTAATTCACACATTGCCAGAAGTGAAAAGCATGAGATTGGGGCAGAGCAAAAATCTTGGCTATATTTGCGAAAGATAGAGGCCCAATTTTAAGGAAATTTAAATACATGCATAGTTACAGTGGATCTAAATAGTCTATACAGCCCTGGTAAAATGTCAGGTTTCTGTGATGTGTAAAAAAAAAAAAAACGAGACAAACATAATTTTTTTTACTTTTTCCACCTTTTATTTTTTTATCTTAATTTTTCTTTATTGTTTTCCAAAAAATAGACATATCTACAAATGTATATGTTTACATATCGATAGTTTACATTGTCTGGTAAAATTACATTTTATTTCTACATATAACCAAGCATATATTATTTAAATTTCCACCTTTTATTAATGCTGACGTTTCTTTGGGGTTAGTGAGAGGCACTTTAAATGATGGCAGGTGTGTACTGACTCCTTAATATAAGTTTGAATGTGATTGCCTAATTCTGAACACAGCTGCATCCCCGGTTATAAGAGGGTGTGCACACTTATACAACAACATTATTTGAGTTTATTATTTTGACTCCCCCCCCATAAAAGATTTAAGTACGTTTTTATGTTAAGTTGGTACAGATTATAGGCAGGGCCTCTGATAGGGGGGGGGACCACCAGTCCTCCTGTAGGGGGCCCGGGCACACAGGGGGCCCAAACAGCAGGGGGAAAAAGTGTGGTTTGACGGAGGGGCAGTTACAGAAGGATGTCCTGTGCCCTGATGCCCTCTTCAGCAGCTGAAAGCCAGTTTTTCCCCCTCCTTCCGACTTTCAGCTGCTGCAGGGAGAAACACAGACACAGGACATCATTCCTGTAATTGCTTCCCTGACACTGATCACTGATTCCCCTTCCTGTTCTGCCTGCTGCGGATCCACCCCCACCCCCCTGTGTGCACCCCTGTCAAGGTGAATTACATATTTTTTAATGTAAAACACAAATAAAAAAGGGCTAATTCACACAGGTTCTCTGTTATATTTGTATCCACTAATAATGATTTTAGCATAATTTTTGTGTGAAAATATGGTCTTGATTTATTGGGGGGGCCCTGCCAGTTAGGCTGTACTGAGCCCCATGATTTCTAACAGCAGCCCTGATTATAGGTCACATTAAGGTGGAAAATGTTCTTCAAATGATTTCTCTTTGTCTCATTTTTGAGACTCACACTCAAGTGTGAGTAAACATTTTCAATCTTACTTACATTTGATGTCTGCTTGCTTCTTGGAGAAACTATCCCATTGTGGATACAGCTCCTTGTCAATTTCAAGCCACCCCTGGTCCTGTTTTCTACGATCCTTGTGTTGGGGATCAGCAGGAGTGTAGAGATAGGTTCTTGGCCTCACCAGGCTGATCAGATGCTCAATCCTCACCATGTTTGCTGCAGCCCAAGCTGGGATTTGCTGGTTCTCAAGGCATCCTGGGTAGTTTATTTTTAAAGGACAGGTGTTTGATCACATGCTGCTTCCAAAAACGGAAAAATGCATCAAATATGCATAAAAAATTCTGGACTTGCTTTTTTCTATCACATGCAAAATGCTGCATTTTGCGGGAAAAAAAGTCACTAACCCTTTCCAAAAGCACAGAGGCACAAAAATGCATTGATGTGAACATGTTTCATAGGAACCCAGTGGAAAGAAGAAAGCCATTGTTGAAAGAAAGCCATAAACAGTCCTGTTTGCAGTTTGCAAGAAGCCATGTGAGGAACTTTTTGGCCTAAAAGCAAGATGGTATGAGGTGGAAAACAAATACTGCACATCACTCTGAACACACCAACCCCACCGTGATACATGGTGGTGGCAGCGTCATGTTGTGCGGATACTTTTCTTCAGCAGAGACAGTAAAGCTGGTCAGAGTTGATGGGAAGATGGATGGAGCCAAATACAGGGCAATCTTATGCCACATACACACCATCACTTTATGTGATGAAAAAAACGACACTTTCTGTGAAGTAAAAAATGACGTTTTTGAAACTTCAATTTTCAAAGACGAAGTTGCCTACACACCATCGTTTTCTCACAATGATCTTGCAAAGTGAGGTTACGTTCCACCACGTTTTACCATTGAAGCTTGCTTCTGGGCATGCGTGGATGAAAAAACGTCTTAGAAAACGACGTTTTTTGCTACACACGGTCAATTTCTGTGAAGTAAAAAGTGCACTTTTGAAAAACGAAATTGAAGCATGCTTGAATTTTTTTTGGTCGTTTTTTACAAGACATAAAACGACGTTTTCCCCCACACACAGTCAATTAAAGTGACGTTTTTAAAAACGTCATTTTTTTTCATCACATAAAGTGATGGTGTGTACGCGGCATTAGAAGAAAACCTGGTATGCCCTGTACACACGATCGGTTTGTCTGATAAAAACGGACCGTTGGACTGTTTTTATCGGACGAACCGATCATGTGTGGGCCCCATCAGTTTTTTTCCCATCGGTGAAAAAAAATAGAACCTGTTTTAAAATGTTCGTATGGTTAAAAAAACGATAGAAAAAAACGATCGTCTGTGGGGAAATCCAACGGTCAAAAATCCATGCATGCTCAGAATCAAGTCGACGCATGCTTGGAAGCATTGAACTTCATTTTTCTCTGCACGTCGTCGTGTTTTACGTCACCGCGTTGGACACGATCGGATTTTTAACCAATGGTGTGTAGGCAAGGCTGATGAAAGTCAGCTTCATCGGATATCTGATGAAAAAATCCATTGGTTTGTTTTCATCGGACGAACCGATCACATGTACAGGGCATACAAATCTGCAAAAGACTTGAGATTGGGGCAAAGGTTCACCGTCCAGCAAGAACATTTCCCTAAACATACAGCCAGAGATACAAGGGAATGGTTTTAGATCAAAGCATATGTATGTGTTAGAATGGCCCAGTAAAAGTCCAGACCTAAATACAATTGAGAATTTGTGATAAGAATTGAAAATTGCTATTCACAGACACTCTCCATCCAGACAGAGCTTGAGCTACTTTGCAAAGAATAATAGGCAAAAATGTCACTTTCTAGATGTGCAAAGCTGGTAGAGACTTACCCAAAAAGACTTGCAGCTGTAATTGCAGCGAAAGGTGGTTCTAGAAAGTATTGACTCAGGGGGGCTGAATACAAATGCACACCACACTTTTCAGATATCATTTTTTTTTTTTTTATACATTTTGAAAACCATTTATCATTTTCCTTCCACTTCACAATTTTTTTTTTTTTTTTTTACATTCCAAAGTTTATTAATGTTCCGGTGAAGAACAAAATATGCATGTACAAACAAAACAGTACAGCATGATAATGACAGTCATACACAGCGATCTTATACATCTAAAGTTGACAACCAACACTATTACAGCGAGTAGTAATAAGGCTCATGTTACTCGGCACAACTTGGGGCTATGTTGAACTAGTTCCAATATAGTCTGCTCTACTGTAGCTGTGATCATATAACATATTTTGTAATCCATAAGTAAACCTTTTCTTCGCAGAATCCTCTGACATTATATTTCTGCAGAGTCGTCTAACGCTTTTGTGTGTATTATCCACTACCATACCATAGAGTAAGGCTAAACATTCCTGCCAATTAGAAAAGGCAGGGCAAGGGAAGGAGGGGGGGGAATGGGAGAGCGGGTCAGAGATGAAAGAAGAAGTGGGGGAAAGAGGGATGGTGTAGCGCAGAAATTGGCTGGGCCAGTGTGCTATCTCAGAACCAAACCCTAGCACTTGGTCAGTGATATATCATCATTCAGCCAGTGCCCATTAGTGCCTCATAGGCCTTAGAAAAGCGGAACTCGAACCAGGGTGACCATGTCTCGTGGAACTTATCTACGTTGTCTGAGGCCTGTGTATGGGTGTCTTCCATCTCGCGGATCTCAGAAACCTTTTCCAGCCACTGTGTGATCGTGGGGACTCTAGTGGTCTTCCAAAGGATTGGAATCAGGGTCTTTGCTGCGTTTAACATGTGCTTTGTCAGGGAGTTCTTATATCTCTTTAATGAGAAGGAGGAGATGTGGAGAAGGCAGCACGCGGCGTCCAGTACCAGGCTGGTCTCCGTGATTTGTTTAATTAGGTCCTTGACCTGTTGCCAAAAGTTGGCTAGGCGAGGACATTGCCACCAAATGTGTAACAACATGCCCACTCTCTCCCCACATCTCCAACATTTATCAGACGTCTGAGGATACCAGGAACTCAATTTAGCTGGCGTGACATACCAATCTGTAAGCAACTTATAAGATGTTTCTTGTGTTTTTGTGCTTATAGAGCACTTGTGTGCCAAAACACAAGCGTTCCGCCATTGTCTTTCTGAGATGGTCTTCCCAAGAGCAGTGGACCAGCCCTTTTGGAATCTATCTTCAGTTGAGGTAGAGGGTACTTGTAACCACTTATAAATGACAGATGTCGTTTTCTGCAGGAGATCACCTTTGTTACAGACCTCTTCTAGGTCAGTCAACTGTCTGGTAAAGTGTTGTTTGTTCACTTTGTCACCTATATAACTACGTACCTGTAGATACATCCAGAGCTGTAGGGAGGGGCGGTCAAGGATTTGTTTGAGCGTCCGATATTCCACACAAGTTCCCCCCCGGAAGCATTCTCCGGCTGTAAGTGTCTTATTAGAGGATGGGTGACGTAGTGTCCGTGACCCTAGTCCTGGCTGAAAGTCTAGGTTGTCTGAAAGCGGTGTTAAAGGGCCCTTCACTGAGGAGATAGAGGAACATTTGGTCCCTAAGGCAAAAACTGTCAGGGTATTCGCCTGTAGGGGTTGATGAAGCAATAAGTGTGGTTTTCTCAGACCTGGGTTCCAGGGGGAGAAAAGGAGTGGGAAGGGACTTAGGTCCTCCTCCAAGGTCACCCAGTCCTTCATCTCTCTGTGGCAATGCCAGTCTACGACCCTCGTCACATGTGCAGCCATATAGTATCTCCTGAAATCAGGAGGCCCCATTCCCCCATCCTCCTTTGGTCTGGTCAAGAGAGCAAATTTAATCCTTGCCCGCTTGTGAGACCAGAGAAAGGCCAGAAGCGCTGTCTGGAGCTTTTTAAAAAACCTGTTAGGCAGGACTATAGGCAAAGCTCTCAGCAGATACAAGAGTCTGGGTAGCATCACCATCTTGATGATGGCCGCTCTCCCGATCCAGGAGAAATATCCCGCATTCCAGAGTTTCAAATTGTCCTCAATTCTACGCAACAATGGCGCAAAGTTAGCATCATAAAGTGACGTCAGGGACGGGGTCAACCAGATTCCCAAGTACTTCAGGGCCTTACTTTCCCATCTAAATGGACAGTTGGATTGTGTCCTGGTGAGGGTCGGGGCAGGCAGTGTGAGATTCATTGCTTCCGACTTGGTCAGGTTTATCTTGAGGTTGGTGAGGTAGCCATAGTGGCTGAATTCCACTTCACAATTATGTGCCACTTTGTGTTGGTCTATTACATACAATCCCAATAAAATACATTTACGTTTTTGGTTGTAACATGACAAAACGTGGAACATTTCAAGGGGTATGAATACTTTTTCAAGGCATTGTATATACTGCTAAAAAAAATAAAGGGATAATTTATTCAGAGTATAGCATCAAGTCAATAAAACTGTTGGTGTTAAAAGAGAAGTATGTTTTTTTTTTTAATATTCATACTTACCTAGGTGGATGCAGCATCAAACCGATGCTGCATCTGTCCCCTGCCGTCTCTGCACTGAGAACCAAGCCAAGAACATCGCCGATGGCTGGTTTTTTCACAGATCCCCGACAGGAGAACTGCTGACTATCAGTCAGCATCTCTCCTCTCTGCTTGTCCATGCTAATTGGAGCGCTGAACTGAGACTGCCATCATTTAAGGCAGCTGGTGGATCCAGACTTTGGAAGTCGGGATGATGCGCTGCCTCGACTGATGGCAGTAACGTCAGCGGAGTGCGTATTTCAGACCGTTCTCCACTGAAAACAGGTCACAGGAGTGCAAAATGAATTGCACTTCTGTGACCCAGAAAAATTAACAGGTGCATTAGATGGGCAACAATGAGATGACCTCCAAAACAGGAATTGTTTTACAGGTGGAGGCCACTGACATTTTTTTTTCCTTACTCATCTTTTCTGACTGTTTTTCACTAGTTTTTTGGCTAGGGTTCATGTCACTACTGGTAGCACACGGCGATACCTGGACCATATACAGGGCCATCTTAATAGCATCATGGGCCCCTGGGCAAAGTAATGCTATGGGGCCCCTACAAGGTTGCCCCAATTTACGCACCTACTCTCAAGAATGGGAGTACAATATTTCTACTTTACAGCGTGTCACTTGCCACCGTCCCCTGTCACCAGATTTAGCGTGTCACTTGCCATCGTCACCTGTCACCAGATTGAGAGTGTCACTTACCATCCATCCCGTCACGAGTTTCTGCCTGTCACTTGCCACCCATTCCGTCACCAGATTTACCATGTCTATTGCTACCCGTCCCCTGCCACCAGATTCAGCGTGTCACTTGCCACCTATATCTTGGCTCTCTCTCCCTCACCTTTAGCTGGGCATGCTGGGGGCTGCAGTTTCCCTCTTAGGATTGCTGGGGCTTGCCAGTACTTGGGACTACATGCCCCATGATCCTCCTTTGTTCTCCTTTTTTTTGGCCAATGGGAAGGAGAGGGGGAGAAGGGAGAGGGAGAAAGAAGGGGGAGAAGGAAGGGGTGGGTGAAGGGGGGAGGAAGAAGTGGGGGGAATAAGGAGGGGAAGAAGGATGGGGGGAGGAAGAAGGATAGGGGGAGGAAGAAGGAAGGGGAGGGGGAGAGAAGGAGGGGGAGGGGGAGAGAAGGAGGCAGGGGGAAGGGAGAAGGAAGGAGGGTAGAAGGGGGAGGGGGAGAGAAGGAAGGCGGGGGAGAAGGAAGGCGGGGGAGAAGGAGGGGGGAGAGAAGGAGGCAGGGAGAAGGAAGGAGGGGAGAAGGGGGAGAGAAGGAAAGGGGAGAGAAGGAAGGGGGAGAGAAGAAATGAGGGAGAAGGAGGGGGAGAAGGAGGGGGGAGATAAGTAAGGGGGGAGAGAAGGAAGGGGGAGAGAAGGAGGGGGGAGAGAAGGAGGGGGAGAGAAGGAGGGGGAGAGAAGGAGTGAGGGAGGAGAAGGAAGGTGGATAAGGAAGGGGGAGTAGGGGGTCTGGTCACAGTGCTCACTTACTTAAATGGTCCTGGGGACTCTCAGTCAGTGACTTATCTCAATGTGCTCTTTGGCTCCTTAAGCTTCCTGCCCCCTCATCCCCTTCACACATGTAGCGCGGTAGCGGCACACATGCAGGGAGAGAGGGACGGGAGAAGGGATGTCTGTGTGTCATGCTGGAGGGAATGGGATGGAGCAGCGTGGGGATCCCTTCCAGGACAGCCACACCTCCCGAGCCGCTTGTCACTGCACATTGAGCAGTGAGGATGGAGCGGCTCAGCGGCTCAGTGACTCAGCCATGAAAGGAGGGGGAGGAGAGGAGAAGCTATGTTTTTTCTGGCCATTCCCGGGTGTGCTGCAGATGTTCCCCCCGAGCAGAGCAGAGGAAGGTGTGTTTCTGGTGCTGCCATAGTTAGCTGGTATCTTCGGCAGTGATGTGGAGCTGTACACCGCCAAAGATACCAGATAACTAAGGCTCTCCACAGCACCAGAAACACCTGCCTCCACTTGTATAACTTCCGCAGCACACCCCACAGCACACACAGGAATAGCCAGGCACCCTACCAAGCTCCTTCACTTCTTTTCTCCTACGGAGCAGCCGGCATCCTAATTTCTGTGCCCTTTGAGGACATCCAACTGACACTCTCCCAGCTAGTGCGATTTGCCCGGCTCTCATGGGGCCCCAGGTGAAAGTGGGGCCCCCGGGCTGTGCCCAGGGGTGCCTGCTTAGTAAGACAGCCCTGACCATATAGAGGTTGCACAGCCAGTCCAACTCCTCCAGGATGGCACATCAATATGTTCCATTGCCAGAAGGAGATTCCAGGAGACAGACAGTTACACTAAGAGAGTTGGACAGGGCTGTAGTAGGCCCTTAACCCATCAGCAGGACTGGTATCTGTTCCTTTGTGCAAGGAGGAACAGGATGAGCACTGCCAGAACCCTACAAAATGACCTGCATCATGTCACTAGTGTGAATATCTCTGACCAAACAATCAAAAACAGACTTCAGGATGGTGGCCAGAGGGCCTGACATCCTGTAGTGGGCCCTGTGCTCACTGCCTGGCACCATGGAGCTTGTTTAGCATTTGCTATTGAACACCAGAATTGGCAGGTCTGCCACTAGCACCCTGTGCTTTTCACAGATGAGAAGAAGTTTACCCTGAGCACATGTGACAGATGTGAAAGGGTCTGTAGAAGCCATGGAGAATGTTATGCTGCCTGTAAAATCGTTCAGCATGACCAGTTTGAAGGTGGGTCAGTGATGGTCTGGAGAGGCATATCCATGGAGGGACGCACAGACCTTTACAGGCTAGACAATGGCACCCTGACTGTCATTAGGTATCGGGATGAATTCCTTGGACCCATTATCGGACATTATGCTGATGCAGTGGGTCCTGGGCTCCTCCTGGTGCATGATAATGGTCGGCCACATGTGGCAAAAGTATGCAGCCAGCTCCTGGAGCATGATGGAATTGATACCATTGAATTACCCCCATGCTCGCCTGACCTAAATCTAATAGAACACCTCTGGGACATTATGTTTTGGTTCACCCGACACGCCAAATTGCACCTCTGTCTGTTCAGGAGCTCAGTGATGCCCTGGTCCATATCTGGGAGGAAATACCCCAGGTCACCATTGGACATCTCAATAGAAGCATGCCCCGATGTTGTCAGGCATGCATACAAGCACGTGGGGGCCATACAAACTACTGAATACCCTTTTGAGTTGAAATTTCAGCAAAATGGACTGCAAAATGTTTTAACTTTGTTTTTTGCATCAGTGACATCAAGTCTGTGGTGGAAATTTGAAGATGTATTTAATATGTATTGTCATAATGGCACCCATGGTTGGTTCTCCCTCAGCCCGCTCTAGAAAGCTGACTGGGGCAGACAGACTTGTGGAGATACACTTCCTGATTTGGAGAAGGGTGTTTGTGGAGGGGGGGTGTCGGCCGGCGAAAGGGCCCCTGTGTGATGCACAGATATTCGCCTTCTCGGTGCGTCCGCTTTGCAAGCGCATTGTCAATTTAGCTGGTGTGCGCGCCTGTCATCTCTCAGTACCTGATCAACACTGTTTTGTGATGTGCGCCTACACCTGCAGATAAGCTCCTCCCATCAGGAACTGTATCCTATTGTTATTGATTATTGCTGTATTGTTATTGATTATTGCTGTATTGTATTGTTGTTGTATTTTGTTATTGCTGTATGGAATCCCTGTTGGAGGGGTTTCCATACATGGGCATCTGCTGGGTGAAGCTGACACCCTGTGAGCTCACTTCCTATGAAGGTGGTCACATGTTGTGACCTCACTTCCTACTGAGTCTTTTAATTAAACTGCCTACAACCGTCTAAGCATTGTTCCAATCACATGTCTGTGATTGGTTCTTTTGAATGTATACACCATGTCTGATTGGCTGTTTTGTAAAGCCACCACCTTCTTTTGTTATTCAAATTGACATAAATAAAGAGAAAAGGAGCTTGAGGTCAGAAGAGATGATGACTGAGAGCTGGATGGAATGAGAACATGCTGGTGTGAGGTCTCTTGCTTGTATGAATGGCAGAGAATGATGGTGAGTGAATCTATTTAGTTTAATTATGGATTATTTCATTAAGATGGATTCTGTGCTTAATAGCACAGGGCAAAATGGCGGTATGCTCTGCGTACAGCCCAGCTTTTTGCCACGACAGTTAATTGGCGAGCCAGGTAGGAGCAGACTGGGCCCCTTTGGGTATCGGTTATGTTCCGATGCGTGGGGGACTCTTCTCTGCGAAAGAATAAATTTGACGTTTTAATGAAATAATGCTTGTGCGATTGGACGTATGTATGTGTGCGATTGGACGTGTGTATGTGTGCGATTGGACGTGTGTGTGCGAGCGATTGGACACGGGTGTGTGTGCGAGCGATTGGACACGTGTATGATGGCTTGCGTTATGATTGCTTGCGTTTGTGAAATCGAGTGGATTTGATTGTACATGTATGTATGAATTATGTGTGTATGCCTGAATGCTGTATGATTGAACAGTTTGTAAGTAATTGATTGTTTGACCAGATTAAAACTGCTTGGAAAAATTACCTTTTGTGTACGGTTTGTTTAGCCAGGCATGGCTTCTCTGACCATGTGGTGGACCATGCGGCTTGGGGGAGGGGAGACAGTGTTGGATCTCTGTGTTTCTTGAGAGTACAATTTTTAAGAGCAAAGTCATGTGTAATATGTTCATGATCTATGTGAGGAATAGAAATTAATAAATTGTGATTTTTACCTTTTGTATGGGACCAAAAGACATGTCCCTGTGAGTGTGGCTGAACTGTGATTGAATTGTTTGGCTGATGAAGGAACTTGTGCGCATGGTTTGCAATGAAGCTGTTTTGTTTGGATCGCATTTCCTTTGGCTGCTAGCATGAAAAGAGTTTTTTTTAAGGTTTTAAATGTGACCTCTTTGTGAATTTCTTAAATGGCTTGTTATGAAAGGTGATGCCACGGTGTGTACATGAACTTTGAGAAAAGTGTTTTTATTTTATGTTGTGTTTCATATAACTAACTGAAATTTTTTGAATGTGCTGTGTTGGCAAAAGGTCCGATTTGAAGCAGCCTCAAATGCGGCTCTGGGGGGGGGGGGGGGGTTCCCACCATCCCTGTGCTCAGTGTGAGGGGTTCCCACCATCCCTGTGCTCAGTGTGAGGGGTTCCCACCATCCTTGTGCTGCGCTCATTATGAGGGGTTCACACCATGAAAAGGTCCGATTTGAAGGAGCCTAAAATGTGTGCCTTGTTGGTTGGTTGTTTTTAGAAAATGTTTTTGGTGTTCGTTTTTGATGTTCCATGTGTTGTCTTTGTGGAGAGATTCTAGGCAGATTTTTGGGGGCTGCATTTGGCAGCCATCTTGTTTGCTATGGTCGTTGGCGGCCATTTTGTGAGGTGCAGTCTGTTTGCTCTGTGGGTCATCCTGGGTCATCTTTTGGGTGTGATACCATGTGACTGAGCAGTGGAATTTTTGCAGCCTTTGGGGCAGATTTTGATGTTTAGGGTGATTTTTTCGAGGCGCAGTTAAATTGTTTTTTGCAAGCGTAAATGGCGCCATTGTTTGCTTGGTTTGTCGCCATTTTGAGATGCAGTTTAAAGCGCTATCTTTTGAATAGTGCTTGCGTGCTAGGGCTAATTTGTATACAGGATCTGACTAACCTACCGGCTGACTTTGCAGTGTAAGAGTGGAGGCTTTTGTGTAGAATTTCATTTTTGGGTGAAAAGACTGCTTTGCATGCACTGAATTTTGATGGATTGTGGAACTGGCTTTGAATACATTTTTGTGCACAGCGATGTGCATTTTGTTTTTGAAGATCGTAGGGTCAACTCCTATTCTGCAGATGGGAGGAGATTGTTTTACCTTTCCTGAACCAAAAGAATTTTGTTTTAAAAGGAGAAAGGCAGAAGAGAGTCAGTTCTGGCTTTGTTTACTATTGGATAATACTTCCAGGGGATATTTGTGGTCTATGGAGCTTTTTCTTGATGAAGATAGACTTCCCCTCCCCTCCCTCTTCCTGTCATTATGTAAATAAACCAGAATTGGGTTTTACGAGCTGAGCATACAGCAGAAAGTCCTTTTTCAGCATTTATATATAAGCAGGAAGTCAGTGGGAGGAGTTTTTGAAGTCTTCTGAAAGATTAGCAATGGTATTTGTGTCCTGAAAGGACAACGGAAAATATTTTGGCGTTTTTAAAGGTTTTTGTGAAATGTTATACTGTAAATACAGTTTTGGGTATGCGAGAGCGAAACAGGAGGGCTTCACCATTATTGTTGTGACATCTAGATGCAGGTAGAAAGAAGCCATAATATTGTTTTTGAAAAGTGGAGGATTTCATGGTGCGTTGTAGTTTGTGTGACGAACACATTTTTAGAGGCTTTATATCGTGAGACAGGTCTGGCCGTGTACAATAATCGGAAATCCTGTGCGCGATTGTATTAGCATAAATGTGAGGAGTAGTACGCTAATTGCCCTGCTAAGGCCGTGTAGAATAATCGGAATGCAGGGATCGGTTATGATTTTAAAGGCGCAAGCCATAACCGCTCCGAAAACAAGCGCATTGGTTTTCTGGACGCAGATTCACCAATAAAAAAAGCGATTAATCGTCATGGGATGTGCCGCCCATGCAGTGCACCAGTCAGACAGCTGCACGCATATGAAGTCTGGGTTTGGGGCTCCGGACATGAGACCCCTTAAAGAATGACATAGGTGGTCAGAGGATACAGTAAGGTGTACTCCTTTGGAAGGTACTCTGGCTGGAGGTATGAGACCTCAGAATAAAGATACCTTGAATGTAGTTCAGATATGGCTTCAGAAATCTGTAATGATGAGTGTGGATGGAGGCGTGGTACACGCTTTGGTGACCCTCAAAGGAGAGCTATACATAGCGGGTCTATGCAAGGCTCTCACGCTATTCTCATATTTTCCCATTGTATTTTCTTCTATTGCTGAAAGTGAAGGCAGATTTCCAGCGGGTTTTTGTTTTTTTCATTTTTGTTTTGGATACTATGAATATCTCCCCCACATTTGTATATGAATGTTTGTATGTAGTAACGTGAATATGTTCGAATTTACCGCGGCGATCCTCCGATGCGTCGCGGCTGTAGTATTTTTGTAGAAACGGGGAAAGTAGAAACGGGGAAAGTAAGAGTTACACAGAGTTTCGTTTTGAATCGGTTTTGAAAGAATGTCATTGAAAATTTACAGGAATGTCATTTTTGTTTGCCACTCTCTGCAGGATAATTATGTGGGATGAAGTAATGATTTCTGTTTAAGTATTTTTCAGGTCCAAGAAGTTTCTGGAAGTGTTTGTACATAGAGAGCAGGTGTATGTAGACAGCTGTACACATGGATAAATACGAGTCTAAGGAGGTTTAAAGTATCATAGGCTATTTCATTGTTTCTTCTTCCTCCAGTCTGTAATGAGGAAGAAAATGGGGGGATAAATAAATGTAAAAGTGACAGTTTTTCGAACTAATAACACTAATCTTTCTAATTCTAAATCAAGTTTGTGCCAAGACTGTCTTTCTTTGATGGAATTTGAATTGGCAAGCAGCAGTCTGGTGAAGTAGGTTCCCATTTTAGATGAACCTGCCAATGGTTCCAGGTATTACAGGAGATGGTAAGGTATTATAGGCGACGGGGAGACAGGCACAGATTGCGCAGTGAACACAGTCCCAAGGTCGGGGTTATTGTCATAAGGTTTGTTTGGAGGTCAACCGAAACCAGGGTCGTACCCACCTCACCAGCTGTCACGTCGATTCTCAGGTGATGGGGTGAGTGCGATCACTGTAACATGAACTTCAAAAGGGTTCAGGAGAGTCTCTCCTGGACCCCGACACGGTAATTGGTTTTCATTTTTCCCAACCAGGTGACTGGGTCGTTTGTAAAGAAGCTTGATGGATGAGACCACGCCAGCCACTGCAAGAAGCGGCTCCTCCACATCAAAGAAATGAGTAGTATCTTCGTTTATTTTGTATTTGTTTGTTTAGTAAATTTTAGCAGAGGTAACGATGAAAAGCATCCCAAGTTATTATTTAAAGTCTATTCTATGACTATTTAAGAAAGTGAACGGGACGGATTGCGGGGTCTGTTCTGAGTCTCCACCGAGCTTTAGTCCCCAGCGATGACAGCGGTACATGCTATTTATGATGTTATGATTGGTATGAGGATTATTGACAAACTAGTGAGGACTCCGAACAGACACTTGTCAATGGAATTTAATGAGATGTCTTTAGAGGGTAGAATTGTTTTTGTTTTTATGGCTCTGTTCTTCAGTTGGGTATCTATAGCTTATTAAGGAAATTCCCCCAATGCAAGAGGTTCATGTGTGGTGGTGAAGCTGTCCCAGCATCCTATATCGCGGCCGATCGCAAGGATCTGATGGCGCAAGAGAAAGTAGGAATGGCAGGGACAGCAAGACGGGAATTGTTCACCAACCCGGACCAGGTCTGGGCATGGCTTCCTGCATATACAAGGTGGGGGGGGCTTGAGCTTATGATACGATTGAACAATTCACACCTATTGAGGATGGAATGTTTCATATGACTGTTGAAGCTACAAGGAAGTTCTCGCGGTCCAAGGGCGATTTCTGGGAATTCACAAGTAAAGATTGTTATACCTGGATCGGGGATACTGGGGATTGGAGTTCAGGCCCATATGGATAAGGTTTGGGTCCCTGCAAGGCAGAGCCAGAGCTGTAGCTAAGTGAAGGTTGGGAATCCTTTGAAGGGTCTGGGAATCTTTGGGGATTTAATTTTTATTTTACAGCGGATCGTGGTTGATGGAAATGGGAATATATATACTCATGTGGTTTTTATTTCTATTCTTTCTATGTCGTGATGAGGCGCTCCTGTTGCCTGATTGGACACGTGACCAGAGCCGGAGCAGATGACCACATTTTCCTTGATGAAGACGCCCCGAAGCCGGACCCATTTACAAGACACAGAGGACCCCAGACCGATCTGCGATTACTACAGCTCACCAAGTTGTGCCCTCCTTATAAGTCATGTCTCCTGAAGAACAGAGTCTACATGTCAAGCCGTGTTTTCCTTTTTATGGACTGTAAAGACTGATTTAGTTTCTAGGTGTAAGAAGACTATCAAGATTGGAAGGACAAGTGGGAGCAATATGACAAAAAGGGAGGACTGTGGTGGAAATTTGAAGATGTATTTAATATGTATTGTCATAATGGCACCCATGGTTGGTTCTCCCTCAGCCCGCTCTAGAAAGCTGACTGGGGCAGACAGACTTGTGGAGATACACTTCCTGATTTGGAGAAGGGTGTTTGTGGAGGGGGGGTGTCGGCCGGCGAAAGGGCCCCTGTGTGATGCACAGATATTCGCCTTCTCGGTGCGTCCGCTTTGCAAGCGCATTGTCAATTTAGCTGGTGTGCGCGCCTGTCATCTCTCAGTACCTGATCAACACTGTTTTGTGATGTGTGCCTACACCTGCAGATAAGCTCCTCCCATCAGGAACTGTATCCTATTGTTATTGATTATTGCTGTATTGTTATTGATTATTGCTGTATTGTATTGTTGTTGTATTTTGTTATTGCTGTATGGAATCCCTGTTGGAGGGGTTTCCATACATGGGCATCTGCGTGGTGAAGCTGACACCCTGTGAGCTCACTTCCTATGAAGGTGGTCACATGTTGTGACCTCACTTCCTACTGAGTCTTTTAATTAAACTGCCTACAACCGTCTAAGCATTGTTCCAATCACATGTCTGTGATTGGTTATTTTGAATGTATACACCATGTCTGATTGGCTGTTTTGTAAAGCCACCACCTTCTTTTGTTATTCAAATTGACATAAATAAAGAGAAAAGGAGCTTGAGGTCAGAAGAGATGATGACTGAGAGCTGGATGGAATGAGAACATGCTGGTGTGAGGTCTCTTGCTTGTATGAATGGCAGAGAATGATGGTGAGTGAATCTATTTAGTTTAATTATGGATTATTTCATTAAGATGGATTCTGTGCTTAATAGCACAGGGCAAAATGGCGGTATGCTCTGCGTACAGCCCAGCTTTTTGCCACGACAAGTCCATGGGTTTATTGGGACTGTAATTGATCCCTTGAAGACTGCTGCTGATGCTGAGTGCTAGGCTCCACCTCCATGCTGACACAATCCTCCTCCTCCTCGTCCTCTTCTTGTGTGATAGGCGGGCAAGCAAGAACACTGTCTGGATAAAGGGGGCCTTGAGAGGTAAGGAAGTCCTCCTCTTCCTCCCTCTGTTCTGCCTCAAGGGCCCTGTCCATTATTCCATGCAGTGTGTGCTCCAACAGGTGGATAAGAGGGACAGTGTCACTGATGCATGCACTGTCACTGCTCACCATCCTCGTGGCCTCCTCAAATGGTGACAGGACAGTACATGCATCCCTGATCATGGCCCACTGGCATGGGAAAAAAAACAAGCTCCCCTGACCCTGTCCTGCTGCCATATTGGCACAGATACTCATTGATGGCCCTCTGCAGCGTGTGCAGCCTCTGCAGCATGGCCAACGTAGAGTTCCACCTGGTGGGCATGTCACAGATTGGGCGGTTCTTGGGCAGGTTGTATTCCTTTTGGAGGTCTGCCAGCCGAGCACTGGCATTATATGACCATCAGAAATGCACACAGAGTTTCCTGGCCTGCTTCAGGACATCCTGTGAGCCTGGGTACCCGCCCAAGAACCGCTGAACCACCAAGTTAAGGACATGAGCAAAACAGGGAAAATGGTTTAGTTGTCCCTGTCACAGGGCGGAGAGGAGGTTGGTGGCATTGTCGCAAACCACCATTCCTGGCTTAAGCTGGCATGGCGTCAACCACCTCTGAGCCTGCCCCTGCAGAGCTGACAGAACCTCTGCCCCAGTGTGGCACCTGTCCTCCAAGCACACCAGCTCAAGCACCGCATGAATCTGACGTTGGTGTACCGATAGTAGATTGTGACACACCTAATTTTATACCTTCAGTCCTATCAGTGCAGGCTTCAGAGAGGACTGAGGGTATAGTGGGGTTGGAGATCCCAGCCGATGAGGAGCAAGGAGAGGTCCGCTTTGTTCTTTGGTGTGGGTCTTTGAGGTACGCTTGCCAATGAACTGCATGGCAGGTCGACATATGTCTGATCAAGCATGTGGTGCCCAAGCGGGTGATGTTTTGGCCACGCGAGATACGCTTGAGACATATGTTGCAAATAGCAGCGGTGCGATCTTTTGCACTTGTCTCAAAAAAGGCCCACACCAAAGAGACAGCAGCGCCATGCACATGCAGAGCTCTGTGTTGTGATGCAGTCTGTGTGCTGCCCTTAAGCTGGCCCCTGGAGGGTATTCTGCCTCATTGGAGATGTGCCTCCTCCTCCTCCTCTCTCCTATCAGGCACCCGCGTGGAGTCAGTGACCTCATCATCCCCTCCCTCCTCATCACTGGAGAAAACCTGGCAGTATGCTGCAGCTGGGGGAACATGACTGCCAGATCGCTGTCCTTCTTGGGCACCCCCTCTCTCTGGGCTCACGTTACTGCCTTACTGAGCAGAGGGAAAAGGCCGCGTTGGCAGCTGCTTTGCCAGATAAAGTACCCTGAGCCTGGGTGAGAGAGGATGAGGAGGATGAGGACAGCTTGGTCATCCACTCTACCAAGTCTTTGGCATATTGTGGCTCAACATGGCCAGCTACCGAAAAAAAAAAAAGGATGAGCGTGTCCCACGGCCACGTGCTGATGAGGATGCACCGTGTCCACGACCAGCACTGTTGCCTCTAGATGCAGAGCCTGCTCGCCCTCTTTTATCGGCTTGTGACTCTTTGCCTCTCCTTGTTGTCCTTCCAGACATACTAATGGCCTGCAGGGAGATGTAGCTGCACAAATACTGACAATACCTGCTGATCCCTGCCTGTGGTATTAATATGAGTACACCAGCAAATCTATTGACGTAGCTTTAGGTGCACGCTGTGCAGAGGACACAGTACACCACGTGAGAATACATGCAAATCCCCCACCTGTGGTATTAATATGAGCAGATCCCTGCCTGTAGGAATTAATATGAGTACACCAGCAAATCTTTTGACGTAGCTTTAGGTGCACACTGTGCAGAGGATACAGTACACCATGTGAGAATACGTGCAGATCCCCTGCCTGTGGTATTAATATGAGCAGATCCCTGCCTGTAGGAATTAATATGAGTACACCAGAAAACCTATTGACGTAGCTTTAGGTGCACACTGTGCAGAGGACACAGTACACCACGTGAGAATACGTGCATATCCCCTGCATGTGGTATTAATATGAGCAGATCCCTGCCTGTAGGAATTAATATGAGTACACCAGAAAATCTATTGACGTAGCTTTAGGTGCACACTGTGCAGAGGACACAGTACACCATGTGAGAATACGTGCATATCCCCTGTATGTGGTATTAATATGAGCAGATCCATGCCTGTAGAAATTAATAAGTACACTAGCAAATCTATTGATGTAGCTTTAGGTGCACACTGTGCAGAGGACACAGTACACCATGTGAGAATACGTGCAGATCCCCTGCCTGTGGTATTAATATGAGCAGATCCCTCCCTGTAGGAATTAATATGAGTACACCAGCAAATCTATTGACTTAGCTTTAGGTGCACACTGTGCAGAGGACACAGTACTCTACGTGAGAATACGTGCAGATTGGGCGGAGGGTCTGATCCTTTTTGGTGACAAAGAATATTCCAGCGCCCTCTGGTGAGGTAGATGGGCGAATTAACTCCTTGCCCAGATCTCCAGTTCCAACAGTACAGAGCACGGTGTATTTCCTCAGATGCAACAACCGGATGTTGCAGGAAGCAGTGACCAAGGCCCAGGCAGACAGCAAGAAAGCCTTTGACAGGAAGAGGAGAGGGGAGCTGGA
This sequence comes from Rana temporaria, assembly GCF_905171775.1. NCBI lineage: Eukaryota > Metazoa > Chordata > Amphibia > Anura > Ranidae > Rana > Rana temporaria. The sequence continues at coordinate 222,596,705 of NC_053493.1, forward strand.
CCTTCAACCAAATGATCAGGTGTGGCTTTCTACGAATAACCTCAAGTTGGCCTGCCCATCCAAGAAGTTGGCACACAAGTTCATGGGACCCTTTCCAGTGAGAAGAAGAATCAATGAGGTATCTTACGAGTTATCCTTACCTGACTCAGTAAAGATTCACCCAGTATTTCATGTCTCATTGTTGAAGCCTGCAGTAACCGACCCCTTTCCTGACAGGGGAGCCAGACCACCAGTTTTGGTTGATGGCTGCGAGGAATACGTGGTGGAGGCCATCCTTGATTGTAGGAAACGGCAAGGGCAAACTCAATTCCTGATCAAGTGGAAGGGGTCGGGCTCGGAGGAGCATGGAATTCACAAAGCAAATGCTCCCAACGTTGCGCCGGCGTAACGTAAATTCGTAGACGTAAGCTGGCGTAGGTGGAAGTGGGTGTGACCCCATGCAAATGATGGTCCGAGCGTGGAGCAGTGTTTTACGCCCGGCGTATCATGAACGGAGCATGCGCAGTGACGCGGATGTATGACCACACTCCTGTGTGCATGCTCACAACTACACCGGCGCAACTTCCTGGGATACACCGGCCCACCGGCTGACGCCGAGCACATAAATACGCCCAGTCATACGCCTGTCCGGCGCAAAAGTACATCCTGCTTGTTTCCCCCCCTGAAGCAAGGTACTTTTGCTGAGCAATGGCAGCTGCAAATGTTGGCAAGGAGAGGAGGAAGAGGAATTTTTCGAAAGGAGGAGAGGGATGTCCTGATTTCGGCAATAGCCAAATTTGATAAGTACCTCCATGGTGCCCACAGTGCCAGGACCAGCAGGGCACGTAAGAGGGAGATCCTGGAGGAGATCACCCTGGAGGTCAATGCCATTGGGAATGAGACCAGGACCCCCGACAGTGTCAACAAAAAAATTAATGACATGAGACGTCGGGTCCGTGAGAAGCTGGCCCTTATGAGGAGGCACGCCAGGGGCACGGGAGGAGGACCAGCTTCTGCTCTGCGGTTGACGGAGGAGGTCATCGCCCAATGTCTGGAGCGGGAGCAGGTGGAGGGCATGGAGGGCTTTGACTCCGGTGACCAGGTCTTGAGGACAGGTAAGTGTGTTTTATCCCCTATCCGGTGTATAGCATGTGAGGGGGTGGAAGGGAACATGTGACAAGTGTGTGGGTCCACCAACATGTGAATGCTTTGTGTCATCCACAGATGTGCTGGAGGGAGCTGGGCCATCGTCAGCTGCTGGACGACCCACGCCATCCCCGGAGGAGTGTGCTCACACCTCTCCTCTAGAGGAAGTTGAGGAGGAGCATGGGGACCTTGAGGAAAGTGTCTACCTCGAGTAGGATACCATCATCCCTGGACCCTTCCAAACCTCCCCCCATCAGGGGAAGCCCCTCACCCTCCCCCCATCAGGGGAAGCCCCTCACCCTCCTCCCCCATCAGGGAAAGCCCCTCAAGGGCCTCCCCCATCAGGGAAAGCCTCTTAAGGGCCTCCCCATACAGACGGCCCCAAGCTTCTTCTGCCCCCAGGAAGGCTACGCGGAAGACAAGGGGTGTTCCCGAAGCAGTCCAACAAGGGCTTGCGAGGGAACAGGGCCGCCAGACGTGCCACATGGGTGCCATTGCCGGTGACCTGCGCCGTGTGGCAGACAGATTGGCCTCCTCGGCCCAGACCCAAGCAGAATGCACAGTGGCTGTGCAGGGCACCACAGCCACTGTGCAGCAGTGCCTCATGCAGCAGGCTAATCAGAGCACCTCAAAATCTGACAGCCTGCAGGATGTGAGTGAGAACTGTGCTGCTCTGGTCACCTGCGTTGGGGAGCTGCAGGCCACAACATCAGGCCTCGTGGCAGAGGTGAGGAGCCTGGCAGTGGCTGTACAGGCCAATACGGCTGCCATCAAGGCGGAGGGGGGGCAGTCGAGGCGCCACCAGTGGCACACCACCACCTGCCAGCTGCGGATGCAGGCGCAGACTAACGCAGTCCTCACCCGCATTGCCCTGGCGTTGGAGGGCAGGCAGCCAGCACCTGCCAGGGGTGGCAGACCTGGGGATGATCCTCCTCCTGATTCCCCACCCCCCTACCCAAGGCTCCCCCCAGGCAACTGAGGAGCCGGAGCTGTGGCACCATGCCTGGCCCACAACAGGGCAAATGAGTGCCTTTTTTTGTTTTTTTTATGCTCAGATTATGAGCTTTTTTATTTTGGAGTGTCGTGCACAGAAGAATGCGCCATCCTCCAGTAAGGGCATGCCATATCGGCCAATGGCCAGTAGTGCAGGCTACAGTGTGACTGGTGTGTGAATGTGGGTGACATACCTGCCAGCAAGGCGTGTCACCCTGGGTCGTCGGGGAGAGGTTATCCCCACGACCGTGTGAATGTGGTATGAATGGACAGTAACACCATTGGGGCCTTGGCGTGGCGTTGCTGCTCCCAAGTCCTGCATGGTGGACTTGGGCTAATCCAATGTGAGGTGGATGTGGTGTGTGTGAGTACAGGACCCCAGATGGCAAGCCCCCTTTTTAAAAATTTTGAGAAAAAAAAATTGGATATTTTTTAATGCATTTTTTAAATCTATTTAGTTCCTTTTTTTCTATATATTTTTCTGTAGTTTGTCTTTCTCCCCCAGGCCCATGCCTGAAGCTGTGTAAGGGGCCCCATAATTCCTGATGGTGGCCCTGCCTGGCATGTTGGCATACAGGTATGTTGTCCTGCAAGTGTGGTTTTTAAGCTCGTCCGTAACGGTGCTGCCGCAGCTGCTGTCCAGCTGACCTGTGCACGTCTGGTGCTGAGTTACACCTGCTTTATGGGGAATAACTTTAGGCCGGACGTTGAACTTATGCGCACCGTGCGTAGCCTGCACCGGGTGCACGTACGTTCGTGAATCGCCGTATCTCCCTCATTTGCATATTTAAATAGGAAATCAATGGGAGCGCCAGATGCATCCAGCGTAAATATGCGCCCACGATACGCTGGCGTAGGAAAGATACGTCGGTCGGAAGAAGCCTATTTTCAGGCGTATCTAGTTCTGTGGGCACGGCGCACAGATACGACGGCGCATAGATAGACTTACGTGGCGTATCTCGAGATACGTCGGCGTAAGTGCTTTGTGAATCCGGGCCTTAGTCTCCTGTATCCAACCGTCTGTTTACCTGCTCTGACCCGGCCTGTCTGACCCTGCTACTGTCTGCTGCTCTGTGTTACACCTACCCTGGCTTATCTCACCCTGCTCCAGCTTCCTGCTGTTCCTGTACCTGCCAGCTCCTGGGTCACTGACCTCCTAGAACCACCTCTACTGCTGCCTACAGTTCCAGCCATCTCTGAAGGATCATCACCCTGCCACTGTACCAAGCTACTACAACTACCCCAGGCACTCCTACCTTGCTGCGCTCTCGAGCTCATTGTCCCTACTCCAGTGACTCCTGAGCCAGGGCTGTAAGAGAGGTCTCCTCCTGCAAATCAGGCTCTACTACCAGGTATGCTCTATACCTAACAGATAGGAAAAGAATGAAAATTTCAATTTGTGTATTGTTATAATGTGATAATATATACTGTGTTCCTATTTTCTTCTCTTCCCTTTCCTATCCCAGTTAAGGTTCAGGTGCGGTCACCCAGGCTTGAGTGCCCTTGTTCCCTTGTAGGGGGAGTATGTAGCGCCCTGCTCCTGTTGATCAGGCACTGCTTTCAATTTAGTGGGGTCTGAGCTGTTGTTTGGCTCAGACAAGAGTGATTAAGGGCAATTTAGCCTCTGTTCCAGCCGTGGCTGTGCTGGGATTATCCACCATTGTTCGCCTGGGGGTGTTATTACCACCACAGGCCAAGGGTGGCAGCAGCAGGGTCAAGGTACATTGAGTGTCCCCCTCAGCAGCAAATCAGTTGGAGTGGTTGCCCCGCTGTGCATGCTGGGGAGGGGTACTTAAGGGACAGACACCATTAGGGAGAGTTCGTCGGTCTGTTGTCCCACGTGCCTCGTGGCCCGCCTGGCCTGAGGTGCATGTCCTGAATCCTGGTTCTGGGACCACGTTGGCCCGGGGCTGTGACTTCATTGGTAGGCCCAGTAGTCTGGCTGGGGCCTGCCTTACAAAGGTGATCCTGTGTTGTCCGTCCTGGGGGAGGAATCCACTTGATGAAGTTTGCAAGGGGAGGTCCTATCCTGGAGAGGGCCATGCAAGAGGCTGGTACCTTGGGAGTAGGCCTGGAAACTTCATCGAAGGATGCACCGCCCGCCAAGAGGCTTGACAAAGTCGCCTGTCGGGTCTAAAAGTTCTACCAAAGCTTAACTGGAGAGATCCGGGTGCTGAATCCTGTGGCAGAGGATTCCGGACCAAAGTGTCTCCTCATAAAGGAAGGTCTGTGACAAAGACTGTACTTCACTTTGTGCGCCATCCAGGCTGCTAGGCCAGTGAGAGGGACCTATCCGGGTGAGCAATACCCACTCTGGCTAGAGTGGCGACGAGAACTGTTTGCTGGAAGCAGGAGTGTTTCCATATCTGTTATTATGCACCTGAACCTACCTACCCTTCCAACCCTCATCCTTCTTTTCTACGGAAGTTCTGCAAAATAAACCCAAGAAAAAGAAGTGTATTGTGTGGACATTGAAATTCTTCAGACTCTCCTTTCACCCTGGACAGCGAGAATATAGCGGTAACGTGCCACCCAAAAATAACCAGCAGCTCCTCCGGGGGTAGTGCTACAGTAATAACATTGTTGAAGAAAAGGGAGCAAAAGAAGGGACTTATCTCTAAACTATATGAGATATTGCAAAGTAAATTTATAGAATCGGTAGTGGTACCTGCCAAGGTGCAGTGGGAACGGGACCTGGGAGCACTGACTGACACTCAGTGGTCGGAGGTCTTGTCTGCAATTCCAAAAGTATCACTGTCCGACACTCAAAAATTAACACAACTTTTTATTACACATAGATCATAGTATATCCTGGAAAAATGATTTAAGTAGAAACACAGAGAATCCTCTTTATTCCCTAGGTGTAGTGGTGCACCGGATAACTTGATACACATGTTGTGGAAATGCCCTAAACTCCATTGATCTGGGCAGGATATAATTAAAAACATTGATAGTGCCTTAGGTATAGAAATCCCATTACATCCAAAACATTGTTAATTAAGCATAATGGAGGAACTAAATATATCAAAAAATACCCAAATCGCAATGATGAGAGGCTTGTTTCAGGCACGAAAATTAATAGCCCAGAAATGGATATATATATATACCGCCCTACGGTTGAAGAATGGAGATTACAAATGAAGGAAACCATAATAAAGGAGGAATTTAAATGTGATGCTATTTGGAAAGGATGGGTAGAGGTTTGGGACCATGAAAATCTAAGATGATTCAATATGAGAGAGGATTGCTACTCTGGGAGGATCGGGGGCTAAAGTGGGGGGAGGAGATATGGGGTTGAGTTGTGGTTTGTTTTCTTTTTTTTTTGGGGGGGGGGTTTGTTCAACTATGCTCAATTGCCCCCTAATATGCAAGTTATTGTCATAAAAAGTGTTTGGGGACCTGGGTCCTGCCCCAGGGGACATGTATCAATGCAAAAAAAAGTTTTCAAAACTGACGTTTTTTTCGGGAGCAGTGATTTTATTAATGCTTAAAGTAGAACAATAAAAGTGAAATATTCCTTTAAATGTCATACCTGGGGGGGGGGGTGTATAGTATATCTGTGAAATAGCGCTTGTTTCCTGTGCTTAGAACTGTCCCTGCACAAAGTGTCTTTTGTGAAGGAAAACAAGTCATTTAAAACCACTCGTGGCTATAATGAATTGTCGGCTCCCTATGCAGATGACACACAACTGTATTTCCGCATCTGCAACAAAAATGATCATTCTCTTAGACTAGAGAAATGCCTCACTCTAATAGATAACTGGATGACAAACAGTTATCTTAAACTCAATGGTTCGAAAACAGAACTTCTCCTGTTTCACGCTAACCAGAAAAATCAACCCGCGTCAACATGGACTCCCCCACCCATTCTGGGTAACACTATCACCCCTAGCACCAAAGTCAAAAGTCTCGGAGTCATTTTCGATACCTACATGACAATGGATGCACAAATAGGGTCAGTAGTCAGCTACATTAAATTACCAGGCCCTTCAGGTCTGGTATGTATATTATGGGGAACCCAGCGTCAAATATAAAAAACAATTACGTGGGGTTCCCCCAAATATCCATTCCAGACCCTTCAGGTCTGGTATGGTTTTTAAGGGGAACTCCACCTCAAATTTAAAAAATGGCGTGGAGTTCCCTCCAAACATCCACACCAGACCCTTTATCTGAGCATGCAACCTGGCAGGCCGCAGGAAAAGAGGGGGGACTAGAGAGCGCCCCCCTCCTGAACCGTACCAGGCCACATGCCCTCAACATTGGGAGGATGCTTTGGGGGTCTGTGACCCCTCAAAGCACCATGTCACCATGTTGATGGGGATAAGGGCCTCATCCCCACAACCCTTGCCCGGTGGTTGTGGGGGTCTGCGGGCGGGGGGCTTATCGGAATCTGGAAGACCCCTTAACAAAGGGGAACTCCAGATCCCAGCCCCGCAATGTGAATTGGTAATGGGGTACATTGCAATACTCTACAGGCTCCTGTCAAAAAATAATAAATGCACATTTTTTTTCTGCAAAAAAAGTGTGTATTTACTATTTTTTTTTATTTATAAAAGGTGAACTTATGCTGCGTACACACAATCGCTTTTTTTTTTTTTTTATGTCATTAAAAACGATCGTGTGTGGGCTCCAGAGCATTTTTCATGCCCTGTGCCGCCTCCTAGCCTTTATGCGAGAGGAGCCGAGCGTGGCCGAGCGTGCCCGAGTGTACTGCGCTCGGTATATGTCGGCGCCGGCATTCAAACACAGCGCGGGAAGTGGAAATCAGCTCAAAAACAGCGCGGGAGAAGCGGGGAGGACACCACCGCAGACGGACGCCGGACCAGACAAGGCCGCCGAAGGACACCGGGCAAGACACTGACAAGGGGCATTCAAACTGTAAGTATTTTCTTTTTTTTCCCTGAAATTTCCCTTCTAGGTTGGGGGTGCGCGCTATAAGCCGGTGCGCGCTATATGAAGATAAATACGTTAGAATTAATCATAGTGATGTTGCCACAAATAGACATGTTTTCTATAATGATCAACACAATTTCCCAACATTTAATTTGTATAAATCTGGCAACTGAACATGGGATTATTAAAATAAAGCTACCTAAGCCAGATTCAGCTTAAGTGCAGACCTAAACTTTGGCTCTGTGCTGTGCTCATTGATTGGAGCAGCTCAGCCAAAGCAATGATTCATTTTTACAACTCCAGCATCAAAGAAAAAATATGAGTCTGTTAAACTCACTGTGGTTCTAAAGAAACTTCACTGTTGGCAATGCTTCTTTGAAAAGGCTATAGTCACTGAATATTTTCTGGCTCAGTTAATTCTATGTTCTTTTAGGGAGAGGAACATTTTGCTTAGCACGTGTTAAGCTTGTTTTGTTTCCTTTATTATCTCACTGTTCCTCTACTGTAGGTATGTGCTATTTATTTCAAACCACAGCAATTAAGTGTATACTATAAAAACGAGGGTTGCACCGATACCACTTTTTTAAGATCGAGTACAAGTACCAATACTTTTACTCACCGATACCGATTACTGACATTTTTTTTAGGGTCATGTGACAGTTTTCAAAACAAAATACTGACTGGCACTGCTAGGTGGCACTGACTGATGAACACTGATTTTCAGCACTGATGAGCACTGCTAGGTGGCACTGACTGATGGGCACTGATATGCATCACTGATAGATGGCACTGATGGCTGGCACCAATAGGCTGGCAATGATATGCTGGCACTGATATGCTGGTACTGATGGCTGACACTGATAGGTGGCACTTATGGGCACTAATGGCTGGCACTGATAAGTGGCACTGATTTGCAGCACTGATAGGTGGCACTGACTGATGGGCACTGATTTGCAACTCTGATAGATGGCACTGATGGCTGGCACCAATAGGCTGGCAATGATATGCTGGCACTGATATGCTGGTACTGATGGCTGACACTGATAGGTGGCACTTATGGGCACTAATGTCTGGCACTGATATGCTGGCACTGATAGATGGCACTTATGGCAACCGATATGCAGCACTGATAGATGGCACTGAATGATGGGCGCTGATATGCTGGCTCTGATAGGTGGCATTTATGGGCAGCACTTATAGGCAATTATAGGTTTGAACTGAAGAGCAGGCAGTGGCAATGAAATGATGAGAGACAATCAATAACAGTTGAAACTTCACATTTTCTTGAATATACAAGTGTTGTGACTGCACTCGGCCTCAGTAAGCCAGCAGTTAGAAGGCAGCAACAGACATCCTGTTACACCCACCCCATATAGTTATTGAACTATATGGGGCGGGTGTAACAATCTCCGACAAAGATCGGGGCCATGACTTCCGTTAACGGATGTGATGGCCCGGGTCACCATTTCTGACAGAACATGCAGCTGCGAGTGCGACCCACACCCCTGCCCCTGGCCAGCTTACCTTCCGCTGCTGCCAGCCCAGGACTTGCTCTCCACTGCCAGGACTCGCTATTCGCTCTGCCCACTGACTTCAGGAACCGCCTCTATATACAAACCTCAACCCAATTGAATGCCTTTGGGATGAAATAGAGCAGAGACTATGAGCCAGGCCTTCTCATCCAACATCAGTGCCTGACCTCACAAATTCACTTCTGGAAGAATGGTCAAACATTCCTATGGACACACTCCTAAACCTTGTGGACAGCCTTCCCAGAAGAGTTGAAACTGTTATACATAGCTGCAAAGAGTGGGCCAACTCATTATTGAACCCTACGGACTAAGACTGGGATGCCATTAAAGTTCATGTGTGTGTAAAGGCAGGTGTCCCAACATTTTCGGTAATATAGTGTATATACACTATGGGGGTTATTTACTAAAGTCAAATCCACTTTGCACAACAAGTGCAAACTACCAGTGCAAAGTGCACTTGAAATTGCACTGAAAGTGCACTTGGAAGTGCAGTTGCTGTAGATCCGAGGGGGACATGCAAGGAAAATAAAAAACAGCATTTTAGTTTGCACATGATTGGATAATAAATTCAGCAGAGCTTCTCCCCATTTCAGATCTTCCCCTCAGATCTACAGCGACTGCATTTCCAAGTGCACTTTCAGTAGCAATTTCAAGTGCACTTTGCACTTGTAGTTTGGACTTGTAGTGCAAAGTGGATTTGCCTTTCGTAAATAACCCCCTATATTACCATTTCTTGAGAAATTCTTAGATATACTGTACCAATATTAAGCAATGTTGGTTTTATTAAGAAAAGTTTTAAGCCTTGGGGACTTTGATAGCTGATGTTTGGTAAAAGCTTCACTTTTATATACTTGTATACATCCAAGAGTTTGCTACATTGCCGTGTAAAACTGTACAAGTGTTTAAAATGAATACAAATGAGTTAGAATTTGAGAAAAAAATGAACATCATTATGTGTTCAGTCATGTATACAATTACAAGTGATACCTGTGAATTTTCCAGACCAAGATGGATTGCCTCATTTACTAAAGAGTTCTCATTCTATTAATAGGCTGGCTGCTCTGAATTTTGTTACCTCAGTATGTCACTCAGAGAAGAAGCGGTGTAGGCAAAGAAGCTACCATAAGGGACATAGGCGCTCCAACAACACTATACAGAAACTGTCCAGATGACAACAGCAGACATGATTGAGAAATGACCCAGAACATTTTGAAACACTAAGTAGCTTACAAATCACTAGTATTGAATACATTTGTCACATTGCATGTCCCTTGGATAAGAGAATAATCTTTTTTTCAAATCAAGTGAGGTTACAGTTAGCAAAACATATCTTAATTTTCAAGGAGAGATGGGAAGAAGAACAGATTCTGGGTAGATTGACAACATTTCACTTGATGATATTGAACCAACAATGCCACTGTTTTTGAACCCTCACCCTAATGCCCCGTACACACCATCACTTTATGTGATGAAAAAAAACGACATTTTCTGTGAAGTAAAAAATGACGTTTTTGAAACTTCACTTTTCAAAGACGAAGTTGCCTACACACCATCGTTTTTCTCACAATGTTCTAGCAAAGCGAGGTTACGTTCACCACGTTTTTCCATTGAAGCTCGCTTCATAAGTAGCTTCTGGGCATACGCGGATGAAAAAACGTCGTTTTAAACAACGTTTTTGCTACACACGGTCAATTTCTGTGAAGTAAAAGTTGACGTTTTGAAAAATGACACATAAAATTGAAGCATGCTTCAATTTTTTTTGGTCGTTTTTTAGAAGACATAAAACAACGTTTTCCCCCACACACGGTCAATTAAAGTGACGTTTTTAAAAACGTCATTTTTTTTCATCACAAGTGATGGTGTGTACGGGGCATAAGACTGAATTAGGCGGGAATAATCTTCTTAAAGTGATATCAAAACCTTTGTTATTTAAAAAAAACATGTTATAGTTTCAATATTTATTTATTTAAATGTTCATGTAAAAGAACAGGGTATGCATTTGCTACAACAAGTCAGATATTCAGACTGGAGCAAAGTATTCAACTTATAAGGAAGTCCAGGTCCATTATAGAATAATTAGTCTTGAAGAAAACAAAGAAAAGTAACATAAACATAAACATAAACATGAACCTGCTTTAGATGCTAACAATACGGTGGTGGGGGGTAGGTTATTGGAAGAAAGGGAGGGGATAGGGGATGAAGGGATATGGAAAGCAGTATGTAGTACAAACATGTTATACTTACCTACTCTGTGCAGTGGTTTTGCACAGAGTAGCCCAGATCCTCCTCTTCTTTGGTCCCTTGCTGGCGCTGCTGGACTCTCCCTCCTGCCAAATGCTACAACAGCAAGCCGCTTGCTATGGAGGTACACAAGCTGAGCCACTGCTCTGACTATTCAGACACAGAGCCTTGGCTCAGCCCTGCCCCCTCATCTCTCATCTACCCAGCTTGTAGAGGAGGAATCTCACCAAGGAATCAGCATGGTCATAGCAGAGGAGATGGCCAATTCTACTCCTTCCTCTGCTGGCACCCCAGTCACCTTCAGACCAGCAATGGATGAGGATGGGCTCTCCTTATCCAGGTACATATGAGGTGCACCCACACATATCCCTTCCCTGGGACACAGAGTTTGCAGCCTGATGCCATATATTATTTCCCCACTTCCAATCAGCCATCCATGGACTTAAATACATGTTAATGTCTCTCAGAAGCTCCCTGCAAACTCATAAGGCCATCTTAATACAAAATTCAGTCATAACTTCACATCACTTGGGGAAAGAGTGCCACATTGAAACTAAAATAGGAGATGCCACTTTACTGTGAATGATCTTGTTGAAACACATGAAAAACATATAGAGGAGCATAGATGGATCAAAGGTAAATTTGCAGATATAGAAGACAGATCTTGCCATAATAATAGAAAATGTGTGGCATATTTGAATCAGTGCAAGCATCTGACATCCCCATGTATGTTTTGAGGCATGCTTAAGACCTTACTACCTGAGCCTAAAAATATTGAGCATGTTGATTGCATACACAGGCTCTCAGGTCTTCCCACCTGCCTGACTCAATCCCACAGGATGTGATACTATTAATCCACTTCTATCACAGAAAATAACAATGTATGCAGAAAGTGAGATCACTGGGAACTCTCCCTGATCCATACACACATTTACAGCATTTTGCAGACCTGTTCCAGCACACATTACAATAACACAAAATAGATCTGCTGCACATGTATCAAAACAATCCCACACCAAAGAACTTTTGGAAAAAGTGACCTGCACATGCGGAGCTCTACGGTGTGACACAGTCGGTTGGCTGCCCTTAATCTGGCCCCTGGAGGGCATCCTGCCTCGTTGGAGATGTGCCTCCTCCTCCTTCTCCACACTCCTATCAGGCACCCACGTAGAGTCAGTGACCTCATCATCCCCTCCCTCCTTATCACTGGAGCAAACCTGGCAGTATGCTGCAGCTGGGGGAACATGACTGACAGTTTGTTGTCCTTCTTGGGCACCCCCTCTCTCTGGGCTCACGTTACTGCCTTACTCAAGCTGGGTACCATCATCGAATCCTTCAAATCGCTGCGCATCCTCCTGCAGCATGTACCCGACACTGTGGTCGGACAGTTCGGGGGGCTCCTCCGTGCATCATGGTGGGGCTAGTGAAGGAGTAACTGATGATGACCTCGAGCCAATGGAATAGGCCACTTTGGCACCTGCGTTGGCAGCCAAGGTAGCCTGGGTGACAGAGGATGAGGAGGATGAGCATGGCTTAGTCATCCACTCTACCAACTCTTCTGCATGTTGTGGCTCAACACGGCCGGCTGCCAAAAAAAAGGACAAGCGTGCCCCACGGCCACGTGTTGATGAGGATGCACCATGTCCATGACCAGCACTGGTGCCTCTAGACAAATAGCCTGCTTGCCCTCTTTTATTGGCCTGTGAGTGTCTGCCTCTCATTGTTGGCCTTCCAGACATACTGTATTTGATGTATTGGAAAAGGTACACAAGGAATGGCCTGCAGTGATATGTAGCTGTACAAAGCCGGGATGTATATATATATATATATATATATATATATATTGATTATACTACAGCTAACTGAATCTTTCACCTGCACACTGTGGCCAGTATACAGTACACTGACTTAATATACTGCAGCTTGCTGAATCAACTGCCTGCCTGTAGTATTATAAGGAAGAGAATAACAGGAATGCTCTGCATTGAGTTTTAGCTGCACACAATGCCCAGGGTACAGTACACTGACTTAATATACTGCATTTAGCTAAATCAACTGCCTGCCTGTAGTATTATTTGGAAGTAGGGATGAGCCAAACATACCCGCGTTCGGTTCGCACCAGAACTTTCGAACAGACCGAACGTTCGCGCGAACATTTAGAACCCTATTGAAGTCTATGGGACTTGAACGTTCGAATTCAAAAGTGCTCATTTTAAAGCCCAATATTCAAGTTATTGTTGGAAAACGTCTTTGAGAACCCGGGTCTTGCCCCAGGGAACATGTATCAATGGAAAAAAAACTTTTAAAAACTGTATTTTTTTCTGGAGCAGCGATTTTAATGATGCTTAAAGTGAAAAAAAAAAATCAAAAATTCCTTTAAATATCGTACCTGCTGGGTGTCTATAGTAGCGGCACGTGTTTAGAAATGTCCCTGCACAACATGAGATTACTATAAGAAAAAATAAATTTAATACTGCTTGCAGCTTTAATGTAATGTTTGGTCCCTGCAATATGGATAAAAATCATTGAAAAAAATAGCATGAGTTTCCCCGCCACCACTCCCCCCAGGTCATTACAAGACACAGTGCCGATCCTGACCTCCCTGGGGCCCTAAGCAAAATGACATGGCACATTAAAAATGAGAAGCAGGGGGGGCTGACGACAGTGACATGTCACATTAAAGAAAGCAAGCGTGTTTAGAAGCGGGGTGAGGGGGCGAAAATGACTTCTCACCAGGCGGGGCCTCTAGTAATTTGGGGGGCCCTTTGCAGCTTTGCGGGGCCCGAAGCGGCTTGCATAGTGAGCCTATAGGGAGGATCGGCCCTGACAAGACTCTTTGGCCCTATATACTTTGAACAGCAGTATACAGGCGGTGCAAACAAGACAAGGACTGTAGGTTTGTTAAGTAGAATCTGAACCATGTCATACTTTGCTGCTGTATATTGCACAATTTCCTAAAGAGACCCTCAACAAACTACATGACACTTGTGCCTGGTGATGAGGCCATTGATGTTCCAGTGGTGGCCCGTGAGCCTGAGGCCATACAGGCTTGGCCCCCCAAAGCACACGTGCTGTGTGGCAACAATGTGTTGATTATTTTAGGGGTAGGGGGTCAGATCTTGGCTGAATAAATAATTTTTTGGGGAAAGAAAAATTCTAGAAAAAAGGGGGGTTGCCATACTGGGGCCCCCTTTGAACAAATTCTGTGAAGAACTCCTGTTCTCTGAAGGCCTCCATTATTTCTGCAAGTCAAAATTTAGCAAAAAAAACTAATGTCAGTCAAGTCTTAGCTTTCTCCCCATATCTAACCCACAAACTCATCCACTGATCATAAAGTCCAAAAATCAAGTTTCGTATCGTCGTACTGCACGATCGTTTTCCCGACGTTTTCTACCGACTGCGAACAACGTTCTCACTCACGCAATATCCATTTATACACTGCGCATGCAAGAAGCTCTGCACGTATCCCCACCCATGACGATCGTGCTAGTAATTGCCATGCCCCTTTTCGGTCGGTCAATGCACTTCACTGAAGACATGATGGAGGAGACTCAGGAGAGACAGGAAGCTGCAAACTCAAGTAAGGAGAGAGGCCAGGCACACACCAGGAGCAGGAGGAGGTACAAAGGCACCAACATGACCTTCGATAAGATGGTGGAGATGGTTGCCATTCTTAAAAAGGAGGACTATGATTGTGAGAAAGGGCCTTACCAGAACCCCAAGAAGGTCAAGGCCAAGATAATAGAGAATGTGCAGAGGACTCTCCATCAGAAATTCAAGGTGCAGAGGTCAAGGGAGCAGTTGAGGAAGAGGTGGTCAGACCTCAAAAGAAGAGAGCCGGAGCAGCTTGAGAGAATTCGAAGAGTCCTCAGAAGACGTAAGTAATTTTAATGTGTACTGATTATTTGTTTTTATTATTTTGCGGCATGTGCTTTTTCTTTCAGATTGTGTATATATACAGTTCAAGAATAGATGTCTCAAGGTTCATGTTTGTGGGCATAATAATCGGTTGTTCATTCTATTTATGATCATTTTATGTGAGACCAATTTTTTATTTAATGTAGATGTGTTATTAACTAGATTTAAATAATCCAACTTAAGTCAATATACAGTAAAAGGAGAGTATGCTCAGCACATCAGTTGATTACACATATGGACTCAGTAGCACAATGGTTGGCATGGTCGATCCACCCTATAGGCTCACTATGCAAGCCACTTAGGGCCCCGCGCAAAGCTGAGAAGGGCCCCCCAAAAAACTAGACGCCCCGCCTGGTAAGAAGTCATTTTCGCCCCCTCACCCCGCTTCTCAACTCGCTGGCTGCATGGGAGAAGAGGCAAGAAGTCAGCACCCCTTGCTTCTCAATTTAATGTAAGATGTCATTTCCGACAGCAGAACACCCCCTCCCCCCACTTCTCAACTTTCTTTAATGTGACATGTCACTGTCGTCAGTGCCCCCCGCTTCTCATTTTTAATGTGCCATGTCATTTTGCTTTGGGCCCCAGGGAGGTCAGGATCGGCACTGAGTGTTGGCCACAAGAACAACCTAGTTAGTTAGGGTGTCACACAGAGGTGATCCAGTGTATACTTGTTGTTTTTCCATGTAGGAAACTTGGCCAAAGATAGAGAAATGCAGCAGCTTTGGTAATGGATAAAATCCTGTGTTAAGCTTAGAAGGATTGTAAAAACAGACAATTGTACCACACTTTAAAAAAAAAAAAATATTGATATTCCTCTTTCAGGCCTCTAATCTTTTTGATTCATGTATCCCTTTTTTTACAATCTCATAGGCCGCAATCAAGCTGCAGCAGTGGAGCCGACCAACCCCACACAGAGCCAAGCCCCACCCTCGCCGGATGTGCAGGAAGTGCAAAATGCCACCACATCAGGTCAGTGTCATACAGCACTGCTTCAGGTAATACATGTAGGCCTGCATAATTGTAATACATGTTTTTTTTCCAAATTTCAGGAGGTGTTTGAGCTGTTGGGGGCGGATTAGACACCTACATTGCCCATGTCCTAATTGGGGAGATCATGTCCTGCAGGGCAGAAATGGAAGAAACAAACCTTGCGTTAGAGAAGATCATAAAGAAAAACCGAAAGGTGGACAAAAACCTCAAGAATCTCATTAATGTGCTGGGGAGGATTTAAAATATATATATATATATATATATATATATATATATATATATATATATAAAAATTTTAAAAATATATAGATGTAGACAAGAATTTAAAAGCAAAAATATATTTCTTGACAAAAACAAAAATTAAATAGGTAGATTCACAAAGAGTTAGGCCGGCTTATCTACAGATAAGCCGACCTAACTCTGAATCTAAGCCGGCCTATTTTTAAGTGTATTCTCAAACAGAGATACACTTAAACATACCTAAGATAGGCTGGCTTGCGCCATTCTATCTTAGATTGCAATGTTTCTTTTGGCAGCTAGATGGCGCTTCCATTGCGGCCGGCCTAGATTATGTAAATTAGGGGATACGCCGATTCCCGACGATTTACGAGCGTACGCCGGGCCTACACCATCGAGTTACGTCGTTTCCGTACGCGATAGGCCGCCTAAAGTTATTCCACCTATGAGGTGGAATAACAATGTTAAGTATGGCCACCGTTCCTGCCGCGAGGTTCGATTTTTTTACGTTGTTTGCGCAAGTCGTCCGCGAATCGGGATTTACGTCGTTTACGTACGCGTCAAAATCAATAGGCCCGTACGGCCTACTTAACCGCAATGCTCACTGGGAAATGTAGTCACCCGGCGCATGCGCAGTGTAAAAAACTTCAAAAAACGTGAGGTCAAGCCTCATTTCAATACTACACGCCCCCTCCCAGTCATTTGAATTAGGCGCGCTTACGCCCGATCGTTTTAGGCTACGCCGCCAAAAATTTGAAGGTAAGTGGTTTGAGAATCACTTCTAACCTAAATAATTTACTGCGGTGTAGCCTAAAAAGAGTAGGCTAGGCCGTCCTAATTTTAGGCGCCCCTACGTGAATCTACCCAAAATAATTTCTATTAAGATATTTTTTGAAAAAATGAAAATTACACATTTTAAGTGTGATACAATAAATATTTTTGGATACTCAACAATGTGTGGCTTCTTATTATATCAATTCTGCCTAAAAGAACAAATCTAGATTTGTGGTGTTTACATTGACAATGATGAGTATTTAGTACAGGAAAATAAACATGACACTATGATAACGTAGGAGAAAGCTAGAATGAACTCAAATTAGAAAATAATCAAACAAAGAAAGTACTAGAACAAGGGCCTTAGGCACTGGTGGCGGTGTCACAACACTGCAACTCTTCACAGAACCCTTCACAAACAGGGGCATACAAATTGGGCCTTAGGCACAACACAACACTGCAACCCCTCACAGATACTGTAATTGGAGCGCAGCAAAGAGCCACATGCAAAGTATTGCATCAAAAATTGTTATTAGACGCCCCTGTTAAACAGGGGCATACAAATTGGGCCTTAGGCACTGGTGGCGGAGCCCAGAAAAAAAATCTTACTAGCTATTAGCAAGATCAGTGAGGAGGAAAAGGATATTCAGTCAGCAGCATAACAGGACAGTCACTCAGCATCAGCAAAGGCAGTCTCCAAGGGATCTGTCATTTCAAAAAAAATATTCAGTTACATCAGCATCAGGTGCTTGGTAGCTGGTGTTGATCCAAGCCTGATTCATTTTTATGAAGGTCAGTCGATGGACAGAGTCGGTGGAGAGGCGCACCCTGTGATCAGTCACAAAGCCTCCAGCAGCACTGAATGTGCGTTCTGAAAGAACGCTGGATGCAGGGCAAGCCAGTAGCTCAATTGCGTATTGTGCAAGCTCTGGCCAGTGATCCATCCTCAAGACCCAGTAAGCCAGAGGATTTTCGGAAGGTGTCCAAGTCTGATCTTGCCCCTAGGCATTCACGCACCATGTAAACCAAACGCTGGCGATGGTAGCTGGAACCGGTCATACCTTGGGGCTGCGGACTAAAAAATTGTCTGAATGCATCGGTCAGATGGCCACCTTCTCCACCGCTCCTTCTGTGACTGACTGAAGCCTCAGCAGCACATTGTCCAGGAACAGGATTTGGTAATCCCCCAGGTTCTGGGAACGCGTTGCACAGACCTTTTTGCAAGGCCTCCCGAAGATGTTTCATCTTCTGCTCCCTCTGCGACGGCAAGATAAGCTCCGCAACCTTACTCTTGTAACGTGGATCAAGGAGAGTTGCCAGCCAGTAATGATCCCTCTCCTTGATACCACGAACACGAGGATCCTTACGCAGGCTTTGCAGGATCAGGGAGGCCATGTAGCCTAGGTTTGCTGAGGCATTCGGGGCACAGTCCTCTGGGTCACTGAGGATGACAGGATTGGCAGCCATCTCATCCCAGCCACGTAAAAGTCCACGGGTTCCTTGGGACTGTAAGTGATCCATTGAAGACTGTGTAAAGGAGAAAAAGTGGGGTAAGGGAAATCTGCGCTTAGTGAAAAAATATAGTGATGCTGATGAACAATTAAGAATAGGTCCTGAGAAGGACGTCCTGCTGCTAAACACTACAACTTTGATACGAAGTGTAAAGAAATATGTGAAAAAAACAGTGTAGCGCTGGACAACAAATACCCTATAAATAAATATATAAAGCAGCGAATAAAACCAATGTTAAACTAAAAGTGATGTGAATCATTTAGAATATTAATTCAGAAGTGCAATGTGCAAAAAAATTTTAAATAGAAAAATGACTGTTACTTCTGTGCTAAACAATGTAGCGCTGTACAGCAGGTATCCAATAAATTAATATATGAGTCAACCAATGTTGTGAACAAATCAGATGAATAATATGAAAATAAAAAACAGTAAAGTGACTGATTCAGCACATACAGTGCAAATCACAACAAATAAAGTCCACAGAAGAGGCTAGGAGTATTTAACCCCTTCCAATTCAAGTGATGAAAAAATGAAAATGGTAAAAGTCCAATGTAGAAGTCCACAGGTGAAGAGAAGGAAAAATCAAACATCAGTGGCCCAACACCAGTGAGAATAAAGGCTTACCGGAAAGCCTGTGACTTATTCCTTTCAGGATGAGTCTAAACAGGCATAGTAGGAGATTATGATCCTTTAAAGTATCAGAAGCAGGTCGGTGTCTCTCCACAGATGAAATGGTAGAGTCCTCAGCTCCTCATAAAGTCGATCTGTGCTTCCAGGTGGAACTCGTATAGGTGTATATTAGCGTGTGTCAACAAACACCACATGGGGAGAACAAAATGAACAATCCCATAGTGTAGGCGTATAAAACGAGGGAATTTATTGAAAAGATAAAAGTTTAAACGACATAAAATTACTCTCATACATAGAGAGTGATACAAAGTCCTTGCAAGGGTAAAAAGCTCTGTATGGTAACTGACCGCCTTAGGCCGTTAGCGCGTGCGCAATGCATGTGTATCTGCCCGACGATCGTTTTGTCGCAATGACGTCATCAGGGGCACACGTACCTCACTGCGCACGTACTATTTGTACAGCCTGAAGCGTGAGCAAAACAAGCTCATTGGATAAAGGCAGGTATGGAACGGAGCAAACAATTGGCTAGTATTCCCGTTTAATTATAAATGGAAATCACCATGCAATCTTGTGGTTAAAAAGGCGTTTTACCGCTCAGGAAATAAATAAAATTAAACCTCAGATTCCCATTGATCGTAATAATAAATATAAAAGTATTCCTTATTATGGGATTGTGCCAATTAGCCCAAAAAATTATTTGAACAGATGCATGGGTATTTCATACTTATTTTGAGAAATTATATAAGCATAACAAATTAAAAAAATAAAAAGAAGTGTAAGTATACACAAGGTGCCATGGAGATTAGATATCCCAAATGCCATATAATGGTACCAACACAGTAGAGAGACCGCACAATAGTAAAAGACAGCAATTATGGGGTACAAAGACGTGCGTCCTTTTACATATCAATAATAAAAAATAAATAGTAAAATGGACCCTGGGGTTTAGGATTAACTCAATAGGTGGGACCCTCAACTATTGGTAATGAAACAGTTGATGTCCCACTCAACGTTAAGTCCCCCAGGGACATGGCAACCCAACTTATAAATCCAGTTAGTTTCGGCCCTAGAGATTGTTCTTTTACTATTACTACCTCTCCAGTGGGGAACATATTTCTCCAGGGCTATAAAAACAGTCCCCTTTGGGTCCTTATTATGTTTTAAATCATAATGCTTGGACACATTATGTTTATCAAATCCAGCCAGGATATTAGTGATGTGTTCCCCCCATCTAACCTGCACTTTACGGGTGGTACGTCCAGCGTATTCCAACCCACAAGGGCACCTCAGAAGGTACACTACACATTTAGTGCTGCAGGTTATAAAAGTTTTAATTGGATAGGTTTTACCAGTGCCTGTAGAGGTAAAGTCCGTGTGCTGTCTTCCCTGAAGAGCATTGATTTTGCAGGCCCTACATTTTTTACAGGGGTAGAAACCCTTGAAGTCTCCAAAGAACACTGGTTGGCATGGGGTGTCTAGCACATTAGGTTCCAATGAGTGTCTGAGGTTTGGAGCACCCCTGAAAAGGACTCTGGGATTAGTTGCTAGAAGTGGGCCCAGAATCCTATCATTTTTAATAACTGGCCAATGTTTTTTAATAATTCTTTTGATGGCCCAATTTTGGCTTGAAAAAGTTGTTATAAAAGCCAAACCAAAATCTTCCCTAGTATTGGCCTCCGGTGGTTTATCAGCCAGAAGTGTATGACGGTCTCTCTGGCCCACTTCTCTGATAGTGACATCAAGGTTTGCCCCATCATAGCCTTTAGCCAAAAATCTGGATTTTAGAATTTCTGCCTCTCTAAAGAACTCATTCAGATCTGTGCAATTTCGTCTGAGACGCAAAAATTGGCCCCTAGGGACCGCTTTCAGCCATGAAGGATGGTGGCATGAATCGAGTGGTATGTAGCCATTTCTATATGTGGGTTTAAAGAATGTCGATGTGACAATCCTACCCTAAACTATAGAAATATCTAGATCCAAGAAGTGAATCTTGCTAGAGATTTTTTCATGAGTTAGAACAATACCCCTATCGTTGGAATTTAGGATGGAGATGAAGGAGTCAACCAAATCGCCATCCCAAATACACAAGAAGTCATCAATGAATCTTCTCCAGAAGATAAGATTTGGTGATCTGTTCAGGAGTATAGTGTCCTCCTCCCACTTAGACATAAACAGGTTGGCCATACCGGGGGCAAATTTTGCCCCCATGGCCACACCCCTTATTTGTCTATAGTGGGTGCCATTATGCCAGAAGTGGTTATGCTCCATGGCAAAATCAAGCAGTTCCATTACAAATCTACAATGTGTATTTGTCAAAGAGGAGTTCTGTGACAAAAAATGTTGTACCGCTTCATGCCCTAGATGATGGGAGATGGACGTGCACAGTGATGCCACATCTACTGTGACCAACATATAGGAGGGTTTCCAATCAATATTATCAAGAAGATGAATGACATGTTTGGTGTCTTTTAGAAATGAGGGGATGCCCATCACCAGTGGTTGCAAGTAAAAGTCAATATACTTTCCTATTCTAGAGGTTATGGAATCAATACCACTGATGATGGGCCTCCCCGGAAGGTTTAACAAGGTTTTGTGTATTTTTGGAAAGATATACATCACCGGTAGCCTTGGTGCTAGAGGAATTTGATGTTCTTTTTCTTTTTGGTTAAGGATACCCATATCGTGACCCTTTGTAATGAGAGCCTTCAAATCTCGTTTAAAGGGTATAATAGGGTTCATAGGAAGGATTGAGTAGGTCTCAGAGTCTGACAGAATTGTCGTCATCTCCGCCAGATAAGAGGTTTTGTCTAGAATGACAATAGCTCCCCCCTTATCTGCAGGGCTTACTACAATATCCTTCCTTTCACATATAGATTCCATTCCTGTTTTTAGGCTAGAATGAGGTTGTATAGGTTTAATCCTTAGTTTTTCGAGATCCTTCAACAGTAGGTCTCGGAAAACATTTAGATTTGGGGCCTGGGTACTCGATGGGTGAAATAGAGAGGCGTTAGCCATCCCTGATTGCTTAACCACAGGGTTTTCTCTAAGTAATTGTCTAGCTGGATTACTCAGGATGTACCTCTTTATATTAAGTTTACTGGTGAATTTCTGTATATCAACAAATGTCTGAAACGTATTCAAATCCTGTGATGGAACAAATTTTAGACCTCTGTTCAAAGTTGTCAGCTCATCTGTAGAGAGTTGCTGAGAACTGAGATTGATGATGCCAGTATTGGTTAGGTCCTCCTCTGTCTTATTGGGGTGTAGTTTCCTCCCCCCTCTGCACCCTCTCTTGCATCCCCATTTCTTTTGTTTCGATTTCTGGTGACTGGCCGAAAATCCCAAGCCAAGTGATGTGCCACTTGTTCATTTTGATGTGAGCAGGGCAACTTGTGATTGTCGCCAGAATTCAGAGACCGTCCCTGCATATCGCTCATTAGGGGCGCAAATCTATTATTTCCTACACTAGTATGTCCATTGGTATTATCATTTCTAGTGTAGGAGTGGGCTCCTGGATTGGAATAGTCAGTTCTCTCTGAGCGGTGTTTCCAAGCAGGTGATTGGTGACGAATGGGACGGGGGGAATTACTCATACCATTCCCTCTACTCCTGGTATTAGGATAATGCTGGGGACCCCTTCTGCCAGACCCCAGGGTTTGCAGGAGTTGGCGGGCATACTGTGTCATATGTTGACTAGAGTGGTCCCTAGACTCGGGTCCCCTATGGTCCATAGCAGCTGGTTGTGATCCCGCTGTATTTCCATTTGATGGAGGGGGAGCAGTGGTGACCTGCCATTTGAAGACCACTTTGTCTTTGTAGTCTTTCAAATCCCTGTTGTATTTTTTCTTTTTCTTTTGTTTTTGTTCCATTTCCTCCTTAATCAGAATAGGTTTTAGCACATCTGATCTATGTGAGTAATCAGGATCCGATTTATAAGGAGTGAGTTTTTTTTAATGATATCAATCTCGTAATCAAGCGTGGCAAGCTTTCTTTTTTTCTTTGCTATGAGGAATTGTAAGAAATTAACCCCTGCCTCGTTGAAATATTTATACCATTCGTCTAATTAATCTCCCATCTAAGACTTCGGGGGACCATGTCAGCTTTGACATATTCCTCTAAATATGCTATGTCCCAGTGAGTATGAAGTTCAATGACAGTGAGATTTTTTAGTTTAAAAAAACAGCCAATCAAATCATCTCTGGGATCATCACTGCCGTCAAAGACTCCTGCAGTATTGAGAGCTATTTGTGATCTATAATCAAAGATATCCATTAAGGATACACCAGCTGCAGATTTAATATATCAAAAGAAAAAATGTGTAAAGAAGGAAAAGTGGGGTAAGGGAAATCTGCGCTTAGTGAAAAAATATAGTGATGCTGATGAACAATTAAGAATAGGTCCTGAGAAGGACGTCCTGCTGCCAAACACTACAACTTTTATACGAAGTGTAAAGAAATATGTGAAAAAAAACAGTGTAGCGCTGGACAACAAATACCCTATAAATAAATATATAAAGCAGCGAATAAAACCAATGTTAAACTAAAAGTGATGTGAATCATTTAGAATATTAATTCAGAAGTGCAATGTGCAAAAAATGTGAAAATAGAAAAATTACTGTTACTTCTGTGCTAAACAATGTAGCGCTGTACAGCAGGTATCCAATAAATTAATATATGAGTCAACCAATGTTGTGAACAAATCAGATGAATAATATGAAAATAAAAAACAGTAGAGTGACTGATTCAGCACATAAAGTGCAAATCACAACAAATAAAGTCCACAGAAGAGGCTATGAGTATTTAACCCCTTCCAATTCAAGTAATGAAAAAATGAAAAAGGTAAAAGTCCAATGTAGAAGTACACAAGACGTCATCAATGACTCTTCTCCAGAAGATAAGATTTGGTGATCTGTTCAGGAGTATAGTGTCCTCCTCCCACTTAGACATAAACAGGTTGGCCATACTGGGGGCAAATTTTGCCCCCATGGCCACACCCCTTATTTGTCTATAGTGGGTGCCATTATGCCAGAAGTGGTTATGCTCCATGGCAAAATCAAGCAGTTCCATTACAAATCTACAATGTGTATTTGTCAAAGAGGAGTTCTGTGACAAAAAATGTTGTACCGCTTCATGCCCTAGATGATGGGAGATGGACGTGTACAGTGATGCCACATCTGCTGTGACCAACATATAGGAGGGTTTCCAATCAATATTATCAAGAAGATTAATGACATTTTACTATTTATTCTTTATTATTGATATGTAAAAGAACGCAAGTCTTTGTACCCCATAATTGCTGTCTTTTACTATTGTGCAGTCTCTCTACTGTGTTGGTACCATTATATGGCATTTGGGATATCTAATCTCCATGGCACCTCGTGTATACTTACACTTCTTTTTAATTTTTTATGCTTATATCATTTCTCAAAATAAGTATGAAATACCCATGCATCTGTTCAAATAGATTTTTGGGCTAATTGGCACAATCCCATAATAAGGAATACTTTTATATTTATTATTACGATCAATGGGAATCTGAGGTTTAATTTTATTTATTTCCTGAGCGGTAATATGCCTTTTTAACCACAAGATGACATGGCGATTTCCATTTATAATTAAACGGGAATACTAGCCTATTGTTTGCTCCGTTCCATACCCGCCTTTATCCAATGAGCTTGTTTTGCTCACGCTTCGGGCTGTACAAATAGTGCGCAGTGAGGTACGTGTGCCCTATTGTTGCACTATTGCAAAATGTTTTCACATCATCAGAGTTATTTTTCTGCGCATTGTTATTTATATCATGTCCACCACCAGCGTTGCCTCTAGATGCAGAGCCTGCTTGCCCTCGTGACTCTCTGTCTCTCTTTGTTGTCCTTCCAGACATTTTAATTGGCCTGCACAGGACAAAATCAGAAATAAACACGTGCAGTAAGAGCGACTACGTTTATGTGCAAATAAATAACACACGTGCACTAACAGCAAGTGCGTTTATGTGCAAATAAATAGCACGCGTGCAGTAACAGCTAATGCGTTTATGTGCAATTAAATAGCACACGTGCACAAACAGCAACTGCGTTCATGGGCAAAAAACAGCACACATGCAGTAAGAGCGACTGCGTTCATGGGCAAAAAACAGCACACGTGCAGTAAGAGCAAATGTGTTTATGTGCAATTAAATAGCCCATGTGCAGTAACAGCAACTGCGTTTATGTGCAATTAAATAGCCCACGTGCAGTAACAGCAACTGCGTTTATGTGCAATTAAATAGCCCACGTGCAGTAACAGCTAATGCGTTTATGGGCAAAAAAACAGCACACGTGCAGTAAGAGCGACTGCGTTTATGGGCAAAAAAACAGCAAACGTGCAGTAAGAGCGACTGCGTTTATGAGCAAAAAAACAGCACATGTGCAGTAAGAGCGACTGCGTTTATGGGCAAAAAAACAGCACACGTGCAGTAAGAGCAAATGCATTTATGTGCAATTAAATAGCCCATGAGCAGTAACAGCAACTGTGTTTATGTGCAATTAAATAGCCCACGTGTAGTAACAGCAACTGCGTTTATGTGCAATTAAATAGTCCACGTGCAGCAACAGCAACTGCGTTTATGTGCAAATAAATAGCACACGTGCAGTAACAGCTAATGAGTTTATGTGCAATTAAATAGCACACGTGCAGTAACAGCAACTGCGTTTATGTGCAAATAAATAGCACACGTGCAGTAACAGCTAATGCGTTTATGGGCAAAAAAACAGCACACGTGCAGTAAGAGCGACTGTGTTTATGGGCAAAAAAACAGCACACGTGCAGTAAGAGCAAATGCGTTTATGGGCAAAAAAACAGCACATGTGCAGTAAGAGCAAATGCGTTTATGTGCAATTAAATAGCCCACATGCATTAACAGCAACTGTGTTTATGTGCAATTAAATAGCCCACGTACAGCAACTGCATTTATGTGCAATTAAATAGCCCACGTGCAGTAACAGCTAATGCGTTTATGGGCAAAAAAACAGCACACGTGCAGTAAGAGCGACTGTGTTTATGGGCAAAAAAACAGCAAACGTGCAGTAAGAGCGACTGCGTTTATGGGCAAAAAAACAGCAAACGTGCAGTAAGAGCGACTGTGTTTATGGGCAAAAAACAGCAAACGTGCAGTAAGAGCGACTGCGTTTATGGGCAAAAAAACAGCAAACGTGCAGTAAGAGCGACTGCGTTTATGGGCAAAAAAATAGCACACGTGCAGTAAGAGCAACTGCGTTTATGGGCAAGAACAGCACACGTGCAGTAAGAGCAAATGC
This sequence comes from Rana temporaria, assembly GCF_905171775.1. Taxonomy (NCBI): domain Eukaryota; kingdom Metazoa; phylum Chordata; class Amphibia; order Anura; family Ranidae; genus Rana; species Rana temporaria. Next base: position 222,622,844 of record NC_053493.1, read on the forward strand.
ATTCATGTGCAATTAAATAGCCCACGTGCAGTAACAACAACTGCGTTTATGTGCAATTAAATAGCACACATGCAGTAACAGCAACTGTGTGTATGTGCAATTAAATAGCACACGTGCAGTAACAGCTACTGCGTTTATGTGCAATTAAATAGCCCACGTGCAGGAACAGCAACTGCGTTTATGGGCAAAAAAACAGCACACGTGCAGTAAGAGCGACTGCGTTTATGGCCAAAAAAACAGCAAACGTGCAGTAAGAGCGACTGCGTTAATGGTCAAAAAAACAGCACACGTGCAGTAAGAGCGACTGCGTTTATGGGCAAAAAAACAGCACATGTGCAGTAAGAGCAAATGTGTTTATGTGCAATTAAATAGCCCACGTGTAGTAACAGCAACTGCGTTCATGGGCAATTTAATAGCCCACGTGTAGTAACAGCAACGGCGTTTATGTGCAATTAAATAGTCCACGTGCAGTAACAGCAACTGCATTTATGTGCAATTAAATAGCCCACGTGCAGTAACAGCTAATGCATTTATGGGCAAAAAAACAGCACACGTGCAGTAAAAGCGACTGCGTTTATGGGCAAAAAAACAGCAAACGTGCAGTAAGAGCGACTGTGTTTAATGGCAAAAAAACAGCAAACGTGCAGTAAGAGTGACTGCGTTTATGGGCAAAAAAACAGCACACGTGCAGTAAGAGCAAATGCGTTTATGTGCAATTAAACAGCCCACGTGCAGTAACAGCAACTGCGTTTATGTGCAATTAAATAGCCCACGTGCAGTAACAGCAACTGCGTTTATGTGCAATTAAATAGCCCACGTGCAGTAACAGCTAATGCGTTTATGGGCAAAAAACAGCACACGTCCAGTAAGAGCGACTGCGTTTATGGGCAAAAAAACAGCAAACGTGCAGTAAGAGCAAATGCATTCATGTGCAATTAAATAGCCCACGTGCAGTAACAACAACTGCGTTTATGTGCAATTAAATAGCACACATGCAGTAACAGCAACTGTGTGTATGTGCAATTAAATAGCACACGTGCAGTAACAGCTACTGCGTTTATGTGCAATTAAATAGCCCACGTGCAGGAACAGCAACTGCGTTTATGGGCAAAAAAACAGCACACGTGCAGTAAGAGCGACTGCGTTTATGGCCAAAAAAACAGCAAACGTGCAGTAAGAGCGACTGCGTTAATGGTCAAAAAAACAGCACACGTGCAGTAAGAGCGACTGCGTTTATGGGCAAAAAAACAGCACATGTGCAGTAAGAGCAAATGTGTTTATGTGCAATTAAATAGCCCACGTGTAGTAACAGCAACTGCGTTCATGGGCAATTTAATAGCCCACGTGTAGTAACAGCAACGGCGTTTATGTGCAATTAAATAGTCCACGTGCAGTAACAGCAACTGCATTTATGTGCAATTAAATAGCCCACGTGCAGTAACAGCTAATGCATTTATGGGCAAAAAAACAGCACACGTGCAGTAAAAGCGACTGCGTTTATGGGCAAAAAAACAGCAAACGTGCAGTAAGAGCGACTGCGTTTAATGGCAAAAAAACAGCAAACGTGCAGTAAGAGTGACTGCGTTTATGGGCAAAAAAACAGCACACGTGCAGTAAGAGCAAATGCGTTTATGTGCAATTAAACAGCCCACGTGCAGTAACAGCAACTGCGTTTATGTGCAATTAAATAGCCCACGTGCAGTAACAGCAACTGCGTTTATGTGCAATTAAATAGCCCACGTGCAGTAACAGCTAATGCGTTTATGGGCAAAAAAACAGCACACGTCCAGTAAGAGCGACTGCGTTTATGGGCAAAAAAACAGCAAACGTGCAGTAAGAGCGACTGCGTTTAATGGCAAAAAAACAGCAAACGTACAGTAAGAGCGACTGCGTTTATGGGCAAAAAACAGCAAACGTGCAGTAAGAGCGACTGCGTTTATGGGCAAAAAATAGCACACGTGCAGGAAGAGTGACTGCATTTATGGGCAAGAACAGCACATGTGCAGTAAGAGCAAATGCGTTCATGTGCAATTAAATAGCCCACGTGCAGTAACAGCAACTGCGTTTATGTGTAATTAAATAGCCACGTGCAGTAACAGCAACTGCGTTTATGTGCAAATAAATAACACACGTGCAGTAACAGCTAATGCGTTTATGTGCAATTAAATATCAATCGTGCATTAACAGCAACTGCGTTTATGTGCAATTAAATAGCACACATGCAGTAACAGCAACTGCGTGTATGTGCAATTAAATAGCACACGTGCAGTAACAGCTACTGCGTTTATGTGCAATTAAATAGCCCACGTGCAGGAACAGCAACTGCGTTTATGGGCAAAAAAACAGCACACGTGCAGTAAGAACGACTGCGTTTATGGCCAGAAAAACAGCAAACGTGCAGTAAGAGCTACTGCGTTAATGGTCAAAAAAACAGCACACGTGCAGTAAGAGCGACTGCGTTTATGGGCAAAAAAACAGCACGTGCAGTAAGAGCAAATGTGTTTATGTGCAATTAAATAGCCCACGTGTAGTAACAGCAACTGCGTTTATGGGCAATTAAATAGCCCACGTGCAGTAACAGCAACTGCGTTTATGTGCAATTAAATAGCCCACGTGCAGTAACAGCTAATGCGTTTATGGGCAAAAAAACAGCACACGTGCAGTAAGAGCGACTGCGTTTATGGGCAAAAAACAGCAAACGAGCAGTAACAGCAACTGCGTTTATGTGCAATTAAATAGCCCACGTGTAGTAACAGCAACTGCGTTTATGTGCAATTAAATAGTCCACGTGCAGTAACAGCAACTGCATTTATGTGCAATTAAATAGCCCACGTGCAGTAACAGCTAATGCATTTATGGGCAAAAAACAGCACACGTGCAGTAAGAGCGACTGCGTTTATGGGCAAAAAAACAGCAAACGTGCAGTAAGAGCGACTGCGTTTAATGGCAAAAAAACAGCAAACGTACAGTAAGAGCGACTGCGTTTATGGGCAAAAAACAGCAAACGTGCAGTAAGAGCGACTGCGTTTATGGGCAAAAAATAGCACAGGTGCAGGAAGAGTGACTGCATTTATGGGCAAGAACAGCACATGTGCAGTAAGAGCAAATGCGTTCATGTGCAATTAAATAGCCCACGTGCAGTAACAGCAACTGCGTTTATGTGCAATTAAATAGCCACGTGCAGTAACAGCAACTGCGTTTATGTGCAATTAAATAGCCACGTGCAGTAACAGCAACTGTGTTTATGTGCAAATAAATAACACACGTGCAGTAACAGCTAATGCGTTTATGTGCAATTAAATATCAATCGTGCATTAACAGCAACTGCGTTTATGTGCAATTAAATAGCACACATGCAGTAACAGCAACTGCGTGTATGTGCAATTAAATAGCACACGTGCAGTAACAGCTAATGCGTTTATGTGCAATTAAATAGCCCACGTGCAGGAACAGCAACTGCGTTTATGGGCAAAAAAACAGCACACGTGCAGTAAGAGCGACTGCGTTTATGGCCAAAAAAACAGCAAACGTGCAGTAAGAGCGACTGCGTTAATGGTCAAAAAAACAGCACATGTGCAGTAAGAGCGACTGCGTTTATGGGCAAAAAAACAGCACATGTGCAGTAAGAGCAAATGTGTTCATGTGCAATTAAATAGCCCACGTGTAGTAACAGCAACTGCGTTTATGGGCAATTAAATAGCCCACGTGCAGTAACAGCAACTGCGTTTATGTGCAATTAAATAGCCCACGTGCAGTAACAGCTAATGCGTTTATGGGCAAAAAAACAGCACACGTGCAGTAAGAGCGACTGCGTTTATGGACAAAAATAGCAAACATGCAGTAATTGCGACTGCGTTTATGAGCAAAAAAACAGCACATGTGCAGTAAGAGCGACTGCGTTTATGGGCAAAAAAACAGCACACATGCAGTAAGACCAAATGTGCTTATGTGCAATTAAATAGCCCATGAGCAGTAACAGCAACTGCGTTTATGTGCAATTAAATAGCCCACATGTAGAAACAGCTAATGAGTTTATGTGCAAATAAATAGCCCACGTGCACTAACAGCTAATGCATTTATGGGCAAAAAAACAGCACACGTGCAGTAAGAGCGACTGCGTTTATGGGCAAAAAAACAGCAAACGTGCAGTAAGAGCGACTGCGTTTATGGGCAAAAAAAACAGCACACGTGCAGTAAGAGCAAATGCGTTTATGGGCAAAAAACAGCACATGTGCAGTAAGAGCAAATGCGTTTATGTGCAATTAAATAGCCCACGTGCGTTAACACCAACTGCATTTATGTGCAATTAAATAGCCCATGTGCAGTAAGAGCGACTGCGTTTATGGGCAAAAAAAACAGCAAACGTGCAGTAAGAGCGACTGCGTTTATGGGCAAAAAAACAGCACACGTCCAGTAAGAGCAAATGCGTTTATGGGCAAAAAAGCAGCACATGTGCAGTAAGAGCAAATGCGTTTATGTGCAATTAAATAGCCCACGTGCATTAACAGCAACTGCGTTTATGTGCAATTAAATAGCCCACGTGCAGTAACAGCAACTGAGTTTATGTGCAATTAAATAGCCCACGTGCAGTAACAGCTAATGCGTTTATGGGCAAAAAAACAGCACACGTGCAGTAAGAGTGACTGCGTTTATGGGCAAAAAAACAGCACACGTGCAGTAAGAGCGACTGCGTTTATGGGCAAAAAAACAGAAAACATGCAGTAAGAGCGACTGCGTTTATGGGCAAAAATAGCACACGTGCAGTAAGAGCGACTGCGTTTATGGGAAAGAACAGCACACGTGCAGTAAGAGCAAATGCGTTCATGTGCAATTAAATAGCCCACGTGCAGTAACAGCAACTGCGTTCATGTGCAATTAAATAGCCAACGTGCAGTAACAGCAACTGCGTTTATGTGCAAATAAATAGCACACGTGCAGTAACAGCTAATGCGTTTATGTGCAATTAAATAGCACATGTGCAGTAACAGCAACTGCGTTTATGTGCAATTAAATAGCACACATGCAGTAACAGCAACTGCGTGTATGTGCAATTAAATAGCACACATGCAGTAACAGCTAATGCGTTCATGTGCAATTAAATAGCACACATGCAGTAACAGCAACTGTGTTTATGTGCAATACTATGTTTAGGTGTAAACTAAACAGCATACAGGCAATACAACATGTTAGAGCACTGCAGCTAGCACAATCTACTGCCTAACAAATAGGAATAGCTGATCTAGCTAAGCTATACAGTGTATAAATATATGTACAACACCTAGGATGTATATATATATCCTCTACACACTGTAAATTTAACTAAACTGACTAGCCTGCCTGCTCTATCTATCTATCTATCTATCTATCTATCTATCTATTAGAAAAGACACTGGGCCAGATTCAGATACATTGGCGCATATTTACGCCGGCGTAGCGCATCTTATTTCCGCTACGCCGGACCAGCGCGGAGAGGCATGTACTGTATTCAGAAAGATATTACTCACCAAGATGCACCAGCGGAACGTATTTTCGACAGCGTAAGGCGGCGTAAGTGTAAGTGGGCGTCACCCCATGCAAAGGATGGTCCGACCGTGTCGCAGAGAGATACATCGGGCGTATCTTAAACGGCGCATGCGCTGTGACGATGACGGATTGTCTGCTCCCATCTGCGCATGCGCACAACTGCGCCCGGCGTAACCCCTAAGATATGCCGGCCCACTGCCTATGCCCAGTGCATAAATACGCCCAGACATGCGCCCGTCAAGTTCAAAAGTACACAAGCATTTTTGGGTGCTAGTACTTTTGTATCTTTTGAATTATTGGAATTATGTCTGCACCAGGGACTTCCAGTGACCGGCAGATGACCAACTTCAGCCCTGAGGAGAAGGCTATTATAATTGATGGCCTCTCCCAACACGGCGCCCGCCTCTATGGGCCACAGAGTGGCACCACTGGGAAGGATGACAAAATCTGCATATATGCTGAGATCACCACCCAGGTGAATGCCCTTGGTGTGGCGGCTAGGGAACCAAAACACATACGAAAAAAGATCAACGATCTGCAGAGACTGGTGAAGGAAAAGCTTGTGGCGATGAGGAGGCATGCCACTGGCACAGGAGGAGGACCAGCCGCAAAGATCTCCCTGACGGCAGAGGAGATGGTCGTTGCCAGGTGTCTGGATAGGCAGCTGGTGGAGGGCCTGGAGGGCTTTGATTCTGGGGAACAGCCCTTGAGGACAGGTAAGTGTGTTTTATCTTCTTTCTGGTGTGTAGCATGTGTGGGGGGGCAAGGGAACATGTGACAAGTGTGTGGGTCCACCAACATGTGAATGTTTTGTGTCATCCACAGATGTGCAGGAGGGAGCTGGGCCGTCATCGGCTGATGGGCGACCCACGCCATCCATGGTGGAGAGTGACCCCTCCTCACCTGTTGAGGAAGTGGAGGAGGAGCACGTCGGGATAGAGGAGGATGCGGTATACCTTATGGAGGAGACCCCCATACCTGGTCCCTCCCAAACCTCCTCTCCCATCAGAGATAGCTCCTCAAGGGACATCATCCCTATCAGGAATACCCCCTTACGGGACACCATCCCTATTAGGGATACCCCCTCACGGGACACCATTCCTATCAGGGATACCCCCTCACAGGACACCATCTCTATCAGGGATACCCCCTCATGGGACCTTCCCTACAGCCGGCCCCAAACCTCTCCGGCCCCTAGGAAGGCTACCAGGAAAACCAGAGGAGTCCCTGAGGAATTTGAAGATAATGTGGCGAGGGACCAGACGAGGCAGACCCGCCATATGGGTTCTCTAGCGGGTGATCTGCACAGAGTTGCAGATAGCCTGGCCTCCTCGGCCGAGAGCCAGGCTGCCTGCAATGTGGCTGTGCAGGAGGCCATCACCCAGCAGGGTGGCCAGAATCGTACGATCAATAAGAGCCTGCAGGATGTTGTGGGCAATGGCGCAGCCCTTCTAAATTGTATGGTGGACCTGCAGGCCACCACATCTGGCCTTGTCTCTGAGGTCTGGAGCCTGGCAGCTGCTGTCCGTGAGGAGGGGAGGCAGACAAGGCGCCAACAGCGCAGCAACACCACCCGCTGGCTGCGGATGCAGGCTGCCACCAATAGCTACCTCCACAGGATAGCCGTGGCAATGGAGAGCAGCCAGGCAGCCAGGGAGAGACTGGGGGATGTTCCACCACCAGCCCCCCAAGCCCCCCCACCTGAGGCTCCCCCCAGGCAACTGTGCCCCAGGAGCCTAGGGACCAGACGGAGCCCACGACAGGGCCGATGAATTTTTGGATTCTGTTAATTTATACTCAAGTGCTGAGTTTTATTTTAGACTCAGGTGATGAGTTTTATTTTTTATTTTATACTCAGGTGATGAGTTTTTTTTTTTTTAATCCCTGCACACGGGGAGTAGTGCAGGCTACAGTGTGACTGGTGTGTGAATGTGGGGGGGTGACACTCCTGCCGGCAAAGGGGTGTCACACTCGGTCGTTGGGGAGAAGTTATCCCCACGCTCCGTGTGAATGGTGTATGAATGTACAGCAACCTAATTGGAGCCTTGGCACGGCGTTGCTGCTCCCAAGTCCCGTGCGGTGTACTTGGGCTAATCCAATTTGATGAGGATGTGGGGTGTGTGTGCTAGGGACCACAGTGGTGTGCATGCATGCATTCTCCTTGTGCCATGAAGAATGTGTGTGTTTAACTTGAAAATAAGCCTACCACGAGGCATCTCCTGACTGCTCTTCCCTCAGCAGACGGGGGACCCTCGGGCAGGGGGGGACTGTGTGGTTGTGGGGTCAGGTCATCACGTAGGTCAATCTCCAGGCCCTTTCTTATGACATAGTTGTGCAGAATGCAACATGCACCGATGATCTGGCACACAAAGTTTGGGGAATACAACAGGGTAACCCCAGACTTATCCAGGCATCGGAAACGGGACTTCAGGAGGCCAAAAGTGCATTCCCTCACTCCACGGGTACGTGCATGTGCTTCATTGTATCTTTGCTCTCCTCTGGTTTGGGGATTCCGGAATGGAGTCATGAGATGGGGTCCAAGTGCATATGCCGCATCACCTGAAAGGGAAAAGACAGGAGGATGTTAGTCGTGCATGTGCCCCTCGTGATGTCTGCATCATTTGGTCGGACAGTCATGCCTGACACCCATGTCATGGCTGTCGTGGCTGGCCCCTGGGTGTTTGGCACGGACGTGCCATATGCGGCATTGGCATCGGCTATCACCTGTACGTTGATGGAATGGCAATGCTTCCGATTGCAGTATATGTGCTCTGTGTCACGGGGGGGCCGTAGTGCCACATGTGTGCAATCAAGGGCCCCCACGGTGCGTGGGAATCCTGCAATTCTGTAGAAATCTGCCATTTCCTTCTGCCGCAGATGCTTCTGGGTGGGTTTGATGAAGTGGTGTGACATGCGTCTGAGGATTGTGGGGACAACCTGGTGCACACATCTGCTCATGGTGGATTGTGACAGACCAGCCACTACTCTACTTGTTCTTTGAAAAGATCCACTGGCGAGGAAATGCAGTGTTGCCAGTACCTTGACCAGTGGCTGCAATGCATGTACTCGGTGTGTCTTGCTGGTGATGTCATCATGCAGGGTTCTGGCTAATTCCAGAATGGCTTCAGGGCTGAATCTGAAGATGCGATACACCTCCAATTCCCCCATATCAAAGACGTCTATGCGTGTTCGGTATATCCTCTCCCGTGCCCTCCTACGTGCCCGTCGACGCAGTAGTGCTATGACTACGGCTGCCCCTGGCATGTTGGCATACAGATGTGTTGTCCTGCAAGTTTTGGTGCTCAGGTAGCCTGTAACGGTGCTGCTGTAGCTGCTCTCCAGCTGACCTGTGCAACTCTGGTGCAAAGTTACCCCTGCTTTATGAGGGGTAACTTTCTGCCGGACTTTCCACTTACGCACACCGCGCGTAGCCTGCGCCGGCCAAACGTACGTTTCTGAATCAGCGTATCTCACTCATTTGCATATTTGAATACAAAAACCATGGGAGCGGAAGATCCGTCCAGCGTAAATATGCGCCTACGAGAAAAGTTACGCCGGTAGGAAGAAGCCTATTTTGAGGCGTATCTGGTTCTGTGGGTATGGCGCATAGATACGACGGCGCACATTTACACTTACGCTGTGCATCTCGAGATACGCCGGCGTAAGTGCTATCTGAATCCGGGCCACTGTGTCTCTCTCTATCTCTCTCTCTCTAACTGACTGACTGTTCTTTTCTTTAACAACGCCACAACACACTACACGCGGCCACCTTGCAGGCGGCCATATATAGTGTGGGGCGTGTACTAAACCCCCTGAGCCATAATTGGCCAAAGCCACCCTGGCTTTGGCCAATTATGTTTCTTCGTTTTTTGCGTGCTGTGATTGGCCAAGCATGCAGGGTCATGGTGCATGCTTGACCAATCATCAGCGCGCAATGCCGCAGTGAATTATGGGCCGTTGCGCGTCACTCCAATTTGGCGCGAACGACCCATTTTGTTTGAAATTCGTTGAACGTACGCACAGACAATGTTCGAGTCGAACATACGTTTGCATCGAACACAAAACTCATCCCTACTCAGGACTTGTGTGTTTAGTTTGCCTTTTATGACTTGTATTATCTGGTACTTGGATTACAGGATCCTACCCCATCTACTTTTATTGATTTTATCTATACCATTGTGTGATGTCCACGACTACCTTTTCCCTTGTTGTTGTTTTTTTTTGCTTCATCTTCCTTTCTTTTCTGTATGACCTTTTAAAATCAATAAAAATTATTTAAAACCTGAAGGGTCTGGAATGGATATTTGGGGGGAACCCCACGTCATTTTTGTTTAAATTGACAGCGGGGTTCCCCTTAATATCCATACCAGACCTGAAGGGCCTGGTTATTGAATTTGGGGGGACCCCACGTTTTTTTTTTTTATGAATGAATTCTCTCTGAATTGCCGGGAGCCGACAATTCATTATAGCCCATCAGTTTCAAATGACTTTTTTTTCTTCAGATATGACACTTTGTGCAGCGACAGTTCTAAGTCTTACTTTACACCCCCCCCCTAGGTATGAAATTTAAAGGAATATTTCACTTTTATTATATCACTTTAAGCTTTATTAAATTCACTGCTCCCGAAAAACGTTAGTTTTTAAAACTTTTTGTTGCATTGATACATGTCCCCTGGTGCAGGACTCAGGTCCTTAAACACTTTTTAGGACAGTGACTTGCATATTAGCCTTTAAAATTAGCACTTTCGATTTCTTCCATAGACTTTAACAGGGTGTTCCGCGGCTTTACGAATTTGCCGCAAACACCCCAAATTGTTCGTTATTCGCCGAACAGGCAATGTTCGAGTCGAACATGATTTCGACTCGAACTCAAAGCTCATCCCTACTTATGGCTAAGGATTCTGAGATTGCCTGCAGTTTACCATTTCCCTCTGTCAGTCTGGTAGCAACCTCACAGGATGATCATGTGCCCCTGTCTGGTTTTGCAGCTTCTTCTATGGCAGCTCCTGTATACGTAACTGAGGACGCTTTAAAAGTTGCTTTTAATGGCTTGGAAGGAAGGATTGCTACTATAATTGCAACCTCCTTAAAAGGTAGATCCCCTTCATCTGCTCTGGCTCTCTCATAAGATGAGCATTCTGAGGGTGAAAAATCCCTCTCTGGAGATGAGGATCATGTGCAGTCTGAGGAGATGAGGATCATGTGCAGTCTGAGGACTTATGCGTTCCCTCCAGTTCCGTTTCTCCCACAATTCCTTCAAAGAGTCAATAGAGAAGGAAAGCCAGTGATTTTGGTGGCCCCAGCTTGGCCCAGGAGACCCTGGTACGCAGAAATCGTAAGGATGGCAGAAGGAAGACCTTGGGTTCTCCCACTATGCTCGGACTTACTATCACAGGGTCCAATGTTCCATCCTGCCTTACAAAGTCTAAATTTGACAGTTTGACTGTTGAGACCCACATTCTGAGAAAATGTGGGCTCTTAGGTCCAGTCCTATCCACTCTGGTTAATGCTAGGAAGCCAGCCTCCAGGCTCATCTACTACAGAATCTGGAAGGCATGTATTTCCTGGTGTGAACCCAGAAGATGGCATCCTAGGAAGTATGCCATTAATAGGATTCTTGCCTTTCTTCAGTTGGGCTTAAATATGAAGTTGGCCTTGAGCACTATCAAGGGCCAAATCTCAGCCTTGTTGGTATTCTTTCAAAAACCACTTGCTTTTCATTCCCTAGTTCAGGCCTTTGATCAGGGAGCACTACGCCTGAATCTGCTGGTTAAGTCCCATGTGTGCCCATGGGATTTGAATTTGGTATTGTCTGTTTTACAGAAATTACCCTTTGAACCATTACACCATGCTTCTTTAAGTCTTTTGACGAAGAAATCGTTTTTTCTCATAGCCATATCCTCAGCAAGGAGGGTATCAGAATTGGCAGCTCTTTTGTGTAAAGAACCATATGCTTTCTTCCCTAAGGTGGTTTCAGGATTTCATCTGAATCAAGATATAGCCCTATCTTCTTTTTTTCCAGATCTGCAGTCTTTGGAGGAAGAGAGTCTGCGCTCTCTAGATGTTGTAAGAGCGGTAAAGGTTTAAAAACTGGTTGTCTGTTTTTTCTGCCACAAGGCCCAAGGAAGGGCCAGGCAGCATCAAAATCTACTATTGCATGTTGGATTCGACAAGTCATTATTCAGGCCTATGGTTTAGAAAAGAAGATTCCTCCTTTTCAGGTGAAAGCGCACTCGACTAGAGCAGTTGGTGCTTCATGGGCAGTGCATCACCAGGCCTCCATTGGCTCATATCTATAAGGCTGCTACCTGGTCTTCGGTCCATACATTTACTAACTTCTACCAGGTAGATGTGAGAGGGTACGAGGATGACACCGGCGTATTGTACTGCAGGCAGCAGTATAGATCCTCTGGCCCAATGGCGGTCTTATTTCTGATCTGTGTCTCCCTCCCCTCAATTTTAGCATTGCTATAGGACATCCGATTAACTAATTAAGACTCTGTGTCCCGTGATGTATGAGCAAGAAAATAGGATTTTTTAATACAGCTTACCTGTAAAATACTTTTCTTGGGAATACACCACGGGACACAGAGCTCCCGTCTGAGTTTGAAGATGTAACATGAGATGCCAGATAAGTCCCATATCAGACAGAACTCTAGGGCAGAATTATTGCAATACATGTTACTGGTCCTAGTGGGCTGTACCAGAGGTAAAGCGGAATTGTTGTTCTCAGCATGGATCATAATAAAGGAGTCCAGCAAGGTAAGACAGTGTCATTCAGTGTTTATTACACCAAGCCAGCCAGTGGCGGCTGGTGCTCAAAATGTTTGGGGGGCACAAACGAAAAAAAACAAAAAAACAATTGCAGCTTCACTGTGCCAATCAAACGCAGCCACTGTGCCCATCAAACGCAGCCACTGTGCCCATCAAATGCAGCCACTGTGCCATGCCATCAATTGTCACCACTGTGCCATCAATAATCGCCACTGTGCCATGCCATCAATTGTCACCACTGTGCCATCAATTGTCACCACTGTGCCATGCCATCAAACACAGCGACTGTGCCATCAATTGTCGCCACTGTGCCATCAATTGTCACCACTGTGCCATCAATTGTCACCACTGTGCCATCATTTATCGCCACTGTGCCCATCAATTGTCACCACTGTGCAATCAAACAAAGCCACTGTGTCATCAATTGTCACCACTGTGCCCATTAATTGTCACCACTGTGCCATGCCATAAAACACAGCCACTGTGCCATCAATTGTCACCACTGTGCCATCAATTGTCACCACTGTGCCCATCAATTGTCACCACTGTGCCCATCAATTGTCACCACTGTGCCATCAAACGCAGCCACTGTGCCATCAATTGTTACCACTGTGCCATCAACTGTCACAACTGTGCCCATTAATTGTCACCACTGTGCCATCAAATGCAGCCACTGTGCCATGTCATCAAACGCAGCCACTGTGCCATCAATTGTCACCACTGTGCCCATCAATTGTCGCCACTGTGCCCATCAATTGTCACCACTGAGCCCATCAATTGTCACCACTGTGCCCATCAATTGTAGCCTCTGTGCCCATCAATTGTAGCCACTGTGCCATCAATTGTCACCACTGTGCCCATCAATTGTCACCACTGTGCCCATCAATTGTGGCCACTGTGCCCATCAATTGTAGCCACTGTGCCCTGTAAAATGCTGCCAGATTGCCCCCCCCCCCCCCCTGCCCGGCACTTACCTTTCTCGGGTCAGCCATCCTCCTTCCACGGTCCCTCGATGTCTTCTCCCAAGTCCCGCCCTCGATGACGCTTCAGCCAATCAGGTTACCGGTAGCCAGAACCGGTGAACCTGATTGGCTGAGACGACTGTCAGTGTTAGCCAGGGAATGCACCCCTCCTGCATCCCCTGGTTAACTATTTGGAAGCCAATTACAGCCCTCAGCCGCTGGCTCTGATAGACATTTCCACAGCCAACCAGCTATTCAGATGGCCGGCGCTCACCAGGGGCCGGCCATCTGAATAGTGGGCAGCAGCGGCAACAATACATAGATTCATGCAATGCATGAATCTATGTTTTGTATTCAGTGGCGGTGCAGGAGAGAGAGGGGGTGGCACTCCTGCGCCCTCTATGGACGCACCGCCACTGAAGGAAACAGCACAAAGGAAAGAGATCACAGTTCTGGCCTCACAAACCATGATCCATGCACATCCACTTCACCCCAGGTCCTGTCTCCTAAAGCAACCCAGTGCCAAGAAAACATGAAATTAAAATCATAAGCTAGTGTAGCACTACCCCCCAAAGAGCTGCTGGTTTGTTTTGGGCGGCATGCTACCTCTATAGCCCATCAATTGTCACCACTGTGCCCATCAATTGTAGCCTCTGTGCCCATCAATTGTAGCCACTGTGCCATCAATTGTCACCACTGTGCCCATCAATTGTCACCACTGTGCCCATCAATTGTGGCCACTGTGCCCATCAATTGTAGCCACTGTGCCCTGTAAAATGCTGCCAGATTGCCCCCCCCCCTGCCCGGCACTTACCTTTCTCGGGTCAGCCATCCTCCTTCCACGGTCCCTCGATGTCTTCTCCCAAGTCCCGCCCTCGATGACGCTTCAGCCAATCAGGTTACCGGTAGCCAGAACCGGTGAACCTGATTGGCTGAGACGCCTGTCAGTGTTAGCCAGGGAATGCACCCCTCCTGCGTCCCCTGGTTAACTATTTGGAAGCCAATTACAGCCCTCAGCCGCTGGCTCTGATAGACATTTCCACAGCCAACCAGCTATTCAGATGGCCGGCGCTCACCAGGGGCCGGCCATCTGAATAGTGGGCAGCAGCGGCAACAATACATAGATTCATGCAATGCATGAATCTATGTATTGTATTCAGTGGCGGTGCAGGAGAGAGAGGGGGTGGCGCTCCTGCGCCCTCTATGGACGCACCGCCACTGAAGGAAACAGCACAAAGGAAAGAGATCACAGTTCTGGCCTCACAAACCATGATCAATGCACATCCACTTCACCCCAGGTCCTGTCTCCTAAAGCAACCCAGTGCCAAGAAAACATGAAATTAAAATCATAAGCTAGTGTAGCACTACCCCCCAAAGAGCTGCTGGTTTGTTTTGGATGGCATGCTACCTCTATTCCTTCGCCGTCTAGGGTATCAGATGAGAGTTGAGAAAAACTTCAGTGTCCACACTTTAGGCTTCTTTTTCTTTGCTTTATTTACCCAACGTGGTAAAAGAATAAAAGTGGTTTTTGAAGAGGTGTAAGGGTAATAGGTAATAGGTTTAGGTGTATAACTTTTGTTCGGAAACACTCCTGCTTCCAGCAACATAGCTTTCGTCGCCACTCCAGCCAGAGTGGGTATTGTGCACCTGGATAGGCCTCTCTCACTTTTCTAGCAGCCAGGATTTCACACGGAAACTTTAGTAAAGTCTCTGCCACAGACCTTCCCAAAGATGTAGATGTATTCGGTCCAGAATCCTCTCAGCACAGGATCAAGCACCCGGATCTCTCTTGAATAAATTCTTGTGAACTCAGAACTGACAGGCGACCATCACTCAGCCTCTCAGTAATCGTGCGTCCTTCGATGAAGTTCAAGGCCTCTCCTGAGATACCAGCCTCTTGCTTGGTGCTCTCCAAGACAGGTTATTCATCGAGTGGCTTCCTCCCTCAGGACGGACAGCACAGGACCACTCTGCAAACGTAGACCCAGTCTGACTACCGGGCCTACTTAGTA
The DNA here is from genome assembly GCF_905171775.1 of Rana temporaria. Lineage (NCBI taxonomy): Eukaryota > Metazoa > Chordata > Amphibia > Anura > Ranidae > Rana > Rana temporaria. The sequence goes on from NC_053493.1 coordinate 222,638,115, forward strand.
GATCACAACCCCGGACCAAAGTGGTCCCGGAGCCCGGAACACTTGAGCACGCACCCCCGGCCAAGAAGGCCACACACAGGGGGTGGTGGGACGACAGGCCAGGATCAGCGACGACGACCCCAAACTAATGACGTCTGTCCCTTAAGTACTCCTCCCCAGCATGCACAGTGGGATGATCAACTCTCTCTGATTGGCTGCTATAGGGGAACACCCAAAACACCTTGACCTGACTGCTGCCACCCTTGGCCTGGAGTGATAACGACACCCCAGACAACAATAGTGGTCACTCACAGTACAGCCATGGCTGGAACAGAGGCCTAAATTTAGTGAAAAACATAGGCCCAGATTCACGTAGATGGTCGCAAAATTGTGCGGGCGTAACGTATCTCATTTACATTACGCCGCCACAAGTTTTTCAGGCAAGTGCTTTATTCACAAAGCACTTGCCTGTAAAGTTGTGGCGGCGTAGTGTAAATCACCCGCCGGAATTCAAATTTAGTGGGTAGGGGGCGTGTTTCATTTAAATGAAGCGCGTCCCCGCGCCGAACGAACTGCGCATGCGCCGTCCCGAAAATATTCCAGTGTGCATTGCTCCAAATGACGTCACAAGGACGTCATTGGTTTCGACGTGAATGTAAATAACGTCCAGCCCCATTCACGGACGACTTACGCAACAAAGTACATTTTAAATTTTTCGACGCGGGAACGACGGCCATACTTAACATTGGCTGCGCCTCAAAGACCATGGGGCAACTTTACGCCGGGAAAAGCCTAACGTAAACGTTGTAACTTTACTGCGCCGGCCGCGCGTATGTTCGGGAATTCGCGTATCAAGCTCATTTGCATACTCAACGGGGAAATCGAAGGAAGCGCCACCTTGCGGGCAAAAAAAAATTGCAGTTAAGATCCGACGGCGTAAGAGACTTACGCCTGTCGGATCTAATGGATATCTATGCGTAACTGATTCTAAGAATCAGTCGCATAGATACGAGGGCGCTACGCAGAGATACAACGGCGTATTTGGAGATGCGCCGTCGTATCTCTTTTGAGAATCTGGGCAATACAGTCTAAGTCAACTAACTCTCAGACTACCCCCTAAATTTAAAGCAGCACCGGCCAAAAAGTAGCAGGCCACTACACTAGCAATTTAACTCTAGCCTTAAACTTCACATACAGTACAAGCAACCTGGGGGAGAAAAGAGCAACCTATCTGCAACATGTTACCATATCTAATATCCCAATTCCAATGATTTTAACCAAAAGTCTCAATCATCTGCATTCAGGAAGCAATACTCAAAAATCTATTTGCAAAGAATGCCCAACCATGTGCAAAAAAAAAAACAGCATTATAGCTTGCACATACGTGGATGATGAAAGTCAGCAGAGTTTTATCTTCGTAACTAAAATTCCCTTGCAAAGTGACCAGTCTATTTGCCTTTAGCAAGTCAAATCAAATGACTTTTCAATTATACTCTTTAGGAAAACCTTCTCTGGTATGTAATACTCATAATTAATGCCGATAATTTTTGACCCCCATATCTAATTGGCAATGTACTCAACAACATCAAATAAGAAAACAAGCTCCATAGTAGGCCACTTGCATTTTTTCTCCACAGTGAACTTTTACACCCTCAAGTGGCTCATTGTAAAATGAATACCCTTAATTTACTGTAGTAAGCATAATTTAGAAAAAATAACTATTGCAAAGACAAGTGTTGAAGTGTTGATCCTACTTCACATGGATTTTCTTCAATTCTTTTAATCTTTCAATCACTTGGCTTAAAACGCCTTTTCTATGATATCATTTCTCAGGTCTGTTCTGGGTTAAACTATAATTTCCTCCCTAACGTCATCATTCAGCCTTTACTTTTCTTATAAATATGTGATACATACAGAGTGCTTTTTAACCTCTTTTTTTCCTGAACAGGTGCATAGCCAAACACTTTAATAGAGGATATTTACAATTTGGATAGTTTCTTACCATTTCTTTCACATCTTTTTGTATTGCTACATCTATAGCCAAAACACAAACTGATATTTTGAAGAATCTTTATTTAAGCATTACAAACTGATATTTTAAGAGTTGGTAGGATCAGTCTTTTAAGAATGACAAAAAGCTTACCTTAACTTAACAGCTGAAAATCATTTAATTATTAAAGGACTCATTCACAATCCTTCTGAGCTCATTTTATAAATCTTTTCTTTAGCTGTTATACTGCTTCTCAATTCCCATAACTGTCCTGGGAAATAAGATTTTTTTCTCTATAATAGATAGTCTTCTTTTAGATATTCTTCCTTTTAGATATTTAACACAGTGTAACATGTCTCACCTTTCAATGAACTCATAGCAACTTCTGCCTGTTGGTCAAGATGCACATCTTACTATTCTTCAAGAATAATGAGCCAATTATGTAAGAAGTCTGTTTTTGACATTGGTCTTGGGTAAATGAAAGGATAAATGGAGCATTGTACATAATTATCAGTCCAACATCACCATGAAACTACTCTGTATGCTGGAGGCTCTGGAAGACCATGACTACACCAACTAAATATCTACCTGAAAGAGGGTCTGTGATGCCTGAAGTGGTAACATACTGTACTTGAAGGCATGTTATTAAGCATGTCATTTATAGCAACATTTTAAAAGGTAGATAAAGGCACAATATGGAATTCATATTTTAGCAAGCCTAAATGTAATAACAACTAAAATATAACCTGTCAGGGTGGGAAGGGGCGGTGACTGGAAGTGGATGCGGAATGCGAGCGTGAGAGTGTGAGAGCTCACCCCTCTCCTTCTCTTGAACCGATCTCCTCTGTGGCCGGAGTGATGCCGGGTGCTGCAGACTGACTAACTGGGAAATGGCACAGACACACAAGCGCTGGATAACACCAGCGTGTGCGATCCTTTGGCTCCGGTCCAAGGTCTCCCAGCACTCGGTAGCAAGATGGCATCTAGCAGCAACCAGCGGCCCCAACAGGAACAGCGCTCCTCCTCTCTTGGAGGATATTAGGGCGTGCTAAGCGGAACTGAGACAACGGTAATAGCAGGGGTGTGAGACCTTAATGAATCGATTCTCCTCCTTGCTTCTGTTGGATGAGCATTTCTCTGGGAACTGGTGGCAGTGTGAGAGGCCCCCGCCGTACCCCCCTTCCAGAAAGAAGAACTACTTGGCTGAGTGATGGTTTGACAGCAGAGGTGTGAGAGACCCCCACCAAACCCCCCACTTCTCTACACTTCTCTCTATTTTGGAAGGAGGTCGCACCGCAGAGGAAGTGATCCCTGTCTGCTCCTGCGACCCTGGATACATGAACAGGGGATGGGTGACAAATTTCCAATGTACTAATTCACCTCTGAAAAATATACACAGCGCATTTTTTTTTCTTTCCTAGCGTGAAGCAAGGATGTTGGGATCTTGAAGTGTGATTTGAGCTGTGGAGGTTTGCTTTTTTTTTTGTTTTTTTTCCATCTTCCTGCTGATTGCTGTCCTCCCTTTTTTAAGGGGTAAGGACAAATATAGACTTGTGGGCACTAACTCGCCTGTTTTATGATATTATGTCATCACAATGCACAACAAAAGTGATCCAGGCAGCTGCGTCTAAATTGGAGAAGTTTGCGCATGTGCAAGGTCAGGTTTCTGGCCAGACCCCCAAAAAACAGCCAGCAGATCCAACACATGAGTATGCTCTCCAAACCCCAGATGGGGGCTTCCGTCACTAGAAAAAGCCAGGTACAGAACCAGGTAAGCAATGTGACGGTAGTGAATGATGCTGGAGGAAATCCTATGGGGGAGGGGGTAGAAGATACCTTAAAGCAGCCAAAGTCATTACTTAGAATGGTAGCCTCGGGGAAAGCAGAACTGCCATTAAAGGAAGTATTACATGCAATTAACTCTTGTAAAATCACTATAAACAAAATGTCTGATCAGCTCAAATCCATCCGGTAAAACTTTCCCCCCGTTAGGCATAATATGCAAAAGCTGTGTGAAAGGACTACTGCCCTAGAGGGGAGGGTTAGCCTAATAGAGAATGACTTAAACCCTCTCAAACAGGAGATAAGAGCTATGAAAGAACAAATGGTTGATTACCAGAGATGTATGAAATGGAAAACAGGATGCGAAGAAAGAATATGAGAATAGTGGGGCTCCCCAAAAATAGTGAGGGCTCAGACCATTCTTGTAAAAATGGTTTATTTGGAGTAAAATTCCTTTCATCTTTTTTTTTTAACTTAAAGTTTATTGAAATTCAATGAAGACATACATCTGATTGTCCATATTAGGGTTTCTGCAAACAGTTGTAACATTACATAGGTCTGATTTACATAACATGTTAATAGATTGCTAACTCTAACAATATTTAGTGGCATCAGGTTGTCTCGTTGTCCATTCCCCGCCCACCCCTTTGGGTACTAACTGTGAGCGGGAACTGGGCACCAAGCTAGCAATATAAAAAGCATAATAAAAGGAAATAAGAAAAAAAAAATATATAAACATAAACAAATTTGCAATTAACCTTGGTATTTAGCATACCATTAGGTGTCAATAGGAATGAGCGATATATCATGTCCATGAGCTGAATAAATTGGATACTGATTTGACCTTCAATTGTGAGCTAGGCTGACTGAACTCAAGGAATTAAGATGTGAATAGTAATGACTGTTACTGGATCAGGCAAATGGTAAGTAGACCTGACTGGGCGTGTGGAAACCTGGGAAAATGGGGTAGGGGGAAATCTGATAGGACCATATCAGTCTGGGGATTCGCTCCTCTGATCAGCAATCCATGGAGCCCAATTTTTGAAGAAAGCTTTGGTGGACAGTTCGGATTTAGCAACTGCGTACTTCAGTTGGAAGTGCCCATTAAGTATGCGGATAGTGTCCGTTATTGTAGGTGAGTATGCTGACTTCCACCTTTTGGCTAACACAAGGTGGGCGGCTATCAGAATGTGAGTTGCCAGTACCTTTGATTGTTTGTGCCTTGTGGGGATAGATAAGCCCAGCAGGAGATCCAAAGATGTCTTGGGGGAGCTGCAGGGCATGTGGAGGAGATGAAAGTGAGGTGTATTTCGGCACCAATGTGGTAAGCAAAATAATTATATCACTATGTGAAATAAGAATACACTACTTACAATAACAAGCAGCTCCTCTGAAGACAAAATATAAATATAAATATGAATATATATATACTGTGCAATAGAATAAAGGTGTGGAAGAGGGCGCTAGTGAGATAAATCACCTAATGTGAAAAAAAATAAATCCTAACAATTGGGACACACTCACTAGGGAGTATCCCAAATGACAGGATGATACTACTAAAATAAACACTCTGATAGATATGGATCCAACAGTCAATAAATCTCTATCTAGAGATATCTTAAGTGTACACATATAAATCCAAAGAATAAAGTCCATGAAGAAAAAATTAGAAAAAATAAATGCAAAAAATAAAAATGTATAAAAAATGTGAAAAAGGTGTGTCTCTTGATTAACACAATTGATTATCCCCTTCACAGGATACTTCAATTAGTGTTCATGCAATCAATCCTGGTGATAATGCAACCTCCACCATCTATTAGAACTTCACCCGATGTGCTCTTAACAGGGAATGCGCTTACCAGATTAAATGGACCACTTTAATGAAAAAGTAGGTCTGCTACGCTGAACAGGTTACAGTGCCTGTACACTATTCATCGGACGCTGGAACTGGCACGATGCTTGTAACCATGGTATCCCAGAAATCCAACCACAAAAAACAAAAGGGGTCTATAGTGTAATACCGCTTTATTAAAACATAATAACGACTCGGTCTGAAGCTCCGTGACCACGGGACCCGCGGACCTGATCGCCGCGGGAGTCCCACGATCGGTTCCCAGAGCTGAAGAACGGGAAGAGCTGTATGTAAACACAGCTTCCCCGTTCTTCACTGTGGCGGCGTCATCGATCGTGTGATCCCTTTTATAGAGGGACACAATCGATGACATCACACCTACAGCCACACCCCCCTACATTTGTAAACACATATTAGGTCACACATAACCCCTTCAGCGCCCCCTGTGGTTAACTCCCAAACTGAAACTGTCATTTTCACAGTAAACAATGCATTTTAAATGCATTTTTTGCTGTGAAAATGACAATGGTCCCAAAAATGTGTCAAAATTGTCCGAAGTGTCCGCCATAATGTCGCAGTCACGAAAAAAATTGCCGATCGCCGCCATTAGTAGTAAAAAAAAAAAATAATAAAAATGCAATAAAACTATCCCCTATTTTGTAAACGCTATAAATTTTGCGCGAACCAACCGATAAACGCTTATTGCGATTTTTTTTAACAAAAATAGGTAGAAGAATACGTATCGGCCTAAACTGAGGATTTTTTTTTTTATATATATATATATATTTTTGGGGGATATTTATTATAGCAAAAAGTAAAAAACATTGCATTTTTTTCAAAATTGTCGCTCTATTTTTGTTTATAGCGCAAAAAATAAAAACCAGAGGTGATCAAATACCACCAAAAAGAAAGCTCTATTTGTGGGAAAAAAAGGACGCCAATTTTGTTTGGGAGCCACGTCGCACGACCACGCAATTGTCTGTTAAAGCGACGCAGTGCCAAATCGCAAAACATGGCCGGGTCCTTTAGCTGCATTTTGGTCCGGTCTTAAGTGGTTAAAGTAACTCTGTCACTAAAAATGAATTTTAAAAGAGCTTACATTTCCCACCTTGCCACTGAGCTGCTCTTTCTTGAAAAAATACACTGGCTAAAATATCTTTAACCACTTGCCGACCGCGCCATAGCAAAAATACTGCTACAGCGCGGTCGAGTTACTGTGACAGGACGTCCCTGGGACGTCCTCGTGCACTTCCGCGTTTGCGCGTCCCCTGGGGCGCGCTCGCGGAAGTGTCCGTGCTCGCCGGGTCTAGAAGACCCGGCGCATCACGGATCACGGTAAATTGCCGCGAATCGCGGCTGTTTACCACGTGATCGCTCCGTCAAATGACGGAGCGATCACTTGTAAACAAACCGGCGTCATTTGATGACGCCGGTTCCTCCCTCTCCTCTCTGTACCGTTCGGTACAGTGCGAGAGGAGAGGAGGGGGGGGAGCGCGGGGTGTCAGCAGTGCTGTGGCTGGATCTGTGACAACTGCAGTCACAGATCCAGCCATCCCTCCCAGCTCAGCAATACTCTGCCATACCCCCCATACTTACTCTGCCATACCCCCCATACTTACTCTGCCATACCCCCCATACTTACTCTGCCATACCCCCCATACTTACTCTGCCATACCCCCCATACTTACTCTGCCATACCCCCCCATACATACTCTGCCATACCCCCCCATACATACTCTGCCATACCCCCCCATACATACTCTGCCATACCCCCCCATACATACTCTGCCATACCCCCCCATACATACTCTGCCATACCCCCCCATACTCTGCCATACCCCCCCATACTCTGCCATACCCCCCCATACTCTGCCATACCCCCCCATACTCTGCCATACCCCCCCATACTCTGCCATACCCCCCGATACTCTGCAATACCCCGATACTCTGCAATACCCTGCGCGATACTCTGCAATACCCTGCGCGATACTCTGCAATACCCTGCGCGATACTCTGCAATACCCTGCGCGATACTCTGCAATACCCTGCGCGATACTCTGCAATACCCTGCGCGATACTCTGCAATACCCAAATACTCTGCAATACCCCAATACTCTGCAATACCCCAATACTCTGCAATACTCTGCAATACCCAAATACTCCGCAATACCCCAATACTCCGCAATACCCCAATACTCCGCAATACCCCAATACTCCGCAATACCCCAATACTCCGCATATATAATGTTTTGGGGTTCTATGTAATTTTCTAGCAAATAAATTGTGATTTTTCCATGTAGGAGAGAAATGTCAGAATTGGCCTGGGTGCTCCAGAACGCCTGTTGGCGCTCCCTGCATGTTGGGCCTCTGTATGTGGCCACGCCGTGTAAAAGTTGCACACATGGGGTATCGCCATACTCGGGAGGAATAGCAGAATGTGTTTTGGGGTGTTATTCGTGGTATGCATATGCTGTGTGTGAGAAATAACCTGCGAATATGACAGAAACAAGTTTTTTTTTTATTTTTTTACAGAATTTTCGGTCGTTTTTCTTTTATAGCGCAAAAAATAAAAAACCCAGAGGTGATCTAATACCACCAAAAGAAAGCTCTATTTGTGTGAAAAAAAGGACAACAATTTCAAATGGGTACAATGTTGTATGACGGAGTAATTGTCATTCAAATTGTGAGAGCACCGAAAGCTGAAAATTGGTCTGGTCAGGAAGGGGGTTTAAGTGCCCAGTGGTCAAGAGGTTAAAGTAAAAACTCACTATTTTGCCCATCATTACTGACCACCAGACAATGATGTAATTAATGAAACAATTCAATCATTAGGTTTAATTCATTGAACAAATCTGCATGGATCGGCTCAAGAGAATCGGAAAAATTGGAATTTGCAGATCGTTGTAATTATAAAAAAAAAATACAGAAGAAAACATGTAAAAATTACATTAAAGCTCCACCTGATGCCTCATAAGAAGAATATAAATATAAATTTGCCAACTTTATAAAGCTGTATTTTTTAGCCTTCACCATAGTAAAAAAAGAAATAAAATATGTAGACAGCCACTACCCATTCCTTCTGAGTAGCAAATTATTTTTCAGTGCCAGATAGGGAAGAACTCACAGCCTGGTCTGAACACAGATTCAGAGGGAACTACAGGTAAAACTCGAAAAATTTGAATATCGTGCAAAAGTTCATTTATTTCACTAATGCAACTTAAAGGGGTTGTAAAGGTAAAACATTTTTTTTCTAAATAGCTTCCTTTACCTTAGTGCAGTCCTCCTTCACTTACCTCATCCTTCGATTTTGCTTTTAAATGTCCTTATTTCTTCTGAGAAATCCTCATTCCCTGTTCTTCTGTCTGTAACTCCACACAGTAATGTGAGGCTTTCTCCCTGGTGTGGAGTGTCGTGCTCGCCCCCTCCCTTGAGGGGGGGGCGAGCAGGAGAGTCAGGATGCTCTCTACATTGCAGATAGAGAAAGGAGCAGTGTGTTATGCCGCGTACACACAATCGGTCCATCCGATGAGAACGGTCTGATGGACCGTTTTCATCGGTTAACCGATGAAGCTGACTGATGGTCAGTCGTGCCTACACACCATTGGTTAAAAAAACGATCGTGTCAGAACGTGGTGACGTAAAACACAACGACGTGCTGAAAAAACAAAGTTCAATGCTTCCAAGCATGCGTCGACTTGATTCTGAGCATGCGTGGATTTTAAATTTAAATTTAAAACAAGATTGCTTTTTTTTAACCTTTGGATAAATAACCGATGGGGCCCACACATGATTGGTTTGGTCCGATGAAAACGGTCCATCAGACCGTTCTCATCGGTTTGACCGATTGTGTGTATTAGTGGGCGTCCTGACTCTCCTGCTTGCCCCCTTCCCCCTCAAGGGAGGGGGCAAGCACGACACTCCACAACAGGGAGAAAGCCTCACATTACTGTGTGGAGTTACAGACAGAAGAAGAGGAAGTTAAGATTTCTCAGAAGAAATAAGGACATTTAGAAGCAAAATTGAAGGATGAGGTAAGTGAAAGAGGACTGCACTAAGGTAAAGGAAGCTATTTAGGAAAAAAAAATACCTTTACAAACCCTTTCAAAGGTGAAACTAATATATGAGATAGATTGGGGGGTATGTGATCGAGAGTCCTAAAAAAGGATACAGCACCTCATCCCAAAATAGATTCAAAGGAGGGGAATTTTTTGGAAGAGTTGGGGGGATTATTGCGGTGCGATGAAGAAAACCAGACAAAGTATGTATGTATATATAAAAATATATAAAAAAGGTTTATTCATTCAATTTTTACAAAATATAGTAATTCAATGTACAGATAGTGCATAAATTATTTTGTGGGAGCAAGATCTAGAAATAATTTTTTCGATCAGGTCGACCCTACTAGTTTCGCCTCTTGGCTTCTTCAGGGGAATTAGGACAAGATCGTCTCTCTAGATTACTCTAAAGAGATGAAAAAGAATAAAACAATTTTAACATATGCATACAATATAAGCTCTAAAAGAACTTTGATTATATATGTTCAACAAAACATGTCATGTATATAGAGTACAAACAAAAGTTTGGCTGGGATCTCTGGCGGGGCAAGAGAAACCAAAGTTCATAGGAGCAAATGCGCATATATCCACAGCCTGGTAGCAGCCAATGCTGTTCAGCCCATGAGAGGGGGCTGGCAGCAAAATTCCATAGGTAGGAGAAATAAAACCTACCCTAGCTTCATGCACAGCCAGTCAAGGAAAAACCCCCTCAGGGTGGATATTGAAATCCAAGTTCAACTGACAGGACTTAAAAATACAGAAGAAAAAGAATCTATGTTAGAATATGTGTTATTAAATTATGATCTGTTTCAACTAATTAAACAAATCCATAATAGAGTCAATAGGGTTAATATATGTAAAACAGCCATACCTTGAAGCGTAATAAAATCAAGGTGAATACAGGGGAATTAAGTAAGACAATAACATGGGCACTGAAGAGCCTCAATTCATCTGAGAAAAAAAAAAAAAAAAAAAAAAAAAAAAAAAGGTGTTTGAATAGATTTAGTATACTTCATAAAGTTAGTGAGAACATGGGTAACTAAATTATTAAGTGTAAGCAAGGGATCAACTTACATGGAGTATTTAACTAGATGAACAGTCTGAGTGCAAGCAAACATCAGCTGGTGATAGAAAGTCAAAGGATAGTCGTTTGCAGCAAAAATCAAGGACCAGTCAATTGCAGCTGAAAAGTCCACAGATAATCTCCTTTAAAAGGGGTAGAAAATGAATGAAAATAAATGAAAAAGTGAAGGTTTAGCCATAAGTATTCAAACCTTACACAGAGGAGACAATAGTGAGGAGAGTGAATGGTTGCAGGATGGAAACTTACCTATCTTTAAGAGGAATAAAGACATCTGTCAGTACCCTGTTGGTAGCAGACAGATAATGATCATATCATGCTATATATAGCCTGTTGGGGAGGCGGGTGCATCGCGATTGGATCTCAGAGGTCACATGGTCGCTGAGATGCCTACAATTCCCACACTCCTTAGCGCTGAAGCAGCCGTGTCATATGATGACACCGGCCAATCAGCGGAGCCGCACTCTGGAGAAAAAGGAAAAAAGGAAGGAAACGTATGAGTGCAGAGGGGAGGAACACAGAGCACTAAAAGAGAGCGATTGCCAGCCAGCAGCACCAAAACAGTCACACATACACAGAGCGGCGTGGACCATGACCGCAAGCTGACTGATCAAGGCAAACCAAGCAATCAAACATGAAAGCAAAAGCAGTAGATCATATATTGTAGAAGTCAAAATATAATAAAGAATTAAGACAAACAAAAAATCACTAATAAGAAGGGGAGAGAGACCCTGAACAGGGATGTGAATGGGCTGATGTATGGAAAAGGGCTGTAGTGGCTTATTGGGAAGGATGCGCATTACCTCCAGAACTACTTAGGGCTCGAGCTAGTCCCACATATAGGTGAACCCAGAAAGGAAAAATTGCCAAGCCAGAGACCCAAGCCAAAATAAAAAATTATATACAACATATTTACCAATAAAATGAAAAATGTAGGGTTTACACTATATGTACAAACATATGTATTCAGTATATTTCAATACATACAATCAAAAATCGACAACATTATTATTGATTCATAAATTATACATCAATATTCAAAGTAAGTAAATGTGGTTGTTATAATGATATATAGCAATATATAACACATTATTGCCCCCATCATAAATGGGAGCAGGTGGGTTGATTTTAGCCAGTGCCGAAACTTGCCCACTAGGTGGAATATGGGGCAAAGAGTTTGGTGGTCAAAGTAGAATACATGTAGGACCTGCTGGAGAGTGGCAATAGAGCAGGATGTAATGAGGAGGGAGGAAATGACCAGACCATAACACCTTTCTTAGATGGAATAACGTAGAGGCCACACCATTTTATTTAATAATAATAGAATTTCTTATAAATATTTCTTTCACAGAAAGGGCTTGAAACTGATATATTCGTTCAACCCCGGAAATTTAGTGGCATCTAACTGATGTATCCATTTGGTTTCAAGTTGGAGTAAGGTCTGGTCAATTCCTCCACTTCGAACATGTATAGGAACATGCTCCAGGGCTGAGAAACTTACAGCGTTAAGATCAAAGTCATGTAGGCAACCTACATGTCTATTTAAAGCAGTGGTCATTAGACGCTTATATAGAGGGTTGACATGGTCTCTAATGCGTTTAAAAAACGGTCTCTTGGTCTTGCCAACATAGAAACATCCACATTGGCAAGATGCCAAGTAGACGACGCCCACCGATTGACAGGTGACACGGAACTTTAGTTTGTGAATGCGACCGTTGGGTAAAAGAGTGACGTCATTGGTATATATAAACCGACAAATGTCACAGTTACCACAAGAAAAAGTACCTTTGGTAGTAGATGTCTCACATTCCTTTCTGGTGTGGTGACTTTGGACAAGGCGATCCCTCAGTGAGGGAGTCCGTTTAAATGTGATTTCAGGATATGGTTTTATATATTTTGATATCGTATTGTCGGCTAGAAGTAGGGGCCAAAATTTTTTAAAAAATCTGTCGCATTTGAATATGCTGTTGCGAAAATTTTGATAGAGTCAGTTTTATTAGGTGGTTTGTTGGCATTTGAATAAATAAGATTAGATCGGTCTAGTCTGATCACCTTGTTGAATGATCTTTTGAGCAAGGATCGACTGTAGCCCCTGGAGAGTAATCTACAGTATAGATCATTAGCTGCAGCGTGGAAATCTGTGTCTCTGGTGCAGTTTCTTTTTAGCCTCAGGAACTGGCTGTAAGGAATGCTATCCAAGAGTGGTTCAGGGTGGGCACTGGTCGCATGCAAAACAGTGTTGCCCGCAGACGGCTTGCGATACAGTGATGTATGCAAGCGACCCATACGGTCAACATGGATACGCAGATCCAGGAAACTTACATCAGTTTGGCTACATTCCATGGTGAACTTTAGGTTGAAGGTGTTAATAGCCAGTAATTGCATAAGGAGTGTGAGTTCCTCCCTAGAGCCATACCACAAAATCAGTATGTCGTCTATATATCTGTACCATTTAATGGCCTTAGACAACAGTTTTGACAGACATATGTTCGAAAAGATCTCCTTCTCCCACCCCCCCAGATACAGGTTAGCATAGCTGGGGGCACACTTGGTCCCCATAGCCACTCCCTGTATCTGGAGGAAGTGGGAGGAGTCGAACATAAATACATTTCTTGTTAAGATAAACTTCAAAAGTTTCAGGACAAAAGCATTATAGGGATCAGAGTTTAGGCCACGTGCCTGTAATTCTATGGATATAATTTCAAGGCCTTTGGAGTGTGGTATACAGTTATACAGACTCTCCACGTCGAGGGCCACCAGCCAAGATCCAGGTGGAATGGACTTACCATCCAGAGTTTGGAGCAGGTGGATGGTGTCCTTTACATAAGAGGGAAGAGACGTAACATGTGGTAACAAATATCTGTCCACCAAGGTGCTGGCTTTTTCTGTTAAACCGTTGCATCCCGAAACGATCGGTCGACCTGGGGGATGTTCTAAAGATTTATGAACTTTTGGTAGTGCATAGAATGTAGGGATTTTGGATTCCCTCACGTTCAAAAAATTCCAGGTATTTAAATCAATCGTGCCTTTTTGATAGGCTTCAAAAATCAGTTCATAGTACTCCTTATTGAAGTTTTCTATTAAAGTCTTAGAGATCGGTCTGTACCAGTCTTTGTTGCCAAGGATGTCGAGGCACATGGACTCATATGCCCCGACATCCATGACAACAACGTTTCCGCCTTTATCGGCTGGCTTTGTGATCAATCCGGGATGGTTTTGCAAGTCAGACACAGCTTTCAACAGAGCAGGGGACAAGTTTTTATCAACCCTCCTGTTCAAGTCCATAAGTTGAATTTCATTTGTCACTTGTTGAACAAAAGCCCAAAGGTTGGGATTCATCTGTAAAGATGGAAAAGATCTCGATTTGGGCTTGTATGAAGCCGGGGGAGGGAAGGTCACACCAGAGACGACCAGACCAACAGATCTTGGTGTGGTATCATCTCCAGTCTGACCCTCCTCCCATAGACACATCAGGTCATCCATTGCCTGGAGTTCCCGATCAGTGTAATCCATCAATGAAAAATCAATGCCGTCTGATTGTTTCGGTTTATCATAAAGAACCTTAAATAGTAAGCGTCGAGCAAATAAATGTGTGTCTTTTATCAGCTGAAATTTGTCCATATCAGCTGATGGGCAAAAAGTTAGTCCAAGGCCAAGTACATGGATTTGTTCAGTGGTCAGGTTTTCACTTGAAAGGTTGATTACCTCTAGTCCTGAAGTGCCAACATTGGAGCTTGAGGTGTAGGTGTTGGGTTTTGTTCCTGATTTTTCCCTAAAAAAATGGGAGCAATCTTGGGATCGATTAACTGTGTGTTAGATGGAAACATTGTAGGAATGAGAGGTTCGCTTACCCGTCGTATGATGGACGAGGATAGAGCGGAGGGGATAGAGGGGATAATCCCAACTGATGGTAGTAGTGTGGGGTTAGAGGCCTTAACCGCGATGGATGGTCTACCCTGTAATGGGGTGGACGAGTGCGTATTTAGTGGAATATTGTGAGTTGTTTGTGACTTACGGTTACCGGGCGGGCCGAAAGTGCGATGTAGTGATTCCAGTGACGCAGCAGTGCGATCTCCCTTTCGTCTCTTAGGAAGTCTATCCTGTGAAAAGTCATGATACGTGGTTGAGGTACTTGGAGAGACAGAGACAGAAGCAGAACCTGTATTTGGTATATTGTTTTGAGTTTTAGGACCCTCAAAATTTGAGGGTTTAGTATACTTAGAGGGTGTAGCCTGGTTCCACTTATAGGCATAACCATTTTCATGAGCTTGTTTATCTCGTTGGAACTTTCCTTCTTTAGTACTGATGATACTCAGTGTGTACTCCTCAAGGTATACCCTCAGATGTTTGTCACGAGAGACAAACCTGGGGGAGACCGAAGCAAGTACACAATCAGAGTACCAATTACCAATTTGGACATCTATTTCCTCCAATTCACTTTCATATTGTTTACACAATATACTAATCATTTCCTGAGAACAAGTTTGTAAATTATGCTCCCATGACTGCTTCAAGGAATCATTGATTTTACGTACGTTAGGGAAAATTTGGATTCGTAGACCCCAAGGGACCACATGATTTTCCATGTATTTTTCAAAATAGGCTTTATGCCAATAGATTCTGGCCTTCTTTTCCAAAAGGCGTTGTAGTCGCATGAAGATTTTATCTAAGTCCTCATCCGACATTTTGGCCTCTTTCTGGGAGGACTGGATTCTAGACATCAAATCCTCCCAGGCTGCCCCACAGAAGTCGGCCATGTTTAACGATGTACACCAATACCGGTATTTAGGCTACTATCAACCAACTATATTAAATAAATCGTTATTTTGTGTATCTACAGTTATAATATCAGTTCTTACAAAAAGTACCAAAAAAATTTTTTTTAGGAAAATAATATCACAATTCTTATAAAGAAAAAGGGGGAAAGACAAAGAAAAAATAACACAGTTTGTCTGGTTTATTATAAGGACTGTCGACCACGGATTGGACGGTGAATTGAAACACCTAAATACGTGGTAGATTGGGGGGTATGTGATCGAGAGTCCTAAAAAAGGATACAGCACCTCATCCCAAAATAGATTCAAAGGAGGGGAATTTTTTGGAAGAGTTGGGGGGATTATTGCGGTGCGATGAAGAAAACCAGACAAAGTATGTATGTATATATAAAAATATATAAAAAAGGTTTATTCATTCAATTTTTACAAAATATAGTAATTCAATGTACAGATAGTGCATAAATTATTTTGTGGGAGCAAGATCTAGAAATAATTTTTTCGATCAGGTCGACCCTACTAGTTTCGCCTCTTGGCTTCTTCAGGGGAATTAGGACAAGATCGTCTCTCTAGATTACTCTAAAGAGATGAAAAAGAATAAAACAATTTTAACATATGCATACAATATAAGCTCTAAAAGAACTTTGATTATATATGTTCAACAAAACATGTCATGTATATAGAGTACAAACAAAAGTTTGGCTGGGATCTCTGGCGGGGCAAGAGAAACCAAAGTTCATAGGAGCAAATGCGCATATATCCACAGCCTGGTAGCAGCCAATGCTGTTCAGCCCATGAGAGGGGGCTGGCAGCAAAATTCCATAGGTAGGAGAAATAAAACCTACCCTAGCTTCATGCACAGCCAGTCAAGGAAAAACCCCCTCAGGGTGGATATTGAAATCCAAGTTCAACTGACAGGACTTAAAAATACAGAAGAAAAAGAATCTATGTTAGAATATGTGTTATTAAATTATGATCTGTTTCAACTAATTAAACAAATCCATAATAGAGTCAATAGGGTTAATATATGTAAAACAGCCATACCTTGAAGCGTAATAAAATCAAGGTGAATACAGGGGAATTAAGTAAGACAATAACATGGGCACTGAAGAGCCTCAATTCATCTGAGAAAAAAAAAAAGGTGTTTGAATAGATTTAGTATACTTCATAAAGTTAGTGAGAACATGGGTAACTAAATTATTAAGTGTAAGCAAGGGATCAACTTACATGGAGTATTTAACTAGATGAACAGTCTGAGTGCAAGCAAACATCAGCTGGTGATAGAAAGATCAAATATATGAGATAGACTCATTACATGCAAAGCAAGATAGTTCAAGACATGATTTGTCATAATTGTGATGATTATGGCCTACAGCTCATGAAAACCCCAAATCCGGGGGGGCGTGGCCTGCAGCGGAGCCGGATGGCAGCATAGAGAGAGAGCTCCGCAATCCACGAGCGAACAACGGCATTAAACAACCTGCAAAAGGACAAATTTTGGCCCTACAACTGTGCGATCCGATCGGGGCACACTCGGGGATCATGACCAACAAACGGAAGGGCTCCGTGAAACCTCAGCGCCTGATGGACATGTTTACAGTCCCGAGGGACGGAGGCAGGCAAGATGGCGCCGGCGCGGCCTCAACTCCAGTGCCTAATAGCCAGACCAAACGCAGTGGGGGAACCCGCTCGGACTACAGATCACAGATGTCCCCTCAGGGAGACCAACAATCCACTACTTCCCCCTCCGACAGCCCTGCAAAAGCTCGGATGAGGATGGATGGCGCTGGATGCGGCCCTGCAGTGAGCCCTACGTCAGACTCTGGGGATGACACACGTGAAGTACCAGACTCCATTGCCACTTTCCCTACTAGTAACCAGCCTGTGATGGACACTGTACTTAGAGACATGTTGGTGACACTACGTAGCTCACTTCAAGCAGATATGATGAACTGTATCCATAGAGTGAGTGGGGAGCTGAGGGAGGTGGAAGACAGGGTGGAACACATCGAAACAAAGATGGGGGAGTATGCCTCCACCATTAATAGTCTAGTGGATACTAGTGAAGCTCAGGAGGAAAGCAGTGAATGGATCAAAAACAAATTAGCAGACATTGAATACAGATCCAGGAGGAACAATATGAAAATAAGGGGAGTCCCTGAGTCAATACAACCCCTGGATCTGCGATCATATGCGATCGACTTATTCTCATCCCTCCTCCCTAACCTTACCGAAGTGGACATTACAATAGACAGGATACACAGGCTTCCAAAACCTGCCTTCCTGCCTGCTGATGTACCCAGAGATGTGATTCTGCGCATGACCTTTTTCCATGTGAAGGAGCAGCTAATGCAGGCGATGCGCAGAAATGAGAATATTCCCTCCAGATTCCAAAACCTGCAATTCTACCCTGATCTCTCCCAGCACACCATGCAAAAAAGGCGGAATCTTGGCACTATCAACAAGGCTCTAAGGAACCATAGTATCCCCTACAAATGGGGCTTTCCCACTAAGCTTGTCATCACATACAAAGATAGATCATTCAATGTTGACACTGTGGACAGGGGAATCAAGCTACTGAAAGAATGGGAGATCCTGCCGAGTTCCAGTGAGAGCGACAAACCAACTTCCCAAAGAGCAATTGTTACCCCCGATTGGAAACAGGTTACACAAAGGAACGCCAGATCACATAAGTAATCTCCACTTTGTCCTTCGTTAGGATCTTTAAGGTCTCTCGTGGTAACCGCGATGGGTTTTGGGCATGAACTTACCCCTCCTTGAACCTGAGCAGTATTCAACTGCACCCGGGCATGACCTTTTTGTGATACCTTCTGTTGCCATGGAAATGGCTGGATGTCCGTTGATATCCCAACTAATTTTTTGTATTACCTTTCTGTTTTCTTCTTTTTTCTATTATTTTTGGATACATGCAGATGACAAAGTACCCTCAGGATGGAGCTCTGCTGGATGGTATGCTCAATCTCCGCACCATGGACCTACGGCTCGGATGGTCGTCTCCAGAGTTAGTTGCCAATTCGGGGTCGCAGTGAGTAGTCATGTTCATAAGCCTAAACAAACACTGGGACAAGGCCCGCCAGGGGGAGTTACGATCCTCCAGGGATCGAACTTGCCACAGAACACACATCTCCCCAAGTACGCAGATGCCGGTCACAATCTTATCTATTAATGCTAGGGGCCTAAACCACCCTGTCAAGAGACGGTCCATGTGGAAAGAAGCCACGCTACATAAAAGTGACATCATATGCGCTCAGGAAACACACTTTAGCAGAGAATCCCCACCCCAGTGCTCCCACAGAAACTTCCCCCATGTATTCGTTGCTAACGCTAACACCAAAACGAAGGGGGTACTAACAGCCATACGAGACACAGTAACCTTCACATTACACATGGAGTTGGCTGACCCTGGGGGGAGGTTCCTGGTCCTGGTGTGTGATATCAACTCAGTGACATACACAATTGTTAACGTATATGCTCCGAATGTCCACCAGACACAATTTTTCAACAAATTAATGAGGAAACTACAGTATATTAAGAGAGGCCTTCTTGTGATGTGTGGGGACTTCAATGCTGTGCCAGACCTGGCCATGGACTCCACGACCAGAGCACATAGAATGTGAGCTTCCCTTCAGGGATCTATCCATAACGCAGAGTTGTTCGATGTATGGAGATGTCTCCATGCTGGGGAAAGAGACTTTACCTTTTTTTCGGCTCCTCATCGCACTTATACGAGGATAGACTTGTTTTTGACTGACTACAACACTCTAACTAGGACTGTCTCCGCATCTATTAACGACATAACGTGGTCGGACCATGCTTCAATTTCTATATCTCTTAAGGATGCTTTACCCGCCAATCCTCCCCCAGTTTGGAGAGCTAACACGTTCCTATTGCAACAACCTGATGTGCGACAAACCGTAGAAAAGCACCTAAAGGAATTTTTTGATATAAACGACACACCTGCTCAGGATCAATTCACCTTGTGGTCTGCCCATAAGGCGTATATTCGGGGGATACTTATTCAACTGGGGGCTAGGGCGAGGAGGCAGCGGCATAAAAAAATCAGGGACCTCACAGAGGAAATTGCAAGGGGAGAATGTGAGAATAAAAAACATTCCTCACAGGCATTATCTGCCAGGCTCACACAACTGAGAAGTGACCTCAGGCTCCTCCTGCTAGAGGATTTTGAGAAACACTCCAAAAAGTTAAAGATGACATACTATGCACAGGGCAACAGGGCTGGCAAAATGCTAGCAAACACAATTAAGGGGCGACGAATCAAATCCAGAATCCCTTACATTCTACATCCCTTACACAAAACAAAAATGTTTCACCCTCAAGATGTGGCAGATGCCTTCAGCCATTACTATGGCACTCTCTATAACTTAAAAGAAGACAAAGACATGTATCAACCCACGGCCCCTATGATAAATGATTTTCTGAGCAAAGTGTCCTTGCCCCAACTATCCCCGACACAAATTGAGTCCCTAAATCCCCCCTTCACTATTATGGAGATCCAAAAAATTATTGATTCCCTCCCCTCCAACAAATCCCCAGGTCCTGATGGTTTTGTAGGGGAATACTTTTAGATGTTTAAAACCATCCTGACACCCTACCTCCAAAAAGTATTTAGCAAAGCTGCCGCCTCCTCGTCCTTCCCCTCAGAAATGCTAGAAGCACTTATCGTGACCTTGCCCAAGCCAGGGAAGGATCCGGATACTCCAGCCAACTTTAGACCTATTTCACTATTGAATAGCGACATTAAATTATACGCCAAACTTATTGCAAGCCGACTAGTGGATATATTGCCTGTACTGATTCATCCGGACCAGGTCGGATTCACCAAGGGGCGACAGGCCTCAGACGCCACGAGGCGGCTGATCAATGTTGTTCACCTGGCACAGGTGCAGCGAAGGCCTTCTCTGCTCCTTGCTCTGGATGCAGAGAAGGCCTTTGATAGGGTCCACTGGGGGTATATGGAGATGGTCCTAGAGAGGTTTGGGTTCACTGGACCTATCCTCTCTGCAATATTGGCCCTATACTCATCGCCGTCGGCCAGGGTGTTTACCTCTGGGACGCTCTCTAGACCCTTTACTATCACCAATGGCACCCGCCAGGGGTGCCCTTTATCACCCTTGATTTTCAACTTAATTCTAGAACCCCTTGCATCGCATATTAGAACACATAGCGACATCAGTGGATTTCTCACGTCTAAAACGGAACACGTTATCAGCCTTTTCGCTGACGACATTATTTTGATGCTTACAAACCCCAATACTTCCCTGGATGCGGTACATGAAACTCTTCAAATGTTTGGGAAACTTTCCTACTACAAAGTTAATGAAAATAAATCTTTTATTTTGGGGATGGGGATTAGTAATGGATTAAGATGTTCACTCAGTTCACGGTTTCCGTACACCTGGAGCAACAAAGGAATTAAATATCTGGGTATCACACTGACGGCTACATCAAAGGAACTATACACGTACAACTATACAACATTCCTGGCCTCCTTCCCAGCTAAGCTACAGGGGTTGGCTAAAAGCGAGCTACTGTGGTCGGGCCGCCTGGCGGCCTTTAAAATGATGGTCCTCCCACAAATAATTTACTTGTTCAGGACTCTCCCCATCCCAGCCCCTAACTCCTTTTTTGGTAAACTCCAAGCTCTGATAAATCGTTTCCTATGGAAAGGCAGGAAAGCAAGGTGGGCATTTAGGAATTCCATAGCTTCTAGGGGAGCAGGAGGGGTGGGAAATGTAGTGGTCAGAGACTATCACACGGCTGCTATTCTGACACAACTTAAGACGTGGTTCCCTAGTTCGCCAGCCAAGAGATGGAAAGAACTGGAGGAAATCCAATATACCCTTGGGAGTCTCTATGATCTTCTAATGGCATCTGTTCTTCCATCTAGGCCTCCAGACGGAATGTCTCCCACTATGATAGCCTCTTTGAAAGCGTGGGATATGCTTACGCAGATACCCCAGATGCATCATCCTGGGAAGACCTTTTCTTTACCGATAACATGTCTCACAGCCGTTATCCCAGACTCATTGGTCTAAGAAGGGAATAGCTTACATCTCCGACTTAATGATAGGCCCCTTAGGAAAGACATTTAGATCACTCCAGGTGGAGTTTGGCTTGGGGGAGGCTGAATACTTTACCTACCTGCGAATATGCCATTTCCTTAAGAATGGTCCGCCTCTCTCGATCCAACTCCACTGGAGGATAACACTATACTTCACCAACCAACACACCAACATAAAAGGGATTTCCCTGTTCTATAGTGCTATAAGTAATAAACTAGTATTTACGAAAACCACTAATATAGAAGCGTGGGAGAGAGACCTAACTACTTATTATTCCTCGGAACAATGGCAACGTGCTCTACAAACTACTTACGCCTCCACTAGATGCATAAACCTTTGGGAACAACACCAGAAAGTGCTACTAAGATGGTATTTGACCCCTTTTAGGATCTCAAAATTTAGCCCTCAAGCATCTCCATTATGCTGGAGGGGATGTGGCCATGTGGGCACCCTATTCCACATACTGTGGGAGTGCCCTCACTTACGCCCGATCTGGAACGCAGTTTTTGACCTAGTAACCCAAGTAGTACAGGGGAGGGTGCCTAAAACCCCGGGGTTTGCTGTACTCTCGCTGGAGATAGATTCTATCCCAAAAATCAGTAGAGGGATTGTTTCCCATATACTGCTGGGTACCAGATTGGCTATCACCCGCCACTGGAGAGACAAGAGGGTCCCCGTAATGCAGGAAATATTCACAACAGTCAATACGCACATAGGATATGAACTAATGTTCGCAGCATCCCAAGGCAAATATGCGATGGCTTGCAAAAGGTGGAGTCCGTGGACTGAGTGGTACAAGATGAAACATAGCTGTTAACAGAATTTGTATTTCTAAATATTGAGATTACATGGAGCAATCATATTAGATACAGACTTCAAATATGCATATAACCACGTGATATCAGTATGTGTCCTGCCTTTCCTTTGTTTTTGTTTTTGTATTTCTTTTCTCTTTCCTTTTCCTCTTACCCTTTTCCCCTCTTCTCTTTCATCCTATCTATCTTCCGCATTATTCACTGATGTTTACTTACCCTCTACTGTGCTACATTGACAATCTCGAATATGACTTTTATTGCTTCACTCATGTGGGTCTTGTTACTGTTATTGTGTGGGGGGGGGGGGGGATGGGGGCTGGACCCTCTCAGGAAGTACACAGTTAGATCCCATGGGGTGTGGAGAGGGATCCACCCTTACTCCTTCCTCTCCTTATACCCTCTGGTCTCCCGCTCTTTTCCTGAGGCCGCACTAATTTGAGAGTTCTGTTGACCTGGAGGGAAGACATGTCTAGAAGTATATTCCTTCAATACAGTATACGGGTATATTGATGTATAACTTTTACCTTGCAACTAAGTTATCGAGATTTTCTGATGATTTGTACATAACGTATTGCTCATTGTGTTTATCTCATGAAAATTTAATAAAAACTTATTGAATTAAAAAGAAAACCCCAAATCCACAATCTCAGAAATTAAGAATATAACATGCAATCAACAAAACAAAGATTGTAAATAGAACAATATCGCAATTCTGAAAAGTATAAGCATGCATATGTACTCAGTGGGCCAGATTCATGAAGCACTTACACCGTTTTTTTGGTAGATGCACGGCGTAAGTGCAGATTTACCCAGAGAACCAGATTACGCCTCCAAATAGACTTCATCGCCTCGGTGTAACCTTTCCACGCCGGCGCGGTGTTGGCGCAGATTTACGCTGGTCGGATCTGGCGCGGCCATGGTTTTTGTGTTTTAAATATGCAAATGAGGTTTTTGGGCCGATTCATCAACTTAAGCTTGACCGGCGCAGGCTACTCCCGGTGAGCGGAGCTGAAATTTCCGGTGCAAAGTTACCCCTCATAAAAGCAGGGGTAACTTTGCTCCAAACTTGCAGAGGTCAGCTGGAGAGCAGCTAAAGCAGCAGCGTTACAAACGAACTGAGCAACAACACTTGCTGGACAACACATAGAGGCGGTCCCCATGTTGGGAGAGGCCCTCAATAATTACAGCCCTCTCCTCTGGGCTGAAATTGGTCATCCGCCCACCTGAGGATTCATCATCAGCCATAACTGCCCCACCACAATGCAAACGACCTAGCTTAGAAAAAAAAAAGCTTCAGTACATTTGCACCTGCAGGGCGGAAGTCTGGGCTGATTCATGGACTGGGCTTTGGTAGTGGGTCGGCGTAGCTCAGGGATCACGCCGGGGCGCAGTTCTGAGCATGTGCAGATTGGGGCATTTACCCCTGGATGTCACTGAGCATGTGCGGTCTAAGATGCACCCCGGCATGACCCCTGCGCCATGGTCGGCACTTCATTAGCATAGGGTGACTCCCAATTGGCCTTACCCCGCCTTACGCCGTCTAAAATCCGCCCCGCTGGGGCATCGTAGACAAAAAAAGTTTCTTGAATCACCTAACTGCCTCTCCGCGCTGGACCGGTGTAGTCTAAAAATGATGCACCACGCCGGTGCAAATCTGCACCATTGTACATGAATCTGGCCCAGTACGTGGTTTCGGCCCTTTTGCAGCAATTACTGCCTCAATGCAGCATGGCATGGAAGCTATCAGCCTGTGGCACTTCTGAGGTGTTATGGAAGACCAGGATGCTTCAAGGGCAGCCTTCAGCTCTTCTGCATTGTTCGGTCTCATGTTTCTCTTGGCAATTTCCCATAAATTCTCTATGGGGTTCAGGTCAGGCGAGTTTGCTGGCCAATGAAGCACAGTAATCCCAGTCATTGAACCAGGTTTTGGTGATTTTTGCAGTGTGGGCAGGTGCCAAGTCCCGCTGGAAAATAAAGTCAGCATCCTCATAGAGGACATGGGCTTCAAATGTCGTATTCCTCACAAAGTGCTCCAAAATCTCCTGGTAGACGGCTGCGTTGACCCTGGACTTAATGAAGCATAGTGGACTAACACCAGCAGATGACATGGCTCCCCAAATCAACACAGACTGTGGAAACTTCACACTGGACTTCAAGCATCTTGCAGTGTGTGCCTCTCAATTCTTCCTCCATACTCTGGGTCCTTGGTTACCAAATGAGATGCAAAATTTGCTCTCATCAAAAAAGAGGACTTTGGACCACTGAGCAACAGACCAGGTCTGTTTTTTATCTTTAGCCCAGGTAAGACGCTTCTGACGTTTTTTGTTCAGGAGTGGCTTGACAAGAGGAATACGACATTTGAAGACCATGTCCAGGATCCGTCTGTGTGTGGTGGCTCTTG
The DNA here is from genome assembly GCF_905171775.1 of Rana temporaria. Taxonomy (NCBI): domain Eukaryota; kingdom Metazoa; phylum Chordata; class Amphibia; order Anura; family Ranidae; genus Rana; species Rana temporaria. Next base: position 222,662,946 of record NC_053493.1, read on the forward strand.
ATGCACTACAGCCTCAGTCCACTCCTTGTGAAAGTCCCCAACACTTTTGAATGGCCTTTTCCTGACAATCCTTTCCAGGCTGCGGTCATCCCTGCTGATTGTACACATATTTCTTCCACACATTTCCCTTCCACATAACTTTTTATTAATGTGCTTTGATTCAGCACTTTGGGAACATCCAAATTCTCTTGCAATTACCTTTTGAGGCTTTCCCTCCTTATGGAGGGTGCCAATGATGATTTTCTGCACAACTGTCAGGTCAGCAGTCTTTCCCATGATTGTGATTCCTACTGAACCAGACTGAGAGACTATGTAAAGCTTTAGGAACCCTTTGCAGGTTTTATGGCTTAATTAGCTGATTAGAGTGGCACACTTTGAGCCTAGAATATTGCACCTTTTAACAATAATTACATTTTCTGAGATTGTGGATTTGGAGTTTTGATGAGCTGAAAGCCATAATCATCATGATTATGACAAATCACGGCTTGAACTATCTCATATATTAGTTTCACCTTTTAAGTTGCATTAGTGAAATTAATGAACTTTTGCATGGTATTCTAATTTTGTGAGTTTCTCCTGTATATAGTAAAGTGTTTTAAGAAGGCTTTACTATACTTTTGCATTATTTAAATGAGGGATTTTGGATTGTTTTAATTGGTTCTCATCATAACCTGCAAAGCTCTACTCGCAACTCAGGCAGCTTTAACAGTTCACTTTTCAGCACTAAGCATGGGTTCTCTCTTCCTCCGTTCCATCTGTTCTGTGGGGAAAGTCCATTCTGAGGCTTCTGCAAATAGAAGGACTGGTCAGTGCGAGAAATACAATGCAACAAGGAGAAATGTTCTGCAGGCAAGGTATAGGATCCACAGATCAGGTTACACACAAAATCACACAAAACTGTAACTGAGGGGGGTGCGTGTTTCAGCACATCACAGAGGGGGTATAACCTCTGTCATTTTTTTTTGCACCTTTGGGAACTGGGAAGATTCCCCTTCACTTTCTGTTCCATAACCAGAAAATGAGAGAAAATCCCTCCAAAGTGAGGGAATCCTGGAGTTTCACTAATATCCACATTGCAAGATTTCCCATATTCCTGTTCTGGTGTTAACAAAATTTGGGATTATTCTTACTTTTTCACTTTTGATGATAATGGAAAAAAGGGCAAATAGAGACAATGGGGCAGATTCACAAAGGTATTACGCCGACGTATCTCTTGATACGCCGCGTAATTTCAAATTTTGCGCATCGTATCTTTGTTTTGTATCTTCAAAACAAGATACGGCGGCATCTCGGCTAGATCCGACAGGCGTACGTCTTAGTACGCCGTCGGATCTGAGCTGCAATTTTTCGGCGGCCGCTAGGTGGCGTTTCCATCGAATTCTGCGTCGAGTATGCAAATTAGCTAGTTACGGCGATCCACGAACGTACGTCTGGCCGGCGCATTTTGTTTACGTCATTTGCGTTCGGCTTTTTCCGGCGTATAGTTAAAGCTGCTATATGGTGGCATACTCAATGTTAAGTATGGCCGTCATTCCCGCATACAATTTTGAATTTTTTACGTCGTTTTCGTAAGTCGTTCGCGAATAGGGATTTGCGTAGAATGACCTCACCGTCATAAGCATTGGCTTGTCCTGGGTTAATTTTGAACATGCACACTGGGATGCCCCCACAAAAAAAAAAATTGTTTACATCGGGTCACGACGTATTAACATAAAACATGCCCCCATCACAGAGATTTGAACGGGGAGCCATTACGCCGCCAAAGATACACTACACCGCCGTAACTTACGGCGCAAATTCTTTGAGGATTCGAAAAAAAGAAAAAAGTTACGGCGGCGTAGTGTATCTTAGATACGCTGCGCCCGGCGCTGAGGTACGTGAACCCTAATGGGAGCACAGACAGAAATAAAAACCTAACAAGAGTCCTAATCCATCTCCACTTTCCAATGCAAAAAAAGTTTAGTTATACTTTCCGTTATACAGTATTGGAAGTGGTATTCTTTCAGAAGGCAAAAAATGATTATGTTTTAAATATTGAATGTATGTGTATTGTTGAAAAGTGCCATATGTCACAGCATCGGGAAGTTGTAAGCATCAGTGTTTCCTCAGATACTGTAGTCACTAATAAATCAAAACATATTAAATCAAATGAACATTGACACTAACTGTTTTAAATGTCTTAAATTTCTTCTAAATGTCATTTTCAACCTTGTAACATTCTGTCATACTGATAAAGTGTTATGCATCAATATATTTCCTATAGGCATTGTTGTATCTTACTCGAGTGTAACATAAAACAACTTAAACTAAATCATCAGAGATTGATATGATCCTTCTGCTACTGTTGAAAGTGCAGAGAGAGACTTAGAACAGACAGCTGGTCTTAATTAGTGTTTGTGTTCTCCCACCTTGACAAAATAAATGTTCACAGTCTTAGATGTAGATATTAATGATACATTACTAATTAAAGGTATGAGAGGTTGAAGAAACTGATCACAGCTCATTAGATTCAAAAGATACAAAAGACAGGTCAGAGACATGCTAGCAAGTCCTTGCTGTTTCAGTCATCTCAGTAAGTATTTAAGAAATGATTCCTTGCTAAAATATTAAGCACAGTTTAAGCTGATGTGCAATAAAATTCTGTGATGATTATAGGCATAATTATGATGCTTCTTGTTGGCTGTGTGTAGCTAGAAGAAATACTAATGCAAATGTGTGGACGCAGTCTATAAAACGCATAATTATGAAACACAATAAAATGATGTATCAAGAAAATTATGTTTAAAGCTGAACTCTAGGATAAGCAAATATGTTATAAATACAACAGGCATATATATTCTTATGTGAATTGTGGCCTGCCTTATACATTTTTTTGCAGATCCTTGCAGTAATCAAGCATGACATTTTGTCTTTGTGCAATACTGTCCCATAATAAACACTGTTCACAGCTGCTCTCTCAAAGTTTTGCAGGGTGACTGAAATTGTATCCACCCCTCCTAATTTTCTGCATGCAGCCTGTAGTGGGTGGGGGTGTTAGGTCCCTCCCATAGCTTTGTTCTCAGCTCTGGCCAATGAGCAGCATGGTGGTAATGGCACTACCACATTTACAAGGTAATAGCTGGTCTTGCAAAGTGCATCAATGGTGCATGCAAAGTGGATTTATATGCTCTGTGGCTACTGTGGAATATATTTAAATTAAGGTTTTTCTGCCTTAAAGCTTAACTTCAGGTTTGTTTTTTATTTGGATAGAGTGGGAAGAGGTAACATTTCTGTCAGATTTATCATTCCAAAAAATACAGTAGTAGTCCCTCTCATCTGTTTCAAACTAGCAAAAAGCATACCTAAGCTGTATAGATGTTTAGGCTGTGTTGCTGTACAATTAAGGAGAATGAGCTGTCTCCAGGTATATGTTCCATAGAAGGAAACTGTTAGTTTAAAGTTAGGGACCAGATTTATTAGAGGTGCCCTAAAGCTGAACTCCAGGTTTTCTATTACTTTAAATAGTTTGTTTGGGGGGAGGGGTGACTGATCACCATCATGACTGTGTAAAGCCCAAGCTTGTGCAGCTCTCCGAGGAAACTGCATATCCATGCCCGCCCACTGCTGCCTCCACGGCTCACCAGCAACCTGTTGCTCTCCCACAGTGACCGTCCAGCTACATAAATTATTGGGAACTACAACAAGATAGTGGTGGGAGCCCTTCCAGTGTGGCTCTGCTGCTAATCCCGATGCAGTAGGACATGCAGAGGATGCATGCTGCTCGATTCCACTATCTCCAAGGAGAGATTCCCAGCCTGATATATTCGATGGGCCGTGCATGGAGGTATGTGAATCCAAAGTACAATCATTATCTGGAACTCTGCACACTGACACACTGACCCTATAGCCTCATTTTCCCTCTGCACATAAACCAATTTATAACCCTATGCTAAAATACATGTTGCTATCCCTACACTCCTCACTTCAAGCAGACATGCTTTCATGCTTTAACAAGCACTCTGCAGAAGTACAACAATTAGGTAAAAGAGTGAGCCACCTGAAAGATAACACAGGTGCTTGCACCATATCTTGTAACAACATGGTAGATGCTCACGAGCGATGAGACTGCTTGACTGGAATCAAAGGTGGAGGAGTTAGAGGATCGTTGATGATGCAATAACCTCAAAATTAGAGGTATTTCTAAATCAGTCCAGTCATCACAACTCCCCTACTATGTATGTGACCTTTTCCTTGCAGTAGTACCAATGACATTGCCTTCTGACCTCACTATTGCTAAGGTCCACAGGGTCCCCAAACCTTCCTTCTTCCAACAAGATCTCAAGAGGTGTTCTGCTGAGGATCCAATTTTATAAAGAAAAGCAATGAGAAACCTTCATTCCTTTTGCCAAAAAAGACCAGCTTCCAGAGCAGGCTACCACCTTGCAAGTGTTACCAGATCTCTCTGCATATACCTTACAAAGGCAGAAGAATATGATTTCTATAACTAAGGCTCTTCGGAAACCACCAAATCGGATACCAGAGGAAATTTCCGTCTACGCTAAAAAATCACATGAGATGGCTCCACGTCTCTCATCAATAACTTGGAGAGGTGCCTTTAAGTGTAGCAGTACTACAGCTACATTTAATGAAGGTATGATATTTAGCTCACATGGATGATGATTAAAACAGGCACATCTAAGTATACAGGCATATGGGGTAAAGCAGTCCACATAGACCGTACTTCGCACCGCCACCACCATCGTCACCATCCCTTCCATGCTGCACTACATGAGTGCTTCAAGCCTCAATTTCAGATGGCTCTACTGCAGGGCAGTGGTGGCTGATACTCAATATTTATTTTTTGGGGGTGGCAAACAAACCTGTCCCCCTCACTCACTTAACCGCCAGCCCCTCTGCAGGAGACGAACGGGTAGGTGGCAATCAGTCCAGCCTTAGCTTAGGAGGCTTCTCCAGGCTCCCGGCTGAACAGGAGTTGCTTCTCCTCCTGGCTACAACAGGAAGATGGCCCTGAGACCTGATTGGCTGGGAGTCCTAAGACTTCCTGGTCAATCAGGTCTCAGGACCCGCTTCCTGATAGGCCAGGAGGGGAAGCAGAAAGACAAAAGAGAATATTCATTTGCTAATATCACACAAGTGAGTGGGCTCAGAGCGCAGAGTCCTCCTTTTTTTGCAGCTAATTAGAGCCTCAGGCTCTAATCGCGTGCTTAAAAAAAATAGAAATCCGTGCATCCGGCAACTGCATGTAGATTAGGGGCCAGGCACATGGATTAATGGAGCGGCTGTGGCTATTGCAGAGTGACATCAGAGAGAGCCGACAGTGCAGAGGACGGCCTATGTGGACAGCTTTACCCCAGATGCCTGCATACTTACAGTAGATGTGCCTCACCATGTGAGTTGCTAAATGTTGTACCTTCATTAAATGTAACTGTATTGCTACACTTAGAGGTGGCTCTCATCTCTTTTATACTCTGTAGCTCCTGCTGCATTTTGCTTCTAATCCTCTTGTGGAGGCTGCCATTTGTGGATGGACATTTTATGGTTACACAACACATTGCTATAATCTTTTAATATGGACTATAAACTGAAGGACTTGAATAAATAGTTGTGGAACAAATCATCTGAGTTTCCATTATTTCTTATGGGGAAATTTGCTTTGATATATAAGTGCGTTAGATTACAAGCATGTTTTTAAAACAAATTATGCTTGCAATCCAAGGTTGTACTATACATGTCAATTAAGAGGTATATTAGAAGCAAGTTGGACAAGACAAGCTTATCTAAATAAAAAACTATAAATTGGTGTACAAGACAGCTCATTATCAAAACAGCATTGAGTAGGGGGCGTGGACAGTGTGAAATCTGCATGGAAGCCTGACAGTGGAGCTCTGGTCCTAACAGAGGAATTCCAGTGACTTACAGCTCCCTAGAGCGGCGGTTTTACAACCCACCATCCAAGCTACCTTCCTGCAGCCTGTCAACAATGTCTCAGAAGCGAAAAAGGACAGGAGACCAACAAAGTTGACTGCTTTTTTCCTACAGCCCACACAAGGTAGCAGCCAAGATGGCACCGGAGTCCCGGCCCCTGCCTTCTCACAGCACAGCAAAAGTCACTACTAGGGATGAGCCCGATGTTCGACTCAAACATCGGGTGTTCGCCTGTTCACCAAACAGCGAACATTATACGGTGTTCGCAGCAAATTTAAAAGCCGGGGAACAACGTTAAAGCGGAGGTTCACCCTAATAAAATTATCTACCATCCCATCCAACATACTTGCGTCAGCTACAGTATGCTTTTTTTTTTTCGCTGTACTTACCGTTTAATCGTTGATTTTCTTTTCTTCTCCCCGCGGGGAATAGGCGTTCCTATGAAGGGGCGTAGATGATTGACGTGCAGCTACAGCGCGTCATGCTTTCCGAAAATAGCCGACCTAGGACTCGCGGGAAGAAGAAAACAAAATCAACGATTAAACCGTAAGTACAGCGAAACAAAAAATAAAAAGCATACTGTAGCTGATGCAAGTATGCTGGATGGGATGGTAGATCATTTTTTTAGGATGAACCTCGCTTTAAAGTCTATGTGACACTAACATGAAAAAACAAAAGTGCTCATTTTAAAGGCTTATATGCAAGTTATTGCCATAAAAAGTGCATGGGGACCTGGGTCCTGCCCCAGGGGACATGTATCAATGCAAAACTATTCACCCTGTGAGCTGAAAGGAGTAACGCTGGTATTACAATACCCCAACCACGGCATTTGGCATCAGGTTACCCTCTATACATCTAGCTCGGGATTCACCCGAGCCACGATAAGAGGATCGTCCGCATTGGACTCAGTGAACCCCCTGACCTGCTGCAATCTTGCCCTAATAAGCCCCACACTTGGGACACCGTGTGTCTGAGATCAGTCGGAGCCATCCCTCCCCTTTCTCTTTCTACCCATAGGACCCCATTAGTCGGCTCTGGGGACATCCAAAGCCCAAAACTTGAGGGTCAATTCTCAAACCTTTGTCTACCACAAACGAGAGAAAAAAAGTTTGTAACCATACACTCCTGTGGCCCCTGATGAAGGTCTGTTGCTCCATCAACAGACCAGAAACGCGTCGGGCATTTCTCCACTGCTCTCTACAGAGTGTTTTTAATTTATTTGTATTGTGTTGTCACGAGGTTTAATTTCTATTATTATTTTTTGTTCTTTGTCTTTCCTGGGTCCACACACGGGACGTGTGCCCCAGGTGTCACTTTAACATTATTTCTTTATATGTTTTTTATTCCTATTATATACATTCTTTGACTGTTCCAGAAGATTTTTGTAATCTAACATCCAGAATTATTCTGTAAACAAGTGTCAACCCATTTTGGTGAAATACATCTAATAAATTAAATTTTACATACTTACTGGAGTCTGGCCTTAAAAGTCCCGTCTGGGGGTAATCGTTTTCTTTTTGTCTATTTTTTAAAATGTAAGTTTTTCAAGAGCAGTGATTTTAATAATGTGAAACAATAAAAATGTAATCTCCCGTAAAATTATCGTGCCTGGAGGTGTCCTTAGTATGCCTGCAAAGTAGTGCATTTACCCTAGTTTAGAACAATACCATAGCAAAATGACAAAAAAAAAAAGTAATTTATAACTGCTCACAGCTGTAATGTATTGTCGGATCCCGGTAATGTAGATATAAATCATTAAAAAACATGTCATGTGTCTCCCCCCCCCCCCAGTCCATTACCAGGCCTTTTGGGCCTGGTATGAATATTAAGGGAAACCATGCATCAAAATGAAAATAAAAATGTGTGGGATTCCCCTAAAATACATACCAGGCCCTTTAGGTCTGGTATGGATATTAAGGGGAACTCTGCACCAAATTTGAAGAAAATTTGCCTTGGGGTCCCCCCAAAATCCATACCAGGCCCTTCAGGTCTGGTATGGATTTTTAGGGAAACTGTGCCAAAATGTAAAAAAGAATGGAGTAGGGGTCCCCCAAAAATACATACCATACACTTATCCGAGCATGCAACCTGTCAGACTGCAGGAAAAGGGGAGGGGGCGGCAGAGCCTCATCCTCACAAGTCTTGCCCGGTGGTTGTAGGGGTTTTCGGGCAGGGGGCATATCAGAATCTGAAAGCCCCTTTAACAAGGCGATCCCCGGATCCAACCCCTTCATGTGAATGGGTATCGGGTACATTGTACCCCTACTCATTCACCAAAATTGAAATTGTTAAAAATGACAGTAGACAATTTTGGACAAGTCCTTTATTAAAACTGTCCCGTGATGTCCATTCATCCTCAATCACAGCGTCCGGTGGGAACAAAAAACAACTCTGCCTCTGTGGGAGGTTCCCTCCGACTGAATCCTCTTTGCAGTCCCAAATTGTCTACTATCATTTTTAACATTTTGACACTTTTCTTGGTGAATGAGTAGGGGTACAATGTACCCAATAAACCAAAAATGTACAGAAAATTGCGCCAAGTGAGAATAAGAAAAAGCTGCTAAACAACACAATTTGACAAAAATTGAAAATAGGCAGTGAAAATAAAGTGTAGCGCTTATGTAAGTGCAGTATAAAGGATTTAACCTTTTAAGAACTTGGTTAGTGAAAAAAACAATGTGTGCATGACCACAACATGGATATGTATATTTGCATATAATGTGACTTTTAATGATTCTCTAGATACTGTATGTACCCCCAATGAAGGAGGTTCAAAGTATACCACCAAACAGCACACAATATTGATAAAACAAAAAATAAATAAATATAACTAGTGCATAAACTAGAGGCCCTATGTGAAGTGAATCCACCAAAGAAGTGAATTATATAATAAAAAATGAATTATATGGTGAAAAAATACAACCAGGATGCTCTGCACAACCAAAACACATGAAAAAAAAAACAGTCCACATGTGTTAATTCAAAAATGATTCTTCTGATGAGTAGCCCAAAGTAGAAGGTCTGGTCCCCAATACACACGTATTTTGATACCGATTCAAATGGATGTGATGTAGAAATACAGATGTCACCCGGGAGTGCCTTCACTAATGGGCAGGGGGAGAAATAAATACTCTTACCCTCACGGGTGGACCCAGCTCACCGTACGGCGGTGGATCAACAGAGCTTAATCACACCAACGATCGATCAGGACTGAAATCACAGGACGGCTCCTTCCCTTGGCAGGCAAGCTCACGTGTCTGATTAGTCCAATGGTATCCAAAGATAGGCGTTGGTCCACCAAAGTGGTAGCAAACGTGGTTGCAACAGGACTTAATGGGGCATGTAAAAAGAGCACAAAAAGAGCCTCCACATGGTGTAAATCTGGTAAAACTGGCAAGTTTTATTAAAGTTGCCAAATAACAAACTTCAAACAGGCTTCAAAGCAGGGAAGAAGCCACAATCAAACAATGTGCGGCCAATAGCAAGTAAAAAAGAACTTCTGATAAAATTCAAAGTAAAAAACCCAAAAATAAATGAATAAAAAAGGAGCAGAGAGAGTAAATACTGGTGTGGTAAGGCAGCTGGTGCTGGTGCACAATCCCGACGCGGTTTGTCTAATAAGACATCAACTGAGGTGTGCACCAGCCAGCTACCTCCATGCTTAAATAAGGGAACCTCAAAAGCATGTGCGTCCCACCGCTCTGCGCACTTCCGGGTTCGCCATCGCAGACAGGTGTGCGCTACGCCCAATAGGGCGTTTCCATGACTGGTACCAATCAAATTGGCCGTGGGGTGGAAAGAAAAATATACGGGCGGAGACCAAATGTTAAATAGCCTATAGAAGCGCGCCATGTAAGCCCATCGTCACATCCGTATGATGGATGCAAAGCACGCCAGGCTAATCCGGACGTGATGCCTCAACACTTCAGCCCGCGGTGACATGTGCATGTACCGTCGCCTCCAAAGCATAATGGGGCTTGTAGTAAGCTCATAGCCATCTCAACGCCTCAAATCCATTATGGGGCTTGTAGCAAGATAGTGGGGAGCAGCCACAATGTCATGACAGCCCAATGTCCCATAAAAATAGAACATCTACAGTACCTGCCACCGAGAATGTGTTTTTAGCACGACAGCATCGCGCTGATTCTCGGCGGCAGGGTGCCGACATCTCACACTCGCTGGAATAGTAAAAGCACATTCCAGCGAGCGCGTCATAGAAGCGACGGGGATCCGACTTGGATTCCCGCCAATTCTACACGTGTGCGGCGTTTGGTATGAATCCTGAGGGGAAACTCCCCGCCGGATTTTAAATAAAAATCCGGCATGGGTTCCCCCCTCAGGAGCATACCGGGCCCTTAGGTCTGGTATGGGTTGTAAGGAGAGCCCCCCCTATGCCGAAAAACCGACGTAGGGGGTCCCCCTACAATCCATACCAGACCCGTATCCAAAGCACGCTACCCGGCCGACCAGGAAGGGAGTGGGGACGAGCGAGCAGCCCCCCCCTCCTGAGCCGTACCAGGCTGCATGCCCTCAACATGGGGGGGGGGGTTGGGTGCTCTGGGGCAGGGGGGCGCACTGCGGGGCCCCCCCACCCCAGAGCACCCTGCCCCTATGTTGATGAGGACAGGGCCCCTTCCTGACAACCCTGGTGTCAGGAGAGTTTAGTAGACCAGTACTGTGTGCCTACACAGAGGAGACCAAGACTGTATGCAGTGAAATAAAGGTGTTTATTTACAAACAAGTGAACAAAACATGTGGGACAACCAGTGCACAATAAACAGCAAACAGTATGTACAATCAAAGGGAGATACCGTATCCATAAACAAAGCCAGGCCGAGGTCATACACAGGGGAAGTCAGCAGATGGGTGAGGATGGGAACACAGCGGATCAGGGAGCGGATGGATGGACGGGCTGCGAGGTAGGAATCCAAGGGAAGCAGGAATCAGGAAGGAAAGTCCAGGCAGGGATAAGGATCAGGATACAGGGAGGAAAGTCCAGGCAGGGATCAGGATCAAGGATCAGAATCAGGGTCCAAAAATCAGGGTCAGGATACAGGCTCAGGATCAAGTTAAATAGACAGATACCAGGGCGAGGACTGATTGCACACGCCGGGTATATATATATGCTTGCTAATTACGTTCAGGTTACACCTGAACGCAGGAAGGGCTGTGTGCTCCACACTGCCAAGAATCCCCCGCTGGTGGACGCCAGTACTGCAGCCCAAGGATAACATAACACCACCAGGGAAGAACTCCCCCGACAGTCCAAGACTGTCGGGAGACACCTGGTGGTGGGCCACAGTACTGCATGCCAAATACCAGGCAGTAACACCAGCAGGGGGAACCTTCCCTGACAGTACCCCCCCCCCCCCAAAGGAGCGGCCTCCGGACGCTCCAATTAGATTTTGCTGGGGGAAGTCCGTGGTGTCAAGCTGGGCAGCAGATAAAGTCACAACAAGTTGGGCCGGAGGGAAGTCCATGACCTTTAACAGGGCAGAGTGCAGCTCAAGCTGGGCAGTGGGTACAGAAATCTTAGGCTGGGCAAAAAGTACATCAAGCTGGGAAATAGACAGGGGCAAATCAAGCTGGGCAGCAGACTCCGGGTCATCGGGCTGGGCAGCAGGCTCCGGGTCGTCGAGCTGGGCAGCAAACTCCGGGTCGTCGAGCTGGGCAGCAAACTCCGGGTCGTCGAGCTGGGCAGCAAACTCCGGGTCGTCGAGCTGGGCAGCAAACTCCGGGTCGTCGAGCTGGGCAGCAGACAGAGGCTCAGGGTCGTTGGGCTGGGCAGCAGACAGAGGCTCCAGAAGTTGGGCGGTTGGCACTGCAACGTCAGGCGGGGTAACTGGCACGACAGGCCGAGCAGCTGGAACAGGCTGGGTAACTGGCACGGAAACAACAGGCTGGGCAACTGGCACTGGAACAGGCTGGGCCGCTGGTACAGGAACAGGCTGAGCAGCTGGTACAGAAACAGGCTGAGCAGCTGGTACAGAAACAGGCTGAGCAGCTGGTACAGAAACAGGCTGAGCAGCTGGTACAGAAACAGGCTGAGCAGCTGGTACAGAAACAGGCTGAGCAGCTGGTACAGAAACAGGCTGAGCAGCTGGTACAGAAACAGGCTGAGCAGCTGGTACAGAAACAGGCTGAGCAGCTGGTACAGAAACAGGCTGAGCAGATGGCACTGAAAGAACAGCAGGCTGGGCCGTTGGCACTGGAACAAGCTGGGCAGTTGACACTGGAACAAGCTGGGCAGTTGGCACTGGAACAACAAGCTGGGCAGTTGGCACTGGAACAACAAGCTGGGCAGTTGGCACTGGAACAACAAGCTGGGCAGTTGGCACTGGAACAACAAGCTGGGCAGTTGGCACTGGAACAACAAGCTGGGCAGTTGGCACTGGAACAACAAGCTGGGCAGTTGGCACTGGAACAGCAGGCTGACAAACTGGCACAAGAACTTCAGGCTGGCAAACTGGCACAAGAACTTCAGGCTGGCAAACTGGCACAAGAACTTCAGGCTGGCAAACGGGAACTTCAGGCGGAGGCACTGGCCGGGTAGCAGGTAGAGGTTTGGCAGAATCAGGCTGGTTATCAGGTTCAGCTGGCTTGCAAGCAGACTGGAGCAGGTTGGTTGGTGTGGAGACAGGTTGGGTTACTGGCAGGATCATCTTGGTTGGGAAAAACTTTCGTTTTTTCTTGGGCTTAGCCACAGAAGCTCTGTAGGTAAGGGGTGCAGCGGACTGGAAAGGAGGATTGGGATATGGCAGAGAAGAGGGAACAGTAGCTGGAGGAAGTTTTTGTGGGTTTGTAGGCGGCTAAGAAGAGACAGGTGGGTTGTATAAAGGATAGGTACATGGAGCAGAGACTGGGTATTGGTATCTGGTGGGAAGCAGTGTATACTGAGCTGCGACTGGGGTTGCCATGGGTGATGGGAGAAAAGACTCTTGAACAGGTAGGTGTCTGATGGTAGAAGTGGCTTGCTGTGGGTTTGTAGACAGCTGAGAAGAGACAGGTGGGTTGAATGCAGGATAGGTACAGGGAGCAGAGACTGGGTATTGGTATCTGGTGGGAAGCAGTGTATACTGAGCTGCGACTGGGGTTGCTATTGGTGATGGGTGGATAGATTCTTGGAAAGGCAGGTGATTAATGGCAGGGCTGGAATGTAGTGGTTTGGCTGAAATCAGGAGATCTGACCATGCCTGCAGCACAGGTTGAACAAAAGCAGATTCACACACACCCTGTTTAATCAGAGACTGCACTGAACTAATGCACTCAGACAACTTCTGCTGGGAACAAGAGGAATAATGTTCATCAAAAGAAACTGGATCATCCTCTAATAACCATATCAAGGATTCAACTTGGTCACGACTGAAGGGAGGAGAGAAATCATCACTACCATCTGGGATGAACGACAGGGCCGGTTTAACACATAAATGGATTAATGGCTGAATATCATCATAAGACATATAACCCTGATCCACCATGGAATGGGCTGATCGGATGGCTTCCATCAGCTGGTCACTTGTCCATCCCTCAAAAACCTGGCGACAATACTCCTCATCTGCCAGCAGAGAAAGGTAAGTGATTTCATTGAAATCCATCCTCAAAAAACGCACCGCAACAGGATGGTTCCTCAATGCAGGCACGTCTGGTCAGGGAAGGCCCTGGAATACTGTCAGGAGAGTTTAGTAGACCAGTACTGTGTACCTACACAGAGGAGACCAAGACTGTATGCAGTGAAATAAAGGTGTTTATTTACAAACAAGTGAACAAAACATGTGGGACAACCAGTGCACAATAAACAGCAAACAGTATGTACAATCAAAGGGAGATACCGTATCCATAAACAAAGCCACGCTGAGGTCATACACAGGGGAAGTCAGCAGATGGGTGAGGATGGGAACACAGTGGATCAGGGAGCGGATGGATGGACGGGCTGCGAGGTAGGAATCCAAGGGAAGCAGGAATCAGGAAGGAAAGTCCAGGCAGGGCTAAGGATCAGGATACAGGGAGGAAAGTCCAGGCAGGGATCAGGATCAAGGATCATAATCAGGGTCCAAAAATCAGGGTCAGGATCAAGGTAAATAGGCAGATACCAGGGCGAGGACTGATTGCACACGCCGGGTATATATATGCTTGCTAATTACGTTCAGGTTACACCTGAACGCAGGAAGGGCTGTGTGCTCCACACTGCCAAGAATCCCCCGCTGGTGGACGCCAGTACTGCAGCCCAAGGATAACATAACACCACCAGGGAAGAACTCCCCCGACAGTCCAAGACTGTCGGGAGACACCTGGTGGTGGGCCACAGTACTGCACGCCAAATACCAGGCAGTAACAACAGCAGGGGGAACCTTCCCTGACACCTGGCCGTTGGTTGTCGGGGTATGCGGGCGGGAGGCTTATCGGAATCTGGGAGCCTTTAAAAAGGGGGGCCTCAGATACCGGCACCCCACCCTAAATGAATGAGTATGGGGTACATCGTACCCCTACCCATTCACCTGCAAGCAAAGTGTAAACTCAAATAAACAACACAGGGTATTAAAATATTTTATTAGTCTGCTCCGGGGCCCCCCTCTCTTCTTTAGCTCTTTCACGAGGGGGGGCTTGCTTCTTTGACGTCTTCGGGTGGGGGCCGCTCTTCTTCCCGCCATCTGGTTCTCTTCCGCTGTCGGGGGGGGGTCGCTTTTATAAAAGCGCCCCACCCCGGCGGGCTTCCACCGACATCTTCGGCAGGGGGGTGGGTGGCGCTCTTCTTCGCCGCCGTCTGGTTCTCTTCCGCCGCCGGGGGGGGGGGCACTTTTATAAAAGCACCCACCCCCCGGGGGGCTTCCTCCGACATCTTCGGCGGGGGGTGGTGTGCTTCTGTCTTCTTGCTTCTTCTTCTGTCTTCTTGCTTCTTCTTCTTCTGTCACCTTCTGCTGTCTTCGTTTCTCCTTTCCTTTAGGTGTTGACACGTCGCTTCCTCCCGCTGCAATGCCAGGTGCGGCGGCTCGCACCGACTTATATAGGCCACCTACGATGTCACAGTCCCATCATGCTCCGGTACCTACCCACGTGGGTAGGTATCACGTGGGTAGGTACCGGAGCATGATGGGACTGTGACGTCGTAGGCGGCGTATATATGTCGGTGCGAGCCACCGCACCCGGCATTGCAGCGGGAGAAAGCGACGTGTCAACACCAAAAAGAAGGGAAGAAACGAAGACAGCAGAAGGTGACAGAAGAAGAAGCAAGAAGACAGAAGAGAACCAGACGGCGGCGAAGAAGAGCGGCACCGACCCCCCCGCCGAAGATGTCGGTGGAAGCCCGCCGGGGTGGGGCGCTTTTATAAAAGCGACCCCCCGACAGCGGAAGAGAACCAGATGGCGGGAAGAAGAGCGGCCCCCACCCGAAGACGTCAAAGAAGCAAGCCCCCCTCGTGAAAGAGCTAAAGAAGAGAGGGGGGGCCCCGGAGCAGACTAATAAAATATTTTAATACCCTGTGTTGTTTATTTGAGTTTACACTTTGCTTGCAGGTGAATGGGTAGGGGTACGATGTACCCCATACTCATTCACTTAGGGTGGGGGGCCGGTATCTGGGGCCCCCCTTATTAAAGATAAGTCCAAGTCAGATCTCCCGTCGCTTCTATGACGGGTTTGTTTCCATCGCGGCAAGCCAGCTCGGCGCTGGATCCCGCGATGGGGCTCGTAGGTGCTCAATCTCGCCGAGAAAGGGAGCGAGATTGACACAATATCGCAGTCACCCACTGTATATGCGCACCACCACTTAGATCGTATATTATAGTATAGTAACCATAACTGCGTACAAGGCCCATCTCAAATAGGTAACGCCGTTCAGTATAAATAAGATACAAAAATGGAAATAGATTGATGCAAAAACTATAAATATAGATGTGCAATGAATAAATCTAAATCATCGATTCATCCTGGACATAATAGGAAGGAGTTTCTTATATAAAACATTTGTTATAAAAAGGGAATTATAATTTAAAAATTACATCTATATATGTGCCAATCCCAAAAAAGCAACAAAACGGTGCAACGCACATCCGTAAATATAGCAACTATTGTAAGGGATAAGTTCACATACAGAAATCATACAATGAGAAAAACTATATACATAGAATGGTGATACCAAAACTTGAATAAAATAAAAACAATACCCACTCTAAACATGAAATCATGCTAGATTAGTAAAGGCATTAATATCCCAGTCTATGTTAAGGCCGTGAGGCCAATAGCTTTTTAATTGATATATCCAGAATGTTTCTAACCTGGAAACCCCTCTAAGGCGAGATTCACCCCTCCAGTTTGGACAGAACCTATCTATAATCTGGAACTTAGGGCCAGATTCACAACCAGCGGCGCAAATTAAGTTACTCAAATTGTATGTCATTTAAGTTACGGCGCCTTCATTTTTTTTCGTAAGTGCCGTATCCACAGCGTATTTGCGGCCCAAATTGCGCAAGCGTAACTTAAGGCGGGGTTATTGCAAGTAGGAAGGAAGTGGGCGTGCTCCATTGTAATGAGCCGTGACCCCATGCAAATGAAGGGCCACCCGTACTGCGCATGCGCGCACGAATCAGCACCTCACTGGGCATGTGCAGAACTTGGCTCGGCGCAATCAGTGAGATAGGAAAAAGGCCAAGTGTACTTAGTTTGAGAATCGCCCTGTGTATAAATAGCCCCAGACAAACACACTTCCCTTGCAAAAGTACATCCCTGTGTTCCCCTTTCCTAGAGCAAGTTGCTTCTGCTCTGTCATCTGTTGGTGTGTGTTGGTGAGTTTCGTGTTAGTTAAAAGATTTGGAGGAGTAGTAGAGTGTAGTAGTTTGTGTTTTTTCTGATTGTATTTTCTGTTTGTTTTTTGCTGATTGTTTTTTTTGTGAGTTTTTTTTTCTGTTTGTTTTTTGGGAGTTTGTTTTTGAATTTGTATTAGCTGTCTGCTTGTGTGGTTTGATTTTTGTGTTTGTTTGTTGTGTGAGTATTTTTGTTTGTTTGTTGTGTGAGTATTTTTGTTTGTTTGTTGTGTGAGTATTTTTGTTTGTTTGTTGTGTTTGTTTTTTCTTGTTGCTGAGTGGTGGGTATTATGGCACCAAAGCGCAGGAAGCTCAATTTTTCGAGCATCGAGAAGCTGATTCTTATTATTTACATGGCCCTGAGAGCTGGAACACCCCCCCGGGCAGGAGGAAGGCGATCATCCAAAAAATCACGGATCAGATCAATGCGGCGGGGGGGGGGGGGGGGGGGGGGGGGGGGACCCCCGCTGGCATACAAAAGAAGATCAACGATCTTAAGAGCCTGGTCCGTGAGAAGATGGCCAAGATCAATGCCCATGCCAGGGGCACTGGAGGAGGTGCACCCTGCCCCGTCAGGCTGAGTGAGGAGGAATGGGCAGTGGCCCGGTGTTTCCACCCAAAGCAGGTGGTGGGCCTGCCTGGCTATCAATCAGATTCTCCTGTGAGGACAGGTAAGTTTTGGGTTTTTCTATCTGGTGATTAGCATGTGTGGGTGGGGGAAGGGAAGATGTGCCAAGTGTGTGGATCCTACAACCTGTGATTGTTTTGTGTCCTCCACAGATGGCCAGGAGGTTGCTGGGCCATCAGGCCAGGAGGTTGCTGGCCCATCAGGCCAGGCTGCTGCACCATCCCCAGGACAAGAGGCTGCTCAGGAGTCCCCAGGGGAGGGAAGTGGCCACACCTCCCCTCATGAGGAGGTTGAGGGGGAGGAGGATGAGGGGGTGGAGGCTGAAGATATGGACATTGCCAGGCAAGTCTTTTTGGCATCTGATCTGTTGACCCTTGAGGCTACCCCTGAGGCTGGCAGCAGTCAGGCCACCATCAGGGGTAGCCCCTCCCACTCCTTCTCCAACAGGCCTCAACCCACAAGGGTCTCTCTCTCCCCTCCTCCCAGGCCACAAGCCTCAGGGGCAGGCATGATGGCGACCCATGAGACCAGGGGGGTGGCCGAGCGTCTGCCGGGCAATCTGCAGAGGGACAATGCCCGGCAGACCCGCAATCTGGCTCAGATCAAAGTGACTCTGAGCCAGATGGAGGCCAGCCTGGGGACAATTAAGGAGTCACTCACTGATGTGGCCACAAACTCCTTGGCGGTCATCACATGCTTGTGTGACCTGCAGACCGCCACAACAGGCGTGGCCCAGGAGGTGAGTGCCCTGACCCAGGCTGTCCAGGACAATACCCGGGCTGGCCAGGCCAATGCGGCTGCCCTCACAATCTGTCTGACCAGGATAGCAGTGGCCTTGGAGGGCAGGCCAGCAAGAGGACAGTCACCAGGGGAGGCTCCTCCTTCCCATGCTCACCCACCCCCCAGGATGATCCTCCTACCCCTGCTCACACCCCCCCCCCAGGATGATCCTCCTTCCCCTGCTCACACCCCCCCAGGATGATCCTCCTTCCCCTGCTCGCACCCCCCAGGATGATCCTCCTTCCCCTGCTCACCCCCCCCAGGAGGCTCCTCTGGTTGGCCATGGCCGTGCCCGTGGGCGGCCCAGGCGTAGCTTACGCCGCCGCCGTTAATTTTGCAGGGTACTTTTTATTTTTTATTTTTATTATTTTTTTGGTATACTGTACTTATGATTTGTTTTATGTGTGTGAATGATGTATGAATGTGGGGGTGGGCATTCCTGATTAAATAAGGGTGTCACCCTCAGTTTTGGTGGAGTAGGGATCCCCAGGACCAGGGAGAAGTGATCCCAGGTCCATGAATGGTGTATGAATGCACAGTGACATAATTGGAGCCGTGGCGGGGCGTTACTGCTCCCAAGTACCATTGGGGGGGTACTTGGATCTAATCCAATTAGATGTGCATGTGATGTGTCTGTGCTAGGGACCACAGTGGTGTGCATTCATGCATTCTCATTGTGCCATTATTTAATGTGTGTGTTTACTGTGCATTCTGCAAGGCGTCTCCTGACTGCTGTTCCCTCAGAAGAGGGGGTACCCTCGGTTACTAAAGTCACTAGTCTAGCTATGCGCATGAATGCCCCTGGCATGTTGGCATACAGATTGTTGTCCTGCAAGTGTGTGTGCTCAGCTCTTCCTTAATGGTGTTGCTTTAGCTGACATTTACACGGCAGGTGTAAAATTAGGGCACCTTTTATAAAGTGTAATTTTACACCATGAAACTAACAGAAGCGCACAGGGCGTAATCTACGCCGCACACACTTAATTTTGTGGATCGCCTTATCTCCCTCATTTGCATCTTTGCCTATCAAAACAGCGGCGTGTCTAGCGTATTTTGCGCTCGAAGAAGCGCCGGTGTAATTTTTTTAGGTAGGACGAAAAAAACTGGTTTTCAGGCGTAACTCGTTTTGAGGATCAGGCGCAAAAATACGCGCGGCGCAAATTTCAATTACGCCGCGCATCTCGAGTTAAGTCGGCGCATCTGCTTTGTGAATCTGGCCCTTAGTGCCTTTCGGATTTTTCTCATGGAATTCCAAATAGTGTCTAGGGACACTGGCCCATATTCTCATAGAAGTTACGATGGAGTATCTCAGGATACTCCATCGTATCTCCCTTTTTTGGCCCGTGTATCTATGCGACTGATTCTTAGAATCATTTTCGCATAGATACACTTAAGATCCGCCATCTGTAAGTCACTTACACTGGCGGATCTTAAATGTAATGACGCCGGCCGCCGCTAGATGGCATTTACGTAAGGAACTCATTTGCGTATGCAAATGATCCTTCTACTCCGATTCCCGAACGAGTTCGCGTCGCGTAACCGTCGCTACTGTCGTTTGCGTAAGCGGAAATTTAGTCCTGCTATATGAGGAGTAAATTTCCGCAAGTCCCACGTTGGCCATGTTACGGATGGTGTCGGGTCCGCGTCGTGTTTTTTCGTCGGGTACGTCGTTTCTGTAAGTCGTTCTTGAATACGACTTTACGTTAATGACGCACACGTCGGCGTCATTGACGTTTTCCGCCGAGAACTGGAGCATGCGCACTGGGCTTTTTGAAGCCCGGCGCATGCGCAGTTCATTAGAATCGGGGGCGCGCTTAATTTGAATACAAGCCGCCCCCTTGGAGATCCGCCAGGCTACGCCGGGGCATTTACACTCCGCCGTCCCAACTTATGGAGCAAGTGTTTGGGGAATACAACACTTGCTCCTGTAAGTTGGGACAGCAGAGTGTAAGTGCCTTAAGCGCAGCCCGCGGATTTTTAGAGAGAATATGGGCCACTGTGATTAGTCTTCCCTTTACAGATACCCGTAATATGCTCACCTACCCTTGTGGAAAAAGACCTGATGGTACGTCCCACGTTTCCCACAAGGGCAGGTGATCAGATAAACAATATACTTAGTGGCACAGGTGGTAAACTGTTTATTATGATAAACCTCACCAGTGGATGTGGAGGTGACTGTGTCTACCTTCTGGCGTCCACATGTATTGATTTGGCAAACTTTGCATTTCTTGCATGGATAGTAGGCATTCATATAGTTGAAAAAAAAATGGAGCGACTGGAGGGTCTGGCACATTAGCTGCGATTTTACCCCTAAGTAAAGGAGCTCCTCTATAGGTTACTCCTGCCCTCTCAGGCAGTGTGTTCCCAGGTTAGAAACATTCTGGATATATCAATTAAAAAGCTATAGGCCTCACGGCCTTAACATAGACTGGGATATTAATGCCTTTATTAATCTAGCATGATTTCATGTTTAGAGTGGGTATTGTTTTTATTTTATTCAAGTTTTGGTATCACCATTCTATGTATATAGTTTTTCTCATTGTATGATTTCTGTATGTGAACTTATACCTTAAAATAGTTTCTATATTTACGAATGTGCGTTGCACCGTTTTGTTGCTTTTTTGGGATTGGCACATATATAGATGTATTTTTTAAAACATAATTCCCTTTTTATAACACATTTTTTATATAAGACACTCCCTCCTATTATGTCCAGGATGAATTGATGATTTAGATTTATTCATTGCACATCATTTATACAGTTTTTGCATCGATCTATTTCCATTTTTGTATCTTATTTATACTGAACGGCGTTACCTATTTGAGACGGGCCTTGATCGCAGTTATGGTTACTATACTATAATATACGATCTAAGTGGTGGCGCACATATAGATGTTCTATTTTTATGGGACATTGGGCTGTCATGACATTGTGGCCGCTTGCCACTATCTTACTACAAGCCCCATAATGCATTTGACACGTTGACACATGCGCACAGTACCACGAGGCGTAACAATGGCTATCAGCTTACTACAAGCCTCATGATGCTTTGGAGGCAACGTTACATGCACACGTCACCGCGGGCTGACGTGTTGAGGCGTCACGTCCGGATTAGTCTGGCGTGCTTTGCATCCATCGTACGGATGTGACAACAGGCTTACACGGCGCGCTTCTATAGGCTATTTAACATTTGGTCGCTGCCCGTATATTTTTCTTTCCCCACGGCCAATTTGATTGGTACCAGTCATGGAAACGCCCTATTGGGCGTAGAGCACACCTGTCTGCGATGGTGAACCCGGAAGTGCGCAGAGCGGTGGGACGCACATGCTTTTGAGGTTCCTTTATTTAAGCGTGGGGGTAGCTGGCTGGTGAACACCTCAGTTGATGTCTTATTAGATGAAACGCATCAGATTTGTGCACCAGCACCAGCTGCCTTACCACACCAGTATTTACTCTCTCTGCTCCTTTTTTATTCATTAATTTTTGTTTTTTTTACTTTGAATTTGATAAGAAGTTGGTTTTTACTTGCTATTGGCCACATATTGTTTGATTGTGGCTACTTTCCTGCTTTGAAGCCTGTTTGAAGTTTGTTATTTGGCAACTTTAATACAACTTGCCAGTTTTACCAGATTTACACCATGTGGAGGCTCTTTTTGTGCTCTTTTTACATGCCCCATTAAGTCCTGTTGCAACCACGTTTGCTACCACTTTGGTGGACCAACGCCTATCTTTGGATACCATTGGACTAATCGGACACGTGAGCTTGCCTGCCAAGGGAAGGAGCCGTCCTGTGATTCCAGTCCTGATCGATCGTTGGTGCGATTAAGCGCTGTTGATCCACCGCCGTACGGTGAGCTGGGTCCACCCGTGAGGGTAAGAGTATTTATTTCTCCCCCTGCCCATTGGTGAAGGCATTCCCGGGTGACATCTGTATTTCTACATCACATCCATTTGAATCGGTATCAAAATACATGTGTATTGGGGACCAGACCTCCTTCTTTGAGCTACTCATCAGAAGAATCATTTTTGATTTAACACATATGTGGACTGATTTTGTTTTCATGTGTTTTGGTTGTGCAGAGCAATCTGTATTTATTCACATCCTGGCTGTATTTTTTCACCATGTAATTAATTTTGTATTATATAATTCACTTCTTTGGTGGATTCACTTGACATAGGGCCTCTAGTTTATGCACTAGTTATATTTATGTATTTTTTGTTTTATCAATATTGTGTGCTGTTTGGTGGTATAGTTTGAACCTCCTTCATTGGGGTACATATCTAGAGAATCATTAGAAGTCACATTATATGCATATATACATATCCATGTTTGGGTCATGCACACATTGTTTTTTTCACTAACCAAGGGCCAGATTCACAGAATAGATACGACGGCGTATCTCCTCATACACCGTCGTATCTCTTGTCGTTTCTATGCAGCTGATTCATAGAATCAGTTCCGCATAGATAGCCCTAAGATCCGACAGGTGTAATTGACTTACATCGTCGGATCTTAGGATGCAGTACCTCGGCCCCGCTGGGTGGAGTTTGCGTCGTTTTCCAGCGTCGGGTATGCAAATTAGCAGTTACAGCGATCCACAAAGGTTTTCACGTTCGTTACATCGGCGCAAGTCTTTTTTTCCCGTCGCAAAGTTAAGTGTGCTATTAACATAGTGTAAAATTACTCCACCATGTTAAAGTATGGCCGTCGTTCCCGCGTCGATTTTGATATTTTTTTTTTGGTGTAAGTACGTTACGCACGTCGCGATTCACAAACACTTCGGGCCGGCGTAATTTCGCGCAAAGCACGTCAGGAAAATTGCGAACGGCGCATGCGCAGAACGTCCGGCGCGGGAGCGCGCCTAATTTAAATGGTACACGCCCCATTTGAATTGGGCAGGCTTGCGCCGGACGGGTTTACGTTACACCGCCGCAAGTTTACAGGTAAGTGCTTTGTGAATCAGGCACTTACACTGAAAACTTGCGGCGGTGTAACGTAAATGGGTTACGTTGCGCCACCGCAATTGTACCTGAATCTGGCCCCAAGTTCTTAAAAGGTTAAGGGCCAGATCCTCAAAAGGGATACGCCGGCGTATCTACTCATACGCCGTCGTATCCCTGTTTCTATCTTTGGAACTGATCCACAGAATTAGTTTCCAAGAGAAAGACAGAAGATCCGACATGTGTAAGGGACTTACACTGCCGGATCTTCGTCGAAATGCCGCCTCGGGTATGCAAATTAGCACTTACGGAGATCCACGAAGCTTTTCAGCTTTGTTTTTTCTCCATAAGTTTTAGTTTGCAATCGTAAAATTAGGGCTGCTTTTACAAAGTTTTGTTTTTTGTTTTAAAATGTTTTTTTTCGCCGTATCTTTTTTTTTTCCCGACGCAACTTTATTGACCCGGCGCGATCCACAAAGCTCGGCGTAACGTAATTTCGCACTATGCACGTCGGGAAAATGACATCACGAGCATGCGCAGTATGGCCGGCGCGGGAGCGCGCCTAATTTAAATGGGAATCGCCCCCATTTGAAGAGGAACGCCTTGCACCGGTGGAATTTCTAGGCAAGTGCTTTGTGGATCGGGCACTTAGGTAGAAATTTTAAGGCAGTGTAACTTAAATGGGAATTTTTACGTTACGCCGGCTCTTTGTGGATCTGGCCCTTAATTCTTTATACTGCACTTACATAAGTGCTACACTTTATTTTCACAATGTACCCAATACCCATTCACATGGGGGGTGGGATCTGGGCACTGCAAATAAGCCTGCATGAGATTGGATAATAGCCTGTCAGTGTCTGAGGTGAGTCAGGGAGAGAATTCTGTGTCCTCAATGCAGTCTCCTATTGCATGCTCCCAGCATGTCATAGACACACTTCTTAAATTTATGCTTTTATCCCTACATCACTCACTAAAATATTAGTTCATGAAGATCACAAAGCAGTTTAGCAATGAGCTACATTCTCTGGCCATCAGGGTCCACCATATTGAAAATTCAATGGAGGATATAACCACTACCATAAATGATCTTGTTGAGCCACACGACGAGGGCATTGAGAAATTTACGTGGATTAACGCTAAACTCCTAGATTTAGAGAATTGCTCAAGGTGAAACAATCTCAAGCATTTAAGTGGATTATGGCTAAACTCCTAGATTTAGAGGATCGCTCATGGTGAAACAATCTCAAGCTTAGAGGGGTATCTGAATCAGTACAGGGGCTAATCTCAAAAAAATTGCCACTGATCTGTTTATGGTCCTGTTACCAGAGACACTGCCTCTAGAATTGACCATAGATCATGTCCATTGAGTCCCTAAGCCATCCCACCTTGACAAACACTTTTCCTTGTGACATTATTTTGAGAATTCACATCTACCATATAAAGGAGCAAATTCTACACAAATCTTGTTCCTACCGAACACCTACAATAACCTGCTTAAAGTGCTGGAAAAAGAGGAGAAGGAACAAAAAAACAAAAAGAAAAAGAAATACAATAGGGATATTGCAGATTACCACTTAGTTCTTGTCTTTGACTGGCAGAAAAAACTTTTAGCACAGGAACAAGGTTTGTCCAATCCAGCCATGGATACAATTCCTCTAGCTATGGGTCCCAGTGGTACGGCTGGTACCCCTATTTATCCCACTATTAGTAGTGGAACCCAAGGATGACCAAAAACTGGTGGTACCCCGGGAGGGCCCCCTAAGAAGGGCAAACAACCTTTTGTAACCTACCCTAACAACATGGTAAGTAATGGAGGGGGACAGAGAGGTATCCCTTTTCCTCCTCCTGGTTTTCGCCCTCGAGGTGGGGCATACCCACGCTCAGGAGGCACTGGTGCTCGTGGTGGAGGGGAGCAGTTTCGTCCACCAACACCTGTAAACTATACAGTTGGTAACCAGTCAGTAAATCACTATCAGGACTACCAGGGGCCAACTCAAGTTAGAGCACCCAATTACAACTCATTGCCAATCTATAGAGACAATGATGTTGTTCACTATACATGTGATTACGAAACAGGTTACAATGTGTTAACACACAACAGTTTTTTGCCCCTGGGAAGTAATGTTGACTCAGAAGGGAGTGTTTATCAGACGCCCGTGGCAACCTATGGAGACAATGGTGCCAGCGGAGGGCACTACCCCTTTGAGGACATTCAGTTGGATGGTCAGGGACAACCACAATGGGGTTTTCCCCGCGTAGGACAAGGCATAAAAAGGTTGGGAGAACTAAAAGAGGGACCAGAGGGGGGTGGCGCATTCAGTCCTAAAAGACCGAGAATGTAGTAGGTGCGGGCATTTTCAATCTTAGTGCCCATCCCCTAACCGGCCCGGAATTGGCTATTCTAGATAAAGGTCTTAAGTATGCCCCCCCCCAAAAATTTAAACAAATTCACCACCTATATGGACATACACAAGTATGTTCGGAAGCTAAATGTTCAACGCTATACTGTATAGCTTCCAATCCTTTCAATCCCTCCAGAACTCTCCTTCACAACTATGTCCACTCAAACGGTCTATCAAACGCCTCCACCTATAATCCACCTGGCCATTTGGTGCCTTCATTAAAGGTTTTTAGAGATCTTACTTTGAAAGATTTGGAGGATATCCAAGTCAAAAATGTGAGGAATAAACAGAATATTGAATTGGGTATAGAGTCCCTTTGTGCTAATACAAATGTTATCATCCGCCCGGCGGACAAAGGAGGGGGCATTGTGGTCCTTAACAAAGAGGACTACATGCAGGAGATGTACCGCATATTGGCTGATACTGATACCTACACTCCCTTACCTCTTGATCCAGGTAATAAATATAAAAAGAGGTTAGTCAAACTAAATCTAAGGGTTCCAGCCTTAATATTCTCAATAAAAAACAAAAGGCTTTTTTGATTCCTGAGTCTCCCAGGACTCCAATTATATATTATCTCCCAAAGGTACATAAGAACCCTACTTGCCCCCTGAGACGGCCTATAGTAAGTGGAATTGATTCCATTACCTCCCGGGTGGGCAAGTACATTGATTTTTATTTACAACCTTTGGTGCGCAACATGCCTTCATTTGTCAAAGACACAAGACATATTATCAATTTGTTGAGGGATCTTACACCTTCTGCCAACCTGTGGATGGTTACGGCGGATGTTACCTCGCTATATACTGTGATTCCCCATCAATTAGGCTTGGAAGCGGTTCTACACTTTTTAAAAAGAGATTCAGACCTACCTAACAAACAGGTCCTGTACATTATGGAGTTGTTGGAGTACGCTGCCTCCCACAATTACTTTTGGTTCAATGGCCAATTTTATAGGCAGGATAGGGGTGTCGCCATGGGGGATAAGTATGCCCCCAGCTTGGCGAACCTCTTTATGGCCAAGTGGGAGGAGGATGTTGTCTGTGTTGAAGTTAGGCCCCAGATAGTTCTGTGGGCCAAATACATAGACGACATCCTCCTCCTATGGGATGGCACTAGGGTCGACTTAATGCAATTTTTGGATTCTTTGAATGTGAATGACAGAGGTATCCATTTAAGCCGAGAGATGAGTCAGGATAGGGTTAATATCCTGGACCTGACCATTTCGGTTGTCAACGGTGGTTTTGTTACATCAACATTTTTTAAGGCCACCGACAGGAATGCATTCAATCCAAAAAACAGCTGTCATCATGCATCGTGGCTCAGATCAGTGCCTAAAAGCCAATATCTTAGTTGAAATGTAATTGCACCAAGGATACTACTTTTGTTGAACAAGCTGGTGTTCTTACCCAACGTTTTTTGGAAAAAGGCTATTCAAGTGAGTTTTTGTCCAACACTTTAGCTGCAGTCCATGACGTCAACAGAAGTGATCTGTTGACTGTCAGGACTGATAAGGATAATGACAACAAGTTTCGTAACCCCTTTATTACCAACTATTCTTGCCAACATGCAAATGTTAAACATCTAGTTGGCAAGCATTGGCACATTCTAAAATAAAAAGATCTTAGGGGGCTTATTACCGGATAGGCCACAGGTGATTTTCAGAGGGGCACCTTACCTAAAAGATAAATTGGCTCCCAACATCTTGGATTCAATGGATTCAATATTATTTTCTGTCCTTACAGGGTATTACAAATGTGGCAAATGCCAGGTTTGCTCCCTTAATGGCTGTTACTCTAAAAGAACTACTACGTTCAATTCTACCTGCACAGTCGAAAAGTTATGTCATTAAACCGTTCATTACGTGCTCCACAACCGGGGTAGTTTATATGCTCCAGTGCCCTTGCGGGCTTCAGTATGTGGGCAGGACCAAGCGCCCCTTACAGGTTCGTTTAAACGAACATATTAATAATATTCGACTAGGTTACACCAAGCATTCTGTGTCCAAGCACTATTTAACTGCACATAACAGAAATCCCAAAAATACTATCTTTTTAGGGATAGATAAATTCAGTCCCCACTGGAGAGGAAGCCATTTGGTGAGAACCATTTCAAAGTTGGAGATGTCTTGGGTTTATAAGTTAAAGTGCTATACGCCCTTTGGCCTAAATATAGAAGTGGATGTCAACTGCTTTATAGCCAATTCATAATGGTTACTATACGTTATTTTATGTTTATTCCTCACTTTTGTTTTTGTTTTTCTATTTTTAAATGAAATTTTAAAATAATAATTTTTCCCATATTGGGATGTCAGATGTTCTCCACAGAGTAGGAAGTAATATCCAATATGTATGTGATTACAGATGAATGCAAGCTCGATGTGGTGTTCAACCAGTTAATCCCTGTTATTTTAGCAGATTTATACGATCTATTAATATCCATTATTTGCGAGGCAATGAATTATTCAATTCTATTTATTCTGATGCCTGACTATTATGGTGCAGTTCCTTATGGGTTATTTGGAATTCATACTTCCCTTGTTTAATTTAACTGGTTAGATCCTATGATTCCATATAAATTGGGCTCACAATAATAATTTTTTTATATCTTCACCTTTTGTATTTTTATTTTTAATTTTTGAAATAATTTGAAAATAGAAATATTTTTCTGAGGGCTGACGGCACCCATTCTGTACCGCTGGTGGCGCTGTTGTGCGGTCCTCATATTGTTATTATGCTGTCAGTATCTCGTGTAGTTGGTGTAATCACCTAAACACACTTGAGACGGTGCTAACATGCCGTTCACAGATAGCGTTGGTTTTATTTCATTTTTAAACTAGTGTTTTTTATTGTTTTTTAGTTTCCCTTACTTGGCTGAATTCTCCCCAGTTACAGTTAGTAGGGGTTTCCAGCAGTTAAGATGTCGGAAGTGCGATCTGGTGTATACCACATCGAGGCTGCATCCGACGTTTTGTGTATTTACGCGGTGATTCAGAGCACCGCCTGTATTCCGTGACCAAGTCCTGTCGTGACGAAACGTAGGGAGGCGGCGTTCTGACGTCACCGCGCATTTTCTCTACCCGGATACGGGCTGTGTGTTCCTAAGCTGGTCGGCTTTATTTTACATGCTCTGCATTTTCTGGAGAATTGTAAGTGCAATTCCACTTGTTTTTTTATCGAATAAATTAAGGTTTTACACTATGTGAGCCCCTTCTATTTTTACATACCCTCGGATGGCATATCGGGAGTCATTCACCCATAATAAGGATACAGGCTATCAGGCTATCAGCATTTGTGTTACCTATTGGATATCATCGATCCATGTCTCTTACCAGGCTGTTTTTGATCTCTTTTAATTTAGAGATCGTCTCCATTCGGTAAGAGGCTTTATATGATTGTAGTGGAGGTTCTTTCCTTTCAAGCACTTTTCTTGTGTGGATTCGGTGTATACACTTGGGAGATTATCTATATGGATTTTGCCTTTTTGGCGGACTGATCATTTTTATGACCATTATTTATTTTGAACATTCACGTGTTTATACCTCACTTAATTTTTGTACATATGTAGCGCAATCTCCTCCTTTTTTGCATACTGTTTTTTGTGTGGTATAACACTTTTTGATCGCTGCTTTCTTATATTCAAACAAGCACAATATTTTTCTTTACCACTCCCCTTGATCATACCTGTTTCAGATCATTAACGCAGCAGCAATTTTTTAAAATAGTCATCAGGGGATGATCCAATGTTTCTATCCCTATAACATCCACAAGCTGTATACAGTATAGCATTGAAAACATGTAATAACATGTACTGTATATACTGTAAATATATTTACAAACTCTGAAACAAAATACCGTTTTGCTGCAACTTGTGACACAAATATATAGTCTGTTTTAAAATAACAATTAAAAAAGAATGCAGCATGCACAGAAAAGACAAGAGTATACTATATATAAAATAAAACACTTTACTTGTTATATGGCAATTTAAGTACAATGCAGATTATCAGGGGAGTTTATGCTGTTTGAGTAACTGAATCATAGCAAACATTTGTATCTACATTCAGATTGGATAGGAAGGAAAATAATACATTTTAAGCAGAAAGCAATCTATTGAAAATCATTTTAAAAATGTCAACCATATTTCCTCATAAAAATAGACAGCCAAAGGGCAATCAAGGTTGCTTTTTCAATTTATTGGTAGGTTTTACCTGTTAGAGCCTCTTGAGAATATTCCATGCTTCAAACTAATGTCCGTTGCTTTTTTCCCACATATGAGCTTCTGATGCTCATGTCCTCAAGGAGCATTAACTTTAGCCAGAGATTCATTAACAGGACAAGATAAAAATTCTTAGTAATAGCTACTATTTTTGCTAGGTAGGCTAGATTATAGCCTTATGAAAGTTTTCCTCATTTCCCTAGCTTTCAAATGAAAGCTTGGTATATATTACAGCACATTGAAATGCCATTTAAGTCTACTTTATGAAAAGTTTAGTCTTACTTGTCCTAACTTTTTAGACTAGAAAATCATAATTCCAATTTGTCATAAAATATGAACTACAAAAAATATTATGTTTTTAGGCTCTGCTGTTTAATAAAAGGCTGCAATATTAAGTGCAACATAAAACTGTAACATAATTATTAATACATTTAAATATAAACTGACACTGACATTTTAAATTGAGCTCACTAAAATATTGTTAATAATAATAATAATAATAATAATAATAATAATAATAATAATAATAATAATACAGTGATTTAATAGTTATGTAGCCTTGCTTACTTGGTAAGTGGCACTATTGAGCTGCAAGCATTTTATAGTTTAGGCACTCCTAGCAAGATTTGTAGGCAACCTGTGACTTGCATGGCATACAGTGTATCTAAGGGTGGAATAGGGCTAGGAAGGTATATTTGGCCATAGAGATACAGAAGAGCATGGATCGTTGTTCTTGATATGCAGTGAGAAGCCACATATCACCTGTAGTATTAAAAACTGAAACATACAGTAGGTTAATACAGCATCTCCTCTCAGTCTCCACCCCACAAAACTGTGTTGGTTTATTAAATCCTGCTTGAAATACATGAAAACCAAACTTAGCAGTAAACCTGTTAGGATTGAGTTCACCTGCTAGTGGCACTGTGCTGTTTTGGGCTGTTTGCTGCAGCTCCAGTGTCCACCAGCAGGTGTCTCCCAGAAAGCTGTAATAATTAGTGACATTAGTGTTCAGCTGTCGAGAGGCTACTTAAGGCTGCTCCTCCCTTCCCCCAGCGCATCAAGATTCTGGTCCCTTCCTTGCTGTCTGTTGTTCCTGATGCCTAGCCTGATTTAGCTTTTACCCCGCTGCCTTGTACCTGCCTCCCTCTGCCTATGCTCCTGTTCGAGTACCCTTTAGAGATCCCCCCTTCCTTGCAACCTTGCATTCCATGTACCCTTGACCCTTAGATGGGTTTTGTATATAGTTAATTGTTTGGTTCAACAGTTCTTGTCAGTGGGGTTTGGCTCCTGTGGTTGGGGTTGTTCATGTTCACTGTTTTCTGTGTTTGCTGTGTTCCCTGTTAACCACTTAAGGACTGCCTAACGCCGATATACGTCGGCAGAATGGCATGGCTGGGCACAGGCACGTACAGGTACGTCGCCTTTAAGAGCCCAGGCCGCAGGTCGCACGCACGCGCTACCGGCACATGCTCCCGACCTGGTCCGAATCTCCATGACCGTGTCTGCAGAACCCACGGACCCAATCGCGGGACACCGTCACAGGAGCTGAAGAACGGGGAGAGGTGTGTGTAAACACACCTTCCCCGTTTTTCTCTGTGGCAGTGTCACTGATCGTCTGTTCCCTGATATAGGGAACGATGATCAGTGACATCACACGTCCAGCCACGCCCCCCTACAGTAAGAATCACTCCCTTAGGGCACACTTAAACCCTTAGCTCCCCCTAGTGGTTTACCCCTTCACTGCCATTGTCATTTTCACAGTAACCAGTGCATTTTTATAGCACTTTTCGCTGTGAAAATGACAATGGTCCCAAAAATGTGTCAAAGTGTCCGATGTGTCCGCCATAATGTCGCAGTCACGAAAAAAATTGCTGACTGCCGCCATTACTAATAAAAAAAATATATTAATAAAAACGCCATAAAACTATCCCCTATTTTGTAGACGCTATAACTTTTGCGCAAACCAATTCATAAACGCTTATTGCGATTTTTTGACCAAAAATAAGTAGAAGAATACGTATCGGCCTAAACTGAGGAAAAAAATAAGTGTCTTTATATATTTTTTGGGGATATTTATTATAGCAAAAAGTAAAATATTGAATTTTTTTCAAAATTGTCGCTCTATTTTTGTTTATAGCGCAAAAAATAAAAAACGCAGAGGTGATCAAATACCACCAAAAGAATGCTCTATTTGTGGGAAAAACAGGACACCAATTTTGTTTGGGAGCCAAGTTGCACGACCGTGCAATTGTCAGTTACAGCAATGCAGTGTCGAATCGCAAAAAGGGGCCAGGTCCTTAACCTGCATATTGGTCCGGGTCTTAAGTGGTTAATAAATCTCACTTGTATATACTTTGTATATATATTTGTATATACTTCGTTGGTTTGGTCTCAGTTCCCTTGTGCAGCTATGTGTCTGGTCTCCTGGCTGGAGAAACCTGAAAAAACCTTACCAAAGTCTAGAATGTATGTGATACTAGAATATGGTAATTGAAAGTGAAAGTGACTTTTGTGAACATGAGCGGCTGTGCCCGCTGGTACATTTAAACCTGTGGGAGGTTTATTTGTGACAATCACGCACACCGGTTCACTACGCCGGCAAAATATTGATAAATATCAAGCAGCGTAGCTGCCTTTGCGCAGCTTGAAGTGGCGCACGTGAATGCCCAAATCGTTTTTAGCTTATGCTGATCATAAAGGGGAACTCCACGCCAAATAAAAATGCCCCATGCCTATATAAGTCATTGCGCAACGCTCACATGGCATTACAGCGGGAGAGGGCGGCGATGAAGTCTGGTTCCTCCTCCTGGCAGAAGACAGCGGAGAAGACCTGGCGCACCCCCCCCCATGTAAAAGAGCTTAAATGGGGAGGGGGCCCGGCAGAAGACCCCGCAGCTGACTAATAAATGACTTCAAAAATCTGTGTAGTGTGTTTTTTTAACATTTTTCCCCCAGGTGAATGGGTAGGGGTACGATGTACCCCATACTTATTTGAATAGGGTGGGGGGCCGGTATCCGGGGGCCACCTTATTAAAGGGGGCTCCCAGATCCCGATAAGCCCCCTGCCCGCAGACCCCGACAACCAACGGGTTGTCGGGAAGAGGCCCTTGTCCCCATCAACATGGGGACAAGAGTGCTTTGGGGTGGGGGGTGCAGTGCAAGCACCCACCCCCTATGTTGAGGGCATGCGGTCTGGTACGGCTCAGGAGGGGGGAGGGCGCTCGCTCGTCCCCACCCCCATTCCTGTCCTGCCAGGCGGCATGCTCGGATAAGGGTTTGGTATGGATTTGAGGGAACCCCCTACGCTGTTTTTTCAGCGTAGGTGTTCCCCCTTACAATCCATACCAAACCTTAGGGTCTGGTATGCTCCTGAAGGGGAACCCACACCATTTTTTTTTTTATTTGGTGCGTAGTTCCCCTTCATGATCAGTGTAACAAAAACCCATGCCGGTGTTTTATTTAACCACTTCCATACCACGCCTATTCTGGAACTTCATTCCATTTGAAAATCTATTTTTTTTACTAGAAAATTACTCAGAACCCCAAACATTATATATATATTTTTAGAAGACACCCTAGGGAATAAACTGGCGGTCATTGCAATGTTTTATCTCCAATGGTATTTGAGAAATAATTCTTAAAACACCTTTTTTTTTTTCTTCAAAAAAACGGATTCATGAATTAAAAAATAACAAAACAGTAAAGTTAGCCCAATTTTTTGGGATAATGTAAAAGATGATGTTACACCGAGTAAATAGATACCTAACTTGTCACGCTTTATTATTGCACACACTCATGGAATAGAGCCAAACTTCTAGACCTAAAAATCTCCATAGGCGACGCTGTTTTATTTTTTTTACAGGTTACCAGTTTAGAGTTACAGTGGAGGTCTAGTGCTAAAATTATTGCTCTCGCTCTAACGCAGGCATCAATACCTCACCTGTGTGGTTTGAACGGCGTTTACATGCGTGTTCGCTTCTGAGTGTGAGCTACTAGGGACAGGGGCGTTTTAATTTTCTTATTTTTTTTTGTATTTTTTTTTCTTTTTGCACTTTTTTTTTTCTTTTTTTATCACTTTTATTCCTATTACAAGGAACCTAAACATCCTTTGTAATAGGAATAGTGTGTGACAGGTCCTCTTTATGGAGAGAGGTGGGGTCAATAAGACCCCACATCTGTCCTCCAGGCTGGAAAGCATGAGATCGGGAAAAAAAACACTGATTTCATGCTTTCAGCCTTGTTTATGTTTGTAAAACTCTATGCTCCTCATTCAGCAGTGGACGATTCGTTCTCCGGGCCTCCGATGGCATGGGAGAGCCCAGAGAAGCACCGGATGGCGGTGGGATGGGGGATGTCCCCTCCCGCCGCCTGTAAGAAAGATCAACTGGTGGAACTGCCGCTATGATCATTCTTATGATGTGAACAATCGCCGCCTGTAAAAAAGGATATCTGAATGATGCCTGTAGCTGCACCCATCATTCAGATATCCCCCACTGAAGTCCAGGACGTCATATGACATCCTACGGTACGGAAGTGGTTAAAATTTGCCTTGGAGTCAGGGCCGGTGCTACAACTAGGCAGCCGCCTAGGGCGCACTGGAGAGAGGCGGTGGCACTACCACCCAGGGAGTCCGGCCACCGGTGATCCTACTCCCTCTCAGAAACTAACTCAACAGGCAGCCGATCCACTATAGAGTCCCTCCATACAGTGTTAGAAGCGCTGGCACAGCAGCAGTGGAGGAAGGAAAAAAAACATCCCCTGCGTGCCCCTGATCATCACAGTACCACTGGCAGTGAGTGTGACCTGTCTGTGTACCTGCGGTCACATTGTTACCGTTCACCACCAGTCTGACACTGATGTACCGCTCCGCCTCCGCTACAGCCAGCCAGCTCTGCCTCTGAGCCTCTGCCTTTCTGCCCAGTGCTGCCTGTGCAAATGCAAATGCATATCCCCCCTCCATCATGAAGGCCGCTCTCTCTCTCTCCTGTGTCTTTCCTATTGCAGCAGTCAGGGCAAGATTTACAGTACCCTGTCGCCGAGAACCAGAGTGATGAGATCACACTGAAAGTACAATAACAGCGGAAGGTACTGTATGTCCCTTAGGTGGGACCTGGGCCCCCATACCCATTTTAAGGCCAATTACTAGAAGATAAGCCAGCCAAGTGGGGTCTAGCAACAAGTCATTTCCCATAGACTGCAATGGTATTTATGGTATAACTTTTGCCCATGTTAGGCTCTTTGTTTGCCCACCCGGACCAGGGGGTGTTTGTCCCATCTCCTATTTTGTAGCATGCTGGATGATGTGATTCATTTTGGACAGGGCTTTGCCTTATTTTCTGCTAGCTGCATTTCTGGTCATCTGAGCATGCCCAGGGACTTATGCCACGTACACACGATCATTTTTCGGCATGAAAAAAAAACATTGTTTGCAGCATGTCCAAAAAACGAAGTTTTTCCAACTTCATCATTAAAAACTACG
Organism: Rana temporaria; assembly: GCF_905171775.1. NCBI lineage: Eukaryota > Metazoa > Chordata > Amphibia > Anura > Ranidae > Rana > Rana temporaria. The sequence goes on from NC_053493.1 coordinate 222,698,114, forward strand.
TTGCCCACACACCATCATTTTTAAAAATTTAGCACTCTAAAGGGAAAGTTATTTCCGCCTTTGGGCTGCTTTAGCTGATTCCGTGTTAGTAAAAGACAATTTGTGCTTTTCTGTCTGTTACAGCGTGATGAATGTGCTTACTCCATTATGAACGGTGTTTTTACCTGAACGAGAGCTCTCGTCTCATAACTTGCTTCTGAGCATACGCGGGTTTAAAACGTTGTTTTAGCCCACACACGATAATTTTTTACTACCCGAAAAACGAAATTTTTTTAAAACGACGTTAAAAAATGCAGCATGTTCGTTTTTTTTTTTTTTTTTTTTTTTCAGAAGCCGAAAAACGATGTGAAGCCCACACACGATGATTTTAAATGACGTTTTTAAAAACGTTGTTTTTTTTCATGCCGAAAAATGATCGTGTGTACATGGCATTAGATTTTTTGATGTTGCTTTTTGTGTGTAAACAGCACTCTGTTTACAGATGTTTCTGGGCATGCTCATAGAGCGTGTTTTTGGGTTAGTAATTTAAGGACATCCTTAACAGGTGTACCCACTTTAACGTTCAGTCTACATTGGGTGAACTTGCGTTTTGTGTGTTTCATGGGCTGTGCATGTGTTTTCAATTGTCTCATTAGCACACAAGACTATGTTATATAAAGCTTGCAGAGAGCATTTGTTACCTTGCCCTTAAAAGAGGCCAGATTGTGTGTGGGGCCGGCTGGCAAGATTATATTTGTGTGTCCTTATCGAATTTATGTCTTTGCAAAACAGATATGTTTTTGATCAATGTTTTTTTTGACTGGTTTATTCATTTATTTTGGGTGGGGGCTGTCTTCGCCTGAAATATTTGTGAGGTTGTCAATGTATGTTGTGTTTAGGGTGTTCACTTTGATGTAATTGTCTGTGCTGCATTATTTTGCTAAATCTTTCTCAAGATGTTGTGACTAAATAATGTTTCAGTCCTTAATAGATGTCTGTGGGTCTATTTATCCTGGTCATTTCCAAAGCATAAACCATATTCTGTTTGCTGTCTCAAATTAACCTGTTTATTTTTAGATTTATTAATTGTTGTTTGATTTTTTTTGATTTCCTTGTTTTGTTGACCAATAAAATAACTTTCAAATTTTGAATTTAGTTTTTTGTTACTTTTTCATGCTACAGATTTTGACAGCTGCAGCTGAAATAGGCTGATTAGCCAAACAAAACATGTGTGATTTTTGTCTCGAAGCTCCTTTCCTGGTGCCTTAATGCATGGATTGTGTGCTGCCATGGATGGTCACCAGGAAAGGAAAAATACAGAGCGGTAAGTATTAATTTTACTGCAGTGGTTCTCAGCCCCAGTCCCCAAGTACCCCCGACAGAACATGTTTTGTGGATGTATCTTATCAAGAATTGCTGTCCAGACTGTCTTTTAAAGCACATGTGCAAGATGAAGGAAAACCTGCAAACATGGCCTGTTGGGGGGGGGTGTAATGGCGGACAGGCTTGAAGTGCTGATTTACAGCACTGTGCTTAAATCTAGCGTAAGGTAATCCTATTATAATTGTGGGTGTTTGAGGGAGGCCAAGTGAGTGTTAGAACCCCTGTTTGTGATTTTTGGGTTGGGCTTTGTGTGCCTTTTCTTAAAATTGGCTTCACTTCCTGTCACACAGCTGAACAGGAAGTGAGGTTAAAACCCTACCAATGTCTTTTCTTGGGGACACACAGGTCAATCTAACTAATGTCCCCATTAAGCAAATTTCACTCCAGCACTGCTGTGTACACCCAAAATGATTAGTTAGTTTTGGGTTTAGTAAAGGCAAAGCCACTCTGCAGTACAAGCGTAGTCGCTGAAAATCTGAGGGGAAGGACTGATGATTTTAACATCCAATCATGTACAAGCAAAGTATTTTTTTTGTTTCTTCCTTGCTTGTCCACTTTTAGTGCAAAGTGGATTTGCCTTTAGTAAATGGACCCCAAAGTCCAAGATCCCTAATAATTTGGGGTGTACACAGCAAAATGCTAGAGTGCAATTTACATAATGGGAAACTATTTAGATTGATCTGTGTGTCCCCAAGAAAAGACATTAGTAAGGTTTTACCCTCACTTCCTGTTTGGTTATGTGACAGGAAGTGAATGAATTTGAAGTAGAAAGTGACAAAATTTGGGAGGTGACTTCACCCTATCAGGGGTGCAAACAACCACAAAAAATGTGCAGACTTTTAATCCCTCTGCACTCTAGCCCCAAGTAAAAAGAAAAAAAGGATTTAATTGAGTTTAAATTTGCAAAGACACATTCCTCAGATAAACTGTGATGCATGTCAATGGCCCATTTAGCCATTGTTTAATAGAAAACACCAGTTGCCTTTCACTAGAAACATTTGTTAGTCCGATCCTGGAAATCTGCATCTGCTTTACTATCACTTTCCCTAAAAATTGGGTTCCTGCACGTAGATGTGCGACCACCGTGTATTGGATATGCGCATATGTGGTTCTCGGAAAGCGGTGGCCAGCACACAGGACATCATGCCCCTACAGGAAGTTGCTTGTACTGCTGCTAAAGGTCTCTGAGGAAGGGATGATACTTATTTGCAAATTAAGAAAATTGTTTATTTAACATTGGGTGGTGTTTGTGGGGGTCCCTAACACACATTCATACATATTAGTATCCTGGCCTATTGGCATGGTTATATTTTCTTAGTCCTCTCAATGAAATGATCAGAAATTTGTGCTTAAAGTAGAACTATAATGTAATTTTTTTTTTCATTTTGGATAGAGTAAGGGAGGGTTATAGCCCCTGTCAGTTTATTTTGTACCATCCCTGTCCAATCGGTCAGCGGTTCGTCGGTTCGATTTTAAAGCAAGTTCTCTAACTTTTGTCCGAAGGACAAAAAACCAATGCCCCATTGGTTTGGACCGATGAAACTGAACTTCGGTCCGTTTTCATCGGTTTGGACCGATGGTGTGTACGCGGCCTTACAGTTTTTTTTCTAAGATTTCCCTGTATTTGGCTCCATCCATCTTCCCATCATCTCTGACCAGCTTCCCTGTCCCTGCTTAAGAATAGCATCCCCACAACAAATGTTGCCACCACCATGTTTCATGGCGGGAATGTGAAACACAGTGTTTTGCTTTTAGGCCAAAATGTTTAATTTTGGTCGTATATGACCAGAGCACCTTCCCTTACACTGCTTCTCGCAAACTGCAAACAGGACTTCTTATGACTTTCTTTCAACAATGGCTTTCTTCTTGCCACTCTTCCATAAAGGCCAGATTTGTGGAGTGCATGACTAATAGTTGTCCTGTGGACAGATTCTCCCACTTGAACTGTGGATCCCTACCGTTTCCCTAGAGCCACCATGGCCCATTTGGCTGCTTTTCTGATTATTGCTATGCTTGCCGGCCTGTCAGTTTAGGTGGATGGCCATGTCTAAGTAGGTTTGAAGTTGTGCCATGCTCTTTCCATTTTTGGATGATGGATTAAACAGTGCTCTGTGCTTGGGAAAATTTTTATATAACCAAGCCTTCTTTAAACTTCTCAAAGATGGCCGCTTAAGGCCCAAGCTCCGACCTGCAGACCAGACACATTCAGCACTCCAGTACCCATGTCGCTACCCATCAGTTTGGATTCTCCCTCCTGACACCCTGGGGACACCTACCTGGCATAGATGGGGGGGCGTGGCCTGGACGGAGACCGAGATGGCAGCTTAAGCCTTGAGCTCCTGCGATCCGGGGATTGAACCTAGCCTTTTGGAGAACCTATGCCTTGCCCTTCGCCATGAGCAGAGCCACCCGAAGCTCCTCTACATCCTGAGCAATGGGCGATTCCAGTTCGCAGCTGAGTAGGAACATCCCGGAGATATTCCGAACACAACATATGGCGGCACACGCGGCCTTGCAGGCCCAAACCCCGAGCCCGCTTAGCCTGGAATCCGGCCTGCAGCCCATGGAGCCTGCTTCATCTGCGGGATGTACACTTCCCCCCAGCCTGTTTGATCTGGAGACGATGACCGCGGACATTAAAAATGCTGTTACTGCAGCAGTGGCTGATCTTAAAAAGGAGATCCGTGCAGTGGCTCATAGGATCGAGGAGGTGGAACAAACTACCCAGGCGCACGCGGCCGCGATTCGCCAGGTGCAGAGCACCTATGACTCTCAGCTCCCTCACCTCTTGGAGCTCCACAGACACGTCGAGGACCTCGACAATCGAGGTCGAAGGCACAACATATGTGTGCGGGGACTCCCCGAGAGTGTGAAACCTGCAGCAGACGCTCCATACAATTTTTAATGACCTGATGGAACGCCCGGCGGATTCGCCCGTTGAGATGGAGAGAGCCCACCGGGCATTGCGCCCCCCCTCCCAGGGACAACGAACCCCCCAGGGACGTGATTTGCTTTATTATTAACTTTCAACTCAAGGAGGAGATCCTCCGCAAAGCGAGAGCGAGAGGACGAATCCTCCATGATGGCGCGGAGGTGAAACTCTTTCAGGATCTGTCCCAGATTACACTCCAGAACAGGCGCGCCCTGCGCCCCCTGCTGGAGGCCTTACGAGCAAGAAACATACAATATCGATGGAAATTCCCCTTCGCGCTGTCGGCGTCCTCCAGGGGGCGCTCCGCTCTCCTCCGCACACCTGAGGACCTTCATGACTTCTGCCAGCAACTTGATCTCCCGCCCGTGGATCTCCCGGAATGGTATGCATTTTACTTCCCCTTGGAACCCTGGCTCCCGGTCTCCATGAATGCGCCCCCGAAAGCTCAGCGTCACAGATCCCGCAGAAACAGGGCTGGTCCGTCCTCCCCAGGTAACCATGCGTCTCGACGCGACCTCTACCATCACAACCCGGGCTCCCCCTCGACTCCATCCAGGGGTAGAGACCGGGTCGAGGCCTGATGCAACGGACCTGTGTCCCTCCCTGTCATGTATCACCATTCCTGTTATTTTTGGGACCCAGTTCTAGCCCCCCGTGGTTTAGCACAGCATGAGTGACTGTCTAACAAGATGCTGCTATTGACTTGATACGCCAGGCAGCTGAATCTGACCTTCACCCGATGTTACTGTTGCTAGTGGGATGATCAAATCATGTGCTCTGGTCCCCCCTTCACTATTTATTTTTACTATGAGCAGACGGGAGTGTGCTGCGGGACTTATTTACTTGTTTTTTTCTTTTTTTTTCTTTTTCCCTTTTTACCCTTGTGTGCTACTGTTTTTTACTTTTCACAGACTCTGACTGTCATCAGGATTGGAGCCTTTCGATGCCACATCTCTGACGCCTGAAATCTTTAGGGCATAAGCACCATGCAGATGCAAATTCAGCCACCCTTTTTTTTTTATATATATCGGATTGCTACACACACTTTCATGTATACCCTTCTTTTTCTAATAGCTAAGTGTTTATGGTTAGCATGTGTATGTGGTGAAACATGGGGGGATTAGCATCCCAGGACTCCAAAAGTTTGGGGTGCTTTATACTGCAAATATGAATCCTTCCTAATTGGTGCTAGCCTTATGCATTCCTGATGAGCTTTGGGTTCTTTCACACCAGCACAGTGGCTAAGGCACTGCATGTGGTATTGATGCATTGCCATTCATTTTTTATGCCATCCTAATGCCTAATTACCATGCAAGATGTGTTATACTGAAAGTGTCCACAGTTGTACTATGAGCACCCTTACTAACCAATAGTAAGGCAATATCAGGATTTGGGCTTTAATCCCAGGTTGGGAGGCTTGTACATTGCATCCTGAGTTTTGGATACAGTAGCTCTACTGCGGCATGTAAGTGCTAACTGGTATTGGCTGCCACTTCTCCCACCCCCCCACCACCATACACCATCCCAGTAGACTGAGATCTCATATACGCCTATGCTCTGATGTAGCCTGATATAATGATGTTTTTGGATTTTTTTTTTTTTTTTTAACTTCAAAACATTGAAATGACTGCTTGGTAAAATTGCTTATGTAATCTATCCTTAAAGTGCCCCAGGAACTTGCTCAAATGTATGTTTGATGGCCCCCAGGGCTCCTTCTCAGCTCCCACGTTTCCACATGGGTAATGAATGGGTATTGCTACCGCTTTGTGATGTAATTTTTATTTTATTTTTTTTACCCGTTGTGCTCCACTCATGTTTCTGCATGCCCTCTCCGCCATTCTGCCCCTGCCTCCCCCCTCCCTTCCCTCCCCCCCCCCCCTTCCCTCCCCCTCCCCTCCCTTCCCTTCCCCCCTCTTTTATTCTCTCCTCCCTTCCCCGTCGCCCCCCCTCTCCTCTCGTTCCCCCCCCCCCCTTTTTTTTTTTGTGGTACTTGGCCCTCCAGGCATTCACTCCATCCCATTCTATCACACAGGTCTATTGTATGTTAATAGGTTGTTTTGGTGTCCCTCGGTTGATTTACGCCCATCCGGGCGCTGTAAAATAGATATGGGGCGATACTTGATGTTTCCATGTGGCTCCTTTAGGGGCTTGTTTTGCACTTGTTCAAATTGTATGCAATGTTTTTCATACCTCTCTATGGTGATGCAACTGTTTTATATGTTAATTGCTACTCACCCCAGCCCCTGAGCTTTGCATACTGTATTGGCTGCTCTGTGCTTCCTATCCCCAACCTTAGCAGGTTCCCCACAATAATCTTCTTACTTCTCGCTCATTTCTGTTTCAATCCCTGGATCGCTCCCTCTTTGAATCTTCTGTCCCTTTTTTCGTTCCCACACAGTAGTCCCATTGGGATTCTTGCTGACCCTCCAGACCTTCCCCCTTCTTAGGTGATTTAGCAGGCCTAATATCACCGCTGGTGCATTTCTTCCCCGCCTAGTGCTTTTCTCTCTTTTCCCTGACCTGACCTTCTCCCTAACCCTCCTTCTCCCTACATTGGCCTCTCTGTCCTCATCACCCCTCTTTCCCCTCCTCCCCTTCTTCTCTTCTTCTTCTCCCTTCTTTTCTTCTTACTCTCCTTTCTCCCTGTACCTTTGAGTGGGTCCGTGCCGGTCCTCCTGGTGGGCTTGCCTGCCGTTTCCCCCCCCTTCTAGCTCTTTGCTCCTCAAGCCCAGCATTCTCAACCTTATCCCCCTGATACCGGACTCTGCAGCACTGATCATAGGCTATGCCTCCCTTAACCTTGAAGTGCGTGTCTCTTAACGCAAAGGGCCTCAACTTGCCAGAGAAAAGATCTCAGGTTTTGTCTTCCCTCTCCAAGCATAGAGCCCATTTCATTTTTTTACAGGAGACCCATTTTCGTTCGGACGCCGTCTCCAAGCTTTCTAATGACATCTAACGGTCCGCATTTCACGCTACTAATCCTGACTCCAAGATGAATGGTGTCTCTGTCCTGGTGTCTAAGCGTGCAAACTTCATTTTGACTGATTCTCTCATTGACCCGAAGGGTAGGTACGTTTTTCTTAAGGGCTCCTATGAATCTAAGCCTATCACACTTGCTAACATTTATTGCCCCAATGACCGCCAGGTGGCCTTTTTCAAGACTACTTGTGACCTCTTAGCCTCCTTCAAGTCGGGTCTCTTGCTCCTGGGGGGAGATTTTAATGTCCCCTTAAACCCCCTGTTGGACTCCTCCACCGGTACCTCCACCTTGAACTACAAAGCATTGAGGCAGATTAACCTAAGCCTCCAGTCTCTATCATTACATGATGCTTGGCGCACGCTGTATCCCTCGGATAGGGACTACACTTTCTTTTCGGCCCCACACCAAAAGTATTCCAGGATCGATTATTTCTTTCTTTCCCAATCAGACCTGACTCTTCTCCAGCAATCCACGATTGAACCGATGTTCCTGTCGGACCACCACCCAATAAGTATTACATTAACTTTTCCCGAATCGTCCTCTAGAACAAAGACTTGGCGTCTGAACTCCTCCCTGCTTAACCACTTAAGGACCCTCCACTGTATATATACGTCCTCTTTTTAAACATGGATATCTCAGTAACGGCAGCAGCTGCTGCCACAACTGAGATATCCATGTTTTCAGCGGGCGGCCGTGTAAACGATAACGGCGGTCTCCGCGGCGTTATCGGTGGCGGGAGAGGGCCCCCCCCCCTCCCGCCGCTTTTCCGCGCCCTCCGCCGCTTACCGGAGCCGTCGGTAGCGGCGGAGGAGATCCGATGCTGCCGCCTGGAGAGTGAGGACTTGAGTGAGGGCAAGATGGCCCCCACCCGTCCTCATAGCTCTGCTGGGCGGAAGTGACGTCAAAACGTCAGTCCCGCCCAGCCTCTTAAAGAGACAATTTTTTTTCTGTCATTTTTTTAAATGACAAATTTTCCTTTTTTTTTTTTTTTTTTGCATTTAAGCCTAAATATGAGATCTGAGGTCTTTTTGACCCCAGATCTCATATTTAAGAGGACCTGTCATGCTTTTTTCTATTACAAGGGATGTTTACATTCCTTGTAATAGGAATAAAAGTGATCATTTTTTTTTTTTATATTTTAGTGTAAAAAATAATAAAATCAATAAAATTAAATAAGAAAACAAAAAAAATTTTTTTTTAAAGCGCCCCGTCCTGACGAGCTCGCACGCAGAAGCGAACGCATACGCGAGTAGCGCCCGCATATGAAAACGGTGTTCAAATCACACAAGTGAGGTATCGCCGCGATCGTTAGAGCGAGAGCAATAATTATAGCCCTAGAGCTACTCTGTAGCTCAAAAAATGCAACTTATAGAATTTTTTAAACGTCGCCTATCTAGATTTTTAAGGGTAAAAGTTTGACGCCATGCCACGAGTGGGCGCAATTTTAAAGCGTGACATGTTGGGTATCATTTTACTCGGCGTAACATTATCTTTCACAATATATAAAAAAATTGGGCCAAATTTATTGTTGTCTTATTTTTTAATTCAAAAAAGTGATTTTTTTCCAAAAAAAGTGCGCTTGTAAGACTGCTGCGCAAATACGGTGTGACAAAAAGTATTGCGATGACCGCCATTTTATTCTCTAGGGTGTTAGAAAAAAAATATATATAATGTTTGGGGGTTTTAAGTAATTTTCTAGCAGAAAAAACTGTTTTAGTCTTGCAAACACCAAATCTGAAAAACACCTGAGGTCTTTAAGTGGTTAAGGATCTATCCGTTACTGACCAAATCCGCACACGCATTCAACAATACTTTACTGAGAACTCCAGCCCGGAGATCTCGCCGGTTTCCCTATGGGAGGCTCATAAATGCGTGATTCGAGGGGAACTAATCGCCTTGGCTATGAAAGCCAAGAGACAGAATCAGGAATACATTCACTCCCTGATAGCGACGATCAAATCTCTCGAAGCGTCCCATAAGAGGTCCCGTGCCCTATCCACCCTGCAAGAATTGACGCAAGCCCGGATGTCTCTAATGGAGGAGCTGAGCAAACGCTCTAAGAGGCGATATATTCTCGGGCAGAGGATCTTTTATGAGCAGGGCAACAAAAGTGGGCGCCTTTTGGCACGCACGGTACAAAATTCTAAGCCTACTTCTACGATTCACCATATTCACAACCGGGGGGGGGTGTCCGCCTGGTTAAGAATGAAGACATAGCCAAGGAATTCGAAGACTTTTACTTTAAGCTGTATAATCTCCACCCCCAGGCCCCTTCTCAGTCCAAGCTTTCCTTGAGGAAGTCGCAGATTAAGGAATTCCTGTCTCGGTACAGCCCCAAACCAATCTCTCCACAACAATCACTTGCCTTGGAAAGCCCCATGACAACTGCGGAAGTGAATCTAGCGGTAAAACAAATGAAGTCTGGGAAGGCCCCGGGCCCGGATGGCTTCTCCCTACAGTATTACAAATCTTTTGGCGATGTACTCACCCCTAGACTCCTGAACATATTCACTGCCCTGTCTGATCCTCAGAACAAACCTGGAAGCATGTTAACAGCCCACATAGCGGTGATCCCTAAAGAGGGTAAGGATCCCTCTGCGGTGGCCAATTACCGTCCAATTTCGCTCTTAAATGTGGACGTTAAAATATACGCGAAAATCCTTGCGAATAGGCTGGCGCCCTTGGTAACTGGACTTGTCACACTGGATCAGGTGGGTTTTGTCCCTGGACGTGAGGCCAGGGACAACACCATCCGTACTCTGAATTTGCATCATTGGCTCACGTCTTCAGAGACGCAGGTTTTTTTTTCTTTCTCTCAATGCTGAGAAGGCGTTCGACAGAGTGGCCTGGGACTACATGCAGGAGGTAGTAATTGCTTTGTGCCTGGGGCCCCGGTTGTTGTCGCACATTATGGCCCTGTATGCGAGCCCTTCGGCCGCAGTTAAAGTCAATGGCCACCTGTCGAACGCCTTTCCCATTAGCAACGGGACGCGTCAGGGTTGCCCCCTGTCGCCTCTGATATACATTCTGACCCTGGAACCCCTCCTTAATAGGCTGAGGGATAACCCAGATATTCTGGGGATCACTGTGGGAGGGAAGGAGTTCAAGGTAGCTGCTTTTGCAGATGATGTTCTTTTGTCCTTGCGCTCCCCCAGGATCTCCCTTCCCAACCTTCTCAAGGATTTAGATCACTTTGGCTCCCTCTCGAACCTGAAAATCAATCATGCAAAATCGCAGGCGCTGAATGTATCCCTCCCCTCCCTGGAAGTATCGCACTGTCAGGAATTTTTTCCTTTTAGATGGACACAGGACTCGCTTACTTATCTCGGTATCCGCATACCCCCCAATCTGGTAGATCTGTATTCTAAGAACTTCCACCCAGCCCTTATTCAAGCTCAGGCATGTCTTAGAGACTGGATGGGTCTGAAAGTTTCTTGGTTCGGCCGCTCGGCCCTGATTAAAATGATCATTTTGCCACGCTTGCTCTATCTTATACAATCAGTCCCCATCTCCTTGCCTCCGGGATTCTTCACGTCATACAGGAAGGCCTGCTCAACATTCCTTTGGAGAGGGTCTCAACCACGTATAAAATATTCTAGACTCACATTGCCTAAATCCAAGGGTGGTATCGGTCTTCCGGACCTTCAGAAGTACCATAGTGCGTGCCATCTCACGAGGATTGCGGATTGGAATATCCATGCTTCCAGGAAGCTATGGGTTCCACTGGAGAGATGCTTCTCATCGGGCCCCCTGCATCTACTCCCATGGTTACCCTCAAGGAATTGGCCCCAATCCTTACTGACCCACCCGTTCATTTACCCCTCACTTTTGGCTTTTAAGAAAGCTTCGACATTGGGGGCCCCCGTCTTCCCAACCGAGCCTCTTGACGTCCTTGCGGGGGAACCTAGACTTTCCACCTGGCTTGTCGGGGGAATTCTTAAGTCAGGAATGGCCCTATGAAGACGTACTTTCCCTCCAGTTTTACTCACCCGGGAGACCCTTTTCTTTTGAAACCGTAAAATCTAGCTCTAAGACATCTTCTTTCTCATTTTGGACCTTCAGACAGATTCAACATTTTCTCACGTCCGTAGCTGACCAAGCACTTTGGACGCGACAACTCACGCCCTTTGAGTCTCTGTGTCATCGTAAATTGCCACAGAGACATCTGCTCTCCCTCCTGTACACCCTCTTAGTGGAGGGCCAGTCGCAAACGCCCACTCTGCCGCAGATCTCTTGGAACAAAGACCTCCAGACGTCCCTGACAGTAGAGGACTGGCACACCATTTATGAATATGCCCATAAGGGATCAGCGAATGTGGCTGTTCAGGAGAATGGCTACAAAGTGATTACTAAATGGTACAGAACCCCGTCGCGCCTTCATAAATTCTCCCCGAATATCCCTGACACCTGCTGGAGATGTGGTGCGGGAGTGGGGACTATGCTTCATGTGTGGTGGGATTGTGGCGCCCTCCAGCCATTTTGGAGGGAGGTCCACAATCTCATCTCACATATTACTACCTACACCCTGGACTACACCCCTTCTCAATTCCTTTTACATCATACTTCGCTCCCCAAGAAAGACCACTTCAAATCCCTGGCCATGCACATGGTCAGTGCTGCCAGAGTCTGTGTCCCCAGGCATTGGCGTTCTACCACCATCCCGACAATCAGAGAATGGTTGGCCTCTTTAATAAAAGAAATGGAAGAGTTGATTCACATTTCCCAAGATAGAGTGCAGAAGTTCTCCTTTACTTGGGCATGCTGGAACCATTTTGTTACCACTGACCGCTACCGTCAATATGTGTCCTGAGTCGCCTGAGACAACGGAAGGCCCCCCCGTCAGTGTGTTGGGGGGATGGGAGGGAGGGAGGGCGGGCATGGATCCACTCCCCCTCATCTTGTTTCTTCCCCCACTATGCCTCTGCTTTTGCTCTTTTCACCTCCTTTCATCTTTCTCCCCTTCTCCCCCTCCCCCCCCTCTTCTTTGTCCTTTCCTTCCTCTTCACGTGGGCATTGCCCCCGTTGATTGCACGTTACGACACACTTTGAATACTGGCCGAAAATGAGGCCTTGCACCGCCTTCCCTCTTTGCACTTTGCGGGGGGCAGGTGTGGGGGAGGGGAAAAGTAGAAATTTAAGATCATCCGCCCTCCTCCACTTTATTTAACCTCATACACCTCATGTACGGTCTGAACATGTTGTTTAATGCTTTCCTGTAATGTTTTGTGATATGCAGTCTCCATGTTTTTCTGTTCTGTGATAATAACCTTGTCATGTAACTCATGTCATGTCTTGCATAAATAAAAACTTTTATGGAAAAAAAAAAATGTCTATAGATTGTATCCACCACATCCCCAAACCCCTAACACCTGGCTGACACTATCCCCAGGGACGTTCTTATGAAAATCCATTTTTATCCAGTAAAAGAACAATTGCTAATTGCAATTTCCCAATCTCCCAGCTCTTTACAAGGGATTACAGCTATACACTGACTTATCACAGTACACTGTCCAGATTAGAAGGCAACTAAAAACCATTACCAATGTGCTCAACAACCACAAGGTTACCTACAAGTGGTGCTACCCGCAACTCTGATACTCACCTATAACGAACAGCACACACAATCTCAAAACTGACAAATCAACTGCTTCCATTCCAAGAAGAATGGATCCAAATTTAAATGACTATCCCAATAAAAAAAAAAAAATGCCTTTTCTCCGGTCCAATACAAGGCTCACAATATCTTGCTCAAAAACTTTTACCCCCAGTGCTTTTTAGCAGCTCAATCTTTACTCAGCTGCCCAGTTGATCTACTTTGTTTCTGTTATTTCTTTACCTCATTTTGTTAATTTTCATACTTCAGTCTGTATACCATAAAGACCTACATAATCTGAAAGTATATTACGAAAACTGACCCTTTACCATAGTTCCAGGTACAAAACTCCACAGAACTACAAATTTACCTACTTGGCATCTACAGCAGCAGACCATCCGCAGATCAACAGCCAGGATTCTACACACAAAATCAAACAAGTATAAAGGATAAATAGTGCAGCGCTAAATGATTGTGAGCAGTAAACTGGTTGGAATAACCACAAGATAATGGATGCAACCAATATAAGTAATAATAATAAATGGTGAAACACACAACTAAATACAATAATGTGAAAGTCCATATATGATGAACACGCAGTGTGGGAAAGTTCCTTCCAGGCCACAACACTGAATTCTGAATAGCCAGTTGACTGAAGAGATCAAAGTTTCTTCATACAGGAAAAAGGTGAGGTACTCTTACCATGTGAGATGGACTCATCTGTTATACAACAGAGGGTCAGATGGGCTTGTGGTCTCAAAGACCTAGGTCAATGCGGCAAGGTCTCACAGGTTACCCAAAACGGTCTGGATGGCTTATGTGAGGCAGGTCCCGAAAGCTGGGGTAGAGAGACAGTAGTCCTTGCGCTGGCGAATAAATGTGGGGGAAATCCGTGGGACTCCAAAATTACAAAAGCAAAAAAAGAATGCTCCAAATGTTGCAGGTCATAAAAAAACAATCAAGGTTTATTGAAATACAACGGTCGTACAGTAAATGACACAAAATAATGGTAAAAGTGATCACATGAGCAAAATAAAAGCAATATGGGGTGCAATGATGCCAATCCGACGCGTTTCAACTAAGAACGTTGTTGTTGACTTATAAAGACTCAGTGAGTAGTAGAAAAATCAAAGGTACAACTGTAGAATGGATAACCATGGAATGGGTCCAGATGGAAAAGGAGGACTTGCTGTACATGTTACGCGTACGGATACGCTTCCTCAGGAGCATAGACGTATAAATCTATTAAAATATATATAAACAAACAATAGTAACTAAACGTCATTTAATACATAAAAATATATATAAACATTATACATCAATAATTGCTGGCGTATGGCATTATGACAACAGGAGAGCCCAAGGAGCCCCATGGAGCAGATAAGCAAGCCCCTCTTAATAAGGTGTAAATAAATGGCACAGTATAAATAGGTTAGTCGGGGCTACATACACATTAATTTATCAGCCTATTTATACTGTGCCATTTTTGTACGCCTCATTAAGGGGGGCTTGCAACAGTGTATTAGTTAGAAGCAGGATAGGCTTCTTTAAAGAGAATGTTTTTCAGGGATCGTCTAAAGATGTATAAATTAGGGGACAGTCGGACAGATTGGGGTAGGGAGCTCCAAAAGATGGGAGGAGCTCTGGATAAATCCTGGAGGTGAGCATGGGAGAAGGTGACAAGGGAGCTAGCGAGAAGGAGGTCTTGGGAGGATCGAAGAGAGCGGCTTGGTTTGTATTTTGAGACTAGGTTAATGATGTAGCTAGGGAAGAAGCGCTTTGGAAATTGTTGTTAGTACTTTGATTATTATTTTTTTGTGTGTGAGTGGAAGCCAGTGGAGGCATTGGCAGAGTTGCGGGGAGAACACTGAATGGTTGGTAAGGTGGGTGAGTCTTGCAGGGGCATTCATTATGGACTGAAAGGGGGATAGTCTTTCGTTAAAAAGGGGCGGCATGATTTGGACAAGGATTGGATGTGGACCTGAAAGGACAGTTCAGAGTCTAAGGTGTGCCATAGATGTGCCATACATCTTGACAGAGAAGTCAGGGGAAGGGGCACGTGGGGGAGGAAATATTAAGAGCTAGGTTTTTAATAGATTCAGTTTGAGGAAGTGGAGTGACATCCAGGCTGATATGTCTGTTAGTAGTTCAGTGATGCGTAAGGAGACTAATGGGGTGAGCTGAGGGGTAGAGAGATCCATTTGAGTGTCATTGGCATATACATGGTAGCGGAAGCCGTGGGAGGCTATCAGCTAACCCAGGGAGGATGTGTAGATCGAGAATAGTAGAGGTCCAAGGACAGAACCTTGGGGGATCCCAATGGTAAGAGGAGTTGGAAAGGAGGAAGTGGAGTTGTAAGTGACACTGAAGGTGTGATGATATAGGTAATCTTTGAACCAATGTAGAGTGCAGCCATGGAGACCAGGCAATTTTTTTAGTTTTTTGAGGAGGAGGGGGTGGCAAACTGTATTAAAGGCAGCTCAAAGGTCCAAGAGTAAGAGTACAGAATAATGACCGTTGGTTTTGGCTGATAGTAAGTAGTGTATTAGTTTTAGCAGGGCAGTTTCTGTGGAGTGCTATAGGCAAAATCCAGACTGAAGGGAATCAAGGAAGTTATTCTCAATGAGGTGGTCGCTCAGTCGGTTGTAGATCTTCAAAAAGGTTTCAGGCAAAAGGGAGTAATGAGATGGCTCTTAGGTTGTTAAGATTGGTGGGGTCCAGTGAGGAATTTCTTGGTATGGGAGTGACTAGCCCATGTTTTAAAGGGTTGGGAAATATTCCAGTAGAGAGGGAGAGGTTGAAGACATGAGTTAAAGGGTGTAGGATAGAGCCAGAGGGGGACTGTAGTATTTGATAAGAAACAGGGTCCAGGTGGCAGGAGGTTAGGTGAGCGTTAGAAAAAAGTTTAGTGACTTCCTCTGTGGTAGCTGGGTTTAATAAGGGAAGTATTGATTAGGCAGGAGGACAAGATGTGTAAAGTGAAGGATATATGTGTAGAGTGGAGAGCTTG
Source organism: Rana temporaria (assembly GCF_905171775.1). Lineage (NCBI taxonomy): Eukaryota > Metazoa > Chordata > Amphibia > Anura > Ranidae > Rana > Rana temporaria. The sequence goes on from NC_053493.1 coordinate 222,713,991, forward strand.
AGACAAACTGTCTCAATCTTATTTTTCAAGAGATTAGCAATTTCCTGGTCAAGGAGTAAGTTAATTGGTGTAGGTAATGGAGGACAAAGGTAAAGGTAGAAAATACTTGATGGGGACTGCATGAGAGGGTGTTACCGATAGTGATAAAGTAGGTCTGTTTGGCAATGTGAAGACAGAAATTGTATTTTTGGAGGGAAGATTTATATTGGCTGAAATCTTGATGTGACCTAGTCATACTTCACAGACACTTAAAAACACAACTACATTGTTTTAGGCTTCTGGTATTGTCTATCTGCCAGGGTTGCAGCAGTCAGGGCCTGATTCTGTGTGTAGTGAGGGAGACCAAGGTATCCAGGGTGGATGACAGTGAACTGGTGTAGACATAAGTGGCCAGGTTGGGGCAGGACAAGGATTAGATGTTGTTGTAGAGACAATCTGTAGCAGAAAAAAAAGAGAAGGGTAAAGATGTCAAAGGTATCTATGGGTAATAGTTTGGTAGTTGGAAGGCAAGGAGGAGGAAAGTAAGGAGAGAGTGAAACAAACAAGGTAGTTATCAGAGAAAAAAAAATGAATGTTGGAGAGGTTGGGCAGAGTGCATAGGTAGGAGAATATGAGGTCAAGGCAGTTGAGTAGAGTGAGTATCCCTGAGCCAGGTATGCTCATCTGTATTATTATCATGAGCATCCACAAGATTGATAATAGTATGGAAAAACTCATCCATTTTGGTCTCTATATGATCAACTGTTACCAATAGCATGTATCTCTTCAGTAAAATGCTTGGTGAGCTGCATAATATCAGTTGGGAAGGTTCCTCTAAGTGAAACTAGCATTTATTTTAATGCAGTCTCTGAGACAGGTTGATTGGTAGCTTGGAAAGGTAATATGGAGTCTGACAATTCTCTCGTAATATTGAGAGAGTCAGGGATAGGAGAAAACTCACCCCCAGTGTTTCTTTGATCATCTAGACTGATTCTCAGCTTGGCAGGGCTCCCCTGTAGTGGTGTAGATGTAGCTAAAAGACCTGCTGGATGGAGCACTAGAGTTAGGCAGCATCCATCTTCCTCATGCTCTAGCCACGCTCCGCCCCCGCCCCCCCCGAGATTGTCTTTTTTTAACATTCTGCTGAAACTTTTGTGACTGAGTACTGCTTGGACCTTGAAGGAGGTGAACTAATAGAATACAACTAATGCCTTACTGTTTGTGTATGCATATGAGGTCTCTAAGCAAATATGATCAGATTATTTTTCCAGAACCTGGATGTGCAAAACATAATAAGAAAAAAACAAAAATAAGAAAAGTCAATCAGTTGTCCTGCAGTGCTTTTATTCCATCTCATGCTTCTACTTCTACGATAATTTTAGAAAAAACAACAACATTTTTTTCAACTCGATCATTAAAACAGCTTTGCCTACACACGATCGTGAAAAAAATGGTCTAGCAAAGCGCGGTGACGTACAACACGTACTGTACGACGGCACTATAAAGGTGAAGTTCCATTCGGATGACGCCACCCTTTGGGCTGTTTTAGCTGATTTTGTGTTAGTAAAAGACGATTTGTGCTTTTCTGTCTGTTACAGAACGGTAGTTTTACCAGAACGAGCGCTTCCGTCTCATAACTTCTGAGCATGCACAGATTTTTCACATCGTTAAAGCCCACACACGACCATTTTTTACAACCCGAAAAACGTCAACGTTAAAAACGTTGTTAAAAATTAGAGCATGCTGGAATTTTTTTTGCCCGTTTTTCAGAACCCGAAAAATGCTGTGAAGCCCACACACAATCGTTTTTTTAATGACATTTTAAAAAACGTAATTTTTTACAACCCGAAAAATTATCGTGTGTACGCGGCATAAGTCTTCATTGGCTGGCAATTGGGAAAATATCTAGTTGTATTGCTTAACTATAGTAGAAAAACATCAAGTCTTCAGGATGGCTAGGCTGTCTGCTTGGGCTATGTAAATCTTTGAAAAAATAGGCATTAATATAAATCCTTTGTCAAAAAAAAAAAAGCCTCTCAATTATATATTAAAGCTATGTACTGTATATATCTGTTTGCCTAGTGTTCTGGTTTAACATCAAAGCACATTCCCAATTTTCTATTTTAAAATGGCATTAAATCCAAAAGAAAACATTTATTATATTGCAGCTTACCAATCCTTCTGCTGCGTACACACGATCGGTTAATCCGATGAGAACGGTCTGATGGACCGTTTTCATCAGACCAAACCGATCGTGTGTAGGCCCCATCGGTTATTTATCCATCGGGTAAAAAATGTGAAACTTGTTTTAAAATTAACCGATGGATACCTAACCGATAGAAAAAAAAATGATCGTTTGTAGGCACGTCCATCGGTTAAAAATCCACGCATGCTCAGACTAAATTAGGGGACGGGAGCGCTCGTTCTGGTAAAACTAGCGTTTGTTATGGAGATAGCACATTCATCACGCTGTAACAGACAGAAAAGTGAGAAATGTCTTTTACTAACACAAAATCAGCTAAAGCAGCCCCAAGGGTGGCGCCATTGGATTTGAACTTCCCCTTTATAGTGCCGTCGTACGTGGTTTACGTGACCGTGTTCTGACACAATTGTTTTTTTAACCGATGGTGTGTAGGCACGACTGACCATCAGTCAGCTTCATCGGTTAACTGATGGAAAAATCCATTAGACCGTTCTCATCGGATTGACCGATCGTGTGTACAGGGCATTAGATGTGACAGCTGAATTTTTTTTGTTTGTTTATGTTTTAGGCTTTCTTTCCTTTATTTTTACCTGGTGATCTGGCCAGTAAAACTGCTGTTTTTCAACAAGTTTTCCTGCAGATGTAGCAAAAACAGGGTTGTGGCAAAACCCTTATGTAGCACTACCCCCGAAGGAGCTGCTGGTTAGTTTTGTATTCAATGGTATTTATTGAAAATATTTAAAATATATATACAACAGTACAAAAGCATTTCAACACATCCACCAGCGTTAGCAAACACAGTCAAGGACCCCTTCATATACCATACAAATAGTGCAGTAAGTCATGAAAAATAAAAGTACAAATATACACAGACTCTGAGAAACCCCCCCAGGATACCACCCTAAGAATAACCCTTCAGGAACAGCATAACGAACAATGTGTATCCCAGGGACCTCAAGTCCCGCAGGACAAAAGTCCTCGGGCACAAAATTGTAAGCCCATCTTACTGCTATTACCAACATCTAAGCAATAAGGGCCAGTGTTGGAGAGCTCCTGAAAGGGAAATTGAGAGAGAAAAGAAGAGAAGTAAAGAAGAGAGAAGGAAGAAAGAGATGTGAGAGCTACCGTGCAGGACCCCAAAATCCATCAGATAGGATCATACCTACATCGCCAGTGTCCTCAGGTCGTTGGTAAGATACCCAAGCTATGGGTCCCAAACTTTATGGAATAACTTCATTTTGTCCTGTACCAGTGCCGTCAAGCGTTCATTCAGCATTAGTCAGGACATTTTCCTCTTAAGCTGATCGAATGGCAGGGCTGCGGTCCGCCAATTTCTAGCAATTGTAATTTTAGCCAATATAAAAATTAAAGCAAGCAACCGCCTTTGGGCCTTAGAAGCCTCCGCAACCCTGTCACCCAAAAGAGCCTGTTTCGCTGATTTAACCAAATTCAACTGAGTCAAATAGCCAGATTCAGAAAGACTTATGCCGGCGTATCTACAGATACGCGGTGTAAGTGTAAATATGCGCCGGCGCATTTATGTTCCATACCCACAGAACAAGATACGTCTCCTCCAAGCGACGTAACTTTCCTACGCCGGCGTATCGTGGGCGCATATTTACGCTCGACGCATCTTGCGCTCACATTGATTTCCTATTCAAATATGCAAATGAGGGAGATACGCCGATTCACGCATGTAAGTGCGCCCGACACAGGCTACGCCTGGTGCGTGTAAGTCGTACGTCAGGCCTAAAGTTATTCCATCAAAAAGCTGGAATATCTTTGCACCAGGCGTGCACAGGTCAGCTGGAGAGCAGCTACAGCAGCAGCGTTACGGACGAGCTGAGCAAGCTGAGCACCCACACTTGCAGGACAACACATCTGTGTGCCAACATGCCAGGGGCAGCCGTGGTCTTAGCACTACTAATGGGTCCACCGACTCGTAGGAGGGCACGGGAGAGGATATACCACACGCGCATGGACGTCTTTGGCATGGGTGATTCTGAGGTGTATCGCATCTTCAGATTCAGCCCTGATGCCATCCTAGAATTAGCCACAACCCTGCATTATGACATCACCAGCAAGACACATCGCTCACAAGCAGTGCAGCCACTGGTCAAGGTACTGGCAACACTTCATTTTCTTGCAAGTGGATCTTTTCAGCGTACAAGTGGAGTAGTGGCTGGGATGTCACAATCCACCATGAGTAGATGTGTGCACCAGGTTGTCCCCGCAATCCTCAAACGCATGTCCCACCACTTCATCAGACCCACCCAAGAGCATCTGCAGCATAAGGCAATGGAGGATTTTTACAGAATTTCCAGATTCCCACGCACTGTGGGGGCCATTGATTGCACACATGTGGCACTACGGCCCCCCCCGTGACACAGAGCACATATACCGCAATCGTAAGCATTGGCATTCCATCAACGTACAGGTGATAGCCGATGCCCAATGCCTCATATGGCACGTCCGTGCCAAACACCCAGGGTCCAGCCATGACAGCTACATATACAGTACCATCAAAGCACCATCCCAACAGATTTTGAACAAAACGTGTATGGGGACAGCTGGCTGGTTGGTGAGTGACATAGGTGTCAGGCATGACTGTCCAAACCCATAATGCAGACATCACGAGGGGCACATGCACGACTAACATCCTCTTGTCTTTTCCCTTCCAGGTGACTCTGCATATGCACTTGGACCCCATCTCCTGACTCCATACCGGACTCCCCAAACCACAGGAAAGCAAAACTACAATGCTGCACACATACATACCCGTGCAGTGGTGGAACGCACCTTTGGCCTCCTGAAGTCCCGTTTCCGATGCCTGGATAAGTCCGGGGGGACCCTGTTGTATTCCCCAAACGTTGTGTGCCAGATCATCGGTGCATGTTGCATTCTACACAACTACGCCATGAGAAAGGGCCTGGAGATTGACCTACGTGATGACCTGACCCCCGAACCACACAGTCCCCCCCTAACCGAGGGTAGCCCGTCTGCTGAGGGAGCAGCAGTCAGGAGAAGCCTCACAGAAGACATCTTTGCACGTTAAACACACACATTCATCATGGCACAAGGAGAATGCACGCATGCACACCACTGTGGTCCCTAGCTCACACACATCACATCCACATCATATTGGATTAGCCCAAGTCCACCATGCAGGACTTGGGAGCAGCAACGCCATGCCAAGGCTCCAATTACGTCGCTGTACATTCATACCACATTCACACGGGTCGTGGGGATAAGTTCTCCCCAACGACCGAGGGTGACACCCCTTACTGGCAGGAGTGTCACCCCCCCCATTCACACACCAGTCACACTGTAGCCAGCACTCCTCACCCTGTGCTTTAAAAAAAAACTAATGACCTGAGCATATGAATAAAAATAAAAAAATAAACTCATGACCTGAGCATATAAATAAAAAATAAAAAAAACTCATGACCTGAGTATAGAAATAATAGTAAAAAAAAAAATAAAGGCACTTATTTTTCCTGACCAGGGCTGTGCCCGGTGCCAGCTTTCTGGCTCCTCAGCTGCCTGGGGGGAGCCTGGGGTGGGGGGGTGGAACATCTGGAGGTGGCTCATCCCCGGGTGGGCCACTCCTGGCAGGTGATGGCTGCCTGCCCTCCAAGGCCACGGCAATCCGGCTCAGAAATAGATTTGTCTGGGCCTGCATCCTTAGCTGGCGCGTGATTTTATGCCGCTGATTGCGCTGCCTCTGTCTCCCCTCCTCCTGGATGGCAGCCGTGTTGGCGTTGACGGCCTCAGTAAGGCTGTCAACCTTGTCCACCAGGTTCACAGTGTTGGCCTGCAGGTCCGCCAAACAGGTGACCACTGCAGAACTATTGCAATTGCCATCCAGCACTGCATCATATATTTGGCCAGTCTTATGTGCCATCTGCTGCAGGTGCCCGGCTATATCCCCCATATGCAGGGATCTGCTGGCCCTGGTCCAGGGCTATTTGGTCCTGGACACTGATAGCTACACCCCTGGTCTTCCTTGTCGCCTTTCTTGGGGCAGAAGACACCTGCGAGCGGGTGTAGGGTGAGCCCCTTGAGGGTGTTCCCCTGCTGGTGGCAGATACAGAGGGGCTTCCCCTGATGGGAGGGGAGTTGTAAGAGGGCCCAGGCAGGACACTGGACTCCTCTATAATGAGGCCTATCTGCCCTAGGTCCACCGACTCCTCCACCACCTCCTCGAGAGGAGAGGTGTGGGCACTCCCCTCCCCCGCTGGATCTTGGGGGTCTAGCTGAGGCTGCCCCGGGGGACGATGTGGTGGGACTGCCACCGCCAGCAGATGGGACTGCTCCCTCCTGCACATCTGTGGATGACATAAAGCAGTCACATGTTGGGGGACCCACACACTTGTCACATGTTCCCTTCCACCCCCTCACATGCTACACACCGGATAGGGGATATAAAACACTTACCTGTCCTCGAGGCCTCATCACAGGAATCAAAGCCCTCAACTCCCTCCAACTGCTCCCTCTGTATACACCGGGCGACCATCTCCTCATCCGGGGTCAAAACAATGTTGCAGGGTGGTCCACCCCCCGTGCCACTCTGGTGCTTCCGAATGGTGGACAGATTCTCCCGCACACGGAGCTTCAAGTCATTCATTTTTTTGTTAATGTCCTTTTACGCTGTGGGTAGCATTGCCAAGTGCACTAACTTGAGAAGCGATCGTATCCAAGATTTCCTGCTTCTTGGCGCAGCTGGTATCCCGACTCTGGGCACCATGGAGGAACGTATCATATTTCTCCATGCCAGCAATCACGATGGCCCTCTCCTGGGGAGTAAAATTTCTCTTTCTCTTGCTGACTGGAGCAGCCATAGCACAGCAAAAGAGAGCAGTAAGAAAGAAAAGCAAAATTTCCTTGCTCAGGGGGGGAAAAAGCAGGATGTAATTTTGCGTCGGACGGGCGCATGTCTGGGCGTATTTATGCACTCGGCGTAAGCCAGTAGGCCGGCGTAAACCCAGGAAGTTCGGCCGGCGTAGTTGTAAAAATGCGCACAAGGAAGCGATCATACGTCGACATCACTGCGCATGCTCCGTGGAAGATACGCCGGGCGTAATCCACTGCTCCACGCTCAGGCAAACATTTGCATAAGTTCACACCCACTTACACTTACGCCGGCTTACGCCTTCACATTTACGTTACGCCGGCGCAACGTGGAGAGCAAGTGCTTTGTGAATCATGTACTTACCTCTCTGACTTATACCGGCGTAGCGCATATACGTTAAATTACGCCGGCACAAAGATGCGCCCATCTACCTGAATCTGGCTAAAAGAGTATATAAAATTATAGACCCTGATTCAGAACCTCCTAACTTTTGGACAAGTCCACAATATATGATAAGTGGTTCCAGTCTGACCACAGCCTCTAAAACACTTGGGGGTAGCTCCGTGTACAAAGGTAGCAAGCCTAGCCGGCACCATATACCATCTAAGTAACACTTTATAATTAGCTTCTATTATAGACATATTGATAAGCGATCTGGACGCCGTGTCTGACAACCTGTGCCACTCTTCCAAACCTAGGATCTCCTGCAAATCTCCCTCCCATTGGAGCATATAGTTCAGTTTAGTCGATGAACTCATCAACATTGCATATATCTCAGAAATATGGCCTTTGAGTCTATCATATTGAATCCAGAAGTGCTCCATGGGAGTAGAGGTCGCAAGATCCCCCCGACGAGCCAAGATCTGCATATAATGACGCAATTGGGCATATCTATAACATTCCACCAATGGCATATGATGTTAATTTTCCCGCATTTGCTCAGTAAGTACACCCCCTCCGTCACTAACGTCTGCTATACGCAGCAAACCCTTATTTGTCCACCATTTAAAAGCAAGAGGATCGAGACCCGGGGCAAAGGCACTATTCTGCACTATAGGTGCCAATGGGAAGTGTGATGATTTAAAATTCTGGGATCTAGAGACTCTATCCCAAATGTCCAAGGAGAAAGATAAAGATGGACATAATATAGTGGGTTTATCCTTAAGCGGAAGCCACATAATATGGGATACTTGATGTGGACGACAGGAGTAGGATTCCATGATCATCCATATCGCTTGTGGACACTTAGAATGAAACCTGGAAAGTTGAGCTAACTGGGCCGCATAAAAATATTTCTGCAGCTTCCCAATCTCTAATGGGACAAGACAGGGGTGCTTGTTGTCCCCCCTGCTTTTTCGGTCTCGCTTGAACCGTTTCTTAAAACCCTGACATTACTGGAGTAACGATCGGTCACAATCAACATAAGGTGTCGGCGTATGCGGACGACCTGATGTTCTCGCTCACTACCCCCTCCGTATCTCTACCAAATTTGCTTCGGGAGTTTGCACGCTACGGGGCACTCCCTAACCTAAAAATCAATTTTGCAAAGTCAGAGGCGATGGGCGTGGGGATTTCCCAGTCACAACTCATGGGCCTACAATTCAGCTTCAGTTTGAAGTGGACAGCGACCGCCCTAACATACCTGGGCACTCGCATCCCCCAGGCCTTCTCCCAGCTATTTGAGCTCAACTTTGCACCCCTGTTGAAGACTGTCTGGACACTGCTAAGCCAATGGAATGCGGGTCTCTACTCGTGGGGAGGTGGCTGCAACATCCTAAAAATGATGATCCTCCCGAAGTTCCTCTACCTTATGCAAGCGCTACCCATACACATCCCTACCTCTTATTTTAAGCAGGTCCAAACCACTTTTACCGATTTCACCAGGGCGAAGAGGGGACCGCGACCCTTTAATACAAGCTGCTTGTCCTCCCCAAACAATACGGCGGCCTGGCGCTGCCGGACACCCGGGACTACTATCGGGCAGTACACATAGTGAGGCTCATAGACTGGTGCCGACACCAAAAATCCAAACTCTGGGCACACATCTTCTGGTCCTGCTCCTCCTTAGAATGCTTTTGGCGGGTGGTGGGCGAGGTGGCCCAGAAATTCACAGACCGCAACATACCAAACGACCCAGCATTCTTTCTCCTACATATGTCTGACATATCAGAAAAGGCGTATAAGAAGTCAGTGATTAGACACCGGTTAGATGCAGCCAAAGCCTGTATTCCACTCCACTGGAAAGACCCACTCCCACCGTCCATAGCCTCCTGGATCGCAAGGGTAGAGGAGATAAAACACATGGAGGACCTTGTCCTTTCAGCACATGACAGGCAGGAAACATTCTCTGACACTTGGCGACTATGGAACATTTTCATATTCTCTGAGGAGGGCCAGGCTCTGAGAGGCCTCGCGACCGATGGCTGAAGGTCCACCCTCCTGCATTGGTCCCCTTTCCCGGACCTCTGTGACTGTACGACGTAGTTTTCTTTGCCAGTGCTGCAGAGGTGCCCCATCGACCCCCCCCCCCTTTTCTCAACACTCTACCTTTGACCGCTTTCCCAAGGAACGTACTTGCGCCCGCTACGCCGTTTACGTTAGGCTTACGTCCGGCATAAAGTTACCCCTGCTATATGAGGTGCAGCCAATGCAAAGTATGGACGACGGCAAGCGTATCTTTTTACGTCGTTTACGTAAGTCGTACGTGAATGGGGCTCTCAGGCATTGGGCCTGGCGTATCTTATGGAGTAAATTTGACGTGATACTGAGCATGCGTGCGCATGCGCCGTTCGTTAGGCGCGTCATTTACGCGGGGTCACAATTCATTTACATACAACACGCCCCCTACCAGCCTATTTTGAATTAGGCGGGCTTACACCGGCTAATTTACGCTACGCCAGCGCAACTTACGGAGCAAGTGCTTTGTGAATACTGCACTTGCCTGTCCAAGTTGCGGAGGCGTAGCGTAAATAGGATACGCTACGCCCGCACAAAGATACGGCCAGATACGTGAAACTGGCCCAGTGCGCTATTTATCCCCCCAAACAAACTGTACGTTTTTTTTTTTTCAACATTTTCAAATCACTGTGTACCAAGGCTACTGGTATCGTACGAAACAGATACAATATCCTTGGTAGGATGTTAATTTTAATAGAGTGAAGTCTGCCAAACCACGATGGGGGATGAATTTGCTACTTGGCCAGATCCTCAGTTAACCTCCTAAAAAGAGCTGGGTAATTCCTCCTATATAGCGCTTGTAGAGGTTAAGTTGATACCTAAGTAGGGAAGTGCTTCGGGTTCCCACTTAAACCGGTGCTTTCTGGGTGGAGTTTGGCAGTGAAATATTAAGTGCCCTAGATTTACTATGATTGATTCGTAACCCCGATATTACCGAAAATGGATTAAGTATCGCATACAAATTGGGAAGAAACGTGATCGGTGAAGTTAAAGTTAACAACAAATCGTCAGGAAAAAGCAAACATTTGTGTTCATGTCCCCTGACCACTATCCCCCGTATATCCTGGCAATCCCAAATTTTTATAGCCAGCGGCTCTATTGCCAGGACAAACAGGAGCGGAGACAACGGGCACCCCTGCCTAGTTCCTCTCTTAAAAGCGAAAGGTTGGGAAGAATACCCCCGGAGCACCAAGGAGGCTGTCAGAGCATCAAATAATGTTCGGAGAAGTGCCAGAAAGCGTTCGTCAAATCCATAACGATGCAATACATCGAACAGATAATCCCAAGAAAGGGAGTCGAATGCCTTCTGAATATCTAATGAAAGTATCATACCCCTTCTAGGTTCTCCACCGTCCCAATCAGATTGGACGACCGAAATCAAATTAAAAATGGTCGGACGCCTGCCTATTAGGGACAAAACCCGCCTGGTCCGGGTGAATATAGCGGGGGAGGAAGGTATTCAATCTAAGAGCTAGGAATTTAGTCAGGATTTTTAAATCAGTATTAATTAGCAAAATCGGACAATAGTTTGCGCAGTTCCCGTGATCCTTACCCGGTTTTGGTATAACATGAATAAAAGCGGCATTTTCATGCATGGGAAGTTTACCGCCTCGACGTAGGTAATTAACCACTTAAGACCCGGACCTTTAGGCAGCTAAAGGACCCGGACAGGTTTTGTGATTCGGCACTGCGTCACTTTAACAGACAATTGCGCGGTCGTGCAACGTGGCTCCCAAACAAAATTGGCATCCTTTTTTTCCCACAAATAGAGCTTTCTTTTGGTGTTATTTGATCACCTCAGCGTTTTTTATTTTTTGCGCTATAAACAAAAATAGAGCAACAATTTGGAAAAAATACAATATTTTTTACTTTTTGCTACAATAAATATCCCCCAAAAATATATAAAAAAAAAGTTTTTTTCCTCAGTTTAGGCCAATACGTATTCTTCTACCTATTTTTGATAAAAAAAAATCGCAATAAGCGTTTATCGGTTGGTTTGCGCAAAATTTATACCGTTTACAAAATAGGGGATAGTTTTATTGCATTTTTATTAATATTTTTTTTTTACTACTAATGGCGGCGATCAGCGATTTTTTTCGTGACTGCGACATTATGGCGGACACTTCGGACAATTTTGACACATTTTAGGGACCAAATGCAAATGCATTGTTTACTGTGAAAATGACAATTGCAGTTTGGGAGTTAACCACAGGGGGCGCTGATGGGGTTATGTGTGATCTCATGTGTGTTTACAACTGTAGGGGGTGTGGCTGTAGGTGTGATGTCATCGATTGTGTATCCCTATAAAAGGGATCACACGATCGATGATTCCGCCACAGTGAAGAACGGGGAAGCTGTGTTTACACACAGCTCTCCCCGTTCTTCAGCTCCGGTGACCGATCGCGGGACTCCAGCGGCGATCGGGTCCGTGGGTCCCACGGTCCTGGTCACAGAGCTTCGGACCGGGTCCTGGGCCTGCGACCCACGGCTGGGTACTAGCACAGGACGTACCTGTACGTGCATGTGCCCAGCCGTGCCATTCTGCCGACGTAAATGTGCAGGAGGCAGTCCTTAAGTGGTTAAAGCAAGTGCATAGGTGAGGAACGAGAATGTCTTGGTACTTTCTGTAGTAATGGCCAGAGAAACCATCCGGTTCCAGGGCCTTCGCAGGGTCCAGAGACTTTATGGCAGACCTAACCTCAGTGTCTGTTATTGCTCCTTCCATAAGATCAACATGGTCCTGCGCCAGTCTGGGCAAATTAACATCATGAAAAAATGCTTCAACTGTGGACGAATCTGACCTATCATGCTGACTAGATAATGATGCATAAAATTTATAGAATTCTCTAATGATCCACTCAGGATTTTGAGTAAAATGACCGGTCGGTAAGCGCAACTTTGGTAGCGTCGATGTGTAAGGCCGGGGTACCAGTCTCCTTGCCAATAACGTAGTTGGCTTGTCTCCCATCGAATAGCACCTATGTTTGGACCAACTCATGTGTTTCTCAGCTTGTGTTGTCCAACTAGGATTCAGTGCCAATCGAGCCTCGTCGATTTTAAAGCTCAAATCTGTCCGGGGGTTTTCATGCTGTTCTGCCAATAAGATCTCCAGATTGTTCTCCAATTGTTTAATCGTATGTTCCCTCGCTCGTTTTAATCTACTCATGATTTGTAGCAATTAACCCCGTATCGCCTCCTTGTGAGCCGCCCAATTAACAGCAGGGGACATGTCAGTATGTTTATTAATTTCAAAGTAAGCCTGAATCTCACATTCAATCTCAACATAGAGTATGGGGTCATTTAATATACTCGCATTGAGCCGCCACGGGGAGGGAGCTGCTTTAGTCCACAGCCCTTTAGTAGTAAGTTTGATTGGGGAGTGATCCGACCGGGGGTGAGAAATATTTTAGCAGATGTTATATATGGGAGCAGGGGGGTATGGACTAAGAGATGATCAATCCTAGAATAGGAATGATGCACCTGAGAATAATAAGTAAAATCCCTCACTGAGGGATTACATTCCCGCCAAATATCAATCAGATCGGAAGAGTGGAGCAGATGCGCCACCCTACTGCTACTAATCGGAGGGTGCCTCAGGATAGATTTTGTTGGATCCGATTTGTCCATGGTTCGATCCAAAGGAATATTGCTGTCCCCCCCCCCATGATTACTTGTCCCTTGATCTTAGGGATCAATACCCTAAGCATATTTTGAAAGAACTCTAACTGCCCAGTGTTTGGGGCGTAGTGGGAAATAAATGAAACTACCTGATCATGTAGACAACCCACCACCATTAAATACCTTCCCCCTTGTCTTTAACTATTGTAATGGGCATTCGTTTAGAAAAGAAGACTGCCACTCCCCCCCCCCACACGAAAGGAAGTATTGCGGGTATCTGGCGTTGAGATAACGAGGTGCTGAGGTCTTGGAAAAGTGAGTTTCCTGTAACAAGAGAACATTAGCCGTTTGCCTGTGGTAAAACTGAAAGCCTTTGCTCTCTTGATAGGGGAATTGAAGCCGTGAACATTGTGAGTGATCACTGAGTAATCAGTAGAATAAGACTTGACCATTGTGGCAGGGCAGAGCACTCTTACCTTGAAACGTCAAGTGAATAGAAAAGGCCACCGGGATGAGGACCGACAACTGCAGGACTTCCACTGGCGACTCCACATGGACAGGGAACTGGAACAGAGCTCTCAAAAGAAAAAAAGAAAAGAACAAGAAAAAGAAAAGTAAGAGACATAAACAGAGACATAAAAATCAGAACATTTAAACCAAAGAAATCTAAGTAATCTCCTAATTGAATGCTCCAGCCCAGTAATCTCCTGTTCAGACAACCGGGGTGGGCAGATTGGACAACCTGGCAACAGACAAACCTCAACATTATAAAAAGATAAGCTACCGAGCAGGCCCAAAAAAGTTGTCTCTCCCTAGGGGAGCATTTCCAGGTTGGGTCAGTTCCCCAGCGGTTGCACCAACCCCGGGACCGCCCCAGGGAAGATCTGATCACCCTCATCAGTTAACATTGTACTCAACCCAAAAATAGCATAATCCAGTCCATTTGCTATAAAAAATATTGCAAATTTTAAACATCAACTGGAAAAAAAAACACAAAATACACCCCCCCACACACAAAAGGGTGCAGTAGGGGTGGTCATAAAGGGGATCCGACCAAAAAAGAGAACCAATCACCGTTCCTGGTAACGGGACACATGTGGCCCTATGAACAAGAAAGTTCAAGTAGTAGCTGTTCAGGTCTTTCGGTGCGACTTTCTGGTTTGACGCTGTTTACCCTCTTGCCACAGCGGAGAGAGAGGATGATCTTCTGCAGGCCGGGGAGATGATGACGGAGAGTCTTGAGTGATGATTCCCAACTCTAATAAAAGTTCTTCGCCCACCTGGAACGTTGTGAATGAATGAGAACGGCCCTTATAAGTAAATGGAGATGACCACCTGTACGACCACCTGTACGAAATTCCTGCCTTGAGGCCACACTGCCTCGTGTGCCACTTCGCTCCACCGCCATCTTGGACTGCGGCCTAGCGTCTGGGGAAGGCCTCGCTCCGCCAGGCGTCTTGGACGCCTTAGGACGCCTTAAACTGGCTCCATTTAGGCTGTCCTCTCGCCCGCCTGTTCATCCCTGTCCCGGGGATACTGCTGCGTTGTGTAAGGCACTCTGTCCCCGCTGCCTGTGCTGATTCTCGCTGAGGAGGGCTGAGGCGGACGGAGCCCGGCTAGAAAACGTCAGCTCCCGAGGTCCCGCGCATGCGCTGTTGGTTAGTTTTGGGTCTACACTCTGCCTATCAACCCCAGAGTTTGGCTCGAACCCTCCCTTGGCACAACTGGGTAACCCCAACAATTGTGGAACCCACTGGATAGCTGGGACCACAATGGTAACATAGAATAATGCAATGCAGTTAATGTTGTTACCTTTCACTGGTCACCTGATCAAGTAATAAAGTTACACAAGTTTATGCTTAACCAGATGGTAAGTGTTTACTTTATCAAAAGAAATAAGACAGGGTTGAACATCAACAGTTGACTTCCCGCAGGTCCCTGCTGGAGTCAATGATAACGAGGTTAAGGTTAAAGTCAACCTATACAACATTCAGCCCCTGATCTATCACAACCTAGTAGTCCTTCTACTATAACATCTACTATAACAACGTCTCCCTTATCCCCCACCCTTAATGTCTATAAACCCTAGGGTTTTACTCCTTTCTACCCAAAGTTCCAAACCATTACCCAAAACTATATCCACCCTTCCCAGAACACCACTTTCTAAAAAATCTTTGAGTATTAAATCATCTCAAAACAAATTGATAGAAAATGTAGGTATATTTTATAATCGTGATCATGCCAAATATCTTCAGAGAAATCCTAATAATCTGCATGGTCCTAAGGGACATCGTGACAATGTCCAACCATGTCACATGACTAATGGATCCCCCATTATAGAGGATTCCAATGTCCCTGACCAAGCTCATAACATACCGTCGAGCATTAATAACATGTTCCCCCATTTTTCTTGCCCTGTCGCCATTCCCACAACATCCATATCTGATTTAGCCTCAGCCACGACCAGTGCACCGATAGTTTTTGGTGCTGATAATTTCTTATCCTTTTCTGTTCCTCAACCTGTTTCTCCTTTTTTTAGGGTTGCACCCCTCTCCAGCCTTAAAAAGCAAAATACAATTTGCAGAAGAGGCTGCAGAGGGGGTCAAAACAGAGTCAGAGGAGAAACTACCAAAATATCCAAAACGGTCAAAATCTTTAACCTGTCCAAACACAAACTTACAATAGCTGAAACTTCTTTACTCAATCGTGGATTAAACTTTGCACCATCCAATAAGCCTGACCCTTTCACATTATTTAAAGACCTTAACAGGTTTGTGCGGAATATTACTCTGAAGAGATTTTTTCTGATCAAGAATTCCAAAAATATACCAGTTGAAGAACAAGGTATTCTCCTTGGACTATCTGATTCATCCATAGAGGGTGGCGATATATAGATTTTGACATAGATCTTATAGACCAACTTGAATCTCTAACCCAATATGATCCTGACAATATGTTGGATCTTTTTACTCAACATTTGCACTCTTCTCCACCCACTATACACACCTCTTTAAAACCCATATCTAATTTTTATCCGTACCATTCTAAATCTAAAGGACCCCATTTGACCACATTTTACAATATGGTGTTCTCAGATCTCAAAAAACTGTGCACCAGTTCTTTCCTTCAACACTCCAACTTGGGTCATCTAACGGCCCAAGAAACTGTAGCTTTACAATCCCTTTCCAAAAACGACAGTATAATTATAAAGACCGCCGATAAAGGCGGAGGTATAGTTATCCAAGATCGCGCTGATTATATATCGGAAGCCGAACGCTTGTTAAATGATGTATCAACATACAAAAAACTTAGCCATGATCCCCTCCCACAGTTTAAAATTATTAAGGACAAGTTAGTCAAAACTGCTTTAAAGGACAATATCATTTCAAAAAAGGAGGCTTCCTTTATGACTAAAGATTTTTATAATACTCCTTACTTTTATCACATTCCCAAAATTCACAAGAATGCCACACATCCCCCTGGTAGACCTATAATTGCTGCAATTGATACAATAACCTCTGGCCATTCTAGATATATAGATTGTCATTTACAGCCTCTAGCGCAGGCCTTGCGTTCATATATATTCGATATGGCTCACACCTTTTAGGCCCCCGTACACACGACCAAACAAGTCTGCTGAAACTGGTCCGCGGACCATTTTCAGCAGACATGTTCGGTCGTGTGTAGGTACGAGCGTACAGAATTTCAGCATACATTTGCCCGCCGGGCCATTTTTCAGCAGACATTTATTTCCAAACTTGTTTTAAAACCGTCCGCTGAAATCCTGTCCGCTCGGACATGTTCGGTGGTTAGTTCACAAAAGCAACGTACAAAAACCCTGCGCATGCTCAGACTAAAGGAGGCCACAGGAGCGCTCGTTCAGGTAAAACTCACGTTTGTTTGGGATATGGCACATTCGTCAATAGAAAGATTAATTCTAGCAATAGAACAATGAATAAAACGCCACAATAAACAACAGTTGATGGCGTCGTTTTATTCATTGTTCTCTTGCTAGAATAAACCTGTTATCTTGCTGATGCTATTTCAACTGAGTTGTCCCATACTGAAAAGTGACATTTGTTGCTTGGGATGTAGTAATATTTTCGAAATCTTTTCTAGGCCAGACGTAGCATATTTTTTGGGGTCCTCCACATGTATATCTTATTTTAGGTTTTCTTTAATGTTCATCTTAGCCACTTTTTTTCTGTGTTTATAGTTATGTCACCATTTTTTATTTTGTGGTACGTAAATTTTTTCTTTATATTTTTTTTTAATTTTTTCATAGATTTTATTGAAGGTTGTTTCAATTGTCTACCATGTTGGCACACCAAATGCACCCCCCCCCCCAAAGGACTTTGTGTAATTTTTTAAATGAAACATTGAATTTGTTTTGAATGTTTGATGCCAAAAATAATCCCCACAGTATAACAAACAATAGGCACGTTTTTAAATTAAACAAAAAGCCATTTATTTTGGCAAATGTGAAAAAGTAAATAAAACAGAACGGCAGCACTTGAACAGCTAGCAAAATACATGCAGACTTGCATTTCAAACATGGTGAAGGATAAACTAGCAAACCTCAGGAGGCACACAAACAAAAATCTGAAGCAGCAGCACATAACCAAAGGAACCCAAGCTGTGGTAGTCCAAACAAGATGTCTTTTGTGGGGGATCAAATGGAAGGCAGGGAATCACCGTCTCCTCTTCCTTACAGCCTTCCCTCCAGGCTTCCTTCCAGCGGATCTTCCCTGGCCCCTTGCAGGTGGGGATGATGTGGCAGCAGGAGGATGGTGTTCAGCAAGCCGGGCCGGGTCACATAGCACAGTGTCTCTGGTCAGCAGCTCCCTCTCCATCCACCAAAGGGCCTGGTTGATCACGCCCTTTGCCAGTTGCTTCTGCTCATCCATCCCTTTGTTGAGATTGTGTGCCAGGGAGGCACTGTAGGCCTCAGTGGGGTTGAGGGGGGCCCTCATGATGGCACTTGCCTCCTGAATCATTTTGAGGCTGGCTTCCTCCACTGGCCCCAATTTCCTCTTTCGGCCTGGAGGCCTCATCAGGAGGGGAGGAGCCTGGCTGGTGGTGGTTGTCCTGGGGAGCTGCTGAACGCCACTGGGCCCGGCCTCCTCCTGGCTGCCACTGACCCCTTCGGCCTGGCTGACAGTGACGAGAGGATCTGCCACCTCCTGGCTGGTCTCTTCTTCCTGTGTAAAAAAAAGGGACATGTTTTAATATATTTCTAAATCTAATCACTCACATTTTCATGCTTGAATCTACTTTTTTGGGGCTAATTTAAACTTGAACAGACTCTCCCTCTGACCCCTGCAGTTGTCATCCCTGACACCTATTTGTTTGCCCACGACTTTTTATTTTCTTTTCCCAGCTTGTCTTTTATTTTACAATATCAAGTCAATAATCCAGCAATAATTATTATTAGTCCAGAAATATTTAGATAACTACTATACCTCATCATCGTAGAGGCGCAGATCTGCCTCTCTGTCAGCCAGGCCCTCTTCATCCGACTCTGCAGGGCTGTGGTGATCTGGGGAAGTCCCGCTGGAAGGTAGCGTGGAGGGAAGGCTGGGAGGCAGACTTGACATTGATGGCCTGCCCTCCAGTTGATCCCGCAAAAATGACATCTGGTTAAAATACCATAGCTTGGGTTCCTTTGTTGGTCTTGCTGCTGCTCCAGATCTTAGCTGCTTTTGGTGAGCTTTGTACGCTCTCCTATATGTGCCCCTGAGGTTGGCAAGTTTATCCTTCACCATGTTGGCACTGCATTCTGGCACCCATGTTCTCATGTAGGCTGCTAGCTGCTCAAGTGCTGCCGCTCGTAGGTCCATATTGTGGTAAGTGGGCTGCTTGGAATCCCACAGGATGGGCATTTCTCTGAATTTATCCAGCAAGTGCTGGATAATCTCTTGGGTCTGCATGAAATCCATTCAAAAGATTTTTTGTGGCTAATTTTAGTCTAGATTACCAAAAGAAAAAGAAACCAAAAACACGATTTAAAAAAGGCTCAGAGTTGACATTGATAGAATATGTGGCACAAAATGTAGGACCTATATAGAAATACAAACACAGTGTCTCTTGTTTCAAAAATGCTGGCCAGCTCTGCCCCATTGGTTGTACCTAACATTGTTTTGATAAATGCCGCCCCTTTGGTTCCATTGCAGTAAATAAGTGGAATCTAGAACCATACCCAATTATTACAAATGAGAGCATTCATCAAGGCACTATTTCATGTGTAGATATCCTGCCCCTCAGCATTGATTACATGAAAGACACTTCCTAATGTCCTCTGTCCAACCAACACAGAACAATACTTGGCCTGATCTGAATACACCCTACATAAATTGTAATGAGGTAGAGCATTTTTCCCATCTATATTTTGTGATGTCTACAAAAGCAATTGGCTCCCAAAATCCCATTGTGGTATCCAAGAGACATAATAGCTTAATAAAAGGGTGCAACCAACAGACCAAACCCCCATCCCATGGCTCTCCATTTTCTAGGCCGCTGCTGATCCCATGTGTAAATTTCTTACCTTCCTCTCTCAAATTGCTTGTTTGTAACGTCGATTAATGACCGCCTAACCTACGTAATCACGGCGTGCGCCTTTTATACACTCCGCGTATGTATGAAACGCCGCCCTCGTCACCTTTGCCATGCCCCTAATCAATGTGAAACGGAAATATGGCGTTAACTGTGTAGGTTCTGGAATCGCGCAAATATTCTCCGCGTAACCTACATAAACACGTTGTTTGAATTCTCGACACTCCGCATATGCATGAATCCCCGCCCTCATCTCCGCCCATGACGGGACATTTCCTCGTTTCCACGCCCCTAATCTCTATGGGAAGGAAAGATGGCGATGTCACACGAGCGGGCACGGAGCTCTCATGGCGCAAGTGAAGGGACAGAGGCAGGACCGTCCCTATCCAGGCCAAAAACATATAAAGCCACTAATATGGCTTTCGACGAAATGGTGAAGTTAGTTTACATCATGCGGAGGAAGGACTATGATGGTGAATTCGGGCCCTACAAGACCCCCAACCGCAGAAAGTCACACATTATGGACAAGGTGGCGAGGAGAATGAGGAAGATTTTTGGTGTCACCAGGTCCAAAGAGCAACTCAGGAAGAGTTGGTCCGACTTGAAATTGCGGGAGCCACATCACATGAAGAAGATTCTCAAAATTCTGCGGAAAAGTAAGTCCAGATTTTTTTTTGGGGGGGGGGAATGTCTGCAAGAATGTGTTGACATGTAGATTTTGACATCTGCCTCCTTGGCCTGCTTGTACTTTTGAACACGTGTAGATACTGTATTGTGTTTATGTTAAATACCTACCTTTAGCAAATATCGTGAAATAGTAAACCGCGTAATATGACATCGTTTCGCAGAAATGCGAGGTTAGTCCAGGAACAACACACCTGGACATGGCTGACTGGCCCCAAACTTTGTTTGCAAACATTGTTGAAAAGCAAAATCCGAGAAATTAAATTGAGTGAATGTGACAGCCAAACAAGATTCATTCTCAACAGTGCTAATAAAGCAGATGTTTTCCCATCTGGAAATGCAGAGCACCTGTGTCTCCACAATAAAAGCAGAAGTTTTAGTAGGGTCTCCGAGAATTAAAGTTTTGGGGGGACATCCATGTGTGTCACTTCTTAGCAAAAAAGGGGCAGGATCAGAGCTTGGCCTAGAACTCCGCCAAAAATGTAGGTTTGCTGAAAGAAGAAAATAAAACAAAATAAAAAATGCCTCTTCTAAGCAATGTGTGCAAGTTCTGCTCTACAATATCTGTGTGCTGATGAGTATACCTTTTGTTTTTTCTTATTTCTTATAGGGGAAAGAAGACGCCAGCAATTGGAGGAGACAGAGAGGGCCAGACACCCCCAAAATCACACACCTCCGCATGTGGAGGAGGAGGAGGATGTGGAAGTAAGAGAGGAGGATGTGGAAGTAAGACAGGAGGAAGGAAGAGAGGAGGAAGACTTAAATTTGGATTTAGAATTCAGGGAAGATGAAGGGGAACTTGAGGAAGCAGAATTGAGCGATTTTGAAGGGGTATTGATGGATAAAGAAGGAGTTCTGGAAGAAGAAGGAGGAGTCGTGGAAGATGAGGCTGAAGTGGTGGAAGAAGGAGGAGTGATAGAAGATGGCGAAATTGTGGATGTTGAAATTAGCAGGCCATCAGGTCAGTGTCACCCCAACTTAAGTAGGGCAAAACATATGCAGATAGGCCGGAAACTCTTTACATATTTTGAATGCCAATTTGTTTGTTTTTAGGGGATAAAGATGGTGTACCACATTTTTCACGTGCAAGTGCTTCAATAATAGTACAGCAGGTAATGGAGTGCAGCACGGAGATGGACAATATGCGGGAAAGGATGGTCGTCATGGAGCAGAATGTTCGAAATGTCATTTTGGAGTGCAGCACCGAAATGGACAACATGCGCCAAAGGATGATAGTCATCGAACAGAATTACAAAAATATCATTGACATGATGGGCCGTGTCAAAGACTGAAACACCCCCCGCCCATCCCCCGCCCCCCCAACCATTTAAATTTTTTGTATTTAACAATACGTCAAAATTTCAAGATGCACACACAGTGTGCCAACATGTGCTATCTGCCATCACAGAATATATATTGTCTGTGCTTTGTGGGTACAACCCCCTCCTCGATCCTCAAGTAGTTGAGAGGAAGGGTTTGCTCCCACAAAACACAGACATTGATCACCCATGATGGCAGATAGCACATGTGGCCATTTGTCTGTAGAACCAATGACATATGGCGAATTGCCACTGAATGTGTGCATCTTGAAATTTTGGCGTGTTCTAGTGTGAAAGCACACCATGACTGACTGCTGCTTTGAAAAGTGATTTTTTTTTGGTGGTGATCTTGTTTTGGTTGTAAATGTTTACAGTTTCAGATCCCAAAAATGTAAAGAAATCAACAAAACCAAAAAAAGGAAAATAAATCCTAGAAAAAAAAAAGATATATTAATAGATGACCAAAAAAATAAGGACAACAAATAAAAAATGTAAATAGATATATTTTTCTAAAATATAAAGATCAAACTTTTTTTGGTTTTAAAAAAATATAAAAATAAATAAATAATAATAAAAAAGATAATTTTTCTGAAAAACACAACAAAAAAAAAAAGAGAAAAATCTGTTTTTACCAAAACAAAACAAAAAAAAAATAAAAAGATTTTCAAAAATGTTTTTGAAAAACACCAAAAAAATATGATCTAAATACTAAATCTAGTTTACAGAAAACCACAAAACGAAAAAATATCTAAAGATTATTTTGATTTTAGAAGATTTGTACATTTTGAAGTGTATATATATATATATAGACAAGCCAGAAAATTTTCTCTATATTTGCCAAAAATATATCTGACATTGTGTTTCTATCAGTATTCTTGCTAATCACTGTAAAAATTATTAAAAAAAATGCGAAAAAATAAATAAAAAAAACTTGTTGACACCAAATTCTAAAAACATGTTGGACTCCAAAAATGCATCCTTTTTTGTGGAGTAAGGAAAAAGCTAAAAATAAAAATGGTGACATCAAAAGCTGAAAAATTAGTGGCTTCGTATTTCTCGACTCAATACCCAGTTTGTAGATGAGTGAATAATGTGCAATTGTGGTTATTTACTAAATCTGTCTAACTTAAATTGGCACTAGAAGTGCACTAGTTAGTTTGAGAACCAAAAAATATGAAGAAACCTGCGCTAGGATATCAAAAGTCTGAGGCTGCTGCCTTCCTAAAGAGACTATCCCCTCGGGGACAGGATAAATAGATATGAATGAGTAGGAATGGTGGCGCTGCCTAAGTATATACCTGTGTCTGCGTGGGCCTAGTGATGGTCCACCCAGAACAGAGTCAACTGTGGAGTAGCCCAATGCTCTCCGTTGGACTAAATGGATACTACGCTGATAATAGTTCCAAAGCTACACAGTAACTAAAGAGCAACCACTCTGAGGCTGTCAGTTACACTTAGAGTGCTCTATGGGTAAGTCCTGACGCTAGACGCCTACAGAGGTGTAAAGGGGGTAGGTTACTAGACAGTGAAATGCCTTAAGTGCCAGGATGCACCTGAGTTTGAACAAGAGGTGCTGTCTCTATGTAATAGCAATACCAGGTATGAAGTTCCTAAATGTAAGCGTATGCTTGCATGGGGAACATAAATATGAGACGGATATCATGTATAAATATATGTCGCTGGAAGATGTGTCAGGTTGTAAGTGGATATATGCCAAAAACCATCAATATTATGTACATCACATTAAGTATCAGCAAGATGTATAAAAATTGTACAAATCCCAGTGTCATCAATCCAACCTGTGATCAGGTCGGGCAATTATGCTCAATATTGTCCGTGACCCTAGAATGTGGAGGAAAAAATTGATGGTGTATAACAGCCTATAGGTGTCACATATATAGTCCATACATGTCCATAAATCATTAAGCATGGAAATACAGAAATCCTGGTAGTGCAATTGGAGTCCGATAGCAGAGTATAGATGTGGTAAAGGGGTGCTCCTACGACACACTGCGCCGTGATCCCGGTGCTCCCCTCAGGGTTCCCCACTCACCAGATAGAAGTCCCCTCTTGGGGTGGCGTGCATATAATGTGGGGTCCTGTGTCCGTTACTCCGCTCCTGTCCTTCCTCCAAAGAGAGATGTTAGGCTCCCGATATTCCCAAGGCTCTGCTTCCTTGTTTCCTCAAAAGAAAAATCCAAGAGCTCCAATGGTGTGATAAAGTATGAGACCACGTGGTATAACAAAAATAGTGGTATTTATTGGTTGATAAAAATAAATGAATTATGTATTTATAACCTGCTGTAGAGCTGGCTATTGCAGCAATATAGTAGTACCAATAACCACGCTACTCCAATAGTGGAGTGTGCGGATGAGGGTAAAAAAATCAAATTTAAAAGTCCATAGTAAATGGCAAATGTAAAAACCAAAAGATGAATAAAATCAAAAAAACAATAGTCAAAAGATCCGTGGTCTACAGCGGGCAGCAATACAGGCTTCAAGTGAGCAGCGTGTGTCAGTACTGGCTTATCTGTAAGCCCAACGTATGCTGCCTAGGTGTTTGGCGTGCGCTCCAACCAAACCACCAGCCGTAACCCGGAAGTTCCGTGACCCGGAAGTGACGTAACGTAACACGTGACGTAGCCTGACGTACGTTTCGAAATCTGGTTCGTCTTCTGAGGCTTGACGTTACAACGACAAGCCTCAGAAGACGAACCAGATTTCGAAACGTACGTCAGGCTACGTCACGTGTTACGTTACGTTACTTCCGGGTCACGGAACTTCCGGGTTACGGCTGGTGGTTTGGTTGGAGCGCACGCCAAACACCTAGGCAGCATACGTTGGGCTTACAGATAAGCCAGTACTGACACACGCTGCTCACTTGAAGCCTGTATTGCTGCCCGCTGTAGACCACGGATCTTTTGACTATTGTTTTTTTGATTTTATTCATCTTTTGGTTTTTACATTTGCCATTTACTATGGACTTTTAAATTTGATTTTTTTACCCTCATCCGCACACTCCACTATTGGAGTAGCGTGGTTATTGGTACTACTATATTGCTGCAATAGCCAGCTCTACAGCAGGTTATAAATACATAATTCATTTATTTTTATCAACCAATAAATACCACTATTTTTGTTATACCACGTGGTCTCATACTTTATCACACCATTGGAGCTCTTGGATTTTTCTTTTGAGGAAACAAGGAAGCAGAGCCTTGGGAATATCGGGAGCCTAACATCTCTCTTTGGAGGAAGGACAGGAGCGGAGTAACGGACACAGGACCCCACATTATATGCACGCCACCCCAAGAGGGGACTTCTATCTGGTGAGTGGGGAACCCTGAGGGGAGCACCGGGATCACGGCGCAGTGTGTCGTAGGAGCACCCCTTTACCACATCTATACTCTGCTATCGGACTCCAATTGCACTACCAGGATTTCTGTATTTCCATGCTTAATGATTTATGGACATGTATGGACTATATATGTGACACCTATAGGCTGTTATACACCATCAATTTTTTCCTCCACATTCTAGGGTCACGGACAATATTGAGCATAATTGCCCGACCTGATCACAGGTTGGATTGATGACACTGGGATTTGTACAATTTTTATACATCTTGCTGATACTTAATGTGATGTACATAATATTGATGGTTTTTGGCATATATCCACTTACAACCTGACACATCTTCCAGCGACATATATTTATACATGATATCCGTCTCATATTTATGTTCCCCATGCAAGCATACGCTTACATTTAGGAACTTCATACCTGGTATTGCTATTACATAGAGACAGCACCTCTTGTTCAAACTCAGGTGCATCCTGGCACTTAAGGCATTTCACTGTCTAGTAACCTACCCCCTTTACACCTCTGTAGGCGTCTAGCGTCAGGACTTACCCATAGAGCACTCTAAGTGTAACTGACAGCCTCAGAGTGGTTGCTCTTTAGTTACTGTGTAGCTTTGGAACTATTATCAGCGTAGTATCCATTTAGTCCAACGGAGAGCATTGGGCTACTCCACAGTTGACTCTGTTCTGGGTGGACCATCACTAGGCCCACGCAGACACAGGTATATACTTAGGCAGCGCCACCATTCCTACTCATTCATATCTAGTTTGAGAACCAGGAAGACAGAAAAAAAGAGAAAAAGCAATAATGACAAACAACTGTATAAAGTCCAATGGTCAAATTATTTATTAGTTCTGTGAATATTTCTTTCTTTTGGGGGCCGAATTAGAAAGAAATATGATCTGGCATAGCAATGGCCCCCCGACCCATGAAGTACTCAACATATTTGTCGCGTACCTCACGAGCAGATAGGGGGGCCAAGCCAGCGCGACCAGTGTCCAGCCCAGGAATGTTATCTGAGGGTAGTCCTGCCGCAGAGCCCATGGGGGGTAGGAATGACTGGGAGTGCCTGCGTATAAAATTGTGCAAAATGCAGCAGGCAAATACAATGGTGTTCAATTTATATTCCGCCAAGTGTATCGCTGTCAGGAACAGGCGGAACCGGTTGGTGAGGATCCCAAAGGCATTCTCGACTACCCTGCGAGCCCTGGCCAACCGATAATTGAACACCCTCCTCTCTGAGGTGAGGGTCCTCTGGGGAAAAGGCCGCATGAGGTTAGGTCCAAGCCCGAAAGCTTCGTCTGCTAGAAACACAAACGGAAGTCCTTCAACATTATCTTCATCTGGTGGCAGTGCCAGACCACCAGCTTGGAGACGACTGTAGAATTCTGTCCGCGCGAATACTCCCCCATCTGACAGCCGGCCGTTCTTCCCCACGTCCACATATAGAAACTCATACTGTGCCGACACCACCGCCATCAACACAATACTATGATAACCCTTGTAGTTATAATAGTAGGACCCCGAGTGGGGTAGGGGCACTATGCGGACGTGTTTCCCATCTATTGCTCCACCGCAGTTAGGAAAATCACACCGCTGGGCAAATTGGGAAGCCACAGACTGCCATTCCTGTGGTGTGGAGGGTAGCTGTGGGGACAAACAAAAAAAGAGATTTAGTACTTTGGCACATAAACATTGCAAACATAATCCTACAAGCATCCTTGTGCAACTTCAGTTTTAAAATTGCATTTTCTAATTGTGAAGGGAGAATTTCGGGGCACAAATATATAGGCCCACTTAATTAATAAGAGACTCCACAGCCCTCTGATGGGGACAGAAACACTTTTAAGGGGGGGGTGGGGGGTGTTTAAACTGTTTTAAAAAATATTAGCTACAAATAGGCAAGGTGGGGGTTGGCCCTAGGATAGCATGCTGGACAGGTTAATATTGGGTAAGGTACAAATATGCAGGTAGGCCAAGAAAAAGAACATGGAAAGCTTATATCAACATGCATAGGGAGAAAAGGGAACGTTAGTTAAACACACAGCATATCTGGGAAATAAAATAAATAGTTAGTTGCCCACATTATTAAAGCCAGATTGTGAGGGTAAAATGAGGTAACTTACCTTAATATACTCCTCCTGCAGAACTCTGATGATGGCAGAACACGTGTCCGGTATGATGACCCCAAGCGCCTGCGGAGAGATGCCTGTCGAGAACTTGAGGTCCTGCAGGCTCCTCCCAGTCACCAGGTACCGCAACGTGGCAATAAGCCTCTGCTCGGCCGTGATGGCTTGGCGCATCACAGTGTCCTGCCTCGTGATATAGGGGGACAGAAGATCCAGCAGATGGTTGAATACGGGGTCCGTCATGCGGAGAAAGTTCCTATAGTCATTAGGATTATTCTCCTGGATTTCCCTAAGCAGAGGCATATGAGAGAACTGGTCACGCTGGTGCAACCAATTCTTGGTCCAGGAACGCCTCCTCCCCCTGTTCCTGGCCAAAGTACTGGAATGATGAACATATCCAGCAGCCATCCCATAAACAGCACCAACTTGCGAAAATTGACGTTGCTGCTCCATCATGGCTTCAAACCGGCCGGCTGGTCAGTCAAGAACACACTCCAACAGAAAGCACAATCAAATCCAGCGGTACCTGCAAAGAACGTGCGACAAACAGATACGAGCGCACAGTACGAAACTGCAAAGCAGAACGAACTGCACGCCTGTACCCGAATGCCAACTACGAACCCACAAGCACACGCACTGAACCCGAAAATACTACCTGGTAAAGCACGGAGACCGAGAAGCGCGAATCAGCTCTAACCAAACCTTCACTAACACGAGCAAAGCCGTAACTAGCAAAAGCGGAACAGAGGGCGTCGCCATTGACTTTGGCCTTTCCCTTTATAGTGACGTCGTATGTGGTTTACGTGCACGCGTTCTGGTCCGCCGGGAAATATGGTCCGCTGGTGTGTACAAGCCAGCGGGCCAAAAGACAAAACAGCCTTGTACGCCGGAAACTGCCCGTCGGACAGTTTCCAGCGAACATGTTTGGTCGTTAGTACCCGGCCTTAGAGTTACTTAAATCCTATCCCTGGGAGAAAAGATATATATGGATGTCGCTAGATGTGGCCTCTTTATATACTTCGATTCCCCATGAGTTTGGCCTAGCTGCCACATATCACTTCCTAGCAGAAAATCCTTATATGAGTAACGCTGAGGCGAAATTCATTATGGATTGTACCCAGTTTTGCTTAACCCACAATTATTTTTCATTTAATGAAGAATTCTTCTTACAGACCATGGGCACAGCCATGGGCGCCAATTTCACTCCATCATACGCCAATCTGGCCATGGGTTTTTGGGAGCATAGGCATATCTGGTGCAATAATCCCCATCTTAAACATTTAATATACTACGGTAGATTTATTGATGACATCATCATCATCTGGGACGGTGACGTTGAAGAGATCCAAACATTTGTAGACCACTGTAACAACAACCCTCACGGCCTATCATTCACATTTGTCTGTGATCAGGACAAATTTACATTCTTAGATCTCGAATTGTATCATAATAAAGGCAAAATTGAAGCAAAAACCCACTTTAAACCTACTGCAGGAAACTCGCTCCTTCATTACAATAGCTGCCATTACAAAAAATGGATTGATGATATTCCCAAGGGTCAATTTTGCCGTCTCAGGCATAATTGCACACAACAGAAAGATTACATTGAACAGAGTGCAATTATGAAGAAAAAACTATTTGATAAAAAAAAAACAGCTTCCCTTGTAAACCAAGCTTGTGACCATTATCGTGATCCTAAACCATCTACAACCCATCAAAATAAAGGATCTATCCAACCTACTCGGTTTATAACCAAATTCCATACAAGTTTTAAAGATATGGAAGCAATTTTTAAGAGGCATTGGCCTATTTTATTGGAGGATGTGCACTTGAAAACTGTTTTATCAGATGTCCCTATCACCACCTACCGACGGGCGACAAATATAAAAAACAAAATTGCTCCAAGTAAATTAAAGAAAACATCTGCACAAGAATTCATCCCTATGATTTCTCTAAGGGATGTACCAATGCAAAAAGCCCACATGAAAAACTTGCATGTTTGTCAATCATGGCCAAAAACTGTTTACCAGCAAAGGAAAAACGTATACGTGTAAAGAATTTTACAACTGTGGGTCAGAATTTGTGGTCTATGCGTTGACCTGTCCTTGTGAGCTCCTTTATGTGGGCCGAACCATACGGCCATTGCGCCAATGGTTTGGTGAACACAGAAGGAAAATAGAGGCAGGAAAGGACAAGCACAGCGTTCCACGCCATTTCTTAGAATGCCACAACAAATCCACAAAGGGCCTCAAAGTATGGGTAATAGAGCAAATATCCAATAGGTTAACTGAGGCTGAAAGATTCCATCGCTTATGCGAAAGGGAAACTTTCTGGATATATTCCATTGATGCCCTTAGGCCAGGAGGCTTGAATGAGGAATTAGAAATTTCTACGATTTTATAGATAGAGAATTCTGTTTTATTCTTTATTCATTATTGTTATTATTGTTGATTTTTTCTCTGATATATGGCCAATCACGTTGTCCCTAATCATTATTTTACATAAGCTCAATATATATAATAATTTTTATACCCTGTTACATTTATACATATATTTTTTATACATTTTAAATCTATTGTAGAACTATCCATCTCTATACCCATCATCCTTGTTCCATTTTAAATTATCCCATAGACCAAGAGGTTTCTTTCTTCTTTTTTGAAAAAATTATTTTGTGTATTTTTTTGGTAATGTATACATGTGTTTATTGAAAAGTGTGGCCCTGTGATAATGTACACTTACTTTATTCCTTTATTTCTAGTAATTAAACAGCAGTGATTTATAGTAATAATTCCTCATTATTGAGGATATTATACTATTTGGCCACAATATGGCAATCTAAAACAGGCATATAAATACAGGCTGCAGTGACCCCTACAGCCAGCTTGAAAAAGGTGCGAGCTGTGAGTTTGTTTCCCATCAAACCACAACACATGCACGAAAACGCGTCACATTATTGTCGTCCCCAGCGATGACGTCACTTCCTCCACCACAGCCATAGCGTCTCAAGCGTGCGTTTCAGCGTGCGCTCCAGCATCCTTGCTTGCACATCCGTGCACCTCCATCCACATACAGGATTGTATCGACCAGCAACGTTGCATTCGCTACACAGCACAAGCGCTGTGTAAGTGATAGAAGGGACTTACACATCTATTGGCTGGGATAGATGACTCGCAGGACAACATCCATATGCCTGTATCCTCATACCTTCATGTGAGTGCTTTTATGACATGTTTTAATTAAAAGTTTTACAGTTTACTAAGTGGCGCCTGCTTCTTTTTGTTGTTTCTCATTCCATGTACTTGGAGCGTTGCTTCAGCTCCCACTGCAAGGCTGCCCAGATCTATGGACTGTAACTCACGCTAAAGCTATACCAAGCTTACAAGACTTGTACGTAGGACATTTTATATTTATATAGTTCACCACATGCGCTATTTTTGTATATAACCTATACAACCAGACCTGATCAAGAGCACATCGGAGGGATTCCCCCAATGCAACGCTATTAACAGTGGAGCACCTCTCCGCCAGGTCTCACTCAGCCCCGACAAACAGTAATACAGGGAAATTTAATGTAAACCAACTATACTGTACACATACGTCTTTATACTCCTAGACTCCCCCTAGTGGGCAGTTCCTGGACACGTGTCCCACTTTAATAGCTCAGTTCGCAATTGTCCTCTCCTAGCCTTTCGTTGGTGCATGTTAATAATTTGTAATCCAAAAAGGAACAGTAAGAAACATCCAAGACAAATGTAAAGTGTGCTGGCAGCACAGACGCGAACTCAATCAATGCACAGTCAGTATTATTGGGCAGGTGGCCGTCTCACCTAACTAGGCCTGGCCTTTCTGAATTGCTCCATCAACAAAAACTCAGACACTCAGTCCATTCCGTCACCGACAGTTCTCGGTCTTCCACGCGCTTGTCACACACTGCTGATTGAACAGGTCACTAACTGCTCTTGGACACGGTTCGGTCACTCCGTCAGGAATCCCCCTCACAGGATGGGGCGATCCGCATAGGTGAGTATAGGCCCAGACTTCTCAGGCCTATGCTCCAGGAGACAAACCTCAACACAGCCCTCCTACTTGCTTGGAGAGGCGGTCCAGAGAGAGTGAGCCAAGGACATCCTCCTCCTTAAATTCCTTCCCCCAGCAAGCTGTGCGGCGCACAAAGTATTTTGGGATCGCACAGTTGTGCTCTGGACATTGTAGTCTGTCAACTGACCAGGGCAATGGAGTCCTTATCTCCCTGTACTTCATTTCCCAACATTCATTTCTGTACCAGGGTAAAACAAACAGAAGGTGGCTATAATACAGTTGACCACCGGAGGGAGCCGAGTTCCTTCTTTATCCACCAACGGTAGTCTTTCAACCATACAGAAAGTGGTACCTTGCTACATTTACAATAATCAGCTTTCATTTATTTATGTAAAACCCCTATCCTAAAATA
This sequence comes from Rana temporaria, assembly GCF_905171775.1. Taxonomy (NCBI): domain Eukaryota; kingdom Metazoa; phylum Chordata; class Amphibia; order Anura; family Ranidae; genus Rana; species Rana temporaria. Next base: position 222,745,600 of record NC_053493.1, read on the forward strand.
AAAAATAAACTGTTTGCTATAACTGCTGGAGTTTAGCTTCAATTTGTTGCATTTAAAACTACCCTCTCCCCAGACTGACAATGCTGCTGTCTTGTGCTCCTTCATTCAGAGTGGAGACTCTCTATTACAGGAGGTATTTTATTGGCTAGATCAGTGTTTTTCAACTCCAGTCCTCAAGGCACCCCAACATGTCATGTTTTCAGGATTTCCCTCAGATGAAATAGCTGTGGTAATTACTAAGGCAGTGATACTAATCAAATCACATGTGCAAAATAATGCAAAGCCTGAAAACATGACCTATTGGGGCATATTGAGGATTGGAGTTGATAAATACTGGGCCAGATCACAAGGTGAAAATAGAGGTAAAAAAGACAAATAAAAGAAAATGAATAGACATGTGCACAGAATTTTTTTTCGTTTTTTTTTGTTCTGTTTCGTATCGTTCCGTAGGTTCGTTCCAGTTCATTTTTCGTAAGACGCCCGTTTTCCTGTTCGTTCCCGTTCGTTTTTCGTACGACGCGATTTTTTCGTATTCCGATCGTTTCGTATTTTGGTTACCGTTTTATTTCCGTACATGCGGGATGGTTCGTTATTCTGTTTAATTCATGTTCGTTACTTGTTAGACAATAATTTTCGTGAATTATCATCATTTTGTACTTTCGTAAATATATCGCGGGATTCGCGGCACTTTCAACACGCGGCTCATCCATATTAACTATTGTTAAGCCCCATACACTTGGTCAGACTTTTTTAACAACAAACATAAAAACGATCGTTTTACCGAACGTTCGTTCGTTTTTAAACTCCATCAGAAAACCATTTTTGGGTTCCAGGTTCAAAAGTCTAGCCAACTGATCTCTCCCTTCAGACGAAAATCCACAGAAAAGTTTATTTGGCTCTACTGTACTACTGTACTCAGCACAAAAGAGAAGCTGCTTCACTAACTAACTACACTCACTGTCCATTCAAAAAAACGAAAATGACATCTTATAACAAAAGATTTGCATTCTGTATTTTGAAACCAAATTACGAACAGAAAGAAGGAATTCAGAATACAGAATACAAATCTTTTGTTATAAGATGTCATATGAACATACAAACAGAAAAAGGAATCAAACAAAGTACAGAATGAAAATCTTTTGTTAGATGTCATATGAACATACGACTGAAAATCAAAATACGAACAGAACAAGGATTCAAACAAAATAAAGAATGCAAGTCTTTTGTTATAGATGTCATATTCGTTCTTTTGCCGTTTTCGTTTTGTCGTATTTTCGTCGGATCGTTCGTTCGTATTTGCGGTTGTTCGTTATGCGACTCATTCATAATCCCGTTGTTTTCGTATTTTGGTGCTTAAATTTTTTTGTATGTACACATTATTCTGCGGGTACGAAAATTAGAATTTTCGTACGAAAATAACATTCGTACGAACGGGAATGCACATATCTAAAAATGAATGCACACACCACACCTATGGATTGGTAAGATCAAATATATAAAATGTTTGTTTGTATTTCTGTCCGTTCATTCCTGAGATTTGCCTGGATCTTCCAGACAGCACATGTAGATGGATGACATGACTTGTTTTACAAACCTCTTAAACATACCAATGGAAGCATCATCATGGACTGTTTATTGGTCCGATGGCACTTTCTCAAACTAGTGTTGTTTAAATATTACAGCTCATAATATTAGTTCTGTGGAAAAGGTAGCAATGTCTGATCGTTTTTTTTTATGCATATACAGTCTGGTGTGTGCAGTAAACTAACTAGAATGTGAGAATGTAAACAATTAAACAATATTTTGAAAATCCCACACTACATTTTAACCTACCAGAACCCCTTTGTATGCATAGACCGTTTTACGCAAAGGTTGAACTTAGAATTTAAAAACCACAGGAACATATAATAAAATATAATCCTTTAAAGCCATGAAAAGTTTTTGAACTACTTGTCTAGTCTAAAGGGGAGTTCAGCAAGACATAGAAAAAAGATCTTGTTATTTATTTGACACCAGAGAGCACGACATTATAGTCAAATTACACAGGGTCCTTTATGCTATTTTTACTGTTTGACATAAATAGTATGCATAACAAGATTATTTCCATGGAATTCCTCTATAAATAACTAGAAGCTAGTGATTCTATTTGTAGCATGGCATATTTTTTCCTAGTGCCAGAATGGGTTTTGAATAACTATTTTCTCAGTGTAGGAGAAAAAGAATATATATGTGGAAAGGGCAAAAAAAGAAAATACTTTTATAAATTATATCTTATTGGCATGACCGCTTCCTTAAAAATGTAAAGTTAGGTGGCTACTAAGGGGATTTACTAATGGGGTAGGAAAAGTTATTTACCAAAATTATCAAAGTAAAGCTATTTTCACTGTAAATAACAAATCAAGTTTTTTTAAATTACATCACATTAATGTGGTCACTTCTTCAAAAATGTAAAGTTATTTGCATATTGCAGTGATTTACTGATAGAGTTGAGAATGCTTGCTTACCAAATTGATCAAAGTGAAACAATGTTTGCTGTAAATACTCAATCATCGTTTGCATGGGAATTACATATATACAGGGTTTTACCTGGTATGCAATTGGATGATTGAAGTTCTCAAAGCTTCATTTAATTCACTAAGTTAACTCTACAGTCACTACTAAGTGATCATTCTGGCCTCTATTAGTAAATCAACCCCACTGTCAATAATGTTTAGATGAAACCTTGCATATGTGGCACGATTGATGTTGTTTTTTTTTTTTTTAAATCAAGAAAAAGGTTTTATTGAAGCAAAATAACAATCATACAATACTTTGGGATGCATACATATATAGTAGGAGTACAAACAAGGACATTGCAAGTGATTTTTAACCACTAGCTGACGGCCGTACGACTTTGTACGGCCTCAGCGCGGCTCCCAAACTCTAACAGGCCGTCTTTTTACGGCCTCCCCTTTGCACGTTCCCCGCGCGCGCTCCCGAGCGCGCATCGGGGAACTGCTGTGCTGGCCGTGTCCCTTAGACACAGCCAGTCACAGATCGCCGTGAACGGCCAATCGGAGCGGCCGTTTCCTAGGCGATCTGTGCGGCCAATGAGAGATGATCTCATATGTTTACATATGAGATCATCTCTCATTCCCGGCTCTCGCAGACAGCGGTGCTGTCAGGGGAGAGAGGAGACGGATCTGTGTCTCTTGTACATAGAGACACAGATCGGTCACCCCCCCAGTCACCCCCCTTCCCCCACAGTTAGAACACTAATTAGGGTACACATTTAACCCCTTCCTCACCCCCTAGTGTTAACCCCTTCCCTGCCAGTCACATTTATACAGTAATTAGTGCATATTTATAGCACTGATTGCAGTATAAATGTGAATGGCGCCAAAAATGTGTCAAAAGTGTCCGCCATAACGTCGCAGTCCCAATAAAAATCGCAGATCGCCGCCATTACTAGTAAAAAAAAAAAATAATAATAATAATTCTGTCCCTTATTTTGTAGGCGCTATAACTTTTGCGCAAACCAGTCGCTTATTGCGATTTTTTTTTTTTTTTTTTTACTAAAAATATGTAGAATACGTATCGGCCTAGACTGAGGATAAAAAAAAAAACGTAAAAAAAAAATTGAGCTATTTATTATAGCAACAAGTAAAAAAATGTTTTTTTTTTTTTCAAAATTGTCGCTCTATTTTTGTTTATAGCGCAAAAAATAAAAACCGCAGAGGTGATCAAATACCACCAAAAGAAAGCTCTATTTGTGGGGAAAAAAGGACGTTAATTTTGTTTGGGAGCCACGTCGCACGACCGCGCAATTGTCAGTTAAAGCGACGCGGTGCCGAATCGCAAAAAGTCCTCTGGTCAGGAAGGGGTTTAAGTGCCCAGTAAGGAAGTGGTTAAAGAAACTTAGCAGTGTAAGGGAAATAAACAAATCCGACAATTCCATGCATAGATTGTATATACCCCAGGTTTGAATCCCAGTTAGGTCGGGAATTGCCTGGAGTTACACACATACCATTGTCAACACTGTAGACAACCCAACTATCAATGAATATACTCGGCCCACCGCCCAGTAAATGTGCATCCTGTACATCAATAGTAACTAGCATCCATATTGTATTTGCAACTAGTATATAGACACAAGAAACACAACCTGCATATAACCCTGTTTCACCACGTCCTGTCACTATGGCCATATTCAAAAAATAGTATATTCCACCTTAGAACCGCTTTCCCCACCTCACCCCATCCACTAGTCCATTATCCCTGTAGTAGCCTATCCATAATCAATTGGGTTGGTCCCAACCCCGGTACATCTAGCCAGGGCTGCCATAGGGATTAGAATCTTTTAAGACTATTCCTGTGCTGGTATGTAAGTTTTTCCCTTATTAGTAAACTATTTACCATCTTCACCCATTGTCCCTCTGTTGGCACTCTAGAGGTAATCCAATATCTAGCAATGGCCTTCCGGGCAACATAAAGCAGCCTAAGTACAGCAGTATGGCCGTTAGGAGAAAGTGACGGCACCTCAAGGGTGCCTAGCAGGCAAATCACTGGGTCATGAGGCACCGGAAAGCCATACGCCTGGGATATAGTGTTAATAACAAATTGCCAGTATCTAAAAAGTTTAGGACATTTCCACATCATGTGTAGTAAGTCACCCTCCTGTGCATTGCGTTTTGGGCATAATGGGGAATCTCTCAGACCCCATTTGTGTAAGCAAGCGGGGGTTCTATAAACTCTTTGAGGCAGGAATAAGTGTGAAAGTCTATGTTGTGCCGATACCGATACTAGTGGGGCAGAAGTTAAACACAGCTTCCAAGTATCACCATCAATGGGGCCCAGATCAGTTACCCACCCCTTCCTGCACGGCAGTGTGGACGCATCGTGAGTAACGTTAATCAGTCTGGAATAAACCTGCGAGATCATGCCCTTTTTGTCTTTGTTGAATAGTACATCATTGTGGAGGGGGTGTCTCACCACCGATATAGGGGATAGCCTGTCCTCCCTCTGGACAGCATGTCTCAGTTGTAGATATTTATAGAACTGAGTCCTATCCAGCGCAAACTCATCCTTCAGATCTGCGAAGGACTTGAGGAATGGGCCCACAAACAGTTGAGCAATATAATGAATTCCCACATTAGCCCAGGGTCTGAAGCCCTCTAGTTTAAGAAGTTCCCTGTAGTAGGAATTTTTCCAAATGGGGGTAAAGGGGCATACCCCTCTGACACCAAGACTGGACCGTATATACTTCCATAGGGTGTTTAGTAAAACCACAGTAGGTAGAGTCTGATCTAGGTGTGTGAACCCTGCCTCTAAGTGCGATACAGCCGGGAGCTCGGATCCTGGCGGGATTAATGGAGCTCTTACTGGGTCCCCTACATCCACCTCCCCCCAGTTTCCCAGGTGTTGAATTTGTGATGCTATAAAGTAGTAGCGGGCGTGTGGGACAGCCAATCCTCCTTGGTCCTTAGCTAATTGTAATGCAGTGAGTTTTATTCGTGCCACCTTACCGCCCCAAATCAAATCCCTGAACTGGGCATTAATCTGCGCAAACCACTTATGCGGGATCCAGATTGGGGTATTATGAAAAACATACAGGAGCTGGGGGGCCCACACCATTTTTATAAGATTCGCTCTACCTGTAACCGACAGAGAGAGTTTTTTCCAGGCTGCACATTTCTGTCTGAACATATGTAATAGTGGTGTCAAATTCAGAGAGAGATACTGAGCAGGGTCGGGTGTCACCTGTATTCCCAAGTATTTGAATTCCTTCACTACCAATATATCTTTGGCACAGTCAGGCAATTGGTCCAGCAAGGGGTCAAAGGGCATGAGCACCGACTTGTTCCAGTTGATACTGAAGCCCGATAGGTCACCAAAGTCCGCGATCAAAGCCATCCCATCACTCAGAGACCCCTGGGTATCTTCCAGATACAATAATGTGTCATCTGCAAATAGAGAAATTACATCTCGACTGACACCCCTGATAAAGCCAGTGATGTCAGGCGAGGCTCTCATGTGTATCGCCAAGGGTTCCAGAGCTAGGGTGAACAACAGGGGCGACAAAGGGCACCCCTGCCGTGTCCCCCTAAAAATTCGGAAGGAGTCAGAGACTTCACCGTTAATTCTCATTCTTGCTGTCGGGTAGCTATATAATAACTGGACCCATTTCAAGAAAGATGGTCCAACCCCAAATCTATTCATTATCTCTGACAGATATGTCCATTCAACACTATTGAATGCCTTGGCCGCATCGAGGGAAAAAATAGCCCTGTTACCTGGATTGTCTACCGGGACCTGAATATTAAGGAACAGCCTATGCAAGTTTTGTGCTGTGGACCTCGTAGGAATGAAGCCGGACTGATCTCTATGCACTACATGGTGAATACACTTAGAAAGCCTAGTGGCCAAGACTCTGGCCAGTAGTTTAACATCGAATGTTAAAAGGGAGATAGGCCTGTAGGAGTCCGGGGAGAGAGGATCCTTCCCATGCTTCAACAGGACCACTATGAGGGCCTCATTCATGGATGGGGGAAGCACTCCAGTCTCGAAGGCCGTATTGTAAACTTTCAATAGAACAGGGATGAGCTGCTCTGAATATCTACTATAAACCTCAGAAGGAAGGCCGTCGGCCCCCGGCGCCCGCCCATTGTGTGCCTGCGCCAGTGCCTCCAGGAGTTCCTCACTAGTAAGGGGAGCATTAAGCAGGGCTACCTCTGAATTGGGAAGCCTCTGTAACTGGTATTTATCTAGAAATGAATGTAACTGATCATTAGAGGGACTGACCTTTGATGTATATACGTTTTGGAAAAAATCCTTAAAGCAACCTATAATGGATTGCGTGGAGTGACACATCTCCCCCCTGCATTTGTAACTGTCGCAATATGGGAAGGGGGCTGCTGCGATCTAGCCAGGATTGCCAGCATGTGGCCTGTGTTTTCTCCCTCTTCAAAGTGCTTTTGTTGCAGAAAGAACCTCTTATTTTCAGCCAATTGAAACGAGAGGTCTTTGAGCATGGCCTGGGAGGCCATCAATCTCCTTTTTGTGTTATCATTAGAGGGGTCTGCCACATAATCTGCCTCAGATCGGCGCACCTCCTCCAATACCTGTGTCTTCCATTCCTTAGTGCTAGTTTTAATATGATTGATAGTTCTAATAAATTGGCCCCGCTTATAGGCTTTAGCCGCATCCCATACGATCTGGAGATCTGCTGTTCCCATATTATCTCCAAAGAATTCAGTAAGGAGCATTGGGATTGGGTCTGACTCCGGAATGAGACACAGCCAGAACGGGTTAAGCTTCCAAAGACTATTGCCCCTCTTTTCCCCCAAACCTAGATCTACCGTAAACGGAGAATGATCTGAGGTGTGTCTCGGGTGATATTGAGACATCCTCACTAGAGGTAACAAGAGCCATGTCGATCCTAGACAATCCCCCCACCGAAGCTGACTTGCAGGAATAAACTTTGGCATCAGGGTTATGCATTCTCTACATCAGATAGACCTCCACCAAACGAGCAAAAGGTGTGGGACTCCTCTTGTCCAACCCACCTCCCCCTGTATTAAGCTTCAATTTGTCTTTCTCGTATTCCAACAGGTTATTAAAGTCCCCTAGGACTAGCACTGGAATACCAGGAAGACAAGACATAAAATCAGCCAATATCTTTAGTACATTAGAAGAGAACGGAGGTGGAATATACACTCACGCCAGCACACATTTCACCCCATAAAGAGAACAGTATAAAAAGACGTATCTACCCTCAGGATCTATCTTAGCATCCATGTACGTATATTGGGTGCCTCGACGGATCAGGACACGCACTCCCCTCGAGTAGACCGTGTGTGAGTGGAATGGTATTGGTGGCAAAACTGCCTGGCCTAGTAACTAGCATGGGGCAGGCTCACGGTATCATGATTATGTGGAATATGGGCCAGGGAGAGCAAGAAAAAAAGTAAACTGTATAAAACGACTTCCAGGGAGCAGGTCATGGTGAAATCTTCTCTCAATAGAGGCAAATGCAAATCAGCCAATGTGGCTAGTGGAACTCAGTCACGGAGTTGGTCAGGGCCTAATACAACCCTCCCGGGGGCAACAGTGGAAGCGCACCACAGTGTCTTAAAGCTTCTCAACAGCAAAACTCTGAGCCTTAGTAACCAAAGTGAATGGTAACCGCCTTACAACAGACATCTTGGAAGAAGTAAATGCGTTCCACATTAATAGAGGCCTGCACATCCTCAGTCCGCCGGTCGTCTGCCCCTAGCCTCTCGGATCGATTGCTCTTCACGATCTAACCACTGTGCAGCAGTGACAGGGGAATCAAAAAATTGCACTGAGCCGAATACCTCCACCCGCAGGCAGGCCGGGTATAACATGGCGTATTTCAAGTCCAGGTCTCTCAATCGGCGCTTAACATCCAAGAACTTGCCCCTTTTCTTCTGAAGTTCAGCAGAAAAGTCCAGAAATAGAGAAACTTTAGCATTGTCAATTTTTAGGGCAGTCAGGTTAATTCTGGAATTGTATAGTGTGGCATCTCTGTCCCGGTAATGTAAGAATTTAAACAAGAATGGCCTTGGTGGCGCTCCCGGCTGCGGGGGTCTAGATGGCACCCTGTGTGCCCGTTCAACGGAGAACATAGGAGAGAATGCCTCCCGCCCAAATGCAGCAATCAGCCATTTCTCAATGAACTCCACAGGGTTTTTCCCTTCCATTTTTTAAGGCAGGCCTATGGCCCTCACATTATTCCTTCTCATCCTGTTCTCCAATTCCTCTAACCGAGATGAGTGTTGATCTATTAGGTGATTGTTGTAGGTAAGGTCCCTCTGCATAGGCCCCATATCATCTTCAATGGTGCTCACTCTTTCCTCCAGGGCAGAGGTCCTTTCCCTCATCTTTTGGGCATCTTGTCTGAGGAATGAAATTTCAGACTTCATCCCCTTTATTTCCGTGGTCAGTACTGCTATAGATACATTGCATGATGTTACTGCAGTAAATATATCCCGCAGCGTGGGCTCCCCCTCTATAGTAGGGCTCTCTGGGCCTTGGGGCCTAGCTTAAGCAGGGTTTGGAGTACTCACTGTGTCCCATACTAGTCCGGGCTGCACCGAGTCTTCCAGAGGTACTGTGTCAACAGCTTCAGACCCTCCGCCTGGTGAATCCTCAGGAGTACTGGAGGATGCCACGGGCTCCTTCAGCAGAGGCTTAGAGAACAGTTTTTCGGCCGCCTCGCGGTGCTTCTCCTTTGCAGTGCGGCCTGCGTACGCGCCATTTTGAGTCATGAGTTCTGCAGGCTTGTTCACTAGCTGGCGTTTACCGGACGACATCGTGGGACAATTTCGCCGGGACAGGTATGTATGTGTTCACTGAATGGTAAGGAATCATCCGGTGGGCTTTAGGGCGATCAGATTTTTCTTCCGCAGGAGTATTGAGAGGAGTTTCGGCGGAGTTCACTTCAGATGCATCCGGCTACATCCGCTGCCTGGCCGCTCCCCCTCCACGATTGATGTTTACATACACATGCTCATCCTATGCTGTGATTTTTTTGGGGGGGAGAGTGTATTTATTTTATATATTTTTTTGCACTTTTATTTATTTTTTGTTTATTTGTTGCTATCAAAAGTGGACTAGCAAGCCCCCTATGTGATAGCATATGTAGGTGACAGGTATTCTTGTGTACATATTTGCCAGCACACCACAGATCTTCAAATAACTTACAAAGGTTTTATTGAAGAATAATCATATCATATCAAGTTCATTTGGCATGTGATAAGTGCATACAGTATTGCTGAAATATTTAACCACTTGCTGACCAGCCGCTGCCGTTATACTGTGGCTGGAGGGCTCTATTGAGTGAATCACTGTACCGGTATGGCACTTTGTGTAATAGATACAGTGCTGCCAATGTAAACAAACCAGATCCCTGTTCTGTCAAAGGAGTACAGAGTGATCGTTTGTTCTAGTGATTAGGAACTCCCAGTCAGTCCACTCCCCCAAACAATTAGAATGCACCACCCTAGGACACACTTAACCCCTTGATTTCCCCCTAGTGTTAACCCCTTCACTGTCAGTGTCATTTATGATACAGTTATCAGTGGATATTTTTTGCTCGGATCACTGTAATAATGTTGCTGGTCCCAAAAAGGTTTCAAAAGTGTCCGATCTGTCTGCTGCAATGTCTCAGTCTTGATAAAAATCGCAGATCACCACCATTACAAGTAAAAAAATAAAAAAGCCATAAATCTTTCCCCTATTTCGTAGACGCTATAACTTTTGCGCAAACCAATCTATATACGCTTATTGCAATTTTTTTTATCAAACAATATGTAGAACAATACATATTGGCCTAAACTGATGAAGAAATTTGTTTTTTTTTTAATTTTTGAGGGCCTATTCTTTTATAGCAAAAAGTAAAAAAATATTGTTTTTTTCCCAAATTTTATGATTTCTTTTTGTTTATAGCGCAAAAAAATTAAAACCACAGAGGTGATAAAATACCACCAAAAGAAATCTCTATTTGAGGGGAAAATACTTAATTGTTTTTTGGGTACAGTGTTAAATACCCGCATAATTGTCAATTCAAGTAACGCAGTGCCATATCACAAAAAATGTCCTGGTCATTAAGGGGGTAAATCCTTTCAGGGCTGAAGTAGTTAATACATATGTGTGGAAGAACAAAAGAGTTTGATGTCGCTTTGACAAACCTATTAAGCACAACAAGGCTGGGAGCATGGCACATGTAGACCTGAAGATTATTATATAGCAACCGTTATATCACAACTAAAGAACTGGTTGACAATCCATTCTCCCATTTGTGGTCTGAAATTGAATCTTATTCCAGGTAAACACCTAAAAAGTTTCCTTTTAGCCAAGAATTTTAAACCCAGAGCCCAATAAGAATTGTCTCCTACTATCATAGCTTCTATAAATGCTTGGAGAGTATTTACATCCAATGTGAAATCTGACCAAATGTATGCCATTCCCGTTCCACTAGAGGTTTTCTGAATAGCTATCCCTAATATTGCATTATCTGAATGGCATAGCACAGGCAGTCAGTGGTTAAATGATCTGTTCCACACCGGTGACATAAACCCTTCTTGACCCTTTTAATCTGAATATCACCTTCCAGGGAAAGAATACTATACTTGCATGGCTACTATACTTACCTGGCAGTGTATTTAATATACAGTTGTGCCTGTAAGTTTACATACCCTGGCAGAATTGATATATTCTTGGCCATTTTTCAGAGAATATGAATGATAACACAAAGACTTTTCTATCCCTCATGGTTAGTGTTTGGCTGAAGCCATTTATTATCAACCAACTGTGTTTACTTTTTTTTAAATCATAATGGCAACATAAACTACCCAAATGACCCTGATCAAAAGTTTACATACCCCAGTTCTTATTACCGTGTATTGCCCCCTTTGACAGCTTGAAGTATTTTACTTTCAATAATTTTTATTAGGTTATTCATAAGACAGAACAAGGTATTCCATTACAAACCTATAATGACATATAGCATTAGATTGACTAGGTTTAGATTATTAAAACCTTTTGGATATTGAGTGTTGTGATAAGGCAAAGAATCAGGGATGACCCTTCCGCCCAACATCCCTAAAGGGATAAAACTGTATCCAGGGCAGCTTGGTCAACCCTTGTCTCACTTAACAATTCTGATCAACTGAATGTGTAAATCACTGTCAAAGAGTATAATCCAAAATGAACCGTAACTGTAACATGCACGGGCGATTGCTTATGAAAACATAACAATAGAAGTCAGAGATAAAGAGTAGGGGTAGGAAAAGACTGTGGGGAAAGAGCAGAAAAGGGGAGAAGGATAAAGGTGAAGAGTTTGGTGTGTCTTGACGGAACACTAACACAGGCTTATTAGCCGTGTGGAGGGTTCCAAAGGGTGTGGAAATTATTCAGCCCAGGGTTCCCAGGTGGCTTTGAACTTCCCTACTGTATCCTGTAGTATATTGACCATCCTTGAGGTCTGCTTCAATTAAATAAACATTGATGATTCCCCAATAAGCCCTAGATGTTGCAGTGTATCATTCTGCCATGTCCCACTCTTGTGATAGGTCCCCTTCCCATTCTATCATATAGTTGGGTTTAAAACTAGAGAGTGACTTGTATGTCACTGATATTCCCCCTCTTTGCTCCATGGCCCAAGCACACCAGTGTTCATAAGGTGTAATGTTAGGAGGAGAAGGTTTAGTCCTCCATAATGAGTGTAGAAAGTTGGAAATCTAGAGGAATCTAAATCTCTTCGAGGTAGGTATTCCCAGGTTGTTGGTGCAATGTTTAATGCCGCATACACACCATCACTTTATGTGATGAAAAAAAACGACATTTTCTGTGAAGTAAAAAACAACGTTTTTGAAACTTCAATTTTCAAAAACGAAATTGCCTACACACCATCATTTTTTCACAATGCTCTAGCAAAGCGAGGTTACGTTCACCACGTTTTTCCATTGAAGCTCGCTTCATAACTAGCTTCTGGGAATGCGCGGGTGTAAAAACGTTGTTTTAAACGTCGTTTTTGCTACACACGGTCAATTTCTGTGACGTAAAAAACTATGTTTTGAAAAACGACACATAAAATTGAAGCATGCTTCAATTTTTTTGGGTTGTTTTTTACAAGATATAAAACAACGTTTTTAAAAACCTCGTTTTTTTTCATCACATAAAGTGATGGTGTGTACGTGGCATGAGAGTGAGTGGGCCAGCAAGATTGAAAAAGTGGGCAATTTTGTACATCCCCTATCCAACCACCATTGAAATTCTTTAATGTTCATTCCCGGGGGGGGGGGGGGAATTGGGGGTTGTTGAAAAGTAGTGTGAGTGGACGAATCTCAGAGATTAATTCCATGTGGCCTTTTAGGCTATCCCATAAGGAGTATGAGTGGGAAAGTGTTGGTGCCATAATAGACTGGTGAGTTTTAGGGGGGCACCACATGAGGTAATCGAGTGTGAAGTTAGGTTCCCCCTGATTTCCCATTTGCACCCAATCTGGTTTAACAGCTTTTGAGTATACTGTATTACAGAAATCAGGGCTAACTGGACTGCCTGATAGTACCAAAGCTGGTTAGGTAAGCCAATACCTCCTCTGTTGTGAGTCCTATAGAGAACCTCTTTGGCACAACAATGTTGTTTTGAGCCCCATACAAAGGAGACAATTTTGGCTTGAAATCTTCTTAGATGATCCTTGCTGATGGGTATTGGGAGTGATCGAAAGAGATGTGTGGAAGTAGAGTCATCCTGACAGAGTGAATCCATCCTAGCCATGAAAGATGGCGCTGAGACCAGTGACCCATTTTTTGAACAGTGGGGGATAATTGGAGTTAGTTCACTCTGTGAGTTAGTGTGATTTCCAGATATGGTATCGTAGAGTCTCTCCATTTAAACTCAAAGTGGTCTTTTAGTCTGGAGTGTAAAGCCGTGTACACATGATCGGTTTGTCCAATGAAAACATGTTTTCCATCGGTGTTAAAAAATAGAATATGTTTTAAAATTTTCCAATGGATAAAAAAAAGTATAGAAAAATCCGATCGTCTGTGTGAAAAACTCCATCAGATAAAAATCCACGCATGCTCAGAATCAAGTCGACGCATGCTTGGAAGCATTGAACTTCATTTTTTTTGGCTTGTCATAGTGTTTTACGTCATCGCGTTTTGGCACGGTCGGATTATTGACTGATGGTGTGTAGGCAAGACTTCATCGAATATCTGATGAAAAAATCAATTATTATGGATTAGATTCCATCAGATATCCGATCGTGTGTACAGGGCTTAAGGGTTCTGAGGTATTGATGTTAAGGGCTTGAGATTTAGACAAATATTTTTTTTCATAGATTTTATTGAAGAAAATTGCATTACAAGATATGGCAAATGGGATGAAATACATTTTTCATGTAACCATAAAGCCAAGTATCCTAGGTATAACGTGCCTAGGTGGGATGTGTAACAATGGTACTGCTGCACAACATCATATAAGAGAAAGCAAGCTCTTATGCAGAGAAAACTGGATGAATCATCTGTAAAGGGTCCCTAAGAACTACAGGGTAGGGATGCACAATAGAGGAAGGTAAAGGGAGGGGGGGGGTGGTACAACACTATGTTGTAGAACGACATTAGGATGACAATTTATATTATGGTATAAATTGCTTTCTTCAAAGGTGCAGAATATAAAATGTTTGGTGGGGGACAGTAGGATGATCACGTTCTCATGGCTGGAGGATTTCGATATCCTCTAAGTATGAGTTAGTTGTCAGAGGGGTCCTCTTGTCCCAAAGTCTTACGGAGAGTCCCATAGTATGAGAATACGTTTTCAAAATTGTCAAGTTCCTCTGGAGATAAAATTGATTCCATAAAATCTTTTCATCTGGAGTAGAGACATTTGGTGGATTTTTCGTGATTATAGTCAGTGTTGTTTGTCTTTATATAACAGGTGCAGGACCCTTTAACCTGTGAGAACTTTGGTTTGCAGGAGGATGTCCAATTCTTTAGGATGGATCTCCGAGCGATGGGGAGGCATATCAGGATCCAATTTTTATGTTGTGAGTAGGCTTTGGACGGACCACGTTAGCAGATGTTTGTCCCAATAGCTGAAGATAAGGAGTAGAGGGTCTTTTAGTATTGTCTTTTGCCCTTTCTGTGGAGGCGGAATTTGTCAGAAAGAAGACACTAGTCTGGCTGGCTGGAGATGTGTACATGGCATTCACAAGGTGATTAAGGCTCCATGTACACTGCTGCTGCTAAACAGACATTCAGTGGACAGTTTTTTCAACTGCCCCTGAACTCATTCAATGTTATCTTATGTGTACATGTACACAGGTTTGTTTACTGTCATTTTTAGGCAGTTGTGTTTGAACTCATTTTTTTGCCTTAAAAAAAAGGCCTATAGACGCCAAAGTTTCCAACGTTTCAGGTGCCAAACACTTCTAAACGCAGCTAAACGCGGAAACCCGCGTTTAGCAGTGTTTCGTTTATAGGCATATATATATATATTTTTTAAACGCTTCTAAACGCAAATCCGTCAAAACGCAGCAAACGCCACTAAACGCAGCATGTAAACGTGGCATGTAAACGTGGCAAAACGGACGTTTTAAACGTGGGTTACTATCTGTCAATTTAAATTGTTCAGGAGCAGTTGTAAAAACGTCCCGTGTATATGAAGCCTAAAAGGTCCTTTAATATCCATTTTGGACATGGTCATCGAGAGCCATACGAAGCTAACATTGTCAAAGACTTTTTCAGCATCTAGAGTGATGATGGCAAAATTGCCCCCCCCCCCTGGATTACATTAAGCATGTTCTAGGACAATCATTACTTTTCATATATTTAACCACTTGACACCCACCCGCCGTCAAATGACGGCGGGCGGAATGCTCTATTGTTCTGAGAGGACGTCATATGATGTCCTGTCATTTAAAGCCTCTAGGGCGCGCGCACCCGTCGCGTCACTGGGAACACAGTGCGTGTGCCCGGCGGCCGCGATGGCCGCCGGGCACCCGCGATTGCCCAGTAACTGAGCAGGGACGTGGAGCTCTGTGTGTAAACACGGAGCTTCACGTCCTGTCAGGGAGAGAGGAGACCGATCTGTGTCTCTTGTACATAGGGACACAGATCGGTCACCTCCCCCAGTCACCCCCCTCCCCCTACAGTTAGAACACACCCAGGATACACATTTAACCCCTTCCCTGCCAGTCACATTTATACAGTAATCAATGCATATTTATAGCACTGTTCACTGTATAAATGTGTCAAAAGTGTCCGATGTGTCCGCTATAATGTCGCAGTCCCGAAAAAAAACGCAGATCGCCGCCATTATTAGTAAAAAATAAATTTAAAAAAATCATTATGTCCCCTATTTTGTAGGCAATATAACTTTTGCGCAAACCAGGTTATTGCGATTTTTTTTTTACCAAAAATATGTAGAATAATACGTATCGGCCTAAACTGAGAAAAAAATATATATATATTTTTTCAAAATTGGATATTTATTATAGCAAAAAGTAAAAAATATTGTGTTTTTTTTTTCAAAATTGATGCTCTTTCTTTGTTTATAGCCCAAAAAATAAAAACCGCACAGGCAATCAAATACCACCAAAAGAAAGCTCTATTTGTGGGGAAAAAAGGACGTCAATTTTGTTTGGGAGCCACGTCGCACGACCGCGCAATTGTCAGTTAAAGCGACGCAGTGCCAGAAGCTAAAATCTCGTCTGGGCAGGAAGGGGGTGTATGTGCACAGTAGGCAAGTGGTTAAAGGGGTTGTTCTCCCTTTTACGAATCCTGACTGTGCAGGGTGTATCAGAGAGGGGATAATGTTGGCAAGTCTTGTGGCAGCAATGTTTGAGAGAATTTTGACGTCTAGATTTAAAAGTGAGATTGGTCTGTAGGAGCCCGGTTCGAGGGTATCTTTTCCCTTCTTTTTTTATTTTTTTTATTTTTTATTTATTTTTTATTATTTCAATAGTTTTTATTACATTTACAAGACAAATAAAATTGAACATAGAAGATGCACTACAGATGTTGATCCTTCATACAATAAAATTAACAGCCTCAGCTAGGATAGGAGAGAGTTTTCCATCAAGGCCCTAATCATAGGCCTTATTCGCACCACCGCCATGAGCGATCCCTCTCAATGGTCGCAGCAGTGATCATGCCACGTTAAAATCCTTTCTCCATATGTGGGTTAGAATACCATCATATATGACTATAAAAGTTTTAGAACATTGTAAGCATCAACAACCAATAAACCATACTTGCACTAAAGATCTCATAAAGTCAGAATCAAGGCAATGTAGTTATTACAATATTGCTCCTTCACGGTACCACTTGAACCATGGTTCCCAGGCCCTGGAAACCGAGTCCCAACTGCCTAAAGCCGAGGAATGGAGAACTCTCAGATACATCCATGCTCTTACCGATGCTAGAATGGGAGGGGCTAATGTGGTGCTTAGAGATCTGCAAGAGGGAGCCGTCATCAGAAAACTTGGTAGACTGCCGTGCGGGATTTGGCTCAGTTCCAACTCCTTCCACGGTGTGTTAGCATGCGGCGAAAACCAATGTTTCAGCTGTGCTAGTATTGAAGCAAAGTAGTAATCCTGTATATGGACATGACCCATTCCTCCCGCGTTTCCACGTTTAATAAGTTTGCTAAATGCACACCTAGCCCTTTTACCCTGCCAAAGATATTTATTCAGTAGGGACTGCATAGATTTGAAATAAGTGTTTGGAATCGTGATAGGTACCGTCCTAAAGAGGTACAGTAACTTCGGGAGTAGCTGCATTTTAAATGCTGCTAGTCTACCTAGCCATGATAGCTCCGATATTAGATAACTGGGAACCCATCGACTCCAAAAAGGGAGCAAAGTTAGCCTTTAAAAGGTCTCCTGATCTAGGAGTCAAAGTGATGCCCAGATAACCAATCCCATCCGACCTCCAGGCATATGGAAACCTCTGTCTGAGCGTGTGCTCCATCTGCCCAGGGACATTTAAATTGAGTATATGAGATTTTGTTGTGTTTACTTTATAGTACGACACTTTGTTAAATGTTTGTAGCACTTCATGGACTGCTGGCAAAGACACCTCTGGGTTTGATAACATCAAAATGATGTCATCCGCAAATAAACTAATGACATGTTGTCTGCCCCCTCCGTGAATACCAGATATGCTAAGGTGTGAACGCAGGTAAGAGGCTAACGGTTCCATCAGTAGGTTAAACACAAGAGGGGAAAGGGGACACCCCTGTCTCGTTCCATTGGAAATTTCAAATGGGGCAGACAGAGCACCCGACACATATACCTGTGCCGAGGGGAGTGTGTATAGGGCCATCACTGCCGAGTATATGGGTCCAGAGAAACCAAACTTGACCAGCACCTGTGACAGAAACTTCCAATGAATCCGCATCCAGCGCTAGGAGCAGAGAAGGCGTTCGACTTCTACCAGCCACATGTATTACATTTATCAGTCGGCGAGTGGCGTCCGATGTCTGGCGTCCCCTGGTGAAGCCAGACTGATCCATATCTATCAGTAAAGGCAGTTTATCCACCAGTCTGGAGGCCAAGATCTTGGCATAAATTTTGATATCGTTGTTCAGTAAAGAAATCGGTCTAAAATTCTGAGGGGTGTTCGGGTCTTTGCCCGGTTTTGGAAGAGCAACAACCATAGCCCTTAACATCTCCGGAGGAAAAGAGGACGAGGCAGCAGCCGCATTGAAAATATTGACCATATGTGGGGTTAAAATTTCTTGGAATGTCTTGAAATATTCCCCTGTAAAGCCGTTCGGTCCAGGGGATTTATTATTGGGAAGCGTATGAATTGTCTGTCTCACCTCTGCTTCTGAAATGGGAGCATTCAAAGCAGTAAGGTGGTCAGGAGATAGGACTGGAAGTTTTTTTTTTTTTTTTTTTTTTTTTAGATAGGACTGGAAGTTTAACCTTTTGTAAGAATGACTGAATGAGTGCAGTATCAGGTTGTATTATAGTGGGGTCGTTTTTAAGGTTGTAAAGTGAACCGTAATATTGACTAAAAGCATCTGCTATATCTTGTGGGTGGTGTCGTTTGGTGTTAGTTACAGGATGTATTATGTGTGGAATCTGTGTCTTGTGTCTAATGCCCTTTAGCCTGTTGGCCAACAATTTCCCTGCCCTGTTGCCGCTTGTGTAGTACGCTAACTTAAGTCTTCTTGAGGCCTTTTCAAAGTCCTCCAGAAACAGTAGTCTCAGGTCAGTGCGAAGTTGCATAAGTTGTGATGAGATTTCTACTGACGGGTTAGTCATGTTCTGTCTCTCTAGTGCCGATATATTGGACAACAATTGGTTCAAATGCTGCCGCCTCATCCTCTTACACCTTGCACCTTGTTGGATCAAGATCCCCCTAGCAAATGCTTTATGAGCATTCCACACAACAAAGGGATCAGACACGGATTGATTATTAAATTAAAAATATTCAGTCAACTGAGAGAGAATTTTAGACTTTGTCAGACCATCCTGGAGCAGTCTAGGATTCGCCCTCCAAATGAATGCGGGCTTGTGGGTAGAGGTCTCTCCAACTAGGAGAGAGATCGAGGCATGGTCCGACCAAGTGATGGTGTTAATCTTGGCCTCTCTGCAGTGAAATAACAACCACTTATCTACCAAGAACAGGTCGATCCTGCTATAGGATCTATGACAATTTGAGAAGAACGAGTAATCCCTCTCATCCGCATTGAGGCATCTCCAGGAGTCAAACATGTCATGCGATCTTAGGGCCACTTTGAGGGATGGGGGGGACCGCTTTGGTGCAGCTGTGGAGTCCATGAGAGGATCAGGAGTGATATTAAAGTCACCACATAGTAAGACCTGACCTCTCCTCACTGATTGAACCTTTTTCATAATCCTGTTGAAAAAATGTGTCTGTCTGTTATTCGGTGCATACACATTGGCCAATGTGTATGTAGAAGAGTTTATGTCGCATATTATGATCAGGAAACGTCCATGAGGGTCAGCGACCATCGAGTGTAAATGGAAAGCCACAGAGTCCTCAATGGCGACCATCACCCCTTTAGTCTTAGAGTCATCCATAGCGTGGAATACATGGGGAAATTTAGGGTGTGAGCACTTAGGAGACTTTTGGGCGTGGAAGTGTGACTCCTGGATGCACAAAATGTCACATTTATGATGAAGTGCTTCTTTCCAAAGTGACCGCCTCTTTGCTGGATGATTCAACCCCTTGGCATTAATAGATAAAAACTTTATCGCCATAGAAATGTGGACAGTTTATGAGTGGTGTGGTGTTTGTAGATATCACTTATGGCATCCAGAGGGGGCATCCACAGTGGTATGGTCACCAGCGCCTGATGTAGCAGTTCCAGGACTCCCACATGAACGCCTTCAGAGTCCATTGAGTCCGCGATATGATTTCTGACAAATGAGATAAGCAAGTTATAATTCCCCAAACAACAACAGGGAGCAACAGAAGCCATAGGCAAAACAAATAGAACCAAAGTTTGGGTGTGGCACAAAGCCACTCAGAAAACTGGGGTGTCCAAGTTCGAGCAGGTAACAGAGATAGGAAAAAAAAAGGTAAAAGAAAACAGGATCTTCTACTCCAGCAGGGTACTCTTAGGTACAAGACTGCATCCTGGTTATTTATGAGTACGGGCATTTTTTTGGTTGACTGTGCGCCATTCCGGATTAGGGGATGAGCGGCCGCTCTGATGTTGATTTTGAGGTTGTGCTTCCGGTATAATCCCCCACGAGTTGAGCAGGGCCAGCCCCTTCGCCATGGACTCCATCACATACTCCACCCCTTCCTTAGTAACAATAAGTTTTGTTGGAAAGTCCCACTTGTAACTGAGGTTATGATTTCTGAGGGCTTTTGTGAGCGTGTTCAGGTTTCTACGTTTCTGCAGTGTAAATTGTGATAAATCAGCGTAGAATTGCAGGTTGGTGTATGGCGACGGGAGGTTGACATTTTGTCTAGTCGCCGTTATCAGTTTCTCCTTTGCGTGGTAAAAGTGCAGCCGCATAATAACATCTCTAGGCACATTTTCAGAGAGGTATGAGGGTTTAGTCAGACGGTGAATTCTATCCACGGTAATGTCCATTTCTGACAAATGGACATTAAAAAGCTGGGATACATACCCGCGGAGGTCATTATACTGAATATTTTCGGGTATACCCTGTATCTTCACATTGTTCCTCCTGCTCCTGTCTTCCATATCCCCCATTTTGGTCTTAAGAGCCTCAATTTCCTCATCCCTTCCGTCATTGGCATCCACCAAGTCATTTATCGTAACCGCGTATTCCCCCATCTTGTTTTCAACGTGTGTCACCCTCTCAGCCATGGAGCCCAGATCCTTGCTAAACTTATGCATACAGGAAACCATATCTGAGTGCAGTGAACTTCTCAGTGACACCAACATCTCTTTCAGAACAGTATCTAAGACTGGCTGGTTACTAGTGGGGAATACATCAATGGAATCAGGCAGCTCCCTGGTATCCTCTCTAGTGTCATCCCCTGACGCACGCAGCTGGCTCACCTCCTCCTCTGTGGCATCCGATCTAAAACGGGACTTCTCCGGGCTCCCTGAGGATGGTGTAGCTGGTGGAGATCCCAGGGATTTAGGAGGGCTGCTCCGTTTAGCAGTGTTCCTACTAGTAGCAGGTTGAGCTCTCGATCCCGATGCTGGCATGGAAGTGGCGCCGGCGCCATATTGCCTGGGCTCCGGCGGGAAAAACTCTGTCAGCTTCTGGGGACGATTTACCCCTTTCTTGCTCTTGCCCATGATACCAGAGCTGCCCGCCAGGTTGGGGAAGTAATCCGCCGTACCTTGGGTCTGTTTAGGTGCACGGATGGGTCGCTGTTAGCCGCTAATCTCCTGCTTGCTACGGAGCTCCGCTATCAAGCATCTATCGCGGTCTCCGGCTAGCTCCGCCCCCATATTTTCCCTTCTTGAAGAGCAATTTGATAATGGCCTGGTTCCCCGTAGGTAATCAAAGGTCTCCGGACCATATGCCTTTGTATAAATTGAATAGGGTGGGCACTGTTATTTTTTTTTAGGGCTTTAAAAAAGAATTCCCTTGTAAACCCATCAGGGCCTGGTGCTTTAGATGATGCTAGGTTCCGGATGGTGGTTGAGATTTTGGATAGAGAAATGGGTGCATTTAGTGCTTCTAGTTGGGAGGAGGTTATCATAGGTAGGGCTATTTTGTCAAGAAAGGATTGGGCAATATTGCTGTCTATGGGGTTGGAAGCATATAGTGATGTATAGTATTGTAGCATAACTTAATCTCCTGATGTGAGTTTTTGATGGTGCCTGAGGTATCTCATAGGGAGGTGATATGTGTTGGGCGGAAGGGGCCTTTGCAAAGTCTTGCCAGCAATTTTCCTTTTGTTAATTCTAGGGTGTCCATCCAGGTGTCAAGGGCTTTTTTTGCTGTCTGCCATTCAGATCTGTTTTCGGATGAGTCAGGGCATATAGGGCTTGTGGCGCCAGACAGAGTCTAGAGCTAGCCATTTTGTACTTGGCTAGGGTGTGTTTTTTGTAAGAAGCAGCATAGGAGATGATTTGGCCTCAAAGGAATGCTTTGCCAGCTTCCAAAAAGAGTTTGGGTTGTCAACGTTTGATGAGTTAGCCATGTAAAATTCTTCCCATGCTTTTTCCATGTGTTTTTGGAAATCAGAGTTATTATAAAGATAGGAGGGGAAGAGCCAAATTCTAGGGTTAGGGTATAGGTATAGGTTCTATGAATCAAAGGTTACCGATATCGGGGCATGGTCGTGTATCATGTATGTCTGCTCCGGGGAGCATTGGAACAAGGTTATCAGTGCATAAAAGGTAGTCAATTCTGGTGAAGACATTATGTGGGTTGGAGTAGAAGTTAAAATCCCTGTCTGCTGGGTGGTCTAGCTACCAGATGTTGTGGAAGTGGAGTGAGTCCATTGTGGATGCAAAGTGCGTTAAGAGGATGTGGGTATTTTTCGGGGGCGTTTAGGTGGGGATCTATCATCCGTTGGGTGTATTATGGTGTTGAAGTCTCCCCCAACTATATGTGGGGTATGTAAGTTGTTCAGTAGTCTAGAGAAGATCTTGCTTAAACATTGTGTGCCTGGTATATTGGGGGGCATAGATATTAGTTATTACAAGATCTCTGTTCCCTACGCGGATGTGTGCCGCGAGGAAGCATCCCTGATCATCGGGGTCTATAGAGATGACATCACAGGGAAGGTTTTTGTGTATCAGGATGAGAACCCCTGCCTCGCATCCAACTGTGCTCGTTTGTGTGACGTTTCGACAACAAAACCGTGGATTTTTTTCTGACAAAATGTTGGCTCAAACTTGTGTTGCATACACACGGTCACACAAATGTCAAGAACGTGGTCACGTACAACATTACGACAAGCCGAGAAAAATGAAGTTCAATGATTCTGAGCATGCGTAGGATTGATTCCGAGCATACGTAGGATTTTTGTGCATCAGAATTGCATACAGGCGATCGGAATTTCTGCCAAGAACTTTTGTTATCTGAAAAATTAAGAACCAGCTCTCAAACATTTGTTGTCGGATATTTCCGACAGCAAATGTCTGATGGAGCATACACACAGTCAGAATATCTGACCAAAAGCTCACATCGAACATTTGTTGTCGGAAATTCCAATTGTGTGTACACAGCATAAGACTGTACCTGCCCAGAGTTTTCTCATGCAATGGAAATTGGGAGTTGATAGATGGGTCTCTTGGAGGAGGGCAAGGTCGGTGTGAAGCCTCTTAAGGTGGCAAAGGATTTTAAGTCTCTTTCTAGGGGATCTAAGACCTTTAAAGTGCCAAGAGGTGACTTTCATTGGGGGGAAGTGAGTTGAAGGATTTGAGCTGGTGTTGAGGTTTTACGTTCAATAGTTTTTTTATTAATAAACATCAAAAATACATTGACAAAGGTGCAGGCAGAGCCATCTGTTAACATCAGACAAAGTAACAATTCAAAGGACACATTACACGTTGAAGATGAGAAGGAGCAGATTTATCTCAGCAAGTTATTGCAGAAGCTCCAAACTCCCGAGGGAGGAGGGAACCCCCAACCTCAGCACCCCTCATTGGATCTAGCTGTGCTGGGCAGGGGGGGTCCATCTCCCCTCAAAGGAGTACAGTAATGAGTACAAAAATCTGCTACAGGCAGGAGGAACAAAAAATAAATAAAAAAAGAGAGAGATATATATAATAAATTGCAAAGATAAGTGAAAAAGAACAACTGTGCTAATATTGTACTAACTCATAGAACTGCTTTGTTTAGGCAGTTGGGTGAATTATTATTGGAGGACAAAGTACATACATTTGGATGTCCAATGAGCAGGAGGTATCAGGCAAAAAAGGCCAAGAGATGTTCCAACCGCTAACATGGGTAGATGTAACAGTCTGTCTTTTACAAAGTGGAGCAAAACAGAAAATGTGTCCCAGAGGGGAATACCTGCAATCGTACCTGTATGTAAGCAGTGAGAAGAAGTGGGAAAAAAAAAGGAAAGAAAAAAAAGGAAGAACGGTAAAGAGAGAGGGAAGAGGGAGAGAAAGAAAAAAAAACAAGCGTAATATTAGACGGTGTGAAACTCGCTCATCCACACAAACTTGAGTCAGCAAGGCGTGGCAGATGTCTGAGATAGGTATCTGGTCCATGACTCCCAGATGGCTTCATGTTTGTCAGCAGTATCCAATAGGATGCTAACTGTTTTCTCCTGGGCCATGATCCATGATATCTTCCTTTTGACCAAGAGAAAAGACACCGTGGGTTGCTTCCAAGCACGAGCAATCGTCAGCTTGGTCCCAAGGAAAATAAACATGATCAGGCATTGGGCTAGTTTAGGAATCTTGGGGATAGGAAAGTTTAAGAGGGTGTATTGAGGAGTCTGTTGGGCCAGAAAGCCTGTAATCTTCCTGATGATGTGGAATATTTTATTCCATAAGCCCCTAATCCTGGGGCAATCCCACCAAACATGTAGTGTCGACCCAATATGTCCGCAATTACGGAAGCACAAAGGGGAGGCGTTCGGATACATTTTGGCAATTTTTAGGGGGACCATATACCACCTCATTAGGACTTTCAAATTTGCCTCAACTAAAGCTATGTTTAGAATGCCCTTAGATGCCGCATTCGATGTCCTATGCCATTCCTCAATGCTCCAATTATGTTGCAGGTCCTTTTCCCCTTCTCTCATATAGAGTGTTTTGGTGTCAGCCCTAGCAAGTGATCGGTATATCACTGATATTCCCCCCCTCTGCTCCATAGCTTGACCGCACCACCTTTCGTAGTCTGTGATCGAGAGTGGGGGCATTGTGGAAGACCGTAAGGACCGGATAAAATTAGTGATTTGGTGGTATCTAAACCTTTCCGATTTAGGCATGTCGAGTCTGCTAATACAGCGGGCCAGAGTGAGAGGCCCCGCTGGGTTGACAAAGTGTCCTATCCTATATAGTCCTTTGTCCAACCACCACCGGAAAGCTGTAATGTCTAAACCAGGAGGGAACAAGGTGTTTCAAAAAATATGTGACAGTGGGTGCCAGTGTGAGATTAGGAGTGAATTTGTTTTAAAAGAATCCCACAGTGCTAGGGAATAGGAAAGCGCGGGGGCCATAATAGCAGGTCTGGATTTAGCGGGACACCAGAGAATATAGTCCAGGGTGTATTGGGGATAGCTTGTCTCTCCATATGTACCCAGTCAGGGTGTGCTATTTTAGAATATCCTATCTTAACCTTTTGGGGAGGAAAATCATAGTAATATAAATATACCCATCTTTTATATAAGGGTGTAGGTAAGGGTTAATTTAACTGTCATATATTTTTATTTGGCATATAAGTAATATGTGTACCAGGTATTATTGAAATATCTCCAGGCGTACAGAAGTTATGTGGGAACATACATTTCACATTGATTTGCATGGGACTTTAAACAAAAACCCCGACCCTCACAAATGGGGGTAGTTAAGGGATAAATTAACTATCCTATAGTTTAAGTGGACATATAAGTAACATGTGACCAAGTGTTATTGAAATATCTACAGCCGTTTGGAAGTTATGAAGTAACATGTATTTCCCATAGAGTTGAATGGGACTTTAAAGGAAAACCCCGACCATGGCAAATAGAGGTGGGTAAGGGTTAAACCACCTATCCTATGTTTGTTGCTGACATATAAGTAACATGTGTGCCAAGTTTCATGTTAATATCTTTAGCCGTTTGGACGTGATGCTGGAACATACATACACACACACGCTGAGTTTTATATATATAGATAGTGGAGAGTTAAGATAGCTGTGCTGCCATATGATACCAGAGGAGGTTAGGTAAACCCACCCCTCCCTGGTCCTGAGTCCTATACAGGGTCCCTTTGGCTACTCTGTGCCCCTTTGTTCCCCAAATAAATGTTATGATTCTAGATTGGAATTTCTTGAGGTGGTCCTTTGGGAACGGGGATAGGCAGCGATCTAAATAGATATAGGATGCGTGGCAGAAGGGTAATTTTTACTGAATTCACTCTTCCAAGCCAGGAAAGGCCTAATCCCAGTGCGAGGGATCTTCCTCCAGTTTGCGAAAGATAGGGGGGAAATTTGCGGCATATACAGTAGGTGAACCCGATTTTGTGTCAATCTCGCTCTCTTTCTCGGCGAGATTGAGCACCTACGAGCCCCATCGCGGGAGCCAGCGCCGAGCTGGCTTGCCGCGATGGAGACAGAGCCGTCATAGAAGCGACGGGAGATCCGACTTGGATTCCCGCCAATTCTACACGTGTGCGGCGTTTTTTATGAATCCTGAGAGGGAAGTCCCCGCCAGATTTTAAATAAAAATCCGGCATGGGTTCCCCCCTCAGGAGCATACCGGGCCCTTAGGTCTGTTATGGGTTGTAAGGAGAGCCCCCCTACGCCGAAAAAAAATGGCGTAGGGGGTCCCCCTACAATCCATACCAGACCCGTATCCAAAGCACGCTACCCGGCCAGCCAGGAAGGGAGTGGGGACGAGTGAGCGCCCCCCCCCCTCCTGAGCCGTACCAGGCTGCATGCCCTCAACATGGGGGGGGTTGGGTGCTCTGGGGCAGGGGGGCGCACTGCGGCCCCCCCACCTCAGAGCACCCTGTCCCCATGTTGATGAGGACAGGGCCCCTTCCCGACAACCCTGGCCGTTGGTTGTCGGGGTATGCGGGCGGGAGGCTTATCGGAATCTGGGAGCTCCCTTTAATAAGGGGGCCCCCAGATACCGGCCCCCCACCCTAAGTGAATGAGTATGGGGTACATCGTACCCCTACCCATTCACCTGCAAGAAAAGTGGTAAAAACACAAATAAACCACACAGGGTATTAAAATATTTTATTAGTCTGCTCCGGAGGCCCCCCCTGTCTTCTTTATTAGCTCTTTTACCAGGGGGAGCTTCTTCTTTGACGTCTTCGGGTAGGTGGGGGCCGCCGTCTGGTTCTCTTCCACCGCCGGGGGGGGTCGCTTTTAAAAAGGCCCCCACCCCCCCGGCGGGTTTCCTCCGGCGTCTTCGGCGGGGGGGCTTCTTCTTCCGCTATCCCGACGGGTCTTCTCCGCTATCCGGGGGGGTCTCCTTCTATGTTCGCCGCTCTCCGCTGTTGACTCGGCGCACCCCGGTTCTTCGTCTCGCTGTCCGGTGCCTTCTTCTTCCGTGCTGTACGTCTTCTCCTTCCGTGCTGTGAGTTCTTCTTCCGCGCTGTGACGTCATGTTCTTCACTTCTCTTCTTCTCCCGATGTTGACACGCCGGTTCTTCTGGCTGAAATGATGGATGCGCGCCTTGCATCGGACCTATATAGGGTAGGTATCACATGGGTAGGTACAGAGCATGATGGGACTGTGAGGCCTATATAGGTCCGATGCAAGGCGCGCATCCGTCATTTCAGCGAGAAGAACCGGCGTGTCAACATCGGGAGAAGAAGAGAAGTGAAGAACATGACGTCACAGCACGGAAGAAGAACTCACAGCACGGAAGGAGAAGAAGACGTACAGCACGGAAGAAGAAGGCACCGGACAGCGAGACGAAGAACCGGGGTGCGCCGAGTCAACAGCGGAGAGCGGCGAACATAGAAGGAGACCCCCCCGGATAGCGGAGAAGACCCGTCGGGATAGCGGAAGAAGAAGCCCCCCCGCCGAAGACGCCGGAGGAAACCCGCCGGGGGGTGGGGGCTTTTTTAAAAGCGACCCCCCCCGGCAGTGGAAGAGAAACAGACGGCGGCCCCCACCCACCCGAAGACGTCAAAGAAGAAGCTCCCCCTGGTAAAAGAGCTAATAAAGAAGACAGGGTGGGCCTCCGGAGCAGACTAATAAAATATTTTAATACCCTGTGTGGTTTATTTGTGTTTTTACCACTTTTCTTGCAGGTGAATGGGTAGGGGTATGATGTACCCCATACTCATTCACTTAGGGTGGGGGGCCGGTATCTGGGGGCCCCCTTATTAAAGGGGGCTCCCAGATTCCGATAAGCCTCCCGCCCGCATACCCCGACAACCAACGGCCAGGGTTGTCGGGAAGGGGCCCTGTCCTCATCAACATGGGGACAGGGTGCTCTGAGGTGGGGGGGCCGCAGTGCGCCCCCCTGCCCCAGAGCACCCAACCCCCCCATGTTGAGGGCATGCAGCCTGGTACGGCTCAGGAGGGGGGGGGGCGCTCACTCGTCCCCACTCCCTTCCTGGCTGGCCGGGTAGCGTGCTTTGGATACGGGTCTGGTATGGATTGTAGGGGGACCCCCTACGCCATTTTTTTTCGGCGTAGGGGGGCTCTCCTTACAACCCATAACAGACCT
Source organism: Rana temporaria (assembly GCF_905171775.1). Taxonomy (NCBI): domain Eukaryota; kingdom Metazoa; phylum Chordata; class Amphibia; order Anura; family Ranidae; genus Rana; species Rana temporaria. The sequence goes on from NC_053493.1 coordinate 222,773,875, forward strand.
AAGGGCCCGGTATGCTCCTGAGGGGGGAACCCATGCCGGATTTTTATTTAAAATCCGGCGGGGACTTCCCCCTCAGGATTCATAACAAACGCCGCACACGTGTAGAATTGGCGGGAATCCAAGTCGGATCTCCTGTCGCTTCTATGACGCGCTTGCTGGGATGTGCTGTCACTATTCCAGTGAGTGCGAGATGTCGGCGAGATCTCGGCACCATGTCGCCGAGATTTAGCGCGATGCTGTCGTGCTAAAAACACAATATCACAAACACCTACTGTAATTTGTCTATGGATGCGGTGAGATTAACCCCCAGGTAGGGGATTGACGCGTCTGTCCAGCGGAACCGAAAGTTGTCTTTAAGCTGCGCCACCAGCGTTGCTGGCAAGTTGACATTAAGTGCCAGGGATTTTGAATAGTTAAAGGGTCACTAAAGGAAAAACATTTTTTTGCTGAAATGACTTTTTACAGGGTATAGAGACATAAAATTTAACTGATTCCTTTTAAAAATGATTAAAAATAGATTCAATTCAATCATATAATGTGCCTCTAGTTTCACTTTCGTTTTTAAACTGGTTTCATGTTTCTGTGAAGTAAAGAGACCCACAGAACAAAAACAAACAAATCCAGGACAGTGTTTTGTTTTTAAAATGAATCTGATTGGTTCTGAGTAGGGTTGAGCGGTACGGACTTTGGGTTTTTCCCGAACCCGAATAGTTGGAAAAAGTCCGGGTTCGGGTTCGGAGTTCGGGTATGTTTTGGCGCGCTGCACGGCAGCCAATCATATGAAAACTAACTAAAATTAATCAAAGAATTCTTAAAGGAATGTCCAAAAAATACTGTGAGTAAATAATATGTATGTTCCACTTCAAATCCAACCCACCCAGCATCAATCAATTGATGTAGAGGGCAAAGAGAGTGGAAAATTACTAATAAAAAATATAGTTGTGTAGACAAACGTGCCACAAAGAGCACTGTGATACCAAAATCCGGAACAATCAAAATGTTAGAATAAAATAATATATAAAAAAATATCGTAGACAAAAATGCTGTGATCCTAAATGTTGCTACATCAATAATAAAGTGCAATGTGCAAAAAAATATATATATAATGTTCAGTGTAAATACTGGATATAGTGAGCACAAATCTGAATCAAATCTGAATAAAAAAAAATAAACTTATAATCATGCATCAGTGAAATCAAATCCGATCCAAAAAAATTGCAGTGAAATATATGTGTCCCATACAATAAATCCCTCCGAGGGATTGAAATCCAATAAGGTGAAAATTTAAAACATGCCAAAGTGACCGGTGCACAAGTTGTGCAAATATAGCAAAGTCCAAAGTTCCAAATAAATATCTTTAAAATTCCAATTGCTGATTTCTGTGCTCCACCAACAATTGATGATTCAGTGCAAAAAATGAATGAACATGCACACGTGCTTGTAAAGTGAAAGATGAATGCCAGATGTCTCTCAGTGCAAAAAATAGAGATGAGCGTTTTCACCAGCCCCTTACCTTAGTAAGGCTTAGATAAAGCCTAATGTGTTGCTGTGAAGTATAAAATATACCTCCCACAGCCAGCCTGCTGCTCCAAATCCCGCAGCTGGACGCTCCCAGATCCCAGCGCTGACACTCAAATAAAGAATAGGAAGGCTCCCATAGCATAAAATCATTTGCGGCCGTGAGCGGATGACGTCACCAACAGCTTTCCGGAGTCCTCACGCGTATCGTGACAGCACGTCACTTAATCATAGGATAGAGAGCCGCTGGTGCGAGGGTGACTTATATAGTGCCGCGCTGCCAATGTAGTAACACAGCGGGCGAAACATAACGATTTCCACACAATCCACAATGTATTATAATAACTCAATGGGATTAACATTAAGCATTTTACACTTTTTACTAAAAAAACACCATGTTGACCCCCTACGTAAGCGACTTATGACCACGGCCATAGGTCGCCACGTTGGCAAGGAGCACAACTTTGTGCTTGAGATGATCAAGTTCACCGCACTCGAGCATGTCCCAGAACATGTGAGAGGGGGTGGCATTGATCGTACACTTCTGCAACTGGAGACCAAGTGGATCCAATCTTTGAATGCTACCCGGTATCCGGGATTAAATGAATACATAAGTTTTAAATCGTTTTTGTGATTTACCTCCGCTGTATATGTTGGTTGATTCTATCTAATCTGTACCTATACATGTACCTTCCAGAGATATTGTCCCACTTTTTCCATCCATCCCCTCCCCCCTTTTTTTCCCCTTCCCTTTTCCCGTCCCTTATCCTTCGGTACCAACTGGGATGTGATGTACATGTCTAACTGTCGCCCTGGTCTGGTCTGTTGTTGGAGGTGACCATTTATGTACTAATTGTTCTTATTTTCCCTCTTTTTTCTTCTCCTCATGTTATCAACTGTCTTTTACCAATGTTGCACTTATCCCCCTTCCTTCCCCCCTCTTCCCTCTCCCATCCCCCATTCACGTCTCTCCCATTGCCTAGACCCTTTCAGGGGCGAATTAGTTTTCTTGGTTATAATATATAAATGTATATGTAATTTGAATGGATATCCACTAGTAAAGACTAATTTGGAATTCATGTGCTACACATAAGTTGTCAAATGAACTATACATGTATACTAATGTTGAAACTGTGATATATAACTTTTTTATTTTCTTTGATTGAGGATCTGTGCGCTGCCCTGCCATCTTGTGGCCAACAAGTGGCTGACACCTCAATGATATCCAGTCATCTGGGGATTCCCTCTGACTGTTCATTTCCTGGTTCCCCTGACCTCTGGGATTATAGCTCGGATGCTCTCCCCTGTTGTCCTCTGTTGTGGTCACTAGGGGCGTTTGTGGCGTGGCCATATGGACACACAAGGGCTTCTTTTTGAATGCCCATTTTTGCTGCGACGCATTATCGCCCTGCATCATCTGCCTCCTCGCCCCTCCTTCCTGCTAGCCCTCTGTGCTTATGGTTCCCCCCCTTATCCCCCTTGGGGATCCCTGGCACATATACCCGTGTTATTTCTATTCTGGACGGAGATCACGACCCACTATCTGCGTCATGACGCGATAACGCGGGGGATTCTGGGTCTTGTAGGCTAGGCGGCTTGTCTCGGCACTCGGCGCATGTGCTCGTATGCTGTGTGTGTCCGCGCACGCCCGATGACGTCAGACGCTCGGGCGTGCGGGGGGGGGGGATATAATGAGCCAGCCTTGTCCATCATGTCTGCTGCACTAAACTGGGATACAGTCTCTACGATTCGTGTACCTATGCAGGTGACTACTTTATTTATGGTTCAAAGTATGGGGGCCCATATGCCTGGCTTTTATATCTGCCTATATCTGTACCTCTTCTTGGCCAACATATTTGGCTGTGTTCTGCTTTGTTTAATCAAGCATCCTGTCCTCTATGACTTAAGTAACATAGTGACCCCTAGTGGTAACTGGTATGATGTACTCTCATGCCTAAATATGATAGATTTTCTATTTAATATATCTTTTTCTTTATGATAATACATATATTTTTCTCTCTGTCTCTTTCTTAAGACTGTGTAAACAGGCACATTCCCCTCTCCTGTGCTCAACAAGACGAGGCTCTTTGGCTGCCTTCTGTGCATTAAAACTCTGTCTTATGCAGTAAGTGCATTTTTTCTCTTTTAGTATTTAACCAACCTCCCTACATGCTTGGAACATGATACTCATTAGGTGCTATGTGTTCCCTATAGCTTGGTCCCTAATTTCCTCCCTATGGTCCAGCCTATGCCCCTATGCAGCACGGATACTTCGGTATAGGACGTCTTCACCCTTTGTGGGTTAAGCTGTTCCCAGGGCCCTGAGGCTCTCCAGGATTGGTGTCAGGTTTCCTCTTCATCCGAGATGTCAGGTCAGCTTATATCCTCTTCAAAGAAGTATATTTTTTCTGTGTAATGTATTGATATTCAAATGAATTTATGATGTATAATTTCTTACATGTTGTTCTTTATTTTGTTCAGAGCTGGTTATATAATTCTGGTTGTTTTTAGAACCCCTGAAGAAGCTGATTACGGCAAAATATATTGGGTCAAACAACATCTCAAACCGACCAGCAGTTCAACATTGGGGAACTCCAGCAACCCAAATATCCGAATTCTGACAAATTGTTTTTAAATGATGTATTATGTACTGTATAAAATTTAAATTCTGATATTTTAATAAATTGTTATAAAATTTAACTATCTTACAACTTATTCTATTCCACACCGCCAACATCCCATTCCTCCCATTGTTCTTATAGTGTTATTTTAGGTAAGGCGCAGGGTCTAATTTTAGGAGTCAGCTTACGTGCTAGCATAGGTCACAACCTATCTTTCTGATGGTAGAACTTCCCACCCTCCCAGCGTAAACTATTTTCTGCTACGGCAGTAAGAGTAAAATTAAGGGCTGTGCACACTACTTCAAGTTTTGCTGCTGAGGCGGAGGAGGGCTTACATTCATGTTTGCTTAGAGAGGTGAACTCCCTTTACAGCCTATCAATTTCTAGTTTGCAGGCTTTGCATATCCTAGAGGGCATTTGGATGTCAACCAACCCCTGGTGGTAAATTTGTCCATAAACACTGAGGCTCTGCCTGGTGGGGCGAATGCAGTCCCTACCCAGGGGGCTGGTTTTATCAGTCCCTGTGTCAAACGCGATATTAGAGTCTCCACCATATATTATCAAACCTTCTAGATGGGGGGTTAGAGTGTGGAAGAGAGACTCAAAAAATTTAGCTTGGCCCCTATTTGGTGCGTAGTAAGAGATGAGGGAATAGAGCTGATTATCAATGAGACCCTTCACAAGTATGAACCTACCCCCTGGGTCCTTGAATTCAGACACTAGCGAGAATTGGAGGTTACATGAGAAGAACAGGCCTACTCCTTTAGTCTTATTGTCAGAATTCGCTAAGTAGAACGTGGGATACTTGGGGTGCATGAGGGATGGGGTGTAAGATTTTGGGAAGTGCGTTTCTTGAAGAAACAGTACGTAAATTTTTTGATCATGGTAGCATTGGAATATTTTCCGGCGTTTAACAGGGGAATTGATATCCTGTACATTGTGCGAGGCGCAGGGTGGGTGTATGGGCGGTAGTAACAGCCATGGAGCAGTGTAGGAGGAAATGCCAATTATCCCAAACCACCTAACTTACTTTTGAAGGATGGTCCAGAGGCAAGAGATGCGATGAAGCCTATCAGAGCATATTCCCACATTCAGCAGATGAGCGAGACCACACACGTCACTGAAACAAAAAAGGAGTTAATAAGGGTCAGAAAAGACAGAAAGAGAAGAGTAAAAAGACAAGAGTTTAGATTCCAGGGGTAGGGGAAAAACACTTCCCCCGTGCCCCTATAAACAAATAGGGTTCTCCCCAAACAGTTGGGGAGTTCCTGACCAGGAGCGAGATCAGACTCCAGCTTCAAGTACAGGGGGAGGAGCATGGGCGCAGATCCGCACACGGCACCCCCTAAAATATAGATAACAATCACGTTTCAACATATCTAAGCACAAAAACACATAAAGCTGTAGTATGAAAACACTAATGTATTAGTAAAATGGGGCAATGATAAGAAAACCATTGGTAATATAGGGGGGGGTGACAAGGATCCAAAAGATCGTTGACAGTTCCACCGAAAGGGTAACAATCTATGGGGGATCTCGCAAACCATGGGGGCGAGATGGCAAGAAACCAGGGAGCTCCTTAAGAAATAAAATGGGTGGCCTAGCTGTCATTGTGCTATCCTAATACAGTCAGGGATGGGGGAGGAGAAATGTGAATGTCCCTGGGTGTGTAAAAAAAAAAAAGTCACACGGGACCCAGGGAGAGTCACATGCCAAGATGCAAACATTCCACTAACGTTCAGAGAACCGAGGCTACCAGAGTACATGTCAAGTCCAAAAAATGTTGGCCCTGCTGGTTGAGCTGGAGAACAAGGGATGTCCTTGAGGAGTTCCTGTATATGGCATACTAGGGGCCATTTTGGAGCCGAAGAAGACCAGACGGTAGTTCATCTTTGAGCAAAGGCGAGCAGTATAGGCCTGCACAACGGAGATAACAGGAGTTCCATGGGAGTAAACAGAGGATAAGTCTAGTTGGGCACTATTGGGGCCAAAGGGGTCATGTGAGCCCAGGCCCAGAAGAAAAGAGACACACCGAAAAAGAACTTGGCAGTTCTCCCGATCAGGTGGTTATTCCTTCCTTGGCTTTCTTATGTTTCGGTTTCTGCCACATGGAGGAGAGCGGGCTCGAGGGAGGAGGCCGTTTGGGTAGGCTGGAGGAAGACGATTGCATCGGAGAGGGTGGATCCGTGGGAAGTAGGCCCAGCTTCCGCAGCAGGAGTTCCCCTTCCATGAATGTAGAAAATCTGAATGGTTTGCCATTGAATTCAAACTTTAGGCTTAAGGGGAAGAGCCACCAATATTTGATATTCTTCTGCGTCAGTACCGTCAGCAAGGGCTTGAGAGCGCGCCTTTTCTGAGTGGTGAATGGGGAGATATTGGCGAAAAGTTGTACTGAGTGTCCCATAATCTGAATTTGTGGGGTGTTGAGAGCTCTCCTCATGACTTCTTCTTTAACATTGTAGTAGTGTGGTTTGACCACAATGTCACGTGGCAGTCCGTCAGATCGAGGGGGGCCCAGGGCCCTATGAGCCCGATCAAGTTCCAGTCTGTGGGCTCGAATGTCCGGGATGAGATGTTTTGAGAGTGAACCGCGTCAGGTATATCTGTGACAGTCTCTGGCAGGCCTCTGATCCTGAAGTTAAGCCTCCTTGACCTATTTTCCAGGTCGTCGATTTTAGCCATGGCCACCTCCAATTGATCGTGCAATTCCTGTAAGCGATCAGTATTTTGATTAACACGATCGATCGTGGCGTCAACTTTATTTTCAATAGACTCAATGCGAGAGCTAAGGAGATGTAGATCAGATTTTATATCCGAGGTAATCCTAGCTGCAGTCTGGGAAAGGCCTCTGTCTAGCATTTCTGCAAATTTAGTGGGGATACTGTAGTGGCAGGAGATGTTGGGCCCCCCATTGATGGCATTGGAGCCCCTCCACATACCTCCTCATGCAGTACATCCCTCCAGGGAGATGATACTGGGATCCCTGTGAGGCAGCCATTCTGCCGCCATTTTGGAAATCTTGGCGCGTCCTGTCAGCGAGGAGAATCGCGCTCGGATGTCAGATCCCCCCAGTTAACAACTGCTCCCAGGGTGTCCCGAGTGTACCGTGATCCGTGCGGAGCTGTTAGGGTGTTTGTGCCTGCTGCTGGGAGCGCCAATGGTACGGAGCGGGACGGAGCTCCTTGACTAAGCGGCCATATCACAGAGTGCCGCGCATGTGCCTTGGTGTCGAGGTTTTAATGGAATTTGACCTGGCGAGAGGCGTTGGTAACCTAAAGCATGCCAGTGGGGTTCTTGTGTGGGAGATATGTGGGAGATACATGGTGTCTGGGTGACTAGTGTTAAATGGGTGGTGTAGGAGAAGGATGGGAGACGTGGGATAGTATTTGGGAGGGTAGAAATATGGAATAAACAATATACCAAACATTGAGTGAACTTCTCTTTTTTCCCGCATGAAAATACTGTATATGCCAGCTCCCATTACTGACCTGAATAGTGCAATGAAGGTTTACCCGTAAGATGCAGTTTTATTTCTTACAGCAGTATTTGTATATGTAAGGGGAAGGGATTTGACTGTACACAGTAATGACCATGGGGGTATAAACAAATGTAGTGAAAACTTAATAAAGTTGGAGGTAACCCATATAAAATAGAACATCAGTGCCCGTCAGCGGATTGAACGGGTGTATTCGGTTACTGAGTCAACGAGGATTGTAGCAATGATCAGGTCCCTAGGGCCTGAAAACTTTTGGGAGAGTCTTTTCTATGGCTACTTTGGTCCAGCGGGTGGTTTTTCTGGGCTGCCCTGGATGAGGAGTTGGAGTGAGGCTCTGTGAGTAACGTGCATAGGTAGACTTCTGCTTCAGAGGGGTCCTGGAAGGAGAGTTGATCCCCATTGGAAATATGGAATAAACAATATACCAAACATTGAGTGAACTTCTCTTTTTTCCCGCATGAAAATACTGTATATGCCAGCTCCCATTATTGACCTGAATAGTGCAATGAAGGTTTACCCGTAAGTAGAGTTGAGCGGACACCTGGATGTTCGGGTTCGGACCCGAACCCGGACTTTGAAAAAAAAGTTCGGGACCGAACCCGAACCCGGACTTTGACCCGAACTCGAACCCCATTGAAGTCAATGGGGACCCGGACTTTTGACTACAAAAATGTCTCTAAAAAACTAAGGGAAAGGGCTGGAGGGCTGCAAATGGCAGCAACATGTCGGGAAGAGCATGGCAAGTACTCTGGAAATAAATGTGGATAGGGAAATAACTTAAAATAACATAAAAAAAAATATATATAATGATTTTTGACCTTTGAGGACGAGGTCCATACAGTTGTGTTCAAAATTATTGAACCCCCCAATGCTGTAAAGGGTTTTAGGGAATTTAGTGTATATTTGTAATTGTATTCAGAATGAAATCCTACAAGGACTTTTTCCAAATAAAGAACCATATGCAACTAATATGACATCGATTGGTTTTGTAATACAGTAGTAAATGCAAAATTCAAGGCAATGGGCACTGTTGAAACGCTACCTGGTCGTGGCAGAAAGAAGATGCTGACTTCAACTGCTGTGCGCTACCTGAAGCGTAGAGTGGAGAAAAGTCTCCGTGTGACTGCTGAGGAACTGAGAAAATATTTGTCAGATGTGGGTACTGAAGTTTCTGCTCAGACAATATGGCGCACACTGTGTAATGAAGGCCTCCATGCCAGAACTCCCAGGCGCACCCCCTTGCTGTCTCCAAAGAATAAGAGTCGACTGCAGTATGCCGAAAGTCATGTGGGCAAACCGCACACGTTTGGGATTGTGTTCTGTGGACTGATGAAACAAAATTACAACTGTTTGAGCCCATGGATCAACGCTATGTTTGGAGGAGGAAGAACAAGACCTATGATGAACAGAACACCTTGCCTACTGTGAAGCATGGCGGGGGGTCAATCATGCTTTGGGGCTGTTTTGCTTCTGCAGGTACAGGGAAGCTTCAGCGTGTGCAAGGTACCATGAATTATCTTCAGTACCAGGAGATATTGGATGACAATGTGATGCAGTCCGTCACAAACCTGTGGCTTGGGAGACGTTGGACCTTTCAACAGGACAATGATCCCAAGCATACATCCAACTCCACTAGAGCATGGTTGCAGATTGAAGGCTGGAACATTTTGGAGTGGCCATCGCAGTCACCAGACTTAAATCCGATTGAGAACCTCTGTTGGGACTTAAAGAAAGCAGTTGCAGTGCGCAAGCCTAAGAATGTGACTGAAGGTGGAAGCGGCGGTGGAGGAGGAGGTAGCCAACACAGCAGGTTTTGGTTTTTAATTGATTTATTTTTTAAATTAGGGTAAACCCCAAAATAGTGAGACAGTGTAAAGGCTTACCTTGAGTGGAGTCCATTTTGCAGGTTTGTATGCTCATATGTAACGCTCCTGCGTATGAGTTTAGTTATGATTTAATTGGATCTCAGCTGCGGAGGTTTCTCAGGGTTAAACCACTACTTCACTCTCTTGTATGGTCAAAGAGTTTAGGGTTTAGTTCATCACAACCTCTTTTTAGAGAATCAACTTAATCAAGAAAGCTTATTAACTCATAAGCCTTTATAATGCAGTAACGGATAAAGACACAGTCTATGAATAAGTAGGTATAAGGTTTTTGGTAGCAGTATTACTTAATGTTTCTTACTGAAAGCAGTGCAGATAGAGCCAACACATATATATATATATATATATATATATATATATATATATCACAAGCTGAGACCATGCACAAGTATATTCAGGCAGGACATAGATATTGAGATATGCAATTGATAGACAAGCACAGTTCAGCATAGGCTGGGGATCTAAACAATTTGTGTAGAGATACTTGCGGTACTGCTGGTAGAAACAGAGATGGCTACATTCAGGTCTGCAGAGTGCTGGTACAGATGGGAAGCCTGAGAAGCTGATGGCTGAAGGGTGAGCTGATCCCAGTCCTGGATGGAGAGAGTGTCTCCTGATAGCAGGTCCACAGGGCTTTGAGGAGCGGGTCCTGGGTGACGGCAGGGGTCCAACAAATCCAGGGTACAGCCAGCCAAAGGGTCAGAAGCCGGGGTCAGTCTTCTAGATGAAGACAATCACAGGAACACAGGAACCGTTGGCACAGACAGGACAAGCAGAGTACAATGAACTGACACCTGCCTCATAGTGAGGCAGGGCTTTATACCCTGGTTGATTAGGAAACCTGCCTCAGCTGGACCAGGATAAACAGGTGTAGATTGCAGGGAGATTCAAAGACAGGCAATCAGCACATAGTTCAGAACCAGGCTTTGATGGACAGCAAGCAGAATATGAACTTGAGAAGTGGCTCAGTGGCAAAGATCTGGAGTAGTGAAGAAGAAGTCCTGGGTTCAATCCCACCCAGAGCCACTTGGGGCGTGACCACGCCTCGCTGTCTGTTTGACACGATAGCGATCGTGACAGACAGATCTAGGGTTGCTACCTCATCCCTTTAAACCTGAACACAGAGTTACACAGGTTCTGGGGCTAATTTGATGTCGATAAGGCACCAAGTGAGTTTACTTAGCAGCACCTTAATCAGCCAGAGAACCTGTGTAATTAATATGTTTTTTCTTTGAAAGGGATGAGATGGCAACCCTAGAAAGCTCAGAAAAAAACAATGGCTGGGTAAGGCCGGCCCGGTGTCTATTCTGCACAAGGTACGGACAACTCCTCTGGGATCCATGCCTGGTTAATTTTAATGAACGTGAGCTTGTCCACATTGGATCTGGACAGGCGGCTGCGCTTGTCTGTGATAACGCCTCCTGCCGTGCTAAATACACGTTCAGACAATACACTGGCCGCAGGGCAGGCCAGCACCTCCAAGGAGTAAAGGGCAAGCTCAGGCCATGTGCCCAATTTGGAGACCCAGAAGTTTAAGGGGGCATAGCCGTCATTCAGTACGTGTAGGGGTGTGCTCACATACTGCTCCACCATGTTGCTGAAATGCTGCCTCCTGCTAAAACGTTCCGGTGGTGGTGCTGTTTGTTGTGGCGTGCTGACAAAGCTTTTCCACATTTCGGCCATGCTAACCCTGCCTTCTGAGGTGCTGGCGGTGCCCCTGCTGCGTTGGCGACCTCTTCCTCCTCCTCTGCCTTCGCCTTCTGCTTCCACTGTGGCCCCGCTGCCAGGTGGGAATTGCACCAGCAGCGCGTCTAACAGCGTGCGCTTGTACTCGCACATCTTGCGTTCACGCTCCAGTGAGGGGATTAAGGACGGTACATTGTCCTTGTAACGGGGATCCAGCAGCGTGGCCACCCAGTAATCAGCACCTGTCATAATGTGCGAAACGCGCCGGTCGTTGCGGAGACACTGCAGCATGTAATTGCTCATGTGTGCCAGACTGGCCAGAGGCAACGAAAAGCTGTCCTCTGTGGGAGGTGTATCATCTGTGTCGTCTGTATCCCCCCAGCCACGCACCAGTAATGGCCATGAGCTGGTCTGGATGCCATCCTGTTGTGAACATGGTTCCTCCTCCTCCTCCATGTCTTCCTCCTCCTCATCCTCCACCGCGTCATCCTCCAGAACTGTGCCCTTGCTAGACAATTGTGTACCTGGCCTTTGTTGGTGCACGAACCCACCCTCGGAGCCACTTGTGAATGACTGCCCTGAAAGCCTTGCAAATGATCCCGATTCCTCCTCCTCCTCTTCCTCCTGTGCCACATCCTCTTCCATCATCGCCCGTAGCGTTTTTTCAAGGAGGCATAGAAGTGGGATAGTCACGCTGAGAGCGGCGTCATTGGCACTGGCCATGTTGGTGGAGTACTCAAAACAGCGCAACAAGGCACACAGGTCTCGCATGGAGGCCCAGTTATTGGTGGTAAAGTGGTTCTGTTCCGCAGAGCGACTCACGCGTGCGTGCTGCAGCTGGAACTCCACTATCGCCTGCTGCTGCTCGCACAGTCTGGCCAGCACGTGCAAGGTGGAGTTCCACCTTGTGGGCACATCACATAAGAGGCGGTGAGCGGAAAGGCCGAAGTTACGCTGCAGCGCTGCCAGGCGAGCAGCAGCAGGGTGAGAACGCCGAAAGTGTGCACAGACGGCCCGCACTTTCTGCAGCAGCTGTGGCATATTGGGGTAAGTTCTCAGGAAACTCTGCACCACCAAATTCAGCACATGTGCCAGGCAAGGAATGTGCATCAAACCGGCTAGGCCCACAGCTGCTACGAGATTTCGCCCGTTATCGCACACCACCAGGCCCGGCTTGAGGCTCACTGACGCCAACCACTCATCGGTCTGTTGTTCCATGTCCCTCCACAACTCCTGCGCGGTGTGTGGTTTTTCCCCCAAACAGGAAAGTTTTAAAACTGCCTGCTGGCGTTTACCCATGGCTGTGCTGAAGTTGGTGGTGAATTTGTTACGCTGACTGGATGAGGAGGCGGTAGAGGATGAGAAAGCGGAGTAGAAGGAGTTAGGAACAGGAGGCAAACTGAAGCGCCCTGCAATCCTCGGTGGTGGAAGGACATGCGCCAAACTGCTATCCGCCTCAGGCCCAGCCGCCACTGCATTTACCCAGTGCGCTGTTAGGGAGATATAACGTCCCTGACCGTGCTTACTGGTCCACGTATCCGTAGTTAGGTGGACCTTGGCACAGATGGCGTTGCGCAGTGCACACCTGATTTTGTCCCCCACTTGGTTGTGCAGGGAAGGGATGGCTCGCCTGGAAAAGTCGTTGCGGCTGGGCACGACGTACTGTGGGACAGCCAATGCCATCAGGCTTTTAAAACTCTGCGTCTCCACCAGACGGAAGGCCAGTCATTTTGAAATGCTGGCATTCAGGGCCAGGGATCGTGGGTGGGTAGAGGGGTACTTCCTCTTACGCTCCAGTGTTTGGGAGATGGAGAGCTGAATGCTTCCATGGGACATTGTGGAGATGTTTGGTGACCCAGGTGGTAGTGTTGCTTGCCGGTCCTCTAATTGAGGGGTGGCAGGTGGCACTGTCACTACGGAGGTGGATGAAGAGGCAGAGAGGCCCGAGACTGATGCAGAAGAGGAAGCAGGAGGAGCCAGAGACCTTTCTTGGTTTTTGAGGTGTCTACTCCACTGCAGCTCGTGCTTTGCACTTAGATGCCTGGTCATGCAGGTTGTGCTCAGGTTGAGAACGTTTATGCCTCGCTTCAGGCTCTGATTGCACAACGTGCAAACTACGCGTGTCTTGTCATCAGCACATTGTGTGAAGAACTGCCACGCTAGGGAACTCCTTGGACCTGGCTTTGGTGTGCTCGGTCCCTTGCTGCGTTGGGCAGTAGCAGGCGTACTGTTTAGGGGACAGACGCTCTGCTTTGGCACCCTGCTCCCTCTTCTGCTGTGCTGGTGGCTCTGTGCGACCACCGCCTCTTCCTCCGAACTACATGGGTCCCCTGCATGAGGTTGATTCCATGTCAGGTCGAGGACCTCATCGTCCTCCACATCATCTTCCACCCTGTCTTCACCACTGCCCTCCTTGTCGGTCTGCACAATTGCAAAAGCACCAGTTGGCAACTGTGTTTCATCATCATCATGCAAGACGTGCTGTGATGGTCCCCCATGAACTCATCCTGAAATATAAGTGGTTGGGCATCGGTGCACTCAATCTCTTCCCCTTCTGGGGCTGGGCTAGGTGGATGGCCCTGGGAACACATGCTAACAGACTCATCAAAAAGAAGAAGAGACTGCTGCATGCTTTGGGGCTCAGACTGCTTGGCTGATTTGCAAGGGGGTGAGGTGAAAGACTGATGGTGGACATCGGCTGCAGGCGCCAACTCTGAGCTTTCAGCACAAGACTGGATGGAAAACAATGTGAAGGAACTGGAGGCACTGTCAGCAACCCAATCTACTACTGCCTGTTCTGCTCCTGGCCTCAACATTCGTAGAGCTGGATTAGGCCCGACCAAATACCGCTGCAGGCTCTGTCGGCTACTCGCACCTGAGAAAGGTGTTTCACTTGTGCTTGTAGCTGGCACAGATCGACCAGGTCCTCTCCCTGTAACAGGAGCTCCACCAGCAGCACCACGACCACGGCCACGTCCCTTATTTGACGTTTTCCTCATATTTCTCAAATTTAGGGCCTTGCCCTAATTTTGAGAAATTTTAAATACAAAAATAGTGTAAGCTGGTGAAATAGGCAGAGATTCACCTATATATTTCTCTACCTATAGCAATAAGCAGGAAGCCAGCACTAAACAATGTACTGCACAGACAGTATATCACAGGGGACAGGTGGAGTGCTGGTGAAATGGGCAGAGATTCACCTATATATTTCTCAAATTTAGGGTCTTGCCCTAATTTTGAGAAATTTTAAATACAAAAATAGTGTAAGCTGGTGAAATAGGCAGAGATTCACCTATATATTTCTCTACCTATAGCAATAAGCAGGAAGCCAGCACTAAACAATGTACTGCACAGACAGTATATCACAGGGGACAGGTGGAGTGCTGGTGAAATGGGCAGAGATTCACCTATATATTTCTCAAATTTAGGGTCTTGCCCTAATTTTGAGAAATTTTAAATACAAAAATAGTGTAAGCTGGTGAAATAGGCAGAGATTCACCTATATATTTCTCTACCTATAGCAATAAGCAGGAAGCCAGCACTAAACAATGTACTGCACAGACAGTATATCACAGGGGACAGGTGGAGTGCTGGTGAAATGGGCAGAGATTCACCTATATATTTCTCAAATTTAGGGTCTTGCCCTAATTTTGAGAAATTTTAAATACAAAAATAGTGTAAGCTGGTGAAATAGGCAGAGATTCACCTATATATTTATCTAGCTATAGCAATAAGCAGGAAGCCAGCACTAAACAATGTACTGCACAGACAGTATATCACAGGGGAAAGGTGGAGTGCTGGTGAAATGGGCAGAGATTCACCTATATATTTCTCAAATTTAGGGTCTTGCCCTAATTTTGAAAAATTTTAAATACAAAAAAGTGTAAGCTGGTGAAATAGGCAGAGATTCACCTATATATTTCTCCACCTATAGCAAGAAGCAGGAACCCAGCCCTAAACAATGTACTGCACAGACAGTATATCACAGGGGACAGGTGCAGTGCTGTTGAAATATACAGAGTCACCTATAGATTGCTGACTGCCCCTATAGGAAAAATATTTCAGGAAACTCTCCCTGACTATGTACTTGACATGAAACACAGTATATCACAGGTGCACAGGTGGTGTGGCAGGTGAACTGCTGTTGAAATACTCAGTCACCTATAGAGTGCTGACTGCCCCTATAGGAAAAATATTTCAGGAAACTCTCCCTGACTATGTACTTGACAGAAACACAGTATATCAGAGGTGCACAGGTGGTGTGGCAGGTGTAGTGCTGTTGAAATACTCAGTCACCTATAGAGTGCTGACTGCCCCTATAGGAAAAATATTTCAGGAAACTCTCCCTGATTATGTACTTGAAAAGAAACACAGTATATCACAGGTGCACAGGTGGTGTGGCAGGTGTACTGCTGTTGAAATACTCAGTCACCTATAGAGTGCTGACTGCCCCTATAGGAAAAATATTTCAGCAAACTCTCCCTGACTATGTACTTGACAGAAACACAGTATATCACAGGTGCACAGGTGGTGTGGCAGGTGTACTGCTGTTGAAATACTCAGTCACCTATAGAGTGCTGACTGCCCCTATAGGAAAAATATTTCAGCAAACTCTCCCTGACTATGTACTTGACAGAAACACAGTATATCACAGGTGCACAGGTGGTGTGGTAGGTGTACTGCTGTTGAAATACTCAGTCACCTATAGAGTGCTGACTGCCCCTATAGGAAAAATATTTCAGCAAACTCTCCCTGACTATGTACTTGAAAAGAAACACAGTATATCACAGGTGCACAGGTGGTGTGGCAGGTGTACTGCTGTTGAAATACTCAGTCACCTATAGAGTGCTGACTGCCCATATAGGAAAAATATTTCAGCAAACTCTCCCTGACTATGTACTTGACAGAAACACAGTATATCACAGGTGGTGTGGCAGGTGTACTGCTGTTGAAATACTCAGTCACCTATAGAGTGCTGACTGCCCCTATAGGAAAAATATTTCAGCAAACTCTCCCTGACTATGTACTTGACAGAAACACACTGGGCCAGATTCATGAAGCACTTACACTGTTTTTTTGGTAGATGCACGGCGTAAGTGCAGATTTGCGCCGGCGGATCGCTACGCCCTACCCAGAGAACCAGATAACGCCTCCAAATAGACTTCATCGCCTCGGTGTAAACTTTCCACGCCGGCGCGGCGTTGGCGCAGATTTACGCTGGTCGGATCTGGCGCGGCCATGGTTTTTGTGTTTTAAATATGCAAATGAGGTTTTTGGGCCGATTCATCAACTTAAGCTTGACCGCCGCAGGCTACTCCCGGTGAGCGGAGCTGAAATTTCCAGTGCAAAGTTACACCTCATAAAAGCAGGGGTAACTTTGCACCAAACTTGCAGAGGTCAGCTGGAGAGCAGCTAAAGCAGCAGCGTTACAAACGAACTGAGCAACACTTGCTGGACAACACATAGAGGCGGTCCCCATGTTGGGAGAGGCCCTCAATAATTACAGCCCTCTCCTCTGGGCTGAAATTGGTCATCCGCCCACCTGAGGATTCCTCATCAGCCATAACTGCCCCACCACAATGCAAACGACCTAGCTTAGAAAAAAAAAAGCTTCAGTACATTTGCACCTGCAGGGCAGAAGTCTGGGCTGATTCATGGACTGGGCTTTGGTAGTGGGTCGGCGTAGCTCAGGGATCACGCCAGGGCGCAGTTCTGAGCATGTGCAGATTGGGGCATTTACCCCTGGATGTCACTGAGCATGTGCGGTCTAAGATGCGCCCCGGCGTGACCCCTGCGCCACGGTCGGCACTTCATTAGCATAGGGTGACTCCCAGTTGGCCTTACCCCGCCTTACGCCGTCTAAAATCCGCCCCGCTGGGGCATCGTAGACAAAAAAAGTTTCTTGAATCACCTAACTGCCTCTTCGCGCTGGACCGGTGTAGTCTAAAAATGATGCACCACGCCGGTGCAAATCTGCACCATTGTTCATGAATCTGGCCCAGTATATCACAGGTGCACAGGTGGTGTGGCAGGTGTACTGCTGTTGAAATACTCAGTCACCTATAGAGTGCTGACTGCCCCTATAGGAAAAATATTTCAGGAAACTCTCCCTGACTATGTACTTGACAGAAACACAGTATATCAGAGGTGCACAGGTGGTGTGGCAGGTGTAGTGCTGTTGAAATACTCAGTCACCTATAGAGTGCTGACTGCCCCTATAGGAAAAATATTTCAGCAAACTCTCCCTGACTATGTACTTGACAGAAACACAGTATATCACAGGTGCACAGGTGGTGTGGCAGGTGTACTGCTGTTGAAATACGCAGTCACCTATAGAGTGCTGACTGCCCCTATAGTAAAAATATTTCAGCAAACTCTCCCTGACTATGTACTTGACAGAAACACAGTATATCACAGGTGCACAGGTGGTGTGGCAGGTGTACTGCTGTTGAAATATTCAGAGTCACCTATAGATTACAAACTGCCACTATAGCTGAACAAAATTCCTAAACTATATGAAGCACAGCAGATGTCACAGGAATAGAGTGCTTGTTGATATTTCTGGAGCAACATACACCTAAAACTCTCCCTAAGCAGATTCAGCAGCCTTTCCCTCACATAAGTGAAGCAGTGACAACGAGCCAGATGCCATAGGATGATGCAGATATCAAAGAAATAAAGTGTGCTTCTTGATATTTCTGGAGCAGCATACCAGCATAGACCTAACACTGTCCCTGAGCAGATTCCGCAGCCTTTCCCTCACATAAGTTAAATACAGTGACAACGAGCCAGATACACCTAAGACTTTCCCTAAGCAGCAGATTCCAGCAGCCTTTCCCTATCATGAGTGAAGCAGAGTGACGATCTGTGCTGTGTGCCTCTATCTAATATAGAGACTGGTCACATGAGGGATCACATGCTGCACTGGCCAATCACAGCCATGCCATAAGTAGGCATGGCTGTGATCAGTTCCCAGTCACAGTAGTAACACGAATGGCGATTGGCTGCCGTGCAGCGCGCCAAAACATACCCGAACTCCGAACCCGAACCCGGACTTTTTCCAATTATTCGGGTTCGGGTCCGGGTTCGGGAAAAACCCAAAGTCCGTACCGAACCCGAACTTTACAGTTCGGGTTCGCTCAACCCTACCCGTAAGATGCAGTTTTATTTCTTACAGCAGTATTCGTATATGTAAGGGGAAGGGATTTGACTGTACGCAGTAATGACCATGGGGGTATAAACAAATGTAGTGAAAACTTAATAAAGTTGGAGGTAACCCATATAAAATAGAACATCAATGCCTGCCTAATTGTATGGTGGCTATAACAAAGGGTAACCTTAGTGAAGGTGCAACCCAGACTTGGGTGACCTAATAGAGAACTTTCAAGTGCCCGTCAGCGGATTGGACGGGTGTATTCGGTTACTAGGTCCCTAGGGCCTGAAAACTTTTGGGAGAGTCTTTACTATGGCTTCTTTGGTCCAGCGGGTGTTTTTTCTGGGCTGCCCTGGATGAGGAGTTGGAGTGAGGCTCTGTGAGTAACGTGCATAGGGACTTCTGCTTCAGAGGGGTCCTGGAAGGAGAGTTGATCCCCATTGGGGGTTTTGAGGCGGAGGATTGCAGGAAAGGCCAAGGTGAATTTCACTTGTCACTGGTGGAGTGCCGTACAGATATGTTGGAAGGCTTTCCTTTTCTTGGAGACTTTGACGGAGTAGTCCACAAAGATTAGGACCTTCATCCCGTCTATTTAAACAGATCTGCACTGCCTGAATTTTTGCAAGATG
The DNA here is from genome assembly GCF_905171775.1 of Rana temporaria. NCBI lineage: Eukaryota > Metazoa > Chordata > Amphibia > Anura > Ranidae > Rana > Rana temporaria. The sequence continues at coordinate 222,792,861 of NC_053493.1, forward strand.
AAGGCTTTGTCAAAGTAGTTCAGGTATTTTGCAATGTTCGGGTGGGGAGTTTTGCGCTCTGTAGTAAAAGGTCCCATGAGGTGGGACCGTTCAACTGTACATGAGCCAGGAAGGCCTAGAGCTTCCGGGATGTGTCTAGCATAGATTTGTGTCTAGCATTGATAGATGTGTCAAGCATTTTCTGATGCTTGGAGAGACTCTGGGATACCTACAAAGCGTAGATTACTCCTTCTGGATCTGTTCTCCAAATCATCAAATTTTTGGAGTACATGTTGGTTAGTTTTATCCTGGACCTGCTTGTGCTTGATATAGTTCCTCTTCCACACTGGAAAGATGGATTTCAGCCTTGTTTAGTCTAATGGTGTGTTCCCCCAATTGTTTTTTTATGTGCTTCATCCCGCATTGACAACTTTTGAGCCCTGTGTTGTTATCCCCCTGATGTGGAGAGAGGGAGGCATGCTGTGAGTTATTTTGCTGTGGTACTGTTATGAACATGGGAAAGATGCGCTACTTTACAAGCAGACTAAGGAATATTTAATTTTTATTGTTTCAATTTAAGCATTATTAAAATCACTGCCTCCTGAAATATACAACCGTTTATAAAACGTTTTTTTACATTGATACATGTCCCCTGGGGCAGAACCCAGGTCCCCATACACTTTTAATTGGCAATAAGTTGCATATAAGCCTTTAAAATTATCACTTTTGGTTTTTCATGTATGTGTCCCATAGACTTTAACGGTGTCCACACAAGTTGTTTGCCTGTTTGCTGCAAACCAAACCAGGGGTAGCTCATTCCTACTGTATATATTATAAAAAGTGGCTCAGACTCAAAGAAAGAAGTTTGGGAATACATTTTATCCCATTCCAATACAAATACTTTAAAAAAACATTTTTTGGGGGGTGGTATTTGATGACATAACCACTCTGGATTGAATGTTGGAAAGGGTGACTGGCACAGAAGATAAAAAGGTAAGGCAAGGGGGCGTGTCCGGAAGAGCTCCTGGACGGACGTGTTCCTACACAGCTCCAGCAGCCCTGGCATAATCTACTGCCATCCTCCACGATCCTTGCTCCGGTGGGCTCCTGGAGTGTTGCACCTGTCTTGGGGCACCCCCTGCACGGATCACAGCGTATTCCGCGGTGTCTGGCTAGTCCCATCTTCTCCCAGGCCTTCAGCCGGCTCCACGCTGCCGAGGCCCGCCGCCATCTTGGGGCCTACGAGTCCTCCGACGCCTCCCGTGCTTGCGTGCTGCGCTCTGCGGGGCGGGCGGCTATTCCTCCTCCTCCACCATCCGCAGCACCTCCGGAAGAAGCGGCCAAGTTATTCCGCGGCCGGGACCCGCTGGGGAGCCCCCGACGCCCGGCGACACCTTTAGGATAGTCCGCGGCTCCGGCCTAGCCCCGGAAGACGGCGCCCAGCATCCAGCACCCGGGGTCCCTGGTGCCCTGCTCCTTCCTCCACCCTGTGGCCTAACCTCCTCCCCGCAAGTCTGGGGTTCCCTGTGGCTGTCACCGCTCTCTACAGTGCCTGCAGCAGCGACTTCTGGGCCCCAGTCTCCACACAGTGAGTAGCCACCATCTTTGCCCAGTTAGTCCCCCACAGACTCTGCTCCTTTCTCCTTCTCTGCCCTGCACTCTTCCAATCCACTTCTCACATGGAGCAGTGAGATGGACCCTAACATAACCCCCTAAACCCCCAACTCCACGGGACATATCTCTTTTGGAAACCAACCCAAACTCCGGCACATGGGGAAAGACAAGCAAAAACCACACAAGGGATCCGGTGGGGACCGTAAGGGAGGAGATCTAGAGGACTATTTTGCCCGATCCCGAGCCGCATCACAGCGCCGTTCTGAAGCTCAGATGGCGCAGGCACCCCCATCCCCGGCCCGATCTGAGTCGTCCCTACATTCTCAGATGAGCGTGCACAATCATCCCCCCCTTTCTGGGGACTCCGACTTTATGCTCACCAGAAGCCGTTCCACGGCCTCCTTGGCATCGGGAGAGGGTTGGGACCTGGAGGCACAAATACGCTCCCTACACAGCTATATCAGATCTTTACCCACCAAAGCTGACTTTGAACACTGTGTCCAAAGGATAGAAAAGACCTACAAGAAAGAACTCTCTGACTTCAAAAAAGATGTGAGCGTTCGTTTTGAGGACCTGGGCGCTACCACAGACGGTCTTAATAATACGGTGCAGTCACATGACAAAATCCTGAACGCCCATACTGTCATGCTACAGCAACTGGCGTACCAACAAGATGATATCGAAAATCGCAACCGTCGTAACAATATCCGTATTCGCGGAATCCCTGAAACGGTAGACGTCAAAGCCCTGCCGGCTGCTGTGACCGCCATTTTTAACCAATTACTGCAATGCCCTAAGGACAACCCAATTGAGCTAGACCGGGTCCACAGAACCTCTGGCCCGCGGACCCAAGACCCCTCCTTCGTCCGTGACACCCTGTGCCGGGTCCACTTCTATAAGGTCAAAGAAACCATCATGAGAGCCGCCAGCTCGCAGGACACTATACTGTTTAACAATACCCCCGTGATGCTTCTTCCGGATCTGTCACGTCAAACACTGACGATGAGAAAGGCGTTGAAACCGCTTACCCAACTGTTGATAACCAAGCAGATGAAATACCAGTGGAGATTCCCGTTCCATTTGCGTGTGCACCACGAGGGCAAGACGGCCATCTTCCGCACGCTGGGGGACCTGCCTACTTTCCTCAGCACCCTGGGTCTCCCACAAGTATCTCTCCCAGATTGGCCATTCATGCCGACCACTCCAGGTTTACCCTTTGCCTCTCCGTGGCAGACGCAAGGCCGCAAGCGCAACCCCAGGCCTCCACCTCGCCGGGACTCTGAGGATTGAATGCACTCTGGCCAATCTAACCACGCCACTTGCCCTGCCTTCCCGGGGGTTTCCCCCCGGAGATGACACCAGGTTGAAGCCTCCTCTTCATACACGTTTTATTTTATTTTTTCATTTTGTTTTTTCATTCTTGGGGGCTCAACCTACCGCTCCCCCGGACACTATTTTGCCTGTTGGGCTTGTCCCTCTTGAGTCCCGGACTGTCTTAATGTTGATGTTATTGTTACGACCTTAATTCTCTTTTCAGGTGGTTCGGGCTCTATGTTCCAGACCGGGAGACACTCGCAGATTGTTCCTAAGTATCTTCAATTATATGACTTTGATGACATGTTTTCACTCTGCTGCTGTATCACCATTGTGTTCTCTCTCATCGTAATTTCATTTCACTGTTATTTTTGCCTAAATAGTCTGTTTGGTTTCCTACTTCACGTGCTTAGCCAACTCGTTTTTTTTTTCTCTTCCGTTCTTTGTACCGCTATTTTTTGTAACATGTGTTGGTTTTGCTCCATGATTGTTCTCCCGTGGAGTTGGGGGCCGGGGTGACCGCCCTACTTGGAGTGATCTCACCACGCCCCCCCCCCTTACTTTTTTTGAGGGTTTTTTTTTCTTACGGCGTCACTATGGATGCCGTTCGGCTCATGGCTACTAGCCATGCTGTATGTTTTTTTTTCTTTTTCCTTTTTTTTTGCGTAGCCTTCTGGAGCCACCCAGTGGCCTTTTTTGTTATTGCAAATTTTTTTTTCTCATTACTTAATTGGCTGTTGTGGTCTCCCTCCCCACCACCTCTACCTAGCTGTCTCCTGCTACCTTCACTTAGTGACAAGAGTGGTGCGGATGGGGTCCATACCCAACACATGTCTTTTCATTTTTTTTATGTCTTTTTGTTTATTGTTACCACCCGCTCTTACCCTCCCCCCTGTCTTTCCCCGCCTCTCCTCTCTTTTGCTCTTATTCCTATCTTCCTTCCTTCCTTTTCTCCTCCAGGCTCTTTCTGGCGCTATTTCTATCTTCGAGAGTTGCTGATGCTTGATATTACCGATACCCGTGCCTTTTCTCTGTATTCCCACCACTCATGCCTGCCAATAATATGACTTCTGTTTGCCCGATAGCCTTAGCGTCTTTTAACTGTAGGGGATTCAACACACCTGAGAAGCGGAGTCAGGTCCTTTTTCATTTTCATAAAAAGCGTTCTGACATCTTGCTACTCCAGGAAACGCATTTCCGTACTGATTCAGTGCCGGTTCTTCGTAACAGGTACTATTCACAATGGTTCCATAGTACTAATCCCCAAGCGAAGTCTAAGGGTGTATCCATAGCTTTCCATAAATCCTTTAAACCTGAGGTCCTAGACACCCTTATTGATACTAATGGACGATTCATTTTTCTCAAACTGAAACTAAACAACTTTCTTTTCACAGTGGCCAACATATATGTTCCAAATGTGGGTCAGGCCCGGTTCCTCTCATCGGTCCTCACCAGACTATCCTCTTTTGGGGGCCCCTGCTACATCATTGGGGGAGATCTCAACGCCGTTATGTCCCCGTCTGCAGATACATCCTCGGGTAAGTCCTCTATCCCACACTCTACACTAACACGCATCAGGACTCTCCTACATTCCTTCCATCTGGTGGATGTCTGGCGTGTCCAGCATCCCACAGACAAGGATTACAGTCATTACTCTGCAGCACACAACTCATATAGTAGGCTAGACCATTTCCTGATATCCCAGTCACTGCTAGATTCCCCTTTACAAACGTCCTTGGGTCAATTGCTCTGGTCGGACCATGCCCCGGTCTACTTGACCCTTGCACGCCCCCCCACTTCACGTAGGGGTGCACACTGGAGGCTTAATGATAATTTGCTGCGGGATTCTGTATGTGTGGCTGAAGTTTCTGCCGCTATCCGTCATTTCGTCTCGGATCACTCCTCGGACACTACCCCCCCTCTCATCCAATGGGAAGCCTTTAAATGTGTGATCAGAGGCGTGCTCATCCAACATGGCTCCCGCCTAAAGAAAATGCGATCGAGTGACATTCGCCGTCTCCTCTCCACCATTGCGGAACTAGAGCCTCTACACAAACGTAACCTAGACCCCGCCATTTTTGTCCGCTTATCGAATGCTCGTAGGGATCTCCTTCAGCTTCTTGACTCCCATTCCTTGATAGCTCGAGATAAGGCGCGCAACTTCCATTATAGTTAATATGCAAATACAGTGATACCTATTATAAATAAGGTGCCAAATGTGATATTAAACAGCGCTCAAAAAAATATGTGAAAATGTAAATATCAACAAATATAATATTGGTACAGTGACATAGTGAAAAATAAATAAATAATCCACCCTCTAAGTGAGTCAATATATAAGTGTCCAAAAATCCGTGCAAAAATCGCATCAAAAAATACCAGGTTGGCAAATAAAGTCCATGAACTGTCTAAGTGAACAAAAAAATATATATAAATAGTTCATAAATGGAGAGCAAAGGAAAAGAAAAAATCCTTCCCGATCTTCAATAAGTGCTTTCACCACACCACAGTGACTGCGTGCTTCCACCACCCATCAGAAATGCAAACTCACCGCAACAAATGGCCTGACACTTTCGTGTTTAGGCACACAGGCTTGTTAACTGACCCCCTCAGTTTAGTTGATAGAACTCCTTCTTTTCATATAGGGTGGAGCATTCAGTTAAACAGATGGAGATCCGAAGCAAAAAGAAAACTCCAAGATAACAGCCATATGCAAAATAAGAAAAAGAGAGCACAATAGTGTGATACTGTAACACAACTTTTAATAACACACTACAAATCTCCCAAAGAATGCACTCACAAAGGTAACTCTTGTTACAAGCAGTGTATAAATCCAAAAACTGACACGGTGTAAAACAAAAAATAAAGATATCCTCCAGGTGAACTAGTGGTCACAGCGGACCAACGAATAGCCCAAGTGTTACTCACAGCCCTTGTGCAGGTGTACTGGAGCTGCTGCTTAGGTAATTGAGCTGGTGGCAGATTAGACCATTCCACGTTCAAGCTTAGAAAGTTAGGTGTGCGGTTGTGACTTCAGTAATCACTCCCCGACATGTTTCATCGAAATGATTTCTTCATGGGGTGCAACTTCCATTATTCACTTGCCAATAAATGTGGTAAACACTTGGCACGGGTCCTGCACCCCAGGACACCTCGCCGCTCCATTAGCTTTATTTCACACCCTGATCAAACTAGATCGTACAACCCGGATGGTATATCCTCCGCCTTCCGGGGATACTATTCGCGACTCTATAATCTGCAGTCCGTAGACCCGACCAGGTGTTATACACCTTCGGGAGATGACATGCGAGATTATATTGCCGAGACGGCGCTACCCCCTGTTGATGCGTCGGATGTGGTTGAGCTAGATAAACCCCTCGATACGTCCGAGTTTTTCGGTGCCATCAAAAGTTTGCAGGTGGGCAAATGCCCTGGCCCGGATGGATACACTCCACGTTTCTACAAGACCTTTGCCCCACTTTTATCCCCGTTGATGGCCAAGGCCTTTAATACAATGAATGACACCCCCGCACCGCCCAAGGCGTTGTTATCCGCTAACATCTCTGTATTACCCAAGCAAGGCAAAGACCCCTCGCAATGCAGCAGCTACAGACCTATATCCCTGCTCAACGTGGATCTAAAGTTGTTTGCGAAGGTCCTGGCTAATCGTTTGTCTCCTCTACTCCCAAATGTAATCCACAACGACCAGGTGGGATTTGTCCCGGGCCGCGAGGCGAGGGACAATACCACCAAAACGATCCACTTAATCTCTTACATCCAACGCAAAGGGCTGAGGGCTTGTCTCCTCTCTTTCGACGCCGAAAAGGCATTCGATCGGGTCAGCTGGGGATTTCTTCGACTCTCATTGGAACAATTGGGCCTGGGGACGCCCTTTATTTCCAAGGTGATGTCCCTTTACTCGCAGCCCTCAGCTTCAGTCTTGGTGGACGGTTCTACTTCTGCGCCCTTTGACATTTCCAATGGTACCCGGCAGGGCTGCCCCCTATCCCCATTCTTATTTGTCATTGTAATAGAACACTTAGCTTGCGCCATCAGACAAAATGTCTCCATCCGCGGTATCCAAACACCTTCCTCCCATTACAAACTATCCCTCTATGCTGACGACCTTTTGGTATACCTACAGGACCCCCATACCTCCCTACCATCCCTCTTCGCGGAATTCCGTCGCTTTGGCACATTTAGCAACTTCAAACTCAATCTGTCCAAGACTGAGGCTCTCAACGTTTCCCTCCCTGCCGCTACGATGACTAGGCTCAAAGCCAATTTTTCTTTTAAATGGCAGACGAGGGGAATCTCATACCTTGGCGTCCTTATCCCTTCTAGTCTTTCCAACCTTTTTTCTTTGAACTATGTTCCCCTGCTTTCACGTTTGCGGAAGGACTTGGAGGAGTGGGGGGGGACTTCCCTGCCGTGGTTCGGGAGGATCAACACCCTGAAGATGGACACTCTACCCAAACTCCTGTATCTCCTTCAAACGGTTCCCGTCTTAATCCCCAAGTCCTTTTTCAACTCCTTACGATCCCTCGCCATCAGATTCCTGTGGCGGCGGGGGCTATCTAGAGTGAAGTACAATGTGCTCACCCGCCCAAAGCTGCGGGGCGGAGCTGGCATTCCTGACTTCGAGACCTACTACAAGGCCGCGCATATTGCGCGTGTCTTGGAGTGGTTCCCGCGTCCTTTCTTGAAGGCCTCCGTCGCCCTAGAACAAGACTTGTCTCACGTTGACCTACGAGCACTCCTATGGGGATATAGAACTGAACTGACACACATACCTCCCCCCTCCCCGCTTACTCTGGCTTCTCTCAGATTATGGTGCAACAGGGGGTTATGTTCCCTACTGTCCTCCGACCCCTCTCCGTTATCTTCCCTATTCGACAATCCCTCCTTCCCCCAAGGCTTTGGTGTATCTTCGTTAGGCCCCTTCAAAAGGACTGAATGGCCCCAGGCACGCTCCTTTGTGCATCCTACGCTGGGGTCGCCAGCGACTCCGGCAGGCGCCCATGACTGGCTCACTACACTGCACTTGTCCACACTTACAAAGCACTTACATTCCTCCTCTCAGGTACACCGCCCTCTCACGGAGTTTGAACGATTGTGCTCCCTCTCGGAGACGCCCAGGCACCTACTCTCGGCCATATATAACCTACTGCAAACACTCACGCACACCGAGCTACCCTCTTACACTAGGATGTGGTCTGCAGACCTGGGTGAGGACATTCGGCAGGCAGACTGGCAGACTTCGTTTTACTTTACTCACAAGTCCACGATCTCCTGCTACGCACAGGAAAAAAACTACAAGATTCTGTCAAGATGGTACAGGGTTCCCTCCATGTTGCACAAAATATTTCCGTCCACCCCGGCATCCTGTTGGCGATGTTCCGCTGCTGTGGGGACTTATCTACATGTCTGGTGGGATTGTGAGAGGATCCGGCCCTTCTGGACTCAGGTATTTGAATGTTACAACAAAGTCTACGATAAATCACTGGTTCCCTCACCTAAAATTGCTCTTCTCTCTATCCTGCCTGGTTCTGTTAAATCGCAGAGGCGGAGCCTCCTCCGTTTTTTCATGTCTTCAGCAAGACAGCTCATACCTTCCTACTGGAAGTCGACCGCAACTCCTCCATTGTCACGCTGGGTCTCTATTATGAACGATACCATGAGAATGGAGGAGATGCTGGCTCTTGACAACGACACTTTTGATAAGTATACAATGCTATGGCTCGTCTGGCTCCACTTCTCTTCCTCTGACACCCTGGCGAACATGTTGTCCACCCAACCATGATCACCCCTGACTGCCTACGTCTGTGTCACCCCCTTAAGATAAACTAGGTCCCCCCTCCCACCTTATTCACATTGTTTCTCCCATTTGCCCCCTCAGCAACTCTCACACTCCCCCATGATCCCCCTCTGGTTTTCTTTCCTCTCTCCTCCTTTCCTTATATTCTCTCTCTCTCTTCTCTCCTTCCCCCTTCCTCTCCGCCCTCTCATGCCCCTGATTCTTACCCCCCCCCCCCTATTTTTGTGTTTTTTTTTTTGTTTTTTTTTTGTTTTTTGTTTTTGTTTTTGTTTTTGTTCTTTTTTTTTTGTTTTTCGGCCTTGGTTCTTTTTTGTCCTATGTGTCATTTTTTTTCTGTTGATTTTATTGTTTCCTTCTTGGAGACTCTGGTTACAATGCTGTCACCTACCAAGAGGCCATTTTGGCCGCTCACAATTTTTTGTTTCGGGTTCCTGTCATAATTGTTCCTGTTGAGTTATATGCTGGTGGGAGTCCTGCTGTGGGCGATAGCCATTGGGCTGACTCTCCACCACTACGTATTCATGACTGTACCCTGACTGTGACACCTTATGCTGTTCATGTATAACTTGTTAAAATTCTAATAAATATATTTTCAACTCTAAAAAGGTAAGGCAACAAGAGAGAGCCTACCAAGGGCCTTAGAAACCGAAGATGACACAATCACTTTTTTGTCACAAACCATAAACACATTCTGGATGTTTGTCTTGATTCAGTCTATTCCTGTCTGTGTTTCATGGTAGTATGCATTACCTTGAAAGGAAGTGCTCAAGCAGTGTTCTGTCACTGCTGCAGAGGCTTCCATCTTCACCTGGTCTTCCTTCCAGGTTCATGGGCTATAGTCACTTGAATGGCTGAGACATTTATCCCTCCTGCATGCCTTTCCTTCAGAGCACATGTGCCAATGCTGCTCCCTAGAATATCTCCTAAATGGTTCACATTTAGGAGATATTCATTTAACCTACAGGTAAGCTTTATTATAAGCTCACCTTTTGGGTAAAATAAGAATACTGAGTTCGCTACCACTTTAGTCAGTTTGCTGTTCTGTAACGCATGTGTTTTCTTCACCCTTTATTTATCTTCTCCTAGAATGTGCAAATTAGCAGCAAATAGACATGTAAAACAATGTTCATTAGTTCTTTCCAAATGCCAATTCTACCATACTTATTTAAATGTGATAGCAATACAAAAATGCTAATCAAACATAAAATCCCATTTGGTTTATAGATTCATCCAATCAGCAATTATACTTTCCAAATATTTGTAAAAGTGCTGCAAATTACATAAAATTACACCCTAAATGATATAATCCCTTATACTGAGTTTTACCTTTTTTTCCCAAAAATATGCAACAACCTAAAAAAAGATTAAACTTAAGCTGCATTTCCAATTATGTTAGCAGGCAGTATAAATACTAAAAACATGTTCAGTATAATTGGAAATCTTTCTAATGTCACATTTTGACCCTCATAAATGTTAATGTATAACTATTTAAAGATAAGCACATTTGTTCAGGAACAGTTCAGTAAGATTATAGCTTTCTGCTATTACTGTTCAGCTGTCAAACATTGTGTTGTGCTGCTTATTATGCTAATTGAAAATCTGCTGTTGGTATTTACTAATGCAGCTTGATTATTAGAACATTTAGTATTCTAGCATAGATATCTTGATGGATACCTGTTTAGACAAGCAGAGACAAATACAGAGAAACGCTTAGTGATAGTTTTTTTTCTGCATGTCAATAATAACTTTTCAGCTATTAAATGCTTGCTTTGTGCCCATAGTTAATTTCTACTTGTACTGATCATGCTATAGCTAGTAGGATGGATATGCATGTGCATATAGAAATAGTGGGCCAAATTCCCAAAAACGTAGCCTAGCTTAACTTTCAGCAGTTAAGTTACACAGGCGTTAAATTTCTACCTAAGTGCCCGATCTTCAAAGCACTTACCTAGAAATTACACGCCGTGTAACTTAAGTGCCTCCTTCGCAAGGCGGTCCTCCTCTCCGGGGGGCGATTACAATTTAAATGAGGCGCGCTCCCGCGCCGGCCGTACTGCGCATGCGTGTGACGTAATTTTCCCGACGTGCAGCGTGCAAACGTAATTTACGCCGGGCTTTGTGGATTGCGACGGGACAATAAAGTTGCGACGGGTGAAAAAAAAAATACGCGCCGAAAAAAAAAAAAAAAAATTGACAGCGTCGCTCGGCATGCATTCCTGAGAGGGAGAACTCCATGCCAATTTTCAAATAAAAAAACGGCATGGGTTCCCCCCCCAGGAGCATACCAGGCCCTTAGGTCTGGTATGGGTTGTAAGGAGACCCCCCCTACGCCGAAAAATCGACGTAGGGGGTCCCCCTACAATCCATACCAGACCCGTATCCAAAGCACGCTACCCCGGCCGGCCAGGAATGGGAGTGGGGACGAGCGAGCGCCCCCCCTCCTGAGCCATACCAGGCCGCATGCCCTCAACATGGGGGGGTTGGGTGCTCTGGGGCAGGGGGGCGCACTGCGGGCCCCCCCCACCCCAGAGCACCCTGTCCCCATGTTGATGAGGACAGGACCTCTTCCCGACAACCCTGGCCATTGGTTGTCGGGGTCTGCGGGCGGGGGCTTATCGGAATCTGGGGGCCCCCTTATTTGAGGGGACTCCCAGATTCCGATAAGCCCCCGCCTGCAGACCCCGACAACCAACGGCCAGGGTTGTCGGGAAGAGGTCCTGTCCTCATCAACATGGGGACAGGGTGCTCTGGGGTGGGGGGGCCCGCAGTGCGCCCCCCTGCCCCAGAGCACCCAACCCCCCCATGTTGAGGGCATGCGGCCTGGTACGGTTCAGGAGGGGGGGGGGGGCGCTCGCTCGTCCCCACTCCCATTCCTGGCCGGCTGGGTAGCGTGCTTTGGATACGGGTCTGGTATGGATTGTAGGGGGACCCCCTACGTCGATTTTTCGGCGTAGGGGGGGGTCTCCTTACAACCCATACCAGACCTAAGGGCCTGGTATGCTCCTGGGGGGGAACCCATGCCGGTTTTGATTTTACAAATTGCCGTGGAGTTCTCCCTCAGGAATGCATACCAAATGCCGTCGCTTGAATGTGCTTTTACATGGTGTTACTAACTTTCCACATTGTAAAACCAGCCCTAGTTTTGCGCAAGCAAATCAGGACTTACGCAGAAAACACAATGCTTAAAAGCTTTGTGGATCTGCTTAAGTCCTCATTTGCATACGCAAAGCGGCATTTCAATGAGAAATGCCCCCAGCGGCGGATGCGGTACTGCATCCTAAGATCTGACAGTGTAAGTGTCTTACACATGTCAGATCTTCTGCCTAACTTTGGAAAAAGCCTTTTGAGGATCGTTTCCAAAGTTAGGCACAGAGATACGCAGGCTGAACAGCAGTTCCGCCTGCGTATCTCTTTTGAGAATTTGGCCCAGTATTCATAACAACATATAGGATTTAGGACTGTGATTTGAATTTATTCATTACACTGTGATACAGCATAGTCTAAGGTGGGCGGTTTGACAACTTGGAAATCAAAGATCTGCTTTACTGTTACTCTCCCACCCCCAAACTTAGATAGCATTAAAAAAAACAAATTGAAAACTAAAGAGTTTACAAAAATAAGAAACATATTGAGTTAAGCCCTGGTTTCCAAAGCTTCTGAGAAGTGCTAAGAATGCCACCACCTCCTGAGAAAGCTGTGCCTGGTAATTCTAATAAAATGGGTTCTAGCCCATTTGTTCCAGATTTTTTATTTTTTTTTGCTAAATATTTGGTTTTAAACATTTTTTTTTAACATATTGTAGCTTTGGGGGTAGGGACTAATGGCACATACACACGATCCGAATATTGTACGAAAAATGTCGTCCGAGGAAGTATCGTCCGATAATCGGATCGTTAGTACAGGGCTTCCATGAGCCGATCATGACAGTTCATCCGATATTATTTTATCGGACATGCACAAAAATTTTCCTCCTACGATTTTCATCTGGACACTACAGTTGTCGTCTGAAAATACAACACAAATAGGGATGAGCTTCGAGTTCGAGTCGAACTCATGTTCGACTCGAACATTGCCTGTTCGCCTAACAACGAACAATTTGGGGTGTTCGCGGCAAATTCGAAAAGCCGCGGAACACCCTGTTAAAGTCTATGGGAGAAATCTAAAGTGCTAATTTTAAAGGCTAATATGCAAGTTATTGTCCTAAAAAGTGTTTGGGGACCTGGGTCCTGCACCCAGGTATCAATTCAAAAAAAGTTTTAAAAACTGCAGTTTTTTCGGGAGCAGTGAATTTAATAATGCTTAAAGTGAAACAATAAAAGTGAAATATTCCTTTAAATTTCATACCTGGGGGGGGTGTAAAGTAAGCATGTGAAATAGTGCATGTTTCCCGTACTTAGAACTGTCTCTGCACAAAGTGTCATTTCTGAAGGAAAAAAAGTCATTTAAAACCTGACTCGCGGCTATAATGAATTGTCGGCTCCCGGCAATTCAGAGAAAATTAATTCATAAAAAAAAGCGTGGGGTCCCCCCAAATTCAATTACCAGGCCCTTCAGGTCTGGTATGGATATTAACCCTTTCATGCCTATGCCTATGTATGACATTTGGTGTTTACAAGTTAAAATCCATATTTTTGGCTAGAAAATTACTTAGAACCCCCAAACATTATATATATATTTTTAGCAGAGAATCTAGAGAATAAAATGGCGATTGTTGCAATATTTTATGTCATACGGTATTTGTGCGGCGGTGTTTTAAAATTTACTTTCATGAATTTTAAAAAAATGAAAAAGTAAAATTAGCCCAATTTTTTTGCATAATGTGAAAGATGATGTTATGCCGAGTAAATAGATACCAAGCATGACACGCTTTATAATTGCACGCACTCGTGGAATGGCGACAAACTACGGTAACTAATAATCTCCATAGGCAACGCTTTAAACTTTTTTTTACGGTTACCAGGTTAGAGTTACAGAGTAGGCCTAGTGCTATAATTATTGCTCTCGCTCTTACGATCGCGGCGATACCTCACATGTGTTATTTGAACACCGTTTTCATATGCGGGCGCGACTTCCGTATGCGCTTTCTTTGCTGCGCAAGCTCGCGGGGAGGGGGGCGCTTTAAAAATATTTTTTTTGTTTTCTTATTTATTTATTTATTTTTTCTAATATTAAATTTTTTTTTTTTTTTTTTTACATTTTGATCACTTTTATTGCTGTCACAAGGAATGTAAACATCCCTTGTGACAGCAATAGGTGGTGACAGGTACTCTTTATGGAGGGATCGGGGGTCTAAAAGACCCCCGAGCCCTCCTTTGCACTTCAAAGTATTCAGATCGCCGAAAACGGCGATTCTGAATACTGTGTACTTTTTTAAATCCGGCGCCATTGGCATCTGAGAAACCCGGAAGTGACGTCATGACGCCGCTTCCGTGGTTTCAATGCGGACACTGAATCAAAGCCATTTACGGCTTTGTTTCAGAGCTCGCCGAGACGCTGGAGGCGCCGGATCATGGATCGGGTCTCCCGGTGGGACGGGAGGCCCGGTCAGAGCGGCGAGAGGCGGCGGGAGGGGGGATGTCCCCTCCCGCTCCTCCGGCATAACAACCGAGCGGCTTTTAGCCGCATCGGTTGTTATGTTTGGAAAGCCGATCGCCCGCTCTAAACAACGGTACCGGGATGATGCCTGCGGCTGCAGGCATCATCCCGGTATGACCCCTGAAAGCCGAGGACGCATATATGCGATCCGTCGGCGTGAAAGGGTTAAGGGGAAAGCCGTTAATTTAAAAAAAAATGACGTGGGGTTCCCCCCAAATATCCATTCCAGACCCTTCAGGTCTGGTGTGGATTTTAAGGGGAACTCCACCCCAATTTTTTTTTTAAAATGGCGTGGAGTTCTGTAGTGCCTTAGAAGACCTGTTACATATAATGCTTCTAAAACATTTGTTGCACATAACTCTGGCTTGCTAGATACTAAATTACTACTTGGGACTAACTGTTGTGTTACTGTCTGTTTGCTGTGGAACATCTTAAAGAAACAATTACTTCAATTCAAGCTGAGCTATAAATGCCTCTCTTAGACAACTATTAGTTGCTATTACAAATTCAATTTACTACGTGCTTGACATACATTCTTACTTGTTTATGGGCCCATGTCTTAAGTTGCTGAACATGTTCTCCTTATCTTTTCTATGCTAAGGGTTGAGGTATTTTAAACCTGCTCCCTTAGTGGCCTAATGCACTTCCTTATGTTAAAGTGATATGATGTAGAGAACCCCCAAACGTCTGTTTATAATTGGAGTGATGCCTGGGGTACAATACTGATAATCACTTGCATATAGAAGTGCATTGGAATTTTCTCATTGTAACCTTTTAAAACGATAGGTGTTGTTGTAATACGTCCACCCCTAGAAGCTCAACGCATTCCTTTATTTGAGAGAGAAAGATGATGTAGAGAACCCCTGATTGGAGTGATGCCTGGGGTCCAATACTGAATTCTCACATAACATAGAGGATTGCATTGAATTTCCTGCTTCCTGCAGTTGTGGTTCACTCCCGTTCACCAGTGCTGTTACACGGCAGCACACTCCAATGGATTTATATTCACAACATACTATTCTTGTATAATCTCCAGATCACCAGGCATTAGGACCATGGGTGTTTTAGTCCAAGGGTTAGGGATTGGTCTTCCAATCAAAATTTTAAAGGGTGACAATTTGGTAATTTTATTTTGTGTCATTCTAATTTCTGCAAGCACTGCAGGGAGGTAACTTTCCCACTTAACATATGTACCTCAAGTCGCTTTCCTCAATTTTTCCTTGATTGTTCTGTTCATTCTTTCTACAATCCCTGAACTCTGAGGATGATATGGGATGTGGAACTGCCCTTATTTGAGTCAATACTAAATGGGCATCCCCATCTTGGAATTATCTCTTTGCACAAAATCTTGGCTACTGTCTTGGCATCCTCCTTATTTGTTTCAAATGCTTCTGGTCACCTGCTGAACCTGTCCAATATTACCAATAAATACTTAATTTTACTCCTTTTCTTTTTGGCCATTTGAGTAAAATCAATCTGCAATTTCTGAAGTGGACCCTGTGGAGCGGTAAATGCTCATGTTTACCATGTTTTTGTCCTTGTGTGTTATTCCCAACACAAACCATACTTGGTCCTCTACCATTCATTTACATTTTTTTAATGCAAATATATGCAATGTTCGGTCCGCCCCCTATTTGTCATCATTGAGCAAACTTTGACCCTGAAACCTCACAGTCAGCAGACATATTCCAGCCAATCAGCAGCATACCCTCCCTCCCAGACCCTCCCACCTCCTGG
Source organism: Rana temporaria (assembly GCF_905171775.1). Classification (NCBI taxonomy): domain Eukaryota; kingdom Metazoa; phylum Chordata; class Amphibia; order Anura; family Ranidae; genus Rana; species Rana temporaria. The sequence goes on from NC_053493.1 coordinate 222,808,918, forward strand.
ACAGCATCCATTTTAGATTCATTCAGAAGCTGCAGTCTTAGTGAGAGGAGGGTAAGTGTAGCAGCTGCGGATTTAATGGGGAAATCGATAGCTAGGCCAGTGTATTCAGTGTCCACTCCAGTCCTGAAAGACTCATCTGATCTCTGCTGTAAGGACAGCGTCCTGACAGCACCCCAAAAAGCCATTTTTAGGGCTTGTAAATCAGTTATTTTTTTCCCTCTGTAATCTAATTGCAGTTGCCTGCCAGCGTGTGTGTCAGGCTCACAGCGTATACTGTGCCCACTTTCCCAGTGCCACCACTCATATATGGTGTCACAGTAGATTACATAAAAAAAAAAAAAAATTGACTGTGATTGAATAGCAGTCAGTTGCCAGTGCCAGCGTGTGTGTCAGGCTTACATCGTATACTGTGCCCACTTTCCCAGTGCCACCACTCATATCTGGTGTCACAGTAGATTACATTTAAAAACATAAAATACAAATTTGACTGTAATCGAATAGCAGTCAGTTGCCAGTGTCAGCGTGTGTGTCAGGCTCACAGCGTATACTGTGCCCACTTACCCAGTGCCACCACTCATATCTGGTGTCACAGTAGATTACATTTAAAAAAATAAATACAAATTTTGACTGTAATCGAATAGCAGTCAGTTGCCAGTGCCAGTGCCAGCGTGTGTGTCAGGCTCACAGCGTATACTGTGCCCACTTGCCCAGTGCCACCACTCATATCTGGTGTCACAGTAGATTACATTTAAAAAATAAATAAAAAAATTTACTGTAATCGAATAGCAGTTAGTTGCCAGTGCCAGTGTGTGTGTCAGGCTCACAGCGTATACTGTGCCCACTTGCCCAGTGCCACCACTCATATCTGGTGTCACAGTAGATTACATTTAAAAAAACATTTTTTTTTACTATAATCAAATAGCAGTCAGTTGCCAGTGCCAGCGTGTGTGTCAGGCTCACAGCGTATACTGTGCTCACTTGCCCAGTGCCACTACTCATATCTGGTGTCACAGTAGATTACATTTAAAAAAACATATATTTTTTTGACTGTAATCGAATAGCAGTCAGTTGCCAGTGCCAGTGCCAGCGTGTGTGTCAGGCTCACAGCGTATACTGTGCCCACTTGCCCAGTGCCACCACTCATATCTGGTGTCACAGTAGATTACATTTAAAAAAAACAACTATTTTGACTGTAATAGAATAGCAGTTAGTTGTCTGCAAGCGTGTGTGTCAGGCCTACAGCGTCTACTCTGCCAACTTCTGTCAGTGCACAGTGCCACTCATATCTGGTGTCACAGTAGCTTGCACGCATAGTACAACTAAACTAATCTAACAAAATGACAGGCAGAGGCAGGCCACCCCGCAGGGGCCGTCGTGGTCGTGGTGCTGTGATTCCTTTTGGCCCTAGAATAATGCCCAGTGTTCAGAGGCCACGTACCCTGAACTCAAAAAGTTCTGAGGACATAGTTGACTGGCTAACACAGGACACCCAATCTTCTACAGCTTCCGCTCGGAACCTTGACGCACCATCCTCCTCCAGCTCAGCTTCGAGCACCTCTCAAGTTACCACTCGCCCACTTGCAGCCACCACCAACACTAGCACCACAGCTGCTTCACTTGATCTGTCAGAGGAGTTATTTACACATCAGTTGGAAGAAATGAGTGATGCGCAACCATTATTGCCAGAGGATGTAGATAAAAGGGATATGTCTTAGTCAGGCAGCATTACACACATGGACGTACGGTGTGATGATGATGATGTTGTACCCACTGCTGCTTTCTTTGCTGAGTTGTCAGATACAATTGAAGCGGTTGATGATGACGATGTGTCAGTGGATGTCACATGGGTGCCCGCTCGAAGAGAAGAAGAACAGGAGGAAAATTCAGATAGGGAGACAGAGAGGAAGAGGAGACAAGTTGGAAGCAGGGGGAGGTTGTCGCAAGGAGCTAGTGGCACAGTAAGACAGCATGTATCGGCACCCAGGGTCAGCCAGACAGCACGCCAATCAACGCATGCTGTTGCCACCACCAGAATGCCGTCATTGCAAAGCTCAGCAGTGTGGCATTTTTTTTGTGTGTCTGCCTCTGAGAACAGCGATGCCATTTGCAACCTGTGCCAAAAGAAACTGAGTTGTGGGAAATCCAACTCCCACCTAGGTACAACTGCTTTGCAAAGGCACATGAGCGCACATCACAAATGCCTATGGGATCAACACATGATGACGAGTACAAGCAGCACACAAGCTCAAAGCCACCATCCTCCTCCTGGTCCAGCATCTTCAGCCATGTCAACCACTGCTGTCCTCCTTGCCCCCTCTCAACCATCCGCCACTCCGTCTCTCACCTTGAGCAGTTCCTGCTCATCTGTCCACAGTCAGGTGTCTGTCAAGGACATGTTTGAGCATAAGAAGCCAATGTCACAGAGTCACCCCCTTGCCCGGCGTCTGACAGCTGGCTTGTCGGAACTCTTAGCCCGCCAGCTTTTACCATATAAGCTGGTGGAGTCTGAGGCCTTCAAAAAATTTGGAGCTATTGGGACACTGCAGTGAAAGGTACCTGGCCGAAATTTATTTTCACAAAAGGCAATCCCCAACCTGTACTCTATTGTGCAAAAGGAAGTCATGGCATCCCTGGCACACAGTGTTGGGGCAAGGGTCCATCTGACCACTGATACCTGGTCTGCAAAGCACGGTCAGGGCAGGTATATCACCTTCACTGCACATTGGGTAAACCTGCTTACGGCTGCAAAGCATGTAATGTGTGGCTCTGCAGAGGAGTTGGTGGTGTCACCGCCACGACATGCAGGCAGGAATACTGCCACCTCCTCTACTCCTCCTACTCCATCCTCTTTGATAACCTCCTTGGCTGAGTCCTCTTCTGCTGCTGCATCTTGCTCCACATCAACTACACCCCCCCAGCTCCCCAGGGGCTATTCCACATGTCGGATACTGTACCCAATAAAAATGTTTTTTATTACTTACCTGTTTCCTTGTACACTGTATACCTATGTTATTAGTACCGTAATAGTCCAATAATGGCCCAAACCCCCCCCCCCCCTTTTGGCTCTTTGGTTCGGGGACCTCGGAGCCAAACTCTATTTATCTAGATTCTGGATGATGGTACGCCCCCTTAAATGGTTTTCTATTTTATACCTTCAGAGGTTACATATCAATTATTAGGTGGATAACACACCTGGGCCCCCGGGTGGTCTGTGACAGGCATTACAGGGGTTGGTTACGCCCCCACCCCTCTTGCCTCTCGCATTCCACCCACAATACTTCCCAGTACAATCACTAGGAAGTATCCTCTGATCATATTTTGTTTTACTTTAACCATACCCAGACTTTTCTAGGTATGACTTTGGCATCTGTCTTTGTTGCTTGCTATGCCAAATCTGGACATAAGTGGCTATGTCCCTCCGGTCCTTAGCCTGAGCTACCATCAGGCTGGACCGGATAATCTTTACTTGTCCAGATTCTATACTGAGCCCTCCCTATGCAACCACCATTGCGGGGACTGTCCCAGCATTATCCACTATCAGTGCATGTCACCTGTTCCACCAGGGTGCTGAGATCCCCCGGCCTACTATATCCGCAGTGGGATCCATGACTATACCTTTTCAGGCTATTTGTCTCGATCATACACATGCCTCTAGCACTGCTTAGATGCTGCCCTAAGTCCACCTTGATGCCCATTACCCATGGGACACTTTATTATAAGACCTTACAAACTTCATTATTTGTATTCTTCATAGTCAATCTCTATTTTTCTTTATCAGTCATCACATGAATTGTTATATATTTTATATCTGATGTATGTAGACTCCGCTGCTCGCCACTCCCACTCCCCACGGGTAGGCTTGGCTAGCCTTGGGCGCCCCCTCTGGTTGTCCAATGACCATCCCCGTCGGGACTTTAGCCCCGCCCCACGGGCGGTGTCTTCCACGGAGATGTGTCTCTCTCTGGACACCCGCCCCTACATCGCGGGATACCATTGCCTGGCGCATGCGCAGACCATCGCGCTGACGTCATGGACACGCCCACACCCAGTGACGCCCTCCATCAACGTCTGCTGACACCGCCAGCTGTGCGGCCAGGGGGTTTAAAGGCAGACATCTATCTGCCTGCCTGTTAATGGACGCCGGACCCCGGGTCTCCTGTGGCCTTACCTGGCTCACAGTAAGACCTTTACCTCTCCTTCAGTATACCTTGCCATCTATCCCCAGCCTTCCGACCTACCTCCCCAACCCATCTGTTCCCAGTCTTCCCACCCACCTTCCCAATTCCCACCCCCCCCAACCCATCTCCCTCCTCCCTCTTCCACTTCCCTTCCCTCCTCCCCCCTCCTCCTTTCCCCCTTTGTTTCCCCCATTCCCCCTACTTCCCTCTCCCTCTTTCCTTCCCTTCCCTCTTTCCTAACAACCCCCCCCCTTCCTCAATCATCACCAATTCACTTTAATTTGCTCTCCTTATCCAGGTGACACTGGATGGCGTCACCACCCTGACGCCACCACGGGACCCTATGTGGTCCCCCCCCCCTTTGGGAGTCCACTACCCTGGTCCCCCTCGTGGAGGTTATCTGTGGCCCGAGATATCCCAATCTGGGCTCTCGTTTCCGGGGCCCCCTACTTGCACTACACTTCCTTGCATTCAAGGTAAATCCTTTTCACAATTTTTACTTTCTTTTTTCAATTTGTCGCCCTTGTTCATTTCTCAATTTTGTTTTGTGGTTCACCTCACCCCCCACCCCCCTTTTTTACCTTCTTCCTCCTTCCCCCCCTCCCCCTGTCTCCTTTCTCCCCCCCCCCCTTGTTGCCAATTGTTTTCCATCATCACCCCTTATCACCCTTTTGATAACTTTCACATCACTCTTAATTTTTTCCTTATCACCGGTCCTACACCATGTATTGCACCCATAACATCTCCCCACGCACAATACCCCCCCCCCCCATTTGAAGCTGGGGCCGATCATACTAATTATTATTTTTCCTACCCTATCTATCTGCTAGAAGGTCCATTCGCCCATACACATACCCCCTGTCCGCCACTCGGGAACCTATGGTGGTTACTGTCCTCCCCGCTGGCCTGGTGAGGGAGGCTTTTAGGTGAGCAACGGAGTCTTTGTGTTCCCCCAACCCAATTTTTGCAATTGTTGTCTATGTATTACTGTTTGACCCCTGTCATTTTTTAATTTTAGACGCTCTTCTGATGAAGCGGCTGTAGCCGCAAAACTAGTTAAGGGGCCCGATATGACTTTCAAACCCATTATGCTTCTCCCCCCTGTGGGGACCACTATACTGGTGCCATGTTGGTCGTATATTGTTTGTTTTATTTTTTAACCGTGTTTTCCTCTTGTGTCTTCATTGATACTGTACCCAATAAAAATGTTTTTTAATACTTACCTGTTTCCTTGTACACTGTATACCTATGTTATTAGTACCGTAATAGTCCAATAATGGCCCAAACCCCCCCCCCCCCTTTTGGCTCTTTGGTTCGGGGACCTCGGAGCCAAACTCTATTTATGTCAGGTACGACAGTGTCACGCCGTCTTGGGGTTGACTTGCCTGAAAGCAGAGAGTCACACCGGACCAGCACTCCTGTCCGCCCTGAACGCACAGGTGGATCAGTGGCTGACTCCGCACCAACTGGAGATCTGCAAAGTGGTTTGTGACAACGGAAGCAATTTGATGGCGGCATTGAATTTGGGCAAGTTGACACATGTGCCGTGCATGGCACATGTGTTGAATCTGATTGTACAACGCTTTGTGCATAAGTACCCAGACTTACAGGACGTCCTCAAGCAGACCAGGAAGGTGTGTGGCCATTTCAGGCGTTCCTACACGGCCATGGCGCACTTTTCACATATCCAGCGGCAAACAACATGCCAGTGATGCGCTTGATTTGCGACAGCCCGACACGTTGGAATTCAACACTCCTAATGTTCGACCGCCTGCTCCAACAAGAAAAAGCCGTCAACAAGTATTTCTATGACCGGGGTGCTAGGACAGCCTCTGCGGAGCTGGGAATTTTTTTGCCACGTTACTGGACGCTCATGCGCAATGCCTGTAGGCTCATGCATCCTTTTGAGGAGGTGACAAACCTAGTCAGTCGCACTGAAGGCACCATCAGTGACATCATCCCATTTGTTTTCTTCCTGGAACGTGCCCTGCGAAGAGTGCTGGATCAGGCCGTAGATGAGCGGGAAGAGGAAGAGGAAGAGTTGTGATCATCATCACCACCAGAAACAGCCTTATCAGCATCGCTTGCTGGACCTGCAACAACGCTGGAAGAGGAGTGTGAGGAAGAGGAGTCAGAGGAGGAATGTGGCTTGGAGGAGGAGGAGGAGGAGGAAGACCAACCACAGCAGGCATCCCAGGGTGCTCATTGTCACCTATCTGGTACCGTGGTGTTGTATGTGGCTGGGGGGAAGAACAGACCTTCAGTGAGATCAGTGAGGAAGAGGAACGGGACATGAGTAGCTCGGCATCCAACCTTGTGTAAATGGGGTCTTTCATGCTGTCGTGCCTGTTGAGGAACCCTTTTATAAAAAGGCTGAAAGAGAACAACCTGTACTGGGTGGCCACGCTACAAGACCCCCGATATAAGCAGAAAGCGCCTGAAATGTTACCGAATTACCGGAAGTCGGAAAGGATGCAGCAGTTCCAAAATAAATTAAAAAAGTATGCTTTACACATCGTATAAGGGTGATGTCACAGCACCACGGGAATCTAACAGGGGAAGAGGTGAAAGTAATCCTTCTCCTACCACGACCACGCTGGCAAGGACAGGACACTTTACAGACGTGTTGTTGATGGAGGACATGCAGAGCTTTTTAAGTCCTATGCATCGCCACAGCCCTTCAGGGTCCACCCTGAGAGAACGACTCGACCCACAGGTAGCAGACTACCTCGCCTTAACTGCAGATATTGACACTCTGAGGAGCGATGAACCCCTTGACTACTGGGTGTGCAGGCTTGACCTGTGGCCTGAGCTATCCCAATTTGCGATAGAATTTCTGGCCTGCCTCGCTTCAAGTGTCCTTTCAGAAAGGACCTTCAGTGCAGCAGGAGGTATTGTCACTGAGAAGAGAAGTCACCTAGGTCAAAAAAGTCTAGATTACCTCACCTTTATTAAGATGAATGAGGCATGGATTCCAAAGGGACTGACAGTGGGCGATACATTTGACTAAAAAAGGCCTGATGGGAAGAGCTGCCTTGGGCTAAAAATGGTCCACACGCTGCTGTATTTTATTTCTGCATGCCTGGATGACTTGCGTGACTTATCCGCCACCAACTAGGGTTCAAGCTGCAATGTTTTAGTGCACTTTCTGCATGGAAAACATCAATTTGTCTGGCCGCTGCTACAGCAGCGGCTGCAACAATACCTAATTGTCCAGGCATGTGTACATGCCTAATTTTTCTGGCCTCTGGTGCTGCACTGTGGCTGCAAAAACAAAACAAAAAAAAGGCACATACATGTGTCAATTTCCCTTCGTGATCGTTACCTTGTTGTGGTGAAGGGGCTTGCGTATCACAATGAAGCGACCACCTCCATGAGTGTGTTGGCAATGTTGGCACACCCCAGATGATAAGGTCGTTGCTATATTGTGAACAGACAAAAAGCGATCGGCTGGATAATTTTGCATAGAAAAAACATTCATTTTCTTTGTGATCATCTAAGGTGATCATTAAAGCCTACTAGGCCAACAATGGGCCCACACTGCAGAATCATTGTTTTCTGGGTCACTTAGCTGTCACTGAACTACCTCAGCACGACCATAGGCTTTGACAGTTTGGTCTGTCAGAGTTTGATCTGTCACTGTGAAGCGGGCATAACCCTTACACTACCTGATCGATACAACATCATACCTGATGTTTTAAAGCATGTTATTCCAAACAATTTAGGAATGTTAGGTGATTTATGCCCTTTATGGATTAAAACCTGACTCTGCGTCAACTACGTAATTTTCCATGGGAGTTTTGCCATGGATCCCTCTCCGGCATGCCACAGTCCAGGTGTTAGTCCCCTTGAAACAACTTTTCCATCACTATTGTGGCCAGAAAGAGTCCCTGTGGGTTTTAAAATTTGCCTCCCTATTGAAGTCTATGACGGTTCGCCTGGTACGACCGTTCGCGAACATTTGCGGAGGTTCGCGACATCACTAAATGTTAACAATCTGACCTTCAAGAAGCTGACAGGCTCTGGTAAGAGCAAGTAGCTCGGCAGCTTTGGTAGACCTTTGTGGAATTGGAAAGGCTTCATGAACAATGTCTGGTAATTGTACTACAGCATACCCATTTTTAAACTCATGGTCATTTGGTCTAGTGCACAACCCGTCTAAAAATTCTCCTGTGGGGTTGACATCAAATCTGCTCTAGGTGTGGTATCTTCATGTATCACCTGAACACAATCATGTTTAGGGATGGTCCCGATGTTTGAGTCGAACGTAAGTTTGACTCAAACATTGGGTTTTCCTTTTTTTCGTAGAACAAACAAACATGGGGGTGCTCGTGGGACATCCACCCCCCCCCCTGCCGCCATCTGGTGCTTCTCCGGGCTATCCCGTGCCATCGTGGGGGGCTGGAGAAAGAATCGCCCAGCGCTGGATGGGAAGCATAGAGATGACTGGTGACCAGATGGTCACCAGTCATCTCTATGACTGTCGGAGGCCCGGGCGCGATGTGATGACATCACGCCCGGGGAACCCGTAAACGCCATTCAAACCACATATGTAAGGTTTTTTAAAGCGTCGCCTATAGAGATTTTTAAGTAACAAAGTTTGGCGCCATTCCATGAGTGTGCGCAATATTAAATCGTGACATGTTAGGTATCTATTTACTCGGCATAACATCATCTTTTATATTTTACAAAAAAAAAATGGGCTAACTTTACTGTTTTGTTATTGTTGAATTCATGTAACCATTTTTTTTTTAAAAGGCAATGGAAAAATTATTGCGCAAATACCGTGCAAGATAAGTTGCAATGACTGCCATTTTATTCCCTAGGGTGTCTGCTAAAAAACATATATAACGTTTTGTGGTTATGAGTAATTTTCTAGCAAAAGAATGATGATTTGTACATGTAGGAGAGAAGTGCCAGAATAGGCCCGGTATGGAGGTGGGTGGTGGGTATAAAAGCCCTCTATTGAAGGGGTTAAAAACATTTTTTCTTTGCATTGGTACAGGTCCCCCAGGACAGTAGCCAGGCCCCCATACCCTTATTATGGCCAATAACTTGCATATATGCTTTCAAAATGGGGAATTTTGTTTTTTCAAGTTCAGGTCCCATAGACTTCAATGGGGTTTGCCATTCGGGTCTGAACTTTTGCGATGTTTGAGCGTTCTGGTGCCAACTTAACTGGGGGGTGTTTGGCCCATCTTTATGTGTGTGTATCTGTGTGTTTGTTTTGTTTTTTTACACTTAAAAAATAGATTTCTTCTAAAAGAATATTCAAATTCTTCTCCAAATTCTTCTCAAGCTACTAATATATAAAGGATGTTTTAAATCACAGCTTGCCTAAGGACTTTTGCTTGGCAGCTAAATAAACATATTGTAATAGTCTCTTTTTCATAATACTTTCCAAATGCTCCTGGACACGTTTGTATCTCTATGGAACTTCTGACTGCATCCAGCAATCCACAAATTGCAAAATTAAATTGCATATCTTTCTATTTCTTGACCTGCTTACTTCACACTTCCAATTGTATTTACTGTATCTTTATCAACTTTATATTGACTAAAGGCCCAGTTACATACATCTGTTTTGGTGCATTGCATATTACATGCATTGCATTAGTGTGTTGAAGTGCCATTCATTTTGAATGGCAACACACTACCCCGGCAAACCTCTAACTTGCATGTGTTGAGGGCGTCAAAACACATACTAAAGAACTATCATGCATTGTGGTGTGCTTTATCTGAAAGGCATTCTAATTTAAGGAATAGGTCTGTCTTTAATCCCCAATGCAATGATACTAGGCACCTTGATGTCTTTAAAAATATGGTGTGTAGTGATCTTGAGAGTCTTCAGATCAAAGAGGTCAGAAATTCACAAAACATCAGACAATGAATTGACTTCTGAATGACCGAAATACATATTTACTATTGAGAGGAGATCCTATGGTGAAATTTAAGAATGATTTGTATTCTTTAATAGAAGGTGGCAAAAGTAAGGGGATCTTGAATGATAAGGAAGCCTCTTACTTGGATCCTTTTTACTGTCGTACACCTATTATTTATTTTTTGCCCAAAGATTCAGAACGACCACCTGGCCATCCAATTGTCAATGGCATTGACTCAGTGACTTCACGGTTGGGTCAGTATCTGGATTTTTTTCTTACAGCCTTTAGTATGTAAGATGGAAGCGTATCTTCATTAAACTAAACAAATTATCCAGATACTTGACACCTTACCTTCTACACCTAATACTATTCTGATTACCGCAGATGTCTTTATATACTATTATTAATCATAAGGCGGCTCTAGCTTCTGTGGTATGGGCATTGGCTGATACCAACCTTAATAGTCAACATGTTCAGTTTTTACTGGATGGTCTTAAGTTTTGTCTTCTTAATAACTATTTTGGGTTTAATAAGGATTTTTATTTGCAGCAGTGCGGAGTAGCGATTGGCGCTCGTTTTGCTCCCAGTGTGGCCAATTTATTTATGGCCCACTGGGAGGAAGATGTAATGTTCCGAGATCGCCCGCCGCAACTTCTCTCTTACAAGAGATATATTGATGATCTGGTGATGGTCTGGGAGGGCGATATGCCTAGTTTCCAATTGTTTATGGACAGGCTCAATACTAATAACAAGAACATTGTACTTACCTGGACAGTTGCCTATGACCAGATCACCTTTTCGGATCTTGAGATCTTTAAAAAAGATAATAAGCTGCATACAAGGAATCATTTTAAGACCACTGTTAGTAATGGGTACATACCCCTTACAAGTTGTCATCATAAACTATGGCTGTGTAATATAACCAGGGGGCAGTTTCTTAGACTTCGTAGGAAATAAACATCTGAGGCGGATTTTCTCTTGCAGTCACAAGTGTTAGCCAATAGGTTTAGGCAGAAAGGCTATTCGCGGCCCTCTATTGATCAGGAGATCGAGAGAGTAAGGGGTATGGACAGGAGTACTATTGTTGCAGATACATTAGTGATCTCTACCAACAAAGAGGCTGTTAGTGGTTTTAAGATGGTCATGGACTTTAGTATCCAACACAAAATATAAATATTTGAGAAGATTGTAGCCAAACATTGGTCTATCTTGAAGGGTGATCAGATTTTGGGCCCTGCTCTCCCTGACCATCCTCAGTTTATTTATAGAAAGGCACCATCTCTTTGGGATAGTCTAGCCCCTGGGGTGATTGATCCACCAATTATCGCTCAGCCTAAGCTTTTATTTTTTTGACAGGTATTTATGCTTGTGGTCGCTGTGCGACCTGTAAGAATGCTAAAAACAATGCTAAAAAGCGTAAAAACGTTAGCTCTTCAGTCACGCATATTCAATATCCAATTAAACAGCTGATCACATGCACCACCGTTGGGGTGGTGAATATGCTGGAATGTGAATCTGGCCTGCAGTATGTGGGGCGTACGTCTCGTGCGCTCCATGTTCGTGTGGGTGAACACATTAGTAACATCAAAAGAGGAGTGAAAACGCCTAGCAATTCTCGTCACTTCAGAAAATGTCATCAACGAGACCCAAAAGGCCTGAAATTTTGGGGGATCGAGAAAGTTTCTAGACATTGGAGGGGTGAACATTTTATTTGTCAACTGAGTTGTCGAGAATCTTATTGGATATTTGAAACCAAGGTTTTGTCACCTGCAGGTTTAAACGTTGACTTTGATTTAAATTGCTTTATTTCTAATAGATAACATTTTATTTTATTTATTGTATATTTTCTTTTTCCTAAGATAATGTTTTATTATTTTTTATATTTCATTATTTGTATTAATCTTTTGTTCATAATTATATATATATATATATATATATATATATATATATATATATATATATATATATATATATATATATATATATATATATATATATATATATATATAGATATATATGTATATATAGATATATATATAGATATATAATTTATATATATTTGTATTTATTTGTAATGATTAAATGTGTTATGTTTTATATTTTACTATAATAATGGTGATGGTGGATGACATCCTGGCCCAGATTCACGTAGATCGGCGCATCTTTATGCCGGCGTAGCGCATCTCATACGTGTTACGCCAACATAACTTAGAGAGGCACGGTCCGTATTCTCAAAGCAAATGCGTCCAATTTTGCGCATGCGTAACGTAAAATTGGCGTAATTCAAAGTAGGAAGGAAGTGGGCGTGATCCATTTAAATGAACCGTGACCCCATGCAAATGAAGGGCCGAACAAACGGCGCATGCGCCATGACGTGATTGTATGTCCTGTGCCCCTCGGCGCATGCTCACAACTACGCCCGGCGGAAATCCTGAGATACGCCGGCCCACCGTTTACGCCCAATGCATAAATACGCCCAGACATGCGTCCGTCGAGTGCAAAAGTACACCCGTCTGTTTGTTAGTGGTGTAAGTACTTTTGCTCTCTTCCTGTTGACCATGTCTGCTCGGCATAGTGGGAGTAGGAAGAAGAACTTCTTCCCAGAGGAGAGGGCCATCATAATATCGGCCATGGAGAGATATGATGCTCGCCTCCATGGGGCACAGAGTAAGGACACCAGCAAGGGGTAGAGGGATGAGATCCTGATGTGGATAACCACCCAGGTCAATGCCGTAGGGAATGAGGTGAGGAGGCCCCAGGACATAGCAAAAAAAATGAACGACCTGCGCAGGAAGGTGAAGGAGAAGCTGGGCAATATGAGAAGGCATGCCAGGGGCACTGGTGGTGGACCAGCCTCTACTATTCGGCTGACTTCTGAGGAGCAGGTGGTTGCCCGCTGCCTTGAGAGGGAGCAAGTGGAGGGAGTGCAGGGCTATGACTCAGTTGAGCCGGCCTTGAGGACAGGTAAGTGTGTTTTTTCTCCTATCTGGTGTGTAGCATGTGAGGGGGTGGAAGGAAACATGTGACACGTGTGTGGGTCCACCAACATGTGAATGTTTTGTGTCATCCACAGATGTCCAGGAGGGAGCTGGGCCATCTGGTGCCTCTGCCCGTCCCACACCTTCATCCCCTGATCATCATGCCCCTGACCCTCTGGGAAGCCAAGAGGCATTGGTGGAGGGGAGTGGTGCCCAGACCTCCACTGAAGAGGTGATTGAGGAGGATGCGGAACATCTGGGTGAGGAGGTGTCCCTGTATCTGGAAGAGTCCTCCCTCTCGGCTGATCCGTCCCGGACGTTAAGCTTCATCTCATCCAGCCCCTCAGGATCCATCCCCAACCCACCCACTCCCTCAAGTGCCTCCCCGTATGCCAGGCCTCAAGCCTCTCCTGGCCCCAGGAAGGCAACCAGGAAGACCAGGGGGGTTCCTGACTTCCTGCCTGAAAATCTAACCAGGGCCCAGGACTCTCAGACCCGCCATATGGGTGGGATGGCCGTGGAGATGAGGCGAGTGGCAGACAGCCTGGCCTCCACGGGACACATCAATGACGCCCTGCAAGATGTGTCTGGCAACACTGCAGCTGTGATCACCTGCCTGGGGTAGCTGCAGGCCACAACGTCTACCCTCGTGGCAGAGGTGAGGTCCCTGACTGAGGCTGTCCAGGGCAACACAGCTGCCATTGAGGCGGAGGGGAGACAGTCACGGCAGGTGCAGTCAGAGACTAACACCACCCTCACCCGCATTGTAGTGGCTTTAGAGGGCAGGCCTTCAGCTTGGGAGAGACCAGGGGATGCTCCTCTGCCTGATGCCCCCCCACCTGAGCCTTCTAACAGGCAGTTACGGAGCCTGTGGCCGTGGCAGCAGGCTTGGCCCACGAGAGGGCAACTGATTTTTTGGGTTTGCCATTATTTTGTGCTCTGGTGAAGAGCGTTTTTATTTATTTTGTGCTCTGGTGAAAAGCGTTTTTATTTATTTTGTGCTCTGATGAAGAGCATTTTTGTTTTGTTTCAATTACTGCACACGGTGAGGCATGCAGATTAGAGTGTGACTGGTGTGTGAATGGGAGGGTGACACTCCTGCCAGCAAAGGGGTGTCACCCTCTGTCATTGGGAAGAAGTTATCTCCACGACCCGTGTGAATGTGGTATAAATGGTCAGCGACATAATTGGAGCCTTGGCGTGGCATTGCTGCTCCCAAGTCCTGCATGTTGGACTTGGGCTAATCCAATGTGATGTGAATGTGGTGTGTGTGAGCTAGGGACCACAGTGGTGTGCATGCGTGCATTCTCCTTGTGCCATGATAAATGTGTGTGTTTAATGTGCAAAGATACGTTCCACGAGACAACTCCTGACTGCTGTTCCCTCAGCAGACGGGGAAGCCTCGGGCAGGGGGGGAATGTCTGGTTCGGGGGTCAGGTCATCACGTATGTCAATTTCCAGGCTCTTTCTCTCAGCAAAGTTGTGCAGAATGCAACATGCACCGATGATCTGGCACCCCCAGACTTAACCAGGCATCGGAAACGGGACTTCAGGATGCCAAATGTGTGCTTCACCACTGTACGGGTACGTATGTGTGCAGCATTGTAGTTTTGCTCTCCTGTGGTTTGGGGATCCCGGAATGGAGTCATGAGATGGGGCCCAAGTGCATATGCAGAGTCACCTGGAAGGGAAAAGACAGGAGGATGTTAGTCGTGCATGTGCCCCTCGTGAGGTCGGACAGTCATGCCTGACTCCCATGTCACTCACCAACCAGCCAGCTGTCCCCATACACGTTCTGTTCAAATTCTGTTTGGATGGTGCTTTGATGGTATATGTAGCTGTCGTGGCTGGACCCTGGGTGTTTGGCACGGACATGCCATATGTAGCCTTGGCCATCGACTATCACCTGTACGTTGATGGAAAGCCAGTGCTTACGATTGTGGTATATGTGCTCTGTGGCACGGGGGGGGGCGTAGTGCTACATGTGTGCAATCAATGGCCCCCACGGTGCGTGGGAATCCTGCAATTCTGACAAAATCCGCCAATGCCTTCTGCCGCAGATGCTCATGGGTGGATCTGATGATGTGGTGGGACATGCGTCTGAGGATTGCGGGGACAACCTGGTGCACACAACTGCTCATGCTGGTTTGTGACATCCCAGCCACGACTCCACTTGTACGCTGAAAAGATCCACTGGCGAGGAAATGGAGTGTTGCCAGTACCTTGACCAGTGGCTGCACTGCATGTGAGCGATGTGTCTGGCTGGTGATGTCATCCTGCAGGGTTGTGGCTAATTCCAGGATGGCAGCAGTGTTGAATCTGAAGATGCGATACACCTCGGAATCACCCATGCCAAAGACGTTCATGCGCGTTCGGTATATCCTCTCCCGTGCCCTCCTCCTTCTATGCGCCTGGCCACACACTAGTAGTGCTATGACCATGCCTGCCCCTGGCATGTTGGCATACGGATGTGTTGTCCTGCAAGTGTGGTTGCTCAGCTCGTCGGTAATGGTGCTGCTGCAGCTGCTCTCCAGCTGACCTGCACACGTCTGGTGCAAAGTTACCCCTGCTTTATGAGGGGTAACTTTAGGCCGGATGTACAGCTTATGCGCACCGCGCGTAGCCTGCGTCGGGCGGACGTACATTCGGGAATTGGCGTATCTCGCCTCATTTGCATATTTGAATAGGAAATCAATGGGAAATGCAAGATGCGCCCAGCATAAATATGCGCCCACGCTACGCCGGCGTAGAAAAGTTACGTCGGTCGGAAGAAGCCTATTTTCAGGCATATCTGGTTCTGTGGGTACGGCGCATAGATACGCCGGCGTATATATACACTTACGCCGCGCATCTCGAGAGGCGCCGGCGTAACTTCTTTGAGGATCTGGGCCCCTATATTTTATAATGAAGGAGTTAACTCTGTGTTCCCTATTTCTTAATAGATGTTTAGTACCCATATAAATTTGCTTTTAGAAATATTGAGTATTAGTAGGATATATTGGTGGTAGTTTCTTCCTTTTCCCCATTTTTATATATATCTTATTTTTATTTTTATATGCAGTCATTGACCAGTCTGTATGCATTTTTATATTTGTGCCTCTCTTTTTTAATTCATTTTGGCAATCCTATTCAGCGATCGGACGCCCTTTTGTTATTTAAGATGTTCATCTTATATGATTTGTGAGCCATGATTGGCCGTATCTTTCTGAGGGCCCGATTGGCTAACTGAGTGGTTAAACAAAAAAAGGGGGGAGAGGACTGGGGTTGGGAATTGGGCCTAAAGGGGGGCCCAGAAGGGGTTACTATAAGCAGCAAGTAATGATCAAAGAGATTATACCTTGATACAAAATTTATTTATTGGTAGTATCAAAAAGTAGAATATAAAAAAGTACAACAGTTAATAAACTACGTAGACAAGGTAATCGATGTTGAGCGAATGATTACCATTTATAAATTCACAAACAAGACACACGAAAAGAGACACAGACATAAATAAACAGCACCGTCCGGACGTGTATGTATTCGGCCAGTAAAGATGTCAGCACGAATGTTGATTAATTGATAGGTTGGCAATTAATTTGGGATATTCATTCATCTGGGAGAAAATTCAATCCCTGATGGTCCCTACCAAATGAGGCCAATAAGTGCTGACTGGTAAACTGACTGGATACTGTGCAAGTGGGAGAGGGAACGGGGGAGGAATCAGGGAGGGGGGAATGGGGGAGAAGATGGAGCGAGCATTAGTCTGAAAACCGGTATCAATGAGCTTTTTCAGATGGTTAATGGACTAAAAAAAAAAAGATTTTTTGGAGAAAAAAAAATACAAGTTGTTTTGTATTGAGTAAATACTCAAGTTGAAGTCCAAACTAAAAATCAAAGAGAAAGGACCCGAGTATATCGATACCGATTGTTCAATTAAATTGCTGGCACATAGCGGAAAAAGTTAGTGGTGTTAGTCAAGCCAGATGAAACTGAATTCAGATGTATCCGTTAGTAGATATTAGGTTTCAAAATTAATCAGCTTGTAAATCTATAGCCATGCTTGAACAGATCTATTTAGTCAGTGTTTCAAAATAAGGCTACATAGGTGATACAAGATTGAAACGTCATCACCCGGCACGGTCACGTGACGTAATGTGCAAGCGTGTTGGATAGTGGACGGAGGACGGAGGAGTTTGCCAACCATAGCGGAGGTCACACATGCGTGCAACTACTTGCATTTGAAAGGAAAAGGTCAGCTAAACAAGCGTTCAGGCACGCATAGAGCCACACGCTACATCTGCTGAATTCACGGCAACACGTGCAGCTCATATGGACCCAGTGAATTTCTTTTTGGCTCATTCAAAGGACTCTACTATGTGAAGCAGTTTACAACTCACATACATGGATGACAACGCCAAATCACAGCAAAAACGACTGAGTGGTAATGTAAACCCCATCACATTATGAATGTATTTTCATTCCACTTACAAGTAATGAAATAGCTGTGTACATTGATGGTCTACTCCTACTATAAAAATGTGCCAAATGATATATGCTTCAATCTTGTATCACCTATGTAGCCTTATTTTGCAACACTGACTAAATAGATCTGTTCAAGCATGGCTATAGATTTACAAGCTGATTAATTTTGAAACTTAATATCTACTAACGGATACATCTGAATTCAGTTTCATCTGGCTTGACTAACACCACTAACTTTTTCCGCTATATGCCAGCAATTTGATTGAACAATCGGTACCGATATACTCGGGTCCTTTCTCTTTGATTTTTAGTTTGGACTTCAACTTGAGTATTTACTCAATACAAAACAACTTGTATTTTTTTTCTCCAAAAAATCTTTTTTTTTTCAGTCCATTAACTATCTGAAAAAGCTCATTGATACCGGTTTTCAGACTACTGCTCGCTCCATCTCCTCCCCCATTCCCCCCTCCCTGATTCCTCCCCCGTTCCCTCTCCCACTTGCACAGTATCCAGCCAGTTTACCAGTCAGCACTTATTGGCCTCATTTGGTAGGGACCATCAGGGATTGAATTTTCTCCCAGATGTATGAATATCCCAAATTAATTGCCAACCTATCAATTAATTAACATTTGTGCTGACATCTTTACTGGCCAAATACATACACGTCCGGACCGTGCTGTTTATTTATGTCTGTGTCTCTTTTCGTGTGTCTTGTTTGTGAATTTATAAATGGTAATCATTCGCTCAACATCGATTACCTTGTCTACATAGTTTATTAACTGCTGTACTTTTTTATATTCTACTTTTTGATACTACCAATAAATTAATTTTGTATCAGGGTATAATCTCTTTGATCATTACTTGCTGCTTATAGTAACCCCTTCTGGGCCCCCCTTTAGGCCCTATTCCCAACCCCAGTACTCTCTCCCCCCTTTTTTTGTTTAGTCATATTAATGGTTACAGCAACAGTTCCCAACAGGGCATATGATCTACTATAGATTCTGATATTCACCACCTATATATTAGTGAATTCTCGTACATTCCCTTCCCCCATGTCCCCTAATATTTTATATAACTGAGTGGTTACCATGACACTTTAAAAGCTGTTTTCAGCGGGACGTCTAGGTGTCTTCCTGCCCCACGCTGAAGAAGTCCCGCCCATAGGATGTAACGCGTACGGGGGATGAGCCACGTAGGACGTCACCCGCAATCACCGATGCTTTTTTTACCTTCGTATGGATGTGTTGCACGCCTTATCAGCTGGCACTCGTGCCTAGAGTGCCTTAGCATGTGAGTCGTGTTGCCTTATGAGAAATGTTATGCCTAATCGCCATTAGCAACAGGGAATAATTGTATATGTATATATATATATATATATATATATATATATATATATATATATATATATATATATATATATACTTTAGGATAATTTTAGAGGTGTAGTGTGTAGGAGATGGTTTATGTAAAGGGTTAACTGTACTGACTGTCTGGAGTCTGAAAATATCTATTTAAACTCTCAGTTTGATATGCATGAAGGCTGGTGGATAAGGTGGCAAGAGACGCTCAGTCTCCTACACCTTTTGGAGATACAAAGCAAGCCAGGAAGAAATCACAGCTGGACAATAGACTATACGGAGTCACCTGGATTGGCTGTTCTCTTCCATGAATAGACATTGAAGGAAAGTTAACGAACTAAGATGTAATTAGTTTAACTTCAAATCTATTTATCCCTAAAGTTAAGGAGGAAGTTGCCCATATTTGGGAGAGCTAACTATAGCTAATCAGAGGTGACACATGGGCTATAAAATATGGGGTCTCAATCAATAGATTGGAGAGAGGTGATGAGAACTCCTGGACCCGGGACTTCAGTAACAAGGTAAATTATCAGAAACCATCTCCCAAGCACTTACCATATATTTTGTCATAATTTATTATGTTTAATATTTTTAGTGTGATGTACTTACTTTGTATTTGAAACTAATACTTACTCCCTTGCTTAAAGGCTTGTAAATGTATGTGGTATATTAGATTTTCTCTAAAAAAATTGTGTTATGTTAAAGCTTTCGCTCTGGTCAATAGAACTCTTATTTAAACCATATATCATATATGTGAGATATTAAATCTTAAATATAGAATTATAGGTAACAGATTGGTGGCCACGAAACTATGAACAAGACTGAAAGTATTTAATATAATAACAAAATATTTGTGTATTAGAGATTAAGGTTATTAGGAGGAATTCAATCAGAGTCAGCTTATCCAATCTATCTAGGGAAAATATAGGTAAATATATATATTTTTTTTTAGTGGGTATTACCTCTAAGGAGAGAATATACACCACAGGTTATGTTTAAGGTTATTAGGGGGAATTTAAGCTGAGTCAGCTTATCCTATCTATCTAGGGAAAAATATAGGTAAATATGTTTCTTTTTATTAGTGGGTATTACCTCTAAGGAGAGATCATACACCACAGGTTATTTTATCATAATTTTTTTTATTTTCTAATTTTTTTTGTTTGTTTCATTTATATCCCAAAATCATAATTGATAAAAGTACTTTGGATGTACCATTATAACCGGTCAATTTAATGGGGAGGAGGTACAGTATGGGAACATTTTTGTGTTAATTGTCGTTGTTTTATTGACAAACTGAAAGAGTGGTCATTGGTTTTGTGAAAAAAAAATGTTTATTTTGTTTTGCAATTTATACAATTTTTTTTTTTTTCAAATTCATTTTTTTATATATATATATATATTGGCCCAGATTCAGGTAGAATGGAGCAATATTTGCGTGGGCAAAGAGCAAAGATTTTTCTCTGCGCCCACGCAAATATTTCCATTTGCCCAGCGATTCACGGAGCAGTAGCTCCGTAAATTGCGCGGGCGCTATGCTAATTAGCCCTGCGTAAGGGCGCCTAATGTAAATGATCCCGCCGGGGGCGGGAATCATTTAAATTAGGCGCGCTCCCGCGCCGAGCTAACAGCGCATGCTCCGTCTGGAAACTTTCCCGACGTGCATTGCGGCAAATGACGTCGCAAGGACGTCATTTGCTTCTAAGTGAACGTGAATGGCGTCCAGCGCCATTCACGGTTCACTTACGTAAACGACGTGAAATTTAAATTTCACGGGCGGGAGGCGCAGCTATACTTTAGCATTGGCTGCGCCTGCTATTAGCAGGAGCAGCCTTATGCTAAAGGCGCCGTACGGAAACTCCGTACCTTGCGTACGCAGGGCCCGCGCAACTTTTGTGAATCGGTGGTAGTATGCAATTTGCATACTACACGCCGATCACAAAGGCCGCGCCCCCTAGCGGCCAACGCAAGAATGCAGCCTGGGATGTGAAGGCATAAGGAGGCTTATGTTTGTCACATCCTAGGCTGCATTCGGTGTAACAAGGCTCCTGAATCAGGAGCACTCGTTACACCGGAGCAAGTAAGCACTTGCGCCGCGCAACTATGGTTGCGCGGGCGCAAGTGCTTCTTGAATCTGGGCCATTATTATTATTAATAATTATTGTTATTATTATTATTTTTTTTTGTCCCAGCCTTAGTTTCAGGCTTTATTTTTTATTGATATTGGTTGTTGTTTAAGACACTGAAACGTGCTTGTTTTCTGTTGTCTGTAGAAAGACACTGAAAAAGTGGTCTGGACTTTGTTGTTGAAAGAGTTCAACAAGTTTTTGTTACAGTAGGTGAACTCGATATTGTGTCAATCTCGCTCCCTTTCTCGGCGAGATTGACCACCTACGAGCCCCATCGCGGGAGCCAGCGCCGAGCTGGCTTGCCGCAATGGAGACAGAGCCGTCATAGAAGCGACGGGAGATCCGACTTGGATTCCCGCCAATTCTATATGTGTGCGGCGTTTGTTATGAATCCTGAGGGGGAAGTCCCCGCCGGATTTTAAATAAAAATCCGGCATGGGTTCCCCCCTCAGGAGCATACCGGGCCCTTAGGTCTGTTATGGGTTGTAAGGAGAGCCCCCCTACGCCGAAAAAAATGGCGTAGGGGGTCCCCTACAATCCATACCAGACCCGTATCCAAAGCACGCTACCCGGCCGGCCAGGAAGGGAGTGGGTACGAGCGAGCGCCCCCCCCTCCTGAGCCATACCAGGCTGCATGCCCTCAACATGGGGGGGTTGGGTGCTCTGGGGCAGGGGGGCGCACTGCGGCCCCCCCACCTCAGAGCACCCTGTCCCCATGTTGATGAGGACAGGGCCCCTTCCCGACAACCCTGGCCGTTGGTTGTCGGGGTATGCGGGCGGGAGGCTTATCGGAATCTGGGAGCCCCCTTTAATAAGGGGGGCCCCCAGATACCGGCCCCCCACCCTAAGTGAATGGATATGGGGTACATCGTACCCCTAACCATTCACCTGGAGGAAAAATGTCAAAGTTAATAAACACACCACACAAGGGTTTTTAAAATAATTTATTTGTCTGCTCCGGAGGCCCCCCCTGTCTTCTTTATTAGCTCTTTTACCAGGGGGAGCTTCTTCTTTGACGTCTTCGGGTGGGTGGGGGCCGCCGTCTGGTTCTCTTCCACCGCCGGGGGGGGTCGCTTTTAAAAAAGCCCCCACCCCCCGGCGGGTTTCCTCCGGCGTCTTCGGCGGGGGGCTTCTTCTTCCGCTATCCCGACGGGTCTTCTCCGCTATCCGGGGGGTCTTCTCAACTCTCCGGGGGTCTCCTTCTATGTTCGCCGCTCTCCGCTGTTGACTCGGCGCACCCCGGTTCTTCCTCCAGCTGTCCGGTGCCTTCTCCTTCAGCGCTGAACGTCTATCTTCTTCTTCCGTGCTGTGAAGTATTCTTCTTCTTCCGGGCTGTGACGTCATCTTCTTCACTTCTCCAGATGTTGACACGCCGGCTCTTCTCACTGAAATGACGGATGCGCGCCTTGCATCGTACCTATATAGGCCTCACAGTCCCATCATGCTCTGTACCTACCCATGTGATACCTACCCACGTGGGCGCCGAGTCAACAGCGGAGAGCGGCGAACATAGAAGGAGACCCCCGGAGAGTTGAGAAGACCCCCCGGATAGCGGAGAAGACCCGTCGGGATAGCGGAAGAAGAAGCCCCCCCGCCGAAGATGCCGGAGGAAACCCGCTGGGGGGTGGGGGCTTTTTTAAAAGCGACCCCCCCAGGCGGTGGAAGAGAACCAGACGGCGGCCCCCACCCACCCGAAGACGTCAAAGAAGAAGCCCCCCCTGGTAAACAGAGCTAATAAAGAAGACAAGGGGGGCCTCCGGAGCAGAAAAATAAATTATTTTAAAAACCCTTGTGTGGTGTGTTTATTAACTTTTGACATTTTTCCTCCAGGTGAATGGGTAGGGGTATGATGTACCCCATATCCATTCACTTAGGGTGGGGGGCCGGTATCTGGGGGCCCCCTTATTAAAGGGGGCTCCCAGATTCTGATAAGCCTCCCGCCCGCATACCCCGACAACCAACGGCCAGGGTTGTCGGGAAGGGGCCCTGTCCTCATCAACATGGGGACAGGGTGCTCTGAGGTGGCTCTGAGCACCCAACCCCCCATGTTGAGGGCATGCAGCCTGGTACGGCTCAGGAGGGGGGGGCGCTCGCTCGTCCCCACTCCTTTCCTGGCTGGCCGGGTAGCGTGCTTTGGATACGGGTCTGGTATGGATTGTAGGGGGACCCCCTACGCCGTTTTTTTCGGCGTAGGGGGGCTCTCCTTACAACCCATAACAGACCTAAGGGCCCGGTATGCTCCTGAGGGGGGAACCCATGCCGGATTTTTATTTAAAATCCGGCGGGGACTTCCCCCTCAGGATTCATAACAAACGCCGCACACGTGTAGAATTGGCGGGAATCCAAGTCGGATCTCCCGTCGCTTCTATGACGCGCTTGCTGGGATGTGCTGTCACTATTCCGGTGAGTGCGAGATGTCGGCGAGATCTCGGCACCACGTCGCCGAGAATCATCGCGATAGTGTTGTGCAAAAAAAACAATATATCAAACACCTACTGTAGTTAAATTGTATGTCCACTAACATTGAAACCAAACCTACAATAGATTTTGTTATTTATTGTTCTCATTAATGTCAGTTAAAGTACAAGACTGTGGAAGGCTTGCTACTGAAACTAAAATCTGAGAAAGATTATTAGTGTAAAATAAGGTGCATTGAAAAAAAAATACATTATACCTTGAATTTTTTTTGGTTAGTTCAGTTTTTTTTTACTGAATTGAGTGTTACACATAGTGGTGTAAACACTCCTCTATTTACATTTTCTATTGAAAGCTTAGAGGTGTTCATCCTAATTGATTCTTGGGGGCTTCTATTGTTCCCTTGGTCTATTGTGTAAATTTAGACAAGGTAGGCACAATGCTTTGTTAAGGATAATTGGTTTTCCCCACTAATCTAAAAAGACTGCTTTAGGGACAGCTGAAAATATTGTTTTTTTTTTTTACTGTATTTTTGGGGATTTTATTTTATTTGAGTTCTTGTTTGGTTGTTTTTTCTGCTTCTCTTTCTCCTTTACTGTAAGTGACTTTATAGTAGAGGGGAACAATTAATTTAATTCAGCTCACAAATTGTGCATACTAGCTGTTCATAATGGATGCCTGGCTAGAAAGTTTTGTAGCAACTTTTAGGCCTTGTACTCACGGCAGGACATGTCCGATGAAAACGGTCTGCAGACCGTTTCCATCGGACATGTCTGGCCGGGGACTGCCCGGGGACTTCTGTTCGATGGCTATACACACCATCGAACAGAAGTCCGCGCGTAAACAATACGCGGGGCGTGTCCGCGGTGTCGCCGCGTCGATGACGCGGTGTCGCCGCAACAATGACGCGGCGACGTGGGCGGCCTGCCTTTAAAATGCTTCCACGCATGCGTCGAAGTCATTCGACACATGCGAGGGATGGCGGGCGCCAGGACATGTACGGTAGGTCTGTACAGACGACCGTACATGTCCGGCCGGACAGGTTTCCAGCAGACATGTTTGGTCGTGAGTACGGGGCCTTACTCTTAAACATAAGAACAATGGGCCAGATTCACAAAAGAGATACGACGGCGTATCTACTGATACGCCGTCGTATCTCTGAGATACGATTGTCGTATCTATGCGCCTGATTCATAGAATCAGGTTACGCATAGATAGCCCTAAGATCTGACAGGTGTAAGTGACTTACACCTTCCGATCTTAGGCTGCAATTCTAAGCCGGCCGCTAGGTGGCGATTCCATTGCGGTTGGTGTAGAATATGCAAATGACTAGTTACGCCGATTCACGAACGTCCGCTTTGCCCGTCGCTCTAAATTTACGTTGTTTCCATAGAGATGCGTCGCGTAAAACGAAGACTAACCAATGTTAAGTATGGCCGTCGTTCCCGCGTCAAATTTAAACATTTCACGTCGTTTGCGTAAGTCGTCCGTGAATGGCGCTGGACGCCATTTACGTTAACGTCGAAACCAATGACGTCCTTGCGACGTCATTTAGCGCAATGCACGTTGGGAAATTTTAGGGACGGAGCATGCGCAGTACGTTTGGCACGGGAACGCGCCTAATTGAAATGGTCCCCGCCCCATTTGAATTAGGCGGGATTGCGCCGGGCGGATTTACACTACGCCGCCGCAAGTTTACAGGTAAGTGCTTTGTGAATCAAGCACTTACGCTGTAAACTTGCGGCGGTGTAACGTAAATGGAATACGTTACGCCGCCGCAGTGTAACGCAATTGTATGTGAATCGGGCCCAATGATTTTGCCTGTGATACTAAAGTATTGGAAGAACAAGCAAAAGCAACCAAAAATAACAAACAACTTAAAAATCTAGCCTTAGGCATGTTTGCTGCTTGCATGGCTATGAAGGCTAAAATAAAGAAATTGGAAGGTATAGTCTGTTATAAAAATATTACAATTTCTGAGAGGGAAAAGGAGAATACAGGTTTACAAAGCCATGTACAAACCTTAACTACCCTTAATCAAATAGTTAATGCCTCACAGGAACCAAATTAAAAAAAATTACAAATTGGCCCAAAAAGACGTGGTACAATATAAAAGCATGCTAACTAAAGTTGAGACTGAACTGGACCATGTAAATATTGCATACAATGTGCTCCAAGATCAGTTACATGAATCTAAGAAAGGAAAGTTTAGAGGACAGGCTGTGGCTAGCATATGTGAACATAGTAATGATACGGCACCTACCGGTGCATTTGAAATTGGGGACACTGAGGAATATGAAGAGTTTTAGGGAGAGGAAGATATGGATCCTAGTTCTACTTTTCTTGTGGTGATGGGAGAAATTGCAAAGCCACAGGAAAATCAAAAAGGTCCCATTGTCATAGACCCACCAGACAATGGGGACCAGCTATCCAGAAATGAGGAGAAGGACAAGCTCCCCATCATGGGTAGGCCCCAGATCTTATCTCCTAATGAAGGAAATCAAACATTTTTAGGATTTGATAGTGAAGGGAATGAGATGATTTCCAATGTATACCCAATTCAACCGGTAAAAATCCTTATGAGTATGGCTGATTTCATTGGCAAAATTAAATCTACTGAACACAGTACTTCACATGCAACCATGACATTTTAACTGATTTTTCTTCTACTAAGAATCTTTTTCAGTACAATGACAATTTGCTTTTAGCCACATGCGACAAAGAAAAGCATTTGCGGCTATTGGAGGAACTCCGACGGATCCTAGGAAAAACGGGACAGAATAGTAATCCCATTAAGGCACAATTGTCGCAGGAATCTGTGTCTTTTCTGGGGATTACAGTGGCAGCAAACGGTAGTAAGATAACAACGGAGAAGGTAAAAACCATTCTACAATTGCCTCTAACAGTAAGTATGCCCACTCTCAGATCTTTCCTAGGAGTGGTAAATTATTTGCGGGATTTCATCCCTGAAGGTGTGCATAAGTCCGCACCACTGTATGATTGGGGGAAAAAGGATACCCGATGGCACGGGACTGAGCAACACACCAATCCAGTGCAGGAGCTTAAAGAAGCTTTAGCGCAAGCGCCAGTATTAGCCAACCCAGAGTACCAACTGCCCTTTAACATTGAGACTGCCATATCAGAGACAGCCATGTCAGCTGTTCTGTCACAGGAAATCCATGGGCAACAGAGACCCATATTATATGCTTCTAAAGCATTATCTCCTGTGGAAATGAAGTACTCTCTATGTGAAAAACACCTTCTTGTCACGTTGGGGGCAGCGAAATACTACACATACATTATAGGACTTAACACAGTCATTCTGCACACAACTCACACGCCCACTAAGTTTCTACTCACAGACAGAGTGAAGGATGGCAATGTATTCAATGCCAGACAGGCCCATTTCGCTCTGTTGCTCCAAAATCAAGACATTAAAGTCAAACAAACAAATAATCCTTCCACTAGGGCCCACGGCCTCCTTTACCAAGGAATACCACATGAATGTGCTATCACCCCACAATCAGAGACACAACATTTCTTTAGACCTTTGTCAGCAAATGAAAAGGTCCTGGAAAATGCAGTCCCAATTTTCACAGATGGATCATGTTTTTACGTGGAGGGTTCCCCACATGCAGGATTTGGAATATACATTATCGATACACATGCAAAGACCCAAACATCAATCTTTCGGTCATGTCAAGTCAAATCTGAACAATTCACTGAGATGGCTGCGATTGTTCATGCCCTAGAAATGATGAAAGGGGATCAAGAAATTGTTGTATACTCAGATTCTGCATGGGTCTGTAATGCTTACAGAATTTCTGCCCTTCTGGCACACCCAGCAGTACATGTCCTCAGATGGGTCTCCACTTAAACACGTATCCCTTTCCGGTTCTGGCGCCGCATGTAGGGGAAGCTAGCTCCGGAGGCTCCGCACCCACCGCTCGGATATTCAGCATATAAAACCCCAGCATAGCCCCGGATTGCGGTGACCTGCATCCCTGCACACTGTACGGGCCTCAGTGGATGGAACGATACCTCACACAAGCCCGAGCGTCACGGGGCTCGGGCACAACTGACTCAGCCGTGGAGAGTGCGGCCCTGGGCAACACGGCCGCTGTAGAGAACGCACGTGGCGCTCCTTCACTGCAAGGTAACCAGCAGCCAGGCTTTTCCAGTAACCAGCCGGACAGCGGATTCCACCCAGAGGAAATGGACACTTCACTCCCTGCTCTATCTGACCAAGCCAGCACGCACGAACGAATCGCTAAAGCTGTGGCGGCGCTGCTTTCACCTACCATCACAGCGGCGGTCGACAGGGCGGTCGCAGAGGGCATACAGCAGCTCCGGAAGGAGATAGGAGAACACTCTGCAAGGCTGGAAATGGTGGAACACCGGGTGTCCTCGATAGAAGAAGACCAACACACCATGGAGACCGTCCTGGAGCGATTCACACAAGACCAGCAGCACCTCCATGATCGCATGGAGGACCTCGAGAATCGCTCCAGGAGAAATAATTTGCGGATAATCGGCCTTCCTGAATCCCACAAACAGAGTTCTTTGATGGACATCTGCTCGGCGGCTCTGCCGCAGATTCTAGGCCTTAAACATAGATGTGTTGTGGAGAGAGCACATCGCATCGGCGCCCAGTCCGAGGATCATACCCGCCCCAGGCCTGTTATAGCCAGATACTTAAATTATGCTGACCGTACGGATCTGCTACAGGCCTTCCGTAAGTCCCGCTCGATAGAGTTTGAGGGCCACAAGATTTTATTATTTGCTGATTATTCGGCGGAGGTGTCACGCAAACGAAAGGACTTCCAGTGCTGAACTCTATAAGAACGGTGTCCGCTTCACGCTAGCCTACCCGGCAGTATTGCGCCTGCAAGCTCCAGACGGGAAACAGCATACATTTCAGTCTGCAGAGAAAGCCAGAGCATTTCTAAACTCTATATCTACCGAGCGTGAACCCACAACCACATATGCAGATCGAGTGAAACAAGGCCCAAGAGATCAGAGGAGCCCACGCAAAGAACCTCCGAAGCGCCTCAAACAAACACAGCCATCCGAACACCAGGAATCTGGTTGATGCTCTTCTACCCCTGCCTTGATCCCAGTGGCACCTTTCAACCCCCTTGATGCTGTGCACTCTCCCCAGGAGCCGTAGCCGTTAGAGCTCTAGGGCTACTTTATTTGTGCACTAACACCCATAGGTGTATGTCATGGGAGTCTCATTCTATACGGAATAGTGTGGGGACTACATACCTCCGCAGCTGGTAATGTTAATGTCATTGTTGGTTTGGTTTTATTGGTTTTATTGTTTTATTATTTTATTATCTTACTAATGCTGTTTGTCTTTTCACAAATATTTGCCCTGCTTATAACGAGGCCTGGCCAATATGGCTGCTGCTGAGACGATTGTTGGTTGTTATAACTTTGTATAACACTCTCCTAGCGAGCAGTTGATATGTACTCCTACCGCAGGGTCGCCTGCAACCGCCACTAAGTTCTACCAGACCAAGGGCCGAAAAACTGTAACTATACCGGCCCCTCTCAATGAGGCTTTGTTGGGACAATTGTCTCCTCTACTAGCGGTGTGGCGGTACATCCGGCGTGGGGATTACATACGGAAAAAAGCGAAGTCAATAATATTATTTGTGGTTATTTTGCTGTTAATTTCTCCTATTTTTCCCTTTCTGTCTCTCTTGACACTTTTCTTTTTCCTATGAGAGGATGGTCCTGCCATTATAAGATCAAGAACCGAAGGTACGCTGTATCATGCCTATCTGAAGTCACCTTTCAGAGACCGGGTAAGAGTTATACAAATTTACACACCTTTATCCCCTCTATATATTTAACATGACCCACTTACAAGTGATATCCTGGAATGTCAAAGGGCTTAGGTCACCGACAAAACGTATGAAAATCCTTAGACACCTCAAAAGACTAAATGTAGACGTTGCTCTACTACAGGAGACGCACCTAGAGGGTAAAGATTTTTTTCGAATGAAAAAACTATGGGTAGGGGAAGTGGTAGGATCGGCTTCGGTCAAACGTAAGGCAGGCACGCTCATTTTATTACATAAAGACTTGGTATATGAATTAATCTCTGTTACCAATGAAGCAGACTTCCATACACCTTAAACTCCCATCAGGTGATCTACGGATCTCTAATATTTACGCCCCCAACTCTCCGGACCAGGACTACTTTACACGGTTGGCACCTCAACTACACCCACATGACTCTATTCCCCACCTGGTAGGGGGGGATTTCAACTCAACTCTTAACGACCAGGAGGACAGATCTCAGCTTAGACCCAGACCTCGAGCATCTCACTCGTCTCGCCCCACCCCTTTTTGTCGCATGATGCAGGCACTGAATTTGTTTGACACGTGGAAAATGCAACACCCTATAGATACGGGTTTTACATTTTTCTCGCCGGTACATAAATCCTTTGCCAGGTTAGACTAGTTTTTATGCACGCATGCGCTCCTACCACGCATACATGATACGGTCATACATGATCTAGTGATCTCTGACCACTCTCCAATTTCGATCTCGCTTAACTTCTGTCGACCGGCTTCATCTGTCATACAGTGGAGATTTCCAGCTTTTTTGGCACACAATGACGACTTCAAGGCAATGCTTAGCTCGGCGTGGGAGGAATACTCACAAGACAATATCCAACATTTAGATAACCCAAATTTATTTTGGGAAGCGGGTAAATCTTATCTAAGGGGTAGGATCATATCGTACGCAGCAGGGTACAAGAAAAATGCACAAAAGCAATACATAGAAGCTAGCAACCAACTGCGTGCGGCACAACAGACCCTGAATGATAATCGCACAGACGACAATCTTAAGACTTGGTTGGCAGCCAAAGAACAATTTGATAGCTGGGCAGAAAAGGTAGAACGGACCAAACAATCGGCGACACAATTACTTTTCCACAAATTTGGGAACAAAGCTGGGAAACTTCTCGCCAGACTCACTAAAGGCCCCTACACACCGACACACATTGACAAGTTAAGGAACCCTGACTGCTCCCTATCCACAACGCCCAAAGATGTCAATAGAACACTAGAAAATGTTTACAGCAAATTATACAGTGCAGAACATATAGATATGGATCTAGCAGAAACCTTGTTAAAGGACACTAAACTCCCACTGATCAGGTCATTTAGAACAAATAAATGCGCCCATTACTTCTGAAGAAATAAAACGCGCTATAGGGGGTCTTTCCAATGGAAAGGCACCTGGCCCGGATGGGTACACATCCGAATTTTACAAACTGCTGGGCCCAGACCTTATACCTGCTCTCCATTCGGTTTACAACCACATATGGGTAGGAGGCCCTTATCTTCCCACGGGTCACCTGGCCAATATTAAACTCATTGCGAAAAAAGGAAAAGACCCACTAGATCCAGGATCGTTTCGCCCCATATCTTTGCTAAATGTTGACTCCAAATTAATGTCCAAGATAGTAGCCACTAGATTGGGGGATATAATGCCATCCCTTATACACAGCGCTCAATCGGGATTCACAAAAGGAAGATCTGCGGCGGCTAACATTCGTAAAGTTATGATGGCCCTCGAATATGCAAAGACACATCCCTCTGACAATACGGTAATAGTCACCCTTGACGCCGAGAAAGCTTTTGACAACGTTAGTTTCAAGTGGCTTTCTCTGGTCATGCAACGCTTCGGTCTAAATGGGTCGTTCTATTCCTTCATACATAGTATGTACTCAGCCCCCTCCGCCACGGTCACTGCAGCAGGCATACAATCCTTCGCCCTTTCGCCTACATAGGGGGACGAGACAGGGTTGCCCTCTATCCCCCCTACTTTTTAACCTCGCGATAGAGCCCCTCTCACGCCTCCTCTCTTCGTCTCCTCTATTACATGGCCTACCCATAGGACGGGAGGACTTGAGAGTGGCTCTATTTGCAGACGACATACTAATATTTTCCTCATCCCCCCTCACAGACATCCCAGCCATACAACATATTTTTGAAGACTTCCGCAAATGCTCGGGACTCAAAATTAACTTCTCAAAGAGCGAGATTCTTTCTTTAGGCACTGCTCCCCTCCAACACACTCTCCCTCCCTCCTCTCTTAGAATAGCTGACACTCATATTACATACCTCGGCTTGAAGATTGGTAAAATACCGTCCTCTCTTTATACTTTGAACTACCCTCCTTTGATTGATAGAATAGTGGGTGAACTTGAAACTTGGAGGGACCTACCTCTTTCGCTCTTTGGGAGATGCACACTATTTAAAATGGTCAGCTTTGCCCGCTTACTATACCCCTTACAAACGCTACCCTTATTGCTGAAACATAAGGATGTTCAATTACTAAATAAAGCAATAACTAAATTTATTTGGAAAAAAGCAAGGCTGAGGATAGCCCTGACCAAACTATTTCTCCCTAAGGGTGAGGGGGGCCTGGGTCTTCCCAATATAAGGATGTATAACTTGGCCTGCCTACTGAGAGTTGGGTTGGACTGGATACTGGGTTCTTCAAAATACTCTAATTTCAGCCTGGAATCCTCACTGGTTAAGCCTTATGATCTGGCAGCTGTGCTTCATAGCTCACTCCAGAAATTGCCAGCGACGATCAAATATAACTTACTTTTTAAAGACACTTTGGTGGCCTGGCGGGAAACCAGAAAGAAACTGGGCTTATCCCCCTTATTTTCTAACCACCTCCCGATCTGTGGCAATCCTATGTTTACACCCAGTCTTCAATACGAACCCTTCTCTAAATGAAAAGACAAGGGGTTGGTTGGGATTCACTCCCTTTTTCAAGATGTAACAGGTACTATCAAGTCATTTTCTCAA
This sequence comes from Rana temporaria, assembly GCF_905171775.1. Classification (NCBI taxonomy): domain Eukaryota; kingdom Metazoa; phylum Chordata; class Amphibia; order Anura; family Ranidae; genus Rana; species Rana temporaria. Next base: position 222,841,166 of record NC_053493.1, read on the forward strand.
TTATCGCTTGAGTTCCACCTTCCCCAAAACCATTATTTCCCATACATGCAATATGTAGATTTTATCAATACGGTCTGCCCAAAAAAGTCTGTCCGTCTCCAAACTTCGTTCATTGATGTCCTTGCAAAGAGTAATAATTACTAAATTTCGGCTATCTACACTCCCCTGATTGCTAAACTATCAACTCCTCTGCAAAATACGTCCATGTCCTCCTGGGTCAAAGACCTGCCAGGCTTTTTGGAAATAGATGATATCATACGTGGTTACAATCTTACTAGGTCTGTCATTCAGTGCGAATCCTGGAGAGAGACTCAGTTCAAGATCATGCATAGGGCATACTACCCCTTTTCTACATCAAAATCGCCTGAAATAGACCCTGCATGTCCATGGTGCTTGACAAACAAACCGACCTTACTCCATAGACTCTGGAACTGTCCACCAATTGTCATTTTCTGGTCTTCAGTCATTCGTTTTGTAACCAAAGTAACACAATTCTGCCCCATGCTGGAGCCAACGCTTTTACTTTTTGGATGCCCTCCCCACACGGAACCGTATTCCTCCACCTACATCCGGCTGCCCCAAAGCACCAGACACTGGATACTTCTAGCCCTGCTTACAGCCCGCAGGACTATTCTGCAACATTGGATCGCCTCATCCCCTCCCTCCATTTCAGCCGTGATAAAAGAGTTGAAATCGCTGTTACTCAAGGAAAACTTGGACATGTTTTCTACCCCCTCACACTCCAAATTCAAGTTTGAACAAATATGGTCGGCTTTCATTATGCACTACCTATCTACTTCAGAACAAAATGCCTTGTCTTCTGGTTCTTTTGCTTTCCTGGACCCCGACCTCACGTGTAAATCCCTTACCCAAGGTTTAATTGCTTAATTGTGCGACCTCTCCCCCCCCGCCCCCCCCCCACACTACCCTATTATTGTTTAGATAGACACGTCTATATCTTGTAAAATGTGATATTGACCTAGCTGTATTGCTACAAGCATGCACAAGGATCTCTTCTCCTCCTTCTCCCTCTCTTTACCTCTTCTTTATCTTTATCTATCTCTATCTTTACCTTTTTATGGAGGACCGTCCTCTGGTTATAAAACAGTTATAAAACAGTTGACATTTTAACATGTTTTAAAATACCTGTCTTTAGCAATGTCCACCATTGTAATGTCTTTACAGTAATTGCCATTGGACTGGACACTGTGTCTCTGTTTTCTCTATTTCTTTTGTATTCTGTAAACTCAATAAAATATTTTTGAAAAAAAAACAAAAAAAAACACGTATCCCTGTTGAAATATATTGTAACATTGGTGCAAAAGTTGCCAGTCAAAACATGGGGGTGCAAAGTAAAAGGTCATACAGGCACTGCCCCATACTGGGAACAAAATGATGTAGCAGATTGCTTGGCCAAACAAGGAGCACAAGGGGGGAAAGATCTGGGAAATTCCTTTGAATTTACTGGACTCAGTCTTGTGCCCCATCGTTTGTGCCCTCACAAAATTCTGCAACTAAAATGTTTTGCTTTCTTCCCTTTTAGAGCCATGAAGTCAATGTGGATTGTTATCCTGCTCCATCTGATCGGACATACCAAGGGAGAGGAGACTGGACCACTCATCAGCGTGATCGTTGAACAGAATCCGGTCCACTGCATAGAGGGGGAATCCGTCTTATTGCCTGTGGCCATTGTAGGAACTGTGGGGGAGCAAGTTTATTGGTGGAGCCCCATTGATAATCATCTAGTCTGGATGAATGGCGTTGCTGGGAATGCCACGGACTACCAGGATAGAGTCATGAGTTTTCAGAACGGATGTTTATTGATTCAAGAGACACGGTTAAGGGATGCCGGAGAGTGGAAATATTCTTTTAGTATCTCCATCCCCTTTGTCCAGCAACACTCATGCATCCACTCTTCAGTACGTCCCAGGGAAAATTACCTTGCAGGTGTCCCCAAAGACTAACACCCCTACTCCTACAACTTTGCCCAAAAATACAGCTGCAATCCCCTATTACAAACCAACCTCCTTGGAATGTCCAACACTGCAAGAGGGACCACCTAGTGGCCTAACGGAAACCTCAATCCCTGGAATATTGTTTAATAACGTTAAGTTTATTCATGTGCAGGTGGTACTTAATTTGTCCCAGTGGAACATGGCTGAATTTGGCCCGGACAAATGTATCTTTGTTTTACTATTCCTTGCTAGTAGATTTGATTGCCTCCCATGCAAACCAAACTCAGGATCCATTTGCAGAACCAAACCTTCCTCCCCACAGGGGTATTTTCAGATCCAGAAAGTTAAAGGGCATGGACAGCATACTTGCAGCCGTCCCAGGACTTTTTGGATCTGGCATGTCAATTTGGAATCAAGCCGATTTGTCAGCGATTCGCAGGCATATCGGAAATTGTGAACAGGAAGAGGGTCGGCAAGTGCTGAAACCAGTTCTGCAGGGTGTTGAGGGGCTTGCAGAGGAGGAAAGGTTTACAGTTTATAACATGAAAGACATTGCCCAGTTGTTTGAAAAGACACAACAGAAAATAAATGAAATCATAAATATAAATAATCAGAAAGCTAGAGAGGATGGTATGGGCAAAGGGGTAATATGCACTGCGTATGGAAATTTTATTTTAACAAAGGTCACTAATGTCATCCGAGATATTCACGCCGGTAAAATCCCTGATATATTAAAAGATACAGATCTTACCCAATGGTATTGTACTCACACTAATACTAGTGGGGGAATGAATGTACATTTTGGAGACAAGTGCAAACCTTTGCCAGTTTCCACAATTCGAAGTATAGGGATAGAGACACCACACCCAAATAGAGGGCCGTTTGCTTGCAAGAAAAGCCAGTCACTGTGCATTTACCGTGACCTAATGTACATATCCTTCACAATGTCGCTGCCCATGTTCCATCCACAAGAGGACTACTTTAACACAATGGCGTCCATACACTCCCTCAGATACCTCGAGAATGACGTGTACAAGGAAAGGTTGCACTTCCCCGAAATGCTCATTCAAGTTCAAGGGCGATGGAAAGCACCTCACACTGCCTGCTGCACTGTCAAAGACAATAGATACTTATGCCGTTGTGATGTGTTTGAAATTGACACTCCAGTCTGTGGTCTAAACAATGACCCGGATCCCACAGCCAACGTAGCAAGGGACCCCAACTGGAAAGTCCATGCCAACCACCTCAAGAAACCATTCCAAGTGAAATGGAGGCTAACTGCCCAGTGAAGTTGTCAAAATGGAGAACACCAAGCACAAGGGTCACCTACCACATGGATGGAATGAACTGTGTCGTCACCAATCACCAGACATTTCTCTATGGGGGTCAGTCGTGTCCAATACCCTATCCAAATTTTTGCTTCATTCCACATGAGTACACTACTATTTGGGAAACTATAGTAACCTCCATACCAGTGTTAACAGAAGACTATATCATTGAGAGTACCACTGATGTCCCAGATCCTAGCACATACATACCCCATTTATCAGGAAACCTTCACAATCTGCTTGCAAGGAAGGATACCCATATAATTCAAATTAGTAATGATATGGTGAAAACAGAGGAAAGGTTGAATGAACTTTTACATGATGGGGATTTTAGCTTAGTCACCACTAGGACCTGGATGTAAATGGGAATAAAAGGGCTTCTCATATTGCAATGTGCGGTATTGATTTTCATGACGGGCATGGTGATATATCTTGGCCGACTTCTAAGATGGCAGAGGGAGAAACTTAACATTCTAATGGAGATTAGACATAAACAGTTACTCACTTAAGTGTGGCCGTGTCTCATCTATCTCAACTTGCCACAAGGGGTCATCTGTTGCCTTATGAGAAATGTTATGCCTAATTGCCATTAGCAACGGGGAATAATTGTACATATATATATATATATATATATATATATATATATATATATATATATATATATATTTTAAGATAATTTTAGAGGTGTAGTGTGTAGGAGATGGTTTATGTAAAGGGTTAACTGTACTGACCGTCTGGAGTCTGAAAATATCTATTTAAACTCTCAGTCTGATATGCATGAAGGCTGGTGGATAAGGTGGCAAGAGACGCTCAGTCTCCTACACCTTTTGGAGATACAAAGCAAGCCAGGAAGAAATCACAGCTGGAGGGTAGACTATACAGAGTCACCTGGATTGGCTGTTCTCTTCCATGAATAGACATTGAAGGAAAGTTAACGAACTAAGATGTAATTAGTTTAACTTCAAATCTATTCATCCCTAAAGTTAAGGAGGAAGTTGCCCATATTTGGGAGAGCTAACCATAGCCAATCAGAGGTGACACATGGGCTATAAAATAAGGGGTCTCAATCAATAGATTGGAGAGAGGTGATGAGAACTCCTGGGCCCGGGACTTTAGTAACAAGGTAAATTATCAGAAACCATCTCCCAAGCACTTACCATATACTTTGTCATAATTTGTTATGTTTAATATTTTTAGTGTGATGTACTTACTTTGTATTTGAAACTAATACTTACTCCCTTGCTTAAAGGCTTGTAAATGTATGCGGTATATTAGATAGACTAATATCTTTTTCTCTAATAAATGTGTGTTGAGTTAAAGCTTTCACTCTGGTCAATAGAACTCTGATTTAAACCATATATCATATATGTGAGATATTAACCCTTTCACGCCGAGCGTACGCATATATGCGTCCTCGGCTTTCAGGGGTTGTACCGGGATGATGCCTGCAGCCGCAGGCATCATCCCGGTACCGTTGTTTAGAGCCGGCGATCGGCTTTCCAAACATAACAACCGATGCGGCTAAAAGCCGCTCGGTTGTTATGCCGGAGGAGCGGGAGGGGACATCCCCCCCCTCCCGCCGCCTCTCGCCGCTCTGACCGGGCCTCCCGTCCCACCGGGAGACCCGATCCACGATCCGGCGCCTCCAGCGTCTCGGCGCGCTCTGAAACAAAGCCGTAAACGGCTTTGATTCAGTGTGCGCATTGAAACCACGGAAGCGGCGTCATGACGTCACTTCCGGGTTTCTCGGCTGCCAATGGCGCCGGATTTAAAAAAGTACACAGTATTCAGAATCGCCGTTTTCGGCGATCTGAATACTTTGAAGTGCAAAGGAGGGCTCGGGGGTCTTTTAGACCCCCGATCCCTCCATAAAGAGTACCTGTCACGACCTATTGCTGTCACAAGGGATGTTTACATTCCTTGTGACAGCAATAAAAGTGATCAAAATGTAAAAAAAAAAAAAAAAAAAATGTAATATTAGAAAAAATAAATAAATAAATAAGAAAACAAAAAAAAATTTTTTTAAAGCGCCCCCCTCCCCGCGAGCTTGCGCAGCAAAGAAAGCGCATACGGAAGTCGCGCCCGCATATGAAAACGGTGTTCAAATAACACATGTGAGGTATCGCCGCGATCGTAAGAGCGAGAGCAATAATTATAGCACTAGGCCTACTCTGTAACTCTAACCTGGTAACCGTAAAAAAAGTTTAAAGCGTCGCCTATGGAGATTTTTAGTTACCATAGTTTGTCGCCATTCCACGAGTGCGTGCAATTATAAAGCGTGTCATGCTTGGTATCTATTTACTCGGCATAACATCATCTTTCACATTATGCAAAAAAATTGGGCTAATTTTACTTTTTCATTTTTTTAAAATTCATGAAAGTAAATTTTTCCCAAAAAGTTGTGTTTAAAACACCGCCGCACAAATACCGTATGACATAAAATATTGCAACAATCGCCATTTTATTCTCTAGATTCTCTGCTAAAAATATATATATAATGTTTGGGGGTTCTAAGTAATTTTCTAGCCAAAAATATGGATTTTAACTTGTAAACACCAAATGTCATACATAGGCATAGGCATGAAAGGGTTAAATCTTAAAGCGGAGGTTCACCCGCACATGACCCTTTTTCCCCTTAGATGGATGCTCGTTTTGTCTAGGGGAATCGGCTAGTTGTTTTAAAATATGAGCCGTACTTACCGTTTACGAGATGCATCTTCTCCGCCGCTTCTGGGTATGGGCTGCGGGACTGGGCGTTCCTATTTTGATTGACAGTCTTCCGAGAGGCTTCCGACGGTCGCATCCATCGCGTCACGATTTTCCGAAAGAAGCCGAACGTCGGTGCGCAGGCGCAGTATAGAGCCGCACCGACGTTCGGCTTCTTTCGGCTACTAGTGACGCGATGGATGCGACCGTCGGAAGCCTCTCGGAAGACTGTCAATCAAGAAGGAACGCCCGCTCCCGAAGACCCATACCCGGAAGCGACGGAGAAGATGCATCTCGAAAACGATAAGTACGGCTCATATTTTAAAACAACTAGCCGATTCCCCTAGACAAAACGAGCATCCATCTAAGGGGAAAAGGGAAAAAAATATATAATTGGGTGAACTCCCTCTTTAAATATTGAATTATAGGCAACAGTTGTTTTAAATGTGTGTTTTTTTACCTTAAAGGAGTTGTAAAGGATTTTTTTTTTTTGCTGAAATGACTGTTTACAGGGTATAGAGACATAATAGTTAACTGATTCCTTTTAAAAACGATTAAAAATAGATAAAAATCAATCATATAATGTACCTCCTAGTTTCAGTTTCGTTTTTGCATCTAGCTTAGTTTTTGCATGTTATTTGATGCCTCTGTGCTGGACAGACCCATAGAGCAGTATTGGTTTTGAAAACGAAACTAGAATCTCCCAGTACTGTGGTCATCAGGAAACAGACAACCAGGAAGTGTCCAGAACAGAGCAGAATTACAGCAACATCATAGCAAAAACGAACAAGGAGGACATGAAACCAGGACTGCAGTAAGGTAAAGGAAGCTATTTAGCTAAAAAAAATGTTCCTTTAGTGACCCTTTAATAAACTGTCAAACCAGAGAGCACTAGATTTCCTTTCTTCTGTTCCTATATGGTGGAGTACCACTGCAGGATTTGTGATTTACACTGAGTCATCAATTATCCCTTTGACATGCTAAATCAGGATCCCTTGGTTGAGATATATGCCTTGTGACCTTGTAAGGTCGAATATGTGAGGTAAGAGGCCATCTTATGCACGGTGGAGGATATTTCTCTGGTCACATATATTTACCTGCACTGCATGCTGAGAATCAATTGAACCTTTCTTCACTTATACATATGGGGCCAGATTCACAAAGAGATACGACGGTGTATCTCCTGATACGCCGTCGTATCTCTGACTTACACTGGTCTTATCTATGCGCCTGATTCATATGCATAGATATGGCTAAGATCCAACAGGTGTAACTGTGTTACACCGTCGGATCTTATTTGTAATTTATAAATGGTGCGGGGGCGTTCCCGCTGATTTATGTTGAATAATATGTAAATCAGCGAGATACGCAAATTCACAAACGTACGCGGACCCGACGCAGTGTTGTTACGACGTTTCCGTATACTTACCCCTGCTTCTATGAGGCGCAGCCAATGTTAAGTATAGCCGTCGTTTGCGTAAATCGTTCTGTAATACGGATGGACGTCGTTTACGTAAGCGTCAAAACCACTGACGTCCTAGTGACGTCAGTGGGAGCAGTGCACGCCGGGAAATTTCACGGACTGCGCATGCTCATTTAAATCGGCGCAGGGACGCGCCTGATTTAAATAGTACACTCCCCCTAGCCGCGGAATTTGAATTCTGCCGGGGGATTTGCGATATGCCGCCGCAAGTTTGGAGGTAAGTGGTTTGTGAATTACCCACTTGCCTCTCAAACTTGCGGCAGGGTATCTTAAATCAGATAGATCACGCGGATCTAAAGATCCGCTGATCTACCTGAATCTGGCCCATGGACTCTTTTTCTGCTTATGGATTTGAGTTTTTTAGTAATTTTTGAGAAATTGAATTTTTGCGCTGCTATTGTATATTTGGCTTGGGATTTTTTTATGAATTCATCCTTAGTGCTGGCTTGCAATTTTTATTTTTTATTTCTGTAAATAATTTTTTCAGCGCTGAATACCTCTTATGCCGTGTACACACGATAATTTTTCGGGTTGTAAAAAACGTAGTTTATTAAAAATGTCATTTAAAATGTGTGGGCTTCAGAGAATTTTTCGGGTTCTGAAAAAAGACAAAAATAAAATCCGAACATGCTCTATTTTTTAACAACGTTTTAAATGATGTTGTTTTTCGGGTTGTAAAAAATTATCGTGTGTGGGCTTTAACGACGTGAAAAACCCACGCATGCTCAGAAGCAAGTTATGAGACGGGAGCGCTCGTTCTGGTAAAACTACCTACTGTAATGGAGTAAGCACATTCATCATGCTGTAACAGACAGAAAAGCGCAAATCGTCTTTTACAAACACGAAATCAGCAAAAGCAGCCCCAAGGGTGGCATCATCCACATGGAACTTCCCCTTTATAGTGCGGTTGTACGTGTTGTACATCACCGCGCTTTGCTAGAGCTTTTTTTTCCCTATCGTGTGTGGGCATCGTCGTTTCAATGATGAAGTTGGAAAAAAAATTTTTTTTCGAGAGGCTGAAAAATGTCGTTTTTTACAAGCCGAAAAATGATCGTGTGTAGGCAGCATTATTGTTTTTTATGTGAAAGGCTACAAGAAAAACGGAAAATTGTTACCAATACTTTCTGTAATTTTCCTTTCCTGGCCTGTACTCATGTCAGCACACAATGGGTAAACCCCTTCCTCCAGTCTCTCAGGACCACATTCTCTTAGCTGATAAAAGGGAGACCCTTCTCCCCCCGCCCTTGTTCCACTAACTAGCAGACAACAGGCTTGTAGGGAGGGAAAAAAGATTGTGCTGACGTGAGGATAGGCCAGGTTTTTCAGTTTTCCTGGCCAGCCTCACGTCAGCACACAATGGGATTTGATTTAGCTGATATAGGGTGGGGAAAACAAAAGACTCGAACAACAACTGGAAATGCTGCTTTAGTGAATATTTTATTTTGCTTGGAACGGTGCTGACACCATTGCATTCCCAAACATTGATGCACTAGCCACTGTGACATCTAAACAGTAATGTTGAGTGAAGGTTTCATAGGAGCTCCAACTAGCGGTCCTGCATATGTCTTCAACCGATATTTTAGCAGAAGCTGCCCATGAGGCTGCCACCCCTCTTGTTGAATGAGCTCTAATAACCTGTGGAGGTGTCAGCCCCTGCTTCTCATATGTAAGCAGTGGCGGCCCGTCCATAGAGGGCGCCCGGGCGCCGCCCCCCTCCCCCAATCAGTTAAAAAAAAAAAATCTAAAAAAAAAAATGTTTATTTAAACATGTCCCTTTAAGGATTTTTTTTTCCAAAAAAGGTCTTTAGGTGCACTGTGTCCGAGTGCCGGACGCCGGGCACAGTGCGGTGTGAGTAGCGCCACGTCTGTGCAATCACGGGATTGCAGACGAGGCGCTACATTACTGGGCGAAAATACCGTCCGTAACGACACCCAAAACCCCCCCCCCCGCTTATAAAAAAAAAATAATGTTTATTATTTAATTGGTGGAAATAGCATCCGTAACGGCACCCAAACCCCCCCCCCGCTTCTTTTTGTTTTTTGGACCCCATCCAATCCCCCCGGGCTTGTTAAAAAAAAAAAGTATTTAACATTGGGCGAAAATAGCGGCTTATTCAAATGTTTTTTTTTTTATTTTATTTAATTGGTGGAAATAACGCAGGGAAGGGAACACCTCCGCCCCCCGCTTATTCAATTGGTTTTTATATTTAATTGGTGGAAATAGGGACTTGGGACTGGAAAGTTGCAGGATAAGTCAGACCTAATGAGAACCGTTCATATCTGTGCAACTTCAAGTCACAGTGACTTCGAAGTAGTCCCTGCATTACTTTTGTCCCACTTTGATGTGACTTGAGGTGCATAGACCTCCAGAATACACAGGCATTGCTTCAAGTCGCTGCAAAATCGCAGCAAAAAATTGTGGCAGAATCTTGCGACTTTCAAGCTAACACAGTCTGAAAGTTTGATGCGACTTAAAGCAATGCCTGTGTATTCTGGAGGTCTCTGGACCTCAAGTTGCATCAAAGTGCGACCAAAGTAATGCAGGGACTACTTTGAAGTCGCTGTGACTGGAAGTCGCACAGATATGAATGGTTCTCATTGGAAATCATGGGGTACGACTTGTCATGCAACGTTGAAGTCCCAAGTCGCAGGACAAGTAATGCAGTATATCTGCAGTCTCTGGTAATCTTGTGCAGTATGTGCGCAGTATATGGTAATCTTGTGCAGTATATGGTAATCTTGTGCAGTATGTGCGCAGTCTCTGGTAATCTTGTGCAGTATGTGCGCAGTATATGGTAATCTTGTGCAGTATGTGCGCAGTCTCTGGTCATCTTGTGCAGTATGTCCGCAGTCTCTGGTCATCTTGTGCAGTATGTCCGCAGTCTCTGGTCATCTTGTGCAGTATGTCCGCAGTCTCTGGTCACCTTGTGCAGTATGTCCGCAGTCTCTGGTAATCTTGTGCAGTATGTGCGCAGTCTCTGGTCATCTTGTGCAGTATGTGCACAGTCTCTGGTCATCTTGTGCAGTATGTCCGCAGTCTCTGGTCATCTTGTGCAGTATGTCCGCAGTCTCTGGTCATCTTGTGCAGTATGTCCGCAGTCTCTGGTCATCTTGTGCAGTATGTCCGCAGTCTCTGGTAATCTCCTGCAGTATGTGCACAGTCTCTGGTCATCTTGTGCAGTATGTCTGCAGTCTCTGGTAATCTTGTGCAGTATGTGCACAGTCTCTGGTCATCTTGTGCAGTATGTGCACAGTCTCTGGTAATCTTGTGCAGTATGTCCGCAGTCTCTGGTAATCTCGTGCAGTATGTGCACAGTCTCTGGTCATCTTGTGCAGTATGTGCACAGTCTCTGGTAATCTTGTGCAGTATGTCCGCAGTCTCTGGTAATCTCGTGCAGTATGTGCACAGTCTCTGGTCATCTTGTGCAGTATGTCCGCAGTCTCTTTCATCTTGTGCAGTATGTCCGCAGTCTCTGGTAATCTTGTGCAGTAAGTCCGCAGTCTCTGGTCATCTTGTGCAGTATGTCCGCAGTATATGGTAATCTTGTGCAGTATGTGCACAGTCTCTGGTAATCTCGTGCAGTATGTCCGCAGTCTCTGATAATCTCATGCCCATTTAGAGTCCTTCATAACTAACAGTGTAATTTTTTAGTTTGTTTGCGCCAATCTGTAAAGCTGCGCTATATACCATGATTTGTGATGCTGGGGCTATATACTCTGTGCTGTGATGCTGAGCTGTATACTCCTGACACTATGAGTGGAAGCAAGTGGAATACAGGGGACGGAGTTGGTGTATTCTATAGGGGGTGTGGCTTATGAGAAGTGGGAGTGACCAAATGTGGAGGGACGGGGTCTTGCGCCCCCCCATCCTAAAATGTCACCAGCCGCCACTGTATGTAAGGCTTATCACCTTGGTGATCCAGGTAGCTATGATTCTCGCTGACGCCGCTTTTCCTTTTCTAGGTCCTGATGGCAGGACGAACAGGGTATCAGTTTTGCGCATCTGCAAAGAGTGGTGTAATGAAGTTGACCATGTTCAATGGTCTGAGATCTAGTTCCTCCGCTTGACTCTCCTTGCTGACGTTATGGCTGTGAGGAAAATTTGCTTGACTGTCAGGAACCATAGCGGGCATGTGTCCGCAGGAATGAATGGATGTTAAAGCAGAGCTCTTAGTACTGTGCCCAAGTCTTAGGCTGGGAACAGGGACCTCATTGGTCTCATTCTTTTGGCTGCTCTAACAAATTGCTTTATTAGTGGTTCGTCCGCCCACTTGTGGCCTGTGAAGCAACACAAGGCTGACACCTGTACCTTCATGGTGTTATATGCTAAGCCTATCTTTAGAGCTAACTGTAAAAACCCCAGCACCTGCGCAATGTTTGTGGACAATGGGGAGAATTTCTGTTGTAAAGTGAATGCTGTAAATTTTCTCCAAATCCTGGTGTATGTGGCATTAGTTGTGGCCCTTATTCACTTCAATAGTGTAAAGATTACCTCCTCTGAGATGCCTTGAGACTGCAATCAGGCTGATTCAACAGCCATGCTGTCTGTTGCAATCTGCCTGGTTTGGGGTGATACCACTGGTTCTGCTATAGAAGGTCCCTCTTCAGCAGCAGCCATATTGGGGGAACTTCTGCCATCTGCAGGAGCAGTGGGAACCATGGCCTTCGTGGCCAGAAGGGTAAGATTGCAATTGAATGGACGTTCTCCCTCGCAATTTTTAATAGGGTTTTCATTAACAGCCGAAAGCTGTCACGGCCGGGTGCCCACACTAGGAATGAAGGCGCTGGCTGGAGAGGGGGGAGAGGAGTGGAGACCTGGGCTGTGCGTCGCTGGAACGTGGAGCAGGTGAGTGCCTGTTTATTAAAAGCCAGCAACTACACTTTTTTTAGCTGCTGACTTTTAATAAACATAAAAAAAGCCTGGAATTCCCCTTTAATCTGCCAGCATGGCTCCTGCACATAGAGCGTCCAGTGTAATAAAAGGAACTACCTTTATTGTTCTGGACCTTCCGATCCCAAGAGAGGCTTGAACCAGGGTGGGTAGGTTTGGTAGAGGTGTGTGGTCTATTCCACGAGCATGGTGGCCTGGAGTCCGACCAAAAAAAAGGAACAAGGGCGGGGAGGAGGGGCTTCCTTTTATCAGCTAAGAGAAGGTGGTCCAGAGAGACTGGAGGAAGAGGTTAACCCATTTTGTGCTGACGTGAGGCTGGCCAGGAAAATGTTATTGTATTGGTACCTATTCATTTGAAAAATGCTGTCTTTACGCAACATGTTAACATTTAAAAAAAAAAATTGATAATACATTTTCCAAGTAAAACAAATCTCTTGCAGCTAGACTTAATTTTTAGCTTCTCTTAAACTTTAAATGGGGCTATGTTATTTGAGATTCAGATTGTGCCTAGAGAAGATTTTTTCTTAAGGAACACACTTGTGTTGCAAATTACAATATATTACTTTTATACTTTCACCTTTCCTTATATTTTAAATTGTTATATGCTCATACTATTCAAATATTTTAAAAACTGGAAATGCATTTGCTCCAGCACTTTTTTGACCTACAGTACATATTTCATTTCATTTGAGGAGGTTGAAATGTCCTTTGGAGATTAGTAACAGATTAAACTTTGACACATTATCATATATAAGAAAAAAAATTAGAGGGTCATTAAGCATTCTGCTATCATAGAATGAAATATTGAGGCTTAACTCAGAAATGCTCATGTGGTCTTTCCCCAGATATTGTAATGTTATTGCACCCTCAGGGCTCACTTAGGAGAGCACACATCTATCTATAGTGTGCAGTCAGAGGACAGTCAGACATGTTAATGAAGATGCATAACCTTTAAAGTTGCAGACAATTCAGCATTTTAAGTCATGTATTTGAAACTTTTTATTTCCTTACTAAATGCCTGCTAGATAAAGTTAAAATGAGTCCTACAACACAAAGCTAATGCCTTAAACAAAATCTCAGAATTCACACTTTATTCTACATACATTTTAAAAGAACTCAATGAACTAGGAAAGTATGTCAAAATGATTTTAGAACATGCTAGCTCTAGTACAAAAATCAGATGATCTATATTAACCATTATTATGCTGTTTTACTTTCTTGAAGTAGCAGATCTGTTTTATAGCATCATGAAATTCATGAAAATATTTTTATCTTGCACCACAAAAAACAAATTCACATAGTTCTTATTAGCACCTGTGTTATCAGTGACAACTGAGGCCTCGTACACACGACAGAGAAACTCGACGTGCCAAGCCCGTCGAGTTCCTCGACGAGTTCCTTGTTGAACTTGTCGAGAAGCTCGGCAGGCTTGCTTTGCGTACACACGTAACATACCAAAATCTGGTCGTTCTCCGGCGCGATGACGCTCACGACGTATGACGCGACTATAAAGGGGAGGTTTGATTTTGTTGGCGCCACCCTTGGGGCTCCTTTTGCTGATTCCGTGTTTACGCGTGTTAGTAAAAGTTTGGTGAGTGACGATTCGTGCTTTTCAGTCTTTGTGCTTTCAGATTGATCTCTGCCGTTCAGTTTGTACTTGTGTGGGTCGTATCTAGGCAATCGAGACGTGCGGTCAGGTCGTATTGTTTTACATTGCGGTCCTGTCCCCGCGTTTTTCATTGTCAGGGTCGTTCTTCATAGGTCTTGCTGTTCTTCACTGCGGTCTGTTTAGTGCAATTCTGATTTGTCGTTCGTAACTAGCCTTGTAGCCATGTTGCAGGCACCTAGTCGTCGCCGACTTCGTGCTAAGCATCTTCTGTCTATAGGTCTGTTTGTTTATGACCTAGACAATGAGGAGTTCATGAACAGGAGGAGGACACGTTCATGGACCAAGAATTGGTTGCTCCGTAGGAACCAATTCTCTCACATGCCTTTGCTGCGGGAGCTTCAGGAAAATAATCCTGTTGATTACAGGAATTTCCTGAGGATGTCTGATCCCGTCTTTCAGCACCTGTTGGCTTTGGTGTCCCCCTATATTACCAGGCAGGACACCGTTATGCGGGAAGCCATCAGTGCTGAGCAGAGGCTAGTTGCCACCCTCCGTTATCTGGCAACTGGGAGAAGCCTTCAGGACTTAAAGTTCTCCACGGGCATCTCCCCCCAGGCTCTGGGCCTCATCATTCCTGACACCTGCTCTGCCATCATCCAGGTTCTGCAGGAGGAATATATGAGGGTAAGTTTTCTCCTTTAATATCACATTTTATGTCTATAATGTATGCTAATGTCTTGTAGTTATCTCCTCCTTCCCTAATTACCATGTCTGGAATATGCTGTGAATGTCCCCTTTGCCCCCATGCATGATGTAAACTTTGATGCCCCTTTTTTGGCCTACATGCATATTTTCCATCACTTACCTCCCCAGCATGCTATCCTGGGACCCAACCTACCTAGTCTAGTCACTTCCCAATGTATTGTGTTATATCCATTGTAATGTCCCCCCCTCCCCTCCAAAATGTGTTGTAAAGTCTATGTTCACCAATATTTTTTTTTTTTTTATTTAAATTTTAGGACTCCCAAACTCATCTAGCCCTCCCCTCCAAAATGTGTTGTAAAGTCTATGTTCACCAATAATTTTTTTTTTTTTATTTAAATTTTAGGACTCCCAAACTCATCTAGCCCTCCCCTCCAAAATGTGTTGTAAAGTCTATGTTCACCAATAATCAAAATTAATTTTTTTTAGTACTCCCAAACTCATCTAGCCCTCCCCCAAACTTGGGCATTGGCCCATCAGAGGGGGTGTTTAATGTGTTAATTGGCTAAATATATTTAGATATAATATGCTAGTTCCCAGAAATGTTATAATGCTTATAATGTCTTTGTATAATCTGCTTGCAAGGTTATGTGGCTAATTTTTTCTTTTTTTCTTCCCCAGCTTCCGTCCACACCACAGGAGTGGCAGTCTGTGGCTTTGGACTTCCAGACCCGATGGAACTTCCCCAACTGCGGGGGAGCCATCGACGGGAAGCACGTCCGCATCGTGCCTCCACCCCGTTCAGGATCCCAGTTCTTTAATTATAAGGGGTTCAACAGTATTGTGCTGATGGCGGTGGTGTCAGCACAGTATGAATTCCTTTTTGTGGATGTCGGGATGAATGGACGGGTATCGGATGGGGGAGCCTTCAGGCAGACGGAGTTCGCGCTTCGCCTTCAGGATGATGATCTGTCATTGCCACCGGATGACCAGAATGTAGAAGGCCTGCCATTTGTTTTCCTGGCTGATGAAGCGTTTGCCCTGGGACCCCATCTTATGAGGCCATTCCCTCAGCGCACCCTCACCCCAGAGAGGAGTGTCTTTAATTTCCGGCTGGGCCGAGCACGTAGAGTGGTTGAGAACGCTTTCGGCATCATGGCCAGCCGGTTCCGCCTTTTCCTCACCTCTCTCCACATGGCGGAATATAAGTGGAATACTATTATTTTTGCCTGCTGCATTCTCCACAATTTTTTGCGGAGACAATCTCCAAATTATATGGCCCTGGTTGGGCCCGAGGCACAACATTTGACCCCTGCAGAAACTTTGGCGGGCCTTGAAGCTGGCCACACAGGACTGCCCCCCCAGAGTGCCCGTGAAGTCCGGGACAAATACATGGACTATTTCATGGGTAGGGGGGCAATACCATCTCAATCAAATTTGCCATAATTGTAGCTTTCAAAAAAATAAATCATAATCTTTTTTCTAAACTTGTTATGTCTTGCTTGTGTTGTTTGGAGTTCTTTACTAAGTGTAACTAAGTGTATTTTCATTATCAACTAGCAAACATTTCCCAGGTGACCCCCAAACCAAACACATAGAAAATTTTACGTATTTTATGAAAAACACCACACACTTTTTTGAGGTTCAAAAGCTCTTTATTTTCTTAATTTATTTATTTTTATTTTTTCATAAATACCCTACAAAAATTTTTGGTATATTTTCTCATACAATATACAATCATTTTTGTATTTTTTTTGGTCATTTTTCTCATACAATATACAATCATTTTTGTATTTTTTTTGGTCATTTTTCTCATACAATATACAATCATTTTTGTATTTTTGTGGGTGATTTTTCTCATACAATATACAATCATTTTTGTAATTTTTTTGGTTTTTTTTTCTCATACAATATACAATCATTTTTGTAATTTTTTTTGGTCATTTTTCTCATACAATATACAATCATTTTTGTATTTTTGTGGGTGATTTTTCTCATACAATATACAATCATTTTTGTATTTTTTTTGGTCATTTTTCTCATACAATATACAATCATTTTTGTATTTTTTTTGGTCATTTTTCTCATACAATATACAATCATTTTTGTATTTTTTTTGGTCATTTTTCTCATACAATATACAATCATTTTTGTATTTTTGTGGGTGATTTTTCTCATACAATATACAATCATTTTTGTAATTTTTTTGTTTTTTTTTTCTCATACAATATACAATCATTTTTGTAATTATTTTTGGTCATTTTTCTCATACAATATACAATCATTTTTGTATTTTTGTGGGTGATTTTTCTCATACAATATACAATCATTTTTGTATTTTTTTTGGTCATTTTTCTCATACAATATACAATCATTTTTGTATTTTTTTTGGTCATTTTTCTCATACAATATACAATCATTTTTGTATTTTTTTTGGTCATTTTTCTCATACAATATACAATCATTTTTGTATTTTTGTGGGTGATTTTTCTCATACAATATACAATCATTTTTGTAATTTTTTTGTTTTTTTTTTCTCATACAATATACAATCATTTTTGTAATTTTTTTTTATTTTTTTTCTTAATAAACATTAAAATCTGGTTATATTATTTTTTTTTTTTTTTTTTTTTAAATAAATTATAAAATCTGGTTTTATTATTTTTTTTTTTTTTTTTTAGTAAATAAACTCTAAAATCTGGTTTTATTATTTTTTTTGTTTTTTTTTTTTATTAAATAAACATCAAAATCTGGTTTTGTTATTTTTTTGTTTTTTTTTTTATTAAATAAAGTCTAAAATCTTGTTTTATTATTTTTTTTTTTTTTTTTATTAAATAAAGTATAAAATCTGGTTTTATTATTTTTTTTTTTTTTTTTTTATTAAATAAAGTATAAAATCTGGTTTTATTATTTTTTTGGGTTTTTTTTTATTAAATAAACATCAAAATCTGGTATTTAATTTTTTTTTTGGTATTTTTTTCAGATTCAGACTCTCCCCAAAACATCCAATAAATTTTTTAATTTAGTTTCCACCCTCCTTGCTCTTTCATTATTTTTTCTGTTGGCCAAATGTATCTCCTCCACCTCTTCTCTGCAGGCCCATATTTCCGAGATCAGCATCTGTTTTGTATGCCTGTCCAAGCCACCACCTGATCCTGAAATGTGGGACAAAACAATTTTTTTAAATTAGGCAGGCCTACATCTACATTACCTGAAGCTGGGTTAGTTATATGTTACTTTACCTGATGTGGTGGCAGGCTGCGCATCATCACCATCCCTCGGGGGTGTGGCTTGCTGGACTTCTTGCTCCCGTGTTGAAGCTTCATGACGCCCTACGAGAATGAAGAAAATGGAAACAGGATTTTTAGAGCTTATAGGCCTGAAAGAGGAATATGATTCACTTTATAAAATTTCTGGGACTATTGATGTTTAGAAAAACCCCTCAGGGCAAAACACAGGATTGAAGGCATTCACAAAGATCCTGACAAATCTTGTAGCTTTGGTCTACTTTTAAACATGTAAGCCAACAAAGTATACACTGGATCACCTCAGCTCTGTGTGAAGCCCAAAATGGGTTATTAAAGGGGACAACAATTATGCAAATGAGTCCACATGTGTCACCGACTGCTGAGCAGACTCTCCTTTTACTGTATTTGGAGAAAGAGGGATAGGATCTGGCTGGTCTAGACTGAAAAATAGTATCATTGACAAGAGCACCTCATCCCAAATTTATATATGGGAAAGTAGAACAATGGCGGGACTGTAACGGTGCAGGCAGAAACCCATAAAGAAAAATAGAACAAATACTATAAATTTTAATGGTTTATTTAATAAAAATATATAGCGTCAGGTTGTAGGACATATCATAGACTCTAACGGAGCCCAATTCATAAATCAAAACAACCTGGACAAGTATAACAAAGTTAAAAGGTTTCCATAACAGACATAAATACTGTAGCAGAGATCACAACCCGGTTGGTAAACCCTATATATTTCGCCTGGTTAGGCTTCTTCAGGGGTGGTTGAGATCAGAGTTTGGATTCTGATAATAACATACAGAAAAAAGAAAGAAAATTAATGATTTATGCACAGATATATTCAATATACATAAACAATAAATAGAGTATATAAAGTCGCTCTGTCAGTGTATATCAACATAATGCCCACCTGCTGGTCCGTAGTGGATGTAAACAAATAACAGGGTGTATATTACCCTGATACCATCACCTGCCTGAAAAATCAGGCCAGATGGACACAAGTTGACAGCCAAAAGGATAACCTAGGCAGGAAAAGTGAAAAACCGCTGCAGATGAGATTCACACAGTCCCCAACCATCGGAGAGGCAGGGGGCGACACCCAGAGGCAAAGTGGCCAACTGTGGGGAAGAGTAGTAATGTCAATATCTATTGTAAAGTACATAGGGAATATTTATTTAATAAAGAGTAAAGATAAAGTGTACACTCACAGTGCTCAGGTATACAGGTATAGCATCTGTGGAGGCTTATGCCTAGCTTGAGACCGGAGGCTAGTCAGATTTGTGACAAGCTGATCCAAATGTTGTGTCAACCCAAAAAAAATATAAAAAATATAAAAAAGAAAACAGTTAGAGATCAAGCAGAAAAAATAAATGAATAGGATAAAAAAATATGGAATAAAATAGAAGGAACAGACAGTTTGCTTCTATATCACATTTAAAATAAATATAGTGATCATCAGCAAAAAGAACGTT
Organism: Rana temporaria; assembly: GCF_905171775.1. Taxonomy (NCBI): domain Eukaryota; kingdom Metazoa; phylum Chordata; class Amphibia; order Anura; family Ranidae; genus Rana; species Rana temporaria. Next base: position 222,860,569 of record NC_053493.1, read on the forward strand.
CCATAGTAAAGAAAATCCAGAAAAGGAAGAAAAAAGAAAAAATAATTGAGAAAATAACAAGTCAAGAGACTTGGACATGCAAAGGAAACAAATTTGTATAGTAAGCAGCTGGTAAGCATAATAGGGAGAGTACCTGGTTCGTCTGTCTTAGCAGCACAAGTTGGCTCCACAAGAGTGCACAACACACTGACGCTCCACAGCCAGACACAGTCCAGATATACCCCTTAGCCCCTCCCACACGTCCATGCGTCATAGGAGGCGCGGTCGGGCGTGAGCGGACACACAGTGCCAGTGCACAGACACCCAAGCTGGTGCTGAACCGGAGGCCTACAATCCCCAGCAACCCCTGGGTTGGAAGGCGTGGACGGTCGAATAATCGGCCAATCACAACGCGCCGGGGGAGGGGCACCGCCGTACAGCGGAGCGGCTCGTAGACAAGGAGGGGAACCCAAGTCCAGAAGCCGGGAGTAGCCGAATCACCGATAGAAGGGGAGGGGAATCAGCAAGCAGGAGGGGGAAAGAAAGCACTGGCAGAAACGGGCTCACAAAGTGAAGCCCTTGGGTGTCCAGATGGGGGGGGACAAAAGGCGAAAAGACACTTTTACTGTATATTTAATTATTAAAAAAAGATTTGTGGTTTTAATAGCACATCTACATAATTTTCACGATTGATCTCACCACAATTTTCAAAAAATGTCATAATTTGTAGGATTTAAAACACAATATTTAGTCGTTCCGAATGGACGTCCAGTTTGACGACAAATTATTGTGCCTAAAAAAATATTACAGTACAACCTGAAATAAAAAACACATGGCGCGGAACAAATCTTACAAAATATATAACAAACTTACTTCTTCTAATCACTCTCCTGATCCTCTTCATTTGTTCCGGCTCACGTTTCTTAAGGTCACACCACCTTTTCCGGATCTGCTCCTTGGACCTTTTCACTCCAAATTTGCGATGGAGACTCCTCCTCACCTTCTCCATTATTGCGGCCTTGACCTTGTTCGGGTACTTATATGGCCCATGCCTCCCATCGTAGTCCTCTGCTTTGAGGATGAGGACCATCTCCACCATTTCCTCAAAGGTCATGTTGGAGGCCTTACAACTGATTCACCGTGCTGCCATATTCTCCAACATGTGCTTCCAACAAAAAAAAGATGGAAAAGGGGCGGGGAAAATACGATACCATGAACGTCAGGGGCGGGGAGACGTGCGTAAAGTCCCACATGCGCGTGTATAAAGGGCTACCACGTGAGTAAAAGGGGCGTTCACAGTTTGTGGAAGACGGCGGAGATAACGATCGGGTCAAAGACCGGTATGTAACTACATTTTACATGTTTTTCTTGATTGAATGATTTTGTGGCCTACATCTTAGGTTCAGAAATTACAACATAGCCAGTTTGAAATTTGAAGGTAATGGTCCGCTATAGTGCCGTCGTACATAAACAACGCTTTGATTATGCATTTTGATCCAACTACTGTTGTGTGGGCAATCTCGGTTCTCATCAGGATGTCTTCTAAAAACAAGTCGGTTTAAACATGATGCAAATGGTCGCTTTTATGTCTTGACCAAACTATATCGGAGTGCTTTTATCTAACTAACGTTTCATACACAAATGAGGATGAGATCTGGCTTATTAGTTCGACACAACTGGTCATCTGTTTCCTAGGAACTGACCCAACATGATCTGCTGCCAATTCCACCTTGTCGTTTTTGCGACGGAAGATAAGGGGCGGGGGGGAAACATCAATTTTTTTTAAGCATGGGCGGATGTCGTGTGCGGAGTGTATATAAGGCTCGAACACATGTAGCGTCCATACGACCGGGTTGCGTAAGAAAGACGTTTGAACGACAAGCGTGTAGGTATGCTTCGAACTTGGGACAGCAGTGGCATATTCAGGAAAGACAGACATTTAAAGGAGCACTAAGCCAAAATTGTTTGGGGCATAAATAACTAACTTTACATTATATCAGTCTTGATTTCATGTCCTCATTGTCCCTTTTTGCTTTTAAGCAGCTGTAATCATTTGCATAAATCATCACTTCCTGGTTCTGCTCCCTCTCAAATTTATCAGGGGAGCTTGTCACTGTGGTCTAAGCTGTGTGTCTAAAAATCAACCAAAACAATGCTAATAATTTTTGAAATTAAAATATGCCCTGCTTTTATTTTTTTTGGGTTCTGTGTGTCTCTTTACTTCACAGAAACAATAACTAAATTTAAAACCAAAAGTGAAACTAGAGGCACATTATATGTATGCACTTGTATGTCTCTAGACACTGTAAACAGTAATTTCCTCCAAAAATATAGTTATCCATTAGTGACCCTTTAAGGGCTAGCTTGTGAGAAAGAGTAATTGACTTTCTAGATTGTGTAGTGACATTATTTTTTTATCCTTGGTTTTGGACAGGAAAAGATGAATCTCTTTAACCGACCCGACTTCTTGGAGATCTTCATTGATAGGTGGCAAGAACTTCCTGTTCTGTGGGCCACCAAAGACCCCATCTCTAGAAATAGAGAATTGCGCAAAACTGCACTGGAGAGCCTGCTCCCACTTGTGCGGAGACAGGTGGGGTTTGATGTGACAACTGACCAGTTGGAGGTCAAAATTGGGACCTTGAGAGGCACCTACAGGAAGGCACGCAACAAGGTCTTGGCTTCGATGAGGTCTGGAGCTGGAGCAGGGCGGGTATTTAAACCCAAGTTGTGGTACTACAGCAAACTGAGCTTCCTGGATGAACACCTGGAGGTTAGGGAGTCACTTTCTAGCCTTCGCCCCAGAAGCCACAGAAGCTCCAGCCTTCCCTCCAGCCAACCTGCTGCTCCCTCTGCAGAAGAACCCTCTCAGCAGCCTTCCATCCTGGATGAAGATCCAGATTTGCCCAGCTGGAGCCAGGTATATAGTACTTTCAATGTGCAAATATGTGGTGTTCAAATGTTGTTAAAGAGATGTAAATTAAGATATTAAAGGTAAATAAAAATTAGATCTAAAAGTGTTATTCCTAAAATTTGTCAGTATTGGCCATGAATTTTTGTGGTGTGATTGACCATAAAACATGGGTCAGAATGATTGGCTTAGCTAAGTCGTGACCAAAAAAAATGCAACAGTCAGGAGCTTAAATAAATAAACCAAAAATTTTAAAAAATAGTAAAACTTTACTTTTTTTCCATACACAGGACGAGACCAGGCAGCAGGAGGATCAGGAAAATGCCAGGCAGGAGGAGGACAGGGTGAGTGGCTTGGAGGAGGCTGCAGGCCCAAGTATCTTGGACGTGTTGGCAGGCCCAAGTATCAGTAACGTGGTGGCAGGCCCAAGTGGAGCGGATGAGGTGGCAGGCCCAAGTGGGTTGCACGAGGTTGCTGGGCCAAGCACGAGATGCCAGGTGTCTCCTCTTCGTCTGCGTCCGAGAAGGCAGGTGAGGGATACAAGGGTGCGTGACGCCTCACTAGCCCTCATTCGGGATGCCCATGCAACCCTGCAACAGCCTCCCACTGCTCAGGAGGGATTTGTCACAGTGGTTTTGGCCAAAATGTCAGAAATGACATTAGACCAACGCCTCCTCTTTGAGGGCCTCCTCATCACCCTGGCAAATCAGGGGGTGAGGGGTCTTCTCACAGAGGACACTGTGATTTGCCGCCATCCCCATCCTCACACACCACATAACTCCCAAGCTCCCCCACCTTCTTCTTCTTCTCATGCTCCTTCTCAAGCTCCCCCACCTTCTTCTTCTTCTTCTTTTTCTCATGCTCCTTCTCAAGCTCCCCCACCTTCTTCTTCTTCTCATGCTCCTTCTCAAGCTCCCCCACCTTCTTCTTCTTCTTCTCCTGCTCCTTCTCAAGCTCCCCCACCTTCTTCTTCTTCTTCTCCTGCTCCTTCTGAACATTCTTCTTCCTCTTCTTCTCCTGCTCCATCTGAACATTCTTCTTCCTCTTCTTCTCCTGCTCCATCTGAACATTCTTCTTCCTCTTCTTCTCCTGCTCCATCTGAACATTCTGCTTCCTCTTCTTCTTCTACTACTCCTCCTCCTTCTACTGCTCCTCCTCCTTCTACTGCTCCTCCTCCTTCTACTGCTCCTCCTCCTTCTACTGCTCCTCCTCCTTCTACTCCTCCTCCTTCTACTCCTCCTCCTTCTACTGCTCCTCCTCCTTCTACTCCTCCTCCTTCTACTGCTCCTCCTCCTTCTACTCCTCCTCCTTCTACTGCTCCTCCTCCTTCTACTCCTCCTTCTACTGCTCCTCCTCCTCCTCCACCTCCTCCTCCACCACCGTCGGCTACTCATCCTCCACCACCTTCGTCTACTCCTCCTCCTGGCATGAGTACTACCCCTGTGGCACCACCTCCAGCCAGGCATAAGAGGAAGGCTGCTGAGAAGGCTGCAGAGAAGGTGAAAGAGCAGGCTGCAGGGAAGCCACCAAGGAAGGCCTTGAAGAAATCAAGAAAGTGACTCCCTTACTTCCATGTGGTGTACCAGAGTTCAGGCTGCTGTAGTACCACAACCTGGTGACATCTGCCTGCCCTGCTCCAGTTTCTGACCTCGGGGAGTCCAAGACCTTGATGCGTGACTTCCTGAATGAACCTCTCAAGTCCCCATTTTGGCCTCCAACTGATCACCAGTCACATCAGGCCACACCTGGCTGTGCACAAATGGCAGCAAGCTCTCCAGTGCTGACTTTTGCATATCAAATTTTTTTTTATTACCAAAATAAATGGTACATTTTTTTTTTACAGTTCATACTTGTCCTTGTATTTTTTTACATTTCAATTTTGCAAGTGAGAAGGCAGGTTCTTATTTTGTAAAAATTGGATATAAGGTGTAATTTGAAAGGGACACATGAGATAAGACAAAGCAATAAGGTTTCTATGGGGGGAACTTGACATTACAAAAAATAAAAGGATTAGCATTTTTTAAAAATTTAAAAATAAGGTGATTAAAAGCAGGATTTAAAACACACGACCAAAATAAGGTGACAATAAAAAAAAAAAAAAATATTGAGTCCAGTAAGAAAAAGGTTCCACCTAATTTTAAGGAACTCTGTGTGAATATCGTAAAAAAAAAATTAGTATATTGCTGTTTTGTGCCCTTAGGAAAAATTGTGTAAAGCGCTGCAAATAAACGATTAAATAATGTTGGAAGCGACACGAATGTGCTATCTCCAATCCAAACGCTAGTTTTACCTATGTTGGTCTCCAGTGTCTAAGTTTTTGACAAGTTTCTTAGCATACACACGACCGAGTTTCTCGTTTAAAAAACAGCCCGATGAAGAACTCGTCGAGCCAAAATCCACTGCCATCGAGAAAATAGAGAACCTGCTCTCTATTTGCTCGACGAGTTCCTCGGCGGCTCCATCGGGCCAAAAATGTACACACGACCGAGTTTCTCGACAGAATCCGGCTCTTCACCGAGATTCTCGACGAATTCTGCCGAGAAACTCTGTCGTGTGTACGAGGCCTTAAAGTCAATCTCACAAAGTGTTTCATGCACTTTTCTGATTTAGAAATCTGGAGTTTGATATGATTAACACAGAAGCGGTGTTATTAAGCCACACTTAGGCCCTGTACACACGATCAGTCCAAACTGATGAAAACGGACTGAAGTTCAGTTTCATCAGTCCAAACCGACCGTGTGTATGGCCCATCGGACTGTTGTCCTTCAGTCCAAAGTTTTAGGCCTTGTACACACGATCAGTCCAAACTGATGAAAACGGACTGAAGTTCAGTTTCATCAGTCCAAACCGACTGTGTGTATGGCCCATCGGACTGTTGTCCTTCAGCCCTGGTTCACACTGGGTACGATTTGGAACGATTTGAGATGCGATTTGACATGTCAAATCGCATCTCAAATCGGCAGCAATTGTCGGCAATGGCACTGTCCTAATCAGTGCGACGCCGCATCTGCGATTTCAAAAAGTAGTTCCTGTACTACTTTTTGCGATTTCAGGCCGCGATTTACATTAAATTGCGGCCGAAATCATGGCAAAATCGCGGCCGCGAAATCGCGGTAAAATCGCGCATTTTACCGCGATTTTGAATTCGCAGCAGTGTGAACCTAGGCTCAGTCCAAAGTTTTAGGCCTCGTACACACGATCAGTCCAAACTGATGAAAACGGACTGAAGGCTGAAGTCTGATGGTCTGATGGACTGATGGTCTAATGGACTGATGGTCTGATGTGCCTACACACCATCAGTTCAAAATCCGATCTAGTCCAACGCGGTGACGTAAAAAACAACGATGTGCTAAAAAAACGAAGTTCAATGCTTCCAAGCATGCGTCGACTTGATTCTGAGCATGCACGGGTTTTGAACCGATGCTTTTGCGTACTAACCATCGGTTTTAACTGATCGGTCATCAGTCCATCAGTCGGATTTTAAAGCAAGTTTTAAAACTTTGGTCTGAAGGACAAAAGTCTGATGGGCCATACACACGTTAGGTTTGGACTAATGAAACTGAACTTCAGACCGTTTTCATCGGTTTGGACTGATCGTGTACAGGGCCTCAGAACTTGCTTTAAAATTGGACAGATGGACGCCTGACCAATCGGTCAAAACTGATGATTAGTACGCAAAAGCATCGGTTCAAAACCCGTGCATGCTCAGAATCAAGTTGACGCATGCTTGGAAGCATTGAACTTTGTTTTTTTCAGCACGTCATTGTGTTTTACGTCACCGCGTTGGACTTGATCGGTTTTTGAACTGATGGTGTGTACGCACATCAAACCATCAGTCCATCAGACCATCAGTCCGTTTTCATCAGTTTGGACTGATCGTGTGTACAAGGCCTTACTGTTTTAATATAGACAAAGTGGATTCTGAATGTTTAACCACTTCCATACAGGGCATTTTCACCCCCTTCCTGCCCAGACCAATTTTTAGTTTTCAGCACTGTCGCACTTTGAATGACAATTGCGCAGTCGTGCGACGTGGCTCACAAACCAAATTGACGCCCTTTTTCCCCACAAATAGAGCTTTCTTTTGGTGATATTTTATCACCTCTGCGTTTTTTATTTTTTGCACTATAAACAAAAGAAGAGCGACAATTTTGAAAAAAACACAATGGCCCGGATTCACAAAGCACTTACGCCAACGTATCTCCAGATACGCCGCGTAAATGCAAATATGCGCCGTCGTATCTATGCGCCGGACTCAGAAACTAAGATACGCCTGAAAATAGGCTTCACCCAACCGACGTAACTTGCCTACGCCGGGGTAGAGTGGGCGAATATTTACGCTGGACGTATATGGCGCACCCATTGATTTTCTATTCTCATATGCAAATGAGGGAGATACGCCGATTCATGAACGTACGTCCGTTCGATGCAGTGTGCGTAAAGTCATACGTCTGGCGTAAAGTTATGCCCCATAAAGGAGGTGTAACTCAGCAGCATTCATGCAAATGGCTGCAGCAGGGAACACAAGCCGATGTATTTTACGTAGTTTACGTAGGACGTGAATATGACTAGGTGTAGGTTACGTTCATGCCGTAGGCAGTGATCCGACGTATCTTAGGGAGTAGTTCCGACATGATTCTGAGCATGCGCACTGGGGTGCGTCCATGGGACGGCGCATGCACCGTTCGTTATACATATCTGTCTGGCGCTCGGCCCATCATTTGCATGGGGTCACGCCTCATTTGCATGGCTCACGCCCACTTCCACCTATGCTGGCTTACACCTAGGAAACCCAGCGCAGTTTTGGCAGAACTGGCTTTGTGAATACAGTGCTTGCCTCTCTGCGCTGCATCGGCGTAGCGTAAAGGAGATACACTACGGCGGCATAAATATGCACCACTGTATGTGAATCCGGGAAAATATCTTTTACTTTTTGATTTAATAAATATCATAACGTATTCTTCTACATATTTTTGTCAAAAAAAACAAAAAACTGCAATAAGCGTATTTGATCGGTTTGCGCAAAAGTTTTAGCATCTACAAATTAGGGAATAGAATTATGGCATTTTTTTTTTACTAGTGATGGCGGCGATCTGCGATTTTTTGTATTGTCACCGTGACATGGCCCATCGGACTGTTGTCCTTCAGCCCTGGTTCACACTGGGTACGATTTGGAACGATTTGAGATGCGATTTGACATGTCAAATCGCATCTCAAATCGGCAGCAATTGTCGGCAATGGCACTGTCCTAATCAGTGCGACGCCGCATCTGCGATTTCAAAAAGTAGTTCCTGTACTACTTTTTGCGATTTCGGGCCGCGATTTACATTAAATTGCGGCCGAAATCACGGCAAAATCGCGGCCGCGAAATCGCGGTAAAATCGCGCATTTTACCGCGATTTTGAATTCGCAGCAGTGTGAACCTAGGCTCAGTCCAAAGTTTTAGGCCTCGTACACACGATCAGTCCAAACTGATGAAAACAGACTGAAGGCTGAAGTCTGATGGTCTGATGGACTGATGGTCTAATGGACTGATGGTCTGATGTGCCTACACACCATCAGTTCAAAATCCGATCTAGTCCAACGCGGTGACGTAAAAAACAACGATGTGCTAAAAAAAACGAAGTTCAATGCTTCCAAGCATGCGTCGACTTGATTCTGAGCATGCACGGGTTTTGAACCGATGCTTTTGCGTACTAACCATCGGTTTTAACTGATCGGTCATCAGTCCATCAGTTGGATTTTAAAGCAAGTTTTAAAACTTTGGTCTGAAGGACAAAAGTCTGATGGGCCATACACACGTTAGGTTTGGACTGATGAAACTGAACTTCAGACCGTTTTCATCAGTTTGGACTGATCGTGTACAGGGCCTCAGAACTTGCTTTAAAATTGGACAGATGGACGCCTGACCAATCGGTCAAAACTGATGATTAGTACGCAAAATCATCGGTTCAAAACCCGTGCATGCTCAGAATCAAGTTGACGCATGCTTGGAAGCATTGAACTTTGTTTTTTTCAGCACGTCATTGTGTTTTACGTCACCGCGTTGGACTTGATCGGTTTTTGAACTGATGGTGTGTACGCACATCAAACCATCAGTCCATCAGACCATCAGTCCGTTTTCATCAGTTTGGACTGATCGTGTGTACAAGGCCTTACTGTTTTAATATAGACAAAGTGGATTCTGAATGTTTAACCACTTCCATACAGGGCATTTTCACCCCCTTCCTGCCCAGACCAATTTTTAGTTTTCAGCACTGTCGCACTTTGAATGACAATTGCGCAGTCGTGCGACGTGGCTCACAAACCAAATTGACGCCCTTTTTTCCCACAAATAGAGCTTTCTTTTGGTGATATTTTATCACCTCTACGTTTTTAATTTTTTGCACTATAAACAAAAGAAGAGCGACAATTTTGAAAAAAACACAATGGCCCGGATTCACAAAGCACTTACGCCGACGTATCTCCAGATACGCCGCGTAAATGCAAATATGCACCGTCGTATCTATGCGCCGGACTCAGAAACTAAGATACGCCTGAAAATAGGCTTCACCCAACCGACGTAACTTGCCTACGCCGGGGTAGAGTGGGCGAATATTTACGCTGGACGTATATGGCGCACCCATTGATTTTCTATTCTCATATGCAAATGAGGGAGATACGCCGATTCATGAACGTACGTCCGTTCGATGCAGTGTGCGTAAAGTCATACTACTGGCGTAAAGTTATGCCCCATAAAGGAGGTGTAACTCAGCAGCATTCATGCAAATGGCTGCAGCAGGGAACACAAGCCGATGTATTTTACGTAGTTTACGTAGGACGTGAATATGACTAGGTGTAGGTTACGTTCATGCCGTAGGCAGTGATCCGACGTATCTTAGGGAGTAGTTCCGACATGATTCTGAGCATGCGCACTGGGGTGCGTCCATGGGACGGCGCATGCACCGTTCGTTATACATATCTGTCTGGCGCTCGGCCCATCATTTGCATGGGGTCACGCCTCATTTGCATGGCTCACGCCCACTTCCACCTATGCCGGCTTACACCTAGGAAACCCAGCACAGTTTTGGCAGAACTGGCTTTGTGAATACAGTGCTTGCCTCTCTGCGCTGCATCGGCGTAGCGTAAAGGAGATACACTACGGCGGCATAAATATGCACCACTGTATGTGAATCCGGGAAAATATCTTTTACTTTTTGATTTAATAAATATCATAACGTATTCTTCTACATATTTTTGTCAAAAAAAACAAAAAACTGCAATAAGCGTATTTGATCGGTTTGCGCAAAAGTTTTAGCATCTACAAATTAGGGAATAGAATTATGGCATTTTTTTTTTACTAGTGATGGCGGCGATCTGCGATTTTTTGTATTGTGACCGTGACATTGCAGTGGACACATCGGACACTTTTGACACGTTTTTGGGACCATTCACATTTACACAGCAATTAGTGCTATAAAACTGCACTGATTACTGTGTAAATGTGACTGTCAGGGAAGGGGTTAACACTAGGGGGCGCTGAAGGGGTTAAATATGTTCCCTAAAGTGTGTTCTAACTGTAGGGGGAGGGGGACTCACAAGGGGAGGAGATCGATGTGTGTTCCTCTGTACTGGGAACACACATCTGTCTCCTCACTGCTGACAGGAGATAGATCTGTGTGTTTACACACACAGATCCATGGTCTTGACGTGATTGCGTGCAATCGCAGGTGCCCGGCGGACATCGCAGCCGCCGGGCACGCGCACCAGGTCCCGAGCAATGCGGCGGGGACGCGCGCACGCCCCCTAGCCGCCCGAGAGGGCTAGGACGTCATATGACGTCCAGTCTGAGGGACGGAGGGTTCCCACTGACGTCATTTTACAATGACTCGGTAGGGAATGGGTTAAAGAGTAATTCCACCTTTGTGGGAAAAAATAGCAAATAAAAACATATATAATATATCATATAAAATTGTGACTCAAGTTATATTGTAATTAAATGTTATTAAAAATGTCCTTTCCTTTTTAACCACTTAACGACCGAGCCTCTTTCTCAGATTTGGTGTTTACAAGTTAAAAACATTTTTCTTTTGCTGGAAAATTACTTATAAACTCCAAACATTATATATTTTTTTCTAACACCCTAGAGAATAAAATGGCGGTCATTGCAATACTTTATGTCACACTGTATTTGCACAGCAGTATTACAAGCGCACGTTTTTTGGAAAAAAAATCACCTTTTTAGAAAAAAAAACTTTTTGGGGAAAAAAATGGAGTTACTTACAGGTAACATTCTTTTCCAGGAGTCTTTCAGGACAGCCACCTTAGAGAGAACCTGGCTCCTCCCTTCCTAGGAAACACCGCCTTCAATCACAAGATTTAAGCCTCATCCTCCCGCCGGCCCCTCAGTTCTTCGAGAGTACTTCCAGCTAACTGGGGAGACACACGAACACATCATACAAAACAATTATCTTACCTGAAGGTCTCATGCGATGAGTTCACAGATAACCAATAATCCCGGGTGGGTACCGGTGCTGTCCTGAAAGACTCCTGTTAAAGGAGGTTACCGGTAAGTAACTCCATTTTTCCCTAGGCCGTCTTTCAGGACTGCCACCTTAGAGAGGATAAGCGAGCACCTTACCTTAGGGTGGGAGTACTGCCTGCAGTACTTTACGACCAAAGGCCTGGTCTTTGGTTGACAGCAGGTCCAATCTGTAGTGCTTCACAAACGTGGAAAAGCTGGACCAGAGAGGACTGGCCTACAGTCCTCTCTGTCCTTGTTAGAGTGTCATTTGGGGCCCGGAATTTCGGAGGCTCTAAAGTGACGTTCGGGAGGGAAAGAGCCTCCTCTCCTGACCACTGGCAGTCAAGCACACAGGTGGTTAAGAACTTCCAGGAAAACAGCTTAAAAGACAGGAAGTGCGGATATAGGGTGTGGAGGAGTATGGGAGTGCACCTGTCTGAAGAAGCTGTGTATCTCTGAGAAGCTGATAAAGGGTCAGCAAGGACTGGAAGTTCTGGGGGTGAAGACCTGTCTAAAACCGTATGTGCCTTTGCTTTGATTTATTGCTGTGCTGAAGAAAAAACAGACTTTTTGTTTATGCTGGAGACAAACAGACTTTTACTTTAATATTTTTCCCTGTGTGCTGAATAAAGCATTGTTTTTGCTTTGGTCACAAATAAAATCCCTTTTTGTTCAACGTTAACGGTTTACGCACTTAATCATGCAAAGCTAAACAACCCCCAAAGTTCACAACTGGTGGAGAATGCGGGCAAAGTGCATTTGCAGCTGCAACAACCGTTTAAAACTAAAAATTGACATTTAAAGAGACAGTCAGCCCAAACATTGCAATCAGCAGGCAAAGGCATGGGGGAGGTCATCAAGGCTTTGGTACAAGCCACCGTGACCCAGCAGTAAGCTTCAGCAGAGGCAAACCATCGCCATGAGGAAGCGATGGCTCACCAGCAGCAGGCCCTGGCACAGGCTATAGCTGCACAGCAGGAAAACACACGGCTGCTAGCCACCCAGTTTACAGCTCAGCAGGAGTCCACTCAAGCACAGGTGGCTGCCTTGCAGGAGGCAGTACAGCAGCTGGCTCAGGGACGACAGCAAGCGGTTATTGCCGCTAGCAACCCAGTGTCTGTGAGAGCCAGCCATTTCTTACAAAAACGAACGCCCAGCGATGACGTAGAAGCCTTTCTTACCACCTTTGAAAGGATAGCAGAGAGAGAGGGGAGGCCCCGGAACCAATGGGCCGGCATTGTCTCCCCTTTTCTCACTGGTGACACAGTTCAATAGCTACATTCTTCCACTGGACAAATATACACCAAAAACAGCGATATTGCTCAAAAATTCAAAAAATACTACTCCTCACTGTACAATCTTGAAGAAACCAACCCCCCCACCCAACCCCCACAAAGTAGAAATAATGATATAAATAGGGATGAGCTTTATGTTCGAGTTGAACATGAATTTGACTCGAACATTGGCTGTTTGCCAAAAAGCAAACAATTTGGGGTGTTCACGGCAAATTCGAAAAGCTGCGGAACACCCTTTAAAAGTCTATAGGAGAAATCAAAAGTGCTAATTTTAAAGGCTAATATGCAAGTTATTGTCATAAAAATTGTTTGGGGACCTGGGTCCTGCCCCAGGGGACATGTATCAATGCAAAAAAAAAGTTTTAAAAACTGCAATTTTTTCGGGAGCAGTGATTTTAATAATGCTTAAAGTCAAACAATAAATGAAACAATAAAAGTGAAATATTCCTTTAAATTTCATACCTGCGGGGTGTCCATAATATGCATGTAAAGTAGTGCATGTTTCCCGTGCTTAGAAAAGTCCCTGCACAAAATGACATTTCTAAAGGAAAAAAAGTAATTTAAAACCACTTGCGGCTATAATGAATTGTCGGGTCCTGGCAATACAGATAAAATTAATTGAAAAAAAAAACAGCATGGGTTCCCCCCTTAGTCCATTACCAGGCCCTTTGGGTCTGGTATGAATATTAAGAGGAACCCCAAGCCAAAATAAAAAAAAATAGCGTGGTGTTCCCCCCAAAAATTCATACCAGACCCTTATCCGAGCACGCAACCTGGCCGGCCACAGGAAAAGAGGTCCTTTATTAAAAAGAAAAAAAAAAAAAGGTTCCAACAATGTAATCCAGTCTTGGACGATACGGAAAAAAAAAACGCTGCTACGAACGATACCGCCTCCATAGGCCGACCGAATGACGCTATCCCAGTGTGACAGCTCTTTTATAGCTGAGGGCAGGGCCACCTGTCACGTGCGCGGGGTTACCCAATGATGTAGGTTTCCCGCAACGTGCAAGACAGGGCAGGGTCACCGGTAAATGTCAATGGGTAACCCCAGCCTTTCTCCTTGTGTCAGAGGGGAGCGGGATCACCCAGGAGAGCGTCATTCGGCCGGGCGCCTCTTAAGGAGGCGGTATCATTCGTAGCAGCGTGTTTTTTTCCGTATCGCTTGAGACTGGATTACATCGTTGGAACTTTTTATAAATAAAGGACTTGCCCCAGATTGTCTCCTGTGTTTTTTTAACATGTTGATAATATTTTTTGTGAAATTATGAAATGGTAGGGTTACAATATACCCAGTTACCAATTCACATAGGGGGGGTGGGATTTGAAGTTCCCCTTTTGTTAAAGGGGGCTTCCAGATTCCAATAAACCCCCCACAGACCCCCACAACCACCGGGCAAGGGTTGTGGGATGAGGCTCTTGTCACCATCAACATGGGGATATCCTCCCCATGTTGAGGGCATGTGGCCAGGTACGGTTCAGGAGGGGGGCACTTTCTGATCCCCCTTTTTTCCTGTGGCCTACCAGGTTGCATGCTCAGATAAGGGTCTGGTATGGATTTTTGGGGGGAACCCTATGCCATTTTTTTAAAAGAAATGACACAGGGTTCCCTTTAATATCCATATCAGACCTGAAGGGCCTGATATAGAATTTGGGGGGACCCCATGCATTTTTTTTAAATTTTGGTTTGGGGTTCCCCGTAATATTCATACCAGACCCAAAGAGCCTGGTAATGGACTAAGGGGGGAACCCATGCTGTTTTTTTTTCAATTACTTTTATCTGTATTGCCGGGACCTGACAATTAATTGTAAATGTCTTTTAGACATGTCATTTTGTGCAGGAACTTTTCTAAGCATGGGAAACATGCACTTTTTACAGGCATACTATAGACACCCCCTAGGTACAAAATTTAAAGGAATATTTCACTTTTATTGTTTTACTTTAAGCATTATTAAAATCACTGCTCCCGAAAAAAATGATGTTTTTAAAACATTGATACATGTCCCCTGGGGCAGGACCCAGGCACCAAACACTTTTGTATGACAATAACTTGCATATTAGCCTTTAAAATTAGCACTTTTGATTTTTCATGTTCATGTCCCATAGACTTTAACGGTGTTCGAACAAATATTTTGCCTGTTCGCATGTTCTGCTGCAAACCAACCTGGGGGGTGTTCGGCTTATCCCTAGATATAAACACTTTCCTAAACAAATATTGTCTGAATGCGATTTTTCCAGACACGGCCAAAAACCTAGAACGACCGATCTCCCCAAAATAATGGGACCAAGCAGTAAGACTTAAACTGGGCAAAAGCCCAGGCCGGATGGCCTCTCAGCTGCCTATTATAAAACATTCACGGTACTGCTAAGATCACCCTTTTTTGGAGCTTTTAATTCTCTGTCCTCATCTAACCCTCTCTCACCCAGGATGCTCAAAGCACACATAACGGTCATCCCAAAGGAAGAGAAAGACCCCACACCAAGTGCAAATTACAGACCAATATTATAATTAAATGTGGATATCAATTTTTTTCTAAGATAATGGCCAACCAACTCTTGCCAATCCTACCCACAAATATTTCTCGAGACCAAGTAGGATTTATACCCGGACATGAGGCTAGAGACAACACCATCAAAGCTATTAACTTACACCACATAATGACACAAACGACTCAAAGGGGATTCTTCCTATCCCTAGATGCGGAGAAGGCATTTGACAGGGTGTAAGAAAATGTATAGAAACCTGCGCTAGGATATCCAAGGTATAAGGCTGCTGCCTCCCTAGAAACTGTCCCCTAGAGGGCAGAAATAAGTAGTAAGCTGGAAATTAGGGATAGTGGCGCTGCCTGTGTAGACACTGATATTAAAGGAGCTAGATCAGGGACAATGTCGTGTCCCCCTAGATAGAGTGCTGCGTGTGCAATATGCTGTGTTAGGACTCCTCAAATGACTCTGACCACTAAGGTGCACAGCTAATAAAGATTAATATCTACATACAATGTGCTCTGTTATATAAACAATGTGCTCTTACTGGCTCAGTATATGCTAGTCAGTGGACTGTGTGTATAATCTAATATGCCATAAGATGATCCTCAGTGTCAGATAAGAGGCTTCTACAAAATAAAAGGTAACAACCTATTCCTGGTCAATTGCCCTCAAGGGGGAATTGCCAAGTAGGTACAGCAAATATCTAGCTCATATAACCACATACATGAGTCATACTATATGATATAAATCAGGATAGAGACTCGCAATATATCATAAACAACTGTCCATGAAATAAATGGGTAATGTCCAGATATAATAATGATTAAATGGGCTCCTGCCCCCTGTGGGAAAAAACGAGGAAGAGAGAAAACAAGATATATATATAGTCCAGCACCAATGGTGCAATGAGTGAACTAGTGTATACACACTATATATGATGTCCGTAATCAAAGAGGAAACAGTGTGTAAAAAATCTTATATGCATGTAAAGTTCATCATTATTCCATCTATTAGCAGGACCGTAGGACAATGTGCAGGATATCTTGGTGGATTGGTGAAAGTCCAACAAGCAAGTAAGTGTGAAAGGGGTGCCTCTGTCACACAACTCAGAGTGCTCCCGGTGCTCCCCTCAGGGTTCCCCACTCACCAGATAGAAGTCCCCTCTTGGGGTGATCCGCATATATCGGGGGTTCAGGCAACCGCTGCTCCACTCTGCTGCTGGGTCCTTCCTCCAGACAGGTGTATTACTGCTAATGGTCCGGGTAATCCAGCTCCCTCGGTCCCTCAAATAGGAAAAAAACACATACGGGGGGCTCCGATAGTATAGTATGGTCTGACACCTTTATCTTGTTAAAATTAGTATTTATTCAAAGGTGCATGTCTGAGACAAGCCAGTATAACAGATAATGAAAATAAAAGTGGCAGTGTCCGCACCTGGCTCCTAAAAGGAGAGTGTGCAGGCTAAGTACCAGTAAAAAGATATAAGAATATAAAAATAGCATAAAAAGACTAAACTAAAACAAAGTCCAAAAAGGTATAGTGAAAGAAAAATCACTGGTAGCCTCAGTTGGCTGGCTTGTGTCCGCCCTATATGACAGCTCAGCCTAGCTACACTAAGTGATAGCGTGTGTGTCCTAGGTAGTGGCGTGCGTTCCAGCCAAAACCACCTAACGTACACCCGGAAGTGACGTCACACATACAGGCCTGACGTACGTTTCGAATTTGTGATTCGTCTTCTGAGGCTGACAGGGTGTCATGGGATTATATGGAAGCAGTACTAAAAACCATTGGCGTGGGTCCACACATGCTTGATTTCATCCTATCACTATGCATGAATCCCACCGCCAGAGTTTGCGTTAACAACACCCTGACACCCTGCCTTCCACATCCGCAATGGGACAAGACAGGGCTGTCCCCTGTCCCCCATAATTTTTGTACTTACTGGAGCCATTCCTTCATAGAATAAGAACCAACCCCAATATTCAAGGAATCCAGGCGACTGCTAAAGACTTCAAACTCGCTGCCTTTGCTGATGACATCCTTCTATTTCTCTCTAAACCACTAACTACAATACCAGCCTTTCTCGTGGAATTCAAACACTTAAGTTTACTTTCAAACCTTAAAATTAACTTTTCTAAATCCTTTGTTCTTAATATATCCCTAACACAGAACCAAGTTGACCTTTGCAAAGAAAACTGTCCCTTCCAATGGAAACACAACTCAATTACCTATTAAGGCATACAGCTCCCCTCCAATCTGTCCTGCTTATATACAAAAAATCACCTACCACTCCTAAATAAACTAATATCTGACCTCAAAAACTGGAACAAGCCAATCTTTTCCTGGTTTGGTAGAGCAGCAATACTGAAAATGAACGCTCTACCAAGACTACTATATTATGCAAACGATACCCATACATCTCCAATCTGCCTTCTTTAAAACATACAAAATCTTGTGCTCCAAATTTATTTGGAATGAATCAAGTCTCAGGATTAGCTATGCCCAACTTACCCTTCCAAAAAATCTATGAGGGATAGGTGTACCAGACATCCTCAATTATTATAAAGCGATTCACCTGTCTAGAATAATCGATTGGAATGACCATAATTCATAGAAAGACACTGGTCTCTCTAGAAGCTTCATTTACAACCCTTCCCCTCAAGTGCCTAGCGTGGATACTGGAATGCAACACCCTGTCTGAACTACACACACACCCACTAATTGGCCCCACCATACAATGCTTTCGCAAGGTTTGCACCCACACCTCGCTATCTCACACTCCTGGACCGTTAACCCCACTTAGAATGAACCCAGACCCCCCCCCCCCTGGGCATGAATCATCAATACATAAAGGTCTATTGTTCGAACTCCCATCTCTCTGCCTGAATGGGCAAACCACCCATCCCCCCCTGGACATATTTATCAGAAAAGGTGTTTATTGAAAAAAAGAATCATACAAGATTACAAACATTACATTGTGCAGCAGAAAGAATACCGAGTACAGACTTTATCCTAACACATTTCTCTTCTCATACAAAAGAATACAAAGCAAGGTATTCTGTACCCAAACAAAATTGTTGACATTGTCATACATAGTGCTGTACCATATCACAACAAATTCTTTCTCCCTATTTCCTCAACACAGGGGAACTTATTGAGAAGAAACAAAATAAAATACAAAACAGAAAGTCGGAACATTGAAAAAAAAGAAAAAAGGAAAAGAAAAAAAAAAACCTACACAGCCGGGAAAAAAAAAGGGGGGAAGTTACATAGCTCCTATACAGGCCCCACATGTAGTCAGCCAACACAGTCTGCATTGCAAGAGGGATACAGTGGCTGTACTGCTAATACCTGTCACCACACATAAAACAAAAATTCATGTCTCACTTTCATCGGGGATATGCATTGCAGAAGCCCACACCACGATAAGTCACGTATACCACAATAAGGTTACTCTCTCCGCTCACCCAGTGTCTACATCACTCACCCACCCTCTACCTCAACAGTCGATCCATCACCAGATCAACTGGGGACAGGCCGGGGGTATCCAGCCAAGGTGTCCACAGTCCGTTAAACTTTCCTGACCGACCCCTATGCTGATATATAAATTTCTACAGGCGAATGGTGTCACCCATTTGGGTAATCCATTCCCTCACCGTTGGTGGCTCAATAGCCTTTCAATGCCTAAGAATACGGTTTTTGGCCTGAAACAGGGCCCTAGATACGGCCTGTTTAGAATTATCGTCCATGGGGATGTCATCCTAGATTCCTAGTATCCATGGTTTTGGGTCTGTAGGTATAGAAGTCTGAAACACAACGTTAACTGTGGCTAAAACCCCTGTCCAATATAGGTGTAACTTGGGGCACCTCCACAACAGATGGATTAAGTCCCCGTGATCTCTCGTGCATCTGGGGCAATTAGAGTCCGATCTTACCCCCATTTTACACAACCTATCGGGCGTATAATGTACTCTAAGAGTAATATACTGTAGAGTTGTGAGAGCCGCTGGGCCACGTTCAAGGAACAAAGTTGTACCCCCTGGAGCGCCTCCTCCCACTTCTCATCCTCAAACACTCCTACATGTCTCTCCCACCTACTGGGCACCGCAAGGGGGAACCCCTCCAGGTAAATAGTAAGAATCATGGAATAAACTCTAGAAATAAATCGCCGAAACTGGGATACTCCAGCCATTAATTTAAATATTGGAGTCTGTGAGAGAATCCAAGGGTGCCCCCCTGACTGCGCCCTCACTGCATGTTGCAACTGTCTATAATAGAAGAGCATTGACTGCAGGAGGTGAAATTGCTCTCTCAACTCTGGGAAGGGAATCGGTCCACCCGCCTTAAATATGTGTCTCAGGTGTGTGACCCCGTACCTCCTCCACCGTGCACTGCAATCCAACGAGAGCAACTCCCCATAGTACCCATTGGCCCAGATCGGACTGTACTCAGTAAATCCCTCCACTTCCTGTAGTTGCCTAAGTTTATTCCAAATGTTTTGCATCAGAACATAAGTGGGGAAACGTCTATTGGATTTCACATACGCCAGAGCTTCCATACCCGTGGACACGCTATCAAGGCCAGTAACATGGCACATCAGGGCCCTAATGGGGTCCGACTGCACTCCGCCCTCCCCCAGTCTCAAGCCGCCAGATAGTATACCCAAGGGTTAGGGAGGGCGAGGCCCCCCTCTGACTTGGGTTTCTGTAACTGCTCCAGTCTAACCCTGGGGGGTCTATTCAGCCAAATAAAGGACCTAAAAAGAGAGTTGATAATCCTGAACATTTTTAGAGGGATAACCATGGGTGTATTGTGAAGAAAATATAAGATCTGGGGCATAAAAATCTTTTTTTATGAGATTGACCCTGCCCACCAGGGACATCTTAAGACGCGACCATATTTTTACTCTGTCTCTAATTCTATTTAGCAATGGGGTCAGGTTGAGCAGCAAAAAATTGCACGGCTCCGAAGTAATCTGGACCCCTAGATATTTGATACAAGTAGATACTGGCACCCTGTGTATCGACCGCTCCCCGCCGCTCTGAGCAGCATCCAACAGCAGAAGTGAGGACTTAGTCCAGTTAATAACAAGACCTGAGTAGGTCCAAAACCTGCCAACCACTGTCATCGCCTCCTTCAGGGATTCCTCTGTGTCTCCCAGAAGCAGCATGGTGTCATCAGCGTAGAGAATAAGCTTCTCCTGAATTCCTCCATAGTTAAAACCCCTCACTCTTTGGTTTGCCCTGATCAAGGCCGCCATAGGCTCAATGGCGATGGAGAAAAGTAGCGGGGACAGCGGGCACCCTTGCCGAGTGCCCCTATGCAGGGTAAAAGATTCAGAAATGTGTCCCGCCTCTCTAATAACCACCCTGGGTGAGCAGTACAGCAGCCGCACCCATGAAATTTGCCCATGACAGCCCAGAAGTACCCCCATTCTATGCTGTCAAATGCTTTGTGTGCGTATAGGGACAGTAGGGCCCTACTCCCCATGGTTTCCGATTGCGTCTGGAGATTTAAGTAAAGTCTACTGAGATTTATGGCCGTGGACTTTTGGGGCATAAAGCCTGACTGATCCGAGTGAATAATAGAGGAGATGACCCTGTTGAGTCGCAGAGCCAGGACCTTTGCTCAGAAACAAAATAATACATACAAAACTTTTCAACACATTACGTCACTTCTGATGTTGTATTCTCTCGTACCAAAATTTTCATATTGTCAGTAACCTCTTCACTTTCCACATGAGACTAGTATGTCACAAAAATCAGACATTCGATCTAATCTAAGCGTGTGTACGAGGCTTAATTGTGCTGCAGCCTATGGCGATGGGAAATATAGCAGTCTATTTTAAAATAACACCAGAAAAAAAAATCACTCAAATTATTTTCTTTAATGTAAAGGGTTTCTCTAATGTTAATAGTTAATGATGAATTGATTTTTTTGTCTTAGCATGGGTTTGTCCCTTATGTCTACATTATACCAAAGCTTTTAAAGCACAGCACGATCTTGAAACACATAAATTACTGCAGAAGAAAATGTTCACAATCTGAGAAGTGTATTTTATGTGTTGATGTATATACTATATAGAATGGATCATGTACAGTATAAAACAAAAATCACTGAAATAGTCAAAAGTAATTTTTATCAAATCCATGTTAGTTGTAGTCATGTTTATTAACCAGTGAAATGCTTTAGCTGTTTGCATGTCACCAAAATGAAATAAAGCCAAAATGCAATAGAGAAAGAAGCATGTAATTTATAAAAAATAAAACTTAGGCTAGAAATTGATGGTGTAATAAATCAAACTTCTCCATTGCAAAAGATATAAAAAATGTTGACTGCAAACACCACTCCACTTCCCAAACATGCAGTTTGAAAAATGAAAATCGCTTTTGTTATGTGTTTTCAGATGATGGTGAAAAACAGAACATCTAAAAGGTGGGAAGTGAAAAGTTTGAACCTAAAGGATAATTTAAAAAAGTCTGTTGCATTAATTTTTCCACCAAAATTGTTCTATAAAAGTAATTTGCAGTGACTGTCTGAAAAAATATTGGTGTCAAAACATGTCTGCTATAAGTTAAAAGGGTTTAAAACAAACAAAAAGAAATATGAGCTCCTTGTGGTATTTTGGTATATTTCAAAGTAATAATAAACCCTTATATAAGTCTAGTGAAGTAACTAGCCTCAGGCTATACACAGAGTTGAAATAAATTCTCCTACATAACCCCTACCTGTTTATTTGCAGCCCCTTCTACTCTATGGCTGTTCAAAGTACAGCAATCAAATTGTATGCAGCTTCCAGGAGGCATGGTGTTGGTATCTTATGCCACATGTTACCAGGGCTGGACTGGGACAGAAATTTGGCCCTGGACTTCATCCAGACTGGTCCACTTTGACAGGTCTCTCCCATGGCGGCCGGACAACTCCTGCACCCCCTCCCCCGGCCACCCAAGCCCCCTCTCCCCCTTCACTAGCCACTAGCCGTTCTAATTTATTAGAGTAGAATGGCTGGTACTGGTACTCTTATAGGCAGTACCAGTGGGAAAGCTAGACATTATTTCACCCGGGGCAAAGAATCAGTTCGGTGCCCCCCTTATGGGACAAGATTAGGCAGAAGTGAGAAACTCCCAGGCCATAGCTGTTGAGTCAGCTGTATGTCCCCTCCCCCATGCTTCTCTGTCATTGTCCCTGCTCCTCTGGTCCTCACCCTGCTTCTTTGTTCCCCCCAGGTGAGCGCTGCGGGGAGGGAGAGACAGAGGAGCGGAGGGAGGCGGTATTCCGCTGTCACTGAAGCCGGCCCACTGAGCCATCGGCCCACCGGGAAACTCCCTGTAGTCCCAATGGCCAGTCCATCCCTGCATGCTACATAGCACATAGCAGAAAGCTCAGTGTAATCTGAAACGTAAGTGGAGGAAAAAGACACACCGTTCTCTAAACATAGGACTCAGTTGAGGCTTTCAATTACCTAATGTGTGCTGGAGGAACTTTCAAAAGTGACTTATGCAGGTAGAAGAGAAAGGAGAGGTCAGACAGGATCCACACTAAGTGCTATATATATGAAGCACTACAGAAGAATATGCTTTGTTCACGTTTAATTTCAGAGGTTTACAACAACTTTAAAGATAGTACAACTTTACAACAACTTTAAAGATATCAAGTGCCGCATAGATTAAATAATTAGAAAAACAAATGTACTAATTTAAAACGATTAGTTAAATTCCAGACAGAATTTACGAAGATTGTGGGGACAAAACCTGGATAGTTCAGTATTCATCCAGACATTACTCTTTTGAATGAATACACCCCATTTTCTTTGATGGGTTATCTGATGATCCTAGAATTCTCCTATTGTTAATAGTAGAATGCCTTCCCTGCTGTCTCTTAACCACTTGACCACTGGGCACGAAAACCCCCTTAATCACCAGACCAATTTTCAGCTTTCGGTGCTCTCACAATTTGAATGACAATTACTCAGTCATACAACATTGTACCCATCTGAAATTTTTGTCCTTTTTTTCCCACAAATAGAGCTTTCTTTTGGTGGTATTTGATCACCTCTGCGGTTTTTATTTTTTGCGCTATAAAAGAAAAAAGACTGAAAATTCTGTAAAAAAAAAAAAAAAAATCTAGTTTCTGTCATATTAGCAGGTTATTTCTCACACACAGCATATGCATACTACAAATTACACCCCAAAACACATTCTGCTATTCCTCCCGAGTATAGCGATACCACATGTGTGCGACTTTTACACAGCGTGGCCACATAGAGAGGCCCAACATGCAGGGAGCACCATCAGGCGTTCTGGAGCACCCAGGCCAATTCTGACATTTCTCTCCTACATGTAAAAATCATCATTTATTTGCTAAAAAAATTACATAGAAACCCAAAACATTATATATGCTTTTTTTTCAAAGACCCTAGAGAATACAATGGCGGTTGTTGCAACTTTTTATCTTGCACGGTATTTTCGCAGCAATTTTTTGAACGCGTGTTTTTAAAAAAAAAACAGTTTTGTGCTTAAAAAAAAAAAAAAACAGTAAAGTTAGCCCAATGTTTTTGCATAATATGAAAGATGAAGTTACGCCGAGTAAATAGATACCCAACATGTCACCCTTCAAAATTGCACACGCTCGTGAAATTGCGCCAAACGTTGCTACTTAAAAATCCCCATAGGCGACGTATTGCAAGGTATTGGAGTATTGAGGGTATTGCGGAGTATTGGGGGGGTATTGCAGAGTATGGGGGGGTATTGCAGAGTATGGGGGGGGTATTGCAGAGTATGGGGGGGGTATTGCAGAGTATGGGGGGGGGTATTGCAGAGTATGGGGGGGGGTATTGCAGAGTATGGGGGGGGTATTGCAGAGTATGGGGGAGGGTATTGCAGAGTATGGGTGGGTATTGCAGAGTATGGGGGGGTGGGTATTGCAGAGTATGGGTGGGTGGGTATTGCAGAGTATGGGGGGGTGGGTATTGCAGAGTAAAATAAAAAAAATGATGAGTGCAATACTCTGCAATACCCCACCCCATACTCTGCAATACCCCACCCCATACTCTGCAATACCCCACCCCATACTCTGCAATACCCACCCCCCCAGGGTGGGTATTGCAGAGTATGGGGTGGGGTATTGCAGAGTATGGGGTGGGGTATTGCAGAGTATGGGGTGGGGTATTGCAGAGTATTGCACTCATCATTATTTTTATTTTGCAGAGTATTGCGCAGGGATGGCTGGATCTGTGACTGCAATTGTCACAGATCCAGCCCACAGTGCGGCGGCTGCTGCTGCCGCCCGATCCCCCCCCCTCCCTCTCCTCTCACACTGTACCGAACGGTACAGAGAGGAGAGGGAGGAACCGGCGTCATTACATGACGCCGGTTTGTTTACAAGTGATCGCGCCGTCATTGGACGGCGCGATCACGTGGTAAGGAGCCGCTTCCATTGGCTCCTTACCGCGAGTGCTGTTGCTGCGGGTCCCGTAGACCCGGCGAGCACCGGCGATCGCGTGTGCGCGCCCGCTCGGGCGCGCACAACGCAGTCTCTGGGAGGACGTACATTGACGCCCTCCTAGAGTACAGGAACCGCTCTGTAGCCGTATTTTGGCTATAGGGCGGTTACCAACTGGTTAAACACAAGGGCCCAGATTCTCAACCGAGATACGACGGCGTAATCTCCAGATACGCCGTCGTATCTCTGCGTTGAGCCGTCTTATCTATGCGACTGATTCTTAGAATCAGTTATGCATAGATATCTATTAGATCCGACAGGCGTAAGTCTCTTACGCCGTCAGATCTTAAGTGCATTTTTTTTTTTGGCCTGCTAGGTGGTGCTTCCGTCGAAATCCTTGTTGAGTATGCAAATTAGCTAGATACGCGAATTCCCGAACGTACGCGCGGCCGACGCAGTAAAGTTACAACGTTTAAGTTAGGCTTTTCCCGGCGTAAAGTTGCCCCTGCTATATGAGGCGCAGCCAATGTTAAGTATGGCCGTCGTTCCCGCGACAACATTTTTAAAAGTTACGTCGTTTGCGTAAGTCGTCCTTGGGGCTGGACGTCATTTACGTTCACATCGAAACCAATGACGTCCTTGCGACGTCATTTGGAGCAATGCACACTGGGATATTTTATGGACGGCGCATGCGCAGTTCGTTCGGCGCGGGGACGCGCTTCATTTAAATGATACACGCCCCCTACCCGTCGAATTTAAATTCCGCCGGGTGATTTACGCTACGCCGCCGCAACTTACAGAGAAAGTGCTTTGAGAATACAGCACTTGCCCGTGTAAGTTGCGGAGGCGTAACGTAAATGAGATACGTTACGCCTGCACAAAATTGCACGGCTGTGCGTGAATCTGGGCCTAGGTCTGTTGTAAAAGAATTCCAATAAACAACAGACTTAAGATTTGGACCCTCAAGATACTACCCTTAAGCATAGATGCCAAACATCAAAAACAGCTCAAAAAGAGAAAAAAGGAGAATCAATATCCCCATGGGTAGAGATGGGAGATATTGGTAAAAAACATATCACAGTAACTGAGAATAAAAGACCCGATTATGCTCAACCACCCCTTGAATAAGTATCAAAAGAATATGCTTCAACTCACTGGGCTAATGGGAAAAAGTGTATTGGTTACAAATATGTACATAAAAAAAATTGGTACCACACCACACAATCTCACTCATACTGTTAAAACATCCAGGCACCCACCTCACTCAGAATCAAGATATAACTTACTGTTTGTTAACTTTTTTTATGCTCAGTGTGACCTTTTATATGTCAAGGCTTCAGCTTTCAGCTCCCCGCGCCCTGGACCTATACTTCATGCTCAAGTCCTCTCACGCCCTTTAGGGCGGTGGAGAGCTCGAATTAAGTGAGAGTAGTTTCTTTAATTCGTCTGAAGAAGAGTAATGCCTCCATATTCCCCATGTAAAGGAGAACTTAGCATGATTTTCTAGGACCTTAGCTTGGAGTTCTTCCATCAACATAACTCCGTTCATCTCTGTAACGGTCACCACCGTTTACGACCTTCCATCACATCCACGACAGCTTATCGACACTCCACAATCAGGCAAACGAACGAGACCCATAAGAATCCCCCCCAGAAACGAGACACACAGCTCTTGTTTGAGGTTCAAAAACAGGGAATGAATCTTTATTATCTGCACATGGTAACACATTCCTCTTCAAAATACATCCCTCCCACCCTTGGGAAACAGGGTGGGTTAAATTGTCCAATGACAATGGTGATACAGGTCAGGTGTGTTCAAACTTCTCCTTCAGCAAACAGTCCCAGCAGGGGGGGCTGCTGGAGTGATTCCCCCCCTTTCCTCACAGCAAGACACTTAAAACATCCCATAATAGGTATGCAGACTGACTACCAAGCTCCAATCCACATAGCCAACTTAATTACCACAATAGACAATGGAATGCAATCACACCCCACCCCTTTCATCACAGCAAGCTTACTAATATACATCAGCCAACACACAATATATATATATATACAATATCTGACCGCATTAAATGTGACTAGCACAGACCATAGTGGGGTTCTCATTCACCCTGTGCCCCTAAAGTGACTCCCGTTACATGGCCCCCTCCTTGTGGAACACTCCGGCAGACCCGGCTTGATCCTTTTCGGGTCAACTTGGGGATGTCCGGAACTAGGAGGCCGGGATAACCCATCAGCATTGCCATCTGGCTTACCAGGTCGGTAGCTGATGGTGAAGGTGAATAATGGAATTCAGTTCTGGAACAGTCACTTGCTTTGCTCTCTCAATGGCTCCCAAAACCTGTTGCTGATGCTCTTGGGACAGATACGGCACCACCTGCGCGCAAATCCCATTTAATCTTTTGACAATTTCAGCCTGTTTGTGCATTTCAATGTTCAAGCCACGGGACATCTCATAATACATGACGTAGTGTCGTTGCATCTCCGATTTCTCTCTGGCCAACTTGTCACATTCCCATTTTAGACTGTGATATTGTGCCGGATCTACAGTACATGTCGGGGAAGGTAGTCTTACCCGGGTCTCAGCAGCAAGCGAGTTGGTTCCAGCAACGCGGGTTGGGGCACAGGTAGTCACTGTGTGGGCTTCAGCGGGGCACATCGGGGCGTACGCAGAAACAAGGGGGGCCAAATCATTCCCCAGTAGTACATCTGCTGGCAAATCCTTCATCACCCCCACATTCACATGTCCCGAACCAACCCCCCAATCCAGGTGAACCCGGGCAACGGGTAGCCGGAAGACGGTGCCTCCCGCTACTCTTACGGCTACGGTGTCTCCGGTGTGCTGGCTCTCTGGGATGAGTTTCTTCTGTAGCAGGGTCATCGTGGCCCCAGAATCGCGTAATCCATTGGCTACCTTTCCATTGACCCAGACAGTCTGCCTGTGTTGCTGCCTGTTGTCCTGGTTAGCTGCTTGTATCGGATCTGCCTCATGCAGAACGCCCCAATGTTCTTCCTCCTCAACGCAGTGGGCCGCAGGCATGGGTGTGCGGGGGTTCCCCCTTTCTGGCTGTCTCCATGACTGTGACTGCCTGGGTGGATTCAATGGACAGTCTAGCTTTCTGTGTCCTAGCTGTTTACACCCAAAACACCTGATGGGCTGTGAGTAGTCCTGGGAGATGAACCTGGGCTTCTGAGGATAAGTGGCCGCTGGAGGTGGTGTTGTAGGACGGTCCGACTGGGGTTTGTAGGCAATAGCCAGCGGGGGTGCCGCTGATCGATAATCCACCCGAGCTGTGGTCTTGACCACAGAGTTGTCCAGTTTGCGGGCGTCTGTGTATTCGTCCGCCAGGCGAGCTGCTTCAGACAAGGAGAAAGGGTTTCTGTCCCGGACCCATTCTCTGACTTCACGGGACAGTTTGTCAAAGAAGTGCTCCAGCAGGAACACCTGCAGCACCTCTTCCCCGGATTCTGCTTGGCATCCATCGACCCAGTGGGATGCTGTGCGGTGTAGGCGGCATGCCCACTCGGTATATGAGTCTCCAGTCTGCTTGCTCGTCTCTCGGAACCGCCTCCGGTATGCCTCCGGTGTGACGGCATACCTGGCCAAAAGTGCTTCTTTTACCAGTCCATAGTTCATAATATCCTTGTCTGGGATGGCCCTGAACGCTTCACTGGCCCGGCCGGACAATTTCCCAGACAAAATGGTAACCCATTCCTCTGTGGGCACCCGGTGTAGGGCACATTGCCGTTCAAAATCAGCAAGATACCCATCAATCTCCCCTTCAGTTTCAATGAAATTCTTAAAAGCAGCAAAATGTATCTTTCTTCTTTCAGTTGGTGCTGCTGTGAGTTCTGCTGCTGCAGAACGTCTTTGCCGTAGCCAATTTGCATCCACAGCAGCTATAACCCGGTCTATGATCTCCGGTGGAGGGTTAGGACCATAGTGTGCCAGTCTTAGTTTGACAGCCCGATCAAAGCTTGCCTCCTCCGGGGTCCTGTCTGTTACGCTGGGCCTTTCCGCTCCATCCATTTGGACCAGTTCTGTGATCACGTCCATCTTCTTATGGTTGCTGGCTGGTCTGCCACGGTTCTCCAGTAGTCCTTGTAGCTGTCCTTTAAGCGATGGAATTATCCCGCTGCTAGCCACCAATTGTAACGGTCACCACCGTTTACGACCTTCCATCACATCCACGACAGCTTATCGACACTCCACAATCAGGCAAACGAACGAGACCCATAAGAATCCCCCCCAGAAACGAGACACACAGCTCTTGTTTGAGGTTCAAAAACAGGGAATGAATCTTTATTATCTGCACATGGTAACACATTCCTCTTCAAAATACATCCCTCCCACCCTTGGGAAACAGGGTGGGTTAAATTGTCCAATGACAATGGTGATACAGGTCAGGTGTGTTCAAACTTCTCCTTCAGCAAACAGTCCCAGCAGGGGGGGCTGCTGGAGTGATTCCCCCCCTTTCCTCACAGCAAGACACTTAAAACATCCCATAATAGGTATGCAGACTGACTACCAAGCTCCAATCCACATAGCCAACTTAATTACCACAATAGACAATGGAATGCAATCACACCCCACCCCTTTCATCACAGCAAGCTTACTAATATACATCAGCCAACACACAATATATATATATATACAATATCTGACCGCATTAAATGTGACTAGCACAGACCATAGTGGGGTTCTCATTCACCCTGTGCCCCTAAAGTGACTCCCGTTACAATCTCATTAACCCATTCAGCTAGGGACGGGGGTGAAGGGGATTTTCAATGTCTGGATATTAATTGCCTGCTCGTACTGAGACAGAACCTAAGGAGGGTGTGTTTCTGGAACTTGAAAGTACCCGGGAGAATGGACAGGAGGGCGACAGTAGGGGAGGGAAGAAGGGGCTTACCATACATATCCGAATACATTTGAAATATCTGTTTCCAGAATGGGCGAATAGCCTCACAGTCCCACCATATATGGAGATACGTACCAACAGCCAAGTTACATCTCCAGCATGAGTCAGAAGCCGAGGGAAACATGACTCTGAGGGCGGACGGCACTCTATACCACCGTGATAGCACTTTGTAATTTTTTTCTCGAACATAACTCGAGATAGAGGATTTATGTGTGTAATAAAAGGCTTTCTGCCAGGCCGCCTCGCTAATGACTTTCCCCATATCCCCCGACCAAGCTGCTGTGAAATTTGGGAAGGGAAGTACTCGTGTGCCCTAAGATAATTTTATATAACATGGAGCGAGTGTGACGGGGGATTTCTTGAAGTGAGCACAGCTGCTCAAACTCCGTCGGGGGCCTATGGATCTGTCCTGAGTCATAGAGTTGCTTGCAGTAAGCTGCCAGGTGAATATGAGTAAGCCAGGTCACCTTCGGGAGGGAAGAGAGCTCGTCTGTAACTAAAGATCCCGTGGAAGCGTTGACAAACTGTTGTGCTGTGGGCCACTGGTCTCTTTTATAACCATTGAATATGTGGGCAAGTTTACCCTCCGGGAGTGTTGGGTTGTCAAACAAAGGGGTCATCGGACTCGGGTCCGTGGTCAAGGCATAAGCTACCCTCCGTCGGTACCAAACTGCTAAAGCGTCTCTGGTCAAGGGTGATAAGTCTGTAAGAGCCCGAAGTGTCCCCTCGTGGCCCCAAAGAAGGGCCTGAAGGTCCAAAAGGGAAAGATCCTGTTCGACCAAAGTAGAAACTTTACTCATCGGACAAGGGAACCATTCCAAAATCCTCAAAATCACCACTGCTGCGTGATACAGTTCGAAGTCGGGAAGACCCGTACCCCCCCTAGTAATGGGGGAGCAAAATAGCTTATGTTTCAGTCTAGGGCGATTTCCTCTCCACACAAACCATATTGCCATCGAGCGCAGCCCCCGAAAGAAGCCAGAGGGGAGGGCTATCGGCAAAGCCTGGAACGTATATAACAACTTAGGCAAGATATCCATTTTCAAGGTGTTCATACGCCCAAACCATGATACTGGCAGATTCAAGCGATCCTCAGAGAGGCGCTTGAGTCTGGTCAGCAGTGGGCCATGATTGAGGGAATATATCTCCGAAAGGTTAGCCGGTATCTCCGTTCCCAAATAGGTGACGGATTTAAATAATAATTTTTTTTTATTAGAGAAAGGAAAAATCAGTACCAAATACAGCCAAGGTACCTAAGTACCGCACAGTAGCACATAATCACAAAATGTCAATACATACTCTGAATATAGGCAATTTTTATATCCTATATCAAAAGAAAGCAGAGAAAAACATCACTTATCTATGATTTACCCGCTACTAGCTAATACTAAAGACAAAAAGGGAAAAAAAAAAAAAAAAAGGGGGAAAAAATAAAAAATAAAAAATAAAATAAATAAATAAATAAATAAGGGGGGCCGAAGACACCGTAATGAACGGATCTTCTAAGGTCTCTACGTACCAAAAGGAGTGAGCAGGAAATGGTCAAAGCCAAAACAGCAATCTCATCCCATATCGAGTTGTAAGTATTGATCAGAATACCTGAACGCCACCCAAGGTGACCACGTCTGATTGAATTTTTCTGACGATTCCCTGGCAATTGCTACCATTTCCTCCAATTGGTGGATGTTCTCTATGGAGCTAAACCATTCCGGAATGGAAGGAATATCCTTTGATTTCCAGTGCCTGGGAATCAAAACTTTCGCTGCATTCAGCAGATGTCTAGTCAATGATTTTTTATAATGTTGCATGGAGCAGTCCGCAATGTGGAGTAAGCAACAAGCAGGTGTAAGAGAGATTGTGGTATCCGTAATGGCTTTTATCAGTTCGCACACCTTGTCCCAGAAGGGTCTCAGACACGGACACTCCCACCAAATATGAACAATGGTGCCCGAGTCTTGCTCGCATCTCCAGCAAGAATCCGATGTCAACAGTACCATTTTTTTATTTTATCCGGAGTGGTATACCATTGTGTTAAAAGCTTATACGACATTTCCTGCATTCTCATGCCAATCGCACACTTATGGGCAAAAATGCAGGCACGTTTCCATTGCTTATCTGTAAAACTTATTTTGAGCGCCTTTTCCCATTGTACTTGTAATCCCGACGCTACCCCCCCCCCTGTCTAATTGGAGCCAGGAGTACGTGAGAGAAGTAGATCTCGGAACCGGAGCTCCAGTCAGGCAAGTTTGTTCAAGCAGAGTTATTAATCTAAAGAATTGTTTTTTAAACTGGGAAACCTGTATGTAGTTATGCAGCTGACGGTAAGTCCAAAATGAAAGAGAGCTCTGGGGATTTACATCTCTTTTTAGGGAGTCAAAGGATTTTAAGGTGTTAGCCTCAACACAATGTATCATTAAGAGGGGCATTGTTTGGTCCGTGGGTGCAGAAAAGTGCAGGTCCATCCCAGGCAGGAAATCCGGATTGCAAGTAATAGGGGTGAGCGGACCGGGACATGAGGACAATTTATGATGTTTCATCATCATGTGAAACGCTCTGAGCGTGGACCCCACCAAGGGATGCTGCCGCAAGCTCTGCGGGAGTTTTCCCCAAGGAGTCCAAGGTAGGAATCTAAGATGCAATGTAGAGGAAGCTTCCTCCAATGTAACCCAATCCTTCTGCCCCCTATGACAGTTCCAGTCCAAGATTCTAGCTAAATGTATCCCAGAATGATAGAGTTTAAAATCAGGCAGGCCTATACCCCCTTCTTCCTTAAATTTTGAAAGCGTTTCCAACTTTATCCGAGGTTTTAGCCCCTTCCAAATAAAGGTGCGTACAATAGCCTGAAGTCGTTTAAAAAAAGAACCTGGGAGTGGAATAGGTAAAGTATGGAAATGATACAAAATTCTAGGTAGAATTACCATCTTCATTATGGCAGCTCTTCCAAACCAGGAAAAGGGTCTAGAGGTCCAACTTTTAAGATCTACTTGGATTTTTTTTAGCAAGGGTAGAAAATTGATGTTATAGATATCCCCAAAGTTAGCCGCCAATTTGATTCCTAGATAGGTTATAGATGAGGTTACCCACTTAAACGAGCAGGAAGAGCGTGCCCTCGCTAAGGAATCAGATGACAGTGTGAGATTAAGGGCTTCCGATTTAGAGTCATTAATTTTCATATTGGAGATATAACTGAAAATTTTAAAAGCTTTAGAAAGATTCGAAATGGAGTCATGAGGCCGTGTCAAAAAAAATAAAAGATCATCTGCATATGCTGCTATTTTAAAGTCACGCTGGCCTATCTGGAAGCCTTGTACCTCCGGGTTTGCATTAACTGTGCGGATAAAAGGTTCTAAAGATAAAATAAATAAGAGAGGGGAGAGAGGGCATCCCTGCCTTGTGCCATTGTTTATATCCACTGCTTCTGAAAGGGTGCCATTGATTTTAAGCTGTGCCCGAGGTTTATGGTATAAAGCCGAAATTCACGCCATCATGTGCGATCCCAACCCAATATGCCTGCAGGTAGCAAACATATAGTCCCAGGCGACACGGTCGAAGGCCTTCTCCGCATCGGTTGAGAGGAGAAGGCCCTCAATTCCCCGGGTATGTGCATAATGAACCAAATTAAGGGCTTTTATAACATTATCCCGTGCTTCCCTTCCTGGCATGAATCCCACCTGTTCTGGGCCTATAAGTTTGGAAAGGAAAGGTGTCAGCCTGGAAGCCATTAATTTTGCAAGTATTTTTAAGTCCAAGTTCAACAATGAAATCGGCCTGTAACTTGTACAGTCAGTAGGGTCCTTCGCTGGTTTAGGGATCAATGTTACAAATGCCGTCGTAAAAGTGCTCGAGCTTGGTGAGGAAGTTCGGATATAATCCAGAGCACGGAGGAGGGGGGCTTTCAGGGTGTCTATAACATTTTTATAATAATGAGCCGTGAACCCATCCGGGCCTGGGCTCTTACCCGGTTTAAGAGTCTTAATTGCCGCCATAAGTTCTTCTTCTGAAATCGGCGTTTCCAAGGAATCGCTCTCATCCGAGGATAAAGTAGGCATGCCACTCTCCACGATATATTCTCGCAAAATGGATTCTCTATTTCCTTGAAGCTCTGCAGGTTTATGTATCACAGGGAGATTATTATAAAGCTTAGGTGACGGATTTAGTCCGCCGTTGGAAGAAGTTAGATTTCAAAACCGAGAGGACGGGTTGCGACAATGAAACATTCAGGGCTTCCGTCTTAGATAAGTTACGTTTGTAGTTGCTCAGGGTCCCGAACTGTGTAATCTCAGCCAAAATAGATGGAATGGTGACATGTGGGTGTGTGACATATAACAAGAGATCATCTCCGTATAAGGAGAGTTTACAGTGAGATGAGGGGCTCTGTATCCCCTGTATACTTGGGTTCGCCCTAAGCGCCTGTGCCAGATGCTCTATAACTAGAGCAAACAGGAGAGGGGAAAGGGGACACCCCTGCCTGGTACCATTTTTAATCGAGAACGTCTCTGACACAACGCCATTGACCAATACTGACGCAGAGGGGTTGCTATATAGGGACATAATGCGTGCTAGCATCCTTGGGCCAAGGCCTAGTTGGGCAAGAGTAGACCTCAGGAAGGGCCAACTGACCCTATCAAAGGCCTTTTCCGCATCGCAGGAGAGAAGGCATGTTGGGATACGATTTTGTTTAGCATATTCAATCAAATGGATCGTCTTGGTAGTGTTGTCACGGGCCTCTCGGCCCGGGAAAAAACCTACCTGGTCGCCATGTATGACTTTAGGGAGTAGGGGGGAGAGACGCTCCGATAGAATTTTAGTGAATAATTTCAAGTCAACGTTTAACAAGGAAATTGGCCTATAGTTGGGGCAATGGGGCAATGTGACTGGTCCTTACCTGGTTTTGGGATAACTACTATTTGGGCATGTAAAAGGCTGGTGATTTATTTTAAATGTAATATGGGCTTTGTGGGTTATTATTGATAATAATAAATGTATACTTCAATACTGCAGTTTGGCCGCAGTGCAGGTGTAGCGCAGCCATGACTAAGCACTGACGCCAGTGCGAAACGTTGGCCATACTGATTTTTGTGGGCTTGCAGTGACTGTATGCACAGTTGAAAATAAAGACATCTCTTTTAAAGAAAATTTTGGAGTGCGGCTGTCCAGCTTTTGTTCTTTTGTTTTTTTGCTATTACCGCATTGCCAGCACCCTGGTGGTTCAACAACCCCTGATCATCACGAGGCTCACCTGGAGCGGTGAGAATTCTGCCAGGTGTAGCGCAGTGTACCTGCGGTTTTCATGTGGTTTCTCAGACTTCTATTATGTCCCTAATTTTTGGTGTGCTTTTCTCAAAAATTACCAAAAATTAACTACATAATAGAAGTTTATGAGAAACCACATGAAAACCGCAGGTACTGTATACTGCGCTACACCTGCGCTGCGGCCAAACTGCAGTATTGAAGTATACATTTATTATTATAAATAATAACTCACATAGCCCATATATAATATATAAAAAAAATATATCACCATGTCTGCAATGAAATGAGTCAATGTAAAAGTGTCCTTTTGTAACAAGTGTTATGTAGGGTTTTTTTTCCCCCCACAAGAGCACAAAATTACAGATTTTAAATTGTTTGCCAGGGGCTATGGCTGAAGATATCAGCCATAACCTTGGTATTGTTTTTAACAGACAGTGGCTGGCTTTCTCATGAAAGCGTTCCGAGTGGCTCTTGAGCCACTGGAACGCTTTCAGAAGCGTCGGGAGGGGATGTCCCCCGCTCCCACCATCTCGCCTGATATACAATCCAATGGTGTGACTGGCTAGTCCAAGAGGCAATGAAAGAGTAGATCCCCCCCTTAAAGGACCAGAGCAACACCATGACTTCCAGTCCAGGCTGGAAGTAAACAATTTTTATTTGTTTTTTTAAAGCAAAAGATTAAAAAAAATGTATCTGTTTCTTTTAAAGGAGAGAGATTAGGTCTTTTTGACTCATATCTCTCCATAAAGAGGACCTATCATGCTTATATCTATTACAAGGGATGTGTCCATCCCTTGTAATAGGAATAAAAGTGATATTAAAAAAAAAAGTAAAAGGGACAGAGAAAAGAAAAAAAATTATAAATAAGACAACATTTTTTTTAAGCAACCCCCCCCCATCCCTACGCAAGTTGATACGCAAGTCACACACGCATATGTAAACAGTATAGAGCCAGAGAATAGAGCGGTTGTGTCAATCGTCCCAGGCTCAAGTATCCCATTAATGTAAGTAACAATTCAATTTTTTCCACATTTTTGGTTTGGTGTGCCTTGAGATCCTGACAGATTTTAAAGGGTGCCTTGGTTAAAAAAGGTTGAAAAACACTGGCCTAGATGATCCAAGCAAAGGTTGGAGCGAGTAGGGGAGGAAGGGAGGAGGATTTAAAGTGGAACTTTCCCTTTTGGATGGAGCTCTGCTTTAACCTTTTTAGCTCCTACACCTGCATACCTTTTTTGACTAAAGCTATTTTTACAGTTTTGCCTATTCATTCAGTGATAAGATTGTTATTATTTAGGATAGAAAAGTAATGCATATTTTTTTAGTAGAGAAAAGGTTTACTGTTTAAAAATATTGTCTTACAAAAAGTATTTTTATCTTTAATGCTTGTGGTTACCATTTTGAAAGAGCTAGCGAACATGGAGGCACATGTGGGCACCATTCCTAGGTAGGTTCTTGGGATTTTTATAACTGACTGAGCTATAAGTTCTTTTATGAACTGATAATTATTTGAACATGGATCATTATTAATGTTTTTCTTCCTTTGAAATGTTTGTTTATGTCAATATGGTCATGTGTGATCGTTAGTTGATAGTTTAATACCATATCCCATGAACACCACACCAGTATACTGTATTAGGCATTAGTAGTTAAGATACTACACCATTTTCTAATTTCACAAATTTTATCTGTCAACACTCCTGAGTGAGTGAGAAACTTATGTAGCGCAACACATGCGAACTGAATCGCCTCTGGGGGCTTAGTATCCTTTCCCTACTGTACTTTTGCCCTCAGAAAAGATGGGTTTCGAGTTTTTTTCTGAAGTCCAGGTGATTCACCTCC
The DNA here is from genome assembly GCF_905171775.1 of Rana temporaria. Lineage (NCBI taxonomy): Eukaryota > Metazoa > Chordata > Amphibia > Anura > Ranidae > Rana > Rana temporaria. The sequence continues at coordinate 222,897,200 of NC_053493.1, forward strand.
AACCGGATGCTGCTTGGTAGAGCGTTCCATAGTCTAGGTCCTTGGATTCCAAATCTTCGTTCTTATTTGGACTTGTATCTGGCTTTGGGTATCTGGAGTAGTTTTTGTATTACTTATGTATTAACCAAATTGCTATCATACTGTTTTTTTTTTGCCCTTATATCCTTCTTATCCCCTTTTTATATATTTTTTGTTGTAAGGTGCACAATTAAGCCTAGCCCATGTCTACCTTTCTATGGACATTATATTTACACCTGAAGTAAGTAGATGGAAATGATCTAATCTGTTAACTTAGTCATTTTCTGCCTTTATGGCTATGTGAGCATATTTACTTGCTGTAAATAATTTATTATAATTATATAGTTTGTATACTACCCTTTTACTTCAATAATGTTTATGATATTTATCCGAAAAAACAAAAAGGAAACAGCGTGTATATATATATATATATATATATATATATATATATATATATATATATATATATATATCCTTGTGTAAAGGTGAAAATATCTGTGCTAAATCCCTTACTAAATCAATAAGCAGTGACAATATAAATGAGAAACAATGTTACATTTGTGAAAACAAAACAAATGAAAAAAAAGAGAGGCAGAGCTTCAACTAATTGTATATGTATAAATAAATAATGTGTGAGTCTTATCAAAGGAAGGAAACATTGGGCCTGATTCCCAAAAGAGATACGCAGACTTAACTGCTGTTCAGTCTGTGCCTAACTTTGGAAACGATTCTCAAAAGGCTTTTTCCAAAGTTAGGCAGAAAATCTGACATGTGTAAGACACTTACACGGTCAGATCTTAGGATGCAGTACCGCATCCACCGCTGGGGGCATTTCTCATGGAAATGCAGCTTTGAGTATGCAAATGAGGACTTAAGCAGATTCTCAAAGCATTTCAGCATTGTGATTTCTGCGTAAGTTCCGATTTTGCTTGCGCAAAACTAGGGCTGGTTTTACAATGTGTAAAGTTAGTCACACCTTGTAAAGGCCCATTCAAGCGACGGCATTTGGTATGCATTCCTAAGGGAGAACTCCACGGCAATTTTTAAATTCAAAACCGGCATGGGTTCCCCCCCCAGGAGCATACCAGGCCCTTAGGTCTGGTATGGGTTGTAAGGAGACCCCCCCTACGCCGAAAAATCGACGTAGGGGGTCCCCCTACAATCCATACTAGACCCGTATCCAAAGCACGCTACCCGGCCGGTCAGGAATGGGAGTGGGGACGAGCGAGCGCCCCCCCCTCCTGAGCCGTGCCAGGCCGCATGCCCTCAACATGGGGGGGTTGGGTGCTCTGGGGCAGGGGGGCGCACTGCGGGCCCCCCCACCCCAGAGCACCCTGTCCCCATGTTGATGAGGACAGGACCTCTTCCCGACAACCCTTGCTGTTGGTTGTCGGGGTCTGCGGGCGGGGGCTTATCGGAATCTGGGAGTCCCCTCAAATAAGGGGGCCCCCAGATACCGGCCCCCCACCCTAAGTGAATGGATATGGGGTACATCGTACCCCTACCCATTCACCTGGAGGCAAAAAGTAAAAGTTAGTAAACACACAACACAAGGGTTTTTAAAATAATTTATTATTCTGCTCCGGAGGCCCCCCTGTCTTCTTTATTAGCTCTATTACCAGGGGGGCTTCTTCTTCCACTCTCCGGGGGTCTTCTTCCACTCTCCGGGGGGGGTTTCTTCTTTCGCTCTCCGGGGGGGGCTTCTCCGCTCTCCGGGGGTCTTCTTCTCTCTTCGCCGCTCTCCGCTGTTGACTCGGCGAACCCCCGGTTCTTCTCCAGATGTCCGGTGCCTTCTTCTTCAGCGCTGGCTGCCTGCTATCTTTGTGTGTTAGCTCAATTAGTAACAGGCAGCCAGCGCGGTCTTCTGTGACGTCACCTTCTTCTCTTCTGTTCTTCTCCCCTCTTCCGATGTTGCCTCGTCGCCTCTTGTCGCTGTAATGATGGAAGCGCGCCTTGCATCCCATTTATATAGGCATCACCGTCCCATCATGCTCCGGTAGGTACCCACGTGGTGGGTGCTCGTGGGTAGGCACCCACCACGTGGGTACCTGCCGGAGCACGATGGGACGGTGATGCCTATATAAATGGGATGCAAGGCGCGCTTCCATCATTACAGCGACAAGAGGCGACGAGGCAACATCGGAAGAGGGGAGAAGAAGAACCTGACGTCACAGAAGACCGTGCTGGCTGCCTGTTACTAATTGAGCTAACACACAAAGATAGCAGGCAGCCAGCGCTGAAGAAGAAGGCACCGGACATCTGGAGAAGAACCGGGGTTCGCCGAGTCAATAGTGGAGAGCGGCGAAGAGAGAAGAAGACCCCCGGAGAGTGGAGAAGCCCCCCCCTGGAGAGCGGAAGAAGAAACCCCCCCCGGAGAGTGGAAGAAGACCCCCGGAGAGTGGAAGAAGACCCCCGGAGAGTGGAAGAAGAAGCCCCCCCTGGTAATAGAGCTAATAAAGAACAGTGGAGAGCGGCGAAGAGAGAAGAAGACCCCCGGAGAGTGGAGAAGCCCCCCCTGGAGAGCGGAAGAAGAAACCCCCCCGGAGAGTGGAAGAAGACCCCCGGAGAGTGGAAGAAGACCCCCGGAGAGTGGAAGAAGAAGCCCCCCCTGGTAATAGAGCTAATAAAGAAGACAGGGGGGGCCTCCGGAGCAAAATAATAAATTATTTTAAAAACCCTTGTGTTGTGTGTTTACTAACTTTTACTTTTTGCCTTTTTGCCTCCAGGTGAATGGGTAGGGGTACGATGTACCCCATATCCATTCACTTAGGGTGGGGGGCCGGTATCTGGGGGCCCCCTTATTTGAGGGGACTCCCAGATTCCGATAAGCCCCCGCCCGCAGACCCCGACAACCAACGGCAAGGGTTGTCGGGAAGAGGTCCTGTCCTCATCAACATGGGGACAGGGTGCTCTGGGGTGGGGGGGCCCGCAGTGCGCCCCCCTGCCCCAGAGCACCCAACCCCCCCATGTTGAGGGCATGCGGCCTGGCACGGCTCAGGAAGGGGGGGGGGCGCTCGCTCGTCCCCACTCCCTTCCTGACCGGCCGGGTAGCGTGCTTTGGATACGGGTCTGGTATGGATTGTAGGGGGACCCCCTACGTCGATTTTTCGGCGTAGGGGGGGTCTCCTTACAACCCATACCAGACCTAAGGGCCTGGTATGCTCCTGGGGGGGGAACCCATGCCGGTTTTTTCTTTGAAAATTGGCATGGAGTTCTCCCTTTTAGGAATGCATGCTGAGCGACGCTGTCATTTTTATTTATAATTATTTGTTTTCCCGGCGCGTATATTTTTTTATATTTAATGCTTTTTATTGAAGGTTTTCTCATAACAAAGTGCCAGTATACAATGGCACATTACAGTACATAGCTTATGTTATAACAGAGTTCTGGAGTTATTCATCTAAAAACAATGGAAACATAACGTAGCATCTCAGTCAGAATATAGTGACCATGGTCGTGCTGTCGGCCTTGTGTCTGCCCGTAAGGCAGCCAGGTTTGTATACTACCGCTGCGCGGACCCCGTGACACCCAACTCCCCGGGCGCCCCTCTAGGGTTCACACTGCGCCCTAGGACCCAAGGCCCCGGAGTCCCACGCTGCCCCATATAGTAGCGCACGGCCTATGTGACCCAAGGTGTCTGCCTGCAACTGCGCATGCAGTCAATATGGGTCAATATCACCAAATGACTAAGTGTCCTGATAACTGAACCGCACACCAAGAGAGGTGCAGAAGCAGGGAGAGAGAGAGAGAGACACGAGGGATGGGGGGGAAAGGAAAAAAGGAGGAAAGAGAAGAAAGAAAGGGGAAGAGGGACAGGGAGATGTCTTTATGTGTGGAGTGGAGTGCTCCCACCCCCATGCTGTATCCCTGGTAGCAGGGACACCCCGCAGTATGTAGCCCAAGGCTCCCATACAGACCTAAATTTCTCCGATTGGTCCTCACATTTTGCTACGATTTGCTCCTGTGACATTATCCAGGAGACTTTTCTCTTAAACGCCAGGAAGGAGACTGAAGGCTTCTTCCATGCCTTAGCTATGGTCATTTTGGCCCCCAACAGTATGAAAAATGCTAAGCTCTGGGATAGTTTAGGTAGACCAGGGATACACTGGTTCAACAGTGCAACATTCGGCTGCGGCGGTATCACTGTCCCCAGCAGGGCTCCGGTGGCACGGAAAACCTTTTTCCAAAAGGCTCTAATGCGAGGGCAGGACCACCACGTGTGGTACATGGAGCCCCCCAATTCACAGCCCCTAAAACATTGTGGAGAGGTCCCTGGGAACATTCTTGCCAGCCTGGAGGGGACATAATACCACCGCACCAAAAGTTTTAGGCTCGCCTCTATAAGGCACACATTCATAATACCTTTGTACGCCCTTGTGGAGGCGCAATACCATACCGCAGTGCTCCAGGAATTGTTCATGTCCTCCTCCCAGGCCCGTGCATACGATGGCTTCTCCGTCTTAGACATCAATGCTATGTAAATCAGGGATATTCCACCCCTCTGATCCATTGTGTTTGCACACCAGTGTTCATAGGGGGTTATGGAGGGGGGGACCGACTTCTCCGTCCTAATGGAGTGGAGATAATGGGAGATTTGTGAAAACCGAAAGAGCTCGCTGTCGGGCATATCCAGTTTTTTCCTACAGTGTGGTAGGGAAAGCGGTCCCGCTGGGGAGAGATAGTGTCCTATCCTGTATAAACCTTTGTCTGTCCACCACCGGAATGCCCTAATATCCAACCCTGGTGGAAAGTCGGGATTATGAAACAAATGTCTCAGGGGTTTCAGGGGGGAAATCAGGGAGTGAAGGGAGTAGAGTCTGGAGTAGAGGGCAACAGAGTGGGACAGTGTTGGGGCTAGAATGGCTGGTCTGCGTCTGGGGTCGCCCCCTAAAATGAAATCAATGGTGTGCAATGGGATGGCTTGTCGCTCCATGGCTATCCAGTCGGGTTTGGGTCCGTTCGAAAAAACTGCCGATATTTGTGCCAATTGGGCTGCTCTATAGTACCCCCACAGGTTGGGAAGCCCAATTCCCCCTTCCGTCCGAAGCCGATAGAGTATGCCCGAGGGACATCTATACCCCTTTTTCCCCCAGACGAATCGGACAATCTCTGATTGAAATTTGCTAAGGAACTGTTTCTTCACCGGGATTGGTAGGGCGCGGAAAAGGTACAGAAGACGTGGGAGCAGGGTCATTTTAACCGCGTTCACTCTGCCCAGCCATGACAGCCCACATTTGGCCCAACGCATGATATCCCCTTTACATCTGAGGATCATTGGGGGGTAGTTGGCCTTGAAAAGATCATTGATGTCGGGCGTCAATTTGATACCCAAATATGGGATGTGCGTGGGGGTCCAGGCGAAAGTAAAATTACTAGAAAGCTGTTTGAGTAGATCGGGGGGGACAGAGATATTCATCGCTAGGGATTTACCCAAATTAACTTGCAGACCCGAAATCTCACTGAAAACCCGTAGTGTTTTAAGAATGATTGGAGTGGACAGCAGGGGTGATGTGACAAAGAGCAGGAGGTCGTCCGCGTATAGGGCGCATTTGTGTTCCATTGGACCACAGGTAACCCTCTTGACGTCTGGATTTGCTCTCAGGGCCACTGCCAAAATCTCTATGGCCACCGCAAAAAGGAGCGGGGAGAGCGGGCACCCCTGTCTGGTTCCCCTGCCTATGGCGAATGTCTCCGAGTATCTGCCCATTAGGCGTACCTGTGCAGAGGGGCGTGAGTAAAGCGACTGTATGAGGCTAAGGAAGCTAGGGCCAAATCCCCATCTGCCCAGAATTCCATTTAAGTATTCCCAATCTATGGAGTCGAAGGCCTTGTGGAGGTCTATGGACAGCAGGAAACCCTTTTGGGGTGCACCTCCATCCCATTGTGATTTAAGTAGGGAGATTACATCAATGGCGCGTCTGATCTGATCCGTTCCCTGTCTCCCAGGGATGAAGCCCACCTGATCCTTGTGTACATAAGATGCGATGAAACTCGATAGTCTGTTTGCTAAGATTTTTGTCATAATTTTAATGTCGTTATTAATCAAAGATATGGGGCGGTAATTACACACTTCGCTAGGGTCCTTATCTGGTTTCGGTATGACCGAAATGTAAGCCGAGTTTAAGTCAGCCCCCAACTGGGCCCCATCCCTGAGAGAGTTGAACAGTCGCGTCAAATGGGGAGCCAAACATGTGCCAAATTTCTTATAGTATCCCGTGGAGAAGCCATCTGGCCCCGGGGAGGAGCCTAACTTCAGGGTCTTAATGGTCGCTAATACTTCCTCCTGCGTGAACGGGGAGTCCAAAAGGTCCCTATGCTCCTCAGTAAGAGCGGGCAGAGGTAGTTCCGCCAGGAACTCCTTCCCTGCCGGGCTGAGGGGAGAACCGGCCGGTTTATAAAGGTCCGAGTAGAACCGTAGGAAGGTGTCCATAATTTTGGTCGGGTTCTGCGTCAATTCACCCGTGGCCGTTTTGATTTTAGGGAAGGCTAATGATCGCTGTTTGGGGCTCAATTTAGTGGCCAGCCGGGAGCCCGTCCTGTCAGTTTGGGAATAAAATTTCGCCCCGGTCCACCGAAGGTGTTGTTCGGCCGCAGTCGTTAGGGAGAGATTAAGTAGGGCCCGCGCCTTGTCCAGTCGGGAGAGTAGTTCAGTCGTGGGGTGGCGTTTGTGAGACTTTTTTAATGTGCGAAATTCCTCCTCGAGTTTAAGCGTGTCCGCCCTATGTTCCGCTCTAAGCTTTGCTGCTAGCTGAATCAATTTCCCCCTGACCACCGTCTTGTGCGCCGCCCAGACCGTGGACGTAGAGACCTCCCCTGTCGCGTTAATAAGAAAGTATTCTTTGATGTCCTCCTCCAGCAAGGAGCACTGAATTGGGTCGCTCAACAGCGATTCCCTCAGGCGCCATCGAGGTGGGTTCCTAGCTCCTGTGGGCCTCTGAGTTGTCAACGTCACCATGGAGTGGTCTAAAAGGGGGGAGTCAACTATCCTGGCGTTACATATTAGGGGTATAGTCGTGGCGTGGGTGAAAATGTGGTCAATCCTGGCGTAAGAGTTGTGTGGAGCCGAAAAGTGTGTGTAGTCCTTCGTCCGTGGGTTGGCTTCCCGCCAGACGTCTATCAACCCTGCTGAGTGAAGGAGTTTAGCTATTTTAGAGCTCTGTTTGGAAGGGCGTTTAGGTTTGGATTTCCCGTCCGCTGATTTATCTAGTGAGAAGTCAAAAGCTGTGTTGGAGTCCCCTCCCATGAAGACTGTACCCTTAAGGTGCGGTTGTAGCTTCCGAAGCAAGGAGTCAAAAAAGGATTTTTGGCCCTTATTAGGGGTATAGTAAGATACGAACGTGTAAAGTTCCCCATCTATGTGTCCTGATACCAGAAGATAGCGACCCAGAGGATCGACAATCGATTCCACCAGAGAGAGGTTGATGTGTCTAGCAAAACAGATGGCTACCCCTTTTGTTTTGTTTTTGTTTTTGTTTTTTTGTTTTGTTTTTGTTTTTATCAAAAAAATGATAAAAAAAATTGGGGGTAACGCTGGTGTAGGAACGTGGGTTTGAAGGAGGATGGGAAGTGGGTCTCCTGAATCATCCGCGTGCATAGAGTGGTAGAGTTGGAGGAGCTTCCTGCGTTTAACGGGTGAATTTAGTCCCTGCGCATTATGGGAGATGAGTTTGAGGGTAGGTGGGGGGGGTTGTGTGTCAGTCATGGATCAGAGGTGCAGAAACTATACCAGACAAACGCAGCCTACCTTGAGCCAGCAGCGAGAACTTCCAGTGGAGAACGGACCATCGGGGCACACTGGTCACGAGACCCGGGACGAAGGACCGGAACCTGCCGTGGGACCTAAGAGCACTCCAGGGATTAGGAAGGGGAAGCAGAGAAGACAGAGATGAAAAGGAGAGGAAAGAGAGAAGAGACAATATTATGCATGACTGTCTGCATCGGTGCATACCACCAAAAACCATGAATAAACCGTACATAACTTGAACCTGGGGGTCCCCCGACCCCTCCCCACCCCGGGGTGAAGTGGGCACGCCCGCCTCTACCCCTGCCCTATTAGGGAACTGAAGCTTCCCTAATGCCGGAATACCGGATACGGATCCGATTGCACCCATGGTGCTCTCGATCCAACTGAGGTGCACTGGGTCCACCACGGCCCCACCACCACTAAACCATAACTGAGGGCCACCTAGGAGCCCGTGATTCCCATAAACTAAACGCCCCTCATGAGCGGGAGTGCCCCCCTGGGAGCTAGGATGTCCATCCATAGCGAAACCCGGTGCATATACTGTGACGGATGCTACCCCCCCGGGGTTGGCACCCCCCCTCCCACCAAGAGATCCTATGTTAACGTAATGCCAGTATTGTAACCGTTGAGTAGCATGGCTATACCTGCTATTAACTCTAACCCCCGTGTAACCTTGCAGAAGTGCATCCCCCAGGAGCCCTGTGGCTCCGAACAAATCCCCCCCCTCCCCCGAGTCCAGGTTAACCCCCCCAGTTCCGGTGGAGGGGAAAGTAACACCAAAAAATGACAAGGAAAAAAAACATTAAGTCAAACTTTTACGGTGTTAGGTCCCTGTCCCCCGTGAACCTCCCCCCCTCCGATCAGTCACTTGGGAGAAAAAAGAACAAAAAAAAACGAGGGGGATCCCCCAGTCCCCTCTAGGAAGGGGAGACCCTCCCGGGTCAGGACCCCTGAATGAAAAAAATGGACAGCAGAATCCGATCCTCAGGTACGGAAGTTCTCCTTGGAACGCTTGTGGGTCTGTTTCATCCAGGTCTGTTGCAGCGGGCTTCCAGGAGAAGGCCTTTTCGTTAAAGCAGACGGTCCCCTGTTGGTCTGTGAGTTCGGGGGTTCCAGGACAATCAGTCCAAGTTGAACCAGCAGGTGCTCCCCCTCCGCGAAAGTTGAAAAGCCATAGCTTTTATTTCTGTAGGTGAAGTTCACACGGATCGGGAAAGACCATCTGTATGTGACCTCCTTTTCCATAAGAACCTGCAGCAACGGTTTCAGAGCTCGCCGCTTTTGTACTGTGTAGGGGGACAGGTCAGCAAAGATTTGAATCTTGTGGCCGTTCAACATGAGATTGTCAGAACGCCTTGCCCTTTTCATCACCTCCTCTTTGACCGCATAGAAGTGTGGTTTCACAATGATGTCTCTGGGTAAACCATCCGATCGGGGGGCTTGCAATGCTCTGTGAGCTCTATCCAGCTCAAGGCGGTGCTCAGCAATGTCAGGGATGAGGCTTTTAATGAGGGTTTTCACTGCGACCTGTACCTCCTTATCGGTTTCGGGGAGCCCCCTCACCCTAAAATTATAGCGTCTCGAACGGTTCTCGAGGTCGTCTATTTTTGCAAATGCTGTTTCCAATTGCTCCTGCACGTCTTGTAACCTGGCAGAGTTCTGATTAATCCTTCCCACCGCCTGATCAGCTTTCTGCTCAATAGTGTCCATCCTCATCCCCAGCTGCAGTAAATCAGCATGAATGGATGATGTGATTTGTGCTGCATTTACAGCTAGGCTTTTGGATAGCATTAGGGAGAAGGCAGACATCATAGAAGGAAAGTCTGTGGGGGTAGGGGCCTCCTCCTGCACCTCATACACAGAGAGCAGCATCCCTGTATGGGGGTCCATCATGGGGGTAGTGGGGAATCCAGCTCCCACTCTCCCCAGCAGTGACTCGGTGGATGCTGGGGATGCAGCTGCTGCCAAGGGGGGGTATTCAGTACCTGGGGACTGCGGGGGGTGCAGATCCTGGTCCGCTATGGAGTCTTCCTGCTGCTCCGTTTCAGGCAGGCCTCGTGTCGCCGCCATCTTGGCATAGCTGAGGGGGCCCGGAGACGCCGCCATCTGCCCTGTTAGGTCCCTCCGGACGGACGGCGAGGACATCTGCGGATTCAGGGGTGTTTCCCCTGCACGGTGATCCCGGTGGTACGGCTGCGGGGGCGCTCAGACTGCTCCGGTGGGACTCGTTAGGCCGTGGTGGAGCGGAGCTCTAGATGACGGCGGCCATCTTGGGAGCTGCCGCGCATGCGCCTCCTCCCGGCGCGTATATTTTTTTTCACCCGTCGCAACTTTAGTGTCCCGTCGCAATCTTCAAAGCCGCCCGGCGTCAATTACGTTCGCGCGCTGCACGTCGGGAAAATTACGTCACACGCATGCGCAGTACGGCCGGCGCGGGAGCGCGCCTCATTTACATTTTAAACGCCCCCCGGAGAGGAGGACCGCCTTGCGACGGCGGCACTTAAGTTACACGGCCTGAAATTTCTAGGTAAGTGCTTTGAAGATCGGGCACTTAGGTAGAGATTTTAAGTCAGTGTAACTTAACTGCTGAAAGTTAAGTTAGGCAGCTTTTTTGGGAATCAGGCCCATTGATCCAAGCAGGCCCTCAGTATCACGGTCCGTGTATACTGACAAAAAATAAAATGAAAGAAAAGGAGAAACGGCTTGATGACAGATAAATATATTCACAGATGTTCTGTTCATCAAAGTAAGGGAAGGCGATCACCGCCGCTTACCAGATTGAAGATCATATGAAGCATATCAGGAAACACTCAGCTGACCACGAATCACCATTCAAAGGTTCCTCCTATGGGATATTCCGCTGGCATTGCACTGCGATCCTGCTTCAGTGTATTCCTCCAAACATGAGCGGTGATGTCCCCAGATCAATGCATAGTTACATGGGGCAGAGAAGAAAAGAAGGCTTCATGGTGCTGCTTTTGTTTCAGGGGTTTTATTAAAACACACACCAAATCACACAGCCGCAGCATGTAACTAGACCGGCTCGTGCGTGGTGACATAAGGGATCCTGACTACACTCGACGCGTTTCCCCGCAACAGGATTCTTCTGGGAAAGGAGATGGTATCCAAACGTCACTCACCACGTATTTTATAGGCAAGAAAAGGCACAAAAAACATCCACAGGACACCGGAAGCCGCTCTAAACGCCAGCTCTCAGGTGTCACCTATGTTTTCCCTACAAGAAAAGATTCTGAAGGGGCTTTAAAGGAGGATCATAAACAGCATATTACTGCAGCTCCTCCAACAACACCTAAAAATCACGACTGCAAACAAAGTTGCTAAAAATGCATATTACATATTAAAAATATATAAACATATGATTTAACCACTTAAGACCTGGACCATTATGCAGCTAAAGGACCTTGCCCCTTTTTGCGATTCGGCACTGCGTCACTTTAACTGACGATTGCGCGGTCGTACGACGTGGCTCCCAAAAAAAAATGTCCCCACAAATAGAGATTTCTTTTGGTAGTATTTGATCACCTCTGCGGTTTTTATTTTTTGCGCTATAAACAAAAATACATTTTTGAAAAAAATTCAATATTTTTACTTTTTGCTATAATAAATATCCCCAAAAAAGATATAAAAAAACATTTTTTTTCCTCAGTTTAGGCCGATACATATTCTTCTACCTATTTTTGGTTAAAAAAAACCGCAATAAGCGTTTAACGATTGGTTTGCACAAAATTTATAGCGTTTACAAAATAGGGGATAGTTTTATGGCATTTTTATTAATATTTTTTTTTACTAGTAATGGCGACCATTGTCATTTTCACAGCAAAAAGTGCTATAAAAATGCATTGATTACTGTGAAAATGCCAATTGAAGTTTAGGAGTTAACCACTAGGGGGCGCTGTAGGGGTTATGTGTGACCTCATATGTGTTTCTAACTGTAGGGGGGCGGGACTGGACTTGTGATGTCATTGATCGTCTTTCCCTATATCAGGGAACAGACGATCAGTGACACTGCTACTGTGAAGAACGGGGAAGGTGTTTTTACACACACCTCTCCCTGTTCTTCCGATCCTGTGACTGAACGCGGGACACCAGCAGCGATCGGGTCCACGGGTCCCGCGGCCACGGTCACGGAGCTTCGGACCGGATCGCGGGCGCATGCCCGAGATGCGCGACCCACGGCTGGGCACTTAAAGGGGACGTACCTGTACGTGCCTGTGCCCAGCTGTGCCATTCTGCTGATGTATATCGGCGTTAGGCGGTCCTTAAGTGGTTAAAAAAAATCAATATATATACATACAGTATATTACATCCAATAAACCATTAGATAATAAAAAATGATGATCATGATCCATACCACTAATTGATCAAAATGTGGCATGGAACAGTCACACCAGAAGGAAACTCAAAAAATACATAAAATAAATACATACAAAGATAAATAGATAGATGGAATTAAACTGGGGATATAAAAGGGAAGACACATATGAACTATATTTCCTAGGAAGAGGAAAGTAACTGGCTATATATTATAAGTCAGGGGTACTCCTACTGTCCATCCCATAAGATCAAAAGATTCAATGAAGTGTCTAAGTTACATGTATGTCCAGGAGGTTAATTGAGAATTGGGCCATTGAGTTTTGACATGATTAGGCTCAAGGAGAGTAGTTTTGAAAAAGGTGATGAAGTCTGGATTTCATTTTAATAGGTGACACTGGACCAGACACTGTAGATATCTCAAGTTTAGAGCATGTGTCTCTGAAGCATTGTAGTGTTGGCCCAATAAGTGGATGGTCTTGTAGTCTCCTGGAGATGTTGTTGTGGTACAGCCAAGGGGTAGAATTGTAGGTGTTGTGAAAAAAGAGTTTTCAAGTTTAACCAAGTCCTTCACTTGGTAGGTGGAATGCCCAGTAATAGTACTGTATATATGGAAGGGCAATCCCTCCTTTATGTTTAGGAGTGGCGAGTTGAGAATAACTTATTCTGGGGTGTCCTCATTTCCAGAGGAAAGCAGAACAGGCCTGTCTGTAAGATCAAAGAAAGGATAATAGCAATTTAATGGGTAGCACTTGAAGGAGGTATAAAAGGCATGGTACGATATTAATTTTAGGGATCACACCACGCCTGAACCAAGAAAATTAGAGCTTGTTCCATTTTTTGAGGTCTTTGAGGACTACGTATGATCGGTAAGTAATTTTTAAAAAAAGTTTGGTCAATTGCGTGGGTAAGTGAATTTCCAGGTAGGTAATAGCTTCTGATTGCCATGTGAAAGGGAAATGTTTTCAACATTGCTGAACTTGGTCTGGAGATAATTTTAAATTTAAAGCTAGGTGACGTGATATCAGAAGGGGCGGTGCCATAGAGTGAGGTAGCTGTGTGGCCCCACCCCTTGCCTATATAAGAAATGTCAAAATTCAGAGCAGGAATATGGTGGAGGCCTAACAGGAGGCAAGAGCATTTTTATTTTTTAGGTCTGGCAGGCGATATGATTGACGATAAATATATACATTGATGGACACAATTTTTTTTTTATTTGTCTCATGTGGTTATTATTTTTGAAAACTTCTTGGTGAATGGGTAGGGGTACGATGTAACTTATACCCATTCTCATAGGGGGAGGGGGCCAAGATATTAGGGCCACCTTGTTAATGGGGTTTTCCAGGTTCTGATAAGCTCCCACCTACAGACGCTGACATCCAAAGTCCCCACAAACATGGGATAAGGTGCTTTGGGGTGACTCACCCAAAAGCACACACACCCTTATGTTGAGAGCATGTGTCCTGGTATGGTTAAGAAGGGGGGGTGCTCACTTGTCCCCCTTTTCTGACTTGTCAGGCTGCATGCCCGGATAAGGGTCTGATATGGATTTGGGGGGGGAATTACATTTTTGTTTTAAATTTTGGCGTGAGGTTCCCGTCAAAATCCATACCAGACCCAAAGGGTCGTCACCTATTGTATGGCAGCACATGGCGGGCCGTAGTCTCCTTAAACTCAACTAGCCTTGTGACCATTGCCTGGGCGTAGAACTGATAATGCAGCTGACAGTGTCTCTTTAATATCGGAGGCCACTGCATGCAGATCTTCCAGGCTTGGAGCTGAGATCACAGGTGGAGTGGCTGTGGCCAAGGATGGGTTAGAAGAATGAGATGGGCTGCTACTTTTTAAGTGCGATGAACTGCTAGGAGCATTGATTTGTGGGCTCCATTTCCCACGGTTGGGTTAGAAAAATCTCAGGGAATTCATTTGGCCTATCTGTGTACTGGTGTCCCGGGGAGAGCGGGAACATGGTGCCGATAAGCTCCGATCATGCTTGCCCATTGTAGCTGAACTTGTCTCCCTGAGGCCCCGTACACACGACAGAGGAACTCGACGTGCTTGGCACGTCGAGTTCCTCGTCTCGTTTTGGGATGAAGCCGCCGAGGAGCTCGGCGGGCCGCCTTCTCCTATAGAACAACGCGGCCAACGAGAAAATAGAGAACATGTTCTCTATTTTCTCGTCGAGCTCCTCGGCGGCTCCATCGAGCCAAAACTGTACAGACGACAGAGATTCTCGGCAGAATCCGGGTTTTGACCGAGTTTCTCGGCGAATTCTGCCGAGAATCTCTGTCGTGTGTACGAGGCCTCAGAGTAAAGCAGAACAGACCTCTGTGTGTCGCAGCCTGAAGGCTTACAAGGCCATCTTCATCCAGGTCCAGACCACGCCCCCTATTTTTTATATGATATAAGTTAAACTTTTTTAAATCAAAATCCCTATTTTTATTAATGGCATCTCAAAAGTCCCACTCTGTAATGTAATTTACTCTCTATTTCTAATTTGGGGATGCAGTGTCAGGTTATCATCCATCAACTTCAATTTCTTATCTTTTAAAAAAAATAAACAAAAATTTAATTGTAAATTAATTGTCAATTAAGAGCCCCCCCCAGTGCACATGACCAATTCTGAAGGCCTCCTTCTGAATTACAGCTCCCCGAGCTATATATACATACACACAAACATTGGATATACTGTAAAAGTCTGTCCTTCATAACTTAGATAATCTTGGACATTGATCACACTGATGGTTTAAAAGAGTTTTAGTAAATCTCTCCCCATATGTAAATATACATACATTTATCTGAGATATAAACAGCAAATATATGAAAAAATATTATTAATGATAATGTAGGGCCGAAACAACTAATTGATTAATCGACAACTAATTGATTATGAAATTAATCGTTTACAATCTTCATAATCGATTAATTGGCCAATAACATAATGGGGTTAAAAAAACTAAAATTAGCCCTTTATAGTACAAAAAGGCAAATCGCTACTGTAAATTAGCTCTTTTTGTACTTATTTTTGTTTTTTTAACCCAATTATGTTATTAAACATCTCAGGCCTGGGTTCACACCTCTGTTTTTTGGTTCTTTTTGCAGAAACACACTACAGTTCATTTACATGTTTTTCTATGGGACACATTCACATCGATGATTTTTTTTCAGCTGCTGCGTATTTGGAAAGGGCAAGGACTTTTTATAACGCAAAACGGTGCTATTTTGTTTTTTTGGGTTCAATATACTTCAATGGAGAAACTGCAGAAAAGCATGTAATGTGTTTTTGTGGCAATTTGTGATTTGTAATCTGCCCAACAACAAATTGGCCCAAAAAAAAAAAATGCTATATATTTTTTTTAAGGCTATTATCCGATTAATCGAAACAATAATTGGCCAACTAATCGATTATGAAAATAATCGTTAGTTTGAGCCTTATGATAATGACAAGTTATGAGTATTGTTAGACATGATTGCATAGTCAAATTGTGAGTGTCACCAAAAAAAGAGGAGAAGACTGATTTGTTGATACAACACTTTGGGGAGTCATCTCATTCACTGAAAATGTATTAATTATTGTGGGAGAGAAGTAAAAATAAATTTAGAATAGTAAAAAAAAAAAATCAGGACAATGTAGTGATCTGTATGGCAGCCAATTGAGATCTAGATCCCCTTTTAAAGAGAATTGAGACAGCAGTGAAA
The DNA here is from genome assembly GCF_905171775.1 of Rana temporaria. Classification (NCBI taxonomy): domain Eukaryota; kingdom Metazoa; phylum Chordata; class Amphibia; order Anura; family Ranidae; genus Rana; species Rana temporaria. The sequence continues at coordinate 222,912,993 of NC_053493.1, forward strand.
TGACAAGCTCTCACACTGTATCTATGGGAATAGTATAGTGGAAAATGTGATCTTTGGAGGTTAGGGGTGGTTGATATCGCTTGTGGCTAGACAGTTGTTTGAGTATCCTGATCAAGGTGGTATAAAGCTAAGTGATAAGTTCCCAATGGTGTTGGAGCGGGAAGGAAAAACAGAGGGCGAATGAAAGTGGCGGAAGGAGGTAAAGCGACACTAGGTCTTGGAGTGGGCAGCAGAGTGGGAAGATAGAAGGCTTGGGTTTAGGAGGCAGGCTGGGAAAGTGGGAAAGTGGGTAGAAGCAAGAAGACCCGACTGGGAGGCAGAGACAGGAGTGGATGGCTAAGGATTGGGAGCAGATCAGGGGAAATGTCAGGAAGGCAGTGACAGATGGTGATGGATGGGACAGGATGACAGGGAGGACAGGCTTGGTGAAAAGAGATGTCAGGGAGGCAGTGGCAAAAATGGGTGATTAAATGATGGTACCAGAACAGAGGCTCTGTCAGGGAGGAAGTGACAGGAAATGAGAGAAGGAAATAAGCGGGACTTTAAAGTGGAGTTCCACCCATTTTTTTATGTTTGTCTGTGCTGCATGCCCTAATCTCATAGTGTTCAGAATGACATTTTTTATTTATTTTGTTGCTTATAAATACCTTTATTTTGTAGTCCTTCATTGCTTCCTCCTCCTTATTAGCCTAGGCTATTAAGTCACAAGGCTATTCACAAGGGTTTCTGGGATAGGCATCATGTATCCCAGTAGTCCTTGCAAATAGCCTATTTGCATAGAGAAGGGGCGGCAACTTCCTCTGACACTCCCGTTGCTATGGAAACCTGACTGAAACCTATTATATTGCTTGTGCAGCACTGAGCATGTGCGAAATCTGCAAGGCTGAATTCCAGGAAGTCATACAGTCTGGCTTCATGATGCCCACACTTAAGATGGCCACGGTCTATTTCTAGATTATAAACAAACTAAATGCTCTAACAACCTAACAAAACGGACCTTAGTTTACAGACTAACTTTACTAGACTACATTAAGCTTGTGTATTACAGGGGTATTTATATTTAAAAAGTGAAATTGTGGGTGAAACTCCCCTTTAAATGAGGCACACAGCCAATAGTGAGGGGTCAAACAAATGTATATTTGATATACAACATGATAAAAAAATTCATACTAATTAATACATTGGTCACAGTGTAATTCATCTATATACATGTAAAAACATGATGATACATGACGGTGTATAGGGATTAGGACTACACCAACTGTGAGACTTCCCATTGCACAGTAAATAACTGATAATCATAGTAATATACAAACATTCATGTGAATGGAATTGAATACATAATCGGTTTACACATTGCATGTACAGAGGCTCTACACGCCGTGGAGTATTTATATCCACTCTTCAGGAGCAATAATGTGTGTATCTGAAATGAAACATATGATTTTCTAGGTCAATGCCTTTATAGGGAAATAATGAAATAAGGAAATATAACTTGGGGATAACCCCTTATTATAAGGATACTCACAACCACCATGCAGCGAGAGTGCAACAATGAGAGCTGGAAACTCCCCAAAGGGCATCTTTTCCAGGAGCTGTGGCGGCATCTGGTGCACATGAACCCCCACATGACAACACCGGGGGAGGACAGATTTCCAAAAGGTGGTGATCCCTGAGAAGTCTTTGAGGGCTAATTACAAACTAATTGAATTATTGGCATGTTAAAACCAACTGCAATTAATATATAGCGACTACAGAGTGGGATAAGAGGAGGCAGTGGGTTGAAAGAGTCTACAATAAAACTAAAATCTGTATGAAATAATAATGACTCAATTTATGCTGGGTAATCCCTAGGAACTCAGGTGGAGTAATGAAAAAAAAAAGTTCTGCTGCCACCTGCTATTATGGTACAGGTGCAGCATCTGAAGTAGTTAAATCTGAAATAGCCAGCATTCTCTGTAGAGGTGGAGTTTGGTTGTATCTGTAGTAATCTGCTGGGTGCCAAGTGTTCTTAGCTCTATGGAACGTAACTTTAGGTTGTGGGGATGGCTCATGTTTGAGGAGTGGATATGCCAATGCTTGGAGAGGATATCTCTGATTATGGTTAGTGTTATACTGTACCTGATATTGAAGTTGCATTGTGAGAAGGGTTTGGTGGATCCGGATGAGGTGGATGGCCTGAGACACTTCTCATGTGGGATGTTTAGGTCTCTTTTAAACACTAATTCAATGAATCCATTAGGATATTTTTTGGTTTTTGAACCTAAATCTAAAAATCTGTGCGATGAAAGACTAATTTGTTGTACATTTGTTGTAAATTGAACTGACCTAACATAATGTTTTTGAGGCAAGGTTTGTGATGGCAGCTGCCTGGGGACTTATCACCTAGCTTTATATCTTCTTGATCAGGGCACTCAGACAACTCTCCATCTACAAACGTTCAACTACCCCAAATCCCCAAAGATCACACATTAACCAATATTCCCACATCATGCATGACAACCTTACTCACTCTATCACCTGTCTTAATTCTGTTCAAATGGCACAGTGATTCCAACAGTCTACCATATAGATTACTACATAGTCCTGATTTGTTTTACTTTTTATTATTCTGAATTTATTTTTACTTATCTCCCAAAGTATTTGATCAATTTCCAGTAAATGAGATCACTCTCTCAAGTATTGCACCAATAGGTCAGTTCCACCTTCTTTTTAGTGACAATATGCAATCTTGTCTAACAATACTCATCATTGGTTATATATTTTATTATACAGTATATTGATTGCAGATGATAAGAATTATTTAGTATGAAGGATCACCCCTTATTTAGCATTATTCATGTCCCACCATATTTAAACATTTAGGCTGGATTCAAACTTGTGCGGTGCGGTGCGAATTCCAGCTCTGTTATCTCTGCAAAGAGATAAGAGAGGTGTTCAGCAGATTTAGCTGCAAATTTGGAGACCTGGGAGAGGGGAGGGGGGAAGTGTATTGAGGAGAATGAGAGAAATCACCTGAGCCGCACCGCAATGCCTAGAAAATGCACACGTTTTTTGGGCAATACACAGTGAGAATGCATCGCACATATGTGAACCAGCCTCATTAAAATCAATGTATTTTATAATGTTATGCGAATTGGATGCGGTTAAATCCGCACTCAATTCGCATAGGTGTGAACCCGGCCTTAAGGAGGGTCAGTTGTGATACAGGTGGTGGTTCCTATATGTGCAGGTACACACAGATCTGTAAGATCAATCTCCTTCACATACAATATAATCAGTGCTTTAAGTGGGCCAAAAGAGGTGCCGGTACACTATTAGGCGCCGGTGCTCCCCCCCCCCCCCAATACTGAACATGAAAATATATATATTTTACAAACCCTCTCTTAGACGAAACATGTCAGAAACTAAAAAAAGAGAAGATAAAATGGGCACAAAGCATGACAAGGGACAGACACCACAGAAAATAGATAGGAGAAGTGTATACATATCAGTCTGTGAGCTTGCACATGGACTGCTCAGAGTGACTGATGAATAACATCCATTATTCTATCTATTTTCTGTGGTGTCTGTCCCTTGTCATGCTTTGTGCCCATTTTATCTTCTCTTTTTTTAGTTTCTGACATCATCAGCTGGTTTATGTAATTTTAGCAGAAAATGCACCAATATATTGCAAACCATAGCAGCTACTTCCTACTTTTCAAGACGGTTTAAAATAAACATAAAAGGAAAATAACAGGGCAAGTCTGCATGGCTGTCTGAAACGAGCCATGATAAATTGATAGGAGAAGTGTATACATATCAGTCTGTGAGCAGCCATAGGTAGCAACAAAACACTGACCAGTACTCTGTACTTCAGAAGTTCAGATCCAAAGCAAAGTCCGGTGTTTTTCACTTTGCTGCACCGTCCTGACTCCTAGGAGGGCCAGTCACCCGCTCACATTCACCACGCCGCACTGATCGCTCCTCACAGGCGCGCGGAAAGGAGTTGACGTCACCTAACGTGAGGTCAACTCCCTGCCTGCGCCTGCACGTACGGCTCAAGCCGTACTCTGCACACGGCCCGCCCCCCTCCACTAGCTGATGGCCGGCCCAGCCAATGACATTATGGAGGAGAGAGACGGTGCGCGATGTAATTCGCCCAGCGCCGGCCAGCCACTACAATGCTGTAGCTAGCTCTCCGCTGCGTTCCGGTACCGGAAACCCACGTACTGGGCGCACGGAGAGGTGCTGGTACTCTCCAGGGCCATTTTTGGAAGTGGCGGTACTGAGTACCGCCGCGTTCCGGCCCACTTAAAGCACTGAATATAATACAATACATTGTCAATTGTTCTATTGTTTTATAATAGTTTTTATTTTTATTTTGTTGTACTTCTATTTACTGATTCTTTTACTCCCTTTTACATGTTTATAAAAAAATCTGTTTTTTTGTTTGGTACTTTACATATTTTGCTTCTTTTTCACAGGAATGTGCTTGCTTATGAATTTATAGTCATGTAACAGTGTCTCCAAAATTATTTCCCCAACCTCCCAAGCCACTCTGTCAGTAATCTAAGTTTTGTGTTAAAAAAAGGCTTGTAAAGCAATATGTGATTCACCATAATACATCATCTGTGTCCAGAAGTTGAAACTAGTGACATAAATGTATTAACATTCTGAAAAGAAATGTCTGTAAATGATGTCTGACTAATGTTAATTGATGCATTTCCTTACACATTTCATATGTGTGACTGACAATGCAATTTATCAAAATAATGTGCATTAAAAGGTCTATAAAACGTATATTATTAACATTGTAATATTCAGTTAGGGCAAACGCCTCCAGAAGTATACAGATATGTTGGGGCAAATTGAGAATATTAGTTACATAATCAATCATTAGTCTGTCTAATGCAATATTACACTTTAACTTGATTTGTGTAACATACTGTAGGTTGTTCTCTGACTGCATATGTTAAATACAATTGTCCTTATTGATGTTTTTAGATTTAAAGAATAAATTATACACCTCATATAACATCTGCTACATTATTGTCAATGCTTTATAAAAGTAGCTAGTATGCAGTACAGGTTACACTTTTTAAACCAAGGTTTCTACTTTTGTGCCAATCTTTTTTTTTTTTTCAGCTAAATTGTATTGAGATTTCATAGGTACACACAATAGTAGTATCCACAACAAGTTGGAGTTCAACATGCATGAACAAGAAATTATGACAATAATATCTGCACATCAACAGGACAACAATGTGTTTTTGGTTGAGAAAAAGAAACAACTAGAAAATGCTTTTCCTGCATGGGAATGCTGAATAGCTGAATTTCTATACAAAATTGGATGAATAGCTTAAATCCGTAAGAAAAAATTGAAGAAGTGAGAATAGTTGGAAAAGTAGGAATGGTTTTAAAATAAACATGAATTTTATTAAAAAAAGTTTAACAACACCACTAATGTATGAAAGATGTGGAATATTTAAAGTTTTTTTAAAAAGCTTTTTGATCATTAGACATGTGCACTGCAGAAAAATGCATTCATTTTCATTACCATTTGTTTTTTAGCTTTTTTCAGAAATTCAGAAAATTCGAAAAATTTGAATTTGTAAATTCGGAAATTCAAAAATTTGGAAACTCGGAAATTTGGAAACTCAGAAAATTTAGTGATTCGGAAATTTGGTAATTCAGAAATTCGAAAATTTGGAATTTCCAAATTTCCGAATTTTGGAGATTCGTAATTTAAGAAATTAGAAATTTCGGAATTCGGAAATCCAAAAATGTTTAAATTTTAAAATTCTGATATTTTGGAATTAACAAATTTGTCAAGATTCGTTAAACTATTTCTGAACTAAATGAATTGCACATGTCTATTGATTATTAATCCCCACACCTAATGAGTGAGAGACAGAGAGACCTTCAAACAAGTGTTAATAAATCCACAACAGTACATGCTATCGAAACAGTGACTTCACCGTTAGAGACACATGGCCTTTGTGAACGTATTGGTATAAAATTTATGTTGATAAACTTAAAAATGTGGGCATGTCAGCGATTTAAATAAGAAGTTTGCTGTGCGTTTCGCTTGGAAATGTGTAGAATTTTATACAGGACAGTCAATGGAAGAAAGTGTAGAACTCTTGTCATTCGGAAGCTCAACCAGCTAAAAGTAAAAGGCATATCACAAAACTGAGCACATTGCCCGAAACTAGACACAAATACCTACATGATGTATAAATTGTGTATGACAAGTAGATCTTGTGGGCGTGAGAGCAATTTTTAGAGAAAGGAACTAACGTAATTTTTTTAAGACTCTGTGCTCTAAAAAAAATCGCAATAAGCATTTATTGATTGGAACGGTCATCAGTGACAGTGTTATTAAGGCAGAATAGGGAAATGCCTTATTTACAAAGACATTCCCCTGTTCTGCCCTTGCCAACCGCAATCGCGGGAACCGTGGCCGCACTCGCGAGGCACATGGCGGGCAAGCGTGTCCGCTGAGCGGCAGATTTAAAGGGACGTACCTGTACACCAATCCGCCTGCCCATGCCATTCTGTCTACGTAAATAGTCATGCGGCGGTCGGCAAGCGGTTTATCAATAACATTTCTTGAAATTATCACTAAACTTTAAACAGCTTTTTCACAAAAAACTGTAAAAGATATCAAACTGAAAAGAGATAATTGGATAGCTGAATATTTTGTGAACATTTTAAAGTTTGTTTGGTGTCTGTAGGCAAAAGCATGAAGGAGCTGAAACTTTTGGGAGGGGAATAAGATTTAAAAAATGTGTTAAAAAGCTTAATATTTTAAAAAGTATAAATAGTATAAATAGACCCAAAGGGCCTGGTAATTGACTGGGGGGACCCATGTCGTTTTTTTCAATTACTTTTACTGTATTTCTGGGACCCGACAATTCATTATAGCCGCGAGTAGTTTTAAATGACCTTTTTTCCTTTCGAAATGTCATTTTGTGCATGGACTGTTATAAACACGGGAAACATGCACTACTTTACAAGCATATTATAGACACCCCCAGGTACGAAATTTAAAGGAATATTTTTTTTTTTTTTTTTTATTTATAAGTTTTTCAAATCATACAACAAAAGGGAGTACAGATGAATCATTAACAGTATGAAGAAACACAGGTATACATTGTCTTAGTGAGCATACATAAATTGTACAAGTATAGGAATGACAATGTGAATAAACGATTGTCTTGAGTGGGAGTAAGGGAGACCATCGCAATAAAATAGAAAGAATAAATCAATAAGAAAATAAGGAAAATATCTGAAGAAAACATTTAAAATATGATTGAAACAATTATCTGTCCAGGGGCCATGGAGGCAACATAATCACTCTATAAACATACTGTAAAACTTCACAGAGAAACCTGTACATAAAAGTTGTGAACACACTAGTGGAATGCTTAGGTAACTGAAGTTAGCTAACTCGGGTCGCCTCCCTCAGACCCATAAACTGAGTCGTTCCACACTGACCACGTTTCAGAAAATGTATTTTCCGTACCCTCCACTGTAGCCGTCAATTGCTCCATTCTGCGGATGTCAGCTACAATAGCGAGCAGCTGTGGGATTGTCGGGGGCAAGGTGGACAACCACATTCTAGGGATGACCCTCTTAGCAGCCAGCAGTATAAAAGATATCAATCAGCGCAAGGCCTTAGAGACACCAGGGAAGGGGAGAATGTCAGAGGGACGGGAATCCCCACTAAATTTTCGAACAGTTTTTGGACCTGAAGCCGAAAACGGTGAACAGGGGGACATTCCCAGAAGATGTGGAAATGAGAGCCTACAGCACTATTACATCTCCAATAGGGATAATTTATATTCCGTGTGTCGAAGACGAACGCCTCTAATATCTAGACATTCCCGTATAACCGCAGCCAGGGGTTCTAAACTAAGGATAAAGAGCAGAGGCGATAAAGGACAGCCCTATCTTGTACCATTGCTAAGGAAAAATGTACGTGATAAATGTGAGGAAAGTTGCACTTGTGATGTGGGCTTTGAGTATAATGCCGCGTACACACGATCATTTTTCAGCATGAAAAAAGATGTTGTTTTTCAGCATGTTGAAAAAACAACGTTTTTCCAATTTTATCATTAAAACAACGTTGCCCACACACCATCATTTTAAAAAAATTATCTAGCAAAGCGCGGTGACATACAACACGTACAACGGCACTATAAAGGGGAAGTTCCATTCGCCTTTGGGCTGCTTTAACTGATTCCGTGTTAGTAAAAGATGATTTGCGCTTTTTTGTCTGTTACAGCGTGATGAATGTGCTTACTCCATTATGAACGGTAGTTTTACCAGAACGAGCGCTTCCGTCTCATAACTTTCTTCTGAGCATGCACGGGTTTGTAACATCGTTTTAGCCCACACACGATAATTTTTTACAACCCGAAAAACTACATAGTTTAAAACGACGTTAAAAAATGCAGCATGTTCGAATTTTTTTTTTTTGTCATTTTTCAGAACCTGAAAAATGATGTGAAGCCCACACACGATCATTTAAAATTAATTTTTTTAAAAACTAAGTTTTTTTCATGCCGAAAAATTATTGCATGTACGCGGCATAAGGCTTGAAGAGCTTGGACAAAGGGACCCGAGAATCCGTAACGGGATAGAATTGCAAACATGAATGGCCAACTAAGGCGATCAAATGCTTTTTGGGCATCTAAACTAAGAATCAAAGCAGGGTTTTTGGTTGTATTAAGTAGATCAATAAGGTCAATCGTCCGCCGTGTGTTGTCACCTGCATGTCGCATGGGGACGAATCCCACTTGGTCTCTATGAATTAGTGCTGGTAGAATTAGAGAGAGCCTATTTGCTAAAATCTTGGTGAAAATTTTGTAGTCCAAATTTAGTAGGGTGATGGGACGATAATTATCAGGGGAGGATGGATCTTTACCCGGCTTAGGGATCACGGTTACAGAGGCGTGCAAAAACGAAGAGTGTGGTGATTTGCCCTGAAGTAGCGAAGCGAAGAAGGTTAGCATATGTGGAGTGAGAGTCTGCAAGAATGCCTTATAATAGGAATAAGGAAGACCATCTGGGTCCGGGGCTTTATGTGAAGGGAGGTGTTTAATTACTTCAGTTAGTTCCTCAGCGGAAACAGGTTGATTTAAAGAGGCACGTTGATCTGGTGACAGTCTTGGGAGATGCACAGATGATAGGAAAGTGTCTAGTCCGTCTTGTGAGAACCAGGTCAGTGCTCAAGCAATTGTAAAGTTTATTGTAATATTCTCCAAAAACTCCAGACATGGTCCGGGGACAATATGTAGGCGAGCCATCCGGTTGTACTATATCGGGGATATGCAATTAGCGGACCTCCAGCTGTTGCAGAACTACGATTCCCATGAGGCATAGCAAGACTCTGACAGCCACAAGCATAACACCCAGAGTCAGAGGCATGATGGGACTTGTAGTTTTGCAACAGCTGGAGGTCCGCTAATTGCATATCCCTGTACTATATGATCAGGGATATTTGGAAAAGGGCGGGGTTTAAGCTTATGGACAAGCATCCTATGTGGCTTATCTGCATACTCATAAAACGTTTGATTGGACCATAATATTGACTTCAAAATGTTGTTTGTATCTACTGACTTAATGCAATTGCGAATAGCAATCACCGTACGCAAGCGTCCCACCGTAGGGGAGCGGAGTAACTGTGCCTCCACTGCCCGCAGCTGGGCCACAAGCTCCAACCTCAGCTTAATAGAATCTTGTTTCAGGTGCGAGCCGGCTGAGATGCACTCGCCCCTAAAAAGGCCTTATGAGCCTCCCATACAGTAGATATATCAGGGCCTGAGCCCACATTTAAATCAAAACACTTTTCCAAGTTCCGGAGAAGCTTATCCTTAGTTTCAGCATGTCGTAAAAGAGACTCGTTGAGCCTCCAATGACAATTCTTAGGTGAAGCTGTCTGGAGCACTAGGCTCAGGGTAATGGGGGCATGATCAGACCACGTTATAGGATCTATTTCAGAGGAGACTATGGGCCAGATTCACAAAGGAGATAAGACGGAGTATCTCAGATACTCCGTCGTATCTCTCAGAGTATCTATGCGACTGATTCATAGAATCAGTTACGCATAGATAGCCCTAAGATCCGACAGGTGTAATTGTTTTACACTGTCGGATCTTAGGATGCAGTACCGCGGCCGCCGCTGGGGGGAGTTTGCGTCGTAAACCAGCGTCGGGTATGCAAATTAGGAGTTACGGCGATCCACGACAGTTTTTCGCGTTCGCTACGTCGCTGCTAGTCTAGTTTCCCATCGCAAATTTAGTCGTCGTTTTGGGTGCCCTAACTTTACACAGCACACGTATGTGCTGTATAAAGTATGGCCGTCGTTCCCGCGTCGAAATTTAAAAATTCACGTCGTTTGCGTAAGACGTCCGGGAATACGTACGCTACGCGCGTCGCCATTCGAAAAAATTACGTAAGTTCGCGCAAAGCACGGCGGGAATTTCAGAACGGAGCATGCGCAGTAGGTCCGGCACGGGAGCGCGCCTAATTTAAATGGCACACGCCCCTTTAAATTATGTGGGATTACGCCGGAGGCCGCCAGCGTAGGTTTTCATTGCAAGTGCTTTGTGAATCAGGCACTTGCGATGAAAACTTGCGGCGGTGTAACGTATCTACGATACGTTACGCCGCTGCACTTCTACGTGAATCTGGCCCTATGTTAGGCAGCAAGGGAGCAGTTACTAGGAAATGATCTGGGCTAGAATATAGCTTATGCAGAGGGGAAAAGAAAGTATATTGACGTTGAGTAGGGTGCTTCACTCTCCACGCATCAAAAAGATTATGGGACCTAATCAATTTATATAAGGAGGTGGACAATTTAGGAACCTGAAGAGAAGGGGTCTGGTGAAATAGAACATGTCTATCTCTACTAGGAGACATACACATATTGAAAACCCCACCTATGATCGTGAAGGGTTGAGAAAAGGAACGCAGCCGCTCAAATCCGGTGAGAAAACCAATCTGCCCTGTGTTAGGTGCGTAAATATTAGCTAAGGTAAAGGAGGCATTCAAATGGGTACAGCTCAGGAGGACATACCGACCCCCGGGGTCTAGAGTTGAAGCAAGGATCCGTAAGGGGCATGAACGTTTAATCAATATGGTTACTCCAGCCTTCCCAGACGGATCTGAGGCCATATAAACTGTGGAACACAATCTAGATGCAAATTTAAAGGAACCCCCTGGGTGGAAATGCGTCTCCTGAACCATCACCACATCAGCTCCAGAGGATTTGAATTCCTTTAGCGCCAGCCAGTGGTTTTGTAAGGAATTCAAGCCCTTGACATTGCAAGAAAAAATATTTAAAGCCATAGTACATACATGGGTAAGGAAGCAGAAGATAGTTGAACACAACTCACGGGCAAGAGATAGTCCAACCCAAGGATAACTGAAAGAAACATACAGTATACACATCAGCATTTCTGAGCAATAAGACAAGGTATGGTGATGTCACAACCTGTAACAAAATAAAAGAACAACAGGTCAAAAAAGGACCTGATAAAAATTGAAGATGTTTGGCAAAAACAAAAAGCAAGGAGAATAGGAAACAAAAATAAAATAAAAACACATGTTTTGAAAGCCTGAAGGAAAAAAGTTCTTCAGGGGACCAAGGTGGGACACCTTGGACATGTAGAGAGACATGACGGTCAGCAAAAGCGACGGGCTGTGGCCCGCTCCTGTAGGAAGTTATTGTCCTCGGATGTAGTGACAAATAACATTGTGCAAAACAAGGCACCTCAAACTGAAACAGCAGAAAAGGAGCCAACAAGATAGCATTGGCTCACCAATACGTGTGGAAAATGGACACACATTTGTAACGCAGTTTAATAAGCCCATCCAGAAAAAGAAAAGAAAAATTGTGTGGATGGGTTGTAGGGGAGAACACTCCCCGCAGATACCAAAAGAGGATTACCGAGATCTTTGCCGTCTGGGAATCAAAAAACAAGGGGGTGTAAATCAAGGAGGTCTCGGTCTTCAGGTGGGGGGTCTAGGCAAATTAGAGTGTTGCGGAGTAGAGAAAACCTTCTGTTGTCTTCGCCGAACCGGGGTCCAAATGGCAGCAGGGGCCTGAAGGGGTCTGGTGGCCAGAGCAGGTGGGGGAGCTGAAGTTCCTCAGCCGGAACCGGCGGTAAACCCAGGTTGCGGATGAAATTTTCACATTCGTGGAGATCTCTGATGGAATATTGTGTGCCATCTTTCTAAGCTGAAAGTTGGAATGGAAAACCCCATCTGTAGGGGACTTGATGTTGTTGGAGGTGCACTGTGATTGGGCGAAGGTTGCGCCTTTTAGCCAGGGTAATGGGAGAGAGATCACTGAAGATCTGGATTTTGTCCATGCGATTCTTGTTGCGTGTAGCTGTTGTTAAGGCTTCCTTGCTTTCATAATAGTGAAAACGGACTGTTATGTCTCTCGGGTTGGATCCAGGAGGGGGTTTGGGGGCCAAGGATCTATGGGCTCTGTCTAAGCGCCAGTCTATGTTGGGTATTATCGTTGACAGTTTTAGGGACCCCAAGGATCCTTACGTTTGAACGACGCTCTCTGTTCTCCAAATCTTCTTGCTGGAGTTGAATATGGGAAACTGTGTCCTTAAGATAGGCATTTTCCTCTTCCAGAGCATGCATGTACTACTGTACAGTCTCATCGAATCTAGTTTCCAAAGCGGCCGTGCGCTCTCCGAGCTGATCGATCTCCCCCTGAGCCCTTGAGCGAGCTTTCCAACTTCTTTAGTTATGTTGCGTGTCAGGTCTTGCAACAGTGCCTTGCGTTTCATATATAGTACCGATACTGTAACTACTTCAGCAGGACTCGGCGGTTGAGACATGTTACCTGCATGAAAAATGCCTGGCGCAGAGGCCATGAGGTCAGCGGCTTCTGCTGCTCTGCGGCCGTATTCGGAACTGGGGATTGCGATCTATATAAGAATCGCTCCATGGTCTGTGCAGGTCGCAAAGAGAGTAGCGGGACAAAACCTTGATATATACTCTTCTCAAATCCTACTTTGCCCATGTAGTTCCCAGAGGTGTCCGGAGGCATCTAGTATTTATCCTGTGGCTGAGAAAGCTTTTAAAGTGGAGCAGGATCCCGTAAAAAAGGAGCGGGGGTCAGTACAGAACTAAGACATGTCCATCACTATTGATAGCCATGCATGTGTCACTCTATTTTGCGCTGCATAGGGGCATCAAGATACCTCACGATGGAGAGGGTGGGTGTATGGCCCTTTAAGGATCTGCAAAAGGCACTGTGGAGATGGGGATGTAAGGCTTGGGACCAGGCAGCAGGCGTTGGTGTAACTAGGGGGCTTTCTTTCTGGGGATAGGCATAGAATCCTAGCCGTGGGTGTCAGGAAAGGTTCCTCCCGCTGGTGATACTGCCTGGTATTTGGCGTGCAGTACTGTGGTCCACCACCAGGTGTCTCCTGGCAGTCTGGAACTGCCAGGGGAGCTCTCCCCTGGTGGTATTATGTGATCCTTGGGCTGCAGTACTGGCGTCCACCAGCGGGGGGTTTTTGGCAGTGTGGGGCCGACATCTCCTGCAATCAGGCGTCACCTGAGCCTGATTGCAGGAGATGTGTATAAATACCTAGCAGTGACAATTAGACCTTGCCTTGATATCTTTCTTGCGCCCTGAACCTGAACCCTGTACCTGAACCTGGAATCCTGGAATCCTGGAATCCTGTGATCCTGTACCCTGTGCTCTGTACCTATACCTGTTCCCCCTGTGATCCATCCATCCCCTTATTGTCCTGTTTGTGCTCCCTTTCCCCAGCTGCTGACCTCCCGTTGACGATCCTGGCCTGGCCCTGTTGTGATTCCGGTTTGTCCCTATTACTTGTACATATTGGTCTATTACTGTTATTGTTTGTAGTTTCTGTTGATGTTGGTTGGAGTGTTTTTGGAGGTTGTTATTTAAATATATTATTTCACTATCCTTAATAAATCATATTTTCACTTAAAACACGTCTGGGTTCCCTCTGTTGCAGTCCACACAATTCTGATCACATCTGATTCATGACAGTGAGGGAGACTATTGTATAAGAATGTACCTTTAGAGGGGTGATGAGGCAGTCTCCAGAGACATTCAGGATACCTGTAAGCCAATGATGAGCAGTGCGGGCCCCCGGGGGGGTTGCAGGCAGGCTCCCAGGAGTGACCAGATCTTCTGTCCCTTCTAGGAATGACGATGCAGCAGGATGGGGAGAGAATCAGGCATTGGGGGGGAGACTGGGTGTAGGTTTAGAGGCTGGGTGTAAGAAAAAAAGCCGCCGGCCTCCGCGACTAGGCCGGAGCCGCAGTGTTTCCTGCGTCAGCTGCCGCACGGAAGGCCACGGCTTCGTTCGGGACCTTTCCTGATCTTCTCACGGCCAGGAAGCAGGCCTCAGAAGCCGCAGGAGCGACAGATCGGCCGACCGTGGACACGGGTGAAGAGGAGAGGCAGGGGAGGCACTATATCCCTGGGCAGAGATCCTTAGGCCTTAAGCCAGCGTCCGGCCATGGGGATGGAGGGGCTGGGCGTCGGAGGTCCCCTGAGTGCTGCTCCGTTCCGACCGATGCTCTGATGTTGCTCCTCGTGGGGGATGGATCCTGCCGCTCCCAGCACCCTAGTGTGGAGTGTGGCGAGGACAACCTAGGCCCGAAGATGGCGGCGGACCACGGCCTAGTCAAGGTCGCTGCAGGCCGCGTTGGGATGTCCAAACTCCGGGATTTCGGCTGAATTTGGTGCATGAGATGCCCAGGTAGGGATATGGTGGAAGGTCACTACTTTGGGGCTCTGTTTAGGCACGGATGGCCATGGATTGTAAGCAGGGCCAGCGGAGCTCTGTAAAAGCGTGTCTTTCAATGAGCTCGCTCGGACACGCCCTCAATATTTCACTTTTATTGTTTCACTTTAAGCATTACTAAAATCACTGCTCCCAAAAAAATGGTTGTTTTTAAAACGTTTAAAAACTTGCATATAAGCCTTTCGTGTCCCATTGACTTTAACAGTGTTCGCATGTTCGAACACATTTTTTGCCTGTTTGCATGTTCTGCTGTGAACCAAACCGGGGGGGAGGGGGTTCGGCTAATCCCTAATGAGGATACATTCTGGAGTAGGGGACCAGCTGATAGGAACAGATCAAGTCTGAAATACAACTTTTGCGCACACAAGTAATGGGTGTAGTTCCTCTTTGTTCCATGCAGGCATCTCCATGTATCATATACATTTTCTCAGAGGAGCAATGAAGCCATGTATATTAAAAAAGAAAGAAAACAAGCAGCACCAACCTAAGTGCAGTAGTGTTATCACACATTTTTAATTTTAGTAGACATGCACTCACTCAGAGTAGAATAAAAGCAGGCACATCATGATAATGTCCAATGGACAGCTGGGCTACAAGAGGCGATCTTCTAGCGCTGTAAGTTCTTTTCTGGCGGCACCGGTGGCTTCCAGTGTCCCAGGTTAGAGTAAACAAGGCGCAGGGGAAATCGTCAGTCCAAGAGTCTCTGGTCGGATGATGCTAGTAATGTGCATGCATTCGGAACATGCGTGCTGATTCGTCAGGCATAGCATTTCGGATGTGGTAAAAAAGGGAATGGCAGGGCAAACCAATCAGATCGTAGCACCACCCTATCAGTAATTCACTAGGATTGACAGACTCTAGGGGGCCAGGAGGCAGGGATTGGACATGGATAGGTTATATAGTCTGGCAGTTATTTTATTTAAAATCAAATAGCATGATAGAAAAAGAATGAGAGAGAGAGAGAGGCTGGAAATAGGAGAGAGCATGGATACAAAAATACAGGGAGACAAGTGGGATGGACAAGGGATACATGGATAGGTGATACTACAATACATTTCATAGATGTATTAGGATACTTTATACACTAATATTCACACTAGTCATATATGGGAAAAGAGACAAATGAATGGGAGATCTGTGTGCGCATGTGCACAAAACATGATAATAGATGATTTGAATGAAAAATTATACATACAAATAATATACATAACTGTGTATATATTGGGTGGAATGGAGATGAATCAGAAATAATTGTAAAGAATTAATAGAGATAACAAATAATTATATTATAAAATAATTTAATTCATCAATCAATTGATTGGAAATATAAGGTTACACGTGGAGAATTATATATACCTACACATGTATATACAGTATAGCAGGGAGAGTTATGGAAAATTGTGCAGAAAATGTATATGCATACTGTATGTATGGAGATTATATACATACACATGCATACACACACACACATGCATATGGGCGCAAATGCATGCAAGCAGGGAAACAAACACACACATATATGCACATACAGATATGCGGACCTCTAGTACATGGAGAATTATATGGGGAAGATTTATATTACTGAATTGATCTCTATATCTTTATATCTTCTTTCAAGCCTCCAGGGCATCAAGAGTATATATCCATTAAGTTTCCCTCTTGTAGAGGCGTTTGAAACGCTCAGCAAGAGGGAAAGTCCCAGGTACCTGTTCAATAACCCAAACCTGAAGTCCATCAGTACAACCCTGGTGGTATTCTTTGAAAAGTCTGGGAATGGTGAGATTGAGATTATGGTGAGATTGAGATTATCCTCTATCGACCTACGATGTTCATCGAACCTTTTTCTGAGTGTCTGCATGGTACAGCCAATTTAGAGTAGGCCGCAGGGGCAGCAGATGCCATATATCACAAATTCTGAAGAACAATTAAAACATTTCCACTATAAAGATAGAGATGCCATACTACGCAATGCCAGGATTAAACCAGAAGCCATGAAAGTTGATAATGCCAAAATCTCTTGTTTCCCTGATTTTTCTGCTGAGCTTCAAAAGCAACGCGCAAGGTTCCTGGATGTTAAACGTCGCCTCAGAGCCCTAGATGTGAAATATGCTATGCTGTACCCTTCCAGGCTAAGAGTAGAAGCGTTGGGATCCGTTCATTTCTTTGACCTCCCGTCTGCGGCCGCACAGTGGATGGACAGAGAGGAACAGTCGCTCCGCGAGAGTCGCAACCGACACCGTGCTAAACAAGACGGGTGAAATACTGATTAAATCATTCAGATGAGTACCTGCTATACCCACTTGCCAAGGCGGAGAAGCTGCTGATGTTTGGTCCATGTTTTACTATCAGGGCTATTTGATCTAGCTGTTGAGAAGTTCAGACGCTTATGTCCGCTTCCACTGTTGCCCCCAGGTTGGCCTGATGCAGGCCTCCCCTTGCCTATGGGCGCACAAGTTTGGCCATGTTGGCCTGTTATTTTATGACTTCATTTTCACTTTTGATGTTTTTCCTTTTTTACGAAATTTCTGCTGTGGGATCACCGCCTCTAACATTCCAACTGTTCATTAGGGCCATTGCCCCCCCCCCGTGACTGCCTTGCCTGCCCACTGTGAGATGCACCTTACCTTGACCCTGTCACCAATATTATACTGCCTTATTTTACTTTGCCTCTTTTTACACTTATTTGATGGTTTGCTGCTAATTTTCCCTTTCAGTGTATTTTGCTGTCTTGCCTTACAGTACTGTGAAGATGCCAAAGATATCCTTATTTTGCCTATTCCCACAATGCAATGTCTAAGATAACCAGATTTATGTCCTGGAATGTGCAGGGATTGAGTAATCCTGTCAAGCGCTTGGCTGTACTTTGTGCAGTCAATTGAATAGCTGCTGATATTGTCTGTTTGCAGGAGACTCACCTCCCCCTGACCTCTACACTAGACATGTGCACAGAATTTGTTTTCGTTTTTTTTTTGTTCTGTTTCGTATCGTTCCGTAGGTTCGTTTCCGTTCGTTTTTCGTAAGACGCCCGTTTTCCTGTTCGTTCCCGTTCGTTTTTCGTACAACGAGATTTTTTCGTATTCCGATCGTTTCGTATTTTCGTTACCGTTTTATTTTCGTACATGCGGGATGGTTCGTTATTCTGTTTAATTCATGTTCGTTACTTGTTAGGCCTCGTACACACGACCAGTTTCCTCGGCAGAATTCAGCTTCCGACCGAGTTTCTGGCTGAATTCTGCCGAGAAACCCGGCCGTGTGTACACTTTCGGCCGAGGAAGCCGACGAGGAGCTCGGCGAGGAAATAGAGAACATGTTCTCTATTTCCTCGTTGTTCTATGGGAGCTCTCAGCCCGCCGAGCTCCTCGGCGGCTTCAGTGCTGAACTGGCCGAGGAACTCGATGTGTTTGGCACGTCAAGTTCCTCGGCCGTGTGTACGAGGCCTCAGACAATAACTTTCGTGAATTTTCGTCAATGATTTGCATTCTGTGTTTTGGATTCTTTTTTCTGTTCGTGTTTTCGGTCGTGTGTTCGTGTGACATCTATGACAATTTGTTGTGGATGTCATGTGGGCATGCGACTGAAGATATGAACAGAAAAAGGATTTTCGTCATTTTGTACTTTCGTAAATATATCGCGGGATTCGCAGCACTTTCAACACGCGGCTCATCCATATTAACGATTGTTAAGCCCCATACACTTGGTCAGACTTTTTTAACAACAAACATAAAAACGATCGTTTTCCGTTCGTTCTCAGAAAATTTGTTCGTTTTTAAACTCCATCAGAAAACCATTTTTGGGTTCAAAAGTCTGGCCAACTGATCTCCCTTCAGATGAAAATCCACAGAAAAGTTTATTTGGCTTTACTGTACTACTCAGCACAAAAGAGAATCTGCTTTACTAACTACACTCACTGCCCATTCAAAAAAACGAAAATTACATCTGTGGCAAGGGATTTGCATTCTGTGTTTTGGGTTCTTTTTCTTTTGGTGTTTTCGGTCGTGTGTTCGTGTGACATCTGTGGCAAAAGATTTGCATTCTGTTGAATCCAAAATACGAACAGAAAAAAGGAATTCAAAATACAGTGTGCGGGTCTTTTTTTGTGGATGTCATATGAGCATACGACTGAGGGTGCGAACAGAGAAGGGATTCAAACAAGATACAGAGTGCAAATCTTTTGTTGTGCATGTCGTGTGAACATACGGCTGAGGATACGAGCAGAGAGGGGATTCAAACAGGATACAGAATGCAAATCTTTTGTTGTGGATGTCGTGTGCACATACGGCTGAGGATACGAGCAGAGAGGGGATTCAAACAGGATACAGAATGCAAATCTTTTGTTATAGATGTAATTTTTGTTCTTGTGCCGTTTTCGTTTTGTCGTATTTTCGTCAGATCGTTCGTTCGTATTTGCGGTTGTTCATTATGCGGCTCATTCGTAATCCTGTCGTTTTCGTATTTTGGTGCTTTAATTTTTTCGTATGTACACATTATTCTGCGGGTACGAAAATTAACATTTTCGTACGAAAATAACATTCGTACGAACGGGAATGCACATATCTACTTTACACCCCAATTTGCAGTGAGGCAATTTAGCCACCAATATCATGCTACTTTCTCAGTGTACTCGAGGGGGGTGAGCATTCTGGTTAGACAGGGCACACAGTTCACAGCCCTAGAGGTACAAATTGATCCAGACGTGCGATATGTCTTTATTCTGTGCTGTATATATGGAACTAAATGTATTCTTGCAGGGATGTATATTCCTCCTCCCTTTTCAACTAATGCCCTGAAGGTGTTGGCAGATTTTATTGCCCGCTTCCCGGGTATTCCTGTATTGGTAGTGGGTGACTTTAATAATTGTCTAGACCACACTAGGGACAGACTATCTGCCCGAGGAGCCACTGATCAGGCCAATAGAAGGAGCAGTGGCTCCGAGCGCGTAGCCCAATCAGCCTTTGTTCTCCCTGTCTGACCCTCCTCCCGGAAGTGTTCCTCGGAAGTAATCATGTGACCTGTGAGGCTGGAACAGGCTTCATCCTGATGGCCACAGGACAGGCCTGAAGACTCCACACATTCTGCTTTCTTCACTTCTAAGCAGCCCATGGACCTGGGACGAGGACTACAGGATGTTACAGATGAGCCTTCTTTCCTTACCTTCTTGTAAGTGTGTTTTGTACAATGTGTCATTAAAATGACCTCTTTAATACTGCACTTAGGTGGCGCTTCCTTTCTCTACTCCTCTTTTGTTTACCACAGAGTCAGCTCTCTGAGGACAGCAGCCGCCATTGAACAGCCAAATCACCTGCATTTTTAACCATTGAACTGCCTGTTACTACTATTTCCAATGGACTAATCACCATACCCCTACCCATACATGTACTTTGTATCTGCGCTGACAGTTACCTCTCCTATAGTAGTAAGTGACAGAAAGTTCAGGGTTCAATAGTAAGTGAGGCAGAGTTCAGAGGTTACATTTTATAATTCACGGTCCAGGATGCCCAACCTATAGGGGATTATTTATGAAAGGCAAATCCACTTTGCACTACAAGTGCAAAGTGCACTTGAAATTGCACTGAAATGTAGATCCGAGGGGGACATTCAAGGAAAGTAAAAAAACAGCATTTTAGCTTGCACGTGATTGGATGATAAAATCAGCAGAGCTTTCCCTAATTTCAAATCTACCCCTCAGATTTACAGCGACTGCACTTTCAGTGCAATTTCAAGTGAACTTTGCACTTGTAGTTTGAACTTGTAGTGTAAAGTGGATTTGCCTTTCGTAAATAACCCCCATAGTCTTGCACACGGGCCTACTGCTTTTTAAAAATGCTCTGTGATGTGCATACTGTACAACATGAGTTATGTGTGCTATTTTAAACTCTTTGGAACCCATTCTGTCTTGATGCATTGCAATTATAGGCCTCCTATAGTTTAGAATTCTTTAACTAAGGTGAGCAGTGACACTAGGTGATTAGGCAGACTGCATGTGGATTACAGATGCACAAGCACAGTATGCAAGAATTCAAGAAAATTTTAATGATTGTTATGTTGTGTTTTGAACTTGCACAATATTTTGGTTAATAATGGTGATTACTAAAGATTAAGGACACAAATATATACATTGCTCAAAAAAATGAAAAGAACACTTTGAAAATATATCAGATCTCAATGGGGAAAAATATCATCCTGGATATCTATACTGATATGGACTGGCCACATCATTTGATGGAAATTACAATTATCAACCTACAGAGGGCTGAATTCAAAAACACCCCAGAATTTAAAGTGAAAACATGATGCAGCGGGCTAGTCCCTTTTGCCAAAATTTCATTGCAGCAACTAAAATTGGTACTCGGTAGATTGTATGACCCCCACATGCTTGTATGCATGCCTGACAATGTCAGGGTATGCTCCTAATGAGATGGTGCAACCTGGTGGTGTTTGATGGACTAAAACATAATATCCCAGAGGCAGAGCCATCTTTAATATTGATTGCACCCTGGGCAAACGTTTTCTTGCCCCTCCCATACAATTTCGCTCTCCACCTGCTCTGAGTCTACAATAAATAGCAGCTAGACTCAAAATCAGTTTACTGAATCAGATCAGGCAGCGATTGCAATTGGTTTCCAGAGGTTACAGTGTATCATTACCACTCACTGACTGGCTGCTAGAGGTTACAGCACACATGGTGTCTCACTTATTATTTGTTAGAGGTTACAGCCCATTACTTTTGCTTGTTGATTGATTGCTAGAGATCACTGTACATCAATACTGCTCACTGATCGGTTGCTAGAGGTTAATGGATATCCTTACCACTCACCAATTGGTTGCTAGAGGTTACTGCACATTATTATGGCTTACTAATTGGCTGCTAAAGGTTATTGCATATCCTTACCGCTCAATGATTTGCTGCAAGAGGTTAATGCACATCATTACTGCTCACTGATTGGTTGCTAAAGATTACAGCACATCACCTCCTTACTGCCTGCACACCATGGACTGGGGGGTAAGGGGACCCATCAACAGACAGAAAACTCCAATGTAATGGGGATTCACATTAACCACTAATATAACAGGGATTTACACTGAGCACTAATGTATTAGGAGCATTCACAGGAACGACTAATGTAAGGAGGGATTTACACTGACCACCAATGTAAGTGGGACCTTCACATTGGCCACTAGTGTGAATGAAAGGATTGTACGCCAAGCAATGAGAAGATTTACACTTGCCACCAATGTAACTGAGACATTTAGCCTGCTTTCACATTTGTGTGTGTTGGGAACACATTCAAAATTGCTTTCCTGGCACCACAGAAACATGCTGCCCTTTAGCAGATACACAGCAGTGTCATTAATTGTTAATAGCATCCTCACACATCTACTGAGATGTGTGTATTCACATGCACCACAATTCACGGTGCTGTGGCACCATGTTATTTTGAAAAAGGGTTCCACCTCCAATGTGCTTACCTTTACAGAACAGGCTGATGTTAGGTTTAATGACAGGCAGGACTTTCATATGGATGCCACCTCTATTTACATATCAATGCAGCAAATCTGTGGCTATTTACATAATAATGCTGCCACTATTTACATATCAATGCCGGTTATTTACAAGTAAACACAGGGTCTTCAGCTACCATGCGTCTACTATGTGACTACCTTAACCACTTGCCTACCACTGCACACCGATATACGTCGGCAGAATGACAGTGGTAGGCTAGAGGGCGCGAGCGCCACGCAATTGTGACACGGAGAGGCAGAACAGGGAGATGTCTATGTAAACAAGGCATTTCCTTGTTCTGCCTAGCAACATGACATGGATCTACTGCTCCCTGTCATTGGGAGCAGAGATCTCTGTCATGTTGTTGTGAGACCATCCCCCCTACAGTTAGAATCACTCCCTAGGACACATTTAACCCCTTGATCGCCCCCTAGTGTTTAACCCCGTCCCTGCCAGTGTCATTTACACAGTAGTCAGTGTATTTTTATAGCACCGATCACTGTATAAATGACAATGGTCCCAAAATAGTGTCCGATGTGTCCACTGCAATGTTGCAGTCACAATAAAAATTGCAGATCACCACCATTACTAATAAAAAAATAATAATAATAAAAATGCCAGAAATATATCCCCTATTTTTTAAACGCTATAACTTTTGCGCAAACCAATATTATTGCAAATTTGTGTTACCATAAATATGTAGAAGAATCGATATCGACCTAAACTGAGGAAAACATTTTTTTTTATATTTTTGGGGGGATATTTATTATAGCAAAAAGTAAAAAATATATTTTTTTCAAAGTTGTCTCTCTTTTTTTGTTTATAGCGCAAAAAATAAAAACCGCAGAGGTGATCAAATACCACCAAAAGAAAGCTCTATTTGTCGGAAAAAAAGGGACGTAAATTTTGTTTGGGTGCAACGCACAATTGTCAGTTAAAGCAATGCAGTGCCGTATCGCAAAAAGTGCTCAGGTCAAGAAGGGGGTAAATCCTTCCTGGGCTGAAGTGGTTAAAGAAGTTTGGATCAGTTTTACATTATGTGTGCAATCAATCATGTCTATATGCAAGTTTGGGCTACATTTTAATATATATTATTTACCATGTAGGAACACTTATGTGTGTGTATACATTTATATGTATTTATTATGTGATTTATTACATGATATTTACTATCCCACATGCATCCATCTGCATCATGAAATAGTATCTACTAATTGATTAATATGGTTCTGGTGTTGTGCTTCATATAAAGTCCCACCATCCCCCATTCCCCTTTCCCCTCTTTTTTCTATATGATTCAGGGATGGAGATATACGGTACAAACTCTGCAGCAGTCATTATCTCATACAAAGTCCTAACAATTTTGTTAATGAACACAGGAGTGACAGATGTTATGTGCTGCCACCACCAGCAGCTTGTTAAAACTCAATGACAGGCTGGCAGATGCAGTGGCTCTATGAATCTTTCTGCACATATGAACATTCACATCCATACAGTCAGATGTATGGCCCTGGAAGCGGACAAACTCATGGGAATTTTAACAGGCTGCTGTATGGAACATCTGTTTCTCCCAAGTGAAAAAGCACATGCATGAACACAGGCTGTCTGCGAATCAGATGCGTCCCCATACAATTTGCATAAGTGTGAACCCAGCCTAAGGGCTGCTGAGCCCATGTCAATGTGCCCTAATAAATGTTTTTTTCACAGAATGAGTTGTTTGGATTCAGGAGAATCTGATGTTGGAATTTTAGTAGAAAGCTTCCTGTTTGGGTCAGATATTAGCGCAGGAAAGGTACATATGCACAGCAGGGATTACGTTTATAATGCAAAAAGTAGCCATATTGATTTGTTTGGTTCTGAGCTCTTTTATATCAGGTTATTTGTTAAATTCTGTTCTTTGAAAATGTTGTGTGGTCTGTTTCATTCAAAATAAAGCCCACGGGAGATCTTTAAAGTGGTGATATGCAAGGCCATTATTCTTAATTTAGTAAAGAAAGCACCAAGTAGTCATTTTCAAGTATATGTTTGATATTTTTACTGTAATAAAGCAGCCAAAGAATGTAATATCTACTTGTAAATCTGAATATCAAGAGCTATATGTTTCACAGATGAAAGGTCCCTGTGTTCATTGGAAATTTGGCACCTCTTAGCCTTGAGCAGTGATTATAGCAGAAGTAACAGTATATTCCTTGGTTACATGATATTCCTTTACAAGGTTGGGAAGACAAATGCTCATTGCTTTTACTATGTCACATGATTTATGAGGCTCTGGGTATCCTGTCCCAGGAGCATTAACAAAAGACTGGTTGTTTTGCCTGCTGCTTAAATTACAATGATTCTGGTAGAAAGACATTTTTATAAAATGAACATTGTTGTACATTATAAGACACAGTAAGTAACAAACAATGGGCCAGATTCAGAAAGATCAGCAGATCTTTCTGCTGGGGTAACGTATCTTATTTACGTTATGCCACCGCAAGTTTTTCAGGCAAGTGCTTTATTCACAAAGCACTTACCTGTAAAGTTGCGGCGGCGTAGCGTAAATCACGCGGCATAATTAAAATTTGGCGAGTAGGGGGCGTGTATCATTTAAATAATGCGCGTCCCCGCGCCGAACGAACGGCGCAAGCGCCGTCCGTAAACTATCCCAGTGTGCATTTCTCCAAATGACGTCGCAAGGACGTCATTGGTTTCGACGTGAACGTAATTGACGTCCAGCCCCATTCACGGACGAGTTACGCAAACAACGTAAAGTTTTCAAATTGCGACTCGGGAACGACGGCCATACTTAACATTGGATACGCCACCTAGGGGGCATGTTTATCTTTACGCCGGCATACCTCTTACCGAAACGGTGTATCTTTACTGCGACGGGCAAGCGTACGTTCATGAATCGGCGTATCTACTCATTTGCATATTCTACGCCAAACTCAATGGAAGCGCCACCTAGCAGCCAGCGTAAATATTGCACCCTAAGCTACGACGGCGCAGGCCGTCGTATCTTAGGCAGGTTTAAGTGTATCTAAGTTTGAGCATACACTTAAACATACGACTGGCTTAGATTCCGAGTTACGTCGGCGTATCTACTGATACGCCGGCGTAACTCTTTGTGAATCTGGCCCAATGTGTATATATGTATATACAGTTGTGCTCAAAATTTTGTAAGCCCTGGCAGAAATTGTAAAATGTTGCCATTAATATTGAAAATATGACTGATCATGCCAACAAAACTGTCTTTTATTTAAGGATAGCAATCATATGAAGCAATGTATTATACACAGTTTGTTGGATCCCTTTTAAATCATAATGATAACAGAAATCACCCAAATGGCCCTGATAAAAAGTTTACATACCCTGGAATGTTTGGCCTTGGTACAGACACAGAAGGTGGCACACACAGGTTAAAATGGCAATTAAATGGTTAATTTTTCCACATTTGAGGATTTTTTTAATCACAATTAGTGTCTGTGCATAAATAGTCAATGAGTTTGTTAGCTCTCACATGGATGCACTAAGCAGGCGAGACACTGAGCCATGAGGAGGTAGAAAAGAACAGTCAAAAGACCTGTATAACAAGGTAATAAAACTTTACAAAGATGAAAAAGGATATAAAAATATATGCAAAGCTTTTAATATGCCAGCCAGTACTGTTTAATCACATATTACAATTTTGATACCAAGCCAAAGTCAGGAAGACCAAGAAAGATTGCAGCCCCAACTGGCAGAAGAATTGCTCAGGATACAAAGAAAAACCCACAGGTAACCTCAGGAGAAATACAGGCTGCTCTGGAAAAAAAATGGTGTGGTTGTTTTTAGGGAGCACAATACAATGATACTTGAACAAAAAAGAGCTGCATGGTTAACCACTTGCCGCCCACCATATAGCAAAATGACGGCGGCAAAGTGGTTTCAATATCCTGACAGGACGTCATATGACGTATTCAGGATATTGAGCCGCTACGCGCCCCCGGGGGCGCGCATCGCGGCGCTCGTTGTTGTGGGGTGTCAGTCTGACACCCCGCAACACCGATCTAGGTAAAGAGTCTCTGACGGAGACTCTTTACCATGTGATAAGCTATGTCCAATCACGGCTGATCATGATGTAAACAGGAAAAGCCGGTGATCGGCTTTTCCTCACTCGCGTCTGTTAGATGCGAGTAGAGGAGAGCCGATCGGCTGCTCCTCTGACAGGGGGGATTTGTGCTGATCGATTATCAAAACAGCCCCCCCAAGGAAGCCCACACTGGACCACCAGGGATGCCACCAGACCACCAGGGATGCCCAACACAGGTATGCCACCGTAGACCACCAGGGATCCCAATCAGAAATGAATAATTGATGCCTAATGGATGCCAATCAGTGCCCACAATGGGCATCACTGATTGGCAGGCATTATTGTTTGGCACTGATTGGCATCCATTAGTACAACACATTACAGTACATTAGTGCCGGAGCCAGAGTCCCCCCTTGCACAAAAAAAAACAAACTATGCAAGCAGGCGTCCCAGAGCCGGAGTGCCCCCTTGCACAAAAAAACAAACTATGCAAGCAGGTTTCCCAGAGCCGGAGTCCCCCTTGCACAAAAAAACAAACTATGCAAGCAGGCATCCCAGAGCCGGAGTCCCACCTTGCAAACACAAACTATGCAAGCAGGCGTCCCTGATGCCTGCTTGCATAGTTTGTGTTTGCAAGGGGGACTCCGGCTCTGGGATGCCTGCTTGCATAGTTTGTGTTTGCAAGGGAGACTCCGGCTCTGGGACGCCTGCTTGCATAGTTTGTTTTTTTGTGCAAGGGGAGACTCCGGCTCTGGCATCCATGCCACCTATCAGTGCCCATCCATGCCGCCTATCAGTGCCCATCCATGCCACCTATCAGTGCCCATCTGTGTCGCCTATCTGTGCCCATCCATGCTGCCTATCCGTGCCCATCCATGCTGCCTATCAGTGTCCATCCGTGCCGCCTATCAGTGCCCATCAGTGCTGCATATCAGTGCCACTTATTAGTGCCCATCAGTGCCACATATTAGTGCCCATCATCAGTGCCCATCAATGCCACCTCATCAGTGCCACCTCATCAGTGCTCATCAGTGCCACCTTATCAGTGCCCGTCAGTGCAGTACCTTCAGTGCCCATCAGTGAAGGAGAAAACTTATTTACAATGTTTTGTAACTGAAACACAAAAAAAAAAAAATTTTTTTTAAATTTTCTGTCATTTTTTAATTTTTTTAGCAGAATATAAAAACCGCAGAGGTGATCAAATACCATGAAAAGAAAGCTCTATTTGTGGGAACAAAATGAAAAAAATTTAGTTTGGGTACAGTGTAGCATGACCGCGCAATTGTCATTCAAAGGGCAACAGCGCTGAAAGCTGAAAATTGGTCTGGGCAGGAGGGTGTATAAGTGCCCTGTATTGAAGTGGTTAAGTTGCCAGAAAGAAGCCTTTAGGCCTTGTACACACGACCGAACATGTCCGCTGAAACTGGTCCGGCGGACCAGTTTCCGCGGACATGTTCGGTCGTGTGTAGGGCCGACCGGACAATTTTCCGGCCGACCGGACAGGTTTCCAGCGAACAAATGTTTCATAGCATGCTAAGAAACATGTCCGCTGGAACCATGTCCGCCGGACATGTCCGATGGTCAGTATGACTCATCGGACATGTCCGCTGGCCCGAGAACCCGCGCATGACGTCGGAGTGATTCGACGCATGAGTGGAAACATAGAACTTCCGGGTTCGCGCACATCGCCGCGTCATCATTGCCGCCACGTCACCGTCGTAACCGCGTCGTCACCGCGTCATCTGTCCACGGGAAATTTGGTCTGGTGGTGTGTACAGCCATCAGACCAAATGATCCCAGCGGACATGTCCGATGAAAACGGTCCGCGGACCATTTTAATCGGACAGGTCCGCTTGTCTGTACGGGGCCTTACTGTACAAGTTCCACAAAAAAAGCCCAGTTAGAATATGCCCAACAACACCTTGACAAGCCTCATTGGCTTTTTAGTGGCATTGGCACAGTAAAGGCTTCCTTCTGGCAGCTAAACCATGCAGCTCTTTTTGTTTACAATCTTTTGTAGTCAGCATCTTCACTTAGGAATGCAATACCCTAACTACCAAAGCCTAAGGTGTGCCTTAGCCTAGCTGGTCAGTATGCCTAAAAGTGGGCATACCCTGAAAGTGATTGTGAAGAAATTAATGATGTAAATGATTATATGAAAAAAGGGGAAAATGGTGGGTGGGAACCCAGAAACCCACCCGCCGCAGGAGATGAGAGAGGAGGAGGGATAAATAGCCCTCAGACTCCTACTACAAATACAGGCTAGCCTGCGGCCAGCCTTCAAACTTATTAAAGAAATAAAGAGGTGGTACAGAAGTATAAAACATTGCAATAAGAACATGAAATTGTAGAGTATAAATTGCTGATAGAAAAATAACCGTATAAAAACTCTTGATACAGTCAGTAAACCCAGTATGAAAGAGCGCAGTGATGTCAGGGACCGCCATAATGCAGAGTAAAGGAGGTAAAAAAAATTGCTTAGTAGCATCAACATAAAAAGGAGGAAACAATATCAAGTAGCTTAAGGGGAGCTATCAAACATAGTGTAATGTTCAGACCAAGGGGACCATTTTGTGTCATAGTAGGGAACAGTATGGTAAAGGGGGTGATATATCTTTTCAACTCTATGTGAGAGAGGTACATATTGAGTTTTCCAATGAAGCACGATCGCCCAGTGGATGGCAAGCATCACAAATCGTATGAATCAGTCTCAATTGTATAGTGAAAACCTCCGGGATTGGGGCGAATAATAGACATTAGGATGGGGTAAGGTACAGTTGAGCATCTGTTATTTTAGAGGTAAATAAATCAAGCTTTCTCCAAATTGGAGCAATGTGTAAGCATTCCCAGAAAAGATGGAGGAATGTGCCCGGTGCATTGCATCCTCTAAAACACAATCGAGAAACAGTGGGAAAAATTGTGTGAATTTTAACTGGGGTTTGACACCATATTGTATGAAGTTTCAGTACTGTTTCTCTAATGTTAAGTGACCTTGTACACTTCTTCAGATTATCAATACAGTCATTCCAATTCAAGATACCTTGCTCCAATGAGCATTCCAATTCCCACTTGACTCTATTGAGGAGGGGGTCAGAAGAGATCTGATTGTTTAAATGGGTATATAGTTGGGTAATGAGACCTTTGCCCCTGAGGTTGTGTAAACAAGTCTGTTCATACATAGATGGTTTGGACGGTGTGTCACTTTTAATCTGGTATGTATAGAAATGTTTGATTTGTATGTAATAGAATATTTTCTTGTTTGGAATAAGGTATGTGGCTTGGAGGGTTGGAAAATACATAAAGTCTGAGTCTTGCACCAATCTGTGTAGAAAAATAACATCCGAGTTCGTCCACCAGGCAAAATCAGAAATATTAGTAAGACCCGGGGGAAAGCTGTATCTCTTGGATGGGTTGCCTGTGGAGGAACTTGGGATGATAGACAGAATCTGGCACTATAACTTTCTCAAAGATGGAATGATTGGCTACTATAGAATTTAGGGGTTGTAAATTGGAGATTGAAATGCCCTTTGACCACAACAAGCCAGGCAGAAAATAGGGGGGATTGAGTCAGATTCAAATTTAACCCAGGGAATCTTGGATCTGAGTATATGCCACTGTGCCAATTGTGTGAACCCAGAGGCCAGATAATAATGCAATATGTTTGGGGAGCCCAGGCCTCCAGCAGTGGGGGAGGAGTATAGCACCTTCTTAGAAAATCGGGGGGGGGGAGTTGCTCCATTTATGTCATGGATATGCAATAATGTCTGGCAGCTTACCTTCTCCTCCATGTGTTCATTAGAGGCCTGACTCTCTTATCTGGCTGCCTTTTATCATCTGTCCTCCCTGTATGGCTCCACCCCAGGCCATCCCAGGAACTCTATATTAAATAGTGCACTTCAGGTCTGCTTTGCTGTTCAACATTGGTTGTTAGCTTTGTGTTCCTGCTTGCCGTGTGCTACGTTTATCTCTCTGTGTACCGATTTTGGCTTGTCCCCGACTACTCCTGTTTGCCTGTGCCTCTGACCCTTGGCCTGTCCCTTGGTTATCCTCGTCTGCCTGTTGCCCCGACCTCAGCTTACCCTTCACTATCCCTTGTGTCCTAATTGGCTGCTTCCCCTCTCTCCCTACGGAGCGTGACCTGGGGGACTTCGGGGGCCGCGAACTGGGTTCAGTTGCAGTGAAGGCCATCCTCATCACTAGAGGCTCTGGTGAACATCTGCTGGACCTTAGACTCCGTGCTCTGGGGAATCTTGGGCTCGCGCTTCCTGTCCATCCACAGCAGTCCACTACCTTGCGGTGCACCCCTGACTCCAACTGTGTACATTTGTCATCTGGCCACAGGTGACCTGACAATATAAAGTCATTTAAATCCTGCTGAAAGGAGAGAACAAATGTTTTAGTGATTTTAGTGGGAAGAACTCTGAAAAATATAGGTTGGATAAAATGGTATTTTTTTCTGTGGTCATTCTGCCCAAAAACAAAAGAAATACGAGAAGACTTCCATACCCTTAGGGCCTGTCTGAGTTTGGTAATCATAGTCGGTAGTGTTGCTCACGAATATTCGCATTGTGAATATTCGTTACGAATATGGCATATTCCAATATTCGCGAATAACTCGAATTTCGCGGCCAATATTCGCTATTCCGAATATTCGTATTTTTTCAATTTTATTTTTAAAATAGATCACATCCTAGTGATCTCCATCGACGTCTAAAAGCATTGCTGGTATGATTAGAGACCCTGGGCCGAGTAGCTAAGCTGAGGCGATCCTTTTATGTTGCCGAATATTCACAATCGCGAATATTCGATTTCCGAATATTCGCGAATACTTTCTCCGCCCTTCTTTTGCATCAGAGCCAATCAGAGTTCTCCTACCACAGTTGTCATAGGAGAGAGTGGAGTGTTTCTGTGCGTTTTTCCAGTGTATCACATCTTCAAAGAATTTTCCATCTTTTGTCCCGTGTCATCATCATTTGCATTTCACCTCTTTAATGAGAATAATAACTGTTTAACATAAAGACATTTAAGAGATGTCAACGTAAACGGTTTACTTGTATTTTCCAAATCTATGGTTATTCAATATTTATTAAACTAATCAATATACAAATTGGTCAAAGTAAACCCTCAAATCTATATAATAATGTATTTATTTTATTAATACCTTGTTAGTTGCAGGGTCCATTACGTAAAACCACACTTTTTCCAAAGGGCAGGTGAAATTGAATGTTTCAAAATTTCGCAATCAATTTCGCATTAGCGAAATTTCGCTATCATTTTCTCATTCGCATTAGCGAAATTTTGAAAAATTTTTTTTTATATAAAATATCACGAATATTCGATTTTAGCGAATATTTCACAAATATTCGGCTATATATTCGTGATATATCGCGAAATCGAATATGGCGTATTCCGCTCAACACTAACGGTAGTTTTTAAGAAATAATATGTATGGTTGTAGTAAGGTGGATCTCCAGATATGATAGGGAGTTTTGCGACCAATGAAAATCAAAAGGAGGTTTTAAGTACTTGAACATTTTGCTACCGGTATGTTGATGGGCATCCCTATGGATTTCATAAGAATGATGGTGAGGTATTAAAGGTTTGACAATCTGTACAGATTGCGTAGAACATGGTAGGGTTTGTGATAAATAAAAGCATATCATCTGCATACATATTAATTTTATATTGGGATCTGGGTGTTGGAGAATAGCCGCTGGGGAATAGCCGCTGCCAATGGTTTCATAGCTATTGCAAATAATAAGGGGTAAAGTGGGCACCCCTGTCAAGTACCTTTCCCCACTTTAAAAAAAAAAATCTGAGTTACAGTCTGGGATACGGATTCTTGTTTGCGGGTTGGTATATAAAGCCCCAAAGACATGGAAGAACTCCCCCCTGAAAACCATAGCGTTGTAAGATAGTTGCTAACTATTCCCAAGTGACGCTATCAAACACCTTATGTATGTCTAAGCTCAATAAAAAAAAGGGGGAATGAAATTCTGTTCAGAGTCCTGAATTATATTTGTGGCCAATCTGGCGATCTGGTATAAAGCCTGATTGATAGAGGGAAATTAGAGAAGAGATTACAGCCGCCAACCTGTTTGCTAAAAGTCTACTAAAGATTTTTAAGTCATTGTTTATGATGGAGATAGGCTTAAAATTTGAGGGGTCAAAGTGATCTTTGCCTTGTTTATGGATTAAGGACATACTTGCTAATACAATTTTGTGCGGAAAGTGTCCTGCTTCTAAGATAAAATTAAATAAAGAAGACAATCTAGGGGCTAATTGGTCAACACATTTTTTATAGTACCCATCCGGACCTGGTGCTAATCCTTTTTTAAGGGATTTAATTATATTTTTAACTTCCTCCTTTGAGCAAAGAGAGTTTAGCGATTCTAGGTGTGATGAGGATAAGGTGGGGAGGGAGATGCCAGCCAACCAGGAAAAGGATGCAGGAGGTTTTATGGAGGTTGGTGCGGAGAGCAATTTTGTGTCAACATTTTGAAATATATTAGATATTTCTGAAGGGTGAGATGCTATATAGCTTGTATACTTGGGCTAGTTTGAGCGTTTGATTTTGTTTTCTGGCAAACATTGCAGTGTATGAATTACTACTGAGGAGGAATTTGTCTTTAAACCAGATTAGGGATTTTTCTGTTTTAAAAGAGAAGAGGGAGTCTAATTCAATTTTTTTTAGAGATACGTGAGAGAATTATAGGGTCCGATGATGAGTTTTATATAATTTTTCTAACACCTTAGTAAGTTAGAGTATGTTCTTCCATCTATTCTTATTGTGGTCAGCGGACAATTTTATAAGACGTCCACGCAGTACAGCTTAACGATCGTTTCAGAACGCGGTGACGTAAAACACAACGACGTGCTGAGAAAAATTAAGTTCAATGCTTCCGAGCATGCGTCGACTTGATTCTGAGCATCCATGGATTTTTAACCGATGGACGTGCCCACAGACGATAATTTTTTTCTATCGGTTAGTTAACCAACAGATGATTTTAAAACAAGTTCCTAGTTTTTTAACCGATGGATAAATAACCGATGGGGCCCACACACGAACGGTTAGTCTAATGAAAACGGTCCATCAGACCGTTTTCATCAGACAAACCGATCGTGTGTACGCGGCATAACACTTCTCAGCTCCATAAAAGAAAGCCTGTACCTTGATAGAGACATAGAGAGGGAGGGAGCATCTGCAATACAATGCACCAGCGATCCACTGATCATATTTTCAATGCTTTGCAAGCTCATATGAAAAGTAAATGCACATTTTCTTCTGCAAATAATGGCACATTTATTATTTGTTTGCAAAAAGTGGACTTAGCCTTTAAGGCACAACATCAAGGGCTCTGGTGTGCTGTAAAGCAGCAATGACACTGAACTTTCTCAGTTGGTAATAGGATAATGGCTCACAAGTGGCATGGAGGAGTTACTAATTACTGCAGACTATAAATAAACAAGTCTGCTCAGCTAACAAATCAGCCCTTCTTTGGACTGTATACAGCTTTGATGTCTTTTATTACATCAGTTTAACAAAGAACACTAATTTTCTGATTATGTGAGTATTATTTATACTGGAGAGATTGTTGTTTTAGGTATTGAACACTCTAGGCATTGACGAACTACATGAAACTTTTAATTTACATGCTTCTTTTCTAGAAGAAGATCTATAAAGAAAGGAGAACAAAACCAGAAAACCGTAAAGTCCACCTTTGCTTAGCCTTATAAATGTTCTGATCTATTACATACAGTATATGCTCAATTGGGGTGGTGTCTACATAAAGAAATTCCTAAGGCCCCTTTCACATTGAGGAGTTTTTCAGGCGGTAAAGCGCTAAAAATAGCGCTGCTATCCCGCCTGAAAAACTCCTGCACTGCAGACTCAATGTGAAAGCCCGAGGGCTTTCACACTGAGGCGATGCGCTGGCGGGAGACAAAAAAATCTCCTGTCAGCAGCATCTTTGGAGCGGTGAGAGGAGCGGCATGTATACCGCTCCTTCACCGCTCCTTCCCATTGAAAACAATGGGAACCGCGGCAATACCGCCCGCAATGCGCCTCTATAAAGTT
This sequence comes from Rana temporaria, assembly GCF_905171775.1. NCBI lineage: Eukaryota > Metazoa > Chordata > Amphibia > Anura > Ranidae > Rana > Rana temporaria. The sequence goes on from NC_053493.1 coordinate 222,947,432, forward strand.
TTTTCCAACTTCATCATTAAAACCACATTGCCCACACACGGTCGTTTAAAAAAAATGCTCTAGCAAAGCGCAGTGACGTACAACATGTACGACGGCACTATAAAGGGGAAATTCCATTCGGATGGCGCCACCTTTTGGGCTGCTTTAGCTGATTTTGTGTTAGTAAAAGACGATTCGCGCTTTTCTGTCTGTTACAGCGCGATGAATGTGCTTACTTTCATTACGAACAGTAGTTTTACCAGAACGAGCGCTCCCGTCTCATAACTTGCTTCTGAGCATGCACAGGTTTTTCACGTCGTTTTAGCCCACACACGATCATTTTTTGCAACCCGAAAAACGACATTGTTTAAAATGTCGTTAAAAAATGCAGCATGTTCGAAAAAAAAAAAATTTCGTTTTTCAGAACCCGTAAAATGATATGAAGCCCACACACGATCATTTTAAATGACATTTTTAAAAAACTTTTTTTTTTTTCATGCTGAAAAATGATCGTGTGTACGCGGCGTAAGACTTGTTTTTTTTTATGCATTTTGCATTTTGCAGAAATGCAGGGACATTTTTTAACATGGTTTCCTATGGAACATGTTCACATCAATGCTTTTTTGTGCCTCTGCGTTTTTGGAAAGGGTCAGGGACTTTTTTTCCTGCAAAAAGCAGCGTTTTGCATGTAATAGAATTCAATAGACACGCTTACAAAACAAAAGTACTGCGTTTTTACTGTGTTTTTACCGTGATTTTGCGTTTTTTTTTTACCTGTTTATATCTGGTTGTTAAAGGAAATGTAAAACAATTAAAATTGATGTAAAAAAAAAATTAAAACGCACTTCACGGTAAAAACGCATGTCAAACGCAGCAAGCACCACAAAAATCACTGCAAAAACGCTAAAAAGCAACATGCATAGGTGTGAATCGAGCCTGAGAGAGGGTTTGGCAGTGGAAGGAACGGTGCTTAAGGCCCCTTTCACATTGGACCGGGAGCCGCGTTGGCGGTATATCACCGCTAAAAATAGCGGCGCTATACCGCCGGGATTGTGGCGGGAATCGACCGCTAGCGGTGTGGTATTAACCCCCGCTAGTGGCCGATAAAGGGTTAATACCGCCCGCAATGCGCCTCTGCAGGCGGATTGCGGGCGGTATTGGTGCGGTTTCTCATTGTTTTCAATGGGAAGGAGCGGTGAAGGAGCGGTATACACGCCGCTCCTCTCACCGCTCCAAAGATGCTGCTGACAGGAGATTTTTTTGTCTCCCGTCAGCGCATCGCCTCATTGTGAAAGCCCTCCGGCTTTCACATTGAGGTAGCTGGGCAGGAGTTTTTCAGGCGGTATAGCAGCGCTATTTTTAGTGCTGTACCGCCTGAAAAACTCCTCAGTGTGAAAGGGGTCAAAGTCTTTAGATCAAGTAACTCAGGAGAGGATTTTTAATTAAAGTGATACTAAAGCTTTGTAGGTTTAAAAAAAAAAAAATAACAAACATGTCATACTTACCTCCACTGTGCAGTTCGTTTTGCACAGAGTGGCCCCGATCCTCCTGTTCTGGGGTCCCACGGCGGCTCTTGCGGCTCCTCCCCGCAATAGCTCTCTCCTGAGGGGGTTACATTGTGGGCGCATTCCTGTGTCATACACTCGACTTAGAAATCCACCCAGTGTATGATTCGGCCCCACCCCTAGCGCCCGCGTCATTTGATTTGATTGACAGCAGCAGGAGACAATGGCTTCTCTGCTATGAATCTATCCAATCAACATCGATACTCCGTGGAGAAGAGGACACCAGGGACGCACACAGCAGGTAAATGGCCTCAGGTAAGTAAAATGGGGGGCTGGGGGACACGTGTTTGCCAGGTGTTTTTTCCCCTTAATGCATAGGTGAAAAAGCACAAACCTTTACAACCCCTTTAAGAACATATAGGTTAGCTGCACACAAGAGAGACAACAGACAGCCAGTATCCCTAGGTTCTGCTATAGCAGCATAAAAACTGACAAGTTGGGATCATTTGTCCAGGCCTAACTGGCCTAAACAGACAGGCCACAGATCCATACTAAGGACAAATTCGCAAAACACCTGACAAAACACCTGACTCTGAACACCACTGATGGGAAGTGCATGGCTACGGCTGATATCATCTATCATTGTAAAATAAAAATAAATAAAAAAAGCAAGCGATTTTAGCTGCTTTTTTGTCGGTTTTGTTAAACCTTCAATAAACAGAGGCTCATTATGGGGTGCTGTCTTTTTCTATTTTATGAGATCTCAAAGCCAGACTGTTGTGTGACAGTGAGAGTATGAGATTGTGGATGGACAGGAGCAGGATGAACATTCCCTCTGTTCTCAGCTGCATCATAGCTGGGGGGGGGGGGGAGAAGCAGCAGCACACTGAGCTTCCCAGTGAATGGTTTTGCAGCAGGGACATGTCAGGACAGGTTTAATCATTGGAGGAGAGCACACATAGTTCCCAGTATAGCTAAAGAACTGATCACAGTGTGGTCAGTTTTTAATAGGAAAGCAGAGGGACTGGCAGGTACACCAAAGATTTCACATAAAGGAAGCAATGTAAAGAGAATGGGATATTGTTTCATACAAATACATGGTACAGAAGGCACGTATCAGGAATATAAAGTGATTGGGTAACATATGCTTCCAACAGATACATGACTTGTTTGCATGGAGGATCACATTAAGGTTAGAGTGTCCATGCCAGACACTCCATCCTCAGTGCAGCTTAAAGTGGTTGTATACCCAAATTTGACACTTTTACCTACAGGTAAGCCTATAATAAGGCTTACCTGTAGGTAAAATTAATATCTCTTAAACATGTAAGGTTTAGGAGATTTTCCCTTTGCATGCAGCCGCTGACATCAGCGGCGCAGGCGCTACTGGACCTTGTCAGGAAGAAAACTCCCACTCGCATGACGTCATCACGGCTCCGGCCACTCACATTTTTTTAATGTGCGGGTTTACAACCACTTGAATAATTCTCACTGCCTGGCTACTTTGTGACAGGTGCATGGCCATAAGTTTTTTTTGTGGGTTAGGCAGAGCCTGATGAAACTAGTGTCCCATCTGGTTGGCTAACCTTGTGATTGATAGTGGAAATCCATTTGTGGATTCCATAGAGGCTATTCAACACAACAGCCTATAAAATCTGTCCACTGTCAATCACAAGAGAGACAGGGAAGCATCTTCATTAGGTTCTACCCACTCAACAGGTGCAACAGCCATTGATTTGGGTTGTTGGGTGGGTGGAGCCTGATGGGGATGCTGAGAGACTATTTCTCAATTGGGTCAGTCTCCCATGTGAATTCTGTTATTAACCAAATATGGTCATTGCCATATTTGGGTAATGGCATCAGGCAGGATGCTAGCTCATTTGTCGGCCTTTGTCAGCCTTTATTACCACCACTTTCCTTATTTAGTAACTCGCAGTGAAGGTTATGGAGATTGTCATCACAGCCATAGCAAAAAAATCCTAAAGTGGCACAGATAAGAACTACCTGAACTTGATGCATGTGTCAGAACACTGTATAAAAACTGTCACAAGACTTTCCAGGATTATGCTCAGGAAGTGTTAATGTGACCATACCACCAGAATAGTGTTGCAAATTATTTTTTTAACTCTCCCAATGTGTCTGGGCTAAGCAGGTAGCAGTCTGTGCATGAGCAGTCTGGTGACTGATGGAACCATTTCAGCAGAGGGGCTAAGGCAGCACTGTCTTAAGAAGGGAATAATCAGAACTGCAAGACCAGCTGACAGATATTTGTGATCCAAAAATTATAACAAAATATTTTTAACCACTTAAGGACCGAGCCTTTTTTTGAGATTTGGCATTTACAATTAGGGCTGTTACTGATCAAAAATTTTCTGTTCGATTAATCGTTTTTTTTTGGGTTTTTTTTTATCGATTAATCGACTAATTTTGATTAATTATAACGCACATACAGATCCAACTACTTTTAGCTTATCTCCTTGCAGGCTGATTCCCAGTGCAGCTACCAACAACTGGAAAAATGGATAGCAGGGTGCAAAAAACACACAAAGGCAGCGCTCGATGGGAATAGCTTAAAACTTTTATAGTCTTCAAGTAGGTAACCAAATAAATATTGCACTGGAGATAAAATCGATGTAGCTACATAAACTGTAAAAATGGTGCGAGTAATACCAAACGGTACCAAAAGCAGTCATGAAAACATGTAGCTAAGTATGATACTGGTATAAAAATGTGTACAACGATACCACTGCTGAATCCAGATGAGGAGAGGTTAACATCAGTCCGTCGGCATGTAGATGTACCATGAAGGGAACTATCACAACTCCCAGTGGATGGTTGTAGAATCCCAGGTTGATAGAGGGAAGTGATAGAAGGAACTGTAACAGCCCTTGCGTGTGGCAGATAGTGAGGTCCCGCCGGCATGCAGATATGAAGGCACAGCAAAGGAGTCCTTCAGATGGACCTGGCAAGCCCCGCCGGTGTCCGTGACGTTACTGGATCTCCGACAGAACTCCCTGAAGGCCCAGAAGCCAGCAGAGAGGTGAGTACCAATCAAAATAATTGAAATCGATCAAAAAGATTTTGATCGATCAAAAAAATTCAAGATTAATCGATTAATTAAAAGTTAATTTGCACAGCTCTAGTTAAAATAATTTTTTTTGCTAAACACCCTAGAGAATAAAATGGTGGTTATTGCAATACTTTCTGTCACACCGTACTTGCGCAGCGGTCTTACAAGCGCACTTTTTTGAGAAAAAATACACTTTTTGGAATCTAAATGTTTTTTTATATATATATTTATTGTGAAATATAATGTTATGCCAAGTAAATTGATACCCAACATGTCACAAACCCGCTTGTGGAATAGCGCCAAACTTTTCCCTTAAAAATCTGCATAGGTGCCGTTTAAAGATTTCTACAGGATACCAGTTTTGAGTTACAGAGGAGGTCTAGGGCTAGAATTATTGCCATCGCTCTAACAATCACGGCAATACCTCAAATGTTTTCACTTCTGCACGCAAGCTCAGCGGGATGGGGCGCTTTAAATTTTATTTAATTTTTTTCTTATTTATTTTACTTTTGATTTTGACACTGTCCTTTTATAAAAAAAATGTTGGGTCACTTTTATTTTTATTACAAGGAATGTTAACATCCCTTGCAATAGAAAAAAAACATGACAGGACCCCTTAAATATGAGATATGGGGTCAAAAAGACCCCAGATTTCATATTTACACAAAAATGTGATAAAAAATAAGTAATTTGAAAAAAAAAATACAATTTCTCCTTTAAGAGCTTCTGTCAGTGAAGGCTATGGAGCCGAGTGGGGGCCATCTTCCCCTCACTCGGCAGCCAGACAAGCAGGCAAGAGGACCCAATAAGCTTTGTAAAGTGGCAGAGATGACCAGAGCACAGCAGGAGGGTGCCCTCTCCCACCCCGATAAAAGTGATCTTGCAGTGAATCCGCCGCAGAGACCACTTTTATCTGAAATTGAGCCGTTCGCTGAAGAAGAGGATCCCAGGGTTATGGCAGCTAGCTGCTGCCATAACAACGATATTCCTCTTCAAAGTGCTGACGTACATCGTCGTGAGCTGGTCCGGAAGTAGTTAAAATCTGTGCTTAGGTTAGTTGAAGTAATTTATATAAAAGAGCAGCAGGCACAAAATTCTGAAACAGAATGTAGGGCTGCCCTCATAGGAGCCGCTAAATAGGAATGGTCCTTTTGTTCTCTACTTCAACCCCTCTGACACATCTGCTTGAGTGTACAAACATAGAATGTCACTGAAACGTATTAAAAGTAATACTTAGTACACAGCTGTAGTGTTATGTCAAGGAAAACAAGCACCAAACCAGATTGTAAAGGTAGACATAATATATTACCGCTCAATATGATTGGTGACCAGGCAGTTATAAAATGGGCTGACAGTGGGTATCACATTAACTAGCATACAAATTGTATAAAAATTAAGTACAATGGGATAAAATGCCACATCACTATAGACTGAACATTCTGGTAAAAGTTAATATTGGGAGAGGAATGAGGCACACAATCGTATATAATATACTCAAATGATTACAACATTATATTGCATCATATCCATAGGTGGAAATTCATGTGGTCCGATGTGTTTCATGGAATTAATCCACTTCCTCAGGAGCCATTAATGCTTTTCACTGGATAGTCTAGACAAAATCATATAATCATACAATTATTACAACATAATGCAACATAACATTCATCATCCTATTATATGGTGTGGCAGTGTGGTACCCCACCAGTGTACGAATACAGGATTCCAGGCAGGTTGAGGGGCTCCAGTGTATTTGCTTGTTTGGGAGGAAATTGGCTTTTCAGTTTCCTCATTATTTACCCAGTCCTGGGTTCAGGCTTTGTGACTGATATGCACACTGATTGTTCAGGTGTGTGTGTGGGCCTGATAGTAGAGTCATGGCCAGCATTCTGGGCTACACCCTCCCAAAGAGTGCAGGTGTGCACTGGGAAAGCCAGAGACCCAAGTCTGAGGGTTAGAGCAGCGGACCCAATTCTGAGGGTCAGAGCAGCGAGGGGCTGCTATCTAAATAGACAGTGTTGCCAATGGAATAGTTTGTAGGAGACAGACGAGAGCCTGAAGTGGAAGGCCTGAGCAGCACTGCTGTATGTATATGCCAGGAGGCTGAATGTCATATTATTGATGAAAAGGAGTGTTGAAACCTCTGCGAGGGAAACCTTTGATTTTGTTTGAACTTCTATTAATAAAAATGGGCAAATAAAGCCCTTAAAAGAAGACGCAACGTGTGGCGGTGTCCTTTAAGCTCTACCTTTGATGCTAGTCCTTCACAATGAATACAGCAAATAGAAGATTACCAGAGTGTGCTAAGGAGAGGAAAAGGATCCAAATGGTGGCACCAAAGTTGGAAGTCCAAGCCACTAGGGGCCATCCCATCCCACCCTATAACCCCCCAAATTAATATGTCAAGATCACTATGGAAAATCATATCCATAAAAAAAAGTAATATAAAGCTTTCAATGTACAAAACATACAGTATGTTACCTTATTAGATGCAATTATATCCATGCAAAATTCCAAAAGGGGTATACAGAGTAAAAACATCAGAGTCAGCCTGTTAAAGGGTGACCTTGAAACATCAGGGAGTGAGAGTCTCTGGAGGCCCACATTACCGATTCCTTGCTGTGGTAAAAGTGAAATTTCAGGATGATATCCCATGCCGGGCTATCTGTTCGCCTGTGGGTCAGTACCCTATGGACTTGATCCCTATACAATCTGTCCATGGAAATATTGTGTATGAGGAAACCAGGCCAAAGTATAGCCTTGGAGGTCTGCCACATATTCTAGGACCCCTCAAATATGTGTATTTCTGAATTGCACGCTATTTTCATCTATAATTTGTGGACGCAAAATAAATCACCTTGTTCTTTAATATCGGCCTCGTGAACATCAAGCTCTCTGGAAGCATATACTTTGGCTTCAGAGAGAGCTGCCTATTGACCGAGTTTGTTGAGCTCTTTCTTAAGATCCTTACGATCTCTCTGATCCTATACAGCCATGTGACTTCACCATCCTCTTCTTGGGACTGAAGGGCAAAGGGAAACCACTGGAGGCTGTCAAGAGATGCTCTTGAGGAGGCTGGAGAATGCTGTGCTGGAGCATGCTGTGGTGGGCTTGACACTTTTGTCTGGAGCAGCATGGGGCTTTTATTTATCCAGATGTTTTATTTCTCAGTGAGTGCAGCGGGAGGAAGGCTTCCTCCAGTGGCACAAAGCAGCAGGAGTGTGATGATAGCCGCGGGGAGACCCGAGAATGCGCCTGAGATGAGTCGAGTCATCTGGGATGCAGCCACCTGGGTCTGCCTAATGCATGCACCCCTGAGGAACCTGTACTTTCAAAGCTGTGCCCATTAATGAAATGACTACTTGCTCGATTTTAGGTAGATGCCAAGCAGCTGATATTTTCCCTATTACTGACTTATGTCTAGTCCTTTACAGTATCTGTGTGAAAGTGGCCTTTTTGGTAAAGGGTTTTGCTTTCTCATGTCAGAGCTCTCCCATATATAACTAGTGATCTGATGACTGACAGGGTAATATCTAAAAAGCAGCACATATTTACAGAATGAATGAAGCAGAAGAGAGAGGCGCACACTGCAGGTGCTCTGGTACACATAGCTCTCCAGATAGTCCTCAGGAGAATAGTGAGTAGATCCATAATGAAATCTTCAAATCTCATTTTCATTTCAAAACTTCTTAATTGTATGCCGCGTACACACGATCGGATTTTCCAACAGCAAAAGTCTGATGTGAGCTTTTGAATAGAAATTCCGACCGTGTGTATGCTCCATTGGACTTTTGCTGTCGGAATTTCCGCAAACAAAAGATTGAGAGCTGGTCCTCAAAAATCTGATCATCTGTTTGCAATTCTGATGCACAAAAAAACATGCATGCTCAGAATCAAGTACAAGAAGGGAGCGCTCAGTCTGGTAAAACTAGCGTTTGTAATGGAGATAGCACACTTGTCACGCTGCAAATTGGATCTTTCAATGCAGAGCATTCTTTTGTTCTTTATAATGCTAGAATAATTCATTCAGAGTTCAGACAAACATATTTCTTTATTATTTCTCATGATCTCATGAATAATCTTTATTTTTTTAAAGCCAGATCTCCATAATAATGTTTAGAATTATTTTTTATAGTCATTTTTTTTAATTTTATTGAGAAAAGGTGTTTTAACAGATATCATTAGAACATCGGCAGAAATAATAACAGAACATAAAGACCAAGGAGCTCCGGTTTCACTTAAGATACAGTTACATATTATGTAATCTTGGAAAGGCCCAAACAGCATTTTCAGCAAACAATATGATCATCAACAGCACATGTAGCAAAAGAGCTAAAAACCCAGCTATTGATGAAGGATCATGTTAGCATGAGCGTACCCTTGTGCTTTCAGGTCCTCTGACAAAAAGAGAGGAAGCAAAAAACAAGAAAACTAAATAAAAAATATACTCAAATAAAAAGAACATGGCAAATAAGGACACCAGTCACAGCCGGCCCGAGCCTTTGTTGAAATTTTTGTATCTCTCTCTAAGAATCCTTGTGCTCCAGCGAGGATGGGCGGAGGGGTCAAAAAGAGGCAGACCCATCCTCCCATCACCCCTGCTTGGGAAATACACTTAAATAAGGGAAAAAAGAAGGAAGAATAGGGGGGCCAGTGGGGTAGGAGGGGGATAGAGAAAGAGAAAAAAAAGGGGGGAGGGGAGGAACAGCTGAGAAAGCTTCATAGAGCAAATGTCAGAAGAGGGGGTGGGGAAACCACCTGCTACCCTCTCCGTCCATTTCATTTTGATAACAGAATAAACTAACTGTACCACATACCATGCGCTACACAGAACTATGCTGCAGAGTCCCTCTCATTCAGCATTCTGTACAAGGCCTGCCCACATCTCCAGCACTGATCCGACACAGTCGGAAATAATTTGTGGATAAGATCCGGTGTCCTGTACTACTGTATTCTAATTTTGTACCCATTCTCCTGGGTGTTCACATTAAGCGATCCTTTATGTATGTACCAGTGGACCCGCTCCCAGCTTTTTGTCTCAATCAGTTCCCCTAACCGGGCCTCCCAGAAGGCCTATTCCACATGCATAGAGGCAAAAGGTTTCGTAAACATGGATGCATACAGCACCGAAATCACATGCCTCTGAGGGGCTGGGCCAGTGCACAGTGATTCAAATACTGTAGCCAGTTTCAGAAAGCCTCCTCTGGTCTTCGGGTTATCGAGAAAATGCTTTATCTGGAGTTAGGCCAGCAAGGGGAAGGCTTTGGTCCGAGACAGCGACGTCATCTCTCTTAAAGTAAGAAACCTATCCCCGGAGAATAAATATTTGGCCAGCATATCCGAATGGGGTCATATGTTTGCCAAGTAGGATCTCTCCAGCCCCGGCTGAAAGTCAGGGTTCCCTCTAAGGGGAGTTATGCTGCATTTCGTAGCCGAGACTGCATGTGTTCCACAGGCCTTTGCGAAAGCCAAAAGAGTTGCCCCAACCAGGGGGTGAGATTGGACACCAGGCGTCCAGTATTTCTTTTTTTTTTTTCAATAATTTTTATTGAAGATTTTCAAAAGATAACAGATACCAGGAGTGATACAACAAAATAAAGTCATGCACAAAGACAATATCTTCCGAATCCTGGGGTAGAAATCACACATACATTACATCAATGAAATAAGTGATTATAGTATGCCAACATCGGCCATCTGCAGGCAAGGCAAATTTACCCGTCAACGAACAGTTAACCATTCCAAAACATTTCAGAGAGTAAGCCCTACGGGGCAGGTGCAACGGTTCCCAGTCCCCGACAGGCCCCAACGGGATCACACTTCCTCTCGGGAAATGTGAACACAATGCCCCCACCCCCGGCTATCGAGGAGTTACCACTATGTGGGAAACTGAGGATGGCAATTGCATTAAAAGTGTAAATTCAGCCCTGTGAGTTGGATTCTAGAGGAGTCAGTCCCAGTAATAAAAATAAAATTAAGAAAAAAACAGAACCACAGTAGAAACACCAAGGGAGGCGGAAGAAAGAAGAAAAGAAAAGTGTAGAAAAGGAATGAAAAGAAGAGAAGCACGCCTGCTCGATCAGGCAATGGCACAAATGTTCGATTCTCCAGGCAACACTCCTGGTATGAGAGAAATGTTACAAAAGGTGTCCCAGGGTTCCCAAATGTCTATAAATCTCTCAGTTTTATCATGAAGTTTAGCCACAATCTGTTCTTGTACCATAATCCAGGAGACCTTCCTCCTGAACCCCTGGAGGGAAACAGTGGGTTTCTTCCAGTCCTTGGCAATGGACATTTTGGCTCCCAAAAGAATGAAAAACAATAAAGTCTGGGAATGTTTGGGTAAACCAGGAATACATTGGTTTAAAAGTGCTATACCTGGGTGGGGAGTTACCACCACCGCTGTTATGGAGCTAATGATACAGAATACCTTCTGCCAGAATGATCTAATGCGGGGGCAGGACCAAGTATGGAGCATAGACCCCTCCAGCTCGCAACCCCTATAACACACCGGTGAGGTCCCTGGAAACATCTTTGCTAGCCTGGAAGGAACATAGTACCACCTAAGTAAAACCTTTAGACTAGCTTCTATGAGAGAAACGTTGAGAATAGCTTTATACGCTCTCTGTGTAGCACGGTGCCAGATCACAGAGTTCCACGAGCCGACCAAGTCCTCTTCCCAGGCCCGAGCGTAGGATGGCTTTTCAACTTCAGTCACGAGTGCTGTATAGATCAAGGAAATGCCTCCCCTCTGATCCTCCGTGTTAGAGCACCAATGCTCATAGGGTGTTATTGTGGGGAGTGCCTTTTTATTGGTCCAGATTGAGTTTATAAAATGGGAGATTTGGGAAAATCTGAACAGTTCCGAGTCCGGCATATCCAATTTCTTTCTACAGAATGACAGGGAAATCGGACCTGCCGGAGAAAGGAAGTGACCAATCCGGTAGAGACCTTTGTCTGTCCACCACCGAAATGCCTCGATACACAGTCCCGGAGGGAAAGCTTTTATTATGTAATAAGTGTGCTAGAGGTTTCATGGAGGATGTCAGGGAATGAGAACCAAGGAGTTTGGAGCTTAAGGAAACAGAGTGCGAGAGAGTGGGAGACATTATCGCGGGCCTGGCCTTGGGGTCGCACCAAAGGAGGTAATCAATGGTATTCAAGGTGGTAGCCTGTCTTTCCATTGAGAGCCAATCGGTTTTGATCCCCGAAAGAACACCAACGAGATTTGCGTAAGTTGAGCTGCCTGATAATAACCCCAAAGGTTTAGGAGTCCAAATCCGCCCTGCAATTTCAGGCGGAAAATAATTCCAGAGGGGCATCTATACCCCTTACTACCCCACACAAAGTGGACTATTTGTGATTGCAGTTTACAGAGGAAATGTTTCTTAATCGGATTCGGGAGGGAACGGAATAGGTATAACAGACGAGGAAAAAGTCATTTTCACCGCATGTATCCTGCCTAACCAGGATAAACCACATCTCGACCACGTATCCATATCGCCCCTACACTTGTGAATCATAGGGGGATAGTTGGCTGTAAAAAGACTATTTACGTCCGATGTCAGTTTAATGCCTAGATAAGGAATCGTCCCAGAAGCCCAGCTAAAATCGAAATTATGAGAAAGCTGATTAAGAAGGTTGGGGGGACAGTAATGTTCAAAGCTGTCGACTTAGTCATATTAACTCTCAGTCCTGAGATTTCACTAAAAGCCTGTATGATCTTAAGAATCACAGGAATGGAGGTCAGGGGGGAGGTGATGAAAAGGAGAAGGTCGTCCGCGTACAGTGCACACTTATGCTCCCCTTGTCCACAAGTCACCCCCTTAAAGTCAATGTTCAATCTAAGAGCAATTGCTAGCGTCTCTATGGCCATCGCGAAGAGGAGGGGGGAGAGTGGGCATCCCTGTCTGGTACCCCTGCCTATATTGAAAGAGTCCGAATATCTGCCCAACAGGCGAACCTGGGCCGTGGGGTTCGAGTAAAGTGCTTGGATCAAGTTTAAGAAGTATGGACCAAATCGCCACCCCCCCAAGATATCAGACAGGTATGTCCAGTCTATTGAATCAAAGGCCTTGTGGAGGTCTATAGAGAGAAGAAAACTTTTCTGTGGGGGTCCCCCATCCCACTGCGATCTGAGAAGCGAAATTATGTCAATGGCCCGTCGTATCTGGTCCAGACCCTGTCTCCCAGGGATGAAACCTACCTGATCTTTATGAATGTATGTAGCAATAAAACTCGCCACCCTATTAGCCAGGATCTTTGTCATAATTTTAATATCATTATTGATAAGTGAGATTGGGCGGTAGTTAATTACTTCACTAGTGTCTTTATCCGGTTTGGGAATCACCGAGATATAAGCTGAGTTCAGGTCCACACTTGGGTTTCCTTCCCTGAGAGAGTTGAATAACTGGGCCATGTACGGCGCCAGGCAGGGTCCAAATTTTTTATAATAACCAGTAGAAAAACCGTCTGGACCTGGAGAGGAACCAAGCTTGAGGGATTTAATAGTGTCCAGTATTTCCTCTGGGGTAAATGGTTTCTCAAGAAGGTTCCTATGCTCAATGGACAGGGTGGGCAAAGGGAGATCGTCTAAACGTTTTTTATTCAAGGAGGCCTGAGGAGATCTGTTAGGTTTGTACAGGTCAGAGTAAAACTGTAAAAAAGTATCCATAATCTTGGTTGGGTTCTGTGTCAGGTCCCCTGAGGTCGTCCTAATTTTAGGGAATGTTAGGGTACGTGGTTTAAGGCTCAAGTTTGCTGCTAATTTAGACCCAATCATGTCTTTCTGAGAATAAAATTTAGCCCCAGTCCATCTAAGGTGCCTCTCTGCGTCAGTCGTCAGTTTCAAATTAAGTAGAGCTCGAGCCCTGTCTAGTTGTCCAATAGACTCCACCGTGGGATGTCACTTGTGCACGAAACGAAAGTCCTCCGTAAGCTTCAGCGTGTCCGCCCTGTGTTCCGCCCTGAGTTTTGAAACCATCTGAATGATTTTTCCCCAAATAACTGCCTTATGCACCGCCCAGACGGTAGCCGCTGAGACCTCGCTTGTCGCATTGATACAGAAATATTCCTTCATTGCTTTCTCCAAAATGATACACTGTATAGGGTCACTCAGAAGAGACTCCTGCAAACGCCAACGAGGGGGAATGCAAACGCCCGAAGATCGTAACGTGGTCAAAGTGACCATCGAGTGATCCGATAGGGGAGTTTCTATAATCTTGTAACCTCTGATTAAAGGAATTGTTGATGAGTGTGTGAAAATGTGGTCTATCCTGGCAAATGAGTTGTGTGGGGCGGAGAAATGTGTATAGTCCTTTGTGTGAGGGTTTACCTCTCTCCAAACATCAATCAGCAAAGCAGAGTTTAATAGTTTAGCAATTTTAACACTTTGTTTGGAGGGACGCTTGGGCATCGGTTTCCCACTCCTGGATTTATCCAGCGAGAAATCAAAAGTGGTGTTAGAGTCCCCTCCAATGAACACTGTCCCCTTGAGATGTTCTCCCAATTTGTGCAAAAAAAAGAGTCAAAAAAGATTTTCTGACCTCTATTTGGGGTGTAGTATGAGACAAAGGTATAGAGCTCTCCGTCGATGTGACCAGTTGAGAGAGATTGATGTGTTTAGCAAAGCATACAGCTACCCCCTTTGTCTTATTATCCGCCGAAGCTAGGAAAAATTGAGGGTAACGCTGATGGAGGAAAGTGGGTTTAAACGTGGCCATGAAGTGGGTCTCCTGTAATAGGAGAATGTCCGCATGCATGGAGTGGTATTGCTGGAAAAGCTTCCTGCGTTTAACGGGAGAGTTAAGACCCTGAACATTATGGGAAACTATATTGAGGGATGTGGGAGAATGTACATTAGGCATGGTTTAGAGTAGGGAGAACTAGAACAAAATATCGAAGCATTCCTTGATCAATAGAGCTGTACTCACCAGAAAGCCTGAAGAGCGAATATGGCGAATACCCGGGTCCTGGGATGTGAGGCCTGTGACCGCAACAAACTCCGTGGAGACTCATACGAACAACAGGAGGAGCAGGCAGAAAAGGTGTGAAAAAATAAGAAAAGAAAGAGGCTGGTTACAAACTGGCAAACCATACAAAATGACTGTACAAATAAAGTGAAAACAAAAAACCCAACCTGGAGGCCCCCTGACTTCCTCCCACAAAGGGATCGGGGTGGACTAGCCATCGCCTACCCACAAACCTGAGAGGACCGGAGTTCCCTAGTAATAGGGAATCCGTGAAAGAACCTAGGAGCACAAAAGGTGCTCCCGGTCCTAAAATTAGGTGCACTGGGTCAACCACAGCCCAACCACCCAAAAAAAAAACGATTGAACTGAAGGCTCGAACTGGAGCCCACAATGAACAAAGGAAACAGAGCGCCCCAGCAAACAACACATAATGGTAAACTAAAGAACCAGATACCCCCCCTCCTGAACCATGCCCCCCCGACCGGCCCCCTCTCGTTCTATGCTCCCTGAGCATAGAACGGGCTAAACCCTCCCACCCCAACCCCAGTCCAGGAGAAAAGACCCAGCCAAGCAACCTGCAAATAAAAGTAGGTAAATAAAAAAAAAGTCAAATCACTGTAGGCAGGATTCCTGCTCCGGCGGGGACCCTCAAGAGGGAGAGGAGCGGGTAAGTCACATCAAAACGCTAGGAATGTGGAAGAGTGGAAATGTCACAGATCCCTGATCCAAAAAAGGGGAAAAAGGCCATCAGGTCTGGAGATTTTCCTTGGAGCGCTTTAAGCCTTGCTTCAGCCAGTTGTGCTGCAGCAGACTAGCTGGTGGGGGGCTTTTTGTAGAGGCCTGGTTACTCCTGCCGATCTGCATAGGTGGGGGGTCCTGGGATAGAATCCCCAGATGTGTCAGCAGTCACTCCCCCTCCACCAGAGATGAAAAGCCATAACTTTTGTTCTTAAAGGAAAAGTTCAGGCGTAGGGGGAAAGACCATCTGTAAGTGATTTCCTTTTCCGTCAGAAGCTGCAACAACGGTTTAAGCGATCGCCTTTTCTGCACCGTATATGGGGAAAGATCTGCAAAAATCTGAATTTTGTGGCCATGCAGCATTAGGTTGTCCGAGTGCCTGGATTTCCTCATCACTTCCTCCTTAACTGAATAAAAGTAAGGTTTCACTATGATGTCTCTGGGGAGGCCATCTGCGCGGGGGGGTTGCAGAGCTCTGTGCACTCTGTCTAACTCCAGGCGGTGATCGGCAATATCTGGGATAAGGTTTTTAATGAAAGATTTCACAGCTGCCTGTACCTCATTTTCCGATTCGGGGAGCCCCCTGATCCTAAAGTTATAGCATATTGATCGGTTCTCGAGATCGTGGCAAAGGCAGTTTCCAATTGATCCTGAACATCTTGCAGCCTGGCTGTGTTTTGATTAATGCGAGCTGCAGCATGATCAGCCTTTTTTTCAGTAGCGTCTATTCTCATCCCAATCTGCTGCACATCTGCATGTATGGATTAAATAATCTGAGCTGCATTATGGGCCAAGCTTTTAGAGAGCATTTGAGCAAAGGATTCCATCATGGAACGAAAGTCCATGGGGGTAGGAGTAGAATCTGCTGCTTCACTGACCTCCAGCAGAAGTCCTGTATGGGGATCCTGCCTGGGAGTAAAAGGGGGCCCTGAGATCAGTCCTCTCAGCAGGGATTCAGTGGATGCTGGTGAAGTGGCCTGGGGAAGGGGGGTAATCGGTACCTGGGGATGACGGTGGGGCCAGGTCCTGGTCAGCAATAGAGTCCCCTGTGTCCTCCGCCGAATGCAGGCCTCGCTGTGCCACCGCCATTTTGGCATAGCTGAGGGGGCCGGGAGAAGCCGACATCCGCCGCGTACAAAACGTCTGGGCCGGTACCGCTGATACCCGCTCGTTCCTGGGGGTCTCCCCTGCTCGATTATGCCGGTGATAGCGCTGGGGGGTGCCCTGAGAGCTCCGGTGGCTAGATTAGGGCCGTGGTGGAGCGGAGCTCTAGAAGCCGGCGGCCATCTTGGGAGCTGCCGCGCATGCGCCTCCAGGCATCCAGTATTTCTTAGAGAACCAGGGCACTTTCCCAAGGTCAGCTCCAGTGATCAGACTCTCCAGGGGCACCCATCCTTTATTGCCAGCGTGTACACGCCAGTCCACAACTCACGCTAGATGCGTAGCCCAGTAATACCTCTGTATGTCTGGAAGGCCAATACCCCCATCCAATTTCGGGAGCACCAGTTTCGCCCAACTAATTCTCGATGCCTTCGCCCCCCACAGAAACTTCCTACATAGCCTCTTATATGTCCAAAGAAGGAAGGCAGTAAGGAAATCAGGAGTGTCTGTAATTTATACAACATTTGGGAAAGGACTGTCATTTTCAAGATGGAGGCACGCCCAAACCAATAAATCGTGGAAGTATCCCACCGTAGCATGTCCTGCTGTATGGCCGTCAGTTTGCTCAGAAAGTTCTTATCATATAGATCTGATCATTTGCCCTGGAAGCCGGATGCCTAGATACAGTTGTATTCAAAATTATACAACCCCCACTGAAATTGATTGTTTTGCCCAGTTTGACATTGATTTTGACCATTCAGTCATCCTGCTTACAATTAAATCAAAGAGGCACGTGTAGGTCAGACAAATATAACATAACATTTATAATGAAATAACCACAAATGTCTTTTCTGTGCTCACATCATTATCAGTTTTATTCAACCCCCAGTTGACATTCAATCTTAGTACTTAGTACAACATCCTTTTCCAGTTATAACAGCTTTTAAACTTCAAGCATAGCTTGACACAAGTGTCTTGCAGCGATCTACGGTATCTATGCCCATTCGTCATGGGCAAAAGCCTCCAGTTCAGTCACATTCTTAGGCTTGCGCACTGCAACTGCTTTCTTTAAGTCCCACCAGAGGTTCTCAATCGGATTTAAGTCTGGTGACTGCGATGGCCACTCCAAAATGTTCCAGCCTTTAATCTGCAACCATGCTCTAGTGGACTTGGAGGTATGCTTGGGATCATTGTCCTGTTGAAAGGTCCAATGTCTCCCAAGCCTCAGGTTTGTGACGGACTTCATCACATTGTCATCCAATATCTCCTGGTACTGAAGAGAATTCATGGTACCTTGCACACGCTGAAGCTTCCCTGTACCTGCAGAAGCAAAACAGCCCCAAAGCATGATTGACCCCCCGCCATGCTTCACAGTAGGCAAGGTGTTCTTTTCATCATAGGCCTTGTTCTTCCTCCTCCAAACATAGCGTTGATCCATGGGCCCAAACACTTCTAATTTTGTTTCATCAGTCCACAGAACACAATCCCAAAACTTCTGTGGTTTGTCCACATGACTTTTGGCATACTGCAGTCGACTCTTCTTATTCTTTGGAGACAGCAAGGGGGTGCGCCTGGGAGTTCTGGCATGGAGGCCTTCATTACGCAGTGTGCGCCGTATTGTCTGAGCAGAAACTTCAGTACCAACATCTGACAAATCTTTTCTCAGTTCCTCAGCAGTCACACGGGGACTTTTCTCCACTCTACGCTTCAGGTAGCGCACAGCAGTCGAAGTCAGCATCTTCTTTCTGCCATGACCAGGTAGCGTTTCAACAGTGCCCTTTGCCTTGAATTTGCGAATGATGCTTCCTATGGTGTCTCTTGGTATGTTTAACATCTTTGCAATCTTCTTATAGCCATTGCCCTTCCTGTGAAGAGTAATCACCACTTCTCTTGTCTTCCCGGACCATTCTCTTGACTTCACCATGTTTGTAACCACACCAGTAAATGTCTAGAAGGAGCTGAGTATCACAGTCATTTTAAAGCTGCCTGATTGGTGCTTATTAGGCTTTATTGCTGCTCCCTGACATCCACAGGTGTTTTCAATACCTGATTGAAAACACTTCAATGAACCTCTGTTCTTCAGAGTGGTAGTCTTTAAGGGGTTGAATAATTGTGTAAATGAAGAATTCACAAAATAAACATTTACTACTGTATTACAAAACCAATTGATGTCATTTTAGTTGCATATGGTTCTTTAAGAAGTCCTTGTAGGATTTCATTCTGAATACAATTACAAATGTACACTAAATTCCCTAAAACCCTTTACAGCATTGGGGGGTTGAATAATTTTGAACACACGCTGCAAGCTTATACTCCTTCTGATGAATTTTAATGCCCTTTATATCCGGGTGCGCCTGGATGCAGCAAAGGAGAGGCTCCGGCGTGAGGATATACAGGATGGGAGAAAGGGGACAGCCCTGTCTGGTGTCATTGTGGATGGAGAAGGCCCCTGAAAAGTGACCATTGACCCAGACCCTGGCCCATGGAGTTGTATACATGGCTCCAATTAAAGCCTTCATTCTGGTCCTTAGTAGGCATGTGCATTTTGTTTCGTTCCGAATCGAAATTCGGACAAAATTTTCATTATTCGGACATTCGGATGCATACGAATTCCCGAATTGCAATATTAATGAATTTACCGAATCCGAATGAACGTTTTCGATTCCGAATCAAAAACCCGCGGACGAAATTCGATCGAAATTCGAAAAAAAAAAAAATTAGATCGGAATTCGAAAAAAATTAAAAATATATATTTTCGAATCGAATTCGAAAACAAATTCTATTCGAAAAGAGACTATTTGTTTTCGAATCCGGTCGAAATATTTTCGAATTTGACCGGATTTTTACGAATTCCGAAAACGAATTTAACACATGTAACGAATCTAACTTAACTAAATTAATTAAATAACGAATTAAAACAAAACTAAACAAATTTTTCCCTTTTGCACATGCCTAGTCCTTAGGCCCAAGGCCTCCAGGACCGAGTCCATGTAGTCCCATGCCACTCGGTCGAAGGCCTTCTCCGCATCCATTGACAAGAAAAAAACTTTGTTTGGAAGTGGTGAGCCAGTGATGTAGGTTGGGGCCTTAATAGTGTTGTCCCTGGCCTTCCTGCCAGGGAAAAAACCCACCTGATCAAGACCCACCCACGCCGGGACATGATAAGCCAATCGACTCGCAAGGATTTTTGAGAACATTTTTACATCCACATTCAGGAGATAGATCAGCCTATAATTCGCTAGGTCAGAGGGGTCCTTATTTTCCTTGGGTATCACCAAGATATATGCTTCCAGTAAAGTACTAGAGGTGCAAGGGGAACTCGAAAGAGAGTTAAAGGCTCTGAGAAAACATGGCGATAGGAGGTCCGAGAAGCACTTGTAATATTGTGCTGTGAGGCCATCAGGCCCTGGGCTTTTGCCAGGTTTCGTGGCTTTTAAAGCTTCTACCCATTCTTCTGAGGTTTGCCCGCCCATCTGCTGAGCTCATACTGTCCTCACTCGCCTTAATGTTATAAAAGTTGCTGTAAAACTCTTGGAATTGGCAGGCAATGTCTTCAGTTTTAGTATGAATCTCCCCCTGTCTATCCCTCACGTGATGGACCGTGGAAGCAAGAGTTTGCTTCTGTGTAAATTTAGCCAATAATCTTACCGGCCCCTTTTTCTTGCTCATAGAACAATTTCTGCGATAGCATAAATCGCTTTTGTTCTTTTTTGTACAACTCCTCACGCAGGAGAGTTCTTGTGTCTGCCAAGTCAGTCGCTACCCCAATGGCCAGCGAGCCCTTATGTTGCGCTTCTAGCCTAGAAATTTTCTGTCACAGTGTCTGAATAAGAGCCAAATGCTCCTTCTTTCTCCTAGCTCCTATAGACAGGAGGTGCCCACGCACCATACACTTGTGCGCCTCTCATTGGGTCATGGGGGACACTTCTGGGGTGTCGTTAAGAAGGAAGTAGTCACAGATGGCCTGCTTAAGAGTAGCGACATCCGCAGGATCAGTAAGAAGGGAGGCATCCAACCTCCAAATCTTAGTGGACGACACCCTCTGTGGGAATCGGAGAGTCACAGTCACTGGGTGATGATCAGACAAGACCATGTTTTCAATCGTTTGCTTCAGAGAGATACGACAGATCTTTTTGGGATATAAAAATGTAATCCAGCCTCGAGTAGCGCTGGTGTGGAGACGAAAAAAACTTATGCAGAGCTAAGGTGCCAGCCCCAATTTTGCTTGTCTTAAAGCTGAGAAAGGGAAAGACGAAGTTCCCGTGGACATATCAAGTGTTGGGTCCAGGGCCATGTTCAGGTCCCCTCCGAGAATCAAGAGAACGGACTTAAAAAAAGTGAGTTTCAGAAGCGTATATTTAAAAAAGGAAACTTGTTTGGAGTTGGGGCAATAAATATTAGCCAGCGTCACTGGCCTGTTTTCCCAGGTCCCTTTAAGAAAAATGAATCTACCCTTTGGATCGACTACCTGATCCATGAGGCAGAATGTAAATGACTTTGCAAGCAGAATCGCCACCCCTTTCATCTTAGGCCCCATACACACAATAGAATTTATCCGCGAATACGGTCCAGCGGACCGTTTCCGCGGATAAATCCTCTCGTGGATTTCGGCGGATTTTCATGCGATGGTGTGTACACACCATCGCATTGAAATCCGCGCCGAAATCCTCTTGCGATGATGTGTCGCGCCGTCGCCGCGATTATGACGCGGCGACGTGCGCGACGCTGTCATATAAGGAATTCCAGACAGGAGGTGCCCACGCACCATACACTTGTGCGCCTCTCATTGGGTCATGGGGGACACTTCTGGGGTGTCGTTAAGAAGGAAGTAGTCACAGATGGCCTGCTTAAGAGTAGCGACATCCGCAGGATCAGTAAGAAGGGAGGCATCCAACCTCCAAATCTTAGTGGACGACACCCTCTGTGGGAATCGGAGAGTCACAGTCACTGGGTGATGATCAGACAAGACCATGTTTTCAATCGTTTGCTTCAGAGAGATACGACAGATCTTTTTGGGATATAAAAATGTAATCCAGCCTCGAGTAGCGCTGGTGTGGAGACGAAAAAAACTTATGCAGAGCTAAGGTGCCAGCCCCAATTTTGCTTGTCTTAAAGCTGAGAAAGGGAAAGACGAAGTTCCCGTGGACATATCAAGTGTTGGGTCCAGGGCCATGTTCAGGTCCCCTCCGAGAATCAAGAGAACAGACTTGAAAAAAGTGAGTTTCAGAAGCGTATATTTAAAAAAGGAAACTTGTTTGGAGTTGGGGCAATAAATATTAGCCAGCGTCACTGGCCTGTTTTCCCAGGTCCCTTTAAGAAAAATGAATCTACCCTTTGGATCGACTACCTGATCCATGAGGCAGAATGTAAATGACTTTGCAAGCAGAATCGCCACCCCTTTCATCTTAGGCCCCATACACACAATAGAATTTATCCGCGAATACGGTCCAGCGGACCGTTTCCGCGGATAAATCCTCTCGTGGATTTCGGCGGATTTTCATGCGATGGTGTGTACACACCATCGCATTGAAATCCACGCCGAAATCCTCTTGCGATGATGTGTCGCGCCGTCGCCGCGATTATGACGCGGCGACGTGCGCGACGCTGTCATATAAGGAATTCCACGCATGCGTCAAATCATTACGACGCATGCGGGGGATCCCTTCGGACGGATGGATTCGGTGAGTCTGTACAGACCAGCGGATCCATCCGTTGAGATGGACTCCAGCAGATGGATATGTACTGCATGTCAGCAAATATCCGATCTGCTGGAATCTATCCCAGGGGAGATATATCCGCGGAAAAAGATCCGCTGGCGTGTACACACCATAGGATCTATCCGCTGAAACCCATTTGCTGGGATTTATCTGCGGATGGATTCTATGGTGTGTACGGGGCCTTAGATCCAGCACAGGTCGCATGGAAAACCTCTGGGTATCTCTTGTTGGTGAGACGTTGGATAGCACTAGACTTGAAATGGGTTTCCTGAAAAAAGACGATTTGATCTCTTTGTCTATGAGCTTCTGCCATAAGGCTCGTACGTTTCTCAGGAAGATTGATACCTTTAGCATTTACCAAAAAAATCTTAAGAGACAGAGGAGCTGACGACTGCATTATGGATGCCATATGAGCGTACCAGATGTAACTTCACCCACTCCTATCAGTTATAGACGGAGAGGGCAACCAGGAGAGAGTGGCAAAAAAATAATGGGGGGGGTGGGAGGGAAGGGGGAAAGAAGGCAAGAATAGGTAGAGAATGGTAAAAAGAGTAGACACAGCACCTATCTGTATCCTATGCTATTGGTATCCGGATAGTCAAACCGGAAAGCCTACCTTGGTAGGGATCACAGGGACAATACCGGAGGTAGTCTAAGTCCTGCTGAACTACCTGAAAGAAGTAATGGATAACCTAAAACAGGAAGATCCACTACTGTGCCAGAAGGTACAAGGGGATGAAAACCTGCACCCAAGACTATCCATCTACCCTACCATCCAGACCCTTCAGACCAGAATTCAGTTATGTTAAGGAGAAACCCTCGTAAAATTGTCAAGGAAGGGAATGCACCGCTGGAGCCTGCTCACCCACATGCGACAGGCTCCTCACGGTCCCCCCTCCACAAAGCCCTCCCCTGGAGGAAAAATCCAGGGGATAGCAGGGAATAACACCACAGCCTACATGATCCTTATCTCCACAGCCCTGAGCGCTGTAATATAGGACGAGGAATACCGCAGTGTCCTCCACATTCCTGGGAAAACCTCCCTGGGCAGGCATCCCGAGCGTGTGGGCCCCATGGCCCGTGTCTTACGCCCCAGAAGAAGATCTTCAGAGTCCTGGGGAGTGCAGAGGCCAGACGGTATGTAAAACAATAGCAAGTCATAACAATAACAACCGCATTGACAAAAAGCAGTGAAAAGCATGCATCTCAACTATAACCTGATGGAACTATTCTCAGGGTAGGATCCCCCTAGCTTATACCTACAACAAAAATAATAACAGAGGGAGGCCCATTCCCCAATTCCATCCCATCTTGAGAAAGATTGGATGGCCAGAAGGCCATGCAAAGGCATAACTCATCAGTGGGTATGTCCCCATGGTCCCCGGGCTCAGCCCCAGTCAGAGACCCCAGGTCGAGCCTCGTGGACCACAGAAGGCACATCCCAGCATCATCAAAAGACCAAGCTTGGTATAATGTGATCACAAACCAATCCCCACATCACCCCCCCTCAACCCCACATAAATCAAATTCAAAAGAACCCACAAATGTGATAGCCACATGGTCACAGCACAGGTGGGGGGAAGGGAGAGAATAGAGGTCAACATAGGAGGTCTTAGAGGAGGGGAGGAAGAGGAGGGAAGGAGAGGGGGGTAGAGGAGGTAGATGAGGTAGAGGAAGGGAGAGGGTAACAAGGGAAAGAGGGGGGACGGGAGGCGGAAGAGGAGTGCTTTCATTTTTTTTTAATCAAGATCTCCTGTTTTTTTGATTATTTAAAAATTATTTTCCAGTGATGTCCATAATTTTTTTTGTGTGTGTCAAGTTACCACAACAACATTATTATCTTGTATTTTTTAACCTCAAGGAGGTTGGTTGGTGTCCCTTGTTAATTTGACATTGGATTTTTTTTAAATGTACCTGCCTACTCACAAAACAAACTGTCCTAAAACACATAGGCAAGTATTTTCAGAAAAAAAAAATAATTTATTCTGGCTCATAACAAAATAAAGACAAAGGCAACACTGGAGAAACTGCTGGAGTTTGCAAAGCCTTTGGACCCCAGGGCAGACATCAACTCTTTGGAAACAAAAGTAGCCTGAGAAGTCCATATAATAGGGAGCACAATCTGGTCCTGGTCTGGACTCCCAGAGATCAGGAACAGCAGCAGATGACATATGTCCCCAGTCTGTGGTACTACAACAGCCTGTGTCTTCTGTCAGACCAGACTGAACCCAGGCCATCACTTTGTCTTCCCTGCAGCTTTCCCTCCACGCTGTGGCTTTGCTCGTCAAGTTGTGACAGGAGGTGGAGGAGGATGGACGAACTCAGAAAGGTGTGTATTTCAGTCAGTTGGCCCATCAACCCCTTATTTAGGGTCTTTAAAATGATGTTCTCACACACCTTCCTCCATTTGCTGCATTTTCGCTGCTTGAACACTGGGGGGGTCTCTCAGGGTCGCATGACTCATCCACATGCCTCATCCACATTCCTCCCCTTTCTGGGCCTTTTGGTTGTAAGGTGGAGGGGAGGTACCTGGGATTGGATCATGCCACTGGGCCCGGCCACCTCCTGGCTGACACTGACCCACCACTTCCTGGCTGCCACTTCCCCCTGCCACCTCCTGGCTGCCACTTTCTGGACCCTCATCCTGCCTGAGGTCTTCCTATGTATAAAAAAGGGACATAGTTTTAGTTTTTCGTTCATCAATCACACACAATTTTCAGCTCATGACTGTTGCAAATTGAATGTTAATAAATAGAAAAGACTATGGCCCCATACACACGATAGAATTTATCCGCGAATACGGTCCAGCGGACCGTTTCCGCGGATAAATCCTCTCGTGGATTTCGGCGGATTTTCATGCGATGGTGTGTACACACCATCGCATTGAAATCCGCGCCGAAATCCTCTTGCGATGACGTGTCGCGCCATCGCCGCGATTATGACGCGGCGACGTGCGCGACGCTGTCATATAAGAAATTCCACGCATGCGTCAAATCATTACGACGCATGCGGGGGATCCCTTCGGACGGATGGATTCGGTGAGTCTGTACAGACCAGCGGATCCATCCGTTGGGATGGACTCCAGCAGATGGATATGTTCTGCATGTCAGCAAATATCCGATCTGCTGGAATCCATCCCAGGGGAGATATATCCGCGGAAAAAGATCCGCTGGCGTGTACACACCATAGGATCTATCCGCTGAAACCCTTTTGCTGGGATTTATCTGCGGATGGATTCTATGGTGTGTACGGGGCCTATCATTCTGACCCCAGCAGTTTTCATTCTTGTCATATCATTTTTGGGCACTACTGTCTATTGATATGTCAAACACTTTTTGTTAAATTATTAATTTGTTATCAATAAGAACGTCTAGTTAACATCATTAATTTTAGGACGATAAATATGTAGAAAAATACTATATCTGGTTCCAGCTGAGCTCCGTCACTTCTTCCAGGATGGAAGGCCCAGGTTGGTCCCATGAAGCCTCAGCTGGGGTTGATGGAAGGGTGGAGGGAAGTGTGGATAGAGTTGAGCGAACACCTGGATGTTCGCATTCGACCGAAGTTCGGAAAAAAGTCTGTGTTCGGGACCCGAACTTGACCCGAACTTGACCCCGAACCCGAACGCCATTGAAGTCAGTGGGGACCCGGACTTTTGACTACTAAAATGTCTCTAAAAAACTAATGGAAAGGGCTAGAGGGCAAATGGCAGCACAATGTCGGTAAGAGCATGGCAAGTACTCTGCAAATAAATGTGGATCAGGAAATAACTTAAAATAACATAAAAAATAAATAATCTTGACCTAGGAGGACGAGGTCCATATGGAGTAGGAGGTTGAGGGTTAGGGGGTTAGGATTAGGGTTGGGGTTAGGGTTAGGGGGTTAGGGTTGGCTAGAGGGCTGCAAATGGCAGCAAAATGTCAGGAAGAGCATGGCAATATAATTCTCTCCCTATAAGAACAAGCAGGAACCTTGCCCTAAATTATCTAATGCAGAGTATCTCACAGAAAGAAATGCAGTGCTGCTGCAATATGCAGAGTATATGACAGGAACAGATGCAGTGCAGCTGCAGTTTGATTTGTGAACCAGGACTGACTCATATATAATTCTCTCCCTATAAGAACAAGCAGAAACCTTGCCCTAAACTATCTAATGCAGAGTATCTCACAGAAAGAAATGCAGTGCTGCTGCAATATGCAGAGTATCTGACAGGAACAGATGCAGTGCAGCTGAAATTTTATTTGTGAACCAGGACCGACTCCTATATAATTCTCTCCCTATAAGAACAAGCAGGAACCTTGCCCTAAACTATCTAATGCAGAGTATCTCACAGAAAGAAATGCAGTGCTGCTGCAATATGCAGAGTATCTCACAGGAACAGATGCAGTGCAGCTGCAATTTGATCTGTGAACCAGAACTGACTCCTATATAATTCTCTCTCTATAAGAACAATCAGGAACCTTGCCCTAAACTATCTAATGCAGAGTATCTCACAGAAAGAAACAGTGCTGGTGTAGATTTCTGAAGCAGGATAGTCCTATCTAAATCTCTCCCTCAGATCAGCAGGAACCTTGCCCTAAACTATCTAATGCAGAGTATCTCACAGAAAGAAACAGTGCTGGTGTAGATTTCTGAAGCAGGATAGTCCTATCTAAATCTCTCCCTCAGATCAGCAGCAGCCTTTCCCTACCCTAGCTAAAGCAGAGTGACGAGCTGTGCTATGTGCCTCTAGCTTATATAGAGGCTGGGTCACATGCTGGGTTACATGCTGCACTGGCCAATCACAGCCATGCCAATAGTAGGCATGGCTGTGATGGCTTCTAGGTAAAACAAGTAAAACAAATGGTGATTGGCTGCCCTGCAGCGCACCATTACATTGCCAAACCGGACCCGAACTTTCAGCAAAATGTCCGGGTCCGGGTACAAAAAAAAACAAAGTCCGTACCGAAACCCGAACTTTACAGTTCGGGTTCACTCAACCCTAAGTGTGGACAGTGATTCCCTGACTTCAATCTGGTCGTCCAGAAACTGCATTCTGTTGTAGTACCACAGACTGGGTACATACACGTCTTCTGCTGCTGCTCCTGATTTGAGGGATTTCTGGACCTTATTATGATCCTTCTTATACGTTCTCCTCAAGCTACCTATTTTCTTTTCCACAAAGTTGATGTCTGCTTCAGGGACCTGCCTCTCCACAAATTCCTGCAGTTTCTCCAGCGTTGCCTTCCTAGCTGGTTTGTTTCTATATAAGGGGTTTTTAATCTCCCACAAATTGTGCAGCTCCCTGTACATATCTATGAACCTGCCCATGAATTCAGGGTCCTTTGTCTGCAAGACAAAACACAAGACAAAAAACACTAATGTCAGGCTAAACTCTCCTAATCTTATCCCAATATAGGCCTCAATCTAGAATCTGTATAGGCCACTGATGCCCCAAGTTTAAATGTTACCTTTGTTCTCATGATTGGTGCTTCTGTTACTCCTTCCTCCGCACACAGAACGTAGGTACGACACGTGTGTTAGCTTTATATACACTGCGCATGCGTGAAACTCTGCACACGTCACCCGCCTCTGACGTTCTTTCTAGTATATTTCCCACTCCTTCTCTTTTGTCGCAGTGGGAGAACATGGCAGAGACACAGCAGGTGCGTCATAATAGCAGTGTCAAGGAGGAAAGCCCGGAGCCAGAAACATCCCGATCCAGGAGGAGATATAATGCCTCAAATATGTCCTTTGTAGAGATGGCGGAGATGGTGGACATCTTGAAGAGGACCGACTCTGATAGGAAGTATGGGCCATACTCCAACCCAAATGTGAGAAAGGCCAAGATCATGTCTAAAGTTGTGAGAAGTCTGCACAGGGATTTTGGGGTACAACGATCCAAGGAGCAATTGAGGAAATGCTGGTCAGACCTGAAATTGAGGGAGCACGATCAGTACAGAAGGATCAGGAAACTGCTTCTAAAAAGTAAGTATTTGTCCTGTGTTCCTATTATGCTTAATGTGCTTTTCTTTACTGTTGCAAAGTTTAAAATGGCAAAGTTCAGTTTCATGGGCACAGTAATCGGACGTTGTAAACATTGTTCGCCCACTAAATATAATGGGCTGGATTCAGGTAGAATTGCGCATTATTTACGGAGGCTGCACTGCCCTTGATTCACGGAGCAGTAGCTCCGTAAATTGCGTGGGCGCGCCGGCAAAATGCCCGACGCAAGCGTGCGCAATTTAAATGATCCCGTAGGGGGCGGGAATCATTTAAATTAGGGCGTTCCCGCGCCGATCTAAGAGCGCATGCTCCGTCGGGAAACTTTCCCGACGTGCATTGCGGCAAATGACGTGGCAAGGACGTCATTTACTTCAAAGTGAACGTGAATGGCGTCCAGCGACATTCACGATTCACTTACGCAAACTACGTAAAATTCAAATTTCACGACGCGGGAACGACGGGTATACGTAACATTGGCTGCCCCTGCTAATAGCTTCAGGTAATAGATGCATGCCTGCATATTTATAACTACTTGAGGCCCGCGCTATAGCCAAATGATGGCTACAGTGCGGACCTGAAAATCCATGAGCCAGTCAATGGACGTCCTTCCCTTCATGCGCTCCCTGCGCGCCCCTGCAGGGTGCAAGCGGCGCGCGCTGTGATCACCCGAGTCACTGAAACTCAGGTGATCACCGATCTGAATAAGGGGCCGATCATGACCCCTTACCATGTGATCAGCTGTCAGCCAATGACAGCTGATCACGTGATGTAAACAAAGAATTGGTAATCGTTTTTTTTTCTCCTCACGCTGGTAGCGTGAGGGGGAAAAAGCCGACCAAAGCTGATCAAAAAAATCATTTCAAACGCCCCTGTCCCTAGAAGCTCGCACTCAGAAGCGAATGTGCATGTTAGTCCTGCCCACATATGTAAACGCTGTTCAAACCACACATGTGAGGTATTGATGCGTGCGTTCAAGCAAGAGCAATTATTCTAGCACTAGACCTCCTCTGTAACTCTAAACTGGTAACCTGTAAAAAAAATTCAAGCGTCGCCCATGGAGATTTTTAAGTCCCGAAGTTTGGCGCCAATCCGTGAGTGTGTGCAATATTAAAGCGTGACAAGTTAGGTATCTATTCACTCGGTGTAACATCATCTTTCACATTATCCCAAAAAATTGGGCTAACTTTACTGTTTTGTTATTCTTAAATTCATGAAACCGTTTTTTGTTGGCAAAAAAAGGCGTTTGAAAAATTATTGCGCAAATACTATTGGAGATAAAACGTTGCAATGACCGCCACTTTATTCCCTAGGGTGTCTTCTAAAAATATATATAAATATATATAATGTTTGGGGGTTCTGAGTAATTTTCTAGTAAAAAAATTATGATTTATACATGTAGGAGAGAAGTTCCAGAATAGGCGTGGTATGGAAGTGGTTAAATAAAACACCGGCATGGGTTTTTGTTACGCTGATCACGAAGAGGAACTCCGCGCCAAACAAAAAAAAATGGTGTGGGTTCCCCTTCAGGAGCATACCAGGCCGTTTAGGTTTGGTATGGATTGTAAAGGGGAACACCTACGTCGAAAAAACGGCGTGGGGGTTCCCCAAAATCCATACCAAACCCTTATCTGAGCACACCGCCTGGCCGGTCAGGAATGGGGGTGGGGACGAGCGACCCCACCCCAAAGCACCCTTGTCCCCATGTTGATGAGGAAAAGGGCCTCTTCCCAACAACCCTGGCCGTTGGTTGTTGGGGTCTGCAGGCGGGAGGGTTATCGGAATCGGGGAGCCCCCTTTACTAAGGTGGCCCCCAGATACCGGCCCCCCACCCTATGTGAATGAGTATGGGGTACATCGTACCCCTACCCATTCACCTGGGAGAAAAATGTTAAGTTAAAAAAACACACTACACAGATTTTTTAAATAATTTATTAGTCAGCTGGGGGGGTTTTCTGCCGGGCCCCCGTTTCTTCTTTAAGCTCTGTTACAAGGGGCGTAGGCCCGGTCTTCTCTGCCGTTTTCTGCCGGGGGGAGCTAGACTTCACCGCTGTCTTCTGCTAGGGGGGGAGCCGGACATCACTGAAGCCTTCTGCTGGGACCCCCTCCCTCTTTCTTCTTTAAGCTCTTTTACAAGGGGGGAGGGGTAGGCCCGGTCTTCTCTGCCATTTTCTGTCGGGGGGAGCCAGACTTCACTGCTGTCTTTTGCCGAGGCCCCTCCCCCTTTCTTCTTTAAGCTCTTTTACAAGGGGGTTTATCCCTGGTCTTCTCTGTCATTTTCTGCTGGGGGGAGTCAGACTTCACCGCTGTCTTCTGCCGGGCGGAGCCGGACTTCACTGCCACCTTCTGCCGGGGACCCCTCCCCCTTTCTTCTTTAAGCTCTTTTACAAAGGGGGGGTAGGCCCGGTCTTCTCTGCTGTTTTTTTCCGGAGGAGCTGGACTTTACCACTGTATTCTGCAGGGGGTAGCCGGACTTCATCGCTGTCTTCTCTGTTCTTTCTTCTGCTGGGCTCCACTGCGGGGGCGGTCTTCTCCGCTGTCTTGTTTAGTCTTCTCTTCTAGCGATGTTGACACGATGAGCTCTCCTGCTGTAATGCCACGTGCGCGCGACTTATATAGGCATGGGGCATGGTCACTGGGTGATGCCACCCGGCGACCACACCCCTTGTTACATCAGATTCCCATCATGCCCTGGGAATGTGATGTAACAAGGGGTGAGGTCGCTGGGTGGCATCACCCAGGTGACCACTCCACATGCCTTTATAAGTCGTTGCGCAATGCGCACACGGCATTACAGCGGGAGAGCTAGTCATGTCAACATCGCTAGAAGAGAAGACGGAACAAGACAGCGGTGAAGTTTGGCTCCCCCCGGCAGAAAACGTCAGAGAAGACCGGGCCTACCCCCCTTGTAAAAGAGCTTAAAGAAGAAAGGGGCCCCCGGCAAAAGAAGGCGGTGAAGTCCGGCTCCCCCCGGCAGAAGACAGCGGTGAAGTCCTGCTCCCCACGGCAGAAAACGGCAGAGAAGACCGGGCCTACCCCCCTTGTAAAAGAGCTTAAAGAAGAAAGGGGGAGGGGGCCCCGGCAGAAGGTGGTGGTGAAGTCCGGCTCCCCCCCGGCAGAAGACAGCGGTGAAGTCCGGCTCCCCCTGGCAGAAAGCAGCAGAGAAGACCGGACCTACCCCCCCTTGTAAAAGAGCTTTAAAGGGGGAGACCCCGGCAGAAGACCCCCCCAGCTGACTAATAAATTACTTCAAAAATCTGTGTAGTGTGTTTTTTTAACTTAACATTTTCCCCCCAGGTGAATGGGTAGGGGTACGATGTACCCCATACTCATTCACATAGGGTGGGGGGCCGGTATCTGGGGCCCACCTTATTAAAGGGGGCTCCCTCGTCCCCACTACCATTCCTGACCGGCCAGGTGGCGTGCTCGGATAAGGGTTTGGTATGGATTTTGGGGGAACCCCCACGTCGTTTTTTGGGGGTAGGTGTTTCCCCTTACAATACATACCAAACCTAAGGGCCTGGTATGCTCCTGAAGGGAAACCAACGCCATTTTTTTTTTATTTGGCGCAGAGTTTCCCTTCATGGTCAGCGTAACTTAAAAAAGATTTGGCCATTCAGGTGCGCCTCTTCAAGCCATGCAAAGGCAGCTACGCCACTTTATATTTACCAATATTTTGCCGGCGTAGTGAAGAGGCACACCTGAATGGCCAAAAATTACGCTCATGCATGCACAATACACAAATAAACCTCCCGTAGGTTTAAATGTACTAGCAGGCTCAGCGGCTGGTTTTTGCAAAAGTCACTTTCACTTTCTATTCAGGCCATATAAGTTACACAACACATTTCACTACACTTCCCCACATCATCCCACATCCCCCCCATAATAAACTCACCCCAAACACATTTTATTTACATTTCTAGATGCTGTGCGCCAGGTCCATAGTGCGCCCCCTCCTAAGGGTTATTCGGCATAACAGTAAATTAGGAATTGCGCTGCATTGCGGGCGCATTCCTTTAGTAAATCCCTAAACGGCCATTGTGCATGCCGATACACCATGTTTCATGGCACAATCGGTTAGTAAATTAGCCCTGTGTGTCAACGTGTGCCATCTGCCTTCAGGGGATATCAATGTACGCATTTTGTGGGTGCAACCCCTTCCTCGCAACTCAAGTAGGTGAGAGGAAGGGGTTGCACCCCCAAAACACGTCCATTGATTCCCTATGATGGGAGATAGCACAGTTGACATTAGGCATGGGATCAGGAGGGAAATCCCCATTTTGCCTCTCAATTTGTAGGCATCTTCCAAATTTGGCTTTTACAGGGGTG
The DNA here is from genome assembly GCF_905171775.1 of Rana temporaria. Classification (NCBI taxonomy): domain Eukaryota; kingdom Metazoa; phylum Chordata; class Amphibia; order Anura; family Ranidae; genus Rana; species Rana temporaria. The sequence goes on from NC_053493.1 coordinate 222,979,824, forward strand.
ACATCACCTCATCTGATGATGGCAAGATCAACACGTTCTGTCTGATATTGCCTTCAGTTTTTCTACGTTGAACTTTGTAAGTTTTATAGTTGTGTATGTTATGAAACATGCCAGTTAAAAAAAAAAAAATGTCAAAATTTATTAAACAAAGATTTTATTTGGTGTTAAAAAAAATTTAATGCACATGTGAATGTGCACGGTGTAAAAGTTTTTTTTATACTCAACAATGTGTGGCTTCTTCTTTCAATGCTCAATACCAGTTTTTGTATTAAGTTACAGTGATAATGGGGATTATTTAATAAAGAAAAAAACACTTGGCACGACAAGTGCACTAGGAGAACCTAGGAGACCGCTAAAAGAAACACAAGCAATAAATCAAATTAAAAATTTTATCAGATAAAAATATTTTTTTTATTTGATAAAAGATTCACAAATTTTCTGGCATATCAATGGCCCCCTACCTGAAAAATATTCAACATATTTTTGACGCATTTCACAGGTGTTTTGGAATGGCAAGCCAGGATGGCCAGCTTTAAGGGCCGTCAGTGTATTTAAAGTAAGTGCTGACTCAGGCCCAACTGAGGCAACATAATTAGGAGCATTTCTCTTTAAAAAGTTGTGCAGTATGCAGCACAAAAGCACTATGTGGTTCAGTTTATACTCCACCATGTTAATTGCTGTAAGAAATAGGCAGAACCGGCTGGCCATTATCCCAAAGGCATTCTCCACGACTCTTCTGGCTCTGGCCAGCCGGTAATTAAAAACCCTCTTCTCTGGTGTGAGGGTCCTCTGAGGGAATGGCCTCATCGGGTGATCACCCAGACCAAATGCTTCATCTGCAATGAAGACAAATGGGAGTCCTTCAATGTTCTCATCAGCAGGGGGGGAAATCCAAGCCACCACTCTGGAGCCATCTGGAAAACGCTGTCTGGGAAAAGACTGTATCATCCGACATCCGGCCATTATTCCCCATGTCCACATTTAAAAACTCATATGTCGCCGACACCACCGCCATCAACACGATACTATTGAACCCCTTAAAATTAAAATAGTATGACCCTGAATGCAGTGGTGGTACGATGTGGACATGTTTCCCATCTATTGCTCCTCCGCAGTTGGGAAAGTCCCACCAGTCGGCAAATTGGGAACCCACATTCTGCCATTCCTGTTTCATTGAAGGAAACTGTGGAGTCAAACCAGAAAAAAAAAATACTTTTGCACATAACATTGCAAGCAGATTAGACACAAACATTCTTGGCCAACATCAGTATACATTTTTTTTAAGGAGTATTTAAAGACAAAAATATAAGGTCCACTTATGAGATTCCTCACCCCCTCTGATGGCCCATTGTAAAAATGTAATGGGGGAGGGGTTAAAAATGAGTTTGGTATCCCAAAAAGGCCTCTAGCACTCTGCCTGAATTTAATGAGAACAATAACATGTCTACACATTTTAGGGGTGTTTAGGGTAAAGAACTACAATAGAGCTGACAAAATACATTGTTAAGTGACTAGGCTAGGTGTGTATGGGCCCAGGGTTGCATGCTGGAGAGGTTAGTGAAGGCAAATATGCATGTAGGCCAAAAAAGAAGCATTAAAATCTTACAGTATGCATGGGGACAAAGGGAACATTCACAGCATATTACAATAATGGTAATTAGGGAATGATGAAAGAAATACATACATTAGCATACATTAAATACATAAAATGTGATGTTAAAGGAGAAAACTTAATATAGTCCTTCTGCAGGACTTGGATGATGGCTGATGGCAGATCAGATCTCTGGAAAATTGATCCCCAGAGCCTGGGGGGAGATACCTGTCATGAACTTGAGGTCCTGCAGACTTCTCCCTGTCGCCAAGTACCGCAACGTGGCGACTAGCCTTTGCTTAGGGGTGATTTCTTGCTGCAAGCAGGTGTCCTGCTTTGTGATATAAGGGGACAGCAAAGCCAACATACGGTGAAAAACAGGGTCCATCATCCGGAGATAATTCCTAAAATCATCAGGATTATTCTCCTGGATCTCCCGCAGCAAAGGCATATGACAGAATTGGTCACACTGGAGCAACCAATTCTTCGTTCATGAACTCCTCACCATCCTCTTCATGGACTGAGCTTGGGTCAAAGCAAGAATCCCAAAACCAAGCCCCCCGTACAGTACAAACTCTACGACGAGTACGTACCTGCATAATGTCTAGAAAACGGTCAGTTGGTCAGAACGAACTAACAGAATACACTGAAGAACAGAAAGGCTTATTATGAAGGACCTGAAAATTAGAAACAAGCGGACAATAACGCACTAAAAACCAGATACAAACTGACTACACGCACTGAAAGCAATGTCTCTGTGACTCAATTAAAATAGCATGTGGCTGCACAGCATAGTCTCATAAGTCAAAACCACAACATGTAGTTTAGTTGAGATTTTACAATTTTTTTTTTTTTAATTTTGATAAAATTGACATTCAAGGATGAATCTTGGTCATTATTGGGACACTTCTAGCATACTCTATCCATGTAGTTTATTCATATACATCTCCTTTTAACTGTATCCATGGTCCTTAAGCAAATGAAAAGAGATGCGTGGCTTGAAGAGAGGTCACACATTTTTTTTCAATTGTATCCTATGCTCTGGGTCTGATTATGATACTGTTTTTAACTGAAAACACTTACAAAACCATACGTATTTACTTGGCATCTCAGTAAATTCGTCTTGTACAACTCAGATGTGTTTGCTAACATTTCAAGCCAAATATCCAAGTATTTTGCTAGTATTAGCCATTAAAAAATGTAATCCAGGCATGAGATTGATTTGCTAAATCAACAGTGTCTGTTTACCCAGAACTAATGTATTACTTAATCCTAAAAGAAAAAATAGCTGTGTTTTCTGGCAGAGATTTATGGATCACATTGACTGGATGGAATTACAAAAACAGTTAAAATATGAGCATTTTAACTCCCTGCTAGTTATAGGGTGGACGTCGAACTTTAGGCTTCATTCACACCTGAGCAGAGCAATTTTCATGCATTTTTATTTGAGAATGTTTTAATTATTTTAGAAGTGTATTACTTGCATTTCAGGAGTGCATTACATTTTACATCTTTTGAGTCTTTTTGTTTTGTCGGTAGAAAACACTAGAGGAAGGAAATGTCAAGGAGATTAGGGGCTAAGGGGATAAGAGCTGCTGTTTGAGCATAAAACACACAACAAATAGCTTGTAAAATGTTCATGTTGTGCATGTTCAGCCATTCCCTTGAAATAAATAGGATTTGCCTTGTTGAATGTTTTAGAGCTTCAAGCAGAAAATAGCTGAATGGGGCCTACAGATTGATGTTCTGGAAATTGATAAATTAATCCCAAATATTGCAAGTTCAGTTCTGAAGTGCAAGAACCTAACATCTATGATATTTGAGTGCACTAAAAGAGGAGCTCCAGTCTCCTGTGTAAAAATTAAAAGTCTGAAATTTAATAAAAAAACACTCACCTGTCCCATTAGCCAGTGATGTGCTCTCCCCAGATGTTTTCACCTGTCATCTTCTGCCTTCTGCGCCAGCATCTTAACTGTGGGCAACTGGCTGTGACAGCTTTCGGCTTCACAGACGGAAGCCCACTGCGCATACGCGAGCCATGCTGCACATTGGGAATGGTCCCACAATCTGTGATCTGTCAAGTGTATCAGAAGGCTGCGGGGGAGTAAAACTTCTGCATCCCAAAAGTGCCACTACTGAAAGAGGAGAGGGGGAGGAGGCCTTAAAGCAGAATGTCCCCTTTTGGTTGGAGCTCCATCAATTAACATTATTGACCACCAGTGGCGGCTGGTGCTCAAATTTTTTTGTGGGGTGCAAACAAACGCAAAAAAAACAAACAATTGCAGCCTCTCTGTGCCCATCAAATGCAGCCCCTGGGCCCATGAAACGCAGTCACTGTGCCATCAATTGTCACCACTGTGCCATGCCATCAAACGCAGACACTGTACCATGCCATCAAACTCAGCCACTGTGCCAATCAATTGTCGCCACTGTGCCAATTGTCGCCACTGTGCCCTTTAATTGTTGCTACTGTGCCCTTTAATTATCGCCACTGTGCTTTGTATTTGTCGCCACTGTGCCAATTGTCGCCACTGTGCCAATTGTCACCACTGTGCCAATTGTCGCCACTGTGCCCTTTAATTGTCACCACTGTGCCCTGTAATTGTCTCCACTGTGCCAATTGTCGCCACTGTGCCCTGTATTGTCGCCACTGTGCCTGTAAAATGCTGCCCCCCCCAGCCCGGCACTTACCTTTCTGGGGTCGGCCATCCTCCTTCCACGGTCCCTCAATGTCTTCTCCCGCCCTCGATGACGCTTCAGCCAATCAGGTTACCGGTAACCAGGACCGGTGAACCTTATTGGTTGAGACGCCTGTCAGTCTTATCCAAGGAACGCACCCCCCAGTGCTTCCCTGGATAAGTATTTGGAATCTTGTTACAGCCTGAGGGATGTAATCAGAAAGCCTATCAGAGCCGCTGGCTCTGATAGGCACTTCCACAGCCAACCAGCTGCCTTATATTTAGATGGCCGGCGCTCACCAGGGAGCCGGCCATCTGAATAGTCGGCGGCAGCAGCAATACATAGATTCATGCAATGCATGTATTAGCAAATCAGTCTCATGCCTGGATTACATTTTTTAATGGCTAATACTAGCAAAAGGGGAAGTTCCAATCGGATAGCGCCACTCTTGGGGCTGCTTTTGTGTTAGTAAAAGACGATTCACGCTTTTCAGTCTGTTACAGCGTGATGAATATGCTATCTCCATTATGAAAGCTAGTTTTACCAGAACGAGCGCTCCCGCCTTATAACTTGCTTCTGAGCATGCACGTTTTTTTTTCATGCCGTTAACGCCCACACACGACCATTTTTTACGGCGTTAAAAATGACAACGTTAAAAACGACGTGAAAAATTAGAGCATGTTCTAAATTTTTAATGCCCATTTTTTACGTCATGATAAATGCTCTGGTGCCCACACACAATCGTTTTTAATGACATTAAATTTTTTTTAATTTTTTACAACCCAAAAAACGGTTATGTGTACGCGGCTTTAGCAGCATGAAATCACAGCATTATCTGCTATAATCATGTTGTACAAATCATAATCAAGTAAATTCAATTATATCAATTCATATCATGATTAATAAATAAGATTGGATAATTAAAATAAATAAAAATAGATTATTGACTTCTACAAATAAAAAGTTGTGTTTTATGATATATATATATATATATATATATATATATATATATATATATATATATATATATATATATATATATATATATAAAATCAATTACACAATTATATCCTTCCCACCTAAAATCAACTTTATTATTTAATCATGTGTGGTGTGGATTGATATAATTTAATTGATTAGATTATAATTTTAACAACATGATTATAGCACGGTTTCATGCCGACAACGGTTAATTCATTGATAAGTGGGCGATGCATATATAGGAGGTTTCTTCCGTAATGCTGTTGACTTGAAAAAGTGGGATACGCCTCCCAAAAAAGCATCATGGCTACCTAATGACACCAAGCTCCAGAACAGCTGGTGTATTTTGGTTTGGAGGTTCTGGAGGTTCCCTTTAGCCATAAGGGCATTCAGCCTCTCTCAGCTACTGGCTCAGGTACATGATCACAGATGCCAGCTTTATCCTTTGTGATTTCGAAGCAGACTTTGAGCCTCTTAGCTGCAGACATTACTAGTAATAATTTGGTTATTAGTGCAGGTTGGGCAGAAATGTATCTGAAATCTATACAGCAGGTTTGCACACCTGGGGTGCTCCTCAGGATACCGAGGTCGGCATACTAATTGATGGGCTTGTGAATTTATCTACAAACTACAACAAAAGACAGAGTGCTACTCCTCCTAAACAGTGCATTAAAGGACAATACATACAGTTGAAACTCAAAAAATTTAAATATCGTGCAAAATGTCATTTATTTCACTAATGCAGTTTAAAAGGTCAAACTAATATATGAGATAGACTCATTACATGCAAAGCAAGATAGTTCAAGCCGTGATTTGTCATAATTGTGATGATTATGGCTTACAGCTCATGAAAATCCCAAATCCACGATTGCTGAAAATTAGAGTATTGCGAAAAGTTGCAATATTCTAGGCTCATAGTGACCCACTCTAATCAACTAATTAAGCCATAACACCTACAAAGGGTGTCTGAGCCTTTAAATGGTCTCTCAGGCCCTGTACACACGAGAGGATCCATCTGCTGGAATTGATCCGTGGACCGGCTCCAGCGGATAGATCCTCTGGTGTGTACAATCCAGCGGATCTGTTTCCGCGGATTTTTATCCCCTGGGATGGATTTCCAGCGGATAAAAATTTTAAGACATGCTTTAAAATCTATCCGCTTGGGGGCGTGGCTTGGCGCTTGATGGCGACGGACGCACACTAGAGAGGCTCCGTGAGGAAACCCGGCTCACAGCCTAAAACCCTGCCAGATCCACGCCAGAAATGGGCAAAAAGCTATTCCAGACCCCGCAGACGCGATCCAAACGTGGCACAGCGGCGGTACCGGCCCGGAACATACCAGACCTCTTTAAAAACAGCGCGGTCTCCAACAGCAGCATGGCAGGCCACAAAATGGCGCGGCCGCAGCGGGAAGAAGACGACTCGAGCGAGGACTCACTCTCGGTGACGGAGGACTCAGGTAGGGGATACAACCACCCCAACCACCCCCTGACTTATGCAGACATGTCAGGATTTGCAGCGGACATTAAATCCACTTTCTCAGCTGCCATCACCGACCTCAAATCCAACCTGCTTGTCCTCACTGAGAAGCTGACAGCAGTGGAGGCAGGTGGACGGCACAGAGATAAAAGGCTGCAGAGACTGGAGAGCGCAGTGATCTCCCATTCCTCCCATCTTATTGAGATAAATCGACACCTGGAGGACTTGGACAATAGAGGGAGAAGGGCAAATATTAGGGTAAGGGGGATCCCTGAGTCCGTGGAGAACGTGCAGATCATTCCTGCCCTACAGAGAGTGTTCAACAGCCTCCTAGAGAGACAAGAAGATGCAGCTATTGACTTTGTCCGCGCTCACAGAGCCCTCAGACCTAAAGGCCCTGATACGGCGCCTCCACGGGATATAATTTGCTGCATGCAGAATTACCCACGTAAGGAGGAAATTATGAACAGGGCACGGAGAAACGACAGTGTTGTGTTCAACGGAGAGACTATCATGTTATTCCATGACCTATCACAGATCACTCTCAGAAATCGCAGGGCTCTGCGGCCTTTACTGGAAGCGCTGAGAGAAAAAGAACTGACATACTCATGGCGATTCCCATTCGCTCTAGCCGTAACACGCGCCGGCAGACAACACGTGCTGCGCACTCCTGCTGACCTTCCTGACTTTTTTGAGGCGCTGGACATAGAACCTGTTGCAGTCCCGGAATGGTACCAGGAGTTTGCTCTCCCTAAAGCTGAGGGAGGCCAGCTTCGTTCCCCGCTCTCAACTCCAGAGAAGAGGCCTACCAAACGCCCTAAACAGAATCGAGGCCACGGTTCACAAAGCGGAACACCTAGGCCCAGGCAAGGTCCGCTTAGGGCTCAAGAGGATGAATAAACAACGCAAGTTCTGAACGGACCGGATTCTTTTTCTCCCATTTTTTATTTTTATTTTATTATTATTATTATTTTTTCTCCCACCATATCTCAAGTCAACACCCTTGTTACGCGATCTCCCCAAATATGGTCTGGGAAAGCTCTAAGGACAACAGTGAGCTGCCACGATCACCCTCATGCAGGCCTCAACAGACCCTATGGTCATCTTCCGCCATCTACTGGCCATCCAGAGGAATGACGCTTAGTATAGAGCGACATGAACATGATAACCTACTGACAATTGCCAATGATGTCTGCTGAAGGGAGAAAGCCAGACGGGGTCATACCACATGACCTAAAGTGGTACAATACACTCGCCACCCAGAAGGGTGGATACCGTACTCAGGGTTATTCCGCTGACCTGATGAAGGAACCACACGGCTTAGTGTTGTCTACTTCACATGGGGCTCCATGAGAAAGTGCCTAGTTAGAGGAAGACACTTTATCCGAAGTAGCATAACGCCTGAGATTCACCGTTCTTAATTTTATTTTTTGTTTTTTGTTTTGTTTTTTCTCCTCTATGTTGCCTGCTAGTTTTGTGTTCTGCTCTACATTGATGGCTGATGTACTCTACATGTTTATGCTTACACCACTGAGTGATATAAGGCCAAAATATCCTGATTTACCTACCTATAATCAAACCTCGCAGGGTTTATATGTCATCACTCCAGCCTCCATGCTCCTTGAGTATGAAGGCTGGACATACAGTATTAATCAAAGGCCGGGTTTCCTCTCTTCTTGCCTGAGCTGTGAGAGAGAGTTGTTATATACTTTTTTTAAATTTGTTTAAATTTTTATTTTTCATTTTGCCAGATTTACTTCTGCTACAATAGAACAGCTTTTTACTGACAGTAACGGATTCCACGGACTGCAGTTTATTGGCAGGGACGGGAAATCCTGTGGCAGCCTCCTACGGGTGCCACAGCGGCACCCGCCTCCGTTGTTGTCTTGTTGCCACGCTACGACCTCGCAGAGTGGGCCCGCGGTGATCCTTTTTTACGCTGCGGACCCATTACTTCTAACCTCGGGGTGATCATCCCATCCCGAGGTGCTAATTGAACCCTCTCCTTACCACACCTTCCCCTCTCCCTCTCTCCCCTCTTTTCTGGCTCTCTCCCCCACCCTGTCTTTCCCCCTGGCCCTCACTCTTATCACTGGAACATTCAATAGTGGGAGAAACGTCATATCACCACACCAGTACCTGTCTAACCGGTTGTCTCATTTTTCAGATTCTGTCAGATAAGACACAAGTGAACACTCCAGATGGCGTACTCAACACTAGGTAACGGACCTACGATCATCTCACATAACGTTCAGGGTCTGAACATACCAGAGAAACGGACCACACTGCTTAGAGAATTAAAGAAAGGTAAACCACATTTCGCTTTTTTGCAGGAGACTCACTTTCAGACCAATAAGGTTCCGAAACTGACTAACCAATATTTCACGACGGCTTTACACGCGACAAATGACCTAAACAAGTCTAAGGGTGTTTCTATCCTAATAAGCAAAAATGCGCCCTTTCAAATGACTGAAAGGCTGACTGATCCAGAAGGCAGATACATATTCGCCAAGGGTAGCTACGCTGGCTCCCCAATTACGCTAGCGAATGTCTACTTCCCCAACTCCGCACATGTGAGCTTTTGCCAACGTATGGTACGGGCCCTGACAGGTTTTATGTCCGGTTGCCTAATATTGGGGGGGGACTTTAACATCCCACTGCACCCACTGTTGGACACATCGACAGGTAAAACTTGCATATCCTACAAAATCCTTAAAAAAATAAAATCACTCTTACAGTCCTTACATCTGGTGGATACGTGGAGATTTCTCCACCCAACAGATAGGGACTTCACTTTCCACTCCATACCGCACAATCGATACTCCCGCATCGACCACCTGTACATCTCCCAAAGGGATTTGGCCAGAGTGACCGAGGCTAAAATAGGACTCCAGACCCTGTCGGACCATGCACCCACTTCTTTGACGATCATTGAGTCCACACCCCCGACCTTGTCAGCCTCCTGGAGACTAAACGCGTCGCTCCTGACGGATCCAGAACTGCTACCTCAAATAACAGACGACATAGTGAACTTTTTTAAACAAAATGAATCTGAAGAGACTGACCCTATGATGGTATGGGGAGCTCACAAATGCACAGTCAGGGGTGCCCTGATTCGCTTAGGAGCCCGACGCAAGAGACTACAGGAGGCTGAAATTACTAAACTACTGAGCACAATCTCCACGCTAGAGGCCAGACACAAACAGTCTCTGTCTGAACAAACGGCCTCAGAGCTGTTAGAGGCCAGACAGAAACTACAGGCTGCTATGGCCATCAAAACAAAGCGCTTCCTCTACTTTAGGAAAAAAATATACTATGAGGCAGGAGACAAGTCAGGTAAATTGCTGGCGAGGGCCCTGCGAGATCCTCACTCCTCCGCTCATATTGCTGGGATCAGGAATGATTCCGGGGCTCTGGACGTTAGGACGGAGGACATTGCGAGACACTTTCACGAATACTACACAAAATTATACAACCTGCCACTACAACACAGACCGACGGGGGGGGAGGGAGATAGGAGTCAAGCCATATTAGACTACTTAGAACAAAGCGGCCTACCCAGATTGTCAGCAGATGCTACTTCCGCCCTAGAAGAACAGATCTCCCAAGCAGAAATTCACGCTGCCATCAAAGCCTTGAAATCAGGGAAAAGCCCAGGTCCCGATGGCTTCACCTCGATTTACTATAAGACCTTTAGCAATATCCTGATGGGCCCTATGCAGAAGGCTTTCAACTCCCTAACCAACCCCAGACCCCTCCCACAAGATTTTCATGCTGCACACATCACGGTCATCCCGAAAGCAGATAAAGACCCTGAGGCATGCGCTAGCTACAGACCCATCTCCCTCCTAAACATCGACCTGAAATTGCTGGCGAAAATCTTGGCAAACAGATTGAGGCCACTCCTACCCAATGTAATAGGCCCGGAACAAGTGGGCTTCATGCCGGGAAGGGAGGCGAAGGATAACATCATTAAAGCCCTCCTACTGATGCAGGCCTCCCGTACGCAACATGTCGAAGGCCTTCTCCTGTCCACCGACGCGGAGAAGGCTTTTGACAGAGTGTCATGGGACTTTATGTTCGCGACGTGCGCCCACATAGGCCTCAGTTCACGCATGATGGCGTGGATTACATCCCTATACCACCACCCCTCTGCCAGGGTCAAAATTAATGGGACATTATCAGACGTGATAGAGATTCGAAACGGGACACGTCAGGGTTGCCCGCTGTCCCCTCTACTGTTCATCCTCGCCCTAGAGCCATTCATCCGTATGGTGAATAAGGACAACGCAATACAAGGGATCTCGGTGCGAGGTAGGGTGTACAAAACAGCGGCGTATGCGGACGATCTCCTTTTCTTTGTAACGGGTCCACATATCTCCATCCCAAACCTTCTGAAAGCATTTGGCCACTATGGGTATCTCACCAACCTCAAAATAAACTTGACGAAATCGGAAGCGATGAATCTTACGTTGCCTGACCTGACTCTCTCCAAAACACAGACCAATTGTCCTTTCAGATGGGAAAGCAAAGCCCTAAAATATCTGGGAATATGGCTGACTCCATCCCTAGCATCACTATACGACGCAAATTTCACACCACTACTACACAGAATAGAGGCAAACCTCAAGCTGTGGAATACAGGATACTTTTCGTGGTTTGGGAGGGCAGCCATCATCAAGATGGTGATGTTGCCCAGGCTCCTGTACCTTTTGAGGGCACTGCCCATAATTCTACCCACTAGATTCTTTAAAAAACTCCAGACCGCTCTTCTGACCTTTCTATGGTCACATAAAAGGGCAAGGATCAAATTCGCTCTCTTGACCAGGCCAAAGGAAGGGGGGGGTATGGGATTGCCGGACTTCAGGAAATACTACATAGCGGCACATGTTACTAGAGTGGTGGACTGGCACTGCCACAAAAGGGCTAAGGACTGGGTGACTCTGGAAGAGGATCTTAGTCCTTGCCCTCTCCTTTTTTCCCCCTGGAACCCTGGAGTAAGAAAATCGCGCTTGCTGCTCCACCAACCCCTTATAGCTAACACCCTGAAGGTGTTTGACATGGGGACCAAATGTTCCCCCATTTCATCAGTAAAGGGCCCGCTCACACCACTCTCAGACAACCCAGACTTCCAGCCAGGAGTTGGTACGCGGACGCTTAGCCGTCCACCTCCTAAAACACAACTCAAGGCTGGAGACTGCTTTAAAGAAGGGACATTTCTGGAATACCAGACACTTAAACAAACCACCGACCTGCCTACCCTACCGTTCTGGACGTACCTACAAATACGTAGCTATACTTGTGACAAGATGAACAAACCGCACTTCACCAGACAGCTGACTGATCTAGACGAGGTCTGTCTCAAAGGTGATCTCCTGCAAAGAACGACGTCAGTCATATATAAGTGGTTGCAAACATCCTCTACTACAACAGAGGATAGATTTCAAAAGGGATGGTCCAAAGCATTAGAGAGGACCATTTCAGAAAGACAGTGGCGAAATGCTTGTATCCTTGCACACAAATGTTCTATTAGCACGAAAATGCAGGAAACGTCCTACAAACTACTCACGGACTGGTACGTTACACCAGCTAAGCTGAATTCCTGGTATGCTCAGACACCTAGCGCCTGCTGGAGATGTGGAGAGGGAGTGGGCACGCTGATACATATCTGGTGGTCTTGCCCTTGCTTAGCTACATTTTGGCAACAGGTTAAAGATTTAATCAAACAAATCACAGAGACCAGTCTGGAGCTGGACGCTGCGTGCTGCCTACTCCACATCTCTACCTTTTCATTGAAGCGGTATAAGAATTCGCTGACGAAACATTTGCTGAACGCCGCCAAAACCCTGATACCGATTCTTTGGAAGACCCCGAAGGCGCCCACGGTTAAGCAGTGGCTAGGAAAGATATCGGAGGTCTATGAAATGGAAAACACACTTGCGCAAGCCTCGGATAGTGTAGAGAGATTCCACAAGACTTGGTCCCCCTGGTTTGAGTTCCGCTTCTCTGAGACGTATGAGACACTTCTGGGTGACTGCTGAGCACCTGAGAGTTGTCCTCTAGTCGCACGACTAGGTGCTGGTGTGGTAGATTGACTGATATAGATAGTGAATGCTCCTCACCTCACTGCTCCCCCCCCTTCCCCACCCCACTCTTTCTCTTTCATCACTGACCCCCTCCCCTGCCTCTTTCCCCTCTACCTGCTACGGCCCTATCTATCAGGCCCAGCAGGATGGTTAAGCCCAACCTCAGGGTATGGTAGTGAGGAATACACACCAAAAGTTATGGATGTCTCTTTCACATTACAACATTGTTTAACTTTGTATTGTCGAAGCTTAACCTATAGTTTACAAATACTGTTATGTATTCAAACATTTGAAGACCGAATTCACTTTCAATGTTGGTTGAGTTTAGCTTAATGCATATCACATCAAGGAACATGATGCCTATAGTTCACCGAAACAGTCCTGGTTGTCAACTGTGGATGTATAAAAATTTTGTGTGTAACTGTCATTATCATCCTATACTGTTATGTTGGCTGCATTTGCTACTCTGTTCTTTTCTGGAACACTAATAAACTTGGAATGTTTAAAAAAAAAAATCTATCCGCTTGAATCCATCCCAACGGATTGATCCGCTGGTCTGTACAGACTCACCGGATCAATCCGTCCGAATCAATCCCCCGCATGGTGAGTACACTCCGATGGTGAGTACACTCCATCGGATCAAAATCCTCGGAAATCCTCGAGAGGATTTATCCACGGAAACGGTCCGGTGGACCGTATCCGCGGATAAATCCTCTCGTGTGTACTAGGCCTCAGTCTTGTTCAGTAGGAATCACAATAATAGGAAAGACTGTTGACCTGACAGTTGTGCAGAAAACCATCATTGACACCCTCCATAAGAAGGGAAAGCCTCAAGAGGTAATTGCAAAAGAAGTTGGATGTTCCCAAAGTGCTGTATCAAAGCACATTAATATAAAGTAATGTGAAAGGGAAAAGTTTCAAGAGAAAGGTGAACAAGCAGCAGGGATGACCACAGCCTGGAGAGGATTGTCAGGAAAAGGCCATTCAAAAGTGTTGGGGAATTTCACAAGGAGTGGACAGAGGCTGGAGTCATTGCATCAAGAGCCACCACACACAGATGGATCCTTGACATGGGCTTCAAATGTCATATTCCTCTTGTCAAGCCACTCCTGAACAACAAACAACATCAGAAGCGTCTTACCTGGGCTAAGAAAAAACAGACCTGGTCTGTTGCTCAGTGGTTCAAAGTCCTCTTTTCTGATGAGAGCAAATTTTGCATCTCATTTGGAAACCAAGGACCCAGAGTATGGAGGAAGAATTGAGAGGCACACACTGCAAGATGCTTGAAGTCCAGTGTGAAGTCTCCTGGCTGTGTTGATTTGGGGAGCCATGACATCTGCTGGTGTTGGTCCACTGTGCTTCATTAAGTCCAGGGTCAATGCATCCCGCTACCAGGAGATTTTGGAGCACTTCATGCTTCCTTCCGCAGATGAGCTCTATGGGGATGCTGACTTCATTTTCCTGCCCACACTGCCAAAAGTACCAAACCTGGTTTAATGACCATGGGATTACTGTGCTTGATTGGCCAGCAAATCCGCCTGACCTAAACCCAATAGCGAATCTATGGGGCATTGCCAAGAGTAAGAAGAGAGACATGAGACCGAACAAAACAGAAAAGCTGAAGGTCGTTATTAAAGCATCCTGGTCTTCCATGACACCTCGGCCAGAGGTTGATTGAGGTTGATAGCTTCCATGCCACACCATATTGAAGCAGTAATTGCTGCAAAAGGGGCCCAAACCAAGTACTGAGTACATATGAATGCTTATACTTTTCATAGGTCCGATATTGTCCTTGTTTTATTGATTAGTTAATATTCAAATTTCTTGAGATTGTGGATTTGGGGTTTTCATGAGCTGTAAGCCATAATTATCACAATTATGACAAATCACGGCTTGAACTATCTTGCTTTGCATGTAATGAGTCTATCTCATATATTAGGTAAATAAAGTGCAGCGCCAATACGGAGCCCGCCCCTAAAGCGGGTTCTAAATGCTGTGTCACAAAGGAAAATAACACCCTTAAAATTATGACGTGGCTAATACATATGCTATGGAGTAAAATTAAATATTGTCTTTAGCGCTAGCCAATAGTGAATAAAGTGAGGTAAAGCCAAAGAGAATGTGCAATCAAATCAGAATGCTGCTCAAATCTATGTGTACAAACACTAGAAAAAAACTTTGGAATAGAAAAAGGGGGTGACGAGCACAATCATAAATGCACTGTATCGTGAACAAATAATAAATAATTAGGGGCAGATCCACAAAGCGAGTTTGCCGGCATATCTACTGATACGCTGGCGTACTTTCAAATTTCCCGCGTCGTATCTTTGTTTTGAATCCTCAAAACAAGATACAACGACATCTGGGTTAGATCCGACAGGCGTACGGCTTCGTACGCCTTCGGATCTAAGATGCAATTTTTCGGCGTCCGCTGGGTGGCGTTCACATCATTTTCCCCGTCGAGTATGCAAATTAGCTATTTCCGACAATCCACGAACGTACGAGCGGCCGTCGCATTCTTTTACATCGTCTCTAGTCGGCTTTTTCCGGCGTATAGTTAAAGCTGCTGTTTCGTGGCATATAGTTAAACCTGCTATGTTAAGTATGGCCGTCATTCCCGCGTTTAATTTGAATTTTTTTTTTCGTTTGCGTAAGTCGTCCGTAAATCGCGGGATGGACGTAATTTATGTTCAAGTCTAAACAATGACGTCCTTGCGACGTCATTTTGCGCAATGCACGGCGGTAAATTTAGGGACGGTGCATGCGCAGTTCGTTCGGCGCGGGGATGCGCTACATTTAAATGAAACACGCCCCCTACCCGCCCAATTCAAATTCCGCGCCCTTACGCCGCGAGAGATAGACTACGCCACCACAACTTATGACGCAAAATCTTTAAGGATTCGAACCAAAGCCAGGTAAGGTACGGCGGCGTAGCGTATCTCAGATACAATGCGCCGGGGCAGATCTTTGTGGATCTGCTCCTAAATCTATAAAACCCACATACGTGTTATATAAAAATCAGGCAATGAGCAATTCTAAAAAAAACAAACAGGTGAAAAAGTAAAAGGTTTAAAATACCAATCAATCTAAACATATAAATGACACATCTGTGTCAAACCTCAAATATAGATTAAATAGTGTAAAGGAATAATAGCTGGCTGCTATAATAGACTGTGCCAAATCCTGTGAAGGAAATCCATAAACGCAAAATAAATGTCCAATAGCTGTCAGATGAATGCTATCAATGGCAACACACATAAGCTTCACAGATGAGCCTTCCTAGATGATGGGCTCACAGAGCGCTTACCTCCCTCTTGTAAATCAATAGCCTGAAATAGCTGCAACCATGCTTGATAGATACTGCGGCGTCCTGATGGCTGTGCTGCAAATCCTGATCTTCAGCAAGATGGAGACTCACCGTGAAATGCAGAGGTCAACAGGGAGGAAACAAAAAATAAGAGGCTACCATCGTGAAGTACATAAAACAGGGGGGGGTTTATTAAAGAATAAAAAACTGCTTACAAGCATGTAGTTAAAAAACGCGAATAACGAAAGTTCCGGTCGGACGGGATTCACGGCACGTGACTTCATCAGAGGATTTCCTTCTGATGAAGTCACGTGCCGTGACGTAACGCGTAAGGACAGCTAGACGTGACCGGAAGTGACGCGGAATACCGTCCGACCGGAACTTTTGTTATTCGCGTTTTTTAACTACATGCTTGTAAGCAGTTGTTTATTCTTTACTAAACCCCCCCTGTTTTAAGTACTTCACGATGGAAGCCTCTACTTTTTTGTTTCCTCCCTGTTGACCTCTGCATTTCACGGCGAGTCTCCATCTTGCTGAAGATCAGGATTTGCAGCACAGCCATCAGGGTGCCGCAGTATCTATCAAGCTTGGTTGCAGCTATTTCAGGCTATTGATTTACAAGAGGGAGGTAAGCGCTCTGTGAGCCCATCATCTAGGAAGACTCATCTGTGAATCTTATGTGTGTTGCTATTGATAGCATTCATCTGACAGCTATTGTACATTTATTTTGCGTTTATGGATTTCCTTCACAGAATTTGGCACAGTCAATTATAGCAGCCAGACATTATTCCTTTACACAATTTTATCTATATTTGAGGTTTGACACAGAGGTGTCATTTATATGTTTAGATTGATTGGTATTTTAAACCTTTTGCTTTTTCACCTGTTTGGTTTATTTAGGATTGCTCATTGCCTGATTTTAATATAACACTTATGTGGTTTTATAGATTAATTATCATTTATTATTGGTTCACGATACAGTGCATTTATGATTGCGCTCGTCACCCCCTTTTTCTATATGCTATGGAGTGATATTGAAAGTGTCCAAAGCAAGGACTCCCCTCTAAATGGAGTATCCTTGTAACTGAGTGTTCATAAACAGTAAGGCCGGGTACACACGGACAAACATGTATGGTGAAAGCGGTCCGTCGGACCGTTTTCACCATACATGTCTGCCAGAGGGCTTCTGTACGATGGTTGTACACACCATCGTACAGAAGTCCGCGCGTAAACAATACGCGGGGCGTGTCCGCGGTGTCGCCGCGTCGATGACGCGGTGTCGCCGCGACAATGACGCGGCGACGTGGGCGGCCCGCCTTTAAAATGCTTCCACGCATGCGTCGAAGTCATTCGACGCATGCGAGGGACGGCGGGCGCCTGGACATGTACGGTAGGTCTGTACTGACGACCGTACATGTCCGAGCGGGCAGAATTCCAGCGGACTGTTTTAAAACAAGTCCAGGAATATTTGTCTGCTGGGAAAAGGCCCGGCGGGCAAATGTTTGCTGGAATTCGGCCCGCTCGCGCCCACACACGACCAAACATGTCTGCTGAAACTGGCCTGCGGGCCAGTTTCAGCAGACATGTTTGGTCGTGAGTATGGGGCCCTAAGTGTACTCCAGTGAAGTGATGAGTAGTCCTGTGAAGTTCAAGGGTTAAACCTAAAACACCCAATCCACTTCAAATAATTATTAAGTGTCCATACACTCTGGAAAGTGATAATGAAACAATCCCCGTGAGGTCAGCAAGGAAGGTTCCCCTCAAACATGTAATCCCAGGAACTCAGAAAAGATGAAATACCCTTACTGGAATACGTGGACCCATAAACACACCATACGGCGGTGGGTCACTAATGCGTATTGGGCCGATTGCCCTATCTGGTCACTGTCGCAGGGAAATTCATTGCTTGCGCTAGACGTGGTTCACCTTAAACTGCGTCTGGATAGGACTGCCGCCAGATATGGAACTCCAACCCAAATTCCAATGGATGAATTCAGCTGTGCTTAAAACAAGCTCCAAACAGGGGAAAAAGGAGAAAAACTCCTCATAGTGTAAAAAAAGCTTAACATTTTATGTTAAAATTGCAAAAACGAACCCTGAAATCGAAAAATCACCACATTCAAATCCACATCAGTCAAAAATCCACAAATTGAAAATGCAAAAATGTCATACAAATTGCGCATCGGGAGATGGATGGGACCAGTGTACCCGACCGGTTTCGTCTGCAAAGACTTCTACAGGGGCATACACTGGACCCCCATCTCCCCTGCACTTTAATAGATGTCACCATTACCCTTACATGAGACCCTATTCTCCTGCACACCTCCGAATCGACGTGCATGTCAAATCACTTCCTGCTTCCGCCCTGCGTCTGAAGCGTGCACTCCAAGAACCGGAAGTGGAAATAGTGGATCTGTCCCCTAATTGGACAGTTCTAATCCTTCAACAAACATGGGCTCCACCTGTTCTATGTGCACTTCTCACGCACGTCTACGCATGGCCAATTACCTTACTGCGGTGATGAGATGGACACCACCGTGCGTGACGACGTGCGCTCCACGGGCACGCAACCAATCATCTTGAGGCAATAGGGAGGCAGGCACCACCATCAATCCCACGTGACTGGGAGGCGGCACTACTTCCCATTACAGGTCATTAGGTCACATATTAGGGATGACAGAACTGCCCCCATATCTAAATATATGGAGGAGGGCAGTATCTCATCCATCCACATCAAAGACCTCCCATGATGTACAACCCATTGTCCAGGCGATACCATCTTATTTAAGAGACACACATCATACCATCTCTCGGTTACAGGAGGTTAGATACAGCGAAGACATTTTGTTAGGAACGGCAGATGTTGCCTCCCTGAATACATGCATAGCCCATGACTTGGGATTTTCAGCTGTTGAGTCTTTTTTGGGTAGGGTAAACAACCTTTCTAATACCCAGAAGAGATTCATTATGGACCTTCTGGAGTTTGCTACAAGACACAACTACCTTTGGTATGATAAAGAGTTCTATCTCCAACAAAAATGGGTAGCCATGGGGGCCAAGTTTTCCCCCAGCCTGGCCAATATTTTTTATGGCCAAATGGGAGGAGGATGTCGTCTATGCTTTAAACCGACCAGAGATTGTTCTCTGGGTATGGTACATAGATGACATCCTCCTCCTATGGAAGGGGGATCGACAATCCCTTGATGATTTCATGGCCAATTTGAACCATAATCAGATTGGGATTAACCTTTCCTATGAGGCCAGCTACTCGAATATACATTTCCTTGATCTAGAGATTTTGGCGCAAGACAATCAGCTGATGACTAAAACATATTTTAAGACCACCGACCAGAATGGGTACATTCCGGTAGACAGCTGTCACCATCCGTTGTGGTTAAAATTTGTGCCAATGTTTCAAGATTTCCATATTCAGGCACAGATTTTGAAGGCCAGATTCATTGATAAAGGCTATCATAGCCACCTAATAGATCAGGAGATCGATAGGATCACCACAGTGGATAGGAATATTTTGACACTAGAACGTCTAAAACTTATTCAGGAACCAAAATATAAAAATTCTTTCATTACTACTTTCTCTACTCAACATAAACAAATCAAAAAAATTATAGAGAAACACTGGAAAATTTTGAAATGCGATCAAGTTCTGGGACCCTCTCTCCCTGTCAAGGCTGGGGTGATTTATAGAGGAGCGATGTCCCTTAAGGGCCAAATCGCACCCAATGTACCAGACCCCCCCTATTCAGCCAGCCTTTTTCCCTCTTTCAAAAGGATTTCATTCTTGTCGGAGATGTAAAGTTTGTATACATAATGTCTGCGGAAGGAAGAAAACTGTATGTTTTAAGTCCACTACCACCTCTTTGGAGTACCCCATGAAACATTTTTTCACCTGTGCCACCAAGCACATTGTATACCTTATCACCTGCCCTTGTGGAAAACAGTACATTGGTCATACCATACGGGCCTTTTCCACAAGGGTAGGTAAGGTGAACATATTACCAGCATTAAGAAAGGCCGCACAAATCATACGGTGCCTAGGCACTATCTTGAGCGACACAACAAAAATGAAGAGCGTACCAATTTTCAGATTATAGATACATTTGTTCCCCATTGGAGGGGTGAACCCAATGCAAGGGGTGTATCCAAGCTTGAAGTTTTCTGGATATACCAGCTCAAATGCTATGTGCCTTATGGCCTTAATGTGGACTGGGACATCAACGCCTTCATCAACCAGTCATAATTTAATACTTGTTTTTTGTTTCTTGCTTAAACAATTTAAGATATTTTGAGTTTAATTATTATTTTGTTGCTCCTTTTTTGATGACCCACATTGTCCCAACTATTTGGGTCATATTTGGGACTGTGGGATTATTTATATAATGTGTATTACCCATATTTAAACTATTCGTGAGACCCACCTCATAGTTAAATCATCTCCATAAGGTACATTTGGCATGATCCCCCAGAAAGACCAGTGACCATTTGCAAATGTGCGGTTCGTTTTTGGGCTGCACGTCCCCATCATGGGAGGTCTTTGATGTGGATGGATGAGATACTGCCCTCCTCCATGTATTTAGATAAGGGGGCGGTTCTGTCATCCCTAATATGGGGATGTGACCTGTAATGGGAAGTAGTGCCCGCCTCCCAGTCACGTGGGATTGATGGTGGTGCCTGCCTCTCTATTGCCTCAAGATGATTGGTTGCGTGCCCGTGGAGCGCACATCGTCACATAGAGGAGGAGACTTTATGGGGAATCACCGAGCATCCTCCAATGCGCATATGATGAGGCCTGCAGCGATACAATTAAGGATTAGAACAGTCCGATTAGGGGACAGATCCACTATTTTCACTTCCGGTTCTTGGAGCGCACACTTCAAACGCAGGGCGGAAGCAGGAAGTGATTTGACATGCACGCCGATTCGGAGGTGTGCAGGAGAATGGGGTCTCACGTAAGGGTAATGGTGACATCTATTTGCTGACCTCACAGGGATTGTTTCATTATCACTTTCCAGAGTGTATGGACACTTATTAATTATTTGAAGTGGATTGGTTGTTTCAGGTTTAACCCTTGAACTTCACAGGACTACTCATCACTTCACTGGAGTACACTTACTGTTTATGAACACTCAGTTACAAGGATACTCCATTTAGAGGGGAGTCCTTGCTTTGGACACTTTCAATATCACTCCATAGCATATGTATTAGCCACGTAATAATTTTAAGGGTGTTGTTTTCCTTTGTGACACAGCATTTAGAACCCACTTTTGGGGCGGGCTCCGGATTGACTCTGCACTTTATTTACCTATTTTTAATACAACATATCCTTTTGTTGTGTTGGCTGCCCACTTTTTTGGTCATTTTAGGATTAGCGCAATATATTCACTTTTTATATCTCATATATTAGTTTCACCTTTTAAGTTGCATTAATGAAATAAATGAACTTTTGCACAATATTCAAATTTTTGGAGTTTCACCTGTATAATAAAAAACACACCAGAAAAAAACACAGACAAACAAAACATAGACCAGCAACATGTGATCATTCTGATAGTCAGAATAACTAGTGCACTCCCAAAGGATGCTTGTATAGTATAAAAAGCATAACTAAAGTAGAATAATTATTGCTTTGCTTCACCTCTATATTTTGTGTATTGAGCTGTTAACTTGATTTAGTGTAAAAAAAAAATCTAATCTAGTTCTAATTTTTTCATCATTAATCAATTTTTAAGAAAGAATATAGATCTGACTACATGATATATTATAATTTTATCACTAAAATTGCAGAGATACAAGTTATAATCACAATTTTATTGTGAACTTTTCATTCACACAATATATCTTTTAACTGGTGTTGTAATTTTTAAAAATACATTTTACTGCTGGATGAAGTTTAATTCTAAAGAATAGTATTATAGAATCACAGAACATTTGCAGTATCATTTGTCATACTTACATTTTCCATCTCAATGTATGTATGTAACTTACATGGCTGTATTTCTAATGCAGAGGTTTTTTTTTGTTTTTTTTATATATTTCCTCTAGTAGCCTTATGTATATTAAACATGGCAGTTAGGAACTCTTCTATGTGATAGAAAAGAACATGATAAATTATAGTCAACATGTATTTAAAAAATACTGATGTTCTGAAACAAATTCTTAAAAAATTTGTCAGATAGATGAATGTGACAGATATATTGTATGAATTCAGAAGATATACTGTAAGAGAGATGTAAACAAATAGGACCCACATTTTAAGTATTTTTGATGTGAAAAGTCATTTTTTACATTTTGGATAGAGTAGAGGATGGTGAAAACCCCTGTCAGATGTTAATTTTCCACTAATGTCCCTCTATGGTGGGGGGGGGGGGCGGGGGGAGTCTAGGGGAAAAAGAGAAAAGGAAAAAGAAAAAAAGGTATATATATATATATATATATATATATATATATATATATATAACTATCTAAACATAGAGATTCAGCTAAGGAAAGCTACTGCCTCCAGGGCAGAGTAATCCTACTGTAGGTAGTGGTAAGGCACCACAGAGTCCCGGCCATCGGAACCCCCACAGAACAAACAATCAAATTCTGATACACCGGTAGAACCATTTAAGGTTAAAAATGAAACTCAAATAAACATTCAAGAACACAAATATAACATGTAAACCAGGATTATAAATGCCCTTCATTGGGTAGAGCCAACATCCAGGTATAGCAAAATATTATGGCTCCAAAACCAATAGGGCCCCGGGTTTATTAATTAGTACCAGAACAGTGCAGTGAAATGCAGGAGAAGCCATACCTCCAGGAGCGCAAAGGGCAGCCAGGCAAATAATGGCACACATGCAATATGGAGACCATTCTGAGGAAATGAAAAAAAAAAAAGCAATTGGAGCATGTGGTCACCACTGTGAAAGCCCACAATGCTGGCAACGTCACATCTGCAAGGGGGAACCATCTCTATGTCAGCGGATAAAGCGGGGCGATCACAACAAAGTAGAGACTGCCCTTCTCAATACCGGCTGAGGGTCTGGCTGCTCAATGAGCCCCCTGGAGGAACTAAACTGACATCTAATAAAAGCAATAATGTATTGCGGTTCAGATGCATTAAACAGGCAAACAATTAACAGCATAGGCCATGTGGCATTTAAAGAAAAACCTGCCAAATTACTAACTTGGGGAACCCAAAAGGCTAATACGGGCAGACCTAAACTCTCAGATCACCCCAGGCTGAATCAATGAAAGAATCAATTCCCATGGGATCAGCACAAGTCAAGGGGATGTGTAACCTCAAGTTGCACCACAGTCCATTTTGGTCAGCTTTGTTATCCCCAGCTACTGCATGTCCAGACCAGGGTATCAGGGGTCTGCAGCTGGGTGGTCCTGAAATGAACCATGTTGTGAGCATTGGTTATTCCTGTTTATTTGTGGTTTGCTCTGAGAAGCTCGACATTGTGGGCCTGTGGGAGGAGCAAACACTGTGAGTCAGTTAGACACAGGAATCAGATCCATGCCAGCAAAGGTGAACAGATCTGGGAGTTCCGATGAGTGGCATAGGGAAAAGGTATCTGGCCCCTTATGAACAACGAGGTGGAATGGGTGGCCCCACGTATATGTGAGACCTCTCTTGCCCAGACCATCCAGAAGCAGTTTAAGGGACCTTTGCATTAGCAAGGTTCTTCTTGAGACATCTGGAAGGAGATGGATTGCTGCCCCATCAAATTCTAGCACGCCCACTTGCCAGGCCCGCCGCAGTATATACTCTAAGGCCTCGTACAGACGGGCAAACATGTACGATGAAAACGGTCCGCCGGACCGTTTTCAGCGTACATGTCTGCCCGGAGATTTCTGTATGATGGCTGTACACACCATCATACAGAAATCCGCGCGTACTCGATACGCGGCGACGAGGCCGCGCCGTCGCCGCGGCAATGACGCGGCGACGTGCGCGACCCTGGCAGTTCAATGCTTCCACGCATGCGTCAAAGTCATTTGACGCATGCGAGGGATGGCGGCCGCTCGGACATGTACGGTAGGTCTGTACAGACGACCGAACATGTCTGATGGACAGGATTCCAGCGGGCATGTTTCTAAACATGTTTAGAAATACTTGCCCGCTTGAAAAAGGCCCGGCGGGCAAATGTACGTTGGAATCCTGTCTGCTTGGCTGTACAGACGACCGAACATGTCTGCTGAAACTGGTCCGCGGACCAGTTTCAGCAGACATGTTCGGTCGTCTGTACGGGGCCTTAGAGGTTAATGCAGGCAGCACAGAAAATTCCTAGTTCTGTCCGACACAGTGGATCTCGGGCCCAGGGTTCTGTGTACTCTGCCGATAACTATGTCTGAGTGAGATGGTCGATCGAGATAGTGATTAAAGATGGAGGTCACTGTTGGGTGGAGCTCAGACTGTGGGACAGTCTTGGGCACTCCATTCAACCGGATGCTTTGTGTGCGTCTGGGATTTTTCAGATTGTCTATTAGTAAATTCAGCTTGATGATCTAATCTGTAAGGTCAGTATTGGAGGATCATAGGTTATGCACAGACTGGGACATTGTGGCCTGCTCCTGCTCCAGAGCAGTAACGTTTAGATTAGATACATCCTGCTTAAGGTTCTGCATCAATGTATGGGAAGGCAGCCAGTGATCTGGTAAGGCAAGGAGAGAGGTCACTAGGTGGTGAGAAGGGCGGCATGAATTGATCATCTGCCAGCTGCCGAGAGGCCATGTTCTGTGACAAGTCCCGCTGCATCACATCATGGCGAATCTTCTCCATCTTGTGGAGCGCTGGGGTAGACACCTCTAGCTGCTGCGGCCTCAAGAAGCAATCCATAGCCCCACAAGTTGATGCAGAAGCGTGCACATGCTATCTGGGCTCCAGAGGGACTGGTAAGTACCAGCAATCAAGCTTTCATCTGATGTGGTAAGGCTGCAGTAGAGCGGATGGCCATGAGCTCCAGGAAAGAGCTTCCTCACACCGCCATGCCAAAGCCACGTCCCAGTAAGCTACCTTTCTTACTTTTTGCCAGAAGATATATTTAGTGATACATTCTGGGGTTGCAATGAAGTTATATCTTTTTAGCCAAAAAGGGAATTTTTATTTACATTTATCCTCACTCTTAGGCCGCGTACACACAATCGGTTAAACCGATGAGAACGGTCTGATGGACCATTTTCATCGGTCCAAACCGATCGTGTGTGGGCGCCATCGGTTATTTATCCATCGGTTAAAAAAAAGCCAACTTGTTTTAAATTTAAGTGATGGATTCCTAACCGATAGAAAAAAATCGTTAGTAGGCACAACCATCAGTTAAAAATTCACGCATGCTCAGAATCAAGTCGACGCATGCTTGGAAGCATTGAACTTCGTTTTTTTCAGCACGTTTTGTATTTTACGTCACCGCGTACTGACACGATCGGATGGTGTGTAGGCACGACTGACAATCAGTCAGCTTCATCGGTTAACCAATGGAAACGGTCCATTAGACCATTTTCATCGGATGGACTGATCGTGTGTACAGGGCATAAGGGGGAGTTTATATTTTTTGCAGCATGTATGATCATGATTACTAACCATGACCATGCATAATATGATAGGAAGGATTTTTTATTTATATTTTACTTTTTTGTCCTTTTTATTGCTTTTCATACAGTTTTGATGTTATTTAGATGTTTAAAAATGTATTAAAAGAGCAACTTGTATACTTTTAACACTGGGCTTATATTTTATATTGCTCTCTATTATTTAAATGCTTTAGATTGATGTTTGGACATTTATATTATTACAATATTTACCTAGCTTGTTTTTTTTACTAACTAACAGATTGAGAAGTGACACAATGATAATGAGGCTATTAGAAAAAATATAACTTTTGCATTAGATCAGAAGAGTGCACCTTATGAGGTTGTATCCATGCCTTCAAATGACAATGGCAATCACCATTCTTTAGTACTTGTGCATGCTGTGGAAGAGTTTGCAGGCATGCCAACTGCAATAAGCAATGTGGTTATATACAGACCATTTCACTTTACTGCATTTTCCTTATGTTACGCTCTAGTTAATTAAACCCACCCAATTAAATTAGGAAAAATCTGTCAAATATAAGTCTTTACATGCAGCTCAAGAAGTTAATACTCTAAATGTCAAAGCCTGCCTTTACTCTCACATCTCCCACACATTATCATTTGCTTATAACTATAAGACAGGATGGGGTAAGCAAACTTTGATGCTACCAATAAGTCCCTGAGCTTTACCAAGCAGAACTGCCCAGGATTTGGTTGAAATGGGTGATAGGTGCCTGCACATACAGAATCTTGGCACTGTTAGAAAATTACTGGCACAGCCATCAGTAGCTTTCCCATGTAATATTGCTGCATATGCTATAACAAGGGTCGGCAAACCCCGACACTGGTGCCGCAAGCGGCACGCAAAGCCTCTTTTTACGGCACTCGACTCCTTCCCCATCAGCAGAGCAACGCAGGGAAGTGTCAGTGAGGCACTAATGCATTCGTCGAATTTCAGAGTTCCCCATGCTGCAAATGCACTGTGCTCCCACACATTGTAAAAGATTGGAAACATTGTTTGGTTTTTTAACTTTGCTTTAGCTGCGATTGTCAGCTTTTGTGATGGGGAAGAGATTGGGTGCAGTTCTAAAAAGGGGGTCCCTGTTTCCAGTAGGAGGAGGAATGTCATTTGCCACTGCTAAAGCCAATCACAGTCCTACCATCTGGAGATAAATGACTCATTTGGTTGCCACTACCAATCTCAGAATGAAGGGATTTTACTGTGATTGAAAAAAACACAATCAGGTTACAGTTTGTGGAATTACTGTTGAGCTTCTGGGAACTTTGTTGAAATTATTTCTGAACCTTTGTGTCACTTACTACTGTACCCCTGGACTCTTTTTGCCACACTATTTCTCAGCTGCGGGGGCCCAACTCATAATCATGCACACATGCCCACTGCTTTCAGAAAATGCCATTGACCGAAGCTCATAATTGCGCATCTATTCCAAATGCTTGTATGTGACATCACATACAAGCATGTGGGCTGAATGTGAGGGTTGGATCAGCAGGGTGAATGTGCCAGGACAGGTACATGCGTCTCATCTCTGCTTCCTTTCACCAATTTTCATATCACGCATATCATAGATGAAAAGGGGGTACAGCGGTGGAGCAGATGAGCAGGAGAATACAGCGGTGAGGAAAATGAGCAGGAGGAGTTCAGAGGTGGGACAGATGAGCAGGAGGGTACAGAAGTGGGGCAGATGTGCAGGGAGGTACAGTGGTGGAAGAGATCAGATGGGGTTCAACAGTGGGACAGAAGAGCAGGGTAGTACAGTGGTGGGACAGAAAAGCAGGGTGGTACAGTGGTGGGACAGAAAAGCAGGGCGGTACAGTGGTGGGACAGAAAATCAGGGTGGTACAGTGGTGGGACAGATAAGCAGGGGGTTAGAGAGGTGGGGCAGATGTGCAGGGGGTTACAGTGGTGAGGCAGATGAGAAAGGGGTACATTAATGGGGCAGATAAGAAAGGGGGTACATTGGTGAGGCAGATGTACAGGGGGTTACAGTGGTGGGGCATAAGAGCAGAGGGTACAGTGGCGGGACAGATGTGCAGAAGGTACTTTGGTGGGGCAGATGAGAAAGGAGGTTACAGTGGTGGGGCATATGAGCAGATAAGTTCAGTTTTAGGACAAATGAGAAGATTCTTCAGCGATGAGACAGAAGAGCATGGGGTACAGCAGTGGAGCACATGTGCAGGGAGGTACAGTGGTGGGGCAGATGATAAAGGGGGAAATTGGTGGGGCAGATGAGCAGGGGGACATTGATGGGGCAGATGGGCAGGGGATTACAGTGGTGGGGCAGATGAGCAGGAGATTACAGTGGTGGGATAGGAGAGCAGGGTGGTACAGTGGTGGGGCAGATGTACAGGGGTTACAGTGGCGGGGCAGGTGTACAAAGGGTTACAGTGGTGGGACAGATGTGCAGGGGGTTACAGTGGTGGGACAGATGTGCAGGGGGTTACAATGGTGGGGCAGATGTGCAGGGGGTTACAGTGGTGAGGCAGATGAAAAAGGGGGTACATTGGTGGGGAAGATGTGTAGGTTGCTACAGTGGTGGGTCAGATGAGCAGGGGGGACAGTGGTGGGGCAGATGTGCAGGGTAGTACAGTGGTGGAGCAGATGTGCAGGGTGTTATAGCGGTGGGGCAGATGAGGAGGGGGTACAGTGCTGAAACAGATTTTCAGAGGGTACAGTGATCTAAGGTGTGAAGGTGCATGAATTTGAGCTGATCTGAAGTGTGCAGTTGCAGGAATTGGGGCTGATCTGAGGCGTGAGAGTGCAGGATGTTAATTTCTCACTACATATGTAGTTTACAGCATTTCACAGAAAAAAAGGGAGATAGCTGTGCCAACCCAAATAATAATATATATCTTACCACACCTCTTAGAACAGTGAATATTCATGAATAACCCATCAATGATATATCAAAAAGCCATTTAGTGCATATTAAGTGAACTAAAATAAAAACAAGTAAATGTTTATATATTAATAAATTAACAACAATCATATGACAGTATCCAATTGTGCTTCCTGAAGACACATGATTGGATGTGAAATGCATAGAGGCTTCTGGGTAACACCAACGTCACTTCCTGCCCCAACCCGCACCAGATCGAGGCTTGGAGCGAACGATAGTTCCAGGGAACCGAACGACACATACTAGCCCCAAAAGTATCGCTGGAAAGACTGTGCCGGTCCATAGGCACCATATTTGTGAGTGAGAATATTTTTTATTCATTTTAACAAGTAAAGCATAATATATTGCGCAATTATGGCTGTTTGCTTTCTATGATATCTCTTTTTGGTTGTCTGTATATAAAATGAATAAAAAAATGATTTGATTTAAAAAAAGAAAACTATGTTTGGTAAATTATCAGCAGAAAATATATCCTATGTTGCAAGAGTTTTTCAACCATTGTTACTATAGCAATTGACATCCCTCTCTATATTCATTCAAAATGGTGAGTAACTTTTAAGGTCATATATCCAGCGGGTCTCCATTCTGGAGATTTCCCGCCAGATATTACTACCCTTCGAATGTGGAGAAAATCTGTTAATTCCCAAAATCAGTGTCCCCTTTGGGTTCTTTGCATGACAAAGCACGTAATGCTTGGAAACACTGTTTAGGAAAACCATGCCGTATATTGCCTAAATGTTCATTGACTCTAATTTGCATAGTTCTAATTGTCTGGCCCACATATTGCAGGCCACATGGGCACTGTAAACATTTTTTTTTTGAGGAGCAGACAATAAATGATTTGATGTCATATGTTCTGGAGGTTACCACAGAGCGACAATTGCATACCCTTCTCTCTTTTAAAGCATTAATGCTGCACATAGCACATTTCCTACAGGGGGGGAAAACAATTTAAGTTTTAAAAAAAAAACTTTTTTAGGATTGTCAACAACATTAGGGGCCACATATAGCCGTAAAGGTTGTACTCCTCTGTATACAACCTGAGGTTTATCTCCTAGTCTAGGGCCCAACAGGTTATCATTTTTAACCACTTCCATACAGGGCACTTATACACCTTCCTGCCCAGACCAATTTTTAGCTTTCAGCGCTGTTGCACTTTGAATGACAATTGCGCGGTCATGCTACACTGTACCCAAACAAAATTTTTATCATTTTGTACCCACAAATAGAGATTTCTTTTGGTGGTATTTTATCACCTCTGGGATATTTATTTTCTGCAAAAAAAATTAAAACATGACCGAAAATTTAGAAAAAAAAAAGTTTTTTTTGGTTCTGTTATAAAACTTAGTAAATAAGTACGTTTTCTCCTTCACTGATGGGCACTGATGGTACTGTACTGACGGGCACTGATAAGGCGGCACTGATGGGCACCGATGAGGTGGCACTGATGTGGTGGCATTGATGGGCACTAATATGCGACACTGATGGGCGGCACGGATGGGCACTGATAGGCGGCACGGATAGGCGGCATGGATGGGCTTGGATAGGGGGCACGGATGGGCACAGATAGGTGGCACAGATAGGCGGCCCGGATGGGCACGGATAGGCGGCATGGATGGGCACTGATAGGTGGCACAGATGAGCACTGATAGGTGGCATGGATGGGCATAGATGGGCACTATCATATGTGTTGTACTAATGGATGCCAATCAGTGCCAAACAATGCCTGCCAATCAGTGATGCCCATTGTGGGCACTGATTGGCATCCATTGCAGCACTGATTGGCATCCATTTTTTGTGTCCTCCTCATCCCTGGTGGTCTAGGGTGGCATATTTTTTTTTTAATCCCTGGTGGTCTAGTGGCCATCCCTGGTGGTCCTGTTGGCATCCCTGGTGGTCCAGTGGGCATCCTCGGGGGGGCTGTGCTGATAATTGATTAGCACAAACCCCCCCTGTCACAGGAGCTGAAGATCGGCTCTCCTCTACTCGCGTCTGACAGATGCGAGTGAGGAAAAGCCGATTACTGGCTTTTCCTATTTACATCGTGATCAGCCGTGATTGGACACGGCTGATCACGTGGTAAAAAATCTCCGTGAGAGACTCTTTACCTTGATCGGTGTTGCGGGGTGTCAGACTGACATCCTGCAACAACGATCGCCACGATGCGCGCCCCCGGGGGCGCGCAGCGGCTCAGAATCCTGAGGACGTCATATCTACAACCACTTTGCCGACGTCAATTTGTCATTGGCGGGCGGCAAGTGGTTAAGGACCTTCCGATGACGGGCAATTATTTGTTTAATGTCTTGATGTTGATTGGAGTAAGTAACAATAAAAGAAAAAACTGTTTGATTCAAATCCTTCTTGATTCTCGGCTTGTCCTTTAACAGCTGTGTTCTATCTAGAATAGCAATCTCAGAAATATCACTATACAGCTCGTTGGGATTATAACCTCTATCAATAAATCTAGTTCGCAACATGGATGCCTGTTGATGATAATCATTCAGGATGGTGCAATTCCAACATAGTCTGAGGAGCTGGCTCTTAAGAACCGATAGCCAAGAAGGATGATGGCAACAGTAATTAAAGCACCATCCCTGACCTCCACGTTTAGATCCAGAAAGTGAATATTTTCTTTGCTGGCTTCATGTTGTAGGACAATACCCAAAGTGTTATCATCCAGAAAGTCAATGTAGTTGTTTAGGGGAGGAGGATGTCATCAATATACCTCTGCAATAGGAGGAGCTCAGACCTCCGATTAGTATAGACGACATTCTCCTCCCACTTGGCCATGAACAAGTTCACCATGCTTGGCGCAAACTTTGCGCCCATGGCAATGTGAGTGCACTATATATAGTTTTTAAATAAAATTGTGGTGTACTTACATCTTTTGAGGTTAAAAGGCTGCAGTATATTCATATATACATCCACTTACCTGGAGAAAGTGCTTCCTGGGCTGGAAATGCATTTTCCATAACTGACAGGAGTTATGATCTTCATCACATATGCGTTCCCTGACTCTTTATGATTTTAGAGTCAACTTCCTCTGGTAAGCAGGATTGCCTCTACACACTGGTGGTGATGTGTGCATTTAACCGGTTTTCACAGTGCTGGTGCTAGGACTTCTTTACCAACTTGTAATCCAACATTGTTGGCAGTTTTTGAATAGGACTGTTCATCACAGAGCTTATATTGCAATTTTTACCTATTGGCACTGCACCCTCATATATTTGTTTTTAGTGGTTCTATGATCAAAACCTTTAGTGCTGGCTGCCGTGGTCACTGTTACTAGCTTCATTTTTTTGCCAAAGCACAGATTTAATTTGTTTTTATATACTGGGGAATGGCTATAGGCAAATACATAGTAAACGGAACAAATAATTAGGAGACCCAGTCAATTGTATCTAGTAGGTTTATCTATGCTGTAAAAATATCACAACAAATCCCCTTTCACACTATAGGGGAAGATCCACAAAGAAATTACGCCTGCATATCTACTGATACGCCGGCGTAATTTCAAAATTCCCGCGTCGTATCTTTGTTTTGAATCCTCAAAACAAGATACAACGGCATCTCGGCTAGATCCGACAGGCGTACGTCTTCGTACGCCGTCGGATCTTAGATGCAATTTTTCGGTGTCCGCTAGGTGGCGTTCCCGTCGTAATCCGCGTCAAGTATGCAAATTAGCTATTTCCGACGATCCACGAACGTAGGACCGGCCGTCGCATTTTTTTACGTCGTTTTCGTTTGGCTTTTTCTGGGGTATAGTTAAAGCTGCTATATAGTGGCATACTTAATGTTAAGTATGGCCGTCGTTCCCGCATTGCATTTTGAATTTTTTCCGCCGTTTGCGTAAGTCGCAAGTGAATGGGGCTGGACGCCATTTACGTTCACGTCGAAAACAATGATGTCCTTGCGACGTCATTTGGAGCAATGCACCCTGGGATATTTTAGGGACGGCGCATGCGCAGTTCGTTCGGCGCGGAGACACGCTTCATTTAAATGAAACACGCCCCCTACCCGCCAAATTTTAATTCCGCACCCTTACACCACGAGAGATACACTACGCCACCGTAACTTACGGCACAAATTCTTTCAGGATTCAAACCAATGCAAAGTAAGTTATAGCGGCGTAGCATATCTTACATACACTGCGCCTGGCGCAGATGTATGTGGATCTGCCCCATTGTATTTTAAATTTCTTTAAATAATTAGGGAGAAAATTATAGGGGATAGGGGGAAACTCTGCCTAGTTCCATTTGTGATAGCAGACAGGGCTGGAAGGTATCTTGAAGTCCATGTGTTGACGCTGGAACAAATGTATAAAGTGGTTATAGTGGTTAGAATGTGTCCCGTAAAAACAAACCTCCAAAGTACCTCAGTCATATTGGGCCAGAGTACCCTAACAAATGATTTTTCAGCATTCAATGAGATTAACAAAGAGGGTATATGGTAATGTTCTGCCCATTTAATACGATTAAAAGCCTAAAGTTTGGTATACAATTCTGTGTTCATATTAAGGAGGGAAATGGGGCAGAAATATGTGAAATTATCCGATGTCTTACCTGGTGTGGGGTTTGTCACTATAATAGATTCCAGAACTCTTTAGGGCATGTGCCACGGTCTATACTATTAATAAAGTAGTCCGTTAGGTAAGGAGTCAAATTAATTAAAACATCTAGTATTCATTACCAAAACCATCAGGTTCAGGGTCTTTGTGTAGAGGAAGA
Organism: Rana temporaria; assembly: GCF_905171775.1. Lineage (NCBI taxonomy): Eukaryota > Metazoa > Chordata > Amphibia > Anura > Ranidae > Rana > Rana temporaria. Next base: position 223,013,171 of record NC_053493.1, read on the forward strand.
TATTTAATTGCTTTGGAAACTTCTGCAGGGGTAAACAGGGAGGAGAGTTCCATTAGCTGAGCATCAGAGATAGAGGGAAGGTTGGTGGAGTCTAAGGGGGTTATTTACGAAAGGCTGTTGTGTGTGTGTATATATATATATACAGTATATATATATATACTATATGGATAATATATTACATAGACTGTTGGTTCTGTTTCACTAGTGACTGGTCTTCTTTTGGTTGTACAATTAACCAGGCATTAATAATGCCATTGTCTTGGGAAAAGCTGAATCAACACTGGTTGGTTGACTTAACCACTTAAGCCCCGGACCTTTAGGCAGCTAAATGCCCAGGCCAGGTTTTGCGATTCGGCACTGCGTCGCTTTAACAGACAATTGCGCGGTCGTGCGACATGGCTCAAAAACAAAATTGGCGTCCTTTTTTCCCCACAAATAGAGCTTTCTTTTGGTGGTATTTGATCACCTCTGTGTTTTTTTTTTTTGGCGCTATAAACAAAAATAGAGCGACAATTTTGAAAAAAAAACAATATTTTTTACTTTTTGCTATAATAAATATCCCCCAAAAACATATATAACATTTTTTTCCTCAGTTTAGGGCGATACATATTCTTCTACCTATTTTTGGTAAAAAAAATCGCAATAAGCGTTTATCGATTGGTTTGCCCAAAATTTATAGCGTTTACAAAATAGGGGATAGTTTTATTGCATTTTTATTAATTATTATTTTTTTACTACTAATGGCGGCGATCAGTGATTTTTTTCGTGACTGCGACATTATGGCGGACACTTTTGACACATTTTTGGGACCATTGTCATTTTCACAGCAAAAAATGCATTTAAATTGCATTGTTTATTGTGAAAATGACAGTTGAAGTTTGGGAGTTAACCACAGGTGGCGCTGTAGGAGTTAGTGTTCACCTAGTGTGTGTTTACAACTGTAGGGGGGTGTGGCTGTAGGTCTGACATCATCGATCGAGTCTCCCTATAAAAGGGATGACTCGATCGATGCAGCCGCCACAGTGAAGCACGGGGAAGCCGTGTTTACATACGGCTCTCCCCGTTCTTCAGCTCCGGGGAGCGATCGCGACAGAGCGGCTATAAACGAATAGCCGCGCCGTCATCACGGATCGCTCCCTGCGGGTATCCGACCGCCGCATGTAGCGGGGGGGGGGTCCCGATCGGACACCCGATCCGCGGAAAGGCGGGGACGTACCTGTACGCCCATCTGCCTGTACGTGCCATTCTGTGGACGTACATATACGTACATATACATGCGGCGGTCGGGAAGTGGTTAAGGGGTGATCTTACCCTTTGAAACAATGGGGTTATTTACCCTGGCTTCCTTTTAACAAAAGCCTTGATATCTAGAACTCAACATACCAGGTGAGTATTATCATTTGGTTTTGTGTGAGGTGGCACCATTGTTTCCACATAAGGTTTGTCTTTTGACCTCAACGCTCCTCTAGATAGGATGATTCACTCAACCTTTTCTGGTGGGGGGGGGGGGCGCTCCCCTGGTATGACAACTCCTTGGCTGAGTTTCACAAATTATGAACATTTTAATGTATTCTGGTCATGACAATGTGAACCAAGAGCTACCACAAGCTGAATTTTGAAGAGGCAGAGGAACTAGAGATCAAATTGCCAACATTCGCTGGACCATGAAGAAAGCAGGGGAATTCCAGAAGAATATATAGTTCTGCTTTACTGACTACAGGAAAGCCTTCCATTGTGTGGATCACAACAAGATGTGGCAAATACTGAAAGAAATTGGATTACCTGACCACCTCACCTGTCTTCTGAAAAACCTGTATGCAAGTCAAGAAGCAAGAGTTAGAAAAACACATGGAACAACTGGTTAAAAAAAATTAGAAAAGAGTTGGGAAAGGATGTATATTGTCATCCTACTTCTTTAATTTATTTGCAGAGTACATCATGCAAAATGCCAGAATTGACGAATCGCAAGCCGGAATTAAGATCACATGGAAAAATTTCAACAACCTGAGATACAGTATGCAGACGATACCACACTAATGCCAGAAGGTAAAGATGAACTAAAGAGTTTCTTAATGAAGTTGAAAGAAGAGAGCACAAAAGCAAAAATGAGCATTAAGAAATCTAAGATCATGGCAACTGTTCCTATCACTCCTTGGCAAAGAGAAACAGAAGAAATGGAAACGGTGACAGATTTTATCTTCCTAGGCTCCAAGATCACGGCAGACGGTGTCTGTAACCATGAAATTAAGAGACGCTTGCTTCTTGGGAGGAAAGCAACGGCAAACCTAGTAAAAGGGACACCGCCCTACCGAAAAAGTGCCTTATAGTCAAAGCTGTGGTATTCCCAATAGTAATCTATGGCTGTGAATGTTGGACAATAAGGAAGGCTGAACACTGAAGAATTGATTCTTTTGAACTATGGAATTGAAGAAGACTCTTAAAAGTCCCTTAGATGGCAAGACGATCAAACCAGTCAATTCTAAAGGAAATCAACTCTGAATATTCACTGGAAGGACAGATCATGAAGCTGAAACTTGAATACTTTGGCCACCTAATGTTAAAAGAGGACTCATTGGAAAAGACCCTAATGCTGGGAAACATGGAAGGAAAAAGGAGAAGAGGACATCAGAAAACAAGATAGACAGTGACATAAAAACAATGGACATGAAAATAAGCAAGCTCCGGGAGGCAGTGGAGGACAGAAAAGCTTGGAGCGCTATAGTCCATGAGGTCAAGAAGATTTGAACACGACTAAATATCTGAACAACAAAAATTTATGAAATTGGCAATTTCAGATTTTTCATCATGTTTATATAAAAAAAATGTATTTTGGAGGAAGCCACTTTGCATTTAACAAGTTTAACTGTTTAACAAGTAAAATGAAGGACAAAGTAATTTGATGTAATAGTCATAAGCATGTTTAAATAAGTCGCTAAGTTGAGACCAAAGATCTCTCAATTTAGCAGCTATGAAGGGATTTAATCGTTGCCATTTTGGATGTCCAGGGGGTGTGAGCCACTAAAGAATTTGGTAAGCTTGCGAGACCCACCGGAAGATTTTTTCTTCAGGGACATGTTGGCGGACAGTAGTTTTGGGACTCACATTGCTGCAGATGCCAGTGAGATTGCAGCTGTAGTAGATGTAGGGACCGGATAGTTTCCCCATGCAGGGCCATCTCTGTGCGTGGCCAAGCTCCACCACCTGACTGACATAATAAATCAAATTTTATTTTGGAACAACATGTGTCTTATCTCTTCTTTTATCATAGTAGCCATGTAAAAATGCTTGCATAATGTGCAGCAAGTCTATGCAACATTTCTGTCTGTTGTCCTTGAAAAAACAAACTAGTTGTGATTCCTGGAATAAAATGTATTATGGGCATTCGTCGAGAGTGCCAACTATGCCTGCCTTTTCCACCCTCCTCCTCTTTTCATAGACGTTGTACTATACAATGGCTTTCAGCAATGAATGATATAGCTCACCTCCTCTTTTTGTAGATTATTTTTCAAGCACGCAAATAGAATTATATCTCATTTTCTTTCAGAAAATTATAAATTCTGAGACTGAGTTGAGTAGATGGGTAAAAAATATGTAAAAACTTTAAACCCTGTGTGCCTGCAAAAAAGTAACAAGCTACTGTACCAAAATGTGCCCATAGGTATTGCTTTGAAAACTATTACAGCTCAATTATTTAAAGTTAACTATGAGTAATGAGATAAAGACAAGCAACAAACTGGTGGAAATTCCTCATCACAAGATTTTTCTAAGAAACTAAATGATGTTAATGAATAAAACAGCTTACAAGCATCTACAAAAGCTAAAATATTTTCACCACATACTTTTGTTGTTTAGCACAAAGACCTTAGAGCCTTCTTTATTTTTGATATTTGTTTTTAAGAAGAACAAAGTACATGCTTCCCACAAAGAGTTTCAATTCAACATATTAGCTGGGTAATATATTTTATTCTGAACTTGTTTTTTTTATCATCTGGAGTATGTAGCTGATTCATTCTTTGGCAGAAATAATTACATAACACACAAAGAACAGGTTAATGTAAATGATGCATGCAATTTTAAATTGTACAAATGTATTGGTCATGCAGACTGCTATTGTTTTCTTTGAAAAAACAGAGAAAGAAAAAAAAATCATGTAAGTAAGATGTATTGGCAGGAAGCCATAAACATTCACCAGCTGCAGAGCTAGTTGGGACATTATGTTTCTTGACAGAAAATGTGTCATTCAAGTCCACAGTGCCATTGTATTCTCACAGCGTGAAGTGTGTATTGGACGGGCAAATGGGTATGTTAGTTACAATTAATCCTTTTGTCAGCCAAGGCTTTGGTAGCTTCTTGTGTTACCGAATGCTAAAAATATGTATGTGAACACTAGAAAACAAGTGACTCCCCTTGGAAAACCAAGCTTTTAAAGTCAGTCTTATAAATTAATTTATAAGCAAAAATAAGGTCTTCCTCATAGGAAAGAAAAAACAAGATGACTTAAAGTACATAACCAACTCATTTTCCTGAAGCAGTCACATTTGTAGCTACATGAATTCTTCCAATTGTTTTAAATAGTAAACAAATAAATCAGGTCATGAAAAATGCATTGAAATCATGAAGGCATATAAATAAATATTTTGCACATAAGATTATATACAATTTCTGGTAGCAGGTGTCCTTAGGCGGTAAGACTTTGGATGTAGCAGTTTCTGGAAGGTCTTTACAAAATGTAGAACAATATACTAATATATATTTAATATGATTTGAAAAATAAGCTCTATCTGTCCCACATTATCCCAGTAGTTTCATTAGATAAGTAATATGGGATGTTTAACCACCCCAATACTGGGCACTTTCACCCCCTTCCTGCCCGGGCCAATTTTCAGCTTTCAGTCATGCAACACTTTACCCATAAGTAACAAATAGAGCTTTCCTTTAGTAGTATTTAATCACCACTGGGTTTTTATTGTATGCGCTACAAATGAAAAAAGACCATCAATTTTGGAAAAACATTTTTTTCCTAGTTTCTGTTATAACATTATGCAAATAAGTAATTTTCCCTCATACATTTTGACGAAAATGTTTACTGCTACATTTCTTTGGTAAAAATAACCCCAAATCAGTGTATATTATTTGGTTTGTGTGAATGTTAGGGTCTACAAGGCTATGGAACCAATCATTGAAAATTGATCACACTTGATTTACCAACATCCTATCTCATTTCTTGAGGCCCTAACATGCCACGACAGTACAAATATTCCCCAAATGAACCCCTTTTGGAAAGAAAACAGTCAACGATATTTAGTTAGAGGCATGGCAGGTTTTTTTGAAGCTGTAATTTGTTCCCACAATTCTTTGGAAAATTAAAAAAAAATATTAACAGGTTTCAGGTATTTCTCACACACAGCATAGGCATACTTGTAACTTCATCCCAAAGCACATTATGCTACTCCTCCTGAGTATGGAGATACCATTTATGTGAGACTTTTCACAGCCTAGCCACATAGAGAGTCACAACATCCAAGGAGTACCTTCAGCCTTATCTACTTTAAGACCAGATCTTATTCCGGCACGTTTTGTAAAAACCTGTATTTTTGCTAGAAAATTACTTAGAACCCCCAAACATTATATATTTTTATAGCAGAGGCCCTAGAGCATAAAATGGTGGGCTTTGCAAATTTTTATGTCACACGGTATTTGAGCAGCAGTTTTTCAAACACTATTTTGCACATCATTTTACACACTAACACATAATACATTTTAAAGAATATCAAAGCACAGAGACAATATAATATCCAAATTTTTAACAAAATATAAAATATGGTGTTGCCCTGGGTAAATAGATGCCAAACAAATCACGCTTTAAAATTGTGCACGCTTGTGAAATGGCGCCAAACTTTGATATTTAAAAATCTCCATAGGCAACGATGTATAAGCCTTTATTGGTTACCAGTTTAGAGTTACACAGGATGTCTGGTGCTAGAGTTATTTCTGTGATGTTCACAGTAATACCTCACATGTGCAGTGCGATTGCCATTTATGTATGTGCATGGGACCAATGTGTGTGTTCGCCTTTGCATGCGAGCATGGAGCATGGAGGGAATTTGTTTATTAATTTATTGGTGGGACACTGGTACACTGACAGATGTTTTGTGCACTTGTACACTATGACAGATGTTTATCGTCCACAGGCGGACACTGACAGATTTTGATGTCACAATGGACACGATTGCACTATTGCAGATGTTGCATGTGTGATGCATTTGCATTTTGCAAATTGCAGATGTGATAGGGCACTGTGACAGATATTTTGTGCACTGGCATAGATGTTATGGGGCACTGTGGCAGATGTTTTGTGCACTGGTACAGAGGTTCATGGGGAAACTGTGCCATATGCTCATGGGACAGGAACAGTGGTGCTTGGTGTACTATGTGTGGGGATGGCTGCCGTCTGTAAAATCTGTGACAGCTCTGTGTGTAAAATCATCATCTACGGGAGGAGCATGTGTGGAAGCTTCCAATATGGCTGTGTAAGCCGGGATCTCATCACTGCCTCAGTCAGCAAGCAACCCTGGCTCCGGAACCAGGCCAACAGACAGTGGGAATCGCTCTGGGAACACCCCCGCAACATTCTTATGCCAGGCAGTTTGGCCCACCAGGATCTGGGACCGCAATTCTCCCCCGAGGGAACCCAGGCCGAATCCAAGATGGTGGCCACATCTCAGCCACGAGACCAGCATGCAGGGGGACATACTGAAAGCAGGCAAGACATTGCCCCAGCCATTGCCCAGATTCAGACATACCCCAGAATGCAGGAGATTTATTTCTTAAACTATCTTGAGAGGGGCCTATCTCACACAGCAAACAAAATAACTAATGACCATCGTTCTGATTTCCAAAACCTGGGCTCCAGAATGGAAGCAATCGAACACAAGCTTGACATTACAGTGTCCAGGGCCAACCAAAACACTGACCACATCCATGTTATTCAGGAGCAACTAGATATGGCCCTGAACAGGATCGACCACCTTGAAAATCATTCAGGAGGTATCCCAGAGTCTATTACGGATGTCCCCAAAGCAGTCCAGGACCTTATCAAAGCCCTCATACCTGCCATCACCCCACACAAACTGGAGTTGGACAGAGCCCATAGATCACTGGCCCCCCCAGGAAAGACAGGTCCCCCAGGGATGTGGTAGTGAAACCGCACTACTATGGTATGAAGGAGGAGATTATGAAAATCTCACGCCAACAATCTTGCATCTCCTTCCAAGGACATGACATCCAGATCTTTGCGGACATTTCTCCCATGACCAGCCAAAGACGCAGAGCCCTTAAACCACTGCTAATGATCCTCTCGCAGAAGGAAATCAAATACTGGTGGACTTTGCCCTTTGCTTTAAAATTTGCCTATAAAAGGTAAAACCAACTCCTTCACTAACCTCCCGAACGGGCGAACGGGTACTCCTTTCCCTGAAATTCATCTTGCAAGACCTAGCAATAGACACTTCAAATCTTTAAGCAGGATCCTAGGCCCTGTACACACGAGAGGACCGTTTCCGCGGATAAATCCTCTGGCGGATTTGGATCCGTTGGCATGTACTCACCATCGGATCCAAATCTGCACGGATTTCAACCGCGGTGACGTGTCGCGCCGTTGCCGCGATGATGACGCGGCGACGTGCGTGACGCTGTCATATAAGGAAATCCACGCATGCGTCGAATCATTACGACGCATGCGAGGGACGGGTTCGGACGGATCGATCCGGTGAGTCTGTACAGACCACCGGATCGATCCGCTGGAGCCGATTCCAGCGGATAGATTTGTAAGCATGCTTACAAATTTTTATCTGCTGGAAATCAGAAATATCCGCGGATAAATATCCGCTGGAACGTACATACCAGGGGATCTATCCGCTGAAACCGATCCGCTGAGATTTTTCAGCGGATGGATCCTCTCGTGTGTACGGGGCCTAACTCCTACAAGTCTGATTTCCCCCACATGGAAATCAAACAAAAGCAGGTGAATTAAGGAATCCATGCCCACCTGACAGCTGAGAAGACGCTAACCCTTCCATTTCACTCCTTTTGGCTCAGCCCTGTTCGGCAATTTAAACTTGGATCTCCTCTCAGATTCTGTACTCCTGACACCCCTAAAACCACCCTATCCGCTTTCTCCAACAGGATTGACTTTGCATCCGCTTTCATGAGCAATCGCCCTTTACCAAAATAGCGGGACAGAAGGAATCCAGCCTAACAAGCGACTGGCTTGAGATGCAACATGCAAAGACTTTCATGGATCCCATGCTGGTCTCACGTCAGTTTTCCCGAGGGACAGTCCTCACCCCCCCAGATCACGGGGGGGTGGACTAAAGCAATTTTTCTGATTTGAGGGTCCCTCCTGGCACCTCTCTCTAAAATACTTTGAAATGTGATACTGTACCTAACCCCTACCCTCCCCCCTCCCTGACCCGTCCATTTCCCTCAATTTCCTTCCCTTCTTCCCTCCCATTCCTTACCCCTTTCTCCCTGACTTGTTTAAAATGACTAAGTTCTTGCTTTCCTGCTGACTTTGATCCATTCACTTGCTAAATTTATAGTTTTTATTAATGTTACTGTTTTTTCTAATCCTCAGGGATGGCCGAGGCTGGGGCAGCAGTCATGCTACTCCATCCATCTTTTGACTATGGTTTCTCCATTTTCGGGTGATGGATTGTTAGTCCACTTTGAGTGCTACAACTGTTCTTTGTACAGCGACAAGGGGAGGGACCTTCCCCCTCCCATTGTCGCAGGTCCATTTTAGGCCAACTTGCACTTTGTTTTTCCTTCCTTTTTCTCTTTCCCACTAACCTCTTTTCTCTGGTTGCCAGCCCACAGAAGCTACTTCTACTCTTTCCCGCTCCAGGTCCCATGTCCAGGTTCATACTTCACTCAAAAATCGCTCCATCTCCCACAGAGAGGGATAAGTGATGTCTGTAACGTTATGCTCCTCTCCTCCACATGTCATGCCAATTAACACCATGCTCCTCTCCTCCCTCAGAGTATTCTCCCATAATGTTTAGGGCCGTAATTCAGCTATCAAAAGAAGAAAAGTGCTCCAGGCATATCACTCTCAAAAAATGGCAGTAGTTCTGCTACAGGAGACACCTGGTACTCCCCCTCCTTTCTACATGCTCATTACCCCCAATTATTTCTAGCAAATGCTGAAGATAAGACGAAGGGTGTAGCGATCCTTTTTGCGAAAACATGTAAGTTTAAGGCCCTACAAGTACACAAGGACCCCAAGGGCAGGTATCTTGGTAAAGGGGGTGTTAGATGACCACGTGTTCTCATTCATCTCTTACTATACTCCCAATAAGGGCCAGGCAAAATGTTTCCAATTTTTCTTTAAACCTTAGGGCCACTATTGGAAGGGACAGTGATATTTGGAGGAGGATCCAATATTGCGTTCGAGCAACGTCTTTACAAATCAAAACTTACTAAGGCACAACTCACCCGTCCCATGATAAATAGCTCCAGGATAGTGAAATTGATCTACCAACAAGGTCTGGCCGACATTTGGATCTTAATCCTACAAAACGGGTCTACATAGACTTCTCGAACCCCCACCAATCTTATTCCAGAATTGATCACATATTTATCTCATAAATACATATACCCTCAGTAAACAAAGCCTACATTAAGGACACAGCCCTATCGGACCATTCTATGGTTATCCTCACTTTACAAGGCCACCTCACCAGACCCCCCATATCACACTGGCATCTTAACGAAACTTTGCTTAATGACCCATCAAGGTCCTAGAACTTGACAAGGCATTGAAAGAATATTTCCTCCATAATGACATAGAGGGGACCTCAGCTGAGACTTTATGGGCGGCTCGCAAAGCAACGATCTGGGGAAAGCTCATCCAAATAGCATCACAAATTAAAAAAGAAAGAGCCTCGAACTAAAAGAAACTAGAGAGAGACGCTTTATGCAAACAGCACAAAAAAGACCTGTCAAAGGTTCAAATCGCCCAGCTAGACGCTGCCAGATTAGCTTTAAACCTATCGCTCACAGTCAAAGCCGAGAAATCCATACGTTGGAGTGGTGCAAGATTCTATCAGCAGAAAGACAAGATGAGCACAATGTTAGCGGCTAAGCTTTCTCCCAAGTTTCATTCCTTCACACTCCAAAAAATCCGATTACAGGATGGCTCCACTACCCTTAATCCCCAATGCATCCTACAATCATTTCAGGCATTCCACACCAAATTATACCAGAAAGACAACTCGGCAGATGAGTCCACTATAGAATCCTTTTTAGATGACCTACCCATACCCACCCTAAATAAAGACCATAGAGATATCATGGAAGCTCCAATCTCAACAGAAGAAACCCTAGAGGTGATCAAAAAACTAAACAGTGTCTTGGCCCCTGGTCCTGATGGTCTCTCCTCCCAGTACTATAAGACTTCCGCTCACACCCTAGCCCCACGTCTAACAATTTTTTTAAATTCTAAACAGAAGGGGGACCCAGTAGATACCCACCTAAATGCAGCTTTTATTTCTGTAATTCCCAAACCTGATAGAGACCCAGAATGAGTAGAAAACTACAGGCCCATCCCTAATTAACAATGATTAAAAAATACTAACCAAAATTCTAGCTAATAGAGTAGGCTCCTTTATCAGCCGCTATATTAACAAAAAACCAAGTGGGATTTATTCCAGGGAGATAAGGCCCAGACCAAGTAAGGCGGGCAGTGGACATTGTCTCAATCCTTCAATCTTGGTGGGATGGAGGCCCCTACCAAGAGGCCTGCTTCTATCATTGGACCTTCAAAGACCTTCGATTCTCTCTCCTGGCCTTACCTTTTTCAGTCCTAAGACTCTGGGGGTTTGGTGAAAACTTCCTGGGGCTATTGAGATCCCTCTACTCTGAACCAGAAGCTAGGGTCAGATTGCAGGGTTACTACTCCGACCCCATTAAAATCACCAGAGGGACCAGGCAAGCCTGCCCTTTACCCCCCACTGAACTTTACAGTTGCGATTAAAACTCTGGTCATTGCGATTAGATCAAATCAAAACATCAAGGGTGTTCGCTGCGGACAGGCTGTCCACAAGTGCGCACTATTCGCGGATGATACTCTTTTCATCGCCTCGCCAATAACCTCACTACCCAATATAAGCAAGCTCCTTGAATCCTTTGGGAACGTTTCAAGTTAACATGACCAAATTCCAAGCATTAAATCTCACTGCAACCTCCAATGGTAGAACAGCTGAAACCATCTTTTAAACTTAAATGGAGTGACTCCTCGATCCGATATTTAGGCATAAATCTAAGCCCCAAGAGCGAACAACTATACCAGGCAAACTTCCCTCCCATGTACCGCAAACTTGAAACTGAGTTTAAAGAACAACAGGCAAATAGCTAAATATACAATTTAAATACATATGTACAAGGGGTCTTCACAAAGTTTCCACACTTTTTTTATATTTAATAGAGTTAAAAAAAGTGTGGAAACTTTTTGTTTTAAAAAACCTTTGTGTATATATAAGTTGTTTTACTATTACTAGTTATTTTGGCCAGCCAGCCCTAAGATTTAAAAAAAGTGAAGAGACAGCAAAATACTTAAAGTCATTGTTGTGCTCTCTACTCCCAGCTAAGCAATCCATAAATTGATCAAAATTCATTCACTTCCGGAGGGACAGCTGAATTGTGATACAAGTATAGGCACTGAGGTTGTACAGAAGTTGATCTACCGATCAACTACTGTACAATCGCCCTGTTTGAATTCACCTTTGAATGTGTGGATAGGGGAATCGGGTCAATTTTTTCCATTCAACCTGCTGGTTGATTGCAAAAAACTGACTCATCTATGGGATGTTTTAGTTATTTCCAGTAGTGCACCTGATAGCGTACCTGATAGCTCCCTAGTTCTGCCCCTCCCTTTACCAGTTTTGAATGTTATTGTATTAGAGATTACAAAAGGCTAACACCTACAGTAGTCAAATATAGGCACTGCACTTGCTGCACTTAAAAATAAATTGCATTGCCCTCTATACATCAAATCATGTAAAGACAGCTAGTGGGTTAATCTGAGACTCATAGGTCCTCCTATTACAGTAAGTGGAACAATAATTACAGGAGTCTGACCCACCCACTATCATTGCACAATTGTTTTCATTTACACAAAATATTTTTATTGACAAATTGAGTAAAGAGTAGACTACAGTAGGATAAATGAAGGGAGGGGTGAGAGTATAGCTACACAATTCAGTCTAAACATTGGGTTTCAGTTATGGCGTCCCCCATATAATAATAAAAACATGCAATGATGCTTTTTAAAACTGTCCGGTAAGGCTGCGAGCGGCGAAAGAGCTGCACGTTGATTAGCGGAGGCCCGAGCCAGGACTTTTGTCCATGCTAGCCACCGTCTGGTTTGAATTTGAACACAGGGGAGGCTGGCTGGTTAATCGGAGCGGAAGGGATTCTAAATATATGGAGACTTCATTACAAAATAAGCGATGAGGACCAGAAGCAGACGTCGAGGGTAAAGCCAGACCTAGGGAAACGTCTGAGACCTTCATCCCCAGAAGCCGACCCACCGAAAGTTCGGGTGGCAGCACCAGGCCCTGCATGGCTCCTGCAGTTGCTTTACCTAAACCTCAAGTAATTGGTCGGCAGTCTCTTCTAGTAATGAATGCAAGAAACAGAGCAAACGCATCAGCTACAGCTGTGACTGCACCAGCACCCACTCAGACAGCAGGCGCAAAGAAGCGTGCAGCCTGGGATTTAAAGGGTCAGGTCAATGATATGAGGGACAAAGTGACTTCTTATAAGGGAAAGGTGCAGTCCCTCTCCGGAGAGAACGCTCGTCTTGCGAGCACTAGGGATGAGCCGAACATACCCGCGTTCGGTTCGCACCAGAACGTTCGAACAGACCGACCGTTTTGCGCGAACATTTAGAACCCCATTGAAGTCTATGGGACTCGAACGTTTGAATTCAAAAGTGCTAATTTTAAAGCCCAATATTCAAGTTATTGTTGGAAAACGTCTTTGAGAACCCGGGTCTTGCCCCAGGGAACATGTATCAATGGAAAAACAAGTTTTAAAAACTGTAGTTTTTTCTGGAGCAGCGACTTTAACCACTTCCATACAGGGCACGTATACACCTTCCCGCCCAAGCCAATTTTCAGCTTTCAGCACTGTCGCACTTTGAATGGCAATTGCGCGGTCATGCTACACTGTACCCAAACAAATTTGGCGTCCTTTTTTCCCCACAAATAGAGCTTTCTTTTGGTGGTATTTGATCACCTCTGCGATTTTTTTTTTGTGCGCAACAACTAAAAAAAGACTGAAAATGTTGAAAAAAAATATGTTTTTATTTTTTTCTGTTACTTTTTTTGTAAATAAGTACGTTTTCTTTCAATTACGGGCACTGATATGGCGGCACTGATGGGCACCGATGAGATGGCACTGATGGACATCGATGACGTAGTACTGACGGGCACAGATGAGGTGGCACTGATTGGCGGCGCTTGTATGCGGCACTGATGGGCACACATAGGCGGCACTGATGGGCACACATAGGCGGCACTGATGGGCACACATAGGCGGCACTGATGGGCACTCATGGGCGGCACTGATGGGCACTGATGGGCGGCACTGGGCACTCATGGGCGGCACTTATGGGTGGCACTGATGGCTACTTATGGGTGGCACAGATGGGCACTGATAGGTGGGCACTGGGCATGGATGGGCACTGTGGGGTGGCACTGATGGACACTGTAGGGTGGCACTGATGGACAATGTGGGGTGGCACTGATGGACACTGGGGCGGCACTGATTTAGCTATGTTGCCAGTCAGTGCCCATTTGTGGGCACTGATTGGCATCTTTTTTTTTTAATGCTTTTTTTTTTTTTTTTTTTTTTTTTTTTTTTTTTTTTACAGACTTTTTTTTTTTACAGACTTTTTTTTTTTTTTTTTTGCCCACCCTGGTGGTCCAGGGTGGGCTTCCCTGGTGGTCCATGTGGCGATCCGAGGGGGGGCTGCGCTGATAAACAATCAGCGCGAGCCCCCCCCCTGTCAGGAGAGCCGCAGATCGGCTCTCCTCTACTCGCGTCTGTCAGACGCGAGTGAGGAAGAGCCGACAACGGCTTTTCCTGTTTACATCGTGAACAGCCGTGATTCGACACGGCTGATCACATGGTAAAGAGTCTCCGTGAGAGACTCTTTACCGAGATCGGTGTTGCGGGGTGTCAGACTGACACCCCGCAACAACGATCGCCGCGATGCGCGCCCCCGGGGGCGCGCAGCGGCTCAGAATCCTGAGGACGTCATATGACGTCCGGTCAGGATCAGACAACCACTTTGCCGCCGTCAATATGTCATTGGCGGGCGGCAAGTGGTTAATGATGCTTAAAGTGAAAAAAAAATAAATCCTTTAAATATCGACAATAGTCTATAGTAGTGGCACATGTTTAGAAATGTCCCTGCACAACATGAAATTACTCTCAGAAAAAAGTAATTTAATACTTCTTGCGGCTTTAATGTAATGTTTGGTCCCTGCAATATGGATAAAAATCATGGAAGAAAATAGCATGACTCACTGTGAGTTTCCCCGCCACTACTCCCCCCAGGTCATTACAAGACCCAGTGCCGATCCTGACCTCCCTGGGGCCCTAAGCAAAATGACATGGCACATTAAAAATGAGAAGCAGGGGGCGCTGACGACAGTGACATGTCACATTAAAGAAAGTTGAGAAGCGGTGTGGTGGACGTGCTAAAATGAAAATGTTATTTTATGTTATGATTAGAATCACTGAAATATTTCTCTTTCTATATCCCTCATACTGTTTATTTGTTTTCATACGCATTATGCATATGTATGTATGGGAATGATCAATACTGCTTATTTTCCTTGATACGATTTGTCAGATATGATATTAAGTTTTAAAAGTCAAAAGAACACAGCATTGAAAATGAAGGATAAAGCTATTTTGAAACCAACAAATGTGTTCAGCCCATCCCCCCACTGCATTCCTAGACGGCTTTTATTCCAAAACCCCCTTTCTCGTTCCTTGCTCAGTTGTGACAGGAAAAGCACTGATGGCTACTTATGGGTGGCACAGATGGGCACTGATAGGTGGGCACTGGGCATGGATGGGCACTGTGGGGTGGCACTGATGGACACTGTAGGGTGGCACTGATGGACAATGTGGGGTGGCACTGATGGACACTGGGGCGGCACTGATTTAGCTATGTTGCCAGTCAGTGCCCATTTGTGGGCACTGATTGGCATCTTTTTTTTTTAATGCTTTTTTTTTTTTTTTTTTTACAGACTTTTTTTTTTTTTTTTACAGACTTTTTTTTTTTTTTTTGCCCACCCTGGTGGTCCAGGGTGGGCTTCCCTGGTGGTCCATGTGGCGATCAGAGGGGGGGGGCTGCGCTGATAAACAATCAGCGCGAGCCCCCCCCCTGTCAGGAGAGCCGCAGATCGGCTCTCCTCTACTCGCGTCTGTCAGACGCGAGTGAGGAAGAGCCGACAACGGCTTTTCCTGTTTACATCGTGAACAGCCGTGATTCGACACGGCTGATCACATGGTAAAGAGTCTCCGTGAGAGACTCTTTACCGAGATCGGTGTTGCGGGGTGTCAGACTGACACCCCGCAACAACGATCGCCGCGATGCGCGCCCCCGGGGGCGCGCAGCGGCTCAGAATCCTGAGGACGTCATATGACGTCCGGTCAGGATCAGACAACCACTTTGCCGCCGTCAATATGTCATTGGCGGGCGGCAAGTGGTTAATGATGCTTAAAGTGAAAAAAAAATAAATCCTTTAAATATCGACAATAGTCTATAGTAGTGGCACATGTTTAGAAATGTCCCTGCACAACATGAAATTACTCTCAGAAAAAAGTAATTTAATACTTCTTGCGGCTTTAATGTAATGTTTGGTCCCTGCAATATGGATAAAAATCATGGAAGAAAATAGCATGACTCACTGTGAGTTTCCCCGCCACCACTCCCCCCAGGTCATTACAAGACCCAGTGCCGATCCTGACCTCCCTGGGGCCCTAAGCAAAATGACATGGCACATTAAAAATGAGAAGCAGGGGGCGCTGACGACAGTGACATGTCACATTAAAGAAAGTTGAGAAGCGGTGTGGTGGACGTGCTAAAATGAAAATGTTATTTTATGTTATGATTAGAATCACTGAAATATTTCTCTTTCTATATCCCTCATACTGTTTATTTGTTTTCATACGCATTATGCATATGTATGTATGGGAATGATCAATACTGCTTATTTTCCTTGATACGATTTGTCAGATATGATATTAAGTTTTAAAAGTCAAAAGAACACAGCATTGAAAATGAAGAATAAAGCTATTTTGAAACCAACAAATGTGCTCAGCCCATCCCCCCCACTGCATTCCTAGACGGCTTTTATTCCAAAACTCCCTTCTCGTTCCTTGCTCAGTTGTGACAGGAAAAGCTTTCCCCTCCCCCTCCTTTTCACTCGGATCTCCTGAAAGCTTGTGGAGGAAACTTGTCTGCTTTACTGAGAGAACTTTGGATTTGCAAGAAGAGCATGGAATGGACTTGTGAGAAGAAACCACCCTTTTATGTGAACTGATCAATGAGAAGCTTCATGCCAAGGACAAGCCACACAGGGGAGGAGGGTAGAGTGGGTGTATGATGTGAACCAATCGGGGGCGCATGCGCGGCGCGATGCTGGACAGACTCGCCTGAGCCGCGCTCCACGAGACCCGGGCCTTCTAGGCGGATTACCCAGGGCATTTTAAAGATTTTAGTGGCGAATCCACCTGGCACCCCTGCGGGAACATACAGCGCATGCCATCCGCTAGGAAGAAGCGGAATCGGAGCTCCGGGCATACCCTCACCAACTTTCTCATCGATATGGAGCAGAGGCACAAGAAGGTGTCCCAAGATGGCGCCGGCCAGCTCGTGTGGACACAGGCCTGCACAGACTCTAACTCATCCGAGGCACATCCTGAGCAGCACAACAGTGAGTACAACTCCCCTCTCTCCAAGGCTGACCTGGATGAGAGCCTTGCTGCTATATTTAACAAACTGGTGGAGAAAATAGAAAGTGAAGTACACAAATCTACAGCAGCCCTCTCCCAGGAGATTGCCAGCATAGGCAATCGTACTGATCTCCTGGAGACAAAACACGATGAGCTCGCCCTGGCTCACAATGATCTTAGAAAGGACCATGAGAACTTAGCTGACAACTTTGCTTTCATGCAGGCACAGGTTTAGGACCTTGACAACCGAAACCGCCGCCATAATATTAGGCTGCAGGGGGTCCCAGAGACAGTCACAGATCTGATGCCTGCAGTATCTAAGTTCTTTCATGATCTTCTACCAGACAAACCACCATCTGCCTTCATATGTGACAGGATTCACAGGGCGCTGCGACCAAAACCCCCTTCAGACAGTCCACCAAGGGACATTATGTTGTGTATGAGGGATTTTCTTATTAAAGAAGAAATAATGCGTGCCTCTAGGAACTCCACCAACCTCACCATGGAGGGTAAAAGAATCCAAATATACCCTGATATATCCCCTGCGACTCTTGATAGGAGACGCAGGATGAAAGAAGTAACCACCATCTTGCAGGCTGCCAGGATTAGGTATCGCTGGGGGTTCCCCTTTAAGCTTACGTTCCCACACAACGGATCGACATATACGGTCTACAATGTCATCGAGGGCAAAGAACTGCTGGTGAAATTGGGCCTGTTAACTCAGGACCCTCTTATCCGCCCCCCCGCTACACCTAGGCCTTCACCGATCTGGTCCACCCCATCATCTAGACATAGCCAAAGAGACCAAAGAAGATTGATCCATTCCTTTCAGAATCATCCTATGTGAGCTGATATGATCATCCCACGATTTGACTTAAGTTATTTTTTTTTCTCCCCTCACAGGAACTTTTTTTTCTCATTTTATTTTATTATTCCTCTCTTCAAAAATGGATACTGGCTCGGGACACATCATAATTTTTCACCTCAGAATTCTCCCGTGGATTCATCTCTAATGACCTCCCCAACTAACCTTCCTCCTACGGATGGACTATGGTAGGTCAACACAACCATCATGAGTTCATAACCACGTGTCCTTGCTCTTACACTGCCTGAGCATAAGCTTGTCATATCCAGAACTTACACTCTCACTGCACGCTGGTCCAGTCTCATCCAGACCTTGCCAGTTTAATTATTTTTTCTCTTGTTTTAAATTTTTCTGATCAACCTCTGTTGCTTTCAATTACCAGCCACCTGACTCGCAATGTGTGATACTAGATCATCTGTTCCACTTCATCACTCCATTTACTCCGGTGGGGGCTCCCGCCAAATGCACATTGAACCAAATCTTGTTTAAAGATTATTTCAAATTTTTTCTATTATTTTTTTTTATCAAGAAGCCTGGAGCATCCGTCGTCGCTAGATTGACCCCACTCCCACAACCGTTCTCGACTGCTGTTCCATTTCAGGATGGGGCATCACTCGAGCAGTTTGTGGGCCAGGGACATTTTTGTCCCATGTCCTATTACATGTTCATATTGTAAGTTTAAACAAAGTAAGAATATGATAAGCGCTCCAAATATAAGGTAAATCACAACAAAGGTATAAACATGTGATTAAAATGAATATAATAAACCAGAATATGTGACAAAACTCTAATGTGTATAAAGAGTGTGTCCAAAAGGTGATGCAGGGGTATGACCTCTAGCTGTGGTGGGTATCTACCCTCTGCGTATCAACATGCATCAAAAACCACAGAATTGTGCAAAAAATGAGTGATAAAAATCAAAACAAAATAAGTGATGATCTAGCAGTCTATGAAAATGATGATATATGATTCCAATTTTCAGGTTCTTCACTCTGATTGTAGTGCAATATCCACACAGATGTTGTAGTGCCCTTACCTTAAGGGTGCTATATGTGCGCATATAGTATTATCTCTCAAAGTCCCGAAGTCTCAGGTCTCATCTGTCCCAGGATTGCTGGCTTGAGCTGTTCAGATGCTCCAAAGGATCCAGGTTCAATGATTCCGAATGTGTGGTGTAGAAGGGAAAAAAAAAAAATGCCTCCAATGGTGTAGTATATAAAAATCCCAACAGGGTTTAATGCACCAAATGCGGGGAGTTGCACAGGCAAAAAGTAGATAAGATGTACAGGCAGCGTTTTGAATATCGCGGGGACGCGGCGTACAAACTACTGCCTTATGTCCTGATGGCCATTATTTTATTTACTATTTCATTGTTTTATAAGAGATATGCACACTTACCTTACACATTTTCTCAAACTGTATATGATTTTGTGCTGACAATTACTACATATTTGCTTGTGTGTTGGGTTAGAAATCTGCTTTCCTGGTTTTATTCCCGATCAGAACTTATTCTGTCGATAATTCACATAGTGCCTACTCATGGGTATTAGGATAATTTCCCATAACACACAAGGATTTAACTCGCCTCACAAACGTAAAAAAGCATTTCAACATTATAAGAGATTAGAAGCTGATATTGTCTTACTCCAGGAAACGCATTTTGCCACATCCAATCATCCTACTTTTTTTAACAGATCATATGGACAACACCATTATACTACTTTTTCTAATAAAACTCGTGGAGTAGCAATTTTCATTCGTAACTCTGTCATCTTTGATATCCAACATATTTTAAAGACCCAGATAGCCGTTTTATTATACAGTACTAAAGGGCACCATTAATAACAAAGGGATCACTATAGCATCGGTATATGCCCCAAATGACTCTCAAACTTATTTTTTTTCAGATTTTTTTAACACCCTAGATAGATTTCATTCCCCTCACATAATTCTTGGTGGGGACTTTAATCTAACGGCACATCCTGCTCTAGACAGAAGTAAAACTACCCCCTCCACAAAATCTTTCTCCAAAACGATTAACAGACTCATCAATAAGAACCAGCTAATTGATTCCTGGAGGGCCCACAATGTAGGAACAAAGGCCTATACACATTACTCCCACCCACATGACTGTTACGCCAGATTGGACTACATCTTTTGCACCCCCATCCTGCTAGCAAACTCCTCGCAAGCACATATTCACCCATGCCCATGGGCTGATCATGACATCACCTCTTTTGACACATCACATATAGGCCTCCCCTCCTCTACTTATAATTGGCGCCTTAATGACTCTATTCTGACAGACCCGGGGAATAGAAACTCCATTTCAACACACATCGACAATTATTTCCAAGACAACATCAATGAAGACACACCTCCTACTTCCCTTTGGGTTGCCCATAAGGCAGTTCTAAGAGGCCACATTATTAAAATTGCCACAACTAAAAATAGAGAAAGACTTGCTGAGATTAAATGTCTGACAAATGACTTAAACCACTTATATAATAGATTACAACACACAATGTCCCTAGAAATCACACAACAGATCCAAGCCAAACGTAGGGCCCTTGACCTTATTTTATCGGCCAACACGGAAAGATCTTTGAGGTTCTCAAAGGCCAAATTCCTTTTACATAGCAACTCGCCCTCGGCAATGTTTGCCAGGAAATTGAACCAGGATGTCAACCCCACACATGTCTACAAACTACGTGACAACCGCGGAAACCTCATTACACATCCTCAGGGAGTCCTTGACATCTTTACAGACTTTTACAAACAACTACTGTCGGACCCATGTACTGATTCAAACACACTAGCCAACTCCTGGTTAAATGACCTACAACTCCCCTCCTTAGACGACCATCAATCAGATTCCCTAAACAGACCTTGTACGATTGAAGAGATTACCAATGTAATTAAATCCCTCAAAGTATCCACAGCCCCAGGCCCGGATGGATTCACAACATCCTACTACAAAAAGTTTGCCCCCTTATTAGCTCCTAGTCTTATGAAATTATTTAATCACGTCTTGGAAGGTAATCATTTCCCAGAAGAGATGCTCTTAGCTAACCTCTCCTTGATCCCTAAACCCGATAAGGACCACACCCTCCCCCAAAACTTTCGTCCCATTTCAGTATTAAATAACGACCTTAAAATATTTGGCAGAATCCTTGCTGACAGACTGGCCACAGTAATCTCTCCCCTAATTCATCAAGACCAATCAGGATTCATCCCTGGCAGGCAAATAGTCGACAACATCAGACTGGTGACTAATGTAATCCAAGATGCTAATTTGAATTCCAGACAAGCCCTCCTCTTGAGCTTAGACATCCACAAAGCTTTTGACAGCGTTAGCTGGTCCTACTTGAATAAGCTCCTCCCCAAATTCGGAATCGCAGGCAATTTTCTTCAGGGATTTAATGCCCTATACCATTCCCCTCACACTCGCATTAAGATCCCGGGCAACAATTCGGAATTCTTCCCGTTAGGCAGAGGCACTAGACAGGGATGTCCCTTATCCCCACTCCTCTTTGCTCTAGCCATAGAGCCCCTCGCCCAAGCAATTAGGTTCAACTCTGATATTCGGGGATATCTGAGAAACAACTCAGAATTCAAGATCAGCCTATACGCTGACGACGCACTAGTATTCCTTACAGAACCCCTCCTCTGTAACCCAGTTCTCCTGGACACACTAAATACTTTCCATGCCCTCTCCGGCCTTAAAATCAACCCTACCAAATGCTCAGCTCTCCCACTTAACTTAAACTCCGATCTACAGGCCACACTACGTAATAACTTCCCATTCGTATGGTGCCCGGACTCATTCAAATACTTAGGGGTTAATATCACCTCATCATATAATCACTTATATAGAGCCAACTATCCCCCCATCATCACTCGTATTGGTTCCCTCCTCAATTCCTGGTCCTCCTATCACATCTCCTTTCTGGGCAGGGTCTGCGCCATTAAAATGAACATTACCCCTAAATTATTGTACTATTTTCGATCCCTCCCAATACTTGCCCCAAAAACCAAAATTGAAAGCATACAAAGAACTATTAACAAATTTATTTGGGCAGGCAAGAAACCTAGATATGGCTACGCTCTCCTACACCGTCCACAATTGAAAGGTGGCCTGGGTCTCCCCAACCTTTGGCATTACTATTTGGCCACAAAACTCTCCCAATTATCCCAGTGGTTCTCCCCATTAAAAAATTTACCTTGGAAGAAGTTCGAATCTATAACGGTCCTCCCATACCACCTTCAGGGCATATTGTGGTCCAACACTGTCCTTTATAGAAAAATATCCAAACGTAACCTTGTTGTTGCCCATCTCTTTCAATTATGGGTTAAAATAAAAGACTCCCACTTTCTCTCATCACCCATATCCCCTCTCACATCATTTCTTGGTGACACCAGATTTAACCTCGCATTCACAACCAGACCACGGTTCTCATATTGGATTGATAATAACCTCATAACCCTAGCCTCACTTCAATCTAATTGGGACTTTAAATCCTTTGCAGCGTTACAGAGGGACTGTGGCCTTCCATACTCAGAGCTAGAAAACTACAGGCTTATAAAATCCTTTTTTGCACAATTCTTTTCTCTCTCCACCCTCCCCACTAGAACCTTATTTGAGAGGATATGCCTAACCTCCTCAAGAGATAGAGGGATGATTTCTCGTTTATATGACTACCTCAATAACACAAATATGAATGAAAAATCCTCCCAGATGCTACATTGGGAAGAGGATTTAGGTATCACAATCTCCCCTGAGACATGGTACTCTATGGCGGAGAATCTCCGTAAATGTAACAAAGCCATAACCTTTAGAGAAACACCAATTAAGATATTCTCCAGATGGTATTTCACCCCCTCTAAGCTACATTCCTTCTATGTATCTGTCTCCCCAAACTGTTTCAGAGGCTGTGCGGAACTTGGTACCCTATTGCACACCTTTTGGAGCTGCCCCCTACTAGACCAATTATGGAAAACTGCTGCAGCAAAATTTGAAGCGACCACAGGACACAAAATTTCCCTCACTCCTCAAATCGGTATCCTCTATGCGGGGATCCCTGACATTCCCATACCAAGCGTCAGACTACTACACTTCATGTGTAGCTCTATACAGTGGATGGTCGCACTTAACTGGAGAACCAGCACAATTTCCTGGCAACAGGTCTTGGATCGCATGGAGACTCTTAAACTCTCTGAGAGAGTCTACCATACTCTTAATGATAGCCTACATATATATTACTCTAAGTGGTCTACCTGGTCCACCCCTTATTAGGACTGACCCCGTCTCCTCTCCCCCCACCTTCACTGTTTGTGTACAACATCATTTCTTTTCTATATGTAAGCAATGGCTCTAGTTCTATATAACACAAGATTAAATATAGCTATTTGATATCTCGTGCAAAATTTCTACATTATTTTTATACCATGATTTATGTACTTTCTATTACAACACTTGGCTGTATTTTGTTCTGCCTATTTTATTATTGTCTGTATGCCTATTCACATTTAAATTTACAATAAACCTTGGTAAACATGATGTGAACCAATCAATGTATGCTTTGTGATTTCATATGACTAATAAAACTAAAGTGAGGAGGGCTTCCTCTTCCTGTTGGGACTGAAGCTGAGAGAGGTGAGATGTGAATCTTTTTGTCTGTAGATTGCACTGTCTCACCATAGTAATTTCAATCAGACGGCAGAGATGGGTTAGGCCTGAGATTGTCAGGAAATCAATTAATTAGTCCATATCATTTTGGCCGCCCAACGTGTATTTTGCTCTATTGGGGGGGATACAGCACCCGGGATGCGGTGGGGTGCGTCTGTGCGGATGGAGACAGATCACCTCCATGGATGCGCTTTTTGCAGCAATCTGCTTCCGTGCAGACGCACTTCATTCTCTCGGTTGTGCTGTGCCTCACCCAATCAAAGATGGGAAAACGTTCTTGAGCAAAATGTTTGACCCATCATCCCTTTCTGCCGGTCTGACGTTTGTTTTCTGTTTGATGTCTTTGTTTGATGTTTGTGTTTTTCTGTTTCACGTGTTGTGTTAGTTTGAATGTGGCTGTTTCAGGGGTCTATGTCTGTAGGCGATGGGTGGACAGTATTTTTCCTTCAGGGGTCCTGAGCCGGCCTTGGGGTGGAGATGTTTATGTGTGCATGCTGTCCCTGGATTCCTTCCTGAAACATCCATAATTTGCTGGTGTTGGGTTAAGTGAGGTTGGCAGTATGCACATGTCAATATGTCTGGTCTGAAAGAAGAGGTTTTTGGGGTTCATTTAATTTTTTTTTTGGGGGGTTGACTTTTGGGGGTTGTCTTGGCTAAGGGCGCTAGGAGGTATGTATTGGACAGACAATACATACACAGAACACAAAATACACGGAATACGACGTTTCAGCCCTCTGTCTGTAGAGCGTTAATTCTGAACCCCTAACCCCAAAAATATGTATATATATAAAAAAATATATATACATAAATGTATCTTGTCTACATACACATATGTAAAATGTAGCCAAATACCCTTAGTACCCCTAGTTCCCCCAAATCCTGGCCCCGTGCCAGGCCAAATCTCAGCTCACCTAGCCAAGCAAAAGCAACCCCCCGTTATATCCCCCAAAAAAACTCACTTAGCTCCACTTAGTTAAGTGAACCCCAAAACCTAGCTCGCTTAGCCAGGCCAAAGCACCCCCAATTTAATCCCCCCAAAAAAACTCACTTAGCTCCACTTAGTTAAGTGCCCTTTGCCAGTTTGATTGTTGTAATGTGATACCCAGGGCCTGTTGCTATGGTTATTGCCCCTTCATTTCCCTCATGTTGTGCCCACGATGCACCGGCTGGTGGAGACATGGGCCCTGCCCGAATGCTGTTCCCTGCTGGAAGCATGGGCCCCGCCCGAATGCTCAAGGCCTTGCCCCGTCCTGCCCCTATCCCATGTGCTCAGTATTGCCCCGTCCTGAACGCAGATGGTGTCACCTCCTGCCCGCTGCCCGCTGCCCATACTGGATTCTGTGCTATACGGCACATACCCTCATTCTCTCCTTCGTTTTTGTCCTAAGGGGGGCTATTATGCCATTTTGTTGGACAAAAAGCGAAAGGATGAGAATACCTGTTCTGGATGAACATGATTGTTCTGAACTCATGGAGGTAGAATCCGCTCATTTGCTGTCCTGGATGCCCTGACCCCAATGCCTTGATTCACCTTGTATGTTGCTGGCTCCTAAGGTAGCGCTGAGGTGGTAGAGAGTGAGTAAATCCTTGCATTCATTGCTACAGTCCTTGTGTTCACAGTCACAAATGAAGGATGAGGAGATTCTGGGTATCACATTGGAACATTTAAATGGTTTTATTCCACATACCATGCCAGGCCACCCTCAGGGTTAGTGGGTAAGTGGCCCCAAGGGGGGAGCATTCATTATCCCCTTTTTGAAATCTTGTTTGAGACAGTCTCTAGATTAGGTTGTTATAAGCTATGACAGTTGCAATTACAGTCTGATACTTTGAGAAATTATGTGACCGCCCTTGGAAAATAGTTAACTAATATCCGTGTACAAGTTTTTTCTCGCATTTCTGATGTAGGTACTGATAATTACCGATATCCCCTGGGTGATGATTAAGAGGTTCCTTCGAAAAACATTCTCTGGAGATGAGATATGATGGACTGTGCCACCCACATCTGAATGAAACTTTATATCTTTTTTCAAATACATGTGATTGTGACCACTGGGGTTTGTGGGTTGGAATATCCCAAAGGGGGGTCCCGGATTTGAGTCCAATAATCACTGTGATATATTACATAGGGTAATTAGTTAATTATTGTCAGAGTGTAAAGAAGTTCTTTAATGAAATAATTAGGTTTAATTCTGCCTGTAAATGTTTATAAATATGTTATCCCCAACAACTGAAAATATATTATGATATGTCAAAGCATAAACATGGGATTAGAACAAAGGTTTAATAGAAAAATTGTTGATTGAGATTGTGTGAAGAATTGTATACAATTCAGATAATGGTAAACAACATGGTATTTTGTATTTAACAGGAAATCCTACATATCTGGTTGTAAGAATTAATAAGTTGAGGATTGAGCAATGTTTACAACAGATTCTAAACTTGGGTTTGGTTTATTATAAGGTTCCCCAGGAAAAATATTAAAATATGAAAGTTATGTTCAATCTAAAAACTTTATAAAAAATTGTAAAAATAAAATTAAAAAACAAACAAGTGCTAAAAGTTCTTATAACATGGTGTTTATGACAGGGTGGAGATATTGGATTGGGAGGAGGAGGTTCTCGTGAAAATGGCCACTTCACAGTTCATTAGGCTGGAGCTAGTCTGTGAATTTCGCGAGTTTGTCCTCTAAACGATCTTTTGTCGCTGCTGTAGTCAAGAAATGTCATATTATAATGTAATGTACATGATTTTTGGCAGATGTACAAACCAAATATGTTTAAAATTTTTAGAAAAAGGGTTAAAAATGAGAAAAACGATACAATTTGATTGTAGTCAGATTGTATGGTATATGGTGTATCGTATAGATCTTGTCCAATTTGGGCAAAGGGGGGGGGGACAGATGTTTCCTCTTAAGAGATTGTCGAACAGATGTGTTTTCCTGTGGAGAGCACTAAGGACATGTGATCTGGCTGCTAGAGATCAGGTTACGCAGCCTGACAGAAGCCATGTAACTTTCTACTGATGGGTTTTAAATGACTCTTAGGCCTCGTTCAGATGGGCAAACATGTACGATGAAAATGGTCCGCCGGACCGTTTTCAGCGTACATGTCCGCCCGGAGATTT
This sequence comes from Rana temporaria, assembly GCF_905171775.1. NCBI lineage: Eukaryota > Metazoa > Chordata > Amphibia > Anura > Ranidae > Rana > Rana temporaria. Next base: position 223,039,888 of record NC_053493.1, read on the forward strand.
CTGTATGATCGCTGTACACACCATCATACAGAAATCCGCGTGTACACGATACGCGGCGACGAGGCCGCGCTGTCGCCGCGACGATGACGCGGCGATGTGCGCGGCCTTGGCAGTTCAATGCTTTCACGCATGCGTCAAAGTCATTCGACGCATGCGAGGGATGGCGGCCACTCGGACATGTACGGTAAGTCTGTACAGACGACTGAACATGTCCGACGGACATGATTCCAGCGGGCATGTTTCTAAGCAAGTTTAGAAACATTTGCCCGCTCGAAACCGGTCTGGCGGGCAAATGTACGCTGGAATCCTGTCCGCTCGGCTGTACAGACGACCGAACATGTCTGCTGAAACTGGTCCGCGGACCAGTTTCAGCAAACATGTTCGGTCGTGTGTACGGGGCCTTAGAGTCCACTGCGATGTTTGAAGGCAAAAATATATATTTGTCTGAAGTAAATATTAAGTGAACTATAAAAGCATATTATAGGGCAAATCTTTATTTAATAATAAAAGGTAATTTGTACACAATCATTTGAAGATCTGTAAGAAAGCCCATATTAATTTAGTAGTTTGGTTTGATATAGAGATCTCTCTTTATTTCTTTCTCTCTATTTCTCTCTTTCTCTCTCTTTCTTTCTTTCTCTGTCTCTCTCTCTTTCTCTCTCTCTCTTTCTTTCTCCCTCTCTCTCTCTTTCTCCCTCTGTCTCTCTCTCACACACACACACACGCACACACACACACACACACACACACTCTCTCTCTCTCTCTCCTAAAATATGGTGTTAAACTGCATAGCTAAAGAAAAGGTCAGTTAAAATAGTGAAAAATAAAGATACAACATGAACAGATGATGCAGTATGATAGAGCCATATTTATGGAACAAAATGTCACTTTCCAGGCTTCAGATTGACAGATGTATTAATGGAAGGGATGCTGTGTCCTTTATATTTGGATCCATGTGGAGATACAGTTAAACTTTCTGTATGTTCGTTTATGCTGAAGGCTGCTATGTTTGTTTAAACAGTCATGTGACAAGAGTATTCATACTGTATGATCAGTTCTGAAAACTAGTGTAATGTAATGAATATGTTTCGTTAGGAAATAAAATATTTAGGACAGAGCCCAATATAAAATTAAAACACTTATGAAGGAAAATATAGTAATTAGGTGAAATGGATGCTTTTATGAAATTTAACTTAGTAATGGGAATGTAGATTGGATAAATTATGTTTGCTATGGTCAACAGAGGTTTGTTAACTGTAAACAAGGATGCATTCCAGCATATTACTGAACACCTAGTGGCCACTTCACAAACGTCTTTGTTAAAATCGCATGACCCTAAACATATGGCCTTATACATGATATTAGGTGACAAGGGGGGTGCATCTGGAACCATACCTGCGGACCGTATTTTGGGTGATAACACATTTGTGCTCAGGTATATCAATTTTGTTTATATTGGTCACGATAATGTTTTGTTATATTGACCGTGTCCTCCATTACCGTCATCTGTTAAAGAAAACACATACCACATTTTCACGTGAGGGAAAGAATAATGTTTGACCGCCTCCTGAAGTTTCGTTGAAGAAGGACAACGGATAAGCCCTGTCTGGGAGCTATACGAAAAATAAAAGAGTTGACAGTAGGGAGGCCAGACCAGGGACAAAGAGAGCATAGGGCAGTACTGATAAAATAGTAATTTTAAGGGGGGACTGTGGTGGACGTGCTAAAATTAAAATTGTATTTTATGTTATGATTAGAATCACTGAAATAATTCTCTTTCTATATTCCTCATACTGTTTATTTGTTTTCATACGCATTATGCATATGTATGTATGGGAATGATCAATACTGCTTATTTTCCTTGATAAGATTTGTCAGATATGATATTAAGTTTTAAAAGTCAAAAGAACACAGCATTGAAAATGAAGGATAAAGCTATTTTGAAACCAACAAATGTGTTCAGCCCATCCCCCCACTGCATTCCTAGACGGCTTTTATTCCAAAACCCCCTTTCTCGTTCCTTGCTCAGTTGTGACAGGAAAAGCTTTCCCCTCCCCCTCCTTTTCACTCGGATCTCCTGAAAGCTTGTGAAGGAAACTTGTCTGCTTTACTGAGAGAACTTTTTTATGACACGTGGATTTGCAAGAAGAGCATGGAATGGACTTGTGAGAAGAAACCACCCTTTTATGTGAACTGACCAATGAGAAGCTTCATGCCAAGGACAAGCCACACAGAGGAGGAGGGTAGAGTGGGTGTATGATGTGAACCAATCAATGTATGCTTTGTGATTTCATATGACTAATAAAACTAAAGTGAGGAGGGCTTCCTCTTCCTGTTGGGACTGAAGCTGAGAGAGGTGAGATGTGAATCTTTTTGTCTGTAGATTGCACTGTCTCACCATAGTAATTTGAATCAGACGGCAGAGATGGGTTAGGCCTGAGATTGTCAGGAAATCAATTAATTAGTCCATATCAGTGGGGGGAGGGGGTGTTCTGCTGTCGGAAATGACTCAGCCAGCAAGTTTAGAAGCGGGGTGAGGGGGCGAAAATTACTTCTCACCAGGCGGGGCCTCTAGTAATTTGGGGGGCCCTTTGCAGCTTTGCGGGGCCCTAAGCGGCTTTCATAGTGAGCCTATAGGGAGGAACAGCCCTGACAAGACCCTTTGGCTCTATATACTTTTAACAGCAATATACATGCGGTGCAAACAAGATAAGGACTGTAGGTTTCTTAAGAATTATATGAACCATGTCAGACTTTGCTGCTGCATATTGCACAATTTCCTAAAGAGACCCCCAACAAACTACATGACACTTGTGACTGATGAGGCTACTGATGTTCCAGTGGTGGTGGCCCGTGAGACTGTCCATGCAGGCTTGGCCCCCCAAAGCGCACGTGCTGTGTGGCAACAATATGTCGATTATTTTAGGGGTGGGGGGGCCATTACAATGCCTGATCTTGGCTCAATCATTTTTTTTTTTGGGAAAGAAAAATTCTAGAAAAAAGGGGGGTTGCCATCCGGGGCCCCCTTTGAACAAATTCTGTGAAGAACTCCTGTTCTCTGAAGACCTCCATTATTTCTGCAAGTCAAAATTAAGCAAAAAAAGCTAATGTCAGTCAAGCCTTAGCTTTCTCCCTATATCTAACCCACAAACTCATCCACTGATCATAAAGTCCAAAAATCAAGTTTTGTATCGTGGTACTGCACGATCGTTCTCCCGACGTTTTCTACCGACTGCGAACGACGTTCTCACTTACGCAATATCCCTTATACACTATGCATGCAAGAAGCTCCGCACGCCTCCCCGCCCATGACAATCGTGCTAGTAATTACCGCGGTCGGTCAGTGCACTTCACTGAAGACATGATGGAGGACACTCAGGAGAGACAGGAAGCTTCAACCCTCAAGTAAGGAGAGAGGCCAGGCACACACCAGGAGCAGGAGCATGAACAAAGCCACCAACATGACCTTCGATGAGATGGTGGAGATGGTTGCCATTGTTGAAAAGGGGGACTATGATTGTCTAAAAGGGCCTTACAAGAAGCCCAAGAAGGTAAAGGCCCAGATAATGTAGAAGGTTCAGATGACTTTCCATGAGAAATTCAAGGTGCAGAGGTCAAGGCAGCAATTAAGGAAGAGGTGGTCAGACTTGAAAAGAAGAGACCCGGAGCAGATGGAGAGAATTTGAAGAGTCCTCATAAGACGTAAGTAATTTTCATGTGTACTCCGAGTATTTGTTTTTATTATTTTGCGGCATGTGCTTTTTCTTTCAGGTTGTGTATATATACAGTTCAAGAATAGATGTCTCAAGGTTCATGTTTGTGGGCATAATAATTGGTTGTTCATTCTATTTATGATCATTTTATGTGAGACCAATTTTTTATTTAATGTAGATGTGTTATTAACTAGATTTAAATAATTCAACTTAAGTCAATATACAGTAAAAGGAGAGTATGCTCAGCACAGCAGTTGATTACACATATGGACTCAGTAGCACAATGGTTGGCATGGCCGATCCACCTTATAGGCTCACTATGCAAGCCGCTTAGGGCCCTGCAAAGCTGCAAAGGGCCCCCCAAATAACTAAAGGCCCCGCCTGGTAAGTCATTTTCGCCCCCTCTCAACTCGCTGGCTGCATGGGAGAAGAGGCAACAAGTCAGCACCCCTTGCTTCTCAATTTAATGTAAGATGTCATTTCTGACAGCAGAACACCCCCTCCCCCCACTTCTCAACTTTCTGTAATCTGACATGTCACTGTCGTCAGAGCGCCCCCCGCTTCTCATTTTTAATGTGCCATGTCATTTTGCTTCGGGCCCCAGGGAGGTCAGGATCGGCAACTGAGTGTTGGTCACAAGAACAACCTAGTTAGGGTGTCACACAGAGGTGATCCAGTGTATACTTGTTGTTTTTCCATGTAGGAAACTTGGCCAAAGATAGAATAATGCAGCAGCTTTGGTAATGGAACAAACCTTGTGTTAAGCTTAGATGGATTGTAAAAACAGACAATTTTACCACACTTTTTAAAAAGAATGATTGATATTCCTCTTTCAGGCCTCTAATCTTTTTGATTCATCTATCTCTTTTTTTACAATCTCATAGGGCGCAATGAAGCTGCAGCAGTGGAGCCGACCAACCCCACACAGAGCCAAGCCCCACCTTCGCTGGATGTGCAGGAAGTGCAAAATTCCACCACATCAGGTCAGTGTCATACAACACAGCTTCAGGTAATACATGTAGGCCTGCATAATTTTAATACATGTTTTTTCCAAATTTCAGGAGGTGTCCGAGCTGTTGGGGGCGGATTGGACACCTACAGTGCCCATGTTCTAATTGGGGAGATCATGTCCTGCAGGGCAGAAATAGAGGACACAAACCTCACCCTAGAGAATAGTCTAAACAAAAACAGAAAGCTGGAACAAAAAATGAAGAATCTTATTGATATTTTAGATTTGTGGTGTTTACATTGACAATGATGAGTATTTAGTACAGGAAAATAAACATGACACTATGATAACGTAGGAGAAAGCTAGAATGAACTCAAATTAGAAAATAATCAAACAAAGAAAAGCCCCTCACAGATAATGTAATTGGAGCGCAGCAAAGAGCCACATGCAAAGTATTGCATCAAAAATTGTTATTAGACACCCCTGTTAAACAGGGGCAGAAACATTGGGCCTTAGGAACAACACAACACTGCAGCCCCTCACAGATACTGTAATTGGAGCTCAGCAAAGAGCCACATGCAAAGTATTGCATCAAAAATTGTTATTAGACGCCCCTGTTAAACTGGGGCAGAAAAATTGGGCCTTAGGCACTGGTGGCAGAGCCCAGAAACAAAAATGTTTTACTAGCTATCAGCAAGATCAGTGAGGAGGAAAAGGATATTCAGTCAGAAGCATAACAGGACAGTCACTCAGCATCAGCATAGGCAGTATCCAAGGGATCTGTCATTTCCAAAAAAATATTCAGTTACATCAGCATCAGGTGCTTGGTAGCTGGTGTTGATCCAAGCCTGATTAATTTTTATGAAGGTCAGTCGATCGACGGAGTCGGTGGAGAGGCGCACCCTGTGATCGGTCACAAAGCCTCCAGCAGCACTGAATGTGCATTCTGAAAGAATGCTGGATGCAGGGCAAGCCAGTAGCTCAATTGCGTACTGTGCAAGCTCTGGCCAGTGATCCATCCTCAAGACCCAGTAAGCCAGAGGATTTTCGGTGGGGAAGGTGTCCAAGTCTGATCTTGTGCCTAGGTATTCACGCACCATGTAAACCAAACACTGGCGATGGTTGCTGGAACCGGTCATACCTTGGGGCTGCTGACTAAAAAATTGTCTGAACGCATCGGTCAGACGGCCACCTTCTCCACCGCTCCTTCTGTGACTCACCGAAGCCTCAGCAACACGTTGTCCAGGAACAGGATTTGGTAATCCCCCAGGTTCTGGAAACGCGTTGCACAGACCCTTCTGCAAGGCCTCCTGAAGATGTTTCATCTTCTGCTCCCTCTGCGACGGCAAGATAAGCTCCGCAACCCTACTCTTGTAACGTGGATCAAGGAGAGTTGCCAGCCAGTAATGATCCCTCTCCTTTATACCACGAACACGAGGATCCTTACGCAGGCTTTGCAGGATCAGGGAGGCCATGCAGTGTAGGTTTGCTGAGGCATTCGGGGCACAGTCCTCTGGGTCACTGAGGACGACAGGATCCGCAGCCACCTCATCCCAGTCACGTAAAAGTCCACGGGTTCCTTGGGACTGTAAGTGATCCCTTGAAGACTGCTGCTGCTGATGCTGAGTGCTAGGCTCCACCTCCATGCTGCTGATACAATCCTCCTCCTCCTCCTCCTCCTCCTCATCCTCCTCCTCCTCTTCCTGTGTTCTAGGTGGGCAAGCAGGAACAGTGTCTGGATAAAGGGGGCCTTGAGAGGTAAGGAAGTCCTCCTCTTCCTCCCTCTGTTCTGCCTCAAGGGCCCTGTCCATTATTCCACATAGGGTTGCTGCAACATGTGAATAAGCGGGACAGTCTCACTGATGCATGCACTGTCACTGCTCACCATCCTCGTGGCCTCCTCAAATGGTGACAGGACAGTGCATGCATCCCTGATTGAGGCCCACTGGTGTGGGGAAAAAAAACAAGCTCCCCTGACCCAGTTCTGCTGCCCAGAGGCAATTTAGTTTGCATGTGCCGCGCTATATACGTTTTTCATTCATTCATATTGGCACAGGTACTCATTGATGGCCCTCTGCTGCGTGTGCAGCCGCTGCAGCATGGACAATGTAGAGTTCCATCTGGTGGGCATGTCACAGATTAGGCGGTTCTTGGGCAGGTTGTATTCCCTTTGCAGGTCTGTCAGCCGAGCAGTGGCATTGTATGACCTTCGGAAATGCACACAGACTTTCCTGGCCTGCTTCAGGACATCCTGTAAGCCCGGGTACCTGCCCAAGAACCGCTGCACCACCAAATTCAGAACATGAGCAAAACAGGGCACATGGGTCAGTTTTCCCTGTCGCAGGGCAGAGAGGAGGTTGGTGCCATTGTCGCTAACCACCATTCCTGGCTTAAGCTGGCATGGCATCAACCACCTCTGAGCCTGCCCCTGTAGAGCTGACAGAACCTCTGCCCCAGTGTGGCTCCTGTCTCCCAAGCACACCAGCTCTAGGACCGCATGGCATCTCTTTGCCTGCATTCCTGCGTAGCCCCTCGTATGCCTACGGAGCACGGCTGGTTCAGAGGCAACATCAGCACAGGGAGAGGCCACAGAGGAAGAAGAAGATGAGGGGGTGGAGGAAAAAGGTGTGTCACAACCAGTAGTAGTGTTTTGGAGTCGTGGTGTCGGAACAACCTCCAACACTACTGTACCTTGCCCTGTGTCCTTCCCAGCTGCCAGCAGAGTCACCCAATGCGCCGTGAAAGAGAGGAACGTCCCTGTCCATGCCTGCTGGACCATGAGTCCATGGTAAGATGCACCTTACCACTGACCGCCCTGTCCAGCGAGGCATGGACATTGCCTTCCACATGCCGGTAGAGAGCGGGAATCGCCTTCCGTGAGAAAAAGTGGCGTTTGGGTACTTTCCACTGAGGTACCGCACATTCCACAAACTCACGGAAGGGGGCAGAATCTACCAATTGAAAAGGTAGCATCTCGAGATACGCCGCGTAAGTATAACTATGCGCCGTCGTATCTATGCGCCGTGCCCACAATCTGAGATACGCCTAAAAATAGGCTTCCTACGACCGACGTAACTTGCCTATGCCGTCGTATCATGGGTGCATATTTACGCTGGGCGCATTTGCCGATCCCATAGATTTTCTATGTACATATGCAAACGGGGTTATACGCCAATTCACGAACGTACTTGCGCCCGGCGCATAATATACGCGGTTTGCGCAAGTTGTACTTTCGGCGTAAAGTTATTCCCCATATAGGAGGCGCAACCCATGCAAAGGTATGGACCAGGGAACACAGCCGTCGTATTTTACGTAATTTATGTAGTGCGTGAATATGACTAGGCGTAGGTTACGTTCACGTCATAGGCAGTGATTCGACGTATCTTAGGCAGTTGTTTCGACGTGATTCTGAGCATGCGCACTGGGATGCGGCCACGGGACGGAGCATGCGCCGTTCATTTTAAGTACTTCTATGACGCTTGGCCCATCATTTGCATGGGGTCACGCTTCATTAGCATGGCTCACGCCCACTTCCACCTACGCCGGCTTACACCGAGGAAACCCAGCGTATCTTTAAGGCCCCGTACACACGACCAAACATGTCTGCTGAAACTGGTCCGCGGGCCAGTTTCAGCAGACATGTTTGGTCGTGTGTAGTTACGAGCGTACATAATTTCACCGTACATTTGCCCGCCGGGCCGTTTTTCAGCAGACATTTATTTCCAAACTTGTTTTAAAACCGTCCGCTGAAATCCTGTCCGAACGGACATGTTTGGTGGTGAGTACACAAAACCAACGTACAAAAACCCCGCGCATGCTCAGACTAAATGAGGCCATGGGAGCGCTCGTTCAGGTAAAACTCACGTTTGTTTGGGATATGGCACATTCGTCAATAGAAAGATTAATTCTAGCAATAGAACACTGAAGAAAACGAAACAATAAACAACAGTTGATGCCGTAGTTTTATTCATTCTTCTCTTGCTAGAAATAATCAGTTATTTAGCTCATGTTATTTCAACTGAGTTGTTCCATACTGAAAAGTGACATTTGTTAGCTGGGATGTAGTAAGATTTTAGCAATCTTTTATTGGCCCGACGTATCATATTTTTAGTGGTCCTCCACATGTATATTTTTTATTTTTTAAGGTTTAATGTTTATCTTTGCCACTTTTTTTATGTGTTTATAGTTATGTCACCATTTAGAATTTTTTAATAGCAAATTGTTAGGATTTTGCTTTTGTTTGTATATTTAACTGGATTATTTTGAAGGTTGTTTAAATTGTCTACCATGTTGGCACACCAAATGCCCCCCCCCCCCCCACATGAGTTAGTGAATTTTTTAGATGAAACATTTTATTTGTTTGTAATGTTTGATGCCTAAAATAATCCCCACAGTATTACAAACAATAGGCACGTTTTTAAATTAAAAAAAAAAACGCTTTTATTTTAGCAAATGATAAAAAGGAACAAAAACAGAATGGCAGCACTTGAACAGCTAGCAAAATACATGCAAACTTGCATTGTCAAACATGGTGAAGGCTAAACTAGCCAACCTCAGGAGGCACACAAACTAAAATCTGAAGCAGCAGCACATAACACCAAAGGAACCCAAGCTGTGGTAGTCCAAACAAGATGCCATTTGTGGGGGATCAAATGGAAGGCAGGGAATCAACGTCTCCTCTTCCTTGCAACCTTCCTTCCAGGCTGCCTTCCAGCGGGTCTTCCCTGGGCCCTTGCAGGTGGGGATGATGTGGCAGCAGGAGTATGGTGTTGAGCAAGCCGGGCCGGGTCACATAGCCCAGTGTCTGGGGTCAGCAGCTCCCTCTCCATCCACCAAAGGGCCTGGTTGATGACGCCCTTTGCCAGTTGCCTCTGCTCCTCCGTGCCTTTGTTTAGATCATGTGCCAGGGAGGCACTGTAGGCCTCAGTGGGGTTGAGGGGGGCCCTCATGATGGCACTCGCCTCCCTAATCATTTGGAGGCTGGCTTCCTCCACTGCCCCCAATTTCTTCTTTCGGCCTGGTGGCCTAATATGGAGGGGAGGAGCCTGGCTGGTGGTGGTTGTCCTGGGGAGCTGCTGAACGCCACTGGGCCCGGCCTCCTCCTGGCTGCCACTGACCCCTTCGGCCTGGCTGTCAGTGAGGAGAGGATCTGCCACCTCCTGGCTGGTCTCTTCTTCCTGTGTTAAAAAAAGGGACATGTTGTAATATATTTAGAAATATAATCACTCACATTTTCATGCTTGAATCTTCTTTTTTGCCGCTAATTTAAACTTGAAAACAGACTCACCCTCTGACCCCTGCAGTTGTCATCCCTGACACCTATTTGTTTGCCCACGACTTTTGATTTTTGCTTCCCAGCTTGTATTTTATTAACCAATATCAAGTCAAGAATCAAACAATAATTAATATTATTCCATAAATAGTTATGAAACTACTATACCTCATCATCGTAGAGGCGCAGATCTGCCTCTCTGTCAGCCAGGCCCTCTTCATCCGACTCTGCAGGGCTGTGGTGATCTGGGGAAGTCCCGCTGGAAGGTAGCGTGGAGGGAAGGCTGGGATTCAGACTTGACATAGATGGCCTGCCTTCCAGTTGATCCCGCAAAAAAGACATCTGGTTGTAATACCATAGCTTGGGTTCCTTTGGTGGTCTTGCTGCTGCTCCAGATCTTAGCTGCTTTTGGTGAGCTTTGTATGCTCTCCTATATGTGCCCCTGAGGTTGGCAAGTTTATCCTTCACCATGTTGGCACTGCATTCTGGCACCCATGTCCTCATGTATGCTGCTAGCTGTTCAAGTGCTGCCGCTCGTATGTCCTTGTTATGATAATGGTCCTGCTTTGAATCCCACAGGATGGGCATTTCTCTAAATTTATCCAGCAAATGCTGGATAATGTCTTGGGTCTGCAGTAGATCCATTGTAAATTTTTATAGTTGTAATTTTAGTCTAGATTACAAAAAGAAAAAGAAACCAAAAACACGATTTAAAAAAGGCTCAGCATTTACATTGATAGAATATGTTGTTAAAAAAGTAGGACCTATATAGAAATACAAACACAGTGTCTCTTGTTTACAAAATGCTGGCCAGCTCTGCCCCATTGGTTGGTTGTAGCTAACATTTTTTTAATACATGCCGCCCCTTTGGTTCCATTGCAGGAAATAATAGAAATCTACAACCATACACAATTATTACAAATGACAGCATTCCTCAAGGCACTATTGCATGTGTAGATATCCTGCCCCTCAGCATTGATTACATGAAAGACACTTCCTAATGACCTCTGTCCAACCAACACAGAACAATACTTGGCCTGATCTGAATACACCCTACATAATTGGTAATGAGTTACAGCATTTTTGACATCTATATTTTGTGATGTCTACAAAAGCATTTGGGTACGAAAATCACATTCTGGTATCCAAGAGACATAATAGCTTAAGAAAACTGTGCAACCAACAGACCAAACCCCCATCCCATGGCTCTACATTTTATAGCCCGCTGCTGATCCCATGTTTAAATTTCTTACCTGCCTCTCTCAAAATCCTCGTTTGTTACGCTCGATGAATTAACACGTAACCAACGTAATCACGTCATGCGCCTTTTATCCACTCCGCGTATGTATGAAACGTCGCCCTCGTCACCTTTGCCATGCCCCTAATCAATTGAAAATGTAAATATGGCGTTAACTGTGTAGGTTCTGGAATCGCGCGAATATTCTCCGCGTAACCTAGGTCAATACGTTGTTGGCATTCGCGACACTCCGCATATGCAAGAATCCCCGCCCTCATCTCCACCCATGACGGGACATTTCCTCGTTTCCACGCCCCTAATCTCTGTGGGAAGGAAAGATGGCGATGTCACACGAGCGGGCACGGAGCTCTCATGGCGCAAGTGAAGGGACAGAGGCAGGACGTCCCGATCCAGGCCTAAAAGATATAAAGCCACTAATATGGCGTTTGAAGAAATGGTGGAGTTGGTTTACATCATGAGGAGGAAGGATTATGATGGTGAATGTGGGCCCTACAAAACACCGAACCGTAGAAAGTCACACATAATGGACAAGGTGGCAAGGAGAATGAGGAGAATGTTTGGTGTCACCAGGTCCAAGGAGCAACTCCGGAAGCGTTGGTCCGATTTAAAATTGAGGGAGCCACATCACATGAAGAAGATCCTCAAAATTCTGCGTAAAAGTAAGTCCATATTATTTAAGGGGGGGGGGAATGTCTGCAATAATGTTTTGATATGTAGTTTTTGACATCTGCCTCCTTGGCCTGCTTGTACTTTTGAACACGTGTAGATACTGTATTGTGTTTATGTCAAATAACAACCTTTACCAAATATTGTGAAATAGTTAACACGCGTAATATGACATTGTTTCGCAGAAATGCGAGGTTAGTCCAGGAACAACACACCTGGACATGGCTGACTGGCCACAAACTTTGTTTGCAAACATTTTTGAATAGCAAAATCACAGAAATTTACTTGAGTGAATGTGACAGGCAAACAAGATTCATTCTCCAAAATGCAAATAAAGCTGATGTTTTAACATCTGGAAATGCAAAGCACCTGTGTCTCAAAAATCAAAGGATATTTATTTGGAGGGTCGACGAGAATTAATGTTTTGGGGGGACATCCATGTGTGTCACTTCTTTGCAAAAAAGGGGCAGGATCAGAGCTTGGCCTAGAACTATGCCAAAAATGGAGGATTGCTGAAAGAATAAACAAACAAAAATCATCATAAATGTATCGTCTATGCAATGTGTGCGATTTATGATATACAATATCTGTGTGCTGATGAGTATACCTTTTGTTTTTTCGTATTTCTTATAGGGGAAAGAAGACGCCAGCAATTGGAGGAGGCAGAGAGGGCCAGACACCCACAAAATCAAACACCTCCACATGTGGAGGAGGAGGAGGCTGTGGAAGGAAGAGAGGAGGCTGTGGAAGGAAGAGAGGAGGCTGTGGAAGGAAGAGAGGAGGCTGTGGAAGGAAGAGAGGAGGAAGACTTAACTCTGGATTTAGAATTTGGTGAAGATGAGGCAGAACTGGACGAAGCAGAATTACGTGATTTTGAAGGGGTATTGATGGATAAAGAAGGAGTTCTGGAAGAAGATGGAGGAGTCGTGGATGATGAGGGGGAGGTGGTGGAAGAAGGAGGAGTCGTGGAGGATGAGGCTGAGGTGGTGGAAGAAGGAGGAGTCATCGAAGATTGTAAAATTGTGGATGTGGAAATTATCAGGCCATCAGGTCAGTGTCACCCCAACATTAATAGGGCCAAAGATATGCAGATAGGCTGGAAACTCTTTACATATTTTAAATGCCAATTTGTTTGTTTTTAGGGGATGAAGATGGTGTAGCACATTTTTCACGTGCAAGTGCTTCAATAATTGTACAGCAAGTAATGGAGTGCAGCACGGAAATGGACAATATGCGGGAAAGGATGGTCGTCATGGAGCAGAATGTTCGAAATGTCATTTCAGAGTGCAGCACGGAAATGGACAACATGCGCCAAAGGATGCTAGTCATCGAACAGAATTTCAAAAATATCATTGACATGATGGGCCGTGTCAAAGACTGAAACACAAAAGCCCATCCCCCGCCCATCCCCCGCCCACAAAACCATTTTTAATTTTTGTACTTTATAATACGCCAAAATTTCTAAATGCACACACAGTGTGCCAATATGTGCTATCTGCCATCACAGACTATCTATTGTCTGTGCTTTGTGGGTACAAACCCCTCCTCGATCCTAAAGTAGTTGAGAGGAAGAAGGGTTTGCTCCCACAAAACACAGACATTGATCACCCATGATGTCAGATAGCACATGTGGCCATTTGTCTGTTTAACCAATGACATTTGGCGATTTTTCACTGAATGTGTGCATTTAGAAATTTTGGCGTGTTCCAGTGTGAAAGCACACCATCCATGACTGACTGCTGTTGTTATTTTTTTTTTTTTTTTTGGTGTTGATCTTGTTTTGGTTGTAAATGTTTACAGTTTCAGATCACAAAACGAACAAGAAATATCACCTAAAGAAATAAGTTAAATAATTAGCTTAAAAAAATACCAAACTTTTTGGTTGTGTTAAAATTTATAAAAATAATATATACACAAAAAAATACAAAGCACAAAAATGTTTTGTAGAAAAACACTACCCAAAAATGTTTAAATGTAAATAAATTTCGTAGAAAAAACAAGCAAATTGTAAAAAAAAAATGTAAAAAATATTTTAAAAAACACCCCAAAAAATAGAAACATATAAATTATTCTGGGTTACTGAAAACCAAACTAAATAAAACCTTTAATTTTGTTCTAAAGTAGTAAAAATATATGTTTAGAAGTGTGTGTATATATATATATATATATATATATATATATATATATATATATATATATATATATATATATATATATATATATATATATATATATATATATATATATATATATATATATATATATATATATATATATATATATAGATAGATATATAGGAGACAAGCCAGAAAATTCTGGGGTATATTTTCACAGAAATAATTATTACATTGTGTTTCGATCAGTATTCTTGATAATCACTGTAAATAAAGAAAAAAATGAAAGAATTACAAGCAAATATTTACACCACAAAATTTCAAAAAAGTGTTTGAATCCAAAAAAAAGCATTTTTTGGGGAAAAAGGACTAAAATAAAAAAATATAGTTGTGACATCAAAAGCTGAAAAATGAGTGGCTTCTTATTTCTAGACTGAATACCCAGTTTGTAGATGAGTGAATAATGTGCAAATGTGGTTAGTTAATACATCTGAGTAAGTAAATTTTGCACTAGAAGTGCACTATTTTTGGAGACAGAAAAATAGAGAAAAAGCAGTAATGACAAACAACTGTATAAAGTCCAATGGTCTAATTATTTATTAGTTCTGAGAATATTCCTTTCTTTTGGGGGCCGATTTAGAAAGAAATATGATCTGGCATAGCAATGGCCCCCCGACCCATGAAGTACTCAACATATTTGTCGCGTACCTCACGAGCAGATTGGGGGGCCAAGCCAGCGCGACCAGTGTCCAGGCCAGGAATGTTCTCTGAGGGTAGTCCTGCCTCAGAGCCCATGGGGGCTAGGTACGTCTGGAAGTGCCTGCGTAGAAAATTGTGCAAAATGCAGCAGGCAAATATAATGGTGTTCAATTTATATTCCGCCAAATGTATCAATGTCAGGAACAGGCAGAACCGGTTGGTGAGGATCCCAAAGGCATTCTCGACTACCCTCCGAGCCCTGGACAACCGAAGATTGAACACCTTCCTCTCTAAGGTGAGGGTCCTCTGGGGAAAAGGCCGCATTAGGTGAGGTCCAAGCCCGAAAGCCTCGTCTGCTAGGAACACAAACGGAAGTCCTTCCACATTATCTTCATCTGGTGGCAATGCCAGACCACCAGTTTGGAGACGATCATAGAAATCAGTCCGTGAGAACACTCCCCCATCTGACATCCGGCCGTTCTTCCCCACGTCCACATATAGAAACTCATACTGTGCCGACACCACCGCCATCAACACAATACTATGATAACCCTTGTAGTTATAATAGAAGGACCCCGAGTGGGGTGGGGGCACTATGCGGACGTGTTTCCCATCTATTGCTCCACCGCAGTTAGGAAAATCCCACCGCTCAGCAAATTGGGAAGCCACAGACTGCCATTCCTGTGGTGTGGGGGGTAGCTGTGGGGACAAACAAAAAAAGAGATTTAGTATTTTGGCACATAAACATTCCAAACATAATCCTACAAGCATCCTTGTGCAACTTTACATTTTTAAAATAGCATTTTAAAATTATGAAGGGAGAATTTCGGGGCACAAATAGATAGGCCCACTTAATTAATAAGAGACTCCACAGCCCTCTGATGGGGACAAAAACACTTTGAAGGGGGGGGTGGGGGGTGTTTAAACTGTTTTAACAAAAAATAAATAAAAAAAAAATAAAGTGGCAAGGTGGGGGTTTGCCCGAAGATAGCATGCTGGACAGGTTAATATTGGGTAAGATCCAAATATGCAGGTAGGCCAAAATAAAAAGAACATGTAAAAGCTGATATCAACATGCATAGGGAGAAAAGGGAACGTAAGTTAAACACACAGCATATCTGGGAACTTAAAAAAAATGTTAGTTGCCAACATTATTAAAGACACATTGTGAGGTTAAAATGAGGAAACTTACCTTAATATACTCCTCGTGCAGAACTTTGATGATGGCAGCACACGTGTCCGGTATGATGACCCCAAGCGCCTGCGGAGAGATGCCTGTCGAGAACTTGAGGTCCTGCAGGCTCCTCCCAGTCGCCAGGTACCGCAACGTGGCAATAAGCCTCTGCTCGGCCGTGATGGCTTGGCGCATCACAGTGTCCTGCCTCGTGATATAGGGGGACAGAAGTTCCAGCAGACTGTTGAATACGGGGTCCGTCATGCGGAGAAAATTCCTATAGTCATTAGGATTATTCTCCTGGATTTCCCTAAGCAGAGGCATATGTGAGAACTGGTCACGCTGGCGCAACCAATTATTGGTCCAGAAACGCCTCCGCCCCCTGTTTCTGGCCAAAGTACTGGAATAATGAACATATCCAGCAGCCATCCCATAAACAGCACCAACTCGCGAAAATTGACGCTGCTGCTCCATCATGGCTTCAAACCGGCCGGCTGGTCAGTCAAGAACACACTCCAACAGAAAGCACAATCAAATCCAGCGGTACCTGCAAAGAACGCACGACACACAGATACGATCGCACAGTACGAAACTGCAAAGCAGAACGAACTGCACGCCTGTACCCGAATGCCAACTACGTACCCACAAGCACACGCACTGAACCAGAAAATACTACCTGCTAAAGCCTGGAGACCGAGAAGCGCGAATCAGCTCTAACCAAACGTTCACTAACACGAGCAAAGCCGTAACTAGCAAAAGCGGAACAGAGAGCGTCGCCATTGACTTTGGCCTTTCCCTTTATAGTGACGTCAAACGTGGATTACGTGCACGCGTTCTGGTCCGCCGGGAAATATGGTCCGCTGGTGTGTACAAGCCAGCGGGCCAAATGACAAAACAGCCTTGTACGCCGGAAACAGC
Source organism: Rana temporaria (assembly GCF_905171775.1). Taxonomy (NCBI): domain Eukaryota; kingdom Metazoa; phylum Chordata; class Amphibia; order Anura; family Ranidae; genus Rana; species Rana temporaria. Next base: position 223,056,651 of record NC_053493.1, read on the forward strand.
CCGTCGGACATTTCCAGCGAACATGTTTGGTCGTGAGTACCCGGCCTTAGAGCGAGTGGGAGCAAGTGCTTTGTGAATCCAGTGCTTGCCTCTCTGCGCTGCGTCGGCGTAGCGTATTTTAGATACGCTACGCCGGCATAAATATGCGCCGATGTATATGAATCCAGGCCGTATTATTTTGGTTTTATGCACATGGATGTTTAAAAATGTCATTTAAAATGATCGTGTGTGGGCTTCACAGCATTTTTCGGGTTCTGAAAAACGACCAAATTTTTTTTCAAACATGCTCTATTTTTTCACGACTTTTTAAACAATGTTGTTTTTCGGGTCGAAAAAAATGATCGTGTATGGACTTTAACGACGTGAAAAACCCGCACATGCTCAGAAGCAAGTTATGAGATGGGAGCGCTCGTTCTGGTAAAACTACTGGGGTAGATTCAGGTACAGCTGCACGCTCCTTACGGAGGCGCAGTGTACCCTTTTTACCCTGCACCTACGCAAATTATCTGCGCTACGCTTCATTCATGAAGCAGTAGCCATGTAATTTGCGTGGGCGCTCCTCAAAAATGCCCGGCGTACGGGCGCCTAATGTAAATGATCCCGTAGGGGGCGGGAATCATTTAAATTAGGCGCGTTCCCATGCCGAGCGTAGGGCGCATGCTCCGTCGGGAAACTTTCCCGACGTGCATTGCGGCAAATGACGTCACAAGGACGTCATTTGCTTCAAAGTGAACGTGAATGGCGTCCAGCGCCATTCACCATTCACTTACGCAAACAACGTAAAATTTAAACCTCGCGACGCGGGAACGACGGGTATACTTAACATTGGCTGCCCCTGCTATTAGCAGGAGCAGCCTTACGCGAAACCCGACGTACGCAAACGACGTAAACTGCGTACGCAGGGCTCGTGTAACATTGTGAATCGGCGTTAGTATGCAATTTGCATACTATACGCTGACCACAATGGGAACGCCCCCTAGCGGCCAACGTAAGAATGCAGCCTACGATATGACTGGCATAAGAGCCTTATGCTAGTCATATCTTAGGCTGCCATCGGCGTAACAAGGTTCCTGAATCAGGAGCATTCGTAACGCCGGCGCAAGTAAGCAATTGCGCTGCGTAACTATGGTTACGCAGACACAATTGCTTCTTGAATCTAGGCCAGTGTTCGTAATGGAGTAAGCAAATTCATCACGCTGTAACGAAATCAGCTAAAGCAGCCCAAAGGGTGGCGTCATCCGAATGGAACTTCCCCTTTATAGTGCCGTCGTATGTTTTGTACGTCACCGCACTTTGCTAGAGCATTTTTTTTAATGATCGTGTGTAGGCAAGGCTGTTTTAATGATGAAGTTGAAAAAAACATAATTTTTTCTAGAGCCTGAAAAACTTTGTTTTTTACAACCTGAAAAATGATCGTGTGTACGCAAGCATTAGTCTTAGCAATTTTTTCCACTTAGTGCTGTTTTTCTGTCTGGAGCATCAGGTTGATCCTTGGTGCCCTCAGCCTGGGTTGTGGCAATTTAGAAACTGCTGTCTCCATGTGATGCCTTCTCCTCTGGTGCTCCAACTAGTCAAACAGGGGCAGCTGGTTTTTGCCTGTGGAGGATTGGATCTGGATTCCCTTGGACCCGGTGCTATCATTGTGCGGTTAAATCAATCCATGGTCATCCTATCTGCTTAAGGCTATTCCCTCTTATCGATCTGGTAAGAGGCTGTCTATGTGGTGGTGGTTTCACTGATGATTTTATCCTGCACTGCGGTGTTGTCAGTTTCCAGCTGAATACCATTTATTGCTTCATTTTTACTGGGACATTTTTTAGGACTGTTTCACTTTGATCAATATACTTACCTTGTTCTGGCATCACAGCTGGCTACATTTAGTTGGCGCAGTTTTTACCTTTTTTTATTAGTCTTATGCCGCGTACACACCATCACTTTATATGTTGAAAAAAAAAACAACGTTTTTAAAAACGTCAATTAAAATGACCGTGTGTGGGGAAAACTTTGTTTTATGTCTTGTGAAAAACCAAAAAAAAAAACTGAAGCATGCTTCAATTTTTTGTGTCGTTTTTCAAAACGTCGTTTTTTGTGTCACAAAAATTGACCGTGTGTAGCTAAAATGACGTTTAAAACGATGTTTTTATACCCGCGCATGCTCAGAAGCTAGTTATGAAGCAAGCTTCAATGGAAAAGAGTGGTGAACGTAACCTTGCTTTGCTAGAGCATTTTGAAAAAACGATGGCGTGTAGGCGACGTCGTTTTTGAAAATGAAGTTTCAAAAACGTTGTTTTTTTACTTCACAAAAAATTTAGTTTTTTTTTCATCACATAATGTGATGGTGTGTACGCGGCATTAGAGCTGGTGGGAAACTGGCGGGGGACAGATGCTGCATCCACCTAGGTAGTAAAAAATACTTATCTTTTAAAGAAATAAGTATGTTTTCAGTTAAGTGGGCATAGAGGCTTATGTTATGGCATTAAAGTGGAGTTCCACCCAAAAATTGAACTTCCGCACCCAATCTCACCTACATTTACTCAGTCACAACTACAGTTTCTATTACTTGATAGAACATTTGGTTTCTACAAGCAACAGTGAATTGAAGAGACTGTGTCATTTGTAGATACCTCTCTAGAGCGCAAGGCCATAGATGCTCTTTCTTGGTGGAAGTTGTCATGTCACAGGATTTAGAAAGGTATTTCTCTTAAACTGTGTGGCCCGGATTCAGATAGGAGATACGACGGCATATCTCCTGATACGCCGTCGTATCTCTGAGTGCGGGCCGTCGTATCTATGCGCCTGATTCAGAGAATCAGTTACGCATAGATTTCCCTAAGATCTGACCGGCGTAAGTGTCTTACACCGTCGTATCTTAGGCTGTATATTTACTCTGGCCGCTAGGTGGCGCTTCCGTATAGTTACGCAAGGAATATGCTAATTAGGTATTTACGCCGATTCAGAAATGTACATCCCGCCGGCGCATTTTTTTACGTCGTTTACGTTAGGCTTTTTTCAGCGTATAGTTACCCCTGCTATATGAGGCGTAGCTAATGTTAAGTATGGCCGTCGTTCCCGCGCCAAGTTTTGAAAATTTTACATTGTTCGCGTAAGTCGTTCGCAAATAGGGCTGGATGTCATTTACGTTCACGTTGAATCCAATGCGCCCTTGCGGCGTACTTTGGAGCAATGCACACTGGGATATTTCATGAACAGTGCATTCGCCGTTAAAAAAACGTCAAAAACACGGGGTCATCTTAAATTTAAATAAATCACGCCCACAACATCCCCATTTGAATTAGGCGGGCTTACACCGCCACACATACGCTACGCCGCCGTAACTAAGGGCGCAAGTTCTTTCTGCATACGGAACTTGCACCCCAAGTTACAGAGGCGTAACGTATCTAAGATACGTTACTCCCGCAGATAGATAGAGCATTCTATCTGAATCCTGGCCTATATTTTTAATATAAAAAAGTGAAGTTGTATTATGCAAATATGTAGTGGAAGTAATAACGCAAACTTACTTGTATTCCAGAGTTCAGACTTGAATGGAATATTATATGTATGCAAAAACTTTAAATCATGCACCATTATTTAACCTTTTCAGTGTGATCTTTTATAAAGATTGCACAGTTTGGCTTCCTTATATACTTCATGAAGAAATTTGTTCTCTTTCTTTGGCATTTCCTGGCTTAGAGATGCAACTGAATTTTAATGCAGTTGAACGGATACAAATAAAGATGTAAAACAGATGCACTTAGAATCTCAGTTTTAAAAATCTTAACAGCATATCAAAAAAACAACTTAGAGCACAGACATTTTAAGTGATGCAGCCTGGAGCTTACAAACGAAGGTGTCATGCTTTTGACTCCACAACATAGAACCAAGATATTTTAATATAGTAGTATCAGAGAAATTCAACTTCCTTTATTGGAGTTAATTGGGTAAAAAATAGACTCAAGTATCCTTGGTTGGATATTATAATACAGTACAATGCATTGAATATATTTCTTTAAAATGTAAAACAAAAAATACCTTTGGAATCAGATATTGTGGGCCAGATTCACAAAGGACTTACGACGGCGTATCTACTGATACGCCGTCGTATGTCCGAATGAGCGCTGTTGTATCTATGCGCCTGATTCTTAGAATCAGTTACGCTTGAATTTGGCCAAGATACGACTGACGTAAGTCTCCTACGCCGTCGTATCTTGGTGGCATATTTAGGCTGGCCGCTGCTGTCTATGGCCCCATACACACGAGAGGATTTATCTGCGGATACGGTCCAGCGGACCGTATCCGCGGATAAATCCTCTCGAGGATTTCAGAAGATTTCTATGCGATGGCGTGTACACACCATCGCATTGAAATCCGCGCCGAAATCCTCTGGCGATGACGTGTCGCGCCGTCGCCGCGATTATGACGCGGCGACGGGCGCGACGCTGTCATATAAGGAATTCCACGCATGCGTCAAATCATTACGACGCGTGCGGGGAATCCCTTTGGACGGATGGATCCGGTGAGTCTGTACAGACGAGCGGATCCATCCTTTGGGATGGACTTCAGCAGATGGATTTGTTGAGCATGTCAGCAAATATTCATCTGCTGAAAATCCATCCCAGGGGAGATTTATCCGAGGATAAATATCCGCAGGAGTGTACACACCATAGAATCTATCCGCTGAAACCCATTTGATGGGATTTATCTGCGGATAGATTCTATGGTGTGTACGGGGCCTTAGTCTACAGATGCAGCAGCAGGAAAAATGTGTGTCATATTTATTTGTGTGAATCCACAGGAGTAAGCATGACATAAGTATGCACAAATCCACTATGAGCATGCTATTAAATATGACGTTTTTAGACATATGCTCAAAATTTCATAACTTTAGTAGGGCAACTTATGCCGCGTACACACGGTCGTTTTTTGTGATAAAAAAAAACGTCATCTTTTCTCATTAAAAAAAAACGACGTTTTTCAAACTTCATTTTAAAAAACTACGTTGCCTACACACCATCGTTTTTTCAAAATGCTCTAGCAAAGCGTGGTTACGTTCAGCACATACAGCGGCACTCTGTTCCATTCAAGCTTGCGTCATAACTTGCTTCTGAGCATGCACAGGTTTAAAAACGTTGTTTTAACTGTCGTTTTAGCCTACACACGGTCATTTTTTATGAAACAAAAAACGACGTTCTGAAAAACTACATAAAAAATTGAAGCATGCTCCAATTTTTTTTTGTCGTTTTTCAGAAGACATAAAACTATGTTTTCCCCACACACGATCATTTTAAATTACGTTTTAAAAAATGTCGGTTTTTTTTCATCACAAAAAACGACCGTTAGGCTTAAAAAATGTATCTGTATAGGGGTTGGAGTTTTAGGCTTCATATTTTTGGCTTCAGGTACTTTTTTAGGGCCATTAATTTAAGAAGCTCTCTTTACATATACAATGTACATTTACATTAGCCCCTGCCCTCTAGGAGCTTACAATCTAAGGTCCCTAACTCACATTCATACATACATGTACTAGGAGTTAAAATGTAAAGTGTTACTCCTCTAACCCAATAAATAAAAAAAGAAGACGAGCAAAAAACAGCTGCTTAATAAGAATGTGACAAGATTTTGGAGTAAAGGATGATGTGAAATATAGCGCTAAGAATAGTGTACAGGAAACAATGTAAAAATGGTATATAAATAGTGATTGGTTGATGAAATCAATCTTAAATATAATAATCATATATGGGTGAGTAAAAACACAAGTCAATCAAGTCCAAACAGTGAATGAATCCTAGGTTAGGCGTGTAAAGTCCCTCACGGAATGGTAAAAGAGAAGGATCGGGGCAAAATGAGCACAGTGGAGGCAAATATGACATGTTTGTTAATTTGTTATTTAAAAAAAAAAAACACAAGGGTTTCATAACCCCTTGGGTGAAGTTCTGACTTCAATCATCCAATGTGTCCCCACTGTGGCTACTGCTGCTGCCACTGCAGTTATACAGGAGTGAATCTACCGATTCACTTCTGTTCAGCCACCCAAGTCTGAGTATTCTACCCACTGTCAGAATATAATAGGTATATAGAGTACTTGGATCTAAGGTCTGGTGTCGTTGTTTGGTTGTTATTATTTTAATTTTGTAACTGTCTTTCTGTATTTTGAAATAAAAACGTATCCTTTTTTTATACATTTTTATCTTGCTTTGTAACTCTACACCGGTACCGCGATAGTCCGCATTGGCCCCTTTTGCTCCTTCTTGGCTCTCTGGTTCAGGGACCTTAGACCCAAGTACTCTATATATCTCGATATTAAGGATGATGGTACCCCCCACTACAATATTAATTCATCGTACCACTGAGGCTCTCTTTCTCAGAATATAATAGGTGTAGTGGGGAGGATTCCCTCATGAGCAATTTGTGGAAGGGGAGCCGGTTCAGTTTTTTCATTCATCACACTGGCTGAATGAAAAAAATTGAACTATGTATGGCCAGCTTTATTTACTACTGTGTGTTTAAACTTTCTAATGGTCATAATGGTAAAAACAAAATAAAAATAATATTTATATTATATTGAGGAAAAAACTCTTTAGTATATTAATACATTTGACTGTAAGCAGCTCCTGTTGAGTGTCACAGAAAAAATATCTTTATGTATGTAAATGCAATATGTGACACCTTACATTGTAGATACTTGTTTATACTTTTACCCTGCCTTTTATTAAACTTTATTAAACTTTATTTGACAATATTCCTTCAGTTCAGGTTAATATTAATTATATTTTTCTCTCTGAATTATTAGGTGCACTTTGCTTTCTTCACGCTCTGCTACTTAGATCTAGGGATCATGTTACTTATCATTAATTTGCAGTTTTATTTCACTTTACACTGCTGAGGTTACTAAAAAGAAAGCAAACCAAATGTATAAAGATAAAATAATTAAAGGAATATTCAACAGCTTCAATAATATTTGAATTTATGGCTGGCAAGTTGATAATTAAATTAAATGGGTGTAAAATGTTACACATATAATGCAAATGAAAGCCTTACATTTTAAAAAGCTGCTTTTTATTTAATTTAAATGTATTAAATGGCAGTCAATCTTATTACCAAATCAAGTTAAATATTTGACTTGTGGGTCAGAAGCAGAGAAAAATGACTGAGCCAACCTCTGCAAGGAGACTACAGGACCCTTTAGGCTGAGTTCACACTATCGCTGCATAAGGCTTACAGCAGGGGTCCGGTGCATCCCTGTTCAGTTTCAGCCCAATTTTTTGACTGAATTCAGACCTGAAAGGGAACAAAAGACGCACAGGACCCCTGTGCAAATTCGCACCGGAGCCTCAGAGGAGATATGTGAATCGGCTGCATAGAGAGTGGGTCAAAATCTCCTGCTATTGCCAATTCAAAATAGTGTGAACCCAGCCTTAAACATAGTAACATGTTTGCGGATAATTAGTAATTTGTGTCATCCCTAGTATCCCTTCTAATGTTTTACTACCATCCAAAGAAGCGAGTCAGCAGGGATGAATGGCATGGGGACTCACCCCATCTTAATCCACAGAATATATGCTCATATTCAGGGCTCTAGTCCTGCGGGAACGCGTGGGAACGGAGTTCCTGCACTTTTTTCACAGCAGGAACGCAGTTCCCTTTGCAGGACTAGAGCAGCTGAGCCGCCTGAGCCAATCCTTCTCTAAGCGGCGATGCCCAGCTTGAGTCACTGTCAGGGGCAGGCCAACCTTAGTAATCCTTTATGTTACTGGCCGCTTCCTGTATATGGATTCATCGGGTAGTGTGCGGGTATTCCATCACTTCCTCGATGCCGTAATGTCTCCTGGGAGCTTTTGTCATTGTTCCCAGGAGACATTGCGGAGGTCTGCTGCGAGTTATTGTGGGATTTAGAAAGAACTTGCTTAAAAAAACATGCAGTTTAGTAATTTTGCATATGAGCGTATTATTTTTTATTTTTTTGGTGGGGGAGTGGATCTTGGGTGGGAGTTCCCACACTTTTTTCCCCAGGACTTGACCCCTGCTCATATTGCCATTTATGTGCTATGTTGTGTAGTGAGGTGAGGGGCGCTATATCAAAATAGTGGATGCGTGTCACAATGTGCGTTTGAGTAGTACACAGTGTAACTGTGTGCCCAAATCTATGTGAAAAACCAAACAGATTATAGTTTAAACTCTATAAGTACAATAGTGCCAAATGCTGTGGAAAATAAATAAAAAAAAAAAAAAAAAAAAAAAAAAAAAAAAAAAAAAAAAAAAATTAAAATTAAATTAAAAGAATGTCCAGCAAATAAATAGTTAAGTGCAAAATGGATCCAGTGTTGTATCAAGTCCTGTTGTACCTAGGAGGCTGAGGTGGGATGTTTACCCCAATGATGGTTTGGAAGATCTCACACTAGCAGATGAATGGTTCCAATTTTTTAATGCTTGCGAGCAAAAACTCTTACAATTAATGATCAGGAGACGTAAGGCTAAAAATGTTATCACAGAAGCCCATATCACTGATCTCAAAACATCTATGGGACCCTTTATGGGATCCAAAGAGTACTTGGAGAGGGCTCAAACCCTCCAAAGTCACCTGACCAAATATGATGGGAATATAAAAAACAAAAAATTAAAAAAGTACCACAGGGATACCAAAGACTACCAGGACTCCAAGGTATACAAATGGCAGATCAAATCTGACCCTATTGGCTCCAAAGATTCCTCCATAGATAGAGACATCGAAGTACACAATTTAGTTACCTTAGCCGCTAACAAATTCAAAACCCAGTCCTCTACCCCCAAAAAAACGAAAAAAACATCACAAGGGCCTCAACAGCAGGGAGGGAGGGGACCCCCACCCCAGCCCCCATACAATAGTGGGTACCATCCAGGACCTCCTAATAATTATCAACCTGCTCCATATATGGCACCCAATTACAACCGGTTTGCACCCTTGGACAATCGCCCAATGGATTACAACTATTCCAACTATTATCAGGGTCCCCAACAGTATGCCCAGAGACCCCCTAGAGGCAAATCCAGGGGCAACCATAGAGGCAAACAGGGACAACAACACCCTGGACAGCAGCCAGGGGGGGAATGGAGGGGCTGGAACGAGCCCTACAAGATTCCCACCAATTCATCCCAGCCCCCGAAAATAAACGCAGAACCAGAGGCAAAAGAGGGGGAACCGGGAAGAAAAAGAGCCAGGGACAACTAGGGGAAGGCATTTTCAATTTGGCGGGGGTAGACCTTTCTCAGGCAGAATTAACAGTCCTGTCACAGGGTCTAAAATTCGCCCCCAACAAATGCCTGGATAAATTTGAGGCCTTCATAGATGTGGAAAAATTTGTGAGAAAATTAAACATTAAAAAACATTTTTCAAAACAAACCACATATGAACCCCAAACAGAAAATACAGGATTCCAACACAGCGGGTTAAGAAACAGTTCGGTATTCAATCCACAAAAAGGGACTCACCATCATGTGGAAGTCTTCAAAAGTATGGTGCAAGGGAAAATCCAAGATTTGGAAATTAAACGCACCACTCATAGTAACAAATTGGTGATGGAGGGAATTAAAGCATTGGAACAGAATAAAAACATAGTAGTACGCCCAGCAGACAAAGGCGGAGGGGTAGTCATACTCAAGAGGGCGGACTATTATGGAGAGATCGACCGTCTTCTGAGTGCTACTGACACCTATTTACCACTCTCGGGAGATCCGCTGGGTAAACTTAAATTAGAACTTTCACTATGGGTGGAAGATGGGAAGGTGCAATCCATCCTAACGGAAAAAGAAGCACACTATCTAGTGCCCAAAGTACCTCGCACACCTGTCCTTTACATTGTGCCTAAGATACACAAAAACAAGACCCATCCACCAGGAAGACCCATCATCAGTGGGATAGGATCACTCTATTCCAGAGTGGGAGAATATTTGGATTTCTTTCTCCAACCCCTAGTTGTACAGGGGAAAGCCTATCTCAAGGATAGCAAAGAACTCATAAAATCGTTAGCATCCATCACAGTTTCAGAGGAAACGTGGTTGGTAACTGTAGACGTAGAGTCGCTTTACACCAACATCCGGCAAGCAGACGCAATTCTGGCAGTAAAGGAGGCCTTGGAAGAAAAATCTTCATTACCCCAGGCCCAAATTGGATATTTGGTGAAGGGTCTTAAAATAGCTATGGGAAACAACTACTTCTGGGCCCAGGGAGACTTCTACAAGCAAATCAAAGGAGTCGCAATGGGCGCCAGGTATGCCCCCAGTGTAGCTAATCTGGTACTTAACAGATGGGAGGAAGAGACCATTTTTAAGGACAATATTACATCGCTTATATATTACCGAAGGTATATAGACGATATTTTACTATTCTGGGAAGGTCCCCAAGCATCATTGGAACAATTTTTATCCAAAATGAATACCAACAACTACGGTCTCAGTTTCACAGCAGAGTCCAGTAAGACTTCCAGCCATTTTTTGGACCTTACGCTAACGAAAAAGGGCAGCCGGGTCCTCACAAAAACGTATTTTAAACCAACGGACCGCAACGGATTCGTGCCTATTTCAAGTTGCCATCACCCAAAATGGCTGGGTGCAATACCAAAAGGGCAATACATGAGGATCCGTCGAAACTGCGATGATGTTGCGGATTTTGAACTACAAGCCGCAATATTAACTGAGAAGTTTATAGAAAAAGGTTATACCCAAAATGCATTGTGGAAAACGCAGCAAGAAGTCTTGGCAATGGATAGGGAGTCCCTCTTGGAAACTAGAGTGAGACCCCCCAGAAAAGAAGATGTACCTTTTATATCAGGTTACAACAGGCAATATAGAAGTGTGGAGAAAATTGTCAAAGAGTTTTGGCCTATACTTTTAAAAGACATGGATTTGGTCAAAATCCTGCCGAAACATCCCACCTTTATCTATAAGAAAGCACCAGGCCTGAGAAATATGGTAGCCACCAATGTCCCAGATCCTCCAGAAAAGCCATACACTTTCCTGGACGGATCCAGCTTCCACTACTGCACCCGCTGCAGATCCTGTAAGAAAACAAAAAGGCAAGGAAAAAAGATCAGTAAGTTCACGTCCAGTGTAACTGGACAAGAATTCACTATCAAACCATTGATAACATGCCATTCCAAATTTGTAACGTACGTCCTAGAATGTCCGTGCACTCTGCAATACGTGGGCCGGACTACCCGCGAACTTAAAGTCAGAATAAACGAACACGTGGCCAATATAATTAAAGGGTACCCAGAACACAGCGTGTCTAAGCATTTTGACTTGTACCACAACAGGGACCCAAGTCTGTTAAAATTCTATGGAATTGATAGGATTACCAAACATTGGCGCGGTACTGACCTTACTAAGGCAGTATCTCAGAACGAGACTCAATGGATACATCGTCTAAGGACTATGCGACCACTAGGGCTCAATATAGAGCTCGACCTTAATTGTTTTTTAACTGATACGTGAACGGCAGACCTATGGGGTGAGCAAACCAACAGTTTAGTGCATCATTCCATACACACACCCAGAGGATTTTGGGAGATCCCCACTCCAAGGGGCTGGGCAGTTTGCACATCACCCATCGGCCAACCCATCTTGAATTGGGCTCACACAAAACAAAAGGGTAGAGGGAAAACATACATTCCTTGCACCACCCGAGCCTTGGAGTGTAGAATTTTGATTGTTTTACAACTATAGTTACATACACACTCCTTGTATTACTCGAGTTGGATTGTATAATTTTTATTATTTTTATTATTTTATAACCTATTTTAACTAATTTACAGGCTACGCAAATGGCACACATATTAAATAATAATATAACTGGGAGAACTAAAAACGCACTGCATCTAGATGGATTTAGAATACTGGTGCTATTTTGCACAATACCACATAACCCCTCTAGATGGCGCACAGAACACTATGGACCCATTGCATAGCATATTAAAAATGACAGAGTTTTAAACAAATTCAACATGTCCAAATAAGAATTTAAAGATGCATTTCAGGTATTTTAAGCAGCGAGCAGATACATGTATGTATTGATTTATGATTGGAGACAGTTTGCACAGCCATAATGTGTTTAATATGTGAGCTTTGGTAACTGGGACAGAGGCTGTCACATGATCCGATTGCCCCTCCCACAGGCTGATAAACAGACCTATATAATAGATGTCTGTTGCGTGTGCTGGATACGCTTCCTGAAGACGGTTTAACTGAAACGTGACGTCGAGGCGGTATCCAAGCGCGCACGCATAGCCACGCACTTCCGGTCTCACTGGTTGATGGACAACTAGCGGTGGAACGCACGCTAGTGGACCAGGACGCGGCCATCTCTTATCTTGTCTTACTATCCCCACCACCTACAGCCTCAGTGCCGGGAACGGGCACCAGCAACAGTAAGAGGCCATTTGGCATTGTAATTTTAACTTTTGGATATTAAATGGTTTTACACTATGGTGGTATCTCTTCTCCTTTCTTGGTACACCATTTGCTGCAATCGCTGACATTGGAATCCAATGAGACCCTGCTGATCCTCATTTAAAACAAGCCTGATTGACCATATTTTAAGTAATCTGGTCAACACCGTGTGGTAAGGAGCCATCCATTATTATTCTGGTGACCTATAGGTGAAGGCGGATCACTTCTTTCTCGCACTTTGGCTATTTTGATGATTCACAAGCATTTTAGCATTTGCACTTTTCCCTGCGATTTGGGATTGGATTATTTGCATTTTGCACCTGGACTTGATACAACACTGGATCCATTTTGCACTTAACTATTTATTTGCTGGACATTCTTTTAATTTAATTTTAACTTTTTTTTTTTTTTTTTTTTTTTTTTTTTTTTTTTTTTTTTTTTTATTTTATTTATTTTCCACAGCATTTGGCACTATTGTACTTATAGAGTTTAAACTATAATCTGTTTGGTTTTTCACATAGATTTGGGCACACAGTTACACTGTGTACTACTCAAACGCACATTGTGACACGCATCCACTATTTTGATATAGCGCCCCTCACCTCACTACACAATATATGCAAGTCAGTCACCTGATTTTATTTGGGAGCAGCTTCACTCAGTTAGTCACTTGATTTACCAAGTATATAATTTAGTGTAATTCATTTGGCGCGAGATTTATTTTTCCTGTACATTTATGTGCTATGGACTAAGGAGCAGGGCAAAAAAAAAAAGGTAGTGTGGCACTTGAAATTTAGACAGAGTAGAAATATTTCCAGTTGAGTCTGTCAAATCTGTCAGCTGGTTTACAGTGTCCTCTAAACATTGTTTATCATTTTTCTCTGCAAGTTACTTTAACATTAGTGTCTAGTTAGATTACTAAGTGGCTCAGTTCTTGTGCAGTAATGTTCACTACTGAACTCATACAGCTTGTATAATTTTACTTTTCTTCTAACACTTTAGAGTCAATATAATATCGAATTATTACCTGATATAGGTATACAGTACCTGTTTGTTGTAACTGCATTTTTTATGCATTCTGGGCCAGATTCACGTAGAATCGCAGTGGCGTAACGTATCGTATATACGTTACACCGCCGCAAGTTTTCAGCGCAAGTGCCTGATTCACCAAGCTCTTGCGTGAAAACTTAGGGGCATGTGCCATTTAAATTAGGCGCGCTCCCGCGCCGGACCTACTGCACATGCTCTGTTTTGAAATTCCCGCCGTGCTTTGCGTGAAGTGACGTCATTTTTTTGAACGGCGACGTGCGTAGCGTACTTTCGTATTCCCGGACGTCTTACGCAAGAAAAAAAAATTGAAATTCGACGCGGGAGCGACGGCCATACTTTAACATGTGCTGTGTAAAGTTAGGGCAGGTAAATGACGACTAACTTTGCGAGGGAAACTAGACTAGCAACGACGTAACGAACGCGAAAAACCGTTGTGGATCGCCGTAAAGCCTCATTTGCATACCCGACGCTGGAATACGACGCGAACTCCACCCAGCGGCGGCCGAGGTACTGCATCCTAAGATCCGACGGTGTAAGACAATTACACCTGTCGGATCTAAGGGCTATCTATGCGTAACTGATTCTATGAATCAGTCGCATAGATACTCTGAGAGATACGACGGCGTTTCAGAGAAACGCCGTCGTATCTCTTCTGTGAATCTGGCCCTCTGTGTTTAATGCTTTTACATGTATATGAGATACAGAAAAAATAGGAAAATTTCCAGATGTATAAGGGCTCTTTCACACGGAGCGGATCTGTATTGATCCGCTCCGTTAGCCCGTTTGGCTCAGCGGGGATTCCTCCGTAAATCCCCGCTGAGCTGTCGGCGGACAGGGCGGTCCCCGCACACAGTGCAGAGACCGCCCTGTCTCTCCTCCGCTCTCCCCTATGGGGAATCGGATGAATACGGACCGTGTGTCCGTATTCATCCGATCTGTTCCGCTGGACGGAAGAAAAATAGGGTTTTCTTCCGTCCGCAAAAGCGGATCTTTGCGGACGCGGATGGTTGCAGAGGTTAGCGGATGCATCATCCGCTAACGTCTGCAATCCCATAGGGATACATTACAAGTCCGTAAACAGACTTGTAATAAACGGACCGTTTGTCCGTAGGTGTGAAAGGGCCCTAAGGAACATAAAAACACTGGGCAGCTTACAGCACAAAAGTCCATCAATTATAAAAAAAAAAAAAATCAACAATCAATGACTACAGTAGGGATGAGCCCGATTTTCGAGTCAAACGTAATAATAGAAATAATGCACTTCAATCGTTCGTTTTTGCGATACGGCACTGTGTCGATTTAACTGACAATTACACAGGTGTGCAATGTTGTACCCAAACAAAATGTATGTCCTTTTTTTCCCACAAATAGAGCTTTCTTTTAGTGGTATTTGATCACTTCTGTGGTTTTTATTTTTTGCTCTATAAACAAAAAAAGAGCAACAGTTTTGAAAAAAAAATATATATATTTTTTTAACTTTTTACTATAATAAATATCCCCCCCAAAAAAATTCTTCATCAGTTTAGGCCAATATGTATTCTTCTACATATGTTTGGTAAAAAAAATGCAATTAGTGTACTTTGATTAGTTTGCGCACAATTTATAGCGTTTACAAAATAGGGGAAAGATTTATGGAATTTTTTTTATTTTTTATTTACTAGTAATGGTGGGACCGTGACATTGCAGTGGACAGATCGGACACTTTTGACACATTTTTGGAAACTCTGACATTTATATAGCGATCTGTGCTATAAAAATGCACTGATTACTGTTTAAATGTCACTAGCAGGGAAGGGGTTAAATGTGTTCCCTGGGAGGTGTTTCTAACTGGGGGGATGGGACTGACTAGAAGAGGAGAGAGATCTATGTTCCTAATCACTTGGAACAGCAGATCTGTCTCTCTTCCCCTGTCAGAATGGGGATCTGTCTGTTCACATTGACAGATCTCCGTTCTGGCTTTCTGTGCATCGATCACGGGTGGCCAGCTTACATCGCAGCCACCGGCCATGCACAGGTCCTTTTATACTCCTAAATACATGTATAGAGCCATAACAGGTCCTCTTTATACTCCTATATACATGTATAGAGCCATGACAGGTCCTCTTTATTCTCCTATATACATGTATAGAGCCATGACAGGTCCTCTTTATACTCCTATGTATATGTATAGAGACATGACTGATCCTCTTTATACTCCTATATACATGTATAGAGGCGTGACAGGTCATCTTTATACTTCTATATACATGTATAGAGCCATGACAGGTCCTCTTTATACACCTATATACATGTATAGAGCCATGACATGTCCTCTTTATACACCTATATACATGTATAGAGCCATGACAGGTCCTCTTTATACACCTATATACACGTATAGGGCCATGATAGGTCCTCTTTAGTTATCATGATATCAAATAATGGATGTGGGGGCCTTTTGGTGGGCGTGTTTTTTTTTTTTGGGGGGGGGGCAGCATTTCATTCTTGGTACCAGGCAGCACAATATCTTAGGCCGGCCCTGTGTCTTTGACTTGACTAGAAGACCGCTTTGAAAACAATCGTTCAACACAGCATTCCCTTTACCTTCAAGTACTTCTATGAGGTAGGTAGACAGCCAATTAAGTGAAATATATAGAGCAAAGGGCCAACTCTGTATGGCTGGAGCACCGCCCCCTCTGGCTCTCGCACAGCCACTGAAATACATAGATTCATGCATGGCAGGAATCTATGTATTTTCGCCGCTGCCACGCACTATTCAGATGGCCGGATGCTGAGTGCCGGCCATCTGAATAACGGCAGCTGGTTGGCTGTGTGGAAGTGCCTATCAGAGCCTTCAGGCTGTAGTCGGCTTCCTGAATGCTTATCCTCGGGACGTACCGGCGGTGCATTCCTTGGATAAGACTGACAGGCATCTCACCCAATCAGGTTCACCGGTTATGGTTACCGATAACCTGATTGGCTGAAGCGTCATCGAGGGCGGGAGAAGACATCGAGGGACGGTAGAAGCACGACTGACCCCAGAAAGGTAAGTGTCAGGCGGGGGGGGGGCATTTTACAGGTCACAGTGGACGCATTTTACTAGGCGACAATTGCGGGGCACAGTGGCTACAATTGCTGGGCACAGTGGTAACAATTGATGGCACATACAGTACAGGTCACAGTGGCAGCATTTTACTGGGCACAGTGGTGACAATTGCGGGGCACAGTGGCTACAATTGCTGGGCACAGTGGTAACAATTGATGGGCACAGTGGTAACAATTGATGGCACAGTGGTAACAATTGATGGCACAGTGGTAACAATTGATGGGCACAGTGGTAACAATTGATGGGCACAGTGGTAACAATTGATGGCACAGTGGTAACAATTGATAGGCACAGTGGTAACAATTGATGGCACATACAGGTCACAGTGGCAGCATTTTACTGGGCACAGTGGTGACAATTGCGGGCACAGTGGCGACAATTGTGGGGCACAGTGGCTACAATTGATGGGCACAGTGGTAACAATTGATGGGCACAGTGGTAACAATTGATGGGCACAGTGGCGACAATTGTGGGGCACAGTGGCTACAATTGATGGGCACAGTGGTAACAATTGATGGGCACAGTGGTAACAATTGATGGGCACAGTGGTAACAATTGATGGCACAGTGGTGACAATTGATGGGCACAGTGGTGACAATTGATGGGCACAGTTGTGACAATTGATGGCACAGTGGTGACAATTGATGGCATGGCATAGTGCTGACAATTGATGGCACAGTGGTGACAATTGATGGCATGGCATAGTGGTGACAATTGATGGCACAGTGGCTGCGTTTGATGGCATGGCACAGTGACTGCGTTTGATGGCATGGCACAGTGATGACAATTGATGGCACAGTGGCTGCGTTTGATGGCATGGAACAGTGGTGACAATTGATGGCACAGTGGCTGCGTTTGATGGCATGGAACAGTGGTGACAATTGATGGCACAGTGGCTGCGTTTGATGGCATGGCACAGTGATTGCATTTGATGTCATGGAACAGTGGTTGCGTTTGATGGCATGGCAGAGTGGCTGCGTTTGATGGCATGGCAAAGTGGTGACAATTGATGGCACATTGGCTGCATTTGATGGGCACAGTGAGGCTACAATTGTTTTTTTTCGTTTGCACCCCCCCAAAAATGTTGAGCACCAGCCGCCACTGCTATATAGTAAGATCAAATTACTCTCAGACATTGAGACCAGGAGCGAGGCCTGTGCCTAGTGCAGCACTGCTGTCCCCACCCACCTCGGCACCTCCTCCTTCTCTGGCACCCAGCGGCAATCAGCAGGGACTGGTGTGATCTTCACTCTCCAGATAGTGATGCCACTCCTTTCCTTCTACACACGTGGCTCATTCAGAGGGAATGACGGCAGCACTGCATCTGGTGGCAGGCTGGCAAGCGGCGCTGCATCTGGTGCCAAGTGGCACCTTCACCTGACAAATAACCCGCCGCCAAATTCCCCATCAACCCTGAGGCCCCGTACACACGACCAGTTTCCTCGGCAGAATTCAGCTTCCGACCGAGTTTCTGGCTGAATTCTGCCAAGGAAACTGGTCGTGTGTACACTTTCGGCCGAGGAAGCCGACGAGGAGCTCGACGAGGAAATAGAGAACATGTTCTCTATTTCCTCGTTGTTCTATGAGAGCTCTCGTCCCGCCGAGCTCCTCGGCGGCTTCAGGGCTGAACTGGCCGAGGAACTCGATGTGTTTGGCACGTCGAGTTCCTCGGCCGTGTGTACGAGGCCTGAGACTACATTACCCCCCCACCTAATCTTTTTTTGGGGAAGGTGAGAGAGGGGGTGTGTCCCTGAATGACAGTTTAGAAATGTGGTCACCCTACCCTGCACCCACTGCCACCCCAAGGCCTGGCATCGGTGGCCTTGTCGGGAATCTGGCCCTGGGTGGGCCATGTGTCCATGGAGTCGCCAGGTCACTCAGGTTTCAACTGTTTAAAGTTATCTTTTCATGTGCAATCTAGCCAATAGAGCCAGGTGGAAGTCAATTTAGACTGTGGGCCAGATTCTCAGCAGAGTTACGACGGTGTATCTCAGGAAACACCGTCGTATCTCTGTTTTTTGGCCTGGGTATCTATGCGAGTGATTCCTAGAATAATTTTCGCATAGATACGGCCAAGATCCGACAGGTGTAAGTGACTTACACTGTCGGATCTTAAATGTAATTTGCCGCCGGCCGCTAGGTGGCGTTTACGTTCAGGTCTCATTTGTTTATGCAAATGAGCCTGATACGCCGATTCCCGAACGAATTTGGGTCGCGTAGCCGTCGCTTACGTCGTTTGCGTAAGCGTAAGGTTACCCTTGCTATATGAGTGGTAACCTTACGCCAGTCCGCCGTATGCCATGTTAAGTATGGCGTCGGTCCGCGTCGTCTTTTCCCATCGGGTACGTCATTTTCCTAAGTCGCTCTTGAATATGTCAGGCGTCATTGACGTTTTCCGTCGAGAACTGGAGCATGCGCACTGGGCTATTTTAAGCCCGGCACATGCGCAGTTCGATCGGCACGGGGGCGCGCTTAATTTAAATACAAGCCGCCCCTTTGAATTACGTGGGGATACGCCGGGCCTTTTACACTACGCCGCCGCAAACTACGGAGCAAGTGCTTGAGGAATACGGCACTTGCTCCAGTAAGTTGCGGCGGCGTAGTGTAAATGGCTTACGCTACGCCCGCCGCAAAAGTACGAGAATCTGGCCCTGTGTGTTTTTCAATGAGGCAATAAGACTTTCTATATTCCTAATGTTCTCCACTAGTCTGATCCATGGTCGGTAAAGAGGAGGATTTTCTTAGCACCAGAATGCATGATCGAACGGTACTTATTGGTGAAGGACAGATGTGTGGTATGTGTTTTTCGGGAAAGGATTTGTGATGCAGGAGATAAAATGCAGGTGATTTGGAGCATTGCTTGGCTCCGATGCTGAATGGCTGCCTGATCTACTGACCTACTAGAGGAGGTAATAATGGCACTTACTATCTGGAAAAACAACTCGTTGTGCCTTGGCTACCTGCTTTCAATCCCCCGGGACAACGACACACAGTTAAGGCAAAACACCCTGGAGATCTTCCTCTCTCAACAGCGGGAGTCCTAAGCTCCCTCACAGGCCTGCTATAAAAATTCACTGACTATGGTGTAAATGTCACTGGTAGGGAAGGGGTTAACACTAGGGGCAAGCAAGGGGTTAAATGTGTGTTCCCTCAGTGTGTTCTAACTGTATGGGCATAGGACTAAGTAAGATGAGACATATTGTTGTTCCTGTTAACTAGGAACAAACAACATGTCTCCTCTCCCCCGACAGCACAGGGATTTGTGTGTTCACACACACAAATCCCTGTGCTGGCGCATGTATGCGAGCGTGTGTGGCCGGCGGTGATCGTGCCCACTGGCCACATGCATCGGGTCCCCTGCCGTTGATCGGGAAAGCGCACACTCTCGCAGCTCTTAAAGGGCCGCTGACATACCCATATAGGATTTTACGCAGCGGTGCCACTTTGCCAATGTATATCAGCGTGAGCCGGTCGGCAAGTGGTTCTAAAGGCAAAAGTTATTTTTTTTGTATCTTAATACATAAATGCATTAAGATAAAAAACCTTCTGTGTGCAGAAGCCCCCTTCAGCCCCCTATAATTACCTGAGCCCCATCGCGATCCTGCAATGTTTCACAAAAATCTTGGCTGTCCGGGACTCTCCCTCCTGATTGACTGAGACACAGCAGCGGGCGCCATTGGCTCCTGCTGCTTTCAGTCAGTGAGCCAATGAAGAGAGAGAGGCGGTGGGGCCGAGTCAAAGCTCCATGTCTGAATGGATACACAAAGAATTAGCTTGTCTCAGGTGCCCCCATAGCAAGCTGCTTGCTATGGGGGCACTTGGCAGGAGAAATGGGGCCAGAAGCACCTGTGTGGGAACCGAGAAGAAGAGGATTGGGGCTCCTCTGTGTAAAACCACTGCACAGAGCAGGTAAGTACAACAAGTTTGTTATTTTTAAGCAAAAAAAATAAGACTTTAACCACTTGCCAACCACCCTATAGCCCATTTACAGCTACAGGGTGGCCACACTTCGCAGGATCACATGATCCTGCACTTCTGGGTATCAAGCGTGAATGCACGCCTCTGGTCGCTGGTTTCCAATAAAGTGTCAAAAGTGTCAGTTAGGAGTCCGATTTGTCCTCCACAATATCACAATTCCACTATAAGTCACTGATCGCCCCCATTGCTAGTAAAAAAATAAAAATAAATATCAATTCCATAAATATAGCCCATAGTTTGTAAACGCTATAACTTTTGTGCAGACCAATCAATATACGCTTATTGGGAATGTTTTTTTACCAAAAATATGTAGCACAATGCATATTGGTCTAAATTGATGAAGAAATTAGATATTTTACATTTTTTATTGGATATGTTTAAGAGCAGAAAGTAAAAAATATTTAATTTTTTTTCTAAAATGGCGGTAATTTTTTTATTTATAGCGCAAAAAAATTTAAATGGTGATCAAATACCACTTAAAGAAAGCTCTGTTTGTGTTGAAAAAAAGTACATACATTTTATTTGGATACAGTATTTCACGACTGCGTAATTGTCATTTAAAGTAATGCAGTACAAAAGAACAAATTCTTCTGGACAGCCGCACTCCGAATAAAAATTGCCTTTATTGTAAAATCCAAATAGAAAAACAGCACTACATGTCATAGCACACCGGCAGAGCTGAGGCGTTTCACACTATACTTATGCCCTGTACACACGATCGGTTCATCCGATGAAAACGGTCTGATGGATTTTTTCATCAGATATCCGATGAAGCTTTCATCAGTCTTGCCTACACACCATCAGTTAAAAAAACGATCGTGACGTAAAAAAAAGCACAACAAAGTGCTGAGAAAAATTAAGTTCAATGCTTCCGAGCATGCGTCGACTTGATTCTGAGCATGCGTAGATTTTTAACCAATGGATTTCCCCACAGACGATCGTTTTTTTCTATCATTTTTTTTAACCATCAGATAATTTTAAAACAGGTTCTAAGTTTTTTCACCGATGGGAAAAAAACTGATGGGGCCCACACACGATCGGTTTGTCTGATAAAAACGGTCCATCAGACCGTTTTCATCAGACAAACCGATCGTGTGTACGCGGCATGAGTGTTTAATCATAGCTATGATTAAACACTAAGGGCCAGATTCACAAAAGAGATACGACGGCGTATCTCCTGATACGCCGTCATATCTCTGAGAGTATCTATGCGGCTGATTCATAGAATCAGTTATGCATAGATAGCCCTAAGATCTGACAGGTGTAATTGACTTACACCGTCGGATCTTAGGATGCAATACTTTGGCCCCGCTGGGTGGAGTTCGCGTAGTTTTCCAGCGTCGGGTATGCAGATTAGCTTTTACGGCGATCCACGAAGGTACGCGCGTTCGTTACGTCATCGCTAGTCGTTTTTTTTTCTGTCGCAAAGTTAGGCCTGCTTTTTCATGGCATAACTTAAAGACGATACGTTACGCCGCCGCAGTTCTCTATGAATCTGGCCCTAAGTATAGTGTGAAATGCGTCAGCTCTGCCGGTGTGCTGTGACATGTAGTGCTATTTTTCTATTTGGATTTTACAATAAAGGCGATTTTTATTTGGAGTGTGGCTGTCCAGAAGAAATTGTTCTTTTGTTTTGCAATCTCACATGCATTGCCTGCACCCGTGGTTCTGGGAGAAGCAATTATTTTGAGGATTTCCACACCTGAGCAGCATTTTTCTCTTAAAGTAATGCAGTGCCGTATCGCAAAAAATGGCCTGGTCATAAAGAGGGGGTACATCTCCTGGAATTGAAGCGCTTAACCACTTAAGGACCGGAAGATTTGCCCCCTTAATGACCAGGCCATTTTTTGCAATACGGCACTGCTTTTACTGACAATTTTGCGGTCGTGCGACGCTGTACCCAAACAAAATTTACATCCTTTTTTCCCACAAATAGAGATTTTTTTGGTGGCATTTTATCACCTCTGCGTTTTTTTTTTTGCACTATAATCAAAAAAAAAAGACCAACAATTTTGAAAAAAAATATATATATATTTTTTTTACTTTTTGCTATAATCAATATTGCCCCAAGAAATGTAAAAAAAACTACTGGTAATTTCTTCATCAGTTTAGGCAATTTTTTTCTCTGATCTTTGGAAATATTTGTATTCATTGTCCTTGTGGGTATCTATTATCTTTCTAATATTTCCCAAAGAATACAATATTTTACCAGGTCATACTTTTCTTCATATATAAATCTTTTAATTTGTATAGAAGCCTGAATAATTATTTTTATAGGTTGTCTTTAAAGAACAGGCTTCTCTCATTTTGTACTTTTATTAAGCATATCCTCCCAAATGACTGAATACATTTTGAATATGTCAAATATTGTATTAGTAGGACAGATGTGTATAGTAAAAGGATTCAATCAAAATGGGATTAATCCTCCCAATAGATCAATTCTAAATACCAGGCCTCATGGCTCCAGATCCTTGAAGGATAAATAATTCCTATCCTTTAATGAAGGATGGTTTAAAATCTCCGGTACCACACAAAATGTTCCAATAAAATGACCCGCTACCAGTATTTTACACTCTACAAATCAAACACATACATCTTATTTTCAATAAATTCATTAAAAGCCATCTCTCATTCCTTATACCATATTTTTATGCAGAAAACCCATACACTAAAAATATATTTTTGATAAGAAATCACACTCCAAATAAAATAAATCCCTTACTTCTTTTTGATAGTACAGTATTTGCAGTTAGAGATATTATACTGTATTCATTAACCACTTAAGCCCCGCCGCACGACTATATAAGTACTCTTTTTGAAGAGGGATATCTCGGTAATGGCAGCAGCTGATGCCACAACCGAGATATCCATCTCTTCAGGCGGCGGTGCTGTAAACGATAATGGTGGTCTCCGTGGTGGATTCACCGCAAGATCAGCGTTATCGCACCCTCCGTCGCTTACCGGAGCCGTCGGTAGCGGCAGAGGCGATCGGGTTCTTCTTCCTCTGTGGTATGGATATGAGTGAGGGCAAGATGGCCCCCACCCGTCTCCATACCATAGCAGGGCGGAAGCAACGTCAAAACGTCACTTCCGCCCATACGTCTTAAAGGCACATTTTCTTTATTGCATTTTAGTGTAAATATGAGATCTGAGGTCTTTTTGACCCCAGATCTCATATATAAGAGGACCTGTCATGCTTTTTTCTATTTTTTTCTATGTTTACAGTACATTCCTTGTAATCGGAATAAAAGTGACCCATTTTTTTTTTTTAAAACAGTGTCAAAATAAATAAAAGTACAATAAATAAGAAAACAAACAATTTTTTTTTTAAAGCGCCCCGTCCTGATGAGCTCGCGTGCAGAAGCGAACACATACGTGAGTAGCGCCTGCATATGAAAACGGTGTTCAAACCACACATGTGAGGTATCGCCGCAATCGTTAGAGCGAGAGCAATAATTCTAGCCCTAGACCTCCTCTGTAACTTAAAAGATGCAACCTGTAGAATTTTTTAAACGTCGCCTATGGAGATTTTTAAGGGTAAAATTTTGACGCCATTCCACGAGCTGGCGCAATTTTGAAGAGTGAAATGTTGGGTATCAATTTACTCGGTGTAACATTATCTTTCACACAAGTGGGCCCAATTTTGAAGAGTGACATGTTGGGTATCAATTTACTCGGCATAACATTATCTTTTCACAGAAAAAAAATTGGGCTAGACTGCTGTCTTATTTTTTAATTAAAAAAAGTGATTTTTTTTAATTTAAAAGGGCTCTTGTAAGATCGCTGCGCAATTACGGTGTGACAAAAAGTATTGCAATGACCGCCATTTTATTCTCTCGGGTGTTAGAACAAATATATATATTAGGGCAGATCCACAAAGAAATTACGCCGGCGAATCTATTGATACGCCGCGTAATTTCAAAGTTCCGCGTCGTATCTTTGTTTTGTATCCTCAAAACAAGATACGACGGCATCTCGGCTAGATCCGACAGGCGTACGTCTTAGTACGCCGTCGGATCTAAGCTGCAATTTTTAGGCGGCCGCTAGGTGGCGTTTCCGTCGAATTCTGCGTCGAGTATGCAAATTAGCTAGTTACGTCGATCCACGAACGTACAACCGGCCGGCGCATTTTGTTTACGTTGTTTGCGTTCGACTTTTTCCGGCGTATAGTTAAAGCTGCTGTTATGAGGCGTACTCAATGTTAAGTATGGCCGTCGTTCCCGCGTACAATTTTGAACTGTTTACGTCGTTCACGAATAGGGATTTGCGTAGAATGACGTCACCGTCGTGAGCATTGGCTTCTTCCGGTTTAATTTTGAGCATGCGCACTGGGATACCCCCACGGACGGCGCATGCTCAGTTAAAAAAAAACGTTGTTTACGTCGGGTCACGACGTATTAACATAAAACACGCCCCCATCACAGAAATTTGAATGGCGCACCATTACGCCTCCAAAGATACACTACACCGATGTAACTTACGGCGCAAATTCTTTCAGGATTCGAAAAAAAAGCACAAAGTTACGGCGGCGTAGTGTGTCTTAGATACGCTGCGCCCGGCGCAGAGGTACGTGGATCTGCCCCATAATGTTTGGGGGTTCTAAGTAATTTTCTAGCAAAAAAAAAAATGTTTTTAATGTGTAAAAACTGAGGCCTAGTACACACGAGAGGATTTATCCGCGGATACGGTCCACCGGACCGTTTCCACGGATAAATCCTCTCGAGGATTTCCGCGGATTTGGATCCGATTTAGTGTACTCACCATCAGATCGAAATCCACGCCAAAATCCCATTGCGATGACGTGTCGCGCCGTCGCCACGATGATGACGCGGCAACGTGCGCGACGCTGTCATATAAGGAATTCCACGCATGCGTCGAATCATTACGACGCATGTGGGGGATCCATTCGGACGGATTGATCCGGTGAGTCTGTACAGACCAGCGGATCAATCCGTTGGGATGGTTTTAAGCGGATAGATTTGAAAGCATGTCTTCAAATTTTTATCTGTTTGAAATCCATCCCAGGGGATAAAAATCCGCTTAAACAGATCCGCTGGATTGTACACACCAGGGGATCTATCTGCTGGATCCAGTCCGCGGATCAATTCCAGCGGATGGATCCTCTCGTGTGTACGGGGCCTCAGTCTGAAAAACAGGCTCGGGGCTTAAGTGGTTAAATTAAATTGTTGGGACTGTATATGAGACAGCGACTGCTGCATAGTTCATATGTCTCCATCCCTTCACATGTGTGAATCCAGCCTAAATCATATAGAAAAAAGAGGGGAAAGCGGAATGGGGGAATAGTGGGACTTTAGGGACTTTATATGAAGCACAACACCAGAACCAAATGAATCACTTAGTAGATACTACGGTATTTCATGGTGCACATAAATGAGAGTGGGACAGTAAATAAGAAGTAATAAATAACATAATAAATACATATAAATGTATACACACACATAAAGTGTTTCTACATAGTAAATTATATATATATATATATATATATATATATATATATATATTTTTTTTTTTTTTTTACAAAAGTTTTATTGTATAGTTTAAGATGAATATAAACATAGACAATATGTATGAAATCGTCTCAAGAGGTACAAAGTATAAACATAACAAGTAACATGGTATGCAAATCTTACACGAGGTACAGCAATTTGGTGAGTCCGTTGATGAGGAAATAATGAATAAAAAAAGAGAGAAATTAATATTTTGGTCATAGAGTAACTTGTGGGTGAGATTGAGATTATTGTGTAATAGACCAGTACGACCATTTATCATCAAATATATGCAGGGTATCATTTAGTGTGTGGTAGATCTTATCAGAGAGTTTTAGCAATTCCATCCTATCTAGAACCTGTGACCATTGTAAGGTATCTGTCCTCCAGTTAAGAGCTATCATCCATTGGATGGAGCTACAGAGAGAGTGAAACAATCTGCTACATGGGGGAGGAACATCAGGGATACTAAAATACAATAGGCATATTTGGGGGGTGAGATTAAGTTTATGTTTTGAGGATCTTTCAAATCTATGTAGTGCGGCTTTCCAAATTGGAGTTAGGTGGGGACAGCTCCAGAAAATATGCAATAATGTGCCCTCTACCGGGCAACCCCTGAAACAATTAGGGGAGACTGAGGGATAATACGTATGAATTTTGGAGGGGATAAGATACCATCTGCAAAATAGTTTTATCGGGGTCTCTCTGAAGGAGGCCGCCCTGTTACTTTTACGGAGGTTTTCCGACATAGATTTCCAGGTATCAGGAGTGAAGATCGACCCTATATCAACTTCCCAATGCAACATTGGTTGTGATTTATCAGGAGTAGAAATGTCATTGAGGTATTGATAAATTCTTGAGATCATCCCTTTGTCTCTAGAAGTGGAGAGGCAAATTCTCTCGAATAGTGTGTTCGTAGGTTGGGTGGAGAGGGAGAAGTGGGTGGAAAAGAATTATTTTATCCTAAGATACCTTTCATGCTCGGCAAGGGGGAATCCATCTACTCTCTGGAGAGGCTCGAAGGACTTGAATTGCCATTTGTGTTGAAGTGATCCTAGTGTGGTCTTATTGGTGTTCATCCAGCATGAAAATAAGGATCTATCGTCAAATGCTGAGGCTAATCTGGGGTCTCCAAGGAAGGATGTGAGTGGCGAGATGGGGGAGGATAACCCGAATGTGTCCTTAATTTTAAGCCATAATTGAAGCATGTGTGCCACTATCAAATTAAATTTGCGGAGTTTACTGTATAGGACTAAGTCGGACCATAATATCCCCTGGAGATGAAAAGGGAGGATGGAGGATGTTTCAAATTTGATCCAGGGGATATCCTGAGAGGGAGAGAACCACTGTGATATTTGTGAAAGTCTGGCAGCTAAAAAATACTTCCATAGATTAGGGAGGCCTAGCCCACCATTGGAGAGGGTTCTATGTAATAGAGTGTAGCTATATCTGGGTTTTTTGTTGGAGAATATGAATTTATTAATAAGCCTTTGGATGGATTCTAATTTGGATTTGGGGATGTTGATTGGAAGGGTACGGAAATAGTATAACATTTTGGGTATAATGCTCATTTTAATAGCACAAATTCTTCCAAGGAAAGAAATGTTGTAAGTGGACCAGGTGTCGAGGAGGGAACTAATATGGTTAAAGAGGGGAATGTAATTAAGTTTGAATAAATCATTATGATTAGGGGTAATATTGACCCCTAGGTATTTCACAGAGCGTGAGTTCCAAGAAAAAGGGAAGTTGGCTTGAAGTAGGGTAAGGGTGTTTTGTGGGATGTTAATGGGCAAGGCTGAGCATTTATTTAAATTTATCTTGAGTCCTGAAATGTCATGAAACATGTTTAGTTCCCTTAGGAGGACCGGGATAGAGATATGGGGGTCTGTAATATATAGTAATGCATCGTCAGCATAGAGACTAATTTTGTATTCCAAGTGATCTTTGGAGTATCCCCTAATATCGGGATTAGCTCTTATGGCTTGTGCTAGGGGTTCCATGGCCAGAGCAAAAAGGAGTGGGGATAGGGGGCAGCCCTGCCTGGTGCCTCTACCAAGAGGGAAGAAATCCGAATTATAACCCGGGATCCTAATGCGGGTTTGTGGGGCATGGTAGAGAGCGTTAAAGCCTTGTAGGAATTGGCCTGAGATTCCAAATCTAGGCAGGAGACTGTTCAAGTATGTCCAACTGACACTATCGAAGGCCTTATGTATGTCTAGGCTGAGTAGGCATGTTTGGCGCGAATGTAAGTTGGCATCCTGTATAATGTTGGTCACTAATCTAATGTTGTCGGTTATCTGTCTATGGGGGATGAAGCCTGATTGATCAATATGTATGAGTGGGGAAATCACCTTAGCGAGTCTATCCGCAAGAATCCGTCCAAATAATTTAAGGTCATTGTTTAATACTGATATTGGTCTGAAATTTTGTGGGAGAGTATGGTCTTTGTCTGGTTTGGGAATGAGAGATAAATTTGCCAAAAGCATCTTGTTAGGAAAGTTGTTACCTTCGAGAATGTAGTTAAACAACCTCGCAAGATTGGGGGCTAGGAGTGGGGCAAACTTTTTGTAATATGAGGATGTAAATCCGTCAGGGCCAGGGGCCGTAGAGGTTTTAAGGGTTTTAATGATATGGGTTATTTCTTCGACTGTGCAAGGGGAGTTGAGAGAGTCAGTTTGTTGTTGTGTTAAGGAGGGGATAGAGAGAGACTCCAACCACAATTTAGATGCATCTCCCGGAGCCTCCCCAGGGCCTGCCATGAGCTCTCTGTAGAAGGAACTAAAAATTTTAAGAACCTTTTGTGGGTGGGTGACCAAGTCTCCCTTACCGTTCCTTAATTTATAGATATGTGTGGGTTTACAGTCCTGATTTAGTTTCCTGGCAAACATCGCCGAGGTAGTGTTGCTGTAAAGCATGAACTTGGCCCTGGATAATCTAAGGGATTTCTCTGCATTAGTTGATAAGATCAGGTCAAGGGCCTGCCTTTTTTCCTGTATCTGTTGGGTAATAAGGGGTGTGGCAGAGTGTTGTAGTTTGTTGTATAGATGGTGTAGGTCTCTAGTGAGTCTCTTAATGTCCGCTTGACTTTCTTTGTTTTTGATGGAAGCTATATTAATTATATGGCCTCTTAGGACCACTTTATGGGCAACCCATATTGAGGTAGGCGCAGTTTCGTCGTTTATGTTTTCAGTGAAATAATTGTCAATATGGTTGGAGATAGTCGCAATGAATGTAGGGTCAGTAAGTAAAGAGTCATTAAGACGCCAGTTAAAGGTGGAGGGGGCAAGGCCGATATAAGAGGTGTCAAAAGAGGTGATATTGTGGTCTGACCACGAGCAGGGGTGGATTTGTGCTTATGTGGAGTTTGCCATGAGGGTTGGGGTGCAGTATATATAGTCAAGCCTAGCGTAGCAATCGTGTGGATGCGAGTAATGCGCAAGAGTCAATTAGCTGCATCCTATTAATAAGTCGACTGATTGTCTTAGTGAATGATTTGGTGTGGGGGGAGATCTTGCTCCTATCTAGAATCGGGTGAGCAGCCAGATTGAAATCCCCCCCAATCACCAGATGTGGGGAGTGATATTTGTCTATGGAGTCGAAGAATTTCGTGAAAAAGGATGTATGGGTGTCATTTGGGGCATATACAGATGCAATTGTGATATCTCTGTTATTTATTTTCCCTTTAAGGATGATGTATCTACTATCGGGATCTTTAAAAGTGTGGTGGATGTCAAAGATTATTGAGTTGCGAATAAATATCGCCACTCCTCTGGTTTTATTTGTGAAGGTGGTGAAGTAGGCCTGGTTGTAAGATCTGTGAAAATATTTAGGATGGGCTGAGGTGGCGAAATGTGTTTCTTGGAGCAGTATTATATCTGCCCCTAGTTTTTTATATTGTTGGAATACTTTTTTGCGTTTATTAGGGGAATTAAAGCCATTTGTGTTGTGAAATATTATTTTAAGGCCCATATTGCGTTTTTCCTAGAACTATCGACTGAGTATCGTACAAAACTATTACTATTGTAGGGTTATAATAATAGAATGGCACCCTTCTGTGTCTTGAGACAAAACCGCGTATAAGTATAAGAAGGGGTGTAAAAATGATTCCCTCAATGTGTGGGGGAGGTCTGGTAATTCTACCACAAATCAAGCAATATGGACACAAAGCTGTAGGAGCATACATACCATTAGGAACCAATGAGATTGCATATTTATAGTCAAAAATTGCTATATAACTATAGGTCCAAAAAGCCTTGGAAAGGTAAACTCTGCTGGTGCCTACTAGCATCAGTGGGACAGGGGAAAGTCTGTCAAAATTAACCTGTAAAGAACACAGTAAAGTGTGGAGGACCAAAAAGGGGTCCATTTCCTGCAGTAGACTCGGGTGCTGTAGTGTCTGACGCGCAGCAGTCGAGTCTCTGAGCAGGAGTGGGGTCAATCCAGCAACTGCGGATGCCCCCGGTCATTGGAACAAAAAATGCAGGAAAAATAAACATATATTATAATACATTTAGTTAGCTTGGTGCATGGAGTTAGTATGCATAATCATAAACATATGACCTGTTAAGAAGGAAGTACAGATATGCCTCTAAGTTATAGATTATTACATGTTCTCCTCTGAATCAGCTATATATTGTGTGAGCAATAGGAGATTTGTCTGATCGTGCCAAGTTATAGATTGACACAATCCTACAGGTAGGTGGTGGTTGGTGGGGTTGTCACAGCTCACTCGGTGGGTGAGCATGTATGGCTATTGGATTATCAGGTACTTTGGCCAATTGAGGGTATCAAGACAGGGTGAGATAGATACGTGACCCAGGATAGGTTGTTAAAACCTAGAGAGCTGGAGAGGGGTGGGGGGGGGGAATATCTGTGACATAAACCTTGGTCAAAAACCTTTATCACATTACTCAAAGAAAAAATCTTTCCTTCACAGCTACTCATCATAAACATATGACCTGTGGAAGAAAGGTATACTATTAGAGCTGTCCAAGGGTTGTAAGTCACCATACATACTCTCCAAGATAGTTACAAGTCTTTTATATACCAGAAGAACAACTGGGCATATTAGACAACATTGTGGTATGTTTTTGGAGGTTAGTGGTTAAGATATAAAAGACTTAAAGAGCAGGGGGGGGGGGGATCTGTGAGGTAAGGGTGGATTCGCTCCTCAAGGACTTCCAAAAAAGAAAAAAGGAAAAAAAAACATATCATATTCTTCCAAAAGAAAAATATTATATAGTATAAGGAGGGGGAGGGGGAGAAAAATAAAAAGTAAAAATTTAGGGGACACAGGAGGGAGATGAAACAGTCACAACGCAGTCGGTGCAATTCTGTGCAATTCTTATGTAGCTGGAATTATCAATTATGTTGATTTTGAAAGGAATTGATCAGCCTCCTTTGGTCCCTCTGGTTGCGCCTGTTAGAGGGGGTGGACCAAATAGGTGAGGGTCTTTGTGTGGATGGAGGGCGGGCGTGAGGGTCTTGTGTCAGCAGGCCCAATTTTATCAGAAGCTCCTTGCCTTCAATCACATTAAAAACAGTGTATGTGGATCCATTGTGGGCTACTGTGAGCTTAAATGGGAATCCCCAGCGATACCTTATTCTGGCTGATTGTAGAACAGAGGTGACCTCCTTCATCCGACGTCTTCTATCTAGTGTGGCAGGAGAGATATCTGGGTATATCTGGATTCTTTTCCCCTCATGTGAAATATTGGGAGTATTTCTAGATGCTCTCATGATGTCCTCTTTAACCAAGAAGTCCTTCATGCACATGATAATGTCCCTGGGGGGGTTATCAGCTGTGGGTTTTGGACGAAGGGCTCTGTGAATCCTGTCACATGCAAAAGCAGTTAAAGGCTTGTCTGGGAGGAGACCATGAAAGATTTTAGATACTGCAGGCATTAGCTCTGTGACAGTCTCTGGGACCCCACGCAGCCGGATATTTTGGCGGCGATTTCTGTTGTCCAAATCTTCAACCTGTGCCTGCATAAAGGCAAAATTATCTGCCAAATTCTCATAGTCTTTTCTCAGGTCGTTATGAGCCAGTGAGAGCTCGTCATGTTTAGTCTCCAAGAGATCTGTGCGTGTGCCTATGCTGGCTATCTCATGTGAGAGGGCTGTTGTAGATTTGTGCACCTCTCTCTCTATTTTCTCCACCAGTTTAATATATATGGAGGTGAGACTCTCATCCAGGTCTGCCTTTGACAGAGGGGAGTTGTACTCACGATTGTCCTGAGTGCTGGGCTGTAGTGAGGCCTGCTCTCCCCCTCCCCACGTGAGGCCACCGGCGCCATCTTGGGATGCCTTGCTGCTCCTCTGCTCCATGTCCAGGAGAAAGTTAGTGAGGCAGTGCTGGGGTCTTTTAAACCGATTCTTCCTCGCTGATGGCATGCACCCTTTGTTCCCACGGGGGTGCTTGTTATTTTCGCCGCGATCTGTGCTGTATAGCCCCGGGGAAATGAGCCAAGAGGACCGGGTGTGACGGAGCTGAGCTCAGGCGGGTCCTTTCAGCATCGCGCCGCGCATGCGCCTCCATATATATATATATATATATATATATATATATATATATATATATATATATATATATATATATATATATATATATATATATATATTAAATGTAATGTAGCCCAAACTTGCATATAGACATGATTAATTGTACACATGATAATATTAAATTGATTCAAATGTCTTCAAGGTAGTCTACAGTAGACACATGGTAGCTGTGACAATACATCAATATGTAGCTCTATGCTCGTTTCATGGATAACTTCCACTAATCAGAAACAAATGCAATATAGGTATGCCTGTAATAAAATATAAATACCAAATAATATACCTGTAGTAACTAAAATAACAGGAAGACATGGAACCACAACTTAATACCAACACTCTTACCTATAAGTAAGCTACAGTATTCAACAACATGGGTAGTATAAGTGGCTGGAGGCACCATGAGAACATCATCCCTGGAAACTGAGGTGGCCGTGCGGCAGTACAGCGGTGAACAGAAAACAAGGAGTGAGCATCAATATAGATGTTGTCATTAATAAGTAACTGTGGTTGTAATAAGTGCTGAATAGGGGCCCATAGGGCTTCTGTGGAAATGTTTTTATTAAAGTGTATCAGCAAAGTGACTACACAATAAATAATTGGGAAAGCTATAAAAACCATTACCAAAGGGAAGAGAAACAGATACCAGATTGTGAGTGTAAAGTAGAAACAGGTGAGTGACTCACCATATAATGGGTGATATAATCAAAGATAGCACAAAAAAAAAAATAGATGAATAGAAAGCCAAATGTTACCATTGAGAAAAAACAAACAAGGAAAAACGGCCTCTGAGTAATTTGTTTTAATAGAATAGCAAATTAGTATATTCAACACTTACATAGTAGTAAATGAAGCGATGCTCGGGACGGGACAATGGCATAGTCCTAGCTGGTATAAGGCCCAGAGACTGAGGGTACATCCAGAGGTGTCCTCGGTTCCAGGCTGTAGTGGCTGCTCGGAGCCGGGGAGAGCCGACTATGTCCCAGACACATCAACCCACATCAACCCACAATTCTTTATTTATATATAGTGCCTATGCTAGCATCTTTCCAAACATCAGCTGAAAGTTGCAGATCTAAGCTATTTTGTATACTGAAATGGCTGAACATGTTGACAGGTCTTATGCAGCGTACACACCATCACTTTATGTGATGGAAAAAAACAACATTTTCTGTGAAGTAAAAAACGTCGTTTTTGAAACTTCATTTTCAAAAAAGACGTTGCCTACACACCATCGTTTTTTCACAATGCTCTAGCAAAGCGAGGTTACGTTCACCACTTTTTTCCATTGAAGCTCGCTTCATAACTAGCTTCTGGGCATGCGCAGGTTTAAAAACTTTGTTTTAAACGTCGTTTTTTGCCACACATGGTCAATTTTTGTGAAACAAAAAACAACGCTTTGAAAAACGACACAAAAAATTGAAGCATGCTTTAATTTTTTTTTTGTCGTTTTTCACAAGACATAAAACAACATTTTCCCCCACACACTGTCATTTAAATTGACGTTTTTAAAAACGTCGTTTTTTTACATCACATAAAGTGATGGTGTGTACGCGGCATTATACATCAATACATGGTGTATTAATGAGAAGGCCCGATTACAACAATAAGTAAGCTAGAGTATTCAACAACATGGGTAGTATTAGGAGCTGGAGGCACTATGGAAACATCATCCCTGGAAACTGAGGTGATGGTGACTGCGGCAGTACATCGGTAAACAGAAAACAAGGAGTGAGCATTAATAGAGATGTCGTCCCCGATAAGTAAACATGGTTGTAATAAGTGAAGACTAGGTGCCCATAGGGCTTCTGTGGTAAAATTGTAAATAAAGTGTATCAGCAAAGTGACTACACAATAAATAATTGGGGAAGATATAAAAGCCATTAGCAAAGGGAAGAGAAACAGAGACCAGAGTGTAAAGTAGAAACAGGTGAGTGACTCACCATAGAATCAAAGATAGCACAAAAAAAACATAGGGCCAAATTCTGGTACATCTGGCGTATCTCCGTGGCGGCGTAACGTATGTCATTTATGTTACGCCGCCGCAAGTTTTGTCATGCAAGTGCTTTATTCACAAAGCACTTGCGTGTAAAGTTGCGGCGGCGTAGCGTAAATCACCCGGCGTAAGCCCGGCTAATTCAAATTAGGCGGGTAGGGGGCGTGTAGAATTTAAATGAAGCGCGTTCCCGCGCCGAATGTACTGCGCATGCGCCGTCCATAAAATATCCCAGGGTGCATTGCTCCAAATGATGTCGCAAGGACGTCATTGGTTTCGACTTGAACGTAAATGGCGTCCAGCCCCATTCACGGACGACTTACGCAAACAACGTAAATTTATAAATTTCGACGCGGGAACGACGGTTGTGCCTCATATAGCAGGGGCAACTTTACGTCGGGACAAGCCTAATGTAAACGTTGTAACTTTACTGCATCGGCCGCGCGTACGTTCGGGAATTCACGTATCTAGCTAATTTGCATACTCGACGGGGAAAACGACGGACGTGCCACCTAGCGGACAAAAAAAAATTGCATTTAAGATCCGACGGCGTAAGAGACTTACGCCTGTCGGATCTAATGGATATCTATGCGTAACTGATTCTGAGAATCAGTCGCATAGATACGACGGCCCAGATTAGGACTTACGACGGCGTACATGGCGCTGCGCCGTTGTAAGCCCTTTGAGAATCTGGGCCATAGTCCTCCCACGTCTGAGAAACAGTAGGGGAGGGCCCCAGGTCATGTCACAGTTCCCGGGAATATACTGTATATCTTACAGCATGCTTGAAAATAATCAAAAGTAAAACTCCATAACGTTATAAAGGTTTTCTCTAGAGAACCATTACACTCTTGTGTGTATTCGTATTTCAGTTGACACATAAGTTAAAAATGTCCATCTTGTGGATTAGAAATAATGTAGGGAGTATCCCCTGAAAAAAAATAATAATAGAAAATATGAATTCCAATTTATTTTATACAAAATTCACAATTTTAAAATGGTTGGCATTGCATGTTGTAAAAATAGGTATTTTTGTTCAGAAAAATACATCTAACAAGAGTCAAGGTCATGCTTTCATACACCCTATATAGATTCCAGAACGTTTCTGAAACCATTCCAGAAAACCGTTCACTGAAATCTGTACGTAGCTTTATGCCTGAGGAGGTGTGTTGTATAGGGATGTAAACTAATATTGTTACAGTAGTATTGTCACAGTGATTAGCAAATGTATGCTTTCAATACATTTCATTAAGGTCATTTAGTAAAAAAAGTTACATAAAATAAATATTTTTGGAAAGGGAGAGAATACCTAGGTTACATCAACTGCAAAGAAATGTTGAATAACTACATTTATGAAGCTACTTGGTAAATGGCAAAGTCATAGGTCATATTATTAGATAACAAGTGGGATTGCCCTTGAGTGTGTAGCGCTACCCCCTCAGGAGCCGCTGGTTAGATTTGGGACGGCATGATTATGTTACCTCTGTGATGTGTCTAGGGATAATGATGATGGAGGGGATGGTGATGAGAGAAAATGATGCAATGTCCAGACAGCAGGGTGACGTTTTCTGTGCTTTTATTACTGGTCCAACATGACCAACAATCAACTCGAGGTAGATAGAATAGGTTGGTGAAAGGAGAGAAACTTGCAGATTCAGGCCTTTAGATAAGTCTCTGACACCGACTTGGCTCTAGTAAGATTTAGATTTGCAGTGAGACCTCTGCCACAGGCCCAATACTCATGAACATGGACGATAGAGCGAATCCTCCCAGTAAACACAATTTCGCCTGAATCTTCCTCAGGTAGACTTGTTAGCTTGGGGTCAGTGACTGACAGTTTGCAGCATACAACCTGTCAGTGTCCGGTCACCCAGATCTGTTAGATATAATCTTTTGGGGCTAGACAAAGTACAAGCAGACAGTCTGTTGTTTCTCTGGAAAAAACTGCGACAGGAACAGAAACTCTTTTATTACTTATAAGGCATAGACAAAACATGAACTCACAAACGTAACACTGCCATCTAGTGATCATACAATGTAGTAGGCACACAGCAATGACATATAGTGGTTGTTGCTTATTAAATACAAACCTTGTATGCTAACACCCCCACTCAACAACTACTATCTATGTCAATCCCATTTCTGATCTAAGATCAACAAATCTGTTTCTAGCTAGTGGCTTTGTCAAAGCATCAGCAATCATTTTTTTCCGACTCACAATACACAAGTTCAATCACTTTTTGATCAACTAAGTCATGAATGTAATGATGTCTGACATCGATGTGCTTGGTTCTTCCATTAATCTTCTCACTTGTTGCAAGCTTAATGCAACCCTGATTGTCCTCAAATAAGAGGTAGGTTCTGATGTTGCTTCTCCAAGATCCTTGAGTAATTGCTGTAACCACACAACTTCTTGACTGGCATAAGCTGCAGATATGTATTCGGCTTCTGTAGAGGACAATGCCACTGACATCTGTTTCTTGCTGGACCATGATATAGGACTTTCTCCCAATTTTAATAAGTAACCACTTGTGGATTTGCGTGTGCTGTTATCACCTGCCCAATCGGAGTCCACATATCCCACAAGGTTTAAATCACCACTTGCTGACAGTTTCAAATTTAAGTCTTTTGTCTGTTTCAGATAGCTCATAACTCTTTTGATCGCATTCCAGTCTCTTTGACGTGGTTTATCAACTCGCCTGCAAAGAAGAGACATGCTGGCTGCAATGTCTGGACGTGTAGTGGTTGCAATGTAGAGAAGTGCCCCCACTGCTTGTCTGTATTGTTCATTGGATGTGAGAAGATCATCTTCTCCTTCTAACTTTGGATAGGCTGTACCCATAGGTGTGCTTGCTCCTTTCGCCTCTGTCATGTTGAATTGCTGAAGAATAGATTAAATTTTTCCACTCTGATTCAACAGGAAACTTCCATCTTTCTCACGCTGGATGTCAATTCCAAGATAATATGTCACTTCACCTAGGTCTTTAGTTTCAAAGTGCTCGTTGAGTACTCCTGTTAACTTTGCAATTTCATTGTTGTTTTTGTGAGCAATGATCAGGTCATCTACATAAATTAGCAGATACATCCACTCAGTGTCTACTTGTTTAGCATATAGGCACGGATCAGCTTTGCTTCTTGTAAATCCTTAATTTAGTAGAACTTGATTAATCTTCAGGTTCCATGCTCGAGCTGATTGTTTAAGGCCATAAAGAGATTTATTCAACTTGCAGACAAGATGCTCTTGTCCCTTTTTCAAATATCCTTCTGGCTGTGACATGTAAATTTCTTCTTCAATATCACCATTAAGAAAAGCTGTCTTAATATCGTGATGTTTCACAATCATTGTACGCATGGCAGCCACTGTCATTAGTGTTCTGAAAGTACTTTGTTTAGCAACTGGAGCAAAAGTAGCATCATATTCCTCACCGAACTTCTGTGAGTAACCTTTAGCAACCAGCCTTGCCTTGTACCGACAGACTTTCCCTTCAGAGTTACATTTGGTTTTAAAAACCCATTTACATCCTATGGCATGTTTACCTTGAGGTAGCTCTGAAAGTGTCCATGTCTGGAGATCTTTGAGTGATGTCATTACTTCATCAGCGGCTTTATTCCATACTTGTTTCTCATGCATTGTCAGTTTCTGCATCTCTTTCCATGAACCTGGTTCAGTTTGAACAGCTCTGCGAGCTATGTAAGATAAACGTTCAGCTGGAACACCTTTATTGATTCTGGTTGATTTTCTGACTGAAGGTATTTCTGGTTCAGATTCAGGTTTTGATTCTTCTGCAGTAATTTCTATTTCTGTATCACTTTCCTTATTTTCTTGAGTGACTGATGTTGATTCTTTCTCAGTTTGAATAGTTTGTGTCTGTTGTTCAAACTTTGAGCACATAGAAGTTTCATCAATAATCACACTTCTGCTGACTGTTACCTTGTTCGTGTCTTGATGTAAAATCCTGTATCCTTTTTGAGATTCACTGTACCCCACAAGTACACCTTCTTTTGCACATGCATTCCATTTTGTACGTTTTTCTTTTGGAATGTGTACATAAGCTTTACTTCCAAAAATTCTGATGTGTCTTAAATCTGGTTTCCTTTTGTTCCACAGTTCATATGGAGTTTTTGTTGTTGCTTTTCCCGGCAAGCGATTTTGAAGATAACATGCAGTTGTGATAGCTTCTCCCCAGTATGTAGTTGGCATATCAGCATCAAATAGCATGCTCCTCCCACTTTCACACAGTGTGCGGTTCATTCTCTCTGCAACTCCATTTTGCTCCGGGTTATATGGAACTGTTGTCTGGAACATAATTCCATGCTTCCTGAGAATGGCTTGTGTTTTATCACTTGCATATTCTGAGCCATTATCTGTTCGTAGTACTCTGGGCATTCCGCCAAAAATTATTATTAATTATATTAATTATTATTTACTTGAGCGAGATACTCTTCTAATTTCTCTGGCACTTCATCCTTATTGTGAAGTAGAAATACTGTGGTATATCTGGAGTAATCATCAATGAAGGTCAGGAAGTACTTTTTCTTTCCTGGAGTCATAGTTTTCATTGGACCACAAAGATCTGAATGTATTAAGTCCAGAGGTTTTTGAGCTTTGCTGTTGGTCTGCTTGGGAAAAGGTGTCCTTGCCATTTTTCCTTTAATACAGCTGGTACAAATCATTATGTGATCACATGGATTAATCTTAATACCACTTGCATAGTTATTCTCAACTATTTTCTTTATTGTATCAGAATTTCTGTGCCCCAATCGTCTGTGCCAAGTGTGGATGCAGTTTGAATGTTTATCCTCTTTGGCTATTTTAACCATTTCACTGCAGTTCAGCTGATATAGTTCATCTATGATTTTAGCCTTTGCAAGCAAGCAATCCCCTTTTGTTATAATACAACTGTCACCCTGAAATGTGACTACATTGCCTTGGTTAGTGAGTTTCTTTACTGACAAAAGGTTGCTTTCAAGATCTGGCACATACAGAACATTCCTCATATGGATCTTTTTAGTGATATCTGGAGAGATAGTACAGTATAGAAAGCCATCTCCTATTCCCACTGATTTCATTAATTGTCCATTAGCTGTAGTTATCCCTTCTGTTTTGCTTTCATCAAGCTGAGCGAAGAAACTTTGGTCATTTGTCATGTGACTTGTAGCACCTGAGTCCACACACCATGCTTGCACAGAAGTGACACCATTTTTGGATCCAAATGCATACTCCTTTGTTTCTATGACATTCTTAGCTTGTTGCAATGCACTTTGTTTTTGCATTCTAGCTTTCCAAATTCTACAA
The DNA here is from genome assembly GCF_905171775.1 of Rana temporaria. NCBI lineage: Eukaryota > Metazoa > Chordata > Amphibia > Anura > Ranidae > Rana > Rana temporaria. The sequence goes on from NC_053493.1 coordinate 223,096,541, forward strand.
TCTGCTTTTAGGTGTCCTGGTTTCTTGCACACAAAGCATTCCCGCTTTTCTAGCTGCACGTTACTGTGTTTATTTTTGTATTTCGTCTTTAAAGCCGTCTCTGAACACACACTCACATTACTCATGCTTTCAGTTTTGCGCTTGTATTCATCCACAAGCTTGCCTTTAACATATTCCAGTGTCAGATCATCATCTGGACGTGCATCTAGTGCTGTTACAAGTGTCTCATAACTTTCAGGAAGTCCACTTAATAATAGCGCTGCAACATGGAAATCTTTTATCTCTTCTCCAATCCCTCGCAGTCTCTCCACCATCTCTAAGGTCTGTCTTATATAGTCCTGCATGTCCTTGTCTTTCTGTAGCTTAGTCTGATAGAGCTTTCTGATTAAATACAGTTTATTGCTGAGATTAACTCTTTCATGTGCTTTCTGTAACTCTTCCCACATGTCTTTAGCAGTCTGACAGTTACATATATGTATGATTTGATCATCATCTATGCAAAGGGAGATTGTGCTCTGCGCCTTCTGATCTCTGTCTAACCACTCCTCTGTGGGCTGTGCAGGTCTTGGTTCATTTATACATTTTCACGTACCTTCTCTTATAAGCAGCATTTTCATCTTGAATTTCCAAGATTGGTAATTCTGATTCGTCAGATTTGCAATGGAGAACTTTGCTGAGGGGATGGCAGCAGCCATTTCTGCTGTTCGTCTTTCTGATGCTGTCTCTTGCACTCAATTGCTCTAGCTCACTGTATCTGGCTATATCCAGGGGTAATCTGTATTATATCCTGGGCTTCTGTAACATGTCCTGGGCCCATAACCTGTTAGATATAATCTTTTGGGGCTAGACAAAGTACAAGCAGACAGTCTGTTGTTTCTCTGGAAAAAACTGCGACAGGAACAGAAACTCTTTTATTACTTATAAGGCATAGACAAAACATGAACTCACAAACGTAACACTGCCATCTAGTGATCATACAATGTAGTAGGCACACAGCAATGACATATAGTGGTTGTTGCTTATTAAATACAAACCTTGTATGCTAACAAGATCCCCGATGGTTCGTCTAAGCCCTATTGGATCACCTGCCTCTGGGTTCACCTCAGACCGACTCCCGACCGAACAGCAGAACTCGCTTGGGATCTTCTTAATAAGAGATGGGGGACCCAGTAAGTCACTGGGGCCCCTTGGCAGCATCAGTCGCTCCGGGCCATGAGGGCCCAGAGTCAGAAACTCCGCGTGGCACATGTGCCCCGGCCTGGTAGGCCAAATTTGCCGGGGCCCGTGATGTGCGCACACCATAAAGGTAGGTGCCGCACCTGAAACCAGGAACGGGCGAAGACCCCACAAAATGGCGTCTGTCACAGAAATACCCTCCCCCAGCATGCCCAGCGAGGGAAACACTCCTCTCATTGGCTGCTGGAGAAAGGCGCTCCGCCTGGACCCCTCTGGCGCCACCTGCTATCCAAAGATGGAAAGGTATTTCTCTATGCAATATGTTTTTAGAGATTTCCTTTAACTCTGTTAATGAATTTTTGGAAAACAATATGTGTTTCATAACTCATTTCTCAGCAAGGCAAATAAATCTAAGGCCCCATACACACGAGAGGATTTATCCGCGGATACGGTCCACCGAGAGGATTTTGATCCGATGGAGTGTACTCACCATCGGAACGAAATCCGCGCCGAAATCCCATCGCGATGACGTGTCGCGCCGTCGCCGCGATGATGACGCAGCGACGTGCGCGACGCTGTCATATAAGGAATTCCACGCATGCGTCGAATCATTACGACGCATGCGGGGGATTGATTCGGACGGATTGATCCGGTGAGTCTGTACAGACCAGCGGATCAATCCGTTGGGGTGAATTCAAGCGGATAGATTTGAAAGCATGTCTTCAAATTTTTATCCGCTGGAAATCCATCCCAGGGGATAAAAATCTGCGGAAACAGATCCGCTGGATCGTACACACCAGGGGATCTATCCGCTGGAGCCGGTCCGTGGATCAATTCCAGCGGATGGATCCTCTCGTGTGTATGGGGCCTAACGTATTAAGGAGTGTTCACTCTTACACTCTTATTGTTGCCACCAATTATTTTTTCAGTGTTTGCTGTAAATCTGTAGTGCAAGAATATTCTAGGACATAACCCCCCTGCCCCAAATCACCCCCCATGTTGAAGGTATGTGACCTGGTATGTGACCTGGTATGGTTCGGGGGGGGGGGATGAGCGGGCGACCCTTTCCTGACCTGCCAGGCTGAATTTGCCCAAATATGCCCAATCAGGACTTAGATTGCACTGTGCAGCATGCAGTGCATTGCAGGGCTCTTGGGGGGCAAACACCTGCCAAAAGCCTTGCAAATTTGGGTGCCAATGTTCGGTCCAAACTCATGCTTGGGCTGAACCATTTGCCTAACACTACCGCCATGGAACAGGAGCGCTATACACTCCTGACAACAGAAGTACATTAAAGCGGATGTTCCACCAAAAAAAATATTAAAAGCCAGCAGCTACAAATACTGCAGCTGCTGACTTTTAATATTAGGACACTTTCCTGTCCTGGAGTCCAGCGCCGTCCGCAGCAGATGACGAGCGATCGCTCGTCACCCTGCTGCTCCCCCCTCCATCCACGCTGAGGGAACCAGGAAGTGAAGCGCTGCGGCTTCACTGCCCGGTTCCCTACGGCGCATGCGCGAGTCGCGCCGCGCCCGCCGATTGGCTCCCGCTGTGTGCTGGGAGCCGAGTGTTCCCAGCACACAACGGGGGGGCGACGGGATGTTACGCAATGCCCGTCTTTTGCCCGTGAATGCCGGGCCGGAAGTGGGTGCAAATACCTGTCTATAGACAGGTATCTACACCCCCCTCCCCCTGAAAGGTGTCAAATGTGACACCGGAGGGGGGGAGGGTTCCGATCAGTGGGACTTCACTTTAGGGTGGAGAACCACTTTAACTAGAGTAACCTAAGGTTCTAGACTTAGGATTGAAATATGCCCATAAGAAAGCACTTTTTAAACCTATAAGATCTACAAATAGGTAAAGATAAATGTAATATTAAGAAATATTTGATACAATTCTAGAACCTATACTGAAGAGGAACGATGTTGCAGTTTGTTAGAATAGACATAGTGGTCTTGCCAACAGGTTTATTTTTAATCTGCAACAAATTTCATATCGGTTTTTAGATTTTTGTTTAGAAAATATAACCCAATCTCTGTGACAGTGTCCAGGGGTTCTTCCTCCAGGATGTCCATTCACATAATGATGGTGTAGCACTACCCCCAAAGGAGCTGCTGGTTTGATTTGGGTCTACGCTCTGGCTATCAACCCCTGAAATTGGCTCGAACCCTCCCTTGGCACAACTGGTATCAGTAAGGATTGTGGACCCCAATGGTTGTTGGGGAGCACAATATTTTATCACACCACAGTAAATATGTAAACAAATTGTTACCTTGTGTTGCACTGGTCCCCCAGTAAGACAGATGGACTGATTTAACAGATTTAACTTAACTAATGGACCTTTACTAGGTAAGCATAAAAGCAAATGAACAAAGGTAAGACAATAGTGGACTGCTTACAGAGCCCTGTAAGAGTCAGAAATATTAGTAACAAATAAATGCAAGTTCAATTATAATTATGAGGACCTTTGTAAGTGCACAGCAAAGAGATTCCTTCAGCAAGATGTTCACACTGAAGGATCTCTCAGCCAGGCCTCATCCAGTTCTCTCTGATAACAATGCTGTTCAGCTTAATATAATCAATTGCTTAGTTAAAGAGTAAATAAATAGATATTAACAGTCTACTTTACCTATCAGGCAGTCTTTAAATAATATACTTTACTAAGGTAGTTTGGTTGATCAGACCAAACGTTAATATGATCGTTCTTAGTTGTTCACACATGTTTTAGTTGCATGCGTTGGTGCATTAAGGTTAATATGTAATCTAAAACAAGGAACCCATAAATGATGAAAGAAACCAGGTAGTCAAACTGCAATTGCAAGTCTAAACGATCCACCCTCCTGCAATACAGTCAGTATGTTAGGGCAGGTGCCCGTTTCACCCAACCAAATTAGGCCTTGTCCTTCTGGATTGCTCTGTCTGCAAACTCTGATCCACAGTCTCTGGTCCTCAACAGGTCACCGTTGCACTGGGACACCATCCGATCGCTCCGTCCGAGATCCTCTCTCTACTGATGGCGATCCGCACAGGCGTGGGTAGGCCTCAAGACTCTGGCCTAGATTTCCGGAGAGACACCTCACACAGGCGTCCTCCTGGGTTGAAGAGGCGGTCCAGAGAGAGTGCGCCAAACACGTCCTTCTCCTTAAATTACCTCCCCCAGCAGGCTGTGGGGGGTGAAAAGCATTCTGGGATTGCACAGTTGCTCGCTGGGTATTGTAGTTTATCCATTAACCAGGGCAATCAAGTATTTTTCTCCCTGTACTTCGTTTCCCAACTTTCCTTGCTGTATCAGTACAAAAAACAAAAAGGAGGTGGCTATCCAACAATTGGCCGCCAGAGGGAGCTGAGTTCCTTCTATATCTGCAAATGGTAGTCTTTGAATCACATAGAAAGTGATACCTCGCTACATACTCCCCACTCAAAAATATTTGGTCCCCAAAGATGGTAACAGTTCGTAACCTGGTACATGCTTTCTCAATTACACGCAGAGAAACTTAGGTTAATGCATACATGACAATAAACAATTTGCATCTTCATAAGAGGAGCCCAAACTCAGGCAGCTCATTTCATAACACAGAGTTGACAGAGGAACCTCCCACCAATTGTCATAGGAAGGGGGGTTGTTCTGTGCACAGGTCACCTAAACTGGTACGGCCCTACCATATGTGCCAGGGGGTGAGCCAGGGTTTCCCTCCACTAAATTTACAGTAGATGGACCAGTCCAGGCATATCAACTGTCCTTCTAAAGGTGAACACCGCCTCTTCAGAGCATTTACCCAGTTGGCTGTAAGTCAGTTTTTTTTGGAGGGTGAATGGCTCTTCTTTCTTCTTCCCCTTGTTCAGGCACGCAAATTTCCACTTCTTCTGGAGCAGCTACTTCTTCTTCTGGAACTTCTTCTTCGGAGGCATCTGCTTCTTCTTCTGGAACTTTTTATGGAGCTTCTGCTTCTTCTGGAACTTCTTCGCATGAAGTTTCTTCTTCTTCTGGAGCTTCTTGTTTTGAGGCATCTACTTCTTCTTCATGAACTTCTTCAGAAAGATATGAAGTCTCTTCAGGGTCCACTGATGGCGGGGAATCCGGATCATCTTCCAAGTCCTCAGAGAGCATAGCATGAGGCACAAACTCAGGAGCCTCTGGCCGGAGAGCCCCACTGTCGGTCATCCCAGGAGGAGATAGAGAAGGGCCGGTGGTCTCTTGGGACTGAGACAGCCATAGCCAATCTGGTTCCATCTCTTCTTTCTCTGAGTCTTCATCCTTCTTATCTTGAGGGGACGACTGGGATCTGGTAACTGGCTGTGACCCTTGAGAAGTTGAGGGGGTCACCTGTGGATCTGACATGGGAGGCAGGCAGACTGCTTCAGAGAGAGGCAAAAAATGATTCTGGTGCCAAGTCTTTAGTGGTCCAGTGCCCCCTTCCGGGTTGACCTGGTATACGTGGAGACCCGGTAGCTGCTTGAAGATGACATATGGCTGAGATTTCCAGCGATCTGCCAACTTGTGCTTTTCAGGAACGTCCAAATTCCTCAGCAATACTCTATCCCCTGGCTGCAAGTCTTGTATCCTGACCTTTAAGTCATAGTTCTGTTTATTTCTCAGTTCTCTTTGGTCTGATGTAGCTAAAGCTTTTTCATAGGCCATTTTCAGGCTTCTCCGAAGACGGTCCACATATCCCTTGTGGGAAGTGGCTGAAGTATGGTCAAGGGAGATCCCAAAGGCTAGATCCACTGGAAGCCGAGCTTCTCTTCCAAACATTAGCCGCTAAGGGGAGTACCCTGTTTCATGCTTACTCCACTGCTGCTTCTTCTCAGTGCTCAAAGTTCCCAGCATGTCTAAGAGAGTACAATTAAAATGCTCGGCTGAGCATCCTCCTTAGGGTGACAGGGAGTGGTTCTGGACTTTTTTTATGCCCAACAAATCCAACAGTTTTCTTATGGGATTGCTCTCAAAGTCTCTTCCCTGATCTGAATATATACATTGGGGCAACCCATAATGGACAAAAAAACGTTTCTACTAATACTTTCGCCACTGTGGAAGCTTGCTGGTCCTTGGTTGGGAATGCTTGGGCATATTGGGTAAAGTGATCAGTTACCACCAAGACATTCCCCTGTCCACTCAGATCAGGCTCCAGGCAAAGGAAATCAATGCACACCAGTTCCATGGGTCCCTGACTATGAAGATGGCCCATTGGAGCAGATTGATGTGGCAAGGTCTTCCTCTGGATGCACCACATGCAGGAGTGACAGTAACCTTCAACTTCAGCCCGCATGTAAGGCCAGTAAAACCTGTCCCTTACTAACTCAAAAGTTCTTTCAGGTCCTAGATGACCATGGTTGTCATGAAGGACATTTAAGGCCATCTCCCTGTGCTTGGCAGGCAGGAACAGTTGCCATTTATCTTCCAAACCATCAGAAGGGCCCCTTCAGTAGAACATCCCTTGATGTAACTGCAACCGGTCTCATTCTTTATTCAACAGTCAAGCCTCTTTCGGAGATTCTGTAAGAAGCACATCTGGGCATTATTCTTCCAAAGCCTTCAGTACTAGTCTCCCCGGGGTGTCTTCTTGCTGGTCTCTCCTTAGGTCCTTCGACAGCTTTGGTAGGCCTTCTTCCCACATCTGGGTTACGTTACAGTAACATTTTGGTACCCCAGAAGCCAAGACTCCAACCTCTTTGGCCTTGGACCCTTCTTTGGCCTGAAGTTCAGCCCCTTGGTATAGGGCTTGCACTCCTTCTGGGGTCAGCTGAGTCCACTCCTCTATGGGGTCACCAAAACCATGTGGCCTTCTGGATAGGGCATCTGCATCCCTATTCCCAACACCTGGTCGGTATTTCAGGCTGAAAGTAAATCCTGAAAGGGCAGCCAACCATTGGTGTCCTGTAGCATTCAGCTTGGCAGTAGTGAGAAGATAGGTGAGTGGGTTGTTTTCAGTTCTCACCACAAATTCAGCCCCATATAGGTAGTCCCTTAACTTGTCCACAACAGCCCACTTTAGGGCCAGGAATTTAAGCTTGTGTGTTGGGTAGTTCTTTTCAGCAGGGACCAGACTCCTACTTGGGACCTTGTCTTTGCAGAACTACAACTGCAGTGTCATTGTGAATGGTGGACATCATGTGCACGACCCTGTTATCCTTCCACCTCAAGCCCAGCACTTCATTGCACCTCAGTGTTGCTCTTTCCCCCCTTTGCAGCTTTTTGTTTACTATGGATTGTGGGAAGCCCTTCCTATTTTTTCTGGAGGTTCCGCAGGCCAGGGTTTTTTCGATCTATAAGTGTCTGAAAAGGGGCAGGCTGGTATAAAAGTTGTCAAGGTATAGATGATATCCTTTTTCAGAAGTGGGTAAGCCAGGTCCCATACAATTTTTCCAGCTGTGCCCATGTAGGCCGGGCACTCAGGGGGCTGGAGATGGAAATCTCTTCCTTCATATATGTGTAACGCATAAAGATATCCCATGACTCTCTCACAGAGCTTGTAAAATTTTACTTCGTATTTGGCTTTTTTGCTAGGAATATATTGTTTTATTCATAGCCGGCCTGAAAAGGGTACCAGGGACTCATCCACACATATATGCTTCTCGGGGGCATAGAGTTCTGCAAATCGGTTGGAAAGGAATTTTATCAGAGGGCGAATTTTATATAGCGTATCGGAACCTGGATGATTACGGGGGGGGGGGCACTGGGTGTTGTCATTAAAATTAAAGAATCTCATTGTCATCTCATATTGGGACCTGGGAATTATGACAGAATAAATGGGCATGTGGTAGATGGGTTTGATGGACCAATAGGCACATCCTTGATTTTAAGCCCCATGTTTATTGTGAGGCCCATAAACAATTTGAACTCCTCCAAATTAAGATCTCTCCACTCAAATGGATGGGCATAAGATGATTGGGGGTTGTTGGTAATATACTGCTGGGCATATAAAATTGTCTGGTCGACATTGAACTGCAGAAAAGTGTCGGACAAAAACGGATGAAAGTAATCGATCTCTGTGAAATTTGGGGTGTTGGCCTGCACACCTGGCTGTGCTGTGAAAGAGGGAATAATTGCTGATCCTGAGTCGGAAGGCAGCCATGTTGGGTTGGCAAGACCAGTTGGCATGTATGTAGTGGCCCTGGCTCCTGGGTGAAGTGACACTTCAGTAGTTGGGGGAGTTGAATTTCCTGTGCTGGTACTCAGGTGTGATGTGGCAGCACTGGTACTGGACCTGGGCATTTGTTTGCGGGGCCTTTGCTGGTGGCAGCGCTGGTACTGGGCCTTTGTTCCTGGGGCCTATTGCTGGCGGCAGCACTGGTACTGGGCCTTTGCTTCCAGGGCCTATTGCTGGTGGCAGCGCTGGTACTGGGCCTAGGAATATAATCCTGGTTGCTGGCAGCTGCCTGGTTTCCAGAGTGCCATGCCCTTTTAGAAGGGACCCATTCTTCATCCGAATGATTACTATATTCGATCGGTTCAAATTCCGAATTCCGACGGGTGACAGAACACAGTCACTGATGGGTGACAGGGCACGGTCACTGATGGGTGACGGGTGACAGGGCACGGTCACTGATGGGTGACGGGTGATAGGGCACGGTCACTGATGGGTGACGGGTGACAGGGCACGGTCACTGATGGGTGACAGTTGCACCGCTGATGGCCACTGATGGCAGTCTCTTATGTAACAGGTGAACTTTATGGGTGACTGTTGGGTGACAGATGACAATTGGGGGGGGGGGGGTGATGGGACAGGTGTGGTGTTGGTGCAGACACTACTGTACATAGATCTGTAACTCACTGCTTCTAGCTCTTCTCTCCTCACACTGGAAACGGTGTGTGAGGAGAGAAGAGCTGGTAACAGTTAGTTACAGCTCTATGTTTACACTTAGTGATCAGGCTGTGAATGGATCACAGCCGATCTCGTGGTACACAGCTATGACTAATGGCTGTGTACTATTGTTGGTGACGAGCAGTGTTCCCGGGAACACGCTGCCACCGAGGGACACGAGCAGCGAGCTTGCGCGCATGCGCCGTGTCAAGTGGGACGTTACCATTCGTGATCAGCCGAGACTTCATCACGGTCGATCATGTGGTAAACAGCACTTCAGAGCGGCTGTTCACCCCTGTCGGTGATGAGCAGTGTCTCGGTGACACGCCGCCACCGGCAGTACAGGGATGCAGGCATTCCCTGTTTAAATGGGCCAACGTCATATGACGTCCGGCAGAATAATAGAGTCTTAGTTTTGCGTGCGTTACTGCCAGTTTAATGCCATATAGTTTTGCGTGCGTTACTGACAGTTTAACGCCATTTAGTTTTCCATGCGTTACTGCCAGTTTAACTCCATATAGTTTTGCGTGCGTTACTGCCAGTTTAACGGCATATAGTTTTGTGTGCGTTATTGCCAGTTTAACGTCATATAGTTCTGTGTGCGTTACAGCCAGTTTAACGCCATATCATTTTGTGCGTCACTGTACGTTTGGCGCATTATATTGCAGTATATCATAGGTGTGCGCAGCCCATTGCATTAGGGTGTGCACCCCAAAGCTCAAACACATATGCATGTGTGTGTGTGTCTATATACTGTATATATGGCCCTGGCACATTGACCTCCAGTGAAAGAGAAGCACATAAGCTCCTCTCTTTTGGCAGAGCCGGTAAAAAGGAGATCTTTCCCATTTTCCCACTGCTACAGAGAGCGATAATGTTAAAGTGCACTAGGTGATTAGGGTGTGCCCAGGCACACCCGGCACGCCTATGCAGTATATTATATTGTATCTGTGGAGTGTGTCTGTGGAGTGTGTATCATACATATTATTGCAATTTTTTACAGCAAGGCAAATTCTTACTTACATCAAGATTATCACTATAGGGTTACAGTGGGAAGGCACCACGACACCCAAAGACCATTTTTTTCAGCACCTGTTTGACAGGTGCATATCATTGCAATTTTTTACAGCAAGGCAAATTCTTACTTACATCGGGCCATATTCTGAGTATAGTTACGACGGAGTATCTCAGGATACTCCGTCGTATCTCTCTTTTTTGGCCCGCGTATCTATGCAAGTGATTCTTAGAATAATTTTTGCATAGATACGCTTAAGATCCGACATGTGTAAGTCACTTACACTGTCGGATCTTAAATGTAATTACCCAGCCGGCCGCTAGGTGGCGTTTACATTCAGGCCTCATTTGTTTATGCAAATGAGCCTGATACGCCGATTCCCGAGCAAATTCGTAACCGTCGCTAACGTCGTTTGCGTAAGCGTAAGGTTACCCCTGCTATATGAGGGGTAACCTTACGCCAGTCCCACGTACGCCATGTTAAGTATGGCGTCGGGTCCGCGTCGTCTTTTCCCGTCGGGTACATCGTTTCCCTAAGTCGTTCTTGAATACGACTTTACGTCAATGACGCACACGTCGGCGTCATTGACGTTTTACGCCGAGAACTGGAGCATGCGCACTGGGCTATTTTAAGCCCGGCGCATGCGCAGTTCGTTCGAATCGGGGGCGCGCTTAATTTAAATACAAGCCGCCCCCTTGGATTTACACGGGGATACGCCGGGCCAATTACACTACGCTGCCCCAAACTACGGAGCAAGTGTTTGGGGAATACAGCACTTGCTCCTGTAGGTTGGGGCGGCGTAGTGTAAATTGCTTACGCGCCGCCCGCCGAAAAAGTACAAGAATATGGCCCATCAAGATTATCTCTATAGGGTTACAGTGGGAAGGCACCACAACACCCAAAGACCAATTTTTCAGCAACTGTTTGACAGGTGCATATCATTTCAATTTTTTACAGAAAGCCAAATTCTTGCTTTCCTCGAGATTATCTCTATAGGGTTATGGTGGGAAGCCACCACGACACCCAAAGACCAATTTTAACGCACCCGTTACTTCTATCCAAAGTCAAAGTGACACCAGAATGTATCAAAAAACTTTATTTATATTTATACATGTCCCCCAGGGCAGGAACCGGACCCCTATAACCATTGTATGCCCAAATACTTGCATTTTAGCCTTCAAAATTAGCACTTTTGATATTTGACGTTCCGGTCCTATTGACTTTAATGGGGTTCGTTATTCGGGCCTGAACTTTCGCGGTGTTCGAACGTTCGGGTTCGTACTGAACAGGGGTCCGTTTGGCCAGGCCCTATTGGTATGGTAATGTGTACAGTAAACATGCACTTTGCAAACTGAACAACTATTACTCCTTTGGCAAATAAGCCTTAATGGCTTTGAATTTACTTGATTATTATATCATATTTGCACCAATTAAAATATTATCTATCATTTTAGCTAATAGCGTTTTTATGATCTTCATAATGTCTACATTTTGCCACTGTGAACTATTGGTGTTATATCTGCTGCTTATTTTAATGTTCCTGATCTTTGCCACTGTGAATTATTGACATTACTTCTGATGCTTATGTTCCTGTATTTTTTTTGAAAAAAACAGTCACCTAACCGCAGATCTCTGGATCACATCTGTTCTACAATTATTTAGTATTGTTTTCATCTTGTCTGATATCAAACTACATATCGATTATACATCAGCAGCATTTGTCAATTTTCAACTCAAATGACAAATTATGCAAAATTCACAGTTTACACTCCAAAGAAGAATGTAAAGATAAATGTGATGTTCTAATAGGAAATGTTGCAGTGGATGCACTGTATTCAAGCCAAAAGCACAGCAAAAGGAATTACAAATCAATTCAGACTTAAATCTATTAAACATTCATCAGCCATTCATACAAACTGTATGTGAGAATTGCAGTCACTTGCAGTGCCATCTTGTGTCAATATAGGAAACTAAATGTTTTACACAGAATATCCATCAATAATGTAATTTACAATGCTAGATAGAAAAATACATTTTAGTTTTTTGACCTATCATCTTAATAATAAAAAATAGAAATACATTTAAGTTGCCAATATTTCATTATTTTTAAATGTCTCTAAATCATATTTAATACTTGTTCTTATTTAGTATAAATTGATTTTAACTATTATTGATGTTTTAAATATAATAATTGGACTCTGGAGTATTGTAGTGCTGACTGTTGTGATGACTCTGTTTTAATGTTTGTAACTTTATTATGAAAATTTAAATAAAAGGTAAAAAATAAATGTTGGACTGATTTTTATACTTAAAAGATTAGGAAGGGGAAGAAAATGTATTTTGGGCAAGAGAGACCATGAATAGTAAAGTAAAACATTGCAAGAAACAACTTAGCTCAACGAGATCTTAGGTAAATATGTGCTTGTTAGCGTTATCAGTAGTTTCATGGCCTTACAACTCTTGGAGAGCAAGAGTTGTTTATTTCAATGTGATACAATTATGGGACTAAATAGTAACACCTGTTAAACATATATTGACAGATGTTTTCAAAGTTTTCTTCTCATATAATTTAAGGCAGAAAAAAACTGTCTTTGCAATACAACAGAACCAATGTTGATAAATTGCATTAGCTTGCATTAAAAAAAAAAAAAAAAGTGCGTGTGCCCGGCCGTGAAGCCGAAAGCTGTCCTTCCCAGTAACTCACTCAATTGACGCCATGACGCGGCGTACGTGAGGTCCGCACGCTGAGGGAGGAGCAGCCCACGCCACGGACCTAGCCTGCTGACGGGAGATGGAGGACGCCGGAGGATCTAAGGATGTCCCAGCGGCGGTGGCTACGAAGCAGGGTGCGAGACTGCTGAGCCGCTAGCCCGCTGATGGTACACCCCATGCGTGCCTCTCTCCTGTCTTCCTTGTGCCGCCCAGTCGAGGCCCCCCCTCGCTTTCTCTCATCCCCGCTCACCAGCTGATCGGGAAGCCATAGCTAGGAAGCGTCGCTCAGTACGGAGGTGTTTGAGGGTTCCCTGTCCCTCGCCCCCCCGCGGATGCCGACACCCCCCCTCTGCTCTCAGGAAGCACGGCCTCAGTAAGGTAATATACTTGCTTTATCAGCTCCAGCTACGGGGAAGGTGCATATCTAGAGTGATCAACAAGGTAAAACAACATGGGACCGGTAAGAACTTTTTCTCTTGTATAAATCACCGATTGTATACTGCTCCTCCTAAATACTTTTGAATTGAAATACATCACAGATTGGGTATTTGAAATGGGACTGTGATACACTGATATAATGATGACGGGTTAACAGTGTGAAGGGAGCAACTGATGGATGGAATATATAGTGGGACTTGTTTTTTGACCTCTTATCTTTGTACTGTGCCTACCCAGGCAGATCGCAACGCTCCCCCCGGCCACCCCGGTCCCTGAACAGTACTCAGCAACTGGTCTACTGCTATTGCTTTGAGTCTAGATTTCGGGTGTACGGCAAGAGGGTAAGCATCCCAACCCCGCAATTAGCTCAGCGATACCTTGCAAGTATAAATTAAATAGGAATATAAACATACCAGAATATCAGAGAATACCAATAAACTGGCACAGATGATAAGCCCCCAAGCAAAGGCATAAAATTGATTCTACCCTTTTATGCTCTCTGGTGGTGTTGGCCTATTGTGGCCCGGGGGTTGTTGTCCGGTGCTCGCGGAGGGCGCTGGTCGGGGGAGGCTTGGTCTAATAGGGGCAATTCCAGACTTTAACAGAGGTACTACACCTACCCTTAACCCTCCCTTGATCATCGCAAGCGGTTGGGTTGGGCCTGTACTTTTGGGCAAATTCATTGTAACACGATAACCGTACTTGGGGTGATTAGTGAGCACGGCACACAGAACGCAGCAAGGGAGGTTAATTCGTGAGATGGTGGCGGTGCCCCTGCAGAGAAATTAGCGGAGGGTAATCGCACACAAAACACCCACCATTCTAAATGATACAACACAATCACTGGACCTTCATAAATTATACCCCAGTATACTTAATACAGTGAGTTACGGTCGGACATTAAAAACCAAAAGGGGTAATACCCGCCGTTCAAACTGGGGAAACGGATTAGAACAACAAAAAAATACAACATGAATAAGTCAACAAGGGGAAACGCCCCGAAAATTCCCAAAGACAACCCTCCTACTTCCACCATTAGACACTACATGACCCCGGACGGGAGCTCTAAAAGCCCAGCATTGGGAAAAAAAGTAGAAAAAACGGGCGGAACTAAAAAGGGAGCGGGAGGGGGGTTCCCTCCAATAGTAGATACGTCAACGGAGGGCGAACAGGAAGTCAGCCATATTGAGGACCCCCGCACAGACACCCATATCCCCACAAAGGTAGAATTGGAGGGGATGTTAAAGAGACTGGAAAATGTAATACGAGAAGAAGTTAGTGCATTAAGAACGGACATAACTTATATGTTGGAGAGAGTGGAGAAAGCCGAGGCAAAAATCGAACAACAGGACTCAGAATTAAATGAATTAAAAAATCAATTTCATACACTGAAACAAAATCAGAGGCAACTACAATACCGATTAGAAGACCAAGAGAATCGAAATAGAAGGAAAAATTTAAGAATACGATCTATCAAGGAGGAGAAAGGGGAAGATCTTAGAAAAATTCTTAACAATCTGTTTCTCCCCCTGCTGGAAAACGGCGCGGAGGAACCCCTAAAAATTGAACGGGTCCACCGCATAGGAAGAATTAGAGAGGGGGGAGGGAAATGGCCTAGGGATATTATTGTAAGGTTCAGATATTTTGAAGACAAAGCTGTGGTATGGTCAAAACTGAGAAGGAAGCCACCCCTGAGCTATGACGGAGCGGAGATCCAGATTTTTACTGATCTAGCCTGGGAAACTTTAGCCAGAAGAAGACATCTGAAACCCCTTCTGGAACAGATGCGCCAGCTTAATATCAACTATCAATGGGGGTTCCCGGCATGTCTGATAGGCTACAAAGATGGGGTATCAGCAAAAATAATATTCCCAGAGGACTTGCCATCTTTCTGCCGCAAATTTGATATGCCAGCTATGGAATTACCCGGTTGGGTGGAATAGCCTCGGATTGCTCCGGCTTTCCTCCCCCTATTTTTCATCCACTGATTTGTATTGTCTTTTTGTTTCTTATTTTTTCTCCATTTTTCTTTTTTTCCTTCCAGTTCTCATGAGGGGTGGGTAGGAGAGGCGGGATCTGTGGGAGGTGGGGGAGGTTAGAGGGAGGGGGACCAGAGAGGAGGGCTAGGAGAGCAGGTCCGCAACCCCACCCAGATAAGAACAACCCCTAGGGATTATCCCAAGGGGGTGAATGGGAGGGTTGGGCGTTGGGAGGCCTCACCTCATTCTTGAAGAACCGACGAGTAGTGGGGTGTGAAAACCCCTACGGTTCAGAGGCCATGTTTAGGCCTGGGCAGGGGGGGGAGGGGAGAAGGGAGGGTTGGGGAGGGGAGATGGGAGGGTTGGGGAGGGGAGGTGTGGAAGGAGAGAGGGTACTCTCCCTTTTCATAAAGGGGTTGGGACAGGGAACGTGGCTCCCAGTAGATCTTTTGGAAAGTATAGGGAAAGGTTTCAATGGTAGGGAATGACAGAAATAAAATTTTTATCTTACAATGTGAAGGGATTGAACTCGCCTACTAAAAGATTGAAGGTGCTAGCAGAGATTGAATCATACAGAGCGGACGTAGTCTTTCTCCAGGAATCTCACCTGTCGATAAATTCAAACGTAAGGTTATACTCACCTAGGTATCCTTCCTGGTTCTATAGTGATTCCATCTCTAAGCGTTCTAGGGGCGTAGCAATTGGTTTCGCAAAAGAGACTGCGTTTACTCTGGAGGCGAGGTTGACAGACCCGGAAGGGAGATTTTTATTCTTAAAAGGAAGATTTGGTGATACCGCCTACACTTTAGCAAACATCTATGCCCCGAATGTACATCCAACCCATTATCTAAGCAGAATCTTGGGCAAATTGAAAAATTTCGCAGAGGGGTACACTATCATGATGGGGGATCTTAATTTTGCCATGAATCTGAAAGAAGATAGTACGTCCCGGGGGAAGGAGACAACGAACGTGCAGTTACAAAAAATCAAGCACAAGATCCATGACAGTCAATTAGTGGATGCTTGGAGGATATTCCATCCAAATACAAAGGATTACACGTTCTTTTCCCCTCCCCACGGAACGTACACTAGAATAGACTACATTTTGGTAGATCACAGGCTGCTTGACTTGATTACTGAGACAGACATTGGAATTATGACTGTCTCAGACCATGCGCCAGTGACCATGAAAATTAAACTCTCCATACAAAAGAGCCAACGGCCGGTATGGCACCTAAATGATAGTCTGATTCGCGATGAAGAAGGGGCAAGTAGGGTGGAGGCGGAACTAAAACAATTCTTCCTTTTCAATGATACTGAAGGGATTTCAAGCGCAACCCTGTGGGAGACACACAAAGCATATATTAGAGGGATACTAATCGCTGAGGGTGCCAGGGAAAAAAAAGAGAGAAAACGTAAATCCGACACCCTGATCAAAGAGATAGTGATATTAGAACGTAAACACAAAGAACATGCGCAAAAAGAGAATTACCATAATCTAATTGTGAAAAGAGATGCGCTCAAGGAGATTATGGAACAGGAAGCAAGGAACAAACTGAACTGCATTGCCAGAGAGAGGTATCTATGGGGTAACAAACCCAGTAAGCACTTAGCCAAAATGGCCCAAAAAAAGAAAACTAGAAATTACATTGAAAAAATTAAAAGGAAAGATGGGAAATTGGTACATACAACTAGAGAAATTGCAGATACCTTTAAAAACTACTATGAGGAATTATATACAATAAAACAGTCAGGTTGGTGAAAAAGAGGCTAAAACTCATGATTTTCTGCAGAAAGCGGGTCTTCCTAGATTGGAGAGGGTAGAAAGTTTAAATATGTG
Organism: Rana temporaria; assembly: GCF_905171775.1. NCBI lineage: Eukaryota > Metazoa > Chordata > Amphibia > Anura > Ranidae > Rana > Rana temporaria. The sequence continues at coordinate 223,113,503 of NC_053493.1, forward strand.
CCTTCCAATAACTGAAGAAGAAATTAAAATTGCTCTAAAAAACACGACGTGCGGGAAAAGTCCCGGCCCGGACGGATTTTCGGCCCTATACTATAAGAGATTTAGTAACATCTTAATACCGAAGATGTGTGAGGCCTCGTACACACGACAGAGTTTCTCGGCAGAATTCGTCGAGAATCTCGGTGAAGAGCCGGATTCTGTCGAGAAACTCGGTCGTGTGTACATTTTCGGCCCGATGGAGCCGCTGAGGAACTCGTCGAGCAAATAGAGAGCAGGTTCTCTATTTTCTCGATGGCAGTGGATTTTGGCTCGACGAGTTCTTCATCGGGCTGTTTTTTAAACGAGAAACTCGGTCGTGTGTATGCTAAGAAACCTGTCAAAAACTTAGACACTGGAGACCAACATAGGTAAAACTAGCGTTTGGAATGGAGATAGCACATTCGTGTCGCTTCCAACATTATTTAATCGTTTATTTGCAGCGCTTTACACAATTTTTCCTAAGGGCACAAAACAGCAATATAATAATTTTTTTTTACGATATTCACACAGAGTTCCTTAAAATTAGGTGGAACCTTTTTCTTACTGGACTCAATATTTTTTTTTTTTTTTATTGTCACCTTATTTTGGTCGTGTGTTTTAAATCCTGCTTTTAATCACCTTAATTTTAAATTTTTAAAAAATGCAAATCCTTTTATTTTTTGTAATGTCAAGTTCCCCCCATAGAAACCTTATTGCTTTGTCTTATCTCATGTGTCCCTTTCAAATTACACCTTATATCCAATTTTTACAAAATAAGAACCTGCCTTCTCACTTGCAAAATTGAAATGTAAAAAAATACAAGGACAAGTATGAACTGTAAAAAAAAAATGTACCATTTATTTTGGTAATAAAAAAAATTTTTATATGCAAAAGTCAGCACTGGAGAGCTTGCTGCCATTTGTGCACAGCCAGGTGTGGCCTGATGTGACTGGTGATCAGTTGGAGGCCAAAATGGGGACTTGAGAGGTTCATTCAGGAAGTCACGCATCAAGGTCTTGGACTCCCCGAGGTCAGAAACTGGAGCAGGGCAGGCAGATGTCACCAGGTTGTGGTACTACAGCAGCCTGAACTCTGGTACACCACATGGAAGTAAGGGAGTCACTTTCTTGATTTCTTCAAGGCCTTCCTTGGTGGCTTCCCTGCAGCCTGCTCTTTCACCTTCTCTGCAGCCTTCTCAGCAGCCTTCCTCTTCTGCCTGGCTGGAGGTGGTGCCACAGGGGTAGTACTCATGCCAGGAGGAGGAGTAGACGAAGGTGGTGGAGGATGAGTAGCCGACGGTGGTGGAGGAGGAGGTGGAGGAGGAGGAGGAGCAGTAGAAGGAGGAGGAGTAGTAGAAGGAGGAGTAGAAGGAGGAGGAGCAGTAGAAGGAGGAGGAGTAGAAGGAGGAGGAGCAGTAGAAGGAGGAGGAGTAGAAGGAGGAGGAGCAGTAGAAGGAGGAGTAGAAGGAGGAGGAGCAGTAGAAGGAGGAGGAGTAGAAGGAGGAGGAGCAGTAGAAGGAGGAGGAGTAGAAGGAGGAGGAGTAGTAGAAGGAGGAGGAGTAGAAGGAGGAGGAGTAGAAGGAGGAGGAGCAGTAGAAGGAGGAGGAGTAGTAGAAGAAGAAGAGGAAGCAGAATGTTCAGATGGAGCAGGAGAAGAAGAGGAAGAAGAATGTTCAGATGGAGCAGGAGAAGAAGAGGAAGAAGAATGTTCAGATGGAGCAGGAGAAGAAGAGGAAGAAGAATGTTCAGATGGAGCAGGAGAAGAAGAGGAAGAAGAATGTTCAGAAGGAGCAGGAGAAGAAGAGGAAGAAGAATGTTCAGGTGGAGCATGAGAAGAAGAAGAAGGTGGGGGAGCTTGAGAAGGAGCATGAGAAGAAGAAGAAGAAGAAGAAGAAGGTGGGGGAGCTTGAGAAGGAGCATGAGAAGAAGAAGAAGAAGAAGAAGGTGGGGGAGCTTGAGAAGGAGCATGAGAAGAAGAAGAAGGTGGGGGAGCTTGAGAAGGAGCATGAGAAGAAGAAGAAGGTGGGGGAGCTTGAGAAGGAGCATGAGAAGAAGAAGAAGAAGAAGAAGGTGGGGGAGCTTGAGAAGGAGCATGAGAAGAAGAAGAAGGTGGGGGAGCTTGGGAGTTATGTGGTGTGTGAGGATGGGGATGGCGGCAAATCACAGTGTCCTCCGTGAGAAGACCCCTCACCCCCTGATTTGCGAGGGTGATGAGGAGGCCCTCAAAGAGGAGGCGTTGGTCTAATGTCATTTCTGACATTTTGGCCAAAACCACTGTGACAAATCCCTCCTGAGCAGTGGGAGGCTGTTGCAGGGTTGCATGGGCGTCCCGAATGAGGGCTAGTGAGGCGTCACGCACCCTTGTATCCCTCACCTGCCTTCTCGGACGCAGACGAAGAGGAGACACCTGGCATCTTGTGCTTGGCCCAGCAACCTCGTGCAACCCACTTGGGCCTGCCACCTCATCCGCTCCACTTGGGCCTGCCACCACGTTACTGATACTTGGGCCTGCCAACACGTCCAAGATACTTGGGCCTGCAGCCTCCTCCAAGCCACTCACCCTGTCCTCCTCCTGCCTGGCATTTTCCTGATCCTCCTGCTGCCTGGTCTCGTCCTGTGTATGGAAAAAAAGTAAAGTTTTACTATTTAAAAAAAAATTTGTTTTATTTATTTAGGCTCCTGACTGTTGCATTTTTTTTTGTCACGACTTAGCTAAGCCAATCATTCTGACCCATGTTTTATGGTCAATCACACCACAAAAATTCATGGCCAATACTGACAAATTTTAGGAATAACACTTTTAGATCTAATTTTTATTTACCTTTAATATCTTAATTTACATCCCTTTAACAACATTTAAACACCACACATTTGCACATTGAAAGTACTATATACCTGGCTCCAGCTGGGCAAATCCGGATCTTCATCCAGGATGGAAGGCTGCTGAGAGGGTTCTTCTGCAGAGGGAGCAGCAGGTTGGCTGGAGGGAAGGCTGGACCTTCTGTGGCTTCTGGGGCGAAGGCTAGAAAGTGACTCCCTTACCTCCAGGTGTTCATCCAGGAAGCTCAGTTTGCTGTAGTACCACAACTTGGGTTTAAATACCCGCCCTGCTCCAGCTCCAGACCTCATCGAAGCCAAGACCTTGTTGCGTGCCTTCCTGTAGGTGCCTCTCAAGGTCCCAATTTTGACCTCCAACTGGTCAGTTGTCACATCAAACCCCACCTGTCTCCGCACAAGTGGGAGCAGGCTCTCCAGTGCAGTTTTGCGCAATTCTCTATTTCTAGAGATGGGGTCTTTGGTGGCCCACAGAACAGGAAGTTCTTGCCACCTATCAATGAAGATCTCCAAGAAGTCGGGTCGGTTAAAGAGATTCATCTTTTCCTGTCCAAAACCAAGGATAAAAAAATAATGTCACTACACAATCTATAAAGTCAATTACTCTTTCTCACAAGCTAGCCCTTAAAGGGTCACTAATGGATAACTATATTTTTGGAGGAAATGACTGTTTACAGTGTCTAGAGACATACAAGTGCATACATATAATGTGCCTCTAGTTTCACTTTTGTTTTTAAATTTATTTATTGTTTCTGTGAAGTAAAGAGACACACAGAACCCAAAAAAAATAAAAGCAGGGCATATTTTAATTTCTAAAATTATTAGCATTGTTTTGGTTGATTTTTAGACACACAGCTTAGACCACAGTGACAAGCTCCCCTGATAAATTTGAGAGGGAGCAGAACCAGGAAGTGATGATTTATGCAAATGATTACAGCTGCTTAAAAGCAAAAAGGGACAATGAGGACATGAAATCAAGACTGATATAATGTAAAGTTAGTTATTTCTGCCCCAAACAATTTTGGCTTATTGCTCCTTTAAATGTCTGTCTTTCCTGAATATGCCACTGCTGTCCCAAGTTCGAAGCATACCTACACGCTTGTCGTTCAAACGTCTTTCTTACGCAACCCGGTCGTATGGACGCTACATGTGTTCGAGCCTTATATACACTCCGCACACGACATCCGCCCATGCTTAAAAAAAATTGATGTTTCCCCCCCGCCCCTTATCTTCCGTCGCAAAAACGACAAGGTGGAATTGGCAGCAGATCATGTTGGGTCAGTTCCTAGGAAACAGATGACCAGTTGTGTCGAACTAATAAGCCAGATCTCATCCTCATTTGTGTATGAAACGTTAGTTAGATAAAAGCACTCCCGATATAGTTTGGTCAAGACATAAAAGCGACCATTTGCATCATGTTTAAACCGACTTGTTTTTAGAAGACATCCTGATGAGAACCGAGATTGCCCACACAACAGTAGTTGGATCAAAATGCATAATCAAAGCGTTGTTTACGTACGACGGCACTATAGCGGACCATTACCTTCAAATTTCAAACTGGCTATGTTTTAATTTATGAACCTAAGATGTAGGCCACAAAATCATTCAATCAAGAAAAACATGTAAAATGTAGTTACATACCGGTCTTTGACCCGATCGTTATCTCCGCCGTCTTCCACAAACTGTGAACGCCCCTTTTACTCACGTGGTAGCCCTTTATACACGCGCATGTGGGACTTTACGCACGTCTCCCCGCCCCTGACGTTCATGGTATCGTATTTTCCCCGCCCCTTTTCCATCTTTTTTTTGTTGGAAGCACATGGAGAATATGGCAGCACGGCGAATCCGTTGTAAGGCCTCCAACATGACCTTTGAGGAAATGGTGGAGATGGTCCTCATCCTCAAAGCAGAGGACTACGATGGGAGGCATGGGCCATATAAGTACCCGAACAAGGTCAAGGCCGCAATAATGGAGAAGGTGAGGAGGAGTCTCCATCGCAAATTTGGAGTGAAAAGGTCCAAGGAACAGATCCGGAAAAGGTGGTGTGACCTTAAGAAACGTGAGCCGGAACAAATGAAGAGGATCAGGAGAGTGATTAGAAGAAGTAAGTTTGTTATATATTTTGTAAGATTTGTTCCGCGCCATGTGTTTTTTATTTCAGGTTGTACTGTAATATTTTTTTATGCACAATAATTTGTCGTCAAACTGGACGTCCATTCGGAACGACTAAATATTGTGTTTAAAATCCTACAAATTATGACATTTTTTTAAAATTGTGGTGAGATCAATCGTGAAAATTATGTAGATGTGATATTAAAACCACAAAACTTTTTTTATTAATTAAATATACAGTAAAAGGAGAGTCTGCTCAGCAGTCGGTGACACATGTGGACTCATTTGCATAATTGTTGTCCCCTTTAATAACCCATTTTGGGCTTCACACAGAGCTGAGGTGATCCAGTGTATACTTTGTTGGCTTACATGTTTAAAAGTAGACCAAAGCTACAAGATTTGTCAGGATCTTTGTGAATGCCTTCAATCCTGTGTTTTGCCCTGAGGGGTTTTTCTAAACATCAATAGTCCCAGAAATTTTATAAAGTGAATCATATTCCTCTTTCAGGCCTATAAGCTATAAAAATCCTGTTTCCATTTTCTTCATTCTCGTAGGGCGTCATGAAGCAAGAAGGGAGCAAGAAGTCCAGCAAGCCACACCCCCGAGGGATGGTGATGATGCGCAGCCTGCCACCACATCAGGTAAAGTAACATATAACTAACCCAGCTTCAGGTAATGTAGATGTAGGCCTGCCTAATTTAAAAAAATTGTTTTGTCCCACATTTCAGGATCAGGTGGTGGCTTGGACAGGCATACTAAACAGATGCTGATCTCCGAAATATGGGCCTGCAGAGAAGAGGTGGAGGAGATACATCTGGCCAACAGAAAAATAAACGAAAGAGCAAGGAGGGTGGAAACTAAATTAAAAAATTTATTGGATGTTTTGGGGAGAGTCTGAATCTGAAAAAAATACCAAAAAAAATTTTAAATACCAGATTTTGATGTTTATTTAATTAAAAAAAAAAAAAAAAAAAAGAATATAACCAGATTTAGCTGTTTATTTAATTAAAAAAAAAACAAAAAAATAATAAAACCAGATTTTATACTTTATTTAATAATAAAAAAAAAAAAAAAATAATATAACCAGATTTTATACTTTATTTAATAAAAAAAAAAACAAAAAAATAATAAAACCAGATTTTATACTTTATTTAATAAAAAAAAAAAAATAATAATAATATAACCAGATTTTAATGTTTATTAAGAAAAAAAACCAAAAAAATTACAAAAATGATTGTATATTGTATGAGAAAAAAAACCAAAAAAATTACAAAAATGATTGTATATTGTATGAGAAAAATCACCCACAAAAATACAAAAATAATTGTATATTGTATGAGAAAAAAAACCAAAAAAATTACAAAAATGATTGTATATTGTATGAGAAAAATCACCCACAAAAATACAAAAATGATTGTATATTGTATGAGAAAAAAAACCAAAAAAATTACAAAAATGATTGTATATTGTATGAGAAAAATCACCCACAAAAATAAAAAAATGATTGTATATTGTATGAGAAAAAAAAACCAAAAAAATTACAAAAATGATTGTATATTGTATGAGAAAAATCACCCACAAAAATACAAAAATGATTGTATATTGTATGAGAAAAAAAACCAAAAAAATTACAAAAATGATTGTATATTGTATGAGAAAAAAAAACAAAAAAATTACAAAAATGATTGTATATTGTATGAGAAAAAAAAACAAAAAAATTACAAAAATGATTGTATATTGTATGAGAAAAATCACCCACAAAAATACAAAAATGATTGTATATTGTATGAGAAAAATCACCCACAAAAATACAAAAATGATTGTATATTGTATGAGAAAAATGACCAACAAAAATACAAAAATGATTGTATATTGTATGAGAAAATATACCAAAAATTTTTGTAGGGTATTTATGAAAAAATAAAAATAAAAAAATTAAGAAAATAAAGAGCTTTTGAACATCAAAAAAGTGTGTGGTGTTTTTCCTAAAATACGTAAAATTTTCTATGTGTTTGGTTTGGGGGTCACCTGGGAAATGTTTGCTAGTTGATAATGAAAATACACTTAGTTACACTTAGTAAAGAACTCCAAACAACACAAGCAAGACATAAGTTTAGAAAAAAGATTATGATTTATTTTTTTGAAAGCTACAATTAGGGCAAATTTGATTGAGATGGTATTGCCCCCCTACCCATGAAATAGTCCATGTATTTGTCCCGGACTTCACGGGCACTCTGGGGGGGCAGTCCTGTGTGGCCAGCTTCAAGGCCCGCCAAAGTTTCTGCAGGGGTCAAATGTTGTGCCTCGGGCCCAACCAGGGCCATATAATTTGGAGATTGTCTCCGCAAAAAATTGTGGAGAATGCAGCAGGCAAAAATAATTGTATTCCACTTATATTCCGCCATGTGGAGAGAGGTGAGGAAAAGGCGGAACCGGCTGGCCATGATGCCGAAAGCGTTCTCAACCACTCTACGTGCTCGGCCCAGCCGGAAATTAAAGACACTCCTCTCTGGGGTGAGGGTGCGCTGAGGGAATGGCCTCATAAGATGGGGTCCCAGGGCAAACGCTTCATCAGCCAGGAAAACAAATGGCAGGCCTTCTACATTCTGGTCATCCGGTGGCAATGACAGATCATCATCCTGAAGGCGAAGCGCGAACTCCGTCTGCCTGAAGGCTCCCCCATCCGATACCCGTCCATTCATCCCGACATCCACAAAAAGGAATTCATACTGTGCTGACACCACCGCCATCAGCACAATACTGTTGAACCCCTTATAATTAAAGAACTGGGATCCTGAACGGGGTGGAGGCACGATGCGGACGTGCTTCCCGTCGATGGCTCCCCCGCAGTTGGGGAAGTTCCATCGGGTCTGGAAGTCCAAAGCCACAGACTGCCACTCCTGTGGTGTGGACGGAAGCTGGGGAAGAAAAAAAGAAAAAATTAGCCACATAACCTTGCAAGCAGATTATACAAAGACATTATAAGCATTATAACATTTCTGGGAACTAGCATATTATATCTAAATATATTTAGCCAATTAACACATTAAACACCCCCTCTGATGGGCCAGTGCCCAAGTTTGGGGGAGGGCTAGATGAGTTTGGGAGTACTAAAAAAAATTAATTTTGATTATTGGTGAACATAGACTTTACAACACATTTTGGAGGGGAGGGCTAGATGAGTTTTGGAGTCCTAAAATTAAAATAAAAAAAAATTAAATATTGGTGAACATAGACTTTACAACACATTTTGGAGGGGAGGGCTAGATGAGTTTGGGAGTACTAAAAAAAATTAATTTTGATTATTGGTGAACATAGACTTTACAACACATTTTGGAGGGGAGGGCTAGATGAGTTTGGGAGTACTAAAAAAAATTAATTTTGATTATTGGTGAACATAGACTTTACAACACATTTTGGAGGGGAGGGCTAGATGAGTTTGGGAGTACTAAAAAAAATTAATTTTGATTATTGGTGAACATAGACTTTACAACACATTTTGGAGGGGAGGGCTAGATGAGTTTTGGAGTCCTAAAATTAAAATAAAAAAAAATTAAATATTGGTGAACATAGACTTTACAACACATTTTGGAGGGGAGGGCTAGATGAGTTTTGGAGTCCTAAAATTAAAATTAAAAAAAATTAAATATTGGTGAACATAGACTTTACAACACATTTTGGAGGGGAGGGGGGGGACATTACAATGGATATAACACAATACATTGGGAAGTGACTAGACTAGGTAGGTTGGGGCCCAGGATAGCATGCTGGGGAGGTAAGTGATGGGAAATATGCATGTAGGCCAAAAAAGGGGCATCAAAGTTTACATCATGCATGGGGGCAAAGGGGACATTCACAGCATATTCCAGACATGGTAATTAGGGAAGGAGGAGATAACTACAAGACATTAGCATACATTATAGACATAAAATGTGAGATTAAAGGAGAAAACTTACCCTCATATATTCCTCCTGCAGAACCTGGATGATGGCAGAGCAGGTGTCAGGAATGATGAGGCCCAGAGCCTGGGGGGAGATGCCCGTCGAGAACTTTAAGTCCTGAAGGCTTCTCCCAGTTGCCAGATAATGGAGGGTGGCAACTAGCCTCTGCTCAGCACTGATGGCTTCCCGCATAACGGTGTCCTGCCTGGTAATATAGGGGGACACCAAAGCCAACAGGTGCTGAAAGACGGGATCAGACATCCTCAGGAAATTCCTGTAATCAACAGGATTATTTTCCTGAAGCTCCCGCAGCAAAGGCATGTGAGAGAATTGGTTCCTACGGAGCAACCAATTCTTGGTCCATGAACGTGTCCTCCTCCTGTTCATGAACTCCTCATCGTCTAGGTCATAAACAAACAGACCTATAGACAGAAGATGCTTAGCACGAAGTCGGCGACGACTAGGTGCCTGCAACATGGCTACAAGGCTAGTTACGAACGACAAATCAGAATTGCACTAAACAGACCGCAGTGAAGAACAGCAAGACCTATGAAGAACGACCCTGACAATGAAAAACGCGGGGACAGGACCGCAATGTAAAACAATACGACCTGACCGCACGTCTCGATTGCCTAGATACGACCCACACAAGTACAAACTGAACGGCAGAGATCAATCTGAAAGCACAAAGACTGAAAAGCACGAATCGTCACTCACCAAACTTTTACTAACACGCGTAAACACGGAATCAGCAAAAGGAGCCCCAAGGGTGGCGCCAACAAAATCAAACCTCCCCTTTATAGTCGCGTCATACGTCGTGAGCGTCATCGCGCCGGAGAACGACCAGATTTTGGTATGTTACGTGTGTACGCAAAGCAAGCCTGCCGAGCTTCTCGACAAGTTCAACAAGAAACTCGATGAGCAACTCGACGGGCTTGGCATGTCGAGTTTCTCTGTCGTGTGTACGAGGCCTAAGTATTTTAATGGTCTAGGGTCTGAATTCGAAGCCTGTAGGGAAGCAATAGCGGCCACGGTGGCAATAATTCTGAAGGAGGGGAAAGATAGCTCGCTCTGTTCGGGATATAGACCAATCTCGTTGCTCAATGCAGACACCAAGCTTTTTGCCAAAATCCTTGCAGAACGCCTGAAAGGGGTGATGCACTTTTTGGTGCACCCCGATCAGGTAGGTTTTATCCCCAACAGAGAGGGCAAAGACAACAGCATAAGAGCGATTCTCCTGCTCCAGAACATAAGGCAGAATGCGCCTCCAGGCCTATTCCTATCAGTTGATGCTGAAAAAGCATTTGATAGGGTAGACTGGGGGCTTATGATGGAGACTCTTACAGCTATGGGAATAGGGAATAGGATGATCCGCTGGATCAACACACTATATTACCATCCCTCTGCCAAAATTAAAATAAACGGCTCGCTATCAGATTCCTTCGAGATGAAAAATGGGACAAGACAGGGCTGCCCTTTGTCCCCCCTTTTGTTTATTCTGTCCTTGGAGCCTCTTCTGGCCACCATTCGAAACGACCCAGAAATCAATGGTGTTAGAATAAAAGAGGAGGAACATAAGCTCTCGGCATTCGCCGACGATATTTTATTTTATTTAACCAATCCGGTTAAATCTATTCCCAAGCTCTCTAAGATATTACAACAATATGGCGATATCTCCAACTTCAAAGTTAATGCCACAAAATCTGAAATCTTAAATATAAACTTAAGTAAAAGCGAAGAAGCTCGAGTCAAAGAAATTTGTATTTATCCATGGAAAAAAGAATTAAAATACCTTGGTATTAAACTTGCTAATACAGTTCAGAAGATATATAAAATAAATTATGTGCCACTATTAAATGAGATTAAAAATGAATTAAAAAGAACGGAAAATAAACCTATATCATGGATCGGACGCATAAATATGCTGAAGATGGTCATAGTTCCAAAAATACTATATAAATTTCTTTTAATTCCAATTGCCCTGCCTCAGCAATTTCTGAGAATTCTCAATTCCCTCTTATTAAACTATGTATGGAAAAAGAAAAAGCACAGAATATCTCTATCTATCCTAAAACAGGGTAAGCTTCAGGGAGGGCTGGCACTGCCGGACATTAAAAGCTATCATAAGGCGGCGGTTTTGTCTCGTGCGGTGGAATGGGCGCGCGATAGGAAAGAAAAAAGATGGGTGCAAATTGAAAACGCACAAGCTAACACACAATTGAGCAACTCTATCTGGATTCCTGCACAATACAGAGCACTGGATCACAAAGCATTTGACATAACACGGGACACTTTACGTATGTGGGATAGGACCCAGTCACTACTTGAAAGGGAATTCAATTCTCCACTAATGAATTTGAAAGAAAACGCTTACTTTGCACCTGGGGAAATAAAAATAGGAGGGAACTGGATTAGAAAGGACACGGTTCACTTAGGGGATATTATAAAAGACGGGGAGATGATGACCTATGAAGATCTTAAGTCTAGAATAGATTTTTGGGACCTTGATGGGTGGCACTACTCCCAGCTCTTTCACTTTACACGGAGTCTCCCCCGCCCTCTGAGGACGGTGGCGGAGCTGACACAATTGGAGAAGATATGTAAATCTAAGGTTTCTAAGGGCACGATCACGAAACTATACGGGATACTGGTCAAGATAGGGTCACGGGGGGAAGCACCGTTTTTGGAAAAATGGGAAAGGGAACTAAAAATCACGAGAGGGACTAACACTGGTCAGAGGATTATGCAATTAATACACTCCTCAGCAATAGACATACAAACTGCCGAGGCAAACTATAAGTGCATTTCGGGGTGGTATATCACACCCGATAAAGCTAACAAAATTAATGCTGACCAGCCCACTGAGTGCTGGCGTGGATGCCCTGATAGAGGAACTATGGCCCATCTATGGTGGACATGCCCTAAAATACAAATTTTCTGGGACACAATTTTAAAGCAAATAAAGGAGATCACAGGCAAGGAGATTAAGAAAGACCCGTGGGTAGTGCTCTTTCATGGGAGTCAGGAGGGTATAAAAAAATACAAGCAATCCCTTATTCCTCATCTGCTCAATGCAGCCAAGAGACTGATCCCAAAAAGGTGGCATGAAACGGAAAGTCCACATTTGTGGAATTGGGTTGACGCAGTGGAGGAAACCTATAGGTTAGAAGAGCTAAAGGACAGCCTCTCGGAGATAAATAGTGACATCAAGGTCAAATGGGAAAAGTGGAAGAAATACAAAAAAACATGGAGCTATGCAGAGAGATTAAGAGGTCCCTAATTTATATATTCCGGTTAACATACTATATATAGGATGCCCTGGAACGAAGTTCGATTTCCCGACTGCCATTTTCAAAATTCTACTTACTTTGGTGGAATTTTCTTCTATTTTTTTTCTCTTTTCTTTTCTCTTTGTTTTTCTTGGTTTAGGATATATCCTATCCTTGTGTAAGCAGTAGACTCCTGGGAGCCACGGGGTGGGGGGGGAGGGGATGGGGGGAATGTATCATTTACAGCAGTTTTAAAAGCCAGTGATAACTCTAGATCTCTTTTGGCCTCAAAAAAAAAAAAAAAAAAAAAAAAAGATACACCACATATGATGCAAACTGAAAATAGAGACGTAAGAAGCATCAAATCATGAGCTGGTCTCTAGAATTTGGCAAAAGCTGAGGTGGTACAAAAAAAAAAAAAAAAAAAGAAGAAGAAAAAAAAAAAAAAAAAAAACTAATATATATATATATTTTACAGATGTGATGGCTGCATTATTTTTCTTGTTTTCATGCTTTTTTCAACTGCCTTTAACCACTTGATCTCTGGAACCGAATTACGAACGTTATGGGCTGGACGCGCCAAATTCGAGTGGCGTGTCACGGCCCATAATTCACTGCGGCATCACAGTGCATTGCTGACTGATGATTGGCCAAACATGCACTATGACCTGTATGCTTTGGTCAATCACCGCGCGCAAAAAACAGAGAACCATAATTGGCCAAAGCCAAGGTGGCTTTGGCCAATTATGTCTCAAGGAGTTTAGTACACGCCCCACACTATATAAGGCCGCCTCTGTGTTGCGGTGGTTAAAGACAGAGAGAGAGAAAGAGTGTCATTTTTTTTAGTTAGATTGAGCAGGCAGGCGAGTCAGTTACAGTTACAGTGTGTAGAGGATATATATGCATCCCTGGTGTTGTATATATATTTATACACTGTATTGAGTTTAGCTAGATCCGCTCTTCCTAATATACTGACAGGCAGGCAGGTGATTGCGCTAGCTGCAGTATTTTCACTTGGCTTAACTACTCTCTACTGGGAGGAGAGGGTGTCTGGAGCTTGTCAATGTTCCTCGGTTGTCTAGGACCATGTGTGTGTAGCGAGGCGGCAGTGGGCAACATTCAGCAGCATGCACCCTTGGGGAGGCGTGGGCAGCCGGGCATCCATCACTACATGTCAGTGAACAGCGAGGGGCCGGCCAAGCGCAGATAAGCCCGAGACTAGTCTCGGGAGAAGAGCTGCACCGTGGCACCACCTCCTCCTTGACCTCGTCCCCTGACTCCACCTCCCCCAGAAGGGAAGTGGGGCGCAGCGTACCCCATGCTTTCAGAGCATGGACTGCTCCAAGTTCCTCTCCGCGCTCTGATGTGAGGATCGGAGCTGGAGGACAGACAGGCTCGCCGTTCACAGGGCACAAAGCTGTCACAGAGGACGGGCAGGAGGCACAGGCTGCTTCGGGAGCCGCTGGAAGTGGACGGATCGGAGCAGGAGACTGACATCATGTTAGGGATGTACTGTCTGTCATCATACACACCTGCAGACAGAGACTGGGACAGAGGTGGGACTGCAGGAACAGGGCTAGGGGTCTCTTATCTCTCTCAGCCCCCTCTCTCCAAGCCCCCCTCCCTTCTCTCTCAGCCCCCTCTCTCTCAGCCCTCCCCTCTTACCCCCTCTCAGTCCTCCCCTCCTCTCAGCCCTCCCCTCTTGATCAGCCCCCTCCCTCTACTCTCAGCCATCTTTATAGCCGATAGAGGTGTCAAAAATAGCCTAGGGTGTCAAAAATAGCCTAGGGTGTCAAAAATCCTTGCACCAGCCCTGGCCCCACACACAATCTAAGCCTCTTTTCAGGGCAGGTAACAACTGCTCTATGCAAGCTTTATATAACATAGGCTTGTGTGCTAATGAGGCAATTGAAAACACATGCACAGCCCATGAAACACACAAAACGCAAGTTCACACAATGTAGAGACTGAACTTTAAAGTGGGTACACCTGTTAAGGTGTTATTTACTCAGAATATCATTACTCAGAACCCCAAACATTATTTTTATTTTTTTTATAAGACACCCTAGGGAATAAAGTGGCGGTCATTGCAACGTTTTATCTCCAATGGTGACCATGCCCCATGCCTATATAAGTTGTTGCGCAACGCTCAGACGGCATTACAGCGGGATAGCTTGTTGTGTCAACATCGCTGCTCCTGGCAGAAGAGGGAAGAGAGAAGACAGCGGAGAAGACCGGCCCGGCAGAAGAGGGAACAGAGAAGACCGCCCCCCCCCCCCAGAAGACAGTGGAGAAGACCGGGCCCGGCAGAAGAGGGAACAGAGAAGACCGCCGCCCCCCCCGCAGAAGACAGCGGAGAAGACCGGCCCGGCAGAAGAGGGAACAGAGAAGACCGCCCCCCCCCCCCCAGAAGACAGTGGAGAAGACCGGGCCCGGCAGAAGATGGAACAGAGAAGACCGTTGCCCCCCCGCAGAAGACAGCAGAGGAGACCAGTCCTACCACCACTTTTGTAAAAGAGCTTAAAGAAGAAAGGGGGGCGGTAGAAGAACCCCCCAGCTGACTAATAAATTACTTCAAAAATCTGTGTAGTGTGTTTTTTTAACTTTACATTTTTTCCCCAGGTGAATGGGTAGGTTAACGATGTACCCCATACTCATTCACATAGGGTGGGGGGCCGGAATCTGGGGGCCACCTTATTAAAGGGGGCTCCCAGATTACGATAAGCCCCTGCCCGCAGACCCCAACAACCAACGGCCAGGGTTCTCGGGAAGAGGCCCTTGTCCCCATCGACATGGGGACAAGAGTGCTTTGGGGTGGGGGGCGCAGTGCCCCCCTGCCCCAAAGCACACACTCCCCCATGTTTAGGTTATGCGGCCTGGTACGGCCCAGGAGGGGGGGCGCTCGCTCGTCCCCACCCCCATTCCTGTCCGGCCAGGCAGCGTGCTCGGATAAGGGTTTGGTATGGATCTTGGGGGAAACCCCACGCCTTTTTTTCCGGCGTAGTTTTTCTCCCTTACGATCCATACCAAACCTAAGGGCCTGATATGCTCCTGAAGGGGAACCCACGCTGTTTTTTTTTAAATTTGGTGCGGAGTTCTCCTTCATGGTCATCGTTAGCTGAAAACGATTCGGGCATTCACGTGCACCGCTTCAAGCCACGCAAAGGCAGCTACGCCGCCTGATATTTACCAATATTTTGCCGGCGTAGTGAAGCAGCGTGCGTAAGTGCCCGAAATTCCCACTTGCACATGCGCAGTACAAAAAAATAAACCACCCGCAGGTTTAAATGTACTTGCCGGCGCAGCGGCTCGTTTTTACAAAAATCACTTTCACTTTCAATTCGGCCGGTAATTGTTAAACAAACACATGTCACTACACTTCCCCACATCACCCCACATCCCCCCTAATAAACTCACTCCCTTCATTTTACATTTCTAAATGCCGTGCGCCAGGTCTATAGAGGCGCACCATGCGCCCCCTTCTGGGTGCACTTGGCATTATAGTAAATAAGGAATTGTTCTGCTTTAGCAGCGCATTCCTTTAGTAAATGTCAAAATGGCTATTGCTCTAGCCTTTGCTCCATGAATCATGGAGCAAAGGCTTGGTAAATCAGCCCCATTGTCTCCATTCATCTGGATAGGACTTCCTCAATAAGGCCAGCAACACTGAAGTAGTATTTTGTATGCTCAATATGTCAAGAAGAAGGATCTCAGATATCCAAGTGTCAAGCTATAAACAGTATAAACCAAACATCTTTCAAATTACCAAAGAATTGATCAATACATAGTCACGCCTAAACATGTGTGATAATAGTTTTTTCAAAAAATATAAAATGTACAATAATGTGAAGACTAATATACAGCCGCTAAGCATTGATCACACTCCCATAATTTATGCTAAAAGTATTAAATCAAAATAATGCAGTGTTGTGTGAATGCATCGTCAATACCGTAGTATCAAGATCAATGAAAAGGTGAACAGAAAGTGCTAAAGTTAAAATCAAACATAAATTGCATTAATATATACATAATCCATTTAAACTGTTTAGTGAATACAATATTGCAGTGCTCTAAATCAATTCACAGTAAAAATAAGTTTAAAAAAAGTCCTATATTAAGCAAGTCCACAGTAAAAGTAGTTGATACTGAGGTTCTATGAAGTCCAAATATTGTGACTTTGGGATGGTGCTCCAAACAATACAATGGCCCAGATTCAGGTAGATTTGCCCATTAGTTGCACATGTGAAGAGCAGCTGATTTGCTCTGCGCTGGGGCAAATTGGAAAGATTGCCACCTGATTCAGGATTCCTTTTGTCTGCTAACTTGCTCCTTTGTAAGGCAAAAATCAGGGCGTAAGGCAGCGCAAGTGAAAGTGGGTGTGCCCTATGCAAATGATCTTTTTTCCACTCAGCAGTGGTTTGCGCCTATTTTCAGGGCAAATTCTGCCCAGCTGCTTGCACTGAGCAAATAAATAGGGGCAGACCTGCGCAGGTCCTGTGCAAAATTACATCCTGCTTTTCCCACCCCCCCCCCTGAGCAAGGTAATTTTTCCCTTTTTGCTGATATGGCACCTCCTCATGAAAAAAAAAAAGAAAAGCTAATTTTATAGCTTCAGAGATGGAGATACTTCTTGCGGCACTCACGCGCCATAGTGATGTGCTGTATGGTGCCCAGCGGCAGCACTCCACTGTAGCCCAAAGGAGGGCTATCTATGATGGCATTACCCTGGACATAAATGCCCTGTGTAATGAAGAAAGGACGTGGGAGGACATTCAAAAGAAGTTGAATGACATGCGGCGTAGGGTCCGGGATAAGCTTGTGCTTATCCGTAAGCATACGAGTGGCACGGGAGGAGGACCACCCTGCAAGATCCGTCTAAATCCTGATGAGGAGGTGATCGCGCAAAGTCTAGCGCTGGAGCAGGTGGAGGGAGTCCCAGGCTACGACTCCACTGTTGGGGACTTGGGGACTGGTAAGTTTTTTGTTTACATATTTGCTGTGTATCATGGGAGGGGGTAGAAGTGAACATATGAGGGGGTAGAAGGGAACATGTAACAAGTTTTTTGTTTTCATATTTGCTGTGTATCATGGGAGGGGGTAGAAGTGAACATATGAGGGGGTAGAAGGGAACATGTAACACGTTTTTTTTTTCATATTTGCTGTGTATCATGGGAGGGGGTAGAAGTGAACATATGAGGGGATAGAAGGGAACATGTAACAAGTTTTTTGTTTTCATATTTGCTGTGTATCATGGGAGGGGGTAGAAGTGAACATATGAGGGGGTAGAAGGGAACATGTAACAAGTTTTTTGTTTTCATATTTGCTGTGTATCATGGGAGGGGGTAGAAGTGAACATCTGAGAAGTGTGTTGCTCCAGCAACATGTGTTTTTTTGTGTCATCCACAGGTGGTGATGATGAAGCTGGGCCGTCGTCGGCTGTGGGGCGACCCACGCCATCCCCACATGAGCATGGGGTCCAGTCAGGCCCCATGGACATACTGGCCATGTTTGTTGAGGAGGAGATTTTACCAAGGCCAAGTATGGAGGAGGAAGTGGTGGAGGAGTCATTTATCCTCAACCTGGAGGACTCTGGCTACCTCCAGGAGGATCCCACCATCCCTGACCAACCAACCACCCCCCCGACCATCACGTCATCCCCCCTCCAGTGTCCCCCCCTCCAGTGTCCCCCCTCCAGTGTGGCCCCCTCCCCTTCTTCTCCCTCTGTTCATGCCCCAGCCTCTCCTCCTCCCAGGAAGGCTCTTTCAAAAATGAGGGGTGTACCCTCCAGCCTCCGTCAAGGTCTGCAGGAGGAGCAGGCCCAGCAGACCCGCCATCTAGGGGCCATGGTGGTAGATCTGAGGCGGGTGGCGGACAGCCTGGCATCCTCCTCCTCCTCTGTTGAACAGGCCCTCACCCTGCATGCTGACCGGGAGAAAAAAATTGCAGAGAGCCTGGAGGAAGTCAGTGTGAACTGTTCAGCCATGGTGACCTGTATGGTTGACCAGCAGGGCGCCACCGCTTTACTGACAGCGGAGGTGAGCAGGTTGGCAGGTGCGGTGGAGGCCAACACTGCTGCTGTGCGTGAGGAGGGGAGACTTACCCGGCATCACCACCGGAACACCACCACCCGGCAAATGCGCATGTTGGCCCAGACCAACACCGTCCTCACCCGCCTGGCCAACGCCATGGAGGGCATGCAGGCACCACCTGCCAGGAGTGTTGAAGTAGGGGTTGATGCTCCTCCCCCCCTCCATCCCCACCCCATGCTTCATCTCCACCACAGGCTCAACCACGGAGACTGAGGAGCCAGAGCCGGGGCACCCTTGGCCCAAAGATGTCCAAAAAAAAAAAAAATTTCTTGGGCTGAGATTATGAGTTTTTGATTCTTTTGTATATGCTCAGAATATGATTTTTTGTTGGTTTTGTATATGCTCAAAGTTTGAGTTTTTATTTTATTTTTGTAATCCCTACACACGGTGAGGAGTGTATACTACAGTGTGACTGGTGTGTGAATGGGGGGGGGGGGGGTGTCACTCCTGCTGGAAAAGGGGTGTCACCCTCTGCCATGTGAAAGGTGTATGAATGGACAGCAACATAATTGGAGCCTTGACGCGGCGTTGCTGCTCCCTAATACCATGTGGTATCGTTGGGTCTAATCCAATTTTGGGTGCATGTGGGGTGTGTGTGCTGTGCGTGCATTCTACTTGTGACATGATTAATGTGTGTGTTTAATGTGAAAAGAGACGTTCCACGAGACCACTCCTGATTGCTCTTCCCTCAGTAGACCGGGTAGAGTTTCTTGGGGGGGGGATTGCGTGGTTCAGGGGTCAGGTCATCAGGTATGTCAATCTGCATGCCCCTTCTCTCGGCAAAGTTATGCAGAATACAACATGCCCCGATGATCTGGAATACAAAGTTGGGTGAATACAACAGGGTCCCCCCGGATTTATCCAGACATCTGAAACGAGATTTAAGGATGCCAAATGTGCGTTCCACCACTGCACGGGTACGTGCGTGAGCTTCATTAAATCTTTCCTCTCCTGGGGTTTGGGGGTTCCGGAATGGGGTCATCATGTGAGGTCCCAGGGCATATGCAGAGTCACCTGGAAGGGAAAAGACAGAAGGATGTTAGTCATGCATGTGCCCCTCGTGATGTCTGCATCATGGGGGGGACAGTCATACCTGACACCCATGTCACTCACCAATCAGCCAGCTGTCTCCATACATGTTCTGGTCAAACTCGGTTGGGATAGGGCTCTGACGGTAGATAAAACTGTCATGGCTGGACCCGGGGTGTTTGGCACGGACATGCCATATGAGGCCATGGGCATCCACGATCACCTGGACATTTATGGAATGCCAGTGCTTCCTGTTACAGTAGATATACTCTAGGTGACGGGGGGGGGCGTAGTGCCACATGGGTACAATCAATTGCACCCACAGTGCGTGGGAATCTGTCTATTGAATAGAAATCGGTGATTGCCTTCTGCCGCAGGTCATCCGTGGTTGGTTTGATAAATTGGTTGGCCATGCGCCTGAGTATTGCAGGGATCACTTGGTGGACACACCTGCTCATGCTGGATTGGGACATCCCAGGCACCATTCCACCTGTGTGCTGAAATGATCCACTTGCCAAAAAATGCAGGGTTGCCACAACCTTCACCAGTGGCTGCACTGCCTGGCCACGATGTGTCTGGCTGCTGATGTCATCCTGCAGGATTCTTGCCAATTCAAGGATTACTTCAGGGCTGAATCAAAACATGCGATACACCTCAATATCACTCATGTCAAAGATGTTGTGGCGCAATCTGTATACCCTCTCCCGTTCCCTCCTACGAGTCGGTTCACTCAATAAGATAGCAAGAACCATAGCTGCCCCTGGCATGTTGGCACACAGATGTGAGATCCAGAAAGTGTGGGTGCTCTGCTTGTTCAGCTCGTCCGACTTGGTGCTGCTGTAGTTGCTCTCCAGCTGACCTGTGGCCATCTGTTGCTAACTTGCCCCTGCTTTTATAAAGTGCAAATTTGCCCCGGCCAAACAGCTTGCGCGCTTTGAGAGCAAAATGCTCCTCACACGCGCAAGTTTATGAATCAGTGGCAGTTCCTCATTTGCATATTTGCTGAAGGAAAACCATGAGAGCGCAAGTTGCTCCCTGAGCAAAATTGCCCCTTAATTGCGCCGGGGCAGAGAAACTGCCTCCGTGCAAAAATGGCACATTTCAGGCTTAGCTTGCTTTCTGGGTCACCCGCAAATTTGCCTGGGAGCAAATCCGTACTTGCGCGGCGCAAATCACACTTGCTCCCGCGCAAGTCGTACCTGAATCTGGGCCAATGACTTTAAACACATGCTCCCCCACCCTGTGTGATTATGCTTACCTCAGGGTATGTGACCGCACAACTAAGTTTGGTCTATAAAAGAAGCTGAACCACCTCCATCAGATCGGATTTCTGATGGAATAAAATCCGATGGAATTTTTCGTCGGAAATCCGATGAAGCTTACTTTCATCAGTCTTGCATACACACTATCAGACTAAATTCCAACCGTGACAAAACGTGGTGACGTAAAACACTACGACGTGCCGAAAAAAATGAAGTTCAATACTTCCGAGCATGCTTAGACTTGATTCTGAGCATGCGTGGATTTTTCTCCGATGGATTTCCACACAGATGATCGGAATTTACTATTGTTTTTTTTTTTCATCTAAAATTTTTAAAACATGTTCTATTTTTTTACACCGATGGAAAAAAGTCCGATGGGGCCCACACACAATCGGTTTCTCGGAAAAAACGATTGTGTGTACACGGCATAAGTGTAATGATCTCTGTAATGAAATCTTATGAAGCTTTCCTAAATTTAAATTAAAAAGAGGCTGGATAGTGTATTATCGTTTTAAACATACATTTATTAAAAGTAAAAATGTCAGGGTACTCACACTTTTCATAATGCTTTAAGCTATAAACTACCTTGTCGCTACCATTATCAGGCAGACAAGCTCTAGTTTCTTCTTCAGCACTATCCAAGGGTCTGCATCTTTTCATCTGGGCTAGGACATCATCCTTCCAGCATTTCCAAACTGGAATGTCTAAATTATCACAAGCATTGGAATTAGACTAGATGAATAAATACGTGGCAGTGGCTCTTTCTTCAAAGATCAAAGGATGGGCCCCTTAAGCCTAGTGGCAATAGAGGCGGCACTGTTAGTGGTCGAGGTAGTTCAAAGGGCTTAGATGGATATGGAACAAATCTATCAATTGAGTGCAGAGATTGGTTTACCAGACGGATCATGCATCTTTGGACAGAACTCAAGAGAGCACAAGTTGGGCCCATTTTAAGTGGACCCAGCGGCCTTTATTAGAATACACTTTGCTTGTTTGGTTTTGGATAGACCCAATCCTTGATTTAAACACTTGAGCATTACCCACCCTTGTTCCTTGGTTCGTGTTACATCCCACACAAATGTGCTATCATGCTTGTGTCAGGAAACCTCCTTTTGTGAATACGTGGAAAGAGGTTAAGCAAACTTAGAAACCTACTAAATGGCAAAATCCAATAGGAGAAAAATCAAATGAATTCAGATATATTTATACAGCGAAAGAATTATGGAAGTGTAAAAAAATATATGGTTAAAGGGGTTGTAAAGGTAAATGTTTTTTTACCTTAATGCATCCTATGCATTAAGGTGAAAAAACATCCGATGGTACCGCCCCCCCCGAACCCCCGTTTTACTTACCTAAACCCCTCGAAAGTCACACGCGCGTCCACGTGATCCTATTCGGTTCCCAGCCTGGCCGTTGATTGGCCTAGGCTGGACGGATTGATAGCAGCGCAGTCATTGGCTGGCGCTACTGTCAATCACAGCGGATGACGCGGCGCACCGGGGGCAGGGCCGAGTGATACAGTCACTATGCCCACCGCTGTATCACCGGAGCGCGCTCTCAAAAGCTTTCCACCATGCTCGCTCGCTCGCATGAAGGTGGAAAGCTTTTGCAAGGAGCCGAGACAGCCGCCGAGGGACTCCAGAAGACAGGGTTAGGGGACACTCTGTGCAAAACGAGCTGCACAGTGGAGGTAAGTATAACATGTTTGTTATTTAACCCCCCTGGCGGTATTCCCGAGTCTGACTCGGGATGAGATTTTTTGGCTACGATCGGTAACCCCGAGTCAGACTCGGGCTTGCCTCGCTAAATACACAGGCATGGTTTACTTACCTTGCCCCTGGATCCAGTGATGCCACCGCTCTGTGTGAGCGAGCGGGACCTCGCTCGATTCACACAGTGTCCTCCTGTGCCGCCGATCTCCGTTCCCTGCGACGTTACGACACACGGGAGCGGAGAACGGCGCCAAATTCAAAAAGGTAAACAAACACAATACATACAGTATACTGTAATCTTATAGATTACAGTACTGTATGTAAAAAATACACACTCCCCTTGTCCCTAGTGGTCTGCCCAGTGCCCTACATGTACTTTTATATAATAAAAACGGTTCTTTCTGCCTGCAAACTGTAGATTGTCCATAGCAACCAAAAGTGTCCCTTTATGTCAAAAATGGTTTTAGAGCAGCTAGAAAACAGTGATAATAAATTATAATCACTTGCAGAATTGTGTGATAGCGATTTGTGGGGAAATTCGTCATAAAAAAATAAAAGTAATGACAGCGACAATTCTGCAACTGAGCAAATTTCAGTGATTTTGAGTTGATTACATTATTGAATCATTTTTATTATAATTATATTATTAGTTGTTATATTTATTTATAATTATTTATTATATTATAATTTATAATTTTGTTTTTAAAAAAATTTCATACCCGGGATGCCTACTAGACTCTTGTTTGGTCAGATTTAAATGAGTTATTCCTAAGAATTACAGGCCTACAGTATAAAACGCCAAATTTCCTTGCAAATAATGGTACCGCTTTCAGCACCTTTTTTCTGAAATAATCATACCGCCAGGGAAGTAAAAAAAAAAAAAAAGTTTGCCTTTAGTGTTCCTTTAAAGCTGATCTTGCAGTAAATTACAAAGTCTGCTTTATACAGGTACATACAGTATATCAAGACCATCTTCCATATTAAAAAAGCAGCTGTGGACAAAAATATTAAACATACTTACAGTGACCAATAGGAATGAGCCGAGAGTTTGATCTGAACACAAGTTTGGACTGAACTTTTGGCTGTTCAGAATGTGTTGCAGAGGCAAAAAAAAAATTCTCTCTCAAAGGGTTGTTGGTCGTCAGGCATCGTGATTGACATTGATTTGCATTATTGGATGATGTACTTGATGATGGAATAGCTTTTTGGCCGATATTTTCTTTTTTAATAGAGGTCTTATCTAATGTTTGAGTGTCTTTCTTTCTAATATATTTACAGTGTGTGTATATATATATATATATATATATATATATACACATAAAATAGTTTTTGGGCATGAGCAGGGGTACTATGTATCTTATGTATCTCATACTCATTTACGTGAGGGGTGGTATCTAGGGGCCCAATTATTGTTAAAGGAGGCTTCTAGATTCCAATAGGCCCCCCCAACTTGCAGATCCCCAGGAGAAAGATCCACAACAACATGAGGACAAGGTGTTATGCCAGTAGGTCCCCCCTGACAAAACATTCCCCCGTGTTGAGGACATGTGTTCTGGTATGGTTCAGGAGGAGGAAAGCACACACATCCCCTCTTCTTTGCCAGCCATATAGCCAGCCAGTCTGCATGCTTGGACTTAGGATCTGGTATGGATTTTTAGGGAGACCTCATGCAATTTTTTGGAGTCCCCCCTTTCGTGTTATAGGATGTGCTACAGCAAAACTGACATCTACAGAAATGTAAAGACATTTAAAGAAAAAAAATAAAACTTTTTAATTTGCTGGCAAACAATATTCATTGCAGACCCCTCTATATGCCTTCAAAATATACAACAGACCCGTGGGGGCTGTCTGCGAATGTCAATGGTAGCTATCAAAGTCATTCACTGGTAATTTTAAATGTTTTTCTTGTGTTGAAGTCAGTGCTAAAGAAAATTACTAATCAGTGCTTACATATTATTTTTTTGCATTGATACACGTATGTCTTTGAAGTTTACCTGCTGACATGACCCTTCCTGTGAAGCCTCGTACACACGACCGAGGAACTCGTCAGAAAAGATACATTGTTTTTATCGACAAGTTCCTTGTTAGGCTTGTCGAGGAACTCGACAAGCTTGCTTTGCGTACACACGCTTAAGACAAAATCTCCTCGTTCTTAAATGCGGTGACGTACAACACATACAATGGCAGGGGAAGTTCGATTCCACTGGCATAACCCTTGGGCCTGCTTTTGCTAATCTCATGTTACTGCATGTTAAAGCGGGGGTTCACCCCCCAAAAAATTTTTAACATTAGATACAGGCGAGTTGTTAGAATCACAATCGGGTGTTTCTTTTTTTAAAATCGTTGCCGTACATACCGTTTTATAGATATATGTTCACCGCGGCTTCCGGGTATAATCTGCGGGACTGGGTGTTCCTAATTGATTGACAGGCTTCCGACCTTCGCATACAGCGCGTCTTGAGTTGCCGAAAGAAGCCGAACGTCGGTGCGCAGGCGCCTTATAGAGCCGTCTCGCAGTCCGGCTTCTTTCGGCAACTCGTGACGCGCTGTATGCGACGGTCGGAAGCCTGTAAATCAATTAGGAACGCTCAGTCCCGCAGATTATACCCGAAAGCCGCGGTGAACATATATCTATAAAAATGTGTTATCTTTATTACAAATGCTACTTTTACTCCCGTCTCATACTTTATTCTGAGCAAGCGCGGGTTTTTTAGCATACACACGCTCGAGTTTCTTGTCAAAAACCAGCCCGACTAGGAACACGACGAGGAAATTGATACTCCCGTCGAGGAAAAAGAGAACTTGTTCTCTTTTTTTCTCGTAGAGTTCCTCGACAGTTTCCTCGATGAAAAACGTAGGCCGCGTACACACGACCGGTTTCCTCGACAGAATCCATCAAGAAACGTGGTGGGAGAGCTTTTTTGCCGAGGAAAACGGTCCTGTGTACGTTTTTCATCAAGGAAACTGTCAAGGAACTCTACGAGAAAAAAAGAGAACAAGTTCTCTTTTTCCTTGACGGGAGTCTCAATTTCCTCGTCGGGCTGGTTTTCGACAAGAAACTTGAGCGTGTGTATGCTAAGAAACCCGCGCATGCTCAGAATAAAGTATGAGACAGGAGTAAAAGTAGCATTTGTAATGGAGATAACACATTTTTCACGCTGTAATAGACTGAAAAGTGCAAATCGTCTCTTACCAAACTTTTACTTAACACTCAGCAACATGAGATTAGCAAAAGCAGCCCCAAGGGTTGTGCCAGTAGAATCAAACTTCCCCTGCCATTGTATGTGTTGTACGTCACCGCGTTTGAGAACGAGGAGATTTTGTCTTGACCGTGTGTACGCAAATTAAGCTTGTCGAGTTCCTCGACAAGCCTAATAAGGAACTCGTCAAGGAAAACGATGTGTCTTTTCTGACGAGTTCCTCGGTCGTGTGTACAAGGCTTCACACACAACCGTTTTCCTCGGCAAAAAAGCTCTCCCACCAAGTTTCTTGATGGATTCTGTCGGGGAAACCGGTCGTATGTACGCGGCCTGAGACTGCAAGGAATGCTGATTATTCTAAATCTCATGAAATGACACTCCTGCACTGTGCAGGAGCATCCTACTGTGATATTTGGGATATTCGGCATTCTCGAGAATCTCACTGGAGGATAATGATGTTAAAATGTGCAGTACAGAATCCAGTGTACAGTACTATAATTATTAACTTTAAGCTGGTATTTATTATGGAGGATTAGGGCCTGTTATTTTAAGTGGCACTTAATTTTTACTGCAATGTCAACTTTAACATTTTCTACATCAATGTTCTTTCACATTACAAAAAATTACAACATATTTTATATTTTATTCTTGGTTGAGTTGGGGGTCTCCAAGATTTCTGAGGGCTTCATACCAGAATATGAACAGTTCTTTCAACCTCCCACTACTTTAATTAAATCCTTACGGTATTGTGTCCGCACATCATTTTGTCTCCTTCTCTCTGTAAAGCGTTCAATGTCCCCAGTACACTACATTCATTTCATTATTTTCTCATTGCTTTCTTGAAAACTGTAAAATCATATTAATACAAAAAGAAACATACAAGTGAGACAATAGCTTTTTAGAAGATTTTTTCAACTCTGAATTGAAAGGGTAAACGATTTTTAGTGAAGCTGGCTGCTGGTTAGCTCTGTGTGTCTTGAGATTCTATCCTTCCTTCACAGTCATTCTTGCTTTTCAAATTCCTTATTGTTTTGATTAATGGTGTGGGTGAGGAATCCTGCTGCCCATGAAAAATGTAAAAGTCTATTTAAGATAGCAATATGAAAAACTAAACACACTATGTTCATCTCAAAAAGATTTACACATCATTTACACTGCTTCAAAGAAGTCAGTTTATAAAAGCTGCAGGCTTCATGTTCAATAGGAATATCTTTAACAGAAGGCAATAGAATAGTTTTACCCCTTAAATTTAGATGTCAAGTTTTAGTTCTTTAACCTAGAAATGTATGTTTAAAGAGTATGAAGTATTTGTGCACAGAGCCCATATATGTTGATGGTGATAATAAAAATAATAATTATTATTTAAACAAAACAACATCAGCCTATGGCCCCTTTCACACTGGGGATGGACGTGCGGTGGCAGTATAGCGCCACAAAAAATAGCAGCGCTATATCGTCTGAATTGCCGCAGAATTGCGGCGGTATTCGGCTGCTACCGGTGTGGTATTAACTTCCGCTAACGGTCGAAAAAGGGATAATACCACCCGCAATGCGCCCTTGCAGAGGAGCATTGACGGCGGTATTACCGTGGTTTCCCATTGTTTTTAATGGGAAGGACTGGTAAACACACCGCTCCTCTCACCGCTCCAAAGATGCTGCTTGCAGGAGATTTTTTTGTATCCTGCCAGCACATCGCCTCAGTGTGAAAGCCCTCGGGCTTTCACATTGAGAATGCAGTGCAGGAGTTTTTCAGGTGGTATTTAGGCGCTATTTTTAGCGCTAAAACATCTGAAAAACTCCTCAGTGTGAAAGGGGCCTATGTCAGGAGAACATTTGTTAGATTGAAATGCATTTTTCTACAATGTCCTTTAAATTGTGAGGTTAAGGTGACATTTACTAAGTCCCCCTGTTGACTTGCTGCCTTCTCAGTCACCCCACTTTCTACCCTATCCCACAAGTAATCTTTCACAGTTTTAGATTTCAGGATATCAACATTGCTTTAAGGAAGCAACTCTCCATGGTTAACATCATACTCAGTCTTCTAAAACCAGTTGACTGCCAATAGAAAATGTTCCTGCCTTTTTTCTAGCTATGATATTGTGTGCTGTAATCTGTAATCTTTGGGGAATGTATGCAGCAATTACTATTGCCAATAATTTGACAGTGTTAGCATTCACTGATTTATCACCTATTCGTGTTTATTTAGTTCATGCTTATGGCAATTTAGTAAATGGCACACAGATACAGCAGATTTAAACAAGGCCAGATAAATAATGTGCCAGTTTTTGTGGCTCACCGTAAGATCAGGATGCATCTTGATGAGAACAGGGACAAAGAAGATTAGGTGTGTGTTATGCTTTGGTCTATTAAGGTTACTTTGCAGTATAAGCCAGGAAGTTCAGACCTCTGCAGTGTATAAATGTGCTTTTACTGAACAAAAATTATGTACATACAAACTGCTATTACAATTATACGAATACAATACAAGACTAATAGATAAACCTATAACAAGAATAATGCTACCTACTTCCTAGCAAAACTATTGTCTGTTTACAATAAGAATAAGCTAAACGGTTATATAGCTCTGCTTATAAAGGCTTCATGATCTCTGTCATCAATAAGGGACCCCAAGCTTCGATTGCAGGAGATCGGGCAATAAGCATCTTCAGGTTCTAGCAGAGACCTTTCTCGGTGTTGTCATTATAGAGTCCTGCTCTCAGTTTATGTTCTTGGCTTTTATTTGGGAAGTTTTGAGAAGACAATCCCACCTGGGCATATCCTCTTCTGCCTTTTTACACCGATGTCAACTATAGTAAAACATTCTCAAATTCAGCCACTAGATGGCTCTTTCGTATCAGACATGCCATAGGTCTTTCATGTCAAAAGGTCAAGCTAAAAGATTACATATATTTATAGCTGACCAGAACGCCTGTATAAACAATGGGAGATGAGAGGGTATCTTGTGCAAGCATTCAAGGACATCTGTTGGACAATTGTTTACTGGCAGAAATCCTTAGTAAACACACCAAGCGAGTGTGAGTCTGAGAAAGTCACAAGAATATATAGGGCCAGATTCAGGTAGGGAGCGCGTAACTCTGTGCGGGCGTAGCATACAAAACAAAACAAAAAGACAAAAAACAAAAGACATGGATTGGATTCCCCCATCCATGAAGGGCAGCAAGGCCTCTGATACTACGGTTCTTTCTTGACATCCAAAGAGAACTATATGTAGACATTTGATCTATCATCAAGGATCCCACTTGTGCGCAGGAGTTTGTGTGTTTTTTATTCTGCGGGCGTAGCATATCCTATTTACGCTACGCCTCCGCAACTTTGACAGGCAAGTGCATTATTCACAAAGCACTTGCTCCGTAAGTTGCGGCGGCGTAGCGTAAATTGGCCGGCGTAAGCCCGCCTAATTCAAATGTGTAAGATGTGGGCGTGTTTTATGTAAAATCATCGTGACCCCACGTAAATGATGCTTTTTCCATACAGTACTTAACATTGGCTACGCCTCATATAGCAGGGGTAACTTTACGCCAGAAAAAGACTTACGTAAACATCGTATGTTCGTGAATAGGCGTATCTAGCTGATTTACATATTCTAGGCGTAAATCAGCGTACACGCCCCTATCGGCCAGCGTAAATATGCAGTTAAGATACGACGGCAAAGGAAACTTACGCCGGTCATATCTAAGCAATATTTAAGGATAGATAGATAGATAGATAGATAGATAGATAGATAGATAGATAGATAGATAGATAGATAGATAGATAGATAGATAGATAGATAGATAGATAGTGTATATACACACACATATTAAAACACATCAGATGCAACATTAAAAACTTGAGTTCTCAAAATGACAAACAAATTATTGTCTTTCTCTCCTAAAAGCATCACTAATTGGTTAAATTGACACTTTATTTTGCATTTTAATTCACTCCTGCTGCCTGAAAAATACTCATTATTTTCTGTGTAACATTGATAATCTTCAAAAATATAATTATAATACTAAATATATCAAATACTGTCTCTTAGGCCCCATACACACCATAGAATCTATCCGCAGATAAATCTGCGGATAGATCCTATGGTGTGTACACGCCAACGGATATTTATCCGCAGAGAAATCTCCCCTGGGATGGATTTCCAGCAGATGGATATTTGCTGACATGCACAACAAATCCATCTGCTGGAATCCATTCCAACGGATGGATCCGCTCGTCTGTACAGACTTACCGGATCCATCCGTCTAAAGGGATTCCCCGCACGCGTCGTAATGATTTGACGCATGCGTGGAATTCCTTATATGACAGCGTCGCGCCCGTCGCCGCGTCATAATAGCGGCGACGGCGCGACACGTCATCGGCAGAGGATTTCAGCGCGGATTTCAATGCGATGGTGTGTACACGCCATCGCATAGAAATCCTCTGAAATCCTCGAGAGGATTTATCCGCGGATACGGTCCGCTGGACCGTATCTGCGGATAAATCCTCTCGTGTGTATGGGGCCTCATTCTTTTTTATATTTGGAAAAAAAGCTGTTACTGCCATGGATGTCAGGCCTCGTACACACGACCGAGTTTCTCGGCAGAATTCAGCCAGAAACTCGTTTGGAGCTGAATTCTGCCGAGAAACCCGGCGTGTGTACACTTTCGGCCGAGGAAGCCGACAAGTTCCTCGTCGAGCCTAATAGAGAACATGTTCTCTATTTCCTCGTTGTTCAGGAAAGTTGGCTCGCCGAGATCCTCGGCGGCTTCACACAGAACTCGACAAGCAAAACGATGAGTTTTGCCCGTCGAGTTCCTCGGACATGTGTACGGGCCTCAGGCTTACATTGGATCAGAATTGTTTCCTAATGGCTAGGTCAGCAGCCTTACATCCTTAGCAAAGGCTAAGTTTCAAGGCAGTTTCAAAGGCTGTAGGTTTATTGTAGCTTCCATGCATTGATGAATTAATCTGCTTGGCAGCTAACACGAAATCAACCTCATTCATTCATATCCTTGACACAGCTTCCCTAATGCAAATTCAACTGCTTGCCATAATGTAAATAAAGCAGAAGCGGCTCTATGAGGGAGCACAGAAAACTTTATGAATGGATGTGATCACTTCCATTTATATGTTTTTTTTCTACACTCCTCCACTCTGTTTTGTTAACACTGCTGGAGAGTGGCGGTGGCAGCATTTTGGAGCAGAGAGATTGGTAATCATTACAATAATGTTTTCCAATCTTCATGTATAGTAAAACTGAATCAGAAGTATTCATTTATGAACACATATGATTCAGTGCAGTAAAGGAAGCTGGGAAAGAAGAAAACGAAGAACTCTGTGTCCTCATTTTCTTCCCCCAGCACACAAACAATACATCACAGGTATTTCAGACCCCATCTACTAAAGCTGACATGTCATCAAGGGGGAAACGAGACAAAGGACTCAGTGGGGTTGATTTAATAAAACTGGTGAATTCAGCTGTGCATGGTAGCCAATCAGCTTCTGACACCCGGTTCACACTGGGGCGGCACGACTTCGGGGGCGACTCGGCAAGGCGTCCTGAAGACGACTTCAGAGGCGACTTGCAAAATGACTTCTGTATAGAAGTCAATGCAAGTCGCCCCGAGTCGCCCCCAAAGTCGTACAAAAACCTTTTTATAAGTCGGAGCGACTTGCGTCGCTCCTATTAGAATGGTTCTATTGACTAGAATGGGACGCGACTTGTCAGGCGGCTGGGTCGCCTGACGAGTTGTCCCAGTGTGAACCGGCTCTAACTTTAGTTTGTTTAATTAAGCTTTGACTAAAAAAACAAACAACAAAAAAACTGGAAGCTGATTGCTTTCTATGCAGAGCTGCACCAGATTTTGCACACTTCAGTTTTAGTAAATCAACCCCAGTTTTCTCAATTTCAATCTCTAGCATTAAAGGGAAACAATTGGAGTCTGAGACTGATAGACCCTTAAGCCCTGTACACATGATCGGATATCTGATGGAATCTATCCGATGGATTTTTTCGTCGGATATCCGATGAAGCTGACTTTTATCAGTCTTGCCTACACACCATCGGTCAAAAATCCAACCGTGTCCAATGCGGTGATGTAAAACACTACGACGTGCTGAGAAAAATGAAGTTCAATGCTTCTGAGCATGTGTCGACTTGATTCTGAGCATGTCTGGATTTTTGACCGATGGACTTCCACACAGACGATCGTTTTTTTCTATCGTTTTTTTTTATCCATATGAAAATTTTAAAACATGTTCTATTTTTTTTCACCAATGGAAAACTAACCTCTGTTTTCATCAGACAAACTGATCGTGTGTACAGTAGACATGTGCATTCGTTTTAGTCCGAATGCATTTTCGTCCGAATTTCAGGTATTTTCGTTATCGTTTTAACAAGCGCAGAATACGAAAAATGAAAGATCCAACATAAATAAATGCTTTATTTTCGTTTTTGTTGCAACAACAATTCGATATAGATGGGAGATTCGACATGATGCTGACAATAACAATCTGTGTCTATCAAACCTGTGGTCGAATGTGCCTAACTTTAACTTTATTAGTCCAAGATTATTCTACATAGAGAGGAAATAATCCACATTATAGAGAGAAAAGATTCGACATTATAGAGAGAAAACATCCAACATTATAGAGAGGAAAGATTGTTGCTGGAATTGGGTGGGGGAAGTAGAATAAAAATAATGATGAGGATGAATTTTATTGGCTTATTGTAACCAAAGAGGAGGAGCAGTAAAATAGCTAGAACTAACTTGATAATTTCTTGTCAAAGTATCTTTATTGAGTTGATAAAGAATTGTACAAGCATAGTGAAGAGAACAAGTTACAAGGAGAAGAAACTCTTTAACAAACAAACATAGTCATTGTACATTGCAAAAGTCACTTATTTCAGTCATCCTAACAATGTATACAGTAGCAATAGTGACTGAATAACTGGCTACCTAGGTTCACTTTGCATTACTTCTTTTAGCCATTGTACGCTAAACTGGGCCTAGGGCCATGTCCCAATGTACAGTCTTTTGGTGCAATCGTTGGGAGTTTCAACGATATTCAACATTGTAATAGTAGTTGCGAAAACAACATTGTTAAGCTAAGAACATGTTTCTGAAGGGGGGGGGAGAAGGGAGGCAGATAAGAGAGGGGTTGAGGAAGAGGGGGTCTGCAGGAGCAATCTGAGTTCTGAAGTCATTGCAGTATGTTGTTAAATTGGCTGGGCTACCATGGCTGTAAAACATCGTTATTCATTGCATTAGGAATTACATATGTGAACCAAGGCTTCCATATTTTCTCAAATCTGGTGATCGTATCCATATCGATTGCCATCATTTTGGCGTGAGACATTGCGTTGTTCATTCTATTTGTCACTTCATTTAGTAATAAATTAGGTGACTTCCAAGCCTTCGCGAGTATCTGTTTTGCGTCTGTAAGAAGCTGCAGAATTAGTTTAAATTGCATATTTGACACATTGTCAGGTTTTAGGTTTAGTAGCGCTATTTTGGGATCTAGGGGAATTGTCTTTTCGAAGAGGGCGCTGATAATATGGAAAATTTCTGACCAAAATGATAGTGCTTTTGGACACGACCACCAAATGTGAAAATATGTCCCAGGTGATGAGCATCCCCTGAAACAGTGGTCCGGGTAATTTTGCACATATTTCGCAATCCTGACTGGCACTAAGTACCATCGAGTGAGAACCTTGTAGTTTGTTTCAACCGCTATTTCATTCAGGGATGTTGATTTAGTGTTATTCCAAATTTGTTTCCATTCTGATGCGTCTAGCTCTAGATCTAAGTCCTTTTCCCATTTACACACATAAGGTACAGTAGTTTCTCAGAAATGGAACTGGTCAGTAACTGGGAGTAAATAGTTGAAATAATTCCCTTAGTATGGGGGTCATTTCTACAGAGATTTTCGAAAGTGGATAACCGTGTCGGCGTCGGGGAAGAGTCTAGAAATGACTTGAAGAAATTTTTTATTTGTAGATATCTAAATATCTCAGCTTGTGGAATGCCATATTTTTCACGAATAGTGGGAAAGGACATGAAAGAGGAAGAGTCTGTCAGCTTGTATAAACATGTACAATCTTTTTTTACCCATTCATTAAAGGTGTTGGGATATATCAATGCCGGGTAGAACGCCAGGTTCTTGTAGAATGAAAGAAGAGGAGTGTGAGGGGATTGCAGGTAACTTTTGACCTTCATTCGGTCCCAAAGGGATAGTGAGTGTTTTGTGATAGGGTTGTGTATATGTTTACGCGCTTTGGGAGAAATCCATAATATGTTAGAGATTAAAATAGGATCACATTCTACTGCCTCAATCGATACCCAGAGAGGAGGTTCGCATTTAGCGTGATATTTCACTAGGTTAGCTAATTGTGCTGCCCTATAGTAACTCGCAAAGTTGGGTACCCCCAATCCACCGTTAACCTTGGAAAGATGCAGGATTTGAGGTTTTATTCTTGGTCTGGTGGGTCCCCAAACAAAGGTAGATACTCTTTTTTGTACGATTCTTAAGAAATGTGGTGGAACAGGGACGGGAAGAACTCTGAAGTGGTAAAGGAGTTTCGGTAATATTATCATTTTTACCGCGCTGATTCTTCCGAACCAAGACAGAGGTAAATGGGCCCATGAGCTTAGAAGATTTGATATCTGTTTTAAGAGACTAGGGTAGTTGGAGGAAAATTTCTCAGATGGTGTCCCTGTTAGGCGTATTCCTAGATAAGGGATACTTTTGTCAGGCCATTCGAAGGGTAGACCGGTTTTGACTGCGCTTAACTCTAGGGCTGAAAGTG
Source organism: Rana temporaria (assembly GCF_905171775.1). NCBI lineage: Eukaryota > Metazoa > Chordata > Amphibia > Anura > Ranidae > Rana > Rana temporaria. The sequence goes on from NC_053493.1 coordinate 223,147,774, forward strand.
ATATGTTTAGAGCGAGACATTTTTTGGGGTTAATGGATAGACCTGAAAAGGATGCAAAATGGTTTAGAACTGACATTAGGTTGGGGCCTGATACTTGTGGAGATGCAAGAAAAAGGAGGATGTCGTCGGCGAACAAGCATAACTTATGCTTATGGCCACCTACTTCTATACCAAGGATCGTTGGGTCTGACCTGATTTTTTGTGCCAGTGGCTCTATAAAAAGGGCAAATAATAAAGGGGAAAGCGGACATTCTTGTCTCTTGCCTCTATTAATGGAAAATGTGTCTGACTTGTATCCTGCATATTTTACATATGCTTTTGGGCTATTATATAATTCCAAGATCCATTTCGTAAAGTTGGGGCCAAAGCCCCATTTTTGTAGCGCATAGTTCAGATATGACCAGGATACAGAGTCAAATGCCTGCTTTATATCTAGAGAGAGAAAGCATGCTGGGATTCCTCTTTTCTTTGCTATATGTGCCAAAAGATTTGCCCTTCTTATGTTGTCACCTGCCTGTCGGTTAGGCATGAAACCTACTTGGTCACGGTGGATCAGTGTTCCAATTATCATGTTTAGGCGATTCACCAGAATTTTACCTAGGAGTTTAATGTCCGTATTTATCATTGAAATGGGGCGGAAGTTTTCACTGAGGGTATTATCCGCGTGCAGTTTAGGGATCATGCAGATGGTGGCTAGGAGTGATTCCTGTCTAAAGGTTTTTTGGTTAAGTAGATCATTAAAAGCTTCTGCTAGTCTTGGGGAAATAAGTTTGTTGAAAGTCTTATAGTATTGGGCTGTGAATCCGTCTGGACCGGGCCTTTTGTTTAATTTGAGATCCTTGATCGCAACGGTTACATCTTCTAAAGAGATAGGTTTATCCAAGTGCTCTTTTTGGGATTCAGTCATTTGGGGTAAATGGATTTGCGAGAAAAAGGAGTCTGCGGCTATTTCATTAAAAATATTTGTTTCTGAATAAAGCTTTTTCAGGTGAGCGCTGAATTTCTGCACTATTTTAAGAGGGTTGCTAGAAATAGTGTTATTTGATAGTTTCAATTGTATAGGAGAGTATGACTTATTGATGTAATTAAGCGTCCTAGCTAGATATGCGCCAGTTTTGTTAGCATTTTTATAAAAAGTATGTTTGGACCTATTTAAAGATTTGTTTGCCGACTCTGTAAGAAATAAATTGTACTCCAGACGCGCTTTATCCAGGCGGATTTTGGCATTGGGGGAGTGATCGTTTTGGAAAGCTAAGTAAGCTAGATTGAATTCAGTTTCCAGTCTCATTGCCATCTGTTTTCGATCTTTTTTAAGGATCCCTAATTGTCTTTGAAATGTCCCTCTCAGTACAGGTTTATGTGCCTCCCAGAGTGTGAGAGCAGATATTTCTGGGGTCATGTTAAATTCCAGTTAGTCTTTCAAAGATTGTTCCATTTCTGAGCAATACGAGGGATGCCTGAGTAGTATATCAGGCATATACCAAGTGGGATCTTGTTTTTTGGGGATAGTTGACGCTATTGTTATAGAAACAGCGTTATGATCTGACCAAGGAATGGGCATTATAACGGAATTAAGAACTTCTGGCAACATTCCGATTGTAAGAAATATATGGTCTATTCGGCTAAGTGACTGATGCGGGTTGGAGAAGTAGGTGTAGTTACGCTTTGTAGGGTTCATTTCTCTCCAGAAGTCTACTAGGTTATATTTAGAAAGGAGATTGGATAGTGTCCATTTTGGGTGATTTTTCGGTTGAATGTAGGGAGATCTGTCTAAGAACGGGAGAATTACTTTATTTGAATCACTGCATATCAAAAGAGAACCTATTTTATGCGTGTTGAAATAGGTGTGACAGAAACGGCATAGGGTTAAGGTTAGGGGCATAGTAGGATACTACCGTAACTGCAGAGTCTAGGATGTATCCTGTTAAGATCAGGTATCGGCCTTCAGGGTCTCTGAGTTCAGATTTCAGGGTGAATGGGGTTGATCGATGGAAAGCAATCAGGACTCCTCTTTTCTTAGCTGAGGCAGACGCTGTGTATACTTGTGGGTAAGCGGGGTTGAAGTGTTTAGGGGTTGAATCTGGGGTAAAGTGTGTCTCTTGTAGACAGACTATGTGGGCTTTTTTGGATTGAAAGAACCTAAAAGCTTTCGTACGCTTTTGTGGTACATTCAAGCCTTGTACATTGAGTGATATCATGTTCAAAGGTGCCATGGTAGCCAAACCAATAATCTCATCTTACCTTGCTTCTTCGAATGAAGATTGCTCCATGCAGACGGGATGAGGAAAGGGGAGGGAAAGGAACCAAAATTGGAAATCTTAAAAGAAGAATGAGAAACACAATACGTTAATGTACAATCATACAATATATAACATGTTGAGTATTGAAGTCCCCCACCAAGAGAAAAAGGGCCCGCGTCAAATCCCCACATATTAGAATGGGGATCCGAGGTGGACCTAATGGGACGCGTGTTTTCCCATGAGTCGGAGCACCGCATTCTGAAGTGTAAAGATGCACCTTTGCGGATGCAAAATGTTTCCAAGTTTAATAATTACTCGTGAGACGAGTGGGATCGTTTAACTGCTTATTTTCGTAAGTAATCTTCAATGGTATAAATTGCGGGACCGTGTGGGATATGAAATCCGACCAGGAGATAGAGCGAAAGGGCCACATCCCTATGGGGTCCAGATTTTGCGACATGTGGGATAACAGTTCCGTAGCAATAAACAAGTATTGCTACCTTCCATAGCAAAAAGAACAAGGAAATCATGGAACTAGGACAAGACAAACTAGCTGTCAATGTCCATTTTAACGACCTGAAAGGGAAGAAAAGATGGTTAGAGGTGAGAGAAGTTCAGTCCATTGAGTCTTCTTGGTCCTAAGGCTGTGGTGCATATCTGCCCCGCTTGTGTGATTGTTGAATGCCTCCATTCTGCTCATGCTGTGTGGAGTTGTTATGAGAGGAGGTGGAAGCAGCTCTTCTGCGTGAGTTGGATGCAGAAGAGGGGTTTTCAATCAGCTTAAAGTCCATAAGGGCCTGATGTAGTTGATCCGGCGATCTGCAGACTATTTTCGTTCCCTGATATGTAAAGCGGAGGGCGAAGGGGAACCCCCATTGATATTTTATGTTGCGTTGTTGCAGTTCAATTAGAAGAGGTTTCATAGCTCTCCTCTTGGCGATGGTTAACTGCGAGATGTCTGCAAATATTTGATAGTTGTGACTCTGGAATGACAGATTGCTCTTTTCCCTTGCTGCCTCCATTACTTGTTCCTTGGTTCTATAAAAATGAAATTTGGCTATTATGTCCCTGGGGGGACCATCTGCCTTTTTAGGGGTGAGTGCTCTGTGTCCATTTCCAAATGCTCCACTGCAGTACCTGGAAGCAATTCCTGGCATAACGCCAGGATGGTGGACTGAAGGTCAACTACAGACTCTGGGATGCCTCTGAATCTAAGATTAGACCTCCTGGCACAGTTTTCGTAATCTTCCAGTCTGTTCTGTAATGTTAGATTTTCTTCCTTGAGCAAGTCTATCTCAGTTAGGCACTCTTGAGTATATACCTCAATTTCCTCCGTTTTAGCTTCCAGGACCTCTGTGCGGTTTCCCAGCTCCCTAATTTCTGTAGTGAGATTTGTGGTAATCTGGTCAGAGGTCTGTTTCAATGCTTTATGGAGCATTTTTTCAAACTGTTTAAGAAGTCCTGAGGGGACAGTGTCATCTTGACTAGCGGCTTTTGTTGCATTGCTAGTGTCCTCTTCCTCACTGTCTGAGGTAAAATTAGTCGGGGTAGCCATGGGTATCAAAGTTTTAGCTGTGTGCTTCTTTCCCTTCTCTGAGGGGAGCCGCTCTGAGGTGAATGGTGCCTTCTTAGCAGTGCATTTGTTCTACTGCGCTCCGCTGAGGGGATTCGTTTTGGCTCTATTTCTTGAGCCTCCCAGCACCATATTGCCCAGAAAATGTTCCTCTCACCTTCCTGCAGCTCTGACCCGACTTTTTATCCAGCAATGCCGGCTTGGGAATAGTTTATCTGCGGTTTCTCTCTCTCATGAAGCGGAGCTCTAGTCAGGCATGTCAGTCCCGCTAGAGCCCGCCCACACGACCTCCTAACTTGATAATTCAACATGAACGACGAAGATTCGACAAAGCATCGAAAAACATACAAACGTTGAATCTGTCATTGCAAACTTATGGTGTCTGTCAAAAGTTCTAAGAAGATTTGACGGAGCAGCTAAACTGTACGACGCTGCAATCATACATTTCCGGTCAAATGCTCGGCCCATAGGCTATAGAAAAATGTGAATGGTGGCTGACTAGTAATAATAATTAATAAATATAATTATTACTAGTCATACAACATTATAATTCTACTATAGCTTGTAGGCGGAACATTTGATGGAAAAAGGGTCGTACAGTTTCGCTGCTCGGTCAAATCTTCTTTGAACATTCGACAGACACCATAAGCCTTCACTGACAGATTCAATCTTAATTAATTCAGATTTTCGGACAAATGCAATTTCTAACGAAAAACAAAATTAATAAAAACGAATTTCGGGGGTGAAACTAAATAAATGTATCTTTCGGACGAAAACGAAATTCTGAAACAAAATATTTCAGTGTGCACATGTCTAGTGTACAGGGCTTTAGTGTTTCATCAAAGAGGACAGTACGTCTAGTACCTAGTGACAGTACAAAAAAAATACAGAAACACATCCACTCCCTATAAACACACCATTTTTTGCATTGTTGTTGTGTATTACTACACATACATTAAGACACATTGGGGTTGATTTACTAAAGGAAAATCCACTTTGCACTACAAGTGTACTTGGAAGTGCAGTCGCTGTAGATCTGAGGGGAAGATCTGAAATACGGGGAAGCTCTGCTGATTTTATCTTTCAATCATGTACAAGCAAAAATGCTGTTTTTTATTTTCCTTGCATGTCCCCCTCAGATCTACAGCAACTGCACTTCCAACTGCACTTGCAGTGCAAAGTGGATCAATCTAGATCTCAATGCAGACAAACATGTTACAGGCCCATTTACATGTTAGCAGGGCCTTAGCATGTATTAATGTGCAATGTATTAAGTGAGCTCATTCAAATAAATGAGCTGACAATGATCCCTTATGTTCCTAAAAATGCACATAATCCTTTTTGCTAATGCAATGCTCTACTGCACTTCATGTTTCCTAAGTCTGTTGTGGTGTTATTCACATGAATGTCACTGACACACATGGCACTTCAGATTGTGATTTACCACAATGATTAGATGCAAAGTCAGCCTCAAGGTTTTTAATATATCCACTTACCACTAACTCCTGGGGCCTCTTCCAGGGGTTCTTAATACCAGGGGCATTTTGTGGTCTTTCTGTTAATGTTACCACTTTGACTGGCTGTCATGGTGATAACATTATTGGGAGCCTGTCCTACCCAATCCTAATGTAAACAGTGATGGACAACAGGTTCAGGTGTATGTAAAGGAAAAACATATATATTTAGTTAGAATTTGGGGATTTATTTTGTATTCTGCTGTGCTAATATATATTTTTTCTTTTAAATATAGTTTTGACAATCATTTGCATAACTATCATGAAATGCACCATCATTTATTTCAGTAGGCCCTGTGCTTTCGGAAAAAAAATATAGGCTGGTGAGTCAATTACTAACCTTCAAAAGGTAAGTAAAAAATAGTGGTAAAAATAACCAAAAAGTAAAAAACTGCAAAAATAGTCAGGAACTGACACCCACAGTGTTAAAGAGTTGTCATTACCAACCATTCTATAAGTTGCACAAAATATAAATTCTTCATGTAAAGCTTAAAAGTAAACACATAGGGGGCGTGGAGCTCCGACAGTATCACAGCCTCAACCTATCTCTCTGCATCAAGCCTGCACGATAATGAGCAGGAACATCAACTGCACAACGCACACCAGATCCCACCGTCTATTGGCAGCCTTCAAGGGGAGAAACATCACAGATCTCTTCAGGAATCAAATGGCTTCCTGGAGCAACATGCCTGGAGGCAAGATGTCACTGCCGCACATGGAGGAGGACTTCAGCAAGGATTCCCAGTCCGCAGCAGAAGATAACGGTAGAGGTGGCTTTGCAGCGGACATTAAATTCACCTTCTCAGTGGCCATAACAGACTTCAAAACCAACTTCCTTGTCATCACAGAAAAGATGGCTTCCATGGAAGCTGCTGGGAAACACAGAGAAGGGGCAATACACAGGCTAAAGAAGGTGACAACCTCACAATCTCACCATCTTATTGAAATAAACAGAAACCTTGAGGACTTAGATAAGAGGGGAAGGAGGAATAATATTAGGGTCAGGGGGATCCCTGGGTCTGTGGAAGCTGACCAAATTACATCAGCCTTACCACGGGTATTCAACAGTCTGATGGAAAGACCTGAAGACACAAACATTTAATTTGTAAGGGCTCACAGTGAACTTAGGGCTAGATGCCCAGATACTATGCTTCCACGTGACATTATCTGCTGTCTGCAAAACTTTTCACTAAAGGAAGATATCATGGGTAAGGCCCGCAGGAATGAATAAATAGTTTTTAATGGAGAGACAATTATGCTTTTCCACGACCTCTCTCATATTACTTTAAAAATCGCAGATCTCTGCGTCCACTCCTGGAAAAACTGAGAGATAAAGACCTGAGGTACACATGGCGCTTCCCGTTCACCCTTTTGGTAAACCACAATGGGAGACAACATTCCCTTCGTACGCCAGAGGATCTCCCTGAATTCTGCCAGTCACTTCAACTCGGTCAAATAGACCTACCTTAGTGGTACCAAGAATTCACTCTTCCCCCTTGGTAAGAACCCCTCCCAGATTACCATTTGCCTCCCCGGAAAAGCATCAATCTAAAAAGATGAAAGCCTCCCGCTCAGGCGGCTCACAAGCTGGCACACCGAACAACAGGCCTCACTCTTCCAGAGCATTTGAGGATGCCTGACGACAACCACTACCATCCGAGCATTACCCACCGAGACTGCAGTTAACTTTAGTAAACAACGCCACCAAGAGCTTTAGTTCCCTAGACATCACAGCTGGACTACACACACAATTTTTATAACACAGAGCAGACTTACTGCCAGTTCTTACGCATCCAGTTTCCCGGACTGCTACAGGCACTCTCCCCACTAAGAAAAAGTGTAGAAATTCAACTGGATCCACCGTACTTCCCAAATCGTGTCCATGGAGGCATGTTTCTGACTTTATTTTCCTATGGTCAATAACACTCTTTGATGTAAAGCACTTGGGCCATCTTAACAAGACTTATTTTCTTCCTGTCCAATTGAGCTTACCAGCCCTTAGATCTACAGACGGTCTGAAGATTGCTCTACCACAGGGGTGCCCAACCAGTGGCCTGCGGAGGCCTCTGATGTGGCCCGCGACCTCCTGCTCGGGGGTTGGAATAGAATAAAATACTGTTAATAAAGGTCAGTTTATATCTGTTATGCAGTGGTTACTGGGCTGCTTTCAAACTGATCAGCAGGTGCAGAGCAGTTTACTTGCGGGTTACCTGCACTGAGCCATAGACTTCTGTTATTACCTGCGAGTTTGGTGAGCTTTCTGAAAGTGCACCAAACCTGCAGAATATAATAGAAGTCTATTGTAAAGTGCAGGAAAGCCAAAGGTACACTGCGCTGAACCCGCGGTGTGAGAAACTGCAGCGCATCAGTGTGAAAGCAGCCTTGGGCCTCTTTCACATGGTCAGTCCGACAGCCTGACCAATTGAACCCCCCATTCACATCTAAGTAGTGGCAGACATAAACTAACTTGTGTCCTACCTCCAATCTGATCCGCTAAAAGAAAAGAGTATAGTGGGCACGGACATGACATCCACCGCTCCTCTCACTGTGGCCCACGACTGGTTACCAAGTTACTTAAGTGGCCCTCGGTCTTCAAAAGGTTGGGCAGCCCTGCTCTACCCCTATACTCATACATTCAAACTAAAAAGCAAACACTTTAGCAGTCATCTTTCCCCCACGCAGTCATCATCAACAAGTTTGAACTAGACTGCAGTTGGAGATGTAGTTGGCACTACAGTTACCTCATTTGTAGCTTTATTTGTGGTGGTAACCCAAAGGTTAATTTTGCTAATATGAGATTCTCGGTAGGTCTGTTGTTTAGATTTAGTTACTGGTCCAATGCAAAATGTCTTGACCCACCTCTACTTACTGCATGGGAACAGTATGGACCAATCTTCTCATCCCTCTTTTTCCCATCTAACGCAGTGGTTGCCATGCTCAAGTTATGGTTTTCTACTTATAGTTTTACTATTAATGGCACCTTAAGTGAAGAGTTAACCCTTTAGATAGACAGGTTGCAGTCATTGTAAACAGTAATGAATCTAAACATATTCAGGTTTTACTGTTCTGTTCCTCAACATCCTGATAGGACTGTCCGGGTTGGCTGACTCCTTCCTAACCCCCACAAAGTGCCTCCTGATGCGGCAACTAGCCCTTGTTGAGAGGCACTAATTTAAATCTCTTGGGTCCAATTTTGGACATTGAAGAGGATTACTATATCTCTCTTTATCCTTTTTTTCCCCTCTCTCCTCTACTACCTACTCCCTTTTCTATATCCACTACCCCTCTCTCTGAATTAGCACCATGGCTTATTCATCCCTGGGCCACAACCCCACAGTGATCTCACACAATGCCAAAGTACTGAACATTCCTGAAAAGCATACCACCCTTCTGAGAGAACTTAAAAAAGGTAGTTCCTGCTTTGTCTTCCTGCAGGAGACCTATTTCAAAACACAGCACATACCCAGGCTCACTGACTAATTTTTACTGAGACATATCACGCAACCAATGACCTTGCCAAGTCCAAGGAAGTATCCTTACTCATCAGTAAGGATGCTGCTTTTGAACTCACTGACCGAATGACTGATCCCGGTATATTTTCCTAAAGGGGAAATGCTGTAGAATCCCCATTACACTAGCAAATGTATATTTCGCTAACACATCTCACCTAGCCTTTTGCCAGCTCATGCTTACTGAACGCAGAGGCTTCAGTTCAGGCTGCCTGATACTAGGGGGAGATTTGAATGTGCCCTTGAACCCCCTCACAGACACATCTTCTGGAAAAACGTACATGACATACAAAATTCTCAAACAAATCAAACTACTGTTGAACTCCCTACAACTGATAGACACATGGCGCTTCACCCACCCTAAAGATAGGGACTTCACTTTCTATTCCATACCACACAATCGCTATTCAAGAATTGATTACATCTTTGTCTCGCAAAGGGATCTCAACATGATTTCTGAGGTCAACATAGGGATCCAAACCATCTCAGACTGCGCCACCATCTCCCTGACTTTTAATTTGTCAGAACCCCAACCTAAACCCAACACTTGGAGACTGAACTCATCATTATTGACCGACCCAATACTGTTCCCCAAAATTTCCTCCCTACTGAAGGAATTTTTTGAACACAACATTACACCAGGGGTAGATCCTATGATGGTATGGGAGGTGAAATGATCATGTAAAAAGCCCCTTGTGTTTTGTAATCTGATATATGAACTACACCTTTAAAGTTAATATTTTGCTGATTAAGTAAATATATGTTGTTTTGTAGTATCTTGTCTTGTGATAATCCTATGTATCTGTTTGGTATGTAGAATGTTTTTATAACCGCATACCCCCTATTGTGTTTATGGGAAAGCCTTTGAAACCTGAATATCCTGTTTACCTTAAGCAATAAGCTTAGATTTATGACTTAATGACGTAGCCCATGGGACTAAACACCCCTCCTTTATCTTTTGTCCTGTATTCCATATATACTGTATGCCTTCTCAGTAAAATCAAACACCTTACAAATGCACAAATTGCCTCTTGTGTCTCGTTATTTAGGTGTCTCCAGATATCTGAAAGAGCACTGTTGGTAGACCTAGAAGAAGGATGGTTCATCCAGGATATATAATATTTTCTTTCAGGAGGCACATAAATGCTCTATCAGAGGTGAAATTATCAAGTTAGGTGCCCAACGCAAAAAAGAAAAAGAGAAGTAAATCAAACTCTTGAAATTTGCATGGCACCGCCTCAGACGACATCCAATGATGAAACGCGTAAGGTGGAACTACACAAAACACGTCATCACACCGAAAGGTCCTGAGAGCAAGTGGTTGGAACGCACGGTGAGTTGCAAACCATGTCACTTGGAAGTGCAGTCGCTGTAGATCTGAGGGGGACATGCAAGGAAAATAAAAAACAGCATTTTAGCTTGCACATGATTGGATTATAAAATCAGCAGAGCTTCCCCTCATTTCAGATCCACCCCTCAGATTTACAGCGACTGCACTTCCAAGTGCACTTTGGATTTGCCTATAGTAAATAACCCCCTATGTATTAATTATTATTTATTATATTGATGCACCTTAGTCACTATAGTTATATTTGTGCATGGTCTATTTATTGTGTTATAAACACACATTTTGCTGGTCTATATATTGGTACATATACAGACTATACTGAGGATCACATCTGTTTATATATTCAACCCCATCTGGAGGCTTCACTGTTTTGTTTGTAATTTACGAGGATTTATAATTTATATTGGTGTTTGGACACCTCTTCCACTGATATTTGACGAGCAATTAATGTGAGGTAGCGCCATCACCCCTCCTTACCATTCATACTTTTATTCTCCTTAGGGAGTTTTTAGGGGGGCTGCAACCTTTGTTTGGCTTACCTAAGCGCGGATTTATCACTTTTTCTTTTTTCAAATCAAACTCTTGACAGAAAAAATTCACTCCCTCAAAACACAACATAAACAATCCTTAACTGAACAATTCGCCCTGGCGCTTTTAGAAACCAGGAAAGCCCTCCAGCAGATTTTTGACGCAAAGACTAAACAATTTAATTTTTTTTAGAAGAAAAATATACTACGAGCATGGGGATAAGATAAGCAAATGTCGAGCAAGAGCCCTAAAATGCACCACAACCAACCAGAACATCTTAGGCATACGGACAAAGGAAGGGAAAATTGACATTGCTACTAAACAAATTGCCCACTATTTTCATGACTATTACACTGCCCTGTATAACCTCCCTAACCAACAGAAACCTGGAAATATTCAAGGTAATAGGCAATGCATTATTCAAAACTATCTCAAAGATTCTAACCTCCCCACATTGACAGAGGAAGACGCAGATCAATTAGAACGATTGATTAAAGCTTTAGAACTCCAACAGGCCACTTAAGACCCAGGCCAATATGCAGGTAAAGGACCTGGCCCCTTTTTGCGATTCGGCACTACGTCGCTTTAACTGACAATTGCACGGTGGCTTCCAAACACAATTGGCATCCTTTTTCCCCTACAAATAGGGCTTTATTTTGGTGGTATTTGATCACCTCTGTGATTCTTATTTTTTGCGCTATAAACAAAAATAGAGCGACAATTTTAAAAAAATTCAATATTTTTTACTTTTTGCTATAATAAATATCCCCCCAAAATATATATAAAAATATTTTTTTTCATCAGTTTAGGCCGATACGTATTCTACATATTTTTAGTAAAAAAAAATCACAAAAAGCGTTTATTGACTGGTTTGTGCAAAATGTATAGCGTTTACAAAATAGGGGATAGTTTTATGGCATTTTTATTAATCATTTTTTTTTACTACTAATGGCGGCGATCAGTATGGCAGACAAATCAGACACTTTTGACACTATTTTGGGACCATTGTCATTTTTGCAGCGAAAAGTGCTATAAAAATGCACTGATTACTGTGAAAATGACACTGGCAGTGAAGGGGTTAACCAGGAGGGGGCGCTGTAGAGTTTAAGTGTGTTCTGAGGGACTGTTCTTACTGTGGGGGGGCGTAGCTGTGCGTGTGACATTACTGATTGTCGTTCCCACAGGGAACAGACGATCACTGACAGCCACACTAGGAAGAACGGGGAAGGTTTGTTTACACTTACCTCTCTCCGTTCTTCCTCTGTGACCCGATTGTGTGATACCGGTGGCGATCGGGTCCATGAGTCGCGGTCCTGGAGAATAGGACTGTGCCGGCGGCGTGCTCGCGACCCACGGCTGGGCTCTTAAATGCGACATACAGGTACGTGCCTGTGCCCAGCTGTGCCCCAGCGGGTCCTTAAGTGGTTAAGGTGTGGAAAAGTCCAGGCCCAGATGGCTTCACATCCATCTATTACAATACATTGTTTACTGCTCTCCTCAAACCACTACTGGAGGCCCTGAACTCCATGTCAGCTCCTAGGAAGATCCCACCAGCTTTTCTCTCAGCCCACATAATGGTTCTTCCCAAGCCAAACAATGACCCTGTGAGCTGTGCCAGCTACAGGCCAATCTCACTGCTCAATATAGATGTCAAACTTATGTAAAAAAATGATTGCCAACAGGCTGCAGTCCCTGCTACACAGCCCGATCAGGCAGGCTTCATGCCAGGCAGAGAAACAAGAGATAATGTTATCAAAGCACTCAATCTGATACATGCTACACAAATGAAAAAAAAAAACGAAGGCCTTCTCCTGTCGAATGACAGAGAAGGCATTTGATCGAGTGGCCTGGGACTTGCAGGTTCATTGGCTTGGGAACCTATGTGATGGCATGGATCTCTTTACTCTATAAAAACATGACTGCTTAACTAAAATTCAATGTATCGCTATCGAACACAGTAAACATTAATAATGAAACGAGGCAGGGCTGCCCCCTCTCACCCCTCTTTTTTATTTTAACACTTGAACCGCTCATTAGAAGATAATAGCGGAGAGATCAGTGCAGGGGTTTAAAGTGGCAGAAAGGGAATTTAAGGTTGTGGCTTATGCAGATGACCTGCTGTTCTTCCTAAATAATCCACACACCTCATTACCCACCTTGCTGAAAGAATTTTCCTTATATGGCTATATATCAAATCTAAAAATGAATTACTCCAAATTGAAAGCAACAAACATCGCCATACCTGTAGACACCCTTAGTAGCATAAAATCCAACTGCCCCTTTAAATGGGAGGACTCTGCACTCAAATATTTAGGGATATGGCTGACCCCAAAACTTTCTCAAATCTATGAATGTAATGTTGTACTCTTACTTAAAACAATCAGCAAAGATCTTCAAACTTGGCATCCACAACACTTTTCTTGGTTGGGTTGAGCAGCTATTTGCAAAATGTCTATTTTACCAAAAGTTCTCTACCTGTTTGGGAACTTGCCGGTAAAGATTCTCTAGAGCTTTTTCAAAACTACGAATCTACTTGAATCTACTCGATTCAACTGAAATTTATCTGGGCCCACAAAAACCCTAGAATTAAATTTACCTTGCTGACTAAGCCCAAGAAAAGAGGAGGGATGGGTATTCCAGACTTCTTAAATTACTACTTTGCCTCCCACGTCACTGATTGGCACTGCCACTACAAAATCAAAGACTGGGTCTCTCTGGAAGACGAGCTAAGCCTTATACCCATGCGATTCTCACCCTGGATCTTATGGACAATCTATCCAGTAGCCTTAAAAACACACCCTCTATTAGGTACCACACTAGCATTTTTTCATAAACTAACCAAACTTTCTAACATCTCTTTTCCCCTGAGTCCGCTTACACCTCTACAGAACAACCCTGATTTCTTACCAGGGCTAGGGAATCACTACCTATGTCCCCCTAACTCAAACAAGCCCATTGCTGGCTTCGCATTGCTTCCACAACAATGCATTTAAAGAACTCAAAGCTATTAGGTCAGACAATAATACTCATGACTTACCACTGTGGACGTATTTTCAAGTTCGCAGCTACCTTAACATCCAGAAAAACAACTTCAGTAGACAAATGACCGAACTGGCAGACCATGTGGCAGTGGATTCAGAGAGCGCTTGTCAGAAGCACTGGGTATACCAATAACGGATAAGCAATGGCAAAGGGCATGTATATTCCCTCAATAATGCTCACTCAGTACCAGAACACAGGAAACAGCATACATGTTGCTCACCCACTGGTATGCTACTCCACTGAAACTGCATTCCTGGTTTCCACATACACCAGACCCATGTTGGCACTGCCACAATGATAAGGGCACCCTACTCCACATATGGTGGCAATGCCCTGTGTTAAAGCCTTTCTGGTCTAAGGTCATGGAGACTATATTTCACGGAGACAAAGCTGAAACTTGATGCGGCATCTTGTCTTCTCCACATCACAGATTTTCCAATCAAGAGATACAAAAACTCACTTTCTAAACATCTACTTAATGCAGCTAAAGCTCTCATTCCACTTGTTTTAAATCCCTGCGCATCCCAACCATCCAGGAATGGCTGTGCAAATTATCTGATATCTGCAAGATGGAGGAGACCATTGCTCAGTCAAATGACAACTCCGAACGCTGCCACAAAACATGGTCCCCTTGGTTTCTATTCAAATACTATCAATAAACTTGATAAATATGCGCTAATGCATCTACCTTTTGATGATCCCTGAAAAAGCTTCATGAATAAAATCGAACATATACACCCTGGTTTCTACATCATATGTTTTTTTTAAGTATGGTAAATGGTAGCGACTATTGACAGGCAGGATAGCAGATAGGATAGCGGTTACATCACTCCCAAATATGGCCATGTGACCATATTTAGGCAATGACATACCCACTCTATTCTATCCCTACTTGCTTAAATAACCAGGAATTCCCAGCCATGTATGTAAGGGATTGGGCCAGGTGACCCCAGTGGTTGGTAAAGACACCACATCTGCAAGCATCCACTGCTTCCTTAGCATCCATTGACAGCTGAAGGCTGTCACATTTATCCATGCCGAATGCCCTATACATTTGGCATTTGGACAAACATCTGAACAGCCAGTGTTTGATGTGAAATAATGTATGGAGCTAGAACTAAGCTCAACCCCACTATCCATTATTAATTATAATAAATATAGTCATTACTATTAGGCAGCCTTACTTTTAGATTCTCACTATAACTCAAAATAGGAGAAGTCAGAAAGGTAACCTAATTTAAACTAAAGTAGATCTGAACTCAAAACTGAAGATTTTTACAGGGAAAAAAAAAAAAAAAAATTGCGTAAGTATTACCTTGAAAATTTACCTTTTTTTCCCCTGAACTCCACCTTAAAAATAACAGTGCACTTTCTCATATGCAAGTATGCATTGGCACTCTGTTATCTACAGCCCAACACCTCAGCAAAAACTTTGGCATTATTTTATTAAAATGATCATGGCATGTTTGCTTTATACAGATTCAACAAATAAAGAGCTATTGTAAGATATTATATTTGGTTTGTACCATATCCTATCCATTAAGTTATTGATATTTTTTGTTTGGAATACATTTTAAGCATTATACATAACTCTCATATGAGTGTTTGGATGGACCTTGTATTTGTTAATCTATCTGCAATGTTTTTACTGTTGACTTTATTTCTGTATGAGAACCATGCTCCTTGTCCAGGTTGATTGCCATTTTATGGGAGCCTGTAGGCCTCCGATAATCCCCTTATGATGTAAAATTTGATAAATAAAGAATTAAAAAAAAAACAATCACATAAATGATTTGTATCCATTAATAAACAGAGGTAGTCAGGGTAGGGGTTTTCATTAATAATGATGTGATCAGTTCTTGCAAAATGTGGAGGAACAAAAAAAAAGACATAAGTCAAATGACCTCCAATAACTTCCAATATTCCATGAAAAAGTGAAATCAACTTCCTAATGAAAGAAAATTGATACAAGCAATATATTTATCTATATAATATTTCTAGTAAAATTATGCATTTAAACAGCTTATCACATTTAGCATTTTAGTTTTCCACCTAATTCTAAGCAATATACCTAATTTAAAAATATTCAAATTACAACTATCAAAGTCTGCATTGTCTCTCTTTTTCATTAGTGTATCACGCTGTTTACTGTAGATTGTTTATCATCAAGAGGCTTTCCTAAAGCTCATAAAGTTAGATTCCATCTGGTTGTAATGCCGTACCTGATATTATAGAATAGTAAATTGCAGTTCTCTTCATGTCGATGTTTTCTTCATGTTGCTGCTGAATGAAAGCATATACACTAGAACCTATTTGCCTGTGTATAAACCACAAACATACACTATATTACCGAAAGTATTGTGATGTCTTCCTTTACACGCACATGAACGGTAATGGCATCCCAGTCTTAGTCCATAAGGTTCAATATTGAGTTGGCCCACCCTTTGCAGCTATGACAGCTTTAACTCTTCTGAGAAGGATAAGATAAATTAAGCAGTAGGTGTGGCACTGTTCTTAAAATGATACCAAGAGTCTAGTTGCTCCAATGTCGCACTCTAGCCAATACCTGTTGTTAAAGCGGAGGTTCACCCTAAAAAATAACAATGTACCATCCAAACCAGCATACTAGCGTCAGCTACAGTATGCCTTTTTTTTTTTTTGCGCTGTACTTACTGTTTAATCCGTCACTTTCTTTTCCGACTTCCGCTGGGAATAGGCGTTCCTATGAAGAGGGGAACATGATTGACGGCCGGCTATGGCGCGTCACTCGTTCCGAAAATAGCTGGAGTAGGACTCGGCTCTTCACAGCGCTATACAACGCCCAGACTAGGAGCTGACTGCGCAGGCGCCGTATAGCTCCGAGTCCTATTTCGGCTATTTTCGGAAAGTGTGACGCGCCATAGCCGGCCGTCAATCATGTTGCCCTCTTCATAGGAACGCCTACTCCCTGCGGGAGTCTGAAACTAAACTAAAGGATTAAACTGTAAGTACAGCGCCAAAAAAATAGATAAAGGCATACTGTAGCTGACGCTAGTATGCTGGAATGGATGGTAAACCAATAATTTTTTTTTTTTTTTTTTTAGGGTGAACCCCCGCTTTAATGAATGAATGAACAATCCTTAGTGCATAAACAGTAAATAAACATAAGGTAAATGATGCTTGGAATGTGGCTAGTACTTTGGCAAATTAATAAATCATATGCTTAATGTGACATAAGTGCAACTGTAAATAAAGAAATAAAGTGACTGGTGCTTTAATAACAATTGCTTAATCAATCATATGCATATACACAGGGCTTTTTTTCCTCAAGTAATATGTGCTGGATCTTAACCACAGCCCCATAAAACCCCTCCCCTTACACACACCCTCCAAATCACATTAAAATAGTGGGTGTGTTCAGTCAAATTTCATGAAAACAGTAGGAGGGTCTTAAAGGGGCATTAAAGCTGATATCCGCCAAAAAATCTTTTTTGAAAGTCAGCAGCTACAAATACTGCAGCTCCTGACTTTTAAAATAAGGACACTTACCTGTCCAGGGTGCCCAAGATGTCGGCACCCAAAGCTGAGCTGTTGCTCGGCTCTTGAGTGCTGCTGCCACCATCTTCGGTAAGGGAATCAGCCAGTGAAGCCTTGGAGCTTCACTTCCTGGTTCCCTACTGCACATGCACAAGTCACGCTGCGTGATCCGAATGGTCCCTGCTGGGACCAGTGTGTCTCCCAGAAGACAGCGGGGGGAGGGAAGTGGCGTAGATAAATCGGCTATCGATGCCCAGAAGTAGGAGCAAATACTTGTATTAAACAGGTATCCGCTTCCCCCTCCCCTGAAAGGTGCCAAATGTGACACCAGAGGGGGGGGTTTCCAAAAATTGGAAGTTCCATTTTTGGGTGAAACACTGCTTTAAATACAAAGAGTGTAGAGCTGTCACTTGTAAACACAGAAACCAGACTTCTGTGTTTACAAGTGATTGTGGTGAGCAGGCGCCAAAGGGTCTGAGCCAGAGGTGGTGGAACCAAGTTCCCCATGAAAAAAAAGCCCTGCATATTCATATTGTGACATATGTGCAATATAATTTTTTTTTAACAATAGTTTTTAATACATTTTTACAAATATAGACATACAAAGCAAGGTACACACCAGTTTCTCGTCAAGAGTGTGTATGCAATACACAAAAACAGTAAACATGTTACAAAGGTAATGCAGGTTAAGCAAGAAAAGCAGGATTAGCGGTCATGGAAAAATGGATCCTACAGACATGTCGTAAAATGACTACGATATCTAAAATACTGTCAACCCAGGTGCCTCTGCGACCACCGGATTCACAGAAATAATGCTGCCCTAGACCAACCTGTCCGTGCGAGCCACACTGCGTGAGCTTCTCTGAGGCGGCCTTTGCCAGAGGCCAATGTCAGCTCATAGTTATAGTGCAGATTTATCAATTCAATAGTGCTTTCTATTGTCGGTGGTTTTGTGGATTTCCAGAGTCTGGTTATGCTCAGCCGAGCGGCCAGTAGGATATTGGTGGCTACCAATCTGATGTCTGATGAAGTGGGGATCAAGTCCAAATTCACATTAAGCAGTGCCAGAGCTGGGGATGGAGGTAGAGGGTACCAATTATGTCTGACAGAATTTGGAAAATGGCGGACCAGTATGGGCTAATGGACGGACAGGACCAAAGTATGTGTAGAATATCGCCTTTAGCACTGGCGCATCTCCAACATGTATCGGGGGTGTTCCCTCCAAATTTAGCTATTTTAGCTGGCGTGAGGTACCAACGTAGGGAGATTTTTAATGTAAGTTCCCACAGCGCCGCATTCCGGGTAGCTTTGTGAATGGACCTGAGTGCGGAGTGCCATTGGGCTTCAGTAATTGTTTGGCCCATGTCTATGTTCCATTGGCTATGTGGTTTGGCTTTGGAAAAAAAACTGTTTTTGACAGAAAATGTTATAGAAGAGGGAAATCCCTTTCTTTTTCAGGGAGTGATCGGTCAAACACGACCACACTTTAGGAGGGATAGAGTAGCATGGCTTGGACATCTGAGATATGCAATGTTTAATTCTGATGTAAGTAAATAGTTCCGTTTGGTTGAAAGTTGAAATTTTTCTTGTAGCTGCGGGAACGTGAGTAATGTTTCTCCACTAAATATGTCTTGAATGTGGCATATGCCATTGGCTTTCCATTGTGTTAACCCAAGGTCTGCAGTGCAATGCGTCAGGCTAGTCAATGGTATAGGAGGGTGGAAAGGATGAGGGTGAGTTTCCCCTTGCTGGACAAGGAATTCCCAAGCTAAGGCCAACGCTTTCATTGTGGGAGAGAGTGAATTGGAGACAAGTGTACCATGTGGGACCCCCAGGATCCAGTCACGAAGGTTGTTGTGTTTAATCAGTGATGATTCCAGCCTCCCCCATAAGGTAAGGGGGAGCAGCTGGAACCATTCCCTAAGCTGAGTGAGAATCCATGCCCAGTAGTATTCTTTAAAATCTATGGACCCAGCACCTCCCGCGGATCTATGTTTGGTGAGAAGTTGTTTTGCGCAGCGTGGTTTCTTGCATTGCCATAGCAACTTATTCAGGGTAGTTTGTAGAAAATGGAAATAGGACCCTGGGATAGGGATGGGGAGTGTCCGGAATAAGTACAGTAGTTGAGGCAGGTGCATCATTTTGAATGCTGCGAGCCTACCAGACCATGAGAGTTTGTGTTTGGCTAGAGCAGTAGTGTCTTTCTGTAGTGTATCGAGGAAGGGCTTGAAGTTACTTTTAAATACATTTTTGGTGGAGCTTGTCAATTGGACTCCCAGGTAGGATATCTCGTGATCTGCCCATTTGTAAGGAAATTGTGTTTGCAGCAGGTTCCTGGTAGTGGCGTCAAGACCTAATTCTAGTATATAGGATTTGTTGGCATTAACTTTATAGTATGACACCTCACTGAACCACTGAAGGGTCTTTTGCGCTTCCAGAAGTGACGTTGTCACTTAAGAATGACATTGTCTGCGAGCAGACTTATCTTGTGAGAATCGGGACCTATTTGGAATCCTGAGATGTATAGGTTTTGCCTAATGTGTTCTGCAAGGGGTTCTATAAGTAGATTGAAAATCAGTGGTGACAGCGGGCAACCTTGCCTGGTGCCGTTTGTTATGTTGAATGGTTGGGAGAGCATGTCGGCAGAGAACACTTGCGCTGACGGGGATGTATAAAGAGCAAGTAAGGTGTTTAATATGTGTCCCTGGAACCCGAATTTTTGGAGAACTCGATGTAAATAGAGCCAATGGATTCTATCGAACACCTTCTCTGCATCCAAAGCTAGGAGCAGAGAAGGCGTTCCGCTGGACTTGACGTAATGCAAAATATCAATCATTCGTCTTGTGGCGTCCGACGCTTGTCTACCAATTGTGAATCCAGATTGGTCCTTGTGGATCAGTGTGGGCATGATATTAATAAGCCTTGTGGCAATCGTTTTCGCCTAGATTTTTAGGGCGAGGTTGAGGAGTGATATCGGATGGAAGTTTTGGGGTGTTGTCGGGTCTTTTCCCGGTTTGGGCAGAGTAACAACAAGTGCTTGCAGGGATTCTTTAGGGAATTTGGAAGAGGCAGTCGCGTTGTTTAATACTGCTGTTTGGGTGGGCGCTAGGTGCTGGGAAAAGTGTTTAAAATATTCCCCCGGTGAGTCCATCCGGGCCAGGGGATTTTCCCAGCGATAGAGAGTGGATGGTTGCAAGAATTTCTGAAATTGTGAAGGGTTCATTCAGCCAAGCCAGTTGGTCTGCTGAAAGGGACGGGAGACATACGTGGTTGAGAAAATTGTCTATATCTGTCGGGGAGGGTTGATGCGTGTCCTGGTCATTACATAAGTTGTACAGGTCTCCATAGTATGTGCTAAATGCATCGGCGATTGCTTGGGGATTTTTACGGAGTGCCTTGGTATGCGGGTGAAAGATATGGTCTATCCTATTTTTAGTTCTCCTACCCTTGACACGTTGTGCCAGAACCTTACCAGCCTTATTAGATGTGGAGTAATAAAATGCTTTCAATTTTCTTTGGTTATGTTCAAAGGATTGTAGAAGAAGGAGCCTCAGCTCCTGTCTCAGGAAAAGTATGTGAGCGGCCCTAGTCGGATCTGGGTTGGATTTATTAAGGCGCTCGGAAGCGTCTATTTGCGATACAAGATTATCTATTTTTAACGATCTGTTCTTTTTATGGGCAGAGCTCAGCTGAATTGAGATTCCCCTAATAAATGCCTTATGCGCGTTCCACACCATGCCTGGATCGGGCACAGAGCCCGTATTGGAATCAAAATATTCCTTCAGAAGATCAGAAATTTTTGGTGAGAAAGATGGGTGTTGCAGAATGTAATTGTTAGCTCTCCAGATATACGCAGGTCTTACGTTTTGAGAGTTAGAAATGGTGATGGTGATGGGGGCATGGTCCGACAAGGTCGTGGTGTGGATCACAGATGCGCTGACAGATTGCAGAAACCATTTGTCGGAGAGAAACAAGTCAATGCGTGAATACGTTTTGTGTAGGGGAGAGAAGTATGTATAGTCACGTTCAGAACCGTGACAACATCTCCAGACGTCAAACAGATTGTGTGAGGCGATAAAGGATTTATAGTGGGGACTCCCTGCGTTTAGAGGGAGTGGTGGAGTCTAAGGCCGGGTACACACGGGCAAACATGTACGATGAAACCGGTCCGTCGGACCGTTTTCACCGTACATGTCTGCCCGGGGACTTCTGTACGATGGCTGTACTAACCATCGTACAGAAGTCCACGCGTAAACAATACGCGGGGCGTGTCCACGCCGTCGCCGCGACGATGACGCGGCGACGTGGGCGGGCCTGCCTTTTAAATGCTTCCACGCATGCGTCAAAGTCATTCGACGCATGCGAGGGACGGCGAGCCTCGGACATGTACGGTAGGTCTGTACAAACGACCATACATGTCCGAGCGGGCAGGATTCCAGCGGACAGTTTTAAAACAAGTCCAGGAATATTTTCCCGCTGGGAAAAGGCGCGGCGGGCAAATGTTTGCTGGAATTCTGCCCGCTCGCGCCTACACACGACCGAACATGTATGCTGAAACTGGTCCGCGGACCAGTTTCAGCATACATGTTTGGTCGTGTGTATGGGGCCTTAGAGGACTTCCGGGACTAGATTGAAATCTCCACATACAATAAGGCGTCCCTGCTTGATGGGGTGGACGATTTTTATCACTTTTCGGAGAAAACTGATCTGTTTGACGTTGGGAGCGTAAATGTTAACCAAGGTGTAGTCTACACCATTTACATTACATACAAGTACAAGATAACGACCGTCCGGGTCTGTCTCTATACGTTTCAGAAGGATTTTGACAGTATCCCTGATTGCTATGAGTACCCCTCTTTTCTTGGAGGCGAAGGGGGGTGGAAAAATGTGGGGGAAGTGTCTGTTAGTACAGGTAGGTGCACCGGTAGAAAGAAAATGTGTTTCTTGAACACATAGTATATCACACCTTAGGTTTAATGCAGTTTTCCATAATGAATGCCTTTTTGCCGGGTGATTCAGTCCGTTGGCATTAAGGGACAAGATAGTAGCCGCCATTAGGGTCTAAATGCGTGTGAAAAGTGGAAGAGAAAGTCACTTACGGTTTAGAGAGAGGGATGAGCTTGACCGTGCTAGGAGGACGAAGTCACCTATGAGGCTGTTGTCAAACGTAGCTCTGTATCGTGCAGGTCCCTGCACTGGTAGCGGGTTCACTGTAACAGTAAGTCAGGTAATAATAAACTGAACAAGCAAGAAAAACTGGTAGGAAACAACAAGCGCAAACTTACGGCGGAGGTGCTGCCAAAAACGTTAGACAATGGAGTAAAGGGACGGGTTGCCTAGCTAAACCACTAGGTTGGGGTAACGAATGTCACAAATCAGCTGTATCAAACCAAAAAAAAAGAAAACATGCAGAGAGCTGAATGCCAGGGAGAGCATCTGTCACGTAGATATAGAGATAGAAACCCTAGATCTTTAAGACATCGGAGCCGGGCCCCCGCTTTGATTGTCGTGGTTGCGCCGTGCAGACCTGGATCCATGTTGATCTTTCGGGGGGGTAGAACCCTAAGGTGAGTCAGGGAGGATTCCCCATGAGTGGAGCAATTGCATCCCCTTCTGCAGGTCTTGGATCGCGTGCGAGGAGCCATTTCTCACGACGAGTAAGGTAGCTGGGTAGCGCCATTTATACTGGACCTTGTTGTTGTGGAGGCCCTTGGTAATCGGGTTGAGTTGACGTCTAAGGCCCCGTACTCACGACCAAACATATCTGCTGAAACTGGTCCGCGGACCAGTTTCAGCGGACATGTTCGATCGTGTGTAGGCAGTAACGGACAGGATTCCAGCAAACATTTGTCTGCCAGACCGTTTCCCAACGAACAACTGTTTCCTGGTCTTGCTTTAAAACAGTCCGCTGGAATCGTGTCCGCTCGGACATGTTCGGTCGTCTGTACACAAAAGCAGCGTACAAAAATCCCGCGCATGCTCAGTCAAAATGAGGAGACGGGAGCGCTCGTTCAGGTAAAACTCGTGTTTGTTTGGGATATGGCACATTCGTCATTTGAAAGCTTTTATTCTAGCAAGAGAACAATGTCTTAAAACGACGCACTAAACAACAGTTTATTGCCTCGTTTTATTCATTGTTCTCTTGCTAGAATAACCCCATTCTCTTGCTGATGCAATTTCAACTGAGTTGTCCCATACTGAAATGTGACATTTCTTGCTTGTGATGTAATCATTTAAAAATGTTTTCTAGGCCAGACGTGTGTTTTTGTTGGTGGTCCTCCATATTTTTAAATGTTATTTTTGTAAAGGAATGTTCATCTTATTATTTTTTTGGGTGTGTTTCTAGTTATGTCACCATTTGTTCATTTTGTTATTACATGTTATATTATTTTTTTATGGCATTTTTTTTTTTAATTTTTGAATATTTAACCATGTTGGCACACCAAATGTCCCCCCTCCCCCCAAGGAGTTTGTGTCCTTTGTAAATGACCCATTGTATTTTTTTGGAATGTTTGCTGTCTAATAATCCCCACAGTATAACAAACAATAGACAGGTTTTCAAATGAAAGCAAAAAGCCATTTATTTTGGCAAATGTCATCACAAAAAATAAACAGAACGGCAGCACTAGAACAGATAGCAAACTATATGCAAACTCGCATTTCCAACATGGTGAAGGATAAACTATCAAACCTCAGGAGGCAAACAAAAAAATCTGAAGCAGCAGCACAGAACCAAAGGAACCCAAACTGTGGTAGTCCAAACTATATGTCCTTTGTGTGGAAGGAAATGGAAGGCAGGGAATCACTATTTCCTCCTATTTCCAGCCTTCCCTCCAGGCTGCCTTCCAGCGGATCTTACACAGGCTCTTGCAGGTGGGGTCGATGTGGCAGCAGGAGGATGGTGTTCAGCAAGCCGGGCCGGGTCACATAGCCCAGTGTCTGGGGTCAGCAGGCCCTTCTGCATCCACCAAAGGACCTGGTTCATCAGGGCATTTGCCAGTCTTCTCTGCTCCTCCCCCCCTTCATTTAAATTGTGTGCCAAGGAGGCACTGAAGGCCTCTGTGGGGTTGAGGGGGGCCCTCATGATGGCGCTTGCCTCCTGGATCATGCGGAGGCTTGCCTCCTCCACAGGCCTCAACTGCCTCCTTCGGCCTGATGGCCTCACCTGGGGGGGAGAAGACTGGCTGGTGGTGGTTGTCCTGGGCGGGGGGACCTGCTGCAGGCCACTGGGCCCGGCCTCCTTCTGGCTGCCACTGACCCCGGCCTCCTCCTGGCTGACAGAGACGTGAGGATCTGCCACCTCCTGGCTGATCTCTTCTTCCTGTGTCAAAAAAAGGGACATGTTTTACTATTTTGCCAAATCAAAACACACACATTTTCATGTTTTTCTTTTATTATTTTTGGTTCATTATAACTTGAATAGACTCTCCTTTTGACCCCTGCAGTTGTCATCCCTGACACCTATTTGTCTGGCGACCTTTTTTTTGGTTTTCCCAGCTTGGCTTTTCTTTTACAATATCAACTCATTAATCCACCAATAATTATTTACGCCAGAAATATAGAGGAAACTACTATACCTCCTCATCTAAGGGTGGCAGATCTGCATCTCTGTCAGCCAGGCCCTCTTCTTCCGACTCTTCAGGGCTGTGGTCATCTGGGGAAGGTCTGCTGGAATGTAGCGTGGAGGGAAGGTTGGAATCAAGACTAGACATCGATTTCCTGCCCTCCATTTCCTTACGCAAAAAAGACATCTGTTTGTAATACCACAGTTTGGGTTCCTTTGCTTGTGTTGCTGCTGCTCCAGACTTTTTAGATTTATTAGCTTTGTATGCTCTTCTATATGTGCTTCTCAGGTTGGCAAGTTTATCCTTCACCATGTTGGCAGTGCATCCTGGCACCCATGTTTGCATATAGTTTGCTAGCTCCTCTAGTGCTGCCGCTCGTAAATCTTTATTGCAATAGTATGTGTTTTTTGAATCCCACAGGATGGGCGTGTCCTCAAATTTTTCCAGTAAGGCCTCTATTGCTTCCTTAGTTTGGAGGAGGTCCATTTCCCGGCCTTATTTTCTTATGTGATTTTGGAGTCTAGATTAGCAAAACATAAACCAAATAAAACTAGATATTAAAAAGGCTCAGCGTTGACCTTGATATAATATGTGTCTCAAAATGTATGACCTATATATAATTACAAACACAGTCTCTCTTGTTGTAAAAATGATGGCCAGCTCTGCCGCATTGGTTGTACCAAACATTGATTTGCTACATGCAGACCCTTTGGTAACATTGCAGTAACTAATTTTAATATAGAAACATAAACAATGCTTACAAATGAGAGCATTCATCTAGGCACTCTTTCATGTGTAGATCTCCTGCCCCTGAGCATGGATGACATAAAAGACACTTCCTAATGACCTCTGTACAATCAACACTGAACAATACTTTGCCTGATCTGAATACACCATTCAAAAAGATTTAAATGAGGTACAGCATTGTTCACATCTCTATTTTGTGAGGTGTCCAAAAGCATTTGGATACCAAAATAACATTGTGGTACTCAAGAGACAGAATAGCTTAAAAAGGGTGCAACCAACAGACCAAACCCCCATCCCATGGCTCTCCATTTTCTAGGCCTCTGCTGATCCCATTTTGAATTTCCTTACCTTCCTGTCTCTCGCTCCTCGTTTCTCACGCTCGCCTAATTACCGCGTAACCTGCGTAATCACGGCGTGCGCCTTTTATACACTCCGCGTATGTATGAAACACCGCCCTCGTCAGCTTTGCCATGCCCCTAATCAATGTGTTTCGGAAATATGGCGTTAACTGTGTATGTTCTGGAATCGCTCGAATATTCTCTGCGTAACCTACGTAAACACGTTGT
The DNA here is from genome assembly GCF_905171775.1 of Rana temporaria. NCBI lineage: Eukaryota > Metazoa > Chordata > Amphibia > Anura > Ranidae > Rana > Rana temporaria. The sequence goes on from NC_053493.1 coordinate 223,173,922, forward strand.
TTGCATTCTCTACACTCCGCGTATGTATGAAACGCCGCCCTCGTCTCCGCCCATGGCGGAACATTTCCTCTTTTCCCCGCCCATAATATCTGTGGGAAGGAAAGATGGCGATGTCACACGAGCGGGCACGATGCTCTCAGGCCGCAAGTGAAGGGACAGAGGCAGGGACGTCCCGATCCAGGCAAAGAAGATACAAAGCCACTAATATGCGGTTCGAGGAAATGGTGGAGTTAGTTTCCATCATGCGGAGGAAGGACTATGATGGTGAATTAGGGCCATACAAGACCCATAACCGCCGAAAGGCACACATTATGGACAAGGTGGCGAGGAGAATGCAGAGGATGTTTGGGATCACCAGGTCCAAAGAACAGCTGAGGAAACGCTGGTCCGACTTAAAATTGAGGGAGCCACATCAGATGAAGAAGATCCTTAAAATTCTGCGTAAAAGTAAGTTCATTTTTTTGGGGTTGGGGGGGGGGATTGTCTGCAAGAATGTGTTGACATGTATATTTCGACATCTGCCTCCTTGGCCTGCTTGTACTTTTGAAGACATGTTGAAAGTTTTTGTTTTTTACGTAAATACCTACCTATTTAAAAATAGTGTTCTTAGTAAACCGCGTAACATCACATAGTTTAGCAGAAATGCAAGGTTATTCCAGGAACAACACACCTGGACATGGCTCACTGGCCAAAAACTTGGTTTGCAAACATTGTGTAAAAGCTAGTTTAGAAAAATCAAATTAAGAGAATGTGAAAGGCAAACAGGATTCATTCTAAAAACAGTGATAATAAAGCAGATGTTTTCCCATCTGCAATGCAGAGCACCTGTGTCTCCCAAAAAAATGACAAGTTTTTGGTAGGGTCTCCCAGAAATAAAGTTTAGGGGGGACATCCATGTGTGTCACTTTGCTAAAAAGGGGCAGGATCAGAGCTTGGCATAGAAGTCTGTCAAAAATGTAGGTTTGGTGAAAGAAAAAACGAAATAAATGAAAGAATCTTCTAAGCAATGTATGCGATTTCTGCTCTCCAATATGTGTGTGCTGATGAGTATACCTTTTGTTTTGTGTTATTTAGGGGAAAGAAGACGCCAGCATTTGGAGGAGGCAGAGAGGGTACAGACAAGGCCAAAATATTCCATCTCGCCATGTGGAGGAGGAGGATGTGGAAGGAGAAGAGGATGTGGAAGGAGAAGAGGATGTGGAAGGAGAAGAGGATGTGGAAGGAGAGGAGGATGTGGAAGGAGAAGAGGATGTGGAAGGAGAGGAGGATGTGGAAGGAGAAGAGGATGTGGAAGGAGAGGAGGAAGGAAGAAAGGAGGAAGGAAGAGAGGAGGAAGAAGTCATTTTGGATTTAGAATTTATAGCAGATGAAGGGCAAGTTGCGGAAGAAGAATTTGGCGAATTGAAAGAAGGTGGATTGATGGATGAAGGAGGAGTTGATGATGATGGGGAAGTGGTTGAAGAAGGAGGAGTCGTGAAAGATGATGGGGAAGTGGTGGAAGAAGGAGGAGTCGTGGAAGATGATGGGGAAGTGGTGGAAGAAGGAGGAGTGATCGAAGATGGCGAAGTTGTTGAGGTGGAAAGGAGCAGACCATCAGGTCAGTGTCACCCCAGCTTGATTTGGCAAAACATATGTAGATAGGCCTCATCAAATATTTTTGTTTTGATTGCCCATTTTAATTATTTTTTAGGGGATGAAGATGGTGTTGCAAATTTTTTGCGTGCAAGTGCTGCTATAATTATTCAGCAGGTAATGGAGTGCAGCACTGAAATGCACAATATGCGTGAAAGGATGGTTGTCATGGAACAGAATGTAACAAATGTCCTTTTGGAGTGCAGCACGGAAATGGACAATATGCGGCAAAGAATGATGGTCATCGAAGCAAATTTTAAAAATATTATTGACATGATGGGCCGTGTCAAAGACTGAAACACCCCCCGCCCATCCCCTGCACCCACAACCATTTTTAAGTTTTGAATAATGAATACGCCAAAATTTGAAGATTTGAAGAATTTGCTATCTGCCATCACAGGATATCGATTGTCTGTGCTTTGTGGGTACAACCCCCTCCTCGCTCCTCAAGTAGTGGAAGGGTTTGCTCCCCCAAAACACAGACATTGATCACCCATGATGTCAGATAGCACATGTGGCCATTTGTCTGTTTAACCAATGACATTTGGCGAATTCACACTGAATGTGTGCATCTTTAAATTTTGGCGTGTTCCAGTGTGAAAGCACACCATGACTGACTGCTGTTGTGAATTGTTTACATTTTTGAATGTTTAAGTTCTATTGGTTTGCCATTTTGACCTTTTGACCTAAGAAAAAGGTGAGAAAAGCAACAACCCAAAACAAAACAAAAAATAAAAATTTGGGATATATCTATATATTTCTAATTATATATCTTCAAAAAATAAGACTAAAAATTATGAAGTCTATATTTAGATGAAAAAAAAGAAAAAAGAAAGCTTAATTTAAAAAAAAAAAAGAAAATAACAAAAAAAATCACTTTGAAGGAAATAATGAAAAATATTAGAAATTTAAAAATATTATATTTTTTACGTCAAAAAACTTGAAAATATGAAAATGTTTTTGAAAAACGAAAAAAAAAAAGAAAATATTTTGAGATTTTGCGAAAAAGCAGCCAAATCAATATTTGATGACCTAGATCTTTTTTTTCTTAATTTTTTGTGGGAAACAATTATATTGTATATATATATATATATATATATATATATATATATATATATATATAAAAAAAATTAAAAATTTTTGTAAAAAAAATGTCAACATTTTAACAAATGTATATTGTAACAAAAATTTTGGTCAAAAATAAAATGGTCACAAAAAATTAAAATAAAATAAATAAAAAATATGACTCAAAATTTTAAACACATGTTTGGCGAAAAAAAAGACTACTTTTTGGTGTGGTCATGAACAAGCTGAAAATAAAAAGCTTGACCTAAAAATTGAAAATATGAGTGGCTTCTTATTTCTAGACTCAATACCCTGTTTGTAGATGAGTGAATAATGTGCAAATGTGGTTATTTACTAAAAGTGGAGAACTAAATTTCGCACTATAAGTGCAGTAGTTAGTTTGAGACCCAAGAAGACAGATAAAAAGAGAAAAAGCATTAATGACAAACAACTGTATAAAGTCCAATGGTCTAATTATTTATTAGTTCTGTGAATATTTCTTTCTTTTGGGGGCCGAATTAGAAAGAAATATGATCTGGCATAGCAATGGCCCCCCGACCCATGAAGTACTCAACATATTTGTCGCGTACCTCACGAGCTGATTGGGTGGCCAAGCCAGCGCGACCAGTGTCCAGCCCGGGAAGGGGATCTGAGGGTAGTCTTGCCTCAGAACCGATGTCGGGTAGGTACGTCTGGGAGTGCCTGCGTAAAAAGTTGTGCAAAATGCAGCAGGCAAATACAACGGTGTTCAATTTATATTCCGCCAAGTGTATCGCTGTCCTGAACAGGCGGAACCGGTTGGAGAGGATCCCAAAGGCATTCTCGACTACCCTCCGAGCCCTGGCCAACCGATAATTAAACACCCTCCTTTCTCTGAGGTGAGGGTCCTCTGGGGAAAAGGCCGCATGAGGTGAGGACCAAGCCCGAAAGCCTCGTCCGCTAGGAACACAAACGGAAGTCCTTCCACATTATCTTCATCTGGTGGCAATGCCAGACCACCAGCTTGGAGACGATCATAGAAATCAGTCCGTGCGAACACTCCCCCATCAGACAGCCGGCCGTTCTTCCCCACGTCCACATATAAAAACTCATACTGTGCCGACACCACCGCCATCAACACAATACTATGATAACCCTTGTAGTTATAATAGTAGGACCCCGAGTGGGGTGGGGGCACTATGCGGACGTGTTTCCCATCTATTGCTCCACCGCAGTTCGGGAAATCCCACCGCTGGGCAAATTGGGAAGCCACAGACTGCCATTCCTGTGGTGTGGAGGGTAGCTGTGGGGACAAACAAATAAAGCAATTTAGTACTTTGGCACATAAACATAGCAAACATAATCCTACAAGCATCCTTGTGCTACTTCACAGTATTAAAATTGCATTTCAAAAATGTGCAGGGATAATTTGGGTAATGAAATATATAGGGACACTTAATTAAGAGACTCCACAGCCCTCTGATGGGGACTAAAAAAGTTTTAAGGGGGGGGGGTTGGAACAGAAAAAACAAAAAGTCCTGTTTTAGAAATTGGCAAGGTGGGTTTGTCCCTAGGATAGCATGCTGGACAGGTTAATATTGGGTAAGGGACAAATATGCAGGTAGGCCAAGAATAAAACATGGACAGCTTATATAAACATGCATAGGGAGAAAAGGGAACGTTAGTTAAAAAACACACAGCATATCTAGGAAATAAAATAAATAGTTAGTTGCCCACATTATTAAAGACAGATTGTGAGGTTAACATGAGGAAACTTACCTTAATATACTCCTCCTGCAGAACTTTGATGATGGCAGCACACGTGTCCGGTATGATGACCCCAAGCGCCTGCGGAGAGATGCCTGTCGAGAACTTGAGGTCCTGCAGGCTCCTCCCAGTCGCCAGGTACCGCAACGTGGCAATAAGCCTCTGCTCGGCCGTGATGGCTTGGCGCATCACAGTGTCCTGCCTCGTGATATAGGGGGAAAGAAGATCCAGCAGACGGTTGAATCCGGGGTCTGTCATGCGGAGAAAGTTCCTATAGTCATTAGGATTATTCTCCTGGAGTTCCCTAAGCAGAGGCATATGTGAGAACTGGTCACGCTGGCGCAACCAATTCTTGGTCCAGAAACGCCTCCGCCCCCTGTTTCTGGCCAAAGTACTGGAATGATGAACATATCCAGCAGCCATCCCATAAACAGCACCAACTCGCGAAAATTGACGCTGCTGCTCCGTGATGGCTTCAAACCGGCCGGCTGGTCAGTCAAGAACACACTCCAACAGAAAGCACTCGCAAATCCAGCACTACCTGCGAGGAACGCGTGACAAGCAGATACAAGCGTACAGGACGCAACTGCAAAAGCAGAAACAACCTGCAAGCCTATAGCCGAATGACAACTACGATCCCGCAAGCACACACACTGAACCCGTGAATACAAGCTGTAAAAGCGTGGAGACCGAAAAGCGCGAATCAGCTCTAACCAAACCTTCACTAACACGAGCAAACCCGTAACTAGCAAAAGAGGAACAGAGGGCGGCGCCATTGACTTTGGTCTTCCCCTTTATAGTGACGTTGTACGTGATTTACGTGCACGCATTCCGGTACGACGGAAATTTGGTCCGCTGGTGTGTACAAGCCAGCGGACCAAAAGATAAATCAGCCTTGTTCGCCGGAAACTGTCCGTCAGACAGTTTACAGCGGACAGATCCGGTCGTGAGTACAAGGCCTAAGTTGCAGCGTATATTTCGAGAGGTCAGGGAAAAGCAGGACTCCCACAAACGGATTCTTTAATGGTGGTCCCCCTCTGACGGTCATCAGCAACTGTTCTTTAATATGGAAAAAGTGAACTCTCATCAGTACGTCTCTAGGGACTGAAGCAGCCAGATGTGAGGGCTTGGCTATGCGATGAATTCTATCGATTATGAGTAGGGTTGAGCAAACCCGAACTGTAAAGTTCGGGTTCGGTAGGGACTTTGGGTTTTTCCCGAAACCTGGACCCGAACCCGAATAGTTGGAAAAAGTCCGGCTTCGGGTTCGGAGTTCGGGTATGTTTTGGCGCGCTGCACGGCAGCCAATCGCCATTCGTGTTACTACTGTGACTGGGAACTGATCACAGCCATGCCTACTTATGGCATGGCTGTGATTGGCCAGTGCAGCATGTGACCCATCATGTGACGTGCCTCTATATTAGATAGAGGCACACAGCACAGATCGTCACTCTGCTTCACTCTAGATAGGGAAAGGCTGCTGGAATCTGCTGCTTAGGGAAAGTCTTAGGTGTATCTGGCTCGTTTTCACTGTATTTCACTTATGTGAGGGAAAGGTTGCTGAATCTGCTCAGGGAAAGTGTTAGGTCTATGCTGTTATACTGCTCCAGAAATATCAAGAAGCAAACTTTATTTCTTTGATATCTACATCATCTTATGGCATCTGGCTCGTTGTCACTGCTTCACTTATGTGAGGGAAAGGTTGCTGAATCATAGGGACAGTTTTAGGTGTATGTTGCTCCTGAAATATCAACAAGCACTCTATTCCTGTGACATCTGCTGTGCTTCATATAGTTTAGGAATTTTGTTCAACTATAGGGGCAGTTTGCAATCTATAGGTGACTCTGAATATTTCAACAGCAGTACACCTGCCACACCACCTGTGCACCTGTGATATACTGTGTTTCTGTCAAGTACATAGTCAGGGAGAGTTTGCTGAAATATTTTTTCTATGGTGGCAGTCAGCACTCTATAGGTGACTGAGTATTTCAACAGTCATTATATTTTTTATTTAAAATTTTTTATGTTATTTTAAGTTATTTCCCTATCCACATTTATTTCCAGAGTACTTGCCATGCTCTTCCCGACATTTTGCTGCCATTTGCAGCCCTCCAGCCCTTTCCCTTAGTTTTTTAGAGACATTTTTGTAGTCAAAAGTCTGGGTCCCCATTGACTTCAATGGGGTTCGGGTTCGGGTCAAAGTCCAGGTTCGGGTTCGGTCCCGAACCCAAACTTTTGTTTCAAAGTCTGGGTTCGGGTCCGAACCCGAACATCCAAGTGTCCGCTCAACTCTAATTATGAGGTCTCTAGGCGAAGCTTCAGGTAAAATCATGTGCATAAGTTCTTTGGCGTATTTGGGGAGATCAGCAGGCAATATGGATTCCGGGACCCCTCTAAGTTTCAGGTTGTTTCGCCTGGATCGGTCCTCTAAATTGGCCAGCTTGGCCCTCATCCATGTCTGCTCTTCTGTTATGTCATCATAGGAGTCCACCAGCTCATTCACTGTGGTCGTGCAGTCCTCCATGCTATTCTCCAAGTGCGTCACTCTGTCATCCATAACATGCAGGTCAGTATTGATTTTAGTGAAAACGGAGGACAGGTCTGTCATCAGGGAGGTTTGGAGGGAGAGCAACATGTCTTTTAGTGTGGTGTCCACCACTGGTTGCCCTGTAGTAGGGAAGGAGGCCATGGATGATTGCAGGGCCTGGTTCGCCGGGAGTAGGCCGCAAGCCGGGGCCTCAAATTGTGAGGACACTCGCGGCAGGCCGCGATCAGTGCGCATCCGCGCTTTTGCTGGGCTGCCCGTTATTGGGTTTTCACCTGTTTTGAGTGCGGGAGGTGAGGAAGGGCAGAGGGAGTCCTGTACATTGGGGTCTGCGTCTGGGAGCTCCGAGTAGGCCTCCGACCCCGCGCTCCTGACGGCGCCATTTTGCAGCTGACTGACCTGGGACGGATACTGGAAGAAGGCTGTCAGCTTCCTCGGATGGTGCTGGACATCGCTCCTGGCTGCGCTCTGGGTCTCAGGAGGCTAGGTGGGCAGGTTTTTTCCATCCGAATCCGGCTCCTATCGCTCCGGTACTCTCCCTTGGCAGACGAGTGCTGGATCTAAACAGCCATTATCAGTGCCGGCAGACCACGCCCCCTGTGCAATATTAAATTGAAGTGACATGTGATTCAGTGAACAAATTGATATGGTACAGTTCTTATATTAGATGCAAAGTCTTTATTAAAAAGTGAGAGTTGCTTTTTGATAGTGCCTCTCTGCTGGTGCTTCATATGGTGCTCCCCTGTAGGTATTGCACTCACCGGAGGTATTCACCCTGCAAAGGGGTATTTCACATTCACAGTGTTTGCCTGATTATACTGAAAATAAAATCTTGTACCCTGTAAAAATTGATCAAAGAAAATTTGTGGTAAATAATTTGCAATAACTGCACTGTGTGGGGGTTAATAAAGAAGAAACACATCTCTACAGAAAAGTCCTTGGTGTCAATCACACATATTTTCAATCATGCTTGAAAACATGTGTGAAACCCATTGAGTCGTGTGAAGAGAACTGGCAACCTTGACAATAAAAATAAGCAGATGTTGGCTCTTCAGTTGCATTTGTTAAAATGTGTCTATGGTCATCTTGTTTTATAGAATTTCCTTTAATGAAGGACTGTTTCTGTATTTTCTTTAATAATGGCTAATATAAAGAAAACAGAAGCAGGGATGAAATCACTTATCAAGTTCAGATGGATGATTGGTAAACAAATGTACCGTACTTATTCAAATTATGTTGTACCTGAAATCTTTATTGTGTATTTAAACAATTGATATTAACATGATTGCATCTTCTGATTGACAAAAATATTTTTTAATGGCCAAAATGGTCATAGTGTGTTAAAGAATTGTCTTTTGCGAAGGGTTGTTTCCTGTCTTTCCTTGACTAGATAAAAAAAAAAAAAAAAAATCAGAAGCAGAGAAGAAGAAATGCCTTGATATAGTCCTATACTAAAAACAAGAATGATTGCCCCTCAGCAACAGAGTGCTTCAAAATGAGGACCACAAAATGTATCATAAAAAGGGGTGCAGGATTTGAAGGTTTATGTGCAGTTTCTTTTCCCTACAACCTCATGTTTATTTCATATGGTTAACCATTTAAGACCCAGACCATTATGCAGGTTAAGGACCTTGCCCCTTTATGCGATTCGGCACTGCATTGTTTTAACTGACAATTGCGCGGTCGTGCGACGTGGCTCCCAAACAAAATTGGCGTCCTTTTTTCCCAAAAATAGAGCTTTCTTTTGGTGGTATTTGATCACCTCTGCGGTTGAATTTTTTGCGCTATAAACAAAAATATAGCAACAATTTTGAAAAAAATGCTATATTTTTTACTATAATAAATATCCTCAAAAAAGATATAAAAAAGGGGCGTGGCTTGCACGTGAGAGGAATGGCAGCTTCAGCCTAGAGCTCCCTATAGCCGGCCGGACAAACACGGAGCAAGGACGGGATACACAACCCATCGAGTACCCACACTGCTTGCCACTACTCAGCGGACACTGCTGGAGCGATGTCTCGCAAAAGGAAGGAGGATAGGAACCTCCAAAAGCTGACAGCCTTCTCGTTCATGCCTGAACGACGGGGGAACAGACAAGATGGCGCCGCCGGAGCTGCCGCGCGGCGCTCCACTGCATACACGGACCTTCCGAGCGGGGATCCGCAAGACAACGAGGGCGAATCATCGTCTCCCCCCCTCGCCCACTCTCCCCTGCTGTCTCCAACACTGTCTCCAACACCGCAAAGCCCTGCAAAAGCGCGGATGCGCCTGGATTCGGAACCACAATCCGGGACCGCAGTGAGTACAGCTCTGCACAACGCACATGCTATCTCCTCCCTGCAATCATCCATTGCTGCATTTCCCACTTCAGGACAACCTGTCCTAGATACAACGATGAAAGACATGCTGATGACCCTGCAGTCCTCCCTCATGTCTAACTTTTCATCCCTGATACATAAATTCACAGCAGACGTGAGACATCTGGGGGACATTGAAGACAAGATGGAGGAATGCACAGACACAGTGAATAGCCTGGTAGATGAATGCTTGTCACAGAAAGAGGACATGGCCTGGGTCAAATTAAAGATAGCGGACCTCGAGGACCGATCACGCCGCAATAACATCAAGATTCGCGGAGTACCGGAATCGGTTCCCCGCGCAGACCTCCGCAAATACGCCAGCGCCATGTTTTCCACCCTGCTACCGGAGCTGTCCCCTATAGAGCTCACCATTGACAGGATCCACAGGATCGCCAAACCACGCCATCTGGAAGAAGCGATCCCCAGGGACGTGCTCCTCCGCGTTCATTTTTTCCAAGCAAAGGAACAAATCCTTGCTAGAGCCCGAGCACTCATCAACCTCCCTGCGCCATACGCGGACATACAACTGTTCGCCGATCTGTCCCAGCACACCCTACAACTACGAAGGCAGCTGAAAACGGTGACAAAAGCCCTTGCCAACCACAAGATTATTTATAAATGGCGCCATCCAGCCACCATTCTTGTAACTCACAATGGCATCCCCCACACCATCTCTATGATTGAAGGGGGGATGAAGCTCCTCCATTCCTGGGGCATCATACCAGAAACCCAGCAGGTTAACCACGCTCCTGTGGGGAAATCCAATCCCTTTAACGCGGGTGCCCAACGCGGTGCTCATAAGGCACAATGACCAGAGTATGCCTGTCCGAAGTAACAACGAAATTATACCCTAGGTCCGGTCCGGCCTATTGCTCGTTCCTCTACAGAGCCTGAACTTTCCCCCAAGTTCTGTCAGCACAATCCTGCTGTTATATTGTGCTGATTTGTTTGCACTCACGTTTCTTATCGTTTTTTTTTTTGTTGTTTTTTGTTTTTGGTCAGTTTCTCTAGTTTAACTGCCTTTTGTTTCTCAGTTTTCTGCACTGCTAAGGACCCTACGATAGGACTCCGCGTGCCAACCAGAGCACCCTGAACATCTTTACACCCTGGTACCTGCATACTACACTCTGATCTACTGGAGGACGCAAAACAGCTAGGTGTGCCGCACTTCTCCCTGAGAACACCACTACTTTGCCACTACTAACCGTGAGTTACTGAACTGCACCTATCCCAATCTCACCTACCAACATGTCCCTCTCGATCCTTTCCCTGAATGCGAAAGGGCTGAACCACCCAGCCAAACGTTCGTCCATGTGGAAGACTGCAGTGGCACATAACTGCGACGTCTTATGTGTACAAGAGACCCACTTTGCCCAGGATCTTCCCCCCGTATGCAAGCATAGACTCTTTCCCCATGTATTCTCCTCCTCCTACAATAAGAAGCAGAGAGGGGTCCTGATAGCTGTCCGTGATACTGTAACTTTCGAACTCCAGAGCTGTATGATTGACCCTGAGAGCAGATTCATTATATTATTATGCAAACTCAACAATGTCCAATACACCCTGGTGTCACTGTATGCCCCAAACCAACGTCAGATGTCATTCTTCAAGAAACTCCTGAAAAAGGTGAAAGGTCTTCGACAGGGCCACCTACTATTTTGCGGGGACTTTAACCTGGTTCCAGATTATGACCTAGACTCCACAGCTGGAGCTAAAAGACATGTATCACCATTAGCTAAATTAATTTCTTCCAATGATTTGTTCGATGTGTGGAGGTGTTGTCACGCCAGCGAACGAGATTACACGTTTCTGTCGCCCCAGTACAACACCTACTTACAGATAGATTTGTTTCTCTCTGACAAGGACTTATTACACAGAATATCGGCGTCGGCGATACACACTGCCACCTGGTCGGACCATGCTCCTATCAGCATCACTATTGATGCCCAATCGCAAATTCCCAAATCATATCTTTGGAGGGTGAATAATTCTCTCCTCCGCGATGCTGTCTCTGCAAACAGTATCCAAAAACATCTGGAGGAATACTTCTCCTTGAATGCCCACAAGGCTGTTGTTAGAGGTATTCTACTACAACTGAGTGCTAGAGCCAAGAAAAATAGATCAAGAAGGATAGACCAACTCACGGCCGATATTGATGCCACTGACATCCAAAATAAATCCCATCCCTCTCCCTTCCTTCAAACCAAAATCTTCAAATTGCGCCAGGAGCTGCGCGCTCTCCTACTGGAAGTCCATGAAAAAGCCTACACTAAATTCAAAGCCTCCACATACGCCACAGGTAACAAAGCAGGCAGACTACTGGCCCTAAAAATTAGAGGCCACAGGCTCAAATCAAAAATACCTTTCCTGTATCACCCTCACACTAAAAGCAAACTACTTAAACCTCATGAGATAGCCAATGCCTTCAGCGCGTACTATGCTGACTTATATAACATTAGTAGAGATGCCCATACTGTGCAACCTTCCCAAACCGACATAGACAAATTTTTAGCACAAGTCCATCTTCCCTCTCTGTCGCCATCACAACTAGCCTCTCTTAATGCCCCTTTTACGGTAAATGAAATAACACAAACTATTCAACATCTCCCCGCCTCCAAGTCCCCAGGACCTGACGGGTTCACTGGGGAATACTATCAAAAGTTCCATCACATCCTGGCTCCCAAACTATGCAAAGTTTTCAACTCTGCCGCATCCTCCTCCTCCTTCCCCCAGGAAATGCTGAACGCAATTATAGTCACCCTTCCTAAACCCGGTAAAGACCCGACATCGCCCCAAAACTTTCGCCCTATATCCCTACTTAACGTAGACGTCAAAATCTACGTGAAAATGATTGCCAACAGACTAATCGATATCCTTCCCTCCCTTATACATATGGACCAATCATGGTTTACGAAGGGTCGACAAGCCTCCGACGCTACAAGGAGGATGATCGACATCATCCACCAAGTTGGTTGTTCCGGTACCCCCTCTATTCTCCTGTCCCTAGACGCCGAAAAAGCGTTTGACAGGGTGCACTGGGGGTACCTCTCCTCAGCATTATTAAAGTTCGGGTTCTCGGGATCAATCCATAACGCAATTATGGCCCTATACTCCAACCCCTCAGCACAGGTATATTCAGCTGACTCCCTATCATCCCCCTTCCTCATATCCAACGGCACCAGGCAAGGGTGTCCCCTCTCCCCCCTGATATTTAACCTGGCGATGGAACCCCTAGCACAACACATACGCTCTAACACTAACATCACGGGAATATCTATGGGAGGCCAGGAACACAAAATCAGCCTTTTTGCGGATGATGTCATTTTAATGCTTTCTGATCCCACTACATCCCTCTCGGCGGTTCAGGAGATGCTAGCCTGGTTCAGCAGAATCTCCTATTATAAAATTAATGAATCCAAATCTCATATTTTAAATTTAGGTGTTAACTCCCCAACAAGCATACTATTGCAGCAACAGTTCCCATATTCCTGGGCGGACCAAGCAATAACCTATCTTGGAGTTCAGCTGACCAAATCTACAAATATGCTCTTTAAACATAACTACGTTACACTACGTGACAAACTACAAGAGGACCTGCGCAGGCTTGCGTCTCAGGAACTATCCTGGCTAGGCCGACTGGCGACATTTAAAATGTTTCACCTTCCCCAGATATTATACTTATTCAGAACTATCCCTATTGTCATCCCCCTTCACTATTTTAAATCTCTACAAACACTACTCTCCTCATTCATCTGGCAAGGTAAAAAAGCTAGATGCGCGCAATCCAGACTGATTAAACATCAAAAAGCCGGTGGTACCGGATATGTGGACTTCAGGGACTACTACATGGCCTCGGTGCTCACCCAGACCAGAGAGTGGTTCTCGCCTTCCCCGCATACCATATGGGGGCGGATAGAAGCTACCTATGTACCAAGTATAGACCTATCCACATGGTTACTCTCCACCTCCCTAGTATCTAAATTACCATCCTTCATTCCTCCAACCATGCTAGCTACAGTCCGAGTGTGGAACAAATTTGTACTCCTCAGTCGCGACCACCCTGATATGTTTAAGCTAAAGATCCCCATTCTCACACTGCAGCACAACATCAGCCTGATATCTTATAACAAATGGAGAGAATGCGGCATCTTACACATTGATAATCTTTTCAGTGGTAACGAAATTAAATCCTTCCCTGACCTGCAACAGATATATCACCTCCCTGCATCAGACCTTTACCTATACCTGAGAACAAAACACTACCTCCATGCATCACCCTCGTGGGAACGCAATATCCCACGCCCTGCTTGGATCTTTCTTAGCACTCCCAAACCCATGCCGAAGGGAATATGGATTTTCTACAACATCCTCCAACAGAAGGATGTTTTCTCCAAAACACCTCCCTTGCTCCGATGGGAATCGGACTTGGGCCGCTCGTTTACAACTAAACAATGGGCTACAGCTTGCAACTCAATCTTTAAAGTCACATGCTGCTCTACACTCTGGGAAATGTTCATTAAAATTACCCAAAGATGGTACTTGACCCCTGATAAGATTTCTAAATATGGCATCCCCAATGACGACAAATGCTGGAGACTCTGCGGAGAGAAGGGGGACCTGCTCCATGTCTTTTGGAGCTGCCCTTCCTTATCTCACTTCTGGGAATCTGTATTTCAGCTACTGTCTGACATATCCTGTCGGACAATAGTCCCGTCAGCTAGTCTGGCGATCCTGCTTCTCAACCTAGATCAATTCCCAAACTGTCTGAAACACACACTGGCCCACGTACTGCTATCAGCGAACCTGAACATTGCCAGAAAGTGGAAAAACCCATCTCCACCCACTCTAGGAGAAGTGATCCAAACAACCCACTTGCATTTCACATACGAACATACCCTGGCACTACGGAATAAAAATAAGGACCTAATCCTCCGTCAATGGCATCCATGGTTGCTCTGGTTCAATAATAACCCCTCACTCCCTTTACCTCCAGGGGGTCTAAACTGACATCCCAGGAACCTCAGGGTGTACTAAAGGTATCTATAACTGAAATAATTGTATCTTTGACTATACTGTGACTTTCCTCCAACACTACAGGTACCAACCCTGGTTCCTACTATATGGCTCGATTGGCTTTCACATCAGGGGGAGGGGGGGATCTGGCCTAGCTCCTGGACACAGTCATGCTCCCGAAAGGGGTGTCTAGGGGAAGGTCCCTCCCCCTTCCCCACGACATACTCAGTATGAGGTAATGACCAATTTGATCTCTCTGATGAATGTTGCCTTAGCAGTCATACCTAATACTACGATATTTGCAGTGTTGTCCTTAATTCCTGCATGTTCTATAATAGTAATATGTATTGCACTACAGGCCTGTAGCCTGGTTATGTATGTATTTCTAATTGTCAAAACAAAATAAAAATTTACTGTTAAAAAAAAAAAAAAAGATATAAAAAAGGTCATTTGAGAGGATGTACCCTTGGACCCAGGCTGGGGTCTTTCAGCTGCGACATCTGGTCCATCCTGTTACACGCGTCTTTTTACCATTCCCGGAGCTCAAAGCGAAACTAGATCTCCCATCCTCCTTTCAATATTCTCATCTACAATTTAAGCACTTCTTCCTGTCTTCATTCCCCTCACTTACGCTGGAAAGACCCACGGATTTCGAGCTCCTATGTGTGGCAGGTCCCTATGAGCCAAAACAGATCTCATCCATATACAAGATTTTACATGAATTTTCCCCTATGACAGATGCTTTGCATAAGTATATGACCAAGTGGACCTCTATCTTGCAGCGTCCGATCTCGTTGCTGGATTGGGGGAAAATTTGGGCTAGTACATCCAAAATTTCACGTTGTGTGATACAGAAAGAGACAGCCTTTAAGATTTTGATGTTTTGGTATAGGACCCCAGACCTGTTGCATGCCCGTGATCCTGCCCTTACTAATCTTTGTTGGAGATGTCAGGAGTCTGTGGGTTTCCCTTTTCATATTTTTTGGGAATACCCCCTCATCAGCCCTTTCTGGATACAGATACAGGAGCTTTTACAGAAATTACTGTCTCATTCTGTGCCCTTGTCGCCTATACACTTCCTTTTGGGTTTGCCTCTTAGGCCTGGTACACACGATAGGATTGATCCGCGGATACGGTCCTCTGGACCGTATCCGCGGATAAATCCTCTGGCGGATTTGGATCCGTTGGCATGTACTCACCATCGGATCCAAATCTGCGCGGAATTCAACCGTGGTGACGTGTCCACGCATGCGTCGAATCATTACGACACATGCGAGGGACGGGTTCGGACGGATCGATCCGGTGAGTCTGTACAGACCACCGGATCGATCCGCTGGAGCCGATTCCAGCGGATAGATTTGTTAGCATGCTAACAAATTTTTATCTGCTGGAAATCGGAAATATCCGCGGATAAATATCCGCTGGAACGTACACACCAGGGGATCTATCCGCTGAAACCGATCCGCTGAGATTTTTCAGCGGATGGATCCTCTCGTGTGTACGGGGCCTAACAGATATACCTAAACCATCACAGAAACGTATGTCCTTTGTTCTCCTAGCTGCCAAAAGGGCCATCCCTAGGTTATGGCTTTCCACTTCACCCCCCACCCTCCATCAAGTCCTCTCGATTGTAGCTGACACACGTAAGATGGAACATCTGACAGCTAAGGTTGAGGACACTTTGCCTCTTTTTGATAAGATATGGTCCCTATGGGATGATTCTGATTTCTCGTCAGACTCTATATCTGCAAATCTTCAAGATACTTGATTCTCATGGTGCTTTTGTTTATTTGTTTGTTTGTACGTTTGTACACCTACTCATTTGTTTATGTTTCTATACTATTCATGCCTTTGCTTTACTATTTTAAGTACGGAACTGGCTAATCTCTACAGGTTATGTTTGCAATGGATCACGGTTGGTTTATGAGACTTTAAGGTTTACCAGTCTTCCGTGATTTAGTTTAAACCTGCATGTTTACACTTCTTTGTCTCAGATGTGATTAGCTGTGTATGTCTGATTGTTGAACTTATATGTCTTATTGTCGGACGCTGTATTTTGTTTTTGAAAATCTTTCATAGATAAACAATTAAAAAAAAAAAAGATATCGATTTTTTTTTTCCTCAGTTTAGGCCAACCTGATATTATTACATTAAGGCACGCTCATCTCAGTGTCTGTGACAGGTGAAAGACTACCCAGCTACATGGATCCGTCAAGGATAGACAAACCATATAGATAGGAGTTGGCAGTCCAATATGCAGCATATCTCATTGATATAACATTGAAGTGAATATCATAGAATCAAAGACGTAAGTAAAGGACAATAAAATAAATAGACAAAAAACAAAACAAATAAACAAATAAAACGACTGTACCAGACGGGACCATGTTAGCTTTCACTTAAATATTCGAAGAGGGTTTACTGTTCAGGGAATTTAGATATCCAAGGTAACCATTGAGCATGGAAAGCTTGGGATTGTCCAGATTGAGTTGCAAAATATTTTTTGTATGAGTGTTGCGTAGAGACTCTCTGTATTACTTCACTAAGATTAGGGAGCTGAGTAGTCTTCCATTTTGACGTAAGGGTCAGTCGCACTGCTATTAAAATATGTATCATGATGCTTCTCAATTGGATTGGGACAGAAGTGACAGTGATGTTCAGGAGAGCTAGTGGTGGGCTGGGTCGTATGAAAAAACCTGTGACAGAGGATATTAACTTAAAAACAGCGTTCCAAAAGCTACGCACGCCTTTACAATCCCACAAGATGTGGGAGATATTACCTTTAGCTCCACACTGCCTCCAACAAAGGTATGATTCGGAAGGGAAAATTAATGATAACCTGACTGGTGTAAGGTAGGATCTGTGTAGGGTTTTCAATATATTATCCCAGTGGTTGATGCAATGGGTATATTTGTACGTCAACCGGATCGCTGTTGTCCATTCTCCAAGTGAGAAGGTGGTACCCCAGTCTTTCTTCCAATTATCCCAAAACCGAATGGCAGAAACATTCATTTGTGTGGCACAAAACAGTTAAGCTTAACAGCCAGCAGTCCCTCACTATCTTGGTTGCATTCTGCTGAATGCAGTAAGCGCAAACTCTGCGTTCATAAGTGAGTTGTCTCAATAGGTGTTTACAATGGATGTGTGTCAATTTATTTTAAATATATTGTCAAATAAAATAAACATTTTGAACTGTATTTTAAGCCACATTTAAAGCATGTGAACGATAACTTGTTCAATGTTCATTCTTACCTTTCAATGCTATTGCATAGCTTTGTAGTGACTTGGAAAAATTGATGGGCCTCAAACTTATGGGAACTGCCTTGTACAGGTTTTCAAAGTTCCAAAAGACATCAACATCTTTGAAATTACAGCATCAAAACTTGTGTGGTTGCACGTTTGGCAAACATCTGCTTAAATTTCAGTCAAATGAAAAGATACTTTTTTTCAAGTAAATGCAACTCAATTAGAATATGGAAATGCACATACCTTAAAAGTTTTGTCTAGATTACCCAATATTATACATTATTTTTGTAAATGTAAAAGGTGTGTTTTAATAACTAATGGGAATTAAGTAAGGTACTTAAAATATCAAAGTAAATAATTAACATGTATTTATTTGTTGAAAATTATACAAATTTAATGTTAAAATTACAAGCCAACAGAATAATTTTTATCAGTGTGCATAATTGAGAACTGACTATGGTGTGTTTTCTAGCCTAGTGTTGTCAGTTTTTAATACGAAAGCAGAGGAACTGGCAGGAACACCAGGGATTTTTTTTACACAAAGAAAGCAATACAAAGATAACTTTTTTTTCATACATGTACATCGTACATTTCGTACAAATCAGGAATATGAAGTGTTTGGTTTACATACTCTTTAACCTGCCTGGCGGTATTCCCGAGTCTGACTCGGGGTTAGATTTTCCTGCTGCGAGCGGTAACCCGAGTCAGACTCAGGCTTGCCTCACTAGATCCACAGGCACTGTTTACTTATCTTGTCCCTGGATCCAGCGATGCCACCGCGCTGTGTGAGCGAGCGGGACCTCGCTCGATTCACACAGCGTCCTCCTGTGCCGCCGATCTCCGTTCCCTGCGACGTTACGATGCACGGGGACGGAGAACGTGGCCAAATTCAAAAAAGTAAACAAACACATTACATACAGTATACTGTAATCTTACAGATTACAGTACTGTATGTAAAAAAATACACACCCCCCTTGTCCCTAGTGGTCTCCCCAGTGTCCTGCATGTTATTTTATATAATAAAAACGTTTATTTCACCCTGTAAACTGTAGATTGTCCATAGCAACCAAAAGTGTCCCTTTATGTCAAAAATAGTTTTAGATCAGCTAAAAAACAGCGATAATAAATTATAATCACTTGCAGAATTGTCCGATAGCGATTTGTGGGGAAATTCGTCATAAAAAAAAAATAATAATGACAGCGACAATTCTGCAACTGAGCAAATTTCAGTGATTTTGAGTTGATTACATTATTAAATAATTTTTATTATAATTATATTATTATTTGTTATAATTATTTATAATTATTTATTATATTATAATTTATAATTTTGTTTTTAAAAAAATGTCATACCCGGGATGCCTATTAGAATCTTGTTTGGTCAGATTTAAGTGAGTTATTTCTAAAAATTACAGGCCTACAGTATAAAACGCCAAATTTCCTTGCAAATAATGGTACCGCTTTCAGCATGTTTTTTCTGAAAGAATCATACCGCCAGGGAGGTTAAGGTGACCCCCTGACACCTGCAGGACATGGTAGTAATATAGGGGTCATCTGGATGAAGCACAGCAGCCAATGGTGGAAAAGCTCTTCCACAAATCCTGAAATGTGGGGTACTGTATCGGCAGTAAGAGCCCTACTATAGAGCAATATTTCTGCCTATGGAAAGGTAAACATTATGGGCCAGATCCACATAGGGAGTACACCGGCTTACTTTCAAATTACCCACTACGTATCTTTAGTTTGAATCCTCAAACCAAGATACGACGGCTTCTGGGTTCGATCCGACAGGCGTACGGCTTCGTACGCCTTCGGATCATAGGTGCAATACTTCGGCGTTCGCTGGGTGGAGTTTGCGTTGTTTTCCGCGTCGGGTATGCAAATTAGCGATTTACGACGATCCACGAAAGTACGCGCGGCCGTCGCATTTTCTAACGTTGTCTGTAGTCGGCTTTTTCCGGCGTATAGTTAAAGCTGGTATTTTGCGGCGTATAGATAGACTTGCCATGTTAAGTATGGCCGTCGTTCCCGAGTCAAATTTTTTTTTTTTTTTGCGTAAGTCGTCCGTGAATAGGGATGGACGTAACTCACGTCTAAGTTAAAAAAATGACGTCCTGGCGACGTCATTTAGCGCAATGCACGGCTGGAAATTTCGGAATGACGCATGCGCAGTTCATTTGGCGCAGGGGCGCGCTTCATTTAAATGAATCACGCCCCCTACCCACCGATTTGAATTCCGTCGCCAGAAATACACTACGCCGCCGTAACTTAAGGCGCAAATTCTTTGAGGATTCGAAGATCCGCCAGGTAAGGTACGGCGGCGTAGCGTATCTCTGATACGCTGCGCCCATCTAATTATCTGTGGATCTGGCCCTAAGTTGCTTTCATCACAGGTTTTAGAAATGTTCTTTTTTTAATACCCTAACAGGGTCCCCTTAAATGTATTCATTGATACCTGGCACTGCCATTGCTGATTTCCTGATGCAAGTTGTTAAAAACAATAAAACCAAATGTTGTGTGTTACACGAGTCCAGGTCACACTGCACAGCATATTTATTAGTTTGAGCTCCCCTCCCATACACCTTACAGCTTCTGTGTAAGTGGATGACATAGAACACATTATCTCCATATTTTGTTAAACCGCTACAAAAACTGTTGGCACTATATAAATCCTGTGTAATAATAATAATACCGTATTTATCGGGGTATTGCGCGCTCTGGCGTATAGCGTGCACCCCTAAAGTGGACCCGCATTCCTGTGGAAAAAATATTTTTGTACTTACAGTTTTGGTGTCTTGCGCGGCGTCCATCGGCGGCCTCGGTGGGTCCGGCGTCCGTCTGTGGCTTCGGGTGTCCTCTTCGTCGGGTCCGGCGTCTTTCTGCGGCATCCTCCCCGCTCGATCCCCGCTTTCCCGCGCCGAGTTTGAATACTGCACCGGCATATACCAAGCGCAGTACACTCGTGTATAGTCGGGCAGGCTCGGCTACTCTCGCGCTCACGTCCTGTACGTTCAGGACGTGAGCGCGAGAGGAGCCGAGCCTGCCCGACTATACACGAGTGTACTGCGCTCGGTATATGCCGGCGCAGTATTCAAACTCGGCGCGGGAAAGCGGGTATCGGCGTATATCGCGCACCCACAATTTTTCCCTGATTTTCAGGGCAAAAAAGTGTGCGGTATACACCGATAAATACGGTAATAATAATAATAATCACCATCATCATCATCTGATACAATAAGGATAAGTTAGGTTGATTTACTAAAGGGAAATAGGCTATTCATTTTGCAAGGGAAGTTGCACTTTGCAAAGGAATTTTTCACAGAGCTAAGTGGATCATCCAATAATGTGCAAGCAAAATGCTATTTTTTTATTTTCCTTGCACATGATTGGTTATTCTTTTCAAAGTGAAATGTCACCATATTCCATTGCACATTGAAGCTTTCCTTGGAAAAATTAAAAGTCCTGTTTTCCTTTAGTAAAATAAACCCCAAGTACATTCTACTTACTTAGATTCAACACTGTATTCACAAATATAGAGAAACACAACAACTTGCAGTATACTATTAACTGCTATTCCTAGCATTTTGTATATGAAGGGTATATTGTGGGGTATATAATGGGCTCTTCAGTTTCTCTCTCAGATAAAACTATCTGGAAGTTGTGTGCACCAAATAGGACACAAACACTGTGAATGATACCACCTGAAGTCCAGGGAGAGTGTTTATAGCAGTCTAAGGCCCCGTACACACGACAGAGGAACTCGACGTGCTTGGCACGTCGAGTTCCTCGTCGAGTTTTGGGATGAAGCCGCCGAGGAGCTCGGCGGGCCGGCTTCTCCCATAGAAGAACGAGGACAACGAGAAAATAGAGAACATGTTCTCTATTTTCTCGTCGAGTTCCTCGGCGGCTCCATCGAGCCAAAACTGTACAGACGACAGAGATTCTCGGCAGAATCCGGGTTTTGACCGAGTTTCTCGGCGAATTCTGCCGAGAATCTCTGTCGTGTGTACGAGGCCTAAGACAGTCTGTTGGTTTTGTGGGAGACGGAATACCAGCAGACAGGAAGTGTAAAGGCTGTAATGCTTTTCAATTAAGTTTTAGATGGGGAAGGAGGTGTAGAAAGGGGAGAAAATGATACAGCAACACAGTTGTCTACCAAACACAAGCAGAAGCAGGTAGACCAGAAGCAAATGAAGATGGAGTTTGCTTTAAAATGTCCATTATTCCCTATGCCAAGTCTCCACTTCTCTAAAAATCCCTATTTAAGATTAAAATATTATGGAAAAATCTGAGACTTCTCTCTGTTATTTGTTCAGATGGCAGACAGATTACCAAAACATAAAATTCAAATATCTGTGATTCTGAAAGAATGTGCATGTAATAATTTCTCATTCTCTTCCTGTGTCTCCTCTTCTAACATCGTAGTATAGAGATGAAGGTAAGCCATGCTTGTAAATAAAGAGATTAAAACAGCTTTTTTCT
This sequence comes from Rana temporaria, assembly GCF_905171775.1. NCBI lineage: Eukaryota > Metazoa > Chordata > Amphibia > Anura > Ranidae > Rana > Rana temporaria. The sequence continues at coordinate 223,196,011 of NC_053493.1, forward strand.
TTGTGTACAAAGCTTTGCTTTTCGGCTTGCCATCTGTGGAAATCTTATGTTATGTTATCAACTAAATGTATGTGTTTTTCTGCAACACATAAAATGTATTTTACTTGCACTAGAATGATTTACAATTATGTTTCTTTTTAAAAGATGAATTATTGTGTAAATATACAAGAAATATATTTTTCTTAAAAAGATAAAATAAACCATATGAGTGTTTTATATACGATTTCAATCAGTTGTCTCTAAATGATGATAAAATCATTCTTAAATTTGGTGCTCAAAGATAATAATTAGAAAAATTCGAAATGGCAGTTTTCCTTGGTAACTAATTTATCAATCACATTAAGACATAGTGTTTTTTCCTCCCAGTTGTTTTATAATGGTGGCCAGTGTAATCAGCTCCCGGAGGCCCCTGCTGGCACTAGCACTGGAACCTCTGGCTGCCAGTGACAGCCAGGGACCAGCACTACGTACAGGAGATAAAACAATCAAGTGGAGCTGGGACAGAGCTATTACAGATCTGTGCAGCCTTTATGTACAGCAGTAGGTCATGGCTATAATGACCTATTGCTGGCTGTATAATGCAAAAGGTTTTAATTGCAGAATTGAGACATCATTGAAATGTAAAACAATGCTGATGGGAATTTAGTGCAAAATAAGTCTGCAGGATCAAGTGGTTAGAAAAATCTGTCATATAAAACCTAGAGGCTGCGTTTGCTGACCTCTCCTTCTGAAAATGTCAGTAGCCAGGCTGTCATGCTGATCCACATGCTTTGACTAATTACCTGGAAAAAGTATGAAGAAAAAAGATTTAGTAAATTTCCACTGACCTTTTTAATTTGCAGATGTTCAGAGGGAGCTGACTTCTTATTAAGGAACAGTGATTTACAATGAAGCCAGTAGAACAGCAGAACAGCAGAACATACAGGCATTTTCACAAGGAGACCAGGAATGGCAGAGAACATATTTTTCTCATAACATGTTTACTTTGTCATATTGAGCAATTCACATTCAAACTCATTCAGGGTGCACCTGTTACCTGACTTCATATGGAAACAGAGCCAAATTTATGGCTAGGCCACAACGGACATGGTATAGGGTGGTGTAGTCAGCATTGAAGGAACCTAGTCTCTCAGTCCACTTTAAAATACTGGTGTTCAGATGCCGGACCCTATTGAAATAAATGTGAAGTGGATCTGTCAAAAATAAAATGCCTTTTACAAAGAAAAAAGAGTTTGAAATTGCTGGAAAATGACATCCCCCTTCTGCTTCCTTTTTTTATCTTACGAAAAAAGACACACAGACTCCTAAGATTCCCCAAATTACCTAGCAGACCCTTGAGGGTCTGTTATGTAATGTGAGGGACTTTTGTAGGGGGTCTGTGTTTTTTTTATTTAAAGCCAGCAATACTGTTATGTTTTTTCTTTGTAAATGCCACTTTTGCTATAACACATTCTACAGCAAGAATGATAGGAAAAGGGGAAGGCAGTTTTAATTTTCCTCATGGGAGAGTGGCAGGAATGGGCAGTTTTTTAATTCCCCCTGGGAGTTCCTCTCAGGGGCAATGGCATTGTCCTCACATGGCTTGGGAGAGGAATACAGGTGACCTCTCCTGAGTCTCATGTATAAGCCCGGTAAAATCCAGAAGAATCTGGATGAAACTGGTCTGGATTAGGGCTATAAAAATAGGGTGCTGTCCAGTAAGGCTCATTTGCCTCAGAAGACAGAGCTGTGGTGTTCTAGGAGATATCTCCATTGAGCAAACAACGTCTTCTGAGGCCAGAAGATGAGCCTGATGCGACAGCTGATTGAGCCAGCTGGAGAAGAAGGCGTAGAAGCGTGAATCCGACAGTGCTTAGAATTACCTTGGTTGTCGGGTCAAGAGGCTCCGGTGGGGGCTACAACATCCGCCACCGAAAATGGAATGAGGCAGAATCTAGTAGAAGCGGTCATCTATGAGCATCAGGTGGCCATTGGAGGAAGTTCCAGGCTGTAGGCGAAAAGGAAAAAACACCCAGACGAGGAAGTGAGGCGGTGAAGAGGCCCGCGACCTAGGTACTCCACCTTTCCACCTCGTTCAGCATCATCAGGAAGACTCGGGCAGCCCCTCTCAGAGCGGTGCAGCGGGAGGCGGAGCCTTAGGTGTGGCCAGCAAACGGATGAAGAGAAGAAGCTCAGGCATGTGTGGCTGGGGGCAGGAGCAGAGGCATGTTCAAAGGCGGGGCGAGAGGAGTCTTGAGAGGAGGAACAAGAGGTGCTTTGAGAGCCGGGAACGGAGGAGTATCCAGAGGCGGAGCAAGGTCAGAGAAGCGAGCATCATACCAACGAGCAGAGCCGTCGCCAACAGCTAGTGTAGCAGATTCTGGGCATTTGGCTGCTGCCTTATCAGCTCCTACCATTCCAGCTAATGAAAATACTGACGAAAATGGCCAGGGGTTGTCTAACCCAATGCAACCTTCACAGCAACAGAATTTGGGTGAGTCAGCATCATTGACTATTTTAGCTAATATAGCGGAGCTATTGTCTAAACTGGCTAATAATATGCAGTCAGGTAATGGACAAGCTCAGTCTATGCAAGATAATGCTTTTCAAACAAATGATCTTTCTGTTGGAGGAGTTTGGATGCCATCTAGTGGAATTGCTGCTAATGGCGTTCAATGTCAACAAATTAATATTGATTCATGTTTACCTTCATATCAAACTGCAAAAACTCAAAATTTGCCTTAAACTTGTTTAAAGGAGTCTATTTTTTTTTTCCATAAATATTTTTTTTTTATTGAGAGAAAGCATAACATCAGGACATACAGACAATAAAAAAAAAAACATGAACATATGTTTATGCGAGCTTACAGGGCCTATTAATATAGCAAAGACATTCCAAGGCTAGTATGTCTGCCAATATTCCAATCCCACCATTTAGGATTGGTAAAATATAGCAACATGGCCGTTAATAAAAACACAACACAGAGTACTTTTTGAGGAAAGAGAGAATGGTAGAGTAGAGGAGGAAAGAAGAGAGAGAGAGAGAGGAAGAGCAAGAGAAAGAGAGAGATAGAGAGAGAGTGGGAGAGAGGGAAAAGAAGAAGAGAAGAGAAAAGGAAGGGGAAGGACCAGGGGCAAGGGGTCATCAGTGTCAGCGGTCCTCCACCAGGGTAGTCACATAGGTTGGACTCTACATCGCTAACTCGATATGTCTAGGCCAGTAATGACTACAATCTAAGAACTATGAGCCCGAAAGCGTTGAGTTGTTTTATAGTGAGCCCAGCATGCCCATGTGTTTGTAAATTTCGTAATGCGCTCCTGGGAGATATGGACTAGTTCTTTCATTTTTTCGATCCTAGAGATCCTACCAAACCATTCCCCAATCGTCGGAGCGTGTGTGGAGCGCCATAGTACCGGGATGCAGAGTCTCGCTGCATTCACCGTATGCCAGGGACTTAAAATATTCAGGTCTGGTTAAATGCATGTGATGCAAGAGGTATTGTGCCGGGGGAATAATCTAGGGTATAAGTAGTAACATGCGCAATAATCTCATGCACCTCTTTCCAAAATGGCTGAAGGGAATCACAATCCCACCATATGTGGAGCATGGTCCCCTTCCTGCATTTCCAGCATGTTTCTGGGACAGCTGGGGAGAATTTGTGTAGGAGAACCGGGGTCCTATACCAGCGTGTTTCAATTTTGTAGCAGTTTTCCTGTATAGCAACATTAAGAGACCCCTTATGGGTATTTTCATCAATACAAGGCCAGTCCTCCTCATTCCCCCTTCCCCTTCCTGCATTTCCAGCATGTTTCTGGGACAGCTGGGGAGAATTTGTGTAGGAGAACCGGGGTCCTATACCAGCGTGTTTCAATTTTGTAGCAGTTTTCCTGTATAGCAACATTAAGAGACCCCTTATGGGTATTTTCATCAATACGAGGCCAGTCCTCCTCATTCAGGGAGATCTGAAGATCAGACTCCCAGGCAATACTAGCTGAATCTGGGTACCTGGGAATGTTATCTAAAAGAATCTTATATACACTAGAGATCAAGTGTCTCTGTGGAGAAGTCTGTGTACATAGGGATTCGTAGGGCGTCAGTTGTCGCGTCCAAGTCTCTGATGACGGCTGGGAGGAAAGAAAATGCCGCAACTGTCTGTAGGAGCAGAAGGGGAAAGAGTTGGATGGGGACCCAGACACCAGGTCTGCAATGGAGCGAGGGGACCCGTGAGAAAAAAAACTGACGCGCTAGAACCTGGTCATGCGGCCAGTCTCGTCTCAGGAACGAGGCTGATAGGCCTGGTGTAAATTCAGGGTTACCTCTTAATGTGGTTAGAGGCCCAGGCACCGAGGAGAATGATGGATTTTTTGACGCTCACCCAAAGGCCCTAAGAGAAGGATGAAGAAGGGGATGTGTCCTGATTTCTGGGGACCCTGCATGGGTCTACCAATTGTACTCACAGCGTGTGGACGTGTGTAACTGCAGCTCCTGTCAGCTCCTGTCAGCCTGACACAGGGCTGCATCTTTTGGTTCTCTCCCCGTTCCCTCGGGTTCGGCTCTCCGCGACCACCCCTTCCTCCAGCGGCATCCATCCATCCAGAGCCCCTTCATCGGAGCTCCGTGGGATCCAGGATTGGCGGCTCCCCTCCTCAGCACTCACGCCCCCCTTCCAGCGGCACATCTGAGCCCCGACCCTCGGATCGAGACCTTTTACCCGCCGCCAAGCACCCTTCCGTGGGACCCAGGACCCGCGGCCCCCTGTCACAGCTCTGCTCGCCCCCTACGTAGCCGCCGCCTTCCCCTGTGGACATCCAGGCGTCCACGGGCGCTCCCCCCCTCTCGCGGGCAGAGCCACAGGAAAGACCGCGGCTGCGGCCTAGCCCCAGCCAGCCACATCATCTCTCCTTTTTCCACAGGTTCCCCAGCCAGACAGGTCCCAGGAACACCCGGAGGCTGGTAATCGGCGCCCACTAGCGGCATCTCGGCTACCAGAGCCTAGGAAAGGCCGTGGCTCGGGCCTAGCTCCGGTCCCGGCGGCCATCTTGGTACACCCAGCCAGCCTTGCAAGCTCAGGCCATACAGGCACTGGAACAACTCTCACGGGGTCCACTGACAACTCATACCTGGATGAGTAGCCCAGGGACACAACCCGGTAAGTAAAGGACTTTTTGGCACCCCTTCTTGACCATTCTTCCTTTTCCCCACCCCATTTTACACTTTTCTTCCCCAGCTCACCCATCGCATCCCAGCCAACACCTGCCAGGTAAGTCCATCCGGGGTATCACTTAGCAGTTGATCCAGGGTTTTCCGATCGCCTAGGGGTCAGGAAGGAATTTTTCTCCCTTGCTACAGCAATTGGCCAGCTCGGCTAGGGTTTTTTGCCTTCCTCTGGATCAACTGAGGGGGGCGGTAGGCCAGGCCATCATCCTTGCAGCAACATCACAGATCCGCTTCACCGTCACTGAGCTAACACCGACCGAACCTCCGGGAATATCAGCTCCCCTGATCACCATCTTCATCTTCGCTGGATCAACAGGATCACTGTACCATCACATCACCATCAAGCCATCTCCCACCATGCTCATCATCAAGTACGCAGCAGACACTCTCCGCAGCCTAAGGAATTTGGCCTCAACGCTACCAACCTCCACGCAAAGAACACTACGGAAAGAACAACTACTAAGATTCTACCGCCAACCAAAACTGAAAAACGAGAAGCCACCGCCCCAATTACAACACTTAGAATGCGCCCTGATCAACACAAGATCGGCAGTCAAGCACAGACAGGAAATCCACGACTTCATCATCCAACACAACACAGATTGCCTCTTTATCACAGAAAGTTGGCTAACACCCGACTGTAATCCCATCCTAGCAGAATTAGTGCCCGAGGACTATCGCATCCTAACCGAGCACAGAACAGGACAAAGAGGAGGAGGCCTAGCAGTGATCTACAAATCCCACCTCGCTCTCACCAAACCAACTCTACAGAACTCACTGCCCTTTATGGAAACACTCACCCTGCAACTTCAAACAACACCTGAGGAAACCATCCACATACTACTATGCTACAGACCACCCGGACCAAAGATGCATCTCCTCACACCCTTCACCGAATTCTTCTCGACGTACACCCTGAAAACCAAAAACTTGCTGTTACTTGGGGATTTCAACCTCTGGGCTAACTCAACCCAGGATCCCATCGCTACCGCTTGCATCGGCCAACTCGAAGAACTTGGTCTGCAGCAACTGATAAAGACGTCAACACACGCGTCAGGTCACATTCTGGACCTCATCTTCAAACAAAACATGAATATTAACACTCTGGACAACAGACCTTTACCTTGGATGGACCACCACGCCATCAAATTGATATTAACCATCGACACCATCCTTCAAAAACCCAAGCTCCCAACAACAATACACTGGACAAGATCGCAGAAGAAACTACACTCTGAGCTCTTCAAAACCACACCAGCGACCAAAATAGAAGTACCAAACCTGAACCACTCAACGGATCAAACACTCAACGCCTTAAACAAAGCATTACTGCAAACAGCCGACACAGTCGCTCCAAAACGCAGAGCTCTCAGCCGGAAAAACAACTCGGGCTGGTTTAACGACACTCTCACTCTACTGAAACAGGATCGCAGAAGAGCTGAAGGAGCCTGGAGGAGGAACCCATCAAAAGAAAACCTCACAAAGTACAAAACCCTCACCAAGAATTACCACAAAGCAATCTTTAAAGCCAAAAAAGAGCACTTCGCAAACACCATCTCAAAAGCCCTAAACCGTCCACGGGAACTTTTTAAACTAGTCGCTAAGACTATGAACCCCGCATGCTTGGAGCCCCCTGCAAGTGAGACACAAGAATTTTGTAACAAATTATCTGACTTTTTCATCGACAAAATAGAAAAGATTCGGCAAACAGTGCAACAGAAAAAAAACATTAACCCCACTCAGATACAGCAAGAAGAAGCAATCCACATGAATAGTCCACGATCAATGATTTTCGAACTGGTCCCAATTACCATCGACACCACAAAAAACATCATCGGAAGCCTCCGAGACAACACATCACCAAATGACATCATCCCTACAAAACTCTTGAAAGAATGCACGGACATCTTGTCACCCATCATAACGCACATCATAAACCAATCGTTCAGGGAAGGGATGGTTCCGAGCACCCTCAAGCAAGGCATAATAAAACCCCTCCTAAAGAAACCCAACCTCGACCCTAAAGACCCAAACCATCGCAGACCGGTAACAAGCCTGAAAACCATCTCCAAGATCATGGAGAAAGCAGTAGTACAACAGCTTCAGCCCCATCTTGACGACCACAAACTACTAGATGCCCTACAATCAGGTTTTCGCCCAGGCCACGGCACAGAAACGGCTCTCCTCAATATATGGGATGACGCTCTAGAAGCAGCAGATGACGGAGAATCCTGTCTCCTAGTGCTGCTGGACCTTAGTGCAGCCTTCGACACGGTAGACCACAACATATTGCTCGCGCGACTCAAGGAAGTAGCAGGAGTCTCTGACGCAGCCCTACCATGGTTCGCATCTTTCCTAGAAAATCGCACTCAGACCGTGAAACTTGGAGATTTCACATCAGAAACACGGACCATCACATGCGGAGTCCCGCAAGGATCACCCCTCTCACCGGTACTCTTCAACATCTACATCCTCCCGCTCCTCAAAATCATCAGCAAACAGGACCTGTGCTACCACTCCTATGCGGACGACACGCAGCTGTACCTTCGAATCACCAACAAAAAAGACCAATTTCATGAACTAGGAAAATGTCTTACACTGATGGACAATTGGATGACGGAAAGCTCCCTCAAACTCAATGGATCCAAAACAGAGCTAGTACTCACCCTTCATGCAAATAGGAAATCTATCTCCAGCACCACATGGACACCACCCACCATCCTCGGACAAACCATCGCGCCAAGCAATAAAGTCAAAAGTCTCAGAGTCATCTTTGACGCAGACATGACGATGGATGCACAAATAGGATCAGTCATCAGCGGTTCTCATCATCTGCTCCGCATGCTACGTAGACTCATCCCCTTCATCCCGGAAGAGGACACAGCAGTAGTGGTTGGAACAATCATCAACTCACGACTCGACTACGCAAATTCACTCTATTTAGGACTACCGAAATACCAGATTTCACGTCTACAAGTCGTCCAAAACACGGCAGCCAGACTGGTAACTGGTAAAAAGCCGTGGGAATCAGCCTCCCCGGCCTTGAGGTCCCTCCACTGACTGCCCGTACAGGAACGGGTGACATTCAAGACACTCTGCCTCACCCACAAATGTACACAGGGTAAAGCTCCTCAATATTTAAGCGAGAAAATAAAACCCTACGTCACCAAGCGCATGCTCCGATCAACCAACCAAAACCTTCTCCAAATCCCCAAATCTCACTACAAATCTAAGGGAGAACGTAGATTCTCGGTCCAAGGACCACGGCTCTGGAATGCTCTACCCACGACCATCCGCTTGGAAGAAAACCATCGGGTTTTTAGGAAAAAACTGAAGACCCACCTCTTCTGAAAGACCTGTACAACTCTGGATGCCAAGCGCCTTGAGGCGATTAAGTTCGCATTTGTTGCGCTATATAAGTTTCTCACTCACTCACTCAATGTCGAGGCACTATCCAAGGGAGCGAACCAAGGGGGGACTGTGTGAATGACTTTTCCAGGACCACCCAACCCTTCCTAGACTCATGGATGTTCCAGTCCACAATTTGCATAAGGTGGCTTGCCAGGTAGTATTGAAAGAGGTCTGGAAGACCAATGCCACCTTTTGCCTTCAGGCGAGTGAGCCGCGAGTATTTAATACGGGGAGGCGAATTCTTCCAGATAAACGATGAACAGGCTGTCTTGTACGTCGCAAAGAAGGAGGGAGGCAAGCTGATCGGGATGCATTGTATAAGGTACAGTAGACGCGGCAAGACTAGCATCTTCAGGAGGGCCGAGCGGCCGAACCAGGAGACATTGAGGGCCCCCCAGTCTTTTAAATCCTGCTGGGCTTTTTTCAGGGCGACTAGAACATTTTCATTATAAAGGTGAGCCACATCCGCCGTAATTTGAATGCCCAGATACGTGATGGCTTTCTTACTCCAAAGAAACGGAAAGGAACTCTGACAACAATCCACGTCACACTTCGGAAGTGACACATTTAGAGCATGGGATTTTGAATAATTAATCTTAAAATGAGATAGCATTTTAAAGCTCTCTATATCTTTTAACAGATTCGGTAAGGAAACCCTCAGTAACGTCAAGGAAAGGAGTATTTCATCAGCGAAGGCTGCCTCTTTATATTCCCTACCTCCTACCCTCAAGCCCCTAATATCGGGATTGCATCACAATTTATTAAGGAAGGGTTCCAGGGATAAGATAAAAATCAGGGGAGACATTGGACAGCCTTGACGTGTACCATTGCTTATAGAGAAGACGCCGACAGGTGACCATTAACCCGCACACTCGCACTAGGAGTAGAATACAGTGCAGAGATATGGGCCAACATGCGAGGGTGAAGGCCAATTGTTTTCAAAACCTGCTGCATGTAGTCCCAGGCCACTCTGTCGAAGGCCTTCTCCACGTCTAGGGATAGAAAAAAGCCCCGGGTCTTAGAAATAGTGAGCCAATGGTGGAGATTCAAAGCCCTGATGGTGTTGTCCCTGGCCTCTCTTCCAAGGACAAAGCCTACTTGGTCCTGGGAAACCAAGCTGGGCAAAAGCGGAGATAACCTGTTCGCTAAGATCTTAGCGTACTGTTTTATGTCCACATTGAGAAGTGATATTGGTCTATAATTCTGGACTTGCATAGCGTCCTTGCCCTCTTTCATTATAACCATTATATGGGCCTCTAACAAACGACCCATTGGGGAAGAGGGGGATTCCAGAACGTTAAAGGTATCTTTCATCTTAGAAGACAAGACATTCAAAAAGGACTTATAATATTGCAATGTGAACCCGTCGGGTCCTGGGCTCTTACCTGGCTTCATTTGCTTTACAGCGGTTTGGAGTTCATCAACAGTGAGGGGTAGTTCCATTTCCGTCGCCCGTACCTCCGGAATTTGCTTTGGACAATACTGAGTCAAAAAATTCTTAATTGCCTCCACTCTCCTTGCCACTTGGGCAGGATTCTGGCTTGAGGGCATCAAATTGTAAAGTTTTGTGTAGTATTGTTCAAAACATTTTGCTATGTCCTCGTTTCTAGACAGGGCCACACCACGTTGATCCCGAATCTGATGAATTGTATTGGAGGGTCTGGAGGCTCGTATCGCCCTTGCCAGAAGTCTCCTGCACTTATTGCCCTGTTCGTAAAATACTCTCTGGTGTAGCACATAACGTTGCCTCGATCGCTTCCCTAGTTCCTCCAGAAGAAAGGTAGAAGGAATGGGTGTGTGAGAGCTCCTGTAGAGAGCGCTGCAAAAGGGAGGCTTTATGAGAGGCTTCCAGCCTCCTAATCTTATTCGTTAGATCCGCTATGGTCTCCTGGCGTAGCTTTTTAATTTTCTCTGCCTGGGCTATAAGTTCCCCCTGAATTACACACTTGTTGGCTTCCCACAATGTGAGTGGGGACATGTCCGGAGAAGCATTTTCCACAAAATAATTGTGAATTGTAGATTTTAGATGTGCAGTAAAGTCTGCATCGTTAAGTAAGGATGAGTCAAGTCGCCAAGTTTTAGTCCTGGAGACCGACTCTGGGAAAGCCAGGGTGACCAAGATGGGGAGGTGATCAGATAGGAACATGGGGTCTATTGTAGCTTGGGTAAGGTAGGTTAGGTCAGGTTGGGAAAGGAAGAAATAATCTACACGGGAGTACTTTTGGAACGGAGCAGAGTAAAAAGTGTAATCTTTGGTCGAAGGGAACAAGGTGCGCCACATATCATGCAATGTAAGGCCCTGAAGTTGTAACTTGATTTGACGTAGGGCTCGGTAGTGCAGTACGGTGGTGCCTGAAGAGGTGTCAACTTCCGGGTTCAGTGGGACATTAAAGTCACCTCCCAAAAGAACCCTCCTTACAGGAGGTCGTTAATCTTCCTAAAAAAGGAAACCCGGTGTTCATTTGGGGCATAGATATTCGCCAGGGTCAGAGGCCTGGAGGCGTACAAGCCCTTGATAAATAAGAACCTACCCTCTGGGTCCACCAAAGAGTCTGCTTAGATAAGACAAGATTTGCGATCGTATTTCCGGTACATTCAGGCCTTTTACATTTAGCGACACACACTTCAGCGAGAGGGGGTTACGAGACTCCGGAATTTTCTTCATTATTTTTTTTTTCCTCCACTTCAGACTCAACCACAGCAGGAGACCTACTCATGGTTTTATTCAATAGTTCCGTCTCAACTTCGGTTTCGCATCATATGTGGAGTTCAAAATGTTAGTTTGTATCTTTATTATTATTATTATTATTTTTTGTGTATAATTGTTATTATTATTGCTTATTTCGATTTTCTATTTCTTTTATCCTCCTGTAGTTTCTAAAATCTCTTGTCTTAGTGAAAATGAATTCCCTTCCCCCCTCTCCTGTCCCTTCCCCTTCTTACCCCCCCCACCCCTATCCACCCCCCGGCCTCTCTCTTATCCCCGTTGTCATCAGTTTTCACCTTCTCTAACCCTTATGGGTGCTACCTCATATCATTTATATTATATTGTATTAAACATCCATCATCTCTGCATATTCCATCCTGGACTTGAACCCTTTCCAAACTTTCCATTTCTCTTCAAATTCCGCCCAATTTTCTCCATCTCTAAATCTTAGGTATTCCATACTGTAAATTTCATCTATTTTATTGGACCGTCCTACCAGTGTTGGTCTCTCCGGTTGTTGCCAGTTACTAGATATTTGATTCTTTGCCACGTTCAAGAACTGTGGGATCAATGTCCTCAAGTATTCTTTAGTTGACATTTGGGCCCAGTGTAAAATACAGACCCACGGGTCATCTGGGAGATCTAGGTTTGATATTTCTCAAATTTTTTGTCTAATCTCCGCCCAGTATATTCTGATTTTGGGGCAGGTCCACCAAATGTCGGTCATTGTACCAATTCCATTGCAGCCTCTCCAGCATAGCTGCGTTGTGGTTCCTGAGAACGTATGTACCCTATCGGGTGTAAGGTACCATTGTACCAGGCATTTGTAGTTCTGCTCCATTATATTGTTGTTTACCTACGTCGCGTGAACTCTCTTTATTAACTGCCTGATCTCATGTTCATTTACAGATGAGCCCGTCTCCTCCTCCCATTTCTTGATGAACGGTGGTACGCTCTGCAATTTTGAGACATTCAGGATTTTATAAATCTTTGAGATTGTCCCTTTTTAGATCTTATCCACACATAGTTTTTCAAAGGGCCGAAGATTTATTTCAGATCCAATAGGCTGTGGGAGACTTTCGAAGAAATGTTTCAGTTGCGCGTACCGCCATTCATCAATCAGAATAACTTCCTTCCTATTTTTAAATTCCTGTAATGTTAGTAGCTTGTTTTGTTCCATAACATCTTTTAATTGGGTATTGTCTTTAATTATCCATTTACCAAACCTTTTTTCATCCCCTGGTGGATAGAATTTTGTGTCATTTAAAGGTATAAAAGGTGAGTTATGATCCCATTTTTCTTTCTTGTGCATCTGATCCCAAAGTTTTAGTGCGTGCCCTGTGATATAGTGAGCTTCGGAACTTAATCCTCTATACTGTGCCGGGACCCAAATTAATTTCCCCAGTGCTATTTTACTAAGTTTATTTTCCATATTTACCCATCCTTTTTCTATATTATTTTTAGCCCAGTCCACTATTTGTGAAAGGACAATCGCGTGGTAGTACTTCCTTATATCTGGTACCCCTAACCCCCCTTGTGTCTTATCCTTAGTCAATAGTGTTAGTTTAATACATGTTTTTTTTCCTCTCCAGATAAATTTAAGAAACATTGACTGTCGTTTTTTGAAGTAGGCTTGGGGTATTGGGATTGGGAGAATCTGTATTTTATAAACTATTTTTGGAAATATTATCATTTTGAAGATATTTATTCTCCCAGTCCATGATAGTTGACCTGGTGCAATTCTATTTAGGTCATCTTTGACCTTGTTTAATAATGGGATGTAATTGATCTTATATAGAGTCTCCCTAGAAGTTGCTAATCTAATTCCCAAATATTTTAGTTCTTTTTTCCAACTAAATGGGAAGTCTTCCTGTAGAGCACATCTTTCTTTTTTAGGGATGTTTATGCTCAATATTTCTGATTTGGCAGGGTTTATCTTAAAATTGGATATCGTGCCAAATTCTTTAGTCGTTTTCATTAGATTGGGCAGGGTTATCCTGGGGTTTGTTACATAAAACAGTATATCCTCCACGTAACCCGCAAGTTTATGCTCCTCTCCTCCTATTGTTATCCCTTTAATGTCCACGTTTCGCCTTATCCCTCTTAACAGGGGTTCTAATGCAAGAGTGAACAACAACGGTGACAATGGGCACCCCTGGCGGGTGCCATTTTCCATTTCGAAGGGTTCTGAGGTGGTTCCCTTAACTTTGATTCTTGCGTTATGTATTCTGCATGAAGCCCCAGTCTACCCTGTCAAAAGCCTTTTCGGCATCTATTGACAGGAGTAGTCCCGGGGCTCCACTTTTCCTGATTTCCTCGTTAATCAGGAGGGATCTAATTCCATTATCTCTTCCTTCTCTCCCTGTATTAAAACCTACTTGGTCTATATGGACCACGTCTCATTATTTTTTTTCAGTCTATTGGCGAGAATTTTAGAAAATATCTTTAGGTCAATGTTAAGGAGCAAAATTGGTCTGTAACTGGAGCATAGGGAGTTGTCTTTACCCTCTTTAGGAATTACCGTTAGTAAAGCTTCTAAGGCTTATTTCCTCATCTCCCACGTCTCTCCTATCCCGTTGAAATAGGAACATAATTTTGGGGTTAAAATGTCGGACAGGGTTTTATAGTACAGTATTGTCAGTCCATCGGGACCGGGGCTTTTACCGTTAGGCAGTTCTTGAATAATTTTAAGTATTTCTACTTCTGTTATAGGGGTTTCAAGGTTATTGAGTTTGCTTTCTGGAATTTTAAGTCCAAATCCTTCAGGTATGATCTAATTTTCTCCTCTTTTAGTTTTACTTCTTCTTTAGTACCATTCTTATTAATTGCATAGAGTTTCCCATAAAATTCCTGAACATTTTTAATAATATCTGAAGTCCTGAATCTTGTGTTTTCCCATCTTATTACCCCATTGATATTGTTCTTTTTTGATCATACTTAAAGCTATTCGGGATTCCTGTTCAATTAATTCTCTCATTTCCTCCCTTTTAAAACTAAGATTCAGTAATAGATCTTTTTGGTCTGTTTCTTTATGTAGTTGTTCTAATTCAAAAATGTATTTAGTTAAATTTATTTTTTTCTATTTATTTCTTTTCTTTTTTTCGGCTCCTTCTTTTATTAGGATTCCCCTGATGTAAACCTTGTGGGTTTCCCAAATTATCGCCTCGGACATTCCCTCTGTACTGTTCTCCTTAAAGAACTGATCTAACTCCTTCCTTATTCTCTTCTCTAATTCCTTATCTAATAAAAGTTCTTCGTTTAACCTCCAAATTCTTTTCTTATTTTCTATCTCACCTATTTTCAGTTGTAATGCGATTGGTGTGTGGTCAGAGAATGTTGAGATTCCTATCTTTGTATCTTCCAACAGTTGTAACAGCCTATGCTCTACAATAAAATATTCAATTCTAGTGTACGTCCCATGCACCGGTGAGCGAAATGTATAATCTCTTTGTCTCATATGTTGTGCTCTCCAAGTCTCCATGCGTCTACCAGCTGGTGTTGGTACATCTTCTTATTTAATTTATTCCTTTGGCCCATTTCGCTCCCCTGTGAATGTGACATACTATCTAGTTTAGGATCTAAACATAAGTTAAAATCCCCTCCCATGATAACCCCTCCTGTCTTAAAGCTCATGAACTCTTCCACTAATGCAGCCAGGTATTGAGCAGACTTTTTATTCGGTCCATAGATGTTCGCCAGTGAGATCTCGGTCCCATTTAATTTCCCATTGAGAAATAGAAAGCGACCATCCGGGTCCGCCCTCCTTCCCTCCAAGGTGAACCGAATGCCCTGGCGAACCCTATGGCCACCCCTTTAGCGCGGGAAATAGGGGAATCTGCATAGAGCCATAGGGGAAACTCATCCAAAACAATTCTACGACTTGTACCCAAGATCAGGTGAGTTTCCTATAAGAATATCACATCAGCTTTTAAGAAAACTAACTCACTTATTATGTTTGCATTTTAGATGGGGGCATTTATGCCACGGACATTGTAATATATTATATACATTTTTGACATTGAATGTTGTGAGGGAGCTTTTTACAGCTAGAGCTTTCTTATAGATTCTCGTAGAGGCCTCCCCTCTCTGTCCCTCCCACCCTACCCTCCCTCCCCCTTCCCCCTGTCTTGGGGGCTATTGGCCTCCCATAGGCCTATAGCTCTGTGGCCCTCCTCCATCTGGCCCTACGGTTCTCCCCCCTCGAGGTTGTACTCTGGGAGGGCTTTTGTTTGGGAGCTTGTGTCCTCCCTTGTTGGGAGATTCCCTGTGCCCCCGTCGATCCCCTTTCATCAATATTCTAAAGATGACGTGCCCATGCCCCACTTCTCCCTCCATACCTCCCTCCCTTCTCCCTCCCCGCTCCCCCTATGTGTATATCTTCCCATTTTCCCCCTCCCACCTCTCTTCGTTTTCTTCTCTTCTCAACTCAACACCCTGCTACTACTTATATGATAAGTTATTATTATTTTTTTTCTTGGGATCTGTTGCCAGGGCTGCTGTTCTACTTTAGGCCTCCTCGAATCTGTTTCCCACCAGCCTGGGATTTCTATCTCTGGGATGTTCAACTTTTTGCAGAAGTTCACTGTATCTTTGGGAAATCTAAGGCACCATACAGACGAGCGGACTGTCCGCCGGACCGTTTTCAGCGGACATGTCTGCCCGGAGATTTCTGTCTGATTGTTGTACACACCATCAGACAGAAATCCACGCGGACAGACAGCACGATGACATGGCCGCGCCGTCACGGCGACGATGACGCGGCGACGTGCATGACCCTGGAAGGTCAATGCTTCCACGCATGCGTCGAATCACTTGGTGGCCGATCGGACATGTCCGGTGAGTCTGTACAGACGACCAAACATGTCCGACGGACATGGTTCCAGCGGACATGTTTCTTAGCATGCTAAGAAACATTTGTCCGCTGGAAACCTGTCCGATCTGCCGGACATTTGTCAGGTCGGCCGTACAGATGACCAAACATGTCTGCTGAAACTGGTCAGCGGACCAGTTTCAGCAGACATCTTTGGTTGTCTGTACAAGGCCTTAGAGTAGCAGAGCATCCTTCTTTTCTTCCAACTAAACAGGCTGGGAAACCCCAGAAATATTGAATGTCCTGTCGCTTTAACCACTTCCCGACGGCCGCATGTATATGTACGTCCACAATATGGCACGTACAGGCAAATGGGCGTACATGTACGTCCTTGCCTTTCCGCGGGTCGGGGGTCCGATCGGGACCCCCCTCCCCGCTACATGCGGCGGTCGGGTTCCCTCGGGGAGCAATCCGGGACGACGGCGCGTCGTCCCGGATAGCCGTTCCATCGCGATCGCTCCCCGGAGCTGAAGAACAGGGAGAGCCGTGTGTAAACACGGCTTCCCCGTGCATCACTGTGGCGGCGTATCGATCGAGTGATCCCTTATATAAGGGAGACTCGATCGATGACATCAGTCCTACAGCCACACCCCCCTACAGTTGTAAACACACACTAGGTGTACCCTAACTCCTACAGCGCCCCCTGTGGTTAACTCCCAAACTGCAACTGTCATTTTCACAATAAAGAATGCAATTTAAATGCATTTTTTGCTGTGAAAATGACAATGGTCCCAAAAATGTGTCAAAATTGTCCGAAGTGTCCGCCATAATGTCGCAGTCATGAAAAAAAATCGCTGATCGCCGCCATTAGTAGTAAAACATTTTTTTTTATAAAAATGCAATAAAACTATCCCCTATTTTGTAAACGCTATAAATTTTGCGCAAACCAATCGATAAACGCTTATTGCGATTGTTTTTACTAAAAATAGGTCGAAGAATACGTATCGGCCTAAACTGAGGGGAAAAAAAATTATATATGTTTTTGGGGGATATTTATTATAACAAAAAGTAAAAAATAATGCATTTTTTTCAAAATTGTCACTTTATTTTTGTTTATAGCGCAAAAAATAAAAACTGCAGAGGTGATCAAATACCACCAAAAGAAAGCTCTATTTGTGGGGAAAAAGGACGTCAATTTTGTTTGGGAGCCACGTCACACGACCGCGCAATTGTCTGTTAAAGCGACGCAGTGCCGAATCGCAAAACCTGGCCTGGGAATTAAGCTGCCTAAAGGTCCGGGGCTTAAGTGGTTAATTTCTCCAATAGTGGTTTCAGTATTCTTTTCCTGGCTAGTGTCTCAGCTGCAAGATCTGGGAAAATCTGTATCGTGGACTCCTCAAACTTAGCAGGGCCCTTGGATTTCAAATGTGAACGAATCTGCTCTAAGGCCCCGTACACACGATAGAATCTATCCGCAGATAAATCCCATCGAATGGGTTTCTGCGGATAGATTCTATGGTGTGTACACTCCGGCGGATATTTATCCGCGGATATTTCCGAATTCCAGCAGATAAATATTTGTCGACATGCACAGAATATCTATCTGCTGGAATCGGATCCCACGGATGGATCCGCTCGTCTGTACAGACTCACCGGATCCATCCGTCCAAAGGGATTCCCCGCACGCGTCGTAATGATTTGACGCATGCGTGGAATTCCTTATATGACAGCGTTGCGCCCTTCGCCGCGTCATAATAGCGGCGACGGCGCGACACGTCATCGCCAGAGGATTTCAGCGCGGATTTCAATGCGATGGTGTGTACACGCCATCGCATAGAAATCTGCTGAAATCCTCGAGAGGATTTATCCGCGGATACGGTCCGCTGGACCGTATCTGCGGATAAATCCTCTCGTGTGTATGGGGCCTTAGTCTTGAAAATTGTGGAATCGCACGATTACATCTCTTGGCAGTTCCTCCGCCACTCCTGCTGGTTTTCTTATCCGGTGAATTCTTTCAAGTTTTATTTTTTCTGTTACTGTTTTGCCTAACATCTGGCCGAATATTTTATCGTTTTTTTTCCTATAACCTTTAGTGGGGAGTTGGTCTTCTACCGTTCCATTCTCTTCAAAATCCTCGTCTTCTTCATCTGGTGTTATAGGGGGCCTTGTCCTTTCCATAACTTCTGATAGTATTCTGAGCCCAGTTTTATGCAAATTATCTGCGTTTTTTTTTCTTCGTTGACGCCATTTTATCCGGGCTATCTTTTAGCTGGATTTTTTATCATATATTTTTTAATTGTACTCGGACTAGTGCTTATTTTTGGTGGATTTGCTGTAGCGCCTCTTAGCGGCCTTCCCCTCATCGTTGTTCAGCTTCCTTCTTTTCTGAAGTTCTATCTTTTTGAACACAGATCTGGCGAGTATTCTGTTTCCAGTTCGTTTAATTATTTATTATTTATTCCCAGCACTGTAGCCGTAGAGCTCATCCGTTATCCGTGACCGGTTTTATATGTAATATATATCTGTCTGATCTACTTTATTTGCTTGAAATTAATGTGTGTAATATATTTGATGAGCTCTGTTTAAATAGTTATCCTTGGCTGAGAGTTTTGAGATTTAAATATTAAATATTAAGACAAAAAAAAAAAAAAAAAAAAAAAAGGAGGTTATCAGCTTTGGAATTTATTCTGGTCGCTCAGTTCAGTTTTACGCTCCGTTCGATTTTCTCAGAGTTTAGTTATGGAAAAGACACGATTCAACCCTTATGATGATTTGGCACGAGTATGTAATGCCGCGTACACACCATCACTTTATGTGATGAAAAAAAAACGATGTTTTAAATCATGAAATAAAACTACGTTTTTGAAACTTCATTTTCAAAAACGACGTTGCCTACACACCATCGTTTTTTCAAAATGCTCTAGCAAAACGTGGTTACGTTCAGCACTCTTTTCCATTGAAGCTAGCTTCATAACTTGCTTCTGAGCATGCGCGGGTTTTAAAACGTTGTTTTAAATGTCGTTTTGCCCACACACTATCATTTTAATTGACACAAAAAACGACGTTTTGAAAAACGACACAAAGAATTGAAGCATGCTTACATTTTTTTTTGTCGTTTTTCACAAGACATAAAACAACGTTTTCCCCCACACACGGTCAATTTAATTGACGTTTTTCAAAACGTCGTTTTTTTCATCACATAAAGTGATGGTGTGTACACGGCATAACACTTCAGAAGCTTCTAATGCTGTTTGAAGCGCCTCAATATTGTATGTGAACCCTAGATTCACACGTGTCCTTAGTGATCCATTGTTTGCACAACACAGGGTAGCAAAGTATAACTTCATCTCAGAAAGAAATATCATGTGATGGGGATAACGAAAGGAAGTCCATCATGTGCATATTCACTATTTAAAAAGAGAGGTAGACAGGGGGACAAAGGCTTTCTAGTAAACGCCCGTACTAATGTCGGGGCCTCTGCTCCCCCAAATATTTCACCCACCGCTCACCACTTTCTGCTCTTCACCCTTCTTTACTTATCCAGCATTCAGTATGGGCACCTGATGTCTCTCTACCGGCCAAAAAACTGTTATAAGTAGCCCAGTAGCCAGCTATCACTCAGGGCAAAGTCACTCTCTGGAACTTAAGCATCAATATCACCACAACCCACCTGTAAGTGTCATACACGTAAAAGCATTCCCCACATATCAGAGGACTTAATGTAACAAATCCTGTCAAAACAGCCAGTTAATAGTCCGTAACATTATCAATCGGGGTAGGCAAAAATAAATATCGCCGAGCCCCTGGGTGGAGTAACATTTGTCACGGGCATAGAGAGCATTGTGTGAAGGGGAAAATCCCTAGCTAAATCCAAGCGGATAGCCAGGTCCCGGTTAACAGGTGGGGGACACAAAAGCAGGAATCATGAGCATGTCCCCTATAAATGTACAATAATAATGAAAAAAAAAAAAAAAAAAAATATATATATAAAAAAATAAGCAAGGGCATCCCCCCCCCCCCCCCCCACCACCATCGAAGACCTTGAATGGCAGGAAGACCTCCCACAAATCACCAACATCCGCACCAGACTGTCCAAAATAAATAGATTCAAGAGCAACTATTTGAGCCCCAAGGCAATAGGCCAGGACATTATGTATATGCACGTTGGTGACCTGCGAGACGTGACCAGAACCATAGCCAACCGTTCTGTGACATTACAACACAGTAGTGCTTTCCACTATGAAGACTAGTAGACCATCAATGGCTAATCCTTCAGGCTCTATGAAAGGCGTCAGTCTGCAGGTCTGAAGGACATTGCAAATGAAAACAGCATAATACAAGGGTTATTAAGCAAGACATATATACATTTCAAAAAGCTTCCTATCCGAACCAAAGCCACTATCAAGATTCCCAATCGGCGGACGGAGAACAACCTTCCCCTCACGCCAAAGGGGAAACCCCGTCAGCTATCTCACGTCTTCTCATAAAAAAAAGGAAAAAAAAACCCTAAGGCCAGGGGGGATGGGTGGAGGTCGGGGGGAGGGTATAGATGGCAAGTGGGGGGGGAGGTAGGGGGTGGGGGGAGGGATAAGGAAAAAAAAGGGGGGGAAGGGGAGAAAAGGGTAGGGGAGGGGGGGCATGGGAGGGGGGATGGGGAGGAGAGGGGGAGCACCATTTGTATCATAACGGAGTCTTCAACTGGCGACTGCAGACAGTTCCAGCAAGCGCAATATTAGTGCAATATTAGTGCAGTCATGAAAGTTCAAGTGGTGCATGAGTTGTCCCAGGACCTCTCGCCGTGAGGTCCTGGGAGTACAGACAGTAGTAATCGGCTATAGTGCAGGAGTACATGTCTATGGAACCACAAGCATGTGCTCAGTTTGAATCAGGAATGGGCATAACTCACCACCCAGGGGCAACAGTCCAGCTATCGCCATTGGACAATCACAGCTGGCAGGACCAATTTGACGACAGGTAAACTAAAAACTGCCTCAAAAACAAAACAGAGTTAAATGGGACTGTATGCACTCACAGGTGGGCAAATCCAGCAGGCGCAGGGGTCTTCGGGCTTCCGGGTGATCTCCACGAGGAGTAGCAGGATGATCCGGGCTGCGTGATCCAGCTCTCGGCGGGATACATGGGCTCTGGGCGAGGAAGGGCCCGATCTCCGTCTTCTGGAGCGCTGCCTCAGTGCCTTTGGGGAGGGATAGTGCGACACCGGGCGCCACGGCTCTGTTGGGAAGTGGAAGGAACACCAATCCGGCAGATCCACCATGGGAATATCAAGTTGCTCGCAGAAGGGCTGTAAGTCATCTGGCGAGCGCAGGAAAGCAGAGCGTCCCGTGGCGGAGGTTGCCAAACAAAACAGAAATTTCCAGCGATATATTATGTTGCAGGACTGTAGGAGTTCCAGTAGGGGTCGCAAGGCCCATCTGTTCTGCAGGGTAATTTGGGAAAGGTCTTGAAAAAGTTTCACTTCAGTTCCATTGTGCAAAATGCGACCCCTTTCCCTAGCTTTTCTTAATATTTCTTCTTTTAGTGGGAAGTTCACTATGCAACAAATAACATCCCTTGGGGGGTCTCCATTACGGGGAGGGGGCCTGAGTGCTCGATGCAGCCTCTCCATCTTCACTGGGGAGTCAGCCGGGCGACCTAGTAAGTCATTAAAAATGGCACAGATGGTCTGCGGCAGCACCCCCGCTTCAATCCCCTCCAGGACACCCCTGACCCTGACATTGTGTCTGTGACCTCTATTGTCGAGATCTTCGACATGGCGGTGTAGGTCAAATTAGTAAGAAAGCTGAGAATCATGAGCATGTTGCACTTGCCTTATGGCTGCCGCGTGTAACTGTGTCGTCTGCTCCACGTCTGAAAGGCGGGCCGCCACTGCTCGGAATTCTGTCTTGAGATCGAGGATGGCTGCCAACAGAGTGCTGGTGATGTCAGAGGCCACTCAATTAAGGTCGGCTAGGCTCACCGAGGGACCCGCACGCTCGCCAGACAGATCCCTGTCCTCTGACTGCGAGTCCGAGGCGGCACTCGGGGATGTAGGCCTCGGAGCCTGTGAGATCTTGTGGCTGTCGGAACGGAGGGAACAGCTCCGGTATGTTCCGACCGAGCTGTGTTTCGGTCTCCTTCGGTGTCCGGGAGGCTGAGGCACTCCTGTTCGACTTGCCCATGGTTGAGAGGTGCTGTGGGTCCCCCAGAAAGCAAATAGAAGTCCTCGATCTGCAGGAGCTCTGAGTCCAGAGTGGCCATCTCTGGACTCAGCCAAGCCACGCCCCTCAAGGGAGTCTATTTTATGCGAAGTAACTCTGTTAGGATTTCATTTATTTAGTCTAATTAAAGAAAAAAATTGGCGCAGAGAGTTAATTGACATTTTGTCATTACTTCCGTCTGCCAAAGACTATTAGTAAATCAGAAAAAAAGGAAGAAGAAGATAAAAGGAGACCCGTATCGAAGTCTTTTAATAATTGGTTACAGGTTTTTTGTATTTTTTGGGGAAATTGTGTGTGAAAAATTCCTGGAAAAAAAGCACTGGACTGTTCCAGCATTTAGACAGTGTTATTGAAACATTTAGGAATGTTGGTGGTTCTGATTGGTTTAATTATGATGAGGCCTTTCGTCAAAAACTATCAGTACATCCAACATTAAAACGGGGAGTAAAGGATGTGGGCCTCTGGCTCAACCTTTTTCTACCCCAAAGGCAAATTTATGCAAAGCAGAACCCAAATGCTCAATCGTCAAGCAATTCTGCATATAAAAAAAAAGGAATTTGCATCAATTGCAATGACAGTCAATGCAAATGGCCAAACTCATGCAAGTACAGACATGAAAGCGCCTTTTGTGCCGAGACACATCCAGTATCGAAATTTTTAAGAAAATATCCGCATCAAATCAACAGCCAGGGAATTTTTCCAAAGGCATCAAAACCGGTGAGGTTGCAAAATATGCTCCCATGGCTCAGAACATTTCCAAACACGCTGAGGGCCCAGCTTCTAATTGAAGGTTTCCAAGACGTTTTTTTACTACCTACGTTTTCTGGTCAAGGGTGTACTTGGTAAAAAATCAAAAATCTGTTGAAAATTTGTTGGACATAGTATTAGAAAAAAATTAATACAGAAATTAAAGAAGGTAGGTTTGAAGGTCCGTTTAATTCTCCTCCTTTTATTAATTTTAGGATTTCTCCTATGGGTATCGTCCCAAAAAAAGAAAAAAATGCCTTTGGATGAATTCATCGCCTACAGATAAATTTCTTAATGATCAAATTGATGATAGCCTCACATCTGTCACTCATACTTCTTTTGAAGACGCTTTGATGAAGCTCAGATGCCTGGGCAAAGGATCCCTCATGGCAAAGGCTGATGTAAAATCTGCATTTCGCCTTCTTCCAATTAATCCATTATGTTTAAATTCCCTGTTTTTTTTTCTTTAATGGCAACTTTTATTTCGATAAATGTTTACCAATGGGTTGTTCTTTATCCTGTTTTTATTTTGAATCATTTCTTCTTTTATAGAATGGGTCGTTACTATAGAATCTGGTTCTAAATCTTTTTTTATTATTAGGCCCAGCCAATTCTTCTGATTGTTCTTTATTATTAGAAATATTTAAAATTTGTGCTCATTTTGGTATTCCTTTAGTCCTGGAAAAGACGGTTTGGCCCTCAACTTGTCTGGAGTTTAAAGGTATCACTATTGATACTGATTTAATGGAGTTTAGGTTACCTGAAGAAAAGGTAAACAAGCTCACGAATATGTTATTGATTATAATTTGCAAAAAGAAGGTGCAGTCACTTCTAGGTATTTTGGTGTTTGCTTCTAGGATCATGCCAATTGGAAAAGTGTTTTCTAGAAGTTTTTTTTTTGTGGTATAATGTTTTTATTTTGAAGTATTAGATTACAACAGTTACAGTATGTCAGATGACAACAATTAAGAATGAGATACAGTATTGAAATACAGATCAGTGCAATAATAATCTTACTGTTGTAAGAGTTGAAGTATTATACAGATATAAATAAACATAAATAAAAGTTGTTACTAATAAATGGAAATGGACTGAAGGGAGAGGGTAGTGTTGTTCTGAAAGTGGATTTTCACTTATTTTATTTCACTATTTTCCATGAAAGGGTGTCAATACCATGACATGAGGACTCTTGAGTCAAAAGTGTCTGGCGTATAGTATATGGCCCAGGGTTTCCATATACTATCGAATTTCTCCAACCCATTTTTGTCTAGCGCTTCCAGTTTAGCATGTACGAATGAAAGATTCATTCTCTTTTCAGCTTCCGGTAACATTAATGCAGGCGATTTCCATGCGCTAGCTATTACCTGTTTCGCGGCTATCATAAACAAAAGAAATAGCTTATGTTGATTCCGAGAAAGGGTTTCTGGTTTAATGTTAAGTAAGGCCGCCATTGGATCTGGTAATAAAATACAGTTAAATATTTTAGAAGCAATCCGGAAAATCCCCTCCTAGAATTACCTTACAAGTGGACACTGCCACCAGATGTGGATATGTGTTCCTTTGTCTGGGCAACTGCGGAAACAGAGATCTGAGCAGCTTGCTGAAAATTTTGCTACTCTATTGGGAACCAGGTACCAACGGGAAAGCACTTTATATGATGTTTCCATTGCCGCTACATTTATAGATGGAGAGCTAGTATTAGACCAAATGCTTGCCCAGGTTTCTTTATTAATTGTACATTCTAAGTCTTATGCCCACTTAGCAGTTTAAGAGGGTATTATAGTGTTTGATTTAGTGATCAGTTTGGAATAAATTGATGAAATACGGTCTTTGGCATATGGATCTTTGAAATATATCCTTTCAAATTGGGTAATATTATTTAGGTTATCACTAAGGCTGAGGGAGGGTCCATAAAAGTTATTGATTTGAAGATATCTGAAAATTTCTGTAGTGGGAAGGCTGGATGCCTCACATAGGTCTGGAAAAGGTCGAATTGTAGTTGTTGATGCTATGTGATATAAGCATGTAATTCCAGCCCTGATCCAAGCCTTAAAGGTTCTTGGAAATACTCATGCTGGATAAAAGGACGGGTTTTTATAAAAGAAAGGAAGTGGGATGTGTGTGGATTGTAATCCATGAGAGGTTTTGTACCTATCACATAGTGACAACAAGTGTTTAGAGATTGGATTTTTCAATTTTCTGCTGTATTGAGGGCTCAGCCAAAGGATATTGTTAGTGGGGAGAGGATCAAAGTCTATTGCCGCAATAAGTACCCACAATGGGATTTCTGTGGTTGAGTGGTACTTAGATAGTTGCGCCAATTGTGCTGCTTTGTAGTATGTTGCAAAATCTGGAAATCCCAGCCCACCCATCAATTTGGGTAGAATTAATGTTTTTTTTAGGCAATCTGGGTTTTTTCTTCCCCCACGTGAACTGTGTTGCTTTATGTTGGATCAATCTAAGGAAATAAGCAGGGATGTGAATTGGGAGGGTTCGAAATAGATATAAAAATTTGGGGAGTATAGCCATTTTTATTATATTGATTTTCCAAAGCCAGGAAATCGGTAAAGAAGACCAGTCAGCTAACAATCTAGTGACACTTTTCAGTAAGGGAGGGTAGTTGGCAGCAAATAATTCGGAAGCATTAGCCGTAAGGTGTATACCCAGATATGGTATACTACGGTCTGCCCATTTAAAGGGTAGAGAGGACTGTAAATTTTGTTTCCCCGTGTCACTGAGTGAAATATTCAGTGTCAGGGATTTTTGGCTATTAACTGTGAGGCCGGAAATGTGGGAGAATTCATGAAGTACCCGCATTAGATTTGGGGCCGATACCTGCAGCGAGGATAAAAATAGGAGTATATCATCCGCAAATAAAGGTATTTTGTGATGACATCCGCCTAACTCTATACCCGTGATCGTTGATTTCATCCTTATCCTTTGTGCTAGAGGTTCGATAATTAAAGCGAATAATAGTGGCGATAGAGGACACCCTTGACGAGTCCCTCTCTGAATATTAAACTCTTCCGATTTGTAACCGGCATATTTGATATAGGCCTTGGGGATTGTGGTACAGTGCTTCAATCCAACCCATAAAATGTGGGCCAAAGCCCCACTTCTCAAGAGCGAACCGCATATACGTCCATGAGACTGTATTGAATGCTTTTTTTATGTCGATAGAAAGAAAACACAAGGGTATTCGACGCGTTTTGGCTGCATGGGATATTAGAGCAGCACATCTGATGTTATCGCCAGCTTGTCAGATAGGGATGAAACCAGTTTGATCACAGTGTATTAGTTTGCCAATTATCATATTTAATCTGGTTGCTAAAACTTTGGCTAAAATTTTCACATTGATATTCAGCAGAGAGATGGGGCGATAGTTTGACCAAACTGAATCGTCCGCATGTGGCTTAGGCAGCATGCAGATAATTGCGGTCAAGGTTTATTTCCTAAAAGAATGGTTGTCCAAAAGAGAATTAAAGGTATTCGTCAAAATTGGTGACAGGATATCTGTAAAGGTTTTATAATAGAGGGCAGAAAACCCATCAGGCCCTGGTCGTTTATTTACTTTCAAGGTTTTGATTGCCTGGGACACTTCTTCACTAGACACTGGTTCCTCCACCATTTCCATTTGTGCCTTGAATAATGCAGGAAGGGAGAACTGGGAGAAAAAGCTGTTTGCCTTTGATTGATTCAACTCGTTATTAGATGAGTATAGACTTTCTAACTGTGTTTTAAATTTTTGTAGGATTTCCACAGGGTTAGTGGAGTATACTCCACTTGAAAGCTTAAGGCAAATTGGTTTATTATTATTTTGACAGGATTTCAATGTTCGGGCTAGAATCTATCCGCTGGGCTCTATCCGCTGACTCAGTGAGGAATAGATTAAATTCCAGCTTGGCTTTGTCTAGTCGTAATCTGGATGATGTAGAGGGATTTTGCTGGAAAGCCATATGACAGGAGTTAAAATTTGGTACATATTTTTCCTTTCTCTATTGCATAAATTAGCTTTGCGTAAACATATACCCCAGAGAACAGGTTTATGGGCTTCCCATAAAGTAGTTGGGGAAATATCCGAAGTGGAATTGAATTTCAAATACTCCCATAGTGCAGTTTCAATATTCTGTTTATAAATAGGGTTTTTGAACAAAAAGTCTTTAAGCAGCCATGTGGCGTCATGCGCTTTCGGTATTGTAGATGATATGGTATTGAAGACTGCACTATGGTCAGACCATGGGGTGGGTAAAATTTTAGAGATGAATATTTCCGGCGTCATACCTATGGGTAGAAAGATGTGGTCTATTCTTGAGAACGACCGATAGGGATAAGAATAGTGGGCCAGATTCAGGTACCTGTACTGCGTTGTAACGTATCTCGTTTACGTTACACCGCCGCAAGTTTTCAGCGCAAGTGCTTGATTCACAAAGCACTTGCCTGTAAACTTGCGGCGGTGTAACGTAAATGCGTTCGGCGCAAGCCCGCCTAATTCAAATGGGGCTTGTACCATTTAAATTAGGCGCGTTCCCGCGCCAAACGTTCTGCGCATGCTCCGTAAGGAAATTTCCCGCCGTGCTTTGTTCGAAATTACGGCCCCCCCGACGTGTTTTTTGAACGGCGACGTGCATTACGTCCTTTCGTATTCCCGGACGTCTTACGCAAAAAAAAAATATTTGAAATTTGACGCGGGAACGACGGCCATACTTTAACATGGCTGGTCTAAATCTAAGCCATGAAATAGCAGGCGTAAGTTTGCGACGGGAAAAGCCGACTAGCGACGACATAAGAGAGTGCGACGAACGTGCGTACCTTCGTGGATCGCCGTAAACAGCTAACTTGCATACCCGACGCGGAAAACGACGCAAACTCCACCCAGTATTACACCTACGATCCGAAGGCGTACAAAGCCGTATGCCTGTCGGATCAAAGCCTAAAGCTGTCGTAACTTGTTTTGAGGATTCAAAACAACGCTACGACGCGGCAAATTTGAAAATAACCCGGAGTATCAGTAGATACGCCGGCGTATTACAACTGTGAATCTGGCCCAGTGTGTATATTGCCTCTTAGTTGGATTCATTTCATGCCAGGTGTCGACTAGGTTATATTTTGCGAGTAGTTTCAAAAAAGATTGCTTATCTGCCTTTTGGGATTGTGGGATGGGTGATTTGTCCAGAAAGGGCAAGATAGTCTGATTGGTATCTCCCGCTAATATCACAGTACCTATTTTATGGGAATCGATGACTTGTAATAGATGAGATAGGAAGGAGTTGGGTTGCTTATTGGGAGCATAATATGACACAATGGTGATTTCGGAGTCTAATAGATGCCCTGTAAGAATCAGATACCTGCTTTCTGGGTCCTTGATCTCTTTTGTAATTGAAAAAGGGGTACTACTGTGAAATGCTATGAGCACACCCTGTGTCTTTGTAGAGGCCGAGGCCATATAAACTTGTGGGTAGGACCTGCTAAAGAATTTGGGTGTGGATAGTGGTGTGAAATGCGTTTCTTGGAGGCATATGACATGTGCGAAAGGCTTTAGTGCATTTTTGTGGGATATTTAATCCCTGAACATTAAGGGAGAGAATGTTTACCGGGCCATGATAATATGAGGATGTTAGATCTAATGTTGCCCAGACATGGAGTAACTGAAGAAGAAACCACCTTCGAGTCATAAGGAGAAAATGAAGTTGAGGGGGAAAAAGGAAAAAAAGGAAGACTCAGGGAGGAAGTACAATTTAAAAATATTTTCAAAAGAAAGCATAATAAATATAAGTTCATGACATTTCTGTTGAGGGGAGAAAACATCTCCCTCCAAGGGCACAAGAGCTACTGTCAACCGTCCACTTGGTTACTGGGCGGCTGAGGGTAGCAAGGGGAGGCACAAGAGAACAGTCCCGCGGAACTCGGGGAGACAACCAATTAAATTACATTTTAACAAACTTTAAGTAGAAAACATAAACCATATACCAGATAGTAACAATCGCTCACTAACTGGGGGCTAGTGGGGTACATACCATACTTATGAGGCCGAAAATCGGGAAAAGGCGGGCCTGGAGAGTTAAGGATGTCCACTTGTCATCCAGTAGGCTAAATAATAAATAGTTGATTACACCCGAAAATTTCAATTAGAACCGACCAAAACATGGAAATAAGATATTGGTTATTAACAGTGTACTAATTACTATATATTCTGTATTGCAAAGAATAACAGATTAGGCCTGATAGGTAGGGAGACCGCCGCTCCAGGTGAGCACAGGCAGGTAATCAATGTCCACTCAGGAATCACACGGGTGCTGGCAATGCATAGAATTAAGCAGGTGGGAGAATGGATGGACAGCCGCACTCCAAAAAGTCTTGTTGAAAAAAGACGTGCTCTTTATTGTAAAAAGGAAAAAATGCACAGCACACAACAGCATACAGTGGGATAGACAGCTGACGCGTTTCGCATTAACAACTAATGCTTAGTCATAGCTAAGCATTAGTTGTTAATGCGAAACGCGTCAGCTGTCTATCCCACTGTATGCTGTTGTGTGCTGTGCATTTTTTCCTTTTTACAATAAAGAGCACGTCTTTTTTCAACAAGACTTTTTGGAGTGCGGCTGTCCATCCATTCTCCCACCTGCTTAACAGATTAGGTCTGGTAAAAATAAAAAACAACAAAAGAAAAGAGGGAAACTTGAGAATAGTCACTGCACCAATAACTTATGCGTAACTGAAATGGGAAAGTCACCAAGTAGTCATATAAAGGCTAGAACAAGACCAACAAGGTCAAGCAGATTCCCCCAAAAAAAGGGGGGGAAAAAGGAAATAAGCACATTTTGTGACCCTATTCAGTCCATTGAGTCACTTGGATCTGGAACAGGTGACGACTTGCAAAGTCTTTTGTTGGGACTATGGTTCCCATTTTCTCCGGAGGCTGAAGAGGAAGTATATTTATCAGGAGGCGAGGAATATCGTCGGTGAGCGTCAGAGGCGACATTGACGGCGTTCATCAGTCCTATATTCTGCAGAGTAGTTTGCAGTTCCATTGCGCTACGGCAGGCATATTTGCGATTTTGGTAGGAAAATCTCACAGAGAAGGGGAAACCCCACTGGTAGATGATAGTATTGTGTTGCAATATTTGGAGGAGTGGTTTCAAAGCCCTTCTTTTGTTAATAGTTACTGTAGGTGACCGCGATATTGTGTCAATCTTGCTCCCTTTCTCGGCGAGATTGACAACCTACGAGCCCCATCGCAGGAGCCAGCTCGCCGCGATGGGGAAAAAGCCGGCATAGAAGCGACGGGGATCCGACTTGGATTGCCACCAATTCTAGCCACGGCATTTTGTATGAATCATGAGGGGGAACTCCACGCCAAATTTTAAATAAAAAAACGGCATGGGTTCCCCCCCAGGGGGCATACCAGGCCCTTAAGTCTGGTATGGATTGTAAGGAGAACCCCCTACACCGAAAAAACGGTGTGGGGGTCCCCCCACAATCCATACCAGACCCGTATCCAAGCACGCTGCCTGGCTGGTCAGCAAAGGAGTGGGGACAAGTGAGCACCCCCCCTCCTGAGCCGTACCAGGTTGAATGCCCTCAACATGGGGGGTTGGGTGCTCTGGGGCAGGGGGTGCCCTGCAGCCCCCCCCACCCCAAAGTAACCCTGTCCCCATGTTGATAAGGACAGGGCCTCTTCCCAACAACCCTGACCGTTGGTTGTCGGGGTCTGTGGGCGGGGGGCTTATCGGAATCTGGGAGCCCCCTTTAATAAGGGGGCCCCCAGATACCGGCCCCCCACCCTAGGTGAATGAATATGGGGTACATCGTACCTCTACCCATTCACCTGGAAGAAAAATGTCAATAAAATAAACACACAACACAGGATTTTAAAATAATTTATTAGTCAGCTCTGGGGGTCTTCTCCGCTCTCCGGGGGTCTTCTCCACTCTCCGGGGGGTCTTCTCCACTCTCCGGGGGGTCTTCTCCACTCTCCGGGGGGGTCTTCTTCCATCTTCTCTGCTCTCCGCTGTCATCTCGGTGCTCCCCGGTTCTTCTTCCGCTCGCTCTCCGGTGCCTTCTTCTTCAGGGCTGGCCGCTGCTATCTTCATTTTAGCTCAATTACTAGTGGCGGCACAAGCCCGCTCTTCTTTGCCGTCTTCCACCTACTTTTCTTCAGATGTTGACGCGTTGCTTCCTCCCGCTGTAATGCCGGGTACGCGTCTCGCACTGCAATATGTGTATCTATCTATCTATCTATCTATCTATCTATCTATCTATCTATCCATCTATTGAGATATATATATATATATATATATATATATAATATATATATATATATATATATATATATATATATATAGATATATATATATATATATATATATATATATATATATATATATATATATATAGATATAGATATATACATATGTAGCACTGGGTTTCTAAAGAATAGGCGCTATAATGTAAATTGAGTTGGTTATCTGAATTGTAAATAGTTCAGACTCATTGTGTAAATTTAAGTTTTACTTCTGTTCCTATTTTGGTGTGTTGTGTGCATTTCCCACTGTTGCCAGTAGGTGTCACTGTCACCACAGGCCAGTGTAAGAGCTACAGCAGGCTGAAGTGCATTGACTATTCTTTTCCCAGAAACAGCCCAGTGGGAGTGTTTTACTGCCGTGCATTCTGGGAGAGGATATTTAAGGGACAGATGCCATTTTTCTCTCTCTCTGACCTCATGGCCCTCCTGGCCTAAGGTATGTGACAACTGCTCTCTCCTACCTCGGGCCCTGCTGGCTCGAGACTGAGTTACTACAAGTAGGCCCGGAAGTTTGTCTGGGGCCTACTTAACTGAAGGTGGTCCTGTGCTGTCTTGCCTGTGGGAGGAAGCCACTCAAACAGAGAGGATTCCAGGGGAGGACCTTGCTGGAGAGAACCGAGCAGAAGGCTGGTTTCTCAGAAAGGGCCTGGTGACTCATTTGAAGGATGCACTCAAGTTAACCTACCTCACAGCACTGCCGGATGGCTTAAAGGTTCTGGTACTGTGCAGCTGACCTACAACTAACTAACTGCTAACCAGCAGTTATAACCATACAATCCCCTGCCACAGGATTGTATAACCATACAATCCTGTGGCAGGGGATTATCCAGGAGTTTCCACATATTGTTAAGTCTGTGGCAGAGACTTTGGCCCAGATTCACAAAGGAGATACAACGGCGTATCTCCAGATACACCGTCGTATCTCTGAGTTGTGCCGTCGTATCTATGCGCCTGATTCTTAGAATCAGTTACGCATAGATTTCTATTAGATCCGACCGGCGTAAGTCTCTTACGCCGTTGGATCGTAACTGCATATTTACGCTGGCCGCTAGGGGCGTGTACGCTAATTTACGCCTAGAAATATGTAAATCAGCTAGATACGCGAATTCACAAATGTACGCCCGGCCGACGCAGTACAGATACGCTGTTTACGTTAGGCTTTTCCCGGCGTAAAGTTACCCCTGCTATATGGTGGCGTACATGCGGCGTACCAATGTTAAGTATGGACGTCGTTCCCGCATCAAATTTTGAATATTTTATGTTGTTTGCGTAAGTCGTCCGTGAATGGGGCTGGACATAATTTACGTTCACGTCAAAACCAATACGTCTTTGCGGCGTATTTGGAGCAATGCACACTGGGATATGTCCACGGACGGCGTATGCGGTGTTCGTGAAAAATGTCAATCACGTCAGGTCATGGTTATTTTACATAACACACGCCCCCCTGTTCCAAATTTGAATTAGGCGGGCTTACGCCTGCCTATTTACGCTACGCCGCCGCAAATTACGGAGCAAGTGCTTTGAGAATACAGCACTTGCCCGTCTAAGTTGCGGAGGCGTAACGTACATCGGATACGTTACGCCCGCACAAAGATACACGGATCTACGAGAATCTGGCCCTTTGTCCGTGCATGGTACCGGCTACTAGGTCGGGGTGAGAGGCCTGTCCGGTTGTTGTAAAGATCCAGTGACAGAAAGCTGTTGTCTACTGGATCCATTACAATCAGGCTTCCGTCCCGGACACGGGACAGAAACGGCCTTACTCAAATTATGGGACGATGCCCTCGAGGCCGCAGACGAAGAAGAATCTTGTCTCCTGGTTCTGCTGGACCTAAGCGCAGCCTTTGACACGGTAGACCACAAACTGTTACTGATGCGACTAGCCAAGGTAGCAGGAGTCGCAGAAGGTGATTTACCATGGTTTTCTTCCTTTCTTGAAAACCGATCACAAACAGTTAAACTGTGTTCTTTCACGTCGGAAAAGCGCACGGTGTCATGTGGAGTCCCCCAAGGATCCCCCCTGTCACCGGTGCTTTTCAACATCTATCTTCGCCCTCTCTTTGATATTATCAGTAGCCAAGAACTACTCTATCACTCTTATGCAGACGATACGCAACTGTATTTTCGCATCTGCAACAAAAAGGATCATCATCTCAGTTTAGAGAAATGTCTCTCTTCGATAGAAAACTGGATGACAAAGAGTTATCTTAAACTCAACAGTTCAAAAACAGAACTCCTTATGTTTCACGCCAGCCGAAAGAGTCAACTGGCAACAACCTGGACCCCCCCGCCCATTCTGGGCCAAATCATCACCCCTAGCTCCAAAGTCAAAAGTCTCGGGGTCATCTTCGACACCTTCATGACAATGGACGCACAAATAGGGTCAGTAGTCAGCGGATCGCACCATCTGTTGCGCCTACTACGCAGACTTATTCCATTTATCCCCAAAGAAGACGTAGCAGTCGTGGTGGGAACAATCGTGAATTCCAGACTGGACTATGCTAACGCCCTGTACCTCGGACTCCCAAAGTACCAAATCTCCCGTCTGCAAGTCGTTCAGAATACGGCCGCCAGACTGGTGACTGGGAAAAAAAAATGGGAATCAATCTCACCTTCGCTGAGAACCCTTCACTGGTTGCCAGTAAAAGACAGAATTGCATTCAAAGCACTCTGCCTGACACATAAGTGCATCCATGGGAAGGCTCCGCAATATTTTTGCGACAAGATAGAACTTCACAATTCGAATCGCGTTCTGCGATCCACCGACCAAAATCTGGTCAGGGTACCAAAAACCAAATACAAGTCCAAAGGAGAAAGAAGGTTTGCTTTTCAAGGTCCGAGACTATGGAACGCTTTGCCAACCAGCATTCGGTTGGAGGAAAACCACCTGACTTTCAGAAGACAGATCAAAACTCTGCTCTTCTGATGTCATGAGACACGAACAACTAGCGCCCAGAAGCGATTCAGTTCGCATGCGCCGCGCTTTATAAGTTTTTCATTCATTCATTCTGGATCCAAGAAATTCTTCAGTGATCTGCAAACAAGGTATCTGAACTTCCCCTAACCCACTATCCTTTTTACTGCTGCAAGTTGTTTAATAAAGCATTGGAAAAGATTGAAGTGACTGAGCCACATCTAACATTTTCATAACATAGACTCTTATGCCCCGTACACACCATCACTTTATGTGATGAAAAAAAACGACATTTTCTGTGAAGTAAAAAATGACGTTTTTGAAACTTAAATTTTCAAAGACGAAGTTGCCTACACACCATCGTTTTTCTCACAATGTTCTAGCAAAGCGAGGTTACGTTCTCACCACTTTTTCCATTGAAGCTTGCTTCATAAGTAGCTTCTGGGCATGCGCGGATGAAAAAACTTCGTTTTAAACGACGTTTTTGCTACACACGGTCAATTTCTGTGAAGTAAAAGTTGACGTTTTGAAAAACGACACATAAAATTGAAGCATGCTTCAATTTTTTTTGGTCGTTTTTTAGAAGACATAAAACAACGTTTTCCCCCACACACGGTCAATTAAAGTGACGTTTTTAAAAACGTCATTTTTTTTCATCACATAAAGTGATGGTGTGTACGGGGCATAAGTACTGGGACGGTGAAAGGTGGGGTAACAGCAGGACCCGGAAATTTATCCAGCGGCCCTCTAGGGGGTAACGCTACATATATACTGTATATCTATATCACATTTAATGTTTATACATATGAATGTATGCTTTCTTTTTATTTATCAATAGGTTTGTTGTTATTACCTTGAAATTACGCCTTCTTGAAATGGTGAACTTAGCTTCACAATACATGTTGGAAGGATATAAACATATGACGTACTTATACTATATCTCTATGACATTATATTCTACATATACTGTGTACAAATTGGTTTTGTGTTTGTGATATTGAGAGACTTGTTACATTGTAATATTTTTTAATAAATAAGTATATTATGTTTTTTTTTAAATCTTGGTGTTTTCAATTGCTGAATGGCCTAAAATGCCCCACTATATATATATATATATATATATATATATATATATATATATATATATATATATATATATATATATATGCTATTTTCATTTAAAGAATAAGTTCACCTTTTAAAAAAAAAAATGCACATCTTTTTGCAAGTAAAAAAAATGTCCACTAAAGATCCTTTCCTCATGTAGAACCATCATTGTTTCAGATTTTTTATTTTAGAGATGTGTCAGATTTGCTACATCAATTTTTCACCTTTATGAAGTATGTTTTTTTTTCCCCAAGACAAATATGCCTTAAATTATGTAGCACATTTGAATATCTTTGAGTCCTTTTTAAAAAGTAGAAAGAAATAGAGAAATGTATAAACTACATTTTGCCCACTGCGACTTTCATGTAATCAGTACAACTCTAGAGGTTTAAAAAATGTTTATTATCTAGTAAGACAATCTCTTGGGCTCTCTTTTTCTGCACTTAATAGAATTGTACAGCACATAATATGAAGTCTCTGCCTCTGGTTAAAAAAAAAAAAAAAAACTTTTAACACAAGGGCAAAGAATATTTTTGCATATCAGTGGTGAAACAATAATATAAACACAAACTAGGACAGTGGTTCTGTTATTTTTATTAATCACAATAGCTCTAAATTATATTTTCATACTCATATATAAGCATTTTATGTTCAATCATACAAGTAGGTTAAAGGTTATTTTATTTTTTTGGTTCCTATTTACTTGCTGGATAAAGTCAGGGAGAACATTTATGCAAACATCATATCTATTTCTACTGAAATATTGTTAATTGTTACAAAAAACAGTTAATGAAAATCTTATGTTTTATAGATTAATGATAGGTTTACCAATGGGGTGATCTTCAGGTTTGGATCGAAGTTACATTTTTCGTGAATTTCCCTGTTTGGACAAACTAAATGGGGAATTTTAGAAAATAGAATGGAGTCATATATGTATATAAATATATAGTAAAGACCCACCAATCATTTGAAATAGTGATTGTCATGGAGTGCCAAACCTGGTATTGAAATATAACAAAAGTAAGTAATGGATATAGGGCAGCCCTCAAAATTTAACTCGCCTGCTCGCATTTTGCGAGTAAATTTTGAGGGCTGGCGAGGAGCAGGGGGGGGGCGAGCAAGGAGAGGAGCCGCGACGTTCAAACCACTGGGAACATTACACAGCATTCAATCCAATAGCTGTGTGTTTCCCGCAGCGCATGTCTTATACAGCCCCTCCCCTCTTGTCCGGGAAACTTTGATAGACATATCACCCATCCCAGGATTGGATAGGTGATATGTCTATCAAAGTTTCCCGGACAAGAGGGGAGGGGCTGTATAAGACGCACGCTGCGGGGAACACACAGCTATTGGATTGAATGCTGTGTAATGTTCCCCGCGGTTTGAACCATTCGGCGGCGGCTCCTCTCCTACCCAGCACAGGTAGGATGCGGGAGGGGGGATGACGACTCTGGCTGCAATATCATTGGGGGGGACTCTGGCTGCAATACCCGTGGGGGGGACTCTGGCTGCAATACCCGTGGGGGGGGGACTCTGGCTGCAATACCCGTGGGGGGGGACTCTGGCTGCAATACCCGTGGGGGGGGGACTCTGGCTGCAATACCTGTGGGGGGGGACTCTGGCTGCAATACCCGTGGGGGGGACTCTGGCTGCAATACCCGTGGGGGGGGACTCTGGCTGCAATACCCGTGGGGGGGACTCTGGCTGCAATGCCTGTGGGGGGGACTCTGGCTGCAATACCCATGGGGGGGGACTCTGGCTGCAATACCCGTGGTGGGGACTCTGGCTGCAATACCTGTGGGGGGGACTCTGGCTGCAATACCCGTGGGGGGGGACTCTGGCTGCAATACCCATGGGGGGGACTCTGGCTGCAATACCTGTGGGGGGGACTCTGGCTGCAATATCTGTGGGGGGGGACTCTGACTGCAATATCTGTGGGGGGACTCTGGCTGCAATACCTGTGGGGGAACTCTGGCTGCAATATCTGTGAGGGGGACTCTGGCTGCAATATCTGTGGGGGGGACTCTGGCTGCAATATCTGTGGGGGGGACTCTGGCTGCAATATCTGTGGGGGGACTCTGACTGCAATATCTGTGGGGGGGACTCTGACTGCAATATCTGTGGGGGGACTCTGGCTGCAATACCTGTGGGGGAACTCTGGCTTCAATACCTGTGGGGGGACTCTGGCTGCAATATCTGTGGGGGGACTCTGGCTGCAATATGTGGGGGGACTCTGGCTGGAAAATGGGGACATTTTGCTGCATTGTTAGATATGGCCAGGCTGCATTTTTGGGCACGGATAAAGTTGTTGTTAATATTTATTTGTATAACTTAATTCTACATAAAACATTTAAGTGTAATTTCATGAGATTTATGAGGGCGTGTCTAGGGGTGGGATTAGGGGCGGGACATGGTAGGGGTTGGGCGGGGCAGCTGGTGGCGAGTATGCCTTGAGGCCTGGCTAGTAGCTCAGGACTTGAAATTTTGAGCCCTGATATAGGGTGTTAAACAGTCATCTCCAGACAAGTATAATTTAACACAAAATTTAAAATATATATGTAGCGCTTCCCCCCGAAGGAGCTGCTGATTTGTTGTTGGGATCGGCATATTAAGTTACCTTGATGTGGCCCAGGGGTGCAGTTGTAGAATCAAAGTAGTGAGCGAAGGTCCAGACATTGAATAAAGGGTTTTTCCAATGCTTTATTTCCAGGCCAACATGGCCAACACGGCCAACATCAACATCAAATGGGAAGAAAAGGGTGATGAAGAGAAAGGGAGAACCTTGCGGTATCAGGCCTGGATATGAACCGAGCAGTCCTGCTCTCAGTAGTATCAAATTGTGATTCGTCACCACTCTAGCCAGAGTGGGTGAAGTGCCCCCGGACAGACCTCTCTCACAAGCCTGGCAGCCGAGGTGTCACTTTGAATTGCTGGGAGAGACAGATCTCTCTCACAGACCTGGCTCTAGGGCCTCTGCCACAGGCCAATTACTTTAAGTGAGCTAAATGGATGAATGGAGCGAATCCTCCCAGTAGGTTTTTAGAATAAGTCACCAGATGACAGCAGAGTATACCTATCAGCATTCCGGTCACCAGATCCCTGATTGGTGCGTTCAAGCCCTGTTGGACAACCTGTCTCCGGGTTCCCCTCAAGCAGACCCCCCAATCGAACGGCACCCAGCCTGGGATCCTCTCAATAGAACTGGGGACCCAGTAAGTCACTAGAGTCCACTTTTACCTCCGGATGAGGTTCCGTGTAGTCTGCAATTTTGGCCAGGTGGCCCGCGAAGATTTTGAGCACATGACACCTGTCACAGATATACCCTTCCCCAGCATGCCCTGCGAGGGAAAAACGCCTCTGATTGGCTGCTGGGGAAAACTTGCTCTGCCAGAACCCCTCTGGTGCCAACTGCTGGCCAGGGATGGTACCGCATCCCTGGAGCACAGACTGACCCAGTGGACTTTTCTGGAATGACAGAAAGTCTCAATTTAGTAAATTGGGAATGGGAGCAACTAACTCTCCCATTCCCCACTAACTTTAGCGTAGTGCCCATACTGAAAGTAAGGGGGCGCTACATATAATTGATTATTGAAAAGAGACATACACATATATAAACAAGGGACCAAATGTATTCCCTATAAAACAGTAAAGTATGTACAGTAGGTACATTATATACAAGCAGTCAAAGCTGACATGTTTCACAGTAATATAGATACATCCGCTACTTCAAGGCTCAATTGCTTCATACTTTAATCAAAATCTATTTACAAACAAAAAGACACTATATATATATATATATATATATATATATATATATATATATATATATATATAAACAGGTCTGCAGATAATACATGAAGAAGGAAAAAAAGGAAGGGGGAAGGGGAAAGAAAGGTAAAAATGAACCTCAAGGTCTTCCTGTCCGTCGGAACTGAGAGGAGGCTGAAAAGGAACACTCTAAGCACGAACTCCACACATCAAAGGACCAGATATATATGACTATTGTAGTCATCACTTAAAGGAGAACTTTGCATACACAGTGAGTAATGAATCTGTAAACATATATAAGCCCATTAGGGTAACACATGCCATGCTTAATTAACAGTTACAAACATCATACACAGATTAAAAGAGAAAAGATATAAAAGATATATAACAATGTGTCAGAGAACTACTGTTGTCAACCCGGCTTGCCTGACCAGACTTCTCCATGCTTGACCTCCGGCTTGTTTCCCGGCTTATCCCGTGTCTTGTTCCTACCTGTCTGATCCAGTGTATGACCCCGGCTTGCCTTCTGACCTGTTCCAGTAACTTCTTCTCTGCTTGCTACCAGTGTATGACTTCCGGCTTGGCTCCTGACTCCGCCCCTGGGTTTCCCTGCTACGCAGCCTCATCCGGTACTTCCGTGGTACCCCTGCCTGACTGTTTATCCTGGTCCCCAGCATCAACTTAGCAAGTCGCAGCTGGCAACTCCTGCATCTTTGGGCATAGCACTCCCTGTGTCACCTTCAGGGGACGCTCTGCACTCAGTCGCAAGGGAATTCCTCTCAGCACTTCGGCCTCTGGTTAAGGTACGTGACACAATGATACACAATGCCGAAAGGCATTGCATCATTAACCAGGATGCCAAAAATCAATGCTGACCTTAACCTCCCTGGCGGTATGATTCTGTCTGGAATTACGTACCAAAAGCGGTACAATTATTTGCAAGGAAATTTGGCGTTTTATACTGTAGGCCTGTAATTTTTAGGAATAACTCACTTAAATCTGACCAAACAAGAATCTAATAGGCATCTCGGGTATGACATTTTTTTAAAAACAAAATGATAAATTATAATATAATAAATAATTATAAATAATTATAACAAATAATAATATAATTCTAATAAAAATTATTCAATAATGTAATCAACTCAAAATCACTGAAATTTTCTCAGTTGCAGAATTTTCCCTGTCATTATTATTTTTTTTTATGACAAATTTCCCCACAAATCGCTATCGCACAATTCTGCAAGTGATTATAATTTATTATCGCTGTTTTTTAGCTGATCTAAAACCATTTTTGACATAAAGGGACACTTTTGGTTGCTATGGACAATCTACAGTTTGCAGGCAGAAAAAAAAGGTTTTTATTATATAAAAGAACATGCAGGGCACTGGGCAGACCACTAGGGACAAGGGTGTGTGTTTTTTTACATACAGTACTGTAATCTATAAGATTACAGTATACTGTATGTAAGGTGTTCGTTTACGTTTTTGAATTTGGTGCCAATCTCCGCTTCCGTGTGTCGTAACGTCGCAGGGAACGGAGAGGACGC
This sequence comes from Rana temporaria, assembly GCF_905171775.1. Lineage (NCBI taxonomy): Eukaryota > Metazoa > Chordata > Amphibia > Anura > Ranidae > Rana > Rana temporaria. The sequence continues at coordinate 223,236,742 of NC_053493.1, forward strand.
ACAGGAGGACGCTGTGTGAATCGAGCGAGGTCCCGCTCGCTCACACAGCAAGGTGACATCGCTGGATCCAGGACAAGGTAAGCCAGCGCACGCTGCAGGCTCTGCATATCTACCCCGAGCGTCACTCGGGGATACCGATCGCAGCAGAAAAAATCCAACCCGAGTCACGCTCGGGGTTACCGCCAGGGGGGTTAAATAGAGAAGGCTATCATTGAAGGTGTTCCTGCACCCTAAATCATTTACTATTAACAGATATCCAAAAGGTCAACAACTTTAAAAAGATTTATTATAGTCTGTAAGACAAAATAGAATATGTATGTGTCTATCTATTAGGTAAAACACACCAGGCATACAAAAGCTGGCAGAGGTAGACCCAGAGTCCAGCTCCATACAATGAAGCAAAAAGGCAAAGCCTTACCTAGTGCATATCCTGGACACCAGTAACTTCCAAGTGCCTCTAGTATAGTGAGCCCAGAAGATAAAACAGCTGCAGAAGATGCTCCTTTTGGTGTGTGGTCCAGTCGATGCATAGCAACTCTGGGTCTCCCAAGAATCCTGCTCCCTAGCATGTCCTTCCCAAAGCAGATCCTCTCCTATATAACCAGTATAGACAGGGGAGGATCCAAAGAGTACTGGTCCTCTCCCCATAGTTGTAGGCTCCTTAAGTTCATTCTGACCCATAATGCTTTTGTGTTTGATGGCTCCCACTACCTCCGGGTGCAGGGGGTGGCTATGGGGACTACAATTTTTGTATCCATGGACTTGGCGGCGGTACATCGACAATATTCTCATTTTCTGGACTGGGATAATGGATTTGCTCAGTCAATGATAATCTATTCAATTTGTGGTTCACAACCAGTGTTGGTTCTCCACCTGGTTATTCAGCTGTAAGCCAGGGATTCCCAGCTCACCACTCAATGTAAATAAAGGGACAGGGATTGTGGCTGACATTACTATCCAAATATGACCATGGCCATAGAATATACAGTGGGACCCCAGAAGAGGATGATTGGGGCCACTCTGTGCAAAACAAACTGCACAGTGGAGGTATGACATGTTTGTTATTTAAAAAAGAAAAAAACTTGAACCTATAGTCTCACTTTAATGTTTCACTTTAAGTACCATTACAATCATGACTCCCTGCAAAACCGTAATCCCCTGCCTATTATCCTTGAAAATAGTCACAATTGATCTTAAAGATTCGGGTTCCACTGACTTCAGTTTGATTAGTCTTCAGAATTTTTGAATTTATTCAGGTCATTTACCGAGAATTATATAGCAGCCAAAGCACACAAAGACATAGAACACATATGTGGATTTTTCTTTTTTTTAGCTTTGGATATTTCATTTGCCCATTGTTGCTAAGAGCTTCATTTAAAGGGTAGGACAATTCTGACCATTTTTTTTTTATCATTTTTACTCTTTGTTTATTATCCTTAAATATATATATATATATATATATATATATATATATATATATATATATATATATATATATATATATATATATATATACATACATATATATATATTACTTAACTTGACATAAGAAATGAAGTAATGATTTACTATTTTCACATCCATTTCTATCAAAACAAGCTTAGAAATAACTCTGTTCCAATATAAATGTGTATAAAATAATTATCGCTACCAATAAATATACTAAATAATATACGCAAATGTAACAAAATCCCACGTTACAATAAATAACGTGAAAATTAATAGTATTTATGCACATGTATGTGTATATTCACAGTGGCTGCTGTATACTCTTAAGGCGTGTACACACGATCGGTTTGTCCGATCGGTGTTAAAAAATAGAACATGTTTTAAAATTTTTCTATGGATAAAAAAACAATAGAAAAAACTCCATCGGATAAAAATCCACGCATGATCAGAATCAAGTCGACGCATGCTCGGAATCATTGAACTTAATTTTTTTTCGGCTTGTCGTAGTGTTTTACGTCACCGCGTTTTGGCATGGTCGGATTTTTGACTGATAGTGTGTAGGCAAGACTGATGAAAGTCATCTTCATCGGATATCCGACAAAAAAATTCATTTTTTCAATCAAGTTCAATCACTTTCAATTAGTGATTTCACCACACCAAAAATGCATAAAATGTCCCATATAGTGCAGCACCACTAGATTCCTTAAATCCTGTGCTGAGATTACATCATTTTTTATTAAACACAAAGGGGCAGACCCACAAAGGTATTACACCGGCATATCTCTTGATACGCCACGTAATTTCAAATTTTGCGCGTCGTATCTTTGTTTTGTATCCTCAAAACAAGATACAACGGCATCTCGGCTAGATCCCACAGGCGTACGTCTTAGTACGCCGTTGGATATAAGCTGCAATTCTTCCGCGGCCGCTAGGTGGCGTTTCCGTCGAATTCTGCATCGAGTATGCAAATTAGCTAGTTACGGCGATCCACGAACGTACGACCGGCCGGCACATTTTTTTACGTCGTTTGTGTTTGGCTTTTTCCGCCGTATAGTTAAAGCTGCTGTTATGAGGCATACTCAATGTTATGTATGGCCATCCTTCCCGCGTAGAAATTTGAAATTTTTACGTTGTTTGCGTAAGTCGTTCGTGAATAGGGATTTGCGTAGAATGACGTCACCGTCAGAAGCATTGGCTTGTTCTGGGTTAATTTCGAGCATGCGCACTGGGATACCCCCGAGGACGGCGCATGCACAGTTAAAAAAAACGTTGTTTACATCGGGTCACAACGTATTTACATAAAACACGCCCCCATCACAGAGATTTGAATGGCACGCCATTACGCCGCCAAAGATACACTATGCCGCCGTAACTTACGGCGCAAATTCTTTGAGGATTAGAAAAAAAAAAAGTTAAGGCGGCGTAGTGTACCTTAGATACGTTGCGCCCAGCGGAAGATTACGCGAAGGTACGTGGATCTGCCCCAAAATGTCAATCAAAAATATATCAAGCAAAATCCATAGAATATGTAGGTTCCAACGCTGTTCCATTATAGACTCTGAGCCTAGGTTCACACTGCTGCGAATTCAAAATCGCGGTAAAATGCGCGATTTTACCGTGATTTCGCGGCTGCGATTTTGCCGCGATTTCGGCCGCAATTTAATGTAAATCGCGGCCCGAAATCGCAAAAAGTAGTACAGGAACTACTTTTTGAAATCGCAGATGCGGCATCGCACTGATTAGGACAGTGCCATTGCCGACAATTGCCGCCGATTTGAGATGCGATTTGACATGTCAAATCGCATCTCAAATCGTTCCAAATCGTACCCAGTGTGAACCAGGGCTGACAAGTATTCTCCTCATACAAAACTCCAGCTTTTTTGTTTGTCCTGGCTGACCAAAATAAAATGCAATGTGCCGCAACAAAGGGTAATTTTACTATCCTTCTTGCCAACATAATAACATGCAACAAAGAACCACCTGACTGATTTTTTTTAGACTGTCAGTTCACCTTGTAATTTCTTTAAAACTTAGCAGTTCTCTTTTGCATGGAGGGTTTTTAACAATTAACTAATTAAAGTGGAACTTCACTCAAAAAATGAAGTACTGCTCATTCTCTCCCTCCAGCCTGTAAGTGAGTTGCAGGCTTTTTTTGGGGGGAGAAGTGAGTACTATTTTATTCAGGTACCTGCTCCCACCTTGTAGCTGCTGACTTATATAAAAAAAAGAAACAAACCTTAGTGAAGTTCTTTATAAAGAACACTTCATGAGCAACCCAAATTCAGACAATACCCATTATTCCAGGATTACTGATATTAAAAAAAAAAATGTTTGTGTTTGTGTTAGTATCAACTTAGAATATCTTTGAAAAAAAAAGAAATTTGTTACAACTTGCAGCATGTTTGCTAATACTCTTCTGTGGGGCAATCCAAATTGGAAGCATCAAATAAATGTTATACATTGTCAGCTGAATTAAAAGACGTCTGAACATAAAACAAAACGTACCTGTCCAAGAAGTTTGATATAGTTCCTATCACTATATATATCAATGTAAAAGGTAATAGAGAGAAGAAATGTGAAAATGCATATTCAATTTAATGATTTGACATGTTTTCAAGCATCGCTAAATGCCAGCTATTTTTAGTTTGCTTGTCCAATGTATTTGGAGGACATTTGTGCATGCTTTTCTAAATTATGACTGATGTACTCATGAAAAGTAAGTACAGTACTTTATTGCCAGGAGTTTTCCAGCCATTACACAAGATTGTCGTTGATTTGTGCAAGTACTGGGTTGGAAAAAACATTGCTTCAGGCAACATAATAATTAGGTCCATTGCTTGTAAGGGCACACAAAATAACTTTGCGTGTCAAGAAAATATGCCTATTTATTAAAATAATAGATTATTCAGTTTCACACAGCATTTCAACAAATGACGATATTTTGAAAAAGTTCTCAACACCCTCAGCAATTGCTGTGAAAGATTCATATTTATATGTTTTCTACATTATTATGTAGTGTATTGGTATTTTTGCCAATTATATACATATATATATATATATATATATATATATACAGTATATATATATATATATATATATATATATATATATATATATATATATATATCTGGCCCAGGTTCAGATAGAGATACGACGTATCTCCTGATACGCCGTCGTATCTCTGAGTTCCGTTCGTCGTATCTATGCGCCTGATTCATAGAATCAGGTTCCGCATAGATCTCCCTAATATCCGACAGCTGTAAGTGACTTACACCGTCGGATCTTAGGCTGCAATTTCAGGCCGGCCGCTAGGTGACGTTTTGTTTTTTGTACGCGACAAATATGCAAATGAGGAGTTCCACCGAGTCAGAAACGAACGCCCGCCCGGCGCTTTTTTTTTATGTCGTTTGCGTTCTGCTTTTTCCGGCGGATAGTTACCCCTGCTATATGCGGCGTATCCTATGTTAAGTATGGCCGTCGTTCCCGGGTTGAATTTTGAATTTTTTACGTTGTTTGCGTAAGTCGTTCGTGAATACGGATGAACGTAATTTACGTTCACGTCGAAACCAATGACGTCCTAGCGACGTCATTTGGAGCAATGCATGCTGGGAAATTTAGCAGACGGCGCATGCGCAGTTCGTCCAGCATGCCTGATTTAAATGTTACACACCCCCTAGCCGCAGAATTTAAATTCCGCCGGGGGATTTACGATCCGGCGGCGCAACTTTAGAGGCAAGTGCTTTCTGAATAAAGCACTTGCCTCAAAAACTTCCGCTGGTGGATCGTAAATCAGATAGGTTACGCAGATCTAAAGATCCGCTAACCTATCTGAATCTAGCCCATATATATATATATATATATATATATATATATATATATATATATATATATAGCCTACAAACATGCAATACTTCAATACTTTTTTCCCCCTCTCTGCTTTTTTTTTGATAGCCAACTTTTTTGTGGACTTCAATCCAATTGTCTATTGAATACAGAACGTTAAGTTAAAGAAGTTACATTAAGTGGAACATTAAGGTGTATTTGTGGTGATAATTGTATAAACATACACAAGCGTTGCTCTCTAAATTACCTGAGAACTTGTGTAAAAGTTGTAAATAAAGACATTAATAGAACAATATCAGTACCCTATAGAATGTTATCAGTACCTACGGGAGTTATCTAAGATAAATGCAGCCTTGCTTCATTTTCAGCCCTGTGTACTGAAAGGCGTCTTAGGATATTCTATAGATTAGTATGAGTGCTTGGACTCCAAAGGGATGCACATAAATATAATGTAGCAACCACTCTATCAGCCCACTGTCTGAGTTGACTTAGAACAGTGCTTGTCAGATGAAAGAAAACATTTTTGCCTCAAAGGAACAATGTATTCCATAAGGGCCATATACTCACTTGTTCAGCAACTGTATCATCTTACCATAAATCTTTGTGCATTAATGAAGGAGGAGTTGTGTCAGACTGCTAGGAGCGGTGTGTGATATACTGTAGTCTGCAAAGCTGTTTACAAGCTGTACTTTTGGAAGTACTGTACTCCCTCATAGGATTCGGACTCCAGTCTCTGTGTTCTTTAACCTGTGTAAGAGTAAATGCAAACTTAGTGCTAGGAATTATTAAGAATCTGCATGTTAAAGTTTAGTCCAAAAGAAACTTGCTGCCAGCAGTTCAGCAAATGTGTCCCTCAGATAGTCTGGCACATGCGTGGTTGTGACCGTCAGCTTTAACACATCAGCGACTGCCATAATTTAATTATTTGTATCTCTTTTGAGTCCACACACTCAACATGAATTGATTGATTACCCTTATGCCGCGTACAGATGGTCGTTTTTTGTGATGAAAAAAAACGACGTTTTAAATCATGAAATAAAACAACGTTTTTGAAACATCATTTTCAAAGACGAAGTTGCCTACACACCATCGTTTTTCACAATGCTCTAGCAAAGCGAGGTTACGTTTCACCACTTTTTTCCATTGAAGTTTGCTTCATAACTAGCTTCTGAGCATGCACGGGTGTAAAAACGTCGTTTTAAACGTCGTTTTTTGCTACACACGGTCAATTTCTGTGAAGTAAAAAATGACGTTTTGAAAAATGACACAAAAAATTCAAGCATGTTCGAATTTTTTTTTGTTGTTTTTTTGAAGACATAAAACAATGTTTTGCCCACACACGATCATTTTAAATTACGTTTTTTAAAACGTTGTTTTTTTTCATCACAAAAAACGACCGTCTGTACGCGGCATTAGAAGCCTTTCAGTACACAGGGCTTAATATGAGCAATAGACAATCCTACTTTTAATTTAGATAACTCCTAGGTACCATTATAATTTTATATGACACATATATTATTCTGCTGATCTTTCTATTTACAAGGTATTGTGATAGTTTATAAAATAACCTCTATATACAAAAGGCCAAAACACTGTACTGTTTTTATTTCAAATCATTCCTTTTTATTACAACAATGCTTAATTCTCAGAATACATATATTTAAAACAGTTGTATAGCTTGTCCTTTATGTAATAAAATATCATAACTTTAACATTAAAGCAGAGCTCCACCCAAAAGGGGAAGCTCCGCTTGTTTGCTTCTTCTCCTCTCACATTTGGCACCTTTTGGGGAGGAGTGGGGAGCAAATACCTGTTTTTGACGGGTACCCGGTGCCACGTCTGCCCCCCTTCGAATCCCCCCACTGCCGGGTCATTCACAAAGTGCAGTGCACTTGGCGCATGTGCAGCAGGGAACCAGCTGTGATGCCGCAAGGCTTCACTGCTGGTTTCCCTTACAAGAGATGGCAGGGGCAGCACCCTAGAGCTGATTGAAAATTGGCTGGGGTGTGGACATCACAGGATCCCTGGAAAAGTAAGTGTCCTAATGTAAAAAATTTCAGCAGCTACAGTATTTGTAGCTGCTGACTTTTAATTTTTTGGTGGGGGGGACTGGAGCTCTGCTTTAACTCCCAATGTGTTATGTACTGAATGTACCGTGTAGTAGAGCCTGACTTTGTAGCAGGAGACCTCTCTTACAGCCCTGGCTGAAGAGCCACTGGAGTGGGGACAGTGAGCTTGTGAGCGCAGTGAGGTAGGAATAGTTATAGTAGCTAGCAAAGTAGAAGGATGATGACCCTCTAGGGATGGCTGGGACTGCAGGTGGCAGCAGAGGTTGTTGCAGGTCAGCGGCCTGATGAGCTGGTGGTGCAGGATCAGCAGCAAGCTGGAGCAGGGTGAGACAAGCCGGGTCAGATACAGGAGCAATACAGAGCAAAGCATCAGGCAGTAGCAGGGTCAGACAAGCTGGGTCGGAGCAAGAAAACAGGCAGTTAAACACAGCAGAATAAAGCATGGTCAGATGAACACGCAAGGTTTGGCAGCAGGTAAACATCATAAGATTGAGCAGGGTCAAAGGCAAGCCAAGGTCAGAATTGGAGATAACGGGTAGTCAAACAGAGCGGGGTCGGTACAGGTAATAAGCAGACAGGTTACTAGGTACAGAACTGCAGATCAAACAGCAATGCACAAGTGCAGCTGCTGTCTTTTTAAAGGCCCATTGGCGCCAAGTAGAGCTAACGTACACGTGAGCCTGGGGCACGAGCCTGGGTGAACACGGAAAGCATAGGTGCCATTGTCGGATCTGGACAGGCATGCATGTGCGCATGCATGCACGCACGCACGCACGCAAGAACCTCTGTTCTGTACCAGCAGGTCTCTGACACAATGTTTGTTAAAGATTCTTCCAACACTCCAGCTCCACTCAGGTTTTTCGTACACATTCTTTGATGGTCCCATATTTGATAGATAGATGAATATTGTACATTTTGTTTGGCCCCATATATTGTAAAACAAAAGTTTTTTTTTTGAAAATGGTTAAAGGGGTTGTAAAGACAAACATGTTTTCCTCTAAAATTAATGTCTGACAGGAGCTGATAAAGTAAAAAGTAATGTTTTGCATTATAACTATTTTGATACCTGTTGAAATCGAGCTGTTTTATTCACCTCCGTCACTCCTGAATCGTTATTCTCACTGACTTCCTGGTTTGCGGTGCGCATTCATTCTTGCTACATCGCGGCCTAATGGGAACTACAGTTCCCATTAGGCTTAGCCTCCATGCCTGTGAGGGATAAGAGAGCATCTTCAAGCAGGGCTGTAGACATAGGGAGGGGGTGAGCACATTCTGCTTTCCACCAGGCAAAACGGCTCAGATGATGGTGGAAAGCAAGAAGAGGAGTGACAGGAAATGGCATTTTCAAACCTGGATTACTGTATTTTGGAGGTCAAAAGGAAGTGATATTTAAATGCTCTAGCTCACAGCAATCAATTGATCTATTAAAAAACAAACCTTAAGTGTTCCTTTAACAGAGAAAGTTGCAAATAGAGAAAGCAACAGAACAATATCTGTGACATATAAAACTATACCTGTACCTGTGGGAGTTAAATCGAAAATAAATGCAGTCTTGTCTCTTGCTAGTTTCAGCCCTGTGTACTGAAAAGCTTATTGAGGTAATCAATTGAATAGTATTCATTGCTTCCTGAAATAAACTCTATATACAAATACACAACAGGCCAAAACCCTTTGTTGTTTTTCAATTTTCTGAGCAGGAATATAGGATTAAGCAACAATCCAGTATTAACTGTGGATTGACCTATGTAGTGTATCTTATTTAGTGTACTGATTGCAATTGTCAGTGGGAAGCATGACCCCTGCTTTGCTCACCAGGTTTGGGGGACATTTTTATGACTTTTTGAACCCTAATGGCAGAAATATTTCTCAGATATCTAAACATTTTTGTCATATCCATAAGGGTAATATGTATTGTTTTACCTTTTTAAAGGATGCAGAATTACATTCCTGGTGGTGAGATGTTGATTTGTTTCTCAAGTATGTTTTATGTTTGTCCCCTAAAACTTATTTTCATGTTTCATTTTTATGTTCAGCCATATTAAAATGTATATTTCTCCAGGGATACTTTATATTTGTTTCCCTTTTTCCTTATTTTCTCTACTTCTGCCCTCAAACTTGTATTGGTGTGGGTCATATAGTGTTTTAATTATTTATAACAATATGCTTTCTGTTGGTTGTCTAGTTTTTGAGTTTAATAATTTCATTTGTGTTTTTCACTTTACCTTTGTATTTTTACTGATGACTTTGATTCCCTCCCTTGTACCTTAGCACATGTGATAGTGATCCACTATTTAGGAATGTTATCTAGATGGAGCATTAATCATAAGTTAAGGCAGAGTGACAAATGTGTTGACATTTTTAAAGATGTATTCCTCTGCGTGTCAAAATAAACTACACATTCCGCTGTTTTATCCATTGTGCAGGCTATTTTTTGTGGATCGTATATCTGTCAGTCTTCAAGGAACTTTTAAAGCTAGAGCACCAGAGGAACACAAATGGATCAAAGCTAAACTCGCTGACCTAGAAGATCCTTTGAAGCCAAACAACCTCAAACTTAGGGGGAATACCTGAGTCAGAGACATCACCTCTGGAACTCACTATAGATCGCATCCCTTGGGTTTCAAAACCGCCATTCCTCCCAAGCTCTGTGCCTAGAGACATAATTTTGAAAATCCACTTTTACCATGCAAAAGAACAAATCCTGGCCAAATCCTGATTACTAGGAAACCTACCAAATCCATACAACAACATTTAAATCTTTGCAGACCTGTCAAAGTACACGCTGGACCTCAGATGACAACTCACTACAATCACAAAGGCGCTTCCCAACCACAAGTTGGTATACAGATGTAAACAACCGTCTAAAATCACGATCAACAGGAGCGACAGAACATATACCATCTCATCCGTGGAGGAAGGGCTAGCTCTACTTCGCTCCTGGGATATCATCCCTGATCTACCTCCACCACAACTAGACACCCAGAAAGAGCATCTACATCTTGGCACACTGTCAATGAGTGACCATGACAACATTCAGGATGAATTTGTCACACTAAGACCTCCCTGAGTCCACTCATTCAGAGAATTACTTTGGTCATTGGGACTTATACCCCCACTAAGAAAATGCAGCTTTGTCTTGCATCATACAGCTGCACTTATAAGTTCTTGTTTCTTTGTTTTGTTTTTCTTCTTTCCAGTTTAAGCTTGCAAGTTCAACCGGTTCACACAAACAACTATGCCTCTTTGAACTTCACTCAATTAAAAATGTGGCACACTTCACACCATCCAGACCAAATCCTACCTCCTCATCCAACCTGCTTCCTACCTACATGTCAGTAAGTAAACACGTATTTTATCTACCTCTGAATTTAAATGATATATAAAGAACTAACTTTAAATGCCCACGGCTTCAATCACCCGGCCAAAAGAAACTCCATGTGGCAAACAGCAAAGGCACAATCGTGCTTTATCCTTTGTTTTCAAGAAACACACTTTACACACAAATACTGCAACCCTTAGGCCCCATACACAAGGGAGGATTTTTCCGCGGATACGGTCCAGCGGACCGTTTCCGCGGATAAATCCTCTCGAGGATTACAGCAGATTTTAATGCGATGGAGTGTACTCACCATCGCATTGAAATCCGCGCCGAAATCCTCTGGCGATGACGTGTCATCACGTCGCCGCGATTATGACGCGGCGATGTGCGCGACGCTGTCATATAAGGAATTCCACGCATGCGTCGAATCATTACGACGCATGCGGGGGATCCCTTCGGACGGATGGATCCGGTGAGTCTATACAGACCAGCGGATCCATCCGTTGGGATGGATTCCAGCAGATGGATTTGCTTGGCATATCATCAAATATTCGATCTGCTGGAATCCATCCCAGGGGAGAAATATCCGCGGAAACAGATCCGCTGGAGTGTACACACCATAGGATCTATCCGCTGAAACCCATTTGCTGGGATTTTTCAGCGGATGGATTCTATCGTGTGTACGGGGCCTAAGAGGCACTCGCAAAGACTACCCACATATCTAACTTGCATCAGGCCCTAAGAAAACTGGAGGGGTATTGATAGCAATTCACAAGTCTGTGTCCTTACAACTCCTGTACCAAGTGTCCGATTCACTCAGGGGGTAGATAATCCTAATTTGCTCTATTTACAAAACTCTCTAAACATTGGTAACTGTATATGTCCCCAACAAGCGGCAAGTGAACTTTCTCCAAAAGGTTAACAAGACCCAACGTATCCATAAAGGATATCTTGTTCTATGCGGACACTTTAATAGCATACCAGAGACATCTATGGACACCTCCAACCCCACCCCAAGATGAGTCCCCAATTTGAACAAATTCATCCATAAAAATGCGCTCTATAATGTATGGCGTTGCCACCGTTTCACTGAAAGGTGTTACATCTTTTGTTCATCAGTGCATAATACTTATAAAGACTATTTTCTAGTAAGTATAGATATGGTCCAGAAAAGAGAGTTTCACCCAGAGAAAAAGGCACCTAATCCCAAATAGGTAGAGAAAGTTTTTTCCCAAAAAAAAGGGGAAAGGAAAGGGGGATAATTTGTGGTGCGTGTTTTTATGAGATGATAGTGATGAGTAAGCATAAATTCGTTGTTATAAAATTTACAAAAAATACTTTATTCATTTAGAGATACAAAATATACAATATACAAAAATGTCTTAAAAATAAGTGGACAAGCAGTTATTGAATTGATTCTCTGGGTAACAGGAAACATCATTCAGTTGAAGGAAAGATGCAACTGGAAAGGAAATCGCATAGACCCTACATGTTTCGCGGACTTCCGCTTCTTCAGGGGAGGGAGCGATATCCAATCAGAATAAATAACTGAAAAAATATACAGAAATATTAACCAATGAAATATGATACACAATCCAAAATATTGAGTAACATAGATCTAGGATGGCACAAATCATAAAATGGTTCCAGTGTTTTAAAACACACAACATCTTACCCACAGGTTGCCCACAAACGATGAATGCCACAGGGTCTCGCCAAATATGGACTGGTCATGTGCGTGTTCCTGCAGATAGCAGGAAAGATTTTATATTGGCCACAAAAGGACAGTCAATAGAAGGTAAATGTGTGAGTGGGAGATTAATATATATTTAGAAACAAAGACATAAATAGCTGTCCAAAAAGGATTGCTGAATAATATAATAATTATTAAAGAGTAGCCATAGTGTTAATTAGCATACAAATAGGGTTGCCACCTCATCCCTTTAAAAAGGAACACATATTAATTACACAGGTTCTGTGGCTAATTAAGGTGGTAATTAGATTCATTTGGTGCCTTACCTGCATTAAATTAACCTCAGAACCTGTGTAATTCATATGTGTTCCTTTTTAAAGGGATGAGGTGGCAACTCTACATACAAATGGCCCTTGACAATGTTTGTTCTAATGAAAAAAAGCATATGATACTCACATAGGTTGCACTGTGAAAGGCTAAATAGCCAGTAATATCAGCAGATAAAATGAACTTCAGGGTTAATTCAGAAGAACTGTGCAGGTTTCACAAATTAGCTGTTTAAAAAATATAGCAAATGGCTGCAGTTACAAAAGGGTCTCCAGCCTCCAAACCGGACATACATAGAAATAACCAAGATTAAACAAACAGATACAAATGTGTCAATGCAAACACATTGAACACAGAGTGATGAAGGATCACAAGTCAGTGACTCATTAGTGAAATGATTGCTGCAGAGAAGTTCACATACCTGCAAGCCATCTGTACAAGGATCAGAAGTAATATCACAGACTCACATAGCGTGGTATAGTAAATATATCTGATGCCAGAAAAAGATCAGCTTTTGTACCTCCCTTTTACCACACTTTTGCTTTTTCGTTTATTTGTTTGAGAGTACCCTTCCTCTCTTCCTTCCTTCATTCAAACCTCTTTCCTTTTCCCTCCTTCCTCTCCCCATCTTTCCTTCTGTCCCCCTACCCTTTCTCCCTCTGCACAATCCTTCCCATATCTCAGGCACTGCATGTTTGTTCCCAACTCACATCCATCACCTGCAAGCCCAGTTAACCCTCCTTTTACATATACCTCTATCAATAGGTCTTTTCTAGGATTTTCCTTTTGTGAACCCCCCAATTGTTGGTCGCTCTAGGACTTTGCTGGGAGACCCGGACGCTGTGCCCATAGGTAGGCGACATGATCCTCAATCCCCTTGCTTACTATGTTTTGGCCTACAGAGATGGTCCACCTGACAAATCTCCACTGGCCATAGTTATAATTATATGTGTTTCTTGTTAATGATCTTTTTTCTCTGTACTCCATCTTGTACATCGTCTCCTAACGAAGTGATTAATAAATCGCAAAACTAGTCGAGACCCAAGGCTGTTTGTCTCATGGCGCTTCTGGTTCACCTGTACCCCCTCCTTATCTCTGAAGGGATTGCACATCTTGTGACCTAATCGCTGTATATGTACTGTATTTTAAATGTATTGTCTGTTCTTTTTAAAATATATTTTTTATGTATATTTTGTGAATACATCTTTTTAAAAATTACTCTTTTGTATCACTCTGGTTGAGTATAAACACTTTACCCCGTACCGGTATAGTCCTCCCCACCCACTCATTGTCTGTCGGCTTTCAGGGTTTCTGGGGATTCCCTGAACCTGTCAACTTTATCTTTGATACTAGGATGATGGTACACCCCTAACCCCTTTGTACTTTTTTTCACCTGAGAGGTTCAAATCTTATCTTATTTACATCTGGGTAGTTTGGCAGGCAGCAAGGCTGGATTAGCCTGTAAAGACAGGTTCCCTAAATATATGGCTCAGCCAATTAGGAAGTGTCCCAAAGGGGTGGGTGGGGTTACACTGACAGCGCCCGAGCTGGTGGCATGCAGCACCAATCCAACATGCCAACCATGCAGCTGATAACAGCAGGGAACCAAGCTGCTCTGCCAGACTGACGTGTAGTCATGCATTCCCCGCATCTGCCCACCCATTGGCTGCAGTATGACATCAGACACAGGAAGCCCACTAATGCACATGAGGTACGAGGTACCATAGTAACCACAGAACTATCTGCTCATAAGGATCAATTGGGTGCCGCCAGCAACATCCAATCCACAGCAGCTGGTGGTCCCTGTGGCCCAGATAGGCAAAGAGAGCCCAAGGATTGAAAGTGGGTTCACCTAGTGGAAGAGGGCAGAGAAAACGCAGCAGCAGTCTCAGGAACACAGAAATACATTAGAGTCAGCCATATGACAATAAAAAAAAATGGTAAAACAAATAGAGATGGCAATGAAGCAGTTTAACGCCTCGTATGACAGTTCAAGAGTTTGTATTTAAAAGTGAAATTGCCAGTGCTGGAATTGATCAGAAAAAATATATATGAATATACATTTTTTGATCTATAACAAAACGTTACATTATAATGAGCAATTTGAGAAAAACTGTGGAAAAGAGGGGAAATTTATTAATGAAATTTACATATGCTAGTCTTATTTGCCTATATTGCTAGTCGAATTCAGCACCCCCTGACACAAAACCATCTAGAAATGGCCCGAGGGACAGGAGTTTGTTCAAACTTGGAGAAGAGGCCGCGTTTAGTCTAAAAATCCATCTTTGATCACGCTGCAATATAATTTTATTACAGTGGCCACCACGTGAACCTGGATGCACACTACTCAGGACTACAAAAGATATTTGTGTGGAGGCCACATGTCTTCCTAGAGGGAGATCTGGATTACAAGATTTCATGATATTAGGATGTTGATAAATGCCAGAACGCCAACATAAAAAGGATACCACTCCTCTTGTCTTGCAGTTGTCAAAATTCTTCATTTGGTAAAGTAAAGTGATTTGGTATCTTACAATCATGTACCTACAGTAATTACATCCCTCTGCATGGGTCTTTTTCATCACCAACTGTATATTCACACTACGTGCCATTATTTATGGTTCGCTTGTCCCTAACTATTACATTACACATTGGCTTGCCTCTTTCCTCATAGATAATTTGGATGGTGAAATTGAGGATCACTTTTAGATTTTTATTAAGTCTTCTATGTCACAATTCATCTTCCTCCCCTCTCTTCCTAGGATTGTTTATCCCTCTGCGATCTTACCACTCAAGTAAGATTTCAAGATATGTACCATGTGCCTTTATAATAGTATAGCTGGGGCTCCAGCATATCATTATACTATACTATATGTTTATAGATTGTGCTTTATATATATACTTCACAGGCTACAATGGAGTTATTTGAACTGAAATTACCCTTGTTTACAAGCTAACCAAAGTATGGTTAGCTTGAATACTGAATCTTGTATTATATTTGGCAGATTTGCTTTCCATTCTAATAGACTGGGGGTTAGATTCACGTAGATCGGCGTTTCTTTGTGCGGGTGTAACGTATCCTATTTACATTACGCCTCCGCAACTTTTACAGGCAAGTGCCATATTCTTAAAAGAAAGTTGCGGCGGCGTAGCGTAAATAGGCCAGCGTAAGCCCATCTAATTTAAATTGTGAAGAGGTGGATGTGTGTTATGTAAATTAGGCTTGACCCGCATGCGCCGTCCGTGGAATTTCCCAGTGTGCATTGCTCCAAAGTACGCCGCAAGGACGTCATTGGTTTCGACGTGAATGTAAATGATGTCCAGCCCCATTCACGGACGAATTACGCAAACGACGTAAACAATTCAAACTTTGACACGGGAACGACGGCCATACTTAACATTGTTACGCCACCATATAGCAGGGGTAACATTACGCCGGGAAAAGCCTAATGTAAACAGCGTAAATGTACTGCGTCGGCCGGGCGTACGTTTGTGAATTTGCGTATCTAGCTGATTTACATATTCTAGGCGTAAATCAGCGTACACGCCCCTAGCGGCCAGCGTAAATATGCAGTTAAGATCCGACGGCGTAAGAGACTTATGCCAGTCGGATCTAATAGAAATATATGCGTAACTGATTCTATGAATCGGGCGCATAGATACGACCAGCCGGACTCAGAGATACGACGGCTTATCTGGAGATACGCCGTCATATCTTGTCTGTGAATCTACCCCTGGGTGTATTTTTATGTGGGTCTGGCCCGGTCCCTTATGGGTGGAATTGCATGATTACCGATGCCTATACCTGGTGGATTTTGGACAGCATGCAGCAGCAAAGGTTTATAAACCTTATATTATGTGGTCCTGTCTACACGGGTCAGTAAACAATGCATATTGTGATCAACTTTTATATTGTGTATATCTACATGATATCCAACTGTACCCTTTTCCTTGTAGATAACCCCTATAAAAACCACTTACCCATGAAGAAGAAAATATAAATATACATATTTCGAAATGCATTGTATAACTCAGTTTCTGAAAGAATCATCTGGTTATTTTTGTACTTTCACAAGAATACTTGTTATGTAACTACATCAACATTTTATCTGTAATCTTTTTTTTTTTTTTATATGTACAAATTAAGTTTACTGTGAATCTTTATATGTTGAAATGTATGCCCTAAAAAATCCCACTCAGAGGGTTTTGTCCAAGGAGTATAGTCTATTAGGGGTATGGGCATCTGTTCCCCTTTAACAGCAATTTACACACACAGGCCCGGATTCACAGACAGCGGCGCACATTTATGCCACCGTAGCGTATCTCCTGTACGCTACGCAGATGCAGCGCAGAGGCAAGCACTGCATTCAGCAAGCTATTGCTCCCAAAGCTGTGTCGGCGTGGCGTAGATTTCGAAGGCGCAGGCTGGCGTAGGTGGAAGTGGGCTTGCCCCATGCAAAGCCATGCAAATGAGGCGTGACCCATGCAAATGATGGTTTCAGGGCCAGACAAGTACATTGAACGAACTGCGCATGCATCGTGTCATGGACGCATCCCCGTGCGCAAGCTCATAACCACGTCGGAACAACTACCTAAGATACACCGGATCACTGCCTACGCCATGAACGTAATCAACGTCCATCCAGACACACGTCCAACGTAAACTACGTAAAAAACGCCGGCTTCTGTTCCCTGATGCAGACCTTTACATGTCTGCTGCTGAGTTACACCTCCTTTATGGGGCTTAACTTTACGCCGGACGTACAACTTATGCGCACCTCTCGTAGCCTGCGTCGGGCGAGCGCAGGTTCGTGAATCGTTGTATTTTCCTCATTTTCATATTTGAATGGCTAATCAATGGCAGCGCCACCATGCGGCCAGTGTAAATGTGCGCCCACCCTACGCTGGCGTAGACAAGTTACGTTGGCGGAATTAAGCCTGTTTTTAGGCGTATCTTAGTTTGTGGGTACGGCGCACAGATACGACGGCGCATATTTACGCGGCGTATCTGGAGATATGTCGGCGCAAGTGCTTTGTGAATCCGGGCCACAGTTTCTAGTCTTGAGAACATTAAGTTTAAAAATAAAATGGGTAGCAAACTAGAAGGATATTAGTGGCGCTTAGAGATTGGTAATGGAAGAAGGGACTCAGCCCAATGACAAGTATAGAAAATACAATTGTTAATGATGCTCATGGTAAAAAATATTCATAATAAATATATAAATAATAATGTCCAAAACATAGAAATGTCCTTGTAATACATCAGTCCATGTTAACAACATTGCAAGTGTAAGCAGCCAGCTGTCAGAGTAGAAGTAGCCCCGGAACGACAGTCATACAAGAAAATACAACAGTGCTATCTGAGTGTAGTAGAGGGTTAAAAAATGCTGTTTTAATTAATAAAATAGAGGAACTCACAAACACAGGGTGTAAAGGTGCATCTCACATATGGGGGCCTCTCTACTGCAATTCATATATGGCCTGCTGTAGGCAAAATTGTCCAGGGGCTGCTTGGCCGGTATTGGTGGTTCCCAGGGCTCCAAGTCACAAAGCCATCAGGTGTGACATCACAGGAGGGAAAAGCAGGAGAACCGTCTGAAAGGCACACGCTTGAAGCATGCATGCTCCTTCCTCAGACCTGACCTAGTCCAGATCACAGCCCATGGACATTTTGCCTATAGCAGTCCAGATATGAATTGTAGCAGAGAGCCCCCCATATTTGATATGCACCTTTACACCCTGTGTTTGTGAGTTGCTCTGTTTTATTCATTATCCCCCTGGTTCCGGCTGAACGCAAATATGCAGCCTGTTGAGGCCTGGTCCTTGGCACCAAGGGGCTGCATATTTGCATGAATTTCAGTCCAAACAGCTGTGCTAAGAGCGTGTGCAGTGCACACTCTTGAGACAGTTACCAGCTCCTAACCAAAAGCTTGAAGTTTTCCTAAGTCACTCCTCACCTCCCGGCATCATAAATATCTTAAAGGATCGGGGGATGCCAGCGTGAAAAGGTTAAAACAGCATTTTTTAACCCTTTACTACACTTAGATAGCGCTCCTGTGTTTTATTGTCTTAAAAATAAAATGTCAGCTCCTAGCACTAGAACATTATTTACTTTAGTAAAAACAAACTTTTATAATAAGCATCGGTTTGAAAATAAATTGATACATTTTCAGGTCACTCTCTTCCAGCCAAGAAGCTAAAATATGGATAGTTGCTGTGACTTAAACAACAAGGGGGCAGATCCACAAAGCACTTACGCCGGCGTATCTCGAGATGCGCGGCGTAAGTGTATCTATGCGCCGTATCCACAAAACGAGATACGCCTGAAAAATAGGTTTTTCCGACCGACATATTTTTTCTCCGCTGGCGCATCGTGGGCGCAAATATACGCTGGACACACCATTGATTTGCTATTCAAATATGCAAATGAGGGAGATACGGCGATCCACGAACGTACGTGCGCTCGACGCGGGCTACGCGCGCCGCGCATAAGACATACGTCCGGTCTAAAGTTACCCCTCCTAATAGCAGCTGTAACTTTGCACCAGACGTGTGCAGGTCAGCTGGAGAGCAGCTTCAGCAGCACTGTTAGGGATGAGCTGAGCATCCACACTTGCAGGACAACAATCTGTATGCCAACATGCCAGGGGCATCCATGGTCATAGCTATACCACTGGCTTTACATGCGCGTAGAAGGAGGAGGGCACGGAGGAGGGCATGGGAGAGGATATACCGACTGCACATAAACGTCTTTGGCATGGGGGATTCGGAGGTGTATCACATCTTCAGATTCAGCCCTACTGCCATCCTGGAATTAGCCACAACCCTGAAAGATGACATCACCTGACAGACACAACACTCACAAGCAGTGGAGCCACTGGTCAAGGTACTGGCAACACTCCATTTCCTTGCCAGTGGCTCGTTCCAGCGTACAAGTGGAGTTGTGGCTGGGATGGCACAATCCTCCATTAGCAGATGTGTGCACCAGGTTATCCCCGCAATCCTCAGACGCATGGCCCACCACATTGTCAGACCCACCCAGGAGCATCTGCGGGTGAAGGTAATGCGTGATTTCTACAGAATTGCAGGATTCCCACGCATCGTGGGGGCCATTGATTGCACACATGTGGCACTACAGCCCCCCCCCTCGTGACACAGAGCACATATACCGCAATCGGAAGCACTGGCACTCCATCAACATACAGGTGATAGCCGATGCCCAATGCCTCATATGGGGTCCAGCCACGACAGCTACATATATCGTCAAGGCCCCATCCCAACAGAATTCGAACAGAACGCATATGGGGACAGCTGGCTGGTTGGTGAGTGACATGGGTGTCAGGCATGACTGTCCGCCCCCATGATGCAGACATCACGAGGGGCACATGCACGACTAACATCCTTCTGTCTTTTCCCTTCCAGGTGACTCTGCATATGCACTAGGACCCCATCTCATGACTCCATTTCGGAATCCTGAAATGAAACCCCAGGAGAGCAAAGATACAATGATGCACACATACGTACCCGTGGAGTGGTGGAACGCAACTTTGGCCTCCTGAAGTCCCGTTTCCGATGCCTGGATAAGTCTGGGGGTACCCTGTTGTATTCCCCAAACTTTGTGTGCCAGATCATCGTTGCACAACTTCGCCGAGAGAAAGGGCCTGGAGATTGACCTACGTGATGACCTGACCCCCGAACCAGACAATCCCCCCCTAACCGAGGCTACCCTGTCTTCTGAGGGAAGAGCAGTCAGGAGATGCCTCGCAGTAGGCTTCTTTGCACATTAAACACACACATGCATCACGGCACAAGGAGAATGCACGCACCCCACATCATCATCACATTGGATTAGCCCAAGTCCACCAATCAGGACTTGGGAGCAGCAACGCCACGGCAAGGCTCCAATTATGTTGCTGTACATTCATACACCATTCACACGGACCTGGGGATCACTTCTCCCTGGTCCTGGGGATCACTTCTCCCCGACAACCAAGGGTGACAGCCCTTTTCCGGCAGGAATGTCACCCCCACATTCAAACACCAGTCACACTGTAGCCTGCACTACTAACCGTGTGCTTTGGCTACAAAAAAAAAACACATAACCTGAGTATATGACAAAAAGAAACATAAAACACTCATAACTTTAGTCAAAAAGAAAAAAAAATGTTTAGCTCCACATGGGAGACTCGGAGACTAGTGGGGGGGGGGGGAATCAGGAGGAGGATCATCCTATGGTCTCTACACACCTGGCGGCCTGCCCTCCAACGCCAGGGCGATGCGGGTGAGGACCCAATTGGTGTCCACATGCAGCTGCACCCCCACCTGGATGGCTGCCGTGTTGTCCCTGACAGCCTCTGTCAGGGCGTGGAACTCCTCACCCAGGCCTGCTGTGGTGGCCTGCAGATCAGCCAGGCAGGTGACCACAGATAAGGAAATGCAGCCCAACTCCTCCACAGCTTCCTTCACGGAGGCCATGTATTGGGCCATGTGGTCCATACTCTGGGCAACCTCACCCAGATGGCAGGTCTGGCGGGCCTGGTCCCTCCTGAGGTGGTCAGGGATAACATCTGACACCCCCCTTGTCTTCCTAGCCACCTTCCTGGGTCCTGAAGTGGCTTGGGGCCTGGGAGAAGGGAAGACCATTGGGGGGGAAGCCCTGTTGGGGGAGGAGCAGGAGGGGCTACCCGTGATGGTGGGTTCACTGGTCCCAGCCACAGGGGAAGACTCCTCCAAATGGAGCCTCACCTCATTCCCACTCATCACCTTCTCCTCCTCAACCACCTCCTGAGGAGGGGTGTGGCCACTCCCTTCCACAGAGGACTCCTGGCTTGCCAGGTGGTCTGACTCAGCCTGATGTCCGGGGGATGGTGTGGACTGGCCAGATGGCCCAGCACCCTCCTGCACATCTGTGGATGACACAAAACATTCACATGTTGGAGGATCCACACACTTGTCACATGTTCCCTTCCACCCCCACACATGCTACACACCAGATAGGAGATAAAACACACTTACCTGTCCTCAGGGCATCCGCAATGGAGTCAAAGCCCTCAACTCCCTCCACTTGATGCCTGTGGAGGCACTGGGCAACCACCTGCTCCTCAGCAGTGAGCGTCTCGGTAGTTGCAGGTCCCCCTCCAGTGCCCCTGGCATGAGTGGTCATCCTGGCCAGCTTACCTTGGACCAGGCGACGCAGATCGTAATTTTTTTTCGAAATGTCATTGGGGCTCCTGCCCTCACTCCCCAAAGCATTAACATCATCAGCAATCTGCACCAGGATCTCCCTCCTCCTGGCCTGCGTGGTATTGGCACTCTCTTCCCCATGGAGATACCTATCATACTGGGCCATGGGTCGTCCGTTCAGCCCTTAATTTGCATGGGGTCACGGCTCATTTCAATGGAACACGCCTACTTCCTTCCTACTTTCACTTATGCCGGCTTACGCCTCGGAATTTACGTTGCGCCGGCGCAACGTCAGGCGCAAATACTCTGAGGATACGGTACTTGCCTCTCTAAGTTGAGCTGGCGTAGCGAAAATGAGATGTGCTACGCCGGCCTATATATGCGCCAATGTACGTGGATCTGCCCCTTGGTCTTTAAGAAAAACAAGTCTCATTTTTTTTACACCAAATAAAGTTAAACTATTTGTTTACTGAGTTCGGAATTGATTTTGTGTCATGCGCCAAAAAAACAGCATTTTATTTTGTCAAGACAAACCTTTATTCTTTCTAAAATAGGTGTAAATTTTCATACCATGACTCTAGAAAAAGAGGGGGACCGGGAATAGAGAGGTAGCGGCTGCTAGTACCGCAAACCCACACCAACTATCACCCAGACAAAAATGTATGAATGGACTTTCTCGGTACTGATAACACAAATCAATATGGCATGCGCCGTCCCCTAAATTTCCCAGCGTGCATTGCTCCAAATGACGTCGCTAGGACGTCATTGGTTTCGACGTAAACGTAAATTACGTCCTCGACCGACATATGGAAACAACGTAAAAATTCAAAATTCGACCGGGGAATGATGGCCATACTTAACATAGGATACGCCGCATATAGCAGGGGTAGCCATCCACTGGAAAAAGTCGAACACAAACGACGTAAAAAAAAAGCGCCGGGCGTTCGTTTCTGAATCGGCGGAAATCCTCATTTGCATATTCGTTGCATGAAAAAAACGAAACGCCACCTAGCGGCCGGCCTGGAATTGCAGCCTAAGATCCGACGGTGTAAGTCACTTACACCTGTCGGATCTTAGGGAGATCTATGCGGAACCTGATTCTATGAATCAGGCGCATAGATCCAACGGAACTCAGAGATACGACGGCGTATCAGGAGATACGCCGTCGTATCTCTATCTGAATCCGGGCCACAGCTTTTTAAAAAAAAACAGAGCTAAGACCATCAGCCTCACTTAAGATACAGCGACAGAATTTACAAACGGAAAACCGTGGGATATCTGGGATTGTGAGGTGGAGTCATAGGAAGACCTCTACCGGTTTCACGGATAACCGCTTCTTCAGGAGGTAGTCAGGGATCGAGGACCATAGAGGAACTCGCTGACCAGGGTCCCCCGTGGCGAACAAGGGGAAAGAAAAGCAGATAATACTCTATGCTAGTAGTAGCACTAGGTTAAGGGCGGATGGGGAGCAGGCATTAAGGCAGGTATTTAAATTCAAAAATGGCGAGGCAGCTGGAGATGATCAGCTGTAAGCCAGAAGAGACCCCCAACAACACTGGTTAACAGTGGAGGTTAAGGGAGCCAAAGAGATGGGGTACCGCACAGCCACACAGCATCCCAGTATTCCAGCCCAGGGAGAGTCACAAAAGCTGTATTTTTTTTGTATAATAAATTAATTTTTTACCATATTGATTTTTGTTATCAGTACCGAGAAAGTTCATTCATACATTTTTGCCTGGGTGATAGTTGGTGTGGGTTTGCAGTACTAGCAGCCGGTACCTCTCTATTCCCCCTCTTTTTCCTAATCAATTCCGGATGATGGTACATTTTATTTTTATTTAAATAATCTAATCTGAGGCTATACTCAAAATGTATGCACTCTAGAAAATAAGTATTTTCTAATGGAGATGTATTTTTATTTTTACATAGTTTCAGCTCATAGACCAAAAACACAACCATATTTTGTCAAAACAACCCTTATTTTTGGCCCAGCAGTTCAGCACTCTGAATTTTATAATATACTGAGACCTGTAGGGCCAATTTAGCAATGTATCATTATTTTGTTTCTTCAAATACAGCAGATTTTACTTCAATGAGATTGGAATTGTTTTATAAATAGTAATATTACATGTGTTTGTAATCTG
Source organism: Rana temporaria (assembly GCF_905171775.1). Taxonomy (NCBI): domain Eukaryota; kingdom Metazoa; phylum Chordata; class Amphibia; order Anura; family Ranidae; genus Rana; species Rana temporaria. Next base: position 223,260,769 of record NC_053493.1, read on the forward strand.
CCACCAGCCTGCCAAATGCATATAGCCCTCTGCTACACTCTCCTTCCCAAAACATAAAATATGGCCTTTACCTCTAAGTCTATGATATGGGAGATTTGCTACACCCATTCTGCCAAACTAGCGTGTTTATTAATTCACAATGCACGGGATATATTCATGGGCGTCCGCTGAATTTTTTTCAGGGAGGGGCACTTCGGCAGCAGTGATACACAGTCGCATTTAACCCTTTCTTCAAACGCTAGCGGGGGTTAAAAGCGCCCCCGCTAGCAACCCAATAGATGGTAAAGCGCTGCTATTTAGCGCCGCTTTACCGATAATATGGCCAGCTGGCAGTGTGAAATAGCTCTTGAGATAATTCAGCTTCACTCCATGCCCATATAAATATAGCCTAGAGAATGTACAGACCCCCCTTCAGCACAGATGGACCCCCCATTCCGCACAGACCCCCCTTCAGCACAGATGGACCCCCCTTCAGTACAGACCCCCTACAGCACAGATGGACCCCCATTCAGCACAAACCCCCCCCTTCAGCACAGACGGACCCCCCTTCCCCCATCCCATTCAGTACTTCAGATCAGCCATCAACGCTGCACAGGCACAGCAGGTTCCCTCCCCCTGTGTACACATAAACACTGGCGGGGAGGAGGCTTCACTCTGCTCGCTGTGCCTGTGGACAGCTCAGACAGCCCGTGGCCGCAAAACTCTTCAACACCTTCTTAATTTTCCAGGGGGGGGTCAATTGCCCTATGGAGCGGACGCCCATGGATATACTGTATAATATGATACAATTATTGAACTCTATCCTGGACACGGTAGACTAATTCAAACTCACCTGGGAACCCTCGGCCACACATATTGGGGTTGTTCTCTGACCCCGGTATAGAGAACGCTGGACACTTACCTATCCAACACAGTGTCTAAGCTTCCCTTTGCCATTAGCCTTCGGTGTACTTCCTCCTCTACTACCCCACCTCTCCTACCCCTCCTCTTCTCTCTTACTCCTTCACACTTGTCTCTATCTTTCTTTCTTTTCGCAGTTTTTTGATCTGCTCCTGCACTTGATGCAGGCACGAACCCCAACAGGCACTTATTACGTTTTTTCCTCGATGGGGGTTCTGCTTTTTTCCTTTGTTCTCAGTTTTATCGCTTCCATTTAATCCACAGAATTTCTTTTAGGATCCAGGGCGGGATAGATGTTTCTCTTCCACCTAAGCTCACATGGTTGCGCTTCATTTTTCCTATTTTCCCCTATTGCTCCTTGTAGCGAGGGCAAATCACTGAATCCCTGACACATTTTTACTATAAGTTCAGCAGTCACACCTAATGCTCTTTTTTCTAGTTGTTAGATGACCCAATCTGGCTACTTCCTGCACAGCTTGATCCCGGACAGGGTGCAGGAGGTGAAGGTGACAGACACTACTGGATTGCTCATTGTTATATGGGTAATGTATGTACATACACTGTTGATCAGTTTCTTCTGTACATGAATATGCTCTGGACACTGTTGTTTGTCCTTTCTTGTACTATCTTACATTTTTTCAATAAAAACTACTTGAAAAAAAAATATTGAACTCAGGAAATTGATTCAGAAGCTCTAAATTACGATTTCTGTAGATACTCTGGGGTAGGTTTACTAAAGGCAAATAGACACTTTGCAAAGTTCAGTTGCCACTCTGTATGAGCTGTTGCTCTAGAGATTTGTAAATAAGCAGACGTTATGCTGTCTTCATCATCCAATCAGCACAATGCAGTTTTTTTTATTTGCCTTACCTTATTTACTAAGCTGTGGAGCAACTGCACTTGCAGAATGCAACTGCCCTTTGCAACGTGCACAGACTATTTGCCTTTAGTAAATCAACCCCTCTGTCTCACTTCCAAGGGTTTTCAGAGGCTGTTACAGCTATCTAACTTGATTCAATTTAACCATGCATTTTCCTTCAGGTAACATTCAAAGGATCACACCAATTTCCTTTATTGACTTTGTGGTAGGGGCAACAGAACTGATAGGTGATTCAACCCAAGAGTCCACCAAATGCAACCTTTGATAAAGTCATGCACCAGCTTATAGGATGACAATTTATTTTAATTTTTTGGTCTACTGTTACAATGTCAAGGGTGCACTTTAAGGCAAAATAGATGAACTCATGTGAGTGAGTATGGGGTATGTAGTCCCACTACCTATTCAACAAAAAAGTGTAAACAGTGAATAAAATCAGGAGGCAGTTTTTGACAATTCCTTTATTGAAAATCAAAAACAGTGTCCCCAATGTAAATCTATCATCAATCACAACACCGACGCCACTGCCGCACCCTAAGAAAAAAAAAACGATCTGCTGGCTTACCAAGTTGTTATATAGGTAAGGGGCAGAGCCACCTGGCGATGTCACCTGTGACATAACCGGCCGGTGCATGCTGGATCAGTGACATCACAAGGTGGCGGTGCCACCATGTGACATCGCCAGGTGGTTCTGCCCTTACCTATGTAAAAAATGTCAAATGGCAAAACAAACATTCTGAGGTTTGCCTTAGTTTACCCCGAGTGTGAATTTTTTATTTTTCGGGGACAAGGTGCTTTGGGATATGTGGCAGAGCCCCCACTGCCCTAAAGCACCCACCCATGTTGAGGGCATCTGGCATGATATGGTTCGGATGGGAGCACTTGCTTGCCCCCTCATTTCCTGGCCTGCTGTGTTGCATGCTCACATAACGGTCTGGTATGGATTTTGGGGGGACCCACACCATTTTTTTCTATCTATCTGGTGTGGTGTTCCCCTTAAAATCCATACCAGACCCTAAAGTGCCTGGTATGGATAGGGCGTGACCCCACACGTTTTATTTTTTTATTATTTACATTTTTCTATTGCCAGCAATGCTATCGTATTGCTGGCACATTAAATGTGATTTGACTTTTTTTATTTTTCTTTAGAAATGTCAGTTTTGCTACAGTAGGTTATATCCACAATACAGATGCTCTACTTTACAGGCAGACCAAGGGGACCCCCCAAGCACTATATTTATTATTTTTTTATTATTGTATTATTTTTTTTATTGGTACACTTTAAGCATCATTGTTACATTTTAAGCATCACTGCTCCTGTAAAAACAATATTTAAAAAAAAAAAACATTTTTGCATTGATACATGTCCCCCAGGGCAGTACCTGCTCCCCCCATACAATTCTTATGGCCAATAACTTATAAGCCTTCAAAATGGGCACTTGTTTTTTCAAATTTGAGTTCCATAGACTATAATAGGGTTTGCTGTTCCGGTCAGAACTTTTTCTCTGTTTAGGAGTTCTGGTGCGTACTGAACAGCGGGGAGTGTTTGGCCCATCTCTAATCAACAATGAAATACCTATTGTAGTACGCTTCCAAACTAAATGCTCATATGGCATGGAGTACTTTGGGTTAATAATTATTGAGCATCCTGATAGACACCCTGCTAGAACATCTTATCGATGCATTGAAACCCCATTTAAAAAGCAAAGGGTCTTTTCGACCATCTTTTTTAAGTGCAAACCTAAATGATACCTAAAGCCCTGTACACACGATCGGTCCATCCGATGAAAATGGTCTGATGGACCGTTTTCATCGGTTAACTGCTGAAGCTGACTGATGGTCCATCATGCCTACACACCATCAGTTAAAAAAACGATCGTGTCAGAACACGGTGACGTAAAACACAGCGACGTGCTGAAAGAAACAAAGTTCAATGCTTCCAAGCATGCGTCGACTTGATTCTGAGAATGCGTGGATTTTTAACCGATGGACGTGCCTACAAACAATCGTTTTTTTTCTATTGGTTAGGTATCCATCGGTTAAATTTAAAACAAGATTGTTTTTTTTTAACCTATGGATAAATAACCAATGGGGCCTACACACGATCGGTTTGGTCCGATGAAAACGGTCCATCAGACCGTTCTCATCGGTTTGACCGATCGTGTGTACGCGGCATAAGATATTTCTGTTATGATGGTTGCAAAAACGATGTTTTTAGTAAAAATATGTATAAAAAAATATTATTATTATTATTATTATTATTATTATTATTATTATTATTATTATTATTACTTCTACTAATAATACAAATAATAATAACAATAATAACATTTATTCTTAAATAAAATTGTACTTAGCAGCTTTGAGATTTGACCTTGCAATGTCCTTTAAACAATTATCGGCAGGATACTAAACACTTCTGGAAAGTCTCCAGATTATGAAGTTCCATTTTCCTACTCTTTATTTTCTTTCTTTAGATAATATAAGTTTTATATTACAAATAGTGATATCTTTTAATCAGGAACCCAGTCTTCTCATTTAAAAAGTGTCTGCAGCTGGCAGATATTCTCCAATGTAATGAGTGCATCCAATCTTTATTGACCCTAAGATAATACTAAGAAATATATATACATACACTTTAGTGCTAAACTATGAAAAAAAATCAATACAATAGCTTAAAGGCCATACACTATTGATGTTCACATTCTATATAGTTTATGATGCAACGTACCATATTTTCTCTTAGGGATAAGTTCAAGAATTAAGGAGAAAGGAAATGTTGAGTAGTTTTGTAGTTTATTGTTCAAACAGCGAAAACAATGACGACGGGGACATTAAATGTATAATTAATAAGAGTATGATGCATTTTCTATATCTGCAGGCGATTTTCTTTTAATCTCATATTTTTAGTGAAGCTTTTCTAAATTTATGAAGCTCACACTTCAATAATAACTTTGCATGCCTGCCTTTCACATTCTGCGGTGTCATGTACATTCTCTTTTCAATGAAAACCCCTGGGAATCCAAAAGCAAGTACATTTGGCACATCAATCAAGATATTATTGTATAAACAGGCATGCATCAAAAAGCCTAAGGTACAATACATCTAAATATTTTTTTCAAAACCAAAAAATTAAAGTAATTTCTCTTTCAGGTTGTTTGAATAGATTAAGCATGCATTGACAACATTGGCAAACTGTGCATGATCGACAGATTAATTAGCTAGTGTTATTTTAAACTTTTATAAGGCAATGATCATTTTGTATGTATATACTGTATTTTAAGTAAAAATTTGACTTGCTGGGGGCACATGCGCAGATGCCTGAGAGAGCGGTCACATTGTCTTAGAGCTCCGCTTTGAGGATAAACACACTGGAGGACTAATAGCCTCAGAGTAGCCGCGAATGTTACCCAGCACTGCCGGATACCTCCTGGAATCTCTCAGCACAGTTACCATGGTAATAAAAGGCCCAAAAATAAAGTATAAGGCTGTTTATTCTAAAGTGAAGCCATCGAGGCCATCGTCCAAGATGGCGCGGTCAGATACCTCACAGCTCTGTACACAGCGCGCTCTCACTACCTTGTCACACAGCCTGCAGGCACAGGAACTTGCTGGTGAGTCTGATTCTGATGCTAACAATTCACAAACAATAATCCAATCAAGCATGTTCAAACAATTTGAACAAATGTATTACAGTCCCATTTAGAAGATCAGGAAAATAGGGACCGCCGTTCTAATTTGAGAATAAGGGGAGTACCTGAGACTGTTCTTGATCTACAGGCTATCATGATAGCACTCTTTCAGGAACTACAGCCTGGTATACCGGTAGAGAGATTTGAAATGGACAGAGTGCACAGAGCCTTAGCCCCACACTAAACCAATGGTCCTCCCAGGGACATAAAATTCCACTATTATCGCACCAAGGAGCAGCTATTAGCAGCAACCAAAGGGAAATACACCTGTCATGAAAGGCGGTATGGCCATCAGTAACAATGGCAGGGGAATCCAGTCCTGACGCGGCGGCGTGCGTGGCGCGCGCGCATGGTGATGGCATTTGACGCCAAGACACGCTATTTAAAGCAGCCTGGTCCGTCGCTATCTTGCTTTCCAGTCTACAGCGTATCCCTGGAGAATCCTGCAATTGTCTCCAGCCTGCAACCTGTCCCTGACCCCGGCTACGTCTGACCACCGCACCTGCTCAGCCCCTGGCTCTGTTCTCTGCCCGCCTGTCATACCGACCGGCCTGAACTTTGACTACCCCTTTGGACTTTGCTCTGGCTTCTGATCTGCCCGCCTGTGTTTGACCCGGTCTGCCTCACCTGCTTGATTCCTGTCCCGCAAGAGCCGCGCCTCTACTCCAGCTTGCCATTGGCATCCTGTCAGGACCTTGGTGCACCTTCCTGCTCCCGCATCCGGCCCGCTACTCAGCTTACCACCAGGCGCTTGTGCCCCTCTGAACTCTTGACCCCCTGTCTACTCTACCAGGGGCTCCTGAGTCAGAGGCTTACGAGAGGCCGCTCCCTGCATGTTGGGCTCCACTACCAGGTACGTGACAGTACTGGACAGCCATGTCTGAGCCCACGCAGGGAGCGTCTCCCATGGAGGACTTATGCCGTCATCTGGATGGTCTCACTGCCACTCTAAGAAACCTGCAAGAAGGGTACAGCCGTCTGGAGGGACGCATTCAAACTCTGTCCGCAGCAGCCCCTGCAGAATCCGGAACCTTCCTCTGCCCCCTCAGTTGTGATGTTGGATTGAATTGGAATAAATGCTTATAGAGCGCCGAATGCGAGTTGTGAAACTTGCGTCTAAGCGCTTACCAACAAGCTGGGGGTATCCACTTCCCAGGAGAAAAAAGAAGAAACTAGGACATCTAAGTAAGAGAGGGGAACAAGCAAGAAGTAAACAGAAATATAGAAAGAAGGGAGGGGAGGGCAGGACACAAAAAGCCTATCCTTACTCCCTGACCATGGACCGCAGCCTGAGATTAAGGCAGCGCCCTGCTAAGAGTTGGATGGCCAGGTGTCTATCCGTAGGCTTGTGAAAAAAGCAGTGCTTTCAAGCCCTTACGGAAGGCCATCAAGGAGGAGGATGGTCGGAGCTGATGAGGGAGCTGGTTCCAAAGAGAATTCCCCAGTGTTTGGAGCCGGCGGCCACCCTTTGAAGCTGATCGACTAGGTTGAATAATCGCTAACAGGGCGTTAGTCGAACAAAGCTCTCTGGGTGGACAGTAGTGTTGTGTCATATTCGATAAGTACATCGGGCCTAGTTGCCAATAATGTTGCCACCTGAGCCCAGAGTTCCCACTCCGGAAAGATTTTCTGGGGACCGCAACAAGTACAGGGCTTTTTGCAATGCCTGCAAACTTTTCTTCGCTCTGCAACTCAGGAATTTCTCACTCGAATCTACAAAGGTGGGCTTTGTCATTTCATTATTATCAGGCGAACCCCAAACTTGGGCTCATCGTCTCCTGGAACGCAAGGAAGATTGCCTTAACCTTTCTGAGTACCTTCTTCCAAGCCATGGACCTCATCCATAAGGATACGCAGCTAGCGGCCACCGCAGAAGCGGCATTATGTGCGCTGCAACAGGGGCGCAGGACAGTAGAAGACTATGTGGCAGAATTTAGACAGTGGAGTTCCGATACCAACTAGAATGATGCTGCCCTGCGTTACCCATTCCGTATGGGCCTTTCGGAACCCTTAAAAGATGAACTGGCCCGAGTTGGCATCCCTGCAATGCTTGAAGCTCTAATCCTTCTATCAGTCCAGATTGACAGGCGATTGAGGGAAAGGCGAGCTGAGCTTATGTCCGGCCCTGCGCGCCCAGTATGGATGATGCCACACGTACCTAGTTCTCCTTATCTGGCTCCTCCCAATCCTGTACCAGCCTCCGCCCATACCTCGGAACCAATGCAACTAGGCCTGCTCCGCCCATCTCTGCCCAACAACCTCTGTCTGTACTGCAGGGAACCCGGGCACTACGTGAGGACTTGCCCCGCCAAGCTCCGTAAGTGCTCAACCCTCTCATCTGCTTTTCCCTCCACTTTATGTAACATTGACACTCATCTGGCTATCTCCATCTCACTACAGCTTCCAGGAAGGAACGTCCAGGCCCCCGTCACTATTGATTCTGGTGCCTGCAGCGGCTTCATGGACGCTTCTTTTGCCATCAAACATGGTGTTCCTCTACGACCTAGACGCCAGGAACTCGCCGTCCATTTAGCCGATGGATGAGCCATCAGATCCGGCCCTGTTACACAAGAAACAGTCCCCTTGTATGCTCTCATCTCCAACAACCATTGGAAGCTACTATGTTTAGACATTATTGAATCCCCACTGTTCCCCATCATTCTGGCATTGCCCTGGCTGAGGGCTCACAATCCACAGATTGATTGGGAGTCTGGGAAGATCCATTTTCCTTCCTCTTACTGTCGCCAGCATTGCCTTCAAGAACCTGCATTCACTTTGTCCCCTCTGCTGTGTCTGGAAACCAAAGCTGAGAACCGTTAATTAGTCCCGGAGGCCTATCACATTTTTTTGGATGTTTTTAGTAAAAAGGGCGCTGAGACTCTACCACCACATAGGTCCTACGACTGCCCAATTGATCTTCTTCCTGGCATTCGGGAAAATATTCCCCTTGACTGAATTGGAACTGGGCACCTTAAAGTCTTACATAGACGAAAACCTAGAAAAAGGCTTCATACGTCCTTCCACATCTCCCGCCGGAGCTAGAATATTCTTCGTAGAGAAGAAGGACCATTCCCTACGCCCCTGCATAGATTACCAGGATTTGAATAAGATCACAATTTAGAATAGGTACCCTCTTCCTCTGGTCCCCGAATTATTTCAGAGACTCGGACCCGCTTTCATCTTCACCAAGCTTGATCTCCGCGGGGCCTATAACCTGGTCCGCATTAGAGATAGTGACGAGTGGAAGACTGCGGTCCACACCCGATTCGGGCATTTTGAATACCTGGTTATACCCTTCGGTCTTTGCAATGCTCCCGCCACCTTTCAACACTTTGTAAATGACATATTCAGAGACTACCTCGACCTTTTTGTCATAATCTATCTGGATGACATTCTGATCTTCTCCTCTTCCCTGTCAGACCATCGGGAACATGTCCGAAAAGTATTAGCCCGGCTTTGTCAACATGGCTTCTGATCTTCCCGCCTGTATTTGACCCGGTCTGCCTCACCTGCTTGATTCCTGTCCCGCAAGTGTCACGCCTCTACTCCAGCTTGCCATTGGCATCCTGCCAGGACCTTGGTGCACCATTCTGCTGCCGCATCCGGCCCACTACTCAGCTTACCACCAGGCGCTTGTGCCCCTCTGAACTCTTGACCCCCTGTCTACTCTACCAGGGGCTCCTGAGTCAGAGGCTAACGAGAGGCCGCTCCCTGCACGTTGGGCTCCACTACCAGGTACGTGACAACACCCTAGACTTTCAGGGCAATGTATATCAGATTTTTGCAGACCTCTCCCTACTCACAGTGGCTAAGAGACATGCACTCAAACCCCAATTGCAAGTGCTTCAAAGCAACCAAATCACATACCATTGGGGGTTCCCATTTTCACTCTGTTTTACTTACCTTGATACCAAATATACATGTTGCTCCTCAGATGAATTACAATTGACTCTAATCGACCTGGGACTCATGGATAAAGTCTCAACCAGGGATCAATCTCGTAGACGCTCGGCCTCTCAATCACCTCAACAACAAGCTATAACAGGCTCTGATCCATCATGCTCTACGCCAGAATAACCATAAGCGAGGACGCTTTGATAATTCATCACCAACCAATGAAGATTCAATGGACTGATTCCAATCTATTGATCAGATTGATTCCCATTAGTAGTTCATAGCAGACGATGCTGGATTTTGTGCTCTTCTGTAGGGAATTTAACAGCTTCATAGCCTGGGCCTCATCCCTTTTTTTCTTTTCCAGGAATTTCTTGTATTTTGTCTTTCTTCTTAGGGTAAAGAGACTCACTCATTGTTACATATTGCCTAGTTTTTTTTAAGTATCCCCATGGATTTTTTTATTATTTTCTGTGATATTTTGACCTACTGCTTAGAGCAGGGGTGGGCAATTATTTTTTCGATGGGGCCACATGAGAAACTAAAAATATTTTGGAGGGCCGGGCCAAAAGGCTAAACTCAATACTGCATAAAATCAATTGTATTTCTTTATAAAAAGCAGTAAATATCATTGTTGGACAACTGGTACGAGTACTTGTTATAGTTAAACAATGAAAAAGTGAGGTTGCCTTACAAGAAATGTTTTTTAATTTATTAAACAAAATTTCCCAAAACAAGGAACATTTTTCACTATTTGTGACTCATATTAGTGAAAATTTCCAATCACGTTCACTCAAACACATTTTGAGTTTCATTTACTGTTGGAAAGAGTTCTTTGGCGGAAAAGGAGACATGACGGAGGAAGCCTGAGGAGCCAAGCGGACACAGGAGCCACAGCCGCCGCTACAGAAGAAGAAGGAAGTGACGCGTATGCATATGGAGGGCACAACTGCTGCGCATGATGGGCACAAGTGGCTGCAAATAGTGGGCACAATGGCTGCGTATTATGGGCACAAGTAGCTGCATATGATGGGCACACTGGCTGGGTATGAAGGGCACAAGTAGCTGCATATGGTGGGCACATTGCCTGCGTACGATGGGCACAAGTGACTGCATATGATGGGCACACTGGCTGGGTATGACGGGCACAAGTGGCTGCAAATAGTGGGCACAATGGCTGCGTATGTGTTATACCTGAAGGGTTTCACATGTACTGGCACTTTAAGGCTGGCTCCACCCAGCAGTGATGACAAGGGTCAAGGGGCATAGTAGCCATCTTAGAGAGACCACATGTAAGAAGCAGAGATATGTAATGTCCTGAGATGCATGTTGCAGTGTACAGCTGTACTGAATAAACATCCATTGTTCCAGCCCAGAGTCTTGTGTCCCTCACAACACACAGGATATAACAGTGGCGACGAGGATGGGATTTACAAAGTGTCTATCAGTCTGAGAGAGAGACAAAGACATTGTGGATTGTCACCTGGATAAAAGCAGTCACAGATCCCAGCAGGAAAATGTCATTAATCGGGACATTAAGTGAGTTTGATGGAGAACAGACATCCTGGAGTTCCTGGGTTGAGAGACTGGAACAGTATTTCAGTGCAAATGCCATCCCAGACAACAGGCAAGTAGCAGTGTTTCTGACAGTGGTTGGGGCCAAGACATATGACACTCTGAGAGATCTGCTTTCCCCTGTAAAACCAGCAGCTAAGACATTGGCAGAGCTGCTGACACTGCTAGAGGATCACTTCCAGCCTAAACCACTAGAGATTGCAGAAAGATTTCGCTTCTATCAGAGGCAGCAGCAGACAGGTGAAGAGATTAAAGTTTATGTGCTCGCCCTTCGCAGACTAGCCTCTACCTGTTCTTTTGGGGACTACCTACCTACTGCACTGAGAGATAAGTTTGTTATGGGACTGAATTGTGAGTCAACACAAAAGAGACTGTTAACAGAGAAAGACCTTACCCTTACAAAGGCAATTGAGATAGCTTCAGTGATGGAAATGGCTGTGAAAGATACAGAGGAATTGAACCCCCAGAGCAGAAGGGAAGAGGTGAAGCAGGAAGTTTTCAGAACAGTAGTCAAGCCAACTGTCGCAAACTGGAACTACAGACCCCCACCAAGCCGGGAGTCAGCTTGCTACCGTTGTGGGAATACAGACCATGATCACAAAGTCTGCCGGTTTAAGGATCAGACCTGTCATAATTGCGGTAGGACCGGCCATCTGAAATGAGTTTGCCGTAGCAAGAAGGTGCGAGATAAACAACCTCTGAACCCCAAGACTAAGACATATATGGTGGGAAGATATACATCATCATCTGAGTCAGAGGATGAGCAAGTGCTCCACAGGTTAGACATACATCATATGCATTCAGCACCCTCCGCAATGACTGTAGATGTGACCATTGAGGGAAAGAAACTCAGGATGGATGTAGACACAAGAGCAGCAGTTTCAGTTATCACCCAGAAACAATGGAGACAACTTCAGACCCGAAAAACTGTCCGCCCAACACCAATCAAACTGCAGACATACTCAAAGCAGATACTCCACCCACTGGGTTACGCAAAAGTAAAGGTATTGTACAAGGGTCAGACAAAGAGACTGCCATTATATATCCTAGAAAATGGGGGACCCCCTCTATTCGGGAGAGACTGGATTGCTCACTTTGGTATGCCAGACATCGCCATAAGTCCCTGTAACACCGTTACCATTCCATTAGGAGATAATGAGGGATGGTTGGTGTCCCTGAAGCAGCGGTTCCCAAAGATTTTTGATGACCAGTTGGGAAAAATAAAGCATGACTGTGTGAGACTCAAGCTGAAACCCAACGCTCAGCCTAAGTTCTTCAAAGCTCGGACAGTACCTTTCGCACTCCGAGCAGGTGTGGAAGCAGAACTAAGTCGGCTGGAGGAACAAGGTGTCATCTCAAAGGTAGAGCACAGTGAGTGGGCATCACCAGTTGTACCGGTAAAGAAATCGAATGGGGACTTGCGCATTTGTGGCGATTTCCGCATGGCACTGAACTCTCAACTGGAAATAGACCAGTATCCCCTACCCAGAGTAGATGACATTTTTGCCTCTCTTGCAGGAGGTCAAAAGTTCACCAAGCTTGATCTCAAACAAGCATATTTACAGTTTGAGGTCCATCCTTCTTCCCGCAAGTTTCTGACCATCAACACCCACAAGGGACTGTATCAATATAATCGGATGGTGTTTGGGGTAGCCTCTGCCCCAGCCATTTGGCAACGAAAAATGGACAAGATTTTGGCGGACATTCCTTTCACTCAGTGCCTGCTAGATGACATGCTCATTACAGGACGGACCGACCAGGAACACAAGCAGAATGTGGAGCTTGTGTTGGCGAGACTCCAAGAACAGGGTCTGAAAGTGAACTTAGCAAAATGCCAATTCATGGTGCCTAAATTGGAGTTTTGTGGCCACCTTGTGGATGCAGAAGGTATACACACCACGGAAGCCAAGGTTGATGCTTTAGTCAAAGCTCCAGCCCCAACCAACGTCCAGCAGCTGCGATCATACCTTGGCTTGCTGAACTATTACCACAAATTCCTGCCAGATCTGGCACACACCTTGTTTCCGTTGAACAAGCTTTTGGAGAAACACTCCAGATGGGACTGGTCGGCTGCATGCCAACGTGCTTTTGAAGTTTCTAAGCGGAAGCTGTTGGTGTCACGCATGCTCGTGCACTATGACCTCCAGAAGCCTCTCACCTTGGCTTGTGATGCCTCACCCTATGGTCTGGGGGCGGTACTATCCCACATCTTACCAGATGGGTCAGAAAAACCAGTGGCATTTGCCTCCAGGTCTTTGACAAAAGCAGAAAGCAATTACTCACACATTGACAAAGAGGCTCTTGCGCTGATATGGGCAATTAAGAAGTTTCATCTTTACCTGTATGGTAGGGAATTCACCATACTGACGGACCATAAACCACTCCTTCAGATCTTTAGCCCTGACAAAGGCATCTCCCAGACTACTGCGGCCCGCCTCCAACGCTATGCCCTATTCTTGGGGGCATACAGCTACAAAATTCAGTATCGTGGTCATGATGCAAATGCTAATGCGGACGCTATGTCCCGACTGACAGGGAGGTCTATGGACTCTACTCCACTGGTCAGGAGTTGTCGTTACACCAGCCTGTCCTTCTTGTCTTCTGGGGAGATAGCAGCCCATACAAACAAGGATACCTTTCTGAAAACAATACTCTCCTGGGTACGTTCCGGTTGGCCTGCAACTGTCACACAGGAGTATGAACCTTATTTCCGTAGGTGTATGGAATTAACTGTGGCTGGCAACTGTGTTTTATGGGGAGACCGAGTGATCATTCCACAGACCCTCCGGAGACACATTCTGGACTTGCTACATACTGGTCATCCCGGGAGCACACGTATGAAACAAAAGGCCAGAGGCTATGTGTGGTGGCCAAACCTAGACTCAGATATCACAACATATGTGAATGCTTGTGCTGGATGTGCACAAACGGCAAGAGACCCTCCTCGAGGGTGCGTCCAGCCCTGGACTTGGCCTACGGTTCCTTGGTTTCGCCTACACTTGGACTTTGCAGGCCCGATCAGAGGACACACCTTCTTGATCATAGTGGACGCCCATTCAAAGTGGCCTGAGGTCATTCCTGTTACTCAGCCAACGACTAAGGCAACGGTTTCCATACTGTTACATCTCGCTGCTACGTTTGGATACCCCAGAGAAATTGTCACAGACAACGGTGCACAATTCACCAGTCAGGAGTTTCAGCGTTTCCTAGCTGCCCACAACATCAAGCACAAGTTGACCGCACCTTACCACCCGGCTACAAATGGTCAAGCAGAGCGGTTTGTGCAGACTTTTAAACACTATTTCAAAGCTACAGTGGCTGCAAGTAAACAACAGTCCCTGTCACCCCAGCAGCTGGACTCCTTCCTTTCTGCTTACAGAAACACACCACATGCAACCACTGGGAAAACTCCAGCAGAACTCCTTCTGGGGCGGCAGCCATGGACTGTTTTGGATATGCTCCGCCCTCAAACAGTCCAGGAACATGTACTACAGTCCCAAGACAAGATGGTCCAACACAATGAGCTCCCCCGATTCACAGCCCAACAAAAGGTATGGGCCCGATCTTATGGGGCTTCCAACACCCGTTGGCTTCCTGCTGTCATTGCAGAGACTTTGGGACCCAAGATGTACAAGGTCCGCCTGGAAGATGGTTCCATTTGCAGACGTCATGCGGACCAACTGCGTCCTCGTTCTCAACTGCCCGAATCCCTGATGCCAGCTGAACCACCAGTGTCTCAAGGATCTGCTCCCAGCGAATCAGGATGCACAGAGACTGATGATTGTGGGGACTCTGAACTTTTGAACTCGTCTCCAACAGAGCCCTCCAGCTCTGGTCCGGAGGTCTGTTTACCCTCTGAGCTGGGGGATCCCTTCTTGGCCCCGCCGGTACTCATTCCGGCCAGCCCTGTATCCTCCGGTCCAGAATCGCTGGATGCCCGGCCTCAACGACACTGTCGCCCTCCTGACCGGTTTCAGTTGCAAGAGCGGTTACGAGACTTTCGACGGGGCCGACGGAAGTGATCCGATGACATATTAACCCCGCAACTGTTCCTGGAAGCTTGAAGTCCCGTAATTCTCCTGTGTTTGGAGGACTGTTATTGGACAGCTATCAGTTAATGTTTTGTGCCCGTTATTGTTTTGTTGTGTTTTTTTTTTGTTTTTGTTTTTTTTTTAGGGATGGATGGAAGGTGTTATACCTGAAGGGTTTCACATGTACTGGCACTTTAAGGCTGGCTCCACCCAGCAGTGATGACAAGGGTCAAGGGGCATAGTAGCCATCTTAGAGAGACCACATGTAAGAAGCAGAGATATGTAATGTCCTGAGATGCATGTTGCAGTGTACAGCTGTACTGAATAAACATCCATTGTTCCAGCCCAGAGTCTTGTGTCCCTCACAACACACAGGATATAACAGTATGACAGGCACAAGTAGCTGCATATGGTGGGCACACTGGCTGCGTATGATGGGCACAAGTCACTGCATATGGTGGGCACACTGGCTGGGTATGACGGGCACAAGTAGCTGCATATGGTGGGCACACTGGCTGCGTATGACGGGCACAAGTAGCAGCATATGGTGGGCACACTGGCTGCATTTGATGGGCACAAGTGACTTCATATGGTGGGCACACTGGCTGCGTATGACGGGCACAAGTAGCTGCATATGGTGGGCACACTGGCTGGGTATGACGGGCACAAGTAGCTGCATATGGTGGGCACACTGGCTGCATATGATGGGCACAAGTAGCAGCATATGGTGGGCACACTGGCTGCGTATGATGGGCACAAGTGACTGCATATGGTGGGCACACTGGCTGGGTATGACGGGCACAAGTGACTGTAAATGGTGGGCACAACTGCTGCGTATGATGGGCACAAGTGACTGCATATGGTGGGCACAACTGCTGCGTATGACGGGCACAAGTGACTGTATATGGTGGGCACAACTGCTGCATATGATGGGCGCAAGTGACTGCATATGGTGGGCACAGCTGCTGCGTATGACAGGCACAAGTGACTGTATATGGTGGGCACAAATGTTGCGTATGATGGGCACAAGTGACTGCATATGGTGGGCACAACTGCTGCGTATGACGGGCACTTCAGCAGAGCAGGCTAGGGTGCGGGGGTCTCGACCTCGGGAATAAGCAGGCTACTGTGTGTTTACACGGGGCTGGAGGCGGTCCTGCCGATTCCCATTACATCTGTATGTCTTTCCCTCCGGCCCCCCCCCCCCGCTCTTTAACGCTCTCTGTATCATATCTGTATGTCTCTTTCATTATATCTGTTTGTCTCTTTCATTATATCTGTATGTCTCTTTCATTATATCTGTATGTCTCTCCCATTACATCTGTATGTCTCTTTCATTATATCTGTATGTCTCTTTCATTATATCTGTATGTCTCTTTCATTATATCTGTATGTCTCTCTCATTACATCTGTATGTCTCTTTCATTATATCTGTATGTCTCTTTCATTACATCTGTATGTCTCTTTCATTATATCTGTATGTCTCTTTCATTATATATGTATGTCTCTCTCATTACATCTGTATGTCTCTTTCTCTCCCGCTGCTCCCTATCTCAGAATGCTGCCGCTCTGTGTATGTTTCCTCGAGGGTCACATGTCTCTTTGATTATATCTGTATGTGTGTTTCTCCTCCGCCCCCCCCTCCGCTCTGTGTATGGTTATCATCTGTGTCTCCAACGCCCCCCCCCCCCCCGCCGCTCTGTGTATGCCTCCTCGTCACTTCCGTGACAAATTCTGATGGATTCACTGAAGGGTAGTGTCGTGAATGCCCTGGAACGCATCGCATGTTGCGTTGGAACGCATTGCGCATGCGCATTTCGCCGCCACGTGACTTCCGCAGCATTCTGAGATAGGCAGCAGAATATGACACTGCACCGTAACTAGCGCTCCGCCCGGGGGCCGGATTAAAAGGTCCGCCGGGCCGTATACGGCCCGCGGGCCGTAGTTTGCCCAGGTCTGGCTTAGAGGATATTTTCTTTACAGCTCACTTCTTCATTGCTTAATCTTAATAGCCTTTTATTCCCATTGATTCTCTTTACTTAGACTATAGCTTTTTTATGCTGTCAATTTACTATTTATATGTCATTTATTAGGTACTCGGCTGACCAATCTTCTAGCCAGTATGACTCTGATGACATTGCTTTATTATATATGCATTTAACCACTTAAGACCGGGACCTTTAGGCAGCTAATGGACCCGGACAGTTTTTGCGATTCGGCACTGCGTCGCTTTAACCACTTAAGGACCGCCTCCTGCACATTTACGTTGGCAGAATGGCACGGCTGGGCACATGCACATACAGGTACGTGACCCGGTCTGAAGCTCCGTGACTGGGACCGCGGGACCTGCGGACCCGATCACCGCTGGAGTCCCGCGATTGGTCCCCGCAGCTGAAGAATGGGGAGAGCCGTGTGTAAACACGGCCTCCCCGTTCTTCACTGTGATGGCGTCATCGATCGTGTGATCCCTTTTATAGGGATACATAATCGATGACATCACACCTACAGCCACACCCCCCTACAGTTGTAAACACACGTGAGGTCACACATAACCCCATCAGCGCCCCCTGTGGATAACTCCCAAACTGCAACTGTCATTTTCACAGTAAACAATGCATTTTAAATGCATTTTTTGCTGTGAAAATTACAATGGTTCCAAAAGTTTGTCAAAATTGTCCGAAGTGTCCGCCATAATGTCGCAGTCATGAAAAAAATCGCTGATCGCCGCCATAAGTAGTAAAAAAAAAAAAATTATAAAAATGCAATAAAACTATCCCCTATTTTGTAAACGCTATAAATTTTGCGCAAACCAACCGATAAACGCTTATAGGTAGAAGAATACGTATCAGCCTAAACTGAGGAAAAACATTTGTTTTTATATATTTTTTATAGCAAAAAGTAAAAAATATTGCATTTTTTTTAAATTGTCGCTATTTTTGTTTATAGGGCAAAAAATAAAAAACGCAGAGGTGATCAAATACCACCAAAAGAAAGCTCTATTTGTGGGAAAAAAAGGATGCCAATTTTGTTTGGGAGCCACGTCGCACGATTGCGCAATTGTCTGTTAAAACGACGCAGTGCTGAATTGCAAAACCTGGCCGGGTCCTTTAGCTGCATTTTGGTCCGGGTCTTAAGTGGTTAACTGACAATTGTGCGGTCATGCGATGTGGCTCCCAAACAAAATTGGCGTCCTTTTTTTCCCACAAATAGAGCTTTCTTTTGGTGGTATTTGATCACCTCTGCGGTTTTTATTTTTTGCGCTATAAACAAAAATAGAGTGACCATTTTGAAAAAAGTGCAATATTTTTTACTTTTTGCTATAATAAATATCCCCCAAAAATATATATATTTATTTTTTCCTCAGTTCAGGCCGATACGTATTCTTCTACCTATTTTTGGTAAAAAAATTGCAATAAGCGTTTATCGGCTGGTTTGCGCAAAATTTATAGCGTTTACAAAATAGGGGATAGTTTTATTGCATTTTTATTAAAAAAATATTTTTTTTACTACTAATGGCGGCGATCAGCATTTTTTTTGTGACTGTGACATTATGGCGGACACTTCGGACAATTTTGACACATTTTTGGGACCATTGTAATTTTCACAGCAAAAAATGCATTTAAAATGCATTGTTTACTGTGAAAATGATAAATTGCAGTTTGGGAGTTAACCACAAGGGGGCGCTGAAGAGGCTATGTGTGTGACCTCATTTGTGTTTCTAACTGTAGGGGGTGTGGCTGTAGGTGTGATGTCATCGATTGTGTTTCCCTATAAAAGAGAACACCCGATCAATGACAGCGCCACAGTGAAGAACGGGGAAGCTGTGTTTACACACAGCTCTCCCCATTCTTCAGCTCCGGGGACCGATCGGGAGACTCCAGCGGCGATCGGGTGCGCTGATCCCGCGGTCACGGTCACGGAGCTTCAGACCGGGTTGCGGGAGCGCGCCTCGGACGCGCGCCTGCGACCCACGGCTGGGCACTTAAACAGGACGTACATGTACGTGCTTGTGCCCAGCTGTGCCATTCTGCCGACGTAAATGTGCAGGAGGCGGTCCTTAAGTGGTTAAGTTACAGTTATCTGATGCTTACTAGTATTGTTTTTATAGTTCTTTGGTCTTTGTCCCTTAGGAACTTATTCCCACCCCTTCTACTACCCTCAGACCCTCGCTACAGTTATGCGGGTTTCAGACAGTAGCTCAGGAACCTCTCTGGGACTTTTTGGTGTTCCCCTGAGAAACTACTACACCCTACTGATATGCTACTACATACTGACATTTTGTACTTCTATTAGGGTTTTTCGATTATTTTATGTTCTCTCCCTCTCCTTTTTTTCCTCCTTTCTCTTCTCTCCCCTAGTGGTAGTTTTGGCTCACGTCATGGGTTTTGATTTCCTTGTCAAGGCAATTGACTTGAACATGCTATGGCCCCCATAAATATTTTATTGTTGAATGTGTAAGGCCGCGTACACACGATCAATCAAAACTGATGAAAACGGACTGACTGACCATTTTATCGGTCCAAACCAATCATGTGTGGGCCCCATCGGTCAGTTATCCTTCGGTCCAAAAAAATAGAACTTGCTTTAAAATTTGGTTTATTTGGTTATAAGTCCACGCATGCTCAGACTAAATGAGGGGACGGGAGCGCTCGTTCTTGTAAAACTTGCATTCGTTTTTGACATGGCACATTCTACATTTTTTAAATTAGTGTATCGTTTATTGCAGCGCATTTTTTTCTTCGTTCTCTTGCTAGAATAAACACGTTGTTTTGCTGATGCTATTTAGACAGAGTCCTCCCATACTGACTTCTTTTCTTTTTTGCTTGTGATCTAATTTTTTATTATGTTTTTTTAGAAAGCCAGATCTCCAAAATAATTTTTTGTACTCCACATATTTATTTTGTATTTTTGTTATTTTTTTTGTCAAGTTATCACACCAATGTTTTTTTTTTTTGGTGAAATTCTTTCTTTTTTTGTCAAGTTATCACACCAATGTTTTTATTTTTTTTATTTTGGTGAAATTCTTTTTTTTTTTGTCAAGTTATCACTCCAATGTTTTTTTATTTTTTATTTTGGTGAAATTTTTTTTTTTTGTCAAGTTATCACACCAATGTTTTTTTTTTGTTTTTTTTTAGTGAAATTGTTTTTTTGTTATTTTTGTCAAGTTATCACCCCAATGTTTTTTTATTTTTTTATTTTGGTGAAATTCTTTTTTTTTGTTTTTTTTGTCAAGTTATCACACCAATGTTTTTTTTCCACCCTCCTCAAGGAGGTTGTGTCCTTTGTTAATTACACATTGTATTTCTGAAATGTTTAATGGCTATTCCCCAGAAAAACACAATTGGGCCAGATTCATGTACAATGGTGCAGATTTGCACCGGCGTGGTGCATCATTTTTAGACTACACCGGTCCAGCGCGGAGCGGCAGTTAGGTGATTCAAGAAACTTTTTTTGTCTACGATGCCCCAGCGGGGCGGATTTTAGACGGCGTAAGGCGGGGTAAGGCCAAATGGGAGTCACCCTATGCTAATGAAGTGCCGACCGTGGCGCAGGGGTCACGCCGGGGGGGAATCTTAGACCACACATGCTCAGTGACATCCAGGGGTAAATGCCCCAATCTGCACATGCTCAGAACTGCGCCCTGGCGTGACCCCTGAGCTACGCCGGCCCACTACCAACGACCAGTCCATAAATCAGCCCAGACTTCCGCCCTGCAGGTGCAAATGTACTGAAGCTTTTTTTTTCCAAGCTAGGTCGTTTGCATTGTGGTGGGGCAGTTATGGCTGATGAGGAATCCTCAGGTGGGCGGATGACCAATTTCAGCCCAGAGGAGAGGGCTGTAATTATTGAGGGCCTCTCCCAACATGGGGACCGCCTCTATGGGCCACAGAGTGGCTGCCCCTGGCATGTTGGCACACAGATGTGTTGTCCAGCAAGTGTTGTTGCTCAGTTCGTTTGTAACGCTGCTGCTTTAGCTGCTCTCCAGCTGACCTCTGCAAGTGTGGTGCAAAGTTACCCCTGCTTTTATGAGGTGTAACTTGGCGCCGGAAATTTCAGCTCCGCGCACCGGGAGTAGCCTGCGCCAGTCAAGCTTAAGTTGATGAATCGGCCCAAAAACCTCATTTGCATATTTAAAACACAAAAACCGGGGGGGCGTGGCCGACCGCGAACGAGAGAGGACGCATCCTGGAGGAGCTCCGTCGGGCCTGATTATATCCGCTCCCATCTAGAGCAGGAGACCGCAAATCAGCCCTCTAAACCCCCCTATTCTAACTCCTGGTTCCCACCTAAGCAGTTCCATACCTTTGCTGGGACCGGGGGACGCCGGATCGCTCCACGGTGCGGGCTCAACCCGCCGCCATCCACTGCCTCTCTGCCGCCATCTTGAGGCCTGCGATGCCTGCCAGACCCACCGAGTGACACGTCCGCGGGACGGACGGCGCTCACATCCGGAGCCATCCGCTGCAGCAACACCGGAGGTAGGACTTTTCACTCGCCCTCCCGGTAATCCGACTGCGGACCCCCGGCCATCCGTAAATCCAGGCCGCGGCTCGGGCCTACACACGGCGGCCATCTTGCTCCTCCCCAGCGCCAGGCCATTCCACACTAAAATCCCTGTATCCAGTTCCCTGACTGGTCACTCTCTCCCACTTACCCACCAAGACACTGTACCCAGCTGCCTGATCTGTGACACCCCTGTGGAAGTGACTGCAGGCTCTGATATCCACCCGTGGCCATCTTAGTACACCCCAATAGCCCCTATACCTGAGTTGTACATCCAGCCATAAAGTGTCCTGCAGTGGAGGGTGCGGACTGTGGAGGACCCAGTAAAACTACATGTACTGAAAATTTCAGGGGGCGCATGCACGGTGCGACAGTTATGAGTCGCGCCTAGGCACAGCTCTGTTGCACCCGGCCCACTAAATAAGAATCCCCAGGGCTACAAACCTCATTTCACCCCAGAAATCATAAGCACCCCTGCGGGAACACTGCGTGCATGACCGGCTCCAAGAAGAAGCTCGGCAAGAGACAGCAGCACTCGCTCACAAACTTCCTTCTGGACATGGAACAGAGGACCGGGAAATCGTCCCAAAATGGCGCCAGTGGCAGTATGTGGGGAGAGGGAGAACTCGTCTCACATCCACAAATGGGACAAGACAACCGTGAGTACAACTCTCCCCTCTCCAAGGCAGACTTGGATGAGAGCCTATCCCTAATCTTCAATAAGCTTGTAGATAAAATTGAGAAAGAGGTGCACAAGTCCACGTCAGCTCTCTCCCAAGAGATCGCTAGCATAGGAGGCCGCACAGACCGCCTGGAGGCCAAGCACGATGAACTTTCACTAGCACATAACGACCTTAGGAAGGACTATGAGAACCTTGCTGACAATTTCGCCTTCATGCAGGCTCAGGTCGAGGACTTAGACAACCGTAACCGCCGCCAGAATATACGCGTGCGCGGTATCCCTGAATCCACCATAGACCTCATGCCTGCAGTGTCAAAAATATTTCATGACCTTCTCCCAGAGAAACCGCTATCTGCATTTGCATGTGACAGGATCCACAGGGCCCTCCGCCCCAAACCCACCCCTGAAAATCCTCCCAGGGATGTGATTATGTGTATGAAAGACTTTCTGGTGAAGGAGGATATCATGCGAGCATCCAGAAATACTCCCAATATTTCCTTTGAAGGCAAAAGGATTCAAATTTATCCTGATATCTCCCCGGCCACCTTGGATAGGAGGCGCAGGATGAAGGAGGTCACCTCTGTGTTGCAATCTGCCAGGATAAGGTACCGCTGGGGCTTCCCCTTCAAGCTCACGATCCCCCACAATGGCTCTATGTACACTGTGTACAACGTGATTGAGGGGAAAGAACTCCTGGTAAAGCTGGGCCTCCTGCCTCCTGAACCGCAGGCTCGCCCCCCGCCACTCCTAGGCCCTCACCCATTTGGTCTACCCCATCCAACAGGAGAAGCCAGAGAGATCAGAGGAGACTGTTCAACCCTTTTCAAAACCAGCATGCATGATCTGTCCCTGACCTCCTCCAATTATCACACCTCAATTCCTGCACAGATCTTCACTGTCCCCTGACCACCCTCTCATCTATGTTTGGCCCCTTTTGGCCACAAGTTCTCTATGTTAAATGTCTCCATCTGTGCTCCTAGCATGCTGCTGACCATCACCCTTCGTTTTTGTTTACCATTTTTTTCTCGTACGCACTAAGGTTACTCCGGGTCTGACTTTTCCACCTACAGGTCCACGACGAGGATATGGGTCCCCGAGGTAATCACACAATACTGTTACCTCGCTGACCCTCCCTCGCCTCGGTTCACCTCTGATTGCAACCTTGTCTAAACTCTCACGCACTTATATTTTTTGTCTCTATGTCATTTCATCCCATGCTATTATGCATTGCCGCAGGTATTTTCTCATGTATTTTCAACATAGCCATCCTTACAGGGCCGGGTGAATCCACCGTTGCTGGATTGACCCCCTTCCTGCCTTGGTTCTCTCCTGGACCTCCACCTCCCGTGGTGGTCCGGCTGGAACTGATGCCGGAGATGGACCGTTTTTTTTTTTGGTCCCTCATTTTTTATTTTATTGTTTTGCCTGATGGGTACCTACCTGTCCCAAGGTTCCTGGTAGTTACCAGGTCTGTATACTACTTCAATATATTGTTTAAAATGTTTAGAATATGTTACACCGTTATTGTATGCAAGCTTTCTCACACATCTATATCTTTGGATATTATTGGTCAACATAGGTCAGTTTGTTGCCACCCCACAGCATCCACATGCACTAGGTTCACCTTCAAATTATTGCTTAAGCCGTTTAGACTATGTCACACCAATATTTCTTGCAAACTCTTACGCACATCTACACCTCTGGGTATTATGGATCAACTTAAGTTGGTTTGCCGCCACCTCCTTGGTCCCATATATACCATGGTTACCCTCACGCTAGCTCTTTTTGTCTGTTGGAATGGGACTTAAAATACTATCACATAATACGAACGGCTTTAATTCTCCTCATAAAAGAAAAAAGGCATTCCAGCAGTACAAAAGGTTAGGCGCTGACATTATTCTATTACAAGAAACCCACTTTGCCTCACCCAACCATCCTAAGTACTTCAACAAACTATATAATCAAGCCTACTATACCACTTTTAACAACAAAACCAGGGGCGTTGCTATTTTCATACGCAACTCACTGGTTTTTGACATTCAGAATATATATATAGAGACCCCGATAGTCGATTCCTTATACTCAAGGGCAATATCAACAACCGTGACATCACGATAGCCTCAGTATATGCCCCCAATGACACCCACACCTCGTTCTTCTCTAGGTTCTTTGAAACTCTAGACAAATTTCACTCGCCACATATGATAATAGGTGGTGATTTCAATCTAGCCGCCCACCCAATACTTGACAGGAGCAATATTTCCCCCCATACCAAATCCTTCTCTAAAACCATCAATCGTCTTCTTAACAAATCACAGCTGATAGACACCTGGAGAGCACACAACACAGGCACTAAGGCTTACACACACTATTCACACCCACACGACTGCTACGCTAGACTTGACTATATATTCTCCACACCTATCTTACTGGCCAATTCTGCTCAAGCTCAAATATACCCGTGCCCATGGTCTGACCATGACATTGTGGCATTCTCCACATCCTACATAGGCCTCATCCCATCACCTTACAATTGGCGATTCAATGACTCCCTTCTGACAGACACAGCAAACAGGTCCGCAATCTCCTCCTATATTGAAAACTATTTTGCAGATAATGTGAATGGAGACACATTGCCCACCTCTATATGGGTAGCCCATAAGGCGGTCCTGAGAGGCCAAGTTATCAGTATTGCAGCCGCAAAAAACAAAGAAAAACAAGCAGACATCAAAAGACTTACTAACGAATTACACCACTTGTACATCAAATTACATCATTCTACCGATCCTATCATTACCCAACAAATACAGGACAAACGTAAGGCATTAGACCTGATCCTTTCTGCCAACGCTGAGCGCTCCCTCAGATTCTCCAAGGCTAAATTTATTCTACATAGCAATTCGCACTCGACAATGTTCGCTAGGAAACTAAAACAAGATTGCAACCCTACTCATATATATAAGCTTAGAGATGAGAGAGGCAATATTGTGGCTCACCCGCAGAAAGTGATGGAAATATTTAACTCCTTCTACAAAAACCTCATGTCAGATCCTAACACCCCACCAGGGACCGCCTCTAAGTCATGGCTCGAAAGTCTCAGCCTTCCCTCCCTTGACCCAAATCAACTAGATATCCTTAATGCACCATGCACGACAGAAGAAATCACTCAAATAATAAAATCTCTGAAAACCTCCACTGCCCCTGGCCCTGACGGTTATTCTTCCCTATACTATAAAAAATTCGCTCCACTTCTAGCCCCACACTTAAAAAACCTCTTTAACCATATTTTGGAGGGCAACACCTTTCCAAATGAAATGCTTCTGGCTAACCTGTCACTGATCCCCAAACCCGATAAGGACCACTCACTTCCCCAAAATTTCCGCCCTATTTCAGTGCTAAACAACGACCTCAAAATTTTCGGTCGCATTTTGGCTGACAGACTTGCCAAAGTTATCTCACCCTTAATCCACATTGACCAGTCCGGGTTCATTCCCAATAGGCAGATCACCGATAACATTAGGCTGGTCACTAACATTATCCAAGACGCCAATCTCCACTCACGCCAAGCTTGTCTCCTTAGCCTTGACATACACAAGGCTTTCGACAGTGTCAGCTGGTCATACCTAAACCATATACTGCCCAGATTTGGTATCTCAGGTCGTTTCTTACAGGGGTTCAATGCACTATATAGCTCCCCTCAAACCCGTATTAGGCTCCCAGGAGTTAACTCAACATTTTTCCCTCTTGGTAGAGGCACCAGACAGGGTTGCCCACTGTCCCCACTCCTATTTGCCCTGGCCATAGAGCCCCTAGCACAAGCCATAAGATCAAACCATGACATATCAGGATACATAAAAGAAGACCATGAATATAAAATCAGCTTATATGCGGACGACGCCTTGGTTTTCATCACGAACCCTCACACCTCCATACCTGTCCTTCTTAAAGAACTAGACCTATTTCATAAAATATCGGGTCTTAAAATTAATCTAAATAAATGTTCCGCCATGCCCATTAACATCCCCATAAACACCCTCAATCTTCTCCAGTCTAACTTCCCCTTTACATGGGTCACCTCCTCGATTAAATATCTGGGGGTCAACATCACCCCTAATCACCGAGAACTATTCAAAGCTAATTACACCCCATTATTCAAACGGATCAACACACTTTTGAACACCTGGTCCCCCTACCATATCTCCTTCCTGGGCAGAGTGTGCGCTATAAAAATGACCATTCTTCCTAAACTCTTATATTATTTCCGCTCACTTCCAATTAACGTTTCGAGATCCAAGCTGGAAGCCATACAGAGACTTATAAACAAATTCATATGGGCAAACAAGAGACCCAGATATAGCTACGCACTACAACATAGATCCCAATCTTCCGGCGGCCTAGGCCTCCCGAATATCTGGAAGTACTTCCTGGCTGCGAGACTATCACAACTATCCCAGTGGTTCTCTCCGGTCAGGAACATTCCCTGGCTGATGTTTGAGTCCTCATCCATCGCCCCACTATACCTACAGGGGATTCTGTGGTCAAGATATGTCCTATACCGTGACCTCATCAAGCGCAACATTATAGTAGCCCACCTGTACCAACTCTGGCTCAACACTAGAGACCTTTTTCAGTTATCCTCAGAGATCTCCCCCCTCACATCATTTCTGGGAGACCCTAGACTTATCTCAGTCTACTCACTTTGAATTCACTGCAATCCAGGTGGAGATTTAAAACATTTGAATCCCTACAAAGCGAACACAGTATTCCCCCCTCTGAACATGAAAATGTTTTACTGATCAAGTCCTTCTATCAAAAACACTTTTCACTCTCCACCACTCCCACAGTCACTGTTTTCGAGAGGGTGTGCCTGTCCTCCTCCAGAGACAGGGGTATGATCTCCAGATTATACAATTACCTTAATTCCCACTCCATCCCTGAAAAGTCCCACCCTATGCTTCAATGGGAGGCCGAACTGAATGTCACCCTTCCCCTGGACACCTGGCTCACCATGTCGACTAATCTTAGGAAATGTAATAGAGCAATCTCTTTCAGAGAAACCCCAATGAAACTGTTCGCCAGATGGTAACTTACCCCGTCTAAGATTCACACCTTTTACCCTACACTCCCTCCATATTGCTTCAGGGGCTGTCAGACAGAGGGCACACTGCTTCACATATTTTGGAACTGCCCACGCTTGTCCCCCCTGTGGCTGGAAGCAGCCAACAGATTTGAAAAATCTTCCAAACATAGATTCCCTCTCACGCCTCAAATTTGCCTCCTCTATGACAACATCCCTGATGTGCCCCTTCCATGTTCTAGACTTTTCCATTCACTCTGTAGCTCTATTCAGTGGATGATTGCATTTAACTGGAGATCTGATGTTATATCATGGCCTCAGGTACTTGATAGGATGGATCTCTTGATGCTCACTGAGAGAATCTACCATGTTCTCAATGATAGCCGTCACATCTTTGAAACAAAATGGGCATACTGGTCACTCCCTGATTGAATGTACCATTCCCTCTATAGATATAACCATGTTTTATATTGCTGATTGGTTAGTCTAAGCCTCAACATAGCACCGATATGATTACCCATCATTGACCATTCTATGTATCTTCATGTGTGTACTTCTATGATGTACTTTTTCCACAACTTACATGTACTAACGTTGCTTGTATGCGATTTATTGTTCTACAATAAAAACTTTTGTAAACAAAAAAAAAACACAAAAACCATGGCCGCGCCAGATCCGACCAGCGTAAATCTGCCCCAACGCCGCGCCGGCGTGGAAAGGTTACACCAAGGCGATGAAGTCTATTTGGAGGCGTAATCTGGTTCTCTGGGTACAGCACAGCGATCCGCCGGCGCAAATCTGCACTTACGCCGCGCATCTACCAAAAAAACGGTGTAAGTGCTTCATGAATCTGGCCCAATTGACAAGTATTTTACTTAAATTAACTATCCATTTATTCTAGCAATTTAGAAAAAAAAATCATGAAGGGCAACACTTGCCCAATCTGCCAAATATCTGCAGATTTTGGATACCAAAGGCACATTCCACCATGATCCAGAACAAAAGCTACAACATCAGGACTCCCTCACAATGTGCTCCCCAAATCCCAGAAATCAGAAGCAGCAGCAGATGTCATACATTACCCCAAGCTGTGGTACTACAACAACCTCAGTTTGGGGCCAAATCAGCTTGAAGCCAGGGAATCACTTTTTGGTCTTCCTTACAGCCTTACTTCCAGGCTGCCTTGCAGCGTTACTTCCACGGCCCCATCCACAGCCCCTTGCAGGTGGTGACAATGTGGCAGCAGGCGAAGGAGGAGCCGCGGCCGAGTCCCACAATATTGTGGTCCTAGTCAGCTGGTCCCTTCTTGCCCACTGTATCACAGATGCCATCATGTCTTGGGCCAGGCCCCGTTGTCCCTCCCCCAAAGCTTGCAGCTTGTGGGCAAGGTAGGAGCCATAGCTCTCAACTGGGTTAAGGGGGGCCCGCATGATCGCAGATGCCTCCCTGATGACCTGAAGGGACTCCTCCTCCAGCTGGGTCCAGCGCCTCTTTCTTCTAGGTGGGCGCATCTGGAGGGGAGGCACCTGTGATACAGTGCTGCCGCTGGGCCTGGGCACCAGCTGACTGCCACTCGGTCCAACCTCCTCCTGGCTGTCACTCACCCCTTCCTCCTCCCGGCTGACACCTTCCGGAGCTGCCGCCTCCAGGCTCATCTCTTCCTGTGTAGAAAAAAGGGACATGGTTTAATTTTTAGCAAAATCAATCACACACATTTTCAGGCTTTTGACTGTTTGTTTATTTTTCTTTTTTTTTTAAATTGAACAGACTCTCATTCTGACCCCTGCAGTTGGCATCCCTGACACAATTCTTTCTGCCCCCGACTTTTGTTTGTGTTTCCAAGCTTTCCTTTTTGGTTACAAAATCATCTCGTTAAACCAATAATAATTTGCAGCCAAGAAATATGTTGCAAACTACTATACCTCACTGAAGATGCGTAGATCTGGCCTCTATGTCAGCCAGCTCCTGGGCACACTCTGCAGGGGTGGGGGGAACCGTGGAAGGCACGCTGGAAGGCACGCTGGAAGGAAGGGTGGGAGGAAGACTTGAAAGTGATTCCCGGGACTCAAACTGATCATCCATAAACCGCAGGTATTTGTAGTACCACAGCTTGGGCTCCTGTACATCATCTGCTGCTGCTCCTGACCTCCGAGAGGCCTGCACTTGTAGATATCTCTTCCTGTAGGTGTTCCTGATGTTATTGATTTTGTTCTGGATCACGGTGGAAGTGACCTCTGGTATCCATGTCTGCATGTATTTGGCAAATTGGACAAGTGTTGCCTTTCTGAAATTCTGATTTTTGTAATGGGGGTTTTTTGCATCCCATAAATAGGGGGATTCGCGGTACTTGTCGATGAACTTCGTGAGGTTGTCTGTTTCATTGAGTTTTTGTATTTTTTTTGTCTAGAATAGAAAAACACAAACATATAAACACTAGGTCAGCTTTTCCATCGCCAGAATCTTTTTAACACAATCTTTTGACCTTCAAACACAGTGTCTCCTGCTGCCACTAAAATGCTGCCCAGCTCCGCCCCATTCTTGTGTAAAATTAGGATTTACCTGCAGACCCTGTGTTTATATTTCACTAAATAAGTGGCATAATAACATGCAAAAGTAATGAGAGCATTCATCAAGGCACCATTCATGTGTAGATATCATGCCCCTCAGCATTGATGAGATGATACACTGCTTAATTACCTCTGTCCAACAATCACATTCATTGCCTGATCTGATACACAGTAAAATAAAGAGGTTTTGCAGTCTCACATACTGTATATATATTGGAGATGTCTCCGAGCAGATGGAGAGCAAAATTGCATGTGGGGCCCCAAGATTAAAAATTGCTCCATGGTCCAATCAACATATAAACCCCCCATCCCATGACTCAAGTCTATAGGCCTCTGCTGGGCCCATTTTCAGATTTACTGTCGTTTCTGCCGGTCGTCACTTCTGCTCGTCCAGACTCTGCGTAACCAACATAGTCACGTTGTTCTCCTTATATACCCCGCGAATGCGTGAAACGCCGCCCTCTTCGCCCACCCATGACGGACCTTTTCCTCTATTCTTCGCCCCTAATCATTGTGAAACGAAAATATGGCGGTGGCACAGAGGCGTGGTATACCCTGTCTCGACAAGGAAAGCCCGGTGGCGGGAACGTCACGATCCAGGCCCAGACGCTACAAAGCCACAAATATGTCACTTGAAGAGATGGTGGAAATGGTGGACATACTACGGAGGAAAGATTATGATCGAGATCATGGCCCATACAATACCCCTAATCGGAGGAAGGCCCATATAATGGACAAAGTTTCGAGGAGACTTTATGAGTATTTTGGGGCCCGGAGGTCCAAGGAGCAGCTCCAAAAAAGGTGGTCTGACTTGAAATTGCGGGAGCTAGAGCAATATAGGAAGATCAAGAAAATTATTGACAAAAGTAGGTAATTTTCATGTGTTTGGTGCAATTGACTTTACTATTATGTGCTTTTTTGGCCTGGTTGTACTATTGAAGAGGTCAAATTGCTGTTTCCAAGTTGGCAAAGTGTAGTATTTTCCATTTGTAGTAAACATCGTTCCTCCAAAATCTGATGTTTTCCGCAGATCCAGAAAAAACACACGTGGTCATGCCTATTTGGCGTAAAACAACGTTTATAAACATTGTTGTCAAGATGATGTGTTTGTTCAACCTTACTAGAATGTGAAAGGCAAACCGGATTCATCACACAGTGATAATAAGCAGCTGTTTACACATCTTGACTCAGGAGCACCTGTGTGTCCCCCATAACTAGCATATTTATTAGGGTCTCCCACAAATGATACTTTGGGGGTGCATCCATGTGTGTCACTTTGCCAAAAAACATCAGTAGTCCAGCTTGGGGTAACTCAGAAAAACAAAGGTGATGTTTTTAGGAAGGATCCCAAACAGACAATTGTACCCCACTTCTAAGCAATGTTTGCTATTTCTGCCCTCCAATATCTGTGTGCTGAGTATACCCTTTGTTTCCTTTTATTAGGGAAAAGAAGAGGACACCATTCTGAGGAGACGAAGAGCCACAGACAGAAAAAACCCCACCAACTTCAGCATGTGGAGGAGGTGGATGTGGAAGAAGGTGTTGTGGAAGAAGGAGTTGTGGAAGAAAGAGAGGTGGAAGAAAGAAAGGTGGAAGAAAGAGAGGTGGAAGAAAGAGAGGTGGAAGAAAGAGAGGTGGAAGAAGGAGATATGGAGGAAGGAGAGATGGAAGAAGGATGTGTGGAAGATGGAGAGGTTGAGATTATCAGCACAACAGGTCAGTGTATGTCACCCCAGCTTCACAGGGATAGGTAGGCCTGCACATTTCTAATAAACCCTTTTGTATTTTTTTAGAGAATGAACATGGTGGTATCACAGCATCTGCTAGGACACCTTTCTCCAGTGCTAGTACCCAAATCGTCATCCAATAAATAATGGAATGCAGTACTGAAATGGACATTATGAGGAATAGGATGAATGTCATTGAGCAAAAATATAAGAACATCCTTGACATAATGGGCCGTATAGTAGATTAACCCCCCCCCCAAACAATTTTAGATGTTATGTTTTGCACACCAATTTGCATTGGCTAATCCACAAGCCAAAATTTGAAGATGCACACAGTGTGTCAACATGTGCTATCTGCCATCACAGGATATTGATTGTCTGTGCTTTGTGGGTGCAACCCCTTCCTCGCTACTCAAGTAGGTGAGAGGAAGGGTTTGCACCCCCAAAACACATCCATTGATCACCCATGATGGCAGATAGCACATGTTGACATTTGCCATGGGATCAGGATAGAAATCCCCATTTTGCAGCTCAAAATGTGTGCATCTTCAAATGTTTCTAATAAGGTTGAACTTTGTAAGTTCCATTGTTTGTAGATATTTCCTTTTTTTTTTTTTAAAAAAAGCCTGGTTTTCGTACAACATTAAAATATATATATATTTTGTTACCTGAAAAATTAAAAAACGCACAAGTTGAGCACAGAATAACCCCCCTCCCCCCCCCAAAAAAAAATGAGTGGCTTCTTCTTTCTATGCTCAATACTAGTTTGTAGATTTAAAAATGTGAGCGATTACTGTGCAATTGTGGTTATTTACTAAAACAGAGAAATACATTTGGCACTAGAAGTGCACTAGTTGGATAACCAGGAAGACAGATAAAAGAAACCAAAGCAAGAATGACAAACAACTGTAATTCCAATGGTCAAATTATTTATTAAATAATATTTCTTTCTTTTGGGGGCCGAATTAGAAAGAAATATGTTCTGGCATAGCAATGGCCGCCCTACCCACGAAGTACTCAACATATTTTTCAAGTGCCTCACGAGCAGATTGGGGGGCCAAGCCAGCACGACCAGTGTCCAGGCCAGGAAAGGTACCTGAGGGTAGTCCTGCCTCAGCACCAATGTTGGTTAGGTACGACTGGGAGTGCCTGCGCAAAAAATTGTGCAAAATGCAACAGGCAAATACAACAGTGTTCAGTTTATATTCCGCCTGGTGTATCGCTGTCTGGAACAGGCGGAACCGGCTGGCGAGTATCCCAAAGGCATTCTCGACTACCCTCCGGGCTCTGGCCAGCCGAAAATTGAAAACCCTCCTCTCCAGGGTGAGGGTCCTCTGGGGAAAAGGCCGCATGAGGTGAGGTCCAAGCCCGAAAGCTTCATCCGCGAGAAAAACAAACGGAAGTCCCTCCAAATTGTCTTCATCCCATGGCAGTGCCAGACCACCAGACTGTAGATGCTTGGCAAACTTCGTCTGAGCAAACACTCCCCCATCAGACAGCTGGCCGTTCTTCCCCACGTCCACATACAAAAATTCCCACTTATCAGACTCCTCACCCCTCTGATGGGCCATTAAACCTTCTTAGGGGGGAGTTCTAGCTGAGTTTAGGCCCTAAAAATAAAAACAGGTAGTACTCTGCTAAATTGAAGGAGAAAAAAAAACATTGGGACACATTTTAAGGGGGGGGCAGGCCCGGACTGGGACAAAAAATAGGCCCGGGCATTTTAGACTGAGCAGCCAACTTTTGCAGGGGGGGCTCGGTAGACATTTTTGGGTGGCTGGTGTCGGCCCTCCACACTGTAATGTACAGGGGACACTGTAATATAAAGGGAACTGCATTGTAAAGGGGCACTGCAATGATTACAGTGCCCCTTTACAGTGCAGTCCCCTTTATATTACAGTGTCACAGTCCTATTATGGCCATACAATGCTAGTACTGTCTGTCTCCTATTGTGCCCACACTGCCTAGTGACACTGACCTGCTCTCTCTCTGGAGGTGCAGGAACAGTGTGGCTCTCTCTCTCTGGTGTGGTAAAGCGTGGCTCTCTCTCTGGTGGTGTGGTACAGCGTGGCTCTCTCTCTGGTGGTGTGGTACAGCGTGGCTCTCTCTCTGGTGGTGTGGTACAGCGTGGCTCTCTCTCTGGTGGTGTGGTACAGCATGGCTCTCTCTGGTGGTGTGGTACAGGGTGGCTCTCTCTGGTGGTGCGGTACATGGTGGCTCTCTCTGGTGGTGCAGTACAGGGTGGCTCTCTCTGGTGGTGTGGTACAGGGTGGCTCTCTCTGGTGGTGTGGTACAGGGTGGCTCTCTCTGGTGGTGCGGTACAGGGTGGCTCTCTCTGGTGGTGCGGTACAGCGTGGCTCTCTCTGGTGGTGCGGTACAGCGTGGCTCTCTCTGGTGGTGCGGTACAGGGTGGATCTCTCTGGTGGTGCGGTACAGGATGGCTCTCTCTGGTGGTGTGGGTACAGCGTGGCTCTCTCTGGTGGTGCGGTACAGTGTGGCTTTCTCTGGTGGTGCGGTACAGGATGTCTCTTTCTGGTGGTGCGGTACAGGGTGTCTCTCTCGGGTGGTGCGGTACAGTGTGGCTCTCTCTGGTGGTGTGGTATAGGGTGGCTCTCTCTGGTGGTGCGGTACATGGTGGCTCTCTCTGGTGGTGCTGGGGCTATTAGTTCCCCCAGCACAGTCCTCTCTTTCATTTTGCATGTCTCCTATAATAGCTGCTATAAGCACTCCACAGCATGTTTTTGGGTCCCCCCCAGCAGAGTGCATGCTGGGGAGTGTAATCAGCTCCCTGCTATCTCTGCCCACCTATCTCTGGGACTGCATTTCCCATGATGCCCCTCTATTTCTTCCGATTGGCTGCTGTTGTGGGGACATCTCCTCACATGTGCTGCTGAGTCCCGACAAGTGAAGGGGAGGGGGTGAGCGGGGGAAACGTCCTGCCAGCAGCCTGCAGCTCTCCCCCTTTCCCCACCGTGCAGACGCCTTGGCTGGAGTAGGAGGAGCAGCCCCTGGGAGCAGAGGAGCGGAACTGTTCGCATCGGCTCTGAGGCTGAGCTGTGTGTGAGAGAGACACACAGCTCAGCCGATGCAGCCGAAAGTTCCGCTGGAGACACAGGCATGGCCGCATAGCGGTAGTGGCGAGCGGCGGCCTGTGTTAACCATGTTCAGGCCGCGGTCGGCGCTTACCTCCCGCTGTGCGACCTGAAGAGCAACAGGCTACGGCACGGGTGGCCCTGGCCGGGTCGGCCCACCGGGCATATGCCCAGTCTGCCCTATGGCCAGTCCGGGCCTGGGGGGGGCAGAACTACAATGGAGCAGACAAAAATTTAGGTTGTAAACAGACTGGGCTAGGTGTGTTTGGGCCTAGGATAGCATGCTGGACAGGTTAGTGAAGGGAAAGATGCATGTAGGCCAAAAAAGGAGCATTGAAAGCTGACAACATGCATGGGGACAAATGGGACATTCACAGCATATTACAATCATGGTAATAAGGGAAAAATGCTAGAAATACAAGACATTAGCATACATTAAAGACATAGATTGTGATGTTAACCACTTAAGCTCCGGACCTTTAGGCAGCTAAATGCCCAGGCCAGGTTTTGCAATTCGGCACTGCGTGGCTTTAACAGACAATTGCGCGGTCGTGCGACGTGGCTCCCAAACAAAATTGAAATCCTTTGTTTCCCACAAATAGAGCTTTCTTTTGGTGGTATTTGATCACCTCTACCATAGGTTTTAAATACCATAGTGTTTCAATGCACTTCAGAAAAATGCATAATAGAGATCCGGCAAAATTAAAAATATATGCCATAGATAAGGTAGAAAAAACTGGCGAAAAACCAACTTAAAAAGAGAAATTTCTAGAAATGAAACATATTGGATTTTCAAACTAGATACGTTCAAACCGAAAGGAATGAACATAGAGTTGAACATAGACTGTTTCTTGGAAAATTACTGAGGTATTATGGTTATTTATATTTAATTTTTAATTTTATTTATTTTTATTTTTATTTTTATTTTGGTTTTCATTTATTTA
The DNA here is from genome assembly GCF_905171775.1 of Rana temporaria. Taxonomy (NCBI): domain Eukaryota; kingdom Metazoa; phylum Chordata; class Amphibia; order Anura; family Ranidae; genus Rana; species Rana temporaria. The sequence continues at coordinate 223,296,331 of NC_053493.1, forward strand.
TTTTTATTTTTATTTATTTTTATTTCTATTTTTATTTATTTTTATTTTTATTTATTTTTATATTTATTTTTATTTTTATTTTTATTGTTTTTCATTTTCATTTTATTTTCGTTTTCTTTCTTTAATTATGTATTTATTTATTTCCATTTATTTTGATTTTTGATTTTTTGGGATCCTATTAGGATTTTTTAGGATTTTCCAATAATATCCAATATATTTCCTGGCCCAATGACGCTAAAAGAATGCGCAAACATATGTCCAATTAAAGTAAAATTTTTATCGTTTTAAGTTAAATTTTGTTAATGTTTGTAAAGTTCGTCCAAAGTTACTGCCTGGCAATAGCATGAAAATACCATTTCAAAAATGGCGACAGGGGAACATCCGGTAATGGCGGAATTAACATTTCCGGTAATGGGTCATTGATTAAACATCAAAATCCACTATAAATAGACACGAGGAGGGTACACCCATAGCTTCCTTATGACGCATGCGTACATGCGAAACGCGTAGAGGCCTATGGGTAATATTTCTTCTTAGTTGGAAATACGTCACACGCCTCCTCCACGGCACTTCCGCACGCTGAACCGCATCACAACCGAGGCGTGAAACGCACGCCGAGGAGAGATTGAGCAGTAACGCTGGACAAACTAGTGCTGGTTGAGCACTTTAACATGTGAGTGCACATTTTAATGTTTATAAACAAACTGACTTTTTATACATACTACACCATATGAGGCTTTTTTCTTTTGGGAGCAAAGAGATCTTACTGGAAGCCGATGTGGATGAGAAAAATCCTTTTTATCACATATTGGGTGTGATACAATTATTGGAGATAAATGGAACCACTGCTAGAAGTCTGAGGAGACGCATACCGGGATATGATTACATGCTGTATTTTTCTGGTGATCTGATCTGATCTGGTGAGCGCATAATATATTAGAGGTGGCGGTGACACTAAATAAGGTTGAAAAGTCACAACATTTTATTGGCAAGAACACAAGGCACTATTTTCTTGGAAATTCTGAGATATTTCTGGAAGTCTGAGATACTGGATTTTATTTTATTTTGTGCATGCGCACATTGCATTATTTATTGGACTTTATTTTGCGCATATGCACATTGCATTATTGATTGAGACTGCACATTGAGGATCACATTTATTTATCCATTTATTTTTTTTGGAGAATATTTTTTTGATGTTTTTGATTGGTGTTCTTTATTATATATATATATATATATATATATATATATATATATATATATATATATATATATATATATATATATATATATATATATATATATATATATATATATATATATATATATATATATATATATATATATATATATATATATATATTTTCTTATGCATGTGATTTAAGCAAATTATTCACAGTATTAATTAATTTTTATATGGGGTCAGCACAGTAGTATATGTTCCACATATGCAAACACTTATAACTTTATTTGATCACCTCTGCGGTTTTTATTTTTTGCGCTATAAACAAAAATAGAGCGACAATTTTGAAAAAAATTCAATATTTTTTACTTTTTGCTATAATACATATCACCTAAAAACATATATACAATTTTTTTTCCTCAGTTTAGGCCGATACATATTCTTCTACCTATTTTTGGTAAAAGTAATTGCAATAAGCGCTTATCGGTTGGTTTGCGCAAAATTTATAGCATTTACAAAATAGGGGATAGTTTTATTGCTTTTTTATTAGATATATATTTTTTTTAATACTAATGGTGGCGATCTGTGATTTTTCTCGTGACTGCGACATTATGGCGGACACTCCGGACAATTTTGACACATTTTTAGGACCATTGTCATTTTCACAGCAAAACATGCATTTAAATTGCATTGTTTATTGTGAAAATGACAGTTGCAGTTTGGGAGTTAACCACAGGGGGCGCTGAAGGAGTTATGCTTCAACTAGTGTGTGTTTACAACTGTAGGGGGGTGTGGCTGTAGGTCTGACATCATCGATCGTGTCTCCCTATAAAAGGGATGACACGATCGATGCAGCTGCCACAGTGAAGCACAGGGAAGCCGTGTTTACATACGGCTCTCCCCGTTCTTCAGCTCCGGGGAGTGATCGCGAGGGGGCGGCTAGAAACGAATAGCCGCGCCCTCATCCCGGATCGCTCCTTGAGGCTTAGCGACCGCCGCATGTACCGGGGAGGGTCCCGATCGGACCCCCGACCGTGGAAAGGCAGCGACGTGCGGGCACGTTGTTCTGCCTGCCCGTGCCGATTTGCCGACGTATATGTACATGCGGCGGTCGTTAAGCAGTTAAAGGAGGAAACTTACCTTAATATACTCCTCCTGCATGACTTGTATGATGGCAAAACACGTCTCCGGTATGATGATCCCAAGCGCCTGGGGAGAGATGCCTGTCGAGAACTTGAGGTCCTGCAGGCTCCTCCCAGTCGCCAGGTACCGAAACGTGGCAATAAGCCTCTGCTCGGCCGTGATGGCTTGGTGCATCACAGTGTCCTGCCTCGTTATAAAGGGGGACAGAAGATCCAATAGATGGTGGAAAATGGGGTCCGTCATACGGCGAAAGTTCCTGAAGTCATCAGGATTATTCTCCTGGATTTCCCTAGGCAGAGGCATATGAGAGAATTGGTCACGCTGGCGCAACCAATTATTGGCCCATAATCTCCTCCTCCTCCTGTTCCCAGCCAAAGATCGAGCAACATTATGAACTCCAGAAGACAGCCCATACACAGCACAAACTCGAGCATGAGAACGCACCTCCAATATGGCTTCAAACCGGTCGGCTGGTCAGAACGCACTTGAAACAGAAAGCAACCCAAATCCCAGCAAGACCTGTAAAGAACGCACTTGAAAAACAGATACGAGCGGACAGGAAGGCTCTGCAAAACAGAAACGACCCATCTGCAAGCACTGAATGTCAAATACGAACCCACAAGAACAAACTGAACCCGAGAATACGATCTGCAAAGCACGGAGACTGAAAATCGCAAATTGGCTCTAACCAAACTTTCACTAACACTCGGTTACACGGAATTAGCAAAAGCAGAGGCAAGGGTGGCGCCAAAGACTTTGGCCTTCCACTTTATAGTGATGTCGTACGTGGTTTACGTGTCCGCGTTCTGACACGATCAGTTAATTAACCGATGGTGTGTAGGCACATCAGACCATCAGTCAGCTTCATCGGTTAACCGATGAAACGGTCCTTCAGTCCGTTCTCATCGGATGGACTGATCGTGTGTACATGGCTTCAGGCTTCAACTTTCCGCAAAAGCACACCAAAGCAATGCGCTTTTTCACAGCTAAGAAAGAACATATTATTTGTCTTCAGGAAACACACTTTATTGATAAAGCCTCCCCTAAATTCCTTTCGGCCTCATATCCGCAATTCTATATGGCCTCAGCCACAACTAAGCAACGTGGGACCCTTAATAAGATATATCTTACTCACGGGCTCTATTTCTGATATTGCAGTTACAATAGTATCCTATTATGCCCCAATTAAACGCCTAGAAGCTTTTTTATCACATCTCTTTCATGTTGTAGAAACACACAAATTGGGAACAGTCATATTATAAGGAGATTCCAGTGCAACCATTTTCCCTTTCCTAGATAAATCCCCACCAATGTCAAACTCCAACCTCAACAAACATACCCTCCAACACCTGCTTACTACACATAATTTGGTAGACACTTGGTGGGAACTTAACCTGACGAGTAGACACTTCACACACTATTCTTACCCACATAACTCCTTTTCACGCATAGATCATATCTTTACCCCATCTAGCATGCTCTTTGAGATTATTTCTTCTAAAATTATTCCTACTCATGGACAGAACATTGTGCAGCTTTCACCACCCTGGCCTCCCCAATTCCTAGGTCACATGATGCTACTTGGTGTATGAATGATTCTATGCCAACTCTTCCGTCTCATCACTTAGTGATTGAAACAGCTCTCTGAATACCTTTCAACTTAATGATACGGAAGATATATTCACCCTTACACTATGACACAGGTGTCAAACACAAGGCCCGCAAGCCGAATCCATCCCTCCAGGCCATTTCATGTGCCCCTCGCACCTCTCCTGCAGCTGCAGGAGAGCTCCAGTCCTCCTCTGGTCCTCCTCCAGACCCTGTACTTTCTGCTTTCAAACAATGCATCCAGCTTCTTCCCAGTAGCAGCATAAGGAAAGAGGGGTGCACTGTGATGTAAGGGAGAGTGGGGGACTCATCTTCTGATGGTGGGGTGGCTCTTGACATCTAATGTAAAGGGGAGGGAATGTGCTGGATGTCTAATCTTACACATACAACTGGCCCTTTTGTGGGAAATCCTAATGCTGATGCGCCCCACAATGAAATTGAGTTTGACACCCCTGCACGATGATAAGCCCACAAAGCTGTCATTCTGGGCAGATTGATATAGCAAGCCACAGTCCTTAAAAGAGAACATAAGACCATGTTCGCAAAGTTGGAGGCTGCCTTTAATGCATGCAACATGGCTTTTCAATCTACCCCTAATCCCATCAATCATACTAAATTAGATAAAGCCTGACTTTTTTTGACTGATTCAGCGATTAAACTTTTACGTAAACATCAACATATTCAATACCCTAAAGCCAACAAACCAGAGGCGCCTATGACGTGCAGTCTTAAGGCAATACACCACATACGAACACCTATTAGACTTAAAGTGGACTAAACCCGAGAAAAAAAACATTTTTTTGATGTCACAATGTACAGTATAATATTTCCTATCGGTCTTGCCACGCAGCGTTAATCCAGCTCTGAGCAATTCTCTTTAATTGTTCAGTGAGATAAAACGGACTTACAGAGAAAACCTTGGTCGATCTGCCTCCTTGCTGTGAGTGACAGGTTATTACATATCTCATGCACTAGCTTGGAGACTGGCATTATTTTTTAATTCCCCACACCTCACTCCTTTTATGAAGTCATGTGGTTAATTTTCTGGATTTTGACTGGATGTTAGTGATCATAGAAGAATTTCAGTGTAAGGGGTAGTGTAGAGGAGGGTGGGGAGTCTACTGACAATCACGACTCCATAAACAGAGCTCCAGACAACAGATCCACCCACAGAATCTGCAGTTTTTCAGTTCTTATAACAGACCATAGGGGAGACATTTGACAGGAAAGGATACATGCAGGAGGCATGTATCCTTATAGATCAGCACTAGGGCAGTAGTTTAGAAAGGATGAGAGTGGGTTTACATCCACTTTAAAATATCCCGAGACGCGTACACTAGTAATCCAGTAAAAATGTTGGTGATAATTTCACTTCAAACCTGGCTAAATTGTATTTCCCTGCTCAAAACTTTGATGGGAGTAAAGCAGATACTCTATTCTGTGATATAAAGCTTCCTACCTTGACACATGAACAGCTTGATTTTCTCGAAAATCCCATAACTACTTTTAAGTTCAGAGTACTATTAAAGTATTGAAGCCTCATAAGAGACTGACAGCATACTTTAAACAATATGAGCTAGATTCAGGTACAGCGGCGTACCTTTTGGCCGGCGTAGCGCATCTCATATGCGCTACGCCGGCGTAAATCGGGAACCCAGAACGGTATCAGCAAGATCTGGCGCTGTACGTTGCGCCAGCTTAGGGTAAATAGGCAGGCGTAAGTCCGCCTAATTTAAATGTGTAAGGTAGTGGGCGTGTTGTATACAAAGTAGCCGTGACCCCATGTACATTTTTTCACGAACGAACGGAGCATGCACACGCATGCTCAGAGTCACGTCGCATATTTTCCCTAAGATACGTTGGCTCAATGTTTTCGACGTGAACGTAACTACGCACAGCCCCATTCACGTACCACTTACGTAAAAACAACGTAAATTTCTACGGCTGTTCCAACGTCCATACTTTTACATTGGCTGCGCCTCATATAGCAGGGGTAACGTTACGCCAGACGTAAGCCTTACGTAAACGGCGTAGCGGGCACAAGTACGTTTGTGATGCGGCGTATCTAGGTCATTTACATATTCTACGCGTAAATCTACGGAATCGCCCCTAGCGACCAGCGTAAATATGCACCCTAGATACGACGGCGTACTAACACTTAGGTCGGTCGGAGGAAGCTTTAATTCAGGCGTATCTAGCTTCCAGAATGGCAGGCATAGATACGACGGCGCATCTTTCTACTTACGCCAACGTAAACCTATGCTGAATCTAGCTCTATGAGTCTAGTCTCACGCCTGTATTAACTAGAGCCTTCAATTTTTTGTTAGCTGGACACTCATTTAGAACTGAGACGTTAAACTCCATAATATCTATGCTTCCCAAGCCTAGATAAGATTCCACCTCTTGGACCAATTATCATCCTATATCCCTTCTAAACCTAAGCATTAAGGGCCAGATTCACGTAGAATCGCGGCGGCGTAACTTATCCTAGATAAGTTACACTGCCGCAATTTTTCATCGCAAGTGCCTGATTCACCAAGCACTTGCGATGAAAACTACGCCCGCGGCCTCCGGCGTAAGGCAGGCCAATTTAAATGGGCGTGTGCCATTTAAATTAGGCGCGCTCCCGCACCGGACCTACCGCGCATGCTCCGTTTCCGAACTCGCGCCGTGCTTTGCGCGCCGTGACGTCATTTTTTCGAACGGCGACGCGCGTAGCGTACTTCCGTATTCCCGGAAGGCTTACGCAAACGACGTTGATTTTTAAATCTCGGCGCGGGAACGACGGCCATACTTTAGACAGCAATACACTTGCTGACTAAAGTTAAGGCACAAAAAAAAAATGTAACTTTGCGACGGGAAACTTGACTAGCGGCGACGTAGTGAACGCGAAAAACCGTTGTGGATCCGCCGTAACTCCTAATTTGCATACCCGACGCTGTTTACGACGCAAACTCCCTCAGCGCGGCCGCGAACTGCATCCTAAGATCCGACAGTGTAAAACAATTACACATGTCGGATCTTAGGGATATCTATGCGTAACTGATTCTATGAATCAGTCGCATAGACAGAAACAGAGATACGACGGCGTATCAGGAGAAACGTTGTCGTATCTCATTTGTGAATCTGGCCCTAAATTATTGGCCAAATTTGGCAGCTAGACTAAACACTATTATAGGTAAGGTAATCCACCGTGACAAAAGCATCAGGCTGAACACTCTTACTTACCCACACAGCTAAAAAAAGACATATCCCAACATGCCTCCTTTCTCTGGACATTAGGAAGGCATTTGACTTGGTTACTTGGTCATACATGCATTACACCCTCCAAAAATGGGGTTTAGGAAAAAAAATCTTAACCTGGGTCTCCTCTTTATACAGCAACCCGAGAGCATATATTAAATATGCTGATTACAAATCAGGCATGATAGATATTAGCAGGGGAACAAGACAGGGCTGCCCCTTATCACCTTTTGTTTTTTGCCCTACGTATAGAACCCTTAGCACACTTAATCATATCCAATCCAAATATCAAAGGTATAGAATTAGGTGGATGCCAACACAAATTATGCCTTTTCGCAGACATATTTTTTTTTTTTTAACACATCCTCATGTGTCCGCCCCAAACCTACTAGATGTTTTAGACAAATGTTCTCATATCTCTGGACTATATGTCAGCCATACCAAATTCAATGCACTTAACGTCTCCTTATCACAACCTGAACTTCAACAAGTCCAAACATCTTTACCATTCAATTGGGTAACTCACCACATACTGTACTTAGAAGTACAACTCACAACCTCATCATCAGACCTGTTTATAGCAAATTATTTACCATTATTGAAACAAACCACTGGTTTACTGGAACAGTGGTCTTCCCTTGTCTTGGCTTGGGAGGATTAATGATGGAAAGATGTCGATCTTGCCGAAATTCCTATATTTATTTAGAGTATATTCCATTCAAATACCATCATATTTCTTAAGACTCATGGCATTTATTTGGGGCACTACCAAACCCTGCATTTCTGAATCATGCTCTATCGAGATAAACTAAAAGGCGGGTTAGGTTTACCAAATTTTCTTCCTATTATTATACGGCTCAATTATCACAATTGCCTAAATATCATACAACTGTGGAATCACCCTTATGGGTTGCTATCAAATCCATTGATAGTGATCCTATTTCTGTGGCCAACATGCTGTGGCTACAACCCAAATATCTTAATAGAGCTCATCTCTCTAACCCAATAACTAAGCACTGGTTACTGTACATAGGATAAATTCAAAATTTCTCATAACCTTCAATCCACACATAACCCACTATTTTCCTTTATCAGAAATCCTGCCTTTTATCCTCCCTGGAAGTTTCCAAAGTCATTCGCAGCCTGGTCTTCCTTAGACTTTTTTTAAATCTCTTCTTTTTATTTGAATGTTTGCTCTTGTAATACACACTGTGATTTTAGTCATATACAAAAAATACATAAAATACACATTTAAAAATAATTTTTTAACCTTATTTCCACAAAATATTATTTCATCATTAACTGTGTACCTTTTGTTCATTTTTTTCCTCCCTCCTTTACTGTGATACATGTGTATTGTAAGTTAACAGACAGCTTAAAGGTCAGGTGTATGAGTCATCAGCTGTAGTTAATTAGCCCATGCCCATGTCAGGAGCCGAAGTCAGAATGTCTGTTAAAAGATGTATTGAGGAGGATGTGTATTGGGGCTCATTAGGTAAACATTGTGTGATGTTGTGGGTGGAGTTGGGTCATTGTTCATTTGATTACTGCAGTATCCTATAGTGTATATAAAGAGCCTGTATTTCTCAATAAAGGGTCATTCCTGTTGAACCTCAAACAGAGCTGTGTGTCTCGTTAATGGGGGAATTCTTAAGGGTCGTGTTCGCCGGATTGTGGGGTGTCGGTAGCTGCCTTGTGTTCGGGAATGGAATATCCTAAACGGCTTTAACCCCTGTCCCACTTGGGGTTCCGTCACAGTCACTAAATTCTCCCCTTTAAATTGTTTTGCATTAGAAACTAACTTTAAAGTCCTGGTACGTTAGTATTTAGTACCAGCTAGGATAGCTAAATTTGTTCCTTCCTATCCAGAAACTTGTTACAGCGACATACCAGAGCCCCACTTTCACATCTGGTGGCAATGCACGGTGGCCCAGGAATTTTGGAAGAATATATTTGATATGGCCTCTACAGCCTTGGAGACCTCGATCTCTCCAGCATTGGTCCTTCTAAATCTTAAATCTCCTGAACTCACCCGGACTCAATTCCAACTACTTATTTATCTTACTACTGCAGCTAAATAAACCATAGCTAAGGCATGGAAAACCCATACCTTGGTTGTGGCTGAAGTCAAACCCAGAATTAATAGAGCCCTTATTTTTGCTAACATGATGGCTATTGAAGGTAATAAAATCGAACAATATAATATGGTATGGCAACCTTGGGTTTTGACCAAATATTGTTGATGGCTTGCTAATTTTCCTCATCATTTTATTTAATTTTGGACATTCCCTTGTCGTGGGCCATGCTACTATTGGGAGATACTTTTCCTCCTTTATCTCCTTTCCTCCTCTATCCACTACTTCTCTATCTTCTTATTGAAATCGACCCTCTAATACATGCATGACACAGTTTTTTGATCCAAAAATATAATAGCCCGCATCATCTGTACACTTTGTCCTCTTTCCTTTCTATACCCTTCTCTTTACTTTCCATTAAATGTCCCACAAACATGAGATTACGCTACACTACAAGATATCTATCCAATATAGAGATTAGAACATATCATCCATACTGATATTTTATTCAATGCCATTTTCCTTTGACCTATTGTGCAACTGAGAACTATATTTTTTAGTACCATGTCCCCTTCTTATCTCATATCACATACCTTCTATGTTTATTGTACATTATAGCTTACCTTTCTAATGTGCCCCTACCTGTTCGCAGTTTGAACCCATTAGGGGTGGATGGGTGGTCTGGAGGCACGATACATTGCATACATCTATTAATTGGTGGATTTTGTTATAATTTCATTTTTACTTTATATATATTGTTCAACGGTTTGCTAAGTGTCCTCATTCACATTTTACTTTGTCCATGGATCTGTAAGCGAATGTCGGACTTTATTGGCTTTAGATATATCCCATGTATACATCTTTATTCTCTGTTTTTCTTATGTAAACCTCAACAAGAAAATTTGACTTGCTATGCATAAATTGTATATATTTTGAAGGACACAACATTTTTTTTTTAAAAGATAACTTAGATTTTTAAAAGATAACTTAGTGGAGGGGCATGCGTGGAGCTCACAGAGACAGACATGTCCTGCTGAGGCTCCCCTTTTCTCAGGACTTCACGGCCAGCATACACACCTGAATGGAAGGGTAATTATTTCAAAAGCTTACCCTGGTCTTCCTCAGTACCCTGGGAACATTTTAAGATGGTTTATGGAGCTGTCCGGGGAAAAAATAAGATGAAACCCATCAGGGATAATTCATCTAGAGGCCCCAGTAAAATGCCTAAATCTCCTCACACAGTTTTACCTCACGCTGCCAAGCAGCAGCTGCAGTTACCTCATGAACTATATGATACAGACTGTGAGGACAGCACCATCTGCCAGCCACAACAGACAGGCTCTTTACACCCAAATTTTCTAACTCAAATAGAAGAAATGCTACAGAAAGCATTAAAGCAGACCTCCGACCATATTACCGAGAAATTAACAAAAGAAATACGTGACTTAGGTCAGCGCACGGCTGAATTAGAAAACAGAGTGGATGACATAGAAACTAATGTAATGACTCATGAAACTGAATTGGACACACTTAAAGATGAAAATTTCTCGCTGCAAACTCTTTTAAAAGATTTTGAAAATCGCGCACGTCGTTCAAACCTTCGCATACGAGGTATACCGGAGTCTATTATTGATCTACAATTGATCAACAATTACTGCCCTATTTGAAGAGTTATCACCATCAATTCCAATTGAGAGACTGGAAATGGACAGAATACATAGAGCATTAGCACCGCGCAAATCTGAAGGTCCCCCCCCCGCGACATAATTGCGAAATTCCATTTCTTCCACACCAAAGAACAGCTTATGGTCGCTGCAAGGAACAAAGAATTCCTTATCTTCCAAGGCCACCTGTATCAGATCTTTGCTGACCTTTCCCCAATAACAGTCGCTAAACGGCGCTCGATGAAACCCTTATTACAAAACCTACAACAACATCAGATCCCATACCAATGGGGATTCCCTTTTTCACTTCGCTTCATATATCAAGGTACCAAGCACTCAGGAGGAACCCCTGATGAACTACAGAACACCCTGCAAAAACGTCATCTCTGTGAAAGACCTTCAGCCAGCCCTCGCCGACGTACAGCATCCAGTTCTCCACAAAATTTCTCCAAAGTCCAAAATGACAGAACCAGACAAAGCTCATCGAAGAGGGGTCGATTCAACTCTCCAAACCAAGATACTCCGGACTCAATGGACTGAATACATTTTGCATATCAAATTGAATTTCACTAAATATTTTTGATCTTTCATCCACTTTTTGGATGCTAAACACTTAATGTCATTTAACCATCCTGAATTTACTTCCCCTAAGCAGGCTATTGTCCTTTTTTTTATTATTATTATTATTATATATTTTTTTTTTAATTCCAATTTTTATCCCCTTTTTGGTCTAGGATAATTGAAGTTTTAAATTGTCCAAATTTTTTTTTTCCCTATTCCCATTGCACCCTTCCCTCCTCATCCCATCCTTACTTGCCTCACCCCCTTCTACTTCCCTCATATTACCCCCTCCTCCCCGACCCTTTCCCCTAATCCTTTTTTACCCACAACAAGGGTTCTATATTATTTTTGTACAAAACTGTTTACTGAATAGAAGTAAATATTACTAATATATTATTAATAATTGGTATTTTATTTCTTCTCATCCTAATTATTAATGACATTACTGCCTCTCCTACAACTGGCAACCCAGAGGTAATTTGTATAATTCAACACAATTTATAATCTAACACTCTCCCCGTGAAAACATAAAACACAATTGTTAGATTAAAATTTTACATCTATTAATGTTGAAAATATTATAATATTTCTTAGATTTGATTTATTTTTGCTTACTTCCAGTATGGGTGTCATAATATATTTTTTCTTCTCTAGATATATTTTTGGTCGTGAGGGACTCGAGAAACTGTCACTGCTCCCTCCATTTTTCTGTCCTTGGACTCTCCCACACACCTTTTTGTGTGAGGAGCCTCCCTGGTCAGACTCTGTGCCTCCGAGCTTGCACTTTTGCACGCCCGGAACGCCAACGTTTTACCTTCTTGCATTCTAAACGTTTTTGTTAATTATTTGTTTAATAATGACTCTCATTTTCTCTTTATTTCTCAACATTCTGTCTCCACTCTCCCTTTTCTCTTTGCTCCTCCCCGGGGTAAGTATGGATTTTCAATTGTTTTTAAATATGTCTTATAATATTCTCTATAAAATATCATTATGGCTCCTTTAAATATCCTTACCTTAAATGTCCAAGGTCTAAATGTTCCACAAAAATGAACCAAAGTTTTTAGATCATTATCTTCTTCAAAGGCGCATATAATTTGCCTACAAGAAACCCATTTCACTGAAACCTCGACACCTAAATATTTTGGTACAGTTTATCCCCAAGTTTTTACTGCTTCCGCTAAAACTAAACAAAGGGGAGTGCTAATTCCTACAGCTACACCCTTCTCTCTTCTGACAGAAACTAAAGACCCAGAAGGTCGCTATCTCATTCTTACAGGGCATCTATGTGATACACCAATCACAGTAGTATCCTATTATGCTCCTAATAAAAATCCAACAGCATTCCTCTCCCATTTGTTCCAGGTAATAGAGACTCATAAAATGGGCACAGTTTTGATCTGTGGAGATTCAAACCAAGTTCTATACCCTTATTTAGATAAGTCCCCAATTCCTATCACTTCCAATTCTCAATCTCGTAGGTTCCAAAGACTTCTACAACAACATTCCTTGCTAGATTCCTGGCGAGAAATCAATCCCACGAAACGTCAATATTCCTTCTATTCCCATCCACATAAGTGGACTGATCATTGTGCAATACTTTCTACTCTCACTTCCCTCATACCTAAAAATCAAGACCCCACATGGCACATAAATGATTCAACCCTATCCCATCCATCACACTCTACAGACTTAGAATTAGCCATAAAAGACTATCTGAAAAATAATAAAACCCCTGATATTTCTCCATTAACCTTATGGGAGGCACACAAACCCGTCCTTCGAGGAATCTGCTTATGCCAAGCATCATATCTTAAAAAAGAAAAAAACAAGCTACAACTAATACTAGAAACAAAATTCAACACTTGCCACGCAAATTTTCAAGCGAATCCTACCCCTGTGACAAAAAATCAACTAGATGAAGCTAGCTTAAATCTTGATCTTTTCTTATCTGAATCCGCAGATAAAACCATACGCAAATCCAAGCATAAATTGTATATCAAAGCTAACAAGCCTGGCACGCTTCTCGCTCGAGCACTTAAAAAATTAAACAACCCACACAAGCCGATTCGATTAACCACTTCCCGACCGCCGCATGTATATGTACATCCACAGCATGGCACAGGCAAATGGGCGTACATGTACGTCCTTGCCTTCTAGCGGGTGGGGGGTCCGATCGGGACCCCCCCCGCTACATGCGGCGGTCGGGTTCCCTCTGGGAGCGATCCGGGACGACGGCATGGCTATTTGTTTATAGCCGCTCCGTCGCGATTGCTCCCCGGAGCTGAAGAACGGGGAGAGCCGTGTGTAAACACGGCTTCCCCGTGCTTCACTGTGGCGGCGTATCGATCGAGTGATCCCTTATATAAGGGAGACTCGATCGATGACGTCAGTCCTACAGCCACACCCCCTACAGTTGTAAACACACACTAGGTGAACCCTAACTCCTACAGCGCCCCCTGTGGTTAACTCCCAAACTGCAACTGTCATTTTCACAATAAACAATGCAATTTAAATGCATTTTTTGCTGTGAAAATGACAATGGTGCCAAAAATGTGTCAAAATTGTCCGAAGTGTCCGCCATAATGTTGCAGTCACGAAAAAAATCGCTGATCGCCGCCATTAGTAGTAAAAAAAAAAAAATTAATAAAAATGCAATAAAACTATCCCCTATTTTGTAAACGCTATAAATTTGGCGCAAACCAATCGATAAACACTTATTGCGATTTTTTTTACAAAAAATAGGTCGAAGAATACGTATCGGCCTAAACTGAGGGAAAAAAAATATATATGTTTTTGGGGGATATTTATTATAACAAAAAGTAAAAAATATTGCATTTTTTTTCAAAATTGTCGCTTTATTTTTGTTTATAGTGCAAAAAATAAAAACCGCAGAGGTGATCAAATACCACCAAAAGAAAGCTCTATTTGTGGGGAAAAAAGGACGCCAATTTTGTTTGGGAGCCACGTCGCACGACCGCGCAATTGTCTGTTAAAGCGACGCAGTGCCGAATCGCAAAATCTGGCCTGGGCATTTAGCTGCCTAAAGGTCTTTAGCTGCCTAAAGGGGCTTAAGTGGTTAAAATTACCTCATAGTACTTACACCAGTAATCCAGAAAAAATCCTACAAACCTTCCACAAACACCTTACATCTCTTTACAACAATCAGGGATCTTTTGACCAATCCTCTGCAGAATTATTTTTCTCACAAATCAAACTTCCAATGATTCCTTTAACTCAACATGAACATCTTGAAAGTCCCATTACATCTGCTAAGGTTGAATTAGCCATTAAATCCCTTAAACCAAATAAACGCCCGAGTCCTGATGGCTTTTCTGCCCTATATTACAAAAAAATGTACTTATCTTCTTGCGCCATTGCTGACAGATGCTTTCCATTTTACTTCTGAACAACCAATCCTTTCGTCCTGAAACCTTAACAGCAATAATCACAATGATCCCCAAACCTCATTCAGATGATTCATCTTGTGCTAATTACAGGCCCATATCTTTACTTAATCTTGATATCAAACTACTAGCTAAAATTCTAGCAACTCGTTTGAACAATATTATTGGTTCATTAAAAAAAAAGACCAAGTTGGTTTTATTCCTTTTCGCCAAGCAGCTGATAACGTACGTAGGGCAACGTTATTAATCCAAACAGCTAAAACACGACAAATACCTATGTGTCTTCTGTCGTTAGATATTAAAAAAGCATTTGACACAGTATCATGGCCCTATCTACATTTTGCCTTACAAAAATGGGGGTTCGGTCCTCACTTTCTTAACTGGGTTTCATCACTATATAATAATCCCAAAGCCTAAATTAAATATGCTGGATATAAATCTGGTTGCTTTAACATAAATAGAGGAACACGTCAGGGTTGTCCAGTCTCCCCACTTTTATTTGCCCTACTTATTGAACCCCTAGCTCAGGCTATACGATCTGACCCTTCAATCAAAGGGATAGACTTAGCAGGTCATCAGCACAAATTATGTTTGTTTGCTGACGATATACTAATATTTATGTCTTCCCCTCATATTTCTGCTCCCAACCTTATAAGTAAGCTTGATCATTTTGCACAGCTATCTGGACTTATTATCAACTCTCAAAAATCTACAGCCTTAAATATCTCCTTACCTTCCCATACTTTACAACAAGCACAAACTTCCCTCCCATTCTCTTGGTCTACATCGCACCTGACTTACCTCGGAATCACTATTACTCCCAATTTAACTGAATTCTTCTCGGCTAACTTTCCGCCATTACTAAAGCAAATTACCAATCTCCTTAAACAATGGTCCTCTTTACCAACCTCATGGATTGGTAAAATAAACATAATAAAGATGACCATTTTACCCAAGATACTATATCTATTTCGGGTTTTGCCCATTCCAGTTCCAACATACTTTCTTAGAAATCTTCAACGCAAAACACTAGCGTTCATTTGGGGCTCTTTAAAACATTGTGTATCTAAACAGACACTTTACCTTTCCAAACTTAAAGGTGGACTAGGATTCCCCAATTTCGCCTCTTATTATCATGCAGCTCAAATAGCATGCATCCCCAAATATCACGCAAAATACGAAACCCCACTTTGGGTTGCAATTGAAGCAATTGTCTGTGATCCATTTTCTATAACAAATTTAATTTGGTCCAAACCCTCAGATTGTAAAAATATTAAAAATAAGATTACCAAACACATAGTTACCATCTGGGATAAATTTAAACTTATCAAAGGACTGCAATCTCCTCATGTTCCCCTTCTATCATTTATTAGAAACCCACTATTCTACCCAGCCTGCACATTCCCTAATTCATTTAAAAAATGGATTTCCTCTGACATAACTCAACTCTGTGATATGTCAACATCTACCTCACTTAAAACATTTCCTGAACTATGTGATAGACATCAACTTCCCCAATCAGAACTTTTTCGATATCTGCAGATCAAAAACTTTTTCATGCCATATATACAAAATATGAGTGAAATCGATGAACTCACGCAATTTGAACGTATATGTAAACGCGAACCTCACTTTAAGGGTCTCATATCAATAATATATAAACACCTTATTACTTTGCCTACTGCAGAGCCACCATCATACATGGAAAAATAGGAGAGAGACCTTGGACTTCAGTTGGAATCATCTGATTGGGATAAAATTTGGACCACTACAAAATCATCTTCACAAAATATAATAGCTCTAGAGACAAATTATAAAGTACTTTTGCGCTGGTACTTGGTTCCTGTCAGAATTGCGAAATATATTCCGCAATACTCCCCACTCTGCTTCTGTGGCTGTGGTGAACTAGGATCACATATAAACATATTTTGGGAATGTCCGGTTACAAAATGTTTTTGGAAAGAGGTTTTTCTAATCCTCTCCACCTTATTCAAAAAAAAAATCAAACCTGACCCTTCAATTGCACTACTAAATCTAAAACCGACTTCTATTTCCCACACTCAGGCCCCATACACACCATAGAATCTATCCGCAGATAAATCCCATCAAATGGGTTTCTGCGGATAGATCCTATGGTGTGTACACTCCGTCGGATATTTATCCGCAGATAAATCTCCCCTGGGATGGATTTCCAGCAGATGGATATTTGCTGACATGCTCAACAAATCCATCTGCTGGAATCCATTCCAACGGATGGATCCGCTCGTCTGTACAGACTCACCGGATCCATCCGTCCAAAGGGATTCCCCGCATGCGTCGTAATGATTTGACGCATGCGTGGAATTCCTTATATGACAGCGTCGCGCCCGTCGCCGCGTCATAATAGCGGTGACGGCGCGACACGTCATCGCCAGAGGATTTCAGCGCGGATTTCAATGCGATGGTGTGTACACGCCATCGCATAGAAATCTTCTGAAATCCTCGAGAGGATTTATCCGCGGATACGGTCCGCTGGACCGTATCTGCGGATAAATCCTCTCGTGTGTATGGGGCCTGAATTCAAACTCCTTCTACAAATCACTACAGCAGCAAAGCAGACAATCGCCAAAGCGTGGAAAACCCCAACATTAATGATCTCAGAAACCAAAACCAGAATAAACCAAGCCATGACCCACTCAAAAACGGAAACCATTACTAATGATAATATTGCAAAATTTGAAAAAATCTGGAATCCTTGGGTGACTCATTTTTTCCCTCCCAACTTTGACATCACATTATTAAGACCTTGGTAACATAACTACTAATAGCTATTTAATATGCTAATAACATAAGACAAACATAATAAGATACCCCGGGGACCCTTTTGACCTTTTCTATCTTATCTACGTACTATCTTTATTTTTTTTCTCTTCTTCTTCTTCTTCTTCTTCTTACCCTTCCCTCTATTCTATCTTGCCCCTTTAGTTTTTTTTTTTTCTTTCTTAGCATATATTGTTATTATATGCAAAAATGGTAGCAGCATTACTTTTTTTTATGTTTTAATTTATCAGTATATTTCAGCTTTAGAGCTCCATTGAAACAGTACAAACCTAATGTCTATACAATAAATCCCTGTTTATCTTCATTATATATTACCCCAACATTATACAAGGTCTAGAAATTATGACCCTTAATGTTTTTCTTTATGTATTCTCATATTACCTTACACTGTTAATATATTACTATATCTGGTTTTTAATTACTAAATTCAACACTAAGCATATATTTTAGCAAGTCTCCAGATAATGGTCAACATATGTTAAACTCAAATTACTGTTTTTTTTCTTTTGTTGTTACCTTCTAAAAAAACACTGGAGCTTGATGTAAATATCTAACTGGTGTTCTCCTTAACTGCTACTATTTATAATGTCTATGTTTATTGACAATATATGCTTGTAATTTTGAAAATGTAATAAAAAAAAAAAAAAGATAACTTAGTGCAGACTTCATAAAATACTGTGGAAAGATTCAGACTTTTGTATTATGCTAACAATGGGAACATTTAATGGTATCATGCAAAACAGGTAATTTTAAAACCACCCCAATGCAACTGGCTAGTGCATTACAGCACATATTTAATGTATAGCACCATATTGCTCTAATGTTATATAAATGTGCACTGTAATTAGGGATGATTTCTCTGTTCAGTCTGAACAGAGGTTGCGACTAAACTATGCTTATTCAGGCATTTGTCCAAATGCAGAAACTTTGGTGGGAGCTAAACATCATACGGTATATCAAAGCATTTTTTCTACTGCTACTATATATGACAAAATCCTTATTCCGATGTCAATAGTTGTTAAGTAAACAGTGGGTACTGTCCCCCACCACTTCCTTACCAACTAGTGACATTGCATGTGCCCATTTGTTTGCTGCTCAGGGATCCCTAGCTATGTAAACAAAGGGGAAGGGATAATGATTGACAACAATGCTCACATTTGTCAATTACATCACTTGGTATACCACACCAGATGCATCTATTGGTCAGAGTGTTTTTTTCTTTTGGCAAGTCAGAAGGCATCATTCATAATGATTGGTGAAGATCTGCATCACTGGAAGATTATTCCGATCCTCTGTGACTTTTCCCAGTCAGTATATTCTACAACTCAAACGCAATCTGAACTCCATAACCTAAACCCTATTGAACAATAAACTCAATAAACTCACCTACAAATGGAAATACCCAGCAAAACTGAGTGTGACCTACAAAGAGAAATCATACATAATCACCTCACTGGAAAAAGATCCCAAGCTCCTTATCAACTGGGGAATCATACCCGAAGTACAATCACCCCCTAAAGGTTCCTCACACCAGCTGCCTAAGCATGTGCATTCTGACTGGCAAGTTCTGTCCAGGAAATCCTCCTCCTCACAAAATACCTAGAGATAACATCTCTACAACTGAGTGCTTCTTCTCATGATGGGGGGCTTTTATGAATGCAACAATACACCCAGAGTCACTTAAGTCTATTCATAGCCTTTTCATTTTCTACAAGAATCTCCTGTCACAAAAGGATAACAATGTCACTCCCTGAGCTCCTTTTCACTCTTCATACCCCCTCCACACACCTACCGGGTTTGGTTCGAGACTGTTCACTTCTACCAGCAAATGACCGACTTATAGGATCAACTCTCTACCTTTGCCTGACAAACTAGTTATTAAATTTTACATCTTAGGAAAAGTGCTGCAGGTTTCACAATTTTGTTTTCTTGTTATCGGAATGATCCATCCAGTTCTGTATTGTGGTTTACTAGTTATTGTCACCGGTTTCACTGGATTTACTGCTTTATGTCGTCTACCCATGTTAAAATGTACTATCTCGGGCAACGCAGAGTTGCTCCTGTTGCTCTCAATTTTTTTATCTGTATGTCGATTTCTTCAATAAATTATTTTGAAAAAAAAAAAAGATTGTTTTCTCAAAAGGGCAATAACTGCATTGAAATTGTTTAGTTCCCCAACAATGTGCTTATGTGCCCTGGTTTCCTTCCACAATCCAAAAATATACTCTTGGAATAGAAGCCAGAGCTGACCATACTGTGTATGACTGTAGTAGGGAAATTAAACTGTACGTTCATTCAGGTTGAGTCCTGATGTTAATGTTCCCCTATCCTCTATAGGCTTCGCAAAAAGTTTTATAGAACATATAAACATAAGCTCTGTTAAGCTTGATGTAATAAAGTTTGTTTTGATGAGTTTTCATTTTAGTATTGTATACTTACAAATTGTATAACAGTAAAAAAAAAAAAAAAACTTACAGTAACGTATCATCAAGCTAGAATTTGTTCATTGTGTGTGAAAATATAAGCCAAGACAAACCCCAAAAACTACATTTTATATTTACGGTAGTCTGATTTCCCTATCAATGTACTGCCAAGTCTGCTAAGCAGAAATCTGTTAAAATTATACAAACCTATCTTTAATACATAGTTAATATCAAATAAACTTCTGTCAAATTAAATTAATTGCCTGGAAAAGCACAATTGTAAGTATGTAGAAAAGTGGTATTGAACAGATGCAATTTACACAGTCCAGAACACATGGGTTAATAAGCAAAAGATGTTATAAAATAGGGTCCCAATGGAACCACTATACAGATGGAAAATTATCTGCAAAGGCAATAAATTTACACATTTCATGCAATTAGTACTAGTGTGCTTTAGAATGAGATGATATCATGGAAAATCATAACACACAATAATTTGCAGAGATTGTTCATATAACAACCAGTTCAACAACAAAACAGATATTCTTTTGCACATATATTGTATAGTCCAGTGGTTGCCACTGCACACATACAAGAGCAAATGGGCCCAGGTGCTCAGCAAAGCATAAGATACAAACTGTATAATCCAAAAGAAAAGGCACAACTCATAGCATCTTAAGAAATGCAATAAGAAATGTTAATGTTTCAGTGAGACAGTGAGGCACAAGCTCATCTTCCTCAAGCCCTGAGAAAGATGAGCTTGTGCCATGTCGAAATGTCAAAATTAACCTTATCCCCTTTCAATCCACATGAGTGCCACCTTTTCTTTTGAATAACAAATATATTCATAAATGTTCTGACATGATTACAATGTTTTTGTATGTATCTGTTTTATTATAAAGGGTTAGAGGGCAAACATTTAAATGCTTTATTTTTCCCCTCAAATGGACAGCATTTAACCACTTCAATACCGATCACTTTTACCCCTCTACTGCCCTGGCCAACAGTTCTCTCACATTTTGAATGACAATTACTCAGTTAAGCAACACTGAACCTAAACAAGATTTTTATAATTTTTATGAGACAGATAGAACTTTATTTGTGTGATGATTAAATACTGGGCTATTTTTTCAGTGATATAAGCAAAAAAGAACAAACATTTTTTTTTTTGTTTCTATTATACCATTTTGCAAATAATAAACTTTTGTTCATAAATTTAGGTCAACATTTATACTGCTACATTTCTTTGTAAACAAAACCCAAATCTGTATATATTGTTTAGTCTGTGTGAAAGGACAACAGGTGTTGAAAACACAGAAAAAATTTACTTTATAGGCACCAATTTGGTTAAAAAATAAAACACATACAATACATAAAATAAAAGCTTAAAAAGAGAACTGCAGCAGCAACTGCAGAGACCATATATTAATCCAATAATGGTCCAGAAAGTCAACACATTTCACAAAGGACATGAATAACTGTAATGCATGATATGACAACATGTTTCGCGGTGACCGCTTCTTCGGGAGCTTGGTAGTATCTCTAAGGCCTGGTACAGACGATAGGATTGATCCGAGGATATGGTCCGCCGGACCGTATCCGCGGATAAATCCTCTGGCGGATTTGGATCCATTGGCATGTACTCACCATCGGATCCAAATCTGCGCGGAATTCAACCGCGGTGACGTGTCGCGCCGTCGCCGCGATGATGACACGGCGACGTGCGCGACGCTGTCATATAAGGAAATCCACGCATGCGTCGAATCATTACGATGCATGCGAGGGACGGGTTCGGACGGATCGATCCGGTGAGTCTGTACAGACCACCGGATCGATCCGCTGGAGCCGATTCCAGCGGATAGATTTGTTAGCATGCTAACAAATTTTTATCTGCTGGAAATCGGAAATATCCGCGGATAAATATCCGCTGGAACGTACACACCAGGGGATCTATCCGCTGAAACCGATCCGCTGAGATTTTTCAGCGGATGGATCCTCTCGTGTGTACGGGGCCTTAGGGGAGACAGACTTTTATTGGTTTTGGATTTACATGGCATTATAACACATTATTAAAATGCAACATAACATTTAAATACAACATCATATCAACAAAGAGTTGATATACATTGTAACGGTCAGGGGTTAACACCATTTACGATATTCCATTCCTCCAATCCGAGACAGCTTATCCGACACTCCACAATCCAGCAGACACGATCCATATGGATTTTCCCCAGAAACGAGACACACACAGCTCTGTCTCTGGTTCCAAACGAATGAACACTTTAATGATAAACTTAGCTTTCTTATATACAGTTACAAATCATGCTGCAGTAAGAAAAGGGACAATGACACACACCACCTACAACATCACACAATGGGTGCTTAATGAGTCCCCCTAAATCCACATCTTAGACAGACTTTCTCCGCGATAAGCTATTTCCACCTGCTACATAATCCACATTCCTTTAGTGAACATGAGTCAGACGTCTGACCTTTAGAGTGTGTTAAGTCACAACACATATTATCATCAATAGAACTTCACACAATGAAAGGTTATTGAGAGACAGACTTAATCAGCACAATAGACAATAGAATGCAATCACAGCAAGCTTTTATCATTACAGCCATGTAGACTTAATTAGCACCTCAACAGTCTATGTTCCACATTGAAGGAGACACTCTATTGACCTTTTGTGTTCAGAAGGAACAACTTGTAATATTTCAAGATATCCTGCAATACATGAATTATAATTATTGTCCCATCTCGTGTAATTCATGATATCATTTCTCAGTCATCCTATGCCCCTATTGGACATAGGATGACCCTAGACACAAGAGTCATTGGTGAAGCTGGCACAGGAGTACCCCGCATCCTTCAAAAGTCTCTGGGTATCATGGGCCATTCCGTTACATACATATTAATTAGCTGTACCATGTGCTTTAAAGCACCATTAGAATCAATAAGAACATGCAAACAGAATAGGGGGGGTATCAAGGGGTCAACACCAAAGGGTCACATGCAAAGGCTCTGCAAAGAGATGTGGGGACACACCCGATAGAATGAGGTGAAAGAAGTGTATATTATATTATCATAAGAAGGGTCTGTGGATATTGAAAGATTGAAAAATCAATACAAAGTAATATATTATCCACCAAATAGCAAAAAATACAAAAGGAAGGACAAGGTGGTGTGTACGTTAAACCAGGTATATAGGGCCAGATTCACAGAAGAGATACAACTGCATATCTCCTGATACGCCATCGTATCTCTGAGTGTATCTATGCGACTGATTCATAGAATCAGTTACGCATAGATAGCCCTAAGATCCGACAGGTGTAATTGACTTACACCGTCGGATCTTAGGATGCAATACTTCGGCCGCCGTTGGGTGGAGTTTGCGTCGTTTTCCAGCGTCGGGTATGCAAATGCGGTTTTACGGCGATCCACGAAGGTTTTCGCGTTTTTCCCGTCGCAAAGTTAAGGCTGCTTTAACATGGCTTAACTTTAGATGAGCCATGTTAAAGTATGGCCGTTGTTCCCGGGTCGAATTTCAATTTTTTTTTTATTTGCGTAAGACGTTCGGGAATACGGAAGTACGTTACGCACGTCGCCGTTCAAAAAAGTGACGTCACTTCGTGCAAAGCACAGCGGGAATTTCAAAACGGAGCATGCGCAGTACGTCCGGCGCGGGAGCGCGCCTAATTTAAATGGTACACGCCCCATTTGAATTGGGCGGGCTTGCGCCGGACGTCTTTACGATACACCGCTGTAAGTTTACACGCAAGTGCTTGGTGAATCAGGCAATTGCGCTTAAAACTTGCGGCGGTGTAACGTAAACACGATACATTACGCCCAGAGTGCCAGCCACCAAAAATAAACACAAGTGAAATAAGGTAAGAATCACGCGTATATTACGCATAGACATACCATATAAAGTGACACTCTGTAAATGTAAAATTTTTCATCGCAAGTGCCTGATTCACCAAGCACTTGCGATGAAAACCTACGCCGGCGGCCTCCGGCACAAGGCGGGCCAATTCAAATGGGTGTGTGCCATTTAAATTAGGCGCGCTCCCGCGCCAGACCTACAGCGCATGCTCCGTTTCCGAACTCCCGCCGTGCTTTGCGCGAAGTGACGTCATTTTTTCGAACGGTGACGCGCGTAGCATAATTCCGTATTCCCGGACAGCTTACGCAAACGACGTTATTTTTTTAATTTAGTCGCGGGAACGACGGCCATACTTTATACAGCAATACGATTGCTGTGTGAAGTTAAGGCACCAAAAAAAACGACTAACTTTGCGACGGGAAACTAGACTAGCGGCGATGTAGTGAACGCGAAAAACCGTTGTGGATCGCCGTAACTCCTAATTTGCATACCCGACGCTGGTTTACGACGCGAACTCCCCCCAGCGGCGGCCGCGGTATTGCATCTTAAGATCCGACAGTGTAAAACAATTACACCTGTCGGATCTTATGGCTATCTATGCGTAACTGATTCTATGAATCAGTCGCATAGATAGAACAACAGATACGAATGCGTATCAGGAGATACGCCATCGTATCTGCTCTGTGAATCTGGCCCTAAGTTGTTTTCTATGCAAGTAGTTTAGGAATAACTGATTTAGGGATGAGTGCACCTGTATACATTCATTTATTAATCAATCGGCCAATTCAGCTGATAAAATCTGCTTTATAACATTGATTGGGTATGAGCTCACATGAACTAAATAGCTCTTTTGGTTTGTGTCTGTCCCACACCATGCAATTTGCTCTTATCTATTTTTCCTCATTTGATTTTCTCTTATCCATGCTTCTTTAACCATCTGTTTTATTTATTTTTCTTACCGATTTCATTTTTCTCTTGATTTGGGCCATTGTGAAAGTTACAGGTATTATGAATTTCTCGTGGTTATTGTGATAAGAGTTGAAAGTATGAAACTTATTATGATATTCTTATGATTATTTTTTTTGCTTTCTCCCATTGACAATACCATTTATTTTATGTTGTATGTATTATCAATACATGTATAAAATATATCATAATTTCATCATTTTTTTTTTATGTATACATGTATTTCCTGGATGGTTCCTGCTTGAACACAAGCTCAACCTGAACCCAAACCCCATAATTCCTATATTAATAGCAGTGCATTCTTAATATTGTTTTATTCCTACATTGTATGTGCTTTAAAAAAAAAGAAAGTTTGATAGGCCAAAATACAAAAATCTAATTGGTATTTTCTTGTTCAAATTATTTTATTGGTACAGTAAGAAAAAGATAACAAACAAGTACAGTAACACTTGTAGAATATAACATTCATAATAGCACGCCAGTTGCGTTACGACGCAGCCCATATTAGTTTGGTGAGAAAAGCATCCATAACAGATGATAAACGTGCAATAGCTGTTGTGTAACTCTATATATGGGGATGTGGTTAACCCCAACTGTTCAGCTAGGTCATACATAGGAGGCAGGGATGTAAGGATCACCCCTTATTCTCCGTAACCACACGATCAGAAATTCCGACAGTAAAAGTCCGATGTGAGCTTTTGAACGGAAATTCCGACCTTGTGTATGTTCTGTCGGACTTTTGCTGTCGGAAATTTCCGCCAACAAAAGATTGAGAGCTGCTTCTCAAATTTTCCGACCAAAAAAAATCCTATCGGAAAATCTGATCGTCTGTAGCAATTGCAACGCCCAAAATTCTGACGCATGAAAGGAAACAATTAGACGCATGCTTGGAAGCATTGAACTTTATTTTCTCACCTCTTTAAAGAGTTGTACATCACCGTGTTCTTGAAGGACGAAAGGTCAGAGAACTTTTGTGTGACCGTGTGTATGCAAGCCAAGCTTGAGCGAAATTCCATCAGAAAAACCATCCAAGGTTTTACCGACGAAAAATTTGATTGTGTGTATGTGGCATTAGGATGACTAAAAACCATATAAATTGCATTGCAATATAACTTTAACATTAGGGGTATGTAAATAGGGGTATTGGGCTAGACAGATTGTGGGAACAAAATAGGCTGTTTTTAGAAAGATTGAATGGAGTATGGTTGGATGACGTTAGGTGCAGCTATCGCCTTATTCATGTTATTGTATGGATAGGCTACATCTGTTTGGAAAACACATTTTTGTTTTAGCCATGCAACATTCGACAGCAAAACACACTTTCTACTTAAATTCTGTATATTTTTGCCGTTGCCATTATGCACAAATGTAAAGAAAAATAAATAAGAATACCACTTGGTTTTCCACACAAGATCAGCCAACACAGCTTGCATATCTCTTGATAAATACAACAGGACTAGAAAATAGTAAGCAGAGCCTATTTAAATAATGGATACTGTAAACGTGACTTCCGTTGTGTACATTTATGCATTTACATACTGTGCAGAGAAACATAGGCATCAACATACAACAGTAATATTTAAGCATTATTATTACTTTATTTAAGTAAAAATGTCACAAGTTCATTTTTTTTCTTTAGTACAAAACATTTTCTTTTTTTTTTTACAGATTTGTTTTATATACTAAAACAAATTGTGATACTTTTACATTTACTTAAAGTATCATATCTACTCACTTTTCTATGGCACTGCTACATTCTCTGATAAATATAATAAATTCATGTTAAATTCATGAATGCCATTCCAGCAAGAGCGGGGCCACTAAGCAACACATTTCCTAAGAAAGAATTACAAACAGACCTCATTGTAAATAACCTGTCATGAGGGGTCAAAACTGATAAACCTTATTTTTATAATAAAACAGAAATGATGAAATTGGATTTCCGAGTCATTATTTTCCCAGATGACCATGCTAAACCTGCAGAAGCAAATGTCACATTCTCAAAGAGAATTGACATTTCCTTCATTTTGCATGCTTGCAATGAAAGCCCTTAAGGCATCTGTGAAATAAGTGCAGACCACTTCTATAATCAGGATATTTATAGATATATTATGACTCTCAAATTCATGTTGGCTAGGTTACAAAAGAAAGCATTAAAAGCAATGAAATAAATAATTGTCCAGAGGTAATATTTTAAATAAATGTAATAGGTAAATAATATAATAATTTAAACAATGTCCGTCACTAGAATATATTTATGACCGCATCACAAGGATGTATGGTAGCAAAGCGGACTCCAATGCCGCTGTGCTGGAATTTGTCACCACACATGCCGATGACCGGGTCCCGGCCAATGGTTGACCGATGGGACACGGTTATCGGCTCTGAGCTTTACCATACACAGCTCTGTAAATGTAAACAACGCAAAGCTATGTTCAGTGACAGAGGATCTCATTGTTTGTTCATTCCCTGCTGAGCAGCGAATGTAAACAAATAGATCCCTAGTAAAAGCACCACACAATACACACATAAACACTAGTTAGGCACACACACATTTAACACCTTGATTGCCATAGATGTTAACCCCTATCTGCCCAGTATCATTAGTACAGTGACAGTACATATCATTAGCACTAATCACAGTAATAATGTCACTGGTGATGTCAGTGGCAGTTAGTCAGTTCCCCCCAGCATCAGTTGGTGTCATATTGGCAGCAGCACTACTGCAGCCCCTTTATAAGTTGCTGAATACTGCCATTACTAGTGTAAAAAAATAAAAATTCCAGTATATATACTGCAGTGCTACCTCCACAGGAGCTGCTGCTATGTTGCCCAAGTCTTCAGCACATCTTTCTGCACTCCACAACCAGGCTTCAAACAGCCAGCTGCACACACTCATTTCAGTTTGTTACTGGAGAACTTGGATAGGGTAAGGGGTATAGCAGAATACTTACGAACTGAACTATTCATACCAAGGATTTTAACTTCCTTTCCTAGTGGCTGAAGTCCTTGCAGAAGGCAGATACAGACTTCTTAACAGCAGCAGGAAACTGATTGCAGAACTGAGCAATGTCCCTTAGTAAATTAGTGGACAGTCTTGGACAAAGCTCTAAGAACACTAGCTAGTGTTTTCTTTCTGTGGACCCTCAGGTGACTTAGAGCACAAGAGGGAAATTAACTGTCTAAGGCTTCTTAGGGTGTTTGTACTCACAAAGCTCATGAAGCTCCACCGGCAGCCTTCTCTCTCCATGATAGCAGACAAGATACACTGTAGACACTCCCTCTGTCAGCTAAGGTAGAACCAGGGTCAGCCACATAGACTTCAGACCCTCAGGTCGCCCAACTGAGGTCACATGGCATCAAGTGCCAGGGAAGGCAGCACCTCTTCCCCAGTCTGGTGGAATCCTCTTCTAGAAAAGACCAAGAGCCAAGAGTAGGGACAAGCTGGATGTTTGAGCCGAACGTAGGGCATTTGCGTGAAATTTGAGCACCGTGGAATGCCCCATAATGCGCTGTGAGATAGCAGTGCATTGATGTCGGATGATTGGCCAAAGCATGCACCGGACCTACATGCTTTGGCCAATCACAGCATGCTCTGCTGCAAGAGCCATAATTGGCAAAGTCCACGCCCCACACTATGTAAGGCTGCTTACATACTTACATAGAGGCTGTGTATTGTGTGTGACTGTGGATGGAGATAGATTGAGCTAGATTAGGCAGGAGAGTTAGTTAGCTAGTGGCAGTATATATATATATATATACATATATATATATATATATATATATATATATATATATATATATATATATATATATATACTCTGCATTTAGTGTAGACTAGATATTCAGTGTAGACTCTATGGGCCAGATTCACGAACAATTACGGCGGCGTAACGTATCCCCTTTACATTACTCCACCGCAAGTTTTCGTCGTAAGTGCTTGATTCACAAAGCACTTGCATGTAAACTTGCGGCGGCGTAGCGTAAAGCCGTCCGGCGCAAGCCCGCCTAATTCAAATGGGGCGTGTACCATTTAAATTAGGCGCGTTCTCGGCATGGGGGTCCCCCCTAAAATCAGTAGCAGGCACTTCAGGTCTTAAATGGATTTGAAGGGGAGCCCTGCACCAAAATGTAAAAAAAAATGGCATGGGGTTCCCCCCAAAATCCACACCAAGCCCTTCAGGTCTAGTATGGATTTTATTGGGAACCCCAGGCATTAAAAAAAATAACGTGGGGTCCCCCCAAAATCCATACCAGACCTTTATCCAAACATGTTCAGGGTAAGCAGCCTGGTATAGTTCAGGAGGGGGGTCTCTCGCTCACCCCACTTTCCTGGCCTGCCATGGCTGCTTGCTCAGAAACCCCATGCCATTTTTTTTTATTTTGGCACTGGGGTTCCCCTTAAAATCCATACCAGATGTCATTAATATGCATCAAGTCTGTCTGCCTATCTGATCTCCATGTGTTCATTAGAGGCAGATCCTGTTCTGGTTTCCCTTCTTATCACTTCCTCTTCCTGTATGGCTCCACCCTAGTCCATCCCAGGAAGCCTATATTAACCTTTGCTCTACAGGTCTGCAGTGCTGTTCAACAGTGTTCCTATGCTTAGTTCCTGTCTGCAGTGTATTGCTAGTTCCTGTTTGCAGAGTGCTACGATCATCTTCCGTGTACCGTTTTGGCTTGTCCCCGACTTCCTTGTCTGCCTGTGCCCCTGACTATTTGCATGTTCCACGGTTATCCTTGTCTGCCTGTTGCCCTGACCTCGGCCTGTCCATCACCACTGTTTGTCCTGCTGGCTGCTTCCCCCTTCTCCCTGCGGAGTGTGACTTGAGGAATCCCGGGAACGCGACCTGGACCCAGTTGCGGCCAAGACCATCCCTACCATCAAGGGCTCTGGTGAATACAAAACTGGGTCTTAGACTCCGCGCCCTGGGTGATCTTGGGTTACGCTTCCTCCCTGCCAGCAGTAGTCAGCTATAGGGTTCACTTCCCTGTGGTGCATCCCTGACCCCTACAGGGTGCACTTGTCACCTGGCCACAGGTGACCTGACAGTTTGAACAGCCATGAACCCGGCCGACGTGCCGCTTTCTGCAGATGACCCATTACAGGGCATTGTTCACAGACTCGAGACGCATGAAGCTAATCAGGCTCAGGTGATGCGTTTCCTTCAGGATCTGGCTTCCCGCTTTGATCAGCTTCAGACCTCGTTGGGAGCCCCGAATCTACAACCCCAAGTACAACCAGCGGCAGCGGCTGCGCCCGTCGCACCAGTCGCAGAGTCGCATTCGCTGAAGCTACCACCTCCAGTCCGTTTTTCTGGAGACTCCAAGGCCTGCAGGGGGTTTCTTAGCCAGTGCACCATCCATTTTGAACTACAGCCTCAAAACTTCTTGTCTGATCGGGCAAAGGTAGCCTATATTATTTCCCTCCTTTCCGGTGAAGCTTTAGCCTGGGCTGCCCCTATGTGGGAGAGGAATGATCCGGTAGTTTCCAGCCTGTTCAACTTCCTAAAGCTCTTTCGGAACATCTTTGAAGAGCCGGCTCGGGCCTCTTCAGCAGCCAGTGCTCTGCTACGTCTCCGCCAAGAATCTCGTTCAGTGGGTCAATATGCTCTTCAGTTCCGTATACTCTCAGCTGAATTGAGCTGGAACAATGAGGCCCTGGTCGCTATCTTTTTACATGGCCTCTCTGACCCAGTGAAGGACGAATTAGCGGGAAGAACCATCCCCGTCGGTCTGGACGATGTCATCTCCCTGTGCAATCAGATCGATATTCGTTTTCAGGAGAGGTCCATTGAGAAAAGACACCAGCACTCCCTAGGTCGTAGTCAGTCTGTTCTTCCCTCACTTCGTCCCGTGGACCATCCTCTGCCTGCTGAGGAACCTATGCAGCTGGGCCGGACCAGACTAACACCCGAAGAACGTGCTAGACGCAGAACTCTGGGCTTGTGCCTCTATTGTGGAGGCAAGGGCCATCTTCGTGCCTCCTACCCGCTTCGCCCGGGAAACGCTCAGGTCTAATACATTTAGAAGGTGGAGTATTGGACCCAGAAACATCACCTTCCCGTCTACTTCTTCCGGTGTCCCTTCATGTAGGCACTTCTCCCCTATCGATCTCTGCATATCTGGATTCCGGGGCTGCCAGCAACTTTATGGACTGGAGAACTGCTTCTTCTATGAAGCTTACCCTTTCACCCCTCACTACACCGCTGGTAGTCTCGGCAATTGATGGCACTATTCTCCCAGGGGGTCCTATTCGCTTCCAGACACTACCCATTAGGATGTCGATAGGGATTCTCCACCAGGAGTGGATATCCTTTCTCATCCTACCTAAAGCCTCCACTCCCATTGTATTGGGCCTTCCTTGGCTACAGCTCCACTCTCCCCATGTGGACTGGGCTTCTGGGCAGATTCTGGCTTGGGGCCCTTCATGTTTCTCGTCATGTCTTTCCAAGGTGACTCCTAAGGGGGAACTTCCGGTTGCTACCACATCAGTATCTTCGGATCTTCCCACTGCTTACAGCGATTACCGGGATGTGTTCTGTAAGAAATCAGCTGAGGTGCTTCATTCCCACAGATCTTTTGACTGTGCCATTGACCTTGTTCCTGGAGCAATTCTGCCCAGGGGTCGCACATACCCTTTGTCCATCCCAGAGACCCAGGCCATGTCTGAGTATGTCGCAGAAAACCTTGACAGAGGTTTCATTCGGAAATCGTCATCGCCTGCAGGAGCAGGGTTCTTTTTTGTTGCCAAGAAGGATGGTACCTTGAGACCCTGTATTGATTATCGAGGATTAAACACTGTTACTATTAAGAATCGTTACCCCTTACCCTTGATATCTGAATTGTTCGATAGGTTGAGGGGTGCCTCCATTTTCACTAAGTTGGATCTCAGAGGGGCGTACAACCTCATTCTAATACGAGAAGGTGATGAGTGGAAGACTGCGTTTAACACTCGAGACGGCCATTATGAGTATCTGGTCATGCCTTTCGGGTTATGTAATGCCCCAGCCGTGTTTCAAAACTTTGTCAACAAAATCTTCAGGGACCTGCTGTACCAGTTTGTTGTCATCTATCTGGATGACATTCTAATCTTTTCGGAAAATCTGCGTGTCCACAGGAACCATGTCCGCACTGTACTCCAGCGCCTCAGAGAGAATAATCTCTATGCCAAACTGGAGAAATGCTCCTTTGAATGTTCTGAGGTCCTGTTTCTAGGATGCTTTGTTTCAAGCTTGGGCCTTCGTATGGATCCTGGGAAGGTCTTAGCCATTACCAATTGGCCTCTTCCTGCTAGCCTCAAGGCCACACAGCGCTTTCTTGGTTTCACAAATTATTATAGGCAGTTCATCAGGAATTATTCTTCCATTGCCGCGCCTATTATCGCTTTGACCAAGAAGGGTGCTAATGCCAAAGACTGGCCTCCCGAAGCTATCTCTGCGTTTCACGATCTGAAACAGGCCTTTGTCTCTGGACCTCTTTTGAGGAGACCAAATCCTGAGGAGGCATTCTTTATTGAAGTGGACGCTTCTTCAGTGGGAGTGGGAGCGGTGCTTCTTCAACTTTTTGAGAAGAGACGTCAACCATGTGCGTTCTTTTCCAAAAAAAATTCTCAGGCAGAGAGAAATTATGCCATCGGTGACCGGGAACTTCTCGCAATTAAATTGTCGCTAGAAGAGTGGCGTCATCTTTTGGAGGGTTCTCCTCACTCCATAACGATCTTCACCGATCACAAGAATCTACAGTACTTACAGAATGCTAAACGTCTGAATCCCAGACAGGCCAGGTGGAGTCTCTTCTTTTCCCGTTTCAGTTTCACGATTACATACAAACCTGGTTCCTGCAACGGTCGGGCTGATGCGCTTTCTAGATCCTTTGACACCTTGGACGAAGATCTCACTCTTGAACCTGAGCCGATCATTCCAACTTCATGCATTGTTGCCCATTCTACCACCCTGGACTCAAAAATTCCTCCTGGTAAGACCTTTGTCCCCACTGAGCTAAGAGCCAAGATCCTTCGTTGGGGACATGATTCCAAGGTGGCGGGCCACGCTGGTTTCCTCCGGTCCTTCCTACTCATTAGTCGTCACTATTGGTGGCCAAATCTCCGCTCAGAGGTTAAAGACTATGTCAAGGCTTGTCATGTCTGTGCTCAGTTCAAATCCTCCACACAAGCTCCTGCTGGTCTCCTTATGCCCTTGCCCATTCCCAAGGAGCCCTGGGCTCACATTGCCATGGATTTTATCACCGATCTTCCACTGTCTGACGGTAATACGGTCATTTGGGTGGTAGTCGATCGGTTCTCCAAAATGGCACATTTTGTTCCCCTTCCTGGTCTGCCTTCTGCTCCTGCCTTGGTCCCCATTTTTGTTCGAGAGATTTTCCGTCTTCATGGGGTTCCTTCTCATATTGTTTCGGACAGGGGTGTTCAATTTACGTCTCGTTTTTGGAGAGCCTTTTGCAAATCCCTCAATATTGCTTTGGATTTTTCCTCTTCTTACCATCCTCAATTCAATGGGCAGACGGAGAGTGTTAATCAGGAGTTAGAGGTTTTTCTTCGTACCTTAGTCTCCGCTCATCATGACGATTGGTCCTCTCTACTTCCATGGGCGGAATTTTCCCATAACAATCATGTAAATACCAGTTCGCAGAGAACACCCTTTTTCTCAGTTTATGGAAGACATCCTCAACTTCCACTTCCCATGACCTGTTCTCTGGATATCCCAGCTTTGGCTTCAGCTCAAGAGTCATTCAATTCCATCTGGAGCGACGTCCATGATTCCCTCCGGGCAGCTGCCGACAAATTCAAAGGCTTTGCTGACCGCCGCAGGTGTAAACCGCCTTCTCTTCAACCAGGGGACAAAGTCTGGCTCTCCTCCAGAAACATCAAGCTCCGAGTTCCTTCTCTGAAGTTTGCTCCAAGATTCATTGGTCCATACACCATAATGGCTAAGCTGAATCCAGTTTGTTTCAAACTTCAGATTCCCAAAAACCTCAAAATCTCTAACTCCTTCCATGTTTCCCTTCTGAAGCCTTTAGTCCTTAATAGGTTCTCTCGTCCTCTCCCCACCACGGCACCAGTCTCTGAGGAGAATCAGGAATATGAGGTCAGTCAAGTTCTGGATTCCCAACTCTGTAGAGGCGCTCTTCAGTACCTTGTTCATTGGAAAGGCTTTGGTCCTGAGGAGAGGTCTTGGGTTCCTGCATCAGAGGTCTTTGCACCTCGTCTATTGAAGAATTTTCATCTGAAGTTTCCCTCTAAACCCGGACCCAGGCGGGGAAGGGGGAGGCCTCGTAAGAGGGAGGGTACTGTCATGAATATGCATCAAGTCTGTCTGCCTACCTGATCTCCATGTGTTCATTAGAGGCAGATCCTGTTCTGGTTTCCCTTCTTATCACTTCCTCTTCCTGTATGGCTCCACCCTAGTCCATCCCAGGAAGCCTATATTAACCTTTGCTCTACAGGTCTGCAGTGCTGTTCAACAGTGTTCCTATGCTTAGTTCCTGTCTGCAGTGTATTGCTAGTTCCTGTTTGCAGAGTGCTACGATCATCTTCCGTGTACCGTTTTGGCTTGTCCCCGACTTCCTAGTCTGCCTGTGCCCCTAAATATTTGCATGTTCCACGGTTATCCTTGTCTGCCTGTTGCCCTGACCTCGGCCTGTCCATCACCACTGTTTGTCCTGCTGGCTGCTTCCCCCTTCTCCCTGCGGAGTGTGACTTGAGGAATCCCGGGAACGCGACCTGGACCCAGTTGCGGCCAAGACCATCCCTACCATCAAGGGCTCTGGTGAATACAAAACTGGGTCTTAGACTCCGCGCCCTGGGTGATCTTGGGTTACGCTTCCTCCCTGCCAGCAGTAGTCGGCTATAGGGTTCACTTCCCTGTGGTGCATCCCTGACCCCTACAGGGTGCACTTGTCACCTGGCTACAGGTGACCTGACACCAGACCTGAGAGGTGCATGTGCGGCAGACTCCGGGATGGCAGCCTAAGCCAGGAGCTCCGCACTATCGCAGCTGTTCAGGTCGCCTAGCGGGGGACACAGAGCGATGAGACGCAAGTTTTTGGCACCATCCGATGGTGGAGTGCACAGGGAACCCCCCAATGTCCGCTGGATTGGCCCGAAGAGACCTGGGACCGTAATTCAGCCTAGAAGCCGAGCAGACTGAATCCAAAATGGAGGGGCGCCATGCAGCCACACACGCTGCTCTCTGAGGACACGCCAAGATCACGGCGGCCCCTGGCTCCCGCTACCTGAAAATACACCCCAAAGACTCCTGTGAGTATTCCTCAGGCTGTGGCACATTCACCGGCCTCCACAGAATCGCTTATTGGGCAGACTATGGAGGAATTTCTGGACTCTCCCTTGGGGCCTAGCTTAGCCCAGACCTCAGATAGGCCTGACTTTGCATCCCTGCCACAATTGGCAGTCCTTACAGTCCCTGATCTTCTCTCTCATCTGACTGCATTGTTAGACAAGGGCCTCACACAAACTGCTGCTCAGATAACTGGTGATATCAGGAAGGATTTTCAAAAGCTGGGTGCAAGGATGGACACTATTGAAAACAATCTACATATGACAGATATGACAGTTTCCAGAACCATACAGAATTCTGATCATATTCAGGTCCTTCAGGATCAATTGGATATTGCTTTGTCCAGGATTGATGACCTTGAAAATAGGTCCAGGAGAGAAAAATTTTGCATCAACACTGTAACAGTCGTTCAAGACTTTTTCAAACAATTGATACCAAACATCCCTCAGTATAAATTAGAGATTGTTCGTGCTCATAGATCATTAGGCCCTCCGAGAAAGGACGGTCTCCCCAGAGACATAGTGGTGAAACCTCATTTCTTTTCCATCAAAGAAGAGGTGATGAAGCTAAGTCGCTCCCAAGCTTCTTTATCATGCCGTGGACACGATATTCAAGTCTTTGCTGACTTATCTATAGAAAAGAGGTACGGCGCAAAAACCTGTAAACAAATGTGAGACCCTGAGATATAAACACAAGGTATAAAATAAATAAATGAATACACAAAGTACATAAAAAAGTGACCTGAGTGTACAGGCAATCAATGAAATGTGAATAAATGTTAGTGATAACAAAGTCCAAACATATCAAATGAGGGAACAGTGAATATATTATAGGTCCAAAAGATAAATTCTCCAGTGTAAATCGGTGAATCACTAATGTAAACTCAAAATGTGACATCAAAAGAAATCCATGTGATCTGTCCACCAGAGAGAACACCCGAGTGACATAGTGTTGTAGTCTTCTTACCAGAACAAATGACCACAACAGCGGTCAGTATGGACACAGGGTTTGTTTAAAGTCTCCCAGACTTGGGGGGATCCGGTTCCTAAATCCCGGATTTGGCTTTCACATACGTCTCAGAAGGGAGAGAAAATAAAAGATCCCCATAGTGTAAAATTGCTAAAACAGGGTAATTTATTAAAAGTAATGCACTTACAGAAATATCGGCATTGTGCGCAGTGTTTTTTTCTTATAAGAAATTTATTTTCTTTGAAAAAGTTTTTTTATTTTGCTGACTTATCGCCAACAACGATACAAAAAAGGAGATCTTTGAAACCTCTTCTGAATATCCTGTCTAAGCATGAGATAAAATACAGGTGGGCTTTCTCCTTTGCCCTAAAATTTGACCTCATGGGGAAAACGCACTCTTTCCGTAGCCTCCAGGAGGGCGAACAACTTCTGCTGGATCTACACCCCATCTCACAAGATGCGATGATGGACTTTGCCAACCCCAATTCTGGTTCTGCAAAACGCCCGTCTATGAGCCCGCTTACCGTTGTCTGGAACAAACCTAAAACCAAACAACCCAAAGATGCTAGGCCACCTTAATGCTCCGAGGTTCTGGTGCTTCTTATTGAAACTTTTTCCTCTAAGTGATTGTCGGGAATGTGTTTTTTTTTATTACATGTTCTTTTTCCTTGACTCACTCGGGGATAAAAAAAATTCCCATATATATTTTCCTTTTGCTTCGAAAAATGTATTTTGGATTTTTGCTCAGTTGCCTTTTGTTCTGTTGTTCTCCTAATATGTTCTTTTATTTAACAGCTGCTCCCATGCAGAGTAATCTAGTTCCCCATACATTAGCGATTACTTAGCTTTTTTTTTTTTCAGGTGATCTGCTGCTGGGGTAATTCTGCTGCGCCTCCACCTAAGCCATGGACTGGGTTTGCCCTTCTTCGTGGATTAGGTTGCCACCCCTGAAGCAGGTTGTGACTTGTTTTGTGATTTTAATAGCGACAGGCTATCTTTGCCCTGTTGCTCACTCAGGGCCTCAAATGTCATAAGCTCTTCTCTTCTTTCCCATTTTCTTTTATTCTTTCTAACCCTTTTCTCTTTTTCAGTCCTCCGCCGGCCTCCGATCAGAAGGTTCATCTCCTGGGGTTTGTCTTCTTCTCATGACGCTAAGTCTCACGGCAGAATTCTGATCTCCTTTAAGGTAAGTGGCGTTTGGTTGTTGATAGGTCCCACACCTAGGCTCCATGACGAGTGACACCATACATGATACTCCTTTAAGAATGGTGACCCACAGTGCTCAAGGGTTGAACTCACCTATTAAACGTAGAAAAGTTCTTGACTATATGAAATCCCGCAGAATAGATGTTATCCTTCTCCAGGAAACACATTTCCCTACCCGGTATAAACCCCCATTTATACATGCCCAGCTCCCTTTATTTTTTCTCTCTAACGCTGAGGACAAAACTAGAGGGATGGCTGTCCTCTTTTCAAAAAATTGTATCCTTGCTGACCACGTCATTAAGGTTGAAATTGAGAAAGACATTTCTAAATATTTCTCTCTTAACGATACTGATGATATCTCTGCGGACTCACTTTGGGCAGCACATAAGGCCACGATTAGGGGAAAACGTATTCAAATTTCCACCCAATTAAAAAAATCTAGACGGTTAGATGTAGAGAAACTTGAGAAACTTTTATCTCCCTCCAAGCAGATCATAAGAGAAATCCTGATCATGTACCTTTTTCTCTGTTACATAAAGCCCATTTGGAATTGAATCTAGCGTTAATAGCTAATGCGGAAAAGACTATTAGATGGAGTGGGGCGAGGTATTATCATCAGAGAGACAGGGTAGGCTTTCTCCTGGCCTCTAAACTTACGCCTAGACCTAGATTGCACGCTTTCCCTAAGATTAGAATAGGGGGGTAGGCCCTTGACTGCGAACCCTATTAGCATAATGAAAGAGTTTCATAGATTTTATGAGGATTTGTATGGCTCCCATGGTACGCTAAGCTCCTCGGAGCTGTTGAAATTTTTTGAAAACCTCCCAATCCCTAATTTGGCGACGGAACATAGAGACAGACTTGAGGCTCCTTTCTCCACAGAGGAGGTGCTGGAGGTGATTAAAACTTTGAAAACTAACTCTGTCCCAGGCCCAGATGGATTTTCGGTGATTTGTTACAAAACTTTTGCGGGCACAGTGGCTCCCTATATGGCTATATTTTTTAATCATACAACCAGTGGTGATCCCCTAGATGGGCAGCTAAACTCTGCGTTTATAACCGTCATCCCTAAACCTGATAAAGATCCATCTAAAGTAGACAATTATAGGCCAATATCTCTGATCAATAATGATCTGAAGATAATGGCTAAAGTGATGGCTAATCGTTTGGCTTCCTTCATAAGTAATTATGTCCATAGAGACCTAGTGGGTTTTATCCCAAACAGACAAGGCCCGGATCAAATCCGAGAAGCAATCGATATTGTTTCACTTTTACAGTCTGATTGGAATGGCGGTTCTAAACAAGCCGGAATGTTATTGTCACTCGATTTACAAAAAGCGTTTAACTCGGTTGAGTGGTCTTACCTGTTCTCCCTTATGGAGCTTTGGGGTTTTGGTCCTAGATTCATGGGTCTCATTAGGTCACTTTATTCTTCCCCGGTAGCTAGGATACGTATGCAGGGTCTTTATTCAGATCCCATTAAAATAGCAAGGGGTACTCGTCAAGGTTGCCCGTTGTCACCGTTAATTTTTGCTATAGCTATAGAATCCCTGGCGATTGCCATCGATTCCAACCCCGATATAGCGGGTATCAAGTGTGACCCCAACATTCACAAGTGTGGTCTATTTGCGGATGACCTCATCCTTTTTATATCACTTCCCCCACCACTTCCCTCCCTATAGTTTGCAAATTATTGGATGACTTCCACAAATTATCAGGCCTAAAAGTAACAGGCACTTAATATTTCTCTCCAGCCTTCTTTGGTGGCCCAGTTGAAAGAAATATTTAATTTTCATTGGTCTGACTCATTTATTAGATACTTAGGTATAAATCTCACTCCTACTTTTGAACAACTCTACTCTGCTAACTACCCTCCTCTGTCCTGGAAATTGGAAGCGGATCTAAAGACCTGGTCTAGTCCTGAACTATCCTGGCTGGGGAGGATTAATTAAGATGACCCTTCTCCCTAGGATACTTTATCTTTTTCGTTCTCTTCCAATTTTAATTTGAAGGGATCATTTACGTTCTTTCCAAAGCAAAATTATTAAGTTCGTGTGGGACAGAAAGAGTTATAGACTCTCGAAACATACTGTATATTGTTTAGGTTGAGGAAGGAAGGTGGTCTGGGTTAACCAAACCTCTTCTGGTATTTCCAGGCCGCACGTCTTGCTCAGCTTAAACAACCTTCCTCTTTAGTTTCCACTTGCAAACCCTTGGCCCATTTATTCCACAACCCAGACTTTCCTCCAGGGATGGATATTAGAGCCTTTAGATGGTGGTTAAATAAGGTGGATGTTCCGCATCAGACGTTTCTTCACTTCTGCGGGTCCCATCTCCCATACTAAATGTATTAAAGATCTAGACCTCCCTGATTCTGAGCGCTTTAGGTTTACACAAATCTCTCACTATTGGCACCCCAATTTTCCCCATATGAGCTTTGGTGTGGTCAAGCTACAGATCAGAGGGGTGGGATCTTAATTATCTATTCGGCACTTGCCCATTCTGATGTGAAACTTACTTACATGACTACCTGGGAAGCTGACTTGCAGGAAGATTGGAATTTGAATACCTGGCACTCAGCATTTTTTCGCTTCTATAGATGTATTCTTAATATTTCCCTCTCGGAAGCTTGCCTTAATATTATTACTAGGTGGTATATGACCCCGTCGAGACTCTCAAGGATTTTTCCTTCAGTGTCTCCCCTTTGTTTTCGGGGTTGTCAAATGGAAGGAATGATGCTGCATATCTGGCGGGATTGCCCAAGGATTAGAGATCTCTGGAATAAGATTTTTCATATGATCTTTAAGGTTATGGGTGTCAGAGTTCCGAAGTCTCCTTCTATAGCTCTTCTAAATTTTCAAATTCCTAAGATTTTTAAATATGCCCAGAAACTTATATTTTTCATCTTTTTGAGAGTCAAGCTTACTATTGCAAAATCCTGGAAGCTTCCCAAGGTTTCTCTTCGAGCTGCCAAGAACAACATTTCTTGGATTATGTCACAAGAAAAACTGGTGAGCTTCCTATTAGATACTTCCCAACAGTTTGAAAGGACTTGGGGTCCCTGGGCCACATATGTAAGCAGCAGATAATCTCAGGAAAAGTTGTAATTTCTTGAGCCACTATGGGCATCTCGGTGGAGGATCTCTATTCTCTTTTTCTTTCTCTTCTTTTTCTAATCTATTCTTTTTCTCTTGCTTTGAAGAATCTTCATTCTCTTTTTTGTTGATGATTGATTAAGGATAATTTTTTGTATCTATATTGTGGTACTACGAAACCGCAGAAGTCATTGTTTGAGATGATACATGATAGCTCGGTCCTCTGATCGCTCACACAGTCAGATCCCTTTAGGGGTGTGAGTGATATAGAGGCCTGATTGTGTGATTTTTTTTATGGTGATTCTCTTTTTTTGTATGCTTTTTCTTGTATCCGGATATCCTTCACTATGATTGTTGTTTTGCTTATGTCTGCATTATTTACATCCTGATTGTACTGGATTTGGGTTTTGTAATCCTTTTTCTATTTATCTTTGATGATTGTCATTATCTTTACAAAATAAAAATCTTTTAAAAATTATAAAGTTATTCAAAGCAAAAATCCATACCAGACCTGAAGGGCCTGGTATGGAATTTTGGGGGACCCCCGTGCCATTTTTTTTTTCATTTTGGCGTGGAGTTCCCCTTAATATCCATACCAGGCTTTTCAGGTCTGGTATGGACTGGGGGGACCCACATAATTTTGTTTAATGGTTTTTCATCTATATTACCGGGAGCCGACAATGCATTACAGCCGCAAGCAATTTTAAATTAAATTTCTTCCTTTAGAAGTGTAATTTTGTTGCGGCACAGTAAAACACATAAGAAAGATGCATTACTTTACAGGCAGACTAAGGGGACCCACAGGCATGATATTTAAAGGAATATTTCATTTTTATTGTTTCATTTTAAGCATTATTAAAATCACATCTTGGGGGGCGGAGCTTGGCGGAGATAGAGATGGCCGCATGAGACCGGAGCTCTAGGCGAATCAGGGACACAGCGGCACCTAGTAGCCCAGTAAACGGCGAACGAGACGTCTGCAGCCGGCGACTACATCCCACTACACGCAGCCATCATGATCAACAAGAAAAAGTTGACAGAGTTCTTTACATGGGAGCAGAGGCAAGATGGCACCAGATCACCTAAGCCATCCGTAGCTAGTACTCCTAATTCCACACAGAACAAGGCAAAATCTCCTAAAAGGAACTCACCAACAGGCAGCGGTCTCTCTCCTACATCTTCTTCAGCATCTGAGAGCCCTGAGAAGTCCAGATTTAAGCTGGATGCCACGGATCCTTCTCACAAGGTGAGCATGGGCCTAGACTCGGGGGATGACTCCATTGATCGCTTCCCCACTAGCAACCAGCCTGTATTAGATACCACACTCAAGGATATGCTAGTCTCACTCAGAAGCTCACTTCATAGTGACATGCTGATATGTGTCCACAAGTTTGGGAAAGATATACAAGCTGTATCTGAAAGGGTGGATCATGTGAAAACTAAGATGGGGAAGTTTTCCTCCACAATCAATAGCCTAGTGGATGCGCATGATGCCAGGGATGAGGAGATGGAATCTGTACAATCCAAAATCGCAGATATTGAGGACCGCTCCAGAAGGAACAACATCAAACTTAGGGGGGTCCCAGAGTCTATCCAACAGTCAGATCGGCGCAGTTATGCCACAAAGGTGTTTACCTCTATCCTGCCTGACCTCACAGAAATGGATGTTACAATACACAGGATCCACAGGCTCCCCAAACCCTCTTATCTCCCAGACAAGGTGCCAAGGGACATTATACTGTGTTTGCACTTCTTTCATGTGAAGGAACTTTTAATGTCTGCGGCGCGCAATAAAGATCTCATCCTAGCACAGTATAAAGACTTGCAGTTCTTTTCTGACCTGTCTCAATTTATGCTACAAAAACGGAGGAACCTTAATACAATATCCAAAGCTCTGCGCAACCACAAGATTGCCTACAGATGGTGGTTCCCAACAAAACATATCACTAATGATGGGAAGGAGCACACAATAGACACCCTCACTAAAGGCTTGGAACTGCTCAAAACATGGCACATCATACCTGATGACCCTCCCCAGGGTTCCAACAACCGCATCCCAGACCACTCTGTGGAGAAATGGAACTTGGTCAATGCCAAAAATGCTTGCACTCACCGCTAGCTGGGCTTACAGGCTGATTTGAGGCCTGCTGATTATTCACATTTTGTCCCTTTTCTGAAGACTACCTGTTGAGCCAGACTTTTTTTTTCTTTTTCTTCTCTACCCCTTTGAATTAACGTAGCCACCCGCTACAACTCGGTCAACATGTCCTACAAGTTTTTTTTGTGCACCCGCTTTTATGTTCTTCTTAATTTTTGTTTGTTTCATAGCTCAACAACCGATTTTGCAGTTGATTATGCAGCTGCCTTTTTTTCTGCTGGAAGCCAAATGAAAGGACATTTGCCTGCCAGGGCATTCGTGGACACTGACTTCATTGTGGTACCGATATGGGGACCTTTGTCATCTAATCTAAGTGTTACACACACACTTTTTAATTACTGGAAATGTTGCGCCTTTTAGAATGACTATCACTTTCTTGACTATTAACGCCAAAGGGCTTAATCATCTGGTAAAGAGGAAGTTACGGTGGAATGAAGCAACTCGACATAAATGTGATATCCTCTGTACCCAAAAGGTCCACTTTAATAGACAGAAGAATGCACCCATCCTAATTTCCCACATGTTTTTACTGCGAGCATGTCTGCTAAAAAACGTATAGTTATGACTGCAGTTAAGGACTCAGTTGCTTTAACACTACACAGTGAAACTGCTGACCCCCAAGGTCGCTATCACATTCTTGTATGTGATATCAATTCCGTCATATACACTGTGGTCAACGTGTATGCGCCCAACAAGCATCAGGTATGTTTTCTTAATCAAGTTCTCAAAAGAGTTAGAGGGGTTCAACTAGGCTTTATTTTGATTTGTGGGGACTTCAACCTCCCTACAGACCCCCATATGGACTCCTCGTCTACCTCATGCAGACACCGCCACTTCAATCAACATTGCATGCTCAAGATCTCTATGACGCCTGGAGATGTCTCCACGGCACTGAAAAAGACTACTCTTTTTTTCCACAAGCCACAGGGTTTATACAAAATTGGATTTCTTTCTTACGGATAAATTGCTGACGCCTAAAATGACCTCCTCAAAGATTAACGACATTACCTGGTTGGATCACGCCTTGGTGATGCTTTCGGTCGACGATTAGCCAAGCATTAATACTTGCTTTTTTTGGCGATCCAACCCGAGACTGTTCCAGGCTGATCCCTCCAAGTCCAGTTTGCAGGTAGAATTAACTGAATTTTTCTCCATTAATGCAGGTTCTGTGTCTGATCCCATGGTTATATGGAATGCCCATAAGGCATATATGAGGGGAGTTTTGATTAAGTGAGGGGGCAAGAGCAAAGAGGCAGAGGAGACAGCATATTCAGGAACTTATTTCTAATATACACAACCTAGAAGCCCAAAAAGAGCAGAATGCCTCTCTGAAAGTGTTCCGCCATGACCTCCGCTTAATTTTGCTAGATGACTTTGAAAAAGCTTCCAAACATCTTAAAATTACGTATTATATCAGCGGCAATAAAGCCGGGAAACTATTAGCAAACCGTCTCAGGGGTCAGAGGCTCAAAACAAAAATCTCTTATCTTCTGCACCCTACTACATAAGAACAACTATATCACCCACAGGCTATAGCAGATGCATTTAGATGTTACTACAGCTCTCTCTATAACTTAAGGGATGAACCTTCCACGAATCAACCCACAGAGTCCATGATCTCAGATTTTCTCGATAAAATTAACCTACCTCAAGTATCATCTGCCCAGTTAGAACATCTAAATTCTCACTTCTCTGAGGCGGAAATTGCTAGCACCATTGACTCCTTCCTTCCTTCCTAATAACAAATCGCCTGGGCCTGACGGCTTTACAGGGGAATACTACAAAACGTTTAAATCAATATTAGTCCCCCATTTAGCCAGGTTCTACAATAGAGCTGTCTCCTCCTCCTCTTTTCCATTGGCGATGCTTGGGGCATTGAGTGTGGCGTTACCGAAGCCAGGGAAAGATCTGA
Source organism: Rana temporaria (assembly GCF_905171775.1). Classification (NCBI taxonomy): domain Eukaryota; kingdom Metazoa; phylum Chordata; class Amphibia; order Anura; family Ranidae; genus Rana; species Rana temporaria. The sequence goes on from NC_053493.1 coordinate 223,340,970, forward strand.
ACGCTCTGCAAAATTTTAGACCCATTTCGTTGTTGAACAACGACCTGAAACTTTATGCTAAGCTCCTTGCAAATAGAATGGTGGATCTATTACCGTCCCTTATATACCTGGACCAATCAGGGTTTACAAAAGGCCGACAAACTGCTGACGCAACAAGATGCCTAATCAACATTATACATCTAGCTAATAAAACGAAAATGCCTTCTCTGCTCCTATATTTGGATACGGAGAAGGCGTTTGACAGAATCCACTGGGGGTGCCTGGCTAAGGTGCTCACCAAGTTCGGGTTTGACGGTCAGATTCACTCGGCTATAATGGCATTTTACACAACCCCTTCGGCCCAGGTGTATATTTCGGGGATGCTTTCCACGCTTTTTACTATCTCTAATGGGACTCAACAGGGATGCCCGCTTTCCCCACTTATATTTAATTTACTTATGGAACTCCTGGCAATATATATCCATTCGCACTCCCAGATAAGTGGATTCAGGGTCAGTGACGCAACTCACACCATTAGCCTCTTTGCGGACAATATCAATCTGATGCTCACTAATGTAGAAGAATCCCTGGCTTCGGTTTATCAAGCGCTACAGTTATTTGCCTCGGTGTCCTACTATAAAGTTAATGAAACCAAATCGTATATTCTAGGGTTGGGGATTTCCACCAGACTTAAACAAGTTCTCACTAACAGATTTCCATACACTTGGAAATATAACAGTATTTAGGCATTACCCTGACCCCTATAATCTCAAATCTAGTCAAAGAAAACTACATTCCTTTGCTCCAGTCCCTTCACACCAAATTAAGCAAATTTGAATTATCCTGGTCAGGGAGGTTGGCCGCTTTTAAAATGCAGATTCTTCCACAAATGATATACATCTTTAGAACCCTACTTATCCCAGGTACCTACCTTCTTTTCGTCTGCACAATCCACTATCAACAGTTTTATATGGGGGGGAGGCGGACACGATGCACGTTTAGCAAGATTACAAAGCATAGGACAGTGGGTGGCATAGGCCACACGCACATCAGAGACTACTATATAGCCGCCATCTTAGCCCTGGTTCTATCCTTCCCCACCTACCTTGTGGGCTCTACTTGAGCAACAACAAATTCTGGGTCAGAACCTTTATAATTACTTGATATCAAGCCCTTACCTTCCATGTCCAGCCCATGGTATGGGACCGACTATACAAGCATCTCTCGAAGCTTGGCACACATTAACAACGCATGTTTCCCCTAAGTCTAAACTTACCCCACTGAAATTCCCCCTATATGCACTATCCCTACTAATACCAGGCATCTCTCTAGTGCACTGGAGATCCAGTAGGGAACTGGAACTAGAGGATCTCTTTGTGGGACCTGCTCTTAAAACTTTTAGGGCCCTTCAGTTGGAATTCTCTATCCCTCCAAATAAACACTATAGATACCTACAGGTCTCACACCTACTAAAGCGGCTCACCAAGATTTCTACCTCCCTCCCTTGGCAGGTATCTCAATATTACCTATCAAAGACCATGAACACTAGGGGTATATCGCTGTTTTATTCCCATCTTCAAAACAAAATCGTGTTTACAAAATCCTCCGATTTGCAAGCCTGGGAGAGGGACTTTGGTAAAGCTTATTCAGATGATCAATGGAAAACGGCTTTCACCACAATGTATTTTTCAACCAAATGTGCCAATCTCTGGGAACTTTTCCAGCAAATTTTATTGAGATAGTATCTCACTCCCAGCAGACTGTTCAAATTTGCCAGAGGGGTGTCCCCCCCAATGCTGGAGAAAATGCAGGGGAACAGGTACACTATTCCATACCCTATGGTCCTGTCGCAATATATCACAGTACTGGAAGTTGATTTATAACCTCATTCTTCAGACAATTAAAATGCAACTGGAGCCTGCACCGGGGATGGCGTTGCTATCTCTGGGTATGGAACTAGTTCCGCACCAACTAAGACCTTTACTATCCCACATCTTGTTAGCAGCTAGGCTTGCCCTGGTTAGGCATTGGAAAGACACCATACATCCAACCCTTCAGGAGGTTATACAGATAATCAATACCCATGGTACATACAAGCAACTCTTTGCCTCTGGGGTGGGTAAATACCTTACAATTAATAAGGTTTGGGAACCATGGAACAAATGGTACAACATGAAAGTTAAATCTGATTGCTCCGTATGACGGTTTTTGGTTCAGCAGATAATTGTTTAAAGTGCATTTATAGTTTCTTTTACCCTAGTTTTGTTTTACCCCTGTTTTCTTCTTTTGAGTCATTGTAACCATACTGGCAATCCTTTATCATTGTTTTGGACAAAGTTCATTTGATCATAGAAAGCGTATGCGTCATGATAAATAGGAGGAATGGGGGGCACGGCCTTTGGCCCGGTAGCACAGTGTGATCCCTTTAGGGGTGCGTGGGGTGGGAGGTTGGGTCCTCCTGATTGAAAGCAAGCATGCAAAATGTGTAGGTCTGGTCTCTTATGAATGCATACGCTAATGTTGCCTCAAACTACCTAGGAATACTAGACAGTTTATTGCCTGAACGGAGTAATCGGACAATATCTGACTCCCTTTTGTACTGTTATCTTTATTTTGTTTTTCTTTGTGTACACCAAATGCTTTGAATTTGTTTGTGAACAAAAACGTCTCAATAAAAACTTATTGGAATTAAAATCACATCTCAGAAAAACATCTGTTTTAAAAACTTTTTTTTGCATTGATACCTGTCCCCTGGTGTAGTACCCGGGTCCCCAAACACTTTTTATGGCAAGAACTTGCATACAGTACAGTATAAGCCTTTAAAATTAAGCCTTTAAAAATGTTCACGTATTTTTTGTCTGTTTGTATGTTCTGATGCGAACCGAACTGGGGGTGTGCGGCTCATCCCTAACCAAGAGCCTATGTGCTCCTAGAATATAAATACAGGCACCCAGCATACATTGGGGCACCTCCCCTTGGCCTGGCTGTATAAATATTCATACTTCCATCTGCATGTTTCCCACCTATTATCCAGCACTGGTTGCCTAATGTCATTCCCGACTGGGGATGTTGGATGATGTTATTGACCATGAAAGGCGATAAACATATTTGGTCAATGAAGTAACCTGAGACATTAATCATTCTTTCATAGCAAAAAGAAGCAGGCTGGCGAAGGATCTGTCATTTCACTGCAATAGCTTTTTTTGATGGAGTACATCCTAAAGCTATACCACTTCAGGTGCAGGTTTAAGCCATTTCTAAAAGCATATTTTTCTAGCCTTTTGCTGCACTGACATTTATATGTTGGCAGCAGTAGGGGGTTTTACACACAGTGGGGCAGATCCACAAAGATCTGCCCGGTGCAGCGTATCGAAGATACGCTACGCTGCCGTAACTTACTTTTTTGGTTTGAATCCTGAAAGAATTTGCGGCGTAAGTTATGGCGGCGTAGTGTATCTCTCGCGGCGTAAGGGCGTGGAATTCAAATTGGGTGGGTAGGAGGCGTGTTTCATTTAAATGAAGCGTGTCCCCGCGCCGAACGAACTGCGCATGCGCCGTCCCTAAATTTCCCGCCGTGCATTGCGCTAAATGACTTTGCAAGGATGTCATTGTTTTGACGTGGACGTAAATTACGTCCATCCCGATTCACGGACGACTTACGCAAACAAAAAAAATAATTAAATTAAACGCGGGAACGACGGCCATACTTAACATAGCAGGTTTAACTATACGCCCCCAAATAGCAGGTTTAACTATACTCCGAAAAAAGCCGACTAGAGACGACGTAAAAGAATGCGACGGCCGCTCGTACGTTCGTGGATCGTCGGAAATAGCTAATTTGCATACTCGACGCGGAAAACGACGTGAACGCCACCCAGCGGACGCCGAAGAATTGCATCTTAGATCCGAAGGCTTACGAAGACGTACGCCTGTCGGATCTAACCCAGATGCCGTCGTATCTTGTTTTGAGGATTCCAAACAAAGATACGACGCAGGAAATTTGAAAGTATGCCGGCGTATCAGTAGATACGCCGGCATACTCGCTTTGTGGATCTGCCCCAGTATGCTTTAGCAGCGAGGCATGTGTGTAAGTGTTGGCTTTTGATTTTCAGATAATCTGGTGGCTATATAGCTTTCAAACCACTTCAACAGAGCCCTGGAACCTGTGCCCCATGCATATTTTACAGGCTTTACTTTCCCATTTGTGGGTAGAAAAAAAGGTAAACTTTGCATCCCTAAATTTGATGAGCACATTGATCATTATGCATTAGCATTTTCTGTGCCTATAGCAAATACCGCTCATGCATCTATAATAGGAAAACATTACGTAGAAAAGTAGATTATTCTGGATACTAAAATTTAATAAAACCCAAGCACTAAATGCTCCTAGCACGTAACTCTGTTTACATGCACTTGCACGCATTTAGGTATGTCAAGTGTTTTTTCTCCTCTGCTCCTGGATGCACTGGCTGTATTTTTTTTCTGCCTCTAAATGCTCCTGCCTCTAAACTTCTCTAAACGCATATTGGTGCATGGGCCTAACATGAAGGGGCATTTAGAGACAGGTAAAACATGGCCATATGTCCCTGGGAGCAGCGGAAAAAATGTCTAGTGTGCATGAAGCCTTACACATATTTTTTTGCATGGGCATACAAATGCACATTACATTTATGACTGAAATTTAACTTTAAATGGAGGTTAATTATGGGGACTCTGAATAAGTCCCATTTATCTACAAAAATAGGTTTATTTTGCCCAAATTTCCCAGATAGTAATGCTGAGGCCTTTGACCCATGGTTGTTTGCTTTGTATTATGAAGATAATACGTTGAATTAAAAAAAAAATGGCACTCATGCACACCCATTTTTTTTTTTTAACTGGAGGGACAGGTATCTTTATTCAACCTTATCACTATGTAACTCATTCCAAACAAGTTTTATTAAGAGAAAATTAAGTGGCACAAAGGTCTGTTAAGTTATGCCCTGTACACACGATCGGTTAATCCGATGAGAACGGTCTGATGGATTTTTCCATCAGTTAACCGATGAAGCTGACTGATGATCAGTCGTGCCTACACACCATCAGTTTAAAAACCGATCATGTCAGAATGCAGTGACGTAAAACACAACGACGTGCTGAAAAAAATGAAGTTCAATGCTTCCAAGCATGCTTCGACTTGATTCTGAGCATGCGTGGATTTTTAACCGATGGACGTGCCTACAAAGGATCGTTTTTTTTCTATCGGTTAGGTATCCATCGGTTAATTTTAAAACAAGTTTCAAATGTTTTAACCGATGGATAAATAACCGATGGGGCCTACACACGATCGGTTTGGTCTGATGAAAACGGTCCATCAGACCGTTCTAATCGGATTGACCGATCGTGTGTACGCAGCATTACAGTAATATTATTTAAGCCATGTTCAAACTTTGTAAACTAATTCAGACAGCCCTTCCCAAAAAACTCAGCGCTTAGGAAGACAGATAGAACTTATAATAATAAAACTATAAGGTAAAATAATAATAATGATAACCAAACAGAGCGAGAAAGAGTGTGCAGATCTACAGTGCACCTCCCTCACAAGCAAGCTAATAAATAGCTGGAGATGCTACTATCTCCTTTCCAAAGGCAGGTATAAAATGATGACAAACATATAAGAGACAATCTATATAAAGCAGCGCTCCTGTTGGAATTTAAATACTATGATATGAATATCCAAAGTTGATTTGAAGAAAAAATGGTCAAAAGAAATAGTCCCAAAGATGATCCGTGAAAAGAGAGATAGAAATGTCTCCTGGGGAACCAGTAATATCCTTTTAACCAACACTACCACTCGTGCAATAGTCAGGTGAAACGCTGGATAATGAGCGTTGAACAATGACACAAATCACAGCTGGGGGTAATTCAAATCCAAACCTCTTTAGATATCAACTCCCATGTGAGGAAAAAGACAAATGGTGGCACATAGCATAATTCTGTTTGGTTTAATATTTAAAAGGCATAAAAATAGGAATTGCACTTACAATTTGGTTGATATAGTCAGGCAATACATCATAAAAATGCTAATCATTAGATCAGATCACAGGCACGGGCATCAGGGACGGCGTCCACCGCTTAGTTCTTGTTTGTTTGTCCCTCTATGCTACCACATGCAAGTGCCGATCAGCGTGATGACGTTACTATGATTGACAGTCGTCCTAGCCATCCAAACGCGTTTCGTCATAGAATTGACTTCATCTGTGGGCATGGCTGTACGACTGAAGACTCAGTGTATATATACCCCGCTCACCTTTCTGCTAATTGACGTAACTCAATGCGGACATTATTCGACGCCGTCCCTGAAGCCTGTGCATGTGATCCGATCTAATGATTTTTTTTATGATGTATTGCCTGACTATATCAACCAAATTGTAAGTGCAATTCCTATTTTTATGCCTTTTAAATATTAAACCAAACGGAATTATGCTATGTGCCACCATTTGTCTTTTTCCTCACATGGGAGTTGATATTTAAAGGGGATTGCATTTGAATTACCCTAAGCTGTGATTTGTGTCATTGTTCAACGCTCATTATCCAGCGTTGTCTGGTAAGAGTTTCACCTGACTATTGCACGAGTGGTGATGTTGGTTAAAAGGATATTACTGGCTCTGTTCCGCAGGAGACATTTCTATCCCTATTTTTTTAACGGATCATCTTTGGGACTATTTCTTTTGACCATTTTTTCTTCAAATGAACTTTGGACTTTCATATCATAGTATTTAAATTCCAAGAGGAGCACTGCTTTATATAGATTGTCTCTTATATGTTTGTCATCATGTACAGACTTGTCGGATTGGTACAAACATGCATTTTACATAAACTGAGAGGGATTGTCAAATACATTCGAACATACTGGGGAGTTGCGTACTAGAGCAACATGAATGTAACCCTTTTCTCTTGTAACAGAAACTGTATGAAGGCCCAGTATTGTCTTTGTTCCTTGTTTGTAATACAGGGTGTACCAAGGGTTAAATAGCGTCACAGTTAACTTGAAATTAGAATTTGTACTGTAGTGTTTGGGTCGGTAAATCTGTGTCATCGAAGAGGCTGGGTCTAAACCTGATGTCCAAGGGGAATGTGTCACACCCATAGATTAAGGCAGTGCAAAAACATGATATGCAATAAATAGAATAAAAAAATATTTAACCAATTCACCCCCGGAAGATTTTACCCCCTTCCTGACCAAAGCACTTTTTGCGATTTGGCACAGCGTCACTTTAACTGACAATTCCTTGGTCGTGCGATGCTGTACCCAAACAAAATTTGCGTCCTTTTTTCCCACAAATAGAGCTTTCTTTTGGTGGTATGATCACATCTGTGGGTTTAATTTTTTTGCGCTATAAACAAAAGAATAGTGACAATTTTGAAAAAAAAAACAATGGGGTAGCTTTACTAAAGGGAAATACACTTTGCACTACAAGTGCACTGCAAGTGCAGTCACTGTAGATAACTGTAGATCTGGGGGAAGATCTGAAATGAGGGGAAGCTCTGCTGATTTTATCATTCAATCATGTACAAGCTAAAATGCTGTTTTTTATTTTCCTTGCATGTCCTCCTCAGATCCACAGCGACTGCACTTCCAAGTGCACTTGTAGTGCAAAGTGGATTTGCCTTTAGTAAATAACCCCCAATATCTTTTACTTTTTTGCTATAATAAATATCCCAATTTGTTTCCCCCACAAAAAAACAATTCCTTGGTGTGTTCTTCTACCTATTTTTGGTAAAAAACTGCAATAAGCGTATATTGATTGGTTTGCGCAAAAGTTATAGCATCTACAAAATAGGGGATATAATTATGCCATTTTTTAATTTTATTTTTTTGTACTAGTAATGGTGGTGATCTGCAAATTTAATCGGGACTGCAAAATTATGGTGGACACATCGAACACTTTTAACACATTTTTGGGACCATTGACAAATTTACAGCGATCAGTGCTATAAAAATGCACTGATTACTGTAAAGCTCACAGTTCTTGCTCTGTCATGAGCGATTGCGGGTGCCCGGCGGTCATCGGCTCCAGGGGCGAGCAGTGGGCGCATGCCCCTCGTGACCACAGGGCGAAGTGACGTAACATAGCGTTGTTTTGCCCAGCCAAGCCATGTTGCCGCAGTAAAACTGTGGCGGCTGGTCGACAAGTGGTTAACCTATCATTATTGTAAAACAATCAAACAATGAGCAAATAGCTGTCTGGTTTCTAAAAGTTAATGCATTGTTTTACAATAAACATGAACAAAGACCCTTCTAATATCAATAAATACAAGAACCTGCACCAGAAGTCAAATTCAGATTAAAGTAAAAAAGCCCTTTTAGAGTATAACATAAAAAGTAAAAAACAAACAATAAAAATAAAACAGTGAAATGCTATCCTGTTGCAAGCAATACCTTTACAAGACATTAAAAGCACAGTGTTGTCCGACAAAACATAAATAATTCTATTTGTGTGCTTTTTTTTCATAAAACATTAGCATATGATTAATGAAATTCTCTTTGTAAAGTATCACAGTCATCACTAGTGAAATTACTTTTAGTCTGCCTTCTGGGCATAAATAATAGTGCTCTGTTTCCTACTTGTGCTTGCTTTTATTTTTTATTCATTTGCCCTCTTTATGAAATTCAGGGATTACAAAGGAGAAATAAATATGCATATGGAATGTACTATGAAAGGAATATAGCTTTACATAAATATATATAGATAGATTTACATTTAAAACAAGCAGTGCATCATTGTAATATATATTTAAATTAAACACTGGGTTCTTTTTTTAGTTGCACTGAAGTGAGTAAGAAATAATTGTTAATCATATTTGAGACTTCCAAACTGACAGCTAAAGCATAAGTGGTTTCTGTAGTAGTTAGATCTTAAGGAAGCCTATAAATTATATGATTAAGCTTCAATGGTCCCTTAATAGGCTGCTTTAATCAGTCTGAGGAACCAAACTGTCAAAGAGATTGAAAATATATAGGACAAACACACTATAATTTTCATGGAGTGTAGTTCTTATTTTCAAGTAAATTACCTTTTGCAGCATGCAATTTGCAAAAAGAAATCAATTGAGGCCAGTCATCAATAAAGCGGTGAGCTGATACCTTACATTTATTTCAGGACATTAATGTTATATGCAAAATTGATATTCATGTAATTTTAACACTAGCATAATCATTACCAGCCCCACGAAAATAAATACCTGCATAATCTTCAATTTTTACAACCATTTTTTCAAGTTAATGAAAAGTGATACAAAATGTTTCAGTCCTGTGATGTCTTAGTCCCAAATTTCTTTATGATTTGATGCACATATAAGAAGCTTTGCGTTTTAATTGCATTTAAAAAAACTAAAAATCACTCTTTATATAGTGTAACTAATCACAAAATCATATATTTTTTTGTATCCAAACTGTGGCAATAGCATACAAGCAATTGAAAGTATTTTTTGTGTTTCTCTATACAGAAAACCTATATCAAAGATTGATGCTTGTCAAATTGAATCCATTTACATATATACAGTTGTGCTCAAAAGTTTGCATACCCTGGCATTAATATTAAAAATATGACTGATCATGCCAAAAAACTGTCTTTTATTTAAGGATAGCAATCACATGAAGCCATTTATTATCACATAGGGCCAGATTCACAAATGAGATACGACGGCGTTTCTCCTGATACGCCGTCGTATCTCTGTTTCTATCTATGCGACTGATTCATAGAATCAGTTACGCAGAGATATCCCTAAGATCCGACAGGTGTAATTGTTTTACACTGTCGGATCTTAGGAGTTACGGCCGATCCACGGCGGTTTTTCGTGTTTGCTACGTCGTCCGTAGTCAAGTTTCCCGTCGCAAAGTTAGTCGTTTTTTTTGGTGCCCTAACTTTAGTCAGCAAGTGCATTGCTCTCTAAAGTATGGCCGTCGTTCCCGCGTCGAAATTCAAAATTTAACGTCGTTTGCGTAAGCCGCCCGGGAATACGGAAGTTCGCTACGCGCGTCGCCGTTCAAAAGCTTAGAGTCTCTTTTTGACACTTGTTGTTAACAAGTTAAAATCCTTTTTTTTTTTGCTGGATAATTATAGAACCCTCAAACATTTATATATTTTTTCTAACACCCTGGAGAATAAAACGATGGTTGTTGCAATACTTTCGGTCTTGCCGTATTTGCACAGCGGTCTTATGCCCCGTACACACGATCGGAATATCTGATGGAAAAAGTCCACCAGACTTTTTCCATCAGAAATTCCGACCATGTGTATGCCCCATCGGAGTAATTCCGATGAATTCCATCGGAGTTTAGATAGAGAACATGTTCTCTTTTACTCTGATGGAATTCCGTCGCTTTACAAGCACACTTTTTTTGGAAAAAATATACTTTTTTAATAAAAAATAAGACAACAGTAAAGTTAGCCCAATTTGTTTTATATTGTGAAAGATAATGTTATGCCAAGTAAATTGATACCCAACATGTCACTCTTCAAAATTGCGCCTGCTCGTGGAATGGTGACAAACTTTTACCCTTAAAAATCTCCATAGGCGATGTTTAATTTTTTTTACAGGTTACCAGTTTTGAGTTGCTAGAATTATTGCTCTAACAATCCTGGCGATACCTCACATGTGTGGTTTGAACACCGTTTTCACATGCGGTTGCTACTGACTTATGCGTTCGCTGCTGCGCGCTAGCTCGTCGGGGCGGGGTGCTTAAAAAAAATCGTATTTATTTTACTTTTTATTTTTTGATTTTGACACTGTCTTTTTTTTTTTTAAATGGGTCACTTTTAATTCTATTACAAGGAATGTAAACATCCTTTGCAATAGAAAAAAAACATGACAGGACCTCTTAAATATGTGATCTGGGGTCTGGGGTCAAAAAGACCTAAAATCTCATATTTACACTAAAATGCACTAAAATGTCACCTGGAAAAAAAAGTCTCCTTTAACCACTTTCCAACTGCCTAACATAGATATACGTCGGCAGAATGGCACAGGCAGGCAAAACAACGTACAGGTATGTTGCTTTGAATCTGTCACCTAGCGGGCGCGTGCGCCCAACGCAAGCTCTGTGACTGTGCCCATGGTACCCGCAGACTCAATTTTTCGGTGGTGTCCCGCAATCGTGTCATGGAGCAGCATAACGGGGGATGCCTATGTAAACAAGGCATTTCCCTGGTCTGCCTAGTGAAAGGACAGTGATCTACTACTCCCTGTCATCGGGAGCAGTAGATCAGTGTTGTATCACTGGTAGCCCAGCCCCCTCACAGTTAGAATCACTTCTGTGCATGAGGGAAATCGAACACAGATGGACGTGAGAACGTGACGTCCGTATACGTAGGAAGGGCCCTGATCGTGCCGCCACCGCGAGAGGAGTGAGGAGAAGGAAGACCAGTGGTTGAACGCAAAGTGAGAGGCTGCGCTGTGATGCCACAAATGAAGCTGCCGCTCGTCAGCCCCAGCTGTAGCCGAGATTCCAGCGGCCACTTGAACGCTGGAGACAATAGAGCGATCATGTGCTGGTGAGGCTTAACAGCTCCAGTCCCCCCGTAACGTCTCTCTGCCCTGATTGGATTATCAGCCGGATGCAGGATGGCATATGGAAGCCGGTGATGGACGGGATTAAGGGCAAAAAGCCAGATGAGAGTCCACACATGCCAGAAGAGGACAATGTAAAGACCGCAAAACAAAATTAACTATATGATTGCCACTGTCCATTGTCCGAGATTTCTGGCTAATAAGAGTGGAGGTCTCCTGTGTAAGACTGTATAAGAAACTGTTGAAAAGCTGGGCTCATTTGTGGACTGTCAGGGGAAGTGGTTTGCGATTAAACCCCCCAGAGTCACTGTGCACTATTAAAATACTTGGTGACAGGTTACCAGCATGAATGGATTTTAACAGCTGTTAATAAAGGTGCCTAAGCCTAAGTGTAGTAACCTTAGGATTCTAGAAAATATACTAAATTAAATATACAGATATAGTGCCAATATAACTTTGAATTATAAGTGCCAAATCCATACACTGGAATACATAAAAAGCACCAACACTGGTGGTAGAGTCCCAATGATATGTATAACAGTAAAGTCCCAATATTCGTGTTCAAATAAATCCACCAACATATTATCTTGATAACTTGTAAGATAATTGCTGTTTTGAGTGATGTTATTCCTCCACCAAACAATACTGGTTGATGTCACTCAAAAGTGCTTGAAACTGGCTGTTTGGAGGGGGGCGTGGCTGTCGAGCTCCTGCATGGACGTCTGAGCAGTGAGCTCCGTGCCTGAATAGGGACCATCATGGTGCTGAGGATACACCAACCGCCCATACCAGCTCGGATTGCACCTAAGAGCTTGGTCACCTACCCGGGATGGACCGAAAACGAAAAGGACTGCTGCAGGTCCAGAAACTCTCACATTTCTTTCCGCCGTCGGGACGCGGCCTTGTCCAAGATGGCGCCGGCGGCACTTCTCCAGCCTCTTTCAGCGGCTCCAGCTCTGCTCCGATGACCCCGGACAACCAGGTCAGTCCTACCCGTGGCTCCCCGGATGCCTCCACGCCGCTATCGCGGAGCCCAGCTAAATCAAAACCCTGCTTATCCCCTGAGATTGCTGGTGACGCGGGAGAGGAGCCCAGGACTCACTAAATGACACCAGGGAGCTTGCAGAGACCATCAATTCCTTCCCCACAGCTGGAGCAGAAAATGGGGGAGCTTGCCTCTTCCTACAACTCACTTGTGGATGCTCATAATGACCACTCTGAGGAGGTAACATGGCTGAAAGCTAAAATATCAGACCTGGAGGACAGGTCCAGGAGGAACAATGTTAAGATCCATGGTGTCCCTGAATCTATTCCTCCTGTACAGCTCCAACAGTTCGCACAAGATATGATGAAAGCGTATGTTCCTGACATGTCTGACTCAGACTTAAATATCGACAGGATTCATCGTCTTCCCAAGCCCTCTCACCTACCTGACAGCATCCCTAGAGATGTTTTAATGCGAGTACACTTTTTTCAAGCCAAAGAACGTTTAATGATTGCTTTTAGGAAAAACAAATACCCGCCTGAGCAATACTCCCCCATCCAGCTCTTTGTGGATCTTTCACAGTTCACCATGCAGAGGCGCAGGTCCCTCCTGCCAGTCACTAAGGCCTTACGCAACCACGATATAATCTATCGGTGGAGTTACCCGGCCAAGCTCACTGTCACACGGGATGACCACACCTCGGTGATCAACAATTTGGATGAGGGCCTTGCCTTGCTGCGAACCTGGGATATCATTCCGAAGCACACCAAAGAGGTCACTCCACCTTCGGGCCAAGCTGAACACTCAGGATTCCTGGCAACTTGTGTCCCATAAGAAGAAGGGCAAGAAGCGTTCCTGTTAACTTCCTCAGCCTTCAAAGCAGCTCTACACTACAAGTTCCTATGTTCTATGTTATTTTTTCCCCTCTTTGATACATGGGCAGATACACTGCCTTTAGATGCATGACTGAATCTCCCTTTTTACTAGTTTGGCTCCAGTTTCTTTAATTGCTGCTGTTTTTTTCTTCAATGTATGGGTTGGTGCGAGCGATTTGCCCACAGAATCATCGCCTAGGATATCAGCTGACCGATGACATCGCATCCCCCCTAAGGTACTGTCATTATCGCCTTTGCCCTTTTTCATTATGGCGATCAATATAGTTTTGTTTAATGTACATGGGTTGAACCACCCAGCTAAAAGATCCTCTCTCTGGAGAGAAGCCCAAAAACTTTGGGCAGACATTTTGTGCATACAGGAATTTCACTTTTTTTCAACCAATCCTCCTTCTTTAAAGCATAAGAATTACCCTAATGTATTTTCTGCTTCTGCTTCGGATAAAAAACATAGAGGTGTTGTTATAGCCATCACGCCTTTACGCTCAGAGAACTGATTGCTGACCCTGCTGGCAGATACCTAATCCTTGTTGGGGAATTTAATAATCGCATTTACACAATTGTAAATTTATATGCCCCTAACACGCATCAGCTTAGATTTCTACCCAAATTCCCCAAGAAAATTTCAAAGGTGAAGAAAGGGGCGGTGGTTATATGTGGGGATTACAACATGACAGTTGATTATACTGTGGACACCACCTCTAGGGCCAGACGTCCTTTACCTATGATGTTGCAAACTCTTCATAGGGAGTAGGGATGAGCTGAACACCCCCCTGTTCGGTTCGCACCAGAACTTGCGAACACACCAAATGTTTGTGTGAACTTTAGAACCCTATTAAAGTCTATGGGACTTGAACGTTTGAAATCGAAAGTGCTAATTTTAAAGGCTAATATGCAAGTTATTGTCCTAAAAAGTGTTTGGGGACCTGGGTCCTGTCCCAGGGGACATGTATCAATGCAAAAGAAAGTTTTAAAAAACGTCTGTTTTTTCGGGAGCAGTAAATTTAATAATGCTAAAAGTGAAACAATAAAAGTGAAATATTCCTTTAAATTTTCTCATCGCTGGACCGGAGAGGAGATCACCCGTCGCTGGATACAGACAACGTTGGAGCAGGAAGCCGGACCGAGAGTGGATTACCACCGCTGGATTATTTTTATTAATAAAGGACTTTTTTCTACGGTGTGTGTGTGTGTTTTTTCCAACTATTTACACTTCCTTCCTGAAATGGTAGGGGTACAATGTACCCCATTACCAATTCACATAGGGGGGGGCCAGGATCTGGGGGTCCCCTTTGTTAAAGGGCTCTTCCAGATTCTGATAAGCCCCCCGCCCGCAGACCCCCACAACCACCGGGCAAGGGTTGTGGGGATGAGGCCCTTGTCCCCATCAACATGGGGACATCCTCCCCATGTTGAGGGCATGTGGCCTGGTATGGTTCAGGAGAGGGGGGGCCGCACTCTGTCCCCCCCTCTTTTCTGCGGCCGGCCAGGTTAACATGCTCGGATAAGGGGTCTGGTGCGGATTTTTGGGGGAACTCCAAGCCATTTTTCTTTTTAATTTGGGGTGGAGTTTCCCTTAAAATCCACACCAGAACTGAAGGGTCTGGAATGGACATTTTTTTTTTAATTGACGGCGGGGTTCCCCTTAATATCCATTCCAGACCTGAAGGGCCTGGTAATTGAATTTGGGGGGGACCCCCACGCTATTTTTTATTTATTTTTAGGAATGGATTCGCTCTGAATTGCCAGAGCCGACAATTCATTATAGCCGCAAGTCAGTTTTAAATGTCTTTTTTTCTTTCAGAAATTACACTTTGTGCAGAGACAGTTCTAAGTACAGGAAACATGCGCTATTTCACATGCTAACTTTACACCCCCCCTAGGTACGAAATTTTAAGGAATATTTCACTTTTATTTTTTCACTTTTAGCATTATTAAAATCACTACTCCCGAAAAAAACAGCTGTTTAAAAAAAAAAATTGCATTGATACATGTCCCCTGGGACAGGACCCCAAACACTTTTTAGGACAATAACTTGCATATTAGCCTTTAAAATTAGCACTTTAGATTTCTTCCATAGACTTTAACAGGGTGTTCGAATTTGCCGCGAACACCCCAAATTGTTCGTTGTTCGCCGAACAGGTGAACAGGCAATGTTCGAGTCGAACATAAGTTCGACTGGAACTCGAAGCTCATCCCTAATAGGGAGGATCTATATGATGTCTGGAGATGGCAACACTCTAATGAATGGGACTACACCTTTCACTCCTCAAGGCACAACTCGTATTCACGTATAGACATGATTCTTGTTGACAGATCCCTGCTTCAGGCAGTCTCCTCCTCCACCATTCATGACATTTCGTGGTCAGACCATGCGCCTGTCTCTATTTCGGTGGTGGAGGGGGAGACCCCTAACCCAGCGTATCTATGGAGAGCCAACACTAGTTTGTTCCAAATACCTGCTCACATGACATTTATTACTGAGCACCTGAAAGAATATTTTACAGTGAACACAGGGTCAGTGATGGACCCAGCAGTATTGTGGTGCGCCCACAAGGCTTTCATAAGTGGTATTTTGCTACAGTTGAGCTCGAGACTTAAACGTCAGAGGACCTTAAAATGTAACCTTCTTTTAGATGACATTAGATCTCTGGAGGTGCAGAACAAAGCATCACCAGATGCCCTTATATCGACAAAGTTGAACAAACTCCGTTTAGACTTAAGATCTCTACTTCTTGAACGTTATGACAGATTTGTTAACGCACTCAAGTTGACTCATTACTCCTCTGGTAATAGAGCGGGCAAATATCTAGCACAGCGATTGAAGGACCAGAGGACTCGTATGAAAATCCCCTACATGCGCAGGTTATCTGACAATAGTAAATTGTATAGCCCTAGCGATACTGCTGACACATTTGCGGACTACTATTCTTCTGTATAACCTCCTGTATAACCTTAAAACTGACTCTACCACTCCTCAACCCACAGACCAGGATATTCAAACGTTTTTGACAGACCTCAATCTTCCTACATTATCCCCTACGCAATTAGGAGACCTGAACTTACCCATCACAGAGACATAGATCTCGAAAGTGATCAAACAGCTGCCCACTGGGAAATCTCCTGGCCCTGACGGACTGCCAAATGACTATTATAAGACCTTCTCTGAGGCTCTCTCGCCCTCTTTGCAATCGGTCTTCTCCCAGGCATCGCTTCGGCAATGTTTTCCGAGGAGATGCTTCGGGCCTATGTTGTTACCATCCCCAAACCCGGTAAGCCCCCTGACACGCCTTTTAACTTTCGCCCCATTTCACTTTTAAATACCGACGTTAAATTGTATGCCAAGATTCTAGCACACAGACTTTTAAATATTTTACCGACTCTGATTAATCCAGACCAATCCGGCTTCACTGCTGGCAGGCAGTCAGCGGACGCCACACGTAAGATCTTTGGTGTAATACAGCATACTTGGTCCTGTCGGACGCCTTATCTGCTACTATCTTTGGATGCAGAGAAGGCGTTCAACAGGGTACATTGGGGTTATATGACTCATACGTTGGCCAAGTTTGGCTTTCAGGGTCCCATTGTATCAGCCATCCAAGCCCTTTACTCATCGCCTTCTGCCCAAGTTTACACCTCCAATAGTCTCTCTCGACCTTTCCACATCACGAATGGAACGAGGCAGGGTTGTCCCCTGTCTCCTTCCATATACAATCTCCTTATAGAACCGTTAGCTGAAAAAATTAGGATCCATTCACATATTCACAGGTTTTCCGTCCAGGGATCGGCTCATAAAATAAATTTATTCACAGACGATATTATTCTGTCACTCACTTCCCCGACTAAATCACTTCCACACGTCCAGGAGGTTTTGGAGAGCTTTGGTAACATTTCCTATTATAAAGTGAATTCCACCAAATCGGTCATACTGCCCATGAATCTTCCGCTAAAAACTAAGGTTTGCTTAGAAAACTCCCTTCCATACTCTTGGAGTAAGAAGTCTATCTCTTATTTGGGGCTTCAGCTTACTGCCGACCCATCGGAGTTGGCTGATGCCAATTTCCTGCCGTTGTTGGATAAACTCTCGAGGGAGACGACTCGCTTAGCCAGGACAGAGTTGTCCTGGTCTGGCCGCCTCGCCTCCTTCAAAATGCTCCTACTTCCTCAGATTCTCTACATATTTCGTACACTATCCATCCCCATTAAGCCTGCCCACATGAGAACACTGGAAGTTGTACTTCGACATTATGTTTGGAGCTCACGTATGCCTAGGTGTTCTAAAGCCCTCTTGGTCAAGCATAGATCGGTGGGAGGCATGGGATTTACTGACCTGCGCGATTACCATCATGCCTCTCTATTAAATCAAGTCAAAACTTGGTTGACTAACACTGAGGACGCTCCTTGGTGTGGCATTGAAAGAGCACTAAGTCCCACCAGAGATCTCCTTTCTCTACTAATTCTAGATAGGTGGAAACCCGCCCCTTTACAACACCTTTCTTTGACCATTCAAGCCACACTGAGGGCCTGGAGAGAACTTGGCGCTGCCAAGGACACGCTGTCAAGATGGTTGAATTACCTATCCCTATATCAACTCTATCTAGCGCTATCCCTGACATTAATCTTAGGGAGTGGTGTGATAGGGGGATAACACATATCTCTGAACTTTACTGCGGAGGCCGACTTGTCCCCTTCCAGTCCCTCCAATCTAAATATAATTTGTTACCTAGAGAAACTTTTAAATACCACCAGATATCCCACTTTTTAAACTCCATTAAGTCACGTAGGATATTCATACAAGCTCAAGTATTGACCTTTTTAACCTCCCCAATCTCTTCCACTAAAGGCATACCCCTGTTCTATAATATTTTCCAGCACAAACGTGACTTTGTCAAATCTGCCATTAATTCTGTCTACAAAGCATCTAAATGTACTAACCATTGGGAACTCACTCAAAAGATTACCCTGAGGTGGTACCTCACTCCATATCGGCTCTCCAAGTTCTCCCAGGGCAACTCGCCTTTGTGCTGGAGAGGGTGAGGGGAGGTGGGTACTATTATGCACATTTTTTGGAAATGCAAACATCGTATTCATTTTTGGAATCGTTTATTTCGATTTATCTCCTCAATAACCGTTTTTTTCCCCCCGCCCAAATCCTGAGCTAGCTCTGCTTAATCTAACTATAGATGCCTTTCCCCCACAGTTCCGTACTGTGGTCACACATGTGTTCCTAGCAGCTAGATTTCTTATAACCAAAAAGTGGAAATCTGATATAGCACTGAATCTGTCCAAATCCGTTGCAATCACCCATACAAATTATGTGTATGAGTCTTTGCTGGCCATTAGAAATGGTTCTATGAAGAGCTTTGATAAAAAGTGGAAGATCTGGACAAAGAGACCCAGGTGATGCGTTAACCCTGACCATCTGACCATTTAATGATTACTATCTCACACAGGCAATCCCTCTTAAGCCATCCCATAGCGAATATTTGATCAGTATTGAACTCCCATCTCAAAATACCCTCTCTCACTTTTTTTATGTTTACGCTTCAACCAACCCCTCTGGAAGCACTTTTCATTGATTCCTTTCCGTTCACTTTATTTTATGACTATGATTGTATGTTTAGAGTTGGCAATTTGTTGAGATGATCAGTTCAACCTAAGCATGCTGACTTATTCATCCTTCTTGTATGTTGTCAAAAAACTTTCAATAAAAACCTAATATTCAAAAAAAAAAGTGTGTGAAACTGAAATGCGCTTACCAGAACCACCTGACCTCTTTACTTAAAAAGAAAGTCAGGGGATCGCAACCAGCATGACGTGCGCGTGCATGTGAGGACGTGAGGACGCGTCGCGCTCTTGGGTGAGGAGGGAGAGCTATGGGAGAGACAGGAGGAAGGACGGACTACGGCAAGTGAGGGAGCGGCTTCCCCCATGCTCACACACACGCTGCACAGCTTCCGAATCGGCCCCCTAGGGAACCGCCGGGACCGTTCGAATCCCATCGCTCTGTCCTGGAGACAGCGGGCTGCCAACCCACGCCGCATCGTGCCGCGATACTGAGAGACAGAGCTCACGCAAGTGAATCAAGAAGGACATAGGAAGTCGAGCAGGGCAAGCTCAGGGAGGACGGCACCCGCTGACCACACTTTCTCCAGCCAGGTTACAATCTACAGACGTGAGTATGGTGAGCCAGTGACATGCTGAGCTCTGAGGAAATCTCTGCACCACTCCCAGTGGATTCAAGAGACATGAGGTATACTCTTAAAAACTGTTATTAAGTACCATTAAAGAAGATCTGGAAGGGTTGTATACAGTTAATCCCTGTGAACATTATTGCAAAAGTGAGACACACTAGGCTTGCTGGAGAATTTAGTCTATGATGTCTTATATTCTGCATATTTCTTATTTTTTCCTTTGTATGATAAGTTACGCCCAATAGGGCATAAAACACAGACGCTGATTATATTGGGGAAATGTACCCTGCAAGGTTGGTAGGGGCATAGAAAAATTCCCCACCTGTGAACAGGAGGACCTAAACTGCGGAGGAAACCTTGAATTTAAAGATCGGCTGCAGCTGCCGGTCCTAAATGACCCTGAATAGAAGGGCAGATAATGACACATACATTTACTAAAGGAGACTAAACACACCACAGCCGAAAAAGTCAGAACAGGCAAATCCACAAATCTGCACAAATATATTTTTTCCTATCCATCCTTATATTATCCTTAAGCTGAGCGCTTCTTTCTGTACCCTCTGGGTAGCGGTGGACCAAAGGATAATTATAAAACCCTGGGGACCCAGGGCCCCCCCCAGTACGTGACCCCCCCTCCCCCTTTCCGGAGTTCCACTCTCTCTCAGGCTATCAAATTAGGCAGAAAGAGAAACTGTGAAGGGAAGGAAACATAAAGTCACTCTATACCCCTCTCCTTTATGCTTTTACAGTGAATGCTAAATAGGGGAACTACTGCCTAAATTACTCCCCTAGTAGGAGCAGATACTATTCCTCTTGGAATCAGACCGGGCGATACCCTAAAAATATTAACAAACATATGAATCATATGCAATAGAGGAAGAACCCTATGGGAAGAGGGGGGGGGATTAAGATTAAGGTTAAAGGAAAAAAAAAAACCTTCGGACACCCTGTTCAGGTCTTTAAGGGCACTAGATATCCTGATTAAAACTGGATAACACACTAAATACATAAAAAAAAATAAAAAAAAAATAAAAACACCCCGAAAGTTCCAGTCCCATACAGGGTACCCCTGTCCACACAAAGTCTGTTTTTATCTGTTGGAAATAAAAGGCCAAGCTGGGGAAGAGAATCAGAAGGAAGGTAATTAACATGAGCAGAATGATAAGCAGATCAACAAAGGGAGGACCGCCCACCACCCCAAGCAACACAACAGCAACAAGCTCAATAAGACCCTTCGTGACCAGAGGAGAAAGCCCATGAGTCCTTGATGCCCAGGGGGCAACAAAGCAACAACAACAAGTAAATAAAGCAAAAAAGACTGAAAATAAGAAGCCTCAGAGTGAAATATTTAGAGAAACATCTATGGAATCAAGAGATGAAGGGTCTTTAGTAGGGGGACTGGAAAGCAGCAGGACAGATGAACAAAGAACAGACGCTCAGCCCCTCTCAAAAGGAGAAATGGCAGAGATGCTGCAAAAATTGGAAAATACAATAATGGGGGAAATACAGAATCTGCGGACCGATTTTGGCCATATGCTCCCCAGACTTGAATCAGTAGAGGAACAGATAGAGAAACAAGAACAAGAATCAAACTCACTAAAAGATCAGATAGAGCAGATTCAACTACAACAGAGGCATACCCTCTATAAACTAGAAGACCAGGAAAACAGAAACCGGAGACAAAACCTGAGGATAAGGTCAATACCAGAGAAGAAGGGGGAAGACCTCAGGATAATAACACAGACGATATTTAACCTACTACTGGGGAAACCGGCAGATAATCCAATCATGATTGAACGGGTACATCGAGTTGGAAATCCGAAAAGAGGGTCCTCGGAGCGACCCCGAGATGTTATAATAAGGTTTCGATTCTTTGTAGACAGGGAAGAAATTTGGAAGAAGCTGAGGGGACAACCCCAGATAGTTTTTGAAGGAGTGAATCTCCAGATTTTCACCGACGTAGCCCCAGAAACCCTGGCTAGGAGATGGCTGTTAAAACCACTCCTAAAGGGGCGTGGCCTGCAGCGGGACCGGATGGTAGCATGGTGAGCGAGCTCCTCCACCCACGAGAACGAAGCGGCACTAAACGACCGATCCAGGGCACAAAACTGACCCCAAAAGGGTGCGATCCAATCCGGGCACATACTGGGAGGATGACCAACAAGCGGAAAGGCTCCGCGAAACCCCAGCGCCTGATGGACATGTTCACGGTGCCGCGTGACGGGGGCAGGCAAGATGGCGCCGATGCAACCTCGACTCCTGCGCCTGCACACCAGGCCAAAAGCAGTGGAGGGCCTCGATCTTCATGTGGGGAGCAGAGGGCTTCTCCCGACGCCCATACCTCTTCATCCTCACCATCTGCCAGCCCAGCAAAGACTCGGATGAGGCTGGATGGCGCTGGATGCGGCCCTGCAATGAGCCCTGCCACAGATTCTGGGGATGACACACGTGAGTTACATGACTCTATTGCAACTTTTCCTACCTCTAACCAGCCTGTGATGGACACAGTCCTCAGAGACATGCTAGTGACACTACGTAGCTCACTACAGGCAGACATGGTGAATTGTATACACAGAGTGAGTGGAGAACTGAGGGAAGTGGAGGGCAGAGTGGAACACATAGAATCCAAGATGGGGGAATATGCCTCCACCATTAACAGTCTGGTGGATGCAAGTGAAGTGCAGGAGGAGAATGATGAATGGATCAGGAACAAGTTAGCAGACCTCGAGGACAGATCTAGGAGGAACAACATGAAAATAAGGGGTGTCCCCGAGTCAGTGCAACCCCCAGACCTGCGATCGTATGCGATCGATCTGTTCTCATCTCTTCTCCCTGACCTTAACAACGTGGACTTTACTATTGATAGGATCCACAGGCTCCCAAAGCCATCATTCCTCCCTGCTGCCATCCCTAGGGATGTGATCCTGTGCATGACTTTTTTCCATGTAAAAGAACAGCTCATGCAGGCGATGCGCAGGAATGAAAAAATCCCCTCCAGGTTTCAAAACTTACAATTTTACCCTGACCTCTCCCAACATACCCTGCAAAAAAGGAGGAATCTAGGTACAATTACCAAAGCTTTGAGAAACCATGATATTCCCTACAAGTGGGGCTTCCCCACCAAACTCATCATCACCTACAGAGAGAAGTCATTCAATGTAGACTCAGTCGACAGAGGTATTGCCTTATTAAAAACCTGGGAAATTCTGCCAGCTCCTAGAGAGGAAGACAAGCCAACCTCGCATAACAATGCAGTCACCCCTGTCTGGAAGCAAGTTACACAAAGAAATGCCAGATCACACAAATGAGTTCTTTTTTTTTTTTTTTAAGTTTGGTGCTTTCTTTTTAAACTTTTACCTATGTTCTCCTACAATTGCGATGCTGATCTAATCCTGGACTTATCAAAATCTCGTGGGATCCTGAATGGTTCCTGGGCATGAACTTATCCCCACCAATACCTGAGCAGCGTTCAGCTGCACCCGGGCATAGCCCTCACAAGCGTTCTTCTGTTGCCATGGTAATGTCTAGTTGTTTGCTGATATTTCGCTTAACTTCATGTTTTGTTTTTTCGTTCCTTTCTTTTTCTTCTTGTTTTTGGATCTACACAGTCACACTTGCTCCCTTAAGATGGAATCCGCTCGGAGGCTCCACCCGCTCTCCAACCTGCAAAACTCAAGCACCACCACCGGCCTCTGAGAGAATTTACCGACCCGGGACCACAGTGAGTAACCTTTGCGCCAGACACATTCATCTACTGATGTCTAGACCACCCAGAGGGACCTTAGATCCCCCAAATGTGACTTTGCCACACAAAATATCACCTCCCCTTACTACCAATGGTGATTAAGATTTTGTCTATCAACACTAGAGGTATGAACCACCCTGTAAAGAGAAAGTCCCTGTGGAGGGAAGCTATAATACACAAAAGTGACATTATATGCGCTCAAGAAACGCATTTCAGTAGAGAGTCAGCGCCTCAGTGCTCCCACAGAAATTTCCCCAATGTATTTACCGCGAATGCGGACACCAAAACTAAGGGAGTCCTAATTGCCATTCGGGACACGGTCGCCTTTACCCTGCACAAGGAAATAGCTGATCCTGGTGGTAGATACTTGATTTTGATCTGCGATATCAACTCAGTTGCCTACACCATCGTGAACGTCTATGCTCCAAACGCTCACCAGGTTCAATTTTTCAATAAGCTACTAAGGAAAATACAACCCATCAAAAAAGGCCTCCTTCTACTATGCGGGGACTTTAATGCTGTGCCCGACATAAACATGGATACCACGTCCAAGGCACTTAGAGCAGGAGTGACGCTACAAGACGTGATCCATCAGGCAGAACTGTTTGATGTGTGGAGGTGTCACCATTCAGGTGAAAGAGACTTCACCTTCTTCTCGGCCCCGCATCGCACGTACAAGAGAATAGACCTGTTTTTGACTGATTACCCTACCCTAACCAGATCCATCTCATCATCTATAAACGACATATCCTGGTCAGACCACGCCTCAATTTCTTTGACTCTTAGAGATGGCTCCATTACCAGCCCATCCCCTGTGTGGAGGGCCAACACGTTTTTGTTGCAACAACCCGCCAACAGACTACTTATTGAAAATCACCTGAAGGAATTTTTTCATATAAATGATGTACCTGATCAAGACCCATTCTCCTTGTGGTCTGCCCACAAAGCTTATTTAAGGGGTATACTTATTCAATTGGGGGCCAGGGCAAAGAGGCAGAAGCATTTAAAAATAAAAACCCTCACCGATGAAATTGCAAGGATGGATCGGGAAAATAAACAGGCACCCACTCACTCAATCTCTACTAAACTCATGCAACTAAGGAGCGATCTCAGGCTTCTCCTACTGGAGGACTTTGAGAGGCATTCCAAAAGGTTAAGAATGACTTATTATGCACAGGGCAATAGAGCTGGTAAGATGTTGGCCAATAGAATTAAGGGACGTAGGATTAAAGCCAGAATCCCTCATATATTACACCCCGAGCACAAAACAAAACTACTCCACCCTCAAGATATGGCAGATGCCTTCAGTCAATATTATGGCGCCCTTTATAACCTGAAGGACGACAAAAATACGCCCCAACCCACTATCTCTTCGATAAATGACTTTCTTAATAAAGTCTCCCTGCCACAACTTTCCTCATCACAACTAAATTTTCTAAATTCCCCATTTACGGTAGAAGAAATACAAAAAACCATTGACTCCCTGCCGGCCAACAAATCCCCGGGACCTGATGGATTTGTGGGAGAGTATTACCAGCTGTTTAAATCCATCCTGTCACCTTACATTTTAAAGGTGTTTGACAAAGCAGCCGCCTCTTCGTCCTTCCCCCCAGAAATGCTGGAGGCACTGATTGTGACCTTGCCCAAGCCAGGGAAGACTCCTGACACCCCAGCCAACTTCAGGCCTATATCACTATTGAACAATGATCTTAAACTATATGCCAAGCTTATTGCGGGTCGATTGGTGGACATACTGCCCACACTGATCCATCCGGATCAGGTGGGATTTACCAAGGGGCGTCAGGCCTCGGACGCTACGAGACGATTGGTCAATATCGTTCATCTTGCGGGGGTTCAGCAAAGGCCTTCTCTGCTCCTCGCTTTGGATGCGGAGAAGGCCTTTGATAGGGTCCATTGGGGATATTTAGAGATGGTCCTCAAGAAATTTGGATTCATGGGCCCCATTTGTGCGGCAATACTAGCTCTCTATTCAACACCCTCAGCTAGAGTGTTCACCTCTGGGACACATTCCAAACCTTTTGCTATTACCAACGGTACCCGCCAGGGGTGCCCATTATCCCCTTTAATTTTCAATCTGATTCTAGAACCCCTCGCATCTTATATACGGACACATAGAGACATTAGCGGCTTCCCTTCCTCTAATACTGTACATACTATTAGTCTTTTTGCAGACGACATCATTTTGATGCTTTCAAACCCTGTCACTTCCCTGGCTTCGGTACATGATGCACTTCAATTATTTGGGACGATCTCATACTATAAGGTCAACGAGAATAAATCCTTTATTCTGGGGATGGGTATTAATGACACTATACGGGGGGCACTCGGTTCGCGATTTCCATACGCCTGGAGCACTAAGGGCATTAAGTACCTTGGAATTGTACTACCAGCCAAGGCAAAGGAATTATTTACACACAATTACACCCCGTTCTTGGCCTCTCTCCCGGGTAGACTACAGGAGCTAGCTAAATCCGAGATGCTGTGGTCAGGCCGCTTAGCAGCCTTCAAGATGATGGTCCTCCCACAACTTATTTACTTATTCAGGACCCTCCCTATCCCTGCCCCTAACTCATTTTTTACTAAAGTCCAGGCCCTTATTAACCAATTTTTGTGGAAGGGTAAAAAAGCAAGGTGGGCATTTAGGAACTTTATAATGTCTAAAGGAGCAGGAGGAGTTGGAAATGTAGTAGTGAAAGACTATCATACAGCGGCTGTGTTGGCACAGTTGAGGACTTGGTTCCCGGACCCGCCTTCCACGAGATGGCGGGAACTGGAGGAAGTTCAATATCCACACGGAAGTCTTTATGACCTCCTAATGGCATGTGCAATTCGAGCTATACCCACTGACGGGCTATCCCCTACAATGGTGGCCTCTCTGAAAGCCTGGGAGGTACTTCTGAAGGTCTCCCAATCGCAATACGCCAAAACATCTCTCCCAATACCGGTAACATGCCTTACTGGCATCATACCAGACTTAAATATTGCCCATTGGCCCAATAAGGGAATAATCAATATATCGGATCTAATGATAGGCCCAAGCGGGAAAACGTTTAGATCACTCCAGGTGGAGTTTGGCTTGGGAGAGGCTGACTACTTCACTTTCTTACGTTTGAACCATTTCTTTAGGACTGGTCCGACTCTCTCGATCCAACTCCCATGGAAAATCGTACTTTATTTGTCCAAACAATTTACTAAGATTAAAGGAATATCCCTATTTTACAATGTTTTGAACAACAAACTAGTATTTGTAAAGTCTTCCAATATAGTAGCGTGGGAGGGAGACATGGGAGCCTCTTATACATCAGATCAATGGCAGCGAGCTATCCGTATTTCCAACTCCTCCACCAGGAGCATCAATCTCTGGGAGCTCCATCAGAAAATAGTGTTGAGATGGTATTTAACTCCGTATAGGATATCTAAATTCAGCCCTCAGGCTTCTCCTCTATGCTGGAGAGGATGTGGGCTGGTGGGAACTCTGTTCCATATATTGTGGGAGTGCCCCGTCATTCGTCCAGTTTGGGAGGAGGTCTTCTTCCTGGCTGCCTGGGTGACGGGGGTGGAGGTGCCGCTGTCCCCGGGACTGGCGGTCCTTTCGCTGGGATTAGAATTTATCCCAAAAACTAATAGAGCAGTTGTATCCCATATTCTAATGAGTACTAGATTAGCAATCACTCGCCACTGGAAGGATCACACAGCTCCCACAATGCGGGAGATAATCACAACTACCAGTACACATATTGATTACGAACGGATGTTCGCAGCATCCCAAGGCAGGTCTATGGAAGCTCACGATGGAAGCGATGGAGAGCGTGGACTGAGTGTTTCTCCAAGATATAAGGTTGATATTGTTTAAGTTTTAACTATAATTCTTAATGAATACAAGATACTATGGCTGATTGTGGATCCACATTTTAACGTTAAGTACTTAAGTTTTACCTTCATTTTTTTCCCTTTCCATTCTCCTCCCTTTTTGTCTTCTTTTTTCTTTCCCCCTCCTTTTTGCTTTCTTCTTCTCTCTCCCTCCACCAACTCTCACGGCTCTCCTGGAAGACGACCCTCTACATACATTCTCTGAGAAACCTTGACGCAACTATCAGTATTGGATGTGGGGGGTTCTGGGGCCTGATTCGGGGGGCGGGGCGGGTTGGGCCGGGGGGGGCCCCCTCGGGGGACACAGCTGGATCCCATTGGGGTGTCCGTGGGGGGTCGCCGCCTGGCGCTGTCCGCTTGGCCCTTCCGAGCGATGGGCTCCACAGGGGATTCATAAATAAAGTTATGCATTATGACTATTTTGTGAAAAATTATAGTAGTATCGTCCGATATGTGCCAGCATTATGTGGAAGTTTCTTTCTCCTCTTTGCCTTCTTTATTTTATGTTGTTCTCAACTTATGTTGTTCAATGCACATATGTTTGTGAAAATGTTACCAATAAAAACTTATTGAATCTAAAAACCACTCCTAAAACAGATGATGGACTTGAATATCAAATACACCTGGGGATTCCCTGCTTGCTTAATTGGGACAAATGAGGGGAGATCTGCAATATTGAGATTCCCCGAGGACTTAAAGGAGTTCTGCAGGAAATTAGACATTCGGGTGCCCGATCTTCCGGGTTGGAGTTAGGGGGGGGGGATGGAGAGAGAGAGAGGGGGCCCTATCTAGAGACCCCCCGTCCTCTCCGTCTCTCTCTACCCTGACCGATCTTTTGTTATATCATGTCCCTTCAGGACCTTTCTTTTGGATGGCTCCCTAAGTTTGTCTTTTTTTTTCTTCCCCCTACCTGCCTTTGGGACCCAAAAGGGCCCCTGGTGGATATGGAGGAGATGATTGCAATTTGTCCCCCACCTCCCCTATCCAAAAGATAGGGGGGGGAGGAAAATCCCAAACCTCACCCAGAGTGATCTGAACCAAGACATGGTAGTTGGTTCAGGGGTCTTTAATAATCCAATTGGGAGGGGGGGAGGAGGGGAGGGGGGAGGGGGGAAGGGGGGGAGGGACAGAGGGAGGGAGGGAGGGAAGATACCCTGTCTCACCTAGACAACCAGAAGAGAGCGTAGCGCGTAGAAGGGAAAATTGTAGACCCAGACCTAGCAACGATGGAAGGAAGTATAAAAAAAACAAAAAAACAACGAAGATGCCAGTAATTAAATGCCTCTCATATAACGTAAAGGGTCTAAATAGCCCATTCAAGAGACATAAGGTGTTAAAGGAATTGAAACATTACAGGACAGATATCGCCTTCCTACAAGAAACCCATCTTACATTAGGATCAAATACAAGGATATACTCGCCTGATTTTCCCACTTGGTTCTATGGGGATACCATCTCCAAGACGGCTAGAGGGGTAGCAATCGGGATAGCTAAGGGGACTAGGTTTGTACTAACAGATAGACTAACAGACCCAGAAGGGAGATTCCTCTTTCTGAGAGGAAAACTGGAGGAAGAAGAGTATACTCTTGCAAACGTATACGCGCCTAATACTTCCCCGATGAAATACCTTTTGGGAATTCTAGGGAAATTAAAAGATTACAGCAGGGGAAAGATAATATTAGGAGGAGACTTAAACTTTTGTATGGATCCGAAAGCTGATAAGTCACATCAGACATCAGAAACCCAGGATACACAATTAAGAAAGGTCAAAGAAAGTTTACATAGAAGTCAGTTAGTAGACACATGGAGGATTTTTAATCCAAGTCAGCGAGACTACACATTTTATTCCCATGTACATGGTAGCTATTCTCGGATCGACCACATCTTCGTTGACCATAGAATACTGGAGGAGGTGGTCGAGACGAGAATAGAGCCCATGACGATCTCTGACCATGCACCCATTAGTATATCGATAAAATTCCTGGGTAACCAAAGGCCCTATCAAAACTGGAGATTAAATTAGGAACTACTGATTGAGGAGAAAAGTTTAATAAGGGTTAAAAAAGAACTAGAAGAATATTTTAAAATAAATGAGACAGAGGAAATCTCGGCAGCAACCTTATGGGATGCCCACAAGGCAGTGATAAGAGGGGTCTTGATCTCGGAAGGAGCAAGGAGGAAAAAGGAAGCGATTAGTAAAAAAGTAAAACTAATAGACGAGATTTTCAACTTAGAGCAAAAACATAAGAAAGAGGGAAAGCAACAAGATTTATACCTGGCCCTAGTCAACAAACGAAACAAACTCAAAGATCTCATCGATCAGGAAACAAGAAAGGAATTTAACTCAATAGCAAGGGAAAGATATAGGTGGGGAAATAAAACAAGCAAACATTTGGCACGGATGGTAAAAAAAAAAAAATCAAGGAACTACATCGATAAAATTAAAAATGAAAAAGGAGGGGTTTCATATACAACAAAGGATATCGCCGAAACATTCAGATTATATTACGAAAAACTATACTCAGTAAAACAAAAGTATTGGCAGAAAGGAGAGAAAGAAAATAAGATCAAAACTTTCTTAAAAGAGGCAAGACTTTCAAATATTAGTCAATTAGATGCTGAGGAGATGGATAGGCCAATCACGGAAAACGAAATCAAACTAGCATTAACAAGCTCAGCCTCAGGTAAAAGCCCAGGCCCAGATGGCTTTACAGCAATGTATTACAAAAAATGTAAGGAGATACTACTACCAAGGATATGCCAGTATTTTAATGGCCTTGGGAAGGAGTACA
This sequence comes from Rana temporaria, assembly GCF_905171775.1. NCBI lineage: Eukaryota > Metazoa > Chordata > Amphibia > Anura > Ranidae > Rana > Rana temporaria. Next base: position 223,371,002 of record NC_053493.1, read on the forward strand.
AACTAAGTAAGGAGGCCTCTGAGGCAATTATTACTGTCATCCCAAAAGAAGGCAAGGACATTGAAAGCTGCTCGGGCTACCGGCCGATATCCTTGCTCAATACAGATATAAAACTGTTCGCAAGGGTATTGGCCGGGAGAGTTAAGCAGGAAATGACAAAATTGGTACATCCAGATCAGACAGGGTTTATTCAAGGGCGAGAAGGGAGAGACAACGGAGTAAGAACACTTTTGATAATCCGGAGAATGAGGGCAATGGGGTCCCCAGGTCTACTCCTGTCGATAGACGCTGAGAAAGCATTCGACAGGGTAGACTGGGGACTCATGCTTTCCACACTTAAGGGTATGGGGTTTGGTCAGAGGATGATGAACTGGGTTGACGCCCTCTACCAGTTCCCCATGGCGAAAATAAAAATAAACGGCAGTCTCTCGCAAACATTCCAAATGAAAAATGGAACGAGGCAGGGGTGCCCTTTGTCACCACTGCTGTTTGTGCTATCAATGGAACCCCTGCAAGCTAAGATCCGTAATTGCCAAAAAATAAGAGGGATCAAAATAGGAGAGGAGGAACACAAACTGGCTGCTTTTGCAGACGACGTCCTTTTCTATCTAACTGAACCCAAAACATCAATCCCAAACCTACTAAACCTATGTAACGAATATGGAGAAATTTCAAACTTTAAATTAAATATCACCAAAATGGAGATCATGAGCATAAATGTAAGTAAGACAGAAGAAAAACTCCTGAAAGCGAATTACCGTTTTGCTTGGGTCAGGGAACTTAAATATCTCGGGATCCTGTTAGCAAAATCAATCAAAAAAATCTATGCGATAAATTTTATCCCATTGCTAAACAAAATCAAGAAAGAGACAAAAAGGGTGGAAAATAGAGCAATATCATGGATAGGACGAATTAATTATTGCAAAATGGTTATCATGCCAAAGGTCCTATATAAATTTCAGATGATCCCTATAGCCCTCCCAAGAACGCTGCTCTCAGCCCTCAATAAATTAATCATGAATTATATATGGAAAAACAAGAAACATAGGATATCACTCCAGACATTAAAGCAATTAAAAAAAAAGGGAGGACTTGCTGTTCCGGATGTTAGGGGATACTACGATGCGGTTATATTAACAAGAGTAGTGGAGTGGGCCAGAGTCAACAAAGAAAAAAGGTGGGTAAGTTTAGAAAATGAAATATCACAGGTAAGGTTGGATAAGATAATTTGGAACCCCCCCCAATTTAGGACATTGGATATAAACTCACACGAGATAACAAAAAACGCACTTAAAACATGGGACACAGTTTATAAAAAAAACGTGAAGGATTATAACTCACCCCTCATAGCACTGAAAAATAATGATTATTTCGCACCTGGTAAGACACAAGTGGGGGGGCATTGGATTAAAAAAGACACTGCACAACTAAGGGATATAATGAACGAGGGTCACATTAGAACACTGCAGGAGTTAAAACTTAATAAAAAACTTAATGGAAATCAACGAATGGAGGTACCAGCAGCTAAACCATTTTATTCAAGATCTCCCATACCCATTGAGGTCAGGAAATCAGCTGTCAGAATTGGAAACAATTTGCACTACAGAAAGATCTAAAGGAACCATTTCAAAATTATATAGGATCCTACTGAAGATGGGGGAGCAGAGCACACCTCCATTCGTTGAAAAATGGGAAAGGGAACTGGGCACACAGCGGGATAGGGCCACAATAGAGAAAATGTTGACTCTGACACACTCCTCCGCGGTAGACAGCCGCACGGCGGAAATGAGCTTTAAATGTATATTTGTATATGTGTATGTTACAATAGCATAAAAAAAAAAAAAGGAACATGAAAAGAGAAGGGAAAAAACCCACATAAAGAAAAGTGACACTAATGATGCGAAACCAAAATAGAGATGCAATGGGCTGGCACGCAGAACATGAGCATAAAATAATGCACTCTATGAGGTAGAGTCTGAAGTGGAAATAAAAAAAAGAAGAAGAAAAGGAAAAAAAAAAAAAAAGAAAGTCAGATAGAGCTTTAGCAGGATTGTGCCTGCACACATGCCAGGAAATAGATTCGGTAACCTCTCCCTCGGATCCCCAGGTTAGATATGTGAAAAAATATGAGGAGAATCCATCGCATAATACTGTTTATTAAGTTAAAATAAATATAAAAAATGCCAAATGGCCTCTTACATGGAAGGTGCCTACCCGGCACTGGGGTTGTAAACCTTGCTAGTTTGCTCTGGGTTCCACTCGCTCCCACCTCCGTGTTAGGTGCGTTCCTCCAGATCAGATGACATCCACAGCGCCGGAGAAGGCGTCAGGTTAGCACGTGACCAGGTAGCGCCGCCGGTGTACGTTTCGTAGGATTACATCTTCAGGGGCAACTTCATCATTAAAACGACGTTGCCCACACACCATCGTTTTAAAAAAATGCTCTAGCAAAGCGCGGTGACATACAACACGTACGACGGCACTATAAAGGGGAAGTTCCATGCGGATGACACCGCCCTTGGGGTTGCTTTAGCTGATTCCGTGTTAGTAAAAGACGATTCACGCTTTTCTGTCTGTTACAGCGTGATAAATGTGCTTACTACATTATGAACGGAAGTTTTACCAGAACGAGTGCTCCCGTCTCATAACTTGCTTCTGAGAATGCGCAGGTTTTTAACGTAGTTTTAGCCCACACACAATCTTTTTTTACAACACAAAAAATGACATAATTTAAAACGTCATTAAAAAATGCAGCATGTTGTCGTTTTTCAGAACCCGAAAAATTATGTGAAGCCCACACATGATCATTTTAAATTACATTTTTTTAAAACAACGTTTTTTTCATGCCGAAAAATGATCGTGTGTACGCGGCATTAGAGTATCAGAGTGTATATTTGGAGTCACGCGTCAGGCTTGAAGATTCTTCACAAAAAGGTATTTAGAGGCTTTGTTTCTAATAAACGGTGACACAGCGCAGGATGAAACGTTAAAAGAGAGAGGCTGGCAGTGATTTTTTAAACATTTCAGTATTTTATTAACGGCAGCAGGGGGCAGAGACAGAGACACAGACTCCTGAGCTGACAGGCAGGGAGAGCACAGAGGAGACACAGATGCACATAAACTGACCGTCAGTTTACAGGGGGAGGGCAGAAACTGGCAGGATGGATCAGACAGCGCTGTGTTATTTAACCTGCTATAAGGGAACAGGATATATATATATATATATATATATATATATATATATATATATATATATATATATATATATTGTACAGGACACCGGGGGTGGGTCCTGGACGGGTGCTATACGGCACCACTGTTTGGACTATGGTCCATTTAAATAGAGGTAGAAGGTTCAGGGGGTCACCCAAAAGTGGGTGAAAAGTTCCAGGCAGGCGCTAATTCAGAGAGGACTGGCTTGCAGTCTTCTCTATCTTAATAAAGTAGTTTGGGGCCTGGAATTTTGGAGGCTCCAAAGTGTTATTTGGGTGGGATGGAGCCTCCACTCCTAAACCCCGGAAGCCAGCGCACAAGGGGTTAAAATCTCTCAGACAACCACCCATTAAAGCAGGAAGTGATGCTGGAGGGAGGGAGTGAGTGAGTTGGGAGAGTGCACCTGTGAGGACAAGATGGAAGTCTGCTAGCTGCTCAGAGAGGACTTTTGAGTAGTTTGGAAGTGAAGCTGTGTCTGCAGGGACTGTGTCTGTGTCTTTTGGTTGTTTTTCTGAAGAAAGACTTTTTTTTCATTTATGCTGGAAACAAGCAGGACTTTTGTTGTGACGTTTTGGATGCTGAAGAAAAGCTTTATTTTGTTTTGTTTGGTCACCAATAAAGACCCTTTGCTTTACTGACACGGTTTTACGCACTTGTCTCGCGGAGCTTAAAGACCCCCAAAGTTCACAACTGGTGGAGAATGCGGGCAAAGTGCATTTGCAGGCGCAAAAAAACGTTTAAAACTGACATTTAAAGAGACAGTATACTTATGGCATGTCTTGGGTGAAGTCTGCCCAGGCGTTGCAAACAGCAGACAAAGGCATGGAGGAGGTCGTTAAGGCTTTGGCACAAGCCACTGTGACCCAGCAGCAAGCCACTGTGGCCCAACAGCAAGCGTCAGCAGAGTCAAACCGTCGCCATGAGGAAGCGATGGCTCAGCAGCAGCAGGCCCTGGCACAGGCTATAGCTGCGCAGCAGGAAAATACACGGCTGCTATCCGCCCAGTTTACGGCCCAGCAAGAGTCCACTCAAGCACAGGTGGCTGCCTTGCAGGAGGCCGTACAGCAGCTGGCTCAGGGACAAGTGCAAGCGGTCGTTGCCACTAGCAACCCAGTGTCTGTGAGGGCCAGCCATTTTTTGCAAAAACTAACGCCCAGCGATGACGTGGAAGCCTTTCTCACCACCTTTGAAAGGATAGCAGAGAGAGAGGGGTGGCCCCGGGACCAATGGGCTGGCATTATCTCCCCTTTCCTCACTGGTGACCCGCAAAAAGCCTATTTTGACCTCCCAGCTGAGCACATCAGGGACTATGAGCGTCTAAAAACCGAGATCCTGGCCCGCCTGGGAGTGACCACAGCCCTCCGGGCTCAAAGGGTGCATCGCTGGCGGTACAAACCTGACCAACCCCCCAGGTCCCAAATGCATGAACTAATTCAGTTGGTTAAAAAATGGCCAGAAAAGTTGTCAGGTCCACAAATGGTGGAACGAGTGGTGATGGACTGGTACCTACGGTCCCTACAAGATGACCTACAGCGCTGGGTAAGCCATGGAAACCCTACTAATGCTGACCAGCTGGTCGAGCTGGTTGAACGGTATACCATGGTGGAGGACCTGCTTGGGCCTACCAAGCGTCGAGAACCCACGCCAAGGACACCCAGACCAGTCACCAACCTGAGGAGAGAAGCCTTGCCAGATGTTGACGTCCGCAGGTTTACACCATCTGCCCTAGAACCACGGAGGTCGGTTCCTGTACCAAAGATGGGAGACATACAATGTTGGCGATGTCGGTCCTGGGGGCATACCCGGGCACAATGCCCACTGCAGGAGGAGCCTATGGAGTGCGGAACTGGTCGGAGAAGCTCCTTCTATGTGCGAAGTGTGTGTACCACTCATCTTGACCTGGCTGCAGGACGGTTTGAGTGCGAAGTGTGGGTGAACCACCTTCCTGCCAGGGCTCTACTGGACTCCGGCAGCATGGTCACACTCGTACATGCCAGGGTGCTTGGGAGGATAGGCCCAGTAACTAAGACTCTACGGGTAGTATGTATCCATGGGGACACCAAGGAGTACCCCTTGGTCCCGGTAACTGTGTCCTATGGCCATACCTCGGTTACCCAGGAGGTTGGGGTGGTAAAAAGCTTGATACATGACATCATAGTGGGGCGGGACTGTCCACTATTTTTGGAACTATGGGACCAGGTACAGACGGGTCTGCCAGGAGAACTGGGGACACTGAGCTTGGAAGGGACAGAGTCCGGGGGATCCGGGCCTGAAACCTCCACAACACACCCCTCTAATGTGGAAATACCTGTTGGTGATAATGACGTTGCAGAGAATCTTAGTTCTAATAATAGTGGTCCTGTGTCAGGTCTCAAAACCAAGTTGAACTCTGAGGGGGGGGAGTCTCCCCATTACAAGTCATGCTGGGGGAGGATGACGAGGAGCTCTCCCCGATTGAGGAGGGTGAGGGGGAAACATCCCCAAGGCCAGTGCATCCAGACCTGGATGTACTCAGGGGTGCGTTTGGCACCGCCCAGTTACAGGATCCTACCTTAGTGAACGCTCGAGAGCAGGTTTCTGTCATTGATGGGGTTTCACAAATACCAGGTGCAGATCAGAGGTTTCCTCATTTTGCATTGAAGGGGGACCTAGTCTATCGTGTGGCTGAGAGCCGAGGGGAACCCATAGAGCAGTTGCTGGTCCCTCAACCGTATAGGCGGATGCTCCTTGATCTAGCCCACAACGACGCACTGGGAGGACACCTGGGGGCAGAGAAAACGGAGGCCAGGATAACCGATCGGTTTTACTGGCCAGGGGTGAAGGCTGAGGTTAAAAGATATTGTGAGTCTTGTCCTGTTTGCCAGATAACTGCCCCAGTGCCCCGCTATAGAAACCCCCTAGTACCCTTGCCAATTATTGAGGTCCCATTTGAGCGGATCGCTATGGATCTTGTGGGACCCCTGGTAAAGTCGGCAAGGGGGTACCAATACATATTGGTCATCCTAGACTACGCCACTAGATACCCAGAAGCAGTCCCATTGAGAAAAACGTCCTCTAAGGCCATTGCCCGGGAGTTATTTCAAATGTTCTCACGTACTGGGTTCCCCAAGGAAATACTAACGGATCAGGGCACCCCTTTTATGTCAAAGGTGATGGCGGACTTGTGCAGGCTGTTTCAGATTAAGCAGTTGCGGACGTCCGTCTATCACCCGCAGACCGATGGCCTAGTTGAGAGGTTTAACAAAACTCTAAAGTCCATGTTAAAAAGAGTGGTCCAGAAAGACGGGAAAGATTGGGACATGTTACTCCCTGCCCTGTTGTTCGCTATCCAGGAGGTACCACAGGCATCCACGGGTTTCTCGCCATTTGAGCTAGTGTACGGACGAAGGCCCCGGGGGTTGCTTGATCTGGTAAAGGAAACGTGGGAAAGTGAGTCCTCCCCGCACAAAACCGTGGTAGAGCATATTTCTCAAATGCGAGAAAGGGTGGCTAAAGTGATGCCGATGATGAGAGAGCACATGCAGAAGGCTCAGGATGCCCAAAGAAGGGTATATAATCGGTCGGCTAAAGTGAGACAGTTACAAGTAGGAGACAGGGTAGCTGTCCTAATACCCACAGTGGAGAGCAAGTTCTTGGCCAAGTGGCAAGGTCCATTTGAAGTAGTAGAGAAAGTGGGTGAGGTAAACTATAAGGTACACCAACCAGGAAAAAGAAAACCCTACCAGATTTATCACATAAATTTGTTGAAGCTCTGGAGAGACAGAGAACCGGTGTCCACGGTGGTGGCGGTACAGTCAGGGGACCATGTAGGGATCGACCTGGTGCAGGTTGCGGCTACCCTAACTAGGCCCCAAACCCAGCAAGTAAAAGAATTTCTGCAAAGGAATAGGGACATGTTTTCAGGGTTGCCAGGGCTCACCAACGTCATTGAGCATGACATTGTGACTGAGCCCAAGGTGAAAATCCGGCTTAAACCCTACCGTATCCCAGAAGCTCATAGAGTGTCAGTGTCTGGAGAGGTTAAAAGGATGCTCGAACTTGGGGTCATCGAAGAGTCGCAGAGCGAGTGGTCCAGTCCGATCGTGTTGGTGCCCAAACCCAATGGTACTCTCCGCTTCTGCAACGATTTTAGAAAACTCAACGAGGTCTCCAAGTTCGATGCATACCCCATGCCACGGGTAGATGAGCTGATTGAGAGATTGGGTCCTGCCAGGTACATCACCACGCTGGACCTCACAAAAGGTTACTGGCAGATTCCCCTGACCAAGGAGGCCAGAGAGAAAACAGCTTTCTCTACCCCGGAAGGTCACTTCCAGTATAAAAGAATGCCGTTTGGTCTTCACTCCGCCCCCGCCACATTCCAAAGGGCCATGGACAAAACTTTACGTCCACACCTACGGTATGCCTCCGTTTACCTGGATGACATAGTCATTTTCAGCACGGACTGGGATTCCCATCTTCCCCGGGTACAGGCAGTGGTAGACTCCTTGAGAAGAGCGGGGTTCACCATCAATCCGGAGAAGTGTGCGGTTGGGGTGGAGGAAGCCAAGTACCTAGGATACATTGTAGGTAGAGGGTTAGTGAAGCCCCAAATGAGCAAGGTAGAGGCCATACAGGGCTGGCCCCCGCCCCCTAACAAAGAAACAGGTCAGAGCGTTTTTAGGCCTAGTTGGGTACTATAGGAGGTTTGTCCCCAACTTCGCCACCATTGCGGCACCGCTAACTGACCTCACCAAAGGCCGAAAGTCGGTCATGATTAAATGGAATGCCGAGGCTGAAAAATCTTTTCAAATGCTTAAGACCGCACTCTGCCAGGATCCGGTGCTTGTGGCGCCAGATTTTTCTAAGGATTTTATAGTGCAGACAGATGCCTCAAGTGAAGGGCTAGGAGCAGTTCTGTCTCAAGAAATCAACGGAGAGGAGCATCCAATAGTTTTTCTTAGTAGGAAACTGACGCCAGCTGAGAAAAACTATGCGGTGGTGGAGCGCGAATGTCTTGCCATCAAGTGGGCTTTGGACTCCCTATGTTATTTTCTCCTAGGTAGGAAGTTTCGCCTTATATCAGACCATGCTCCTCTTACATGGATGAGACAGAACAAACACACCAATGCCAGGGTAACAAGGTGGTTTCTGTCTCTGCAGGAGTTCAATTTCATGGTAGAGCACAGACCCGGGAGACAGCATCAGAATGCCGATGCCCTCTCCCGAGTCCATTGTATGGTGTCTAATGTTGCCTCCAACACCTCCGCGTTGAGGCAGAGGGGGGGGATATGTACAGGACACCGGGGGTGGGTCCTGGACGGGTGCTATACGGCACCACTGTTTGGACTATGGTCCATTTAAATAGAGGTAGAAGGTTCAGGGGGTCACCCAAAAGTGGGTGAAAAGTTCCAGGCAGGCGCTAATTCAGAGAGGACTGGCTTGCAGTCTTCTCTATCTTAATAAAGTAGTTTGGGGCCTGGAATTTTGGAGGCTCCAAAGTGTTATTTGGGTGGGATGGAGCCTCCACTCCTAAACCCCGGAAGCCAGCGCACAAGGGGTTAAAATCTCTCAGACAACCACCCATTAAAGCAGGAAGTGATGCTGGAGGGAGGGAGTGAGTGAGTTGGGAGAGTGCACCTGTGAGGACAAGATGGAAGTCTGCTAGCTGCTCAGAGAGGACTTTTGAGTAGTTTGGAAGTGAAGCTGTGTCTGCAGGGAAGGTCTGGAGAACTTCTTACTAAAAACGTATGTGCCTTTCTTTTGGTTGTTTTTCTGAAGAAAGACTTTTTTTTCATTTATGCTGGAAACAAGCAGGACTTTTGTTGTGACGTTTTGGATGCTGAAGAAAAGCTTTATTTTGTTTTGTTTGGTCACCAATAAAGACCCTTTGCTTTACTGACACGGTTTTACGCACTTGTCTCGCGGAGCTTAAAGACCCCCAAAGTTCACAATATATATATATATATATATATATATATATATATATATATATATATATTAGGGTTACAAACACTTTATTACATTTTTAAATGTTTGTTTACATTGAATTATAAGAGTATGTGTGCATGTGTATACAGTATCTCATAAAAGTGAGTACACCCCTCACATTTATGTAAATATTTTATTATATCTCTTCATGTGACAACAGAAATGACACTTTGCTACAATGTAAAGTAGTCTTGTATAACACTGTAAATGTATACTGATGGCAACAAAAATGAGCACTCACTATTTTACATTGTAGCAAAGTGACATTTCTTCAGCATTGTCACATGAAAATATAAAATAAAATATTTACAAAAATGTGAGGGGTGTACTTACTTTTGTAAGATACTTATATATATATATTGTAACATTTGGGGGCTATAGCTCAGATTAAGTGCATAAACCGTTTGGGGGGGGGGGGGGAAGGCTGTTTGTCTTCGGCACAAAAATAAGTCAAAACAAAAACACATAGGGGCAGATCCACAAAGAGAGTACGTCGGCGTATTTTCAAATTTCCCACGTTGTATCTTTGTTTTGAATCCTCAAAACAAGATACGACGGCATCTGGGTTAGATCCGACAGGCGTACTTCTTCGTACGCCTTCGGATCTAAGATGCAATTTGTCGGCGTCCGCTGGGTGGCGTTCCCGTCGTTTTCCGCGTCGAGTATGCTAATTAGCTATTTCCGGCGATCCACGAACGTACGAGCGGCCGTCGCATTCTTTTACGTCATCTCTAGTCTGCTTTTTTTGGCGTATAGTTAAAGCTGCTATTTGGTGGCGTACTCAATGTTAAGTATGGCCGTCGTTCCCGCGTATAATTAAAAAAAAAAACATTTGCGTAAGTCGTTTGTGAATCGGGCTGGACGTAATTTACGTCCACGCCAAAACAATGACGTCCTTGCGACATCATTTAGCGCAATGCACGGCGGGAAATTTAGGGACGGCGCATGCGCAGTTCGTTCGGCGCAGGGACGCGCTTCATTTAAATGAAACACGCCCCCCTACTCGCCGATTTGAATTAGGCGCTATTACGCCGCGAGAGATACACTACGCCGCCGTAACTTACGGCGCAAATTCTTTGTGGATTCAAAGCTACAAAAAGTACGTTACAGCGGCGTAGCCCATGCAATTGTTTGTGAATCTGCCCCATACAGTTTGTTTGTAGATGGGACTACGCCCCCGAATTTCAAAAGTCCTCACTGTATTCTTAACAGCTCCCAGCAGACTCCCAGCTCATCTTCACAAGTGCAAACCCCATACTCCTCCACACACCTCTAGCACCACTTCCTGTTTTATGAGCTGTTCTCTGGAAGTGTTAACTCCCTGTGTGCTGACTCCCAGTGGTGAGTGAGTGAGTGAGTAATTTGTAAAGCGCAACACATGCAAACTGAATCGCCTCTGGGCGCTGTATCCATTTCATGGGTAAGGAACCCCTTGACCTCAGAAGAGATGGGTTTCAATCTTTCTCCTGAAGGCCAAGTGGTCCGATGGTGGTTGGTAGTGCATTCCACAGCTGAGGTCCCTGGACAGCAAATCTTCGATCTCCTTTGAACTTGTATCTGGCTTTGGGTATCTGGAGTAGGTTTTGATTGGTGGATCGCAGAATGTGATTGGGGTTATGGGCTTTTTTTCCCACATAGATATTGGGGGGCGTTGCCTTGAATACACTTATGTATTAGGCAGAGTGCCTTGAAAGTGATTCTGTCTTTTACTGGCAACCAATGAAGGGATCTCAGTGAAGGTGAGATTGATTCCCATGGTTTTTTACCGGTCACTAGTCGCGCGGCCGTATTTTGAACGACTTGCAGACGAGTGATTTGGTATTTGCGTAGTCAAGTCTGGTGGTTAGGGGTGGAGGCTCTTTCCCACCCGAATAGCACTATAGAGCCTCCGAAATTCCGGGCCCCAAAGGACTCTATCAAGACAGAGAGGACTGCGAGCCAGTCCTCTCTGGATTAACTCTTACGCCGGGAATCCCTCACCTATTTTGGGTGACCCCCTGAACACTCTCACAGCGCTTTAAAGGGACCATAGCCCAAATAGTGGTGCTGTATAGTACCCATCCAGGACCCAACCCTGGCCTCCTGTACATACCCCCCCTCTGCCTCAACGCGGAGATGTTGGAGGCACCACTTGACATCATACAATGGACTCGGGAGAGGGCATCGGCATTCTGATGTTGTCTCCTGGGTCTGTGCTCTACCACAAAATTGAACACCTGGAGAGAAAGGAAATATTGTAGGGAGTCCAAAGCCCACTTGATGGCCAGACTCTCCCGCTCCACCACAGCGTAGTTTCTCTCAGCTGCCGTCAGCTTCCTACTAAGAAAAAACATGGGGTGCTCCTCTCCATTGATTTCATGAGACAGGACCGCTCCCAACCCTTCACTTAAAGCATCTGTCTGCACTACAAAATCCTTTGTAAAATCCGGATCTACAAGCACCGGATCCTGGCACAATGCCATCTTAAGCTTTTGAAAAGCTTTTTCGTCCTCGTCATTCCACTTTATCATCACCGACTTTCTGCCTTTGGTCAAGTCAGTCAGTGGTGCAGCAATGGTGGCGAAGTTGGGGACAAACCTCCTATAATTGCCAACTATGCCCAAAAACGCTCTGATCTGCTTCTTGGTTAGGGGATGGGGCCAGTCCTGTATGGCTTCCACCTTACTCATTTGAGGCTTCACCAGCCCTCTACCCACAATATACCCTAGGTATTTTGCTTCCTCCATCCCAATGGCACACTTCTCCGGATTGATGGTGAACCCTGCTCTTCTCAAGGATTCTACGACTGCCTGGACCCGGGGAAGGTGGGACCCCAATCAGTGCTGAAGATGACTATGTCATCTAGGTAGATGGAAGATTACCATTGGTGTGGACGCAAAGTTTTGTCCATGGCCCTTTGGAATGTGGCGGGGGCTGAGTGTAGACCAAATGGCATCCTTTTATATTGGAAGTGGCCTTCCGGGGTAGAGAAGGCTGTTTATCCCTGGCTTCCTTAGTCAGGGGAATCTGCCAGTACCCTTTTGTGAGGTGCAGTGTGATGATGTACCTGGCAGGACCCAACCTCTAAATTAGCTCATCTACCTGTGGCATGGGATATGCGTCAAACTTAGAGACTTCATTAAGTTTTCTGAAGTCGTTGCAGAAGCGGAGGGTGCCGTTGGGTTTGGGTACCGACACAATTGGACTTAGTTGCGTAATCTAGGATAACTAACATGTATTGGTGCCCCCATGCCGAATTTACCAGGGGTCGCACAAGATCCATAGCGATCTGCTCGAATGGGACCTCGATAATTGTCAAGGGTACTAGAGGGTTTCTATAGTGGGGCACTGGGGCAGTTAACTGGCAAATGGGACAAGATGCACAATATCTTTTAACCTCAGCCTTCACCCCTGGCCAGTAAAACTGGTCGGTTATCCTGGCCTCTGGTTTCTCCCAGTGCGTCGTTGTGGGCTAGATCAAGGAGCATCTGCCTATATGGTTGGGGAACCAGCAACTGCTCTACAGTTTCCCCTCGGCTTTCAGTCACTCGATATACCAAGTCCCCCTTCAATGCAAAATGAGGAAACCTCTGATCTGCACCTGGCATTTGTGAGACCCCATCAATAACAGAAACCTGCTCTCAAGCATTGACCAAGGTAGGGTCCTGTAATTGGGCGGGGCCAAATGCACCCCTGGATACATCCAGGTCTGGATGTACTGGCCTTGAGGATGTTTTCCCTTCACCCTCCTCAGTTTAGGCTGATACATATTCTACATATTTTTGGTAAAAAAATATCAGAATAAGCATTGATTAGTTTGCGCAAAAGTTATAGCAGCTACAAAATAGGGGATAGTCTTTATGGCATTTTTATTAATATATTTTTTTTACTAGTAATGCCGGCAATCAGTGATTTTTATCATGATTGCAACATTATGGCGGATACATCGGACACTTTTGGCACTATTTTGGGACCATTCACATTTATACAGCAATCAGTGCTATAATGCACTGATTACTGTGCAAATGTGACTGGCAGTGAAGGGGTTAACCACTAGGGAGTGATTCTAACTGTTAGGGGGCGTGGCTACGAGAGACATGTCACTGATTGCTGCTCCCAATGAGAGGGAGCAAACGATCAGTGACCTGTCACTAGGAAGAACGGGAAGATGTTGTGTTTACACTGACATCTCCCCGTTCTTCAGCTCCGTGACCCGATCGCGGGACACCGGCAGACATCAAGTCCGCAGGTCCCGCAGGCACGATCACGGAGCTCGCGGCAGGGTTGCGCTGTACGCCCATTTGCCTGTCCGTGCCATTCTGTTGATGTATAAGTTCATGCGGCGGTCGGCAAGCAGTTAAAATTCATTGTTTAGAACAGCCCCGCAGCAAAATTACATTTCTAAAGGAAGAGAAAGTAATTTAAAACCGATCGCAGTTGTAATGAATTGTCGGGTCTCGGCCATATACAGTACATAAAAAACTCATTGAATTATTATTTTTTTTTTTAAATCGCATGGGAGTACCCCAAATTCCATACCAGGCCCATCAGGTCTGGTATGGATATTTATTTTCAATTGTATTTATTTAAAATTACATAACAACAAAAGAAACATTGTCCACATCCTATAGGTAACCACATAATAATAATAATAATAATAATAATAATAATAATAATAATAATAATAATAATAATAATATAAAAAAAAAACATATACCAACATACTGCAGGAGTCCCTACAAAACGAAGAAGAGAGGGGAGAAAAAAAAAAGGGGGAGGGAGAAGAGAAGAGGGAGATACCACCAGAGACTATCTACTCATCAATAAATTACACAATCCTATTCTAGACCAGTGATGGCGAACCCTGGCACCCCAGATGCCCCGGAACCACACACCCCATGGTGCCCATGCACTCTGCAGTGTAGTTGAGCATCATGGGAAATGCAGCCCAAAAACACCCGGGGTGCCAAGACCTGCCACCACCGCTCCCGACCATTCATTTTTCTCTCTCTTTTTTACCCTAAACAGAATATCCCTGCCTTATCTTCCTTTGTCCAATTAGATGAAATATATATTTTCCTATTCCCTATCTTCAACTCCCTCAGTGATGTTAGATATATACAACACAAAACACCCAAAACGTTTTTTAAATATATAAATGAAACTACTAGAAATAGCTACTTAAACCAAGATCTCCTCACTCATCTCAACTCTGAACCATTTTTACGTTCTCCCTCGAACCCATATACAGATTCTGTAATTCAAGGGATTCCCTTAGTACCTTCCAAGGGCGCCAAATTTGGCAGCATTGTTCATATGTGTCCAGTTCCTGCGACAGAAGAATCTCCATTCTCTCATTATTGTCCATCTCTGACACCCACTTAATCAACGATGGAGCATATGCTGACAGCCAATGGTGCGGTATTAATGCTTTTATACAAGCCAGGTAAAATAGATAGCAAAGTAATTTGCAGTGTGTTGGAAATAGTTACCCCAGTTGCTTGAGTATGAAGCTGAAGTATCATATCCCAAAAATTATACACACCCTTAGCAGAGTGACAACGCCAACATAGATCTGAGACATTTGGATATATCCGGTGGAGCAACAATGGGTATCTATACCACAGAGAAAAGAGTTTGAAATTTGTCTCATGCTAATGACATACTATGTGTAAGGATAAACACTTTTTCCTATTCCTCTGATTTAATTTGGACCTTCAGGTCCATATACCACTCATTTGTAAACTCTGGGAGACATGGATGGAGTCTTTGAATAAGGGCCCTATACACTGCAGACAAAATGTGTTCTGGTGCATTTTCTTGTAATAGAAGGGACTCAAAGGTATATGTCTCTCTATTGAATACACCCCTGCCAGGGAAGGATATTAAGGGGAACCCTGCACCATTTAACACTTTTTTTCTGAAATGGTAGGTGTACCCTGTTACTAATTTACATATGGGGGCTGGGTTCTGGGTTTCCCCTTGTTAAAGAGGGCTTCCAGTATCTGATAGGCCCCCGCCCGCAGACCCCCACAACCACCGGGCAAGGGTTGTGGGGATTAGGCCTTTGTCACCATCAACATGGGGACATGGTGCTTTGGACCCCAAAGCATCCTCCCCATGTTGAGGGCATGTGGCCTGGTATGGCTCAGGGGGGGAGGCGCTCTCTCGTCCCCCCTCTTTTTTGGCACCCTGCCAGGTTGCCTGCTCGGATAAGGGTCTGGTATGGATTTTGAGGGGGACCCCTATGCCATTTTTCTTTTAATTGGCATAGGGTTCCCCTTAATATCCATACCAGACCTGGAGGGCCTGGCATGGAATTTGGGGGGATCCCCACACAATCATTTAAAAAAATGGTTTGGGGTTCCCTTTAATATTTATACCAGACCCAAAGGGCCTGGTAATGGACTGGGGGGGGAACCCATGCCATTTTTTTCAATGACTTTTATCTGTATTGCAGGACCCAACAATTCATTATAGCCGCGAGTAGTTTTAAATGAGGTTTTTTCCTTTAGAAATTTCATTTTGCACAGGGACATGGGAAAAATGTGCCACTTTACAGGCATACTATAGACACCCCCCAGGTACAAATTTTAAAGGAATATTTCACTTTTATTGTTTCACTTTAAGTATTATTAAAATCACTGCTCCCGAAAAATGTCATTGATACATGTTCCCTGGGGCAGGACCCAGGTCCCCAAGCACTTTTTTTGACAATACCATGCATATAGGCAAATAGGCGAACACCCGATATTCGTTTGACTCGAACATCGGGCTCATCTCTAATGGGGATAAACACATCAATAAAATCTTGATAGAGGTTCTATAGACTGGATGGAAAGGAAAATTTCACATTCCGGGACATAAACAACAATAAGAAGTTGACAGGGATTAAACTCATACCCACTTTTTCCAAAGAAAATAAATGAATACATAAATAATATATAATACATGTGCATGGCATTGGACATTAACATACAGTATATCCCAGTTACCAATATGAAGCTTAATGAAGCTTTACAAATTCATTCTCAAATGGAAAGCCATTTATCCAAGCAAGCTTTACTGCTAGAGGCAGAAGATGCATAATTACAACTTTCTATTACAGCAAACTCATTACAACATTGAAACACAGCTTTTGGAAAGTCTATAAGCTTTGCAATTGGAAATCATCAAGGTAATGCCATAATCTATACAGTATATTACACATATAATTCAAGAGAGGTTTTCTCCTTAGTAATGCAACTCAGTGGCAAAAAAATACTAACTACATCTTCCAAGTTAAATCTTAAAAGTTTTAGAAGTCCTCAATAATGTAGAATAGATCATCATCAGAAAAAAAAATGAACAGTCACCCACATTGTTCCATGCATATATTGTCACATTAAAATGCACTCTGTTCACCATTTAAGTTTTAAAAATGTTATTTAGCAGGCTATTTTTTTAGATTTGTAGATGGAAGTTACAAATGGAATTCGTATGTGAAATGTACATTGGTAGTTTCATGCCTGTTGAAATCTGTTTCAATAATTTCAATTAAAGGGACTTTGGTAAAGGCCCATTTGGCACTAACCACCAATAGGAAGGGAAGTTTTATAAGAGGGAAAAGACTTTCACTGGCCTCCAGTGTAACAAGGGCTGTTGCTAGGAAAGCATCATAGACCACCATTAGGTCCTAATGCAAATTAGGCTTTTTTTTTGTTCCATAAAATTTTTTATTCAATCAAGATGCAGCATACAAAAAGTGATATGGTAATTATCACATAACAAAGAGTCACATAAGGTTACAAAAAAGGTACGCTACATGATACAACATAACATAATAATTGAAGTTTCCAGACCCGAACTGAGGTACACAGAGTGTGATGAAGCGACTAAGGGCGGAGGATCGTAATTCCAGTTTCCCCTCCCCCACGTCCCCCCCGATCTGGTGCGAAGGGGGAAAGTGGTGCAGGGTACCGTTCAAGGTCAGTAAGCAAGAAATAGTGTATCATGGCAGGCCAAAGGTCACACAACAAAAGGGGAAGAAGCGAAGAGAGAGAGAAGGGGAGGAAAGAGAAAGAGAAAAGAGAAAAAATAAAAAGAGAGAAAAAATGAGAGGAAGAGAAAAACAGGGGGAGAAAGATATAAGATAAGGGGAGGGGGGGAAGGAGGGACAAAGAGGGGGGGAGAAGGGGGAGAGAATGAGCGAGCACAGTAGGAAGGGAGAAAAGAGAGGGGACAAGAGTGGATCCACTCCCACCCCCCCCCCCCCGGGGGTCTCCCACAGTATGCGGAGGAGCGGCCACCACCCCAGGTGACTCAAGAGACCCACTGACGGTAGTGATCAGTGGTGACGAAGTGGTTCCAACAAGCCCAAGTAAAGGAAAATTTGTGGATTCTGTCCTGTGAGATGTGAATCAATTCTTCCATTTATTTTATTGAGGAAATTTGCGCAAGCCACTCTCTGACAGTAAGAGCGGTGGTAGAGCGCCAATGTCTGGGAATGCAAATTCTGGCAGCATTGACCATGTGCATGGCCAGGGACTTGAAGTAGTCTTTTTTAGGGAGTGACGTATGGTGGAGGAGGAACTGGGATGGAGTGTAATCTAGGACATAGGTCGTAATATGTGAAATGAGGTCGTGAACCTCCCTCCAGAAAGGTTGAAGAGCCCCACACTCCCACCACACATGAAGCATAGTTCCCACTCCCGTGCCACATCTCCAGCAAGTATCGGGAATGTTAGGGGAAAACTTGTGTAGGCGCGACGGGGTCCTGTACCATTTAGTGATTACTTTGTAGCCATTTTCTTGAATGGCCACGTTCAAAGAGCCCTTATGAGCGTATTCATAAATGGTGTTCCAATCCTCCCCTGACAAATCTTTTTGAAGATCTCTATTCCATGAAGTTTGTGCCAGGGTGGGAGTGTGTGGAGAACCATCCACCAGGAGGGTGTACAAGAGCGAAATCAGATGTCTTTGTGTTTTTTTTACGATGACACAGGGATTCAAAGGGCGTAAGTTGCCGCGAACAAAGTGATTGATCAGCAGTGGTCGTGAGGAAGTGCCAGATCTGCCTGTAAGTCCAAAATGATAGGGAGGTCGTCTTAGTGATAGATTTTACAGCTTCAAAGGTCAAAAGCTGACCAGCGGAGTAGAACTGGAGGGCCAGCACGTCCCCGAAGGGGCAAATTAGGCTTTTACTGGAGGTGACTAAAAGGCTACCACTGTCTGACAATGAAAATAGTCTTTAATCAGAAGGTTATATGCTGCAGACTGTTTATCCATGGAGTATTCAATAGCTTTAGGGGATCTGGAAGGATTTGTTCACTGTTGGAGCAGAATTTACAGTAGTTAAGGTGTTTTGCCTTCTCCTGGACTGACTGTAGGTTTATGGTTCTGAGGATAAAGGTTTTCCATTTATTCATTCCTGTTTTTTTGGTTGAACTTGATGGACATGTGTATTTTTTTCAACCTTACAGCTGGCCATACAATGTACAAATTTCCTCAGGGAACGGCTACAATTCACTCAATGGAAGGTCCTGTTGGCACAAACACTCTCTTCCTCCCCCTACAGCTTAAGAAGGAAACTCCCTCCAAAATAAATAAAAAATAATACCATAACATTTTAATTTCCAGTTTAATTGATTTGTCAGATGAAGACCAATCATTTTTAATGATTCAAGCTAAATTACAGTGAAGCAAATTTTGTTTGGCTAGCTTATTGCTATCTATCTATCTATCTATCTATCTATCTATCTATCTATCTATCTATCTATCTATCTATCTATCTATCTATCTATCGATTTTAAAGTGTTAATGGAGTCATCAGAACATCAGGCCATATTTTTATTTCCAGGCCAGAAAAGTTAACCCCCACTCTACAGAATAAATTCTTCCCTATTGTATGGAAAGACCCCATGAGGCATAAGGGGTCAAAATATTTCCTTGTTGTCTACCTTGCAACAGTGACAGAGAGTTCCGGACCTTATCAGGACTCAGAACATGAAACCAGAGGTGTTCAGGGCAGCAAACTGGGTTTTCTCCCTTTAAGGGGGAGGAGAGAATTGGCAAATGGGGGTTTACTAACTTTCATTTATCAGTTCAATTAATCCCTTTTTGAAATACAAAAGTAGGTTCAAAACCTACCTTTTATTGTCTCTATACAGAATATTCATTATTGGCTTTCTGGGAGAGTAGATAACTAGATACTTTAGAGAAAATATATTGTTTCTCTTAATTTACTCTGTGAAGTGCTATTTTTGACCATTTGATATATTGCAACAAAAACCAGCACATATGCAAAATGCATAAGCTTAAGAGCATAGTGCTATGTTTATTAGAATACATTCATTTAAAGAGGCTTAGAGAAAATCTTGCCTGGCTTTAAAATGTGTGTGTAAGAGGATAGCAGACATCATTGTTTACCACTAATGTTAATTTCATGATGCAATAAATCAAAGGAGAAAGGCAATATTCATGCTCTGGTTGTGACTTACATGGAAGATAAATGCAAAAGGCACATATTGTGGATAAGTTATACATCAACCCTGAAATGAATTATTTATATAGATATTTTAAGGAGATGCTTCAACATACTTTCTCACTGAGCTAAAAAGGAGGAACAAGTAGCAACTACTAAATGTGTTAATGCTTGGTTTACTTTTATTTATATGTTCCTGTTTTATGTTAACAGATAAGGTCATGCATAAAAAGTGACTGTAAGAAAGAAGCTACAATAAATGCTGATGAGTGATGCTTTTCTAAATCATATATACGGAATTACTATGTTGCTATTGGGCAGAAAATGCATTATCATTTTTGGTAAAAGCTTTGTGTTAAAATTAGTTTGTAGGATGAACATAACATATTTTCTCACAATGCATCTGTAAATTTTTTATGTAAAGCACATTTCTTAAACAGTGAGAGTAAAAGAAAGAACAAATGCCTTTGATCTTTGTCCATTATTTTATTTTTTATTTTTTTTAGCTCATAAAAATAACTCATATAACAAATCGGCAGATTATAATATTTTTTTTTTCTGTTGTGTGTGTGTAAGAGACATTCAAATTCAAATTACACTTCTTGACAACTGCAAATTAATAAAATAATAATTGGCACACAATTCCGGGGCACATCAGTCTGAGGGTGCATACATTTTTCAATGGGCTGTTTTATGCCTGTGCAAGATACAGAAAAGGTTTTGGCATGCTTTTTTAAATCACACTGCACCAAAACACGGGCGCCAATGTACACACATACTTGCTAGATGCTTGGGGGGCCATTAAGAATTAATAGCATACACTGGTATCTACATTAGGCTGCACGTTTTTGTGTGGTGCTGGAAAAATGTGCGATCGATTTTGCATGTGTTACAGCACTTCATGCCCTAAAATGTAGTTTGTAAGGCAAATATATGTGATTTGTTGGTTTTAATTTCTCCCAAATTCTCCCTCATATCACAAATTGTGTTCCTCCTCCCCCCTCCAAATGCCCACTTAACACAAAACTTCTCATTCCACCACAGCCCCCTAGCAATAAAGAGGAGCTGGAAGAGGTACAATTCAACACTGCCACAAATTTGTTGCAAGTTATCCATGCAATTTGGGCTCTGGTCAATCTGTCCCTGCAAATGTTGGTTCCTCATCTTCCCACACAGTAGAGGTGACTACTGAGGTTTGGGTGTAGGAGTAGGTGGATAGAGAAGAGGGCGAAGACTGGGCTGATTTCACTCTGCAAGTTCTTACCACACCAGGCCCAGAACCCACACTTGAGCATGTCTTTATGGTGGTGCAAAACTGCAGTACTACTCCAACTACTCTCACTCCTCAGTTCCAGCAACTTTTATCTGACATGACATGCAGAAAGTGTGCAAGCACACAGCCACTTTAGAAGGCTGCAATAGCTCCATAGAGGATGACCTGGCTCCAAAAAATTGAGAAATTAAATTTCACACCATGCCAATCATATTGGTGATATGGAAAGCTCTTGGCTCTTCTAGAACATATGGAGGGCAAGAATCCCCAGAGTTCATTGAAAAATTCCTTGCTGACACTTTTGAACACCATAACTTCACAGCATTTTTTTGAAGTGGAGCACATAGAATACCTGACAGGCCCCTCCCCAGAGGAAGGTTTCAGAGACCCTATATTCTGAAATTCCTACATTACAAGAATCAAGTTACCCTGCTTGCGCTGACTGGGAAGAAAGGCAAAGTGGAAATTAATAGGTCCAAGGTCTCATTTTTCCCAGAATTCCATTTTTTCCATTTCCACAAAGACTACAAGCTCAATACACCAATGTCAAGTTTTGTCTTCAGGATTTTCAAATTGAATATGCTATGTTGTACCTGGCCAAATTGAGGTTGCTCAGGGAGAAGCCCTCTTCTTCAATACTCCCAAGGTGGCAGCTCATTGGCTAGATAGGAATTAACAGAATTTGCCTGTACCTAGAGAAAATCATGGCTCCTGGGAAAAGGGTATTCTTGTATCTACTAAACTTGCCTGATCATTCTTCCTTGACAGTTAATATTTCTATGCAACAACCGCTTAGGAAACCAAATTGGCAAATTAACCCATTATGGCTCAAGGGGCTCCCGCAGGGGGGGGGGGGGGTTCCATACAGAGTTATCTCAGGGAATTTCTTATTTCTAATCATAATTCTGCTTCACAGCAAGTTGTGTGGGATACCATGAAGGCCTTTTTATGAGGTCTTTTGCTGCATGAAATCACCAAGTATAAAAATCCTCTTCTGAGTGGAAGGAATATCTGTTTTATGGTGTTCATAGATTAAAAGCTCTATATGTGTCTGACCATTTCCCACCCAATAGATCTTGTTTGCAGGAATGGAAAGCTTTATTTAAACAATCCAAAAAGGTAAGGCTGATCGCAACCAATTTTTCACCCATTGTAGGTATTATACTGAGGGAGAGCTTACATGCCACCTGAAGCCTGGTAAAGACCCACTATATCCTGAATCCAATCAAATCCTATCGCCCAATTTCTTTGGTCAATGCTGACATCAAATTCTTTATGTAAGTTCTGGCACTTCAAGTGAGCAAAACTATGCAACATTTAGTACACCCCAATAAATCTAGGGATATCCCTACCAAATCCACTGGGAAGCTGGTCGCAGCATCCTTAACAACCAATGAGTCATCAGCTGTCAATGGGTTTCCCTGCTGACAGCTGAACAATAAAAAAAAGTGCTGGTTAAAAAAAAAGCGGTGTGCCCCCCCCCAGTCTATACCAGGCCCTTCGGGTCTGGTATGAATTTGAAGGGAAACCCCACACCAAAATGTAAAGAAAAAACAGTGTGTGGTCCCCCCCAAGATCCATCCCAGAATCTTAATTTGGGAATACAGCTTGACAGGTCATGAAAGGGGGGACACGAGTGAGCACCCCCCTCAACATTGGCAAAAAACAAAAGAACAAAAGCTGGACAGCCGCACTCCAAAATTTTCTTTAAAAGAGATGTCTTTATTTTCAACTGTGCATACAGTCACTGCAAGCCCACAAAAATCAGTATGGCCAACGTTTCACACTGGCGTCAGTGCTTAGTCATGGCTAAGCACTGACGCCAGTGCGAAACGTTGGCCATACTGATTTTTGTGGGCTTGCAGTGACTGTATGCACAGTTGAAAATAAAGACATCTCTTTTAAAGAAAATTTTGGAGTGCGGCTGTCCAGCTTTTGTTCTTTTGTTTTTTGCCATTACCGCATTGCCAGCACCCTGGTGGTTCAACAACCCCTGATCATCACGAGGCTCACCTGGAGCGGTGAGAATTCTGTCTGTGTGTCCCCCCTCAACATTGGGTGTGGGTCTGCCTCCCCACCTGAAAGCACCATGTTGACTGGGACAAGTGCCTCTTCCCGACAACCCTGGGCTTTGGTTGTCAGGTCTGTGGGCAGGGGGCTTATTGGAATCCCACCCCCCATGTGAATGAGTATCTGGTACATAGTACCCATACCTATTCACCAAAAAATATAATTTTCAGTTTTTGGAAATACGGATGTATTCGAGTTTCCGAATTGCAATATTACCAAATTTCAACTAATCCAAATTTTTTTTTTTAAATAAAATAAGAGGAAAGAACCTATGAATAGTTAAAATAATAATTTCACTATGTATTCTAATGTGCCCTGGAAATATTGAGGGTTATTTACGAAAGATCTGAAATGAGGGGAAGCTCTGCTGATTTTATCATCCAATCATGTGCAAGCTAAAATGCTGTTTTTTATTTTCCTTGCATGTCCCCCTCGGATCTACAGCAACTGCACTTACAAGTGCACTTTCAGTGCAATTTCAAGTGCACTTTGCACTTGTAGGGCCAGATCCACAAACGAATTACGCCGGCATATCAATAGATAATAATTTCAAAGTTCCCGCGTCGTATCTTTATTTTGTATCCACAAAACAAGAAACGACTGAATGAGGGATCGATCCGACAGACGTACGTCTTAGTACGCCGTCGGATCGTAGGTGTATATTTACGCTGGCCGCTAGGTGGCGTTTCCGTTGAATTCCGCGTCGAGTATGCAAATTAGCTAGATACGGCGATCCACGAATGTACGTCCGGCTGTCGCATTTTTTTACGTCATTTGCGTTCGGCTTTTTCTGGCGTATAGTTACCCCTGCTATATGAGGCGCAGCCAATGTTAAGTATGGCCGTCGTTCCCGCGTCGAATTTTGAATTTTTTACGTTGTTTGCGTAAGTCATTCGCGAATAGGGATTTGCGTAGAATGACATCACCGTCGTAAACATTGGCTTGTTCCGGTTTAATTTCGAGCATGCACACTGGGATACCCCCACGGACGGCGCATGCGCAGTTGAAACAAAACGTAATTTACGTCGGGTCATTTACATAAAACACGCTCCCATCACATCCATTTGATTTGCGCGCCCTTACGCCGCCAAAGATACACTACGCCGCCGTTACTTACGCATTCTTTGAGGATTAAAAAAAAAAAGTTACGGCGGCGTAGTGTATCAGAGATACGCTATGCCCGACGGATATATGCGCCAGGGTACGTGGATCTGGCCCGTAGTTTGCACTTGTAGTGCAAAGTGGATTTGCCTTTCGTAAATAACCCCCATTGTCTCATTCAGGACCTAACTGAATGCCTCCTTGTAGGATCAAGGTGAACTTGTTGCCTAATATTGTGGAATTGTAAATGTAACAGAATGTTCATACACACAGTTAAAACAAATAGGTCAGTAAATAAATAGATAAATAAAATGATCACTAGAGTCAGAAAACAAAAACAAATACATGATTTGTTTCCTAGATTTATACTGCAATTATATTTGTATCCCTTGTCTTCTCAATATAAATAGGTATACCTACACTTCAGCACAGCTATGATTAAAAATACATTTAAAAAGTAAAACATATTTGTTGAAAAGGTCATTGTGACTCCTAAGAAATGAAAACTTTTCAAGACAGACTTTAATAATAATTGCTTTGACATAAGGAGAATCTGAAACATCTTAAGCATTAAATACCAAAAAAATATAATTTGAAACGAAAGGGGTAACTGAGCCTTGACTATTCTTCTATATTCAGTGAGGTAATATATGGAATAGAAGATTTACCAGCTTCTGTAATAGTGAATTTTCCTTTTGCAAAGTATTGTGCCTTCACAGGCTGTTGAACCTATTCAAGTACAGTTGTTATAAAGTATTGTGGTAGTGATAAATGTCTATGTGAATTGAATATCTTATGGGTAAAATCTTTAAAAAAAAACTCCTTACTTTATGAGCCTTATATCCATCATGAAACTATTTTTGAACAATTGTGTGAACTGAACTTTTCCCCCCCTCATTGTATTCTGTACAAAAAAAAAATACTAAACCAATCCATTGTTGTTTTATTAGATCTGCCATGTGCTATGTAAAAACATGGATTGATTCCAAAAAGTAATTGATTCTCACATTTGATTTTTACAAACTATAATGGTTTGGGGCCAATTTAATTCTATTCATTTATTTTTTAATTTATAAGCCTTTAAAGATACAGTGGATTTATCAAAACTGGAACAACCAGAATTTGGAGATGTTGTACATGGCAATCAATCAGCTTCTAACTTTTATTTTCAAAGCTTAACTGAACATTTGATGCACAGCTGCTCTAAAATCAGTCTACCCCAGTATTGATAAATTACTCTCATAATAAGTTTTAATACTCTATACATATAACATATTTTGTTAACCACTTCCTGCCCACAGTATGTCATATGATGTCCTGGACTTTCATCGGGAATATCTGAATGATGCCTGCATCTACAGGCACTGCATATTTTTGTACATTAGTCAGATGTTGTCCTCTTTTTAGACGCACACCTGGGTAATTATTTTGCTTTGATAAGCTCATCACATAAACCATCGAAAGTATATTATATATGTTTTACTTTTTACATTTCCTTTCTTTTTCTTTTTCCTTTTGACTCATTACATATATATATGCACATACTCTTTATACATTCCATAGGATGTTCATGTAGAGATCCATATGCATATGTATGTATTTTCTGTTTAGAACATGTATATATTTTTTTCCTTATAAATTGTGTAGCAGTATCTGATTAGTGGTTTGGTATATGTATGCCGGGTTGCGGATATCATTATCTGGGATCACTACGACAGATTTGGTAAAGAACATTTTTGGTTGAGATACTATACGTTTTCCTTCCATCAACTGCTCCAAACTCGTTATACTCTTATTGTGTAAAGTAATTAGAAGATGCACTATTTTGTATCTTTTCATATCTTTTCACATCCTTTTATTTCTGACATTTACGCCCCCTAAGTTTAAGATTTGAACCGTCCATTCCAATACGTGAGTTGGAATTGGCCGCGTTATTTTATGTTAATACACTTTGGAGTGCTTTAAACAAGTTTTTTACATTTCCCTCAGAGACTATTTGTCCCTATATGCACTGCGGCCTTGTCATGGTAACGCACTATCGCCATAAGACGCCGCTTTTTGCAATGAGCTTTCTGCTCTTCCTTCAGAGACTACGTGTTCCTACATGCACCGCGGCATTGTCATGGTAATGTATTGCCGTCACATGACGCCGCCTTTGCAATGATAGCATGGGTACATCAGCCGCACTCCTAAGGACCGTACTGATTGGCCGACACATACACGTGATACACACGTGATGACGTCACCCGCTGTCTGACACGGTGATCCCGGAGGTGTGTCCCGCGATACGATAGACAAGGTAATTGATAATTCACTGTCCTCCTATATAAGCGTAGGGACAGAGAGATGGAGTGCACCCCAGTTGAAGTCTTTCTTTGATGAAACGCGTTGGGTTACACGCCAGCTCCAGCTGTCCTTATCACGCTACTAGACCGGCTGTTTTGGATTTTTGGATTTTTATGTTGGAACTTTTTTATATACATATTTTTATATGTTTGATTACATTATCTGAAGTGTGAGCTGGTTTGAAGCTTTTTTTGTGGAGGATCTTTCCTTTTTTTATATATATCTGGAAAGCTCTTTTGGTGTGGACATTTAACCCCACCATATTGGGTCCTGGCTGTGGAGTCACCAATCTTGGAGGAGACGCTGTTGAAGGAAAGAGGAGACACTCTGCGGTTCCGGTTCCCTCGAATCCCTGATGAGTTAGATCCATACAGGAGGGTAAGAGTATTCATTTCTTTACCCCCACATCCCAAAGGTGAAGGCACTCCCCGGTCTCTGAATAGCATACCATCTTGCTCACATATAGACCGGTAAATTCTAGCAACTGTAAACTGGTAACCTGTAAAAAAGCGTCGCCTATGGAGATTTGTAAGTACAGAAGTTTGGCGCCATTCCATGAGTGTGCACAATTTTAAAGCGTGACATGTTGGTTATCTATTTACTTGGCATAACATCATCTTTCAAATTATACAAAAAAGTATGCTAAATTTTACTGTTTTGTTATTTTAATTCATGAAACCGTTTTTGGTGCCATATTGGTGCTGCCTAACCAATACCACATACCAATGGAACAATATATAAAATTCCCAACATAAACTGTGAATATCCAATTTAGTAAAAAACATCTAATACCATAAACAGAAACAAATTTGAAAATTAGAAATGAACAATGTAGTCCATGTCATAAATTGCTGATATCTCGTGACAAAACCAAAATATTAAAAATATTAAATGTAAAAGTACTTTGAAAATATAACATAAAAATTCAGTCCACTTTGATTATTCCACTACCATTGATTATACATCTTTTAGTGCTCTCATAGACAAATAAACAATTCTCCACCCAATGTGAGCTATTCAAATTGCGTTAACCAGAAACATTCGGCCAACAAGTGACCATCAAGCATGGATATGTATGAATAAATCTTTCCACTTGATCAGTATGCCAGACTTGATCCACACAATCTCTTATCTCCTTTCCTAAACACAGGCTTTAGAAAGGCGGCTCCACCAACTAGCCACAGAGAGGCAGATGATCTTGTAATAACATTTTTATTTCAGGACAAGTTTTAAAAAATAATTGTGTTTTGCATTCACATGTATGCAATCTTTGTAAGGCATCAACACATATGCAGCTCAAGGATCTGTGGTGTACGATCTGTCTGCTCTGTGACAAACGGAATGCATTCCTCCCGGAGTCCCAGCTGCACTCAAGAGCTCCTACATGTATGCATCTCTTTAAGCATAGTTTAGTATGGGGTTTTTATGGTTAATCAACATTGTAGAGTTTTCTTAATAGATTGCTCTGACCATTTGGAAATGGTTGGACAGTATATTAGGCTCTGAGAACTTTTAGATTTCATCATTTTTTATATTTTGTCACAAGATATCAGCAATTCCTCACATGGACTACATTTGTAATTTTCATTTGTAATTTTCATATTTTTTCTGTTTATGGTATTAGACTTGGATATTCAGGGTTTATGTAACTTGGGAATGTTATATATTATTCTATTGATACATGGTATTGGTAAGGCAGCGCCCTTTTTTCTGCATTTAATGTTTCACTAAAATAGGAACAGCAACCATTTTCACAATCACTTTTACGTTATATTTATTAGGGAGTTGGCGTCCCTTTCTTTCTCTCTTTTTTTTTCTGTTTTTTTTTACATCGTACTTCTTACTAAATACCTTTTCCTCCATACATGGGTTATTTTGGGGGTGTTTGTACAGTCCTGACATTTTAGCGCCTGAAGATATTAGATACTCAGTCAGTACAACTAGGTAAATTTCAAATTTTCAGTATATAAACTAAAGACATTGCATCAGGGAAATCACCGATGCATGTGTTCTGAAGGAACGGCATACCCGTGCCGTTCCTTCAGAGTCATGTGAGTCCTGTGTCGTAAACGACAGCTCCCGTGCACATGTATGGGAGTGACATCACCGAGCTCCGGCCACTCACACAGTCAGAGTCCGCGAACCCGGAAGGAAGACAGGTGAAGATGGAAGCGCCTTCAGCGTTGACAGCGCACCCCTGGAAGGCTTTGTTTTCAGGTAAGTTTTACATTATGGCATTGCCTTTTAGGTTTAACAAAAAAAACACCCAGTAGTTTACTATTGCTGTTAACACAATGTAACATAGAATATACAGTGTAGTGGTGAGGCGTTTACTGTACACAGTGTACACACAGTGTACAACATGAATGCAGTGCAGGGGTCCAATGTGTAATGTACAGCATAGGCTATACATTGCTGGGGCCAGAAGCATAATTTACAAACTACAGGCATCAGGACTTTAATGTACAACATGGCATATGCAGTGAAGAAGTATAACATACAACAATGTATATAATGTTGGTTTCAGGTCTATGTCAAACAACATAGTGTGTACAGTACTAGGGTCAGTAGTAGAATGTGTGTATACAGTACATGAGTCAAGGGTATACTATACAACACAGCATATACAGTGCAGGGATCCAGACTGTAAATTGCAACTTATTGTATAATTAATTATTTGGATAAAATCAGAATGTGTATGGACTGGACTATTATAGATTTTTAGTTGTTTCTTTAAAATAGCCTGTTGCTTACATTGTGAACTGTCCCTCTAATATGTAGTGTTGTGCTGTTGGCTCTGGAATAATTATTTTTAGTTCACGAGATTGGTCTACATCTATAATAATTATTGGCCTATATCCATATTAATATTGGCAGTGGTATGAGTTGGCCCGTGTGATGCACCGGTTGGTGAGGTCCCTGCCCCTACCTATATAAGAACTGTAAAATGGCAAGCCAGACATTTGGCGGTTTGCCTTCACGGCTGGAGGATCGATTATTTTTTTTTCTCTTTCGAGTTGGCATGCAGCGGCGTTGTGATTGAAGATGGATTTACATCAGGGGGGACACTGTTTATTTATTCTTTAATAAAGGAATTGTCAAAAACAGTCTTTGTGTTTTTATTACTTTTTGACACTTTTTTGGTGAATGGGTAAGGGTACCCCCATACTCATTCACATAGAGAGGTGGTGTGGGTGGGATCATCCAGATACTGATAAGCCCCCTGCCCACAGACCCCTACAACCAAAGGCCAGGGTTGTGGGGAAGATAACCTTGTCCCCATCAACATGGGGAACACGGCCTGGCATGTCAGGAAAGGGGGACAAGCGAGTGCCCCCCCTCCTCCTGAACCATACCAGGCCCCTGCCCCAAAGCACCCACCCCCCATGTTGTTGGCATGTGGCCTGGTATGGTTCAGGAGGAGGGTGAGTGCTCGCTTGTCCCCCTTTCCTGGCCTGCCAGGCTGCGTGCTAGGATAAGGGTCTAATATGGATTGGGGATGACCCTCGCGCCATTTTGTTTTACTATTTTTACCAGCTAATGTTTTTTTTTTTTATTTTATTCAGCTGTCAGTGGAGGGAAGCCCATTGACAACTGATTACACATTGGTTGTTAGGGATGCCATGGCCAGCTTCCCGGCCCTGCTCCTTAACAACTAGCTTTTACTGCACAGCACACAGTGCATTGCAGGGCGTTCAGAGGGCCGAACACTCTACAAACACTCTGCAAATTGAGGTGATTACAGAACGGACCGAACAGAAAATGTTCAGCCCTAACTTATGCTCAGCCCAAACTGTTTGCTGTACAGTAAATACAAAGTGTTTTATACTGTATCTAAATAAAGATATATTTTTTTTAACTGTGATATAAATTTGTTGTCCTAAAGTCCCAATAGAAAAAACTAGAAAATAGAAATTGCAGTATTGAAAGGATGGTGGCATCTCCAAAGGGTGTCTAAATCCTAAAGCTTTAAAATATTCCCTAGCATAAGTATACAAATTTTTATGCCAGGCTACTAGAGAGCAGGGAGATTTTGGTCATGTTGTTTGGGTTTAACAATAACAAACTTTGTAGATACAGGTTAGAAAGTGACTGAATACTAAAATTGTTTAACCTGTCCTCAGCCTCAATCCCACCTCTCAGGCCCCGTACACATGAGGAGACATGTCCGATGAAATCGGTCTCCTATTTTGGTCTGATGTGTGTACATACCATCAGACCAAAATCCCCGCGGACAGAGAACGCGGTGATGTGACGGTGACGCGGCGACGTGCGCAAACCAGGAAGTTCAATGCTTCCATGCATGCGTGGGATTTCGGTCCGCTGGTTAGACGTAATAACCAGCGGACATGTCCGATTAGGCGTACTAACCAGCGGACATGTCCGACGGACATGTTTCCAGCGGACAAGTTTCTAAGCATGCTTAGAAACTTTTGGTAGCTGGAAAAATGTCCGCTGGAAAATGGTCCGATAGGCCGTACACACGTCCGCGGACCAGTTTCAGCGGACATGTTCGACCGTGTGTACAGGGCCTCATACATTTAAATCCCAACTCTAAGCAACTGATCATTTACGCTTGCAATGGGGGCCCTCTGCACTACAAGCGTTAAATGCTGATTTTGTCTAGGTAGTATGATTAAGCACTTATACTTACCATATTCCGCTCTTTACAGCTTCCTCCATACAGCACAATTGGTCTCCCAAATCTGCTTTTCATCACCAGTCCTATATTGTAAAGTGAGAACAGCAAAGGTCCAACAAAATCCTGGAGGTATCAAAGAGTGCCAGATGCCAAGAGAATGAGGAATGATGTAAGTATAGCTGCTTTTTCTGTTTCCTCTGAACAAAGGCTGCATACAATACATCAGTGTATAAGGTGGATCCTAGTGCAATGGTTATTTTTTTAAAGTATCCTGGAGTTTAGCTTTAAAGAAAAAAGCAACTCTGGAGCTGGTACGATTCCGGAGGGGCTGGAGGCCCGTAAGTTCCAAAGATCCAACAGACGTATGCCCACGTATGCTTTAATCCAGAAGATCTGGAACAAGGTTCGACAGCTTCAGGAGGTGGAGGGGTTTACCGAATTTAGCCCCATTTGGGGTAATGACACCTATGAGGAACTGGCCAGGATTGACCAGGGCCACAGATGGAGGTTCTATGGGGTCACGCACCTTAAGCATATCTTTCAGGGGGGTGCCTTACTCTCGTTTGACATACTACAATCCAGATTTAACCTACCACATAACATGCTATTCTATTATTTACAATTACAGCATGCTGTTAGGGCCCAGGGGGCAGATACGGCGTGGGTTCATTCCCCCACGCCGATTTTCCGGATGTTGTACTCCACACAGGATACCAAGGGCATGATTTCGCTATGTTACAATATGCTTCTGGCTTCATTTCTCGAGGGACACCCTATGAAGGTAGCAGAACAATGGGAGGTGGACCTGGGGCCCATGGAAGGTGAGGTGTGGGAGGAGGCGTTACAGGCCGTAAACGCATGCTCGCTTAATGTATCGCAGAGAGTCTCCCAACTCTATATCCTGTTGCGGGTGCATTACACTCCGGTTAAACTTTTCAGAATGGGCCGGGCCCCGGATCCGCTCTGCGGACGCTGCAGAGCGGCCCAGGGAGATCTGATCCATCTACTCTGGAGGTGTCCCAAGCTACACAGATATTGGTCGGAGGTCTTGGCCACACTGAACTCGGTGTTCCAAGCCAACGTTCCATTGGAACCGCTTCATTGCCTATTGGGCGTTCTGGAGGGGGTAGTCGAGGAGGGGAACACCAGGGTGGCATTTGCCAGGTCTCTGTTCCAGGCAAGAAAACTTATTCTCTTGCATTGGAAATCAAGGGAAGCTCCGGCCCTTAAAACATGGATCCAACACATGGGTAGGACCCTATCAATGGAAAAGTATATATACCAGCACAGAGGGAGCTCAGGGAAATTTCTTAAGCTCTGGGATCCATGGCTCGCGACACCTGGTCTCAGCCCCTTGGAACTGGTACAGGATAGGCTGCTGGGTGGAGTGTAGGGGCAGGTGTGGTGAGGACAGTGGGCCTGTCGAGGTCAAGTGATATATAGTAAGGAAGAAATGCTATATGGTTATGACTCTGAGGTCTCTTAAGAATATAAGTTATATATGATGGAATGTAAGCTACAAGATTTCATTTACTTTTGGTTTTCCTGTAAATGCAAGCCTTTGTATTCTCCTGTGATTGTTTGTTATGTGAGCAATAAAAACCTTTTGATTCAAAAAAAAAAAAGAAAAAAGCAAGCATACAATATGTCACACAAAGGTAAATAAAATAAGTACCTGTAGTATTATAATGTAGTATAAAGTCTTCCATCTATAGGTTGTCATTTATCTAAAGGTAATCTGGGGAATTCAAGACATTCTTGACTGGGGTATGCATAGATGCACTTCAATCTCATTGCAGCAAAGTTTCCATCTGCTGCTGCAGTTGTCAAAAAGACAGAGCAGCAGTTGAGGATTTTCAAAGCTAGGTGGGCGGAGCCTGATGGGAATTTACAGACATTAGTTACCCATCAGGTCCACTCTCCTTCTTATTGAAAACAAGCAGTGGGTGAATCCTTAGCCAATAGACAGTCTGTTATTGGCTATAGAATCCACCTATTGTTTGCTGTTAAAGGAGAGAGCGGATCTGATGGGGAACTATTGTCCCAGCTTTCCCCATCAGACTTTACCAACTGTCAGTGTCACTCCATGCAAGGGAATGTTGAATGTGAAGCACATGGCGTCACTAATAAGGCTTACCTGTGGGTCCTGTGAATATCTCCTAAACTTGCACTGTTTAGGAGATATTCACGCTACATCATCGGCACATGCGCACTGAAGAAACAGCTCGCTTGTGCAGTTTATTAAGCTGCTGTGCCGTGACCAGCGGCTCCCACATGCATGCTGTGACGTCATCGCGGCTCTGTCTAATCACAGCGATGCATACTTGCAGGTTGTTATTTTACAACCACTTTAAAAAACAGTAATAGGTGGAAAGGATGTAGCTGCTGGCTACACAGCACTCTGCCTGTCTCTGTACACCAACTTAGAGATGGTTCTAATTACCTCTAGTTTTGTTTTCTACAAACTGAAGGTATTTATTTTTTTAATTTTGTGTGGTAATAAAAAAGAGGCTATTTACAACTACCTGATTCTGCAATTTTATTTGACATTTTAATCATTTTGTCATTTATTTATCTAAAGATAATATGTTTCATATTTGAAAGTTTAAAGAATGCAAGTTGAAACGTTGCTCTGTTTCTATTTATTTTATGTGTAGTATGGTTAATCCGCACTATCCCCAAAGAAAGGGGGTGTGCAATAATGCAACAAAGTGCAAAAAAAAATACCACCATGTGAAAAAAAAAAAATATATGTGGATAATACTTGTCCCCACTGGGACAAAATTCCAAATATGACAAAAAGAAGGTGCCGCAAATATTAAAATAGCTTGAATAGTAAACTAGAATAAATGTAATAGAGTGAAAATAATGCGCAACCTAAAAAAATCGCATTAACAGGCGAGTATAAATGTATATATATATATATATATATATATATATATATATAAGCCATATGAAAAAAAAGTGACTAGTATAAACACAAACAAATTGCCGCTCACATACAAGTGATAAAAAAACAACAATATAAATAAAAATTGCCGCACACTTTCAGCAATATAATCTTAACCACTTAATGACCGCCGCATGTACATATACATCGGGAGAATGGCACGGACAGGCAGAATGACGTGCCCGTACGTCCCTGACTAGACGTGGGTCGGGGGTCCGATCGGGACCCCCCGGTACATACGGCGGTCGTTAATCGTGTGGCAGCGATCCGGGATGAGGGGGCGGCTATTCGTTTCTAGCCATCCCCTCGCGATCGCTCCCAGCGAATCAGCTTCCTCCTCTGCCCGCCCTGCCTGTGTAAGTGTAAACACAGGCAGGGAGGAAGTGATGTCATCTCTCCTCTGGCGGTCTTTTGGTTCGGATCCAGAGGAGAGAAGACATCATAACTGTGAGTTGCACTAACAGTACACTGACACAGTCACACATAGGCACATAACCCCCCCAGATCACCCCCCCAGCCCCCTGTCACAGTGTCACTGGTTGCAGTGATCATTTATTTTCTGATCACTGCATTTAGTGTCATTTGTGACAGAAAAAAGTGTTATGGCAGTTAGCTTTAGGCCCCTTTAGGTCCAGGGTAGCCCCCTACCCCCCCTAATAAAGGTTTAACCCCTTGATCACTGCCCTAGTTAACCCTTTCACCCCCTATTGCCAGTGTCACTAAGCGATCGGTTTTCTGATTGCTGTATAAGTGTCACTATTGCCGCTAGGTAGCTAGTTTTTTTTGAGGTTCGCCGCCAGGTTTCTATAGCGTTAGGTACCCCCATAAATAAAGGTTTTAACCCCTGATTGCCCCTAGAGTTAACCCTTTCACCAGTGATCACTGTATAAGTGTCACTGGTGATGCAGGTTAGCCAGTTAGTTATTTAGTTATTTTAGGTTTGCCGCCAGGTTTTTAGAAAGCATCAGGTACCCCCATATTTTACCTAATAAAGGTTTTAACCCCTTGATTGCCCCCTAGTTAACACTTTCACCAGTGATCACTGTATAAGTGTTACGGTTGACACTGGTTAGTTAGTTTGCTGTTTATAGAATCAGGGCACCCGCCATATATAACCCAATAAAGGTTTAACCCCCTGATCGCCCGGCGGGTGATATCAATTAAATTTTAGCTCCAGTCAGGGTCTGCGTCGCCCCAGGCAGCGTTAGGTTAGTGCCAGTAACGCTTACACCCACTCGCAAAGCATACACCCCCCTTAGTGGTATAGTATTTGAACAGATCAATATCTAATCTGATCAGATCTATACTAGCGTACCCAGCAGTTTAGGGTTCCCAAAAATGCATTGTTAGTGGGATCAGCCCAGATACCCGCTAGCACCTGCGTTTTGCCGCCCAGCCCAACCCACCCAAGTGCAGTATCGCCTTCAGGCTTTCTAAGGGTGTACATTTTTGATTTCACTCCTCACTACCTATCAGGCCTTATACACACGACCGAACATGTCCACTGAAACTGGTCCGCGGACCAGTTTTCGCGGACATGTCCGACCGTGTGTAGGGCCTAGCGGACAGTTTTCCGGCCTAGCGGACAGGTTTCCAGCGGACAAAAGTTTCTTAGCATGCTAAGAAACTTGTCCACTGGAAAAATGTCCGTTGGACATGTCCGATGGTTAGTACGACTCATCGGACATGTCCACTGGTTATGACGTATAATCCCGAAATCCCGCGCATGCGTCGAATTGATTTGACGCATGCGTCAAAGCATTGAACTCGCGTGTTAGAAAACGTCGGTGTCGTATACGTCACCGTGTTCTCTGTCCGTGGGGATTTTGGTCTGATGGTGTGTACACACATCAGACCAAAAGCTCCCAGCAGACATGTCCGATGAAAACGGTCCATGGACCGTTTTCATCGGACATGTCTGCTCGTGTGTACAAGGCCTCACAGTTTTGAAGGCCATAAAATGCCAAAATAGCACAAAAAAAAACCCAAATGACCCCATTTTGGAAAGTAGACACCCCAAGCTATTTGCTGAGAGGCATGTCAAGTCCATGAAAAATGTAATATTCCATGGACTCAACATGCCTCTCAGCAAATAGCTTGGGGTGTCTTCTTTCCAAAATGGGGTCATTTGGGGGGGTTGTGTGCCATCTTGGCATTTTATGGCCTTCAAAACTGTGATAGGTAGTGATAGGTAGTGAGGAGTGAAATCAAAAATGTATGCCCTTAGAAATCTTGAAGGCGGTGCTTGGTTTTCGGGGCCCCGTACGCGGCTAGGCTCCCAAAAAGTCCCACACATGTGGTATCCCCGTACTCAGGAGAAGCAGCAGAATGTATTTTGTGGTGCAATTCCACATATAACCATGGCATGTGTGAGCAATATATCATTTAGTGACAACTTTGTGAAAAAAAAAATCAGTTTGTCATATTCCCGCAACTTGTGTCAAAATATAAAATATTCCATGGACTCGACATGCCTCTCAGCAAATAGCTTGGGGTGTCTACTTTCCAAAATGGGGTCATTTGGGGAGGTTTTGTGCTATTTTGGCATTTTATGGCCTTCGAAACTGTGATAGGTAGTGAAGAGTGAAATCAAAAATTTGTGCCCTTAGAAATGCTGAAGGCGGTGCTTGGTTTTTGGGGCCCCATACGCGGCTAGGCTCCCAAAAAGTCCCAAACATGTGGTATCCCCGTACTCAGGAGAAGCAGCAGAATGTATTTTGGGGTGCAATTCCACATATAACCATGGCATGTGTGAGGAATATATCATTGAGTGACAACTTTTTGTAATTTTTATTTAATTGTTTGTCATTATTCAATCACTTGGGACAAAAAAAAATATTCAATGGACTCAACATGCCTCTCAGCAGTTTCCTTGGTGTGTCTACTTTCAAAAATGGGGTCATTGGGGGGGGGGGGGTTTGTACTGCCCTGCCATTTTAGCACCTCAAGAAATGAGATAGGCAGTCATAAAATAAAAGCTGTGTAAATTCCAGAAAATGTACCCTAGTTTGTAGACGCTATAACTTTTGCGAAAACCAATAAATATACGCTTATTGCGATTTTTTTTACTAAAGACATGTGGCTGAATACATTTTGGCCTAAATGTTTGACTAAAATTTAGTTTATTCGATATTTTTTACTTTTTGTTATAAGAAAAATCTTTTTTTTTTCAAAATTTACGGTCTTTTTCCGTTTATATCGCAAAAAAAAAAAATTACAGAGGCAATCAAATACCATCAAAAGAAAGCTCTATTTGTGGGAAGAAAAGAATGCAAATGTTGTTTCGGTACAACATTGCATGACCACACAATTACCAGTTAAAGCAGCGCAGTGCCAAATTGTAAAAACACCTCTGGGCATTTAGCTGCATATTGGTCCGGGTTAAGTGATCACTTTAAAGTCCAAAAAAAGACTGTAGCATACGGCAGTATATTATACATTTTTAGAGGAATCAATTAAATTATTCTATCAATAAAATATATGCAGCCTTAATACTAGATGTATGTATGAATGTATCAGGTACATACAACTCAATTTCATGAATAATTTTCAATGGCAAAGAAAGCACCTTATGTTTTAGTACAGGAAGAAAGACTGTCAGTTATTGTGTTTTTGAACAAATACTTTCCCCTTTCTTAGTCAAAACAAAATGTGAAAGCTATAATTTAAAATCTTCAAGTCACAGGAAATGTCAGGACAGACCTCTGTGCTCATGGTGAATATTTATTTCAGTCATGTACCTTTGACAGACGCTGAGTAACTCCCACAGCTTAAGCTATGCTATTTGGTCTGAGAACAGAGCAACAAACAAAAAAAGCCTGCACAAAAGAAAAGGATTAAAAGTCTTAGATCACAATAATAAGAAATAAGACCACAGACTTTTGTACAAAGACTGTGTAACAAATGAAACTGATAAAATTCTAGATGAGTTCTGAGGGATTATTTTCAAATTCTGTCTGTTCTTCTGCAAGAACAATTTATCGAAACAAAACAACCACATGCTGTTTTTGTGAATTGTGCACATCCCATTGTGTTATTGCTATGTGATACTTGATGCTTTGCCAATTTGTAGGATGTTTACCATGCAGATTTAATATCAGTTTATAGTAGAAAAGGTTAAAGGAAATGAAAGTTTATTTTTCAAATGTGTAATTGCTTTTTGGATATAAAAATACATGTTTGTTAGGCTTTGATTGTAAAACGACATCCAAAGACATGGTTATCCAATTTTAATAATAGTTTTGTTATTAAATGGTGATGGAGATTAGGCATTGGGCATTCCATTATTTTTAACAACATTAGAGTTTGCTGGCATTGATTTTGTTACATTTTTATTAGCAAGACCATAACTTTAAAGATTCTATAGTTTCTTTATGGGTTTTTTTTTTTTTTAATTTCAAAATTGTATTTTCCAAAAAAGAAGTAATACATAGAAAGACATATAGGGCAGATCCACAAAGAGAGTACACTGGCGTATCTACTGATACGCCGGCGTACTTTCAAATTTCCCACGTCGTATCTTTGGTTTGAATCCTCAAACCAAGATACGACGGCATCTGGGTTAGATCCGACAGGCGTATGGCTTTGTACGCCTTCAGATCTTAGATGCAATACTTTGGCGTCCGCTGGGTGGAGTTCTCGTCGTTTTCCGCGTCGAGTATGCAAATTAGCTATTTCCGACGATCCACGAACGTACGCGCGGCCGTCGCATTCTCTTACGTCGTCTCTAGTCGGCTTTTCCGGCGTATAGTTAAAGCTGCTGTTTTGCGGCGTATAGTTAGACTTGCCATGTTAAGTATGGCCGTCGTTCCCGCATTTCATTTGAATTTTTTTCCTTTCAACGTCATTTAGCGCAATGCACGGTCGGGAAATTTAGGGACGGCGCATGCGCAGTTCATTTGGCGCGGGGACGTGCTTCATTTAAATGAAACACGCCCCCTAATCGCCAATTTGAATTACGCGCCGTTACGCCGCCAGAGATAGACTACGCCGCCGTAACTTACGGCGCAAAATCTTTAAGGATTCAAACTAAAGCCAGGTAAGGTACGGCGGCGTAGCGTATCTCTGATACGCTGCGCGGGTGCAGATCTCTGTGGATCTGCCCCATACTGAACAAAGTCCGTCAGGAGCGGCACAGAAAAAACATTCATAAAGATATACACCATGAGTTGTCCTATGCATAGCGTGGGGGAGCCTTTCTTACAACGGGATGTTTGACTTAACATTGGTTAAAGGGTGAGACCCACCGCCTCCCCGACACCCCCATTGGGATCACACTGTGTCCAGGAATGACTGGTGAGTCCATCTGCTTTTCTACCAGAGGGATAACATACATCTGGCGTCCGAGGACCCTCTCGGTGCTCAGACCGGAAGGGGGTTCCCCGGCCATACATCCCATCTCTAAATGGGCAACAGAAGCCTGCGTGTTATGACCTAGATCTTAGAACTGTTTGAGTTTGGTGGAAACTGGAGAAATCTGAGTGAGGAAGGCTCCATACTGTCAAAATAATGTCAGAATTGTACAATAGTACTGAAAATAAAAAAAA
This sequence comes from Rana temporaria, assembly GCF_905171775.1. Lineage (NCBI taxonomy): Eukaryota > Metazoa > Chordata > Amphibia > Anura > Ranidae > Rana > Rana temporaria. Next base: position 223,410,554 of record NC_053493.1, read on the forward strand.
ATACAAATAAATAATAATCTAGAAGAGGAGAGAGAAAAGGTAGAGGAAGAGAGGATAGAAGAGAGAAGAATCATTAGTTACGTGAATATCAGAGCCTGGGACGTCCCCTCCAGCTTATGAAAATTGGATCCGGGAATTAGGAAAATCCCTACGTATTCAGCCCATGGCTCCCAAGTCTTTTCAAATGGATTAGATGTTTATAGGATAGAGTTGACAATTTTTTTCTGGGTCATTATCCAAGATATCTTTCTTTTGGCGGCAACTATGGAGACCCCAGGATTTTTCCAAGCTTTTGCTATAGTGATCTTTGCTCCCAGTAGGATAAATAGTATCAGTTTCTGAGAGTGTTTGGGAATATTTGGTATGGGGACATTTAGTAGAGCTATGGAAGGGAATTGTGGGATTGAGAGACCAGTTACTTTGCGAATGATGATGAACAGTTTATTCCAGTAAGCCCTGATTTTCGGGCATTCCCACTATACACGAGCCATCGTGCCTGTCATGTGACAATCCCTGAAGTATATGGGTGAGGAGGAGGGGAAGATGGCAGCTATCTGGGTGGGGACCAGGTACCATCTGGTGATGACCTTTATGTTGGCTTTTATCAGCGTGGTATTAACTATACCTTTGAAGGATCTAGAAAAGGATTTCTGCCAGGCGTCTAGATCCCAATTGTCTTGTAGGTCTTTTTCCAATGCTTCCATGGTTTGCCTAGCAAGTGACAAGTAGTTTAGAGAAATGCCACCTCTTTGCCCTGACCCCTGGCCACACCAAAGCTCATAATCCGTAAAGTTTGGGGGGCTAGGTTTATTTTTACAAAGTGAGGACAAAAAGTGGAAAATTTGATGATATCTGAATTTTTCTGAATCTGGGAGATCTAATTTGTTCTTGCAATGCTGGAAGGAGAGTGGGCCTAAACAGGAGAAATAGTGTCTGATTTGGTACATTCCTTTATTGAGCCACCATTGAAAAGATTTAATGTCCATGCCTGGCTAAATTTTGGGTTATGAAAAATGTGAGCCAATGGCTGAATTTCTGAGACCAAGAAAGGCAGGTTTCTCATAGTGTCCCATAGGGCTATTGAGTGAGACAAGGCAGGAGACAAAACAGGGGGTTTATTTTTAGGGGGCACCAGAGAAGGAAATCCAGAGTGTACAATGGTACTGCCTGTCTCTCTATGTGAGTCCAGTCTGGTTTCTCTAGTCTAGAGTAGATAGTGGATAGTTGAGCTTGGTAATAACAAGTGAGGTTGGGAACTCCCATTCATCGCTGGGATTTGGAACTGGAGAGAACACAGTGAGAGAATCTATGTCCTGCCTTACCCCAAACAAATTTGATTATTTTCCCCTGAAACAATTTGATATGATCCCTTTTGATCGGGATTGGGAGAGATCGGAAAAGGTATAACAGTCTGGGGAGCAAAGTCATCTTGATTGAGTTGATTCTCCCCACCCGGGATAACTTGCACTGCGCCCAGGTCCGGAGGTCTGACTCCATTTTGTGGTACATGGGCGGATAGTTAGCTTGGTATGAGTCTTCAATCTTGGGGGAGAGGTTTATCCCTAGATATCTAATGGTGGAGTCACTCCATTCAAATCTAAAGGAGTGTTTTAACTGTGCCACAACTGAGGGTTTGAGGGATACATTCAACACTTGGGGACTTCGAAAAGTTGGCGTGTAGGCCTGATACTTTTGCAAAGGTGTCTAGGAGTTTGCAGACGTTGGGGAGACACATTAGGGGGGACGAGATGAAGAGTAGAAGATCGTCCGTGAAGAGTGCATATTTATGTACTGTTTGGCCACATTTAACTCTCTTGATATCTGGATGTGCTCAGATGGCTATCGCCAACGTTTTGATCGCTATTGCAAATATCAAGGGAGAAAGGGGACAGCCTTGTGATTTTTATGGGATCCGAGTGGTATCCCTGCAGTCTGACCCTGGCCTCTGGGCTTGAATAAAGGGACTCCAAGAGCCCCAGGAAGTTCCTTCCAAAACACCATTGTTGCAATACTGCAAACAGGTAAGGCCAAGAGACCGAGTCAAAGGCCTTCTGCAGGTAAAGTGAGAGGAGCAGACCTTCTTGGCAGGGGCAATTGTCCAATCCTGACTGTAGAATTGATATTAAGTCAATTGCACTTCTCACCTGGTCTGGGCTATGTCTCCCAGGGATAAATCCCACCTGGTCCTTATGTATGTGGGGACTTATAAAGGTGCCGATGCGGTTAGGATTTTGGTCAGGATCTTTAGGTCTTAATTAATCAACGAAATGGGTCTGTAGTTGCCTACCAGCTCTGTGTCTTTATCAGGTTTAGGGATCACTACAATGAATGAGAAATTAAGCTGATTGTCCAGTGGATCTCCCTTTCTTTTCGAGTTAAAAAACCTGGTTAGAAATGGGGCCAGGGTATCTGCAAAAGTTTTATAATAAGGTGAGGAGAAGCTGTCCGGGCCTGGGGGTGATCCCCCTTCAAGTTTTTGATAACGTCAAAAACCTCCTCAGTTGTAATAGGAGCTTCCATCGTGCCCTTGTGGTATTTCCCTATAGTCAGAATAGGAAGATTTTCTAAGAATGAGTATATACTCGGGAGGTCAACCTTATCCTCCGCTTTGTAAAGTTTGGTGTAAAAAGCCTGAAAAGATTTCATTATTCATTGGGGGTTCAAAGTTGTGGTCCTATCCTGCAATCGGATCTTCGGGAACGTGTACGAGCGTGGTTTGGGGGACAATTTGGAGGCTAGCATTGAGACAATGGCATTCCTGTGTTGATAAAATTTGGCCCTGTGCCACCTGATACGCTTTTCAGCTTTGACTGTGAGTGCTAGGTTAAGTGTGAGGCACGATGCGTCTAGTGATATGGACACTGTAGATGGGTCTTTTTTATGCTTTGAACCTAGTGAGGAAAAATCCCTCTCAAATTTTTCTAAGTTTGCAAGTCTCTCTCTTTTTAACTGGGACGCTATGTGGATGAGCTTTCCATGCATCGTCACCTTATGTGCTGCCCAAAGAGTCTCTGCTGAGATCCCTTCCATATTATTGCGTAGGAAATATTCTTTCAAAGTTTTTTCTAGTTTGAGTGTTTGAGTAGGCTCATTGAATTTCCAATGGAATCCAATGAGGTGCAAGGGTCAGACGCAATTTAACTCAGAGTGAGGAGGACCATAGAATAGTCGGATAACACTGCCTCCTTGATGGAGGCCGTAAACGCTAGGGAAATGTGTATAGAAGAAATAAAGATATGGTCTATCCTAGCGTACAATTGGTGTGGGTATGAGAAATGGGTGTAGTCTTGTTTGGTGGAGTTAAGTTCTCTCCATATATCTACCAGGCCATGTGGGGAGATTAGTTTGGCAATTTTTGAGTTCTGTTTAGTAGGGCGAGTAAGTTGCGATTTCAAAGAATTGGTTTTGTCCAGACCCTGATCGAAGGCCGTATAGGAGTCACCTCCAAGTATCACTGTGCCTCCCAATAGTGGACTCAGAGTTTGGAGCATTGTTTGTAAAAAAAAAATGTTGTCCCTTATTGGAGGCTTAATAAGAGACCAGCAAGTATAGATGGTCGTTGAGCATTCCCATCACTAGAATGAACCTGCCTTCCAGGTCTCTGTGCTCTAGTTGTGGAGTGAATTTACACATTTTAGAGATCAAGATGGCCACTCCTCTCGTCTTGTCCTCCGCGTTTGCAAGGAAAAACTGAGGGTAGTGTGCATGGAGGAAGGAGGGAATGTACCGTTTAGGAAAGTGGGTCTCCTGAAACAGGACTATATTAACTTTTTGGGATTGATAGGCATGGAAAATCTTCTGCCTCTTAACGAGCGAGTTTAACCCTTGAGCGTTATGGGAAACCATACAAAGACTAGAGCTAGCAGTGTATCAGGAGCCATTGGGGAAAGAGGTTGTGTGAGCATTCCATCTACCAGCACTTACCTTATCTTGAAGGTAGTAGAGAAGACTGCAAGGAGGCGGAGTAGTGATCCAGGGCTCCAGGAAGGCGGCTTGGTGAGTGACCGTCCAGAGTCCGACTACAAGTAAAAAGAAGTTAGAGGGGAAAAGAAGGAGAAGAAAAAAAGTGAGCGAGCAGAGGGGGCTGAAAGTTTCCCCCATAGTTCTACCATATGGGCATGGGGGAACAAAAACTGAATGGTAGAATGGTCCGCACTGCAGCTGCCTCAGCCGCAATGTCCCTAAAAGTGATAGCATGTTAACAGTATGTAAAAACAAAGAATCGCAACCAGCAGTAACAAGGTTAGTAAGTGTAATACTGTATCAATGGATAGGGGTGAGGGTTGGGGAGGGGGAGGGGGAGGGTTGGGGGAGATGGGTCAGGGCGGGAGGGGAAATGGGAAGGGGAGTGAGGGAGTGGGGAGGGTGTTTTGGGATAAGCAGGAGAACGATATAACATACTTCAATAGAATAAAGGTAGGTATATTCCCCAGAAGGATAACTAAAGTGAGAGAACAAATGTAAGGTTGGGGATTGCCTGAGGGGCCCCTCAGGCGAAACTGGCTTATACATTTCAGACCACAAGTAGCAGATGTCCAATCTGAGATATTTTAACCACTTGCTTACTGCCACTTGCTTACTGCCCAGTCTTATATACGTACTGCTTATATACCCCCTTCCTGCCCAGTCAAAATTTCACTTTAACTGAAATTGCGTGGTCGTGTGACGTGGCTCCCAAACAAAATTGACGTCCTTTCTTTCCCAAAAATAGAACTTTCTTTTGGTGGTATTTTATCACCTCTGCGGTTCTTATTTTTTTGCGCTATAAACAAAAAAAGAGCGAAAATTTTGAAAAAAACACAACATTTTTTACTTTTTGCTATAATAAATAACCCAATATTTAAAATAAAAAACTATTTTTTTTCCTCAGTTTAGGGCAATACGTATTCTTCTACATATTTTTGGTAAAAAAAAAAATGCAATAAGCGTATGGTTTGCACAAAAGTTATAGCGCCTACAAAATAGGGGACAGAATTATGATTTTTTTTTTATTATTATTTTTTTACTAGTAATGGCGGAGATCTTTTTTATTGGGACTGCAACATTATGGCGGACACATCGGACACTTTTGACACATTTTTTGGACCATTTACATTTATACAGCGATCAGTGCTATAAATATGCACCGATTACTGTATAAATGTGACTGGCAGGGAAGGGGTTAACACTAGGGGGCAAGGAAGGGGTTAAATGTGTTCCCTACTAGTGGTTTTAACTGTGGGGGGAGGGGACTGACTGGGGGAGGTGACCGATCTGTTTCCCTGTGTACAAGGGACACAGCATTGGTCTCCTCTCCCTGACAGGATGTGGATCTGTGTGTTTACACACACAGATCCACGTCCTTGTCTGTGTAACGACCGATCGCGGGTACCTGGCACACATCACATCTGCCAGGCACGCGCATCGGCACCTCAGTGGCATGTGAGTACCCACTGGGGATGAGTTATCACACATTTTTTCTGTCCTCTTACATATACACTCTACCTTTTAATAAGACCTACTGTATTTTACTGATTGATTTCAATCTATATTATGTTTTTTAGAAATTGGTGCAAATTGCCCCTGAAGAGTGTTTGATACATGAAATGTGTCTGGCATACGACTAGCACCAAGACAACAATTACATTATTAAGGTCTTCATATTGGCTTTATTCAGTAGTCTGGCCATCATGCTCATTTTAGTATGGCTTTCTTACTTAACCACTTAACCCCCGGACCATATTGCTGCCCAAAGACCAGAGCACTTTTTGCGATTCGGGACTGCGTCGCTTTAACTGACAATTGCGCAGTCGTGCGACGTGGCTCCCAAACAAAATTGGCGTCCTTTTTTTCCCACAAATAGAGATTTCTTTTGGTGGTATTTTATCACCTCTGCGGTTTTTATTTTTGCGCTATAAACAAAAATAGAGCGACAATTTTGAAAAAAAATAATATTTTTTACTTTTTGCTGTAATAAATATCCCCCAAAAATATATATAAAAACATTTTTTTTCCTCAGTTTAGGCCAATACGTATTCTTCTACGTATTTTTCGTAAAAAAAATCGCAATAAGCGTTTATTGATTGGTTTGCGCAAAAGTTATAGCGTTTACAAAATAGGGGGTATTTTTATGGCATTTTTATTAATATATTTTTTTTACTAGTAATGGCGGCGATCAGCGATTTTTTTTCGGTACTGCGACATTATGGCGGACACTTCGGACACTTTTGACACATTTTTGGGACCATTGGCATTTTTATAGCGATCAGTGATCAGAGATCAGCATTTCCCCCCCTGACAGAACCGGGAGCTGTGTGTTTACACACACAGCTCCCGTTCCCCGCTCTGTAACGAGCAATCGCGGGTGCCCGGCGGCGATCGAGCCGGGCACATGCACGGGAGTCGGGGGCGAGCGGGGGGCGCGCACGTGCCCCTAGTGGCCGCGTACGCGCCCCTAGTGGCCGCTCTAAGAGCCGACGTTATACTACGGGCTCTCGCCCAGGAGAGCTGACCTGCCGCCGTAGAATGACGGCGGCTGGTTGGCTACTAGTTAAAGCGGTTGTAAACCCGCATATACATTTTTTTTTTTACACCTGCAAGGCAAAAGCCATAATGAGCTAGTATGCACCGCATATTAGCTCATTATGAAATACTTACCTCGGAGCCAGGTGTAGGGAGCTTACCTGGTCCACGCCGAGCCGAGCATGTCTTCTGGGTATCGCCGTTTCAGCGCTGTGATTGGGTGAAGAGGCGATGACGTCACTCCCACGCATGCGCGTGGGAGATTTCATTCCGGCATGGGCCAATGACAGCCGGTCCTTCAGCCGAGGATCCCCCCTGCGCATGCGCCGCTGCAATCAGCGGCGCATTGCGAGGGGAATATCTCCTAAACCGTACAGGTTTAGGAGATATTCTTTATACCTACAGGTAAGCCTTATTATAGGCTTACCTGTAGGCAAAAGTCAAAAATGTGGGTTTACAACCACTTTAACAAGGACTCCTGTCCTGCATCATATGTGTGTTGTTATTTCATGTTCATCATGTACCAGTGATTGTATACATTATGTGATTATTGTTTGACAATTTTTGCCATCATGTTATCTTTTATACCAATAAATTATGATTATTTTTTATTTGTGACTGGTCCTTTGGCCCTACTCGCCCACCTCACTCAAAGTCCCAAACCCCTCCTTTTGTATGTATAACAGGGATGGAGACGAACATCTCACTCAAAGTCCCAAATCTTCCCTCTTTTCCCCACATTTTTTTGGCACCAGCCGCCACTAAAACCCACTCTATTATCAAGACCCCTTTCACACTGAGGCACTTTGCAGGCAATATAGCGCTAAAAATAGTACCTGCAAAGCACCCTGAAAAAGCAGCTTCATTCACCCCAGTGTAAAAGCCAGAGGGCTTTCACACTGAAGCAGTGCGCTGGCAGGGCGTCAGAAAAAATCCAGCTTCTTTGCAGAGCATTAGGAGCGGTGAACTCACCGCTCCTAAAGCGTCCCTGCCCATTGAAATCAATGGGCAGCGCAGTCAAACCACCAGCAAAGCAGCGCTGTAGCTGCACTTTGCGGGCACTTTTAACGTTTTTACCGGGTTAGAAATGCCCCGCTAGTGGCCGAAAAGCCCTGCAAAAATGACGATAAAGAGCCACTAAAAATAGTAGCGTTTTATTACCGACGCCCGGGCTCTTTAGTGTGAAAACAGCCTTAAGGAAGGTTTTAGTTCTCTCATTTACCTACAGATTTAGCAACATTTTCATATGCACCCAAAAGAGGTCTACAGCAGCATACTGTACATTCACCTTACCTGTGTTCCTATTTTTCCATTAAACCATCAGAAATGATGCTCAATTCTTTCAAGTATGGAGAAGCATGTGACTCAGTCTCCTTCCTTTAATATGACTGCATTGGTGTTTGACACCTAATCACTCTCACATAGGGCCAGGGAGATTAGCCCAGTGCAAGCTCTATTTAACTCTGAGCTCACAAAAAGCTATCTTTTTTCACATACGACGAGGAAGTAAAGAAAAGGTTCAGAATATTAGGAGTTTAGGTGATGCCGTTTTAATTTTTTTTTTATTAATTCTACTAGTTTACTAAATTGTTAATACAAAATGCAGGCACCTACCAAGCAGTTTATAATTCACAAGACATTTTGTGTTATGTTTATCCGTAGACTATTTCAGCATAAAAAAAAATCACTTTTACATCTGCAATATGTTCAGGTCCATTGCTAGACATGTACGCTAATGAATATATTGGATAGAACAATGACTGATTAAGTTTACATAGGAAGTTGTAACATCACTTTTATTTAGCTTTTATTATAGACATGATGATAAAAATATGTTTGGCTCTGGGTCTTATCTATTAGATTTATAAATGTATGTTTATAGCCTAATCTTACATGAGCTTTCTTTAAATAAGATCAGCTACTTAATAAAAATCAATAAAATATAATTAGTAACTAGGGTTGAGCGAACCCAAACTGTAAAGTTTGGGTTCGGTACGGACTTTGTTTTTTTTGGACCCGTACCCGAACCCGAACAATTTGCTGAAAGTTCGGGTTCGGGTCCGGTGTTCGGCAATGTAATGCCGGGCTGCAGGGCAGCCAATCACCATTTGTTTTGCTACTGTGACTAAGAAGCCATCACAGCCATGCCTACTAATGGCATGGCTGTGATTGGCCAGTGCAGCATGTGACCCAGCATGTGACCCAGACTCTATATAAGCTAGAGGGACATAGCACAGCTTGTCACTCTGCTTTAGATAGGGTAGGGGAAGGCTGCTGCTGATCTGATCTGAGGGAGAGATTTAGATAGGAGTCAGACTGTCCTGCTACAGAAATCATATTACACCAGCGCTGCATAGGTTGCTGTGAGATACTCTGCATTAGATACTTTAGGGAAAGGTTCCAGATTGTTCTTATAGGGACAGAAATATATAGGAGTCAGTCCTGCTTCAGAAATCATATTACACCAGCGCTGCATATGTTCCTGTGAGATACTCTGCATATTACACCAGCACTGCATAGGTTCCTGTGAGATACGCTGCATATTACACCAGCACTGCCTGGGTTGCTGTGAGATACTCTGCATATTACACCAGCACTGCCTGGGTTCCTGTGAGATACTCTGCATATTACACCAGCACTGCATAGGTTCCTGTGAGATACTCTGCATATTGCACCAGCACTGCATAGGTTCCTCTGAGATACTCTGCATATTGCACCAGCACTGCATATGTTCCTGTGAGATACTCTGCATTAGATAGTTTAGGGAAAGGTTCCAGATTGTTCTTATAGGGAGAGAAATATATAGGAGTCAGTCCTGCTTCACAAATCAAATTGCAGCAGCATTGCATATGTTCCTGTGAGATACTCTGCATATTACACCAGCACTGCATATGTTACTGTGAGATACACCCTTTATATACTTTTCTTCTATTGTGCTATTCAAAAAACATCTATATAGGGAAAAAAAACATTTTTGCTGGGTTTCTTCCAGTGTTTGCAGTGTTTCCTCCATATCTGTACGTGTGAGATAAACCCTAACCCTAACCCTAACCCTGACCTCGTCCTCCTAGGTCAAGATTTTTCTTTTTATGTTATTTTAAGTTATTTCCCTATCCAAATGTATTGGCAGAGTATTTGCCATGCTCTTACCAACATTTTGCTGCCATTTGCAGCCCTCTAGCCCTTTCCATTCGTTTTTAGAGACATTTTAGTAGTCAAAAGTCCGGTCCCCATTGACTTCAATAGGGTTCGGGTTCGGGGTCAAGTTCGGGTCCTGAACCCGGACTTTTTTCCGAAGTTCGGCCGAACCCGTCGAACCCGAAACATCCAGCTGCCCGCTCAACTCTATTAGTAACCAGTGAGTAAACTGGTAGAATACACAACCCCAGCCTGAAGTTTACAAACTTCGAACATTGTACCCCAATCCCATTGAAGTTAATGAGAGTCAACTCTTGTAATTTTTTTATGTCTTGTTTCAAGGCCTTTTTTTGAAAGCTTTGGTAAAAAGGGGCATAAGTAGTTGGAAAGTGTCATATGGACATGTACCAATGCAAAAAACAATTAAATAAATACTGTTCAGCTTGTCTTTTTATAAGGTTTAAAGGGCAAGAATAAAAATGCACAATTCCCTTAAATCGCTTCCTTGGGAATGCCTTAATGCTGTCAAGAGCCTAAAGTTGATGACAGAGCATAGAACTGCTTACAACTGGCCATCTCATTAAGTTTTATGTTCTCTGCATTCCCTATTGCAATAAGCCTATGATCAACTTATGTTCTGCCCATATTGTTCAAAGTAAATATGTGCAATGTGCCATTACAGATTATACTGCAATGTTAGTTTGACGTTGCTGCCATCTAGTGGTCAGAGTTAATTATTATTTTGCCAGAGCTTACAGGAAGTTGTATTTTCCTCAGAGAGAGAAGCAGTAACCTTTAACCTGGAACTGTATTTCCTCCATTTCATGCCTGCTTCTGGATCTAGGAAGACTCATGCTGAGAAGCTCTCAATACATTCCTGGACTAGTGATGGAATTGTCTGTAAGTACTCTTACTGGTGGACTGAGGCTGCTGTGTAATGTTTAATATACTGATACATATGTTTTGTTTATGCTTATGTTATAGTTTTACAAAGTTATTCAGAAAAAAGAATACATACAGATCTGATGTCTCATGTTTCTTGACTTCTGAATTGTTGTTAAGTTGTCTGACTAGTGGTATACAACAGTTCAATAACGCGAAGCAGAACAGTAAAAAGACAACCACGTGCCGGTCTGGAAAAAACTGAGACTTCATTACTGCAGCATGAGTCTAAGATCAGGAACACAGTGCCAGGCTGATGACACGCTACCACCGACACAGCAAGGCAGGGAGAACATTCCCAGTGCCCAGCAAGACGATGCACAATGCCGATGCCCTTCATGTGTCCAGATCTTCACGGGCTAGCAAGATGTCCTCAGCAAGTTCCTCAGCAGTTAGAGCTTGTGCCAAGGCAGAAGCTGCCCGCGTCCAGTTACAGTATGCAGAAAAAAAAGCAATGATGATGCAGGAGTTAACAGCAAAGAAAGCGGAATTAGAATCAAAATTGCTCATCCTGCAGCAACAGACTGCTGCTGCAGCTGCTGAAGCAGAGGCCGCTGCCTACATGAGAACAAGTTGGCAAGGAAGTGAAAAATCCTATAAATTCTCAGGGGTTCTAGAAAAACCTCTATTCTCTGAAGATCGTATAAGTGAGTACATCCAGAACCTTTCTGATACGCATGCAAAGGAACAGTCTCTTAAACCTGAAGCAAAGGAATTCAGGCCGAGATCAACATACCCCCTGAGCAGGCCCAATCAACCACATTCGGTCAGCGGCTGCCAACAAACCAAGAATGAAGCACCAGAAACCCCTAAGAACAAAAAACAAGTGTTCCCATCAGCTCAACCTATAGATTACATGCGCAATCAACCATGTGCAGTGGATGTCACCAAATATCTCATCCGCAAAGAAATGGTTAGCTCAGGCTTTCTCCAATTTGATGACTGTCCTGAAAACTATTGGGCATGGAAATCTTCCTTTCTGAATGCCACTAAAGGTCTGAACTTATCACCAGCAGATATGCTTAATTTAATGATAAAATCACTTGGTACCGAGTCAGTAGAGCATGCTAAGAGGATGAGAAGAGCAAACCTGTTCAACCCTGCAGCAGAACTCAACATGACCTGGAAGAGACTAGAAGAAACATATGGATCCCCAGAGGTAATAGAAGGAGCACTGTTGAAAAAACATGAAGTCTTTCCTAAGGTGGGGTACAGAGACAACGTGCGGCTACAAGAACTAAGTGATGTTCTACTAGAACTAGAATATGCCAAAGAGGATGGCTACTTGCCAGGACTTTCATATCTTGATACAGCTAGAGGCACTAATCCCATAGTAGAGAAACTACTCTCAAATCTGCAAGACAAGTGGATGTCTGTGGGAGGTAAATTCAAAGAAGATTATGGAGACATATTTCCCCCTTTCTCTGTGTTTTACAGGTTTGTCCGACAGCAAGCGAAATTCCAAAGTGATCCCAGTTTCGCCTTCACCACCAGCGACAATCAATCACACAGACCGGAGAAACCTCACAGACTTCACGGTAGGACCTCTGTATCCACACACAAAACAGCTGTACCTTCAGAAGTCACAGACTACCAAAGCACCCACAAGGTACACACCATAGAAAACCCTGATAGACTTTGCCCAATACACAAACAAACACATCCACTAAAGAAATTCAAAGGCTTTAGAAGCAAACCCATTGCAGAGCGGATGTCCTTCCTTAAACAGAACGGCATCTGTTTCAAGTGTTGCGGATCTACTTATCACATTGCCAAAGACTGCAAAATACCAGTAGAATGTACAGAATGCGGCAGTGAGAGAGTTATTGCAGCTTTACACCCAGGCCCTGCTCCTGCCCCACTAGAGACTGTAGAACCCAGGAAAGATCAGGGCAAGGAGCAACAAGAGACCCCACTCTCCTCAGTAATGTCTAATTGCACTGAAGTATGTGGACAAGGCAAGAGTGCACGATCATGCTCTAAAATCTGTTTAGTGACTGTGTATCCCACTGGCAAGAGAGAAAGGTCAGTGAAAATGTATGCAGTGCTAGATAAACAGAGCAACATATCCCTTTCAAAGTCAGGATTATTTGATATCTTAAACCTTAACAAGTGCAGTTACATACACTCTAAGGACATGTGCAGGGACAATTGAAACCACAGGGAGAAGAGCTACTGAATTTACCATTGAAGTATTCAATAAGAAAGTGCAGTTCCCACTTCCTACCTTAAAAGAGTGTGGCATGATACCTGACGACAAAACTGAGATTCCCTCTCCAGAAGTAGCCCATCACCACCCTCACCTCCGCTCAATTGCTCACCTTATCCCAGCTGTTGATCCAGATGTTTCTATCCTTCTACTTCTTGGGAGAGACATCCTTCAGGTACACAAGGTGCGCCAGCAAATCAATGGACCATATGATGCCCCCTATGAACAGAGACTGGACCTGGGGTGGGTCATTGTAGGAGAAGTTTGCCTGGGGACAGTGCACCAGCCTGACAACATGGACACACATCCCTTCTCAGTCCCTGTCACAACAGCTTTGTTGTCAAGGAAAGATTTGGCAGGTCAACACAACACTGTGACTTTTCCACACTATATGGTAAAGAAGAAGTCAATTCCAACATTGAAACAGACAATCTAGGGATTACAGTATTCCAGAAAATTGAAGATTATGATAAACAGGCCCTCTCTATAGAGGATCAGACCTTCTTGCAGATTACGGATAGAGAGGCTTACCAAGATGACAATCACAGTTGGGTGGCCCCTCTCCCCTTTCGCACACCCAGACGCGTTTTGCCTAGTAACAGGGAGCAAGCCATGAAGCGTTTGCATCCACTCAGTAAAACACTGCAGAGAAAGCCAGAAGTGAAAAGAGATTTCATTGAATTCATTAAAGGGATGCTAGAAAATTATCATGCTGAAGTTGCAGGACCACTTGAGACAGACAGGGAACACTGGTATCTACCAATGTTTGGTGTTTACCATCCACACTGTGAGCAGATAGACACAGCTAATGTTTTATCCACTCATAGAGCCTGAAGCTGACCCTGAAATCAGATCGGAAATTATGAGTTTCAGTACCAAAGCTTCTGAAGCCACACTTCACTCACATTGCTTTGATAGATTTTCTTGCTGGAAGATATTAGTTAAGACCCTAGCCAGACTCATCCATGTAGTTAAAACCTTCCGGAGAGAGAAACCAATAGCGATCTGGTCAGAAGGTGGAAAAGGTTTCCATGAACAGGTCAATCTAGTAGAACTTGCTCAGGCAAAGTCTGTTATAATTTATTCTGTTCAAAACAAACATTTCCAGAAGGAAATTGACTGCATCAAAAAACAAAAGACATTCCCAAAACAAAGCCGTCTTAGGAGGCTTAGCCCCTTTTTAGACAAGAATGGGTTGTTGAGAGTAGGTTTTTGCTGAACTTTCAGAGGAAGAGAAACAGCCTGTCAATATACTGTACCTTATGATCACCACATTGCGACACTGCTTGTAAGGTACTATCATGAACAAGTAGTTCACCAAGGGCAACACATCACAGAAGGTGCAATTAGATCCACAGGTTTCTGGATTCTTGGTGGCAAACGCTTGGTATCAGCTGTTATACACAAATGTGTCATCTGTCGCAAACTGCGAGGAAGATTACAAACTCAAAAGATCTCAGAGCTACCAGAGGACAGAGTAATTGCTCAACCTCCTTTCACCAATGTGGGCTTAGATGTATTTGGTCCGTGGTCTGTTTTAACCCGTCGCACTAGAGGAGGCAGCGCGGACAGTAAACGATAGGCAGTCCTTTTCACTTGTTTGTCCACGTGAGCTGTATACATAGAGCTACTTGAAGCCATGTCAACATTAAGCTTTATTAATGCCTTGAGGAGATTCTTTTCAATTCGTGGCCCAGCAAAACTGCTCCGTTCTGACAGAGGAACAAACTTTGTGGGAGCCTGCAAAGAGCTTAACATTTGTGACAGTGAATCACAATTGCAAGACTTTCTCCAAGACAGAGGATGTACATGGGTCTTTAATCCTCCACACTCCTCACACATGGGTGGTGTCTAGGAGAGACTTATAGGTTTTGCCAGACGAATCTTGGACGCTATGTTGCTAAAAACCAAACCTGCTCATTGGACCCATGAGACTTTAAGCACCTTTATGGCAGAGGTTGCAGCTATTATGAATGCCAGGCCTATAGTTCCTGTGTCCTCAGACCCAGATACACCTATGGTCCTTACCCCAGCAATGTTGTTGACTCAACAGGTGAACTCTTTGTCTGCTCCATCTGGAACCATAAGTACAACACAAGTTCATGCAAAACAATGGAAGCAAGTACAATGCTTGGCAGACACCTTTTGGAAAAGATGGAAGAGAGAGTATCTGTCAAATCTGCAACACCGTAGGAAATGGACTGAGGATCGCCCAAATGTAAAACTGGGTGATGTTGTTCTGTTGAAGGACAGCCAAGAGGGCAGGAACCAGTGGCCCGTAGGACTTATTGTCAATGCTCTACCAAGCAGGGATGGCAAGGTTAGAAAGGTGGAGGTCAAGATTGTAAAAAATTAGACCGCCAGAATTTATCTCAGACCTATAACTGACATTATAGTTTTGATCTCAGACTAGCTAGGATTCCATGTTTCTGTTTATATGTTTTTTTCTGCATAGCAGTAGTTATTTAGGTAGTGACATAATAAATTATGCCAGACAGGGAGTGTTCTGCCCATATTGTTCATAGTAAATATGCGCAATGTGCCATTACAGATTATACTGCAATATTAGTTTGACATTGCTGCCATCTAGTGGTCAGAGTTCATTAGATCTTTCTCACTAGTGAATAGCTGTGATCAGCAGTGAGGAGCACCCTCCTCCCTTGCTGTTACTGTTGAGCCTCAAAGACACCATTAGTTTCTTTTTTGTTCAACTGAGCTCAGGTCGGAGCAACTGTACTAACAACCGGATGTTGGTACAGTGATATCACCTGCTGTGCTATTGTGTTCTGACAGGGGGTTGCCCCCTTGCCACAACACTCCGGTCAGTGCTCTTAGCCATTGACCTGTTGTCAGACCTTATTTGAACAGCCAGCTTATGTCAGTCCAGCCACCATACACAGTTTCTTCTATGCATTAGGATAAAAAAACCTTCTGTGTGCAGCAGCTTCCCTCCGGCACCCCTAATACTTACCTGAGTCCCTTCTCTCTCCAGCAATGTCCACAAGCTCCCTGGTCGCCCGAGACTCTCCTCCTGATTGACTGAGACACCACTGGTTCCCGTTGCTGTCAAAGTCAGTTAGCCAATCAGGAGAGTGGGGATGTGAATCAGGACACTTTGGGGGTTATTTACTAAAGTCAAATCCACTTTGCACTACAAGTGCAAGCTACAGGTGCAAAGTGCACTTGAAATTGCACTGAAAGTGCAGTTGCTGTAAATCTGAGGGTTAGATCTGAAATGAGGGGAAGCTCTGCTGATTTTATTATCCAAACATGTGCAAGCTAATATGCAGTTTTTTATTTTCCTTGCATGTCCCCCTCGGATCTACAGCAACTGCACTTCCAAGTGCACTTTCAGTGCAATTTCAAGTGCACTTTGCACTTGTAGTTTGCACTTGTAGTGCAAAGTGGATTTGCCATTTGTAAATAACCTCCTGTGTCTGAATGGACATAGAGAGCCGTGACTAGGCACAGGTCAAACCATAGCAAATTGTTTGTTGTGGGGGCACTAAACAGGAGGGAGGGGCCAGGAGAATCCAAGGGGGATCTGCAAAAAGGAGGATCTGGGCTGCCCTGTGCAAAACCACTGCATAGAGAAGGTAAGTATAAAAAAAATATTTTTAGAGAAAAAAAGAGACTACATTTACGTTATCCTCCCACTGTGCTCTTATAGTCTTACAATCTGCTCCCCTCTGTGTCTGTACAGCCAGACCACTCACTGCACAGCCCACTGCTCTGTGACCTCCAATCTAAATTCAGTGGCCCGGATTCACGTAGAGCGGCGTACATTTGTGCGGGCGTAGCGCATCTTATATGCGCTACGCCGACGTAACATAGAGAGGCAAGAACAGTATTCACAAAGCACTTGCTCCCTATGTTGCGCCGGCATAGTGTAAATTGGTCGGCGTAAGCCAGCCTAATTCAAAGTAGGAAGGAAGTGGGCGTGATTCATTTAAATGAAGCGTGACCCCATGCAAATGAAGGGCCGAATGAACGGTGCATGCGCGCGCATGCTCAGAATCACGTCGAATATACTCCCTAAGATACGATGGCTCAATGCCTATGACGTGAACGTAACCTACGCCCAGCCCCATTCACGTACGACTTACTCAAACAATGTAAATTACGACGGCTGTTCCGTTGTCCATACCTTTGCATGGGATGCGCCTCCTATAGGTGGAATAACTTTACGCCGGACGTACGCCTTACGTAAACGGCGTATACTACTGCAACTGGCGCAAATACATTCGTGAATCGGCGTATCTCGGTCATTTGCATATTTGACGCGTAAATCAATGGAAGCGCCCCTTGCGGCCAGCGTAAATATGCGCCCAGGCTCCAACGGCGTAGGAAACTTACGTTGGTCGGATGAAGCCACATTTCAGGCGTATCTAGCATTATGAATCAGGCGCATAGATACGACGGCGCATCTGTGCACTTACACTGCGTATATAAAGATACGTTGGCGTAAGTGCTTTAAGAATCCGGGCCTATGTGTGTATGTCTCAAATTTACAGACCCTTTACTTTCTTGTATGAGCATTAGGGAATTCTATGTTGATCACTCCTGGGTCCTCAATCTTTTCTTCCTTTTTCTCAAAAGTGAAATATCAGAGGTCAGTTCGGATTCCCAATACTTCACCAAAGCCCCACTAATACAAATATTAAATAATAAAATAGAAAACACAAACATAAGCGTTGTCTTTGAAATTGCATTATTTATTTATTAAGTTTAAGCATTGCAACACATTGTTGAGTGTTGTAATCCAATACATTGCAATACAATGTATATCTGAATAATTCTAGGGCAATACACTTTAACACAGCACCCTGGATCAAGCACTATCACAACACATACTGTATGTGTGAAACCAACCTCCAGATTTTCAATATAAGTTGCTTATTTACAGTTCTGTTATTTAATAACTTAGATTTGGTAGGGACGGGTATTTCCCACTTGACTCTCTGCCTGGCTGCTGAATGTCAATAAACTGGCCAGGGATACTGGGTATGTTAGGTCAATGATATCACCCGTGATGCCTACCAGCTTGTTTACAATTTGATTCTTCAGTTGTCATTTAGTGGTGGTAGCAACGTATTGGGCAAAGTGACCAAATCTGACCACTTAGTTTGCCCATTTAATAAAGTAAGATAAGCTTGGGTCCAGATCAAACTCACAATGATATTGATGGGTTAGAAGAAACCTTTATTTAAAAATCCCTGTCTATGCCCTGGTTCACACTGGGTACGATTTGGAACGATTTGAGATGCGATTTGACATGTCAAATCGCATCTCAAATCGGCGGCAATTGTCGGCAATGGCACTGTCCTAATCAGTGCGACGCCGCATCTGCGATTTCAAAAATTAGTTCCTGTACTACTTTTTGCGATTTCGCCTAGGTTCACACTGCTGCGAATTCAAAATCGCGGTAAAATGCGCGATTTTACCGCGATTTCGCGGCCGCGATTTTGCCGCGATTTCGGCCGCAATTTAATGTAAATCGCGGCCTGAAATCGCAAAAAAGTAGTACAGGAACTACTTTTTGAAATCGCAGATGCGGCGTCGCACTGATTAGGACAGTGCCATTGCCGACAATTGCCGCCGATTTGAGATGCGATTTGACATGTCAAATCGCATCTCAAATCGTTCCAAATCGTACCCAGTGTGAACCAGGGCTCAGGGCCGCGATTTACATTAAATTGCGTCCAAAATCGCGGCCACAAAATCGCGGTAAAATCGCACATTTTACCGCGATTTTGAATTCGCAGCAGTGTGAACCTAGGCTACAGCTCTTTTTTTTGCAACAGATTTGGACTAGTTAAAAAAAAAAAAAAAGAAAACCTTATATAGTATTGTGTATGCATATAAATGCCTTAAAAAAATAAAATAAAATGTTCACAGACAGGTAGAACATTTGGATAAATATTAAATTAAAGTTCAAAGTTGTTTTTTTAGAACAGAATAGCAAAATGAATATTGTGTAAACTGTGAAGCTGACAACTTGCTTCAATTTCCTCATTGCAAACAGCTTGTTAACCGCCCTGCATAGCAACATTGCCAGGTGTGGAAATCAGCACAATTTCCACTCTGCTTCATGAAAGGCCTGTTTGATGTTAAAATGTGCCATCATTTAAATTATCTATTTAGTCACATTTTCCTATAGCAAAGTTTATTGTGTGTGTTTCAATTAAGTATGGGATTTTCAGGGTCTAACAAACTCAGAATTTGAATTTCAAATGTAATTTCACATTATACTGTATCTTAATGTTCATCTTTTTACTCTTTCAAAGAATATTTTGCAGCTTGACCCTGCTGCACAAGAAGCTAGTTTACTCAAAGCTGTTGATTAAGCACTTGCAAATGCCATACAAGTTTTTGGTAGCTCAGTTTCTGCATCTTCTTCACCACTGAGGGTACTGAATAATATGACTTTTTGGAAAAAATAATAAAGTTACAATTTTACATATACATTCACAAAATAATTTATTCTCTGTAGGTGATGTCGGATGGTTGTTTTTGCTCTCTGAAAGTGCCTTAACCACTTCAATACAGGGCATTTTCACCCCCTTCCTGCCCAGACCAATTTTTAGTTTTCAGCGCTGTTGCACTTTGAAAGACCGCACAATTGCCTGCTCAAAGGAAAAGCCTATACAAAACTGGGTAATCTACATGAAGTAAAAGGCACAAAAATGTAATACAGTGTTATCCTATTGATGTTAAAGCGGTGGTTCCCCTAAAAATAAAATGTTGACATCGCATTTAGCAAATAAATTACAGTTAGAATCGGGTTGTTTTATTTAAAAAATACCTCCGTACGTATCGTTTCCATTAGTCGGTCCCACCGCCACTTCCGGGTACGATGCAGGCGGTGGGCGTTCCTAATTGATTGACAGGCATCCGAACGACGCATCCATCGCGTCACGAGATGCCGGAAAAAGCCGAACGTCGGTGCGCATGCGCCGTATAGAGCCGCACCGACGTTCGGCTTTTTTCGGCATCTCGTGATGCGATGGAATGCTTCGTTCGGATGCCTGTCAATCAATTAGGAACGCCCACCACCTGCATCGTACCCGGAAGTGGCGGTGGGACCGAATAATGGAAACGATACGTACGGAGGTATTTTTTAAATAAAACAACCCGATTCTAACTGTAATTTATTTGCTAAATGCGATGTCAACATTTTATTTTTAGGGGAACCACCGCTTTAAGTTTATGTGCTGGATACATACTATAAAGTGTGCACAGTGTGGCACTGAGTTCACAGTCACCTTAATAGTGTAGGTGGATACCTACAAGGACTTTTAGTCTATGAATAATAGTCAATGGAGAGTTAAAACATGGAAGGGGGAGAGGGGAGGAAGGAAGGAGGAAATTAATTAATGAAATTAACTGAATTGGGAATTAGCCACACTCAGAGCTGCCATCATAGTGGAACAGAGACCAGGTGCCAGATTCACAGCCGAGATACGACGGAGTATCTCAGATACTCCGTCGTATCTCTCAGAGTATCTATGCGACTGATTCATCGAATCAGTTACGCATAGATATCCCTTAGATCCGACAGGTGTAATTGTTTTACACTGTCGGATCTTAGGATGCAATACCGCGGCCGCCGCTGGGAGGAGTTTGCGTTGTAAACAAGCGTCAGGTATGCAAATTAGTAGTTACGGCGATCCACAACGGTTTTTCGCGTTCGGTACGTCGCTGCTAGTCTAGTTTCCCATCGCAAAGTTAGTCGTCGTTTTAGGTTCCCTAACTTTACACAGCACACTTATGTGCTGTATAAAGTATGGCCGTCGTTCCCGCGTCAAAATTTAAAAATGTTTCCTTCTTGCGTAAGACGTCCGGGAATACGGAAGTACGCTACGCACGTCGCCGTTCAAAAAAATGACGTCACTTCGCGCAAATCACGGCGGGAAATTCAAAAGGGAGCATGCGCAGTAGGTCCGGCGCGGGAGCACGCCTACTTTAAATGGCACATGCCCCTTTGAATTACGCGGGCTTACGCCGGAGGCCGCTGGCGTAAGTTTTCACGCAAGTGCTTGGTGAATCAGGCACTTGCGCTGAAAACTTGCGGCGGTGTAAACTTGCGCCGGTGTAACGTATCTACGATACGTTACGCCGCCGCACTTCTACGTGAATCTGGCCTTATGTTCCCAGTGCTGAAATGAAAAGAGGCACCTCAGAGGTGCAGATTTTACAACAAATTTAATGGTAAAGTTTTACTTAAGATGTACTCACATTTATTAAGTTTAAAAGCAGGCATTGAGTCATATCCCATTGTGGGGCTGTCCTGGGTGGAGTCGATCCCTTGATCTTCTTATTTGTGTGTCTTGTGCGTCCTGGGTGGTTGTTGGCTCTACACCGCTGGATGGTGTTCAGCAGGCTGCGGTGGAGCGTGTCCTCAGCACAAGACTTGGAACGCAGGGAGATGTCAGACGAAGAGAGATGACGTCATCGGAGTGTGACCAAGTTTCGTGAGCGTACAGGCTGTGGATGGAGTAAACAGCCACACTCCTTTCTCAAGCTAATCTGACCAGGTTTCATGAGCACGGCTGTTTACTCCATCCACAGCGTGTATGCTCACGAAACCTGGTCGCACTGCGATGATGTCATGT
This sequence comes from Rana temporaria, assembly GCF_905171775.1. NCBI lineage: Eukaryota > Metazoa > Chordata > Amphibia > Anura > Ranidae > Rana > Rana temporaria. The sequence goes on from NC_053493.1 coordinate 223,431,959, forward strand.
CTCTCCGTCTGACATCTCCCTGTGTTCCAAGCCTCATGCTGAGGACATGCTCCACCGCAGCCTGCTGAACACCATCCAGCGGTGTAGAGCCAACAACCACCGAGGACACACAAGACACACAGATAAGGAGATCAAGGGATCAACTCCACCGAGGACTGCCCCACAATGGGATATGACTCAATGCCTGCTTTTAACTCCATAAATGTGAGTGCATCATAAGTAAAACTTTACCATTAAATTTGTTATAAAATCTGCACCCAGAGGCGCCTCTTTTCTCCCCCTCTTGTAATCTAAATGAAGTCTTCTCTTGTGCCTCCCCAGAACATCCACCTATCTCTATGGGTAATTTTGCAAAGCAGCTTGTGAGATTGCTTTTTCTGCCACAAAGTGTAGTTCAAATTGTAGAACCAAGATGGCCACCATGTGACACTTGTGCTAGCTTTTACGAGCAATCTCCTGCCACTTCTGAGGAAGATGTTTAGTGCTTTACATACCATCCAAAATATGGTATTGAGACAGCTATTGAGACAACTTACTTGTGCGCACACAAAGTTTGCGCATACTGCATTCTGCAGAATGCAACCAGGATGCAGGGTGAGGGACCGCCAGCTTAAAAACTATTTTGTGTCACAAAAATGAATGTTTCAGCCGGTTCGTTTTTTGAGATATTGGATTTCAAATTCAGATTTTGTAACATCAAGTCCCACCCACTTTGCACCCAATGTTATTAAAATTTTAAAACAAATATAACATTTGTTTGCACTGCTGATTTGTGCTGCAAAAACGAACGTATGTGCTGGTTTGGTTTCAGAGATATTGCACATTATAGTTGATGAAACCTCTCCCACTTTGCACCACATGTTATCACATTTTAAAAACAATTCTACAATATGTTTGTGCTGCGTTTGTGCTGATTTGTACCACAAAATCAAACTTTCTGTTTGTTCAGTTTTTGAGATATTGGACATTCAACGTTAGATTATGTAACCTAAAGTCCCACCCACTTTGCACTATGTTATTACATTTCAAAAACAAATATTCCATAGTTATGCTGCATTGGCAGAAACGACAAGCATATTGGTATAGTGTATTTTTCTTTTTTTTCATATAGCACTCTCATTTTGCATCAGAAAGAATGATTATGGGACTCATTTATGCTTTTAGCCTGAGCTACCCTGAAAACCTAAAATATACCTTTGAAGTTTTTCAGAAGATCTTTTTAGAGCTAGATGTGGGGAATCTTCAAAAGTTCACACTTTAACCGCATGCTGACCAGCCACCATCATTATACTGCGGCAGGTCGGCTCTACTCCACAAAGTGCCATAGGTTTACGTTGGTCTTTGCACAGGAGATAACGGCTGTGTGCACGTGCCTGCCGCGTACCTCGGGAGCATGCCCACGGGTCTGTCGGACTCAATCGCAGTATAAAGAGGCAGAATGGGGATCTGCCTATGTAAACAAGGCGATTTCCGGTTTGCCAGATGACATCAGAGATCTATTGTTCCCAGTGATCGGGAACAACTATCTCTGTCATGTCCCTGGTAGCCCATCCCCCCTAGAGTTAGAACACACCAGGGAACACACTTAACCCCTTGATCGCCCCCTAGTGATAACCCCTTCCCTGCCAGTGTCATTTATACATTGATCAGTGCATTTGTATAGCACTGATCAAAGTAAAAATGGCACTGGTCCCCAAAAAGTGTAATTTCAGGTCAGATTTGATCGCCGCAATGTCGCAAAAAATAAAACGATCTAAATCTATCCCATTGTTTGTAGATGTGATAACTTTTGTGCAAACCAATCAATACCAAACATATGTAGAAGAAGTCATTTTTTGTTTATAGCACAACAAATAAAAACCACAGAGGTGATCAAATACCACCAAAAGAAAGCTCTATTTGTGGGTAAGAAAGTCAGGTCAATTTTGTTTAGATACAGTGTCGCACAACTACACAATTGTCAGGTAAAGCGATGCAGTGCCGTGTCGCAAAAAATGGCCTGGTCATTAAGGGGTCAAAGTCTTCTGGGTCTGAAGTAGTTAAAGTGCAAATTATTTCCCTAAAATGCTTAAAAAAAAAGTTAATACATTCTGTATTATATGTTCTTTACATATATACTGTATATACATGTGTTTCAGTCTGATTTGTTAGCTGAGAAAGAGGCTTTTTTTTTTAAATGTTTAATTTACGTTTAATGCTGCTTTAATAATATTACATTTGTAACACTTTATACATAATAAATGTTAATATGTTTTAAAAGCCTGTTTCATGAGACTATTCCTTTTGATAAAAACTAAATGATTGTATTATTTTTATATAAAAACCTTCAAACATATATCAAATACATTAACTAAGTAACTAAGTAATAGGCCAGCACAGTGGTGTAGTGGTTAGCAATTTCATCTAGCAGCTAAAAGGGTTGTTAGTTCAAATACTGCCCACAACACTCCCTGCCTGAACTTTGCATGTTCTACCCTGTGCCTGCATAGGTTTCGTCCCACACACTTGTAGGGTAATTGACTCCTGTGTAAATTGCCCCTAATATGTGTATGTATCAATGCGAGTTAGGGATCTTAGATTTAAAGCTCCTTGAGGGCAGGGACTGATGTGAATGTATACGTAAAGCACTCTGTGAAATTGACAGTGCTATATAAGTACTTGAAATAAATAAGTTGATATATGTGTTCCTAACTTAAACTTTTCTAGAAACTGGAAAAGTTGAGTTGGCTTTACTTGAACCCATTGGGCTAGATTCATAAAGACTTACGACGGCGTATCAGTAGATACGCCATCGTAAGTCCGAATCCGCGCCGTTGTATCTTTAAGCGGTATGCTCAAATTGAGATACGCTTAAATGTTGCTAAGATACGACCGGTGTAAGTCTCCTACGCCGGTCGTATCTTAGTTGCATATTTACGCTGGCCGCTAGGGGCGTGTACGTCGATTTCCGCAGAGAATATGTAAATGACGTAGATACGACTATTCATGATAGTACGCTCGCCCGTCGCATGTAAGATACGCCGTTTACGTAAGGCGTTTCCAGGTGTAAAGATAAACCACCAAAAAGATGGCGCAGCCAATGTTATGTATGGACATCGGACAGCCGTCGAATTTCACGTCGTTTGCGTAAGCCGATTCAGAATGGGGCTGGGCATAGGTTACGTTCACGTCGAAAGCAAGGAGTATTTGCGACGTGATACTGAGCATGCGCGGGCATGCGCCGTACGATCGGCGCTTCATTTACATGTATGGTAATGAATCGTGAATTCATTACCATACAACACGCCCCCTACCTGCCTATTTTGAATTAGGTGGGGTTACGCCGGGCCATTTGCGCTACGCCGACGTAACTTAGGAGGCAAGTGCTTTGTGAATACAGTACTTGCCTCACTATCTTACGTCGGCGTAGTGCAAATGGGATGCGCTACGCCGGCAGAAAGATACACCGCCGTATGTGAATCTAGCCAATTGTCTATAAACTGGAAACATTTAGTTGGCTTTACTTAAAAATACAGTTCCAGATAGGTTAAAGTGGTTGTAAACCCAACCACACATCTTGTACCTACAGGTAAGCCAAGAAATATCTCCAAAACCTGCACGGTTTAGGAGATATTTACACTAATTATAGGCGCCGATGTCAACAGCGCAGGTGCACTGAAAGTGCTGTTTTTCTTAATGGCATAACCAGGGTCAATGCCGTATTCCTGCGCATGCGGAGGTATCTCCCAGTTCTGCACGCATGCGCAGGAGTGACGTCATCGCCGCTCCAGCCAATCACAGTGCCGGAGAGCTGAAAACAGGAAGCATGTGCGAGGGGACATGGCGGCGGCAGCGAACAGGGAGGACTTTGGGGGCTTCGATCTCAGGTAAGTGCAACATGCTATGCAGACTAGCTCCTTATGCCTTTCTCTTTTAGGTCTTTTTTTCCACGTTGTTTTTTTTTGGGGGGGTACTTCCTCCTTAAGGTATGTATTCCTAACTTAAAACACTATGGTCTATAAATTAAAAAAAAAATAGTTGGCTTTACTTAACCACTTCCTGCCCGGTCAATAGTATATTGACGTCCGGGAAGTGGTTGTGTTTTCCTGACTGGACGTCTATTGACAGGATAACATGCCGGCACATGCCCGTGGGGGCGCGCAGCGCGGCGAGCGGTGATGCGGAGGCTCTTTACCATGTTTACAATCACGGCTGATCACAATGTAAACAGGAAGAGCCGGTGATCGGTTCTTCCTCACTCGCATCTGACAGACGCGGGTAGAGGAGAGCTGATCGGCGGCTCTCCTGACAGGGGGGGTTCGCGCTGATTGTTTATCAGCACAGTCCCCCTCGGATGCCCACACTGGACCACCAGGGAAGCCGCCAGGACCCAATAAAACAATAATAGGCAACAATAAAAAAAACAATAAAAAAAATGAGCACAATAGATGCCAATCAGTGCCCACAAATGGGCACTGACTGGCAACATGGGCACTGACTGAAGTGATGTCAAGCAATGCCATCAGTGCCACCCCTCAGTGTCCATCAGTGCAACCCCTCAGTGTCCATCAGTGCCACCCCTCAGTGTCCATCCATGCCCAGTGCCCACCTATCAGTACCCATCAGTGCCACCCATAAGTGCCGCCCATGAGTGCCCATCAGTGTCGCCTATGAGTGCCCATCAGTACCGCCTATGAGTGCCCATCAGTGCCGCATACCAGTGCCGCCTATCAGTGCCCATCAGTGTCGCCTCATCTGTGCCCATCAGTGCCACCTCATCAGTGCCCATCAGCGCCACCTCATCAGTGCCCATCAGTGCCACCTCATCGGTGCCCATAATTGAACAAGAAAACTTACTTATTTACAAAAAAATTAACAGAAAAAATAAAAACGTAATTGCTTTCTAAATGTTCGGTCTTTTTTTAGTTGTTGCACAAAAAATAAAAATCGCAGAGGTGATCAAATACCAGCAAAAGAAAGCTCTATTTGTGGGAACAAAATTATAAAACAATTGTTTGTGTAAAGTGTAGCATGACCGCGCAATTGTCATTCAAAGTGCGACAGTGCTGAAAATTGGCTTGGGCAGGAAGGTGCGTAAGTGCCCAGTATGTAAGTGTTTAATTCAACTAAGTTGAAAACATGAAAAATCTAATGAGTCAGACAAAAATAAGATTAGTTGACAGTACCTAAATAGTTGCCTCAATTATTTTGAGTAGACCCAGCACAATATTTTTTACAGTGTAGTTTGGCATTAGAGTAATTGTGTAAAAATCTCAATTTTTGGTGATAAAATTACTGAAACCCCTAGACATTATGGCCCGGATTCTCAAAGCACTTGCACCAACGTATCTTCAGATACGCCGCATAAGTGCAAATATGCGACGTCGTATCTGTGCGCCGTACCCACAAACTAAGATACGCCTAAAAACAGGCTTCATTCCACCGACGTAACTTGCCTACGCCAGCGTAGAGTGGGCGCATATTTACGCTGGATTTTCTATTCAAATATGCAAATGAGGGAGATACGCCGATTCATGAACATACGTGCGGCCGACGCAGGCTACGAGTGGTGCGTGTAAGTTGGACATCCGGCGTAAAGTTAAGCCCCATAAAGGAGGTGTAACCCAGCAGCAGACATGCAAAGGGCTGCACCAAGGAATACAAGCTGGTGTATTTTACGTAGTTTACGTTGGATGTGAATATGACTAGGCGTAGGTTACGTTCACGCTGTAGGCGGTGATCCGGCGTATCTTAGGCAGTTGTTCCGACGTGTTTGTGAGTATGCGCACTGGGATGCGTCCACGGGACCGCACATGTGCCGTTCGTTATACGTATCTGTCTGGCGCTCGGGCCCATCATTTGCATGGGGTCACGCCTCATTTGCATGGCTCACTTCCACTTCCACCTACGCCGGCTTACGCCTAGGAAACCCAGCACAGTTTTGGGAGCAAGTGCTCTGTGAATTCCATGCTTGTTCAGAAAGCAGAGACACTGTAGAAACAAAAAAAAGATGATAGTTTTTTATGTTGCATGATATCTGCCAAAATGTTTATTAAATGCAAACTCTCAGGAAAACTATAATAAAAGGAATTTTAGTGCAAACATGCACAATAAAGTACCAATGTTTTGGTCAATATAAAAGATGAGGTTGCATCAAGTAAACGAATACTAAACATGTCAAGTCTTAAAATTGCATGTGCCTGTGATAACACAAAAAAAGTTCAGTACCCGAAAATCTCCATAGATGGTGCTTTAAAGGCCTTTACGGCTCATCAGTTTGAAGGTAACTAATCTCTGGTGTAAGAATTATTGCTCTCACTCTGATGTTTGCGGTGATACCTCAAATGTGTTGTGTGACTGCGGATTACATACGCATGTGCACCCTAGGCATGTGTTTGCATTTGCAGGTGTCTGCAGAGAAACAAGGGCACTTTTACCCCCTTACTGCCCTGGTAAATTTTCATCTTTCAGTGCTGTCATGTTTTTATTGATAATTACTCACCTATGCAACACTGTACCCATATGTAATTTTAATTTAACCCCCCACCACTTAGCCCGTTGGCAAGAGCACCTGAGAACAACACATGTAGAACAGGGTCATCAATGAGTATCTGTGTTAGTATGGCACAATTATGGTCTCAGGCTGGCTCAGCTTTTTTTCCCTACACCAATGACTTCTGGTAAAGGATGCATGTACTGTATTGTTACCATTTGAGGAGGTGACAAGGATGATAAGCCATGGCAATGCATGCATCGATGGCACAATCCCTGTTGTGTTCCTACTGAAGCAGACTCTGCATGGCATTATGGACAGGACACTCACAGCAGAGCAGCTGGAGGAAGAGGATGACTTCCTTTCCTCTCAAAGCCTGCTTTATGCAGACACCTTTCTTTGCGACAACACAAAATAAGAGAAGGATGAGAATTATGGCAGTTTTGGAGGCATTGAAGCAGAGGAAGACATACGTCAAACCTTCAGACATGGTTTTCCATTCACAAAACTTTTGGGAGTAGTACATGGCTAGGAGGAGGCAGTCCAGATACAGTGATCCTCAGTGACCCCTCATTCTTCAAAGCTTGCAAAAGGACTCAAGACTTTTTGGCATCAAGGAGAAGAATCACTATTGGTTGGCAACCCTCCTTGACCACCGTTACAAGGGGAAAGTCTTGGAACTCATCCCGTCCTTACAGAAGGAGTGGAGGTCACCTTAAAGAGAAGTTTTATGTAATGCCTTTCCAGACTCTGCTAGGTTACAGTCTCATGGAAAGGCTTGTTTTGAGGCTTCTGTTGGTCCAGAGAGGAGCAGTGGAAAAGGGGGCCACCTCAGTGATGCATTTAAAAAAAATGTAGTCCTCGATGTCCAGGGCTGTCAGCATACTCATCCCATCTGCAGCATCTGCATCATATGGTGGGAGATTATTTAGGGGCAAACACAGACATGGAGAGCTTACCAGTTGACAATCCACTGGGTTACTGAGTCATGAGAATAAACCACAACATGGTAAAGGTCACATAGCAGGTTACAGGTCACATAGCCAGGTACAGGGCACACCGAAGGGTAGAAGTCACATAGCAGAGTACAGGTCACATAGCACAGTACAGGTCACATAACATAGTACAGGGCACATAGCAGGGTACGGGTCACATAGCAGGTTACAGGGTACACAACATATTACAGGTCACATAGCAGGGTACATGGCATACAACATGGTACAGGTCACATAGCAGGGTAAAGGGCATACAACATGATAATATGTTACAGGGCACACAACATGGTACATATCAACAAGCAGGTTACAGGTCACAAAAGAGGGTAGGCGTCACATAGCAGGGTATGGTTACATAGCAGGGTACAGGGCACACAACATGGTACAGATCACATAGTAGGGTACAGGGCACACACCATGGTACAGATCACATAGTAGGGTACAGGGCACACAACATGGTACATGCCACATAGCAGGTTACAGGGCACACACAAGGGTACATGTCACATAGCAGGTTACAGGGCACACAAAAGGGTACATGTCATATAGTAGGTTACAGGGCACACAACAGGGTATGGGTCACATAGCAAGTTACAGGGCACACAAAAGGGTACAGGTCACTTAGCAGGTTACAGGGCACACAACATGGTACAAGTCACATAGCAGGTTACACGGCAGACAACATGGTACAGGACTCTGCTGGGGAAGGGGCACACAGCAGAGTACAGAAGGGTGCAGGGAAAAGGGCACACAACAGGGTACAGGAGGGTGCAGATAATGGGGCACACAGGAGGGTACAGGTGTGTGCAAGGAACAGGGCACATGGCAGGGTACAGCAGTTTTTAAAAATGCAGAGTAGTGCTGGAAGCTGCTGTAATAAAACCTCTTTCATAGCGCAATCCTTCCCGCTGGCCCCTCCTTTCCTCCATTTTACCCCAGGTGCTTGTATATGACTAGAGATGGGACAGTGGATATTTTCTAACCCGAACAGCGAACCCCATTGGAGTCTTTGGGAGCCCAACAGGAATAATCAAAAGTGCCCATTTTGAAGGGTTAAATGCAAGTAATTGGCCATAAAAAAGGGAAGGGGGTCTGGTTACTGCCCTGGGGGAACATTTCTAAAGACAAAAATCCCATTTAAAATGACTTACGGTTACAATTAAGAATTAAAAAAAAATGGCGTGGGGTCCCCCCAAAATCCATACACGACCCTTATCCAAGCTTGAGACTGGCAGGTCGGGAAAAGGCGGGGATGAGAGAGCACCCCTTCCTGTACCATACGAGGCCATATGCCCTTAACATGGAGAGGTAGGTGCTTTGGGGCAGGGTGGTGATTAGGAAAGATAAATGAGCAGTGATTTTAATGATGCTTAGAGTGAAACAATAAAAAAATGAAAAATGATTTTTTTATATAGTTCCTGGGGGGAGTGGTGCCCTTAGTCTGCCTGTAAAATGTGCCATATGTATTGTGTATAGAACCTGCTGCAGCAAAACTGACATATGTAAAGACAAAAATGACATTTAAATAGATTTTTCCTGTTTATTTTGTAAACGGCTTGGGGAGCCACATTTTAGTGCACTCAGAACAAGATTATAGATTTTTTGTAGATTAATTCTGGTGTCTCTTTGGCAGATCTTAGATAGAAGTGACAGGTGCAGAAAAATTGGGCCTTGGATGTTGGTGGGGCCTTCACACCGCAACCCTATAAAGGTATTTTTGATGAAAACAAGAATTGGACTTGCTGTAAAAAATATAAATGATATGCACCTGTCAAATGGGTGTGGAAAAATTGGTCTTTGGGTGTCGGTGGTGCCTTCACACAGTAACCCAATAGAGCTACTCTTGATGAAAGAAAGTATTGGCCTTGCTGTCAAAAATTGCAATGATATGCACCTGTCAAAAAAATTGGTCCTTGGGTGTTAATTGTGCCCATGAAACCTACACCAAAAAATTTCTTCCAGATGAAATTAACACCCACAAAAAGGCAACCTAGACAGTCTTTCAGAGATTCAATATCCATAAAGCACTAAATCAGCAACATGAGCATCAGGTGCTTGATAGCTGCTGCTAATTCAGGACTTATTAATTTTGATAAATGTCAGTCCACTGATTCTGTGGACAGTCACGCTCTCATATCTGTCACAAAACCTCTGGCAGCACTGAATGTCCAATTGCATACTGGGAAAATTCTGGCCAGTGGTCTATTCTCATGACCCAGTAACCCAGTGGATCATCTACTGGAAAGCTCATCATGTCTGTTTTTGTCCATAGATAATCCTCCACCACATGATGCAGACGCTGCCAACGGGATGTTGAAGCTGACATCCCTAGGCGCTGAGGACTAAAAAAAAGTTTTAAATACATCACTTAGGCAGCCCCGTTCTCCACCGCTTATCCTTTGACTAACAGAAGCCTCAAAAATAAATTTTCCATGAGAATGTAACCTACCATAGTCTGGAAAGGTGTTACATAAACTCATTTTTAAGGTGTCCTCAAGATATTTCATCTTGTGCTCCCTCTGCGAGGGTAGGATGAGTTCTGGGACTTTCCCGTTGTGACAGTGGCCAAGGAGGGTTGTCAACCAATAATGATCCTTCTCCTGGACCACGTGTCAGCAGTAATGTGGACCTTGATGCTGACTGCCTTGCCCAAAGATGCCACAACATTGCCTTCCATGTGATGGTACAGAGCTGGGATGGTCTTACATGCAAAGAAATAGCTTCTGGAAACCTGCCGTTGTGGTAAAGCACATTCTGAAATTTCATGGAAGGGGCCAGAATCCACTAGACATAAAGGCAATAGTTGTAAATCCAGCAATTTGTTAAAGCTGGAATTTAGACACTGGTCATATGGGTGGCAGGGAGTGTATTTTCTTCACTACAGCAGCAGAGGGTAAGGGAATTACCTGTACTACTCTACAGCTGGTCAACTGCTGGCAGACTTGTTGCAAGAACCTGTGACACCCTTTTCTATATCATCATCCCTGTCAGTGGAGGCTGCTGAGAGGTCATCATCATGAGATATAGCTGGGTTAGAGATTAAAGTTGAGGAGTGAAAAGAAGTGTGTCCCCTTTGTGTGGCTTTCAGGTGCTCTTGCCAATGGGCTGAGTGGTGGGAGGTTAAATGCCTTGTCAAGCATGTGGTACCTAAATGGCTGATGTTTTTGCCATGCTTTATCTGCTTGAGGCTGAGTTTGCAAATTGCAACGGTACGATCAGCTGCACATGTGCTAAAAAAGACTCACAGAGCTGAGCTGTGGGAAATGGACCGGGAGATAAGAGCTCTACAATCTGATGGAATTGGTTGGCTGCTCTCTACTGTTCCAATCATGGCTGCCTCTAGAGGACATCCTGCCACATTGGGGTTGTGCCTCACTCTCATTTTCCTCTACTGCTCTATCTGGCACCCAAGTCGAATCAGTGAACTTATCTTCATCCCCTCTATCCTCATCACTGGAGTCAACTTGGAAATAGGCTGTGGCTGGGGGAACATCACTGCCAATTTGATGTTCATCAGTGTTCTCCCCTCTCTGTAGGCTCATGTTACTCCCTTCCTCAACCTCAGAACCAACATTAGAATCAAGGAGCTGACTCCTTTTTGCATGATGCTGGGGCTATGGCAAGTGTAGCTATGGACAAGAAGGCATAGGCCGCTCTGGCAGTTGCGGTGGACTGTAAACTAATGTCAGCTTGGGTAATAGAGAATGAGGAGGATAAGGATGGTTAGTAAACCAGTCCACCACCTCCCCTGCATGCTGTGGCTAGATAGCACAGACAACATCACTAAACAGAAACACATGTGCCCTGCCTGAGGACGGACCACTTCCACCTTTGCCTGTTGACACAGACACTTATGACTGACTCATAATGACATGGGAATATATGCCTCAACTTGTTGGCCTCCCAGACATGATGGGGGTGCTTAATACCCAAATTTAATGGTAGGGATGAGCTTTGGGCCAGATTCTCATAGATACCGCGTTGGCGTAGTGTAAGCCATTTACACTACGCCGCCGCAAATTACTTGAGCAAGTGCCGTATTCGCAAAGCACTTGCTCCGTAATTTGCAGCGGCGTAGTGTAAATGGCCCGGCGTATGGCCGCGTAATTCAAAGGGGGCGGCTTGTATTCAAATTAAGTGCGCCCCCGCGCCGATCGAACTGCGCATGCACCGGGCGGAAGAAAAGCCCAGTGCGCATGCTCCAGCTTACAACGGAAAACGTCAATGACGCCGACGTGAGCGTCATTGAGGTAAAGTCGTATTCGCGAACGACTTAGTAAAATGACGTAACCGACGGAAAAAGACAACGCGGAGCCGACGCCATACTTAACATGGCATACGGCGGACTGGCGTAAGGTTACCCCTCATATAGCAGGAGTAACCTTATGCTTACGAAAACGACGACGACGCGGCGCAAATTCGTTCGGGAATCGGCGTATCAGGCTCATTTGCATAGTCAAATGAGAACTGAACGTAAACGCCACCTAGCGGCCGGCGTCGAATTACATCTAAGATGCGACGGTGTAAGTGACTTACACCTGTCGGATCTAGGCCGTATCTATGCTAAAATGATTCTATGAATCATACGCATAGATACCCGGGGCCAAAAACAGAGATACAACGGTGTTTCCTGAGATACACCGTCGTAATTCTTCTGAGAATCTGGGCCTTTATGTTTGGGTCAAACATGAGTTTCGCCTGTTCACTGAATAGCGAACAATTTGGGGTGTTTGCAGCAAATTCAAAAGCCGCAGAACACCCTTTAAAAGTCTATGGGAGAAATCAAAAGTGCTAATTTTAAGGATTAATATGCAAGTTATTGTCATAAAAAGTGTTTGGGGACATGTATCAATGCAAAAATAAGTTTAAAAAATGGCAGTTTTTTGGGAGCAGTGATTTTAATAATGCTTAAAGAAAAAACAATAAAAGTGGTACCCCTACCATTTCACCCAAAAAAGTGAGAAAAAAGGAAAAAAAAACACACACACACACACACAAAGTTGGGACAAGTCCTTTAATAAAAAGAAAAAAAATTCCAGTGCCATAATCCTTCTACGAGTGCGACCCGCCGCTACGAATGATACTGCCTCCATAGGAGGCTCTTGGCCGAATGACGCGTGACCTGTCTGACAGCTCTTTTATAATAGAGGGTGGGGCCACCCGTCTCTTGTCCTCCCCTCTTTTCCTGCAGCCTGCCAGGTTGCGTGATCGGATAAGGGTCTGGTATGTATTTTTGGGGGAAACCCCACGCCTTTTTTTTTTATTTGGCGCAGGGTTACCCTTAACCACATGCCGACTGTTGCACGCACATATACATCGGCAGAATGGCACGGGCAGCAGGCTAAAGGACGTATATATACGTCCCCTTTGAGAAGCGGCATTGTGGACGTGCAGATGATGGAGGATTAAGCTGTGCAATGTCCATTGAACTCAACCTTCTGGTGAGTAGAAACCCATAAGGGGAGTGTGATACACTGGAGAAGTTTGAAGTGGAGTGTACATGGTGGAAGCTGTTTTCAGTGGAGACTTTACCTTACCCTAGAAGCACTTTTTTACTGGACTTTTGACAAACCTTCTGTCCTCTAGAACTATTATTATTATTATTATTTCTCTTATGGACTATCGTAAGAAAGAGTGGTCACGCCTGATTTGTGACAACTAGCGCTGCTTGAGTAACTAACACGTTTTATTAGATTACTTGTTATCTGTTTACTTTTTTTTTATTAAAATCACTGTTCCCGAAAAAACGGCAGGACCCAGGTCCCCAAACACTTTTTATGACAATAACTTGTACAGTAGCCTTTAACCTTAGCACTTTTGATTTTTCATGTTCGTGTCTCATAGACTTTAACAGTGCTTGTGTGTTCAAACAAATGTTTTGCTTGTTCGCAATTGTTCTGCTGCAAACCAAACTGGGGGGTGTTTGGCTCATCCCTATTTAATAGATGCTGGAAATTGGGTGATTGGATGCACTTTTATTAATAAAAAGTGGTGTTTGGTGCACTTTAAACTGAGGACTGCCACTGACAGATTTAAAAACTGTATAAAAAATAATACAAAGGGGGAACACCGGCGTTGCAGTAAGAAAAAAAGGAGGCAGGCAGGGGACCAAAAAAAATACACAGGAACAAAAAAAAAGAGGTAATACTGTTAAATACTGCACTACACTCACACTACACTAACACTACACTATACTGTACTTAAGTAGCGCCTGGCTATTTTCAGAGCCGGTGCTATTGTAAATTTAGAGGGAGTTCAGAGAGGTAGTTGGCTCTGAACCTGTTATTTGGTTACATTTTGGGCCTCTTCTCCAGTTTTGGCTGTATTGCTTGTGCATACTATCGTTGTCTGGGGTTGTGTTCCCACCCCAGGCCGATAGGTGGCAGCAGTGGGGTCAAGTGTAGTTTGATATCTCTTCCCGGCAGCCAGGAGGGTTGATCACCTCGCTGTGCATGCTGTGAAGGGGTATTTAAAGGGCAGACGCCATTGGTTCGGGGTCGCTGTGTTCCTGCCCTTGAGCTGGGCAGTCGTCCCACCACCCCCCTGTTTGTGGCCCTCCTGGCTGAGGTGTGTGTGTGTCACAGTGTTCCTGGCTCCGGGACCACGTTGGTCCGGAGCACATTCACCTAGATTGTGGATTCAGTGAGTCAACTGGGTCCCTATTTCGCCAAGTGGTCCTGGGCTGTCCGTCCAATTGGAGGAAGCTGACTGATGAGGAACTTGTCTGGGAGATACCGAGCACGAGGCTGGTGTTTCAGGAGAGGACTGTCTATTCATCGGAGGTAGGGGTAAGCGAACATCTCCCTGTTCAGTTCGCACCAGAACCTTCGAATGGACCGAACGTTCGCGCAAACTTTTAGAACCCCATTAAAGTCTATGGGACTCGAACATTCAAATTCAAAAGTGCTTATTTTAAAGGCTCATATGCAAGTTATTGTTGTAAAACGGGTTTGAGAACCTGGGTCTTGCCCCAGGGAACATGTATCAATGGAATAAAAAGTTTTAAAAACTGTTGTTTTTTCTGGAGCAGTTACTTTAATGATGCTTAAAGGGAAAAAAAAATTGAAAAATTCCTTTAAATATCGTACCTACTGGGTGTTACTATAAGAAAAAAGTCATTTAAAACTACTTGCGGCTTTAATGTAATGTCTGCAATATGGATGAAAATCATTGAGAAAAATAGCATGGGTTTCCCCCGCCCCCCTCCCCCAGGTCATTACCAGCCCCTTTGGCCCTATATACTTTTAACAGCAGTATACAGGCGGTGCAAACAAGACAGGGACTGTAGGTTTGTTGTTAAGTATAATCTGTTTGTAATTTTGAACTAGTACTTTTTTAAAGTGTAGCTCCAGCCAAAAAATCTTTGTTAAGCTTTTCTGAAAACATAGAGAAGGGTTATCACCCCTGTAACATTTGTTTTGCTTTCTGTGCGCATCTGTTCAGAAGATTGCACTGCACTTTCTGTCCCAATGACAAATGATTTTTAGAAAATGTGGGTCTTTTGGTGCCCTTCGGCCTCCTGACTGTGTTTTAAAGGTTCAACTTCACATATATGTGATACATCAGAGTATGTGCCTTGCTGCAGAACAGCCTATTAATTTGAGAATGAACTGCCTGCCACCCCTCAATAGCACCAAAGTGCATGGGCCTTGTTTTAATTTTATTTGTTAATGCCGCTTAAGTTCAATTTTTGAAAAGCGTTGGACTTCTCAACCACCTATTTAGAGATATGTTTATCCTTGATCTCTCTGTATATGTGTAGTGGTAGTGCTGTCTTGTACATGTATGCATTTCATCTTGTATGATTTTTGGTAATCTCTAAAGGAGTACCATTTTATGGTTCTTCACCTTTTTGTATCAATACAAATATATTTTTTATATAAACTTTTTCTTTTTTGACTTTCAAAATTGCCTTTAAAATTCCATTCTTTTTGAGGTTCTTTCCATTTAAATCAGGGATGCTGGCAATTTCATTCCAATTCATTTTTTTATATTTTCTGCTGGAAAATTACTTGGAACACCCAAACATTTTTTTTTTTTTAGCAGAGCCCCTAGAGAATAAAATGGTGGTTGTTCCAATATTTTATGTCACACAGTATTTGCACAGCGGTCTTTCAAACGCAATAAAAAAAATACCATTATAAAAATTTTTTTAAAGTTAGCCAAATTTCTTGGTATAATGTGAAAAATGATGTTACACTGCAAGAATCGTGAACTTAATTCTAAGCAAAAAAATTGTGATCCTCATTTTAGCCAAAATCGTGCAGCTCTATATATATATATATATATATATATATATATATATATATATATATATATATATATATATATATATATATATATATGTATATATATATATAGTAGAGCTGCACGTTTTTGGCTAAAATGAGAATCACAATTATTTTGTATGTGTGTCACCACATCCACTAGGCTCGTGGCTCAAACCTCTATGCATTGCTGGAGAATGTGGTTATAATAATTGATCCTTGATCACTATTGTTAGAATGTTTATGTATGTAAAATGTATATAATAATGTTTTGCTAAATATTTTCATTGTATATTTCTTGTTTACTTAGAAATTGTATATGTACTCAAGGTCCTGAAGAAGCGCAATGCATTTTTTCCGTTTCCTGGGGGAGGAGTCGGAGGCATGGCGGACTAGCGTCCTCGCTAGGAGAGTCTAGCGGTTCCCGGAGGCACTCGCGATCAGGAAAACGGCCACTGTAGCGGCCCCCCCACCTCCATATGACCCCCCGGCGAGGTAAAGCGGAGCCGTACAATCGCAGGAAAAGATCACTGGGCACAGCTGATGTCGCGGCGAGGTAGGAGCGGCGCGAAGTGCAGCAGAGGAGCACCCGCCCAAACAGGACATTCCTATATTACGCGTTACATGACAGTGCGGGGTGAACAGCAGAAACAACACGAGGACCGCGGAGTGAGCAGGAGGACCTCACTTATTGAAAGCGCAGCGCCCGCATCTCCAGTACTTACCGTGTCTGTCCCTGCGGCAACTCCCGATCCATCTGCGGACATACGGCCAACGGAGCTCAGGAGGACACCTGCTGAGGAAGTGCCAAAGTCCACGTGGAGCCAGGTGAGAAATACCACACACACAGGAGGCTCTGCAGTGCTAGGTGATGCCCAGACAAGATCACTGACAGTCGGGTTCACGGCACAACACACTACAGAGGCACAGTTAACCCTATCCCCCCCCACGGAGGCCACATATCCATTAAACAGGTCACCAGAACGTATAAGTGAAACATTATTGTTACCCCTGATACTTATGGAACTCAATAATCAAGTACAAGTGGGAGAATTGTCCTCCCGGAGGGAGATAAAGGCTGCGGGTGAACTATATACCTTCGCACCATCAAACAGTATGTTGCAGGCAGGGGTGGAAGAGTTGGAACCCCCCCCTGAAAATAGGCAGATTAGTAGGCTTATCCAGGCACTTCCCACTAAGGAGGACATTCAACAAATTGTAGCCAACATCACTGCTGCAATGATGGGAGATATTGATAAAGTGCGTATAAAAGTGGTGGAGGTGGATCAAAAAATTGAGAGGTGCGGGGAACAGCAAGGCTCCATGGAAGCCAGGTTGGTTGAATTGGAAGAGAAAGTAATGTTCCAACAGCACCAACTGATTAGTCTCCAGTTGCAGGCTGAAGAGACAGACAATCGTAGTAGAAGAAACAACTTGCGTATAAAAGGAATACCGGAAAAATTAGAGGGTCTTGAATTGAAAAAAGCTGTTATCTCAATACTGAACAAAATCTTGAAAAAAACACCTGAGACCCCAATGGAATTAGACCGTGCCCATAGAATTCCGTCAGGGAGGTATCAAGAGCAAACTAGCCCCCGCGACGTGCTATGCAGAGTCCATTTTTACAGGGTAAAAGAAGAAATCCTTAGGATGGCCTGGAAGGAGGGGACAGCAGGGGCGATGGAAGATGCGACTATTGAGATATTTCCTGATCTTTGCCCACAAACCAAGAGTAGAAGAAGGACATTAAAACCCCTATTAGATCACATACGAAAAAATGGGGCCACTTATCGGTGGGGGTTTCCTTTAGCATTGATAGTGAAGAAAGAAGGAGCGAGCTACTATTTAAACGAGCCACACAGCTATCAATGTTTTTCCAATTTCTGGGTACTGAACCAATAACTGTTCCTAACTGGTTGGACTTACCCAGTCTTGGGGAAAGAAGAGCATTTAATTGATACAGCCAACGCAAATGCTAGCATTAATTCATCCCTTTGGAAGAGAAGAAATTATATGAACATAATTTGCTCTCTGTTTTTTTTTACCCCTCCCCTTTTTTTTTTTTTTTTGGGGCTGTGGCCTATGGGCAACCGCATCCTCCCCATTTTTTTTTTTTGTTTTTTTTTTGTTTTGTGTTGTGAGGGGAGAGATATAAAAATAAGTAAACTTTCAAAGCCCAACTTGTAGCAGGTAAAGCGGGAGGATGAGGTGAACGAGATTGTGGACCCCAACTCTTACAGAACAACGGCTATTCAATAGCATGAATTCTACTCCCCTATAGGGCCGTACAGGGTACATTCTAGATGTGGAAATTTTTTTTTTCATTTTTTTTTTTTTTCTTCTAAGCACGTCAGGAGGGTTAAACAGGGGGTTATGAGCTTGGGGGGAGGGGGGGAGGGGGGAGGGAAGGGTGAAGGAGGGGTACACCGTACTCGAACTTTAGGTCGATAGGAGGGGAGGAGGGGAGGATAGTGGGAGGAGTGGGTGGCTTGGTGGGGAAGGGGGAGGAGAGGGATGGGGAGCATTTTCAATGACCCAATCAATGAGTGAAAGATCCATATAAGGTGGAAGTGTGGATATGGGTGGAGAGTAACCGACGAGGAACATGAGAGGGGTATCATAGAATATAAAAAATATAAATAATAGGCCTGGCAAAAAAAGAAGACAAGGACGGACAGTGGGGAGGGAAGAGGGGAGGTCCAAGCTATTCGCGCTATAGGGCAAGGTATCTACGAACTCATAATACATGTGATTATTGTATAGCTGGTTGTCTCCCCTATTGTTGTTTTCCTATTTTTTGGGGGTTAGGAAGGAGTTGTTTTGTGTATAAAAGTTGTGTAATAAACTGTTTTTTTCTGTTTTTTAGGGGTAGGCAGAGAACAAAGTTTAGTGGACAGTTCAGATGGGACTTAAGGTTGTTATAATTATAGGGTTAAAGTGATGAAATATAAAGGGGGGAACAGGCCCATAAAACAAAATTAAGAGGTTGAGTGCCGGACTGGGAACCGGGCGAGACTCGCCGCGGTGCTTTCACACTTTCCCCAATAAGCGTCTCTCCTCCATTTGGAGGGAAGTCGGAGACGCGGGGGATATTTTTTTTTTTTTTTTTGGTTTTTGTAATATCCCCTTTTTTTTTTTTTTTCTCTCGGATATCTGGACGGAGGACTTGAATCCGAGTTACAGGGGGGGGGGGGTGGTTGGGTGTTTTTTTTGTTGTGTTTTTTTTTTTTTTTCTTCCTTTTTTTTTTTCGCTCTCCAGTTTGTTGTCGCCATCGTCTCTCACATACCTCCTCTCTTTGAAATAGGGTCCCGGGGCCGAGGGAGAGAGTGGCGGAATCCGGGAAGTCGGGTACTTAATGCTGACAAACAAGGTGTCTCGAAATGAACAGAATAAATATAATATCGTATAATGTGAAAGGGTTAAATATCCCAGAAAAAAGAACAAAACTACTGCTGGAACTAGGGAGATCAAAATCACAAATTGTTTTCTTACAGGAGACACACTTTAGAAAAGATAAGATTCCAAAATGGAAGAGCCAGAGATTCCCAGTGGTTTACATGGGGGCATCCCAATCGTCAAAAGCTAACGGGGTAGCAATTTTACTAGCCAAAAATATAAAATGGAAAGAATCTAAGGTGCTGACAGACGAAGAAGGAAGGTTCCTGATGATAAAGGGGACATTAAACGATCAACAGGTTACGTTGGTAAATATCTATCTCCCCAATATAGACCCAGTAGCCACTCTGAGTAAATTTGCAGAATTGATAAAAGAAAACAAAGAAGGAGTTCTGATATTAGGAGGAGATATGAACATGCTATTGGACCCTACACTGGATTCGTCCAGGGGATTCTATGGCATATCCAACTCTAAACTGAGGCAAGCAAGAAACACGCTGTATGACCTGCAACTAGTAGATAGTTGGAGGTCCCAACATGCCCATGAAAGGGACTATAGTTTTTTTTCCCATAAACATAAAACTTATACACAAATTGATTACATTTTTTTAGATCGAGCGGTTTTGATGAATTTAAGGGAAACCTCAATTGGTTCAATCACAATCTCAGACCATGCCCCAGTCAGTTGTAGCATCGACTGGGGAGTTTTAGGACCTAGGGTTTGGAACTGGAGGATCAATGAATCCTTAATTAAAGACCCAGACTATGAGGAGAGGATAAGTCAGGAAATAGTCGCATTCTTTGAAAGGAACAATGATGATGAAACATCCCCACTTTGTAAGTGGGAAGCACATAAGTGTTACTTGAGGGGAATACTTATTTCAATGGGTGCCCATAGGAAGAGAAAATTAGGAGCAAAATTGGATACCTTGCTGGGGGAAATTAAGATAGCAGAAAATGAACATAAGAAAGAGCAAAAAATAACAAACGAGGATAGACTGATGTCCCTTAGAGAGAAGCTTAATCTATTATTGATGGACAAGGCGAAAGCCAAGCTGAATAGATGCAGAAGGGCGTACTATGAGTTTGGCAACAAACCCACCAAGATGCTAGCAAACGCACTGAGAGACTCAAGAGCCAAGAAACACATAGAGAAAATAAAAACACAGGGAGACAATTTAGTGAGCTCCTCACAATCAATAGCGAAAGCATTCAGAGAATATTACAAAGGATTGTACCAATTAAATAACCAACCAACAGCTGAGGAAAGACAGAGAAAATGAAAGAATACCTAGAGAAGTCAGGGATGCCCAAAATTTCAAAGGAAAGTATAGGGAGTATGGAGACCCCGATTACATTAGAAGAATGCCAAGAGGCAATAAAGGAAATGAAACCAGGTAAATCACCAGGGCCAGATGGATACACGCTATTATATTACAAAACATTTCAAGATAAATTAATACCGAAATTCCTAGACGCCTTCAACTCATTGAAAGAAAGAGCCCCGATGAGACGAGAAACAGTAGAAGCCCATATATCGGTCATTCCTAAAGAAGGAAAAGATCCGTCAGTATGTGCGAGCTACCGACCGATATCTTTGCTGAATATAGATTTAAAAATATTCTCAAAGATAATCGCTAACAGACTAGTAAGATATATCCCCTCTCTCATACACCCAGACCAGGTAGGGTTTGTTCCTGGAAGGGAAGGGAGAGAGAACACGCACAGAGTGCTAAGTACCATCTACCTGGCCCAACTTCATCATATGCCAGTAGCACTTATTTCAACAGACGCGGAGAAAGCCTTCGACAGGGTGGACTGGATTTTTTTGAACGCAACATTGAAATTTATAGGCCTGGGGGTGGGCATGCAGAACTGGATTGCTAGCCTCTATTCATGCCCTTCTGCTAGAGTGAAGGTAAATGAGGCTCTCTCGGACCCATTCCCAATTTGGAACGGGACTAGACAAGGTTGCCCGCTTTCTCCGGAGTAGAGTAATACACTTCGAGGGAGATATTTCAAGGGCAAGAAGAGAGGAAAGGGAGGAGGCAATAAAAAAAGAATTAGATGTAATGAGACAAAATCAACTGAAGACGGCTATTAAAGCATTAAAATTAGGACCGCTCAGAGATCTCACAGGATTCGAGGAAATATGTCTGAAGGGAGGGGAGTTGAGACATGGTCTTTCAGTGATGTATAGTATTTGGGTGGAGATGGGAGCACCAAAGGACTTACCGTTCATACGTACCTGGGAAAGGAAGCTGGAGGTCGAGTTTTCAGAGAATCAGATAAAAAAGATTTTTGACTTTACACATAAAGCCTCATTGGCGACCAGATACCAAGAGGGAGGGTATAAAATCCTTACCAGATGGTATAAAACGCCCGTAGCACTAAACCGGATATTTCCGGAAGTTTCAAATAGATGTTGGCGATGTGGTAAAGAGGAGGGCACAATGCTACATGTTTTCTGGTCCTGTGTAAAGTTAAAAGACTTTTGGAAAACGGTCAGGGATACAGTTAAAGATATCTTGGAGGTGGATTTGGGAAATAACCCGACCACATACCTTTTATTGGATATACCAATTTCGTTGGCCAGGTTCAAAAGGTCCCTGATCAGACACCTATTGGTTGCAGCAAGGGCATGTATCCCAATTCTATGGAAAAGTGCAAACACCCCAAATAAACAACAATGGTTAGGTAGAATATCGGAAATCCAACAGATGGAGAAACTTACCATGGGCATAAGAGAACAAGAGGATAAGTACAGAATGACATGGACTCCCTATATAAGATATAGAGAGGGAGACCCGTGAGTGAAAGGGGAGGAGAGGGGGGGGCACTGGCGACAATAACCTGGAGAGAACCGTCTTTTTTTTTTTTTTTTGGGGGGGGGGGGGAAGGGTGGATGGGAGGTGTATGTATGGGTTATTCAGGAACTATAGCTACTACTATAAACACTTACAGAAAGAATGTAAGAAACAGAGAAGTGGAATGTTTTCAGTTATGTTGTAACATACAGAAGGCATATTTGTGTGTAAATTAATATGGTGTCCGTTTATGAAGCAGTGAAATCTATTCACTGCTTCTTTCTCCGGCATTCACGGTGAAGATTTTTCTCCTCTGTGTGCCAGTTTATGAAGCGGAGAAGATAGCTTCACCCTTGGAGGAGTGAAGTGATCTTCCAACGCTTCAAACAGTGGAGAACGGACCAGAAATTCACAGAAATACGGAGATGTCAGTTTATTGAGCAGTGATAAATTATCACCGCTCAGTTCACTGAAAGACACGTGGTTAATGTAATTAAAATAACGAGTCCCCCTGCATAATATATATATGTATACACACACACACATTGTATATACATGTATATACACACACATTATATATATGTACATGTATACATTATATATATTTATGTATATATATGTATACACATAAAAATTACAGGGGGACATGGTTACAGTGTTGGGGGGTCTGAACGAGGTTGAAGGAAGACCTGTGTGAAGTTGGCACCCCATGTTTGTAAAATCTGAATAAAAATATACCATTCGTTTGTGCCGCGTTTGTGCTGGTTTGTGCCGCTAAAACGAGCGTTTGTGCAGGTTTGGTTTCTGAGATATTAAACATTCAATTTAATGCAAGCCCCACCCACTTTGCACCCCATGTTGCTGAATTAAAAAAAAAACTGCGCCATTCGTTTGTGCCGCGTTTGTGCTGGTTTGTGCCGCAAAAAGAAATGTTTGTGCCGTTTTGGTTCCGGAGATATTGAGCGTTATATTTTCTGTAACCCCGCCCACTTTGCACCCCATGTTGCTGAATTTTAAAAAAAACTGCGCCATTCGTTTGTGCCGCGTTTGTGATGGTTTGTGCCGCAAAAAGAAACGTTTGTGCCGCTCAATATCTCTGGAACCAAAGCGGCACAAACGTTTCTTTTTGCAGCACAAACCAGCACAAACGCGGCACAAACGAATGGCGCAGTTTTTTTTTTAATTCAGCAACATGGGGTGCAAAGTGGGCGGGGTTACAGAAAATATAACGCTCAATATCTCCGGAACCAAAGCGGCACAAACGTTTCTTTTTGCGGCACAAACCAGCACAAACGCGGCACAAACGAATGGCGCCGTTTTTTTAAAAATTCAGCAACATGGGGTGCAAAGTGGGCGGGGCTTGAATTAAATTGAATGTTTAATATCACAGAAACCAAACCGGCACAAATGCTCGTTTTAGCGGCACAAACCAGCACAAACGAATGGAATATTTTTATTCAGATTTTACAAACATGGGGTGCCAACAGGTTTAGCCTAGGTTCACACTGCTGCGAATTCAAATGCGCGATTTTACCGCGATTTCGCGGCCGCGATTGCGCCACGATTTCGGCCGCAATTTAATGTAAATCGTGGCCCGAAATCGCAAAAAGTAGTACAGGAACTGCTTTTTGAAATCGCAGATGCGGCGTCGCACTGATTAGGACAGTGCCATTGCCGACAATTGCCGCGGATTTGAGATGCGATTTGACATGTCAAATCGCATCTCAAATCGTTCCAAATCGTACCCAGTGTGAACCAGGGCTGAAGGAAGTTAAAAATCTTCCTCCTTCCTCCTCAGAACCCCTGGGATTCCCTCTTCACTCCCCGCTTCACCAGCTCTGAGCTGGTGAATCAGGGAGTGTGAATTCTGACACAGATCACCAGTGAAGAGCTCAGATCACAGCTTCATAAACTGGCCGTTTCTGTGTCAGTCTATGAGACTTCACTGTGTGTAGAGATAATCTGCAGGAGAACAAGTTCAAACACTTCTCCCCCCGATTATCACTGTTTCATAAACTGTTTATGGGCTGTGATCACTGGTGATCCTTGGGATCACCGCTCTTCACTGCTTCATAAACGGACACCTAAACATGATGTGGATAACTTTGAAAAAAATAATAAAATAAAGAATTAAAAAAAAAAAAAAGAAGCGCAATGCTGCAAAACATGTTGAACTTCAACAAGCTACGTTAACCCATGCCAGCCTCCTATCCTCTGTCTGATACAGCAATACATTCATGGGCTTGGTCTAGGGCAGGGATATGCGAGTAGTGGACCTCCATCTGTTTCAAAACTACAAGTCCTATCATGCCTCTGCCTCTGGGTGTTATGCTTGTGGTTGTCAGAGTCTTGCTATGCCTCATGGGATTGTAGTTCTGCAACTACTGGAGGTCCGCTAATTGCATATCCCTGGTCTAGGGTTTGACATTAAGGTAGACTATATCTTGAATATTCTATTCTATCTTTTTATTTATTTTGTATACGTTTTCTATGTGATTTATATGTATGAAATAACATTTGGTATTTTTATAAAGCCATCTTTGTTGTGGTGCCTAAAAAGTCCATGTTTTTTGTGCTATATCTTCTAACTTTACCTGGTTACCAAACCATTATGAAATGTTTACCCCAATGTTTAATATTTGTTTTTTTATTGTTCATGTGGTGACTGCCCCTATTATTGAAGTGTATAAAAACCTATATTTCTGTTCAATAAATTGATTCCTTTGGCTTTTACCTCCACATCTTGTCTGTGTACGGTGTTTGGAGTAAAGGACTGGTATTAGCTATCTGTCTGCTGGAAGGGTTTGGAAGACAGGAGGCACTGTTTGGCAGAGGCACTCAGGTGGGGTGCCAGGTGGTCCATCACAAATAGATACCGGTAGATAGATAGATAGATAGATAGATAGATAGATAGATAGATAGATAGATAGATAGATAGATAGATAGATAGATAGATAGATAGATAGATAGATAGATAGATAGATAGATAGATAGATAATGGCGTCATAGTCTGCAGTTTTTAATATATATATATATTATGAATAATACATAAGCGTATAGAATTATGTTTCTTAACATATGCAACAAATCTGTTTTGTAAACTGAAATAATGTTCTCTTTACTGCAATATGTTACATTTAGTAACTAGCTGTTAGTGTAATTACAGTAGTGTCGTTTCTCTTTGAAGACATGGTAATTTTATGTTTACCTTTTTATCTTCCAAGTTGTTTAGAATATTTTAGAGAAACCTGAACAAGGTCATGTAGCTAGCTGGCAGAATGACAGTATCTCTTTTATTTGTAATCTCCCAGGAGAATATTGCTTTTCTAATTTTTTTATTCGCTTTGTAGTGTCAGTTTTTATTATACCACCATTGCCTTTATTTGCTTTGTAAAATCTTTAACATTCAATGATAAGATGATTCATAACTTGATGTTCATTCTCCATATAAATGAAAATAGTCAGAAAATATGTAAAAAAATATATATAAGGCTAGACATTAGAATATTGTAATGTATTTTTTAAACTCTTGTTCATTACTTTGCAATGGAAATTTGACTTTCTAAATTAGGTAAATTACAATATGCTTTTATTTTATTTGCATATGATGGGGTATATGTGTGCTAAGTGAATTGTTATATCATTCACTAAAGAAATAGAAAAAAATTCCTTTCAAAGTAAAAATTGACTTTACTAAGTGAACAGGCCTTAAACTTTTAGTAAATACGTCACAATGGGGGTTATTTCTGAAAAGGCAAACTACAAATGCAAAGTGCACTTGAAATTACACTGAAAGTGCACTTGGAAGTGCAGTCACTGTAAATCTGAGGGGTTGATCGTAAATGAGGGGAAGCTCTGCTGCTTTTATCATCCAATCATGTGCAAGCTAAAATGCGTTTTTTTTAATTTTCCTTGCATGTCCCCCTCATGTCTATGGCGACTGCACTTCCAAGCGCACTTTCAGTGCAATTTCAAGTGCACGTTGCACTTGTAGTTTGCACTTGTAGTGCAAAGTGGATTTGCCTTTCGTAAATAACCCCCAATGTGGGAGGGCGCATGCGCGGCGCGATGCAGGAAGGACTCGCCTGAGCTTAGCTCCGTCCGACCCGGTCCTTCCAGGCCAGCTACCCAGGGCTATTCCACTCCAAACCTGGCGATTTCACCCTGCACCCCTGTGGGAAGCATCCGTGCATATCACTAGCGAAAAAAACACGGAAACAGCGCAAGAATCATAGCCTAACCAACTACCCCCTGGACATGGAGATAAGAACCAGCAGGGTCTCCCAAGATGGCACTGGCGCTAGACAACACATGGATCCAGGAAAGGCTCCCTCAGATCCCTCACCATGGCGGTCAAACTGTGAGTACAACGCTCCCCTGTCCAAGGCAGACTTAGATGCCAGCCTCACAGCCATATTTGAGAATATAGTGGAGAAGATTGAAAAGGAGGTACATAGCTTGATGTTATCTTTAGATGTTGGTATGTATTTTATCCCAAACCTTTCATATGGTAGGCCCACAATAGATCTTAATGGGATGGTCCACACTATTACTCTTCCATGCAATCCTCTCAGGCCACTGTTCATAGCCCTACCACATAGATATATGCAGGGCCGGACTGGGAGTAAAAACCAGCCCTGGAAAACCTTTCATACCAGCCCCATAGCATTATTATACCAGCCCAACATCATAACGTCATTATTTTCTTGTTTATAAAAGAGAAAACCATACATTTTAAAGAAACATTTAAAGAGCGTATTATATAAAGATAAGACAGATATGAAAGCACATAGGGCTAGGGAGATTAATATATATATATATATATATATATATATATATATATATATATATTACAGTGGAACCTCAGATTACGAGCATAATCCGTTCCAGGAGAATGCTCGTAATCCAAAGTACTCACATATCAAAGTGAGTTTCCCCATTGAAGTTAATGGAAACAAAAATAATTTGTTCCGCATTGACTTCAGATGCATGCAATACCGCATGTGGCCAGAGGTTGGGGGCACCGGAGAGCATCGGAGACACTCGGAAATGTCACTTGCCACTTGTCCCTTGTCACCAGATTCAGCATGTCACAACAGCAGGGGACTGGGTGACAGAGGACTGGGCGACAGCAGGGGACTGGGCGACAGAGGACTTGGTGACAGCAGGGGACTGGGTGACAGAGGACTTGGTGACAGCAGGGGACTGGGTGACAGAGGACTTGGTGACAGCAGGGGACTCGGTGACAGAGGAATTGGCGACAGCAGGGGACTGGATGACAGAGGACTTGGCGACAGCAGGGGACTGGGTGACAGAGGACTTGGCGACTGGGTGACAGAGGACTTGGCGATAGCAGAAGATTGGGTGACAGATGACTTGGCGACAGAGAACTTGGCGACAGCAGGGGACTGGGTGACAGAGGACTGGGTGACAGAGGGCTGGGTGACAGGGGACTGGGTGACAGCAGGGGACTGGGTGACAGAGGGCTGAGTGACAGAGGGCTGAGTGACAGAGGGCTGAGTGACAGAGGGCTGGGCGACAGCAGGGGACTGGGTGACAGAGGACTGGGTGACAGAGGACTGGGCGACAGAGGACTTGGTGACAGCAGGGGACTCGGTGACAGAGGAATTGGTGACAGCAGGGGACTGGATGACAGAGGACTTGGCGACAGCAGGGGACTGGGTGACAGAGGACATGGCGACTGGGTGACAGAGGACTTGGTGACAGCAGGGGATTGGGTGACAGAGGACTTGGCGACAGAGAACTTGGCGACAGCAGGGGACTGGTTGACAGGGGCTGGGTGACAGTAGGGGACTGGGTGACAGGGGACTGGGTGACAGAGGGCTGAGTGACAGAGGGCTGAGTGACAGAGGGCTGAGTGACAGGGGACTGGGTTACAGAGGGCTGAGTGACAGGGGACTGGGTTACAGAGGGCTGGGTGACAGCAGGGGACTGGGTGACAGCAGGGGACTGGGTGACATAGGGCTTGGTGACAGAGGCCTGGGTGACACAGAGGACTGGGTGACAGAGGACTGGGTGACACAGGGGACTGGGTGACACAGGGGACTGGGTGAAAGCAGGGGACTGGGTGACAGCAGGGGACTGGGTGACAGAGGGCTGGGTGACAGAGGGGACTGGGTGACACAGGGAGCTGGGTGACACAGGGGGCTGGGTGACACAGGGGACGGGGTGACACAGGGGACTGGGTGACACAGGGGACTGGGTGACACAGGGGACACAGGGCTGGGTGACAGTAGGGGGCTTGGTGACAGCAGGGGACTGGGTGACAGAGGGCTGGGTGACAGGGGACTGGGTGACAGCAGGGGACTGGGTGACAGGGGACTGGGTGACAGGGGACTGGGTGACAGCAGGGGACTGGGTGACACAGGGGACTGGGTGACACAGGGGACTGGGTGACACAGGGCTGGGTGACAGCAGGGGACTGGGTGACAGGGGACTGGGTGACACAGGACTGGGTGAGACAGGGGACTGGGTAACACAGGACTGGGTGACACGGGGGAGACTAGGTGACACAGGACTGGGTGACACAGGGGACTGGGTGACACAGGACTGGGTGACACAGGACTGGGTGACACAGGGGACTGGGTGACACAGGGGGCTGGGTGACACAGGGGGCTGGGTGACACAGAGGACTGGGTGACACAGGGGACTGGGTGACACAGGACTGGGTGACACAGGGGACTGGGTGACACAGGACTGGGTGACACAGGGGACTTGGTGACACAGGACTGGGTGACACAGGGGACTGGGTGACACAGGACTGGGTGACACGGGAGACTAGGTGACACAGGACTGGGTGACACAGGGGACTGGGTGACACAGGACTGGGTGACACAGGACTGGGTGACACAGGGGACTCGGTGACACAGGGGGCTGGGTGACACAGGGGACTGGGTGACACAGGGGCTGGGTGACACAGGGGACTGGGTGAGATAGGGGACTGGGTGACACAGAGGACTGGGTGACACAGGGCTGGGTGACAGCAGGGGACTCTGTGACACAGGGGGCTGGGTGACAGCAGGGGACTGAGTGACACAGGGGACTGGGTGACACAGGGGACTGGGTGACACGGGACTGGGTGACACAGGGGACTGGGTGACACAGGACTGGGTGAAACAGGGCTGGGTGACACAGGACTAGGTGACACAGGGGACTGGGTGACACAGGACTGGGTGACACAGGGGACTGGGTGACACAGGGGACTGGGTGACCCAGGACTGGGTGACACAGGGGACTGGGTGACACAGGACTGGGTGACACAGGGGACTGGGTGACACAGGACTGGGTGACACAGGGGACTGGGTGACACAGGACTGGGTGACACAGGGGACTGGGTGACCCAGAACTGGGTGACACAGGGGACTGGGTGACACAGGACTGGGTGACACAGGGGACTGGGTGACACAGGACTGGGTGACACAGGGGACTGGGTGACACAGGGGACTGGGTGACACAGGACTGGGTGACACAGGGGACTGGGTGACACAGGGCTGGGTGAGATAGGGGACTGGGTGACACTGGGGCTGGGTGACACAGGGGACTGCTTGACACAGGGGACTGGGTGACACAGGGGCTGGGTGACACAGGGGACTGGGTGACACAGGGGACTGGGTGACACCGGGGCTGGGTGACACAGGGGACTGGGTGACACAGGGGACTGGGTGACGGCAGGGGACTGACACAGGGGACTGGGTGACACATGGCTGGGTGACAGCAGGGGACTGACACTGGGGACTGGGTGACACTGGGGACTGGGTGACACTGGGGACTGGGGGACTGGGTGACACTGGGGACTAGGGGACTGGGTGACACTGGGGACTGGGTGACACTGGGGACTAGGGGACTGGGTGACACTGGGGACTGGACTCTCTCTCTCTCACCATTCCATGGTCAACCCCCCCCTCCCCTCTCTCTGAGATAATTAGACAGACTGATTACATTTTCCAGGGGCAGCAAAGAGAGAGGAGGGGGGGGGGCGGGGGGTGCACCGTTATATGGTGAGAGAGAGTCGAGAGATGCACACAGTATACAGGATTTGTTCATCACCTTGTGCTCCAAGGATGGCCGGGCCGGGCGTTCACTTCTTCTCCTCTGGCTGCGGCTGAAGACACGTGACTCTGCACTGGGCGGTGCTGGCGCCGCACGGGAAGATGGAACAAGGTCTGACGTTCAGTTCTTCTCCCGCTCGGCTCCTCCCCTCCCTCAGACACGTGACGTGACACGATCGCTCCAGTCCACACAGGCACAGCGCGGGAAGGAAAGTGCAGCATGGCGGCCGCAAACCGCCGGCGGCCGGCCGCCGCTGCTTTTATTAACATACATAGTGTGAGTGAGACTTTAACATGACACTGGAGAGGGCAGGCGCATAATTTAAAAGTGCGGCCGCGATGGCGGCCGCCGCGGCCCACAGGCAGCTGAGCTGATTAATATTTGATTGACAGCCGGCGGCCTACCGGGAATTTTCCCGGTATCCCGGTAGGCCAGTCCGGCCCTGGATATATGCTTAAATCGGTCTTTGTCTCACAACTCTGCTCCCCGAATATAATCTTTAATGGGTCTTAAAATTATTTCCCACAATGTCCAGGGATTCAACTCCCCCCATAAACGAAAGAAGGCATTCCATCATTACAAAAGACTTTAAGCGGATATTATCCTGCTTCAGGAAACGCACTTCGTAACTAATAATCACCCCAAATACTTTGACAGGACCTATAGTCAACTTCATTACACAACCTTTACTAATAAAACCCGTGGCGTTGCCGTTTTTGTCCGTGACTCGATCATTTTTGACGTTCAGAAGACTTAAGGACACAGAAGAGCGCTTCATTATTCTCAAAGGCATTATTAATAACCGTGCTATTACTATAGCATCAATATACGCCCTAAATGAGTCTCAATCCACGTTTTTTGCGATTTTTTTTTAATTCTAGACCGGTTCAACTCTCCTCATATTTTTGTAGGGGGAGATTTCAATCTCTCTGCCAAGCCCACCCTTGATCGCAGTACGGTCACCCCTTCATCTAAGGCCTTTTCTAAATCTATGAACAGCTCCTTAAATAAACTACAACTGGTCGACTCCTGGAGGGCCCATAACACTGGTCTGAAGTCATACACCCACTACTCTCACCCCCACGATTGTTACGCAAGACTAGATTATATTTTTTGCACCCCTATCTTGCTGGCCAACTTGTCCCATGCACACTTCCACCCCTGCCCTTGGTCAGACCACAACATCACCTCTTTAGAAACCTCTTACATAGGCCTTTCCCCTTCGCCCTTTAATTGGCGCCTTAATGACCTACTTTTAACAGACCTACATGACACTCACACTGTGTCCACTCACATTGAAAACTATTTCTCTGAGAATCTCAACGAGGAAACCTCACCATCCACTTTATGGGTAGCCCATAAGGCTGTCCTGAGGGGACACTTAATTTCCCTGGCTGCGTCTAAAACAAAGCTAGACTAGCGGACATTAAAAGTCTTAACAAAGACTTGGAGCACTTATATAATAAACTACACCAATCCCCCTCTCAGGAAGTTACCCAACTGATCCGTACTAAAAGTCATGCATTAGATCTCATTCTCTCTGCCAATACCGAAAGATCTCTTAGATTTTCTAAGGCCAAATTCCTCCTACATAGCAATTCTCCATCGACTATGGTTGCAAGGAAACTCAATCAGACAACAAACCCACTCACGTCTACAAATTAAGGGATAATAAGGGGAATTTAGTCACTCATCCCCAGGAGGTACTTCAAATATCCACTGCTTTTTACAAAAATCTGCTGGCTAGCCCCCAAGACTCCCCAGATCCCTCCTCTAGAGCCTGGCTTGACAACATACAACTTCCCTCCCTCAACCAACAACAAATTGATGTTCTTAATGAACCTTGTTCAATAACTGAAATTCTTTGTGTCATTAAATCCTTGAAAACCTCCACAGCCCCTGGACCTGACGGTTACTCCTCCTCCTACTATTAAAAATTTGCAACTATCTTGGCCCCCCACCTAACTAATTTGTTTAACCACATCCTGGCCGGCAACCAATGTACAAAACATGAAATACCCCCTCAAGGGTGGGACTTTATAAGTGACACAAACACGTGAATGAGTAGAAAAATATATAGCAAATGTATTTAAATAATTCAAGTCAGGACATCGTACAGTGTCCTAGCAAGGATAAAAGACCACATGCAAGTGGTATACAGATCCTATTTGTAAAGCAATAAAACAGACATGAGACAAAAATTGGTCCAACCCGACAGCCGTTTCGGTATCTGTGATCCTTCTTCAAGGGGTATTACAGACGATCATTGTGTCAGAGAAATACATGTCTATT
Organism: Rana temporaria; assembly: GCF_905171775.1. Lineage (NCBI taxonomy): Eukaryota > Metazoa > Chordata > Amphibia > Anura > Ranidae > Rana > Rana temporaria. The sequence goes on from NC_053493.1 coordinate 223,464,259, forward strand.
AGAAAAGAGATATATACACATATTACATAGAAAAAATTCAACTTAAACAATATTTACAACTCAAGTGACCGAAATTGTTAAAAAAATGGGGAAGGGGAGACAAGAAAAGGACAGCCATACAACTATGTCATTTATCAAAACAGATATGAGCTACTTACAGTCAATAAGATCTGTAGATAGAATCCTGTCTCAGTGTGAAAGTACGCCAAAAACAAGGGGAGAATGCTGTATATGGAGATCAATGTCTCTGTGTTCACGGGGAGGATATACAATCATAGCCTACCAAAAAGGTCCACGCCTAGGGAAGGAAGGGAAAGAGGGAAAAAAATAAAATAAAAAAAAAAGTATATATAATATGCAGTGGCGGCCCGTCCATAGGGGGCGCATGGGCGCCGCCCCCCCTCTCCCCAAAGCCAGTAAAAAAAAAAAAAAAAAAAAATGAAAAAAATTTTTTTTTTTTTGGGCCCTTTAAGAAAAAAAAAAGGTCCTTTAAGACGGTGCATGTTCAGGGTGAGCGCCGGTCAAAGACTCAGAGCACTGCTATAGCATCATTGAAGCGTCATGCCAATGCAGCAGGCAAGACGCTTCATTTGCAGTTTTTTTTTAAGCTCTGTGGCTATGTGCTGTGCGCCATGAGCCAATCACTCTCCAGTGTCTCCACTCTCCTCTCTAATTGGGTCCTGCTGCTTCCTCACTGCAGAAGGAAATGGGCGGTGCTTTCCCCAGGGCAGTGTTACTTCGGTTTTGACTCCAGGAGGATTAAGGTAATTAACTTTATTAAAATACTTTATTTGTCTCATTGTCTGTCCTGTCCACCCCATCATGTCCACCACCTTATGCTGTATGCTCAGCCTGTACTGTGATCGGACTGAGAGAGGACAGGAGGGAGGGGGAGGGTGCCGTGCTTCACATCTCCTGTCTGTGTGTGAGGGCTTAGAGTACCTGCGTCCTGCAGCTGTACAGATCTCTTATCTCTGTCTGTCTATCTAATCTATCTGACTGTCCTGCCTGTCCTCTCTCTCTCTCTCTCTCTCTCTCTCTCTCTCTCTCTCTCTCTTTCTTTCTCTCTATCTCTCTATAGCTCTATCTATCTATCTATCTCTCTTTCTATAGATCTATCTATCTATCTATCTATCTATCTATCTATCTATCTATCTATCTATAGCTCTATCTATAGCTCTATCTATCTATCTCTCGATCTATAGATCTATCTATCTCTCTCTATCTATAGCTCTATCTATCTATCTATCTATCTATCTATCTATCTATCTATCTATCTATCTATCTATCTATCTATCTATCTATCTCTCTATAGCTCTATCTATCTATCTATCTATCTATCTATCTATCTATCTATCTATCTATCTATATATCTATCTATCTATCTATCTATCTCTCTATCTATAGATCTATCTCTCTATCTATAGATCTATCTCTCTATCTATAGATCTATCTCTCTATCTATAGATCTATCTCTCTATCTATAGCTCTATCTATCTATCTATCTATCTATCTATCTATCTATCTATCTCTCTATCTATAGATCTATCTCTCTATCTATAGATCTATCTCTCTATCTATAGATCTATCTCTCTATCTATAGATCTATCTCTCTATCTATAGCTCTATCTATCTATCTATCTATCTATCTATCTATCTATCTATCTCTCTATCTATAGATCTATCTCTCTATCTATAGATCTATCTCTCTATCTATAGATCTATCTCTCTATCTATAGATCTATCTCTCTATCTATAGCTCTATCTATCTATCTATCTATCTATCTATCTATCTATCTATCTATCTCTCTATCTATAGATCTATCTCTCTATCTATAGATCTATCTCTCTATCTATAGATCTATCTCTCTATCTATAGATCTATCTCTCTATCTATAGATCTATCTCTCTATCTATAGCTCTATCTATCTATCTATCTATCTATCTATCTATCTATCTATCTATCTATCTATCTATCTATCTATCTCTCTATCTATAGATCTATCTCTCTATCTATAGCTCTATCTATCTATCTATCTATCTATCTATCTATCTATCTATCTATCTATCTATCTATCTATCTATCTATCTATCTATCTATCTATCTCTCTTTCTATAGATCTATCTATCTATCTATCTATCTATCTATCTATCTATCTATCTATCTATAGCTCTATCTATAGCTCTATCTATCTATCTCTCGATCTATAGATCTATCTATCTCTCTCTATCTATCTATCTCTCTATCTATAGATCTATCTATCTCTCTATCTATAGCTCTATCTATCTATCTATCTATCTATCTATCTATCTATCTATCTATCTATCTATCTATCTCTCTTTCTATAGATCTATCTCTCTTTCTATAGATCTATCTATCTATCTATCTATCTATCTATCTATCTATCTATCTATCTATCTATCTATCTATCTATAGCTCTATCTATAGCTCTATCTATCTATCTCTCGATCTATAGATCTATCTATCTATCTCTCGATCTATAGATCTATCTATCTCTCTCTATCTATCTATCTCTCTATCTATAGCTCTATGTCTCTATCTATCTATAGCTCTATCTATAGCTCTATCTATCTATCTCTCGATCTATAGATCTATCTATCTCTCTCTATATATCTATCTCTCTATCTATAGCTCTATGTCTCTATCTATCTATCTATCTATAGCTCTATCTCTATCTCTCTCTCTCTCTCTATAGATCTATGTCTCTATCTATCTATGTCTCTATCTATCTATGTCTCTATCTATCTATCTATCTATCTGTTAGCTACCTCTGTCTAATTATCTATCTATTTATCTATCTAATTATCTGTCTGTCTATCTATATCTATCTGTCTGTTTAATTATCTATCTATCTATCTATCTATCTATCTATCTATCTATCTATCTATCTATCTATCTATCTATCTATAGCTATCTGCCTAATTATCTATTTATCTATCTAATTATCTATCTATATCTATATGTCTGTCTGTTTAATTATCTATCTATCTATCTATCTATCTATCTATCTATAGCTCTATGTCTCTATCTATCTATCTATCTATCTATAGCTCTATATCTCTATGTCTCTATCTATCTATCTATCTATCTATCTATCTATCTATCTATCTATCTATCTATCTATCTATTTGTCTGTCTATCTAATTATCTATAGCTAGCTGTCTGTCTGATTATCTATCTATCTATCTATCTATCTGTCTATCTATCTATATCCATCTAATTATCTATCTATATCTATATATCTGTCTGTTTAATTATCTATCTACAGCTCTATCTCTTTATCTATCTACAGCTCTATCTATCTATCTATCTATCTATCTATCTATCTATCTATCTATCTATCTATCTATCTATCTATCGCTCTCCCTCTCTCTCTCTCTCTCTTTCTCTGTCTCTCTCTATCTGTTTAATTGTCTGTCTATCTATCTATCTATCTATCTATCGCTCTCTATCTAATTATCTATCTATATCTGTCTGTCTGATTATCTATCTATCTATCTATCTATCTATCGATCTATCTATCGATCTATCTAATTATCTATATCTATATGTCTGTCTAATTATCTATCTATCTATCTATCTAATTATCTATCTGTATGTTTAATTATCTATCTATCTATCTATCTATCTATAGCTCTATGTCTCTATCTATCTATCTATCTATCTATCTATAGCTCTATATCTCTATCTATCTATCTATCTATCTATCTATCTATCTATCTATCTATCTATCTATCTATTTGTCTGTCTATCTAATTATCTATAGCTAGCTGTCTGTCTGATTATCTATCTATCTATCTATCTATCTGTCTATCTATCTATATCCATCTAATTATCTATCTATATCTATATATCTGTCTGTTTAATTATCTATCTACAGCTCTATCTCTTTATCTATCTACAGCTCTATCTATCTATCTATCTATCTATCTATCTATCTATCTATCTATCTATCTATCTATCTATCTATCGCTCTCCCTCTCTCTCTCTCTCTCTTTCTCTGTCTCTCTCTATCTGTTTAATTGTCTGTCTATCTATCTATCTATCTATCTATCTATCGCTCTCTATCTAATTATCTATCTATATCTGTCTGTCTGATTATCTATCTATCTATCTATCTATCTATCGATCTATCTATCGATCTATCTAATTATCTATATCTATATGTCTGTCTAATTATCTATCTATCTATCTATCTAATTATCTATCTGTATGTCTAATTATCTATCTATCTAATTATCTATAGCTCTATCTCTCTCCCCCTCCCTCCCTCCATCTATCTATCTGTTTAATTATCTATTTATCTATAGCTCTATCTAGCTATGTCTCTCTATCTATCTATCTGTCTGTCTATCTAATTATCTATCTAATTATATATAGCTCTATCTCTCGCTCCCTCCCCCTCCCTCTATCTATCCATCTATCTATCTATAGCTATCTGCCTAATTATCTATTTATCTATCTAATTATCTATCTATCTATCTATCTATCTATCTATCTATCTATCTATCTATCTATCTATCTATCTATCTATCTATCTATATATTTGTTTTATTATCTGTCTGTCTATCTATCTATCTGTCTCTCTGTCTGTCTGCAGGTCCCATTGTCTGCGAGTTGCGGGGGGGGGGGGGTTGACTGGGGTTTTGTTTGCGCCCCCCCAAAAAAATAGAGCACCAGCCGCCACTGATAATATGTATATATCATTGTTTGTTGCATTCAAAGAATTAAATGCAGACACACATTTATAACAAGGAAGAGTAACCCCATAGAGCTGGTAATCCAAAAATGGAGAGTAACTTACCAGATATGGAAATCCATATAGGAGAGGGTATGCATGTGCCAGAGAACAAAAGTTCAGCCACAAGGAGACAAACTACCCAGATTATCCTATGATTCAGGAAGGGTGGATTGCTGGGTGATCGCAAGCAGAGATCACTGGAAAAAGGAATTTAAGAGTATATATAAATAATATGTTTGGCTAGTCTGGTGAAGTGTGCATAAAGGCACAGCACCAAAAACAAACAATAAGCCAAACATCAACAACCAGTGGTCCTACCTGCATGTGAGAAGTCTCCATAAGTCCAGCAGACACCATGACAGTCAGAGACAATAGCGTCTGCAATGGGCTTAAAAAGAGTCCATTGGTGGCTATGGCGCATGCGCGCGCACGTGCTGCGTAGTGACGCAATTGCGTCTTGAAAAAAAAAAAAAAAAACGGGATGGGCTTGAATAGAGTACATTGGCGGCTTAGGCGCATGCGCGCGCGCACGCGCTGCGTAATGACGCATTTGCGGAAATGACGCTATTGTGATGAAGCCCGCAAGTGGACACCAGCACATTAATATCAGTGCGGTGACTACACTCGAACATCAATGCCTACACAGTCCAAATAAGTTTAGCAGACGCCATGATAGTCAAAAATATGGACGTCCACAAAGGGCCCAAGTAGAGCCCATTGATGGCACAAGTGTAGTACGCATGTGTCAATCAGCATGGTAGCACCATTGCTGCAATGACACATATAGTATCGTTGGCATGATGACGCAATCGCGGCAGACGGGCATAAAGTCCGCAAGTGGACGCAATTATATCAATGTCAATATGGTGATTCCATATATGACATTGATCAAAAATTGAAAATAAAATAAAATTAAAAATTAAAAATAATAGAGGGAGGAGATATCACTTAAATAAGTGATATTGCCAGTGCAAATCCACCCTTACACAAGTATGTAACCCGAATTAGGATGACAATGCCATCAATACGGGACAAAAAACAAAACAAAAAATTAACCAATTTCCTGAGGAAATGCTCCTTGCTAACATGTCTCTCATCCCTAAGCCGCATAAAGATCATTCCCTCCCCCAAAATTTCCGCCCCATCTCGGTTTTGAACAATGATCTAAAAAATCTTCGGTAGATTACTGGCTGATAGGCTATCCAGGGTCATCTCACCTTTAGTTCACTTGGACCAGACAGGTTTTATCCCTGGCCGACAAATTGTAGATAATATCAGACTGGTAACCAATATAGTACAAGACGCCAATCTGCACTACCGTCAAGCTTGCCTACTAAGTTTGGACATCAACAAGGCCTTCGATAGCGTAGAATGGTCCTATCTCAATTACCTCCTCCCTAGATTTGGTATCCCGGATAAATTTCTTCAGGGCTTCAATGCCCTATATCATTCCCCTCAAACTCGAATCAGGATCCCTGGGAACAACTCCCAATTTTTTACCTTAGTTGTCCTCTGTCTCCCCTCCTTTTTGCCTTAGCTATTGAACCTCTGGCTCAAGCTATTAGGAACAACACAGATATCAGGGGTTACACCAAAGGCCAAAACATGTTTAAAATTAGTCTGTATGCGGATGATGCCCTTGTTTTCCTCACTGAACCTCTCATATCTATCCCTGTCCTCTTGAAGGAACTCGATTGATTCAAAAATATCTCGGGCCTCGGTATTAACTCTAGTAAATATGCAGCCCTCCCAATTAACCTCCCTCAGAACTTACATGATCTATTAAAAACGAATTTCTCATTTACATGGTGTTCCCATTCCTTTAAATACTTAGGTGTGCACATCTCATCCTCCCATAAGCTCTTATACAAATCTAACTATACCCCTCTCTTCTCACATATTGAACATCTCCTCAATACCTGGTCCTCATACCATATATCATTTCTCGGCCGGATATGTGCCATCAAAATGAACATTATCCCCAAGCTCCTCTACTATTTTCGTACACTTCTCATTAACATCTCCAAATCCAAATTGGACTCCCTCCAGAGGTCATTCAATAAATGTATATGGTCCGGAAGAAAACCTAGATGCAGTTATGCTCTTTTACACAGACCCCAATCAGACCCTAACCTCTGGCACTATTTTCTTGCAGCAAGGCTGGTACAGCTTGCCTAATGGTTCTCCCTATCCCATGATATCCCCTGGAGGAGATTTGAAGCTGCTTCCATTCGCCCCTATCATCTACAGGGTATCCTATGGGCGAATTCCATTTTATACCGTAACCTCCTTAAATGTAATACTATTGTGGCCCACTTTGTGCAAATTTGGCGCAAGGTGGAAACCCCATCTTCCAACCCGCCCCCACTAGCTTCTTTCTTGGGAGATCCCAGATTCCCAACAGCATATAATGATGAGAGTCAATTTTTCTATGGATCGCCAATGACCTAACTACCCTGAGATCACTCCTTACCAAATGGGAGTTCTCGTCATTCTCCTCATTACAGTCAAGATTTGGTCTACCAGACTCAGAACATGAACACTACACTAGTATTAGAGCTTTTTTTGCTAAATATTTTTCGTTGTCTACCAGTGTGACCAACACAGTGTTTGAAAGAGCCTGTATCTCCTCCTCTGGTGATAAGGGATTCATTTCTAGACTTTACAAAACTCTTAATTGCACTACACAGTCTGATAAATCAGAACCCATGCTCTGGTAGGAGGTTGAACTGGATAGTTCCTTCTCGGTGGACACATGGAATACCATGGCAGATAACTTACGTAAATGTAACAAAGCCATTTCATTTAGAGAAACTCCACTGAAATTGTTCTCCAGATGGTATTTAACCCCCTCCAGGATTCATACCTTTTACCCCACGGCTTCCCCTGGCTGCTTCCGGGGATGCCCAGACCCAGGTACATTTCTGCATACCTTCTGGAACTGCCCACACCTGGACCAAATCTGGCATTTGGCTACAGTCAGATTTGAATCCTCATCTAAACTCAAACTAAATATCACACCCAGTATCTGCCTGTTGTTTGATGATATCCCAGATATTCCTAAACCAAGTGCTAGTGTTTCATTCCCTGTGTAGTTGTATATTGTGGATGATTGGCTTGAACTGGAAATCAAGAAATTTGATCTGCTCACAGGTACTCGCTAGGATGGAGATGCTAAAAATTTCAGAAAGAATATTTCACACCCTCAATGATAGTCTCCATGTCTATGATGCAAAATGGTCATATTGGAACCTAATGTAAGGTCCCTCTTTATCCTCCCCCTATTCCCCCCATTTTCTTGTTCCCATCATTTTTGTATATTCGTGTTTGCTTTTATGGTTGTCATGTACACATACTACCTCTCACCTTCTTCCTTAAGACGCAATGTTTGTACTACTACTGAACAAGTATTTATATTAACCATGTTTCTCTTTACTCTCCCCAACCATGTCATGTAACTTCTCTGATTTTTATTTTTTCAATACAACTTTTGTAAACAAAAAAAAATAACCCCCAATGTGTACTATGTGTACTCATTTTTATACAGTACATAACTATATCATATGGATAACATTTGAATGCATGCAGATCTGTTTACGCTTCTTGTCTCCTGATTCCATTATTGTGTTTAAATACATATTTTTACATTCATTCTCCAGGGAAAACAGCATTCTTTCCTAACTGCAGGGACAAAAATTAATTAATGGGTCAGCCAAAATAATAATCATTGTGTAGCATGACGAAGATAGAAGAAACTCTGCATGAATAATGAGTAAAAGTGTTTTCCCCGTTACCATGTGTAATTGCAGATTATACAATGGAATATATATATTAAAATACCCACGCTACTGATCTCTATAGTAACAGCGGCTGTGCAAAAGACAATCAATGTTGTTATAATTATTAAAGCTCAGTACACAGCACTCAATTGTGTTATCCTGTTGCTCTTATCTACTATTAATTAACCATGTGAAACATATAAATTCATCATTCACATTAATGCTCCTGTGCATGAATCATTTCAAAAACTGCAAAAATTTCCTGTCTCATTAGTGAACTGTAACATCCATATGCAAAGTGTCCAATTGCTTTACAATGTTGTTCCTCTGTAAATCAATCAGTGATGTCTCTTTTCAAAGTGCCAAAATATAATATACATATATTCTCTTCTGTGTTACTTATCCTCAACTGTACTTGTACACTCGCCAGATGACCAAGACCACTCTGAAAAGAGGCCTTTTGGAACCTTGCTTTGTGCACTGGTCCAAATCATTTGGTGAAGGGGGGATTATGATGTGGGGTTGTTTTTCAGGTGTTGTTTTCAGGTGTTGGGCTGGTCTCTTTAGTTCCAGTGAAGGAAACATGTAAGGCGTCAGCATACCAAGACATTTTGGACAATTTCATCCTCCTAACTTTGTGGGAATAGTTTGGGGATGGCCCCTTCCTCTTCCAACATGACTGCGCACCAGTGCACAAAGCCATGTCCATAAAGACAAGGACGGACGAGTTTCGAGTGGAGGAACTTGACTGGCTTTCCTCAACCCGATTGAACACCTTTGGGCTGAATTAGCATGGAGACTGCAGGTCAGATCTTCTCATCCACATCAGTGCCTAACCTCACAAATGCACTTCTATAAGAATGATCAAACATTCTCATAGAGACACTCCTAAACCTTGTGGACAGCCTTTCCAGAAGAGTTGAAGATGTTATAACTGCAAAGGTTGGGCCAACTTAATGTTGAACCCTATTGACTAAGACTGGGATGTCATTAAAGTTCATGTGCATGTAAAGGCAAGCATCCCAATACTTTTGGTAGTATAGTGTATGCACATACTGTACCTGGGTTAAATCACTTTTGTATCACCAGCCGACTTCACCATCTCTCTTTAACCTCCCTAGCGGTATGATTCTTTCCAATTTTACTTGCTGAAAGCAGTACCAAACAAGAGGTAAATCTGTCCAAACAAGAGTCTAGTAGGCAACCCAGGTATGACATTTTTTTAAAAACAAAATTATAAATTATAATATAATAAATAATTATAAATAATTATAACAAATAATAATATAATTATAATAAAAATTATTCAATAATGTAATCAACTCAAAATCACTGAAATTTGCTCAGTTGCAGAATTGTCGCTGTCATTACTTTTATTTTTTTATGATGAATTTCCCCACAAATCGCTATCGCACAATTCTGCAAGTGATTATAATTTATTATCGCTATTTTCTAGCTGCTCTAAAACCATTTTTGACACAAAGGGACACTTTTGGTTGCTATGGACAATCTACAGTTTGCAGGCAGAAAGAACAGTTTTTATTATATAAAAGAACATGTAGGGCACTGGGCAGACCACTAGGGACAAGGGGGGTGTGTATTTTTTACATACAGTACTGTAATCTATAAGATTACAGAATACTGTATGTAAGGTGTTTGTTTACCTTTTTGAATTTGGCGCCGTTCTCCGCCCCCGTGCGTCGTAACGTCGCAGGGTACGGAGATCGGCGGCACACAGAGGCACTGTGTGAATCGAGCGAGGTCCCGCTCGCTCACACAGCGCGGTGGCATCGCTGGATCCAGGGACAAGGTAAGTAACTTTGTCTGCGGCTGCAGGCGAGCCCGAGTCTGACTCTGGGTTACCGATCCCAGCACAAAAATGTAACCCCGAGTCATACTGCTAGTAGGTGATTAATATCTCACCACTCTCAGGTGTCAGGCTCTCATTCAGCATTTTATCCCCCCCCCCACTTCCTTTTCAGGAGCACTTTTCATGGTGGTGTACATCATCACTATTTTTTCACCGCAAGAAGAAATGTTGATGTTTTGAAACTGAGCATTTTTTACACTTTATAAAACTTTTGCATACATTTTGACATTATATATGGACTTGCTTTATATGGATTTGTTAATATAAGATGTGTTTATTATATGTTTAAAGGGTCACTAAAGGAAAAAAAAATTGCTGAAATGACTGTTTATTGGGTATAGAGACATAAAAGTTAACTGATTCCTTTTAAAAATGATTAAAAATGATTAAAAATTGAATTTAATCTATCATATAATGTGCCTCTAGTTTCACTTTCGGTTTTAAAGGTACATACATGAAGTTCCGGGTGAGAGGTGAGTCGGGAAGACTCACAGAACAAAAACAAACAAATCCAGGGCAGTGTTTTGTTTTTAAAATGAATCTGATTGGTTCTGAGGAGTTTTAGACACACAGTAATGACAGCTTAGACCACCGTGAAAATCTCCCAATACCATGGTTATAAGGAAACAGGCAACCAGAAAGTATGGAGATCACAGCAGAATTACAGCCACTTCAAAGCAAAAACGAACAATGAGGACATGAAATCAGTACTGCAGTAAGGTAAAGGAAGCTATTTAGCTAAAAAAAAAAAAATTCCTTTAGTGACCCTTTAAGGCACTTTACTGTGTTTCTTAAGATATGTATTAATTTGTATAAGGACAGCACACTTTGAAATATTGTTTTATCGCACTAAATCACTTGCCATCAGGGAAACTCTTGTTTATTTTTCCCCGAGACGTATGATACCTGCTTTTGGGGTTGCCTCTCTCATGGCTCATTGGTCCACATATTTTGGGAGTGTGAGAGATTTACACTTATAAGCCAAAAAAATTCAGATAATGCTTCTAATGCCGCGTAAATACGATTGGATTTTCCGTCAGAAAAACCTTGTATTGTTTTTGCGATGGAATTCTGCTCAAGCTTGGCTTGCATACACACGGTCACACAAAAGTTCTCATTCTCAAGAATGTGGTGACATACAACGTCAGAATTGCTACAGACGATCTGATTTTCCGATAGGAATTTGTTCCATTGGAAAATTTGATAACCAGCTTTCAATCTTTTGTTGGCGTAAATTTCCGACAGCAAAAGTCCGATGGAGTTTTGGAATTTCCGTTCAAAAGCTCACATCAAACTTTTGCTGTCGGAATTTCCGATCGTGTGTACGGGGCATAAGATTCCAGGCTACAAAATACAAAATGTCTTTGATCTCCTTAACTGTAATGATTACAATCTAAAGTTTACAATGACTTATGATAGAAGTAGCATTACCTTTTTGGACGTGAGACTTTATGTAGATGCCAGCAGACACCTTTGCAGCACCCTATTCCGGAAGAGCACAGCTGGAAACACAGTACTCCACGCTGACAGCTCCCATCCACTCCCCTTGAAGAATTCCATACCCTTTGGACAGTATTTGCGACTACGTCGCAATTGTTGCCCTTTTTCTCGAGGAAGCCGGCAAACTGCAAGACCACCTCCTTTGCTGAGGCTATAGCCGTAAGTGTTTGCGGAAGGCCTATAATAAAACCAATTTGCTTCCCAGACACACACTTCTACACAAAAAGAAAGTATTGCCCAATCCTGACTTAGATGTCACCAAATTCATTCTACGATTTTCCCGTCAACATAAATCTATTCAACAAATCCTTTCTAAAAATTGGACCATCCTCACCGATGATCCAAAGATTAAATCACTCATTGCGGATCACCCCTCCATCACTTTCAAACGTGCTACTTCGATCAAGGATCGTCTAGTCCAAAGTGAATACAGGGATGCCGCAAAGAAGGATAAACATTGCCCTATACGTGGTACCTTCCCATGTGGCCACTGTTCTCATTGTCCCCTCATTAAGAAAGCAAAGGTTTTTCGGCTTCCAAATGGCAACCTTTTTAAACCTCTCCATTTTTCTAACTGTCAAACTCAGGGTATTGTTTACTTAATGGAATGTGAATGTGGGGCTTTTTATATCGGAAAGACGAAACAACAATTCTGGTGCAGAATGGCGAAACATATTTATAGCATGGAAATAGGGAACTTACATCTCCCAATTGGGAGACATACAGTAACTCATCATAACTACATTGTACCTAAAGTTTCCTTCACCGCGCTCTACAGAATTCACATTCCAAATAGAGGCGGTGATTGGAACAAAATCCTGCCCCAAAATGAGCAGCGTTGGATTTTCAGATTGCAAGCTACAGCCCCGCCGGGCTTAAACAAATCAGTTTAGTTTGCCCCCTTCCTTAAGGGCTTTGTATCAGGGAAAACACAATAACACATACATTTTCCCTCCCTGTTCTACTATCCATTCTCTGCCCATCTCTCGCACAGCTGTTTTCGACCCTCCACAGAGAACCATTAGGCGTGTGATTCCCCCACACATTTCCCTTTATGATCATTACAATACTGGTTGCTTTAGAACTCGTAGCAACATGATACATTCATTCTCTATACTGATCGGATTACTATGTTTTTGTTGAAAATGCTTGTTGAGGTATCTTTCTGTGCTGCACTCTATGTTCTTTTAGAATAACATACACACAACCATATTCAGGTAGTTACATATGTATAGTGGGTAACAAAAATTATTGTTGGTTTTTGGATCATATTCTTGTTGTCGCATATTCACTGCTACCCAGTTTCTGTAATGCGAATTTGGAACACTACCGTGTATTAACTAGTATTCATTCTAATTTTATCTGCAATGACCTTTTGAATGTATGAATGTCCTTTATTTATTGTTCTTTTCTTTGTGCTGTCTGATTAATCCCTTTCTCCACAGCTCTCCCGGGGATGTCCCCTTCAGATTTCCAGCAGCGCGCATTCCCCACTGTACTCCTGCCCACCGCCCAGCAGGGTGAGAATATAGCGTACTTGTGCGCTTTAGCTTTTCTCCACATGATGACAGTGCACGGCCGTCACCAGTGCACTCTCCCCCTGCTGGCGGCATGTGAAACTAATCCTGCACCCTGTGACAGGCTGCGCGTGTGCGCGGCTGGTCCGCGCACACGCGATGATGTCACGACGTTACGCCCGGGTGTCGGAAACGGCGGCTGTCGCCGACGCTGCTTGGCATGTTCACACGCCGAGGCGGCCACCCCCTCCCATAAACCTCGCATGATTGCCAGGTGTACACCTGGAACCACGACCATGCAGGTAAGGCTGGTTACTGTGCGCCCAATTAGGGAAAGAGGGTGGGTTAGGCTAAACCCCTCCCTTCCCCCCCTCATCTATAGCATTGCTGCACTATATATACTTTGCCCATTTGCTTCTCCTGGAGGCATATATTGCAACCTCCAGGACTAGCACATTGCTCATCGCTCTGCTCTGGGTAAGTTATGCCATTATTCTCTTTTACCTTTAATACCTTCCATTTGGCATTCCTTTGTTTCCTCTCCTGATGTCTAAAAATGTACTGTTGTATCTACTTCATTACTATAGAGAGAACCTCGCTTGTTAAGTGCGGCTTTCCCCCGGCCCTAGCGGTCTTTCCATCAGAGAGTTTGACACTTGTCCTTTGGATGCCTGAAAATTGTTCTTTTAAATATAAAGAAAACTCTTTATTTATAAGGTAACTGGTTCCTCTACTCCCCATTCACTCCATGTTGTCTGGGGTTCTACCCACCCCTCATCCCCCCACCCCCCTCTTCCCCCCCCCTCCCCCTCACTTTTCCATCCTGTCCTATCCCATCACTGTCCCCCGGCCCACCTCCCCTACCCACCCTCCCACGTTCCCCCCCTTCCCCTTTCCCCACTCCCCACCATACCCTCCTTTTTTTTCTCTTACTCACTGTCCCCTGTCCTTCCCCGTTTTTCCCCCCCCCCCCCCCCATTGTTTCTTGCACTTCCCATCATTTTCCCTGCTCATGTTTCATTTTCCCCCTATGTCTCTCACACTCAGCACGTCCCTCACATTTCCCATTCATTACCCCCCTTTTTAGTCTTCACTTCCCACTAATTTTCTTGCACACCTTTTCCTCCCCTTCCTTCCTCACTACATGTCCTCTTCTCTCCAAACAGCATGTCCCCTTCCCACCATTCCCATACATTTCCTATACTATTCCCATACACTTCCCCCCTTTTTTCCACTCTCCTATTCACTTCCTCTTTTTCCCTTTCTTCTTCCTCCCACCACTCTTTTCCCTTGACCTTTTAACTTATCCATCACATCCTTTTCTATCACTCGCATCACTTCTTTTTACCAACCCCCCCCCTCTTTTCAATTCCCTGCACCACACATCTACACTTCCATGGCTGTTCTTTTCACTTTTCTCCCCTTCCTCACTTCACCTCTTTCCCCTCCGTTCTCCCCTTGGATTATTCCCAGTTCCTTTTTGTATGCTGTTTTTTTCTTTTAATTTTATTTTTGTTCTGTTTTCACACACTATCCCATTTTTTTTATGCCCTTCCCCTTCCCTTCCTTCTTTGTTCCCCCCTTTTTTTCTCCCCCTCCTTTTTTCCTCCCTTTCCCCATTCTCCTCTTTTCCCCTTCCCTCCCCCCTTCCCCTCCCTTATGTTGTCCTATTCACTATTTCTGGCCCCTTTGGCCACGTTCCCCTTTTCCCGTTTCTCCCTTTTTTCTTCCTTCCTGTTTCCCTCCCCCCTTGGAATAGTACTGTGTTCCGGCCCCTTAAGAAGTCAATACTTTACTCCTCTACCCTCAGCATTTTAGAGCTCACACCTGATCATTGTCTGGCATCTACCCTGTTTGTATACATAATCAAACTCTTATAATTGTAACACTTATCATTCCGATTGCAGGTTTGTTTTCCCTTATCTTTGCACACATTTTCCTCTCCTCTCCCCTGTGGTGGTCTAATCCATCACGGGTTCCACCCCTTTTGGGGGTGACCCCCTGTTGTGTGGAGCAGAGCTCCTTGGTGTGGATGCGCGCCCATGACATCTGATTTTCGCACTACCCCTGGGAGATTCTGTTGGATACCCCCATTCAGCATAGAGCAATACACTGTGACGCCTTTTACATTCATATTAAGGTAAATAATAAACTTTAGTCTCCCATATATTTTTTATACATATACCATTTTTTTTTCCTTTTTGTTCTATCCACTTGTCCCTTATTATTTAAGGTTTTTCTATACGGATGTAATAATGGGTCTTCTTAAAGGTGCAACCTGTTACCATTAAAAAAAATTACGTTATGAGATTTTAATTCATGTGTGTTCCCTTCCAGTTGCAATAAATCCTCTGAAGAAGACTGACAAGGTCGAAACGTTAGGAACTATTTATACTGCGCTACAATTACTGGCCATATGAATGTAATATTGTGTACTGTTTATACATTATATGTAAATTGTGTCTTTGTGCCATGCCACAACTTATGCTCTAATTTGTAATCAACAATTGCCCCACTTTGTGAATCCCCCCTTTTATACATGTGAATAAATACTTATTTTTTAACTACACTGTAATTTATTTGTTCTAATCTGAGCTGCCTAAAAACCCCACTGGGAAAATTTCTTTATCATCGGCATAAGATTCCAGGCTATACCTTGCAAATCACTCTTCCCATGAACCTTTTATTAAAGCGGAGTTCCACCCAAAAGTGGAACTTCCGCTTAATCTACTCCTCGCCCCCTTACATGCCACATTTGGCATGTCATTTTTTTTGGGGGGGAGTGGGGGCTTCAGGAGGAGTGGGACTTCTTGTCCACCTCCTCCTTCCGCCGAGCGGCTGCTAAGGCAAATAATCTAATCGCCTTTTGGCAGCCCCTCCCTGTAGGCGATCGCCTGGGACACGTGACAGGTCCCAGGCGATCGCCTGTCCAATCGGATGGCGCAGCGCCGCTCGCGCATGCGCAGTGGGTGCCCGGCCGTGAAGCCAAAAGCTGTCACGGCCGGGTGCCCACACTTAGAATGAAGACGCCGGCCGGAGAGAGGGGGAGAGGAGCGGAGCCCCAGCTGGCTCGTCGATGGAACGTGGAAAAGGTGAGTGTATGTTTATTAAAAGCCAGCAGCTACACTTTTTGTAGCTGCTGACTTTTAATAAACATTAAAAATGACTGGAACACCCCTTTAATACAATACCTGTCATCCTTGCTGTGAATAAAAGCTTAGCCATAGCATACAGTATGTGTAGCTACACAGTGGGCCATAGCCTTGAATTGGAAAACTCATGTGATTCCCTTTTCACAAATCATTGATAGAATATATATCATTATGCTGATGGAAGCAATCTTTTACCCACTTCCAGATAACATGCCACATTTTACGGCCAAATGGGATGCACAGCTCACCAACTGACGCCTGTTTTTATTATGATTTGTTTATATTCGTCTCCTATATATTTTACTCTTATTTTTTTATTATTTTGGCTTTTACTGTATAAGTCATTTACCCTTACAAATAAACAGTTTGTAAACAAAAAAGTAAATAAAGCACATGGATCACATGGCAAACAGCGACTTGCCCTCAAACATCCAACCAATATTGTACAATTGATTTTGCAAAAGCACTTAACGCAGTAACCCACAGAAAGTTATATCTAAAGGTCTATAAGCTAAGAAAAAAAAATATCTGTAAAAAGATAGAAAACCATATTTATAGTGTTTATTGATTCATACGTTGAATGGTACATGGTTGTTAGTGGTGTATCTCAAGGTTCAGTGTTGAGAACGTTACATTTTAAAGTGATTGTAAATGATCACCTTGTAAAATAACCCATTCATGTTAAAATAGAAATGATTGCAAAACATTTTTGTATAGTTATTTAAAAAAAAAAAAAAACATTATTAATACCTTTTTTTCCCATTTTTTTTTTAATAAGTGATAACATTCCCTCTGTTCTCTGCTTCATAAGAGCTGGAGGGAGGAGAAGTAGCAGCACACTGAGCTTCACAGTGAATGACTGTGCAGTGGGAGCGTTTCAGGACAAGTCTGATCATTGGAGGAGAGTACACACAGTTCTCAGCATAGCTGACCTTGGTGTGCTCTCCTGCTTAGTGTGGTCAGTTTTTAATAGGAAAGCAATGGGACTAGCAGGAACACCAGGGATTTCACATAAAGGAAGCAATACAAGGAGAACAGAATACTTTCTCATACAAGTACATGGTACAGCAGGATCATATTAGGAATATGAAGTGTTGGAGTAACAAACTTTACAGTAGTAATACATTTATAATGAATAAAAGGATTAAAAGGGTTGTTTCTGTGTTTTCAGATAACACAAAGCTTTGTAGTGAAATAACATTCTTACTGGATGTCTCCAACTTACAAACAGAGTTTAATGCACAGTTTGACTGGGCAACAATGTGACAAATAAGGTTTAATACTGATATTTGTAATGTTAGGCATTTGGGGCTAAAAACATGCATGCATCATATACTCTAGGGCAGCCCTCAAATTTTCCATTCGCCTAATGATTGCTGTAAACGTGGGCTGCCTTGCAGGGTGTTCGACCACCACCGGCAGGCAAGGTTGAATGGGTGCCATTCTCCCAGCCAGGGGAATAGAGAGTAGAGGAAGAGGAGAGCCACACAGATTATCAGAGAGCTAGGATTGCCTGCTGTAACAGCCTTCTTTTGAATTGCCGGGTGATCTCGACACTCACCGTCACACAGTCTCGCCTCTTCATCCAGCGCATTTGATAGACAGAACACTGGTCCAATGCCGGTACATGTCATCAAAGGCGCTGGGCCAGGAGGCGGGACTGTGTGACAGTGAGTGCCGGGAACACCCGCAATCGAATAGAAAGCTGTTACAGCGGGCAATCACCACTCTGTGATGACCCGACTGGCACGCCTCTTTCTTTGCACATTTTAGGCTGCATTGATGGGTACAGGCCACGCTGAATTGATGAGTACAGGTCACGCTGCATTGATGGGCACAGGTAAGGCTCTATTGATGGCCACTGGTTACGCTGCATTGATGGGCACTGGTTACACTTAATTAATGGGCACAGGTGAGGCTGCATTGATGGACATTGGTTATGCTGCATTGATGGGCATGGGTGAGACTACATTGATAGGCACTGGTGAGGCTGCAGTGATTATGAACAGGTGAGGCTGCATTGTTGGGCACTGGTCATACTGCATTGATGGGCACAGGTGAGGCTGCATTGATGAGCATAGGTAACGCTGCATTGATGAGCATAGGTAACGCTGCATTGATGGGCACTGATTACGCTGCATTGATGGGCACTGGTCACACTGCATTGATGGGCACAGGTCACTCTGTATTGATGGGCACAGGTCAAGCTGCATTTATGGGCACAGGTGAGGCTGCATTGATGATTAATGGTTACGCTGCATTGATAAGCACTGGTCACGCTGCATAGATGGGCACATGTCACGCTGCATTGATGGGCACAGGTCATGCTGTATTGATGGGCAGAGGTCATGCTGTATTGATGGGCACAGGTCACACTGTATTGATGGGCACTGCTCACACTGCATTGATGGGCACAGGTCACACTGCATTGATGGGCACTGGTTACACTGCATTGATGGGCACTGGAAAGGCTGCATTGATGGGCACTGGTGAGGCTGCATTGATGGGCACTGGTGAGGCTGCATTGATGGGCACTGGTGAGACTGCATTGATGGGCACTGGTGAGGCTGCATTGATAGGCACAGTTGATGCTGCATTGTTGGGCACTGGTCACGTGGCATTGATGTGCACTGGTCACACTGTGTTGGTGGGGAACAGGTAAGTCTGCATTGATGAGCACAGGTGAGGCTGCATTGATGGGCACATGTGAGGCTGCATTGATGGGCACTGGTGAAGCCACATTGATGGGCACAGTTAAGGCTGCATTGTTGGGCACTGGTCATGCTGCATTGATGGGCACAGGTCAGACTGAATTGATGGGCACAGGTTACACTGCATTGATGGGCATTGGTGAGATTGCACTGATGGGCACTGGTGATGCTGCATTGATTTGCACTGGTGAGGCTGCATTGATGGGCACTGGTGAGGCTGCATTGATGGGCACTGGTGAGACTGCATTGATGGTCAGAGGTGAGGCTGCATTGATGGGAACTGGTCACACTGCATTGATGGGCACAGGTGAGGCTGTATTGATGGGCACAGGTGAGGCTGCATTGATGGGCACTGGTGAGGCTGCGTTGATTGGCACTGGTGAGACTGCATTAATGGGTGTATTGACGATTCAAGTGCGTTGGCCAGGTTGATGGGAGTGCAGAAAATGTAGTCCAAGTGGAAATATAAATTATGAGGGTGTGAATAGAAAGTATATTCAAGTGCCCCAATCTTAAGTGCTCTAAATGGGGCAATAAGTTGCATTTCATTGATACATCTAGAGGTTTATTTGGAGAATGTTTTTGAAGATTGGTGTTGTTTACTGCGGTCTAGATTTGGTTGTAGTACTGCTTTGAAGTCTCCTCCCAGTATTATATATGGTGAATGAAAGCGTTGTAACGTGTGAAAAATGTGGTTTGTGAATCATTAGGTGCATAAACATTAGCCATTGTCAATTCTCTACCTGAGAGGATACCCTTGATAATAAAGCCGCTGCACCTCGAGGGGGAAGGAATGATGGATAAATATAGCTACTCTTTTGTTTTGGTGAATGATGAGGTATAGGATGATTGGTTATATGCCTTGTGGAAGAAAGCTGGGTGATTGTCTTTCATGAAGGGAGTTTCCTGGAAAAGGATTATTTTTGCATTTAATTTCTTATATTGTAGGAATGCTGTTTTCCTTTTATTTGGGGAGTTGACGTTATTGCACGTTATGTGCGATAAACCTAATGGTCGAGGTGGGAGTTTAGAGCTTGGGGGAACCATCAGAAAGTATATATGACAACCATATATCAAGGAGTCTATGGGTGGACAGGTGTGCAAGTAGTACTAAAGAAGTGCGTTTATCTTAGTATTTATGAAAATAATAAAGATTAGAAACGTTGTACCATAACAATTATTATATGTAAGAACAAATGATTTAATCGTAACATGTTTTAAATGTACCTTTTTTTTGTTATAAAAAAGTGAATGGGGGTTGAGAGAGAGGCAATTCTTCAACCGACAGTGGAAACTCAAGCGATACATATGTCTCAATCTCAGTCAAATTAAATTATAGTCTAAAACACTAATAATGCATAAAAATTTTATACAAAAAATAAAAAATTATAATCAATTGGATCAAATCCAAAAATGTGGTGACATGTGAGTGACTGAGTGGGGGTGATTCATGTCGGCATACGGAAGGAAGCCACATCAATTGAAAAAGCTATAATAAACTGTGCATCTATTTATTTAATATTCAATTGCATTTAAGTGAACTCTATAAGATCCTCTCCTTTCTTATTTTCTTTCCTTCTCCTTTTTTAAACACATCGGGCCAGATTCATAAAAGAGATACGACGGCGTATCTCCTGATATGCCGTCGTATCTCTGAGATACGATTGTCGTATCTATGCGCCTGATTCATAAAATCAGTTACGCATAGATATCCCTAAGATCCGAAAGGTGTAAGTGACTTACACCGTCGGATCTTAAGCTGCAATTCTAGGCCGGCCGCTAGGTGGCGATTCCATTGCGGTCGGCATAGAATATGCAAATGACTAGTTACGCCGATTCACGAATGTACGCTTTGCCCGTCGCTGTAAGTTTACGTAGTTTCCGTAAAACTAAACCTGCCCTCTAGGTGGTCTAGCTAATGTTAAGTATGGCTGTCGTTCCTGCGTCGAAATTTGAAATTTCATGTCGTTTGCGTAAGTCGTCCGTGAATGGCGCTGGACTCCATTTACGTTAACGTCGAAACCAATGACATCCTTGCGACGTCATTTAGCGCATTCGGGAAATTTCAGGGACGGAGCATGCACAGTACATTCGGCGCGGGAACGCGCCTAATTTAAATGGTCCCCGCCCCATTTGAATTAGGCGGACTTGCACCGGGCGGATTTACGCTACGCCACCGCAAGTTTACAGGCAAGTGCTTTGTGAATCAAGCACTTACGCGGTGTAACGTAAATGTAATACGTTACGCCACCGCAGCGTAGGGCGATTCTACCTGAATCTGGCCCATCATGCCTAAATTAGGCATGCCACGTTTTTCCTTTATTTTATATTTTCTTAAAGAAACATATTACTCACTAGAGTTCTGTGAGAATAAAGAAAAAACTAAAATATAAGAACCCAGTAAGAACTATAATTATCTCTATGACCGTATAAAAGGAACTGGTCATTATGTATAACCATCAAGAAAAACATAACCCAAGTGGGTTTTACCAGAGAACATATCATGTTGCAAAGTCTACAACTTTCGATTATTATTATTTTTTTTAAAGAATATGTATCCAAATGTTTAGGAACATCAAAAACAATAATTGGTCTTCTAGCTAATAAAGTCCAGTGTAGAATATGAAAGAGTTTGAGATGTAAGAGCATAGGTCCTTTATGAACCAGGAAGCTTCCTGTTTGAATAAGGTGAGTAGTAGAAAAAAATGGTGGGAAACTGTGATTCATTGGATTATTTTAGAAAATCAGCAGTACCGTTTAAAGTCATTAGGTGTCAGTGTTGGTCCTTTGTTGGGATGTGTAGAATAAATCAGGTAGTATTGAAAAGGAGGTACTTACAGTTCCAGTTTAAGGCAGTAGGTGTCAGCGTTGACTTTGTAATGGGCTAGAGAGAGAATAATTAGCTGTAAAACATAAATTAAAAAAAGTTAGTACATGTGGTTAATATAGCTAATTGTGTCTATCCATTGTAGCTATGGAACGCCCGTTGAATCTAAAAGGACCTTATAATTACTCCGGATGTCATTGACTAGAATAAAACTAAAAACTGGAGTTGAAAAATGAATGTTGGAATGAGTTTCTGGTTATTCCTGACAATGAGACTATATTAATTAGGTCTCCATTGTCCAGCTTGATGCCTGAATCTGCGTCTTTCTCCATGTAGTGCGGGAGTGTTCCAGATCGGGGCAGGATGGGGAGTGGAAGGGGTGCAAGGAACCTTTTGAGGGTTTATAAGTCCCAATTTAATCAAGATATCCTGACCTTCTGGGATAGATGTGACAATATATGTTGTGCCATTGTAAGAAATTATCAGTTTAAAGGAAATGCCCCATCTGTATCTTATTCTGGCTGAAGAAACAGCAGTTGTGATTTCTTTCATTTTCCTGTGTCTATCCAGAGTTGCTTGTGAGATATCAGGGTATATTTGGAGTTGTACTATGTCCAGGTTGATATTTCTTATATTGCATGAAACTCAGATTATTTCCTCTATAACCAAGAAGTCCTTCATGCAAAGAACTATATCTCTGGGTGGTTTATCAGGAGGAGGTTTATCTCTTAATGCACAATGTATGCGGTCGCATATGAAAGACTGGGGGTTTTGTTTAGGCAACAGAAACTGGAACCTGGTGGAGTATGCAGGTAAATCTGTAATGGATTCAGGAACACCTCTGATCCTGAGATTGTTCCTTCTGTTTCTGTTGTCCAAGTCCTCCACGTGTGCCTGTAGCTGTGTAAAAGCAGTGGATAGACTTTCATGTTTTCTGGAAAGATCATTAAAAGCTATTGCTAATTCATCATGCTTGTTTTCTAGCAGATCAGTATGTGTGCCCAGTGCTGAGATGTCTTGTGAGAGGGTAGTAGTGGATTTTTGTAATTCTGTTTGTAATTTATTCATTAATTTAGAGCCTAGAGCTTTTAGGCTGGTGTCCAGGTATTTTTTTGTTTGGGGAATGTACTCACTGTTCCCTGGGGTCTCCTTGATTTGCAGCATTGGTTCTTCTGCAGGGAGAGATGCAGTAGGTGAGGTGGACTGGCACAATTTTTGCCATGCCGTCCCGCTCTAGAGATCTGAGGAGGTAGTGGATAAAATACTTCTTCTGACCTCCTTGCTTGTTCTTTCTGGACGTAGGCAAGCACAATTGCTTGTGTGCTGGGGTGCCTATAATATGTGCCATTTTTCAGGAGGCTGATGTCCCTGTAATGTGGCCGAAAGCCCTGTATAGAGCGGAGCTCTCAAGCTCTCGTTAGAAGTGGCTGCCTTGCTCAATGCCTTGGCCTCAAAACTGGCAAAGTTTGTTGTGCTTTTTGCACACTATTTTTAAAAGAGGAAACCCATTTGGCTTTAAAAGGGTATTCAGATTGGTGACATGCCACAAGAGATTTAAGCAGGCATGAAAATAGTGCTGGCCATGGAAAAGCAATTGAAAACCTCATCAGGAGAAAAACTTCTGGCCAACGAATAGACAATGGCCTTGTTAAGTAGTCTGAGAGTCAGAAAAAATATTGGCATAAAATACTTTGCCGTATCCTGAGTGTTATAAAATTACTGTCATCGAGAGGTCTTCCTTGTCGAGGAAATTATGAAATTATTGGATCCGTACATAATGAAAATGATTTGGGCTATCTTGAGCTGTTAGCTGAACATGATCCATTTCTTGCTGAGCATATTCAAAAGCATGGCAACAAGGGAATAGGTCACATATCATACTTATCATCAATAATATGTGATGAGTTTATTGAACTGATTTGTCAGCAGGTCTTTTACAATCTGCGGACACATTGGACACTTTTGACAAATTTTTGGGAACTTTTTGTCATTTCCATAGCGAAAAGTGCTATAAAAATGTACTGATTACTGTGAAAATGACAATGGCAGTGATGGGGTTAACCAATAGGGGGCGCTGTAGGGGTTAAGTGTGACCTCATGTGTGTTTATTACTGTAGGGGGGCATGGCTGTACTTGTGACATCACTGATCATCGTTCCCTATAACAGGGAACAGACGATCAGTGACACTGCCACAGAGAAGAACAGGGAAGGTTTGTTTACACCCACCTCTCCCCGTTCTTCAGCTCCTGTGACCCAATCGCAGGACAGCGATTGGGTCCGTGGGTCCCACGGGTGCGGTCACGGAGCTTTGGACCGGGTCGCGATCGCTCCGCCGGCGGCGCACTCGTGACCCAAAGAGGACGTAGATGTATGCCCTTGTGCCCAGCCGTGCCATTCTGTCAACGTATATCGTCGTGTGGCGGTTCTTAAGTGGTTAAGGAACATATTTGTATGAGCCAAACATCATACACGTATATTTTAATTGTTTATATGGTTTACATTTATTTAAAAATTGGTTGTTGGAAATGTTCTATTTATAATAGTTTTATTTAATTAACAAGTTTTCTGTTGCTTACAAAAAATAAATATTTTCAATATGTTTCTGTTTTGACACTTTAATGGTAATTGAAATATTGAATTTGTTTTAACTTTTGCATCTTCATTTTATTTATTTCCAAAAACAGGCCCAACGAAATCCTCAGCCCCAGGCCCATGATGCTCTTAATCTGGCCCGTGAGTATATATATATATATATATATATATATATATATATATATATATATATATATATATATATATATATATATATATATATATATATATATATATAAATAATGTTACATTAATACATGCCCCTTTTTTCAACAAAACCTTGCAAACTGACCGTGTCAAAGGGGCTGGAAAATAGAAAATATAATACGATTTGGCTCCCATGGGCTTGATTTGAGTTTGGCTAACCAAACTTTTCCAGGTTCACTCATTCCTTGTTGTGACATGCATATTTCTTACATCATGTACTTATGTATTGTAGAAAACTGTACAATATATTGTACATTCTTTATATAAAGCAGCAGTGTAAATGAATACATAATATATATGGCTCATTGTTAGCCAAAGTTCATAAGACTCATGAGATCTTATTTTCTGTCCATTAAGCATTATTTTATGTTAATTGCAATGTTAAGTGGAATCTAATTAATTTAACTTTATTCATTTTTTCACAGATGTACACACTTGCTAATTTCCCATTGCCTTATAGCCTTATCAAATCATATATTGAGAAATAAACCAATATCTTCTGTTAGGACACAACATCACATGTATTGTAAAGGCTTTAGCGCTTTGAGCTGCGTATTTAGCATTAGAAGTAATATTTGATGGTCTCTATAAGCTTTCACTTAGTACTAATTTTGCTGAATGAAAAATTTGTACAAGTACTTTATCAAACAAATGACACTTAAGCTGCAGATTTTAGCTTTGTAATAAAGCAATAAATCTTCAATGATACAAGCACTATAAAACATAGCAAACTGAAAGAGAAAATATCTCCTGATACCACCCCTTCAGTCTGCTTCAGAATTAGTTAATGGGCCATGATGTGTAGTTGATAAGTTGATACATCACAAATGCCTCAGGGGAGTGTGTATACTCTCAAACCAGTTCTACTTGAAAGGATATTTGCAGCCCTCAATATTGATGTGATTAAAATTCTATCATACCATGTACAATGATAAAATACCTTGAAGATTTTTATAATCACATTTAGAAATTATATATTCCCACAGTATGTACACAATACTGACAGCATATCACTGGCATGGTATTGTTTCACTTTTTTGAAGTTGAAAAAATTAAACTGAAGTATTGAAAGTCTGAATATAGTTACTATGCACATATATATTTTAGATCCATTTATATCGATTATTATACACATTTACATTACTTCAAGTGCCATGTTTTAGTCACAGATCTTTTTCAATCAGTGATGCTCATTCACACACCTCTCACTGTTTGAGCTTGACAAAGAGGGACAGTTATTAAACGTGTGAAATTAGGAGTGCATAGTTTGCTGTGAATATTGGGTGTGGCCACTGGAAAAGGGTGTGTGGCCATACAAATGCCATTTAGAGAGGCACCTGAAGCAGCTTTAACATAAATCCCACAAAGCTTCTGTACACAGGACTTCAGGAATACTCTGGAATTTCAGGACAGTCCCACACAATCCAGGATTGTTGGGAGGCATGCATTCAGTTGTTTGTGTATAGAAATGAGAAACAATTTATGCAATCTTAGATCTAAATCAGAGCTGATGGAGTCTCATATAGCAGATATCTCCAAAAACGTGTTATCCTGAGAGATGCCAGCCCAGTACATTTGTCATATGTACTGATATATGCAAAGTAAAAGGGCAACAATGTGATTCCATTGGACTGGTGTTTCAAGATGTATAGTCTGAAAATAACATTGATCTCCAATAAACATCAAGGCTTAACCACTTGCTTACTGGGCACATATACCCCCTTCCTGCCCAGGCAAAATTTCAGCTTTCAGCACTGTCACGCTTTGAATGACAATTGCACGGTCGTGCGACGTGGCTCCCAAACAAAATTGACGTCCTTTTTTCCCACAAATAGAGCTTTTTTTTGGTGGTATTTGATCATCTCTGCGGTTTTTATTTTTTGCGCTATAAACAAAAAAAGACTGTCAATTTTAAAAAGAAAACACAATATTTTTAACTCTTTGCTATAATAAATATCCCATTTTCTTCTCAGTTTAGGCCAATATGTATTCTTCTACATATTTTTGGTAAAAAAAATCGCAATAAGCGTATAGTGATTGGTTTGCGCAAACGTTATAGCGCCTACAAAATAGGGGATAGAATTATGCAATTTTTTAAATATTTTTTTTTTACTAGTAATGGCGGCGATCTGCGATTTTTGGCAGGACTGCGATATTACAGCGGACACATCGGACACTTTTGACACCATTCACATTTATACAGCGAACAGTGCTATAAATATGCACTGATTATTGTATAAATGTGACTGGCAGGGAAGGGGTTAACACTAGGGGGCGATCTAGGGGTTACATGTGTTACAGGACGTAGATCTCTGAGTTTACACACAGAGATCCACGTTCCTGGCTCTGTGACCGCCGATCGGGGGAGCCTGGCGGACATCGCCCCAGTGGCAAGGGGCCAGAGGCTGTAAATTGACGGCCTCCCGACATTATAGAGCCACCTTGTGGCTGTCAATTGTCGATGTCCCGGATAGGAAGTGGTACCCAGATGCGGATCAATATTTGGATTCTCCTCCAGCAGAGCTCAGGAAGCACGTCTTCTCAGTCCGCCATCCGGCATGCTGGAGTGTTCCGCTGGTCAGATGCTGGACTTGCTTCAGTCACTATGCCTGGGGGAAAAATTCAGATTTTTGCCCCGTTTTGGGCCCCCAGAGGTTCTAGAAGGCATTCAGGGGCTAAAAGCCCAATATTCGGATTCTCCTCCAGCAGAGCTCAGGAAGCACGTCTGCTCAGTCCGCCATCCTGGCTACACCCCCAATTGTTTCACTTTAAGCATTATTAAAATCACTGTTCCCGAAAAAAAATGCCGTTTTTAAAACTTTTGTTGCATTGATACATGTCCCCTGGGGCAGGATTCAGGTCCCCAAACACTTTTTATGACAATAAAATGCATATTAACCCTTAAAATTAGCACTTTTGATTTTTCATGTTCGTGTTCCATAGACTTTAACGGCGTTCGCATGTTAAAACAAATTCTTTGCCTGTTCGCATGTTCTGCTGCGAACCGAACCAGGGTTGTTCGGCTCATCCCTAACAAATAATTATAACTTCAAAAAATCTACTATTCCCCTCACAAAATACATTGGATTGTCTACCTTCAGAAAAGGGGGCATTTGGGGGATAGTTATTATGTCCTAGCATTTTCGGGTTTCAAGAAATGATTGATCAGAAATCAGGATTGATCGGATTTCAGATATATATACCATAGATTGTGGACTTTCAAAGAGACTAAATAATAAACACAGATTTGAGTTATTTCTACCAAAGAAATGTTGAAAAATGCAGGCCTAAATTTCTGAAGAAATATTATTTATTTGCAAACTTTTATAACAAAAACAAAGAAAAACAAGTTTTAAGAAAAAAAAAAAAATGTTGTTTTCATTGTTTAGCAAAAAAAAAACACTGGTGATTAACCACTACAGCCACCGAAGCATTTACCTATTTCCTGACCAGGTGAATTTTTGCGATACGGCACTGTGCGCTTTAACTGACAATTGCACGGTCATGCAATGTTTTACCCAAATGTAATTGATGTCCTTTTTACCACAAATAGAGCTTTTTTTGGTAGTATTTGATCCCCATTGCGTTTATTTTTTGCATTATAAACAAAAAAGAGCGACAAAAACAAATGCATTCCTCAGTTTGGGCCAATATGTATTCTTCTACATATTTTTTGGTAAAAAAAAAAACCAGGCCCTCACTACCAGGCTGAACAAGCCTACAGCTTGTCAGCTTCCACATCAACTGCTCCAAAAGTATTCACCAACCTCCTTGCTCTCACAGACCAACACTATCTGTGTTTCCCAGGCAGAGCAAAGGCTGTCTGTTTAGGTGAGCTTTATTTGACCTGGGAGAGAGGACCAACACCTGAACTGGATCCTGGATCAGAGATTCCTGAACGTGTAAGAGAGGAGCCTGGGAGATGTATAAACCCCGAACAGGACTTTCCCAGGCTCTCTCTGGGATGCTCTGCTACACATCCTCCCCTCTTGTTTCAACCCCAAGATTGATACACCTTTAGACCAACAGGAGTGAACACAGGACAGGGCATCTACATTCCCCATCTCAACACCTGGCCTGCGTTTTACAGTAAAGGAGTAATCTTGTAGGGTCAAAAACCACCGATTTACCCATCTATTAGTCTCCTTCTTTTGGGCCATCCATTTCAGGGGAGCGTGGTCAGTTATCAACTCAAACTGGCACCCTAACAAGTAGTACCTGAGCACGTCCACGGCCCACTTTATGGCTAAACATTCCTTTTCAATGACTGCATACTTTTTTTCATGGTCATTGAGCTTTCTGCTTAGGTACACCACAGTATGTTCTTCCCCATTGTGTACCTGTGATAGTACTGCCCCGATACCAACATCAGACGCATCTGTCTGAACCAAAAATTATTTGGAGAAATCGGGGGAGTACAATACTGGCTGTGCACAAAGAGCCTTCTTCAGAACTTGAAAAAATTTGGCAATAACCTTTTGTCAAGTCCAAAGTGGTCACATAGAGAGCCTTGACAAGTCGGTCTCTAATTTCGTCTACTCTGGGCATTGGGTACGTGTCAAACTTTGTCAATGCATTAAGCTTCCTGAAGTCATTACAGAACCTCCAAGTGCCATCTGGTTTTGGGACTAACACGATGGGGCTAGACCAGTCACTATTGGACTCCTCAATGACATCTAGCTCCAACATTCTTTTAACTTCATCACTGATGTCCTTTCTCCTCGCTTCAGGAATTTGGTACGGTTTGAGCTGACCCCAGGTTCAGTAACAATATCATGCTGAACTGCTGAAGTCGTGCCAGGCAACTCTGAAAATGTTTCTTTATTCCTTATCAGGAACTTACTAGCTTCCTGTTTTTGGGAATATGACAGGGTGTCTGGAATCATGACCTCAGGGATCAGAGGGGATTCAGTACCCTTAGGTGTTTCCAGGAGGGAACTTGCAGTTAATGCCAGTCTATCCTTCCAGGGCTTTAACAGGTTTATGTGGTAAATCTGTTCGGGCTTCCTTTTACCTAGTTGATACACCTTGTAATTGACCTCCCCAACTCTTTCAATTACTTTAAAGGGACTCTGCCACTTAGCCAGGAACTTGCTCTCAACAGTGGGAACTAACAGGAGGACCCTGTCACCAGGTGAGAAAACACGGAGTTGGGCCCCCCTGTTGTATATTCTCTGTTGGGCTTCTTGGGCCTGCAGTAAATGTTCTTTCCCTACTGGCATGACTGCTGCAATCCTGTCCTGCATTTGAGTGATATGCTCAATGACAGTTTTGTGGGGTGTATGCTGCCCCTCCCAAGTTTCCTTGGCTATGTCTAAGAGTCCCTGAGGCTGTCTCCCATAAAGCAACTAAAATGGAGAGTACCCTGTGGAGGACTGGGGAACCTCCCTGATAGCAAACATCAAGTATGGTATCAGGAAGTCCCAGTTTTTCCCATCTTTGTCAACAACCTTTTTTAACATGCTCTTTAACGTCTTTTTTGAAAGGTTCCACCAAGCCATCCGTTTGAGGAAGATACACCGAGGTTCGCAACTGCGTCACCTTAAATAACTTGCACAGTTCCCTAGTTATTCGTGACATAAATGGGGTGCCCTGGTCTGTAAGGATTTCTTTACGGATACCAACCTGACTGAACACCATAAACAGCTCTTTGGCAATGTTTTTAGCAGACGCAGTGCGTAAGGGAACTGCCTCGGGGTATCGGGTAGCATAACCCATGAATACAAGGATATGCTGATGACCCCGGGCAGACTTGGGGAGTGGACCCACAAGGTCCATGGCGATCCTTTCAAAGGGTACCTCAATGATGGGTAAGGGCACTAACAGACTTCGGAAGTGGGATAGTGGGGCTTACATTTGACACACAGGACAAGATTGACAATAATTTTCAATATCTTTCTGTATCCCGGGCCAGTAAAACCCATGCATCACCCTTTCAGTGGTTTTCTCAACCCCTAAATGGCCTCCAGCAAGTGCCCATGGGCAAGTTCCAACACCACCCTTCCGTAAGGCTTAGGGACCACCAACTGTTCAATAACTTCATCATTCTTTTTACATATGCGATACAGTAAATCCTCATTGCTGCTGAAATAAGGAAAACAGGGCCTGTCCCCTGGCTCGACAGGTACATCATTAATCACCATTACATTTTCCCAGGCCCTGGCAATGGTAGGGTCTTTTCTCTAATCAGTACCAAAATTTTCCTTGTGCACATTAAGGTCAGCAAACTCCAACGTAGGCTCAGATTCAGCAGATGGCTGTCCAGCTCTACTGGTTGTGGGAACCTCCTCAGGCTCCTCCAGGTCTCCTGCCATAACTTAGAAAGGATAACCCAGAGAGCCCTGAGAGGAGTCCTTTGAACCCACAATGTCAGTAGTGGCCAGGAGTTCTGGCTCTGTGACTGAGTAAGGTACTGTGACCGCCACAGTTCCCAAAACTTAGGGAAGTCCTTACCAATGATGGCCTTGTGCACCAAGTGGGGCACAAGTCCGACCGGATGGGTCACCGTACCTAAGCCAGTTTTTTATTTCAATCGTTTTTATTGAAAGAAAGAAAGAATACTATAACAATACAGAAGCATCGCTACAAATTCTGAAAATATCAATGAACACCTGAGAGGTCTCAATCATAGTACAGAACACCATATAATGTTTGGCATCATTGTCATGACAAATAAAAAGAATACATAACAAAATACTCCAGGGTATAACACAGAATGTAATCCCCCCCAATTATTCAATGACCCAACCTTAGTAGGTCCACAACCCTCCCGTCAAGGGTCCCAGACCTGGAGACCCCACTTCCAACCAACCACCAGTTTTGCTATCCGAACGGGAGGACCCGCGTTGAAAATCTTCCGTGAGAAAGGTGGAAGTGTAAAGAAATGGGCAGAAGCGTATAAGAGAAAGAAAAGAAAGAGAAGAAAAAAGAGAGAATAGATAAGAGAGCGACCGGCCAGCCCCCAGGAGTCCACCAAATGGAACCACAACCGTGGCTCACATCTCCAGCGATCTTAGATCGTTAGTTAAATAAGCCAGCCATGGATCCCAAACCTTATTAAAAATATCCAGCTTGTCCTGAACCAGTGCTGTCAATCTCTCATTTAACATTAACCATGACAGTTTCCTTTTAAGCTGTTCGAGCGGCAAGGAGGCGGAGCTCCAATTTCTAGCTATCGTAATTTTAGCTGATATAAAAATAAACATAAGCAATCTCCTTTGGGCTTTAGAGGCCCCCACCACCCTGTCACCCAATAGAGCCTGTTTTGCAGATTTAGCCATGTTTAACTGGGTCAATGAGTAGATGAAATTATATACCCGAATCCAAAATCTCCTGACCTTTGGGCATGACCACCAGATGTGATAGGCAGTCCCCACCTGGCCACATCCCCGGAAACAGGTAGGGGCGGCCCCATGAACAAATGTGGCTAGTCTAGCCGGCACCATATACCATCTAAGCAACACTTTATAGTTGGCTTCTATTATGGATGTATTTATAAGGGACTTGGAGGCTGTCTCCGCCAACTCCATTTATTTAGATCAAAAGATTCCTGCAGGTCTTCTTCCCACCGGAGCATGTAATTTAGCTTAATTGCAGAAGACATCAGTATTGCATATAACTCAGAGATATGACCCCGTAAACTGTCATAGCGAACGCAAAGATACTCCATGGGAGTATGAACCTCCAGGTCGCCCTGGCGGGCCAACGTTCGTATGAAATGACATATCTGAACATATCTATAACATTCTACCAATGGCATTTGATACTTCTCCCGCATAACCTGCTCCGATAGAACCTTCCCCCTGTCACAAACATCCGCTATACGCAGCAGTCCCTTGTTCGTCCACCATTGAAAAGCAACTGGATCGAGACCCGGGGTGAATGCACGGTTTCTCAACAAAGAAGCCAATGGGGAATGGGGCGATTTGAGATTCTGTATTCTAGAGACCCTGTCCCAGACATCCAAGGAAAATGACAAGGATGGGCATAGAATAGTGGGTCTGTCTTTAGGCGGAAGCCACATAATATGGGAAATAGGAAACGGGCGACAAGCGTAGGATTCCATAGTCATCCAAATCGCCTGTGATCGCTTTGAGTGGAACCTGGAGAGTTGGGCTAGTTGGGCTGCATAGAAATACTTCTGCAGGTTAGGTAAGCCCAATCCTCCCTTCCTCTTCAAAGTATACATAGTGCGTTTATTCACCCTAGGTCTCTTCTCTCTCCAGATGAATTCAAGGATTTTTCTCTGCAACATTTCCAAATCACTGCGTACCAAGGCCACCGGTAGTGTACGGAATAAGTACAATATCCTCGGTAAGACATTCATCTTAATTGAGTGGAGTCTGCCAAACCACGATGGTGGATGAATTCGCCATCTCGCCAGGTCCTCGGTTATCTTTTTAATGAGAGCTGGATAGTTTTTACTATACAAAGTCTGGAAAGATGAGGTCAGATTGACCCCCAAATAGGAAAACGTCTCGGATTCCCAATGGAACCGGTGCGTTCGTTCAATCACTGACTGAGCCGAGCTAGGCAAAGATATATTAAGAGCCCTGGATTTACTGTGGTTTATTCGCAAGCCCGAAATATCCGAAAAAGGCTTAAGGATCTTATATAGGTTGGGAAGGGACGTGATTGGTGAGGACATTGTCAGCAATAGATCGTCAGCGAAGAACAAGCATTTATGCTCATAGCCACCCCCAACGATCCTCCTAACATCCTGGCTGTCCCTGATTTTTATTGCTAGCGGTTCTATTGCCAGGACAAATAGGAGTGGGGACAGGGGGCATCCCTGCCTAGTGCCCCGTCTGATGTTGAAAGATTGGGAGGGGTATCCCCTAATCATCAATGTGACTGTCGGTGCATCATAGAGCGTTCGAAGGAGAACCAGAAAGCGCTCCCCAAATCCGTATCGACGTAACACCTCAAACAGATAGTCCCAGGAAAGGGAATCAAATGCTTTCTGGATGTCCAACGAAAGCAACATACCCCCTCTAGCACCCTCCCCATCCCAATTAGATTGAATCGCCGAAATCAGATTAATAATTCTACGGGTTTGGTCCGACGCCTGCCTATTAGGCACAAAGCCAGCCTGGTCCGGATGGATATATTTGGGAAGAAATGTGTTCAGTCTCAGGGCTAGGACTTTGGTCAGTATTTTCAAGTCGGAATTGATCAAAGAGATCGGGCGATAATTCGCACAATCTCCATGATCCTTGCCCGGTTTCGGTATGACGTGGATGAATGCCGCGTTATCGTGTGTAGGAATTTTGCCATCCCGGCGTAAATCATTAAAATATCTACATAAATGAGGGGTAAGAATGTCTCGATATTTTCTGTAGTAATGACCTGAGAAGCCATCCGGTCCAGGGGCCTTCGTAGGGTTCAAAAGTTTAATGGCCGCTCCTACCTCCTCCTCAGTAATTGCATCATCCATCAGGTCCGCATGGTCCCGGGAGAGGTTGGGTAATTTAAGGTCATGAAAAAATGCCTCAAGCTTAGCCTGGTCCAGGCCGTCTCCCCAGAGATACAACGACGAGTAAAATTTGTAAAATTCCCGGACGATCCGTTCAGGATTTTGTGTGAAGTGACCGGTCGGTAAGCGCAGTGTATGGTCGGGGCACTAATTTCCTTGCTAACAGCGTAGACGGTGTATCTCCCATCGTATAGAACCGATGTTTGGACCAGCTGACATGTTTTTCAGCTTGCGTGGTCAGGCTAAGATTCAATGCCAATCGTGCCTCATCAATTTTAAAACTCAAATCAATCTGGGGGTTCCTATGTTCAGATAGTAATGCCTCTAAGTCATCCTCTAACCCGCAAAATCGTTTGCTCCCGAGTCCGCTTCAATCTACTCGCTATTTGGATCAATTTGCCCCGTATCGTTGCCTTATGGGCCGCCCAGGTGATCGCAGGGGAAGTGTCAGTTGATTTATTAACTTCAAAGTATGCCTGTATCTCTCTCTCAATTTCTACATAGTGGGTAGGGTCGTTCAATAAGCTAGCGTTAAGGCGCCATGGCGAGGGGGTGGCTTTAGTCCACAACCCTCTGGTGGTCAATTTTATCGGAGAGTGGTCTGACCAAGGGGTAGTCAAAATTTTTGCAGAAGTTATATATGGGAGCAGCGGGGTACGAACCAACAGATGATCGATTCTAGAAAAGGATCAATGCACCTGAGAGTAAAATGTAAAATCCCTCGTTGAAGGATTACACTCCCTCCATATATCAATCAGATCGCATGAATGAAATAAACATGCAACCTTGTAGCTACTGGCCGGGGGACGTCTCAAGATCGACTTAGTCGGATCCGATTTATCCATAGTCCTATCCAATGGAATATTGCTATCCCCACCCATTATTATCTGTCCCTGAAACTTAGGTAGTAATATCCGAAGCATATTTCGGAAAAATTCCAGCTGACCCGCGTTCGGGGCGTAGTAGGAGATGAAAGAGACCAGCTGATCATGTAAACGATCCACCGCCATCAAATATCTCCCCTCCCTATCCTTGACTATAGTTATAGGTGTGAAGGGAACTCTTTTAGAAAAACAAATGGCTACTCCCCCTTTCTTTTCTGTACCACACGAGAGGAAATACTGTGGATACCTTGTATTGAGATAACGAGGCGATGAGGACCTGGCAAAATGAGTCTCCTGTAGCAGGAGAACATCAGCTCTCTGTTTATGACAAAACTGAAAAGCCTTAGTCCTCTTGATAGGGGAGTTAAATCCGTGGACATTATGAGTAATGACCGCATAATCAGTTGAATATGACCTAGCCATCGCAGTAGGGCAGAGCACTCTTACCTTGGGACGTCAAGTGAGTTGAGGACATCGCTGGAGTGAAGACTGAGGATCGCAGGGCGTACACCGGAGATGCGAGGCGGACCGGGGACTGGAACGGTGCTCCCAAGAGAAAGGAAAAGAAAGTAAGAGAAAATGAAGCCAGAAGCAAAGAGAACAGCAATGGCCCTAGTGGCCTAGATGTTAAGTGGACATATCTGTAAGAACAGATCAACATCATACCCAAACGGGGAAAAACCCCCACCGGGAAAAATCCACGGAACAAAGTGCGCAAGGGTACCGTCCTCCTGAGAGGACGAGTAGTCTTGCAGTCGGGTGGCATGAATAACCACTCCGACCCAAAAATCAAACACACCTGTGCCGTCAACTGTGACGGAAAAATTGCATGGTAAAACAACATTCCTGCTAAGAGGGAAAAAACAGGTCAACCAAGCAAGCAATTACTCAAACATTCCCAACACTTCCCCCCCCCCCCCCCCCCCACAGCAGCACCCCAACCCCAGGCAGTCCCTCAGAATAAAGAGTACATGGTAATACTGAGTTCCAACCTGTCTGGGTTCTATCCATCGAAACCCCGAGGGGGGGCCAGATGGCCCAGGGGGGCAGTATGATGCATGAGAAAAAAACAAAAAAAAAAACAAGTAAAAGCCTAAAAAATAAAAATAAAAATAGATAAAATATAAAAATAAAAAGATTTATTTTCTTTATGAACATCAAAAATACAAAAATGCAAAATCACCCTCCGCACAAAAAGGCGCGACAAGGGAGGTCACAGGGGGGGGAGCTCCAAAAAGACAACCAAGCTCCTTCTTTGGCGGTGAGACTGTCATGTCTCACCACAAGTAGAAAGCCACCGAGGCAATCGGGCGCCCGTTCAGGTCTTTCGTTGCGACTGTCTGGTCTGGCGCCTCTTGACATCCTGCCATAGCGGAGAGATGGGACGATCTTCATCCTGTCGAGGCGACGGGGTCGGAGAGCTCCGAGAGATAATTCCTAATTCCAGGAGTAGGTCTTCTCCCGCCTGGAACGTTGTGAATGAATAAGGGCGACCCTTATAGGCGAAAGACAGTCTAAACGGGAAAGACCACCTGTATTTTATCTGCTTGTTAATCAATTGCTGCAGTAAAGGTTTCAAATTTCTGCGTTTCATGACTGTCGATGGAGCCAGATCCGTGAACAGCTGTATCTGAGCCCCCCGTAACGACAGGTCCGGTCTGTTTCGAGCTGCCAACATCAGTTTTTCCTTAACACGGTAAAAATGCGGCTTGGCTATCACGTCTCGCGGCAGACCATCCTGCCGAGGTGCCGTCAGGGCCCTGTGGATACGGTCGATCTCCATATGGTGGCCAGCAATGTCAGGTATCAGTTCCTTCATAAGTTCTCCCATGGCCTCCTCCAAATCCGTGCACGTCTCAGGAAGGCCCCGTATGCGAACATTATACCTGCAAGAGCGGTTCTCTAAATCTTCGATTTTATTATTGGCTTCCTCCAGCCTGTTTTGGAGGTCAGTGATCATGCCAGCATTCTGATTGACCTTCTTGATCGTACCATCTACTTTAGTTTCTATCCGATCAAAACGTTCCCCAAAGCTGTGAATGTCCCTCTTGAGATCTGTAGTTATGAGGGTACAGGCCTTGGCTAGCTCCTGCTGCAGCATGGTGGAGAAACGGGCCAGCAGCACAGCATCCGGAGAATACTGAGGGATCTGAGCCATCCCAATGTCCTGGCCTCGCTGGCTAGCCTGGCTGGCCTGGCTGAACATGGCCTCAGCTAACTCTGCCATATTCCCCTCTAGGGATGAAGCCGGGGAGTCTATTGCCTCCTGTTGGGCCATATAGGGGCCTGGGGACGGACGCTGCACAGTCGACTCACCCCTCCTGTAGGCCGCCGAATCCCCCGAGGACTGGGACGCAAATGGGTCCCCCACCAACTCCGGGAAGCTCTCCTGACTCGGTGTTCTAGCCAGAGGGGTCCTGGAAGTGTCGCCGCCTCGTGCGACGCTCCGTCCTGACGCTATCTTAGGCTGCGGCCTAGCTTCAGGGGAAGGCCCCGGGCCGCCGGATGATCCGGCGTGCTTAAACTGGCCCCTCTTCGGCTGTCCTCGGGCCCGCCTGTTCATCCCCCTCCAGGGAACACTGCCGTGGGTATTGCGGCGCTCGGTCCCCGTTGTCGGCGCTGAATCTAGCTGTGTCCAGGGCCGGAGCGAGCGGAGCTCAGCTAGAGCGTGTCTGCTCCGGAAGTCCCGCGCATGCGCACCCCTAAGCCAGTTTTTAACTGCACAGTGGCTACAGGATACTCCCGGGTATCCCCATGTACACAGATCACGGCAACCTTTTTAGCATGAAAATCCACAGTTTCAACCATCTCAGCTGTAACCAAAGTAACTAGACCTCCAGAGTCCAGCAAGGCCGTAATAGGCTTATCAACAGTCATTTGACACATGTGTTTTCTCACATTTGGCACTGCAGCGCATGAAAAAACAGCAAACTTAGACTGCCTTCTAATATATAGATCACACTGCATTGGTTCATCTGTCAATGGACAGTTTGCTGCAACATGTCCCAGTTCTTGGCAATGAAAACACCTGATGTTTCCCCTGTTTGGTTTGCTGACAGGCAGTGGCTTCCCCTGTTTGGGACGCCAAACTTCAGTCCTGGCACCAAAAATCCTCCCCCCTATTTCCTTGCCATGCTTACCACCCACTTCCCCTGAAACAGTCTTACCGGTTGCCTGGGGAGACCGTGGCTTTGGGTGGAAAGTCTGTGCGGCTGTAGGGGTGGTGACCAGGGCCCAGATTCACAAAGGAGATACGACGGAGTATCTCAGATACTCCGTCGTATCTCAGATACTCCGTCGTATCTCTCAGAGTATCTATGCGACTGATTCATAGAATCAGTTACGCATAGATATCCCTAAGATCCAACAGGTGTAATTGTTTTAAAAAATGGAAGGTTGGGACTTTTTTTTTTTTAAACCCTTTTAGGGATGGAGGCCTGTGGTGGTGCAAACCACTTGCCTCATATAAAGTCCCAACCCCACTTTTTTCTATAACACAGGTGTAATTGTTTTACACTGTTGGATCTTAGGATGCAGTACCGCGGCCGCCGCTGGGGGGAGTTTGCATCGTAAACCAGCGTCGGGTATGCAAATTAGGAGTTACGGCGATCCACAACGGTTTTTCGCGTTCGCTACGCGCCGCTAGTCTAGTTTCCTGTCGCAAAGTTAGTCGTCATTTTGGGTGCCTTAACTTTAGTCATCAATCATATTGCTGTCTAAAGTATGGCCGTCGTTCCCGCGTCAAAATTTAAAATTTCACGTCATTTGCGTAACACGTCCGAGAATACGGAAGTACGCTACGCGCGTCGCCGTTCGAAAAAATTACGTCACTTCGCGCAAAGCACGGCGGGAGTTAAGAAACGGAGCATGCGCAGTAGGTCCGGCGCAGGAGCG
Organism: Rana temporaria; assembly: GCF_905171775.1. Classification (NCBI taxonomy): domain Eukaryota; kingdom Metazoa; phylum Chordata; class Amphibia; order Anura; family Ranidae; genus Rana; species Rana temporaria. The sequence continues at coordinate 223,503,431 of NC_053493.1, forward strand.
CGCCTAATTTAAATGTTAGCCGCTCATTCGATTTGGACCGCCTTGCGCCAGACGTATTTACGATACACCGCCGCAAGTTTCCAGGTAAGTGTTTGGTGGATCGGGAACTAAAACTGAAAACTTGCGGCAGTGTAACGTAAACGGCTTACGTTACACCGGCGCTAATGTACCTGAATCTGGCCCCAGGTTCTCTGCAGCAAAGTACCTTTCAACGACTTCCACCAGGTTATCTGCCGACTTGGGGTCTCCTTGACTCACCCACTTCTCCAGGGGAATTGGCAGTGACCTCAGGAATTGGTCCATGACCACACGCTCCACTATTTGTGGCGCAGACAGGGACTCCGGCTGTAGCCATTTCCGCACCAGGTGGATTAGATCAAACATCTGCGATCTGGGTGCCTCTCATCTTGGAAGAACCAGCTGTGGACCCGCTGTGCTCGAACGGCCAAGGTGACACCAAGTCGCGCCAGGATTTCCCGCTTTACCTTTTCATAGTCTCCCGCTTCTGCCGACTCTAGATCATAGTAGGCCTTCTGCGATTCTCCAGAAAGTAAGGGGGCGATCAGTCCTGCCCACTGGGTTTGAGGCCAACTTTCCCTCTCAGCGGTCCGTTCAAATGTTAGTAGGAAGGCTTCTGGATCATCATCTGCAGTCATCTTAGAAAGAAAGCGACCCACATGGATGGCTGAGGGCTCAGGTGAGCTTTATTTGACCTGGGAGAGAGGACCAACACCTGAATTGGATCCTGGATCAGAGATCCCTAAACGTGTAAGAGAGGAGCCTGGGAGATGTATAAACCCTGAACAGGACTTTCCCAGGCTCTCTCTGGGATGCTCTGCTACAATATATATATATATATATATATATATATATATATATATATATATATATATATATATACAGGTGGTTCTCAAAAAATTAGCATATTGTGATAAAGTTCATTATTTTCTGTAATGTACTGATAAACATTAGACTTTCATATATTTTAGATTCATTACACACAACTGAAGTAGTTCAAGCCTTTTTATTGTTTTAATATTGATGATTTTGGCATACAGCTCATGAAAACCCCAAATTCCTATCTCAAAAAATTAGCATATCATCAAAAGGTTCTCTAAACGAGCTCTTAACCTAATCATCTGAATCAACTAATTAACTCATTAAACACCTGCAAAAGATTCCTGAGGCTTTTAAAAACTCCCAGCCTGGTTCATTTCTCCAAACCGCAATCATGGGTAAGACTGCCGACCTGACTGCTGTCCAGAAGGCCATCATTGACACCCTCAAGCAAGAGGGTAAGACACAGAAAGAAATTTCTGAAGGAATAGGCTGTTCTCAGAGTGCTGTATCAAGGCACCTCAGTGGGAAGTCTGTGGGAAAGAAAAAGTGTGGCAGAAAACGCTGCACAACGAGAAGAGGTGACCGGACCCTGAGGAAGATTGTGGAGAAGGACCGATTCCAGACCTTGGGGGACCTGCGGAAGCAGTGGACTGAGTCTGGAGTAGAAACATCCAGAGCGGTGTGCAGGAAATGGGCTACAGGTGCCGCATTCCCCAGGTCAAGCCACTTTTGAACCAGAAACAGCGGCAGAAGCGCCTGACCTGGGCTACAGAGAAGCAACACTGGACTGTTGCTCAGTGGTCCAAAGTACTTTTTTCGGATGAAAGCAAATTTTGCATGTCATTCGGTAATCAAGGTGCCAGAGTCTGGAGGAAGACTGGGGAGAGGGAAATGCCAAAATGCCTGAAGTCCAGTGTCAAGTACCCACAGTCAGTGATGGTCTGGGGTGCCATGTCAGCTGCTGGTGTTGGTCCACTGTGTTTTATCAAGGGCAGGGTGAATGCAGCTAGCTATCAGATTTTGGAGCACTTCATGCTTCCATCTGCTGAAAAGCTTTATGGAGATGAAGATTTCATTTTTCAGCACGACCTGGCACCTGCTCACAGTGCCAAAACCACTGGTAAATGGTTTACTGACCTACTGTGCTCAATTGGCCTGCCAACTCTCCTGACCTGAACCCCATAGAGAATCTGTGGGATATTGGGAAGAGAAAGTTGAGAGACGCAAGACCCAACACTCTGGATGAGCTTAAGGCTGCTACCGAAGCATCCTGGGCCTCCATAACACCTCAGCAGTGCCACAGGCTGATTGCCTCCATGCCACGCCGCATTGAAGCAGTCATTTCTGCAAAAGGATTCCCGACCAAGTATTGAGTGCATAACTGAACATAATTATTTGAAGGTTGACTTTTTTTTTATTAAAAACACTTTTCTTTTATTGGTCGGATTAAATATGCTAATTTTTTGAGATAGGAATTTGGGGTTTTCATGAGCTGTATGCCAAAATCATCAATATTAACCAGTTAAGCCCCGGACCAATATGCAGCCTAAAGACCCAAGGTGTTTTTACAGTTCGGGACTGCGTCGCTTTAACAGACAATTGCGCGGTCGTGCGACGTGGCTCCCAAACAAAATTGGCGTCCTTTTTTCCCCACAAAGAGAGCTTTCTTTTGGTGGTATTTGCTCACATCTGCGGTTTTTAGTTTTTGCGCTATAAACAAAAATAGAGCGACAATTTTGAAAAAAATGCAATATTTTTTACTTTTTGCTGTAATAAATATCCCCCAAAAACATATATAAAAACATTTTTTTTCCTCAGTTTAGGCCGATACGTATTCTTCTACCTATTTTTAGTAAAAAAAATCGCAATAACCGTTTATCGATTGGTTTGCGCAAAATTTATAGCGTTTACAAAATAGGGGATAGTTTTATTGCATTTTTATAAAAAAAAAATTTTTTTCCTACTAATGGCGGCGATCAGCAATTTTTTTCGTGACTGCGACATTATGGCGGACACTTTGGACAATTTTGACACATTTTTGGGACCATTGTCATTTTCACAGCAAAAAATGCATTTAAATTGCATTCTTTATTGTGAAAATGACAGTTGCAGTTTGGGAGTTAACCACAGGTGGCGCTGTAGGAGTTAGGGTGCACCTAGTGTGTGTTTACAACTGTAGGGGGGTGTGGCTGTAGGAATGACGTCATCGATTGTGTCTTCCCTATAAAGGGGATGACACGATCGATGCGCCGCCATAGTGAAGCACGGGGAAGCCGTGTTTACATACGGCTCTCCCCGTTCTTCAGCTCCGGGGAGCGATCGCGACGGAGCGGCTATAAACAAATAGCCGCGCCGTGGTCCCGGATCACTCCCCGAGCGGACCCGACCTCCGCATGTAGCGGGGGGGTCCCGATCGGACCCCCCACCCGCTAATAGGCAAGGACGTACAAGTACGCCCATGTGCCTGTACGTGCCATATTGTGGACGTATATGTACATGCGGGGGTCGGGAACTGGTTAAAACAATAAAAGGCTTGAACTACTTCAGTTGTGTGTAATGAATCTAAAATATATGAAAGTCTAATGTTTATCAGTACATTACAGAAAATAATGAACTTTGTCACAATATGCTAATTTTTTGAGAACCACCTGTATATATATATATATATATATATATATATATATATATATATATATATATATATATATATATATATATATATATATATACATATATATATATACACACACACAATAATCAAACCCAACTCTCAATATAGCTTTCAATACTTGTATCTTTCCATTACCGGTGAAAACTGTGTAATTTATGGTAAGCCCAGAATTATTTCAGCAACTTTGGAGATAACTTAAGTATACTTATTAAATACATACTAAAGTTCTCTATTTTATGCCTAATGTATGTTTTAGGTGTAATAAAATGCTTTCTCTGCTTTGTCTTGATCGAGCCATTTGGTCCCAAGAGTTACAATGATTTGCACAAAAATGCTATTTTAATTTGTTTTTAGATATTTATTTAGTTACTGGTATTCCCTCTGCTATGCGTATCTGTAGCTCATATGCATTTAATATTTGTTTAATATTAGATTACAGAAAATAAATAGGGCACCAGCAAAGGTAAATAAACATCAAAGATTATTTTTAAGCCTGCACTGTTGCATAAAAATATATAGACATATTTTTAATTATTTTTCAGATGTACTACATTAAAATATTTAGTTGAGTTGAAAAGCAAAGTGTATGTAGGTTTAGTTAGTCATAGCTGTGCATTTTTTTAGAAAAAAATATTAAGTTCAGACTTATGAGCTTTTTAAAGCAGCAGAATATTTCCCCTGAGCTTACACTATATGAAGGTTTGTGTATTTCTGTTTTTTTTATGCCAGAATATATTATATTAACATGCATATTGAGAAAATGAACTCAAAGGCTACACTTGCACGCTTTGAAGCGACCCAGAAAATGTATTGAATCAATATAGATAAATATTGTTCTATAACAGTGAGACTTTGGTTTGCTAAAACATAAACTTGCAGCAAATTTTGTAGTTTCACATTTTCTTTTAACTGGCAAATTTCAAGTCAATTTGTGATTGGTGAATTTTGGCTCTAGGTAGCCTCTGACCTTGGTCAGCAGTCATTAATGTGCAAGATCTGGATAATCCAGACCCTCACTATAAGTCCTGGTTCACACTAGTGTGATGCGGGAACCCTGCAAATCCAGTGCGGGTTCCCACATCGCACCTGACTCGCAAGGCAGTTTATGCTGCCATATGCAAACTGCTGGGAGTGTCAACACAATGTTAATGACACCCCCATTTCAGCTTGGATATCGCACTGCAAACTGACAGTTCCGACTTGAATCGGATTGCATGGTTGGTCCGAATATGATGCAAATTCAGTCAAATTCAGTCATACTATCTGCATGGCTGAAATTTCATCGCACGGACATTGCATGTGATTTGCAGTGTGAATCACATGCAATCTCTCACTATGCACTGGTGGAAACCGGCACTAAAAGGTTTAAATGAGAGCAGCCAAGCATCTATATTGCCAGAATGTTTGAGCTGCTTCATTAAGAGTATAGGGAGGTAGATATAGATTGGTTAATTGGATTACATAACAAACTGTGCTGCCGGTCTTTGAATGTCAGAGGTGGGGTGACTTCCCTCATGTGTTTACAAATATTTACAGAACCCAAATGTCCATATTACGACTACTATCAGTGTGAGCTTGCTGCTTTAGTAAGGTAGAGCTTATTTATTAGGAAAATATTTGTATAGGTAATTTGGTGAACTACGCTGTTTTGTATATTGCAGTGGATACATTCAATCCTTTCCCCTCCCTGAGACCCCCCTACACATACACAGACACCCCCATTTATATATACCCACACATTTTTTCCTATAGACCTGTATCGTTTTATAGACAGTCTAGATCTGTCCTCTGCTCCTCCAGCAGCAGTACTTACTACTGCACTGATATGTGGGCACCAGTTATTGCACTAGTATTTTAAAGCCAGGATGCATGGCAGAGCACCCTCAGGAGGTTGGTCCATAAAAGCCTTGGCTCAGAGGAAGTGGAATGAATAACACTGGCTGCTTCTAGAGGAGGAAAGATATTATTGAAAGGGGCAGTGCTTTATTGGAGTTAGTCATTACAACAAAAGCTGATTTTATAATGTTAATAATGGTACGTATATGTTTTTATATATATATATATATATATATATATATATATATAATTAGTGGTATTGATAAAAACGTTGAATCAATCAATCGTGATTCAGCCTTAAATGATTCTGCATTGATGCAGAGAAAGGCTGAATTGTGATTGCACCGATGACGTCATCCCGGCATGCCTCGGTCAGAGTCCTCCCCTCCCCCTCTGTGACTTTATCTTACTGACCTTGCCCAGGGCAGCCGCTCCCCAGTGCCTGGATGGATCATACACAGCAGCCATCTTCCTGTGTCACAGAGCTTTGATCTGAATATTTCCTGTTGTCCTCCTTCCTCCTCCTCCAGCAACCGCTGTAACAGAGTCCCACCTTCTAGACGGGGTCCTGTGATAGATGGAACACTGATCCAATCAGTGTTCTGTCTATCACAAGATGCGGTCTAGAAGGCGGGACTTTGTTACATTGGCCGCTGGAGGGGAGGATGGGAATGCCGGGATATTCAGATAAAAGCTCAGTGACACAGTGGGAGATGCTCGATGTGTATGATCCATCCAGGCACTGGTGAGTCTGCATTGATGGGCACAGGGAGACTGATTGATGGGCACAGTGAGGCTGATTAATGGGCACAGTGAGGCTGATTGATGGGCACAATTAGGCTCATTGATGGGCACAGTGAGGCTGATTGATGGGCACAGCATCTCTGCATTGATAGCCACAGAGAGGCTGATTGATGGGTAGAGTGAGACTGATTGATGATGGGCACAGTGACTCTGCACTGATGGGCACAGTGAGGCTGATTGATGGACACAGTAAGGCTGATTGATGGGCACAGTGACTCTGCATTGATGGAAACAATGAGGCTGATTGATGGGCACAGTGAAACTGATTGAGGATGGGCATAGTGACTCTGCATTTATGGGAAGAGTGAGGATGATTGGAAAGCCCAGTGAAGCTGATTTATGGGCACAGTGACTCTGCATTGATGGGCACAGTGAGGCTGATTGATGGGCACAGTGACTCTGCATTGATGGGAACAGTGAGGCAGATTGATGGGCACAGTGAGGCAGATTGATGATGGGCACAGTGATGCAGATTGATAGGCATGGTGAGGCTGCATTTGATGGACACAGTGAGGCTGCACTTGATGGGTACTGGTGAGGCTGCATTTGATGGGCACTGTGAGGCTGCATTTATTTACGGGCAGAGTGAGGCTGCATTTGATGTACACAGTGATGTTGCGTTTGATGGGCACTGGTGAGGCTGCACTGATGAGGCTGCAGTGATGGGATTTTGATGAAATGCATGGGCAGTAATCGTGATGCATCACAGAATCTAATCAAGTCGTTGACATGATAATCATAATCAAATTGAGACCAGTGAATATGCACAGTTCTAATAAATATTATTATATATATATATATATATATATATATATATATATATATATATATATATATATATATATATACACACACACACACACACACATACTATATTGCCAAAAGTATTGAGATGCCTGCCTTTACACACACATGAACTTTAATGGCATTCCAGTCTTAGTCTGTAGAGTTCAATATTGAGCCTTTGCTGCTATATCAGCCTAAACTCTTCTGGGAAGACTGCCCACAAGGTTTAGGAATGTGTCTATGAGAATGTTTGACCATTCTTCCAGAAGCACATTTTGGGAGGTCAGACACTGATGTTGGATGAGAAGGCTTGGCTCACATTCTCTGCTCTAACTCATTCCAAAGGTGTTCTATCATTTTAAGGTAAGGACTCTGTGCAGCACAGTCAAGTTCCTCCACCCCAAACTCGCTCATTCATGTCTTTATGGACCTCGATTTGTGCACTGGTCCAAATCATTTGGTGAGGGGATTATGGTGTGGGTTGTTTTTCAGGGGTTGGGCTTGGCCCCTTAGTTCCAGTGAAGGGAACTCTTAAGGCATCAGCATACCAAGACATTTTGGACAATTTCATGGTCCCAACTTGGCGTGAAAACAGTTTAGGGATGGCCCCTTCCTGTTGTAACTTGACTGTGCACCAGTGAGCAAAGCAAGGTCCATTAAGACATGCATGAGCGAGTTTGGGGTGGAGGAACCCGACTGGTCTGCACAGTCCTGACCTCAGCCCGATAGAACACCTTTAGGATGATTTAGAGCAGAGACGGCAAGCCAGGCCTTCCCATCCAACATCAGTGCCTGACCTCACAAATGTGCTTCTGGAAGAATATTCAAACATTCCCATAGACACACTCCTAAACCTTGTGGACAGAAGATTTAAAGGGTTGGCCCACTCAAAATTGAACACTATGGGCTAAGACTGATATTATATATATATATATATATATATATATATATATATATATATATACACACATACACACACAGTAAGAGCCGATTCACACTGCGGCGGCTCGACTTTGGGGGCGACTCTGAAAGTCGCCCTGAAGACAACTTCAGAGGCGATTAGCAAAATGACTTCTGTATAGAAGTCAATGCAAATCGCCCCGAGCCGCCCCCGAGGTCGTACACGAACCTTTTTCCAAGTCGGAGTGACTTGCGTCGCTCCTATTAGAATGGTTCTATTGCATAGAATGGGACGCGACTGAGCCGCCTGACGAGTCGCCCCAGTGTGAACCGGCTCTTATGCTCATAAGTTTACATACCCTGGCCGAATTAATGTTTTCATGGACATTTTTAAGAGAATATGATAACACAAAAATGTTTCTTTCACTCATGGTTAGTGTTTGGCTGAAGCCTTTTATTATCAATCAACTGTGTTTACTCTTTTTAAATCATAATAGCAACAGAAACTACTCAAATGACCCTGATCAAAAGTTTATATACCCTGGTGATTTTGGCCTGATAACATGCACACAAGATGACACAATGAATGATAAAATACGGACATACATGTATCCCTATGGGAAATCGAGTGTCAGCAGATGAATATCCACTGAAACCGATCTCATCGGTCCCCGCTATGGTCTGGTTCTCCAGACGGAGGAAAATCCTATTTTTCCAATCCGTCTGAGGATCGGATCAGGTGAATACGGACAGACGGTTCGTGTTCATCCGATCCCTCCATAGAGGAGGGCAGAGATATGACAGGGTGGTCCCTGCACAGTGTTCAGGGACCGCCCTGTCATCTGCCTGCTCAGCGGGGATCAACAGAGCGATCCCCGCTGAGCATGTACTAGCTATGACTAAGCACTGAAGCTACAGTGCGCTACGTTAGCTTTTGTTCCAATTTTTTTGCTGTGGCATGTTCATTTTGTGATCGATTTTAATTAAAAGAAAATTTTTGGAGTGCGGCTGTCCAAGTTTCCTTCGTATTTTTGCACCACTGAGCAAGCGGATGAGAAAGGTACAGATCCTCACGGGATCCGTACGTGTGAAAGGGGCCAAAGGGGTTTTTATGGCTAATAAATGTAACCACGATCACCTGTGATCTGATTGTTTGTAATTAGTGTGTGTGTATAAAAGGTCAATGAGTTTCTGAACTCCTGGCAGACCCTTGCATCTTTAATCCAGTGCTGCACTGAAGTTTCTGGATTCTGGGTCATGGGGAAAGAAAAGAATTGTCAAAGGATCTGCGGGAAAAGGTAGTTGAACTGTATAAAACAGGAAAGGGATATAACAAGATATCCAAGGAATTGAGAATGCCAATCAGCAGTGTTCAAACTCTAACTAAGAAGTGGAAAATTAGGGGTTCTGTTGAAACCAAACCACGGTCAGGTAGACCAACTAAAATTTCAGCCACAATTGCCAAGAAAATTGTTTGTGATGCAAGGAAAAACCTACAAATAACTTCAGGTGAAATACAGGACTCTCTGAAAACATGTAGTGTGGCTGTTTGATGCACAGAAAGGAAGCACTTGAAGAAAAATGGGCTACATGGTCGAGTCACCAGAAGATGCCACAAAGTATCCTGCTTTCAATATGCCAAACAGCACAGAGACAAGCCTCAAACCTTCTGGAACAAATTAATTTGGAGTGATGAGACCAACATGTTGCTTTTTGGCCACAACCATAAACGCTACATTTGGAGAGGAGTCAAGGCCTATAATGAAAGGTACAGAGCTGGTTTGCTGATGTTTTGGGGATGTGTGAGCTACAAAGGCACAGAAAATGTGGTCAAAATTGTTGACAAGGTGAATTCAGTATGTTATCAAGAAAAATTCTGGAGGAATATTTGCATTCATTAGCCAGGAAGCTGTTCATGGTACGTACTTTGACATTCCAACATGACAATGATCCAAAACACAAGGCCAAGTCGACCTGTCATTGGCTACAGCAGAATCAAGTAAAGGTTCTGGAGTGGCCATCTCAGTCTCCTGACTTCAATATCATTGAGCCACTCTGGGGAGATCTCAAATGTGCAGTTTATGCAAGAGAGCCCAAGAATTTACAGGAACTGGAGGCTTATGGCCAAGAGGAATGGGCAGCTTTACCATCTAATAAAGATAAAGAGCCTCATGCACAAATACCACAAAAGACCTTTTACTGTCATTGATGTTAAAGGGGGCAATACACGGTATTAAGAACTGGGGTATGTAAACTTGTACACACGGTCATTTAGGTAGTTTCTGTTGTTATTATGATTTAAAAAGAGTAAACACAGTTAATTGATAATAAATGGCTTCAGCCAAACACTAACCATGAGTGAAAGAAAAGTTTATGTGGTGTTCATATTCTCTGAAAAATGGCCAAGAAATCATAAATGCTGCCAGCTCTGCCCGGGTATGTAAACTTATGAGCACAACAATAAATATATATATATATATATATATATATATATATATATATATATATATATATATATATATTCATAGTGCTCACTACTAAAAAGACAAAGACTGGAGCAGAGATCTGCAGCTTCCCCAGCCGCCTTCTCACTGCTATATTCTTAGTATACACTGCCACAAAATGCCTGAAATGTTGATTGAAATAGAGGAGATGTTCTAATGGGAGTTCCTGGCTAAATGAGGATACATTCTGATAAGGATTCCATTGCTGTGGCTGCCTATGTGATATCATCCCAGAACCTCTTATCATGCTGTGTGTGATCTCTTATTATCTGGAGATCAATTCCATCCGGTAAGAGGCCCTTTATAACCTTGGTGGAGGATCTTTCCTTTCAAGCACTCTTCTTGTGGATTCGTTGGTGCACTTGGGAGATTGTTTTATGAATTTGCCTGTGTGGCGAGACTACTCATTTATTGATTCGAACTTTTTCACCATTCATTTTCACTGTTACAATTTAGCGCAATCTCTTTACCTTTTCATTTGTCTTTGTGTAGTATAACACTTTTTGATCGCAGCTTCACATATTTTTGTTAAATAAGCGCAATATTCCTTTTGTACTACTTGTTAGTAAAAGATGATTTGTGCTTATTTGTCTGTGATGAATGGGCTTACTCCATTATGAATGGTAGTTTTACCTCCCGTCTCATAACTTGCTTCTGGGCATGTGCGGGTTTAAAACATCGTTTTTTCCCACACAGAATCATTTTTTACGACACCAAAAAAGACATTTTAAAAAATGACATAAAAAATTGAAGCATGTTCGAAAAAATTTTGGTCGTTTTTCAGAAGACAAAAAATGATGTTTAGCCCACACACGATCATTTTAAATGACGTTTTTAAAAATGTCATTTTTTTTCATCACAAAAAGTGATCGTGTGTACGGGGCATTACAGCCTGACGAATGTGCTATCTCCATTACGAACGCTAGTTTTACCAGAACAAGCACTCCCGTCTCATAACTTGCTTATGAGCATGCACGGTTTTGTCACATCGTTAAAGCCTACACACGAAAAAAATAGAGCATGTTCTAAATTTTTAATGACTATTTTTCACGTCATGAAAAATGCTCTGGAGCCCACACACGATCGTTTTTATTGACATAAAAAAAAATGTCATTGTTCACTTTCATGAAAAACGGTTGTGTGTACGCGGCATTACTGTATAGGTGACCGTAGAGCTAACATTTACAATTATTTTTTATTGAAAATAAAGAAAATAGCTTGATATATATCCTTCCAGTGTGATTTACTGACTCAAGGGCACCATTCAAAGGGTCTGTGTTTTATGTGTTTTCTTTCTTTTACACCCCCATGGCAATTCCCAGCTACCAATCCAATTTTCAACAATAGCTTTTAAATTGAAAAAGGCCAGAGGAAAATAGAAATATTTAGCTCCCATATATTTAAAGAGAGTTCACAAATATGTGAGGGGTTTGTGGACTTCCTGCTGCATTTGCTAAACCACCTGCGGATAAAGCATTGCTTGCTTCACTTATCCCTACTTAGGACTTTAGAACACAACCCTCTCTTATCATCTCCATAACATAGGGTGAAGGGGTTATGTTGTTCACAGAGATAAATTGGTCAGGGAGAATAAAAAATCTTGAGATAACTCTCCAGAGTGCTCAGGTTCTGATAGACCAAAACGGAGCAGGTTTAAAAATAATATATTGTGTTCAATAATAATAATGAATAACAGTATTCTATTTGTAGTCATGAACAAAAAATACCTGCACATATGTACTAGTCAGCTTGTTGTGTGCATATATATTAATATATAGGACTACCATAAATAATTACACAGCTTTTCATTTAATTTTATATCACACATTTTCATTCTTACTAACACCAATGGGTCTTCATCCCACAAAGCTAACCTTTTGTATTATTATTTTTGATTTCCTGATGTTACAGATGCCCTGTGTTCTATCTTGTGTGCTATAGGATTACTCAATGACTTGAAAAGTCTATTTGGAAAATCTGCCAGTCGTGAACAGGCAACATATGGCTGAAGAATATGGAGCAGAACCTTCCAATAACTATACTGCATAATAGTAAGTTAATACCCTGACCCCCTCCACCCCCTTGCAGTAATTCACCTTTAAGAACATTTCCTGGCAGCGTGACTCCCATATGAATCAGGCTACCAATCATGGAACATTTTAAATGTGAATACAAAATTGCATTTCAATGAGCTAAGGTGTAAATAAAATGTATGGAGCTAACATCCAAGATATGAAATATTATTTTTTTTCCCAAAAACATGACAGTTATTTTTAGCCTAATCAGATTTAAAAAAAAAAAAAAAAACACATGATCAAATAATAAGATCCTTACCATTGTATTAAAGCTTGAGTCTATTATGCTGATACTTTGGTAAGAAGTATGTTAAGTATTTTGTAACAAACTAAAAAAAAAATGCAAAAAAAAACAGAGCAGGTAAAAAAAAACAATAACAATGCAAATAACCCTTTGTTTTTCAAGTAATCCTGCATCAGAAATACTTAGGGCATAGAAGTGGCTTTTTTCTAAACCTCAGATAAAAATATTGATTAAACACATTTGAATTTCAGTACTTATTTACAATAAAACTGGCTATGTTATGTGACATGAGAAGTAATTGTACTCTGTACATTATATTTATGTACCAGATGGACCGGTGATCATTTGAATAACATCCAAGCAATAAGTTTTGTTTGAATCATTTAGCCAGCTGGCTGGAAGCTTAAACTTGAACATTTTTCAAGTGTATCCAATATTCCAGCTGGTACTTTTCTACTATGAAAAATATGAAATAGGGCTTTAATTGTCATTGGTCACACAGCATTAGCATATCTTCCCAAGTACTTGAGTTTGCCAAATAATAATTTTCTGTAATAATTAAATATGTTGTAAACATGCCTTCACTGATTTGACTATTGTGCACTTCTATTTTTTTCCTCCTAAAGAATAAAACCTTACTCTACCAGCCAAGGCTATTAACTAAAATTACCAACACACTTGTTTATGGTATCAGCAATGACACAAAAGTCAAACTTGACTGCAAATTAAGGATGATGTGTAAGTAATTGTTGTAAATTTATTAATGTATGCATATTGAGCTGGCATAAATCAACATTAATATTGACAGCTGACAATGCACTTCACTAATCAAGATTTCACTTTGAGCTTGCAAAGCATACTTATACAACTTCTCATAATAGTGTATCTACTTTTAGGAAACATGAGATTTTTGCAATCTACCAAAGAATGTAATAGAGGTTGTTGAAAAATTCATCATTACAAGCTAGTGTCTTAAAGATGCATTTAGTGCCCTCCTAGTCCTCATTAACATTTTAAAACAAAATATATGATATCATTTTTTAAACCTTGCTTAGTTTCCTAAACTGTCCGTGCACATGTAATTTCAAACTTTATCATCAATCACATGACATACACATTCATTATTAAATAGTACTCCATAGTAACTACCAACATTTCTTATTTTCCAGATTCCTTCAAAGACCAAATAAATTACTAATTTTAAAATATTACTGTTTGTTCTGTCTTGTAGTCTTGCATATGTTGTAGTGGTCATTGTGGAATTAATACACACTGCTGTAGATCATAAACTTGGTTTGTATCAGTAGTGCTTTTTGTATATGCTTACTTGCATAATGTCAAGTGTATTACCAATATTTAAAATAGTGATAGCAACTAGATATAAAAGCAAAATGCAGGTATTTAGTAAGACTTTGAAGAAGAAATCAAATTTAACATTTTATAAAGGCACCACAATCACTACTTGTGAGGGTGGAACCCTGTCCTGCTGCATTGTCACACCACCATCTCTCCCCCTAAAGCAAGACCAAGCAAAATAGTTATTTTTTTAATATATATTTTTTTAGGGCTGTTACTGATTAAAATTTTCGTGTTCGATTAATTGTTTTGTTTTTTAATCGATTAATCGACTCATTTCGATTAATTATAACGCACATTCAGATTCAACTACTTTTAGCTGACCTCCTTGCATTGCAACTCTGCATTAGTCAGTGGTATACACTATATACAATCACCCGACACTAGTTAGTTTCCACACTCCATGACTTAACTTCACAGTTCACACAAATACATTTTAAATTCAAACTGTAGCACTAACGTAAGTAATTTTTTCTTATTAAACTTTAAGAAAAACGTAGAAAGTTAGTTTAACTTTAATTATAAAACGTATCTAGTATATTGACGGTCAGTCACTTTATAGTAGGCAAGTAGGCATCACTTTAGCCAGTCACGCAGACATACCCGAGTGTTTACATTTTCTAGAAGCAGACATGATCGCATTTTATTGACAATATACTCTGAAGAACTGAACAGTCTTTTGCACGGAACAGATGTTGCCAATACACAAAGAATTGTCTGCACAAAACTGCTTAGGACAGGAAAACGATGGTTATTTTTGCCCCCTTCCCCTGATGGAGCCTGATGCATCCTCCTGCTCCACAGATGCAGAGGTACCTCAATCCAATGGGTGCAGTTTGCTCGCATTCAGCAGGGTAAGTCTCACTGTCTAGGCTGCCGGTGATGTCACGAATTTTGATCGATCAAAAAAATTCAAGATTAATCGAGGAATTAATCTTTAATTTCCCCAGCCCTAATTTTTTTCACTAGAATTGGTGCAGTAATGATTTTCTTAACTTGTTTGCTTTGTCTTTAACATATATTTGCCTCATACCTGGATTAAAGCCTGGTACACACGATCAGATTGTTGGCCACAGAGCATCAGACTTTTGTCAAAAGGGCGTGTGCCTGGATCTTGTCTTGCATACTAACGGCACACACAATTGTCGGCCAACAAACACAAAAACGTAGTGATGTACTATGTGAAATTTCAGCTCTTGAGTGCCACCCTTTGGGCACCTTCTGCTAATGTCATGTTTGGTGAGCATTGATTCCGAGCATGCATCCACAACATGACACAATCTCAATTAAGATTTAATTACACAGTGGTAAAGTGGCTGTCAGGGACCTGCCAATAGGCTCCGGCATGCACGCATGCGCACACATACTAATGGTCGGAATCAAAACCAGTCACCTATTCATGTGAGCAGGCGCGCCCCACATGCACACGGATATGTGCCAAATGCGCGCATCTGCACGCCAAATGTGCGCGCGTGTATGCGCGCGCATTCGCCTACTATATGCACACGTGCACGATGGCGGGAACGCGCGCGTGCTCGTTAATGCGCAATTGGCGCCACTCAGCCTTTAAAAAGCTAGCAGCTGCAGTGACACTTTGCTGTCTGATCTGCAGCGTTGTATCAGTGAAATCTGTGACCTGTTGTAACCTGTTACCTCAAACCGACCCGGCTCCGTCTGACCATCTGACCCTCTCCATTCCGACCCCTGGCTTGCTCTGACTCCGGTCTGCTCTCCTGCCCACAGTTACCAGACCCTGTGCCTGAATCTGACTACGCTTGCTTAACCCACCTGATTATCTGCTTACCCGGTTTGCTTCACCAGCTCCTGCTATCCAGTGCCTGTGCCAGCTCCAGAGACGCTGTCTCCTGCAACCACCGTCCCGAAGGACCACCAACTGTGCCGAGCTGCTATCATCACCAGGCACTCCTACCTCGCCGTGCTCCCGAGCTTGCTGTCCCAACTCCAGCAGCTCCAGAGCCGGGGCTGTAAGAGAGGCCTCTTCCTGCACACTAGGCTCTGGCTACAAGGTACGTTCCAGTACATAACAGTGGCATGTTATAGTTTGCCAACCTACAGCTAGATTCACGTACAGCCACCTATCTTTAGGTCGGCGTAGCGCATACCATTTGCACTACGCCGACGTAACATAGTGAGGCAAGTACTGTATTCACAAAGCACTTGCCTCCTAAGTTACGTTGGCGTAGTGCAAATGGCCCGGCGTAACCCCGCCTAATTCAAAATAGGCTGGTAGGGGGCGTGTTGTATGGTAATTAATTCACGATTCATTACCATACAATGTACCATGTAAATTAAGCTCAGTATCACGTCGCAAATACTCCTTGCTTTCGACGTGAACGTAACCTACGCCCAGCCCCATTCTGAAACTACGTAAACGACGTGAAATTCAACGGCTGTCCAACGTCCATACTTAACACTAGCTGCGCCATCTTTTTGGTGGTTTATCTTTACGCCTAAAAACGCCTTACGTAAACGGCGTATCTTTACTGCGACGAGCATGTGTACGTTCGTGAATAGGCGTATCTTGCTGATTAACATATTCTAGGCGTTAATCAGCGTACACGCCCCTAGCGGCCAGCATAAATATGCAGCTAAGATACGCGTAGGAGACTTACGCCGGTCGTATCTTAGCAACATTTAAGCGTATCTCAGTTTGAGCATACGCTAAAATATACGACGGCGCGGATTCGGACTTACAACGGCGTATCTACTGATACACCGTCGTAACTGTACCTGAACCTAGCTATAAGTATTTTCTTTTTAATCCTACGGTATCCAACACCTCTCTGTCCTTGTACTGCTCTTTTTATGTTCAATACATTTTTATTATAAAACATTTTTAGACAAGCATATCGGCATCAACCCAACATGGGGTGACCCGATTGATAGTGGGATAATGGGAAAAAGCACAAAAATAATGTTACACATAGACAAAATTGAGAGTATAGCCTCATATAAACAATAATATGTAAAAGTAATGTACCATCATCCCAGTTAATTGCGAAAAATGGGGAGCATGGGGGGAGGGGAACAGTTGCTGAGGCTGAACCCACAACAGCCCACACAGTTGAGTAGAAGCGGGACTATCTCGGTACAGATGAAACAATATAAAACAGGAATAGATAAAAAAAAGGGGGAATTTATTATTAAAATAGACAAAACAAATATATATATATATCAACAGTTGGTCATGGTCGACTAGTTTCGCGGAGGTTCACCGCTTCATCAGGAAACCAATCTGTGAATTATATAATAGAATAAACATATATAATACATTTCAGCAGTACAATATGTAATGTACAAGGGAATAAAAACTTACCACATGAGTGAATTGATAAGGCACAGAACCAGGGCGCCCGAAGGATGGTTCCCCCCACGGCGGGCATGGGGGTATTGGTAGTGGAAATCTGAATATAGGCATAACAGTGTAATAATTATATAGATATATAAACCAGATTGGTTGTTTTGGTAGGGAAGGAGGGAGGGAGGTGGCGGATTGTTGATAGGTAAGGAACAGGCAAGATTAGGTAAGGACTGAGTGGTAAAGGATAGAATGAAGGAAAAAGGAGAAAAGAAGGAGAAAAAAGGAAGAGAAAAAGAAAGGGAGGATGAATAGTGGGGGGGGGGGAGAAAATTGAAAAGGGGGAGAAGGGACAACCAAGGGGAATGGGGGGGGAGAAATAAAAGCAGGGGGGGGGAGGGGGCTGGGATGGGATGGGAGGGGAAGGATGAGGTGAGAGAAAGGGGAATTTGGTTGGGGATTATGCCAAAGATAATGCTTACCACGTTAGTTACATCCGTGGAATTTGAAAGCCAAGCCATGGTGGAGGATGGGATAGTCTCGGTACAATAAGGCAGCAGGCTGGTTGCAGGAGCGTGGCAATGTGAGGGGATCAAAGGTGGTGCAGTGTTAAAATGAAGTCCAAAATTACTGGTGAGAACCAGTGTTGTGTCATCCATGGAAGTACCCAAAACGGAGACAATGCACTGTAGTGCATGGACAGAACCATTGAAACAAGGGACTGCACGTACATCCAAGAGGATCCCCAAGGTTGCCGTTAGACTCCAGACCTGTCACTGCCCAGACCGGGAGCCACAAGAGGCGAGATCCACTCAACTCATCCGGGGGCCAAACGGCCCTTAAATGAGCTACCCCAACCCGGAGACATCACCTACGCCGCCAATTGACGGCGCCGTGACGTCACCGGGTCAGTTTCCCCGCACTGCACAGGTGCGCAATTAGCCCTCCTGTGCAAGCGCGCTCCACCTAGGCCAGCGGGCTAGACGCCCAGCCGGGGGAGCAAGAGAGGGTGGGGGGGGAAGGGAAACACACCCCCTCCAGGGGAAACACATGTCCGCCGCAGTGGGGAAGCACGGGCACCCCGGGACCGCACACAATGCACTCAAGGGGTAATATGGTAACAAGAATAAACATCATGATAATACAGTAAAAAACAAGGGGGTAAGTATAATAAGTGGGGGTATGAATCCCACAAACATGATTGCTAATTTATGGCGACCTAGAATATTGATCAATAATGACAGCTGCCATTGCAAAAAAGAACCTGCAAGAGGGCGGGGGATAAATAAAAGAAAACATGTGATATAGTGCAATAGGGTGGTGAAAATAAAAAATAAAGTGAAAATTAAGAAACTGGGGAGGCTAAGCCTTATGGGGCAACCAAGACTGATATCCCCTATTGCACAGAACCCAGGATGTGCTTAAATTGAGCTATAATAATTTAATCATAATAACTAGATAATTATAGTGTCTTGTGGTGAATGTTAATTGAATAAGTGAAGGTGATAAGAATAGAAAGGGTGAAAGAGAGAACGGTTGTTTAGATGTGAATACAAAACTAACCGAAGTGATACATTGTGAATAGTCCCAGAATTGGGACAAAGTGATACAAAAGTGTATTTATATAATGCCCATAGTTGTTTAAGATAACAAGGTAGCTAAGTTGGAATGCAGTAGGTTGGTATATATGAAGAGAATTAAAAAAATGGTGTGGGAAAGGATCACCACTAAATTACACCTGTAGACAAAAGCTGATATTCCCGAGGCGATGAGGGTGAACATTAGAACAATAATCTAAGTAACAAGGTTAGGGATACATGGATCATAATGGTAGATAATAGACAATTTAAAGATAAGGAAAGTTATCTAATAAATGTTAACTAATAAAGCCACATGAAAAATGTGGGATGTAATAATTTCACCATGTTGGTCGGGGAAATACAGTCTAGTCAAGGTGCAAGTATATACAAAGTTACATGATCATAACAATAAGTTAGATAGTAATTTGCCTGTCCCATATAGGACATGTCAAATATCCAGCCGGCACTACATACAATATCAGACCTAGGTCACCAAGCATTCATTGAAGTAATTAAATGTAATGTAAAAGGGGTAATGAGTTAGAGGCACTCAGGGGGGAAGAGAAACGGGTGTGTTATCCACCCAATGAATATAGACAAAATTGAGAGTATAGCCTCATATAAACAATAATATGTAAAAGTAATGTACCATCATCCCAGTTAATTGCGAAAAATGGGGAGCATGGGGGGAGGGGAACAGTTGCTGAGGCTGAACCCACAACAGCCCACACAGTTGAGTAGAAGCGGGACTATCTCGGTACAGATGAAACAATATAAAACAGGAATAGATAAAAAAAAGGGGGAATTTATTATTAAAATAGACAAAACAAATATATATATATATCAACAGTTGGTCATGGTCGACTAGTTTCGCGGAGGTTCACCGCTTCATCAGGAAACCAATCTGTGAATTATATAATAGAATAAACATATATAATACATTTCAGCAGTACAATATGTAATGTACAAGGGAATAAAAACTTACCACATGAGTGAATTGATAAGGCACAGAACCAGGGCGCCCGAAGGATGGTTCCCCCCACATAGACACATAGTTACACATAGAACAAGAAACATTTAAATTACCATATCAGTTGTTTTAAGAGAGAAGAAGGGAAGAGAAAGAAGAGAGACGGAAAGGGAGAAAAGAAAAAAAAAAATTGTAAAGGGGGAAGGAGGAACACAAATAGGTATTAGGTAGGCGCAATGATGATATAGACATGTGTAAATGGTGCAGCCCATCGTCGAATAATAAATAAAAAAAATAAAAAAAAGTATGTAATAGAGTTACTATAGACTATAGAATTAAGTTAAGAAAAAGAAAAACAGAAGGACAAGGGGAGAAAGAGTAGGAGAAAAGAGAGGGGAGCAGCGTGCTCCTTTTCGAGGCGGCCCACTACACCCATAGGGTGGAGTAGTCCAACACTTTGTACTAAACGAAGATTTAGGGTAAGTTCAACCTAGATTTTACCTTATCTGAAGTGGAATAATGTTTCCATACACTCCAGGTAGAGAGAAAATTGGCATGGATATCAAAGGATTTAGCTTGTAGTTCCTCCATAAGCATAGTATTATTCATCTCACATACCCATTCGACCAATGTCGGGGGGATAGAGGATTTCCAATGTCTGGAAATCAGTTGTTTGCCAGCGTTCAGACAAAATTTCAAAAGGGTATCTTTTTCAAACCTGAACGAGCCTGGAAGAATGGAGAGAAGAGCTATAAAGGGGAAGGGAGCGAGTGGTTTAACATAAAGATCTACATAGATCTGAAAAATGAAATCCCAAAAAGGACGAATTAGATCACACTCCCACCATATATGACAGTACGTACCTATGGCCTTGTCACATCTCCAGCAAGAGTCAGAAGCGGATGGAAACATTGTCCTGAGGGTGACCGGGACACGATACCACCTTGACAATACTTTATAATTCTTTTCTTGAGCATAGCTTGAGATGGAAGACTTGTGTGTGTAAAAAAAGGATTTACGCCAATCTGCCTCGCTAATATCTCTGCCAAGGTCCTCCGACCAAGCTGCAGTAAACCTGGGTAGGAATTTGTGTGTGTGATCCAGGATCAGTTTGTAAATCTGGGAGAGGGTATGTAACGGGGTGTCCGGGAGTGAGCAAAGTTGCTCAAAATCAGTCAAAGGTCTATGGACTTGGCCAGTATCATAAAGTGATTTACAATACGTTGAGAGATGTAGCCCGGTAAGCCATGTTACCCGGGAAAGGGTGGGAGGTTTAGGTGAAATAAAAGTCCCGGAGGAAACGTCAACGAAACAGTGGGCGGTAGGCCAAGAAGCTCTCTCATATTCATCTATGCTCTTTTTAATACACTATTTATTTATTTATTTTTCCTTCCTCATTTTCAACTTTTCTACTGGTGCTACCAGGACATCAACAGATTAAGGATGCAAATCATGTGATTTTAGGAGGTTTACTTATCAAATAACACTTTTATGGGTTTAATTTACTTCAATGTTACTGCCCCACATACTCAGTGCTCTTTGCTCTACTAATAAATATTATAATTACAATGCTGACACCAACCAAAAGTTTTTTGCTATCCTACATATTATCTTACAGAACAGATATTGCGCCTAAAAGACTTATCAGCTTACAGAATGTTTGAAAATTTTGTATAAATATATTGTTTTGATATATAGACTATCAGGAGTAGAAAAGTGCTGCATAATTTACATAACAAAGCACTAGTTAATAGGTGATTTATTTATGTGCAATATTAACATCAACCCTAAGCTCCTCTCCCCTTGAAAGCCTATCTAAGTACCTTGCTATCCCACCACAGGACAGTCACTAAAAGCCTGTTTTCACCTCAAATCACAGAAAATTTAAATATTTTAGTATAAAAACATTGTTTTGATAATTGGATTATCTGTAATAACACAAGCTACACAATTTTAGTAGCAATGCATTAGTGATTTTTTTTTTCCATCCTGTACCTAGAGTTAAAAAATGACAAGTGCCTTCGCGCTAATAAGGATACCTTAGTGACGATAACCTAAAACAAATAAATAGGGTGCAGCAAAACCTAATCGTGTTTACACTACACAAGTACAGAAATAATTAATATGCAAGTGGGGTTCTGCGCAAACCAACACGCTAACGTGATAAGTGACAATGGTGAACCACTAATATGTATAAACAATAATAATAGTGTTCAAAAGACAAAGCTCAAAGCATATATAATAATAATAGTATAAACTGTGCAAACAATATTAATCAGGAGAGCAAAGCTCAAATCATGTGAAATCAATAATGTGGAAAACATAAAGTGCAAAAAATTTCCCAATAGTAGTGTGCCAAGCTGCCAGATGAGAATAATATTGTGGCTGAGCTTCCACTAGGCGGATGATTGACAGATGTATGATCAAATCCCTCACCAGGCTCCCAGAACTCTTACCTGAAAACTAGAGATATAGGGCATCAAAGAGATCCTTAGTGTCAGTCATCTGTTAGCAACCATCTGTAACGCGTAGGGATTGGACGGACGTACACCTGGAGTGATGTAAGCAGGCGCTGAGGACGCTGCTCGTGGATTTTTACTATTGCACGGTTTTATTTTGTTTGATGTAATCACAGGTTATTCTATTAAACTTCCCCCTGAGTCTTACTATACTACACCATTGGAGCCTTTTGTGTTCTCTTTCTCTCCCCCCGCTCGGAGTACTATTAGGGATTGGCCGAGGAGACGCTTCAGTAGTTAGAGGGAAGATTTGTGTGGTTTCTAACAGATGACTGACACTAAGGATCTCTTTGATGCCCTATATCTCTAGTTTTCAGGTAAGAGTTCTGGGAGCCTGGTGAGGGATTTGATCATACATCTGTCAATCATCCGCCTAGTGGAAGCTCAGCCACACTATTATTCTCATCTGGCAGCTTGGCACACTACTATTGGGACATTTTTTACACTTTATGTTTTCCACATTATTGATTTCACATGATTTGAGCTTTGCTCTCCTGATTAATATTGTTTGCACAGTTTATACTATTATTATTATATATGCTTTGAGCTTTGTCTTTTGAACACTATTATTATTGTTTACACATATTAGTGGTTCACCATTGTCACTTATCACGTTAGCGTGTTGATTTGCGCGGAACCCCACTTGCATATTAACTGTACCTAGAGTTGCTCTTTAATTATTATTTTTTTACAGAATTTAAAATAAATTCCCAACACTAAGCATCCATATACATATTTCTGGGCAATAAAACATCCTGTTTTCTTACTGTAAATCAGTGATTCTTGCAAAATAGTGCTATCAGTCTCTAATATATAAACTGTTATGGGAAAAGCAATTATTACTTTTCTTCCTATGACCTAAAATTTCTGACCATAATCTGAAAAGTGAGAAAAAAAATGTAAACCTCTTTTTGCGATGTGCTTGCAGAACAGCTCAGTATAAATCATCCTTTCCTATGGGCAATGATGATCTGAGGTCTGCCCTGAATGATTGTTGCTTGTATATTTTAAGATTCATTGGTACTGACCTTCAGTCTTATGACATTATGTATAATAAAAAATGAAGGACACGCCAGTATTATTAATCGTTATAAGCTGCCCATTCCACAGGGTATACAAAGCATTTACTATGAAAGTAACAGTGTTCTGCATGCTATTTACAAAACTATGAACATTATATGGTAATTGAAAAACACCCACATGTCTTTTATAGCAAGATATAAAATAGTCCCATGTTTATTTTATTTACCAGCTTTAAGAAAGGACATATTACCAACAGATTTTAATATTTAAACTCAGTGGCGGCTGGTGCTCAATTTTTTTTTTTTTGTGGGGAGGTGGCGCAAACAAACTTGCAGAAAAAAAACCATCAATTGCAGCCCCACTGTTCCCATTAGTTGCAGCCACTGTGCAATCAAACACAACCATTGTACCATCAAATGCTGCCACTGTGCCCATCAATTGCAGCCACTGTGCCCATCAAATGCTACTACTGTGCCCATTGAAGGGTAACACTGTGACCCTCCCGCCCGCTCTCCATCTGCCGGCACTTACCATATCTCAGTGGGGCAGCAGGTGAGCTGTGCGTCTCCTCCTGATGGGCATCCAAAAACAGCTCTTGTCATTTCAGCCAAACAGGTGAGGGGTAAAACACCTGCGCTTCCTGAATGGCGGTGAGACGATTTAGTGTTTGAAGAGCGAATATTCATTTGCTGTTCTAACACACCTAGGTGAACTGCAAGCGCAATGCTCTGTGCTTGCAGTTCACCTTTTTTAAAGCCAATTAGAGCCTATGCTCTAATCAAGTGCTTCAAAAATACATCCCTGCCGCTGTAATTCAGGCACCCGGCACCAAATGCAATGCATGCATCTATCCATTATTCATATAGGGGGTGGCTGGAGAGAGGGGGCGGCATATGTGCGCCCTTAATGAATGCACTGTTTAAACTACACATTTTGCCATGGTGAACAATACAAAAAATTCCCATGCACCCTATCCAGATAGTCAGCACAAAAAGTCTAATTAAACTGTTTAAAAAGTTTAGGTTAAATAAACTTTGTTGTATTTAGGGATGGGCTTTGAGTTCGAGTCAAACTCATGTTCAGCGAATAACAAACAATTAGCGGTGTTCGCGGCAAATTCGAAAAGCCGCGGAACACCCTGTTAAAGTCTATGGGAGAAATCTAAAGTGTTAATTTTAAAGGCTAATATGCAATTTATTGTCCTAAAAAGTGTTTGGGGACCTGGGTCCTGTCCCAGGAAACATGTATCAATGCAAAAAAAAGTTTTAAAAACGGCCGTTTTTTCAGGAGCAGTGAATTTAATAATGCTAAAAGTGAAACGATAAAAGTGTAATATTACTTTAAATTTCGTACCTAGGGGGGGGTGTAAAGTCAGCATGTGAAAAAGCGCATGTTTCCCGTACATAGAACTGTCCCTGCACAAAGTGTAATTTCTGAAAGAAAAAAAGCCATTTAAAACCGGCTTTGCGGCTCTAATGAATTGTCGGCTCTTTCAATTACAGAGATGATTCATTCATAAAGAAAAAAAAATGTGTGGGGGTTCCCCCAAATTAAATTACCAGGCCCTTCAGGTCTGGAATGGACCCCGCCGTAAAAAAAAAATGACGTAGGGTTCCCCGCAAATATCCACACCAGGCCTTTCAGGTCTGGTGTGGATTTTAAGGGGAACTCCACCCCAGATAAAAAAAATGGCGTGGAGTCCCCCTAATAATCCACACCAGACCCTTATCCGAGCACGTTAACCTGGCCGGCCGCAGAAAAGAGGGGGGGACAGAGTGCGGCCCCCCCTCTCCTGAACCGCACCAGGCCACATGCCCTCAACATGGGGAGGATGTCCCCATGTTGATGGGGACAAGGGCCTCATCCCCACAACCCTTGCCTGGTGGTTGTGGGGGTCTGCGGGCGGGGGGCTTATCAGAATCTGGAAGACCCCTTTAACAAAGGGGACCCCCAGATCCTGGCCCCCCCTATGTGAATTGGTAATGGGGTACACTGTACCTCTACCATTTCACAAAGGAAGTGTAAATAGTTAAAAAAAAACACACACAGACACCATAGAAAAAAATCCTTTATTAATAAAAAAAAAATAATCCAGCGATGTGAATCCACTGTCTCCTATCCAGCGATGGATGATCTCTCCAGCGACGGATGATCAGTGGTCCGGTCCAGCAATGCAGAAGATCCATCCATCCAGAGCGCAGCAGGGGAGCTCCACTCTCCGCTGGACACAGCCCAGCGGAATGATGCGCTGGAGCTGTGACATTTCTTATATAGGGGAAGCGGCCACCCATCACGTGACTCCGCCCCCTCTGACGCACCCTCGTACGCCACTGGGAAAGACCCTGAAAGACCGGGCTTTCCCAGTGACGTACGAGGGTGCGTCAGAGGGGGCGGGGTCACGTGACGGTGGCCGCTTCCCCTATATAAGAAATGTCACAGCTCCAGCGCGTCATTCCGCTGTGCTGTGTCCAGTGGAGAGTGGAGCTCCCCTGATGCGCTCTGGACGGATGGATCTTCTGCATCGCTGGACCGGACCGCTGATCATTCGTCGCAAGGAGAGATCATGCATCGCTAGATAGGAGACAGTGGATTCACATCGCTGGATTTATTTTTATTTTTTTTATTAATAAAGGATTTTTTTCTACGGTGTCTGTGTGTGTTTTTTTTTAACTATTTACACTTCCTTTGTGAAATGGTAGAGGTACAGTGTACCCCATTACCAATTCACATAGGGGGGGCCAGGATCTGGGGGTCCCCTTTGTTAAAGGGGTCTTCCAGATTTTGATAAGCCCCCCGCTCGCAGACCCCCACAACCACCGGGCAAGGGTTGTGGGGATGAGGCCCTTGTCCCCATCAACATGGGGAAATCCTCCCCATATTGAGGGCATGTGGCCTGGTGTGGTTCAGGAGAGGGGGGGCCGCACTCTGTCCCCCCTCTTTTCTGCGGCCGGCCAGGTTAACGTGCTCGGATAAGGGTCTGGTGTGGATTTTTAGGGGGACTCCACGCCATTTTTTTTATTTGGGGTGGAGTTCCCCTTAAAATTCACACCAGACCTGAAGGGCCTGGTATGGATATTTGCGGGGAACCCTACGTCATTTTTTTTTCTTTTACGGCGGGGTTCCGCTTAATATCCACCCCAGACCTGAAGGGCCTGGTAATTTAATTTGGGGGAACCCTCACACATTTTTTTTTTCTTTATGAATGAATCATCTCTGTAATTGAAAGAGCCGACAATTCATTAGAGCCGCAAAGCCGGTTTTAAATGGCTTTTTTTCTTTCAGAAATGACACTTTGTGCAGGGGCAGTTCTATGTACGGGAAACATGCGCTTTTTCACATGCTGACTTTACACCCACCCCTAGGTACGAAATTTAAAGTAATATTACACTTTTATTGTTTCACTTTTAGCATTATTAAATTCACTGCTCCTGAAAAAACGTCCGTTTAAAAAAAAAAAAAATTGCATTGATACATGTTTCCTGGGACAGGACCCAGGTCCCCAAACACTTTTTTAGGACAACTTGCATATTAGCCTTTAAAATTAACACTTTAGATTTCAAATGTTCGAGTCCCATAGACTTTAACGGGGTTCTAAAGTTCACACGAACATTTGGTGTGTTCGCAAGTTCTGATGCGAACCGAACAGGGGGGTGTTCGGCTCATCCTTAGTTGTATTCATTTGCAATTACAATTTGTGTTGGAAAAGGGGAAAGCTAGCCAAAGATCTAGTCACTTTGCACTTGACACTCTACCAAAACTTCAAGAAAACGCCCCATCGGGTAGGCTTTTTCAATAATTTACTGGACAGAGCCCCCACCACCCCCATAGGAATGGAATGCATCCATCGCGCCCTCCGCCAAAGAGGCAGGGATTCGGATCCTCCCAGAGATGTGGTATTCTTTATAATTGATTACCAACTTAAGGAAGACATTTTAAGCAAAGCCTGCGCCAAAACCTCACTTAAGTACAACAACACAGATTAACGATTGTTCCAAGACCTTTCCACCACCACACTTCAGCACCGGAGAGAACTCTGGCAGGTACTACACGCCAAGGGAATCCAATACAAGTGGAAGTTCCCTTACCTCCTCTCAGCCTCCACACAAGGCCGCTCTGCACTGCACTGCTGAGTGCCAGGAGATCTATGTCACTTCTGCGACACACTGAAGATCCTGTATAGAGAGGTACCCAAATGGTATGCAGAATTTCGCCCTCTGACTGCAAGACGCACTCCACCCAGTAGTGAACCTATGGAAACTCAGGAATATCGCTTCCGTAGGCAACGTTTGCCATCCAAAACCAGGTCCCACCATCCCACACCAGGCCCTAACCATGACTCTAGCCCAGGGGTGCCCAACCTTTTGAAGGCCGAAGGCCACTTAAGCGACTTAGTAACCAGTTGTGGGCCACATTGAGCGGAGAGGGCAGATGACAGGTCTGTGTCCACTCTGCATATGCAAAGCAGACACAGGCACATCCCTAACTACTCTATAGGCCCTCTGATCCAATCAGATGAAAGGGGATGGATCCACTTCTATTTTTTTTGCAGATCGAAGTGGAGGTAGGCAGGGTGTAAATGGACAAAAAGTCTTACATATTCCGCTCCATAGAGGTGAATGGAGGTTCCGATTGGGTTGGACTGTTAGTGTGAAAGGGGTCTAAGGCTGCTTTTACACTGAATGTCTGAGGTCTACCCACACCGTGGGTGTGGATCAGTGTTCCTGTGGTTTTCCCGCCAGTTAGCTGCATTTTGCCATAGATGTCTATTATATCCTGCAGGTGTGGTGCACTTTCTGAAAAGCAACTTGCTTCCTCTACTGCCGGCTTTATTCGCAACACTGATGCTCTGAGATGGCAGGTCAGCAACCTGCAATCAGGGCTTGCCAACCAGCCATCCCAGAGCAGGAGGTCATGGACCACATCAGAGGGCTTCACGGGCCACTGGTTGGGCACCCCTGCTCTAGCCCATAGAAAGCACCTCACACAAGAAGAGCCCGCCGTGATCGCTGAACAGTAGTGTTGAAACCCTCAATGCTCAGTTAAGTTGTTTTTCGTTCTTCGCCCTCTGATCCCCTTCCTTGCAGCCCAATTTATCCCTCCCATTATCCAAATTACATTATTTTTTTATGTAGACCCCCAACCACAATCCGAGACTCTTCACAGGGGTCTTCACCTTCTGAATACTGTGCCCCTCACCCCCAGCCATTTGCTCATCCAACCGTGTCAGTCCGGGACTGCGACTGCAATGGAAACTACAAGAAGAGGTGGCTACACTAACTACACTATCTCATCTTTTTATTTTATTTAATTTTGCTCTAGCAGATGTTATGTCAATGCATGAATAAAATGTGGTAACACTCTTGGAGAAAAACAGTGGGAGGACCTCCCAGTTCCCAAAATGGATAATCTACACAACCCTAGCACCCCACCCACAAATTATCACCTCCTCGAGGAGGCTTATGTTGGTTTGCCAAAATGACCCAAGCTTTAACAATTACACATCTAGACATATAGTGCATGTTGGGCCAGATTGAAACTCCCTACCCCCAGCGAAAGATCATACTAATCTTTTGCACCCCAAGCCCCCCTTCCTGTAAGGGCTTGGGGGAGAGGTCCATGCAGATTATACTTGACTCAACACATAGAAAATACCCACTGATTATCTTCTGGTGCAGAACCTGTCAGCAATGTCTAGTAGCCTAGCATATACCTTGTGCCCATTTGCAATCTACCACCCATGATTAGGCTCAAGTGTTAATGGGGATTAAGTACAATATCCTGCAGAGGAAGCTGTCATAGCAAATTCAACATGGATACTAAATTGTGCACTGCATGATTCCATAGATCCTGATGCCATGCAGATTTCAACCCCTATAGCAGAGTACACAATTAATAATATCACACCATGTAGCCGGCAAGACAACTTCAATGTCCTCCCAGGGAGGCAGATACCCCATTGATACACCCTACTAGAACACCAACCTTGAAGATGCAGTTTCCCCATATAGGGACCATCGTATAACACAGCACCTACCTTATACTACCCGAAGTGCATGAAATAAGTAATAAATGTATATCATACCCTGAAATGCACCTCACAAGGGATACTTTCTAGATAGACCTTGCTACCCCACCATAAGAGGGATCAGACAGCCCCATGTACCATACAACTCATTATGGGCTAAGCACCATTACACATAGGCCACAGGTTATAAAAGGATTGACTACTCGTTTATACACCTCTTCAAACCCTTGAATGCCATTAATGAGCCATAGACTTACTCCCTTCCAGAAACCAATACTCTGCCTGGCCCGACTCAAGGACAGGAACTCGGTTCACTCCTACCCCGCCCTTAGGTATTGATCAATAAGCCAGCTCAGATAATGCAGGGCCACACTACAATTTGACAATATGGGATAATAGAATTTTTTTAAGTTGCTCAATGTATTTGTGTTTGGCTTTTCCCAGTTAGAAGATAGGCATGTTTATGATTTTAAAGTGTTTTCTTAGATTTTACTGTTTTGAAGATTGGGTACTGTTAGATGACACTACTCCCAGAACCCTACCATAAGGTACTCAGGCTAGGTCCCCACTCCTGTACGTCTAACCTGCCTGCTTCCAAAATCCCCACTCCCTCCCAGACTAGAATGCCCCTCCAATCCACTAATCGGTTTTCAAGTGGCGCTGCCTCCATCATACCCCATCTCTTCCATACGCAACCTCCTCCATCCAAACATTCCCAACCTCCTCTGATCAGTGGGTGTACTTCCCATTCACTGCATATATTACTTCCCACCATTGCTGCCCCCCCCCACGGTGGTAATCAGCACTTCCCATTTAGATCCTCAACCACACTCACACATTTTACCACTGAACCGCTCTGGCTACACCTTAAAATATGTACATTGTCCACTTGGACTAGCGAGCTGGTCCTTGCTAATCGCCGGACATGATCTCCTGTTCACACATCCTTAACTCTTCAACCTTCATCCGGTTGCCCCTTCACTAAACTTCCTGAAAGACACATTCTTCTTTGATCCCACCATTACACTCCAGTCCTTCCCTTTGCGTTTCCTTATTGGTCTTGACCCCCTGCTCTACACCAAACTTCTACCCTTTCTTTCCACTTTGTTGTCCTCCTCCGATGCGTCCCTATCGGAAGCCAGCAAATTTATCTGCCTAATTAATGCCAAGAAAAACTAGCTTTCCTTGAACAATGGCTCGATCCTCACATAAACAAGCTAATTCCAAAACCAAAATCATCTCCCTAAACATTTGTGGTCTAAACCTCCCAGAAAATCCTTCCAATTACTTCTCTCCATGTAAAGAAACAAAGCGGACATCATATTCCTTGAGGAAACACATTTGAAAACAGGCTTCATATCATAAAACTTGTACAGAATTTCTGTGGGGCAAAGGACGCCCAAGACTCAGCTTCGAAAGACTAACAATACCCAAACTAATAGGCGGCATAGGCCTTCCTGATATTACCAAATATCACTGGGCGTGCCATCTGACAAGAATAATAGATTGGAATGTCCATGCACAGACGAAAGAAGTTTCAACAGGCTGCAATCAACACCCCTTATCTACAACACACTACAAATCTTCCAGAGGGCAAGCCGTAAATTCCAAATTTCCTCCTCACTGGGTTCACAAACCCCAGTACTTAAGAAAGATTACCAACGCTCACTATTAAAAATATAAATTCAGAAAAATTTGGTCTTGCTGGCAGCACTTCAAAACGACTGACGAATATACATAACTATTGTCTCAATGATACTTGACAGAGTGTGCTTTCAGATCGGAAGAGGAGGAGAAGCCCACCCCTTTCTCCTTTCAGTTACCCCCTCCCACTTTTCCCTTTCTACTCTTTTAAATACATACTACACTATGGGCTAGATTCAGGTAGGGGGATGTACAATTGTGCGGACATATCGTATGTTATTTACACTACGCCGCCGCAACTTACAGGGGCAAGTGCAGTATTCACAAAGCACTTGCTCCGTAAGTTGCGGCGCCGTAGCGTAAATGGGGCCGGCGTAAGCACGCCAAATTCAAATGAGCATTAGGGGGGTGACCCGACGTGATTGACGTTTTTCCCGAACGGCGCATGTGCCGTCCGTGGAATTTCCCAGTGTGCATTGCTCCAAACTACGCCGCAAGGACGTCATTGGTTTCAACGTGAACGTAAATTACGTGCAGCCCTATTCGCGAACGACTTACACAAACGACGTAAAAAATTCTAAATTAGACATGGGAACGACGTCCATACTTAACATTGCGTACGCCTCATAATAGCAGGAGCAACCTTACGCCGAAAAAGCCTAACGTAAACGTCGTAAAAAAATAGCGCTGGGCGTACGTAAATTTGTGAATCGGCGTATCTAGGTCATTTGCATATTCTCCGCCGAAAACGTATTGCGTATCTTGCTTTCTGAATACAGAAAGAAGATACGCCGGCGCAGCTTTTAATTTACGTGGCGTATCTATAGATACGCCGGCGTAATTCAATGCTGAATCTAGCCCTATGAGTCCAAATACCATATTTTCCAGCATATAAGACAACCTTTTATGCTTAAAAATATCCCCCAAAAATCGGGGGTCGTCTTATACGCCAGAATAAGACTCTGTATGCAGAGTCAGACTGCGGGTGTCCATTGTTCAAAAGCCGCTCTGAGGACGAGAGGGCGTCTCTGATAGGTGGAACACTGAGCACAGGCTCTGCTGGGAAACTGAGTGTTCCGCCTATCACGGAACAGGATGAGGAGGAGGCACGGCTTTTGAACAATGGATGCCCGCAGTCTGCATGTCAGGTATAAACTCTGCGGTAACAGCCGACTATCCACTCTGTAATCCTGCGGCTTTTCTCTTCCTCTTGATGATCCTCTGCACAGTGAGCAGAGGCTGCAATGGTGGCACAGGTGAGCAGAGGCTGCACTGGTGGTACAGGTGAGCTGAGGCTGCAATGGTGGCACAGGTGAGCAGAGGCTGCAATGGTGGCACAGGTGAACAGAGGCTGCAATGGTGGCACAGGTGAGCTGAGGCTGCAATGGTGGCACAGGTGAGCTGAGGCTGCAATGGTGGCACAGGTGACTTTAACACATGTTGGAATAGCGATTATTGTGGCGGATGTAAAGTATGCCCATGTGTCTTAGGTCGGTGGTGAATATGTGGTGGAATCCATGTTTTTTTTTTAAATGGTGTTGCCTTGGAAGGGGGTAGTCTTATACAATGAGTATAGCCCAAAAGCTATGTTTTAACTTGAAAAATAGGGGGTCGTCTTATATGCCCAGTTGCCTTATATGCCGGCAAATATGATAATACATCTCTACACTAAATATGACACCAATCACCCCCTTCTACCTAGGCCTCTCACCCCTCCCATAAACTAGATCTGTTATAGCTGTCCTTACCCGAGAGGAGCTTCTCTACCCAAAGTTCCCTCCCCTCCCACTCCAATGACCTAACAGATTCTCCCCACTGACTCAACTGACCTCCCTGAATGTGGAATATGCCCACTAGATTCACCTCTCACCTATGGATTGCTAGTGGTCCAGTGACTGCAATCCCATAGGAATTCAACTGACCTAGAGACATTAGACATCTAACCAATGGATACCATTGTGCATTCAAACCATAACAACATACAATGTATCCCCAAAAGGGAAGCATGATCAGTAAACCTACACTCACCCCCTATTATCACCAATGTTACCTAAAACGCATACCCTTGACCAACACCGCTACAGTGAAAAAAAAAACAAGAAACACGAGGGCTCACAGATACCATACCGGTCATGGGCACTATCGAGATAGGTTAACTCCAATACGACAACCGAATTGAGTAACAGCGATGATAATATAACTACCCGGTCACTTTCAGGGCTTAGTGCCCATGTTGTTCATCTATTGCTGTTTTTTTGTAGTAGTCATTATTGTTACACCATACTGAAATATAATGTACTATTCATAATAACATCTCTGATAATCTGTAACACAGCACTGTTTTACAAGCTAGACATTATAAAAATGTATTCTTATTGTACATTATATTGTTTGTATACAATAAACATTGATTTTTGGGAAAAACACTCTTTAACTAAGCAAACTGAAGATAGAAGCTGATTGGTTGTCATGCAGAGTTTCTCCAGATCTTGGTTGCTTTGTGTTTCACATTACATATTCCTGATTACTGCACTTTGTACGCTAAGCTGTATATAGCACGCTCTTGAGCACTGCACTCTTACATTATTTGAAGATCTTTTTTTGGTAGACTGTGTTTAAAAATGCATATGTAATGGAACCGTTTAATTGCTATTAAAATGAGTGTGCCACGGTTTATCATGTTTGTTAAACATGCTTGTGTCACAGCCATTAAAGCATATTTTTCTTCTGTATCTTTCAATCACAAATTATTGAGCTGGGATTGATAGATAATAATAATAATAATAATAATAATAATAATAATAATAATAATAGAATATTATAGATTGTGTTTTTTTATTCACTTTTTTTTAGAACATATGCTTATTGTAATTATATAATATGTACATGGGGTATTTGTACGTTGTGTATTGATTGTAATTATAAAATGAATAGAAAAGATCTAATGATTTCAAAAAGAAAATGCCCTAGTCACTGCAATGTTTACTTTAAATAGTAAATTACACAAATTAATCCCTGGATTAATAAGAAAATATTTGCTTAAATCAATGAATGTGTTTTTAATACCAGTACATAGTGATTTATACTTTCATTGCAAGCATATGAAACCCTTTACGATCATTACATACAGCCAGCATTCTAGGTCTTACCTGTAACAAAAGCTGCTCATGTAAATTGGCATCACAGTTCTATGTTTTGTCCATTTCCACAATAGCAAATCCTCCCCACCAGCAATAAATATAACACATGGTATACAGCTTCAAAATTGGTGATTCAGTCAGCAAAAACTCATATTGTGAGAAAACAATAGAAGTGATCGTACATAAGCCACATACTGGCATTGCTGTAGCCCCATGCAACGCCTTCTTCCGTAACAGCTATTGAGAATTAACATTTATGAAATTTCTCTAATTCTTTAGTACTATTTTTATAATTACTGGGAACAGAAACAATATCAAGTTACAGTTTTATTCTTAAAGTGGAGTTCTGGCTTAAAAAAAAAATAAATAAAAGTCAGCAGTTACAAACACTGTAGTTGCTGACTTTTAATAAGGACACTTACCTGTCCAGGGTGCCTGTGATGTCGGCAGCTGAAGCCGAGCAATCGCTCGGGTCTCAGCTGCCCTGCCGCCATCCTCAGTGAGGGAATCAGGAAGTGAAGCATTGCGGCTTCACTGCTCGATTCCTTACTATGCATGCGCAAGCCGCGCGGCGCTATGCGAATGGGCGGATGTCTCCTGGGACACACACAAGGTCCCAGAAGACACCGCTCCCCATTTCCCAGGAGGCAACGCGACAAGGAGAAGAAAGAAGACCCACCGCGGACAAGGAAGAGGCAGATTAAGAGATCTGCCTAGTTACAGCCACTTCTGGCAAGTATATATATTTTTTATAATTTTTTTGTAGCCTCTTTGGCTATTTTTTTTTTTTTTTTTAGGGTTGACCTTCGCTTTAAGTGAAATGCATTCCACATGTGATCTGCATACTGAAGCTAATTCTTAATATAAATATATCTAAAATAAACCTGATTGTTTGGAAATTGCTAGGATTTTTTTTTCAAGTATATAAAACAAGAAAAACATAAAACTGGTTACAAACATGCCAGATGATTTTAAAATGTATACAAAGTACAGTTGTAGGTGTTATAAATAATATGTTAAACCTAAGAAATGTCTCAGTAATGCAAGATGTCTTTTTGCTGATAGATTCTAGCAGCTGGGAAATATGTCATTACCAGAAACAATGTCACTCAGGTTTGTATCTAATCATCTGAAAATAAATGAAAATAGCATTTTCTGAAAAGGTTCCTTCATGGATTTAAATCTTTATGTCTTTTTTCTCCAATTGGTGATAGAAAGACATGTGTTAGTGAGCTATTATAGCTGTAAATGTACGCCATGGTCTTCTGAAGTTCAAAAAGGCAAATCCATTTTAAAAGTCACCTGAGCAGTGAAATGTAAAAATCACAAATTACCATCAAACCTATTTATTAAAAAGATAAAACACATACCATCACATGTTTCATTGCTTTTATGTCACTTTGGCATATTTTACAGAATAACAGCTCCAGAATTTCGTAAACTTCAACTTCAACTTACTTCAACTTATTTGATATTAAATTATACAAACTTGCCATTTTAAATATTGGTGTATCAACATGAAAACAGATTTCAAGACCTCAGCCTTTTTTACTTTTAGGCAAAGAAATTATGAACTATCCAAACTATTCAACAAATTAAAGTTTATCTATATTTTTCTATATGTTTGGCATCATGCCTCAATGCATACAGTTTTCCTAGGCAAATCTTTATGTTGTGATTATGTTGTTATTTTTCTTACCCAAGAATCCTAATAGTAACAACATATCCTGTTAAAGGCTGACAACACTAACTCACTACCTCGCAGTTAGCAATAGCTTTGTCAGTCTCTCATTCAAGACCCTTACATTGGCTGTTGGGCTGCCTATCCTGAAAACCTGATAGGAAACTCAATGGCCATCTGAAGGAGTTGTATCTTAGCAGTTTCATCCTGCAACAGGAAGTCTTGTTACTGGCAGGATAGTTGGGTAAGAAACTGCACCAAAAATATTTTAATGTTAATGTACATTGAGGCATTTTGTCTAATATACTGACTTTTGTTTTTGTTTACAGATAATTTAAGTCTAAGTAATCTATCTTTTTCAGTTTCTACAGCAGCTAAAAGTTATTCTTTATTTTTTTTTCTCAAAAAAAGGATGTTTATTGAATAATATGACAAAAATACATGGTTACAAATATTATGTCTGTTACATTTCACTTCCTCTTTTGTACATCCATATATAACCGTAAAATAATAAAATAACAAGACAAACAAACCACACAAAACTTCTGGAATGCTACATCCTCCTCCCGCTAAACCACCTCATTTTGCATTAGAGCAATTTACGAATATCAGCAAGCTCCCACACTCCTGGACCCGCTCCACTGTATACAGGGGTGCAATCCCCTGGCCCTCTCCCCCCCTCACAGAGTGCCTCTGATCCGGTCTTAAATCCTCGCCTCCGGCCTTTTATATGAGCAGCCTGTCCAATACCAGCTCAAGTGGGGCCAATCCCGGGGAATTTAACCAGGGGGCCCACAACATTTCAAACCTGCCCCACCGTTTCCTGTGCTGATAGATGTATTTCTCTGCCTGGAGAGTGAATCCCATCTGGGCTATCCACTCCCCCAACCTTTGGGGCTCCACATCCTTCCAGTGCCTAAGGATAAGTTTGCGGGCCTGAAAAAGGGCCCTACCAACAGCCTTTTTAGGGTTATCCTCCAGTGGGAGGTATTCTATAATACCCAGGATACACACTTTAGGGGTCTGTGGTACTTGAATCATAAACACATCATTCAGAGTTTTGAGAACCCCTGTCCAATATAGATGTAGCTTGGGACACCGCCACATCAAATGGATGAGGTCTCCATGGTCCCTGGCACATCTAGGACAGTTGTCATCCTCAGCCAGCCCCATCCTGTGCAATCTGGCCGGGGTAAAATGTACTCGCAGAACAATGTATAGTTGTGACAAGCGGTGTGCTACGTTGAGCGAAGCCCCCTGTATAGCTAGTAACACCTCTTCCCACTGTTCCTCCTCAAAAAAACCCACATCTCTTTCCCAGGAGTCCACCACCCTAGAAGGGAGGGCCGGCAAAAATTCTGTCAGTAACATGGCGTACAAGCTTGAAATGAAGCCCCTAAAGCTAGTTATCCCAGTCATAAAGTGGAAGATCGGGGCAGGGGACAATATCCAAGGGTTGTTTCCAGCCTGGGCCCTGATGTCATGCCTCAACTGCAAGTAGGAAAAATGCATTGTCTGAGGAAGATCAAACTTCTCCCGGAGCTCCGCGAAAGAAAGCAGACGGCCCCCAGAGAAGATATGCACCAAGTGTGTAACCCCATACCTCCTCCAACGCTCACCACATGTCAGGGACATCAATTCTTCGTAATATCGGTTGTTCCAAATTGGGCTGTGTCCTGTAAACCCCTCTATGTTCTGTAGTTGGCAGGTTTTATTCCAGATTTTCTGCATTAATGCATATGTAGGGAAAAGTTTTTTTGGACTTAGCACATTGTAGCGACTCGAGACCAGTCACCATATTGTCCATGTCGGTCATGTGATTGACTATGTCAACCACGAGTCCCCCCGCCCCTTACTCATAGCCCGGGCTATATGTTGTAGTTGTGCTGCTAGGTAGTACACCCAAGGTTTTGGGAGAGCGAGCCCTCCCGCCTCCTTCGGTTTTTGTAGTTGCTCTAACTTAATCCTGGGGGGCTTGTTAAGCCAGAGAAATGCACGAAATAGGGAGTTAATAATTCTAAAAATCCTGAGGGGGACAACCATAGGGGTGTTGTGTAAAATATACAACAGCTGAGGCATAAAAACCATTTTCGTGAGGTTTACTCTACCGACTAGAGACATTTTCAATTTTGACCATATTTAAATTTTGTCTCTAATCCTGCCTACTAAGGGAGTGAGATTTAGAGTGACATAATTGAGCGGTTGAGGGGTAACCTAAACACCCAGATATTTGAATTTAGTCGCCACTGGGATGTCTAGCAACGTACGATCCTGCGGACTCGACGAGTCCAGAAGCATAATTGCGGACTTAGTCCAATTTATCAATACACCCGAAAAGGACCCGAAAGTCTGAATTACCGACATCGCCTCCCGGAGAGAGCCCGACGTGTCGCCTAGTAACAGCATGGTATCGTCCGCGTAGAGCATAATTTTTTCATGTGTCAATCCGTACTGGAACCCCGTAATTAGGGGGTTAGAGCGCACCAGAGCCGCCAACGGTTCTATGGCAACCGCGAACAGCAAGGGTGAGAGGGGGCACCCCTGCCGGGTCCCCCTATGTAGCGGGAAGGGAGAAGATACTCTGCCCTCCTCCCTAATGACCGCCAGAGGGGAGTCGTACAGGAGCCGCACCCAGGACTGGAACACAGGCCCAAACCCAAATCTGGATAATGTCGCCCACAGGTACTGCCACTCAATGCTGTCAAATGCTTTGTGGGCATCTAGAGACAGCAATGCCCTATACCCCCTGTTATCCGCCGTTGATTGCATATTAACAAACAATCTCCTGAGGTTAATAGCTGTAGATCGCTCCGGTATAAACCCCGATTGATCTGTGTGTACGATCGCCGTGATCACCTTATTCAGCCTTATTGCCAAGACCTTTGCCAGTATTTTTATATCACTTTGTAGAAGTGAAATTGGCCTATAGGAACCAGGGTCCAATGGATCCTTTCCTGGTTTAAGTAGGAGAACTATGCTTGCTTGTCTCATGGAGTCCGGAAGCCGCCGTGCCTCCCTGGCCGCGTTCAAAGTATGAAGCAGTTTCGGGAGCACGACGCTCCCATACTGTTTGTACACTTCGATCGGTATGCCATCATCTCCTGGGGCCTTAGAATGGGGGAAAGAATTGGCAGCCTCCGTCATCTCCTCAATGGTGATGGGAGTCTCAAGGGACTCCGCTTGGGACTCCGTTAAACACGGTAGCTCTATCCCTTGCAGAAAATCCTGAGTCTCCTCTCCAGTATGCGCTTGCTTTGATTCGTATAGACTAGCATAGAATCTGACCAATTCCCTCATCACCAGGTTGGGGGTGTTTACCAGGCTACCTCCCTCTGTCCTAAGAGCACCGATGGATGGGGACGGCTGTTGTGATTGGACTATCTTAGCTAAGAGTTTGCCTGTCTGCTCCCCCTCTTCATAGAAAGCCATTTTAGAGAAGAAGCGTTTCCTGTCAGCCCTAGATGTGTCCAGCCTGGTCAGTGCATCCTGAGCTGCTATCCATGCCTCCCGGGAGCCCTCCCCCGAGTTGGCTATATACTCTGCCTCTAAGCACTTTACCATCTGTGCTACCTGTTCCCTCTGTTCTGTAGTGTTATGTTTAATTGCGTTCACCTCAGCAATAAAAATACCTCTCAAAAAGGCTTTAAAAGCATCCCAGGCAGTGTCTGTTCCAGGATGATCCGCATGTCTCTGCCAGTAGGCCACAATATCCCTCTCAATTTTTTCATGAGAGGGGAAAAGGTTGAGCCAAAAGGCTTCCACGGTGCTCTAGGAAGGGTTCTAAGAGGCCTGACCCTCAATAAGAGCCGGACGGGAGAATGATCCGAGACACACCGGGGAAGGTAATGTATATCCTCAATATACTGAGTCGCCGAGGCCGAGCACAGGCATAGGTCTATCCTGGACAGAGACATATGTGTCTTGGAGAAGCTGGAAAATTGCTTCTCAAGGGGATTTTTCCATTTCCAAGGGTCCACCCAGCCCACCTCCTCCATGAACTTAGCCAAAGCTGGTCTTGTCACCCCCGGGGCAGGGTGTCTATCCAAGTACGGATCCATAATCCCATTAAAATCCCCCACTACCACCAATGGGATCCCAGGACTGGGCAGCTGAAAGGACAGGAGGGCACACAATATTTGACGACTGAACGGAGGAGGAACATATACTGCAGCCAGAATGAGCGTCAGTTGGTATACCCTGCAGAGCAAAAATACATCTCCCCTTTTGATCCACCCTAAAGTCTATGCACTGAAAGTCCAGAAACCTATGTATCAATACACTCACACCCCTTGAATAGGAGGTGTGAGTGGAGTGATAAGTCCAGCCTTCCCAAGCAAATCCCAGCCATGATCTAGTATCAGGGGTCAAATGAGTCTCT
Source organism: Rana temporaria (assembly GCF_905171775.1). Lineage (NCBI taxonomy): Eukaryota > Metazoa > Chordata > Amphibia > Anura > Ranidae > Rana > Rana temporaria. The sequence continues at coordinate 223,543,726 of NC_053493.1, forward strand.
TGCAAGACACATATAGCCGGAAAATGCTTCCTGAGGGAGGTAGACACCATGGTTCGTTTGAGTAGATCACCCAAACCCCTAACATTCCATGAGATTACAGCAATTCCCGTCATCATTTCACAATTAGATTGGCATCACATGACATATTAAACCTCCACCCGCCAGAATGACCACCATTATTCCCCACCCTGTCCAGCGGTGGCACAGTGTATAGCATTATTAAGGAAGAGTAGGCGATATACCTGGGGTTCAAAAATAAAAAGGCAAAACAGGCAGAAAAATGAAAAAATAATAATACTTGGGTCGACAGCTTCAAACATACCACCATGTCCCAGCATAGAATGGCAGTCCAGGTCCACCTGCTTAGCACAGAGCCGTAGCAGGAAATGTGAGAGTGGAGCAGCAGTCCTTCTGGGTGCGAGAGATAGAGAGCAGCATCCAAAAAATAATAATGGAGCGAAGTCAGCAGCACCAGAAAAAGAACAAATATTAACTGTGCAGCAATCAGCCACTGGGCAAAACTTGTGCCCATATCATACCACAGACGCAACAGGCAGTCCGTGGCTCCAACCTTGCGCCTCTGCGGGCACTCCACTTATGATCCAAGTCGCATGTAGAACTAGGTAAGTCAGGGGAAAATAATGTAAAGTAAACAGTTCGCTCAGTTCCTGAGTAGAAAAAACCTACATATATTGTTCTCCTGGTCCTGCGACCACATGGGTGATGGCTGAGTAAAAATCGCCAGCCTTCGGTAAGTAACAAGCAAAAAAGTCCTTGTCCTTAAAGTTGAGAAGTTTGGCCAGCATGGTGCGTGGCGGGTTGCCCGGAGGGAGAGGCCTAGGTGGCACTCTATGCGGCCTCTCCACTGAATAGAAGGGTGTAAAGGCGTCTTTGCCAAATACTTCCTGTAGCCAGGCCTCCACAAAAGCGGTGGGGTCCCGGCCTTCTGTCTTTTCTGGGAGGCCTACTATGCGAACATTGCTCCTCCTCAGGCGGTTCTCAATGTCTTCATTACGGTTCTCATTAGCCGTCGCAATCCTGGCCGTGACCTGCAATTCTCTAATGAGGGGGGCCATTCTGTCTTCCACCTCGCTAACCCGACTCTCCACTGCCGTGGTGCGCTCTCTAATTTTTTGGAAGTCATGCCGGATCAGCCCCACCTCCTCCTTTAATCCCACAAAGTGCTGTTGCAGAGTCTGCAGCGAAGCTGTACACTTGTTCACTGCTTTTAATATCTGAGCCAGCGTGGGTTGTTCAGCGCCCTCCTCTACCTCACCTGTATTCACTTCAGACGTATTCTGGGCAGGGGCCTGCTGCGAGGCCTGGGCAGATGAGGGCCCATGCGACAGAGCCTGAAAAATGTCTGGCGTGGCGTCCAGCTCCTCGTCCGAGGGGCGGTCTGCCAAGTTGTTCATCTTTTGTGCATAATACACCATATCTTTAGGGGCCTCTTTTCCAAGGGCTTTAGGTGTCTTGGGGGGGATCTTACCAGCGTCCCTCTTGTCTCCTCGTGTCTTCCAGGCTGCCGCAGCGCCATTTTGCAAGTCAGGGAGCTCATCTCCTTTTAGCTGTTTGCGGGTCATCATGCCATTGATCGGGCGGATGAACGGATCGATGCGTGCAGCGGGTGCTGTAGATCAGCTGGGTGGTGTCCGGTACCAAAAACGAACAGTATTTCGGCCGGGAGAAGGATCACTGCAGTGTGCTATCAGGGAGCTCTGTGAGACACGTTCGCTCACATGCCGCTCTTGGCCACGCCCCCAGTTATTCTTTATTTAGAAAAAAACGTTCATTTGCTACAATGTTTCTACCACTCCCATTATCTTCTATGTGGTTTATTACTTTAATGTTTCTTCCTTCATAAGCCATAGATAAGTAGTAGGTACCTTAGTGACGAGGCTGTTCTAATAATGTTTAAAGAAATATAGGGGTACCACATCCAATAAAAACTGTTAGAAAATAGTTTTTGGACATTTGAGCAGACATTACCGGTACCAGAAAGGAACACTATATAGGTTTACAAAAATAAATAGATTTATTTAATGTTTCAAAATGAATAAACATATTTAGAATTAAACAAGACAAAATTGAGCTCTCATTTGTACAACCACATATACATAAGGTATGTATATATTCCCTATTACTGCTAAGTCAAATTAGAACAACATTTCGCTGTTGCTTCTTCAGGACCTATTTCCATTGACAGCAGGCGGAGGGATTCTGCATGGGAAAGAAAAGAGTATCATGACTTCATCAAATGGATGACAGATGCAGAGAAAACATATATAGTAATCTAAGCCCCATAGATGTTATGGGGACAGTGTATATGAGGTGCCATTCACATAGCAGAAATAGCCCTCCCATGTGCGGCATGCCATACGCTACCTAGGAGCAATCAGATCAGCACGACACTCCCTAAATCAAGAAGATCAAAAAATACCTGATTCCCAATCTAAGAGGAGGACAAAAAATAATAATACGATGAATAAGCCCGCATAAAGATATGTGGGGTAATATATATATATAATATAATATCATCTTGACAAGGTACTCACAATGTCAGCAGATCCACAACACCACTGCATCAGGGTGACCATTTTTTCCACAAAATATATGGAGCTGACCTCCTATTGATTCCTATTATATAATATAGATATACAGACTACAAAAAAAAAAGTGTGGCAACATATCATATTCTATAGCAATATAGACAAAAAGATACAATAGTTCAAATATCTAAATCAAATGATTCAGGACGAGGGTCAGTGATCGATTGGACTATATAGAAAGCTTCCAGATGGCAAACAGATGATCAACTAGGACCTATACGAACCAGATAATACAGCAGTCACCATTAATTAGTATTCAACTCATAACAAATTGGACCAAAAGCAAACCACATAGTAAATCTTACCAAAAAACTGGCATAGAATAACATTCAATGATCTGCATTAATAGGCAATTAATATTGTCAGTGCTGCTAATGATGACTGCAGGTATAGATTTAAGGAGCAAACTAACTTTAATTACTCCCCAGCATACTAAATCATTAACCTCCCTGGCGGTATGATTATGTCAGATTTTAGGTGCTGAAAGCAGTACCATTATTTTGCATGAAAATTTGGCGTTTTATATTGTAGGCCTGTAATTCTTAGGAATGACTCACTTAAATCTGTCCAAACAAGAGTCTAGTAGACATCCCGGGTATGATAAAGTTTGAAACACAAAATCATAAATTATAATATAATAAATAACTATAAATTATTATAACAAATAATAAAATAATAATAATAAAAATTAATCAATAATGTAATCAAATTTAAAAACACTGAAATGTGCTCAATACTTTCAGTGACTGAAGACGAATTTCCACACAAATCACTATCACTCAATTCTTCAAGTGATTTAAATTTATTATCGCTGTTTCTAGCTGGTCTAAAACTACTTTTGACATAAAGGGACACTTTTTGGTTGCTATGGACAATATCCAGTTTCCAGGCAGAAAAAAGTCTTTATTATATAAAAGTGCATGCAGGACACTGGACAGACCACTAGGGACAAATGGGGTGTGTAATTATTTTATACAGTACTGTAATCTGTAAGATTACAGTATACTGTATGTATTGTGGGTTTTTACTTTTTTGAATTTGACGCCGGTCTCCGCCCCGTGCGTCGCAACGTTGCAGGGACCGGAGCTCGGCGGCACTCGGGCACTGTGTATCGAGCGGAGGAGACAGCTCGATCACACAGCTGGGAGACATTGCAGGATCCAAGGACAAGGTAAGTAACTATGCTTGGATCCTGCAGTGCGATCCCGAGTCTGGCTCGGGGATACCACTAATGGTACTGAAATTCCATCCCGAGGCAGAATACCGCTAGGCAACAATTTTCTAGCTGTTCTCATAATGTTAATTGATTATTGCCTATGTTTTTTTCTCCCTCCTTTGTGCAAAAGTATTTTACTTGATGTATAAGCAGGGTAAACTTATACAGATTTTTTTCACAGAAAATGGAGCCATGGTGTGATTTTTAACAGAGATTCCACAGCATACTTAAAAGCCTGTGCCAATGACTTTGCATTTCAAATCTGGGATTTCAGTCCCCAATACATTTTGATTATAGACAGTGTGACAGTATGGTAACCTGTCATGGTATAAAAAAAAGTGGGGGCATGGTGACTGCTCACCAAGATGGTGGCATGAACCCTTAGCGCCAAAAGTCTTCTGGGGAAATAGCCCATCCACATTCGCCCAGCGCTGCACAACTGAGCCACCAGTGTCACACCTGCCTCCTGAACCCCTAGCAATGTCCCAACAGTGACAAGAAGAACCACAGCTGCAGATATTTGTGGGTTTCTCCACACCAGTCCAGAGAAGCCCACAGCAAAATGGTTTGCGGGAGTCATCCCTGCATCCATCTAGAAATGGCCTCACAAGCTGACACAATGGGGTTGATTTACTAAAACTAGAGAGTGCAATATCTGTTGGAGCTCTGCATATAAATCAATCAAATTCCTTGGCATTTTAGGGCCTCAAGAAATGACACAATCTTAAGCCTTAAAGAGGTTGTAAAGGTTCATGTTTTTTCACCTTAATGCATCCTATACATTAAAGGGTCACTAAAGGAATTATCTTTTTAGCTAAATAGCTTCCTTTACCTTACTGCAGTCCTGGTTTCATGTCCTCATTGTTTGTTTTGCTCTGATGTTGCTGTAATTCTTCTCTGTTCTGGACACTTCCTGGTTGTCTGTTTCCTGATGACCACAGTACTGGGAGATTCTAGTTTCATTTTCCAAACCATCACTGCTCTATGGCTCTGTACATGCACACAGGCAGGATAACACGCAAAAGCGAAACTAGATGCAAAAACAAAACTAAAGGTACATTATATGATTGATTTTTATCTATTTTTAATCAATTTTAAAAGGAATCAGTTAACTATTATGTCTCTATACCCTGTAAACAGTCATTTCAGCAAACATTTTTTTCCCTTTACAACTCCTTTAAAGTGGTTGTAAACCCCACTTTATGACTTTTACCTACATGTAAGCCTATAATAAGAATATCTCCTATACAGTTTAGGAGATATTCCCCCCGCAATGTGCCGCTGATTGAAGCGGCGCATGCGCAGCGGGGATCCTCAGCTAAAGGACCGGCAGCTGCCGGACCTTGCCGAATTGAAGACTCCCGCGCGAATGCGCGAGAGTGACATCATCGCCGCTCCAGCCAATCACCGGAAGACACGCAGAGTCAAGATGACATCTCGCTCGGCGTGGACCAGGTAACTTCCTCTCACCTCGTTCCGAGGTAAGTATTTCATAATGAGCTAATATGCTGTGCATACTAGCTCATTATGCCCTTTGCCTTTCAGGTGGAAAAAAGAAATTATCGCAGTTTTACAACCGCTTTAAGGTGAAAAACACCTTGCACTCCCGGGCCCCCCCGTTTTACTTACCTAAGCCACCAAACTCTGTGGGCACGTTCCTGCAATTGTTTTCCCAGCTTGAGGCAGCTCATCATTGGAGATTGATAGCAGCGCAGCCATTGGATCCCGGGGACGGGGCCGAGTAATACAGTTGGCGGCTATAGCCGCTGGCTGTATCACGTGAGCGCGCCCGCAAGCTAACCCCCTTGGGAGAGCGCTTCCCATGAAGGGGGTTAGCTCTTGCGGGGAGGAGCCGAGACCGACACCCAGGGATCCCAGAAGACCAGGATCGGGGCCACTGACGAACTGCACAGTGGAGGTAAGTATGACATGTTTTTTATTTAAAAAAAATATATATATACCTTTACAACCCCTTTAATATGTTGGGTATAATACTCAAAAATACAGCGCTCACAGCAAGATTCAATTAGATGCATAACCAACCAAACTATATATATATATATATATATATATATATATATATATATATATATATATATATATATATATATATAATAAAATACAAATAAAACTATTAACGTTTTAAAAACAAAAATTAATTCAGTGACCATTAAAATAAATTTCATTTCAGTCATTTAAAGTGCTGTTGCTTACCAAAATTTAAATAAATCAAAAATGTCCATAACAATATTAGTGTCCATTTCAAGCAGAAACATGCAAAAAAAATCCACTCTTTTAAAGTACTGCTACTTTATACCTCTAAAATTGCATTCCCAGTGGCTCAGTATCATTCAATAGATAACGTGGGGTTGATTTACTAAGAATACACTGTGCACTTTACAAGTGCAGTTGCTCCAGAGCTTAGTAAAGAAGGTTGACCTTCACTTTGCAAAGAATACCCAATCACATGCAAGGGAAATACAAAAAAAATGCATTTTTGCTTACATATGATTGGATGATGGAAGACAGCAGAGCTTCTGCTCATTTATTAAGCACCGGAGCAACTGCTCTTGCAGAGTTCAACTGCACTTTGCAAAGTGCACAGTCTATTTGCCTTTGGTAAATCAACCCCTGTATGTTCGATCTCTCATTACAAGATGGTCAAACAGTGCTTTGTAATGATGCTAGATAGGCAAGGAGATCGATGGCTTCCTTGTTCCTTAATTATTAGTTCATGGATTAATTAACCACTTCCCACCCAGCCTATTGCAGAATGACCGCCGGGCAGTGGTTCAGTTATCCTGACTGGGCATCATATGACATCCAGCAGGATAACTGCCGGTGATCTGTGTAGTGGTGTGTCAGACTGACACACCGCTACACGGATCTCGTTAAAGAGCCTCTGACGGAGGCTCTTTACCACATGATCAGCCATGTCCAATCACGGCTGATCATGGTGTAAACAGGAAGAGACATCTATCGGCTATTCCTCACTCGCGTCTGATAGACACAAGTAGAGGAGAGCTGATCGGCTGCTCTCCTGATGGGGGGTCTGTGCTGACTGTTTATCAGCACAGCCCCCCACGGATTCCCACACTGGACCACCAGGGATGCCACCAGGACCACCACGGATAACCAGAACAGTTGGATGACCAGGGATGCCACCCATGGCCACCAGGGATGCCAGTAAGTGCCCAAAAGATACCAGTAAGTGCCCGCACATCTTGCCAGTCAGTGCCAACTATTATTGTCTATCAGATGTCTCCTCATCAGTGATGCCCAGCAGTGCCACCCATCAGTGTCCATCCGTGACACCTATCAGTGCCACCCATAAGAGCCCATCAGTGCAGCCTTTCAAAGTCCATCAGTGCTGCCTATCAGTGCCCATCAGTGCCACTAATGAGTGCCCATCAGTGCCGCCTATGAGTGCCCATCAGTGCTGCATGCCAGTGCCCCCTATCAGTGCCCATTAGTTTCGCCTATCTGTGTCCATCATCAGTGCCCATCAGTGCCACCTCATCAGTGCCACCTCATTGGTGTAACCTCATCAGTGCCACCTTATCAGTGCCTTTCAGTGCAACCTCATCAGTGCCATCAGTGAGGGAGACAACGTAGAAACAGAAACAAAGAAAAACATTTTATTTTTCAAAATGTTCGCTCTTTTTTTGTTTGCTGCGCAAAAAACAACAACCCAGCACTGATCAAATACCACCAAAAGAAAGCTCTATTTGTGGGAAAACAATTATAAAAAATGTGTTTGGGTACAGTGTAGCATGACCATGCAATTCAAAGTGTGACAGTGCTAAAAGCTGAAAATTGGCCTGGGCAGGAAGGGGGTGTAAGTGTCTGGTATTGAAGTGGTAAGTAAAGTACAGAGAAAAAAAGGTTCATAGCACAACAATCTAGCTTTATTAAAGCAGTACGTTCAAATGTTCAAATATCCTGCAATTTAAACAACTACCACTATTTTATTTTCCAGGGTCTGGGATTTCAGAAAATGTATAGTGTTTGGGGGTTTTATCTTCTGAAATTATTGTTTAAACATGTGTGCAAGAAACATGCAAAAAAAAAGCTTTGACAGTGAAATGGTTAAAGTAAGGGGACTCGCATATAACAAGGTCCCAAGTACCGATACCTGTACCACAAAACTGGAACCCAGATTTGTTTCGCAAACTGGAAAACTCATACCTATAATTCTCTATGCTACTTCTACTTCAGTATAAGCAAATTAGAGATTAATACAAGGAGAACTATGGTATATTTTTATATTTTATTGTTTTATTATTCTTAAAAAAAAAGCTGAATAAATGAGGCTTTATCCTTTTTAAAGTACAGATTAACTGGTATAAATTATTACAAGCTTGAGTAAAGACAAGACTTTTCCTGCTTACTCACAGGAGCTGCTGCACATTCTTATTGTCCTCTTAGGCCTCGTACACACCACAGGACATGTCCGATGAAAACGGTCCGCGGACCGTTTTCATCGGACATGTCCGCTCGGAGATTTCGGTCTGATGGCTGTACACACCATCAAACCGAAATCCCCGCGGACAGAGAACGCGGTGACGTAGACGACACCAACGTTCTCTATCGCGCAAGTTCAATGCTTCCACGCATGCGTCAAATCAATTCGACGCATGCGCGGGATTTCGGTCCGCTGGTTAGACGTACTAACCAGCGAACATGTCCGACGGACAGCTCTCCAGCGGACAAGTTTCTTAGCATGCTAAGAAACTTCTGTCCGCTGGAAATCTGTCCGCTAGCCTGTGCACACGATCGGATCTGCCCTCTGAAACTGGTCCGCGGACCAGTTTCAGCTGACATGTCCGGTCGTGTGTACGAGGCCTAAGAATGCACAGGAAAGTCAGCATTCAGTCTTTAACTCAGTCTTTAATTCAGTCTTGCTATTTGAAAAGAAATGTACAAAAATCCACTCATAGAAGGTGACAAGGAATACAAGCAAAATAGATTCTTTAGAGGACATACAGTAGAAAAGGCTATTTTGTATTCCACTACTCTAGATTATCTTGCTTTAGATTTCAGTTATACCTTTTTTGCTAGCGAAATTGTATGAAAGGATTATTTAATGCATTTTTAAAATTGCTTATGTTACAGTTACAGACTCCTACTCATCTATGTATCTATTTTTTGTTGACCTTGACATTTAAGTAAAATCAAGAAAAAAAGCTAACTTCATTCATATTCAGCATGTAAGATTAATCAATTGTAATAACAAGAAAACACATTTATTTTCTCAGCCAGTCCTTATAACTAATACAATTGCACAGTTTTGCCTCTACGTGTAACAACTGCACACATATTACACAAAGTTGCAACATAAAATATCAATGTAAATTATGCGCTGGAATATTACACAATAAATGCGTGCTGAAGATTAAAACAAACACATGTAGTGGGAATTCCCCCTGATGAAGATAAGATTACCCTGTATCGAACATGTGTAGGGGGAGGGGCCAGGATGACACAACAGCCAGTCTACCTGCTTAGGAGGAAACATACACCATTCCAAAATCAGCCGCTGTAATATTTCATACCATAGGTGCACTAACGCACCTGGTTCATGTGAGTACACCCACTGGGGGGTTGTTCTTATTTGTTTAATAAAACTTTTAAAGCGATATTACACTATCAAGGTTTTTTATTCCCCATTATTCTCGAGATATTGCATGGGAAGCCCAGGATCCTGTTACCATTATAGAACCCAGGGGTGGTTCACAAGCGTGTACTGACTGAGCATAATCGCTCCAAGGTGAGCATTTAATACCTTTTCAGATGCATGGATTTATAAGCAGTGCTATTTCTGGATACCACGCATATGCACTTTTTTCAACAAGACTGTCACAGCATTGTTTTATAAAAAGACTTGTTTTTGCACAATAGCTTTTTTTCATTTAAAATGGGACTAGTGTTGCTCACTATATACCACTGGACACTTATATCTGTGTTACAAAGCACTTGGATGCACATAAGAACTTTATTATTAATGTTTTAATTGACATAACTATTGTTTTTGTTTTGGTCATATCACATATGTCACATTAACACTACATGTGTTTGTTTTGATCTTTAGCACACATTTATTGTGTAATATTCCAAAGCGCAGCGTATAATTTACTATTTTTGTCTATGTGCACAAGCTTATAAGATGTGTGTAATGCTTGCAGCTGGTAAATGATATCTATTAGGCTTTGGGTTGATTGAGGCTTGCAGGAATTCTATTACTTTTTTATCAAATATCAACGTGAATGGTTTAAAAAAATCATACATTTATAATTATTAGTCGGAAAATACAGATTAATTGAACTTTTAAGTTAAAAAATATTACTTTTAAGTTAAAAAATGGTCACAACCAGGCCCACGATGCACAAAAATCCCCAATATCATGATTTTCCACCCACTAATGTAGATAGAGCAGAATCAGATTCCTCATCTGCTTCCTTTACCTCCTATGGTCCCATAGTATTGCGATTTGAAAAAAACAGTAGAATCTTCCAAAAAGAGAAAAAATTAAGGAGACACAAGTATACAGGGACACTCAAGATCACATTTTCCTCAGAAAGATAAATGCTCGAGATCCCAGAGATCACATCAGTGTTCACCGGGAGGGACACTGAATAATAACACACTGGCTTTGTCATCTTCCACAGCCAGTGTTGAATCAGTGTCTATACCAGCAGAGCCAATAGTACAGCAATCAAGTAATGATGCAAACTTAGGTATCAGCATTACATCAGAGCTGCACACAGCACCAACATTTACATCTGGTATGACACAAGAACATCAGTGACGGCCACTACATCACGTACTTTGAACCAGACACCAAAGTAGGCTCCCCCGGTCTCCATCCAGGTGGTGGTTGGGAGAACTTTGATATTATTAACTTATCTTCCCATTCCCTAACTGAAGACCAATACACTGTGATACCTTCTGCCCTGATGGTGAAGCCAATAAATTCAAACTAGTTAAAGACCTTCACTTGTTTGCTAGGTGCCTTATGTATAAGGTCCTACAGTATATGATAAAGAGCGTAACCCCAATATTCCCTTAAACTATAACAACTCTGTATTAGACAACGTTACCATTGAAGAACTAAGAGCATTACAAGATCTCATGGAAGTATGGGATGAAAGTAACCCAGAAGAGGAAGGCTGGACATATACGGTGCCAGGTGTTAATCCTGGCACCATTACTCACTCTAGGCCATGTAAACCCATCTTTATACCTCCCAAAACATATAAGCCTAAATCTCGATTGTTCCCCGTATTACAAGGGAACCCTAATATATGGGCATTTGTCCTTTAAGTCACCAAAGAAATTGAGGCCACCAATTGGATATCAGGTCCATCTCTCAACCTTCCTACTAGGCTCAAAAAAGCACTTAACTCCCTGCGAAATGACAACAGTGTTGTCGTCAAGCCTTCCGACAAGGGGGGCAACACCATCGTCATGATCAGGGAAGTATATGAACAAATGTGCTTTGATATCATTCGAGACTGGTATCAACCGGTGTCCGCTGCATTTGTGTCATTAAGCATTAACAAGTACAGGGATATCATTGCTCGTGCATACAATGCAGGTGTCATAGATATGAAAATACCTACACATTTTTGAAAATTCAGAATACACGCACATCTACATTTTATGCGCTACCTAAAATGCATAAAGGCAAACTACCTCCACCAGGATGCCCAATAATTTCCAATTGCGGTTCTCTTACAGAGAACGCAAGTAGGATAATAGATGAATATCTTTATCCACGTGTATCGAACTATTGAAAATTATAGATGGTCTACAAGTTCCGGAAGGAGCTTGGTTAGTTGCAATAGAAATAAAGTCACTCTATAACTCTATTCCACGCAAACAAGGTGTAGATGTAGTACGTTCCTTCTAAGACGAAAGAGACAATGACTCCCACACATATAATGAATTTGTTCTAGAAATGTTGGCCTTCATACTAACAAATAATGTTTTTGTATTCAAGCGCTCCCACTACCTCCAGGTGCAGGGAATGGCTATGGGGGCGGGTTGTGCCCCCCTAATATGCCAATCTGTACCTGGGGGGGTGGGAGTGTAACCTCTTTTTGGAAAACTGTACAACAGTACACATGATCAATGCAATGACATGGCATTGATATATAGACAACGTCCTAATGGTATGGGCAGGATCAAAAGACAAACTGATTAGTTTATTGCACTGCAAACAAATTGCTTTAATCTAAAATGTACACACAACCACAGTCAAGACAGAATTACATTCCTGGATGTAGAGATTTTCATTAATGAAGCAGGTAATTTATTCTCCACCCTATATAGAAAACCTACTTCAGGTAATACACTGCTCCATGCAACGAGTTTGCACCCCAAGTCATTAATAAACAGCATTCCATATAGCCAATACCTTAGAATCAAGCATAATTGCACTAGGGAAGAGGATTTTAAAAAGGAAGCAGATTTGCTCTACCAACATCTGAAAATAAGTAATTACCCAAAATAGGAACACCTTAATATACAAACCAACAAGCAGAATTTACAGTAAGTTCTGGTATCTTCTCACAGTTCACAATAAAATTAACACATTTGTGCATACAGTTCCCGAGATAACATTTAGGAGGTCACAATCAATCAAGGACACCACAGTGTCGAGAAATTATGCTACTACTGCAACTAAACAAAAAGCTAAAACTGGAACATACCCATGAAATTACTGTCAATACATATTGCAGGGAGAAACTATAGACCTCCCGAATGGTACTGTATTTTCCTGCGTATAAGATGACTTTTCAACCCCTGAAATTCTTCTTAAAAGTCGGGGGTCATCTTATACGCTGGTAACCTAACATGCAGACCACGGCCGTCCATTTTTCAAAAACTGCGCCTCCTCCTTCTGCTGTTCGGTGATAGGCGGAACACTCAGCTTCCCAGCAAAGCCTCTGTTCAGTGTTCTGCCTATCACGGATGCCCTCTCGTCCTCGGTCTTGGATTCAGATAGGAGTTACGACGGCGTATCTCCGGATACGCCGTCGTAACTCTGAGTTGCAGGGTCGTATCTATGTGACTGATTCATAGAAACAGTTACGCATAGATTTCCCAAAGATCAGACCGGCGTAAGTCTCTTACACCGTCGTATCTTAGGCTGCATATTTACGGTGGCCGCTAGGTGGCACTTCCGTAGATTTACGCGAGGAATATGCAAATTAGGTAGATACGCCGATTCAGAAACATACGTCCGCCCGGCGCATTTTTTTACGTCGTTTACATTAGGCTTTTTCCGGTTTAAAGTTACCCCTGCTATATGAGGGTTATCCTATGTTAAGTATGGACGTCGGGCCAGCGTCGTATTTTCCATTGATTTAGCCGTTTGCGTAAGTCGTTCGTGAATAGGGATGGGCGTAATTTACGTTCACGTCAAAAGCATTGGCTTTATGCGGGTAAATTTGGAGCATGCGCACTGGGATATGTTCACGGACGGCGCATGTGCTGTTAGCCAAAAACGTAATTTACGTGGGGTCAGCCATCATTTCCATACAACATGCCCACTGCATGGAGAATTTGAATTCCGCGGGCTTACGCCGGACCACATACGTTACGCCGTCTTAACTTAGGGCGTAAGTTCTTTCTGAATACGGAACTTGCGCCCTAATTTACGGCGGCGTAACGTATCTGAGATACGTTACGCCCTCCGATAGATACACAAGTGTATCTGAATCCGGGTCAGTGTCTCCTGGGAAGTTGAGTGTTCCACCTATCACAGAAACAGCACGAGGAGGAGGCGCGACTTTTGAAGAATGGACGGCCGCGGTCTGACAGATTCTGATTGTCAGGGATAAGGTAAGGGATCGTTGAGACATGCAATGGCACAGTGAGGTATGCAGTGACACAGCGAGGCATTTAATGGTGCACAGTGAGGCATGTAATGGAGGCACAGTGAGGCATGTAATAGAGGCACAGTGAGGCATGTAATTGTGCACAGTGAGGCATGTAATGGAGGCACAGTGAGGCATGTAATGGAGGCACAGTGAGGCATGTAATGGTGGCACAGTGAAGCATGTAATGGTGGCACAGTCTGGCATGTAATGGCACAGTGAGGCATGTAATGGTGGCACAGTCTGGCATGTAATGATGGCACAGTCTGGCATGTAATGGTTGCACAGTCTGGCATGTAATGGCACAGTCTGGCATGTAATGGTGGCACAGTCTGGCATGTAATGGTTGCACAGTCTGGCATGTAATGGCACAGTCTGGCATGTAATGGTGGCACAGTCTGGCATGTAATGGCACAGTAGGAAGGGGGTCGTCTTATAAGTTGAGTATATCCCAAAACCAACATTTTAGCTGGAAATTTAGAGGGTCGTCTTATACGCCCAGTCGTCTTATACGCCGGCAAATATGGTACCTTGCGTAAACTGAAACTAAGAGTTACATGCCAATCCATAGGGGTGGTATACATAATGAAATGTGTAAAAAAGAGGTACAGCGCTAATCAAATGATCAATGAAAAAGTCTATATATAAATATATAATGAATGTGAATTATAGAAAAAAAGAGATATACTAACAAGAGAAGCCTCGAGGAGACGCCGAGTCCCCTTCATGTTTATACACCGCGATTCTTCAAACATCTAGATTGTAAGTGAAATACTTCTCTGCTAATAAAATTTTGCCAACAGTATCACGCTACGGAGTTTCTCTGTTTTTTTTTACCTTTGAAACATTGAGATACTACCCCGTGTTTACTACATATGAGGAAGTGAGTCTACTGGGAGACTTTAAACACCTGGGCCTGGAGAGACCGCCGTTATAGCGGTCACCCATATGGGGTAAGAAGACTACAACATCATTGTCTGTGTGTCTATCCATGGATGAATATTCCTCTTTCCTGCTTCCCTTCAACGTTGTGCTTGATTTTTCATCACTATTTCAGAACCCTCTTTTTTGGTGGATTTGTTGAACCAATATTGTTGGACTGTTCATTCATTTTTCTTCACTGGTTGCCTTTGAGCATTTAGGCATAGATTTTTTCATTGATCATTTGATTAGCGCTGTACCTCTTGTTTACACATTGCACTCTTTAGTTAGGTATTTAACTTAACGTCTAGCGCAGTGTTTCCCAAGGTTGTGTTTTTTTTTTCTATTATACATAATGAAATGCCCTTGTGGAGCATTTTATGTGTGAAAAACTAAGCACATTTTTTTCTGTAGAATTGGGGATCATGTTTCATCTATAGCCAAACACACAATGGAGACTCCAATTAGTAGACATATGGGTCTTTATCACAATCATAATTTAAAAATGATAGGATTCTATGCCTGGAACATATTCCTCCACATGCCAGAGGAGGTGATATAGACAAACGGTTGCTTCAATTGGAAGCTATGTGGATATACCTCTTACAAGCAACAAAACATCCAGGCCTTAATGAAGGCATTATTTATAAGCTATTTCTATGAATCTCTAGGTGTCACATACTATGCCACTTTTTCTGCCATGCTGTCCTGGCACTCCTGCCTTGGCATCTGATTGATGACTATTATGACTCCTCCTTTACCTATTAACCTATACGGATCCATGCGCCAGGCACCTCTATATATCTTTGTTTGACAAGGCTAGGTGACGGCACCGTGTAGCAGATGTCACTCTGCCCACAATGCCTTTGCCGAATACAAAATCAAGGTTATGTAATAAATAATAATAGTCTTTATAGACTAAATGTTTCCAATATTATATATGTCTTGTTTAAACCTAAATGGAATACAAGTGCTGCATTTCGAGTTTACAGAGATACCTAGTGAAATCAGACCACATATAATGTGTTTTCATTATACAATTTTTTAAAGCAGTATTGTTTTGTATAAGTGCATCACTTGTTAATTGTATTGATCCATCTTTCATCTACAGTACGAGCATTGCCTACCAATACCACCCAGGAGTCAGGTCAGTTGTGGTCCTATGATACCCACTAGGGCACCCAGGGGCACTCATCAGTAGGGTTTCTATCAGCTTGTGCTGAATCCCCATAGAGACAGGGATGTTATGATTGTCCGGAAAAGAATGATCAGATGAATTAATGCAGCTGCAACTAGGTAAGATGGAAGTTAGCTTATTAAGCTGCTCTGGGCCAAATTGAACAACAAAACGCTGTACAGACTTCAATTTATTTTTCTGGTTATATATACTTACCAGTATGGGATCCTTTTGAGGTGTGCAATTTTTGACAATATATATCAATCAGCATAATGGAGGTAAATACCCATAGTAGATCAATATTTAAATATTTTTTGTCTAGCTAGACTACCTGTATATCCGGACCATACTCTATCTGAAAGTTACGTATGTATATACATTTTTTCCAAAATAGATTGATTTAATCTAAGACGGATCAAGATAAATTATGCAGCAGCTGTGACTATATACAATTCAATCGGCTCCCAGGCTATGTTCTGAATATTATTCCCTGAATGTAAGCATTTATTTAATAACCATAATTTAATGTATAGATATGTATACCCCAAGTGGGGTTATAGATATAACAAACTAATGAATGTATTACTAATTCAGGTTAATAACAGATTTTTATAAGGGCCACCCATAGAGAGATATACTACTCCCCTTGAGTGGTATCGTTTTCGGACCCACATTTGTGCTCTCTCCCTATCAAGTGGAGCTCGGTACAAAGTGTGGAACACATTAATCAAATTCTGATACATCTCCAGACTGTCTCAGAGTCCATCTATATGTGGTTATTCTGACTATCCCAGGTATCACTTTATGTCTCATATTTGATAGTTAACTTTTGAAGATGTAGACAAGCATATGTATTTTTTTGTAATAACTTAAACTTTGTTTATATTTATACAATATAAATAAATGTTCATGCCTGTTCCTGACTAAGCCATTCAGCGAAACATGCAGAACGATTCAAGCTGAACATTAATATGGAGAATGACAATTGTATATATCTCTCTGTGAATATGTATTTTATGATAAAGAGAGAGAGAGAGAGAGAGAGAGAGAGAGAGAGAGAGAGAGAGAGAGAGAGAGAGAGAGAGAGAGCGGGACTTTATTATTTTCAACCTAGCCATTGTAATCTGATCCCTGCACATGCTTCATTTAAAGTCCCACTCTCTCTCTCTCTCTCTCTCTCTCTTTATTATACAACCAGGGATGGAGGTGGTTTACTAACCACCTCATTTAAAGTCCCAAATTTAACCCCTCCCCCCCTTTTTCCAAAATTATGAGGGATGGAAGCATGTGAGCTGTGGGACTCGATTGTTTAAAACAGGTGTCTGCATTGATTTTATTCATTTCTGCAGTTTTTGTATTTATTTTTTATTTCTTACCAGGCATAGGTGTAGGCGTGGACACACCCTCAGTCACCTGTCCTTCATCTACCCATCAGTTTGTACATGCCTCCATTGAGGAGACTTAAAAGGTTTAGTTCGGACTGCAGAATCGCAGGGAGCCTTGGCGACGGCTTTGCAGCTTAAAACATGTATTTGCAAATGCGTGCAACTAATCCTCTGCTTTTAACATACATAGTTAGACTGTTGAACTTGACTTGCTGTTTGTTTGGTAAGTATTAACCTGGTTAGAAATGTTTATTGTTTCACCTGTATTTCAGTTTGTCTAAAAAGGCATTTTATTTATAGCCCCAAACCCCCCCCCCTTTTTCTGTATTAAATACCCCATTTTTTTCTGTCAAGTATATATGTTTACCAAATGTATTTAATAATTCAATGTAGTCATGGACGGTGCATTATTTGAAAGTTTTGAAATTAATAACTTATAACTTATTCCAGATTTATTATTTTCCCCCTAGCCATTGTAATCTGATCCCTGCACATGCTTCATTTAAAGTCCCGCTCTTTCTCTCTCTTTATTATACAACCAGGGATGGAGGTGGTTTACTAACCACCTCGTTTTAAGTCCCAAATTTAACCCCTCCCCCCCTTTTTCCAAAATTATGAGGGATGGAAGCATGTGAGCTGTGGGACTCAATTGTTTAAAACTGGTGTCTGCATTGATTTTATCCATTGCTGCAGTTTTTTTATTTATTTTTTATTTCTTACCAGGCATAGGTGTAGGCAGGGACACATCCCCAGTCACCTGTCCTTCATCTACCCATCAGTTTGTACATGCCTTCATTGAGGAGACTTAAAAGGTTTAGTTAGGACTGCAGAATCGCAGGGAGCCTTGGCGACGGCTTTGCAGCTTAAAACATGTATTTGCAAATGCATGCAACTAATCCTCTGCTTTTAACATACATAGTTAGACTGTTGAACTTTGCTTGCTGTTTGGGTGGTAAGGATGAACCTGGTTAGAAATGTTTATTGTTTCACCTGTATTTCAGTTTGTCTAAAAAGGCATTTTATTTATAGCCCCAAACCCCCCCCTTTTTTTTCTGTATTAAATACCCCATTTTTTTCTGTCAAGTATATATGTTTACCAAATTTCTTTAATAATGCAATATAGTCATGGACGGTGCATTATTTGAAAGTTTTGAAATTAATAACTTATAACTTATTCCAGATTTATTATTTTCCCCCTAGCCATTGTAATCTGATCCCTGCACATGCTTTACTTAAAGTCCCGCTCTCTCTCTCTCTCTCTCTCTTTATTATACAACCAGGGATGGAGGTGGTTTACTAGCCACCTCATTTAAAGTCCCAAATTTAACCCCTCCCCCCCTTTTTCCATGTATTTTATGAATTTTTCAAATAAATATTTTTGTATGTAAATTTAAATAAAATAATATATTTTTACAAGACATTGGTATTTTGATACATCACTGGTACCCTTATAGTCCCACAACCAAAAAAATATTACTTTATTAGTAGTCCTGAGATGATGTGTTTAAAATGTTTACATTATGGTGTCCTTCCAGCTATTTTTCACATTCATGGAAACAAATACCTAAAAGCCACCATAGGTAAACCTCTTAAGCCTTGGTCAGGATTACTAAGATTGCCACTGGATGGTTTACCCGTAAATTTTGATTAATCGCTCATACTCTTCTTAGTTTTCCCGGCCTTTCTCAAAACATTCACTAAAAGCACCACAAGAGCACAAATGTTATATTTTGTGCGGATAAAAGATGGACAATTTCACTTATATAAGGGCTCTATGCTCATGCCCTTTAAGCAGCTACAATCTACCCGGCACATTGTATCTAAAGACTTCTTTAAATACCTCATGATCCGCCCAGTCCTATCTAAAGTAAAATGATCATAAACCCTAACACTCTGGCAAGATATTCAACCAAAACTCCCCTCATCAACGTGGAATTTCATACATTTACAAACTCCTCACCAATACTTGCCACAACTCAAAGACCCAGATGATGCTGCAATGGGAACTACTACAATGCTCCTACACCCCCCAATATTGGTACCACTCGCTTCATACAATCTCAAGATGTAAACTGCACTGGGAAGCTGTCCAAAAGTTATATTACAGCTAGTACCTTATCCCATCTAAAACAGCCATTACCTACCCATCTTTCACCAATTGTGGAAACCCAGGCATTTCTTTACATATTTGGTGTAACTGCCCAACCCTCACTATATTCTGAACTATGCTCTCTAAGTTCCTCTTTTCCATCCTATCGACCCCTGTATCTCTCACACCACAAATTGTACTATTGGGTCTGGATATGGATACATGGCCCTCATCCTCATACACAGTCATCTCCCATGTATCCATAGCTACTCGCCTGGTTATTGCCAGAAACTGGAAATCCCCCCTTCCAGCATCTAAACTCATAGCTATTTGGAAAAACCATTGTCTGATGGAATATATACATGCCAAAGCCCACCTACGAATTCCTGATTTCCAAAATCATTGGGATCTTTGGGTCAAACACCCTAAATGCCTACCTCTCTCATGAAAGCTTCGCCACATCCTTGAAATACCCACACCTTAGCCATATCCAATATGCCACCTTTCTGACTATGCCTCTGTCACTCATAGCACACTACCAATAAATGCTTATATTCACAAAGCTTACTCTCGACATTCTCAAATGTATTTCAGTGACCTACTGTATGTACACCATTTGTCGACCCAATAATACGTTCCTCAATTGATTGCTCATTTTATGATCTAATGTTTAATTCTGTACTTTGTACTTTGAAAAACTTACAATAAAACCAAGTTTAAGAAAAGATGGGCAATTTCTCTTATTGCTGCTTGATGTTATCTTCATGAACAATCACTAAATACTGGCAACTGTTTTTGCTTGGTACCATTCTGTAATTGTAATTTGGCATTTCAAACATTTTATCTGTGTGTGAAAAGAGCAATAGACTCAAGCATAAATACAAATTATATATATATATATATATATATATATATATATATATATATATATATATATATATATATCAAGGTCCCAGGCCTCCTTTAGTCTAATGAGAACCTCCAGAGCCAGGAACAGCTGGCATCCTTCTGCATAGAGTGGGTTGCAAGGCATAGTGGGTGTGATGCAAGGTAGATTCATGGGCAGACATTTCTTGAATGCAAAGAGATTTATTTTCTATTGAACTGTGGGAGAGAGGGTTTAGTTGCAATGTCAATTGGCAGACTCTGAGGCCCTGTACACACGATCAGTCCAAACTGATGAAAACGGACTGAAGTTCAGTTTCATCAGTCCAAACCTACCGTGTGTATGGCCCATCAGACTTTTGTCCTTCAGACCAAAGTTTTAAAACTTGCTTTAAAATCGGACTGATGGACTGATGACCGATCGGTCAAAAACCAATGGTTAGTACGCAAAAGCATCGGTTCAAAATCCGCGCATGCTCAGAATCAAGTCGACGCATGCTTGGAAGCATTGAACTTTGTTTTTTGCAGCACGTCGTTGTGTTCTACGTCACCGCGTTGGACTCGATCGGATTTTGAACTGATGGTGTGTAGGCACATCAGACCATCAGACCATCAGTCCATCAGACCATCAGACTTTAGCCTTCAGTTTGTTTTCATCAGTTTGGACTGATAGTGTGTACAAGGCCTGAGACTTCTACAGGTAGACGGCCATGCAGGGAAAGGCACCCAGCAAGGCACCACATCTGCATGTGTAGGAGCGCTGTCTCCTATGGCAACAGTCTTATAACAATTCCTAACACCAATTGTAACAAACTTCTTTACTTTTATATGATTACTTCTTGTAGATTCTCAGCCCACTGAGCTCCCAGTCTCTCTCACTAGACTTGCTGATTCACTGCCATTGAATCCCTTGAGCTCTTCTATTCTTCTTACTTTAGTATCTTCCTCAAGAGTCACCCCAGCTTCCCTGCTGGGTCCCTGGCTTGGCACTCCAGATACTCCTCAAGCGTCACCCCACTGGCTGGGTCTCTGACTTGGCACCTGCTGAAGTTTACAGATTTTTCATTGTTCCCAGTTGGTGAGAATACTGCTCTGGTACTTGCTTTAGCTATTCACTGTGGTCCCTGGTAATAAGGTGGATGTTCCCTTAGTGGCGACAGCTTCCACTCTACCTCCAACCACTATAGATTCTCCAGCCAGCAGAACCGTCACTTCTAGTTGGACTGCAAGCCACAATCCCAACCCTATGCTGTTCTCATGCTTCTTGATAGGCCCTAGGACAGCCAAGCAGCCAGATGTTCCCAGCATAGGCCCAAACTCCGGCCTAGCAGCACGGGCAGCACAACACATGTTCACCCAGACAGCCATCCAGGTGGCACAGATCAGCGCCGATCACCTGACTCCAACCAAATATATAGGTTCTCCCAGCAGGCTAAGGGGACAGGAAAACCCCTGCCCATTGGCTGAGACACCCCATATACTCCTAATCCAACCTTGCATCGCCCTTATTTTATCTAATGTCACCAGGTACCTGGCTACTCAGCGACAGAAGAGAGAAGTGCAGCAATTCCTGCCTAAACATCCGGGTGCTACACATTATATATATATATATATATATATATATATATATATATATATATATATATATATATATATATATATATATATATATATATATATATATATATACATATATATATATACAGTATATATTTACATATTACATAAAAAACACAATTAAGCGCTGCATATCATGTGCTTAGTATGTATGACCTTCAAGCTTTTTTTGCACTATTCAGTTATCCTGACATTAAAGTATAACTAAAGGCAAAACTTGTGTTTTGTTTTGTAGAGAGTGGAGAGGGATTGTGCCCCCCGGTAAGGAGATTCACCCTGTCTATTAGTCATGTTTACCATTATCATTGAAAGTGAAAATCACAAATTTTGGGTTGTCCCCAGAAAAGTAATAGAGTAGAAATCTTCCAATGGAGACACTAATTCTGGTGACCTGGGGGTCCACAAGAAGTTCCCTTAATTTGCAGGGATTTCCTCTTACTTCCTGTTTTGCTATGGGAAAGGAAGTGAAGGGAAATCTCTGCAATGGAACAGATGGTGGTAAAAAATCTGACAGGGGTTATAACCCTCCCTTACTCTATCCAAAATGTAAAAAAAAAAAGTTTTGCCCATAGTTCTACGTTAAGCTAAATGATGTGAACATTGCCACATTCTACTTTACATGTATCATGCATCTCTTATCAATCACAACTGAAACAAGCAAGTTTATTAACAAATCAATGTCTGATAAAGAATCATGATTGTACAATGCATAATGCATGAATGGAAATGGAAACAATAACTTCATGTAAGGGCTATTGGTTTGGGTGGAGGAACTTTTAGTTGTAAACACACAGAACTGATCTGAGAGTGAACCTTGGGAGAGATATGGTGGGTGGATATCACTTAGCTTGAAAGTGGGTGTAGCCAAACTTTGGTTATCAGTAGAGGCTTGATGGAGTGTAGAGGCATGCATCAGGTTGTTATGAATGGATTTCCAAAAAGCAATACCTGAGATGGGGGCCATAAACACATAAATAAAGTTAAAACCCATAGATTTTACTTGTATCAGGCAAATTCTGGCCACAGGAGAAAAGAGGACCATTATGTTTGCTTTTCAGGGATGGGCAGCAGAGGAGACCTTCTAGGACCTGGTTAGTACACCCCATTTGCTTGTTAGATTAATAGAGATACATGGAGGAGACAGATAGGTCAATTCTCAATTGAGGAAAGAAGTCCCTCCAGAAGTGGATAATAACTAAGATCCTTGGACTGAAAATGCATTTGCCAGAAAGCCATGAAGCCGGTGAATTATTATGTGAAAATGATGGACAGCTGTTTGGCAGGCCCTGAAGTAGTATCCTTCCTGAGAGATGAAGACACTCTCTGTCTGTCTTTAACCACCACAGCAACACACTACACAAGGCCGACCTGCAGGCGGCTTTTTATAGTGTGGGGCGTGTACTAAAACCCCTGAGCCATAATTGGCCAAAGCCACCGTGGCTTTGGCCAATTATGGTTCTCCGTTTTTTGCAAGCTGTGATTGGCCAAGCATGCGGGTCATAGTGCATGCTTGGCCAATCATCAGCCAGCAGTGAATTATGGGCCATGAAACGCAACTCAAATTTGTCGCGAACGGCCCAAAACGTTCGTAATTCGACGAACGATCGAACATACGATGTTCGAGTCAAAAATGAGTTTGACTCGAATACGAAGCTCATCCCTAGTAAACAGCTGCTGATTGTCCTCTCCTTTAGACTGATGTAATTTTGATTTTATTTCTAATTACAAACACATCAGCTAGACACCAATGTAAAAATATTTCTTGAATATAAACAGGCATATTAAAATATTTTAACCCTGTATCTTCATAAAACATTGTATGTAGTGGCCGGACGATGTGTCTGAAACAACCGTTATTTTCTAAGGTCCTATATTCTAAAGCAACAACGTGGAGCAACATGCAATTTCTGAAAAACAATAATAATAGGGACACAGGAGAAGTACTTACTTTTTTCAAGCATTCTCTTAATGCTCCTTCACTGTTCCGGCTCCCTCAGTTTGAGGTCTAACTACCTCTTTCTGAGCTGCTCCTTCGATCTTTTCACTCCAAAATGTCTTTTCAGACTTTTTACCACTTTTGGCCTTCCTTAAATTAGGGTGGTTATAGGTCTCATGCCTGGCATCATAATCAGACTTTAGAAATATGTCCACCATTTCCGTAATTTCTGCGTAGGACATGTTAGATGCCTTGTACAGTATCTGCTCCTCGTTTGTGACGTTTCCTCATCAGGCTCCGGGCTTGTTGTGTCGTCGTTCGACAAATTTATAAGTACAGACACCTGCTCATAAGACTCCTCCATGTTGTTGTTTTTGGATGAACTAGGCCTAATTGGAGACACCTGCTCATCTGATTCCGCAATGTCATTTGCGTGCCGAAAGAGAAGGGGCGGGGAAACATCGAGTAAGAACGTCATGGGCGGGCAACGTGTGCGGAGTGTCACACATGCGTAGTGTATATAAAGCTTAACACACATGTGTCGTACCTACGTTCGGTGTGTGGAGAAAGTCGGAAAAGCTACAAACATGTGAACAAAGGTATGATTTGAACTTGGGACATCAGTGGCCTATACTGCATAGATATTGAAGGCCTATATGGAGATAAAGATTACTAGAGTTTATAAACTGTGATTGACATTAGTATATTTGTCTTTTGTTTTGTCTTGCAGAAAATATGAATCCATTTAATGAGAAGGAGTTCCTTAGTGAATTCATAGATCGATTAAGGGAGCTGCCCGCTCTTTGGGCGACAAAAGACCCCATCCACCGGCAAAAAGGGCTAAGGACACCAGCACTGAAGACCCTGCTCCCATTTGTGCACACAAGGATGCCCCATGTAACCATCGAACAGCTGGACACTAAAATTGGGACCTTGAGAGGTACATACAGGGGTGAGCTTAACAAGGTCCTGGCTTCTCAGAGGTCTGGAGCAGCAGCAGGAAAGGTATATGTACCGTCGTTGTGGTACTACAGCAGACTGTCCTTTCTTGACAACCACCTTGAAACAAGGCAGTCACTTTCCAGCCTTCCCTCCAGACAACCCTCCAGCCTTCCCTCCAGCCAACCCTCCAGCCTTCCCCCCAGCCAACCCTCCAGCCTTCCCTGAAGCCAAGCTGAGCCTTCTTAGGAGCAAGATGAGCCTTCCATCCTGGAGGAAGACCCGGATGTGGCTGTCTGGAGCCAGGTATAGTAATTTAAATGTATTTATTGTGAGAAAAAAAATGCTGTAAAATAGATGTTAATATGTAAAAAAATATATAATGTTTGATCTAAAAGTGTTTTCCATATCAATAGACAGTAGTGGCCCATAAAGTTGGGGAGAAAAGAATGAAAACTGCTGGGGTCAGAATGATTGTCTTTTTTATTTATTTTTAATCAATTTGCAACAGTCATGAGCTGAAAATTGTGTGTGATTTTTGAACCCAAAACTCAAACTGTCCCTTTTGTATACACAGGAGGACATCAGCCAGGACGAGGGTCTGGAAAGTGTCAGGCAGGAGGAGGCCGGGGTGAGTGGCAGAGAGGAGGTGGCAGGAGTGAGTGGCAGAGAGGAGGTGGCCGGAGTAAGTGGCACAGAGAAGGTGGCAGGGCCAAGTGGTAGAACAAGCCACGGCCATCCTCCTCCACCTGCTTCTTCTCAACCTCATTCTCCTCCACCTTCTTCTCCTCCACCTTCTTCTCCTCAACCTTCTTCTCCTCCACCTTCTTCTCCTCCACCTTTATCTCCTCCATCTCCTCCACCTTCTTCTCCTCCTCCTGGCACAAGTACACCTCCAGAGGCACAGGCTCCAGGCAAGCGGAGAAGGAAGGCTGCAGAGAAGGCTGCAGGGCAGGCTGCAGAGAAATCAGCAAAGGAGGCTGCAGGGAAGGCAGCAAGAAGACTGCAGGGAAGGCTACCAGGAAGTCATGGCCTTGCTTCAAGGTGGTCTGACAGAAGGCAGCCTGTTGTAGTACCACAAACTTGGGACATCAATCTGACATGCTGCTGTTCCTGACCAGATTGGGCTCCCTCCTGTATGTGCTTCTTAATGTCTTAATGTCCAAATTTTAGTGTCCACACTGAGTTGCACAAATGGCAGCAGGTTCTCCAGTGCTGCCTTCTATTTATTTTATTTATATTCTTTACCAGAATAAATGGTCATTCTTTTTTTTTGTTACAGTTCATACTTGCCTATGTGTTTTTAATCAACCCAAACATTTAGCTTGTGAGTAGGCAGGTTAAATTTAAAAAAAAATACAAAAGGTCTAATTATAAAGGGACAGATCAGACAACACCAAACAATAATGTTAAAATTGTGGTAACTTGACACAACAAAATTAAAAAAATAAATCATGGAGATGACTAGAAAGTTAAAATGCAGATCTGTATTTAAAAAAAAAAAAAAAATATATATATATATATATATATATATATATATATATATATATATATATATATATATATATATATATATATATATATGTGTATATATATACTATATATATATATATATATATATATATATATATATATATATATATATATTAGTGCTGTCAAGCGATTAAAATTTTTAATCGCGATTAATCGCATTAATGTCATAGTTAACTCACGATTAATCGCGCCAAACATTTTTTTTGGTTTTCTTATTTATTTTTTATTTTTTTATAATATTAAATTGTGTTTTTTTAATTTTTTTACATTTTGATCACTTTTATTGCTGTCACAAGGAATGTAAACATCCCTTGTGACGGCAATAGGTGGTGACAGGTACTCTTTATGGAGGGATCGGTGGTCTAAAAGAAAACGGCGGCTGCAGGCATCATCCCGGTATAACCCCCGAACGCCGCCTCGTTAATCGCGTGATAAAAAAATTGACGGCGTTAACGTGGGTTTGCGTTAACGCCGTTAATAGCACGTTTAACTGACAGCACTAACATATATATATATATATATATATATATATATATATATATATATATATATATATATATATATATATATCTTGCTATATAAATTAATCAAAAATATTCATGAGATCAGCATGAAAAATGTTACAAAAAATTTGTCAGAACTGAATATCAGCAGCAAAAGCAGTTCATTATTGTTCATTATTGTACCATTCTAAAGATGATTTAAATGTGCAGCATTTAAACCAGGGATCCTCAAACTACGGCCCTCCAGCTGTTGTAGAACTACACATCCCATGAGGCATTGTAACGCACTGACATTCACAGACATGACTAGGCATGATGGGAATTGTAGTTTCTGAACAACTGGAGGGCCATAGTTTGAAGACCCATGATTTAAACGATGCAATCATTTTTACAGCATGAAGAATGTGCTATCTCCATTATGAACGCTACTTTTACCGAAGGTGCGCTCCCGTCTCATACTTTATTCTGAGCATGCGCAGGTTTCTAAGCATACACACAAACGTGTTTCTCATCGTAAACCAGCCCGACGAGAAACACGACAAGGAAATTGAGACTCCCGATGAGAAAAAAGAGCAGGTTCTCTTTTTTTCTCGTCGAGATCCACAACAGTTTTCTCGACGAAAAACATACACACAACGTTTTTCTCAGCAAAAATGCTCTTTTTTTTTTGATGGATTTTGCAGAGGAAAACGGTCGTGTGTACGAGGCCTTACTGTTTCTGCCTCTTCCCCTTTCTATTGCCATTAATATGACCTTCCTGACAGGATTTATTCCTATTTTGTCCGACCTAACCTAGTGGTTATATATATATACTGTATATTTATATTACCAGTGAGCAGTGTTATTGCAGTGCAGAGCAGTGTGATAGCATACAGTGACTATCGTCATCAAGTCGGTGGAAACTGGTAGGATCTAGTAGTAGGCTAAAGACCTAGAACTTACAAGGGGTAGTAACGTATCAGACTATAAGAATACCGGCATAGGGAACAAAAAGAAAGGGGCGGGAGGGGGGGAGGACAAGGATCATTCAACTTTATCGGGGGGGGGTGACAACCGTTTTTTCTGCGGTCAAGTAATCAGAGAAGGTGGATTGGGTATCCAGAGAGGCAGATTCTCCCGGGAATGAGGGCAGAGGGGATTTAAAGTATGAAAAGGTAAACTGATCAAAAGTAGCTAAGTCCCCTGGAGATAAAGTTGAGCACATAAAAGGTTCCCAAGTGGAGAGAAAGCGAGCTTTGGAAGTGACACATTTAAAATCAGTGGTGGCTCGTTCCTTGTAGAGGAGGAGAAGGAGCTCTCATTGGATTTGGGTAATGGAGGGGCAGTGAGAAGAGGTCCAATTCTTCAAGATAGCCCTTTGTGCGACAAGAAGGCAGAGTAGAGGCCAGTCTTTGTAAGCATGCAAGGGGTTTGGGGTAGCAGGAGTGGTTGAGCCATCCTGTTGAGACCATTGGAGCAGTAGGGAGTCCCAGTAACCAAAGATGAGGAGTAGCGAGTCTTTAGGCAATTTCAGCAGGGTAATTGCAAAAATGTAGGCCAGCACCTGGTCCCAGAAAGTAGAGATGTAGGAGCACGCCCAGAAGCAGTGTGTCAATGAAGGTTTCGGTTGGTGGCATAAGGGACATTCAGCGCCGTTTCGATCCGTTGCGGAATGGAGGAAGGGTATGTGGGCCTGGTGGAGGATTTTCAGTTGGGTTTCTTTCCAAATTACATTCGGGGTCAGTTGTTGGACTTTGTTGAAACCCTGCAGCATCTTGTTGACCAAGTCATCATCCGAGAAGTCTCTTTGGCTGCGAATGAGGATGCCAGAGGGGGGGGTAGTCTTTTGGATCAAAGGTTTGTATATGTCTGAGATTTTATAGGATCCTTCCAAGAGCAGATGATTGATGAAGTTGGGGGAAAAACGCTTGCAGGCCTCATTGCAGGTGGCCCTCAGATTGTTGACGCATTGCCAGAAGTGGAAGGCATGAGATTGGGGTAAAGTAAAAGTCGTGGCGACATTTGTGAAAGGTAAAGGACGACCAGTGGAGGTATCACATAAAGAGGCAAACTGCGTGAGACCCTTTTCCTGTCAGATTTTAAATGGTCTATGGTCCAGACCCGGGGGGAAACTGGGGTTACCTTGTATCGGTAGGTGTCTTGACATGAATGGGGATAGCCTGAGGCTCTACCTGATTTCCCTCCAGGCGATGACTGTGTCTCTGAGCAGTAGGTTGTGCTGGAGTAGGGGGGTGATTGACTTCTACTTGCAGTGAAGGAGAACCACTAGAGAGAAAGGGTGTACCATAGCAGACTCCAGAATATAGTTTGAATACCTTGACAATTGCAATATCCAATCTAGGCCGGTTCACAACAAACATGATAAATTATAAGTTCTAACATTTGGGAGACTAACACCTCCTTCGCGTCTGGGAAGAAATAATTTATTTAAAGCTATGCGGGGTCTCCTGCCCTGCCATATAAATTTGGATATAGCCGATTCAATGAGCTTAACGTCTTTATGGCGAAGGAGCAGAGGAATAGTTTGCATCGGATACAATAACCTGGCAAAGCTGACCATTTTTACGAGGTGGCATCTTCCCAGGAGCGAGAGGGGCAGATCCAACCAGTTCACCAATTCCTGAGAAATTTTAGAAATCAAAGGGGGGGTAGTTCAAGTGGTACAGAGAGGAGGGCATTTTCCCAATCTTGATGCCGAGGTAAGTGATATGGGATTTAGCGACAGAGAAAATGGAGTGGCGTGTCCAGGGAGGGTCGGGCAGGGTACCTAAGGGGAGAATTTCACTTTTGCCGTAATTTATCCGGAGACCCGAGCAGGAGCGGAAATTATCAAAGACTTTTTTAATGGTGGACATGTCAGAGGAGGGATCCGCCGAAAATATAAGGACGTTGTCTGCAAAGAGAGAGGATCGCAGTTCATGAGCACCAATTTGTATACCATGGAGGGGGGCTTCCTGAATAAGATGTCTGGATAGGGGTTCTAGGGCAATATTAAAAAGGAACGGGGAAAGAGAGCAGCCTTGGCGCGTGCCCTTGTGAAGGCGGAATTCGTCCGAGAGTAGGCCTGCAGCTACTAATTTTGCCGAAGTGGTTGTGTACATGGTGTCAATAAGGTGGCAGAAGGGACCAGAGAAGCCCATTTTTGCCATGGATAGAGAGAGCCATTCAAAGCTGACATTATCAAAGGCTTTCTCTGCGTCTAGTGTGATGATGGCAAAGTCGCCCGCAGGGTGCTGTTTAGCATGCTCCAAGGCCAGCATCACTATGCAAATATTTAGGGTAGCTGTTCTGCCTTTCACAAAGCCAGATTGCTCTGGATGGATTAGGGAGGGGATGATGTCAGAATGCCTATTGGCAATGATTTTGGATAGAATTTTGACATCCAGGTTTAGTAAGGAGATGGGTCTATATGAACCAGGCTCGAGGGGGTCTTTTCCATTCTTAGAGAGAAGTTTGATAATGGCCTGATTTCCCGATGGAAGGGTGGGGCCGCCGGACCACAGGCCGCTGTACACCTTATGGAGGGTGGGTTCCACAATTTTTTGTAGGGTCTTGTAGAATTCACCCGTGAATCCGTCAGATCCCGAGGGGGTAAGTTTGCGAATAGTGTCTGAAATCTCAGAGAAAGAGATGGGAGCATTAAGGGCATCTAGTTGGGAGGGATTGATTTTGGTAATTGCTAAGTTTTCTAGAAAAGCGTTCGCCGTCTGCTTATCAATGGGGTCTGGAGCGTATAGGACCGAGTAGTACTGGAGCTTCGCCTTATTTATTGTTAGTGGTGTGGTATTAATGGTGCCGTTGGGGCCTCTCTGGGACGTAATATGGGTGGGTCGAAAGGATCCTTTACATAGTCTAGCGAGTAGCTTGCCCGACTTGTTTCCAAATTTGTGGAGGGTGGCATCTAAGTTTTCTTTTTTGACTTTTTCTAGGGTGTCTGCCCAAGTATCGAAAGATCTCCTAGCTGCATGCCATTCGTCTCTGTTGTCAGGGGAGTCAGAGGAATAAAGAGCCCTTTGTGCCTGGTGTAGTCGGGAGCTGGCTAGTTTGTACTTAGACAGGGTGTTCCTTTTAAAGGAGGTAGCATAGGATATGATTTGCCCCCTGAGGAATGCCTTGCCTGCGTCCCAGAAGAGGTTTGGATCATCTGCGTGGGGGCATTCGCTGAGGAGTATTCTAGCCATGCTTTCTCCATAAATCGTTGAAAGTCAGCATGATTATGAAGGTAGGAGGGGAAACGCCAGATCTTGGGGTGGGGAGGTAGGTCGAGGTTGGCAAGTTGGACTGAGACTGGAGCGTGGTCAGAGATGGCGATGTCAAGGATGTCGGTGGCGGATACCATAGGGAGTAAGTCGTCTGAACCAAAAAGGTAGTCTATTCTAGTGAAAACGGCATGAGGGTTGGAATAAAAGGTAAATTCCCTGTCAGCGGGGTGATTTAAGCGCCAGAGGTCCTGGAGGTGAAGGGAGTCCATAGTGAATGCGAAAAGTGAGGGGTTGCAAGGGTCGGGGCATGGTCTGAGGCGTTTAGGGGAGGATCTGTCATCAATGAGATGCAGGGTGTCGTTGAAGTCGCCTCCAACCAGGTGGGGGAGACGGGTGTTTTGGAGCAGCCACAAAGAGAGCTCACTGTAAATGGATTTACCGGGACTGTTAGGGGCATAGACATTAGAAATAACCAATTCCTTGGATCCTATTCTAACATGAGCCGATAAAAGCCTACCTAGGGAATCTGATTTTACCGCGAGGACCGAGCATGGGAGATTTTTGTGAATCAGCGGGAAAACTCCTGCCTTACAGCCAATGGCTTCTGAGCCCAGGACTGTGCCCACCCAAAGTTTTTGCATGCGCGTGAAATCCGAAGTTGACAGATGGGTCTCCTGTAACAGTGCAATGTCTGTTTTAAGTCTTTTTAGATGGCGAAGGACCTTCATTCTCTTGTTAGGGGATCTAAGACCCTTTACATTCCAGGAAACTATTTTCATGTTAGGGAGTCTAAGAAGGGGGTTTGAGAAGTAGTTACAGAGAAGTCAACGCACTGTTTGGAATTGAGGGAAGTCACCGGGGTGATGTGGAGTGTGCTGCTCACATCACGGGGGGGCGGTGGCAAAAGGAGTAGGGGAACGTGGGTGCATGGGGGAGGGGAGAAAATAGGGGAGGAAGGGGAGGACAGGAGGAGAACCAGAAACAAAAGCAGCAAAAACAACAAAACCAATTGCGAAAATGTCGCTTTTTTCCGCATGGAGTCACTGTATGAGCCGGCCCCCATGTCACGACCCTGGCAACATGAGACCCGGGAGCCCTAAATGGGGAGCGTGGTGTCATGCGGCTGGCACAAATTTGTGAACAGGGAAGAAGCAATAAGGTTGCATACAGTGAGACAAGGAGGCGTATGCAAAAAAAACAGAACAACAGAACAGCAACCTGGGGGGGCATAAAAAGGAGAACAAGAGCATAAAATACAAACAATGTTAGCTGAGCAGTGTCATAATAGAACAATAAGATTAGGTAAACAATTGTAGGCATGTAGAGAGACGGAGAGGTACATTAGTGCAAAAGTCTACCTTGACCTGACGAATCAGAGAGAGCGAACATCGGTGCTTGGGGGCCAAGGAGACAGGAAAAATAGAAAAAAGGCCCAGGCAAAAGCCTTGGTGGTGCATCGAGTGTGCCCGTAGAAGAGAAGCAGGCAGAAGGGCAAACAAAATGCAACAGTTCATTTCGGGGTGGTTCGGGAGGGGTTTCCGGGACCGAAGCTCTGAAATGCTTGGGAGAGTCTTTCTGCGAGCTTCTTTGGTCCAAGGGACGGTTGAGTGGAGGGGTTGTAGAAGGGGACTGGGAGTCCCGGGACCGTAAGAAGGCTTCTGCTTCAGAGGGATCCTGAAAGGATAGTTGAATGGCCGAAAAGGCTAAAGTGAATTTGATCTGCTGTTTGAAAAGTTCCGTGCAGACCTGCTGAAAAGCTTTCCTTTTCTTTGAAACCTCAATTGAGTAGTCAGCAAAGACCAAGACCCTTATTCCATCAATTTGGATTAGGCAGGATTGCCTGAATTTTTGCAGTATAAGGGACTTGTCTGAGTAGTTGAGGTATTTGGCGATTATTGGCGAGGTGATTTTCGGCTTGAGTTGAAGGCCCCCATGCGGTGGGCCCGTTCTACCATGCAGGGGCCCGTAAGGCCTAGAGGTTCTGGGATGCGAATCACGCAGAAATCTGAGAGTGCAGATGCTTGGAGTGATTCCGGGACTCCTATGAATCGCAAGTTGCTCCTCCTGGACCTTTTCTCCAAATCGTCCAGCTTTTGTAAAATGTACTGGTTCGTTTTATCTTGGACATGTTCAGTGGCCTGTGCCTGGTAAAGCTCTTCCTCTACATTAGATAGACGGTGCTCTAGATCATTCAGCCTGGTTCCATGTTCCTCTAGCAGGGCCTTTATCTGTGTCATCCCAGCGTTCACGGCCTTCTCCACAGAAGCTGCTATCATGGGGATCAGAAGTGCTGCCACAGCCTGGGCAATGCGCTCTGTGGTGTTATCCCCCAATTTCTGGGGTACTGATGTGTATGGAGAGGGGGGAGAGGTATCGCCGCTTACCTCCATCGCCGCCGGCAGCGCTGGTGAATGTGGAGCGGAGTAGGCCGAGACCGGGGCCTCGATTTGTGGATGCGCCGGCTGTGCCATCTGGGCCGTATGGGTTTGGGCGGCCGTTTTTTCAACAAACCGGTCCATGGTACCGGGGGTATGTGCCCAGAGGTGAAGGGAGGCTCATGGGGCGTCTCAGGCCATTTTTTATGCCGAATTAGGTCGTGCTGCGGGAGCCGATGAGGAGAGCAGCTACTCCATGTGGCACCGGAACCGGAAGTTCCCAATGTAGATTTTAAGAACTATGTCAGAATTCCATCTTCTAGATTAACCCTGTTTATTCCCTAATTGATCCAAAGAGAGCATGAAGGGCTTGTCCCAAACTGTGTAGTGGGATAACACACTAAAAAAGCTGACCCTTCACCAGTATGCCCAATCATGCAAGGTGTATTTACTGTATGTTTGCTATCAGTTGATGCAGAAAAGGCATTTAGTTGGCAGGATTGTTCCTTCTTGTTTCTACCTTACCTCGGGCTACACACAGTTGTGATTTTGTGGATGCTGGAGGCACACACTCTCCCCATATCTCTATATTCTTGCTATGTAGGACCTGGCAGGTTGCCATTCATGAAAACCCAGACATCCATTCAATTATAATTGGGTCAATGCATGTCCATCTAAAGAGGTAAGAGCACACCTCAAAAGTACAGTGGTGGTGGAAGTGACCATTGCACGGGAGATTTTACTGGATGAGTTTAAATATACATGCATAACAGAATAATGGGATTTGGGGGCGTGGCTTGCGCGCGCACATGAATGGACGCCTGAGCTGTGAGCTCCGCTACCCGGACCAGACAAACAGCGACTAACGGGCGCACACACCGCTCTAACTGGCGCCACGGACACCACTCCAGCTCCCCCGGGCCCCGCCGACACGATGACCCGCAAACGGTCGTAAGAACGCGGCCCAAAGAAGCTGGAAACCTTCTCCTTCCAGCCCCGCCGGAAAGCCCAAGATGGCGCCGACGGAGGTACAGCGAGGCAGACGCTGGATTACACGGATCTCCCCTCAGCTCACCCACATGAACTGAAACTCGCACAGCAGCACTCTTATCCTCCTGACACATCGCCTGCCACGCCGGGAACACAGAGCCCGGCTAAATCCAAGATGAGGATGGACCACCCCACGCAGGCCTCGGTCGCAGTGAGTATAGGCCTACACAATGACTCAGCCATATCCTCATTACAGTCCTCCATTGCCCAGTTCCCGACCACCGGACAACCAGTACTGGACACCACGATGAAGGACATGCTCATGACCCTGCAGTCCTCCCTCATGACTAATCTGTCCTCACTGATTAACACGTTTTCATTAGAGATGAAACATATGGATAACAGAATGCAGTTTATAGAGAACAAAATGGTGGACTGTACTGACACAGTAAACGAGCTAGTTGATGCATACGCTGAACAAAAGGATGACACTGCATGGATCAAGGCGAAGCTCGCGGACCTTGAGGACCGATCCAGGCGCAACAATCTTAAGATACGTGGGGTCCCTGAGTCCGTTCAACCGAAAGAGCTGCATGCATATGCCAGTGCTATGTTCTCTAGCATGCTTCCTGAGCTCACCCCTATTGAACTCACTATAGACCGGATCCACAGAATCCCTAAGCCCCGCCATCTAGAGGCTGATGTGCCTCGAGACGTTCTATTAAGAGTTCATTTCTTTCAGGCTAAAGAACAAATTCTAATGAAAGCAAGGGAAATCTCCCCGCTCCCGGCGCCATACTCAGATATCCAGCTGTACGCAGACCTATCGCAGTACACGCTCCAGATGAGGAGGCAGCTTAAAACCCTCACGAAGGCCTTGCACAATCACAAGATCATATACAAGTGGCGACACCCTGCGACCATTTTGGTCACTCATAACGGAATACCCCATACCATCTCTACCATGGAAGGGGGCATGAAACTTCTACATTCATGGGGCATCCTACCGGAACCCTCCCACAACACACCAGAACGCAACGGGATCCCTAATCCATTCACCTTTGAAATTGACAAGGGGAAGCTTAAAATGCATAACCCGAGACCACCACGCTGAGCAACGGTCCAGTCCGGTCCGGTCATGCGACCCGCCACCTGCTCACCAGACTCCCCCCGTACTTAGTCAGCCGCTCACATAGAGCAGTTTGTAGCTGACTTTTGCTGAGCCCTTCTACAAGGGGAATACTTGGCATCACGTTCTCTACTGTTGATACCTTTATTGCTGTTCTGACTTTTTTTTTCCTTTTAACTCTATTTTTATTTTATTTTGAGATTACCCAACTGATCTTGAATCTACAGCCACTGGGACCTGCTAATTTCCTCATCCACACCAACGGCACGAACGGCATACACCGAACCACAAAAGGTATTAGATTCTGCTTTTGTCTTCTACAGCCTAGCACATC
This sequence comes from Rana temporaria, assembly GCF_905171775.1. NCBI lineage: Eukaryota > Metazoa > Chordata > Amphibia > Anura > Ranidae > Rana > Rana temporaria. The sequence goes on from NC_053493.1 coordinate 223,579,450, forward strand.
GACACTGCCCTGCTACCTGACCAACTCGAAGGCTCGCCTCTTCGTACTTTCTGCCCACCTTCCTTGGTCCTGAGCGGACCCCACCGGCAACTGTAAGTACTCTTTCGCACTTCATCACCGTCCCACACCAGAACATGGGAATTAAAATACTATCCCTTAATGCCAAGGGCCTGAACCACCCCGCAAAAAGAACCTCCCTGTGGACATCGGCACTAGCCCACAACTGTGACGTCCTATGCGTCCAGGAGACCCACTTTGCCCTACACGCTGCTCCTAAGTGCTCCCATAAACAGTTCCCACAAGTGTTCCATGCCCGATTCTCCAAGAAACAACGTGGAGTGATGATCGCCATCAGGGACTCGGTCACCTTCACCCTGCACCAATGTGTCACTGACCCAGACGGTCGATACATATTTTTGGACTGTGACATCAACAAAGTACATTACACTTTGGTAGTCCTCTACGTGCCAAATCACGGTCAAATGACATTCCTTAGGAAAACGATGAAAGCAATCCGTAAATTCCAAACAGGACACTTGCTTATCTGTGGGGATTTCAATAAGGTCCCTAATAATGCACTAGACTCCACTGCTGGGCCTCCACGACGCGCCTCCTCTTTGGATCCCTTTATATCTTCTCATAGCCTGTATGATGTGTGGAGGTGTTGTCATACGAGCTAGAGGGACTTTACGTTTCTGTCGCCCCGTCACAACACCTACTCAAGGATCGACCTATTCTTAGCTGATAGCTGGGTGTTGCAAAAGGTTTTTTGGCTCTGAAATACACACCACCACCTGGTCAGATCATGCCCCCATTAGTCTCACTATTTCTGACAATTCCTCCCATCCCACTCCCTACATCTGGAGAGTCAATAACTACCTCCTCAATACCCCCTGCTACTCCGACACCATCAAACAACATCTAGAAGAGTACTTCTCACTCAACCAAGCCTCTGTCTCTGACCCGCTGGTGGTGTGGAATGCCCACAAAGCTGTAATACGGGGGGTCTTCCTCCAAATGGGAGCTAGAGCAAAGAGAAACAGGACTAGACAGATAGATGACCTCACACAAGCCTTGACATCAACGGAGGCCCTTAACAAAGCCAACCCATCCCCGCCCCTACAGGCAAAGATCTTTACTTTAAGACACGACCTACGAGCAGTACTCCTTGAAAAACACGAGAAAGCCTACAAACTTCTCAAAGCCACTTCCTACTCCACAGGGAACAAAGCGAGTAAAGCAATGTCCCTTAGAGTCAAGGGTCATAGGACCAAGACGAAAATACCCTACTTGCTCCACCCCCACTCAGGTGAGAAACTCCTTAAACCACAACTGATAGTGAATGCTTTCAGTACATATTATGAGGACTTGTATAATCTCAAAAATGACCCTTCTACCGCCCAACCCTCCCCTACCATGATTCAAAAGTTCCTAGACAGTGTCCATCTCCCTTCAGTTACTCCCATGCAACTATCTACGCTAAATGAACCCTTCACAGCCGAGGAAATCCTCAAAGTGATAAACAATCTCCCCTCCTTCAAATCCCCAGGACCAGACGGTTTCACTGGGGAATATTATCAAACATTCCGACACATCTTAGCCCCCACTATGCAGCTCACCTTTAATCTGGCCGCTGGTGCGGCCTCTTTCCCAGCTGAAATGCTCGCTGCTACAGTAGTGACTTTACCCAAACCAGGCAAAGACCCCGTCTCCTCGAAAAACTTCCGCCCCATTTCCTTACTAAATGTGGATCTAAAAATATATGCCAAACTAATAGCCAAAAGATTGGAAAATATCCTCCCTTATCTCATTTCCCCAGACCAGTCAGGATTCACCAAGGGGCGACAAGCATCGGACGCCACACGACGGATGGCGAATATCATACACCATGTTGAGACCTCCAGAACGCCTTCTCTGCTCCTTTCCCTGGATGCAGAGAAGGCATTTGACAGGGTCCACTGGGGATACGTGTCAGCAACGCTGACCAAATTTGGTCTTATCGGCAGCATCCATGATGCCATTATGGCTCTGTACTCCAACCCCTCAGCCCGAGTGCTCTCGGCAGATGCCCTCTCCATGCCCTTCCTGATCACCAACGGGACGAGACAGGGGTGTCCCCTATCACCCCTAATATTTAACCTTGTGATGGAACCCCTGGCAGAAAATATAAGATCCAACAAACACATCTCCGGAGTGAAAATTGCAGAAATAGAACACAAAATCAGCCTGTTTGCGGATGATGTGATCCTTATAGTTACAGACCCTAACCATTCCCTGCCCGAGATCCAGAGGACGCTTGCCTGGTTTAGCGAAGTTTCCTTCTACAAAGCTAATGAGGCCAAATCATACATGCTTAACCTTGGCCTAGACAATACTGATAAAAACCAAATAACGATTAGATTCCCGTATGTATGGGCAGAAAATAGCATAACGTAACTAGGGATCCAGCTCACTCCCTCCACAAAGGCTTTGTTTGCCTCCAATTATATACCGCTCCGCTCTAAATGGCAGGCGGATTTCACTAGGTTGGCGTCCTTTGAGTTCTCGTGGTCGGGTCGGTTGTCGGCTTTTAAAATGTTCCACCTCCCCCAAATACTGTATTTGTTTAGGACACTTCCCATCCCTATCCCTCTTAAATACTTCACATCACTACAATCGATACTGTTGAAATATGTTTGGAAAGACAAGAAACCCAGATGTGGCCACGCCCAACTGGTGAAACACCGCTCAGCAGGGGGAATGGGTTATGTCAACTTCAAAGACTATTACATGGCCTCTGTCCTAACGCAAGCTAAAGAATGGCTCGCTCCCTGCCATCATCTCACACTATGGGGTAAAATAGAAGAAGCCTCGGTCCCGCATCATAGCCTATCCACTTGGCTATTCGCCACCACAATGGGGTCGAAAACTCCCCCCGTCTGTCCCCGACCATACTTGCGACCCTTAAGGTCTGGTCCCAATTCACACGCTCACCCGTGACCCACGACATATGCTCTACACTACCTGTCCCTCTAGAGACACTGCAAATATTCATGGTCTCCACATCATACTCCCGTTGGAAGGCCGTGGGGTTAACCCACATTTCCGATCTGATAGCAGGAAACATCATTAAGACCTTTCCAGACCTTCAAAAACAATTCCACATCCCAGACTCTGACTTGTTCCTTTATTTCCGTACCCGGCATTGCCTTCTCTCGCTAACAACATGGACTTGCTCACTACCCCAAAAAGCGTGGATATACTATAGATCCCCCACGGCCCACAGTAAGGGGATATCGACATTCTATGCACTACTTGGCTCTAAAACTACATTTACTAACTGCACTGCATTGACTAAGTGGGAAAAAGACTTAGGACAAGAATTCACATTGACCCAATGGGAAAAAGCTGGCCAATCTACTTATAAAGCTACATGCTGTTCCACCCTATGGGAACTGGCATTTAAACTGACCTATCGCTGGTATTTAACACCTGACAGGATCTCCAAATTTGACACCTCACTTGACAACACATGCTGGAGGAATTGTGGTACGAAAGGTGACTTGCTACATACACTTTGGGGGTGCCCGAAGCTTGACCGATATTGGTCCCTAGTGTTTCAACTTATTTTTGACGTCACAAAGGTCAATATAGACAGGCAACCGTCCTTGGCACTTCTCTCACTGAATGTCGACCGCTTTCCTACTCCCTCGAGGATGATAATAATACATATCCATTTGGCTGCACGCCTTAGTATCACCAGGAAATGGAAGGACCCCGACCCTCCCACTCTCCGAGACGTAGTACACACCACGCATACCCACTTTATCTATGAAACTACTCTGGCACTCCGCCAAGGTAACAAAACAAAAAACCTCAGGAAATGGCAGCAATGGACTGACTGGATAGGTTCCTCAGGCCTAGAAAGCACACTATCTCCCTCTCTTTGAATGACATGTTCTAATGACCTACGACACGACAATGGGTAACTCTCTTAGTTCTTTCTGTACCCTATATGGGATTGGAGGATAGCACAGAGGGGGGGGGAGTGCCTCACCCGGGCACAGAATAGTACCCGAAAGGGGTGCTCCGGGGGGGGGACCCTCCCTGCCCTCTAGCGAACAATTTACACAAATCTGCAACTCCTCGAATTCGGTTTAATATTCTGTTTAATATGTTGACGGTTTGATCCTCAAGCTTAACGCTTAGGTATTACTTTGTAAGACATACCAGGTACTCCCTGATTAAGTACATAGCGGAAAGAGATAGTGTCTTGCTTTACTGTTTAATAGCAATTACTGTTTCTTCATTTGAAAGGAAAGTATGAGAAAAATGCTTTGTACAATGCAATCTTGACTATGTATGTCGTAATGATTATTAATAAAAATCTATTGAGTAAAAAAGAATAATGGGATTTGTTTCTTGAATATTTCAAGGATTTGGGAATTTCTCTGCACCTCATGTAGAAAGATGTCTGTCACCAGTTAAATATTGTTGTATGAAAACCTAATTTGTTGATGATTTTTTTTTTTACCCACACAAGGGGCTGTGTATTTCTTATGTACACATGACTAATTTAGAGCACTGTATTCTTTTTATTTATTTATGGTTCTATTGTGTTATTGGTGATTCCATAATAGTGTAGGCTGCTCTGCACTTAGCATTTGTTTTGTTATACATGGTTTTGGTTTAATATACAATATATATATATATATATATATATATATATATATATATATATATATATATATATATATATATATATAGTACAGACCAAAAGTTTGGACACACCTTCTCATTCAAAGTGTTTTCTTTATTTTCATGACTATGAAAATTGTAGATTCACAGTGAAGGTATCACAACTATGAATTAACACATGTGGAATTATACATAACAAAAAAGTGTGAAACAACTGAAAATATATTTCATATTCTAGGTTCTTCAAAGTAGCCACCTTTTGCAGCAGACACATCTCTAGAACTGTTAAGAGGAGACTGTGTAAATCAGGCCTTCATGGTAGAATATCTGCTAGGAAACCACTGCTAAAGAAAGGCAACAAGCAGAAGAGACTTGTTTGGGCTAAAGAACACAAGGAATGGACATTAGACCAGTGGAAATCTGTGCTTTGGTCTGATGAGTCCAAACTTGAGATCTTTGGTTCCAACCCCTGTGTCTTTGTGCGACACAGAAAAGGTGAAAGGATGGACTCTACATGCCTGGTTCCCACCGTGAAGCATGGAGGAGGAGGTGTGATGGTGTGGGGGTGCTTTGCTGGTGACACTGTTGGGGATTTATTCAAAATTGAAGGCATACTGAACCAGCATGGCTACCACAGCATCTTGCAGCAGCATGCTATTCCATCCGGTTTGTGTTTAGTTGGACCATCATTTATTTTTTAACAGGACAATGACCCCAAACACACCTCCAGGCTGTGTAAGGGCTATTTGACCAAGAAGGAGAGTGATGGGGTGCTCCCTCTTGAAGCTCATCAAGATAATGCCAAGAGTGTGCAAAGCAGTAATCAAAGCAAAAGGTGGCTACTTTGAAGAACCTAGAATATGAAATATATTTTCAGTTGTTTCACACTTTTTTGTTATGTATAATTCCACATGTGTTAATTCATAGTTTTGAAGCCTTCAGTGTGAATCTACAATTGTCATAGTCATGAAAATAAAGAAAACTCTTTGAATGAGAAGGTGTGTCCAAACTTTTGGTCTGTACTGTATATATATTTTCGTTTTAGGTAAGCACAGTTGCTTATTATTATTTCATAATGCATTAATGTATCTGATATTTTGTGCTAATAAGCAGGTCATCCTAAACTGTTTTCTGTTACATTAGCAAGCTAGTGTGCATTATGTTGTAAGGCTGCAGCGCTGAAATAATTGAAGTAAATCATGTTGTCAATCCATTGTTTAGTTACAGTTTCAGTATATTATGATGTCCTAAAGTTTTTAATGCAGTAGTATGGTCTGCAGCATTTGGTAATACTTCATAAATAAGCAGAAGGCACCAGTGATTTTATAATAAAATGAAGTAACTTGTTCTTGAGAGGTATAGACCTTTCTAGAACTATGTTGTCTACGAATGAATTAATATTACGTGAGACAACTCTGAACAGAAACTGGAAAAAGTTTTGCATCTCATACGCTATTAAAAATATACATTAATAATTAATATCATATTTGAAAGGTTATGATATAAAACTGTGTGCAGACGTGTACAGGGAGATTCAAATTATTTGCACTTCCTTAATAATTGATCTTTTTAATGAAATCTATTTGCACACATTTACAAACATCTGATAGGAACATAGGTAAGTCTAAATAAACTGTTTCATAATATGAGACAAACTGTCACAAATGGTTTGCAACAAAGAATGTATCATCTTTATCTAGCAATTCTCTCACCAGGCTCACTCAGGGATCGTCCTATAATCTTATTTTTTTTTACCTATTCACATATAATGGTGCTTCACATTGCACCAAGAAGTATACACAATAAAGCACTCTGTAATTAACTGCAGTGTGTTTGGCAGTAAATCAGCTATTAGGGCCAGATCCTCAAAAGGGATACGCCGGCGTAACTGCTGTTACGCCGTCGTATCCCTGTTTCTAACTATGGAACTGATCCACAGAATCAGTTTTCCATAGTTAGGCAGAAGAGCCGACATGTGTAAGGGACTTACACTGCCGGATCTTAGGATGCAGTACCGCATCCGCCGCTGGGGGCATTTCGTGTCGAAATGACGCCTTGGGTATGCAAATTAGCACTTACGGAGATCCACAAAGCTTTTCAGCTTCGTTTTTTCTCCATAAGTTTTAGTTTGCAAACGCAAAATTAGGGCTGCTCTTACAAAGTGTAAACTGTTTACACCATGTAAAAGCAGACCCTTCTGTCCAACGACGCAATTTTTTTTTGTTTTGAATTTTTTTTTTTTCGCCGTATCTTTTTTTTTTCCCGACGCAACTTTATTGACCCGTCGTGATCCACAAAGCTCGGCATAACGTAATTTCGCGCTATGTACGTCGGGAAAATGACGTCACGAGCATGCGCAGTACGGCCGGTGCGGGAAAGCGCCTAATTTAAATGGGAATCGCCCCCATGAAAAGAGGAACGCCTTGCGCCGGCGGAATTTAAGTTACACAGCCAAAAATTTCTAGGTAAGTGCTTTGTGGATCGGGCACTTAGGTATAAATTTTAAGGCAGAGTAACTTAAATCGGAAAATTTACGTTACGCTGGATCTTTGTGGATTATCCCCTTAGTTTGTGCATACCGCTCTAACTTGCTGCTTCCTGTTTGGTCCTGGGCATACCAGACATCACTTTAGGGTGTAGATTGCATTGAATTTCCGGTAATGCCCCAATGTGTTTTGTCACAAGGACCTTCTTAATATAAAAATTACATTTGCTGCAAAAAGAAAGTGGCATACATTTGTCTATCTCTTGTGGCTAGAATTAGCTAAAGATTTGTCTGTTGGAGATGGAATAAAAGTAATACAAACCGATCTACAATTAATAAGCTATCAGACACAATTTGTCCTGTGGTTGGGATATAAGACAGACATTTTAGAGCCTCTGTCAAAAAGTGGCACAACTGAGTTTACTATAAAAAAAGACAGCACGTTAGCACTTGTACTTTATTTTCCCTTTGCATGCAATTGCATTGTGCTAGATAGAGTTATGGTAATTTGCACCATTTTATATGATTTAAAAGAAAAGGCAAACCATTTTTGTATTTGGAGTACAAATTTGTTTACTGTCGTAAAAACACTATATGCATTTCTTTTTACTGATGTTAAAATAACAGTGGGACAAATGTATCTAGTACCAGTGAAATAAAAGTAACACAACTTTTATCTATTGCGGCTAGAACATGTGACACCTTTGTTTAGTGCTTCTGGGTGTGAAAATGACACAAACAGGTCTCGTACTCGAAATAAAGCTGACAAATAAAACTGATGTAATAACTATAGAGCTAAAAATTATTTTGTTGTTAACTATTTTTTTCTATTTAATGTTTACTGACAGCCATGGACTAAACAGGGGCCAGCTCCAAAAAAATGTAGGCGCCAACAGCAATGCAACTGTGAGCTCACCTAACCCCTGAAGGTAAAAGGGCCAGTCGTTACATTCAATTTATGTTATTCCTCTTGCTATCGCATTTAACAGAACCTGTGCATAGAGACAGTTGCAAGGCTCTGTTTGTCCCTTTCATGTTACAGCTCTTCTGCAATTCCTAGATAACAGTTGTTAAAACTTATTCTTACCTTCCAAAGTCTGTCTTTGGTTAGTCTAACTGAATGTAATTACAACATCCATGCTTTGCAGAATTATTTGTATCTATTACACAAGGTCAGCTAATAGACAAAATATGAATGTTCAAACTCTTCCTCATCCTTCTATTACAAATTATTTGAATTACCATTGTATCCCTGTTTGTGAGATGCATATTACATCCTATCATGGTGACAACATTGTCACCATGATAGGAATCAAAGCAACAGACTTTACTCATGCCTTATTCTCCTTAGAACTAAAGATGTATATGTAGGTTTCCTTAAAATTTTAGGCCACATGTTTCCATTTTATTTTAATACACTATGAAATGTAAAACACTTGTGATACAAAGCATCATAAAATATGTTGGTTATTGTCTTCTACAGCAGCACAGGTGTTAAGGGTGGCCTCACATTTAGTACAGCTTTATTGACAGTGCCTAATGACACGCTATATGTATTAGTTGAAGGAACTGGAATAATTGTGAGTTCCATTGCAAAATGAAGATTGTACTGTACAGCCTGATAGCTCTGGTTAAGTGGCCTCTTTACACCAAATGACCTTAAAAAAGCCCCTTATGAAAAATCCAGGCCAAGAGCTCCACAACAATAGTTAGGGGTTTGTACATTCCCCCTTATCGGGGGTTGAAAAGCTGTTTGGAAATAATAAAATGACAGACACTGAGATGATTGGACTCTCTTTCTCTCTCTCGCTCACTTTCCCAAGTAGCATCTATTCACATGTGACTTGTTCTGTAATGGTGAATGTCACCTATGTAGCTTCTACAGTCTGTTGTATAATTCAGTCAAAAATATTCATTTTACTGTGAACAAAAAGATGAGTATTCAAACATACATGACCATTCTCCAAGGGAAATTGGCAAGAATTGCTCTTTGGCAGAGGTAGTTATACTGTGTAGAGAACACATACCTGGTTGGTCAGCAATGTTTACAGATATTAGCAGTTTTGTTAGCATGACTGATTTGGGATAAATTGCCAAGTATGGTATGCAACACTATAGATAAACAACAAACAAGTGCATGATAATCTTCAACAAATGTTGCCAGATGGTCATGTCATAAAACATTCTTACCTTGCTTAATTTAGCTATCTCAATTTTTTTTGGAAAGTGCATGACACAAGAGTGAACCCAGGTTGTGCTTTATTTTACTTGATAACAAGACTAATATCTTTATCTAGCTCTAGTGTCTGGAGCATACCTGGTATTTTTAGTAATTTTAACTCAGTCACCGTAATCCAATTACCATGAAATGTGTCAATGCAGAGGCTGATTCTCCAAGAAAATATGAAAGGTTTGAAAGTTTGTGAAATCATCCAGTTCTAACTAGATATGTGTCAAAGTAGAGGCCAATTGCCCAAGAACAAAATGAAAGGTTTGAAAGTTTGTACAACCACCCAGTTTTAACTATATAATCCAGTTACCAGTATGCTATGAATTTTGGCACATACATTATATTAATTGATGAGGTTCCATGGCTAAAGGTACACATTGCTGTGAAAGGATAAGTTCATCTTGGGGAACACAGAGCCCTGTGAATTAATGTACTACAACTACCAACAGTGTTTGTGGCTGTTGACTTATAGTTTTCTATGAACTACCAGGGCGCTGTTGAGCACTTGAGTAGTTTGTTGAGTCTTCCTGTCTTTGAGAAAATGCCGGCCCAGCTTACGCTGACAGTCTGTAGGAGTCCTTGCTTGAGTCTGTGGTCTACAAGGACCCACAGATTATTTTCCATCCTTGATTCCCCCAGAGGTTTTTCCACTACTGAGTAGTTTGCATGAATAGTTTTAGCTCCCAAGTGCATTACATTTTGCAATATTAAACAGCGTTGCCCTGATTAGATCTATATAATCAGTGAACATTGAGACTAAACAATTTAATCCAACCTCCATATTATTTATCCAAAAAATAAAAAAAGGATTAGACTTTGAGTGAGGCAGGCTGAAACACAATATGGGAATTAAAGATTTATTGGCATAAGTGTTAAGATGCGTAACATTGTACATGAAAAGTAAATGCTCAAAGCATATACAAACACTCTAAAATAATGAGTGTAATACATTACATACATATACCGTATTTATCGGCATATAACACACACTCCCCCCCCCCTGTAAAAACAGGGGGAAATCATGGGTGCGTGTTATACGCCGATAGCGCTTTCTTTTACCAATGGGGGGTGGGGATTGGGCGAGGGTGTCATGCCGACCGTCCCCCCTCTCCTGGCCCTGGGCCACCTGCCGGTGTACTATAAAGATTAAACAAATCACTGCCATATATCCTTTGTAGTGTCATGTTAGTGTCGTAGCCAGCAAATACCTCATTCTCCCGTTCTTTCTGGCGGCTCTACTCCTCCCTCTCCTCCTCCTCCCCCTCCGTGTGTATCTTTAGATTGGAGGAGGTGAGTGGTCACATGAAACATCAGAGGAGAGTGATCATGTGACGTACCAGCCAGAAAAAACAGTAACAACAGTAAGTATGAGAAGGGACTGGCATTGATTTTTTTTAAACTTTAGAGTACGCTGGCAGTGCTGTTTCAGGAGACTGGGGGGGTCTCCTGGGAGTGCAATGTAAAGGAGCTGTGTACTGTGCAGGGGGAAATGCTGTAGAATGTATAGGGGGGCTACTTAATGTCCGGGGATCTGTGTAATGTGTGGTGTGATCTGTGCAATGTGCAGGGGGGGGGGGCTTTGATCTGTGTAATGTGTAGGGGGGCTTTGGTCTGTGTAATGTGCATGTGGGGGCTGTTGAAAGTTTGGAATGTAAAAGGGGCTGTTGAAAGTTTTTTTCCTTAAACTTCCTGTGTGTTATACGCCGGTGCGTGTTATACGCCGATAAATACGGTAACCATAATGTAAAACATGATTGCCATAACAGAGAAGAAAATATACATAGTACATGAATATGATGGAATAAATTTTGTGATATACAAATAATTGTCCATAAAAACAATGATGGAAATGGGGAATGCATCCCCAAAATTTCAACGCGTTTTCATCGATAATCTGACTCATCGGGAGTGGATGCTGGAATATCTATAAATAATAATAAAAGATGTGTGAATAATATTTTAAAACTCTATCAAAAAAATAAGCGGTGCTTGATTAGCACTTCTCAAGTGATATAATAAATGCCTCTCTCAGCAGACTTATACAATAAACAAAATATTGATATATAACACGGATCACTCTGTGACAGTTGTGAAAAGTGACTCATATAAGAGTCACTTTTTACAACTGTAACAGGGTGATTCATGTGATATGTCAATATTTAGTTTATTGTATAAGTCTGCTGAGAGAGGCAGTCATTATATCACTTGAGAAGTGCTGTTCGAGCGCTGCTTATTTTTTGCTGTTTTGATAGAGTTTTAAAATACTATTCACATTCTTTAATTTTAAAGTGGCAGCTTCACTAAATTTATATTCACTTTTCTGTAAGCGCAGTTGTGAACTCAAGAGTGGCGGGTTCGCTTGGTAACCATCAGTTTTAAACAATAAAAGATGGTCTGAATAAAAAAAAAACATGTTATGGGAAATTTTAAATGTGAAAAAGTTTTTATAAAATAGATGGTCTAATCCACAAACTTACATCCCATTGAATGTTGAACCCGAGTGATCCCGGTATCCTCTTTTTTCACTTTACTGTGACAGTGCTGCCTGGTCTGCTACATCCAACATGTTATATTTATTTTACAGATTCTGTTAGCCAATATTGGCATAATATTTATCACACAATATATATTTACAACTTGTTGGGGGCGTTTATGTGTGGGTCTGGTGTTTCGGCGGATTTCGACACAGTGACTCTTGCATACCAGGATCACTCGGGTTCACCATTCGATGGAATGTAAGTTTGTGGACTAGACCATCTATTTTATAAAAACTTTTTTACATATAAACTTTCCCACAACATGTTTTTTTTATTCAGACCATCTTTTATTATTACTTATAGATATTCCAGCATCCTCTCCTGATGAGTTGGATTATCAACAAAACACGTCAAGCTTTTAAGGTGCAGTTCCCATTTCCATTATTGTTTTTATGGACAATTATTTGTATATCGCAAGGTTTATTCCGTCATACTCATGTACTATGTATGTTTGCTTCCCTGGTATGGCAATCATGTTTTACATTATGGTTATATGTATGTAATGCATTACACTTATTTTTTTTAGAGTGTTTGTATATGCTTTTCCTGTACAATGTTACACATCTTGACATTTATGCCAATAAATCTGTACTCCTATATTGTGTTTCAGCCTGCCTCACTCAAAGTCCAATCCTTTTTATTTTTTCAGGATTCAAATTAGGGATGGGGGTGCACTATCCTCCCTTGTGCACCTCATTTAAAGTCCCAGTATATGTAGATATACACTCTCCCCTTTTGTTCCATATTATTTATGAACAAGTTAAACAAAATTGTCAAATAGAAGTATTATTCTTAGTTCAAAAGTTCCTTTTGTGGATAGTTCTGAAATTCCCTTTAAGAACTAAAACATTGAGGTCTTCTATAGTGTGGTCCGGTTGTGAGAAATGATGTCCCACAGTTGTGCAGAAATCTCCTTTATGTTCCTTGATGGAATGTCTGTTCAAGTTTATCCTCACTTGCAACATCTGTCCAGTTTCATCTACATAAGACATAGGCGTGCGCACAGGGTGTGCCAGGTGTGCCCAGGTACACCCTAATCACCCTGTGCTGAACAGATTCCCCCTACTGACCTGGCTCCCCCTCCTTCCCCCACAGCACTGCCAGCTTCCCCCTCTCCCACAGGTTGTTGCTGTGGATGTTTTAGAATGAGTGGGTGAAGGGGCCAGTAAATATGCCATTTACTGGCCCCTTCCCTTTCTGAATAAACATTGTGATTGATCGGTAGAGTGTGTTTGAGCTTTGGGGTGCACACCCTAATGCCAAAGGCTGCGCACACCTATGACATAAGATCCTTTGCTACATGTTTTTGCATTGGATGAGGTACTCAACATTACTGGAGGTACAGCTGTATGATCCCATGATATTGAAGGTCCCATGTGTGTGTGTGTGTGTGTGTGTGTGATACTTTAGACAGATTGATCTGGTTGCACAGTTTGCAGCATTTTTTATTGCAAGGTTTGCTTTCATTATTTGTGACTTCATAATCAGAATGCTGTTTCCTGCTGATCAGTTTATGTCTGAGGTTGGGTGGTTGTCTGAAAGCCAGTATTGGGGGTTGTTGGATTATTTATTTCAGAGTTTCATCCTCTGTTATTATGGGTTGTAAAACTTTGATTATCTTTTTATCTCTTATAGTGCTGGATTATATGTGGTTACTAGAGGTACGCAGTTATTTATTTATTTTTCTCTTTGTATTGGAGGAGATTTTCTCTTTGGGTTTCCGAGGCCGTGTTTATGCTGTTGTTGATGGCTTTGTCTTTGCAAGCCTTCTTATGGAAGGAGTCTGCTAGTGTTCTGAGGTTTTTATCGCTGTCCTTTGTGTCTGAACATATTTTTGCTGGTATCTGATGGTCTGGCTGTGTATGATGGGCTGTTTAGTGTGTTGGGGATGAAAACTGTAACTGTGGAGATAGTTGCATCTGTCATTCTGATTACTGTATATCGAAGAGTGAAGCTTGTCATCTTTGATTTATACTGTGGTGACTAGGAAGTTGGCATGCATGTTAGACTAATCCATACACTGGAGATAGATGTCATTGTTGAAAGTGAAGTAGTTGTGTGTAACAATAAATTAGATGAGCTGTGTAACATCCTCACCAGTGTATTCAAAAACTTTAAAGTGCTCCAAAGATGTCTGTGTTATTTCTCTTTAAACGTTGTGCTTGTTGTTTTAATCTTGGTCTGAGTCAAAAATCAAATACTGGTTTACGTGGGTAGGTTTTCTATAGACTTAAATGTTCAAGTCACCCCATTTCTAGAACATGTAACGGAACGTCCAAAAAGGGTCATTTTTATTCTGCCATTTTAACGTCTTTACCCAGTGACTTTACAGAGAGAGATTGAGAATATGTAATGAAAACAGAGTGGTTTACAAACTTTAATAAGCAGTTATTAGAAATGGATCAACTACTTGGATGATAGGCAAAATGCCATTATCAATACAGAACAAGTCCAGTTGAATATGATTAACTACTTATAAGTACGTATATTGAAATAAAGTGATCTTGCGCAAAAGTCTGATATCATGGATGTGTAAACCCAATATATCAATACCCTAAACGTCCACTAGGTGGATAATAGAATGTGTAACAAAAGTACTAGATGATAACATTGAGTAAATAAAAGAAAGATACAGTGATCAATTAAGGTGCAAAGCGTGCAAAATGTGCATAAATTTGCAGATATAAATAAATGCATCCACAGATGAATGAATGAGTGCCTTGATAACTAAAGAGTCTTAGATTGGTTCCACAATAATAGCTGTGTGTATGTAGTGACCGATGATCCGGAGAGACCAAGCTCCTTTAAATCCACAATGACAGCTATACAATGTAACGTAATCCCGGTATCCTAAGAAGCCGGGCTCTCAAAACTCTCTCCTCCAATCTAGATGATTCACATCAAAGACCCATAGTGGAAAGAGCGATCTTCATAAACGATATGCATTAAAACACCATTGGCGCTTCTCCAACTCGATGCCTGAAATGTCCCACACAGTGACTATCCTCCACAAGGTGAACCTGTCACACTCAGTAGGGAACAAGAGGAAAAAAGGGGCCTCCAATGGAGTAGTATGTAATAAATGAATGTAGGTGTTTATTAGATATGTGCATTCCCGTTCGACGAATGTTATTTTCGACGAAAATGTTCATTTTTCGTACTCGCAGATAATGTGTACATACGAAAAAAATAAAGCACCAAAATACGAAAATGACAGGATTACGAATGAGCTGCATAACGAACAACCGCAAATACGAACGAACGATCTGACGAAAATACGACAAAACGAAAACGGCAAAAGAACAAAAATTACATCTGTAACAAAAGATTTGCATTCTGTATCCTGTTTGAATCCCCTCTCTGTTCGCACCCTCAGTCGTATGCTCACACGACATCCACAACAAAAGACCCGCACCCTGTATTTTGAATTCCTTTTTTCTGTTTGTATTTTCGATTCAACAGAATGCAAATCTTTTGCCACAGATGTCACAGGAACACACGACCGAAAACACCAAAAGAAAAAGGACCCAAAATACAGAATAGAAATCTTTTATTATAGATGTCATTTTCGTTTTTTTGAATGGGCAGTGAGTGTAGTTAGTAAAGCAGCTTCTCTTTTGTGCTGAGTAATACAGTAAAGCCAAATAAACTTTTCTGTGGATTTTCATCTGAAAGGAGATCAGTTGGCCAGACTTTTGAACCCAAAAATGGTTTTCTGATGGAGTTTAAAAACGAACAAATTTTCTGAGAACGAACGGAAAACGATCGTTTTTTATGTTTGTTGTGTTAAAAAAAGTCTGACCAAGTGTATGGGGGCTTAACATCGTTAATATGGATGAGCCGCGTGTTAAAAGTGCCGCGAATCCGCGATATATTTACGAAAGTACAAAATGACGAAAATCCTTTTTCTGTTCGTATCTTCAGTCGCATGCCCACATGACATCCACAACAAATTGTCATAGATGTCACACGAACACACGACCGAAAACACGAACAGAAAAAGGAATCCAAAACACAGAATGCAAATCATTGACGAAAATTCACGAAAATTATTGTCTAACAAGTAACGAACATGAATTAAACAGAATAACGAACCATCCCGCATGTACGAAAATAAAACGGTAACGAAAATACGAAACGATCGGAATACGAAAAAATCTCGTCGTACAAAAAACGAACGGGAACGAACAGGAAAACGGGCGTCTTACGAAAAACGAACGGAAACGAACCTACGGAACGATACGAAACAGAACAAAAAAAAACGAATTTTTTTCTGTGCACATGTCTAGTGTTTATTAAGGGACATAAAAGTGGACCCTTACATAAACAAGGTAAAAAACAAGCAAATGAAATAAAATTGCGGCGTTCTCAGCGCCTCCTCACATCAGTTCCGCAATCCTTTCTGCCTCCGCCACTCCCTACACGTTACGTCACGTGACTTTGTCTGGGTTCCCCAGATGAAGTCACAAGATATAACACATAGGGAGTGGCTGGAGGCAGAAGGATTGCGGAAGTGACGTGAGGAGGTGCTGAGAATGCGCAATTTTATTTAATTTGCTTGCTTTTACCGTTACGCGTTACGTCACATGACGTGACTACGTCTGGGTTCAGCTGAACTCACACAATTTCACTTCCTCTTGTCAGTCCTGATTTAGCCCATGATTACAGAGACATCTGTGCAGGTTTCTGCACAGATGTCAATGTAAATCGCGGGCCAAAATTGCAAAAAGCAGTGCAGAAACTACTTTTTGAAATCAGTGCAGTGCTGCAGATGCGGCATCACACCGATTAGGATGGTGCTATTTCAAATGCCGATTTGACATGCGATTTGACATGTCAAATCGCATGTCAAAACACACCTGTGTGAACCAGAGCTCACGTCCACTTAAAGTTTCACTTAAACTATTCAAAAGCATGTGGAACATGAAAAACAAGATATTGCACATCTGCTATTATTAATAGCCTAAAACCATATTTGCTTATCTGACAATTTCACAGCATATAATACTTTTGAGGTTTTCCATTGATATTGTTTTTTTTTATCTAATGGGAATTTCAATTTCATTATCTAATGACACCAAATGCTTTCAAGAAATTGTTTTGAAAACACAGACCATAATGACCTCCCAAAACTCCAGAAGCTCAACCCATTCCATTCTTCCTCCCATCTGAATTACCTCCCATCACCCCAGGATCTCTGCTCCAAACACCCATGTTTCTCAAGAACTTTGCTGGGTATAGTGTTGCTCACGAATATTCGTATTGCGAATATTCGGCTCGAATATGGCATATTCGAGTATTCGCGATATATTTCGAATTTCGCGGTGAATATTCGCGATTCCGAATATTCGCATTTTTTCAATTTTATTTTTAAACAATCACATCCTATCGACGTCTAAAAGCATTGCTGGTATGATTAGAGACCCTGGGCCGAGTAGCTAAGCTGAGGCGATCCTTTTATGTTGCTGAATTAAAAAAAAAAAAATTGCGAATTTTCGCTAATGCGAATGAGAAAATTATTGCGAATTTTCGATAACTGTGGTAGGAGAACTCTGATTGTCTCTGATGCAAAAGGGGGGGGCTTTGTGTATGTTTCTGTTATTAATATTTGTATGTTTGATATTTTTTTTGTAAGAAGGAAAAAATTGCGCATACCTTAAAAAAAGGGGAGAATACAGCAGCAACTCAAAAATGTTATACAACATAAATTAATACAAGACAGAAAATGGAGTCGCTCTACAAGAATAAAAAATATGTCTAGTGACAAGACATGTGGGCAAATTATAAAATAAGCATACGCAAATAACTTGTGAAAAACACAGTGAAACAAATATATAAAGAAATATAGTCCCAATAATAGAAAAATAATCTTTCATAAAAATGTCTTTGATATGTGAGTGAAAAAAAGTCCAAAGCATGCAGCATGAACGTGTTCAATCTTCAAGGTGTTTGATTGACAAACGCTGTGACAGCATAGAGTAAAGAATCACCACCAATGCAAAACACTTTTTATTTTGTATTGTAAAATATCAGCAATATTCTGAGCCAATCAGAGTGCTCCTTCCGCATTTGCCGAATATTCGCAATTATTTTGTATTGTAAAATATCAAGAATATTCTGAGCCAATCAGAGTGCTCCTTCCGCATTTGCCGAATATTCGCAATTATTTTGTATTGTAAAATATCAAGAATATTCTGAGCCAATCAGAGTGCTCCTTCCGCATTTGCCGAATATTCGCAATTATTTTGTATTGTAAAATATCACGAATATTCTGAGCCAATCAGAGTGCTCCTACAGCATTTGTTGAAATTGCGCAGTAAATATCGCATTCGCATTTTGCGAAATTTCGAAAAAATATCAAGAATATTCTGAGCCAATCAGAGTGCTCCTACCGCAGTTATCGAAAATTCGCTATTTTTTTGCATTCGCAATAGCGAAAATTCGCAATTATTTCATTTCGATAAAATATCACGAATATTCAAATTTAGCGAATATATCTCGAATATTCGACTATATATTCGAGATATATCGCGAAATCGAATATGGCGTATTCTGCTCAACACTAGCTGGGTACAGTTGCAGACTGAGTTTCCAAGAAATATCAAGCTGTGTATTCTATTGTTTTCCCTGAGTTTACAATTTATTTAGTAAATAATTAATTACTTTATTTAGTTCTAAGTTGTCCCAGATTAGATATCGACTCGAACATTGGGTGTTCATTTGTTCTAAAATGAACCGAACATATGGGGCGTTTGCAGAAAATTCGCAACGCCCCATAATGCGCATTGTTGTATGATGATTGGCCAAAGCATGCACCTGACCTGCATGCTTTGGTCAATCTCAGAACGCTCTGCTGAAAGAGCCATAATTGGCCAAAGGCAATCCATGCCCACACTATATAAGGCTGCTGCTTACACGACGGCTGTATAGTGTAATGAATGAACAGAGATTACGCAGCTTAGTTAGTGGCGTGCAGGCATTGTATTTGATATATATATATATATATATATATATATATATATATATATATATATATATATATATACATACTAGACTGTATATATATATATATATATATATATATATATATATATATATATATATATATATATATATATATATCTGAATAAGGGGAGTGGACAAGGACCTGTCATCTACCTTCTCAGTGGGGATCAACAGACAGATCCTCTGCTGAGCAAGCAGACACAGCCGCAGTCTAACCCTGTGTGAAAGGGGCCTAAGTCCTATATTCTCAATTAGGGAGTCACACCAGGAGCTTATCTGCTAAGTTTATCGCCTCCAAAAATACACATGTATTCAAAATTTTTAGTTAGTCTAGCAAATCAACATAAGCAAGAAAAATGCATTAAATAATAAATCCACATAATAAAGAAAAATGCATAACTAATAAAAAAAAAAATACATAACAATTAATTATTTTGGGCCAGATCCACAAAAACCTGACGTAACTTAAAAAATCCAATTTAAGTTACACTGCCTTAAAGTTTCTACCTAAGTGCCTGATCCACAAAGCACTTATCTAGAAATTTCAGGCTGTGTAACTAAAATTCCGCCGGCGCAAGGCGTTCCTATTCAAATGGGGCGAGTCCCATTTAAATGAGGCGCGCTCCCGCGCCGGGCCGTACTGCGCATGCGCGCCGGCCGTACTGCGCATGCGCGAAGTTACGTTACGCCGAGTTTTGAGGATCGCGACGGCTTAAAGTTGCGTCGGGGATAAAAAAAATGACAGCGGCATGCATTCCTGAGGGAGAACTCCATGCCCATTTTCAAAGAAAAAAACGGCATGGGTTCCCCCCCCAGGAGCATACCAGGCCCTTAGGTCTGGCATGGGTTGTAAGGAGACCCCCCCACGCCGAAAAATTGACGTAGGGGGTCCCCCTACAATCCATACCAGACCCGTATCCAAAGCACGCTACCCGGCCGGCCAGGAAGGGAGTGGGGACGAGCGAGCGCCCCCCCCCCCCTCCTGAGCCGTGCCAGGCCGCATGCCCTCAACATGGGGGGGTTGGGTGCTCTGGGGCAGGGGGGCGCACTGCGGGCCCCCCCACCCCAGAGCACCCTGTCCCCATGTTGATGAGGACAGGACCTCTTCCCGACAACCCTTGCCATTGGTTGTCGGGGTATGCGGGCGGGGGCTTATCGGAATCTGGGAGTCCCCTTTAATAAGGGGGCCCCCAGATACCGGCCCCCCCACCCTAAGTGAATGGATATGGGGTACATCGTACCCCTATCCATTCACCTGGAGGCAAAAAGTAAAAGTTAATAAACACACAACACAAGGCTTTTTAAAATATTTTATTATTCTGCTCCGGACGCCCCCCCTGTCTTCGTTATTAGCTCAATTACCAGGGGGGGCTTCTTCTTCCACTCTCCGGGGGTCTTCCGCTCTCCGGGGGTCTTCCGCTCTCCGGGGGTCTTCCGCTCTCCGGGGGGGCTTCTCCGGACTCCGGGGGGGCTTCTCCGGACTCCGGGGGGCTTCTTCCATCTTCTCCCCTCTTCCGCTCTTGACTCGGCAAACCCCGGTTCTTCTGCAGCTCTCCGGTGCCTTCTTCTTCAGCGCTGGCTGCCTGCTATGTTTGTGTGTTAGCTCGATTTCAAACAGGCAGCCGGCGCGGTCTTCTGTGACGCCAGGGTCTTCTGGTCTTCCGATGTTGACTCGTCGCCTGTTGTCGCTGTAATGATGGAAGCGCGCCTTGCATCACATTTATATAGGCATCACCGTCCCATCATGCTCCGGTAGGTACCCACGTGGTGGGTGCACGTGAGTCCGGAGAAGCCCCCCCGGAGAGCGGAAGACCCCCGGAGAGCGGAAGACCCCCGGAGAGCGGAAGACCCCCGGAGAGTGGAAGAAGAAGCCCCCCCTGGTAATTGAGCTAATAACGAAGACAGGGGGGGCGTCCGGAGCAGAATAATAAAATATTTTAAAAAGCCTTGTGTTGTGTGTTTATTAACTTTTACTTTTTGCCTCCAGGTGAATGGATAGGGGTACGATGTACCCCATATCCATTCACTTAGGGTGGGGGGCCGGTATCTGGGGGCCCCCTTATTAAAGGGGACTCCCAGATTCCGATAAGCCCCCGCCCGCATACCCCGACAACCAATGGCAAGGGTTGTCGGGAAGAGGTCCTGTCCTCATCAACATGGGGACAGGGTGCTCTGGGGTGGGGGGCCCGCAGTGCGCCCCCCTGCCCCAGAGCACCCAACCCCCCCATGTTGAGGGCATGCGGCCTGGCACGGCTCAGGAGGGGGGGGGGGGCGCTCGCTCGTCCCCACTCCCTTCCTGGCTGGCCGGGTAGCGTGCTTTGGATACGGGTCTGGTATGGATTGTAGGGGACCCCCTACGTCGATTTTTCGGCGTAGGGGGGGGTCCCCTTACAACCCATACCAGACCTAAGGGCCTGGTATGCTCCTGGGGGGGAACCCATGCCGGTTTTGTTTTTTACAAATTGACGTGGAGTTCTCCCTCGGGAAAGCATACCAAATGCCGTCGCTGGAATGGGCCTTTACAAGGTGTGACTAACTTTACACTTTGTAAAACGAGCCCTAATTTTACACTTGCAAAATAACACTTACGGCGCAAAAAGGAAGCTAGAAAGCTTTGTGGATCGCCTTAAGTGCTAATTTGCATACTAGCAACGGCATTTCGACTCGAAATGCCCCCAGCGGCGGATGCGGTACTGCATCCTAAAATTAGGCAGTGTAATTCAATTACACATGCCGGATCTTCTGTGTAACTTTGGAAAAAGCCTTTTGAGGATCGTTTCCAAAGTTACACACAGACTGAACAGCAGTTAAGTTGGAGTATCTCTTTTGAGGATAACCCCCTTTATTTTTACGAAAACATTTTAAAAGGAGCGAATAAAAAACTATCCCAATGATTAAAACAAATATATATAAATATGGCCACTCTATGAATCACAGTGTACATAAGTACTAGATTATAAGGGTATGTCAAAAACATTTATATCAGGTACAATATACCTGTATAATGAGACAGAGCATAATATCAAACGAAAGCTGGCAAAGCTGTGTAAAATTTGGGACTTATTGGAAAGAATCACAAATAAGTTGGAAGGTAAAGCAAGTCCAATCAGTGGCAGCCAGTCCATAAGTGGTGCGGGGGTGCCGCCCCCCTAATCTCCAATGCGCTGCCCCCCAATCTCAATGTGGGGCACTGGTTTCTAATATTGTTTTTTTTAAGAAGAAGATGATTAGAGCCTGAGGATTTAATTCCCTTTTGAAAAAGTTGGGCTTGGGGTGCATAGAACCTTGCCCTGAACCCACCCACTTGATATTAGGGAATCAATATTCGCTATTCTCCTTTGGCTTTTCCTCCCAGCCAATCAGGACAGGAGGCAGATCTTAAGACCGGATTAGCCAGGAGGAGAAGCAGCGACCTGGATGGGATAAAGGCGGACATGGCGGGGGGGTTTGTTTGCTGC
This sequence comes from Rana temporaria, assembly GCF_905171775.1. Taxonomy (NCBI): domain Eukaryota; kingdom Metazoa; phylum Chordata; class Amphibia; order Anura; family Ranidae; genus Rana; species Rana temporaria. Next base: position 223,601,842 of record NC_053493.1, read on the forward strand.
CCCCCAAAAAAATGGAGCACCAGTCACTACTGACTCCCATATGAATTTAAACTGTATTTAGCTGTTTGAATGGAGTTTATCTTTATACAGAGCACTAGAAATAATCACCTGTGTACTTCCCTAGTTCTCGGCACTGCTGTCGAATTGACAAATCAGTAATAGAGTTAGGCCCTGTACACACGACCGGTTCATCCGACGAGAATGGTCCGACGCACCGTTTTCATTGGTCCACCGCTGAAGTGGCCTGATGGTCTGATGTGTGTACACACCATCAGTTCAAAAACCGATTGGGTCAGAACGCGGTGACGTAAAACACACGACGTGCTGAAAAAAACAAAGTTCAATGCTTCCAAGCATGCGTCGACTTGATTCTGAGCATGCACAGGTTTTGAACTGATGGACCGCTGACCGATCGGGCCAAACCAATGGTTTTGAGTACTAACCATCGGTTTGGCCCGATCGGTCAGCGGTCCATCGGTTCGATTTTAAAGCAAGATTTTAAATTTTGGTCCGAAGGACAAAAGACCGATGGGCCGTACACACGGTCGGTTTGGACCGATGAAACTGAACCTCGCTCCATTTCTCATCGGTTTTGACCGGTCGTGTGTACGCGGCCTTAAAGTTCAATTAAATGATGACATTTGGTAAAAAAAATGGTTCATTTCTGAAAATATATATCTGACTATACAGTTTACCTATTTTGTCTAAATCTTTTCAATCATTCCCCCATCCTACTTGTCCCTACAGGTCCTTGTTTACATACAGTAATTCTTCAACCCATCAGTTGAATTTTTGCTCAAAACTCAAAACTTTCTCATATGCAAACATGTCTTTAACATGCAGGCTGTACTTATCACAGAGCCAATGGAAAATCAATACAATTCTCTAAAACCCAAACTTGTCCTTTATAAGTCATTTATATGACTCCTAGCAAGGTCTTTTTTTTTTTTAAACCAGACAAACCAGACTCAAATAAAATATAGGGACAAATTAAGTAGAATTACTGTCACTTTAGATATGTTATGGGCCACAATACCTAATCCAAAAAACCCTGAAGACATTTAACACACAAATATAAAATAATAAAGATATCTAGCACACATATGCTGTAGAACAGTATGCAGCCTCATTTAGTTCAATTTCTTGAAATGCCTTAAGGTTGCTAAGAAGTATCACTGGGTCTACATGTGGTCCAAACATTCTGGATTAGTACACTTGGTTGAAATTGCAAAGCATAATTCCTGTTTTCAAGACATTTCAATAAATCAGTGCAAGGAGAAAATACATACTATATATCAAAACTAATGGCAAGTCATCAGATTCCCCTTACAATTTTCTGAATGATGTATTTTGCTCACTGCTAATTATGTACTATTGTGTGTTGCACACATTATTATTTTTTAACCCTTTAATACATAGTCGCCACTGCAGTGGACAGCTTTTTAACTGCTTGCTGACCAGCCGCCGTCATTATGCAGCAGGCTGGCTCGGTCCCCGGACCGTCGTAGCTGTGCGTCGTCCCTTTAAGCGGGATATCGGTCACATGCATGCCAGCTGCACAGCGGGGGTGCCGATGCTTGTGACCGGTGGCCATGAGCTTGTGACCACCGGCCATGAGTGATTACGGGCACGAGAGGCAGAACAGGGACATGTGTGTGTAAACACACACATCCTTGTTCTGAGAGGAAAGGAGATGCAGATTGTGAGTTCCTACAAGCTGGGAACCATGATCTGTCATCTCCTATAGTGTGTCCCCTTCCCCCACAGTTAAAACACACAATAGAGAACACAGTTAACCCCTTGGTCACCTCCTAGTGTTAACCCTTCCCTGCCAGTGACATTTACACAGTAATCAGTGCATTTTTATAGCATTAATCGCTGTATAAATGCCAATGGTCCCAAAATGTGTCAAAAGTGGCCGATATGTCCGATATGTCCGCCATAATGTCACAGTCCCAATAAAAATTTCAGATCGCCGCCATTACTAGTAAAATAAATAAATTATAAAAATGCTATAAATATATTCCCTATTTTGTAGATGCTATAACTTTTGCGCAAACCAATCAATATATATTACCAAAAATATGTAGAAGAATACATATCGGCCTAAAATGAGGAAAAATTTCGCTTTTTTAAAAAAAAAAAAACTGAGGCTATTTATTACAGCAAAAAGTACAAAATATTATTATTTTTTTTAATTACGCTCTTTCTTTGTTTATAGCTCAAAAAATAAAAACAGCAGAGGTGAACAAATACCACCAAAACCCCCAAACAATCTCTATTTGTGGGAAAAAAAGGACGTCAATTTTGTTTGGGTACATCATCGCACGACCGCGCAATTGTTAGTTAAAGTGACGCAGTGCCGAATTCCCAAAAAATGCTCTTGTCATTGAGCAGCCAATACTTCCAGGGCTGAAGTGCTTAAAAGCAGTTTTCTTGTATATGCGTGGGTTCTGATTGTATACTTTAGTTGCATATAACCCATTACAGTGGATGCTAGTATGTCACCCCATACTCCCACTGGAAAGCTATTGTGTGAGCAAGCAAAATTTCTCAAAATCAATATGACAGAAATCCGGAAAGCCCGAGCAGCTTAGGAATATCTTGTCGTGTTCTTCAACATCTACCTCCTCTCACTCATTAAAATCATCAGCAAACAGGACCTGCTCTATCACTCCTACGCTGATGACACTCAACTTTACTTTCACATCACTAACAAAACAGACCAATATCACGCACTAGAAAAGTGCCTTTCATTGCTTGATAATTGGATGACGAAGCTCTCCCTCAAACTTATTGGTTTCCAAACAGAACTTCTCTTTCTCCACGCAAACTGAAAGAAAACTGCTAGGACTACATGCCCACTGCCCACCATCCTTGGACAAACCATCACCCCAAGCACCAAAGTCAAAAGCCTCGGAGTCATCTTTGACTTAGACATGACTATTGACGCACAAATAGGATCAGTAGTCAGCGGATCTCACTATCTTCTCCACCTGCTGCCTAGACTCATCCCCTTCATCCCGGAAGAGAACGCAACAGTAGTAGTTGGAACAATCATTAATTCCTGACTCGAGTACACAAACCCCCTTTCCCCTGATCTTCCCAAATGGAAGAAAACCTTCGGGCCTTCACGAAAAAACGTAAGACCCACCGCTTCTGAAGGAACAGGACAATACTGGATGCAAAAAAGCGCCTTGAGGCGATTTAGTTCACATTTCTAGTGCTATACAATTTACTTACTCACTCACTCACTCACTTATATAGGAAGCAACCCTGAGGCCCCATACCCACGGTCGTACATTACCGATGAGAATCGGTTCACCTCTGAAGTGGCCATATGGCCTGATGTGTGTACACCAAAATCCGATCAGGTCAGAACGCGGTGACGTAAAACACACAACGTGCTGAATAAAACGAAGTTCAATGCTTCCAAGCATGCGTCGACTTGATTCTGAGCATGCGCGGGTTTTGAACCAATGCTTTTCTGTACTAACCATCGGTTTGGTCCGATGGGGCAGCTGTCCATCGGTTCGGTTTTGAAGCATGTTTTAAAATTTTGGACCGAAGGAAAACAGACCGATGGCCTATACACCCGGTCGGTTTGGTCCAATTAAAATGAACTTCATCAGACCAAACCGACCGTGTGTACGGGGCCTGAGAGGTAAAAAAAAAAAATGGTAACATCAAGTAACTCCCAAAGAAACATTTTGTAATTCTATTTTACTAGTCTCAATTTTATTTTGGGGGGCAAATTACAATTAATAATCTGTCCATTAACACTGGACATCAGGCATCACTGGTTTTATTTCAGCTACAATTCATAATACAACTAGACTGAAACGCATTAAGGTGAAAAAACGCAAAGCTTTACAACCCCCCTAATGTCTTTAGATTTTGTAGAGCTCACATGCAGAGCATGCTAGAAAGACCTAAGGGATAATGGAGAAAATACAATTCAAATTAGTTCTTCAGTTAAAACCTCAAACGAATGCAGTCCACTAGACTAGACATGTAAAGAACTCTTTGGAAAATGAATGTTCAAAAAAGTGAAGATACTTTTTTTTTCTTTTTATGCCCAAAGAGTAATAAAAAGTGAGGGACAAAATCCTGATTGTGACTTTCTTAATTCATGCAAAGACTTTTTAACATTTCCTACCTCTGCCAGTGTTTGGGGTTGGTTTACTAAAGAAGTAGAAACGATTCACTTAAAAAATGTTCTCTTTGTAAAGTGACTAAACTTATTAACTTGCATGATGCTGTTCTCAGCTAGGCAATCATATGAATGCAAAAATCCTGTTTCTCTCTTGCATGATTGGGCATGAAAAGTGAACACACGTTTACATGTTTTAATGGCAAAATATTTAAAGTTAAATATTTGCTTTCCTAAATGAACATCTTTAAAACATTTTGTAAATCAACCCTACTATGTACATGTCAGTAATCTCCATCACATAGCATTTGATGTTCTGTTCTACTGTCAGCAGAAACAAAAATGTATGGATCTCACAATCCCATGTGGCTCCCATATAGCTTAATAAGCACCATAGTCTTTGTATGTGTACAATACTAACAGCCAAAGAGCAGGAATGCAGTGTGAATATTAAGTATGTAGGTGGTGTGGCACAAACTTATGCTATGTGATATCTATGTATCACTGATATTGTATTCTATTGAATGAATGAATGAATGAAAAAACTTATAAAGCGCGGCGCATGCGAACTGAATCGCTTCTGGGCGCTAGTTGTTCGTGTCTCATGACATCAAAAGAGCAGAGTTTTGATCTGTCTTCTGAAAGTCAGGTGGTTTTCCTCCAACCGAATGCTGGTTGGCAAAGCGTTCCATAGTCTCGGACCTTGAAAAGCAAACCTTCTTTCTCCTTTGGACCTGTATTTGGTTTTTGGTACCCTGACCAGATTTTGGTCGGTGGATTGCAGAATGCGATTAGTATTGTGAGGTTCTATCTTGTCGCAAAGATATTGCGGAGCCTTCCCATGGATGCACTTATGTGTCAGGCAGAGTGCTTTAAATGCAATTCTGTCTTTTACTGGCAACCAGTGAAGGGTTCTCAGCGAAGGTGAGATTGATTCCCATTTTTTTTCCCCAGTCACCAGTCTGGCGGCCGTATTCTGAACGACTTGCAGACGGGAGATTTGGTACTTTGGGAGTCCGAGGTAAAGGGCGTTAGCATAGTCCAGTCTGGAATTCACGATTGTTCCCACCACGACTGCTACGTCTTCTTTGGGAATAAATGGAATAAGTCTGCGTAGTAGGCGCAACAGATGGTGCGCTCCGCTGATTACTGACCCTATTTGTGCGTCCATTGTCATGAAGGTGTCGAAGATGACCCCGAGACTTTTGACTTTGGAGCTGGGGTTGATGATTTGGCCCAGAATGGGCGGGGGGGTCCAGGTTGTTGCCAGTTGACTCTTTCGGCTGGTGTGAAACATAAGGAGTTCTGTTTTTGAACTGTTGAGTTTAAGATAACTCTTTGTCATCCAGTTTTCTATCAAAGAGAGACATTTCTCTAAATTGAGATGATGATCCTTTTTGTTGCAGATGCGAAAATACAGTTGCGTATCGTCTGCATAAGAGTGATAAAGTAGTTCTTGGCTACTGATAATATCAAAGAGAGGGTGAAGATAGATGTTGAAAAGCACCGGTGACAGGGGGGATCCTTGGGGGACTCCACATGACACCGTGCGCTTTTCCGACGTGAAAGAACCCAGTTTAACTGTTTGTGATCGGTTTTCAAGAAAGGAAGAAAACCATGGTAAATCACCTTCTGCGACTCCTGCTACCTTGGCTAGTCGCATCAGTAACAGTTTGTGGTCTACCGTGTCAAAGGCTGCGCTTAGGTCCAGCAGAACCAGGAGACAAGATTCTCCTTCGTCTGCGGCCTCGAGGGCATCGTCCCATATTTTGAGTAAGGCCGTTTCTGTCCCGTGTCCGGGACGGAAGCCTGATTGTAATGGATCCAGTAGATTGTGGGTATCTAGATGCTGTTGCAGCTGTTGTACCACTACTTTCTCCATTATCTTGGAGAGAACATTTAGGCCTGTTATGGGACGGCGGTGAGTTGGGTCCTTGGGATCCAGGTTAGGTTTTTTCAAGATGGGCTGGATTGTGCCCTCTTTCAACAGGGATGGCACTGTGCCTTCCTTAAATGACTGGTTTATAAGCTGTGTGATGGGTGGTGCCAGGATGTCGGCACATTCCTTCAGCAGTTTGGTGGGGATGATATCATTGGGCGATGTGCTGTTCCGCAAAGCACCAACTATTAGTAGTTAAATATATTTCTAGGGCAGTATACCATTTTGCAGATCTAAAAGATGATATCTTATTTTTAAAGAACTCAAATCACAATTACAGATCTTTTTTTTTGATTATAACTTCTTTTTTTATTGTAAACAAAATAACAATACATAGTAAATATTAATAAATAATACATATAATGCCACTCAACATACAATTACATATTATTGTACATCTCCTATTACCTTATAGTCAAGATCAAACATGCGTCCCTTTTAAACCTCTATCCTCTTCCCCCCTATTGTCTCAGGGACATCATGAATAGTCAAAACCTTGCCAAGAAGAAGAGAAGAAAAAAAAAAGAGCAAAAAAAAAAGGAAAAATAACACAAAAATAACCCCTTCAGATCTCTAGGCTTCTTATAAAAACTTTCCCCCTTACCCTCTTTAAACCTCTACCCTGGAGTCCAAAAAGGACTTCCAAGAGGTTCACGTTCTTAAATACCTTTCCTGGTGATGTTGTGCTATCCATACTAGTTCTTCCAGTTTGCTAATTTCCTTTACTTTACTTATCCACGTCTCTATGGTTGGTGCGAGTGGTAACTTCCACATCCTCGTTATGCAAGCCTTTGCGGCATATAGGAGGTGGCATATGCTTGTTTCCCTATATGCTTTCTCTGATATTTGGTTCAGATGTAAAAGATACAATTCTGGGTAGTCGGGTATCTCATGTTCTGAACAAATCTGAAGGACCCTTTTAATCTCTTGCCAGAAACTCCTTAGCATGGGACAATCCCAGAATATATGCAGCATCGTCCCTTTACTTTCCTGGCACCTCCAGCAATTATCCGATATCTCTGAGAAAATTTGGTTTAGCCTTTCAGGTGTCCTGTACAATTACAGATGTTAAACTGCTTGTTTGGTATACAAAAACCCAGAAAATGTGGTTAGACCCCTTCCACACTGAGGCCGCCTGTGCGTTAGCGCTAAAGCGATGCTCTTTTTAGCGGCACTTTATCGCTGTTTAAGCTGCGCTTTTCAGCCACTAGTGGGGCGCTTTTAACCCCCTCTAGAAGCGGAAGAAGGGGTTAAAAGTTCCCGTGTTGCGACGCTTCCAAAGCGCTTTTCATCGCTCCCAAACTGCCCCAAAAATGCTGCTTGCAGGACTTTTCCCAACGTCCCGTGAGCGCACCGCCCAAATGTAAAAAGTCACTCTGAAGTGAATAGGAGGCGATTTTCAGGCACTTTACATGCACTACTTCTAGCACTAAAACGCCTGAAAAATGCCTCAGCGTGGAAGAGGTCTTACTATGATATGTACCAGTAGTAGAATGTTGTACAATGTTAACCAGAAATTAATGCAAAAAGTTTGGAGTTTAAAGGGGTTGTAAAGGTAAAAAAAAATCCCTAAATAGCTTCCTTTACCTTAGTGCAGTCCTCTTTCACTTACCTCATCCTTCAATGTTGCTTTTAAATGTCCTTATTTCTTCTGAGAAATCCTCACTTCCTGTTCTTCTGTCTCTGACTCCACACAGTAATGCAAGGCTTTCTCCCTGGTGTAGAGTGTCATGCTCGCCCCCTCCCTTGGACTACAGGAGAGTCAGGACACTCTCTACATTGCAGATAGAGAAATGAGCTGTAGGTTAGTGGGAGTCCTGACTCTCCTATAGTCCAAGGGAGGGGGCGAGCACGGCACTCCACACCAGGGAGAAAGCCTTGCATTACTGTGTGTAGTTACAGACAGAAGAACAGGAAGTGAGGATTTCTCAGAAGAAATAAGGACATTTAAAAGCAAAATGGAAGGATGAGGTAAGTGAAGTAGGACTACACTAAGGTAAAGGAAGCTATTTAGGGAAAAAAAATTGTACCTTTACAGTTAAAAAAGGTGAACACTTTCTGGATTTTTTATGTCCTTTCTATGATATATACAATTAAACGTACTGATTTGTTTTTTTCTAATTTAGGATTTCTTTTTTTTAGATTTATTCTAATTTATTCCTATCAAAGTTATTAGGCATGCACAAACTATGACAAATTATTAACAATTATGCAATAGAAAAATATGAAGTGTGCATTGTTAATCCTTGATAAAGATTTTTCCATTATTTACCATATTTATAAACACTATCATTGCCTATTTCAGTTCAGTATTCACAATCCCGTATTACTCACAAGTGTCCAGGAGATGGCAGTGTTTCCTTTTTTTTTCTACTTCTGCTGCTAATAAAACACCGAGCACCCAATTCTGTATCTTATGAACTGAAAATTATTGACTATATTCTCACAATGGAAGATGTTAATTCAGCTCTGCTCCTCAGGCTGCCACATTTACAAATAATTTGCATAATATTTCCACCAAAGAGATTACAGAATGTACTACTTCACACGTAATGTCACATTAATGTAACCTGATATGTTAAAATAATTCCAGTTAGCTTTTTCAAGAACACTCGAATGTCTAAAGTACATGCAATTGGAATGAAAAAAAAAAAAAATAGATAACTCAAGGACATGTGCAGTTTTTTTTCAATAAAAATGTAATATGATATTTGGTTTGTGTTATTATATCTGTTCTGCATTTGTACTATATATCACAACTCCTTATTCTATCTATCTATCTATCTATCTATCTATCTATCTATCTATCTATCTATCTATCTATCTATCTATCTATCTATCTATCTATCTATCTATCTATCTATCTATCTATCTATCTATCTATCTATCTATCTATCTATCTATTTCTGTCTTATCATACTATCTCTCTCTTTTTTTATTGCCATTTACTTTATTTGTAGAGAAGTATTCATATGATTGGTGATATTAGTATTCTTATATTCTTATATCAGATAATAAAAAAGATTGGGCCAGATTCTCAAAAGAGATACGGCGTCGTATCTCTGAGTCTGGCCGGTCGTATCTATGCGCCTGTTTCTTAGAATCAGTTACGCATAGATTTCCCTTAGATCCGACTGGCGTAAGTCTCTTACGCCGTTGGATCGTAACTGCATATTTACGCTGGCCGCTAGGGGCGTGTACGCTAATTTACTCATTAGAAACATGTAAATCAGCTAGACACGCAAATTCACGAACGTACGCCCGGCCGACGCAGTACAGATACGCCGTTTAGTTAGGCTTTTCCCGGTGTAAAGTTACCCCTGCTATATGGTGGCGTAAGTGCGGCGTACCAATGTTAGGTATGGCCTTCGTTCCCGCTGGACGTCATTTACGTTCACGTCGAAACCAATGACGTCCTTGCAGCGTACTTTGGAGCAATGCACACTGGGAAATTCCACGGACGGCGCATGCGTCAGGGTTAATTTACATAACACACGCCCACCTCTTCACAATTTGAATTAGGCAGGCTTACGCTACGCCTCCGCAACTTTTGTTTGAGAATACGGCACTTGCCTATAAAAGTTGCGGAGGCGTAACGTAAATAGGATACGTTACGCCCGCACAAACATACGCCATTCTACGTGAATCTACCCCATTGTTTACTAATAACAAAAATTCTGTACTTTGTTGTGCAACCTTTTTTTTTTATTTTTTTTTAAATATAGTTTTCCATGTACACTATTTAATGAAGTGTATTTATGGCTCACCTTTGTGCATTTGTGCAATTACACGCTCCTGTCATTGCCTAACCAGCATCTGACTCCTTGGATTTCAAACTCACCAGCACCAACATAAGTTTCTAATATAAGATTTGAACTTACTGATATGAGTGGCCTGTGATTATAGCATTGCCACTAACCTCTCCCTCACCTCCTAAATTTTTAACAAAAAAAAATAAAAAATCTGACAGCAGTGTGTATTGAAATACACATCACATAAACAAGTAGCTGAAAAAAAAAAAAGAGGAAGTGTCTGGTGTTATGAGCAATAATGAAATGCAGAGGCAAATAAAATATTCATTATGATCTGTTGATACGGTCTCTTGCCCCTTGTTCTACTAATTAAGCCCACAACTGAAGTGTTCTATGGGATATAACTCATTCTTTAAGTCTCAGCTGTGATTTTTTAGCTGTTTGCTAAAAATGATTTATTTAAGGTAGGCGACATTTGCTAAGGCCCAATCCCTGGTCCAGTGAGTTACAGTGTCATTCATTTTGAATAGCACTTCAGCACACTTGCAGGTGAACCCTTAACAACCATCTTGCGATACCATTGGTGTGCACAGCCTATTGCATTAGGGTGTGCACCCCAGAACACAAATACACATGTGTATATCAGTAGAGCAGTTAAAGGTGTCAGTAGTTTTTTTTTTTTTGTTATTATTTAAAAAAAATATATATATATATATTATTATTTTTTTTTACTATTTTTTTAGGAGCCCCTTTGGGGGGCTTTGGTGAAATATCAAGGGTCTAAACAGAGAGAAAGGGACTGAGGACAGAGCATTCCCCTTCTCTGGACAGTGAACAAATGGGAAGTTCTCTTTTCTTCCTGTTCCTTCACAAACTGAAGCATTGTAAACATATAGCCAGATTCAGAAAGACTGGCATAACTTTGAGGCGGCGTAGCATATGGCAAATACGCTACGCCGCTGTAAGTCAGAGAGGCAAGTGCTGTATTCACAAAGCACTTGCCTCCTAAGTTACGGCGGCGTAGCGTAAATGGGCCGGCCTAAGCGCGCCTAATTCAAATGTGGAACAGGGGGGCGTGTTTTATGTTAATGACAGGTGACCCGACGTGATTGACGTTTTTTTACAAACGGCGCATGCGCCGTTTGTGAAAGAATCCCAGTGCGCGTGCGTCTGATAGAATGCCTAAGATACGTCGAACACTGCCTACGACGTGATGTAACTTACGCACAGCCCTATTCGCGTACGACTTACGCAAACAACGTAAAAAGATAGGCTTGTTCCGACGTCCATACCTTGCATGGGCTGCGCCACCTAGGGTGCAGCTTTATCTTTACGCCGGCGTATCTCTTACGTAAACGGCGTAACTAATTGCGACGGGTGCACGTACGTTCGTGAATCGGCGTATCTTGCTCATTTGCATATTCGACGCAGAAAACAACAGAAGCGCCACCTAGCGGCCAGCGTAAATATGCACCCTAAGATACGACGGTGTAGGAGACTTACACCGCTTGTATCTTAGCCTAATTTAAGCGTATCTGGTTTCCAGAATACGCTTAAATTTACGACGGCGTAGATTCAGAGTTACGACGGTCTACTGAAACGCCGCCGTAACTCTCTCTTAATCTAGCTAGCAGTTTACAATGCTTCAGTTCAGAATGAACACAGGAGCGATCAGTACAGATCACTCACTAAGTTCATTCATTCATCCATCCTGAAACATCCCCCGCGGCACCCAGTGCAGGAGGAGAGGAGGGAAATTGGCAGCACTGCAGGGGAGAGACAGGGGATGCCAGAAAGCAGAAGGAATCAGCACCGCACAGGGTGAACGCCTATGTGCGATACTCGTAACACACAGATTGGAACTACCTGTGCTCTTTTGTAAGCTTTGTCATAAAGACGATTGCTGTTCATTTTTTTTTTTTGCATTTGACAGCCTATTCAAAATGCATTGGATGACTTAATGCAACTTATTTTTATGCACAAGGTAACACATGGTAACATAATACAGCACAATTCACAAGACAGGTGCAAAGGAGAACCAAAAATTCACACTTTAACATAAAACTAGTTTTGTAAGTTTTTTTTTCTCTCCAGGTGAGAAATGTAAAAAGTAAGGATTTTAGCCAAACTCTTTACAAAATCTTACTTGATACTTCTACAGAGGCAGGTCATGCTTGTGAGCTAACCGCAAAAGTGACTGCTAAGTGGACGCTCTATCTCTTATAATCACATGAACACTATCTGTGTTGGAAAAAGAAACACTGAACTCTCTACAACATAACTTTTAACTCACAGCACACTTAACAAATATCAAAGACAAATAACATTTATGACAGTAAAACTAAGCAAATTGCTACAATTCTACAGCTTTTTAAGTCTTTGTAGATGTCTGGTAAATGCAGAGAGCCAATTACATAAGCATTTATAGGAAGTCCTGAAAACTGTCACCATCATTGCAATTGAAATGATTGTTACATTTAGAAATTCAAAGCTAGCTGCAGATTTTAATGAAATAGTAATTACAAAATGACTTCATATTAGAAGTTTCTGTTTAACTTGGATTATGTGGTTTAAGATATATAGAGATATATCTATAGATATATCTCTATATATCTATCTAAATCTCTCTCTATATATATATATATATATATATATATATATAGAGAGAGAGAGAGAGAGAGAGAGAGAGAGAGAGAGATCTATATATAGTTCTATAGATTTATATAGATCTATATGATATGTATAGATCTATATATCTATATAGATATATAGATTGGGAGCATCTGGCTTACAGGATCGTGGACAGTGTGTAGGTGTCAATCTATCATCTAGGGTTCACACATTCACACTGTGCGGGGCCCCAGGGTGTATGGCTGATGTGCAAAAAACAAAAATCGTAATAGGTTATTTTGTGGCTCATGGAGGCTTTGTAGAGATTTGTCCGATTATAGCCTCAATTCCTAAGACCACATCTTATCTAGTTGGCCAATTTGATTAGTCAGCCTAGTACACAGGGGATGAATGTTGGGGGCATATCCCCTTTTCAATTGAAACTGGCTGACATTTGGCCCATGTGTACTGCAACCAGTCTGTTCATCCCACTTTTTTCGAAAGGGCATCCCCAAAAAAGGTCTGCTGTTTTGGTGGGGGGAGGGGTGTTCCCCTGTCAGAACGCAAAAGCACAGCAGGGGAGATTGATGTACTAACATCCAATAGTTAGTAAATCGGCCCTGCTGGGTTGAACGGAAAAGAAAAAATTCTACTGTGGACAAGGTTTAGCCTAAACTGTCTACAGACTTTTCTATATGAAAGCTGATTAATGTTCAAGGCTTTCTCTCATGCCTCGTACACACAATCGAGAACCTGCTTGGTTGCTTTTCCCCGTGTACACACAGGAAAACTGCCATGACAGTTGGGAAAACCGGCCGTGTGTATGCTCCACTGCAGTGGTTCCCGAGCAAAAAAAAAAGCCAAGAATCACGGGGGAAAAAAAGAGAACAAGTTCTAATTTTTTTGCTCGCAGTTTTCCTGTCGGGAAAAGTGCTTTGGAGCATACACACGGCCGGTATTCCCGACCAAAAGCAAACATGGAAGTTTTCCCGTCAGGAAAACCGATCGTGTGTACGAGGCATAACTCTTTCTTTGTGTTCTTTGAGTGCTGACATAACATTAAAAAGTTGGAGAACCCAACACTCTCCTTGTGAGTCAGGAACTTACATGCATTTAGTTAGTTGCTCAGACAAGCAGATGTTTTTTTGTTTTATATGATGAACTTGCTGTACAAAGCCCTCCTGCTTTGAAACTATACTTGCTAGCTGAGTCTGACTTGCTGAATAAAAGTGCAGAACAAAGCTGCTTGGACTGCTCCTAGGTGTCCCTGTCTCGTACTGCCAATACCAATTGAGCCTGTCCTCTTACTATAGACCTTAAAGCGAAGTTCCGGCCAAAATTTAACTTTTTTAATATAAATACCCCTGTAATACACAAGCTTACTGTATTCTAGTAAAGTTAGTCTGTAAACTAAGGTCTGTTTTGTTAGGTTGTTACAGCATTTAGACACTTTATAAAATAGAAATTGACTGGGGCCATCTTAAGTGTGGGCATCATGAAGCCAGACTGTATGACTTCCTGGATTTCAGCCTTGCAGATCTCGGACATGCTCAGTGCTGCACAAGCAGTGTAATAGGTTTCAGATCAGGTTTCAGCACCTGTACTGTCCAAGTCACATGATTCTTCGAGACTGGGGAGTGCACAGACTCCTGGAAAGTTACACCCACTACATTCCCAGGAGTCTGTGCGGTGTAGGTTAGGAAGCTGAAGCACCTAGGTGCAGGAAGAGGGAAGATTAACTATTCTGCTTAGCAACAACACTTTGAAGGCATCTAAAAAAAAAAAAAATTTTTCTTAAAGGACTAATGGCATTTTTTTAAAACTACTGATAACATGTTATATTTATGGGTGGAACTCCACTTTAACTGAATCATAGGGTGAAAGACTATTTGGTATGCTTATATTGGGTCTGATTTATAAAGAAAGGTAAATAGAAAATATCCCTATGTCCTACTTCTACCTTTAGGGCACTAATTTAATCTTCTAATTTGCACTAGAAAAAAAAGACAACAAATAACTGTTTGATCACTATGGAAACACATTTTGGACTTGTTGTGATAAACCATTCCTGCGTGATACGTAAAGGAATGTGCACCCTATTAGACACAGAAAATGAAATGCTGATTCTACTAACTTGGTGATAAATGTGGCAATACCTCTTTATATGTGATTTGCTGTTTGTAATGCATTACATGTGCACAATTTATTTCAAGTAATAGTGAATTCCATCTTCTTCATTATCTACAAGCTTCAAGCTGCTAAATCTTACAACTTAATGTGTCATGTATTATTAAAAAGCCAGAGAACTAAGCAGACATTGAAATGTTCTGAAATGACCTATATTAAACCATTGCTTTTACAACTTGTGTTGGGTTCCAACTTACAGTAGGGATACTATTTTCTAGCTCCTCGGAAAATAGACAGATTTGCATATATATGAGATATCTTGCATTTTGTAGGTTTTTACATTTTTTTTTTAGCCATATTTCCTTGCCAAGGCACTAATATGTAAAAATGAAAATGCTCTGTAATAAGACTCAATTATGTGTATGCATACATATTTTAAAAACTAGAGGTTTGGGATCATTTATAAACCGATGTTCAAAATGTGACCGACTCGCCATGTACTGACATTCGTATTGTGGTTAAAAAAAGAATGCCCTAACCTATTTGCAGAGAGGCACATCTTTGCCTGTTGCCGAACACATATCTTAAAGCATATAGTAAACTCTTTCTGTCTTAAAGTACAGCCTAATAAATCTTAAGTGACATCTTCAGTGCTAATGTAAGTTGACACACTTTATGTATCTTAAATCAATGCCGAGTAATTCATTCTTTAAACAGCATGAACATTCTGCAGCTTATTTTCTGGACTTAACACATTGTGCATATTAATGAGTTAAAGAGAAAGGAAAGGCTAAAATAAATAAAGCTAAACATATATCAATATTAGGTGTGCTGGCCCTCTAAATGGTGATCATTAAAGGGGTTGTAAAGGTTTGTTTTTTTATTTTCTAAATAGGTTCCTTTAAGCTAGTGCATTGTTGGTTCACTTACCTTTTCCTTTAATTTCCCTTCTAATTTTATTTCTTTGTTTTCTTTGTCTGAATTTCTCACTTCCTGTTCCTCCTCAGTAAGCTGTTCAGTAGGCTGTTCTGGCTGACTAACCATCAAATTTAATGAGGAGAAACAGGAAGTGAGAGATTCAGACAAAGGAAAAAAAATATTTAGAAGGGAAATCGAAGGAAAAGGTAAGTGAACCAACAATGCACTAGCTTAAAGGAACCTATTTAGAAAATATTTAGAACCTTAACCACCCCTTTAAAACTAAAAAAATGTATCAAAACATGCAAATGGGAATAAGGAGCATATAATAACATAAAGTGCTTAGAAAATCAAGTGTAAAATTGCAATATCAAACAAAAATCCCATTATAAAGCAACTAAATAGACAAAAAATGTAAAATAAATATGAGTGCTCTTGAAAGTGCTAAAAAGTATATAAAAAAAAAAAGTTCATAAAAAAAAGTATAGCAAATATGTGCCGTGCTTAGAATGTGGAGATCCACTGCAAGCTATTTACACTGACCGCAGTGTTCCATCGCCAAAGAAAATCCAGCACACCATCTGCTCACTGAAACACTAGACCTCCTAAATTATGAGTTTGTATGACAGCCAGATAATCGCAGCCACTTCACCAAAGACAATATCATAGATATGGTAACCTTCACACAATAGCAGCAAATAACTGCTCTGCCTGATCCTATAACAGAAGCAGGCAACTGGTTATATAAAGTAATAAAGCACACTATGCATCACCCAAATACACAAAGTTTTTGTTTTTTATTATTATTAATATACTCACAAAGGCTGTAGTTAGAATAGGGACAAAACAAAAGTTACAAGGCCGGCTTGCCACTCAAACTTGCAGGTGTGCGTGATGCCATCACTGCCAAAGGCTCTCCCCAATGGAGGTTAGTCTACTGACGTCTTCAGGGGACCTTCATTTTCCCACACTGTATTAACACAGGTTACCACTGTGGCACATAGAACTCAATTGCTTTCTATGCGCCCCATTTACCCGGCAATGTTGATGTGATGCACAGTGCAGTCAGTGCAGAAAAATGCAGCATATCAGCACCACAAGTCATTGCACAATAACGCAATGCATTATGCTACTGTGCAGTGACATGAATCAAGTGTCACTAGGTGACACTTCAAATAAAGTAAAAAAAAAAAGTAAATACAAGCAGTGCAATCCTCTGAAGGGCAAATTGTGCTTCTCCACGCCACATCTGCCATACAGTTGAACAGTCTTTTATATGCTTTTTCCAGCTTTCATTTTTGTGTGAATATAAAGTCCAAGTCATTGCTCAATCCAAGCTCACTGGGGAAGTTCCAACTCCCTAAAATCTCAGATGTCCTCCCATCTCCACTCCGCTGTACTACTAAACTGTATATCCTGCTGAAGCACCTTAGATATTAATTATGGGCTGCCAAAGTCACAACCCTCTATGGGATTGCAGTTCTCCAACCTCAGACACACTTATGTGGCATATCATTGCAGGGCCTGATACCCATTGTCCAGCATCAGTTCCATCTGTACTAGCCTATGCAGCTCTTTTAGTCATTCCTCCCAAGGATGTTCTCCCAAGAATGGTTGTCGCAAGTCCAGCTGCAGCCAGTACCAATCAATAGGATATAGGGAGGACCTTTCCATAACAGTCTTGCTCAACTTGGAGAGCCCCTCCAGGATCGTGTCTCTCAATTCCAGCATGTCCCAGGCAGAACCAAACTCTACTTTCATGGCAACTGTCTCTTAGAACATTTCTTCAATATCAGCCAACACTGGGTCCAGGTGGTGATTTGGATTGCCACCAAATGTGATGGACCCCTGACACCCTGACTGGGTATCCCCACCAGAGAGCTGCTTCTTCACCGCTGTAACACAGGAACAAGGGAATTAAAGCTGGAAATTGCACCAAATAACTAGATGACACTAGCTTGGGTGCACACAGGAACAGCCTTTATTGAAAACGCCCACAACATTTTTGACACATAAAATCAGATAAGACCTTGATCACATTATCCTCAACAATGCCCACCCCAGACAGCATGGCACCTACATAGGAGTACATGAAACAGAAACACCCACAGAGTATAGTATGAGTCATCCCGAGAGAGCAGGGGCGATCCAGGGGTACATTCAATAGCTCCAAGCCCCATGATGATACAGTCAAAAAAGCAACATCCTCCAAAGTCAGGAGCTAGTGTGACAGCTGGTAAAAGGTAACTGGGAGTAGTCCCTACTGTAGCTAGGTAAGCATTATACAGACACAGCTACTAAACCCTAGTAAGATGGTGTGGTGCAAACACATGGGAACAATCCTTCAAAAGAAGGTAAAATATAACAAATAACAGGTGGATGTGGACAGAAAAAGTCCCTGCAGCCAGTGTTCGTGACAGCCCTCTTGGGGAAAAGGTTCCTTGTAACCCAAAGGGGGGGTCTCCTTAGTCCTGGGTCCATAGTCAGTGGGAAGAAGGATGGCCCCCAGGCCCCACCAGAAGCCCAAGTCACAGTGGTTCCCGTGACATGTTCTTAAAACACCTGCTGCTATATTTTGATTGAGGAGGGTTCAACAATCCCATTGGAAATTTAAGACAGCATTTTGGGAGTTTTCCTATGGACCACTGAAGGTTATAGACAGTAACAACACTTTTTATGCTTCCAGACATCTCCAAAATGCCCCGTGTCAGCCTTGAATCTGTTTAAACGGCTGAAGTTTGTAGTAACTTTCAATTTGACTAGTATCCCTGTTATATAAAACAGCACCACAATTGTTCCAGTTAGTTCAGTTGAACCTCACCTTTTGAAAGATTCTAGAACACAAGTCTGCTAAAAAAATCCTAACTCATTGGTATAGGATTCCTGCCTAAGGGACTGCATTTTTCCATTCTACATCATCACATTGCTAGAGGGGCTGTGGCATGTTGGAACCCTGCTGCATACTTGGATGTAGTGCCTCTGGATCCATTATTTTTGGAAAGACATTGGCTCAACAATTTAAAATATTCTAGGCATAGCCCTGCTGAATGTCCTTGGCCATTTCCTCACCCACGTGTCCCCCATGTCCACTAAACAGTATAAAAAATGTGCATTACCCCCACCTATTAAACAGTGCTGAGCTTTTGATTCCTATTCTGAGGAGATGAGGTACCTAGGGTACCTTTGTACTACCAAGAGTTAAAGTACCATTGAAATCCTATCAGTTTAGAATGGTGACTGAGGTGATAAAAGCAGAATAATGCACAGAGACTTGTAGAGATCAATATGATAAATCCTACAGTATTCTGGGCTACTTTGATTCATTATAATCCTTCTGGACTGGATATAGGGTTCTGACCTTTTGCTTTTACTTATCCTCACCCTATTTGGGACTGGTAGATGATGAAGATCCTTGTGAGTGTTTATCCCAAATGGCCATTGTTGCATGCTGGATGCCCTCCCCACCATAGTTACCGCACCCCATCTGTAGTATTGCTGACCCACACCAGCTGTAGTTATTTCCTGGTAAAATGTATTTCGTTTTTTTGTTTTTCTCCTTGGCTGAATTTTTCATTCCAGTGTTGCCCTTCTCCAGAAGACACTGCAATTTTGTGTGCCTGTAGCATTATATGTATTGTGTGATCTTTTGTTAATGCAAAAATAAAAAAATTAGAAGGATGCATATAGGATTGTGAATATTCACATTATATTGTACTTGCCCCATTTCATTAAAAAAGTTAACATAAAAAATGCAAACTAGTGATATTGCTTCCAAAATTTAAGGCCTCGTACACACCACCGGATTTATCCGCTGGAATTGATCCGCGGATCAGTTCCAGCGGATAAATCCGGTCGTCTGTACGGCCTAGCGGATATTTATCCACGGAGATTCCTTGGCCCGATCCATTTCAAGCGGATATAAATTTCTTAGCATGCTAAGAAATTTATCCGCTTGAATCGGGTCCAGCGGATTGATCCGGTGGTCTGTACAGACTCACCGGATCAATCCGTCCGCTCCCCTCCCTCGCATGCGTCGTAATGATTCGACGCATGCGTGGAAGTACTTACATTCCAGCGTCGCGCACGTCGCTGCATCATCATCGCGGCGACAGCGCGACACGTCACCGCGGATGAATTACGCGCGGATTTTGATCCGATGGTGAGTACAAGCCATCGGATCCAAATCCGGAGGAGCAATCTCCGCTGGAAACGGTCCGGCGGACCGTTTCCAGCGGAGATCCCCTCGTGTGTACGGGGCCTAAGACATAACATACAACATAATCTATCAATAAAATTCTGATGACAAGTGTCATAAATTGTTATAAAGCAAGAAATGAAAACAAGACTACAAAAACATACTTGACCACCAAACTACTGTATTTGTAATCCTACATTATCTTTTGTAAGTTCCATAGCAGCTAGAAACAAACCTGTTGACACTCTGTTACAGCGGTTCTTGGATCTTCCATTTTTATGTCAGGGTCTAACATGGGAAACAGCATAAAAAAACAATGCAGCCAGATATGAAG
The DNA here is from genome assembly GCF_905171775.1 of Rana temporaria. NCBI lineage: Eukaryota > Metazoa > Chordata > Amphibia > Anura > Ranidae > Rana > Rana temporaria. The sequence continues at coordinate 223,621,870 of NC_053493.1, forward strand.
GTTAGCAAAATGAGACAATGATTGAGAAAGGTACCATTGTCTGCTTACCTCTTACTTGGCCTCGATGTATTATTGTGGTGTTTTCCCACACAACCCTGACATTGAAGAATAAACTCATAAATTGGCAAATTAGCAAGAATTACAGACTTTTAACCAAAACCAGAGGTGATATTGTGCAGTATCCACACACACACAGGATAACAGCAGGTACCTTGGATACAGGACATCCAGCATACAGAAAAATAAACATGCACTGGTGTCATGGAGAAAAATAAAAACAAATACTGAAAAATAAATCTAGAATACAGAACTAAAAAAGTGTTACTGTGTAGAATCTGCAGATACAGAACTGATATGGATAAATAAAGTCAGCATGACAAGAGAAAAACTATTATGTAGTCTACATACTTGCAAAATAATACCAAATACAAGGAATTACACTAAGCATGTAGAGTAAGAGACTTGCATTGTACTGCTTTCATACAGTACATGCTGAATAAGATATACTGATGAGTACACTGAGCATACACAATGGAGACATGCAATATACAGGCAGTCCCCGAGATATGAACACCCGAGTTACGAACGGATCTCAAGGCTGGCCGCTTGTGCTCCACACTGGTCCTGGATACCTCCAAGCACCTATCTTGTAGTACCGAACAAATCCCACACTGCAGTTCTACATGTACTGCATGGCCAGAAGAGCTCCAGATAACATACCTGCATGCCCAGAAGTGCCCGGAACATCCCACATCCCTGCACAGGCTGAAGCTACACTTAAAATTGCACTGTTCCGACTTACACACAAATTCCACTAAAGGAAAGTTCCACCCAAAAATTTAACTTTTGGAATCCCCCCCCCCTCCGGTGTCACATTTGGTACCTTTCAAGGGGAGCACATACCTGTCAAATACAGGTATTTTGTTCCCACTTCCGGGCGTAGATAACGAGCCACCCGCGGCTATTTACGCCACGTTTCACTTCCTGATTCCCTTACCGAAGATAGCGGCGGCAGCACCCGAGAGCTGAGGGACAGATTGGCTTTGGGTGCCGACATTGCTGGCTCCCTCGGCAGGTAAGTGTCCTAATTTTAAAAGTCAGCAGTATTTGTAGCAGCTGACTTTAAAAAAAAATTGGCGGAACAGAGATGGTGTATGTCCTCAAACACTTCAACACATTTCTAGCACATATCTCCTACCCTTAGCTCTCTTTCTGCTGTGGCTCACCTATCAACTATTAACATCAATTACTGGTTGTCAAAAAGACTTCTGATAATTTCTATGTATTATATAGCAGGAGTGGCTGTCAAAATGCAACCCTTTTTGATTCTTTTGTTCATCTGTCCATTGAGTTACTATATGGCCCATTAATGTATTAAAACAGGATAATTATATCTATCCCTAAAGTGATTGTAAATTCTAGTGTTTTTTTTCTTTAAAAATAACACATATGTTATACTTACCTGTGTAGCTGGTTTTGCACAGAGCAGCCTAGATCCTCCTCTTCTCGGGTCCCTCGCTGGCTCCCCTGGCCCATCCCTACTGTCGAGTGCCCCCACAGCAAGCAGTTTGCTATGGAAGCACCCAAGCTGAGCTGCAGCTTCCTGTGTAAATTCAGACACAGAGCCATGGTTCGGCCCTGTCCCTCTCTCTCCTGATTGGCTAACTAACTTTAATTCACAGCAGCGGGAGCCAATGTGCCACTGCTGTGTCTCAGCCAATCAGGGATATTCTCATGGCACTTGTGCAAATCGCTGGGCCAGATGGGGCTCAAGTAAGTATTAGGGGGGCTGAGGCACACAGATGGTTTGAATGCATTAAGATACAAAAACTTCTGCCCTTACAATCCCTTTAAATATGTAATCTCAAAAGTGTATAAATTCAGAAAGGCTAATTTTGCTTCGAAGCTGAGGCCACTTATTCATTTAGCTGACTCCTCTATGCAGTCTTCTTAGGCCCCGTACACACGAGAGGATCTATCCGCTGGATATTTTTCCGGGCGATGGATTTCCAGCGGATCAAAATTTCTTAGCATGCTAAGAAATCTATCCGCTGGAATCCAGTCCAGCGGATTGATCCGCTGGTCTGTACAGACTCAGCGGATCAACCCGTCCGATTCCCTCCCTCGCATGCGTCGTAAGGATTCGACGCATGCGTGGAAGTCCTTATATTTCAGCGTCGCGCACGTCGCCGCGTCATCATCGCGGCGACGGCGCGAAACGTCACCGCGGAGGGAATTCCGCAGGGATTTTGATCTGATGGTTAGTACAACCATCAGATCAAAATCCGTCCTCCGGACCGTTTCCGCGGATAAATCCTCTTGTGTGTACTAGGCATTAGTGTCACAAATTCTCTGTTGTGAACTGATCGCCAAAACTGGACTGCATGTTCAAGATCCTATTACACAGGGGCAAGATTATGTACAAGAGGTTACAGTAATAAACTCGTCCCCCCACATGGTGGATGGTGGGCTTTGTTCTAATAACCTGTCAAATAATTGTGGGTTATAGCAGGGATAGCATAGTGGCAGACTGCTTCAGGCCCATCCTGTTGGTTATCTAGCGATATGCTATGGTTCTCCTCTATAATCATTGCTGCAGCCCTCATGGAGTGACAGTTGAAATTGCAACAATACCCAGCCACCTGCCCATAAATGCAATTTGGCTTGTCAGGGAATTTTATTTAAAGGTTATTCAGCTAGCTTAAAGCATTTTTCTTCAATGTTTAAAAAAACTGAGTGTAACATTAGATTTTGTCATTCAAGCAGTAGTGCCATACAAAAGAAAAATAATAGAGTAAAGTACTAAAAGTGGTTCATAAATAAAAATAGCAAGATACCATACAAGGTAGAGCTGAATGCCAAAATACAAACACTTAGGGCCAGATTCACGTAGCTTGGGCGCAGCGTAACGTAACCCGTTTACGTTACACCGCCGCAAGTTTTCCGATTTAGTGCCCGATCCACAAAGCACTTACCTGGAAATTTGCGGCGGTGTATCGTAAACACGTCCGGCGCAAGGCGGCCCAATTCAAATGGGGCGGGTACCATTTAAATTAGGCACGCTCCCGTGCTGGATGTACTGCGCATGCTCCCGTCGCAAATTTCCCGACGTGCTTTGTGCGAAATTACGACGCGCCGACGTTTTGAGAATCGCAACGTCAACAAAGCACTTACGCCGGGAAAAAGAAAACATTTAAAAAAAATTCAAAAGCGACGTGGGAAAGACGGGCATACTTTAACATGGTGGAGTAATTTTCCACCATGTTAAAGGTGCACTATCTTTGCGACGGAAATCTAACACTTGCAACGACGTAACGACTGGAAAAATCTTTGTGGATCGCCGTAACTCCTAATTTGCATACCCAACGCTGGTTTACGACGCGAACTCCCCCCAGTGGCGGCCGCGGTATTGCATCCTAAGATCCGACAGTGTAAGTCCATTACACCTGTCGGATCTTCTGGCTATCTATGCGTAACTGATTATATGAATCAGTCGCATAGATACTCTGAGAGATACGACGGAGTATCTGAGATACTCCGTCGTATCTCCTTTGTGAATCTGGCCCATACAGTATATGTGGAAAACCCTGATTTGTGGAGTTAATCATGCATAAGAGCTCCACAGTACTAAAAATGCAAAACAGTCTATCAGACTTTTACAGTTCAGGTGAGTATTTTGGAAGATAGAAAAGCAAAGAAAGAGAAAGAGGGGAAGGAGGGGAATTAGAAGATCCAATGGTGGTAACAGCGAACCTATTGTTGCCTAGGAGAGCCACTGAGTATTCGCAAAGGTCTGGATTTTGGGTCTAATAGCAACTGCTTGAAGTCCCGTGGCAAGTAGTGTCAAATATTCTGGTGTTTAGGAATTCAGTCAAGCACTGTGGCCTCTATTGTGCTGTGAATAATGAATTGCATTATCCTTTGCTCCACCTCAAGGAGACACGTATTAGGGGTTTTCCATGGCTTAGCTATGGTTTGCTTCGAAGCAGTAGTGACAAAGAGCAATCATTTTAACTGTGAGATAGGCATGTCAGGTGGCCACTTGTTTAAGAATGCTATAGCAGAGTCAGGAACTAACGTCAAGCCAGCAAGCGTAGATAGCATACAAAACCCAAAAAACTAAAAAAAACATCACAGTAGGGTAAGGTAAGACCACCAAATATGTAAATTTGCTCCTGCATCCATGCAACCTCAAAAGAGAAGTGGGGGATATGTTGGGAGAATTTTATCAATCCTCACAGGAACTAGATACCATCTGGTAAGTATCTTACAATTTGCCTCTAGGGGTAGTATATTGACTGTGAAGGACTTAGAGGATCCCCATATATCAGCCGAATCTTAAGGGTCTAGAAGGATGCTGTAGTCTGAGGCCCAGCAGTTTTCATGCAAAGATAGTTCAAAGGAAAATGGTAAGAACAGGTATGCAAATAATTTTGAAATTACAAAAAAAAAAAAATTATATACACATATGTATAGAAAAAGATACACGTGTGCATAGGGTAGATAATGGACTTTGGAGGCATAGTAGAGATAAAAATATGGATATTTAATATAAAATACAAAATTGATAAGAAACAAAAATTACATAAGAAAATGCCATAAATAAGGCCTAAAATTGCAAACACATTGGCATGACAGGCCACCTACTAACTACAAATACAATTACAAAGGATCAACAAAGAGTGGAAGACTTGCAGCCACTTAATTGTAGAGTTTGAAGACCAGTTGAGTTCTCAGGAGGTGGGATGTCACGCGGTGTTCAGCCCGACATGTTGTGCGTTAGGAAAACGATTCTTCAGGAGCTTACAGTAAATTCTACAGAATAATGATAATAATGACAACAGGTTTTATAATAAACAGAAAAATCAATAAATAACCACAAAATAGACATGCTATTGTGAAACTCTCACATGTGCCTATATAATTGCCCCAAATGGGCCTCAAAAGGGTCCAATGAAGAGATGCTTAGAACAAAGCATAGTAGTGAAACAGGAGTTTAGGGCAGTATGAAAGAGAGAAATGGAAAGGGAGAGTGAGAAGAAAAGAAAAGAAAACAACAGAAAAGAAAAGAAAAGGGAGAAAAAGCAATGAGAAAATATAAATATGTGAAAAAATGAAATAAAAATAGATTAGCATCAGGGTAGTATTAGCAATGTAGATATTATTGTAAGATTACTTACATTCCAATTAAGAAAAACAAAGAAAAACAATGTGAGCAGAGGTTGTATAGATTGTCAAGATGGGTATTGTAGCATATAGAGTAGTGAAGGACTGGGATCCTTTTCAAATGCTCCAGGTGGAACCAATGCTATGTATAGAGAGAAAGCCCTTAATTAGTGACCTGACCATGTAAACCAACAGAAAAGAGAGGGACATATCACAGAGGGAAACAAACACTTACATATTCATTCTATATAAACCAAGCCAAAACAGAGTTCCTTGACTAGGACAGTGCTTAGTGGTTAGAAGTCCTGGCATTCAGAGAGGCAAGTTCAAAACAACCACAGTTCACTGGTAAGAACCGATTGACCGATACGCCCAAAAGGCATAAACAGACAGTCCCAATGATACTCCAAAATACACCTCTCCAATCGAAAGATCTGGAACAGGCAACATATACAATGAAAAACAGTGGTTGTATTACATAGAAACAAACATGCAGCCAAAAATGCAGCCAAAAATCCAAATCACATTCAGAGTGGGCCAGCAGTGGACTAACCATATATAATTCGAGATTTTCCTAGCTTGTGACGGAAAATATTGATTATATGAAGACAGGAGGCGAGTATCTTATGCATTATCTTTCTTTAATAATGCCCATAGCAGAAATACAGTAAACATTTATTGTAACTTAAAATAAAAAATTCAAAGAACTACCCTTCCCAGCAGTCCCTGGGCCAGCGTAGCCCCTCCCAGACCGTAATCTATATAAGGGACTGTCTGAGGTAACCTATTCCTCTTTCTTCATGCGAATTAGTGTAAACAGGAACCGAAAGTCCAATTAGACATCTCCGCGGCTGCCGGGAACCTTCCGACCGGAACACAACATCTGAATCTGGAGGAAACGAAAGGACAAGGCCAACACGGACCAACTTCATCCGGACCAACTTCATCCCAACGGGGACTATAGGAAAACCAAAACCATTCGGAGCCGACCGGTCAGTCGTCTTCAGGAACATGGACCAACGGATTCAGTCAACGGCATCCCGACTCCGGATCTGGAACGTAGTAGGAGCCTCCATCTGCGGTGAACTAAACCCATGGATCGAAACGGAACAGCAATCCCGACGGGGTTAGTGAAAACGAACTCCCGGGGCGTACCAGCCTCCGACTTGCAGGGTGTGTGGTTCAACAATCTAGAACGAGAGAGAGACAACCTCGTGACAGGGTTGGGTCGGGAGGGAAGATACTCGCCTCCTGTCTTCATATAATCAATATTTTCCGTCACAAGCTAGGAAAATCTCGAATTATACCTCAGACAGGAGGCTCATATCTTATGCAAGTTCAAAGCTATAACAATGCATATATAGATGATAACAAATGAAACAACTACAAAATTGATATAGATATGTGTTCCTCCGATCCAAGCAGAATTGGCGGAAAGCAATCGTGGTTACCAGTCCGCCGCTAGCCGTAAATCCTATAGGGAGCCGCCCGGGGTGATGACCTAGGAGCCACTGCGCCACTGGAGGGGTGGGCGCCCAACGGGGTTACGTAAGACCCTGCCATTTCCATGATTGATCGTACCCCTCTGGCTAGCGTAGCTGAGGAAACCGGAAACTGAGGTTTAGCGTAGGAATGAGGAGTAGGAAGAGATGCGAAGATCGCAGTGGGACCGTGAAGGACTAAGAAATCCGTAGACAACGGGGTACGATGTGCGGGGAAGAACGGGTAGAAAAAAAACGATGAAGTCCCGCCACTGTCCTACGCACAACGGAAAAACCCAGACTCTCCGAGGCGGGATCCGACGCCTGGAATGGCCAACGTTGTGACACCCGATATGCGTCTGACAGAATCAGACACGAGGGGGCAGTAGCTCAAACGACAATAACCTCCGACAGAGTGAGATTGTCCCCCCAGTCCTGGCGTGTGGTCAGGACCACTGATCACCTCCCAAGAGCGTTGATACCCTGGGTGTGATGGGCGTTGAAACTTAACGCTTACTAAGTCGGTACACCATGGGTGTTATCCCACCCGTAGTAAGTCTACAAGGGAGCGGTAGTCCGAGTTCGCAGCGCGGAAGGCGCAGGGGAGCTATAGGACCTCCCGGACTCAAACGAGTCCACCAGGTAGTTGGTCATCTCAGACGAACGCCTTCATGAGGTTAACTTGTCGTTGATCACCAACTAACCCAGACTCCCCCGGATGATCGAAATGTATATCTAGTTCCAAGGCCTAGATCAAGGCAAGTGGAACCCCCGTTATAAAAGAAAAGGTCGCTGTCCGTGACCGACACCCCGAAAACCCAACCATGCGAAGAGAAGTAGGACGTGCGTCGTGAATAGAGGGTGCAGATCCCCATACAGACTGGGGAGAGAAAGGATCCCATAAGGGAGCAAGGGCCAGGACCACTGACCGGTGCAGTTGTCAGTCGATGGAATTGGGCGGGTAACGAGAATTCCAATCTAACACCATAGCGGAAGTGCCTGGGGTACATTTTGCAGCTGGAACGATGTCGCGTTCCAGGCAGAAATGTCAGAGATCTTGCTAGATCCGTTAGGATTTTGGGTCAAGGACCCCCCAAGCGAAGGTCGTACTGGACCGCGGATACGGTGTCCATACGCAAGAACACACCGTAGGTGGACGTGTGTGGCATTAGAGTCCTGATGGCAAGACGGTCGTCAGGATTTCCACGTGTGAACGTGCAGCAGAGACTCCGCTGAGGTCCACGCCCCTCCTGTGGACGAGGGACCGCATCGAGTACCCCAACCGAGGTGGTTGGCAACCTATTCCAAGATGAATCCGTCGTGGAGTTGCAGGTGGACCTGCCATGCCGTCTGTCGACCTGACGTAGCCACCACCGTAGTTCAATTATGGCTTCCGTGTCCAGAGTGACGACGTCTGCACAGTGAAGACCCTGGCAAAGACGTAGGGACTGAGACTCTGAAGGTCTCGATAGTGAAAGAAGCTGGACAAATGGCCTGGATTAACGCCGGAAACAGGCCGACCAGGCGAGTCAGTCCGCGTAAGGATACCCGTCGTTAGCCCAGCACGATACTGACCTCGTGCAGATGGCGGCCAAGTGGTCATGGGTAGCCGAAGGATCACTAGGTTGGTGTCCACCAAGAACCCTAAAACTCTACCTCCTGAGATGGGGAGAGGATAGATTCCCCGTGATCTATGGGGAACTGTCCCGGAGGCGTGTTCGTTCGCCAGGCGAGGGGTACGAGCCATTAAGAGTAGGTCGTCCAAGTAGATAATAAACCTCACCCTTTGTGTCGCAGAATGTCGTCACTGTATACAGTAATTACGAGAGATTTCTCAAGTTACTACCGGGCGATAACCGCCCTCCTTTCCTGACCAGGAAGACGTTGTTGGGGAAACCCGGGGAGAGCGGGTCCGTCTCCACTATCGTTTGGGTGAACCAGAGGCCCTGCAATTCGTTGTCTATTAGGGCGGTGTTCAGGTCTGAAGACCGAGGAAAGAGGGACTATGTCCATCTCCGGTCCTATAATCCTGATAGACCGGCACTGTACCGTGTTAGACTTTGATGACGTTTGGGCTCATCCGGGATGGAATAGAGCCCTACCGTCTTGGAATATCTTAATCAGCGTGATCCCGACTAGCCTGCCCTCGGTGGTCGGACCGGGGTCTGATTCGGCTAGGTGAGACAGCTGGGGAACAAGCCACGTTAAGATTCGAGCGGCGGTGTCCAGTCGGACCCGTAGTGTCCACGCATCCCAGGAGGCGACCGCCCGTTGGGCCCAGCCCCGATTTGGGACAGGTCAGTCGGCTGTTCAGCGGCGTGGCCTGCTCACTAAGGTGTGGGATGATGGTGATAGGTCCCAAAGATCCAAGGCCCTGGTCTGTATGATCCGAAGGACCTCTCTATTCCCAGCTTGGGGGATTTCCCGTGTATGGCGGGATACCCCCAGGGTATGGGGTTCACCTCGGGAGTGTGCACAGCCATAAATGGTAAAGGAAGGGGGTTACGCCCTGAAAATGATTCGGTGAGTTTTTCGACCGATCTCCGGGTCCATTATGTGATATATTGGATCACCTCGGGCGGAGGTGCCCAGTCATCGGAGTGTGGATGGCATATCGCCCCCGGATCTATAATGGCTCTCTACGAGAATCCATAGAGTGTCACCCTGGGAACAGGGTTGGCGTCGTCATAGAGCGCCATGTGCCCACTGCCCTAACACTCATCATCATTCTCATCATCTACAACCTCAGACTCAAGGTGTTAGCCGCCTCAGACTCCGCGGACAACTCTGGAAGAGTCCACGAATGGGTCTGGCTTAGTCCGTCTAACGGATCGCTGCCTCTGCATGTGCATCTCCCTGAGGCTCGGGGGTCGGTCGGAGTCTGGGAGGGCAGTGGGTCGGCAGTCCGGGTAGGGTACTGCCTGGGACATATTATTTACTTCCCCTGTCGGGGAGTCAAGGGCCACAGAAACGTGGCAGCGTTTTGGAACGCCAAGCCCTTCTCAGGGGCGGTAGACCGTTGCCGGATGGCTCCGGGCATATGGTGTGCAGGCGGGGGTAACCGACGCCATGGTCGTAAAGATTGGTCTACCGATCAGTTTTGGCAACTGTGTAACACTGTTGAGATTTGGCCTCCTAGGACTGTGTCCACCCTATCCGGGGTACCGGCATGAACAATGCCATGATATTCATTAAATTGTAGAATCTTTGTACAATTCAATACAATTTTTTATACATATTTGTATAATTTATTTATATGTGAATATATAATTTGTATAATCCATCTATAATTTATTATTTGTAAAATTGAATAATGGATTTAGTTATATATTATAAGTAATAATATATATTAATAATAATATCATTAATAATAAATGTATTTATTCATTCAATCCTTAGATAGTTATTTAATACATTATTTATTAGGAGTATGTTGTAGGGAATAAATTCCCCGGAGATAAACATGCTATAATTTCTTTATTTATTGATTTATTGATCTATCTACATATTGATTATTTATTTATTTGGATAAATAAGGTATATGTTCTAGGGAATAAATTCCCCAGAAATATAATTTGAGTATATATTGAATTATTTATTGTAGATTCGGTAAATTATTTAATTTAATTTATTTATTAGATATTGATTCATTGGAATGAAATATATATATTTATATATATATATATCTGAAAAGATGTACTGCCATCTAGTGGTTGAAAGCATGGTGAAACAGCAGCAGGTTCCTGGCTACGACACCGCTGGGAAGGACATCCTGCGGTGTGAGGGGAGCCTGACGAGATTCTAACTCCAGAGGCGAAGTCTCGCGAGACTACGGCCTCTGGAGTTCTAATTGGCCCGAGGTTGTGAGGGACGGAACGGTCGATGAGAACCGTTCTCCCCCGTCTCGCTCGGAGACCTGGGGGGGGGGCGAGGCGTCTCTCGATACCGAGAGAGGCACCGAAAGAGAGGAGAGGAGGAGAGGAGCGGCGGAGACCCCGCCCCCCACCTGAGCGCGCGAAGGGGAGCGTGGGGAGGGAGGGGGGGGGACAGTTGCTCAGGCATGGCGCCCGCCAAGGGAGCGAATGAAAAACAGCGCGGATCCCGCACGGACGCCGCAGTGCTCCGGCGTCAAAGAAAGGGAAAAAACCCGAGCAAAGAATCAAAGAATTGGAAACAAACGTGGCCTCTCAAACATATCTGCCTGACACCGCTCCGGTGTCAGGCAGACAGAAATAAAGCGCAGAAACGGGGGATAGTAGGGAGAACCCCCAGTATTCCACATCTTCCAAAAACTACAGAACAATCAATTCCGACAAAATACCTGACACCGGGGCATTCGGTATCAGGGAGGAATTCCAGGGAAACTCCCCATGTTCCACAATACCTCAAACATATCAGTCAAGACTGAACAAAATCACCCGACACCGGGGCACTCGGTATCAGAGACCATATATACAATCAAACAATAAAGGTACATGAAACACCTATCTTGTAAATAATAAGGATACAAGAAATACCTATCCTGTAAATAATAAAGGTACATGAAATACCTATCTTGTAAATAATAAAGGTACATGAAATACTTATCTTGTGTGCTCTGCCATGAGCAGAAAGAAAGAGGAATAGGTTACCTCAGACAGTCCCTTATATAGATTACGGTCTGGGAGGGGCTACGCTGGCCCAGGGACTGCTGGGAAGGGTAGTTCTTTGAATTTTTTCTTTTAAGTTACAATAAATGTTTACTGTATTTCTGCTATGGGCATTATTAAAGAAAGATAATGCATAAGATATGAGCCTCCTGTCTGAGGTATAATTAGTCCTTCAGTAAATCGCCATCACTCAAGGGTGCATAATAAGCAGAGCAGAGAAGAAAACATACCATTGACCTTGCTTGAATTAGGCGCGACCTCTGCCCGTGGTGACAGTCTCTAAGCGTTTGAGCACTGTACATCTCACTAGCGCCTGGCGTACGTTTAAATAAGCCGGGTGGGCGTGACGTCATTAGCACGCGACCTGCAAGAGCCAATGGCGGCTCCAGGGCGCATACGTGACCAAGGTGGGCGGGACCACACACATACAAACCCATCAAGCAGGACCCAATCACAGCGCGGCCAGGACGTAGCAACCAGCGAAACCAAGGAGGACGGATGCCTCTCCGTTTGGGGGAGTGGCAACCATCCAAAACAAACCACATAGGGAAGCAACGAAAGCGCGCACAGCGCTGCAGGGCAGAACAGGCAAAACAAAACAAAAACACAAGAGACACAGATAAAAGGAGAAAAGAAAAAAAATGGAAAAAGAGAAAGTAAAGACAAGAGAGAAATTAGGAGACATAATGTTGTCTCCATAGAGGCAATTAATTAGGCACATAGCGGAGCAGCACAACGTGGAGAACCACAACAGGTTAGCTCTATAAAATTGCATTGTGTGCAGCATGCCCACAATGCAAGATATTGAATAATAAGTGCACAGAGAGGATAATAAACCCCAAGGAGAAAAGTGCGCAAAAACCGCTCATTGCATCGTTATTTTTAATAAAATGAGTCAAAGCAGAGTTTTAAAATTAATAATAAAAGGAAATAATTCATAATGATGAGGAGATATATGCTTACATATATATTGTATATACAATTAGGAAGACATTCCACCAGTAAAAAGGCCAAAAGAATGGAAAAGAAGCATGAAGCAAAAAAAGAAGGAAAACTTGGAAAAAGGGTAGGGGAGCGGAAGGGGAGAGGGAAAAGGCAGTTACACTTACAAGAATGCACATAGGGAGGTAAAAAAGGAAAGATGAATAAGTATACCAATATGTGTGCATTGTTGGATCACCAATTGGACAGAATTTGCTATAGAAGGAGAACCTATAAAAAGGATTTGTAAGAATGTGCCTCGTTAATACCTGGGGCATGGGTAGCATTTAACCTCTCAATCCAAAGAGTCTCCTTCTGTAGTATACATTTATCCCAATTCCCCCCTCGGGGGTCCTTAGGTATGACAGCCAAGACAATTAAAGAGACAACTGTTGTGTCGAATCTGTGATAGAGATCAGGATGTCTACATATTGGGATGAGCATCTTCCCGTTCCCAGATAGGTAGACATGGTCCTTGATACGTTGCCACAGATGACGGATTGTCTTACCGACATAGAAGGCACCGCAAACACACGTCATTAAGTATACAACTCCCTGTGTGCTACAGTCGGCTCTGAAGGTGGGACAGAGGACTTCACCATTGGGAAGGGTGAACTTACTACCCTCTTGTACCCAGAACTGACAACGGCCACATCTATGCATACCCTTGCTATCTGGTCTAAGTTGTGGGGTGGCAGAGTTGTGACTGGACACGAATCTGTCCCGTAAGGAGGTGGCCCCTCTGAACGTAAGTTCAGGTCTAACTCCTATGTGTTTTCTGATAGTAGGGTCCTGGTGTAGTGTTTGCCAATGACTTGTCAAAATGTTGCGTACTTCCTGATGTTGAGAAGAGAACCTTGTGATGATTCTAAGGATTGGTTTTGAATCATTCGATGATTTGGACTGGTGGTAGAGCACATCATTCCTTGACCTACCTAGAGCCTTGTTGTAGGCTCTGCGGAGAAGGGACTTGCTGTACCCTCTGGCCAACAGTATTATGCCTAATTGTTGTGCTTCCAATTTAAAGTCCGAAAGGTGCATGCAGTTCCAACGGAGCCTTATGTACTGCACATAGGGAATACTCCGTATCCGAGACACTGGGTGTGCACTTGCTGCGTGCAACATAGTATTTCCAGCGGTCTCCTTACAGAACAGGCTAGTAGCCAAACACCCATCTTGGTCTTTACAGATGGTGAGGTCTAAGAATGTGATTTTGGCCATATCCATGTTAAGGGTAAACTTGAGATTGAATGTATTTAGATTCAATAAATCAATAAAAGACACCAATGCCTCACTTGTGCCTGTCCAGATTAAAAAAAATTTCATCTATGTAATGCATCCAACATGTGATTTGCTCTGCGTACATAGACAACGAATCATCGGAGAAAATGTGGCGCTCCCACCCCCCCAGGTACAGGTTGGCGTAGGGCGGTGCACAGCATGTGCCCATTGCGACTCCCTGTACCTGGAGGTAGTGGGAGCCATTGAAACCAAATCAATTGACAGAACAAAATCAAGGAGTGAAAGTATAAAGTCATTGTATTTCCATTGAGTATGGGGTTCCTCATAGAGAAAGGTTTGAGCCATCCCAATGCCCTGCTCGTGAGGGATACTAGAGTACAAAGACTCCACATCCAGAGTCACGAGCAGGGCGGTGGGAGGGACAACCACCCCCTCAATTTTTTTAAGAAGGTCAGGTGTGTCTTTGATGTAGGATGAAAAGCAGAGGAAATGGGGCATGAGGGTGGCATCAATCAACCTACTCGCATTCTCGGTTAGGGACGAAATCCCCAAAATTATCGGTCTGCCCGGAGGGTCTTTAGGGTTCTTATGTACTTTGGGGAGGGAGTAGAAGGTTGCTTCTCTGGGATATTTGTTATTGAGGTAATCATATGTGTCCTGATCGATTAAGCCCCTTTGGTATCCATCATTGATAATAGTCAAATACTTGGCTTTAAATGTAGGGATGATGGATGTCAAAATCGTACGATACCAGTTTTCGTTACAGAGTATGGCAAGACACATTTTCTCACATTGTGACTTTGTCATCAAAACAACATTCCCTCCTTTATCTGATGCCTTAATTATCAAATCTGGGTGTTCACTTAACTTTTGGATTGATCTTCTTTGTGCTAATGTAAGGTTACTTGGGTGAGATGTTAGCTGCATCTGTTTGATGTCACCGACTACCCCCACCAAAAAAGCCCACACAAAAGAGTTCATCGCTAAGTCTGGAAAACAACAAGATTTGGGTTTAAATTTGTTTACCGTGGGGAGAACTGTATTAGCCATGGATGTATTGAGAGGCTGGGGTGGTGTGCCTGGCATGGATTCTAAGTTTGCATTGGTCAAGTCATTGGTGTCATTGTTTTCATCCAAGAGTAGCATCAGATCATGGAGGGCTCGAAAGTCCTCCATGGTATAATGCTTGATGCTCTCTGTGAATTTGCGCTATTGTCTGATGCTCTTGATCGAACATAAACCTATATGTCAGGTTTCGTGCAAACATGTATACATCCTTAATAAGTTCATACTTATCCAAATTAGACGCAGGACAAAAACTCAGACCTACAGTTTTGGCTTGGTGCCGCTATATTGCCACAAAGATTTTTTTTTTTTGGGCGGGGTGAAAAAAAATGTCCAGCCCCGGGTGCCAGATGTGCTAGCTACGCCACTAATCGGAACATTGGGGTAGATTCAAGTAGCAATTACACCTGCGTATCCATAGATAAGCAGCATAATTGCTAAGTAGCGCCGGCGTATCAACTTTCTGTATTCAGAAAGCTCGATACGCCGACTGTAGCCTAAGATATGACTGGCATAAGGCTCTTATGCCGTCGTATCTTAGGCTGCATTCTGACGCTGGCCGCAAATTGTATACTCACGCTGATTCACAAATGTAGGCGCGCCCGGCGGTCATGTTTTACGTCGTTTGCATTCGTGGCTTTCGGCGTAAGGCTGCTCCTGCTATTAGGAGGCGCAGCCAATGGTAAGTATACATGTCATTCCCGCGTCGCGATTTTCGAAATTTACGTCGTTTGCGTAAGTGAATCGTGAATGGCGCTGGACGCCATTTACGTTCACGTCGAAGCAAATGACGTCCTTGCAACGTCATTTACCGCAATGCACGTCGGGAAATTTTCCCGACGGAGCATGCACAGTACGTTCGGCGTGGGAACGCGCCTAATTTAAATGATCCACGCCCCCTACAGGATCATTTAAATTACGCGCGCTTACGCGGGCCCCTTTTACGAAATGCCGCCACAAATTACGGAGCAAATGCTTCGTGAATGAAGCGTAGCTCCAGTAATTTACGGAAGGCGTAGCGTAAAAACGGTACGCTGCACCGCCGTAGCAGTGCGCTCCCCTACCTGAATCTACCCCATTGAAACCTTCAAAATGAAATTTGCATAAGCATGGGAGAAAGTATCTTTCTCAGAGTAGAGCTGTAAGAGGTGGGTATGAGTTTCTTTAAAAATGGTGTATTTGTCCTTAGCAAGCTTAACCACTTAAGCCCCGGACCTTTAGGCAGCTAAATGCCCAGGCCAGGTTATGCGATTCGGCACTGCGTTGCTTTAACAGACAATTGCGCGGTCGTGCGACGTGGTTTCCGAACAACATTGACGTTCTTTTTTCCCCACAAATAGAGCTTTCTTTTGGTGGTATTTGATCACCTCTGTGGTTTTTATTTTTTGCGCTATAAACAAAAATAGAGCGACAATTTTGAAAAAAATTCTATATTTTTTACTTTTTGCTATAATTAATATCCCCCAAAAACATATATAATTTTTTTCCTCAGTTTAGGCCGATACGTATTCTTCTACCTATTTTTGGTAAAAAAATTGCAATAAGCGTTTATCGATTGGTTTGCGCAAAATTTATAGCGTTTACAAAATAGGGGATAGTTTTATTGCATTTTTTTTTTTTTTACTTTCATGACTGCGACATTATGGCGGACACTTCCGACAATTTTGACAAATTTTGGGTCATTTTCACAGCAAAAAATGCATTTAAATTGCTTTTGGGAGTTAACCACAGGGGGCGCTGAAGGAGTTATGTTTCACCTAGTGTGTGTTTACAACTGTAGGGGGGTGTGGCTGTAGGTCTGACATCATCGATTGTGTCTCCTTATAAAAGGGATGACACGATCGATGCAGCCGCCACAGTGAAGCACGGGGAAGCCGTGTTTACATACGGCTCTCCTCGTTCTTCAGCTCTGGGGAGCGATCGCAAGGGGGTGGCTAGAAACGAATAGCCTCGCCCTCATACCGGATCACTCCCAGAGGCTTACCGACTGCCGTATGTACCAGGGGGCACGTCGTTCTGCCTGTCCGTGCCATTTTGCCGACGTACATGTACATGCGGCGGTCGTTAAGCAGTTAAAGGGGTTGTAAAGGAAAAAAAAGTTCCCTAAATATCTTCCTTTACCTTAGTGCAATCCTCCTTCACTTACCTCATCCTTCGATTTTGCTTTTAAATGTCCTTATTTCTTCTGAGAAATACTCACTTCCTGTCCTTCTGTCTGTAACTACACGCAGTAATGCAAGGCTTTGTCCCTGGTGTGGAGAAAGCCTCTTGAGGGTGCGAACAGGAGTGTCAGAACGCCCACTAACACACAGCTCCTTTCTATATCTGCAAAGTAGAGAGTGTCCTGACCCTCCTGATTGCCCCCTCCCCCCTCAAGAGTCTTTCTCCACACCAGGGAGAAAGCCTTGCATTACTGTGTGTAGTTACAGACAGAAGAACAGGAAGTGAGGATTTCTCAGAAGAAATAAGGACATTTGAAAGCAAAATCGAAGGATGAGGTAAGTGAAGGAGGACTGCACTAAGGTAAAGGAAGCTATTTAGGGAAAAAATAATTCCTTTACAACCCCTTTAAGGTGAATAGGCATCCTATCAATATCAAGCTGGTGGAAGTGCAAAGCTAAATGTGTGGCTTATTTGTCTTCATGTAATAAGTATAACAAGACCTTCTCATTTTCAGCATTTTCCGCCAAGAGTAGATTCAGTTCTGGGTGGGTTTCTGCTAGACAATGTTTGTTAACTGAGTTGTGTTGTGCTTGAAAAGTAAGGAAATTAGTTTGGCAGTCACTTCCCAATTGTTATTGTCTAGCAATTTTATCCCATTTGATCTGAGAAGCTATTTTAATACAAATGCCTCTGATGACAGGCTTATAAGCCTCACTGCGGATATCCCTGGAGTGGAATTATGCTGCAATATTCACATAGTGCTAATTTAATGTCAAAACAGAAATACTTGTTATTCATATGGGATTCATTTAATGTCATGGTCATGTCTGTAGATTTGAAGATTAACAAAGGCCCCATACACACGAGAGAATTTATCCGCGGATACGGTCCAGCGGACCGTTTCCACGGATAAATCCTCTCAAAGATTTCCGCAGATTTCTATGCGATGGAGTGTACACACCATCGCATTGAAATCCGCACGGAAATCCTCTGGCGATGACGTGTCGCTCCGTCGCCGCGATTATGACGCGGCGACGGGCGCGACGCTGTCATATAAGGAATTCCACGCATGCGTCAAATCATTACGACGCATGCGGGGAATCCCTTTGGACGGATGGATCCGGTGAGTCTGTACAGACGAGCGGATCCATCTGTTGGGATGGATTCCAGCAGATGGATTTGTTGT
Organism: Rana temporaria; assembly: GCF_905171775.1. Lineage (NCBI taxonomy): Eukaryota > Metazoa > Chordata > Amphibia > Anura > Ranidae > Rana > Rana temporaria. The sequence continues at coordinate 223,639,803 of NC_053493.1, forward strand.
GCATGTCAGCAAATATCCGATCTGCTGGAATCCATCCCAGAGGAGATTTCTCCGCGGAAACAGATCCGCTGGCGTGTACACACCATAGGATCTATCCGCAGAAACCCATTTGCTGGGATTTATCTGCGGATGGATTCTATCGTGTGTATGGGGCCAAAGACAATGTGGTGATGACTAGTGATGAGCGAATGCTTCGGGCTGAGCATCGGTTCAGCCCCCAACAGTGCCCATTCAGGTGTTTGTCGAACACCTGAATTTGTGGGGCATTATGAAGAATGTTTGCCCGCTTGGCACCCCACAATGCACTGCGTGCTGCACAGTGCATTCTAAGCCCTGATTGGCCGAGCAGGCAGACAGCAGTAGCCTTCGTCGCGGGCGGAGCATTTTCTTTTTGTTTTTCTTTTTTTGGTTCTGGCAGTGTGGCGGGCTTCATGATTGTTTCCTATGCTGTGATTGTCCCACAGCTATCACATGGTAGCAGGGCCAATCACAGCACCCTGTAGCATGTGAGTATCTGTAGTCAATCACAGATCACCAACTAATCACAACTGTCATGAATGTAATCCATTCATGACAATTGGAAAGTTTACAGTTACAATGATCATCATTGTAACAGCAAACAAAATGTAAAAAAAAAAAAAACAGATCACCCTCTCAGAGTAGTACAGTGTTACTATGGTGACACTGAAATACGCTAATGATAATATGTAAAAAAAATAGTAATGAAGGAAAGGTTTAAAAAGAAAAAAAGTTTGAAAAATGTGTGTGTATATATATATATATATATATATATTTTTTTTTTTAAGATGTCACCAGCCAGTATCCCTGATCACCACCACACCAATAATATGATGACGCTGTACTGCACTGGTGACAGTATGTAAAAAAATATGTGAAAAAATGTATTTCTTTATTTTCAAACAAACGAATTGTGACAAAAAATTACGACTTCAAAAAACATACCATTCCTCTTACAAAATGCCTCAGACTGTCTACTTTCCCCCCCAAAAAAAATAATTGGGGGTATTCATACTCTCCTGGCATTTTAATGGCCTTAAGAAATCAAAAAGGCCGTCAGTACAGGCAGTCCTCGGGTTACATGGGTTCTGTAGGTTTGTTCTTAAGTTAAAGTTGCATGTAAGTTGGAACAGATACAGTTTTTAAGTGTCCAGCCGGAATTTTTTTTTTCTTACATAGTGTAGGGAAAGGTAACACCCCTGTAAGGTTTGTTTTGCTGTCTGTGCCCTAGTTCAGAAGATTTCACCTCACTTTCTGTCCCTGTGACTGTCCCTGTGACTGTCCCTGTGACTATTGGGTTTTGAAAATTGTGGGTTGTTGAAACAAGGATAGGCGATAAAGCTTTTTCCCATAACTCTCAGGCCCCGTACACACGACAGAGGAACTCGACGTGCTTGGCACGTCGAGTTCCTCGTCGAGTTTTGGGATGAAGCCGCCGAGGAGCTCGGCGGGCCGCCTTCTCCTATAGAACAACGAGGACAATGAGAAAATAGAGAACATGTTCTCTATTTTCTCGTCGAGTTCCTCGGCGGCTCCATCGAGCCAAAACTGTACAGACGACAGAGATTCTCGGCAGAATCCGGGTTTTGACCGAGTTTCTCGGTGAATTCTGCCGAGAAACTCTGTCGTGTGTACGAGGCCTGACAGGAGTGAATTTCCCTTACTAGGGGTAGATTTCCTCTCACTTCCTGTTGTCTCATTTATATACAGGGTAAAAATTGGCTGATTTATACAAAGAGTATGTGAATGTATGGGTGATTGGCAACCCTATACCCCCTTCTGGTAATGGCACATGTCCCTCCCCCCCCCCCGATTGTAACAAATCGAATTCCTCCCCCACCAAGGTAATGACAGATGTTCCCCACCTCCAGGTAATGATAGGTACACCCCCTGGTGATTACACATGAACATGACATGCGCCCCTCTGTAATGACATATGCCCCCCTTCCCTCACGATCCTTGTAATGGCATGGTCCCTGCTGGTAATGTCAGATTTCCCCACCCAGTCCTCCTTTCTGGTCTTGCTCAAGTTGACAAAAATAAAATCTTGGGCCCCTGGAGCCTGCAACTCTTCCGGGCTCCCCAGGAGGTGTTGACAGAGCTGACCAAGCATTGACATTCTACCCAGCAATGAGGAAACCACACAATAAGAACTACAAGAAGATCTTCAGGCATCTTCTTGAGCAATGCTTGTGGAATGCCTACATTCTGCAAAAAAAAATAAAAAGTGACGAACCTTTGATTCATTCTGACTTCATTTGGAAGGTTGCTGAATGGATCTTTAGAACCATCAAACTCCATCAATGGGAACTGGATGTCGTGCTGTTGGCGTTGTCAACCCAGATTGCCTGACTGGTTGACACTTCATGGACTACATCCCACCAACCAAGAAAAGTCAGCACCTACAAGGATGTGCGTGGTTTGTTGCTCGAAGCAAGATGATAGTGGAAAGAAAATCCAAAAGGAAACCAGGTTCCTGATTGTGACTTTGGACTTTGTGCAGACTCATGTTTCAAAATGTATCATACCCGGGATGTTTACTAAACCAATATGAAGTGTCTACTATTATAGTGACTAGAAATATTGCACCCTTGTTTGGACAAATGTCAGTGTTTTTGATTTAAGTACATTATTTAATAAAATGTACTATTATTATATTATTATTTGTTATAATTATTTATAGTTATTTATTATATTATAATTTATGATTTTGTGTTTCAAACTTTATCATATCTGGGATGTCTACTAGACTCTTGTTTGGACAGATTTAAGTGAGTCGTTCCTAAGAATTACAGGCCTACAATATAAAACGCCAAATTTCCATGCAGAACAATGTACCGCTTTGACATTCAAAAATCAGACATAATCGTATTATGTTATGTTTGTTTATTTTATTTTTTTCTTTGATTGTTTTGCCTTTTGTTTTATTTTATTTTTTACGACTTAATACGTGCAGAGCATGCGAGGATTGTTCGCTGCTCTCTTTGATGGCACTTATATTCTTTACTTGAAAAACTAATAAAAACCATTGAAACAAAAATCACACATAATCATACTGCCAAGGAGGTTAATCTTACCAGAAACAAATTTATCAGGATACAGTTATCCAGTGACTTTGTCCAGTTATATTTTCTCTATTATACTTCAGTGGGGGATATCTGAATGATGCCTGCAGCTACAGGCATCATTCAGATATCCTTTTTTAAGGCAGCGATTCTGCGCACCATAACAATGATCATAGCGGCGGTTCCGCTGCTTGATCATTCTTACAGGTAGCGGGAGGAGACGTCCCCCTCCCGCCACTATCCGGTGCTTCTCCGGGCCCTCCCGTGCCATCGGAGGCCCGGAGAATGAATCGGCTGCCGCTAAATGTTCTCTATGACCGTCGGAGACCCGGACGCTACATTATGATATCATGGTCGGGTACCCGGAAGTAAACAAAGCCTCAATCGCAGCTGAAAGCATGAGATCAGTGAAATTTTTCCCTGATCTCATGCTTTCAAGTTTGGAGGAGAGATGTGGGGTCTTATTGACCCCGCATCTCTCCATAAAGAGGACCTGTAACACACTATTCCTATTACAAGGGATGTAGTTTGCAGTGAACTTCATCACTGCCATCATGGCAGTACGTGCGACCATCACACCGCAAGAAGGTCGGAATACATTGATCTTCACTAGCACAAGCCCACTGCTCATTTTCACAAGTGATCTTCTCCAATTTACAGTCCTTTTCATCACTTCCGTTTTTACAATCTTTTGCACCATCACATTTCCATTCCATTAGCACGCATTCACCAGATGGACATTTAAATTCCCCACTTTGACATCGGACGTGTTTAGTGACTGTACAGTTTTGTTCATCTGAATGGTCACCACAATCACTGTCTCCATTGCAGTGCATAGTATAGGGAATACACTGTGCCTTAGTACACTGGAACTTGTTACTGCCACATTCCTTACGTTCACAGCCTTGTTCATCAGGCTCATCAATGCAGTCTGGTTTACCATCACAGATCCAATTCTGAGGCACGCAGCAAGTCTTTGAAAGACACCGAACAGAGGGATCTGTTGGTCTCCAGCAGCTTTTTTCATCAGATCCATCAGGACACTGTGGCACCCCATCACAGCGGTATTTCTTCTCAAAACATTTTGTACTACTTTCGCACTGAAAAAAGTCTTCATTTGTACAGTAGATTGTGCAGTCCTCCAACAATAGAAAATTCTCTGCTGGGCTTTGTTGGTATCCCAGTTCTCTGTCCCAAAAAATCGGTATCTTACTGGCCTGACTCCCAGCCTTGGTCTGCTGTCTCTGAAACTGTGTCACAATGGCCTCCATTTGCTGCTGGTGTCTCTGTTCCCAGCCTGCCATGCTCTCTCAGTGAACCTGTTGTTGAGCTGCCATGCTCTCTTGGTGAGCCTGTTGTTGAGCTGCAAGGCTCTGTTGTTGAGCTGCAATGCTCCGCTGCCAATCTGCATTCATCTGCTGTTTTTTCCCACTGTATGCTGTTTTTTGTAGTGCATTTTCTTTTTACCCAATAAAGGGCACGTCTTTTTTACACATTGGAGTGCGGCTTTCCATATACTTTCCTTCCTTCAGATGTGACTGTACATGGTTGATGGCTCGCTCCTGATACATTAGGAGTCTGGTTTGTCTCTCCTGTGCAATGTAAGTTCGGCCTGCTTCTCCTCCCTATCTGCTGGTCCATCTCTCCCTCTGAACTCCCCTCCTCTTCCTCTCTGCACCCACGTGACGTCTGTAGACACATCATCATCGACGTCACCTTCCCCATCACTACCAATAGAGATCTCGGAGTAGGCAGAAACAGCGGACACCAACCTCCTTGGGCTGATCTGAGTACTGTCATCAGACTGCTGAGTACCGGCTGTTGCCACCTTCTCTTCCTGATTCAATGCCAAGAATGGCTCTGCATCAGAAATGTCTTCTGATAAATTCTGTGACTCAAGCGGAGGGTATATGGTGGTGGTGGTGATGGTGTTTGTGGTGAGCCAGTCAACCAAGTCTGGTGTGTCCTTTAACGTAATTGAACGAACATTGTGCCACTTCCCAGTTTGGCTTCGGCCTGGTGCTCCTGCCCTACCCCTACCACCCCTGCGGAAGAGCCTGCCTCTTCCTCTGCCTGTCATTTTTTAAATGACCCTGTGACAAAAGTCTCTAGAGAAGCGCAGTATATGTGGAAGAAGGTATATAACATAATCTGTAGTTTTGGGGGGCCACTGGTTTATCGCACCAGTTATGAAACTTTTTTTTCAGGAAATGTTTTCACTGTGTGTAGCAGAAGTAAAGCAGCGAAAGCGACAACAATTCTGCAGTTCCCAAATACACTATTATGAAAGTATATTTTTAGATAACACCCGGCTTCAATCTGCCGTTTTGGGGGGGCCACTGCTTTATCGCACCAGTTATGAAAAAAAAAATTCATGAAATTTTGTCAATGTGTGTAGCAGAGGTAACGCAGCGAAAGAGGCAAAAATTCAGCAGTAACCAAATACACCGCCAGTCACAATGCTGCACAATACAAATCCTCTATAATATGCTTTCTTTATTCGAAAGTATATTATACGTGTATATTACACCTTTATACTGCACAGCAAGTAGCACACCTATACCAGTGCTTGAAAGGACTTTTGTGGACCTGTTAGGTAACGATTTGTGTTACTACAGTCTGTCCCTGCTGGAAACAGCAACCTGTCCCTACACAGACAAAAAGTATATGAATGTATTACACACCTATGTACTGCACAGCAAGTAGCACACCTATACCAGTGCTTGAAAGGACTTTTGTGGACCTGTAAGGTAACAATTTGTGTCACTACAGTCTGTCCCTGCTGGAAACAGCAACCTGTCCCTACACTGACAAAAAGTATATGAATGTATTACACACCTAAATACTGCACAGAAAGTAGTACACCTATACCAGTGCTTGAAAGGACTTTTGTGGACCTGTTAGGTAACGATTTGTGTCAATACAGTCTGTCCCTGCTGGAAACAGCAACCTGTCCCTACACTGACAAAAAGTATATGAATGTATTACACACCTATTACTGCACAGCAAGTAGCATGCCAGTCACAATGCTGCACAATACAAATCCTCTATAATATGCTTTCTTTATTCGAAAGTATATTATAAGTGTATATTACACCTTTATACTGCACAGCAAGTAGCACACCTATACCAGTGCTTTAAAGGACATGAATGTATTACACACCTAAATACTGCACAGAAAGTAGTACACCTATACCAGTGCTTGAAAGGACTTTTGTGGACCTGTTAGGTAACGATTTGTGTCAATACAGCCTGTCCCTGCTGGAAACAGCAACCTGTCCCTACACTGACAAAAGGTATATGAATGTATTACACACCTATATACTGTACAGCAAGTAGTACACCTATAGCAGTCCTTAAAAGGACATTTGTGGACCTTTTAGATAGCTATTTGATTGAATACAGCCTGTCTCTGCTCCAAACACCAACCTCTCCCTACACTGACAAAAAGCAGAATGTAAGATGGCCGCCAGATCGGGTCTATTTATAAGGTAGGGGCTATGGGGTATGTCCATGTGATGAAATGTCTCAATTGGCTGTCCTGCACCACCTGATAGATGTGTCATAGGTCAAAGTTCTTCTCCATGTAAAATTGTGGAAAACATTGCCAGATGTCCGCCGATTTGGCGGACCGTGAACGAGCAAAATTCGCCTCAAAACGACTGCCGGGCGAACCACCAGGCCATCTCTAATAGTCAAGTTCAGTGGTGAGTATGGGGTCCTTTTTACCAAAGACCCCTCTTACCCTGTGCCTATATAACCAATATTATGTTATATCGCCAACTTATACTTTCATTCTAGGTATGCATCCCTTTTAAATTGCCAAATGTTGGTGATATCTATGCATGTAACATTTCTACTTGAATACATTTTATACTGTATCTACTACTATTATGCTTGTTGGAAAAATGGTGCCCACCTCATTTAAAGTCCCAGGGCGAAGTTTCTGTTTTGTAACATACGGAAAGTACTCACAGTCCTTGAACATGCAAAGACCAACCCCAACAGCGATATCGCCATAATCTCCCTTGACGCGGAAAAGGCCTTTGACAATGTCAGTTTCACATGGTTGTCAATGGCCTTGCAACATTTCGGATTTTCAAGTCCCTTTCTACATCTAGTGAGTGAGTGAGTGAGAAACTTATATAGCGCAACACATGCAAACTGAATCGCCTCTGGGCGCTTAGTATCCGTTCCCTACTGGCCTTCTGCCTTCAGAAAAGATGGGTTATGAGTTTTTTTTCTGAAGGCCAGGTGATTCACCTCCATTCAGATGCTGGTTGGTAGAGCGTTCCATAGTCTAGGTCCTTGGACTGCAAATCTTCGTTCTCCTTTGGACTTGTATCTGGCTTTGGGTATCTGGAGTAGATTTTAGTTGGTGGATCGGAGAACGCGATTGGGGTTGTAACTTTTAAATTTTTCGCATAAATATTGGGGGGCATTTCCTTGAACACACTTATGCTTCAGACAGAGTGCCTTAAAAGTAATTCTGTCTTTTACTGGCAACCAATGAAGGGATCTCAGTGAAGGTGAGATTGATTCCCATGTTTTTTTCCTAGTCACGAGTCGAGCGGCCGTATTTTGAACGACTTGCAGACCAGAGATTTGGTATTTTGGCAGTCCAAAGTAAAGGGCATTTGCATAGTCGAGTCTGGAGTTGATAATTGTTCCCACCACGACTTATATGTCTTCTTTCGGGATAAAGGGAACAAGTCTACGTAGTAGGCGCAGCAGATGGTGAGATCCGCTGACTACTGACCCTATTTGTGCATCCATTGTCATGTGGGTGTCAAAAATGACTCTGAGACTTTTGACTTTGGTGCTAATGGTGATGATTTGACCTGGAATGGGCTGCAGTGTCCATGTTGGTGTGGGAGATCTCTTTCGGTTGGCGTGAAACAGGAGAAGTTCTGTTTTTGAGCCGTTGAGTTTAAGGTAACTCTTTGTCATCCAATTTTCTATCAAAGTAAGACATTTCTCTAGTCCGAGATAATGATCCTTATTGTTGCAGATGCGAAAATATAGTTGCGTGTCATCCGCGTAGGAGTGGTAGAGTAACTTCTGGTTACTGATATTTCAAAAAGAGGGCAGAGATAGATATTGAACAATACAGGCGACAAGGGGGATCCCTGAGGGACTCTGCATGACACCGTGCGTTTTTCAGAAGTGAAAGGACCTCTAATCTCTACTTTGTATGCAGATCCCACAGCAAATATTGTAGTAGCTGGCCGCATCTTCAAATCATTTAAACTACACAAAAGCACCCCTCTCCCCACTTCTCTTTAATTTTGCCATAGAACCTCTTTCCCGCCACATCCTCTCTCACCCCTCCTTACATGGAGTACACTTAGGCCAACAAAATATGCAACTAGCACTCTTCACAGATGACATTCTTGTCTTCCAACCCACCGTCAGATTTAATTACTATCCAAGAACTCTTCACACGCTTTAGGAGTTACTCCGGTCTGCGCATTAATTTCTCTAAAAATGTAATTCTCCCCTTACGCCACGCCAGGCCCTCATCCTGGAATGGTTCCTCAATCTTTTCTGTTGCGAACTCCCACATCACCTATCTCGGTATTAATATTGGGAAAACGCTCTCTTCTCTATACCAGCTTAATTTTACCCCGGTAATCTCAAAGATCATGGGTGAACTGGAGACATGGATGGATCTCCCCATCTCGCTTCACGGAAGATGTCATTTATTTAAAACAAATAGCTTTGCTAGACTCCTCTACCCCCTCCAATCTCCGGGAGAGCTGCGCCTCTCCAGTCTCATTGGGTCCTTCTGCTTCATGTCTGCACCGCCAGAGGAAATGGGCGGTGCTTTCCCCGACATCTGTGTCACTTTCGGTTTCGCTCTGTGAATGGCTCCAGGACAAGGTAGGAAACATTGATATTCTAATCCTAATCCTTTACTCCGCAAGTGTCTCCCAGTGGTTCCCCAAAGAACTGCAGGAGAACAGTACCTCACTAACCTAAACAATTTTTTCTCTATAACCCAAACCTGGGCTTAGCCCGTTTTTGTTATTTTTTTCAAGCAGTGATTAATGTCACGGCTTGAGCTCTTTACCTCCCCACCACTTTTTTAATTCCATCTCTTTGATTTGGCTGCTCTCCCTGTCGGAGATACATGCCAGACTTCTAATACACGTCTGGGCCCTCTTCCAAAATGGCCGCCGGGGAACTTCCGGATCCGGTTGGGATGTCTCTAGACATCTCATACACAACCAAACAATAAAATGGCCGCGGTAGCACTTCCGATTGCGGAAGTGACGCGGATTGACTGGCAATCGAATCCACTACCAAAATGGCCGCGGCGGCATTTCCGGTTTCGGAAGTGACGCCGATGTATGCATAATCAATGACGGCGCTTTAATGCGCCTCTCAGAAGCGGCGTTTTTGACAGCAAGATGGAGCCACACATGGCTAGCAAACAACTACAAGCTGGGACAATCGGTGTGGCGATTAAGGGGAGGATTACATCACCTGAATAGAGTCAAGGTAGGTACTTGAGGAGGGCCAAGAGGGATATGTGGTGTCATTCCCTCTCCACATCTAGGAGAGCAAGGAGCTGTTTTTTACCCCCAAGGGGAACCTGCCTGGGGAAACCAAAAATCCTTTTCAGAATTTACCGGATTCAGCCGGATTTGGATACAGGATTCCCAACTACTGGTGGTGAGTTTTCATGAACTGCTTGGAATATAATTTCCAACCAATGAATTGATGCTCAACACTGGCATATTTTGATACAAACTGATGGGAACTTTATGTTTCTCTCTTTCTTTCCCCTGGGGGGGCCATTTCCCCACTCTATCTCCTTCATATAGGATTTCCAACGCCACTTAAATTGAACCAATTGGTTCTATCCACTCTATGAGTGATATCAAATAGGGATCTCTCTGTATGGTGCAGCCTGCAATAGGAGACATCTGGGTCCCAGGACATCGAGGGGCCTTTTGCTCCACACCCTTGGGCGCGGAATTTTTAAGCAATAGGTGAGATTTTTCACTAATGTTTGTGCCTTTTCTTTGATTGATGAAGAAAGTATATATGTACTGTTTCTGTATTTAAATGAAGAAAGTACAATGTTACAATGTGAATGTATTTAATATTTACAACATTTTTTGATCTGCTTCAGATGTAATACTTGTTTATGCCATGATGAAGAATGCGTAGCATTCGAAACGCGTCGGCTTTCAGCTACAACTTACCTCCCAAATTGGTGGCTACAACTTACCTCCCAAATTGGTGATGGTACCGTATGCTGGACAGTATCTGCATCATTTATGTTTTGTATTATGTATATTCATGTAATTTTCAAGATATTTTTGTTGTATATGCTGAATCTATTTTTGTAATAAATTGATATATTTTTTCATATATATTTTTGAAACTTCTTTTTGCGTTGCCTACACAATCCCACTCCATGAGGTATTTTCGAATAATTTCTAGTACTATGGGATGATGGCAACTACATGCTACCATATGTGAGTTGGTCTTTTTTCATCCTAATCCTTTAATCCTTTATTTCGTCTGTCCAGTGTCCACCCCATCCATATACAGCAGCACCTAATTATCCATCTCTATCTATCTATCTATCTATCTATCTATCTATCTATCTATCTATCTATCTATCTATCTATCTATCTATCTATCTATTTAATTATCTACCTATCTATCTATTTATCTATCTATCTGTCTCGCTATCTATCTATCTAATTATCTCTATCTATCTATCTATCTATCTATCTATCTATCTATCTATCTATCTATCTATCTATCTGTCTGTCTGTCTGTCTGTCTGTCTGTCTGTCTATACATCTCTCTCTATCTCTCTCTCTCTCTCTCTCTCTCTCTCTCTATCTATCTATCTAATTATCTATCTCTATCTATCTGTGTCTCTCTATCTGCATGTCTATCTATCTATCTATCTATCTATCTATCTATCTGTTTAATTATCTATCTATCTGTTTGAAAACCGGTCATCTGTATGCTTACCTGTCCGAAGGTAAACCCACGCATGCTCGATAAGACTTCGACGCATGTGCGGTAGCATACAAGGCATAGTGTGGGGTGTAGCAAGATGGCGGCAACAGCATCGAATGTGATGAGCACCGGCTCGTCGTAGTCAATGACGTCACCTCGTTCTTACCATTCAAAACAACAACGGTTCTTTTGAATGGCCGTCTGTATGCACAGCTTTGCAAGAAAAGCTTGCCAGGAATCCCGTCAGGAAAATCAAATTTTTTTTTTCCTGATGTGATTCCTGCCGTGTGTACAGGGCTTATACCCCTTTTTTTGTGTGGAAAATTAAGATTTAGATTCTCTGTCTAGTTTTTATTGATGTATGTGTCCTTATTGGGGAATAACCAGGGAGCTATTTGCTCCCCTGTCAACATCCACATGCCCACCTCACACCAGTGCCTTTCATTCTTTGTGTCCCCAGTTGACCCCTCACACAGGTTGCTGGATGTGACTGTGCTAAAAGACACCCTATAATGCTGCCACATGAAGTTCAAAATGCTACATATCCATAAACAAGCCAGGTATGAAAAAAAGTATTTATTGTACATTACATTGGGATGCAAAGGGAGCTTTTCTGGATTCAAACTATGTTCCTAAGGATTAGCTTATGCTTTCATATACACTAATGCCGGGTACACACCATCACTTTATGTGATAAAAAAAACGACCTTTTTAAAAACGTCAATTTAAATGACCGTGTGTTTTATGTCTTGTGAAAAACGACAAAAAAAAATTGAAGCATGCTTCAATTTTTTGTGTCGTTTTTCAAAACGTTGTTTTTTGTTTCACAAAAAATGACCGTGTGTAGCAAAAACGACGTTTAAAACAACGTTTTTAAACCCGCGCATGCCCAGAAGCTAGTTATGAAGCGAGCTTCAATAGAAAAACGTGGTGAACGTAACCTCGCTTTGCTAGAGCATTGTGAAAAAACTATGGTGTGTAGGCAACGTCGTTTTTGAAAATTGAAGTTTCAAAAACGTTGTTTTTTATTTCACAGAAAATGTCGTTTTTTTCCATCACATAAAGTGGTGGTGTGTACGCGGCATTACAGCAGATAAATCCTTGAAACTATTAAATATGTCAACATGGATCTTTGAAAAACATTTTCTTCACAACTTCATTCAAATAAATTCCACATTAATTTTTGAATAGTTCAAATAAACCTATTATTACTATTTTGAACTAAACATGTTATGCATAATAGATGTTGCTTTTGTTATGCCTTACTGTCATACTGGGTTTTACAGGAAACATATTCAACAAAACATTTTCCTATTATTGACTGCAATGCATAAACATCATAACAATTAAGCTATGTGTATTAAATGTCACAGATCACCTGATAGCAAATCTTGTTAAGCTCCTCCAGCACTAAACAATTACTAAAGTTTGTCATAAATTGCAGGCTTTGCCTTCATCTTTGTAAGGTCAATGTTAAGATTATAAAGCAAAACCCTTTCTATTATAGCGAGTTCTGTATGGTACAAACACATGTCTTATGTTGTGGTTATAACCTTGAATTCACATTGCTATGAATTTCAACCATTCACACATTTATTGCTCTATGAAAACAGCACAACACTGTATTTTCACTGACATACATTTCTTTTAATTGCATCTCAAAGTGTGTCATAATGATTAGGAATACAACCCTTATGAAACACATTACTTTTATTGACACAATCAAGTCCTTTTCTTACTAATTGGTGACAGTTTTCCATGCAGAAATTCATATATTAATTATAACAATCAATGCTTGTGCTAGTACAGTACTAGGACGTTGTGCTTATAAAATAATAAAGAAAACAATTTTCCTTGAAAACTGCATATTATCTAAAATGCAACTGCAAGGTTTATGTTTGAGGTAGATGTTATCTAAAAGGATGTAGTTCTTTATTAAATGTCAATCTGTACCAGTTATAAATGCACAAAAGCGTTTTGCAGAATGCATATGACCTTTCATTAAAATTGAATTTGAGGTAGATATAAAAGACATACGTTTACGCATCTATTCATTCATTAACACATCATTAACCACTTGCTTACTGGGCACTTAAACCCCCTCCTGCCCAGACCAATTTTCAGCTTTCAGTGCAGTCACATTTTGAATAACAATTGCACGGTCATGCAACACTGTACCCAAATGACATTTTTATAAAAAAAAAAATCACACAAATAGAGCTTTCTTTTGGTGGTATTTAATCACTACTGGGGTTTTTATTTTTTGCTAAGCAAACAAAAAAAGACAACATTTTAAAAATAAATAACATGTTTCATAGTTTGTTATAAAATTTTGCAAACAGGTAATTTTTCTCCTTCATTGATATGCGGCATTGATGGGCACTGATAGGCTGCAGTGGTGAGCACATATAGGCTGCACTTATGGGCACTGATAGTCATAAGGCAGCACTAATAGGCACTGATGAGGCAGCACTGATGGGCTCTCATGGGTGACACTGATGAGTGGCATTGATGGGCACTGAAGGGCACTGATAGGTGTCACTGATAGGTATCACTGATAGGTACCACTGATAGACAACACTGATATGTGGCACTGATAGGGGGCACTGATGCACACCGATGGGCACTGGTAGTTTGCACTGATGGGCACTGGTATCCGACACTGGTAGGCACTGGTGGGTGGCACTGATGGGCAGCACTGTTGATGAGGCACTGATTGTTGACATTGATAGGTGGCACTGTGGCCACCGATGGCTAGCACTGTGGGCACTGGTAGGTGGCGCTGGTGGGCACTGGTAGGTGGCACTCTTGTGCACTGGTAGGTGGCACTGTCATGCACTGACAGGTGGCACAGGTGGGCACAGATGAAGCAGAGGCTGCTCTCCTTGATCGAGACCAATGTCCCTCTGACAGCCGCCGGTAATCGGCTTTTTATTTCTCTTCGCTCTATCAGCGTGAGGAGAAAAAAAATTGCGGATTACTGGCTCTGTTTACATCACATGATCAGCTGTCATTGGCTGACAGCTGATCACCTGGTAAGGGGTCGGGATTGACCCCTTACTCTGATCTGTGATCAGCCGAGTATCATAGACTCGGTGTCTATTGACGCCCTCTTGTCAAAGTAGGTCCACGCTGTAGCCGTCATTCAGCTATAGCACAGAGCTGAAGTGGTTAAAGTGGTTGTGAACCCAGATAAAAAAAAAAAAAAAACATGCAAGACAAAGACATAATGGAGCTAGTATTCATCGCATACTAGCTCATTATGAAATACTTACCTTAGAACGATGCTGTTGCAGTAGTCCCTGGACACCGATGTGACCAGCGACATGTCATCCCAGAGTTATTTCTGGGTTTGCGAGCTCTGACGCTGTGATTGGCCAGAACAGCGATGACATCACCCCCGCACGCATGTGCGGGAGCTGTCGGCAACAGCACAGCAGCTGAAGAAATGAAAATAATATCCAGTGCAAAATAACCAATGTATTGCAATATAGTTGTGATGGTGTCACCCCTTCTGCAAAAATAGTTTGTGAAATTGCAGAGCTTCAATGTGCAAATAATGGGGAAACCCCCTACATACAATAATAATAACAGAGATGCAAATCAAGCAGTGTATTAGAACATTAGTGATGGTGTTGTGTCATCCTCTCTGCAAAAGGTAAGAAATATTGCAGAGCTGCAATGTGAAAATTGTGGTGGAACCCCCTATATATAATCATAATAATAAAATGTAAAATATGTACATCAATTGTACATGTTATTATGATTATATATAGGGGGTTTCACCACGATGTGCACATTGCAGCTCTGCAATATTTCTTACATTTTGCTGGATGCTACGTGCAGGAGGATGCTATGTGCATGGTGCAGGAGGATGCTATGTGCAGGGTGCAGGGTGCAGGAGGATGCTACATAAAGGGTACAGAGTTCAGGAGGATGCTACCTGCAGGGCTCAGGAGGATGCTACGTGCAGGGTGCAAGGCTCAGGAGGATGCTACGTACAGGGTTCAGGAGGATGCTATGTGCAGAGTGCAGGGCTCATGAGGATGCTACATGCAGGGTGCAGGGTTCAGGAGGATACTACATGCAGGGTTCAGGAGGATGCTATGTGATGGGTTCAGGGGGATGCTACATGTAGCCTTCAGGGGGATGCTACATGCAGGGCTCAGCAGGATGCTACATACAGAGTGAAGGGCTCAGGAGGATGCTACTAACAGAGTGAAGGGCTCAAGAGGATGCTACATACAGAGTGCAAGGTTCAGGCATGCATTACCTACATAGTGCAAGATACAGGAGGATGCTACGTACAGAGTGCAGGGCTCAAGAGGATGCTACATACAGAGTCCAAGGTTCAGGCATGCATTACATACATATTGCAAGGTTCGGGAATGCGTTGTACAGAGTGCATGGCTCAGGAATTAGTTTAACTGCAAAGACACCAATTAATTAAACATAGCACACTTCTCTTCTAAAATCTTGATTACTTACCAGCATACAGGAGCCGAGGGAAGAATGCAAGGCATCGGATATATAATAAGAGAGTGCAGCCTAGTAGGACATGCAGCAGTTTGAACTGAACATCCATCCAGCACAGCCAGAGATTGGTGGGCAGGGCCGGTGCAAGGATTTCCCCTCCCAGATTTCATTTGAGTCCCCCCAAAGCCCCGACAGCATAAACATCTAATTTGTGACCTCTGATCATCTCCTTATCAGCTAGTTGCTGCTGTTATGTATGGCAATCCTCTCCCTGTCACAGAAGTGTGCTCTGCAGTAAGCAGCAGTGAGTATTCTCTGTTCTCATCCGATCTCCTGAGCTGACAGCACATCTTCTGGCCTGGGGACCATGGCACTACTCTTCCCCACACTCTTCACACTCTCCCTGCATAGGCTGCCGACCCGTCACTCTCTCTCCGGTCCTGCCACCCCTGTTTCACTACTTTTGAGGTGGTTCTGCCCCACTAAACTGGCGGTTCTCTCCACTTCCATGTTTTTAGCTGCTAAGAACCTGTGCATACCTCTCCCTCATCTCCGCCCTCCAGAACTGCTGCTACATCTCCTGGCACAAGAGTCCCTGCACTGTGATTCTCCAGACTCCTCTCACTCCCTCTTGGATTAAAGGATAAGTTTAACTTAATGGAAGAATTAATAAATGCACAGATTATTGCATAAAAAATGTGCATTTACTTTTTTCCAGCAGGGGCCTGGATAGCATTGCACCCACGATCAATAAACGTTCAGTTTTTTTTTTAAACAAACATGTCATACTTATACCGCCGCTGTACAGTTGGTTAATCACAGAGTAGCCCCGATCCACCTCTTCTGGGGTCCCTCCCTGGCTCTCCTGGCTCCTCCTCTTCTCGAGTGTCCCGCCAGAAAAGCGCTCTCCTACGGGACACCTATGCGGGCACGCTCCTGTGTCCTGCTGTCATTGGACGCACCTGCGTCATTGGATTTGATTGACAGCAGCGGGAACCAATGGCTGAACTGCTATCAATCTATGCAATCAGGACATGAGACACTGGCCGGAGCTAGTGTGCTTGTTCCCATTGCATAAATTATGAGGCTCAGGTAAGTATAAGGGGGGCTCGGGGGAGCTGCTGCAGTAAAGAATGTTTTTCACCTTAGTGGAGAGAATGCATTAAGGTGAAAAAACGCTGAGGGTTTACAACCCCTTTAAGCCCATACCACTGATTAAAAGCCGGAATTTATGTCAATAGACTACAGGAGCGCTCATCGGCACCACGGCAGCTCATTGATTAATATTATTATACACAATTTATATAGCCCCAATAGTTTACGCAGTGCTTTAAAATGTACAGAAGAGGGGGGACAGCACAATCACAGTACAATACAGAAGGTACAGGAGGGCCCTGCTCATAGAGCTTACATTCTAAAGGGAGGGGGTGGTGAATGATAATTGATAACTACAAGCCCATATGCCATGGTGGAAGATGGTACTTAAGGGTTTATTTATTCACAGAAATCTGTAAATTAATGATGCAGCTATGTGGGTAGAGCCTTGTACAGCTATGCTCTTTTAAAATAGTCACAGTGGGTGCCTCTGTACACTGCCATGCAAACTGCTAAGCTTATGCTCTGTCCTGCTGACCCTCTGTACACTGGCTTGCTGGTCTCCCATCCTCTGCCCTCTCACAATTTTTCCTGCACCCCAACATCAGACAGGCTAGATGCAGCCCTGTGCCTTCCTCCTGCGACCCACCTGCTATGTGATGGCAGGTTAGGCAAACTAAAATGTCCATGTTGCGGCCAGTAGGAGAGAGGGTGCAGAGCTAGGAAATGAAAGACTGGTATTTTAAAAGTACAAATACCCAACAAGTGTCTGGGGATTTGGATTTTAAAAATAAAGAAATTCAGGAATTAAAGAAAAAAAAACTTACATACTTAGATGGATGCGGCATCACTCTGATACTGCATCTGTCCCCCTGCTGGCTCCTCACTAAGAACTGAGTGATCAAACAGCGCTGATCACTTATTTCTCCCCTCCGGTCTGAGCAGAGAGCTGTGACTGTCAGTCACTCTCTGCTCTGCCTCTCTAATGCTCACTGGAGTGCTGGGCTGTGGAGGGAGGGGGAGCTCAGGTTCTTGACAGAAAGCTGAGAGGCTGAGCCAGCTGCTGGTCAGGCCTCTGGGTGGATCGCGACTTTAATCTTGCTAGAGCCTGTTCTGGCTCTGTGATATCAGCTTACAGCGGACTCCAGCCTGCTGTTGGCTGAATCTGGGTCATTGGAGTGCAGAACAAACTGCACTCCTGTGATCCATAGGAGAAGTACAGCCAAATGAGCTTTGAGCATACTTATTCTTTAGCTCTGGTTCACACTTGTGCAAGCAGGGTAGCCCATTCATTTGAATGAGCTGCCGTGCCTGCATTTTCCTCAAAAAAGGTGCCTGCACCTTTTTTAAATGCAGTGTTAGGAAAAAAAAAGTATGGTCTTTTTGATCATGTGATTTTCCTGTGGTTTCCGTAAATGCAGCATTGGCTGAGATGTGTGGGGTGCCATTTATTCTGCACATCTCATAAGAGCAGTGCAATTTAGCTGTAGGTGGTTGCGGGAACAGATGTGATTTCTGCACCCGCAACCAGCCTGCACAGTGTGAGCCAAAGCCTAATAACTTCTGTGAGAGGTGCCATATGTGCAGCCAGGATTTTGTGTAAAGACTGTTCTGGTACATCATTAGTTAACAGAAATAAGTTGTAGGTAGCTGAGTAGCCTTACTTACAGTGTCTGAGGGGGAGGGGGATGCCAAGATATGCAGCATGCAATCTGTGTGTGCTCTGGAGATTGTGAGGACTTTGCAGGGGGGAAAAGAGGCCGGTGCAGCAGATAGAAGAGTGAGCAAACCTATCTTCAGGAGCTGTGCCTCTGCTTGGTGACTGCACTGCTCCCCCTTCTCTCTTCAGGATTTGTTATGCCCTGGATGCAGCTGATCTCTGTATATGTGTTGCTCTGTAGGGGGAGGTCAGTAGCTCCCCAGGCAAGGATGCTGTACAGAGATGTTCTCTAATTTGGACATCCAAGACACCCCCCCAGGGTTTCCGATTTGAGCCCTAAGAGTAGTGAGAGTGAATGGAGCTGTGAAGTCCAACCTCTGACGTCGGGATGTGAGGGGCCAATATGCAGAGCTCTGATCCCTTCGTCAGACAGCCCATGCATAGACAAATAGCCAGTGTTTATGCATTGGTGGGCAGGGGGGAAGGTGGCAGGGGGCAGGATTAATTGTAACTAGTGTATATGTACCCACAGCGGTGTATAATAAACCTGAATTATACACCGCTGTGGGTACATATACACTAATTACAATTTGTCCTGCCCCCTGCCACCTTCCTCCCCGCCCACCAATGCATTAACACAGACTATTTAATTATGCATGGGCTGTCTGACAGAGGGAGCGGAGCTATGAAAATTGATCCCACCCATCCGCAACATCAAAGCTATATTATGTATTTATACTGTGCCTTGAAAAAGTATTCATACCCCTTGAAACTTTCCACATTTTGTCATGTTACAGCCAAAAATGTAAATCTATTTTATCGGGATTTATGTGATAGACCAACATAAAGTGGCACATAACTGTGATGTGGAAGGACAATTATAAATGTTTTTCATTTTTCTTCTTACAAATAAATATGTGAAAGGTTTGGTGTGCATTTGTATTCAGTCCCCTTGAGTCAATACTTTAAAGAACCACCTTTTGCTACATTTACAGCTACAAGTCTTTTTGGGTATGTCTCCACCAGCTTTGCAGAGAGTGACATTTTTGACCACTCTTTGCAAAATAGCTAAAACTGTCAGATTGGATGGACAGTGTCTGTGAACAGCAATTTCCAACTCTTTCCACAGATTCTGAATTGGATTTAGGTCTGGACTTTGACTGGGCCATTCTAACACATGAATATGCCTTGATCTAAACAATTCCATTGTAGCTCTGGCTGTATGTTTAGGGTCATTGTCCTGCTGGAGGGTGAACCTCTGCCCCAGTCTCAAGTCGTTTACAAACTTTAACAGGTTTTCTTCTAAGATTGCCCTGTATTTGGCTCCATCCATCTTCCCATCAACTCTGACCATCTTCCCTGTCCCTGCTGAAGAGAAGCATCCCCACAACATGATGCTGCCACCACCATGTTTCAAGGCGGGGATGGTGTGTTTCTTGGTGATGCACAGTGCTAATTTTATGTCACACATAGCATTTTTGCTTTTAGGCCGACAAAATTTTGTTTTTGCCCTTTACATGTTTGCTGTGTCCCCCTCGTGGCTTCTCGCAAGCTGCAAACGAGACATCTTATGTCTTTCTTTCAACAATGGCTTTCTTCTTGTGATTTCTAAGCGCTTTAGTGATGGTATTCAAATTTCTTCTTTTTTGCAGAGTATATTGGGATAAGTCTGCGAAAAACTGCAGATTCTGATATTGCGAGGGAATTTGCTCTCTTTTGCGCATAACCGCCATTAGTTGCTCTTTGGCGTGAAATAAATTAAAACGCAGGATAACATCCCTGGGAACCTGTTCAGGCAGGAAGGATGGTTTGGGCAGTCTATGTATTCTGTCAATGGTAAGCTCTAGGTCAGAAAGATCTGGGAGAAGTTCCTTGAACAAGGAGGAGGCGAAAGAGCGCAGATCTGATTGCAAAACAGACTCAGGGACCCCCCGCACCTTCATGTTGTTGCGCCTGTTCCTGTCCTCAATATCTGCGAGCTTAGCTTTAATCCATTCCGTATCTCCTTCCCTTTCCTCATGTGAGTCGACCAGGTCGTTAATAGTGACAGCGTATTCCCCCATTTTGTGCTCAATATGCTCCACTCTGGCCACCACTGCCTGTATATCCGAGTGAAATATATGCATACACTGCATCATGTCTGATTGTAATGAGCTTCTCAAGGATAACAGCATATCTTTCAATACAGTGTCTATCACAGGTTGATGAGTCGTGGGGAAAGATTCAATGGAGTCTGGGAGCTCACGAGTGTCATCTCCTGAATTATTTACAGGGCTAGCTGCCTGAGTGGATCCCTCCCTGTCCAGCCTAAACCTAGCTTTGGCCGGGCTGCCTGATGTTGGTGAGGGAGAGGGAGCCTGCAAAACGTCAGGGGAGCACTTGTCCTGGGGGCCGCAGGCTATCCCAGGGCGATTGCCATGTGCTGAGTGTACTGGTGTGGACGCTGCCTCGGCGCCATCTTGCCTACCTCCGCGCTGGTGAGGGGAGAAGAAGTCCGTCAGCTGCTGGGGCTTTCTCTGCTCCTTGCGTTTCCTGGACATGCTCCCGGGGGTCTCCAGAGCTGGAACGCCGGGTGTGGTGGCCGAAAATCGGGTCCGGTGGGTTGTTTTGTGGCACTCAGTCTCTGCAGGCTACGGAGCTCCGGGACTAAGCTGCCCTTTAGCTCCACCGCAAGTCACGCCCCCAATGGCTTTCTTCTTGTCACTTTTTCATGAAGGCCAGATTTGTGGAATGCATGATTAAGCCTAGGTTCACATTGGAGTGATTTGTCATGCAATTTGAGAGATCAAATCGCATGACAAGTCGCAGCCTATTGCCAGGAATTGGCACCGTTCCAATTGGTGCTACACTGATTTTGCGGCGCCGCACCAATTTGGAAAAATAGTTGCTGCACTACCTTTGCCGATTTCAGGTGCGACTTCAATAGACATCTGTGCATGAAGCCACACAGATGTCTATCAAGTAGCACCTGAAATCGTGCTGTCCTTGCTACTTTGAAATTGCGCTACTTCAAGTGTAGTAGTACGATTTCAAAGTAGCATCAATATGAACCAGGGATAATAGGTGTTCTGTGGACAGATTCTCCCACCTGAGCTGTGGATCTCTGTAGCTCCTCCAGAGTTACCACGGGCCTCTTGGCTGCTTCTCTGATTAATGCACTCCTTGCCTGGCCTGTCAGTTTAGGTGAACAGACAGGATTTGGTAGGTTTGCAGTTGTGCAATACTCTCTCCAATTTTGGATGATGGATTGAACAGTTCTTTGTGGGATGTTTAAAGCTTGGGATATTTTTTTTTTTATAACCTAACCCTGCTTTAAACTTCTCAACAACTTTATCCCTGACCTCATTCATTATGCTGTTTGTTAACTAAGGTTCTCTAAAAAAAACAACTCTGAGGGCTTCACAGAACAGCTGTATTTATACTGAGATTAAATTACACACAGGTGGACTCTATTTACTAATTAGGTAACTTCTGAAGGCAATTGGTTCCACTAGATTTTAGTTAGGTATCAGAAAAGGGGGCTGAATGCAAATTCACGCCACATTTATCATTTCCCTTTTACTTTACAATTATGTTACACTTTGGGGGTTATTTACGAAAGACAAATCCACTTTGCACTACAAGTGTACTGAAAGTGCATTTGAAAGTCCAGTCGCTGTAAATCTGAGGGGTAGATCGGAAACGAGGGGAATCTCTGCTGATTTTATCATCCAATCATGTGCAAGCTAAAATGTTGTTTTTTTATTGTCCTTGCATGTCCCCCTTGGATCTACAGCGACTGCACTTCTAAGTGTACTGCAAGTGCACTTGTAGTGCAAAGTGGATTTGCCTTTAATAAATAACCCCCTTTGTGTTGATCTATCACATAAAACCCCAATAAAATATATTTACGTTTTTGGTTGTAACATGACAAAATGTGGAAAATTTCAGGGTGTATAAATACTTTTTCAAGGCACTGTATATATATATATATATATATATATATATATATATATATATATATATATATATATATATATATATATATATATATATATATATATATATATTAATGAAAATTGATGTACTGATGACCTGTCTCATTTCTAGAGGCCCTAAAAGACCAGGACAGTAAAATGACAAAACAACCCCTTTTTTTAAAAAAGTAGACAGTCTGAGGCATTTAGTAAAAGGCATGGTGAGGTTTTTTTTAAGTTCTAATATGTTCAGGGGGCGTGGCTTGCGCGCGCACGTGAATGGACGCCTGAGCTGTTAATTTCCGCACACCGGACCGGACAAACAACGACTAACGGGTGCACACGCCGCTCTAACCGGCACCACGGACACCACCCCAGCTCCCCCGGGTCCCGCCGACACGACCCTACATATGGAGGGTCAATAACTACCTCCTTAATACCCCCAGCTACTCAGACACCATTAAACAAAGATTAGAAGAGTACTTCGCACTCAACCAGGCCTCTGTCTCTGACCCGTTGGTGGTGTGGACTGCCCACAAGGCAGTGATCCGGGGGGTCTTCATCCAAATGGGAGCTAGGGCAAAGAGAAATAGAACCAAATGGATAGACGACCTCACACAGACCCTGACTGCAACGGAGGCCCTTAACAAATCCAATCCTTCCCCTGACTTACAGGCAAAGATTTTTACCTTAAGACACGACCTGCGGGCAATACTTCTCGAAAAACACCAGAAGTCCTATAAACTACTCAAAGCACAATCCTACTCCACAGGGAACAAAGCGAGTAAAGCAATGTCCCTCAGAGTCAAAGGGCATAGGACCAAGACGAAAATCCCCTACTTACTCCACCCCCTCTCAGGTGAAAAACTCCTTAAACCCCAACTGATCGCGAATGCATTTAGTACATACTATGAGGGCTTATATAACCTCAAAAATGACCCTTCCACCATCCAACCCTCCCCCACCATGATCCGACAGTTCCTGGACAGTGTTAATCTACCATCAGTTACCCCTACACAACTGACCACGCTGAATAGCCCCTTCACAACTGAAGAAATCTTTAGGGTGATCAACGAGCTCCCATCCTCCAAATCCCCGGGCCCAGACGGGTTCACGGGGGAATACTATCAAAAATTCCAACACATCCTAGCCCCCACAATGCAGCACATGTTCAATAGAGCCGCTGGAGCGGCCTCGTTCCCGGCAGAAATGCTTGCAGCTACAGTAGTGACCTTACCCAAGCCAGGCAAAGACCCCGTCTCCCCGAAATACTTCCGCCCCATTTCCCTACTAAATGTGGACCTAAAAATATTTGCTAAACTGATTGCCAAAAGATTGGAAAATATTCTTCCTTTGCTCATTTCCCCAGACCAATCAGGATTCACCAAAGGGCGTCAAGCATCAGACGCCACTCGGCGAATGGTAAATATAATACACAATGTTGAGAACGCTAGAACGCCTTCTCTGCTCCTTTCCCTGGATGCAGAGAAGGCGTTCGACAGGGTCCATTGGGGATACGTGTCAGCAACACTGACCAAATTTGGTCTGGTGGGTTGCATCCATGATGCCATTATGGCTCTGTACTCTAACCCCTCAGCTCGTGTGCTCTCAGCGGATGCCCTCTCCAAGCCATTTCAGATCACCAATGGGACGAGACAGGGATGTCCCCTGTCACCCCTAATATTTAACCTTGTAATGGAACCCCTAGCAGAAACTATAAGATCCAACAAACACATCTCAGGCGTGAAAATTGCAGAATTAGAACACAAAATCAGTCTATTTGCGGACGATGTGATCCTTATGGTCACTGACCCTGAACGTTCCCTGCCCGAGATCCAGAGGATGCTTGCCTGGTTTAGCGATGTTTCCTTCTACAAAGCGAACAAAGCCAAATCTTACATGCTTGACCTGGGACTAGACAAAACTACTAAGAACCACATAACAAGTAATTTCCCGTACGTCTGGGCAAACGATAGCATTACATATCTAGGGATCCAGCTCACTCCCTCTACTAAGGCCTTGTTCGCCTCCAACTATCTACCGATTCGATCTAAATGGCAGGCGGATCTCGCCAGGCTGGCATCCTTTGAGTTCTCATGGTCGGGCCGCTTGGCGGCATTTAAAATGTTCTACCTTCCACAAATACTATATCTGTTCAGGACACTTCCCATCCCTATACCCCGTAAATACTTTACATCACTGCAATCGATACTGTCAAGATATGTCTGGAAAAACAAGAAAGTTAGATGTAGTCACGCCCGAATGGTGAAACACCGTTCGGCAGGAGGCATGGGTTATGTCGACTTCAGAGACTATTATATGGCCTCTGTATTAACACAGACTAAAGAATGGTTAGCACCCGGCCCTCCCCTCACACCGTGGGGTAAAATAGAAGAAGCCTCGGTCCCGCATCATAGCCTATCAGCCTGGCTATTTGCCACCGCACTGGGGGCAAAAACTCCCCCCCATATGTCCCCGACCATCTATGCGACCCTATCGGCCTGGTCCCAATTCACACGCTCACTTACGGCCCACGACATACGATCCACACTACCTGTCCCTCTAGAGACACTGCAAATCTTTATGGTATCCACATCTTACTCCCGCTGGAAAGCTCTGGGGATAATCCACATCTCCGATCTGATAACAGGTAACGACCTGAAGCCCTTTCCAGACCTTCAAACACAATTCCACATCCCAGACTCTGACCTGTTCCTCTATCTCCGTACCCGACATTGTCTCCTCTCATTAGCTACGTGGACTTGCTCTCTCCCTCAAAAAGCGTGGATTTATTACAGATCCCCTACGGTCCACAATAAGGGGATTTCGACCTTTTACACTCTGCTTGGCTCCAAAACTACATTCACCAGCTGCAATGCATTGACTAAATGGGAAAAAGACCTAGGACAAGAATTCTCCTTGACACAATGGGAAAAAGCCGGCCAATCTACGTACAAAGCTACGTGCTGTTCCACCCTGTGGGAACTGGCATTCAAACTGACCTATCGCTGGTATATTACACCTGACAGACTCTCCAAATTTGACCCCACACTTGACAACACATGTTGGAGGAACTGCGGCTCGAAGGGTGACCTACTACATACACTTTGGGACTGCCCGAAACTAGACCACTATTGGTCCTTGGTGTTTAAACTTCTCAGGGACGTCACAAAGGTGTCTGTGGACAGACAACCGGCCGTGGCGCTTCTTTCACTGACTGTAGACCGCGTCCCTGCTCCATCGAGGATGATCACAATGCATATCCTCTTGGCTGCACGCCTTAATATCACCAGGAAATGGAAGGATCCAGAACCTCCCACGCTCAGAGACGTGGTTCACACCACACATACCCACTTTATCTATGAAACCACTCTGGCACTCCGCCACGGTAATAAAACGCAAAGCCTCAAGAAATGGCAGTTATGGACTGACTGGGTAGGATCATCAGGTTTAAATGACACACTCTCTTCCTCTCTTTGAACAACTTTACGTAGTGACCTGCCACACAGAAATGGGTAATACTCTTAGTTTCCCCTTGAGGAGGGGGGAGGTCCTCACCGGGGCACAGTATAGTTCCCAAAAGGGGTGCCCCGGGGGGGGGACCCTCCCTATCCTCCGACAAAACTCTCGCAATAATCTTTAAATACCTTGTATGTTTTGTTTAATATGTTGAATGTCTGATCCAAGAACACAGGGCGTAGACATTGCCTTATTTTGTACGTTACTACATGTATGTTATTCCATGTACTTCTTGAAAAAGACCACAGCGCCCAGTATAACGACAGAGAACGCAGAGAAAATAGATGGACCAATCACAATAGAGGAGTTTTTAGGTGCCCTCAGATCATTAAAACTGGGAAAGGCCCCAGGCCCTGACGGATACACACTACGATATTATAAAATATTCGCAGAAAAGCTTGCGCCTAAGTTTATCTCGGCTTACAATTCAATTTGTGACGGACATAGGATGCTGGCGGAAACTCTAATGGCAGAAATAGCAGTAATTCCCAAGGATGGGAAGGACCCTGCTCAGTGCGCGAGCTACCGCCCAATATCCTTGCTAAATGTGGACTTAAAAATTTTCGCAAGGATATTGGCTGATAGAATTCTGACGTATATCCCCGCCCTGATACACGCAGACCAGGTTGGGTTCACGCCAGGTAGAGAAGGCAGAGAAAATACCCAAAGAGTTTTAAGTACAATACATCTAGCCCAACAACTTAATAAGCCACTAATCATTATTTCGGCGGATGCGGAAAAAGCTTTTGACAGAGTGGATTGGGGATTTTTAAAAGCGATACTGCAACATATAGGATTAGGAAGGGGATTACAGAATTGGATTATGAGTCTTTACTCTTGCCCTACTGCAAGGGTAAAAATAAATGGGATAAAATCGGATAGCTTTTCCATTCAGAACGGAACCCGACAGGGATGCCCCCTCTCCCCTATTATATTTATCCTCTCACTGGAACCATTTCTGAGAGTTGTTAGAGCAAACACAGATATAAAAGGTATACGAGGTAAGGGAGAAGAATACAAGGTAGCAGCGTATGCTGATGATCTACTGTTCACAATAACCGCCCCAATAACATCGTTACCATGCCTATTTGCAGAAATAAAAAGATATGGAGACATATCTAACTTTAAAGTAAATTACAACAAGTCGGAAGCTATGGGAGTGGAGGTAGAGAGTCGGATGAAACAACAATTAACAGCTAATTTCTCCCTTAGATGGACAGATTCTCATGTAGACTATTTAGGGACTAAGATACCAAAGAAGATAAGTAGGATCTTTGAATTAAATTTTGCTCCTTTGATAAAACAAATTAAACTTGACCTACAAAAGTGGGACAAAGAAATTTTTTCTTGGTTCGGCAGAATTAATATAGTAAAAATGAATTTAATGCCAAGAATACTATATCTGTTCCAGACCTTACCAATAAAAATACCGACGGGATTTCTAAGAGATATGAGAGTCAGATTTATGAAATTTATTTGGGCAGGTAAATCTGCAAGAGTGCGGAGGAACATACTGAGTTTACCGAAAGAAAGGGGGGGAGTTGGACTTCCAGACCCCATAGGCTACTATGACGCCTCGCACTTAGCACGTATAGCAGACTGGTGCACACATCAGGAAGACAAACCATGGGTTAATATGGAACGTGAGATGTGCAACATTCCATTAGAAGGATTGGCATGGATAGCAGAAAGCAAGATTCCTCAGAGTATAAAAAAACACCCAACGATAAATGCCACTCTTAGAGTGATCAGAAAGATCGCTAAGAAAACAAATTTGCTGAAACACATTGGTCCAATGACACCCATTTTGGGCAACCCAAGCTTTGAGCCAGGTCTTAAAGACCGATGTTTTAACAATCTGAGACGGAAGGGAATTAGCAGACTGACACACTTTATGACCAATAATCATGTGATGCATAACGATCAAATGGAACAAGCATACGGTGAGGATTTAGACTTATGGAGACGAAATCAGCTGAGAACCTTCATAGGTTCTCTAAAAATCCGAGAGGAGGAGATAGGACCACCGTCGAAATTTGAAGAAATTTGCTTAAAGAAAGAACCAAAGAGACATATGTTATCATATATGTACAATCTATTGATTGATTCTAGTGCACCCCAAGAATTAGTTTTTATACAGGCATGGGAAAGGGACTTGGGCATAAAGTTTTCAGAGAAACAGAAAAACAAGATCTTTTCATTTATACATAAAGCGTCAATTGCATCCAGATACCAGGAGGGGGGTTACAAAGTACTGACCAGGTGGTACAGGACACCGAAGTTATTGAATCGGATCTTCCCGAATACATCAAGTTTGTGCTGGAGATGCCAGAAAGAAGAAGGGACCATGATACACATTTTTTGGAGCTGTCAAAAATTAAAGGAATTCTGGGACATGGTCTCGGAGACGATTCGAGAGATTACTGGGGTAAATTTAGGTGATAGACCAGAAGCATTTTTGCTCTTCGATATTTCACTGTCTCTGGAAAAGTATAAACAATCCTTATTAAGACATTTATTAACGGCAGCTAAGGCGTGCATACCAATCTTATGGAAGAGCACGATTCCTCCAACAAAAACACAATGGTTTAGCAGAATAAATGAGATTCAATTGATGGAAAATCTTACCATGGGACTCAGGGAGCGAGAGGAGGAGTATTTGAGGACTTGGACCCCATATATTGAATATGGGGGTTGTGATAACTAGAGGGGGCGGGAGGGGCTGGAGAGAGGGGGGAGAATCTGTTCCCTTTTTATTTTATTTTTATTTATTTTTTTCTTCTTTTTTTTTTTTTTTTTTTTATTTTTTATTTTTTTGTGTTGTCTCTGTTTTTTGTTTTTTCTCTTTGTGGGGGGGGGGGGGTGGGGGGGAAACTATTGCTCTTTGATGGTAAAGATGCTCTCTCGAAGATTGTAGTGGAGGGTAGTAAGAATAGGTAAAAGAATGCACTACAATTAAGGAAAGGAAAAATTGATATGATATAAAATGCAGATATTCCAAATATGGAATGTGAGATATTTAGTTAATGTTAAACATGGTTGATATGTCATTGAGGAAATTGAAATGGCTGTATTTTATTTTCTGTATATGATAAAAGAAAAAGATATATAAAATAAAGAATTATAAAAAAAAAAAGACCACAGCGGACAGAGGTAATACTTTGTTCTACTATTGAAAGCACTTACTGTTCCTCCTCCGAAAGGAAAATATGTAAAAATTGTTTTGTACATGCACTGTTGAACTGTATGACATATCTATTATCAATAAAAAACTATTGAGTCAAAAAAAAAAAGTTCTAATATGTTCACACAATTTTTGGCAAAATAAATTATAAATAATATGACCAATCATAGCAATCACATAATATCATGTTACCAGTTATCCAGTGGACACAGCGGTCACAGGAGGGGCCCTAAATTGCAGCAGGCTCAATCACATATGTATATATACGACTGAGCCTGCACATGCCTCCCCGATGAAGTACCGTATTTATCGGGGTATTGCGTGCTCCGGCGTATAGCGCGCACCCCTAATGTGGACTCTCATTCCTGTAAAAAAAACATTTTAGTACTTACAGTTTTGGTGTCTTGCGCGGCGTCCATCGGCGGCCTCCTTGGGTCCGGCGTCCGTCTGTGGCTTCGGTGGTGTCCTCCTCATCGGGTACGGCGTCCGTCTGCGGCTTCGGTGGTGTCCTCCTCATCGGGTCCGGCGTCTGTCTGCGGCTTCGGTGGTGTCCTCCTCATTGGGTCCGGCGTCCGTCTGCGGCTTCGGTGGTGTCCTCCCGCCTTCTCCTGCGCTGTTACCCATCGAATCGCCGCTTTCCGCGCTCAGTTTGAATGCCTGCACGGAAGTATACCGAGTGCAGTACAATCAGCTACATTCGGCCAGGCTCGGCTTCGCTCGTGCTCACGCTCTGTGACGTTTATGCGTGAGCACGAGCGAAGCTGAGCCTGGTCGAATGTAGCCGATTGTACTGCACTCGGTATACGTCGGCACAGGCATTCAAACTGAGCGCGGGAAGCGGGTATCAGCGTATATCGCGCACCCACAGTTTTCTCCTTATTTTAAGGGGGAAAAAGTGCGCGGTATATGCCGATAAATATGGTATATTTGCAGGTGCAGCCAGCAAGTGGTTAAACTGGCAAAAAAAAATGATTATTAAAAATAGGGGCATGTCTTTAATTACATGTTGCCATTTTATTCTACCCACTGTAAACTCTTTTCCTGGGTTGATAGCACTAATTCCAATAACATATTACTGTTTCAAAGATTATTAGATTGTTAAATATTATGATTGAAAAGATTTTAACTTTTTAACAAGACCCCAGAAAAATCATACTTACATTTTGGCATGCACACTATTTAGAACATTTTCTTTAGATTACACATTTTATTTCCCCCCTAGGCCCTTTGTGCCGTTGACATTCCCTAAATGTCTATGTATCATTCAATACATTGGTTTATGCCCTCATTGGATCCACATCCCCTCTAGTCTTGATAACATCTATTTATACACACATGGGACTTTAACCATGCACGACTTTCAATTTGTATAAATTCACTGCTACATGTATTTTTTTACCATCAATTTAAATGCATACCTTATAAAAAAACATGTAACAATTTTACAAAGTTGTAAATATTTATCATAGCTAGGCGTCTTGCATATAATTTACAACATACTTGAGTAAATAACATATTCAAGTAATACAACTTACATTTTTGTTTCCTACAAGTTTAGCAAATCTCTACACATTTCATGAAAGTTCACTTCTTCAGCAGAGTATCAGTTCTTGATAAATGTATGGACAAAACCAGCCCATATGTTAAAACATGAAGATGCTTTGAAATACCTAATAGGGCCATTGGATCTCCTGTGGCTGTTCTGTCCGACACTCACAGAGCAACCCACATGTAATATATCAATGCATATGCTAGATTTCTCCTTATACAGTATTTAGAATTGTGTAATGTGTAATGCTTGAAATTCCCAAATTTATATAAATATAAGTTGTCATTGTGTTCTTGATCCAAGTTTGTTTTTGAGTACTGGTTCATCTCTCCTTGTGTATACCAAACTTTAAGCTACATAACCTCATATATTGGTTTTATTTGAACATAAACAGGAATCAGTAAAAATATTAGTAAAAAGTAATTTATCAGTAAAAATCCAAAATGCAGAAAGAAAAACACATATGAAAATGCTGATGTTCTGTACAATTTTCTGATAGACACCGAAATAAGATACTAGCAACAATAAGAGTCACTACTTAAATGCACACCTAAATGCATAAATACTTCATATTTGGACAATTTTAGGGGTACAATATTCCTGGTAGTATATTCTATGCATTTTGAGATGTCAAATTCTTAGCTAATAGAGGTAATAATTTATCTGACCTAAACAGTAAGGCAATATAACAGTGGATTGGATGCCGTCCTTACCAGAAATGGTATATCTATCTTTGATGGCCAGGGTTCATTAGTGGTCAGATTGATTCAGGAAATTCAATGCTCTCACTAGAGGTTTGCTTCATTTTTACTTGATCTATAGCTTTGCAAAATACAATCCTTTTTAATGAAGAACTTGCATCTAACTATTATTATTATTAGTATTACCATCATTATTATTTTGTATTAATACTAATTTTACAGACATGCTAACTCAATCAATTGGATTATCTATTTATATAAAATGATTGATTGCCACTTGGTATTTTAAAATGTTGCAGAGGGATTTAAAAGTAATTTAGCTAAATACAAATCTGTATTCCTTGTGCACAGGTTCTCTTGAAATCAATGTATGTAATTATCTGTTTATTTTAAGCGGTGACATTTGCTCTTCAGATGTTTTATCTTAGAGAAGATGCATTTTTCCTTCTTCTGCCACAGCTTGATGCAAAGGTATGCAATGTGAAATGACATGAATCAATATAAAATGTCATGCTTCACTGTATCCTAATGTAATGGATATAACATATTTCTGGTTTGGAACTTGACATATTTGAATTATTTTCAAGCTGTCATATATCCTGCTGATGAGTGTTGGATTCTATTTAGTCATCGTGATTGTCACCTGTCAAAAGAGAAAAGAGATCCTTATTTAACACTAACAAAATACCTGTCATTTTATGGCATTGCTTTGATAGCTGTCCAAATAGATATCATTACATGCTGGTCACATTTAAACCCCAAGATGCTGTTTTTACTGTCAAGAGGCACTTTGAGAATGATGTCAATAAAGAGAAAATAATTATAGAAGGAGAGACGATAACATTTATTAGCTTCTAAAGTTGTTCATTATTCCCCACAGTTGTAATAATGTACAAATCTACCCTATTACATCTGAAGAGTGAAATTTCCCTTTTCTTGAAATGACTCTGGACAGAGTGTGAAAAGACATTTAAACATCCATGAATGGCTTCACGGTGGCAGTCGCCTTGATAACTTTTAATATGTGATACCTCTATGCAGCTGCTTGATTTAAAGTGTAACTGTCACCTCACAGGAGTAGTAGACAATTTGTGGCTGCAACATTGATTATAAATATACAACCAACCAATTGACTAGAAATAGTACCTTAGGGATATTTGCTCTAAGGTACATAAATCATTTAACAAATATACTGTATATCATTAATATATTTTCCTAAAAGCTGAATTTTCAATTATATGTTTTATTGTTTAGCATATTATTTATATTTGAATAATTGTAAAGCAGAAATGTATGGTGTAGCATGTGAATTTTTTTAGTATAGTTTTTAGATTACAGTAGTTGACAACATTCATACATGGATATCAAAGCAGATGTTTGGTAAAAAGTTAGTCTTGTATATTTTTGTATACAAACTGTAATCTGGCTGAAAGTTCTAAAAAATGTCAATCCTATTGGTAGAATGAGCAGACTGACCATTACATCTTGACTGAAACCTACAATTAACAAACAAGCATAGTGTAGTTGCTTGCATTTTATTGTAAAAAGCAGCAACAAAACTAGATTTGAGATATTATGCTTCCAGGTGATGAATGTTGATGTCAGTTTTATGTACTGTATCTTATCTTTCGTCCCTGTATGTTAATTATAGCCACAAAAATGAAAAATGTTATAACATATGTAACCCAAACAAAGATGGGCATGTCAGGTTAAGACTTCCAAACAGGGTGAAGTAAGGTAATTTCTCAGACCCATATCAAACTTGATATTACTAGTGCCCAATGACGCTGTTAGTGGCATTGGTTAATGCCAGACGGGGAGTGTTATGTCTCCAGGATACCTTTCTCTCTCCTGAGGTTCAGAAAAGAGAATTCACCTTGTCATTTAATTTGTATATTGTGATGTTGCATTATCAAGCTATAAATTATGTTTGTTCCAGGTTAGCTGTTACGCTTGTGCCACCTACTGGCCAACCATTAATATAGTTCATAACAAAGCCATCCAGCTACTTAAAGTGTCACTAAAGGAAAACATTTTTTTGCCTAAAATTAATGTCTGCAAGGTAGACAGACAGAATAGTGTAGTGATTCTGTTAAAAAAATGAGTAAATACCTATTAAATTCCTTCATCTATATCACCTCCGGCATTCTAGTTTCTGTTCTCTCATTCACTTCCTGGTTTGCATAGTTTGTTCATGTAATAACTAAATTTCCCAGTATGAATTGCGGTACACCCAGTAATTCACACCTCCTTGAAGTCTCTAACATGTAGAGAGCGTCCTACCACACAGATGTAGTTCCCAGGAGGGGGTGAGCACATTACTGACCACCGCAGTAAAGCCTCCCATCACGGTGGTCAGTAAAATCAGACAAGCAGGAAGTGAACAGAACAGAGAAGAAATAGAGCAACTTCTGAGCAAAAACAAAAACTGAGGAAGTGGAAAGAGGAATGTCTGCAGGTAAAGGATGCTTATTATGAAAAAAAAAAGAAATTCCTTTACAACCCCTTTAAGGATGTGATGTAAAAATCATGACAACCTCTTTTGTCAGGAAGTGAACCAGCCATAGGAATCAGCATGTTCAATCTCATGGCAGCAACCTAGATGCTATCTCTCCCCATCCATGGCATCAGAGGTAAGAAGTCTTCCCTTTCCTCCTCCACAGGCTATTAGGAATAAGCCATTTCAGTTACTATTCTATGTGATGTTTACTATCGTATTGTAATGTTATATTATTCTTGTTATTTTCCTAATAGCCTGTGGAGGAGGGAAGATTGCTTACCTCTGATGCCATGGATAGCATCTAGGTTTCTGCCATGAGATTGAACATGCTGATCCCTATGGCTGTTTCACTTCCTGACAAAAGAGGTTGTCATGATTTTTACATCACATCCTTAAGTGGCTGGATGGCTTTGTTATGAACTATATTAATGGTTGGCCAGTAGGTAGCGAAAGCGTAACAGCTAACCTGGAACAAACATAATTTATAGCTTAATAATGCAACATCACAATATACAAATTAAATGACAAGGTGAATTCTCTTTTCTGAACCTCAGGAAAGAGAAAGGTATCCTGGAGACATAACACTCCCCGTCTGGCATTAACCAACGCCACTAACAGCGTCATTAGGCCGGAGTAAAATCAAGTTCGATATGGGTCTGAAAAATTACCTTACTTCACCCTGTTTGGAAGTCTTAACCTGACATGTCCATCTTTGTTTGGGAATGTCTGTAGGATAAGTCCCAAAGGCCAGTCATTCATGCATGCTTGGCAGTCTTTAACGTGCACTACATCTCCTGACTTCAGGTCCGGTTTGTTAACTTGCCACTTATTTCTGGGTTGTAGGGTTTGGGTGTAATATCTCCTCAATCTGTCCCAGAAAGTGTTGGCTAAGCATTGCACCTGTCTCCATTGACATCTGAAAAGGTCTTTATCAGTAAACTCTCCATTTGAATCACTGACCGTGTTGTTTTTTTGAGTGAGTAGAGTTGCAGGTGTCAGCAATATAGCATTCTCTGGATTGTTAGTAACTGGGATCAGAGGTCTAGCATTTATGATGGCTGAGACCTCAGCCATGAAGGTGGACAAATGCTCATGAGTGAGTCTGGCATTCCCCATTTTAAGGAAAATAGAATCAAAGTTCCTGCGGGCTATGCCTATCATCCTTTCCCACACACCACCCATATGGAAGAATGAGGAGGGTTAAATGTCCAGGTACATCCTTGTTCGTTATACCTTTCCACGCTGTTGTTGTCGCGATTGGAAAGGACCTGAAGTTCCTTAACCGCTCCAACAAAATTGGTGCCCCTATCAGAGCGTATGTG
The DNA here is from genome assembly GCF_905171775.1 of Rana temporaria. Taxonomy (NCBI): domain Eukaryota; kingdom Metazoa; phylum Chordata; class Amphibia; order Anura; family Ranidae; genus Rana; species Rana temporaria. The sequence goes on from NC_053493.1 coordinate 223,674,837, forward strand.
CTTAACGGGACCTCTAATGGCAATGATGCGCCTGAGAGTGTTGAGAAAGCTGGAAGTGTCTATTGATTCAATCAACTTTATGTGAACAGCTCGAACAGACATACAAGTAAAAATTACTGCCCAGCATTTGCTGCTGGCGTGACCTCCCCTGGTTTGACGAGTGGTAACAGACCAAGGACTGAATACGTCAAGGCCCACACTTTTAAAGGGAGGATCTGAGTTAAGTCTGTCAGGTGGAAGGTCAGCCATCTTTTGGGTTTGTAAGAGTCCACAAAGCTTGTGGCAGGTAACGCAATTAAATGCACCTGCTCACATATCTTTTTGCTCCTATTATCCACAGTCCAGTAGCCCTCAAAGCTCCTTCAGTAAATAGCTAGCCTTGGTGTTTAACTTGACTGTGATAATGTTGTACAAGCAGGGCAGTGACGTGGTGCTGAGCTGGGAGAATGAGAGGATTCTTCTTGTTGGACTCTAAGGTAGCTTCTTTAAGGCCGTGTACACACAATCAGTCCATCTGATGAGAACGGTCTAAAGGATCGTTGTCAACGGTTAACCGATGAAGCTGACTGATGGTCTGATGTGCCTACACACCATCAGTTAAAAAAATGATCGTGTCAGAACCCGGTGACGTAAAACACAACGACGTGCAGAAAAAAACGAAGTTCAATGCTTCCAAGCATGCGTCGACTTGATTCTGAGCATGCGCGGGTTTTTAACCGATGCTTTTGCATACTAACCATTGGTTTTGACCTATCAGTCCATCAGTCCATCGGTTAAATTTTAAAGCAAGTTCTAAATTTTTTGACCGAAGAATAACTGACCGATGGGGCCCACACACGATCGGTTTGGACTGATGAAACGGTCCTTCAGTCCGTTTTCATCGGTTTTGACCGACCGTGTGTATGCAGCCTAAGGCGACCTCCTGTCCTCAACAGGTAACTGCTATCGAGGAATGGATCGAGTTTCCTTAGGACGCAGTCTTTAGGGATTGGCTTTTTGTTGTTAATACAGTCAATCTCTCTAACAAAGGTCTCTTGTTGCACAGTGTAGACGATCAGATGTTTTGATTACTCTAGGTTAGTCACTGAGTAGGTATTTTTACAGCGGTGCCAGCCTTTGCAGTTAGTTCCTTTACCAAAGAAACGGGCTATGTGGGATGAGGAAGTAATGGCTCTAATGAGTGATTTCCATGTGGAAAACCTGGTGAAGCCACTGTGACTAATGCAGACACTTGTGGACGAACTTCTGCATCCTTGAATGCATCTATCAAGCTAAAGGTCTCAGATTCAGAAGTGTTGTGTTCTGAATTGTACAGGAATGCAGGGCCTGTAAACCATGTTGTGTCATTAAGACAGTTGGCTGGGATAGCTCTGGTCGGTAGGTCTGCGGGATTGTGTTTAGTTGGTAAAAAGTGCCACTGTTTTGGGTGTGTGGATCTCCTAATCCTCAACACTCTATTTCTGACGTAGATTTAGAAGTGTCTGGTTTCATTGTAGATGTACCCCAGGACTACTGTCAGTGTAGAACTCAGTGTCTTTGATTTCTAGGTTCATCTCTCTAGTCATCGTGTCGGCTAACTCCACCGCTAACGCTGCAGAACAAAGTTCAAGCCTAGGTATTGTGTGTTCTGAGAGTGGGGCAAGTTTTGCTTTTCCCATGACAAAACCTATATGGCACTGTCCTTTGATGTCCTTGATCTTGAGGTAAGCGACAGCAGCGATTGACAGAAGCATTGCAGAAAACACAAAGGCCCAGATTCTCAACCGAGATGCGACTGATTCTTAGAATCAGTTACGCATAGATATCCATTAGATCCGACAGGCGTAACTCTCTTACGCCGTCGGATCTTAAGTGCATTTTTTTTGGACCGCTAGGTGGCGCTTCCGTCGAAATCTGCGTTGAGTATGCAAATTAGCTAGATACGCGAATTCCAGAACGTACGCGCGGCCGACGCAGTAAAGTTACGACGTTTACGTTAGGCTTTTCCCGGCGTAAAGTTGCCCCTGCTATATGAGGCGCAGCCAATGTTAAGTATGGCAGTCGTTCCCGCGTCAAAATTTAAAAAAGTTACGTCGTTTGTGTAAGTCGTCCATGAATGGGGCTGGACGTCATTTACGTTCAGGTCGAAACCAATGACGTCCTTGCGACGTCATTTGGAGCAATGCACACTGGGATATTTTACGGACGGCGAATGCGCAGTTCGTTAGGCACGGGGACACGCTTCATTTAAATGATACACGCCCCCTACCCGCCGAATTTGAATTCCGCCAGGTGATTTACGATACGCCGCCACAACTTACAGAGCAAGTGCTTTGAGAATACAGCACTTGCCCGTGTAAGTTGCGGAGGCATAACATAAATGATATACGTTACGCCCCCACAATTGTGTGTAACTGTACATGAATCTGCCACAAAGACTTTGGTCTTGGACTTCTGTAGACGGCACAGGAGCATATGGACGAGGGACCTTTAAGTTAGACAAGGCTGTCAGGGAATTTTTCCACTTTGTCCACTGATCTCTTTTCTCAGGGGGAAATGGATCATCCCAGTTCACTGTCTCTTGAGTCAGGTCTCTGAGAAGTGCGTTACCCTCAATGGTGACTGGATCTGCAAACCCGGGAGGATTTATGGTTGACAGAACGCCTCTTAGTGTAAAGGGCTTTTCTTCCCGACTAACCTGGAAGGTAAAGGTGTCTGACCTTAAGTCCCAGAGTAGTCCATGGCTATGTTGCATTGGCAGAGAATCAGAACCTAAGTCTAAGTCTTTGAACTCACCAGAGCAGTCTTGAGAGGGGAAGGCCTTCATCAGTCCTACACAGTTAGAGGCGATCTTGTGGAGCTTCAAATAAGAACAGGCTAGCATCTCTCTTTCCTTTATTTGCAAGAAAAGTCTATCCTCAAAGGACATTGCTACCTGCTGATCTTCCTTTTTTCTATGAAAGACTGTACACTCTAGGTGGTCTTGGTCACTGTCACAAGCGTGGTCATCTGTGTCTGGGTCTACAGAGGAAAAAGGTATGTGAGTACTACCTGGAAGCTCTTTTGTGATGAAGCTGTTGTGACATGGTTGAAAGGAGGAAGGACGTCCTTTGACAAGTACGTTAGTGAACATGCTACCGTCCATTGTGTGTCTGTGCACAGTCTTTAGGCAGACGTCCCCTACGATGACCCACCCCAGGTCAAGTCTTTGGGCAAAGGAAGCATTGCAGGGACCATTAATCTGTTCCCTTACTTTATGAACCTGCAAAACATCTCTTGCCAGGAGCAGTATTAACTGAGCCTGCTCCTCATATTCTGGTAGGAGATGGGCCATGCGTTTTAGATGAAGCTGGTGAATTGCTGCATCTGGTGTAGGGATTTCTGACTGGTTGTCTGGAACCTGATTGAACTCGATTATGGTGGGTAAATGTAGGCGAGTCTGACCATCTATGAACTCTACACAGAAGGCGGTAGCTCTTCTCCCCGCCGTCTCAACAGTACCCGCACAAGTCTTTAGGGAGTAAAGGGAGATCGGACCCTTAACACCGAAGGTGTCAAAGAATTTGGATTTAGCCATAGAGTGGTTGCTTTGGTCATCTAGAAGTGCATACATCTTGACAGCTTTGTTTCTGTGACCCATTGGATATGCTCTAATAAGACAGATCTTTGAACAAGACCTACTACCTTCAGGATCTTTGCATACCTCAGTACACTGTGAGTTAACCACTGAGATGTTTGAACCAGTGCTCTCTTGCTCCCTGCCATGCTCGCTAGCTTTCATAGAACAAAGGAGGATCAGCGGGTAGCAATGTCCTTTGAGGATAGACTTTTCTTACAAATAATGGAAAGGGAGGTGCCTTCCCCTCTCAAGACCACTCTGGTGAGTTCAAAGATTTAGACTTAGGTTCTGACTCTCTGCCAACGCAACATAGCCTTGGACTACTCTGGGACTTAAGGTCAAATACCACCTTCCAGGTTAGTCAGGAAGAAAAGCCCTTTACACGCAGAGGCGTTCTGTCAACATAACACAACTCATCGCCCACTGAAGTAAGTACCCACAGAAATAAGAATAATTTCTGCCTAGCACTAACTAGCCTTATAAATGTCCCCTCCCCTCCTGCTATCTATGATGACTAACCTGTGTTAAACTAAATGTGAGCTGAAAATTGGTAAGTATACACATTTCTAAAAAGGTTAGTCAACATAAGTAGCAAGTTGGGGGATGGGGCATTTTGAATGCTAAGTCAATGTTGAACACTAGGGACAACATGGTTGGTATTGTTCAAGAACATTATTTCTTCTGTTTTGGTCTTAAGTTCTCACAATAGCATTTTCATAATTTGTGTGGCTGTATCTATCAACTTTATTTCTAATTGTTCTCTCACTCTTTTCCCACAAAGAGTAAATTTACCCTTTCAGAAAAAGAAATTGTGAACTAACACCCTACATGCTTCCTAACCCTCCAGTCCATGCTGTACTTACCTTTGTGGATGATGAGCTATCAATGCCCACCCAACCAGTATAGTGGTCCAGGAAGTTTACATCCCCCTCTTCTCCTCTTTAATTCTTCAGGGCTTCTGGGACAGATCAGAGCAATTCTGATTGGTCAACCCTGGCACAGATAATTGCTCTGATCTTTCTCAGAAGCCCTGAAGAAAGATGGGGGGAGAGAAGCAGGGAATTAAAATCCACAACCTGGCTGCATGGGCACTGACATCTCACCATGGAAGTAAGTACAAAGAAGACCTGGAAATGAGGAGGCTGTAAGTTCACTTTTGAATTTTTCTGGAAAAAGTGAAACTAACCCTTTAAATGTTTCCAAGAACAATTGCCTTTTCTAGTGGTTTGGCTCTTTTCACAATATGTCCAAAATAAGGAAGATTCGGCTTACGGTAGTTATCTGGGATTCCGATGAAAGTTTGGGGTTGATTTGTTGAAAGATTCATTTATTTGTTGTACTTGCTGTCTATGTTGTTTGTAGATTTCTACAGCAAGACCACGATTTAAAGGCAATCGTACTCCTCTTGTCTTGCTTCTTTATTGTTTAACTTTTACATCCAGAAAGAGTGACAGAAAATACCATAGCCTAGAGATTATTCTGACATTTATACTTATGGAAACATCAGTACTTTTGAAGATCTTTTGTAGGTCTTTTATACTTGCTCTTGCCAGGGCCAACCTGAGTTGTATTTCCTGGCTGCTGGATCCCTTGTTGTTAATAATTGATCCAAAGAGGTAGAAGCTGTCTATTATTTATGTCTTTACCATGAAGTTAGCTTTTTTCCTGTTGTCATAACCTTATATTTCTTGAGACCAAAGATGATTCTTCCACCAATCTTAAAACTCCTATTATCGTACTCCAGTTCTGCTTTTCTCTTGTCAAATTTGTTTATTTGAATTTAACAAATCACAAAAATAGGTTCAAAAGTACTTCTAGAAATTACCATAACAATGTATAATAAACAACTATTGATTCACAAATTAACTAAAAGAAGACTATTTTGCATAGACTGTTTTAGGATTAGTGTTGCAGATAACATTTTTAGTTTAATCAATAGAGGCTGAAATCGAAGTCAGATTATAATGGTATAATAAGCCTCTATTAAGTAAAAAGTTAAAACTAAACCAAAATATGCATCAGAAAAAAGTGAGAAGGGATTATCTTTACTATAAAGCTTCTAGGAGCTTATGACTATATTTAGGATCCATGTGGAGTATACACAAGTATAGCTGCTTGAACCTAAGGGAAAAAAAAATAAAAGAAATGGAAAAAAAAGGATAGAGAAAGGTTTAATGAAAAGGAATGCAAAAGAGAAAAGAGATAAGAAGAAAAAGAAGAAGCGACAGGAAGAGTCCCCGGGGCTGAGTGCTTTAATAATCATAAGGTTATAAAAAGAGAGTGTAACAAATAGTAAAACTATTAAGGCATCAACAGGGCTTCATCAACATTTAATGGTAAGTAATGAGTCACCCAAGGGAGCCATATACTCTTAAAGTATTTTATTTTGTCTTGGGCTATGGCCTCTACTTTGGCATGGACCATAGCTTAATTGATTCTATGTTTGGTTTCATTTAATACCAAATCGTTAGACTTCCAGGCTTAAGCTATTGTCTGTTTCGCAGCTGTAGTAATCTGTAGTAAAAGTTTGAATTGTCAATGCGTAAGTATTGCTGGCTTGAGATTTTAGAGCGCTATCGAATGATCTGAAGAGATAGATACTGCAAATAGGGTTGAAAGGGTAAGAAATATCTCTCCAGTACCTTTTGACTACTGAACACTTCCACCAAGTATGAAGGTAAGAGCCAAGATCACTACAGCCTTGAAAGCATGATGAGGAGTAATTCTAAAGCAATTATGTTTTGTGAAGAGGATTTTGTAGTATTCCAGATATTGTCCCAATCAGGTGCTTCCAGCGAGAGATTAAGATCTGCCTCCCATTTAGCTACATATGAGGGTGGATCAGAATCGGGTTTAGTAACGAGTTGAGCATAGAGGGTTGAAATCAGTCCTTTTGCATGGGGATCATTTTTACATTTGCTTTCAAAGTGTGATAATTTATGCAATGCATATTTTCTTTGGATGTGGGGTGTAAAAAAGTTTTTAATTTGTAGATATCTAAATAGTTCCGAGTTTTTCACATAAGTCAGGGAACGGTATAAAGGAAGTCTTGGATATCAGGTCATGTAGTTGAGTTAATTTAGAAGTGGTCCAGGCTTTAAAGGATTTAGGAAAGGTCCAGGCAGGGTAGAAAAGGTGATTTTTAATGAACCATAAAATTGGAGTATGTGGAGATTGTAGACCTTTTTTTGATTTAAATCTATTCCAAATAGTTAGAGAGTGTTTGGTAACAGGATTAGTAATTGTTTTATGATCAGAGGATCACAGCCATAATAGATTGGAAATAGATAATGGATCACAATCTATTGACTCCAGAATTACCCACAGTGGTATTTCAGAGATTGCATGGTATTTAGTTATTTGTGCCAGTTGGGCCACGTAATAATAGGTATATAGATTAGGAAATCCTAGACCACCTTTACATTTAGGTAAGTAGAGAGTATGATTAGCTAAACAGGGTTTAGAAGAGCCCCAAACAAACTTGTTTATTCTACGCTGCAATATTCTTAAAAAGTATGCCGGAATAGAGATGGGCAGAATGTAACATAGGTGGGAAATTGGTTGAGAAGAGTTCAGTAGTATTGGGTGTAAGATTGACTCCTAGATAAGACAGTCAGGTAGTGGACCATGAAAAGGAAAGAGATGTCTGTGCTTGTTGCACTTCTGAAGAAGATAGGGAAATATTAAGTGTTAAAGATTTTTGAAGGTTAAAGGGTCACTAAAGGAAAAAAAACATTTGTGCTGAAATGACTGTTTACAGGGTATAGAGACATAATAGTTAACTGATTCCTTTTAAAAATGATTAAAAACAGATAAAAAACAATCATATAATGTACCTACAGTACATGTACCTACAGCAAAACGAAACTGGATTGATGCTGAGGGGTTTTAGACACACCTCCTTGATTAGTCACCACAGTGAGAAATCTCCCAGTACTGTGGTGATCAGGAAACAGACAACCAGGAAGTGTCCAGAACAGAGAGGAATTACAGCAACATCAAAGCAAAAATGAACAATGAGGACATGAAACCAGGACTGCAGTAAGGTAAAGGAAGCTATTTAGCTAACAAAAAAAATCCTTTATTGAACCTTTAATGTTTAAGCCTGAAATGTGGGCAAAATGATCTAGTTTCCGAATTAGGTTAGGAGCAGAGATATGAGGAGAGGACATAAAAATGTAAATGTTATCAGCAAATAAGCAAATGCCCAGCTAGCTCAAGGCCTTTAATAGATGGATCAGAGCAAATTGATTGAGCAAGAGGTTCAATGAGGAGGGAAAATAAAATTGGAGAAAGTGGGCAACCTTGACAAGTTCCTCTATGGATATTGAATAAATTGGATTTGTATCCTGCATATTTTACATAGGCCTTAGGATTATTATATGAAGATGAGATCCAACTAAGGAAATGAGGAACAAATCCCCAACGTTGTAGGACATAATGAAGGTAGGGCCACTATACTGTGTCAAATGCTTTTTTGACATCCAAGTATAAGAGGCAAAGAGGTATTCATCTTTTTTTGGCAGCATGTATCAGTAGTGTAGCCCTACATATATTATCTCCCGATTGACGCCTTGGGATAAAGCCTACTTGATCTCTATGTATCAAAGATCCTATTATATTGTTTAAACATGTTGCTAAGACTTTTGCTAAGAGTTTAATATCTAAATTAAGTAGGGAAATGGGTCTATAGTTGGAAAAAAGGTGATTCATCTGAATTTGGTTTGGGAATCATTGAATTAATTACTGTTAGAGTTTCAGATCGAAAAGAATGTCCAGCAAGAAGAGAATTGAGGGCTTTGGTCAAGAATGGGGTTAGGATCTGTGCAAACTTCATATAAAACATGGCTGAAAAACCATCCGGGCCTGGGCGTTAATTTATTTTAAGAGATTTAATAGCCATGTTAATTTCACTAGTGGTTATAGGATTTTCAAGGCTATCTCGTGGGCCAAGGGGATAGATGGGAATGTGATATGAGAGAAGAAGGAATCTGCAGAAGCTTGATTTAGGGGTTCCTCTTTTTTATATAAAAAGGTGAGATGTTTTTGAAAAGTGTGAATAATTTTCACAGGATTCCTGGTGTAAGTACCTTGTGACAGTTTCAGACGTATTGTTTTGGAGGAGTGAGTAGACTTTTTAAGGGCTCGAGCTAGGAGTGCCTAGATGTCCGTAATATTTTTTCAGGCACATTTTGAGAGGAAAAGATAAAGATCAAGATGTGCTTTATCTAATTGTGATTTTGTATTAGGACTAGGATTCGATTGACAGAGTGCATGGGAAGAATTAAATTCTGTCTCAAGTTTTTGCTGCAGCAGTCATTTTTCTTTTTTGAGAAAAGAGGATTGTTGAATACAGGCTCCACAGAGCACAGATTTATGTGCCTCCCATAGTGTTAAAGGAGAGATATCAGGAGTCTTGTTATAGGCTAGATAGTTTTTAAAGCTTTTTCCAAATCTGCGGAATGAGATGGGTGGGATAGAATGGAGTTATTAATCTGCCATGTGGGATCATGTGCCTTAGGGATTATAGAGGTAAATGTGGTTAGTACTGTGCTATGGTCAGTCCATGTGAAAGGAATAATGGAAGAAGAGAGAAGTTAAGGGGTTATTAATATGTGATCAATTTGAGAGAATGAGTTGTGAGGATGAGAATAGAAGGTGAATTGATGTTTAGCTGGATTTGTTTCACGCCAAGTGTATAGTAGAGAATGTTGCTAGAATAATTGCTGGAATGCATTTTTATGGGAAATTAAGGCGATGGAAATTGGGGATTTGTCTAGAAATGGATAACAGACTTGATTCGAGTCTCCACAAATTAATAATGTGCCCATTTTGACCACCTGTAGTAAATGAGAGAAAAGATGTTGGAGTTTTGTTTGGAGCATAATAGGATAATAATGTGACTGGTGAGTCAGATAGATACCCCATAAGTATGAGATATCGCCCTTCAGGGTCTTTAATCTCTGCCTGGAGTGAGAAAGGAGTTGTACGATGAAATGCCACCAATACTCCCCGTTGTTTTGTCTCAGTTGAAGTTGTGAAGACTTGAGGATATAAAGAGCCAAAATATTTAGGGGTAGACATTTTAGTAAAATGGGTCTCTTGGAGACATACAATATGCGCTTTTGTTAAAGCTAGGGAGCAAAATACTTTTGTACGCTTTGGGGTATGTTGAGGCCTTGTACATTTAAGGTAAGAACATTTAAGGGGGCCATTGATAAATCATGAAGTCAATATAAATCAATTGTTAGCCTCTTAAGTAAAGAATGTATCAAAAGTTAATTAGTAGTACCATCATTTCAAAAATAGATTAGATAGAAGTAGGGCTAAGGGTACCCCAAGACCCAAAAAGCCCCAAAAAGCCCCAATAGGGACAGGCGGGTAAATGGACTATATTGGTACACAGTAAATAGATAGTTCGAAACAAGAATATATAAAAAAAAATAGGTAGGTTTATCAACATAGTATCAAAAACGCATAAAAAACATCAAACATCACAAACAGATAAAACAGTACAACTTTCAACCGGGATTCCCCCACGGGACCTAGTTTCGGTGACACGTATGGTTGTCATGATACTTGTATTGTTTTATCTGTTTGTGATGTTTGATGTTTTTTATGTGTTTTTGATACTATGTTAATAAACCTACCTACATGTTTGATATTTTCTTGTTTCAAACTATCTATTTACTGTGTACCGATATAGTCCATTTGCCCGCCCGTCCCTTTTGGGGCTTTTTGGGGATTTATGGGTACTTGGGGTACCCTTAGCACTACTTCTATCTAATGAAGTCAATATAGTCAATATAGTCATACATTTTATTTGTGAACCACATAACCATACCTACCCCGGGTATTGAAAAAGGAATAAGAGTCATATAAACAGTTAAAAGTAAGTCAAACATGTAAATAACAAATACAAATATGGTGTACTGGGTGTGTAGGAAATACAGACCCAGAGACCAAAAATGGGGGGTTATTGATCAATGTACATATCCTTAAAAAGAACAATGAGATGCTCAAGTACAAAATGTTATCTAAAAACAATATGATTTATTTCTGTCAGCCGGTGTCGCTTTTCCCATTTTCCTCTTTCTTCATTGCACTATTGTTTTCCTGAGGACATTCCTGCGGACATGTCCTGAGGACATTCCATAATTTCACATGATGAATATATTTGTTGTAATAAATGAAGCACATGATGACCTTCTTGTAATCCCTTTCAATTACCAAGCGTGTATCTACACTAATGTTTCTAATTTCCTTGGCTTTTCCAAATCTTGCTTGTAAATCGGATGAATCTATTTTAATTCAAGAATAATATTTAGAATAATCTCGCTGGAGTGTGATATGATGGGAATTGTTCAATAGTTTTACAGTCTTTTAAGGCTCCTTTCTTTAGTATTGGACTATAATCTAACCCCTTCCAAACCAATGGTTTACCAAATTGTTGACATATGTTTGTCAGCACTTTAGCTGTTTTTGTTGTTGTTACTTGTATTAATTCTCCTGCAATGTTATCAACTCATGTGGCCTTCATTTTTTACAGTGATCTCAGTGCCACTCTGAATGTTCTTCTGTGTAGTATATTTCAGAAAAAAAGTGTTTTGGTGTTGGATGTCTTTGCTAATAATGTAATTATTATACAGGATTTATACTGTATAGCATTAACAGTTTATGTAGCATTTTGTTTACTTTAAAGGTCCTTTGTGGTTTCTTTCGATCTTTGCTTGATCTGAGTTCCAGCAGTTATGATTTCTCCATGGACATCTTTGAGTATACAGTACATTGTTATGGCAGATTTTTTAATGTCAAAAATCTTCTGGAAAGAGATCCTCATTTCTTCAAATTTGTTTGCATCCTGAGTCTCATTACAAAAGTAATTTTGATACCTATTTTTCTTAGCAACTCCTTTAACTTAATGATTTAGTTCTTTCACATAATTTTTACAGTATCTTTATCATTTTTAGGCACTTCTCTTTTGTGCAATTCTCACTGTAACTTAAATTTATTGGTCTTTTGTGTTTTCATCATGTTTTTCTTTTCTTTTCTTTTTAAATTTCACTTGTAGCTTGTCATATTTATATTATTATTATATAGGTTTTATATAGCTCCAACAGTTTGCGCAGCGCTTAACAAAATAAAGGCTGACATTACAGTTACATTACAATTTGGTACAAGAGGAATCAGTCAATTGATACAAAAGCTAATAGCTGTGGGGGATGAGCTGATGGAGGAAGTAAAACAGTGTTACTTAGAAGCAGGATAGGCTTATTTAACCGCTTGCAACCAATTGATTAGGGTCTCCGTGCTGGGGTGTTTTTCCACCCCGGTGTGGTAGGTGGCAGCAGTGGAGCTGAGGTTTGGGTGTTCTCTCCCAGCGACCAATCAGGAGGTTTGAGCCTCGCTGGGCATGCTGGAAGAGGGAACTTATGAGGCAGACGCCATTTTGTGTGGTCTTCTTCCGGTGTGGCACCCACCTTTAGGGTGGCCACCTCAATGAGAGACTGGCGGTCCAACAGGATTCTGATGAACCACCGGGGATCGAGGTGACCGGACACTGAAGGATTGACTCCTCTTTCAATCGGTACCTGTGGTGACGTTAATAAAAGAGGTTTCATTCTGACTTTCATCTAAAAGGGCCTGTGGCAGAGGTTCAATTCTGACTTTCATTCAAAAGGGCCTGTGGCAGAGGTTCCATTCTGACTTTCATTTAAAAGGGTCTGTGGCAGAGACTTTGTTCTGAAGAGATTTGAGCGGTGTTCCGGCTGCTAGGTTCGTGAGAGGGGCCTATCCAGGCACGCTAGACCCACTCAGGCAGGAGTGCTGTAAGAAAAGCTGCTATACCTGGGAACAGGACTGTTCCAAGTACTAAAGCCTGAACCTGCGATTCTCCTTTTTCACCTCTATCCCTTTCATCACCTGTTAACCGTTTTTACCCGGCTGGGTAATAAAGTGCACATAAAAGACTTTTATTCATGGACATTCCTTCACTGCTGCTGTGTGCAACATTCACTCCTAGAAATTCGGAAAGAGCCATGAGGTAAATCTGCCATCCCATTCAATAACCATTGGCTCCTTCGGGGGTGAGCGCTACACTAGTAAAAAAAAAAAAAATGCCATAAAACTATGCCCCATTTTGTAGACGCTATAACTTTTGCGCAAACCAATCAATAAACGCTTATTGTGATTTTTTTTACGAAAAATATGTAGAAGAATATGTATCGGCCTAAACTGAGGAAAATATATATTTTTGGGGATATTTATTACAGCAAAAAGTAAAAAATATTTTTTTTTTCAAAATTGTCGCTCCTGAACATATAGTGCTAAGCCCACTTACTGCGACAAAATACCCCGAATTAGTGGCCACCAGTGTATAGGAAGGATCCCTTTAGTTCTCCCATATAGAGGAGTTTATCTCCCAAGGTTGAGACACTAGGTTCTTCCATTCTATTAACAGGTTAGGACCCACTAATTTAGGGTACTTTGTCACAGTAAGTTGGTTTAGCACTATATCACCATATAGTGTGACCAAACCCCCATATTTTTGTGGGGGTTTGCCCCTACAGTAAGAAACACACAATAGGACACACTTAACCCCTTTAGTGCCCCCTAGTGGTTAACCCCTTCACTGCCTTTGCCATTTTCACAGTAATCAGTGCATTTTTATAGCACTTTTCGCTGTGAAAATGACAGTGTTCCCAAAAATGTGTCAAAAGTGTCCGATGTTTCCGCCATAATGTCGCATTAATGAAAAAAATCGCTAATCTTCTCCATTACTAGTAAAAAAAAAAAAAAATGCCATAAAACTATCCCCTATTCTGTAAACGCTATAACTTTTGCACAAACCAATCAATAAACACAAATTGTTTACCAACAATATGTAGAAGAATATGCATTGGCCTAAACTGAGGAAAAAAAAAATATATATTTGTTGGGGATATTTATTATAGCAAAAAGTTAAAAATATAGTTTTTTTTTAAGTTGTCGCTCTATTTTTGTCTATAGCGCAAAAAATAAAAAACGCAGAGGTGATCAAATACCACCAAAAGAAAGCTCTATTTGTGGAAAAAAAGGACGCCAATTTTGTTTGGGAGCCATGTCGCACGGCCGCGCAGTTGTCAGTTAAAGGGGTCTTCCAGATTCTGATAAGCCCCCCGCCCGCAAACCCCCACAACCACCGGCAAGGGTTGTGGGGATGAGGCCCTTGTCCCCATCAACATGGGGACATCCTCCCCATGTTGACGGCATGTGGCCTGGTATGGTTCAGGAGAGGGGGGGACAACACTCTGTCCCCCCTCTTTTCTGCGGCCGGCCAGGTTAACGTGCTCGGATAAGGAGTCTGGTGTGGATTTTTGGGGGAACTCCACGCCATTTAAAAAAAAAAAATAGGGGTGGAGTTCTCCTTAAAATCCACACCAGACCTGAAGGGTCTGGAATGGATATTTGGGGGAAACCCCACGTCATTTTTTTTTTAATTGACGGCGGGGTTCCCCTTAATATCCATACCAGACCTGAAGGGCCTGGTAATTGAATTTGGGGGGACCCCACGCTATTTTTTTTTTTTTTATGAATGAATTCTCTCTGAATTGCCAGGAGCCGACAATTCATTATAGCCACAAGTCCGGTTTTAAATTACTTTTCTTCTTTCAGAAATTACACTTTGTGCAGGGACAGTTCTAAGTACTGGAAACATGCGCTATTTCACATGCTAACTTTACACCCCCCCTAGGTACGAAATGTAAAGGAATATTTAACTTTTATTGTTTCACTCTAAGCATTATTAAATTCACTGCTCCCGAAAAAAATGTCTGTTTTTAAAACTTTTTTTGCAATGATACATGTCCCCTGGAACAGGACCCAGGTCCCCAAACACTTTTTAGGACAATAACTTGCATATTTGCCTTTAAAATTAGCACTTTAGATTTCAAAAACGTTTGAGTCCCATAGACTTTAACAGGGTTCTAAAGTTCACACGAACATTTGGTGTGTTCGCAAGTTCTGGTGCAAACGGAACAGGGGGGTGTTCGGCTCATCCCTACTCATATATTAGTTTCACCTTTTATGTTGCATTAGTGAAATAAATGAACTTTTGCACGATATTCTAATTTTTCGAATTTCATGTGTATATTGATAGCACAAATATCTGAAAGGTCTGACACTGTCATGGAAAAGATATTTAAAATAAGGTATTTGGAAGGTAATATTGCCTAGTATAGATCCCCACAACCACTCTCAACAATACTTACATTGTCTGTGTCTATGCAGTAATAGTGCGTCAACATAAATCAGAAAACCCCCTGAGGGCTGTCGATGATGGGAGCTGAGGTGGTAGTGTCACCGCCTCATTTTCTTAAAGTCCCAATGTTCTTTCTCCTTTTCTCATTGTTAGTACTTTGAATTTTATTTGTTGGGTGAGTGGGAGCCAGTGGAGAGATTGGCAGAGAGGGGTGGAGGACACTGAATGGCTGGTAAGGTGGATGCGTCTTGCAGCGGCATTCATGATGGACTGAAGGGGGAATAGTCTATATAAAGGTAATCCAATGAGGAGGGAGTTGCAGTAGTCGAGGCAAGAGATGACCAGGGAGTGAATTAGAAGCTTGGTGGTGTCAGTTAAAAAGGGGCGTATTCTGGAAATGTTGCAGAGGCTAAGGCGGCATGATTTGGACAGGGATTGGATGTGGGCCTGAAAGGACAGTTCAGAGTCTAAGGTTACCCCTAGCACCCTGGCATGTTGGGACAGACTGATAGATGTGCCTTTGATCTTTATAGAGAAGTCAGGGGAAGGGGGATGTGGGGGAGGAAATATTAAGAGCTCAGTTTTAGATAGATTCAGTTTGACGAAGTGGTTTGACATCCAGGCTGATATGTCTGTTAGTAAATCAGTGATGTGTGAGGAGATTGATGGGGTGAGCTGAGGGGCAGAGAGATAGATACAGTATATTAAAAGTTCATGGACTATTCCCCATTATACTTCAGGCCACACCTTTGATAATTCATTTGAGCAATTCTATAATCTCATTGAGTAGAGAATGTATGGTCATGTCCATGTGTATGGAAATTGCACTGGATACTCAAATAATTTATTAGTGATGAAGATGTCATTGTGGTAACTGAGGCTGCTTAGTCTTTCACTACCTTATGTTTTTTTTTTCCCATGACCATGTTTTGGCATTCCAGTTACCAATCTCTAAAACTATAGGGATGATTTAGTAAAGTCAAATAGTCAAACAACTTTTTTGCTTGCACATGACTGGATGATGGAAGTCAGCAGAGCTCTTAATTCACTAAACTCTGGGCATATTCCCTTTCACTCTTTGGGTGTTGGTGGTGCCTTCACACCTTAACCCTTACCGGTTGATTGACTTTATGTCCAGGTAAAAAGGTCTAATTACACATTTTACCATCCAATCATCAGTGCTAGGCTGAACAATAGCACCTACTAATTATGTAAATTTGGTTTGGTTTCAAAATGATTGGGCTAAAATCACACTTCACAGCATTGCATGTGAATCGCACAGGAACACACATTACATTGTGATTTCCTGTGTGAAACAGCCCTAACAGATGTTTTACATGAATGGAACTATTTTAGGCTTGTTAGTTGATAAATCACTGTCTGTTCTTTGTTATATTGTATCACATCTTTATTTAATGAAAAGACTGACACATTTTGGACATGTATCTATGTTCATTTTGGTATTCTATCCTAGAACCCATAATAACTGTTATACTGCCAAATGTGTAAACTGCAAATTGCCTATCTCTTCCTCGGCAGCCTCATCTGACTAAAATGTATTCATTTTTGTATGTTTACTATTACCAATTTATTCAAAAGGTTTTCTTTAATTCTTTCATCTGGTAAAAAAATAGAAAAATACATTTTCTGACCTTTTTTTCCTACATGTCCATCCTATATGAATAATAAACAACATGCATTTGTATAGATATATTTCTAAACAAAATGGTTGTCCTTCAATAAATGTGTTCTGTTGTGGTTTCTATTTCCCAGAGGGCCAGGATTGTTCTGTGTCTCAGTAAGAAGGAGCAACATCAAATGTAATCAGACATTAGTATGCATAGTCATAGACTTTCATCTTACAAGATTGTAGCTCAGCGGAACACTTGCAATAGTGCAGCAATGTAATGTCTGATTGAAAAATGCCTAAAAGAGCAAACCATTTATCACAGTAGCAGTTCATGGCTAAAGTACAACGAACTCCCCAGAGTAAATAGATATATTGGTTTGCAGAAAAAAAGTGTGTTTCTTGTGGCAGTTTTGTATCTTGTGTTGCATAGAGAAATGCTGCAATGCACAAAGTAAAATATTGCCATGGTGACTTAGTAAATTTAAAATTCGAAGATGTCACTCTATATATTATTTGTGGAAATCTCTGATTAGCTTGTGCAATAACTCACAAAGCATAAAACCTGTGTGCAATAATGTATGAAGTATACAATAAGTGCAATCAGTGTATTAATCATACAACACACTTTGCTGGGTGTGCTATTGTAATGTTAAAATGAACATTTACTTCTGCTAAATCTGGCAGTTTCCCTTTTGCCCTCCTCATAAGTACCTCATAAAAGGACTAATTTAAAGTAGATTTATAGATGTTCAGCTACAGGGCAAAGCCACTGTGTAGTAAAATATTGGTCTGTTATGGTCTATGTGAGTAGCACATTAGGTCTCTCTCTTGAAGATAACAAATGTAACAGTAAACTAATTTAAACCTCAATTTACTGATGGAGAAAGATGAGTGGTAACATGAAAAAAAAAATCATATCTTTGAATTCTTCATATTTTTAGAGAAATTAAATGTTATAACGTGCACTGACATGTTAATCTGCTTATCAGTATTTTATGTGGATAACAGTAATGTATGCCATCTTAAATTGATCTGAACTTTTTAGAGATCATGAGTTCTGTTCTGAATGCACATATTTATATTATTATGATTACTTTTCTGTATGGTAGCGCATTTGTATAGTCTTGTTGCAATAACACAGCTCCCCAGGCTGTCTTTTTTCCAGTGGCCCAAATATACAATATATCCTGCAACTCGTATATTAAGTTAAATAATTATTTAAGTTGAAAAGAAACTTGTGTCAAATTATTCCTTTGGCAAATTTCTGGTGGTTTGGTCCATATGAAAAAAAAATCCCCAATGCAGATGTGGCCAATTTTGCTTCAAAGGTGAAAATTCGCACAGTTAGATCGAACATTTTTTTTATTTATAATTACCAATAGTCAGGGATGGACTGGCCATTGGGACTACAGGGAGTTTCCCGGTGGGCCGATGGCTCAGTGGGCCGGCTTCAGTGACAGCGGACTGCCGCCCCCCTCTGCTCCTGTGTCTCTCCCTTCCCACAGCACTCACCTTCTCTCCCTCCCCGCAGCACTCTCCTGGGGGGGACCAGAGGAGCAGGGGGGAGGACCAGAGGAGCAGGAGGAGGACCAGAGGAGCAGAGGGGGGGGACAAAGGAGCAAGGGTGAGGTGACAGATAGCTGATTTAACAGCTATGGCATGGGAGTTTATCACTTCTGCCTAATCTTGTCCCATAAGGGGGGGCACCGAACTGATTCTTTGCCCCGGGTGAAATAATGTCTAGCTTCCCCACTGGTACTGCCTATAAGAGGACCAGTACCAGCCGTTCTACTCTAATAAAGTAGAACAGCTAGTGGCTAGTGAAGGGGGAGAGGGGGCTTTGGTGGCCGGGGGGGGGGGGGGGGGGTGATAGTTGCCCGGCCGCCATGTGAGAGACCTGTCAAAGTGGGCCAGTCTGGATGAAGTCCAGGGCCAAATTTCTGTCCCAGTCCAGCCCTGCCAATAGTTGTAAGAAATTCATGTATCACTTTAAAGAGACTCTGTCAAATTCCTCTTGCAGGCCAAAGTAACAAAGGGGTTGATTTACTAAAACTGGAGCACTCAGAATATGGTGCAGCTGTGCATGGTAGCCAATCAGCTTCTAACATCAGCTTGTTCAATTAAGCTTTTACAATAAAACCTGGAAGCTGATTAGTTTTGATGCAGAGATGCACCCGATTTTGTACTCTACAGTTTTTGTAAATAAAACCCAAATAGCTAGATTCAGAAAGACTTAGGCTGGCGTATCAGTAGCTATGCCAGCCTAAGTCTGAATCTGCGCCGACGCTAATTTAAGTGTATTCTGGTAACCAGATACGCTTAAATTAGGCTCAGATACGAGCGGCGTAAGTGTCTTACACCGTCGTATCCTAAAGTGTAATTTTTAGGCTGACCGCTAGGTGGTGCTTCCATTGCGGTCGGCGTAGAATATGTAAATCACTAGATATGCCTATTCACGAATGTACGCCCGGCCGACGCAGTACAGATATGCCGTTTACGTAACGCATTATCAGGCCTAAAGTTATTTCATCAAATAGCTGGAATAGTAATGTTAAGTATGGCCGTCGTTCCCGTGTCGAAATTAGAAAATTTTACGTAGTTTGCGTAAGTCATCCGTGAATAGAGATTTACGTCATTTACGTCCACGTCGAAACCAATAGGACCGTGCGGCGTACTTTGCCGCAATGCACACTGGGAAATGTAGGCGAACGGCGCATGCGCCGTTCCAAAAAAACGTCAATCACGTCAGGTCAACCAAAATTAACATAAAACACTCCCCCTCAGCCTATTTTGAATTAGGCGCGCTTGCGCCCGCCACATTTACGCTACGCCGCCGTAACTTAGCAGGCAAGTACTTTGTGAATCATGTACTTGCCTCGCTAACTTACGGCGGCTTAGTGTAAATGCCATACGATACGCCGCCGCAACTATGCGCTCGCCATCCTGAATCCAGCTATAAGTTTCTTGCTATCCTAAACCCTGGTCCACGTATATGTACCTTTGCCACACTTCCTTACCAAGCCAAGCCATTACACTATTAGTGGCCATGCCCTTAACCACTTCAATACAGGGCACTTGTACCCCCTTCCTGCCCAGGCCAACTTTCAGCTTTCAGTGCTGTTGCACTTTAAATGACAAGTGTCTGGTCATGCAATGCTGTACCCAAACTACATTTTTTTTAATTCTATTGAGACAGCTAGAGCTTTTTTTGGTGGTATTTAATCACCACTTGTTTTTTTCTTTAAACAAATAAAAAAAGACCAACATTTTTAAAAATACTTGTTTTACTTAGTTTATGTTTTAAAATTTAGTAAATAAGTAATTTTCCTACTTAACTTATGTGCACTGTTGAGGCTGTACTGATGGGTACTGATGGGCACTGATAGGCTGCACTGATGAGGCAGCACTGATGTGATTGTGCTGATGGGCACTGATAGGTGGCACTGATAGGCGGCACTGATAGGAAGCATTTATGGGCACTGATAGGCGGCAATGATGGGATCTAAAAGGTGGCACTGATAGTCGACACTGATGGGTGGTACAGATGGGCACTGATGAGGAGGCACTAATGGGCACTGACAGGCATCACTGATGGGCACTGATTGGCATCATTGATGGGCACTGGTGAGCATCACTGATGGCGCTGCACTGATAGTCACTGCACTGATTATCAGTGTAGATGTCCCCACTGAGGAAATTGTCTCTCCTCTGCTGACAGTTGATGAGGGGAGTAGTAGGAGACAGGCCCGGATTTACTCCCTTTGCCGCCCCAAGGCCGGGTCCTTCAATGCCGCCCCCCCATTAAAGGGGGGGGGGGCGACGCGTGGGGGTAATCGATTTTTCCCAGACAATGACTGGTGTTAGTGCTTCAATCATCCCGGCACCATGGTTGTTATGGTGTCAGGATGATTGAAATGCATTATTTCTATCATTACATTGTAATATAAAATGAAATAGTTAAACTCAACATAAAGCAGAATGAGTGTGAGCCCTGAGCGTGTCACTTGCCACCGTTGCTTGTCACCAGATGGGAATGTCACTTGCCACACTGCCTGCCACCAGATGGAGATGTCAATTGCCACGCTGCCTGCCACCAGATGGTGATGTCACTTGCCATGCTGCCTGCCACCAGATGGGGATGTCACTTGCCACACTGCCTTCCACCAGATGGAAATGTCACTTGCCACACTGCCTGCTACCAGATGGAGATGCCACGCTGCCTGCTACCAGATGGGGATGTCACTTGCAGGCCCGTCGGAACAGGAGAGGCAATGCAAGCAATTGCTTGGGGCCCCGAGCTGGAAGGGGGCCCCCAACTAGGGTGCCCACGTACATTGTCCCAGAATAAAAAGAACACTGGGAACATTCAGGAAATCATGGGACTGAGCCACCATAGCTTTGGCTCTGGCTCCGCCTCCACCTGACTATACACCAAATCACTGGTTGCTATAGCCGACTAGCGTCTGGCAACCAGTGACGTCACTGCCCTGCTTGAAGGTGGAGGAGGATTTCACTTCCTCCTCCTCTGCACTATTGCTTAGGGGTTTGAATCTGCTCGAGACCCGATCAAATAGTGGCAGCCCTGTAGCACCAATCCTCCTCTCCCTTACTGTCTGCTTTCACAGCTTTGACCAATAAGGGAAGGGGGCACATATTTCTCCCCGCCTCCACCCTCCCTCTTGTGCAGAGCCCGGGATCGTCTGTCCACACTTGGTGAAGGGAGAGAAGTTTCAGCAGCATGGAGAACACAGACAGAGGCAGCAGTGACAGACAGACCAGAGCTGCAGACATCGGAGCTGTGCAAGAATTCTTCCTCCTCATCTTACTGTGAGTCCCCCCCTCCTCCCCCTCTGGGGCTGCTGTGTGTGTGTATAATGACTTTCTGCATCTGTTCACAGTCACACACTATTCACCTTCTGGGGGGGGGGGGTCTGCAGTCTTCCTGGCCAGTGCTCTTTTTTTCTATTAGAGGGGGTGACCAGGGTCCTCCCATCACCCCCTGCAGTTCTCCAAGCTAGGGGTCTTTTTTAACTGGTGGGGGAGGGAGGGGAGTTCCTGGATGGGGGTCCCCTAATATCACCCCCTGCAATCCTCATAACTGGAGGGGAAGAGAGGGGGATTCCTTTATTAGGGACCCTTCTTATCACCCCCCCCCCACACACACACAGTCCTCCTAGCTGGGGGTCTTGTTTATCTAGAGGCAGTGTGTCCATAAGGGCACCACCCTCCTCTCTCCAGCCACCCCCTCTATCAGACAGGGGGGGGGCACAGTTTGATGGAACAGTGACAGCATTTGTCAGTGTAGGGATCACAGGTAGGTTAGTGTAGGGATCAGGTAGGTTAGTGTAGGGATCAGGTAGGTTAGTGTACGGATCAGGTAGGTTAGTGTAGGGATCAGGTAGGTTAGTGTAGTGGTCAGTGTAGGGATCACAGGTAGGTTAGTGTAGGGATCAGGTAGGTCAGTGTAGGGATCAGGTAGGTTAGTGTACGGATCAGGTAGGTCAGTGTAGGGATCAGGTAGGTTAGTGTACGGATCAGGTAGGTCAGTGTACGGATCAGGTAGGTCAGTGTAGTGGTCAGTGTAGGGATCAGGTAGGTTAGTGTAGTGGTCAGTGTAGGGATCACAGGTAGGTTAGTGTAGGGATCAGGTAGGTTAGTGTAGTGGTCAGTGTAGGGATCACAGGTAGGTTAGTGTAGGGATCAGGTAGGTCAGTGTAGGGATCAGGTAGGTCAGTGTAGGGATCAGGTAGGTTAGTGTACGGATCAGGTAGGTCAGTGTAGTGGTCAGTGTAGGGATCACAGGTAGGTTAGTGCAGGGATCAGGTAGGTTAGTGTAGTGGTCAGTGTAGGGATCACAGGTAGGTTAGTGTAGGGATCAGATAGGTCAGTGTAGGGATCAGGTAGGTCAGTGTAGGGATCAGGTAGGTTAGTGTACGGATCAGGTAGGTCAGTGTAGGGATCAGGTAGGTTAGTGTAGTGGTCAGTGTAGGGATCAGGTAGGTTAGTGTAGGGATCACAGGTAGGTCAGTGTAGGGATCAGGTAGGTCAGTGTAGGGATCAGGTAGGTTAGTGTAGTGGTCAGTGTGGGGATCAGGTAGGTTAGTGTAGTGGTCAGTGTAGGGATCACAGGTAGGTTAGTGTAGGGATCAGGTAGGTTAGTGTAGGGATCAGGTAGGTTAGTGTAGGGATCAGGTAGGTTAGTGTAGTGGTCAGTGTAGGGATCACAAGTAGGTTAGTGTAGGGATCAGGTAGGTTAGTGTAGGGATCAGGTAGGTTAGTGTAGGGATCAGGTAGGTTAGTGTACGGATCGGGTAGGTCAGTGTAGGGATCAGGTAGGTTAGTGTAGGGATCAGGTAGGTTAGTGTACGGATCGGGTAGGTCAGTGTAGGGATCAGGTAGGTTAGTGTAGGGATCAGGTTGGTCAGTGTAGGGGTCAGGTAGGTCATGCTGGCATCTTTATGCTTCCCACATTGCTTTTATTTATATTTTACCATTTTGTGATCACTTTTATTGGCTATATTTACACTGATTTGTAAGATATTTTTATAAATACAATTCATTGGTTGATCTACACCATATGCAGCCCTCTTTTATATGTCATGCTATGCTGGGGCACTAGTGATTCATCTTGCCCCACCATCACCCCTTCCATCCACCCGGCTGTTGGTTTTCTGCTTGCTGTGGTTCTGCGCTGTGCGTGCGGGGGGGCCTCCATGTCCATTTTGCTTGGGGCCCCCTAATTCCTTGAAACGGCCCTGGTCACTTGCCACGCTGCCTTCCACCAGATGAGAATGTCACTTGCCACAACTGCCTGCCACGAGATGGGGATGTCACTTGCCACACTGCCTGCTAGCAGAATGGGAATTGCCACAGTTACCTGGCTGCCACTCAAAAAGTATCAGTTTGTCTCTAATTGCATGTAAAATCAAGCCCCCTCCAGCATTGCAGAGTACTTGCCTCTTTAAACCGCAATATACATTTTGACATTTCTTCCTCAAGTGATAGAATATTACTTAAAGGAGTTGTAAAGGATTTATTTATTTTTTTTGCTAAAATGACTGTTTACAGGGTATAGAGACATAATAGTTAACTGATTCCTTTTAAAAATGATTAAAAATAGATAAAAATCAATCATATAATGTATCTACAGTTTCAGTTTTGTTTTTGCATGCTGTTTCCTGCTCTGTGATGTACAGAGACTCAGAGCCAATACAGGGCAGTGATGGTTTGTAAAACGAAACTGATTGGTTTTGAGGGGTTTTAGACACACAGTAATCACACCTCCTTGATTAGTGACCACAGAGAGAAAGCTCCCATTACTTTTTTCATCAGGAAACAGACAACCAGGAAGTGTTCAGAACAGAGAAGGATTAGAGCAAAACTGAACAATGAGGACATGAAACCAGCACTGCAGTAAGGTAAAGGAAGCTATTTAGCTAAGAAAAAAATAAATCCTTTAGTGACCCTTTAACTTGCTATGAAAAACCATTGTATGTGCTGTGGTATCATTGTATTTTGTCCATATACAGCTGTTGTCCCTTTGTCCATTTGCATGGAATAAAACATTGATCCAACAAATCTTATTATTTTCAGTGCTGAACTCAATCCTTACATTCAGTCATGCACAGATGTACAGTGCAGGCTCCTCTGAGATAGCCGACAGCCGCACTGAGTTGACTTTATTGGTAGATCAGCTATGACTAAGCACTAAGCATTAGTGTGAAACACGTCAGCTATGTGTTCTATCTTTGCTGTGACTTTTATCCTATTTTGCCAATAAAGGCAACTCAATAGTTTGTTGGAGTGTGGCTGTCCATATACATCCTTTTGTTTCCTATTATTGGATTGTCCCTGTTCATGTGTAAAGCACAAAAGGGGCAAAACATGTAGAGTCAGGGGAATGCAAGGAATTTTAGCTTGGGAGGATACCAAGGAAAAACAATAACTAGAAAAAGAGATATGGACTCATTGACAGTAGAATATAACATATGATAACTTTGCAGCTAGGAGGATGAAATACAAATAAAATACAGATAAATTATAGCATGTAATAGTAACAGAAAATATGCTGGAAATATTTAGAACATAGCACAGTGGGTTCTAGAAAAATTATAAATGCCAAAAGTGCATTATAATAAAATGTATTTATTAGGGGTAGGGGTGATTATTCAAATAAGCGCCAATAAAGATAAAAACTTTTAATAATCATAAGATTTTTTTAATTTTTTTGAAAATTCATGGAAGAATAAAAGTTAAGTTTTAAATAACTGATGGGTAGATATACAAACTAGTAATGTATGTCAAAATCCATTCCACTAAACATTTATTAATTGCATGCAAATGCAATCTGCTTAGGAACACCAACCTCTCCAGACTGAAATCTACTCATAAAGACATTCTGATATTGGCATAGCTCCTCCCAAGATCCAGCCCACTACTTGCATCTGAGCTGAGGACTCTTGAGTGGAGTGCTGAGTTATAATGCTGTGATGTTTTCAGGAAGCTATGTACTGTACCATGCCGAAAAGCACTGATCTCAGTAATTACATCTCTAGATTAAAAATATGATAATGATAATGGTTATCATATTTTTAATCTAGAGATGTAATTACTGAGATCAGTGCTTTTCAGCATGGTACAGTACATAGCTTCCTGAAAACATCACAGCATTATAACTTCAGCTTTAGCTATTTTACTAGACACAACATGTTTTCCATGATAAAGTACATCAGCCCAAGTTCTTAACAACTAGTATAAGTTAAACCTCTCATATGTATTATACATTTAATTAAATGTATCCCCTTCATAATGCCTTATTACAGGACACTGCCCAATGCCCCATATCCAGGCCATGCCCTTACAAACAATTTGTACTAGTAGGGCCTCAGCATCTTTCATTCCCCAGTTAGTAAAACTTACGATTTAAAGCCCAACTCACCTTTGTTCATTCTATTAGTAGTACAGCTATTATAAAAAAAAAAGGAAAAAAAAGAAAAAGCTCTGCTTGGAATACTTCCACACTTACTGATGTTGTCCTCTAAAATGATACCCTCTCAACCATTAGATTTTTATCAAGCTGACTGTACTCACAATACAATAATAAAAAGAACTATCACAGATGGGATTTTCTATCTGCATCATTGAGGATGAGGACTATTGAGCACGGGGAAGAGCTGGAGAGAATTAGTATATATATATATATATATATATATATATATATATATATATATATATATATATACTACGGTACTTTGTTTACATAAAGCAGGTTAATATGCATGCATTAAAACACTATAATCAAAAGATGTAAAAGACCATGTAGTATTATTCATACATAAGAAATGTCAACAAAAAAGAAAACTATTTACTATTTTTTCCACTAGGTTATTAATTAAAAAAAAATAAAAGAGCATTCCCACTTTATGAGCCACATGGCAATTCACTGATAATTTTAGGCCATGTGAACAGGTTATTTTTTTTAAAACTATTAGTTTCTTTTGTCCTACTACCAGATCTTTACCAGTATACAAAAATTGTCCCTTAGGGCCCTTTCACACCAAGGCATTTTTCGGGCGTTATTCAAACTTTTTTCAGGCACTTTGACATAAAAAAAAAAGCCTGTAAAGCGCCTGAAAGAAGCCTCATCTGCAATCCCAATGTGAAAATCTGAGTGCTTTCAGAGGCATTTCACACTGTCAGTGCCCGAAAAAACGCTGGTAAAGCACCGCTAAGACCCTAAAGTTTTAGGGCGTTTTTGCAGTGCCTCAGTGTGAAAGGGCAAGGCATTTTTACAGCGCTTTCAATTCATTTCAATGGAGAGGGGCATTTTTAGAGCGTTTTTTTCAGCGCCCAAAAGTTGCTCCAAAGATGCTGCTTGCAGGACTTTTCTCGACGTCCCGCCAGTGCAACGCCTCAGTGTGAAAGGACAAGGCGTTTTTACAGCGCTTTTAATTCATTTCAATGGAGAGGGGCGTTTTTGGAGTGTTTTTTTTCAGCATCCAATAGCTGCTCCAAAGATGCTGCTTGCAGTGTGAAAGGGTCCATTGAGATGCATGGAGAGCGTTTTATGAACATTTTAATAGCGCTATTTTTAACTATTTAAATGCTTCAGTGTGAAAGGTGTCTAAGACCTTGCATCCACTACTTATGTGCGAGATAGTTCCAAAATAAATAAATTTATCAATTCAAAATTCCCCAATCAATGGGAATAATCTGATATGTTGATTCTCTTTAATTCAATTATCCTTAGGGGCGTGGTTTTCCGAGGACTAAGATGGCTGTGTAAGGACACAGCTCAGTCCATACATGGGATATAAACAGTCCGAAACAAGTAAAAAATGCACAGTAAAACCAATGCATCAGGCATAAAATCAGCACAATAGGTACACACGAGATGGGCAGTGTTAGCAAGCAATAAATTACAAGGTCTGACAAGAGGGGTTAAGAAAGTCTGCAAAGTGGTAAAGTTTGATGGGGGTACACACTCTCAGGGCTGCCGTCAGAGACCATGTTCCAATTCTATAAAAGACAACAAGGGAAGAGGTAGTGTTGCTCACGAATATTCGCATTGCGAATATTCGACTCGAATATAGCATATTCGAGAAATCGCGCTATATTTCGAATTTCGCGGTGAATATTCGCAATTCCGAATATTCGCATTTTTTCAATTTGATTTTTAAAACAGATCACATCCTATCGACGTCTAAAAGCATTGCTGGTATGATTAGAGACCCTGGGCCGAGTAGCTAAGCTGAGGCGATCCTTTTATGTTGCCAAATTGAAAAAAAAAAAATTGCGATTTTTCGCTATTGCGAATGCGAAAATGATTGCGAATTTTCGATAACTGTGGTAGGAGAACTCTGATTGTCTCTGATGCAAAAGGGGGGGGCTTTGTGTATGTGTATGTTATGAATATTTGTATGTTTGATATTATTATTTTTTGTAAGAAGGAAAAAATTGCGCATACCTTAAAAAAGGGGAGAATACAGCAGCAACTCAAAAATGTTATACAACATAAATTAATACAAGACAGAAAATGGAGTCGCTCTACAAGAATAAAAAATATGTCTAGTGACAAGACATGTGGGCAAATTATAAAATAAGCAAGCGCAAATAACTTGTGAAATACACAGTAAAACAAATATATAAAGAAATATAGTCCCAATAATAGAAAAATAATCTTTCATAAAAATGTCTGATATGTGAAGTGAAAAAAAGTCCAAAGCATGCAGCATGAACGTGTTCAATCTTCAAGGTGTTTGATTGACAAATGGCTGTGACAGATGGATAGAGTAAAGAATCACCACCAATGCAAAACACTTTTTATTTTCTATTGTAAAATATCAAGAATATTCTGAGCCAATCAGAGTGCTCCTTCTGCATTTGCCGAATATTCGCAATTATTTTGTATTGTAAAATATCAAGAATATTCTGAGCCAATCAGAGTGCTCCTTCTGCATTTGCCGAATATTCGCAATTATTTTGTATTGTAAAATATCAAGAATATTCTGAGCCAATCAGAGTGCTCCTTCTGCATTTGCCGAATATTCGCAATTATTTTGTATTGTAAAATATCAAGAATATTCTGAGCCAATCAGAGTGCTCCTTCCGCATTTGCCGAATATTCGCAATTATTTTGTATTGTAAAATATCACGAATATTCTGAGCCAATCAGAGTGCTCCTACAGCATTTGTCGAAATTGCGCAATAAATATCGCATTCGCATGTTGCGATATTTCGATAAAATATCACGAATATTCTGAGCCAATCAGAGTGCTCCTCCAGCATTTCTCGAAATTGCGCAATAAATATCGCATTCGCATGTTGCGATATTTCGATAAAATATCACGAATATTCTGAGCCAATCAGAGTGCTCCTACCGCAGTTATCAAAAAATCGCAATTATTTTCGCATTCGCAATAGCGAAAAATCGCAATCATTTACTTTCGATAAAATATCACGAATATTCGAATTTAGCGAATATATCTCGAATATTCGAATATATATTCGAGATATATCGCGAAATCGAATATGGCATATTCTGCTCAACACTAGGAAGAGGCGCCTCTGGGTGTAGTAGTTTAAAACACAATTTATTCTAAGCATAGGTATTGGTCACTCACATTTTATAAGTGACAGGTAGGCATGTAAAAAATTCCCAGGGAGGGAAGGGTGTCATCCGGCCGCCGCTCACTTCCTGGTCCTGCTGGAGCGCTGTGTGGTGAGGTTATCTTCTCATCGCTGATGAAAAAATCCAGCTGCGATAGGAGATCCTCAAACGAGACTTGGAACGCTAGTGGACAGCAGGCAGAGGATGATGACGTCACCGGGTATGCGACGAGTTTCTGAGGAAAGGAGCTAACAGGGATGGTGGTCCCTGTTAGCTCCTTTCCTCTCGAAAAGCATCACTCCTTCCACTCCCCGTTCATTCTGCCTTGTCTCCTCCCCACCCCTGCAATGTAAATCTAGCCCCACGCTCCCCCTCAAACAGCTTGAAGGAATGTGGCAGCCGCATCACACGCTGCCTGTTCACTCGGAAATGCGTTGCATACCCGGTGACGTCCTCATCCTCGGCCTGCTGTCCACCAGCGTTCCAAGCCTTGTTTGAGGATCTCCTATTGCAGCTGGCTTTTTTCATCAGCGATGAGAAGATAACCTCACCACACAGCGCTCCAGCAGGACCAGGAAGTGAGCGACGGCTGGATGACACCCTTCCCTCCCTGGGAATTTTTTACATGCCTACCTGTCACTTCTAAAATGTGAGTGACCAATACCTATAATTATAATAAATTGTGTTTTAAACTACTACACCCAGAGGCGCCTCTTCCCTTGTTGTCTTTTATAAACAGTCAAAACTACCACTGGATGCTTGTTTTGCTGCAAAACATCAGTGATCTGGATCCCGGGACCACCAGGGACACATCCAGAAAATGAAAGGAAGTCACAAAAATGAACGGCTTTCTTCCTGCAGCAGCCGCATGGTGCAAGAAAAAATGGTGCCGGCCCGTCTCCACCACAGGACGATTGCTCTCCTCCCCTAGAGGCACATCCAGACTCTCCAGCCACCAAACACAATGCTGCACATAAGCAGCTGTACACCTACAGCTCCACTCCAACCTCTGGTAGTACTGAGAAGGCGAGATTCAGGATGGATGGTGCCAGCAAACAGCAAAAGGTGTGTCCTGCAGGAGATTATTTGGAGGACACCAGGGATTTGTCTGACACTGTCTTGAAAGACATGCTTGTTTCCCATAGAAGCTCTCTGCAATCAGATCTAGCCTCATACATGCATTGATTTGGCAAAGATCTCCAAAATGTGGAAGATAGGGAAATATAAGATGGGAGAATTTGCTTCCACTATAAATGACCTAATCAACAGACACAAGGGGAGGAATGACAATATGGAAGGGATGAAAGCACAGCTGGCTGACACGGAACATAGGTCTAGATGTAATAATCTTAAAATCAGAGAAGTCCCAGAGATGGTTCAACAAGGGGACCTCCGCTCCTATGCAACCAGTTTATTTAAATCAATTCTCCTTGAAGTCACTGATTTGGATGTGACCATAAACAGGATTCATCGTCTCCCCAAACCATCGTACCTCCACAAACATGTCCCTAGAGATGTGATTCTGTGTGCAGTTTTTCCACATAAAGATGAAACTCATGTCTGCAACACAGGACAGAACCCAGATTCCTTCCCAGCACTAAAACTTGCAATTCTACACAGATCTCTCCCAATACATGCTCCAGAAATGCAAAAACCTTAATACCATCACTAAATCTCTTTGCAATAACAAGATCAATTACAGGGATACCCCACCAAGATCACTATCACACAAAATGGCTCTAGATTTGTGGTTAATTCCCTTGAAAAGGGTCTCTTCTTGCTAAAGGCATGGGATATTATCCCTGAGCCACAAGAATCTGCTTCATCAAACCCAAAGGCCCGGCAGGTAAATCCAGAATGTCCTCTGGGTACAAACAAGTACTCCCGCACACACAATTAATACTGGCCAACACTTGAAAAATATCATGTCAATATTCCTGTGGAGTGGAACCTCCTCACAGACCTTTACAGGAATTTCCCACACACATTTATTGCAGACTCAAAAAATGACTAAGGCCCCGTACACACGATAGAATCCATCCGCGGATAAATCCGCGCAAATGGGTTTCAGCGGATAGATTCTATGGTGTGTACACTCCAGCGGATCTGTTTCCGCGGATATTTATCCGTCGAATGGCTTTTCAGCAGATCGAATATTTGCTGACATGCTAAACAAATCTATCGGCTGCGAATCTATCCGACGGATAGATCCGTTGGTTAGTACACATTATCCGCGGATAAGAACCACGCGCATGCTCAGACAAAATAAGGGGATGGGAGCACTCGTTCAGGTAAAACTCTCGTTTGTTTGTGATATGGCACATTCGTCATTTTAACTATATAGTGTGTCGTTTATTTCCTCTTGTTTTTTCAGCGTTCTCTTGCTAGAATAAACCCGTTCTCTTGCTGATGCTATCTATCCAGATGTTTGAACTTTCTTTTTTTCCTCCACATGTGAATGTTTTTTTTTTTGGTTTGTAATTGAATGTTTTTTATTTATTGTTCTTTTTTTTTTCCTTGTGCAATTTATGTCCCCATTCTTTTTTCTTTCCCATTTTTTTTTCCTTTTTATTTTTGTTTTGCAATTTATGTCCCCATTCTTTTTTCTTTCCCATTTTTTTTACATTTTTTTTTGCTTGTGCAATTTATGTCCCCATTCTTTTTTCTTTCCCATTTTTTTTACATTTTTTTTTTGCTTGTGCAATTTATGTCCCCATTCTTTTTTCTTTCCCATTTTTTTTCTTTTCGTTTTGGTCAAGTTATGTCACCATTTTATGTAGGCGTGTGTTTTTCCTTTTTTGTTTTCCCAAGTTGGTACGCCAAATGTACCCCCCCCCCCCCCCAAGGAGTTGGTGTCCTTTCTAAATGACACATATTATTTGCTAAAATGTTTCATGCCTAATCACCACAGTATTAAAACACAATAGACAAGGTATTTCAGTAAATCAAATAACCATTTATTTTGGACATAAACAAAAATAAATTACCGAGAAGGGCAGCACTTGCTGAGATAGCAACATACATGCAGACTTGTGTTCCAGACTGCACAGGCAACATAGTCAAGGACAAAATGGCAAACCTTGAGGACCGCATACCGAGAACTAAAAAAGAACAACAAAAACAAAAACCAGGAGCAGCAGCAAGTGAGCCAATGGAGCCCAGGCTGTGGTAGTCCAAAAAACCCAAAGTTTTTGGGGGATCAAATGGAAGGCCGGGAATCATCTTCTCCTGTTCCTTGTAACCCTCCTTGCAGCAGATCTTCCACGGACCCGTCCACGGCCCCTTGCAGGTCGGGATGATGTGGCAGCAGGAGGAGTTAGCAGGTGTTGTGCAGGATAGGCCGGGTCACTCAGCTCAGTGTCATCGGTCAGCCAGCCCTGGTGCAGCCATAAAAGCACCTGGTTCATGAGGTTCCTGGCACGCCTCTGACCGTCCTCCCCCGCTTGGGACAATTCGTGGGCCACATACGCACTGTAGGCCTCAGTGGGGTTGAGGGGGGCCCTCATTAAGGCGCTAGCCTCCCTTATCATTCGGAGGCTCTCATCCTCCACCTGCCTCCTGCGCCTCATTAGGCCTGTTTGCCTGACCCGGGGGGGAGGGAGTTGCCTGGTGGGGCTGACCGTGGGCCTGGGGCCCTCCTGGCTGGTGCTGGGCCCGGCCTCCTCCTCCTGGCTGACAATGACCCCTTCCTCCTGGCTGGCAGGCAGCTCAGCATCATTAGCCGATATTTCCTGGCTGCTCCCTTCTTCCTGTGTCAAAAAAAGTGACATGTTTTACAATTTGGCACAAGCAAATCACACACATTTTCATGCTCTAGACTGGTTTGTTTTATCTTACTTTAAACTTGAATAGACTCTCCTTCTGATCCCTGCACTTGGCATCCATGACCCCTATTTTTATGACCATGACTTTTATAGTCCATTTTTTGGTTTGGGATTACAATATCAACTCAATAAACAAACAAGAATTAGCAGCCCAAAAACACTTAGAAAAATACTCTACCTCATCAGAAGTGGAGACTCGGAGATTTTCATGCCTGCCAGCCAGCCCCTCACCGTCCTCCTCCTGGCTGTGGTGATCCGTGGAAGGTCTGCTGCCCTGCTGTCTGGGAGGAAGGCTTGACATTGATTGCCGGCCATCCATTTGATCCCCCAAAAACTCCAGCTCCTGGTAGTACCACAGACTTGGCTCCGTGGACTCTCTTGCTGCTGCTCCTGATCTTTGCTCCCGAAGTTCTCTTCTTTTTGTTCGGTATGCGGCCCTCAGGTTATTCATTTTGGTCTTCACCATGTTGCCTGTGCAGCCGGGAACCCATGTCTGCATATATGTAGCTATTTCAGCAAGTGCTGCCCTTCGTCGGTCCCGCTTTGAATAGTTGGGATGTTTGGAATCCCAAAGTAGGGGCATTTCCCTAAACTTCTCAATGAGACGAGAAATTATCTCCTTTCCCACGATTGTTTCCATTTGGGATTTGTAGTAAGAAAATTTAAGATGAACACTGTTAAACCAAAAAAAAAATACATTAAAAAATGCCCATCATTCCCATTGTATTCATATGTGGCCCCAGATTGATCTTGTACTATGCAAACACAGTGTCTCCTGCAGCCAAAATGCTGGCCAGCTCTGCCCCATTGTTGTGACCAAAAATTAGTTCACATGCAGACCCTTTTTCAAATCATTTTGCTAAATACGTGTAATCTAGACCCATCCACAAATTTTGAGATTGAGACCTTTCATCAAGGCACTATTTAATGTGTACTTAGCATGCCCCTCATCATTCCGGACATATAAATACACTTCCTAATAACCTCTGGCCAACCAACACAGAACAATACTTGCATGATCACAATACACCTGGCAAAAAATACAAATAGGTAGAGCATTCTTCACATCTAGATTTAAGTGATGTGTAAAAGCATTGTGAGAATTAAATTCAGTTTGGGGGACACAATAAACATACTAAGTTGCGTTAAAAGGCTGCAAACAACAGACAAAACCACAATCCCATGGCTCTCAAGTTTCTAGGCCTCTGCTGATCCCATGTTTTAATTTTTTACCTTATCTCTAGCTCCTCGTGCAGCTCAATGAAATAATCTCCGCGTAAGCAACGTAATCACGTCGGTTCCCTTTTATAGACTCCGCGTGTGCGTGACACACCGCTTTCGTCACCATTGCCATGCCCCCTAATCAATGTTAATTCTCAAAATCTGGCGTAAACTGTGTTACTGCTGTCAAATGTTCTACTAATCTCTGCGTAAGCAACGTCATCACGTAGGTTCCCTTTAACAGACTCCGCGTGTGCGTGACACATCGTCACCATTGCCATGCCCCCTAATCAATGTTAATTCTCAAAATCTGGCGTTAACTGTGTTACTGCTGTGAAACGGGCGAATAATCTCTGCGTAACCTACGTAATCACGTCTTATTCATTCTCTACACTCCGCGTATGTATGAACCGCCGCCCTCATGACGGGACATTTCCTGGTTTCCACGCCCCTAATCTCTGTGGGGATGAAAGATGGCGATGACAGGCGAGCATGCACGGAGCTCTCAGGCCAGAAGTGAGGGGACAGAGGCAGGAATGTCCCGATCCCGGCCTAAACGTTATAAGGCAACTAATATGTCTTTTGACGAAATGGTGGAGCTGGTAGAGATTATGCGGAGGAAGGACTATGATGGGCAATATGGCCCATACAAGACCCCCAACCGCAGGAAGGGGAAAATTATGGAGAAGGTGGCACGTAAAATGCAGAGGATGTTTGGCATTGCAAGGTCCAAGGAGCAGCTACGGAAGCGGTGGTCCGACTTAAAGCTCCGTGAGCCACATCAACTCAAGAAAATAAAAAAAATCCTCAAAAAAAGTAAGTTATTTTTTGGTTTGAGGGGTGGGGACAATTGTATTATTTGAATGTTTGGTCAGGGACATTTCTACATCTGTATCCTTGGCCTGGTTGTACTTCTGAAAACCTGTTTAAAGAATTGTATTTATCAAAATATCATTTGCTTGGCCAACGACTGTTAATAGGAAACCTTGTTCACATCAGGTTGCTTCTCAAAAATACGATGTTGGCCCAGGAACAACACACCTGGACATGCCTCTCTTGCCAAAAACATTGTTTGTAAACATTGTGGAAAAATTTATTAATCGAACAATTAAATCCAAGAATGGGAAATGCAAACAGTGCTACTAAGCAGGTGTTTTCATATCTGTAATCCAGAGCACCTGTGTCTCCCCCAAAAGATTACACTAAAATGTGGATGGTCTCAGCTCAAAATTTGAAGGGGGGGACATCCATGTGTGTCACTAAGCTAAAAATGGAATTAATCAGAGCTTGGCCTAGAAGTCATCCTAAAATGTAGGTTTGGGGTGATAAGACAACTAAATATTTTTTAAAAAAAGCCTATAAACTTCTATGCAATGTGTGCGATTTATGCTCTACAATATCTGTGTGCTGATGAGTATACCTTCTTTTGGGTTATTCTTTCTAGGGGAAAGAAGACGCCAGCAATTCGAGGAGGCAGAGAGGGCCAGACACGCCCGGGATCTGCCATCTGGCCATGTGGAGGAGGAGGATGTGGAGGAGGAGGATGTGGAGGAGGAGGATGTGGAGGAGGAGGAAGGAAGAGAGGAGGATGTGGAGGAGGAGGTGGAAGGAAGAGATAAGGATGTGGAGGAGGAGGAGGAAGGAAGAGAGGATGATGGCGTAATTTTAGATCTGGTAGTTGTTGAGGAGGAAGATGAAATTCAAGAAGAAGATTTTGGAGATTTTGAAGATGGTGGATTGGTAGAAGAAGAAGAAGGAGGAGTTTATGAAGATGGAGAAGTGGTGGAGGAGGAAATCAACACGACATCAGGTCAGTGTCATCCCAGCTTGATAGGGCAAAACAGATGTAGTTCGGGTTGCCACCTCATCCCTTTAATCCCGAACACATATGGATTACACATGTTCTGTGGCGAATGTAATGCAGATATGGCACCAGGTGAGTTAAATTACCACCTTTTAATCAGCCACAGAACCTGTGTAATTAATATGTGTTCTGGTTTAAAGGGATGAGGTGGCAACCCTAGATGTATCTAGGCCGGTCAAATGGCTAATTTTATATTTTTTCTACATTTTGTAGGGGATGAAGATGCTGTTCCACATTTTTCTCGGGCAAGTGCGGGAATTATTATCCAGCAAGTAATGGAGTGCAGCAGCGAAATGGCGAATATGCATCAACAGATGGTTCAGATGGAACAGAATGTGCGCAATATAATTGTCGACTGCTGCACCGAGCTGGACACTATGCGGCAAAGAATGTTGGTTATAGAGCAAAACTATAAGAACATCATTGACATGATGGGCCGTGTCAAAGACTAAACCAACCCCCCCCCGCCCATCCCCCAACCTGTTTTTATGTCTGACTCAGCAACACGCCAAAATTTGAAGATGCACACACAGTGTGTCAACATGTGCTATCTGCCATCACAGAATATAGAATATCTGTGCTTTGTGGGTACAACCCCCTCCTCGATTGTCAAATATTTTTCGAGGAAGGGTTTGCTCCCACAAAACCCAGACATTGTTCACCCATGATGGCAGATAGCACATGTCGCCATTTTAAAGTCTTTTGTTGTGGTATAACTGACATTTGGCGAATAGCACTGAATGTGTGCATCTTCAAATTTTGGCGTGTTCCGGTGTGACCTCACACCATGACTGTTTTTGGTAATGCAAAAGTGACACATTTGTGTATTTATTTTTTGGGACATGTTTTTTATTTTTTAGTTTAAAAATGGCTTCCAATCAACAAGCCATACAAAACAGAAAAAGTGAACAAAAAAATAAAAAAATAATGAAAAAAAATCAAAAATTAGATCACCAAAAAAAGATTGGTTAACACATCGATCCCAAAAATGAGATCAATCTTTTTAATGGAATTCCAAAAAACCCCACAAAAAAATTTAAAATAAAAAGTAAAAAATAATCTAAAAAAAATTGTTTTTAAATATTTCCAAAAAAAATAAAAAATATTATTGGGTGAACAAATAGGTTTTAAAAATGTGATCAATATTTTATCACAAAATTACGCCAAAAAAGAATGAACAAATCCAAAAGGTCCAAAATCTGCACCAATATTTAAAAAAAAAAATAATTTTATGACACCAAAAAGATTTGGTGACGTTTACAGTTGTTAAATCCATTTTTGGGGGGAAAAATTGTACAATTGTACAACATTGTTTGTGAACACCAAAAAAACTTATACAAAATGGTTTGGAACAAAAAAAAAAATGGATACGTAAAAAAAATAAAAAAAAATAAAAAAACCTTGAAAAATAAAAATGTTGGCATGTTTAATACAAAAAATATTCCTTAAATAAAAAAAAAGGAAAAAGCTGACAATAAAAAAATATTTTTGTAAATCATTACAAGGAGTGGCTTGATTATTTAAGATGCTGAATACCCAGTTTGGAGATGAGTGAATAATGTGCAATTGTGTTTATTTACTAAAACCTGAACCATACATTTGGCACTAGAAGTGCACTATTTTTTTTGGAAACCAGGAAGACAGATAAAAATAGAAAAAGCAGTAATGACAAACAACTGTATAAAGTCCAATGGTCTAATTATTTATTAGTTCTGTGAATATTCCTTTCTTTTGGGGGCCGAATTAGAAAGAAATATGATCTGGCATAGCAATGGCCCCCCGACCCATGAAGTACTCAACATATTTGTCGCGTACCTCACGAGCAGATTGGGTGCCAATGCCAGCGCGACCAGTGACCAGCCCAGGGAGAGGATCTGAGAGTAGTCTTGCCTCAGAAACGCTGTCGGATAGGTACGTCTGGGAATGCCTGCGTAAAAAGTTGTGCAAAATGCAGCAGGCAAATACAATGGTGTTCAATTTATATTCCGCCAGATGTATAGCTGTCAGGAACAGGCGGAACCGGTTGGTTAGGATCCCAAAGGCATTCTCGACTACCCTCCGAGCCCTGGACAACCGATAATTGAACACCTTCCTCTGTAAGGTGAGGGTCCTCTGGGGAAAAGGCCGCATTAGGTGAGGTCCAAGCCCGAATGCCTCGTCCGCTAGGAACACAAACGGAAGTCCTTCCACATTGTCTTCATCTGGTGGCAGTGCCAGATCACCAGTTTGGAGACGATCGTAGAATTTTGTCTGCGAGAACACTCCCCCATCTGACATCCGGCCGTTCTTCCCCACGTCCACATAGAGAAACTCATACTGTGCCGACACCACCGCCATCAACACGATACTATGATAACCCTTGTAATTATAATAGTAGGACCCCGAGTGGGGTGGGGGCACAATGCGGACGTGCTTCCCATCTATTGCTCCACCGCAGTTCGGAAAATCACAACGCTGGGCAAATTGGGAAGCCACAGACTGCCATTCCTGTGGTGTGGAGGGTAGCTGTGGGGACAAACAAAAAAAGAGATTTAGTACTTTGGCACATAAACATTGCAAACAAAATCCCAAAACCATCATTGTGCAACATCAACAACAGGATTCACATTTCCTACAAGCATTGTGAAGTGAGTATTTATTTTTTAAAATATAGGCCCACTTAATTATCAGACTCCACATCCCTCTGATGATAGAGCAAGAAACTATTTTCGGGGTGGAGGAGGGGGGGAGGGGCAGAGTTACAATTGATTAGCCAAAAAATAACCAACAATTTAGGCTAGGTGTGTTTGGGCCTAGGAAAGCATGCTGGACAGGTTTATGGTGGGTAAGGACAAAATATGCAGGTAGGCCCAAAACAAACATGTAAAGGTTAACAACATGCATGGGGAGAAAAGGGAACATCCCACACACAGCAGATTACAATCTCAGGGTTATTAGGGAAGAGAAAAAAAAATGACTTTCTCACACATTTAAAAACAAAAAATTGTGGTGTTCAAATTAGGGAACTTACCTTAATATACTCCTCCTGCAGAACATGTATGATGGCAGTACACGTCTCCGGTATGATGACCCCAAGTGACTGGGGAGAGATGCCTGTCGAGAACTTGAGGTCCTGCAGGCTCCTCCCAGTCGCCAGGTACCGCAACGTGGCAATAAGCCTCTGCTCGGCCGTGATGGCATCGCGCATCACAGTGTCCTGCCTCGTGATATAGGGGGACAGAAGTTCCAGCAGACGGTTGAATACGGGGTCCGTCATGCGGAGAAAATTCCGAAAATCATCCGGATTATTCTCCTGGAGTTCCCTAAGCAGAGGCATATGAGAAAACTGGTCACGCTGGCACAACCAATTCTTGGTCCAGAAACGCCTCCTCCCAGTGTTCCTGGCCAATAAACAGGTTCGCTGGACATGGCCATAAGCAATCCCATAACCAGCACCAATTCGCGAGAATCGACGCTGCTGCTCCATCATGGATTCAAACCGGCCGGCTGGTCAGTCAAGAACACACTCCAACAGAAAGCACTCACAAATCCAGCACAACCTGCTAAGCCCGCACGACACACAGATACGAGCGCACAGTACGCGGAAACGTGCTGAAAGCCTGTGCCCGAATGCCAACTGCAAACCCGCAAGCAAACGCACTGAACCCGAGAATACCTACTGTCAAAACGCGGAGACTGAAAAGCATGAATCGGCTCTAACCAAACCTTCACTAGCACGCGGTCACACGGAACTAGCAAAAGCGGAACAGAGGGCGGCGCCGTTGACTTTGGTCTTCCCCTTTATAGTGACGTCTTACGTGGTTTACGTTGCATACGTTCTGGTTCGCGGAGATTTTTGGGCGCTAGTGTGTACGTTCCAGCGGATCAACAGATAAATCCGTCGATCCGCTGAAACCGATCCGCGGATAAATTTCAGCGGATGGATTCTATCGTGTGTATGGGGCCTGAGACGCAGGGCATTGGCAGTAAAGCGCTGGTAGTTTTAGCTGCGATTTACCGTCATTAAAGGTGCTCTTCAGCCGTTTGCGGGACGCTTTTAACACCCCGACTAGTGGCTGAATAAAGGGTTAATAGCACCTGCAAAGTGCCGCTACCGCGGCGATTTGCAGTTGCTTCGGCGTCGCTGGCCATTAATTTCAGGGATGCTTTAGAAACTGTGTATACACCGCTCCTAAAGCACATCAAAGAGGCTGCTTGCAGGACTTTTTTTAACGTCCCGCAAGTGCACCGCTCCAGTGTCGCTGGAGTGACAGGAGAGGAGCTTTACAGGTGTTTTGCGGGTGCTATTTTTAGCACTATAGCACCTGTAAAGCGCCTCATTGTGAAAGTAGCCTTAATGACATTGTTCACTTTGCATTAAGAAATAAAGAATGAGCAAGGGTGTTATCATATCCTCATTTGTGATATTAAATCCTCCACCTACACCCGTGTCAATGCACACGCCCCTAAAACCCGCCAGCTGCTGTTCTTCAACAAGTTTGCAAAGTACAGTTTGCAAAGTGCAGCAGGGATCTCTGCTACTATGTGGGGATTTTAACATAACAGTCGACCCTGCCATTGACTCCTTTACAGCTTCAAAAAAAAATCCAGCTTCCCTCAATCCTCTATACCAAATTCACAAGCTGTATGATGTGTGGCAAAGGTTTAATGCCAACGAAAGTGACTTTACATTTTTCTCCATGCCACACTGCTCTTATACAAGGATAGACCTATTCATAATAGACCGCTGGTTACCTACCAAGGAACAGTCCTCTACTATCAACAGCATTACATGGTCGGACCTGCTGACACTAGAAGGTTCACTATATTCCACTGCCCCATTTGTTTGGAGATCCAACTAAAGCCTACAACAACAACCAAAACTCAAAGATGAACTAG
Organism: Rana temporaria; assembly: GCF_905171775.1. Lineage (NCBI taxonomy): Eukaryota > Metazoa > Chordata > Amphibia > Anura > Ranidae > Rana > Rana temporaria. The sequence goes on from NC_053493.1 coordinate 223,715,200, forward strand.
CACAAATTCAATTATCCTTTTACTATACAGTGTTTTGGATATTGTTTGTCTGTACGTCTGTTCTTATATGAACCTTCATAGGGGGCTACTCTTGATTCAGATGTCAAAAGATCCAGGATTTACTTTTCCATTGTTTGTCTTCCTTTCTAAAAAAAATACCTTAATCTTGAGATTATTTCTTATGCCGCGTACACACGACCATTTTTCGAGGTTCTAAAACATTAAGTTTTTTTTATGTCATTAAAAACGATTGTGTGTGGGCTTCAGGCCCCGTACACACGTCCGAGAAACTCGACGGGCAAAACACATTGTTTTGCTCGTCGAGTTCCTTGTGAAGCCGGCGAGCCAACTTTTCCCATTGACTAACGAGGGAATAGAGAACATGTTCTCTTTGTGGCCCGACGAGATCCTCATCGGTTTCCTCGGCGAAAAGTGTACACACGACCGGTTTTCTCTGCAGAATACGTCTCCCATCAAGTTTCTGGCTGAATTCTGCCGAGAAAACCGGTCGTGTGTACGGGGCCTCAGAGCATTTTTCGGGTTCTAAAAAATGGCCCAATTTTTTTCGAACATGCTCTATATTTTCACAATGTTTTTAATGTTGTCGTTTTTAAGGTTGTAAAAAATGGTTGTGTGTGGGATTTAACGACATGAAAAAAACGCGCATGCTCAGAAGCAAGTTATGAGACGGGAGCACTCGTTCTGGTAAAACTACCGTTCGTAATGGAGTAAGCACAGACTGAAAAACGCGAATCATCTTTTACTAACACGGAATCAGCTAAAGCAGCCCAAAGGGTGGCACCATTTGAAAGGAACTTCCCCTTTATAGTGCCGTTGTACGTGTTGTACGTCACCACGCTTTGCTAGAGCATTTTTTTTAACGATCGTGTGTAGGCAAGGCCGTTTTAATGATCGGGTTGAAAAAAACGTTGTTTTTTCTAGACCCTTAAAAACTTAATTTTTTAGAACCCGTAAAAAGGTTGTGTGTACGTGGCATTAAATTCTGGAGGCAGAATGGTAGAAAATTACTATATCTCTTACTCATGTTTAGTGCCACTAGGTTTATTGAAAATACTAAATGCTTTTGTCAGAATCACCTTAAACAGAACCAGTTATTAAACACTTGCTGCATTTCAGGTTTACCAAATGGCTGGTATGACTGTATCTTTTCGTACATAATGCCACAAATATTGTATTTCTGGATTAGTCCTAATTCTTACTTTTTAGCTAGATACATTTGAAGGTGAATAATAAAAAGTAGCAGCTGAATACTTAATGCAACAATTGACAGGTTATATATTGCATGCAAATCTGAGCAGTTCTGGACCAATCTTCATATAAAATTACATGATCACATAATAACATGCAAATCTGAGCAGTTCTGGACCAATCTTCATATAAAATTCACTCAGTGATTCTAAATTTGTCTTGATATTAAGAAGGTGCTACCAATCTATAGAAATACTATATTCAATTGCCTTTAATAAAATGTCCTCATTAACACTGACATGTAGTGTGTAATTACTGTCAAATCACAAGAAATTATGTGAATTATCTTTAGAAGTTTAGAAGGCAGAAAAGAGCTCTACAAAATAAAAGGGACATACAAAATGACCATTCAGATATAATCATGAACATGTTGTACTTCACTGGGGAAATTCCTGCAGAAGCACTGTGATCATATTCTGAACCAGTAAGTTCACTGTCCATGCTGTCTAATAGACATTTGTATTTCTCTATTTGTATTTCTCTCTATTTTTTATTTTATTTTTCCTTTTTTATTGAAGAAATTGGAAAGTTACAAGAATCAAAAGTCGTAAACATTGTATGTGAACCTGAAATTAAAAAATTGCTTTACTCTATATAGTAGTTTTAAATCATCCATTGTAGATATTAATACCATCCGATGTATCAGTTAGCTCCAATGCATGCGTGTATGATACATAGGTCAGAATTTTTACTCTGTGTGCTTAGTGCACATGTTGAAACAATGCATAAAAAACAGTAACCACTAGAGAGTAGAGCCTCAAGTGTAACTGTAGAGATGAGTATAAAAAAATCCAAGCATATGGCTAGAGAAGTAAAAGACAAAAAAGGGGATTGTCAATAGCTCAGTAGAGCTAGTTTTTTGTTCAATACGTTTTTATTAGTGGTAAAGTTAGGTAGGACAAGAATAAGAACATGCGACAATCAAATGTATCAAAAAGTACAAAATCATAAGAATACAAAAGAATACAAAGGCGGAGCACTCAGTTAAGCCATTCATTACTAATAACCCTTCAAACATCATACACCAAGAGGGAGCAATAAGCAGCCTAAGATACATCGGTGGCAGAAGAAGAGCCGCTGAAATAGGCCAACCAGGGCCGCTTCTGTTTAACGCATTCAATCCGTCCTATACAAGACAAAGAAAAGAAACAGAAGAACGCAAAGTAGAGAGAAGAGCTAAAGAAGAAAAAGAAGGGATCAAGACAAAGGGAAATGGGGGAGGGGGGGTTCCCTGCCACAGATCACTTCTAGACATTATGACATATAAAACACATTGAGCTACATCGAACTACCGGGACACCAATATTTTCACAGGTTGAGACATAAGACCAGCATATGCAGGAGTAAATTTAAAGGCAAACCAGTCAGACCATATTTTGCGTGATAGGTCAGCTTTATTCCTAATGGAGTGGGTAAGATCTTCCATATGGTAAGTGTGGTCCACCTCCTGCAACCATTGGCGCAGGGTTGGAATAGCGGACTGCTTCCAGAATTTAGGATTTAGAGATTTTGCAGCATTCAGTAAATGTGGCGTTAGAGATTTCTTATATGAGCTAACTGGTTTGCCTGTACAATAAAGCAGTACAACCCAAGGATCTCTAGGAGTCTCAAAGCTCTGGATTTCCTTCATCCAGTGAAGGACGCATAGCCAATACGGGCGGATACAAGGGAAGTACCACCACAGATGTGCATGTGTGGCACATTCACCACAGCCCCGCCAGATCCCATGGAGTACCATTGGAGTGAGGTGCATTCTAGTGAGCATTTTGTAGTTGACTTCTGCAGTCCTGGAATACATCGAAGAGGTGTGTGCAAGCTGTAGAATTGTGGATTTTTGAGTCTCTGTGGGATCTTTACGAAGATCCTTCTCCCAATTGCGTAACCACATGTTAAAGTCCCCGGCAAGGAGAACGCATCCCCGGGCAAATTCGCAAAGTTTTTTAAGGGTAGAGGCTAAAAAGGTGACCTGATCGCGGTTGGGGGCATACAGAGTGGCAATAGTGCAAGGCATGTTACCCAGACTACCTCTCAAGAACAGGAAGCGACCCATATCATCACTAAACATAGAATCTAATGTGAAAGAGGTCCCCCTGCAGAACCCAATGACTACACCCTTGACCTTGTGAACATCAGATAGACCAGCCCTCAAAATTTCCACTCGCCTGCTCGCATTTTGCGAATGGATTTTGAGGGCTGGGGAGTGTGGGCTGCCTGGGAGCAGGGGGGGGGGGAACACAGCAATTGAATTAAAAGCTGTTATGTTCCCCGCACTCTGAACAACCAGGCAGCAGCTTCTCCTCTCCTCTCCTCTCCTACCCAGCACAGCCTAAGGACACGTGGCTGCACTGGGGACATGTGGTTGCACTGGGGACACGTGGCTGCACTGGTAGACATGGGCAGGCTGCATTTTTGGGCATGGATAAAGTTGTTGTTAATATTTATTTTTATAACTTAATTCTGCATAAAACATTTAAGTGTCATTTCATGAGATAATTTATTAGGGCGTGTCTAGGGGCGGGATATGGTAGGGGTTGGGTGGGGCAATTGGTGGCGAGTAATCCTTGAGGCCTGGCTAGTAGCTCAGGACTTGAAATTTTGAGCCCTGAGATAGACTATAATACCATACTGGGTATTGTGGAGAAAAGAGCCTCACAGAGGTAGTATGTGTGAGGTGGGTCTCCTGCAAGAGCACAACATCCCCTCGCAGACAACCCAACTCTCTTAGCTAGATTCACAAAGAGTTACTCTGGCGTATCAGTAGATACGCCGTCGTAACTCTGAATCTACGCCGTCAGAAATGTAAGTTGTAACGGAATGACCCGGGACAAACAGAGACTTTGTGAGGATGGAGGATACTCCTGTGTCAGCGTCACTGATAACTCTTGGGTCTGAGTCCACTCTGTGCCCTTTGGGCATGGAGTGGCAAGTGAATCGTAATTCATGGATTACATGAGATTTGACATCACGGACAGTTCATATTGCAGGATCTTGAGAGACTACAAGATGTTGGTTAATTGTGACCCCAACCAGTCAATATTCTATGACTCATTTCTATGATTAGTCTAGTGACATGCTAATTGCATCAGGGCTTGGAGGACATTCCATTGTCCTTGTGTAAAGGTGTTGTAACGGACAGGTGTTAATCCCAGGTCTGCTCCCAGAACTCAAATTATGCATACTAAAGACTGCTTATGTGTGATAACCCTGTCTACAATCTATTGATGCTCAGAGGTGTCAAGCGGTATGCAGAGACGGAGTGGGTGAAGGCTTTTGTTGTTAGTAATTGAGGAATGTTTAGTAATTAGCCTTAGTGTGTGATTGGGGGGGGGGGGGGGCAGTTTGATTGTTCCTGTAAATTCTGTGACCTGTTGTACTATATAAAAAGACTGAGAGAAATCATTAAAGTATCTTTACATTTGGAACAAGTACAGAGCTGCGTGTCTCGTCTTGATTCTGGGCAAATGAAATGGGAATCGGGTCCTGTCGGTTGGAGTGTCGATAAGCTGTCGTGGATGTGATGGAAGGTCGTAAACGGTGGTGACCGTTACATAAGTGTATTCTGGAAACCAGATACGCTTAAATTAGGCTAAGATACGAGCGGCGTAAGTCACCTACGCCCTTGTATCTTAGGGTGCATATTTACGCTGGCCGCTAGGTGGCGCTTCAGTCGATTTCAGCGTAGAATATGCAAATGAGCAAGATACGCCAATTCACGAACGTACGTGCGCCCGTCGCAATTAGTTACGCCGTTTACGTAAGAGATACGCCGGCGTAAAGATAAAGCTGCTCCCTAGGTGGCGCAGCCCATGCAAGGTATGGACGTCAGAACAGGCCTATCTTTTTACGTCGTTTGCGTAAGTCGTACGTGAATAGGGCTGTGCGTATGTTACGTTACATCGTAGGCAGTGTTCAAAGTATCTTAGGCATTCTATCCGATGCATGCGCACTGGGATTCTTTCACAAACAGCGTATGCGCCGTTCGTAAAAAACGCCAATCACGTCGGGTCACCAGTCATTAACATAAAATACACCTCCCTGTTCCACATTTGAATTAGGCGTGCTTAGGCTGGCCCATTTATGCTACGCCGCCGTAACTTAGGAGGCAAGTGCTTTGTGAATACAGCACTTGCCTCTCTGACTTGAGGCGGCGTAGCGTAAAGACGATACGCTACGCCGGGTCAAAATTAAGCCGCCCTACCTGAATCTGGCCCTCTATATAAGTTATGTCTCTTACCTGGGGCGTGTAGACCCCGTACGTTCAGGGAAACTAAGTTCAGCGCAGCCATGAGATGCAATAGAAGGAGCACATATTAGCATACCGATGAGAATTGTAGGAGGGAGAAGTGGGTGACAAGAAGGAGAGACAGATAAGAAGAGGAAAACAAAGACTAAGAATACAAAGGTGAAGAAAGAGAAAAGAACAAATAACATTAGCACAAATAACAAAAAAACAAACATACCCCATGAGGGGGAGCACCAATCGTTCGCACGCATATGAAGCACCAATCGTTCGCACGCATATGATTGCTGTGCAGAGGAGAGACATACGGGCAATCCGACGCCCACGCACATCCAGCCCTGGGAGGGACAGAAGCACATGGGCATGAGGCCACACCGCGTCTCATAAGGGGGGGCGCAGAATCACTGGGGACCAACAACGAACACCCAGACTAATGTGATCACTGCCACGGCACCCCAGCGCCGACACCCTATAAGACACAGTTTAAAGAAAACATTAACAATACATAACCTGTAGTACATAGCTAAAAACCAAAGAACCCCAGGTTAAGCACAATAATGTAAAATAAAATGAAACAAAACAAAATAAAATAGCGGATCAGTCTATCCCCAGACAGGAGAATGTGAATCCCGCGATCCAGAACTCAGTCATGAAGGCCATAACAAGGCTGAAAAATAAGCAGGAGCAAGGAACAAACAGTCAGTCAAAAAAAAAAAAAATTAACAAGTTCAAAACGGGAAGGCCCTAAGCATCAAGAACACCACTCACTCCAACTGAGGGGAGGCCTCCGAGGCGGCAGGGTGACGTCTGCAGCCTAATTTTTGCCACTGTGAGTAAGCGGTATTAGGCAGGGAGGGAATAGCATCCTGCCAGCCAGGAAGTTCAGGGGGAGAAATGCTGACATCCATGCAAAACTTTTCAAAGTCTTCTGGAAAGCGGAGGATTGCAGTCTTACCATCTCAATGGGCAATGAGAGCCGAAGGGAAGCCCCAGCGATAGTTGATGGACGCAGCTCTAAGTTTCTCCTTTAGGGGTTTCAGTGCCCTGCAGCGATCCAGTGTTTCCTTAGCGAGGTCCAGAAAGAGGGACAAGGATGCGCCATCAAAGTCCAAGGAGGCAGATTCTCTATCTTTGCGCATTATGCGCTCCTTCTCCTCGTAGTAGTGGACTCTGCAGATCACATCTCTCGGGGTGTCTGAAGAGAGGTTGTGCGGACGCAAGGCCCTGTGGACCCTGTCCAGTTTGAGCAGATGGTCGGCCGCGAGGCCCAGCAGACCGTTAAAGATGCCACACACGGAATGGAGGAGATCATCGTCGCCAGTCACCTCGGGAAGGCCTCTGATGCAAATGTTGTTTCTCCTGTTGCGATTTTCCTGGTCCTCGATCTTATACAGGGCCATCCTGTGTGCAATGGTGAGGGACCTGGTGGATGCCTGCAGGGTTCTAATGGTGGCCGTGTGGCGGTCGAGGCGTAGCTCAGATTCCTCCACCCGCTCCAACACCTGCAACAGGTCCACTCTCACTGCCGATATTTCCTTCTTTATGGACCGCTCCAGGCTCAGGAACATAGATGCAAGTTCCGATTTAGTAGGTAAACCATCTACTAGGGCTGCAATCTCAGATCGTCTGGAGGTGCTGTTGTCACCCTCCGAGCAAACAGACTAGGCAGGGAAATGGCGTCTGTGCTCCGGCTTGCGACAGGAGGAGGAGCACACTCTGGCGTTCGCACCACATGGGGAGCCGCCCAGGCCATCCATGTCCTCTGCATCCTCAGGTTCCGTGGCTAGGAACTGTTTCATGGAGCCAGACGGGGTTCCCGACTTGGGGAGAGACTTACCTGTTCTCTTCCGCATGATCCATGGGTTAGAAGCTGAGAAAAGTAGCTGATAAAACAGGTTATTGCAGTGTCGGCGCCGGAGCTCAGGACAAACATGTGCAGGCCACGCCCCCTCAGTAGAGCTAGTTGACCTCTCATAGGCATGTCGAGAGAAGCTTAAAGTGGTTGTTAAGCCACTATGTCAAGTTTATATCATCCCCTCTGTTAGATAGGAACATGTCTCCTAGTGCCTGTGCTTTATAAAAAAAATAAGATTTCGACCTGTTTTCACAACGCCTCCCGGCATTCACATGACTCCTCGGATTTCTCCTCTCCCCATCTGACAGCTCCAGTGGGCGGGGCCAAGCATTTCCACTGACTTCAGCCAGGGAGGAGGGGGGAAGAGGAGGAGAAAGCCAAAGAGTCACGTGAGTATCGGGAGGAGTTGTGTAGGTTTTTTTTGTTTTTTTTTTAAATAAAGCACAGGCACTAGGAGCCATATTCTTATTTAACAGAGGAGATAAACTTAACATGGTTTTTAGGGAAAAAGGGATGGGAGCAGAGAGGCGCTGGTACCAGCTGACAAGCAGTAAGGGGACTACTGTGTGAAGCTCGGTGACAACAAGTCTGACCTGTAGTGAAATCCTGATGGTCACAGAGTCACACCGTCTGCCCTAAGGGATTAGTTAATTAGCTCATGTTAATTTATGTTTATGGTCACAAATGTATTGTTAGAGTAATATCAGCAGGAGGGGTGAATTCACTCCTCTTCGACTGTATATAAGACTTGTATTCTGGTTCTAATAAAGAGTAGACATGTGCATTAGTTTTCATCCGAATGCATTTTTGTCCGAATTCCAGGTATTTTCGTTATCGTTTTAACAAACGAAAAAGAACGCACCGAATACGAAAACCGAAAGATCCGACATAAACAAATGCTTTATTTTCGTTTTCGGTGGTCGAATGTGCCTAACCTTAACTCTATTAGTCCAAAATTATTCTACATAGAGAGAAAAGATTCAACATTATAGAGAGAAAAGATTTGACATTATAGAGAGAAAAGATTCGACATTATAGAGAGGAAAGATTCGACATTATAGAGAGAAAAGATTGGACATTATAGAGAGAAAAGATTTCTGCTGGAATTGGGTGGGGGAAGTAAAATAAAAATAATTATGATGATGAATGTTATTGGCTGATTGTAACCAAAGAGCAGCAGTAAAATAGCTAGAACTAACTTGACATTTCAACATGAACGACGAAGATTCGACAAAGCATCAAAAAACGTTGAATCTGTCATTGAAGGCTTATGGTGTCTGTTGATAGTTCTAAGAAGACTTGACGGAGCAGCTAAACTGTACGACGCTGCAATCATACATTTCCGGTCAAATGCTCGGCCCATAAGCTAAAGAAAAATTCTATTGTTGGTTGACTAATAAATATAATTATTACTAGTCATATAACATTAGAATTCTACTATAGCTTGTAGGCGGAACATTCAACTGGAAAAGTATGATTGCAGCGTCGTACAGTTTCGCTGTTCCGTCGAATCTTCTTTGAACATTCGACAGACAGTCAATGACAGATTCAACCTTAATTCGTTCAGATTTTCGGACAAATGCAATTTCCAACGGAAAACAAAATAAGTAAAAACTAATTTTGGGAGTAACTAAATGAATTTATTTTTCGGACAAAAACAAAAATCCGAAACAAAATATTTCAGTGTGCACATGTCTAAAAAAGAGTCCATGTTCAGCAGACAAACAAGTATTGTCTTGTTGTGTGCTTGTGAGCAGTTGGAATATCTGATATCTATATCCAGACTGGAAGGAAGTGGTGTATGATGAAAGCACTCAAGCGGAATGTGGGACGTTTTGTTACATCCAGTATTGCCAAGCTTCCTGGGAAATCTCTATTTCTGAAGCTGGGTTTGGTGATAAAGTGGATTTTAGTTGGGCATAGGTTAGGAATTCCCCTTTTAGTAAAGCAAATCTAAAAACATAATTCCTCATAGGGAATGAGTTTGCCTTTCCTATGGATGGTTGAGATTTCATTGATCTCCTAGCTTCCCATCTGGAAATTGCTATATTAGGATTACTGAATCTGAACGTTCCCACTTTGATTGGGACCTTCATCTGTTTGGCCGATTGATTACCATATTGTATAAAGTGTTTCCATGCTAATATGGAGGCTGATATTGTGGGGTGATCCATATCAGTTTTAATATTAGGGGATATGGCATTGGCTAATACAAGTGACGGTAGGCTGCCTAATGTTACAACGTCTTTTTCTAAAGTACACTGTGGTTTAAGATTTGGTTGTATAAACCAGAATCTGAGCTGGTCTAATAGTGTAGCTGAGTTGTAATCATGTAGATCTGGTACTCCCATCGAACCTGCCATTCTGTGTTTTCGTAAAGTATTGTGAGTACATCTAGATTTACCTCTGATCCATAGAAAAGTAGAGATTGTTTTCTGTGTAGTTTTAAAGAAAGTGAGTGGAATTTGGATCGGCAGCATCCTAAAGACATATAAAATCTTGGGAAGAATAGAAATTTTAAATGCTGACAATCTTCTCGCCCAGGATAAGTAGAGTTTACCCATTTTAGTAGTGTCTGTTTTAGTCTTTGCTAGCAATGGGCTAAATTCTCCTTGTATAAGTTGGAGAGAGGGGAGGTAAATGTAATTTCCAGGTATGACAATGAGTTAGAAACCCAAGTGTATGAAAACTGGGATTGTAAAGTTTCAAGGTATTGTCGATATTTATACCTAAGCTGTTCGATTTAGTTTTGTTTACTTTATAGACGGAGACTTAGTTAAATTAACTTATGATCTGGTGTACAGCTGGTAGTGATCGTGCTTGGTCGTCTAATGTCAAAATGATGTCATCTGCAAAGAGTGTTATAGAATGGGGCTCCCCCTGTAGATATTCTTTTAATGGCATTGTGGGATCTAATTTTCTCTGCTAGGGGCTCCATTACCAATGCAAAAATGAGCAGAGAAAGGGGGCATCCCTGTCTCGTACCATTTGAGATTATAAAGTTCGTTGAAAACAAACCTTCCGAATACACATATGCGGATGAAGCAGCAATGGTTGAAACGATTTCACCATGAATATCAAATTTTTCTAATACACTGGATAGGTATGCCCAATGAACCATATTTGTCCAATGTCAACAGCAGGGAAGGCCTTTGAGAGGATTCAGCTTGATGTATGAGATTTATGACCCATCTTGTGTCATCTGGAGTCTGGCGGCCTGGCACAAATATTACCTGGTCTGTTTTTTTAAGAGTAAGTAGGAAGCACTGGAGTCTAGTGGAAATTAGTTTTGCATATATCTTTAGGTCTACATTGAGGAGTGATATAGTCCTAAAGCTTTATACATAAGCAGAGTCCTTCCCCGATTTCTACTGGGAAGGAAGCCTTGGACACAATGGCATTGAACACCTTGTCCATGTATTTTGATAAAGTATGGTGAAATAGTTGATAGTATTCACAAGAAAATCTGTCAGAACAGGATGCTTTGACGTGTGGGAGTGTTTGAATAGCTTTAAGGATCTCTTTTTTGTGTAAAAAGCTGATAGAGGATTGACCTATCTTCCGGGGATAAGGAGGGCAGGGATATTGAGTTCAGAAACTTATCTATTCGTTTTGGAGTGGGTTGTGGGGTGCTTTCCTGGTGTTGTAAATTATATAGGGAGATATAATAGATGCTGAAGGCGTCTGCCATATCTTGTGGGTTCAGTAATTTCTCACCTGGTTGTGGGTGATTGAGGTAAGGTAATTTTTGATAAAATGTTTTATCTTTAAGTTGATGGGCAAGCAGTCTACCAGCTTTATTGCTGTGGAAGTAAAAGTTTGCTTACGATGATTTCATCTGCTTGTGATGTTGACTCATTTGGATTTTTCCAAGGTCAAGTCTTGTGGGAGTGTTCTAAGTGTTTTATAGAGGCTAATGCCGCGTACACACGATCGGTCCATCCGATGAGAACGGACCGATGGACCGTTTTTATCGGTTAACCGATGAAGCTGACTGATGGTCCGTCGCGCCTACACACCATCGGTTAAAAAAACGATAGTGTCAGAACGCGGTGACGTAAAACACAAGGACGTGCTGAAAAAAATGAAGTTCAATGCTTCCAAGCATGCGTCGACTTGATTCTGAGCATGCATTGGTTTTTAACCGATGGTTGTGCCTACTAACGATTGTTTTTTTCCCATCAGTTAGGAATCCATCGGTTAAATTTAAAAAAAGATTGCTTTTTTTAACCTATGGATAAATAACCGATGGGGCCCACACACGATCGGTTTTGACCGATGAAAATGGTCCATCAGACCATTCTCATCGATTTAACCGATCGTGTGTATGTGGCATAAGATGTCATTCAGCCACTGTGACCTAAGCTTCTTAGCAATAGAACTTTGTTTCATCAGAACAACTCCGATGAAGACCTTATGCAAATTTTACAGCATGAAGGTCTTCTGTGATGGAGCATTCAAATTGAAAAATTCTTGCAGAGCTTGTTGTACCTGATCAGGGTGGGACATCAGCACAGCATCGTTGAGCCATCTGTTTGCTCTTGTCCATAAATTCCCCTCTCCCACCGTGATGGACACAGGTGCATGGTCCGACCAGGTAATGTTACCTATTTCCGAACCGTGCACATTCTGCAAAAGAAACGTATCTGCTAAGAAAAAAGTCAATACGAATATAGGTTTTGTAGGCATGAGAAAAAAAGTAAAATCTTTTTCTGTGGAATACTGGCAATGCCATACATCAAACATAGAGGAGGAGTCTGGGAAGTTTGACAAGGTAGCTCTGTCGGAGCGATTAAATTAGAAGATAGAAGTGTCAATCTTGCGGTCTACTATTGCATTGAAGTCACCACATTGTATAACATGGCCCTGGCAGAGAGGTTGGACCTTTTTCCAAATTTTTCTCAGTGAAGAGACCAGCCTGACATTGGGTAGGTAGACATTAATGATAGAGTAGAGGACATTATTTATCTGACACACTAGAGCTAGGTATTGTCCCTGTGGGTCCAATTCTTGTGAGACCAGAGCAACAGAGTAACCGCTTTAAGAACTCCTCTTTCTTGGAGGAAGCATTGGCTTGGTACACATGAGGGAAACTTTTGTATTGGAATACAGGAGGCTTTTGTGAGGTAAAATGTGTTTCCTCTATAAAAATTTTTTTTACAGTTACGAGTTACGTCGTTGTGCCTCTTTCCATACCATGTGCCATTTAGTTGGACTATTTAAGCCTTTAACGTTCAAGGAGGGCATTTTAAACTGCATCTTGATGGGTATTGTCCTTGAGAATGTTAGGAGAGGGCTTAGCAGAGAGTTCAGATTGTAGGTATGGTAGGCAGTCTGTCACTGTACAAAAGGTCCAGATGTAAGATCCAAATCCTGGAGCGTGTTTGGAGAGTGGGTATCAGAAAGGCTGTGTAATTGGGTGATTAGTAAAACAAACAGCAAGGACAAATGAACAGAACAGGGTATTCCCTTTGGGTGAAGAAGCCCAAAGTGGGAAACAAAAAAATATGATTCCAGACGGAATCTGAGCGGAATGTAGACCGCATCTTTCAGGGGTGCAACTGCAAATGTGAGACTAAGTACAAACATTTGCACTTTACAAGCTAGCCGGAGCTATGTTAGCTTGGTTGTAACTTAATTCATACAGACCTTTGTTTGGTAGAGGAAGCCCTTTGTTCTGGTGCATCCTGGTGAGGTGAAGCAGGTCGGTCCGAGGTGGAAGTTTCAGGATCTAGGATTTGCCAATCCTGCAGCAAGCGGATGCCATCAGCAAGGGAATTTATCATAAAAAAATTGATATTTCTTAGTAATGAGTAGGTTCCCTGGGTATCTCCATTGGTAGGAGATCTGGTGGTTCCTTAGGCCTCGTACAGACGACCAGACATGTCCGATGAAAATGGTCCGCGGACCATTTTCATCGGACATGTCCGCTGGGATCATTTGGTCTGATGTGTGTACACACCATCAGACCAAATTCCCTGCGGACAGAAAACGCGGTGACGTGGCGGCGACGTGGCGGCGACGATGATGCCGCGATGTGTGCTCACCAGGAAGTTCAATGCTTCCACACATGCGTCGAATCACTTCGACACATGCGTGGGATTTCGGGTCAGCGGACATGGCCGATGAATCGTACTGACCATCGGACATGTCCGACGGACAGGCTTCCAGTGGACAAGTTTCTTAGCATGCTAAGAAACTTTTGTCCGCTGGAAACCTCTCCACTAGGCCGGGAAACTGTCCGGTCGGCCCTACACATGACCGAACATGTCCGCGGAAACTGGTCCGACGGACCAGTTTCAGCGGACATGTTCGGTCATGTGTACAAGGCCTCAGAGGTTTTGTTATAGTGGCCAACTGCCTACACTGCTGCGTAGTGTGCACAGACAGGTTGATAAACAGCGAGAGCGACTGTAAGTGTTCTGGAAGCTGGTCTACTTGTCTGAAGGCCGCCATTAGTTTTTCCTTAGTGTGGAAAAAGTGGATGTGGGCGATGGTGTCTCCTGGAATATGGGGATATGCTTTAGTTTTTGGAATCTGTGGATGTGATCTATTAGTAGAATTTAGTCAGGGACCCCTCTGGTTTTTATATTATTGCGCAATTTTTTATTACATCCAAGTGATGTCATCTTCCTGGGAGTTATGGGCATTAATCAGATTGTTAAAAGTGGAGGCAAATTCACCCATTTTATTTTCAATATGTGTAATGCCGCGTACACACGATCATTTTTTGGGTTGTAAAAAAAGTATTTTTTTTTATGTCATTAAAAACGATCGTGTGTGGGCTTCAGAGCATTTTTTGGTTTCTGAAAAATGGGCAAAAAGAATTTCGAACATGCTCTATTTTTTCACGACGTTTTAAACGTTGTCGTTTTTCGGGTTGTAAAAAATGGTTGTGTGTGGGCTTTAAGGACGTGAAAAATCCACGCATGTTCAGAAGCAAGTTATAAGACGGGAGCGCTCGTTCTGGTAAAACTACCGTTCGTAATGTAGTAAGCACAATTATCACGCTGTAACAGACAGAAAAGCGCAAATCATCTTTTACTAACACAAAATCAGCTAATGGTGGCGTCATCTGCATGGAACTTCTCCTTTATAGTGCGTCATACATGTTGTATGTCACCACGCTTTGCTAGAGCATTTTTTTTTACCATTTGGGGGTAGGCAAGGCCATTTTAATGATCAAGTTGAAAAAACGTTGTTTTTTTCTAGAGCCTGAAAAACTTTGTTTTTTACAACCAGAAAAATGATTGTGTGTACGCGGCATCACTCTATTTCCCATTTTAGAAACATCTGATTTAAATTTCTGCGCTAGTGACAGGATGTCTGCATGGAGTGTGCTTCTTAGGCTCCATTCACACCTCCGCGACAACGGCGTATGGCGTACGCGGCGTATTTTGCCGCGAGTGTGAAACTTTTTTTTTTTTAAATTCTTCTCATTGCTGTCAATGGGAGAACGCCAATGTCGCCTGAAAAAAAGGGTCCGGGACTTTTTTTCAGGCGACAGGCGTACGGCGTCTATGAGATGTGAACCATCTCCATAGACAGCAATGGGAATTCCCCCCTCTAGCGGCACAAGCATCCGGCGTCGGGCGTTTTGTCGCATAGATGTGAATGGAGCCTTAGGGAGACTAACATGTCTTTAATATGGTGTCAAGAACCGGCTGATTAGCAGTGGTGAAACTCTGATATATGTCTGAGTCCTGTAGTTCTCTGGTATCATCAAGGGAGCCTGCCAGGTCACTCACCTCCAGGGCTGGATCAGATGCATCCTGTAGCTTGTGTTTTAACTGGGATGGAGGAGCATGAGGAGGATTTAGAAACCCAGCCATTAGCATGCTGTGATCGGGTGAAGTCTGGGGAGAAGTGCTTCAAGCATCCATTTTTCATGCTGGGGAAGTCAGGCATGGTGTGCAGATTCACCTGCACCATCTTCGCTGAAGAAGCAGCAGGGCTGTGTGTTAAAGTCTATCATTCTCCTTGACAGATTGTGGTCTTTTCTCTTGCAGGACATGTAGACAGGGGATGCCCGACCTGGAGGAGACTGAAATCGCTGGTTTTCTGGGCACTATTCATCCGTTGTGGGCTCAGGCGAGCTAGCTGTGTCCCGAACAGTCTTCTCAATCGACCATCTCCCGTGTCAGCATAGAACAGCTCATACTTATTAGGAGGATGGAAGATTTGGTTATATTTACTCTATAATAAGATACTTGACCATATCAATCGATATCATTCTAAACCTCCTTTAAGGAAGCAGGCACTTCAGTGAGGGTAAGTCGGATGTCATCAGCAAATAATCCAATTTTGTGGGCGTATTTTTTTGCTTTGATACCATGGATACCAGGATGTTTTCTAATATACTCTGTGAAAGGCTCTATCATTAACGTGAACATGAGGGGGGATAAGGGACACCCCTGTCTGATACCATTGGAAATCATAGAGGGGTCTGACATAGTATTGGACATATATATTTGGGCTGAGGGTCATGTATAAAGTGCTGAAATAGCCAAGAATATATTACCGTGTAACCCAAAAACTTGGAAAGAACCCCCAATGGAACCAATCAAATGACTTTTTTGCTATCTAAATTAAAAAAGGCTGCAGGTTGCTGTCAGGTTTTCATTAATGTGATCAAGTACAATATTCTCCTGGTTCCATTTGATGCTTAGAGTCCTTTTATGAAGCCTACTTGATCTGGATTAATGAGGAGGGGGCTACCTCTGAGCGACTTCTTGCTATTACTTTGCCATAGATTTTTATATACTCAGTGAAGTAACCATGTGATACACAGAGATATAACAAATCTCCCCACATACGTTTTACATACATACCTTCTGTCTTTCTCTTTCTATATTCTTTAGAATTGTTCATTGTGTTAGAATTTTTACTCCCTACTTCTGCACTGAGTGAAGTCTTGGCTTACACTGGGAGACAGATGATTGAAGGAAAAGGCACAACCCCCCTCCACATAGGAAGAGACATGCAGAGACATGCAGAGACATGCAGAGACATACAGAGCTGTGCTGTGACAAGACATGCTCTCTGCTAATCTATTTATAGCAACCTCCCCGACAAACATTTCAGGCTGCTGTTATCTCCTGATGAAATCCTGCCCCCTGGGACATAACGCCTATGAAAGGAGACAAGCTACATTGACACTCACAGGCATCTCCTATGAGGTTGTATGTACAAGCGCTTGTATGCTGGCACTTATTGAAGTGCAATTCTATTACTACTCTATCAAATGTCTCTTATTTATTGCCATAATTATTTCCATAATTCGGGATGCTGGTGATGTCGGTGTATAAATCAATCTGGCATTTCGATTAGGGCAACACCAGGAAGATTACTGTGACCATGCTCCTGGATATTTGCCCTTCATGGGAAAGTCTGTTTGTTGATTCAGGGGTCCTGGCATTGAGGTGAGCGGCTTAGAGTGTCTAGGGTGAAGGTTTTACACGTCTTACACAGAGTTCATTGTTTACAAGTAGGGATGAGCTTCGAGTTCGAGTCGAACTCATGTTCGACTCCAACATTGCCTGTTCGCCTGTTCGGCAAACAACGAACAATTAGGGGTGTTCGCGGCAAATTCGAAAAGCCGCGGAACACCCTGTTAAAGTCTATGGGAGAAATCTAAAGTGTTAATTTTAAAGGCTAATATGCAATTTATTGTCCTAAAAAGTGTTTGGGGACCTGGGTCCTGTCCCAGGAAACATGTATCAATGCAATTTATTTATTTTTTTAAAACGGACGTTTTTTCAGGAGCAGTGAATTTAATAATGCTAAAAGTGAAACAATAAAAGTGTAATATTACTTTAAATTTCGTACCTAGGGGGGGGTGTAAAGTCAGCATGTGAAAAAGCGCATGTTTCCCGTATATAGAACTGTCCCTGCACAAAGTGTCATTTCTGAAAGAAAAAAAGCCATTTAAAACCGGCTTTGCAGCTCTAATGAATTGTTGGCTCTTTCAATTACAGAGATGATTCATTCATAAAGAAAAAAAAATGTGTGGGGGTCCCCCAAATTAAATTACCAGGCCCTTCAGGTCTGGAATGGATATTAAGGGGAACCCCACCGTAAAAAAAAAAAAATGACGTAGGGTTCCCCGCAAATATCTGTACCAGGCCCTTCAGGTCTGGTGTGGATTTTAAGGGGAACTCCACCCCAAATAAAAAAAAAATGGCGTGGAGTCCCCCTAAAAATCCACACCAGACCCTTATCCGAGCACGTTAACCTGGCCGGGCCGCAGAAAAGAGGGGGGGCAGAGTGCGGCCCCCCCTCTCCTGAACCACACCAGGCCACATGCCCTCAACATGGGGAGGATGTCCCCATGTTGATGGGGACAAGGACCTCATCCCCACAACCCTTGCCCGGGGGATGTGGGGGTCTGCGGGCGGGGGGGCTTATCAGAATCTGGAAGACCCCTTTAACAAAGGGGACCCCCAGATCCTGCCCCCCCTATGTGAATTGGGGTACACTGTACCTCTACCATTTCACGAAGGAAGTGTAAATAGTTAAAAAAAAACACACAGACACCGTAGAAAAAAATCCTTTATTAATATAAAAATTTCCAGCAATGTGAATCCTATCCAGCGATGGATGATCTCTACAGCGACAGATGATCAGCGGTCCGGTCCAGCGATGCAGAAGATCCATCCGTCCAGAGCGCAGCAGGGGAGCTCCACTCTCTGCTGGACACAGCCCAGCTGGAGCTGTGACATTACTTATATAGGGGAAGCGGCCACCCGTCACGTGACCCTGCCCCCTCTGACGCACCCTCGTACGTCACTAGGAAAGACACTGAAAGACAGGGCTTTCCCAGTGACATATGAGGGTGCGTCAGAGGGGGCGGGGTCACGTGACGGGTGGCCGGCGCTTCCCCTATATAAGTAATGTCACATCTCCAGCGCGTCAGAGTGGAGGTCCCCTGCTGCGCTCTGGATGGATGGATCTTCTGCATCGCTGGACCGGACCGCTGATCATCCGTCGCTGGAGAGATCATCCATCGCTGGATAGGAGACAGTGGATTCACATCGCTGGATTTTTTTTTATTAATAAAGGATTTTTTTCTACGGTGTCTGTGTGTTTTTTTTAACTATTTACACTTCCTTCGTGAAATGGTAGAGGTACAGTGTACCCCATTACCAATTCACATAGGGGGGGCCAGGATCTGGGGGTCCCCTTTGTTAAAGGGGTCTTCCAGATTCTGATAAGCCCCCCGCCCGCAGACCCCCACAACCACCGGGCAAGGGTTGTGGGGATGAGGTCCTTGTCCCTGAAGGGCCTGGTATGGATATTTGCGGGGAACCCTACGTAATTTTCCCCTTAATATCCATTCCAGACCTGAAGGGCCTGGTAATTTAATTTGGGGGACCCCCACACATTTTTTTTTTCTTTATGAATGAATCATCTCTGTAATTGAAAGAGCCGACAATTCATTAGAGCTGCAAAACCGGTTTTAAATGGCTTTTTTCTTTCAGAAATGACACTTTGTGCAGGGACAGTTCTATGTATGGGAAACATGTGCTTTTTCACATGCTGACTTTACACCCCCCCTAGGTACGAAATTTAAAGTAATATTACACTTTTATTGTTTCACTTTTAGCATTATTAAATTCACTGCTCCTGAAAAAACTTCAGTTTTTTAAAAAAAAATTGCATTGATACATGTTTCCTGGGACAGGACCCAGGTCCCCAAACACTTTTTAGGACAATAACTTGCATATTAGCCTTTAAAATTAACACTTTAGATTTCAAATGTTCGAGTCCCATAGACTTTAACGGGGTTCTAATGTTCACACGAACATTTGGTGTGTTCGCAAGTTCTGATGCGAACCGAACAGGGGGGTGTTCGGCTCATCCTTATTTACAAGACACATTGTCACTTTCTCTGGAATTCTGTGTGCTTTCCTATATGGATTTCTCCTCATGAACTTTGATTATGGCTGCACTATTTTATGTTATACTGATCTGGGGTGTTGTAAATTTACCTGGAGTGTTCAGCTGCTGTTTATATGTGTTCATGATTTTTTTTTCTCTGGTGTATTTCATTAATGTCATTAATGTGCTTTTATCTCACATCTTGGAGAACTTGTTAGAAGTTATCATGCTGATAACAGAGAAACAAAACAGCAGAAACACACAGCATTCTGCTTTGGAGAGAGATCAGAAAACACTACACATATATATATATATATATATATATATATATATATATATGTGCCTAGATCAATCTTCATGAATCAGATTTACATCCACTTTAAGGGTGACCTCATCTATAGTAGGTAAACCAAAAGAGTGCAAGTAATCTCAAATGGAAGGGGGTGATGGTTGTGAAGTTCATCACCCCCTTCCATTTGAGGAATGTACAGGGTACATTCACATGGGCTGGGGCTTACAGTGTGCTTCTAGCTGAAGCAAATTTGGCGCTGCAGCTCAAACCCTCAGCGGGAAACTACTGTGAACCCCACACCCCTCTGACTGTACCCTAAAAACACTACACCACTAAATAAAAATTAAAAAACACAACATATACACATACCCCTACATAGCCCCCCTCCCCTCCACAATAAAAAAGAAAAACATCTGGTACGGCACTGTTTCCTAAACAGAGCCTACAGCTGTTGCAAAACAACTCCCCAGTATTACCGGACAGCCATTGACTGTCCAGGCATGCTGGGAGTTAAAGTATAATTGTGGTACAGCTGGTGAAGGTAAGCTATATGGTGTATCAGAGCATGCTGGTAGTTGTAGTTTTTAAATAACATCAACTCCATTATTTATTCAAAATTAATTCATCAAAAAGTCAAAAGAAACAAACATATTATTGTTCATATATAAAGATAGGGATTAAAAAAAATAATCTATTGTACAGGCCCAGTATAAGGGTCAAAAAATAATTATAGCGGTCAGATGAATAGCAACTAATTTCTCCCCTATACGTGTATCCTGTGATGTTACTCATATATACATAATTATGCAAATGATAATGGCTGCTATATTTATGCAAAAAAGGTGGCGACCAAAATGGCAAGATATAAAATCTGTCATGTTACCCCTGTCAGTGATTAATAAGGCGAGAATGCTTCCAATTGTTGAATACCATACATTTACGTCATATATCCATAGGGGTTTAAAAAAATATATTATAATATACTTTGTTCTTCATCTTGCAGAGGTTCCTGCAACAGGGATATGATCAAACCCAGAGCCAGCAGGACAAAAAAAAATAGTCCGCTCCCTATTGCGGGAGTTACGTAAAGTTCATGGCCGCACACATGACCACATGGCCATCCTAAAAAAGTGGTCTGACCTAAAGAGGCGCCACATGGCCCGGGTCAGACAGATCCGAGATGAATTTCATCCAGGTAAGTTATTGGTGACAGTTATGTAAGGTCATATGTAATTAACCTTAGGGCAGATGTTGTTAACCCAGACGCCATGTTGTGGTAACATATATCACCACCCAAGGTATTCATAGTACTGTTGAAAAAAGACATTATTCCATCAAGTTAAACCATGGAATTAAAGTGGTGGTGTGGTGGGTTAAAGGGGAAGGGGTGGTATTTTATAACTCAATTACCACTAAATTCCTGTGCTAGGTGTGGGGTTATCATAGTAATCCCGTGTACTCCATCAGGCCCTTTTTTAACATGAGATCGTCAGAATAATACAAAGGAAACACAAACAGCTCATTTTACCATGGTGGCAGCCCAGCTCACACTCAGTCCCCTGTAGTCCCAGCAAGACCCTTTAATATAACATTATCCCATTGGTTAACTGTCTATATAAATAAATTTGTATTCATATACAATACAGCAGAGTACACAGAATTTGCATACGTTATTAGAAATCATTTTTACATATATGAACATTGTGTTATTATAGGAGCTCCTCTACCATCTGTGCGCCCCAAGCGCACAAGGCGACAGGCCGCAGAGGAGGAGGATGATGAAGAGTTTGAGCAGGAGGAGGATGCACAGGAGGAGCAGGAGGAGGATGCACAGGAGGAGAGGGATGAGGAGTAGCCAGGGCCCTCCCAGTGTTTACCACCCCCAGCTCCTGTTGAGGAGCAAGAGGAGGAGCTGCAACCCCCCCCCCCCAAACTCCTGGTGAATCGGGTCCCCCCCCCAAACTCCTGGTGAATCGGATGATGGAGAAGAGGAGCAGGAGGATGAGACGGTTCCTGTGAGCCCCAGGCAGGAGGGTAAATATGTGCACAAAGATTAATAACATTTCAACAATAAGATGTAGATATAAAAATGGACAGCATTTAATCCTATTTTTTTTTTTTATATCCTAACAGTTTTCAAAAAGATGGAAGAAAACCACAGTCTCATCCAGAGGACCAATGACAAAATCCACTCAAATCGCCGGAAAATGCGGATATTAGACCTCCAAAACCAACAGCTGGAGCAACAGCAGAGGAAGAATTTGTACGCGATGGCTGAGCTTGACAAGCTCATGCAAAAATATATGTAATTTTTTTTTTCTTGTTATAAAAAATGTTATTCTTTTAAAATGTTTCCTTTCTTATTGAGATTGTTAGGTTTTTCAACACATCTAACTTCACATCTAACACATCAACATCAACATCAACATCAACACATCTAACTTCATAATAACCAAAAACATTTTATACTATTATTTTATTTAACACAAACCTAAGACAAACTAAAATACACGGACACAGACACTACTAACACAAACTAAACTGTTGAAAAATTACTATAACAAAAGCTACAATATATATATAGATATAGAGAGAGAGCGAGAAAGAGAGAGAGAGAGTGCTGATTTGCTCTTGCAGACAGGCTAATGGTTGCAGTATAAAGGCCGCAAACCAGGGTTTAACATAAAGTTCAGTGTTTTAGTCACACTTGCTGTTACGATCCGGTCTGGTAGCTTGTAGCGGAGGCTGTTGGTGGATCCGCTGTGCCAGAGAGGTCATGAAGCATTACTCAGCATGAAGGCAGCAGCAGTAGTATTAAAATATAATGTAATTATCACACAGGCAACATTTACAAGCAGTAGTGGTAATAGTACTAGATAGCATCTAAACACTTGGGCAAGACTTGACAGCAGCAGTAGTGGTAATAGTAGTATATAGTGGCAAATAACTTGTGACATAGGTGTCGTGAGCAGCAGCAGTAGTAGTAATAGTAGACAATATAGTGTCAAATCACTCGGGCAAGAGGTGCCATAAACAGCAGCAGCAGCAGTGGTAATAGTAGTATATAGTGGCAAATAACTTGTGACATAGGTGTCGTGAGCAGCAGCAGTAGTAGTAATAGTAGACAATATAGTGTCAAATCACTCGGGCAAGAGTGGAGGGAGAGCCAAGGAGAGGGAATGAATGACAAGGGACCCTTCAGCGCCCTGAACCGACGGCGGGTGCCAGAAAGTCACCGCCGATCCAGGACTCATTCATCTTGATGAATGTGAGTCTGTCCACGGAGTCTGTGGACAGACGGGTCCTCTTGTCTGTGACCACCCCACCTGCCGCGCTGAATGTCCGCTCAGATAGTACGCTGGAGGGGGGGCAAGACAATAACTCCAGCGCATACTGAGCAAGCTTGCGGCAGGTGTCCAATCTGGCAACCCAATACTCCATGGGGTCGTCAGTGCTCATACTGTCAGAAGCACCGACGGACCCCATGTAGTCTGCCACCATGCGGGCCAGCCGCTGGTGGTGACTGCTGCTGCTGCTGGTACTGGGTTCGCTCAGATTGGAAGAACATCCTCATCTCACCCCTTAGGTCCCCTGCTCGGCTGCTGCTGCTGCTGGGTGCAGCCACCTGCTGGGTGAGATGAGGGGGGACAACTGGAGGCCGGGGAGTTGCCTGCTCCAACCGGCTGACTATACGTGCCTGCAGTTCCTCCATCTGGTGCTGCCTCCGGCTGGCTGGGAGGAACTGCTCCAGTTTCCCCTTGCATCTTGGATCTAAAAGGGTGGCCATCCAAAATTCATCCCTCTCCTTGATAGTCTTAACCCGGGGGTTCCTCCTGAGGCATCTCAGCATGTGGGCAGCCATGGGGAAGAGCACAGCCCGCTGTGACTCCTCATGGCTGCCCGGGTCCATGACGTCTGACTCTTCATGTTGGAGGCGCTGCTGCTCGCGCTCAGAGATGCCCAACCCCCGGACTATCGGTGCCCCCAACACCGGCTCTCCCTCCTGACCAGGCCCTGACTCCAGGACGTCACCAGTAACCTCCTCATCATCATCATCCTCCTCGTCCTGGGCCTGGTCTTGGTGGAGCAGTGTTGCCTCCTCCTGCTCCACCAAGGCACTCTCCCCAGCTTCGAGCAGGCGATCTAGTGCCCTGTCCAGCAGGAACACTACAGGGAGCACGTCATTGAGGCCGACATGCTCCCTGCTGACCATCTTGGTCGCCTGCTCGAAAGGGGCCAACACATGGCAGACCTGGTGTATCTGCCCCCACTCCGCACTGGTGATGTACGGGAGTGTTTGTGATGGCCTGGCAGTGCCTTGCTCCAGCAGGTATTCCTTCACCGCCCTTCGCTGCTCCCACAACCTCTCCAGCATGTGGAGGGTGGAGTTCCACCGCCTCACACTGTCCACAATCAGCCTGTGAAGGGGCAGGCTGTTGTCCCGCTGCAACTTGGACAGGGATGCAGTAGTGGTTGGGGAGCGCCTGAAGTGGCTGGCAATCCTACGTACCCTTAGCACAATGTCACTCAACCCGGGATAGGTGCGCAGGAACTTCTGCACCACGAGGTTGAGGACATGTGCCAGACAGGGCACGTGGGTCAGACTGCCAGCCTGGAGGGCGGAGAGTAGGTTGCTGCCGTTGTCACAGACAACCATACCTGCCTGGAGCCTTCGGGGTGTCAGCCACTTCTGGACCTGAGCCTGAAGTGCGGTCAGCACTTCTTGTCCAGTGTGTCTCCGGTCCCCTAAACTAACAAGCTGGAGCACGGCCTGACAGCGCACGTGCCCCACACTTGAGTAGCTACGGGGGCGCTTGCTGCAAGGCTCAGCAGCTGCGGAGACAGTGGCTTGAGGGAGACCAGCAGTTCTCCCCTGGACACCCCGGGGCGGCACCACAAAATCTGATGCCGCCGATCCCTCCCCGGCGCCTCGGAGGGAAACCCAATGGGCCGTGAAGCTGATGTACCGGCCCTTCCCATGCCTGCTGGTCCAGCCACCCATTGTGAGATGCACCCTGTCGCTGACAGCGTGATCCAGTGACAGGGTTACATTCTGCACAATGTGCTGGTGTAGGGCAGGGACACCAGTCCTGGCAAAGAAATGGCAGCTGGGGACACGCCATTGGGGTTGGGCCTGCTCCAACATCTGCCTGAAGGGGTTGCAGTCAACAATGTTGAAGGGAAGCAGATGTTGGGCAATAACCCTTGCCAGGAGCCCATTGAGTGAACGCACACGTCGGTCTCCAGGGGGGAAGGAAGTGGTGCGTTCGAAGGCGTCGGAAAGCGACGCCTGGCGCCGGACGGCAGTGCAGGACACAGAAGAGGAGGGTGCTGTGGAAGTAGAGGTCTGGCTGCCGGTACCAGTACCTCTACTAGAGGGAGCGGGGGGGCATGACCTGCTGGGAACAGATGAAGCTGTGGCAGGGGCAGCTGTACCCTGCACACTTGTGGTGGTGGCGCTGCTACCACCACCACGCTTCATCTGGTCATACTCCCGCCAGTGGTTGATTCGCAGATGCTGGTTCAGAGCTGTGGTACCCACCCGAGCCAAGCACTTCCCTCTCTTCACCCTGGCACGACAGATATGGCAGATGGCTATGGTCTGGTTATCTGCTACCAGGGTGAAGTAGGCCCAGACAGGTGACTTCAGCAACGCCCTCCTGTCAGATGGGGTGATGCTGACTTGCACCTGCTGGGACTCGGTGCGCACAGGTGGAGCTGCCTGCTGCTGCTGCTGCTGCTGCTGCTGACACCTCCTGCTGCCATCACCAGTGGAGACCCTGACGCTGGTCTCCCTGGTGACCTGGCGCACCGTTTCCCCAGGGTGCCTACCTTCCTCGTCGTCACTGCTGCTGTGAACCGACAAGGCAGGTGGCACTCATGTTGGGTCACCCTCCTCTTCGCCCCCAGATATGTCAGACCCAGGGCTGAAATGTGGTGGTCTGAGGGAAACAGCTGACATGGAGCCGCTAGCCTGGCTCCGCTGTCCCCTCACCGACGCCTGGGTCTGACTAGGTGCAGGTGTTTCCTGCCCAAAAACACCAGCACCACTTGGAAGGGATGTCTCTGGGATACTGACAGCAGGTACCCCATCCTCCTCCTCCATCATCCCTTCCAAAAGGTCCTGACCATCAGGACAGAACTGGATGTCTGCCTGATGCAGGGCCTCCCCCAAGATATCCCTCTCACTGTCGCTGTCAAACAGTAAGAGGCTGGACTCTTGGGGGCTGGGGGCGGGTCCTAAAGGCACCGGTGTACTGGTGGTGCTACTGGGAGTCGGGACTGACGACTCAGTGGCACTGCTGTGCCCCATATACTCCAACTCTACTGGAGCCTGAGAAGGCAATATCGGGCGGCTGCCCGAGGGAAAAAACTCGCGGATGAGGCGGACTCCCCTTCCACCTGATCCACTACCACTAGTAGGGGCGCGAGAGGTACCCAGTGCTGGCAGCGACCCAGCACTGGGAGTAACTCCCCTACCCCTGCTGCCATGGCCACGGCCACGTATGCTGCTCATACTTGCTGATGTGGGGGGGGTAAACTTTATTGGGGGGGGGAATGTGAGAAAGGAGTGTTTTTTGTTTTTTTAGCAAGACAGGCACGCAGACAAAGACACAGACAAAGACGCAGACAAAGACGTAGACAGCTACTAAACTAGAATAAAACTACTACACCTAAAACTTTTTTTTTTTTTTTTTACACTGACAAAGACGTAGACTACGACACGGACAGCTACTAAACAGGAACTAAAATACTACAGCTAAAACTTTTTCTTAGGTTTTTTTTTTTTTTAGACTGAAGGACGCAGACAAGGACGAGGACTACAAATACTAAACTAATATGCACTAAACACTAACTTTAATTACACAAACTTATATGACTAAACTAAAGCTAAAAAAAATTTTGTTTTTTTTTTTGTTTTTTTTACACTGACTGACAAGGACAAAGACGAGGACTACAAATACTAAACTAATATGCACTAAACACTAACTCTACTTACACAAACTTATATGACTAAACTAAAGCTAATTTTTTATTTTATTTTTATACACAAAACACAGAGACTAAACACACACTAAACTAAGCTACCTTAAAGAAATATACACTTACACTAACTACACAGAAATCTAACTAACACTAAGCTACACTAACCTGGACAAAACAACACAAATCTGAGCTTTTAGAAAAGCTGTTAGGTCTTTTGTTTTGAAAAAAGCAGTTGGTTATAGAAGCAGGAAACTCAGAACTGAAAGCACTATAGGAAGCACAATGCTCTAAGCTCTAAGATCGCAATACACTGGAAAAACGCACAGAAACACTCCACTCTCTCTAGCCACCTTGTGAATCTGCACTGAAATACTGCTGGGAGTGATCTTATATACTGGTCGTGCAGGCAGGTTCCTATTGGTTGCTATGGAGGTTGCTAACCTCTGACAACTGTGGTAGGAGAACTCTGATTGGCTCTGATGCAAAAGAAGGGCGGAGAAAGTATTCGCGAATATTCGCAATACGAATATTCGCGAAAGCGAATATTCGTCAACATAAATGGATCGCCTCAGCTACTCGGCCCAGGGTCTCTAATCATACCAGCAATGCTTTTAGACGTCGATGGAGATCACTAGGATGTGATCTGTTTTAAAAATAAATTAGAAAAAATACGAATATTCGTAATAGCAAATTTTGGCCGCGATATTCGAGTTATTCGTGAATACTCGAATATGCAATATTCGTAACGAATATTCGCAATACGAATATTCCTGAGCAACACTATTGGCTAGGTTATATAGTGCTTGATAGTAATTCCTAAAGGAGCTTGATATGTCCTAAGGATGAAATACTTTTTTTCCAGAATTAGGTGTTAATCAGATGCAGTGGCGGTTGGTGTTCAAAAATTTTGGGTGCGCGCAAACAAACTGAAAAATTCTGAAAAACACAAAAAAAAAACCATCAATTGCAGCCTCACTGTGCCATCAATTGCAGCCACTGTGCCTATAAAATGCAGCCACTGTGTCCACCAAATGCAGCCACTGTGTCTACCATATTCAGCCTCAGTGTCCATAATATGCAGCATATGTGCCCATCATTTGCAGCTTCTGATCCCATCAAATGCAGCTATTTTGCCCACCATATGCAGCTTCTGTGCCCACCATATGCAGATTCTGTGCCCATCATATGCAGCTTCTGTGCCCATCATATGCAGCTTCTGTGCCCATCATATGCAGCTTCTGTTGCCATCATATGCAGCTTCTGTTCCCATCATATGCAGCCTGGCACCATAATATGCAGCCACTGTGACCCCCTCACTCGCCCGTCTTCAGACCAGCACTTACCCCAACCGTGTGACGATGGCTACTGCATCCTCCATGGTTCCTGTGCATCTCCTCCTCCATTCTGCTAGGCATTCAATAGGGATGTCTGTGCCTTCAGCCAATCAGGTGAGAGGTATTAGACCTGCACTCCCTGATTGGCGGAAAGGCAGTTCAGTGTTAGCAAAGCAAATATTAATTTTCTTTGCTAACACACCTGGGTGGGCTCATAACGCAATTGCTCTGCGTCACAAGTCCACCTTTTTTGAAGCCCATTAGAGCCTATGGCTCTAATCAGGTGCTTCAAAAATACCCCCTGCCGCTTGAATTCAGACGCCCTGCATCCGAAAAGGGGCCTGATGGATAGGTGGCTAGAGCGGCCATTGATAGATTCATGCACTGCATGAATCTATCCATTTTACATATAGGGGGTGGCTGGAGAGAGGGGGCAACGCTTGTGCGCCCTTTTGGACGCACCGCTACTGATCAGATGGGTATAGATATTTTAGTTGGTTTGCTAGTAATTTCCCCACTTTAATGCCTTGGGAATAATAACAGGCTTTTTGTCTATGCAGATACTTTTTTTTGTGTCTAAAGCATAAGTTCCTGTCTGCACTGTGTTAATTTGCAGAGTAAGGATTTGTTCAATGTTAGTTTGTGTTGGATTTCAAGGGATTGAATCTGTGTTAGTAAAGTTGTGATATTTTGTTGTTTAAGCTTTTTTATACCCTGCAATTGCTAGCAAAGAACTCCTTAAGTTGGCCCAGTAGTTGTTCTCTGTGAGTATATGTTAAATCATACTCACATGCAAAAACCCTCTATTACCAGCCGGGCCATAGCATAGGCATCAAGAGCGGATCGCAGCCCCTCAATCCCAGGAGCCAGATGGACCGCTTCCTGGACTGCACCACTCCCCGCTCCTCCCAGGCTCCCTGGCGGGAAGACAACATGGAGACAGAGATGGCTCCTAAGATAGCCACTTCTCCTCCAGCCGAATGCACTGCAGAGCTGCCTCCTCCCCCTCCAGGGACACTGTCAGATGACACAGATGGCACACATGCCAGGATCGCTCAGGCAGTAGTTCAGCTAGTCACCTGAGGGGGGCATGGAAGCTAGACGTTCCTGTATGTATTTGTTTCTTATATGGAAAAGTTGATAGATATTCACGGTTGTTGTTTTTTACTGTTTCTCGTTTTATTTCTTCTTTGGTTGAGCTTAACTCAACCTCTGTTCTATTCTGCATAGCATAAAGCCTTGCTTCAGAGTCTTTTACACTCAGGGTACTAGGGTGATGTCCATCTCATACATCATTGCCTGCTATTCATTTCCAGGTAAAGAAGGGTTGATTTCACTCTCCACTTCCTCTACATCTGCTTACTCATGCTCCTATCCTTTGACGACCCATTACAGGCAGATGTAGCCCTTCTCCAGGAAACCAATTTAGCTGAAACTGACTTTAGTCGCCTTAAAAAAACTGTGGGGGGGGGGGGTTACCTAACATCTGACTATACAACTTATCATGTCTTCTTAGGCAGGGAATAGACTCGCTATTGCATTGCTCCACATACTCCATTTATGCTCCAGAATTGGCTTCGGTATCACCCATCAGTCTATCTGCAGTGCTCCATTCTTCACTCAAGGTCTTACACTCCCATTTAAGAAACAACTCTTTGATACGGGACATTGTGATAGCCTGGCAGGAGATATGCAGGCTATAGATGCACCCTCCACCATCAATAACCATTTAACGATACAAGGTAATCCCATGTTTCCTCCAGGACTGGACCATGGAGCGTTCATCCTCTGGACATCCATGGGTCTAACTCATGTTGCTTCTCTACTCCATCCAGGCACTTGCAATGTTAGGTCTTTTCAGGAGATCTCTCAGCAGTACCACCTACCCCCATCACCTGTTCCACTACTATTCCATTTTGGACTTCATAAAAACACAACTAGGCCGGATTCAAACAAAGCTTGCATCCAGTAGTGGGCAGGGTGGTAAACAAAAAAGTCCTATTCCATCTCGAAACTGTATTCTCAGCTACTACAACATACCACATCCCCCGTGGGCTTACCCCTACTGAAAGCTTTGTCCAAATACGCAGACTATTTAAGGTGTTTGTGCTGGTTGTCAATGGTTGGTAAGAAATCTTGCACCCACTTCATCTTTACCATCCACTGATGTTACATTTATTCACTTAAATGGCTGGAATCCCCAGCCACATAAGCATATGGCCAAAGAATGGAGCATAACACATTTTGGAAATGTCACCATGATCCCCGTCCCTTCCATTATATAGCTGATGACAGGTCTGGGAGCTGTCATTTGGCTTTGTGTGCAGCGTTTCATCCATATTTTTTTTTTGAGTCAGCAGTGCGGGCATCATGAATAATGATCACTTTACAACCAGGGTTACATTTTTGGGATTTTTTTTTTTTTTTTGGGCATTTACAAAGAAAAAAGTATAACACTCGTTAAAACAGCACACAGACCCCCTTCCTCAAAGATCCCCCACAATACATAGCAGACCAGCCACATAGCTTTGCATTGGAGCATGTTCCCCAAAGCAGTGCCCACACACTATTTTTTTAGACCCTCTTGCATAATAGCCTAGAAAATTGGCAGATTTGGCAATTGGCAGATTTGTTTCCCTTTGGTTTCATTTGAGTTCATGTTTGGCTTTGAAGTTTGCCAAACCCTACTTGAACCTATGTCATGGTGGTTCATCTCATTACTAATGTGTATATTCAGAGACTTTTCAATATGAAATTTATATAACAAGTCTGCTTTAAATAAGTGGAAAAGACAACCACTGTCACAATATTTTTTTTTTTTTATCTTCATATCTTTATTAAACCATTTTCTGTTAGACATCTACACATTCACATTTCCCTTCCCACCCTCCCCTGAAATATACAAATACAATAGACATAATATATCATAAGAACCATAAGTTCCATTTTTTCTCCCTTCTCTTTTATTTATGCTCCCCTCGCCAGAACATCCGGGCTATTTTGTCACAAAGCGCTTTGGCACCACCGACCGGTGGTATATGCGCGCTTCCCAAATAAATAAATAGTAATAAATAATAAAATAATACTTTGTTCCCATTCTTTACTGGATGGTGGGAGAGCTGTTTGCCATCTATGTGCAATAATTTGTCACATGATAACTAAATCTAATTTGTTTGTGCATAGTATCCATTATATGTAAATAAAAAGAGGCATAAAAAAGATTGCATTCACATTATTTAAATTTAATAAACATACAGTGCAAAAAATATATCAGTGCAAATAATATTGCTCATTTATAATACATGTTTTATTTTGTCTAATATTTAGAAAAGTAATTGTCCATAAGAAAAAAATTAGAAGCATGCTGTAGCAATTTTGCTTATCTTACTTAATCTTGTACATATAGCTATCCAGCATTTTTAAATCAAAACTCTGTGCAATACAACTTAGAATTCAAACTGAAGAACCACAACCTGTTAATCAATCTTCTGCATAGTGTCAAATGGCTTTCTAAAATCTAGATAAGACAAGTCTGCTGTTCCACTGTGATTTCATATTTTGGTTACAGGAAAATCAATTAGATTAATTTGACCTTTTTGTTCGGTTGCAAACCATTGCTAAATTGGGTCATTGACTTCAGATATTGAAAAAATCTGTTTAACTTGTGCTTCCATGTACTTCTAGTTGAATCCCACTGACTGCAAATATTTGAAAAACATTCAGACTAAGAATTTAAATGTAAACATTTAATTTGTACCCTTTAGGTTTGCTTATACCTTTTTTTACATTTATTACAGGTACTTATATAGCGCAGACAATTTATGCAGTGCTTTACATATATAGTACATTCACATCAGCCCCTGCTCTCAAGGAGTTTACAATCTGTTATTCCTGTTATTCATGTTAGTGAAATGTAGATTTCTAAATAAAATAGTATTTAATAATATTTTAAAAACCGAATTTTCAAAAATATATGCATTAGAGCTAGAAATTTCTCTTAGTTTTGTTACAATGAATTGTCAGTTATTAAAACTTTTAGACTCTTTTTTTAATAATAAAAAAAAGCAATGCCTACCACTTTCCACTCACTTCCCCTCACTCTGCTCACATCCACAAGGGGGAGCTGATCATTTAGAACATTGGGAATAGGGGAACTATTTCTGGGGGTTCTAATAACTCAGCAGATACCTCTTCCAACAATAATGCCCGAGATTAGAAAAATTATGTAGATGTACTGAGGACAGTTATTTAATTCCTATGTTTTATCCCAGATACAGAGCCCTAAAGAAGGTGCCACCTTGCTAAGACATGATGTGAAAAAAATAAAAGAATGCACAGAAGGCAGGGTGAGATATTTAGGGCCAGATTCTCGTAGCCGCGCGTAACTTTGTGCGGGCGTGACGTATCTGATTTACGACAATACGCCTCCGCAACTTAGACGGGCAAGTGCAGTATTCTCAAAGCACTTGCTCCGTAAGTTGCGGCGGCGTAGCGTAAATCGGCCGGCGTAAGCCTGCCTAATTCAAATGTGGGACTGTGTGATGCACAGATATTCGCCTTCCCGGTGCGTCCGCTCTGCAAGAGCATTGTCAATTTAGCTGGTGTGCGCTCCTGTCATCTCTCAGTACCTGATCAACACTTTTGTGATGTGCGCCTACACCTGCAGATAAGCTCCTCTCATCGGGAACTGTATCCTACTGTTGTTATTATATTGCTGTATTGTTATTGATTATTACTGTATCGTATCGTGTTGTTATATTGCTGTATTTTGGTGTTGTTGTATTATATTGTTATTGAATATTACTGTATTGAATCCCAGTTGGACGGGGTTATCTGTGCTGCCAAATCAATATATGGGCATTTGTTGCATTGAGCCTACATGCTGTGACATCACTTCCCATGGAGGAGGTCACATGCTGTGATCTCCTCCAATCAGATGTGGTCTGTGAAGCCTATTGTTTTAATAAAACTGCCTGTGAGGGCATTGGCAAACGAGTGATGACTGGGACGGTGACTTGAGAACAAGCTGGTGTGAGGTCTCTTGACTTGTATGGATGGGCAGAGAATGGATGGTGAGTGAACATATTTAGCTTTACCATGAATTATTTCATTAAGACTGAGTATGTGCTTCTAAGCACAGGGCAAAATGTTGGTATGTTCTGCGTACAGCCAATTTTGCCATTACAGTACGTGGCTGAGAGGAGGTGGCTGCGGATCATGTCACCCTTAGTGACCCAGAGGACTCCGGATCAAATGCCTCAGCAAACCTAAGCTGCATGGCTTCCCTAAACCTGCAAAGCCTGCAAAAGGACCCTCAGATTCGTGTGATAAAGGAGAGGGATCACTACTGGTTGGCAACTCTTCTTGATCCACGTCACAAGGGTAAGGTTGCGGAACTTATCCAGCCTTCGCAGATGGAGCAGAGGATGAAACATCTTTGGGAGGCCTTGCAAAAAAGGTTTGGGCAATGCGTTTCCAGAGCCTGGGAGGTTACAATTTCCTGGTCCTCCTGGACAATGTGTCCCCCTCAAAAACCTTACCAGACCCATCTGACAGATCTCAAATAACCAAGGGCATGACTGATGCATCACGGGAAACCCCTGTTGCGTCAGAAGGGACAGGGTCACCCGTGATGCCACAGGGAAACCGCTGGAAACCCCCCGTTGCATCAGAAGGGGCGGGGTCACTAATCCACAAAACGGGTGGCCCCGCCCTCGGTTATTTAAGAGCTGTCAGACGGGTTGCACCTCATTCAGCCAGGAGCCTCCTATGGAGGCTGTATCATTTGTGGCGGTGGGGTCGTAGAAGGATTAAAGGGCTGGAATATTTTTTTTATTATTAAAGGACTTGTCCCAAGCTGTGTGCTTTTTTACCTTTTTTGACATTTTTTGGGGTGAAATGGTAGGGGTACATTGTACCCCGTTACCAATTCACATGGGGGTCCGTCATCTGGGAGTACCCTTTGTTAAAGGGGGCTTCCAGATTCTGATAAGCACCTGCCCGCAGACCCCCACAATCACCGGGCAAGGGTTGTGGGGATGAGGCCCTTGTCCCCATCAACATGGGGACATCCTCCCCATGTTGAGGGCATGTGGTCTGGTACGGTTCAGGAGGGGGGCTCTCTCTTGTCCCCTCTTTTCCTTCGGGCTGCCAGGTTGCATGCTCGGATTAGGGTCTGGTATGGATTTATGGGGGAACTCCATGCCATTTTATTTTTATTTGGCGCAGGGTCCCTCTTAATATCCATACCAGATCTGAAGGGCCTGGTAATGAAATCTGGGGGGACCCCCATGCATTTTTTTGGTTTGGGGGTTCCCCATAATATTCATAGCAGACCCAAAGGGCCTGGTAATGGACTGGGGGGGAACCCATGTCGTTTTTTTCAATTACTTTTTTCTGTATTGCCGGGTCCCGATAATTCATTATAGCTGCAAGTAGTTTTAACCAGTTAAGGACCGCCGCACGACTAAATGCGTCGGCAGATTGGCACGTACAGGTATGTCCCCTTTAAGAAGCCCATCCCAGTCCTGTGCTCTGTAACCGCGGTAGCGGGACTCGCGGACCTGATCGCCACCGGAACTGAAGTGTAAACAAACCTCTCCCCGTGCTTCCTAGTGAGCCTGTCACTGATCGTCTGTTCCCTGTCATAGGAAACGATGATCAGTGACGTAAAAAGGCCAGCCATGCCCCCCTACAGTAAGAAACACACATTAGGGAACACTTAACCCCTGTAGCCACCCTACAGGTTAACCCCTTCACTGCCAGTGTAATTTTCACCTTTTTATAGCACTGTTTGCTGTAAAAATGACAATGGTCCCAAAATAGTGTCAAAAGTGTCCGATGTGTCCGCCATAATGTCACAGTTATGATAAAAATCGCTGATCGCCGACATTACTAGTAAAAAATGTAATTATTAATAAAAATGCCATAAAACTATCCCCTTGTAGACGCTATGGGCCAGATTCAGGTAGAATCGCGTAAATCCGCGACGGCGTAACATATCACATTTACGTTACACCGCCGCAAGTTTTACGGGCAAGTGCTTGATTCACAAAGCACTTGCCTGTAAACTTGCGGCGGCGTAATGTAAATCCGTCCGGCGCAAGCCTGCCTAATTCAAATGGGGCGTGTTTCATTTAAATTAGGCGCGTTCCCGCGCCGAACGTACTGCGCATGCTCTGTTTTGAAATTTCCTGCTGTGCTTTGCGTGAAATGACGTCGCACCGACGTCATAGTTTGAACATCGATGTGCGTTACGTCCTTTCCTATTCACGGACGACTTACGCAAAAAAGAAATTGAAATTCGACGCGGGAATGACGGCCATGCTTTAACATGGCTAGTCTAAATATAAGCCATTGAAATAGCATCCGTAACTTTACGTTGGGAAAAGCCGACTAGCGACGACGTATGAGAATGGGACGACCGCGCCTACCTTTGTGGATCGCCGTAAACAGCTAATTAGCATACCCGACGCGGAAAACTACGCAAACTCCACCCAGCGGGCGCCGAAGTATTGCATCTTAAGATCCAAAGGCGTATGAAGCCGTACGCCTGTCGGATCTTACCCAAATGCTGTTGTATCTTGGTTTGAGGATTCAAACTAAAGATACGACGTGGGAAATTTGAAAATACGCCGGCGTATCAGTAGATACGCCGGCGTATTTCATCTGTGAACCTGGCCCTATAACTTTTGTGCAAACCAATCAATAAACGCTTTATGTGATTTTTTTTACCAAAAATATGTAGAATATTATGTATTGGCCTAAACTGAGGATTTGTTTTATATATATATATTTTTTGGGGGGATATTTATTATAGCAAAAAGTAAAAAATATTTTTTTTCAAAATTGTCACTCTATTTTTGTTTATAGCACAAAAATAAAAATCACAGAGGTGATCAAATACCACCAAAAGAAAGCTCTATTTGTGGGAAAAAAAGGATGTCAATTCTGTTTGGGAGCCACGTGGCACGACCGTGCAATTTTCAGTTAAAGCGACGCAGTGCCGAATCGCAAAAAGGGGCCTGGTCCTTTAGCTGCATGATGGTCCATGGGCTTAAGTGGTTAAATTACTTTTTTCATTTAGAAATGTCATTTTGTGCAGGGACTTTTCTAAGCACGGGAAACATGCGCTACTTTACAGGCATACTATATACACCCCCAGGTATGAAATTTAAAGGAATATTTCACTTTTATTGTTTCACTGCAAGCATTATTAAAATCACTGCTCCTAAAAAAACTGATGTTTTTAATTTTTTTTTTTGCATTTATACATGTCCCCTGGGGCAGGACCCAGGTTCCCAAACACTTTTTATGACAATAACGTGCATATTAACCTTTAAACTTAGCACTTTTTCATGTTCGTGTACCATAGACTTTAATGGTGTTCGCGTGTTCTAACAACATTTTTGCCTGTTCGCATGTTCTTCTGTGGACCGAACTGGGGGGGGGGGGGTGTACGGCTCATCCCTAGTGATTAGTGGGTGTGTCATATGTATACTTCTTCCAGGCCAGAAGTGATTCTTTCACTGGCGGGAGGAAGATGACATAGATAGCGGGGAGTGAGAAAAAGGTTGTCCAGTGGCTTATTAATTGTGTGGTGTGAGGTTTCTATACCTGATCAGATTTTGTTGGTTGAGGGGTGCCACCAGTAGTATAGTTGGTCCAGGATAGATGCGTAGTAATAGGTGCAAATGTGGGGAAGCCCTACTTTGCCCTGTTTATGGTGTCTTATTAGAATATGGTTAGCACACCTAGGAGGTTTCTTGTTTCATATGAATTTTGTAAATGCACTGAAGAGAAGAAGGTCTGAGGAACTGGTAATACTACTGTGCAAAATAGATATATGAGTTTGGGCAAGACAATCATTTTGAATGAAGCTATTCTTCCCAGTGTAGATAGACTAGAGCAGGGATATGCAATTAGCGGACCTCCAGCTGTTGCAGAACTACAAGTCCCATGAGGCATAGCAAGACTCTGACAGCCACAAGCATGACACCCAAAGGCAGAGGCATAATGGGAATTGTAGTTTTGCAACATCTGAAGGTCCGCTAATTGCATATCCCTGGACTAGAGACTCACATTTGGTTGAGTATTTGGGGGAGTTGTTTTTGGAGAGTTCTGTAGTTTAGGTCTTTTAACTGCTGTGGGTCTTAGAGATAGCTTAATTCCTAGGTACGGAATAGACTGCCTGGCCCAAGTGAAGGGAAGAGTCTGCCCTTTTTTAGTAGTGATTCATCTTTTTCAGAGAGATTAATTGGAAGAATTAGGGATTTATTGGCATTCAGCTTGTAGAAAGATACTGATCTGAACTGGTGGAGAGTTTCTTGGATCGCCTTCTAAGAATTTGTTTGGGTTTGGTGATCATGAGGCTGATTTTGTGATCTGTACCATTACAGGAAATTCCAGAAATTTGTTTGTCAGTCCAAATTTTGGATGCTAGGGGCTCCATCAGGAGAGCAACTATGATTGGGGAGAGTGGCAACCTTTGCATGTTCCGTTGGAGACATCGAAGGGTTTGTATAACAAACCTTAAGCTAGCACTCTAGCTGAGGGGTTGGAATATAATAAGAGTATTGTCGCCTGAAACCAGTCTGGTATACCAAATTTAGAGAGCACTGCCATCAGGAATCCACAATGCACCCTATCAAATGCCTTTTCTGTGTCCAGGGATAGGGGCAGAGAAGACATTTTTGATGGGGTGGCCCAGTGGCTTACATCAATAACTCTTCTTGTTGCATCAGGAGCTTGTCTGTCAAGTACAAATCCAACTTGGTCTGGGTGTATCAAAGTTGGCAAGTGGGGGATTAGTTTGGATGCTATAACTTTGGCAAACAGTTTGATGACAGTGTTAAAAAGAGATATATGTCTATAGTTGGTTATGGTGGTGAAGTCTTTATCTGTTTTATTTATGGGTTGTGATGATAGAGTGTAGCATGTCCATTGGGAAGGAACCATAGTAGGCAGCAAAATAGAAGATATCGGTAAGCTAAATGTTGGCAAATAGTTTTTAATACTCATTGACAAATCTGTCTTCACTGTGGGATTTGTCACAGGGGAGAGTTCTAATTGCTTAATGTAAAGGGTTGCAACAGCTGCTGCAGCTGATCAGAGGTAACAGATGGGAGATTACCTGTTGACAGGAATTCCTGGATGAGGGGGTCAGTGGGCTGTGTGGTAGTGGTGTCTGTAGCTAGATTTTGAGGGATGAGTAATAATTAGAGATGAGCCTGATGTTCCAGTCAAACATAAATTTGACTCAAAGATCGAGTGTTTGCCAGTTTGCCCAATTTAGAACATTAGGAGGTGTTGGTGGGAAATTGGAGCGCTCGCTGAACACCCCATAATGAACAGCGAGACTGCCAATTCACTGCAAGATTGTAGTGCATTGATGACTGCTGATTGGCCAAAACATGCACAAGACCTGTGGATTTGTATTACCCTGAGGACACATTCCCTTACTGTAACAAGGTAACTCAGAGCCAGGATGAGCTCTAAATAGTTGCTTAACCTCCTTGGTGTACCTAAAAAGAACCTCCTTCCCAATCTCTCCAGTAATGTTTGCTTAGAAGTTTGAAACCATTTGTTTATACCTGTTTGTTTTTTGCCAAAAATTGTATCAGTGGTTATAAATTTCCTGCACTTTTGGCTTGACAAAGCCCATTATCGCCATTTGTCCAGTAACACTTGCAAAAAGTTTGTGAAACAAGTTGTTCATATTTGTCTTTTTTTACTGGAAGAAATTTGTATCAAATGGCTATGAATTTCTTGTACTCTTCATTTTTTCTTCACAAAGCCTATTAAAAAACCATCTGAAATAAAAAAGAAAATTTGCTGTCAATGCATGTTTCACTACTACAGTCATCTGAATAAAATCTTTTTAAACCCAAAATAAATTTGATAGCTGTTGTATTTAAACCAAGTTGACTGTAAAATAATAATAATAATAAATTACATAGCCAAATATGCCAGTTAACACCATCACTGAGACTTTCTGTAAAAATTGTACTGTTCATTTAAACCGTATGCAGCTTAAGGGTGTCCCCCAAACATGTTATTTAACCACTTGCCTACTGGACACTTTTAATTACTTCCTGTCCAGGCCCTTTCACAATTTGAAAGACAATTGCACTGCCATTCAACACTGTACCGAAAAAACATTGTTATAATTTTACTTACACAGATAGAGTTTTACTTTGGTGGTAAATTATCACCACCGTTTTATATATATATATATATATATATATATATATATTTTTTTTTTTGCTAAATAAACAAAGACCGAAAAGTTTGAAAAAAAAAACTTTTCATAGTTTGTTATAACATTTTGCAAACAGGTCATTTTTCTCCTTCACTGATGTGCGCTGATGAGGCTGCACTGATGGACACTGACAGCGATGGTCATAGATGGGCACTGATAGGCTGCACTTATGGGCACTGATGAGGTGGTACTGGTGGGCATTGATGAGGATGCACTGCACTGGTGGGCACTGATTAGGCTGCACAGATAGGTGGCACTGATGGGCAATGATAGGTAGCAGTGATAGGCAGCACTGATGGGCACTGGTGGGCACTAAAATGTGGCACTAATAGGCACTGATATGCGGCACTGATGAGCACTGGTAGGCTGAACTAATAGGTGACACTGATGAGGAGGCACACATGGGCACTGATTGGCAGCTCCGGTGGGCACTGTTGGAACTGCACTGATAACCAGGACACTGATTATCACTGATAGGCCAACCAAATAATCAGACCCACCCAGGAGGACCTGCGGGTGAAGGCAATGGCAGATTTCTACATAATTGCAGGATTCCCACGCACTGTGGGGGCCATTGATTGCACACATGTGGCACTACAGCCCCCCGTGACACAGAGCACCTATACCGCAATTGTAAGCACTGGCATTCCATCAACGTACAGGTGATAGTCAATGCCCAATGCCTAATATGGCACGCCCGTGCCAAACACCCAGGGTCCAGCCATGACAGCTACATATTCCGTCAAAGCCCCATCCCAATGGAATTCGAACAGAACGTGTATGGGGACAGCTGGCTGGTTGGTGAGTGACATGGGTGTCAGGCATGACTGTCCCCCCCCCCATGATGCAGACATCACGAGGGGCACATGCACGGCTAACATCCTCCTGTCTTTTCCCTTCCAGGTGACTCTGCATATGCACTTGGACCCCATCTCATGACTCCATTCCGGAATCCCCAAACCCCAGGAGAGGAAAACTACAATGCTGCACACATACGTACCCGTGGAGTGGTGGAACGCACATTTGGCCTCCTGAAGTCCCGTTTCCGATGCCTGGATAAGTCTGGGGGGACCCTGTTGTATTCCCCAAACTTTGTGTGCCAGATCATCGGTGCATGTTGCATGCTGCACAACTTCGCCATGAGAAGGGGCCTGGAGATTGACATACGTGATGACCTGACCCCCCAACCAGACATTCCCCCACTGACCGAGGATACCCCGTCTTCTGAGGGAGCAGCAGTCAGGAGATGCCTCGCAGTAGGCATCTTTGCACGTTAAACACACACATTAATCATGGCACAAGGAGAATGCATGCATGCACACCACTGTGGTCCCTAGCACACACACCCCACATCCTTATCAAATTGGCTTAGCCCAAGTCCACCATGCAGGACTTTGAAGCAGCAACGCCACACCAAGGCTCCAATTATGTCACTGTACATTCATACACCATTCACATGGACCTGGGGATCACTTCTCCCTGGTCCTGGGGATCCCTTCTCCACCACAACCAAGGGTGACACCCCTTTTCCGGCAGGAATGTCACCCCCACATTCAAACATCATTCACACTGTAGCCTGCCTGGGCTACACAAAAATAAAACAAATCATAATCTGAGAAAAATAACGAACAAACATAAAACACTCATGACCTGAGTAAAAACGGCCCCGGCTCCTCAGGGGAGACTCATGGGGGGGGGGACCAGGAGAAGGAGGAGTATCCCCTGGTCTCTGCCCACCTGGCGGCCTGCCCTCCAACGCTAGGGCGATGCGGGTGAGGCCCACATTGAGGGCTGCCGTGTTGGCCTGGACAGCCTCGGTCAGGGCACACACCTCCTGACCCACGCCTGCTGTGGTGGTCTGCATGTCATTGAGGCAGGTTATCAGAGCCAAGGAGTTGCAACCCATGTCCTGCACAGACTCCTTTATGGAGGCCATGCTGTCTTCCATGCGCTCCAAAGTCTGGGTAACCTGACCCAGATGGCGGGTCTGATGGGCCTGGTCCCTCCGGAGATTTTTGGGCAGAACCTCTGCCACCCCCCTTGTCTTCCGGGTCGCCTTCCTGCCTCCTGATGAGGCTTGGGGCCTATGAGAAGGGGAGACCCTTGGGGGGGAAGCCCTGTTGGGGGAGGAGTGGGAGGGGCTACCCCTGATGGAGGCCTGACTGGTGCCAGCACCAGGGCTAGACTCCTCCAAATGGAGCCTCACTTCATTGGCACTGGTGACCTCCTCCTCCTCAACCTCCTCATGAGGAGAGCTGTGGCTACTCCCCTCCTCAGAGGATTCCTGGCTTGCCTGGGGGTCTGCATCAGACTCACGTCCGTGGGATGGTGCGGACTGGCCAGATGGCCCAGCACCCTCCTGCAAATCTGTGGATGACACAAAACATTCACAGGTTGGAGGATCCACAAACTTGTCACATATTCCCTTCCCCCCCACACATGCTACACACCAGATAGAAAAATAAAACACTTACCTGTCCTCAAGACCTCCTCAATGGAGTCAAATCCAGGCACTCCCTCCACTTGATGCCTGTGGAGGCACTGGGCAACCACACGCTCCTCAGCAGTGAGCCTCATAGCAGTTACTGGTCCCCCTCCAGTGCCCCTGGCATGAGCGGTAATCTTAGCCAGCTTACCTCGGACGACGCGCCTGAGATCATTAATCTTTTTCAAGATCTCATTGGGGGTCCTGGTCTCACTCCCCAATGCATTAATATCATCTGCAATAATTTGCAGGATCTCCCTCCTCCTGGCCGGGGTGGTGTTCACACTCTCAGGCCCATGGAGAAAACGATCATACTGGGTCATGGCCCTGACAATGATGGCCTTCTCCCGCAGGGAGTAGTTCAGCTTCCTCTTCCTCGCTGACATCACTCCAAAAAACACGCTCCAAAAAACACACGGACACAAACCTACAAACAACGGAACAAAAGCACCTTGCTTCAGGGGGGGAAACAAATGGATGTACTTTTGCAATGGACGGGCACATGTTTGGGCGTATTTATGCCTTGGGCGTATCTCACTAATTACGCCGGGCCTAGTTCCTATCTCACTGATTACGCCGGGCCGAGTTCTGAGCATGCGCAGAGAGACGCTGAACATAGTCAGCGTCATTGCGCATGCACCGTCCGTTCGGGCCTTCATTTGCATGGGGTCACTGCTCATTTCAATGGAACACGTCCACTTCCTTCCCACTTTCAATTACGCCGGCTTACGCCTCAGAATTTACGTTGCGCCGGCGCAAAGTTGGGCGCAAATACTATGAGCATACGGTACTTGCCTCTCTAAGGCCCCGTACACACGACCGAATCTGTCCGCTGATATTTGTCCGACGGACAGTTTCAGCAGACAGAACCGGTCGTGTGTACAGCTGACCGGACCGGATTCCCGGCCGAGCGGACTTTTTCCAGCGGACTAAAATTTCCTAGCATGCTAAGAAATCTGTCCGCTGGAAACCTGTCCGTCTGACGTGTTCGTTTGTCTGTACAGACTCACCGGACATGTCTGACCGACCGCCATCCCTCGCATGCGTCATACTGATTCGAAGCATGCTTGGAAGCTTTGAACTTCAAGGCCGCCCACGTCGCCACGTCATCGTCGCTGCGACGGCGCGGCCACGTCCCCGTGTATTGTTTATGCGCGGATTTCTGTCTGATGGTGTGTACAACCATCAGACAGAAATCTCCGGGCGGA
This sequence comes from Rana temporaria, assembly GCF_905171775.1. Taxonomy (NCBI): domain Eukaryota; kingdom Metazoa; phylum Chordata; class Amphibia; order Anura; family Ranidae; genus Rana; species Rana temporaria. Next base: position 223,758,010 of record NC_053493.1, read on the forward strand.
CATGTCTGCTGAAAACGGTCCGGCGGACCGTTTTCAGCAGACTGTCCGTCCGTGTGTACGGGGCCTGAGTTGAGCCGGCGTAACGTAAATGAGATGCGCTACGCCGGTCTATATATGCGCCGATGTACGTGGATCTGCCCCCATATTTAGAGAGTTCACAATACATGATTCATACTCTGAGTTGTCTAAGGTTGTTTATGGTGTTAGGACCATTAAATCTTTACCTATTTATAAATGATATAGAGTTTGTGATTAAAAGTAAAATTTTTGTGTTTTGCATATGGCACCAGGCTTGGTAGTAAGAATGAACCATGAGTTTGATCCAAACCCAAGCTGTTACTAAGCTGTTTGCAGTTGGGTCTAGTGTGCAATTTGAGAGGACCCCAATGCTGTGTATTTTTTGTGTGGGGCAACCCTTAAAAATCCGTAGCAGAGCCCTATGTTTTCTATTTTGTAGGATGGTACCTGTCGATGCTGCGTGTGTGGAAAAGAGTCTAGTAAATATTTTGAGAGGAACTCAATGTAAAAAAAATAAAAAGATGCTTGGTGGAATACATGAATGTATATCAGGGACATTGGTAAAATTAGTGCCAAGCATGTCAATTTCAAAGGGGGTCCATATATATATATATATGTATATATATATATATATATATATATATATATATATATATATATATATATATATATATATATATATATATATATATATATTCATGTGTGTGTGTGTAAATGTGCAAAGCCTTGTCACAGTAAGATGGGGTGTGGAAGTAGGGGTGGCGCTACCTTAATAAATACCTAAAATTTGATAATGAAGATGTGCGAAAAATATATATATTGTTCAAATTACCCTAGTGGTGTGACATTATAGTGCAACTGAGCCTAAAATCAGTGTGCAATCCTGCAATTCGTGCAATAAATTACAAATGATGAAAAAAATTGAGAATACATATAAATAAATAGATACATGAAAACATAAATAATGGAATAGATATATAAGTAAGAATAATAAATATATAAAGTGTGCAAGTGTTGATTGATGTGTATATTAGATATCCATATACAATGAGTGAATTGTTGTGCTCTCTATATCATAAGTCCTAAAATTCAAAAGTGCTTTGTGCCAGGTGAACTTCTATTTCTGTATTCCACACAGTGACCACCTCAAACTGTGCTCTTATACTGTATGGCCTGCACTCACTGAATCCTCCACCAACTCTTGAGGTGTAAAACGTTCACAGTGTATGCTACTGTGCAGCACTATTCCGTCCTGCTGTGCTCCTGGTAGTGCTTCCAGTAGTTATCCTCCTCTGCTGCCAGATCCAGCAATTTCTTCTCTCACAGTAAACCATGTCATTTAAGGGCAGACCTACTTTTTCCCCACTCCTAGTAGCCTCAGAATCGCTTCTATCCTATGAATTAGCATATAAACTTCATGGGCAGCAAGACTTTATATCAACATCCTGGCATTTTTATTGAAAAATCTGAGAGCATGTGCACAAAATTTCACATAATAAAGCAAGTAGTGCAGTATAACAAACAGCAGAATCAGAAAAGAATAAAAAAAACAGTGTGCATTTATAGCTCCAAGAAGTGATAAAGGTATCAATCTATCAATGAGATAGCACCACTTGAAAATCTCTGATAGCTTTACAGAGGTGGAAAGCATAACAAAACCGGACATTAGTCAATGTAAGTCTCAAGGTAATGAGATAAAAAGCAGTATGCTGCAGAATACAGCTACAGACCAAGGGCCAGAGTCTGTTCTTACACCTTATAAATCAATCACAAAAAAATGTAAAAAAAGAAAAGGAATTCAAGAAAAAGAGCATGAAAAAAGGCAAAGAGATTGGCACCATCTTTAAAGCCGGCAATTGGCTTTCCTGGAAAAGTGATTGAATGGCTATACAGTTGTTCGATCACTTTTACAGTGCTGCAGAGCCTTCCCTTCTGCCACCACCCACCGCCATTCTGAGCTCTCACATTCTACCAGGCCACGGCAAGCAGTCAGGTTGGCTGGCCACATAGGAGATGGAAGAGCATTGATTCCTTGATCTCCTCTGTGATAAATGAATCTGATAAGAATTTCATCATTTTGGTTCAGAACTGTAATTTCCTGGCCATTACAGACAGGGAAATAGCTGATCAAACACGATTCGTGTTTTATTAGGTGCCTTGGATGGCAGGGGAGACATAAAGCATCTAATAGACCTCCTTAAAGTGTACCTGTCCCTGCCAAAAACTATCACAAGGGTCTTGTTAACCCCTATGATAAAAAACAAAAAATGAAAATAAAATGTAAAAAAAAAGATGAAGAAAGTATTAAAAAACATTCAGTAAAATTTAACAGCACCCCCACCCCTCACACACAAATGTAACAGATATGTAAATGGTGATTGCACCACACATGTGAGGTATTGTCATGAATGTAGGAATGAACACTAATTCTAGTGCCATAGATCATGTTAAACTCTAAATCGATAACCTGTAAAGGCTTTTAAAGTATTGTTTATTTACTTTTAGGTACCGTAGTTTGTTGCCATTTTGCAGGTGTGTGCAATTTTATATCTTGACATGTTTGGTATCTATTTACTCAACACAATATCATATTTTATATTTTATCAAAACATTGGTATCATATTGTGTTTGTGTGCACTAAAATTTATTTGAGTGTATTTTTCCTGAATTTCTTGCATTTGATAAATGGCTGCACAAATATAGTGTGGCATAAAAAAAATGGCAACAGCCACCATTTTATTCTTCTGGGCTTCTGCTTTCATAAAATATATTTTTTAGGGGTTTCAAGTAATTTTCTAGCAAATGCAGAGTTTAACATGTATGTGAAAAAGTTAAAAATTGCCCATGTAGGCTAGCGAGTGAACTGAATTATTATTAGAATTTGCATTTTAGTCATGTTTTTTTCAACATCTGCTATACCTGGGATCTATTCTCATGTTGAACGTCATTCTAAATAAAGAATTATCCTGTCACCTATAACCTTTTACACATTATCTTAAAAAAAAAAAAAGCTGTATCTAAACAAAGCATAGACGTATAATTTTAAAGGGGTTACAGCATATTAATCTATGTTACGACATGTTGTACTTTAAACCTATATACAATATATTCTGCATGTACTGTATCTATCAGTCAGATGAGGTAATGTCTGCAATGCTTTCAACCTCCAAACATAGAATATCATTTTAAAAAGACAGATACTTCTGGGGGAGAAATTGTGATTCAATATGCTTTCTGGGTCCTAAGAATTACAAAGAAAAATGTATCCATTGTCTAAACAAATACCTTGGTGGTTTGCTATTTAAAGAAAATGTTTTGTTAGTATAATTGTGAATGTCTTATTAGTCTGTCTTTCTTTATAAGTATGATAACCACCTTATAGCTGATAATTGATAGCTGGACTAAAGCCATGTTCTTCACTGTATTTCTGAAGAAGCACACAGACATGAATGTCTAATTTCATTACTTCTTCTTTTGGCACTTATACTAAATACCGTAAGTGAGCAAGACTGCAGTCTGCAAAACTAACCAATATAATATCTATATTACTTATTTTTGCAGACATGAAGGATAAGATTAGAACGTAATGACAATACATGTGCTTTTTAAACTACTTCTGCTGCGATCTGATTTGAATAGACAGCCTATGCTGGAAAATTGAAAAAAAAAATTGTAACATGGAGTATTGGTTCCCTTGGCAACTAAAACAGTATGAAAACGTATTCCTAGTCCCAAGTAACTGTGGAAAATGATTAAGTTTTTAGATCAGTGTTATCTTTGCTCTATGTCATTTTGGCTACAAATTTGATTATATTAAGCTCAAATACAAGTTTGCTTTAACACACACCTACCGGGTAAAAAAAAGACCAGGAATGATCAATAGTATATAGTAACACACAACAACTTTAAGTGGTTGTAAACCTCCATGTTTTTTTCACCTTAATGCATCCTATGCATTAAGGTGAAAAAACACCTTGCGGTAAAACACCTTAAGGTAAGGTAGTGTTAGATGGTGAAGGTGTGAGAAAAGAGCTCTGGTCCCCGTCTCTCTGTTCGTGGCTCCTGCTCAGCTCACACCGCACCATCAGCTCCAGGAGCGAAACCGCCGGCTGTCAGTAGTTCCTGGGCACCATATGGGAAAAAGTGACTTCCAAAAAAACGACTTTCAGAGGATTTATCCCGCTGCCATCGTCGTGGCCTATCCACATCATGGAGCACTTCTTGTACAGGCCACAATCTTGAGTGATTCGACCGACCCGCTGGATACCATTGAATCCTGTCCAATGGTCAAAAGTGTACCTTTGGTGGACCACAGCTCCCAGCAATCCCAACCATCTGACACTGCAGCAGTAGTGACCATGGCTGCACTGGATCTCAGGCTGCAATCACTTCTCCAGGACATGGCCATGAATACTGAAAGAGAGGTGGGTAAAATAGCACACAAGCTTCGGGGGGAGATCGATCAATTGAGGGAGCACACTGACACCTTGGAGAGCAAGTTCGATTTTAGTTAACTCAGTATGTCCATGTACTGGAGGAAGATAATGCCGCCATGAAGCACACAGTCTCCCAGCTCTAGGTTCAGCAGGAATATTTGGAAAAGCAGGAAAGGCACCAGAATTTGAGAATTCGAGGGATCCCCAAAACAGTCAGTGATAAGGAGCTGTGTCCCTACCTTCTGGGCCTGTTTGTCACCTAAACTCCCCACATCCCAGACATAGATTGGCGCCTTGACCGGGCCCACAGATCTCTAGCTCCAAACCCCCCCCTGGCTCCAACTCCAGAGACGTTATCATCCGTTTCCACTTCTATGAAAGTAAGGAAGCCCTCACAGTTGCAACCCATAACAAATCACACATTGACTTTTAATAATCCAAGATCCAAATATTCAGCGATCTTTCCCCAATTACTTTAGCAAAGCGTTGCAGCTTCCACCCTGTTACTACTCATCTACAAAACCATCAAATGCCTTACCGCTGGGGGTTCCCCTTCCGCTCATTGAGAGACCAATTCTCATTGAGAGACCTCTATGAAAGCAAACTTTTGTCCGCAACCTGGGTCTCCCACCCATTCCTGAGGAAGAACTTCAGCTCCTGGTTCCACATCCCAAGTCATTCACGACCCCGGCCAAGATTTGGACCCCAGTTCTCACCCTGTTTTGTACATTTCATCACCCATGTTACTCTGTAAGCTTTCCTTCTGTTACATCAGCTTCATACCACTGTTTGGTTTTGACTGCTATCACAGAAGAGACAGGGACCCTCCATCGGTCTTGCAGGCTGTTATGCCCCTCACCATAACCCCGGGATTTTGCCTGGGTATCCTGAAGTTTTTTTTTACCTTCAGGTTCTTCAAATAATGTTTTTGTGTTATTTTTTCAATTTTTTTTTGTTTGTTTTTTGATGCCTCATTTTATAAGTCTCTTTTTTGACCTTTCTACAGATATCACTGCTAACCTTATGACACCATTCAACTTCTATGTCTATATGACTCTATGGGGCTGATTTACTATTAACAATGCGCTGTGCCGGTTCATGGCTTAATTAGTGCGCTGGATAAATCCTTAATTAGGTGCATGAACCGGCGCAGCAGAGGGCACAATGTAATAAATATGTAAAGCCGCCAAACTCCCTTTAGAAGTCTATGGGAGAAATCCAAAGTGTTCATTCTAAAGGTTAATATGCTAGTTTTTGTCCTAAAAAGTGTTTGGGGACCTGAGTGCTGCCCCAGGGGACATGCATCAATGCATTTTTTATTTTTTTAAATGGCCGTTTTTTCGGGAGCAGTGAATTTAATAATGCTTAAAGTGCAACAATAAAAGTGAAATATTCCTTTTATTTTCGTACCTAGGGGGGGTGTATAATATGCCTGTAAGTGAGCGTGTGTTTCCAGTGGTTAGAACTGTTTCTGCACAAAATGACATTCTGACAGAAAAAAAGGCATTTAAAACTGACTCCCGGAAATTCAGAGAAAATTTATTCATAAAAAAAAACGTGGGGTTCCCCCCAAATTCAATTACCAGGCCCTTCAGGTCTGGTATGGATATTAAGGGTGAACCCCGCCATCAAATAAAAAAAAAATACGTGGGGTTCCCCCCAAATATCCATACCAGGTCTGGATTTTAAGGGGAACTCCACCCCAAATTTTTGAAAAAAAATGACGTGGAGTTCCCCCAAAAATCTACACAGACCCCTTATCCGAGCATGCAACCTGGCCGGCCGCAGAAAAGAGGGGGGACGAGAGAGCGCCCTCCCTCCTGAACCGTACCAGCCCCCCTCCTGAACCGTACCAGGCCACATGCCCTCAACATGGGGAGGATGCTTTTGGGTCCCCCCCAAAGCACCTTGTCCCCATGTTGATGGGGACAAGGGCCTCATCCCCACAACCCTGGCCTGTGGTTGTGGGGGTCTGCGGGCGGGGGGCTTATCAAAATCTGGAAGACCCCTTTAACAAAGGGCACCCCCAGATCGCGGCACCCCCCTGTGTGAAATGGTAATGGGGTACATTGTACCTCTACCATTTCACCTAAAAAAGTGTCAAAAATGTAAAAGAAGATAATAGCCGGTTTTTGACAATTCCTTTATTAATGTCTTCTTTCCGCACTTCTTTTCTGCATTCATTCGGATTTCTTCCTCCATCTTCTTCTTCCTCTGCTTCTTTCTTGGGTCTTCTTGTCCGCATCTTGCACTGGCTTCTTCCTCCATCTTCTTTTCCTTCCTGCGGTCTTCTTCTCCGCATCTTGCACCGTCTTCTTCTTCCCCAGATGATCCACTTACAATTGAAGTTCCCGCCATGTGACGCTCCCGTTCTTCTGACAGTTATTTTATTACTGAGGATGCGGCATCATCCAGTGACCCCGCCCCCCTCTGACCCCATGGGGAAAGCCATAAGAAAGTCCCCGTGTGGTACATGTGCGTCAGAGGGGGACGGGGTCACAGGAGCGTCACACAGCGGGAACTTCAATTGGAAGCGGATCGTCCGGGGAAGAAGTGCAAGATGCGGACGAGAAGACCGAAGGAAGGAGAAGAAGATTGAGGAAGAAGCCGGTGCAAGATGCGGACTAGAAGACCCAAGAAAGAAGCAGAGGAAGAAGAAGATGGAGGAAGAAACCCGAATGAATGCAGAAAAGAAAAATATGGGAGAAGAAGAAGTGTGGAAAGAAGACATTAATAAAGCAATTGTCAAAAACCGGCTATTTTCTTTTTTTACATTTTTGACACTTTTTTTGGGTGAAATGTTAGCGGTACAATGTACCCCATTACCATTTCACACAGGGGGGGCCGGGATCTGGATGTCCCTTTTATTAAAGGGGTCTTCCAGATTCCGATAAGCCCCCCGCCCTCAGATCCCCACAACCACCGGCCAGGGTTGTGGGGATGAGGCCCTTGTCCCCATCAACATGGGGACAAGGAGCTTTGGGGGGGACCCCAAAGCATCCTCCCCATGTTGAGGGCATGTGGCCTGGTACGGTTCAGGAGAGGGGGTGCGCTCTTTCGTCCACCCCTCTTTTCTGCAGCCGGCCAGGTTGCGTGCTCGGATAAGGGGTCTGGTGTGGATTTTTGGGGGAACTCCAAGCCATTTTTTTATTTGGTGGCGGGGTGCCCCTTAATATCCATACCAGACCTGAAAGGCCTGGTAATTGAATTTAGGGGGAACCCCACGTTTTTTTTTTATGAGCAATGACTGGTCTCTGTATTCTTTATAGCCATGAGTACTTTTAAATTACTTTTTTTTTCCCTTCAGAAATGACATCTTGTACAGGGACAGTTCTAAGCACGGGAAACATGCACTACTTCACAGGCATACTATACCCCCCTATGAAATTTAAAGGAATATTTCACTTTTATTGTTTCACTTTAACCACTTCCATACCGCGCCTATTCTGGCACTTCTCTCCTTCATGTAAAAATTATCAGGACCCCCAAACATTATATATATATTTTTAGCAGACACCATAGGGAAAAACGTGATTTTTTTATTTCCAACGGTATTTGCGCAATAATTTTTTAAACGCCTTTTTTTTGCCCCAAAAAAAACCGATTTCATGAATTAAAAAATAATAAAAAAGTAAATTTAGCCCACTTTTTAGGGATAATGTGAAAGACAATGTTACACCGAGTAGATACCTAACTTGTCACGCTTTAATATTGCACACACTCATGGAATGGCGCCAAACTTCGGGATTTAACCACTTCCCAACCGCCGCATGTATATGTACGTCCACAGAATGGCACATACAGGCAGATGGGCGTACAGGTACGTCCTTGCCTTCTAGCGGGTGGAGGGTCCGATCGAGACCCCCCGCTACATGCGGCGGTCGAATTCCCTCAGGGAGCGATCCGGGACGACAGCGTTTATAGCCGCTCTGTCGCGATCGCTCCCGGGAGATGAAGAATGGGGAGAGACGTATGTAAACACGGCTTCCCCGTGCTTCACTATGGCGCTGCATCGATCGAGTGATCCCTTATATAGGGAGACTCAATCGATGACGTCAGTCCTACAGCCACACCCCCCTACAGTTGTAAACACACACTAAGTGAACACTAACTTCTACAGCGCCCCCTGTGGTTAACTCCCAAACTGCAACTGTAATTTTCACAATAAACAATGCAATTTAAATGCATTTTTTGCTGTGAAAATGACAATGGTCCCAAAAATGTGTCAAAATTGTCCGAAGTGTCCGCCATAATGTCGCAGTCACGAAAAAAATCGCTGATCACCGCCATTAGTAGTAAAAAAAAAATTAATAAAAATGCAATAAAACTATCCCCTATTTTGTAAACGCTATAAATTTTGCGCAAACCAATCGATAAACGCCTATTGCGATTTTTTTTTCCGCAGAGGTGATCAAATACCACCAAAAGAAAGCTCTATTTGTGGGGAAAAAAGGCCGCCAATTTTGTTTGGGAGCCATGTCGCACGACCGCGCAATTGTCTGTTAAAGCGACGCAGTGCCGAATCGCAAAACCTGGCCTGGGCATTTAGCTGCCTAAAGATCCGGGGCTTAAGTGGTTAAAAATCTCCATAGGCGACGCTTGAATTTTTTTTACAGGTTACCAGTTTAGAGTTACAGAGGAGGTCTAGTGCTAAAATGATTGCTCTTGCTCTAATGCACACCTCAATACCTCACATGTGTGGTTTGAAAAGCGTTTTCATATGTGAGCGGGACTTACATGCGCGTTCGCTTCTGAGTGCAAGCTACTAGGGACAGGGGAAATTTATTTTTATTTTTTGTTTTTTTAATTATTTTTTTTCAGATTTTTATTTAGTTTTGCACTTTTTTTTCTTTTTTGATCACTTTTATTCCTATTACAAGGAACGTAAACATCCCTTGTAACAGGAATAGTGTGTGACAGGTCCTCTTTATGGAGAGAGGCGGGGTCAATAAGACCCCACATCTGTTCTCCAGGCTGGAAAGCATGAGATAGGAAAAAAACACTGATCTCATGCTTTCAGCCGCAATCATGTTCGTTCAGCACAGTGGTGTAGTGGATAGCACTTTCACCTAGCAGCAAAAAGGGTCGCTGGTTCGAATCCCACCCCTGACACCATCTGCTTGGAGTTTGCATGTTCTCCCTGTGCCTGCGTGGGTTTCTTCCCATAATCTAAAAACATGCTGTATATCGTATCCTTTCTAAATAAGCCCTAATATGCAGTAGTATATTTAGGTTTTGTGCTGCCCTAGGCCTAACTAAACTTCTGCACCTCCTGATAGAAAAATGACCCGCCCCTTCCTGTCAAAGCCACACCCTGTTTTTTTATGACCCGCCCATAAATTTGCAGGGGGGGCGCATTGGATTCCCTTAATTTGCATAGTTTTTCTCTCACTTCCTGTTTGGCTATGGGGCAGGAAGTAAAGGGAAATCTCTGCAATTGGACAGGAATGGTACAAACTAAACTGACAGGGGCTCTAACCCTCCCTTACTCTATCCAAAATGAAAAAAAAAAGTGTTGATTATAGTATATAGTATAGTATAGTTGATACTTTAAGCCCACATTTCTGATAATTTTATTGAGAGGACTGAGAAAATATAACCATGCCAATAGGCCAGGATACAGCGTTGCTAATATGTATGAATGTGTGTTAGGGACCCCCACAAACACCACCCAATTTTAAATAAACAGTTTTCTTCATTTGCAAATAAGTATCATCCCTTCCTCAGAGACCTTAGCAGCAGTACAAGCAACTTCCTGTAGGGGTGTAATGTCCTGTGTGCTGGCCACCGCTTTCCGAGAACCACATATGCGCATATCCAATACACGGTGGTCGCGCATCTACATGCAGCAACCCAATTTTTAGGGAAAGTGATAGTTAGCCCTGGTTCACACTGGGTACGATTTGGAACGATTTGAGATGCGATTTGACATGTCAAATCACATCTCAAATCAGCGGCAATTGTCGGCAATGGCACTGTCCTAATCAGTGCGACGCCGCATCTGCGATTTCAAAAAGTAGTTCCTGTACTACTTTTTGCGATTTCAGGCCGCGATTTACATTAAATTGCGGCCGAAATCACGGCAAAATCGCAGCCGCGAAATCGCGGTAAAATCGCGCATTTTACCGCGATTTTGAATTCGCAGCAGTGTGAACCTAGGCTAAAGCAGATGCAGATCTCCAGGATTGGACAAACAAATGTTTCTAGTGAAAGGCAACTGGTGTTTTATATTAAACAAGGGCTAATGGGCCATTGACATGCATCACAGTTGATCTGAGGAATGTGTCTGCAAATTTAAAATAAATGAAATCCTTTCGTCTTTTTACTTGGGGCTAGAGTGCAGAGGGATTAAAAGTATGCAATTTTTTTTTGGGATGTCTGCACCCCTGATAGGGTGAAGACACCTTCCAAATTTTGTCACTTTCTACTTCAAATTCATTCACTTCCTGTCACATAGCCAAACAGGAAGTGAGGGAAAAAGCTTACTAATGTCTTTTCTTGGGGACACACAGATCAATCTAAATAGTTTCACATTATGTAAAGTGCACTCTAGCATTTTGCTGTGTACACCCCAAATTATTAGGGATCTTGGACTTTAGGGGCCATTCACTAAAGGCAAATCCACTTTGCACTACAAGTGGACAAGCAAGGAAGAACAAAAAAATCTTTGCTTCTACATGATTGGATGTTAAAATCATCAGTGCTTCCCCTCAGATTTTCAGCGACTACACTTGTACTGCAGAGTGGCTTTGCCTTTACTAAACCCAAAACTACCTAATCATTTGGGGTGTACACAGCAGTGCTGGAGTGCAATTTTCTTAATGGATACACTAGTTAGATTGACCAGTGTGTCTCCAAGAAAAGACATTGGTAGGGTTTTAACCTCACTTCCTGTTCAGCTGTGTGACAGAAAGTGAAGCCAATTTTAAGAAAATGGACAAAAAGCCCAACCCAAAAAACACAAGCAGGGGTTCTAACACTCACTTGGTTTCCCTCAAACACCCACAATTAGAATAGGATTGCCTTGCACTAGATTTAAGCACAGTGCTGTAAATCAGCACTTCAAGCCTGTCTGCCAATACCCCCCCCCCAAACAGGCCATGTTTGCAGGTTTTCCTTCATCTTACACATGTGCTTTAAAAGACAGTCTGGACAGCAATTCTTGATAAGATAAATCCACAAAACATGTCCTGTCGGGGGTACTTGAGGACTGAGGCTGAGAACCACTGCAGTAAAAAGGAAAAAAATCTTACCGCTCTGTATTTTTCCTTTCCTGGTGACCATCCATGGCAGCACATAATCCATGCATATGCCACCATGAAGGCTATCATGAAGGCACCAGGAAAAGAGCTTTGAGACAATCACACCTGTTTTGTTTGGCCAATCAGCCCATTTCAGCTGCAGCTGTCAAAATCTGTAGCATGAAAAAGTAACAAAAAAAACTTCAAAATTTGAGTAAGTAATTTTATTGGTCAACAAAACATGACTTTGAAAAAAGAGAAAGGAAAGCAAAAACAAACAAAAATAAATAAATAAATAATATAAAAAATAAAAATAAACATAGGTTCATTTGAGACAGTAAACTGAATATAGTTTATGCTTTGGAAATTAACAGAAGATTAAAAAGGCCCACATACATCTATTAAGGATTGAAACATTAGTCACAACATCTTGAGAAAGATTTAGCAAAATAATTCAGCACAGACATTTACATCAAAGTGAACACCCTAAAAACAAAATACATTGACAACCTCACAAATATTTCAGGCGAAGATAGCCCCCACCCAAAATAAATAAATAAACCAGTCAAAAAAACCTTGATCAAAAACATATCTGTTTTGCAAAGACATAAATAAAATAGGCATTCAATAAGGAAACACAAATATAATCTTGCCAGCCGGCCCCACACACACTCTTGGCTCTTTTCAGGGCAAGGTAACAAATGCTCTCTACAAGCTTTATATAACATAGGTTTGTGTGCTAATGAGGCAATTGAAAACACATGCACAGCTCATGAAACACACAAAACGCAAGTTCACCCAATGTAGAGACTGAATTTTAAAGTGGATACACCTGTTAAGGATGTCCTTAAATTACTAACCCAAAAAACACGCTCTATGAGCATGCCCAGAAACATCCAAGTTCTGTTCACACACAAAAAGCAACATCAAAAAATCTAAGTCCCTGGGCATGCTCAGATCACCAGAAATGCAGCTAGCAGAAAATAAGGCAAAGCCCTGTCCAAAATGAATCACATCATCCAACATGCTACAAAATTAGAGATGGGAAAAACACCCCCTGGTCCAGGTGGGAAAACAAAGAGCCTAACATGGGCAAAAGTTATACCATAAATACCATTGCAGTCTATGGGAAATGACTTGTTAATTTTGCTAGACCCCACTTGGCTGGCTTATCTTCTATTATTTGGCCTTAAAATGGGTATGGGGGCCCAGGTCCCAACCTAAGGGACATACAGTACCTGCCGCCGTTATTGTACTTTCAGCGTGATCTCATCGCTCTGGTTCTCGGCAACAGGGTACTGTAAATCTTGCGCTGGCTGCCGCAATAGGAAAAACACAGGAGAGAGAGTGGCCTCCATGATGGAAGGGGGGCATGCGACGTTTGGGCACAGGTAGCACTAGGCAGAAAGGCAGGGGCAGAGCTGGCTGGCTGTACAACACTCTATCCACCTTTGGCTCTCTTTCGGGGGTTTAAAATTAACCAGACCAAAAAAAAAAGCCTACCCATTAATATCCCTTAAGACTTACTCAGCTCTTTACAAGGTAGCTTTAAGTATTGTTGGTGCTCATCTACACTGAAGTATCTAGGCATCCATCTTACCCCCACATATTCCTCCCTCTGTTAAGCCAATTTTTCCCCTATGTTCGCAGAAATAACTCCTGAACCCCTAGACCTCCCTCCCTATCTCTCTCGTCAGCAGAATCAACGTCCTTAAAATGTCAATACTTCCCAAATTATTGTACATATTTGAATCATTGCCAATCCGGGTCCCAATGTTGCAACTGAAAAGCCTCCAGAGAAAATGCCTTAATTTTCTATGGAATAATGCTTCCCATAGGATTGCTTGATCAGTAGTTTTTGCTCTCAGAACTAAAGGTGGGTTGGCTGCACCTGATATCATTAGATACTACTATGCCTCCTGTGAAGTACGCAGGTGTCAGATACCCACCCTCCACGCTAACTTGCAACGAAGGACCAGCCAACCTCACACCATGCTGTCACTTACGTAACAATGCCACTAGTGATCAGTGCTAGTAATCAGTTATATAATGTACATTTAGGAAAGTATCCAGGCCTTTCTTAAAGCAATCTACTGAGCTGGCCAGAGCCACCTCTGGAGGGAGTCTGTTCCACATTTTTACAGCTCTTACTGTGAAGAAACCATTCCGTATTTTGGAGATGAAATTTCTTTTCCTCTAGACATAAAGAATGCCCCCTTGTCCTCAGTGTTGACCGTAAAGTTAATAACTCAACACTTCCTGGTTTTCTAGTAAAGCTCCAAATAGATGGGCTGAAATCAAAATGGGGATCACTGTTTCAGCACATCCTTGCTATATGTTATGACCTTCTTCAATTAAATGTATGCCTCAATCCCTTTGCTTGGGCCCGATGCTTTTCACCCTATCTGGAGGAAATGTGCAGTTTTTCTCTCTCCTCCCCTTGCTCTCCATTCCTGAATGTACTATTTAATCTGGACATACCTGATGGAATGTCCTACTTGCGGACACTCCCATGGACTCAGGTGGGAATTTTTCAGTTGCGTCATCTGGTACACCCAGTTACTCGTAAGCTGCTGTTCTTCCCGGACTTACAAACGAAAGATGACCTCCCTGCTTCTCTGTTGTACTCTTACATACAATTTAAACACTTTTTCCTCACTAACTCACCCTCACTATCTTTGGAGAAACCCACAGATTTCAAAATGCTATGTGCCAATGGCTCGTATGAACCCAAACTGATCTCATCTATGTATAAAAATCTTGCACAAGACTCCCCTCTTATCGGATTTCACACACAATTGTATGAAAAAAATGATCCCATATATTTTAATGACCAATCTCCTTATTAGACAGGGGGAAAATTTGGGAATCATCATCAAACATTTTGCGATGTGTAGCGCAGAAAGAAACTGCCATTAAGATCTTGTTTTTTTGGTATAGGACCCCTGACTTATTTCTTGCCCATAACCCCACCATTTCCAACTTATTCTGGAGATGTGGCGAGTCTGTAGGTTCTCATTTCCATATCTTTTGGGAATGCCCCGTCATCGGCCTGTATTGGACTGAGATTCAGAAACTTCTATAAAAATTGTTATCTACACCCATTTAACTAAATCCTATACACTTTCTCTTAGGCCTCCCTATCCTGGGAATCTCTAAGGCATCACAGAAACTTGGGTCCTTTATACTCTTGGCTGTGAAAAGAGCCATACCTACTCCCCATCCCACTTTCCACCATTTTCTCTCTATAGTAGCTGATATTCGTAGGATGGAACACTTGACAGCAAAGATTGATGGAAGTCTACCCCTATTTGATAAGATATGGAAAGCCTGGGATGATTCTGTGTATCCCCTTGAATCCGATAACCAACCATCCTCCTGATCCTCCTAGAGCTAACCTCTGAATTTCCTTTATCTTTTTGTTCTGACTTTACATATAAGCTACTTTTTCTGTCCAATATGAGATACAATATGGAAATTTTGCTCAGTTGATCCAACGATGGAAGACGTTTTCGTCCATATTTGTATCCCTGTTAAGCTTAACTTGTTTACTCCTGTACTGTGCTGTATTCCCGAATTTCCGTGGGCATGATACCACATTGCTCTCTCCACAGGTTTTCAGCTCTTCATTGGATAGATTGATAGCAGCGCAGCCATTGGCTCCCGCTGCTGTCAAACAAATCCAATGATGCGGACGGGGCAGAGTCATACACTCAGTGTCTATGGACGCAAGGTAACCTCCTCAGGAGAGAGCTTCCCAAAAGGGGTTATCTAATGCCGGGAGGAGCCACGAGAGCCGCCATGGGACCCCAGAACAGCTGGATCCGGGTCACTCTGTGCAAAACAAACTGCACAGTGTAGGTAAGTATGACATGTTTGTTATTTAAAAGAAAAAAAAAACTGAACCTTTAATATCATTCTAATTACATTTTAACTTTCAACAGCTCAGAGCATTTAGGAAAATGAAATAGTACAGCTGGTTGATTGCTATGTTCTGAACACGAAACTTTAAACATAAACATTTAAAATATCAAATCACTAAACTGTATGTGTCATTTAACTACATTTGTTATATTATTATTTAAGCATTTTCTCCTCAAACACCCATTGCATACCATAATTCTGTTGGATTTCTATTTTTATTATAAGAAGTTTTTTAACTACTGAACAATTTTTGTTTGTCATGAATCACTATTTTACCTCCATATCAAATGTTCCTTTTTTTCACCTCAGAAGACAGCGCAGGGGTAGGCAACCTTAAAGAGGTGAAGAGCTACCTGAACAATATGGGAGAAATCAAAGATCACCAGGCATAGTGTCGCCTCCCCACACTGGATTTAAATCTCTTGTTGCCATACTACCATGTTGCCACCATGTGCATTTCCCAGCAAACATGGGTTTAAATCAGGTGATGGGGGGACAAAATATCACCTCCTCGGGGCATGGCTTGGACGGGACCCAAGATGGCAGCTTAAGCGAGGAGCTCCGGCACACTGAGGACGAAAAGAAGCCTGTGTAAGGGATTCTCCCAGCTGTAAGAGATGGGCAAATCGACAAGGAGCAAATCAACCCCCCGCACACTAAAGGAGACCGGGTCACAGCTCAGCAATAACAACCCGGAGATGTTCCGGACACGGCCATCAGGTCTTTTTAAATCTTAAGCTTTTCTTTTATTATAAAACAAAATAATACAACACATAATACACAAACAATAATACAGCCACGGTAACAGTCCTACCTGTTCTTATACATCACTTGCTGCCTTATGATCTACATTAAACATATACATCAATCATACCTATCTCTTTCCCCCCCTACTTCCCGGGGAGGACATCCATGGAAAGCAAGAAAAAAAAACCTGGACCCCCAGAGAATCAGAAATTCCCTCTCCACCTCCCCCTCTCTATGGTTCTGTAGTTCTTCAAACATCCAGACATATACCTCTTTAAGGTTCCCACGCTTCTTCCGGGGCATTCAGCCTTACCTTCCTTAACCACTTAAGCCCTGGACCTTTAGGCAGCTAAATGCCCAGGCCAGGTTTTGCGATTTGGCACTGCGTCGCTTTAACTGACAATTGCGCGGTCGTGCGACGTGGCTCCCAAACAAAATTGGCGTCCTTTTTTCCCCACAAATAGAGCTTTCTTTTGGTGGTATTTGATCACCTCTGCGGTTTTTATTTTTTGCGCTATAAACAAAAATAGAGCGACGATTTTGAAAAAAAATCAATATTTTTTACTTTTTGCTATAATAAATATCCCCCAAAAACATATATAAAAAAAAAAATTTCCTCAGTTTAGGCCGATATGTATTCTGCTACCTATTTTTGGTAAAAAAAATCGCAATAGGCGTTTATCGATTGGTTTGCGCAAAATTTATAGCGTTTACAAAATAGGGGATAGTTTTATTGCATTTTTATTAATTTTTTTTTTTTACTACTAATGGCGGCGATCAGCGATTTTTTTCGTGACTGCGACATTATGGCGGACACTTCAGACAATTTTGACACATTTTTGGGACCATTGTCATTTTCACAGCAAAAAATGCATTTAAATTGCATTGTTTATTGTGAAAATGACAGTTGCAGTTTGGGAGTTAAACACAGGGGGCGCTGTAGGAGTTAGTGTTCACTTAGTGTGTGTTTACAACTGTAGGGGGGTTTGGCTGTAGGACTGACGTCATCGATCGAGTCTCCCTATATAAGGGTTCACTCGATCGATGCAGCGCCATAGTGAAGCACGGGGAAGCCGTGTTTACATACGGTACATACGGCTCTCCCCGTTCTCCAGCTCCGGGGAGCGATCGTGACGGAGCGGCTATAAACGAATAGCCGCGCCGTCGTCCCGGATCGCTCCCCGCGGGAATCCGACCGCCGCATGTAGCGGGGGGGGTCCCGATCGGACCCCCCACCCGCTAGAAGGCAAGGACGTACCTGTACTCCCATTTGCCTGTACGTGCCATTCTGTGGACATACATATACATGCGGCGGTCGGGAAGTGGTTAAACCTCTCCCCTGTTACCCATGTAGATCTTCCAAGACGTCCACGTTCTTAGGTATTTTTCTTTTTGATGTTGTTCTGTCAGTACTAACTCTTCTAATTTACTTACTTCCTTAACTTTACCTATCCACATCTCCACTGATGGAGGGATTGGTGACTTCCACTTCTTTGTTATACAGGCCTTTGCCGCATCTACAGTAGGAGGTGGCATATAATTTTTTCCCTATAGACTTTTTCTGGTATATGGTTAACATGTAGAAGGTAGAATTCTGGATCTTCCAGGATCTCGTATTCTGAGCATAGCTGGTGAACTCCTTTAATCTCTGACCAAAAATTCCTTAGCCTAGGGCAATCCCAAAATATGTGTAACATCGTTCCTTTGCTCCCCTGGCACCTCCAGCATTTGCCTGATACTTCTGGGAAAATTTTGTTTAGCCTTTCAGGTGTCCTATACCATCTCATAAATATTTTGTAATTTGTCTCTTGTATTCTCACGCAGGTTGATGTTTCGTGTGCTCGCTTGTATATGCATTGACGTTGTTCCAGGCTGAATGTCTTCTCTAGTTCCCTTTCCCAGCCTTGAACGCACTTCAGATGGTGTCCCCCTGTTTGCATTAATAACTCATAACAGTACTTCCGGTTCCGGCGCTGCATGGAGTCGCTGCTCTTTTCCTCAGCTCCCGCAGCACGACCGAAATCGGCATATAAAACCAGCCTGAGAAGCCCCTCGAGCCCCCCTCCACCTCTGGGCACATCCTCCAGACTCCATGGACCGATTCGTGGAAAAATCAGGCGCCCGCACACACACGGCCCAGACGGCACAGCAGGCGCACCCGCAAATCGAGGCCCTGGTCTCGGCCTACACAGCTCCGCGGACATCAGCACTGCTGGCGGACATGGAGGTAAGCGGCGACACCTCCCCCCTCCTTCTCCACACACAACATTACCCCAGCAATCAGCGGATAACACCACTGAGCGAATAGCTCAGGCTGTGGCTGCATTATTGACCCCCATGATTTCAGCATCAGTGGAGAAGGCTGTAAACGCTGGGATGGCGCAAATAAAGGCCCAGCTGGGGGAACACGGCACACGGCTGAATGAACTTGAGCACCGCCTCTCTAATGCTGAAGAGGAGCTCTATCAGGCCCAGGCCACAGAACATGCCCAGGACAAAACAAACCAATACATTCTACAGAAGTTAGACGATTTAGAGAACAGGTCCAGGAGAAGTAACCTGCGTTTCGTGGGAGTACCGGAGTCACTCCAGGCATCTGCTCTCTCTGACTTCTGTGCCCTGCACATCCCAGAAGCACTAGGCCTTCCAGGCCCCTGCACGGTAGAAAGGGCCCATCGCATGGGGGTTTTCAACTCAGACTGTAAGTCACCGCGACCAATTATTGCCAAATACCTCAGCTATGCGGATAAGTCCCTTATACTGCAATCATTTCGGCAGTCCCGCCAACTCTAAATTGATGGCATAAAAGTTTTGGTCTTTGCTGACTACTCGATTGAGGTGTCAAAGAAAAGAAAAGCATTTCAACAGGTCTGCACGGAACTTTTCAAACAGCAAGTTAAATTTACTTTGGCTTTCCTGGCGATTCTACGCCTCAAGGCACCAAATGGTGACCAACTGTCCTTCCAGGATCCCTCCGAAGCAGAAGCTTTTCTTCGGTCGCGCCATGCAAACCCACACTCCCAGACACCTTCTAAAGCCCCTCCACTCAACCATCCCATGGACCAAAGGAGCCCTCGGAAGGACTCTCCCAAGCGATTCAGGGCCTCGGTTCCGGACTCCGCCCGGTTCACCATGAAATGATCTGCCTGCAATTTACTCTTCCTCCTACTTATTTCCCCTCTTCGGGCACCCACGATGCATTGCCAAGGCTTATTCAGGGCCCGATATGTTGAAAACTCCATCTACCCCCTTGGCCCCTACGCAATGAAGGTCGTTTTTCACACAGCAACAGGTCCAGGTAGACTTGTGTACCTAAATATGCATCTGTTTTCTATATGCCTACATTTGTTTTTTTTTTTACCTGATGCTATTGTTCCATTGTTCTATGTGTCTATGCTTAGATTACATTGTTTGCTTTAATTTTACTCCTGTTCTTTTTACTGTGTCCCCCCCGTACTTTTGCTATTATGATAACATGTTCAATGAAGTGTGCCTCCTGGTCTCACTGTACGCAACCTTCGCACTTTTCCCCTATTTCACGTGTCAACTACCTGCCGCTTGATACCTTGCACCTTGCTCAGGGCTCCCGGGTCTCAGGTTGCCAGGGTCGTGACATGGGGCTGGCTCGTACAGTGACTCCATGTGGAAAAAAGCGAAGTTCTCGCAATTGTTTTTCCTGTTTTTTTTGCTTTTGTTTCAGGTTCCCCCCTGACCCCCCTCACACCCCTTGTTCCCTCCCGTCCTCCATGCACCCATGTACCCCTACTCTGCGCACCACCACCCCTCCATAACGAGTGCAGCTTCCCACCCCCTGCTTCGGCGACCTCCCCTAATTTCCAATTACGCTGTGCCTGCTCTATAACTACTGCTCAAACCCCCTTTACAGACCCCCTAACATGAAAATAATCTCCTGGAATGTGAAGGGGCTCAGGTCCCCTAACAAGAGAATGACGGTCCTTATACATCTGAAGAGACTTAAAACAGACATTGCACTATTGCAGGAGACCCATTTGTCAGCATCTGACTTCCCACACATGCAAAAGCTTTGGGAAGGCACAGTCCTAGGCTCAGAGGCCATAGGCCGGAAGGCAGGTGTTCTCCTGCTGATTCACAAAAACCTCCCATGCTCAGTCCTCGCGGTTAACTCAGACACCCAAGGTAGACTTTTATCGGCGCATGTTAAAATAGGCTCCAAGGAACTGGTCATCTCAAATATTTATGCCCCTAACAGTCCCGGTAAATCCTTCTACAGTGAACTCTCTGTGTGGCTCCTTCAAAACACCCACCTCCTCCACTTGATTGGAGGTGACTTCAACGACACCTTGCACCAGATTGACGACAGGTCCTCCCCTAAACGCCCTAGACCCTGCCCCGACCCTTGTCACCCCTCACTCTTCGCGTCCACTATGGACTCCCTCCACCTTCGTGACATCTGGCGCTTGACACACCCCGCTGACAGGGAATTTACTTTCTACTCTAACCCCCATGCCATTTTCACTAGAATAGATTATATTTTTGGTTCTGATGACCTAATCCCTATGGTATCAGCCACTGACATCCTTGACATTGCTGTTTCCGACCATGCTCCAATCTCAGTCTCACTTGACAATCTTGACCTTCCCCCCACCCTAAGATCTGGCATTTTCCTTCTTACCTCCACAACCATGCTGACTTCCAAAAGGTCATGGAGAAAGCATGGCTAGAATATTCCTCGGCGAATTCCCCTCACGTGGATGACCCAAACCTTTTCTGGGACGCCGGTAAGGGGACGGATCATATCATATGCTACCTCCTTTAAAAGGAACACCATATCTAAGTACAAACTGGCTAGTACCCAACTACAACAGGCACAAAGGGCTCTCTATTCATCTGACTCCCCAAGTAACAGGGGCGAATGGCACGCTGCCAAGAGATCTTTCGATACCTGGGCAGACACTCTAGAATCAGTGAAAAAAGCAAATTTAGATGCCACCCTCCACAAATTTGGGTATAAATCGGGCAAATTGCTCGCTACACTCTGTAAAGGCTACACCTCTGACAATAAACGAGGCCATTGACAAACAGACGGCAAACACCTTCCTAGAAAACTTAGCAATTCCCCAAATCACCCCCTCCCAATTAGAAGCCCGCAATGCTCCCATCTCTCTCACCGAGATTTCGGACACCATTCGCAAACTTACCCCCTCTAAGGCCCCGGGACCCGAATTCTACAAGACCCTGCAAAATGTATTGGAACCTACCCTCCACAAAGTACCTCCCCTCGGGAAACCAGGCCATTATCAAACTCCTATCCAAAAAGGGAAAAGACCCCCTAGAGCCTGGTTCATATAGATCGATTACCTTACTGAAGCTGGATGTCAAAATCCTATCCAAAATCGTTGCCAATAGGCTTTTTGACATTATTCCCTCTCTAATCCATCCAGCACAATCGGGCTTCGTGAAAGGCAGAACAGCCACCCTGAACATTTGTAAAGTGATGCTGGCTCTGGAACACGCTAAACAACACCCTGAAGGTGACTTTGCCATCATTACCCTAGACGCGGAGAAAGCCTTCGATAGTGTCAGTTTCGAATGGCTCTCTCTATCTATGGCAAAAATGGGCTTCTACGGCCCCTTCTGCCACCTTATTAACGCCATGTACACTTCCCCCTCGGCAAAATTGGTAGCGGCGGGCCTCCTCTCGGAATAATTTCGCCTCCACAAGGGGACTCGTCAGGGCTGCCCTCTCTCCCCGCTTCTTTTTAATATAGCCTTAGAACCCCTGTCCAGACACCTTACCCAAGTAGCCCCTCTTCATGGAATACAAGCTGGTGCCCACGAACTGCGCTCCTCTCTGTTTGCGGACAACGTCCTTATCTTTTCGTTGAACCCCTTCTCTGACATGCTCACCGTCAAATGAATCTTCGATAAATTCCGCGCCTGCTCGGGTCTCCTAATTAACTATAGCAAAAGTGAAATTCTCCCCCTGGGTTCTCTGCCTGTTCCCCCTTGGACACGACATTCCATCTTCTCTGTTGCTAAATCCCATATCACGTACCTCGGCATCAAAATCGGTAAACTGCCCTCCTCCCTGTACCACCTGAACTACCCCCCTGTGATTACAAAATGTTCTCAGGAATTGGTGAACTGGTTGGATCTGCCCCTCTCGCTCCTGGGAAGATGTCACCTGGTAAAAATGGTTAGTTTCGCCAGATTATTATACCCAATACAAACTATCCCTCTGCGCCTTCGCCATAAAGACATCAAAATCATTGAATCGGCTATTTCCAAATTCATATGGCAAGGCAAGAGACCCTGCATTGCCTTGAAAAAGCTGTTTCTTCCCAGACGCGAGGGTGGTGTTAGTCTCCCAAATGTTAGACTGTATAATTTAGCATGTTTGTTGAGAATTGGTCTAGACTGGATATCGCAATCCTCACGATATTCAAATTACTTCCTCGAATCTGCTATGGCACACCCTTTCTCCCTGGTGGCCCTCCTCCACTGCAAGTGGAAGTCGATCACCCCTATACTCCAGCATAATTTATTGCTCAGGGACACAGTCATCACCTGGAGGGAAAGCAGAAAAAGCCTTGGGCTCTCCCCATTCATGTTGCGGCATCTACTGATCCAAGGCAACCCCAGTTTCCCCCGGGTCTGGACCACAAACCCTTCAAAGTCTGGCAGGAAAAGGGGCTCACACATTTTACCTCTCTATGCGATAATACAACTGGTCGTCCTCTAAATTTCGCCGCTGTAGCCAAGCTTTTTGCTCTGCCCCAATCCCATGCTTTTCACTTCTAGCAATGTGTGAATTATCTCTGAGCTACCTGCAATGAATCCTGCAAACGCTTTTCCCCCAATTTTACTGACCAGCTACTCTCGGAGGGCTCCTACAAGATCTCAGACATTTACAAACCCATGCTCCTTAAGACCTCCCCCTCTCTGGCTTCCTCATCGGTAGCCAATTGGCGAAAAGACTTCCCGGACAATAACCTGATACAAAAATTGCTGCAAGGCTTCAACAAAGTCCAACGACTGACTCCAAACGAAATCTGGAAGGAAACCCAATTGAAGATACTGCACCGGGCACACATTCCTTTCCTTCGCTCTGCTCAGGAGCCAAGCAGCGCTGAGTGCCCCCTATACCACCATCCTAAACCTTCCTTGACACACCGCTTCTGGGCATGCTCCTTCATCTCTACATTTTGGGACCAGGTGCTGGCCTACATCTTTGAAATAACCCTGCTGAAACTGCCTAAGGACCCGCTTCTCCTCATTTTTGGATACTGGGATCCTCTGCTGCTCCAATGGTCACGAAAGGATGGCCCATCCGCCCCAGTCTCTCCAACCCCCTCGCCTGCTTCCAAAGACCGGCCTTTACTCTGTCTCCTTGTCGCACGACGGGCCATTTTGAAAAATTATCATCCCCCCTCCATTACCCAGATTAAACAAGACATCCTTCTCCTCCTCTACAAAGAACGAGCCACCACGGATTTTCATCGGGACACTGCAAAAGCTTGTTTCCTTTCCATCTGGCAACCCTAAACTTGTCCCAGGAAGACTTGGCTACTTTTGAACAATACTCCTTCTCGTACTCTAAATCCCCTTCACCCTCACTCTCGGGAGAGGATGCCTCCCAAAATACCCCATCCACCGCCCCTGATTGACTCTCTTTTGGTCACCTTGATGTCGCCCCCCCCCCCTCGAACAAGAACTGATGTTTTCGGTGCCCCCCCCCCCTTTTTCCACTTTTAGTTCTATATTTCTTCCCCTCTTATATTTACCGGTATCTGTATGCTATGTTTAGTTGATTCTGCCTGCAAACACAGGCCCCTTGAATTTGTACGGATCCTACCAGTTCTTACAGTTGCAGTGACAATAGCCATTATTTATCTTCTTATGATTCCAGTGTTTGATAAGCTGCACTCTAATATGGCTATTTGATGTTTTTTGTTTACTCTGTATATAACGTGTGGTAACTTGTGCAATTGCCTTTTGTCCTTTGCCATGCTGACTTATCTTTTATGTATTTCTCTTGAAAAATTCAATAAACATTTTTTGAAAAAAAAACAAAAAACTCATAACTTATTGAAAGAGTATGTGTGTCATGAATATGCAACAAGTCTGTCTGCTTACCTGATCTCCATGTGTTCATTAGAGGCTGACCCTGCTCTGGTTCCCTTTTTATCACTTCCTCTTCCTGTATGGCTCCCCCCTAGTCCATCCCAGGAAGCCTATATTAACCGTTGCTCTACAGGTCTGCAGTGCTGTTCAACAGTGTTCCTATGCTTAGTTCCTGTCTGCAGTGTAGTTTACTAGTTCCTGTTTGCAGAGTGCTACGATCATCTTCCCTGTACCGTTTTGGCTTGTTCCCGACTTCCTTGTCTGCCTGTGCCCCTGACTATTTGCATGTCCCACGGTTATCCTTGTCTGCCTGTTGCCCTGACCTCGGCTTGCCCATCACCGCTGTTTGTCCTGCTGGCTGCTTCCTCTTTCTCCCTGCAGAGTGTGACTTAAGGAATCTCGGGAACGTGACCTGGACCCAGTTGCGGCCAAGACCATCCTTACCATCAAAGGCTCTGGTGAATACAAAACTGGGTCTTAGACTCCGCGCCCTGGGTGATCTTAAGTTCACGCTTCGTCTCTGCTAGCAGTAGTCGGCCATAGGGTTCACCACCCTGTGGTGCATCACTGACCCCAACGGGGTGCACTCGTCACCTGGCTACGGGTGACCTGACAATGTGATAATATTCCTTGTTAGTTGCACATTTTCTCAAATCTTGGGAGTGGTCTTTCAAAACTCTCTGGATTCGGTAAGGTGTTCAGGAAGTGTACCATCTGGAGTGCATTCCAGAATTTTAGTCGAAATACGTTTTCTGTTTCCATTAGTTCCACTATTATTACCCATCTTCCCATGTGGATATACCTTACTACTTGTGTTGACTCCTTATTCCTTAAATGCCGGAATGCTCCATCTTCATATCCCATTGGGAAGAGGGGATTACCTATCACTGGGTATAGTGGAGATGTAGGTAGAGCTATTGCACACATCCTAACCGTGTTACCCACTATCGGATTTTGTTTCATTTCTTTAGGGAGTGCGTCAAACCCCCACGGTGCTCTTTCTAGGGGTATTTTAAATTGTGCCTGTTCAATTTGTACCCATAACTTTGTATCTGAGTGTCTGTTCCAATCTATTAGCCTGTTCAGGTGTGCTGCATAGTAATATTTCCGTATATCTGGGACTCCAAGCCCTCCCTGTTTAGTACACATTAGCTGTTTCCTTTGTATCCTAGGGTTCTTATGTGCCCATATGAACTCGAAGATCACTCTCTGACATTGCTTAAAATACTTTGATGGTATGTGTATTGGTAGTGTTTGTAGTAAATAAAGAATTTTCGGAGTATGTTCATCTTAATATGAAAGTATGTTCATCTTAATAATATTACATCTACCCAGCCAGCTATGATAGCCCTGGTTCCACTTATCTAATATCATCTTCACTTTTTGCAATAAGGGTGGGAAATTTAGCTCAAAGATCTTATCCACCTTCCCTGCTAGTTGTATGCCTAGATAAGTCAGTGCTCTATCTGTCCATTTAAATTTAAATTTCTGTTTTGGTTGTGTTATCACTGTATGTGGAGCATTTACTCCCATCGCTTCTAAATTTGTTAAAGTTAATACGTAAATTTGAGAGGGATCCATATCTCTTAAATTCCTTCATTAGTTCCGGGATTGAGATCAGCGAGTTTGTGAGGGTAAACAACATATCATCTGCATAGGCTGTGATTTTACAATGGTTTTATAATTTTGACGTACCTTACTCAGAAAGGGCTCTAATGACAGGGTGAAGAGGAGCGGGGACAGGGGACATCCCTGTCTTGTCCCGTTTGAGATCCGAAGAGGCTCCGACAGTATTCCATTTACATCAGCCGTTAGACCTGAATACATGGAGAATATCCACTTTATTATTTTATTTCCGAAGCCTCCATGTTTTAATATTGCCCGCATGAAACTCCAATTCACCCTGTCAAACGCCTTCTCTGTGTCTGTGTTCAGGAATATACATTGCGTCTGTGTTGTGTTCGCTATCTGCACAGGTTAATCGCCTTGATTGTATTATCGCGTGCTTCCCTGGTAGGTACAAATCCCACCTGATCCAGATGTATCAGTTCTGGGATATACAGTTGTACCCTATTTGCTAGGACCTTAGCGAAGATCTTCACATCCACGTTTAATAACGAAATTGGTCGATAGCTCTCATAGAGAGCTTAATCTTTTCCCTCTTTTGGTATCACCGAGATGTGCGCTAGCAAAGTATCTTTAACTAAACTGGCCGATGTCCCTAGGGCATTAAATAATTTAACCATATATTCTGATATCGAGGGGAATAGGATTTTATAATATTGACCTGTGAAACCATCAGGTCCCGGGGCTTTCCCCATTTTCATTGTACTCACTGCTAGTTTCATTTCCTCCTCAGTTATAGCCTTGTCTAGCTTCTGTTTATCATCTTCTGAAAGTCTTGGTATTGCTGATTCTGTTAAGTACTGATCGATTTGTTCTCTATTCAGGGTCTTACTCTGAATGTTATAAAGAGAGTAATAATATTCTTGGAACTCCTTCGCAATATCGTTTGGTTTTATTGCCTTCGGTTTCTTAGGTGGGTTAATATATGGAATGTAATTGCTCAGCTTCTGTTCACGTAGAAGTCTGGCCAATCTCTTCCCACACTTATCTCCTGACTCATATGCAAACGTTTTGCATCTCTGCATTGCCGCTTTTACTTTGTAGTACAAGAGATCTGTAAATTCAGTTATTTTTCTAACCAACTCTTTCTCTCCGTTTACTGACCATTTTTGCTTATTTTTGCCCTCCAAAATAGTTAGCTCTTTAAGTATCCTATTTAACTTTTCAGTGCGTTTCCTCTTGATCCTAGCTCCGTGTTTGATTAATACGCCTCTGATAACCGCCTTGTGTGCCTCCCAAATGATTCCGGGGTCACACTCTGGGGTATCATTGGTACTAAAATAGTACTTCAACTCTTGCTTTACGTCTTCTAGGACCTCATTATCTTGCAGCAGGCTTTTGTTTAATCTCAATAGAAAAAAAACAAAAGGCTGACGCTGCGCTAGCATAAAGTGATAATGAAATAAACCATAGAACAGTGAGCTGCTAGCACTAAAATTGTGTACAACAACTTGGCAAAATATAAAAACAGAGAACAGTGCAGCGCTAATAAATGATAAATGTATGATTCATTAAGTGAAATTAATAAATCAAAAAGTTAATTTCTGGAATAAAATAGAAAGCCAGAAAGATAAGAGAAAAAATTGGTGTATTAAAGAAATAAGTCCATAGAAGCCATGAAGTGAAGGAATCAAGTGACTTAATCCAGCATCGTTTCTTGTGAAAAAAAGACTGCTGTACAAACAATGTGATGACCTCCTGGTTGCTATTAGTGAGATAGATTTCACCAGTACACCCGTGTGATAAGATTGCCTGCTTACCGAAGGAAAAGACTGTTTTGCATCAGTCTCATGGAGCCTGCGGGAAGTATGGTCTCCCAATATCATACTTCCCACAGGCTCCATGAGACCACTCTGGCCTCATGGAGGCCGGTCTGCCTCATGGAGGCCGGTCTGGCCTCTTCAAGCTTTCCTCACAACCAGGACCACTGACCCCCATGAGGGGGAATCCTGAGTTCCCACCGGGAGATTCTAACACTTTCCTTCAAATGGAATAGCTTCATGAAGAGGTCTTAGCTCACCACTTCTTTCACAAAGGCCATAGAGCTGAGTTCCGAATCATGCACTAGCACTTTTCCCTTCTGGTCATATAGACAGCTGACACACTTTCTTACTTCCACAAATGCGAATGCAAAGTGGAGCAGACAACTCACACCTTTTGAAGCACTTTGCTCACGCAATACGCCACAAAGACACCTCATTTCATATATTTATGCCCTACTCCAAAATGACTCTAGCCCTTCCGGGAAGCAGACCCTACATACCTTCTGGGAAACGGATTTACAACTAGCACTCACAGAGGAGGACTGGAAATATATCTATACTTTTGCTCATAAGGGGTCGCTGAATGTAGCGATTCAGGAAAATGGATACAAAATTATCACTAAATGGTATAGGACCCCAGCACGTTTACACAAGTTCTTACCTTCAGTTCCAAATATCTGTTGGAGATGCAAAAGAGCAGGGGGCTCCATGATCCACATTTGGTGGGAGTGCCCCACGCTCCAATCTTTCTGGAAAGAAGTCCACTTCATAATATCCCTAGTCACCACTTATTACAACCCGGCTCAATATTTGCTGCATCACACAACCCTGCCCAAACAAACATACCAAAAATATAATTGGCCATGCATATGGTCAATGCGGCCATACTTTGCATTCTCACGCACTAGCGACCAACAGATATCCCAACCATTAGAGAGTGGCTGAACAGAGTGTCCAAAATAGAGGAGATGGAGGAATTAATCCATATCTCTCAAGACTGTATACAGAAATTCACAACGACCTGGGCTTGCTGGACGCATTTCAAGACTTCCTTGATAGCAAATTTTCCGCCAGAAAAGAGAACCTCGCGACCAGGATCCCTCTCCCCCCCTACCCCCACCCCCCTTTTTTTTATATCTCCCTACCCTCTACCCTTTACCCCCCTCCACCCGTTCCTTACCCCTATAGCGATATAACCGGCCAAGCTTATTTAGGCTCTACACCTTAACCACCCCTTTCCTCCCTGACCTAATGGGGTTTCATAGTTTAGGTTTCAGTTGCAGCCACGGCCAGGCTTGCGGGTTTTGGCCCCCGGAGTACTGAGATCACTCGCAATTTTCCTTGGCTCTACATAGGCACCGTTCTTAAGATACTTGAGTGTCGGATTTCCATAGGGTGTCTTTAGGCTTATTGAATTTTATCTGGTATTATGTATAGCACCGCGCTGTTCTAATACCCATGTTTACTAATGTCTGTACAATACACGTTACCTATGTAAGTTTCTTTGTTATGATTGCATTAGTGGATGTTATGTTATGCTAAATATACATATATGTTTGTGTGTATATGCATGGTGAAATTATTTTGTGAAAAAAAAATATTGCCTCCTCACCACCTTTCAAACACACTTGGATCACTTTTATTTTTAACAATAAATGGTTATTTAATTATGATGGTATACATGTTGTACATATAGCAACAAGTTAAGAACAGACCAGCCTTTCCCTATATAAAGCACACCATATGTGATCAACATAAACTGTACTAAATATCTGCATTGTATTATAGAAGATATAATTTTTAAGTGTAAATGATGCCCCTTGTCAATCACATAATTCAGCGATTCAAATCCATTGTCAATTAGGATGTCCAGTAGGGATGAGCCGAACACCCCCCCGTTCGGTTCGCACAAGAACCTTCGAACCGACCGAACGTTCGCGCGAACATTTAGAACCCCATTGACGTCTATGGGACTCGAACGTTCGAATTCAAAAGTGCTAATTTTAAAGCCTAATATGCAAGTTATTGTCATAAAACGTCTTTGAGAACCTGGGTCTTGCCCCAGGGAACATGTATCAATTTAAAAAGTTTAAAAACTGTTGTTTTTGCAGGAGCAGTGATTTTAATGATGCTTAAATAAAAATAAATACAAATAAATGAAAAATTCCTTTAAATATTGTACCTGCTGGGTGTCTATAGTATGCCTGTGAAAACGTATTTAAGAACCCAGGTCTTGGCCCAGGGAACATGTATCAATGGAAAAAAGTTTTAAAAACTGTCGTTTTTTTCAAGACTCCTGAACTACAGAGCACACGGCCAGTACACACCAAGTAGCTTTAGGTGCAAACTACAGAGCACACGGCCAGTACACACCAAGTAGCTTTAGGTGCAAACTACAGAGGACACAGGCAATAAACCACGTAAGAATACTGCAGCTAGCACAATCACCTGCCTGCCAGTAAATTAGGAAGAACTGATCTAGCTAAACTATACAGTGTATAAACATATGTACAAAACCTGGGATGTATATATATCCTCTACACACTGTAACATTAACTAACTGACTAGCCTGCCTGCCTGCTCAATCTACCTGCAAAAAATGACACTCTCTCTGTCCTCTCTTAACCACCGCAACACACTACACAAGGCCAATCCTTGTCAAGCACAACAACCCACTCACCATGATGTTTCCATACTCCACTCTCTAAATAATATATTTCTAATACTATGGTAATATAAGCATGGTGTAGGAGATACCAGGTGATGCCATTGACCAAATATGTTCAGTTACCCAATTTGGTTAGTGATGTTACAAGTGATTTGAAAGGGAGAACGGGCGAAATAATTTTCCCAATCTGCAAATGTTGAACAGCCTGGGTCTGCTTTGAATCCAGGTCAGACCTGAACCTGAATCTCATTAGTAATAATAGTAATAATAATAATAATAATAATAATAATAATAATAATAATAATAATATATTGTGAACAGGGCATCCTATTAATTGTATGTCTGAGTTTTTTTTTTCATAAAACAAATACTCATGATTTGAAATGATTTCTTATTTTGAATATTTAAAGTATATGTAAACTTCAGAGTGTATTTAGCAATTTTTACTTAGTTAGAAAGTATTCAAACTGTTCTATTTTTCATGTCACAACATAACTTGAATACCCATGAACAATAAATTAATAATTTCTGCTTAAAGGACTATATTTATTTATATTTTAAACACCTCATTATTTAATTTGAAAATGCAACTTCTGCTTGGGCTATACGTAGGTTATCCTGTGTCAGAATATACCACCTAAATAATACTGTTCTAATTCAGGTCTAATTCTATAGAAGAAGTGGCTGTATGAATCTACTGTAGTAACAAAAATGAGGCAGGGGAAAGAGAATCTATGCAAAAATGAAAAACAAACATATTCAGCACAATTTCTTATTAAAATATGTTGATAAATGAAATGTAAAAGTGAATGAGAAAAGGGCAGAGCATTAGCGAATATCATTATTTTTGTGAATTCCAGCTAAACTTTTTTTTACCTCCATTGTATAAAGACATCGTTTGACATTGTATTTTAATACACCCTATGCTAAATTATACATTTAGCTAAACTTTTCACATCTATAGTATTATGAGTGTTTAAGTATCTCTTATGCTATTGTGGACCTTAAAAAGATAATGTAAAATTTCTGTATATATTATATTAATATTTTTAATAGTGTATTCCTAGTTTTCTTCTTTTTTTTCTTTTTACAAAACAAAGTACTTGAGAGAAAAATGTAAATTTGAAAAACTGTCTGATTCAGTATTGGCAGGCATATTGAACAGCTTACACAGGAATATACAATGATTTTAAAATGCATTTAGTGGAAAGTTCTCTTTTCTAAGCACAATGCATGTATTCTGCTGAACAGTAAATGTAGATTATCCATTTTCTGACCGATTTTGGCATTCATAACCCCTCTTTGCCTCCTACCTTGCATATATACTCACCTTGTCATCCACATAATCTGAGCATGGTTAGTACTGTACTGCATTTCACTGAGTGTCTGTTCCATACAAACCTGCCAGCATATAGATGATAATGAAGATCAGTCAATTCCATAATCAGGTAGACACAGAAAAAAATGGAACAAAGTCAAAGACAGCCTGAGAAACAGCACATGTTTTGGATTGGTTCAATCTTTCATTGGACATTTTGTATTCCCTCACTAACCACAGAAGGACCAGGAAGTAAAAAGCATTTAAACAAGAAGTATCCAGGATGGAAGGTAGCAGAGCACTGTGTGAATTTATATAGGTAACATTCTGTTTAATGTGAATACCAGATTGCTTTGCTGCTAAAGCACCCTTAATCATCAATTACTAGGACTCAACAGCAGGCAGCATCTGGTGACCATGGAATCCTGTCAATATCTGGAAAAAAAATCAGCCCAGGGCGTTCACTCCTAAAGGTGAGTGATATCCATTGTGAATGGGAGCGTATTTAAAAAATAAATAAAAACAAATTGGCCATAGTTTTGCTTCATTGGACCATGTTACAATAAAAATCATAGTTTACCAGCACATAGTAGAAGGTTTAGCAGTAAGACAGGTGAGTGAATTGTTGCTTTGCATTTTACATGCTATATTATGTGCTATTTATATTTTATTTCTAGCCCACAAGTCATCTTTAATTTAGGCTCAATTTTGCTTACAAATGAGAAAAGTCAGAAACAAAGTCAGATCTTGTAGGTTCTAATATGGTTTGTTTGGGAGGGACTGTGAGAGCTGGCATCCAGCATTGAGTCTAGTAGCTAAAATTATCAGCTCCTGGGGTTTTGATCTTGCTCTATAATGCTCAATATAAGCTTTTGTAACAGATCAATGGAAACAAAATACTTCTGAGTCAGTGATGTCCATCAAATGGTCCAGGAGAAAATAGTGCTCATAATCTTAATAGTGCCCTAGAGAGATCCAGCGAGACCAGGCAATTAACACCCTCAGAGACCAGAAATACACAAGGGAGTATAGGGTGACAAAGTCGCAATCTATAGAAGAAAGTTAGGGAATGAAAAAAGTAAATAGAACTAGGGATTTAATATTATGATGACTTTTTGTTTTTAATTACTCTGTGGCTGTTGCATGTGATTTTACAACTTTTGTCAACATGTAATTGTAACCTTGAACAAATGACAAAAGAGCAAAAAAATGGATGTACTGTTTTTGTGATTTATTCATCCTTTGTTTATTTTATTATAGAAGTAATCTATTCTATAAAAACACACACACACCTGATGAAGGGTGCTGTCCTTGGGTATTCTGTCATGGTGATCTCACCATGGTAGTCCAAGGACTATATAGAACTGTAGT
This sequence comes from Rana temporaria, assembly GCF_905171775.1. NCBI lineage: Eukaryota > Metazoa > Chordata > Amphibia > Anura > Ranidae > Rana > Rana temporaria. The sequence goes on from NC_053493.1 coordinate 223,791,228, forward strand.
CTATGTTGCTCTTTGTTACTCTATGTTGCTCGGACAACATTACAAAAAAACAGAGATTGTATTTAGTTAGGTTGCATTTTAAACAGGAGGGACCACATTCAGCAAAACATTTTAATAAATAAGTATATATATATATATATATATATATATATATATATATATATATATATATATATATATATATATATATATATTGTGACAGGAAGTCAGGTAAATCTGTGGGTGTTGTCATAGACGGGACATACATGTATGCCTTGTTTAGACAATACACCAATTGTTATTAGGCGTCGGCTGCAAAAGTAGCCAGAAAAGGTCTAAGGGCGTTGAAAAACTTCAGCTGTTCAGAATGAGGCAATTAAGGCCTCTATAAGTAATCCAGAGGATTACCACTGAATTGCTGCATCCTGAGGCTTTGTGATTAAGGAGAGCAGTGTACTGAAAGTCTTCTGAGGAGGTGAGAAGGTAATTGATTTTTCTGTGTGATAAAAATCAAAAGGCTATTGTTTTTCTCCTGTATGACCAGCAGTGTCTGCCCAGCACTAGGCTGTGCCAGACTCCATAGATAGGTTCCTGTGTGGTTAAGATAGATGCCCCAAGTGGCCAGGGTTTATTTTATGTTTAAATTTTGTTTATGCTGTTTGGATGCTTGCACTTGTTTCCATCAAGATGGAAGAATAAACCAAAATCTTTGTTTTCAACCGTCTTCGACTGCCTGTCTGTATAAATTCAGTGTGTAGTGAACCCATCCAAGGGGTCACACACCCCGCTACCGAGCTAACCCCTTACAATATATATATATATATATATATATATATATATATATATATATATATATATATATATATATATATATATATTGTACAGGACGCTACGGTTGGGTCCTGGATGGGTGCTATATAGCGCTAATATTTGGGGTATGATCCTTTTATGGGAAGTGCGGTAGTGTTCAGGGGGTCACCCAGAAAGGGTGAGGAATTCCCAGGAGTAGAGACAATCAGGAGAGGACTGACACACAATACTCTCTGTCTTAATATAGAGTTATTTGTGACCAGGAATTTCGGAGGCTCTGAAGTGATATTCGGGTGGGAATAAGCCTCCACCCCTGACCACAGGGATTCAGCACACATGGGGTTAAAGGCCTCCAGGAAGCAGCTCATCAAAGACAGTAAGTAGTGCTAGAGGTGGCGGTGAGGTGGAGTAGGTGATTACATCTGTCTGGGTGAGCTGTGTATCTGTTGGAGGTTGCTAAAGATTCAACAAGGACTCTTAAAACTCTGAGGTGAAGACCCGTCCATAAACTGTATGTGCCTTTTCTTTATTTTCTTTGTGCTGAAGATAAGCAGACTTTATTTTATATTTTTGTGCTGTATGCTGAAGATAAGCGGACTTTGTTTTATATGTTTGTGCTGAATGCTGAATGAAGCTTTATGATTTTAAAGCGTGTAAGCATATGTGGGTAGCAGGGGTTTGTTATTGAAAATAAAAGGGTTTTACACTATCTAGTCTCCCTTTGTCTCCCTGCATGACCGCTGTGCTGCACCAATGATTTAAGGAATATCACTTCACAACCACTGAGAGAGAAGCAGCAGGAGATTGATTAAACACCAGGATCCCATTACTGCTGACATCCATCCAGTCCTCTAAGGAGATGAGCTGAGACCCAGTACATGTTATGCTGTTTTTCACGTAGAATCTGGTGAGTACATTACCTAAAGGGGGAGGACAGCAGTGTGAAACATACAGGTTCCTGTAGTACTTGGTGAAGATTTGATCTGCATTGTCTGTACCAGGAGTGACATGTGAATTGATATTTTATTACACACACAGCCCTGTTTTGATTGAGCTGTTCATTTAAAGAGACTGATACCAGTAGCTAATGATTGTTCTGATCTTGAGAGCTTCCCTATCAGCCTATATAGGTTATGAGAATTTTGGACTCATGAGTCACCTGTAGTGACCAAAAAGCGCTGTTAATGTTTTATTCAGTCTTTTCTGATAACACATATATTTTTATTTTTCATTTGCTTACAAATAAAAGCCTTTTTGTTGAAAGTTTAACGGTTTCTGCACTTGGTCCCGTGGAGCTATAATCCCCCAAACTTTACAATATATTAGCCGGATTCAGAAAGACTTACAGATATGCCACGCACGTGTAAATATGCGCCGTCGTATCTATGCGCCGTACCCACAGAACTATTTATGCCTGAAAATAGGCTTCTTCCGACCGACGTAACTTTCCTACGTTGGCGTATCGTGGACGCATATTTACGATGGACGCATCTGGCGCTCCCATTGATTTCCTATTCAAATAAGCAAATGAGTGAGATACGGCGATTAACGAATGTACGTGCGCCCGATGCTGGCTATGCGCGGTGCATGTAAGTCGTATGTCCGGCCTATAGTTATTCCATCAAAAAGCTGGTTTATCTCAGCACCAGACGTGCAGAGAGCAGCTACAGCAGCACCGTTACGGACGAGCTGAGCAACCCCACTTGCAGGACAACACATCTTTCTGCCAACATGCCAGGGGCAGCCGTGGTCCTAGCACTACTAATGTGTCCACCGGCACATAGGAGGGCACGGGAGAGGATATACCCCACGTGCATGAACGTCTTTGGCATGTGTGATTCAGAGGTGTATCGCATCTTCAGATTCAGCCCTGCTGCCATCCTAGAATTAGCCACAACCCTGCATGATGACATCACCAGCAAGACACAACGCTCACAAGCAGTGGAGCCACTAGTCAAGGTACTGGCAACACTGCATTTCCTCGCCAGTGGATCTTTTCAACGTACAAGTGGAGTAGTGGCTGGGATGTCACAATCCACCATGAGCAGATGCGTGCACCAGGTTGTCCCCGCAATCCTCACACACATGTCCCACCACATCTGTAGACCGACCTATGAGCATCTGCGGCAGAAGGCAATGCAGGATTTCTACAGGATTGCAGGATTCCCACGCACCGTGGGGGCCATTGATTGCACACATGTGGCACTAAGGCCCCCCGTGCCACAGAGCACATATACCGTAATCGTAAGCATTGGCATTCCATCAACTTACAGGTGATAGCCGATGCCCAATGCCTCATATGGCACGTCCGTGCCAAACACCCCGGGGCCAGCCACAACAGCTACATATACCGTCAAAGCAACATCCCAACAGAATTCTAACAGAACGTGTACAGGGACAGCTGACTGCTTAGTGAGTGACATGGGAGTCAGGCATGACTGTCCGACCCCATGATGCAGACATCACGAGGGGCACATGCACGACTAACATCCTCCTGTCTTTTCCCTTCCAGGTGACTCTGCATATGCACTTGGGCCCCATCTCCTTACTCCATTCCGGAATCCCCAAACCAGAGGAGAGAGAAAATACAATGCTGCACACATACGTACCCATACAGTAGTGGAACGCACATTTGTCCTCCTGAAGTCCCGTTTCCGATGCCTGGATAAGTCCGGGGGGACCCTGTTGTATTCCCCAAACTTTGTCTGCCAGATCATCGGTGCATGTTGCATGCTGCAAAACTACGCCATGAGAAAGGGCCTGGAGATTGATATATGTGTTGACCTGACCCCCGAACCACACAGTCCCCCCCTAACCGAGGCTACCCCGTCTGCTGAGGGAAGAGCAGTCAGGAGATGCCTCGTGGTAGGCATCTTTGCACGTTAAACACACACATTCATCATAGCACAAGGAGAATGCACGCATGCACACCACTGTGGTCCCTAGCTTACACACACCACATCCACCTCACATTGGATTAGCCCAAGTCCACCATGCAGGACTTGGTAGCCGCGCCAAGGCCCCAATGGTGTTGCTGTCCATTCATACCACATTCACACGGTCATGGGGATAACTTCTCCCCGATGACCCAGGGTGACACACCTTGCTGGCAGGTATGTCACCCCCACATTCACACACCAGTCACACTGTAGCCTGCACTACTGACCGTGTGCAGTCATAAATAAAATAACTCATATCCTGAGCACATAAAGAAAAAAAACTCATATCCTGAGCACATCAAAAACATAAAGAAGCTCATACTGTGAGCACAAAAAAGGCACTCATTTTCCCTGATGTGGGCTGCGCCTGGTGCCTTGGCTCTGGCTCCTCAGCTGCCTGGGGGAGCCTCGGGTGGGGGGGGGGGGGGGTGGGGCATCTGGAGGTGGCTCATCCCCAGGTCTGCCACTCCTGGCAGGTGATGGCTGCCTGCCCTCCAAGGCCACGGCAATGCGACTGAGGAACAGGTTGGTCTGTGCCTACATCCTCAGCTGGCGGGTGATGTTGTGCCGCTGGTTGCATTGCCTTTGCCTCCCCTCCCCCTGGATGGCAGCCGTGTTGGCCTGGACCGCCACAGTTAGGGTCTTAACCTCTGACACAAGGTTTGCTGTAGTGGCCTGCAGCTCCCCAAGGCAGGTGACCACTGGAGCGCAATGGCCACTGACATCCTGCAGGCCATCTGTAATCTGTGCCGAGGAGGCCAGGCTGTTAGCCACCCGGTGCAGATCCCTGGCTATTTCCCCCATATGGCGGGTCTTCCGGGCCTGGTCGCTTGCAATTTGGTCCTGCAGGGAATCTGGAACACCCCTGGTCTTCCGCGTCACCTTTCTGGGGGCAGAAGATGCTTGGGACCGTGAGTATGGGGAGGCCCTTGAGGAGCTTCCCCTGCTGGGGGCTGAGCCGGAGGGGCTTCCCCTGATGGGGGGGTCTGAGAGGGCCCAGGCAAAACAGAGGACTCGTCTAAATAGAAGCAACCCTGATCAAGGGTCACCGTCTCCTCCTCAAACACCTCGAGAGGAGAGGTGTGGCCACTCCCCTCCACTGCTGGATCTAGGCTTCCCAGGGGGTCAGGCGGAGGATGTTCCGGGGATGATGGGGTGGGATGGCCACCGGCAGCAGATGGCCCCGCTCCCTCTTGCACATCTGTGGATGACACAAAGCATTCACATGTTGGTGGACCCACACACTTGTCACATGTTCCCTTATACCCCCTCACATGCTACACAACGGATAGGGGATAAAAAGCACTTACCTGTCCTCGAGGCCTGATCAAGGCAATCAAAGCCCTCCAGGCCCTCCAACTGCTCCCTCTCCAGACACCGGGCAATCACCTCCTCCTCCGGGGTCAAGGTCACATCACATGGTGGTCCGCCCCACATGCCCCTCTGGTGCTTCCTGATGGCGGCCACCTTATCCCGAACATGGCGCCTCAGGTCATTAATTTTTTTAGAAATGTCCTTAGCGGTCCGGGACTCATTGCCAAGGGCACTGACATCACTGGCGATGGTCTCCAGGATGACCTGTTTCCTGGCCCGGCTGTTCTCGCGACTCTGGGCACCATGGAGGAAGACGTCAAACCTCTCTATGGCAGAGATGAGGACTGCCTTCTTCTTTTGGAGAAAAGTTCTTCTTCCTCCTGTCCTTCTCTGAATCTACAGCAGCCATCGCACAGCAAAAGTACCTTGCTCAGGGGGGGGGGGGGAAGCAGGATGTACTTTTGCATCGGACGGGCGCATGTCTGGGCGTATATTTATGCATCGGCTTAAGCCGGTGGGCCGGCGTATCCCAGTAAGTTGCGCCGGCGTAGTTGTAAGCATGCGCACGGGGAAGCGATCATACGTTCACGTCACTGCGCATGCTCCGTTGATGATACGCCGGGTGTAAGCCACTGCTCCACGCTCAGGCCATCATTAGCATAAGGTCACGCCCACTTACAGTTACCCCGGCTTACGCCTTCAAATTTACGTTATGCCGGCGCAACGTTGGGAGCAAGTGCTTTGTGAATACTGTACTTGCCTCTCTAGGTTACATTGTTGTAACGCATATGAGCTGTGCTAGGCCGGCACAAAGATGCGCCTATCTACCTGTATCTGGCTAATATATATATATATATATATATATATATATATATATATATATACATATATATATATATATATATATATATATATATATTAAAAAATTATCAAATAAACGTGAACGGTTGTTCAGAGTGATAAAAACAGCGCTATTAACAGGTAAACTCTGTTCAAATGGATATCCTGAATGAGTGATGGTGAGGGAGGTGATCGGTCAATGGTATATAAGCACCTAATACCAAACAAAAATGTATTTGTGAATGCACCATAAAATGTGGATAAGTCACCCAAATAGGAGGGTATAAGCTTACCACTGCAAATCTATAAATGATTTGCTTACAAACCATCAAATGATCCAGGTACTGCACGGGTTAAACCAACTCAGGCGGGGGTACATGAAAAGCAAAGAAACACAAAAATCATAGTGTAATGTGACTGAACAGTATCCCCTGCAAGGTGTGGAAAAAAACCTTTAGTTAATGCCCGTACAGTGTTGCAAATAGTGAATGCACATAAATGAAATGGTTTCACCGGTATACTCCTGCCCACAGGGGCCGCGCGAGTGCTGCTGATGAGCTGGTCTCGTTCTCTCACTGTGGTTGGCGGGTGGTGGAGCGCGGTGGAACGCACTGTAGACTTCCGTGTAGCGTCTGTCTGTCGCCACGCCTGACGCGTTTCATCACTTCTGACTTCGACTGAGGGCGTGGCTACGTGACGCCTTCATTATCTCTTTATACCCCAGCATCCGACGGCTATTGGTTGTGTCCTTACCGCCCACCGGATATGATTGGTGCTAATAGATCCGGACATTGAGATGGACATCAGCCGGGATGTGTAATGGGTTTAAAAGAGCAAAAATGTAGGAAATCTAAACTGCACTTTAATGTGGCCCAATAAGACCAAAGTATGGTGGAATCACAAATTCCTCGTCTTGTAATAGATTATGCGCCATTGGTAAATGGTACATGCGGGGAAAAGTGTATTCTCACGGGTGAATATTATCACTGAAAATCATCTATTTATTAAATAATGAGCATCATGAACGCTAATAAAGATGTGTTGGAAATGAAAAAAGTTAATAAATTAATATATATACCAGGGAGGAAAATAAGGTTTTTTCTTCGTTTAACAATTAGTGGCAGAGTTTTAGAACTGTAAGAAAAAAGAAGTCGCGCTAATTCAGATAAATAAAATATGGTGAAAAACCAGTGACTAATAAAACCAAATAATTATATATATGGTGATAAGCACCATTAATGAAAAAGTGCAAATTATATATAGCTAATAGTTGGCATAAATGTCTCTATAATTAATAAGAACACATTGACAGTCCAAGTAGGCCAAGAGGTTAGAAGCAGTCCACAGGTGTGTGATGGAAAAGAATCTTTTGGGTAACAGTGATAGCGACCACGCTGTGTTTAAACCAACAGGAGACCTCCACCACAGATAGTACTGACTCTTACCAGAATTCAGTAAAAACTAGGCATGAAATCAAATCCAGCAGCAGCACACAGGATAATCTTCAACCAGCGGTATCCATATATTGATAATCACCATTAAAATCCAGGCTCCATAGGTACAAAAGAGACACCAAGAGAGGAATATAGTGTAATACTGCGCTGGTTTATTGTAGCATAGAAAAGCTAAATGCTTACTTACATTTCCAAAGAAAGAATAGGCATCGAGCGGACATAAAATCGAGTAACAGAATAAAAAACACAGCCGGCCGGACTGTGTGTAGGCGTGCGTCCGGATATCCGGATCCTTACACCTGGTAAACGCGGCAACGTCAGGGCGTCTCCTCCCGACGTTTTGTCACAATGGGGACGTGTTCACGGGGTAAGGAGACGCCCCAACTCGCCGCACATATATCGAACAAAGGGGCGGAGCCAACCAGGGAGCAGGTCTAATCACGATCGCTCATCCTCCATTTTGACTCCTGGAAACCCGCAGCTCCTGCTAATGCAGACCGCTGCCACAGTAAGGGAAAAAATACACAATAATACCTCCCTCCCAGGTGTAAGGATCCGGATATCCGGACGCACGCCTACACACAGTCCGGCCGGCTGTGTTTTTTATTCTGTTACTCGATTTTATGTCCGCTCGATGCCTATTCTTTCTTTGGAAATGTAAGTAAGCATTTAGCTTTTCTATGCTACAATAAACCAGCGCAGTATTACACTATATTCCTCTCTTGGTGTCTCTTTTGTACCTATGGAGCCTGGATTTTAATGGTGATTATCAATATATGGATACCGCTGGTTGAAGATTATCCTGTGTGCTGCTGCTGGATTTGATTTCATGCCTAGTTTTTACTGAATTCTGGTAAGAGTCAGTACTATCTGTGGTGGAGGTCTCCTGTTGGTTTAAACACAGCGTGGTCGCTATCACTGTTACCCAAAAGATTCTTTTCCATCACACACCTGTGGACTGCTTCTAACCTCTTGGCCTACTTGGACTGTCAATGTGTTCTTATTAATTATAGAGACATTTATGCCAACTATTAGCTATATATAATTTGCACTTTTTCATTAATGGTGCTTATCACCATATATATAATTATTTGGTTTTATTAGTCACTGGTTTTTCACCATATTTTATTTATCTGAATTAGCGCGACTTCTTTTTTCTTACTATGCTTGTTTGTGCTGTATGGCACACTTAAGACGCAGCTTTTAATTTATTTATTTTTGCACTATATGCTGGGTCTGCGCAACTTTTTTCTCTTTTTTTCTAGAGTTTTAGAACTGCAATGGGTCATAGCCAATTGCAATTAAGGTGGGAGTGTCTAGTTCGTTTACCACTGCTCCGTGTATGGATGGGCAGGGAAACGGTGATATAGATCATAGAGCCCCCGTAGTTTGTGGAATGTCATTTTAAGAGTAGTACCTTACTGATATGGCGTGGAAATACATCTATAAATATATAGCTGCCACTAGATAGATTGTTGGTTTATATAATCTATACAGATAGTGACGGCATTTATGCGATCACTCTCACGGCATGTTAATCAATCTCACAAATGCACATAAAATGTGCATTCTGTTGTGCAACCCGAGGCTCCATATGTTTAAAACGAGTTATATATTTGTGAGGAGTTTATACATCCTGAATGGTCAGTGTACTAGACTTGGTTCTAGATTAACCTAATACTGCAAGAGACATTTTCTCTGTAGTAAAGCTGGTTATTAATGTGTATGAAATACACATAAAAAGGTAGAATATATATATATATATATATGTAAAATAGATAAAACCACATGTGGTAATAAAAATGTTTAAAATATCTTAAAAATGTATAAAACACCAAAGATATTAAAACAAATATATATAAAACAGTGAAATGCAACCGGAGATCACTGTTGATGGCATTATTTAAGGACAATTAAAAACGTCCATAAAATAATTCATAATGTATAAAAATATATATATAAAAAAATCATATCTATAAAATAAATGTATAAAAGTATAAAAACACAGGGATCGTATTGCTAGAGGTAGAGGAATAGAGTCGTGTGTGTATATAGTAATAATTCATGTATATATACACAGGCATATACTGGGGAGCATGAATATGCGGAGCAGCAGTATATATGATCATTATATGATCATTTTAAAAGAGGAGGACACAGGAGTGCCCAATAGGGCTTATAAGTGAGTTATCGCCATGACTTAGAACACAGCAGGGGACTATGTTCATGCGGTACGTGAATTCATGCATCAAAAGTCACTAATGAAACAGTTTATATCCAGGTCAATATTAAGCCCCTTCGGTGCTAGCGTGCCTGCCAAATATATCCATTCCGTTTCGCGCTTTGAGAGTTCTCTCACATGGTTGCAACCTCTCCAGGCAGGTTCAACGTGGTCTATAGCCCAGAATTTTAGACCGGCAGGATTGCGGTTATGATGTAACAAAAAGTGGAGAGACACATTATGGTCCTTGTATCCCAATTTAATGTTCGCAACGTGTTCCGCTATTATAATTCTGAGTTTTCTCTTGGTTCGACCAATATACATTAAATGGCAAGGACACTCAAGCATGTAGACTACATGGGTGGTATTACATGTTATAAATGATTTCACTTGGAACTGAGTGTTGTTAGAAATAGAGATAAAGGAATCGATACAGCTTCTTGGTCTATCAGCTTCTTTGCATGGCAGACATTTTTTGCAGGCGAAGAATCCATCTTTATCCCATATTGATGGTAATTTCTTAGGGGGATCTAGGATCTTTTTCACCACCTTATCCCCAAAACTTACAGCCTTCCTGTATATGAAACCAGGTTTACTCGGAAGGACTGTATTTAGTATCTTGTCAAGGAATAAAATGTGCCAGTGATTTTTGAAAATTGATTCAACTTCTTTGTATTGACTATGGTACCCAGAGATAAAGCTCCATTCGTGTATGTTTTTTCTTATCTGAGGTTGTGAAGTAATAAGGCAACTGGAGCGGGGGAGTTGTCCAAGGTCTTCAATGATTTTATCCAGGTGTTTATTCTTATATCCTTTTTCTAGAAATGTCTCTTTAAGAAGGAGGGACTGTGATTTGAAGTCCATGTCATTGCTGCAATTACGTTTGACGCGCATCAGCTGACCTTTCGGAATGTTTTTTAACCACATCGGGTGGTGGCCACTTTGGATAGGCAGAAAGCTATTTGCATCGGTTGGCTTGAAGTATACCTTGGTACCCAATTTATTGTTATCTCTAAAAATATTAAGGTCCAAAAAGTGGATACTATCTTGATTATATTCGCTGGTCAAGTTAATGCTGTATCTGTTTGTATTAAGATCCTTTAAAAATGACTCCAATGTTAAAAGGGAACCAGCCCAAATAAAAAATAAATCGTCAATGTAGCGTCTATAAAATAATAACTCCTTCTGTTGTGTTTTAAAAATCGTTTTATCCTCCCATTCGGCCATGAAGAGGTTAGCAATGCTGGGGGCAAATTTGGCCCCCATTGCAACACCATTTTTTGGTGTATAAAAACAATTGTTATACCAGAAGTAATTATGACCCAAACAGAAGTCTAGACAGTTGCGAAGAAATACTTTAAGATTATGCGAGAGGTCTTCTCTCCTCGATAAGGCCCAATTAAGTGATAAGAGTGCGTCATCATGCTGAATTATTGTGTATAGAGATGAAACGTCGGCTGTTACTAGATACACATTATCGAGGCCAGTTAGATCTATCTCTTGTAGTAGGATGAGCAACTCTTTTGTATCCTTTAAATACGCTTTAGTGGCCGTAACACTTTTCTGCAGATAGTGGTCCAGGAATTGGCCTAGTCTAGAAGTCACAGATCCAATTCCATTGACGATCGGTCTTGCTGGTGGATGTAATACATCCTTATGGATCTTGGGCAATGTGTATATTGTTGGGATGCGACAACTGCTGGGAACCAGGTATTTTCTCTCCTTATTGGATATTGCATGTGAACGATACCCTATTTGTACCAGTTTCTGCAAATTGTTCTCATATTGAGGTGTTGGATCCTTCTTCAATTTCGCGTAAGTATTAGTATCTGAAAGCATATCTGACAGTTGTCTGTGGTAGAATTCCTTACTCAAAATCACTATTCCTCCACCTTTGTCTGCTGGTCTGATTACTATCTCTTTTCTCTTTTCCAGTAGCTCAATGCCATCCCTTATGTATCTTGGATTCACGTCTTTTTTTGGGGGTTATCAGTTCTAGATCACGTAGAAGAAGACCTTTAACGACATCCAAGGGCTGGTTTGCAGCTACAAGGGGATTGAAAAGTGATTTGTTCCTCAGTCCACTGTCAGTGGCTGGTGTGGGAACTCTGTCTATAGTGTTTGGGTATTTATTTAAAAAATACTTTTTCATACTCAATCTCCTGGTGTATTTGTGAATATCGATAAAAACTTTGAACTTGTTAATTGGGCGGTTGAGGCCGCATTTTAAGCCCAGGTTTAAAATGTTGGTTTCCTTATTTGTTAAAATCGTGTCTGTTAAATTAAAAATACCTCCTAATCGTAGTCTCTCACTCTTCTTTTTTTGTTGTTCCTTTGTGCGTCTCCCTGATCTGCATCCTCTGGATCTCTTCTCCAGGGGTCTGGGTGGGGTCCTCTCTCTCGATCTGAGTAAGGTTGATCTCTCCACTGTGGGTCCCCATAGGATGATGTTTGATTGTTGTCCCTGTGTTGTGTGTAATATTGAGGTAGCGTCGTAGGTCTCCCCCTGTGGGTTGATGCTCCCCTGCCCTTTTTCTGCCATCCCCGGCCTCTCCCTAAAAAAGGACGGGGTGATTGGTATTGTTCTTCACGTAAGGGTTCATATCTATTGTATACAGGTACCTGATGATATGTATCTGTAGGTAGTGGTCTCTGATTGTGGTTACCGGGAGCGGTATTCCGACCCCTACCTCTTGACTGGTTAGGGTTGCCCCTTGTAGGGGTAGAGCGGATGTACGGTTCCTGGGTCAAACTTTGGACCCTGCTATTGGTAGGTTGTAGTGTTGTGCTGGTGGATGGTTGTGATCCTTCAGTACTTTGTTGCTGAGTTTCCATAGTATCATTTTCTACTATTTCCGTAGTATTGTTTTGCTGCCAGAGATATATATTTTTGGTTCTAAAGTCTCCTAGGTCACGATGGAACTTCTTTATTTTAGTTTTCTGGGTATCTTTATCAACTTTTTCCAGTTGTTTCTTTATTCTATTATTGAAATCTATAACCTGTTGTGAGTCCTTAATAGGATCTAGCAGTAAATTTAATTCATTTATTTTTGCCTCTAATTTGATCATTTTCCTCTTTTTTCTTTTCAAGATAAGCTCTTGTAGTTTGTGACCAACTCCATTAAAGAAATCAAGCCATTCTTGCATGGAGTCCCTATCGTCTAGGCCATCTTGAGGTGTCACTTCCCATCTGAGGCTCCTTATAATTATCTTCTCTTTCAGATATTGTTCAAGTACATATATAAAGAGATAATGAAGGCGTCACGTAGCCACGCCCTCAGTCGAAGTCGGAAGTGACGAAACGCGCCAGGGCGTGGCTACAGACAGACGCTACACGGAAGTCTACAGTGCATTCCACCGCGCTCCACCACCCGCCAACCACAGTGAGAGAATGAGACCATCTCATCAGCAGCACTCGCGCGGCCCCTGTGGGCAGGAGTATACCGGTGAAACCATTTCATTTATGTGCATTCACTATTTGCAACACTGTACGGGCATTAACTAAAGGGTTTTTTCCACACCTTGCAGGGGATACTGTTCAGTCACATTACACTATGATTTTTGTGTTTCTTTGCTTTTCACGTACCCCCGCCTGAGTTGGTTTAACCCGTGCAGTACCTGGATCATTTGATGGTTTGTAAGCAAATCATTTATAGATTTGCAGTGGTAAGCTTATACCCTCCTATTTGGGTGACTTATCCACATTTTATGGTGCATTCACAAATTAATTTTTGTTTGGTATTAGGTGCTTATATACCATTGACCGATCACCTCCCGCACCATCACTCATTCAGGATATCCATTTGAACAGAGTTTACCTGTTCATAGCGCTGTTTTTATCACTCTGAACAACCGTTCACGTTTATTTGATAATTTTTTAGTATTTACTTTACAGATGGTTCTCCATTTATTTTAAATAGCTGTTTTTTAGAACAACACCACTCACATACTGGTATTGTCTCTACACCTATAGATAGTGTGTCACCACCTCACTATCACTTTGGTTGAAGGGTCAATTCGCTACCTGGCACCGGTGCAGCAGTAGGCCTTTTTCACTGCACCTTCTTTTCTATATTTCATATAAATATTTATTTTTATATTTATATTTATATTCCTTTTCCATGGCCGCCATGGATGCACTGCGCTTCCTCAGTGATAGAAACTTGGACATCAACACTATTTTTACTGTGGATGCACAAACAACTGCACAGACTAATTATAACACTACATTAACCACCTTGGGGAACACACTTGAGAAACAAGTGAGAACATGGTGGGACATATGTACACTTGAACAATATCTGAAAGAGAAGATAATTATAAGGAGCCTCAGATGGGAAGTGACACCTCAAGATGGCCTAGACGATAGGGACTCCATGCAAGAATGGCTTAATTTCTTTAATGGAGTTGGTCACAAACTACAAGAGCTTATCTTGAAAAGAAAAAAGAGGAAAATGATCAAATTAGAGGCGGAAATAAATGAATTAAATTTACTGCTAGATCCTATTAAGGACTCACAACAGGTTATAGATTTCAATAATAGAATAAAGAAACGACTGGAAAAAGTCGATAAAGATACCCAGAAAACTAAAATAAAGAAGTTCCATCGTGACCTAGGAGACTTTAGAACCAAAAATATATATCTCTGGCAGCAAAACAATACTACGGAAATAGTAGAAAATGATACTATGGAAACTCAGCAACAAAGTACTGAAGGATCACAACCATCCACCAGCACAACACTACAACCTACCAATAGCAGGGTCCAAAGTTTGACCCAGGAACCGTACATCCGCTCTACCCCTACAAGGGGCAACCCTAACCAGTCAAGAGGTAGGGGTCGAATACCGCTCCCGGTAACCACAATCAGAGACCACTACCTACAGATACATATCATCAGGTACCTGTATACAATAGATATGAACCCTTACGTGAAGAACAATACCAATCACCCCGTCCTTTTTTAGGGAGAGGCCGGGGATAGCAGAAAAGGGGCAGGGGAGCATCAACCCACAGGGGGAGACCTACGACGCTACCTCAATATTACACACAACACAGGGACAACAATCAAACATCATCCTATGGGGACCCACAGTGGAGAGATCAACCTTACTCAGATCGAGAGAGAGGACCCCACCCAGACCCCTGGAGAAGAGATCCAGAGGATGCAGATCAGGGAGACGCACAAAGGAACAACAAAAAAAGAAGAGTGAGAGACTACGATTAGGAGGTATTTTTAATTTAACAGACACGATTTTAACAAATAAGGAAACCAACATTTTAAACCTGGGCTTAAAATGCGGCCTCAACCGCCCAATTAATAAGTTCAACGTTTTTATCGATATTCACAAATACACCAGGAGATTGAGTATGAAAAAGTATTTTTTAAATAAATACCCAAACACTATAGACAGAGTTCCCACACCAGCCACTGACAGTGGACTGAGGAACAAATCACTTTTCAATCCCCTTGTAGCCGCAAACCAGCCCTTGGATGTCTTTAAAGGTCTTCTTCTACGTGATCTAGAACTGATAACCCCAAAAAAAGACGTGAATCCAAGATACATAAGGGATGGCATTGAGCTACTGGAAAAGAGAAAAGAGATAGTAATCAGACCAGCAGACAAAGGTGGAGGAATAGTGATTTTGAGTAAGGAATTCTACCACACACAACTGTCAGATATGCTTTCAGATACTAATACTTACGCGAAATTGAAGAAGGATCCAACACCTCAATATGAGAACAATTTGCAGATACTGGTACAAATAGGGTATCGTTCACATGCAATATCCAATAAGGAGAGAAAATACCTGGTTCCCAGCAGTTGTCGCATCCCAACAATATACACATTGCCCAAGATCCATAAGGATGTATTACATCCACCAGCAAGACCGATCGTCAATGGAATTGGATCTGTGACTTCTAGACTAGGCCAATTCCTGGACCACTATCTGCAGAAAAGTGTTACGGCCACTAAAGCGTATTTAAAGGATACAAAAGAGTTGCTCATCCTACTACAAGAGATAGATCTAACTGGCCTCGATAATGTGTATCTAGTAACGGCCGACGTTTCATCTCTATACACAATAATTCAGCATGATGACGCACTCTTATCACTTAATTGGGCCTTATCGAGGAGAGAAGACCTCTCGCATAATCTTAAAGTATTTCTTCGCAACTGTCTAGACTTCTGTTTGGGTCATAATTACTTCTGGTATAACAATTGTTTTTATACACAAAAAAATGGTGTTGCAATGGGGGCCAAATTTGCCCCCAGCATTGCTAACCTCTTCATGGCCGAATGGGAGGATAAAACGATTTTTAAAACACAACAGAAGGAGTTATTATTTTATAGACGCTACATTGACGATTTATTTTTTATTTGGGCTGGTTCCCTTTTAACATTGGAGTCATTTTTAAAGGATCTTAATACAAACAGATACAGCATTAACTTGACCAGCGAATATAATCAAGATAGTATCCACTTTTTGGACCTTAATATTTTTAGAGATAACAATAAATTGGGTACCAAGGTATACTTCAAGCCAACCGATGCAAATAGCTTTCTGCCTATCCAAAGTGGCCACCACCCGATGTGGTTAAAAAACATTCCGAAAGGTCAGCTGATGCGCGTCAAACGTAATTGCAGCAATGACATGGACTTCAAATCACAGTCCCTCCTTCTTAAAGAGACATTTCTGGAAAAAGGATATAAGAATAAACACCTGGATAAAATCATTGAAGACCTTGGACAACTCCCCCGCTCCAGTTGCCTTATTACTTCACAACCTCAGATAAGAAAAAACATACACGAATGGAGCTTTATCTCTGGGTACCATAGTCAATACAAAGAAGTTGAATCAATTTTCAAAAATCACTGGCACATTTTATTCCTTGACAAGATACTAAATACAGTCCTTCCGAGTAAACCTGGTTTCATATACAGGAAGGCTGTAAGTTTTGGGGATAAGGTGGTGAAAAAGATCCTAGATCCCCCTAAGAAATTACCATCAATATGGGATAAAGATGGATTCTTCGCCTGCAAAAAATGTCTGCCATGCAAAGAAGCTGATAGACCAAGAAGCTGTATCGATTCCTTTATCTCTATTTCTAACAACACTCAGTTCCAAGTGAAATCATTTATAACATGTAATACCACCCATGTAGTCTACATGCTTGAGTGTCCTTGCCATTTAATGTATATTGGTCGAACCAAGAGAAAACTCAGAATTATAATAGCGGAACACGTTGCGAACATTAAATTGGGATACAAGGACCATAATGTGTCTCTCCACTTTTTGTTACATCATAACCGCAATCCTGCCGGTCTAAAATTCTGGGCTATAGACCACGTTGAACCTGCCTGGAGAGGTTGCAACCATGTGAGAGAACTCTCAAAGCGCGAAACGGAATGGATATATTTGGCAGGCACGCTAGCACCGAAGGGGCTTAATATTGACCTGGATATAAACTGTTTCATTAGTGACTTTTGATGCATGAATTCACGTACCGCATGAACATAGTCCCCTGCTGTGTTCTAAGTCATGGCGATAACTCACTTATAAGCCCTATTGGGCACTCCTGTGTCCTCCTCTTTTAAAATGATCATATAATGATCATATATACTGCTGCTCCGCATATTCATGCTCCCCAGTATATGCCTGTGTATATATACATGAATTATTACTATATACACACACGACTCTATTCCTCTACCTCTAGCAATACGATCCCTGTGTTTTTATACTTTTATACATTTATTTTATATATATGATTTTTTTATATATATATTTTTATACATTATGAATTATTTTATGGACGTTTTTAATTGTCCTTAAATAATGCCATCAACAGTGATCTCCGGTTGCATTTCACTGTTTTATATATATTTGTTTTAATATCTTTGGTGTTTTATACATTTTTAAGATATTTTAAACATTTTTATTACCACATGTGGTTTTATCTATTTTATATATATATATATATATTCTACCTTTTTATGTGTATTTCATACACATTAATAACCAGCTTTACTACAGAGAAAATGTCTCTTGCAGTATTAGGTTAATCTAGAACCAAGTCTAGTACACTGACCATTCAGGATGTATAAACTCCTCACAAATATATAACTCGTTTTAAACATATGGAGCCTCGGGTTGCACAACAGAATGCACATTTTATGTGCATTTGTGAGGTTGATTAACATGCCGTGAGAGTGATCGCATAAATGCCGTCACTATCTGTATAGATTATATAAACCAACAATCTATCTAGTGGCAGCTATATATTTATAGATGTATTTCCACGCCATATCAGTAAGGTACTACTCTTAAAATGACATTCCACAAACTACGGGGGCTCTATGATCTATATCACCGTTTCCCTGCCCATCCATACACGGAGCAGTGGTAAACGAACTAGACACTCCCACCTTAATTGCAATTGGCTATGACCCATTGCAGTTCTAAAACTCTTCCACTAATTGTTAAACGAAGAAAAAACCTTATTTTCCTCCCTGGTATATATATTAATTTATTAACTTTTTTCATTTCCAACACATCTTTATTAGCGTTCATGATGCTCATTATTTAATAAATAGATGATTTTCAGTGATAATATTCACCCGTGAGAATACACTTTTCCCCGCATGTACCATTTACCAATGGCGCATAATCTATTACAAGACGAGGAATTTGTGATTCCACCATACTTTGGTCTTATTGGGCCACATTAAAGTGCAGTTTAGATTCCCTACATTTTTGCTCTTTTAAACCCATTACACATCCCGGCTGATGTCCATCTCAATGTCCGGATCTATTAGCACCAATCATATCCGGTGGGCGGTAAGGACACAACCAATAGCCGTCGGATGCTGGGGTATAAAGAGATAATGAAGGCGTCACATAGCCACGCCCTCAGTCGAAGTCGGAAGTGACAAAACGCGTCAGGGCGTGGCTACAGACAGACGCTACTCGGAAGTCTACAGTGCGTTCTACCGCGCTCCACCACCCGCCAACCACAGTGAGAGAACGAGACCAGCTCATCAGCAGCACTCGTGCGGCCCCTGTGGGCAGGAGTATACCGGTGAAACCATTTCATTTATGTGCATTCACTATTTGCAACACTGTACGGGCATTAACTAAAGGGTTTTTTCCACACCTTGCAGGGGATACTGTTCAGTCACATTACACTATGATTTTTGTGTTTCTTTGCTTTTCATGTACCCCCGCCTGAGTTGGTTTAACCCGTGCAGTACCTGGATCATTTGATGGTTTGTAAGCAAATCCTTTATAGATTTGCAGTGGTAAGCTTATACCCTCCTATTTGGGTGACTTATCCACATTTTATGGTGCATTCACAAATTAATTTTTGTTTGGTATTAGGTGCTTATATACCATTGACCGATCACCTCCCTCACCATCACTCATTCAGGATATCCATTTGAACAGAGTTTACCTGTTCATAGCGCTGTTTTTATCACTCTGAACAACCGTTCACGTTTATTTGATAATTTTTTAGTATTTACTTTATAGATGGTTCTCCATTTATTTTAAATAGCTGCTTTTTAGAACAACACCACTCACATACTGGTATTGTCTCTACACCTATAGATAGTGTGTCACCACCTCACTATCACTTTGGTTGAAGGGTCAATTCGCTACCTGGCGCCGGAAGTGCAGCAGTAGGCCTTTTTCACTGCACCTTCTTTTTTTTATATATATATATATGTAACAAGGCCAGTATGCTGGCCTGAATTTTTTGGGAGGAGCACAGGGGTATTTAACCAGCCCACTCACCTGTGGTCTTTGTCGGTTTCCTGTGAGCGATACCGACCCTCCCATCCCCTTTTTAGGACATTTCTCAAATTAATTTCTCTCCACAAAATATTTATCTCTAATCTTGGGTATGCCCCCTTATTTTGGCATACCGTCCATCAGATCAGGGCACAATTCAGGTCTATTTCATGTGGTAAGTCTTATGTTAAGTCTATCTATCTTGTTCATATCCGTATCGGACATAGGGCTTCGACCATAAATATATATGTATATATATGCTGTATTGTATTTTCTTCAGAAAATAAGCAAAACATTATAACTCACTATATAATATAATAAACAAGTATCATTGTCATCGTTTTCATAAGAAGAGACACTAGGAAAATGGAAAACAAAGATAATTATTTAGCCTGCATCTAGTATTATATTTTTTTCATAACTGAAGAGCATCTGTGTAAACATTGGGTGTGGCACCTTGACATTGCCAGAGCAGCATAAAACACTACAAATATTGAGGAAATATGCTGGAAATACCCTGCATTAAAAAAATTACCCAATTTGGCAGCTGAGAAGCAAGTCTGGAAACATTAGCTGTGGCAACATTGAAAAGAACAAGACTTAAGCCTTGTACACACTCTTAGATTTTCGGATGCCCGAACATCCATTTTTTTGTGGCATGCTAATCTCATGTCGAAGGTGAAGTGGTTACTCATAATACGAAAATTTTCATTTGACACAACACAACATCAGAAGTGACGTAATGTGTTGAATAGTTTCATATGTATTCTTTCGATTCTGAGCATGCATAGTCTTGCTCTTACGTTTTTTTACGTACGAAAGCCATACTAATGAAACGAAAATCGGACGTTTAGTTCATATCCAACAAACATTTTATAGTCTGCACATCCAACCTTTGTCTGATAAAAGGTGAAATTGGCTGTCAAAAGCACTGTACTAATAATCCAAAAAATGGCAGACAGCTCGTCGTACAACTTTTTTAATCCAATTTTAATATTGTGTGTATGGGCCTTTACTCTTTACGCTCCAAACTCCTGTAGAAGCAAACATTTTTAACCACTTCCCGACCGCCACATGTAGATATACGTCGGCAGAATGGCACGTACAGGCACATTGGCGTACCTGTACGTCCCTGCCTAGACGTGGGTCGGGGGTCCGATCGGGACCCCCCCGCTACATGCGGCGGTCGGATTCCCTCGGGGAGCGATCCGGGACGACGGCACGGCTATTCGTTTATAGCCGCTCCGTCGCGATCGCTCCCTGGAGCTGAAGAACGGGGATAGCCGTATGTAAACACGGCTTCCCCGTGCTTCACTATGGCGCTGCATCGATCGAGTCATCCCTTTTATAGGGAGACTCGATCGATGACAACAGTCCTACAGCCACACCCCCCTACAGTTGTAAACATACACTAGGTGAACACTAAATCCTACAGCGCCCCCTGTGGTTAACTCCCAAACTGCAACTGTCATTTTCACAATAAACAATGCAATTTAAATGCATTTTTTGCTGTGAAAATGACAATGGTCCCAAAAATGTGTCAAAATTGTCCGAAGTGTCCGCCATAATGTCGCAGTCACAAAAAAAATCGCTGATCGCCGCCATTAGTAGTAAAACATTTTTTTTATAAAAATGCAATAAAACTATCCCCTATTTTGTAAACGCTATAAATTTTGCGCAAACCAATCGATAAACGCTTATTGGGATTTTTTTTTACCAAAAATAGGTAGAAGAATACGTATCGGCCTAAACTGAGAAAAAAAAAATTATATATGTTTTTGGGGGATATTTATTATAGCAAAAAGTAAAAAATATTGTTTTTTTTTCAAAATTGTTGCTCTATTTTTGTTTATAGCGCAAAAAATAAAAACCACAGAGGGGATCAAATACCACCAAAAGAAAGCTCTATTTGTGGGGAAAAAAGGACGCCAATTTTGTTTGGGAGCCACGTCGCACGACAGCGCAATTGTCTGTTAAAGCAACGCAGTGCCGAATTGTAAAAACCCCTTGGGTCATGTAGCAGCATATTGGTCCGGTCCTTAAGTGGTTAAGCAACTCTCCATGGAACCTAAAGCTGTAGGGAGCAGCATGAGATAGTAATGCTAGCAGGCCTGCAGTGGTTGCAAGAGATGGTAATGGTGCCAGGCCAGCAATGCATTTGCAGTTGTTGATGCCACTGAGCTAGTTTGCACCTAGGAAAAAGAGGGAGAGTATGATGAAAGCTTGGTTACCCACTCTACCACCTTCTTTTTGTGCCCTAGTCATATATCCACTGCTATAAATGAAAGGCAGACACGCCCTCCCTCTCAAAGATGTGTCCCAACCACCACTTTGCCACACAATATTTTTGCCCCCTGATAACTGAATATAAAAAAAAACCTCTGTACAAAAGGCTGATGGGAGAGCTGACTTAAATAGGGGAAGGCACATTTTTAAAGTCCAAATATTGGCCATATTCTGTCAGATAACCACAGTTCATGCATAAACTGTTGGGGAATTTACTTTTGGCGCTCAGTCAAACAAAACAAACAAAAAAAAAAATCCTGGCTGGTTGTTTGCAACCACCAGTCAAACAAACCCATAAGTTCATTGTTCAGGAAAACTGTAAATGAGCAAAATTGGAGGTGGGTATTGCATGCCAGAGTAGGATGAGCCAGCCTCAGAGCCCAACCCAGCAGAAAACTTGAATCTCCTCCCTATTTATTTGCAGAGACAATAGACACAGCAAGGCTTTAATCTCCAAGCTCTGAAATGCTGATTTCCACACAGGCAGTATTCCGTATGTCCCCCACAAGATCAAATGGATTCAATCAATACAATCAAGGGAACATAATACATGCATGCCTAAAAGTGTTTCTTCAAAACTACCAATGGCAGGCAGCACGTTAAAAGAACATAATATTTCTTCATCTTTGGCTGGTGCTTTATTTTATGAATAAATATGTAGTGAAGATTGGAAAATAAATATTTTCCTTTTGACAGAAACACAAATATTCAGAGTAACAAATAAATGCACTAATAGCAAGGTGCTGTCCTACAGTTCTAAAACACTCAAGACAGACTTCAGAAAAACTGCTGAGCAGGGATCTAAATAACCAATATCATAACACGGGCTCCATTATAACAATTCCAGGCACCTTAGATATGAATGTAGAGGAGTCCTGACAATATTTGTCAAAGGCAATAGAAGTAACATTTCACATTAAACAATAGTTGAGATTGCTTCTCTCACACCAATTAAACTATGAAAAATATTACTTCTCTCTCAAACCTCTACAGCCAGTTTCTCTTTTAAGAGTCCAGCAATGAATAAACTAGCAAAATGAATACCACCATATACTTTGTTTTAAACTACCTGTTTTAAAAAGACTTTAAAACTTTGTATATCTAATCTTGCAAATAGCCAAGGGAAATACACCAAAAATTGAACTAGGTTTACCCCACAAAAGCAAAAAAATATATATTTTTCACATTTACTTATTATTTATCGGGAAAAAAATAAGAATACTTTATGCAGTAGGTGTCTTGAACTAACAATATGTAATATTTAACAAATTTTTTATTTTTTTTTGTACTAAATGGAACAATAAAACATGAGTTAGTTAGAACAAAGAGAAAACCATATAAAGACAATTAGGCAGATTCAGATAGACTTACGCCGACGTATCAGTAGATATGCCTTTGTAAGTCCGAATGTGCGCAGTCGTATCTTTAAGCGTATTCTGGAAACCAGATACGCCTGAATTTGACCAAGATACGACCGACGTAAGTCTCCTACGCCGTCGTATCTTAGGTGCATATTTACGCTGGCCGCAAGGGGCTCTTCCGTTGATTTACGCGTCAAATATGTAAATGAGATAGATACGCCGATTCACGAACGTACTTGCGCCCGTCGCTGTAATCTACGTCGTTTACATAAGGCGTTTTTCCGGCGTAAAGTTAAACCACCAAAAAGCTGGTCTAAGTCGTTTAGGGTATGGACGTCGAAAGTGCCGTCAGATTTTACGTCGTTTGCGTAAGTCGTACGTGAATGGGGCTGGGCGTAAGTGAGGTTTCACGTCGTACGCATTGTGACGTCGTATCGTAGGGAGTATTTGTGATGTGATTTTGAGCATGCGCGCGCATACGCCGTTCGTTCGGCCATGCATTCACATGGGGTCACGATTCATTTCAATACAACACGCCCACTACCAGCCTACTTTGAATTACGCAGGCTTACGCCGGCCCATTTACGCTACGCCGCCGTAACTTAGGAGCAAGTGCTTTGTGAAAACTGTACTTGCCTCTCTATGTTACGCTGGCGTAGAGCATATGAGATGCACTATGCCCGCTTAAACATACGCCGCTCTACGTGAATCTGGCTATATAATTACAATTTATAGGTTCTTAGATGTCCTTTTTTTCTACTCAAAATATTGGCAACAGTTCATCAACATTTTCTGAATAAAGAACATATTGCAAATAATCCTGTTGTCTTTGTATTACTCAAAACATTTAGATGAAAATAATATTTATTAATAACAATACCCAAAGTAATCACAAATAAAAGTACACCAGAGCCCCCTGCTGCGCTTGACCCCTTTTTATCTGAAAATTCAGATCTACAGGGTTATGTTATAAAAAAAATATATAACAATCTTCTCAAAATGACATTCTTAGGAACCTAATGCCACGTACACACGATCGGTTCATCCGATGAAAACGAACCAATGGATTTTTTCATCAGATATCCGATGAAGCTGACTTTCATCAGTCTTGCCTACACACCATCGGTTAAAAATCTGGTCGTGTCCAACGCAGTGACGTAAAACACTACGAATTTACTGATTTGCTGAGAAAAATTAAGTTCAATGCTTCCGAGCATGCGTCGACTTGATTCTGAGCATGTTTGGATTTTTAACCGATGGACTTGCCCACAGACAATCATTTTTTTTTAACCATCAGATAATTTTAAAACAGGTTCTATTTTTTTTTCACCGATGGGAAATAAACGATGGGGCCCACACACAATCGGTTTGTCCGATGAAAACGGTCCATCGGACGGTTTTCATCAGACAAACCGATCGTGTGTACAGGGCATTAGAGTCAGTTGCTCTGTTTGCCCATTGTAAAAGTAAACAACAAAGCAAACTTTCCTGACCCTGGAAACAGAAGCTTTAAAAATCCTGAATGCAGGATTTTTGGCACACTTTTAGAAAGGGTACCACACCTGCAAGTGTAGCTAACGTAGGAAAATTGCAAATGCACTGTGCTGCACCCACGGTGCAGATAAACCGCAGCACATTAATGTGAAAGCAGCCTTATAGAGGGCTCAGAACAGTAAGTGTTAATTTACATTTGCAGTTTAGGGGGGTGGTAAAATCCCATGATTAGGATCAACAAGGAACTCTTTTTACATACATCTCCATGCACATTCTAGATCTATGCTGCAGTTCTCCACACTATCAGATATTCAATGCTTCCTGTTGGTTGATAAGGCTCCCTGTGTATATTATCAAAGGCTAGGTGGGGTCGATGTGAGTTGAGTTCATGTTTTTGAGCCTGCTGTGGAATCTCATGTCTCACCCCTGCTCAGCTATTTCATTTGTGATCAATGTAAGTTGTTGGCAGGCTACCCTTGAAATCATCCTTTGAGATAACGTTGTACACCTCTCCCTACGGGAGACCTGACATCAGCTTGGTCGGTTTTTGGCTGTGAGGACGTATTGCATTGCACAATCCCACTCCCCTTTTTGAGCCAGTTCCAGCAGGCTCCAATACTCAGTCCAAGAGGTAGGAACCTATTTGGTATCAGGGTTTATTTACTGTGTGTGCAATTGCAGTCATACATTTATAATATTAAGATGTCATATTTTTTTTTTTCTGTTTTTCTTTCTTGTGCACATTTAAAGCTGATTGATTATTTAATAAATTAATCTTCATGTTCTTTGCTGAAGAAGCCACATGGCGAAACATGTAGAAAAAATATGGACGTGATGAAAATATATATGTGATTACAGTAGATCATTGTCAAAAGTAGGATGTTTGTGTACACCTATGGCCATGATTACATTGTATGCATCCGTTTTATGATACTGTTCATTTAATAAATAATTTTGTATATATTTTTACATAAACTTTTGAGTGATTTTCTATGTTGTAATGCACCTATTAATAGACATGTGCACACTGAAATATTTTGTTTTGGAATTTTGTTTTCGTCCGAAAAATAAAAAAAAGGTTACTCCCGAAATTCGTTTTTATTTATTTTGTTTCATTAAAAAAATGCATTCGTCCGAAAATCCAAATTAATTAAGGTTAAATCTGTCATTGAAGGCTTATGGTGTCTGTTGAATGTTCTAAGTAGATTCAACGAAGCACCATTTACATTTCCGGTCTAATGTTCCGCCTACAAGCTATAGAAGAATTCTAATGTATGACACTAGTAATAATTATATTTATAAATTATTATTACTAGTCAACCAACATTCGAATTCTTCTATAGCCTATGGGCCGAGCATTTGACCGGAAATATACGATTGCCGCATCGTACAGTTTAGCTGCTTGTCGAATCTTCTTAGAACTTTCGACAGACACCATAAGCCTTCAATGACAGATTGAACGTTTGTATGTTTTTCATTGCTTCGTTGAATCTTTGTCGTTCATGTTGAATGGTCTACCCCAAAATTGTCTGTATAATGTCAAATCTTTTCTCTCTATGTCAAATTATTTCTTTCTGTAGAATAATCTTGGACTAATAGAGTTAAGGTTAGGCACATTCGACTGCAGGTTTGATAGACACAGATTGCTATTGTCAGCGTCGTGTCAAATCTTCTATCTATATCAAACTGTTGTAGCAACGAAAATGAAAATAAAGCATTTTTTTATGTTGGATCTTTCGGATTTCGGATTCTGCACGTTCGTTTTCGTTTGTTAAAACAATAACGAAAATACCCAAAATTTGGACGAAAATGCATTTGGACAAAAATTAATGCACATGTCTACCTATTAAGTCCCATATCTTCCAAATCTCTTCTCTATCTTTTAGGGATGTTGGTGCCATATCTGTTGTAAAACATCTTTTGCTGCTGGCCTCTGCCCATATATTTGACCTTATGTAAACTAATGTAAATTGAAGTACAATTAACTGAACTAAAGACAGAAGCACAAACGAATAATTTGTAACCTGAATCCATATTTAACCATGTTTTACTGCAGCGATGATGCCCCTGTGAAAGAATGCATCTAAACCTGATGAAAACAGCCCTGACTCTTTTGACCATTGTCAAAAGGGGAAACTGTTGAATCGATCAATGAAGGCAATAGACCATTCTAGTTTTCAGTTATGGGTGGGGATCAGGAGGAGGTAGAGTTTAAATCTGAGGAAATGATGTACAAAATGTTAAGTCTGGCTATTTCTGACCTATAAATCAGAAAATAAATTTTTTGTACAGGACAATCAAGAAAAAATGTAAACGTAATAGATGGGAAACCAGCTGATCCTAACACTACTGTCCTTTTGATATATGATTCTTAAAATAAAAAAATTGTTGGTAAAACAAATGGCTATACATACATTGTTTAATAGCTTTAAGTAGCACAATAAAATGCAACACAGTTTTACCCTCTTTTAAATCCAGAGGGGGACTGGGTGCACCCAATCTGATTACATATTTCCACACTACACAAAAAAACACTGGACTAAAACAGAAACGTTTCAGTTCAACCCCACACAGTGTTGCTCACTGATATGGTTTAGAGCAGGGGTCTCCAAACTTTCTAAGCAAAGGGACAGTTTACTGTCCTTCAGAGATTACGAGGGCCGGACAGTGGTCAGTAGGAGTCGAAAAGGTCCCGACATCAGTGGGAAAAATGAATGCCCTATTGCTTCAGCATGAGTATTTGTTCCCCGTCATTGGGTCCCATTGTTGGTGTCATTGAGAAAAACTGTGCCCCGTTGTTGGTGTCATTGAGAAAAACTGTGCCCCGTTGTTGGTGTCATTGAGAAAAACTGTGCCCCGTTGTTGGTGTCATTGAGAAAAACTGTGCCCTGTTGTTGGTGTTATTGTGAGGAATTGTACCCCATCCTTGGTGTCGTTGTGAGGAATTGTGTCCCATTGTTGGTGTCATTGTGAGGAATTGGGCCCCTTTGTTGGTGCCAGTAGGAGAAACTATGTCCCATTGTTGGTATCAGTGGATGAAATAGTGCCCCAAGGCCCGGATAAAAGCATGCAAAGGGCCGCAGTTTGGAGACCACTGGTTTAGGGTATCTAACAAGTCCAGATTTTGTAAAAACAAACATGATTACTTAAATTTTTGTCTTCTCCTATAGTTATAAGCTTCCATTCTCCATTGTGATGTGCCTATTTCAAACAACAATACATTGAATTTTCAGTTATATACTAAATAAAAACTACAAAGCACTATATTGATTCAGAAATCTATTGCTGCCAGCTCAGCTTCTTATATTGTTGTGTTTCAAACAATGAAGAATTATTTCAGACATTTGGCCACCAGCCATTAGCATTTATGTTTTCATCTGAGATCCTAGAAAATCAGCTATTTTTTTTTATTATGCTAAACATGTGTTTTAGCATATATGACCAATAAGCAGTGATCAAAATACTAATTTGTGAAATATAATCTATAAAGACAATCGGGTTTAACACTGTAATAATTTAAAATTTAGAGATCTTTTTTCCCAGATTCTTTTAATGTTTATTATCATGACAGCTGTTATATAAAAATGTATACACACGCAATTTACACCGATTGCTACTGACATATTTTGTATGTTTGTGCTCCAGGACATTGTCATGCCCAGGGCATGTATAACACAAAAACAGTATAATTATTTCTATATACTGCTACTGTATCTAAAAACACTATCACAGAAAAAACAGTGCTTGAATTAAAATAAGGGTAAAGCCTCGTACACACGATAGGTTAACCAGAGGACAACGGTCTGAAGGACCGTTTTCATCGGTCAAAACCGATCGTGTGTGGGCCCCATAGGTTATTTAACCTATGGATTCCTAACCTATAGGTCAAAACCGATCCTTAGTAGGCACGACCATCGGTTAAAAATCCACGCATGCTCAGAATCAAGTCGACGCATGCTTGGAAACATTGAACTTTTTTCAGCACATCATTGCGTTTTACGTCACCGCGTTTTGACACGATTGGCTATTTAACCTATGGTGTGTAGGCGTGACAAACCATCAGTCAGCTTTATCTGTTAACCTATGACAACGGTCCTTCAGACCGTTGTCCTCTGGTTAACCTATCGTGTGTACGAGGCTTTAAAATGATACCATGTTTCTAGTGACCAGTCCTGTGCTATAGTAAAGAAAATTATTTTTTTTTCAGCAAAAAGATTGTGCATTAGTATGTTGCAGGCCCGGACTGGCCATAGGGCATACCAGGCGTTTCCCGGTAGGCCGCCTGGCTGTCAGGCCGATTGTTCTAAATTAGATCTCTCATGCCTCCTCCACTCCTCTCCCGGCCTTCTATCATCTTCTTCCAACTCCTGGGGGGACGAGGCAATGCTGAGCGAGCAGCGCCGGCCGGTCGTGGTTGCTCGGTGACAGGCCCGCCCCCAGGGGTGGACTGACCATTCAGGCTCTTTGGCTGAGTACCTGTGGGCCGAGGCAAGCAGAGGGAACTAAGAGAGGCTCCAGCCATGGGATGGATGCGTGAACGGGCTGTGAGGAGAGAGAGGGGGACCGAGAGAGCCCGGGAAGGAGGAGGACACTTCCTGGACTGAAGTGTTACTTGCTGTCTGTCTTCCCTGTCAGGTGTAGCGATCTCCGCCCGACAGGAGCTTCCTAGTCCCGGCCGGCGTGATGTCATTCACAGGCTGGGAGGTGGGATGAGCCGAGGAGAGGCTGCTGCAAAAACCTGTGAAGAGCCAGTGAAGCGCTGCGCCTGTGCAACAGTGCAAGTAAGTTAGCAGAGGTTAAAAACCTTACCTAAGGCACTGTTGTCACAGTGGCTTTGCTGTGTTAACTGCCTAAAGTGATTAACTCTTTTGGGGGGGGGGTCATTTACAATGGTATTTTTAATATGCAGCATGGAGGGGGTTAATGTACTGCCACTGGTCACTGATGCATTGGTGACCAGTGGCAGTTAATTAACCCCTTTGTGCTGCATTAGTGACACCAGTCTCAGTGTTTATTAACCCTTATATTGTGCAGCATGAAATGGTTAATAAACACTGACACTGGTGTCACTAATGCAGCACAAAGGGGTTAATTAATCGCCACTGACCACCAATGCATCAGTGGCCAGTGGTGTATTTGATACTACACACCCCATACACCCCACAACCCTCTCATGTACATACCACCCACCCCTATACACTCCGCTCCTTTTTTTTGTGTATTTTCTTTGAGAATAACAAATTTAAAAAATATCTGGTTAAAATGCATGAACAATGACCAATTTTTTAGCAGTTGTCATTGTTCATGCGTTTTAGCCAGAAAACAAGAGATTCCACTTTAAAAAAATAAAACAAAACATATATTGAAAAACAAGAAAAACTTTACAACCTTCTTTTTTTTTTTTTTTAAGCCTCCCCAGAACATCCATTAAATTCTTTACTTTTCGCTCCACCGTTTGTGTTTTTTTTTTTTCATCTTCCCTAAGCCTATGTGGATGTCCTCAATTTCAGCCCTGCAGGACAACACCTCTCCAATTAAGACCTGGGCGCTGTAGGTGTCCAATCCACCCTCAACAGCACGAATACCTCCTGAAATTTGGAAACAAACCATGTATTACAATTATGCAGGCCTACTATTATTACCTGAAGCTGTGCTGTATGACACTGACCTAATGTTGTGGCATTTTCCACTTCCTGCACATCCCGCGGGGGTGGGGCTTGTGTGGGGTTTGTCTGCTCCAGTCTTGAAGCTTGATTGCACCCTATGAGATTGTAAAAAAGGGATACATGATTCAAAAAGATTAGAGGCCTGAAAGAGGAATATCAATCATTCTTTTTATAAAGTGTGGTACAATTGTCTGTTTTTACAATCCTTCTAAGCTTAACACAGGATTTTATCCATTACCAAAGCTGCTACATTTCTCTATCTTTGGCCAAGTTTCCTACATGGAAACACACCAAGTATTCACTAGATCACCTCTGTGTGACAGACTAACTAGGTTGTTCTTGTGGCAAACACTCAGTGCCTATCCTGACCTCCCTGGGGCCCTAAGCAAAATGACATGGCACATAAAAAATGAGAAGCGGGGGGCTCTGACGACAGTGACATGTCACATTAAAGAAAGTTGAGAAGCGGGGGTAGGGGGTGTTCTGCTGTCGGAAATTACATCCTACATTAAATTGAGAAGCAGGGGGTGCTGACTTCTTACCTCTTCTCCCATGCAGCCAGCGAGTTGAGAAGCGGGGTGAGGGGCCTCTAGTAATTTGGGGGGCCCTTCGCAGCTTTGCGGGGCACTAAGCGGCTTGCATAGTGAGCCTATAGGGAGGATCGGCCCTGCCAACACTTGTGCTACTGAGTCCATATGTGTAACCAACTGCTGAGCATACTCTCCTTTTACTGTATATTGACTTAAGTTGGATTATTTAAATCTAGTTAAGAACACATCTACATAAAATAAAAAATTGGTCTCACATAAATAGATCTTAAATAGAATGAACGACGACTCATACGACCAATTATTATGCCCACAAACATGAACCTTGAGACATCTATTCTTGAACTGTATATACTGTATACAACCTGAAAGAAAAAGCACATGCCGCACAATAATAAAAACAAATAATCAGAGTACACATGAAAATTACTTACTTCTTCTGATGACTTTTTTAATCCTCTCCATTTGCTCTGGCTCTCTTAATTTAAGGTCAGACCACATTTTACGCAACTGTTACCTTGACCTGTGCACCCCGAATTTATGACGGATACTCCTCTGCACATTGTCCATGATCTGGGCCTTTAGTTTGTTTGGGTTCTTGTAAGGGCCATGTTTTGCATCATAGTCCTCCCTCCTTAGAATTGCCACCATTTCTACCATCTCCTCAAACGCCATATTTGTGGCCTTGTACCTCCTGCTCCTATGTCTGGTGTGTGCTACTGCCTGGCCTCGCTCCTGGCTTGAGGTTGCAGCTTGCTGTGTGTTCTCCATGGTGTCTTCACTGTCTTGCATTGACCGACCAAAAAGGGGCATGGAAAGTACTAGAACAATCATCAGGGCGGGGAAACGTGCGGAGCTTCTCGCATGCGCAGTGTATAAAGGGATATCGCGTGAGTGAAAACGTTGTTCACAGTCTGTAGAAAAAGGCGGAAGAAACGATCATGTAGTACGACGGTACTTAACGTGATTTTGGACTTCATGATCAGTGGATGAGTTTGTGGGTTAGATATGGGGAGAAAGCTTAGGAGTAGAGGCTTGACTGACATTAGCTTTTTTTGCTTAATTTTGACTTGCAGAAATAATGGAGGCCTTCAGAGAACAGGAGTTCTTCACAGAATTTGTTCAAAGGGGGCCCCGGATGGCAACCCCCTTTTTTCTAGAATTTTTCTTTTTCAAAACAATTATTTATTCAGCCAATATCTGGCATTGGAATGCCCCCCCCCACCCCTAAAATAATCAACATATTGTTGCTGCACAGCACGTGCGCTTTGGGGGGCCAAGCCTGTATGGCCAGGATCACGGGCCGCCACTGGAACATCAATGGCCTCATCAGGCACAAGTGTCATGTAGTTTGTTGAGGGTCTCTTTAGGAAATTGTGCAATATGCAGCAGCAAAGTATGACATGGTTCAGATTCTACTTAACAACAAACCTACAGTCCTTGTCTTGTTTGTACCGCCTGTATACTGCTGTTCAAAGTATATAGGGCCAAAGGGTCTTGTTATGACCTGGGGGGAGTGGGGGCGGGGAAACCCATGCAATTTTTTGCAGTGATTTTTATTCATATTGCAGGGACCAAACATTACATTAAAGCCACAAGCAGTATTAAATTAATTTTTTCTTATAGTAATCTCATTTTGTGCAGGGACAGTTCTAAACACGTGCCACCTCACAGGCATACTATAGATACCCAGCAGGTACTATATTTAAAGGACCTTTGCATTTGTTTTCCACTTTAAGCATCATTAAAATAGCTGCTCCAGAAAAAAACGACCGTTTTTAAAACTTTTTTTTCCATTGATACATGTTCCCTGGGGTAAGACCCGGGTTCTCAAAGACTTTTTCCGATAATAACTTGCATATTGGGCTTTAAAATGAGCACTTTTGAATTCGAACGTTCGAGTCCCATAGACGTCAATGAGGTTCTAAATGTTTGCGCGAACGTTCGGTCCGTTCGAAGGTTCTGGTGCTAACCAAACGCCGGGGTGTTCGGCTCATCCCTAGTGGCTGCAAAGAGGATGAGTGGGCAGCTGCAGGCTTCAGGAACGTTCGAGCTGGGCGCTCACAGTCTCCAGGCATAGCCATGCTGGGCGGCTGCAAAAAGGCTGGGAGAGCGCAGGCTTCAGGAACAGCCCAGGATTCGGTGACCCCTGGCAAATCGTCATTCGATCCCCAAGGGGGTCCCAACCCCCAGGTTGAGAACCACTGTTGTGTAGGAATGATCAGTTATAGTTATCCAAGACAAGAATCAAACTGTGAGTTTATCTTTAGAAGCTGTGGGATTGTAACCCCCCCTCAGTATACGTTAATTTCTATGATTGAATTATACATTCTCACCTAACACACTTTTATAGCTATGATAGAGGCACAGGATATATGAATATATTTGGAAAATTTGAGGATTTTCAATAAAATAAAATACATGAACCAGTTGAAAGAAAAGGACAGTGAGAAGAAAAATAAAGGGCACACTAAATTAATTTTTAAGAATGCCAAAAGCAATGTCTTGAAGATAAAATGTTAAAAGCCATTTTTCTTTGAGTCTGCTTTTTAACACATTACTGTATGCATAATTTATGCTGCAGAGCATTATTTTTCATTGCCCATGTCCAAAGGACTGGTAATATTTTTTCAACAGCTTAAATAAAATGTACATTTTACTGAAAACATGTTTCTTCTTGCATAACACATGCAGTATACTGTCATTCGCCAGGCTGTCTCCAGTGAAGACAGGCGGCCGGCAATGCGTGCGCTCTGGATCCTGGACCTGAATGCATCTTCTCATCACTGGACCCCGGCGGAGAGGAGATCACCCATCGCTGGATACCGACAACGTTGGAGCGGGGATCGAGAGTGGATTACCACTGCTGGATTTTTATTTTATTTTTTATTTTTTAATAAAGGACTTTTTCCACGGTGTGTGTGTGTGTTTTTTTACTATTATTTACACTTCCTTAGTGAATTGGTAGAGGTACAATGTACCCCATTACCAATTCACATAGGGGGGGCCGGGATCTGGGGGTCCCTCTTGTTAAAGGGGTCTTCCAGATTCTGATAAGCCCACAGCCCGCAGACCCCTACAACCACCGGCCATGGTTGTGGGGATGAGGCCCTTGTCCCCACCAACATGAGGACATGCTCCCCATGTTGAGGGCATGTGGCCTGGTATGGTTCAGGGGGTTGGGCTCTTTTACCCCCCCCACCTCTTTTCTGCGGCCGTCCAGGTTACTTGCTCGGATAAGGGGTCTGGTGTGGATTTTTGGGGGAACTCAATGCCATTTTTTTTAAATATGGGGTGGAGTTCCCCTTAAAATCCACACCAGACCTAAAAGGATATTTGGGGGGAACCCCACACCACTTTTTTTCCTTTAGAAATTACACTTTGTGCAGAAACAGTTCTAAGCACAGGAAACATGCGCTATTTCACAGGCATACTTTATACCCCCTAGGTACGAAATTTAAAGGAATATTTCACTTTTATTGTTTCACTTTAAGCATTATTAAATTCACTGCTCCCCAAAAAACTGCAGTTTTTAAAAAAAAAATTGCATTGATACATGTCCCCTGGGGCAGGACCCAGGTCCCCAAACACTTTTTAGCACAATAACTTGCATATTAGCCTTTAAAATTAGCACTTTAGATTTCAAACGTTCAAGTCCCATAGACTTTAAGGCCCCGTACACACGACCAAACATGTATGCTGAAACTGGTCCGCGGACCAGTTTCAGCATACATGTTCGGTCATGTGTAGGCGCCAGCGGGCAGAATTCCAGCAAACATTTGCCCGCCGGGGCCTTTTCCCAGTGGTCAAATATTCCTGGACTTGTTTTAAAACCGTCCGCTGGAATCCTGCCCGCTCGGACATGTATGGTCGTCAGTACAGACCTACCGTACATGTCCGAGCGCCCGCCGTCCCTCGCATGCGTCGAATGACTTAGACGCATGCGTGGAAGCATTTAAAAGGCAGGCCCGCCCACGTCGCCGCGTCATCGTCACGGCGATGGCGCGGACACGCCCCGCGTATTGTTTACGCGCGGACTTCTGTACGATGGTTAGTACAGCCATCGTACAGAAGTCCCCGGGCAGACATGTACGGTGAAAACGGTCCGACGGACCGGTTTCATCGTACATGTTTGCCCGTGTGTACCCGGCCTAACAGGTTCTAAAGTTCACACAAACGTTTGGTCTGTTTGCAGGTTCTGGTGCGAACCGAACGGGGGTGTGTTCGACTCATCCCTAGTATTGAGCATTGAAATAAGAAGCCACACATTGTTGAGGAGAAAACCTTTTACTCCGTGCACATTCACATGTCCATTTAAAAACATTTTGGGTCAAAAAACAACATCTTTATTTTATAAAGTTTTACATTGAATTTATTCTTTTTTTTTGCATTAACAGGCATGTTTCAAAACATAACATACACAAATCTGGAACTTACGAAGTTCAACATTGAAAAACTGAAGGCAATATCAGACATTATAGTGTGTCAAAACAGTGTTGATCTTGCCTTCATCAGATGGGGTGATGTCACCCCTGTAAAAGCCAAATTTTGAAGATGCACACCAATTGAGAGGCAAAATTTGGATTTCCTTTATGATCCCATGCCTAATGTCAACATGTGCTATATCCCATCATGGTGGATTAATGGACATGTTTTGGGGGTGCAACCCCTTCCTCTCACCTACTTGAGTTGCGAGGAAGGGGTTGCACCCCCAAAACGCATACATTGATATCCCGTGATGGCAGATGGCACATGTTGACACACTGGGGTTTATTTACGAAAGGCAAATCCACTTTGCACTAAAGTTCATAGACAGGTACAGGGATCTGAGCAATTTGTGGGAGATTAAAAACCCTTTATACAAAAAGAAACCAGCTAGGAAGGCAGTGCTGGAGAAACTGCTGCAATTTGTGAAGACACAGGTCCCCGACGCAGACAACGACTTTGTGGAAAATAAAATTGGTAGCTTGAGGAGCACATATAGGAAGGAGCATAAGAAGGTCCTGGATTCCCTCAAATCAGGAGCAGCAGCGAACAGCAAAAGACGTGTTTGTACCCAGTCTGTGGTACTACAATAGAATGTGGTTTCAGAATGACCAGATTGAAGTCAGGGAATCACTTTCAACGCTTCCTTCCTTCCACCCTTCCCTAAACCCCAGCTGAGGCTTCTGCGGACCTGGGCCTTCCATCCTAGAAGAAGTGTAGGATCCCAGCTGGAGCCAGGTATAGTATTTTTCTACATATTTATTGTCCTTAACTTATTGATGTTAACTAAATGTTATTATTGATAACAAATTAATGATTTAACAAAAGTGTTTTACATATCAATAGACAGTAGTGACCAAAAATGATTGGGACAATGAAAACTGCTGGGGTCAGAATGAGAGTTTTTTCTATTTATTAACATTCAATTTGCAACAGTCATGAGCTGAAATGATGATGAACCAAAAACTGAAGTGATTGATGAACCAAAAACTTTTTTTATACACAGGAAGACCTCAGCCAGGAGGAGGCTCTGGAATGTGGCAGTCAGGAGGAGGCAGGGGTAAGTGTCAGCCAGGAGGTGGCGGAGGTAAGTGGCAGCCAGGAGGTGGCGGGGGTCAGTGTCAGCCAGGAGGTGGCCGGGGCCCAGAAGCCTTACCCAATCTCAGGTGCCTCCTCATCACCAACAAAAAGGGCCAGGATGGGGAGGAACTTGGAGGAGGCAGCACTTGCCCTCATAGGGAGGCTAATGTGGCCCTGAAATCCCCCCAACGCTGAAGAGTCCTATGGCTGCTATGTACCTGCGAAATTGCAGAAAATAGAGGAGGGCCAATGCCTCATCTGTGAGGACATTATTTTTCAGGCCCTTCATAAGGGGTTGAGGGGCAAACTGACAGATAACGTTCACTTGTGTGCGCTTGCCCATCCTCCTCCTCTTCCACCTCCTCCTGCCACAAGTCCACCTCCAGAGCCACAGCCTCCAAGGAAGTGTGCAGGGAAGCATGGAGGGAAGGCTGGAGGGAAGACAAGAAAGTGATGGCCTGGGTTCAGTCTGGTCTGATAGAAGACTCAGGCTGCTGTAGTACCACAGACTGTGGACATATATCTCATCTGCTGCTGTTCCTGATGTCTCGGAGTCCAGGACCAGATTGTGTTCCCTATTATATGGA
Organism: Rana temporaria; assembly: GCF_905171775.1. Classification (NCBI taxonomy): domain Eukaryota; kingdom Metazoa; phylum Chordata; class Amphibia; order Anura; family Ranidae; genus Rana; species Rana temporaria. The sequence continues at coordinate 223,828,087 of NC_053493.1, forward strand.
CTTCTCAAGCTACCAATTTTGTTTTGCAAATAGTTGATGTCTGCCCTGGGGTCCAAGGGCTTTGCAAATTCCAGCAGTTTCTCCAGCGTTGCCTTCCTCTTTTTTTTGTTATAAGACAGAATTAATTGATATATTTTTTTTCAGCAAATACTTGCCTATGTGTCTTTCTTCAAATAGGAAAGTTTGTTTGTGAGTAGGCAAGTACATTTTAAAAATACAATGTCAAATTAACAAGGGACACCAACCAACCTCCTTGAGCTTAAAAAAATACAAAATAATAATGTTATTGTGGTAAGTTGACACACACACAAAAAATAAACATGGAGATCACTAGAAAATAATTTTCAAATTATCAAAAAAACAGGAGGCCTTGATTAAAAAAAAAATTAAAAAAGATGAATAATTCTTAACATTATTATGGAGATCTCACTTTAAAAAAAAAAGACTATTCCGAACCTCACGAGAAATAAAGAAATACGTTTGTCAGAACTCTGTGTGAATGTCAGCTGCAAAACAACTTAATTTTTCAAGCATTATAAAGAAGAACAGAATGCTCTGCATTAAAAGATCCAATAAAATGCAGCGTGCCAAATGTGCTATCTCCATTATGAACGCTAGTTTTACCAGAAGGAGCGCTTCCGTCTCATACTTGATTCTGAGCATGCATGTTTTTTTGTGCATCAGAATTGCATACAGACGATCAGATTTTCCGATAGGAATTTTTTCCCGTTGGAGAATTTGAGAACCAGCTCTTAATCTTTTGTTGGCGGAAATTCCAACAGCAAAAGTCAGATGGAGCATACATACGGTCGGAATTTACGTTCAAAAACTCACATCGGTCTTTTGCTGTCGGAATTTCTGATTGTGTGTACGGGGCATTATAGTAAGGAGGTTGGGACCTTGGCCATAACACATTTTTAATTATAACACCTGACCAGAGTTCATGGTACATTGCATTATGGGATATTTGGCTTGGATTTCCCACTGACCTTTTTTAGCCCAGTCAAAATACCCACCTTTTTCACTCATGTATTAAGGGACTATAAAGAGCAATAACTAAATACAAAGTACAGTAACTCATGCTAATCTAAAATATTTTATTTTAATGAGGTCAGGTTGAAAAACATTTCATTGCTATGGTTTGTGCTTTGCACATTGCTCTTTGTGCTAATAAATATGTCAGTAGAAGTTATATGTTGCTTGCTTTTTGATTGTGGTTCAGCATCTATCCAAATCAATCTCATAGTTTCTGCTCATGTCACCGCCTGAAATATTCTTATACTTTTGAATTTCTATACATGACACCTTTTTTTGTTTTTCTGTGTTCGTGTGGTGATGTTAAATCTGTCACTGTACCTTCTAGTCAGATTTCTAGTTAGGTTACTAAGTTATAATAGGTTGCTTACCTCAATGACAGTCATTCAGAAATTCCAACAGCAAAAGTCTGAATAATCTTTTTTTTTTTAAAGCAAGATCTCCATAATAATGTTTAGAATTATTCTTTATAGTCATCTTTTTTTTTAATCAAGGCCTCCTGTTTTTTTGATAATTTGAAAATTATTTTCTAGTGATCTCCATTTTTTTGTGTGTGTCAACTTACCACAATAACATTATTATCTTTTATTTTTTAAGCTTAAAGGAGGTTGGTTGATGTCCCTTGTTTGACATTGTATTTTTGAAATGTACTTGCCTACTCACAAACAAACTTTCCTATTTGAAGAAAAACACATAGGCAAGTATTTGCTGAAAAAAAATCAATTAATTCTGGCTCATAACAAAGAAAAGAGGAAGGCAATGCTGGAGAAACTGCTGGAATTTGCAAAGTCCTTGGACCCCAGGGCAGACATCAACTATTTGCAAAACAAAATTGGTAGCTTGAGAAGTCCATATAATAGGGAACACAATCTGGTCCATGACTCTGAGGCCCCGTACTCACGACCAAACATGTCTGCTGAAACTGGTCCGCGGGCCAGTTTCAGCAGACATGTTTGGTCGTGTGTAGTTACGAGCGTACAGAATTTCACTGTACATTTGCCCGCCGGGCCGTTTTTCAGCAGACATTTATTTCCAAACTTGTTTTAAAACCGTCCGCTGAAATCCTGTCCGAACGGACATGTTTGGTGGTGAGTACACAAAACCAACGTACAAAAACCCCGCGCATGCTCAGACTACGTTTGTTTGGGATATGGCACATTCGTCAATAGAAAGATTAATTCTAGCAATAGAACACTGAAGAAAACGAGACAATAAACAACAGTTGATGCCGTCGTTTTATTCATTCTTCTCTTGCTAGAAATAATCAGTTATTTAGCTCATGTTATTTCAACTGAGTTGTTCCATACTGAAAAGTGACATTTGTTAGCTGGGATGTAGTAAGATTTTAGCAATCTTTTATTGGCCCGACGTATCATATTTTTAGTGGTCCTCCACATGTATATTTTTTCTTTTTTAAGGTTTAATGTTTATCTTTGCCACTTTTTTATGTGTTTATAGTTATGTCACCATTTAGAATTTGTTAATAGCAAATTGTTAGGATTTTGCTTTTGTTTGTATATTTTACTGGATTATTTTGAAGGTTGTTTAAATTGTCTACCATGTTGGCACACCCACATGAGTTAGTGAATTTTTTAGATGAAACATTTTATTTGTTTGTAATGTTTGATGCCTAAAATAATCCCCACAGTATTACAAACAATAGGCACGTTTTTAAATTAAAAAAAAAAACGCTTTTATTTTAGCAAATGATAAAAAGGAACAAAAACAGAATGGCAGCACTTGAACAGCTAGCAAAATACATGCAAACTTGCATTGTCAAACATGGTGAAGGCTAAACTAGCCAACCTCAGGAGGCACACAAACTAAAATCTGAAGCAGCAGCACATAACACCAAAGGAACCCAAGCTGTGGTAGTCCAAACAAGATGCCATTTGTGGGGGATCAAATGGAAGGCAGGGAATCAACGTCTCCTCTTCCTTGCAACCTTCCTTCCAGGCTGCCTTACAGCGGGTCTTCCCTGGGCCCTTGCAGGTGGGGATGATGTGGCAGCAGGAGTATGGTGTTGAGCAAGCCGGGCCTGGTCACATAGCCCAGTGTCTGGGGTCAGCAGCTCCCTCTCCATCCACCAAAGGGCCTGGTTGATGACGCCCTTTGCCAGTTGCCTCTGCTCCTCCGTGCCTTTGTTTAGATCATGTGCCAGGGAGGCACTGTAGGCCTCAGTGGGGTTGAGGGGGGCCCTCATGATGGCACTCGCCTCCCTAATCATTTGGAGGCTGGCTTCCTCCACTGCCCCCAATTTCTTCTTTCGGCCTGGTGGCCTAATATGGAGGGGAGGAGCCTGGCTGGTGGTGGTTGTCCTGGGGAGCTGCTGAACGCCACTGGGCCCGGCCTCCTCCTGGCTGCCACTGACCCCTTCGGCCTGGCTGTCAGTGAGGAGAGGATCTGCCACCTCCTGGCTGGTCTCTTCTTCCTGTGTAAAAAAAAGGGACATGTTGTAATATATTTATAAATATAATCACTCACATTTTCATGCTTGAATCTTCTTTTTTGCCGCTAATTTAAACTTGAAAACAGACTCACCCTCTGAACCCTGCAGTTGTCATCCCTGACACCTATTTGTTTGCCCACGACTTTTGATTTTTGCTTCCCAGCTTGTATTTTATTAACCAATATCAAGTCAAGAATCAAACAATAATTAATATTATTCCATAAATAGTTATGAAACTACTATACCTCATCATCGTAGAGGCGCAGATCTGCCTCTCTGTCAGCCAGGCCCTCTTCATCCGACTCTGCAGGGCTGTGGTGATCTGGGGAAGTCCCGCTGGAAGGTAGCGTGGAGGGAAGGCTGGGATTCAGACTTGACATAGATGGCCTGCCTTCCAGTTGATCCCGCAAAAAAGACATCTGGTTGTAATACCATAGCTTGGGTTCCTTTGGTGGTCTTGCTGCTGCTCCAGATCTTAGCTGCTTTTGGTGAGCTTTGTATGCTCTCCTATATGTGCCCCTGAGGTTGGCAAGTTTATCCTTCACCATGTTGGCACTGCATTCTGGCACCCATGTCCTCATGTATGCTGCTAGCTGTTCAAGTGCTGCCACTCGTATGTCCTTGTTATGATAATGGTCCTGCTTTGAATCCCACAGGATGGGCATTTCTCTAAATTTATCCAGCAAATGCTGGATAATGTCTTGGGTCTGCAGTAGATCCATTGTAAATTTTTATAGTTGTAATTTTAGTCTAGATTACAAAAAGAAAAAGAAACCAAAAACACGATTTAAAAAAGGATCAGCATTTACATTGATAGAATATGTTGCTAAAAAAGTAGGACCTATATAGAAATACAAACACAGTGTCTCTTGTTTACAAAATGCTGGCCAGCTCTGCCCCATTGGTTGGTTGTAGCTAACATTATTTTTAATACATGCCGCCCCTTTGGTTCCATTGCAGGAAATAATAGAAATCTACAACCATACACAATTATTACAAATGACAGCATTCCTCAAGGCACTATTGCATGTGTAGATATCCTGCCCCTCAGCATTGATTACATGAAAGACACTTCCTAATGACCTCTGTCCAACCAACACAGAACAATACTTGGCCTGATCTGAATACACCCTACATAATTGGTAATGAGTTACAGCATTTTTGACATCTATATTTTGTGATGTCTACAAAAGCATTTGGGTACGAAAATCACATTCTGGTATCCAAGAGACATAATAGCTTAATAAAACTGTGCAACCAACAGACCAAACCCCCATCCCATGGCTCTACATTTTATAGCCCGCTGCTGATCCCATGTTTAAATTTCTTACCTGCCTCTCTCAAAATCCTCGTTTGTTACGCTCGATGAATTAACACGTAACCAACGTAATCACGTCATGCGCCTTTTATCCACTCCGCGTATGTATGAAACGCCGCCCTCGTCACCTTTGCCATGCCCCTAATCAATTGAAAATGTAAATATGGCGTTAACTGTGTAGGTTCTGGAATCGCACGAATATTCTCCGCGTAACCTACGTCAATACGTTGTTGGCATTCGCGACACTCCGCATATGCAAGAATCCCCGCCCTCATCTCCGCCCATGACGGGACATTTCCTCGTTTCCACGCCCCTAATCTCTGTGGGAAGGAAAGATGGCGATGTCACACGAGCGGGCACGGAGCTCTCATGGCGCAAGTGAAGGGACAGAGGCAGGACCGTCCCGATCCAGGCCTAAAAGATATAAAGCCACTAATATGGCGTTTGAAGAAATGGTGGAGTTGGTTTACATCATGAGGAGGAAGGATTATGATGGTGAATGTGGGCCCTACAAAACACCAAACCGTAGAAAGTCACACATAATGGACAAGGTGGCAAGGAGAATGAGGAGAATGTTTGGTGTCACCAGGTCCAAGGAGCAACTCCGGAAGCGTTGGTCCGATTTAAAATTGAGGGAGCCACATCACATGAAGAAGATCCTCAAAATTCTGCGTAAAAGTAAGTCCATATTATTTAAGGGGGGGGGGAATGTCTGCAATAATGTTTTGATATGTAGTTTTTGACATCTGCCTCCTTGGCCTGCTTGTACTTTTGAACACGTGTAGATACTGTATTGTGTTTATGTCAAATAACAACCTTTACCAAATATTGTGAAATAGTTAACACGCGTAATATGACATTGTTTCGCAGAAATGCGAGGTTAGTCCAGGAACAACACACCTGGACATGGCTGACTGGCCACAAACTTTGTTTGCAAACATTTTTGAATAGCAAAAGCACAGAAATTTACTTGAGTGAATGTGACAGGCAAACAAGATTCATTCTCCAAAATGCAAATAAAGCTGATGTTTTAACATCTGGAAATGCAAAGCACCTGTGTCTCAAAAATCAAAGGATATTTATTTGGAGGGTCGACGAGAATTAATGTTTTGGGGGGACATCCATGTGTGTCACTTCTTTGCAAAAATGGGGCAGGATCAGAGCTTGGCCTAGAACTACGCCAAAAATGGAGGATTGCTGAAAGAATAAACAAACAAAAATCATCATAAATGTATCGTCTATGCAATGTGTGCGATTTATGATATACAATATCTGTGTGCTGATGAGTATACCTTTTGTTTTTTCGTATTTCTTATAGGGGAAAGAAGACGCCAGCAATTGGAGGAGGCAGAGAGGGCCAGACACCCACAAAATCAAACACCTCCACATGTGGAGGAGGAGGAGGCTGTGGAAGGAAGAGAGGAGGCTGTGGAAGGAAGAGAGGAGGCTGTGGAAGGAAGAGAGGAGGATGTGGAAGGAAGAGAGGAGGAAGACTTAACTCTGGATTTAGAATTCGGTGAAGATGAGGCGGAACTGGACAAGCAGAATTACGTGATTTTGAAGGGGTATTGATGGATAAAGAAGGAGTTCTGGAAGAAGATGGAGGAGTCGTGGATGATGAGGGGGAGGTGGTGGAAGAAGGAGGAGTCGTGGAGGATGAGGCTGAGGTGGTGGAAGAAGGAGGAGTCATCGAAGATTGTGAAATTGTGGATGTGGAAATTATCAGGCCATCAGGTCAGTGTCACCCCAACATTAATAGGGCCAAAGATATGCAGATAGGCCGGAAACTCTTTACATATTTTAAATGCCAATTTGTTTGTTTTTAGGGGATGAAGATGGTGTAGCACATTTTTCACGTGCAAGTGCTTCAATAATTGTACAGCAAGTAATGGAGTGCAGCACGGAAATGGACAATATGCGGGAAAGGATGGTCGTCATGGAGCAGAATGTTCGAAATGTCATTTCAGAGTGCAGCACGGAAATGGACAACATGCGCCAAAGGATGCTAGTCATCGAACAGAATTTCAAAAATATCATTGACATGATGGGCCGTGTCAAAGACTGAAACACAAAAGCCCATCCCCCGCACATCCCCCGCCCACAAAACCATTTTTAATTTTTGTACTTTATAATACGCCAAAATTTCTAAATGCACACACAGTGTGCCAATATGTGCTATCTGCCATCACAGACTATCTATTGTCTGTGCTTTGTGGGTACAAACCCCTCCTCGATCCTAAAGTAGTTGAGAGGAAGAAGGGTTTGCTCCCACAAAACACAGACATTGATCACCCATGATGTCAGATAGCACATGTGGCCATTTGTCTGTTTAACCAATGACATTTGGCGATTTTTCACTGAATGTGTGCATTTAGAAATTTTGGCGTGTTCCAGTGTGAAAGCACACCATCCATGACTGACTGCTGTTGTTATTTTTTTATTTTTTTTGGTGTTGATCTTGTTTTGGTTGTAAATGTTTACAGTTTCAGATCACAAAACGAACAATAAATATCACCTAAAGAAATAAGTTAAATAATTAGCTAAAAAAAATACCAAACTTTTTGGTTGTGTTAAAATTTATAAAAATAATATATACACAAAAAAATACAAAGCACAAAAATGTTTTGTAGAAAAACACTACCCAAAAATGTTTAAATGTAAATAAATTTCTTAGAAAAAACAAGAAAATTTAAAAAAAAAATGTAAAAAATATTTTAAAAAACACCCCAAAAAATAGAAACATATAAATTATTCTGGGTTACTGAAAACCAAACTAAAGAAAACCTTTAATTTTGTTCAAAAGTAGTAAAAATATATGTTTAGAAGTGTATATATATATATATATATATATATATATATATATATATATATATATATATATATATATATATATATATATATAGATAGATATATAGGAGACAAGCCAGAAAATTCTGGGGTATATTTTCACTGAAATAATTATTACATTGTGTTTTGATCAGTATTCTTGATAATCACTGTAAATAAAGAAAAAAAATGAAAGAATTAAAAGCAAATATTTACACCACAAAATTTCAAAAAAATGTTTGAATCCAAAAAAGAAGCATTTTTTGGGGAAAAAGGACTAAAATAAAAAAATATAGTTCTGACATCAAAAGCTGAAAAATGAGTGGCTTCTTATTTCTAGACTGAATACCCAGTTTGTAGATGAGTGAATAATGTGCAAATGTGGTTAGTTAATACATCTGAGTAAGTAAATTTTGCACTAGAAGTGCACTATTTTTGGAGAGAACCTGGAAGACAGAAAAAGAGAGAAAAAGCAGTAATGACAAACAACTGTATAAAGTCCAATGGTCTAATTATTTATTAGTTCTGAGAATATTCCTTTCTTTTGGGGGCCGAATTAGAAAGAAATATGATCTGGCATAGCAATGGCCCCCCGACCCATGAAGTACTCAACATATTTGTCGCGTACCTCACGAGCAGATTGGGGGGCCAAGCCAGCGCGACCAGTGTCCAGGCCAGGAATGTTCTCTGAGGGTAGTCCTGCCTCAGAGCCCATGGGGGCTAGGTACGTCTGGGAGTGCCTGCGTAGAAAATTGTGCAAAATGCAGCAGGCAAATATAATGGTGTTCAATTTATATTCCGCCAAATGTATCGATGTCAGGAACAGGCGGAACCGGTTGGTGAGGATCCCAAAGGCATTCTCGACTACCCTCCGAGCCCTGGACAACCGAAAATTGAACACCTTCCTCTCTAAGGTGAGGGTCCTCTGGGGAAAAGGCCGCATTAGGTGAGGTCCAAGCCCGAAAGCCTCGTCCGCTAGGAACACAAACGGAAGTCCTTCCACATTATCTTCATCTGGTGGCAATGCCAGACCACCAGTTTGGAGACGATCATAGAAATCAGTCCATGAGAACACTCCCCCATCTGACATCCGGCCGTTCTTCCCCACGTCCACATATAGAAACTCATACTGTGCCGACACCACCGCCATCAACACAATACTATGATAACCCTTGTAATTATAATAGTAGGACCCCGAGTGGGGTGGGGGCACAATGCGGACGTGTTTCCCATCTATTGCTCCACCGCAGTTAGGAAAATCCCACCGCTGGGCAAATTGGGAAGCCACAGACTGCCATTCCTGTGGTGTGGAGGGTAGCTGTGGGGACAAACAAAAAAAGAGATTTAGTACTTTGGCACATAAACATTGCAAACATAATCCTACAAGCATCCTTGTGCAACTTTACATTTTTAAAATAGCATTTTAAAATTATGAAGGGAGAATTTCGGGGCACAAATAGATAGGCCCACTTAATTAATAAGAGACTCCACAGCCCTCTGATGGGGACAAAAACACTTTGAAGGGGGGGTGGGGGGTGTTTAAACTGTTTTAACAAAAAAAAAAAAAAAAAAAAAATAAAGTGGCAAGGTGGGGGTTGGCCCGAAGATAGCAGGCTGGACAGGTTAATATTGGGTAAGATCCAAATATGCAGGTAGGCCAAAATAAAAAGAACATGTAAAAGCTGATATCAACATGCATAGGGAGAAAAGGGAACGTAAGTTAAACACACAGCATATCTGGGAACTTAAAAAAAATGTTAGTTGCCAACATTATTAAAGACACATTGTGAGGTTAAAATGAGGAAACTTACCTTAATATACTCCTCGTGCAGAACTTTGATGATGGCAGCACACGTGTCCGGTATGATGACCCCAAGCGCCTGCGGAGAGATGCCTGTCGAGAACTTGAGGTCCTGCAGGCTCCTCCCAGTCGCCAGGTACCGCAACGTGGCAATAAGCCTCTGCTCGGCCGTGATGGCTTGGCGCATCACAGTGTCCTGCCTCGTGATATAGGGGGACAGAAGTTCCAGCAGACTGTTGAATACGGGGTCCGTCATGCGGAGAAAATTCCTATAGTCATTAGGATTATTCTCCTGGATTTCCCTAAGCAGAGGCAGATGTGAGAACTGGTCACGCTGGCGCAACCAATTCTTGGTCCAGAAACGCCTCCGCCCCCTGTTTCTGGCCAAAGTACTGGAATAATGAACATATCCAGCAGCCATCCCATAAACAGCACCAACTCGCGAAAATTGACGCTGCTGTTCCATCATGGCTTCAAACCGGCCGGCTGGTCAGTCAAGAACACACTCCAACAGAAAGCACAATCAAATCCAGCGGTACCTGCAAAGAACGCACGACACACAGATACGATAGCACAGTACGAAACTGCAAAGCAAAACGAATTGCACGCCTGTACCCGAATGCCAACTACGTACCCACAAGCACACGCACTGAACCAGAAAATACTACCTGCTAAAGCCTGGAGACCGAGAAGCGCGAATCAGCTCTAACCAAACCTTCACTAACACGAGCAAAGCCGTAACTAGCAAAAGCGGAACAGAGGGCGTCGCCATTGACTTTGGCCTTTCCCTTTATAGTGATGTCAAACGTGGATTACGTGCACGCGTTCTGGTCCGCCGGGAAATATGGTCCGCTGGTGTGTACAAGCCAGCGGGCCAAATGACAAAACAGCCTTGTACGCCGGAAACAGCCCGTCGGACATTTTCCAGCGAACATGTTTGGTCGTGAGTACCCGGCCTGAGAGATCAGGAACAGCAGCAGATGAAATATATGTCCACAGGTTGTGGTACTACAACAGCCTGAGTCTTCTATCAGACCAGACTGAACCCATGCCATCACTTTCTTGTCTTCCCTCCAGCCTTCCCTCCATGCTTCCCTTCACACTTCCTTGGAGGCTGTGGCTCTGGAGGTGGACTTGTGGCAGGAGGAGGAGGATGGGCAAGCACACATAAGTGAACGTTATCTGTCAGTTGGCCCCTCAACCCCTTATGAAGGGCCTGAAAAATAATGTCCTCACAGATGAGGCATTGGTCCTCCTCCATTTTCTGCAATTTTGCAGCTACATAGCAGCCATAGGACTCTTCAGCATTGGGGGGTTTTCAGGGCCGCATTAGCCTCCCTATGAGGGCCAGTGCTGCCTCCTCCAAGTTCCTCCCCATCCTGGCCCTTTTTGATGGTGATGGGGAGGCACCTGAGATTGGGTAAGGCTACTGTCCCCCGGCCACCTCCTGGCTGCCACTGACCCCCGCCACCTCCTGGCTGCCACTGACCCCCGCCACCTCCTGGCTGACACTTACCCCTGCCTCCTCCTGACTGCCAAATTCCAGAGCCTCCTCCTGGCTGAGGTCTTCCTGTGTATAAAAAAGGGACATAGTTTTAGTTTTTGGTTCATCAATCACACACAATTTTCAGCTCATGACTGTTGCAAATTGAATGTTAATAAATAGAAAAGACTCTCATTCTGACCCCAGCAGTTTTCATTGTCCCAATCATTTTTGGTCACTACTGTCTATTTATATGTAAAACACTTTTTGTTAAATCATTAATTTGTTATCAATAATAACATCTAGTTAGCATCAATAATTTTAGGACAATAAATATGTAGAAAAATACTATACCTGACTCCAGCTGGGATCCTCCACTTCTTCTAGGATGGAAGGCCCAGGTTGGTCCTCAGAAGCCTCAGCTGGGGTTGCGGGAAGGGTGGAGGGAAGGGTGGAAGGAAGGAAGAGTTGAAAGTGATTCCCTGACTTCAATCTGGTAATCCTGAAACCACATTTTGTTGTAGTACCACAGACTGGGTACAAACATGTCTTTTGCTGCTGCTCCTGATTTGAGGGAATCCAGGACCTTCTTATGCTCCTTCCTATATGTGCTCCTCAAACTACCAATTTTCTTTTCCACAAAGTCGTTGTCTCCGTCGGGGACCTGGGTCTTCACAAATTGCAGCAGTTTCTCCAGCGCTGCCTTCCTAGCTGGTTTCTTTTTGTGTAAAGGGTTTTTAATCTCCCACAAATTGCTGGGGGTTATCTGCCATCACGGGATATCAATGTATGTGTTTTGGGGGTGCAACCCCTTCCTTGCAACTCAAGTAGGTGAGAGGAAGGGGTTCCACCCCCAAAACACGTCCATTAATCCACCATGATGGGAGATAGCACATGTTGACATTAGGCATGGGATCAGAAAGGAAATCCACATTTTGCCTCTCAATTTGTGTACATCTTCAAAATTTTGCTTTTACAGGGGTGACATCACCCCATCTGATAAAGGCAAGATCAACACCATTTTGACACACTATAATGTCTGATATTGCCTTCAGTTTTTCAATGTTGAACTTTGTAAGTTCCAGAGTTGTGTATGTTATGTTTTGAAACATGCATGTTTATGAAAAAGAAAACAATTAATGTAAAACTTTATAAAACAAAGATTGTTTTTTGACCCAAAATGTTTTTAAACGGACATGTGAATGTGCACGAGTAAAAGGTTTTCTACTCAACAATGTGTGACTTTCAATGCTCAATACTAGGGATGAGCCGAACACACCCCCATTTGGTTTGCACCAGAACCTGCAAACAGACCAAAAGTTTGTGTGAACTTTAGAACCTGTTAAAGTCTATGGGACTCGAACGTTTGAAATCTAAAGTGCTAATTTTAAAGGCTAATATGCAAGTTATTGTCCTAAAAAGTGTTTTGGGACCTGGGTCCTGCCCCAGGGGACATGTATCAATGCAAACATTTTTTTTTAAAAACTGCAGTTTTTTTCGGGAACAGTGAATTTAATAATGCTTAAAGTGAAACAATAAAAGTGAAATATTCCTTTAAATTTCGTACCTAGGGGGGTATAAAGTATGCCTGTGAAATAGCGCATGTTTCCCGTGCTTAGAACTGTTTCTGCACAAAGTGGCATTTCTAAAAGAAAAAAGTTGTGTGGGGCACCCCCCAAATATCATTTCCAGACCCTTCAGGTCTGGTGTGAATTTTAAGGGGAACTCCAGACCATATTTAAAAAAAATGGCGTTGAGTTCCCCCAAAAATTCCTACCAGACCCCTTATCCGAGCATGTAACCGCAGAAAAGAGGGGGGGCGAGAGCGCCCCCCCCCCTGAACCGTACCAGGCCACATGCCCTCAACATGGGGAGCATGTCCCCATGTTGGTGGGAACAAGGGCCTCATCCCCACAACCCTGGCCAGTGGTTGTGGGGGTCTGTGGGCTTATCAGAATCTGGAAGACCCTATGTGAATTGGTAATGGGGTACATTGTACCTCTACCAATTCACTAAGGAAGTGTAAATAATAGTAAAAAAACACACACACCGTGGAAAAAGTCCTTTATTAAAAAATAAAATAAAAATCCAGTGGTGGTAATCCACTCTCGATCCCCGCTCCAACGTTGTCAGGATCCAGCGACGGGTGATCTCCTCTCCGCCGGGGTCCAGCGATGAAGATGCATCCAGGTCCAGGATCAAGAGCACATGCAACGCCGGCCGCCTGTCTCCACCGGAGACAGCCCGGCGAATGACGCGGCATGAGCCAGTGACAGCTTTTATATAGGTGATGTGGGGCCACCTGTCACGTGACCCATCCCCCTCTGATGCACCCTCTGACTAGGTCTCTGGGGAAGCCCAGGCTTTCCCTTGCATCAGAGGGGGCAGGGTCATGTTACGGGTGGCCCTGCCTCGCCTTTATAAGAGCTGTCACTGTCTCCGGTGGAGACAGGCGGCCGGTGATGCGTGCGCTCTGGATCCCGGACCTGGATGGATCTTCTCATCACTGGACCCCGTCAGAGAGGATATCACTCGTCGCTGGATACCGACAACGTTGGAGCGGGGATCGAGAGTGGATTACCACCGCTGGATTTTTTTTCCTTTTCTCTTTTTTAATAAAGGACCTTTTCCACGGTGTGTGTGTTTTTTTACTATTATTTAAACTTCCTTAGTGAATTGGTAGAGGTACAATGTACCCCATTACCAATTCACATAGGGGGGGCGGGATCTGGGGGTCCCCTTTGTTAAAGGGGTCTTCCAGATTCTGATAAGCCCCCCACCCGCAGACCCCCACAACCAGCAACCAGGGTTGTGGGGATGAGGTCCATCCTCCCCATGTTGAGGGCATGTGACCTGGTACGGTTCAGGAGGTGGGGCACTCTCTCATCCCCCCCTCTTTTCTGAGGCCGGCCAGGTTACGTGCTCGGATAAGGGGTCTGGTGTGGATTTTTGGGGGAACTCCACGCCATTTTTTTTATTTGGGGTGGAGTTCCCCTTAAAATCCACACCAGACCTGAAGGGTCTGGAATGCATATTTGGGGGGAACCCCACATCATTTTTTTTAATTGATGGCGGGGTTCCCCTTAATATCCATTCCAGACCTGAAGGGCCTGGTAATTGAATTTGGGGGGACCCCCACGCTTTTTTTTATGAATGAATTTTCTCTGAATTGCTGGGAGCCGACAATTCATTATAGCCGCAAGTGATTTTTAAATGACTTTTTTTCCTTCAGAAATGACACTTTGTGCAGAGACAGTTCTAAGCACAGGAAACATGCGCTATTTCACAGGCATACTTTATACCCCCCCCCCCCCCCTAGGTACGAAATTTAAAATAAATATTTCACTTTTGTTGTTTCACTTTAAGCATTATTAAATTCACTGCTCCCGAAAAAACTGCCATTTTTAAAACTTTTTTTGCATTGATACATGTCCCCTGGGGCAGGACCAAGGTCCCCAAACACTTTTTAGAATTATGACAATAACTTGCATATTAGCCTTTAAAATTAGCACGTTAGATTTCTCCCATAGACTTTAACTGGATGTTCCGCGGCTTTTGTCGCGAACACCCTAAATTGTTTGCTGTTCGCCGAATAGGCGAAAAGGCAATGTTCGAGTCGAACATGAGATTGACTCGAACTCGAGGCTCATCCCTACTCAATTACAATTTTTGTAGTAAGTTGGTGCTTACAGTGACAATTTAATTTAATAATGGAAAATCCACTTGGCACTACAAGTGCACTAGAAGAACCTAGGAGACAGCTAAAAGAAACACAAGCAGTAAATCAAATTCAAGATTTTATCATATCAAAATATTTTTTTATTATATAAAAGATTTACAAATTTGAAGGCATAGAATTGGCCCTCCTACCCGTAAAATATTCAACATATTTTTGACACACTTCACAGGCGATTTGTGGGGGGGGGAGACAGGACAGCCAGCTACCAGGGCAGTCAGGGTATTTTCATGAAGTCCGGCCTCAGACCCAACTGAGGCCACATAATTTGGAGCATTAATCCTTAAAAAGTTGTGAAGTATGCAGTATGAAAGCACTATGTGGTTCAGTTTATACTCTGCCATGGTAATTGCCGTAAGAAATAGGTGGAACTGGCTGGCCATTATCCCAAAGGCATTCTTCACGACTCTTCTGGCTCTGGACAGCTGGTAATTAAAAACCCTCATCTTCGGTGTGAGGGTCCTCTGAGGGAATGGCCTTATCAGGTGATCACCCAGACCAAATGCTTCATCTGCAACACAGACAAATGGGAGTCCCTTTACGTTCTCCTCAGCAGGTGAAAATACCAAGCCACCACTCTGGAGCCATCTGGAAAACTCCATCTGGGCAAAGACTCCACCATCCGACATCCGGCCAATTCTTCCCAACGTCCACATATAAAAACTCATATGTCACCGACAACACCGCCATCAACACGATACTATTGAACCCCTTATAGTTAAAATAGTATGACCCCAAATGGGGTGATGGTACGATGTTCGATGTGGACATGTTTCCCATCGATTGCCCCTCCGCAGTTGGGTAAGTCCCACTAGTCGTCAAATTGGGAAGCCACAGTCTGACATTCCTGTGGCGTTGAAGGAAACTGTGGAGTCAAACCAGAATTTTTTTTACTACTTTTGCACATAACATTGCAAGCAGATTAAACACAAAATTCTTGGCCAACATCAATATAACATTTATTTTAAGGAGTATTTAAAGACAAAAATATAAGGTCCAGATTCCTCACCCCCTCTGATGGCCCATTGAAAAATGTTAGGGGGGTGGGTTCTAGATGTGTTTAGGACCCCAAAAAAGCCTCTGCCACTCTGCCTGAATTTAATGAGAACAATAACATTTGTACACATTTTAGGGGGGGTTCTAAATGATTTTGGGACCACAAAAAAGCCTCTGGCACTGGTTAGTAAAGGCAAATATGCATGTAGGCCAAAAAAGAAACATTAAAAGCTTACAGCATGCATGAGGACAAAGGGGACATTCACAGCATATTACACTCATGGTAAATAGGGAATGATGAAAGAAATACAATACATTAGCATACATTAAATACATAGAATGTGATGTTAAAGAAGAACACTTAGTCCTCCTGCTGGACTTGGATGATGGCAGAACAGGTCTCTGGAATAATAATCCCCAGAGCCTGGGGGGGAGATGTCTGTCATGAACTTGAGGTCCTGCAGACTTCTCCCTGTCACCAAGTACCGCAATGTGGCGACTAGCCTTTGCAGGTGTACTGCTTCATGATATAAGGGGACAGCAAAGCCAACAGACGGTGAAAAACGGGGTCCGTCATCCGTAGATAATTCCTAAAATCATCAGGAGTATTCTCCTGGATCTCCCGCAGCAAAGGCATATGACAGAATTGGTCACGCTGGAGCAACCAATTCTTTGTCCGTGAACTCCTCCCCCTCCGATCATGTGTACGTGGCATAAGGCCTCTTCACACTTGCAAATAGGGCTGTTTATGGTATGTTATGGGAGACCTAGTTGGGGACCCATGTAATTAGCTGCAGGCAGGAAGCACGATTGGAAGCAATTTTAAAGTAGTTATGCTGGCCATACACTATACGAAAAATCGGCCGAAATTCGGTCATTTGGCCAGTACGTTTGTTTTTCAGCCAGTTAATGGGCACAAAATTGAAAATCATTGGGACGTCTTTGAGCCAAAAAAACAAAGGACAAGTTTGGAAATTTTATGACGTACGAATGATAAATTGTAAGGTTAATGTGCTTCCCGTCCGAACTGTTTGCACTAAGTGTATGTAAAATAATTAACAAAAGACTGTTTCACTTTTGTACACTGAACGATTTATCGGTCAATACATGATGGCACTATCGTTTACTCTCACAGCCAAATGTATGTTTTTCGAAAATAGGTTTGGACGATTTTTCGTATAGTGTATGGCCAGTATTATTCACAGCCAATCTCATGTAATTGCTCATGCAGCAATTACCTGTGTCAGGGCTGTAGATATATATTTTTTTTCTGGGGGGTGGTCCAGCTCACAGTTGAGCTGCATTTTTTACCACACCCATCTGCTCCTCCTTGACCCCTGAAGGCTGCTGAGGGGGGCATCATTTATACAGGTTGTTGCACTTGGCAGGCAGTAGCGCCCATCAAATGTGACATGTGACTCATTCACCACGTGTTTGTGGTGCAGGTTTTTAGGGGTTAAAACAGGCGGGGAGACAACATTAATGCCTCCTCACAGAATAAAGCAGAGCGCTAACACTTTGTCTGAGCCCATGAAAATTTTACAACATTACTATTAGAAAAAGTTTGATCATTAAATCAATGTCTGTTAAGCGGGAATGGCCATAAATGGTCCCTGCTGAATTTTGGTCTCTCTAAGGCTAATCTGTGTAAGGAATTATATGGTATACATTAGGCTCAATTTACCAAGCTGACACACCAGTATAAATATCATTTTTTTCAAAGAAGTGTGAGTTAATTTCTTCTCAAGTCCAATGACCTTTCAAGTCAAATCCAATAAGCTTTGAAAATGGCAGTTTTTATCCCAGTGTTAAAACTTTTTGAACTGTGCCTATACTGTAGCTGTCAGGACTATACAATGTACTATATAGCTTATGTCAATGGATCCTGGGTAGGGAAAAATTACCTGGCATTGGTAATTCTTGTGACTAAAAAATGCTCCCCATACTGTAGGTGGGGTGTGGGAGATTGCCCTGGCCTCAGTTGTCTGGAAAGAACAGATATTTACAAATAGGTTCTGGTAAACCTTAGTTTTGCTTACACTATGCTATTGCAGTAACACATTATGTGTGGCATGTTTCAGTGCTCACTGGCACCCTAAGGCCCCATATACACTATTAGATTTTCTGCAGATGTGTATCTTTAGATTTACCAAAATCATATAATATGCGGTCAAACCTAAGAGTTTAATTTGGTATGCAATCAAATAGGCACTTGCGCTACATGGTTTTGGTAAATCTGAAGACAAAATTCTGCATGAAATCTAATAGTGTGTATGGGGTCTAGAACACTACAGTAAAGCCACACGGAGAGCGGTCCAGTTTAGCAGGGAGTGGATACATTTTCTTTCAAATCGTTTTTTATTGAAAATTTCAACGTACAGTTATGCAGGTACAGCAATGCAATGTAGTGAACAATACATAAATAACAAGGCGTTGTAATCGAACATGGAGGAGACACGCAACCAATCAGGTATGCGTGTTCCCAATGAAGGTAATAGAAACATTGGACAAAATGAACATAGACTATACTGGTAATATACTGGCAGTAAGTCATGTTTGTAACAAAATGCATAGACAACACAAGTAGAGGAGGTGAGGGGGAGGGTAGGATGGGAGAAGGGGATGTGGTGGGGTAGAGGAGATGGAAGAAAGAAAGAGAGAGAGAGGAGCACCAATAAGAGGGCAGTAGTGTGTAACAGGAAGTTATCAATGGTTGTGTTTATCTGTGTCCCAAAGGTTCCAGGGATTCCAGAGGTTCAACAGGTTAGTGTATGTGGGTTTTCCTCGAGATAGCAGTTTCATAGGTATAATGAGTTTGTAACAAGGTAATTGCTTCTGCAAGTGTAGGGGCATCTGTCGTCTTCCATTTTCTGGATATCAACAGTTTCGTTGCCAAGAGGATGTGAGTAGTCACCAGTCGGAGATTGGGCGGTATGTCATCAATAGTCAGATTGAGGAGTAGGCGGAGTAACAACATGGCGCCGTAAGGATTCAGGGCGGCAGCAGCAGCAGCTCCATGCTCCTCTCCAAGTGATTAGATATAGAGACGCTGAAGCTATATCACCCCTTATCACCGCTAATCCCTATCTACATCTTCCTACCTGGCGGACTGGCGATGGTGATGCTGGTGGCGTAGTTGTCCGTGTGCCATGTGTCTTGTTGTGGGAGCCCCGGGCATCCCCCGTGTGGAGTGTCGGAGTCTGGCCATAGATCCCCCGGAGACTGACCGCTGTGCCGAGGGGTGTGTCTGTATGTCTGTGCCTCTGGCGTACGGTGTCCTGGATGTCCGCGGGTGGAGCGTCAGCTGCTGAATCTCCGGCGATTGGCCACTAGGCGGAGTGACGGAGGAGGAGGAGGAGGTAGCCGTGGGGGGACTGGGAGTATTGCACGAGGTCCCACTGGGTGCCGTCCCGGACACCGACCCCGACCCCATCACTGACGAGATGCTGGGGATGTGAGGATTCCAGGGACCTGGAAGAAGGCCAGCTAGGCCAAGCTGAGTGGACAACGGTCAGCCCTTTTATGCATCCATAAAAACAGACAAATTTCTCCCTCCCTCCCTGTGACCGTCTTGGACTGTCAGGATCAAGAGGGGAGGTGAGTGAGAAGCCGAGAGCGTGGAGGGGGTAAGGCTAACAAGATTGCTGTCTGGCCCTTGTACTCTTGAATTGTTACCTGGCTAAAGGAAATATGCTGGCTATAATCACATAGAAATGCATATATAAGAGCTCTCAAGCGCATATAAGCCCCAGGGAGCCCCAGGGAGTGCTGGAAAAAAGGAAAAGGATTGTATGTCTGTTTGAGCTGAAGTGGCTATAGGACTGTTAAAATTCTGTGGAAATAAGGGCTCTAAACTGTATGAGATAAACAGCAGCACCTGAAGAGATATATTGATGCAGAGGAAGGTTGCTTATTTAACCTGAATGTTTCTATGGGATACTGTGATCCAAGTCTTTTGAGGATATAGCTCCAGCTGATAAAGGAAAGCTGGGATATAGAGACGGTAAAACGAATATTGAACACTGAAAAAATAAATAAAAATTATCTGTCCCCACTGCAGGCCTAAAAGTCTGGAATCGGCGGGAGGGTGTGTTCAGGAGGGGGAGCAGATACACACACCCTGTCAGCCTGTGAGGGGTGGGCATTTCACCAATATACTTTGCTAAAATCCCTACATACAGGTGCTAGTTAAAGGGCAAGATGGTGCGGAAGGCCCCAAAAAATACGCAGGGAGGGGGCTTAGGCCGCAGCACAATGAGGTCCTATCTCGTGTCTGAAGGACTGGATCGGACACTGGATAGTCCTAAAGGTGATATTGAAAATGGTATATCTGGGACACCTATAAAGAGCAAAGGACAGACTGAGGGAGAGGTCTCGGGGAAAAATAAGGAGAAAAATAAGGAACAATTTCTGGTAGTAAAAAGCCAGAGGAAAGTCCCGAAGACCCCTGAGAGTCAACAACAACCTAGTTTATTTTCGGATACCTCCCCTGAGGACTCTCAAAGCCCCACCAACTAAGCAGGATATGATGGATATGACAGAAATGATATTACGCTTAGAAAGAACTATCAAGGGGGAAATGGGAGCAACAAGAAGAGATATACAGAGTGTACTACAGAGAGTGGAAGGGATAGAAGAACAACTGGAGGAGCACAAAAATGCAATAACAGAATTAAGACATAGAGCTGACATGGACTGGACAGAAATAAGAAATGCTCGCTATAAATTGGAGGACCAAGAGAATCGCAGCAGAAGAAAAAAATTGCGTATAAGAGGCCTCTCAGAAGAAGTCAAAGATAGGGGAGGTGCTGAGAGGGATATTCAATACAGCTCTAAAAAGGGAGGTGACAGCTCCTATGCGTTTCGAACGGGTCCACACAATACAAAAATCATACAACACACATAGAGATCTACCAAGGGACACTATAGTAATATTCCTAGAATATAATCAAAAAGAACTGGTATCTCAAATCTGCCACTATGGAATACAAGGGTGTTAAATTACTCTTATTTTCGGATTTGTCACCAGAGACACTAGCACGAAAAAGGGCACTGAAGCCACTAACCAGTCATCTACAGACAAAGGACATTCCGTATAGATGGGGTTTCCCAGCCTGTCTGTCGGTTAAGAGCCAGGGGGTCTCAGCGGTTATCCATTTCCCTGAAGATGTAAAGGAATTTTGTAATAAGCTGAATATACAACCTATGCAAATAGATAATTGGGAAGAGAGACCTCCGGCCTGGAGAAGATGGAGGGAACAGGATGTGGGGTGCTCTCTCTGGGGTATTGGGGCGTGGGGAGGGAGGGGTGGGAAGATAGAGAACATGGGGGGCTGGTCTACAGTTATCCATGGGGATTGTCCCCCGCTTCTTCCCTCCTCATCTCCCATTTTTGGGTAAAGGATCTCAGTAAGTTTAGTGTCTAGAGAGAGAATAAACGGAAGTCACTTGGGGAGGGGGGAAACATGGAGCTGATATGCCGTCCCTATTTAGTGGAAATGGGGGGTCATAGCAGACATCCCGAGGAAAGGCCCACTCGGCAAGTAGCCTGGATGGGCACAGACCGAGTGAGTCTTAGCATTGAGGTTCAATGTGCAGGGGGAGGGTTGGGAGAGGGTGGGGGGTGTATGTTGCATATGTGGTCTCAAGGTACTTTGATTAAGATGTTTAAATTAAGTTTGAATGACATAAGTTTGATGTTGAGCCAGGAGTATGGCTTATTCTTTTTCTATACTGAGAAAGGGTCTGGGGTCTCTCATACCCTGTGGGGGTACGATATGTGCTTTCCACTTGGGAAAAAAGTGAAAGATAATAAATGGCTGCATTAAAAATCGCTACATATAATGTGCAAGGGTTAAATAGCCCAAGTAAGCGAAATCAGATACTACAGGAGATGAAGAGCCTCTCGGCCAACATAGTGTTCCTGCAAGAAACCCATTTAAAGATAACATCAAAGACTAGATTAAACTCAAATAAATTTCATACAGGGATTCATAGTTACTCTCCTAATAAAAGATCAAAGGGAACTGCAATAGGGTTTGGCAGGAACACACGGTTCTCCCTGGAAGCTACAGAAATAGATCCCGATGGGAGATATTTATTTGTCAAAGGTACTTTATTGAATATGAAATACACATTGGTAAATGTGTATTGCCCCAATGTAAAGCCGGCTGTATATCTGAGAAATGTTTTGAATAAACTAGAAGGATTTAGAGAGGGTATGGTGATTCTAGCAGGTGACTTAAACTTTGTATTTGATCCATTATTAGACACTCAACCCGTCTCATTGAGGTCAGAAGGGAAATACCTTAGAATGATTAAACATAAACTATATCAGATGCAACTGGTGGAGGCATGGAGAATTTTCCATCCAAAATATAAGGATTTCACATATTTCTCATCGGTACATGGGTCATATTCAAGAATTGACCATGTCCTGCTGGATCATCGGCTGCTTGAGGGACTGATAAGGATAGAAATAAAATCGATAACGTTGTCTGACCATGCCCCAGTGGTGATGTCCCTGGATTCAGGGGAGATCCCGGCTGGACAGACATTGTGGAGATTAGATGAGTCCCTAATAAATAACACTAAAACAGCCGATGACCTAGAAAAGGACATGTGCATATTCTTTAAAGAAAATGATATTGAAAATATCGCCCCATCTACACTCTGGGAAACGCACAAGGTATTTATGAGAGGGAGGTTGATAGCAGAAAAAGCTAAGAGGAAGAAGATTAGGCAGGCACGGAAACAAACATTACTAGAAGAAATTCAGGCCCTTGAACGGAAACATAAGGAACTACAGGAAGAGCAGGTCCTAAGGGTACTAACTAGAAAGAGAGAAGATCTTCGTGACCTACTGGAACAGGAAACAAAATGGATATTTAATAACATGAACAACAAATTCTATGCCCTGGGTAATAAACCGGGGAGACTGCTAGCAAGGACCATAAAACCGAGAAACACACAGAACTCTATCCTGAAAATAAAAGATAGAAATGGAGATATGAGACACTCCACTAGTGAGATAACCAAAATATTCCATGAATATTATCAAAATGTATATAATGTTAACAAAGGGCAAGGGGCAACAGAAGTTCAGAATAAAAGGGAAAAAATTAAACAATACTTAGAAAAGGTTAAGACCCCGGACTTGGCAGAGAAAGTAATACGTAATTTAGAGAAAGAAATAACAAAAGAGGAAATAAGCCAAACGATCAGGAACATCAAAATGGGAAAGAGTCCTGGTCCTGATGGGTATACGTCACTATATTATACAAGATTTGGGGAGATATTAGTGCCATTTTTCCAGAAATATATTAATTCTATAGGGGGGGGGCATGGCAATGCGTAAAGAGGCTCCGAATGCCCACATAACTCTGATAGGGAAGGAGGACAAGGATCCCTCCCTATGTGCCAGTTATAAGCCCATATCTTTGATAAATGTGGACATTAAATTTATTCAAAAATCCTTGCTGAGAGAATAAGACCGCTCCTGGCAGGTTTGATAGAAAATGACCAGGCAGGGTTCATACCCGGGAGAGAAACGAGAGAAAATATCCTAAGAGTAATATTTCTGATACAGAAAGCTAAAAAGAATAAAGAACCAGTAGTATTCCTGTCCTTAGATGCCGAAAAGGCGTTCGACAGGTTGGACTGGGAATTCATGTTAGCAAATCTGTCCCATATAGGATTTGGCCTGAGTATGCTTAGATGGATAGGGTCTCTGGGCCATATTCTTAGAGATCTCCGGCGGCGTAACGTATGTCCTTTACGTTACTCCAAGTTTAACTGGCAAGTGCCTGATTCCCAAACCACTTACCTGTAAACTTGCGGCGGCGTAGCGTAAAGTCCACCCGCGCAAGCACTCCTAATTCAAATGATCCTGGTAGGGGGCGTGGATCATTTAAATTAGGCGCGCTCCCGCGCCGATCGTAATGTGCATGCTCCGTCGGGTAAATTACCCGACGTGCATTGCGCTAAATGACGTCTCACGGACGTCATTTGTTTTGACGGTAACACAAATGGCGTCCATCGCCATTCACGGACAACTTACGCAAACGATGTTAAATTTTCAAATTTCGACGCGGGAACGATGGCCATACTTAACATTGAGTATGCCACCTAGGGGGCATGTTTATCTTTACGCCGCGTATCGCTTACGGAAACGACGTAAAATCACTATGACGGGCAAGCGTACGTTAGAGAATTGGCGTGACTAGTCATTTGCATATTCTACGCTGACCGCAAAGGAAACGCCACCTAGCGGTCAGCGTAGATATTGCAGCCTAAGATACAATGGCGCAGGCCGTCGTATCTTAGGCATGTTTAAGTGTATCTCAGTTTGAGAATACACTTAAACATAGGACGGCCTTAGAATCGGACTTACGTCGGCGTATCTGCTGATACGCCGGCGTAAATTCTTTGAGAATATGGCCCTCTGTACTCAAATCCCTCAGCCCAGGTGAGGGTCAATGGCACCCTGTCGGACAGCTTTCCACTTTTTAATGCGACCCGTCAAGAATGCCCACTATCGCCCCTCTTATTCGTTCTACCATTAGAGCCGTTATTGGAAATAATACGGATGAACCAGGAAATAGAAGGGATAAAACTGGAGAGAAGGGAGCACAAGATATCTGCATTCGCGGACCACATGATGCTATATGTATCTAATCCTAGGGTGACACTGCCTAGGATAATGTCGGAATATGAACAATATGGTGAGATTTTGAATCTTAAAATTAATAAAGAAAAAACGAGAGATACTGAGCATATCATTAAGTCCACAAGAGCGCAGGGAACTTGAGGCCCTTTATCCATTTAAATGGAAGCAGAGGAGGTTGAAATATCTAGGTATTTTTCTGTCCAGCACAGAAAGATACTTCTATGAAGATAACTATATACTATTATTGAATAAAGTAAAATCAGAATTACAAGGATATAGTATAGATAGAGTATCATGGTGGGGAAGGATTAATACTATAAATATGATGATTTTGCCTAAAGTTCTATATATTTTCCAAACACTCCCGATAAAAATTCCAGAAATGTACTTTAAAGTCCTGGCAAGGATAATAAGAGGTTTTATATGGAGGGGGAAAAAGCCTTGTATAGCAGTAGAGACCCTGATTAGACCCAAAGAGGAAGGAGGAATACAGTTGCCCGGACTTTAAAAGGTACTATGAGGTGGCGGTATTAAGGAGGATTATAGACTATGCTCAGGGTGAAGGTGGAAGTAAAAAAAGTGGGTGGAATTTGAAGAAAGCTTACGTAAAAAAGAGTTGGGAAATACAATATGGGTACCGAAGCAATATAGAGGACTGCCTCGTGACACACCTGCAATAACAAAATAAACTTTTAGAATATGGGATAAGGTTTGTAGGACAAAAAAATGGCTTTATAATAGTACGCTGTTGCCACTTACGGGTACAGATTTCTTACCACCGGGCAAGGGAGGAGGGATGTACCTGAGGTGGGCAACCTCGGACACTCTAAAACTGAAGGATGTAATAAAGGGTAATGAACTATGTTCGATGGTAGAACTTCAAGAAAAATATGGACTGTCCCCAGGGGACAGGTGGAGGCACAGACAAGTCCAACATTTTGTAAGCACTTTGCCAAAACCCCTGCAAGCTATGAATGAATTAAATCAATGGGAAAAATATATGAACCACAGGGGATTGGGAAGACAGGGAATATCAAGTATTTACAAAATGCTGACAACCAAGATAGAACCAGGTGGATTGAAAATAATAGAACGTTGGGAAACAGAACTGAATCAAACTATATCTAATGAAAAGAAGAGACAAGTATTAGACTATGTCCATGCTACATTGATGGATGCAAAAGTAAAAGAAACCAACTATAAGTTACTTACTAAATGGAACTATGTCCCAATGAAATTACACAGAATGAATAGTGAGGCCTCCCCCCTATGCTGGAGAGAGTGTGGGATGGAGGGAACCCATGCCCATATATGGTGGCAGTGCCCCCTGATACAGGTATACAGGAGGGAGATATTGGTGTTGGTAAAAAAAATAAGTAGACATGAGTTAAAATATGATCCATGGGAATGTCTGTTCCATACTACGAGTTTGTCCAGGAAAAAGTATAGAGGTTCCTTGGTCCCGTTCTTATTGAATGGAGCCAAGGCACTAATACCTAGGAACTGGAGAAAAAAAGAAGTGCCCTCGATAGGAGAATGGTTTCAGGAAATTGATAAAATAAAAATGATGGAGGAACTGTGGTCCTTTCATGTTGACTCCGGGCCAAGATATGAAGTGACCTGGAGGAGATGGAGTGAATACAGGGTCCTGGGGGGCGACGGGGGGGGGGGGGGGGGCGTGAGGTGGGAGTGAATGGAGGGGAATAGAGGGGGTGGGCTGTTTGGCCTCCTTTTTATGTCCCCCCCTTTTTTTTCTCTCTCCTTCTCATCTTTAGGATACACACAATAATGGGATATTATTCCCCTTGTAAATAAGGAGGAGAAAGGGGAAGGGGAAGTCCTTTTTTAAGGATTTTCCTTTGTTTTTCCTTCTTTCTTTCTTTTTAGTATATACACAATAAGGGGAACTACTCCCCCTATAATAAAAAAAAAATAGTCAGATTGAGGATTGCCAGTTGGGGAGTCAGTGCCACAGGGAGGTGAAGATCCTTCCGCAGCAGCGACTCAATATTAGTCCAGAGTCGTCGTATGTGCGTGCAGGACCAAAAGATATGGATGAGGGTACCTGGCAGGCTGCAGTGTCTCCAGCATTCGCTCGAGGTGCGGCTATAGAATTTAGCTATCCTTTTCAGTGTCAAATACCATCTCATCAATATCTTCTGAGCAAGTTCCCATAAGGAGGTGCAGGATGTGTACTTGTATGTAGATTTAATTGCTGTTTGCCATTGCAGGTCCAAGAATGTGTTCTGTATATCAGTTTCCCAGTCAATGAGTATATTACTGAAGTACCCTGAATGGTATGTTTGTTAGGCCTCGTACACACGACCGAACATGTCCGCTGAAACTGGTCCGCGGACCAGTTTCCGTGGACATGTCCGACCGTGTGTAGGGCCTAGCGGACATTTTTCCGGCCTAGCGGACAGGTTTCCAGCGGACAAAAGTTTCTTAGCATGCTAAGAAACTTGTCCGCTGGAAACATGTCCGTCGGACATGTCCGATGGTTAGTACGACTCATCGGACATGTCCGCTGGTTATGACGTATAACCAGCGGCCCGAAATCCCGCGCATGCTCTGTCCGCGGGGATTTTTGGTCTAATGGTGTGTACACACATCAGACCAAAAGCTCCCAGCAGACATGTCCGATGAAAACGGTCCGCGGACCGTTTTCATCGGACATGTCTGCTCGTGTGTACAAGGCCTTAGAGAAAAAGTAGTTCCAGAGTTTTGCCTTGCCATACAAATCGTGTGACAATGGATTGCAATGAGTTAAGGTAGGAGTGAGAGAGAGGTATGGGCAGTGTTCCGAAGAAATACAATAGTCTGGGCAATATCATAATTTTAAAGGCCGCCAAACGGCCCGCCCAAGAGAATTCATGTTTAGAGATCTTTGCAGTTTCTTGGATCAGCATTTGCCTAAGGTCTGAGTAGTTATGTGTAAAGAGACCTTTCGTTGATTTGGTAAGTGTGATACCCAGGTAAGGTATCCCAGTATCTGCCCAGGAATACGGGTATGCAGTTCTGAGGAGGGCACTCGTGATTGCATCTAAGCCTAAGTCCAGAATGTGGGACTTGTGCTCATTCACCTTGTAATAAGATTTGTTGCTAAATCTTTGCAATAGTAGTTGTACCAAAGCCAGGGAGGAAAGGGGGTCTGTAATTATTAATATCATGTCATCCGCGAATAGGTTAATTTTGTGTTCTGCGGTGCCTATTTTGAAGCCTGTAATTTTGATATTGGACCTGACATGTTCTGCTAGGGGTTCCATTACTAGATTGAATATTTAGCGGGGACAATGGACAGCCTTGTCGGGTGCCATTAGACATAGAGAATGGTCTAGAGCAGGGGTGCCCAACCAGTGGCCCGGGGGCCACATGTGGCCCACGGAGCCCTCTGATATGGCCTGCGACCTCCTGCTCTGGGATGGAATAGAATACTGTTATTAAAGGTCTGTTTTATTACTAAAGTCACAGTGTATATATGGGCATATCTGTTCTGCAGTGGTTACTGGGCTGCTTTCAAACTGATCCACAGGTGCAGAGCAGTTTACCTGCGGGTTACGTGCACTGAGCCATAGACTTTTGTTATTACTTGCGCGTTTGGTGTGCTTTCTGAAAATGCACCAAACCTGCAGAATATAATAGAAGTCTATTGCAAAGTGCAGGAAAGCCGAAGGTACACTGCGTTGCATGAGCGGTGTGGGTAAACTGCAGCGCATCAGTGTGAAAGCAGCCTTGGGTCCCTTTCACACGGTCAGTCTGACCCAATTGGACCCTCCATTCACCTCTAAGGAGTGACAGATGTAAACCGACTTGTGTCCTACCTCCAATCCAATCAGCAAAAGTATCAGCAAAAGCAATCAGCAAAAGTATAGTGGGCTGTGTCCGCTCTGCATATAGAGAGCAGATACGGAGCAGCCATCCGCCTGCTCCGCTAATTGTGGCCCGCGACCTGTTACCAAGTCACTTAAGTGGCCCTTGCTCTTCAAATGGTTGGGCACCCCTGGTCTAGAGAGCATTTCTGATGTGTATACCTGCGCTGAGGGGGAGGAGTACAGTGCCAGTATGGCGGACAGGATATGGCCCTGGAAGCCAAATTCAACGAGGGTTGCTTTCATGTAATCCCAGTGGACTCTTATCGAACGCCTTCTCTGCATACAAAGAAACAAGCAGAGAAGGCGTTCGTGTCGACCCAGCGTTATGAATAATATTAACCACTTCAGCCCCGGACCATATTGCTGGTCAATGACCAGAGCACTTTTTGCGATTCGGCACTGCGTCACTTTAACTGACAATTGCGCGGTCGTGCGACGTGGCTCCCAAACAAAATTGGCGTCTTTTTTTCCCCCACAAATAGAGCTTTCTTTTGGTGGTATTTGATCACCTCAGTGTTTTTTAGTTTTTGCGCTATAAACAAAAATAGAGTGACAATTTTGAAAAAAAATAATATTTTTTACTTTTTGCTATAATAAATATCCCCCAAAAATATATAAAAAAAATCATATTTTTTTCATCAGTTTAGGCTGATACGTATTCTTCTACATATTTTTCATAAAAAAAATTGCAATAAGCTTTATTGATTGGTTTGCGCAAAGTTATAGCGTTTACAAAATAGGGGGTAGTTTTATGGCATTTTTATTATTATTATTTTTTACTAGTAATGGCGGCGATCAGCGATATTTTTTTAGGTACTGCGACATTATGGAGGACACTTCTGACACATTTTTGGGACCATTGGCATTTTTATAGCGATCAGTGCTATAAAAATGCATTGGATTACTATAAAAATGCCACTGCCAGGGAAGGGGTTAACACTAGGGGGCCGGGAAGGGGTAAAGTATGTTCCCTGGGTGTGTTCTAACTGTAGGGGGGTGGACTCACTAGGGGAAATGACTGATCGCTGTTCATACACTGTAACGAGCGATCGCGGGTGCCCGGCGGAGATTGCGCCCGCAGGCACACGCGCGGGAGTCGGGCTGCTCGGCGAGATGTCGTATAGCTACGTGATCTCGCCCAGCAGAGCCGACCTGCCGCCGTATAACTGCGGCGGCTGGTCGGCAACCAGTTAATAATCCTACGAGTAGCATCAAACGTTTGTCTCCCCTTTGTGAACCCAGACTGGTCCCTCTGTATGAAAAGGGGCATCAAGTCTATCAACTGATTGGCTATAAGTTTGGCATATATCTTGGTATCTAGGTTGAGGAGAGAGATGGGTCGGAAGTTTTGCGCACATGTGGGTTCCTTGCCTGGCTTCGGCAATGTAACAATCAGGGCAGACAGCATCTCTGGAGGGAGAGAGGAGGACGAGGCAGCGTCATTGCATACCCTAGACAAGAAGGGTGAAATAATTGTTCCAAATTGTTTATAGTACTCACTAGTGAGCCCGTCGGGTCCTGGGGATTTATTGGAGGGTAGTTTAGAGATAGTAAGCATAATTTCTTGGGCGGTGAATGGAGCATTCAACATTTTAAGTTGGTCCGCAGACAGTTTGGGGAGATTAATCTCCTCAAGGAACGATGTTATATCATGTAGGGAGGGCTGTGGCAACGAAGTGTCTTCTTTCAAGTTGTAGAGTGTATTATAGTAATGGCGAAAGGCATCTGCAATGGCTGAGGTATCAATACGTTTTTGATTTGAAGCAGGGTGGTAGAGGTGGGGGATTTTAGTCATAGGCCCCGTATTCACGACCAAACATGTCTGCTGAAACTGGTCCGCGGACCAGTTTCAGCGGACATGTTCGATCGTGTGTAGGCAGTAACGGACAGGATTCCAGCAAACATTTGTCGGCCAGACCGTTTCCCAACGAACAACTGTTTCCTGGTCTTGCTTTAAAACAGTCCGCTGGAATCGTGTCCGCTTGGACATGTTCGGTTGTCTGTACACAAAAGCAGCGTACAAAAACCCTGCGCATGCTCAGTTAAAATGAGGAGACGGGAGCGCTCGTTCAGGTAAAACTCGCGTTTGTTTGGGATGTGGCACATTCGTCATTTGAAAGCTTTTATTCTAGCAAGAGAACAATGTCTTAAAACGACGCAATAAACAACAGTTTATTGCCTCGTTTTATTAATTCTTCTCTTGCTAGAATAACCCCGTTCTCTTGCTGATGCAATTTCAACTGAGTTGTCCCATACTGAAATGTGACATTTCTTGCTTGTGATGTAATCATTTAAAAATGTTTTCTAGGCCAGACGTGTGTTTTTGTTGGTGGTCCTCCATATTTTTTAAATTTAATTTTGTAAAGGAATGTTCATCTTCTTACTTTTTTGGGTGTGTTTCTAGTTATGTCACCATGTTGTTCATTTTGTTCTTACATGTTATATTTTTTTTTTAAAAAACAGAACGGCAGCACTAGAACAGATAGCAAACTATATGCAAACTCGCATTTCCAACATGGTGAAGGATAAACTACCAAACCTCAGGAGGCAAACAAAAAATTCTGAAGCAGCAGCACAGAACCAAAGGAACCCAAACTGTGGTAGTCCAAACAATATGTCCTTTGTGTGGAAGGAAATGGAAGGCAGGGAATCACCATTTTCTCCCCTTTCCAGCCTTCCCTCCAGGCTGCCTTCCAGCGGATCTTACACGGGCTCTTGCAGGTGGGGTCGATGTGGCAGCAGGAGGATGGTGTTCAGCAAGCCAGGCCGGGTCACATAGCCCAGTGTCTGGGGTCAGCAGGCCCTTCTGCATCCACCAAAGGACCTGGTTCATCAGGGCCTTTGCCAGTCTTCTCTGGTCCTCCTCCCCTTCATTTAAATCGTGTGCCAAGGAGGCACTGAAGGCCTCTGTGGGGTTGAGGGGGGCCCTCATGATGGCGCTTGCCTCCTGGATCATGCGGAGGCTTGCCTCCTCCACAGGCCTCAACTGCCTCCGTCGGCCTGATGGCCTCACCTGGGGGGGAGAAGACTGGCTGGTGGTGGTTGTCCTGGGCGGGGGGACCTGCTGCAGGCCACTGGGCCCGGCCTCCTCCTGGCTGCCACTGACCCTGGCCACCTCCTGGCTGATCTCTTCTTCCTGTGTCAAAAAAAGGGACATTTTTGACTATTTAGCCAAATCAAAACACACACATTTTCATGTTTTTCTTTTATTATTTTAGGTTCATTATAACTTGAATAGACTCTCCTTCTGACCCCTGCAGTTGTCATCCCTGACACCTATTTGTCTGGCGACCTTTTTTTGGGGTTTTCCCAGCTTGGCTTTTCTTTTACAATATCAACTCATTAATCCACCAATAATTATTTACGCCAGAAATATAGAGGAAACAACTATACCTCCTCATCGAAGGGTGGCAGATCTGCATCTCTGTCAGCCAGGCCCTCTTCTTCCGACTCTGCAGGGCTGTGGTCATCTTGGGAAGGTCCGCTGGAATGTAGCGTGGAGGGAAGGTTGGAAGCAAGACTAGACATCGATTCCCTGCCCTCCATTTCCTTACGCAAAAAAGCCCTCTGTTTGTAATACCACAGTTTGGGTTCCTTTGCTTGTGTTGCTGCTGCTCCAGATTTTTTAGATTTATTAGCTTTGTATGCTCTTCTATATGTGCTTCTCAGGTTGGCAAGTTTATCCTTCACCATGTTGGCAGTGCATCCTGGCACCCATGTTTGCATATAGTTTGCTAGCTCCTCTAGTGCTGCCGCTCGTACATCTTTATTGCAATATAAAGAGTTTTTTGAATCCCACAGGATGGGCGTGTCTTCAAATTTTTCGAGTAAGGCCTCTATTGCTTCCTTAGTTTGGAGGAGGTCCATTTCCCAGCCTTATTTTCTTATTTGATTTTGGAGTCTAGATTAGCAAAACATAAACCAAATCAAACTAGATATTAAAAAGGATCAGCGTTGACCTTGATATAATATGTGTCTCCAAATTTATGACCTATATATAATTACAAACACAGTCTCTCTTGTTGTAAAAATTATGGCCAGCTCGGCCGCATTGGTTGTACCAAACATTGATTTGCTACATGCAGACCCATTGGTAACATTGCAGTAACTAATTTTAATATAGAAACCTAACCAATGCTTACAAATGAGAGCATTCATCTAGGCACTCTTTCTGTGTAGATCTCCTGCCCCTGAGCATGGATGACATAAAAGACACTTCCTAATGACCTCTGTACAACCAACACTGAACAATACTTTGCCTGATCTGAATACACCATTCAAAAAGATTTAAATGAGGTACAGCATTGTTCACATCTCTATTTTGTGAGGTGTCCAAAAGCATTTGTATACCAAAATAACATTGTGGTACTCAAGAGACAGAATAGCTTAAAAAGTGTGCAACCAACAGACCAAACCCCCATCCCATGGCTCTCCATTTTCTAGGCCTCTGCTGATCCCATTTTGAATTTCCTTACCTTCCTGTCTTTCGCTCCTCGTTTCTCACGCTCGCCTAATTACCGCGTAACCTGCGTAATCACGGCGCGCGCATTTTATACACTCCGCGTATGTATGAAACGCCGCCCTCGTCAGCTTTGCCATGCCCCTAATCAATGTGTTTCGGAAATATGGCGTTAACTGTGTATGTTCTGGATTCGCTCGAATATTCTCCGCGTAACCTACGTAAACACGTTGTTTGCATTCTCTACACTCCGCGTATGTATGAAACGCCGCCCTCGTCTCCGCCCATGGCGGAACATTTCCTCTTCCTCTGCGTAAAAGTAAGTAAATTTTTTTGGGGTTGGGGGGGGGATTGTCTGCAAGAATGTGTTGACATGTATATTTAGACATCTGCCTCCTTGGCCTGCTTGTACTTTTGAAGACATGTTGACAGTTTTGGGTTTTTACGTAAATACCTACCTATTTACAAATAGTGTTCTTAGTAAACCGCATAACATCACATCGTTTCTCAGAAATGCAAGGTTATTCCAGGAACAACATACATGGACATGGCTCACTGGCCAAAAACTTGGTTTGCAAACATTGTGTAAAAGCTAGTTTATAAAAATCAAATTAAGAGAATGTGAAAGGCAAACAGGATTCTTTTTAAAAACAGTGATAAGAAAGCAGATGTTTTCCCATCTGCAATGCAGAGCACCTGTGTCTCCCAAAAAAAGTTAACGTTTTTGGTAGGGTCTCCCAGAAATACAGTTTAGGGGGGACATCCATGTGTGTCACTTTGCTAAAAAGGGGCAGGATCAGAGCTTGGCATAGAAGTCTGTCAAAAATGTAGGTTTGGTGAAAGATAAAACTAAATAAATGAAAGCCTCTTCTAAGCAATGTATGCGATTTCTGCTCTCCAATATCTGTGTGCTGATGAGTATACCTTTTGTTTTGTGTTATTTAGGGGAAAGAAGTCGCCAGCATTTGGAGGAGGCAGAGAGGGCCAGACAAGGCCAAAATCTTCCATCTCGCCATGTGGAGGAGGAGGAGGATGTGGAAGGAGAAGAGGATGTGGAAGGAGAAGAGGATGTGGAAGGAGAAGAGGATGTTGAAGGAGAGGAGGATGTGGAAGGAGAGGAGGATGTGGAAGGAGAAGAGGATGTTGAAGGAGAGGAGGAAGTAAGAAAGGAGGAAGGAAGAGAGGAGGAAGAAGTAATTTTGGACTTAGAATTTATAGCAGATGAAGGGCAAGTTGAGGAAGAAGAATTTGGCGAATTGAAAGAAGGTGGATTGATGGATGAAGGAGGAGTCGATGATGATGGGGAAGTGGTTGAAGAAGGAGGAGTCGTGGAAGATGATGGGGAGGTGGTTGAAGAAGGAGGAGTCGTGGAAGATGATGGGGAAGTGGTGGAAGAAGGAGGAGTGATCGAAGATGGGGAAGTTGTGGAGGTGGAAAGGAGAAGACCATCAGGTCAGTGTCACCCCAGCTTGATTTGGCAAAACATATGTAGATAGGCCTCATCAAATATTTTAGTTTTGATTGCCCATTTTTTTTTTTTTTTTAGGGGATGAAGATGGTGTTGCAATTTTTTCGCGTGCTGCAGTGCTGCACTCCATTACCTGCTATAATTATTCAGCAGGTAATGGAGTGCAGCACTGAAATGCACAATATGCGTGAAAGGATGGTTGTCATGGAACAGAATGTAACAAATGTCCTTTTGGAGTGCAGCACGGAAATGGACAATATGCGGGAAAGAATGATGGTCATCTAATCTAATTTTAAAAATATTATTGACATGATGGGCCGTGTCAAAGACTGAAACACCCCCCGCCCATCCCCCGCCCCCACAACCATTTTTAAGTTTTGAATAATGAATACGCCAAAATTTGAAGATGCACACACAGTGTGCCAACATGTGCTATCTGCCATCACAGAATATCTAGTGTCTGTGCTTTGTGGGTCCAACCCCCTCCTCCATCCTCAAGTAGTTGAGAGGAAGGGTTTGCTCCCACAAAACACAGACATTGATCACCCATGATGTCAGATAGCACATGTGGCCATTTGTCTGTTGAACCAATGACATTTGGCGATTTTTCACTGAATGTGTGCATCTTCAAATTTTGGCGTGTTCCAGTGTGAAAGCACACCATGACTGACTGCTGTTGTGAATTCTTATTGTTTTATAAGGTTTAAGTTCTTTTGTTTGTCCATTTTGTTAATTTTGGGATACTATAAAGTTTATACCATAAACAATCAAAGAATAAACACCAAACAAAAACAAAAAAAAAAAAATATATATATATATATATATATATATATATATATATATATATATATATATATATATATATATATATATATATATATATATATAATTATATATCTTTTTTGCGAAAAAAAACTGCCAAAAAACACAAAATAAATGGCGGTAAACACCCCACAAAAAAAATATTCTCTATATATCTCTCTATTTTTTGAGTTTATTGGCAAAAGTTTTACGACATTATCTATATATATATCTATGTAAAAAAGAAATAGAACTATATTTGATAACCAAAACTGTGAACTTGTTTAAAAATGTATATTCTTGAGAATATTTTTTGGTAAATAAAATAAAAAATTACTAAAAAAAGGACTAAAAATATTGTAGACTCCTAAGTCCAAAAGCAGGGAGTACTTAAAAAAAAAAATTGGTGTGGTCATGAACAAGCAGAAAATAAAAAGATTGACCTCAAAATTTGAAAATGGAGTGGCTTCTTATTTCTAGACTCAATACCCTGTTTGTAGATGAGTGAATAATGTGCTAATGTGGTTATTTACTAAAAGTGGAGAACTAAATGTTGCACTATAAGTGCAGAAGTTAGTTTGAGAACCAGGAAGACAGATAAAAAGAGAAAAAGCATTAATGACAAACAACTGTATAAAGTCCAATGGTCTAATTATTTATTAGTTCTGTGAATATTTCTTTCTTTTGGGGGCCGAATTAGAAAGAAATATGATCTGGCATAGCAATGGCCCCCCGACCCATGAAGTACTCAACATATTTGTCGCGTACCTCACGAGCTGATTGGGTGGCCAAGCCAGCGCGACCAGTGTCCAGCCCGGGAAGGGGATCTGAGGGTAGTCTTGCCTCAGAACCGATGTCAGGTAGGTACGTCTGGGAGTGCCTGCGTAAAAAGTTGTGCAAAATGCAGCAGGCAAATACAACGGTGTTCAATTTATATTCCGCCAAGTGTATCGCTGTCCTGAACAGGCGAAACCGGTTGGAGAGGATCCCAAAGGCATTCTCGACTACCCTCCGAGCCCTGGCCAACCGATAATTAAACACCCTCCTCTCTGAGGTGAGGGTCCTCTGGGGAAAAGGCCGCATGAGGTGAGGACCAAGCCCGAAAGCCTCGTCCGCTAGGAACACAAACGGAAGTCCTTCCACATTATCTTCATCTGGTGGCAATGCCAGACCACCAGCTTGGAGACGATCATAGAAATCAGTCCGTGCGAACACTCCCCCATCAGACAGCCGGCCGTTCTTCCCCACGTCCACATATAGAAACTCATACTGTGCCGACACCACCGCCATCAACACAATACTATGATAACCCTTGTAGTTATAATAGTAGGACCCCGAGTGGGGTGGGGGCACTATGCGGACGTGTTTCCCATCTATTGCTCCACCGCAGTTCGGGAAATCCCAACGCTGGGCAAATTGGGAAGCCACAGACTGCCATTCCTGTGGTGTGGAGGGTAGCTGTGGGGACAAACAAATAAAGAGATTTAGTACTTTGGCACATAAACATTGCAAACATAATCCTACAAGCATCCTTGTGCTACTTCACAGTATTAAAATTGCATTTTGAAAATGTGCAGGGAGAATTTGGGTAATGAAATATATAGGGACACTTAATTAAGAGACTCCACAGCCCTCTGATGGGGAATAAAAAAGTTTTAAGGGGGGGGGTTGGAACAGAAAAACCAAAAACTACTGTTTTAAAAATTGGCAAGGTGGGTTTGTCCCTAGGATAGCATGCTGGACAGGTTAATATTGGGTAAGGGACAAATATGCCAAGAAAAAAACATGAACAGCTTATATCAACATGCATAGGGAGAAAAGGGAACGTTAGTTAATAAACACACAGCATATCTGGGAAATAAAAAAAAATGTTAGTTGCCCACATTATTACAGCCAGATTTTGAGGGTAAAATGAGGAAACTTACCTTAATATACTCCTCCTGCAGAACTTTGATGATGGCAGCACACGTGTCCGGTATGATGACCCCAAGCGCCTGCGGAGAGATGCCTGTCGAGAACTTGAGGTCCTGCAGGCTCCTCCCAGTCGCCAGGTACCGCAACGTGGCAATAAGCCTCTGCTCGGCCGTGATGGCTTGGCACATCACAGTGTCCTGCCTCGTGATATAGGGGGACAGAAGATCCAGCAGACGGTTGAATACGGGGTCCGTCATGCGGAGAAAGTTCCTATAGTCATTAGGATTATTCTCCTGGAGTTCCCTAAGCAGAGGCATATGTGAGAACTGGTCACGCTGGCGCAACCAATTCTTGGTCCAGAAACGCCTCCGCCCCCTGTTTCTGGCCAAAGTACTGGAATGATGAACATATCCAGCAGCCATACCATAAACAGCACCAACTCGTGAAAATTGACGCTGCTGCTCCGTCATGGCTTCAAACCGGCCGGCTGGTCAGTCAAGAACACACTCCAACAGAAAGCACTCGCAAATCCAGCACTACCTGCGAGGAACGCGTGACAAACAGATATGAGCGTACAGGACGCAACTGCAAAAGCAGAAACAACCTGCAAGCCTATAGCCGAATGACAACTACGATCCCGCAAGCACACGCACTGAACCCATATATACAAGCTGTCAAAGCGTGGAGACCGAAAAGCGCGAATCAGCTCTAACCAAACCTTCACTAACACGAGCAAACCCGTAACTAGCAAAAGAGGAACAGAGGGCGGCGCCATTAACTTTGGTCTTCCCCTTTATAGTGACGTCGTACGTGGTTTACGTGCACGCGTTCCGGTACGACGGGAATTTGGTCCGCTGGTGTGTACAAGCCAGCGTAACAAAACAAAAATCAGCCTTGTTCGCCGGAAACTGTCCGTCAGACAGTTTACAGCGGACAGATCCGGTCGTGAGTACAAGGCCTTAGAGTAATGTCCTTTAAGTCTAGTGGCCATGGCTTTCCCTGCTTTATTACCAGTTGAGTACAGTTAGGCTTTTGTGAGTATGGTGCTTTTTCGAAAGAGTCCAATAGATGGGTTCTCAGTTCCTGCCTAAGGAGGCCTAGTTTGTGTTTGGTATCAGGGTCAGGGTTAGATTGGTTTTGCCCTTCAAGGGTTTTGATCTCGGACTTAAGGGTGTCTGGACGCTGTGACCCCCTCCTCCTCTCTCTAGCTCCCAATTGAACAGAAATCCCTCGTATGAACGCCTTATGGCCATTCGAAAGAACAAAGTAATCACCAACAGAACCATCATTGAGTGCGAAAGTGATCTTTGATGTATCCCAAGTAGGTCGGGGAGTGGATGATTGCGGCCCGCCAAATGTGTGTACTGGAAGTAGACAACGAGTCATTGACAGTCAATGTGACTGGAGCGTGATCTGACCATGTAATGGCGGAGATCTCGGAATCTGACACTCTGGGCAGGGTCCATTTGTCGACCAAGAAATAGTCAATCCGGGTGTAGGAGTTATGGCGCGGTGAGAAGTAAGAGTAGTCTCTTTCGGTGGTGTGGTGACATCGCCACACATCTTACAGGTCATTCGACTTTATAAAGGAGCCCATAGGTGATCGAGTCCTACTGGATCTGGACGAAGTATCGATGGAATTGTCCGGGACTATATTGAAGTCACCCCAGATAATAAGGTGGCCTTGTTTGAAGCGGTTAATCTTTTTCATTCGTTTGGACAGGAAACCAATTTGTTTTTTGTTGGGAGCGTATATTGTTACAATAGTGTATCTGGTATTGTTTAGGGAACAATCCAGTGCCAGGTATCTGCCATCAACATCTACCAGGCTATTGTTAAGCTTGAAGGATGTTGTGTTTTTGACGGCTATCAGAACCCCATTTTTCTTATCAGGTCCTGATGCTCTGAAGATATTGGGAAAGTTCCTGTTAGTGCAAGAGGGCTCTGCAGTAATTTTTAAGTGTGTCTCTTGTACACAGAGAACGTTGCAAAGGGAGTTTTGCGCTGTTTTCCACAAATAGGATCTTTTTGCAGGGTGGTTAAGTCCCTTTACGTTTAGAGATTTTGGCATCGTAGTTTGTGTGGTGTAGTAGAATAAAAGAACAGTAGTACTTACAGTTCGTGGGAGGTAGGTTGTAACTCAGTAGGGTAATTGGTGGTACCTCTGGATTTTCAAGTGCTGGGGAGGTGGTGCTTCTCAAAGACGATCGTAACTTAGTTGTCCCGTGCTCTCAGTGATACGGACAGGAGGGGAAACAGAATAGAGGGTAGCAGTTAGTGCAAAACAAGAACAGGAGGGGAAAATGCAAGGATCAGTAGTATGATAAACGAACTACTGATTGCGTTTGAGGGTATTAGTCCGTGGGTTATCTACAACAAGTAGGCACTGACCGGAGTGCATATTTGAACTTAGCACAATAAGGTCACTAACCGCACAATCACCTTGTGGTGCTGGATAGGGGTCCAGCGTTGAGTGCTTGACCCTCAGCAGCAGGAGACATCTGACTTGAGGCTGTACTCTCCGGGAGGATTTTCCACTTTCTGAGTAGGTGCAGGACTTCCTCAACAGTATGAGTACTGTGCTTTACGCCATTTCTAGTAACCAGAATCTTGGTCGGGAATCCCCATTGGTACGGGATCTTGTGGTTATTTAATGGTTTAGTAATGGTTTGGAGTTTTCGCTGCTGTTGGCGGGTGTATTGGGAGATGTCAGCAAAAAGTTGTAGCTTTGCATACGGTAGCGGCAGTTGGTCAAGACGTCTTGTTTTTGCTAGGAGCATGTTCTTGGCATGAAAGAAATGTACCCTCATGAGTGTGTCACGGGGGACCTCAGCTGGGAGATGCAGAGGTTTCGGTAAGCGATGGATACGGTGAATGATAGTCTCCATCGGAGAGAGAGGTCAGGTAGGAGCGCGGATATCAGTTTTCTGGCATACGAGTTCAGGTCAGCCGGTAAGACCGTTTCTGGTATACCACGCATTTTAACATTATTGCATCTCGAGCGGTCCTCGAGGTCCGCCATCTTGGCCCGCACCCACTGTTGTTCATCTCTCGTGTGTTCATGGGCATCAACCAGGTAGTTCACTGTAACCGTCATGGCGCACATGCTTTTCAACGTGGCCTAATTTGGTCCCCATATTTATCATCTCCGATCTGAATGCAGAGAACATGGATGATATATCATTGTGTAGCGAGCTATGCAGAGAGATCAGCATTTATTTTAGCATAGTGTCTATGACTGGCTGATTGGTAGTAGGGAAAGCCGCAATAGGGGATGATGAAGGAGCCTGAGTGAGGAGATCATCCAGTACAGGCCTTACCTCTGAGGCCTTGTCTCCTGTATCCAAGCGCATCCACGCTTTTGCCGGGCTGTTCGGGGAAGAAGAAGGTACTGATCACGTAGAGGGGTCTGAGGTGATGTCCTGAGGCAGGGTGGATGGGATTTCCGCATCTGGCAGGTCAGTATAGGCCCTGTCTCCCTGTCTCGCGGGTGCCATTTTGGATATATGCTCCCGAGGGCTGAGTGAACAAATCAGTTAGTTTCCTTGGTGTCCGGTAATCTTTTCTTTTCCGGGAGGTCCCGGACTGGTTCCCCAGTGCGTGAGGGTCAGAGTGGTGCATGTTTGCTGCGTGGGTTAGCGATGCTGATGATCGATCCTCCGGTCAGTGCAGGAGCTGAGTATTCAGGCTGCCATTCAGCTCGGCGGTTAACCACGCCCCCCCCGGAGTGGATACATTTTGATCCATATGTGGCCCAGTGCTCTGAGCTCAGCTGATATTGGACCTACACCTTGCACACTGCATATACAGCCGGATTGAAAATGTGCACCCTGTTTTTTTACATGGATGATTGGCAACTCTGCTGGGGGGGTAAGATCCTCCTGACACACCTCCCCCCCCATTTATTCCCATGACCTGTGGGTGATTGGCCCTGGAAGAAGACAGCCTGTGTTCAGGGAAAATGATTCAATATATTTTCCCAAAAATAGCCTGTGACCATACTTGGGCTATGTCTGTCCCCCTTTTCCTATGTGGCTAGGGGTTCCCGGCCACATAAATCAATGGTGCTAGTGGCATCAGCAGTTTGCTAGGGATGTTGAATGTGCCAGCACCTGCTACTTCCTTAGTAATCACAGACAGTGGGAAGATATCATTAATTGAATATATTGCCATATTTCTACCACTTTTATATATGATGTTCGTCTTCCACTGATCATGGAACGAATGACCAAAAGTCCAAACAGCCAAAGTTCAGTTCACACCTAGATGCAGACATTGGGCCAGATTCATGTGCAGATTTGCACCGGCGTGGTGCATCATTTTTAGATGTAAATGCCCCAATCTGCACATGCTCAGAACTGCACCCTGGCGTGACCCCTGAGCTCTGCCGGCCCACTACCAACGCCCAGTCCATAAATCAGCCCAGACTTCCGCCCTGCAGGTGCAAATGTACTGAAGCTTTTTTTTTCCAAGCTAGGTCACTTGATGTGTTGTCCAGCAAGTGTTGTTGCTCAGCTCGTCTGTAACGCTGCTGCTTTAGCTGCTCTCCAGCTGACCTGTGCAAGTCTGGTGCAAAGTTACCCCTGCTTTTATGAGGGGTAACTTGGCGCCGGAAATTTCAGTTGCGCGCACTGGGAGTAGCCTGCGCCGGTCAA
The DNA here is from genome assembly GCF_905171775.1 of Rana temporaria. Classification (NCBI taxonomy): domain Eukaryota; kingdom Metazoa; phylum Chordata; class Amphibia; order Anura; family Ranidae; genus Rana; species Rana temporaria. The sequence goes on from NC_053493.1 coordinate 223,869,568, forward strand.
GCTTAGGTTGATGAATCGGCCCAAAAACCTAATTTGAATATTTAAAACACAAAAACCATGGCCGCGCCAGATCGGACCAGCGTAAATCTGCGCCAACGCCGCGCCGGCGTGGAAATGTTACACCGAGGCGATAAGGTCTATTTGGAGGCGTAATCTGGGTCTCTGGGTACGGCGCAGCGATCCGCCAGCGCAAATCTGCACTTACGCCGCGCATCTCCCAAAAAAACGGTGTAAGTGCTACATGAATCTGCCCCTGTGTTCCTACTGTGCCCCATTTTTTTTGGTGTTTTTTTGCTGCTCTAATTTGTATTCATTAAAAAATATCAGAGTTTTTTTTCTTTGCTGTATGGTTTAGGATTAAAGGGGTTGTAAAGGTTCTTCTTTTATTTTCTAAATAGGTTCCTTTAAGCTAGTGCATTGTTGGTTCACTAACCTTTTCCTTTGATTTACCTTCTAAATGTTTTTTTCTTTGTTTGAATTTCTCACTTCCTGTTTATCCTCAGTAAGCTTTCCACCATTATCCGAGCGGTGGAAAGTCATTTAGAACAGCTTACTGAACACTTTACTGAGGAGAAACAGGAAGTGAGAAATTCAGACAAAGAAAACAAAGACAAAAAACCTTTAGAAAGGAAATTGAAGGAAAAGGTAAGTGAACCAACAATGCACTAGCCTAATGTAACCTCTTTAGAAAATAAAAAACAAACCTTTACAACCCCTTTAAGATTATCGGACGAATGATCATCCATTTTTTTTTTGAATGCTAGTCTTAATATCGAAAATGAAGAGGTTACTAAAGTACAACAATTCTTGTAGCTCAGAATAAAAAATTGGAAGTGATGTAATGTATTGTATTGTATTTGTATTGTATTTTCGGATGAAAACTATACTTATCAAATGAAAATCATACGGGAATTTTTTTTTGTGATTGTCCCTTTGGATAATTTCAGACAAAAACTGTGTACTAACGATCAGATTATCGTATGATCACTTCGAAAGCCGCATTTTTTGTATGATTTTATGATCTTGTATCATGGGCCTTGAAGTTTGGGGTTTAGCTTATTTTTTTTTTCTTTCTGTGTGATATATTTGATTTGACATATTTGTGTTCATGGTCATTTATTGTTCGTTTTGCAACTGGGGAAGCTGTTTTTTTTTCACCACATTAGTGGCTTCTTATTCACAATGCATGTATCTTGTTTTCACTGTTTGAAGAATAAACACGTATGATGATCTGTAACAATTCAGACACAATGGCCCGGATTCACAAAGCACTTACGCCAACGCATCTCCAGATACGCCGCGTAAGTGTAAGTATGCACCGTCGTATCTATGCGCGTGCCCATAAACTGAGATACGCCTGAAATTAGGCTTCATCCGACCGACGTAACTTTCCTACGCCGTCGTATCGTGGGCGCATATTTACGCTGGGCGCATTTACCGCTCCCATTGATTTTCAATGCACATATGCAAATGAGGGAGATACGCCGATTCACAAACGTAGTTGCACCCGGCGCATTATATACGCAGTTTGCGTAAGTCGTACGTCTGGCGTAAAGTTATTCCCCATATAGGAATAACTCATGCAAAGGTATGGACCAGGGAACACAAGCCGTCGTATCTTTTGTCGTTTACGTTGTACGTGAATATAAATAGGCGTAGGTTACGTTCACGTCGTAGGCAGTGATCTGTCGTATCTTAGGGAGTAGTTCCAACGTGATTCTGAGCATGCGCACGGGACGGCATGGTTCACGCCCACTTCCACCTAAACTGGCTTACGCTGAGGAAACCCAACGTATCTTTAACAGCGAGTGGGAGCAAGTGCTTTGTGAATCCAGTGCTTGCCTCTGTGCGCTGCGCCGGCGTAGCGTAAAAGACATACGCTACGGCGGCATCAATATGCGCCGATGTATGTGAATCCAGGCATATATATATATATATATATATATATATATATATATATATATATATATATATATATATATATATATATATATTAGACATGGGCGCCGTCAATAAATTTGTTTAGTTCTGTTTCGTATTAGCCGCTAATTCGTGTCCGAAATTTGGATTTGTACGAAATACACATTTTTGTTAGTTTCGTAAAATTACGAACATTCGTTATGATGAAATTAAAAAGAAAACCCAGGAAGTCAGAAGAGCTGCTGAATTCCTGGGTTTTCTTTTGAAATTCTTCATAACGATTGTTCGTAATTGTTACGAAAAATTAATGGGCCTGATTCCCAAAAAAGCTGCCTAACTTAACTTTCAGCAGTTAAGTTACACTGACTTAAAATTTCTACCTAAGTGCCTGATCCACAAAGCACTTACCTAGAAATTTCAGGCCGTGTAACTTAAGTGCCTCCGTCGCAAGGCGGTCCTCCTCTCCGGGGGGCGTTTAAAATTTAAATGAGGCACGCTCCCGCGCCGGCCGTACTGCGCATGCGTGTGACGTAATTTTCCCGACGTGCAGCGCGCGAACGTAATTGACGCCGGGCTTTGTGGATTGCGACGGGACACTAAAGTTGCGACGGGTGAAAAAAAATATACGCGCCGGGAAAACAAATAATTATAAAAAAAAATGACAGCGTCGCTCGGCATGCATTCCTGAGAGGGAGAACTCCATGCCAATTTTCAAAGAAAAAACCGGCATGGGTTCCCCCCCCAGGAGCATACCAGGCCCTTAGGTCTGGTATGGGTTGTAAGGAGACCCCCCCTACGCCGAAAAATCGACGTAGGTGGTCCCCCTACAATCCATACCAGACCCGTATCCAAAGCACGCTACCCAGCCGGTCAGGAAAGGGAGTGGGGACGAGCGAGCGCCCCCCCTCCTGAGCCGTGCCAGGCCGCATGCCCTCAACATGGGGGGGTTGGGTGCTCTAGGGGAAGGGGGGCACACTGCGGGGCCCCCCACCCCAGAGCACCCTGTCCCCATGTTGATGAGGACAGGACCTCTTCCCGACAACCCTTGCCGTTGGTTGTCGGGGTCTGCGGGCGGGGGCTTATTGGAATCTGGGAGTCCCCTCAAATAAGGGGGCCCCCAGATACCGGCCCCCCACCCTAAGTGAATGCATATGGGGTACATCGTACCCCTACCCATTCACCTGGAGGCAAAAAGTAAAAGTTATTAAACACACAACACAAGGGTTTTTAAAATAATTTATTAGTCTGCTCCGGAGGCCCCCCCTGTCTTCTTTATTAGCTCTAATACCAGGGGGGGCTTCTTCTTCCACTCTCCGGGGGTCTCTCCGCTCTCCGGGGGGGGTTTCTTCTTCCGCTCTCCGGTGGGGGTCTTCTCCGCTCTCCGGGGGTCTTCTTCTATCTTCGCCGCTCTCCGCTGTTGACTCGGTGCACCCCGGTTCTTCTCCAGCTGTCCGGGGCCTTCTTCTTCAGCGCTGGCTGCCTGCTATCTTCGTGTGTTAGCTCAATTACTAACAGGCAGCCAGCGCGGTCTTCTGTGACGTCACCTTCTTCTCTTCTGTTCTTCTCCCCTCTTCCGATGTTGACACGTCGCCTCTTGTCACTGCAATGATGGAAGCGCGCCTTGCATCCCATTTATATAGGCATCACCGTCCCATCATGCTCCGGTAGGTACCCACGTGGTGGGTGCACGTGGGTAGGCACCCACCACGTGGGTACCTGCCGGAGCATGATGGGACGGTGATGCCTATATAAATGGGATGCAAGGCGCGCTTCCATCATTGCAGTGACAAGAGGCGACGTGTCAACATCGGAAGAAGGGAGAAGAAGAACCTGACGTCACAGAAGACCGCGCTGGCTGCCTGTTAGTAATTGAGCTAACACACGAAGATAGCAGGCAGCCAGCGCTGAAGAAGAAGGCACCGGACAGCTGGAGAAGAACCAGGGTGCGCCGAGTCAACAGCGGAGATCGGCGAAGATAGAAGAAGACCCCCGGAGAGCGGAGAAGACCCCCGGAGAGCGGAAGAAGAAACCCCCCCCGGAGAGCGGAGAAGACCCCCGGAGAGCGGAAGAAGAAGCCCCCCCTGGTATTAGAGCTAATAAAGAAGACAGGGGGGGCCTCCGGAGCAGACTAATAAATTATTTTAAAAACCCTTGTGTTGTGTGTTTAATAACTTTTACATTTTGCCTCCAGGTGAATGGGTAGGGGTACGATGTACCCCATATCCATTCACTTAGGGTGGGGGGCCGGTATTTGGGGGCCCCCTTATTAAAGGGGACTCCCAGATTCCGATAAGCCCCCGCCCGCAGACCCCGACAACCAACGGCAAGGGTTGTCGGGAAGAGGTCCTGTCCTCATCAACATGGGGACAGGGTGCTCTGGGGTGGGGGGGCCCGCAGTGCGCCCCCCTGCCCCAGAGCACCCAACCCCCCCATGTTGAGGGCATGCGGCCTGGCACGGCTCAGGAGGGGGGGGGCGCTCGCTCGTCCCCACTCCCATTCCTGGCCGGCCGGGTAGCGTGCTTTGGATACGGGTCTGGTATGGATTGTAGGGGGACCCCCTACGTCGAATTTTCGGCGTAGGGGGGGTCTCCTTACAACCCATACCAGACCTAAGGGCCTGGTATGCTCCTGGGGGGGGGAACCCATGCCGGTTTTGAATTTAAAAATTGCCGTGGAGTTCTCCCTCAGGAATGCATACCAAATGCCGTCGCTTGAATGGGCCTTTACAAGGTGTGACTAATTTTCCACATTGTAAAACCAGCCCTAGTTTTGCGCAAGCAAATCGGAACTTACGCAGAAATCACAGTGCTGAAAAGCGTTGTGGATCTGCTTAAGTCCTCATTTGCATACTCAAAGCTGCATTTCAATGAGAAATGCCCCCAGCGGCGGATGCGGTACTGCATCCTAAGATCTGACCGTGTAAGTGTCTTACACATGTCAGATTTTCTGCCTAACTTTGGAAAAAGCCTTTTGAGGATCGTTTCCAAAGTTAGGCACAGACTGAACAGCAGTTCCGCCTGCATATCTCTTTTGGGAATCAGGCCCAATGAACCCAACGAAAATTTGTATTCAATCCAAATAGAATTTCGGACACGAATTACGAAATACTGGCTACAAACAAACCCGGCAATAACTCGATAAATTATGAATTTTCGATTTGTACGAAACAAACTGCACCTGTCCAATATATATATGTAGTATTCCTTCTGGAGAACACAGGGTGGTAATATTATATATCAAGCACTGGAGGCACAGCAGCAGGAGGAAGACTTCCAGGTGTCTCAAGGCCCACCTTATCTAGACATCTTTCTTATAGAGCCACATCAGAACAGGAAGAGCACAAGGAGAATGCAGAGGGTTGCTAGATCATAATTCAGTGCTTTTGAAATGTCCTCAGAATTCATAACAGCAGGGAAAGGGACCATTAATGTTTAGTCACCATTTTGGATCAACATTATAAGAGGAATATCACAGAGCTCACCCACCCTCACAGAGAGAGCATAAAATGAAACACACGGAGCATGTGCTGTGAAGGAACCTCTTAACCCCCTTTCCAGGGACCAGCAGTATACTGTTTTATAGCCAACATAGTTTGGAGCATCATGCCAGTAAAATAAGGAGAAGGAGTGCAGTGGAGGCCTAATGAGTCTTTTATTCTTTAGTTCCCAGTGTTCAGCTACTGCCAGGAGCTATAGGCACCTCCTTAAATATATTGTCCCAACTGCTCTTGATTGTGAGTGACCGGACCTTGAGTGAGCACCCCCATCTCCCTAGCCAGGGGACTGTTGTCACCTAGGAGACTGCCAGGGCAGGCATCATCTGGGAGGGGAGAGAGGTAAAGGTCAGGGTACATCATCGGGCTGGGCCACGGGCTCTGTCACTCCACAGTGGGCACCCATAGGGGTGGGGTGATTACCCTGGAGGCCCCGACACGCTGAGACCTAATGACCCATACACACAATCTGAATATCGAATATCGACGGATCGTACAACTTTTTTTGCCAACTATGCTGACTAAACGAAAATCGTACGATCTGACATCGTACAAGGAAAACGTTCGTGCTTGTCCGATCGAATAATATCGGATGGACTGTCATGATCGGCTCTCGAAAGTAGTGTACACACAATCCGAAAATTGTACGATTCTTCCTCGGATAATCGTTTTCGTCCGATATTCGGATCGTGTGTATGGGCCATAAGTCCGACTGTGAAATCACGACCACGCCCCACAGTGGACTTGATCAATCAGCCCACCTTCGCACACAGTGGTTATAAAGGTCTGGATAAACAGTTCTTTCCTAGATAATAGACAATACTATGGACAGAAGAGCCAAGTATGAAGTCTAAACCAAATGACTGTTCGGTTCATTTTGGTGCACAGGGAAAAAGTATAGTTAAAGTGATTGTAAATGATTACCTTGTAAAACAAGCCATTCAATTAAAATTGAAATAAAAGGCAAAACATTTGTGTATAGATATATAAAAAAAAAAACATAAATACCTTTTTTCCACCTTTTTTATAAGTTATCCTATCTCATCTGTTCCTTCCGGGGGAGGAGAAGCAACAGCACACTGAGCTTCCCTGTCAATAGTTGTAAAACGGGGGTGTGTCAGGACAAGTCTGATCATTGGAGGAGCATAGCTATATAACTGGCCACAATGTGCTCTCCTGCCTAGTGTGGTCAGTTTTTAATAGGAAAATGGAGGGACAGGCAGGAATACCAGGGATTTCACACAAAGGAAGCAATACACAGAGAACAGGAGTCTTCTTCATACAAGTACATGGTACAGCAGGCATTTATCTGGAATAGGAAATGCTGGAGTAACAAACATTTTAAGCAAAAATGTTGTGTGCCCATGCCTTTGGAACCTTTTGACTCAATACAATTTTAATAAAGTTAAAGAAATGTATAAGAAAAATAGCAGGTAAAACATTTTCAGAAAATCAAAGAACACTTTGCTGCTAGTAGATCATATTTGTCTTTCACCCTAAATGGTGTGTTTAAAGAAAACTTATATTTTTTGAAAAACAGTAAATTTATATCATCTCACCATATTTATTCATAGTAACTTGTAATTCTGACCTTGTTTAACTATAGAATTTTTTCATAACCAAAAGTTCATTTGTAGGGATATTACTTAAAAGAATACAGTTACATATCCATTAGCTGGCTTCACTGAAGTACTTAATCTGTCTCAGCTGCTTGAAGTGGATACAATTTAATAATTTGTTCAGCAAATACATTTTGCTGTTAAAAGCAGCAGTCCTATTTCCTTTCTCTAATCTTGAAGCAATATTAGGTTGAGCAGCTTCAACTGACTTTAGCTCCACTTACGTTTCATGACTTTAAGTCTCCACGACTAGTAAGACTATTTGTTCAGCTATTTTGCTGGATACACAGTATGCCCCAATATAAATGGTTGAGCTGTCTGACCAAATCATTAACTTGCCAAGGTATACCTTTTGTATACCTTTATGATAAGTGTATACAAGGTTCTGTATATATTTTGTTTACAGTTCCATTAGCTAATGCAGTTTATATTAACCTTCTTGCATTGTTAGTACTCTACTTGCCAGTTATAGTTTTTGGAACTGTAAAATAGTTTGCGCAGTAGGCTTTCCTGTATGCAGCATTGTACCATGACTGACAGCTTCTTTTTTTTTTTTTTCAAAAGATTCTTCCGTCTTGTTGAGTCACAGTTTACTAGCCAAATTGTCTATCATTTCATATAAATCCTCTAAAAAGCATTTGCAAATTTGAAAAGTTGTAATTTTTACCATGCCCATAAATCCATCACTTGATCCACTCCACTGGTCTCATTTGATCCCTGACAGGCCTGCCATTGTTTGTTGTCTATATACATATGAAATGCATTTTGTAGATTTTGGTCCATTTTAAAGATTTTATACCAATATTTTGCCACAAAATGTGATGTTATACTGCCTTCAACGCTGTACCTTGTCCCAGGCCGACAAGGCCCATGCCTAGGGTGGCACTTTGCAGGGTGACGGCAAAAATGTCACACCCCACACAAAAAAAAACAACCTCCTCCAGGCTCCTGCATGAAAAGAGTCCCTGCCAGCTTGTGCTACACTTTTAGTGTAGCACCAGTTATACGGGGTGGACTGGGCAGGGGGGGCAGGGCCCAGAAGGCAAATTAGTTTGGAGCCCCCATTAAGTGACCACACTACTGCTGGTATGATAATACCAGCCAGTGGCCTGATGTTCGGAAAGACCAGTGGACGCACTTAATACAACTGGTGACCGCCAATACTAGTAAGTGTGTCACTGGCAGCAGGTCTTAGCAGCCTAATGCTCTGCCTACCCTCCTTCATGGCATTCTTGGAAGGAAGTTATGATATGTAATGTAACTTCCTCCCAGGGCTCTCTGTTAATAGCACAGAGAAGAGAGGAGGGAAGCCCCTAGGTATGGCAGCAGAGGTTTTTTATTTGCCTTCCCACTGACAACTCTATGTGGTTTGTGAGTGCTAATGAATCATACCTGTTGTCCTGGAATTAATAGGGTTAAATCTTAAGAGCTCTGGTGTTGATATCTGGTGTAATGAAATTACCGTGATTTTGTAGTCTTCTGGATTAGAAGTTCATGTGGAAAAGTAACGAATGATCAGGCAATACATTTCGAATAAAGGAGCAGGTTTAATGAAAACAATAACAGTAAAAATAACAAACAGCTGCAGCTGGGAGTGACTTCATCACTCACTCAAAGAAAGAAAGGCAAGCTGGCCTTTTTATAATGATTTATTGACCATACAATTACATGTGGTACAATATGATTGGTTGCTAAAATGTACGTCATTGTAACTAACCATAGATAAAAATAATCGGACATCTACAGTTCAGACAGGTGTCTGAGATTGTCTGGGACTGTCTGAACTCTATCCTAATAAACTTTAACCCAGTAAACTTGTGACTGTCTTATAAAAAATACCAGCATGAAGCAGCGAGGTCATCTAAAGTTCAATATTTAGAAATTAAAATTTTCTATATTATGGAATAATATAGTATATGTTAATAAAGACTAATAATGATTGCTTTAATATTAAACAATATTATTGATTATAATATTACTACTATATAATAATAATAATAATAATAATAATAATAATAATAATAATAATAATAATAATAATATCATAATAATCAATGATGATAATTATATTAATAACATACAAATTAATATGAATTATATGAAATACATACAATAGACTAATATGGATTTCTACAACATATTTCCCCCCTGTTGAGGCTTTACACAAGCCTCACAGCAATTGCCTTTCAGAGACCACATGTACCCAACACTTATCACATAAATAGTCAAAAAAACAAAACAAAAAAACAATGGGCCAGATCCACAAAGCAGTTACGCTGGCGTATCTATTGATACGCCGCGTAACTGCTAGTTTGCTCCGGCGTATCTTTGTTTTGTATCCACAAAACAAGATACTCCTGAAGCTGGGCTAGATCCGACTGGCGTACGTCTTAGTACGCCGTCGGATCTAAGGTGCATATTTACGCTGGCCGCTAGGTGGCGTTTCCGTCGATTTCCGTGTCGAGTATGCAAATTAGCTAGATACGGCGATCCACAAACGTACGTCCGGCCAGCGCATTTTTCTACGTCGTTTCCGTAAGGCTTTTTTCGGCGTATTCACAAAGCACTTGCCTCTAAAGTTACGGTGGCGTAGCGTAAATCTGCCGGCGTAAGGGCGCGGAATTCAAATGTTAAAGATGTGGGCGTGTTTTATGTTAATTTTACTTGACCCGACAGCGCCCAGAGGCGATTCAGTTCGCATGTGTTGCGCTTTACAAGTCTCTCACTCAATTGACGTTTTTTCTGAACGGCGCATGCTCCGTCCGTGGGGGTATCCCAGTGCGCATGCTCGAAATTAACCCGGAACAAGCCAATGGTTACCACGTGAACGTCATTGTACGCAAAGCCTTATTCGCGAATGACTTATGCAAACGACGTAAAATTTTCAAAATTCGATGCGGGAACGATGGCCATACTTAACATAGGATACGCCTCTTATAGCAGGGGTAACTATATGCCGAAAAAAGCCTTACGGAAACGACGTAAAGAAATGCGCCGGCTGGACGTACGTTCGTGGATCGCCGTATCTAGCTAATTTGCATACTCGACGCAGAAATCTACGGAAACGCCACCTAGCGGCCAGCGTAATAATGCACCTTAGATCCGATGGCGTACTAAGACATACGCCAGTCGGATCTAGCCCAGCTTCAGGCGTAACTTGTGTTGTGGATACAAAACAAAGATACGCCGGAGAAAACTAGCAGTTACGCGGCGTATCAATAGATACGCTAGCGTAACTGCTTCATTGATCTGAGCCAATGTCTTAACCTTGGCTCCACCTGATGGTCACTATTACCCTGGCCATGTCACAATTTGGGGTGTTCACGGCAAATTCGAAAAGCCACGGATCACCCTGTAAAAGTCTATGAGAGAATTCTAAAGTGCTAATTTTAAAGTTATTGTCCTAAAAGTGTTTGTGAACCCGGGTCCTGCCCCAGGGGACATGTATCAATGCAAAAAAAGTTTGAAAAACTTCTGTTTTTTCGATAGCAGTGATTTTAATAATGCTTAAAGTGAAACAATAAAAGTGAAATATTCCTTTAAATTTCAAACCTGGGGGGTGTCTAAAGTATGCCTGTAAAGTAGTGCATGTTTCCTGTGCTTAAAATTGCCCCTGCACAAAGTGTTATTTCTGAAGGAAAAAAAGTAATTTAAAAATACTAGCGACTATTCGTGAATTGTTGGTCCCTGCAATACAGAGAAAGGTAATTGAAAAAAATGACAGGGGTCCCCCCCCCCTGTCCATTACTAGGTCCTTTGGGTCTGGTATGAATATTAAGGGGAACCCCTGCCACTTTTTTCAATGACTTTCATTGAAAGTCATCATTTATTTCTGCTACAAATTGACTTAAAACCTTTGAAATTGTATAGTTTTTTTTATTCAGAGACACTAAAAAATAAAATGGTAGGTGTTGCCATATTTTTGTATCACGCTGTATTTGCACAGCGGTTTTTAAAAAGATATTTTGGGGAAAAAAATACACTTTAACTACTTAAGACCCGGACCATTATGCAGGTAAAGGACCTGGCCAGTTTTTTGCGATTCGGCACTGTCGCTTTAACTGACAATTGCGCGGTCGTGCGACGTGGCTCCCAAACAAAATTGGCATCCTTTTTTTCCCACAAATAGAGCTTTCTTTTGGTAGTATTTGATCACCTCTGCGTTTTTTATTTTTTGCGCTATAAACAAAAATAGAGCGACAATTTTGAAAGAAATTCAATATTTTTTTTTCTTCTTTTGTTTGCTGTAATAAATATCCCCAAACAAAATATATATATATATTTTTTCCTCAGTTTAGGCTGATACGTATTCTTCTACTTTTTTAGAAAAAAAATCGCAATAAGCGTTTATTGATTGGTTTGCGCAAAAGTTATAGCGTTTACAAAATAGGTGATAGTTTTATGGCATTTTTATTAATATTTTTTTTACTAGTAATGGCGGCGATCAGCAATTTTGTTTGTGACTGTGACATTATGGCAGACACATTGGACACTTGTGACACATTTTTGGGACCATTGTAATTTTCACAGCAAAAAGTGCTATAAAAATGAACTGATTACGGCGTGACACTTAGGCCCCATACACACGAGAGAATTTATCCGCGGATACGGTCCAGCGGACCGTTTCCACGGATAAATCCTCTCAAAGATTTCCGCAGATTTCTATGCGATGGAGTGTACACACCATCGCATTGAAATCCGCGCGGAAATCCTCTGGCGATGACGTGTCGCGCCGTCGCCGCGATTATGACGCGGCGACGGGCGCGACGCTGTCATATAAGGAATTCCACGCATGCGTCAAATCATTACGACGCGTGCGGGGAATCCCTTTGGACGGATGGATCCGGTAAGTCTGTACAGACGAGCGGATCCATCCGTTGGAATGGATTCCAGCAGATGGATTTGTTGTGCATGTCAGCAAATATCCGATCTGCTGGAATCCATCCCAGAGGAGATTTCTCCGCGGAAACAGATCCGCTGGCGTGTACACACCATAGGATCTATCCGCAGAAACCCATTTGCTGGGATTTATCTGCGGATGGATTCTATCGTGTGTATGGGGCCTTAGGCAACTTTCACACTGGGGCGGGAGGCACGGTGGCGGTATAGTGCCGCTAAAAATAGCAGTGCTATACCGTCGGATTTGCCGCGGGATTCGACCACTAGCGGTGCGGGATTAACCCCCGCTAGCGGCCAATAAGGGGTTAATACCGCCCACAATGCGCCTCTGCAAAGGGGCATTGCGGGCGGTATTGCTGCGGTTTCCCATTGTTCCCAGGGAAGGAGTGGTGAAGGAGCGGTATACACGCCGCTCCTTTCACCGCTCTAAAGATGCTGCTGGCAGGAGATTTTTTTCTCTCCCGCCAGCGCATTGCCTCAGTGTGAAAGCCCGAGGGCTTTCACATTGAGTATGCAGTGCAGGAGTTTTTCAGGCGGTATAGCAGCGCTATTTTTAGTGCTGTACCACCTGAAAAACTCAGTGTGAAAGGGGTCATAAAGGGCAATGTACCTGTACGTGCCTTTGCCCAGCCGTGCCATTCTGCCAACCTATATGGTTGTTAGGCAGTTCTTAAGTGGTTAATTAGTTTTAATGCACAAAATATATTATAATACCCAATTGTTTGAAAAAAATGATGTTACTCTGAATAATTAGATACTTAACATGTCAGGCTTTAAAATTGCATACTGTACAACAAACTACAATACTTAAAAATGTCCATTTAGTTTAGAGTTTCACAAGCGGTCTGGTGCTAGAATTATTTCTCCTGTTATAACATTTGTGAAAATACTTCACATGTTGTGGCTTTGTATGAATACAGGACCTACATATGAGTTTGCCTTTGCAGTCAAGCATTTTTTTATTATATTATTTATTTTACTACATTTTTTTATACTGTCTCCTTATTTTTTAACACTTTTATTGCTGTCACAAGGGATGAACAACATCCCTTGTGATCGCATCAACAGTTATGCCGCGTACACACCATCGCTTTCTGCGATGGAAAAAAACATCATTTTCAAAAACGTCAATTTAATTGACCGTGTGTGGGCAAAAACGTCGTTTTATGTCTTCTAAAAAACGACAGAAAAAAATTGAAGCATGCTTCAATTTTATGTGTCGTTTTTGGCCGACGTCGTTTTCTGTGTTCTAAACATTGACCGTGTGTACGTAAAAACGTCGATTTAAGCCCGCGCATGCTCAGAAGCAAGTTAGGAGACGGCAGCGCTCATTCATGTAAAACGACTGTTCAGAATGGAATCAGCACATTCGTTAAGGTGTTTTTCAGCTTATAGACAAGAAAATAAAGCGCTTCTTTAACCCCTGCTTTTAACTGCTACCCAGAAATGGACGTTTGTTGCGGCTGATCTTGTTACATAGTTATGACAAGCTTTTAATTAGTTTCTTTCTTGTTTGATAATGTTTATGTTTGTGTTCTGTTATTTAGTATCTTCCATCTTAAACATTTTAAATATATATATTGGTCCACCTTGTTTTTTTTTTTGTCACCAATTTGATTAGTAATCTCTATTTTGTGTTTATTTAGGAGTGTGTGAAGTGTCTGCAACAACCTAATTTTTTAGTTAACTCACCCACAAGCATGTTTTTTTACCTTGTTAATGTTTGCATTATTTATTTTGTAATGGGTCTGCCCACTCAATAATGATCTCTCAAATCTACAATAAAGAAACATGTTGAAATTTGGCTGAAAAATTAACATTTATTTTAGTCTTCCTAAAAATTTCAAAAAAAAAAGGTGGCAACCCAAAAACACAACATAATAAAAACAAAGATGCCAAGGTAGGCAGCACTTTAGAGCATGCTTGATTTTTTCTGAAAACAAGGGTCCCCGAAGCCACAAATACAGCCTGTGAGTCCACATTAAAATTCCATCAGGGGCACCGTATTATTTCTTGGCCTTTTTCTTCCCAGCAGCCTTCCCTGCAGTCTTCCCTGCAGCCTTCCCTGTAGCCCGAGTCCTTGGGGGCTGGGTTCCTGGAGGAGATGAGGTGGCAGGAGCCAGAGCAGCCTCATGAGGTGGAGGAGCAGGAGCAGGTGCAGGAGCAGGAGCAGGAGCAGGAGCAGGAGGAGCAGCAAGGACAGGAGGAGCAATCCGCACAATGTGGGTGTCGTCATCGAGCTGCCCCAGGGATGCCATGGTTATGGCTTGGAAGATGAGGAGTTCGCAGCGCACACGCTGGCTCTGCTCCAGATTGTACATCTTGGCTGCAATGAGCGCTGCGAACCCCTCAACTTCACTGGGTGGCTCTCGGATGGCTGCAGTAGCTTGGCGAAGCAGGCCCTGGGTCTCCTCCTCCATTTGTCGCATACTCCTGAGCCGTTTATTGGGATTGCGGAATGGAGGGATCCGGGAGATGGTATCCCGCCGGCGTGCCTCCTGGGTCCCACTGGGGCCTGCCACCTCCTGGCTCCCAGTGGGCTCTGCCACCTCCTGCCTTGCAGTTGGCCCTGGCTCCTCCTGGCTCCCTGTGGGCCCTGTCTCTTCCTGGCTCCCTGTGGGCCCTGGCTCTTCCTGGCTCCCTGTGGGCCCTAGCTCTTCCTGGCTTGGGTCTGCCTGTGTATCAAAAAAAGGAACATATGTTATTTGTGTTTGTCATTAATCACACACATTTTTACAATCATGAGTGATGCAAATTGAATGTCAATATATATTACACACAGGGTCGCCATCCCTAATTATGTGGCCCCTTAAACACCTTCAGACATGGTCCCCCCTGGAATTATGTGGGTTGTTGCATGCCTAATTTAGTAAATAAGTGGCCTTTTCCCCAAAAATTATTTTATTCAATTTAGTGTCAACTAGATAGTACTCAAAAAGGGTGTCTTCCATCTGGGACCCCTTGCAGGTGTATTGCGTTACTCCCCCCTACTGGCCTATCTGAAAATGCCACCCACTCCTTCATAAACATTATTAATTTGCCCATTTTGACCCCATCATGTTTTCCCACTACTGACTATTGATCCTATCCCTAAACTTACGAGATTCACATAGAATTTAGAACAATAGTAACATACATTTACCATTATTACTATACTTGTCATATACTAACTAAATTCATACAAAAAACACATACCATTCTCCATGGCTCACAATTGGGGTCCTCCAGGAACTCTTCCTCTTCCTCCGAGCTTGCCTGCTCTTGTCTGCAGGGAACACTGGAGGATTGGCTGCTGGGAAGCTGGGAGCTACCTCTTGGGGGGAAGGGTAGACATGGATGTCCTGGTCTCAATGTGGTCGTCCAGGAACTGCAGCTGACTATAGTACCACAGGGTTGGTTTGTATATGGAGTCAGCTGCAGCCCCAGACCTCATTGAGGCCAGGACTTGGACCCGTTGGGCCCTGTAGGTGCCCCTGATGGAATTGATTTTGCTTTTCACAGTGGCTGTTGTGGCGTTGGGGACCCTTGTTTTCAGAAAAACAAGCATGCTCTGTCTAGCTTTCTCCCTGGCATCTTTGTTTTTATTTATTGTGCTTTTGGTTTGCCACAGAACAGGATGTTCCTTCCATTTTTGTATGAATTCTGTCAGGAACTCCGCATCCTTGAAGGGATCCATTCTTTCTGCACATGAAACAGAAGCCAAAACATAATGTAATTAAAGCCACTAGCTTACTTCCCCTAACTAGCCCACAAACTCATTCCCTATTCACTATAATAAAGTCGGAATAAAAAACTTACGTCTCGTCGTTAGGAAAGATCGTGATTTACGCCTTCTTCCACAGACAATGCACGCCGTTTACAAACACGTCCCATCCCTTTTACACTACGCACGCGTGACGCTCCGCACGACACCCCGCCCCTGACGTTCGGTATCGTCCTTTCCACGCCCCTTCTCTGTCGTTTGGTGAGTGAGAAAAGATGGACAACATGGAGGTGTCTTCTAGCTCAAGCCAGGAGGCAGGCCAGGCCCAACCACGCCGCAGATTCCGCTGCAGAGCCTCCAATATGAGTTTTCATGAAATGGTGGAGATGGTCACCATATTGAGGAGGGAGGACTATGATGCCAAGCATGGCCCCTACATGCATCCCAATAAAGTAAAAGCCCAAATTATGGAGAAGGTCATCCGTAGGCTCCAGCGGAAGTTTGGGAAAACCAGGAGCAGAGAGCACCTGCGCAAAAGGTGGTCGGATTTAAAAAAAAGGGAACCCCACCAACTTTATAGAATTAATAGGGTGATTCGAAGAAGAAGTAAGTTTTTTCCATGTGTATTAATTATTTTGGTGTGTTCTTTGTGCCATTTTTTTTTTTTTTTTCCAGGTTGACCATAAAATGAATATTATGAATGTGGACGCATGATGCAGTCGTCGCAGTCGTCGTTCATTCGCTGACTTTCAATAATCCAAGACCATATTAATGAGAAATGGCATCATGCCTAGTTTGCATGTGCAAAGGGGAGTTGAAGCACTGTATCTGAACAAAAATCGTAAATTTAGGAATTGTGGGCGAATGAACGACGACTCCTATGACCAATTAGTCGACACAAATCTGAAAGTTGTGACATTTTTGGGGCTTAAAAAAAAGGTGTATTCAATTCTGGAATTGATGGAAATGTGTTTCAGCTTATTTTAGAAGAAACGTAAATACCTTGAGATTCACAAAAAGGAGCGTTTGCTACTCCTTTTTTTATTGAACATGTGTACTCAGTAGCACAATTGTTTGTCACAATCACAACCTATGTTGGGTCACACACAGGGGTGAGCAGATCCAGGGGAGACTTGGTTAGCTTACATATCTAAAATTAAAAATTTGGTTAACAGATTTGACATTACTTTGTGAATGGATTAAATACTGGTCTATTTTCTTGATAATTGTTTAAAAATCAACAATATTGACCTTTTGTTTATAATTTAGTAATTTTTGGGTGTCATTTCAGGCCGCTCGTAATGTTTGAACCTCATGTTTTCCCTTTCTTCAATCTTGTAGGGCACAATGAAGCAGAAAGGCAGGAGGCACAAGCCAATCAAGCCACACCCCCGAGGGATGTAGAGGAAGAGGAACCTGCCTCAACATCCGGTAAAGTAACATCTACCACATTTTCTGTGAATATAGATATAGGCATACAATCTTTTAACACATGTTTTGGTTCCACATTTCAGGAGGAAATCGGGCTGGTCAGGGACTGGACACGTATAGTGCACAGCTCCTCATCGGCGAGGTTCTCACCTGCAGGGCCCAAGTCGAGGACATACGTCTGGCCTGCCGTGAAATACGCCACAAAGCAAAGACGCTGGAACGGCAGCTTAAAAATTTTATTAATGTTTTGGGGAGGGTTTAATTGTTTGTGTATTTTATTTTTTCCTTGAATTTGAAAAACAAAAAAAATAAATAAAAAAAAAATATTTTGTACTAATCAAAAAAGACAAAAAATAAATAAAATAAATTATATTTTCTACTAATCAAAAAAGACCAAAAAAAAATACAAAAATTATATTTTCTACTAATCAAAAAAGACCAAAAAAAAAAAAATATATATATTTTCTACTAATCAAAAAAGACCAAAAAAAAAAATAAAAAAATTATTTGTTGTACTAATCAAAAAGAAAAAAGTAAGAAATAAATAACATTTTGGACTCCAAACAATTTGTGTGTAGTCATTGGTATCAATGCAGACTCATTCAATTACTCAGGCATATTTGTAGAGTTATTAAGATTTAACACTCATGGGAATTTATGACATCCCAAACACATGGCTGGATGAGAACCTAGGAAAAAGAAACATTACCCCCCAAAACTTACAAATAAATAAATAAAAAAAAAAAAACACTGTTTCATCAAACAAAAAGTAAATTTTATTCTTTAGTCAAGATCAGGCATTTCAATGGCCCCCCTCCCCATAAAATAGTCCACATATGATTGACGCACTGCACGTGCGGTTTGGGGGGCCAAGCCTCTATGGCTAGCCTGATGTCCCGGCTCCGGAGCCACAACATCAGCCTCATCAGGCAATACCGTCAGGTAAGTTTGTGAATTTCGTTTTAAAAAATTGTGCAAAATGCAACAAGATAGGATGATGTAATTCCACTTGTATTCCGCCAGGTTTATTGCTGTTAAAAACAATCTGAATCGGCTGGCCATGATTCCAAAGGCATTCTCTACCACACGTCTTGCTCTGGCCAGCCGATAATTAAAAACCCTCCTCTCATGGGTGAGGGTGCGTCCGGGAAATGGCCTCATGAGGTGGGGACCCAAACCAAAAGCCTCATCTGCTACAAACACGAAGGGCAGACCCTCTTCGTTCTCCTCCGCAGGTGGCAATCCTAGGTCCTCCAACCGAAGCCGTTGGGCGAACTCCGTCTCCGCAAAGACACCGCCGTCCGACATCCGGCCATTTTTCCCAACATCCACGTACAAGAACTCGTAATTGGCAGAGACCACCGCCATCAAAACAACGCTGTGGAACCCCTTGTAATTGAAGAAATGGGATCCACTATGGGGTGGGGGCACAATGCGGATGTGCTTGCCATCAATGGCTCCTCCGCAGTTCGGAAAGTTCCAACGCTGGGAGAAGTCCGCTGCCACAGTCTGCCATTCCTGTGGCGTGGTGGGGAACTGGATAGAAAGAAAATAAAAAATACATTAAAACAAAGATTTTGAACAGAATATAGCTAAAATTACAAGGGATCCCACCAACAATTCCACAAAAAAGGTTAGTATTAAAAAATAACATGTGAACACTTAAGCATATTAATCACCCCCCTCTGATGTTGAAAAAATAACAACCCCCCAAAAAAAATCTAACTAAGAAAAATAATTATTAGTATGTAGTTCAAAAATCTAGGGGGGGGGGGTTTGGACAATGGAGGCCACAAATAAACGGGGATATAGGGACTATCAAAATGCAGCACTACAATGGAGGCCACAAATAAACGGGGATATAGGGACTATGCTAGGTGGGTTTGGCCACAACATAGAATGATGGACAGGTTGGCTAAATTAAATAAACATGTAGGGCTTTACAAATTGTGTAGAACAGCATACATAGAGACAAAGTGAGCATTCTGAGCATATTAGAAAAGTTTTTTTTTTTTTTTTTTTTTGGGACATAGTTTGACCATTGAAAGAACAACACTTACCTTAACATAGTCCTCCTGAAGAACCTGAATGATGGCCGAACAGGTCTCAGGGATTATGAGGCCCAGAGCCTGGGGGGAGATGCCCGTCGAGAACTTCAAGTCCTGCAGACTTCTCCCTGTTGCAAGGTAGCGCAACGTAGCAACTAGCCTCTGCTCAGCAGTGATGGCTTCCCGCATAACGGTGTCCTGCCTGGTGATATATGGCGACACCAAAGCCAAAAGCTGCTGAAATACGGGGTCAGACATCCTAAGAAAATTCCTGAAATCATCAGGGTTATTTTCTCGGATCTCCCGCAGCAGAGGCATATGAGAGAACTGGTCCCTGCGTAGCAACCAGTTCTTGGTCCACAACCTCCTCCTCACCCTGTTCATGGACCGTCGCTGGGATGCAGCACACATCCTAACAACAAGCACAGCACGATCTCGGCGACGAGTTCGTACCCGCAACATGGCTAGAAAACGGTCGTCAAATCAGATCAGACTAAAAATTACGCCCTGAAGTAAAGAATGGCCTTTGAAGAACGACCTGCTAAACAGCACCGTGCACACAAAACGTAATGCCAAAACAAATACGTCCTTAGTACAAGCACTGTATCACAGATCCGACAACAAATAGACAAACTGTACGACAGAAAACGAAATTTAAAGCACAGTCACTGAAAATCACGAATCGTATCTCACCAAACTTTTACTAACACGCAGCAACACGATATCAGCAAAAGAGGCCATCTTCCGCATGGAAACGACCCTTTATAGTGACGTCGTGCGTGATTGACGGAACTGCGCTGTGCTAGAGCGTTGTGAAAAAGCGATGGTGTGTATGCTACGTCGTTGTTCAAATTGAAGTTTGAAAAATGACGTTTTTTTAAAGCACATAAAGCGTCGCATTTTTTTATCGCAGAAAGCGATGGTGTGTACGCGGCATTACACGTTCTCTTTACTGGGACATATGCGGTCTATTAGCCCTTAAAAACATCTGATCAAACCGAGAGTGTCTTTTAACCAGAAGGAGAATGAAGGTTACAATATTTGTACTTTTTGTTTTAATGTAAAGAAAACACATTTTTATGCTGACTGCTATGACTCTGCAATGAAATGTACTTCCATTTGACCATAAAATGTAGTATGTAACTTTAAAGTAGCTTATTCAGGACACTTGTTATACTAAATACTGTAAGTCAGTTGGTCTAAAATATGTAAGTGGTAACTTTGGTATTTCTGAGATAAAATAAATCCACCCACAGCTTACTGTAGCTATACAGATTGCAAGGATTTTAACAAATGTTTTTGGCAGTTTATATTTTTCATGTTTTTTTTTTGTTTTTGTTTTTTATGGTGGTATGTTATGCTATATATTTGTGTTTGAAAAGTTTTCTTTAAAAAATGCAAATAGTTTTAATCTGGATACATGGCTGTGACAATGACCTTGTGCCTGCAAAATTATCCTTAGTGCCTGTGTGATGAAGCATACACACGGCCGGGATTCCCGGCCAAAGCTCCATCGCAGTTCTCCTGTCGGGAAAACCGGCCGTGTGTAGGGTGAAAGACTGACTGAGCAGCTTTACCCTCAGGATTTCCGACGGGAACTGTTCCCGTCAGAAATCCTGCACGTGTGTATGGGATCGCTGATCGCCACCATTAAAAATAAAACATTAATAAAAATGCCATAAAACTATCCCCTATTTTGTAAATGCTATAACTTTTGCGCAAACCAATCAATAAACGCTTATTGCGATTTTTTTTTACCAAAAATAAGTAAAATAATCTGCCTAAACTGAGAAAAAAAAATGTTTTTTTTTTTTACATTCTTTGGGGATATTTTAAATAGCAAAAAGTAAAAAATATTGAATGTTTTTCAAAATTGTCGCTCTATTTTTTTTTTCCAGGTTTTATTTCAAATAGTTTTTATTGAGGTTTTCAAAGTACAGTATAGCAAGTACAATAACAAAGTGTAAAATATGCCAAAAAATTACAGCGTACCTATGATGAACATTAGGTGAGTACTATGTGTGCGCTAAGGTGCACCTGATTTGATTCGGTATATCCATAGTACCATAGTAACATCGGAAAGAACAAAAACCATACCAAGAGGGAGGGTCTTGGTGTTAACATAGTGTGCGTTACTTCAAGAGCATAACACAGAGGGAGGGGAGGCAGGGGAAATAGGGAGCGGGTGAAGTCATGTCAAGGGGAGCGGGGAGGAAGGGGGGGGAGGGGGGGAAGGGGAGGGGAGAGCACCAGTAAGGATCGCAACATAGAACAAAAGTGTATCACTTGGCGTATGTGTTTGTGTACCAAGTGGTCCAAGGTTTCCAGAGGGCGAGCAATTTAGAGTAAGTGGGTTTCCCCCGGGCTAAGACAGTTTCATATGTGTAGTGGGTCTGTACTAGGTTAATGACCTCCGTGAGTGTGGGGGTATCTTTTGTTTTCCATTTCCTAGCAATCAGCAGTTTCGTCGCTAAGAAAACGTGTGTGGTCACCAGTCGATGGGTCGGTGGTAGGTCGTCGATAGTTAAGTTGAGAACGGCTAGGTGGGAAGACAGAAGTATGGGGGAACGAAAGATGTCCCGCAAGGTCGTCTCAACTGCCGACCAAAGTTGTCGTACGAGTGGACATGTCCAAAAGATGTGTAAGAGTGTGCCAGGTAGGCCACAGTCTCTCCAACACATGTCAGAGGCATGTGTATAAAACTTGGCTATCTTGTGGGGTGTCATGTACCATCTCATTAGTATTTTTTGGGTCAGCTCCCACAGGGAGGTACAAGAGGTGTATTTATAAACAGACTTAATTGCCGTTTGCCACTGCTCATCAGTAAAGAGAGTCTGGACATCAGTTTCCCAATCGTCCAGGGGTTTAGTTTTGTGGAATAAGGTCTTGTCCTGGAAAGTGGAGTACAATATGGAGGTACCCCTAGGTTTACTAACGTCATTTAGGAAGTAGTTCCAGATGTGAATTGGTAAAGAGCCTTCTAGAGAAGGGTTTGCTGCTAGGCACTTCTGTATCCTATAGTATGTGAAGTAATCCCTGGTTGGAGCGAGGAACTGTTGTTGTAGTTGTAGAAAAGAAGTAGTAGCCACAAGGAAGCGTAGGTCAGAAGTGGAGTGCACTCGATCTGCAAGCCAAGTCGGGATGGTCAGGTCGGGTGATAGCAGTTCCAATGTTTCTAGCGGGACCGGTATGGGTTTGGTCAGATGGCTCGTCCATCGGGTGTTGTGAAGGATTTTCCATGCCTTAACAGAGGCTTGGATGGTAGGAGAATAGAGTGTCAATGGTGCATTTTTTGTGGTCATGCTAAATAGCCACCTGGCTAGGTTAGGTCCCGGTGTCGCTGTGTTTTCTATGTCTCCCCATAGTGTAGATGGCGAAGTGGAGAACCAGTCTCTCATTTGGGAGAGGATTGAGGCCAAATAGTAGTCCCTGATGTCTACGTGACCCATCCCGCCCACTGACCTGTGTTTAATGAGTTTAGAGTGGCCACATCGAGATTTTTTCCCTTGCCATACAAATTGTGTCAAAATGGACTGTAGAGAATTGAGATAGGAGCGTGAAAGAGGCACGGGCAACGTGCGGAAGATGTATAACAGCCTGGGGAGTAGCATCATTTTGAATGCCGCGAGGCGACCCGCCCATGAGAATTCGTGTTTAGAGAGGTTGTTAGTTTCTTTGATCAGTATTTGCTTAATGCTAGTGTAGTTATGCTTTGAGGTATCTTTTAGCGACTTACAGAGTGTTACACCCAGATATGTTATGCCATCGTCTGCCCAGGTGTAAGGATAAGTGTGTCTGAGTATGTTACTAGTAATTGCGTCCAAGCCCAGGTCTAGAACATGAGATTTTTGTTCATTCACCTTGTAATACGAAACAGCACTAAATCTCTGTAACAGCAGTTGTACCGAAGCCAGGGAGGATATTGGATCTGTGAGCATTAATATCACGTCGTCCGCAAATAAATTAATTTTGTGGTCTTTAGTGCCGAAGCGGAAGCCCGCTATATCGGGGTGAGACCTGACATGTTCCGCGAGCGGTTCCATGACCAGGTTGAATATGAGCGGGGACAAAGGGCAGCCTTGGCGGGTGCCATTGGTTATGGAGAATGGTCGTGACAACATTTCTGAGGTATATACTTGGGCCGAGGGGGAGGAGTATAGCGCCAATATGGCCGACAGTATAGGGCCCTGGAAACCAAATTTAATAAGAGTCGCTCTCATATAGTCCCAATGGACTCTGTCGAACGCCTTCTCTGCATCCAAGGAAAGGAGCAGAGAAGGCGTTCGGGTGGATCCAGCACCATGTATGATGTTGAGAATCCTGCGGGTAGCGTCATATGTTTGCCTCCCTTTTGTGAAGCCCGACTGGTCTTTGTGAATGAGCAGGGGCATCAAGTTAATCAGCCGGTTGGCTATGAGTTTGGCATAGATCTTGGTGTCTATATTGAGTAAGGATATGGGGCGAAAGTTCTGCGCGTGGGTGGGTTCCTTGCCTGGCTTTGGCAGTGTAATAATCAAGGCGGACAGCATTTCAGGAGGGAGAGAGTAGGATGAGGCAGCGTCATTGCAGACATTCGAGAGGAAGGGCGCTAGTGTTTGTCCAAAGAGTTTGTAGTACTCACTAGTGAGTCCATCGGGGCCCGGGGACTTGTTAGAGGGCAATTTCGAAATGGTTTCTAGAATCTCTTGAGGAGTAAACGGGGTGTTCAACGTCAAGAGCTGGTCGCTAGATAATCTGGGAAGGTTAATTTGCTCTAGAAATGCTGAAATGTCTTGGGGGGAGGGCTGCGTAACTGAGGAGTCGTCTTTTAGGTTATAGAGGGTATTGTAGTAATGGCGGAAAGCCTCGGCGATGGCCGAGGGGTCTACTAGTTTTTGTTTGGAGGCAGGGTGGTATATATGGGCGATTTTGGTTTTGGCATAATGCCCTTTGATCCTGGCAGCCATGGCCTTACCGGCTTTATTACCCGTGGAGTAATGTTTAGCCCCGAAATGTGTGTGGGCTTTCTCTTAGGAGTCTAAAAGATGGGACCTCAGCTCCTGTCTAAGGAGACCTAATTTATGCTTAAGGGCCCTGTCAGGGTGAGATTGGTTTAGGTTTTCCAGTGATTTGATTTCTGCCGTCAGGGAGTCTAGACGTTGTGTTCTCCTCCTCCTCTCTCTAGCTCCAATCTGGAGGAGAATCCCCCGCACGAATGCCTTATGGGCATTCCATAAAACAGAGTTATCTGCAACAGAATCAGTATTCAATGCAAAAAATTCCTCTAAACATTTCCTGATATAATCTGAATAAAGCGGAGAGTTCATGAGAGCTGAATTAGCCCTCCAAATTCTTGTAGCAAAGGCAGATGGAGAGTCACTTGTAGTTAGGGCAATAGGTGCGTGGTCTGACCACGTGATGGTACCTATCTCAGATGCTGAGGCAGTGGGCAGGGTCCACTTGTCAACCAAAAAGTAGTCAATTCGAGTGTAGGAGTTATGGCAAGGAGACAAAAAGGAATAGTCTCTTTCGGTGGTGTGGTGGCAACACCATACATCGTACAGGTCATGCGAGCGTATGAAAGTGCCCATAGGCGATGCTGTTCTGTTGGGCCTGGAAGAAGCATCGATTGAATTATCTGGTACAATGTTGAAGTCACCGCAGATGACAAGGCGGCCTTGTTTAAAGCGGTCTATTTTTTTCATCAGTTTGGACAAGAAGTGAATTTGGCCTTTGTTTGGTGCGTACACCGACACAATGGTGTGTCTGACACCATTCAGAGAGCAGTCCAGTGCTAAGAATCTGCCATTGGGATCAGTGAGAGTATTGTGAGTGACTAGAGACACCGTGGTCTTGAAGGCCATCAGTATGCCATTTTTTTTGTCAGGTCCCAAGGCTTTGAGTATGGTAGGAAAGTCCTTGTTCGTACATTTGGGCTCTGCAGTGAGTTGAAAATGTGTCTCTTGTACACAGAGGATATCGCATTTGGAGATGCCCTTTTGGCCGGGTGGTTTAGGCCCATTACATTCAGTGACAGAAATTTTGGCATCGTGGAAACAAAAAAGGTGCGGTGCGTAAATGGAAGAGGTAGTACTCACAGCTCGTCTGGCTCTGGATCAGGACCTGGTAGGATCTCGCAAGCCCTGAGGTTCTGGGGGATCACAAAGGTAGGTTCTTCAGTGGAGGCTGTGTAGTGGTAGAGAGGTGCTCTTCCGGAAACAGGATAGGTGGAGGGGAGAAGAGGACAACAGTTATTGCAATAGAACGGATATGCAATGGGATCAGGTAAGGAAATGAGGGGAAGGAGCAATAAACACAAGCAAGGATCAGTGGAATACCAGCAGAACCACTGAGCGTAGCTGGAGGGTAAAAGTTTGTGAACTACCTGCAACGAGCAGGCACCGGACCGGAGTGCTTAGTGAAAAGTAGAGACAGAGCAGCACTGAAACATGGTCATTTGATCCCATCGGAGTGAGGGCATTTCGTGGGAGGCAGCTGTTTCCCTGCAGCGGGCGTGTGGGGTAATGGCACCCCCTCCGGGATGATCTTCCATTTTTTAAGCAAGCATATTCCTTCCTCAACTGTGTGTATGGCATGTGAAAAAGGGGGA
Source organism: Rana temporaria (assembly GCF_905171775.1). Taxonomy (NCBI): domain Eukaryota; kingdom Metazoa; phylum Chordata; class Amphibia; order Anura; family Ranidae; genus Rana; species Rana temporaria. The sequence continues at coordinate 223,895,270 of NC_053493.1, forward strand.
ACTAAAGCGCTAGCCAATACTCTCAATGTGAGGAATAAATAATATAAACAATAACGTGAGTGAATGAATAAATGCAGCTCAAATCTATAATGTGCTAACAACAAAAAATGTAAAATGAATAAGTTTGAATGATGAGCGCAAAAATAAGTGAATGGTGAATATCCACAAAATGATAAAATATAAATAGGATCCCCAATACAGGGGAAAACCAATAAGTGAATGAATTATGATCTAAATAGACCAATCACTCAAAACACTGTGGCTGTGATAATAAACAATGAAGCAAAAAGTCCTGTGTTATAAAGAAATTAAAATAAATATATATAAAATCAATATAAATATAAATGAAAGTCCCAAAGTGATCGACAATAATCTTGTGCATCCAAATCAGAAAATGTTTACACGATCCCACCGGCAGCTGAGCTCACGGAGCGCTTACCTTCCTGATGTATATAAACAGCATGTGGATGCTCAGATGGAGACTTAAAAAACCTTCCTTCTGCTGGGACGAGCTGGTCCAATCCTCGATCCTGTTGCCTGGAGAGCGTCACCCTCACTGTGTGTGGTCCGGGGCTACACCAAAATGGAGGCTCCGTGCTCAGATCATATACAGGCCATCGATCGAGTGTAAAAGAAGGAAAGAGGAAAGGAGCTCCAAATGGTGAAATATTTCACAGCAATCGATTTATTATAAGTCCAAATAGTAAAATGCTCAACATGAGCTAGAATTAAAACGTTGAAACAGCAAGTATCTAATGTGCGGACGGAACGTCACGTCACTTCCGGTCACGTCTAATCAGGGCCTTACGCCTTGCGTCACGACACGTGACTTCATCAGAGGCTGTGTGTATGGCATGTTTCACTCCATTTTTGGTCACTAGGAGTTTGGTCGGGAACCCCCATTGGTAGGGTATTTTATGATTGGTGAGCGTCTTGGTAATGGTTTGCAACTGCCGGCGTTGTTGCCTGGTGTATTGGGAAATGTCTGCATAGAGTTGCAGCTTGGAGTATGGTGGTGGTAGGTGATCCAGGCATCTGTTTTTGGACAGGAGCATGTCCTTGGTGTGGAAGAAATGTATTTTCATTAGCGTGTCGCGGGGGACCTCCGCCGGTAGGTGGGGGGGTTTTGGCAGGCGGTGTATGCGGTCTATTATAGTTTCCACAGGAGGAAGATTAGGTAGTAAGGTGGAAATCATTTCCCTAGCATATGTATTGAGATCTGCTGGGATGATCGATTCGGGTATACCGCGAATCTTGACGTTATTAAGTCTCGACCTGTCCTCGAGGTCCGCCATTTTGGCCCGTACCCACTGTTGCTCATCTCTAACATGGTCGTGGGCGTCCACCAGGTCATTCACTGAGTCATGAATGTCATGGCGCTCATCTTGTTTTCAATATGCCCCATCCTGTTCCCTATGTATCCCACCTCCAGTTTAAAGGCAGCAAACATAGAGGAAATGTCACTGTGTAGGGAGCTATGCAGTGATGTGAGCATCTCTTTTAGCTGTGTGTCCACGACAGGCTGGCCTGACGTAGGGAAGGCTGCAATAGAGGATGGTGCGGGAGGTAGTGAGAGGAGAGCGTCCTGAGCAGGCCTTACCTCAGAGGCCTGTATGCCTGAGTCGAGCCGCATCCGCGTCTTTGCCGGGCTGTTGGAGGTGGACGGAGGCCCAGGAGAAGTGGAGGGATCCGGGGATGGTATTTGCAGCTGGGTGAACAAGTCCTCCTCATCAGGCAGGTCAGTGTATGCTCGATCACCGCGCGGGGAGCGGTCGCGGGCGCCATCTTGGATATGGCCCCCGGGCGCTGAGGAGAAGAAGTCGGTCAGTTTCCGAGGGGCCCGGTACTCCTTTCGTTTGCGGGAGGTTCCGGTCTGGTTCCCCACTGTGTGGGGGTCTTGGTGGTGCATTTCTGTGCGCGGGACAGTGCCGTTAGCGGGTCAAATCTCCGGTCCGTGCGGGAGCTGTGGAATCAGCCATCCATTCAGCTCGATGGCTAGCCACGCCCCCTCTATTTTTGTTTATAGCGCAAAAAAAACCCCGCAGATGTGATCAAATACCACCAAAAGAAAGCTCTATTTATGGGAAAAAAAGGACGCCAATTTTGTTTGGGAGCCACGTCGCACGACCGCGCAAAAAGGGGCAAGGTCCTTAACCTGCATAATGGTCCCAGTCTTAAGTGGTTAATGAACTCTGAATCATTGCAAAGGCATCTTAGACTGGTGTGAAATGGATGCCATCATCACAAGCACAAATATAATCCACAGGCCCTAAATTATACCTAAAAGTAAAATGTGTGTTTTTATTTATTTGAATAGAGTACTGAGAGGTTAAAACCACTATCAGATTTTAATTTATGTCTGTTTCCCTGTTAGGGAGATTGTCTCTCCCTAACACACGATCATTTTTCGGCATGTAAAAAACAATGTTTTAAAAAAATATCATTTAAAATGATCATTGTTTGGGTTCTGAAAAACGACAAAAACAAAATCGAACATGCTGCATTTTTTAACAACGTTTTAAACATTGTCATTTTTCGGGTTGTAAAAAATGATCGTGTGTGGGCTTAAACAAAGTGAAAAACCCGCACATGCTCAGAAGCAAGTTATGAGACGGGAGCACTCGTTCTGGTAAAACTACCGATCGTAATGGAGTAAGCACATTCATCACGCTGTAACAGACAGAAAAGCGCAAATCGTCTTTTACTAACACAAAATCAGCTAAAGCAGCCCAAAGGGTGGTGCCATCCGAATGAACCTTCCCCTTTATAGTGCCGTCATACGTGTTGTACGTCACCACGCTTTGCTAGAGCATTTTTTTTTACGATCGTGCGTGGGCAACATAGTTTTTTTTTTTTTTTTTTACTCTTTAGTTAAAAAAAAAATTTTTTCACAAAGATACACATACATCTTTACAAATAAACCATCTTATGCATATATTGTGCTTATTATATTCTTAATCATATTTAATTTCTCCTATCTCCTATTTTTACTTTATCTATGAACTTATATTATTTTAACTCTATCCTTAGTTATATCCTTTTGATTTAGCTATCCTTCCCACCCTTCCACTATGTACTGCCCTCCCCCCCAAGAAATAAAAAAATGAGAGTATCGGTTTAATCTTTAGATTAGAAAAAAAGGAAAAAAAAAAAGGAAAAAATAAATAAAGAACCAAGAACAGTTCCCCACCCCTCCCCCTCTCTCTCCCTCCTCTCCCCTACTCCCCTTCTTAACTCTTTTCTTCCTGTTGGTCTCTCCCTCTAACCTCTCTCCTCATCCCACCCGCTCCCTGTATGCGATATATGGAGCCCATATCTGCCGATGCTTGTCCTCCTGCTCTTTCAAACTCATAGGCCCGGATTCAGAAATGACTTACGACGGTGTATCTCCAGATACGCCGTCGTAAGTCCAAATGAGCGCCGTTGTATCTATGCGCTGATTCATATAGGCAGTTACGCCTGAATTTGGCCAAGATACGACCCACGTAAGTCTCTTATGCCGTGGTATCTTGGGTGCATATTTATGCTGGCCCGCTAGGGGCGCTTCCGTAGATTTACACATTGAATATGCAAATGACCTAGATACGCCGATTCAGAAACGTACTTGCGCCCGTCGGATTTAGCTACGCCGTTTACGTAAGGCGTCGGTCCGGCGTAACTTTACCCCTCATAAAGCAGGGGTAAGTCATGTTAAGGTATGGACGTCAGAAACGTCGGAACAGCGTCGTATTTTACCTCGTTTGCGTAAGTCGTACGTGAATGGGGCTGGGAGTATGTTATGTTCACGTCGACAAAGCATTGAGCCGACGTATCTTAGGGAGTATTTGCGACGTGACTCTGAGCATGCGCGCGCATGCGCCGTTCGATCGGCCACTAATTTACATGGAGTCAAGGTTCATTGTAATACAACACGCCCACTGCCTTGATAATTTGAATTACGCGGGCTTACGCCAGCCCATTTACGATACGCCAACGTAACTTTGGGAGCAAGTGCTTTCTGAATACAGTACTTGCCTCTGAATGTTACGTCGGCGTAGCGCATAGGAGATGCGTTACGTCGGCGTAGCGCATAGGAGATGTGTTACGCCCGCTCAAAGATACAGCAATGTATCTAAATAGCGGCCATAATAAGGTTTTCCATTAGTTGTACTTCCGCAATTTTTGCCATCCATTGTGCTTTGTTTGGAGAAGCATTGCTTTTCCAGAGAGCTGGAATACATGCTTTTGCTGTTGATAACAAATGTCTCAACAATTACTTTTTAAATTTTTCCGCTGATAAAGGGATGTCAAAGAGCAGGAAGGCAGCTGGATTATCTCCAAGTGACACGTCTATCATTTCTTCTATTGTTTCTGATACCATTTGCCAAAAATTCCTTACTTTTGAACATTCCCAAAAAATGTGTATCATAGTGCCCACAGTCTCTGGCAACGTCATTTTAATGATCAAGTTGGAAAAAAATTATTTTTTTTAGAGGCTGAAAAAAGTCGTTTTTACAAGACGAAAAATGAACGTCTGTACGCGGCATAAGGCTACATGTACAGAACTGCTGTCAGGAAAAAGCAGTGCTAAGACCTAAATTTTAGCTGCATTTTGTACAAATGTCTATGTGTGTTTGCAATCCTTTTTTTAACCAATTACTGCCCTCTGCTCGTGGCGTGCATTTGTACTACTTTGTAGAATGATCTTTTGCTGCAATAACAGCTGCAAGTATTTTTGGGTATGTCTCTACCAGCTTTGCACATCTGGAGGGTGAAAATTGTGTCCATTCTTCTATGCAAGCTCAAGCTCTGTTAGATTGGATGGAGAGCATCTGTGAACAGCAATTTTCAAGTCTTGCCACAGATTCTTAATTGGATATAGATCTGGACTTTGGCTGGGCCATACTAGCACATGAATATGCTTTGATCTAAACCATTTCATTGTAGCTAGGTCCAGTGATGGGGTGATCACAATGTAAACAATGTGGGGTCATCAAGGGTTTGAACTGTCTCCTCTCGTCACACCGATACAGCGGGTGTGGAGAGGAGAGAGATCGAGTGTCCAGCGGTGCCAACAGTGGGTTTTTGATAAAGGTTACTGTGCCCAGCAGTGCTAAATTAGTGCTTTACTGTGCCATTATTGGCACATCTGTGCCACCACAGTGCCATCAGTGCCACTACAGTGCTCATCTGTGCCATCAGAGTGCCCATCAGTGCCATGTTTCTCCCACTCAGAGCCCATCAGTGTCACCTGTGCCACTACAGTGCCCATCAGTGCCACACCTGTGCCACACCATTGCCACATCAGTTCCACGTCAGTGATTGTCTCTGCCACCTGTGCCACTACAGTGCCAATCAGTGCTAAATTAGTGCAACTACAGGTTTGGCTATGCATAACACTTATATTATTTACCAAAACTCTACCGAGACCCCCGATTCATATCTTCATTACCAAGAAGAAATTATCACGCCCTTTTGTTCCCTGAAGGCCCACCAGCAAATGTATGCCCTAATTCGATGAGCAGACTCCAAGAACGTCACTTTCCTGAGAAACTTCCCCTTTGTGAAACAGGCCAAAGATGTCAGAAGAAATGCTGGGTGTGCTCCAGAGGAGAAGTTAGAAGGCACACCGGATATTTATGTCCCCAATGTGCTTACCAACCAGGCCTCTGTATAGGTGTTTCCGCCGTTACCATAGTTTAGTACATTATTAGTGAAGTTTTGCAAATGTAATTGTCACCTCCACACCCCTTATGCCACTGCACTAAACTGTACATACCGCTGCCTTCTTCGGAACTGACCATGGCCTGCTATAGGACCATGCTTCTGCCTAACACTAAACATACCTCTGCCTTCTCCAGAACTGACACTGGCCTGTTATATGACCATGTTTCTGCCCAATGCTAAACTGTACTTTCCTCTGCCTGCTCTGGAGCTGACCCTGGACTGTTTGACCACATTTTTTGCCTGCCTCTTGGACTGATCTTTTACCCTGCTACTGGAGATGTGGAATTCATAACACAATGGTCTCACATATGTGAGGGGCTCCAGAATTGTTTTTTCTGGATGAAGAAAACTAAATCTTTAGTTTTCTCATTCACAGATTAGGGTCTGGAGACTAGGAGGCTTCAAAAGAGATTTGGGTGGGAGAAGCATCTACCCCTGTCCCCATTCTTGGACCATGTTCCTGCCTACTACCGGGACCAATATTTTGGTACTACTGGCAATATCTCTACCTGCACTGAACCTTGACTGCATATGGACAGTATCCCTGCCTGTACTGACTATAGACAATATTCCTGCATTTGCCTGGACAATTCCATTTACTGTTGCTGGCCACATCCCTGCCTGCTGCCTGGATCAGATCTCTCCTCCTGTGGACAACGGCACTACCAAAACCACAGGTAATCTTTTGTTCACCCTTTGCTCAGTATTTTGGGGTGTAAATCTTGGTATGTGCATGCTATGTGTTAGAAATATGAAGGGCCTTCAAAAAATGTGATAGGTTGTCAGGAAATTTGCGTAATGTATGTCCCTAGAACACCTGATGGTGCTCTTTGGATGTTGGGCCTCTGTATGTGGCCAGGCTGTGTAAAAGTCTCACACATGTGGTATCACCATACTCAGAAGGAGTAGCAGAATGTATTTTGGGGTGTAATTTGTGGTATGCACATGCCATGTGAGAGAAATAACCTGTTAATATGACAATTTTGTGAAAAATTAAAAAATCTTAATTTTGCACAGAATTGTGGGAAAAAAATTACAACTTCAAAAAACTAACCATGCCTCTTACGAAATACCTTAATATGTCCACTTAAAAAAAGGGGTCATTTGAGGGGTATGTGTACTTTTGTGGCCTGTCTCAATAAATGAGATAGGCCTTCGGTACATCAGGTGTAAGCAGGTGTGATCAATTTTCAATGATTGGCACCATAGCTTGTAGACTCTGTAACCTTCACAAAGACCAAATAATTTACACTGATTTGGGTTATTTTTACTAAAGAGATATAGCAATACAAATGTTGTACATTTTTCATTTATAGCACAAAAAACTAAAAACCCAGAGGGGATCAAATACTATCAAAAGAAAGCTCTATTTGTGTAAAAAAAAAAAAGGACAACAATTTCATATGGGTACATTGTTGCATGAATGAGTAATTGTTATTCAAAATGTGAGAGCACCGGAAACTAAAAAAATGGTCTGGTTAGGAAGGGGGTTTAAGTGCCTAGTGGGCAAGTGGTTAAAGGCAAAATACATTTTTTAAAAAGCTCAAGTGCCTCTAAATAAGGTGTTTTTGAGTTCACTTGTGCATGGGGCCTAATTGTTCTAATCTCCAATGTCACTGAGAATAACAGTGAGGACAAATCAGAAAATTATAGTTGCCGTGAGAAAAGAAATGGAGGGAGAATCTTCCAATGGGGCACTTTTTCTAGTGACAGCTGTCTAAGAAGGGATTCCCTGCCTCTCAATAATAAGGCAATGTTACTGCCAGAGGTTGTACTTGATGGGCGTGATGGCGTTACAAGTGAAGCCCCACTCTGAGCTTTTTCTGTCAAGGTGAATTGTCACATATTGACATGAAATGCATGTAGTATAAGCCGACACAGCGTTTTATCATTGTATGCTGTTTTTACCTGAAAAACTGTGAGTACCCGCCTATACATTTGTTTTTAAACATGTAATACGGAATTACACTTTGTGTGGCCTTTGTTCCTTTGCATACCATTCTAAATATGGTTATCTGGCCGAGTCAATCAATACTGGAAGTGTCTAGGCACTCCGGGCCAGATTCACAAAAGAGATACGATGGCGTATCTCCTGATACGCCGTCGTATCTCTGTGATCCGCCCATCGTAACTATGCGCCTGATTCATAGAATCAGGTTACGCATAGTTCTCACTAAGATCCAACAGGTGTAATTGACTTACACCGTCGGATCTTAGGCTGCAATTCTAGGCCGGCCGCTAGGTGGCAATTCCATTGGGGTCGGCGTAGAATATGCAAATGACTAGTTACGGCGATTCACGAACGTACGCTTTACCCGTCGCTCTAAATTTACATTGTTTCCGTCGAGATATGCCACGTAAAACTAAGGCTGCCCTCTAGGTGGACTAGCCAATGTTAAGTATTGCCGTCGTTCCCGCGTCAAAATTTGAAATTTCATGTTGTTTACGTAAGTCGTCCGTGAATGGCGCTGGACGCCATTTACGTTAACGTCGAAACCAATGACGTCCTTGCGACATCATTTAGCGCAATGCACGTTGGGTAATTTTACAGACGGAGAATGCGCCTAATTTAAATGGTGCCCGCCCCATTTGAATTAGGCGGGCTTGCGCCGAGCGGATTTACGTTACACCGCCGCAAGTTTACAGGTAAGTGCTTTGTGAATCAGGCACTAACGCTGTAAACTTGCGGCGGTGTAACGTAAATGGGATACGTTACGCCACCGCAGTGTAACGCAATTCTTTGTGAATCTGCCCCTCCATGAATTGTGTTTTATGCTGATGATCTGCTGTTAAAAGCCTGCAATCATCCTACTGTTGATATGTCTTATTGATCTCTGTGACTGGGGATTAACATAATATGATAAGAGGCTCATTCATGTGGTCAAGAGCATGTGTGCATTCTAAGAATCGCACATTCTGCTGGTGGAAGTCTGGAATTTCTTACTTACCTCTGTTCAAAAGAGACTCCATGTTTCTATATTGATTTATTTTCACAACATTTGGGAATCTCTGGACTTTTATGTTTTTAGTGATGTTTGTGTCTGTATGCACACTTTTTTGTGTATATAATTGATATACTTTGGTATTCTGGTGAATGATATGTGCAGCTCTCGAGACTATTAATTTTTAACACTAAGCACATGTATTTGTTTGTTTTAGCCCTGGTTCACATTGGTGTGATTTGACATGCAATTTGACATGTCGTGGCAATTGCCGGCAATGGCACATCCTAATCGGTGAAAGGCTGCATTTGCAGCGCCGCACTGATTTGAAAAAGTAGTTTATGTACTACTTTTGGTGATTTTGGGGTGCAATTTCCATTGACATCTGTGCAGAAACACGCACAGATGTCTCTGAAATCGGGACTGACATGCAGGAATGAAAGCTTGCGAGTTCAGCTGAACTTGCTCGGTTTCATTCCCTCACTCAGTGTGAACCTAAGCTTAATCTTTGAAAGTTAGAGGAATTCCTTTTTTTAAGCTGTTGCTATACTGATCAGCAGGGAGCAGCCACATTTGAATCAGTGTGTATCCATCTGCGCTTGATCATTTCATCAACTTCTGTGCTAAAATGTGGCTGCAACCAATTGGTTACAACCATTATTTTGTGTATTCTGGCAGAAGCAGATGCTGCTGTCAGAGTATAATGTCCGAGAGGGGTGGATTTCTCCATCCACCTCATTTGTGTGATTGGAGGAAGCCGATGGCTGAACAAAAAAAAAATGTGCATGGCCAGCTTTTGGGGATCAAGTGTCTCTATTGAAAGATGTATTTGTGTTTCTTATTCTGAGGACAACTCAAAAATGTTATTTTTTTTGTCAATTACTAAATAGAGGGAGAATGTCCCCAATGGTGACATAGACAGCAACAACCTTTTTTGACAGTGGATCTAACCTTTCCCCACTCCTAAACTAAAAAATAAAAAAAGGTTTTGCCTAGGGTCATATTTTACATGCTTGAACTGCACATGATTTTTCTATATAAAGAAGTGTGGAAAGTGGCACTGGGAACCAACTCATAAACATTTTGCTTTCTTGTCACTCATCAAATACAGGACTTTACAAGGGTGTCATAACAATAATCTAGCTTTAAAAATGTATTGCAAAACAGATCTGCAAACAACTACAAACAGTAACAAACAGTAATAAAAAGAAAAAATAATGTGATCATTTTCTTTAACAAGCAACAGAAACAAGGTTTTTAGTAGACCGTAGTTAAGTGAAGAGGTTTGAAAATATCATCACTCTCTTTAAAAATTATTGGGAAAAAAACATTTTATATAAACTTTACTAAAATTCAATTGGTGACAAGGGGAACATTAAAATCCTACCCTGAATGGCAAAAAATGAAAGCAGTACTGTCAAGCTATCTCACAAAGTGTAAACAAACAGCATGCACAGCAGTAAAAGGCTTCATACTAGAATTTTCATCATTAAATTACTACTTTGGGACTTATTCATTTCAGTTGATGTAATTACATTTACATTATGGCGTGCTTACAAAAACAAATGACATTTATAAATGAAAGTTGTTTTAGAATTATTAAAAATTATTTTTTTTTTTCAACTATACATTTTTTATTATATCAATAAAATAGTACATACATACAGCAAAAACATAAATGACAGAGTTGCAGTACAAACAAAACAGCAGAGATATAATCAGAACTGTAAAGGCCGTGCTTGTAAACATGGTACGGGCCTTGATGACCTAGACCAGTCTACCCCAACTGGGTTTTAACTATAGGATTAAAAATGACTTTTTATTCCTGTAATATAATAAAGCTGATCTTTGGCTCTTAGCTAAATGTAAATTGTTCATTTGGATCAAGCTAGTCCAAATATACTATGTACTTAATAAATAAATACGTATTGGCGTCATCTTCTTCCATCGGGGACACGTGCGGACTCCTGTGCTATTGTGGGCATCTAGGACCTTGCTTTGCCAGTCCTGCTTACAATTTCCTCTGTTCTACTGTTTGAGGATCTCCAGGCTGCTTTGGTAGATTTACCTATCTGCCTATCTGTGCCTAGCCCATTCTATTTAGCACTGAATCAGCGCACATGTACACCCCTGGATTTTTATTGCTTACCAGCAATTGACTGCCCCAACACCATTACTTTTATAGTTTCGTGTTTATGATACTACCCCTACATTAGGCTGGATCAGTACTAATCTGTATACCCAGCCACTGTGGGGATAATACACGACCGTCGTTTTCTTACCCCCAACGCGGCTTATCTATGCAAATATCTATGCTCCTGAGGAAGCGCTAGTCCAAGCGCGTAACATGTAGAGCAAGCCCTCCATTAACCTCCGGATCACTACTTGGGTTACACAATTCAAGATTGTATCTTTAGACTTTGCTTTTCAAACAAAGCTTGTGTATACTGAGACTATATAACTGTTGTTATAACCCTTGTAATACCAGCTATTGACTTGATTTCTAATTTTGATTTTATGTTTATAACTGATTTTATGATATTTCATACCAATAATTTTTCTATTTTTTTCAATACAAATTGTACTGTGTGCCCTTAAAGCCCAATTTAATAGCTCTCATTCTAACTCATGTACTTAATAAAGATGAAGCAGCTCTCAGTGCTGTATGAACTGTATGTAGCCTCAGTTACATATACTATACATATACTATACAGCTTGGTGTTCCTGCAGTGGGATGGGAACTTCCTGTCCAACTACCGGAACTAAATTGAGTCAGCCTTTCACAAGGAGCTTTGCATTTTGTGAATGAATACAAATATTCCTTGGAATGGCTGATTTGGTGATCATTACATCAATCACCACCTCTCCGCTTCATCCAGTCACAGGAAGCTTTGCATTTAGTCAGAGAATACAAAGGTCCCTCTAAAAGGCTGAGCATCACTGAAAGGCTGAGACTCAACTGCATAGCATACTAGCTCATTATGAATTACTTACCTGAGATCGAAGCCCCCGCAGCAGCCCTTGTTTGCCTCCTCTGATGCCACCATCTCTTCCAGAGTGACTTCCGGGTATCGCGGCTCCGGTGCTGTGACTGTCCAGAGATGCACGCGGGTGCTGCCACTAACGGCATGATCACCGATAGAAACTGTACGCTCAGTGCACCTGCGCCCGATGTCTACGGCGCATGCACCGTAGACAGCGGTGTCGCTATGTCTGCAAATATCTCCTAAACCTTTTAGGTTTGGAAGATATTTCTTTCACCTACAGGTAAGCCTTAATCTAGGCTTACTTGTAGGTTAAAATGGTTGTAATGGGTTAAAATGGTTGTAATGGGTTTACAACCACTTTAAGTATAAAAGGTTGTCTTATACGCCGTAAAATACGGTTTTATCTATATATATATATATATATATATATATATATATATATATATTTCACAGGGTGAGGTGCACTGAACAGTCTCTACATAATAATATAACAAGTCAAAAAGGGATTGCTGCACAAGACAAATTAAGTAAAAATTACATCACATTTTAAAGCATTCTACTAAGCTGGCCAGAATCACCACTGGATTGAGTCTATTCCACATTTTCACAGTTCTTACTGTGAAGAAACATTTCCATATTTGGAGATTATTTTTTTCCTCTGGACGTAAAGAGTGCCCCCTTGTCCTCCTTGTGATGGCCTTAAAGTGAATAACTCAAAAAAACAAATTCATTTGATGGACCACTTATGTATTTGTACATGTTGATCATATCCCCCCGTAATCTCCTCTTCTTAAGAGGGAATAGATTCAGTTCCTCATAGCTGAGTTTCTCCATGCCTCTTATCAGTTGGTTGCCCTTCACTAGTGCCCAAAACTGAACTGCATATTCCAGATGATGTCTTACTAATGATTTGTACAGGGTCAAAATGATATCTCCCTCTCTTGAATCCATCTCTCTCTCAATACAAGAAAATATTTTTCTAGCTTTGGAAACCGCAGCTTGGCATTGCATGCTATTATTAGGCTTATGATCTAACAAAACCCCCAGATCCTTTTCCACCATTGTTTCCCCCAATTGTACTCCCCCTAGTATGTATAATGCATGCACATTCTTAGCCCCCAAGTGCATAACTTTACATTTATCAACATTAAACCTCATTTGCCACATAGTTGCCCAATTGGACAGTGCATTGAGGTTGGCTTGTAAATCAGAGACATCCTGTAAGGATGTTATTCCACTGCATAGCTTAGTGTCGTCTGCAAAGACAAAAATTACACTTTTAATCCCAGACCCTATATCATTTATAAAGAAATTAAAAAGGACGTTTCCCAACAGTAAACCTTGGGGTACACCAATAATAACCTTCGACCTTTCAGAGTAAGAATCATTGACCACTACTCTCTGAATTCTGGAGAGAGAGAGAGATGTCCATCCATCTAAAATCAAGGCGCCGTTGGAACCGAAAAAAGCTCTGCCTCAATGAAAGGCGTCCCGCCGACTGCTGTCTTTTCGCGGTGACAGCTGTTATATAGGCAAGGGCGGGGCCACCCGGTGATGTAACTGCGTGACCATGCCCCCTCTGACTTCATGTGATGTCATGTGATGGCAGATGGGGTGTGGTCACTGGATGGCCCCGCCCTCACCTATATAACAGCTGTCAAAGTGAAAAGACAGCAGTTGGCGGGAAAGCCTCCCATGAAGGCAGAGTTTTTCATTTTTCTTTCTTTTTTTTGGGACCGTCGGATGCCGTGATTGACGATGGATTTACATTGCACTTTTTTTTTAATAAAGGAATTTTTAAAAACGGTCTCCTGACGTTTTTACTTTTTTGCCACTGATCCCCTGATGAAGTCACGTGATGTGACGAACACGCGTCGGGACACCAGAGCACCAATCAGGAGCAGCACCAGACGGACGGCAGACGAGCGCGGCGCTCGTGGATTTGCGATCGTTCCATCACTGCTCCATGTGAGTTTTTTACCGCACTTTTGTGTTTTTATATACTTTTGTTGTACCATTCACGCGATGTGCCCCCCCTCTCTCACTTCTCCCTACCCCGGTTTCTTCCATCTTACCACGAGCAATCGGCTTGGAGGACACTGAGGGATTGGAGCTGAGACGGAGAGAAGTCAGAGAGACGAGCTCGGCGCTCGTGGAGATAGGCTCCCTTTTCTTACACGTTGTGTAAGTAGTGTAAGTGTATACTTACCCACCTTGGCTGTACCCTGTTTCCTCATATGTGATAGGAGAACCAGGTTACACCTCATATTTTTTCTCCCTTATGTATGGCTAATCACCGATGAGTACACAGAGTGACAGCCACCTAACAGGAATTTGGAGCATTGGTAATTATCTTTGGCTTTAAGTGACAGCTGGGAGGTAAGCTGACAAGATCACCTATGGTGTGGGTTGCATGTTCTTCGTGGATTTGATCAGACTGCACATTTTCCACTCACGTGCATTTGGATTTTGCTTTCACTTTTAACCATTCACCTACTCCATCAATTTCACCTGGAACTGTTTTGTATTCACTTGGACTAATCCGGGACTTTTCTTTGTGCATACTTTTTATTTTCAATTTTATATGTTTATATTTTTTCCATTATTCATATGGTCTTTCACTGAAGCATTTTCACCATTGATTTTCAACACAGTCCAGTTAGGACTGTACCTATAGATTGTCACTAAGGTCCCTTCCATTTTCTGTCTGTATAGTTTTTTCACTCCCTAAGTTCACATCACTTTACCCCTCCCCCCCCCTCTCCTTCCATTTGCTCACTCTTAACACCAGTTTAACTTACAGCGCAGACACATTCACTTCTTAACCATTATTCACTGTCTGTATTGGACAGATTTTTTCTTTGTTTGCTGCAGTGTCCACATTCACTCCCTGGCCCCCCATCACCTCCCTCCTTTTCCCATTTATCCTACACAGCGCAGGAGTATCACCTAGCTCTTTTCCACCATTGTTTCCCCCAATTGTACTCCCCCTAGTATGTATAATGCATGCACATTCTTAGCCCCCAAGTGCATAACTTTACATTTATCAACATTAAACCTCATTTGCCACATAGTTGCCCAATTGGACAGTGCATTGAGGTTGGCTTGTAAATCAGAGACATCCTGTAAGGATGTTATTCCACTGCATAGCTTAGTGTCGTCTGCAAAGACAAAAATTACACTTTTAATCCCAGACCCTATATCATTTATAAAGAAATTAAAAAGGAAGTTTCCCAACAGTAAACCTTGGGGTACACCAATAATAACCTTCGACCTTTCAGAGTAAGAATCATTGACCACTACTCTCTGAATTCTGGAGAGAGAGAGAGATGTCCATCCATCTAAAATCAAGGCGCCGTTGGAACCGAAAAAAAGCTCTGCCTCAATGAAAGGCGTCCCGCCGACTGCTGTCTTTTCGCGGTGACAGCTGTTATATAGGCAAGGGCGGGGCCACCCAGTGATGTAACTGCGTGACCATGCCCCCTCTGACTTCATGTGATGTCATGTGATGGCAGATGGGGTGTGGTCACTGGATGGCCCCGCCCTCACCTATATAACAGCTGTCAAAGTGAAAAGACAGCAGTTGGCGGGAAAGCCTCCCATGAAGGCAGAGTTTTTCATTTTTCTTTCTTTTTTTTGGGACCGTCGGATGCCGTGATTGACGATGGATTTACATTGCACTTTTTTTTTAATAAAGGAATTTTTAAAAACGGTCTCCTGACGTTTTTACTTTTTTGCCACTTTATTGGTGAACCCATTCACATGAGGGGGGGTCTGGGGGCCCCCTTGGTAAAGGGGGTTTCCATATTTCGATAAGCACCCTGCCTGCATACCCCCACAACCACCGGGCAAGGGTTGTGGGAATAAGGGCCTTTTACCCATCAACATGGGACAATATGCTTTTGGGGACCCCAAATCACCCTCCCCATGTTGAGGCCATGTGGCCTGGTACAGTTCAGGAGGGGGGCACACTCTCGCCCCCCTTTTCCTCCGGCCTGCCAGGTTGCATGCCATTTTTTATTTTATTTTTGACATGGGGTTCCCCTTGACCACTTCCATACCGGTCCTATTCTGGCACTCCTCTCCTACTTGCAAAAATCATCATTTTTTTGCTAGAAAATTACTCATCTTTTTGCACGTAGAATCAATGGTGGCCTATCGGTTCCTAATTTACATGCTTATTATACTGCGACAGGTATCGCTCCATTGTCCCGCCTTCACGAGAAACAGCAAATGCCACTGTAGGCTACCGTTGATTTAGTGGATTCCCACCCGACACCTCTAGCCTCTCTCCCATGGCTCCCCCGAGCACATCGCCCGCCTTCCATAGGTCCTTGTCTGGCCGATTCCCTTAGGTTGTGGGATGCGGTCAAATATTCCGCGGGTCTGATTTCCCCTCATCTTACGCTACTTCACCTCCTTCATTGCCCGTTATTCCCACCAGGTAGAGACAATCACTTACAGTTTGCAAGGTGGACTGAACATGGCTTTGTAGACGTTCATTCTATGTTCTCCCCAACCAAGATTATTCCTTTTACACTTTTACGTTCCTCTCATGATATTCCCCTTAGGGAGCATTATAGTTACCTACAAATTCAACATTTCCTTCAGCGTCTTATCAGATCTCAACCCATCCCCTATACTATGACCCCCTTCGAAAGCTTATGTAGATCGCGCCCCCATTCCCCGGGTCTCATATCCTTGATTTATGCAGCGATCATCAATTCTAAGAAGCCGTAATTGAGACCTTATCACCTTCAGTGGGAGGCTGAGCTTGGGAAGCAACTCGATCCAGAAGATTGGCAGGCTATGACCATAGCATTGTCCAAATGCTCTACGAATGTTCTTTTCTTGGAGAACGCTTACAAAGTGTTCTATAGGTGGTACTGTACCCCGGCCAGGTTGGCGAGTTTTATACCATCCTATTCCCCTTTGTGCTTCCGTGGATGCTCTCAGGAGGGTACAATGGCACATGTCTGGTGGACCTGCCCCAGGGTATGTAGATTGTGGGTTAGAGTTTATGCGTTGCTCCGCAACCTCTTCAATACCAACTTAAAGAGGGACCCTTTTGAGGCCCTTTTGTGGAAACCGATCACAGAGCTTCTCCGCCCTGAACGCCAGCTGACGGCACATGTTTTTACTGCAACTAAACTGACCATAGCAAGGGCCTGGAAGACCCCGGTCCTCAGCTTTGAAGCAGTTAAAAAATGCATTAATGATATTATGGTTAATGAGAAACTTACTGCTGTGTTAGCGGATACCCACGATAAATTCCTCCGGGTATGGCAACCCTGGGTGGCTTACAACCACCCTTCATGATTTAATCCAACGCTACTTTCTCTTTGATGAGCCTCTGTTCCCCCCACCCCGTGAACCCTTTTCTTCTATCCCATTTTCTTCGTTTTTTCCTTTTCTCTCTCTTTCTCTTTCTTTTCAATGCTATTTTTTCATGCTACTCTTCTAGCTGGTTCTCCTTTCTTCTCATCCTCCCTTTCTTCGTTCTTTGTGGCTCGGGCCCACAGGCTTGGTCCTGTTGGTCTTGGACACATGATGCGCTGTTTATTTTACAATTTGGATAATGCTATCCTCTGCTATGTGCCTTTTTGAGTTTATTTTCCTTTTTGTAATGTTGCACATTGAATAGCCATTTTCGCTTTTAGGTTCTACATATACTCCGGTGTGTTAGCCGGTATGTTACCTAAACCAGCATAAGGTCGATTTAGCAGGCTTCTTGAGATTGGAACATTCTATTGCTGATCTTCTAGGTTTGCCTTTGGATTCCTAGGAGCTGGATCAATCTCAGGACTATGGACTAACTTTTCTGATGCCTCCAGTTCTTTATATGATAGCTCATGGTGTGCCCACCACTGCTTTTTCTTTTGTATTCCTTTTTCTGATGATGTGTCTTCAATAAAACTCTTTGTACAAGAAAATTACTCATAACCCCCAAAAACGATATATATGTTTTTTTTTTTGCAGATACTATAGGGAATAAAATGGCGGTCATTGCAACTTTTTAACTCACATGGTATTTGCGCAATCATTTTTCAAACACTTTTTTTTGGAAGACATCCCTTGTAATAGGAATATATTGTGACAGGTCCTCTTTATTGAGTTGTGCGGGTCAATAAGACCCCACATCTCTCCTCCAGGCTATAAAGCATGATATTGTGACAAAAAATTCACAAATCAAAGGAATCTGGGATCTTGTGCTGGGCCATGCAACCTCCTGGCTGCCTCTGGGCCCTGCCACCTACTGGATGCCACTCACCCCTGCCTCTTCCTGGCTCACAATTTCTCCACCCTCAGCCTGGCTGAGCTCTCCATGTGTAAAAAAAAAGGACATATATTTAACACATATGTCAAAACACAAGACAAAAATACTAATGTCAGTCAATACTCTCCTAATCTTTACCACCATATATAGGCCACAATCTCAGCCACTGATGAGTCAAGTAAAAATGTTACCTTCCATCTCACGTTCTTTGCTTACTCCTTCTTCTGCACACTGAACGTATTTACGACATATGTGTCTTTGTTTTATATACACTGCGCATGCTTGAAACTCTGCATGCTTTGCCCGCCCCTGGCGTTCGTTCGAGAACTTTCCCTGCCCCTTCTCGCTCGTCGCAGTGGTAGACGACAATGGCGGAGAGACAACAGGTGGCTGTTATCAGTACCTCCAATGAGGAGGAAAGTCCAGAGGAACCAACACCCTGATCCTGGAGATACAAGGCCTCGAACATGGCTTTTGAAGATATGGTGGAGATGGTCTCCATTTTGAAGATGGCGGATTATGATTCAAAGCATGGGCCGTACAAAACACCAAATCTGCGCAAGGCCAAAATTATGGAAAAAGTGGTGAAAACTCTTCACAAAAAGAGGTGCGCAGATCTATAGAACAGCTGCAGAAACGGTGGTCTGACCTCAAGCTGAGGGAGCTGGATCAATACAGGAGGATAAAGAAAGTTCTTGGAAAAAGTAAGTAATTTTCCTGTGTTTTGCTATGATTAATATTACTTGCATGTTGCTGCATGAGCTTTTCTGGAATGTTGGACAGTTATTAAAGATGGCAACTTTCATGTTCGTGGGCAGAGTAATTGGTCATAGTAAACATTGTTCATTTGCTCACTAATAATACAATCTTTTTGCCAGATACAGGGTTAACTAAATTTGCACATGCCCTTTTATTGTAGATTTTTTTTGAACATTGTTGTCTAGATGTGTTGGTAACTACATTTAAATACTATGGGGCAGATCCACAGAGTGAGTACGCCGGTGTATCTACTGATACGCCGGCGTACTTTCAAATTTCCCGCGTCGTATCGTTGTTTTGAATCCTCAAAACAAGATACGACGGCTTCTGGGTTAGATCCCACAGGTGATCCAGTGGATACTTGTGGTGTTTCATTGTGTGAAACTTGACCAATATAGATAAATGTTCCAGCTTTGAAAAGGGATACAATCATGTGTTCAGCTTGGAACTGCCCATACAGTCAATTGTCCCACATTTCCAAAGAATGATTCATATTCCTCTTTCTGGCCTTAAATATTATTTTGCTAAAGTATACATTTTGTTTCATTCTCATAGGGCTTCAACAAGCTTCTACACTGGAGCCCAGGAACCCCACACCTCCAAGAGATCCCCAACCACGGGATGTGGAGGAAGGAGAGGTGGAGGAAGTGTTGGAAACTGGCACCACAACAGGTCAGTGTCATACACCACCGATTTTGGTAATAGATGTATGCCTGCATATTAATAATACATGGTGTGTTTTTATTTTTTATTTTAGGTGATGTTCTGCTTCTGGACCAAGAACCTACCCCTTTCACAAGTTATAGTGCACAAATCATTATACAGGACATAATGGTCTGCTGTCGTGACTTGGACATTATCAAGGAAAAAAACAAGCAGCTCGAGATCAAACTAAAGAACATGATCGATGTTCTTGGGAGGATAGAATAATTTGTTAATTTTGTACAAAATCCATGTTTTGATTTTTTTACTTTATAATATTTTTCTTTGAAAATTGTGTCAATTAAAAAGCCACATTTTAAAGATGCACACAGTGGGAGTTATTTACGAAAAACAAATCGACTTTGCACTACCAGTGCACTGCACTTGGAAGTGCAGTCGCTCTAAATCTGATGAGGGGTAGATCTGAAATGAGGGGAAGCTCTGCTGATTTTATCATCCAATCATGTGCAAGCTAAAATGTTGTTTATTCTTGCATGTCCCCCTCAGATCTACAGCGACTGCACTTCCAAGTACACTTTCAAGTGCACTTGTAGTGCAAAGTGGATTTGCCTTTATTAAATAACCCCCACTGTGTCAACATGTTATCTGCCATCAGGGGATAGCAATGTACGTGTTTTTTGCGTGCAACCCCATCCTCGCAAACTAAAGAAGGTGAGAGGAAGGGGTTGCACCCCCAAAACACATCCATTGATCCCCCATGATGGCAGATAGCACATGTTGACATGCATCATGGTAAACACAATAGAATGTCTGATCTTGCCTCAAAATTGAACATGTTGAACTTAATAAGTTCCAGAGTTTTAAATGTTTTTGGTTTGAAAACATGCGTGTTTCTGCGTTTTCGCCAAAAAATTAGCAATGACAAATTTGTAATACATGTTGTATTTTCTAGTTACAAAAAAATTACGCACAATTTAAATGTGCAAGGAGTAAAATCTTTTGGACTCAACAATCTGTGGCTTCTTACATCAATTTCTAAAATAATTGTTTAAGGTTATTTTGTGGGTTTATACACTGACAATGGTGGTTAATTACTAAAGAAAAATACACATGGCACTACAAGTGCACTAGGAGGACATTGGCGACAAATAAAAGAAATATAAGCAAAAAATAATATAGAAGAAATCAAGATTCGTCTGGCATAGCAATGGCCATAAAGTAGTCCACATATTGTTGACGCACAGCACCAGCACTTTGGGGGGGCAAGCCAGTACGGCCAGCTTCCAGGGCCGGCAATGTATTTTGATCCTGTAGTGTGACATGGTTGATATTATAATACAGGCGGAACCGGATGGCCATGATGCCAAACGCATTTTTAACCACCAATTTTCTGGCTCTGGCCAGCCGGTAATTGAAGACCCTCTTCTCAGGGGTGAGGGTCCTTTGGGGAAATGGCCTCATAAGACTGGGTCCAAGCGCAAAAGCCTCATCTGCGACAAACACAAATGGTAGTCCCTCCACGTTGTCTGATGCAGGTGGCAATGCCAGCTCACCACTCTGTAGACGGAGGAAGAATTTTTAGGGGGGTTCTAGATAAGTTGGGGACCTCACAAATCAAGCCTAGAGCACTCTGTCTGAATCTAATGAACAAAAACTAACATTTGGAGACATTTTAGGGGAGGATTAGGATAAAGCACTACAATAGAGCAGACAAAATACATTGGGAAGTGACTAGGCTAGGTGTTTGGGCACAGGATAGAATGCTGGAGAGGTTATAGTGAAGGGAAATATGCATGTAGGCCAAAAAAGGAGCATTAAATGCTTACAGTATGCATGGGGACAAAGGGGAGATTCACAGAATATTACAAAAAAGAAAATATAGGAATGAATAAAAAATACAAGACATTAGCAAACTTTAAATACATATAATGTGATGTTAAAGGAGAAAACTTACCTTAATATAGTCCCCCTGCAGGACTTGTATTATGGCAGAACAGGTGTCTGGGATAATGAGCCCCAGAGCCTGGGGGGAGATGCCTGTTGAGAACTTGAGGTCCTGCAGGCTTCTCCCTGTTGCCAGGTAGCGCAACGTGGTGACTAGCCTCTGCTCAGCAGTGATGGTTTCCCGCATAATTTTGTCCTGCCTGGTGATATAGGGGGACACCAAAGCCAACAGATTCTGAAAAACTGGGTCCGTCATCTGGAGAAAATTCCTGTAGTCATCAGGGTTATTCTCCTGGATCTCCCGCAACAAAGGCATGTGACAGAACTGGTCACACTCAAGCAACCAATTCTTGGTCCAGGAACTCCTCCTCACCCTGTTCATGGACTGGACTTGGGTTAAAGCATGAAGCCCAACACCAAGCACAGCACAAACTCTGCGATGAGAACGTACCCGCAACATGGCTAGAAAACGGTCGGCTGGTCAGAACGAACTAAAAGAACGCACTGAAGAACAGCAAGGCCTATGAAGTACGACCTGAAAATCAGTAACAAGCAGACAATAACGCACTGAAAAAAACAGATACGAACTCACTACATGCACTGAAGAACAAATATGAACCCACAAGCACAAACTGAACACCAGAAAATTATCTTTAAAGCACGAAGACTGAAAAGAGCGAATCGTCTCTCACCAAACTTTTACTAACACGAGGATCAGCAAAAGCAGCCCAAAGGGTGGCGCCATTTTGAAAGGAACTTCCCCTTTATAGTCCCGTTGTACGTGTTGTACGTCACCACGCTTTGGTCGGTCGTTTTTTTGCATGAATGTGTGTATGCAAGTCAGGCTGGAGAAGAATCACGTTGTGAAAAACGACGGGTTTTTGAACGTCAGGAAAAACTATAGTGTGTACGCGGCATCACTCACATTGATGTTTGTTGTACCAAGGAATGATGGAATTCTAAAAAAAGTCTACAGCACTCACTATACGGTAACTGTGTTAGTCATAAATCACAAGAATCTTAGCATTTTAAATACATGATTGAAGCATTTTGCCTTTCCATAAACCTTTTTTTTTATTGCTAAAACATTTTGATTGTTCAGGAAAAGTCAAATACCTAACACAGCCTTTTCTTCTTGTCATGTCATAGCCCTATTCTGGGAGTGTGTAATTGATTTCTGTGTAGGCCCAAATCCTTTAATCTTCAACTCACCTCCCCACATAAATGTTTATAAATGGGGGCAAAGGGGAATTCAATATAGTATCTTTTAAATGACAGCTTTGTATCTGTTGGGGTTCCTGACATGTCAATCAAGATGGTTACACCTATCATAAGTGTTTTTTCATGTCTAGACTAGGGGGCTTTTCTAGCTGAATAACATGCATACATTACATTAAATGCACATGTAACCTTATTGGAATAGCATACATGAAGTGGCAGGGTCTATTTAATGTATATGAAAGCAAACAAGCAAAATATTCAATGTGGTAAACTAAATAAATTTGATAAATAACTGCATTGAACAGTAAATTAACTATATCGGTTTACATATTTTTATTTGTCACCCATAATAAAAAAAAGTCACCAATGATAGCTACATTTTTGCATTAACCACTTCCCGTTTGGGCCATAGTACTTAAATGGTCAATCTGGTGCTCTCTAGTTCTAAGACGACTTACATGTACATTCTCTACATGACTTACATGTACATTCTCCCAGAACTGTTTCTTGTGAGTTCCCCCTGGGGTGTGCAGCAACGCAATCTGTAACCAAGTGTGTCCACCTGTGTTAGAAAAGTTTTTTTTGTGTGTCTATGGAAGATGACATTGATTTTTTAAGATGGCTCCCGAGCACATGTTGTTTTAACTTGATTATTTGTTCTAACTAACCCCATACGTAATATATAACAGATTGTACAGGAATCTCTGTTTGAGAATAAACGTGCCAGTCTGTGCCAGGTACAGACAGACCTTCCTAGCCAATGTAAAGTGTTATCGTTGTTTCACTGTAAGTATGAGAAGGGTGGGGGCTTACCGGCTCTCTCACTCTTGCTATGATTTTCACCTTGTAAGCTTCGCACAAAATGTACCGGTGCATTTTGAATAAATTGTCTTTGCTTCCAAACACCTGGAATTCGATTGATTAACCTGACAACCTGTCACAGTACTGGGCTTCTGTGAGCGGCCCTGGTACCATGTGATCACTGTAACCAATTATAGTGGTCAAAGTTACAATAGTAAGCAAGGCTGTCATTCATGATGCCTGAACCATCAAAGAGTAAGCAGGATCAGATTTCAAGAACACAGATATAGCTGCAGATCAGACAGCAAACCACTAGTGCAACTGCTGCACTTATATATGCCAATTGGTGCCAACGTTAATGGCACTCACAGGCGTGCACATAGGTGCATGTCCATGCATACATTTGTGCGCCTATGTCTGGCAAGATGGGCACCTGTAGGATCGCACCTGCGCATGCACATTTGCACCTGACTTTGAGAATCAGCTGCATTGTGGCCAGCCTGTCCCTGACACAAACTGCCTTAGAACCTTCTTTACCCAAGAATTTTAATTCAATATTGTACTCATATATGGCCAGTTTAAGTCAGTGCCGCCAGTAATTATCTCTTGGAAATGAGATGCCCCAGGGATTTTATGAGCAAGGAAAATGAGCCAGAATGAAAGGAAGTAACATTGTAAAAAAGTAAAATTGTATTGAATATACAAATATATTGAAAATGCACAAGTAGGTACACCTAAAAACAATGCATTTGAACACGATCTAATAGAACAGCAACTGAATGCTGGAACACACGAACCTCAAAATTGGAGGTTACAGTAAATGTGTGGTCACAGATGATCCCAACATGTTTCGGAGATGTAGGTATTCAATTTCTTCTTCAGGGTTTTTTTTTTACAGGCTGTTTGTTCTATTCAAAAAGATGTACATAGAGAAAAACACATATATACTGTACATAAAAATGCTAGACCAAATATTTTTTTCTTAAAAAAAACTAGAGAAACCCCACTGCCCCTCTGAAGAACAGAGAACAGAAGAACAGCAACTGAATGCTGGAACACACAAACCTCAAAATTGGAGGTTACAGTAAATGTGTGGTCACATATGATCCCAACATGTTTCGGAGATGTAGGTATTCAATTTCTTCTTCAGGGTTTTTTTTTTACAGGCTGTTTGTTGTATTCAAAAAGATGTACATAGAGAAAAACACATATATACTGTACATAAAAATGCTAGACCAAATATTTTTTTCTTCAAAAAAACTAGAGAAACCCCACTGCCCCTCTGTCCAACACACCCCCTTAAATAAATCTCCCCCACCTTTTCACTTCCCTTGATTTAACATCATCAACTTCTTTACACACTTCCTTACTCACACCCTGCATCATTTGATTTTCAATACAATCACTGCAGGGTCTGCACTGTCAACCTCTCTGGTCCCTCTGTATTAATTGTGCATAATCAAGATCTGACAGTTTTACAGTTGTATGGTATAGATACTATCTACCCGTCTTGGAGAGGTAATAACAAGGTAAGGGAATCTCTCTCAGAGGGAAACCCGTTGGATATTTTTAATGAAATGTTTATCGCCCAGGGGGTTAAACATAGAAGTATACCTCAACTGCTTCATTAATAATTATTAAATGATAGATACTGATTGTAGAGCTGGGATAGTACTGTTCATCCATCATTCTTTCTGTATTCTTCATAATACTGATATGAGCTTGTCTCTCGATCTAGGGTTTCTTTATTTACATATTATTACATATATGAGGTATGTCATAATGGGATTATGATACACGTACTGTAATAGAGTCAATGGGTAGGTTAGGAAGCCTTCTCTGGATGTATCATGAGGCATTTAGTGCAATATATTTTATTGACATCATTGTCTCCATGAGAGAAGGTGTGCATTATGCGGACAAATAGTACCAGTGTAATTTGATCGGCATTTTATGAGCACTTATCGAGAGACCAATTTAACTTCATTGTTATTTTCACTCTTTATTTTATCCTTAGTTCTATATAAATCAGTATTGTATTTAACAATTGGTTTATATTAGTACACTGATCACAGATCGCATCACCCCTTGGAATGTAACAAGGGGTTACAGTCAGGGGATCATGGTGGTGTGCTATGGTTTCATTTGTTTATTCTAATTTTACTCCTGGTATTGGATAACATGTCTTTATATAATGTTTGCTTATTTTAGTATTGTTTATATGTGCTTAAAATGGATGTAAACCCATGTTTGTTATGTCACAATGTAGAGTATAAGATTTCCTATCATCTGTGCCCAGTCTTGCCACACAGAGTTAATCCAGCTATGAGCAATCCTCTTTTATTGTTCAGTGAAAATTAACAGACTTCCAGATAAAACCCTGTCTAAATAAAAAGTCCATTCCTCTCTCCTTGCTTTGAGTGACAGGTTATTTACATATCTAGCTTGGACATATTTATCATATGTTATGATATGTTTATCATAATATGAGGTGATTCACAGTTCATTGTATATTACCAGGATGTGTTATGTGGGGGAGGGGTGGATTTCTCACTTGTTATCCTGTAGATCACCTCATATTATGATAAACATAACATAACATATGATAAACATGTCCAAGCTAGATATGTAAATAACCTGCCACTCAAAGCAAGGAGAGAGGAATGGACTTTTTATTTAGATAGGGTTTTATCTGGAAGTCTGTTAAGTTTCACTGAACAATACAAGAGGATTGCTCAGAGCTGGATTAACTCTGTGTGGCAAGACTGAGCACAGATGATAGGAAATCTTATACTCTACATTGTGACATAAAAAAAATTGGGTTTACATCCACTTTAATTAGCGACCATATATTTCTGGGATTGATATGAATCATGCCGTCTGTAACTAGCAATATTATATTATTTTAATATAGGGTTCTCGCTCAAAATAATTGTAATTGATACATTTTAGTTACCTACTTCTTTTACTGTGTTATGTATTTGCAGATTAAGTTGGCACCTTGATAGATGTAAGGCTAATGTGATGAAGTGTGTGCACTTCAAGCAGCTTTCCTCTCCTAAGGTCTGCAGATTGCTGTGCTTTGCGATCATGGGGACATGACATGCGCGCATGCTGGGGATGACCAATCACGTGATAGGCAGGGAATCTACAAATGAAGTGGGGGGAGCACAGTAGCCAATCCCATGACTAAGCATTTACTGCAAAACATGTCGGGAACGTGGCTACAGTTTTACTAGCTTCACTGACTAGAGACGCCGCTGCTGTTTAAACAACTTGCCAATACTGGGAGCCGGGAATCTGGAGTTTGGTGAGCATATACCAACTGAGCACACACCTCAGGTCCGCCATGACCGCCTAGCACTACCGAGCCTACAAAACACTGATGTTTGCTGTGATTGAAATTTGAAGCTGACTTTTAATTT
The DNA here is from genome assembly GCF_905171775.1 of Rana temporaria. NCBI lineage: Eukaryota > Metazoa > Chordata > Amphibia > Anura > Ranidae > Rana > Rana temporaria. The sequence goes on from NC_053493.1 coordinate 223,921,995, forward strand.
TTTACATACCAGGCTCATTATTTTTGGTTTGTTTTCACTCTGTGTCCTATTGTTCTGTTGTTTCCCCTCATTCCCACATCTTTTTCTCCTCTGTGCATCTCCCTCACGCAATTTCCACGCAATTTCCATGCCTACACATCAGGCTTCTTGTTCAGCCTGGCGTGTACTCATATATTTACCATTTTTATTTTCTAGACATGCTTCCCAGTCTTATACATATACGTGTATTTACATTACAGGGTCTTCACCGCAACCTTAGGAGGGGAGCGCTCCCCCGCACCCCAACTTACCCATCCCGGTGTACACGGTGGTGTCGGGCCCCCCTGTGACTCAGCCAGGCGCGTGTGCTCGTCCCCACCTGCTTGGCCTTGATCCGCCATCCCCGTTGCCCCCCCCTCCCTGTGCTCCTTCCCCGCCTCGGTTTGCCCTCCTTCCCCCCCTTTTTTGCCTGTCGCCCCCGCCCCCCCCTCCGGCCCGCCTCGGGGCGCGGCTTTGGCACGCTATCTGGTGACCTCTCGTAGGCCCGGGCGGTACCTCTCTTGGTGGTGCACCTGAATTCGGAGTCCTTTTCTACACTGACCCAGGGGAGCTCCTCTCCCCTTTTTCCACCCCTCTGGTACCCCCCGGGGGAGTTTGATGGTGCGGCAGTGGTTCATCTGGTCCGGGTCTACGCCTTGCATTGGACGTCTTGGGTGAGTGGCAGTGGGATTTTCTACACTAGTCCACTTTTGTAGGAGGTTTACCCGCATCCTGCCATCTACCTATATGGCTGTGGGTGGCGGGCCCTCTTTGTGTTCTTCTGTTTATTATGTCCCACTTATCTATATGTATCTCTCTTTGTATGTATTTTCTTTCTTACAGAACCTATGGCAGCGTCTAACTAATACTCCCTGAAGAAGACCGCTACTCATAAAAGGTCAAAACGCGTAGGGGTGTTTTTCGCCCATAGTATTTGTATACTTACAGTACTGTTACGCTATGTCTGTACTTGTTCTACCTTGTGTTTTTATTTGCCATGTATGACTTATGTTTTTTACCAAGCTCATATCTTGAGTCCCTACTGTTTGGGGCTTTTTCCGTACAACATATTTAAATAAATGTATACTTTTATATTGCACATCCTGGGTTCTGTGCAATAGGGGATATCAGTCTTGGTTGCCCCATAAGGCTTAGCCTCCCCAGTTTCTTAATTTTCACTTTATTTTTTATTTTCACCACCCTATTGCACTATATCACATGTTTTTTTTTTTTTTTTTTTTTTTTTTTTTTTTATTTATCCCCCGCCCTCTTGCAGGTTCTTTTTTGCAATGGCAGCTGTCATTATTGATCAATATTCTAGGTCGCCATAAATTAGCAATCATGTTTGTGGGATTCATACCCCCACTTATTATACTTACCCCCTTGTTTTTTACTGTATTATCATGATGTTTATTCTTGTTACCATATTACCCCTTGAGTGCATTGTGTGCGGTCCCGGGGTGCCCGTGCTTCCCCACTGCGGCGGACATGTGTTTCCCCTGGAGGGGGTGTGTTTCCCTTCCCCCCCCACCCTCTCTTGCTCCCCCGGCTGGGCGTCTAGCCCGCTGGCCTAGGTGGAGCGCGCTTGCACAGGAGGGCTAATTGCGCACCTGTGCAGTGCGGGGAAACTGACCCGGTGACGTCACGGCGCCGTCAATTGGCGGCGTAGGTGATGTCTCCGGGTTGGGGTAGCTCATTTAAGGGCCGTCTGGCCCCCGGATGAGTTGAGTGGATCTCGCCTCTTGTGGCTCCCGGTCTGGGCAGTGATAGGTCTGGAGTCTAACGGCAACCTTGGGGATCCTCTTGGATGTACGTGCAGTCCCTTGTTTCAATGGTTCTGTCCATGCACTACAGTGCATTGTCTCCGTTTTGGGTACTTCCATGGATGACACAACACTGGTTCTCACCAGTAATTTTGGACTTCATTTTAACACTGCACCACCTTTGATCCCCTCACATTGCCACGCTCCTGTAACCAGCCTGCTGCCTTATTGTACCGAGACTATCCCATCCTCCACCATGGCTTGGCTTTCAAATTCCACGGATGTAACTACCGTGGTAAGCATTATCTTTGGCATAATTCCCAACCAAATTCCTCTTTCTCTCACCTCATCCTTCCCCTCCCATCCCATCCCAGCCCCCTCCCCCCCCTGCTTTTATTTTCCCCCCCCCATTCCCCTTGGTTGTCCCTTCTCCCCCTTTTCAATTTTCTCCCCCCCCCCCCACTATTCATCCTCCCTTTCTTTTCTCTTCCTTTTTTCTCCTTCTCTTCTCCTTTTTGCTTCATTCTATCCTTTACCACTCAGTCCTTACCCAATCTTGCCTGTTCCTTACCTATCAACAATCCGCCACCTCCCTCCCTCCTTCCCTACCAAAACAACCAATCTGGTTTATATATCTATATAATTATTATACTGTTATGCCTATATTCAGATTTCCACTACCAATACCCCCATGCCCGCCGTGGGGGGAACCATCCTTCGGGCGCCCTGGTTCTGTGCCTTATCAATTCACTCATGTGGTAAGTTTTTATTCCCTTGTACATTACATATTGTACTGCTGAAATGTATTATATATGTTTATTCTACTATATAATTCACAGATTGGTTTCCTGATGAAGCGGTGAACCTCCGCGAAACTAGTCGACCATGACCAACTGTTGATATATATATATATTTGTTTTGTCTATTTTAATAATAAATTCCCCCTTTTTTTATCTATTCCTGTTTTATATTGTCTCATCTGTACCGAGATAGTCCCGCTTCTACTCAACTGTGTGGGCTGTTGTGGGTTCAGCCTCAGCAACTGTTCCCCTCCCCCCATGCTCCCCATTTTTCGCAATTAACTGGGATGATGGTACATTACTTTTACATATTATTGTTTATATGAGGCTATACTCTCAATTTTGTCTATATTCATTGGGTGGATAACACACCCGCTTCTCTTCCCCCCCTGAGTGCCTCTAACTCATTACCCCTTTTACATTACATTTAATTACTTCAATGAATGCTTGGTGACCTAGGTCTGATATTGTATGTAGTGCCGGCTGGATATTTGACATGTCCTATATGGGACAGGCAAATTACTATCTAACTTATTGTTATGATCATGTAACTTTGTATATACTTGCACCTTGACTAGACTGTATTTCCCCGACCAACATGGTGAAATTATTACATCCCACATTTTTCATGTGGTTTTATTAGTTAACATTTATTAGATAACTTTCCTTATCTTTAAATTGTCTATTATCTACCATTATGATCCATGTATCCCTAACCTGTTACTTAGATTATTGCTCTAATGTTCACCCTCATCGCCTCGGGAATATCAGCTTTTGTCTACAGGTGTAATTTAGTGGTGATCCTTTCCCACACCATTTTTTTAATTCTCTTCATATATACCAACCTACTGCATTCCAACTTAGCTACCTTGTTATCTTAAACAACTATGGGCATTATATAAATACACTTTTGTATCACTTTGTCCCAATTCTGGGACTTTTCACAATGTATCACTTCGGTTAGTTTTGTATTCACATCTAAACAACCGTTCTCTCTTTCACCCTTTCTATTCTTATCACCTTCACTTATTCAATTAACATTCACCACAAGACACTATAATTATCTAGTTATTATGATTAAATTATTATAGCTCAATTTAAGCACATCCTGGGTTCTGTGCAATAGGGGATATCAGTCTTGGTTGCCCCATAAGGCTTAGCCTCCCCAGTTTCTTAATTTTCACTTTATTTTTTATTTTCACCACCCTATTGCACTATATCACATGTTTTTTTTTTTTATTTATCCCCCGCCCTCTTGCAGGTTCTTTTTTGCAATGGCAGCTGTCATTATTGATCAATATTCTAGGTCGCCATAAATTAGCAATCATGTTTGTGGGATTCATACCCCCACTTATTATACTTACCCCCTTGTTTTTTACTGTATTATCATGATGTTTATTCTTGTTACCATATTACCCCTTGAGTGCATTGTGTGCGGTCCCGGGGTGCCCGTGCTTCCCCACTGCGGCGGACATGTGTTTCCCCTGGAGGGGGTGTGTTTCCCTTCCCCCCCACCCTCTCTTGCTCCCCCGGCTGGGCGTCTAGCCCGCTGGCCTAGGTGGAGCGCGCTTGCACAGGAGGGCTAATTGCGCACCTGTGCAGTGCGGGGAAACTGACCCGGTGACGTCACGGCGCCGTCAATTGGCGGCGTAGGTGATGTCTCCGGGTTGGGGTAGCTCATTTAAGGGCCGTCTGGCCCCCGGATGAGTTGAGTGGATCTCGCCTCTTGTGGCTCCCGGTCTGGGCAGTGATAGGTCTGGAGTCTAACGGCAACCTTGGGGATCCTCTTGGATGTACGTGCAGTCCCTTGTTTCAATGGTTCTGTCCATGCACTACAGTGCATTGTCTCCGTTTTGGGTACTTCCATGGATGACACAACACTGGTTCTCACCAGTAATTTTGGACTTCATTTTAACACTGCACCACCTTTGATCCCCTCACATTGCCACGCTCCTGTAACCAGCCTGCTGCCTTATTGTACCGAGACTATCCCATCCTCCACCATGGCTTGGCTTTCAAATTCCACGGATGTAACTACCGTGGTAAGCATTATCTTTGGCATAATTCCCAACCAAATTCCTCTTTCTCTCACCTCATCCTTCCCCTCCCATCCCATCCCAGCCCCCTCCCCCCCCTGCTTTTATTTTCCCCCCCCCATTCCCCTTGGTTGTCCCCTTTCCCCCCCTTTTCAATTTTCTCCCCCCCCCCCACTATTCATCCTCCCTTTCTTTTTCTCTTCCTTTTTTCTCCTTCTCTTCTCCTTTTTGCTTCATTCTATCCTTTACCACTCAGTCCTTACCCAATCTTGCCTGTTCCTTACCTATCAACAATCCGCCACCTCCCTCCCTCCTTCCCTACCAAAACAACCAATCTGGTTTATATATCTATATATTTATTATACTGTTATGCCTATATTCAGATTTCCACTACCAATACCCCCATGCCCGCCGTGGGGGGAACCATCCTTCGGGCGCCCTGGTTCTGTGCCTTATCAATTCACTCATGTGGTAAGTTTTTATTCCCTTGTACATTACATATTGTACTGCTGAAATGTATTATATATGTTTATTCTACTATATAATTCACAGATTGGTTTCCTGATGAAGCGGTGAACCTCCGCGAAACTAGTCGACCATGACCAACTGTTGATATATATATATATTTGTTTTGTCTATTTTAATAATAAATTCCCCCTTTTTTTATCTATTCCTGTTTTATATTGTCTCATCTGTACCGAGATAGTCCCGCTTCTACTCAACTGTGTGGGCTGTTGTGGGTTCAGCCTCAGCAACTGTTCCCCTCCCCCCATGCTCCCCATTTTTCGCAATTAACTGGGATGATGGTACATTACTTTTACATATTATTGTTTATATGAGGCTATACTCTCAATTTTGTCTATATTCATTGGGTGGATAACACACCCGCTTCTCTTCCCCCCTGAGTGCCTCTAACTCATTACCCCTTTTACATTACATTTAATTACTTCAATGAATGCTTGGTGACCTAGGTCTGATATTGTATGTAGTGCCGGCTGGATATTTGACATGTCCTATATGGGACAGGCAAATTACTATCTAACTTATTGTTATGATCATGTAACTTTGTATATACTTGCACCTTGACTAGACTGTATTTCCCCGACCAACATGGTGAAATTATTACATCCCACATTTTTCATGTGGTTTTATTAGTTAACATTTATTAGATAACTTTCCTTATCTTTAAATTGTCTATTATCTACCATTATGATCCATGTATCCCTAACCTTGTTACTTAGATTATTGCTCTAATGTTCACCCTCATCGCCTCGGGAATATCAGCTTTTGTCTATAGGTGTAATTTAGTGGTGATCCTTTCCCACACCATTTTTTTAATTCTCTTCATATATACCAACCTACTGCATTCCAACTTAGCTACCTTGTTATCTTAAACAACTATGGGCATTATATAAATACACTTTTGTATCACTTTGTCCCAATTCTGGGACTTTTCACAATGTATCACTTCGGTTAGTTTTGTATTCACATCTAAACAACCGTTCTCTCTTTCACCCTTTCTATTCTTATCACCTTCACTTATTCAATTAACATTCACCACAAGACACTATAATTATCTAGTTATTATGATTAAATTATTATAGCTCAATTTAAGCACATCCTGGGTTCTGTGCAATAGGGGATATCAGTCTTGGTTGCCCCATAAGGCTTAGCCTCCCCAGTTTCTTAATTTTCACTTTATTTTTTATTTTCACCACCCTATTGCACTATATCACATGTTTTCTTTTTACTTATCCCCCGCCCTCTTGCAGGTTCTTTTTTGCAATGGCAGCTGTCATTATTGATCAATATTCTAGGTCGCCATAAATTAGCAATCATGTTTGTGGGATTCATACCCCCACTTATTATACTTACCCCCTTGTTTTTTACTGTATTATCATGATGTTTATTCTTGTTACCATATTACCCCTTGAGTGCATTGTGTGCGGTCCCGGGGTGCCCGTGCTTCCCCACTGCGGCGGACATGTGTTTCCCCTGGAGGGGGTGTGTTTCCCTTCCCCCCCCACCCTCTCTTGCTCCCCCGGCTGGGCGTCTAGCCCGCTGGCCTAGGTGGAGCGCGCTTGCACAGGAGGGCTAATTGCGCACCTGTGCAGTGCGGGGAAACTGACCCGGTGACGTCACGGCGCCGTCAATTGGCGGCGTAGGTGATGTCTCCGGGTTGGGGTAGCTCATTTAAGGGCCGTCTGGCCCCCGGATGAGTTGAGTGGATCTCGCCTCTTGTGGCTCCCGGTCTGGGCAGTGATAGGTCTGGAGTCTAACGGCAACCTTGGGGATCCTCTTGGATGTACGTGCAGTCCCTTGTTTCAATGGTTCTGTCCATGCACTACAGTGCATTGTCTCCGTTTTGGGTACTTCCATGGATGACACAACACTGGTTCTCACCAGTAATTTTGGACTTCATTTTAACACTGCACCACCTTTGATCCCCTCACATTGCCACGCTCCTGTAACCAGCCTGCTGCCTTATTGTACCGAGACTATCCCATCCTCCACCATGGCTTGGCTTTCAAATTCCACGGATGTAACTACCGTGGTAAGCATTATCTTTGGCATAATTCCCAACCAAATTCCTCTTTCTCTCACCTCATCCTTCCCCTCCCATCCCATCCCAGCCCCCCCCCCCCCCCTGCTTTTATTTTCCCCCCCCCATTCCCCTTGGTTGTCCCCTTTCCCCCCCTTTTCAATTTTCTCCCCCCCCCCACTATTCATCCTCCCTTTCTTTTTCTCTTCCTTTTTTCTCCTTCTTTTCTCCTTTTTCCTTCATTCTATCCTTTACCACTCAGTCCTTACCCAATCTTGCCTGTTCCTTACCTATCAACAATCCGCCACCTCCCTCCCTCCTTCCCTACCAAAACAACCAATCTGGTTTATATATCTATATAATTATTATACTGTTATGCCTATATTCAGATTTCCACTACCAATACCCCCATGCCCGCCGTGGGGGGAACCATCCTTCGGGCGCCCTGGTTCTGTGCCTTATCAATTCACTCATGTGGTAAGTTTTTATTCCCTTGTACATTACATATTGTACTGCTGAAATGTATTATATATGTTTATTCTACTATATAATTCACAGATTGGTTTCCTGATGAAGCGGTGAACCTCCGCGAAACTAGTCGACCATGACCAACTGTTGATATATATATATATTTGTTTTGTCTATTTTAATAATAAATTCCCCCTTTTTTATCTATTCCTGTTTTATATTGTCTCATCTGTACCGAGATAGTCCCGCTTCTACTCAACTGTGTGGGCTGTTGTGGGTTCAGCCTCAGCAACTGTTCCCCTCCCCCCATGCTCCCCATTTTTCGCAATTAACTGGGATGATGGTACATTACTTTTACATATTATTGTTTATATGAGGCTATACTCTCAATTTTGTCTATATTCATTGGGTGGATAACACACCCGCTTCTCTTCCCCCCCCTGAGTGCCTCTAACTCATTACCCCTTTTACATTACATTTAATTACTTCAATGAATGCTTGGTGACCTAGGTCTGATATTGTATGTAGTGCCGGCTGGATATTTGACATGTCCTATATGGGACAGGCAAATTACTATCTAACTTATTGTTATGATCATGTAACTTTGTATATACTTGCACCTTGACTAGACTGTATTTCCCCGACCAACATGGTGAAATTATTACATCCCACATTTTTCATGTGGTTTTATTAGTTAACATTTATTAGATAACTTTCCTTATCTTTAAATTGTCTATTATCTACCATTATGATCCATGTATCCCTAACCTTGTTACTTAGATTATTGCTCTAATGTTCACCCTCATCGCCTCGGGAATATCAGCTTTTGTCTACAGGTGTAATTTAGTGGTGATCCTTTCCCACACCATTTTTTTAATTCTCTTCATATATACCAACCTACTGCATTCCAACTTAGCTACCTTGTTATCTTAAACAACTATGGGCATTATATAAATACACTTTTGTATCACTTTGTCCCAATTCTGGGACTTTTCACAATGTATCACTTCGGTTAGTTTTGTATTCACATCTAAACAACCGTTCTCTCTTTCACCCTTTCTATTCTTATCACCTTCACTTATTCAATTAACATTCACCACAAGACACTATAATTATCTAGTTATTATGATTAAATTATTATAGCTCAATTTAAGCACATCCTGGGTTCTGTGCAATAGGGGATATCAGTCTTGGTTGCCCCATAAGGCTTAGCCTCCCCAGTTTCTTAATTTTCACTTTATTTTTTATTTTCACCACCCTATTGCACTATATCACATGTTTTTTTTTTTTTTTTTTTTTTTTTTTATTTATCCCCCGCCCTCTTGCAGGTTCTTTTTTGCAATGGCAGCTGTCATTATTGATCAATATTCTAGGTCGCCATAAATTAGCAATCATGTTTGTGGGATTCATACCCCCACTTATTATACTTACCCCCTTGTTTTTTACTGTATTATCATGATGTTTATTCTTGTTACCATATTACCCCTTGAGTGCATTGTGTGCGGTCCCGGGGTGCCCGTGCTTCCCCACTGCGGCGGACATGTGTTTCCCCTGGAGGGGGTGTGTTTCCCTTCCCCCCCCACCCTCTCTTGCTCCCCCGGCTGGGCGTCTAGCCCGCTGGCCTAGGTGGAGCGCGCTTGCACAGGAGGGCTAATTGCGCACCTGTGCAGTGCGGGGAAACTGACCCGGTGACGTCACGGCGCCGTCAATTGGCGGCGTAGGTGATGTCTCCGGGTTGGGGTAGCTCATTTAAGGGCCGTCTGGCCCCCGGATGAGTTGAGTGGATCTCGCCTCTTGTGGCTCCCGGTCTGGGCAGTGATAGGTCTGGAGTCTAACGGCAACCTTGGGGATCCTCTTGGATGTACGTGCAGTCCCTTGTTTCAATGGTTCTGTCCATGCACTACAGTGCATTGTCTCCGTTTTGGGTACTTCCATGGATGACACAACACTGGTTCTCACCAGTAATTTTGGACTTCATTTTAACACTGCACCACCTTTGATCCCCTCACATTGCCACGCTCCTGTAACCAGCCTGCTGCCTTATTGTACCGAGACTATCCCATCCTCCACCATGGCTTGGCTTTCAAATTCCACGGATGTAACTACCGTGGTAAGCATTATCTTTGGCATAATTCCCAACCAAATTCCTCTTTCTCTCACCTCATCCTTCCCCTCCCATCCCATCCCAGCCCCCTCCCCCCCCCTGCTTTTATTTTCCCCCCCCCCATTCCCCTTGGTTGTCCCTTCTCCCCCTTTTCAATTTTCTCCCCCCCCCCCACTATTCATCCTCCCTTTCTTTTTCTCTTCCTTTTTTCTCCTTCTTTTCTCCTTTTTCCTTCATTCTATCCTTTACCACTCAGTCCTTACCCAATCTTGCCTGTTCCTTACCTATCAACAATCCGCCACCTCCCTCCCTCCTTCCCTACCAAAACAACCAATCTGGTTTATATATCTATATAATTATTATACTGTTATGCCTATATTCAGATTTCCACTACCAATACCCCCATGCCCGCCGTGGGGGGAACCATCCTTCGGGTGCCCTGGTTCTGTGCCTTATCAATTCACTCATGTGGTAAGTTTTTATTCCCTTGTACATTACATATTGTACTGCTGAAATGTATTATATATGTTTATTCTACTATATAATTCACAGATTGGTTTCCTGATGAAGCGGTGAACCTCCGCGAAACTAGTCGACCATGACCAACTGTTGATATATATATATATTTGTTTTGTCTATTTTAATAATAAATTCCCCCTTTTTTTATCTATTCCTGTTTTATATTGTCTCATCTGTACCGAGATAGTCCCGCTTCTACTCAACTGTGTGGGCTGTTGTGGGTTCAGCCTCAGCAACTGTTCCCCTCCCCCCATGCTCCCCATTTTTCGCAATTAACTGGGATGATGGTACATTACTTTTACATATTATTGTTTATATGAGGCTATACTCTCAATTTTGTGTATACTTTTATATATTTTTTGGTACGTTTCTATTCCTTGCTGCAGCACAAAGCCCCTAGGGGTAATTTTCTCTTTTCTCAAGACATATCAGGGGTGTGCAGCACTCTCTATCCATGGGTTCCAATACCCTTTCCTCGCTAAAAATTTTTTGGGTGGCTAAACACCCGTTCCCCAGGGTTCACACCCATGGACTCAGGACATGAGCTTTAGGTCTGTTGTATCTATTTATGCATTTGGTTTTTTGATTCAATTGTTTTTTGACACACCATTGATAATCTGTTCAACATGAGTATCCAAAGACCAATAAACTTGTTACTGGTTCTCCTTCCATTACTTTTAAAAGGGCCATGTCCTTAAAAGACAAGCCAGTGCAGAGCGAATTTAAAGGGGCCACCACAAAGAAACACTGTCCCGCAATTGGAACCTCTCCATGCGGCCAGTACTCGCATTGTCCCCTTATGCGTAAGGAGAAATCCTTCCCATTACCCAACGGTGTGATGTTTTTTCCACACCTTTTCGCTAACTGCCAGACCCACGGAGTTGTCTACCTAATGTCATGTGAATGCAACGTACTCTACGTTGGCAAGACTAAACAAGAATTTTGACGTCGTGCAGCCAGGCACGAATTTAACATGCAAACTGGAAACCGATACCTGCCCCTTGGCAGGCATGTGGTTTTTAAACACAATTACAAAATGCCTAAAACCACCCTCGCCGCCATTGATCGAGTTCATATACCGATCAGGGGCGGCGTTTGGAACAAAGCCCTCCCCCAGTGTGAGCTAAGGTGGATTTTCATACTCCATGCCATGGTGTACCCAGGCCTGAACTAATCCATCTCCTTTGTTCCCTCCCCGAAAGGGGTTTACATCCGGGAAAACCGACTTTATCCAGGACGCAGGAGAGTTATGGCCGCCTTGTATGGCGACCTACCTCTCAGCCTACATGTTTGCGTCCTGTGTCCTCCCCGGTTTGTTCTTTGAAGGTTTTTTGTTTCCATCAGTATTTGGTTGGTTTTTTCCCCTTTTGGATCCCCTTTCCAAGTGTGTATGTTTATTTACAATATGCTCAGCTCTCCAATTTAGTTATGATTTTATCATCATTTCTTTGTTCTGTTCTTATATACATTATTTTGTTTGTTTCAGACTAATATGTCCATTTGGTATATTAATTTCTTACACGATACAAATGTACTTTGCATCTGTTTCTGATGCGGAGCATTTACCCAAATATGATCGCACAGCAATCTGCATTTAACATATACTTTAATAATATTTTTCAGATTTTTACCACCCCCCATGGACGTCCATTTTTTGGATTCCGGGCCTGGACCGTCACCACATCCGCATCCCTCCATCATCTTTCCCCTGGGGGCTCCATGGGTGCACATGGTTCGGTAGCCAGCAGGAGATTTTTCCTTCCCTGGGCCTCACGGCAGGCTGGGACTCTGCACATATCCGGGCTGGCCCCGGTTCTTGTGCTTTTTCTCTGGTGGCCTTCTTCTCGCTGGCCACTGGGGGGAGTTTCTGCACCTGCCGGCGGCGTCCCAGGTCCCTAGTGGCCAGCACGCGCCCTTGCCGAGCGCGCGGGGTCGCGATGGCGTCATGGCGCCGACGCCTCGCGTGACCGCGCGCGGCTCACACCACCTGCGTGCCTGCGCATTGCCGTCCATGGACGAGGAGGATGGAGTTGGTACACCGGGGACCTAGCAGTCCCTTCTGGAATGCCGGGGAGGCCACCACTTGCCGCCTCATGGCGGCCTGGGCGCGCTGTATTGCTGCATGCGCGGTGGGTGGGTGGGGGGGGCGGGGGTTTGGCCGTCTGGGGGGGTGGGTGTGGCGTTCCCGTGGATGGGGGGGTTCCCTGTGGGGGGGGTGTGTGTGGTGGGGGGGAACTTCGGCGATGTTTACACCTGCCCCAGCGGTGGGTGTGGTTCCCGGGCAGGGTTGGGTCCATCCGGGCCCGCCCCCTACTGCATCATAGGGTGGGGTTGCTACAGGTGTAGAGGGAGTGCACTCCCTCACCTGTTCAAGATATACCTTATATAAGCAGCCAGCCTCATTGGGACAAATCCAGATCCCACGGCGACTGTGTTTGGTGGTTATGACAGATTTTGGCTGCAGGAAGGTAAGTGGGAGCCTTGGCTCTCTTTTCCATTTCCTGCAAACCTGCCATCCACCCCGGTATCCCCATTATTATCTTACTCTTCTACTTCGTTTACTTTTCAACAGACGTCAGCACCTCCTTCAATAGGTGTCTCAACATCCCTCCCTAACAGGAAGGCTACAGCTTCAACCATTTTACCATCCGACCATCTTACCTCTGTGAGCTTTACAGATAGCACAGGTATTTTTTCACCTTTTCATTTGTTTCCATACTAGCCCCTTTCCCTTGCAGTTTCTTTTCCCACCTTCCTCTTATTCACCTGTTTTCATGATTTCATTCACATGCACACACACCCATAGATCACTCATACACTTATAGTCACAGGATTATTATCAGCATTTTTTTATTATTTTTATTATTTTTATTTTCATTTGTATTCCTCTTTCTTCTCCTTTTCACTGCAACATTCCCCATATTTCCTGTTCCCCTTTTATCCCTTTTCTTTTCTCCCCTTGTTGTTTTCCATTTTTCTTTTGCTTTCCCACCTCACACTGCTGCTCTACCACATCCCTTTCACATACACTTCCACATTTTTCACTAGACCACACATTGCATTCTTCATTGTTATTCATTCAGTCACTTACACACCTTCTTTGCTTTGTTTTATCTACTTTTACCAGGCTCATTATTTTTGGTTTGTTTTCACTCTGTGTCCTATTGTTCTGTTGTTTCCCCTCATTCCCACATCTTTTTCTCCTCTGTGCATCTCCCTCACGCAATTTCCATGCCTACACATCAGGCTTCTTGTTCAGCCTGGCGTGTACTCATATATTTACCATTTTTATTTTCTAGACATGCTTCCCAGTCTTATACATATACGTGTATTTACATTACAGGGTCTTCACCGCAACCTTAGGAGGGGAGCGCTCCCCCGCACCCCAACTTACCCATCCCGGTGTACACGGTGGTGTCGGGCCCCCCTGTGACTCAGCCAGGCGCGTGTGCTCGTCCCCACCTGCTTGGCCTTGATCCGCCATCCCCGTTGCCCCCCCCCTCCCTGTGCTCCTTCCCCGCCTCGGTTTGCCCTCCTTCCCCCCCTTTTTTGCCTGTCGCCCCCGCCCCCCCCTCCGGCCCGCCTCGGGGCGCGGCTTTGGCACGCTATCTGGTGACCTCTCGTAGGCCCGGGCGGTACCTCTCTTGGTGGTGCATCTGAATTCGGAGTCCTTTTCTACACTGACCCAGGGGAGCTCCTCTCCCCTTTTTCCACCCCTCTGGTACCCCCCGGGGGAGTTTGATGGTGCGGCAGTGGTTCATCTGGTCCGGGTCTACGCCTTCCATTGGACGTCTTGGGTGAGTGGCAGTGGGATTTTCTACACTAGTCCACTTTTGTAGGAGGTTTACCCGCATCCTGCCATCTACCTATATGGCTGTGGGTGGAGGGCCCTCTTTGTGTTCTTCTGTTTATTATGTCCCACTTATCTATATGTATCTCTCTTTGTATGTATTTTCTTTCTTACAGAACCTATGGCAGCGTCTAACTAATACTCCCTGAAGAAGACCGCTACTCATAAAAGGTCAAAACGCGTAGGGGTGTTTTTCGCCCATAGTATTTGTATACTTACAGTACTGTTACGCTATGTCTGTACTTGTTCTACCTTGTGTTTTTATTTGCCATGTATGACTTATGTTTTTTACCAAGCTCATATCTTGAGTCCCTACTGTTTGGGGCTTTTTCCGTACAACATATTTAAATAAATTTATACTTTTATATATTTTTTGGTACGTTTCTATTCCTTGCTGCAGCACAAAGCCCCTAGGGGTAATTTTCTCTTTTCTTAATTTTTTACATGTGAGTTTAATAAATTAAGGATTGCTGTGGTTTTGAATTAAACTGGTGGTACAACGTTACACTTTTGGAGCACTTCTTTTGTTTTCATGTACATCATTGAGGGAATATCACGGTGGTTCAGCTGAGATTCATTTATCCATTTGTGGGATCATACACAAGTGATTTAGCCTAACATGAGAGTGAAAGGCAAATCCGTTTGGTGAGTGTGTTTTTCAGAGGGGAGTTATCACAGCATGGTGGTGTGGTGAAAGATTCACAGAATAAGGATTTTTTTCATCAAATTTGTTCATCAATTTTTTATGGACTTTATATCACTTGTCACATGGTGTTATTGAGTTTATATGTTATTTATTATTTATTTAGTATTATATTAATTAGCGCTGCAATTTTCTTACACCTATTTAGGTTATTTGTTTTTGTTTAAATATTCATACACTAAGTTTGGTGAGCATATACCAACTGAGCACACACCTCAGGTCCGCCATGACCGCCTAGCACTACCGAGCCTACAAAACACTGATGTTTGCTGTGATTGAAATTTGAAGCTGACTTTTAATTTTTTACATACCAGGCTCATTATTTTTGGTTTGTTTTCACTCTGTGTCCTATTGTTCTGTTGTTTCCCCTCATTCCCACATCTTTTTCTCCTCTGTGCATCTCCCTCACGCAATTTCCACGCAATTTCCATGCCTACACATCAGGCTTCTTGTTCAGCCTGGCGTGTACTCATATATTTACCATTTTTATTTTCTAGACATGCTTCCCAGTCTTATACATATACGTGTATTTACATTACAGGGTCTTCACCGCAACCTTAGGAGGGGAGCGCTCCCCCGCACCCCAACTTACCCATCCCGGTGTACACGGTGGTGTCGGGCCCCCCTGTGACTCAGCCAGGCGCGTGTGCTCGTCCCCACCTGCTTGGCCTTGATCCGCCATCCCCGTTGCCCCCCCCCCTCCCTGTGCTCCTTCCCCGCCTCGGTTTGCCCTCCTTCCCCCCCTTTTTTGCCTGTCGCCCCCGCCCCCCCCTCCGGCCCGCCTCGGGGCGCGGCTTTGGCACGCTATCTGGTGACCTCTCGTAGGCCCGGGCGGTACCTCTCTTGGTGGTGCATCTGAATTCGGAGTCCTTTTCTACACTGACCCAGGGGAGCTCCTCTCCCCTTTTTCCACCCCTCTGGTACCCCCCGGGGGAGTTTGATGGTGCGGCAGTGGTTCATCTGGTCCGGGTCTACGCCTTCCATTGGACGTCTTGGGTGAGTGGCAGTGGGATTTTCTACACTAGTCCACTTTTGTAGGAGGTTTACCCGCATCCTGCCATCTACCTATATGGCTGTGGGTGGCGGGCCCTCTTTGTGTTCTTCTGTTTATTATGTCCCACTTATCTATATCACGGAATATCACGGTGGTTCAGCTGAGATTCATTTATCCATTTGTGGGATCATACACAAGTGATTTAGCCTAACATGAGAGTGAAAGGCAAATCCGTTTGGTGAGTGTGTTTTTCAGAGGGGAGTTATCACAGCATGGTGGTGTGGTGAAAGATTCACAGAATAAGGATTTTTTTCATCAAATTTGTTCATCAATTTTTTATGGACTTTATATCACTTGTCACATGGTGTTATTGAGTTTATATGTTATTTATTATTTATTTAGTATTATATTAATTAGCGCTGCAATTTTCTTACACCTATTTAGGTTATTTGTTTTTGTTTAAATATTCATACACTGGAGTTTGGTGAGCATATACCAACTGAGCACACACCTCAGGTCCGCCATGACCGCCTAGCACTACCGAGCCTACAAAACACTGATGTTTGCTGTGATTGAAATTTGAAGCTGACTTTTAATTTTTTACATACCAGGCTCATTATTTTTGGTTTGGTTCAGCTGAGATTCATTTATCCATTTGTGGGATCATACACAAGTGATTTAGCCTAACATGAGAGTGAAAGGCAAATCCGTTTGGTGAGTGTGTTTTTCAGAGGGGAGTTATCACAGCATGGTGGTGTGGTGAAAGATTCACAGAATAAGGATTTTTTTCATCAAATTTGTTCATCAATTTTTTATGGACTTTATATCACTTGTCACATGGTGTTATTGAGTTTATATGTTATTTATTATTTATTTAGTATTATATTAATTAGCGCTGCAATTTTCTTACACCTATTTAGGTTATTTGTTTTTGTTTAAATATTCATACACTAAGCAGCAGCTGTAGTTTATTTCAAATTTTTTCATTGGCGCAGTGGTGATAGAGGTTAACCAGGGCATTTGTATCCTATATCAATCATATGATGTGTTTATTGTACAAATTAAATCCAAAAAAACAACCAAAGTGTTGCAGTCAAAATGAAGTGAACAACAGGAAAAAGGTGGCTGACATGTTTCACATCTTGTGATGCTTACTCATAGCTGAGTAGGAAGGGGAAAGGAAGGGACAAGTGTGGAAGAAAAAGGTGCACAAGTAGCAGGGATGACCGCAGCCTGGAGAGGGTTGTCAGGAAAAGGTCATTCAAAAGTGTTGAGGACTTTTACAAGGAGTGGACTGAGGCTGAAGTCAGTGCATAAAGAGCCACCACACACAGATGGATCCTGGACATGGGCTTCAAATGTCATATTCCTCTTGTCAAGCCACTCCTGAACAACAAACAACATCAGAAGTATCTTACCTGGGCTAAAAGAAAACAGATCTGGTCTGTTTCTCAGTGATCAAAAGTCCTCTTTTCTGATGAGAGAAAATTGTGCATCTCATTTGGAAACCAAGGACCCAGAGTATGGAGGAAGAATGAAGAGGCACACACTGCAAAATGCTTGAAGTCCAGTGTGAAGTATCCACAGTCTGTGTTTATTTGGGGAGTCATGTCATCTGCTGGTGTTGGTCCACTGTGCTTCATTAAGTCCAGGGTTAACGCAGTCACCTACCAGGAGATTTTGGAGCACTTCATTCTTCCATCCTCAGACGAGCTCTATAGGGATGCATGGGGATGCTGACTTAATTTTCCAGCGGGACTTGGCACCTGCCCAAAACCTGGTTCAATGACCGTGGGATTAATGTGCTTGATTGACCAGCAAACCCGCCTGACCCGAACCCCATAGAGAATCTATGGGGCATTGCCAAGAGAAAGATGAGAGATATGAGACTATTAACGCATCCTGGTCTTCCATAACACCTCAGAAGTGCCACAGGCTGATAGCTTCCATGCCACGCTGCATTGAGGCAGTAATTGCTGCAAAAGGGGCCCACACCAAGTACTTAGAACATATGCATGCTTATACTTTTCAGAGGTCCGATATTGTTCCATGTACAATGCTTGTTTTATTGATTGTATGTAATATTCAAATTTTCTGAGATTGTGGATTTGGAGCTTTTTTATGAGCTGTAAGCCATAATCATCACAATTATGACAAATCACGGCTTGAACTATCTTCCTTTGCATGTAATGAGTCTATCTCATATATTAACATTTTAAAGGGGTTGTAAAGGTACAATTTTCTTTTTCCTAAATAGCTTCCTTTACCTTAGTGCAGTCCTCCTTCACTTACCTCATCCTTTGATTTTGCTTTTAAATGTCCTTATTTCTTCAGAGAAATCATCACTTTCTGTTCTTCTGTCTGTAACTCCACACAGTAATGCAAGGCTTTCTCCCTGGTGTGGAGTGTTGTGCTCTCCCCCTCCCTGGCACTACGGGAGAGTCAGGACGCTCTCTACGTAGCAGATAGAGAAAGGAGCTGTTTGTTAGTGGGCGTCCTGACTCAACTGTAGTCCAAGGGAGGGGGCGAGCACGACACTCCACACCAGGGAGAAAGCCTTGCATTACTGTGTGGAGTTACAGACAGAAGAACAGAAAGTGAGGATTTCTCAGAAGAAATAAGGACATTTAAAAGCAAAATCGAAGGATGAGGTAAGTAAAGGAGGACTTCACTAAGGTAAAGTAACCTATTTAGGAAACAAATTGCACCTTTACAACCCCTTTAGGTTGCATTAGAGAAATAAATTTACTTTTTCACGATATTCAATTTTTTTCGAGTTTCACCTGTATCTGCGTGAAGGGAGGACAGAACAAAAACATTCCAATTATCCCTCCACTTCACTGCGAGCAAATTATTACACTTCAAGTAGGCTCTCTCCCCCTGTCTAAGTTGGGATTCTACAAGCCATTGGGGGAAGCTCTGGTGGCACGCTAGTGTAATAATTGTCCACATACAAGTGGTACCTGTTTCCGAATAAGGGTGACACTAATTCACAAGCAATCTTGCCAGCACTCCCTATGTAGGTTGGGCAGTTCTCGGGCTCCATGTGACTATCTCTTCCCTCATAAACCTAAAAACTATATGTATAGCCTGTTGCCCTGTCACAGGGCTTATACAACTTGACCCCATATCTGGCTTACTTGCTGGGGAGATACTGTTTAAAAGACAAGTGGACAGAAAATGTTATCAGGGACTTATCAATGCAGACAACTTGATTGGGAATAATTAAGGCTGCAAACTTTTGGTTGAAGTGGTTTACTAGGGGCCAAATTTTGTGGAGCCGATGGTATCCAGGGTCACCTGAGGACGGCAGAGGTCATTGTCATTAAAATGCATGAACCACAAGATCTGCTTGTATCTAGCCCTGGTCATGGAAGCAAAGAACATGGGTATATGGGGAATTGGGTCAGTGGACCAATATGACCGCAACTCACTTTTTTTAGTTATGCCCATGATAAGGTATAGGCCCAGAGAGGTCTTAAATGCGGAAACCGTAATAGGTTTCCAATTTCTGGCAAGGGTCAACTGGGGATTAGTGGTGATAAATCGACCAGCATACAACTTGCTTTGGTCCAAAAAAGATCAGAACCCTGACTTCCGGGTTGGCCAGTGAATAGGGGAAGTACAGGTGCTGCAGAAGTGGTGGGCTCACAATCAGGGTTGGCATATTCTGCAGGGAGGGCACTATGGGCTCAACAAGCCTGTCTTTGTCTTCTTGTTGGCTGCAGGACACTACTTGTGCTAGCTACCTCACCGGCTTGAACTGTACTTATGAGACTCGCCACGTCACCACATGATACTGCAGTGCTGGGTGTACAACACAACACAATCTATTGTGCTTGGGGGCCTAGTCTATAGATAAGTGGTGCAGCCAACATCCTGGATAAAAGATGGAATGCCTGATGTCTTGCTGCCCTCCTCATAACAATGGGTGTCCTTAGAACTGAAACAAAGAAAGAGGAAAGGAGGGTGCACCGACCTTCTACATTTCCAAAAATAAAATGTATTACAAAACTGTAACCGCAGTAGTCATACTCTCAAACAAGTGTTTAAAAGTGCTTGGAATAACAAACGGCTAATGCGTTTTGAGGGAGGACCCTCTTCCTCAGAGTCACAGTGGTGAAACTGGATGTTTAAACAGGGTGAACTAGGCTGCTGGTGCTTGCCAGTTCACCAGAAGAATGAGCGGCACAAGTACTTGCTCTCTGCTCCATAGGCGAGCCATGGGACTGACGTTGACCCTAACTGAAGCTACATTCTAACTGATGTCACCAGCTTGGTGATCAGGGGGTTAAACCTTTATTATGTAATATATGGCAGGTACCATGATGCCTACAGGCTAGATAATGGCAACGTTTTGAAAAAAACAGCTCCGTCCTACGCGGCGTTTCACCCTAAAACAGGCTTCAACTGGGAAAGGAGCTGTTGAAGCCTGCTTTAGGGTGAAACGCCGTGTAGGACGGAGCTGTTTTTTTCAAAACGTTGCCATTATCTAGCCTGTCGGTTGTTACCGAGGCTGAAAGGATTTTTTGATATCCCTTATATTTGCTTTTTTTGTTTCTGTAAATTTATCATCCCAAAGTTGTCAAAACTGTGATGTTTTTTCTAAGAAACTTCTTTTATTAAAGAGGTGTTACTGAAAAGTACTACACTATGAAGTCCTCCTTTTTTTCCTTTATCTCTACTTTTTAAACATCCGGGGGAGAGCTGTGTATGCTGATTGTCTTACAACATAGGAGTGGATTAGAAGCGCTGCTGCACCTGGAGAGCACAGAACGACAGACCCTATCCACCTGCAGGAACTACAGCTCCCAGATCCTTGGTGATATGCTTTTATGATCTTCTCTCTGGTAAGGGGCTTATCTGTCCGCTTTTTATTATATTGCCTACACTGCATGGATGTTCATATATCTCCATACTGAAGAAAGACGATCGCTGTTGTCAAAACCAGGAATGTGATTTTGTGGACTGTTAATTGATTCCAGGCACTCAATACCACTATTACACTTGCTTTGGACTGTTTTTCACATAGATGGTTTTGATATAGACTTTTTTCTATTTTTGTTCAATTTATTTCTTTTTGATATTTTCATATATATGTTTGTGGGTTGCACAGTATTTTCACTTACATACACTATTTGCTTGCTGAATATTCTAGCAGATTTTATTATTGCAGCACCATATTAGAAGTTTTCTATCACAAACCTATTTTTCTTCACTCATTGTTATATCTAATTAGAGCCTTGAGCTGTCTGATTGGGGTTTTGGGTTTAACCCTTCATTGTCACTTATTGACAGGTTGTTATCTGCTATCACATTTTATATATTTTTATATTTAATACTACTAAAGAGAAGCGCAAATTCACCTTGCTTTACATCATGAAAAATATAAACTGAAATTGGTGACACAGTGACAGGGAGTGAAGGGGTTAACTGGAGGGGCGCTCTTGGGGGTGAAATGTGTGCCTACATGTACTGTGTCAGCGTAGTGTTGGTGCAACTTACATTTGGATGTCCTCTCTCCTCTCTCTGAAACCGAAAAGGATTCCACGAGTGACATCACTTCCTCTGCCTGTGTTTACAATTCACAGGCAGAGAAGGCATTTCATTGGAAATCATTGGCCTGGACCTGAAGACTGATTGGTTCTGCAACAAATTTGATCAATGTGGGCATGGCAGGGAGTGTGAACGATGTATGGGGGACATAGTTTTGTAGTTCTGCAGACGTATATCGGCGTGAGCCGATCGGGAAGTGGTTAATGAGAATGAGTATTTCATACTTTTGACTTTTTGGATGAGAAAAGGCTTCTATCTAGGGTTTCTTGCTAGAGCTCTACTACCCTATCCTCAATATTTGAAATACTTTAAGGAAAATGCATCCCATTTGTCACAGAAAGTATGTTTACTTGTAAATATAGAGAACACACACACTGTCATCTGTGTGTCAGCTCTGTGTATGACATGTACAGTATAAAGACCACACTAATCTTCTACAACTATTAAACTACATCTACTAGCATACCCCACTTCTACCTTTCCTCTCCCAATACAGCTTGTTCCAGTGTAGCCCATCCTTTGTCTAAAGAACTATAAGTCCAATAAATTACAATGGGAGTCCAGCCTGAGCTCGTTTGGCTGGGCTTCTCCTATGGGCCACAGGAGTGCAATCTATTTTGCACTCCTGTGACCCATTTTTAGCAGAGAGCGTTCTGAAGTCCGCTCTCTGCACACATCACTGGAATCAGTCCAGGCAACGTGTCATCACAACAGTATGGACTGGATCCACCAGGTGATGTGAGTTTCTGAGAGCCTGAGACGTCCGCTCCCTGTCCCTCCACAGCTCAGCAGCTTTCTGCTTGGGAAGCTGAGAGAACCAAGCTATCAGTGGTGTTTAATGGCTTGGTTCTCAGTGCAGAGGCGCCGGGGGACAGATGCTGCAACCACCTTTGTAAGTATAATGGATAAGAAAAAATAAATAATTATATAATTCTCTTTTAAGGCAGGGTTATATTTCTTCATACATTTCCAGTATTCTATAACTATACAATTCTTGAAAAAAAAATTGCTGTGATAGTACATCAGGAATGTTTTCCTGCAATAATTCTCAGAAGCAAAATGCAGTAAACTACAAATTCCACAAATGTAGAAAAGTGCAGAAAAAACGTTTAAATAACAATGCTGTCATTTCACACAATATGCTGCTCTAACATTAGATATTTAAAAAAAAATAGGAATGTAAACATGCTTAATCAATAGCTTGCAAAATTGCATAGAGCATGTGCGTATATTATTTGGAATCACTGCCAACTCATTGGGGGTTGGGGTTAATGTATAATTTGTATGACCTGCAGTAACATTTGATATTTACTGAATCAACTTGGCTCTCGCTGGCCCAAATATAATCTCAAACTCAGCAACCCTTTTGACACCTACTAGATTACAAGTCAGGCTGAATTTTCCTCTATCAATACTAGTATTTCCATTTTTCTTTATCTATGTATAAAATGGAAAATATTAACAATGAAATTTAACTTTGATTTTTTTTTCAATGAATACAATGAATATGTTAATAATTTTGGAGAAAACAACATTGAGTTTTATTATTAGCCGCCATCAAAAAAGGTTAATACTGTATATCTTACATTTGTTTTGATACAAGAGATCATAAGCATTCCTTCCTGTGCTTGTTTTTATATTTTCAGTGATTTCCTAGACAGTGAAATAGGTGCAAGAAATAATATTATCTAATTAATTCTATGAATAGCTGTTGCAAAGAAAGAGTCACGTGCATGTCAGAAGCTAGGATGAAAAAAGCAAGGCTTCACTTATGAGTGCTGTGTGGGAGATTGTGAGGGAGATCTCAAATTTAAAAAAATCAAGATCTAAGAAGGCTGAGAAATAGTTAAGGACGGTGGCAATGAGGCAGTGAATCTGGTTCAAGAAAGAAAACCTGAAGGATGCTGAAGTATTTTGCATATTGAGGTGAATGAATCATTTCTGAACATTTCTGAATTTGTGGGACAGCATATGAAATTATTTTCACTGTGAACGTTACAGTATATACTGTATAAAATATTCTGTACTTTCTTGCATTTGACATTTCACTAGGACAGGGAATGTGTCATTCTAAAAATATATCTCTCTCCATAGAAAATTATTATTTTGTAACGGCAGACAGAATATACTGAATCCAATGGGAAAAAAAATAATACCACTGAAAAAATGCAATCTTTGAGTATACAGAACATTAATCTTTGTGGAAACAATGAAGACTGACATATTACATGTGTGACTCTCCGTCTTAGAAGAGTATCCCTTGTAATGCAGGATCACCTGTGACAGAACACGGTGCTGTAAGTGAGGCTTAGATGGAACCTGCATTGCTCTTTGGGTGAATTGGTTGTGAACTAGCGACCTTTTTGCAATGAATGTAATGCTGGTGTGTGAAAGATGTATAGGAAATAGATTGTGTAGCCTTCTCAACATGATTGATGTTGTGGTTCAGTAGATATTAATGCCACGAGGCTGTAGCTGTATGCACAGCTGATAAGGGCATATATTTTTTCAGGTTCTACATAAGATGTCAGCAGAAAACCATTATTTTGTTATTACAGATCAAGAGAAAAGAATGACTCAATATAGCTCTGGTTATAGACGTAATCAAAGTAAAGTCTGTTTTGGTTTGAAGGTGGCCAGATCTGCTCTTATTGTGTAGATGGGTACAGAAATTGAACTAAAAGCAGTATGTGCTTGAAGAAAAATGTTAAGATGCTTAAGATATACATATTTCAAACATGCTTCCGGCCCTAGACTCTACATACAGTAATGTATTATAAATGACACTGCATTGGGAAATATGATGTATTCTCTCAACTTGGTGAATGGTACTTGAAAGAAGACACAACATTATTTTTTTATGTTATTTTCCTTTTAAAAAGGCATCCGTGTTTTACACAAAGCAAACATTTAGATATGACAGTACTTTGACAGTTCTGACCTAAATGTTCAGTTTGTTAAACGAGGGTAAATAAATATGTTTCACATCCATCTACATTTTTCTGTATTTGTTTAATATTACCAGCATGATATCATTAAGTCATTGTTATAAACTATATTGGGTGAGAATAGAATGATCTCATATAGTGAGCATTTTGGGTGTCACAGTAGGTCACATCATACATAGAGAATTAAACAAGCTTACATTATATAAAAGAACTGTCCAAAGAAAAATTATAAATTATAAAATGTTTCAATACTAGTGTGCATACATCAGCTCATATTCCCCCTAATGTTTAACCCACTCCTCCCTGAATACTTTTAACCTAACCCCTAAAATGAGTCCCTAGTACTTACTGGTAATTCCTATCGTACACACGATCGGATATCTGATGGAATCTAATCCAATGGATTTTTTTCGTCGGGTATCCGATTAAGCTGACTTTCATCAGTCTTGCCTACACACCATCAGTCAATAATCCAACCGTGTCCAACGCGGTGACGTAAAACACTATGACGTGCTGAGAAAAATTAAGTTCAATGCTTCCGAGCATGCGTCGACTTGATTCTGAGCATGTGTGGATTTTTGACCGATGGACTTCCCCACAGATGATCGTTTTTTTTATCTATAGGAAAAATTTAAAACAGGTTCTATTTTTTTTCACCGATGGGAAAAAAAAACGATGGGGCCCACACGAGATCTGTTCATCCGTTGAAAACGGTCCATCGGTCCGTTTTCATCAGACAATCCGATCGTGTGTACAGGGCTTAAGAATCTTAAAGTGGACCTTCATCTAAAGTATAACTAAAGGCAACATGTCAGTTTTGTATTGCTGTCTATTATCAAAAATGAAAGCAAAAGAAGATCCCAATGTTTTGGGTTGGCACTAGAATAGTAATAGAGAGGAAATCTTCCAATGGGAACACTAGTTCTAATGACCCTGGTGACACATTGTGATTCCCTCATTTTGGAGGGATTTACTCTTACTTCCTGTCTTGGCTATGGGACAGGAAGGGAAGGGAACTCTCCCCAATGGGACACAAATGGCAAAACATAAAAAATGACAGGGGTATCCACAAAAAAAAAAAAAATTGTGTCTTTAATTCTACTTTAAAAGTTAAAGTACCACTCTTTGTTCTCTCCCGCTGCTCTAACATATGTGTTTGTTTGTTTTTTTGGGGGTATCCTTTTCTGATAGGTAGATAAAATATGCATAAAAATTGTCAGCAAATGCGCTCATTGGGCTATTTATCAATAGCCCACCAGTCATGAGCTCTGCAGGCTCCATGGGATTGCATTTTGATGAAGAAGTTATAATCTTTGAAAAGCATTAGCTCATTCATACTCTGATGGTTCAAGAGTTTGTATCCCAGAACTGGTCAGTTATGGTATTAAAGCGTTAGTAAAGGAAAAAAATAATAATTTAAAATAACAAACATGTCATACTTACCTCTACTGTGCAGTTCGTTTTGCACAGAGTGGCCCAGATCCACGTCTTCTGGGGTCCTTGGCGGCTGTCTCTGGTCCTCCCCGCAATTACTCACCACAGTCATGCTAGAGTGTAACATCTCTGATGTTTCGCTGTGCAGAACGAGCGCAGCTGTGCCTTGTCCTAGCAGCTGCGCTCCGTTCTGCAAGCCGTCCGCGTCATTTCCGGTGCACGAACGTTTGCGCTCCAGCGTGGAACGCGGAAGTGCGACTCTGCGTCCTTCCCCGTTTTCCCCGCGAATTCGGGGCTATTTAAACTCCTCAGAGATGGCGGCAGGGTGTTCGGTTATTCTGTCGGATCCCTGCCGCCACTCGAGAAGCACCAAGCCCCAGCACCAAGCCCTGGAACCAGTGCACTACTCTTCACCTGCCTCTCTCCACACCTCGGATCTATGTCCCCCTGATCCACAGGCTGCATGCCTGCACCCTTCTGCACCCAGCCTTAGCCTGACCGGAAATCCTCAGCTTCCAGGATTCTTGGACCCCATCACCTACAACCATCCTCCGGTGTACTACAACCACCAGCAGAACCGCAAGTATCTTGAATTAAGATTTGCTTCTTGCATTGTGACCAGATATCTAAATGCATACAAGCTGTGGGAATTGTTACTGATGAATGCTGTTCTTACAAAGATCTTTTCTAAACACATACTGAAGGACTGTTTCTATAGATAGTAGTATACCTAATATTGTGAAGTAACAATATGACTGCCAGAGATTGATACTTGCTGCATTGAGACCTATCACATTAATACGGCGTAGCAAAGTTAATACAGTCAGATTACATTTGCTTTGAAGGACTTTAACCTTATCCCATTACTTTAGCTTATTGTGGAATAAGCTAGTATACCTTGATACCACATGTGAGGTTGTGATGATATAACCCCAAACTTTCTGCTACATAAGAGAGTGCACTGGTGGTTAAACCTGAGAAACCTCTAACTGCTGAGTTCCAATCATACTTCCTAATAAATTAATAGGCAGGAGTGTCACAAAGAGCTTGCATGGTGGTCAGTAATTGCGGGCGCGCTCCCGTGATACAGCGAGCGGCCATAGCCGCTCACTGTATCACTCTGCCCCGCCCCTTGGCGTGCAGCGTCACTGGATGTGATTGACAGCAGCGCCAGCCAATGGCTGCGCTGCTCTCAATCCATCCACTCAAGCCAATCAGCGGCTAGGCTGAGCGGGCGAAGAGGATCGTGGGACTGCGCGGGACATTCGAGAGGTCAGGTAAGTATAACGGGGGCTCGGGGGGGCCGGCAGCATCCAATGTTTTTTCACCTTAATGCATAGATTGCATTAAGGTGAAAAAAATGTTTTCTTTACAACTCCTTTAACCTCCTCCGCAAGCCTATGAGCTTGGAATCATGGACAGCGATGGTTTGACAACCTATTTTACTTGAAGTTGAATTATAAGTATAACTCACAACCTATTTTTAAATAAGCCCCTGTATGTATAGCCCTGTAAAATGGCTTTGTAACAGAACGTCCCACACTCCGATTGAGTGCTTCCGTCATATACCGCTTCCTATCAGTCTGGATATAGATATCAGATATTCCAAACGCCCTCAACACACAACGAGACAAGACTTGTTTGTGTGCTAAACATGGAGTGTTTAATAGAACCAAGAATACAGCCTTATATACAGTTTAAAGAGGTAACCAGAACATAAATTAACATGAGCTAATTAACTAATCATTTACCCAGACAAGGTGACTCCGAGATATGACCTTTCAAGGTAGACATCCGTCTCCTCTCACCAGCTATACAATACACATCATCATAAGTGTAAACACAGGACATCTTTACACAATAGCAGGGTCAATTAGCACAGAGAACAGACACATGGCTGGAGTTGATTAGACATAAGAGGGTCCGAGTCTGTCACAGTCTTGTTTAGAAATTGTCATACAAATAGTGACTATGAATAAAACTGGTCACCTTAAATATTTACACTGTTTTCTCTGGATGAACTTTTGATTTTTACTTATATGCAACATGACAATTTCAGGTGCACATGTATACATCTTATAGTATGTTTAATCTTCTGTATGCCAAATCTTGTTCTGTAGCACTTTTTATATACAAATTAGTTCAACTGGCATTGTCACCAGTGTTGTACATATTTCCCTATTATGGTTCTAACCTTTCTCTTGTAAAATTAATGTTTATAATGTTCTGAATAAAAACATTATGAAACTAGAACCCCTGTTTTTTATTTAGATTTTTATTGCTGTCTTTGTCTCCACTTGGGAGATTCACTCTTTGTTTATCATGGTGACCATTGTCACTGGGAATGAAAGGGAGTGAAAATACAAAATATAGATATATTGTCACCAGAACAGGAATAAAAGGGCAACTCTTCCATTTGGGACATTTTCCCAGTGACTACTGTCCAAATGGAAATGTATCTTACTTTGGGGAGATTTCCTGTCACTAACTTTAGGTTCTACAGGAAAGGGAATAAATAGTAACCCTTTGAATGAATCACAGATGGAAAAATGTACCTGCTGTATAAAAAATAAATAAAAATAAAGTTTTGGCTTTAACCACTTGCCACTTAGGAGATACGTAAATTAGTACTCACTAATTTACACTCCAATGTGTTATTGCTAGGTAACAAATAATGGTCATGTTTTATCATAAAGTTATAGAAAAAAATTCTATTATATGTATCTATCTTAGGATTTTAAGATCAAAACTTACATTAAGCAGAAGAGTGTTTGATGTTAGTGCTGCTCTTGGATTAATTTTGGTGAATTCATGCCTTTTCAGCTGGCCCCATATGATATCAGGGGTAAGCCCCCCTACAGTGTTACATACACTGTATATGATGTCTATCAAATATACAATGCTGCCTGGAGTCCCCTGGTCCCATCCTTGCATGAACAATGCTCTCAACGAGGTTCACTCCATGCATGCCAGAAGCCACGGTTCCTAAACTCAGGGTAGGTCTAGGTCCTTCATCATGCCAGAATCCTGCTATCAGTTTATGTTTATATTATCATATTTTTCTTGAATTTTTACTGGCAATGCCTCAATTACCTGAGTGTGGTTCAGACAGACTACCGCTATAAGAGGCAGAGTGTTTGGGGACTAACCTAGAATCAAAAAAATCACTGTCACCTATACTCTTAGGCACTGCCTGTTAAAGTGGTTGTATCCCCTGTAAGGCTTCATGAGTTTAGGAGCTTTTGGCGTTTTCTTGTTTAAAAACTCAACTCTATAAAAGCCTATGTGTTCATGTACAAATAGGCTTTTACCAGAGTTTAGGAGCTGCTGCGGTTAGGGGAGCTTCAACCTCCCTCTCCGGAAAGCAGAAAGATCACGTTTAAGATAGGACGGCGCACTCTGGCATAGTTTCCGTATCAGTGACGGCCTGTCTCTATGTCTGTCAAGTCGGTCTGCATTCCGGTTGCCATGGGGCCATACTGGGTCAGGGAGCCAGCAACGCATAGCGTGACTCCACTGGCCGAGCAGCACCAACAGGCACCAGCCAATGACGTCACTTAACCTGCTGCAGGGTGTCCCTCATGCTGGCTGCCATCTACTTGTAGGGTGGTATGAGCTAAGGGGGGTCACGCTATACACCCCTGATCCAGGGGGCCTGAGGGAGGAGGTGTTTCCACTCAATTGACAATAATTGGGAAGTACACCCCCTCTCTCTAAGCCTCTATGTATGTGTCCTGTTGGCTCTCTTCCCCTCAAGCTGCCACAACATCGGGACAGCCGTCCGTATGAATTAGGCCACATGAGGTAATACAACAATAGTCTTTCTATACGCTACTATTGGTGTTTGCTGCTCACCCAGCCCTTGTAATTGTATTATTTAGCCCATATATGTTCTCGCTCATAGACTATGAGCTAGATTCACGTAGCTCGGCGTATATTTTGGCCGGCGTAGCGCATCTCATATGCGCTACGCCAATGTAAAATAGGGCGCCCAGACCAGTATTCACAAAGATCTGGCTCCGTACGTTGCGCCGGCATAGTGTAAATAGGCAGGCGTAAGCCCGCCTAATTTAAATGTGGATGGTAGTGGGCGTGTTGTATACAAATTAGCCGTGACCCCATGTAAATGTTTTCACGAACGAACTGCGCATGCTCGTGCATGCTCAGAGTCACGTCGCATATACTCCCTAAGATATGTCGGCTCAATGCTTTCGACGTGAACGTAACCTACGCACAGCCCCATTCACGTACCACTTACGTAAACAACGTAAAATTCGACGGCTGTTCCGACGTCCATACCTTAACATTGGCTGCGCCTCATATAGCAGGGGTAACGTTATGCCGGACGTAAGCCTTACGTAAACGGCGTAGCGGCGCAAGTACGTTTGTGAATCGGCGTATCTAGGTCATTTACATATTCTACGCGTAAATCTACGGAAGTGCCCCTAGCGGCCAGTGTAAATATGCGAATGCTATACTAACACTTACTCGGAGGAAGCTGTAATTCAGGCGTATCAAGCTTCCAGAATGGCACGCATAGATACGACGGTGCATCTTTCTACTTACGCGGCGTATCTATAGATACGCCGACGTAAAGCAATGCTGAATCTAGCTCATTCTGTATCCCCCGCACTCTGAAGGGAATTCTACACCTGGATGGTTAACCCCTCTAAAGGAAAGCAGCAGCGCTAAAGGTATTTTTTTGAGTAAGCAATACATACAGTTTTTTTTTTGTGAAATAATACTATTGAAGCCAAGCTATATGATACATTACCTGTTTTTCAGACATATTTGAAGCCATTCAGTGTCAGGATTATTCGTGGCCTTTTTTCCTGCTTTTTAGACTTTTTGTTGGGCTCTGATTGAGGGTAGCTCCCATTACTAGACAGCAATGGTAGAGCAGGGGCTGGAAAGTAAATTTTCTATCTAAAATCAAATTATACATTGAATTATCTGTTTATTAATGTATTATATGAAACTTTTGGTTACTATTCTGCTTATTCTCTGCAGATTGGTCCAGTGGATACTCATTCGGCTGGATTCAGATACGAGATACGGCGGCGTATCTCCTGATACACCGTTGTATCTCTGAGTGCGGGCCGTCGTATCTATGCGCCTGATTCAGAGAATCAGTTACGTATAGATTTCCCTAAGATCCGACTGGCGTAAGTGTCTTACACCATCGTATCTTAGGCTGCATATTTCCGCTGGCCGCTAGGTGGCGCTTCCGTATAGTTACTCAAGGAATATGCTAATGAGGTATTTACACCGATTCAGAAACGTACGTCCTGCCGGCGCATTTTTTTACGTCGTATACGTTAGACTTTTTTCGGCATATAGTTACCCCTGCTATATGAGGCGTAGCTAATGTTAAGTATGGCCGTCGTTCCCGCGCCAAGTTTTGAAAATTTTACGTCGTTTGTGTAAGTCGTTCACGAATAGGGCTGGACGTCATTTACGTTCACATCGAATCCAATACGTCCTTGCGGCGTACTTTGGCGCAATGCACACTGGGATATTTTACAGACGGCGCATGCGCCGTTAAAAAAAACCATCAAAAACGCGGGGTCATCTGAAATTTAAATAAAACACGCCCACAACATCCCAATTTGAATTAGTTGGGCTTACGCCGCCACACATACGTTACGCCGATGTAACTAAGGGTGCAAGTTCTTTCTGAATACGGAACTTGCGCCAAAAGTTACAGTGGTGTAACATATCTAAGATACGTTACGCCCGCCCATAGATAGAGCATTCTATATGAATCCGGGCCATTGTCTTTTTGGGTCACCTTTTTTCTATACTGGAACCTTTGTGGGTGTAGTGACAAGGGCTTTGGCAGCACCACTGGCTGGATATTTTACAGTGTGCAGCGGTACAAAAACCTGACTGTTTTTAAGTGTGCAGTTTTTTATGAATGTGGTTTATCTCTACAGGGTTGGCATACAAATATGTATATCATGGATCTATCTATCTATCATTTTTTTCCTTATATAGACATGTTTGTCTAACTGTAAATGTTTTGCATCTATAGAAAAGTCTCACACTATAACCATCCACCCCTGAAGAAAAAATTATAAAAAAAACTGAAATGCGTTGAGTTTTCTTCTGTCCTATAAATCTTTGACAGTTGAATATGGTTATTCCTGTTTGTATATCTGTCAGAAACCATAAATCAGACCGATTCAAGGATAAAAGGCAACATAAGATCAGAATGTGCCAACACAGGAGCAAAAACAAAGGCATCCTTGAGACTCTCAAAGGCCTTAATGGACTCCAGAGACTCTGTGGGTTACCGTCCTTTCTGGTCATATCAGTCAGGGGCTTGACCAGAGATGAGAAGTTACAAATAAACTTCTGATAATAGTTGGCAAAGCCAAGAAAACGCCACAGAGGAAGTAAACTCACGGGTCAAGGCCATTGTAGGACTGCTGAAAGTTTCTCAGATCTGGTATTGGATTTTAATGGGAACTTCGCACCGAATAAAAAAAAAAAATGTGACCCCCTCAAAGCACCATGTCCCCATGTTGATGGGGACAAGGGCCTCATCCCCACAACCCTTGCCCGGTGGTTGTGGGGGTCTGCAGGCAGGGAGCTTATCGGAATGCGAAATACCCCTTTAACAAAGGGGACCCCATATCCCTCCCCTCCCTATGTGAATTGGTAAGGGGTACATTGTACCCCTAGCATTTCACAAAGAAAGTGTAAAAAAAAAAAACACAGACACCGTTGGGATAAGTCCTTTATTAAAAAAATAAATAAAAGATTCCTGCGGTGGTAATCCACTCTTGGTCTGCACTCCAGCGCTGTCGGTACACGGTACCCTGCGATGGATGATCGCCTCTCCAGGCTCCAGAGATGAAGTCAAGCGCAGTGAGGAACAGCATCCTGTCTCCACCGGAGACACCCCAGAAATGACATTGCGGCTGCCTGACAGGTTTTATGTAGCTGAGGGCGGGGCCACCCATCATGTGACCCCATCCCCCTCTGACACAAGGGGAAACCCAGGCTTTCCTAGTGACATGATGGGTGACCCCGCCCCCCTCTGATGTAACATAGGTTTTTAAAAAATGTTACTTTCTTTGTGAAATGGTAGGGGTACCCCTTACCAATTCACATGAGGGGGCCGGGATCTGGGGTCCTCTTTGTTAAATGGGTCTTCCTGATTCCCATAAGCCCCCCAGCCACAGACCCCCACAACCACCGGCCAAGGGTTGAGGCTCTTGTCCCCATCAACATGGGGACATGGTGCTTTGAGGGGTCACAGACCCCAAAGCATCCTCCCATGTTGAGGGCATGTGGCCTGGTACAGTTTAGGAGGGGGTGCTCTCTCGCCCCCTCCTATTTTCCTGCGGCCTGCCAGGTTGCATGCTTGGATAAAGGGATTGTTATGGATTTTTGGGGGGAACTCCACTACATTTTTTTATGTCAATATTTCTTTATTGAGAACATTTTCAAGTATCAACAGACAAAGCATAGAACTGATGCAACAGCAACAGTCATATGGAAGCAGAGTGCTGCTAGAAGGTACAACACAAGATAAATCTAAACAAGTCAAAGTAAAACATATTGAAATAAAACAAAATAAAATAAAAGTAAAGTAAAATAAACAATAGATGTGTCAACCCGTTCGTCAGAGTCAGCCCAAACTAAAAGAGCTAATTACAATCAGTATCACAATATTAACTAAATGTGTCAATAAATCTTATTCTTCTCATACCAGTCAAACCATAACTTCCACAAGAGGCGTACTCTGTGAAGAGAACTTTGCGTAGAGGCGAACAGTATTTTGTATGTGGCATGAGTGTGGGTAGTTATAATCACCTCCTGTAGAGAAGGAGTTTTTTGTTGTTTCCAGTGTCGAGTAAGCACTAATCTTGCACTCAGCAAGACCTGTGCAACTATTATTCTGGTTCCAGCAGGAAGTGTCTCAATGTCCAGTGACAACAGCGCCAGGCCTGGCGTTGCTGGGATGGCAAGATTTAAAATTTGTGAAAGCATTTGGAAGACTTCCGTACAGTATCTGGTCACTGAGGGGCAGGACCATAAAATATGGTAAAGGGTGCCTATCTCCCCACAGTCTCCCCAACAGCAGGCGGAGGACTGCGGGGCAAAACTTGCAATCCTGTATGGGGTCAAATACCATCTCAATAAAATCTTCTGGGTGAGTTCCCACAAATTTACACACTTGGTAGCAGCATATGTCACACTGAGAGCCCTACGCCACTGATCTGGGGTGTACACTGTCCCAAACTCCCTTTCCCAAGCCAACATTGCAGAATATTTGGAAAACTCGTCTTTGTTGCTGAGCAGCAAATAAAACAATGAGATACCTTTGTTTCTGACTGTAGGGCTGGAATAATACTGAGTCACCTGCCATGGAAGGGATACGGCTTCAATCGGATGAGAATGTAGAAAATGGTTGATTTGTAAGTAAGTGTATATGTCTTGAGAGGACAGATCAAACTCTAATTGGAGGGAACAGAACGTTTTCAGAGCTGGACCCACCATCAAGTCTGCGATATCCCTTATCCCTTTGGCAACCCAACTACCAATGTTAAGATTGGGGATTACGCTAACCAAACACTGGATCAGTAGAGGTAAAGTAGAGTTAGCTATGTGGTGGAAAGTTGAGGTAGCAAGCAAGTCCCAGACCTATAGGGATGCTAAGATCGTAGGGAGAGTTCTCTACGCTGCATGGTAGTAAAGTGGGACATTAAAAGAAAGTAGTACAGGCAATACCCATGGATCTGGTATCTTTCCAGTTCCAACCACCTGTTATTTTTGGATATTGGGAACCAGGCCTTAAGTTGGGCCAACAGGGTTGCCATATAGTAGTCCCTCAAAACAACCATACCTACTCCACCCACACGCCTGGTCTTGATCAGCTTGGAGAAGGCGCACCGTGCCCTCTTACCCTGCCAAAGATACTTGTTAATAATTGATTGTGCAGTACTAAAAAAGGAGTTTGGCACTGGTATAGGGAGTGTCCTGAACATGTAGATCTATTGGGGCAGGATAACCATCTTGAAGGCCGCTAACCTACCCGACCAGGAGAGTTCCACTCTCGCCAGTTCCTGAAGTTTAGTCCTGAGCTTATCTAGGAAAGGAATGTAATTAGCTTTGACTAAATCTGCCGTTGTAGGCATGAGGGTAATGCCTAAGTATTTTATCCCCACATTATCCCAGACGTATGGGTAGGAGTCGGCCAACTTCCTCTGCAAGTCACAACCTATATTCAGAACCAAGATATAAGACTTGGTTTTGTTAACCTTATAATAAGATACACGACTAAACAATTGAAAGGAATGATGTACCGAAGCCAGGGAGTTTACACATCTGTGAGCATCAGGATGACGTCATCAGCAAATAGACTAATGGAGTGGGTGGTATTAAGAGGGCTAAAACCAGAAATATGAGGGTGATCGCGAATGTGACACGCCATCAATAAGTTGAAGATCAGAGGGGACAATGGACAGCCCTGGCGCGTCCCATTCGCGATAGCAAATGGAGTGGATAACACCCCAGACGTGAACACCTGTGCCGTGGGGTTGTTATACAGAGCCACGATAGCCAAGAATATCGGGCCCACAAAACCGAAATCAGCTAGCACCTTGGCCAGGTATCCCCAGTGAACCCGATCGAACGCCTTCTCTGCATCCAAAGCGAGGAGCAGAGAAGGCGTTTGGGTACAATTTTCATAGTGAATAATGTTGATCAATCGCCTGGTGGCATCCGAGGTCTGGAGCCCTTTCGTGAAGCCAGATGATCGGGATGCACAAGGTCAGGGAGAACGTAATTTAGCCGATGGGCAATTAATTTGGCATACAGTTTTAAATCGGTATTAAGAAATGAAATAGGCTGAAGGTTTTGTGGCTCAGATGGTTCCTTCCCCGGCTTGGGTAACGTGATAATCAAAGCCTTTAACAACTCCGAGGGGAAAGAGGCAGAGGCAACCGCACCGTTGAACAGACCGACTAAATGGGGCGAAAGGATTTGCTGGAATGACTTGTAGTACTCCCCAACAAACCCATCAGGGCCTAGGGATTTTTTTAGGTGGTAAGGAGTCTATAGCTGAATGAACTTCTGAAAGACTAAAAGGAGCGTTTAACTCTTGGAGCTGGTCAGGGGTTAATTGGGGTAAGGACAATTTAGACAAGAAATTAGTTATCATGTCAGGATCAGGTTGACAAGTGTAGGGGTCCCGCTCAAGATTATAAAGGGA
The DNA here is from genome assembly GCF_905171775.1 of Rana temporaria. Taxonomy (NCBI): domain Eukaryota; kingdom Metazoa; phylum Chordata; class Amphibia; order Anura; family Ranidae; genus Rana; species Rana temporaria. The sequence continues at coordinate 223,957,955 of NC_053493.1, forward strand.
CGCATAGTAACAGCTAAAAGCATCTGCAATATCTTTGGGATGGTGCTGTTTAATTTTAGAGGTAGGGTAAGGTAGTTTTAGAGGTAGGCTGCGCTTTTTTTGAAGTGCCAGCACTGGCTTCCCCAACCGGAAGAATATGCCAATCTCTGAGCAAGGACAGGCCACCCTCCAATGAGGTCACCACATGGCTCATCCCATCCTTGGTGATGGTGATACTAGTTGGGAGGCCCCACCTGTAGGATATCTGATGGTTCCTCAGTGCTTTGGTTATAGTGACTAAACTTCTCAGTTTTTTCAGGGTATACTGCGATAAATCTGCATAAAAGTGCTGGTATTGTGGCGAAATGCGTTCTGTGGTGCACATGGCCACCATTAGCTGCTCTTTGACATGGAAGAAGTGCAATCTTACCAATACATCCCTAGGTGTGTTATCAGGGAGATAGGAAGTTTTGGGGAGGCGGTGAATCCTATCGATGGTGACGTCTATTGCAGTGAGGTCAGGAAGTATGTCTGAAAGCATATGCCTTCAGTTTCCCCTGTTGAACTGATTCAGGGACGCCTCTAATTTTCATGTTATTTCTCCTGCTCCTGTCTTCCATATCTGCCAGCTTAGTCTTAATGCTCTCCAGCTCATTCTCACCCTTCTCTTGGGCATCCACCAGATTGTTAATAGTTGAAGCAAATTCCCCCATCTTGCACTCAATGTGTTCCACCCTTGTTTCCACCTCATGTATATCTGTTTAGAATTTCTTCATGCAGGACATCATGTCTGCTTGAATGGTGCTGCCTGTGCTGTCTTTCAGCACAGTGTCCATTATGGGTTGGTTAGCAGTAGGGAACTTCTCTATCCTGTCAGGAAGCTCTCTCGTGTCATCCCCTGAATCCACCTCCGACCCTGTTACTGGGCTGCATCATGGCCCATCCATCCTGAACCGTGCCTTTGCGGGACTGGCTGTCTGTGGAGTGTCTGGACAGGACTGTGGGCTCCCAGGGGACCCGCTATGTTTGCTCTGGGAAGCATATGAGAGAGGAGGGGAATGAGTTTTGTGCACCAGGGTGGAGGACAGACCGGCGCCATCTTGCCTACCTCCATGCTGACAGTACGGGTAAAACTCAGTCAGATTTTGCAGCTTCCTGTCCTCTTTTCTCTTCCTCGTTATAGCTGCTTGATCGCCGAGGATGTCAGCCGCCAAGCTAGGGTGTTGAGAAGGTGCCTGGATAGCAAATTTGTGCCGCTATGTGACCCGATGATGAGGATGCTATCAAGCAGCCATCACAGTCCACGGCTAGCCACGCCCCCTCTACATTTTTTTTATTTGGTGTGGAGTTCCCCTTAAAATCCATACCAGTCCTGAAGGGTCTGGTATGCATATTTGGGGGAACCCCCTGTCATTTTTTTTAATTTGACGCAGGGTTTCCCTTAATATCCATACCAGACCTGAAGGGCCTGGTAATTGAATTTGGGGGGACCCCCATGCATTTTTTATTTATTTTTATCAATGACTTTTAATGACTTTTCTCTATATTGCCAGGAGCCGACAATTCATTACAGCCGCGAGTACTTTTAAATGATTTTTTTCCTTCAGAAGTGAAAGTTTGTGCAGGGACAGTTCTAAGCATGGGAAACACGCCCTACTTTACAGGCATACTATACACACCCTCAGGTACAAAATTTAAAGGAATATTTCACTCCCGAAAAAACTTTTTTTTGCATTGATACATGTCCCCTGGGGCAGGACCCAGGTCCCCAAACACTTTTTATGACAATAACTTGCATACAATCTTTTAAAATTAGCACTTTCGATTTTTCATGTTCGAGTCCCATAGACTTTAGATGTGACTGTACAACCACTTTAGGGGACATATATCTCTTCTCTTGACTTTTTTTCAGGTATGCATTACCTTATGCCCACCCTAAGATTTTTTAGCTCAGTCAATCACACTTGACACTCCTCACTCCCATTTCCTGACTAATTTTACTTACCTTACCGTTCCTTTGCTGCCATCAACCCCTGGCTTTCCCTCCCTTGAGTCTGTTACTCCGGCAACCTCCCACTGCTCTTTTCTCTTATCTTTTACTGCCCATGGGGGGAGTTCCTGCTCAATTATGACTACTTCAACCTTTATCTGAAGAACCATATTTGTGTCCTCTGTACACGTAATCAGCTTATTAAAAGTACAATTAGCCATGCTAAATGTGAGAGGTCTCGATGTATATGAAAATATATTTTTTATATACCGACCAATGGATAGAATATACTCAAACCATGTTCATACAAGAGACACATTTCCCACAAAAAAGTCCCCAAAATGACCTGAAGGGCCTGGTATGGATTTTGGGGGGGACATCCAGGCCATGTTATTTTTGTTGGTACTTTTGGTATTGTTATCTATATTGCCAGGATCTGACAATACATTACAGCCGCAGGCAATTTTAAATTAAACATTTTCCTTTTAGAAATGTAATTTTGCTGTGGCCCTGTTATAAACATGGGGAAGATGCGCTACTTACAGGCATACTAAGGACACCCCCAAGCATGATATTTAAAGGAATATTTCATTTTTATTGTTTCCCTTTAAGCATTATTAAAATCACTGCTCCAGAAAAAAATGTTTTTTTTTGCATTGATATATGTCCCCTGGTGCAGGACCCGGGTCCCCAAACACTTTTTATGGCAATAATTTGCATATAAGCCTTTAAACACTTTTGCTTTTTCATGTTTGCGTCCCATAGAATTTAACAGTGTTTTCCTGTTTGAACACATTTTTGGCCTGTTCGCATGTTCTGCTGCAAACCGAAATGGGGGGGGGGGGGGGTGTTCGGCTCATCCCAACTCTACAGCCTACAAGACAAACCCCCCCAGTCAAGTAAAAGTGGCCTCCCTGCATGAAGTTGAAGTGCACTAGTTAAAGCAGGTGGTGAGGTGGTGTTGTCTGCCAAGTGCTCTCTAAAGCACAATCCAGATTGTGGATCGCTCTTCAGAGTAACGCTAGTATAAAATAGCCCTATGTGTTTGGATCACTCTTCATAGACTATTGTAAAGGGGGTTAGGAGGCATTGTATTGCCTGAAAAAAAGAAAGGACCTTATGATCTGCTACAGGATAATAGATGACAAAAAATGTATACTAAACTGCTGCATGCACCTAAATTTGTTCCATAAAAATAAGCAAAATTATATATTATATATACTGCCACTATGTTAATAAAATAAAACTCAATATACATGTTAAATTATCCTTCCAAGGCAATGAAATAAGAATTAGATCAAACTTATTGTAAAAGAAAAAAACATAAAACATAAACGCCCATCAGCCCATCAAACCCAAACATCAGCAAAAAGCATATACAATGAGAAAAAACAATGGCAAGTAGACATTACTGTGATGAAAATGTTTCTATGAACCTAAACAAATGCTGGAATAATCACCCGCCACCCTGCTTACTGTAGAAAGACTAGGGAAAGGCAAACCACTCAAATATTAGTAAAAACAATGTACAATGTATATGTATGAACAAAGTATATATTGTCTCTCTGTACTCTTTGCTGTCTCTCCTCTCTGCATACACTGGGCATACACTCTGTGCGAGATGATTGTCGGAAGACCACACACCCCCTCCACATAGGCAGAGGAGCGTAGAAACTTGCAGTCTGAATAGACAAGCTCTCTGCTTATCGATCTCTAAGTTTCCTCCCTGACACAAATTTCCAGCTGTATTTATCTTGTGTCAGAGAGCTTGTCAGAAGTTATCATGCTGACAACGGAGGAACAGAGCAGAAGCAAGACACTGGGCTTAGATCATTAGTGACAGATAAGTAAACACTACAGATATACATGCCCAGGCCAGATTCATGAATGGATTAACAACCACTTTAAGTGCTTCTTTTACTAATCTAGCCTCCCTCCTTCACCACTTGAAGCATGCTGCCTGTCACATAATCTCTCAATGCACCGAGAATAATTTATAGGATAGATAAACCAAGAGAGGGGGTATACAGTATTCCATGTCTGCAGGTTTTAGCAAAGCATTTGTGGGCAGATACTTGTGAGGGAGATGGGAGTAATCTCCTGGTCTAGTGAGTGGCTTTTCCTGAGGAAATGTGGGCGTGTTCAATGACATCAGGGGCTGAAGTACAGTGCCTTGAAAAAGTATTCATACCCCTTGAAACTTTTCAAATTTTGTCATATTACAACCAAAAATATAAATGTAATTGATGTGATAGACCAACACAAAGTGGCACATAATTGTTAAATGGAAGGAAAATGATAAATGGTTTTCCAAATGTTTTACAAATAAATACATGAAAAATGTGGCGTGCATTTGTATTCGGCCCTCCTGAGTCAATACTTTGTAGAACCACCTTTCACTGCAATTACAGCTGCAAGTCTTTTTGGGTATGTCTCTACCAGCTTTGCACATCTAGAGAGTGACATTTTTGCCCATTCTTCTTTGCAAATAGTTCAAGCTCTTTGAGATTGAAAGGAGAGCATCTGTAAACAGAAATTTTCAAGTCTTTCCAGGTCTGGACTTTGACTGGGCCATTCTAACACATGAATATATGCTTTGATCTAAACAATTCCATTGTAGATCTGGCTGTATGTTTAGGGTAATTTTCTTGCTGGAAGGTGAACCTCTGCCCCAATCTCAAGTCTTTTGCAGACTCTAACAGTTGTTCTTCTAAGATTGCCCTGTATTTGGCTCTACCCATCTTCCCATCAACTCTGACCAGCTTCCCTGTCCCTGCTGAAGAAAAGCATCCCCACAACATGATGCTGCCAACACCATGTTTCACTGTGATGGTGTGTTCAGTGTGATGTGCAGTGTTCGTTTTTCGCCACACATAGCGTTTTGTTTTAATGCCAAAATGTTTTTACAGGAGCAGTGATTTTAATAAAGATCAAAGTGAAATATTAAAAATGAAAAATTCCTTTAGCCACTAGCCGACCAGCTGTCGTCATTCTACTGCGACAGGTCGGCTCTACTGCACAAAACGTCATAGCTGTACGCCAGCCCTTTAAACAGCTATAGTAGGCGTGAGTGCAAATCCGTTGCACAAAGGGGTACCCGATCGCATGCGCGATCACGGGCACAAGAGCCAGAATGGGAATGTGTGTATGTAAACACACATCCCCATTCTTTCAGGAGAGGAGAGAAAGATTGTCCCTACTAGTTAATGATCTGACTCCTGCTCTAGTCAGTCACATCCCCCCACAGTTAGAAACACGCCTGAGGGAACACATTTAACCCCTTTATTGCCCCTAGTGTTAATCCCTTCCCTGGCAGTGACATTTACACATTAATCAGTGCATTTTTATAGCACTTATTCTGTATAAATGTCAATGGTCCCAAAAATGTGTCAAAAGTGTCCAATCTGTCCACCGCAATCACTAGTAAAATAAAAATTAATAATAAAAATGCCATAAATATAGTATCTATTTTGTAGACACTATGGCCCGGATTCAGAAAGCACTTACGCCGACGTATCTCGATATACGCCGCGTAAGTGTAAATTTGCGCCGTTGTATCTGTGCGCCGTACCCACAAAACTAGATACGCCTAAAAATAGGCTTCTTCCGACCGACGTAACTTTCCTACGCCAGCGTATCGTGGGCGCATATTTACGCTGGACGCTTCTGGCGCTCCCATTGATTTCCTATTCAAATATGCAAATGAGGGAGATACGCCGATTCAGAAACGTACATTTGGCTGGCGCAGGCTACGCGCGGTGCACGTAAGCTGTACGTCCGGCCTTAAGTTACCCCTCATAAAGCAGGGGTAACTTTGCACCAGACTTGCACAGGTCAGCTGGAGAGCAGATACAGCAGCACCGTAACGGACGAGCTGAGCAACCACACTTGCAGGACAACACCTGTATGCCAACATGCCAGGCAGGGCCGCCATCAGGAATTATGGGGCCCCTTACACAGCTTCAGGCATGTGCCTAGGGGGTACTGCCGCAAATTGAGCAAGACGAAGTAAAGAAAAATATATTTAAAAAAAGGAACAAAAAAGATTAAACAAAGAAATTAAAAAATATCCAAATTTGTTTGATATTTTCTCAAAAATTTGGAAAAAGGGGGCTTGCCATCTGGGGTCCCTACCTCACACACACCACATCCACATCACATTGGATTAGCCCAAGTCCACCATGCAGGACTTGGGAGCAGCAACACCGCGCCAAGCCCTTAATGGTGTCGCTGTCCATTCATACAACATTCACACGGTCGTGGGGAAAACTTCTCCCCGACGACCCAGGGTGACACACCTTACTGGCAGGTATGTCACCCCCACATTCACACACCAGTCACACTGTAGCCTGCACTCCCGACCGTGTGCATACTTTTCAAAAATAAATAAACTCATCACCTGAGTATGAACAAATAAAAAAAACTCATCACGTGAGCATAACAGAAAAAGATAAAAATGCACTCATCTGCCCTGTCGTGGGCTGCGTCTGGTGCCCCGACTCCTGGTCCTCAGTTGCCTGGGGGGAGCCTCAGGTGGGGGGAGGGGCATCTGCAGGAGGATCATCCCCCGGTCTCTCCCTGGCTGGCTGCATGCCCTCTAATGCCAGGGCAATGCGGTGGAGAAAGTTATTGGTCTCCGCCTGCATCCACAGCTGGCGGGTGGTGGTGTTGCGCTGGTGGCGCCATGTCTGCCTCCCCTCCGCCTGTACAGCAGCTGCCAGGCTCCTCCCCTCCACCTGCATGGCAGCGGTATTTGCCTGGACTGCCTGTGCCAGGCTCCTGACCTCTGTAACAAGGCCTGATGTGGTGGCCTGCAGCTCCCCCAGGCATGTCACAATCGCTGTGCAGTTTCCACTCACATCCTGCAGGCTGTCAGTGATGGATGTTGTCTGAGCAGCCTGCTGGGTGAGAGCCTGCTGGGCAGCCAAGGTACAGGCAGCCTGGGTCTGGGCAAAGAAGGCCAGGATCTCTGCCACTCGGTGCAGGTCACCCACTAAATCACCCATATAGCGGGTCTGCTTGGGCTGGTCCCTCGCCAGATTCTCCTCCAAGGCATCCGGATCACCCCTGGTTTTGCAGGTAGCCTTCCTGGGGGCAGGAGAGGCTTGGGGTCGGCTGGATGGGGAGGCCCTTGAGGGGATATCCCTGAGGGGGGAGGAGGCCCTTGAGGGGATATCCCTGAGGGGGGAGGAGGCTCTTTAGGGGCTATCCCTGAGGGGGGAGGTGGTTTGGGAGGGTCCTGGGATGGGGGTCGCCTCCACAAGGTAGAAAACATCACCCAGAGCACCGTGCTCCTTCTCTACTTCCTCTGGAGGTGAGGTGGGGGCACTCTCCTCAAGGGATGGCGTGGGTCGCCCAGCAGCCGACGACGGCCTAGCTCCCTCCAGCACATCTGTGGATGACACAAAACATTCACATGTTGGTGGACCCACGCACTTGTCACATGTTCCCTTGCACCCCCTCACATGCTACACACCAGAGAGAAGATAAAACACACTTACCTGTCCTTGAGGGCTGATCAACTGAATCATAGCCCTCCAGGCCCTGAACCTGCTCCCTCTCCAGGCATCGGGCAATGACCAGCTCATCAGGAGTGAGGGTAATCTTAGCGGCTGGTCTACCTCCTGTGCCCCTGGCATGCTTCCTGATCGTGGCCAGCTTCTCTTTCACCAGACACCGCAAATCATTGATTTTTTTTGTTATGTTCCTGGGGGTCCTTACCTCCACGCCAAGGGCATTCACCTGCGTCGTAATCTCCTGCAGGATCTCATCTTTCTGGACCTTTCTGGTCGTGCCACTCAGTGCCTCATGGAGGCACGCACCGTACTTGGAGAGGCCCTCAATAATAATTGCCTTCTCCTCAGGGCTGAAATGTTTCTTCTTCCGATCCTTAGTAGTCACTTCTGGTGCAGACATGGCTCCAAATGCAAAAGTACTAGCACCCAAAAATGCTTGTGTACTTTTGCACTTGACCGGCGCATGTCTGGGCATTTTTATGCACTGGGCATAGGCGGTGGGCCGGCGTATCTTAGGGGTTACGCCGGGCGTAGTTGTGAGCTTGCGCAGATGGGTGCGGTCAATTCGTCCACTTCACAGCGCATGTGCCGTTTAAGATACGCCCAACGTAAACCACTGCGACACGCTCAGACCATCATTTGCATGGGGTGACGCCCACTTACACTTACGCTGGCCTACGCCATCGAAAATACGTTACGCTGGCGCATCTTGGTGGGTAATGGCTTTCTGAATACACTACATGCCTCTCCGCGCTGCTCCAGCGTAGTGTAAAAAAGATACGCTACGCCGGCATAAATATGTGCCAATGTATCTGAATCCCGGCCTATTTGCACAGACTCTATTTGCGCAAATCAATCAATATACGCCTATTGTGAGTTTTTTTTACCAGAATTATGTAAAAGGATGTATATTGGCTTAAACTGAGGAAGAAATTTAGGGCCAGATCCACAAATATCTTGCGTAACTTAAATCTTCCGATTTAAGTTACACCGCCGCAAAAATTCTACCTAAGTGCCCGATCCACAAAGCACTTACCTTTAAATTTGTGGCGGTGTAACTTAAATGTGTCCGGCGCAAGGCGTGCCGAATCTAATGGGGCGAGTCCCATTTAAATTAGGCGCGCTCCCGCGTCGGACATACTGCGCATGCTCCGTCGGATAACTTACCCGTCGTGCATTGCGCTAACAGACGTCGCTCTGACGTCATTTGCTTAGACGTTAACGTAAATGGCTTCCAGCGCCATTCACGGACGTCTTACGCAAACAACGTAGATTTTAAAATTTCGACGCGGGAACGACGGCCATACTTAATAGGGCTTAGTCAAATTGGACTTAGCCCTATTTTTACACGGCGTAACTCGACGTAAATGACGTAGATTTAGCGCGACGGGCCCGTCGGAACGTTCATGGATCGCCGTAAGTGTTCATTTGCATATTCTAGGCCGGCCGCAATGGCCTCGCCACCTAGCGGCCGGCCTAAAATTGCATCCTTAAGATCCGACAGTGTAATTCAATTACACATGTCGGATCTTCTGCCTATCTATGGTAAACTGATTCTGTGGATCAGTTCCATAGATAGAAACAGGGATACGACGGCGTATCAGTAGATATGCCGGCGTATCCCTTTTGTGGATAACCCCCTTAGTTTTTCTATATTTTTGGGGGATATTTATTCTAGCAAAATTTAACAAATATTGCTTTTTTTTCAAACTTATCGCTCTTTTTTTGTTTATAGTACAAATAATAAAAGCCGCAGAGGTGATCAAATACTACAAAAAGAAACCTTTTGTTTGGGTACAGTGTCGCACGACTGCACAATTGTCAGTTAAAACGACAAAAAATGCAAAAAATGGCCTGGTCATTAGGAGGGGAAATCCTTCTGGGACTGAAGTGGTTAAATATAGTGTCTGGAGGGTCCCCTTAGTCTGCCTGTAAAGTTGTGCATCTTTACCTTGTATGCAACCTGCTGCAGCAAAACTGATATTTATAAAAAAAATACATTACATTTCCGGCAATACTATACCATTGACAGCAATAGAAAATTTTAAAATAAATGGCGTGCGGGTCCCCCCCAATCTGCACCAGGCCCTTCGGGTCTGGTATGGATTTAAGGGGAATACCTCACCATTTTTTTTTAACCACTTCCCGCCCGGCCTATGGCCGATTTACGTCCGGGAAGTGGTTATGAAATCCTGACAGGACATTCTAGAACGTCCTGCAGGATTTCATGCCGCGCGCGCCCGTGGGGGCGCGCATCGCGGCGATCGGTGATGCGGGGTGTCAGTCTGACACCCTGCATCTCCGATCTCGGTAAAGAGCCTCCGGCGGAGACTCTTTACCACGTGATCAGCCGTGTCCAACCACGGCTGATCACGATGTAAACAGGAAGAGCCGTCGATGGCTCTTCCTCACTCGCGTCTGACAGACGCGAGTAGAGGATAGCCGATCGGCGGCTCTCCTGACAGGGGGGGTTAGCGCTGATTGTTTATCAGCGCAGCCCCCCCTCGGATCGCCACACTGGACCACCAGGGATGCCCACCCTGGAGCACCAGGGTGGGCAAAAAATAAAAAAATGGCAAAAAAAAAAAATGGCAAAAAAAAAAAAGTCTAAAAAAAAAATAAAAAAAAAAGCATAAAGAAAAAAGATGCCAGTCAGTGCCCACAAATGGGCACTGACTGGCAACCTGGCAAAAATAAGTGCTGCCACCCCAGTGTCCATCAGCGCCACCCCAGTGTCCATCAGCGCCACCCCAGTGTCCATCAGTGCCACCCCACAGTGCCCATCCATGCCCAGTGCCCACCTATCAGTGCCCATCTGTGCCACCCATAAGTATCCATCAGTGCCGCCCATCTGTGCCGCTTATGAGTGCCCATCTGTGCCGCCCATGAGTGCCCAGTGCCGCCTATGTGTGCCCATCAGTGCCGCCTATGTGTGCCCATCAGTGCCGCCTATGTGTGCCCATCAGTGCCGCCTATGTGTGCCCATCAGTGCCGCCTATGTGTGCCCATCAGTGTCGCATACCAGCGCCGCCAATCAGTGCCACCTCATCTGTGCCCATCAGTACTACCTCATCGATGTCCATCAGTGCCATCTCATCGGTGCCCATTAGTGCCGCTATATCAGTGCCCGTAATTGAAAGAGAAAACTTATTTACAAAAAAATTAACAGAAAAAAATAAAAACGTAATTTTTTTTCCAAATTTTCAGCCTTTTTTTAGTTGTTGCGCAAAAAAAAAAAATCGCAGAGGTGATCGAATACCACCAAAAGAAAGCTCTATTTGTGGGGAAAAAAGGACGCCAATTTTGTTTGGGTACAGTGTAGCATGACCGCGCAATTGCCATTCAAAGTGCGACAGTGCTGAAAGCTGAAAATTGGCTTGGGCGGGAAGCTGCGTAAGTACCTGGTATGGAAGTGGTTAATGGCATGGGGTCCCTCCAAAATCCATAGCAGACCCTTATCTGAGCATGCAGCCCAGCAGGTCAGGAAAGGGGGGACAAGCAAGTGCCCCCCCCTCCTGAACCATACCAGGCCACATGCCCTCAACAGGAGGGGGTTCTTTGGGGGTGGGGGGACTCTGTTTTTTTATTGTTTATTTATTTATTTATTTTACACTTTCCATTTAAAAAAATGTTTTAACACTTTTATTCCTATTGCAAGGAATGTAAACAACCCTTGTAATAGTTATAGGGCATGACAGGTCCTCTTTATCGAAAGATATGGGGGTCTATAATTCCCCACATCTGTCCTCTAGAAAGCCTGGAAGGCCTGAGATTAAAAAAAATGATCTCAGTCTTTCCAGCTGAACATTCGGCAGTGTTTACAACTGGCAGGGCTGGACATGACGTCATAAGATCGTACCCGGCCTCCGAGAGTCATAGAGATGACCGGGGACCATCTGGTCCTTGATCAGCTCTATGATAAACTTCTGACCCCGGAGGATTCCTTCGCCAGATATCTCAACTGAAAGCCCAGGAACATCATATGATGTTCAGCTGCGTGGAAGTGGTTAAAGGGGGCTTTAAGATTCCTATAAGCCCCCTGCCCGCAGACTCCCACAACCACCACCCAGGGTAAAGGCCCTTATCCCTATCAACATGGAGAAAAAGTACTTTGGGGTGGAGGGCAGAGCCCCAAAGTACCCCGCCCTTGTTGATAGCATGCAGCCTGGTGTGGTTTAGGAGGAGGGGCACTCGCTCCTCCCCCTTTTCTGTCCTGCCAAGCTGTATGCTTGGATAAGAGTCTGGTATGTACACTATATTTTAATTGTTTTGGGATGGTATGGATTGGGGGGACCCCCACAACATTTCTTTCACTTTTTTCATTGCAATTTTGTTTTTCAACCATCTGTCAGTGGGGAAGCCCGTTGAGAGCTGATGACTTATTCATTGTTAAGGATGCAGTGCATTGTGGGGTGCTTGGTGGGCGAACATCCTGCCAAACTTTCGCAAATTTCGGGCAAACAAGCAATGTTCGGTCTAAACCTTTGCTCAGCTAGAGCTGTTCACTCAACTTTACTAGCATGCTGTTTTAACCCATTACCTAGAACCATAATGAAAATTATAGGTATTGCATTTCCCTCAATTCCAAGGCCACTCTCTGTGGCTATCTGAAACCCTCACATATTGCATTTATGTCCACTGCATAAATTCAACTATTCCATTGTACTAAAGAATTGCAATGGCTTTTCACAGAGGAAATCAAATGCAAGAAACTTTAGGCTGGGTTTAGGATCATGACCAGTCGGTATATAGTCCCAACTGTCCTCCACAAAATGTTCAGATCTTGATCTGTGCAATTTTGAAACCCTACTGGTTGAAAAGTAAATATCTCATCTGCAATATAATAGATGTTCAGTTTGATTTACAGCAGTCCACATAGCCTCAACAGATTTACATTTTTTTTATAGCTGATATACCTTCAAAATATTGCTAGGGCATGTGTGTTGGTGCTTGGAAACAGTCTAACCCACCAACTGTGGACATGTTGTGGATCGGGTTCCCACCTTATCCCTTTAAAATTGGACACATATTAATTACACAGGTTCTCTGGCTGATTAACCACTTCAGCCCAGGACCATTGGGCTGCCAAATTCAGCCACTTTTTGCGATTCGGCACTGCGTCGCTTTAACTGACAATTGCGCGATCATGTGACGTGGCTCCCAAACAAAATTTGCATCTTTTTTCCCCTACAAATAGAGCTTTCTTTTGGTGGTATTTGATCATCTTTTTTTAAAAAAAAAGCAATATTTTGTTCTTCTTGCTATAATAGATACTGCCATTTTTTTTTTTAAAGCTATTTTTTTCTCAGTTTAGGCCGATAAGTATTCTTTTACATATATTTGGTAAAAAAATAAAAAAATTGCAATAAGCATATATTGCGGAAAAGTTATAGCGTCTACAAAATAGTTTTATGGCATTTTTATTATTATTATTATTTTTTACTTGTTATGGCAGCGATCTGCAATTTTTATCGTGACTGTGACATTATGGTGGACACATCGGACACGTTTGACACTATTTTGGGACCATTCACATTTATACAGCGATCAGTACTATAACAATGCACAGATTACTGTATAAATGTGACTGTCAGTGAAGAGGTTAACCACTGGGGGTGGGGAAGGGGTTAAGTGTGTCCTAGGGAGTCATTCTAACTGTTAGGGGGCGTGGCTTACTGTGACATGTCACTGATCACTAATCCCGATGACAGGGAGCAGACGATCAGTGTTGTGTCACTAGGCAGAACAGGGAGATGCCTTGTTTACAAAGGCATCCCCTCGTTCTGCCATCCGGGTCCTGCGGGCACGGAAACGGAGACTGCGGCATGTGCCCGCTAGGGGACAGATTCAAAGCAACATATATATATATACACACGTTGCTTTGTCTGCCTGTGCCATTCTGCCAACATAAATGTGTGTGAGGCAGTTGGCAAGCGGTTAAGGTGGTAATTAAACTCACTTAGTGCCTTATCTACATTTCCCTCAGAAATGTAATTCATATGTGTTCAGGTTTAAAGGGGTGAGGTGGCAACTCTAGTGGTGGATGAACAACACAACTACTTCCTTGCATAACAAATTTGATAAATTAAAGAGGAAGTAAACCCTTGAGCGGAAAAAAAAAAAAAAAAAAGACAAAGCCATAATGAGCTAGTATGACTAGCATACTAGCTCATTATGCATTACTTACCTTAGACCGAAGCCCACGATTCCGTCCTCCGGCCGCATCCATCGCTCCCGGAGGTTACTTCCGGGTATCACAGCTCCTGTGCTGTGATTGGCCTGGAGCGGCGATGACGTCACTCCGCGCATGCACGCGGGAGCCGTCAAATACGGCATTGCCGAGTTTAGCATGGCTATTGTTAGTGTGCGCCTGCGCGCCGTTGTCTACGGCACATGCACCGTAGACAGCGGTCCTGGCATTTGGCGAATATCTCCTAAACCGTGCAGGTTTAGGAGATATTGCTAACACCTACAGGTAAGTCTTAATCTAGGCTTACCTGTAGGTGTAACTTGCAAAAGTGGGTTTACAACCACTTTAAGTCATAAGGTTGGATCAGATTCACCTTTTCAAAAGATTGACAAATATAATAGGGGCAGAACACCTTGTTGAGAGGTCTGGGGTGAGTAAGACTCATTCTCCTTCTCTCACCCACACTCCTATTACCCTTCTCCTCCCCATATTTTCCCACATAGTCCTCACACCCTCCTCTCCTGGATCTTTCCTGTTATCTACCTTTTCCAACCCCCCTTTCAACAATTATATTTTTCATTACTTCTGGCATTTACTTTACCAACCTACCTTATATACACATTTGTACCTCCAGAAATTATGTTTTCTGCATACAAGAATCCAAAAAAAATGTAAGCAAAAGAGAGGCCATGTATTTGACAGACTCACTTAACTTTGGTTTCCACAGTGATGGCATGTTTATGCATTTATAGCACTGCATTTTATATGAATATGTATTCATGTGTTTGCATTGTTCTCTCTAATGCTTAAATAAAATAAAATATTATAAAAAGCATTTGATTCTGCTAGCTAAAAGCACTAAATTAGGAGAGCTGAGCTGGAAAGCACATCCCAGAAATGGGATGTCATGGTAAGTGTCATGGTAAGTACAGACAGGTGATGTGAATGAAGGATAACAGCTCGTGCACACATGGCCATGATATAACCCCCTACAACCTTAGAAAACCTAAGAAGAATGTCTATTACTGTGACAGAGTATGAAAACATTCTCTGAGTTGCTGACAAATCCAAAACACTTACATTCAGTCACACAAAGAATCAAATATTTTAAAAATGCTTAAAAATCGTGTCCAGAAACAATACAAATGTTCAGAGCCTTCAAGTTCAAGATGAATTGTCAAATGTAATATTCAAGTACACCTACACAGTAGAAAACATTCATTTTTTTAGATGTCAAAACTTTTTCTCTGGTTTTCAAAAAATGTGGCTATAGAAAGTAAAAAGGAATAAATTGTAACACAATAAATAATGTTTATACACTATATTACCAAAAGTATTGGGATACCTGCCTTTACACGCACATGAACTTTAATGGCATCCCAATCTTAGTATCAGGGGAGGGCTGGGCCGGGAGGCAGGGGGGCAATTGCCTCCCAGGCCGCCCTAACTTATATTCAAAATGCCCGCTATTATCTTATTTTTTATTCTGGTCTTGAAAGTCGGGCCGACCACTAGCCGACCACTAGCTGTTCCAGGAGTTGTAGTCCGTGCTCAAGTTCACGGTGAGTGGAAAACAGAGCAGCGCAGAGGAAACTACAACTCCCTGGGACTGGATTCTTGGAATCAGGCAGAGGCAGGGCATGCCAGGGAGTCGGGACACAAGGCTGCAGGGATGGGCGCTGGCTGCAACTTGACCCCAGGACCAGGAGAATTCCCCCCCCCCCAGGAGGCTGTGGTGTGCAAGGACCTGCTGAGATCACTGAGGTGAGAGACCCTGACACCCCTAGCTGACCCCCATACACCCCATGTAACCTGCCCCAGTGATCAGGCTGCATTGATGGGCACTGGAGTTGGCTGCACTGATGGGCACTGATGAGGCTGCATTGAAAAACCAGATGGGACATGGATGGTGAGCTGATTTGGCGGTTCAATAGGCCACTTGACTGGAATTTTCTCCCAGGCCTAAGGCTGCCAGCCCTCCCCTGCTTAGTATGTAGGGTTCAATATTGAGTTGGTCCACCCTTTGCAGCTATAACAGCTTCAACTCTTCTGGGAAGGCTGTCCACAGAGTTTAGGAGTGTGTTTATGGGAATTGTGACAGACCTAGTTGGGACAGAGGCTTTTGGAGAGGACTGAATGCAAGCTTCTTGCCTTCCGATTATGGATCAGGGCCTCAAAACAGGAAGGCGGATGGGTTATCCCGGCAGACGGACCTGGAACCTTGATGCCGCGTACACACGATCATTTTTCGGCATGAAAAAAATGTTGTTGTCAAAAACGTCATTTAAAATGATTGTGTGTGGGCTACACATAATTTTTCGGCTTCTGAAAAACGACAAAAAAAAAATTTGAACATGCTGCATTTTTTAACGTTGTTTTAAACTATGTCGTTTTTCGGGTTGTAAAAAATGATTGTGTGTGGGCTAAAACGACGTAAAAAACACGCGCATGCTCAGAAGCGAGTTATGAGACGGGATCGCTCGTTCTGGTAAAACTACCGTTCATAATGGAGTAAGCACATTCATCACGCTGTAACAGACAGAAAAGTGCAAATCGTCTTTTACTAACACGGAATCAGCTAAAGCAGCCCAAAGGCGAATGGAACTTCCCCTTTATAGTGCCGTTGTATGTGTTGTACGTCACCGCGCTTCGCCAGATCATTTTTTAAAAACAATGGTGTGTAGGCAACGTTGTTTTAATGATGAAGTTGGGAAAACGCTGTTTTTTTTAATGCTGAAAAACAACGTTTTTTTTTTTAATGCTGAAAAATGATCGTGTGTACGCGACATAAGACTACTTTTCCAACATTCACGAATTGACCTGTTCGGGGTCCCACTGTGGCTGTTTTGTCATGAACCTTGGAATACTCAAGTATTTCTCCTTTGAATCAGTTACACAGTGGGGGGTCTCTTATGATGTCACGGGTGCAAGAAGCATGATGGGACTGTGACGTCATAAGAGGCCTGTATAAATCGGTGTGAGCCGCGCAGACAGCATTACAGTGGGAGGAAGCAATGTGTCAACATCGAAGAAAAAGAGAAGAAGAAGAAGGCAGAAGGTGACAGAAGCCCAGGCACCCCCCGCCGAAGACGTCGAAGAAGCCCGAGAGGCGGGCCGCTGTAAAAGAGCTAAAGAAGAAAGCGCCCCCCCCTGGCGGAAAAGAACCAGATGACGGTGAGGACCGATACATCCCCCCACGCTGAAGACATCAAAGAAGAAGGCCCCCCCTCGTAAAAGAGCTAAAGAAGAGAGGGGGGCCCCGAAGCTGACTAATAAATGACTTTAAAAACCCTGTGTAGTGTGTTTTTTTTTTTAAAAATTCGCCAGGTAAATGGGTAGGGGTACGATGTACCCCATATTCATTCACCTAGGGTGGGGAGCCGGTATCTGGGGCCCCCTTATTAAATGGGGCTCCCAGATTCCGATAAGCCCCCGCCTGCAGACCCCGACAACCAACGGCCAGGGTTGTCGGGAAGAGGCCCTGTCCTTTTCAACATGGGGACAGGGTGCTTTGGGGTGGGGGGGCACAGGGTGCCCCCCTGCCCCAGAGCACCCAACCCCCCCATGTTGAGGGCAGATTTATTTATCTTGACAGCAACAGCGTTTTCTCCCACAATACATAAAGCCGTGCCTCCAACGCTGTAGGAGGTGATTTCACCATCACAGTTAAAAAAAAAGAGCATATATGCCAAAGGATGGGGGCAGCAGGGGCGGAGGATCGATTTTTTGCTCCTAATGCCACGTACATACGGTCGAAATTCCGACAGGGGCTTGCCTGTGGAAAAGTCCGACCGTGTGTATGTGGCATAACTTTTTTGTGGGAGCATGCCCCCATGCTTCGGCATAAATAAATGGTGCATGTATGCTCATCATTAGAAGTGGGTGGGTGAAGGGAGGTATTCTAATGGTGGGCATACCCACCAATCAACCTCTTGTTTGTTCAGCTGCATGAAAAAAATATATTACAATATATGTCCAACAAGGACCAGCAACGTACTGGTATGTTGCTGGAATTTGAATGGTTATACCAGAATGATGCCTGCAGGTTTAGGTATCATCTTGGTATCATTCTTTTCAGCCAGCGGTCGGCTTTCATGTAAAATCAACCCTAGTGGCTAATTAGCCTCTAGACTGCTTTTACAAGCAGTGGGAGTGAATGTCCCCCCCGGATATAAACAGCGCCATTGTAAAATTAGGAAAAAATTTTAGCACACCGATCTTGGTGTAGTCAGAAGCTTTGAGGGCAGAGGAGAGATCTAGGGTCTAATAGACCCCAATTTTTTAAAAAAAAGAGTACCTGTCACTACCTATTGCTATCATAGGCGATATTTACATTCCCTGAGATAACAATAAAAATGATAAAAAAAAAATTAAAAAATGGAAGGAACATTTAAAAAAAATAATAAATAAAAAAGCACCCCTGTCCCCCCCTGCTCTTGCGCAAAGGCAAACGCAAGCGTTGGTCTGGCATCATATGTAAACAGCAATTGCACCATGCATGTGAGGTATCACAGCGAAGGTCAGGTCGAGGGCAGTAATTTTAGCAGTAGATCTCCTGTGTAAATCTAATGTGTAAAGGCTTTTAAAAATGTAGTTTGTCGCCACTGTGTGCGTTTGTGCGCAATTTTAATGAATGTCGTGTTTGGTATCTATGTACTCGGCCTAAGATCATCTTTTTTATTTCATCAAACATTTGGGCAATATAGTGTGTTTTAGTGCATTAAAATGAAAAAGGTGCAACATACACGGTCTACAATGTCATCGAAGGAAAAGAACTGGTGAAACTGGGCTTATTAACCCAAGATCCTCTTATTCGTCCCCCTGCTACACCCAGACCATCCCCAATTTGGTCAACCCCGTCCAACAGACGCAACCAAAGAAACCAAAGAAGACTACTCCAATCGTTCCAAAACTAACCCCTTTGGATTCTGGATGATCTTTTAGGCTCATAATCATTGTCTCTTCCTGGGTTTTTTTTGTCTTTTTTTGCTCAACCTGATTATTATTTTTTTTTTCTCTCACTGTTATTTTAATTTTTATCTCTCCCCCTACAATCACACTCCCCTCTCCAGTGAGGGGCTCTAATACGGGACATTTCATTGATCTACTCCTCAGATGCTCACCCTGAACTCATTCTTCTGACAATTGCTGAATGCTTGCTAGCTGAGACCTAACAGTGTTAGGTCAACTTGTTCACTATGAGTCTATGGGCAAACATCATTGTCCCACTACTAACTAAAGAGAGCTTACCAAATCTTTAAAGCTCCATCAATCCACACCTCTGCCTCAACCCCGTATGACTCTGCTTTATGCGCCCTGGTGCAAATTTTCCGCTTCATAGCACAAAGCATATGTGTGGGAATTCCCACCTTAAGAATAATCTTTTTTTTTTGCTTACTTTGATATATATTTGTATTACCGGTTGTATTATCTAATTTTTTTTTTTTTTCAAGATGCCTGGAACATCCGTCGTCGCTAGATTGACCCCACCTCCGCGGCTGTTCTCGACTGCTGCTCCGTTCACGGATGGGGCGGCACCCGAGCGGTTTGTGGTGTAGGGACATTCATGTCCCACTTCTTACAACTCGTTGTTGTAAAATGTTTGACAGGCCCTCTCCTGTCCCCAAAATATGTTCTGTAATTTTGACATCTTTGTGGTTCTCATTGTGGGCCATTGGAGCCCTTTTTTTTGTTTGGATAAGCACATCCAGTGACAATCACTTAATTACTTCCTTTAAGCTGGTTTACTACACATACATTGTACTTTTCACGATTTCATTGATGTACATAGATTATATATACCTGACTCTTTCACACTCCTCAGCTCTGCCCAGGTTTATACTGACGGTTTTTAGAACTGTGTTTTTGTATTATCGCATGATCCAAGGCGTGCGGTTCTGCATCCTGATAATAAGACTTAATCTGTTGATAGTCTCCCTTTTGCTTAACCATGGGTCTTAGAATAGTCTCCCATAATACACAGGGATTCAACTCACCTCATAAGCGCAAAAAAGCATTCCAACACTACAAGAGAATTGGAGCAGACATTATCTTACTCCAAGAGACTCATTTTGCCACAGATAACCACCCCACCTTCTTTAATAGAACATATAGTCAGCATCACTATACCACATTCTCTAACAAAACCCGCGGGGTTGCAATTTTTATACGTAACTCAATCATTTTAGATATTCAACATATTTTCAAAGACCCAGACAGCCGCTTTATAATTATAAAGGGTACAATCAATAACAAAGGGATCACTATCGCATCTATATACGCCCCAAATGAATCTCAAACAACTTTCTTTTCAAATTTTTTTAATATACTGGATAGATATCACTCCCCACATATGATCCTGGGTGGAGACTTTAACCTAACAGCTCATCCAGCCCTAGATAGAAGCAAAATCTCACCCTCCTCGAAATCGTTCTCTAAAACAATTAACAGACTTATTAATAAAAATCAACTAATAGACTCCTGGAGGGCTCACAATGTAGGAATCAAAGCCTTTTCACACTACTCTCACCCACACGACTGTTATGCTAGGTTGGACTACATTTATTGCACCCCTGTTTTGTTGGCCAACTCTTCCCAAGCTCATATACACCCCTGCCCATGGTCTGACCATGACATCATATCTTTCGATACATCACATATAGGCCTCTCCCCTTCAACATACAATTGGCGACTCAATGATGCCCTACTGACAGACTCGGCAGACAAGGATTCTATTGCAACCCATATAGGCAACTATTTTGAAGATAACATAAATGAAGACACTCCCCCTTCCTCTATTTGGGTAGCCCATAAGGCAGTTCTTAGGGGTCATATCATCAAATTAGCAGCAGCTAAAAATAGAGAAAGACTGGCTGATATTAAATGTCTGACAAATGATTTAAATCAGCTATACTACAAACTACAACACTCAACCTCACAAGAAATTACACATCAGATCCAATCCAAACGCAAAGCCCTTGATCTTATCCTATCAGCAAACACAGAAAGGGCAATGAGGTTCTCAAAAGCCAAATTTCTGATACACAGTAACTCACCCTCAGCAATGTTTGCCAGGAAGTTAAATCAAGATGTTAACCCTACTCATATTTATAAGTTACGCGACACTCATGGAAACCTGATCACACATCCACGTGGAGTTCTCAATATTTTCACTGACTTTTACAAGAAGCTGCTGTCCAACCCGGGTGTAGATCCAGACTCAACTGCCAACTTATGGTTGAATGACTTGAGACTCCCCTCTCTAGATTCCCACCAAACGGAACACCTAAACAGGCCCTGTACTACAGAGGAAATCTCCCAGGTAATCAAGTCCCTTAAAGTATCCACGGCCCCAGGCCCGGATGGTTTCACAACCTCCTACTATAAAAATTTTTCCCCCCTGTTAACCCCTAATCTCATGAAACTCTTTAATTATGTCCTGGAGGGTAATCAATTCCCTGAAGAGATGCTTTTAGCAAACCTCTCCCTGATCCCTAAACCAGATAAGGACCATACTCTCCCTCAAAATTTTCGCCCCATATCAGTATTAAATAATGATCTTAAAATATTCGGCAGAATCCTTGCAGACAGACTAGCCACAGTTATTTCCCCCTTAATCCACCACGACCAATCAGGCTTCATACCAGGTAGACAGATAGTGGACAACATAAGACTTGTGACTAATGTCATCCAGGATGCTAATTTAAAATCTAAACAGGCCTGCCTCCTGAGCTTGGACATACACAAAGCTTTTGATAGTGTGAGTTGGTCCTATCTGAATAAACTTCTCCCTAAATTTGGAATCACAGGCAATTTCTTACAAGGATTTAATGCCCTTTACCATGCCCCACAGACCCATATCAAAATCCCTGGTAATAATTCAGAGTTCTTCCCCCTTGGCAGAGGAACTAGGCAGGGCTGCCCCCTGTCCCCTCTCCTTTTTGCGCTCGCCATAGAGCCTCTCGCTCAGGCCATCAGGCACAACACTGACATTCGTGGGTATCCCGGTGGGGACTCGGAGTTCAAGATTAGTTTATATGCTGACGATGCACTGGTGTTCCTTACGGAACCCCTTCTTTCCATCCCAGTGCTATTAGATACACTGAACACTTTCCATGCTGTCTCAGGCCTAAAAATTAACCCAGCTAAATGCTCAGCCCTATCACTTAACTTATCCTCTGACTTACAGACTAGACTGGGAAATAATTTCCCTTTCATTTGGTGCCCGGACTCCTTCAGATATCTGGGGGTCAATATCTCCTCTTCATATACTCAACTATATAAAGCTAACTATCCCCCTATCATCGCACGCATTGGCTATCTTATGAACTCCTGGTCCTCTTTTCACATCTCATTTCTAGGCAGAGTCTGTGCTGTCAAAATGAGCATTATCCCCAAATTATTGTACTACTTCCGCTCCCTTCCTATTCTGGTTCCTAAAACTAAGATTGAAGGTATCCAAAGAACTATCAACAAATTTATCTGGGAAGGTAAAAAACCCAGATATAGTTACGCTCTCCTACACAGACCCCAAGCAAAGGGTGGCCTGGGTTTACCAAACCTTTGGGACTATTATCTGGCAACAAAACTCTCCCAATTGTCACAGTGGTTTTCTCCTATGCATAATATACCATGGAAGAGGTTTGAAATTACATCTATCCTTCCTTATCACCTTCAGGGCATATTATGGTCCAAAAATGTTCTATACAGAAAGCTATCCAAACTCAACCAGGTCGTGGCTCACCTCTTCCAATTATGGGTTAAAATAAAGGACACCCACCTTCTCTCCTCCACTATATCTCCTCTGACCTCATTCCTGGGCGACATCAGATTCAACCTGGCATATACCAATAGGCAGCATTTTTCATTATGGATAGATAAAAACTTACACACATTATCCTCACTCCAATCTAAATGGGAGTTTAAAACTTTTGAGATGATACAGAGAGTCCATGGCCTCCCCTATTCAGAGATAGAAAACTACAGGCTTATAAGATCATTTTTTGCAAACCATTTTTCACTATCCACCCTCCCAACCATGACATTGTTTGAGAAGATATGCCTCTCCTCTTCACGGGACAGAGGGATGATATCTCTTATATATAGCTACCTCAATAACCTTCAAGTGGAGGAGAAATCTTCCCAAATGCTACACTGGGAAGTAGAACTAGGAGTCACAATCCCCACTGAATCTTGGTATGTTATGGCTGAAAATCTCAGAAAATGCAATAAAGCTATATCTTTCAGAGAAACACCAATTAAAATATTCTCTAGGTGGTACTTTACACCCTCTAAACTCCATTCCTTCTACTTATCAGTCTCACCGAACTGTTTTAGGGGGTGTTCTGAACAAGGTACTATGCTACACACATTCTGGAGCTGCCCATTCCTTGAGCAAATATGGAAAACTGCAGCAACATGGTTTGAGGCGACTTCAGGCCACAAAGTCTCCTTTTCCCCTCAAATTTGCATTCTCTATGCTGGGATTCCAGATATTCCCACCCCACAGGTCAGATTACTACACTCCCTATGTAGTTCAATACAGTGGATGGTTGCATTGAATTGGAGATCCAACAACCTATCCTGGCAACAGGTGTTGGATCGGTTAGAGATTCTCAAACTTTCGGAAAGAGTTTACCACACCCTCAACGATAGCTTAAAAACATATAACTCTAAATGGTCTAGTTGGCCCACCTCCCATTAATGAAACCCCAGATTGCTTCATTCTTCATTTAAATCCTATACCCCTCACATTTTATTTGATCCTTGGCTATGAGTTCCCCTCTGTTTTGAGTCATAGGAAAAATGAAATGACTGTGTAAGATTTCTTCCATAGTTACTTCAATATTATCTTACATTACTATAGGTATTTGTATATCGGTGAAAGTACGTAGATACTTGTACTGTCTATCCGTATATAATGTATGTATGCTTATTCACATTTATATTTACAATAAACTTTTGTAAACAAAAAAAATTAAAAAGGTGTATTTTTTCAACAAAAAAATGTGTTTGAAAAATTGCTGCGCAAATACTGTGTGAAAAGAAAGTGCAACACCTACCATTTTAATCTGTATGGCCTTTGCTTTAAAAGAATATATAATGTTTGGGGGTTCATGTAAACAAAAAAGTGTCAGAAATGGCTTTGTCTTCAAGTGGTTAGAAGAGGGGGTGATGTGTGATATAAGCTTCTAAATGTTGTGCATAAAATGCCAGGACAGTTCTAAATGACCCCATTTTGGAAAGTAGACACCCCAAGCTATTTGCTGAGAGGCATGTCGAATCCATGGAATATTTTATATTTTGACACAAGTTGCAATTCTTTTTTTTTTTTGTACAAAGTTGTCACTAAATGATATATTGCTTAAACATACCATGGGCATATGTGGAACTACACCCCATAATACATTCTGTTACTTCTCCGGAGTACGGGGATACCACATGTGTGAGACTTTTTGGGAGTCTAGCCACGTACGGGACCCCAAAAACCAAGCACTGCCTTCATGCTTTCTAAGGATGTACATTTTTGATTTCACTCCTCACTGCCTATCACAGTTTCGGGAGGCCATTGAATGCCCAGATGGCACAAAACCCCCAAAATGACCCCATTTTGGAAAGTAGACACCCCAACCTTTTTGCTGAGAGGTATGGTGAGTATTTTGCAGATCTCACTTTTTGTCACAAAGATTTGAAAATTGAAAAAAAAAAAAAGTATTTTCTTTCTTCATTTTAAAAAATAAATGAGCGCTGTAAAATACTCACCATGCCTCTCAGCAAATAGCTTGGGGTCTAAAATGGGGTCATTTGGGGGGGATTTGTGCCATCTGGGCATTCCATGGCCTCCAAAACTGTGATAGGCAGTGAGGAGTGAAATCAAAAATGTACACCCTTAGAAAGCCTGAAGGCGGTGCTTGGTTTTCGGGTATGTGGCTAGGCTTCCAAAAAGTCTCACACATGTGGTATCCCTGTACTCAGGAGAAGCAGTAGAATGTATTTTGGGGTGTAATTCCACATATGCCCATGGCATGTTTAAGCAATATATCATTTAGTGACAACTTTGTGTAAAAAAAAAAAAAGTTTGTCATATTCCAGCAACTGGTGGCAAAATATTAAATATTACATGGACTCACAATGCCTCTTAGAAAATATCTTGGGGTGTCTAATTTCCAAAATGGGGTCATTTGGGGGGGTTTTGTGCCATCTTGGCATTTTATGGTCTTCAAAACTGCCATAGGTAGTGATAGGTAGTGAGGAGTGAAGTCAAAAATGTATGCCCTTAGAAATCTTGAAAGAGGTGCTTGGTTTTCGGGGTCCCGTACGCGGCTAGGCTCCCAAAAAGTCCCACACATGTGGTATCCCCGTACTCAGGAGAAGCAGCAGAATGTATTTTGGGGTGTATTTCACATATGCCCATGGAATGTGTGAGAAATATATCATTTAGTGACAACTTTGTGCAAAAAAACGTTGTCATAACTTGTGGCAAAATATAAAATATTCCATGGACTCAACATGCCTCTTAGCAAATAGCTTGGGGTGTCTACTTTCCACAATGGGGTATTTTTTTTGGGGGGGGGGGTCATGCTATTTGGGCATTTTATGACCTTCAATACTGTCATAGGTAGTGAAGAGTAAAATCAAAAATTTGCGCCCCTAGAAATCCTGAAGGCAGTGCTTGGATTTCGGAGCCCCGTACGCGGCTAGGCTCCCAAAAAGTCACTCACATGTGGTTTCCTTGTACTCAGAAGAAGCAGAAAAATATATTTTGGGGTGCAATTCCACATATAACCATGGCATGTGTGAGCAATATATCATTTAGTTACAACTTTTTGTAATTATTTTTTTGTCATTATTCAATCACTTGGTACAAAAAAATTAAATATTCAGTGGGCTCAACATGCCCCTCAGCAATTTCCTTGGGGTGTCTACTTTCCAAAATTGGGTCATTTGAGGGGGGAGGGGGTTGTACTGCCTTGCCATTTTAGCACCTCAAGAAATGAGATAGGAAGTCATAAGATAAAAGCTGTGTAAATTCCAGAAAATGTACCCTAGTTTGTATACGCTATAACTTTTGCGCAAACCAATAAATATACGCTTATTGACATTTTGTTTACTAAAGACATGCAGCTGAATACATTTTGGCCTAAATGTATGACTAAAATTGAGTTTATTCGATTTTTCTTATAACAAAAAGTTGAAAATAGGCAATCAAATACCATCAAAAGAAAGCTCTATTTGTGGGAAAAAAAGGACGCAAATTTGGTTTGGGTACAACATTGTATGACCATGCAATTACCAGTTAAAACAGCACAGTGCCAAATTGTAAAAACACCGCTGGTCTTTAGGCTGACAAATGGTCCAGGGATAAAGTGGTTAACACTACCCTCTCAAGGTTTGATGACTTTCCAGACAGCTACAGGGCCTAGAGATCAACCTTCAAAGCTGCTATTGCTGATCTCAACCTTACTACCAAGGATAAACTTGAATTGCTCATAAAGTGGCTTGGGCCAGAATCTGCAGATCGTGTTAAAAGACTGAGAACAGTGCATGTTGACCACCCAGATGCAGATCTTGTTGCTGCATGGGCAAGACTGGAGCAAGCCTATGGTAGCTCTGAAGCCATGCTCTATTCAGGAGACTGCAAAACTTCCCAAAAATAGGGAACAAAGACTATCGCAAGCTTCAAGATCTTAGTGACCTTCTCATGGAGCTAGAGTTGGCAAAGACAGACCCACGTCTACCTGGACTAAGCTTCCTAGACACTGCTCATGGTGTCAATCCAGTGGTGTCTAAACTGCCATACAGCCTGCAAGAGAAATGGGCACAACAGGGCTCAAGGTACAAAAGAGACTATAATGTATATTTTCCTCCATTCGCATATTTTTTGCAGATTCATCAGTGATCAAGCCTGGATGAGAAACGATCCCAGCTTCAGCGAACCCAACTTGCCTGCTTCATCATCTTAATCAAGGTATGATAACACAGCAGTAGGGATGAGCCGAAAACCCCCTGTTTGGTTTGCACCAGAACCTGCGAACACACCAAATGTTTGTGTGAACTTTAGAACCCGGTTAAGGTCTATGAATGAATGAAAAACTTATATAGCGCGGCACATGCGAACTGAATCGCCTCTGGGCGCTTGATGTTTCGTGTCTCATGACATCAAAAGAGCAGAGTTTTGATCTGTCTTCTGAAAGTCAGGTGGTTTTCCTCCAACCGAATGCTGGTTGGTAAAGCGTTCCATAGTCTCGGACCTTGAAAAGCAAACCTTCTTTCTCCTTTGGACTTGTATTTGGTTTTTGGCACCCTGACCAGATTTTGGTCAGTGGATCGCAGAAAGCGATTAGAATTGTGAGGTTCTATCTTGTCGCAAAGATATTGCGGCGCCTTCCCATGGATGCACTTATGTGTCAGGCAGAGTGCTTTAAATACAATTCTGTCTTTTACTGGCAACCAGTGAAGGGTTCTCAACGAAGGTGAGATTGATTCCCATGTCCTTTTCCCAGTCACCAGTCTGGTGGCCGTATTCTGAACGACTTGCAGACGGGAGATTTGGTACTTTGGGAGCCCGAGGTAAAGGGCATTTGCATAGTCCAGTCTGGAATTCACGATTGTTCCCACCACGACTGCTACGTCTTCTTTGGGGATAAATGGAATAAGTCTGCGTAGTAGGCGCAACAAATGGTGCGATCCGCTGACTACTGACCCTATTTGTGCGTCCATTGTCATGAAGGTGTCAAAAATGACTCCTAGACTTTTGACTTTGGAGCTAGGGGTGATGATTTGGCCCTATGGGACTCTAACGTCTAAAGTGCAAATTTTAAAGGCTAATATGCAAGTTATTGTCCTAAAAAGTTTTGGGGACCTGGGTCCTGCCCCAGGCGACATGTATCAATGCAGAAAAAAGTTTTAAAAAACAGACGTTTTTTTCGGGGAGCAGTGAATTTAATAATGCTTAACGTGAAACAATAAAAGTGAAATATTCCTTAAAATTTTGTACCTTGGGGGGGGGGTGTAAAGTATGCATGTGAAATAGAGCATGTTTACTGTACTTAGAAGTGTCTCTTTGTCAATTTTTGTTTAAAAAAAAAATGACGTGGGGTTCCCCCCAAATATCCACTCCAGACCCTTCAGGTCTGGTGTGGATTTTAAGGGGAACTCCACTCCAAATCTAAAAAAAAAAATCCCTTATCCGAGCACGTAACCTGGCCTGTCGCAGAAAATAGGGGGGGACGAGAGAGCGTCCACCCCTCCTGAACTGTACTAGGCCACATGCCCTCAACATGGGGAGGATGTCCCCATGTTGATGGGGACAAGGGCCTCATCCCCACAACCCTTGCCCGGTGGTTGTGGGGGTCTGCGGGCGGGGGGCTTATCAGAATCTGGCCCCCCCTATGTGAATTGGTAATGGGGTACATTGTACCCCTACCATTTCACGAGGAAGTGTAAATAGTTGTAAAAAAACACACACACGGTGGAAAAAAGTCCTTTGTTAAAAAAAAAAAAATTCCAGCAGGGGTAATCCACTCTTGGTCCCGGCTCCCCACTCCAACGTTGTCGGCATCCAGCAACGGGTGATCTCCTCTCCAGTCCAGTGATGAGAAGATTGTCCGGGATCCAGCCGCCTGTCTCCACCGCAGACAGCCCGGCGAATGACGCTGCTGGAGACAGGCGGCCAGCGATGCTGCGCTCTGGATCCCGGACGACCTTCTCATAGCTGGACTGGACAGGAGATCACCCGTCGCTGGATACCGACAACGTTGGAGCGCGGAGCAAAACTTGAAGAAAAGATTGGACAGCCGCACTTCCACGAAATCCTTAAAAAGGTTGCCTTTAATGGTAAAAATTAAAACAGCACTACAAATCACAGCAGACAGTGGGGTATATAGCTGACGTGTTTCGCACTGTGATGTCAGCGCTTAGTCATAGCTCATAGTTGGAGCGGGGAGCCGGGACCGAGAGTGGATTACCACCGCTGGATTTTTTTTTTTTAATAAAGGACATTTTTTCCACGGTGTGTGTGTTTTTTTACAACTATTAACACTTCCTTTGTGAAATGGTAGGGGTACAATGTATCCCATTACCAATTCAGGGGGGGGCGGTATCTGAGGGTCCCCTTTGTTAAAGGGGTCTTCCAGATTCTGATAAGCCCCCTGCCCGCAGACCCCCACAACCACTGGGCAAGGGTTGTGGGGATGAGGCCCTTGTCCCCATCAACATGGGGACATCCTTCCCATGTTGAGGGCATGTTGCCTGGTTACGGTTCAGGAGGGGGGGCGCTCTCTCGTCCCCTCCTCTTTTCTGCGGACGGCCAGGTTACGTGCTGGGATAAGGGGTCTGGTGTGGATTTTTGGGGGAACTCCACACCATTTTTTTAAATCTGGGGTGGAGTTCCCCTTAAAATACACACCAGACCTGAAGGGTCTGGAATGGATATTTGGGGGGAACCCCACGTCATTTTTTTTAAAATTTACGGTGGGGTTCCCCTTAATATCCATACCAGACCTGAAGGGCCTGTTAATTGAATTTGGGGGGACCCCACGCTTTTTTTTTTTTTATGAATTCTCTCTGAATTCCCGGGAGCCGACAGTTCATTATAGCTGCGAGTCAGTTTTAAATTACTTTTTTTCTTTCAGAACTGACACTTTGTGCATAGACAGATCTAAGTACGGGAAACATGCGCTATTTCACATGCTTACTTTACACCCCCCTAGGTACAAAATTTAAAGGATATTTCACTTTTATTGTTTCACTTTAAGCATTATTAAATTTACTGCTCCCAAAAAAACTTCTGTTTTTAAAACTTTTTTTGTATTGGTGCAGGACCCAGGTCCCCAAACACTTTTTAGGACAATAACTTGCATATTAGCCTTTAAAATTAGCACTTTAGATTTCTCCCCTAGACTTTAACAGGGTGTTCCTTGGCTTTTCGAATCTGCCGTGAACACCCCAAATTGTTTGTTGTTCGCCGAACAGGCAATGTTTGAGTCGAACATGAGTTTGACTTGAACTCGAAGCTCATCACTATAGAGCAGCTAAACGTAAAGACTTACTAGACTAGAGCAATATCTGTTAAAAGGACAAATATCACACCACCCATATCCTATCCTGCTCACCAGAGGGACTCGGGTGACAGAGATAAAGACCCTAATCGTCAGTGCCCTATTCACAAGAAGCCTCACCTAAAGAAATGTTGTGGGCTTAGGGCAAAGACGTTACAAGAGCGCAGGGAGATTCTTCAGAAACTTGGAATATGCTACAGGTGCTGTGCTTGTTATGGACATTTTGCTAAGGTCTGTAAAGTTTTTCATTAAGTGCACAGAATGCAGTAGCGACAGACATGTTACAGTCATGCATCCGGGCCCACCCTCAGACAATTCACAGCAGCCTCCTATCTCCAGCCCTGTCTCAAGTTATGGCGGGGAGCAACAAGGTTATGCTCCAACCACAGCTAATGTTTCCTCTTCATGCACAGAAGTCTATGGAGAAATCTTCAATCACAAATGCTGTGCTAAGATATGCCTAGTCAAGGTATACCCAAAGGGCCAACCTGAGGAAGCTATTAGGATGTATGCCATAATAGATAAACAGAGCATTAGATCCCTGGTTAAGCCTAAATTATTTGAGATCTTTGGTATAGATGGACATGCATCACCGTATACGCTCAGAACCTGTTCTGGCCGTGAAGAGACCTTCGGCAGAAGGGCCAATGGGTTCATGGTCTCTCATATCAATAAGGTAGAGGGCATACCCCTACCAACGTTAGTTGAGTGTGACCAGATACCAGATGAAAGGGAAGAAATTCCTACTCCAGAGGCTGCATATCACCATCCTCACTTAAGGCACCTTGCTAATGAGATTCCTGCAATGGACATGAATGCTGAAATCTTGGTCTTGCTTGATCTGCTTATACTGGCCAGGCATAGAGGTCTCACAAGGGATAATTCGCTTCACAACAATCAAAGTCAGAATAAATCTTCTGTCACCACTGCTGGCTTGCCACCATTACATTCTATTGATACCTTTACTAACTTCTTCTCTCGCCACCTCTGCTTCAGTGCCACCATTAGCATCTCTTGCCATTACTAACAGCTCCTTATACTGCTGCAGACTTGCCACTAGTATAAATCCATGTCATCATTATCAGCTCCTTTCACTGCTGCTGGCCTGCCACCATTACTATGTCATGACACTGCAGCTGCCAGCATAACCATCTCCTGCCACTGCTGCTGGCCTGCTACCATTACTATGTCATGACACTGCAGTTGCCAGCATAACCATCTCCTTCGCTATTTGGATCCGTTATTCATTTTTTTTTTGGTCTGACTCGCTGTTAGCTCGGATCCGTCTGGGAGCCACCATCTTTGTGAAGCCCAGCCCAACGTTCAGCTGATGTCCACACAGACGCCACGCTGATCCGGAGAGGCCAGTCGCACATTGCTCTAAGCATTAATCCCTTTTGGTTAAGGTAAGCGCTCTGTGAGCTCATTGCCAGGAAGATCATTTGGATTATTACCTGCCATATGAACCGCATCATCATTATATGAACTGTCCATTCATGCACTCCATTGGATTTCTCAGGCATCATCCACCAGGATCCCTGATTGTTGATTGCATTAGCACTTTATAGTCATTTGTCATTCATGTATTTATTTGATTATTAATTATTAAGCATGCATGTATTTACTTGATTATTTCACTTTGACCAGTGCTAAAGATTTTCACATATTCACCATTAGCATTTACACACACCACTTTAGCAGCTGTCATGGAAGTGTTTTCATATATGGAACACAGAAATGTGAATTTAGATGATGTCTTTAATGGTTCTCATAAATCCACAGACACTGACCTATCGAGTATATTCAGAATACTCGGACACAATATGGAAAAGAAAGTGAACCTCTGGTGGGACATTAACACCTTTGACAGATACATTAGAGATACAATTGTGCCCAGAAGACTTAGATGGGATGTCCCCCCTAATGATGGTCTTCAAGATAAAGAATCAATTGATGAATGGTTCAATTTTTACAATGACAAAAGTTTGGAAGGACTACATTTCCTCCTTAAACTTAAAAAAAAAAAAAAGATGCGGATCATTGACAGAATAATAGAAGACGCTAAGACCAAACTGGAAGTATTCAAAGAAACCACTGAACTTCAGAAATGATCCACTCAATTAAATAAAGATCTGATCACTAAAGACCTAGAAGTACAACATAGAAAAGTAAAAAAATACCAACGGGACACTACTGACTACAAAATAGATCAGGTATTCAAATGGCAAACTAAGAATGCTGCACCCTAACCAGCTCCAACTTATTTCGCACCTGAAAAGGAAGTTAAAATACAAGACCCCACGTCCAATAGACCCATTAACCAAATGGGCTGGGATATTAAGGGACCCCCGGCCCCAAAACCATATCATGAATACAGTGAAGGTGGAGGTCCTAGACATCCAACATCACAGAATTGCCCTAAAAAAACTTTCAAGAAATCGCTTAAAAAAACTTTTTGGAATCGCCATAATGGTGAAAGGGACTATAGGGAAAATAGAGGACCTCCATATCCACCACCCAGTCATCAATATCCTCCGTATCCACCACCCCATTATGGCTATCCACAGCGGAGTCCCAAACCCATAATAGGTTTGAACCTATTCGACCATATCAGGACAACTACTCGTATTACCCAACTCAGCAATATGATTACCCCTCACAGACGTCTTTTTTAGATCGGGAGAGAAGAGACCACTCACCGAGGAGATACCCCCAAAATCAATATTGGTCACCAAGGAGACTTACCCGGGAAGAATATCAAACACCAAGAAGATATCCCCAGGAAGATCCCCACTCACCATAAAGGAGACCCAAACAACCGCAAAGATCCCCAAAAAGAACTCAAAACAACAAAGAAACAAGATCTCCCGAGGGGATGTAGAGCAGGAACGCGAAAACAAAGGAAAACAAATAGAAAAGGAGAGGGTATCTTCAACATAAGTGGCAAATTACTTACTACAGAAGAAATAGCAGTTTTGGATGGAGGTCTAAAACATGCACCGGCAAAGAATTTAAATAAGTTAGACACATATATAGGCATACAGAAATATATCCGTAAAATTAATATTAAAAAATATTTTTTGGGAAAATCTACTACTGTACAACCGGATACTCTAGCGTGGAGGAGAACAATCCAGTACTACATAGTAATCTTCGCAATAACTCTGTATTTAACACGCAAGTCAGTGACAATGACCATATAGAAGTCTTTAAGAAACTACTCCTACGGGACTTGGACTCTCTAAAACTTAAGAAGGTGTCTGAGCCTATACACATAAAAAAGGGCATACAGAGTCTAAAAAAACGGAAAGATATTGTTATACGCCCCGTCGACAAGGGGGGGGGGTAGTCATTCAGTCTAAAGAACAATGGGCCAGATTCACAAAGGAGATACGACGGAGTATCTCACATACTCCGTCGTATCTCTCAGGCCCCATACACACCATAGAATCTATCCGCAGATAAATCCCATCGAATGGGTTTCAGCAGATAGATTCTATGGTGTGTATACTCCGGTGGATATTTATCCGCGGATATTTCCGAATTCCAGCAGATAAATATTTGTCGACATGCACAGAATATCTATCCGCTGGAATCGGATCCCACGGATGGATCCGCTGGTCTGTACAGACTCACCGAATCCATCCGTCCGAAGGGATCCCCCGCATGCGTCGCAATGATTCAACGCATGCGTGGAATTCCTTATATGACAGCGTCGCGCACGTCGCCGCGTCATAATCGCGGCGACGGCGCGACACGTCATCGCCAGAGGATTTCGGCGCGGATT
This sequence comes from Rana temporaria, assembly GCF_905171775.1. Taxonomy (NCBI): domain Eukaryota; kingdom Metazoa; phylum Chordata; class Amphibia; order Anura; family Ranidae; genus Rana; species Rana temporaria. Next base: position 223,991,475 of record NC_053493.1, read on the forward strand.
TCAATGCGATGGTGAGTACACTCCATCGCATTAAAATCTGCTGAAATCCTCGAGAGGATTTATCCGCGGAAACGGTCCGCTGGACCGTATCCGCGGATAAATCCTCCCGTGTGTATGGGGCCTCAGAGTATCTATGCGACTTATTCATAGAATCAGTTACGCATAGATATCCCTAAGATCCGACAGGTGTAATTGTTTTACACTGTCGGATCTTAGGATGCAGTACCGCGGCCGCCGCTGGGGGGAGTTTGCGTCGTAAACCAGCGTCGGGTATGCAAATTAGGAGTTACGGCGATCCACGATGGATTTTCGCGTTCGCTACGTCGCCGCTAGTCTAGTTTCCCATCGCAAAGTTAGTCATCGTTTTTGGTGCCTTAACTTTACACAGCAATCGTATTGCTGTATAAAGTATGGCCGTCGTTCCCGCGTCGAAATTTAAAAATTCACTTTGTTTGCGTAAGCCGTCCGGGAATACGGAATTACACTACGCGCGTCGCCGTTCGAAAAAATGACATCACTTTGCGCAAAGCACGGCGGGAGTTACGAAACGGAGCATACGCAGTAGGTCCGGCACGGGAGCGCACCTAATTTAAATGGCACACGCCCATTTAAATTACGCAGGCTTACGCCGGAGGCCGCTGGCGTAGTTTTCATCGCAAGTGCTTTGTGAATCAGGCACTTGCGATGAAAACTTGCGGCGGTGTAACGTATCTACGATACGTTACGCCGCCGCACTTCTACCTGAATCTGGCCCAATATTACCAGGAACTAACCAAACAACTAGAAGATACATCTACTTATACAAAATTATTGGGAAATCCAACCACGAAACACAAGACAGAATTGAAACAACTCGTCCATTTGGGTATAAAAAAAGATATCCTGAATAAAAAAGAAGCAACGTACTTAATCCCTGAAGCCTGTAGAATTCCAGTAATATATACTGTCCCTAAATTACATAAAGATAAAGAAAATCCTCCGGGGAGACCCATTGTTAATGGGATTAACTCCCTTTCATCAAGAATGGGACAGTACCTGGACTTTTTTCTACAATCAGTTATACAACAAACCAAATCCTACTTAAAGGACACAAAACATGTCCTACAACTATTGGAAGAAGTCCCAGTTTTAGAAGGCACAACATGGATAGCTACAGCGGACGTATCGTCCCTCTATACCATTGTGCAACACCATTAAGCATGCAGCGCCACCAAGTGGCTATTGAGAAATTATACAACACTATTATGTAAACAGCGTAAATACCTTATCAAATGTCTAGAATACTGTTTGAAATCTAATTAATTCTGGTACAATCAAGCTTACTATAACCAAAGTATGGGTATAGCGATGGGAGCTAAATTTGCTCCCTCGGTAGCCAATGCCTTTATGGCACAATGGGAAGAGAGTGTTATATACTCCCACACCCCAGTTGAAATCATCTTCTATAAGCGATATATAGATGATGTTTTAGTAATCTGGAATGGCACCAAGGACACCCTTGAAGATTTATTTAACCATCTCAACATCAATGACAACAATATTAAGCTAGTTTACAATATTAGTGATAAACAGGTAAACTTTCTAGATCTGCAAATAACATATCTGGTCAAACCTGTATCACTCAAACATATTTTAACCACTTCTCTACTTTGGGTGTTTTTCAGATTTGGTGTTTACAAGACTAAAACATTTTTTTTTGCTAGAAAATTACATTATATATTTATTTTTTTCTAATACCCTAGAAAATAAAATGGCGATCATTGCAATACTTTTTGTCACACCATATTTGCGCAGCGGTCCTACAAGCGCACTTTTTTTGGAAAAAAATCACTTTTTTGAATTAAAAAAATAAGACAGCAATAAATGTGGCCCAATTTTTTTTTATATATTGTGAAAGATAATGTTACGCCGAGTAAAATGGTACCCAACATGTCACGCTTACAAATTGCGCCCGCTCGTGGCATGGCGTCAAACTTTTACCCTTAAAAATCTCAATAGGTGACATTTAAAAAATTCTATAGGTTGCATTTTTTGAGTTACAGAGTATGTCTAGGGCTATAATTATTGCTCTCGCTCTAACGATCTCGGCGATACCTCACTTGTGTCGTTTGAACACCGTTTTCATATGCGGGCGCTACTCGCGTATGCGTTCGCTTCTGCGCACGAGCTCGTCGGGACGGGGCGCTTTAATTTTTTTTTTTTTTCTTATTTATTTTTATTTATCTTATTATTTTTTACACTGGAAAAAAAAAAAAAAAGATCACTTTTATTCCTATTACAAGGAATGTAAACATCCCTTGTAATAGAAAAAAAACATGACAGGTCCTCTTAAATATGAGATCTGGGGTCAAGACCTCAGATCTCATATTTAGACTAAAATGCAAAAACAAAAAAAAAATTAAAACTGTTATTTTTTCAAATGACAAAAAAAAAAAATGTTTCTTTAAGAGGCTGGGCGGGACTGACGTTTTGACGTCACTTTCGCCCAGCAGAGCTATGGGGATGGGCGAAGGAGATTTTTCCTTCAGTCTCCTCCCCAGTCAGCAGCCAAATGTACCCGATCTTCTTCGCCGCTACCGACGGTAAGCGGCGGAGGGCACGAGAGAGCGGCGGGAGGGGGGGGCCCTCTCCCGCTGCCGATAACGGCGATCTTGCGGCGAATCCGCCACGGAGACCGCCGTTATCGTTAACAGAACCGCTGACACTAAAGATGGATACCTCGATTGTGGCAGCAGCTGCTGCCGTTACCGAGATATCCATCTTTAAAGTCAGGCCGTATAAAGACGTACAGCGGTTTGGAAGTGGTTAAAAATATAGATACTAACAGCTATCTATCCCTCAATAGCTGTCACCATAAACGATAGCTATACAACATACCCAAGGGACAAATGGTTTGAATCAAACAAAACTGTACCAACAAAGAGGATTTTCTCATTCAAGCTGGATTTATAAGGAATATATTCAAACAAAAGGGTCACCCTGAAGACTATATCCAACGACAAATCCAACAAGTCTCAGAATTGGTCAGATATTCTATGTCACAAGGAAAAATTAAAACTCCCCATCAACAGGGAGCACCAGCTCTTATATTGGATTTTAACGCCCAACATAAAGATGTAGAAAGATTAGTAGGTAAACACTGGCATATCCTCAAAAACGACAGACACTTGAAAAGTATCTTACCAGATAAACCCACAATTATATATAAAAGGGCACCCACAATTAGGGATATTTTGGTAAAAAAATGTAGTAGACCCTCCACCCCCTAGTGGGTACACCTTCTTTAAAAACAAGGGATTCTACCCTTGCAAATACTGCTATGCCTGCACACACACCAAAACTCCACAAATTAAAAGAACCAAATTTATTTGCACTAAAACTGGTACATGTCATCCCATCAAAAACTTTATTAGTTGCCACACAGAAGGAGTTGTTTATGTTTTACAATGTACGTGTAATTTACAGTATGTGGGACGAACCAAGAGACCACTGATGGTCCACATTAAGGAACATGTCAAAAATATTGAAAATGGTTTCCCCAAACATAATGTCAGCAGACACTTTACAGAAGTACACAACAAAAACCCCAAACATTTATCCTTCCGGGCCATAGACAATTATATTAGACCATGGAGGGGTGACCATTTAGTAAGATCGATTAGCCAGAAGGAATCATTCTTGATACATTCTTTACATACTTTAGTCCCGGATGGTCTAAATGTAGAATTCGATCTTAATTGTTTTTTAAATAATTTTTAATGTCATTTATTTTAATTGATATTTAATTGATTTTAGTGTATTTTAAACTATTTATTGATTGGGTAATACTTGATTGTTTACTCTGCTATGCATCTAATGTTCCATGTATTGCATTAATAGGATAGACCGATGCCATTTCCGGTTCACGATTGGAATTTTTTTATATTATACACAATTGTTTAAACAACGTGACATTTTTTCTTCTGCCTTGACACTCTCCCACCATTCGTTTATATGATTTAAATCTGGCTGTCTTTCCCTACATGACCACTAGTGTCACATTTCCTCCAATACAATGGCCACCCACCGGGAGAGTGACACATAATAAGGCATACTTCAATATTAGGGTTTCCCACCAGCAAGATGGCCGCCACGTTATCAACGACAGTTTTTTCCAAAATGGCCGCTGATTAACTTCCTGTCTATTTGATATATATACAAGTTTATCTTTCAGCCAATCACATTCCTCTGATGAAGTCACGTGACGTGAAGATACGCGTCAGGAACTAGGAACAGCCCACGTGACCGGAAGTGACATTTGTCCGTCCCCGAGTCCGTGTTTTAAGCTATACCAGCTCCCTGGATGTTATATTTTTTGCTTTTCTCTGCAAACCTTTTTTATTCAATTAAATGTTATACGTACTTCACTATTTGGCTCCATTATTCATTTTTTATTGGTCTGACTCCCTGTTGGCTCCGATCCGTCTGGGAGCCACCATCTTTGTGAAGCCCAGTCCAATGTTCAGCTGATGTCCACACAGACGCCACGCTGATCTGGATAGGCCAGTCACACATTGCTCTAAGCATTAATCCCTTTTGGTTTAGGTAAGCGCTCTGTGAGCTCATTGCCAGGAAGATCATTTGGATTATTATCTGCCATATGAACCGCATCATCATTATATGAACTGTCCATTCATGCACTCCATTGGATTTCTCAGGCATCATCCACCAGGATCCCTGATTGTTGATTGCACCAGCACTTTATAGTCATTTGTCATTCATGTATTTATTTGATTATTGATTATTAAGCATTCATGTATTTACTTGATTACTGATTATTAAGCCTAGCACTTTAATCACTATTATTATCACATAGGCACTTTATTGAGCATTCTCTAGATTGTTCAGTGTATTATTTTTGCGCTCATCACCCCCCTTTTGTTCTTTTCCATGCACAGTGAGTTGTTTTCACCTAGATTGTAGCAGCAATTTTATTGTATACACGCCCTCATTTTACTAATTTAATTTCACTTTGACCAGCGCTAAAGATTTTCACATATTCATCTCCTGCCACTGCTGCTGGCCTGCCATCATTAGCATTGTGTGCTGCCCCTACTGCCCTATTCTGGTGCTTCGGCACTGTAAAGGTGTCACACATAATGTTTCCACAACTGGGCCTCAGCTGCAAAATGTATAGTGTTTAATGCAGGGTCGACTTGATTCTGAGCATGCATGGATTTTTGACCGATGGACTTCCACACAGACGATTGTTTTTATATCCATAGGAAAATTTTAAAACATGTTCTATTTTTTTTCAATGATGGAAAACAAACCGATGGGGCCCACACACGATCGGTTTGTCCGATGAAAACGGTCCATCGGTCTCACCCTTAGCCTAGGTTCACACTGGGCTGTGGGAGTGAAGCCGTGCGAGTTCAGCTGAACTCGCACGATTTCACTCCCACTGGCAGTCCCGATTTCGTCCGCGATTTCAGAGACATCTGTGCAGGTTTCTGCACATATGTCAATGTAAATCGCGCCCCGAAATCGCAGATGCGGCGTCGCACCGATTAGGACGGTGCAATTTCCGACAATTGCCAGCAAATGCCGCCGATTTGAGATGCAATTTGACATGTCAAATCGCATTTCAAATGTACCAATGTCAACCAGGGCTTAAAGTGGAGGTTCACCCAAAAACTAAATTTTTAACATTAGATTGAGGCTCGTTTTGTGAAGGGGAATCGGGTGTTTTTTTTTTAAATCAAAGCAGTACTTACCGTTTTAGAGATAGATCTTCTCCGCCGCTTCCGGGTATGGTCTTCGGGACTGGGCATTCCTATTTGATTGACAGGCTTCCGAAAGGCTTCCGACAGTCGCATACAGCGAGTCACGATTTTCCGAAAGTAGCCGAACGTCGGTGCGCAGGCGCCGTATAGAGCCGCACCAACGTTCGGCTTCTTTCGGCTACTCGTGATGCGATGTATGCGACCCTCGGAAGCCTGACGGAAGCCTGTCAATCAAATAGGAACGCCCAGTCCCGAAGGCCATACCCGGAAGCGGCGGAGAAGATCTCTAAAACGGTAAGTACTGCTTTGATTTAAAAAAAAACACCCGATTCCCCTTCACAAAACGAGCCTCAATCTAATGTTAAAAAAGTTTTTTTTGGGTGAACTCCCACTTTAAACCTATTTCACTGCTCAATCAAAAAACTCTGTGCCAATTGTGTATCTGAAATGGTACACTTTAATTGTGATTTCTTGATTAAAACCTGCTCAGGCTTTCCCTGTAAAACCGCAGCCTAGTAATTGTTCATGAAGTCAGTACAATATTGATACAAATGTTGATTTGCTTTAATTAAAAGCAGCTTTGTGTCTCCACTGTTAAACATGTGGCTTGCTAAATTGAGTTTGTACAATATTTAGACCTTTATTCTGTGAAATATATATACTTCCATGTACTTTTTTCCTTGCGTTACAGCTTCTGCCTCTGCTCTCTGGCTGACACTCGTGAGTGACAGCCAGAGATCTCTGTAATTATCACCTGCATGTGCATGCACAGATTCCTCAGAGACTTGCTCCTTTGTCAGCCAGGAGTGAATTTTCTACTACAAAGAGAACTGAAAGGGAGTATTTTATCAGCAGTAAACCACCATGTGATTTGGAGCTGAGTGGTCCTTGAATTACATAGCTACAAAGAGGTAAACACCTGTGCCTGTAACTTGTCATAACAGTGGATACATTTTTCAATACACGCTTTCCAATTGGCTCTATTTTGACAGTAGATACACCGTTACAAGCCATACTGCTAACACATTAGGTGTCATCTAATGAAGACAATAGAAGTTCAAAGAGGCAAGCACATAAATCGCTTATTCAAAGTACTTTCTCTATGTTTTCTGAATGATATTGGGAGTTGGGGCAGCTGCCACATTTATACTACTTTACATTTGTATATGTAGATTTACTTTACGCTCCACCTTTTCTGCACAATCTATGTGCACTTCTTATCTTTTGAAAATGCGGCCTACTTCAATTGTTTGAATGTTATTTATGTAGTCAGTACAATAATATTTTTTTATTTATTTTTTGTGAAATATGTACTGTGTTATCTACATTTTTGTAACGGAAAGCTACATGGTGTGTGTCCTTTTGAAAATGCAGCCCGCCCAAAGTGTAATAGCTACACTCTAATGTGCATTTTTAGGATGGAAAATCGACATGTGTGTGTTCTTTTGAAAATGTTGTCTAATTCAGGTGTTTAAATATTGGTGAAATGTGTACAATATTTCTTGCTATTGTCTCTCAAATAATTCACTATAGTTTTTATTTCATGAAAAAAAAAAAAACCTGTCTCATCACTTAAGGCCAGTACACGAGCCAATATTCTGACAACAATTGTCCGATGGACGTGTTTTGTCGGATAATCCAACCGTCTGTATGCTCCATTGGACAATTGTTGTCGGAATTTCCGACAACAAATATTGGCTGTGCATGCTCTCAAATTGTCTGACAACAAATGTGTTATGTCGGATCATCCAATTGTGTGTACAGAAATCCAAAATACAAACACCCATGCTCAGAAGCAATGCTAACCATAAGACAACATCAGCAGAAGTTGCCCAAAGGGTGGCACCAAAAAGCTGAAAAAACACGTAGTACGTCTAGTACGTCATTACACTCGTGTTTGTTGGCTGAAAATGTTCTGCCGTGTGTATGCATACCGAGTTCATGGACAAGGTTCATGGACAAGGCCCTTCGGACAAAAATCCACGGAAGTCTGGTCGTGTATGTGTGGCTTAATTCTTACATCGCAGCCCAATCAAGTTGCTTATATACTCCCCAGCCACTGGGCAATATCTGTGGTCATAACAAATGGCCAGTGACAAAAAGTTAAGTTTGTGATCTTTTTTGCAGTACCACACTGTATTGTGTTTAACTATTTCAATACCAGGCACTTTCCCCCCTTCCTGTCCAAGCCAATTTTCAGTCTTCAGTGCTGTCGCACAGTGTACCCAAATCAAATCTTTATCATTTTTTTCCACAAATAGAGCTTTCTTTTGGTGGTATTTGATTACCTCCAGGGTTTTAATTGTTTTGCTAAACAACTAAAATAGTCCAACAATTTTGAAAAAAATGTTTTTCCTTTGTTTCTGTTATAAAATGTAGTAAATAAGTTTTCTCCTTCACTGATGGGCACTGATGATGCTGCATTGATGGGCACTGATAAGGTGGAACTAATAGGCACTGATGAGGTGGCACCAATGAGTTGGCACTGATAAGGTGGCACTGATGAGTACTAATATACAACACTGGAGGGCACTAATTGGCAGCACTGATGGGCACTGATAGGTGGCACTGATATGCAGTACTGATGGGCACTCATAGGTGGCACTGATGGGCACTGATAGGCAACACTGATGGGCACTCAAAGGCAGCACTTATGGGTAATTATGGGTGGCACTGATGGGCACTGATAGGCATCACTGATGGGCACTAATAGGTGGCACTGGACACTGATGGACAGCACTGATGGACACTGATAGATGGCACTGATGGGAATCACTGATAAGCAGGCACTGGCAGGCATCACTGATTGGCACTGATTGTCATCATATATGGTCGCTAATTGGCATGATTTATGGGCACTTATTGGCATCCCTGGTAGTCATGGGTGTCATACCTGGTGGTCATCAGTGGTGGGCATCCCTGGGGGTCCTGGTGACATCACTGGTGGTCCTGGGTGGGCATCCCTGGGGGTCTGCGCTGATAATCAATCAACGCAGACCCCCCTGTCAGGAGAGCCACCAATCGTCTCTCCTCTACTCACATCTGTCAGACGCAAGTAAGGAAAAGCCGATACACAGCTCCTCCTGTTTACACCATGATCAGCTGTGATTGGACATGGCTGATCTCATGGTAAAGAGTAATTTTGCTATAGGCCGGGCAGGAAGTTGTTAAAGTTTAATAACATTTTTAACAGAATCTAGAAAACATTACAAAATTACAACCCCACATTGCAGAGATGAGGCAATTTGAATCATAAAATAAACATTAGAGTGTATTATTTATCTCTTAAATTATCTCTTAAATAATACACAGTTTATTTTAAGATATACATTGCCTCATCTCTGCAATGTGGGGTTGTGGTTTTGTAATATTTTCTAGATTCTTTTTTTGAAATTTTATTAGACTTTAAACACAATACAGTGTGGTATTGCAAAAAAAGATCACAAGCTTAACTTTTGTGTGTTTTTCTAAATAAAAAACATGTTATACTTACCTCCACTGTGCAGCTCCTTTTGCACAGAGTGGCCCCGAACCTGGTCTTCTGGGGTCCCTCGGCAGCTTTCTCGGCTCCCCCCCGCAAGGACTCAACACCTTACACCTTAATGCGAGCGAGCGAGCATGGTGTTGAGTGCTTGCGGGCGTGCTCCCGTGATACAGCCCACGGCGTTCACGGCGTGGGATTTTTGAGGGGTCAGGTAAGTAATCGGGGGGGCTTGGGGGCCGCTAATACTCGAATGTTTTTTCACCTTAATGAATAAAATGCATTAAGGTAAAAAACATTATTCCTGCTTGTGTGATTGGCTCACCAATTTTCCCAGAAGTCTGCCTAGGATACAAGTTATATTTCAGGTATCCCCTGCAACAAAAATGTAATTATTGGTGAGATATTTCCAATAGTTGGCAACCTTTGTAAATATGTCTACACATTAACAATATGAAATTCATTGTTTCATTTTTAATAAGGCCTTTTCCCACAAATTCAATACCTTAAACTGCAATGGAAACCCATGCAGGTTACATGTTTGGTCTATTTACATGGGTTTTACAAATGAAGTCAATTGATATGGTATCTTACATTACCAGTGTCTAAAATATGTGTCAATACAATGGGTTTATACACACATTTGGCTAGTTAATAGGTTTCTGTTACATGCAGGTATTGTTGTTTTCTTTTTATGTTTTACTACATTGGCATAAAGTGCATTTTTTTTTAGCTCCAGTATATATAGTACAGGTATCAGTGTTCACCTATTCCCATGCATTTATACATTGAGTGATGATTCTTTACTAAATTATATTCATTATTATTATTTTTAATTATAATTATTAATGTTTTTGAAAATATTGCTTTACAATTTATTGCTAGTTATTTGTATTGAGTTACCATAGTCATGTGTGTAAAAAAAACATGAAAACTCTCTCAAAACATTGCTAAGGTTTAGAATTATTGCTAAATGTCTTGGTTTAATTTTTCCGTACTCTCGGTAGCTTATGACAATGTCACACCACTCTTGATGGATTCTTTGAAGGAATGAAAGGAAATTATTTCACCATACTAGTATCCATGCAAAAACATTATCTAAAAAAAACTTTAAAGGATTAGTTTTCAAAAATAACAGCTATATTGGAGTGAATTTGGTTGGCTAATTACCCACAGGTGTTTTATAACTGTTGCAGAAGTAAGGTCTTTCCACCAAAGTCCCACACTTGGCCATTTACTGAGTACATCCTTTTGTTCCTGCTGCTGCATTTTTAATAACATAAAACCAACATCCAGCAGGTGTGCCTCCATTAATGGTTGTGGTTCTTGTGAGAACTTAGATTTTAGCTTAGTGATATCACCTCTAAAGTTGTCCAACAGATATAAGAAACTAGCAAGTTGTTCAAACTACCAGCATTCTTGTTTAAATATCTGTTTTTGGTGGACTAACCAAGAACACTACATTATCCCTAATTACACATGATACTATTTTGTTTCAATTTAAAATAAACATCAAATGTCAAAATACAATTGAAATACAAATTATTATTATTATTTTTTATTTGGGGGACTGTAGCTTTAATATTTATATATTTAACATATTGCATGATTAGAAGACATTCTGAAATCATCTACATATTATTTCAGTCACAGTAAAAAAAATGCCAGAAGGTGAAATCTCTACGCTTGATAAACTAACAATAGCAAATTGCAAACTTGCAGCTCCAATTGATAATGAGCCAGATGGCAACTGAAAATTCTCATACCTTGCCATTAATCTCTTAAAGACATGGGCAATAATTCTGCACATGTCTCGAAAAGCATGTATAAAGGCAAATCTCTGGTTTATGAAGACAGCAAACACTCATAAATGGCTACAAATTAATGACACGTGCTCTTTCCTAAAATATTGTGCTTGCTAAAAAAAGAAAAAAGCAGCATTGTCTATAAAGTATCAATAAACATTAGTGCTTGAAGAATGAGAATATAGAAAAAAAGATTTGTTTTTCTTTCTAAAACTCACTTTACTACATACAAAAAAAAAAAAATTCGGAAAAAGTAATAGTGATTTACTGTTGACCCTGATGTTATCCCTAACCAACACCAAAATTAAAACCAAGATATTAAACTAAACTTAATGTGGAACTGCAGGACTGCTGCTTTCACTATAATATGCAAGTATGCACAGGATATTTGTACAATATGGCAAACTCACCAGTGCAGATAGATCATAGCTGTCCCTTGCTTTTTCATCTGCTGCCATCCTCTGCCAGTGGAAACTAATTATACAATTTCTTCTCTTACAGGGAGCTGACAATTTAATTGTATTTTAAGTGAATAATTTTCCACTTAATTTTCTATATGTCATATATATATATTTTAGAAGGTGATCATATCAACTCTTAATCACCTCATCTCAAGGGTGAAAAGATTCAGATGATTTAATATTTCTTAATGTCTGAAGTCCTCCATGCTCCTTACTTATGTTGTTGTCCTTCATGGCACCTTTTCTTGTTCCAGGATATAATAGTTTTCGTGAACTGGTTTTCCAAAACTGAATGGATGTCAAAGATGAGAATAAAGGTACAAATGCTTTGATAAAAAGTGCAAAAATGCTTCCTCTCCTGAGTCTATGACTTGTTTAATTCAAGATCTTTATAAGCTATAGTTTGACACGTATTACATGCTGTTTTTAAGTAAGTGCTGGAGACATCTTGTAAGAATTGTATTACATAACATAGTTGTATATGATCTACAAACAATGAACAGTACTTTTTTTTTTTAATAAATACACTTGTATTAAAGTTATTTCACACAAGATACTGTGCCGAATGAAAGCAAAAATAGGCATTATAAATAATAAATTATGCAATACAAATGTGCAAAGCATTCAATAACATACAGCAGTAAGTATGGTTTTCTTAATAATGTACAGTTTTATGTAGTATGTTGTAAAAATAAATGCACAGTGTATTAAATGACTTATAACAAACTAGCTTTTATTGAGCCATTTCTTATGCTACACATTCTTTAAGTGATATTCTTTTTTCCTTACGGCTCCATGTCAGCACAGCTGGGTGAGGCCCCGCCCACCCGCACGTGATCAGGACTTAACTATACATTTTTCACTCACCTCGGCCTCAGCGTTCTTCTCCTTTCCTCCTACGTGCAGGACGTAGGTGTGCTCCTCTACCTAGCAGGTCTAAATGGCTGGTGGGCCATTCATACATGTGGATGAAGCTGGACGAAGTCCCTGGTGTCTAGTCTAAATGACCATAATCCAGGGAGCCCCGTTGCTGGTCCTTGGGGTGGCTTTATCATGGCTAAATGGCATGTATAGGGTTCACACGGTCCAAACAAAATGGACAGTGGTCATAGCAGAGTGCCCCCTATGCACGCACAGCCCGTGCTGTGCCAGTGTCGACGTTCGGAAGATGGAGGTTGGGTGAGCTAAATGCTTTGTATCCAAATGTATGCTGCATTATTGGGGAACTCCTCCACTGGGGGTGCTCTGCATAACAGGTACACAAAGTAACACTTTGTCTGTTCACACATGGCAATAATCTGTTGGTGGCTTCTCACATTTGCTATACCGTCATGCCATTATGCCGAACCCCTCCAAAGACCAGCATTTCTAAAGAAGGTAGAGGAGTCACCTGGGATGTCTACTGGAATCAGCCATGGCTTGTTGAGATATGGGATATCATTCTGTTTTTCTATGTGAACTTTGGATTTCCTAAAAAAAAGCATGTTTATGATGTCTACAATTCCCTTGGTTTGTGTACACTGCAGGAGATGATTGTAATTGTGTTACTAATTCCTAGCTTTTGCTGTTTCTGAACAAACTTTTCATAATGTCCTGATTCCTTCCAGGACTAAGTTTCAGCTAATTAACCTCCATCTGGTTGATCAGAGCTGTAGATGGAAGCTTCTGTCTCCCTTTAGCTGTGGTTAACCCCTCAGGGTTTGTTACTAATCAATCTATTTACTGCATTTAACCTCTTTTTCCCTTGTCCAGGGTCGCACTGGGTTGCGGGAATGAGTCTGTGCAATTCAGTTTTTTTTCTCCCGCTGGTCAGTCTCGATTCTGGTCGCGATTTTCAGAGACATCTGTGCAGGTCTCTGTGCAGATGTCAATATAGGTCGAGGCCCGAAATTGCAAAGGTAGTACAAAACTGCCTTTTTGAAATTGCCGCTGATGCAGAGTTGCACCGATTAGGGCAGTGCGATTGCCGCATATTTTTACATGCGATTTGACTGGTCGGGTCGCATGTCAAAAAACGCACCAGTGTGATCTGTGGCTATGGGTTGGTTTGCTGAATGGTACGCAAACCCTGTGGAGAGGTTATCTATTAGTGTTTACCAATCTCAGAGCGAACATGCTTCAGGCCCTTCAATAAGAAAACATGGAAGAACATGAAGGAGTAGCCTCATAGCTTTCCCAAGCAAACATCCCTCCTCAGGCTCTATAAGAGGAATACATGGGTAGGCATTAAAGTATGTATCCAACTGGCTTTTAACAGCCAAGGATGAGGGTGAAACCTAAAAAGTTTAAACATCCAATAAACATATTGCCAATACACTCTAAAAGGGTGTTTTCGGCTCACTCTGTGAAAGGATTATCTGCTCTGACAATGAAAAGATGCCTATCCATACCAGGTGAAGCTGCCTATTTTCCGAACTTCTGAATGGGCATGACAGTATGGATCCCACTGGCTTAAACAGCCAGGGATGAGGGTGACACCTAAAAGGTTTCACATCCAATAAACACATTGCCAATACACTCTAAAAGGGTGTTTTCGGCTCACCTTGTGAAAGGGTTTTCTGCTCTGACGATAAGAAGCTGCCTAACCATACTAGATGAAGCAGCCCGGACTTCCGGATGGACATGACTGCATAGATTCTGCTTTGTTCAAGCAACCAAGGATAAGGATGACGACAACTAACAGGTGTTGAATTCATTAAACATGTGGTCAATACACTCTAAAAGAGTGTTTTCCACTCACGATGTGAAGTCTCCAAGCAAACAATCCGATTCAGATCCTTCCAAAGAGAAACAGACGAATATGACTGCAGGAATGTTGTCTAGGTCAAGCAACTTAGGATAAAGATGACGATGAAACCTAACCAGTTGTCACAATTAAGCAGATGGTCAAGACGCTCTAAAGGAATGACTAGATTTGTCTTGTGCGGGGAACGTCTGTTTGGCAATGTCCAGCCTTCTTTCAGGGCCTTCTCAGGCCAATCAATTCTATCCAGTCTCTGATAGACAGGGAAAAGAGGACAACCTGTGTCCAAATTGGTAAAATTGGTAAAATGCCTGTATATAGAGGTGAAGCTTTGGAAGTAGAAGACCGCTGGATGTGGAATTGATCAAGTGATTGTTCGTCAACATTGGAGTATATCATCACAGCAGGATGTCAAAGTTATGCCCTTTTGAACGATTAGAGGTCCAAGGGTTGAGGTCACCCCTTTGGTCAGTATGTGTCCCTTGTGGGATTGGCCATATACATGACCTTACCGTCAGATGATGTGACCTTTAAGGACAAACGCTAGCACTGCATTTCTTTTTCTTAATCGCAGAAGGTCAAGCCTAAATTTAATGGTGGCCAGTTTGGTTTCCTGCTGCAAGTTGAAAGTCTACAGAATTAAAGAAAACCAAAAACTCAAGAGTCAGTTTTCCACGTTCACTCTCATGCCAGAGAGCTTAGCTTCTGCATTTTCTGTCCGGAAGTCCAGGAAAGACAGGGAAGCCAAGGCGTCAGTGAAACTTCCATGTCAAGATGCTTTCTGTTATTTTGGGGTTGTGCCACCCATACATGCCCTAGGGGCACTATGTGGTATATGGGTGTGGCTTTGGTGATTGAAACGTGGTCCCCTAAGACAACAATTGTTTGGCCATATTTGGAGATCTTTCATCCTTCACGTCTCAGATTAAGCCATAAAAATCGCCTCGCTCCAGCAGCTACGGTAGGCCCAGTTTAACTCTCACTCCAATCCAAGATGGGTTTCTGGACCAGTGGCCGAAACTTGTAGTTGAATAAACTACAATGTCATTCGCTACAGATGACCTGGTAATGCAGTCAGACACCAGCCAGTGTAGGGGAGCCCTACTTCAAGAACTATGAGCTCCGGGCCAATGGCCTTGTGTCAAGGATCCAAGACTCCATTCTGAAGTTGGGGGCAGCCTTTTCAGGCTCTTAGCCTTCAGTCACCTCATCCAGGGTAAGTCCTGTCCTGGGAAAGTTGGACAGTACAACAACTGTGGCCTACATCTGGAAACAAGGCACAGTCTCTCACTTCTGAAGTTTTCTCTTCATCTAGAATTCTAGAATTCACCCAAGTCAATCCTCCCAATTATCTGCGACCTATGTGCCTGGTCGGAAGAATCTTTAGGCAAACTACTTGTCCAGGACAAGTCTGAATGACAATGGATGATCCAGGCTACTACAAGTCTTCTGAGAACCAACAGAACTTGGTGTTTCTTCTGTCAGAGGTTGACCGCTTACATTCCCAGTCGGCACTAAGTTGCTGAAGTTCCATTCCAGAGTTTAGGATCCACAAGCTCTCGGAGTGGAGGTGCTGACCGCAGAATGGATCACTTAGACGGCTTATGCCTTTTCTGCTGCTCCCTCGGATATTCAGCTTCCAGCTAGGCTGTGGCAAAGGAAGGTGACAGTTCTGGTTCTCGTTACTCATCCTGATAAGTGTCAAGGAGTGACTTCCTCTACCTGGTAGATCAAATCCTCTCCAGTCCCATTCATCTGGCATCCGTCAGGCTGAACGGAAGTCGAATGTTCTGTGAAGATTTGAATAATCTTACGAGACAATGCTAAGCATACCTGTAGTGGAACATGGCATATATGTCCAGTATATTCGCTGATCAAGATTTTATGCTGGACTCTTCAGAAGCCTGGTTTGACTTTGAGTAAGCATGCTATAGGCATGCATTTTGGCTATCTCTGTCTTCACCAACATTCAGCGGGCTTCTAGGGCCAAATCCACAGACATGCAGCCTAACTTAACTTTTCAGAGTTAAGTTACACTGCCGCAATTTTCCGAAGTTAAGTACCAAAGCACTTACCCGGAAAATTGCGGCAGCGCAACTTAACTCCGTCCATCGTAAGGCGTTCCTAGTTTAAATGGGCTATTCCCATTTAAATTAGGCGTGCTCCCGCGCCGGACGTACTGCGCATGCGTGTGACGTCATTTTTCCCGACGTGCAGCGCGCAAACGTAATTTACGCCGGCTTTGTGGATTGCAACAGGACAATAAAGTTGCGACGGGTGAAAAAAAATTTACGCGCCGGGAAAAAAAATTCAAATTTAAAAAAAAAATGCGGCAATCGAAAAAAAGGTCTGGTTTTACATGGTGTACTAACTTTACACATTGTAAAACCAGCCCTAATTTTACGCGTGCAAATAGTAACTTACGCAGAAAACACAAAGCTTAAAAGCTTTGTGGATCTGCTTAAGTACTCATTTGCATACGCTAGGCGGCATTTCGACTCGAAATGCCCCCAGCTTCGGATGCGGTACTGCATCTTAAGATCTGACAGTGTAAGTGTCTTACAGATGTCAGATCTTCTGCCTAACTTTGGAAAAATCCTTTTGAGGATCGTTTCCAAAGTTAGGCACAGAGATACGCAGGCTGAACAGCAGTTCCGCCTGCGTATCTCTTTTGTGGATTTGGCCCAGACTTTTTACACAATGCAGAGGATTAAGTTTCACAGTGAGTATAACAAGAATGCTATGCTGCCTATACAGATTGATTTTACTGTTGTGGGTTTAGCAAAACTTTAAAGGCACCAGATTTAAAAAAAAACTTGTAATTTTAAATGCTTTTTACGTGCAAAGGAGGAAGTTCGACTCTTATAGACCCCAGATCTCTCCAAAAAAATACCTTAAATGCCTGGACAGTTGTTTATCAAATATTTGATACGTGGATTACCTTTGAAATATTACCTTCTGAATTTACCCTATATCAGACCTTTCTAAACAGGCCAAAAGACTGCTATTACACAGACTCACTCCAGCTAGATGCCTGATAGCTATTAGCTCTCATATCGAACCATCAACTCTTACACAGAATTAGAGTTATTAAATGTATGGAGCACCTTACTGCATGCCTTCATGACACTCTTGAACAGTTCAATAAAGTTAAAGAACATCCAAGATGAGTGAATCCATCTTTTCATTCTTCTATTAACTAAAGTGTTGTGCTGCACCCCCAATAACAAACGTGAATGAAATGATACCCTCCCAATTATTTTCTATGTTTCTTGCTCTCTCTATATCTCCTCTACTTGTTACTTTCCATACACCTTTTTTTTATTTATCCTCCAATAAGCTTGCATGAAATATACAGTATGTTAAAGACTTCTGACTAATGTACCTGTTCCGAGGCCCATGATTTCAAGGTGACCATTATTCTATAAAGTCCTGAACAGAGTTTTACAGAAACATACTCATCATTACAGGTTTCATAATCCTAGCAGTAACTATATCATTATACATGAAATTTTGCTCTCAGAAATGTCCGTGTCTATATTATATTACATTATGCAATCACAGCATTTTTTTGCCTTATTTGCCTCTAAGCAGATGAATGCTCTCCTTCTTGAAAATGCTGTTCTGAATAGCACTGTACCTTAATATAAATGAGAAAAACAACTTACTTTCTTGTTTTCCTTAATATTACTGTTTTAAAAATAAATCCAAAATAAAGAAAAATAACGTGGTTATTAACCACTTCAATACTGGACACTTTCATTCTCTTCCTGCCCCGGACAATTTTAAGCTTTCAGTGCAACTCTGTACCCAAATGGAATTGTTATCATTTTTGAGACAGATATAGCTTTATTTTGATGGTATTCAATCACCACTATTTTTTTTATTTTTTTTATTTTGGTATATAAAAATACCAAAAGTTTTGAAAAAAAATGTTCTTCCTTTTCTGCTACAACATTTTGCAAAAAAAATGTCTTTCTTCATAAATATAGGCTAAATGGTATTATGGAGAAAAACGGGATATACTGCGCTACTAAACACATCAAAATTTTAATGCCACAGCTCATAATGTAGGATCATACATTAAAACAAATACAAAAAAGAAAAAATAGAGCTGCACAACACAAAAAAAATGATAAAGTGAATTACCTTGAGTGCCAAAGCTGGCAAATCAATAACCAATGTGATGTGAAACATAAAGAAAAAAAACATATAATATATATAAATCAAAGTGCATATATAGTCCATATGTGAACCAACAAAAAAGGAATATCCAATCACTGATGAATCGATATGATAGTCTTATAGTAAGTTACACAGTGCAGAAACCAGTGAGCAAATAGAAATCCTGTGCGAGGAAACAGCAGAACCACAATATGTCACCAATCACACCTGTGCACCACCACCTATAAAGTTGTATGCTTACCAGAGGATAAGCTGTAATGGGTCAAAAAGTATTGGAAAAGCATGTCCAACATACGTTTTGCTAAAAGATAGCATTGTCTGGGGGAAATAAAACTAAATAATTTATATTTTTTATATAAATAAAAACAAAATAATTGTATTTTTCGGATGAAAACTAAATTCCGAAGCAAAATATTTCAGTGTCTAAAACACAGTACAAATAACCACAAATTATTCTGTTATGGAAAGTTAACATTATTTAGTAAAAGGCTTGATTCGTTTTTTTGAAGTTGTAATCTTTTTTTCCAATTTTTGGGGAAAATGCAGAAATACTGTCACCAGAGCAGGACAATCTCATCATATGACTGTTTTGGTGGTAAAAGTATGTAAAATAACTAAATGATAATTAAACAAAATATATATACATGTTTTTTTTTTGTTTTTTTTTACATTTTTTTTTTACTACAAGTCCATACTACTCTGGGGAAGTGATCAGGATTTTTTTTCACAGTATGATTGCTTATAACTAAGATGTTCACTTTTATAAGCAATCATTTTTATGAATGCCACCCATTCATTCACAGGGTGTACTATTGTGATAACTGTGATTGGTCACACCCCTTTCACATTGTACAGGTGTGCTGAGATTGACCCTGTCTGTAACATGTGATCACTGTGACCATTAACAGAAATCATCAAAGAGATAGTACAAAATGAATAGCTATGAATGAAAGCCATTCATTGTGTATAACTGTCATGAAACTACTGTGATTGGTCACAGCAATCACATGTACTAGGGCTGGCCCAGTACAGTAATTTGTCATCTGCTGTGTCCAGTGGACACAGCAGGTGACAGATTGCATTACAGTTCAGCCCCTAGGGCCTATCATTTGTCTATGAGCCAGGTGGGAAGCAGTTAAATACCACCAAAAGTTGACTATGTAAAAAAATATACTATAAAATGTATTTGGTTACAGTACATAACCAAATAATTGTCAGTTATCACAGTGCTAAAAACTGAAAAATCACATTGTAATAAAGAGGTATATACCATCTAGTACCCAAGGGGTTAAGATATATACATAATAAAAAAGCTGACTCAGGAAAGTGTGAAATGTGTCCATATCTTGGTTGCCCTTGCCATAAGCTTATAAGGAATTGCTTACTGTGAATATCCTTAGATAAACCATAAACGATAACATTTAGTTTAAAGGATAACTCTTTAAGAGAGATGCCCGGAAATTACATGCATTAAAAAACAATAAACATTTTATGACTTGAAACTGCCTTGTACTATAATAGATATACATAAATTGTATTGATTTGGCATATCTACTGTGTATTTCCTCAATGAAATTGATATTTGTGGTTTATTAACATAATGTTCTAGATTGTTTTGTACACAGAGATGTTGATTTATTAAAGGTTAATGTAAAGATATTAATATATTATTGAGGTTTTCTGATTATAAAAGAACACTGGAAAATGTATATTAACCTTAATACACAGACTAAAGGTCACATGGTTACTTGTTGAAAACCAAGATTTACTATTCTATCAGCATTGATTTCATATTTTTATTTCACCTCTAAAAGTTAATTGTACATTTTAGCCAAATAAGCTTTTTTTTTTTTTTGCTTCAATCATTTTTATTACATTTTTCAATGAGATACAAGTACAATATGAACATTGTACGTCGTGCAACAACGTCACTGGAATGGCAACATATAACAGAGGAAACAGATTCATATCTAACAAACTACAAATACTCACTTTAATTTGTATATATAAATTCTGTGGCTTTCACCTCTGCCTGGTCACCCCAATGGGGATCTGTTTGTGACCCAGGAGGGGGGAAAGCCACAAGTGAAAGGTATAGGGAGGGAATAAGCCTCTCAAGATGTAAAACAAAGAATAACAAACTCACAGACACTATGAATGGGTGGTTAATCACATTGTTTGGTCAAGAAAGTTCTAAACAGTAATTTGTACTATATAGCGCGAAACGTTACATGGTCATCACAACTCTAGAACAGTTTACCCAGGGACTTCAAGCTAATCGATGCTTCGTGGCTTGGCCATTGTTGCCTGCCATTATTGTTTCATAGCTGGAGTGTAATGCCGCGTACACACCATCACTTTATGTGATGAAAAAAAACAACATTTTTAAAAACGTCAATTTAAATGACCGTGTGTGGGGGAAAACGTAGTTTTATGTCTTGTGAAAAATGACAAAAAAAAATTGAAGCATGCTTCAATTTTATGTGTCGTTTTTCAAAACGTTGTTTTTTGTTTCACAAAAATTGACCGTGTGTAGCAAAAAACGATGTTTAAAACAATGTTTTTAAACCCACGCATGCCCAGAGGCAAGTTATGAAGCTAGCTTCAATGGAAAAACGTGGTGAACGTAACCTCGCTTTGCTAGAGCATTGTGAAAAAACGATAGTGTGTAGGCAACGTCGTTTTTGAAAATTGAAGTTTCAAAAACTTTGTTTTTTACTTCACAGAAAATGTCGTTTTTTTTTACATCACATAAAGTGATGGTGTGTACGCGGCATTAGTCTACAAGGTCAATAATCTGGGCAACGGCGGGATCTTCTCTGATCTCCAAAGTATCGTTAAGTTGAGTCTAGCAGCCAGTAGTATGTGGGTGGTAACATATCTAAGGGGAGGAGGTATTTCTTCAATAGTTAGGTTTAGCACTGCAAGCTCTGGTGAAGGGAGTACTGTGTGCTTGGTAACGGTAGCTATAGAGGAAGTTTGGGTATTAACCACTTAAGACCCAGACCAAAATGCAGGTAAAGGACCAGGCCCCTTTTTGCGATTCAGCACTGCGTCGCTTTAACTGAAAATTGCGCATTCATGCAAAATGGCTCCCAAACAAAATTGGTGTCCTTTTTTTCCCACAAATAGAGATTTCTTTTGGTGGTATTTGATCACCTCTGCGGTTTTTATTTTTTGAGCTATAAACAAAAATAGAGCGACAATTTTGAAAAAAATGCAATATTTTTTACTTTTTGCTATAATAAATATCCCACAAAAATATATAAAAAAACGTTTTTTTCCTCAGTGTAGGCCGATATGTATTCTTCTACCTATTTTTGGTAAAAAAATTGCAATAAGCGTTTAGGGATTGGTTTGCGCAAAATTTATATCGTTTACAAAATAGGGGATAGATTTATTGCATTTTTATGATTTTTGTGATCATCGATTTATTTCATGACTGGGACATTATGGCGTACACATCGGACAATTTTGACACATTTTTTGGACCATTGTCATTTAACCACTAAAGGACGCTGAAGGGGTTAAGTGTGACATCATATGTATTTCTAACTGTAGGGGGGCAGGGCTGGACGTGTGACGTCATTGATCACCTTTCCCTATATCAGGGAACAGACGATCAATGACAGTGCCACAACGAAGAACAGGGAAGGTGTGTTTACACACACATCTCCTCGTTCTTCAGCTCCAGCGGCAATCGGGTCCGCGGGTCCCGTGGCCGCGATCACGAAGCTTCGGACCAGGTCGCAGTCGTTTGCTGCGGGCCCGCGTCCATGACTAGGCTTTTAACAATCACGTACAGGTCCGTGATTGTGCCCAGCCGTGCCATTCTGCGGACGTTTATCGGTGTTAGGCGGTCCTTAAGTGGTAAAGGATGCTAACTTAGCAGAAGTCAGGTACCACCGTAGCGTGATTTTTTGTGTAAGTTCCCAAAAGGGGGAGCATTTTGTAGACTTATACACGGATTGTAGTGCATATTTCCATTGTTTCGTTGGAGTAGCAGTGTGATATATCGGCTTCCCATTGTAAGTGTGTAGGCGATTTAGAAAATGTATTTTTTAGATGAATAAGGTTGTAGAAGTGGGAGATGCCTTTAGTGCGGGTATTAGGGTCAGTTAAAAAATTACAGGTCTTTTGAGGGATGGCGTAAACGGGTAGGGGTATTGTTTTCAGGCAGTGGTGAATTCTTAGGTAGGTGAAGAATTCTGTGGAGGGAAGATCAAACTCCATCTGTAGCTAGGAGAAGGGTTTAGGTTTATTCCCATGAATTAGTTGTTGTACGGATTGGATCCCTTTAAGGGTCCAATGTGTAAGCAACAAGCCTGGTAAAAGATAATGTAGAGATTCTAGGGGTATTTGGTCCAGCGGAGCAGTGGTGGTGTAAGCAGAATGTGTGATCATTTTTTCCCATGCTTTAGCGGTGGCTTTCATGGTAGGTGAGAGAGAGGATGGGTTCGCCGCCCAGAGAGGGATACTCATTAGCCAGTTTTTGAGGGTAGGGGGTGTAAGGGAGAGGTGTTCTATTTGTCCCCATGGAGTAATAGGATGTGGTCGGAACCATTCTGGCAATTGGGTGAGGACGGCTGCTAGGTAGTAGTCCTTGAAGTCTATGGAACCCTTGCCCCCGTCCAATTTGTGTTTAATAAGTTTTGAGTGTGCACACCTAGGTCGTTTACCCTTCCAGAGATGTTCGTTAATAGTAGTTTGTAGGGATCTTAAAAAGGAGATGGAAATGGGTATGGGAAGCGTTCTAAAGAAATATATTTGCGGGAGACATTTTAAAGGCTGCCAGCCTACCCGACCAGGATAATTCGTGTTTCGTGATGTGTTGGGAGTCTGAACGGATCTTATTATAGGATCTTAGGAGGGTCTGAAAGTTGGTGGAGAAGAGACTTTTAGTTGTGCGTGTCAATTTAATCCCTAAATAGGAGATTTCTTTGTCTGCCCATGTGAACTGGTGCTGTATTTGTAGTAGGTTTTTAGTAGTGGCGTCCAGTTTTATGTCAAGTATAAATGATTTGGTCGTATTTACTTTATAGTAGGATACATTGCTAAACCAAGTGAGCATTTTTTGAACTTCTGCCAGGGAGGAAGCCGGGTCCGTGAGGATTAAAATCACATAAGGAGCATATCTTTGAGAGTTGAATCAAGTACTGGTTGGCCTGAGGTGGGGAAAGAGGCCATTGATGAGTGTAAGGCCTGGTTGGAAAGGAGGGGGTTGAAAGCCAGGGGGCCAGATTCACGTACATGGGCGCATCTTTGTGCGGGCGTAGCGTATCCTATTTACGCTACACCACCGCAACTTAGACAGGCAAGTGCAGTATTCACAAAGCACTTGCTCCGTAAGTTGCGGCGGCGTATCATAATTGGCCGGCGTATGCCCGCGTAATTCAAATTTGAAGAGGTGGGCGTGTTGTATTAAAATGAGCCGTGACCCCATGCAAATGAGGGGCCGAACGAATGGCGCATGCGCCGTCCGTGGACATATCCCAGTGCGCATGCGTCAGATATAATGCCTAAGATACGTCGAACACTGCCTACGACGTGAACGCAACTTACGCACAGCCCTATTCACATACGACTTACATAAACGCCGTACAATACGACGCTGTTCCCGCACCCATACCTTAACATGACATACCCCTGCTTTATGAGGGGTAAAGTTACGCCGGACGTACGACTTACGTAAACAGTGTATCGGGCGCAAGTACGTTCGTGAATCGGCGTATCTAGCTCATTTGCATATTTGACGCGGAAATATACAAAAGCGCCCCTAGCAGCCAGTGTAAATATGCACCCAAGATACGACGGCGTAGGAGACTTACGTCAGTCGTATCTTGGCCGAATTCAAGTGTAACTAATTCTAAGAATCAGGCGCATAGATACGACGGTGCACATTCGGACATACGACGGCATATCAGTAGATACGCCATCGTATGTCCTTTGTGAATCTGGCCCAGGGCCTCAATTAGTGACGGAGACGGCCGCTGCGGCGGCGTATCAAGCCGCATTTTTGCTTTTGCCGGGCTGCTGGTGAGGGGGTCTTGGTCAGGGGAGTGATCGGAGGGTACAGGGGGATCCTGGCTGCCCAATCCCTCCGACATCATCTGCCAACCTAAGAGAGTAGGTTGGCAGATGATGGACTTTGTAGGCCTAATCCAATTAAAAAATATGTAAATTTATTAGAAGAGAAACATACAAAATAATTAAAAACATTGATAACGGAATGGCCGTTCCTAGAAGGGCCTGAAAACACAGAAATTGATAACACACCACCTAAAAAACAGATAGGTACAGTATATTGGAGAGGAGGACACCAGGGTCACTTCCTACTGGTATATATATATAACTGTATAGTTTTATGGAAGGCGATGTAACATGTACAGCTCAGCTCTTCAGGAGCTTATGGAGTGTTCTAAAAATAGGACATTTTACAAATCACTTTTCTCAATATATTTTGTATTGCTGCAGAGCCTCTCACCGCGCACCAAGTTTGCCTCACCCCTTAGCATGGAATAAATGGAGTGAGTCTTTAGCAACACCAAAGGTGTATTATAGCCATAATATGACCCCCATATGGATCTAAGGGGAAGGGGGGGTGGCGAAAGGAGAAGGACTAGTGTGGATATTGCCAGTAACTTACATTTTAAAAATAGAAGATGGGAAAACAGGCGGAGAATATAATCTGACCCTCTGGTAAGAAGATTCCTTATCTTAGCTGCTTCCCGACCAGCAGATGCAGTTATACTGTGGCAGGTTGGTTCCCCTGTGCGAGCCGTCATAACTGTACGTCAGCCGCTAGGGGGCACGCACACATGCCCACGGTCTAAAGACTGAGCCAATGCGTACGCTTGATGGTCGCACCTGTAATCGCTCCACACAGAGACATAACAAAGGTCTGTCAATGTAAATAGACAGATCTCTGTTATGTCGGGGTGAGGAGGCTGATCAGTTGTTCCTAATGCTTAGGAACAACAATTGGTCTCCTCCTTCAGGCAGTCCCACCCCCCACAGTTAGAAACACTCCCTAGGAAACACATTAAACCCCTTGATCACCCCTTAGTGTTAAACCCTTCCCTGCCAATGACATTTATACATTAATCAGTGGCTATTTTTAGCTTTCATCGCTGTATAAATGTCGATGGTCCCAAAAAAGAGTGTCCGATCTGTCTGCTGCAATGTCAAAGTCCTGATAAAAATTGCAGATCACCACCATTACTAGTAAAACATTTTTTTTACAAAAATTCCTATTTTGTAGATGAATGAATGACTTGTATAGCGCTACTCATGCGGACTGAACCGCCTCTGGGCGCTTTTTCCAGCCAGTGTCTGCTTGGCTGGTGCGGTCATTTTAAGACACACAGTCATACACACAGATATACATATATATACTGGGCCAATTTTGGACCAGCATGTCTTTGGAATGTGGGAGGAAACCGGAGTACCCGGAGGAAACCCACGCAGGCACAGGGAGAACATGCAAACTCCAGGCAGATGGTGTCGTGGTAGGGATTCGAACCAGCGACCCTTTTGCTGCTAGGTGAAAGTGCTACTCACTACACCACTGTGCTGCCCTCACTACACCACTGTGCTGCCCTCACTACACCACTGTGCTGTCCTCACTACACCACTGTGCTGCCCTCACTACACCACTGTGCTGCCCTCACTACACCACTGTGCTGCCCTCACTACACCACTGTGCTGCTCTAACTTTTGCGCAAACCAATCAATATACGATTATTGTGATTTTTTACCAAAAATTGGTGGAAGGATGCATATTGGCCTAAACTGAGTAAGAAATGTGTAAGAAATGTGTAAGAAATGTGTTTAAAAAAAAACATTGGGGATATTTATTATACTGTATATGCACTATGTTATCACTGATAGAACATTTTTTTGTTCACAGCACCTTTGTGGAATTTTTGTGCAACTTTTTTTGTACTTTTTTTTCTTAGCACATGTTAATTTTAGGATGTATGTAGTTTAACTAGCATCTACTTTATATTTTTTGTTTGATTCACACTTAAAGGGCAGCTGTCACATGCATTTACATAGCATTGGCATATTTTATATTTTAAAATAATTGCCAAACAAGGGTACTGTTACAGTACAAAGACATTTTAAACAGTTGTGAACTTCCAAATTTACCTTACTACGTGCCCCCAAAAATACTTTTAAAATCATACCAAAATGCCTTATAATAATATTATCAGTGTGAGACTTATGCCGCGTACACACGGTCGTTTTTCGGCATGAAAATAATGACATTTTTTTCATCATGAAAAAAAACAAAGTTTTTCCAGCTTCATCATTAAAAACGACGTTTCCCACACACCATCATTTTGGAAAAATTATGAACAAAGCGCGGTGACGTACAACACGTACGACGGAACTGTAAAGGGGAAGTTCTATTCGCCTTTGGCCTGCTTTTAGCTGATTCCTTGTTAGCAAAAGACGATTTGCGCTTTTTTGTCTGTTACAGCGTGATGAATGTGCTTACTTCATTATGAATGGTAGTTTTACCTGAACGAGCGCTCCCGTCTCATAACTTGCTTCTGGGCATGCGCGGTTTTAAAACGTTGTTTTTGCCCACACACGATCATTTTTTATATCACGAAAAATGACATTTTTCAGAAGCCGAAAAACGATGTGAAGCCCACACACGATCATTTTAAATGACATTTTAAAAAAAAACGTTTTTTTAATGCCGAAAAACGATTGTGTGTACGCGGCATTAGAATATAGAATTTATAAAAACTTAACACAAAATGCTGTGCACATTTTTTTTCTAAAATACGTGCTTGGGTATCAATAAGTCCCATATACGTGAAAACAATTATTAAATTGTTGACATATAGATGTAAGGTTTTTGACCTCTTTTGCAGTCATTAGCAATATTCCTTTGATGACATCAATGGTTATCCATGGCAACCTGATCTCTTGGGATCAGGTTGATTTGCTAAATCATGCCAGAGAGGCTATGTATGATTTACATAAATTGAATGTTAAATAGATGCTCCCCTTGTGGGTTAGATGGGGACACATAAATGCCGTCAATCCTCAAAAATTTTAAAACAAAACCAAAAACCCAAAAATAACAAAAAAATATCCCCTGAAACAGTGACAGTCTTTATGGCCATCCACCGTGCTGTATATCAAAACAATAATCATGCTCTTCTTTAAATATATCAAGTGCTCCACCATGTGCAAATATTCTGAATGCACTCACCAGAGCTCCTTTTATCAATTTAAATTTGTAAGGTTTTTGACCTCTTTCATTAGCAGTATTCCTTTAATGACATAATCCCCTCAGGCAGAAGGTAAAAAAAAAGAAAGATTTAAAGCAAAGCAAGAATCATTCTGCCTACATTTAAAAGTGCCCCGGCCAGCACCAGCTAGATAAGTCTGTAGAAATGCCCCTGGCAATCTGGACCTGGTTCTCAAGAACTGCTCTTCCTTGTCATTCGCTGTAGCACCTTGGCGCGTGTGTGTTCCACCGCTATCCTGATATGATGTCAATGGTTTTGCACGGCATTAGACAGCAACACCAATCTCTTTTCCCGGAGTCCTAAATAGTCGCTGCACTTTTCCTATTGGTGGATAACAATTACATTTCTTTATGTTCTAAGAACCCTCAACGCTTATTTGTCTAACGCATGAGGGGAGCATCTATTTAAGATTCTGTTTATGTCATTCATACATAGCCTCTCTGGCATGATGTAGCCAATAGAGCTGATCCCGAGAGATTGTGTTGCCGTGGATAACCATTGACGTCATCAACGGAATATTGCTAATGACTGTGGAAGAGGTCAAAAACCTTACATCTTTAAATTGATAAAAGGTGTGATTGGTCCTTGTGACCTGGGGGCTCTGGTGAGAGCATTCAGAATATTTGCACATGGTGGAGCACTTGATATATTTGAAGACGAGCACAATTATTGTTTTGATTTACAGCACGGTGGATAGCCATAAAGACTGTCATTATTTCATAGTGAACTGGATTGTTTTTTGTTAGTTGTTTTTTTTATGTTTTGATTTCTCATTTTATTGATTCACAGCATCTATATGTCAACAATTTTATAATTGTTTTTACCTATATGGGACACCCAAGCACATATTTTTTTAAAGTTTTTTTGCACAGCATTTTGTTTTAAAAATGTATGAATTCTATATTCTAAGTCTCACATTGATAATATTATTTTACAGCATGTTACATACAGTTACACAGTAGGCAAGGTTGAAAAAACACATCCATCAAGTCCAACCTATGTGTGTGATTTTCTGTCAGTATTACATTGTATATACATGTATGTTCAGGCACTTATCTAATAGTTTGTTATCGATGATCCCTGCTGAAACCACTGCCTGTGAAAGAGAATTCCACATCCTAACTGCTCTTACAGTAAAGAACCCTGTTCTCAGTTTAAGGTTAAACCGCTGTTCTTCTAGGTTTAGTGAATGGTTATGTGTCTTATTAAATTCCCTTTCACGGAAAAGTTTTATACCTATTGTGTGGTCACCAGTACTGTATTTTTACATTGAAATCATATACCCTCTCAAGTGTCTCCTCTCCAGAGAGAACAAGTTCAGAGCTCGTAACCTATCCTCATAACTAATGTTCTCCAGTCTCTTTATTAATTTTGTTGCCCTTCTTTGGACTTTCTCCTGTTCCAGCACAGCCTTCCTGAGGACTGGTACCCAGAACTGGACAGCATACTCTAGGTGCGGTCTTGTAGAGTGGGAGAATTATTGGTTTATCTCTGGAGTTAATCCCATTTTTAATGCATGCCAGTATTCTGTTTGCTTTGTTTGCAACAGCTTGGCATTGCATCCCATTGCTGAGCCTGTCATCTACTAGGACCACCAGGACTTTTCCATCCTAGATTCCCACAGAGGATGTTGGTATGAAGTATATATGATTTTATAATTGGTTTATTAATCAATGTTTAAAAATATGTTTATAGCCTGTAATAGGGTACATGTTGTTGTTTTTGATAGCAGCATCTGACTTTATATATATATATATATATATATATATATATATATATATATATAGTATATATATATATATATATATATATATATATATATATATATATATATATATATATATAATATTATGTATATATAACTATCCTATGTGTGATTCACACTTAAAGAGGCAGCAGTTATTTAGAGAAGCATTTCAGGTTGGAGCCTTTG
Source organism: Rana temporaria (assembly GCF_905171775.1). Classification (NCBI taxonomy): domain Eukaryota; kingdom Metazoa; phylum Chordata; class Amphibia; order Anura; family Ranidae; genus Rana; species Rana temporaria. Next base: position 224,021,120 of record NC_053493.1, read on the forward strand.
TTATATAAAAAAAAAATATATAGAAAACCCCCCTTTCTGTTTAGCAAGGGAAGAAAGCCAGGTCCATAAAGACATGATATGATGCATTTAATGTGCAATAACCAGGATTACCTGTGCAGAGCCTTGACATTAAATCTGGAAAATATGAGCCACATCATTTTTTTTTTGTTTACAAAAGTTTTATTTGGAAGACAAGAGATACAATGGTTACATGTAAAACATACAGTAGGTACAGAGTTGTCAAGATACACAAATAAATGGCAGACTGGAATACATGGTTGGAGTACACTGCAAGGCATAACAACAACAATAGTAAAGGGGAAAAAAGGGGGGGTCAGTAATAAGGGTAAATGGTGTAAATTAGTGATGAAGGGATGTGGAGCTTCTGTGACACTGTTGTGGCTATCAAAGTGCAGGGAAATGGAATAGAGAAAAAGGGGAAGAGAGCAGCAGGAAGGGTTGAAAGTTATACAGGATGACTCCTGGGTGAGGACCAGTATAACCATTTTTCATTGAATGTATGCATACTGTCAGACAGTGTATGGTGTATTCTCTCTGAGAATCTTAGTGTTTCCATTCTGGATTCGACCTGAGGCCATGATATGTTGTGGGATCTCCAGTTGAAGGCGACCATTCATTGAATGGAGCTGATCAAGGAATGGATTAGTTTATTGCAGGGGGGAGGAACTTCTGGGACTGTGGCATATAAGAGACATATTTGGGGTGAGAGGGTGATCTTCTTTTTAAGTGAGTCTTCAAGTCTACTGATCACTGTCTGCCAAATAGGCTCCAGCAGTCTACAGCTCCAAAAAAATGTGGTCACCCTCTTCTGGGCAGCCTCTGAAACAGCATGGGGAGGTTGAGGGGTAAAAGGAGTGAATTTTAGATGGGGTCATGTACCATCTGGTGAGAAGCTTCAGAGGAGGTTCCCTAAATGCAGCTGCTTAGTTGTTTTTGCGAAGATTATCAAACATGTTGGACCAGCATTCCCCAGAGAATGTGCAGTTAATGTCAGACTCCCAGCGCAACATGGGGCCAGATTTTTCAGGTTGATTAAAGTTATTGAGGTAGCTGTATAATAATGAGATTAGGTCTTTGTCCCTTGAAGATGATATGCAAATATGTTCAAATAGGGTATTTGGGGGATTAATAGACGTGGAGTAGTGTGTTGCGTACAAGTCGTGTATTGAGGTGTAATGAGATAACTCTGAGGAGGGAAAGTCAAATCTAGACTGTAGGGACTGTTGTGTTACATGTGAGAGACTTCAAAGTGGTGAGATTATGATTGATCCAGATATGGAATGGAGTGCTGTCCGGAAAGGCTGAGGAGAATCTGGGATCTCCTAGGTATGAGGCTAGGGAGGGGGACATAGAGGAAAGTTTAAAGGAAGTTTTGATTTTATTCCATAATTGTATAAAGTGTGCAACAATTATATTTCGTTTGGGTAGAGTGTAATGTGGCTTTGTGTTAGACCATAAGATGCCTGAGAGATTAAGGGCTAAAATGGAGGTGGATTTAAACTTCAACCAGGAAATGTTGGTGTCTGGGGAGGACCATTGTGCCATCTGGACTAGCTTGGCAGCCAGATAATAAAGCCAAAGGTGAGGAAGACCTAGGCCGCCATTGAGGTGAGTTCTGTGCATAAGGGAGTAGCTACATCTAGGTTTTTTGTTGTTGTAGATAAATGTATTGATTTCCCGTTGAAGAGCCTCTAGCCTAGTTTTGGGGACATTAATAGGTAATGATCTAAAGTAATAGAGCAGTTTGGGGAGGTTGTTCATCTTAAACGCACAAATCCTACCCAGAAAGGAGATGTGGAAGGTCGACCAAATTTTCAATAATGCGCTGATATGAGAGAAGAGGGGGAGATAATTGGAATTATATAATAGATTATAGGAGGCTGTAATATTTACTCTGAGATATCTAAATGATGTTGGGGACCATATAAAGTTACAATTATTTTTTAGTAGTGATAGAAGGTCGGGGGGCGGCAGTTGATAGGTAGGATGGAGCATTTATTAGTATTAGCGTATAAGTCGGAGAGATTGTGGAATGTATGGAGTTCTGATAAGAGGTTTGGGATAAGTCAGTAAGAAATTAGAGGGCATCATCGGCATATAGGCTAAGCTTAAATTGGTGCGGGTCCTTATTGTAGTCCTTAATGTTTATATTGTTTCTGATGGCGTGTGCTAGGGGCTTCAATGGCCAGCGCAAAAAGAAGGGGGGAGAGAGGACAACCCTGTCTAGTTCCCCTGCTCAAGGGGAAGAAGTCTGAATTGTTTCCAGGGATTTTAATTCTGGTTTGTGGGAGATGGTAAAGGGCATTGAAACCATGTATAAATTTATCGGAAATCCCAAACTTGGGTAAAAGGTGGTTCAAGTAGGACCAATTAACATTGTCAAAGGCCTTGTGAATGTCAAGGCTAAGTAGGCATAAGGGGCGGGAGTGAAGATTGGCATCCTGAATCAGGTTGGCAACCAATCTAATATTGTCAACTATGTCCCTGCCTGGGATAAAAGCCTGTTTGATCTGTGTAGATTAGGGAGGTAATAACAGAGGCCAGTCTATCTGCAAGAAGTTTGCCAAATAGTTTGAGATCATTATTGAGAACTGAGATGGGGCGAAAATTTTGTGGTAGAGTGTGGTCTTTTTGGGGTTTAGGTATAAGGGACATATTAGCTAACAACATGTCAGCAGGAAAATGACCTCCTTGCAGGATGTGATTGAACATTTTGGTAAGGCTAGGCATAAGGAGGGGAGTACATTTTTTATAGTAAGAGGCAGAGAAGCCATCAGGGCCAGGTGCAGTTGAGACTTTAAGGGATTTTATTATCCTAGTGATTTCTATATCAGTGCATGGAATATTTAGGGAGGCGATTTGTGCATCATTGAGTTTTTGTAGATGTAGAGAATTAAGCCATTCTAGAGAAGAGGGTTGTGGATCTGGGCATGGACCCGAAAGGAGGTTTTTATAAAAGGACGTGAAAATTTGGAGGACATCCTGCGGGTGGGTTACCAGATTGCCCTTATGTTTGCGAAGTTTGTAAACATGGGGGGGCTTAGTGTCGTGTTTGAGCTTTCTAGCAAACATTGCTGAGGTGGAATTGCCAAGTAGCAGGAATCTAGCCTGAGGCCTAGTACACACGAGAGGATTTATCCGCGGATACGGTCCAACGGACCGTTTCCGCGGATAAATCCTCTCGAGGATTTCCGCGGATTTGGATCCGATGGAGTGTCCCATCGCGATGACGTGTCGCGCCGTCGCCGCGTTGATGACGCGGCGACGTGCGCAACGCTGTCATATAATGAATTCCACGCATGCGTCGAATCATTACGACGCATTCGGGGGATCTATTCGGACGAATTGATCCGGTGAGTCTGTACAGACCAGCGGATCAATCCGTTGGGATGGATTCAAGCGGATAGATTTTAAAGCATGTCTTCAAATTTTTATCCGCTTGAAATCCATCCCAGGGGATAAAAATCCGCGGAAACAGATCCGCTGGATTTTACACACCAGGGGATCTATCCGCTGGAGCCGGTCCGCGGATCAATTCCAGCAGATGGATCCTCTCGTGTGTACGGGGCCTTAGAGAAACGCATGGATTTCTCAGTATCCTCTGATAGCAATGTGTTCAAAGCTTGGCGTTTGGCAAGGATGGATTGTGTTATTTCTGGGGAGGTGTTGTTGCTCAGTTTGTTGTACAGCACACCAAGTTTTCTGGTTAAACTCTTAATTTCTGCTAGTTTAGTTTTATTCTTGGCTTCAGCAATATTAATCAGGTGACCCCTCAGGACTGCCTTGTGGGCTGCCCAAATAGATGTGGGAAGTACCTCCTCCGATGTGTTATTTTGAAAGTATTCTTCAATGTGGGTACGAATCAGCTGATGGGTGGAGGGGTCCAAAAGGAGTGAGTCATTAAGATGCCAGTTAAAAGGAGTGGGGGACATCCCAATATGAGATGTCTCAAAGGTTACTAGGTTATGGTCCGACCAAGGGCAGGGGTGGATGATGGCTTTGGATGAGTTGGCTAGGAGGATGGGAGTACACAATATGTAATCCAGGCGGGCATAGCAGTCGTGAGGGTGGGAGTAGTGAGTAAATTCCTTGATTCCTATATTATGTGCTCTCCAGGAATCAATCAACTGGAGTTTGCTAAGTGAGCGGTTTAAGGATTTGGGGAATGCTTTGGATGAAGGAACAACTCTACTTCTGTCTAAGGCTGGGTGAGCAGAAAGATTAAAGTCTCCACCGACTATCATGTGAGGGGAGTTATATTGATCTAGGATGTTAATAAAGTTGGTAAAAAATTAAGACTGGGCTTCATTGGGAGCGTATAAGGAGGCTGTTGTAATGTTACGTCGATTTAGAATGCCTTTTAGGATAATATATCTGCTTTCAGCATCTTTATCTCAAAGATTACAGTGTTTCTAATAAAAATAGCGACGCCTCTGGACTTATTAGAAAATGTTGTATAGTGGAACTGGTTAAAAGATTCATCAAAATATTGTGGGTGGCTTGTAGTGGAAAAGTGGGTCTCTTGCATTAAGATGATATCAGCACCTAGTCTCTTGTAGTGTCTAAAAGTTTTTTGCATTTGTTGGGGGAGTTAAAGCCCTGAACATTTTATGAGAAGATTTTAAGACCCATAGCTAAGAGGTAAGGGAATGCTAGGTGAGTGGGAAGTGATAAAAAGTGGCAAAATGGTGTCACCTAGTAGGTGGCAGGTGGTCAAATGGTGTTGGTATTTACACAGAATCACCTCCGTATAAATATAGGATGATAAAGTAGTACCAACTCTAGAGTCTACAATAAGGATTTGTTATGAAAAGTACGTTTTGTTACAAGGGTGGAGTGTAATACCAAATCTGACAAAAATAGAGCAAAAGGATGTACCATGTCTTACAAAATATTAAGGGCCAGATTCACAGCAGATATACGACGGCGTATCTCCTGATACGCCGTCGTATCTCTGAGATACGCTTGTCGTATCTATGCGGCTGATTCATAGAATCAGTTCCGCATAGATAGCCCTAAGATCCGACAGGTGTAATTGAATTACACCGTCGGATCTTACGATGCAATTCTAGGCCGGCCGCTAGGTGGCGATTCCATAGCGGTCAGCGTAGAATATGCAAATGACTACTTACGGCGATTCAAGAACGTCCGCGTTACCCGTCGCTCTAACTTTATGTTGTTTCCGTCGAGATGCGCCACGTAAAACTAAGGCTGCCCTCTAGGTGGACTAGCCGATGTTAAGTATGGCCGTCGTTCCCGGGTCGAAATTTGAAAATTCACGTCGTTTGCGTAAGTCGTCCGTGAATGGCGCTGGACACCATTTACGTTAACGCCGAAACCAATGACGTCCTTGCGACGTCATTTAGCGCAATGCACGTCGGGTAATTTACCCAACGGAGCATGCGCAGTACGTTCGGAAAGCGGGCTTGCGCCAAGCGCATTTACGTTACACCGCCGCAAGTTTACAGGTAAGAGCTTTGTGAATCAGGCGCTTACGCTGTAAACTTGCGGCGGTGTAACGTAAATGGAATACGTTACGCCACGGCTAAGTTACGCAGAGATACGTGAATCTGGCCCGAAATTCCTGAGTTTGTTGCAGTAAGGGCAAAGATAAGAACACCAGAAAAATAGAAAATAAGGGGGCATGGGGACTGTGGGTCACCCTGTCCAGCAAAACCATACGGAGGACTATTTAGTCCTGATTCTCCCGGCGAGGCCAGCAACCCCCCCCCCAGAAGGGGGCAGGGCAACAGGCCGCACAGGCAGAACGGGGGTCAAACCAGCGACGGCAGATGAGCCAGGCAGATACTAAAAAGTATAGAACATAACCTTAAGGGTGCATAGAGAAAAAACAATCTATGGCGATTAATGTATGGTTGTACAAACTTAAACTCCAAATAATAACATTATACCCATAAAGGTATACTATGAGTGTAGATAACATAGAGAGAAGTGACCAAGTCAGTAAGATAGAACCGAGTTACAACCTGTGGGAGGAAGAAAAAAAAAAGAGGGAGGGAGGAAAAATGAACAAAAGGGGGCGGGGGGGGGGGGTAATATTTCCTCATCTCTTTTCTCCTCATCCCTGAACACAGGGAACAAGGAGGAGGGCGTGAAATACTTCATTCTAATGTCATTGGAAATTGCAGTGCAGAGTGAAGTCCCAGGGTGATCATAGTACAGAGCCAGCTGATTCCCAAGCGGAGGGGGGTGGGCAAACATGGGACTTGTAGTGGGGTTAGGAAACCATGAGATAAATAGGCTACTCATATAGCACTGAGAGTCAGCTATAGGTAATAAGCGATGTAATGCCAAGTCTTGTTGCAAAGATAAAAAAAAATGAAATTTGACATAAAAAAAAAGGGGAGGACCAAACCACAGGGGAGAGTCAATGATCAATGCTACGACCATAAAGGTTAACATAAAATAGGTTTCAATAGTGTCAGAAAACAGACAAACTGCCCAAAAAACTCTCCAATGATGAATCCAAGCAATAAGAAAAAAAAGAGAACCTGCTGGATAAAAAGGGAGATAATGAGGGGCTTAACCCAAAAAAAAGAAATACTCTGCGTCAGCAGATCAAACTGGTCAGGCTGTGTGATCCTGGAAAGGGTGCTGCTGCCATCTTCTTTGCTTCCTCTGGGTACGTCTGGAGGATGGAGTAGACCACATGGGTGATGATCTAGGGGTGGCAGGAAGTCGTTGGGATGGTTGTTGCTCCAGCAGACAGTGAGGATAAAGTTTGTCAGCATGTGCTGGATGCAGCGATTCCGCCCTTTTTTGCTGGATGGCATGCACCGGGATGTTCCACGGGGGTGGTGGGGTGTTGTTGGAGGAGATGTTGGTGGATTAGCCCCGGGAATCCTGCCTGGCCAGCCTAGTCAGATGGAGCTCTGCTCAGCAACGTCCGTCCCGCATCGCGCCGCACATGCGCCCCCCCATATGAGCCACATCTTATCACCCAACATCAGTACCTGGCTTTACAAATGCTCCACTTGGTAAAGTGCCAAAGTCCCGGCACTGAGGCTACTGCGCGTGTATCGATTGTATCGAATGTGGCAAAGAGCGGGTCCACGTGTGTATCTGCAGGTGGCGTGCGTTCCAGCTCTCCCAACAGGACCCGGAAGTAGCGTGCGTCAGCGTAACCAGTATAGGCGCATACTGGTTACGCTGACGCACGCTACTTCCGGGTCCTGTTGGGAGAGCTGGAACGCACGCCACCTGCAGTTACACACGCGGACCCGCTCTTTGCCACATTCGATACAATCGATACACGCGCAGTAGCCTCAGTGCCGGGACTTTGGCACTTTACCAAGTAAGAGGCCATTTGGCTGTCCTGTCATTTTTATTACTTTTTAAATAAAAGGATAATATACTATTGCGATCTTTCTTTTGTATTTTGGATGGGATGTGAGATCTGCCACTTGTTTTACTGCTGATTGGGATGTCCTTGCCTGTTCAGTCTTCATCTGCTCATTCCATGGTTACTATTGTGTAACAAAGCCGATTTGACCTCTTTTTAATTAAAGGGTCCACTCAAGTTGGTAAGGAGCCAATCTATTTATTCACGTCGGGTGAACATTATTCTTTTGGTGAAGGCTTCAACTGTTTTTCTCCAGACACAGATCTCACTTTAAGGATAAATAATTTCCTATGGACTTTTGTGAACACTTGTTATTTATTTAGAGTTTCACCAATTTTTCATATATATATATTCTTTGACCACTTATAATAATTTTTATTTTATTTTTTATTTTTCACTAGCACTACTTGGAAGTATTCATTTTTGGACTACTATTCATTGATCACCATGTTTATTTATGTTTATATATGTTTACTTATTTGTTAGACATAGCGCCCCCTCCCTCACATGTTCCATATTGCTTCAGTCACCTGATTTGGGGAGCAGCTGTATATATATATTTTTTATTGTAAATTATGATTTAATTTGGTCCTACCCTCGAGTAGGTCCAACCGTGGCGCACAGATTTTTCTTACCAAGTATCAGTAGATACGCCGACCTAACTCGGAATCTGCACTTTCCTAAGTTTAAGTGTATTCTCAAACTGAGATACACTTAAACCTATCTAAGATATGATGGCTTGCGCCGTCGTATCTTAGGGTGCCATATTTAGGCTGGTCGCTAGGTGGCGCTTACGTTGAGTTCGGCGTAGAATATGTAAATGCATAGATACGCCGATTCACGAACGTACGTCCGCCCGTCGCAGTAAAGATACGCCGTTTCCGTAAGAGATACGTCGCCTAAAGATAAACATGCCCGAGGCGTAGCCAATGTTAAGTATGGCCGTCGTTCCCGCATCGAAATTTGAAAATTTTACGTCGTTTGCGTAAGTCGTCCGTGAATAGGGCTTGACGTAATTTACGTCCACGTCGAAACCAATATGTCCTTTCGGCGTACTTTGCCGCAATGCACACTGGGATATGTACACGGACGGTGCATGTGCTGTTCGTAAAAAAACGTCAATCACGTCAGGGCAACCCCATTAACATAAAACACGCCCCTCAGCCTAATTTACGCTACACCGCCGTAAGTTAGGAGGCAAGTACTTTGTGAATACAGTACTTGCCTATCTAACTTAAGGCGGCGTAGCGTAAATACGATACGCTACACCGCCTTAAAGATGCAGTGGTCTTTATGAATCCACCTAAATATCTGATCTGTACTAGCATCCCCAGCACTTTAGGGTTCCCAAAAATGCAGCGTTAGCAGGATCAGCCCAGATACCTGCTAGCACCTGCGTTTAGCCCCTCTGCCCAACTCACCCAAGTGCAGTATCGATTGATCACTGTCACTTACAAAACACATAACTGCAGCGTTCGCAGTGTCAGGCCTGATCCCTGTGAACGCTAACAGTTTTTTGATAGCGTTCGAATCAGTTGCTAACAGTCAGGGGCTCTTTTTCCTGTGAGTCTCACTAGTGTACCAGTAAATTTAGAGACCAAAATGTCAAATCAAAGGTACACTAGTGAATAGGCCTACACGTTTCATAGCATGAGAGATAGTAAAGAGGAAGTCACCCATCTGTCAGATTCAAGCCCAGAATACGATCTAGTAGACAGCAGCGGCGCCCTGACATATAGCTCTGACGACAGAGTCGTGGTCCCTGCCAATGTCAGGTGTACCCGACCCCATTCCTCTGCTGTTGTTGAGGTGAAAGAACCACAAGGCTTTTGAATGGAGCAGAAAGCCAGTACTTGTGCTGCTCATCCTTCTGGTGAACTAGCAAGCACCAGAGGCCTAGGACACCCTGGTCGTACATCCAGCACTGCAGTAACATCTGGCGACGTGGTGAGTCCCATAAGTGCAGTTCAAGCTGGTGAGGTGGCTATCATGGGTAGAGTCCTGCTGCCACCAAGAAGACAAAGACAGGCCCGTCAAGCTCATAGTGCCCCTCCTGCTGCATTTGCCAATCCTACTTGAGAGCCCACTACTTCTGCAGCACCTGTACTTCCCCCATTTACTGGCCAACCCAGAATTCAGGTGGAAACAGTTGATTTTACATCACTTGATTTTTATTCACTGTTTTTTACTGAAGATCTCTATAGATTGATTGTGGACCAAAGCAATTAATATGCTGTTCAATTCATCACCGATAATCCCTATTTGACCCTTGTCAGAGAATGGAAATCTATTACGGTTTCTGAATTTAAAACCTTTATGGACCTATCCCTCCTCATGGGCATAACTAAAAAGAGTGAGTTGGGGTCAAATTAGTTCACTGGCCCAGTTCACAATATGGAACCAAAGGCAGATTCATGGGTCCATCTGAACAAGATTACAGCCAAAGCATTGGGAGTGTTTGCTGATAAACTTGAGAGAGGGAGTCGTTATCCATATGAACTAAAGGCAGATTTCTGGGTTCATCTGGTGAGTGCCCATTTTATCCGGTGACGTTGTAGGCACTATTTGCGGTGAAGGTGGAGACATAGTTAGGCATCACTGCAAGAAATTATCTATTAAGGACTTTCTTAGCACATATACATATATATATATATATATTTTTCATATATGATACATTGTTCTTGCTTCCTTGGGGCACATTCAATCTGTGGATTGTAACAGTAGCATATTTGAAATCTTTTTGGATTTATTTCACATTTTTTGATGGATTGAGAGATTCATGTGTTATAGTTTGGCACAGGGAACTGTATTGGTATTTATTGCACACTATGTGTTGATTGTTTGCTCATTTATAATAACCATAGACACATGTATATACTTTTTGTTTTTTGAGTAACAAGTTCACATGATCAGTTGCATTTTTATTGCAGCAAGACTTAATAAGAATATTAATATCATCTTGGTGCCGGTAACACAAAACTTTTTCTCAGTTCACAATATGCCTGTGTTCTCTGCCTCCATGGCCAGGGCACGATCTTGCGGTTCATGCACTTCAATGATAATGAACTCTATCGTCCTCGGGTGAACATGTATACGTTTGGTTCTACAAAATGTGGCCCCTCTTAAACCACTTCAACAAACAGTTTGCAGCCTTGTTTACTCCCGATCAAGTTGTCTGCTTTGATGAGACCCTGATTAATGTTTGCTCCCACAATACATAAATCAGCGACTTCAGCACTGTAGGAGATGATTTCACCATCACAGATCCACATCCTGTCAGATGTGTGTTCCAAGTACAGAGGAACACAGATCGGTCTCCTTCCCTTGTAAGTCCCCGCCCCCTACAGTTAGAATCACTCCCTAGGGAACATATTTAACCCCTTGATTGCCCCCTAGTTTTAACCCCTTCCCTGCCAGTCACATTTACACAGTAATCAGTGCAGTTTTATAGCACTGATCGCTGTATAAATGTGAATGCTACCAAAAATGTGTCAAAAGTGTCCGATATGTCCATCGCAATGTCACAGTCACAATAAAAATCACAGATCGCCGCCATTCTTAATAATAAATACATTAATTAAAATGCCATAAAAATATCCCCTATTTTGTGGACGCTATAACTTTTGCACAAACCAATCAATATATGCTTATTGTGATTTTTTATCAAAAATATGTGGAAGAATACATATCAGCCTAAACTAAGGAAAATATATATATATATAATATATATATATATATATATATATATATATATATATATATATATATATATATATATATATATATATATATATATATATATATATATATATATATATATAAAATGATGTTTATTAAATCAAAAAGTAATAAATATTGTGTTTTTTTCATAATTGTCTCTCTTTTTTTGTTTATATCGCAGAAAATAAAAACCGCAAAGGTGATCAAATTCCACCAAACGAAAGCTCTATTTGTGGGGGAAAAAACATAAAGATTTCATTTGGGTATAGTGTTGTCATTCAAAGTGCAACAGCGCTAAAAACTAAAAATTGGGCTGGGCAGGAAGGGGGTGAAAATGCCCTGTATTGAAGTGGTTAAAAAATGCTACTTCAAATATAACCATCTACTAATAATTTCTGTAATAATAAGCTCCTTGAGCTTCAAATCAGAGCTGGTCTTTGGATCTTTGCACACCATGTTTAGCATAGATGGCATGCACAACTTTATCCAAGATGCAGTCTTGTGTTTGGCTTTGGATAGTTTGCATACTTGCCATCTTAGGGCCAGATCCACAGACGAAGTACGCCGGCGTATCTACTGATACGCCGGTGTACTTTCAAATTTCCTGCGTCGTATCGTTGTTTTGAATCCTCAAAACAAGATACGACGGCTTCTGGGTTAGATCCGACAGGTGTACGTCTTCGTACGCTTTCGGATCTAAGATGCAATACTTCGGCGTCCGCTGGGTGGAGTTTTCCGTGTTGGGTATGCAAATTAGCGATTTACGACGATCCACAAACGTACGCGCGGCCGTCGTATTTTCTAACGTCGTCTGTAGTCGGCTTTTTCCGGCGTATAGTTAGAGCTGGTATTTTTCGGTGTATACATAGACTTGCCATGTTAAGTATAGCCGTCGTTCCCGCGTTGAAATTTGATTTTTTTTTGCGTAAGTCGTCCGTGAATAGGGATGGACATAACTCACGTCTAAGTTAAAAAAATGACGTCCTAGCGACGTCATTTAGCGCAATGCACGGCGGGAAATTTCGGGACGACGCATGCGCAGTTCATTTGGCGCGGGGACGCGCTTCATTTAAATGAAACCCGCCCCCAACCCGCCCAAATTCAAATCCGCCATCAAAAATACACTACGCCGCCGTAACCTACGGCACAAAATCGCGGAGGATTCAAAAATGCGCCAGGTAAGGTACGGCGGCGTAGTGTATCTCTGATATGCTGCGCCGTTCTACATGTATGTGGATCTGGCCCATAGTCTTTTCTTTACAGTATTCTAACCATGATAATCATTTCTCGAAAGCTCATAGGTGTTGCTTTATTATTGCTGTGGTGATGCTTTCTGGGCAGCACACCTGTGTCTGGACCTCACTAATAATATGGGTGAAATGGCGCCTGAATGAGAATAAAGATGGAGCACATAAGCTTCTTGCTTAGTACACAAGGTGACACATTTCCTGGTCTGGTGGACAGATCACTGTCACAAACAAACTCTTTGATTATTTTTCTATTAATTTTCTTCTGACAAGTATGTGGAGATTAGGGATGAGCCGAACACCCCCCTGTTCGGTTCGCACCAGAACCTGCGAACACACCAAACGTTTGTGTGAACTTTAGAAGCCTGTTAAAGTCTATGGGACTCGAACGTTTGAAATCTAAAGTGCTAATTTTAAAGGCTAATATGCAAGTTATTGTCCTAAACAGTGTTTGGGGACCTGGGTCCTGCCCCAGGGGACATGTATCAACATTTTGGGGCTGAAGTAGTTAAGCAATCTGTGACACTGGATGCAAGAATTGTGCTAAATATATTAAGCAGCGCTACAAAATGAACACAATATTGTGAAAACACAAACATTAATCAATGTGACATCAAACTTATAAGGTGAAAATGTGTATAAAGAAATCACACCAAATACAGTATATAAATAAGTGTCCATAAAAGCCCATTCACAAGGGCCAAAAAGGAAAAATATATGTGAAACAAGAAAGTCCAAAGAAAATAAATCATCCAAGATTCACTTGCTTCATCAGTGTCCCCACAATCACAATTCGTAGTGCTTCCACCACCAGCTGACACCAAATATTAAAGCCTCTTAATGGATCCTGTGAACCATAATGTAGTTGGTCAAATGCACGTGTTACATCTCCTTATGAAGGGAAACTCCAAAGCTCCAAATGTGATCCAGTCAGGGTTGGTTCACCAGCAGGATGAAAAATAAAAAGCATATACGCCAATAGTATAAACCATAAGAAACATTTATTGAAAAAAACAAGGGAATCACACTACGCAAATCCTTGGGCAATTGGTTTAAAAAACTTGCATATAGCAATAAAAACAGATACAATTGCTCTCCCAAAACGCAGCAGGCTGTGTGGCTGCACCGGACTCTCCTGTCGGTCAGCAAGCATGCATGATGACAAAGTGTCGTAGTGTGATTCCCTTTGCAAGTTTCACTTGTTATTTTTTTTCATATTTTTTTTCTTTATGGGTTACATTATGCTTTTTAGTTTTCATCCTGCTGGTGAACCAACCCTGACTAGATCATGTTTGGAGCTTTGGAGTTTCCCTTTATAAGGAGCTGGTGGTGGAAACACTATGAATTATGATACTGGTGGAGTCAATTGTGATGATTTCCTTAGGACTTTACCGTTTTACATATATTTTTCTATTTTAGCCCTGGGGAATGGGCTTTTATAGACACTTATTTATATATGTTTTTTCACCTAATAAGTTTGATGTCATTACATTGATTCATGTTTGTATTGGCACAATATTAAGTTGAATTTTTTTAGCGCTGCTGCATATATTTATCACAAAGCTAAGAAGATATGACAGATGTCAGATAAGGACAAACAACTGCTTGAACCATTACTGATTCAGCTACTAAATAAGGGAGTCAGAGGAGAGCTCACACAACATACACACTTGACAGAATGCATGCCACCCAGGGGCATCAATCTCAGCAGACACATCACTGGCGTGTACCATTCACACAACAGGAACAAACACAAAACACCTGGAGAAATTACTTCCATTACACATCCTTTTAATTGTGTTCTTTCTCTTGATGCATCTTAATAAGCTTTTGATGGTTATACTGATGTTGACAACAGAAGGAATCCTCCAAAAAAAGTTAAGATGATTTTTTATAGTTTTTTTGTTAAGTTATGTTTTAGTTAAAAATATATAAAAATTGCTCGTTATACAGAGAAATATCTGTACTGGATTCTTTAGTATATACTGAACAAATTGTACTGCCTACTGTTAAAAAAAAAAAAAAAAGTTCATGTCACTTCTATGCTGATTTTTGTAAATAATTTAAGACAATTTAGTTTGCTTAACTTTAAATATAAAGCTTGCAAGAGCTTCTTTATAGCTGCACAAGTTTCTGGGATAATGTGACTGGGACAATATGCCTATGATAAACTTAAGGTCCTCAAAGCTCCTTCCAGTTGCCAGAAAACAAAGTGTAGCTATTAACCGTTGCTCTGCTGTTACACTGAGGACGGTATCCTGTCTACTTATAAGGGGTGCTACATGGCTCAATAACAGCTGAAAGGCTTCATCCAGCATCCTTAGATAATTATGAAAGTTATCTGGATTTTTCTCCTTCAGGTCTCCCAACAATGTCAAGTGAGAATATTTGTTATGGTTCCTCAGCCATTGCTTGGTCCATTGTCTTCTTGTTATGGCTTTCTTCTCCTGTACCTGCTGTATTTCCATATTGCCAAGCATTGCTAATCCACATGATCCATACTAGCTGGAAAGCTATGGGGATGCTGCCGAAAAGGCACAGAAAGATCTGTTCATAACAAACATATGTTACATCATGCAAAAAGCAGACATGCAGGGAAGGGATGTAATTTCCTTTCTAATTTGACTAAATTGAATGATAAATGATAATGATGAATGATAAACTAATGTATGTCCATTGAATGATTATCTTTTGAAATGTGATTGCTACATTATGGTAGTATCTATAGCTTCCAAAAAATGTTTCATTTTTCAAAAACGCTATCGTCCAATTTTTGTTAAGTGTTTGACAGCATAAAAGGAGTGATTCTGGACTGGAAGTGCAAACACCTGTGGGAAATTTGTGCTTGAGAAACAATGCTGTGTTTGTGATACCTGTTACAGCTTATGGTCTGGTGAGTGTGCAATAAGCTGATGGCACTCAGTGTTTTTGTTACACTACAAAGATCTTCTGGATTGTGGGAGATCTTTATTATGTGAATTATCTGGGCATTGGTTTAGGAGAGAATTTTTTTTTTTTTTTTTGTAGGTTTTTGTTATATTCACTGACCCTGCATCATTTCATGATATTAACAAATAAGGTGAAGTTCTGCAGACTCCCATTATTTAATTGTGTGCAAGGGAAATGTTGTATTTTTAAATCTTCCTTGCATGGGTATTCTTTGCAATGTGAAATATCACCACATTCACTAGACTTGGGGAAAACGTCTTGCAAAGTGAAACTTCCCTTGCAAAGTGAACAACATTTTAGCCTTTTGTAAATTAACCTCAGAGGTTAGAGGGAAATTTAATTTCTTAAAGAACATGAAGCTGTGGGCAACAAATAGTTGAATTTCTGTACCTCTAAGATGAGGAGATAAAGGTAATATGATCTTCTTGTATGATTACCCAAATGGGTTTATTTACTAAAGCTGGAGAGTGCAAAATTAGGCTCACTTCTGCATAGAAACCAATCAGCTTCTAAACTCAGCTTGTTTAATTAAGCTTTGGCGATAAAACTTGGAAGCTGATTGGGTTCTGTGCAGAAGTAAACCAGATTTTGCACTCAGTAAATAAACCCCACATGGTTCATATAGTACGTTCGGTAAAAAATGTGTTCACTTTAAAGGATAAGTTCACCTTTTGCAAAATAAATTAATAAATGCACATGTTTCTGCATGTACAAATTACTTTTTACACTGAAGTCTTTAAGGCATTTCACCTGCGATCAGCAGATCATGTGTTTAATGCTTGGATCCTGCAGACACTCAGTAAGCTGTCTGTCAATACCTCATATGGGCAGGCATTTATTGAATGGCAGGAAAAATCATTAGGCTACGAGAGCGCTCACCAGCACCTTCACAGTTCATTGAGACCTACAAGCCATTAGCTGCAATTAGTGTTGGTACTTTTAGGCTTTCATTCACAGGAAACTGTGATTGAGTGGTACAGCCATGTGAGAAGAGCCCTGCATAGCTGCACGGTTTTTAAATTGTGACACCGGGTACAGAGAGAAGATCCCCCTCGCAGGAGCTACAACATGTTATATGTTCCACACTAAACATATTCCAAAGGTGACCCTTAAAGATTCCAAAGGTGAACTTTAACCACTTGCCGACCTGCTCATGTACATATACGTCAGCAGAATGGCACGGACAGGCACATGTACGTACCTGTACGTCCTCTGCTTGACGGTGGTGGGGGGTCCGATCGGGACCCCCCCCGGTACATGGCGCGGGTCGGTAATCTTCAGGAGCGATCCGGGATGCGGGGGCGGCAGTTCGTTTTTGTCCGCCCCCTGTCGCTCCCCAGCCAATCAGCTTCCTCCCCCGCCCTCCTCTGCCTGCATTGTAAACACAGGCAGAGGAGGAAGTGATGTCACCGCTCCTCCCGCCGGTATTTTCGTCCGGCGGAGGAGCGGAGACATCACACAGTGAGTACACAAGCACTACACTGACACCTGTACACATAGGCTTACGATCCCCCCCCCGGTCACCCCCCGATTGCCCCCACCAGCCCCCCCCTGTCACACTGTCACTAAATTGCAGTGATCATTTACTGATCACTGCATTTAGTTTCAGTGTGACAGGCAGTTAGTGTCAGGCAGTTAGTGTTAGGTCCAGGATAGCCCCCCAATAAAGGTTTTAACCCCTTGATCACCCCCTAGTTAACCCTTTCACCCCCCTTTTTCCAGCGTCACTAAGCGATCGTTTTTCTGATCGCTGTATTAGTGTCGCTCGTGCCACTAGGTAGCTAGTTTTTTTTTGAGGTTCGCCGCCATGTTTTTATAGCGTTAGAAAATTTATGGGGGTACCTAACGCTATAAAAACATGGCGGCGAACCTCAAAAAAAACTAGCTACCTAGCGGCACGAGCGACACTAATACAGCGATCAGAAAAACGATCGCTTAGTGACGCTGGCAAAAGGGGGGTGAAAGGGTTAACTAGGGGGTGATCAAGGGGTTAAAACCTTTTTTGGGGGGGGGGGTAGGGGGCTACCCTGGACCTAACACTTTTAACCCCTTGATCACCCCCTAGTTAACCCTTTCACCCCCCTTTTGCCAGCGTCACTAAGCGATTGTTTTTCTGATCGCTGTATTAGTGTCGCTCGTGCCACTAGGTAGCTAGTTTTTTTTTGAGGTTCGCCGCCATGTTTTTATAGCGTTAGAAAATTTATGGGGGTACCTAACGCTATAAAAACATGGCGGCGAACCTCAAAAAAAAAACTAGCTACCTAGTGGCACGAGCGACACTAATACAGCGATCAGAAAAACGATCGCTTAGTGACGCTGGCAAAAGGGGGGTGAAAGGGTTAACTAGGGGGTGATCAAGAGGTTAAAACCTTTATTGGGGGGGGGGGTAGGGGGCTACACTGGACCTAACACTTTTAACCCCTTGATCACCCCCTAGTTAACCCTTTCACCCCCCTTTTGCCAGCGTCACTAAGCGATCGTTTTTCTGATCGCTGTATTAGTGTCGCTCGTGCCGCTAGGTAGCTAGTTATTTTTTGAGGTTCGCCCGCCAGGTTTTTATAGCGTTAGGTACCCCCATACATTTTCTAATAAAGGTTTTAACCCCTGATTGCCCCTAGAGTTAACCCTTTCACCCCCCTATTGCCAGCGTCACTAAGCGATCGTTTTTCTGATCGCTGTATTAGTGCCGCTGGTGCCGCTAGGTAGCTAGTTATTTTTTGAGGTTCGCCCGCCAGGTTTTTATAGCGTTAGGTACCCCCATACATTTTCTAATAAAGGTTTTAACCCCTGATTGCCCCTAGAGTTAACTCTTTCACCCCCTACTGCCAGCGTCACTAAGCGAACGTTTTTCTGATCGCTGTATTAGTGTCGCTGGTGCCGCTAGGTAGCTAGTTATTTTTTGAGGTTCGCCCGCCAGGTTTTTATAGCGTTAGGTACCCCCATACATTTTCTAATAAAGGTTTTTAACCCCTGATTGCCCCTAGAGTTAACCCTTTCACCCCCTATTGCCAGCGTCACTAAGCGATCGTTTTTTTCTGATCGCTGTATTAGTGTCGCTGGTGCCGCTAGGTAGCTAGTTATTTTTTGAGGTTCGCCCGCCAGGTTTTTATAGCGTTAGGTACCCCCATACATTTTCTAATAAAGGTTTTAACCCCTGATTGCCCCTAGAGTTAACCCTTTTACCCCCTATTACCAGCGTCACTAAGCAATCATTTTTCTGATCGCTGTATTAGTGCCGCTAGGTAGCTAGTTATTTTTTGAGGTTCGCCCGCTAGGTTTTTATAGCGTTAGGTACCCCCCATACATTTTCTAATAAAGGTTTTAACCCCTGATTGCCCCTAGAGTTAACCCTTTCACCCCCCTATTGCCAGCATCACTAAGCGATCATTTTTCTGATCGCTGTATTAGTGTCGCTGGTGCCGCTAGGTAGCTAGTTAGTGCCAGTAACGCTTACACCCACGCGCAAAACATACTCCCCCCATATGTGGAATTACACCCCAAAATACATTCTGCTGCTTCTCCTGAGTACGGGGCTACCACATGTGTGAGACTTTTTGGGAGCCTAGCCGCATACGGGACCCCAAAAAACAATCACCGCCTTCAGGCTTTCTAAGGGTGTAAATTTTTGATTTCACTCCTCACTACCTATCACAGTTTAGAAGGCCATAAAATGCCAAAATAGCACAAAAACCCCCCAAATGACCCCATTTTGGAAAGTAGACACCCCAAGCTATTTTCTGAGAGGGATGTCGAGTCCATGGAATATTTTATATTTTGACACAAGTTGCGGGAATATGATAAACTGATTTTTTTTTGCACAAAGTTGTCACTAAATGATATATTTCTCACACATGCCATGGTTATATGTGGAATTGCACCCCAAAATACATTCTGCTGCTTCTCCTGAGTACGGGGATACCACATGTGTGGGACTTTTTGGGAGCCTAGCCACGTACGGGGCCCCGAAAACCAATCACCATCTTCAAGATTTCTAAGGGCATACATTTTTGATTTCACTCCTCACTACCTATCATAGTTTTGAAGGCCATAAAATGCCAAGATGGCACACAACCCCCCCAAATGACCCCATTTTGTAAAGAAGACACCCCAAGCTATTTGCTGAGAGGCATGTTAAGTCCATGGAATATTACATTTTTTTGCCCCAAGTGATTGAATATTGACCAAAAAAAAAAAAATTACAAAACGTTGTCACTAAATGATATATTTCTCACACATGCCATGGTTATATGTGGAATTGCACCCCAAAATACATTCTGCTGCTTCTCCTGAGTACGGAGATACCACATGTGTGGGACTTTTTGGGAGCCTAGCCAAGTACGGGACCCCGAAAACCAATCACCGCCTTCAAGATTTGTGTGAGTGAAATCAAAAATGTATGTCCTTAGAAATCTTGAAGGTGGTGATTGGTTTTCGGGGTCCCGTACGCGGCTAAGCTCCCAAAAAGTCCCACACATGTGGTATCCCCGTACTCAGGAGAAGCAGCAGAATGTATTTTGGGGTGCAATACCACATATAACCATGGCATGTGTGAGAAATATATCATTTAGTGACAACGTTTTGTAATTTATTTTTTATTTATTTTTTTGGTCAATATTCAATCACTTGGGGCAAAAAAAATTAAATATTCCATGGACTCAACATGCCTCTCAGCAAATAGCTTGGGGTGTCTTCTTTCCAAAATGGGGTCATTTGGGGGGGTTGTGTGCCATCTTGGCATTGTATGGCCTTCAAAACTATGATAGGTAGTGAGGAGTGAAATCAAAAATTTATGCCCTTAGAAATCTTGAAGGTGGTGATTGGTTTTCGGGGTCCCGTACGCGGCTAGGCTCCCAAAAAGTCCCACACATGTGGTATCCCCGTACTCAGGAGAAGCAGCAGAATGTATTTTGGGGTGCAATTCCACATATAACCATGGCATGTGTGAGAAATATATCATTTAGTGACAACTTTGTGCAAAAAAAAATCAGTTTGTCATATTCCCGCAACTTGTGTCAAAATATAAAATATTCCATGGACTCGAAATGCCTCTCAGCAAATAGCTTGGGGTGTCTACTTTCCAAAATGGGGTCATTTGGGGGGGTTTTGTGCTATTTTGGCATTTTATGGCCTTCGAAACTGTGATAGGTAGTGAGGAGTGAAATCAAAAATTTGCGCCCTTAGAAATGCTGAAGGCGGTGCTTGGTTTTCGGGGTCCCGTACGTGGCTAGGCTCCCAAAAAGTCCCACACATGTGGTATCCCCGTACTCAGAAGAAGCAGCAGAATGTATTTTGGGGTGCAATTCCACATATAACCATGGCATGTGTGAGCAATATATCATTTAGTGACAACTTTTTGTAATTTTTTTTTTATTTTTATTTTTTTGTCATTATTCAATCACTTGGGACAAAAAAAAAAAATATTCAATGGACTCAACATGCCTCTCAGCAGTTTCCCTGGGGTGTCTACTTTCCAAAATGGGGTCATTTGGGGGGGTTTTGTACTGCCTTGACATTTTAGCACCTCAAGAAATGCGATAGGCAGTCATAAAATAAAAGTTGTGTAAATTCCAGAAAATGTACCCTAGTTTGTAGACGCTATAATTTTTGCGAAAACCAATAAATATACGCTTATTGCGATTTTTTTTACAAAAGACATGTGGCTGAATACATTTTGGCCTAAATGTTTGACTAAAATTTAGTTTATTCGATATTTTTTACTTTTTGTTATAAGAAAAATCTTTTGTTTTCAAAATTTTCGGTCTTTTTCCGTTTATATCGCAAAAAATAAAAATCGCATAGGCAATCAAATACCATCAAAAGAAAGCTCTATTTGTGGGAAGAAAAGGACGCAAATTTCGTTTCGGTACAACATTGCATGACCGCGCAATTACCAGTTAAAGCAGCGCAGTGACAAATTGTAAAAACACCTTGGGTCTTTAGACAGCGTATTGGTCCGGGGCTTAAGTGGTTAAGGTCATTGGAAGGAGCACTTTATGCCTAAGGCAAGAAGACAAAAAAGTTTAACCTCTCCATGTGGAAAGAGTTATTTACAATAAGAGTTGTGAAATAGTGTTCTACAGGCACAGACTCTATCCAGCTAAATACATTGCTTCAAAAAGTTATAATTTCCGAGTCAAGTTCCAGCTGTAGATATTTGTCCTTTGTCTTTACATCCTTTTTTATGAACACTGCTATCTCAATATCCTCCATGATGTGTGACCACCTGCAAATCGCCTGCTGTTTTTTTTTTCATACTCCTATTAAAAACACAATAGCTCTATTATTTTTTAATAAGACGGTTCCTCGTAGCATAGGTTCAGAGGTATAAAAATTGCTAAAAAAAGTTTATATATATATATATATATATATATATATATATATATATATATATATATATATATATATATAAAATGTGTGTGTGTTATTTCCCTATTGTAACATTGTATATATTTTAAATATATTATAAAGTAATATATATATATATATATATATATATATATATATATATATATATATATATATATATATATATATGCATTTAATATCAATTTATAGTGCATACAGTACAAAAGAAAACAAAACAATTGAGGTCACCCAGAGTTTAGTGCAGGTTATACTATAAATGTAGTCTTAAGGAATGCCAACTACTGTTTTACCAAAGATCAAAAGACTATTCACTTACATTCAAGTTGATGGATATTGACTGGCACAGGCATAGAGGAACCAGGGATGTAACAAATGCTTTGATAGTCACAATGAAGTTTTTTTAGATTTTTTAGTGCTGCTTCAAAGAATATTTTCCTTTCTTTGGCACTACAATTAATAGCTTAAGGATGATCCATCTGCTTCAGCAGAATGTATAAATAGGTCCAATTAACCATTTTTTCCTGTGGGCAATTAAACTGCTGCAATATTGTTGGAAATTATGTATTAATGCTATATAAAAAAATGTCATCAATATCACAAATAAATAGTGCATTCAGTTGCTAATAGACTTAGGTATAAATACAGGCATAAACTAAAAACATACAAAGCAAAAAAAAAAAAAAAAGGCCAAGATGTATGCAAATTAAATCAAACTAAATGAAAGAAAACCATGGTTCTTTGGGGAAAAAAAGTAGTTTTCAGGTACTTTGCATATTTTCTGAAATTAAACAAGGTAGAAATTATAGTAAATTACACCCTACATACTATTTAAAGATAATATTAAATAATAATTATAACATCATTGCCTTGCATTATGTCACTTTGTATCTTAAAAATTAAAACAAAGCCTTGTGTGGGTAAATTGTAACAGTGACAATTCACTGCCTACAAGTACTTTTTTTTTTATTCTGAAAGAGTTTTTTGGTGTTTTTTATTACTTAAATAAAGACATCTAATGCTTAATAAAAACCAATGTATTTGGCTTGGAGTTTTAAATTCATAGGAAAAAAAAAGTGTGCATGACAGTGGCCTTTCAAAGTAAAACAAAACAATCTGTTTAAGAGCATTACTGTTGTATACACAGGGACCTTTATCAAATAAAGTTGATGCATGTGTCTGCACAGTTAAACATAATTTTGAAACCATTGTAAATAAGTTATAGTTGTATTGACATTTAGATTATAATCTACAAGCAACTGGTGTAATCATTTTGGATAATGTCCATTTGGTTAAGAACGTTAATAGATTTGGTAAGTAGACAGATGGTCTGCTTTAGTCAAGATGGAGTAATGTGATCTAGGTCGGTGTAACCTGGACAGCTGTCTGGGTGGACGTGTGGGATTCAAATGTATCATCACATGTAGTGTTCATGTGGATACATAAAATTAGTCAGTGTGCCGCGTCCTAAATAAATTCGAAAAAAAAAATGACTAAATGGGCAAGTCATTGACTTTATAGGCACTATGGGCCAGATTCACCAAAGAGATACGACGGCATATCTCCTGATACGCCGTCGTATCTCTGTTTCTATCTATGCCACTGATTCATAGAATCAGTTACGCATAGATATCCATAAGATCCGACAGGTGCAATTATTTTACACTGTCGGATCTTAGGATGCAATACCGCGGCCGCCGCTGGGGGGAGTTTGCGTCGTAAACCAGCGTCGGGTATGCAAATTAGGAGTTACGGCGATTCCCGACGGATTTTCGTGTTTGCTACGTCGCTGCTAGTCTAGTTTCCCGTCGCAAAGTTAGTCGTCGTTTGACCTGCCCTAACTTTACTCAGCAAACGTATTGCTGTTTAAAGTATGGCCGTCGTTCCCGCATCGAAATTTAAAATTTAACGGCGTTTGCGTAACACGTTCGGGAATACGGAAGTACGCTACGTGCGCCGCCGTTAAAAAAATGACGTCACGCACGCAAAGCACGACGGGAATTGCGAAACTGAGCATGCGTAGTAGGTCCGGCGCGGGAGCGCGCCTAATTTAAATGCCACACGCCCATTTGAATTGGCCCGCCTTGCGCCGGAGGCCGCCGGCGTAGGTTTTCATTGGAAGTGCTCTGTGAATCAGGCACTTGCGATGAAAACTTGCTTCGGTGTACGTTACGCCGCCGCTCACCTACCTGAATCTGGCCCTATACTCTGGTAAGGATATAGTCAGAATTCAAAATAAAGTTTATATAAAAATAGATTTGTTACAAAAAGGAAAACATTATACATATAAAAGCTAAGTTCAATAAGAACTGTATAGAAACAAACTTAACAGCCTTTGCATTAGCCTATCAAAGCCTACAGGATAGAATATAATAATATTGAAAAATATTGAAGAAACATTTCTGGAGATATAAACTCCAACCGTTTACTTAGTAAATACATCCTGAAAGGGATTGAGGAGCCATAGACTTGATGTCTGTATGATGTTGTATACAAAGCTGTGGCTTGACGGGGGCGTGGTCTGCCGGTGCTGAAGATGGCTGCTTAGACCCAGCGCTCGTCTGCCAGGGGAGAGTACTGGAGCGAACGGAGCCTGATTCGGACCGTGAAAACCCGCCCATCGAGTCTCTTGTGACCCAGAGCAAGGACCGGAGCTATGTCCAGCAAACAAAAACCGGAGCGGCACCCGCAAAAGCTGGCGGCCTTCTTCCACTATCCATCCCAGGTCAGTCAGCTGCAAAATGGCGCCGTCAGGAGTGCGGGGTCCGAGGCTTACTCGGAACTCCCAGATGTGGACCCCAATGACCGGGACTCCTTCCGCCCTACCTCACCTTCTGCACCTAAAACGGGTGAAAACCCGATAACGGGAAGCTCGGCGAAAGCGCGGATGCGCACTGATCGCGGCCCGCCGCGGATGTCCTCACAAATCGAGGCCCCGGCTTGCGGCCTACTACCTGCGAATCAGGCCATGCAATCCTCAATGGCCTCCTTTCCTACTACAGGGCAACCAGTGGTGGACACCACATTAAAAGATATGTTGTTCTCCCTCCAGAACTCCCTGATGACAGACCTGTCTTCCGTATTCACTAAAATGAATTCTGAACTGCATGTTATGGATGACAGAGTGACGCACTTGGAAGATAGCATGGGGGAATGCACGACCACAGTGAATGAGCTGGTGGACTCCTATGATGACATGAAAGAAGAGCAGAAATGGATGAGGGCCAAGCTGGCCGATTTAGAGGACCGTTCCAGGCGAAACAACCTGAAACTTAGGGGGGTCCCGGAATCCATTTTGCCTGCTGATCTTCCCAAATACGCCAAGGAACTTATGCACATGATCTTGCCGGATGCTTTGCCTAGAAACCTTATAATCAATAGAATTCATCGCATTGCCAAGCCCTCACATCTGGCTGCCTCAGTCCCTAGGGATGTGCTGATGAGAGTTCACTTTTTCCATATTAAAGAACAGTTGCTGATGACCGTCAGAGGGGGACCGCCACTACAGGTGCTTTTCCCTGACCTCTCAAAATATACGCTGCAACTTAGGCGTCAACTCAACCCGATTACCAAGGGCCTTCACAACAAGGTCCAGTATAAATGGCGCTATCCGGCTACCTTACTCATCGTAAGAAATGGAACCTCGCACGTGATCCAAGACCTGCAGAAGGGGCTTCAATTGCTCCACTCATGGGGAATCATCCCTGACCCACCTCAGGGTCCTTCGCCCCTGAAAGAGCAACGCGGATCCAGGTCTGCACGGCGCAACCTCGACAATGACAGCGGGGGCTCGGATCCTATGACTTAAAGGTCTAGGGCTTCCATATAGATATCTATGAGACAGATGCTCTCCCTGTTTTCTGCTTGTTTTCTTTTTGGTTTAATACAGCTGATGTATGACATTCGTTACCCCAACGTAGTGGTTTAGCTGGGCAACCCGTCCCTCTACTCCATTGTTTAATCTTTTTGGCGGCACCTCCGCCGTAAGTTTGCACTAGTTGTTTGCAACCAGTTTTTTTTGCTTGTTCAGTTACTGTTACCTGACTTACTGTT
The DNA here is from genome assembly GCF_905171775.1 of Rana temporaria. Lineage (NCBI taxonomy): Eukaryota > Metazoa > Chordata > Amphibia > Anura > Ranidae > Rana > Rana temporaria. The sequence goes on from NC_053493.1 coordinate 224,046,836, forward strand.
ACAGTGAACCCGCTACCAGTGCAGGGCCCTGCACGATACGGATCTACGTCTGACTACACGTCTGACTACAGCCTCGAGGGTGACCTTGTCCTCCTAGCACGGTCAAGCTCATCCATCTCCCGGAACCGCAAGTGACTTTCTCTTCCACTTTTCACACAAACTCGGACCCTAATGGTGGCTACTATCTTGTCCCTTAATGCCAACAGCCTGAACCATCCGGCAAAGAGACACTCGTTATGGAAAACTGCATTAGACTTAAAGTGCGACATATTATGTGTCCAAGAAATGCATTTTCTTTCTGCCGGTGCACCTGCCTGTACTAACAGACACTTCCCCCAAATTTTTTCGGCCCCTTTTGTCTCCAAGAAAAGAGGGGTGCTCATAGCAATCAGGGATACTGACAAGTTCCTCCTGAACCGCGTAGAGATAGACCCGGAGGGTCGCTATCTGGTATTGGTATGCAATGTAAATGGTATAGACTACACCCTGGTTAACATTTACGCTCCCAACGTCAAACAGATCAGTTTTCTCCGAAAAGTAATGAAAATCGTCCACCCCATCAAACAGGGAAGCCTTATTGTATGTGGGGGTTTCAATCTAGTCCCGGAAGTCCATTTAGACTCCACCACCCCTTCTAAACTGAAGGGAGTCCACACTGACGTCTGGAGATGTTGTTACGGTTCGGAACGTGACTACACGTACTTCTCTCCCCTCCACAAAACGTATTCACGCATTGACTTGTTTCTCACTGACAAATGGTTTCTGCAATCCGTCAGCGCATCTGTGATCCACACCATGACCTGGTCGGACCATGCCCCCATTACCATCACCATTGCTAACTCTCAAACCGCAAGACCTACATATATATCGAGAGAACTAACAATTATATTTTACAACACCCCTCTTTCTCGCCAAAAATCTCTGACCATCTGAAGGAATACTTTGATTCCAATACGGGCTCGGTGCCCGATCCAGGCATGGTGTGGAACGCGCATAAGGCATTTATTAGAGGAATCTTGATTCAGCTGAGCTCTGCCCATAAAAAGAACAGAACGTTAAGAATAGATAATCTTGTCTCGCAAATAGACGCTTCCGAGCGTCTTAATAAATCCAACCCAGACTCGACTAGGGCTGCTCACATACTTTCCCTAAGACAGGAGCTGAGGCTCCTTCTTTTGCATTTCTACGAACACACCCAAAGAAAATTAAAAGCCTTTTCTTACTCCACATCTAATAAGGCTGGTAAGGTTCTGGCACAACGCATCAAGGGTCGGAGAACTAAAAATAGGATAGACCATCTCTTTCACCCACACACCAAGGCACACCTTAAAAATCCCCAGGCGATCGCCGATGCATTTAGCACATACTATAGAGACCTGTACAATTTATGTAATGACCAGGACACGCATCAACCCTCTCCGACAGACATAGACAACTTTCTCAACCACATATGTCTCCCGTCCCTTTCAGCAGACCAACTGGCTCGGCTGAATGAACCCTTCACGAGTACGGAAATTATTGCAACCATTCACTCCCTACCGCTGGGGAAATCCCCTGGCCCAGATGGGCTCACCAGGGAATATTTCAAACACTTTTCCCCACAACTAGCACCCACCCTAACTGCAGTATTCAATAGTGTGGCGGCTTCTTCCAAATTCCCTAATGAATCCCTGCAGGCACTTGTTGTTACTCTGCCCAAACCGGGAAAAGTCCCGACGACACCCCAAAACTTCTGTCCGATATCACTCCTCAACCTCGACCTAAAAATCTATGCGAAAACGATTGCCACAAGGCTTATTAATATCATGCCCACACTGATCCACAAGGACCAATCCGGGTTCACGAATGGCAGGCAAGCGGCGGATGCCACGCGACGAGTGATCGATATTATACATTACGCCGAGTCCAGCGGAACGCCTTCTCTGCTCCTAGCCCTGGATGCAGAGAAGGCGTTCGATAGAATCCATTGGGGCTACTTACGTTGAGTTCTCCAAAAATTGGGGTTCCAGGATCACATATTCAATGCCTTACTTGCTCTTTATACATCCCCGTCAGCGCAAGTGTTCTCTGCCGACATGCTCTCCCAACCGTTCAACATAACCAACGGTACTAGGCAAGGATGCCCGCTATCATCGTTGATTTTCAATCTCCTTATAGAACCTCTTGCAGAACACATTAGACAGAACCCGTACATCTCTGGATTCCAAATAGGTACCGATTCTCACAAGATAAGCCTGTTCGCAGACGACGTCATCCTTATGTTAACTGACCCGACAACGTCACTTCTAGAAGCGCAAAAGACCCTTCAGTGGTTCAGTGAGGTATCATACTATAAAGTTAATGCCAACAAATCCTATATACTAAACTTAGGTCTTGACACCACTACCAGGAACCTGCTGCAAACACAATTTCCTTACAAATGGGCAGACCACGAAACATCCTACCTGGGAGTCCAACTGACAAACTCCACCAAAAATGTATTTAAAAGTAACTTCAAACCCTTCCTCGAGACACTACAGAAAGACACTACTGATTTGGCCAAACACGAGCTCTCATGGTCTGGTAGGCTCGCAGCATTCAAAATGATGCACCTGCCCCAATTACTGTACCTATTCCGCACTCTCCCCATCCCTATCCCGGCGTCCTATTTTCACTCTCTACAAACCATCTTGAATAAGTTACTATGACAAGGCAAGAAACCCCGCTGCACAAAACAACTTCTCACTAAACATAGATCCGCGGGTGGTGCTGGGTCCATAGATTTTAAAGAATATTACTGGACATCAATTCTCACTCAGCTTAGGGATTGGTTCCAGCCGCTCCCCCTTACCCTGTGGGAGAGGCTGGAATCTTCACTGATCAAACACAACAATCTTCGCGACTGGATCCTGGGGGTCCCACTCGGCACGCTTGTCTCTAATTCGCTCCCTCCCACGATGAAAGCGTTGGCGTTAGCTTGGGAATTCCTCGTGCAGCAATGTGAAACTCACCCGCATCCTTTCCACCCTCCTATACCATTGACCAGCCTGACACATTGCACTGCAGACCTTCGGTTAACACACTGGAATGCCAAGGGCATCTGCTATATTCAAGACATGTTCAGTGGAGACACATTACTCACGTTCCCACAATTACAAGAAAAATTTGAACTTAACCTAACGGAGCTATTCACCTACATCAGAATTAAATATTGAATATCTCAGATGTCAAAGCCAATCTATGCTATACCACCTAAAGTATGGCCGTTTTTGACCGATCACCTCCCGAAAAAGAAAGGAATTTCCCTCTTTTATAACATTTTCCGCCAAAAATTGATCTTTTCCAAAGCCAAACCACATGACCAATGGGACATAGACACAGGCCAAATAATTACTGAGGCTCAATGGTACTCTGCTCTCAGATCCATTTACAAAGCTACTCGAAATGCGGCGCTGTGGGAGCTCACATTAAAAATTTCCCTACGGTGGTACCTCACGCCAGCTAAACTAGCTAAATTTGGAGGGAACACCTCTGATACATGTTGGAGATGCGCCAAATCTAAGGGCGATATTCTGCACATAATGTGGTCTTGTCCGTCCGTTAGTCCATACTGGTCCGCTATTTTCCAAATCCTGTCAGATATACTTGGTAGCCCTCTACCTCCTTCCCCAGCTCTGGCACTGCTTAATGTGAATTTAGACTTGATCCCCACTGGCATCAGATTGGTAGTCACCAATATCCTACTGGCCGCTCGGCTGAGCATAACCAGATTGTGGAAATCCACAAAACCCCCGACAATAGAAAGCACTATTGAATTGGTGAATCTGCACTATAATTACGAGATGACGTTGGCCTCTAGCAGAGGTCGCTTCAGAGAAGCCCACGAGGCGTGGCTCGCATGGACAGGTTGGTCCAGGGTAGCATTGTTTCTGTGAACCCGGTGGTCGTAGAGGCTGCTTTGGTGGACAGTATTTCAAATATGGTAGTCACTATAAGACATGTATGTAGGATTCATTATTATTTTCTTTTTCTTAACCGCTAATCCTGATCTTCTTGCTTGAACTGCATTACCTTTGTAACATGTTCGCTGTTTTTGTGTATTGCATACACACTCTTGACGAGAAACTGGTGTATACCTTGCTTTGTATGTATATATTTGTGAAAACCTAATAAAAACTATTGATAAAAAAAAAGCAAAAAAAAAAGCTGTGGCTTGACATGTTTTGCGCCTTTTGTAGCGCTTCTTCAAAAAGCCTCTAATTAAGTTTGCTATAATGACAAGGAAAATGTATAAATAAATTAACATAGCAACATTAATTCATTGTTCATATTTATACCAACAAAATTGTGTGTCTAGGCAGGCAACGTGAATACAGATGTGAACAGGGAGCAGTCAACAAAGAGGAACCCCAAAGGACACCAAGATGGAGGGCGGGCCGAGGCTCATCGCGGCTACAGATTGCCCTATGAGATGCACAGTATGAACGAGGATATATAGTCACATGAGTAATATAGATCATTAGAATGAATAAAAAATAGTTGTTTTAAAAAAATCAAAAGGTATTAAAGATAACTAACTGCAATGGAACAAAGCAATTATATTCACTTACTATCGTAAAGCATGAACAGCAGTGTCCGGTTTAAGGATCCTCAAAAAGGAAGGGGGGAGGGGGTTTTAGCCACCCAGAGATCAAATATTGCTATAGTTGAGCAATAGCAGTTCCTAGAGCAGCAGTAGATAATTAGAGATCAGGGGATCTGAAAAATATTTGTTGATTAAAGATTAGATATTATAAGTGGTGACCAAAATTCATAAGAGTCTGTTGTAAAGGAGCCGCAGCTTACCTAACCTCGTCCTGCTAGTCCATATAGTGCTGCAAACAGTGGTATTAAAGTAAAGCTTCACAAGGCGCACACAAGTAACAACCAACGGTGAACAACACCAAGCAGTAAAAAACGCAGCTGAAAAAACACAAAGGAAAAAGGGTAAGGATGAAAATACTTTTATAAGTCTTTACATTCAAGTACAAGTATATAATATGTAGTGCCTGTTCTTTAACAACACTCTGTTATGTGATTGGTCTTTTGCAGTACTCATCTTCTACATCACTATAATCCTGGGGCTAGTGAGCTACTTGCTATCTACATTTGTAAATATTCTCTATATGTTTAATTTTGATCAAGATAATTTCCTTCTATGCTGTAATGAGCCTGATTCCATGTACTCTGTCTGCCAAATAAATGTCAAATCCCCATACAAGTTCAGTAAATGTTGAAGCACTCTAGCTTTAAAAATACTATTAAGCTCACCTCCAACTCTAATTGGCAGTCGGCTATTCTCATAAGAATCAAAAGTTTTTTGGAAACCCTTATATATATTCTGAATTATCAACTTATTATTTTTCTTTATCATTTTATAAACATTTGTTAAATAATATTTATTATTGTGTGCGTTGGAGGCTGTGCTTGCAGATGTGGGGTTGCGGTCGTATTTGGGATACCCTGAGCTGACATCAGGCGGTCTCCTGGCTTCATTTGTGGTTCATCCATTATTGTTCCTCTTTGCACAGTATGGCCGCACTTGATACCGCAGTGTGTGGTTTATTCACTGCAATATCATAAGTGACCACTAGGTGGAGCTCTAGCCCACCTCTGTGATCACTCTCTTTCCTTGCTAAGTGTCGCTTTACATCATGCAGCACATGCACGGTTAGATGTATTGCGGCCAGCTCTGATGAAGTCACTCGGCGGCACCGGAGTGTCCCTATTTAAGCACCGATCGAACAGGTGCTCAGTGCTGCAGTCTCCCGGGAGACGTGTGGATCACCCATGTGCCCGCTTTGCTTGTCCTAGGTAAGTCTGCGTTTGTTCCGTTTTTTTGATCCAAAGGGATTTGATAATGAATATCTTATCATCCTTACCCTTTTTCCTTTGTGTTTTTTCAGCTGCGTTTTTTACTGCTTGGTGTTTTTCACCGTTGGTTGTTACATGTGTGCACATTGTGAAGCTTTACTTTAATACCACTATTTGCAGCACTATATGGACTAGCAGGACCAGGTTAGGTAAGCTGTGGCTCCTTTACAACAGACTCTTATGAATTTTGGTCACCACTTATAATATCTAATCATTAATCAACAAATATTTTTCAGATCCCCGGATCTCTAATTATCTACTGCTGCTCTAGGAACTGCTATTGCTCAACTATAGCAATATTTGATCTCTGGGTGGCTAAAACCCCCTCTTCCCCTTCCTTTTTGAGGATCCTTAAACCGGACACTGCTGTTCATGCTTTACGATAGTAAGTGGATATAATTGCTTTGTTCCATTGCAGTTAGTTATCTTTAATACCTTTTTGATTTTTTAAAAAAGCTCTTTTTTATTCATTCTATTGATCTATATTACTCATGTTCACATCTGTATTCACGTTGCCTGCCTAGACACACAATTTTGTTGGTATAAATATGAACAATGAATTAATGTTGCTATGTTAATTTATTTATACATTTTCCTTGTCATTATAGCAAACTTAATTAGAGGCTTTTTGAAGAAGCGCTACAATAGGCGCAAAACATGTCAAGCCACAGCTTTGTATACAACATCATACAGACATCAAGTCTACGGCTCCTCAATCCCTTTCAGGATGTATTTACTATGTAAATGGTTGGAGTTTATATCTCCAGAAATGTTTCTTCAATATTTTTCAATATCAATATATTCTATCCTGTAGGCTTTGATAGGCTAATACAAAGGCTGTTAAGTTTGTTTCTATACAGTTCATATCGAACTGAGCTTTTATATGTATAATGTTTTCCTTTTTGTAATAAATCAATTTTTATATAAAACTTTATTTTGAATTCTGACTATATTCTTACCAGAACATAGTGACTATAAAGTCGATGACTTGCCCATTTGGTCATTTTTTTTTTTTTTTTTTTTTTTCGGACGTGTGTCATATGCCCAGGTCTGCTAGGCCAGAGATTGGGCTTATCCTGTGGGTATCTGGCTGCCAGGCTGTGTGAGGGCCTATCCAGAAGTAAGAGGGCAGTGCAGGGTTGGGATTGCGGCTTGCAGTCCAACCAAAAGTGATGGTTCTGTCAGCTGGATAACCAGTCATGGTCGGAGGTAGAAGGGGAGCTGTCACCAATAAGGGACCAACCACCTTTACCAGGGACCACAGTGAGTAACTGAAGCAAGTACCGAAACAGTATTCTGACCACATGGGTAAGTTTGAGAATCTAGAAACTTCAGGCGGTGATCAAGTCAGGGACCCAACCAACAGAGGTGACGCTTGCAGAGCAGCCTTGTGTGTCAAGCCAGGGTTGAAGTTTGAGAAGTATCTGGAGTGGCAAGCTAGGGACCCAGCAAGGAAGCAGGGGTGATGCTTGAGAGAGATACCACCACAAAGATTGGAGGAGCTCAAGGGATTCAGAGTCAGTAAATTAGTGGATCTAGTAAGAGAGCGGGAGCTCAGTGTTCAAGAACTACAAGAAGCAGTTGCAGTGAAGTTGAGGGAACTGTTACGTTTGAGTTGGGAACTGTTAAAGACCGTTGCCATAGGAGACAGCAAGCAATCCTGCACATGCAGATGTGACGCCTTGCTGGGGTCTTTCCCTACACGACTGTCCTATTGAATTCTCAGACTCTGTCACCCACTAAGCCTCACAACCTCCTACATATCAAAGGATGTCAGCTATCTTTGGCCATAGAGGTTCTTATTAGACTGGAAGAGGAAAGAGAAAGAGAGGGAGGAAGAGAGAGAGAAAGACAAAAAAAGAGAGAGAGAAAGAGAAAGTTTTCTCTCAAATACTTTGATTTATTTTGAATTTAAATTCTCATTACATTGTCTGCCTATGAAGGTCACTATCTCCTGACCCCTTCAAGTCTCAATATTGTACTATGGAAGTTATTTCTAGCCCTTTACGCTTTCCTTACAGATTAATGTTTTGCATGCTCATTACCAGCACTTCTACAAGACAGCATAAATCACTATGTTGTCCACATTTACAAGAGCCAGCTACTGCAAAATATGTTTCTTTGTTATATTCCTGTTACACCAACACATTTCACTGTGTTTTACAGATTTTAAAACATATTTATACAATTAAAGCTTACTGAAGTATACATAATGTGCAGGCAAGCTGTCTTAGTGTTGCTAGAGTTTAAAACCTCAGTCAAATTTTTTTGATGTTTCTGTCTCTGCTGTAAGATTCACTCTCTATTTGTCTGGGTGATCACCGTTGTCATCAGAGCAAGAGGTGATGGCAAATAATCCATTAGTGACACATGTTCTGGTGACAAGATTCCCCTCAATTTGAGAGATTCTTGAGAGATGTATACTCATCTCCTGTTGCAAAAAATAGTGTAAAAAGATATATTGCGCTAAACTACAAAACGTTTGAGATAAATATAAAGTGAAACTACAAAATGTAAGGCAGCCAACACAACAATGGAAAATTGTGGAAAAAAAGAAAAAAGAAAAGTGCAGCACCAAATGAAACCGGTCTGCCCTGCTGAGAAATACCATGTATTGTATCCGTGGTGAATCTAGATATCACACCTAATGCACAGTGTATACAAATATAGTGTGAGTATTAAGTGAATCAAAACAGCAGTGAATCACATAGAATGGACCTGAATAGACCTTCACGGTCCAACAAAGTCTACAAATATAATAACCAGTGTCAGAAGAACATTGTAATTATTCCGTGAAAAATAAAAATATGTAATTCTATATTGGAAAAAGTACATAGTCCCATTAAATACACAAGGGTATTCTTATATTCTCATAGATGGAAAAAACGCTCTCCTCTCTGATACATGGTGTCCCATCTTCAGATAGGTGATCATTACAGTAAGAGTAGATTAAATACGCTTACCAGCTGATGTAGACCCACAGCTCACCGTACGGTGGGGGGTCCTCAAGGCTTGTGTGGGCCGATTGCCCTACCTGGTTACCCTCCCGGACAATCCAGATGATGTTCCAAACAAGATCCTTTACAGCAGCCGAACAAAGAATCTACAAAGGTGATTATCTTGTTGATGAATGGAATCCTCAGAGGATCCAACACAGATGAAAAGAAAAGGAGAGAGGACACCTACTCATAGCGTAAAAAAGTATTCAATTTAAAAATCAAAAAACATGCTCATAAAAAATCCAACTGAATCTGAAAAGATCACACATATAAAATGTCCATATAGATAAAGCGCCAATTCACAGCAACCACAGCAATCGCAGAAAAAGTCCTCAAATAGGTGGTGAAAAAGTCAAATGCGCAGTAAAGGTGGATATATTCAGTAAACCCGACCGGTTTAATAGACATCAACAGGGGTGCATATCTGAACACACCACCCTCCCTGCGCCTTAAATAACCCCCTTAATCATCCCCATGAGACCTCATTCCCTTGCACTGTCCATAACTCGGCGTGCGTTCCAAATTCACTCACTTCTGCTCTCCATACGCTCCAGGTGCCCGGAAGTGACACACCAGGGTCGAATCTGACTGGCCCCCACAACTTCCGCTATCCATGCGCTCCAGGCGCCTGGAAGTGACAAGCCAAGATCCGATTGCCCGCCCACAGCATAGATCTCCCCCAATCCATAGCCTCCTCCAAATGAATGGCAGGAGGCCGGAGTAGACCTCACCGCCCCTCACACAACCGGCGCATCACTGGAACAGAGCGCGTCACCATTACGCACAAACTCCGCCCACAGCAAACGCAGCCGCACGGCAAGGGGAGACATACGCTGCAAACATGCACATAACTGGCACACGCCACCCAGCGTAACCAGAATGTGTCATGATGCAATGCGTTCCATCTAAGTAGGTCCAATGGGCTCATAGATCATTAAAGGGCCAGAGGACAGTGAATATACCCCAAAAAAGGGGGGGTTTAAATTAGATTAAAGCAGAAGGTAAATAATGCCAAAAGGCCCATATACAGTATCTACTATATAGAAAAGGAGCCTCCTATTGCAGAGAATGGAAGCTGTAAAGCCCCCTCATCTCCACACACTCATAGGCTCATTGAGATGGGAAATGTTTAATTTCAATCATCGAGATCAGTCTCATAGGAATATAGGGGTACAGACATTCATATCTGTCAAAGCATGTATTCTGAACAAAAAAAGAACAATTAATTATAAAATATTATAAAAAATTGATTACAGTATGCATGTATCAGGATTGATTAATAAAAGAATTTACGTCCCACTCTACATTAAGGCCATGGGGCACATAGAATTTTAACTGGTAAATCCAGAAAACTTCTAATCTGGATACTCCCCGAACACTAGGTTCCCCTCTCCAATGGGGAACAAAGTGATCGATGATCTGAAAGGTAGTACCTTCAACCTGCTTATTATGCTGTTCCAGGTAGTGTCTAGGTACTGTAAGTTTGGGGTATCCCTTTTTGATTTTGGCAATGTGCTCACCTACCCTTGTGGAGAAACTTCTTATAGTGTGACCCACGTTTCCCACAAGGGCAGGTGATAAGATAGACGATGTGTCTAGTCGAACATGTAAAAAAATGCTTCATGGGAAATACAAATCCTGTGACTGTGGATTTGAAACTCGTGGTTTTCTTTCTATTATGGTTATGTAAACATACCTTACATCTCCTACAGGGATAATATCCCTTGGAGAGAGGAAAGAAAGAGGTTTTAACTGGGGGGTCTGGTATATTAGGTGCAATTTGTTTTTTTAGAGGCATAGCCCCTCTGTAAATCACACCTGCTTCCATGGGAAGAACTGGTCCCAGCAGAGGATCGCTTTTCAAAATCCTCCAATGTTTCCGGATAATATTCTTGATTTGTCTATGCTGGGTTGAAAAAGTAGTAAAAAAGGAGTTTTTGAATTTGTTATCTCGTGCTATTCTAGTTTTCTCTGTAGTTAGTATAGACCTGTCCATAGTCGAGATTTTTTCTATTTCTTCATCTATGGCGGTGCTCAAATAACCCTTGTCCACGAACCTCATTTTGAGGGTCTGTGCCTGAACTCTGAAATCCTCCAGGTTCGAACAGTTCCGTCTGATCCTGAGTAGTTGGCTACAGGGCACCGAGCCAAGCCACGAAGGATAATGGCAGCTGTCCTTTGGGATAAATCCGTTGCGGTCCGTGCTTTTGAAATGAAACTTAGTTTTTAGTTGGTTATCCTGTACAAAAATTTCCAAGTCAAGGAAATGTATGCTTGAAAAACTGGCCTCATATGAGAGACTAATCCCAACTTGGTTGTTATTGAGGCCCAACATAAAGTCATCCAGTGATACTCGATCACCTCTCCATAGGAGGAGGATGTCATCTATGTACCGAGCCCAAAAAACGATCTCAGGTCGTTCCAGGGCATAGACGACATCCTCCTCCCATTTGGCCATGAAAATGTTGGCCAAGCTGGGGGCAAACTTGGCCCCCATAGCCACCCCTTTCTGCTGTAAAGCTGTTTCTGCTATAAAGCCTGGCCAATGGCCAAATGGGAGGAGGATGTCGTCTATGTCCTGGAACGATCTGAGATCGTTCTTTGAGCTCGGTACATAGACGACATCCTCCTCCTATGGAGAGGTGATCGAGTATCACTGGATGACTTTATGTTGGGCCTCAATAACAACCAAGTTGGGATTAGTCTCTCATATGAGGCCAGTTTTTCAAGCATACATTTCCTTGACTTGGAAATTTTTGTACCGGATAACCAACTAAAAACTAAGTTTCATTTCAAAAGCACGGACCGCAACGGATTTATCCCAAAGGACAGCTGCCATCATCCTTTGTGGCTTGGCTCGGTGCCCCGTAGCCAACTACTCAGGATTAGACGGAACTGTTCGAACCTGGAGGATTTCAGAGTTCAGGCACAGACCCTCAAAATGAGGTTCGTGGACAAGGGTTATTTGAGCACCGCCATAGATGAAGAAATAGAAAAAATCTCGACTATGGACAGGTCTATACTAACTACAGAGAAAACTAGAATAGCACGAGATAACAAATTCAAAAACTCCTTTTTTACTACTTTTTCAACCCAGCATAGACAAATCAAGAATATTATCCGGAAACATTGGAGGATTTTGAAAAGCGATCCTCTGCTGGGACCAGTTCTTCCCATGGAAGCAGGTGTGATTTACAGAGGGGCTATGCCTCTAAAAAAACAAATTGCACCTAATATACCAGACCCCCCAGTTAAAACCTCTTTCTTTCCTCTCTCCAAGGGATATTATCCCTGTAGGAGATGTAAGGTATGTTTACATAACCATAATAGAAAGAAAACCACGAGTTTCAAATCCACAGTCACAGGATTTGTATTTCCCATGAAGCATTTTTTTACATGTGCGACTAGACACATCATCTATCTTATCACCTGCTCTTGTGGGAAACAATACATGGGTCGCACTATAAGAAGTTTCTCCACAAGGGTAGGTGAGCACATTGCCAAAATCAAAAAGGGATACCCCAAACACACAGTACCTAGACACTACCTGGAACAGCATAATAAGCAGGTTGAAGGTACTACCTTTCAGATCATCGATCACTTCGTTCCCCATTGGAGAGGGGAATCTAGTGTTCGGGAAGTATCCAGATTATAAAGTTTTCTGGATTTACCAGTTAAAATGCTATGTGCCCCATGGCCTTAATGTAGAGTGGGACGTAAATTATTTTATTAATCAATCCTGATACATGCATACTGTGATCAATTTTTTATATTATTTTATGGGCGGAGTTTGTGCGTAATGGTGACGCGCTCTGTTCCAGTGATGCACCGTTTGTGTGGGGGTGGTGAGGTCTACTCCGGCCTCCTGCCATTCATTTGGAGGAGGCTATGGATTGGGGGAGATCTATGCTGTGGGCGGGCAATCAGATCTTGGCTTGTCACTTCCTGGCGCCTGGAGCGCATGGATAGCGGAAATTGCAGGGGGCAGTCAGATTCGACCCTGGTGTGTCACTTCCGGGCACCTGGAGCGCATGGAGAGCGGAAGTGAGTGAATTTGGAATGCACACCGAGTTATGGACAGTGCAAGGGAATGAGGTCTCATGGGGATGATTAAGGGGGTTTTTTAAGGCGCAGGGAGGGTGGTGTGTTCAGATATGCACCCCTGTTGATGTCTATTAAGACGAAACCGGTCAGGTTTACTGAATATATCCACCTTTACTGCGCATTTGACTTTTTCACCACCTATTTGAGGACTTTTGCTGTGATTGCTGTGGTTGCTGTGAATTGGCGCTTTATCTATATGGACATTTTATATGTGTGATCTTTTCAGATTCAGTTGGATTTTTTATGAGCATGTTTTTTGATTTTTAAATTAAATACTTTTTTACGCTATGAGGAGGTGTCCTCTATCCTTTTCTTTTCATCTGTGTTGGATCCTCTGAGGATTCCATTCATCAACACGATAATCACAATTGGAGATTCTTTGTTCGGCTGCTGTAAAGGATCTTGTTTGGAACATCATCTGGATTGTCCGGGAGGGTAACCAGGTAGGGCAATCGGCCCACACAAGCCTTGAGGACCCCCCACCGTGCGGTGAGCTGTGGGTCTACATCAGCTGGTAAGCGTATTTAATCTACTCTTACTGTAAGGATCACCTATCTGAAGATGGGACACCATGTATCAGAGAGGAGAGCATTTTTTCCATCTATGAGAATATAAGAATACCCTTGTGTATTTAATGTACTTTTTCCAATATAGAATTACATATTTTTATTTTTCACGGAATAATTACAATGTTCTTCTGACACTGGTTATTATATTTGTACACTTTGTTGGACCGTGAAGGTCTATTCAGGTCCATTCTATGTGATTCACTGCTGTTTTGATTCACTTAATACTCACACTATATTTGTATACACTGTGGATTAGGTGTGATATCTAGATTCACCACGGATACAATACATGGTATTGCTCAGCAGGGCAGACCGGTTTCATTTTCATAAAGAGGCTAATCATTGCAAGCACCCCTGTCAATGTTAAATGGTTTATTTCATACACTTTTGCAAGTTTTCAGTTATGCAATTGGTAAGCTGCAACAATTTGGTACATTTTATGGTTTAACCACTTGACATCCGGCCAATTGTCAAAATACGGCCGCAAGGTGGCTCTAAATTGCCGGGAGGATGTCTATGGATGTCCTCCGCTCCTCCGGCCACCGGGGGGCGCGCGAGCGCCGCTGTTGGCGCGCGTGCTCCTGCGGCATCAATGAAGGGCCGATGCGCGTGCCTGGTGGCCGCGATGTCCGCCAGGCACCCGCGATCGGTGGATACACAGACAAGGACGTGGATCTGTGTGTGTAGTTGCTCCATATCTACCCAACGTTTCGTCTCTCCGTGTCTACACCAGTCCACCAACCTTGTCAGATGTGTTGCTCGGTAGTATTTTACTATGTCTGGTACTGTCATCCCATCTACTTTCTTCGGCATTCTCAACAATTCTCTCTTTATTCTAGCTCGTTTCCCCGCCCATATACATTTTAAAAACAAACTACCTACTTGGCGGAGAAAAAATGCTGGAATAGAAATTGGGAGTGCCTGGAAGAGGTACAACATTTTTGGCAGAATACTCATCTTCACTATACTACTCCGGCCAATCCCTGTTGCCATTTGTCTAAGAGTATTCATATTGAGTCATACAAAGATAGAAAATTCAGCCCAAAAATATTCTTTATATTTGCTGGTATATGTGTACCCAGATATTTCAGGGCATTCCCCCATTTAAATCTGAAGTTCCGTCTTATGGTATCCCCTAAAATAGCGGGTACTGACACCTCCATTGCCTCGGATTTAATACTGTTAATTTTTAAGTTAGACATCCTTCCGTATGACCCAATTTCGCTTACCAGGTTGGGGAGTGAGATATGTGGATTGGTCAAAGAAAAGAGCAGGTCGTCCGCATATGCTGCCACCTTGTGTATCTGCTCTCCCATTCGAATTCCCTGGATATCCAGCTTCTGACAGATTCTATTTAGTAGATGCTCCAATGAGAGAGCAAACAACAAGGGCGAGAGAGGGCATCCCTGTCTCATACCGTTTGAGATCTTAAACGGGCATGATAGTACTCCATTTACTTTTACTGAGGCACGTGGGGTCGTGTAAACACTCATAATCCACCTGATCATGTGTTCCCCCAGCCCCACCTGTCTCGGCACCTCCTCCAGAAACCGCCAACTCACTCTATCGAACGCCTTTTCCGCATCGGTGTTCATAAAATACACAGGGAATTTTTTTTGTCTCAGGAGGAGGTGCCGAGACAGGTGGGGCTGGGGGAACACATGATCAGGTGGATTATGAGTGTTTACACGACCCCACGTGCCTCAGTAAAAGTAAATGGAGTACTATCATGCCCGTTTAAGATCTCAAACGGTACGAGACAGGGATGCCCTTGTTGTTTGCTCTCTCATTGGAGCCTCTACTAAATAGAATCCGTCAGAACCTGGATATCCCGGGAATTCGAATGGGAGAGCAGATACACAAGGTGGCAGCATATGCGGATGACCTGCTCTTTTCTCTGACCAATCCACATATCTCACTCCCCAACCTGGTAAGCAAAATTGAGTCATACGGAAGGATGTCTAACTTAAAAATTAACAGTATTAAATCCGAGGCAATGGAGGTGGCAGTACCCGCTATTTTAGGGGATACCAAAAGACGGAACTTCGGATTTAAATGGGGGAATGCCCTGAAATATCTGGGTACACATATACCGTTGGGTAGATATGGAGCATCAGGTTAGCCCAATACCATTATCTAGGGCACCGTGGTGTTATGCAGCACTACCTACCCATCTTAAGAAACATCCTACAATAGGACCCATGTTACAAATATTAGCAAAGATATGTAGGAATCAGGAATTTTCAGCAAGACACTCACCAATGTTACCCATATTAGGAAACCCTAATTTTACACCAGGTCTGGAAAAGGGTAACTTTGACCAACTTAGAGAGAAGGGCATCTACCAGGTGTCACATTTTATGCAGTCGGGCTTCTTGCCGTTCATAGGCGACCTGACAAAGACAGGGGGGCTTTTGAGCTCACACTCTGGCAGGCAATCCAGGTAAGCCACTTCTTGAGATCTGGGGCCTGCGGGGGGATTTCAAAGGCATTTGACAGCGCTTGAACTATATTGTAGTGAGGAGGAACCACTCTCGCGAGTGGTATCCAAGATGTATGGCCTGTTGAATGCACCCCCGGAAGATTATGTGATGTCAGGAATTAGCAAATGGGAAGAGGCCTTGGGGAGGAATTTTACTCCAACTCAACGCAAACAGATTATCCTGTTGACATTTAACTCCTCGATCTGTACAAAAACTCAAGACAGTTATAAAATTCTTACACAATGGTATTATACTCCAGTAAGGCGTGATAAATTTGCAAAAGAAAATTCGGATCGATTGTGGAGATGTGGGAGAGAGCTGGGAACACTCTTGCATATATTTTGGTCCTGTGAAAAAATTAGACACTATTGGGAGGAGGTGAGGAGAATATGCCAAAAATGTATAGAATACCAGATACCAAATGACCCCGCCTTTTTCTAGCTTCATTGTTCGCAGATTCCGGTCCGGAATTACAGGAAATCAGTGGTGTGTCATTTGATCAATTGAGCAAAGGCGGGAGTCACCCAAAGATGGAGGGATTCTAGACCTCCCTCCATAGCAGGATGGCTTAATAGGACTCAGGAGATAGAGGCAATGGAGGACTTAGTCCTCTCGGCCCAAAACAGGAGGAAACAATATAATGAAACTTGGATAGGTTGGAAAGCATTTATTAACTCAGAGGAAGGGAAGAGAATGTTGGAAGAGAGATAAGAGGAGAAATGTAAATTATTTTGAAATTGGATATCTGCATACGTGTATAAAGGGACTATATAATATTGTCAGCCTTGTATCTCAAGGGGTAGTGGGAACTGGGGGAGGGTTTTTTTTTTTGAGGGGGGGGGGTTGTTTTAGGGTGAAGAGGATAAAGAAAGAAGGAGAGAGGGATATATAAAGTATAGATTAAGTGTCCGATCATGCTGTATAGATGGATAGAATAAGGAAGAATAGGTATGGATGTGTCATATCTGTATATCTGTAATAGTTGGACGTTGAATTTTATGGAATATGTATTCTGTTCTGTATGTCTCTCTTTTTGATAAAATAAAAATATAAGATATTAAAAAAAAAAAAAGAAATAATGTTTAGTATTTCAGTTCTTTAGTAGTTCATGAATGAATAAAATAGATTGTAGCAATCAATGTCAATTATGTATTACACATTTAGTTCATTATCTTGGCATTCGTTTTGCATTTTGCCTCTCCCCGAAAATGTCATTTAAAACCAGGTGCATCACTTTTAAACAATCTGTTAAATATTATATAACGATACATATAGAATTTAATGAATTCGTTCACATCTTCAGACTTCCTATTCAAAAAGAGAAATTAGAAGCACAATTAGGTATTTTCCTTGACATCTTAAATGCTTAAATAATCATTACATTTTCTCTATTTTAGCAAAATGCATTAGAGAATATATTGAAAGTAAAATAAAGGTGGTTTGGGGTGTTCAAAAATTATTTATTAAAAGAAGAAATTAAGTGATGTACAATAACATGAAAGGTAATGATTATTATCATTTGACATTAACGTTTAAAGAGGGGTATGCAGTACCTGGTACAAAACCAACCTAAGTGGTACTGTAGCCTGTTATACATATAAGTCAGTGTTTCTCAATTCCAGTACTCAGGCCCCCCCAACAGGTCAGGTTTTCAGGATTTCCCTCAGATGAAAAGGCTGTGATGATTACTAAGGCAGCGAAACTGATCAAATCACCTGTGCAAAATAATGGAAATCCTGAAAACCTGACCTGTTGGGGGGGCCTGAGGACTGGAATTGAGAAACACTGATATAAGTAAACAAAGGAAAGCAGGGAAGGGTGGGGGTAAGGGGGAAGCAGTGATAGGGGGGAAGGCAAGGAGTAGAGTAGCAAGTTAGTACTTAGAAGTGTTAAGTTATATCATATAGCAAGCATTTTTCGATAGTCAAAAATCCATACTCTAACCCAGAAGGCTCTGTTTAGTCTAGGAGGGTGGGGACAGGTGTGTAGAGCATCTTTGGGTCAGGGCAGCTAGTAAGAGGTGGTATTTGGGTGGTGAGTAAAGAGCTAAATCAGACTCTGGGGTCTGATAGCCAACATCGCCAGTGTTTGTATAATTTGTCCAGTGTCAAATAGGAATTCCATTGATAGGTGATCATTAAGTATATCAATGGTGTTGCAAATTTTAGGTGCATGAGCCTGTTGCCAGAAACGGGTAATAGTCAGTCTGGCAGCAATTAATATGTAATGATAGGATAATATTTTAGGGGCCAGTGTAAAGCCTCGTACACACGATCAGTCCATCCAATGAAAACGGTCTGAAGGACAGTTGTCTTAGGTTAACCGATGAAGTTGACTGATGGTTCGTCGCGCCTACACACCATCAGTTAAAAAAACGATTGTGTCAGAACGTGGTGAGGTAAAACACAACAACGTGCTGAAAAAAAACGAAGTTCAATGCTTCCAAGCATGCATCGACTTGATTCTGAGCATGCACGGGTTTTTAACTGATGGTTTTGCATACTAACGATTAGTTTTGACCTATCGGTTAGCAATCCATCGGATAAATTTTAAAGCAAGTTTGCTTTTTTTTAACTGAAGGTTAAATAACCTATGGCGCCCACACACGATCGGTTTGGACCGATGAAAATGATCCATCAGACTATTTTCATTGGTTTAACCTATCCTGTGTACAAGCCTTAGGAGGCCAAAACCAAAGAGACCCAGCTGGGGGGTCAAGGTATAATGGGAGTTAGTGATGCCCTGAATAATGGCAGTGATGCTTGCCCAAAATAATGATAGGTGGGCATTACCACCAGATATGCAGCATATGCCCATCTTGGTCGCAGTTTCTCCAACATTTGCTGGACTGTGATGGGAACATCCGAGATAGTTTTACTGAGGTGTAGTACCAATTATATAGTATTTTCATCAGTGTTTTTCCAGTAGGAAATGTTCCTGGAATAAATTGTAGAGGTACGAATTGCTTGGTACCAAGTGTGGGGATGCATCCAAATTTGTAATATGAATTCCCACTGAGCTAAAGTTGGTGAGTGCTCCTCCTGTGTAAGCTTTAGTAGTAACCCATAGGGCCCTTTCACACATGCGGACCGTATGTCCGCATTTTCATCCGTCCGTTGCGGATGAAAACGGGACATACATGGGTCCCTATGTGATTACAGGTGTCAGCGGATGACCATCCGCTGACACCCGTAATTGTCCACCTCCGCAAAGATCCGCATTTGCGGACGGAAGAAAATCCTACTTTTCTTCCGTCTGCCGGATCGGATAAACACAGACATACGGTCCGTGTTCATCCGATCCCCCATAGGGGAGAGCAGAGGAAAGACAGGGCGGTCCCTGCACAGTGTGCGGGAACCGCCCTGTCAGCTGCCAGCTCAGCGGGGATTTTACTGAGGATCCCCGCTGAGCTTTTGCGGACACACGGAGGCGGATCATTACTGATCCGCCCGTGTGAAAGGGCCCATAAAGGTAGGATATTATTATTATTATACATAATTGATATAGCGCCAACAGTTTACACAGTGCTTTGCAATGTAGAGGGGGGACAGCGCAATTACAGTACAGTTCAATATAGAAGGGACAGGAGGGCCCTGCTCATAGAGCTTACATTCTAAAGGGAGGGGGTGGTGGTACAAAAGGTAATAGATGCAGGGAATGATTTGATGGGGGTGGCTCGGGAACAGTTGTTAGGTGGGTGTGGGATAGGCTTCCCTGAATAAGTGAGTTTTCAGGAATCTCATAAAGTTGGACAGGTTAGCGGCTAACTTTGTCTTTGAATTGAATGAAGAAATGCAAAATGTCCCTGGTGAGGGTATTGTATAAAGTTGGGATGGTATGGCAGAGTCTTAAATATAGATACAAATCTCTATTATGGATATCAAAGCGGTACTTGAGCTGGTTGAAATTTACTGTTACTTATTTTTTAATAAAAAAAAAAAAATCCAAAAAAAGTGTGCTTGTAAGACCGCTGCGCAAATACAGTGTGACAGAAAGTATTGCAATGACTGATATTTTATTCTCTAGGGTGTTATAAAAAATGTATAATGTTTGGGGTTTCTAAGTAATTTTCTAGCAAAAAAAAAAAATGTTTTTAACTTGTAAACAACAATTCTCAGAAAGAGGCTCAAGTGGTTAATAGATGAAAAAAAGTAATGAAAAATCCTCATCTTGGGAACAAACAAAAGAAACATCTTCACCAAATGATTACAATGACTCTTTAAATCAACATTGGCTTAACTAAAAAAGCATTATTTTTATATGGTACTCTAATAACACATATAGTCTTTGATTTCAGCAATATGTGTACAGTTAGAATTCGACTGGGGTTTGATGTAAAATTAAGTTCAAATTTCAGTCCAAATTTCTCAAATTCTGATAAATTTTGTTTCGGAATTCTGAGCATTCGGTAAAATTAGTTTAAATTGTAATTTGGGTATTCAGATATATCCAAATCTCCGAATAACTAAAAATTTGTCTGAATATTAATTCGGAATGAAACAAACCACACATGTCTAATGCTAGTTCTAGGTCAATAAGGCAAGAAAGTACTGAAGTTAGAGACAGCTAGAAAACTAGTATTTTCAGAATGAGATCCAGAATGGCAGGTATTATGTTTATGTCAGTTTAAGCACTTCAGCCCCAGAAGATTTTGCTGCCCAATGGCCAGCACATTTTTTTTGCAATTCGGCACTGGGTCAAAATTGACATCCTTTTTTTTTTTTTTTCACAAATAGAGCTTTTTTTGGTGGTATTTGATTACCTCTGCGGTTTTAATTTTTTGTGCTATAAATAAAAAAAGAGCGTACATTTTGAAAAAGAAAGCAATATTTTTTACTTTTGCTACAATAAATATCCACAATAAAGATCTAATTTTTTTTTTGCAATAACCGTATACTGATTGGTTTGCACAACAGTTATAGCATCTACAAAATAGGGGAAAGATTTATGGCATTTTTATTAATACATATTTTTTTTTTTACTAGAAAGGGTGGTGATCTGCGATTTTTATCATGACTGACATTATGGCAGACACATCTGACACTTTTGACGCTATTTTGGGGCTATTATCATTTATACGGTGATCAGTGCTTCCTTGCCGCTGAGCGTACGCACATATGCGGTCTCAGCTTTAAGGGGTTATACCAGGATGATGCCTGCATCATCCCGGTATCGTTTTTAGAGCGGGCGATCGGCTTTCCAGGGATAACCACCGATGTGGCTAAAATCAGCTCGGTTGTTATCCCAGTGGAGCGGGAGGGGACTTCTCCCTCCTCCCGCTGCCTCTGCCGCTCTTACCGGGCCTCCCGTCCCACCGCGAGACCTGATCTACGATCCGACCACCTCCAGTGCCCAACCACAGACTGGAACGAAGCCGCAAACGACTTTGATCCAGTCTATTCAATGTAAACACGGAAGCAAAGTCACAGCGTCACTTCTGTTTTTGGCAATCTGAATACTTTGAAGTGCAATGGAGGGATCGGGGGTCTTTTAGACCCCCTCCCTCCAAAAAGAGTACCTGTCACCACCTATTACTGTCACAAGTGATGTTTACATTCCTTGTGACAGCAATAAAAGTGATCAAAATATATATTTTTTAAAAACTCAATTTGATTTGATAAAAATTAAAGCGCCCCCATCCCCGCAAGCTCACCCAGCAAAGAAAACGCATACAGAAGTCGCGCCTGCATATGTAAACGGTGTTCAAATCACACATGTGAGGTGTTGCCGTGATCAGAAGAGCCTCCTCTGTAACTCTAACCTGGAGATTTTTAGGTACCGTAGTTTGACGCCATTCCACGGGTGCGTAAAATTATAAAGCATGACATGTTTGGTATCTATTTACTCGGCGTAACATCATATTTCACATTATACAAAGAAATTGGGCTAACTTTACATTTTCATTTTTTTTAAACTTATGAAAGTAAATTTTTCCCCAAAAGTTGTGTTTAAAACACTGCTGCACAAATACAGTGTGACATAAAATATTGCAACAATCGCCATTTTATTCTCTAGATTCTCTGCTAAAAAAATATATATAATGTTTGTGGGTTCTAAGTAATTTTCTAGCAAAAAATACAGATTTTAACTTGTAAACACCAAGGGCCAGATTCACAGACGAAGTTCGCCGGCGTATCTACTGATACGCCGGTGTACTTTCAAATTTTCCACGTCGTATCTTTAGTTTGAATCCTCAAACCAAGATACAACGGCATCTGCGTAAGATCCGACAGGCGTACGGCTTTGTACGGCTTCGGATCTTAGATGCAATACTTCGGTGCCCGCTGGGTGGAGTTTGCGTCATTTTCCGTGTCGGGTATGCAAATTAGCGATTTACGACGATTCACGAACATACGCACGGCCGTCGCATTTTTTAACGTCGTCTGTAGTCGGCTTTTTCCGGCATATAGTTAAAGCTGGTATTTTGCGGCGTATAGAGAGACTTGCCACGTTAATTATGGCCGTCGTTCCCGCGTCGAAATTTGATTTTTTTTTTATTTTTTGCGTAAGTCATCCGTGAATAGGGATGGACGTAACTCACGTCTAAGTTAAAAAAATTATGTCCCAGCGACGTCATTTAGCGCACGGCGGGAAATTTCGGGACGACACATGCGCAGTTCATTCGGCGCGGGGACGCGCTTCATTTAAATGAAACCCGCCCCAAACCCGCCCAATTTGAAATCCGCCGCCAGAAATACACTACGCCGCCGTAACTTACGGCGCGAACTCGCTGAGGATTCAAATATACGCCAGGTAACGTACGGCGGCATAGTGTATCTCTGATACGCTGCGCCGATCGCAATGTATGTGGATCTGGCCCCAAATGTCAGAAATAGGCTTAGTCATGAAAGGGTTACAAATACACTGATTACTGTGTAAATGACACTGGAAGGGAAGGGGTTAACCACTAGGGGGTGAGGAAGGGGTTAAGTGTGTCCTAGGGTGATTCTAACTGGGGGGGGGGCTGGGCTACGAGTGAAATTACATTGATCACTGCTCCCGATGACAGGGAGCAGTAGATCAGTGTCCTGTCACAAGGCAAAAACAGGGAAATGACTTGTTTACATAAGCATTTCCCAATTCTGTCACTCTGTGACACAATCGCGGAACACTAGCAGACATCGAGTCCGCGGGTCCCACGCCAGAAAATTCAAAGCAACATACCATTCTGCCATTCTGCAGACGTATATCTACAGGAGGCGGTCGGCAAGCGGTTACGTTTTATTTCACCAACGTGCAGGGCACAAAACCTGTTGTAGGGCAGGGCATACTGTAGTTATGTGAACAGGTCCTAAATTAGGGGAAAAAAAGGAAAACAAAAGTGGAATTGGTGCCCATATTAACCAATTACATTTGTCTTTCATTCTGTGGAACAATTAAACAAGAATTCTGATTGCTATATGCAACAATTCAACATTTGTTTTCATTATACTTTTACTTGTAATAATTGAGCCGTGTGGCATTCCAAGTAGTACAAGTTACAAGTAGTATAACAGTGAGAAACATAAATATAATCTCAAAAAGCATTATTGATTTTAGGAATTGTTTATGGACCAGTATAACCAGAGAGTGGGCTGAAATGAACCAAAAAAAGCCTTCCAAAAAAATAAAATAAGCACAAAGCTCTGTACAGCCTTTTAAAAGGTATCTACATTTCTCACTTAAATTATAACTGCTTGTTTACAGCACAGCTACAGTCTACTCTATGGAGCCATTTATTAAAAATGCATACAGTTATTTCAGGTTTCTCAGTCATCAGGCCTGTTGATCATCATGGGCTAGTACAGAGGTATTAATAAAGAGACCAAACAACAATTTGATACAACATTTTTTTATTTAGCTTTGGTAAAATTGGCCACGGTGTCATCCATAAATGTGGGGGTGGGGTTACAAAAAATTCTCAATAAATAAATTAAATTACAAAAAAGGCCATCTTGGCTAAACTTTAAACTTTAAAATAAAATTAATTGCTGTCCATCCAGCAAAAGCTGGACGACTACTCCCCCAATACGGACGACAACATGACTTATTAAGACAAACATGACAGGGAAAGGGTGGGCGGGTGGGCGTCGCTGCTCGTCAGGAGACGTGACTGAGCGAATCGCCTCAGCCGCTCCCTTATATAGGCTCGCTCAGCGCGGGCAATGCCTCACGTGAACGGACCTATCAGGGAAGGGGGCTGCCGCAACTCACCAATCAGCTGCTGTTACTACCCCCGGAGCGCGGCAGCCCACTTCTCCCTCTGTGCTATCCCATGCAGGTTCAGCATACTGCTGTAACCTCTCATGGGCTAGTACAGAGGTATTAATAAAGAGACCAAACAACAATTTGATACAACATTTTTTTATTTAGCTTTGGTAAAATTGGCCACGGTGTCATCCATAAATGTGGGGGTGGGGTTACAAAAAATTCTCAATAAATAAATTAAATTACAAAAAAGGCCATCTTGGCTAAACTTTAAACTTTAAAATAAAATTAATTGCTGTCCATCCAGCAAAAGCTGGACGACTACTCCCCACCGGCCGAGGCCAACCGCGAAGCTGTTGGCCGAGGCCCCCCCACCACCGTGGCTGATTCGACCATGTTCTGGATGCCCATATTAAAAATGTCCAGGCCTATGCCCGACAGATGAATCTGGTCTTCCCGAAACAACCCGGGCAAAAAACCCTCCAATTCGAAATGGCGAAAGGAAGAACCACCAATTGAAGGCATAAACCCATGGATTGTCCTATTAAGGCGTTTACGGATCCTATCTATGTAAAAAAGGGTGCCATGCGGCGACCATAACAGCCTGGGAACCATCTCGGAATATGATAACACAGTCCCCGGGAACATTAGGGCTATGGAATGGAGGTCCCTTTTCATCTCACATAACAAGTCCCATGTGTTAAACTTACCCAAGTCATTCGCCCCTGCGTGGATAACTAACACTTGGGGTTGGGGCCAGATAGAGGACAAATAAACTAGGTGGTCTTTGACATTGCGCCACCGCATACCTCTAACACCTGACCATAATATTAAAAATAACTCGGGATCCAATCCCAAGTTTGCAGAGTATGATCTGGATCCGGAGTGCTTGTAAGCCCAGAACACGTAGGAGTGACCTATGACCCAAGCGATTTTTCTGGACAAATCTGAAAAGAAAATCATAGAGTTAGAAGACTGGGACGGACATATAACTTATATCTATTGCTGCCCCACCTTCCCACCTTCTTAACCCTACTCTCCGAAAAACCTAGGGCATCGGCTGTGGTGGCCGCCCCAATTCTGAAAGAATGGGAAGAAAATTGATACCCAGATAAGTTTAAACGCTTCAAGCAGGAGGCCAGCACCGCTGAAAACTGATACCTTGTTAAAGATGACAAGTCTTCGTGGATAAAAAAGGAATCGATACCAAATGGTCTGACCGAAAGATAATTACGAACATGCAACACAGGACAAATAGCCACATTAGGAGATCTAGATAGGGAAAACCACTGACCAACCTGGGTGGACTTGGACCTGGACAAAAAAAGGCGAATCGAACCGTCGTCAAACTGGACATGAGAAAAACGGAGAAATGAAAAAGAGTTTCTGTTTGCTGCTGTGAACTCGCCTAACCTGAGGGCTCCAAAAAATGCGATAGAAAAAGCAGCCTTGAAAAGAAAGGACTCGAAACTAGATGAGCAGACATCTTGGAGAATCCCCAGAAGGTCGATCAAAAGGGGAATCGATATGGGACGCCTATTATCCGTTGAGGGCCTAGACCTCTTAAGGCCTTTCAGAACTTGGGTGACCTGAAAGAAAGAAGTAAGAGAAGGAAGGCCTGCAAACTTTAGGAAAAAAGAAACTCCCGCCAATATTTTACCTATGGAAGCCGGAGAAAGATTAGCTTGAATGAGAAAAGACAAAAAAGACAAAGCCACGTAAGAAGATACAGATAATGGATCCAAACCCAATGGTTGACAGAACGAGCACCATTTGAGCCATGAAAGCCTATAATCCCTCCAGGTGTTTTCTGCTACTGAAGCCTTGAGATTCCGGAATATTATTCCCAAATTAAGCCCCAGAGGAAGTCTGGGCAAGGGGTGCCACGTTGATCCGCTGATGGCGCCAACTCTCGGAATCTCTTGAACTGTGAACGAGATAAAGAATCTGCTATGTTATTTTCTTTACCTGCAATATGCTCAGCTCTTAACCATATGTTACAGTTCATACAATGTAGTACGAGGAAACGTAATAGCTTCAGAACGGGATCAGACTTAGAGGACAGAGTATTGATGGCAAAAAAGACACCTTTATTATCTGTATGAACTAAAATTCTACGATTCCTAAAGATGTCTTCCCAAACAACCACCGACACTATCACTGGAAAGAGTTCTAACAAAACTAGATTTTGAAGTATATCCTTCTGGAGCCAATCAGGGTGCCAGGACTGGGCGCACCAATGCCCATTTAAGAAAGCCCCGAACCCAGAAGAGCCAGCTGCATCAGTGAAGAACTCCATCTGAGAACTATTAATAAAGTCTATTTGCCAAGCCGAGGAGCCATTGAACTCATTTAAAAAAGCATCCCATATTTTTAGATCATCCTTGATGCTTTTTGAAATACGAAAATGAGCGTAAGGATTCACCATACCCTTTATGGCTAAAGAAAACCTACGCGAAAAAACCCTCGCCATAGGGATGACTCTGGCCACAAAAGCAAAAAGCCCCAGCAAAGACTGTGCCTCCTTTAAGCACACCTTCTTTCTTACAAGAAAGGTTGCAATCATTGACTTCATCTTCTGTATCTTCTGCTGTGGCAACCTGAATTCCATTCGCTCAGAGTCAACCGTAATACCCAAAAATTTGATAACCGTAGTGGGAAAAACTGTCTTCTCCTGTGCCAATGGCACTCCAAAGTCATGACAGACGTCAAAGAAAACCTGTAATGATTCCATACACACTGATGACCCCCGGGGACCTAAAAACAAGAAGTCATCAAGATAATGTAGGATGAGGCCCTGAGGGATGATGACCGACACAACCCAATGTAAGAAGGAGGAAAAGGCCTCGAAATAAAAGCATGACAATGAAAACCCCATTGGCATACATTTGTCGAAATAATATTGATTCAAAAATTGAAACCCCAAGGAATTGAAACCTTGTGGGTGCACGGGAAGAAGGCGGAAAGCCGACTTAATATCGGCCTTCGCTAGCACAGCCCCTTGTCCTGCCTGTCTCAAAAGACACAGAGCCTCATCAAATGAGGCGTAGCAGACAGGGGCCTCCACAGAGGCAACTTCGTCATTGAGTGACGAATGCGGAGGATAAGATAGGTGGTGGATCAGTCTGAACGCCCCTTCCTCCTTTTTGGGTACAATGCCTAACGGGGACAACCGAAAATTTGAGAATGGCGGGTCATTAAAGGGACCAGCAACCCTACCCTCAGACAATTCTTTGGAAATTTTTTCCAGTACTATGCTAGAGTGAATGGATACGGATACTAGATTCTTTACTGGTACACACCCTGGGCCTTTAAAGGATGGCACTAAAAAACCATTCGCAAAACCTTCAGTTAGAAGAGCCGCCATCCTGAGGTCTGGATAGCGCTCGAGCCAGGGGCGCATTTTTGCCAGACTCACCGGAGTCGGGACCTTTCCCATGTGTGTCCCTGGGTCCTGTATGAGAGGAACTTGCGGCAGCTTTACGAAAACATCTGCTCGCCGCGTGGGTACCACCACAATAAGAACACTCATGTCTGTATCTACAATTTAATAAGAATTTACATTGACCCTCATTAAATGCAAAGCATACACCCTTCCGAACCGGACTCTGAGCGTAGGGCGAGGGACGAGGGGTGAACTGGGGCCTTGGTGGCAGCATAAGGTTCAACCATAAACCCACGTCTTTAGCCCCCCAGTGCAACGAGGGGTGAACTGCCAATTTTTGACGAAAATTCTCGTCATAGGAGAACCATGCGGAGCCGCCAAAGTGGCGAAAGGCCTCCGCAATGATATCCAAGTGTTGGTATAGACCTGAACACTTCACAGGGAAGCGCTCACCCATCACTGCTGCATAAATACAGAATGCTTGCAGCCAGTTTTGGAAGGTCTTGGGTACTGCTCTCCTTCTATCCTCCTCCGTTCTTTCGCTGGACTGTCTGTCAGACTTAGCCAAGAATTCCTTGGAAGACGGCAATAATGATAACATGTCCAGATATTCACCCCTCCAAATCTTCTCTTTGACTGATTTGGGCAGATGAAAACCCAGCGGAGACAAACTGCAAGGAAGGGGTTCCTTAAAGGATGATTCGCTGACCATAGCAGCAGAAGCTCTTAGGGGTAACATATTATGTATAGAGGGACATCTCACATTTGATTTGACAGTAACATCTTTATCCAGCAGTGAGGGATTACCAGCCTCATGCCACACCACACCAATCTCCTCCATATCAAGAACATTATCACTATTTCCAGCACCAGCCTCCTGTGCACTCTGACTTGCTTTATATGTCTGAGTACTCTGACTCTCACCTGGTTGTAAATACATATTAACATCTTGTGAAACAAAATCAGCACCATGACTATGTGCCCCTTTGAACTGCTGCACAATGACAGACAGAGACTCAATCAGACTGGAAAATGTAGACAATTGGTTAACATTTCTGTACACAACTTCAGGTAAAACATGCTCACCCAAGTCCCCAGGAGGGGAGGAAGAGGCAGCGCTGCTCCCTTGATGGCAAGAAGCACTTCTTGTTGCTGCTCCCTCAGCTTGAGGAGCTACATTGTTGGCTTTAAACTTCTTCTTTCTCCCAGGTTGTTTCCTGGGGGCGCCCTCGTTCGTTGCTGGTACTGCAGCTGGGCTGGGAACGGACGAGGCAGAGCCACTCTCATCTGACAGGCATCGCCTCAACCACTCCTCCCCTCCCCTGCTCTCAGCCTTCTCAAGGAGTCTGCATAGCAGCTCCTCACGGCTGTCCGGAATTCCGCGCTTCATCCTGAGAGAGAGGGAGAGGCGGGCGTCGCTGCTCGTCAGGAGACGTGACTGAGCGAATCGCCTCAGCCGCTCCCTTATATAGGCTCGCTCAGCGCGGGCAATGCCTCACGCGAACGGACCTATCAGGGAAGGGGGCTGCCGCAACTCACCAATCAGCTGCTGTTACTACCCCCGGAGCGCGGCAGCCCACTTCTCCCTCTGCGCTATCCCATGCAGGTTCAGCATACTGCTGTAACCTCTCATTAGGGCAGTGTATGGAGACCATAGCTTCTATGGAGTAGGGCTGGGGAACAGCATGTAGTGCAGCCAAGCAGGTCATGGTAAGATGGGCTAAAATAAAATAAGAGCCAAATTCTGCTTCTATGGAGCTTCCTATGAAAGCCAACAGCAGCTGACATTGCGGGTTATTTAAGAAAGGCAAATCCACTTTGTACTATAAATGCAAAGTGCACTTGAAAATGCACTGAAAGTGCACTTGGAAGTACAGTCACTGTAAATATGAGGGATAGATGTGAAATGAGGGGAAGCTCTGCTGATTTTATTATCCAATCATGTGCAAGCTAAAATGCTGTTTTTTTATTTTCCTTGCATGTCCCCCTCGGATCTACAGCGACTGCACTTCCAAGTGTACTTTCAGTGCAATTTCAAGTGCACTTTGCACTTGTAATTTGCACTTGTAGTGCAAAGTGGATTTGCCTTTCATAAATAACCCCCATTGTGTAGCTTTGATAATCAAAATCCATGTTTTGCATGGTAATTTTAGGAATTAATGATTTTAAATTGCAAGCTTAGGGGAAAAATGCAACTAATTAGACATTTCACTCTAAAGTTTTAATCTAACATAGAGAATTCAGAGTTGCAATATATATGCTGTCTATATTGTTTAATATTCTATATTCTTTCTGATTTATCACTGCAGTCTAACACCCATTTTAATATTACTATGCATTAGCAGAACACCATATATATTAAAATATGTTATCAATCAATAACCTTAGTATTGCACTTAATATAATGCTCAAAATTGATCTTAGATAATGCAGAATGCCTTTTGTCCTTAGACTTCCTCTGTCTTTGAGCGATATTCTGGGAACTATTAATATGTAACAATTTGTTCAATAAAGGGCATCCATAACTTCATTTGAATTGTTTTCAAAGTTAGAAATGTATAACTGAATGTATTGCAGAACATTTCTTTAGCCATATTCACTGCTACTGTGTGTGTTCTAAGAAATCTTCCTACATGAAATACTGTAAAAATAAAAACACTTGTGTAACTATAATTGTTATGGCCTTTCTCCTGCTGTGGTCTCCCAGCAGTCTTTCAATATTGAGCTTTCTACATTTCCTGATACAGCTTAGTAACAGCACATATTCACAACACTGAGCAGAGTTGCATAAAAGGGGCAAATTAGTGGCACTGGCAATTAGGTAGATTCACATTTTCCTTGGATTCTTGTTCTCCAATTTACTATTTTGGAAAGCATTTATATTAAACTGGTAAAAATGATAGACCCAGTCAATGAACTGCTGCTTGAGGAATTTCTTGCTTGATTGTATGTTTAAAGTGTTGTAAATTTGTAACTGGATGATATTTAGTTTGTGAAAGCACTGTGCATTATAAAAATGTATAATATTGTGTTTGTGCATCTTAGGCCCCATACTCACGACCAAACATGTTTGCTGAAACTGGCCCGCGGACCAGTTTCAGCATACATGTTTGGTCGTGTGTAGTTACGAGCGTACAGAATTTCACCGTACATTTGCCCGCCGGGCCGTTTTTCAGCAGACATTTATTTCCAAACTTGTTTTAAAACCGTCCGCTCAAATCCTGTCCGAACGTACATGTTTGGTGGTGAGTACACAAAACCAACGTACAAAAACCCCGCGCATGCTCAGACTAAATGAGGCCACGGGAGCGCTCGTTCAGGTAAAACTCACGTTTCTTTGGGATATGGCACATTCGTCAATAGAAAGATTAATTCTAGCAATAGAACACTGAAGCAAAACACACAATAACCAATGCTTGATGCCGTCGTTTTCTTCATTCTTCTCTTGCTATAACTAATCAGTTATTTAGCTCATGTTATTTCAACTGAGTTGTTCCATACTCAAAAGTGACATTTGTTAGCTGTGATGTAGTAAGATTTTTGCAAACTTTTATTGGCCCGACGTATCATATTTTTAGTGGTCCTCCACATTTCAATTTTTTTGCTTTTAATGTTTAATGGTTATCTTTCCCACTTTCTTTAGGTGTTTATAGTTATGTCACCATTTAGAATATTTTAATAGGAAATAGTTTTGATTTAGCTTTTGTTTGTATATTTAACATGATTTTGTTGAAGGTTGTTTAAATTGTCTACCATGTTGGCACACCAAATGACCCCCCCCCCCCCCCACATGAGTTAGTGAATATTTTAGATTAATCATTTTATTTATTTGTAATGTTTGATGCCTAAAATAATACCCACAGTATTACAAACAATAGGCACGTTTTTCAAATCAACAAAAAGGCTTTTATTTGAGCAAATTATAAAAAGGATCAAAAACAGAATGGCAGCACTTGAACAGCTAGCAACATACATGCAAACTTGCATTTCAAACATGGTGAAGGATAAACTAGCCAACCTCAGGAAGCACACAAAATAAAATCTGAAGCAGCAGCACATAACCAAAGGAACCCAAGCTGTGGTAGTCCAAACAAGATGCCATTTGTGGGGGATCAAATGGAAGGCAGGGCATCAACGTCTCCTCTTCCTTGCAACCTTCCTTCCAGGCTGCCTTCCAGCGGGTCTTCCCTGGGCCCTTGCAGGTGGGGATGATGTGGCAGCAGGAGAATGGTGTTCAGCAAGCCGGGCCGGGTCACATAGCCCAGTGTCTGGGGTCAGCAGCTCCCTCTGCATCCACCAAAGGGCCTGGTTGATCACGCCCTTTGCCAGTTGCCTCTGCTCCTCCGTGCCTTGATTCAGGTCATGTGCCACGGAGGCACTGTAGGCCTCAGTGGGGTTGAGGGGGGCCCTCATGATGGCACTCGCCTCCTGAATCATTTTCAGGCTGGCTTCCTCCACTGCCCCCAATTTCTTCTTACGGCCTGGTGGCCTAATATAAAGTGGAGGAGCCTGGCTGGTGGTGGTTGTCCTGGGGAGCTGCTGAACGCCACTGGGCCCGGCCTCCTCCTGGCTGCCACTGACCCCTTCGGCCTGGCTGTCAGTGAGGAGAGGATCTGCCACCTCCTGGCTGGTCTCTTCTTCCTGTGTAAAAAAAAGGGACATGTTGTAATATATTTAGGAATATACTCACTCACATTTTCATGCTTGAATCTTATTTTTTGCCTTGAATTTAAACTTGAAAACAGACTCACCCTCTGACCCCTGCAGTTGTCATCCCTGACACCTATTTGTTTGCCCACGATTTTAGATTTTTACTTCCCAGCTTGTATTTTATTAACCAATATCAAGTCAAGAATCAAACAATAATTAATATTATTACATAAATAGTTATGAAACTACTATACCTCATCATCGTAGAGGCGCAGATCTGCCTCTCTGTCAGCCAGGCCCTCTTCATCCGACTCTGCAGGGCTGTGGTGATCTGGGGAAGTCCCGCTGGGAGGTAGCGTGGAGGAAAGGTTGGGATTCAGACTCGACATTGATGGCCTGCCTTCCAGTTGATCCCGCAAAAATGACATCTGGTTGTAATACCACAGCTTGGGTTCCTTTGGTGGTCTTGCTGCTGCTCCAGATCTTAGCTGCTTTTGGTGAGCTTTGTACGCTCTCCTATATGTGCCCCTGAGGTTGGCAAGTTTATCCTTCACCATGTTGGCACTGCATTCTGGCACCCATGTCCTCATGTATGCTGCTAGCTGTTCAAGTGCTGCCGCTCGTACGTCCTTATTGTGGTAATGGTCCTGCTTTGAATCCCACAGGATGGGCATTTCCCGAAATTTATCCAGCAAATGCTGGATAATGTCTTGGCTCTGCAGGAGATCCATTGTGAATTTATTTTTTTATTTTTTTTATTCTAGATAGAAAAAATGAAAAGAAACCAAAAACACAATTAAAAAAAGCCTCAGCATTTACATTGATAGAATATGTTGTTAAAAAAGTAGTACCTATATAGAAATACAAACACAGTGTCTCTTGTTTTGAAAATGCTGGCCAGCTCTGCCCCATTGGTTGGTTTTAGCTAACATTTTTTTTTAACATGCCGCCCCTTTGGTTACATTGCAGGAAATAATATAAATCTACAACCATACACAATTCTTACAAATGACAGCATTCATCAAGGCACTATTGCATGTGTAGATATCCTGCCCCTCAGCATTGATTACATGAAAGAAACTTCCTAATGACCTCTGTCCAACCAACACAGAACAATACTTGGCCTGATCTGAATACACCCTACATAATTACTAATGAGTCACAGCATTTTTGATCTCTCTATTTTGTGATGTCTACAAAAGCATTTGGGTATGAAAATCACATTCTGGTATCCAAGAGACATAATAGCTTAATAAAACTGTGCAACCAACAGACCAAACCCCCATCCCATTGCTCTACATTTTAGAGCCCGCTGCTGATCCCATGTTTAAATTTCTTACCTGCCTCTCTCACAATCCTCGTTTCTTCCGCTCGCTGAATTAACACGTAACCTACGTAATCACGTCAAGCGCCTTTTATCCACTCCGCGTATGTATGAAACGCCGCCCTCGTCACCTTTGCCATGCCCCTAATCAATTGAAAAAGTAAATATGGCGTTAACTGTGTAGGTTCTGGAATCGCGCGAATATTCTCCGCGTAACCTACGTCAATACGTTGTTGGCATTCGCGACACTCCGCATATGCAATAATCCCCGCCCTCATCTCCGCCCCTGACGGGACATTTCCTCGTTTCCACGCCCCTAATCTCTGTGGGAAGGAAAGATGGCGATGTCACACGAGCGGGCACGGAGCTCTCATGGCGCAAGTGAAGGGACAGAGGCTGGACCGTCCCGATCCAGGCCTAAAAGATATAAAGCCACTAATATGGCGTTCGAAGAAATGGTGGAGTTGGTTTACATCATGAGGAGGAAGGATTATGATGGTGAATGTGGGCCCTACAAAACACCGAACCGTAGGAAGTCACACATAATGGACAAGGTGGCAAGGAGAATGAGGAGAATGTTTGGTGTCACCAGGTCAAAGGAGCAACTACGGAAGCGTTGGTCCGATTTAAAATTGAGGGAGCCACATCACATGAAGAAGATCCTCAAAATTCTGCGTAAAAGTAAGTCCATATTATTTAAGGGGGGGGGGAATGTCTGCAATAATGTGTTGACATGTATTTTTTCACATCTGCCTCCTTGGCCTGCTTTTACTTTTGAACACGTGTAGATACTGTATTGTGTTTATGTCAAATAACAACCTTAAACAAATTTTGTGAAATAGTAAACACGCGTAATATGACATTGTTTAGCAAAAATGTGACGTTACTCCAGGAACAACACACCTGGACATGGCTGACTGGCCCCAAACTTGGTTTTCCAACATTGTTGAATAGCAAAATCACAGAAATTAAATTGAGTGAATGTGACAGGCAAACAAGATTCATTCTCCAAAATGCAAATAAAGCTGATGTTTTAACATCTTGAAATGCAAAGCACCTGTGTCTCAAAAATCAAAGTATATTTATTTGGAGGGTCGAGGAGAATTAATGTTTTGGGGGGACATCCATTTGTGTCACTTCTTTGCAAAAAAGGGGCAGGATCAGAGCTTGGCCTAGAACTACGCCAAAAATGGAGGATTGCTGAAAGAATAAACAACCAAAAATCATCATAAATGTATCGTCTATGCAATGTGTGCGATTTATGATATCCAATATCAGTGTGCTGATGAGTATACCTTTTGTTTTTTATTATTTCTTATAGGGGAAAGAAGACGCCAGCAATTGGAGGAGGCAGAGAGGGCCAGACACCCGGAAAATCAAACACCTCCACATGTTGAGCAGGAGGAGGCTGGGGAAGGAAGAGAGGAGGATGTGGAAGGAGAAGAGGATGTGGAAGGAGAAGAGGATGTGGAAGGAGAAGAGGATGTGGAAGGAGAAGAGGATGTGGAAGGAGAAGAGGATGTGGAAGGAGAAGAGGATGTAGAAGGAGAAGAGGATGTGGAAGGAGAAGAGGAAGGAAGAAAGGAGGAAGGAAGAGAGGAGGAAGAAGTTATTTTGGACTTAGAATTTATATCAGATGAAGGGCAAGTGGCGGAAGAACAATTTGGCAAATTGCAAGAAGGTGGATTGATGGATGAAGGAGGAGTCGAAGATGATGGGGAGGTGGTGGAAGAAGGAGGAGTGATAGAAGATGATGGGGAGGTGGTGGAAGAAGGAGGAGTGATAGAAGATGAAGAAATTGGGGATGTGGAAATTATCAGGCCATCAGGTCAGTGTCACCCCTATATTAATAGGGCCAAACATATGCAGATAGGCTGGAAATTATTTACATATTTTGAATGCCAATTTGTTTCTTTTTAGGGGATCAAGATGGAGTAGCACATTTTTCACGTGCAAGTGCTTCTATCATTATACAGCAACTAATGGAGTGCAGCACGGAAATGGACATTATGCAGGAAAGGATGCTAGTCATGGAGCAGAATGTGCGAAATGTCATTTCAGAGTGTAGCACGGAAATGGAGAACATGCGACAAAGGATGCTAGTCATCAACCAAAATTACAAAAATATCATGGACATGATGGGCCGTGTCAAAGACTGAACCACAGAATCCCATCCCCCGCCCATCCCCCGCCCACAAAACCCTTTTTAATTTTTGTACTTTATAATACGCCAAAATTTCTAAATGCACACACAGTGTGCCAATATGTGCTAGCTGCCATCACAGACTATCTATTGTCTGTGCTTTGTGGGTACAAACCCCTCCTCGATCCTCAAGTAGTTGAGAGGAAGGGTTTGCTCCCACAAAACACAGACATTGATCACCCATGATGTCAGATAGCACATGTGGCCATTTGTCTGTTTAACCAATGACATTTGGCGAGTTTTCACTGAATGTGTGCATTTAGAAATTTTGGCGTGTTCCAGTGTGAAAGCACACCATCCATATGACTGACTGCTGTTCATTTTTTAAATTTTTGTTTGGTGTTGATCTTTTTTGGTTTGTAAATGTTTCCATTTTCAGATCACAAAACGAACAATAAATCTCACCTAAAGAAAGAAGTTAACTAATTTTTGTAAAAAAAAAAAAAAGTTTTGTGTTGTGTTAAAATCTTGTTAAAAAAATTAGACACAAACAAATGACAAGCCCAAAAATTCTTGCGTATAGTTTCAGTGAAATTATTCTTACATTGTGTTTCGATCATTATTATTGATAATCACTGTCAATAAAGACAAAAAAATAAATAATTAAAAGCCAATATTTTGTCTCAAGAATTTGCAGGAAATGTTTTCTGCCTAAAAATACACATTTCTTGTTAAAAAATGACTAAAATAAAAAAAAAAAATGAGACATCAAAAGCAGAAAAAAGAGTGGCTTCTTATTTCTAGACTGAATACCCAGTTAGTAGATGAGTGAATAATGTGCAAATGTGGTTAGTTAATACATCTGAGTAAGTAAATCTGGCACTAGAAGTGCACTATTTTTGGAGATAACCTGGAAGACAGAAAAATAGAGAAAAAGCAGTAATGACAAACAACTGTATAAAGTCCAATGGTCTAATTATTTATTAGTTGTGAGAATATTCCTTTCTTTGGGGGCCGAATTAGAAAGAAATATGATCTGGCATAGCAATGGCCCCCCGACCCATGAAGTACTCAACATATTTGTCGCGTACCTCACGAGCAGATTGGGGGGCCAAGCCAGCGCGACCAGTGTCCAGGCCAGGAATGTTCTCTGAGGGTAGTCCTGCCTCAGAGCCCATGGAGGCTAGGTACGTCTGGGAGTGCCTGCGTAGAAAATTGTGCAAAATGCAGCAGGCAAATATAACGGTGTTCAATTTATATTCCGCCAAATGTATCGATGTCAGGAACAGGCGGAACCGGTTGCTGAGGATCCCAAAGGCATTCTCGACTACCCTCCGAGCCCTGGACAACCGAAAATTGAACACACTCCTCTCTGAGGTGAGGGTCCTCTGGGGAAAAGGCCGCATTAGGTGAGGTCCAAGGCCAAAAGCCTCGTCCGCTAGGAACACAAACGGAAGTCCTTCCACATTATCTTCATCTGGTGGCAATGCCAGACCACCAGTTTGGAGACGATCATAGAAATCAGTCCGTGCGAACACTCCCCCATCTGACATCCGGCCGTTCTTCCCCACGTCCACATATAGAAACTCATACTGTGCCGACACCACCGCCATCAACACGATACTATGATAACCCTTGTAATTATAATAGTAGGACCCCGAGTGGGGTGGGGGCACAATGCGGACGTGTTTCCCATCTATTGCTCCACCGCAGTTAGGAAAATCCCACCGCTCGGCAAATTGGGAAGCCACAGACTGCCATTCCTGTGGTGTGGAGGGTAGCTGTGGGGACAAACAAAAAAAGAGATTTAGTACTTTGGCACATAAACATTGCAAACATAATCATACAAGCATCCTTGTGCAACTTTACATTTTTTAAATAGCATTTGCAAATTATGAAGGGAGAATTTCGGGGCACAAATATATAGGGCCAATTAATTAATAAGAGACTCCACAGCCCTCTGATGGGGACAAAAACACTTTGAAGGGGGGGTGGGGGGTGTTTAAACTGTTTTTAGAAAACCAAAAAAATAAAAAAATAGTGGCATGGTGGGGGTTGGCCCGAAGATAGCATGCTGGACAGGTTAATATTGGGTAAGATCAAAATATGCAGGTAGGCCAAAATAAAAAGAACATGTAAAAGCTGATATCAACATGCATAGTGAGAAAAGGGAACGTTAGTTAAACACACAGCATATCTGGGAAATAAAATAAAAAGTTAGTTTGCCACATTATTAAAGACACATTGTGAGGTTAAAATGAGGAAACTTACCTTCATATACTCCTCGTGCATAACTTTAATGATGGCAGCACACGTGTCCGGTATGATGACCCCAAGCGCCTGCGGAGAGATGCCTGTTGAGAACTTGAGGTCCTGCAGGCTCCTCCCAGTCGCCAGGTACCGCAACGTGGCAATAAGCCTCTGCTCGGCCGTGATGGCTTGGCGCATCACAGTGTCCTGCCTCGTGATATAGGGGGACAGAAGATCCAGCAGACTGTTGAATACGGGGTCCGTCATGCGGAGAAAATTCCTATAGTCATTAGGATTATTCTCCTGGATTTCCCTAAGCAGAGGCATATGTGAGAACTGGTCACGCTGGCGCAACCAATTCTTGGTCCAGAAACGCCTCCGCCCCCTGTTTCTGGCCAAAGTACTGGAATAATGAACATATCCAGCAGCCATCCCATAAACAGCACCAACTCGCGAAAATTGACGCTGCTGCTCCATCATGGCTTCAAACCGGCCGGCTGGTCAGTCAAGAACACACTCCAACAGAAAGCACAATCAAATCCAGTGGTACCTGCAAAGAACGCACGACACACAGATACGAACGCACAGTACGAATCTGCTAAGCAGAACGAACTGCACGCCTGTACCCGAATGCCAACTACGTACCCACAAGCACACGCACTGAACGAGAAAATACTACCTGCTAAAGCCTGGAGACCGAGAAGCGCGAATCAGCTCTAACCAAACCTTCACTAACACGAGCAAAGCCGTAACTAGCAAAAGCGGAACAGAGGGCGTCGCCATTGACTTTGGCCTTTCCCTTTATAGTGACGTCAAACGTGGATTACGTGCACGCGTTCAGGTCCGCAGGGAAATATCGTCCGCTGGTGTGTACAAGCCAGCGGGCCAAATGAAAAAACAGCCTTGTACGCCGGAAACAGCCCGTCGGACATTTCGAACGGACATGTTTGCTCGTGAGTACTCGGCCTTTATGATGCAAATATGCGAAGGTTTCATTGTGGCTATTTCCACTCTAGCTGCATGCTATTGCTCAGGGAGGGTTTTTCTTACATACACACAAACACTGGTTGAACTGGATGGACAGTTGTATTTATTCAACCTTACCAACTATGGGCCAGATTCACGTAGAGCGGGCGCAATTTTACGTAACCGGTTTACATTACACCGCAGCAATTTTTCCGATTTAGTGCCCGATCCACAAAGCACTTACCTGGAAATTTGCGGCGGTGTATCGTAAACAGGTCCGGCGCAAAGCGGCCCAATTCAAATGGGGCGGGTACCATTTAAATTAGGCGCGCTCCCGCGCCGGACGTACTGCGCATGCTCCCGTCGCAAATTTCCCGACGTGCTTTGCGCGAAATTACGACGCACAAACGTTTTGTGAATCGCGACGTGAAAAAAGAGTTACACCGGGAAAATTATTTTTTTTTTAAATAATTCAAAAGCGACGCGGGAAAGACAGGCATACTTTAACATGGTGGAGTACTTTTACACCATGTTAAAGGTGCACTATCTTTGCAACGGAAATCTAACACTCGCGACGACGTAACGACGGGAAAAAGCTTTGTGGATCGCCGTAACTCCTAATTTGCATACCCGACACTGGTTTACGATGCGAACTCCCCCCAGCGGCGGCCGCGGTACTGCATCCTAAGATCCGACAGTGTAAGTCCATTACACCTGTCGGATCTTCTGCCTATCTATGCGTAACTGATTCTATGAATCAGTCGCATAGTTAGAAACAGAGATACGACGGCGTATCAGGAGATATGCCGTCGTATCTATTTTGTGAATCTGGCACTATGTAACTATGTAACTTGAACCATGTCCACACAATGTGCAGCTGCACAAGGGCCATTGGGAAACAGGGACAGAATTTTCATCCAATGACAGTGTCTAAGCAGTCACATTCATGGTAGGATTATGAGGTATTTATTTTAATGAAAGTAATAGGTTTTAAAAAAAAACACTTTTAAAATTATATCAGCATATCAATTATATGGGATTTTAGTAATTGTGTTTACATATGCTTTAAAATCCAAAACACATATACCGTATATACTCGAGTATAAGACGAGTTTTTCAGCAAATTTTTTTGTTTGCTGAAAATGCCCCCCTTATACTCTTATACTTATACTCGAGTCACCTTTTTGCGCCTGATCTCCCGGACTTTGGGGACCCGGTACCGGCCGGCTGTAGGTAAGTTTGATGTCCGGGGGACCTATGGCCAGGGAGCACCGATTTTTCAAAGTCGGGCACACCTTTCATAGACTCCCATGTTAAACGGTACCGTTCAAATCTTGGCACACATATAGCCCAACTCTTCCTCTACAAGTGTGCAATGTTTGCTGTCTGGGGGATCTACGGCCGGGGAGCACCGATTTTTCAAAGCCGGGCACCCCTTCTATATACTCCCATGTTAAACGTAAGTCTAGTCATGGACACAGTGAGGCACAGTGAGGCATGGGCACAGTGAGGCATGGGCACAGTAAGGCATGGGCACAGTGAGGCAAAGTGAGGCACAGTGAGGCATGCAGATGGATACCCTAGGCTTATACTCGAGTCAATACGTTTTCCCAGTTTTTTGTGCTAAAATTAGGTGCCTCGGCTTATATTCAGGTCGGCTTATACTCAAGTATATATGGTACATAGTTTAATCTTGGCTATTAAATGACAATCAAAAATCTTAAAGAAGAATTTAACAACATTCGCGCCACCAATGTTGGACTATGTTGCCAAACACTAATAATGAGCTGAATGTACCTGAAACCTCAGACATAAAAAACAAAAACAAATCAAAAAACATTCACACCAAACCCTCATCAAAGTATAGAGTCTGGCAGGCCAGAAAGGGAGAAAGAGAATGCAGCCCACCTTTCTGAACCATACCAAGCCACATACCAATACGATGGGGAGGCTATCTTGCCAGGGGAGATTTTTCTGACAGAGCACCTTGTCCCCATGTTGATGAGGACAAAAGCCTCTTCCCCACAACCTGGACCAATAATTGTGGGTATTCATGGGCAGGGGGCTTATCAAAATATGTAAGCCAACTTTTAAAAAAAAGGCAGCCCCCAGATACTCACTCACCAAAATCATTTAGCAATAAACGCTGACATATTTTTTGACAAATCTTTTATTTAAAGAATTCCCCAAAAGTCCCACAGTGTAAATCCTTCATTAACCTGCCTGGCGGTATTCCCGAGTCTGACTTGGGGTTAGATTTTCCTGCTGCGAGCGGTAACCCCGAGTCAGACTCGGGCTTGCCTCGCTAGATCCACAGGCATGGTTTACTTACCTTGTCCCTGGATCCAGCGATGCCACCGCGCTGTGTGAGCGAGCGGGACCTCGCTCGATTCACACAGTGCCTCTGTGTAACGCCGATCTCCGTTCCCTGCGACGTTACGACGCACGGGGACGGAGAACGGCGCCAAATTCAAAAAAGTAAACAAACACTTTACATACAGTATACTGTAATCTTATAGATTACAGTACTGTATGTAAAAAAAACACACCCCCCTTGTCCCTAGTGGTCTGTCCTGTGTCATGCATGTCATTTTATATAATAAAAACGTTTCTTTCTCCCTGCAAACTGTAGATTGTCCATAGCAACCAAAAGTGTCCCTTTATGTCAAAAATGGTTTTAGATCAGCTAAAAAACAGCGATAATAAATTATAATCACTTGCAGAATTGTGCGATAGTGATTTGTTGGGAAATTCGTCATAAAAAAAAAAAATAATGACAGCGACAATTCTGCACCTGAGCAAATTTTTAGTGATTTTGATTTGATTACATTATTGAATAATTTTTATTATAATTATATTATTATTTGTTATAATTATTTATAATTATTTATTATATTATAATTTATAATTTTGATTTTTAAAAAATGTCATACCCGGGATGCCTATTAGAATCTTGTTTGGTCAG
Organism: Rana temporaria; assembly: GCF_905171775.1. NCBI lineage: Eukaryota > Metazoa > Chordata > Amphibia > Anura > Ranidae > Rana > Rana temporaria. The sequence continues at coordinate 224,088,753 of NC_053493.1, forward strand.
ATTTAAGTGAGTTATTTCTAAAAATTACAGACCTACAATATAAAACGCCAAATTTCCTTGCAAATAATGGTACCGCTTTCAGCATGTTTTTTCTGAAAGAATCATACCGCCAGGGAGGTTAATCACATTGTCCAGTGATGCATACTCTTGTGATTTATCATATTCAATGCCCACCAACTCACCACAACATAAATAAACCCACTACTGTAACTTCTGATCTCAAGACTCATTCACTGTGAATGACATCTCTTGGTCCCAGCTGATAAATGTAAACAAAGGGACAGAGTCTCCCTGGTGATATCATTGGCCAAATATGGACATGACCATATCTGGTCTGTGACATCATAGGGTATCCAAATATGGGTTTATACTAAACTTTTTTAGCCTTCATCCATGTGGCAGTTTGCAATGGTCTAAAATTTGGGGTATAATTGCATATTTCCTCTTCTTACATTTTTCTATATATTCTATATATACTTTAGCTCTTGTGTTTCTCTTGCTACAGTCTGGGTGAATTTACCTGACTTTTTATTGCATTGTATTTCATTTGTGGGTGGCTCTTAGGGCTCTTTATGACTACTGTCCATGTGACATTTAACGATGGTGGGTGATTATATATATATATATATATATATATATATATATATATGGGAATCAATGGTGGGAAAGGATCTGGGTGTTCTGGTTGATCATAAGCTTAAGAATAGCATGCAATGCCAAGCTTTAATTTCCAAAGTGAAGACAATCCTTTCTTGAATTAGGAGAGAAATGGACTTCAGAGTAGGGATGAGCTTTGTGTTTGAGTCAAACTCATGTTCGACTCGAACATCGTATGTTCAATCGTTCGTCGAATTTAGAACTTTATGATCCGTTTGCGCCAAATGGCCAATGGCGCGTCATGGCCCATAATTCACTGCGGCATCGCAGTGCATTGCTGGCTGATGATTGGCCAAGCATGCACTATGACCCGCATGCTTTGGCCAATCACAGCGCGCAAAAAATGGAGAGCCATAATTGGCCAAAGCCAGTGTGGCTTTGGCCAATTATGCCTCAGGGGATTTAGTACACGCCCCACACTATATAAGGCCGCTTGGAAGTCGGCCTAGTGTAGTGTGTTGCAGCGGTGGTTAAAGATAGAGACAGAGAGAGAGAGACAGTTTCATTTCAATTGAGTTAGATAGAGCAGGCAGGCGAGTCAGTTACAGTTACAGTGTGTAGAGGATGTATATGCATCCCAGGTGTTGTATATATATGTATACACTGTATTGAGTTTAGCTAGATTTGTTCCTGTATATTTACTGACAGGCAGGCAGGCGATTGTGAAAGCTGCAGTATTTTCACTTAGTGTACTGTGTCCCTTGCACAGTGTGCACATAAAGCTACGTGAATACAATTGTTGGTGTTCTCATATTAATACCACAGGCAGGGATCTGCAAGTATTTTCACTTGGTGTACTGTGTCCTCTGCACAGTGTGCACCTAAAGGCTATGTGAATACAATTGCTGGTGTTCTCATATTAATACCACAGGCAGTGTTCAGCAAGTATTTTCACTTGGTGTACTGTGTCTTCTGCACAGATTGCACCTAAAGCTACGTGAATACAATTGCTGGTGTTCTCATATTAATACCACAGGCAGTGATCATCAAGTATTTTCACTTGGTGTACTGTGTCCTCTGCACAGTGTGCACCTAAAGCTACTTTAATACAATTGCTAGTGTTCTCATATTAATACCATAGGCAGTGATCTGCAAGTATTTTCACTTGGTGTAGTGTCTTATCTGCACAGTGTGCACCTAAAGCTACGTGAATACAAATGCTGGTGTTCTCATATTAATACCACAGGCAGGGATCTGCAAGTATTTTCACTTGGTGTACTGTGTCTTATCTGCACAGTGTGCACCTAAAGCTACGTGAATACAATTGCTGGTGTTCTCATATTAATACCACAGGCAGTGATCAGCAAGTATTTTCACTTGGTGTACTGTGTCCTCTGCACAGTATGCACCTAAAGCTACGTGAATACAATTGCTGGTGTTCTCATATTAATACCACAGGCAGTGATCAGCAAGTTTTTTCACTTGGTGTACTGTGTCCTCTGCACAGTGTGCACCTAAAGCTATGTGAATACAATTGCTGTTGTTCTCATATTAATACCACAGGCAGTGATCAGCAAGTATTTTCACTTGGTGTACTGTGTCCTCTGCACAGTGTGCATCTAAAGCTACTTTAATACAATTGCTAGTGTTCTCATATTAATACCATAGGCAGTGATCTGCAAGTATTTTCACTTGGTGCAGTGTCTTATCTGCACAGTGTGTACCTAAAGCTTTGTGAATACAATTGCTGGTGTTCTCATATTAATACCACATGCAGTGATCAGCAAGTATTTTCACTTGGTGCTGTGTCCTCTGCACAGTGTGCACCTAAAGCTACGGGAATACAATTGCTGGTGTTCTCATATTAAAACCACAGGCAGTGATCAGCAAGTATTTTCACTTGGTGTACTGTGTCCTCTGCACAGTGTGCACCTAAAGATACGTTAATACAATTGCTGGTGTTCTCATATTAATACCACAGGCAGTGATCAGCAAGTATTTTCACTTGGTGTACTGTGTCCACTGCACAGTATGCACCTAAAGCTATGTTAATACAATTGCTAGTGTTCTCATATTAATACCATAGGCAGTGATCTGCAAGTATTTACACTTGGTGCAGTGTCTTATCTGCACAGTGTGCACCTGAAGCTACGTGAATACAATTGCTGTTGTTCTCATATTAATACCACAGGCAGTGATCAGCAAGTATTTTCACTTGGTGTACTGTGTCCTCTGCACAGTGTGCACCTAAAGCTACGTGAATACAATTGCTGGTGTTCTCATATTAATACCACAGCAGTGATCAGCAAGTATTTTCACTTGGTGTACTGTGTCCTCTGCACAGTGTGCACCTAAAGCTACTTTAATACAATTGCTAGTGTTCTCATATTAATACCATAGGCAGTGATCTGCAAGTATTTTCACTTGGTGCAGTGTCTTATCTGCACAGTGTGTACCTAAAGCTTTGTGAATACAATTGCTGGTGTTCTCATATTAATACCACATGCAGTGATCAGCAAGTATTTTCACTTGGTGTACTGTGTCCTCTGCACGGTGTGCACCTAAAGCTACATTAATACAATTGCTGGTGTTCTCATATTAATACCACAGGCAGTGATCAGCAAGTATTTTCACTTGGTGTACTGTGTCCTCTGCACAGTATGCACCTAAAGCTATGTTAATACAATTGCTAGTGTTCTCATATTAATACCATAGGCAGTGATCTGCAAGTATTTTCACTTGGTTTAGTGTCTTATCTGCACAGTGTGCACCTAAAGCTAGGTGAATACAATTGCTGGTGTTCTCATATTAATACCATAGGCAGTGATCAGCAAGTTTTTTCACTTGGTGTACTGTGTCCTCTGCACAGTGTGCACCTAAAGCTATGTGAATACAATTGCTGTTGTTCTCATATTAATACCACAGGCAGTGATCAGCAAGTATTTTCACTTGGTGTACTGTGTCCTCTGCACAGTGTGCACCTAAAGCTACTTTAATACAATTGCTAGTGTTCTCATATTAATACCATAGGCAGTGATCTGCAAGTATTTTCACTTGGTGCAGTGTCTTATCTGCACAGTGTGTACCTAAAGCTTTGTGAATACAATTGCTGGTGTTCTCATATTAATACCACATGCAGTGATCAGCAAGTATTTTCACTTGGTGCTGTGTCTTATCTGCACAGTGTGTACCTAAAGCTATGTGAATACAATTACTGGTGTTCTCATATTAATACCACATACAGTGATCAGCAAGTATTTCACTTGGTGTACTGTGTCCTCTGCACAGTGTGCACCTAAAGCTACGGGAATACAATTGCTGGTGTTCTCATATTAAAACCACAGGCAGTGATCAGCAAGTATTTTCACTTGGTGTACTGTGTCCTCTGCACAGTGTGCACCTAAAGATACGTTAATACAATTGCTGGTGTTCTCATATTAATACCACAGGCAGTGATCAGCAAGTATTTTCACTTGGTGTACTGTGTCCGCTGCACAGTATGCACCTAAAGCTATGTTAATACAATTGCTAGTGTTCTCATATTAATACCATAGGCAGTGATCTGCAAGTATTTTCACTTGGTGCAGTGTCTTATCTGCACAGTGTGCACCTGAAGCTACGTGAATACAATTGCTGTTGTTCTCATATTAATACCACAGGCAGTGGTCAGCAAGTATTTTCACTTGGTGTACTGTGTCCTCTGCACAGTGTGCACCTAAAGCTACGTGAATACAATTGCTGGTGTTCTCATATTAATACCACAGCAGTGATCAGCAAGTATTTTCACTTGGTGTACTGTGTCCTCTGCACAGTGTGCACCTAAAGCTACTTTAATACAATTGCTAGTGTTCTCATATTAATACCATAGGCAGTGATCTGCAATTATTTTCACTTGGTGCAGTGTCTTATCTGCACAGTGTGTACATAAAGCTTTGTGAATACAATTGCTGGTGTTCTCATATTAATACCACATGCAGTGATCAGCAAGTATTTTCACTTGGTGTACTGTGTCCTCTGCACAGTGTGCACCTAAAGCTACATTAATACAATTGCTGGTGTTCTCATATTAATACCACAGGCAGTGATCAGCAAGTATTTTCACTTGGTGTACTGTGTCCTCTGCACAGTATGCACCTAAAGCTTTGTTAATACAATTGCTAGTGTTCTCATATTGATACCATAGGCAGTGATCTGCAAGTATTTTCACTTGGTGTAGTGTCTTATCTGCACAGTGTGCACCTAAAGCTATGTGAATACAATTGCTGGTTTTCTCATATTAATACTATAGGCAGTGATCAGCAAGTATTTTCACTTGATGTACTGTGTCCTCTGCACAGTGTGCACCTAAAGCTATGTTAATACAATTGCTGGTGTTCTCATATTAATATCACAGGCAGTGATCAGCAAGTATTTTCACTTGGTGTACTGTGTCCTCTGCACAGTGTGCACCTAAAGATACGTGAATACAATTGCTGGTGTTCTCATATTAATACCATAGGCAGGGATCTGCAAGTATTTTCACTTGGTGTACTGTGTCCTCTGCATAGTGTGTACCTAAAGCTATGTAAATACAATTTCTGGTGTTCTCATATTAATACCATAGGCAGGGATCTGCAAGTATTTTCACTTGGTGTACTGTGTCCTCTGCACCATGTGCACCTAAAGCTACTTGAATACAATTGCTGGTGTTCTCATATTAATACCACAGGCAATGATCAGCAAGTATTTTCACTTGGTGTACTGTGTCCTCTGCACAGTGTTCACCTAAAGCTATGTGAATACAATTGCTGGTGTTCTCATATTAATACCACAGGCAGGGATCTGCAAGTATTTTCACTTGGAGTACTGTGTTCTCTGCACAGTGTGCACCTAAAGCTACGTTAATACAATTGCTGGTGTTCTCATAATAATACCATAGGCAGTGGATGCGCAGCGTTTTGAAGGCTCCGATGATGGTACCCAGCTAGAGGAAGACAGTAATGTGAGCCCAGAGAGAGGGGGTGCCCAAGAAGGACAGCAATCTGGCAGTCATGTTCCCCCAGCTGCAGCATACTGCCAGGTTATCTACAGTGATGAGGAGGAAGGGGGAACATCTCCAATGAGGCAGGACGCCCTCCACGGGCGAGCTTAAGGGCAGAACACTGACTACATCACACTGCAGAGCTCCGCATGTGCAAGGTGCTGCTGTCTCTCAGCGTTATTCCAAAAGTTCTCTGGTGTGGGCCTTTTTTGAGATTGCATCAGAGAGCATCAGATCGCGCCGCTGCTATTTGCAACATATATCACAAGCGTATCTCGCATGGCCAAAACATCGCCTGCTTGGGCACCACATACTTGACCAGACATATGTCGACCTACCATGCAGTTCATTGGCAAGTGTACCTCAAAGACCCACACCAAAGAACAAAGTGGACCTCTCCTTGCTCCTCATCAGCTGGGATCTCCAACCCCACTATATCTTCAGTCTTCTCTGAAACCTGCACTGATAGGACTGAAGGTGTAGAATTAGGTGTGTCACAGCCAAGAACTTGCAGGTAATCTACTATCGGTAAACTGCCGTCAGATTGTTTTCCTGCTTCAGCTGCTGCAGCACTGAAAGAAGTTTGGAATAGTAGATGGGTTGGATCCGCGCTATGGAGAGCAAAAGTACACCAGAAATTAAATGAAACTAACTGCTGCCCCTACTAATTTACTACCACCTTGGTGGAGTAAGAAGTGAAGGAAAGGAGGGAGGTGTAGGTTGGCGCTGTTCTAATGAAAGAGGCAACCACAAGGCCTTGCGCACGTGATTTCGAAGGGCCAGGACGGGTCAGGAAGGAGAGTATCATAAAGTAGTGTGGAGGCCATTTGAAATATTACCATCCAAAATTGTTGTGCAATATGGCAGGACCACCAGATGTGTGCATGAGTACCCCTCCCCCCACAGCCTCGGAAACATACAGGTGGGTAAGTTGGCAGGAATTTAGAAATCCTTGCGGGGACAAGGTACCACCGCATGAGAACTTTATAGTTGGCCTCCAAGGCCACTACATTTTGTGCAGGCCCATATGGCTGCCCAGTCCTCCGCTTCCAGTGTTATTTTCAAGTCTTTGGACCACTGTACAGCATAAAGGGGGAGATCAGCCGCAGGGGCAGTAGAGTGGTTGTAGATACGTGAGATAATACCAGGGGCATGTGGATCCGAGTTGCAAATACAGTACTCTCATAGAAAGACAAACTGTCTAGAGAGGAGCAAGCAGCAATCGTTGCTCGGACAAAATGGGCTATTTGAAGGTAACGGAAGCATTCATTAGGGGGTAACTTAGCTTGAGCCTGGAGGTCTGGAAAAGTTTTGAGGGTAGTATTATTAACGAGATCACAGATTCGATGTAACCCAGCCTGAGACCAGAGTCGAAAAGAACCAGGCTTGGTGAAGGCAGGGTAAAAAAGTGGGTGACCTATAAACGAAAGTAACGGGGTATGGGGAGAAACTAATTTGAAAGGACCGCATAGACTATCCTATAATTTGAGTGAATGGCGTGTGACCGGGTTAAGTAAAGGGCCACGGGCTGATGGGGGTAACCACAATATGTTAGACACTATTAGGGGGAAAAGATCCATTGCTTCCAGGCTGACCCATATTGGGATTTCAGTGGATGTGTGAAGTAGGGTGATTTGGGCCAGCTGAGCAGCTGACCCAAATCAAAGCTTCTTATTATCCCACCTGTCTGTGGAAGAGCCCATGTATTCCCAGAAACGTATTGCAGTGTGGACTGTGTGTGGTGGTGTATGAGGTGTGCTGCCGGCAGATCTCTGAGTTGTTTGACAACGTTGTAATTTTTTAATGTTTGCACTAGTGGTAGTTTTTTGCATTAATTCATTTAATTTAATGATTCTTGGTGATCTTCAATCCCATTTTTTCTGCAGTAGATGGCCAGCCTTAATTGATGGCAGAGGCATTTTTATTTCAGGTCTGTCGGGCAGCATGATTGATGATGGATTTACATTGAGGTTGTTTTTGTTTTTTTAATAAAAGAATTGTAAAAAACTGTCTCAGTGTTTTTATTTATTTTTGACACTTTTTGGTGAATGGGTAGGGGTACTATGTATCCCATACTCATTCACATGGGGGGGCTTCCAGATTCCGATAAGCGCCCTGCCCTTATACCCCCACAACCACCAGCTAGGGTTGTGGAAAAGAGACCCTTGTCCCCATTAACATGAAGATAATGTGCTTTGGGGTAGGGAGGTGCCGCAAATTACCCCCCATGTTGAGGGCATGTGACTTGGTATAATTCAGGAGGGAGGTGCTCGCTCACCCCCCCCTTTCCTGACCTGTCAGGCTGCCTGCTCAGATAAGAGTCTATTATGGGGGAGACCTACATCATTTTGTTTTTTTGCGTTTTTATTTATTTTTAACATTTTGTTGGTGAATGGGTAGGGGGACTATGTACCCTCATACTCATTCACATGGGGGCAGTATCTGGGTGTCCCCTTGTCAAAGGGGGCTTCCAGATTATGATAAGCCCCATGCCCTCATACTCCAACAACCACAGGCCAGGGGATGTGGGGAAGAGACTCTTGTCCCCATCAACATGGGAACAAGGTGCTTTGGGGTGTCATGTGGCCTGATAAGGTTCAAGGGGGGGGCTCTTGCTCACCCCCCTTTCCTGACCTGACAGGCTGTTTGCTTGGATAAGAGCATGGTATGGATTTTGGAGGGACCCCACGCCATGTTTTTCTTTATTTTTTCAATAGTCAGGTGCCAGCAATTGCAACCGCAAGTTAATTTAAATGTGATTTGATTTTTTTTTTTTTCTTTAGAAATTTTATTTTTTCTGCAACATGTTCTATGCACAATACAGATGTGTCCCTTTACAGGCAGACTATGGTGAACCCCCAGGTACTATATTTGAAGGATTTTTTTTTTATTGTTGCACTTAAGCATAGTTAAAATCACTGTTCCTGAAAAAAATATTGTTTTAAAAAAAAATTCACTGATACATATCGCCCGGGGAAGTACCTAGACCCCCATACCCCTTTTATGCCAATTACTTGCATATAAGCTTTCAAAATGGGTGTTTTTGATTTTTCGGCTTCTATAGACTTCAATGGGGTTCACCATTAGGGTTATGCCACGTACACACGATCGGTTCATCCGATGAAAACGGACAGCTGGATTTTTTCATCAGATATCCAATGAAGCTGACTTTCATCAGTCTGCCTACACACCATCAGTTAAAAATCCGATCGTGTCCAACGCGGTGACGTAAAACACAACGACGTGCTGAGAAAAATGAAGTTCAATGCTTCCGAGCATGCGTCGACTTGATTCTGAGCATGCATGGATTTTTTACCAATGGATTTCCCCACAGACGATCATTTTTTTCTATCGTTTTTTTAACCATCAGAACATTTTAAAACAGGTTCTATTTTTTTTCACTGATGGGGCCCACACACGATCGGTTCGTCCGATGAAAACGGTCCGTTTTCATCAGACAAACCGATTGTGTGTACAGGGCATAAGGGTTCTGCTGTTTTGATGCAAACCAAACAGGGGGGTGTTTGGCCCATCTCTACCAGTAACTTTAATGATGCATATAAAATAAAATTGTCAAAAATAGGCTAAAAGAATGAGGATTAAATTAAAGGCTAGCAAACATTAATAAGGGGTTACTTATTACCTATACATTTTTTTAGGAAATATTATTTATTAAAATAACAAAATAAAATATGTTTTGCCCATTTATTAGTTACAATCACATCATGAAATTAGCCTGTTAACATAATTTCATGAGCAGCTACCTTTATTAAACTATTTTTTTTTTTATATTTGAACTCAAAATAGATTGAAATCCAATACATTGTATCTGTGTCTTAAACATAGAGGTATTACTTCTGGTACTATATGTCTCTTTTAGATATAAATTAAGTATGTTGTTGTTTGTAAGTGACTGTTGTTCTTTAACAGTTACAGATGATTCCACGTTAGATAACAAAAAAATAATAATAAAAAGATCAAGATGAAATAAGATGAATACAATGAAAGTAGCATGATCATAAGTGTATTTTAATTCTGAACTTCCTTGTTCTCCAAAGCACTGATTTCTATTCCTGAAATCATTAGAGCAGTATATAAAAGTTCTTGTCACATGTGCTTTCGGGCATGAATAATTAATATGTCTAATGGTCATGATATGGATTGCAGTACAATATAAGATCTCTGAATTAATTTATGAAAGCCCATATAATTTAGCCAGAGTTGGCATTTTTATTTTTCACATATCCTTAAAATGAAGTTCAAATTTTCATTTTCTTGGCCACAGGATAATTATTACTCTGTAGGAAAAGACAAGCCAGCTAAATTATGCTGAGTAAAGTGGAGTCTTGCCGAATCCAAGTCAAAGTTTACAGTAAATCTATTAACAATTTTATAAGAGCAAGTATAACATAACATTATTGCTTGTTCAACAAGCCAGTATTTTCAGTTTGTATTAACACTGCAAAAATAAGTTCTGTCATTTGACAAGTAAAATAAATTAAATGATGAAATGATTGCAAGATCCAAAGTTTATTGGAACTGCACATGTTAAGTATTAATATTTAATTTTGGCAAAGGTTACAGTTAACAGAAATGCAATTTCTGAGCAATCATTTCTTCCATGAGGTTTGAACTACTGTAAAATGTATTGCATAGTATAAGCTGCAATACTCCATTTTGGTGATCTGTTTCCAAGGAAGAAGTTAGTGATAGCGACTTTCAAATGTAAGAAAATCTTTACTGATGTGTGATTTTTACCGTGCAAACATGATGAGCCATGCATTATGTTTATTGATGTTCATGATGAAATAATAATCAAAGCCAGAAAGAAAAACAAATCTTCATAATTTTAAGAAATATCCAAATATTTTGTAATTATCTCCAAAATTTGTGTAAAACCCACCAAGGTATAGTATGCAAAGTATATTTATTTGCAAAAATGTTATGCAATGTAAAATACAAAGTACAATAAAACAATGTATATTTTGTTAACTACATCAGTAAAACAAAATTTTCTTTTTTTATTAATATTATTATTATTTTTATAGAGTTCAGAAAGTTAAATGCACAATATTGATATTTTACTTAAAGAGCTACAACCTAGAGCATGGGTCTTCAAACTATAGCCCTCCAGTTGTTCAGGAACTACAATTCCCATCATGCCTAAACATGTCTGTGAATGTCAGAGTTTTACAATGCCTCATGGGATGTGTAGTTCCGCAACAGCTGGAGGGCCGTAGTTTGAGGATCCCTGGCCTAGAGGGTTGCTGGATTTTGGGTCCCCCTATTCCTGCACAGCCAGGTAACAGGCATTTAGACACAGAAACCAGTACTTGGGCTTGTTTCTATGTTTTATTGAGGGAATATAACCTAGATACGGATGAGGAGTTATGGGATGCCCAAAATTGAGTTTGGCAACAACTTGAAGGACAACTTCTCTATATACACTTTACAGCAAAAAGGGATCCTAGACTGTACTCCCTCTGTAATAAAATCTTCTGGCTGGAGCTCAATGTCCCTTTAGTAGCAAACTAGCAATAGCAAAATCACAAATCATATGCAGGAGCACCATGTCCCCTTAGTAGAAAATACCAGCCCACTTTCCTGTCTTGAGAAATAAACCAAAGCAAGGGATTTAGGTTAAATGTGACACAGTCCCATGAAAGCATACTGGATCTTGCACCTGGCAGCCTTCTACCTTATTGGCCCTGAGGATGATCACTCTGTCCCTTGAATTTTGTTTGGGAGCCACATCACACGACCGCGCAATTGTCAGTTAAAGCGACACAGTGCTGAATCGCAAAAACTGGCCAGGTCATTTACCTGCATAAAGGTCCAGGTCTTAAGTGGTTAAAGAGGGTATTGTCCCAATCTCCCTCAAGCAAGGCATAATCAAGTCCCTCCTAAAGAAGCCTAACCTTGACTCTAAAGACCCAAATCATCGCAGACCGATAACAAGCCTGAACACCATCTCCAAGATTATTGAGAAAGCTGTGCCCTCGAAGCAGCAGATGACGGAGAGTCATGGCTCCTGGTGCTGCTGGATCCCAGTGTGGCATTCGACACTGTAGACCACAAAACTCTACTCATTTGCCTTAAATAAGTAGCAGGAGTCACAGACACAGATCTACCTTGGTTCGCATCTTTCCTAGAAAATCGTTCCCAGACAGTGAAACTAGGAGCATTCACCTCTTAAACTTGCGCAATTTCTTGCGGAGTCCCTCAAGGATCACCCCTGTCACCTGTGCTATTCAACATCTACCTCCGCCCACTCCTCAAAATCATCAGTGAACAGGACCTCTGCTACCACTCATATGCTGACGACACTCAACTCTACTTTCGCATCACCGGGAAAAAAGACCAATATAACGGTCTGGAAAAATGCCTCGCATTGATCGATGATTGGATGACCGAGAGCTCCCTCAAACTTAATGGATCCAAGACAGAACTCCTTCTCCTCCACGCAAACCAAAAGACAAAAGCTGAGACTTCATGGACACCACCCACCATCCTCGGACAGTTGATCACCTCAAACACCAAAGTCAAAAGTCTCGGAGTCATCTTCGATTCTGAAATGTCGATGGATGCACAAATAGGATCAGTAGTCAGCGGATCCCACCATCTCCTCCGACTGCTGCGTAGACTCATCCCCTTCATCCCAGAAAAAGACATAGTAGTAGTAGTTGGAACTATCATCAATTCCTGGCTCGACTACGCAAACTTCCTCTATATTGGACTACCTAAATATCAGATATCGCGTCTACAAGTCGTCCAGAACACGGCAGCTAGACTGATAACGGGGAAAAAAAAATGGGAATCCATCACCCCTTCACTGAGGACCCTTCATTGGCTAACCGTAAAGTATAGGGTCACATTCAAGACCCTCTGTCTTACCCACAAGTGCGCACAAGGAAACGCTCCTCAATACTTGTGCGAGAAAATAAAGCATTACACCCCCAATCGAACTCTCCGATCAACCAACCAAAACCTTCTCCACATCCCCAAGTCCCGCTACAAATCAAAGGGAGAACGAAGATTTGCAGTCCAAGGACCACGGCTATGGAACGCTCTGCCCACAAACATTCGCATGGAAGAAAACCATTGGGCCTTCCGGAAAAAACTTAAGACTCATCTATTCTGAAGGATAAGGATTGCACTGGATGGAAATAAGCGCCTTGAGGCGATTTGGTTCACATTTTTAGCGCTATGCAAGTTATTCACTCACTAACTCACTCATATATATCAAACAATGGGGTGGGTTACTTCCTCCTCTCCTTTTGTTTTACTGGAGCAGTGTCAGGGTGGGCTCCCAACAATCCACCAATATTCAGTAAAAAAGACGACGGGACACAAACTCCAATGCGATTAATTTACTGGTTGCTTCTTCACAGACAGCCAATTTGTAGTAGTGCAAGGCTTTTACTGTACAGTTACAAGCATACCATGCTCTTCATCAGGCTCTGTGCAACAATCTAATAAAAACAGCAAGCTTATATACCAACACCACAGGGTGTGTCTTCATAGGTGAGTCCCATGATACCATTATTACTCTAAATTAACCCTCCACAGGTAAAATCCACTACTGATAGAAACATTCAGCTCTACTAGTCATTATGGCTGAGCCGAACACCCCCCGGTTCGGTTTGCAGCAGAACATGCAAAAAATTTGTTTGAACGCGCAAACACCGGTAAAGTCTATGGGACACGAACATAACAAATAAAAAGTGCTAATTTTAAAGGTTAATATGCAAGTTATTGTCATAAAAAGTGTTTGGGGACGTGGGTCCTGCCCCAGGGGACATGTATCAATGCAAAAAAAGTTTTAAAAACTGCAGTTTTTTCGGGTGATTTTAATAATGCTTAAAGTGAAACAATAAAAGTGACAAAGGGTACCCCCAGATCCTGCCCCCCCATGTGAATTGGTAACGGGTACATTGTACCCCTATTATTTCACAAAAAAAGTGTCAAAAATTTTAAAAACCACAGTACATAGCTTGGGACAAGTCCGTTATTAAAAAAAATTCCAGCAATGTAAATCCATTCTCAATCTCCAGCAATGATACGAAGGAAAGAAAAACAACGATGCTGACACGATCCTGCCTCCATGGGAGGCAGCCGACCAATGACACTCTCCAGCTTGACAGCAGTTAAATAGATGTGGGCGGAGCCACCGTCACGTGCACTGGTGACCCCGCCCCCTCTGACATAATGGGGAAACACTGGGGTTACCCAGTGACATGTATGGGTGACCCACCACTCTCTGACGCAACAGGGAAACACCAGGGTTACCCAGTGACATGTACAGGTGACCCCCTCGTTCACAACGTGAGTTTCCCATTACATCAGAGGGGGCAGGTCAGCTGTACATGTCACTGGGTAACCCCGGTGTTTCCCTGTTGCATCAGAAGGGGCAAGGTAACCTTCGCACATGACAGGTGGCCCCACCCTCAGCTATTTAACCGCTGTCAAGTTGGAGAGCATTATTTGTCAGCTGCCTCCCATGGAGGCAGGATCCTGTTAGCGTTGTTGTTCTTTTTTTTCTTTGTTTCACCGCTGGAGATCGAGAATGGATTTACATTGCTGGAATTTTTTTTTCCCTTTTTTTTTCTTTTTAATAAAGGACTTGTTAAAAGCTGTCTCCTGTGTTTTTGAAATTTTGACACTTTTTTGTGAAATGGTAGGGGTACAGTGTACCCCGTTACCAATTCCCATGGGGGCGGGATCTGGGGGACCCCTTTGTTAAAGCAGGCTTCCAGGTTCTGATAAACTCCCCGCCTGCAGACTCCCACAACCACCGGGCAAGGGTTGTGGGGATGAGGCTCTTGTCCCCATCAACATACGGACATCCTCTCTATATTAAGGGGATGTGGCCTGGTACGGTTCAGGAGGTGGGGTACTCTCTCATCCCCTCTCTTTTCCTGTGGTCTGCCAGGTTGCGTGCTTGGATAAGGGTCTGGAATGGATTTTGAGAGGGACCCCGTACGCCATTTTTTTTTTATTTGGCCCAGGGTTCACCTTAATATTCAGACCAGAAGGGCCTGATATGGAATTTGGGGGGACCCCCATGCATTTTTTTTATTTTGGTTCAGGGTTCTTAATATTCCTACCAGACCCAAAGGGCCTGGAATGGACTGGGGGGAACCCATGCCATTTTTTTTAATTACTTTTATCTGTATTGCCGGGACTTCAATGGCAATTCATTATAGCCGCGGGTTTTAAATTACTTTTTTTCCTTTAGAAATGTAATTTTGTGCAGGGACTGTTATAAACACGGGACACATGTGCTATTTTACAGGCATACTATAGACACCCCCAGGTACGAAATTTAAAGGAATATTTAACTTTTATTGTTTCACTTTAAGCATTATTTAAATCACTGCTCCTGAAAAAACAAGGGGTGTTCTGTGGCCAAATTGTTCTCTATTCAGCAAACGGGCGAACAGCCAATGTTCGAGTCAAACTCATGTTCGACCCAAACATAAAGCTCATCCCTAATAGTTATCGAATCCTTTATAAACTACCTTGCATTACTTCAAAATGTCTGTGAAGAAGCAACCAGTATATTAATTGCATTGGAGTTTGTGTCCCACCGTCTTTTTTACTAAATAAATTATATATATATATATATATATATATATATATATATATATATATATATATATATATCAAATACACTGCCGCTAACTAACCTGCCTGCCTAATCTAGCATAAACTATCTCCATCCACACAGTATACAGCCTTATATAGTGTGGGCCGTGGACTTAGTCCCCCTTAGCCATGATTGGCACCCTGCCTTTGGCCAGTTATGGCTCTCTCAGCAAAGTGCACTGTGATTGGCCAAAGCATGCAGGTCAGGTGCATGCTTTGGCCAATCATCATACAGCAATGCACTGCGATCTTTCAGTGCATTATGGGGCGTTCAGAGGTGCTCAAACTTCCCATGAACGCTCCATAATATTCGCTGTTGGGCAAACACCCGAGTCAAACTTACGTTGGATTCGAACATCAAGTTCATCCCTACTAAACAATATAGGGCCAGATTCAGCAAAAACTGCGGCGGCGTAAAGTATCGACTTTACGTTACACCACCGCAAGTTTTCAGCACAAGTGCCTGATTCACCAAGCACTTGCGTGTAAACTTTTGGCGGCGTAGCGTAAAGCCGTCCGGCGCAAGCCCGCCTAATTCAAATGGGGCGTGTACCATTTAAATTAGGCGCGTTCCCGCGCCGAACGTTCTGCGCATGCTCTGTTTGGAAATTTCCCACCGTGCTTTGCGCGAAATTACGGCGCCCCGACGTGTTTGTGAATGGCGACGTGCGTAACGTACTTACGCCGAAAAAAAAAAATTAAAATTCGATGCGGGAACGACGGCCATACTTTAACATGGCTGGTGTAAAGTTAAGCCTTGAAAAAGCAGGCTTAACTTTGCGACGGGAAAAAACGACTTGCGACGACGTAGCTCACGCGAGTACCTTCGTGGATCGCCGTAAAAGCTAATTTGCATACCCGACGCTGGAAAACGATGCAAACTCCACCCAGCGGTGGCCGAAGTATTGCAGCCTAAGATCCGAAGGCGTACGAAGCCGTAAGCCTGTCGGATCTTAGCCAAATGCCGTCGTATCTTATTTGTGAATCACAAATTAAGATACGATGCGGCAAAATTTGAAAATACGCCGGAGTATCAGTAGATACTCTGGCGTATTAGTGACTATATCACACTGCTAGCAGACATAAAGTACAGGCAGAGCTGCTGACTTTTAATAAAAAGGATACTTACCTGTCCAGGGATCCGACAACGTTGGCACCCCAAGGCGAATCATCAATCGGCTTTGGATACAGACTTCATTATAGTAAGTAAGGGAAACCAGCAGTGAAGCCTTCAGGCTTGGTAACAAATCCAAAAAATTCTGCACTACCTAAAGTGGTAAGCAGCTACAAAAAACAATAGACAAAATGGTAAACACAGAAAAACATATAAAGTGTAGCGCTAAACATATGAAAATACACCAAGTGATATGAACACCGTGCTCAGGGCTGCCATCAGGAATTATGGGGCCCCTTACACAGCTTCAGGCATGGGCCCCCTGGAGCAGAGAACCAGGGGGAGGGTGCTGCTGCCTCAAATTGAGAAGCAGGGGGGCTTCTGCGAATTCAGAAGTGGGGGGTGCCATGAATTGGGGGGGGGGGGGGGTTGCCCTGGGGACCTCTGGGCCACTTACAATAAAAATAAATAAAAAATATATATAAAAAAATGGAGCTAGCCATCCAGGACCCTGGGGACCTCTGTGCCTTTTAATAAAAAGAAAAAAGAAATAAAAAAATATATAAAGAAAAATATATATATAAAAAAAAAGGGGGTTGCCATCCAGGGCCCTGGGGACCTCTGGGCCCCTTACATGTGTACTGCCTGTACCCCCTGATGGCGGCCCTGACCGTGCTCAACAGTATAATTGAAATAATCAGTAGACAAATGTCTATATGAAAAAACATGTAAAAAGTCTCTAATATGCAAAAATAAAAATAATGTTGCAAAAAGTTAAATGTAAATCAAGGTGCTGGTGCTCCCAAAATCTTAAGTGAAACAAGTGAAGTGAAAATGGTCACCACCAACCTAGGAGAGGCGAAACAGTGAACCCTAAAGAACATTCCTTTAAAAGGGTCAACTAAACATGGTATAAACCACTGTAGAAGCTGGATCCTCTGCTGCAGTTCCCACACAACGTCTCACACACCGAACCGCTGTAAGTTAAAGTATGTTATTTAGGGTTCACTGTTTCTGGTAAGCCTCTCCTAGGTTGGTAGAAGCCTTCAGGCTTCACAGACAATTTCCTACTGTGCATACGCGAGTCACGCTGCACTTTCTAAAATGGTCCTAATGAGACAATAGATGGTGTCTTGAGGTATTTCCTCCCAGATCTGGACAAGGGCATCACTGAGCTCCTGAACAGACTGAGGTGCAATGTGGCAGTGTCAGATGGACCAAAACATAATGTCCCAGAGGTGTTCAATTGGATTTAGGTCAGACGATCGTGGGGGCCATTCAGTAGTATACATTCCTTCATCCTCCAGGAAATGGCTGCATACTCTCACCACATGAGACCGAACACTGTCGTGCACCAGAAGGAGCTAGGGACCCCTGCTTTATTTGATTTACCTCTCATCCTTCCCTCTTATAGCCAGATCAGTTCACCAATCCTTCCCTTTGCAAGGGAGACAGTCAGTTCTTCAACTGTTGTAAAAAAGAGGAAGAAAGAAAAAAAAAGAAAAGAAAGATAAGAAAGGTATTTCATGTTACTCGTGGCTAAACTAAGTTCTATGGGAGTATGGAAAATGTGTACATATATGCTTCTGTGGAGGAAGTTAAGTAATCATTTAACTTTGCCCTGTGCAAAGGAAAGAGTGACTTTATGGACAAAGCCTTGCGATTAATGCTGTATATTACATATTTGCCAAATATCATGAGTAGAATGGTACAGGTTAGAGGGCTCTTAACATTAAGGGCAATGCACATTCTTCATCATACCAAATAATTTGAATGCATAAAAAATAGTAACACTGTCATCAGCTAAAGCCACAATCTATTAAGTCAGTACGTCATTTGATCAAAGTTTCCCCCTGCAGCACAAACAGATTGATCAACATCTGGGTTTTGGATTGTGTGGCAGTTGCCTTAGGTTATTTCTGTATATGTCTTGAAAATTAAAAACCATAATTTTTAACAGATTGCATTCTTAAGTTAGTTATGGAACGCATATTTATTAAAAACTGTTGCAAAACAAAAAAGAGAGATTTAATTTCATCCATGTATGTGATTTTTAAAGAATAATTTAAATTCAGCATGCATAGATAACTAAAACATACTGTATTACAAGGTTTAAAAGGAGACTGAAATTCACAATTAACTCCTCTGGAATAAAATCCACTGAAATTGTTCCATATTCTTATGTAAAATTAAGTAATTATGTTATGTGCCACTGACAATGATCCCTTTCTTCAAATCCTGTATTTAATTTTCTCTATTGTCTACCACCTATCTGACAGCTGCTAGATTAGGTGAGAATCCTTCTTGAATGTAACAGGAATTCATCTAGCAATAGTGGCTCTTCAATCAAGTAGATGGAAATAACTACCACTCAGTACATTTAAAGACTATACGAATAAAGCAACCTGGAATCTTTCTGTGCAATGTGTTTTATCTTTTTATGAAATATACAGATGTAGATGTAGGGATTATGTTTAAAATGTAGTATGAAATTTATATTTACCTGTAAATATGAGCTGTTAAGTTGTCATAGTAACAGCAGAATATGACCCCTGAATGACAGGAAATATCGGAAGTGACAATTACTGATGGCAAATGTGTTACTTTGCCTATGCATGTTCATACTGAACAGCATTGTAAAGGACAAAAAATAGCAAATATCATAATACTCCTTAAACAGATATAGAAACATTTAGGAATGGCCTTTTTATATTTTAGTTCAATACAAACATTACTTACATCATGTTTAAAGTGTAAGTTTTCCTTTCAGAAATATGTTCAGATAAACCCCCTAAACAATATCCAATAGACAGTATATCCTATAGCTCCTTTTGTTGCAATAGTGAAATTCTTCCTATTACAAATATCGTTTTTGGAGCTCTTCTTCCAAAAATTCCTGGCCCCCTATTCTCTATCCTGCCATTTGCAAGACAAGATAAATGTCAATACTGTGCCCCCCCCCTTCCCCCACACTGTGCACATTATCCTTCTCTACTAGGCTTAATGAACAGCTACACTATGAATTTTAACAGATAAAAACACTTCCACCTATTCATAATTACCACCATCTAAAGTAAGCTACCATCCCCTGTTACCTGCATTGCGTCACGTCAGCCTACGGGAATATACAGAATATAATTTACACAGTTAGTGGTCATCAAATGTGGATAAATATACATTTGGGGTATGGTAGAGCGGTTTATTATAGATGTGTGGGTAGGCAGAAACAATAAAGCCCTGAGCACATAGAACATGTTTTAAATTTTTCCTATAGATAAAAAAACGGTAGAAGAAAAACGATCGTCTGTGCGGAAGTCAATCGGTCAAAAATCCATGCATGCTAAGAATCAAGTCGACGCATGCTCGGAAGCATTGAACTTAATTTTTTTCAGCGCGTCGTAGTGTTTAACGTCACCGCGTTTTTTTTACTGATGCTGTGTAGGCAAGACTGATGAAAGTCAGCTTCATCGGATATCCAACAAAAAAATCCATCGGATTAGATTCCATCAGATATCCGATCGTGTGTACAAGGCTTAAGTGTGCTTTAGGTGATAGTACATTTTCCTTTGTTGGGACTCTGTCACTAGAATAAACAATATCATATCCTATAAAAGAAGAATCCTACTGTTTTTGATATCTTGTCCCTTGTTGACAATGTAGGTTCATCTTCTAGTTATTATAGCACTACTCTTGTAGCGATGTAGAAGAAGGTGGAACCACAGAGATCAGCAGGGGACACAATATGTGTTGTTTAATATTAAGGTACATTTTAGTTCAGGTAAATAGCCTTTTTTTCAAAGTTAGTAAAATTTAAAGAAAAAACAGCTCTGTCCTTTTAAGAGTTCAAATATTATAGGGAAATGACATAAACAAAATAAATGTCTGAACACAACTTTATTTTCACAGTACTGAATTTGTGGTATTTGAATGACATTTGTTCTGATCTGTTGTAAGGCAGCTAAATGTCTGCAAACCTACTGTTGCTATGTTACTGCATAATGATGGCACTGTCAGAAGGCTGCAGATGGTCATTGTACAATATAGTATAGCATGCACAGATAAGCACCTTTCCCACCTGGCATCAGTTATTAGTCTCATCATGTTTCT
Organism: Rana temporaria; assembly: GCF_905171775.1. Taxonomy (NCBI): domain Eukaryota; kingdom Metazoa; phylum Chordata; class Amphibia; order Anura; family Ranidae; genus Rana; species Rana temporaria. The sequence goes on from NC_053493.1 coordinate 224,109,239, forward strand.
AAACCTGTAGTATTCTGGCATCACACTGATGTTTCCACAGCTCCCCATCCTCAACAACGAGCTAGAAAGCTTGTGTCAATATATTTTTCAGATACATTACACTTTCAAATATTCTGTCACTAACACAACCAAGGCTGTACTGTGCATTAGATCAGATCATAAAAGCCATGCAATAGGAACACATTTCTAGAGACCTTTTTTTTTGCTATATTTGAATCCAAACCAGAATACATAACACAAAAATAAGGTTATGTTTAATTAACAGCCAACAAGAACTTTCAAATCAGCCATGTCTAACATAAAAAAAAACACAGTTGGGCTTTTATCCACATAAATAGACCCCAACAGATTATGAAGCTGTATTACTAAAAGATTTGAGAATCTTCACATGATTAATTGTGCGAATATTAATTTCAATTATCTGAACACGTGCAGATGAAATAAGTAAGCAGGGATTTGCTTTTCACATGATTGGATAAAGTGAATATTCGCACAATTTACTATTTGAAGATTCTCATCTTGTTTAGTGAATCAGCCTTTTTACTGCTATCAGGAAAACAAGGAGGGAATGTATATTTGGGGTCTGGATGTAAAGATGGGGATATAAAAAGCAAAAATAATCACACAATAGTTTGTGTGATTATTCACTTCAATTATCCGGTCATGCCCAGATGGAATAAGTAAACAGGAATTCAAATTTTACATGATTGGATAATTTAAGTGAATGTTCATACACTTTATTGTGTGAGGACTTTAATTTAGTAAATCAGCCTAAAGCTCCAATTTGTAAACAAGCACCTTTTAATGAACTGTTATTCAGATATCAGAAGATGTAAAAAAAAAGAAGCAAAGTTCCTGAAGTGCATTTGGTGATTTCTTCCTATTTATAATTAGCAGATTGTTTTTAGCCTTTAAAGGGAACATTCCTTTTAAACAAGATACTTTGATACGTTTAGGTGCATTTCAAAAAAGTAATGTCTATAACTATTATCTCTGAAGCCACAGAATCTACAAATACATTTATAAATTGAAAAGAAATGTTTCTGTAGATCAAAATTGTTTTGCATATTGCCAAAGGGCAATGCATTAAATCAGGTCGTTCAATCTATTGCTTTCTAATAGAATAAAATGCATGTGCTCTAATCCAAACAACACTTATATATATATGACATATGAGGTGCTAGAGGGGTCTGCCTATGTGTTAACACTTGGTATTTTCAATTAAACATTTGCAAACTACTATTTACATATTTACATCAAACTTTGCATAAAAACAGAGATTCTTGTTATTTTATATACTGCAATACATGTTCACAGTGGCTAACAACATGAATGGTATTTCTCCTTGATCACTACTTTTCCTGCACAAAATGGGAAAATATATAAAAAAATAATAATGAAAAAAAAGTTCACCAACTTATAAAACTAAAGAAAAGGAAGAATAAACATAAAACATACATTTTGATGTCTTCATTCTTTATTTTCTCATGTCATGTCTAGCTTAGAGGTTAGGGTCGAAAATCATTATGGTAACCATATTCAATTTTTAAGAAATATTCACATTACGGTTTAACAGGAAACTTCTGTAAAAAGTGTCCATCTCTTTTTCTGTTACTTCATTTTGTATTTGGTGAATAGGAAGTAGCAGATTAATATCTTATTATATTACCCCATCATCTGTTTGTAAAGCACCAGGGGTGTGGAAGAGCCTAGAGTCCACCAGCAGAGTATTACTTAACAGAGTATTAGGGAGTATGTACCTACTATTCTCTTGGTATATAAGCCCCCCCCCCCAAGAAGTTGATTGCATTTTTTTCAACTGAAAGAACAAATAAAAGCAGAAATTAGAGGATTCAAACAATTTTTTTAGTGTGTTTTCAGTTTTGCAGAAACACACTACAGTCCATTTAACATGGTTTCCTATGGGCCATGTTCACATCTGTGCATTTTATGGAAAGGGCAAGGGACATGTTTCTGGTATTTGGTTCCACAGACTTCAATGGATCAAAAACATGTATTGAAAAATGCGAAATGCACCTGGAATATGCAAACTGCAACCTACATAGGTGTGAACCAGGCCTTAGGAAAATTGTCAATGACTTCCTGGCACAACAGGAAGTTGAAGGAAATCTCTAAGGCCTAGTACACACGATAGGATTTATCCGCGGATACGGTCCTCCGGACCGTTTCCGCGGATAAATCCTCTGAGGATTTTGATCCGATGGAGTGTACACACCATCGGATCGAAATCCGCGCCAAATTCCCATCGTGATGACGTGTCGCGCCGGCGCCGCGATGATGACGCGGCAACGTGCGCGACGCTGTCATATAAGGAATTCCACGCATGCGTCGAATCAGTACGGCGTATGCGAGGGATGGGTTCGGACGGATCGATCCGGTGAGTCTGTACAGACCACCGGATCGATCCGCTGGAGCCGATTCCAGCGGATAGATTTCTTAGCATGCTAAGAAATTTTTATCCGCTGGAAATCGGTCGGCCCGAAATATATCCGCGGATAAATATCCGCTGGATCGTACACACCAGCGGATCTATCCGCTGAAACTGATCCGCGGATCAATTTCAGCGGATCGATCCTCTCGTGTGTACGGGGCCTAAAAGTTAACAGACTTCCCATTTTCAAAAGTTATCCTCAGAACAGGTGTTGGCATTGGAAGTTTTCCCTACACCTCTTGTTCTGGGGACATCTTTTTAATGGCAATGGTTACCAATACAAATAGTACTAAATCTCCCCAATGGGAACACTGACAGTAAAAAAAAATTAACAGAGGGTCTAACCCTTCCCCACTCTATTGAAAAATAAAAAAGGCTTTGCCTAGAGATACACTAAGATGTTTGGTTGATGCTTTTCCAAATTATTACAAAAATATGACCATAAATCTCCTGAATTTGAATTGGATAACACTTTCATTGTTCCTTATTTTATTTTGTATTAATACATACTGTATTTTTTACTTAAAGTTAAGTTCCAGCCTGGGGGAAAAAAAAGGACACTTACCTGTCCAGGGATTCTGCGATATTGGCACCCCAAGCCTATCTGTCCATCGACTTGGGGTGCAGGTGTCTGCATCTTTACTAAGGGGAAACAGGAAGTGAAGCCTTGTGGCTCCACAGCCCATTTCCTACTGTGCATGCAAGAGTCATACTGCTCTTTCTGAATGGTCCCACTGTCTTCTGGGACCTGTGTGTCTCCCATAATAAAGCAGGGGGGAAGGAGGAGGGACCAGAAATTGTAGCAATCTTACTCAGAAGTGGGAGTGGGTACCTGGTTTTGACAGATATCTACTCCCGTCTCTCCCCTGCCTCGAAAGGTGACAAATGTGGCAGCGGAGGGGGAGGAAGCAAACAAACAGAGCTTCCTCTTTTGGGTGGAGCTCTGCTTTAGGACCATAGCCATGATTTATTTGTAAATAGTGACAAGCAAATCCATTTTCTTGAAATAGAATTCACTGCAAAACCAGCTGATCTGCAGTGACTGTGGCAAACTGATTTAATCCATTCAGTGAACTGGCAGAGGTCTCATTAAGACCTTTAGTAAGCTACATTCACTGACTGTGTAATAAGTGGGCCAATAGGCAACTGCATATTGTATTGATGTTGTGGCTCATGACATAATGGCTAGCATGTCTTAGATGTGCTTTTCTGAACTGTGGTATTATTATTGTATTATGTGTCATTGTTATAATACAAAATCTCCTGTAAGCCCATTCACTTGGGGGGCCCATGCTCCAAAAAGGAGATCAGGTAAGGGGATGGGACTTGCATTTATTATGTAAATAGACTGATTATTAAATTTTTTACCAATTCAATGTTAGTTTCTAATCTATGAGAAATAAAGTAAACTGAAACTGACTGCATATTTGAAGTACTGTATTTATTGTCGTATAACACTCACTTTTTTAGCCTGAAAATAGAGGGTAAACTGTGCCTGCGTGTTATACGCAGGTGGCCGTGTAACGTTTTTATTCCTGAAACTCCCCTTTTAAAGTTAGGTTGCGTGTTAATACGCCTGTGCGTGTTATACGCCGATAAATATGGTATTTTTTATTTGCCAGAGGGGTGAATTCATTATGGTGTGTAATATCAATGATAACACTGCTATCATTTTATTTATGCCTTTGTCTGGAAATGTATCCCTTATATACTGAATTCTCCCTATACATGAGTAATTTAATGCCGCGTACACTTGATCATTTTTCAGCATGAAAAAAACGTAGGGCCAGATTCACAGAAGAGATACGACGGCGTATCTCCTTATACGCCGTCGTATCTCTGAGAGTATCTATGCGGCTGATTGATAGAATCAGTTACGCATAGATAGCCCTAGGATCCGACAGGTGTAATTGACTTACACAGTCGGGTATGCAAATGAGGTTTTACGGCGATCCACAAAGGTTTTCGCGTTCGTTACGTCGTCGCTAGTAATTTTTTCCCCTCGCAAAGTTAAGCCTGCTTTAACATGGCTTAACTTTAGACAAGCCATGTTAAAGTATGGCCGTCGTTCCCGGGTCGAATTTCAATTTTTTTTTTTTTTGCGTAAGACGTCTAGGAATACGAAAGTACGTTACGCACGTCGCCGTTCAAAAAAATTACGTCACTTCGCGCAAAGCACGGCGGGAATTTCAAAATGGAGCATGCGCAGTACGTCCGGCGTGGGAGCGCGTCTAATTTAAATGGTACACGCCGCATTTGAATTAGGCGGGCTTGCGCCAGACGCCTTTACGTTACACCGCCGTGAGTTTACACGCAAGTGCTTGGTGAATCAGGCACTTGCGCTGAAAACTTGCGGCGGTGTAACGTATAGACGATACGTTACGCTGCCGCATTTATATGTGAATCTGGCCCGTAGTTTTTAAAAAACTTCATTTAAAATGATTGTGTGGGCTGCACATCGTTTTTCATGTTCTGAAAAACGACAATTTTTTTTTTTTCGAACATGCTGCATTTTTTAACGTCGTTTTACACAATGTCGTTTTTCAGGTTGTAAAAAATGTCCGTGTGTGGGCTAAAACGACGTTAAAAACCCACGCATGCTCAGAAGCAAGTTATGAGATGGGAGCTTGTTCTGGTAAAACTACCGTTCATAATGGAGTAAGCACATTCATCACTCTGTAACAGACAGAAAAGCGCGAATCGTCTTTTACTAGTACAAATGGAACTTCCCCTTTATAGTGCCGTCGTATGTGTTGTACGTCACCGCGCTTTGCTAGATCATTTAAAAGGATGGTGTGTGGGGCGTGGCTAGCCATCGAGCTGAATGGACGGCTGACTTTACAGCTCCTGCACTGACCGGAGATTCGACCTGACAAAGCACTGCTCCCGACCGCAGAAATGCATCACCAGGACCCCCACACAGTGGGGAATCAGCCCGGAACCTCCCGCAAACGGAAGGAATATCGGATCCCTCGGAAATTGACAGATTTCTTTGCCGCAGCGCCCGGAGGACAAATCCAAGATGGCGCCCGCGACCGTTCCCCGCGAGGAGATCGGGCCTACACTGACCTGCCTGACGAGGAGGAACTGTTCACCCGGCCACAAGCGACATCCCCGGATCCCTCCTCCGCTCCTGGGCCCCCATCCACATCCAGCAGTCCGGCGAAAACGCGGATGCGGCTCGATTGGGGCCCGCAGCCATCTGAGGTAAGGCCTGCTCAGGACACTCTCCTCACGCTACCCCCCGCACCATCCCCCATTGCGGCCTTCCCCACCTCAGGCCTGCCTGTAGTGGATATGCAGCTCAAGGACATGCTCACTTCCTTACACAGCTCCCTGCACAGTGACATATCCACTATGTTTGCTGCATTTAAATTGGAAATGGGTCATGTAGGCAGCAGAATGGGGCACATTGAGAATCAGATGAGCGCCATGACAGAAACGGTGAATGATCTAGTTGATGCTCACGACCATGTCAGAAGTGAACAACAGTGGGTGCCGGCCAAAATGGCGGACCTTGAAGACAGGTCGAGACGCAACAACGTCAAAATTTGCGGGATACCCGAATCGATCGTTCCTGCTGACCTTAATACCTATGCCAGAAAAATGATTTCCACCTTACTACCAGACCTTCCCCCAGTGGAAACTATAATAGACCGCATACATCGCCTCCCAAAACCCCCCCACCTGCCAGCGGAAATTCCCCGTGACACGCTGATGAAAATACATTTTTTTCACACCAAAGACATGCTCCTGGCCAAAAATAGGCGCCTAGAACAGCTGCCGCCACCGTACTCCAAACTACAACTGTACGCGGACATTTCCCAATACACCAGACAACAACATAAGCAGTTGCAAACCATCACCAAGCCGCTCAACAATCACAAGATACCCTACCAATGGGGGTTCCCGACCAAACTCCTAGTGACCAAAAATGGGGTGAAACATGCCATCCACACAGTGGAAGAAGGAATACACCTACTTAAAAAATGGAAGATCATCCCAGATGGGGAACCATTGCCCCACATGCCTACTGCAGAGAAACATCTGCCCCTCAATAAAAGTCCTCACTCCAATGGGATCAAGTGACCAGGTTTCAGTGCTGTCCTATCTCAAGTTTTCAGTACGCACTCCGGTCCAGTGCCTGCTCGTGCAGTTAGTTCACAAACTTTTACCCTCCACCAACGCTCAGTGGTTCTGCTGATATACCACTGACCCTTGTTCGTTTCTGTTGTTTCTTCACCCCGTTTCCCTATCTGATCCTGTTGCATTTGTGTTTTATTGCAATAACTGTTGTCCTCTTCTCCCCCTTACCCATCCTGATACCAGAAGAGCACATCTCTACCACTCCACAGCCTCTACTGAAGAATCCATCCTCGTGACCCTCCGGAACCTCAGGGCTTGCAAGCTTCTATTTGGTCCTGTTCCCACGCCACACGAACTGTGAGTACTCCATCTTCCAGATATACACAGCACCACATTAACGATGCCGAAGTTTATCTCACTTAATGTGAAGGGCCTAAACCATCCCGCCAAACGGGCATCGCTCTGGAAAACAGCTCGAGACTCCAGATGCGATATCCTCTGTGTGCAAGAGACACACTTCCAGATTTCTGCTGAGCCCAAATGTACAAATAAGGACTTTCCCACCATACTTAAAGCCTCGGGACCTGACAAAAAGAATGGCATACTGATGGCCTTCAAGAACACGGTGTCTCTTGATATCCATAATACCCTCATTGATCCCAATGGCAGATACTTAGCACTAGACTGCTCTCTGAATGGTGTCAGATACACCATTGTATACGCACCAAACAAGGGCCAAATCCCCTTTCTGTCTAAACTGATGAAACAAATAGACCGCTTTAAACAAGGCCGCCTTGTCATCTGCGGGGACTTCAACATTGTTCCAGACAACTCAATTGATGCTTCTTCCAGACCCAACAGAGCCTTGTCACCTATGGGAACCTTCATACGCTCACATGACCTGTACGACGTGTGGCGTTGCCACCACACTACTGAAAGGGACTACACCTTTTTCTCTCCGTGTCACAATTCCTACACTCGAATTGACTACTTTTTGGTCGACAAATGGACCCTGCCCACTGCCTCAGCCTCTGAGATAGGTACCATCACGTGGTCAGACCACGCACCTATTGCCCTGATTACCAGTGACTCTCCCTCCACCTCCGCCACGAGGATTTGGAGGGCTAATTCAACTCTCATGAACTCACCTCTGTATTCGGAATATATCAAGAACTGTTTAGAGGATTTTTTTGCGTTGAATACAGACTCTGTTACAGATAACTCAGTCCTCTGGAATGCCCATAAAGCATTCGTGCGAGGAATTCTTATCCAGTTGGGAGCTAGGGAGAGGAGGAGGAGATCACAGCGTCTGGACTCCCTGACAGCAGACATCCAAGCGCTAGAAACACAAAACCAATCCCACCCTGACAGTGCCCTCAAACATAAACTAGGTATCCTTAGACAAGAATTGAGATCCCATCTTCTAGACTCCTATGAGAAAGCTCACACCCGCTTCGGAGCTAAACACTACTCCACGGACAATAAAGCCGGTAAGGCCATGGCCGCCAGAATCAAAGGGCATTATGCCAAAACCAAGATCGCTCACCTATACCACCCTGCCTCTAAACAAAAACTGATAGATCCCTCAGCTATTGCCGATGCATTTCGCCACTATTATAATACCCTCTATAACTTAAAAGATGACTCCTCTGTTCCACAACCCTCCTCCCAAGATATTTCATCATTTCTAGGGGAAATTAACCTTACCCAGCTATCTGGTGACCAACTTTTGACTTTGAACGCCCCGTTTACCCCTCAAGAGATCCTACAAATTATCTCAAAATTGCCCTCTAACAAATCCCCAGGCCCTGATGGGCTCACTAGTGAATACTATAAACTCTTTGGGCACACACTAGCGCCCTTCCTCTCGAATGTCTGCAATGACGCTGCCTCGTCTTCCTCTCTCCCTCCAGAAATGCTGTCCGCATTGATTGTTACGTTGCCGAAGCCAGGCAAGGAACCCACCCACGCGCAAAACTTTCGTCCTATATCCTTACTCAATATGGACACCAAAATCTATGCCAAACTCATAGCCAACCGGCTGATTGACTTGATGCCCTTGCTCATTCACAAGGACCAATCAGGATTCACGAAAGGGAGACAAACGTTTGATGCTACCCGCAGGATTCTCAACATCATACATGGTGCAGGATCCATGCGAACGCCTTCTCTGCTCCTTTCCCTGGACGCAGAGAAGGCGTTCGACAGAGTCCACTGGGACTACATGAGAGCGACTCTTATTAAATTTGGCTTCCAGGGCCCCATACTGTCGGCCATAATGGCGCTGTACTCCTCCCCTTCGGCCCAAGTGTATACCTCAGAAATGTTGTCGCGACCATTCTCCATAACCAATGGCACCCGCCAAGGCTGCCCTTTGTCCCCGCTCATATTCAACCTGATCATGGAACCACTTGCGGAACATGTCAGGAATCACCCCGCCATAGCGGGCTTCCGCTTCGGCACTAAAGACCATAAAATTAGTCTATTCGCGGACGACGTGATATTATTGCTCACAGACCCAATATCCTCCCTGGCTTCGGTACAATTGCTGTTACAAAGATTTAGTGCTGTTTCGTATTATAAGGTGAATAAACAAAAATCTCATATTTTAGACCTAGGATTGGACACCATTACTAGCAACTTACTTAGAAACACTTACCCGTACTCCTGGGCAGACAAGGGCATACAATACCTGGGCGTAACACTATGTAAATCACTAAAAGATACTTCAAAACACAACTACACTAACATCAAGCAAACACTGATCAAAGAAACTAATAACCTATCTAAACATGAATTCTCATGGGCGGGTCGCCTCGCGGCGTTCAAAATGATGTTACTCTCCAGACTGTTGTACATCTTCCGCACGTTGCCCATGCCTCTTCCATGCTCCTATCTCACTTCTCTACAATCCATCTTGAATCTATTTGTATGGCAAGGTAAAAAATCTCGATGTAGCCACTCTAAACTCATTAAACACAGGTCAGTGGGCGGGATGGGCCACATAGACATTAGGGACTACTATCTGTCCTCAATCCTTTCCCAAATGAGAGACTGGTTCTCCACTGCTCCATCTACACTATGGGGGGACATAGAAAACACTGCGACCCCGGGACCCAACCTAGCCAGTTGGCTGTTCAGCACGACCCCAAAAACACACCGTTGACTCCCTACTCTCCTACCATACAGGCCTCTGTTAAGTCATGGAAAATTCTTCACAACACCCGATGGCCGAATTCTATGACCAAACCTATACCAGTCCCTTTAGACACACTGAAACTACTGTCACCCGACTTGACCATTCCGACGTGGCTTGCAGTACGAGTGCACTTCACTTCTGACCTACGTTCCCTTGCGGCTACTACCTCCTTTTTACAATTACAACAGCAATTCCTCGCTCCGACCAAGGATTACTTTACATACTATAGACTGCAAAAATGCCTAACAGCTAACCCCTCACTAGAAGGCTCTCTACAAATCCACATCTGGAACTACTTCCTAGGTGACGCAAGTAAACCTAGAGGTACCTCCATATTGTACTCCAATCTTCAGGACAAGACCCTATTCCACAAAACTAAACCCCTGAGCGACTGGGAAACTGATGTCCGGGCTCTCTTTACTGACGAGCAATGGCAAACGGCAATTAAATCTGTCTACAAATACACCTCTTGTACCTCCCTATGGGAGCTGACCCAGAAAATACTAATGAGATGGTACATGACACCCCACAAGATAGCCAAGTTTTATACACACACCTCTGACATGTGCTGGAGAGAATGTGACCTGGCACACTCTTACACATCTTTTGGACATGCCCACGCATTCGGCAACTTTGGTCTGCAGTTGAGAAGACCTTACGGGACATCTTTCACTCCCCCATACTCCTGTTATCTCACCTAGCCATTCTCAACCTAACTATCGACGACCTACCACCGACTCACCGACTGGTGACCACACACGTTCTTAGCGACAAAACTGCTGATTGCTAGAAAATGGAAAACGAAGGATGCCCCCACTCTCACTGAAGTAATTAACCTAGTGCAAACCCATCACACATACGAAACTATCTTAGCCCGGGGGAAACCCAATTATTCTAAACTGCTCGCCCTCTGGAACCCTTGGACCACTTGGTACACGAACACCTACGCCAAGTGACACGCCAAGTGACACACCTTTGATGTATTATATTGTGATCTTTACTGGTGCTCTTCCCTCCCTCCCCTCCCCCCCTCCCCTCCCTACCTCCCCACTCCCCTTGACATGATTTCACCCGCTCCTTGTCTCCCCTGCCTCCCCTCCCTCTATGTTATGCTTTTGACACTACGCATAATGTGTTAACACCGAGACCCTTCCTTTTGGTCTGGTCTGTTCTTTCTGTAGTTATTATTGCTTTGCCACTTTCACACAGGTGAACCCTTGGCGCACACTTAGTACCCACCTACTGTTCACCGTATGTTCACTGCCATTTCTATGGAAAACTTTAAACCTCGCAATTGTGTTTGTATTACTGTACATTGAAAATTTCAATAAAAAACTATTTGAACTAAAAGGATGGTGTGTGGACAACGTAGTTTTTAATGATGAAGTTGGGAAAACTTTGTTTTTTGGACATGCTGAAAAACAACATTTTTTTTCATGCTGAAAAATTATCGTGTGTACGCGGCATAAGTGTCAGTAAATGGAAGCATGGGTTTAGTTGTTGGTCTCCATTTGTCTGGTGAGAAAAATTTACCATTAAAGAAGCATGCTTTCTTTTTGTTATTCTTGTTACAACATTTGTTTTATCTTTTGGTGTGTGTTTTATAATTATTTTTATGTATCATTGAATAAATATATTCTTTAAAAAGTTTGAAAATGGAACAGAATGCTTAGTTGATTTACCAAAAAAATTGAAAATTTAGCAATACCCTTAGCATGCAGTATGTACAGCTGCCATTAATTTCTAATTATTTTACACCATAATCTAGTCAGGCAATTTCATGTTCGGTTTAACAGAGATCTTCGCATGAGCCATTATTTGAAATTTCTTTACTATAAAGAGGAGGTGTAGTAGACCAGACATTTTTATTAGAGTGCTCTGGTTGGATGGCAGATATGGATATGTATGAAATTCTTAAAGGGCAGAATATATGTTCTCCTCAATGAGCTTTAAAATGCTTAACATTGTTTTTTTGTTTGTTTTTTACAACAGTCTAGTTCATGTACAAAATGTGAACTGGATCCTACAGCTCCCCTTTATTATTATTACAACAGAATTCTAGCTAAAATATTTTTCTAGCTTTTGATAAAGGCTTTGAACCTCTGTCAGTTTTTTGAGTCCCCATGGAAAGATGAAGTTAGGGAATATAGCCCATGGGAATGCATAAGTAAACACCTACTATATCTAAGTTTCCTGAAATACACACACTTGCCCAACATATATAACAACAAACTGAGAACACAATATCTTCTAACTGGTAAGTAGTGATGAACAAATACTATAACATATCTACCCTGATGATTTGACAATAGCTTTTAGTTATGTAAATAAAAAGGTTACCACCTGATCCAGCATTCTCACACCTCTCATCTTGTCCTTGGACAAATATTTGACACATTTCATGGTATTTGTATTATTTCATGTGCATATAAATTCTGGGATATATTCCTGACACTCATTAGAACTAAAGAATCAGTTTACATAATTTGCAAACTGTCTTCAAAATTACAGAACAAATATGGTTGAATGTGACCAACTTTTACTAGCTATAGAATGTCTCACTCCAGTCCTTGAGGACTTGGATATGCACACATTTGTAGCATTTCTCTAACAAACAACAGTATATGATGTAAGGTATTATTTACAAAGTGTCAGAAATGGCATTCTAGCCAGTGTGTGACCCTTGAGGGCTGAATTAGGACACCTCTGAGACCCAACTATGATTTGCATAAAACCCTCACAGACACCTTCTTTAACTTTTTACGGAAATTTAAGGGTATATTTGGTGGCGGAACAAGCTCGGAGAGTCCTCTTCGTTGAGCTCCCTATATGCTGCAAAGTGCTTAAAGTGGAGCAATAAAAGTGAAATATTCCTTTAAATTTCATACCTGGGGGGGGTCTAAAGTATGCCTGTAAAGTAGCGCACGTTTCCCGTGTTTATAACGCAGGCGAACAGCCAATGTTCGAGTCTAACTCATGTTCGACTCGACCATTAATCTCATCCCTAGTAGACAGTATGGGGCAGATCCACGTACCTGCGCGTAATCTTCCGACAGGCGCAGCGTATCTAAGATACACTACGCCGCCGCAACTAATTTTTTTATTTTGAATCCACAAAGAATTTGCGCCGTAAGTTACGGCGGCGTAGTGTATCTCTGGCGGCGTAAGGGCGCGGAATTCAAATGAATGTAATGGGGGCGTGTTTTATGTTAATACGTCATGACCCGACGTAAACAACGTTTTTTTTTAACTGCGCATGCGCCGTCCGTGGGGGTATCCCAGTGCGCATGCTCGAAATTAACCCAGAAAAAGCCAATGCTTCCGACAGTGACGTCATTCTACGCAAATCCCTATTCGCGAACGACTTACGCAAACGGCGTAAAAAAATGCGCCGGCCGGACGCACGTTAGTGGATCGCCGTAAATAGCTAATTTGCATACTCGACGCAGATTTTGATGGAAACGCCACCCAGCGGCCGCCGAAAAATTGCATCTAACATCCGACGGCGTACTAAGACGTACGCCTGTCGGATCGATCCCAGATGCCATCGTATCTTGTTTTGTGGATACAAAACAAAGATACGACGCAGGAAATTTAAAATTACGCCGGTGTATCAATAGATACGCCGGCGTAATCCTTTTGTGGATCTGCCCCAGTATAACTTTTACATAAACCAATGAATACACACTAATTGGACATTTTTTACCAAAGACATGTAGATGAATACATTTTAGAAAACATATTACAAAACATTTTGCCCTAAATGTATGAAGAAATTTGATTTTATTGGATATGTTTTATAACAGAAAATAGAAAATACATTTGTTTTTACTTTTTTATTTTCATTTATATATTAAAAAATAAAAAAAACAGTGGTGATTAAATACCACCACAAGAAAGCTCTATTTGTGTGGAGAAAAATGTGTACAATGTTGCATGGCTGAACAATTGCCAGCTAAAGTAACACAGTGCTCAATAGCAAAAAAAGACAAAACTTGATATTAAATAAACCTGCAGTGTGGCATGCTATTGCCTTCCTTCTCTATAGATCCCCAATGTGTGAACACAGCTAGCTGTGCATCACTGCCAACATTTTGCTGGCAGCAGGTGAGTGCAGCTTTTCGTGTGTTGGCGATGATTGATAACAAGTTTGGAATCTCAATATGGCATAGTGTAGTGCTGTAAATCTGCCAGGCTCTAGAGAAAGTATCTTTGGTTAATCCAGAAAGAGTATATTAAATCAGGAAATATGAGGGTGCTAACTGCCTGTTCACCACCGGAGTTGTCCAGCTGAAATCAGATTATTATAGACACAAACATGATGCCAACAGAAATGTGAGCATTCATAGAAATGACAAAATTAAACAATATCAAATGTAACAGAAATGTACTATATGTACATTCTATCCTATAAATGAGCTGTCTTTGAGTCTCAGTTTAAATAAAAATGATTTAGGCTTAAAATGTATAAATAGAGATCCATATTCAAGCTTCTAGAATTTAAAAGCAGACATTTATTATTAGATTTGGACAGAACCCCCCCAGTTTGGTTCATGCCAGAACTCTCAAACATCACAAAAGTTTGGGCCCAAACCCATTGAAGCCCATGAGACCCGAAATTGAAAAATCAAAAGCCCCCCATTTTTAACGCTTATACATTATTGGCCATAAAAAGGGTATGGGTCTTGGGTACTGTCCTGGGGGACATGTATCAATGCAGGTATTTTTTTACGATGCTTAAAGTGAAACAATAAAAATGAAAAACTCCTTTAAATATAGCGCATGGGGGGGTCCCCTTAGTCTGCGTTAAAGTGGCACTTCTGTGTCATCTAAAGAAACGTCTACAGCAAAACAACATTTATAAAAAAAATACTTGACATTTCCGGCAATACAATTGTAAGGCTGGGAATATTTATTTTTATTTTTTTAAATGTGCCCCCCATAGATACCAGGCCCTTTGGGTGTGGTATAGATTTTAAGGGAAACCCCACACCAATCTTTTTTTAAAACAGCATGGAACCCCTCAAAATCCATACCAGACCCTTATCCGAGCATGCAGACTGGCAGGTCAGAAAAGGGGGGCATGAGCAGGTGTCCCCCTTCTTGAACCATACCAGGCCACATACCCTTTATATGGGGGGACATGTTGATGGGAACAAGTGCCTCTTCCCGACAACCCTGGGCTGTGGTTGTGGGGGTCTGTGGGCAGGGGGCTTATCAGAATCTGGAAGCCACTTCAACAAAGTGCCGCAATATCCCAGCCCCCTTCCTATGTGAATGAGTATGGGGTACATTGTACCCATACCCATTCACCAAAAAAGTATGAAAAATAAAAACAGGAGACAGTTTTATCTTTATTAAAAAAAAGAAACAATGTTCTTGTTGTAAATCCACCATCAATGATGACACCTGTTGCACTGCTTGACCCAGAAAAAAATGCTTAGCCTGCGCCGAATGATAACTGACAAATGCCTGCCGTTTGACAGTTCTTAAATAAGTAAGGGGCAGGGTCATGCATGCTGAGCCAGTGAGGTCACAAGGGTTCTGGTACCACCAGGTGATGTCAAAAGGTGGCCCCACCCCTTTACTTTTTTTTCTATTTTCAGGTCCGATGTAGTGGGAATCATTATTGACAATGGCTCTACATCGGGGGAATTGTTTTGTGTTTTTATTATAAAGAAATTGTTAGAAAACTGCATTCTGTCTTTAATTTTGGTGAATGAGCAGGGGTACAATGTACCCCATATTCATTCACATGGGGGGCTGGGACCTGGGGGCACCCTCGTTAAAGGGATATTCCAGATTCTGATAAGCCCTCTGCCCACAAACCGCCACAACCACCGCCCAGGGTAGTCAGGAAGAGGCCCTTGTCCCCATCCTCTTGACCAAAAACACTCCCCCACGTTGAGGGCATGTGGCCTGGTATGGTTCAGGAGGGGGAGGGGCACTTCCCCCTTCCTGTCCTGCCAGGCTGCATCCTTGGATAAGGTCTGGTATGGATTTCGGGGGGCCCACAACATTTTCCTTTTTTTATATTAGCAGCAATTTTTTTTCTCTTTCAGCTGTCAGTGAGGAAAGCCTGTTGACAGCTGATGACCCATTCGTTGCTAAGGACACAGCAGCCAGCTTCCTGGCCTGCTCCTTAACAACCAGCTATTCACTTTGCCCTGATTGTGCAGATCTTTGAATGCACTGTACAGCGTGCAGCGCATTGTGGGGCACTCGGTGGGTAATCATCCTGCCCAGTGCCCTGCACATTCCGGTGTTTGCCGAATGAGTGAACAGGCGATGTTCTGCCTGAACTTTGGCTCAGCTTGAACTTTTCTCCCAACTCTATTTATTATTAAAGTTAGCGTTTTTTCTAAGACATATCCTGTCTATTTCTGTACACAGAAGTCACATTATTTTGTTATCTTCACACTTTCATTTTTCATGTAGAACTGCATTTGTATTACACTATGAAAGTTTGCAACATGCCTAAAATAGTAAATATATTAAATTTGTCAATGTGAAAAAAGTGTAGCTGCACTTCACCATAACAAGTAATCATGTATACTGCTGAGTATGAAGAAAAATAAATGTATTAGCGTCCTTACGTATTTGCTGCAGGTGAACTTTACCACTCATGTTATTGGCAACATTTTGGGTCCTAAGGGACCTCTTTAGAGTTAAATGACTCAGCATTATTGAAGTATTCTGCTGGTACATCTGCATTTGTTTATTGCAGAAATTTAACTAATACAAAATCTGATCACTGCAGGCCATGTTTAAAGCGGGGGTTCACCCGAAAAAAAAAAATAACATTAGATTGAGGATAATTACTGGAGGCAGAATCAGTGTTTTTTTTTTAATCAATGCAGTACTTACCGTTTTAGAGATAGATGTTCTCCGCCGCTTCCGGGTATGGTCTTCGGGACTGGGCATTCCTATTTGATTGACAGCCTTCCGACGGTTGCATACAGCACGTCACAAGTTGCCGAATGTCGGTGCGGCTCTATATGGCGCCTGCGCAACGATGTTCGGCTACTTTCGGAAACTGGTGACGCGCTGTATGCGACGGTCGGAAGGCTGTCAATCAAATAGGAACGCCCAGTCCTGCAGCCCATACCCAGAAGAGAACCTCTATCTCTAAAACGGTAAGTACTGCATTGATTTTAAACAAAACACCCGATTCTGCCTCCAGTAATTAGCCTCAATCTAATGTTAAAAATAGATTTTTTGGGTGAACCTCCACTTTAAAGTCTGGGGGTGCAGACAAATACAAAAACACAAGTTAATTTATTTGCATATTTATTCAAAAGAATTCAATGCACTTGTATAGATAACTAGTACCTTCCTCTAACTTAATATTAATCTTCTGTAATCAACTGCACAGTGGCCTTCAGACTAGGAAAAGAAGCATCAGCTTTCTAAGAAAAGCAGGGTTATATGGCTTACAAGGAACAGGTTTACAAAAGGGAACAACAGGAATTACCTAATAGGTATGCTGCTGTTTTTTCATTGTCCACTTATGGTCTGAGGTATGCCCTCAACTAGTCCTGGGCTAACTGCATGGACGTCTATGGCCTGCTTATATGTATTTTAACTGTGTACTTACATTATATGTATATTTTATGTATTTCAACTGTGTGTTTAGAGGTTTTCCTAGAGTCCAATTTAAATTATGGTAGCTCTATTGTACTGTATATGGGTTAACTTGAGTTAATGTCGTATAACTATTTTCACAATGTAAGTCTATACACAGTGTTGTATTCTGGGTGCATTGTTGCACAAATGTTTTAAATATTATTTTGCTTTACTTGATACTCAATGCCCAAGATAAAATTATAATTGGTCCCCGTGAGCTATGAACCATGTGCGCATTTGCAGTACTTGTTTACCTTGGTTTACACTTTGCTAAGACATTAATCGCACATTGTGGAACACACAAAATGCATAAGATTAGGTAGGCTGCATGTTGTGCTAGTTTTGGTGTATACAACAGAAGTATTCCAAGGGAGCTTTATCAAGGTAATATGTAATTGTAGTACCAGAAATATTACCAAACTATAAAATATGTTTTACCAGGATTACTGCCAATTTAATTATGTTCAAATTTCTAAGTTCAGTTCATGATCTTTTATTTAACCTTAATGTATGAGACAATGATAATGACACACCTTATGTGCATAATACATATATATGTTAATTTGCAATATAATATAAGGTAATATCGTACAGTGAGATTTTTTATTTCATAACTCTTTACAGTGGCTTGAAACTTAACTTCCCCCCTTTTACCTTCTATTTTTAAAATGTTACTGTTTTTTTTTTTTTTAAATTCACACTAGATACATCATGGAATATAAAACATCTTCCTCATTATAATTACATTATCACATTTCCAGAACTTTCCTAAATCAATAAGTGCAAAATCTATATATTATCATAGCAGCAATTAAAATTACTTTTTGCAGTAATATTTAGAGATAGGAAAGCTACCTTCACTACTCATATAACTAGTAAACATGGATAATTGATTTGTATTGTATGTTATACATTATTTTTCTGTTTATTTGTGATAAAAAAAAATGCTTAAGCTTAACTAGAAATCTTTTCATTATCTGTAGCCAAGAGCCAATTTAAATGAAGTTATCCATAGACCAAAAAATTTAAGTTGGAAAGATCTCTAAGGCCACATACACATGATCAGTCCATCCGATGAGAACGGTTCGAAGGACCGTTTTTTATCGGTTAACCGATGAAGCTGACTGATGGATCGTGTCAGAACGGGGTGATGTAAAACACACGACGTGCTGAAAAAAATGAAGTTCAATGCTTCCAAGCATGCGTCGACTTGATTATGAGCATGCGCGGCTTTTTGACCGATGCTTTTACTAATGATCAGTTTTGACCTATCGGTTAGGCGTCCATCGGTTAAATTTTAAAGCAAGTTCTCATTTTTTTAACCGAAGGATAACTGACCGATGGGGCCCACACATGATCGGTTTGGACCGATGAAACGGTCCTTCATTCCGTTTTCGTCGGTTTTGACAGATCGTGTGTACGCGGCCTTAGGCACATCAGACCATCGGTCAGCTTCATTGGTTAACCGATGAAAACGGTCCTTTGGACCGTTCTCATCGGATGGACTGATTGTGTGTATGCGGCCTCAAACATTACAAAATCTAAACATACTGATAGACTGATAGTTTTATTTTTTGATTTTAAATAGTTGTTTATTAAGAAAAAGAAAACATGAAGGCAACCATAAGCAGTTGCCAAAATCAGTACAATAGCAAAGCAGGTAAATTGTATAATAGCACAAGCAATGATTCTGCTCATGTACAGTTAACAGATAGCAACATATGGATAAGGATACTGAGAATAGCTATACAATCAAACAATATACAACTGTGGGTATGGAGTTGGGTGTATAGGATTTTACTGTGTTTTTTTATTTTGTTTTTTGTGGTTGAACTGGATGGACTTGTGTCTTTTTTCAACCTGACTAACTATGTAACTATGTAGTTAAAACTTTTAGTGTACATAATAGAGTGTGAAACCTCTTCTTGATACCTAAGGTAAACTAGAACTGTTAAGTGCAGGGGGGCAGTGTATTTTAATTATAGTCATTGTAACAAGCGGACAGTACATGCTGGATGGAGTTGCCAGGAATTCCATTGTTTCCAAAAGATTGTGCGTACACCATTTTCTTTGCAAACATAGTTTCATGTTGGGTTTGTGTGTTGAGATTTTGAAGGAAGGTACTGTAGCTCTGTCGGGAGGGTCAGATTATTTCCATGCCGTAGCAATGGCCTTCCTTGCAGCAATTATACAGTGGGCTATAAAGGGTCTGTGGAGTGCAGTGTGAAGTGCGGAGTGCAGTGGAGAGAAAGGAGAAAACATATTTCCAAAAAGGTTGTAAGGCGGGACCACCAAATATCCATTAGTGAGCCAGTAGAACCATAGTTTCTCCAGCAATTAGGGGTAGTGGATGTGTTGAATTTGGACAATCTCACTGGGGTATAGTACCAGTGATGCAGTATTTTTAGGGAGGTTTCCCAGTGAGTAAAACATTTTGAGGAGGTAATAAGCAGCTTTATTCCATTGTGTTAATAGAACGTTCTAATTAAGTTCTTCTTCCCATATTTTCATAGAGGGTGTTTTTTCCACAGAGAGGTTGGGTGTAAGAGTGCGGTATAGGAAGGAGATTCCATTATAGTGAGTCTGGGGGTTCTCGTAAAAGGACAGTATGCTGTGGGGTATTTGTAAGTTTCCTGGAAGGATTGATGTTAGGATTGATTAGAGATGTAAATATTTATAGAAATCCCTGGTAGGGAGATTATATACATTATTTTACATAGAGTTGCAAAAGGGAGCAGTGAGGATCCTTCAAACAGGAGGCCCAGATTTTGTATGCCAGCATCCTTCCATGTACAGTAAATATTGTTAAATCTAGTGTAAAAAGTTCCAGGGCACAGAGAGGAAGTGGTGAAAAGTCACTTGTGGAAGAGTCCAATTTTAGGGATTGGAGGTTTTGCCATATAGAGATAACAGTGCTTATGGTTAAGTATGGTGAAGTAGGTGGGTGAAAGCCAAGCAGGATGGCGGTATGGGTATTCTGTAATGGATGATCCATTAGGGCTAGGGATGAGCTTCGTATTCGAGTCAAACCCATGTTCGACTCGAACATTGTATGTTCGATCGTTCGTCGAAATACAAACAAAACGGGTCGTTCGCGCCAAATTCGAGTTACGTTTCACAGACCATAATTCACTGTGGCATCGCTGGCTGATGATTGGCCAAGCATGCACTATGACCCGCATGCTTGGCCAATCACAGCTTGCAAAAAACGGAGAGCCATAATTGGCTAAAGCCAGGGTGGCTTTGGCCAATTATGGCTCAGGGGGTTTAGTACACGCCCCACACTATAAAAGGCCGCCTGCAGGTCGGCCTTGTGTAGTGTGTTGCGGTGGTTAAGAGAGGACAGAGAGAGTGTCATTTTTTGCAGGTAGATAGAGCAGGCAGGCAGGCAGGCAGGCTAGTCAGATAATGTTACAGTGTGTAGAGGATATATATATACATCCCAGGTGTTTATACACTGTATAGTTTAGCTAGATCAGTTCTTCCTAATTTACTGGCAGGCAGGTGATTGTGCTAGCTGCAGTATTCTTACGTGGTTTATTGCCTGTGTCCTCTGTAGTTTGCACCTAAAGCTACTTGGTGTGTACTGGCCGTGTGCTCTGTAGTTTGCACCTAAAGATTCAGGAGCAGTGATTTTAATGATGCTTAATAAAAAATAAAAAATAAATGAAAAATTCCTTTAAATATTACACCTGCTGGGTGTCTATAGTATGCCTGTGAAAACGTCTTTGAGAACCCGGGTCTTGCCCAAGGGAACATGTATCAATAGAAAAAAAGTTTTAAAAACGGTTGTCCTGAAAAAAACAACCGTTTTTAAAACTTTTTTCCATTGATACATGTTCCCTCGGGCAAGACCCGGGTTCTCAAAGACGTTTTCACAGGCAAACTATAGACACCCAGCAGGTACAATATTTAAAGGAATTTCATATGTGAAATATGAAAATATGAAAAACGTCTTCAGGGGGGCGTGCCTGGTCACTGGGGTCACGTTTACTTATTTGGGAGGAAACGGAAGTGTTCAGCTTGATTGACACACAATCTGGCCAATTACAGCGCAGTTGCGGTCAGTGTGAAACCCGGAAATGGCCGAAGCTAATGGACAGATGCTGCGGGCAATTGCAGCTCAGTATCGAGACTGGCCAGATTGTGTGTCAATCAAGCTGAACACTTCCGTTTCCTCCCAAATAAGTAAACGTGACCCCAGTGACCAGGCACGCCCCCCTGAAGACGTTTATACGAAACAATCGTCGGCGGCGTAGCCTGGTCACGCTTTTTACTTACCTCCCATCATCCGACCCCTGTGAGCTGGCGAGGCGAGAGGAGACACACGCCACACGCAAATTAAGGTTGCTACCTCCTCTATTTAAAGGCCCGCAGACCCAGTGCCGGGATGGGCACCTTTTAATGTAAGTGGCCACTTGGCCCATGAGTTGTTTTTACTATTTTTTTAAATAAAACCGGTTGCACTATGGAGTTTTTCTGTTTTGTATTCCATTCTTGAGATTACTGGGAGAAGAATTGCCTGTGTCAACCACTGGAGGACGCACTATATGTTTGCAGACATTAACAACTGCACAAGCGTGTTTGACTCTCTTTTTAGTTAAAGAAGTCAAAGCGCTTTGGTAAGCGCATTTAATATTTACACTTTTGGGTGTTGTTTTGCGGAATTGGTGGAAGGATTTTGAAGCACTGCCGTCCATGAGGAGATTGCATGTTTAATTTCTGGACTATTGCAAAGATTCACTCCTGTATTTACTAAGTGATCACCACTATCATAGAAATATATGGACATTATTATTATCACCAAAAATATATTTTTTTCTTGATTTATGGTTTTGGGAGCACATCACTCTTTCAATAGAGGTTCTCTTGTGAATCTTTTTTCTTTCATTATCAATCTAACTAGGTCTTTGCAATTTAGTTTTGGTTGATATGTGTTTGTCTATTTATTTAATTTTTATTGATATCACATGAGTTTTGTAATTGCTATCACTTATCGAATAGGAATGTTTTTAACATTTATTTTGTCATATAGTTAAGACACATATTTTGTTAAAATAGCGCCCCCTACCTATCACATATTCACTTAAATTTAAAGAGGTATCGCCTTTTTATATTTTTAGGGGAGCAGCTTTATTTTTAATTTTAATTAAAATTTCAAGTTTTATGTTCCACATTCTTTTGGCGCGAAATGTTATCTTCAAACGTTCCTTTTTTCATGGGGGCGATTCCCGTTTAAATTAGGCGCGCTCCCGCGCCGGCCGTAATGCGCATGCTCGTGACGGAATTTTCCCAACGTGCATAGCGCAAAATTACGTTACGCCAAGCTTTGTGGATTGCGACGGGTCAATAAAGTTGCGTCGGGAAAAAAAAAAGATACGGCGCAAAAAAAAAAATTCAAAATAAAAAAAAAATTGCGTCGCTGGACAGAAAGGTCTGTTTTTACAAGGTGTAAACAGTTTACACTTTGTAAAAGCAGCCCTAATTTTGCGTATGCAAACTAAAACTTACGGAGAAAAAACGAAGCTGAAAAGCTTTGTGGATCTCCGTAAGTGCTAATTTGCATACCCGAGGCGGCATTTCGACACGGAATGCCCCCAGCGGCGGATGCGGTACTGCATCCTAAGATCCAACAGTGTAAGTCCCTTACACATGCCGGATCTTCTGCCTAACTATGGAAAACTGATTCTGTGGATCAGTTCCATAGTTAGGAACAGGGATACGACGGTGTAACAGCAATTACGCCGTCGTATCCCTTTTGTGGATTTGGCCCTTGGTTTGTTGTTTTATGGACATTAGAAGATGCTCATAGTTGGCTTTGTAAATGGAGGTGCATGGGGTACAGAGTTTAATTCCTAGATACTTAATAGTAGAGTTGGGGGCCCAAGAGAAACCGGTGGATGTTGTGTTTAATATTAGTGTTGAGCAGAATATGCCATATTCGATTTCGCGATATATCTCGAATATATATTCGAATATTCAAGATATATTCGCTAAATTCGAATATTCGTGATATTTTATCGAAATTAAATGATTGCGATTTTTCGCTATTGCGAATGCGAAAATAATTGCGATTTTTTGATAACTGCGGTAGGAGCACTCTGATTGGCTCAGAATATTCGTGATATTTTATCGAAATATCGCAACATGCGAATGCGATATTTATTGCGCAATTTCGAGAAATGCTGGAGGAGCGCTCTGATTGGCTCAGAATATTCGTGATATTTTATCGAAATATCGCAACATGCGAATGCGATATTTATTGCGCAATTTCGACAAATGCTGTAGGAGCACTCTGATTGGCTCAGAATATTCGTGATATTTTACAATACAAAATAATTGCGAATATTCGGCAAATGCGGAAGGAGCACTCTG
The DNA here is from genome assembly GCF_905171775.1 of Rana temporaria. NCBI lineage: Eukaryota > Metazoa > Chordata > Amphibia > Anura > Ranidae > Rana > Rana temporaria. Next base: position 224,132,977 of record NC_053493.1, read on the forward strand.
ATTGGCTCAGAATATTCTTGATATTTTACAATACAAAATAATTGCGAATATTCGGCAAATGCGGAAGGAGCACTCTGATTGGCTCAGAATATTCTTGATATTTTACAATACAAAATAATTGCGAATATTCGGCAAATGCGGAAGGAGCACTCTGATTGGCTCAGAATATTCGTGATATTTTACAATAGAAAATAAAAAGTGTTTTGCATTGGTGGTGATTCTTTACTCTATCCATCTGTCACAGCCGTTTGTCAATCAAACACCTTGAAGATTGAACACGTTCATGCTGCATGCTTTGGACTTTTTTTCACTTCACATATCAAAGACATTTTTATGAAAGATTATTTTTCTATTATTGGGACTATATTTCTTTATATATTTATTTCACAAGTTATTTGCGCTTGCTTATTTTATAATTTGCCCACATGTCTTGTCACTAGACATATTTTTTATTCTTGTAGAGCGACTCCATTTTCTGTCTTGTATTAATTTATGTTGTATAACATTTTTGAGTTGCTGCCGTATTCTCCCCTTTTTTAAGGTATGCGCAATTTTTTCCTTCTTACAAAAAAAAATAATATCAAACATACAAATATTCATAACATACACATACACAAAGCATCAGAGACAATCAGAGTTCTCCTACCACAGTTATCGAAAATTCGCAATCATTTTCGCATTCGCAATAGCGAAAAATCGCAATTTTTTTTTTTCAATTTGGCAACATAAAAGGATCGCCTCAGCTTAGCTACTCGGCCCAGGGTCTCTAATCATACCAGCAATGCTTTTAGACGTCGATAGGATGTGATCTGTTTTAAAAATCAAATTGAAAAAATGTGAATATTCGGAATTGCGAATATTGGCCGCGAAATTCGAAATATAGCGCGATTTCTCGAATATGCTATATTCGAGTCGAATATTCGCAATGCGAATATTCGTGAGCAACACTATTTAATATGTAGACAAAGCGATATAGGTAGCATATAAGACTTAGAGGTGTTAACTTTATATAGTGATATTTGACTGAACTGCTGTAGGACTTCATTTAGTGCTTGAGTGGAGGTGATGGGATCTGTGAGGGTTAGGACAATGTCATCCGCATATACTATAGGCCTATTTTATATTCCTTGTTTCCTATCCATAAACCGGAAATTTTAGGGTGTAGTCTAATTGTTTGTGCGAGCGGCTCCATTACTAGGGCAAAGATAATAGGGGTAAGGGATCCTGATGTGTAAACTCTTGCGGAGGGAGTAGAGTAAAGGGCTCTGATTGCAGTAAAAATATAGCCTGTAAATCCAAATTTTTCAAGACAGCCGACAGGTACCGCCAGTGTACATGGTCAAATGCCTTCTCTGCATTCAAAGATAGGATCAGAGAAGGCACTCGACCATACTCTGCCCATTGAAGTAAGTTAAGAGCCTGTCTAGTGCCGTCTGAGTGTTTGGTGGCCATTGACAAAGCCCACTTGGTCCGGGTGAATCAGTTGTGGGATTATGTTTTCTAGGTGTGATTCAATGATTTTGGTGTATATTTTAACATCTGTATTCAATAAATGGCCTATAGCCTATAGTTAGCTGTGGATGTAGGCAGCTTATCAGCTTTGGGAATTGTTACAATTAGGACCTTGAGGTAATCTTGGGGGGAAAGGAGCAGGGCGGGCAGCTTTTTTGTAAATACGTTGTAGGTGAGGGAGCACTGTGGGGCAGAAGAGTTTGTAATATTCATTCCCAAATCCGTCCAGGCCAGGGGATTTGTGCAAAGGTAGGTTCTTTACAGCTGTTTGGATTTTGGGGGCAGAGATGGGTGTTGAGATTTCCGAAAGGTGTGCCGGTGAGATTTTGGGTAGGTTCAAGGTGGGGAGGAAGGGTTGAATTTGATTGTCCAACGGGGATTGGGTCGTTTGACCTGGGCAGAGGTTATAATGGTCTGAATAGAACTCTGCAAACCTATTTGCAATATGAGCAGGATTGGAAATTCTAACATTATTGGAGTCTAGGAGATATTGTATTGTATTTTTCTCAATTTTTTTTATTTGGTTTGCTAAGTGCGACCCCGCTTTATTGCCTGCAACATAGAATTTTTTTTTTTAAAGTATAAATCGTAATGAGAGACAAACCATTGTGATAGTTTGGGCCATAGGATTCGTAATTTGTTGGTCCTGTCTATGGAGTTTTGTGTTTTGTTTTGGTCTTCTAGTTTGCGTATGAAGCTTTATGAGCTGACCACAATGTATGCATATTTTCCACAGATCCAATGTTACACTGGAAGAACAAATCTAGTTCCTCTTTGCTTCTAGTGGGAGGGAGTATGCAGAATAGGTGTGTTCATATGCTATACTTTAGTCATGTGAGGGGGGTTAACAACTTGAAACAATAAGGAGATTGGCGCGTGATCTGACCACGTGATTGTGCTGATATATGCGGCAGTGGATTGGAATAAAGTGTTTTGGTCCACCAGAAACAACATTTTCCCATTTTTCGGGCAGCAATAAATGTCCATTATTTTATGTGGAAAAAATTGATTCTTGTGATTACATCCCTAGGGACAGTATCAGACATCTAAGCAGGTTTACCCAATTGGTGAGCTCTGTCTATAACAAAATCTTTAGGGTTTTCGAGAGTAGGACTCGGAGAGGCTGTTGTAATTACAGAATGAGTTCTGGTGATGTTACGGACTCAGAACTACCTCTGAATCTTAAGTTATTCCTTTGTGATCTATCTTTAGCCACTGAATGTCAGTAGTGCGCTCCTGAAAACCATCTACCAGGTCATTATGTGCTTCATCAATGTCCTCAATTTTACTTTCAACATGGTCAACTCTTTCCTCCACCTGCTCAATATGTGCTTGTACTTTAGAGATGTTTTTGTCAAGTTCAGCTTGGAGGTCTTTTTGAAAGAAAGTAGCATTTCTTTTATACTATGCTCCAATAGTGTTGCTCACGAATATTCGCATTGCGAATATTCGACTCGAATATAGCATATTCGAGAAATCGCGCTATATTTCGAATTTCGCGGTGAATATTCGCAATTCCGAATATTCGATTTTTTACAATTTTTTTTTTAGAACAGATCACATCCTAGATATCTCCATCGACGTCTAAAAGCATTGCTGGTATGATTAGAGACCCTGGGCCGAGTAGCTGAAGCGTTCATTGAATTTTGCCGAAAAATCGCAATGCGATTATTCGGCAATCGCAAAATCGCGCGATTATTTTCTTCGCCCCTATCTTCCGCATCAGAGCGATTTTTACAGTTTCATTTTTAAAACAGATCACATCCTAGTGATCTCCATAGACGTCTAAAAGCATTGCTGGTATGATTAGAGACCTTGGGCCGAGTAGCTGAAGCGATCATTTTATATTGCCGAATATTCGCAATGCGAATATTCGGCAATAGGAATGTTGCGCGATTATTTTCTCCGCCCTTTTGCATCAGAGACAATCAGAGTTCTCCTTCCACACTCGTCAGAGGTTAGCAACCAATAGGAACCTGCCTGCACGGACATTATATAAGGTCACTCCCAGCACCATTTCATTGCAGATTCAGAAGCTGGCTAGAGAGTGTGGAGGCTGTTTCTGTGTTCCTGTGTCTTTGTTCCTGATTGATTGATATCATCATCAGCATAGTGCTGCATTGCTATTTAGTGATTCCAGTGCATCTTTTCCAGTTTATCAACTGCTTTTTTCAAAGCAATAGACCCAAGAGCTTTTTTCAAAGCTACGTTTTGTGCTGTTTTGTGCTGTTTTGTTCATCTTGTGTTACTGTTTGATCTTGCAGCTTCGCTGTTCAGTGATATTTGCTAGAGATTTCAGTGCACATTTTGCTGAGCTTTCTAAAAGAGCTTTTTTCAAAGCTAAGTTTTGTTCATCTTGTGTTACTGTTTGATCTTGCAGCTTCGCTGTTCAGTGATATTTGCTAGTGATTTCAGTGCACATTTTGCTTAGTTTTTCTTAAAGAGCTTTTCTAAAAGCTAAGTTTTGTGTTGTTCAGTTTAGTTAGATTTCTGTGTAGTAAGTGTACACACTGTTAGTGTACATTTATTTCATCTAGCTTAGCTTAGTGTATGTTTAGTGTCTGTGTTTTGTGTTAAAAAAAAAAAAAAAAAACTTTAGTTAGTGTTTGTTCAGTGCATTTTTTTTTAAAATTTTGTAGTCCTTGTCTTTGGTGTACTACTTTTATTATAGTTTAGTAGCTGTCTGTGTACGTCTTTGTCTGCGTGCCTGTCTTGTAAAAAAAACACATAAAAACACATTTTCCTCACATTTCCCCCCCCCCAATAAAGTTTACCCCTCCCCACACACATCAGCAATCATGAGCGGCATCCGTGGCCGTGGCAGCAGGGGTAGGGGAGTTACTCCCAGTGCTGGGTCGCTGCCAGCACGGGGTACCTCTCGTGCCCCTACTAGTGGTAGAGGATCGGGTGCAAGGGGAGTCCGCCTGATCCGGGAGTTCTTCCCATCGGGCAGCCGCCCGATATTGCCATCTCAGGCTGAAGTAGTGGTGGACTACATGGGGCACAGCAGTGCCACTGAGTCGTCGGTCCCGACTCACAGTAGTACCACCATTACACCGGTGCCTGTAGTACCCCCCCCCAGCCCCCAAGAGTCCAGCATCTTACTGTTCGACAGCGACAGTGAGAGGGATATCTTGGGGGAGGCCATGCATCAGGCAGACCTCCAGCTCTGTCCTGATGGTCAGGACCTTTTTGAAGGGATGGATGAGGAGGATGGGATACCTGCTGGCAGTATCCCAGAGACATCCCTTCAAACTGGTGCTGCTGTTTTGTTGCAGGAAACAGCAGCACCTAGTCAGACCCAGGCGTGGGTGAGGGGACAGCGGAGCCAGGCTAGAGGCTCCATGTCAGTTGGTTCCCTCAGACCAACACATCTCAGCCCTTGGTCTGACATCTCTGGGGGCGAAGAGGGTGACCCATCATGGTTGCCATCTGATGCGTCGGCTCACTACGTCAGTGACGACGGGGAAGGTAGGCACCCTGGTGAAACGGTGCGCCAGGTCACCACCAGGGAGACCATCGTCAGGGTCTCCACTGGTGATGGCAGCAGGAGGTGTCAGGAGGAGCAGCAGCAGCAGCAGCAGCAGCAGCAGGCAGCTCCACCTGTGCGCACCGAGTCCCAGCAGGTGCAAGTAAGCGTCACCCCATCTGACAGGAGGGCGGTGCTGAAGTCACCTGTCTGGAACTACTTTACCCTGGTGGCAGACAACCCTACCGTGGCCATCTGCCGGATCTGTAAAGTGAGGGTGAAGAGAGGGAAGTGTTTGGCTCGGGTGGGTACCACAGCCCTGAACCCTGAACCAGCAGGTCATGCCCCCCCGCTCCCTCTAGTAGAGGTACTGGTACCGGCAGCCAGACCTCTACTTCCACAGCACCCTCCGCGTCTGTGTCCCGCACTGCCGTCCGGCGCCAGGCGTCAATTTCAGACGCCTTTGACCGCACCACTCCCTTCCCCCCTGGAGACCGACGTGTGCGTTCCCTCAATGGGCTCCTGGCAAGGGTTATTGCCCAACATCTGCTGCCCTTCAACATAGTTGACAGCAACCCCTTCAGGCAGATGTTGGAGCAGGCCCAACCCCAATGGCGTGTCCCCAGCCGCCATTTCTTTGCCAGGACTGGTGTCCCTGCCCTACACCAGCACATTGTGCAGAATGTAACCCTGTCGCTGGATCACGCTGTCAGCGACAGGGTTCATCTGACAATGGATGGCTGGACCAGCAGGCATGGGCAGGGGCGCTACATCAGCTTCACGGCCCATTGGGTTTCCCTCCGAGGCGTCGGTGAGGGATCGGCGGCAACCGATCTTGTGGTGCCGCCCCGGGGTGTCCAGGGGAGAACTGCTGGTCTCCCTCAAGCCACTGTCTCCGCAGCTGCTGAGCCTCCCAGCAAGCGCCCCCGTAGCTACTCAAGTGTGGGGCACGTGCGCTGTCAGGCCGTGCTCCAGCTTGTTAGTTTAGGGGACCGGAGACACACTGGAGAAGAAGTGCTGAAAGCACTTCAGGCTCAGGTCCAGAAGTGGCTGACACCCCGAAGGCTCCAGGCAGGTATGGTTGTCTGCGATAACGGCAGCAACCTACTCGCCGCCCTCAGTGCTGGCAGTCTGACCCACGTGCCCTGTCTGGCACATGTCCTCAACCTGGTGGTGCAGAAGTTCCTGTGCACTTATCCCGGGTTGAGTGACATTGTGCCAAAGGCGCGTAGGATTGCCAGCCACTTCAGGCGCTCCCCAACCGCTACCGCGTCCCTGTCCGAGTTGCAGCGGAACTACAGGCTGCCCCTTCACAGGCTGATTGTGGACAGTGTGATGCGGTGGAACTCCACCCTCCACATGCTGAAGAGGTTGTGGGAGCAGCGAAGGGCGGTGAGGGAGTACCTGATGGACCTACGCACTGAGAGGGCTTCACCACAACTCCCTTTCATCGCCTGTGCGGAGTGGGGGCAGATACACCAGGTCTGCCAAGTGTTGTCCTCCTTCGAGCAGGCGACCAAGATGGTCAGCAGTGAGCATGTCGGCCTCAATAACGTGCTGCAAATAGTGTTCATGATGGAGAGGACACTAGATCGCCTGCTCGAAGCTGGGGAGAGTGCCTTGGTGGAGCAGGAGGAGTCAGCAATGCTCCACCGAGACCAGGGCCAGGACGAGGAGGAGGAGGAGGATGATGATGATGAGGAGGAGGTGGTTGCTGGTGTCATCCCGGAGTCAGGGCCTGGTCAGGAGGGAGAGCCGGTGTTGGGGGCACCGATAGTCCGGGGGTTGGGCATCTCTGAGCGTGACCAGCAGCGCCTCAGGGATGAAGAGTCGGACCTCATTGACCTGGGCAGCAGTGAGGAGTCACAGCGGGCTGTGCTCTTCCCCATGGCTGCCCACATGCTGAGATGCCTCAGGAGGGACCCCCGGATTAAGACCATCAAGGCGAGGGATGATTTCTGGATGGCCACCCTTTTGGATCCCAGGTGCAAGGGGAAACTGGAGCAGTTCATCCCAGCCAGCCGGAGGCAGCACCGGATGGAGGAACTGCAGGCAGGCATTGTCAGCCGGTTGGAGCAGGCAACTCCCCGGCCTCCAGTTGTCCCCCCTCATCTCACCCAGCAGGTGGCTGCACCCAGCAGCAGCCGAGCAGGGGACCTAATGGATGAGATGAGGATGTTCTTCCAAACCGAGCGACCCAGTACCAGCACCAGCAGCAGCAGCAGTCACCACCAGCGGCTGGCCCACATGGTGGCAGACTACATGGCGTCCGTCGGTGCTTCTGACAGTATGAGCACCGACGACCCCATGGAGTACTGGGTTGCCAGATTGCACACCTGCCGCGAGCTCGCTCAGTATGCGCTGGAGATATTGTCTTGCCCCCCCTCCAGCGTACTATCTGAGCGGACATTCAGCGCGGCAGGTGGGGTGGTCACGGACAAGAGGACCCGTCTGTCCACAGACTCCGTGGACAGACTCACATTCATAAAGATGAATGAGTCCTGGATCGGCGGTGACTTTCTGGCACCCGTCGTCGGTTCAGGGCGCTGAAGGGTCCCTTGTCATGCATTCCCTGATGGAGCCCCAGACCTGATGTATTTACAGTGCTGAATATAACTATTTTAACACCTGAGAAAATCAATGTTAATATTTGGTACAGTAGGCTTTCTTTGCAATTACAGCAGTCAAACCTTTCTTGTAGTTTTACACCAGCTTTGCACACACTGGAGGAGGGATTTTGGCCCACTCCTCCACACAGATCTTCTCTACATCAGTCAGGTTTCTGGGCTCTTGCTGAGAAACACGGAGTTTGAGCTCCCTCCAAAGATTCTCTATTGGGTTTAGGTCTGGAGACTGGCTAGGCCACGCCAGAACCTTGATATGCTCCTTACAGAGCCACCCCTTGGTTATCCTGGCTGTGTGCTTTGGGTCATTGTCATGTTGGAAGAACCAGCCTCGACCCATCTTCAAAGCTCTAAATCAGGGAAGGAGGTTGTTGCCCAAAATCTAGCAATAAATGGCCCCGGTCATCCTCTCCTTAATACAGTGCAGTCACCCTGTCCCATGTGCAGAAAAACACCACCAAAGCATGATGCTACCACCCCCATGCTTCATAGTAGGCGATGGCGTTCTTGGCATGGTACTCATCATTATTCTTCCTCCGAACACGGTTAGTGAAATTATGACCAAAAAGTTATATTATGGTCTCATCTGACCACATGACTTTATCCCATGACTCCTCTGAATCAGTCAAGACACCTATGTCAGCAGTTATTTCCCACTCTATATACTCCTATTACCACTGCTGTTCATCATGGCACCTCCTGCCCAAGTGATATGACTCTGTATCAACTACTACTGCTAATACTACTGCTGTTGCTGCTCAGTCAAGACACCTATGTCAAAAGTTATTTCCCACTCTATATACTCCTATTACCACTGCTGTTCATCATGGCACCTCCTGCCCAAGTGATATGACTCTGTATCAACTACTACTGCTAATAGTACTACTGCTGCTGCTCAGTCAAGACACCTATGTCAGCAGTTATTTCCCACTCTATATACTCCTATTACCACTGCTGTTCATCATGGCACCTCCTGCCCAAGTGATATGACTCTGTATCAACTACTACTGCTAATAGTACTACTGCTGCTGCTCAGTCAAGACACCTATGTCAGCAGTTATTTCCCACTCTATATACTCCTATTACCACTGCTGTTCATCATGGCACCTCCTGCCCAAGTGATATGACTCTGTATCAACTACTACTGCTAATAGTACTACTGCTGCTGCTCAGTCAAGACACCTATGTCAGCAGTTATTTCCCACTCTATATACTCCTATTACCACTGCTGTTCATCATGGCACCTCCTGCCCAAGTGATATGACTCTGTATCAACTACTACTGCTAATAGTACTACTGCTGCTGCTCAGTCAAGACACCTATGTCAGCAGTTATTTACCACTCTATACTACTATTACAATGCTGTTCATCATGGCACCTCCTGGCCAAGGGATTTGACACTGTATTGTCAATGTCTACTACTACTACTACTACTACTACTACTACTACTACTGCTGCTCAGTCAAAACACCTATGTCAGAAGTTATTTACCACTCTATACTACTATTTTCACTGCTGTTCATCATGGCACCTCCTGCCCAAGTGATTTGACTCTCTATTGTCACTGTCTACTACTACTACTGCTGCTCAGTCAAGACACCTATGTCACAAGTTAATTGCCACTCTAAACTACTATTACCACTGCTGCTGCTGCTGTTCATCGCACCTCTTTCCCGAGTGATTTGACACTATATTGTCTACTGTTACTAATACTGCTGCTGCTCACGACACCTATGTCACAAGTTATTTGACACTATTGACTACTATGGTCATTACTGATGTTGTAAAGTCCTGCCCACGTGTTTAGATGCTATCTAGTAATATTACCAATACTCCTTGTAAATGATGCCTGTGTGAGAGTAAAGTGGTCTTGCATAGCAAGAGCACTTATTGTTATCTCACATATATATTATTCTTATTATAGCCAACTTTTAAACGGTATCTCCTCCCACAGTTTTTACACTACATAGACAAGTAATATATCGAAACGTGTGGATTGTTCCAGAATGGTGTGCTATCATCATCATTCATGAAATATCGTTATTTTTGCGGCAAAATTTTCCCATAGGAGTGAATGAGGAGAGCTAGAGTGTGGAATGTGAAAACCGGAAAAATCAGCACATGATTTGTAAACTGCGACCACTCCCTCATTTTCAAGCCGACCTACACAAATCTTATATCAAAAAGTTCAGCTCTCCCTGCTGCCATCACACGTGTTTACGGCTAAGCGAATGATCAAACGGTATTCACAATATGATAATTTGTTTGCAACCAACGACATCCATTATTTCAATGGAAGTCAATGGAGGTCAAAGTTTATAAAACTAAAATCTACTGTTGAATTTGTAAACTTCGACTGTGCCTTCAATTTTATTATTTCAGAGACATACTATACATTAAAATGTAGGTCTGGGTCTTGTGATTCGTAAACTATAAAGATATTCACTGTGAGATTTATAGTTTTTAAGATCGAACAATTTAAAGGACAAGTATTCAAAAAACATTCCTCAATTTCTGCTGTGTTTACAGAGAGCCTGCAAACCCAAAAATTGGTTTCCTAGGAAAAGCTGAGGAGTTTAATAACACCTCACAAACAGTTGTGAGGTGAGTTGGTTCCTCCCACACAAGGCTGAGGGAACTTTCCTCTGTTAAGCAAGGGTCTCAAACTGGTGGCCCTCCAGCTGTTGTAAAACTACAGTTACCATCATGCCTCTGCCTGTGGGAGTCATGCTGGTAACTGTCATTCTTGCAATGCCTCATTGGACTTGTAGTTTTGCAACATCTCCCCGATGGGCAGTGCCGAGCCGCACGAGGAGCTGAGAGACAGAGGCATACAGATCATGACTGCACGGAGCTGTTGTAACATCCGTGCGATGAGCCATAAATTTGGCTTCTGCAAACTACAAACGAGCTGAGAGGAGGGGGGGATGGAAGTGCTCCGGAGGTGAGAGATAAGCCTGTCATGCTTGATATATGGGTGAGTGTAGAGAGGTGGCAGCATCCCCCCCCTTCCTGCTGCAGCGATCCTCTGTGTGTGTGTACTGTTTGTGCAGCCCCCAATGTGTAAGGCAAACTCTTTTACTGTCTAATTTCTTGCTGTGATTTCCCAAACATCTCTCCCCTCTGGAACCATCTACTGATCTGCAAGCAGTATATTTCTTGCTGATTGGAATGTCTCCCTTTTTTTTATTTGTGCAGTGATGTTGACCTGTTTACTATGCAAGTTGCTGCCAAAAGACTCAATGGCTTTGTTAAAGTGATACTAAAGGGTATTATTTTCTTCTTTAAAATTAAAATAAAAATAAAAATCATACTTACCTACTGATCTTCTGCATAATTTCCGCAGTCTCTGACCATTTCCTGTAGCATGTCCGCATTCTCTGATCATCTTGTGTAGCATGCACACAGTCTCTTATCTCGTGTAGCATGTCCCCAGTCTCTGACCATCTCCTGTAGCATGCACGCAGTCTCTTATCTCGTGTAGCATGTCCCCAGTCTCTGACCATCTCCTGTACTATGTCCGCAGTCTCTGACCATCTCCTGTACTATGTCTGCAGTCTCTGACCATCTACTGTACTATGTCTGCAGTCTCTGACCATCTCCTGTACTATGTCTGCAGTCTCTGATAATCTCCTTTAGTATTTTGGGGGGAGAGACATGCGCACTTGCGCTGCAATCGTAATGCATCGTGATGCATTGCGGAATCGAATCGAATCGTGGACTTGATAATCGTAATCGCATCGAATTGTGAGACGGGTGAAGCTGCGCAGCACTAGTTTTGATGGTGCAGTTTTGATGGGCTAGTTTTGGATGGAGCAGTTTTTGCTGGGGCAATGGACCGAACTGGATCCACACACGGTTGGATCACATTTACATCTCCAGGGGCACCGTCTCCAGTCAGTAGTATTGGTGGAGGCAAGACCACGCAGCACAATTTACCCTGAAATTGTATCTTTTCTAGTTACATTACATTTTAATACTACTGCTGCTGCCTCCATGCTGAGTAATGCTTCATGACCTCTCTGGCACAGCGGATCCACCAACAGCCTCCGCTACAAGCTACCAGACCGGATCGTAACAGCAAGTGTAACTAAAACAATGAACTTTATGTTAAAGCCTGGTTTGCGGCCTTTATACTGCAACCATTAGCCTGTCTGCAAGAGCAAATCTGCACTCTCTCTCTCTTTCTTGCTCTCTCTCTGTATATATATATATATTGTTGCTTTTGTTATGTTCATTTTTCAACAGTTTAGTTTGTGTTCGTCGTGTCTGTGTCCGCGAACTTTAGTTTGTCCTAGGTTTGTGTTACATAAAATAATAGTATAACATTTTTTTTGCTTATTAGGAAGTTAGATGTGTTGATGTTGATGTGTTAGATGTGAAGTTAGATGTGTTGAAAAACCTAAAAATTTATCTCAAAAAGAAAGGAAACATTTCAAAAAAATAACATTTTTTATTAACATAAAAAAAAATTAAACGTAATTAAGCATGCGCTGCTGAAGCTCTGCCATCTTTGAATAATTTATTAATTGCTGCTGCTCCAGCTGCCGATTCTGCTGGTCCAGGTAACAAATTTTTTCCTGATTCGAGAGGATCTTGTCATTCGTTCTCTGGATCAAAGCCTGCCTCCGCAGCATTTTTTTTGCAACTGTTAGGATATAAGAAAAAAACATTGTGATTTCAAAGACCGTTACCAAATAAATAAAATATTTATGTTGCTTATTAAACAATCATTATCATGTCTATACACTTGTTATGTGTCTAGCACATACAGGGAGTGAAGAATTATTGGGCAAATTAGTATTTTGACCACATCATCCTCTTTATGCATGTTGTCTTACAAGCTGTATAGGCTCGAAAGCCTACTACCAATTAGGCATATTAGGTAATGTACATCTCTGTAATGAGAAGGTGTGTGGTCTAATGACATCAACACTCTATATCAGGTGTGCATAATTATTAGTCAACTTCCTTTCCTTTTGCAAAATGGGTCAAGAGAAGGACTTGACAGGCTCTGAAAAGTCAAAAATAGTGAGATATCTTGCAGAGGGATGCAGCACTCTTAAAATTGCAAAGCTTCTGAAGCGTGATCATCGAACAATCAAGCGTTTCATTCAAAATAGTCAACTGGGTCGCAAGAAGCGTGTGGAAAAACCAAGGCGCAAAATAACTGCCCATGAACTGAGAAAAGTCAAGCGTGCAGCTGCCAAGATGCCACTTGCCACCAGTTTGGCTATATTTTAGAGCTGCAACATCACTGGAGTGCCCAAAAGCACAAGGTGTTCCATACTCAGAGACATGGCCAAGGTAAGAAAGGCTGAAAAACGACGACCACTGAACAAGACACACAAGCTGAAACGTCAAGACTGGGCCTAGAAATATCTCAAGAATGATTTTTCAAAAGTTTTATGGACTGCTGAAATGAGAGTGAGTCTTGATCGGCCAGATGGATGGGCCCGTGGCTGGAATGGTAAAGGGCAGGGAGCTCCAGTCCGACTCAGACGCCAGCAAGGTGGAGGTGGAGTACTGGTTTGGGCTGGTATCATCAAAGATGAGCTTGTGGGGCCTTTTCGGGTTGAGGATGGAGTCAAGCTCAACTCCCAGTCCTACTGGCAGTTTCTGGAAGACACCTTCTTCAAGCTGTGTTACAGGAAGAAGTCTGCATCCTTCAAGAAAAACATGATTTTCATGCAGGACAATGCTCCATCACACGCGTCCAAGTACTCCACAGCGTGGCTGGCAAGAAAGGGTATAAAAGAAGAAAAACTAATGACATGGCCTCCTTCTTCACCTGATCTGAACCCCATTGAGAACCTGTGGTCCATCATCAAATGTGAGATTTACAAGGAGGGAAAACAGTACACCTCTCTGAACAGTGTCTGGGAGGCTGCGGTTGCTGCTGCACGAAATGTTGATGGTGAACAGATCAAAACACTGACAGAATCCATGGATGGCAGGCTTTTGAGTGTCCATGCAAAGAAAGGTGGCTATATTGCTCACTTATTTGTTTTGGTTTTGTTTTTGAATGTCAGAAATGTATATTTTAGAATGTTCAGATGTTATATTGGTTTCACTGGTAAAAATAATTAATTGAAATGGGTATATATTTTTTTTTTGTTAAGTTGCCTAATAATTATGCACAGTAATAGTAGTCACCTGCACACACAGATATCACCCTAAAATTGGTAAAACTAAAAAAAACTACTTCAAAAAATATTCAGCTTTGATATTAATGAGTTTTTTGGGTTCATTGAGAACATGGTTGTTGTTCAATAATAAAATGAATCCTCAAAAATACAACTTGCCTAATAATTCTGCACTACCTGTATACTTCTATCATAAATACCATATTATGGTTCTGAAATCTGACGGGTGCGCTTTAAATGTTGTAAATTTTTATATCTACATGTTATTGTTAAAATGTTATTAAGCTTTGTGCACATAATTACCCTCCTGACCGGGGCTCACAGCAACGGTCTCTTCCACCTCCTCGACCTCCCCTGCAGCCGCGATTTGACCAGAAATTTGGGGGGAGGGGGTAAGCTCCTCATCAGGCACCTCAACTTGAGCAGGAGCTGGGGTTGGCGAGTGGGAGGGCCCTGGCTGCTCCTCCTCATCCCTCTCCTCCTCTGCCGCATCCTCCTCTGCCGCATCCTCCTCTGCCGCATCCTCCTCCTCTGCGGCCTGTCGCCTTGTGCGCTTGGGGCGCACAGTTGGTAGCGGAGCTCCTATAATAACACAATGTTCATATATTATAAAAATGTTTTCTAATGACGTATGCAAATTCTGTGTACTCTGCTGTATTGTATATGAATACAAAATTAATTTATATAGACAGTTAACCAATGGGACAATGTTATATTAAAGGGTCTTGTGGGCACTACAGGGGACTGAGCGTGAGCTGGGCTGCCACCATGGTAAAATGAGCTGTTTTTGTCTCCTTTGTTTTGTTCAGACGATCTCATGTTAAAAAAAGGGCTTGATGGAGTACACGGGATTACTATAACAACCCCACGCCTAACACAGGAATTTAGTGGGAATCTATATATATAAAACTCAACGTGTGTGTGCATGCATGTATGTATGTATGTTCCACCATCACGTCCAAACGGCTAAAGATATTTACATGAAACTTGGCACACAGGTTACTTATATGTCAGCCACAAACATAGGATAGGTGGTTTAACCCTTACCCACCCCCATTTGCCTTGGTCAGGGTTTTTCTTTAAAGTCCCATTCAACTCTATGGGAAATACATGTTACTTCATAACAGCTGTAGATATTTCGATAACACTTGGTCACATGTTATCTATATGTCCACTTAAAGTATAGGATCGTTAATTTATCCCTTAACTACCCCCATTGGTGAGGGTCGGGCTTTTTGTTTAAAGTCCCATGCAAAGCAATGGGAAAAGTATGTTCCCACATAACTTCTGTGTTCCTGTCTGCTGTCCCATGTCTTTTTCCAACAGTACTATGAATACCTTGGCTGGTGGTGATATATGTTACAACAACATGGCGTCTTGGTTAACAACATCTGACCTTACATTAATTACATATGACCTTACATAACTGTCCCCAAGGGACCCGGGCTGGCTCAACGCGATTGCCACTGCGCTGACAAGCCATTCACCTCTGCAGCTAGGGGTTCGGATCCCGCTCTCGGCTACATGTGAATTGAGTTTGGTGGTCTCAGCCCGGCCCCCGGTGGGTGTGCTATGCGAGGTAAGCCTGCGCTTAGTACGCCCACCTCCCTCCCACAAAAACCACCACACTTACACACGCACTCGCAATTGGGTTAACATGCACGCACTCTGACCACGCGGTCTCTAAAAAGAGAGGCGAAGGACTAACGGGGCTGGTTGAGCGGGCAAATCCTCTCACTCCCTTACAGGGAGTCCCTCTGCCCCGTTGGGCTTCGAAGCAGAGCAGGTAGGATGGTCTGTGTGGGAGGACCCCCTCACACCCGCCATTGCCACCCGGGGCATGGAGAAAGGTGGCAGATTACCTCTGGGGGAGGCCTGCCTACTCCCAACTCCTGCAGTCCGGCTCCTCTCTCGAGTACACGCACAAAATACACTTTAGGAAAAAAAAACATAACTGTGACCAATAACTTACCAGGATGATATTTATTCCGGATACGCCTGACCCGGTTCATCTGGCGCCTCTTCAGGTTGGACCACTTTTTGAGGATGGTCATGCGACTGGGTGCTTCGCCGTTTTGGGCGCGTAGTTCCTCAATTAGGGAGCTGACAACAGCCTGTTTTTCTTGCTGCCTCTTCAGCTCATCGTACCCTGTTTCCAGGAACTTCTGCAAGATGAAGAACAAAGTATATTGTAATACTTTTGTTGACAGCCTTATGGATATATGACGTAAATGTATGGTATTCAACAATTGGAAGCATTCTCGCCTTATTAATCAATGACAGGGGTAACATGACAGATTTTATATCCTGCCATTTCGGTCGCCACCTTTTTTGCATAAATATAGCAGCCATTATGATTTGCATAATTATGTATATATGATTAACAACACAGGATACACGTATAGGGGAGATATGCGTTGCTATTCATCTAACCCCTATAATTTTTTTTGTACACTGATAATGGGCCTGTACAATAGATTATTTTTTTTCATCCCTATCTTTATATAGGAACAAGAATATGTTTGTTTCTTTTGACTTTTTGATTAATTAATTTAGAATAAATAATGGAGTTGATGTTATTTAACAACTACAACTACCAGCATGCTCTGATACACCATGTAGCTCATCCGTCACCAGCTGTACAACAATTATACTTTAACTCCCAGCATGCCTGGACAGTTAATGGCTGTCCGGTAATAACGGGGAGGCATGGGGTTCACAGTAGTTTCATGCTGAGGGTTTGAGCTGCAGCGCCGAATTTGCTTCAGCTAGAAGCACACTGTAAGCCACAGCCCATGTGAATGTACCCTGTAAATTCACATTGGGGGAGAGGGGGGGGTAATTGCAGCCAGTTGCATGCAGGGAGTTGTAGTTTTGCAACAGCTGGAGGCAGAATTATTTCACATTGGTCACTTTCCTCACTCTCCCATCTTTCTTTTCCCAACTTTCTTTTATTATTTTTTCCCGTGTTCTGTTTTGTTTGTCACTCTTTTTGTTTTGGTGCTTGCACTTTATGTGTGGCGAGTAGGGTGCTGGTCCTCGGGCCGGTCTCTGAAAGTCTTGGGAGTTGGTAGACTCGGCCTTCTGGTTAGGTTCACCGGCTCTCATGGGGTCTCCCTTAGGGGGAGCCTCACCGAGGAGGGTTCTGTTTCGGCAGTCCCTCCGAGGATGTTGGGTCCTTGTGGCTTCGGCTGCTTGGACCGAGATGGGTCCATATGGCTTCGGCTGTATGGACCACAGTAACTCGTTTCCCTGTCAGGAGCCTAACGCCCCGGGGGGTCAGAGACGGGACCTTTTCGGAGGACCACTGACGTATGCACCCGTCGCAGTTTTTTGTGATGTCACTCTTTAGGTGTGTGCACATTTTTCCCATTTTCAACAGAAAAAAAACAGCTGGAGGCAGAATGGTTGCAAAACACTACGGGTTTGTTACCTAACTCAGGGTTTCAAGACCAGTCCACCTCCAGCTGTTGCAAAACTACTACTCCCATCAGCCACGGTCTGTCAGTGCATGCTAAGAATTTTACTTTTGCTGCATCTAGGGTGCCACAGTTTAGAGACCCGTGCATAAAGGCCTGAAAAATGTGGGCCTGCAGAACTTACAATACTAGAAGTGCCAGCATTCCCAGGCATGCTGGAAGTTGTAGTTCTGCAACATCTAAAGGGCAATATGTATTCGAACGTCCTTGGGCCTTGAGGACCCTGAAGTCAGGACGTTCGCATACGTCCTATGTCCAAAAAAATGTTAAATTCATTATGCTAAATAACAAGGAAAAGTGCCTAAATACACATTTACCAACCAGGGTGTCTGCAGCTGTCCAGGCATGCTGGGACTTGTAGTTTTGTAAAAGCAGGAGACACATTGTTTGTGAAATACTAATATCTGATCATATATACTAACTTTTAAACTAGACTAAAATGCAGTTGAAGATAATGAAATAACAGTGGTCAAAATACTTACACAAATCATCATCTTTTCCTCAGAGAGTGTGAAATTACTTCCAACCATCTTGCTCTTCGATTGCGATGCGATCATAAAGTTGGAAACTGGCAAGGGTCCAGGAAATGGTCGCGTGTTGGGCGCGTGTTGTTCGCGCGATTGTGCATGCGCGATCGAAAAATCGCAATATTTTTTGGCTAAAATATCACAAATAATCTATTTCAGAGTGCTCCTACAGCAGTTTTCGAAATATCTGCAAAAAATTTCGCATTCGCATTTAGTGAAATTGCGCTAAAATATCTCGAATATTCGATTTCAGAATGAGCCAATCAGAGCGCTCCTACAGCATTTGGGGAAATTCCGCAATAATCATCGCAATCGCAATATTGCGAAATTTCGATAAAATATAACGAATATTCTAAGCCAATCAGAGTGCTCCTACAGCATTTGTCGAAATTGCGCAATAAATATTGCATTAGCATTTTGCGAAATTTCGATAAAATATCACAAATATTCTGAGCCAATCAGAGCGCTCCTCCAGCATTTCTCGAAATTGCGCAATAAATATCGCATTCGCATTTTGCGAAATTTCGACAAAATATCACAAATATTCTGAGCCAATCAGAGCGCTCCTCCAGCATTTCTCGAAATTGCGCAATAAATATCGCATTCGCATTTTGCGAAATTTCGACAAACTATCAAGAATATTATGAGCCAATCAGAGTGCTCCTACCGCAGTTATTAAAAATTCGCAATTATTTTCGCATTCGCAATAGCGAAAAATCGCAATCATTTAATTTCGATAAAATATCACGAATATTCGAATTTAGCGAATATATCTCGAATATTCGAATATATATTTGAGATATATCGTGAAATCGAATATGGCATATTCTGCTCAACACTATGCTCCAAGACTGGCTGGTTAGAGGCAGGGAATTGATCAAGGTAATTAGCAGCACTGATGACATGTGCTGCAGAGGCAATTTTTTTTTACTCACCGGCCCCTTTCAGAGTGGTGATGCAGCAGAAGAGCCAGAAGGTCTCTTTTGGGATGTTTCGCCTTCTCCATGGGAGGTAGGTGACAAGCACTCCGGGAGGGAGAGTTAGGGGCTCAGTTGTGTGTGCTTTGGAAGGATGGGGCATGCTCCATGCTGTTCTCTCCTTCTGCTGCACGGTCCACCATCTTACTCGCTCCAGGGAAGAAGTCTGTGAGCCGCTTTGGCTGTATTGAGCCTGATTGCCCGCAGGTGGAAGTTGTTTTAGACATCCCTGATGTCCGCAGGGTGGTCACTGTTGGGGACCGGGTGTTGATGAGACACTGCTTTAGATAGCTGATCCTTGCTGGAGATTCTATATTAGGCGGCCATACACGATCACAGCTGATAGTGTGCTTTTATACGTGTAGCCCTCTGTTGGGGGGGTATGAGAAATGGCCCTCCCCAAACTGGATATTGTGCTAAACCAGATTGTAGGTAAACCAGATAACCAGATAACCAAAAGCATTGCTAAGTTGAGTGGTTTGATAATAAAGTTGGCAGTGGTAAACTAATTAACGTATTTGGGAGTAGAAGAGCTACTACAATGAACATATAACATTAAAAGATAAGTTCACCTTTCATAACATGTTACATGTAACACCCATATTCAGGACACACCCCCGATCCCCCATTGTGACAATTTCACAATAAAAAAAACACTCCACCCGCCCGGTTGGAGTTTTCATTCACAGTCCTCTACGAATGGAAAACTTCTCAATAAACTACCACGGTCAGTAGTGTATTTAGATTTTGTCCTGCCCTAGGCCAGACTAAACTTGTGCACCCCCTAATTGACCCACCCCTTTCTGTCAAGGCCGCAACCCGTGCTGTTTAAGGCCCGCCCTGAAATTTTCGAGTGGGGACACTAGATCTGAGGGCCTGGGGGGGCAATGAATTCCCTTAATTTGCATATATTTCCTCTCACTTCCTGTCTGGCTATGGGGCAGGAAGTGAAGGGAAATCTCTGAAATGGGACAGGGATGGTAAAAAATAAACTGACAGGGGCTTTAACCCTCCCTTACTCTATCCAAAACGAAAAAAAAAAGTGTTGCATATAGTTCTACTTTAAAGCTGGGTTTCCACTACATTTTGCATTTTTTAAAAAGTATCTCTGTTCACTAATCGTTTTAGCAGTATACATAGTGTCACTTACTATGTCTAAATGCGCCGCCGTTCCGCAGACTTCTTAGCAAATAACACTTTATATTCCGTTGTTCTGATGGATGTCATTTTGCTTGTGGGCATTGTGAAGCCCACAAGCAATTACTCCCTGGATTTCTCTATAGACGACTAGGAAAGCGGCGCCCGTCCCGCCCCAATCTGCGCAAGGCAGCATCAGTGCCGTGCCGTCAACCACTTGAGTTGCACAGGGGAGGCGCACGGCATCATGTGACTTAATTTCCCAGGAGCATTAGCGACGAGAGGAGCCGAGGGAGCTGACGTCAGGATCCTCTGTGAATAGGAAGGCAGATTTTGTGGGACCGCATAGCAACAGGCATTTTGAGGTGAGTAAAACATTTTTTATTTAATTTTTTATTCAGGTCTAAGGTAAAATATAAATCAAAGTTATATTTTTGATGGAACCTCCGCTTTAAGCACAAATTTCTAATTTCTAAATTTCTAATAATTTAAGAAGAAGATATAACCATGCCAATGGTGCAGCAGAAAACATATAGCACAGTGAGGAAGGTTTGTGGTCCAGGATGATAGGACAGTCAAAATTAGAAGCAGCGCCCCCCCCCCCCCCAGTTGCGGAATGCTGGTCGCTTGCATACTGGAAGCAGGGGCTAGGCTAATTTGCCTCTCAGCCCAGTCCACCCCATAAGACTGGCGCTACACTAACAGTGTAGCGCAAGCCGGTGGGGACTCTTTCCATGCTGCCTCCCTGCAAAGTGCTACCCTAGGCCTGGGCCTTGTTGGCCTAGGCCAGGATACAGCATTGACCATGATGCTGTGGAGCATTGTGGTAGTACATTGTGTCTTCCTGTTAGATTGTATCTGCTTGCCTGTACAATATACAGGCACCCAGATACACTGACAGGTCTGCAGGAATACATCTGCCGACTTTCCTCAAACAACCCACTCCCTAATTTACTTAGGGAAAATAGGCCTAACCAATGTATACATAACTTTTATTTTCTCTATGGGGATATTGCTGGGATATTTTTGTTTTTCATTCCAAGTGATGCAAAAAAAATAACAAAACAAATAGACAACTTGTCAGCAACAACTGCTTCATATGCTCTAATCACCCCAAGAGTTTTTGTGTTTTTTTTTTTTTGTTTTTTATGTATCAGACTGGAAACTTTAATCAATCTAATATTTTTTTTCTTTTACTTGTTCAAATGTTTTAGTGAGAGAAAGTACAGAGCAAGTATACAGGTGCAAGTGCGACTAGTACAATTTTTCAACAAAATAGGTACATCACGGCTAGATCATGGAAATTACCATGCAGGGTCAAGTAACGAGCAGTATTTAGGTAGGTATTTTCTTCAAAGAAAAAGAAAAATGATTCTATTCAAAAGGTAAAAGTACTATAGGTCAAGTGTTGACAACTTGAGAGATGGCTATCAATCAGCTGACAGGTTTTTCGGTATACAGATATTTACACACAGACAGGACATGTAAGAAAATGTAAGTAAAGAAGAAATGGCTGCATATCAATGAAAATCCAATTGCCATTTATTGATCACCAAAATGACCAATGATTGATTAAGCACAATTGTACTGTGTGATACGCATCTACAAGACTTTGTATTGGTGTCTTTTGATGTAATTTTGGTGATCAATGAACGGCAATTGGATTTTCATAGATTTTCAGCTATTTATTCTTTACTTCAATTACCCATGGAGGTGGGCTGGGGCTAGCACTTGATTAAAGCTCCTATCAGGCACATTTCATTCACTTGGAGCAGTAAGTTCTTCATTTAACGTAAGAAAATGTACTGTACCAATAGCACTGCAATTCAAAGAACTCACATATAGTTTGTTAGTGTGGATGTAAATGCAAACACTAAAAATTCACATCAGTTTTCATAGGTGGTGATACTGATATAAAGGTCCATGATTGGGCACTTTGTGCTATGGGGGAAAAGACTGTCTCTCTCTACCATAATCTCTTACCTGTAAATCACCCTGCCACATGCATTACAAAAAAATGAGCTTCTGTGTTGATGCACATAGCCCATAAATATTAGATTGACAAAAACCCCTAAAAATCTGGGGGCGTGGCTAGCATGCGATCTTCATGGAAGACTTAGAACGGAGGTCCGGCTCTAACAGGGGGAAACAAGTGACACACAGACACTAAGAGCATCGGTTCTGCTGCCTGCCACCCGGGCAAGCTCCTGCCACCCCACCAGCGATGTCCTCAAAACAAAAGAAGGACCAAGAACTGAAGAATCTGACTACCTTCTACCTTCAGCCAGCACGAGGGAGCTGCAGCCTGCAAAGATGGCGCTTCTTCTCCCAGCACAGCAACGGTCACTACACTGACCTGCCTGACGATTCATCAGCGGCTGAAGGGATTCATCTGGCTTCCCTGTCTCCCGACACATCCCTTTCTTCCAGTCCAACCTCTGGAAGCCCTGCTAAAGCCTGCATGAGGCTGAACAACAGCCTGCCAGTGTCTGAGATGAGTCAGGGAGATCACACTGTATCACTCAATCCCTCAGTGCAGTCTCCAATTGCATCCTTCCCAACAACAAATCTGCCTGTCATGGACACACTTCTCAAGGATATGCTATTATTCCTACACAACTCACTCCAAACTGAATTCATGAAAGTCTCAAAGCAGTTTAGAACTGAAATACACTCATTGGGCACCAGGGTCCACCACATTGAAAACACAATGGAACATATGACCACTACCATAAATGACCTTGTTGGTGTCCATGACGAGGGGTTAGGTGAACGAAAGTGGATGAAAGCCAAGCTTGCCAACTTTGAAGGTCGTTCACGACAAAATAATTTGAAGCTCCGAGGGGTACCTGAATCAGTTCAGATGGTCGACCTCAAAAATGTTACCACCAATTTATTTAAGGTCCTAATACCTGAAGCACCACCGCTTGAACTGACCATAGATTGGATCCACCATGTCCCTAAGCCATCTTATCATCCCAACACTGTTCCCCGTGACATAATTATGAAGATTTACTTCTACCACATCAAGGAGCAAATTCTGCATAAAAATCGCTCCATGGGGACATTGCCGAACCCCTACAACAACATATTTTTCTGCAGATCTGTCTAAATACACCCTAGACATCAGACACCAACTGAACACCATCACAAAAACACTCCATAATCACAAAATCAAATATAAATGGAAATAACTTTCCAAGATAGTGGTTGAATATAACTGATCCTCTCACTCAATTACCTCTATGGAAGAAGGTCTTGCACTGCTCTGCTCATGGGATATAATACCTAAACCACCCTCGGCTTCAGGCCCTCATAAAAATATGGGAAAAGTCACATCACCTTGGCACACCTCCGGAGCTCACTCTCACCACTGATCAAGAGAATCTCATTCAAAATCCGTATTTCCGTCGCCCTTCCTAAGCGATACCCCCATTTGGTCCATCAGCCAGCCTGTATTGGCTGCTTGAACTTATTCCCCCATCACATTATGCAGCATCACTATGCTCACAGCAGCTGAATCTTTATGTTATTGCCTGTTTGTTTCCTTGTTTTTTTTCTGTTTTTTTTTCTAGACTATATATCCATCCAATTCACCCACCCCCACATTGTGATCCACTGCTCCTACCAGCAAGAGAAAACCTAAAACTGCAGCACCACCACGTAAAGTCTCCGAATCTTCTGCATGTACCACAACTATCAGTGAATCTGTAAGTACCTCATCAATCAACACACTAAACCCTCATCATGGATCTTAAGATCTTAACATTAAGTGCTAATGGGTTGAACCACCTGGCCAAACAGGCATCCATGTGGCAGACAAGCAAAACCCAGATGTGCTCTATACTATGCGTTCAAGAGACACACTTTAAAGCCTCTGCATCCCCAGCTTGTACACACAGAGACTTCACCCACGTATTCAAGGGCTCAGGTCCTAAGAAAACCAATGGAGTACTCATTGCAATACATAAAACTGTCTCTTTTCAACTGCACAAAAGCATTTCAGACTCATTTGGGAAGTACCTCATCCTTATATGCACCATACATTTCCTCAACTGGACTATACAAAAAGTCCATCACCTGCACAAGGGATACTTAGATGTATGTGGAGACTTTAATGTGATACTCAACTCAACAATAGACTCATCAAACCCACAACCCAGACATACCCCTAACATGGTTAAATTTCTCCATACTAATGCTCTATATGATGTTTGGCAATGTCACCACACGACAGAGCGTGGTTACACCTTCTTTTCACCTGACCATAATACATTATCTCTTATTGACTACTTTTTAGTAGCTAAATGGTTACTGCAAAGGGTAAGCAGGTCTGAAATAGAAACAAACAATCACATTGTCTGACCATGCTCCAACAAGTATCTTCATCTCTAATCCCTCATCCCCACCATCTTACAAGGTATGGAGGGCTAACATGTATGTTATGAAAACTTCCCCCTACACAGATAAACTGCAGACCCAACTGGAGGAATCTGTTGGTAATAAGATTGGTTTCAGACCTAGCTACCTTATGGATGGCTTATAAAGCCTTTATTAGAGGTGTCTTAATTCAATTGAACTCTCAGGCCAAATAGAGGAGGATGTAGCACATTGACCAAATTACAAAATAAATCTCCCAGGCAGATTCCCTAAACTAAACCACTCAACTCTGTCTTCAAGCTCTCCGCAAGGAACTAAGAACCTTACTATTAGACTTGTTTGAAAAACAACAACGCAACATTAAAGCTAAACATTACACAACTTCCAACAAAGTGGGGAAATTGATGGCACTCCGTATCCGAGGCCATTGCATTAAATCCAAAATTCCCTACATCATACACCCATTCTCTAAGCAGAATCTGACCAACCCACAAGATATAGCAGACCGGAGATCACCCGCACCTGTCGCTGGATACAGACAATGTTGGAGCAGGAAGCCGGGAATGAGTGAATTATCACCGCTGGATTATTATTTATTTTTTTATTAATAAAGGACTTTTTCTACGGTGTGTGTGTGTTTTTTAAAACTATTTACACTTCCTTCGTGAAATGGTAGGGGCAGGATCTGGGGGTCCCCTTTGTTAAAGGGGGCTTCCAGATTCTAATAAGCCCCCCGTCCGCAGACCCCCACAACCACCGGGCAAGGGGATGAGGCCCTTGTCCCCCATCAACATGGGGACATCCTCCCCATGTTGAGGGCATGTGGCCTGGTACGGTTCCCCCCTCTTTTCTCCGGCCGGCCAGGTTAACGTGCTCGGATAAGGGGTCTGGTGTGAATTTTTGGGGGAACTCCACGCCATTTTTTTTAAATTTGGGGTGGAGTTCCCCTTAAAATCCACACCAGACCTGAAGGGTCTGGAATGGATATTTGGGGGGAACCCCACGTCATTTTTTTTTTAATTGATGGCGGGGTTCCCCTTAATATCCATTTCAGACCTGAAGGGCCTGGTAATGGAATTTGGGGGGACCCCCAAGCTATTTTTTTTTTTTATGAATGAATTCGCTCTGAATTGCCAGACCCGAAAATTCATTATAGCCGCAAGTCCGGTTTTAAAAGACTTTTTTTCCTTTCAGAAATGACACTTTGTGCAGGGACAGTTCTATGTACTGGAAACATGCGCTATTTCACATGCTAACTTTACATCCCCCCTAGGTACAAAATTTAAAGGAATATTTCACTTTTATTGTTTCACTTTTAGCATTATTAAATTCACTGCCCCCGAAAAAACGTCCGTTTTTAAAACTTTTTTTTTGCATTGATACATGTCCCCTGGGACAGGACCCAGGTCCCCAAACATGTGGTGAGGAAGGCACTCTGCTGCACATTCTATGGTTTTGCTCCTATTTACAGGGATTCTGGAGAAAAGTTTTCCAACTATTAAGCAAAGTGACCAAGCACATCCTAACCCCCTCCCTTGAGTTAGCATTGCTCAATCTAAATAGTGATCAAATACCTTTAGAAATGCAAAAAAAGGCAATCCATGTACTCCAAGCAGCTAGACTATCTATTATGAAAATGTGGAGGGAACCCACTCCCCCAAAACTAAGAGATGTGATTAATATGACCCACTTACATCATACATATGAACTCCAAATAACAGTGGATAGTCGTTCACTGTTAAGGGAAAACAAAGCATGGTCTGCATGGTCTGAATGGTACAAAAACTTTACTGGGTTATTCCACACCAACTCAGTGTATTATCTACACGTAGTTGTAACTATTGCTTTAGATCTCAATCACTGCAGATAATTGGATGAAACAAGTTTCTAGCTCGTTGGATTTCCAATAACGGTTAATTGTAACTTTATCACATAGCCTAGCTACTACATATTGGTTTTGTCTTGTATTTAAAAATGCTGAAAAAATACCCCCAAAAAAAAATCTGCCAGCCAGAAAAAAATAGGAAATATGGTATGTCCTGTAAAAATGTACAGCTGCTTACCAGTGACATACATGCAAACCCAAAGACACACTGGAAAAAATGCAGCCAGGAAAAAAAAGAAAAAAATACCGTTTTAAAAACAAACATGCTATTTGGTATGACTGTAAACAATGTATGTGGAGAGGCTGTAGGGAAGCTGCAAGACCCACATCAGCATTCAGCAATAATGTTAAATCTTTCCCTTCACCACCTCCACACCAGTACCTACAAGCCCTACTAATCTGTCCCTTTTCACTTTATCAGCGGCACTCCTTATGCTTTCCCTACCCCAGCTAAGCCAATTTAAAGTAGGGCTGCTGGGAACTCTGAATTTGTATACTATGGGGATGTCATATTACAA
The DNA here is from genome assembly GCF_905171775.1 of Rana temporaria. Taxonomy (NCBI): domain Eukaryota; kingdom Metazoa; phylum Chordata; class Amphibia; order Anura; family Ranidae; genus Rana; species Rana temporaria. Next base: position 224,159,631 of record NC_053493.1, read on the forward strand.
AGATCACATTATTGACCATTCCAAGCCCCCTGAACTAAGTTTAGAGGCCAGGTATTTCATTGTTTGTAGTTGTCACATACTGTATCTACATCATCATCCTTTTTTGTTATAACACATGCATGCATTTTCTAAAAGAATCACAAAAATATATCTTGTTATGTTTGTTCACAGCTAGTAGCCTTTACTTTGTTCTGTAAACTGCCACACATTTTTTTTTTTTATTAGGCAAGAAGTTTATTTATGTGCATGACTTCAGTCATACTGTGATTGGAAGTTGTGCTTGATATCATGCTTTGCATGACAGCTATATTTAGCACCTCTCAGTTAGTAGCCTTTTGTTTACCTATAATGAAAGCTCCTATAAGCTGGGCTTCAGTACTGTTTGTATTAGTTAACATGTATATGTCATCTTGTTTTGGGAACAGTAGCATTTGTGTCAAAGACTTAATGTATTATTCATGATATATATAGCTGTTATACTTTTATCCACATGTCTCTCTATATCCATATAAATAAAAGACTGTTTTTAGTTTTTTTCTTTACAAGAGAATGTTGTCAAGTGCATGTCATGATTGCTTTCACAAAATTATTCCTTGACAGATGTGGCCATGAGAAATCTTTCGGAAAAGCTCAATGCCTAAATAGGTATATACTGTATACAAGGTAAGCGTGTTTCTTTCTGACACCTGTCAAAAATGGTGCACACTCTATTTTCATTAAATATAATTTCTGTGCATTTAGGCCAATTTCTTAAAGTGAACCTGGAGTCCCAAGTACCTAATATGCCACTGTTAGCACATAATAATTAGTCACCTCATAGTCCCTGAACATCTGATCCATTTTACAATCCAGTCCCTCCATTTCCTCAAATCAGCTAGTTCTTTGGTGTGTGTATATTATCACAGCCTCCTGAGTCAAGGGTCTGGCTTTTCTCCCTCTCACCGACTAAACTTTCCATTTGACCACTGAGGTTATCCATTGCAGTGATGGACAATAGTTAGGACTAGGAAGCAGTAGAAGGCAGGCAGACTCTCAAACCAGGGTACAAACACAAAGTAGACACACTTGGAGGTGTCTACCTTGTGTTATCCATGGAAGATCTGGTACTTATAATTTCTGGGTTGAATTAACTGGAATTGAGGTTGTATTGAGAGGATAGTCAGTGGAACTGGCAGTCAGAAATGATTTTAACTTTTAATACTGAAATTAAGGTTCCTAAAATGTAACCAACCATAGGGATAATGTTGTGAAACTACTGCAATACTAATATGTTTTACATTTTGCAGCAGTGTTGCATACCTAGCATGTAGAAAAAAAAAGTACTGCAAAAAAACATCCTATCCCTTGAATTCTGTAACAAGCAAATCCATCTGTGCAAGTCAGAACTTGCAATGAATCATGACAGTTTGGTCATAGCCAAGTTCACTGTGAAGTAACAATTGGTTATATTGCTAGATATCCTCAGGAGTGGCATATAGCCCATACTGACTAAACACAATTTATAGTGTACACCATTTTGACCATATAGGCCAAAACAGTTTTTAACAGCTTTTTATTTAGATTAGGCAGCTGACCTGCATTAAGTCAGTGGTTGATATGAATCTGCAAAGATGTAAAGTGCACCCCCATTAGTAACTGTACATGTTTTTTCGTAATTTAAAATTGTAATTTATTATCTGACCTTTTAACATACGAGTCTGGAGGACTGACACCTGAGCCGGTTCCTCAGAGATCACCATATGAGTCATTGGATGACATTTTGAGAGTATAATTCAATAAATAACTGATAAAACTGTACCCTTTGGTTGCCTCTATGTAGGGTAAGATGTAGGTGTGCTTCCCAGAATAAGAGCTATATCATTTACGCGCCAACCTATTTAAGAGCCTAATGCCCTTGGATGTCCAAGGAAGTGAGTTACAACCATCACTACCATGCAGTGAACTAGGATAATGATACAATTGAAGCTTACAGTGGAGTTTCAGCATTTGTAGTATTTTAAAACTGCTACTTTGCTTAGGGCTTAGGCTTTCAGAGCAAAACAAATCTTTGAACTTTTAAGCATGCAGTTTTTCTTTCTATATTATTTTACTCTATGTACAAGTACCAAATTTGATGCAACATACACTATATCACAAAAGGTATCAGGGTGCCTGCCTTTTCACACACATGAACTTTTATGGCATCCCAGTCTTAATCCATAGGGTTCAATATTGGGTTTGCCCACCCTTTGCAGCTATACCAGCTTCAACTCTTCTAGGAAGGCTGTCCACAAGGTTTGGAAGTGTGTCTATGGGAATGTTTGACCATTCTTCCAGAAGGACATTTGCAAGGTCAGACACTGATATGGACGTCAAGGCCTGGCTCACAGTCTTTGCTCTAATTCATCCCAAAAGGTGTTCTATCAGGTTGAGGTCAGGACTTGTGCATGCTAGTCTAGTTCCTTCAACCCAAACTTGCTCATCCGGACCTTGTGTACTGGTCCAAATGATTTGGTGGAAGCGGATTATGGTATGGGGTTGTTTTCCATGGGTTGGGTTTGGCTCCTTAGTTTCCATGAAGGTAACTCAGAAGGTGTCAACATACCAAGAAATTTTGGACAATTTCATGCTCCCAACTTTGTGTGAACAATTTGGGGATGACCCCTTCATGTTCGAACATGATTGCACACAAGTGTACACCAGTGTACAAACAAGGTCTATAAAGAGAGATTGGGGTGGAGGAACTTGACTGGACTTCCAGAGTCCAGACCTCAACCCGATCAAACAGCTTTGGGATGAATTAGAGTGGATACTGCAAGCCATGCCTTCTTGTCCAACATCAGTGCCTGATCTCACAAATTCACTTCTGAAAGAATGGTCAAACATTCCCATAGACACGTTCCTAAACCATGTGGACAGTCTTACCAGAGGAGTTGAGGCTGTTATAACTGCAAAGGATGGGTCAACTCAATATTGAATCCTATGGACTAAGACTGGAATGCCATTAAAGTTCATGTTTGTGTAAAGGCAGGTGTCCCAATACTTTTAGTAAAATAGTGTATGTGAGGTGAAAATTGGTTTTCAATAAAGACTGAGCGAGTTTTACCTTTAAGGACAGAAGCAATATTTGCATTTGAATAATGTTAGAATTACTAGGAGTAGCATCTCCATTTGGTATATTTACAAGTGTTAATTTTTGAAGAATTAGAACTCTAACATTTAAGGAAATGGGGAAAGATGTGTTCAGAAAGTATAAAGGGTTACAATGTTTTTTCAAGCATATTGATTAGACTCCTAGCATGGAAAACATCCACTGTCAGCGCAATTCACAATGAGCGATATACTTTAGGTCTTGGTAGAGACAGAAACACGGGAGGTAATAGGTCTCCCTAGTGTTTTCTGTATGTTCATGACTGCAAGAAAATCAGAGGGATTTATTTTTATTACTGTACATCAGTGGCGGTTCGTCCATAGAGGGCGCTGGAGCGCCGCCCCCTCTGGCTCTCACCGCCACTGAGTCAAATAACATAGATTCATGCATTGCACGAATCTATGTTATTTTCGCCGCTGCAGCTGTTATTCAGATGGTCGGCGCTCAATTTCCGGCCATCTGAATAACGCCAGCTGGTTGGCTGTAGGGAAATGTCTATCAAAGCCAGCGGCTCTGATAGGCTTTCCCAATACAGCCCGGAAGCTTATTCTCGGAGCGCACAGACTGTACGCCCCTTGAATAAGATGACAGGCGTCTCAGCCAATCAGGTTGGCCGGTTCTGGCTACCAGTAACCTGATTGGCTGAGACGCCTGTCAGTCATCGAGGGCGGGAGAAGACATCGTGGGACGTGGATGCCTAAAACCAGTAAGGTAAGTGCCGGGCGGAGGGGGAAGAAAGCAATTTACAGGGCACAGTGGGGACAATTGGCACAGTGGTGACCATTAAAGGGCACAGTGGTGACAATGTATGGCACAGTGGCTGCGTTTAATGGCATGGCACAGTGGTGACAATGCATGGCACAGTGGTGACAATGGATGGCACAGTAGCTGCGTTTAATGGCATGGCACAGTGGTGACAATGGATGGCACAGTGACTGCGTTTAATGGCATGGCACAGTGGTGACAATGTATGGCACAGTGGCTGCGTTTAATGGCATGGCACAGTGGTGACAATGGATGGCACAGTGACTGCGTTTAATGGCATGGCACAGTGGTGCGAATTGATGGCACAGTGGCTGCATTTGATGGCATGGCACAGTGGTGCAAATTGATGGCATGTAACAGTGGCTGCGTTTGATGGCATGTAACAGTGGCTGCGTTTGATGGCATGTAACAGTGGCTGCGTTTGGGCACAGTGAGACTGCAATTTTTTTTTCCTTTGCGCCCCCCCAAAAATTTTGAGCACCAGCCGCCACTGCTGTACATTGCAGTGATATTATTAAAATTCACATGAAAACTTTAGTGTGAAAATCCTTCTATTGACATCTGCATATTTCAAAGTTAGCGTAAGCAAAATGTAAAAAAGGAACATGATAAAAAATGTATGCTAATATATTTGTGCAGGTTCTCATTTATCTAGTCATGGTTAGGGATGGGCCCAATGTTCCAGTCAAACGCGAGTTCCACACAAACTTCAGGTGTTCGTTTGTAAAACAAATGAACATATGGGGCACTCAGTGGACATTCAGCCACCGCGGAGCACCCTATAATGCACTGAGATCGTAGTGCATTGAAGGCTGCTGATTGGTCAAAGCATGCACCTGGCCTTTATGCTTTGGCCAATAACAGTGCAATGTACAATGAGAGCCATCACATGACATCAGATGGGGCAGGGTCTCCCGGTTAAGTCACCGGGTGGCCCCACCCTTGCCTATATAAGAGCTGTCAAAGCGAACCAACTTGATTGATGGTGGATTTACATTGTGGGACACTTTTTTTCTTTTTTAATAAAGGATTTGTCAAAAACTGTCTCTCGTGGTTTTTACTTTTTTACACTTTTTTGGTGAATGAGTAGAGGAATGATGTACCTTATACCCATTCACATAGGGTAGAGGGGATCTGGGGGCATACCGTTTGCAAAAAAATAAGGATTTTCAGCATGAGGGTGTCCTTGTGATTTACAGATATGAATAAAAAAACAGAAGCCCTGAGCATCTAGGCCATATTATCTATGTGTATTTTGAAAATTGAGTATTCATTTTGAGTGAAGTGTGCATTCACATTTAAGCCACACAAACAGTCCTGGGAAATTCTTTAGAAAAAGAACATCCTCATACCTATCAATGTAGACATTTAAGAGCCTAATGCAAACTATATTATCAAAAGTTTTGGGACACCTACCTTTACACGCACATGAACTTTAATGGCATCCAGGCCTTAGTCCATTGGGTTCACTATTGAGTTGTTCCACCCTTTGCAGCTGTAACAGATTTAACTATTCTAGGAAGGCTGTCCACAAGGTTTAGGAGTGTGTCTATGGTAATATTTGACCATTCTTCCAGAAGCGCATTTGTGAGGTCAGGCACTGATGTGTACAAGAAGACCTGGCTCACAGTCTCAGCTCAAATTCATCCCAAATGTGCTCTATCTGTTCGAGGTCAGGACTCTGTGCAGGCTAGTCAAGTTCCTCCACCCCAAACTCGCTCATCCATGTCTTTATGGACCTTGCTTTGTGCACTAACGTGCTGTCACGTTGGAACAGGAAGGGGCCATCCCCAAACTGTTCCCACATTGTTGGGAGCATGAAATTGTCCAAAATATCTTGGCATGTTGACACCTTCAGAATTCTCTTCACTGGAACTATGAGGCCAAGCCCAACCCCTGAAAAACAACATAACACCATAACCCCCATCCACCAAATGATTTGGAGAGGTGGCCAAATACATTTGGCAATATATTGTGGATAAGCGAGTTTGGGGTGGAGGAACTTGACTGGCCTGATAGAACACCTTTGGGATGAATTATATATGGAAAAGTTAAACTCTGGTGGGGATTTGGAGACATTGCCCACATCTCTAATATAGCATAAAAACAGTAACCACCAGTGTGATGAACACAAAATCCAGAACAACATTGACACCTCCCACCATCTTTGGACAAACCATCACCATGCACTGAATTAAAAAGTCTCAGAGTTATCTTTGACTCAGACATGACTATGGATGCACAAATAGGATCAGTAGTCAGCGCTAGGGATGAGCTTCGTGTTTGAGTCAAACCCATGTTCGACTCGAACATAGTATGTTCGACCGTTCATCGAAATACGAACGATACGGGCCGTTCGCACCAAATTCGAGTGGCGCGTCACAGCCCATAATTCAGTGTATTGCTGACTGATGATTGGCCAAGCATGCACTATGACCCGCACGCTTGGCCAATCACAGCGCGCAAAAAACAGAGCCATAATTGGCCAAATTTAGGGTGGCTTTGGCCAATTATGGCTCAGGGGGTTTAGTACACGCCCCACACTATAAAAGGCCACCTGCAGGTCGACCTTGTGAAGTGTGTTGCGGCGGTGGTTAAAGACAGACAGAGAGAGAGAGACAGTGTCATTTTTTCTAGGTAGATAGAGCAGGCAGGCTAGTCAGTTAAAGTTACAGTGTGTAGAGGATATATATGCATCCCAGGTGTTGTACATATATTTAAACACTGTGAGCCAGATTCACAAAGGACTTACGACGGCGTATCTCCAGATACGCCGTCATTAGTCTGATTTGTGAAGCGTCGTATCTCGGCGCATGATTCAAAGAATCAGTTACGCCAGAATTTGTCCAAGATACGACTGACGTAAGTCTCTTACGCCGTCGTATCTTAGGTGCATATTTACGCATATTTATTGTACTGCACGTGTCCTCTGTAGTTTGTACCTAAAGCTACTTGGTGCATACTGGCCATGTCCTCTGTAGTTTGCACCTAAAGCTACTTGGTGTGTACTGCACGTGTCCTCTGCAGGCCATTAGTATGTCTGGAAGGACAACAAGGAGAGGCAGAGAGTCACAAGGGCAAGCAGGCTCTGCGTCTAGAGGCAACAGTGCTGGTCGTGGACACGGTGCATCCTTATCAGCACGGGTCGTTGGACACGCTCGTCCTTGTTTCCGGCAGCTGGCCGAGTTGAGCCGCAACATGCCGAAGACTTGGTAGAGTGGATGACCAAGCTGTCCTCATCCTCCTCATCCTCTCTCACCCAGGCTCAGGGTACTTTGTCTGGCAAAGCAGCTGCCAATGCGTCCTCTTCCCTCTGCTCAATAGAATCAGTCACTCCTTCCCTAGCCCCACCGTGTCCTCCTGAGGAGTCCCCCGAACTGTTTTAACAGAGTGTTGGGTACAGGATGCGCAGCGTTTTGAAGGCTCCCATGATGGTACACAGCTAGAGGAAGGCAGTAACGTGAGCCCAGAGAGAGGGGGTGCCCAAGAAGAACAGCAATCTGGCAGTCATGTTCCCCCAGCTGCAGCATACTGCCAGGTTTTCTACAGTGATAAGGAGGGAGGGGATGATGAGGTCACTGACTCTACGTGGGTGCCTGATTGGAGAGGGGAGGAGGAGGAGGCACAGGCACATCTCCAACGAGGCAGGATGCCCTCCAGGGGCCAGCTTAAGGGCAGCACACCGACTGCATCACAACGCAGAGCTACGCATATGCAGGGCGCTGCTGTGTCTCAGCGCTATTCCAAAAGTTCTTTGGTGTGGGCCGTTTTTGAGAGGAGTGCATCAGATCGCACCGCTGCTATTTGCAACATATGTCTCAAGCGTATCTCGCGTGGCCAAAACATCACCCGCTTGGGCACCACATGCTTGACCAGACATATGTTGACCTGCAATGCAGTTCGTTGGCAAGCGTACCTCAAAGACCCACACCAAAGAACAAAGCGGACCTCCCCTTGTCCCTCATCAGCTGGGATCTCCAACCCCACTTTACCCTCAGTCCTCTCTGAAGTCTGCACTTATAGGACTGAAGGTGCAGAATTAGGTGTGTCACAGCCTAGTACATGCGGGCAATCTACTATCAGTACACCGATGGCAGATTGTACCAGGCAAGTTTCCCTGCCCCAGCTGCTGCAGTGCCGAAAGAAGTTCTCTCCCAGCCATCTACATGCCCAGCGGTTGAATGCTAGCTTAGCTAAATTGCTAGCACTTCAACTGCTGCCTTTTCAGTTGGTAGATTCTGCCCCTTCCCATGAGTTTATGGAATGTGCGGTACCTCAGTGGCAAGTTCCCAAACTCCACTTTTTCTCACGGAAGGCGATTCCGGCTCTCTATCGGCATGTGGAAGGCAATGTCCATGCCTCGCTGCACAGGGCGGTCAATGGTAAGGTGCATATTACCGCTGACTCATGGTCCAGCAGGCATGAACAGGGACATTACCTATCTTTCACGCATTGTGTGACTCTGCTGGCAGCTAGAAAGGACACAGGACAAGGTACAGTAGTGTTGGAGGTTGTTCCGCCACCACGCCTCCAAAATGCTACTACTGATTGTGACACACCTCTCTCCTCCACCCCCTCCTCTTCTTCTTCCTCTGTGGCCTCTTCCTGTGCTGATGTGTCCTCGAAACCAGCGGTGCTCCTTAGGCGTTCAAGGGGCTACGCAGGTACGCAGGCAAAGAGATGCCATGTGGTGCTTGAGCTGGTGTGCTTGGGGGACAGGAGCCACACTGGGGCAGAGGTTCTGTCAGCTCTGCAGGGGCAGGCTCTGAGGTGGTTTACGCCACGCCAGCTTAAGCCAGGAATGGTGGTTTGCGAAAATGGCACCAACCTCCTCTCCGCCCTGCGACAGGGAAAACTGACCCATGTGCCCTGTTTTGCTCATGTTCTTAATTTGGTGGTGCAGCGGTTCTTTGGCTGGTACCCTGGGCTTACAGGATGTCCTGAAGCAGGCCAGGAAAGTCTGTGTGCATTTCCGAAGGTCATATAATGCTGGTGCTCGGCTGGCAGACCTCCAAAGTTAATACAACCTGCCCAAGAACCGCATAATCGTGGACATGCCCACCAGATGGAACTCTACGTTGGCCATGCTGCAGCAGCTGCACATGCAGCAGAGGGCCATAAATGAGTATCTGTGCCAATATGGCAGCATAACTGGGTCAGGGGAGCTTGTTTTTTTTCCCCACGCCAGTGGGCCTTGATCACGGATGCATGCACTGTCCTGTCACCATTTGAGGAGGCCACGAGGATGGTGAGCAGTGACAGTTCATGCATCAGTGAGACTGTCCCTCTTATTCACTAGTGTTGCTCACGAATATTTGCATTGCGAATATTGGCCAGTGATAGTGGGAACACCAATTAATTCCAGACTTGACTATGCAAACTCCCTCTACCTAGGACTCCCGAAATACCAAATCGTCTATAAGTTGTCCATAACACTGCAGCCAGACTGGTAATAGGTAAAAAAAAATGTGGGAACCAATCTCCCCTGTCTTGAGGACCCTCCACTGGCTAGCCGTAAAGGATTGGGTAACATTTAAGACCCTCTGTCTCACCCACAAATGCGCGGAGGAAATGCGCCACAATATTTATGCGAGAAAATAAAACACTACACCCCAAAATGGGCCCTACGATCAACCAATCAGAACCTCCTCCACATGCCCAAGTCCCTCTACAAATCTAAAGAGAACGAAGATTTGCAGTCCAAGGACCATGGCTATGGAACGCTCTAACTACAGACATTCGGATGAAAGTAAACCATCAGGCCTTCAGAAAAAAACTTAAGACCCATCTATTCTGAAGCGTGGCTGAACGACGACATTGGATACAGCGCCTTGAGGTGATTTAGTTTGCATTTGTAGCGCTAGACAAGTTAATCACTCACTCACCAATCAAGAGAATCACCCAAGAGGGTCAGCTTCCAAAGACGAACAAATGGCCAGGTATTTTCACTTTAAAAAGGTGACTAGGACAAATATACAGCAGCTAACCCCACTTTGTGTATCGCAGGAGTTATATAAATTAAGTGGGTTGTTATGATTTTATGTGGACACATTTCACTGGACTTTTAAACTTGTGATACAAAACGCTTTCATATATCTATGCTTTTTAGAATGTGTATTATTAAACTTAAATTAATTTTAAATAGTAATTTTCTATATACACAATTCTTGAAATCATTGCCTTTTAAAGTCCCGCTAGAGGGTTTTTGTTCTGCTGTTTCTTTGGGATGAATTAGAGCAGAGACTGTGAGCCAGGCCCTTACATCCAACATCAGTGCCTGATCTCACAAATGCGCTTCTAAAAGAATGGTCAAACATTCCCATAAACGCATTCCTAAACCTTGTGGTCAGTGATCCCAGAAAAGTTGAAGCCATTATAGCTGCAAAGGGTGGGCCAACGTAATATTAAATCCTACGCACTGAGACTGGGATGCCATTAAAGTTCATGGACCAGATCCACGAAGCATGGCGCTTCTTTCCGTCCGGCGTAGCGTATCTCTGATACACTACGCCGCCGTAACTTACAGTGTATTTTCTGTATCCTGAAAGAATTTGCGCCGTAAGTTACGGCGGCGTAGTGTAACTTTGGCGGCGTAAGGGCGCGCAATTCAAATGTATGATGGGGCGTGTTTTATTTTAATACGTCTTGACCTGACGTAAATGAAGTTTTTTTTGAACGGCGCATGCGCCGTCCATGAGGGGGAATCCCAGTGCGCATGCTCGAAACTAACCCACAACAAGCCAATGCTTACGACGTGAACGTCATTCTACGCAAAGCCCTATTCGCGAACGACTTACGCAAACGATGTAAAATTTTCAAATTTCGACACGGGAACGACGGCCATACTTAATATAGGATACGCCTCATATAGCAGGGGTAACTATACGCAGAAAAAAGGCTTACGGAAACTACGTAAAAAAATGCGCCGGCCGGATGTACGTTTGTGGATTCGTGTATCTAGCTAATTTGCATACTCGACGCGGAAATCGACGAAAACGCCACGTAGCGGCCAGCGTAAAAATGAACCTTAGATCCGACGCCATACTAAGACGTACGCCAGTCGGATCTAGCACAGCTTCAGGCGTATCTTGTTTTGTGGATACAAAACAAAGATACGCCGGAGCAAAATAGAAGTTACGCGGCGTATTAATAGATATGCCAGCGTAACTTCTTTGAGGATCTGGCCCCATGTGCGTGTAATGGCAGGTGTCCCAATACTTTTGGTAATATAGGGCCAGATCCACAGCCAGCGCCGCAAATTAAGTTACTCAAAACTTATGTCATTTAAGTTACGGGCCCTAATTTGGTGTCGTAAGTGCCGTATCCACAGTGCATTTGCGCACAAAATTGCGCAAGCGTAACTTAAATCTCGAGGCGTAAGGCGGGGTTATTGCAAGTGGGAAGGAAGTGGGCATGCTTCATTGTACTGAGCCGTGACCCCATGCAAATGAAGGCCTGGTTGTACTGCGCATGCGCGCACAAATCTGCTTCTCACTGGGCATGTGCAGAACTTGGCTTGGCGCAATCAGTGAGATAGGAAAAAGACCAAGCGTACTTAGTTTGAGGATCGCCCTGTGTCTAAATAGCCCCAGACAAACACACTTCCTTTGCAAAAGTATTTCCCTATGTTACCCTTCCTAGAGCAAGTTGCTTCTGCTCTGAACTTTTGTCGGTGTTTGTTGGTGAGTTGTGTGTGATAGAGAAGTTTTGGAGGAGTATTAGATTGTAGTTGGTGTTTGTTTCTGCTAAGTGTATTTTCTGTTTGTTTTTTTCTGAGTTTTTTTTTTCTGATTGTATTTTGTGTTTGTTTTTTGCGTGTTTGTTTTTGAATTTGTAGTAGCTGTCTGCTTGTGTGTTTTGCTTTTTGTGTGTTTCTTCTGTGAGTTTTTTTGTTTGTTTGTTGTGTGTGTATTTTTGTTTGTTTGTCCTGTGAGTTTCTTCTTGTTGCTGAGTGGTGTCTGTGATGGCACCCAAGCGCAGGAAGCTCAATTTTAATCAGGTAGAGAAGCAAATTCTTGATCGGGCCATCGTCCAATATGGCTGATATTTACATGGCCCTGATAGCCGGAACACCTCCCCGGCCCAAAGGAAGGCGATTCTAAAGAAGGTTACGGATCACATCAATGCGGCGGGGGGGGAGACGAGGACCCCCGCTGGCATCCAAAAAAAGATCAACGATCTAAAGAGCGTGGTCCGTAATAAGGTGGCAAAGATCACTGCCCATACCATGGGCACTGGAGGAGGGGAACCCTGCCCCATCCGTCTGAGTGAGGAGGAATGGGCAGTGGCCTGGTGTTTCCAGCCAGAGCAGGTGGTGGGCCTGCGTGGATATAAGACAGGTGTTCCTGTGAGGCCAGGTAAGTTTTTGTTTTTTCTATCTGGTGATTAAAATATGATCAAAACCTTTTTATTTTTTGATAATAAAAGTAAATAGGGGGTGTACCATCGTCCTAGTTCTATGGAAAAAGTAGAGGGGTCTCAAGGATTCCCCAATTAACCCCGAGACTCCAATGAAGTATTGTGGGCAGGGAGGACTATACCGGTACTTGATAATTAGGTTCAAAAGCCTGAATAATTCATGTTTACGAAAGTATTTATTAACAAATAAACATTGAAAACAAGGATAAAAATACAAAACATAAAAACATTACAAAAAATACAAACTTGACCACAATCAGGTCACCGGTTGTGCAATCCCCATTTAGCAGACGGGGTAAATGTCGGTGAAACAATTGAAATCATGAGACCATTAGTCTCGAGTCTCGACTAGTTTCGCTTTCGCTTCGTCAGGAGACGGTCTAAAAACACAACATAAAACAAACATCAGGCATTTAAAAACAACACAATTTGTTATTAATAACGGGGGTCTTTTGTGTAAAAAGACTGCCCGGTACATACTATAATACCCAGGGGGATTTTTTGTCCAATCATGTCTCATACCTAGAGGCACAAGGTCTCTTGTTCCCAGAGAGAGGGTCCCAGTTGAACGATAGGTGCGTATGAACTATGACCAAGTCTAATGAAACAGACCTGGATAATAGTGTTGCTCACGAATATTCGCATTGCGAATATTCGACTCGAATATAGCATATTCGAGAAATCGCGCTATATTTCGAAATTCGCGGTGAATATTCGCAATTCCGAATATTCGATTTTTTACAATTTTTTTTTTGAACCAGATCACATCCTAGATATCTCCATCGACGTCTAAAAGCATTGCTGGTATCATTAGAGACCCTGGGCCGAGTAGCTGAAGCGTTCATTGAATTTTCCAGAAAGATCGCAATGCGATTATTCGGCAAACGCAATATCGCGCGATTACTTTCCTCGCCCCGATCTTCCGCATCAGAGCGATTTTTACAGTTTCATTTGTAAAACAGATCACATCCTAGTGATCTCCATAGACGTCTGAAAGCATTGCTGGTATGATTAGAGCCATTGGGCCGAGTAGCTGAAGCGATCATTTTATATTGCCGAATATTCGCAATGCGAATATTCGGCAATAGGAATATTGCGCGATTATTTGCTCCGCCCTTTTGCATCAGAGCCAATCAGAGTTCTCCTTCCACACTCGTCACAGGTTAGCAACCAATAGGAACCTGCCTGCATGGACATTATATAAGCTCACTCCCAGCACCATTTCATTGCAGATTCAGAAGCTGGCTATAGAGTGTGGAGGCTGTTTCTGTGTTCCTGGTTTCCTGTGTCTTTGTTCTTGATTGATTTAGATCATCACCAGCATTGCTATTTAGTGATTCCAGTGGATCTTTTCCAGTATATCAACTGCTTTTTTCAAAGCAATAGACCCAAGAGCTTTTTTCAAAGCTACGTTTTGTGCTGTTTTGTGCTGTTTTTTTCATTTGTGTTACTGTTTGATCCTGCAATCCTCGCTGTTCAGTGATATTTGCAAGAGATTTCAGAACACATTTTGCTGAGCTTTATAAAAAGAGCTTTTCTAAAAGCTAAGTTTTGTTCATCTTGTGTTACTGTTAGATCTTGCAGGTTCGCTGTTCAGTGATATTTGATAGGCATCTCAGTTCACATTTTGTTTAGTTTTCCCTAAAGAGCTTTTATAAAAGCTAAGTTTTGTGTTCAGTTTAGTTAAATTTTGTGTAGTAAGTGTACACACTGTTAGTGTACATTTATTTCATCTAGCTTAGCTTAGTGTGTGTTTAGTGTCTGTGTTTTGTGTTTAAAAAAAAAAAAAAAAAAAAAAGTTAGTGTTTGTTTAGTGCTTTTTTTTTTTTTCTTTCATTTTGTAGTCCTTGTCTGGTGTACTACTTTTCTTATAGTTTAGTAGCTGTCTGTGTACGTCTTTGTCTGCGTGCCTGTCTTGTAAAAAATACACAAAAACACATTTTGTTCACATTTTCCCCCCCCAATAAAGTTTACCCCCCCCCACACACATATCAGCAATAATGAGCGGCATCCGTGGCCGTGGCAGCAGGGGTAGGGGAGTTACTCCCAGTGCTGGATCGCTGCCAGCACGGGGTACCTCTCGTGCCCCTACTAGTGGTAGAGGATCGGGTGCAAGGGGAGTACGCCTGATCCGGGAGTTCTTCCCATCGGGCAGCCGCCCGATATTGCCATCTCAGGCTCAAGTAGTGGTGGACTACATGGGGCACAGCAGTGCCACTGAGTCGTCGGTCCCGACTCACAGTAGTACCACCATTACACCGGTGCCTGTACTACCCCCCCCCAGCCCCCAAGAGTCCAGCATCTTACTGTTCGACAGCGACAGTGAGAGGGATCTCTTGGGGGAGGCCATGCATCAGGCAGACCTCCAGCTCTGTCCTGATGGTCAGGACCTTTTTGAAGGGATGGATGAGGAGGATGGGATACCTGCTGGCAGTATCCCAGAGACATCCCTTCAAACTGGTGCTGCTGTTTTGGTGCAGGAAACAGCAGCACCTAGTCAGACCCAGGCGTGGGTGAGGGGACAGCGGAGCCAGGCTAGAGGCTCCATGTCAGTTGGTTCCCTCAGACCAACACATCTCAGCCCTTGGTCTGACATCTCTGGGGGCGAAGAGGGTGACCCATCATGGTTGCCATCTGACGCGTCGGCTCACTACGTCAGTGACGACGGGGAAGGTAGGCACCCTGGTGAAACGGTGCGCCAGGTCACCACCAGGGAGACCATCGTCAGGGTCTCCACTGGTGATGGCAGCAGGAGGTGTCAGGAGGAGGAGCAGCAGCAGCAGCAGCAGCAGCAGCAGCAGGCAGCTCCACCTGTGCGCACCGAGTCCCAGCAGGTGCAAGTAAGCGTCACCCCCATCTGACAGGAGGGCGGTGCTGAAGTCACCTGTCTGGAATTACTTTACCCTGGTGGCAGACAACCCTACCGTGGCCATCTGCCGGATTTGTAAAGTGAGGGTGAAGAGAGGGAAGTGTTTGGCTCGGGTGGGTACCACAGCCCTGAACCAGCACCTGAGGATAAACCACTGGGCGTTGTATGACGAGATGAAGCGTGGTGGTGGTAGCAGCGCCACCACCACAAGTGAGCAGGGTACAGCAGCCCCTGCCACATCTTCATCTCTTTCCAGCAGGTCATGCCCCCCCGCTCCCTCTAGTAGAGGTACTGGTACCGGCAGCCAGACCTCTACTTCCACAGCACCCTCCACGTCTGTGTCCCGCACTGCCGTCCGGCGCCAGGCGTCGATTTCAGACGCCTTTGACCGCACCACTCCCTTCCCCCCTGGAGACCGACGTGTGCGTTCCCTCAATGGGCTCCTGGCAAGGGTTATTGCCCAACATCTGCTGCCCTTCAACATAGTTGACAGCAACCCCTTCAGGCAGATGTTGGAGCAGGCCCAACCCCAATGGCGTGTCCCCAGCCGCCATTTCTTTGCCAGGACTGGTGTCCCTGCCCTACACCAGCACATTGTGCAGAATGTAACCCTGTCGCTGGATCACGCTGTCAGCGACAGGGTTCATCTGACAATGGATGGCTGGACCAGCAGGCATGGGCAGGGACGCTACATCAGCTTCACGGCCCATTGGGTTTCCCTCCGAGGCGTCGGTGAGGGATCGGCGGCAACCGATCTTGTGGTGCCGCCCCGGGGTGTCCAGGGGAGAACTGCTGGTCTCCCTCAAGCCACTGTCTCCGCAGCTGCTGAGCCTCCCAGCAAGCGCCCCCGTAGCTACTCAAGTGTGGGGCACGTGCGCTGTCAGGCCGTGCTCCAGCTTGTTAGTTTAGGGGACCGGAGACACACTGGAGAAGAAGTGCTGAAAGCACTTCAGGCTCAGGTCCAGAAGTGGCTGACACCCCGAAGGCTCCAGCCAGGTATGGTTGTCTGCGATAACGGCAGCAACCTACTCGCCGCCCTCCATGCTGGCAGTCTGACCCACGTGCCCTGTCTGGCACATGTCCTCAACCTGGTGGTGCAGAAGTTCCTGCGCACTTATCCAGGGTTGAGTGACATTGTGGCAAAGGCGCGTAGGATTGCCAGCCACTTCAGGCGCTCCCCAACCGCTACCGCGTCCCTGTCCAAATTGCAGCGGAAGTACAATCTGCCCCTTCACAGGCTGATTGTGGACAGTGTGACGCGGTGGAACTCCACCCTCCACATGCTGAAGAGGTTGTGGGAGCAGCAAAGGGCGGTGAGGGAGTACCTGATGGAACTAGGCACTGAGAGGGCTTCACCACAACTCCCTTTCATCGCCTGTGCGGAGTGGGGGCAGATAAACCAGGTCTGCCAAGTGTTGTCCTCCTTCGAGCAGGCGACCAAGATGGTCAGCAGTGAGCAAATTGGCCTCAATAGCGTGCTGCCAATACTGTTCATGCTGGAGAGGACACTAGATCGCCTGCTCGAGGCTGGGGAGAGTGCCTTGGTGGAGCAGGAGGAGTCAGCAATGCTCCACTGAGACCAGGGCCAGGACGAGGAGGAGGAGGATGATGATGAAGAGGAGGAGGAGGTGGTTGCTGGTGTCGTCCCGGAGTCAGGGCCTGGTCAGGAGGGAGAGCCGGTGTTGGGGGCACCGATAGTCCGGGGGTTGGGCATGTCTGAGTTTGACCAGCAGCGCCTCAGGGATGAAGAGTCGCACCTCATTCACCTGGCCAGCATTGAGGAGTCACAGCGGGCTGTGCTCTTCCCCATGGCTGCCCACATGCTGAGATGCCTCAGGAGGGACCCCCGGGTTAAGACCATCAAGACGAGGGATGATTTCTGGATGGCCACCCTTTTGGATCCCAGGTGCAAGGGGAAACTGGAGCAGTTCATCCCAGCCAGCCGGAGGCAGCACCGGATGGAGGAACTGCAGGCAGCCATTGTCAGACGGTTGGAGCAGGCAACTCCCCGGCCTCCAGTTGTCCCCCCTCATGGCATCCAAAAAAAGATCAACGATCTAAAGAGCGTGGTCCGTAATAAGGTGGCAAAGATCACTGCCCATACCATGGGCACTGGAGGAGGGGAACCCTGCCCCATCCGTCTGAGTGAGGAGGAATGGGCAGTGGCCTGGTGTTTCCAGCCAGAGCAGGTGGTGGGCCTGCGTGGATATAAGACAGGTGTTCCTGTGAGGCCAGGTAAGTTTTTGTTTTTTCTATCTGGTGATTAAAATATGATCAAAACCTTTTTATTTTTTGATAATAAAAGTAAATAGGGGGTGTACCATCGTCCTAGTTCTATGGAAAAAGTAGAGGGGTCTCAAGGATTCCCCAATTAACCCCGAGACTCCAATGAAGTATTGTGGGCAGGGAGGACTATACCGGTACTTGATAATTAGGTTCAAAAGCCTGAATAATTCATGTTTACGAAAGTATTTATTAACAAATAAACATTGAAAACAAGGATAAAAATACAAAACATAAAAACATTACAAAAAATACAAACTTGACCACAATCAGGTCACCGGTTGTGCAATCCCCATTTAGCAGACGGGGTAAATGTCGGTGAAACAATTGAAATCATGAGACCATTAGTCTCGAGTCTCGACTAGTTTCGCTTTCGCTTCGTCAGGAGACGGTCTAAAAACACAACATAAAACAAACATCAGGCATTTAAAAACAACACAATTTGTTATTAATAACGGGGGTCTTTTGTGTAAAAAGACTGCCCGGTACATACTATAATACCCAGGGGGATTTTTTGTCCAATCATGTCTCATACCTAGAGGCACAAGGTCTCTTGTTCCCAGAGAGAGGGTCCCAGTTGAACGATAGGTGCGTATGAACTATGACCAAGTCTAATGAAACAGACCTGGATAATAGTGTTGCTCACGAATATTCGCATTGCGAATATTCGACTCGAATATAGCATATTCGAGAAATCGCGCTATATTTCGAAATTCGCGGTGAATATTCGCAATTCCGAATATTCGATTTTTTACAATTTTTTTTTTGAACCAGATCACATCCTAGATATCTCCATCGACGTCTAAAAGCATTGCTGGTATCATTAGAGACCCTGGGCCGAGTAGCTGAAGCGTTCATTGAATTTTCCAGAAAGATCGCAATGCGATTATTCGGCAAACGCAATATCGCGCGATTACTTTCCTCGCCCCGATCTTCCGCATCAGAGCGATTTTTACAGTTTCATTTGTAAAACAGATCACATCCTAGTGATCTCCATAGACGTCTGAAAGCATTGCTGGTATGATTAGAGCCATTGGGCCGAGTAGCTGAAGCGATCATTTTATATTGCCGAATATTCGCAATGCGAATATTCGGCAATAGGAATATTGCGCGATTATTTGCTCCGCCCTTTTGCATCAGAGCCAATCAGAGTTCTCCTTCCACACTCGTCACAGGTTAGCAACCAATAGGAACCTGCCTGCATGGACATTATATAAGCTCACTCCCAGCACCATTTCATTGCAGATTCAGAAGCTGGCTATAGAGTGTGGAGGCTGTTTCTGTGTTCCTGGTTTCCTGTGTCTTTGTTCTTGATTGATTTAGATCATCACCAGCATTGCTATTTAGTGATTCCAGTGGATCTTTTCCAGTATATCAACTGCTTTTTTCAAAGCAATAGACCCAAGAGCTTTTTTCAAAGCTACGTTTTGTGCTGTTTTGTGCTGTTTTTTTCATTTGTGTTACTGTTTGATCCTGCAATCCTCGCTGTTCAGTGATATTTGCAAGAGATTTCAGAACACATTTTGCTGAGCTTTATAAAAAGAGCTTTTCTAAAAGCTAAGTTTTGTTCATCTTGTGTTACTGTTAGATCTTGCAGGTTCGCTGTTCAGTGATATTTGATAGGCATCTCAGTTCACATTTTGTTTAGTTTTCCCTAAAGAGCTTTTATAAAAGCTAAGTTTTGTGTTCAGTTTAGTTAAATTTTGTGTAGTAAGTGTACACACTGTTAGTGTACATTTATTTCATCTAGCTTAGCTTAGTGTGTGTTTAGTGTCTGTGTTTTGTGTTTAAAAAAAAAAAAAAAAAAAAAAGTTAGTGTTTGTTTAGTGCTTTTTTTTTTTTTCTTTCATTTTGTAGTCCTTGTCTGGTGTACTACTTTTCTTATAGTTTAGTAGCTGTCTGTGTACGTCTTTGTCTGCGTGCCTGTCTTGTAAAAAATACACAAAAACACATTTTGTTCACATTTTCCCCCCCCAATAAAGTTTACCCCCCCCACACACATATCAGCAATAATGAGCGGCATCCGTGGCCGTGGCAGCAGGGGTAGGGGAGTTACTCCCAGTGCTGGATCGCTGCCAGCACGGGGTACCTCTCGTGCCCCTACTAGTGGTAGAGGATCGGGTGCAAGGGGAGTACGCCTGATCCGGGAGTTCTTCCCATCGGGCAGCCGCCCGATATTGCCATCTCAGGCTCAAGTAGTGGTGGACTACATGGGGCACAGCAGTGCCACTGAGTCGTCGGTCCCGACTCACAGTAGTACCACCATTACACCGGTGCCTGTACTACCCCCCCCCAGCCCCCAAGAGTCCAGCATCTTACTGTTCGACAGCGACAGTGAGAGGGATCTCTTGGGGGAGGCCATGCATCAGGCAGACCTCCAGCTCTGTCCTGATGGTCAGGACCTTTTTGAAGGGATGGATGAGGAGGATGGGATACCTGCTGGCAGTATCCCAGAGACATCCCTTCAAACTGGTGCTGCTGTTTTGGTGCAGGAAACAGCAGCACCTAGTCAGACCCAGGCGTGGGTGAGGGGACAGCGGAGCCAGGCTAGAGGCTCCATGTCAGTTGGTTCCCTCAGACCAACACATCTCAGCCCTTGGTCTGACATCTCTGGGGGCGAAGAGGGTGACCCATCATGGTTGCCATCTGACGCGTCGGCTCACTACGTCAGTGACGACGGGGAAGGTAGGCACCCTGGTGAAACGGTGCGCCAGGTCACCACCAGGGAGACCATCGTCAGGGTCTCCACTGGTGATGGCAGCAGGAGGTGTCAGGAGGAGGAGCAGCAGCAGCAGCAGCAGCAGCAGCAGCAGGCAGCTCCACCTGTGCGCACCGAGTCCCAGCAGGTGCAAGTAAGCGTCACCCCATCTGACAGGAGGGCGGTGCTGAAGTCACCTGTCTGGAATTACTTTACCCTGGTGGCAGACAACCCTACCGTGGCCATCTGCCGGATTTGTAAAGTGAGGGTGAAGAGAGGGAAGTGTTTGGCTCGGGTGGGTACCACAGCCCTGAACCAGCACCTGAGGATAAACCACTGGGCGTTGTATGACGAGATGAAGCGTGGTGGTGGTAGCAGCGCCACCACCACAAGTGAGCAGGGTACAGCAGCCCCTGCCACATCTTCATCTCTTTCCAGCAGGTCATGCCCCCCCGCTCCCTCTAGTAGAGGTACTGGTACCGGCAGCCAGACCTCTACTTCCACAGCACCCTCCACGTCTGTGTCCCGCACTGCCGTCCGGCGCCAGGCGTCGATTTCAGACGCCTTTGACCGCACCACTCCCTTCCCCCCTGGAGACCGACGTGTGCGTTCCCTCAATGGGCTCCTGGCAAGGGTTATTGCCCAACATCTGCTGCCCTTCAACATAGTTGACAGCAACCCCTTCAGGCAGATGTTGGAGCAGGCCCAACCCCAATGGCGTGTCCCCAGCCGCCATTTCTTTGCCAGGACTGGTGTCCCTGCCCTACACCAGCACATTGTGCAGAATGTAACCCTGTCGCTGGATCACGCTGTCAGCGACAGGGTTCATCTGACAATGGATGGCTGGACCAGCAGGCATGGGCAGGGACGCTACATCAGCTTCACGGCCCATTGGGTTTCCCTCCGAGGCGTCGGTGAGGGATCGGCGGCAACCGATCTTGTGGTGCCGCCCCGGGGTGTCCAGGGGAGAACTGCTGGTCTCCCTCAAGCCACTGTCTCCGCAGCTGCTGAGCCTCCCAGCAAGCGCCCCCGTAGCTACTCAAGTGTGGGGCACGTGCGCTGTCAGGCCGTGCTCCAGCTTGTTAGTTTAGGGGACCGGAGACACACTGGAGAAGAAGTGCTGAAAGCACTTCAGGCTCAGGTCCAGAAGTGGCTGACACCCCGAAGGCTCCAGCCAGGTATGGTTGTCTGCGATAACGGCAGCAACCTACTCGCCGCCCTCCATGCTGGCAGTCTGACCCACGTGCCCTGTCTGGCACATGTCCTCAACCTGGTGGTGCAGAAGTTCCTGCGCACTTATCCAGGGTTGAGTGACATTGTGGCAAAGGCGCGTAGGATTGCCAGCCACTTCAGGCGCTCCCCAACCGCTACCGCGTCCCTGTCCAAATTGCAGCGGAAGTACAATCTGCCCCTTCACAGGCTGATTGTGGACAGTGTGACGCGGTGGAACTCCACCCTCCACATGCTGAAGAGGTTGTGGGAGCAGCAAAGGGCGGTGAGGGAGTACCTGATGGAACTAGGCACTGAGAGGGCTTCACCACAACTCCCTTTCATCGCCTGTGCGGAGTGGGGGCAGATAAACCAGGTCTGCCAAGTGTTGTCCTCCTTCGAGCAGGCGACCAAGATGGTCAGCAGTGAGCAAATTGGCCTCAATAGCGTGCTGCCAATACTGTTCATGCTGGAGAGGACACTAGATCGCCTGCTCGAGGCTGGGGAGAGTGCCTTGGTGGAGCAGGAGGAGTCAGCAATGCTCCACTGAGACCAGGGCCAGGACGAGGAGGAGGAGGATGATGATGAAGAGGAGGAGGAGGTGGTTGCTGGTGTCGTCCCGGAGTCAGGGCCTGGTCAGGAGGGAGAGCCGGTGTTGGGGGCACCGATAGTCCGGGGGTTGGGCATGTCTGAGTTTGACCAGCAGCGCCTCAGGGATGAAGAGTCGCACCTCATTCACCTGGCCAGCATTGAGGAGTCACAGCGGGCTGTGCTCTTCCCCATGGCTGCCCACATGCTGAGATGCCTCAGGAGGGACCCCCGGGTTAAGACCATCAAGACGAGGGATGATTTCTGGATGGCCACCCTTTTGGATCCCAGGTGCAAGGGGAAACTGGAGCAGTTCATCCCAGCCAGCCGGAGGCAGCACCGGATGGAGGAACTGCAGGCAGCCATTGTCAGACGGTTGGAGCAGGCAACTCCCCGGCCTCCAGTTGTCCCCCCTCATCTCACCCAGCAGGTGGCTGCACCCAGCTGCAGCCGAGCAGGGGACCTAATGGAAGAGATGAGGATGTTCTTCCAAACCGAGCGACCCAGTACCACCACCAGCAGCAGCAGCAGCAGTCACCACCAGCGGCTGGCCCACATGGTGGCAGACTACATGGCGTCCGTCGGTGCTTCTGACAGTATGAGCACCGACGACCCCATGGAGTACTGGGTTGCCAGATTGGACACCTGCCGCGAGCTCGCTCAGTATGCGCTGGAGTTATTGTCTTGCCCCCCCTCCAGCGTACTATCTGAGCGGACATTCAGCGCGGCAGGTGGGGTGGTCACGGACAAGAGGACCCGTCTGTCCACAGACTCCGTGGACAGACTCACATTCATAAAGATGAATGAGTCCTGGATCGGCGGTGACTTTCTGGCACCCGTCGTCGGTTCAGGGCGCTGAAGGGTCCCTTGTCATGCATTCCCTGATAAAGCCCC
Source organism: Rana temporaria (assembly GCF_905171775.1). Taxonomy (NCBI): domain Eukaryota; kingdom Metazoa; phylum Chordata; class Amphibia; order Anura; family Ranidae; genus Rana; species Rana temporaria. Next base: position 224,182,485 of record NC_053493.1, read on the forward strand.
GGACCTGATGTATTTACAGTGCTGAATATAACTATTTTAACATCAGAGAAAATCAATGTTAATATTTGGTACAGTAGGCTTTCTTTGCAATTACAGCGGTCAAACCTTTCTTGTAGTTTTACACCAGCTTTGCACACACTGGAGGAGGGATTTTGGCCCACTCCTCCACACAGATCTTCTCTACATCAGTCATGTTTCTGGGCTCTCGCTGAGAAACACGGAGTTTGAGCTCCCTCCAAAGATTCTCTATTGGGTTTAGGTCTGGAGACTGGCTAGGCCACGCCAGAACCTTGATATGCTCCTTACAGAGCCAATCCTTGGTTATCCTGGCTGTGTGCTTTGGGTCATTGTCATGTTGGAAGACCCAGCCTCGACCCATCTTCAAAGCTCTAACTCAGGGAAGGAGGTTGTTGCCCAAAATCTCGCAATACATGGCCACGGTCATCCTCTCCTTAATACAGTGCAGTCACCCTGTCCCATGTGCAGAAAAACACCACCAAAGCATGATGCTACCACCCCCATGCTTCACATTAGGGATGGCGTTCTTGGCATGGTACTCATCATTATTCTTCCTCCGAACACGGTTAGTGAAATTATGATCAAAAAGTTATATTATAGTCTCATCTGACCACATGATTTTCTCCCATGACTCCTCTGGATCAGTCAAGACAATTATGTCAGCAGTTATTTCACACCCTATATACTCTTATTAATACTGCTGTTCATCATGGCACCTCCTGCCCATGTGATATGACTCTGTATCAACTACTACTGTTAATACTACTGCTGCTTCTGCTGCTGCTGCCCAGTCAAGACACCTATGTCAGCAGTTATTTGACACTCTATATACTCCTATTCCTACTGCTGTTCATCATGGCACCTCCTGCCCATGTGATATGACTCTGTATCAACTACTACTGTTAATACTACTACTGCTGCTTCTGCTGCTGCTGCCCAGTCAAGACACCTATGTCAGCAGTTATTTGACACTCTATATACTCCTATTCCTACTACTGTTCATCATGGCACCTCCTGCCCATGTGATATGACTCTGTATCAACTACTACTGTTAATACTACTACTGCTGCTTCTGCTGCTGCTGCTGCTGCGCAGTCAAGACACCTATGTCAGCAGTTATTTGACACTCTATATACTCTTATTCCTACTGCTGTTCATCATGGCACCTCCTGCCCATGTGATATGACTCTGTATCAACTACTACTGTTAATACTACTACTGCTGCTTCTGCTGCTGCTGCTGCCGCCCAGTCAATACACCTATGTCAGCAGTTATTTGACACTCTATATACTCCTATTCCTACTGCTGTTCATCATGGCACCTCCTGCCCATGTGATATGACTCTGTATCAACTACTACTGTTAATACTACTACTGCTGCTTCTGCTGCTGCTGCCCAGTCAAGACACCTATGTCAGCAGTTATTTGACACTCTATATACTCCTATTCCTACTGCTGTTCATCATGGCACCTCCTGCCCATGTGATATGACTCTGTATCAACTACTACTGTTAATACTACTACTTCTGCTTCTGCTGCTGCTGCTGCCCAGTCAAGACACCTATGTCAGCAGTTATTTGACACTCTATATACTCCTATTCCTACTGCTGTTCATCATGGCACCTCCTGCCCATGTGATATGACTCTGTATCAACTACTACTGTTAATACTACTACTGCTGCTTCTGCTGCTGCTGCTGCCCAGTCAAGACACCTATGTCAGCAGTTATTTGACACTCTATATACTCTTATTCCTACTGCTGTTCATCATGGCACCTCCTGCCCATGTGATATGACTCTGTATCAACTACTACTGTTAATACTACTACTGCTGCTTCTGCTGCTGCTGCTGCCGCCCAGTCAATACACCTATGTCAGCAGTTGTTTCACACTCTATATACTCTTATTCCTACTGCTGTTCATCATGGCACCTCCTGCCCATGTGATATGACTCTGTATCAACTACTACTGTTAATACTACTACTGCTGCTTCTGCTGCTGCTGCTGCCCAGTCAAGACACCTATGTCAGCAGTTATTTGACACTCTATATACTCCTATTCCTACTGCTGTTCATCATGGCACCTCCTGCCCATGTGATATGACTCTGTATCAACTACTACTGTTAATACTACTACTGCTGCTTCTGCTGCCCAGTCAAGACACCTATGTCAGCAGTTATTTCACACCCTATATACTCTTATTAAGACTGCTGTTCATCATGGCACCTCTTGCCCGAGTGATTTGACACTGTATTGTCAATGTCTACTACTACTATTACAGCTCAGTCAAGACACCTGTGTCCCAATTTTTTGGTACACTATTGACTACTATGACCACTACTGATGCTGTAAAGTATTCCCCAAGTGTTTTTATGCTATGTATTACTATTACCACTACTGCTTGTAAATCATGCCTGTGTGATACTTAGTGGGAATGCTTTAATAAGCATTCCTAGTATGGATACCCGTAAATGTATTAATCTTAATTAGTGTGAATGCTTTAATAAACATTTCCAGTATTGATATCCGTAAATTTAGTAATCTTATTATTCCTTACGTTTTTTGGTTCTGCGTAACTTCGGCATACTTTCAGCTATTGAGACCATTCAACTGTAAAAATGTTCGTCTCGTTCAGCTAATGATGGGACTTCTTCAAGTTTTTTTCTACTTTTTACACTTTTATAAATTTTAAGCTTTTAGACCCTTTTTTTAAACATTGAAGTCAATGAGAACATCCTTTTCCCCTTTGAATTCACATGCCATGCCAAAAGTTTCAGCTACTTCATACTTTCACTTACAGACACTGAAAAAAGTTTAAAGCGGTCACAAAATATTTAGCTATCCGGCTATGACTTTTCAGATCGTTATCGTTTACAATTTTTTGGTGAAAACGCAATTTACGTTTTGCGAATTTTTCACAAAAATGCAATAGGTTATAATGTAATCCTATGGAGGGGATTTAGAGTCTGTCATGTGACCTTAACATTGGAGATCTTTTTAATTAAAAATATCTTTACAAAAAGGGGAAACAAATTGGTCTCACGCCCACAAGATCTACTTTTCATACACAATTTTTATATCAAAACGTAGCTATGCTTGTCTGGTTTATGGCAATGTGACCAATTCTGCGATACGTATTTTAGTTTTAATTATTGGAGCAACAGCCAGAAATTATGTCTCATAGACTCTCATGTGAAATTATCTAAAAAATGTTGCTGCAGAACTCACAAAGACGCTCTTTTCTAAATCGCAGACATGGCCACATTTTTAAGTTTATCTACATAAATTTCATATCGATGCGTTTACAAGGGCCGTGTATTTCAAACGGTGTAGTCGTTGTATCAATTGCATGTACGTTTGAGGATTTATTAAGCTTTGTTTGGAGGCTTAAATCATGTATTAGATCTGTGAATTAAAAGCGTTTGTAATGTTATTTCTTTCCATAAATAACTTTCCTGACCTCAGTGCAATATTCCTCCTCACTGACCTGGGGGGGAGGGGAAACCTATTGAGGGGGGAGGGGCGACCAGGAAGTCAGCATACTCTATACTTTGCAGATAGAGAAAGAAGCTGTGTGTCCTAAAGATAGTGTAGTGGTTATGGTGAATGTCTTTGGCAAGGGGCTCACCAATTAAGCTATTCAGCATTCCCACTCGCATTTTCCTCAGGAAATGCATTGTCTAGTTATATTATATTTTAATACTCCTGCTGCTGCCTCCATGCTGAGTAAAGCTTCATGACCTCTCTGGCACAGCGGATCCACCAACAGCCTCCGCTACAAGCTACCAGACCGGACTACCAGACCGGATCTAAACAGCAAGTGTAACTATAACAATGAACCTTATGTTAAACCCTGTTTTGCGGCATTTATACTGCAACCATTGGGCTGACTGCAAGAGCTCATCTGCATTCTCTCTCTTTCTTGCTCTCCCTCTCTCTCTCTTTGTATATATATATATATTGTTGCTTTTGTTATGTTCATTTTTCAACAGTTTATTTTGTGTTCGTCGTGTCTGTGTCGTGTGCTTTAGTTTGTCCTAGGTTAATGTTAAATAAAATAATAGTATAAAATGTTTTTTGCTTATTATGAAGTTAAATGTGTTGATGTTGATTTGTTTGATGTGAAGTTAGATGTGTTGAAAAACCTACAACTCTATCTCAAAAAGAAATGAAACATTTCCAAAAAATAAGTTTTTTTAATACAAAAATAAATTTAAATATAGCTCTCAATGCGTTTCTGAATGCGGTGCATTTCCGCAATCTGACCCGATAGCTGCTGCTCTAGCAGAGCATTTTGTTGGGTGAGGTAGCTCATCTTCCGCTGGTTCTGCAGGATCCTCTGGTGGGTCTTTTCGATGAGTCTGTTTTGCCTCCTCATATCTCTTGATGCTTTTAGGATATAATAAAAAAACATTTGGATTTCAAATAACGTTACCAAATAAATAAATATTTTTTTTTGCTTATTAATCAATCATTATCATGTGTATACACTTGTTATGTGTCTAACACATCCCGGGAGTGCAGAATTATTAGGCAAATGAGTATTTGGACCACATCATCCTCTTTATGCATGTTGTCTTACTCCAAGCTGTATAGGCTCGAAAGCCTACTACAGATTAGGCATATTAGGTAATGTACATCTCTGTAATGAGAAGGTGTGTGGTCTAATGACATCAACACTCTATATCAGGTGTGCATAATTATTAGTCAATTTCCTTTTCTTTGGCAAAATGGGCCAAAAGAAGGATTTGACAGACTCTGAAAAGTCCAAAATAGAGAGATATCTAGCAGAGGGATGCAGCACTCTTAAAGTTGCAAAGCTTCTGAAGCGTGATCATCAAACAAAAGAAGCGTGTGGAAAAACAAAGGTGCAAAATAACTGCCCATGAACTGAGAAAAGTTAAGCGTGCAGCTGCCAAGATGCCACTTGCCACAAGATTGGCCATATTTCAGAGCTGCAACATCACTGGGGTGCCCAAAAGCACAAGGTGTGCAATACCCAGAGACATGGCCAAGGTAAGAAAGGCTGAAAGACGATGACCACTGAACAAGACACACAAGCTGCAACGTCAAGACTGTGCCAATAAATATCTCAAGAAAGATTTTTCTAAGGTTTTATGGACTGCTGAAATGAGAGTGAGTCTTGATGGGCCAGATGGAAGAGCCCGTGGCTGGATTGGTAAAGGGCAGGGAGCTCCAGTCCAACTCAGACGCCAGCAAGGTGGTGGTGGAGTACTGGTTTGGGCTGGTATCATCAAAGATGAGCTTGTGGGGCCTTTTCGGATTGAGGATGGAGTCAAGCTCAACTCCCAGTCCTACTGCCAGATTATGGAAGAGACCTTCTTCAAGCAGTGGTACAGGAAAAAGTCACCATCCTTCAAGAAAAACATGATTTTCATGCAGGACAATGCTCCATCACACGTGTCAAAGTACTCCACAGCGTGGCTGGCAAGAAAGGGTATTAAATAAAAAAAAGTAATGACATGGCCTCCTTGTTCACCTGATCTGAACCCCATTGAGAACCTGTGGTCCATCATCAAATGTGGGATTTACAAGGAGGGAAAACAGTACACCTCTCTGAACAGTGTCTAGGAGGCTGTGGTTGCTGCTGCACGCAATGTTGATGGTGAACAGATCAAAACACTGACAGAATCCATGGATGTCAGGCTTTTGAGTGTCCTTGCAAAGAAAGGTGGCTATATTGGTCACTGATTTGTTTTTGTTTTGTTTTTAAATGTCAGAAATGTGTATTTGTGAATGTTGAGATGTTATATTGGTTTCACTGTTAAAAATAAATCATTGAAATGGCTATCTATTTATTTTTTGGTTAAGTTGCCTAATAATTCTGCACAGTAATAGTAGTCACCTGCACACACAGATATCCCCCGAAAATAACTAACACTAAAAACAAACTAAAAACTACTTCCAAAAAAATTCAGCTTTGATATTAATGAGTTTTTGGGGTTCATTGAGAACATGGTTGTTGTTCAATAATAAAATGAATCCTCAAAAAATACAACTTGCCTAATAATTATGCACTACCTGTATACTTCTAGCATCAATACCATATTATGGTTCTACAATCTGACAGGTGCGCTTTATATGTTGTCCATTTTTATATCTACATTTTGTTGTTGAAATGTTATTAATCATTGTGCACATATTTACCTTCCTGAATGAGGCTCACAGGACCGCTCTCTTCCTCCTGCTCTTCTGCTTGAGAAGTTGGGGTGGTGGGGGGGGGAAGCTCCTCAGCTTGCTCCTCAACAGGAGCTGGGGTTGGGGAGTGGGAGGGCCCTGGCTGCTCCTCCTCATGCATCTCCTCCTCTGCCGCATCCTCCTCTGCCGCATCCTCCTCCTCCTCCTCATCGGCCTGGCGCCTTCTGCGCTTGGCGCGGACAACTGGCATTGGAGCTCCTATAATAACACAATGTTCATATATTATAAAAATGTTTTCTAATGACGTATGCAAATTCTGTGTACTCTGCTGTATTGTATATGAATACAAATTGATTTATATAGACAGTTAACCAATGGGACAATGTTATATTAAAGGGTCTTGTGGGCACTACAGGGGACTGAGCGTGAGCTGGGATGCAACCATGTTAAAATGAGCTGTTTTTGTCTACTTTGTTTTGTTCAGACCATCTCATGTTAAAAAAAGGGCCTGATGGAGCACACGGGATTACTATAACAACCCCACTCCTAACACAGGAATTTAGTGGTAATCTATATATATAAAACTCAACGTGTGTGTGTGCATAAATGTATGTATGTATGTATGTATGTATGTATGTATGTATGTATGTATGTTCCAGCATCACGTACAAACGGCTAAAGATATTTATATGAAACTTGGCACACAGGTTACTTATATGTCAGCCACAAACATAGGATAGGTGGTTTAAACCTTACCCACCCCCACTTGCCATGGTCGGGGTTTTTCTTTAAAGTCCCATGCAAAGCAATGGGAAAATTATGTTCCCACATAACTTCTGTGTTCCTGTCTGCTGTCCCATGTCTTTTTTCAACAGTACTATGAATACCTTGGCTGGTGGTGATATATGTTAGCACAACATGGCATCTTGGTTAACAACATCTGACCTTACATGAATTACATATGACCTTACATAACTGTCACCAAAGGAGCTGCGGTGGCTCCACGCGATTGCCACTGCACTGACAAGTGATTCACCTCTGCAGCTAGGGGTTCGGATCCCGCTCTCGGCTACCTGTGAATTGAGTTTGGTGGTCTCAGCCCCGCCCCTGGTGGGTGTGCTATGCGAGGTTGGGTTGGGAGGACCCCCTCACACCCGCCATTGCCAACCGGGGCATGGAGAAAGGTGGCAGATTGCCTCTGGGGGAGGCCTCCCAACTCCTGCAGGCCGGCTCCTCTCTCTTTCGAGTTCACGCACAAAATACACTTTTTAAAAAAAAAACATAACTGTCAACAATAACTTACCTGGATGATATTTAGCCCGAAGACGTCTGACCTGATCCATTTGGCGCCTCTTCAGGTCAGACCACTTCTTCACAATTGCATTGTGGTCGTGTTGGCCGCCAAAGTCAGCGATTAGGGCGCTGACCACAGCCCTTTTCTCTGGCTGCCTCCGCAGCTTATCGTATCCTGTTTCCAGGAACTTCTGCAAGATGAAGAACAAAGTATATTGTAATACTTCTGTTGACAGCCTTATGGATATATGACGTAAATGTATGCTATTCAACAATTGGAAGCATTCTCGCCTTATTAATCAATGACAGGGGTAACATGACAGATTTTATATCCTGCCATTTCGGTCGCCACCTTTTTTGCATAAATATAGCAGCCATTATCATTTGCATAATTATGAATATATTATTAACAACACAGGATACACGTATAGGGGAGATATGCGTTGCTAACTCTTTTCCCTGTCAGGAGCCTGTTGTTCGCGTGTTGATTGCGCTGCTTGGACCGAGATGGGTCCATATGGCTTCGGCTGTATGGACCACAGTAACTCTTTTCCCTGTCAGGAGCCTAACGCCCCGGGGGGTCAGAGACGGGACCTTTTCGGAGGACCACTGACGTATGCAACCGCCGCAGTTTTTTGTGATGTCAGTCTTTAGGTGTGTGCAAATTTTTCCTTGCACCGGGTGGAGTTTTTGGGTTGTGTTTTGCACGCCACAGGCTTTTCAACAGGAAAAAAACAGCTGGAGGCAGGATGGTTGCAAAACACTACGGGTTTGTTACCTAACTCTGGGTTTCAAGACCAGTCCACCTCCAGCTGTTGCAAAACTACTACTCCCATCAGCCACGGTCTGTCAGTGCATGCTAAGAATTTTACTTTTGCTGCATCTAGGGTGCCACAGTTTAGAGACCCGTGCATAAAGGCCTGAAAAATGGGGGCCTGCAGAACTTACAATACTAGAAGTGCCAGCATTCCCAGGCATGCTGGAAGTTGTAGTTCTGCAACATCTAAAGGGCAATATGTATTCAAACGTCCTTGGGCCTTGAGGACACTGAAGTCAGGACGTTCGCATACGTCCTATGTCCAAAAATTTTTTAAATTCATTATGCTAAATAACAAGGAAAAGTGCCTAAATACACATTTGCCAACCAGGGTGTCTGCAGCTGTCCAGGCATGCTGGGACTTGTAGTTTTGGAAAAGCAGGAGACACATTTTTTGTGAAATACTAATATCTGATCATATATACTAACTTTTAAACTAGACTGAAATGCAGTTGAAGATAATGAAATAACAGTGGTCGAAATACTTACACAAATCAGCAAATTTTCCTCAGATACAGTGAAATTACTTCCAACCATCTTGCTCTGCGATTGCGTTGCGATCAAAAAGTTGGAAACTGGCAAGGGTCCAGGAAATGGTCGCGTGTTGTTCGCGTGTTGATTGCGCTGCTTGGACCGAGATGGGTCCATATGGCTTCGGCTGTATGGACCACAGTAACTCTTTTCCCTGTCAGGAGCCTAACGCCCCGGGGGGTCAGAGACGGGACCTTTTCGGAGGACCACTGACGTATGCAACCGCCGCAGTTTTTTGTGATGTCAGTCTTTAGGTGTGTGCAAATTTTTCCTTGCACCGGGTGGAGTTTTTGGGTTGTGTTTTGCACGCCACAGGCTTTTCAACAGGAAAAAAACAGCTGGAGGCAGGATGGTTGCAAAACACTACGGGTTTGTTACCTAACTCTGGGTTTCAAGACCAGTCCACCTCCAGCTGTTGCAAAACTACTACTCCCATCAGCCACGGTCTGTCAGTGCATGCTAAGAATTTTACTTTTGCTGCATCTAGGGTGCCACAGTTTAGAGACCCGTGCATAAAGGCCTGAAAAATGGGGGCCTGCAGAACTTACAATACTAGAAGTGCCAGCATTCCCAGGCATGCTGGAAGTTGTAGTTCTGCAACATCTAAAGGGCAATATGTATTCGAACGTCCTTGGGCCTTGAGGACACTGAAGTCAGGACGTTCGCATACGTCCTATGTCCAAAAATTTTTTAAATTCATTATGCTAAATAACAAGGAAATGTGCCTAAATACACATTTGCCAACCAGAGTGTCTGCAGCTGTCCAGGCATGCTGGGACTTGTAGTTTTGGAAAAGCAGGAGACACATTTTTTGTGAAATACTAATATCTGATCATATATACTAACTTTTAAACTAGACTAAAATGCAGTTGAAGATAATGAAATAACAGTGGTCGAAATACTTACACAAATCAGCAAATTTTCCTCAGATACAGTGAAATTACTTCCAACCATCTTGCTCTGCGATTGCGTTGCGATCAAAAAGTTGGAAACTGGCAAGGGTCCAGGAAATGGTCGCGTGTTGTTCGCGTGTTGATTGCGCTGCTTGGACCGAGATGGGTCCATATGGCTTCGGCTGTATGGACCACAGTAACTCTTTTCCCTGTCAGGAGCCTAACGCCCCGGGGGGTCAGAGACGGGACCTTTTCGGAGGACCACTGACGTATGCAACCGCCGCAGTTTTTTGTGATGTCAGTCTTTAGGTGTGTGCAAATTTTTCCTTGCACCGGGTGGAGTTTTTGGGTTGTGTTTTGCACGCCACAGGCTTTTCAACAGGAAAAAAACAGCTGGAGGCAGGATGGTTGCAAAACACTACGGGTTTGTTACCTAACTCTGGGTTTCAAGACCAGTCCACCTCCAGCTGTTGCAAAACTACTACTCCCATCAGCCACGGTCTGTCAGTGCATGCTAAGAATTTTACTTTTGCTGCATCTAGGGTGCCACAGTTTAGAGACCCGTGCATAAAGGCCTGAAAAATGGGGGCCTGCAGAACTTACAATACTAGAAGTGCCAGCATTCCCAGGCATGCTGGAAGTTGTAGTTCTGCAACATCTAAAGGGCAATATGTATTCGAACGTCCTTGGGCCTTGAGGACACTGAAGTCAGGACGTTCGCATACGTCCTATGTCCAAAAAAATGTTAAATTCATTATGCTAAATAACAAGGAAAAGTGCCTAAATACACATTTGCCAACCAGGGTGTCTGCAGCTGTCCAGGCATGCTGGGACTTGTAGTTTTGTAAAAGCAGGAGACACATTTTTTGTGAAATACTAATATCTGATCATATATACTAACTTTTAAACTAGACTAAAATGCAGTTGAAGATGATGAAATAACAGTGGTCAAAATACTTACACAAATCAGCAACTTTTCCTCAGACTTAGTGAAATTGCTTCCAACCATGTTGCTGTGTGATTGCGCTGCGATCATAAGTTGGAAACTGGCAAGGCTCCAGGAAATGGTCGCGTGTTGTTCGCGCAATTGCGCATGCGCGATCGAAAAATCGCAATCGCAATATGTATTTTGGTTAAAATATCATACATATTCGATTTCAGAGTGCTGCTACAGCAGTTTTCGAAATATCTGCAATCAATTTCGCATTCGCATGTTGCGATATTTCGATAAAATATCAGGAATATTCTGAGCCAATCAGAGCGCTCCTCCAGCATATCTCGAAATTGCGCAATAAATATCGCATTCGCATGTTGCGATATTTCGATAAAATATCACGAATATTCTGAGCCAATCAGAGCGCTCCTCCAGCATATCTCGAAATTCCGCAATAAATATCGCATTCGCATGTTGCGATATTTCGATAAAATATCACGAATATTCTGAGCCAATCAGAGCGCTCCTCCAGCATATCTCGAAATTCCGCAATAAATATTGCATTCGCATGTTGCGATATTTCGATAAAATATCACGAATATTCTAAGCCAATCAGAGCGCTCCTACCGCAGTTATTAAAAAATCGCAATTATTTTCGCATTCGCAATAGCGAAAAATCGCAATCAATTAATTTCGATAAAATATCACGAATATTCGAATTTAGCGAATATATCTCGAATATTCGAATATATATTCGAGATATATCGCGAAATCGAATATGGCATATTCTGTTCAACACTACTGGATAATACAACAATATATGATAAGTTGAATGTATATATAAATCTCAATTGTGAAGGAGCTTCTGCAGGTGCAGAATACATGCAGTGATGTGAATAAAAAGAGAATGCAAAAGCAGGGGGAAAGGAAGGAAAAGAAAGGAAAGAAGGGAAAGCACAGGAGGGGAAAAAGGAAAAGAGTGGGGGAAAAAAGTGAACTCAACGTGTATTTAGGACTGTGACCTAGAAAAGAAAATTAGGTCCAGATAAAGTCCAAAAATATTACTTATAAAAACAACTAGTGCATATATGGAATATGCTGTGAAGAGCATAGTGGATACCACTAAAGATATAAGTGAGTGGGATGTGAAAGAAGAAAGAAGGGGGGAGGGGGGGGAAGGAGAGGCCAGGGGAAGGAAAGGAAGAGAAAAGACACATTTAGGTAAGGGGTAGGCAAAGAAAAGGGGGGGGGGAAAGGGGGAAAAAAGGGGGGGCGGGGAAAGGAAAGGGAGAAAGAGGACACAGTGGGGTGACATAGAGGGAAGGAAAGATGGAGGAAAAAGGGGAAAGGAAGGGGAAAGGGAAAGGAGGGGGAGGGAAAAGATGGGGGGGGGGGAAGGCGGGGAAAAAAAAAGGGGGGGGGGAGGGGAAGGAAACGGACGAGGAAAAAACAGTGAAAGAGGCAAGGAAAAACCGGGGGATGGGGGAAGAGGGAGAGGGGTGGAGGAGGAAAGAAAGACACCATCAGGATACATACTAGGAAGCCTTGGCTAGGAAGTGCCAATGCAGATGTAATGAAAAAATCTCAAAATGACCAAGAGGTCCACCAAGTGTGTAATTGGAAAGTACAATAGTGCCGAGGAAAATAAATCATTAAAGTGGTTGTAAACCCACTATTTGGACTTTTTCCTACAGGTAAGCCTATAATAAGGCTTACCTGTAGGTAAGGAGAATATCTCCTAAACCTGCACGGTTTAGGAGATATTCCCCCCGCAATGCGGGCGGCGCATGCGCAGGGGGGAATCCACGGCTGAAGGACCGGCAGCCGCCGGACCCTGCCGATTTTAAATCTCCCGCGCGCACGCGCGGGAGTGACGTCATCGCCGCTCCAGCGAATCACAGCGCTGGAGCGGCGATACCCGGAAGACACGCCGGAGCAAGATGACATCCTGCTCGGCGTGGACCAGGTAAGTGGTACACACCTCGTTCCGAGGTAAGTATTTCATAATAGACTAGTATGCGGTGCATACTAGCCTATTATGCCTTTTGCATTGCAGGTTCGGGAAAAAAAAAAAAAAGTTTATGCGGTTTACAACCGCTTTAAGTCCAGTTCCCGTGAAGAGGCAGTGAAGGATATAACAAAATCTCAATACCTGTGTGCCCGATAGGGCCTTCAAAAGTTAAAGGGGTAGTGGTGGGTCCCAGGACATAAAGGTCCTGTAAACCAAAGAATGCTCACAGTAGTGGCCAGGTAAAGAGGGCCAATGCAGGAGGCTGGTAATATGTCAGTTACCAGTCAGTGGGGATAACCATCAGGTGAGCCTAGAAAAGTGATGGCAAACAGTCATCAAAAGGTTAGTGTCCATGTTCAGTCATTCAGTGTTAGGTGGGGGTATAATGCCCCCTCTATGGAAGTAGCCTTGTACTTACTTTTAGTTGTTTGGGATATGTGTATGTCCTGGGACCTGGCTCCGGTGCACTATCTCCAGCTGGGAGCTGCAGCTAAATACTTCCCCATGTGCGTCTCAATCAGGCGTGTCCTGGACGCAGGAACGCGCCGACGTGTGTGGGGGCGGGCTTACAGAGAGACTGACTATCTCTCTGAGCAGGGAAAGACCTAGATCATGTGTTTAGGCCCTCCAATGGCTGCATCACATGAAACTGGGGGAGGAGCCGGCCACGGCACGTCTCCGCCCGCTCCGTGTCTCGCTGTGCTAACACAGCGAGCAGGGAGGGAGGGCGGGGGAACCGGGCGGGTTCGCAGAGGGGTAGCATTGACTCCCTCTACGTGGGCGGACCTGAACCTGCGAGGCTCAGCCGTCCCATTGTGTGCCCGAGTCACAGACGGCCAGAGGAGGAACCAGCCGCAGCAGTCCCCACCCCCTTCACACGTCGCCCTATAGACGCAGCGAGCAGGGGAAGGGGGGAGGGGGGGGCAGGCAGTGTAGACGCTGCAGCCATGGTGACCGCCGGTGGGCGTCACCTGGTGAGGCATGTAAAATAGTGCCTTCAATCGCCAATGGGTGTATAAAGGATGTCATAGCGTGATTGTGCAGCTGAGGGCTGACATGATCGCAGTGCATTACTGGAGATGTGTCCCGGAGTGTGGGAACCCAGAACATTAACATTGGATATAATTACACAATCCAAGTACACTGGTAACTACATATAGTAGTGACTGAAATAGGATATAAAGGGAAGAGAGAAAAGGGCAAGGGAACAAGGGAAAGCAAAAGGTAGAAAGGAAAGGGTGAAGGACCAAGGGAAGAGGGGGAAAGAAAAAAAGTGAAAAAAAAGTCCTGGGTATCCCAGCTCTATGGGTCAAGGGTACATTTAAGGCATGGAGACATGATGGATGGGATAATAAAGATAATCAAAAACATTAGTAATTATAACATGGTTTACAATTAGTTATACGTTACATTTGAGAAGTTTATATAGCAATACAGCCACAATTTATACTTGAATATATGAAACAACCTTCTGTATAGCCGAAGGTTGGTTGCAAGTCATTTCAACAAACAATGTATTAACTCACAGATAGATCACTTAGGGTGACATAAAGGGACAAATAAATAGGAATAGACAGTGTGTCAGGAAGCAAATTATTTTGTGTCTTTCCGACCCAGATAGGGGGATTCAATAAAATGAATCTCACGCTGCCATCTAGAGAACTGTCCATGTCAAGGCAAGTCAGGTGTATGGATGGGTTCTAATTGGCTCCCTGTCCTAGGGAAAGGGGGGCAGGGACCCAATCAAAACCGTCTTCATCAAAGAAATGATTTAAATGAGTTCATTTCGTTCAAGCCGGGGGACCAGGTAGCCCCCAGTCGTTCTATCCAGAGACATTCACGCTGAAGTAGTGTTTTGTCTCTGTTCCCTCCTCGTGCATCTACGGGTATCACCTCCAAAACAAAAAACTTTATGACACTGGGATTAAATCTATGATAGAGCCCTATATGTCGGCCAATAGTTGTTAGTTTGCCATTTGTTGAATGATATAGGTGGTCCCCTATGCGTTGGCGCAATTCCCTTATAGTTTTTCCTACATAGAATGCATGGCATTCACAGATCATGAGATAAATCACTCCAGTGGTGCCACAATCTACTGAAAAATGTGGAGCAAATAGTTCCCCGTTGGGTAAGGTATGTTTATGACCCAAGAGATTCCACGGGCAGCGAGAGCAAGATCCACATCTCGGTGTACCCCTGGGGCCTCCTGTTCTGACTTTCGATGGTTTGTAGTGACTACTTATCAGGCGGCTTTTGAGAGCATTAGCTCTACGGAAAACTAATTCAGGGGTAGCACGTACGTGTTTGTGAAGAATGGGATGATCTCTCAATAAGTGCCAATGTTTACTCAGGATTGACCGTAATTGGTCATGATGTGCGGAAAATTTTGTAATCACCTTCGCAGTGTGGGGTCTATTAGCTCGGGGTGCTTGGAATAATAGGGAAGATCTCGTTCGGGTCTTAGCCCTATTGAATGCTCTTCTGAGGGTTGATCGGGTATACCCTCTCAAAAGGAGGCGTTCCCGTAATGCATTGGCCTGAGTACAGAAGTCTGCATCTATAGTGCAGTTTCTCCGCAGGCGTAAGTATTGTGCGTAGGGTATACTTTGTATAAGGGAGTGTGGGTGGGCACTGGAGGCGTGTAAAAGGGTGTTCCCCGCCGTAGGTTTACGGAAGAGATCCGTAATGATCGTACCATCTACATTCTTGATGACTGTCAGATCCAAGTAGGGGATCTGAGAGTCATCAGAAGTGTATGTAAAAAATAGATTGTCGGTGTTTTGGTTGAGCAAATCAATAAATTCCAGCAGTGATTGGTTAGTGCCTGTCCAAATCATAAATACGTTGTCTATGAAACGATACCAACATATGACATGTTGGAGATAAGTCTCATGTTCCTCACTAGAAAAGATCTTACGTTCCCAGGCGCCTAAAAATAAATTAGCGTCGAGGCGCATGCGGGGCAGCTCCCAAGATGGCCGCCGTCATCTAGAGCTCCGCTCCACCACGGCCTAACGAGTCCCACCGGAGCAGACTGAGCGCCCCCGCAGCCGTACCACTGGGATCACCGTGCAGGGGAATCACCCCTGAGTCCGCAGATGTCCTCGCCGTCCGTCCGGAGGGATCTGACAGGGCAGATGGCGGCGTCTCCGGGCCCCCTCAGTTATGCCAAGATGGCGGCGACACGAGGCCTGCCTGAAACGGAGCTGCAGGAGGACTCCATAGCGGACCAGGATCTGCACCCCCCGCAGTCCCCAGGTACAGAATTCCCCCCCTTGGCAGCAGCTGCATCCCCAGCATCCACCGAGTCACTGCTGGAGAGAGTGGGAGCTGGATTCCCCACTACCCCCATGATGGACCCCCATACAGGGATGCTGCTCTCTGTGTATGAGGTACAGGAGGAGGCCCCCATCCCCACAGACTTTCCTTCTATGATGTCTGCCTTCTCCCTAATGCTATCCAAAAGCCTAGCTGTAAACGCAGCACAAATCACATCATCCATTCATGCGGATTTACTGCAGTTGGGGATGAGGATGGACACTATTGAGCAGAAAGCTGATCAGGCTGTGGCAAGGATTAATCAGAACTCTGCTAGATTACAAGACGTGCAGGAGCAATTGGAAACAGCATTCGCAAAAATAGACGACCTCGAGAACCGTTCGAGACGCTATAATTTTAGGGTGAGGGGGCTCCCCGAAACCGATAAGGAGGTACAGGTCGCAGTGAAAACCCTCATTAAAAACCTCATCCCTGACATTGCTGAGCACCGTCTGGAGCTGGATAGAGCTCACAGAGCATTGCAAGCCCCCCGATCGGATGGTTTACCCAGAGACATCATTGTGAAACCACACTTTTATGCGGTCAAAGAGGAGGTGATGAAAAGGGCAAGGCGTTCGGACAATCTCATGTTGAACGGTCACAGGATTCAAATCTTTGCAGACCTGTCCCCCTACACAGTACAAAAGCGGCGAGCTCTGAAACCGTTGCTGCAGGTCCTTATGGAAAAGGAGGTCACATACAGATGGTCTTTCCCGATCCGTGTAAACTTCACCTACAGAAATAAAAGCTATGGCTTTTCAACTTTCGCGGAGGGGGAGCACCTGCTGGTTCAACTTGGACTGATCGCCCTGGAACCCCCGAGCTCACAGAACAACAGAGGACCTTCTGCTTCAACGAAAAGGCCTTCGCCTGGCAGCCCGCTACAGCAGACCTGGATGAAACAAACCCACAAGCGTTCCAAGGAGAACTTCCGTACCTGAGGATCGGGCTCTGATGTCCCTCTTTGTCATTCAGGGGTCCTGACCCGGGAGGGTCTCCCCTTCCTAGAGGGGACTTGGGGATCCCCCGCGTTTTTCCTTTTTCTTCCCCCAAGTGACAGCTCGGAGGGGGGAGGTACCCGGGGTGCAGGGACCTAACACCGTAAAAGTTTTACATAATGTTTTTTTTTTTTTTTTTATTAGCCTCCTTGTTATTTTGGTGGTGTTACTTTCCCCTCCACCGGAACTGGGGGGGGGGTTAACCTGGACTCGGGGGAGGAGGGGGATTTGTTCGGAGCCACAGGGCTCCTGGGGGATGCATTTTTGCAAGGTTACACGGGGAATAGAGTTAATAGCAGGCATAGCCATGCTACTCAACGGTTACAATACTGGCATTACGGTAACATAGGATCACTTGGTGGGGGGGGTGCCAACCCCGGGGAGGTAGCATTCTCCACAGTATATGCACCGGTTTGCGATTTGGATGGGCATCCCCGCTCAGGAGGGGCGTTTAGTTAATGGGCATCACGGGCTCCTGGTTAGCCCTCAGTTATCGTTTAGAGGTGGTAGGGCCGTGGTGGACCCAGTGCACCTCCGTTGGATCGAGAGCGCCATGGGTGCAATCGGATCCGTATCCGGTCTTCCGGCATTAGGGAAGCTTCAGTTCCCTAATAGGGCAGGGGTAGAGGTGGGCGTGCCCACTTCACCCCGGGGTGGGGAGGGGTCGGGGGACCCCCAGGTTCAAGTTATGTACTGTTTACTACTGGTTTTTGCAGGTATGCATCGATGCAGACATACATGCATAATATTGTCTCTTCTCTCTTTCCTCTCCATTTCATCTCTGTCTTCTCTGCTTCCCTTTCCTAATCCCTGGAGTGCTCTTAGGTCCCACGGCAGGTTCCGGTCCTTCGTCCCGGGTCTCCTGACCAGTGTGCCCCGATGGTCCGTTCTCAACTGGAAGCTCTCGCTGCTGGCTCAAGGTAGGCTGCGTGTGTCTGGTATAGTTTCTGCACCTCTGATCCATGACTGACACACAACCCCCCCCACCAACCCTCAAACTCATCTCCCATAATGCGCAGGGACTAAATTCACCCGTTAAACGCAGGAAACTCCTCCAACTCTACCACTCTATGCACGCAGATATCCTTATGATTCAGGAGACCCACTTCCCATCTTCCTACAAACCCACGTTCCTACATCAGCGTTACCCACAATTTTTTCTATCATCAGCAAACAACAAAACAAAGGGGGTAGCCATCTGTTTTGCTAGACACATCAACCTCTCCCTGGTGGAATCGATTGTCGATCCTCTGGGTCGCTATCTCCTGGTATCAGGACACATAGAGGGGGAACTTTACACGTTCGTGTCGTATTATACCCCTAATAAGGGCCAAAAATCCTTTTTTGACTCCTTGCTTCGGAAGCTACAACCGCACCTTAAGGGCACAGTCTTCATGGGAGGGGACTCTAACACAGCTTTTGACTTCTCACTAGATAAATCTGCGGACGGGAATTCCAAACCTAAACACCCTTCCAAACAGAGCTCTAAAATAGCTAAACTCCTTCACTCAGCAGGGTTGATAGACGTATGGCGTGAAGCCAACCCACGGACAAAGGACTACACACACTTTTCAGCACCACACAACTCTTACGCCAGGATTGACCACATTTTTACCCACGCCACGACTATACCACTGATACGTAACGCCAGGATAGTAGACTCCCCCCTTTCAGATCACTCCATGGTGACGGTGACAACCCAGAGGCCCACAGGAGCTAGGAACCCACCTCGATGGCGCCTGAGGGAATCGCTGTTGAGCGACCCAATTCAGTGCTCCTTGCTGGAGGAGGACATCAAAGAATACTTTCTTATTAACGCGACAGGGGAGGTTTCTGCGTCCACGGTCTGGGCGGCGCACAAGACGGTGGTCAGGGGGAAATTGATTCAGCTAGCAGCGAGGCTTAGAGCGGAACACAGGACGGACATGCTTAAACTCGAGGAGGAATTCCGCACATTAAAAAAGAACCACAAACGCCACCCCACGACTGAACTGCTCTCCCGACTGGACAAGGCACGGGCCCTACTTAATCTCTCCCTAACGACGGCGGCCGAACAACACCTTAGGTGGACCGGGGCGAAATTTTATTCCCAAACTGACAGGACGGGCTCCCGGCTGGCCACTAAATTGAGTCCCAAACAGCGATCATTAGCCTTCCCTAAAATCAAAACGGCCACGGGTGAATTGACGCAGAACCCGACCAAAATTATGGACACCTTCCTACGGTTCTACTCGGACCTTTATAAACCGGCCGGTACTCCCCTCAGCCCGGCAGGGAAAGAGTTTCTGGCGGAACTACCTCTGCCTTCTCTTACTGAGGAGCATAGGGACCTTTTGGATTCCCCGTTCACGCAGGAGGAAGTATTAGCGACCATTAAGTCCCTGAAGTTAGGCTCCTCCCCGGGGCCGGATGGTTTCTCCACGGGGTACTATAGGAAATTCGGCACATGTTTGGCTCCCCACTTGACGCGACTGTTCAACTCTCTCAGGGATGGAGCCCGGCTGGGGGCTGATTTAAACTCGGCTTACATTTCGGTCATACCGAAACCAGATAAGGACCCTAGCGAAGTGTGTAATTACCGCCCCATATCTTTGATTAATAACGACATTAAAATTATGACAAAAATCTTAGCAAACAGACTATCGAGTTTCATCGCATCTTATATACACAAGGATCAGGTGGGCTTCATCCCTGGGAGACAGGGAACGGATCAAATCAGACGTGCCATTGATGTAATCTCCCTACTTAAATCACAATGGGATGGAGGTGCACCCCAAAAGGGTTTCCTGCTGTCCATAGACCTCCACAAGGCCTTCGACTCCATAGACTGGGAATACTTAAATGGAATTCTGGGTAGATGGGGATTTGGCCCTAGCTTCCTTAGCCTCATACAGTCGCTTTACTCACGCCCCTCTGCACAGGTACGCCTCATGGGCAGATACTCGGAGACATTCGCCATAGGCAGGGGAACCAGACAGGGGTGTCCGCTCTCCCCGCTCCTGTTTGCGGTGGCCATAGAGACTTTGGCAGTGGCCCTGAGAGCAAATCCGGACGTCAAGGGGGTTACATGTGGTCCAAGGGAACACAAATGCGCCCTATACGCGGACGACCTCCTGCTCTTCGTCACATCACCCCTGCTGTCCACTCCAATCATTCTTAAAACACTACGGGTTTTCAGTGAGATTTCGGGTCTGCAAGTGAATTTGGGGAAATCCCTAGCGATGAATATCTCTGTCCCCCCCGACCTACTCAAACAGCTTTCTAGTAATTTTACCTTTACCTGGACCTCCACACACATCCCATATTTGGGTATCAAATTGACGCCCGACATCAATAACCTTTTCAAGGCCAACTACCCCCCTATGATCCTCCGATGTAAAGGGGATATCATGCGTTGGGCTAAATGTGGGCTGTCATGGCTGGGCAGAGTGAACGCGGTTAAAATGACCCTGCTCCCACGTCTTCTGTACCTTTTCCGGGCCCTACCAATCCCGGTGAAGAAACAGTTCCTTAGCAAATTTCAATCAGAGATTGTCCGATTCGTCTGGGGGAAAAAGGGGTATAGATGTCCTTCGGGCATACTCTATCGGCTTCGGACGGAGGGGGGAATTGGGCTTCCCAACCTTTGGGGGTACTATAGAGCAGCCCAACTGGCACAAATATCGGCAGTTTTCTCGAACGGACCAAAACCCGACTGGATAGCCATGGAGCGACAAGCCATCCCATTACACACCATTGATTTCATTTTAGGGGGCGACCCCAGACGCAGACCAGCCATTCTAGCCCCAACACTGTCCCACTCTGTTGCCCTCTGCTCCAGACTCTACTCCCTTCACTCCCTGATTTCCCCCCTGAAACCACTGAGACATTTGTTTCATAATCCCGACTTTCCACCAGGGTTGGATATTAGGGCATTCCGGTGGTGGACAGACAAAGGTTTATACAGGATAGGACACTATCTCTCCCCAGCGGGACCGCTTTCCCTACCACACTGTAGGAAAAAACTAGATATGCCCGACAGCGAGCTCTTTCGGTTTACACAAATCTCCCATTATCTCCACTCTATGTGGACGGAGAAGTCGGTCCCCCCCTCCATAACCCCCTATGAACACTGGTGTGCAAACACAATGGATCAGAGGGGTGGAATATCCCTGATTTACGTAGCATTGATGTCTAAGACGGAGAAGCCATCGTATGCACGGGCCTGGGAGGAGGACCTGAACAATTCCTGGAGCACTGCGGTATGGTATCGCGCCTCCGCAAGGGCGTACAAAGGTATTATGAATGTGGGCCTTATAGAGGCAAGCCTAAAACTTTTGGTGCGGTGGTACTATGTCCCCTCCAGGCTGGCAAGAATGTTCCCAGGGACCTCTCCACAATGTTTTAGGGGCTGTGAATTGGGGGGCTCCATGTATCACACGTGGTGGTCCTGCCCTCGCATTAGAGCCTTCTGGAAAAAGGTTTTCCGTGCCACCGGAGCCCTGCTGGGGACGGTGATTTCACCGCGGCCTAATGTTGCACTGTTGAACCAGTGTATCCCTGGTCTACCTAAACTATCCCAGAGCTTAGCATTTTTTATACTGTTGGGGGCCAAAATGACCATAGCTAAGGCATGGAAGAAGCCTTCAGTCTCCTTCCCGGCGTTCAAGAGAAAAGTCTCCTGGATAATGTCACAGGAGCAGATAGTAGCGAAATGCGCGGACCAATCGGAGAAATTCAGGTCTGTGTGGGAGCCTTGGGCTACATACTGCGGGGTGTCCCTTCTACCAGGGATACAGCCTGGGGGTGGGAGCACTCCACTCCACACATAAAGATATCTCTCTGTCCCTCTTCCCCTTTCTTTCTTCTCTTTCCTCTTCTTTTTTCCCCTTTCCTCTCCATCCCACGTGTCTCTCTCTCTCTCTCCCTACTTCTGCACCTCTCTTGGTGTGCGGATCAGTTAGCAGTGCATTTAGTCATTAAGTGATATTTACCCGTATTGACTGCTTGCGCAGTTGCAGGCAGACACCTTGAGTCACATAGGCCGTGCGCTACGATATGGGGCGGCGTGGGACTCCGGGGCCTTGGCTCCCAGGGCGCAGTGTGAACCCTAGAGGGGCGCCCGGGGAGATGAGTGTCACGGGACCCGCGCAGCGGTAGTATACAAGCCTGGCTGCCTTACGGGCAGACGCAGGGCCGACAGCACAACCACGGACACTATAGTCAGGCTGAGAGGCTATGATATGTTTGCATTGTTGTTAGATGAATAACTACAGATCTCTGTTATAACATAAGCTATGTACTGTAATGTGCCATTGTCTTCTGGCATTTTGTTATGATAAAACCTTCAATAAAAATCATTAAATATAAAAATAAATTAGCGTACGAGGGTGCACAGGAGGTGCCCATAGCCACTCCCTGGCTTTGCAAAAAATGTTGGTTGTCAAACAAAAAATAATTTCTAGTGAGGATAAAGGTGAGAAGTTTGATAATAAATTTGTTGCGAGGCCACAGTGTATGTTCCTCCTCCATCAGAAAGGATCTGGCCGTCCGTACTCCCTGCTCGTGGGGGATGCTGGAGTACAAAGCCTCTACATCAATAGCCACGAGCAGGGAGTCCGGAGGAACCTGAATCCCCTCCAGATGGCATAGGAGGTCTGAGGTATCACGAATATATGATGGAAGGCTTTGCACATGGGAAATTAAGAAGTAATCCACAAATTTGCTGGCATGGTCTGTCAGTGACCCTATTCCAGAAACGATTGGGCGACCAGGAGGTCGCACCAGGCGTTTGTGTGTTTTGGGCAATGTGTAAAATGTCAGGGTTCGAGGGTATTTAGGGATCAAGTAGTTCAACGTCTCCTTGTCTATGAGACCATCCCAGAAGGCTTCAGTACAGATGTCAATGAATTCATTAACATATAATTCCAGGTTCCAGGTTCCTCCGGACTCCCTGCTCGTGGCTATTGATGTAGAGGCTTTGTACTCCAGCATCCCCCACGAGCAGGGAGAATGGACGGCCAGATCCTTTCTGATGGAGGAGGAACATACACTCGCAACTAATTTATTATCAAACTTCTCACCTTTATCCTCACTAGAAATTATTTTTTGTTTGACAACCAACATTTTTTGCAAAGCCAGGGAGTGGCTATGGGCACCTCCTGTGCACCCTCGTACGCTAATTTATTTTTAGGCGCCTGGGAACGTAAGATCTTTTCTAGTGAGGAACATGAGACTTATCTCCAACATGTCATATGTTGGTATCGTTTCATAGACAACGTATTTATGATTTGGACAGGCACTAACCAATCACTGCTGGAATTTATTGATTTGCTCAACCAAAACACCGACAATCTATTTTTTACATACACTTCTGATGACTCTCAGATCCCCTACTTGGATCTGACAGTCATCAAGAATGTAGATGGTACGATCATTACGGATCTCTTCCGTAAACCTACGGCGGGGAACACCCTTTTACACGCCTCCAGTGCCCACCCACACTCCCTTATACAAAGTATACCCTACGCACAATACTTACGCCTGCGGAGAAACTGCACTATAGATGCAGACTTCTGTACTCAAGCCAATGCATTACGGGAACGCCTCCTTTTGAGAGGGTATACCCGATCAACCCTCAGAAGAGCATTCAATAGGGCTAAGACCCGAACGAGATCTTCCCTATTATTCCAAGCACCCCGAGCTAATAGACCCCACACTGCGAAGGTGATTACAAAATTTTCCGCACATCATGACCAATTACGGTCAATCCTGAGTAAACATTGGCACTTATTGAGAGATCATCCCATTCTTCACAAACACGTACGTGCTACCCCTGAATTAGTTTTCCGTAGAGCTAATGCTCTCAAAAGCCGCCTGATAAGTAGTCACTACAAACCATCGAAAGTCAGAACAGGAGGCCCCAGGGGTACACCGAGATGTGGATCTTGCTCTCGCTGCCCGTGGAATCTCTTGGGTCATAAACATACCTTACCCAACGGGGAACTATTTGCTCCACATTTTTCAGTAGATTGTGGCACCACTGGAGTGATTTATCTCATGATCTGTGAATGCCATGCATTCTATGTAGGAAAAACTATAAGGGAATTGCGCCAACGCATAGGGGACCACCTATATCATTCAACAAATGGCAAACTAACAACTATTGGCCGACATATAGGGCTCTATCATAGATTTAATCCCAGTGTCATAAAGTTTTTTGTTTTGGAGGTGATACCCGTAGATGCACGAGGAGGGAACAGAGACAAAACGCTACTTCAGCGTGAATGTCTCTGGATAGAACGACTGGGGGCTACCTGGTCCCCCGGCTTGAACGAAATGAACTCATTTAAATCATTTCTTTGATGAAGACGGTTTTGATTGGGTCCCTGCCCCCCTTTCCCTAGGACAGGGAGCCAATTAGAACCCATCCATACACCTGACTTGCCTTGACATGGACAGTTCTCTAGATGGCAGCGTGAGATTCATTTTATTGAATCCCCCTATCTGGGTCGGAAAGACACAAAATAATTTGCTTCCTGACACACTGTCTATTCCTATTTAATTGTCCCTTTATGTCACCCTAAGTGATCTATCTGTGAGTTAATACATTGTTTGTTGAAATGACTTGCAACCAACCTTCGGCTATACAGAAGGTTGTTTCGTATATTCAAGTATAAATTGTGGCTGTATTGCTATATAAACTTCTCAAATGTAACGTATAACTAATTGTAAACCATGTTATAATTACTAATGTTTTTGATTATCTTTATTATCCCGTCCATCATGTCTCCATGCCTTAAATGTACCCTTGACCCATAGAGCTGGGATACCCAGGACTTTTTTTCACTTTTTTTCTTTCCCCCTCTTCCCTTGGTCCTTCACCCTTTCCTTTCTACCTTTTGCTTTCCCTTGTTCCCTTGCCTTTTTCTCTCTTCCCTTTATATCCTATTTCAGTCACTACTATATGTAGTTACCAGTGTACTTGGATTGTGTAATTATATCCAATGTTAATGTTCTGGGTTCCCACACTCCGGGACACATCTCCAGTAATGCACTGCGATCATGTCAGCCCTCAGCTGCACAATCACGCTATGACATCCTTTATACACCCATTGGCGATTGAAGGCACTATTTTACATGCCTCACCAGGTGACGCCCACCGGCGGTCACCATGGCTGCAGCGTCTACACTGCCTGCCCCCCCCCCCCCCCCTTCCCCTGCTCGCTGCGTCTATAGGGCGACATGTGAAGGGGGTGGGGACTGCTGCGGCTGGTTCCTCCTCTGGCCGTCTGTGACTCGGGCACACAATGGGACGGCTGAGCCTCGCAGGTTCAGGTCCACCCACGTAGAGGGAGTCAATGCTACCCCTCTGCGAACCCGCCCGGTTCCCCCCGCCCTACCTCCCTGCTCGCTGTGTTAGCACAGCGAGACACGGAGCGGGCAGAGACGTGCCGTGGCCGGCTCCTCCCCCAGTTTCATGTGATGCAGCCATTGGAGGGCCTAAACACATGATCTAGGTCTTTCCCTGCTCAGAGAGATAGTCAGTCTCTCTGTAAGCCCGCCCCCACACACGTTGGCGCGTTCCTGCGTCCAGGACGCGCCTGATTGAGACGCACATGGGGAAGTATTTAGCTGCAGCTCCCAGCTGGAGATAGTGCACCGGAGCCAGGTCCCAGGACATACACATATCCCAAACAACTAAAAGTAAGTACAAGGCTACTTCCATAGAGGGGGCATTATACCCCCACCTAACACTGGATGACTGAACATGGACACTAACCTTTTGATGACTGTTTGCCATCACTTTTCTAGGCTCACCTGATGGTTATCCCCACTGACTGGTAACTGACATATTACCAGCCTCCTGCATTGGC
Source organism: Rana temporaria (assembly GCF_905171775.1). Taxonomy (NCBI): domain Eukaryota; kingdom Metazoa; phylum Chordata; class Amphibia; order Anura; family Ranidae; genus Rana; species Rana temporaria. Next base: position 224,208,311 of record NC_053493.1, read on the forward strand.
CCTCTTTACCTGGCCACTACTGTGAGCATTCTTTGGTTTACAGGACCTTTATGTCCTGGGACCCACCACTACCCCTTTAACTTTTGAAGGCCCTATCGGGCACACAGGTATTGAGATTTTGTTATATCCTTCACTGCCTCTTCACGGGAACTGGACTTAATGATTTATATTCCTCGGCACTATTGTACTTTCCAATTACACACTTGGTGGACCTCTTGGTCATTTTGAGATTTTTTCATTACATCTGCATTGGCACTTCCTAGCCAAGGCTTCCTAGTATGTATCCTGATGGTGTCTTTCTTTCCTCCTCCACCCCTCTCCCTCTTCCCCCATCCCCCGGTTTTTCCTTGCCTCTTTCACTGTTTTTTCCTCGTCCGTTTCCTTCCCCTTCCCCCCCCCCCTTTTTTTCCCCGCCTTTCCCCCCCCCATCTTTTCCCTCCCCCTCCTTTCCCTTTCCCCTTCCTTTCCCCTTTTTCCTCCATCTTTCCTTCCCTCTATGTCACCCCACTGTGTCCTCTTTCTCCCTTTCCTTTCCCCCCCCCCCCTTTTTTTCCCCCCCCCCCCCCCCCTTTTCTTTGCCTACCCCTTACCTAAATGTGTCTTTTCTCTTCCTTTCCTTCCCCTGGCCTCTCCTTCCCCCCCCTCCCCCTTCTTTCTTCTTTCACATCCCACTCACTTATATCTTTAGTGGTATCCACTATGCTCTTCACAGCATATTCTATATATGCACTAGTTGTTTTTATAAGTAATATTTTTGGACTTTATCTGGACCTAATTTTCTTTTCTAGGTCACAGTCCTAAATACACGTTGAGTTCACTTTTTTCCCCCACTCTTTTCCTTTTTCCCCTCCTGTGCTTTCCCTTCTTTCCTTTCTTTTCCCTCCTTTCCCCCTTTTGCATTCTCTTTTTATTCACATCACTGCATGTATTCTGCACCTGCAGAAGCTCCTTCACAATTGAGATTTATATATACATTCAACTTATCATATATTGTTGTATTATCCAGGTCTGTTTCATTAGACTTGGTCATAGTTCATACGCACCTATCGTTCAACTGGGACCCTCTCTCTGGGAACAAGAGACCTTGTGCCTCTAGGTATGAGACATGATTGGACAAAAAATCCCCCTGGGTATTATAGTATGTACCGGGCAGTCTTTTTACACAAAAGACCCCCGTTATTAATAACAAATTGTGTTGTTTTTAAATGCCTGATGTTTGTTTTATGTTGTGTTTTTAGACCGTCTCCTGACGAAGCGAAAGCGAAACTAGTCGAGACTCGAGACTAATGGTCTCATGATTTCAATTGTTTCACCGACATTTACCCCGTCTGCTAAATGGGGATTGCACAACCGGTGACCTGATTGTGGTCAAGTTTGTATTTTTTGTAATGTTTTTATGTTTTGTATTTTTATCCTTGTTTTCAATGTTTATTTGTTAATAAATACTTTCGTAAACATGAATTATTCAGGCTTTTGAACCTAATTATCAAGTACCGGTATAGTCCTCCCTGCCCACAATACTTCATTGGAGTCTCGGGGTTAATTGGGGAATCCTTGAGACCCCTCTACTTTTTCTATCTGGTGATTAGCATGTGTGGGTGGGGAAAGGGAAGATGTGCCAAGTGTGTGGATCCTCAAACCTGTGATTGTTTTGTGTCCTCCACAGATGACCAGAAGTTTGCTGGGCCATCAGGCCAGGCTGCTGCACCACCCCAAGGACAAGAGGCTGCTGAGGAGTCCCAAGAAGGGCAGGATTCCCCAGGGGAGGGGGGTGGCCAAACCTCCCCTCATGAGGAGGTTGAGGGGGAGGAGGATGAGGGGGTGGAGGAAGAAGATCTTGATATTGGCCGGGAAGTCCTTTTGGCCTCGGATATGATGACCCTTGAGGCTACCCTTGAGGCTACCCTTGAGGCTACCCCTGAAGCTACCCCAGAGCCTACCCCAGAGGCTGGCAGCAGTCAGGCCACCATCAGGGGTAGCCCCTCCCACTCCTCCCCCAACAGGCCGCAACCCACAAGGGTCACTCTCCCCCCTCCTTCCAGGCCACAAGCCTCAGGGGCAGGCAGGATGGCGACCCAGGAGACCAGGGGGGTGGCCGAGCGTCTGCCGGCCAGTCTGCAGAAGGACAATGCCCGGCATACCCTCCATCTGGGTCAGAATAAAGAGACTTTGACCTAGATGGAGCACAGCCTGGGTGTAATGAAGGAGTCACTCGGTGATGTGGCCACAAACTCATTGGCGCTCATCACATGCTTGTGTGAGCTGCAGACCACCTCCTGGGCGTGGCCCAGGAGGTGACTGCCCTGACCCAGGCTGTGCAGGACAATACCCGGGCTGTCCAGGACAGTACTCGGGCTGGCCAGGCCAATGCGGCTGCCCTCACAAACTGTCTGACAAGGATAGCAGTGGCCTTGGAGGGAAGGCCAGCAGGAGGAAAGACACCAGGGGAGGCTCCTCCTTCCCCTGCTCACCCACCACCCCATGAAGATACTCCCTCCCCTGCTAACACCCCCCCATGAAGATACTCCCTCCCCTGCTAACACCCCCCCATGAAGATCCTCCGGTTGGCCGTGGCCATGGCCGTGCCCATGCCCGTGCCCGTGGGCAGCCCAGACGGAGCAATCGCCGCCGCAATTAATTTGCAGGGGTACTTTTTATTTTTTATTTTTATGATTTATTTTTTATTTTTATGATTTTGTTTATTATACTGTACTTATGATTTGGTTTATGTGTGTGAATGATGTGTGAATGTGGGGGGGTGGCATTCCTGATTAAATAAGGGTGTCACCCTCAGTTTTGGTGGAGAAGGGATCCCCAGGACCAGGGAGAAGTGATCTCAGGTCCCTGAATGGTGTATGAATGCACAGTGACATAATTGGAGCCGTGGCGTGGCGTTACTGCTCCCAAGTAACAATGGGGGGGGGTACTTGGATCTAATCCAATTAGATGTGCATGTGATATGTCTGTGCTAGGGACCACAGTGGATGTGCATTCATGCATTCTCATTGTGACATAATTAATGTGTGTGTTTACTGTGCAAAGATGCATTCTGCGAGGCGTCTCCTGACTGCTGTTCCCTCAAAAGAGGGGGTACCCTCAGTCACTGAAGTCACTAGTCTAGCTATGCGCATGGATGCCCCTGGCATAGCAAATAGAGAAAAGAAAACTGGATAGCCGCACTCCAAAATAACTTAAAAAAGTTGTCTTTATTTTTCAACTGTACAAACACAGTCACTGCAACCAACAGAAAACAGGATGGCCGACGCATTTCGCACTTACAGTTAGTGCTTAGTCATAGCTAAAGAAAGGTTCACAGCATAATAAAATTTAAACTAAAAATCATACAAACATGTGACTATAGTCCGCCTATAGCAGCACGGAATCATTAAAACAATATATCAATCAGCTGAAAGGGTAAAACCTCCCTCAATTTAAACACAATTAAATAAAAATAGAAACACCTGTGTGTGTCTAAACACACTTTTATGATCTCAATTTAACCCACAAATTATACATATTGCAGACTAGACACAAATTTTGTACAAATTGTGTACACCAAAGTGCCCATGTTAGGTGCAGCAAGTGCTGTGTTATGTGTTTGTGTAAAAACATGATTACATGTAGTTTAACCTGCAGTGAATATGTTGGTGAAGCCAATTATTTTGATATAAACCGTGCCAGTCCATGGGAACTTGCATAAAAGTGATTAAAAATGATTAAAAAAGAATGTGAAAAATATCCAATGTAGCGGTATCTATACACGCCACTTAAATGAATAAGTGTCTGTATCGGCGAAATAAAAAATAAACCTATAGAACATGAAGATGTGAATGTGCACTTAATATAGTACGCTTTATGTGATGCAAATATTTTGAATTTGTGTGCATGTCAATACACACATAATATAGTAGCTAGCTGTACTCCAAAAACAAAAAAAGGAAAACGTGCATATGCATTCATGTGGAGCTATAGCATAACTCAGAAATGAATACATATATAAAAAAAACGTATGTCTATAAAAAAAGGTTTTAATTATGATCCTGGCACACTTGTAAGTCATGATCGTGCATGAAAGTCTGTTGTCAGGCGCCGCCAAAATGCGATCAACCCAACTCCAGTATTCTACAATGTGTATAAGGTGTGGGACCGGCAGGTCAATATATTGTCTACATTTAAAAAGTGAATAAGTGTATAAAATACCAAAAATAACATATAACACCACTTAGTGTTGTGACAGAATAGCCGAATTTCCTGATGGAAGCGCCAGACCCTGGCCAGTGTTAATGTCCATTAGGACATGCAACCAACGTATCCGTATAATACATCGCTGATCATTAAAATTGGTATATCGATCAATATCGATTAATGAAGCACTGGTCTGGCATGCAATACTCAGGCTGGGAAAATTGAAAATGAATGTAGAAGGTGTTTCTAAATAATAAGTATATAAGACAAGAGGGAGAGAAAATCCCATATTATCCATGGAGTTTGTAATAAATATTGTATTGATAAATGTATGTTTCAGAATGAAACAAAGTAAGAACCAAAAGGTGGAGGGGCCCGCCTGGTGAATGTCACAAAGACACTACTAAGGGGATGCATATAGTGTGCTGGTAAAAAATGGATATGAATGACATATCTCTAATAATGCGGCAATGGTACATATAAGAGGTGAGGCAGAGGATGACGACGGGCAGTAGAACAAAAGTAGCCAGGCACATGTGAAACCCGAAATGATCCAAGCATCACCTATGTCCAACTGCAATGGGATGAAAAATGACAATAAATGTACCCCCTATAATCACCCAGGCGGAGCCCACCACGCAGAACCCTAATATCCAAATGGTCATCTAAGATGAACCAAGAGGAAACCTAACTAAAATTAGTTGTACAATGGACCTGAGAACCTATAATGGATCCCAAAGAACGTGTGAACCAATGCATGTCCTGTCGCTGGTAGGTTGTCAGGACACACCTGGTCCACACGTTGTCTGGTAGGTGAACCAAATAAAGCTATAGCCTATGACAGTGTTTCTCAACTCCAGTCCTCGGGGCGCACCAACAGGTCATGTTTTCAGGATTTCCCTCAGATCAAACTGCTGTGGTAATTACTAAGGCAGTGAAACTGATAAAATCACCTGTGCACAATAATGGAAAGCCTGAAAACATGACCTGTTGGTGCGCCCCGAGGACTGGAGTTGAGAAACACTGGCCTATGACTTAGAACCAGCCTCAACAAAAAAGAAGAGAACCTTTTTTAGAAGGACGGGTGTTTTTAAGGAAGTGAAAGACTTCATCACTCGGACGTTAGAAATATAGAATGTGTGTGCCAGACATAGGGGGGTACTTAGTCGTGAAAATGGGAAACATCCCAATCAAAGATAAGTCCCTGAGGCTGTCTGCAATTGAGATGGAATATCCAAAATACTTCTCGTTTGCAGAGAAGTTTAAACTTATCCCCCCCTCTGGCTGGACACACAATCATTTCTATGCCTTGTATGGACAGACTGGAGATATTTTTACAATGTGTATTATTCCAATGCCTAGCCACGTTGGTGTTGTGGTTTTTCTCAATGTCATATAAATGATCACTGAGTCTGTCCCGTAGTCTCCTGATAGTCCTGCCTACATATTGAATGTTACAGATGTTACAAGTGATGACGTAAACTACGAACTTGGTGTTACAATTGATATATTGCTTAATTTTGAAATCTCTACCACTAGAGCATGAACGCACATTTTGGCCAGTTCCTATTAAGGGGCAGTATCTACAGCCATTGGTGCCGCATTTAAAGGTACCTACAAAGCTCAACCAGGTTTGGGAGGTAGGTTTAGATTGAAAGAGGCTGGGTGAAAGAACACCCCCCAATGTAGGGGCTCTGCGGCTAACCGTCTTAATGCCTTTGGACAAGATAGATTCGTAAGACATGTCGCTGTATAAGACGGGCAAATATTTGGTGACAATCTGTCTGATCTTGCAAAACTCCATGCTATATGAAGTGGAAAAAATAGGGGCTAGTTCATTGACCATGTGGCTCTTGTGTTTATCTCTGGACCTCCTACTGTCTAGCAGTGAGTCTCTGGGGATGGCACTAACTCTGTGGAGAGCGTTATTAATTACTGTGGCTGAGTAGCCTCTGGCTTTAAACCTGTAAGCCATCTCCCGAGCCTCACTGGCAAAATCAACAGAGGAGGTGCAGAGCCTTTTAAGGCGGAGGAATTGTCCATAAGGAATACTATTGATGGTATGTGAAGGATGAGATGAGTCAGCTCGTAGTAAGGCATTACCCGCTGTGCTTTTTCTGTATAGACCTGTGGAAATAGTGCCATTGGTACCTGTGAGCTTCACATCCAGGAATTCTATTGTCACAGGCTGTAAATTGCCAGTGAACCGGAGATTCAACTCATTGTCGTTAAGATACTGTAACCACTCATCGAGATCTGCATACTCGTCTGAGATGACGAGAAGCAGATCGTCGATGTAGCGCCAGTAAAGAACCGTATCTGCACGGCGGGGGCTGGTGCCCCCAAAGATGCGGGACCTTTCCCACCACCCCATGTACAAATTTGCCAGGGATGGTGAGAACTTAGCCCCCATAGAGGCCCCGCACTTCTGGAGGTAGCAGACCCCGTCGAACATAAAGAAATTGTGGGTTAATAAGTATTCTAGAGCTAAAATAATGAATTCCTGCAAAACCAATGAGTAATTCCCTGACTCTCTCAAAAAATAGGAAACCGCCTGTAACCCAAATGGTGCGGAATGCTTGAATAGAGACTGCACACATCATAACTCATCCACCTATAATTATGCTTCCATGATATCACACTCAACTTGTATAGCAGGTGTTTGGTATCTCTAAGATACCCTGGGAGATCGGACACCAGTGCCTGTAGCTGGCCATCCACCCACTCACCGAGCCGCTCATTGAGCGACCCGATGCCCGCCACAATGGGTCTGGCAGTTAAGGGATCCAAGCCCTTGTGAACTTTTGGCAGATGGTGGAAGACCGGCATTATAGGATGTGCAGGAACAAAAAGTTTGCTGTCAGCCTCAGTAAAGATGCCTGCAGACACCCCCCTATCTAAAAGAGAAATTAAATCTTGTGTATACTTAATGGTGGGGTTACTTTTAAGGCATGAATAGGTAGACATATCTGATAGCTGACGGATAGCTTCTTCTTTGTAGACACAGGAGTCCAAAACAACCACCGCCCCCCCTTATCCGCATTTCTGATAACAATGTCCCGATCAGAGCTTAAAGATTTTAAAGCCTTTTTTTCAGAATGCGACAAATTGGAGGAATGTTGAACACTATGACAGCTGTGAGCCAGGTGAGTCAGGTCTCTCTCTACCAATTGGAGTGGATAAAATTGAGACTGTAATTTAAAGGGTATTGTAATCGTGTCATCCACAGGATCCATGGGGCAGGGATCCGATTCAACAAGTAAATCGGTCAGGTCTTGAAGACCACAAACATCTTTAAACAAGACAGGAGAAGAGACCAACTCACCTGGCTCCGAGCTGTCCTCAGATGAAAGATCCACATCTGTGGGTTGGGTAGAAAAATATTTCTTGAGGGTGAGCTTTCTCGCAAATTTATTAACGTCCAATATGGTCCCAAATAGGTTAAAATGGTTGGACGGGCAAAAGTTCAAACCTTTGGACAAAAGGTGGAGTTCATCTGTATTAAGGACTTTTTTTGAAATGTTGATAACGTTGTCAATTATTTCCTTCTGGTTCCACGCAAAGCGTATGGGGTGTGTGTGGTTTTTGGATCTCTTGCCTCCCCGTCTTGTCTTTTTGTAGTTGGTTTTCTTTTCTTTGTGCCCTTGGCTCCATGAGGGTGTCCATTTGATTGTAAATCTTCGTCCGATAACAGGTTGGGTACTGTCATGGTGCGATCCGGAGACGATTCCGACCCAGATGTGGCTAGGGTGTCATATGCAATTTCGTTCTCTATGTCGGAGAAACTTACTTTTTTCACTTTTCACTTTTTGCAAAACCGTCTGGATTGATAGGGAAACTGTGTGCGTACGTATACTTTGTTGTTCTCATAATCTGCACGGTCTCTCAATTGTTTCCCTTTTTTTTGTGTCGATGACAAACTTTTCAAGTTTGTCCAGTCTTTTGTTTAATTTTCCGTCCAGATCAGCAAATTCAGGGTGCGTTTGTAATGTTGTTCTTTTTGAACTGCCGACATTTCGGTTTGCAGTCTGTTGACTTGCTCTAGATTAGATTTTATTAAAATGCCCATTAAGGCAAGTGAACAGCTGTTCAGGGTATCCGTCCATTCCTGCTTCAATGCCTCGTTGAACAATTCAGTGGTGCACCTAACATGGGCACTTTGGTGTACAAAATTTGTGTCTAGTCTGCAATATGTATAATTTGTGGGTTAAATTTAGATCATATAGGTGTGTTTAGACACACACATGTGTTTCTATTTTTATTTAATTGTGTTTAAATTGAGGGAGGTTTTACCCTTTCAGCTGATTGATATATTTTTTTAATGATTCTGTGCTGCTATAGGCGGACTATAGTCACATGTTTGTATGATTTTTAGTTTAAATTTTATTATGCTGTGAACCTTTCTTTAGCCATGACTAAGCACTAACTGTAAGTGCGAAACGTGTCGGCCATCCTGTTTTCTGTTGGTTGCAGTGACTGTGTTTGTACAGTTGAAAAATAAAGACAACTTTTTTATCCAGTTTTTGTTTCTCTATTTGCTATCATCAGCATTGCCAGCACCTTGGTAGTTCAACAGCCCTTGATTGCTCACAGGGCTCACCTGGAGCGGTGAGAAATTTGTCTGGATGCCCCTGGCATGTTGGCATACAGATTGTAGTCCAGAAAGTGTGTGCTCAGCTCTTCCTTAATGGTGTTGCTTTAGCTGACCTTTACACGGCATGTGTAAAATTAGGGCACCTTTTATAAAGTGTAAATTTACACATTGAAACTAACAGAAGCGCACAGGGCGTAATCTACGGCGCACACACTTAATTTTGTGGATCGCCCTATCTCCCTCATTTGCATCTTTGCCTATCAAAACAGCGGCGTGTCTAGCGTAATTTGCGCACAGAAAAGCGCCGGTGTAATTTTTTAGGTAGGACGGAAAAACATGATTTTAAGGCATATCTCGTTTTGAGGATCAGGCGCAAAGATACGCGCCATGTAAATTTTAATTACGCCGCATATCTCGAGTTAAGTCGGCGCATCTGCTTTGTGGATCTGGCCCATAGTGTTTCTATATTTTTTTTATTTAGAATGTATCTACCTAAAATGTTAACTTCTATAGCAGGAGATGTGTGTGTGTATTTTAAATTTAAGGACTTTACATATGTTTGAGAAAGGAATGAACAAAACAAAGAAAAAGATTTCTGTATATGCTCCTTACATAAGGAGTACACAGACTGTAAACAGTACATTTGCATTTTTAAGAGATGCTGCCAGGCTTTGGGTGAAATAAAAGGTAATGGGTATTTTTTTTTATAACAAAATACAACATTCCTTGTGTAAAAGTTACCTATGTTTCATTTTTTATAATGTAGTAAAGGGAGTGTGTTCCTTTAAATAATCTTACTTCCCATATACACATCACTTTTAGGAGGCTGGCATTAGTTAATTTGTGATGACATCTGGCTGTTGGCCACAGCAAAAATTGATGGTCCTAAGTCACAAATATGTCAGCAGTGATAAATTCTTGTTACACTTTAATCTTTTTTCATTTGATGTAACATCAAAGAATAGCATCACAGGCAGAAAGAGACTTTGAACAAATTAAAGGATAAAAAGACTCTGATCTGACAGATTACATTATTGCCACTGTGATATTGAAAGTAACCTTATTACTTATCAAGTATTAGGTGAGAACACTCATTATGTATGTTGATTTACTGTATTATACAATAACATACAATATTAACACAGTACATAAATATATTAAGGAGATGATGGCATAAGAAGATCACACAATAAAGCGCTAAAATTGAGAGATTTTGTAACATCCATATAAACATATGGTATCGGAAACAGCTCAGCATGAATTAATATGAATGAAAATACTTTTTTTTTCCTTCTTCTTCATCCTTGTGACACTTAGCACACTCTGATAAGCTAATGATTAGTTTCTCTCTCTCCCCTCCTTAGACTTTGAAGAAAATTAATGCACAAACACTTCCTGTAGGACTAATAAACACAAACTAAGGTTTTTTTTCTTTTTACTGAGGATGAGAAGGCTTTGTGCATTTTGCAGTGTCTGCAGATTGCAGGCATATGGATGTTAACCCACTTCTAATATGGAATTAAACTAAAAAAAATAAAAAATTAAATAGGGTACAACGTGTAATATATTTTTAGAAAATTATCAATTATTAACAAAATAGGCCATTTAGTGTCTTTTTTTTAGTCATGCCTACAAATGACACAAACCTAAAGAAGTAATCCGTTTGCCTAATCTAAAGATGTAAAACAGAGCAAACCATGATTAGGAATATTAATATGGAATTTTTATATTATGGATTAAAAATTATTTATTAGTGCCTCTAAAAAACTGATTTGCAGATTAGTTTCCTATTTAACCAAGCATTTACCATTGTGGATGTGTACATATCAAAGTTCTTTAAATGCAAATTATTATATACCGTACTTTTATATACTGTGCTATAGAACTATTTTGAATTAGTTGTTGCAAATGTTTTATATAAGGTTTTTTTCCAATAAATACAATCTTTGTTTTACAGATAAATGTTTTATTTATGACAAACAATTGCCAGGGATGTATGGATACTTTTACGTTTTTGGTTGTAACATGACAAAATGTAGAAAAAATCAAAGGGTATGCATACTTTTTCAAGGCACTGTATATGCCACATTGCCCATTAACTGCTACTAAATCTTAGAGGTCTCAGACCTTTTGATAATGACATATCTATTGCACATGATCTCCTTGTGGAATTGGGAAGCAATTATGGCAGACACATATATAGTATATGGAGCAAAGTCCATCCACAGTGTCACTTGAATTGGTGCTAAGTACTTAGCAGTCCCTCCACTAAGTAGAAAGAGCAGCTGAATCTCACTAGGGATTAGAAAGCAGTGCAGCATCAAGAAATACTGGCAATATAGCTAATAGAGTCATTCATTAGTGTCTTATGCTTTCTGAAGATCATAATTGCTCAATGTGCAATTATTCCAGCAGCACCGTGTTCCACAGCCAGTTTTCTCACCAAGAACAGTTATTATTATTATTATATTATTATTATTATTATTATTATTATTATTATTATTATTATTATTATTATACCAGTATTTATGGCACCAACAGTTTGCACAGCTAAATTCAAGCTGTCAGTTATTGCTGTCCCTTTAAAGAATGATCATTGGAGGAGAGCACACTGAGTTCATGGTGTGCTCTCCTGCTTAGTGTGGTCTGTTTTTAATGGGAAAGCACACTATGGTGAATGGGCTCACTCCACAATTCCAGCACCTGGACAGTATCACTCTAACCAGAGAATAAATTTTTTGGATTTATCCCCTTTACTGTGGAATACAAATACTGTATTCCTGAGTAGACATTTTAAAATTACGGTTTCGTCCGAAAAATACATTTATTAAGGTACTCCTGAAATTCGTTTTTATTTATTTTGTTTCGTTAAAAAATGCATTAGTCCAAAAATCCGAATGAATTAAAGCGAAGGTCCACCCAAATTTTTTTTCGCTCATCTTTCGGCTGCTCCCGCCACCATCCTCGGTGAGGGAATCAGGAAGTGAAGCGTTGTGACTTCACTGCCCGGTTCCCTACTGTGCATGCGCGAGTCACGCGGCGCATCGTTACTGGTCCCCACTGTCTCCTGGGACCAGTGTGTTTCCCAGAAGACAGGGGATGTGAAGGGGCATGACTAATCCTGGAATTGGGTACAAATACCTGTATTATACAGGTATCTGCACCCCCTCCCCCCTGAAATGTGCCAAATGTGAAACCGAGGGGGGGTTCCGAAAAGCGGAGGTTCACTTTTTGTGTGGACCTCCGCTTTAAGGTTGAATCTGTCAAATGAAGGCTTATGGTGTCTGTCGGATGTTCTAAGAAGATTAGACAAAGCAGCTAAACTGTACAGCGCCACAATCGTAGTAATTATAATTATTAATTATTATTACTACTAGTCAAACAACATTAGAATTCTTCTATAGCCTATGGGTGAAGCATTTGACCGTAAATGCCCGCTTACGGCAATCATATGTTTTTCGCTGCTTCACCGAATCTTCATGTATCTATAATGTCAAATCTTTTCTCTCTATGTCGAATAATCTTGGACTACATTAGCCACATTGAACCGTAAGTTCGATAGACACATATCGCTATTGTCACCGTCATTTTGAATCTTCTATCTATCTATATCATGGGTCTTCAAACTACAGGCCTCCAGTTGTTCAGGAACTACAATTCCCATCATGCCCAGTCATGTCTGTGAATGTCAGTGTGTTACAATGCCTCATGGGATGTGTAGTTCTACAACAGCTGGAGGGCCGTAGTTTGAGGATCCCTGATCTATATCAAACTGTTATCGCAACAATATGACAATATAATGGATACGACAAATAAACATTTTTTTTATTTTGGCTCTTTTGGATTTCAGATTCTTTGCATTCATTATTGTTTGTTAAAATGAACACGAAAATCCCCAAAAATCAGGAGAAAATGTATTCAGACAAAAACAAATGTACATGTCTATTCCTGAGTGTTTCAGCTCAGGACTCTGGGACCCAACATTTCATACCACACTAATCGGTGGCAGGGGATTGGGGAGACTTTAGGAGAGATCAGATTTTAGTACCATCCATAGTTAAGACCCTCCTATAAGTTTTAGGATTCAGGTACAGAAATATTTGGTCCTATCATTGTTTTGTTTTACTGTACAAAACTGTTTTACCTTGTAACTGAGCACTGGGTTTGTTTTTTTATTTATTATTGCTGCCTTGTGGGGTGTATAGCCCAAATAAATCCTCATATTTTTTTTAGCCTTGGTCTGTCAGAGGGTGTGGCATTGCTGGAATGGTCATTGTCATCTGTAATCAGAAGACATACATTGGCACACAGAAAATGTTCAGCTTCAGCTTTTGTATTTAATAAAGAGTTAGTTTTACACAAAACTCAAATGAATAATTAGAAAAAAAAACATGAAAGGAGCCTACAATTTTACCCACTATCTAAAAAAAAAATATTAAATACTATATTGTAAATTACATATCCTGTTGTATGAGAATACTTGAAGATGGTCTAGGTGTAGATGCACATCAAATACACCCTACAGTGCAAAGAAAAAGGTGTGGAAAAAAATCTGTAAATTAAGAATGCTTTCAAAAATAGAAGTGTTAACGTGATTGCAAAGTCTTGTTCAAAAAAAATAACAAAGTATAACATGTTATACTTACCTCCTCTGTGCACTTGGTTTTCACAGAGAAGCCCAGATTCTCCTCTTCATGGGTCCCTCTTTGCTGCTCCTGGCCTCCTATAGAGTTCCCCCACAGTCAGCAGCTTCCTATGGGGGCACTGGAGCCAAGTCACAGCTCCGTGTGTCCATGTGTCCATTCAGACATGGAGCTCCAAACCGGCCCAACCCCTCTCTCTCTCCTGATTGGCTGACTGAGTTTTAGTGACAGCTGTGGGAGCCAATGGCGCCGCTGCTGTGTCTCAGCCAATTAGAAGGAGTGTCCCGGATGGCTTAGACATTTGTGGACATCACTGAAGAGAGATGGGGCTCAGGTAAGTAATTAGGGGGGTGCTGGGGTGGTTGCTATACACAAAAGGATTTTTTATCTTAATGCATAGAATACATTAAGATAAGAAACAAACATTCTGCCTTTACAACTCCTTTAATATTTTGATCAATTAAAAAAATGGAAAGTAAATGAACAGAAGATAAATCCAAATGAAATCAATATTTGATGTGACCACCCTTTGCTTTCAAAACAACATCTGTTCTTCTAGGTACACTCACACAGGTAGGTTTTTCCAAACATCTTGGAGAACAAACCACAGATCTTCTGTGCATGTAAGCTACCTCAAATCCTTCTGTCTCTTCATGTAATCCCAGACAGACTGTATAATATGGTGTTTAGGGCTCTGTGGGGGCCTAACCATCACTTTCAGGACTCCTTGTTTTTTTCTTTACACTGCAGATACTGTAGTTCTTAATAATATTGGCTGCATGTTTGGGGTGATTGTCCTGCTGCAAAATACATTTAGGGCCAATCACACACCTGCTTGATAGTTTGGCATGATGAATAAATGTCTGCCTGTATTTCTCAGTATTCAAGACACCATTAATCCTGGCCAAATCTCCAACATCATTTGCATAAATGTAGTCCCAAACTTGCAAGGAACCTCTGCCATGCTTCACTGTTGCCTGCAGACCCTCATTATTGTGCCGCTCTTAGCCATCCGGAAAAAAAAAACTACCTCCTGCTACAGTTAAATATTTTGATCCATCAGTCCAGAGCACCTGCTGACATTTTTCTGCACCCCAGTTCCTTGTTTTTTGCACATAGTTGAGTCACTTAGACTTGTTTCCACATCAGAGTTATGACTTTTTGGTCACAATTCTTCCATGAAGACAACTTCTGTACATACATCCCTGGACAGCAGGTGGGTGTACCTAGGGCCCACTGGTTTCTTCCAGTTCTGTACTGATGGCACTGCTGGACATTTTCTGTGTCTTTCATCTGCCACATAAAATTTCCTTGGGCGACCACTTTGTTTACGGTCTTCAATGTTGCCTATTTCTTGGTGCTACTTCAAAAGAGCTTGAACAGTACATCTTAAACCACAGTCTGTTGGAAATATTTACCTGGGAGAGACCTTGCTGATGCAGCATAACTGACATTTGTCGTGTTGCTTTGCTCAGTCTTGCCACGGTGTATGCCCTGTGCCATGAAACTGTCTTACACAACCTCACCTTAGTAGCACAGTTTGGCTGTTCCTCACCCAGTTTTAAACCTCCTACAAAGCTGTTTCTTACATAGTTACATAGTTACATAGTTAGTCAGGTTGAAAAAAGACACAAGTCCATCCAGTTCAACCACAAAAAAATAAACAAACAAAATAAAAAACACAATACAATCCCATACACCCAACTCCATACCCACAGTTGATCCAGAGGAAGGCAAAAAACCCCAGCAGAGCATGATCCAATTTTCTACAGCAGGGGAAAAAATTCCTTCCTGATCCCCCGAGAGGCAATCGGATTTACCCCGGATCAACTTTACCTACAAATCTTAGTACTCAGTTATTTTATGTACATTTAGGAAAGAATCCAGGCCTTTCTTAAAGCAATCTACTGAGCTGGCCAGAACCACCTCTGGAGGGAGTCTGTTCCACATTTTCACAGCTCTTACTGTGAAAAAACCTTTCCGTATTTGGAGGTGAAATCTCTTTTCCTCTAGACGTAAAGAGTGCCCCCTTGTCCTCAGTGTTGACCGTAAAGTGAATAACTCAACACCAAGTACACTGTATGGACCTCTTATATATTTGTACATGTTGATCATATCCCCCCTAATTCTCCTCTTCTCAAGAGTGAATAGATTTAGTTCTTCTAATCTTTCCTCATAGCTGAGCTCCTCCATGCCTCTTATCAGTTTGGTTGCTCTTCTCTGCACTTTCTCCAGTTCTCCGATATCCTTTTTGAGAACTGGTGCCCAAAACTGAACTGCATATTCCAGATGAGGTCTTACTAATGATTTGTACAGGGGCAAAATTATATCTCTGTCTCTGGAGTCCATACCTCTCTTAATACAAGAAAGGACTTTGCTCGCTTTGGAAACCGCAGCTTGGCATTGCATGCCATTATTGAGCTTATGATCAACTAAAACCCCCAGATCCTTCTCCACTACAGATCCCCCCAGTTGTACTCCCCCTAGTATGTATGATGCATGCATATTTTTAGCCCCCAAGTGCATAACTTTACATTTATCAACATTAAACCTCATCTGCCACTCAGTCGCCCAATTAGACAGAGCATTGAGGTCGGCTTGTAAATTGGAGACATCCTGCAAGGACGTTATTCCACTGCATAGCTTGGTGTCATCTGCAAAGACAGAAATGTTACTTTTGATCCCAGACCCAATATCATTTATAAATATATTGAAAAGTAAGGGTCCCAGCACTGAACCTTGGGGTACACCACTGATAACATTGGACCATTCAGAGTAAGAATCATTAACCACGACTCTCTGAATTCTGGCTTTCAGCCAATTTTCTATCCATTTACAAACTGATATATCCAATCCTGTAGACCTTACCTTACACATGAGCCGTGTGTGCGGAACTGTATCGAACGCTTTTGCAAAATCCAAATATATCACGTCCACAGCCACGCCTCTGTCCAGGGTTTTACTTACCTCTTCATAAAAGGAAATCAGGTTTGTCTGACAACTTCTGTCTTTCATGAATCCATGTTGTCTGCTGCTTAAATAGTTTTTTTCCTGCAAGAACTCATCCATGTGGTCTTTTATTAAACGTTCCAGTATCTTCCCAACTATAGAAGTTAGACTAACAGGTCTATAGTTACTTGGTAAAGACTTTGTTCCCTTTTTAAATATAGGCACCACATTGGCTCTACGCCAATCCAGTGGTACTATTCCTGTCATTAATGAGTCCCTAAATATTAGATACAGTGGCTTTGAAATGACAGAGCTCAACTCACCTAGGATCCGTGGGTGGATGCCATCTGGTCCAGGTGCTTTATCCACCTTTATTATGTCTAAATATTTCTGGACCATATCACTTTTGAGCCATTGTGGATTTGGGGCTGTGTCACTCCCACCCCCATTTTGGACATGAGCTCCCCCATGCTCCATTGTATACACAGAGCTGAAGAAAGCATTTAATACATTTGCCTTCTCTTTGTCCCCAGTCACCCACTCTAGATTATTTTGTAAGGGACCTACATGCTCAGACTTCACCTTTTTACTATTAATATATTTAAAGAATTTTTTGGGGTTTGTCCTACTATCTTTTGCAATCTGTCGTTCATTTTGAATTTTTGCATCCTTGATTTCCTTTTTACATATCCTGTTATATTCTTTGTAACATTTAAACAACACTAGTGTTCCTTCATTTTTATATTTTTTAAAAGCTACTTTCTTATTGTTTATAGCTTTTTTAACTTTGCCCGTGAGCCACATAGGTTTTATTTTTAGCCTTTTAAACTTATTGCCCATGGGAACATACTTTGCAGTGAGGTTCCACACAGTCTTTTTGAAAAATTCCCATTTCTGTTCTGTGTTCATCTGTGTCAATAGTCCCTCCCAGTCCAAGTTTCTATTTCAGTTAATGACTGTTTCAACCTACAGTACATATGAAATTGATGATCAGTAGCACCTGCTTGGCATAATTGGTTAATCAAACATCTGACTCTAAATATTGATTTGATTAAAAATGTTCTTCTGTTTGCACACTTTGGATTTTGTAAATTTATAAAAAAAAAATAAACAATATTAATTATTGAATGAATTCTTACTTTACAGCATTTTTTCACACCTGCCTAATACTTTTACACAGTACTGTATAAACTATGGGAGAGCCTATGGGGGAAAGACAGATAGAAGGTAGCATAAACATAATCAATAGAAGTACCTTTAGTCCCACTTCCTAAATAAGGGTATAGTATCATAGATGGTGAGGTAGATTCTTTCCATCATTTTAATGTATTCCATTCAGGAAACAACTCCAGGCCACATTACAGAATCAGATTCCCAAGAGCAATAGCTCATTGGGTGGCACTAAATAAAGAGTGTAGTAACAGTTCACAAGGAAGAGGAACATCTGGGGTGGGGACAGTAGGCACATTGGTAGTGTTCGTGTGAGCTGGGAGACCATAATTTGTGACATTTTGCTAGCAGCTTGTTGCTACAGTAAGTGGAACTTATTGCAGCTCCAAAGTACCATGAACAGGGCAACCTCTAAAGCAAATATTGGAAACTGAGGGATAGATCATATGAAGCTTGACTGGTGTAATATACCATCTGGCAAAAGCTGTTTCCAGGACCACCATAGAGCGCTTGCATTTATGGAGATTCAAGAGCATTTCATCCAACCAGTCAGAGGTAGTTAAGTCTAATTCTGCTTCAGCTTCCCATCAGAGCATCAGAGAGGATTTACCTTTGAAGGCTCCATACACAATTAAGGGGTACTGGTAATAAATATACAAAAACGTTTGCCAACGGGACCCAGATAATTTCTGACAACCCCCCCCCCCCCCCCTCAGGGACAAGAAAAGAGGTTTTGCACCTGCAGTTAATAGCTCTCTTTTATCAACAAAAGAAGGAATGCCTGCCATGTCGTATGAGAGCCACTGCACCATCTTGACAGAAATGCTTTGATTAACACAATACAATGGAGTGTAAGCATGGAATGCAGGCTATTAAAAAAAAAAGAAAAACATGTATTTGCAATAAGTCACTTTACAGACATCACACTACAGTTGGATTAAGAGGCTGACATAGAAATGTGATATACATTGAATTACTTAAGGTATCCTGCTACAGCATGGGTATATATATATATTAGACTACATTAAATAATTAATTTCCCTTCATAGACAGCATAACCATCTATAACTAAACCTGTCAGACAATACTCTATGTTTTACAGATTCCATATTATATATATTTTCCTGTAGAATGGCCTAAACAAATATCACCAGGAGAATAATATACTATATTTACCCTCAAAATCAATAGAATAGAACTCCTTAAAATGGCTTCCGACTAATGGGTAGAGTCTGTCTCCCCAAGATGGTATTTACCTATGCTGGAAGGTGTGGATCCTGGCTTCAGTGAAGTGTGTCATTTGTTGAGTCTCTGGAACTTCAATGAGATGTGTGAAGATTCCCTCTAGATCAGTGGTTCTCAACCTGGGGGTCGGGACCCCCTTGGGGGTCAAATGAGGATTTGCCAGGGGGTCACCAAATCCTGGGCTGTTTCTGGAGCCCGGAGCCAGCCATTCAGTTCACGGGATGGCTGGGGGGGCAGTGACTAGATGTCAGCTGACGTGAGGAATGTGAAGTGGGAGAGGCTGGAGGAGACCCTATCTCCTGATTTCAGCATAAGTGTCACTTCTGCGAGACACCACAAAGTCTGAGACACCGTGAATGCGGAGTAACCCTACCTGTGATTATAGTTGCCATTAAAAGTCCCCACTACAGTTCTCAGATCAGAAGATGACCTTGATTAAGAGTACCTAAGTTCACTGATCAGAACTCCCCCCAGCACTGCCACTGGTCCCAACTTCCCACCAGCATTGCCATTGATCCTATTTACCCCACCCCCCACCAAGAAATAAGAGAAGGAATAAAAATAGAGACTACATGGAAGGAAGAGGGGAAGGGACAAAGAAAAGGGGAGCAAAAGTCGGCTAGAGAGGCATGGGGGGGGGAAGGGAAAGAAAGGAGAACAAAGAGAAAGAGGGGTACATCCCTAAATGTACCATAAGTGGTTTTAATACTGTATGGCCCCGTACACACGTCCGAGGAACTCGACGTGCCAAACACATCGAGTTCCTCGTCGAGTTCAGTGTTGAAGCCGCCGAGGATCTCGGCGGGCCGACTTTCCTCATTGAACAACGAGAAAATAGAGAACATGTTCTCTATTTGGCCCGACGAGTTCCTCGTCGGCTTCCTCGCTGAAAAGTGTACACACGACCGGGTTTCTTGGTAGAATCCAGCTCCGATCGTGTTTCTGGCGGAATTCTGCCGAGAAACTCGGTCGTGTGTACGGGGCCTCAGAGTGAAAGGGACTCAAGGAGCGCTAAATGTCCATGGGTTAGGGGCACAAATTACTTGCCTTGGATGCTGACAACCCACGCTACAAAAATAATTTTACCGTTAGGGGTCCCCGCAACTTGGGAAATGTTATCAAGGGGTCACAGCACTAGAGAGGTTGAGAACCACTGCTCTAGATGATGGGCATGTGATTATATGATCCTCCTAATCAATGTTTTCTTTGTACAAGCACTAGCTTAAAAGACCACCAGGTGACACAAGACTAGAAATGTATATATTGGGCTCGATTCATAAAGACTTACGACGGCGTATCAGTAGATATGTCGTAAGTCCGAATCCGCGCCGTCGTATCTTTAAGCGGTATGCTCAAATTGAGATACGCTTAAAAGTTGCTAAGATACGACCGGCGTAAGTCTCCTACGCCGTCGTATCTCAGTTGCATATTTACGCTGGCCGCTAGGGGCGTGTATGTCTATTTACGCCGAGAATATGTAAATGACGTAGATACGCCTTGTGATGGATCTGGATAAAATTTCTATTTTGAATTATTTTATTAGAATCACTAAAATGTTTAATGTCTTTTATATTTTCATATTGTTTCTATATTGTTGTTTTTTTATATTTCTTTTTATATATGCATGTGTGAAAAGATGTCACAATAAGTGTTTATTTTCCTTGATAAGATTTGTCAGATAAGAAATTAAGTTCTAAAAGTAATGAACTCAGCATTGAAAATACAAAGGATTGTTGAAAGCATCTCCATCCCCCCTCCATTCTACTGCATTCTAAAGTGTTCAACCCTTCACCCCCCTCTTCCTGTCTTCATCTGACCAGAGGATTTCTTCCAAATAAGGACTTCCATCTCCTCGCTCCTAGCCCAAACCACCGTCTGAAATCAAGATGGCTCCTGGACTTTGGAATGTGTGTGCCATGTGCTACAGACGTCACAAGGGGGTGGGTGATACTGAGGATGGAGTGGGTGTGGATTTATAATGTGAACCAATCAAATGCATGTATTTGTGATTTCATGAGGCTAATAAAACTAAAGTGAGAGGTACTCCTCCCTCTCTTTTTGCACAGCCATCCAAGTAGTCTGGTCTCAGATCCTTGTAATTTGGTCAGCAGGCAAAGTAGCTATTCACCCTGAGAAATGGTGTCAGGAAAATAATTATTCTACTACAATCTATTTTACGAACGTACACTCGCCCGTCGCATGCAAGATACGCCGTTTACGTAAGGCGTTTTCAGGCCTAAAGATAAACCACCAAAAAGATGGCGCAGCCAATGTTAAGTATGGACGTCGGATCAGCGTTGAATATTCCACGTTTTACGTAGTTTGCGTAAGTCGTCCGTGAATGGGGCTGGGCGTAAGTTACGTTCACTTTGAAAGCATTGAGTATTTGCGATGTGATACTGAGCATGCGCGCGCATTCGCCGTACGATCGGCGCTTCATTTACATGTAAGGTAATGAATCGTGAATTCATTACCATACAACACGCCCCCTACCTGCCTATTTTGAATTAGGCCGGGTTACGCCGGGCCATTTGCGCTACGCCGACGTAACTTAGGAAGCAAGTGCTTTGTGAATACAGTACTTGCCTCACTATCTTACGTCGGCGTAGTGAAAATGGGATGTGCTACGCCGACCTAAAGATAGGCGGCTGTACCTGAATCTAGCTAATTGAGTTTATCTAGGAAACCTAAATCTAATCCTTATATAATACATTAATCTTGTTCTATACAGATTGAACTATGTTATTTTACCTGAGAGGCATAACATTTTTCTCTTGATCAGCAGCTTTTTAATTTGTGAAATTTACTCTTTTGGGTGTAGCAGCATTTAAATGAAAACTTTTAACTACAAAGAGGTGGGCTCTCAAACAGTGATTAAAATATGTATGATACACTGAAAAAAATGCATAGTTAAATTACTACTTAGGTACCGTGGCCCGGATTCAGAAAAGACATACGACGGCGTATCTCCTGATATGCCGTTGTATCTCTGAGTGTGGTCGGTCGTATCTATGCACCTGATTCCGAGAATCAGCTACGCATAGATATTCCTAAGATCTGACATGTGTAAGTGTCTTAGGCTGCAATTTCAGGCTGGCCGCTAGGTGGCGCTTCTGTATTTTTATGCAAGGAATATGCAAATTAGTATTTACGCTGATTCAGAAACGAACGACCGCCCGACGCTTTTTTTTTACGTCGTTTGCGCTCGGCTTTTTTCCGGCGTATAGTTACCCCTGCTATATGAGGTGTAGCTAATGTTAAGTATGGCCGTCGTTCCCGCGCCGAGTTTTGAATTTTTTATGTCGTTTGCGTAAGTCGTTCGCGAATACAGCTGGACGTAATTTACGTTCACATCGAAAGCATGACGATTTGCCGATGTCATTTGGAGCATGCTCACTGGGATTTAGTCGCGGCCGGTGCATGCGCAGTTCGTTCTGCGGGGACACGCTTGATTTAAATGATACACGCCCCCTACCCGCCGAATTTGAATTCCGCCGGGTGATTTACGCTACGCCGCCTCAACTTTACAGGCAAGTGCTTTGTGACTAAAGCACTTGCCTGAAAAACTTGCGGTGGCGTAATGTAAATGATATACGTTACGGCAATATAAAGATCCGCTCTCCTACCTGAATCTGGCCCCGTATGTCTAAATTATGAAGCACACATAATGCTAACAGTAATAATTATGAATCAACAAATATATGATAGCATTATGATTGAACTCTTTTTTAGATAACATGACACCTTTTTTACCTTTTTATCTATATAAATGAGCCCCAACAGTGTCAATGCTTTAATTTCATAAAAAAAAAAAAAATACATGTCTTTCTTACTGTAAACATTATAATATTCATAACCAAATCTTAAAGTTAACAGTTGTACTAACTTTCACAGTGTTTTGAATTGTCTTTCTCTCATAACATTGGGTCCCTTTTTCATCTATGGAAACTTTTCCTGATGTCCTTCATTTAGTGGAATATCCAAGAATGTTGAATTTCCTTCACCTGGGCAAACAGATGTTGTCCTGTCCAAAATACCATGTTTATGAGGTCTGAAGTTTTAAACATAGATCAGGAATTTTACTTAACTTCCGTCCTGTTCATAGGAAACGAAAAACTTCTATTCAATGTGACTGAAACCCTTTCAATGTACTACTTCCAGGTATGTTAACTTGACAAACGTTTCCATTGATTTGCGATATTGGATTTCAACGGTGTCTCCTTATTTTGACAAACAATCCTCCCAAGGTATTTTTATCAATAACTAGGAGACATTTCACATGATCTTGGCCTCTCTGAAAATCATAGCCTGTGTCATAGTTCAAAATGTGAAATTATTAAATATAATTTTTATCCAGAGAAACTCTAACAAAATGGAGCTTTTTTTGCCACATAGAGCAATTTTTCACTTGACACTTGTAATTGTATTCCTATTTTTTTTTTTTATATATATAATTTTCTATTTATCCCCTTCTCCATCTGGTATTCCCTTTTTCTGTATCATTCCCATTTCTTCTTTTACTATTTAAAAAAAAAAACTTTTTTTGAATATTAAAAATACAATGCTATGTACATTCTTCATTAATCAGGAGACTGCAGTAAACTGCAGTAAACTAAAATAAAAAATAAGTAAATGCAAAAAAAATTAAAAAATTGAACCAATATTCAGTGTTGAAGTTCTTAGTATTTCTTAGTACACGACTGCAATTAACTTAGGTATACTCGCATGCAACTAATGAAGTTACTTGTTTAGTAGGTTGTACCAAGCACTTTGAGAACTTTCCACAGTTCCATCACAGACTATAATCTGTCAATGGACAATACCATTTTTTAAGATTCAGTGGTTCAGTGTCTGTGGAGTATAAAAAGAGCCCCAAAGCATTCTGCAATGAATAATTTCCTCAGGAAAGGGTGCTAGGGGATATACAATTTGTTTTCTATATTAATTTAAGGTCCTCCTTATTATTCATACCAGACCCAAAGGGTCTTTTATCTGTATTGCCGGGACCCAACAATTCCTTTAGAAATGTAATTTTGTCTAGGGACTGTTATAAACACAGGAACCATGTGCTACTTTACAGGCATACTATAGACACCTTCCAGGTACAACATTTAAAGGAATATTTCACTTTTACAGACATTTAAAAAAAAAATGCATTGATACATTTCCCCTGGGGCAGGACCCAGGTCCCCAAACATTTTTATGACAATAACTTGCATATTAACCTTTAAAAGTTGCATTTTTGAATTCACTCATAGACTTTTAAAGGGTGTTCCGCGGCTTTTGAATTTGCAGCAAACACCCCAAATTGTTTTCTATTCGGCGAACAGCCAATGTTCGAGTCTAACTCATGTTTGATCCAAACATAAAGCTCATCCCTAGTGCTAGTGTAGTGCAGTGTTTAACACAGCATTAAATAACATTTAGTGCTATATACCCCCTTTTTTGGTTGCTGCATGTTTTTTTTGTCCCCTGCCTGCCCCTTTTTTTAAATTGTTAGCTGCAGTTTTTCTGACTGCGACACTGGTGTTCCCCTTTTTCTTTTTTTTTCTTTTATAGTTTTCACATTTCAGTCAGCGTCAGTCCTCAATTTAAAGTGCACCAAACACCACTTTTCATTCAATAAAGTGCATCCAATCACACATTTCTCAGTATCTATTAAATTTGGGTAATAAGGCCACCATCATGTCTGGTAGGCCAATAAGGAGAGGCAGACATTCCCATGTGCAACAATGAGGGGACCAGCAGCGTCTGTGTCCACAGACAAAGGTGGACGTGGTCTGTCCTCAGGCAGGGCATGTTTGTCTAAGTTTAGTGATGTTGTCCATGCTATCCATTCACAGAATGGACAACATTAACCTCTATTACCACATTATGACTTATGGAGTGCTATATTTTTATGCTGTTCTATTAGAAATATGGATATGCCAAAATATATCAAGGTCCTGCCTTATATCTGTTTCATTACCTTAGATTCTTTCTAATGGCCTTTGTAATGATCTATGATTATGCATCACAGAGTACTGGGAATTCTACACTTGGACAACCGGTGACAGTGCTGCTTTTTTTAGAGTTCTTTTTCCTAGTAAGTGTTTGTCAGTGCTATAAAGGCTAAAATGAGTATTTACTCTGGATACATTTTTGTCATATTCAGTTTTTGACATCCTGAAAACCTAATGTGTGTTCACAGTAATGCATTTGTAAATGTTCTAGTATTACTATCATTGTTGAGTTTAAACTTTTCTCTTTATTTCTTTCTCTTTTGTTTTCTTTATTAATTCTTATGAGTAAGTACATTTTCCCTGACAGTCTGACAGTAGATTGGTCTATAGAAGACTGTTTGACTTTGGGTGGATTCAAACATTTACTTAAGACATTTACCTACATTAAACATAATTATTAAAAAGAAAAGATTATTCATTATCATTCATTTAGTTATATTTTATCATTACACATAACAATGTGAATGGGCTTTAGATTGATACTTGCATTTATTTTTTTATTGCTAGCAATTCTTACTCTTGGAGATTACTCCATGTTACTCCATGCTGGTAGCAGAGTAACCAAAATCATCTTGCTGACACATTAGTGACTTAATTTACTGTTATAACTTTCATAATTTAAATACTGTTTCTTAAACACTTCAGGTGGCATTGCTTGTGATTGAAGATGTGAGACGATGCTGACTTGTGAGCTTCCTCTGAGACTCTGGTTAAAATCTGCACCTGTTGCACTGTGCCACATTTCATCTCCTTAATGTCAGGGGAACACACCAGAGCAGATTACCATTTCTGTACCCAGAATACCAAAATGTCAAAGAAAAATAAAGACCAGGCCACACTGAAT
The DNA here is from genome assembly GCF_905171775.1 of Rana temporaria. NCBI lineage: Eukaryota > Metazoa > Chordata > Amphibia > Anura > Ranidae > Rana > Rana temporaria. Next base: position 224,233,943 of record NC_053493.1, read on the forward strand.
TGGCCTTCCAAAGATGATGCTTAACTGCATCCACAACACTCACAGTGATAAAGGGGCAGAAATGCTGCAAATAAGCTTGAGCTCTTCACAATCACCCTCACAGAGAACTGCCCATAATATTTCTGCTTTACATAGTGTGGACACAGGATAGGGCAAATAAGATGGCTCCTCTTGGGGGGATGCAAGGCATAGTTGTGGGACCATGTTTAGAAGAGTGGGAGATGGACGTTATGTATTCCTGGGACACAAAAGTAATGCTTGGCAAATGATGAAAGACATTACGTAGCTCTCTTTGAAAAATGGGTCCAAGGTGGTGCAGACATGAAATGTATCCCTGTCTAACCTTACAGGCCAGGTGTAAGGTCCTTGGTTAGATATGGTCATCATACAACAGAATGTGAGGCTACGGCAGTATGCTGAGCCTGCATGGGATAGAGCAGAGGGAGAAGTGGGCTGCCGCGCTCTGGGGTAGTAACAGCCTCTGATTGGTCAGCTGCGGCAGCCCCCTTCTCTGATAGGTCCGTTCGCGTGAGGTAAAACCCGCACTGGACGAGCCTATATAAGGGAGAGGCTGAGGCGATTTGCTCAGTCACATCTCCTGACAAGCAGCATCGCCCGCCTCTCCCTCTCTCTCAGGATGAAGCGCGCTGTGCAGGACAGCCGTGAGGAGCTCTTATGTAGACTCCTAGAGAGGGCGGAGAGCAGGGGAGGTGAAGAGTGGCTGAAGCGTTGCCTGTCTGAGGAGAGTGGCTCTGTTTTATCTGTCAGCCCAGCTGCAGTACCAGAGATGAGCGTGGGCGCCCCCAGGAAACAGCCTGGAAGAAAAAAGAAATGTAAGACCAATAATTTAGCTCCTCAAGCTGAGGGAGCTGCAACAAGAGGTGCTTCTTGCCAGCAAGGGAGCAGCGCTGCCTCTTCCCCCCCTCCTGGGGACTTGGGTGAGCATGTTTTACCTGAAGTTGTTTTCAGTAATGTTAACCAGTTATCTGCATTTTCTAGTCTAATTGAATCTTTGTCTGTCATTGTGCAGCAGTTCAAAGGTATACATGATGCGGATTTTACCTCACAAAATGTAAATATGTATGTGCAACCAGGTGAGAGTCTGAGTACTCAGGCATGCACAGTAAGTCAGAGTGCACAGGAGACTGGTGCTGGAAATAGCGATAATGCTATTGATATGGAGGAGGTTGGTGTGGTGTGGCATGAGGCTGGTCATCCCTCTCTGCTAAATAAGGATGTTACTGTCAGATCGAGTGTGAGGTGTCCTGCTGTTAATAATACTTTACCCCTCAGATCCTCGGCTGCTATGGTCAGCGAGTCTTCCTTTAAGGAACCCCTCCCTTGCAGTTTATCCCCGCTGGGTTTTCATCTGTCTAAGTCAGTCAAAGAAAAAATTTGGAGGGGTGAATATCTCGATATATTATCACTTCTCCCTGCTTCTAAGGAGTTTTTGGCTAAATCTGACAGGCAGTCCAGCGAAAGAACAGAGGAAGATAGGAGGAGAGCGGTTCCTAAGACATTTCAAAACTGGCTGCAAGCGTTCTGTATCTATTCAGCAGTTATGGGAGAACGCTTCCCGGGGAAGTGCTCAGGTTTATTCCAACACCTGGATATTATTGCGGAGGCCTTTCGCCACTTTGGCGGCTCCGCATGGTTCTCATATGACGAGAATTTCCGTCAAAAACTAGCTGTGCACCCATCGCTGCATTGGGGGGCTAAGGACGTTGGTTTATGGTTAAACCTTATGCTGCCACCTAGGCCCCAGTTCACCCCTCGCCCCGCTTCAAATGGTCAGAGTCCAGTCAGGAAGGGTGTATGCTTTGCATTCAATGAGGGTCAATGTAAATTCTTATTGAATTGTAGATACAAACATGAGTGTTCTTATTGTGGCGGTACTCACGCGGCGAGCAGATGTTTTCGTAAAGCTGCCGCTAGTTCCTCTCATTCAGGACCCAAGGACACACATGGGAAAGGCCCCGACTCCGGTGAGCCTGGCAAGAATGCGCCCATGGCTCGAGCGCTATCCAGACCACAGGATGGCGGCTCTGCTAACTGAAGGTTTTGCCAATGGTTTCTTAGTGCCATCCTTTACTGGTTCAGGGTGTACACCAGTTAAAAATTTACTATCGGTATCCATGCACTCTAACTTAGTGCTTGAGAAAATTTGCAAAGAATTGTCTGAGGGTAGGGTGGCTGGCCCCTTTAATGACCCGCCATTCTCTAATTTCCGGTTGTCCCCTTTGGGCATCGTACCCAAGAAAGAGCTGGGTGCGTTCAGACTGATCCACCACCTATCTTACCCACCGCATTCGTCACTCAATGACGAAGTTGCCTCTGTGGAGGCTCCAGTCTGCTACGCCTCATTTGATGAGGCTTTGTGTCTTTTGAGGCAAGCAGGGCAAGGGGCTGTGCTAGCAAAGGCTGATATTAAGTCGGCTTTCCGCCTTCTTCCCGTGCATCCACAAGGCTTCAATTCTTTGGGTTTTCAATTTTTGAATAAATATTATTTTGATAAATGCATGCCAATGGGGTTTTCTATGTCATGCTTTTATTTCGAGGCTTTTTCCTCCTTCTTACATTGGGTCGTGTCAGTCGTTATCCCTCAAGGCCTTATCCTACATTATCTAGATGACTTCTTGTTTTTAGGTCCCCGGGGGTCATCAGTGTGTATGGAAGCTTTACAGGTTTTCTTTGACGTTTGTCATGACTTTGGCGTGCCTCTGGCCCAGGAGAAAACAGTTTTCCCCACGACAGTTATTGAATTTTTGGGGATCACGGTTGACTCCGAACGAATGGAATTCAGATTGCCACAACAGAAGATACATAAAATGAAGTCTATGATTGCAACCTTTCTTGTCAGTAAGAAGGTGTGCTTAAAGGAGGCACAATCTTTGCTGGGTCTTTTTGCTTTTGCAGCCAGAGTCATCCCTATGGCGAGGGTATTTTCGCGCAGGTTCTCGTTAGCCATAAAAGGTATGGTGAACCCTTACGCTCATTTCCGAATTTCAAAAAGCATCAAGGATGATCTAAGAATTTGGGATGCTTTTTTAAATGAGTTTAATGGTTCCTCGGCCTGGCAAATGGACTTTATTAATAGTTCTCAGTTGGAATTCTTCACCGATGCAGCTGGCTCTGCTGGGTTCGGGGCTTTCTTGGATGGGCGCTGGTGCGCCCAGTCCTGGCACCCTGATTGGCTCCAGAAGGAGATACTTCAAAATCTAGTTCTGTTGGAGCTCTTTCCAGTGATTGTGTCGGTGGTTGTGTGGGAAGACATCTTTAGGAATCGTAGAATCTTAGTTCATACGGATAATAAAGGTGTCTTTTTTGCCATCAATACTCTGTCCTCTAAGTCTGATCCCGTTCTGAGGTTATTGCGTTTCCTTGTACTTCATTGTATGAACTGTAATATATGGTTGAGAGCTGAGCATATTGCAGGTAAAGAAAATAACATAGCAGATTCTTTATCTCGTTCACAGTTCAAGAGATTCCGAGAGTTGGCGCCATCAGCGGATCAACATGGCACCCCTTGCCCAGACTTCCTCTGGGGCTTAATTTGGAAATAATATTCCGGAATCTCAAGGCTTCAGTAGCGGAAAACACCTGGAGGGATTATAGGCTTTCATGGCACAAATGGTGCTCTTTCTGTCAACCATTGGGTTTGGATCCACTAGATGTGTCTTCTTACGTGGCTTTGTCTTTTTTTGTCCTTTCTCATTCAGTCTAATCTGTCCCCGGCTTCCATAGGTAAAATATTGGCTGGAGTTTCTTTTTTCCTTAAGTTTGCAGGCCTTCCTGCTCTTACCTCTTTCTTTCAGGTCACCCAGGTTTTGAAGGGCCTCAAAAAGTCTAGGCCCTCTTTAGATAATAGGCGTCCCATATCTATCCCCATTTTGATCGATCTTCTTCAGATCCTTCAAGATGTCTGCTCATCCAATTTCGAATCTTTGCTTTTTAAGGCTGCTTTCTCTATAGCATTCTTTGGAGCCCTTCGGTTAGGTGAGTTTACTGCAGCAAATAGAAACGCTTTTTCATTTCTCCGTTTTTCTCATGTTCAGTTTGACGTCGGTTCTGTCCGTCTGTTTTTGTCCAGATCAAAGTCCTCTCAGGTTGGCCAGTGGTTTTCTTTATCCAGTTCTCCTAATGAGGCTATCTGTCCCGTGTTTCATGTTCGTAATTATCTTTTGGTCAGACCATTGAGTAACGATTCCTTTTTTATTCATGAAGACTTGTCCTCTCTAACTAGGTACCAGTTCTCAGCTGTTTTGGCCTCCTGTTTGAAGCGCTTGAATTTATCTGGGTACCAATTTTCTTCCCATTCTTTCCGAATTGGCGCTGCCACCACAGCTGATTCTATAGGTTTTTCAGAGAGTAAGGTTAAAAAAGTGGGCAGGTGGGGCAGCAATAGATATAAGTTATATGTTCGTCCCAGTCTTCTAACTTTATGATTCTCTTTCAGATTTATCCAGGAATATCGCTTGGGTCATAGGTCACTCCTACGTGTTCTGGGCTTACAAGCACTCCGGATCCAGATCATACTCTGCTAACCTGGGGCTTGATCCTGATTTATTTTTAATTTTATGGTCAGGTGTTAGAGGTATGCGGTGGCGCAATTTAAAAGACCACCTAGCTTATTTGTCTTCTGTCTGGCCTCAACCCCAAGTGATAGTTATCCACGTGGGGGCTAATGACTTGGGTAAATTCAACACATGGGACTTGTTATGTGAAATGAAAAGGGATCTCTATTCCATAACTCAAATGTTCCCAGGTTCAGTGTTAGTATATTCTGAGATGGTTCCCAGGCTGTTATGGTCGCCGCACGGCACCCTTTTCTACGTGGATAGAATCCGCAGACGGCTAAATAGGACGATTCATAGTTTTATGCCTTCAATTGGTGGCTCTTCCTTTCGTCATTCCGAGTTAGAGGGTTTTTTGCCTGGGTTGTTTCGGGTTGACCAAATTCATCTGTCAGGCATTGGCCTGGACATTTTTAATATGGGTATCCAGTCCATGATCGAATCAGCCACGGTGGTGGGGGGGCCTCGGCCAACAGCTTCGCGGTTGGCCCCGGCCGGTGGGGAGTAGTCGTCCAGCTTTTGCTGGATGGACAGAAATTAATTTGATTTTAAAGTTTTAAGTTTAGCCAATTTGGCCTTTTGTAATTTAATTTATTTATTGAGAAAATTTTTGTAACCCCGCCCCCACATTTTATGGATGACACCGTGGCCAATTTTACCAAAGTTAAATAAAAATGTTGTATCAAATTGTTGTTTGGTCTCCTTATTCAATACCTCTGTACTAGCCCATGTGAGGCTACGGCAGTATGCTGAGCCTGCATGGGATAGAGCAGAGGGAGAAGTGGGCTGCCGCGCTCTGGGGTAGTAACAGCCTCTGATTGGTCAGCTGCGGCAGCCCCCTTCTCTGATAGGTCCGTTCGCGTGAGGTAAAACCCGCACTGGACGAGCCTATATAAGGGAGAGGCTGAGGCGATTTGCTCAGTCACATCTCCTGACAAGCAGCATCGCCCGCCCGCCCACCCTTACCTGTCAGTTTGTCATAATAAGTCATGGGGTCGTCTGTATGGGGGGAGTAGTCGTCCAGCTTTTGCTGGATGGACAGAAATTAATTTGATTTTAAAGTTTTAAGTTTAGCCAATTTGGCCTTTTGTAATTTAATTTATTTATTGAGAAAAATTTTGTAACCCCGCCCCCACATTTTATGGATGACACCGTGGCCAATTTTACCAAAGTTAAATAAAAATGTTGTATCAAATTGTTGTTTGGTCTCCTTATTCAATACCTCTGTACTAGCCCATGTGGCTTAGATGGCTGTGCCACATTTGAAAAAAGCCACTGAACTTAAAGTTAACAAATTACCACATAGAGGATACAGAAAACAGGCTCAGGCATTGGAACACTTAAATATAAGCCTGCCTGAACAAGTGGAGGGTAAAAACCCTATGGAATGCACTGAACAGTGTCTAATGCCGTGTACACATGATCAGATTTCTGATGGAATAAAATCCGATGGATTTTTTCGTCAGATATCAGATGAAGCTGACTTTCATCAGTCTTGCAAACACACTATCAGACTAAATTCTGACCGTGCCAAAACGCGGTAACGTACAACACTACGACGAGCTGATGAGTTTTCCTTCAAGGAGCTGTTTCTTTGTTTATTATTAGGTACTTAGAATACAGTATTAATAAACTAGTGACCCATGTGGACTGGCTTAATCTTATTAAAGTGGCTGTATACCCCACTTTCAAATTTTTAACTACAGGTAAGTCTATAATAAGGCAAGAAACATTGAGAGAACATGTCAGCTCCCTCAGCAGTGACCGGGAGGTGATGCCAGGGCTTCGTTCTGAGGTAAGTATTTCATAATGAGCTAGTATGCGGTATACTTGCTCATTATGCTTTTGCCTTACAGGTATACAACCGCTTTAAATTGAGTAGGATAAGTAGCAGGTTATAATGTTTTTTGAAAATCTGTACACGCTGTGTCCTGTGAGATATTATGTTGTCATGTCTTGTGTACTTCATTGCTATTTTCTTGAATATTAGTGTATTCATGATACCCAGGGATAACAGTCCCAAGCTGTTATTTGTATGCTTTGTGTAATTAACTTGTAAAAAAAAAAAACTCCTGACCCACATATTCCACATGAGAGATAACGTTCTGATTTCTGTTTGTTTTTTCATTACAGGCAGTCCCTGGAGTTACAAACATCTGACCTACATACAACTCATACTTAAAAACAGAGGCAGTGTGCTGTCACTCTGGTCTCGGAAACTGCCAGGCAGCCCATTACTGCTCACCGCATGCTGCCACCTACTGTCCGGTGGACCTGTCAGCAATACCTCATCACTGCATAGCCAATTAACCCCTCCCTATGCTATCCAAAATGTAAAAATAACTTTTTGGCTTAACAAATGTACCTGTTCCAACTTACATAAATCTTGCTTGTAACCCGAGGACTGCCTGTACCAGCTTCTAACATTTAACAAAATGTTTAAAATCATTAAACTTTGAACCAATATTAGCATTTTTTTCATAATCAAACTGTGGAAAATGTGGGGGGTGGGGGAAAAAGAGGGTCATTAAAGATCATATGAAATGCGCCACTTACTGCAGATTACTTCATTTTTATAAGGTTTTTTAATTTTGACTATTCATAAATCATGCTGCAATGTGAGTACAAGGCAGATATTGTGAATAATAATATGAACATTCTAATAAATTTGATCTGGTGTATGCTGATCTAGTCCTAAATGAAAAACACATGATAAGCTGTTCCAATGAAACTATACTTTATAAAAATTTGTTTGCACGTGACAAAAACAATTGTTTACTTTCATGGGTTGCAGAGTTTACTCTACATTTAAACCGATAAATAATTTGCCAGGAGGACAGTATTCAGTATTTGATTTACACATTTTATTGAGCTTTAAAGCATATAAATTGATAATGGAAGGGATCTTTACTGCTGTCTATTAGTGAGGAAAGTTTTATTTTCTTGATCAAGTATTACTTTACTCTGCACCTGGGATATTTTGATTTAACAATAAATAAATAAATAAATAAATACATACATACATACATATTAATAAATGTGACATGTATAACATCTTACATGCCTGTCCCATCAGCGTTTATGAATCCTTCCAACAATATGCTATCCTATTCTCCAGAATACATCCTCACCGTCACCTCCCAGGAACACAAACACATGCACATTTAAGCACCAAGTGGGTTCCGAGGAGATAATTCTAACTTGGTCAAATGGTCTGCTCTGGCCCTCCTTCTCCAGGAATGCAGTCTACTGTCCATGACTCTGCTAGGGAGATTCACTCTCTATTCATCTTGGTGAATATTGCCAAAATATTAAATTGTTACCAGAACAGAAATACTGTTATTTCTACAGAATAGTAAGAGAGAAATCATAAATATAATACAGATTACAGCACAAATCTGATAGTGGCCATTCCCTACTTTATTTAAAAAAAATGCTTAGGGTTATAGATATTATTCAGCGCGATGGTAATGTTTTAAAACATATCAAAGCAAAGATGGACTAATAAGTACTAGGGAATTTTAGAGGTTAATATTGGAGCATATGTAATCCCCAATAATGAATGTATTTTTTGTTCCTTTTGGTCTGTTAAACATATAATCAAAATCACTTTGTTTTTGTATTTTGTTTTTTTTTACAATTGTACCAAAAAAAAATATGTTGATCTTCACTAGTGTTGCTCACGAATATTCGCATTGCGAATATTCGACTCGAATATAGCATATTCGAGAAATCGCGCTATATTTCGAATTTCGCGGTGAATATTCGCAATTCCGAATATTCGAATTTTTTCAATTTTATTTTTAAAACAGATCACATCCTATCGACGTCTAAAAGCATTGCTGGTATGATTAGAGACCCTGGGCCGAGTAGCTAAACTGAGGCGATCCTTTTATGTTGCCAAATCGAAAAAAAAAAAATTGCGATTTTTCGCTATTGCGAATGCGAAAATGATTGCGAATTTTCGATAACTGTGGTAGGAGAATTCTGATTGTCTCTGATGCAAAAGGGGGGGGCTTTGTGTATGTGTATGTTATGAATATTTGTATGTTTGATATTATTATTTTTTGTAAGAAGGAAAAAATTGCGCATACCTTAAAAAGGGGAGAATACAGCAGCAACTCAAAAATGTTATACAACATAAATTAATACAAGACAGAAAATGGAGTCGCTCTACAAGAATAAAAAATATGTCTAGTGACAAGACATGTGGGCAAATTATAAAATAAGCAAGCGCAAATAACTTGTGAAATACACAGTGAAACAAATATATAAAGAAATATAGTCCCAATAATAGAAAAATAATCTTTCATAAAAATGTCTTTGATATGTGAAGTGAAAAAAAGTCCAAAGCATGCAGCATGAACGTGTTCAATCTTCAAGGTGTTTGATTGACAAATGGCTGTGACAGATGGATAGAGTAAAGAATCACCACCAATGCAAAACACTTTTTATTTTCTATTGTAAAATATCACGAATATTCTGAGCCAATCAGAGTGCTCCTTCCGCATTTGCCGAATATTCGCAATTATTTTGTATTGTAAAATATCAAGAATATTCTGAGCCAATCAGAGTGCTCCTTCTGCATTTGCCGAATATTCGCAATTATTTTGTATTGTAGAATATCAAGAATATTCTGAGCCAATCAGAGTGCTCCTTCTGCATTTGCCGAATATTCGCAATTATTTTGTATTGTAGAATATCAAGAATATTCTGAGCCAATCAGAGTGCTCCTTCCGCATTTGCCGAATATTCGCAATTATTTTGTATTGTAAAATATCACGAATATTCTGAGCCAATCAGAGTGCTCCTACAGCATTTGTCGAAATTGCGCAATAAATATCGCATTCGCATGTTGCGATATTTCGATAAAATATCACGAATATTCTGAGCCAATCAGAGTGCTCCTACCGCAGTTATCAAAAAATCGCAATTATTTTCGCATTCGCAATAGCGAAAAATCGCAATCATTTAATTTCGATAAAATATCACGAATATTCGAATTTAGCGAATATATCTCGAATATTCGAATATATATTCGAGATATATCGCGAAATCGAATATGGCATATTCTGCTCAACACTAATCTTCACAAAAATCTTTTGCCCTTGTAACTTTGTGCACTCTCTGTCTCTTTTGACTGTTATCAGTTTAGCACAGTTCATAGTTCTCTATGCAGACTACAGAACACCTCCCCATATTATAGAGAAGAGGAGTGGGGATTATTCCAAAAACACACCCTATCCTAAAGTGACAATTCTCTTTTATAAATACAATACATTGAGATTGATTTACTAAAACCAAATAGACTGTTTACTTTGAAAAGGAAGTTGAACTTTGCAAGGGGATTTTCCCCAGAGCTTAGTGAATGTAGTGTACTTTGCACAGAATACCCAATCATGTGCAAGGAACCTGAAAAAAAAACTGTATTTTTGCTTGTTCATTTTTGCTTGATAGAAGGTAGCAGATCTTTACCACATTCACTTAGGTTTGGGGAAATGTCCTTGCAAAGTCAACAGTTAATTTGCCTTTAGTAAATCAACCCCATTGAGTAAGCAGTGTTAACCTAAGACAGGAACTGTAAGTAACTAGAGCACCTGCTGTGGAACTGTGGTCCATGAACCTGAAGGGTGAAATTCCAGTGTTTACCAGCAGGTGTCAGAAGTCAGAATGTCCCAGAAAGTAAGTGTATAAGTGCTGCAACCTTTCCACATAAATCTCCGCCTGATGCTCAGACCATGAGGCTGCTGACACCTCCAAAGTACCAGAATAAATGAAGAGATGGTCAGCACTCAGGATGACATCCAAAATAGTATTGCTTTATTAAATACAATGTAAAACAACCTACGTGTTTCATAGCCATGACTAAGATCTGAAACATGTAAGCTCTGTACATGTTTTACAGCTCTGTACATGTATTTAATAAAATAATACTATTTAGGATGTCATCCTGAGTGTCGACCATCCCTTTCCTTATTCTGTCCCAGAAAGTAGCTTTCACCGGATACCGGCAGATGGTAGTCACAGTGCCTCAATGCTTTACCTGTTTGTTTATTTTCTCTGATCCACTGCTCTTGAACCTGCTACATTTACCCACTGCCTTTGTACCTGCTACCTATTCCAGACCCTTGTCCTTGACCTATTTCCTGCTATCTGCAGAACATTCTACCTGTTGCTCTAGTACCTGCTACCATTCTATTCCCTGTTCCTAACTTGCACTCTGTTCCCTCTGATATGTTCCCCATACACATTTTGTACCCAACTTCTCCTTCTTCTTTAAATATGGTTCAGAACCCACTGCCTTCATGTCTGCTATCAATTCCAACCCCCATCCCTAACTTTGGATGAGTCAAACTGTCCTGAGTTTGGATCAAGCAGGGTCCTGTGAAATTAAAAGTTCAAACACCACGGAAATCAATGGGAGCCAAATCTGTCAAATTCAAAATGCAAATTTTCTGGAATATAAGGCAAAGGGGTATCAAAAAATTAGGGTGTGAATGCTTTGGGGAACATGTATCAATGCTAAAAAATAAACCATCTATCTGGCTAGCAGCAGTCACGTTTTAAATGCTTTAATGGTTTTGTGAATGCTTAAAAAAAAAAAAAAACACACATGTTTATATCTACCTGGAATAAAATTGCACAGAGTGGCCTCAAACCTCTTCTAGGGCCCCCCGTCAGCATTTCTGGCTCTTCCTCTCCAGCAACAGCCCCCATAAAAGCCACTTTCTATGGGCCCCTTAATGCAGACTAGTTTTTGAGTATTTATAGACAGCGGGCCTGCCCCCATCTCCCTCCGCACTGGGTTTATTTGATTGCCTCAGCAAAGCCTGTGAGACCAGGATTACATAAGGGCTTTGGTAAGTAAGAGGGGGATACTGATGCCTAAACATTTTTTACCTTTAAGCCATTGTAAAGCTTAAACATTTTTTCTCTTAATGTATTTCTTGCTTTAAGGGAAAAAATGTTTAGTTGTCAGTATCCCCCCTCACCCCCCTTTTACTTACCTGAGCCCTCATTTAATCCCCTCACTTATGGGTCTTGCTAGGTTTGCTGGGGCACGGGAGCCATTGGCCATTCAATTTCAAATGTATTCAATTACATTTTTGGGAAATGGTTATATTATTTCTATTATATGCTATTGTTCCAGACCTCCATGTTTCTAGAGGGGCTATTCAAACATAATATACCAAGGTGACTTTGAGGGGATAGAACAAACATCTCTTTATAAAAGATTGTACCAATTTACTTGGGTATTCCTGTGATTTCCTGCGTCCTCCTGGGTGGGTTGCCTCCCTGGTCCAGTTCTCTGGCCATCTACCTGGCACAGCATCCACGTTATGTGACAAATTCCATGTACACCTTCTAACAAAATGTGTGCCTATGTATGGCTCCTGAGGAGCGGATATTACCAAGTAAACCGTGAAACATGTAGAGTCTGTATACACAACTACTGGTGATTTGGATAGATCATTGGTAACATAATGTCAATGATGATTTGATTAATGGTTGTCACAATCAATATTTTATTGTAAATGTTATGAACTTTTTCAACTTTGTAATAACTATTCTTTTATATTATAATCTTGACTGTTTATCAGTTGCACATACGATGCCACTAAAGTCCATTTTAGCCTCCCCTTTCTTTAAAAAATATAGAATAGAAAGAATATTACTATCTTCTGAAATTCAAATTTCAAATAGAATAAATTCAAATTTGAACTGAAAAAAAAGAATATAATAGAAAAAAATAGCATTGAAAATTATAAAATAGAATAGATAAAGAAAAGAATAGAATAGAAAATAAAGAATATACCAATGTATCAATTTTCCGGAATTCTAATTTCAAACAGAATACACTTGAATATGAATAATATAGAAAAGAATAGAATATAATACAAAATAAAAGAATATAATGGAAAACAAATAAATAGGATAGACAAAACAGAATATAATGGAATAGAAAGAATATAACCATCTTCCAAAATTCTAATTTCAAAAAGAATAAATTGAATTTAGAATGGAATTCAATTTTGAATGCAATTTGAATGGAATTTGATTCAAATTCAAATTAAATTTGAATGGGATTCAAATTGATTAACATTTTCCAAATTCAGTCGAATTGAGTTCACTTCGACCGAATCCAGAAGATTCAAATTGATTAGAATTCAAATAAACAAACTACCATATATACTCGAGTATAAGCTGAGTTTTTCAGCCCATTTTTTAGGCTGAAAAACTCCCCCTCTGCTTATTCCCGAGTGAGCCGTACCTTTCATTACTAAAACAGCGCATTTCTCCCGCTGTAATGCATTCTGTTCGCCTGTCTATTGTAAGAAAGCCCAGCCTCCTCCTCGTCTGTGATAGGCGGAACACTGATACAGTTTCCCAGCATCGTATCAGTGTTCCTCTATCACGGACGAACGAGGAGGAGGTGGGGCTTTGTTTTAATGGACAACCGAACAGACTGCATTACACAGCGGGAGACACACACTGTTTTAGTAATGAAAGGTACGGCTGAAAATGGGCACAGTGAGACTACAAATGGACACACTGTGACACTGCAACTGGGCACAGTGAGACTGCAACTGGGCACAGCAGACTACAAATGGGCACACTGAGACTGCTAATGGGCACAATTAGACTGCAAATGGGCACATTTAGACTGCAAATGGGCACAGTGAGGCTTCAGATGGGCATCGTTTACCCAGTAGCTGCTGCATTTTCTCACCCTAGGCTTATACTCGAGTCAATATGTTTCCCCAGTTTTGTGTGGTAAAATGAGGTGCCTCGGCTTATATTCGGGTCGGCTTATACTCGAGTATGTATGGTAATTCCAAAAAAAATAATAACACGTTAAACAAATTTAACTTAACACATCGAGAAACTAAACAAATTGTTTTTTCGTTGCTGCATATGTCTAACATTTACACAGGAAAATAAATAAAGACACCCACCTTTTTGATCAATTTCCTTGGTCAAAAAGAGCCTACAACACGACCGATCCCAGTGCTTCACACAGTTAAACGAAAATTTCCAAATCTGTCATAAGCAATATAACAGAAGGGGTGGGGGGCAGTGGTTGGTGACATGTTAGTTATTGCCCAAAAAAAACATGTAGCCATAGTGTGTTTTTTTTCTCTATAGGCACTAACAGGGAACCTATCTTTTAGCATACTTACAAGTAGGGATGAGCTTCGAGTTCGAGTTGAACTCATGTTCGACTCGAACCTGTTCGCCTGTTCGCCTGTTCGGACACACAATTAGGGGTGTTCGCGGCAAATTCGAAAAGCCGCGGAACACCCTGTTAAAGTCTATGGGAGAAATCTAAAGTGTTAATTTTAAAGGCTAATATGCAATTTATTGTCCTAAAAAGTGTTTGGGGACCTGGGTCCTGTCCCAGGAAACATGTATCAATGCAAAAAAAAGTTTTAAAAACAGCCGTTTTTTTCAGGAGCAGTGAATTTAATAATGCTAAAAGTGAAACAATAAAAGTGTAATATTACTTTAAATTTTGTACCTAGGGGTGGTGTAAAGTCAGCATGTGAAAAAGCGCATTTGTTTCCCGTACATAGAACTGTCCCTGCACAAAGTGTAATTTCTGAAAGAAAAAAAGGCATTTAAAACCGGCTTTGCGGCTCTAATGAATTGTCGGCTCTGGCAATTCAGAGATGATTCATTCATAAAAAATAAAAATGAAAAAGCTGAGGGTCCCCCCAAATTCCATTAACAGGCCCTTCAGGTCTGATATGGATATTAAGGGGAACCCTGCCATCAATTAAAAATAAATGATGTGGGGTTCCCCCCAAATATCCATACCAGACCCTTCAGGTCTGGTGTGGATTTTAAGGGGAACTCCACCCCAAATTTAAAAAAATAAATGGCGTGGAGTTCCCCCAAAAATCCACACCAGACCCTTATCCGAGCACATTAACCTGGCCGGCCGCAGAAAAGAGGGGGGACAGAGTGCGCCCCCCCCTCTCCTGAACCACACCAGGCCACATGCCCTCAACATGGGGAGGATGTCCCCATGTTGATGGGGATAAGGGCCTCATCCCCAGAACTCTTGCCCGGTGGTTGTGGGGGTCTGCGGGTGGGGGGCTTATCAGAATCTGGAAGACACCTTTAACAAAGGGGACCCCCAGATCCTGCCCCCCCCTATGTGAATTGGTAATGGGGTACACTGTACCGCTACCATTTCACAAAGGAAGTGTAAATAGTTAAAAAAAACACACACACAGACACCGTAGAAAAAAATCCTTTATTAATAAAAAAAATTAAAAAATCCAGCGATGTGAATCCACTCTCGGCCCAGCCCCCCGCTCCAACGTGGTCTTCTATCCAACGACGGATGATCTCTCCAGCGACGGGTGATCAGCTGCCCGGTCCAGCGATGAGAAGATCCATCCGTCCAGAGCGCAGCAGGCAGCTCCTCTCTCTGCTGGACACAGCCCAGAGGAACGACATGCTGGAGCTGTGACATTTCTTATATAGGGGAAGCGGCCACCCGTCACGTGACCCCGCCCCCTCTGACGCACCCTCGTACGTCACTGGGAAAGACCAGGAAAGACCGGCATTCTGTACAGCATTGCCCCAGAAATGTAATTTCCTGCTTGTGTGATTAGCTTACCATTTTTTTAAAAGACTGCACTAGGGATGAGCTTCATTCACCAGTTCGGCGAACAGCAAACAATTTGGGGTGTTCGCGGCAAATTCGAAAAGCCACGGCACACCCTGTAAAAGTCTATGGGAGAATTCTAAAGTGCTAATTTGAAAGGTTAATTTTCAAGTTATTGTCCTAAAAAGTGTTTGGGGACCTGGGTCCTGCCCCAGGGGACATGTATCAATGCAAAAAAAAGTTTTTTCGGGAGCAGCGATTTTAACTACTTCATACCCGGCCACTGCACATATACGGCTGGGTGGGCTCTCTCTCCTTCTGAGTGGACGTTCAGAAACGTCCCTCAGAAGGAGGTGGATCACTTGTGCTTTCCTTCGCAGCGGCGCGATCCGGATGCACTTGTGTCACCCGGACACAGTGCATCATAGATCGTCAGGAGGGCTCTGTGATTGGCCCTCCTGATCACATGACGGCCGTGTTCCCCTTAATATCCATATCAGACCTGAAGGGCCTGTTAATGGAATTTGGGGGAACCCCCAGCTTTTTTATTTTTATTTTTTATGAATGAATCATCTCTGTAATTGCCAGAGCCGACAATTCATTAGAGCCGCAAAGCCGGTTTTAAATGCCTTTTTTTCTTTCAGAAATGACACTTTGTGCAGGGACAGTTCTATGTACGGGAAACATGCGCTTTTTCACATGCTGACTTTACACCCCCCCCCCAGGTACGAAATTTAAAGTAATATTGCACTTTTATTGTTTCACTTTTAGCATTATTAAATTCACTGCTCCTGAAAAAACGTCCGTTTTTAAAACTTGTTTTTGCATTGATACATGTTTCCTGGGACAGGACCCAGGTCCCCAAACACTTTTTAGGACAATAACTTGCTTATTAGCCTTTAAAATGAACACTTTATATTTCAAATGTTTGAGTCCCATAGACTTTAACGGGGTTTTAAAGTTTACACGAACATTTGGTGTGTTCGCAAGTTCTGATGCAAACCGAACAGGGGGGTGTTCGGCTCATCCTTACTTACAAGCAGCCCACTTCTCTGTAAGGGTGCATAAAACAAGTCTGTAGTAAAGGTATAACTATCTTGGGATAGTGTGGATCTGCTGTTATGCTAAATGTTATTAAAACTATAGTTATCTTTTAGAAGTTATGTATGTGCAGATTCTGAAATACTGGTTTTCATCCCTTCTACCACCACCCATACATTTACACAGAAAAACCCAGCCTCAACATTTTGTGACCCATCTTCTAAGAGTGAAGACCGGTGTACCTAATATGACATCATCACACCACTGCTAGAGTCTTCAGGACCCTGCAATTTCCCCCACCAATGGACACAATGGGAGGTCCCCACATCACTAGACTGAAACCTGGGAAACCTAAGAGGGACCCCCCCCCCCACTCTGCACTTCAGAAAAAGGGAGTCATGCCTTAAGCGTTTGGCATAGGTGGTACACTTTTTAGCACTAAAACTCTACCAAGATTTTATGTTGGCTGATGTCTGTCAGCCAAAAATATACCTCTATTGAATTTACTGTTTAATACATTATTAATAATCGCTGTTAAGTAGAGTTACAAAAAGTAAAATTGTTGTTAGTATGAAATGCAAATGAGTTACAGTACAAAAGCAGGCAAATTTGCTAAGATCAGAAAACAAAATTGCAAAACCACCTTTAAAGTGTAATGACACTTTTGTGGGAAAAAATAGCAAATACAAAAAATAAAAAATACAGTTTATACAATCACTAAACAAGTCATATTGTAATTAAATGTTATTAAAAATTACCTTTCCCTTTCATTCTGCCCGTTTTTAACCTCCTGAGACCCGCGCTATAATGACGGCTACAGCGCGTATCTGAAAATCCAACTAGACGTCAATTGACGTCCACCCCGTCCACCCCTTTCGGCGTTCCCTGCGCGCGCTCCAGAGCGCGCAGCGGGGAAACTCTGTTGGCCGTGTCCCTTGGACACAGCCAATTACAGATCGCCGTGAACGGCCAATCAGAGTGGCCGTTTGCGATGCGATCTGTGCGGCCAATGAGAGATGATCTCATATGTAAACATATGAGATCATCTCTCATTGCTGGCTCACACAGAGACAGCGTCCTGTCTCTGGAGAGGAGACCGATCTGTGTCCCTTGTACATAGGGACACAGATCGGTCACCCCCCCCCAGTCACCCGCCCTCCCCACCTACAGTTAGAACACTATGCAGGGAATACATTTAACCCCTTCCTCGCCCCCTAGTGTTAACCCCTTCAATGCCAGTCACATTTATACAGTAATTAGTGCATATTTATAGCACTGATCGCAGTATAAATGTGAATGGCGCCAAAAATGAGTCAAAAGTGTCCGATGTGTCCGCCATAACGTCACAGTCCCAATAAAAATCACAGATCACCGCCATTTCTAGTAAAAAAAATAGTAAAAAATAATAATTCTGTCCCATATTTTGTAGGCGCTATAACTTTTGCGCTTATTGCGATTTTTTTTTTTACCAAAAATATGTAGAAGAATACGCATCGGCCTAAACTGAGAAAGAAAAATGTTTTTTTTTTTTTAATTGGCATATTTATTATAGCAACAAGTAAAAAATATTGGAAGAAAGACACACTGCACAGTCACTGTGATAAGGGAGAAAACAAATTGAATCCTGTGATGAGGGATCCTATAGCAGACAATACAAATAAACTTCACCTCTTCAATTTCCTTTTCCTTCAGCGAAACCGCTCATAAAAGGAGAGAAAGAAAACCACATTGTGCAAATAACGTTTAAGGAGATAAATAATACAGGCAATACGGCGATTGCACTCACGATACACTTGTTAGTCAAAAAGCTCAGCTGTAGAGTCAAACGCCGCTCAGTGCTTGCGATCTCCTCACTGGGACGATTCTCCCATCAATCGCGTCACTTAGGCTCCTCCCCCATGCGTATCGTCACTGGACACGTGACTTATTCATGAATAAGTCACGTGTCCAGTGACGATACGTTGTTATGCTGATCCTTCATGGGACTGTTATAATACTTGGCACTTATATTCATTTATTCTGCCTAATTGCATGTCATATGTTTATTTGCACTTATTTGCACATTGATCCCTAATATTAGGGGATCTCTTATGCACTATTGTATATTATTATAAGTTAATATCAGCGCAGCACCCATTTTTCACATTTATTTTTTGGTTTCGTACACCCTTATGTGTTTTGCAGCTATATTATTTATTTATTTATTTATTGTAAATTTTTTTCTTGAATTATTTATTAGTAGCGCTGTAGTATCTACCTTTTACATAAAGTAAAAAATATTGTATTTTTTTTCAAATTTGTCGCGCTTTTTTGTTTATAGCGCAAAAAATAAAAACTGCACAGGCGATCAAATACCACCAAAAGAAAGCTCTACTTGTGGGGAAAAAAGGACATCAATTTTGTTTGGGAGCCACGTCGCATGACCGCGCAATTGTCAGTTAAAGCGACGCAGTGCCGGAAGCTGAAATTTCACCTGGGCAGGAGGGGGGTATATGTGCCCAGTAAGCAAGTGGTTAATTTTCTGTAAAATATAATGCAATTTGTTACCTGGAGGCATTCTGTACAGCATTGCCCCAAAAATGTAATTTCCTGCTTGTGTGATTAGCTTACCATTTTTTTTTAAAAGACTGCACTAGGGATGAGCTTCATTCACCAGTTCGGCGAACAGCAAACAATTTGGGGTGTTCACGGCAAATTCGAAAAGCCACGGCACACCCTGTAAAAGTCTATGGGAGAATTCTAAAGTGCTAATTTGAAAGGTTCATTTTCAAGTTATTGTCCTAAAAAGTGTTTGGGGACCTGGGTCCTGCCCCAGGGGACATGTATCAATGCAAAATTTTTTTTTTTCGGGAGCAGTGATTTTAACTACTTCCCACCCGGCCACTGCACATATACGGCTGGGTGGGCTCTCTCTCCTTCTGAGTGGACGTTAAGAAACGTCTCTCAGAAGGAGGGGGATCGCTCGTGCTTTCCTGCGCAGCGGCGCGATCCGGATGCACTTGTGTCACCCGGACACAGTGCATCATAGATCGTCAGGAGGGCTCTGTGATTGGCCCTCCTGATCACATGACGGTCGTGTCCAATCACAGCCGTCATGTTATGTAAACAAACAGCCGGTTGCTAGATGATCGGCTCTCCTCTCCTCACACAGAAGTCATCGGTGAGGAGAGGAGGGTGGATTGCTGCAGCTGGCTGGTGATCAGGGAGTATGAGCTGTTTTTTTCAGCTTTTTACTCACTGATCACCAGTCTAGTGTCCCACACAGAGTGTAAGAAACAAAGTAAACACACATGTCCCCAAAACACATATCACCACACATGTCCCCACATAGTAAAAACACCTGCCCCCCACATATGTAACAATAAAATCACATGTCCCAATGATCATTTGCATACATATGTTCGTGATCACACAAACAAATTATTTTACACTTAACAGATTTTGTTTTACCAAAAACATGTAGTAGAATACATGTAGGCTTAAATTTTTGACAAAATTAGATTTTATTGGATTTTTAAAAAAATAGAAAGATGAAAATATATTTTTTTCCAAATTTCAGCTCTTTTTCCGCTTATATCGCAAAAAAATAAAAAAAAAACAGAGTTGTGAATAAATACCACCAAAAGAAAGCTGTGTGAACAAAATGATAAAAATTGTATTTGGGTACAGTGTAGCATGACCGCGAAATTGTCATTGAAAATGTGAGAGCGCTGAAAGCTAAAAATTGGTCTGGGAAGGAAGGGGGGCAAAAGTGCCTAGTATTGATGTGGTTAATAATGCTTAAAGTAAAACAATAAAATTGAAATATTCCTTTAAGTTTCGTACCTGGGGGTGTCTAAAGTATGCATGTAAAGTAGCGCATGTTTCCCGTGCTTTGACAAAGTGTAATTTCTGAAGGAAAAAAAGGAATTTAAAACTACTAGCGACTGTTCATGAATTGTCGGTCCGGCAATACAGAGAAAAGTAATTGAAAAAAATTACAGGGGTCCCCCCCAAGCCCATTACCAGGCCCTTTGGGTCTGGTATCATTATTAAGGGAAACCCCTGCCATTTTTTTAATGACTTTTATCTGTATTAGAAAAATAGGAAAAATCTGCACTAACTCTGAATATATTAAATAAGCTGCTACATACAAACAAAGCCGATAAATATTATACAAAAAATGTAACGCTAATAAACTAAAGAAATACAATGTATGATACCATGTGAGGCAACAACATTCATTATGTATGTGCACATACAGAGACTACTAATATAATTAAGTAGCCGTGAACAGAATACGATGTAATATACAACGTGACAAAAAGTCTATAGCCAAAACGTTGAGTGAACATCAATTAGGAAATAGGTGAAGTACGTAGGATGGACTGGTGTCCAGTGTTTTAAATAAAACAGGTGATCGAGTTGTCTGTAGAGATCTATTGAAATCACAATCACATCAGGTGTAGGGTAAGTATAAACACGCTTACCAGATAGGTTGGACTCTAATACTATACAGCAGAGAGTCAATCAGACGTTGTGGTCATTGGGAACCGGGACCACTGCAACCGGTATAGGGCCGTACTTGTAATTAGGACTCCAACTGGCATGGACAACAGGAACCAACGATGTTCAAACAGCGTGCTGCGTGATCGCCACAGATTCCAGGTATAATCCTCAAGCCGTATATCCGGAAGTGCAGAAATAGACGTGGCTGAAGCTCCAAATGGACCATGGGATAAATGATAAAAATAGAAAAAAGGTGCTCCAATAGGGCAGGTCAATTAAACCAATGGAGGTTTATTTAATAAAAAGTCATACATGGAAAATTATGACATAGAATAAAAGTGATCACATGTTTAGCAATTTGGGGTGCTCAATGGCAATACCCGACGCTTTTCGGCCACATAAGCCTTCAACAGGGGCATGAAGGCTTATGTGGCCGAAACGCGTCGGGTATTGCGTGTTTATACTTACCCTACACCTGATGTGATTGTGATTTCCATAGATCTCTACAGACAACTCGATCACCTGTTTTATTTAAAACACTGGACACCAGTCCATCCTACGTACTTCACCTATTTCCTAATTGATGTTCACTCAACGTTTTGGCTATAGACTTTTTGTCACGTTGTATATTACATCGTATTCTGTTCACGGCTACTTAATTATGTTAGTAGTCTCTGTATGTGCACATACACCATGAATGTTGTTGCCTCACATGGTATCATACATTGTATTTCTTTAGTTTATTAGCGCTACGTTTTTTGTATAATTTTTATTTGTATTGCCCGGGACCCGACAATTCATTAATAGCGTGAGTAGTTTTAAATTACTTTTTTTCCTTCAAAAATGACATTTTGTCAGAAGGGGTGAAAAAGTTGGTGAGTGCGGGGTGTATAAGAGCACGGATTGCAGTGATCATGATCATACAACAAGAGCTCAAAGCACTTTTAGAATCACTCAGCACTTGACAATTGGATTTGTTCACTTCCAATAAGGACATTATATTGCACTGAAAAAAAAAATCTGTTTATCAGCACATCTTTTAAAGGGTTAATATAGGTACCCTAATGGTACAGGCACAATAGCACTTTAATTTGCACAGCACCGTGATATATATTTTATGTAATTTTGTATTTATTTTCATAGCTGCATTTATGATATATACTGTGGAATCATTCTAGTAGTTTACATAGGCACTTGGCACTTTGGATCATTTAGAACTTTGTGTATATTGTGCACACTGCATCTTACACTAGGAGCCTGTTTTATGGAGCATTTGGCTCCATAGGACCAGCGCCAACTCTACTTTCTTTTTCTTCTCAACACTTTCTTGCTCCACTTAGGTGGAAGAAATTAGTAGAGGCAGCTGTCCACTGATCACCTTCAACCATACCTAGTCCAATACCAAATACTTTTGCTGTCACTGGTGTTTTTAAATATACAGATTTATTTTAACACATATTTTGTGCAGGGAACCAAAATTTCCCCAAAAAATGTGTGGGGCTCCCCCCAAATTCCATATCAAGCCCTTCAGGTCTGGTATGGATTTTAAGGGGAATTCTGCGCCAAAATTTAAAAAAATGGCGTGGGGTCCCCCCAAAAAAGTCCATACCAGACCCTTTATCTGAGCACGCAACCTGGCAGGCCGCAGGAAAAGAGGGGGGACAAGAGAGCGCCCCCCCTCCTGAACCGTACCAGGTCACATGCCCTCAACATGGGGAGGATGCTTTGGGGGTCCCCCAAAGCACCTTGTCCCCATGATTATGGGGACAAGGACCTCATCCCCACAACCCCTTGCCTGGTGGTTGTGGGGGTCTGTGGGCAGGGGGTTAATTGAAATCTGGAAGTCCCCTTTAACAAAGGGGACCCCCAGATCCTGGCCCCCATATGTGAATTGATAAGGGGTACACAGCTTTATAAGTCCTTTATTAAAAAGAAAAAAGAAAAAAAAGATTCCAGCGATGGAATCCATTCTCGGTATCTAACGATGGGTGACCTCCACGATCTAGCGATGATGTCCAGTGACACACACACGAATCCTTTCCAAATCAATTCCAGCTGTGTAATCAGAGGGCAGTCCATGCAGCACCTCCATGTAGAGTTTCAGCCCCGCCCTCCTCCTCCTCCTGCAGCTGTGGGAGTAACTCACAGATTTGGTTTTTGTTAACCTGAGTTACCAATCATCCCATGGACGTCTCAGCTTGATTCTATGGTTATTATTGATAAGTCCTGTGACCTTTTAAGGTCGAATATTTAAGGTGAGAGGCCATATTTTGCACATGGGAGGATATTGCTTTGGTCACTCACATTCACCTGCACTTTTATGCCGACTTATTGATTGGACTTTTTGGATTTTTCACTTTTATATGGACTTTTCACTTTTATATAGATTTTTCATTCACATGGATTATTTCCTCTTATGAATTTATTTATGTATTGTTTATATTTTCTTTATTTGCGCTGCACTGTTTTTCACTATGGCAGCATCAGCCTGACAGCTCTTATGTAGCTGAGGGCAGGGCCACCCGTCACGTGACCCCCGTCCCCCACTGATGCAAGGGGAAACACTTGGCTTTCCCATTGACATGTGACCTCCATTGCTAGTCCTGCTGTGCAGGCACGTGACCTCCCTTGCTAGCTCTGCTGTGCAGACATGTGACCTCCCTTGCTAGCTCTGCTGTGCAGACATGTGACCTCCCTTGCTTGCCCTGTTGTGCAGACATGTGACCTCCCTTTGCTAGCCCTGCTGTGCAGACATGTTACCTCCCTTACTAGCCCTGCTGTGCAGACACATGACCTCCCTTGCTAGCCCTGCTGTGCAGACATGTGACCTACCTTGCTAGCCCTGCTGTGCAGACACATGACCTCCCTTGCTAGCCCTGCTGTGCAGACATGTGACCTCCCTTTGCTAGCTTGCATTCATCAGAGGGGAATCTCAACCCTCCCCACTATGCTCTCTTAGGAAGGGAAGCAGAAGAATGTCAAATGACAGGACAGCAGGACTCTACAAAGAAGTTATTTAGCATTTTAATTTTAGAAAAACACACACACACACACACACACACACACACTGTACTGAACAGGGACCTAAAACAGAGAAAATCAAAGTAAATAATACATGTGACTTTACAACCACTTTAATATGTCAACCAAATGGTTAAATATATAACTGTGATGTGAAATTTTAAGAATTTGTCCTTATAAAAATATGGTTGCATAGAACATCCAACTGTTGTCCAAAAATATGGTAATGATAATACGACCTGTCATTGCATTAACATGCACTGTGGAACTGAACAGAGATAGATGGCTTATGTTATCAGCTAAATTTAGCAACAAAAATACTGCACTTGTGTATAAAGTGCAAACAGATAAGCAGCAACAAAAAAATTGATAAATATACACATAAACAAACATAGATTACAAAGTAAGTTGCGCTAAGTGAACATAATATAAATGTGGATGGATGGTAAATTCCAAAAAAATTTCAGCAATATAAATTGATAAGTCCAATTTCTTGAAACATATCCTGAATAAAGTGTTGGGTGCTGTGAACTCCAAATGCTATCCTTCACCAGGTGAATCACCAACATAAAGTAAGACTGTACTCTTACCACACACTGTGGACCCTCTGTTATGGAAGGTCAGACAAGCATAGGAAACTGTCAGCTCCTGGCACCAAGGGGAAATGGTGGTATAAGGAATATACCTATCTCCAACAGCACCTCCAGATGGCTGGATCAGAACCTAATGTCCGCCGAACAGATTACAAAAATAAATAAAAAGGGGGGTTTCCAATAGTGTAAAAAAAAAAACATTTAAAAGGTGTTTTATTCAGACACTGTGCTCAACATAAGATACACAGTGCATATAAAGCATAAAAACTGCAGTTTAAAATTCAAAGTTTAAAAGAACTTGCAGTGGCATAGATAGCATCTCGTCACCCAAATGATTTAGTCACTACAAGGACTTCTTCCAGGGCATAGAGACTGCCACCTGTCACCGCTATAAATACAAATGTGCTGATAGCCAAGCCTTGCTTTCATTTCCTGTTTGGCACATGGCAAAACCAAGCCTCAGTATGGATCATGCAACACATTGGTTGTTACGAGCCCGGCAGAAGTGACATAGTTAGCTGCACCTCCCTATCACAGGGGAAGTGAATACTGTGACCCGGAACTATAACACAGTATATTCCCATAACAGGACATAATGTTCACAGTGTCCCCAAATGGAGAAAAGCCAAATTACTAATCCAAAGAAACAAACAAGTGCAGTGCTATTGATATACAATGTCAAAGCACCGACAAAATATAAACAATGTAAAAATAGTGAACACCCCAGTTGAAGTTCATTAGAACGAAACATGTCGGGTTTCTTTGCTTATGACTGCGCTTAACCATATTTTATTTTTGTGATCACTTTTTAATCTTTGTACACACCGAAAGGTGTTTGCTGTACAATTTTTTTTATAAAAAAAATGTTTTGACCTATGCTATGTGAAGGCATTTTCTCTCTTTTTTTCTTTGATCTATGCCCTAACATCCCTGTTGCTACCAATGCGAGGGGCCATCCATTTTCTGATTTTGTTCACCACAAAACTACCTGGGATATCGAGCACTGGCTGGATTACCACCTGGAGATACGGCTCAGCTGTCCTTTGGAGGATCGTACGAAGAAGCAAGCACCATTTACACGCTGTTTAGACTCACCACTGCTGTGGTGGAGTCCACACCTCATGGTAAGAGTACCCATCTTTTCCTTTCCGGTGGTGGCGTCACATGTGTACAGTGGTGACAATATCCGCATTACATCTGGATCAATGCTAGCTACAAACCTCAGTGGATAGATTATTGACTGTCCAGGATGTTTTATACATAAAACTTTATTTTTTCATCATTTTTTTTGCACTTTAGTTTTGTGAGTTGTTCACTGGAGACTGAGTTCTCGCCTTATCCTTGGATTTGCTGTTATACAATCACCCACCTTTATTATAATTGGACATTTTTTAAATGTCCCCAGATTCACGCTTAATTGAAATATTTGCGTTTTATTCACTATTTTTACATTGTTTATATTTTGTCGGTGCTTTGACATTGTATATTAATAGTGCTGCACTTGTTTGTTTCTTTACACTTTGTCACAAGTTATCTGTTTGTTGGTGCTGGCAGCTTTTTTTCTATTATACACTTTATTGGCAGCGCAGTATTATACCTTTTGAATTGCTAATCCAGATGATGAATCTTAACCACTTGTAGACCCCTTCAATCTGATATACGTCGGCAAAAGGGCATGACTGGGCACAGGCACGTACAGGTACGTCGCCTTTAAGAGCCCAGCCGTGAGTCAGGAACAACATAGTCCTGAGCTCCATGACCATGCCTGCGGGACCCGTGGACCCAATCGCCGCCGGTGTCCCAAAATCGGGTCACAGGAGCTGAAGAACAGGGAGAGGTGAGTGTAAACAAACCGTCCCTGTGGCTTGTCACTGATCGTCTGTTTCATGTCATGCCCCCCTACAGTAAAAAAAAAAACACAACAGGACACACTTAACCCCTTAGCGCCCCTAGTGGTTAACCCCTTCACTGCCATTGTAATTTTCACAGCAATTAGTGCATTTTTATAGCACTTTTCGCTGTGAACATTTTGTAAATGCTATAACTTTTGCGGAAACCAATCAATAAACGCTTAATTGCGATTTTTTTTACCAAAAATATGTAGAATAATAAGTATCAGACTAAAACTAAGGAATTTTTTTTTAAAATATTTTTTGGGTCTATTTTTTGTAGCAAAAAGTAAAAAATATTATTAGTATTTTTTTAAATTGTCACTCTATTTGTGTTTAAAGCACACAAAATAAAAACCACAGAGGTGACCAAATACCACCAAAGGAAAGCTCTATTTGTGGGAAAAAAAGGATGCCAATTTTGTTTGGAAGCCATGTCACACGACCGCGCAATTGGGCAGTTCACACCAGACTCAAGTTCCGTACAGTTTTGTGTGCATTTTTTCTGCACAAAAAATGCATGCACAGTGTTTTCCATGTATTCAAATGGCTCTAGTTGGCTCTAGTTCACACCATGCAGTCAGTTTTCGGTCAGTTTCCGGTGCATAAACTGACCGGAAACTGACTGCATGGTGTGAACTAGAGCCAACTAGAGCCATTGGAATAAATGGAAAACACTGTGCATTTTGATGCTGAAAAAAAGCACACAGAACTGAATGGAACTGCGTCTGGTGTGAACTGGCCCTAATATAAAAAATAAAACGAGACTGGGCATGTAATAGAACAATATATTACAACCGATTATGTAATAATAAACTAAATGACAAAGATGTGGTACATATTAGTGACTAAATATATATTAAATTAATAATAAAAAAAAGGAAATATAAATCAAATCAGGACTATGAATTATTAATAAAACAATTGACATCCCAATCGACATTCAGGCCATATGAAATGTAACTCTTAAGGATAAATATCCATTTAGTCTCCATTCTGGAGAGTTCTCTAACTTTGAGATTACTTCGCCAGGGAGAGACAAAGTGATTTTTGACCACAAACAGGGTGCCCCTCATGTCCCTCTTGTGGGCCAAATCATAGTGGCGAGAGACACTATGATTGGGAAAACCCTTAATAATATTGGTAATGTGTTCATTAAGCCTCACATTAAGGGCCCATGTGGTCTGGCCCACATATTGTAACCCACATGGGCATTGAAGAAGATACACTACAAGTGTGGTGATACACGTCACAATTGGTCTGATGGTACATGTCTTTTTTGTTGTATTAGAAGAAAAATCCCACATTTTCCAAGTTTTGATACTATTTAACTGACAGACACGACACCTACCACATTTATGGAAACCCACAAGGTGGTGGAAAAGGGAAGGTCTCAGGGGAGGGTCCAGAATGCTTTGTACTACCCTAGTGTTGATATAAGGTGCACCCCTTTATACAACCTGGGGTTTAGGTGGAAGTAATGGCTCTAAAACACAATCATTTAGAAGGATGTGCAAATGTCTCTGAATAATAAGTTTAACAGCATAATGCTGGGAGGAGTAGGCTGTAATAAGTGGTACAGTAGGTCAGGGACATTTTGATGAAGATTGTTTTTATTCTATCCACTAACAAGGAACTGCGGTCTCTTCTGATTTATCTCTTCCATGATGTTACAAATATTTTCTGGATTATATCCTTTATCAACAAATCGCCGAAACAGAACTGTACACTGTGAATTGTAATCCTCTACATTAGTACAATTCCTCCTAATTCAGAGGAATTGACTTTTGGGGATCCCTTCTATCCATGCTTTGTGGTGACAGCTGTGTTTCTAGATGTAAGCATTTCGATCAGTGTTCTTAAAGAAAGTGGAAGTAATTAGATTTCCTCCTTCAACCTTGATGTTTAAATCAAGGAAATGTATATCAGTTTGACTGACTTCATAATTCAAACAAATCCCTCTTTCCTTTTAATTGAGAGAATTCAAAAACTCAATGAGTGAGGCGTGATCACTTTTCCATAGGAGGAGGATGTCATCTATGTATCGTACCGACAAGGCCAATTCTGGTCTCTGTGAGTATAGATGACATCCTCCTCCCATTTGGCCATAAAAAGATTAGCCACGCTGAGAGCATATTTTGCCCCCATTGTGACACCTCTGTCTTGGAGAAATTAAATTATGTGTTACTGCAAATTTTGAAGGTTCATGATGAACTCTATCTGGATGGGTAATAAACTTGAATCATGATTTAGAAAATGTGCAACTGCAGTTAGACACAATTTATTTGGGATGATGGTGTAAAGTGATGTTACGTCTGCTGTTACCAACCACCACCCATTCTCAAAAGGACATTCCCTAATTAGGTTAATAACAGACCTAGTATCTTTGACATACAAAGGCATGTTCCTAACCAGGGACTGTAAATAGGTGTTAATATATTTTCCCACCCGGAACGTTATAGATCCTATGGCACTTATTATGGGATGCCCTGGGGAGCAGACAGGATTTCTAAGTACTTTGGGTAAGTAGTATATAATCAGTGTTCTGGGAAAAGAAGGTCCTGGGAAAATTTTTTCCTTCTGATCTATGACCTCTTGTTGAAATCCCCTATTTACTACTTCAACCAATTCCTGTTGAAAATCTTGACCCGGGTCTTTCCTCAAAGGAATATAAGTGTCTCAATCGCTCAAAATCGTTTCTATTTCACTGATATATGCTTTTTTATCTAGTATCACAATCCCTCCCTCTTGTCAGCTGGTCTGATAACAAGATGAGAAAGAAAGTAGCCGCTCTGGGTGCGAGACTTGATGGAGATCCACCATGCAGATATCCTAGGTGCAGGCAATGCATTCAACAAGACAGGAACAAAAGGATGTTTCTGGATAACCGCAGTCTGAACAATTTTAGCCTTTATTAATTTGAGAACATTACTGCAAGCCTGAACAGGCACAATACCTAGTGCGAAACGCAACAGTTGCCCAGGTTTTTGTTTTGTTTTCTGTGACTTGTAGTGCTGTTCTCAATTCAATAAAGGCTACCATTTTTCAGAGTGCGGCTGTCCAGAAACATCTTGTTGTTCCTGTCTTGCTGAATGCATTGCCTGCACCTGGGATATCTGCACAGTGTATCTCCATCAAGGCTCGCACCCAGAGCGGCTACTTTCTTTCTCATCTTGTTCCTGTCTGATAACAAGATCTTTACGGTCACACAATTAATGTAGGCCTACTTCTAGCTGTGATGCCATTTTAGTTATTTTCAGCTTCACCATATCAAGGTCTCTTAAGCGTTACGAAGGTTAGAGGATTGTATCCCTGTGGAAACAATTCTACCTTCCTTAATAGAATTGGATGCAATGTATCATTTAATGTTGATTTTGCGGATATATTTGTGCACATTAATGAAGGTTTGACATTTTTTAAGTTGTTTATGGGGGGCAAATTTTAGTCCCTTGTTTCAGCATCAGTGAGGGGCTTGGAACTAAGGTTAAAAATACCCTCCCCCTTACATTCTTGTCCTTTTTCTTTTGAAGTCTCCTCCCCCTCTGGTCCCTCTCTTTGATTTTCCTGTTCTCTTTGTAGGTATCCATGTTGGGGAAACGGGGCACTGTATATAGGGGCGGTTGGAGGGGCCTGGTCCATCAAGGGGTGGTCTCCAAGCTGGACCCTTAATATAGTAATGATTATTTGAAGAATTGAATTTGGGGACTAGTTCAAACTTAGATGGATCCCCTCCTCTCTGTCTGTAATAATTCTGATTAGGGTCGCCATTACCATAATGGCAATTACTAAACTGTTGGTTACCGCCATGTTTAAATGGACCATAGTTGTTACCAAAAGGTTTATTTGGAAATTGCCTATGGTCCAGATATGATTGATTTTAAGGTCTAGGGTTATTACCCCTGTCATCAAGAGCCTCATACCTATTTTGAGTGGAAATATAATTTTCCCGTTGGGTACCTCCAAACCCTTCATCCTCATCCCTGTCCCAAAAATTCAATGGGGACTCATAGGGGGTTGAATAGGATTGGAGGAAATCTCCCTGTTCTGATTGATAGAGGGCGGGGACCTGATCGGTTTGCTCTAAATGGAACTTGCTGAAACTCTGCACCATGGGCCAGGACTGTATTACCCCCCATTCCAAAGGTTGGGGTTGTGTTAGATCACCCCCATTGGCTGCACCTAGTGCAATTTTATTTTGCCAGCCAAATACCAGTCCTGCTGAGTAATTTTTTTGTCCCTATTTTTTATTTTTATTTCTTCCTTCTCCCAAAAAATCTAGTGTAACGTTCCTTATACTCCTCACTTCCCTTAAAGCAACTTATTTTGTCTTTAATTTCCTGTACAGTATTTGGGAATCCAGCAAGGATAATTTTAGGACTTTCCTGTCTTTTAAAAACCTTAAAAGATCCAAACCTGCTCCATTAAAATATTTATACCAGTCTTCTAACTGGGTTTCGCCCTGTATATGGTCCTGCTGCGCGGGACCATACCTTCCTTGAGATATTGTTCAAAGAAAGCAATATCCCACTGTGCATGCATCTCAGAAACAAGGAGATTTTTTAGTCTGGTAAAGAGGCCTCCTACATCGTTAGTGTCTCCCTGAGATCATCAGAAGACACCCTCTGTGTTCAATTTACGTGTGGCTCTAAAATCAAAAACATCTATTGTGGTCTAAACACAGATTGCCACAGTGAACTTGAAAAGAAGGTGAAAAAATAAAATGTGATAATAATATAGAACTAAATCTATGACACAGCAGCAATATAGACAATTTTAAACATACAAGTAAATTTAGCAACAAAAATACTGCGCTTCTGTATAAAGTGCAAACAGATAAGCAGCAACAATTTTTTTTAGAAATATACACATAAACAGCTTACATAGCTTATGTTATCAGCTATTTCTGCATGGTTAGAAAAAAGTTAGTAAAAAGATTGTTATCAGAAATTATTTCCATTCACTATGGATATTATTTAGAAAAACATCTCCTACTAAAACCATTTTTTATAGAGAGACGAGGCTAAACATATCTAAGGTGGAGTTCTCTAAATGCAGAATACAATGTTTTCTGACTTCAAACCACTTTTGCCTCACATGTATATAATAGTAAAATGCCAGCAAGAGACAATTTTCCATGCAGAGCACAGTACAATATACATAAGCAGGATCATAAACAATTTTAGCTTAGAAGGAAATTGTTTTTACCAGTGCACAGGATAATTCTCTGAACATATTATCAGAAACTTACAAATATAAGAAAGTGGATGTAAAGAGATTGCAATGGATGCTACATAGCACACATTTACACATCCTTGCAAATTGTGACACACCACCCTCACCCCAAGCAACTGGCAACCAGCTGCACCCACTACACCAAATAGGACCACAAACTGCACTCTGTTCCCAGGAAAAAGCCACATTCCATGTCTCTTCTAAGTTCCACTTCCAAGAACCAAAAGTCACAAACCACTTTACAGACATTTGCCACAAAACAAGTTGTACCCTATATAAATGATAGTTGGTGGTCATTTTTGATTCCATGTAGACCTCTGCAGCCCATTACTACTTATAAATAGGGATGAGCCGAACACTCCCCGTTCAGTTCGGACCAGAACCTTCGAACGGACCGAACGTTCGCGCGAACTTTAGAACTCCATTGAAGTCTATGGGACTCGAACGTTCAAAATCAAAAGTGCTAATTTTAGAGGCTAATATGCAAGTTATTGTCCTAAAATGGGTTTGGGGACCCGGGTCTTGCCCCAGGGAACATGTATCAATGGAAAAATAAGTTTTAAAAACTGTTGTTTTTTCGGGAGCAGTGATTTTAATGATGCTTAAAGTGAAAACATTTTTTTGAAAAATTCCTTTAAATATCGTACCTGCTGACTGGGTGTCTATAGTATGCCTGTGAAGTAGCATGTGTTTAGAACTGTCCCTGCACAAAATGACATTACTATAAGAAAAAAGTAATTTAAAACTGCTTGCGGCTTTAATGTAATGTCTGGTCCCTGCAATATGGATGAAAATCATTGAGAAAAATAACATGGTTTTCCCCTCCCCCCTCCCCCCAGGTGATTACCAGCCCATTTGGCCCTATATACTTTGAACAACAGTATACAGGCGGTGCAAACAAGACAGGGACTGTAGGTTTGTTGTTAAGTAGAATCTGTTTATAATTTTGAACTGGTACTTTTTTAAAGTGTAGCTCTGGCCATAAAATCTATTTTTAAGCTTTTTGGAAAACATAGAGAAGGATTTTCACCCCTGAAACATTTGTTTTGCTGTCTGTGTGCATCTGTTCAGAAGATTGCACCTCACTTTCTGTCCCAATGACAAATGTTTTTTTTAAAATTAGATTTTTTTGTGAACCAAGGATTGGTGATAAAGCATCAGTGGACAGGAGACACCTCTTACAGAAGAGAATTTCCCTTCCTAGGGGTAGATTTCCTCTCACATCCTGTTGTCCCCTTCCGTTTGTAAGTTGGATGTTTGAAAGTAGGGGCCTGCCATGTATACTCTGCAGAAATTTGGGCCCTAGGTGTTGGTGTTGCCACAACACTGTTAGCCCTCACAGTTAGTCTTGGTGGGTGCTGGAACACCCTGCTGTGAACTATTATATCAAGAATTGTAATTAAATGCCATTGTTGAACAGTGGTAGAAAAATTGGGCCTTTGGTGCTGGTGCTGGCGCTGGTGCCACAACACTGTAAGTCCTCACAGTTACTATTGATGGGCACAGGAATGGGCCCTGCTGTTAAATATTAGATCAAGAATTGTAATTACATGCCCCTGTTGTACAGGGGCAGAAAAAAATGAGGCTTTGTTGGTGGTGCTGGTGCCACAACACTGTAAACCCTCACAGTTACCCTTGGTGGGCGCAGGAATGGGCCCTGCTGTGAAATATTAGATCAATAATTGTATTTACATGCCCCTGTTGAACAGGGGAAGAAAAATTGGGCCTTTGTTGGTGGTGGTGGTGGTGGTGCTGGTGCCAAAACACTGTAAGCCTCACAGTTACTCTTGGTGGGCACAGGAATGGGCCCTGCGGTTAAATATGATATCAAGAATTGTAATTACATGTCCCTGTTGAACAGGGGCAGACAAAATGGGCCTTTGTTGGTGGTGGTGGTGCTGGTGCCACAACACTGTAAGCCCTCACAGTTACTCTTGGTGGGCACAGGAACGGGCCCTGCTGTGAAATATTAGATGAAGAATTGTAATTACATGCCCCTGTTGAACAGGGGCAGAAAAATTGTGCCTTTGTTTGTGATGCTGGTGCTGGTGCCACAACACTGTAAGCCCTCACAGTTACTCTTAGTGGGAGCAGGAATGGGCCCTGCTGTGAAATATTAGGTCAAGAATTGTAATTACATGCCCCTGTTAAACAGGGGCAGAACAATTGGGCCTTAGCCACTGGTGGTAGTCTCAGAACTAAAAATGTTCTTACAAGCTATCAGCATGATCATTGAGGAGGAAAAGGATAGTCGCTCAGCATAACAGGATAGTCACTCAGCAACAGCATAGGCAGTCTTGAAGGGATATGACATACAAGTACAAGTCCATGGGTTTCTTGGGACTGTAATTGATCCTTGAAGTCTGCTGCTGATGCTGAGTGCTAGGCTCCACCTCCATGCTGACACAATCCTCCTCCTCCTCGTCCTCTTCCTGTGTGATAGGCGGGCAAGCAGGAACACTGTCTGGATAAAGGGGGCCTTGAGAGCTAAGGAAGTCCTCCTCTTCCTCCCTCTGTTCTGCCTCAAGGGCCCTGTCCATTATTCCATGTGGCCTCCTCAAATGGTGACAGGACAGTGCATGCATCCCTGATCATGGCCCATTGGCGTGGGGGAAAGAAAACAAGCTCCCCCGACCCTGTCCTGCCGCCATATTGGCACAGATACTCATTGATGGCCCTCTGCTGCGTGTGCAGCTGCTGCAGCATGGCCAACGTAGAGTTCCACCTGGTGGGTATGTCACAGATTAGGTGGTTCTTGTGCAGGTTGTATTCCTTTTGGAGGTCTGCCAGCCAAGCACTGGCATTATATGACCGTCGGAAATGCACACAGAATTTCCTGGCCTGCTTCAGGATGTCCTGTAAGCCTGGGTACCTGCCCAAGAACCGCTGCACCACCAGGTTAAGGACATGAGCAAAACAGGGCACATGGGTCAGTTGTCCCTGTCGCAGGGCGGAGAGGAGGTTGGTGCCATTGTCGCAAACCACCATTCCTGGAATAAGCTGGCATGGCATAAACCACCTCTGAGCCTGCCCCTGCAGAGCTGACAGAACCTCTGGCCCAGTGTGGCTCCTGTCCCCCAAGCACACAGCTCAAGCAACGCATGGCATCTCTATGCCTACGTACCTGTGTAGCCCTTTGAACGCCTACAGAGCACCGCTGGTTCCGAGGACACATCAGCACAGGAAGAGGCCACAGAGGAAGAAGAAGAGGAGGGGGTGGAGGAGAGAGGTGTGTCACAATGACCAGTAGTAGCATTTTGGAGACATGGTGGCGGAACAACCTCCAACACTACTGTACCTTGTCCTGCATCCTTCCCAGCTGCCAGCAGAGTCACCCAATGTGCCGTGAAAGATAGGTAACGTCCCTGTCCATGCCCGCTGGACCATGAGTCAGCGGTAATATGCACCTTACCACTGACCGCCCTGTCCAGCGAGGCATGGACATTGCCTTCCACATGCCAGTAGAGAGCCGGAATCGCCTTCCATGAGAAAAAGTGGCGTTTGGGAACCTGCCACTAAGGTACCGCCCATTCCACAAACTCACGGAAGGGGGTAGAATCTACCATCTGAAAAGGCAGCAGTTGAAGTGCTAGCAATTTAGCTAAGCTAGCATTCAACCGCTGGGCATGTGGATGGCTGGGAGAAAACTTATTTTGGCGCTGCACTAGCTGGGGCAGGGAAATTTGGCTGGTACAATCTGACATTAGTGTACCAATAGTACATTGCCTGCAAGTACTCGGCTTTGACACACCTAATTCTACACCTTCAGTCCTATCAGTGCAGGCTTTAGAGAGGACTGAAGGTATAGTGGGGTTGGAGATCCCAGCAGATGAGGAGCAAGGAGAGGTCTGCTTTGTTCTTTGGTGTGGGTATTTGAGGTACGCTTGCCAACGAACTGCATGCAGGTCGACATATGTCTGTTCAAGCATGCAGTGCCCAAGCAGGTAATGTTTTGGCCACGTGAGATACGCTTGCGACAAATGTTGCAAATAGCAGCGGTGCGATCTGATGCACTCGTCTCAAAAAAGGCCCACACCAAAGAACTTTTGAAATAACGCAGAGAGACAGCAGCGCCCTGCTAATGCGGAGCTCTGCGTTGTGATGCAGTCGGTGTGCTGCCCTTAAGCTGGCCCCTGGAGGGCATCCTGCCTTGTTGGAGATGTGCCTCCTTCTCCTCCTCCTCCTCTCTCCTATCAGGCACCCACGTGGAGTCAGTGACCTCATCATCCCCTCCCTCCTCATCACTGTAGAAAACCTGGCAGTATGCTGCAGCTGGGGGAACATGACTGCCAGATTGCTGTACTTCTTGGGCACCCCCTCTCTCTGGGCTCACGTTACTACCTTCCTCTAGCTGTGTACCATCATCGGAGCCTTCAAAACACTGCGCATCCAACTGCAGCATGTACCCAACACTGTGGTCAAACAGTTCGGGGGACTCCTTTAGGAGGACATGGTGGGGCTAGGGAAGGAGTGACTGATGCCATTGAGCATAGGGAAGAGGCCGCGTTGGCATCTGCTTTGCCAGACAAAGTACCCTGAGCCTGGGTGAGAGAAGATTGGGAGGATGAGGATGGCTTGGTCATCCACTCTACCAAGTGTTCGGCATGTTGCGGCTCAACATGGCCAGCTGCCAAAAAAAAGGATGAGCGTGTCCCACGGCCACGTGCTGATGAGGATGCACCGTGTCCACGACCAGCAGCACTGTTGCCTCTAGACGCAGAGCCTGCTTGCTCTCCTTTATCGGCTTGTGACTCTCTGCCTCTTCTTGTTGTCCTTCCAGACATACTAATGGCCTGCAGGGAGATGTAGCTGCACAAATACTGACAATACTTGCTGATCAGTCACTGCCTGTGGTATTAATATGAGAACACCAGCAATTGTATTCACGTGGCTTTAGGTGCACACTGTGCAAAGGACACAGTACACCAAGTGAAAATACTTGCAGATCCCTGCTTGTGGTATTAATATGAGAACACCAGCAAATGTATTGACGTAGCTTTAGGTGCACACTGTGCAGAAGACAGAGTACACCAAGTGAAAATACTTGCAGATCCCTGCCTGTGGTATTAATATGAGAACACCAGCAAATGTATTAACGTAGCTTTAGGTGCATACTGTGCAGAGGACACAGTACAACAAGTGAAAATACTTGCTGATCAGTCACTGCCTGTGGTATTAATATGACAACAACAG
Source organism: Rana temporaria (assembly GCF_905171775.1). Lineage (NCBI taxonomy): Eukaryota > Metazoa > Chordata > Amphibia > Anura > Ranidae > Rana > Rana temporaria. The sequence goes on from NC_053493.1 coordinate 224,270,592, forward strand.
CAATTGTATTCACGTCGCTTTAGGTGCACACTGTGCAGAGGACACAGTACACCAAGTGAAAATACTTGCAGATCCCTGCCTGTGGTATTAATATGAGAACACCAGCAAATGTATTGACATAGCTTTAGGTGCAAACTGTGCAGAGGACACAGTACACCAAGTGAAAATACTTGCAGATCCCTGCCTGTGGTAATAATATGAGAACACCAGCAAATGTATTGACATAGCTTTAGATGCACACTGTGCAGAGGACACAGTACACCAAGAGAAAATACTTGCAGATCCATGCCTGTGGTATTAATATGAGAACAGCAAATGATTTCACATAGCTTTAGGTGCACACTGTGCAGAGGACTTAGTACAACAAGTGAAAATACTTGCTGATCAGTCACTGCCTGTGGTATTAATATGACAACAACAGCAATTGACACGTGACCCGTCTGACAGCTCTTTTATAACTGAGGGTGGGCTCTCGCCCCCTCTGATGCAATGGGGGTTTCCCGTGACATGTCAGAGGGGGCGGGGTCACCTGTGACACCATGGGGAAACCGCCTGAAACCATGTTGCGTCACCCATCTACATCATGTGTGACTCCGCCCTCAGTTATAAAAGAGCTGTCAGACGGGTCGTGCGTCATTCGGCTGGAAGCCTCCTATGGAGGTGGTATTGTTTGTTGCAGCGGTTCGGACTCATAGAAGGATTACGGCACTGGATTTTTTTTTATTAACGGACTTGTCCTAACTTTGTGTGTGTCTCAAAGTTTGAGACCTACACAACTTAAAGTGGTTGTTAAAGCGGAGTTCCACCCAAAAGTGGAACTTCCGCTTAAACCACTCCTCGCCCCCTTACATGCCACATTTGGAATGTAATTTTTTTGGGGGGGGAGTGGGGGCTTCAGTAGGAGTGTGACAGTGGGTGCCCGGCTGTGAAGCCGACAGCTGTCACGGCCGGGTGTCCATAGTTATAATGGAGGCGCCGGTGGAGAAGGGGGGAAGAGAAGTGAGGCTCCGGGCGGTGTGTCGCTGGACTGTGGAACAGGTAAGTGTATGTTTATTAAAAGCTAGCAGCTACACTTTTTTTAGCTGCTGACTTAATAAACATAATAAAAGGCTGGAACTCCGCTTTAAGCCACTCTAACCTGTATACACCATCAGCACTGCCTCCTATTGTAGTACCCCCCTCTGTGTGTGATTTATAAAAATAAATGCTGCAAATACCTAATTTCCCTGCCAAGACTGCAATTCATACATAACAGGCCAGCTTTCTCCTTTCCTTCTCTAAGAGATGCAGTGGGAGGGGCACAGCTTCCTCTACTGATGTCCATCTGGAGGGGAGGAGGAGATGATGCGAGAGCTGGCTGGTCATGTGATCACAATCTCAGCTCTTAAATTACATTTTTACAGAATTTATATTTATAAATCATTCACAGAGGGGGACACTGCAATAGGAGGCAGTGCTGATGGTGTATACAGGTTAGTCTTATGAGAGCAACAAGAGAGTGTGGGGTGGCTCACACACAGACAGAAAGGGGAGGGGGGAGGACACAGGAGCAGAGAGGAGAGCAGATAGCAGGCTGATGACAGAGGAACGTAAACTGACCACAGTGTCTAGTCTCAGCAGCCATGATACACTGTGGTCAGTTTACAGAGGGGTGGGGAGAAACTGGCATGATCAGACATGATTTTTAGGTGTTACAGGGGGCTAAATGACACCGGACAAGCACTGTTCCTATAACATGCTTTAAAGGAGTAGGATTGATTTTGAGATGGTAGTATTTTAGTTAATATCAAACTAATTTTTATTTCAGGATAAACCTACCTTGTCTATGTCTATATCCTGCCTATGGTCTTGTACCAATTCTAGTCAGTGTCTATCAAACACATTGTTAAATGTCCCTTATGGCAGTGTGCCAGTGTGAATTAGCATAAGTAAAATACAAACAGTCAGGGTGTAGAGTACAGTGCAAGTCTCAAACAGCAGTCTGATACAATTATATTAAGTTGATAATATAGCAGTAGTATTCAAATACCTCTGAATATACAATGTTTAGGGTACATTGTTCATTACCATCATGTATTTATATCAGGGAGATCTATATACCTTTTCATCCAGGTACTCCACGACTTGGAGAAGGCATCATATTTCAGAGCATCATGGCCAGGATGCACTTAAAAAGTATAGTTATGATTTACTCATCTCAGCACATCTGAGGTTAGGAGGTTAGGAGCTAGAGTTGATTTCCAGTTCCTAAGTACTACTAAGCATGCCGCTAGTAATATGTGGGTAATAACTGGTTGGTATGAGGCGGATAGCGGTCTATACCGATATTTAGTAGAGCTAGAGCAGATGTTGGGTTTACTAATATCCCTGTGCAAGTAGAAAATAATTGGGACGCCGGATTCAGAAAGCACTTACGCCGACGTATCTTCTGATACGCCGCGTAAGTGCACTGATGCGCCGTCGTATCTATGCGCCTGATTCTTGAAATAAGATACGCCTGAATTTTGGCTCCATCCGACCGACGTAAGTCTCCTACGCCGTCGTATCTTGGGCGCATATTTACGCTGGCCACAAGGGGCGCTTCCATTGATTTACGTGTCGAATATGCAAATGGCCGAGATACGCCGATTCACGAACGTACTTGCGCCCGTCGCTGTAATCTATGCCGTTTACGTAAGGCGCACATCCGGCGTAAAGTTATTCCACATAAAGCAGGTGTAAGTCATGTTAGGGTATGGACAGCCATCGTATTTTATGTCGTTTACGTAAGTTGCACGTGAATGGGGCTGGGCGTAGGTTACGTTCACGTTGTAGGCATTTTTTTTTTAAGTAGCTTGCCTCTTAACCTCAAATATGGCCAGAATTTAATATTAAGATTCATCCTTGGCCCAAGCAGATTTGCACATTCCTACTTTTCTAGTGATACAGTATTGGCTACCTGTTTCAAGAACTGGTAAACATATATTACTGCATGCATTTGAAATAAAATTGTATGTAAAAAATAAATAAAATTCCCAATATAATAATTCATATAATAACAAATAATGTTATACATCATTGGTAAAGTTTAAAAGTTACATTCATCAAGGCGACCATGTTCCTGTGGTTTAGTGGTAATGGTGTTTATTCAGAGGGAGAGTAAAACAAAACATCTATTTATCTATCCTCATAAATTATTAGAGAAAATTCCTGCTGGGCCCTATAAACATCATTTAAATGAATGTATCAGTCATTAAATCATAATATTATGATTATTATGGATAAGGTTAATTACAGCTGACGATACAATTTCTGATCCAAATGTCATCCAGTCAACTAGATAATCAGTCACTCAGCTCATATAGATAATCAATTGGCCGTTATCACCTTAACCTCAGTAATAAAGTCAATGTTATCTCTAGCAAAACAGAGTTGGATAAGTAAATAAGTTATAGAGTAATTTAAGAAAAAAACATTTGCATACATTTCCTGGCACTTACAAAAAAATAACAATAGCATTGGCAACAGAAGTAGAAGCAATAGACTATTGTCATTAATTCATGTATTCAAGGCTGAATATTCTTGACCCCGCGTACTTTGACAATCAAGGCTGTTCTGCAGTTCTTTCTTTATTTTCAAAATAAAACTTTTTAACCTATTTAACAGGCATATGTCAGTGTTATTTTATACAAATTAGTATAAACACATGGTAAAGCAGGACACGTGGTGCAGATGCAAGTAGTTATGAAGGGGCATAATATCAAGGTTGCTAAATTTCCGATTACCACTTTTTTGCTTGTCAAGTTGCCATCAATTTCCCCCCAAACACACCCTAATGCCGCGTACACATGGTCGTTCTTTGTGATGAAAAAAACAACATTTTTAAAAATGTAATTTAAAATGACCGTGTGTGCAGAAAACTTTGTGTTTTGTCTCCTAAAAAACGACCAAAAACAAATTCGAACATGCTTCAATTTTTTATGTCGTTTTTCAAAATGTTGTTTTCTGTGTCATAAAAAATGACCGTGTGTGGGCTAAAACGACGTTTAAAACAAAGTTTTTAAACCCGCGCATGCTCAGAAGCAAGTTATGACGTGAGCTTGAATGGAACAGAGTACCGTTGTACGTGCTGTACGTAGCCGCGCTTTGCTAAAGCTTTTTGAAAAAACGATGGTGTGTAGGCAAAGTCGTTTTTTAAAATGAAGTTTGAAAAACGTTGTTTTTTTTCATGATAAAAAACAACGTTTTTTTCCAAGACAAAAAGCGACCGTGTGTACGCGGCATAATACCACCTCAACATAATATAAGTAAAATGTTATCTTAGTCGTCTATGTCGTATCATAGCTATTTGTGCCATTTCAGGTTTATTTAACCATTCTGACCACAATTTTTGACCAAAACTTATTGAGGCAACCATGTTGCTGGCAAGTTAACTTATCCAATGTAAGATAGGTATTAAAGGAGTTGTAAAGTCTCAAGGTATTTCACCTTAATGAATCCTGTGCTGCAACTGCCCCTCAGAGCCCCCCTTTTCCTTACCTGAACCCGATCATTTCAGCGATGAGAACGAACCCAGCAGCTAGAGCCGCTCTCACGGGTCCACATTGGATAGATTGATAGCTGTCAATCAAATCCAGTGACATGGAAGCTGATGGATGGGGCCGGGTCCCACTGTCTGTGTCAATGGATGCAGCAGCAGGACTCGGGAGCACGCCCGCACTAGTGCCCCAATGGAATGTGGTTCTCCCTGGGGGCACTCGATGAAGAGGAGGAGCCAGAAGCACCACCGGGGACCCCAGAAAAGGGGGATCGGGGCTGCAAGTATGACATGCTTGTTATTTAAAAAAAAAAAACCTTTACAATCACATTTTTATTTATTTAACCCAACTTTCAACAGTAAGGGGTAAGGACAATAATCACTTGTTAGCTACAAATATCATGTCTTACAACAAGAGTAAGGTAATGCTAACATAAATAAATGATTATCCTCTAGTGTCTCAAATCCAGGTTAGACGGGTGTTTTGAATGTGTGTACTATAGACTCTGTTGATAAGATTTGTGATATCTTGCCAGTATTAAATAGTTTTAGGCAGTGTTATACAGTAGGTGCACGCGATATTGTGTCAATCTCGCTCCCTTTCTCGGCGAGATTGACCACCTACGAGCCCCATCGCGGGAGCCAGCACCGAGCTGGCTTGCCGCGATAGAGACAAAGCCGTCATAGAAGCGACGGGAGATCCAACTTGGATTCCCGCCAATTCTACACGTGTGCGGCGTTTGTTATGAATCCTGAGGGGGAAGTCCCCGCCGGATTTTAAATAAAAATCCGGCATGGGTTCCCCCTCAGGAGCATACCGGGCCCTTAGGTCTGTTATGGGTTGTAAGGAGAGCCCCCCTACGCCGAAAGCACCCCAGAGCACCCAACCCCCCCATGTTGAGGGCATGCAGCCTGGTACGGCTCAGGAGGGGGGGGGCGCTCGCTCGTCCCCACTCCTTTCCTGGCCGGCCGGGTAGCGTTCTTTGGATACGGGTCTGGTATGGATTATAGGGGGACCTCCTACGCTGTTTTTTCGGCGTAGGGGGGCTCTCCTTACAACCCATAACAGACCTAAGGGCCCGGTATGCTCCTGAGGGGGGAACCCATGCCGGATTTTTATTTAAAATCCGGCGGGGACCTCCCCCTCAGGATTCATAACAAACGCCGCACACGTGTAGAATTGGCGGGAATCCAAGTCGGATCTCCCGTCGCTTCTATGACGCGCTTGCTGGAATGTGCTGTCACCATTCAAGCGAGTGCGAGATGTCGGCACCCTGTCGCCGAGAATCAGCGCGATGCTGTCGTGCTAAAAACACATTCTCGGCGGCAGGTACTGTAGCATATGCAGCAGGGCACCCACATCTAAAATGTGAAAAAAATGGGAAAGCAACTGCGCTAATATATTGGGTGGTAGAAAAATGAATACTACTGTGTGATAATCAAATGTGATAAAGTGAAGCTGCACCTTACTGGATATATAGAAACAGTGAAAACATAAGGAAAAAACAAGATGCGCTACACATAATATAAAAATACCCAAAACCGAATAAAATTAATTGTCCGTGAGTAATGTGAGGAGTTTAAATGAACAACAAAATATCAAAAAAAGTCCTTGATAAAAGCAAAACGTCCTTTCACCAGTGAATAAGAAAAGAAAAATCCATGTTGATAAGTGACAATCCAATAAGAAGAGACCTCCACCAAACGAGTAATGAATCTGCTTACCAGATTCCCGGTGGTCTCTTAGTTAAAAGAAGACCCCAGGTAGCATGAAGATTTAAACTCTGGAGAGTAGGGAAAGTCGGAGGCGCATGCGCGGCAGCTCCCAAGATGGCCGCCGGCTGTTAGAGCTCCGCTCCACCACGGCCCTGTGATAGCCACCGGAGCTCTCAGGGCGCCCCCCCAGCACTCTATCCGGGATCTTCGGGTAGGGGAAGTACCCGGGAAACAGCCCAGAACAGTAGCGCCGGCCCGGAGGGACTACTCACGGCGGATGGCGGCGTCTCCCGGCCCCCTCAGCTACGCCAAAATGGCGGCGGCGCGGCCAGACATACCTCCGGAGGGAGACACAGGAGGATCCATAGCAGACCAGGACCTCGATCTTCCGCCTTCCCCAGGTACGGACTACCCCCCACTGCCCCAGGCAGCATCCCCAGCATCCACAGAGTCCTTGCTGGGAAGGATGAGCTATGGCCCCCCCTCTACCCCCAGGCTGGATCCACACACAGGCCTACTGCTGGAGGTCAGTGATGCTGCTGATTCTGCTCCCATCCCCACTGACTTTCCATCTATGATGGAGGCTTTTGCACAAATGCTCTCTAAAAGCTTAGCACAAAATGCTGCCCAGATTACTTCATCTATCCACGCTGATCTGCAGCAAATAGGGATGAGGATGGACATAATTGAACAAAAGGCTGATCAGTCGGTGGCTCGGATCAATCAGAACACAGCACGGCTGCAGGAGGTTCAGGATCAATTAGAAACCGCTTTTGCAAAAATTGATGACCTCGAGAACCGATCGAGACGCTATAACTTTAGGGTCAGGGGGCTCCCCGAGTCGGTGAAAGAGGTGCAGGTTGCTGTGAAATCCCTCATAAAAAACCTTATTCCAGATATCGCTGATTATCGTCTGGAGCTGGACAGAGCTCATAGGGCACTGCAGCCCCCCCGCTCAGATGGTCTCCCCAGAGACATAATTGTAAAGCCCCACTTTTATTCGGTCAAGGAAGATGTGATGAGGAAGGCGAGATACGCGGAGAACCTGACGCTGCATGGTCACAAGATACAGATTTTTGCCGACCTTTCCCCATACACGGTGCAGAAAAGACGATCGCTTAAACCGCTGCTGCAGCTTCTACTGGAAAAGGAAATCACCTATAGATGGTCCTTCCCTCTCCGTCTGAACTTTTCCTTCAAGAACAAAAGCTATGGCTTCTCCTCCTTGGCTGAGGGGGAGCACCTCCTGACTCATCTGGGGATCCTCTCACAGGATCCCGTGGCCATGCAGACCGGCAGGGGCATCCCTGCTTCTACCAAGAGACCCTCACCAGCGAGCCCGTTGCAGCACACCTGGCTGAAACAAGGCCACAAGCGCTCCAAGGAAAACTTCCCGCCATGAGGGCCTTCTCCCCTTTATTTGGATCGGAGATCTGATCGGCGAAGTTCTCGCATCGACTACGTCATGACTTGTCTTTTCCGCCTCCCCCTCCCACCCCCTTCTTTTTTTTTTTTTTTTTTGATGTTTGTTTCCTTTAGGAACCCTACGGGCGCGGAAGCCCTGCCTACAGCGACTTTCTTACGGTGCTATTTAACCGCATTCTTCTTGCAGGTTGCCCGGTTGGACCTTCAATGCTGAACTGGGGGGGGAGGGTGGGTGTTATTCGCCCTTTCATTGATGGGGAGGATTACTCGGGCACCGGTTAGCCTGTGGTGGTCGTCCCCCTCTGGCACTCTGTGGATGCCCTGCGCGGGGTCTCTTGTCCCTTAAATGCCTTTGTGTTTTTTTTTGTTTTTTTTTGTTTTGGTTTTTTTGTTTAGTATATGTTTATCTAACTGACGATAGCCATTTGATCGTTGAACTGGTGTTTCTGATAGGATCCTCTGGGTGACGGGGGGCGGCGGCGCCTCCTGTGGTCCAGGGGATGGCTTCTAAGATGCCCCCGGGCTCTGCTCTATTCGGGTAGTTCAGGGCCCCCGGGGGTCCGGGCGGAGTTTGGGGAAATGGCCGGGTAACTATTGTTTTAGTTTATGCATTCGTAGTTGGGGCGCCCTGATATGTTGAGCAGATTGGGCTCGGTTCTGAGCCTTTAGTTTCGTTAGTTTTAGGGTGGTTGGGCTGTGGTGGACCCAGTGCACCTCACTTAAGGACCGGGAGTGCTTATTGTGCTCCATTAGTCCTTCTACGGTTTTCCCGGTTCCAGGGAATTCTGGGCCTCTCAGGTTGAAGGGTGGGTGATGGCCAGTCCATCCCGACCCCTGGGTGGGTGGGGGTCGGGGGACCCCCGGGTTTATGGTTCTGATATTGTTACTGTATTTGTTCAGTCCATTTTCTTGTTCTACAAGTATGTAACCTGCCTCTCTTCTTTCCTCCCTTTGTTTCTGCTTCTTCTTCTTCCTGAAACGGCACATCTGAGTTCCCACGGTTGTCATGGCTGTCACCGTCTTCACGTCCCAGAGCCCGGGCCCCCGTCTCCTCTTCATCTCAGGAACCCCCGGTGAGTGCTGCTCTTTGGATCAAGGTAAGCTCAAAGGTTTTGCTGTAGTGCCTCCCGCTCTGATCCATGCCTAATACACATCCTTCTAAACCCTCCCTCAAGATTATCTCACATAACACTCAGGGCCTTAACTCTCCCGTAAAACGTAGGAAACTTTTCCAGCAATACCACTCCATGCATGCAGACATCCTCCTGTTACAGGAGACTCACTTCCCGGCCACGTTTAAACCCTCCTTCCTTCACCAGCACTACCCTCAATTTTTCTTAGCATCGGCAGACAATAAAACAAAAGGGGTGGCAATCTGCTTTGCCAAACATATCAATCTCTCTCAACCGGAGGTGGTCACTGACCCGTTAGGGCGCTACATTCTGGTATCCGGTCACATTGACGGAGAACTATACTCCTTTGTATCATATTACACCCCCAATACAAGTCAGAAACCATTTTTTGACTCCCTACTCCACAAACTTCTGCCTCAGCTCAAAGGGACAGTTTTTATTGGCGGCGATTCCAACACCGCCTTTGACTTCTCACTTGATAAATCAAGGGTTGGGAAACTAATGCCCAGGCGTCCCACTAAACAAAGTGTTAAAATCGCTAAACTACTAAACTCGGCGGGGCTGATTGACATTTGGAGGGAGGTGAACCCCCGTGCAAAGGACTACACCCATTTCTCTGCCCCGCACAACTCCTTTGCCAGGATAGACCACATTTTCACACGCTCCTCCACAATACCTCTGATTAGGACCTCCAAGATAATTGACACTCCCCTCTCAGACCACCCGATGGTCACTTTGACAGCATTGCGATCCTCGGGAGGGAGAGGTCCCCCGCGTTGGCGTTTGCAGGAGTCCCTTCTGAGTGACCCAATCCAGTGTTCCCTTCTGGAAGAGGCTATTAAGGATTATTTCCTTGTTAATGCGACCAGCGAAGTCTCTGCTGCCACTGTCTGGGCTGCGCACAAATCGGTTATTAGGGGTAAGCTTATTCAGCTGAGGTCGAAACTTAAGGCAGAACACAGAGCGGACATACTGAAACTTACGGAGGACTTTCGTACTCTTGCTAAGGCTCACAAACGACACCCCACGGCAGAGTCTCTGGAGAAATTAGACAGGGCACGAGCCCTACTTAACTTGAAACTGACAACAGACGCTGAAAGGCACCTTAGATGGACAGGGGCAAAATTTTATTCCCAGAAGGACAGGATCGGATCTAAATTGGTGATAAAGCTGAGTCCCAAACAACGCACTTTGACCTTCCCTAAAATTCGGGCGACCTCAGGGGACCTGACGCAAAACCCAACCAAGATCATGGATGCGTTTTTGCAGTTCTATTCGGATCTATACAAGCCTTCCCAATCTCCCCGGGGCCCTTCGACGAACACATTTTTAGATGATCTCTCTCTGCCCACTCTGTCTATAGAGCATAGAACTCTCCTTGAGAGTCCGTTCACCTCAGAGGAAATTCTAGACACTATTAAATCCCTTAAGTTAGGTTCTTCGCCTGGGCCGGATGGATTCTCCACCGGATACTACAAGAAATTTGGACCCTGTCTGGCACCGCATCTGGCTCGGTGGTTCAACTCTCTCAGGGAGGGAGGTCACCTGGATAGGGATCTGAACTCAGCATTTATCTCAGTGATTCCCAAACCTGACAAGGACGCTAGCGAAGTGGGTAACTACCGCCCGATCTCACTGATTAATAATGACGTTAAAATTATGACAAAAATTTTGGCCAATAGGGTTTCGGGCTTTATAGCGGCATACATCCATAAAGACCAGGTGGGTTTCATCCCTGGGAGGCAGGGCCCAGACCAGATTCGACGGGCCATTGATGTCATTTCGCTGCTCAAGTCACGGTGGGATGGGGGTCCCCAACAAAAAGGCTTTTTGCTCTCCATAGACCTACACAAGGCCTTCGACTCCATAGATTGGGCCTACCTGTCAGATATCTTGGGGAGGTGGGGCTTCGGCCCATATTTCTTAAATCTGATACGAGCACTGTACTCAAACCCCACTGCGCAGGTACGCTTAATGGGCCGGTACTCGGATTCTTTCACCATAGGGAGGGGTACCAGACAGGGCTGCCCGCTCTCTCCCCTCCTTTTTGCTATGGCCATAGAAACATTGGCCATAGCGATTAGATCTAACCCTGACATTAGGGGTGTGAAGTGCGGGCTAGGGGAACACAAGTGCGCGCTATACGCGGATGACCTTCTCCTCTTTATTACCTCTCCTCTGATCTCCACTCCTGTAATTCTTAAGACGCTGCGGGCTTTTAGTGAGGTTTCGGGACTGAGAGTTAATATGACTAAATCAACAGCGTTAAACATTACAGTCCCCCCGGACCTTCTCAATCAGCTCTCTAATAATTTTGAGTTCTGCTGGGCCCCCGGTGCTATCTCATACCTAGGCATTAAACTGACGTCAGACGTGGATGGTCTTTTTAAAGCCAACTATCCCCCTATGATACTGAAATGTAGAGGCGACTTGGACGTGTGGTCGAGGTGTGGTCTATCCTGGCTAGGTAGGGTCCACGCAGTGAAAATGACCCTTCTCCCTCGCCTGTTGTACTTGTTCCGCTCCCTCCCTGTGCCAGTTGCTAAACGCTTCCTCAGTACACTGCAATCACAAATAGTTCGCTTTGTGTGGGGTAATAAGGGGTATAGGTGTCCCTCGGGAATTCTTTTCCGCCTGAAATCGCAGGGCGGTCTGGGTCTCCCAAACCTCTGGAGTTATTATCAGGCAGCTCAACTTACACAAATCTCAACAGCCTTTTTTAGGGGGCCAAAGCCAGACTGGCTTTCCATGGAAAGAATGGCTACCCCTTTGCATACCATTGATTACCTGCTATGTTGTGACCCCGGGGTCAGGCCTGCAATATTGTCCCCCACTCTCTCACACTCTGTAGCCTTAAGCACAAAGCTCCTTGGATTTCCTGCTCTGACATCCTCCCTTAGACCCCTGGCTCATTTATTTCATAATGCGGCTTTCCCCCCAGGTTTGAACATTGAGGCCTTCCGGTGGTGGACCGATAAGGGGCTATACCGCATTGGACACTTTTTCTCGTCGGCGGGCCCGATTTCCTTGTCCCATTGTAGGAAGAAACTGGAGATGCCCGACTCGGAGCTCTTCAGATTTGCCCAAATCTCCCATTTTATACGCTCTATTTGGACAGACAACAAGGTTCCCCTCATGGTAACGCCCTATGAGCATTGGTGCTCTTCTGCAGAGGATCAGAGGGGAGGCATTTCCTTGATCTACACAGCTCTCGCTTCTAAGGTGGACAAGCCAACTTATGCCCGGGTCTGGGAGGAGGACGTGGACGGTTCATGGGATACCGCGGTCTGGTTCCAAGCGGCACAGAGGTCGTATAAAGGTATTCTTAACATTTCTCTCATAGAGGCTAGCCTAAAAGTTTTGGTAAGATGGTACTATGTTCCTTCCAGGCTGGCAAGGATATTTCCAGGGTCCTCGCCAGTGTGCTTTAGGGGGTGTGAACTGGAGGGCTCCATGCTCCACATTTGGTGGTTGTGCCCCCGTATTAGAGCCTTTTGGCAAAAGGTGTTCCGCACCATTAGCGCCTTAACCGGAGTGGGGGTGGCTCCCCATCCTAGCGTGGCCCTCCTGAATCAGTATATCCCTAACCTGCCCAAAAGCTCCCAGACCTTGTCACATTTCATTCTCCTGGGCGCCAAAATGTCCATTGCCAAAGCCTGGAAGAAGCCTAGGGTCCCCTTTCAGGGGTTCAGGAGGAAGGTTTCCTGGATCATGACGCAAGAACAAATTGTTGCTAAACTCCATGACAAAACTGAGAAATTCATGGCGATTTGGGAACCCTGGGCTGACTTCTGTAATCTTTCTCTGAGGCCAGGTGTGCGGCTCGGACACTTAACCGCTGGTGCTACCCCTTGATGGAGGTGGCTTGTTTCTCTCCTTACCTCTCCTACACTTTTCTCTCTTTCTTTCTGTCGCCTCCCTTGGCCCCTCTACTGCAGGTTATGTTACCAAGTATGACCTCCCCCTGTCATACCATACATGGCTGCGTTTAAGCCATTTGAGTGATTACCTTCTTCCCTCATCTCTACAGTTATAATTGGGCTTGTAGCCGGGTGTGGGAGGGAGGCGATTGCACCCCCTGAGAGGCAGTTTGACCCCATAGGGGCCTCTCGGGAGGGTGGGGTCGCCGTGCCCTGACCTCTGGGAAGTTCCCCCGACATGTCTTTAGGGGGACTCATTGCCCCAGGGCTGGTCGAACAGCCTTGCCTGAGGATGGAGAGGGTTGATTTTCTTTCCCCTTCTTTTTGGATACTCCCTAGTGTTATTGGGGGTAGGATTTAGAGGTTCTCGCTTCAGGACCTGGAATGTACTGTGATTGTTACTAATGTTGTCTCAATGTTGATGACACTCTCTTTGGAATGCTTGTTATCATTATCAAAAAATCTCACAATAAAAACTATTGAAATTTAAACTCTGGAGAGTAAAGGCCTGTATGGACAATCCGGATGTCGATCTCTGTTACGCTCCCGTGTTGGAGGATACGATGACCATACCACATAAAAAACATAGGGGGCCACAATAGTGTAAATCCGTAAAAAATTGATTTATTAAAAAGTTAAGACAAAAACACACTTACAGATTAGCAGTGTTTGAAAGGCTTGTCAAGTTGAAGCTCCGGCCGGAAGCAGACCAGACAACCCATCAATGGTGTGGAAAAATGCAGTCAACGGGGGGTGATACCGATGTGGATGCACGTTCCACCCACATCTAAAGCATTAGGAGAATCCCCTGCTAATGAATTGGTACCCATTAAGGCTATAACAACTTTATGGAATGCTAGCAAGACCTTTTTGTAAGTTGTAAGCATTAGTAAAAGCATGATTGAAGGATATGAAACCATCTTGTATTTGTTGAAAAGATCATTACTAAACATGATAAACATAAGGTATGCCCAACAATTTCTATTGTTCTAATGTTTTTAAAGGCTAAGTTCACCTTTCCAAGCAGAATTTCACTTTTACTATATAATAGAAGCCTTTTCTGTCCAAGCCATCCAAATGTGCTTATCTCACATTTATGTAGTACCTGGCACCCTTCAATATTCAGCTCTTGGTTTAGAATAAAAAAAAAATGCTTTCTGAGCCCTGACTTCCTGTAACATTATGTGACTATCCAGGAAGCTTCATATCTGCATCACAGAATAGAGCATGTTTTAACACTCTGGGCCTTACCTGCCTCATTAATTAGTTGCCACCCTGCACACGGTGCATGCGCACGATCACAGGCATGCTGCATATGCATGTCGGTGGCAGAGGCTATTGGCCGGAGGCTTTTATCATGTGATTGGCTGTTACCTATTCACAGCCTATCACTAAATGGAAACACAGACCGAAAAACGAACTGTACCCGGTTCTTCCCTTCTCACACACCATTTCCAGTGTGAGGAGAGAAGAGCCAGTAGCAGTGAGTTACAGATCTGTGTTCGGTAGTGTCTGCACCAAGCACAACACTTGTCACATCGCCCCCCTATTGTAACCTGTCACCCAACGGTCACCACAGTCACCCCTGTCACATAAGCGACTGCCATCAGTGACGGTCAGCGGTGCACCATGGCCTGTCGCCTATCACCCATCACCCATCATCAGTGACCATGGCCTGTCACCCTTCGGTGACCATCACCCATTAGTGATCATCACCCATCAGTGATCATAATGCGTCACCTACTGTGGCATGTCACCCATCAGTGATCATCGCCCATGACCAATCAGTGACCATCGCCTGTCATACCACTGTCACCTACCACCCATCGCACAGCCCATCAATGACTGTCACCTGCCACCCATCTGTCACATGTTGCACAGCCCATCAGTGGCCGTCACTTTCCACCCATCTGTCACCTGTCGCACAGCTCATCAGTGACCGTCACCTGCCACCTATCACACAGCCATCAGCATTATGTCCGGAGCCTTCATAGAGATTTGGGTGGGTAAAGCCTGTACCCCTGTGCCCCTATGCACAGGTCTTACCTGATTGTGGCCCTCAGCCTGCTGCTGACTTACTGCCATCATGCCTCTGCCTGTCAGATGAACTGATCACATCTCTGCCTGCTACCTGGGCTATGGAAATAATTAGCTGTAGCAAGAGGCAGTATGTTTATAAAGGGCTGGAGAGCAGTACAATAATGCAATGTCTGCAAGTAACAGTGTACCAGGACCAATATTATGGCTGTGCTGGCTGTCTAAGCCTGGACAATTCCTATGGACAAACACTTTGGCACTGCTGACAATATCATTGTGCTGACTATTGACAATATTCCTGTCTTCTGCCGGGATAATTACTATTGTTGTCGCAAAGCACATCCCTGCCTACTACCAGGACAAATTCTCTCCTCTGTGGACACAACTGGCTGGACCAATTCTCTCCTCTAAAACCACTGGTAATACTTTTTTTTACCCTTTCCTCTATAAAATTTATTTTAGAGCGTAATTATTGATATGTACATGCTATGTGTTGGAAATATGAAGGGTCTTCAAAAATTATAGTTTGTCAGGAAATTACATTGTCATTCAAAGTGTGAGAGCACTGAAAATTGGTCTGGGCAGGAAGTGGGTATAAGTGCCCGGTATTGAAGTGGTTAATATAACACTTCTTTTTTTATTTCCACCCACTTTCCTACTTCTTAATGCTTAATGAAAAATATTGCTGTCAATACAAAAAATGTGAAAAACAAATCTGCATGGGGTCCTCCTTAATCCATACCAGACCCTTATTCGAGCATGCAGCCTGGTAAGCAAGGAAGTGGGGGTGAGCGAGCGTCCCTTCTCCTGAAAAATACCAGGCCACATGCCCTCAACATGGGGGGATGCTTTGGGCAGGGGGCTCTGCCCCCCACCCCAAAGCACCTAGTTCCTATGTTGATGGGGATATAGGTCTCTTCCTCACAACCCTTGGCAGTGTTTGTGGGGTCTGTGGGCATTGAGCTTATCGGAATCTGCTCATTCACCAAAAAAGGGTAAAAAAAAAAACACGGTTTGTTTTTGCATTTTAAATAAAATAATTGTCAATGTCCCCAGATGTACATCCATCGCGACACCCACTACACTGCCTGACAGTTCTTAAACAGGTAAGTGGTGGAGCACCGCCACCATGTGACATCACCGACCGATGCATGCTGAGCTGGTGACATAAAAAGGGGGTGGTGTCACCAGGTGATGTCACCGGGTGGCCCCACCCCTATGCAATTTAAGAACTCTGAGATGGGAGATCACTCTTTCCCTTCTTTCCCCTTTGTCTCTTTTTTTTTATGAAAAAACAAAGAATTTATATTAAAAAAAAAATATATATATTTGTAGATAATCCAGCCACATCCTCAAGTCTTAAAAATGAGACGCAACACGCTGAGATTTAGTTTACATATCTCTACCTAGAATAGACAACTATCATTTATTTTAACCTATATTATTTGTCAGGTGTACTTATTACCTCTTCTTTGGTTGAATTACACCTAATGCACTCTCACTCTGGGGTTGTTCTGGGGATGTCTGTGCACTGCTCCCCCCTCTTATCTCCACGCATATTTTGCATTCAAACCTGGGTAGGTAATTATGAGTACTCAAATACGTATTGCTAATATGAACACTACCTCGGTTTTGGAACATTTTGACCCATGAGGAATATATATTTTTTCTGATGTTGTATCACAATCTATTTTTGATACTTATGTTTGTATTTGCAAATTTTAATATTTGCCACATCTCCCAGTACCAAACGGATCTCCTGAGGAAGCTGAAAGCGAAACGCGTAGTGATCCCTTGGTACTCTGATTTTTTGTTCCCTGATATGGAAGCTCATCTCAGATACAAGCAATACATTCATACTTATGGGCATACCTTCAGGTTTATTTGTATATATATATATATATATATATATATATATATATATATATATATATATATATATATATATATATATATATATATATATATATATATATATATATATATATATATATATATATATATATATAGGATCAACCAATATGGGATGATGTTGCATGTATATATTATGTACCAATCTTTATCACATTACTTCCTTTGATTTTAAAGTGTTTTTATCATGGTAATATATAAAATGTGGATTTTAAATATAATCAAGTACTGCTTTTTTTTATTTTTTGGGGCTACTAGTGGCTATCAATTTAAAGTTTTCCAATTCCTGTTTTTTCCTTTCCTTCATTGTTATTTGGAGCCACATTCTGAGTCATGTCTCAACATTCTCATAGTAATTAATTGAACCATCATACAATTAAGAGGGGATGATATAAGAGGTAGATTTATGAGACACAGGTTAAAGCACTGCTGCTTTTTAACTTTGGCTATGCTCTAAATGCGCAAAGAGTCTTCCCCACAATTGGCTCTACATTTTGATTAGGGAAGCAGAGTACCCTCATTCAGTTTAATTGAACAAGAGATTTATATCTGCTTATTTTGGTGCAATTTATGCACCTACATTTTACATTAATGGCTTAAAAGTTGTAGTTTTTTATGCAGAGAGACTATCCTGTGGTCGATCTACTACCTCTTCTGAACTAGACCAATGCCTATGCATACCTCCCAGCCACTGACTTATTGCTGACTTCTCCTACCTGCTGTTTTTTTTTTTGCTGGTTTTGCTCTGTTGTTGTATAGTGTTGAATAGGGATGAGCCAAACACCCCCCTGTTCGGTTCGCACCAGAACCTTCAAACGGACCGAACATTCACGCGAACATTTAGAACCCCATTGACGTCTATGGGACTCGAACGTTCAAATTCAAAAGTGCTAATTTTAAAGCCTAATATGCAAGTTATTGTCGGAAAACGGGTTTGAGAACCTGGGTCTTGCCCCAGGGAACATGTATCAATGGAAATTTTTTCTGTAGCAGTTTTTTCTGTAGCAGTGATTTTAATTATGCTTAAAGTGAAAAAAATGAAAAATTCCTTTAAATATCGTACCTGCTGGGTGTCTATATTATGCCTGTGAAGTGGCACGTGTTTAGAAATGTCCCTGCACAAAATGAGATTACAATAAGAAAAAAGTAATTTAAAACTGCTTGCGGCTTTAATGTATTGTCTGGTCCCTGCAATATGGATGAAAATCATTGAGAAAAAGAGCATGGGTTTCCCCCAACTCCCCCCAGGTCATTACAAGCCCCTTTGGCCCTATATACTTTGAACAGCAGTATATAGGTGGTGCAAACAAGGCAGGGACTGTAGGTTTGTAGAATCTGTTTGTAATTGTGAACTGGTACTTTTTTAAAGTGTAGCTCCAGCCATTAAATCTATGTTTAAGCTTTTCTGAAAACATAGAGACAGGTTATCACCCCTGGAAACATTTGTTTTGCTGTCTGTGTGCATCTGTTCAGAAGATTGCAATTCACTTTCTATCCCAATGAAAAATTATGTTTTTTTTTTTTTTTTTAGTGAAACAAGGATTGGTGATAAAGCATCAGTGGACAGGAGACACCTCTTACAGAAGATAATTTCTCTTCCTAGGGGTAGATTTCCTCTCACTTCCTGTTGTCTGCTTCCAATTGCAAGTAGGAGTCGTTTGTAAGTTGCATGTTTGAAAGTAGGGGCCTGCCGTATATACTCTGCAGAAATTTGGGCCCTAGGTGTTGGTGTTGCCACAACACTGGAAGCCCTCACAGTTAGTCTTGGTGAGCGCTGGAATGCCATGCTGTGTGAACTATTATATCAAGAATTGTAATTACATGCCATTGTTGAACAGTGATAGAAAACTTGGGCCTTTGGTGCTGGCGCTGGTGCCACAACTCTGTAAGCCCTCACAGTTACGCTTGGTGGGCACAGGAATGGGCCCTGCTGTGAAATATTAGATCAAGAATTGTAATTACATGCCCCTGTTGAAGATGGGCTGAAAAATTGGGCCTTTGTTGGTGGTGGTGGTGGTGGTGGTGCTGGTGCCAGAACACTGCAACCCCTCACAGATACTCTAGTTGGAGCGCAGGAATGAGCCCGCTGCAAAGCATTGCATCAAAAATTGTAATTATATGCCCCTGTTAAACAGGGGCAGAAAATTTGGGCTGTAGCCACTGGTGGCGGTGCCACAACACTGCAACCCCTCACAGATACTCTAGTTGGAGCGCAGGAATGACCCCGCTGCAAAGTATTTAATCAAAAATTTTAATTCCATGCCCCTGTTGTTAAACAGGGGCAGAAAATTTGGGCCTTAGCCACTGGTGGCGGTGCCCAGAACCAAAAATGTTCTTACAAGCTATCAGCATGATCATTGAGGAGGAAACGGATAGTCATAGATCTGACATTTCAAAAAAAAATATTCAGTTACATCAGCATCAGGTGCTTGGTTGCTGGTGGTGATCCAAGCCTGAATAATTTTTATGAAGGTCAGTCGATCGACTGAGTTGGTGGAGAGGCGCACCCTGTGATTGGACACAAAGCCTCCAGCAGCACTGAATGTGCGTTCTTAAAGAACGCTGGATGCAGGACAAGCCAGTAGCTCAATTGTGTACTGTGCAAGCTCTGGTCAGTGATCCATCCTCAAGACCCAGTAAGACAGAGGATTTTTGGTGGGAATGGTGTCCAAGTCTGATTTTGCCCCTAGGTATGCCCAAACCATGTGGTTGCTGTAACCGGTCATACCTTGGGGCTGCGGACTAAAACATTGTCTGAATGCATCGCTCAGACGGCCACCTTCTCCACCGCTCCTTCTGTGACTGACCGAAGCCTCAGCAACACTTTGTCCAGGACCAGGATTTTGTAACCTCCCAGTATCTGGGAACGCGTTGCACAGAACTGTCTGCAAGGCCTCCCGAAGATGTTTCATCTTCTGCTCCCTCTGTGTCGGCAAGACAGGGGCTGCAACCTTACTCTTGTAACGTGGATCAAGGAGGGTTACCAGCCAGTAATGATCCCCCTCCTTGATAGCATGAATACAAGGATCCTTCCGCAGGATTTCCAGGATCAGGGAGGCCATACAACGTAGGTTTGCTGAGGCATTCGGTGCGGAGTCCTCTGGTTTACTGAGGACGACATAATCCGCAGCCACCTCGTCCCAGCCATGTTCAAGTCCATGGGTTCCTTGGGACTGTAATTGATCCCTTGAAGACTGCTGCTGATGCTGAGTGCTAGGCTCCACCTCCATGCTGACACAATCCTCCTCGTCCTCTTCCTGTGTGATAGGCGGGAAAGCAGGAACACTGTCTGGATAAAGGGGGCCTTGAGAGGTAAGGAAGTCCTCCTCTTCCTCCCTCTGTTCTGACTCAAGGGCCCTGTCCATTATTCCACGCAGCATGTGCTCCAACAGGTGAAAAAGAGGGACAGTCTCACTGATGCATGCACTGTCACTGATCACCATCCTTGTGGCCTCCTCAAATGGTGACAGGACAGTGCATGAATCCCTGATCATGGCCCACTGGTGTGGGGGAAAAAAACAAGCTCCCCTGACCCTGTCCTGCTGCCATATTGACACAGATACTCATTGATGGCCCTCTGCTGCGTGTGCAGCCGCTGCAGCATGGCCAACGTAGAGTTCCACCTGGTGGGCATGTCACAGATTAGGCAGTTCTTGGGCAGGTTGTATTCCTTTTGGAGGTCTGCCAGCTGAGCACTGGCATTATATGACCGTCGGAAATGCACACAGACTTTCCTGGCCTGCTTCAGGACATCCTTTAAGCCTGGGTACCTGCCCAAGAAACGCTGCACCACCAAGTTAAGGATATGAGCAAAACAGGGCACATGGGTCAGTTGTCCCTGTCACAGGTTGGAGAGGAGGTTGGTGCCATTGTCGCAAACCACCATTCCTGGCTTAGGCTGGCGTGGTGTCAACCACCTCGGAGCCTGCCCCTGCAGAGCTGACAGAACCTCTGGCCCAGTGTGGCTCCTGTCCCCCAAGCACACCAGTTAAAGCACCGCATGGCATCTCTTTGCCTGCGTGCCTGCGTACCTGCGTAGCCCCTTGAATGCCTACGGAGCACCGCTGGTTCCGAGGACACATCAGCACAGGAAGAGGCCACGGAGGAAGAAGAATAGGAGGGGGTGGAGGAGAGAGGCGTGTCACAACCAGTAGTAGAATTTTGGAGGTGTGGTGGCAGAACAACCTCCAACACTACTGTACCTTGTCCTGCGTCCTTCCCAGCTGCCAGCAGAGTCACCCAATGCGCCGTGAAAGATAGGCAACGTCCCTGTCCATGCCTGCAGGACCATGAGTCAGCTGTAATATGCACCTTACCACTGACCACCCTGTCCAGCAAGGCGTGGACATTGCCTTCCACATGCCGGTAGAGAGCCAAAATCACCTTCCGTGAGAAAAAGTGGCGTTTGGGAACTTGCCACTGAGGTACCGCACAATCCACAAACTCAGGGAAGGGGGCAGAATCTACCAACTGAAAAGGCAGCAGTTGAAGTGCTAGCAATTTCGCTAAGCTAGCATTCAACCGCTGGGCATGTGGATGGCTGGGAGAGAACTTATTTTGGTGCTGCATCGGCTGGGGCAGGGAAATTTGCCTGGTACAATCTGCCATAGGTGTACCGATAGTAGATTGCCCGCAAGTACTTGGCTGTGACACACCTAATTCTACACATTCAGTCCTATCAGTGCAGGCTTCAGAGAGGACTGAGGGTATAGTGTGGTTGGAGATCCCAGCTGATGAGGAGCAAGGGGAGGTCCGCTTTGTTCTTTGGTGTGGGTCTTTGAGGTAGGCTTGCCAACGAACTGCATGGCAGGTCGAAATATGTCTGGTCAAGCATGTGGTGCCCAAGCAGGTGATGTTTTGGCCACGCGAGATACGCTTGAGACATATGTTGCAAATAGCAGTGGTGCGATCTGATGCACTCGTCTCAAAAAAGGCCCACACCAAAGAGCTTTTGGAATAACGCTGAGAGACAGCAGCGCCCTGCACATACGTAGCCCTGCGTTGTGATGCAGTCGGTGTGCTGCCCTTAAGCTGACCCCTGGAGGGAATCCTGCCTCATTGGAGATGTGCCTGTGCCTCCTCCTCCTCCTCCTCCTCTCTCCTATCAGGCACCCATGTAGAGTCAGTGACCTCATCATCCTCTCCCTCCTCATCACTGTAGAAAGCCTGGCATTATGCTGCAGCTGGGGGAACATGACTGCCAAATTGCTGTCCCTCTTGGGCACCCCCTCTCTCTGGGCTCGCGTTACTGCCTTCCTCTAGCTGTGTACCATCATCAGAGCCTTCAAAACGCTGCGCATCCTCATGCAGCATGTACCCAACACTGTGGTCAAACAGTTCGGGAGGAAATGGTGGGGCTAGGGAAGGAGTGACTGATGCCATTGAGCAGAGGGAAGAGGCCGCCTCTGCAGCTGCTTTGCCAAAAAGGAATCTGAGCCTGGGTGAGAGAGGATGAGGAGGATGAGAATGGCTTGGTCATCCACTCTACCAAGCCTTTGGCATGTTGCGGCTCAACGTGGCCAGCTGACAAAAAAAAAGGACGAGCGTGTCCCATGGCCACGTGCTGATGAGGATGCACCATGTCCATGACCAGCACGGTTGCCTCTAGATGCAGAGCCTGCTTGCCCTCTTTTATCGGCTTGTGACTCTCTGCCTCTCCTTGCTGTTCTTCCAGACATACTAATGGCCTGCAAACTGCAGAGGACACAGGCAGTACGCACACTATGTAGCTTTAGGTGCACACAGCAGAAGACACTGGCAGTGCACACCATGTAGCTTTAGGTGCAAATTGCAGAGGGCACGGGCAGTACACACCACATAGCTTTAGGTGCACACTGCAGAGGACACAGGCAGTACACACCACGTAGCTTTAGGTGTAAACTGCAGAAGACACAGGCAGTACACACCACGTAGCTTTAGGTGCACACTGCAGAGGACACGGGCAGTACACACCACTTAGCTTTAGGTGCACACTGCAGAGGACAGAGGCAGTACACATCACGTAGCTTTAGGTGCAAACTGCAGAGGACACGGGCAGTACACACCACATAGCTTTAGGTGCACACTGCAGAGGACACAGGCAGTACATACCACGTAGCTTCAGGTGCAAACTGCAGAGGACACGGGCAGTACACACCACATAGCTTTAGGTGCACACTGCAGAGGACACAGGCAGTACACACTACGTAGCTTTAGGTGCACACTGCAGAGGACACATGCAGCACACACCACGTAGCTTTAGGTGCAAACAGCAGAGGACACGGGCAGTACACACCACATAGCTTTAGGTGCACACTGCAGAGGACACGGGCAGTACACACCACATAGCTTTAGGTGCACACTGTAGAGGACACGGGCAGTACACGCCATGTAGCTTTAGGTGCACACTGCAGAGGACACGGGCCGTACACATCACGTAGCTTTAGGTGCAAACTGCAGAGGACACGGGCAGTACACACCACGTAGCTTTAGGTGCACACTGCAGAGGACACGGGCAGTACACACCATGTAGCTTTAGGTTCACACTGCAGAGGACACAGGCAGTACACACCATGTAGCTTTAGGTGCACACTGCAGAGGACACAGGCAGTACACACCACTTAGCTTTAGGTGCACACTGCAGAGGACACAGGCAGTACACACCACTTCGCTTTAGGTGCAAACTGCAGAGGACACGGGCAGTACACACCACATAGCTTTAGGTGCACACTGCAGAGGACACAGGCAGTACACACCACATAGCTTTAGGTGCACACTGCAGAGGACACCGGCAGTACACACCACGTAGCTTTAGGTGCACACTGCAGAGGACACGGGCAGTACACACCACATAGCTTTAGGTGCACACTGCAGAGGACACGGGCAGTACACACCACGTAGCTTTAGGTGCACACTGTAGAGGACACGGGCAGTACACACCATGTAGCTTTAGGTGCACACTGCAGTGGACACGGGCAGTACACACCACATAGCTTTAGGTGCACACTTCAGAGGACACGGGCAGTACACACCATGTAGCTTTAGGTGCAAACTGCAGAGGACACAAGCAGTACACACCACATAGCTTTAGGTGCACACTGCAGAGGACACAGGCAGTACATACCACATAGATTTGGATGCACACTGCAGAGGACACGGGCAGTACACACCAAGTAGCTTTAGGTGCACACTGCAGAGGACACAGGCAGTACACACCATGTAGCTTTAGGTGCACACTGCAGAGGACACGGGCAGTACACACCACATAGCTTTAGGTGCACACTGCAGAGGACACGGGCAGTACACACCACATAGCTTTAGGTGCAAACTGCAGAGGACATGGGCAGTGCACACCATGTAGCTTTAGGTGCACACTGCAGAGGACACGGGCAGTACACACCACATAGATTTAGGTGCACACTGCAGAGGACACGGGCAGTACACACCATGTAGCTTTAGGTGCACACTGCAAAGGACACAGGCAGTACACACCACATAGCTTTAGGTGCTAACTGCAGAGGACACAGGCAGTACACCACGTGAGAATACTGCAGCTAGCACAATCACCTGCCTGCCAGTAAATTAGGATGAGCGGATCTAGCTATACTATACAGTGTATAAATATATATACTGGGATGCATATATATCCTCTACACACTGTAACTTTAACTGACTAGCCTGCCTGCTCTATCTACCTACAAAAAATGACACTCTCTCTCTCTCTCTCTCTCTCTGTCTTCTCTCTCTTAACCTCCGCAACACATTATTTTTTGCAAGCTGTGATTGGCCAAGCATGCGGGTCATAGCGCATGCTTGGTCAATCATTAGCCAGCAATGCACTGCGATGCCGCAGTGAATTATGGGCCGTGACACGCCACTCGAATTTGGCGCGAACGCCCCGCAACGTCCGTATTTCGAAGCTCATCGAAGCTCATCCCTAATGTTGAACATTAATCGGCACAAAGACTTGACAGTACTGATTAGTTTGATCTGTTCATTGCCCGCCTTCCCTCCAATCCCAAGCAGCCACTCAAGTTCATGTATTATCCCCCTCCAACAAAACCATTTACCATCTCAATGGTGAACCCAGTGTAGGAAAAAATCTATTCAATCTCAGGGAGTGTAAATTGGAGGAAAAGCTGTTTAACTGTGTAGGGTTTTTCTTACTGTCAAGGTGGAATAATGTGGAACTTCCTTCCACAATTTGTAGTGTCAGTGGAATGTATTGATAGCTTTAAAAGACTTGGACATGCATCTTTGTAAACAAAATATACAGAGATATGGGAAACAATCAACATGAACACACACACCCATCCAGGTTGAAGTGGATGGATGTGTGTCTTTAATCAGCCTTACCAACTATGTAAAGAGCCTTACCAACTGTGTAATTGAGTTGAGGCTATCGTGGACTTCCATGGTACCATACAAAGGCTTAATATACACAAGGTAAGTATAAACAAAAAAAATATTCCAACAATGTGTTAAAAACATACAAACATCTAAAAAATGCATATATGGAACTGTGTCTTGAACATTCAGCTCTATAGAATCACAGATGGGGTGATCAATAAAATGATGACTATTGTCAAATAAAACATATATCATCTGTATGTTGGATGCTCAACATGTTTAGATAAACCACTGCTTCAGGAGCTTGTTATATAATAATATTATAGAGCAATCATCATATGTATTGCTATAATGAAGAATAGAAAAGAAGAATAAAGTTAATCACACCATTCTAATAAGCAGTCCCTTGCATAGTATCTTACCCGGGGCACGGTCAAAATGCAGGAGACCCAAATAGTAAAAGTCTATCCCGGGCGAATGCGGGAACTCCACATTAGGGGGCACATGGTCCTCCCTCTGATAAGGAAAAGGTAAGGGTAATACGTTGAAGTAGTGTAGAACCTTAAAGTATAAATACTGTACTTGTATAAGTATAAATTATAGCACACCGTAGTAACAGATACGGTACGTTACTACAGTGTAGCATAGTATGGTTCAGGAGGGGGAGGCGAATACCCATCCCCCCTTTTCCTGGCCTGCCTGACTGCTTGCTTGATTAGGGGTCTAGTATGGGGGACCCCACACTTTTTTCATGTTACTTTTTAGCAGTGTTAAAATTGCTGCTCCTCACCAGATTTTTTTTTTGATACATGTTCCCCAGGGCAGTGCCCAAGTCTTCATTTCATTTATTTTACATTCTCCTGCCTATTCATTGAGAAAATTGCATTTTTTTTTAATTCAGATCCATTGGCTTTCATAAGGTTTAGATTTAGCACCCAAACTTGCCCTGAACCAAACCCAGGTACAAACCCAGGAATGCTCAGGTCATTCCTGATAATGAACATATTATCAATTAATATTTGCTAACACATTACAATTATGGGTAATACATGCATATTTTTTAGTAAAAAAAAAACATTCAATTCTTTACGTACATTTTTAGAACATTTATTACTGAACTGTTATCAACTTTCAGTTGAACTATATTTTCTATAACACTGATCATGTATATTAGCTGTAAAAAGATACATGATTAAACCATCTTAAATTATATCTTTGCTCAGAGGCAACAGGGTGCAGCCTCTGTTATTTTTGCTTCTTAAACTTTGAGGATTTATAGCTTAGAATAACTTACAGTTCAATATCCTTCCACTTCTTTACTGACTGCCAATAAAATTCTCGCAAAGCACATCTTATTGATTTCTAGTGAAAGCATAAGTGAGTCCAGAAGTAAATGTAATTTGAAAAGCTACTTATACATTGTTATTTTTCATTGTGCTGTAAGTGACCTATATATAGTCCAACACAGTGTTTCTCAACTCCAGTCCTTAAGGCGCCCCAATAGTTCATGTTTTCAGGCTTTCCATTATTTTGCATAGGTAATGTTACCAGTTTCACTGCCTTAGTAATTACCACAGCCATTTTATCTGAGGGAAATCGGGAAAACATGATCTGTTGGGGTGCCTTGAGGACTGGCATTGAAAAACACTGGTCTAATATATACTCTAGTATAGTCTTAAAGCAGTAGTTCACCCCCCCCGACACATTTTACCATCGAGACAGGCATTGTAGCGCGAGCTACAGTATGCCTGTCCCGATTTTTTTAACCCCGTACTCACCTTGTAGTCGTCCATCGTAGATTTCGGCTCCCGCGGGGAATGGGCGTGCCTATGGAGAGGGAGGATGATTGACGGCCGGCCCTGGCACGTCACTCTCTCCGAAGACAGCCGGAGTAGGTCTCGGCTCTTCACGGCGCCTGCGCACAGGCTATGCGCACGCGTCGTGAAGACCAAGCCTATTTCGGCTATTTCCGGAGAAGCGTGACGCGCCAGAGCCGGCCGTCAATCATCCTCCGTCTCCATAGGCACGCCCATTCCCCGGTATCTTCGATGGACGACTACAAGGTGAGTATGGGGCTAAAAAAAACGGGACAGGCATACTGTAGCTCGCGCTACAATGCCTGATTTTAAGGTAAAAGAAAAAAAAAATGTTTTTTTCCCGTCGATAGGGTGAACCCCCGCTTTAAATATCTATGATATGTAAATTATTTTGTCAGTTATATACAATACTGACTTTTTTTTAGGTCTCAGTAAAATGATCATGAGGCATTGTAAATTATTAACAATGTAATGATACAAATGTATTCTTGTAATAAAGGAAGTTGTATGTCACACATAGCAAATTACAGAAGCAGATTTTTTTTTATCTACATATAGCATATTATTTGAAAGCGCTTGTATTATTTAGAATAATGTTTAACAATTTGGGGGTTTAAATTGAAATCACTTTAGAAGTATTTTTTTTTTCCATTTGCTGGCATGCTACCAAAAAGGTGCTTATAGCAGCTAGCTGGGAAAGAGGATGAGTCCTAGTCTCAGACCCCCATTGTCCATGCCTAACTATTGCAGATGTACCAAACTGTTTATGCAAAGAATATATATATATACTGTATAAATTGAAAACTGAAGTTTTTTCTCTAGTTTAAATTACTATGGTATGTT
This sequence comes from Rana temporaria, assembly GCF_905171775.1. Taxonomy (NCBI): domain Eukaryota; kingdom Metazoa; phylum Chordata; class Amphibia; order Anura; family Ranidae; genus Rana; species Rana temporaria. Next base: position 224,298,238 of record NC_053493.1, read on the forward strand.
TCAGCTGTATGCCATCCTTCCAAAAACCAATTTCACTTCTTCCCAAGACCAGACTCCCTTTCGCTTGTGCCCTTTGAAATGCTCGCTCTGTAACAAACTCACCTCCCTCCATGATCTCTTCATCGCTAACTCATTTAATCTACTCGCCATTACTGAAACCTGGCTTCAAGAATCCGACACTGCGTCTTCTGCTGCTCTATCCCATGGTGGTCTTCTTTGGACTCACTCCCCCAGACCCAATGAATGCAAAGGAGGGGGTGTTGGAATCTTATTAGCCCCACATAGAACCTTTCAGGTACTTCACCCACCTCCCTCTCTGTCACTCTCCTCATTTGAGTCACATTGCATTCGTCTCCTCTCCCCAGTTTCTCTAAGGATAGCTGTGATCTACCGCCCCCCCGGTCCAGTATCCTCCTTTCTTGACGACTTCTCTGCCTGGCTACCCTACTTTCTCTCTTCTGAAATCACCACAATCATTCTTGGCGACTTCAACTTCCCTACTAATGCTAACACTCCTGAAATTTCCAAACTTCTCAGTCTAACCTCCTCTTTTGACCTGAAGCAATGGATCCATGCTCCTACTCACTCTGAAGGCAATACTCTTGACCTTGTCTTTTTCCACCTATGCACTCCATTCAACCTCTCCAACTATTCTTACCCCCTCTCTGATCACTACCTTATTAATTTCACTCTCCCCCTCTCCTCCGCCTCCTCTCCCTCCAAATGCCTAACAGTTACTCGTAGAAACCTTCACCATATCAACACTTCTCTTCTACACTCTGTGACTGACCACCTCTATGAAAAAATTGCACCCTTGTCCTGCACCCACCTAGCCACTTCTGTCTACAACACTTAACTTCTAGCATCACTGGACACACTGGCTCTCCCACTACACGCAGAATGAGGCCCACCCCCTTCAACCCTGGCAAACAGATGATACTAGAAGTCTGAAAAACACAGCCGTGCTCTCGAGCGCCTGTGGCGCAAGACTAAGTCCCAGGAAGACTTCGTCCAGTATAAACCTGCCCTCCAAATATACAGTTCCTGCCTCCTCACTGCCAAGCAGACCTATTTCATCACCCTCATTAAGAACTTATCATCCCATCCCCGTCAACTCTTCCCTACCTTCAACTCTCTCCTTCGTCCTCCATTGCCTCCACCCACTAACTCACTCACTGCCCAAGAGAGTGCCAATCACTTCAAACGGAAAATTGATACAATTCGCGACAATATCTCTACTGTTTAGATACCATGCTTCACACCTCATGCCCACAGGTACAGTCATTACTTCCCTCGTTCAACCCCACCACTATAGACAAGGTCGCTAAATTACTTGCTAACGTCCATCTTACCACCTGCGCTCTGGATCATGTTTCCTCGCAAATGCTACATTCACCCTCTGGCTCTATTCTACACTCTCTAACCCACATCTTCAATCTCTCCCTCTCTTCTGGCATCTTCCCTAATTCTTTGAAACATGCACTAGTCAGCCCCATACTTAAAAAGCCCTCACTGGACCCATCCAATCTTGACAACCTACGCCCCATCTCCTTGCTCCCCTTTTTATCCAAACTCCTCGAACTTCTAGTCTACAACCAACTGAGCGTCCACCTTGCTCAAAATAACCTCCTTGATCTCCTTCAGTCTGGATTTCATCCTCAACATTCCACAGAAACTGCTCTCCTAAAACTAACAAACGATATACGAACGGCCAAAACTAAGGGACACTATTCTGTGCTCTTACTCCTGGACCTCTCTGCCGCCTTCGATACGGTTGACCACCCACTCCTCCTCAAAAAACTCCACACCTTTGGTCTCCGTGACTGTACTATTCGCTGGTTCTCTACCTACTTATCCAACCGCACCTTCAGCGTTATTTACAACTCTACTTCCTCCTCTCCTCTTCCATTCTATGTCGGGGTCCTCCAAGGTTCTGTTCTTGGACCTCTCCTATTTTCTATCTACACCTCCTCCCTGGGTCAGCTGAAAGCCCCCCACGGCTTCCAATACCACCTTTACGCTGATGACACTCAAATCTATTTCTCTACCCCTCAACTCACTCCTTCATTCTCCTCACGTATCACTAGTTTACTATCAGATATATCAGTTTGGATGTCGCACCACTTCCTCAAACTTAATCTATCCAAAACGGAACTTATCATTTTCCCTCCTCCACGTGCCTTTTCCCCTGATCTCTCTGTCAAAATTAATGGCACAACTTTTAGCCCATCCCCACATGTCAAGGTCCTAGGAGTAGTCCTGGACTCAGAACTGTCCTTTAAGCCTCATGTTCAATCACTGTCCAAATCTTGCCACCTCAACCTTCGCAACATCTCCAAAATATGCCCCTTTCTAACCAATGACACCACAAAACTCTTAATTCACTCCCTGGTCATCTCTCGCCTCGATTACTGCAACTCCCTCCTCATTGGCTTACCTCTACATACGCTAACCCCCTTCAGTCCATCATGAATGCTGCTGCCAGACTCATCCACCTTACCAACTGTTCTGTCTCTGCTACTCCCCTCTGTCAATCCCTCCACTGGCTTCCGCTCACCCAACAAATTAAATTCAAACTACTAACAATTACTTACAAAGCCATCCACAACTCTGCCCCCAGCTACATCAATGACCTAGTTTCTAAATACCAACCTAATGGTTCTCTACGTTCTTCTCAAGACCTCATACTCTCTAGCTCTCTCATCACCTGCTCCCATGCTCGTCTCCAGGACTTTTCTAGAGCCTCTCCAAGCCTATGGAACTCCTTACCCCAATCTATCCGTCTATCTCCTTCTCTATTAGCTTTTAGAGGATCCCTGAAAACCCTCCTCTTCAGAGAAGCCTACCCCTCTCACACCTAACTGTATTTTAATTTGAGTCCATCTGATCTTCCCCCACAGCTAACTACCCTTTGTTCCACTTGACCCTCCCTTCTAGAGTGTAAGCTCTAACGAACAGGGCCCTCTGATCCCTCCTGTATTGATTTGTATTGTGACTGTACTGTCTTCCCTGATGTAAAGTGCTGCGCAAACTGTTGGCACTATATAAATCCTGTATAATAATAATAAATAATATATATATATATATATATATATATATATATATATATATATATATATATATATATATATAGTATTTATATCTATATATACAGTATATATAGCCGGTATTAGTACCAGTTACCAGTGGTAAACCAGTTAGTCTTGCACTTTTAGGGCCAGTTCAAACCGGAACGCCATGCAGAAAAAGCTTGTTCCATGTGCGTTTCCTGCACTGCCTTTGCCATCTGCTGTGAAAATACATTGTTAACTACATCACAAATACAGTGCATTAGTGGGCACCAGATTATATGTACCCCATTAAGAGGGCTATTAATGGCATAGGAGGAGTACTCTCCTCGACCTAGGTCTTTGCAGAGACGAATCTACGTCCAAAAATACGGCAACATACGAGACCCAATTGGGGTATCCTAGCCACGCATGCAGTCCTAGTGTCGGGCAGGCACCTTCAAAAGTAAGAGGCCAATTCAGCTTGTTTTAAAGATGTTTTAATTAAAGCGGTAATGCACTATAGTTTTCTCCTGTTTTTTTGTGGATGGAATTTCTGGGATATCATTGATCCAACTAGCGTGGCAGTCTTCAAGTGTGATGAATAGTGTACAGGCACTTAACCTGTCAAACTTTTGCAGACCTACTTTTTCACTAAAGTGGTCCACTTTTTCTGGTAAGCTCATGCCTTTATAAGAGCACATCGGGTGAAAGTTAATCAGATGGTGGTGGCTGCAGCATTATCAGAACTGTTTGCATGATCATCAATTGAAATATCTTGTGAAAGCGATCTCCTATGAATGGTGTTAATCACTATGGCAATCAAGAGACACTTTTTTACACTTTCCTACTTTTTTACTTTTTATTTTTTATTTTGTTGCTTATTCTAATCAAACTCACTTTGCACAACCTTTTGGACTTTACTCGTGGAGTCAATATATTAGTTTGGTATATTTTATTTGTCCTAATATTGGATTTTATGTGCACTCCCATAACATCTTCCCAAGAGATGTAGTTAATGTTGTCACTTATTGAGCGTTTATTTCACTTGTATTGTTTAGCAATTACACTATATACCACTGGGATCCTCCTAGTGAGGGTGTCCTAATTGGTAAGATCACTTACACTAGCACCCTCTCTTATACTTATATCCAATTGCACGATATATCACTGTATATTTTGATTCAGAGGCGCAGCTTGTCAATTTAAGTAGTTATTTATTTCATATGGTGATTTAATTAATTTACTTTTCACATTTGGCACGGAAATACACCCCACATCCATAAAATCAGATGGTGGTGTACTGCTAACAGATTGGCTGCAAGTGCTTGGGACACCTATTACTACAGCGTTATTCCTTCCAGTGAAGGTTTTTGGGAGGACTGGAGGTATAGTGGGGTTGGAGATCCCAGATGAGGAGCAAGGAGAAGTCCGCCTTTTTCTTTGATGTGGGTCTTTCAAGTGCTGTTGTCAACGAACTGCATGGTCAAGCATGCAGCTGCTGTTTTGGGCACGCTTAATCTGCTTCAGACATAGGTTGCAAACAGCAATGGTGTCTCCTGCTACACATGTCAAAAAATGCCCACACCAAGGAACTTTTCAAAATCAGCAGAGCTCTGTGGTGTAATACAATAGGGTGGCTGCCCTTAAGCTGCCCCCTGGAGGGCATCCTCCTCCTCCTTTCTTCTATCAGGCACCCTAGTACAGTCAGTGACCTCATCATCCCCTCCCTGCTCATCACTGGAGCAAACTTGGCAGTATCCTGAGGCTGGGAGAACATGACTGCCAGTTTCTTGTCCTTCTTGGGCACCCCCTCTCTCTAGGCTCATGTTACTCCCTTCCTCAACCTGGGTACCAACATTGGAGCCTTCAAATCATTGTGCATCCTCTAGCAGCATGTACCCGGCACTGTGGTCGAATAGTTTGGGGGACTCCTCCATGCCTGATGGTGGGGGTATGGAATGAGTGACTGTGGACAAGGAGCCGGTGGAATAGGCCACTTTGGCAGCTGCATTGGAAGGCAAACTACTCTGAGCCTGGGTGACAGAGGATGAGGACGGCTTTGTTATCCACTCCACCAACTCTTCTGCATGTTGCGGCTCAATAACACTGCACTGCACTGTATTGTGTACTGTGTACACCACCAGAAAAGAAGCAGCAATTGCACTATGGCTGCACTGTATTGTGTACACCACCAGAAGTGTTGTAGCAACTGCATTATGGCTGCACTGTATTGTGTGCTGTGTACACCACCAGAAAAGTAGTAGCAACTGCACTACGGCTGCACTGTATTGTGTACTGTGTACACCGACAGAAGTGTAGTAGAAAAAGTACACCAGAAATTCACTGTAGACATAGGCTACACTGGATGCAGAGTATATATATATACACACAAGACTGCTGTACAATAGATAGATAGATAGATAGATAGATAGATAGATAGATAGATAGATAGATAGATAGATATATTAAGCTGATGTATATATATTCAAATACACTGCAGCTAACTGAATAACCTGCCTGCTTAATCTAAATCACACTATCTCACCGTCCACACTAACAACACTAGAGGGCCGCCATGTAGGCAGCTTTATATAGTGTGGAGTGTGGACTGCCTTTATACATACCTTTTTTGAAGCTGATCTGACCCGCTCCGACTGGAACCAGCACTGAGCTGTCAGCCACAGCTTCACTGTAGAGGTGGGTGCAAAGGAGATGGACTACAATAGAAGCCCCATAGTAACTCTATGGTGACGTCACTTCCTATTCATTTCACAGCCGTTGTCGGCCATGTCCTCTGCAGAGCTTCCGCCGCTGGAGATCGGTTCGGAGCGGGTCACATCAGCTTCCAAAAATTTATGTTTACCTTTACCGGGTTAGAAAGGTTAGTGTTAGATCCGTGGCGTCTATAGATGCAGGGATTTTAGTTTTTGCATGGACTTCCACTTTAAGCTCATGATTTACCAGAACACCCAGATCCTTCTCCACCACTGATTCCCCCAGTTGCACTCCCCTTGTATTCATGAGTCATTCATATTCTTAGCCCCCAAGTGCATAACTTTACATTTATCAACATTAAGCCTAGTTTGCCACATAGTTGCTCAATAAAACAGTGCATTGAGGTTGGCTTGTAAGTTGGAGACATCCTGTAAGGATTAAAGAGAAAACAATATCTAACGAGTGGACATTGATGGTCAGACTTTCAGGCCAAGGAAGTAGATTTTAAAAAAGTTCAATTTAATAGGCAAGAGGCCACAAAGCAGCGTGTGTGACAGATGTCTGTGTCCCAGGGTGTACACAAGGCAACCTTGGGACACAGACATCTGTCACACACGCTGCTTTGTGGCCTCTTGCATTGACTGCAGTGTCTGTCTACTGACGGCGTTACCGGCTTTAACATTTCCATAATTGGATTCACATGCTGTGTATGGTGGCCATTCTCCTTATGGATACTTCCGCTGGAGGACCATCTGTCATATAAAAATCTGTTTTTCTGCTAAACATGCATTCCTCGTCTTCGTCCTGAAGAAGCCCCACGGCGAAACGTGCGTTGGCGACTTCTGAGGAATATACAGTGGCTAATAATAATAATCTTTTGTAATATTATTTTGTATTATTGTTTTGTATTTATATGCTATTAAATTGAACTTTTTTAAAATCTACTTCCTTGGCCTGAAAGTCTGACCATCAATGTCCACTCGTTAGATATTGTTTTCTCTTTAATACTTTACAGATGTGGCCCATGTGAGTGCTACCCATACGTTTTCTTCTATTTTTTTCGTTTTCTTCCCCCCTTTTCTCTTTATCTATCCAATCACTCTTCTTCCTTTTCTTTTCTCAATTTTATTCCCCCCCCCCCCTTCCTTGCCCTCCTCTTGTCCCCCCTCTCTTTTTGAATCAATATCCTGTAAGGATGTTATTCTATTGCTTAGCTTGGTGTCATCTGCAAAAACTGAAATGATACTTGTTTTTCCAGATTCTATATCATTTATAAATACACTATATTACCAAAAGTATTGAGAAGCCTTTCTTTTTTTTTTGCATTTGTTCAAGCAAAAACTCATCAATGTGGTTTTCTATTAATCACTTCCCACCCGGGCATAAAGCAAAATGACTGCTGGGTGGTGGTTCAGTTATCCTGGCTGGGCGTCATATGAAGTCTTTCAGGATAACTGCTGGCACGCCCCCGTGGGGGCCCACAGGGCGGTGATCGGTGGTGCGGTGTGTCAGTCTGACACACCACTACACTGATCTTGGTAAAGAGCCTCTTTATCATGTGATCAGCCGTGTCCAATCACTGGCTTTACGCACTCATGTCTAACAGACGCGAGTAGAAGATAGACAATCGACGGCTTTCCTGACAGGGGGGTCTGCACAGATTCATTATTAGTGCAGCCCTCCCATGTATGCCCAAACTGGACCACCAGAGATGCCACCAGGACCACCAGGTATGGCCACCACGGATGGATAACCAGGTATGCTATCAATGGCCACCTGAGATGCCACACAGTGCCCAAAATATGCCAATCAGTGCCCACAAATGGTGCCAGTCAGTGCCCGTTACTAATGCCTCTCAGATATCTCCTTATCAGTGATGCCCATCAGTGCCCTCTATCAGTGTCCATCAGTGCCACCTATCAGAGCCCATTCATGCCCATCAGTGCCCACCAATCATTGCCCATATGTGCCACCTATCAGTGCCACCCATAAGTACCCATCAGTGCAGCCTTTCCATGCACATTAGTGTTGCCAATCAGTGCCCATCAGTGCCGTCTATGAGTGTCCAACAGTGCCACCTATCAGTGCCGCGTATCTGTGCCCAACATTAGTGCCCATCAGTGGCACCTCATTGGTGCCACCTCATGATTGTCCATCAGTGCTGCCTTATCAGTGCCCATCAGTGCAGCCTCATCAGTGTGATGTGGACTAATTATTTTCCTGACACAATTTCTCAGAGAGGAACCCATTCTACTGCCTGATTCAAATTAATGAGAGCATGCAATCCAGACAAAAATATTTCACATGCTCACCTTCCAACGTTCAACAGCCAAGAGAGGGCCTGAGCTATGGCCCCCACAGCTTTATTAAAAGCATAGAATCACAAAACATGCATTGATTGGTTCACATTATACAAACACACACACCCATTCTACCCACCCCTCACCCATTCTACCCGCCCCCCTCCCTGTGACGTCTGTAGCACATGGCACCCTCATAGGTCAGTTCATATAGGGGATGGTTTCTTCTGACAAGTTCATTCCTGGGAAAGTTGCACACACATCCTCTTTATAAGTCCATGTGACATAAAAGTTCATTGTCAGCTCAGCAAGTTTCCTCCACAAGCTTCACACAGGGGGGAAGGGGTGGTTTTCCTCTTACAACTGAGTCCATACAGAGCAAGGAACGAGAAGAAGGTTTTGGAATAAAAGCCATCTAGGAATGCAATAGGGGGAGGGCTGAACACATTTGTAACATGAGGGAAAAATGGAGAGGAAATGGCTTCTGAACAAACAGCTCTCCTTTGTATCTCCACTTCAAATGGTAACTTTAAAAACCATCATATAGTATTCCTGATATAAGCTCTTTTAAGGAAAACAAACACTTATTGATCATACCCATACATACATATGCATAATGCATATAAAAACAAACAATATAAGGAATACAGGAAAGAGAAATATTTCAGTGATTCTAATCATAACATAAAATACAATTTTCATTTTAGCACGTCCACCACAAGTGCCCGTCAGTGGAGGAGAAAACATACTTATTTACAACATTTTATAACAGAAGCAAAGAAAACCTTTTTTTATTTGTTGCGCAAAAATTAAAAACCCAAGCAGTGATCAAATACCACCAAAAGAAAGCTCTATTTGTGGGAACAAAATATACGGTATTTATCTAGTTCCATCAATTACCATATACTGTATATTGTACATTCACATCAGTCCCTGTCCTCAAGGAGCTTAAAATGTAAGTTCCCTCACTTACATTCATACGCATATTAGGGCCAATTTAGACAGGAGTCAATTAACCTGCCAGCAGTTCTTTGGAGCATGGAAGGAAACCCACACAGGCACAGAAAGAACATGAAAACTCCAGGTAGGTAGAACTGTGGGGATTCAAACCAATGACCTTAGTGTTGCTGATCAGAAGTGCTAACATAGTTACATAGTAGTTGAGGTTGAAAAAAGACACAAGTCCATCAAGTCCAACCTTGGCTACTATGCTGGCCACTAGCTAATCATTTATTATATATCGGGGCTATGACTGATGCTATAATTTCTCCTGACTGGCTTTGGGTAGGAGCTGCAAATTGAAGCTTAAAAGGTACAAAGCCTGAATAACTCCATTGAATTATCCCCTAAGGCCCCGTACACACGACCGAACATGTCCGCTGAAACTTTGTTTCAGCAGACATGTTCGGTCATCTGTACAGCCGAGCGGACAGGTTTCCAATGGACATTTGTCCACCCGACCGTTTTCGAGCGTACAAATGTTTCTTAGCATGCTAAGAAACATGTACGCTGGAATCCTGTCCGTCGGACATGTTCGGTCGTCTGTACAGACTTACCGTACATGTCCGAGCGGCCGCCATCCCTCGCATGCGTCGAATCACTTTGACGCATGCGTGGAAGCATTGAACTTCCAGGGCCGCGCACGACGCCGCGTCATCGTCGCGGCGACTGCGCAGCCGCGTCACCGCGTATCGTGTATGCGCAGATTTCTGTATGATGGTGTGTACAGCCATCATACAGAAATCTCCGGGCGGACATGTCCGCTGAAAACGGTCCGGCGGACCGTTTTCATCGGACATGTTTGCTCGTGTGTACGAGGCCAAAGAGAAATTGCAAAAAAACATTTGGGTGTAAACCTCCAAAAGTTGGCCAAGTCCTTCTTGAGCAAACTCCCCTGATTAAAGTCAGTAAAACTAAAAGAAATGTACAGGTCATTAAAAAAAAAAGAAGATTATTTACTAAAATGGCAATGGATTAAATAATTAGACCCTTGTAAAATCATAGAATGATGTTCAAATCCATTCTTTCCTACATGCAGTATAGTACAGTATTATAATACTATAAAATCCAATTATGTTTCAGTAATTACTGAACTTGCTACACATACCATGCAGAGGTAGAAGTAGAAGAAGAGAAGTAATCTATCTGAACAATAAAGTATTTAAATATGTATTGTGTTATGCTAGCAATTACTGTAAAGCTGGCAGTCAATGATTACTTCTTGCCAAACTGTTGCGACTCATATGAAGGATTGCAACTTCAGATCTGCATACCTCACCCCCCCCCCCCTGTTTTCTAAGTCTTGAGTCTAGTATTGTCAGCAGAATCAACCCTGGAATTAGAGGATCCTAATTATTAACAGACACAAATTATATAAGAAAACAATAATTTCAGACACACTGCTGACAAAAGCACACATCTATAAAGACATTATTGACCACTTAAGACCCGGACCAATATGCAGGTTAAGGACCTTGCCCCTTTTTGCGATTCGGCAACTGCGTCGCTTTAACTGACAATTGCGCGGTCGTGCGACATGGCTCCCAAACAAAATTGGCGTCCTTTTTTCCCCACAAATAGAGCTTTCTTTTGGTGGTATTTGATCACATCTGCGGTTTTTATTTTTTGCACTATGAACAAAAATAGAGCGACAATTTCGAAAAAAAAAAACACAATATTTCTTACTTTTAGCTATAATAAATATCCCCAAAAAAGATATACATTTTTGTTTTCCTCAGTTTAGGCCGATACGTATTCTTCTACCTATTTTTGGTAAAAAAAATCGCAATAAGCGTTTATCGATTGGTTTGCACAAAATGTATAGAGTTTACAAAATAGGGGATCGTTTTATGGCAATTTTATTAATATTTTTTTTTACTACTAATGGCGGCAATCAGCGATTGTTTCATGCCTGCGACATTATGGCAGACACATCGGACAATTTTGACACATTTTTGGGACCATTGTCATTTTCACAGCAAAAAGTGCTATAAAAATGCATTGATTACTGTGAAAATGACAATTGCAGTTTAGGAGTTAACCACTAGGGGGCGCTGTAGGGTTTAAGTGTGACCTCATATGTGTTTCTAACTGTAGGGGGCGGGGCTGGACATGTGATGTCATTGATCGTCTTTTCCTATATCAATGAACAGACGATCATTGATACTGCCACTGCGAAGAACGGGGAAGGTTTGTTTGCACACACCTCTCCCCGTTCTTATGCTCCTGTGACCGATCGCAGGATACCGGCGGAAATCCGGTCCGCGGTTCCCGCGGCGAGGTCACGGAGCTTTAGACCGAGTCGCGTGCGAGGTCCAGCGGCGTGCGTGCGACCCGCGGCTGGGCTCTTATAGGCAACGTACAAGTACGTGCCTGTGCCCAGCCATGCCATTCTGCCAACGTATATGTGCAGGAGGCGGTCCTTAAGTGGTTAGGCATTAGTAATCCACTAGAAGTGATTTTTATGTATTGACTACTGAATCCTTTAATCTTCGCAAACATACACACTTTAAAATAAGGGAGTCTTTTAAACACAAAATATAAGTTTGGGCCTTCTTTAACCTTGAAATGCATTTGTCAACCTCTGAGTCTCACTACAAGCCAAATATTTTGACTCGGAGACAAACATAATAATGGTGTGTGCGTTCTGTATAGTCTGCAATTATTTTAGTCTCTATCATAATTAAAAAGATATATATCTCATAATGCATTTTCTGGGTGTGCTGTGCAGCTAATAAAATGCAAAGAAGAGATTTAAGGACATCTCCTTGTGTGTTCTTTGATAATGAATTTGTATTCATTCTACTCTCTTTAAAGATCTCAAGCATCTGAAAATAATGTAGACATATTAAGTTATTATACAGCCAGGCCCAGATGTATATAGGAAAACCATTTGTGGAAATATATAAAATATATGTTTCAGTGTAATGGATTTATTCATAATGTCTTTTGTGTCTCATTACATGACCGACATTGTAACAAATTAGCTTGTGCTGCAAAGACTATTCATATTGCTTCCATATGAGTTGACGTTAGAAAAGAAGAAGGTCATACTTTTTGTAGAAGAGTTATTTCTATTGTATCTTGATGGATATTATTCACATAGGGCAGATGGTAACATTTCCCTGAACATCTGTTGCCCATCATTCCAAAGCAAGGCAACCCAGATGCTGTTGACAACTTGTATGTAAATCATGCTGACAATTTGTTCAGTGTCTTCTCTTTCGAGGCTTAGGTTATCTTGGTCATAACATTTATCAGGTATCAGGGATATTACAGACCCACCAGAATACTTTATGTAGCAATGATTGCTTTGGTTGAAAAGTGAAGTCAGTTTGTGTACCTTTAATTTATCTCTCTCCTAATCATAAAACATCCCTCACTTCTATTATAGTATGTAGTTAAACACTTGTCAATTAGAATAGATTGTACTGAACAGGACTGTATCTAATTTACTATCGAAATGTAAATGTAGTGGACATTTACTATGGAAAATAACAAATGACAACTCAAATGACAATGGCTAAAACATGCTTATCATCAATGTGGATAGAAACTCAACAAGGTAAAGCATCAGGATCCAGTAGAGAAAGCTCACAGGAGGAGCAGCTGTCCAAGTCTAGAATCGTCCAGCCACAAGGGGGCAGCAACCTAAGTGCAGCATTGTGAGTAATATGAAAAGCACAAGAAAAATGGCAACTCACTCAATAAAGAAGGAGAGTGAATGTCACAGGTGATAGCAGGTCCACTGTGTAGTAGCATCCAGGTTGGGTACAAAATCACTGCTGCAATCTAGGCTGTGTGTAATGTCCAGGCAATAGGCCAGAGACCAGAAAGCGGGAAGTGGAGGGTCAGTGGAACGCAAGCAGGCCGGAAATGATGTCACACATGGGGGACGGTATGGGGGTGTGGCTATGCATTTTGAAGCATCCAGCTCTTTGTCAAGCATACAGTAACTCTCACTATTGGGATACTGTATTTATATGGTAGAAGAGCATGGGACTACAAGGCTCAGTGAAAGAGTTTCTGTATGAACAAGTACAGCACAGGGGATTATTTTGGAGACAGGGCATGTAAGATGGAATAGACATTACTAAACGTGAAATATGATAAAAGCAATAAAATACAAAGTGGAAATAAAAAAAATGTGTAAACAAATGAATTGTGGGAGGAATGTTAATTTTAAATGGATAATTTGTAGGTGTGGTGAAATTGGGTCCTGGCTTACAATGTATAAGTCACAGCAAAAAATAAAAAATAAAAATATGGTTCATGTTTTTAAACATTTGTATTTTTGTCGATCTACACTTTTTATGTAATACATTACAGTTTCTATATACATCACAGTGTCTGTGGCTTCCAAAGTCCCATCCAAGGGGAATCATATCTTTTGTTCCAGTATTCAGGGATGTGGCCACTACACTGTCATATCTGATATGGTGACAACCTTCTCTTTTCATACAAAAAAAAGGGGGAGAGAGCAATGGAGACTATTAGTCATGTTGGAGGGTGGATTTCCCTCTGGTTTTCTTTTTGTCTTCCCTACATATAGGAGGCCACATGGGCATGTTAAACAGTATACCATGAACTGGGAGGAGCAGTTTAAAAAGTAGAAGTAATCAGATGTATTATACTCTTTAAAACGTGTTTGCCCATGTGTCACGCTTTTTTATTTTCTACAATGTCACAAAACAAAAAACAAAAATTCCCAGCTTAACTTACCAGCCAGCCTGAAACAAACTGAATTGTACTGTCTAAAAGTCCATGTTAAAAACAGCTTCTTTACTTTGCACACATTTGAAGATGTATGCATAAGCTGCAAAGGCCACATCCTGGCACCCCAGTATTATCTGCAGTTCTAAACTTTATATATTTTGAAAGCCTCCATAGTAGGAGCACACATATAATATTAAATAGATTGAGGGTAGGTATGCCTGGAGGGCACAGGGGTGCACTAGACACCCAGCAAATAACAAAATGGCAACATACAGACCAAATAGGTTGTTACCGTAAAATTGTACTAATTCAGAGACTAATGTATGTGATCCATCCCAGATGATAATGATATCAGCTATATATCATTCATAATTGTTGATGTTCCGGGCAAAAGGGCTGTTAGACCATATGTATAGGAACTCCCAGTAACCCATTATGAGATTTCCATAGCCACGGGCTAAATGGGTAGTGTTGCTCACGAATATTCGTATTGCGAATATTCGGCTCGAATATGGCATATTCGAGTATTCGCGATATATTTCGAATTTCGCGGTGAATATTCGCAATTCCGAATATTCGCATTTTTTCAATTTTATTTTTAAAACAGATCACATCCTATCGACGTCTAAAAGCATTGCTGGTATGATTAAAGACCCTGGGCCGAGTAGCTAAGCTGAGGCGATCCTTTTATGTTGCCGAATTGAAAAAAAAAAATTGCGAATTTTCGCTAATGCGAATGCGAAAATGATTGCGAATTTTCGATAACTGTGGTAGGAGAACTCTGATTGTCTCTGATGCAAAAGGGGGGGGGCTTTGTGTATGTTTCTGTTATGAATATTTGTATGTTTGATATTATTTTTTTTTGTAAGAAGGAAAAAATTGCGCATACCTTAAAAAAAGGGGAGAATACAGCAGCAACTCAAAAATGTTATACAACATAAATTAATACAAGACAGAAAATGGAGTCGCTCTACAAGAATAAAAAATATGTCTAGTGACAAGACATGTGGGCAAATTATAAAATAAGCAAGCGCAAATAACTTGTGAAATACACATACATAATTTTGCCCCTGTACAAATCATTAGTAAGACCTCATCTGGAATATGCAGTTCAGTTTTGGGCACCAGTTCTCAAAAAGGATATAGGAGAACTGGAGAAAGTGCAGAGAAGAGCAACCAAACTGATAAGAGGCATGGAGGAGCTCAGCTATGAGGAAAGATTAGAGGAACTAAATTTATTCACTCTTGAGAAGAGGAGAATAAGGGGGGATATGATCAACATGTACAAATATATAAGAGGTCCATACAGTGAACTTGGTGTTGAGTTATTCACTTTACGGTCATCACTGAGGACAAGGGGGCACTCTTTACGTCTAGAGGAAAAGAGATTTCACCTCCAAATACGGAAAGGTTTTTTCACAGTAAGAGCTGTGAAAATGTGGAACAGACTCCCTCCAGAGGTGGTTCTGGCCAGCTCAGTAGATTGCTTTAAGAAAGGTCTGGATTCTTTCCTAAATGTACAGAATATAACTGAGTACTAAGATTTGTAGGTATAGTTGATCCAGGGTAAATCCGATTGCCTCTCGGGGGATCAGGAAGGAATTTTTTCCCCTGCTGTAGCAAATTGGATCATGCTCCGCTGGGGTTTTTTGCCTTCCTCTGGATCAACTGTGGGTATGGAGTTGGGTGTATAGGATTTTACTGTGTTTATTTTATTTTTATTTTTTTATTTTTTTTATTTTTATTTTTTGTTTTTTGTGGTTGAACTGGATGGACTTGTGTCTTTTTTCAACCTGACTAACTATGTAACTATGTAACTATGTAACTATGTAACAGTGAAACAAATATATAAAGAAATATAGTCCCAATAATAGAAAAATAATCTTTCATAAAAATGTCTTTGATATGTGAAGTGAAAAAAAGTCCAAAGCATGCAGCATGAACGTGTTCAATCTTCAAGGTGTTTGATTGACAAACGGCTGTGACAGATGGATAGAGTAAAGAATCACCACCAATGCAAAACACTTTTTATTTTCTATTGTAAAATATCAAGAATATTCTGAGCCAATCAGAGTGCTTCTTCCGCATTTGCCGAATATTCGCAATTATTTTGTATTGTAAAATATCAAGAATATTCTGAGCCAATCAGAGTGCTCCTTCCGCATTTGCCGAATATTCGCAATTATTTTGTATTGTAAAATATCAAGAATATTCTGAGCCAATCAGAGTGCTCCTTCCGCATTTGCCGAATATTCGCAATTATTTTGTATTGTAAAATATCAAGAATATTCTGAGCCAATCAGAGTGCTCCTTCCGCATTTGCCGAATATTCGCAATTATTTTGTATTGTAAAATATCACGAATATTCTGAGCCAATCAGAGTGCTCCTACAGCATTTGTCGAAATTGCGCAGTAAATATCGCATTCGCATTTTGCGAAATTTCGAAAAAATATCAAGAATATTCTGAGCCAATCAGAGTGCTCCTACCGCAGTTATCAAAAATTCGCAATTATTTTCGCATTCGCAATAGCGAAAATTCGCAATCATTTCATTTCGATAAAATATCACGGATATTCGAATTTAGCGAATATATCTCGAATATTCGACTATATATTCGCGATATATCGCGAAATCGAATATGGCGTATTCTGCTCAACACTATAAATGGGCACCCATAGCCATGCATTTTTTTGTTTTTAGTAGTTCTTATCAAACTGAAAATAGTTATGTTATAAGCAGAATTGTGTAGCTTGCAAAATTAAATTGGCTTGTTTGGCATTGAGGTATGATTTGGTAAATAGGAAGTAATTGACAGTTCAAAGGCATAGCTCCTTGGGATAACCAGATTTAAAGTGGATGTAAATCCACTTTCATCCTTTCTAAACTACTGCCATAGTGCTGATCTATAAGGATAGACATGCCTCCTGCTTTTATCCTTACCTGTCAAATGTCTCCCCTCAGACAGAGGGGAACAGACAGTTATGAGAACTGAAAAACTGCAGATTCTGTGGGTGGATCTGTTGTATGGAGCATGGTGGGTGGAGTTGTGATGTCAGTAGACTCCCCGCCCTCCTCTACACTCCCCTTGTCAACATGCATTTTTCCCTGTGTATTCCTTACACTAAATTCTGCTATGATCACTAACATCCAGTCAAAATCCAGAAAAGTAATCACATGACTTCAGAAAAGGAGTGGGGGTGGGAATTAAAAAATAATGCTTGCCTCCAGGCTATTGCATGAGATATGTAAATAACCTGTCATTCACAGAAAGGGGGCGGAACGTACTAAGGTTTTTCTCTGTAAGTCCGTTTTATTTCACTGAACAATAAAAGAGTATTGCTCAGAGCAGGATTAACTCTGTGCGGCAAGACTGGGCACAGATAATAGGAAATCTTATACTGTACATTGTGACATAAAAAAAAATGGGTGTACATCCACTTTAAGTGGATTCCTGCGAATATGGATTTAGGTGTTCTAGGAGATGTGCAAACAGAGTAGACAAAGTGTAGCAGGTAGCATGATATTTATTGGAAAAAGACAATTAACAACCCATATTTAATAAGATCCAAAAAGCATGTCAGAGCTCTCAGATGGGATTTGAAATAAATCTTTAACAATGAAATCAGCTTCATATTATCTATAATCCCCTCTTTTTTGCCTGAATAAAGAAAGTATTAACTCCTGTGTTAAATTCAGTAAGCTGATCTTTGGGTAGTTTATGATATGTGTTATTATAAGAAAACAAAAGTCCTGGTTCTTCCCAAACCCAAAATGCAACCTGGTAATTTATTCAGTATTCTTATTAAAATGTACAGTACTAGTGTAGCAAATGAAAATGTCTCACCTGTAAACATCTGACACACAGGCAAAACTGTTTTAAAGGGAATGGTAACACCTACCCAATTGCTTACATTTTTGAATTGTTCCTCCCAGTTCTTGGTGTACTTTGTAACATTAACCGATGAAAATGGTCCATCAGACCGTTCTCATCGGATGGACAGATCGTGTGTACGCGGCATCAGAGTTCTATTAGGCATACTTTTAATAGATAGGAAGACATCACAGAGTGTGTGCATGGAGAAAAACCCACAAAAAATTGCCCTTTCAATCCTTTTTCGATGGGAGCTAAGCATCGTACATAGAAGCATTATTTCTACTGTATCTATATGTGACAGTTTTCTGCTTTCAATAATTTCTTAAGAAAGAAGTGGGTGCTGGCAACTGCTGCATCCCTAGTAACCACTGTTGTCACTGCCACATTGGCTTACATGGCTCTGAATACCCCAGTTATGTAAGCAAAGGGGAGGAATAGCAGATGCATCACTGCACAAATATAGTCACTTGCCATATTTGATCAATTATTTTGACAAAATATGACCGTGGTATGGCAGTATTTTACCTTGTCCTTTGCAATAGGCTATGGGTTTCTTGGCAAGGAAAGGTGGTTCAGAGGAGTAATCAAATGAAGCATTTGAGAACAAAAGGATAGAGGTGATTCACAATCAGATGCAGGACATGGACATAGGCGTGCGCACAGAGTATGTCGGGTGTGCCCAGGCACACACTAATCCCCCTGTGCAGCACAGCTTCCCGCTACTTGCCAGGCTCCCTACTCCTTCCCTCTGCAGCACGTCCGGCCTCCCTCCTCTCCTGCAGGCTGTTGCTGCGGAGATGTTTTAGGGTGAGTGAGGGAAGGGGCCAGTAAATATGTATTTACCGGCCCCTTCCCTTTCTGAATGAACATGGTGAATGATGTGAGTAGTAGTGTGTGTTTGAGCTTTGGGGTGCACACCCTAATGCAATAGGCTGCGCACACCTATGGACATGGATGTGGAATTACCAATTTTCTTTAGCTTGTTGCTCATTCATGCCAATTACCACTGTACAAATAAAACATGTGGCATCCAAAACTACTGAAAAAAAAAAACAAAAAAAAACGATTTTCTTCTAGTTACAAATAATCAGTATAGGTTGTTGCTGCTGTATTTGAGCCAAACTATGACATAAAATGTCAGAATGAAAAATAAGTATGAAATTTCAAGGACTGCTGTTTTTCCCATTTTGTACTCATAGAGGAATAAAAAGAAGGACCCACAATGCAAATTCTTTCAAAAATTTCCAACCATTGATATTAAATGATTTCATATTTAAAGTGGAGTTCCGCCCAAAAAAAAATGTCAGCAGCTACAGATACTGCAGCTGCTGACTTTAATATTAGGACACTTACCTGTCCAGGGTGCAATGTTCTCATCTAAAGCCGCTCTGTCCCTCGGCTCTCGGGTGGAGACGACGACATCTTCAGTAAGGGAATCAGGAAGTGAAGCCGAAAGAGTGGAACTCAGCTTTACGATCCCAATACTGTTTTTACTTAATGACATATTTGCTTTAAGGAAGGAATAAGGAAGAAATGTGAAAACCCTGGTTCTGTATGCTAAGGTTGTGTGACATTTAGACCATATTTGGTTCCACTATTTGTTTTTAAACAATGTCCTATCCTTCCAATCTATAGATTGCCATGAAGTAAACATTCTTACTCGGCATGTCTGGAACAGCAGCAGCCTAGGGGGTCTGTGAATAATGCTGTGCTCCTGCCTGCACCACTAGTTCCTTAGCCGACATTTTTAATCACACATAACAAAAACTAGTTGGAGCATGATATCATTTTAAAAATAATCTTTCTTGCTTCACTTGTGCTTTAAAGCTAAGATACACAAATGATTTTATTTTGCTTTATACTGAAATATATTTAGCCACGTGTCGACAAAAACATAATTTTCAGCAAATTTAAAATAGTAAATGCCAGTAAGCAGAATTAATTCAGGATAAACCAAGGACATAATTAGAATGGTATTTTTTTAGATGGATGATTTTTCATTTTTTTTATTTTTTATTTACATGTAAATAAAAAAATGTAATGGAGGTACAGAAAACCCCCAGTTGCGCCTAAAATGTAATCAAATATCAGATATGATTATATGACAACGTTAGGATATAACTCCAATAAATCCTCACATATATCCACCATATGAAGCTTTGGTACATTCAAAACAAACAACGCCACCATAAAAAATAATGAAAACACAATATCATTCCTTTTTAGTCAAATTCAGGAGATGTTGAAAATCAAAAATTGCTGTAGATGGGGAGTCCACGTGGGTTTTGCCCAAAGGGCTTCTTTAAGGGAACAAATGGGTTATGCTATGTTAACAAAAATAAAAAAAAACACATACAACAAAAAATACACACAGTGAAAAAGTTTTCATGCATACATTTCCTCACTGATATTTTTAATCACACATAACAAAAACTAATTGGGGCATGGTATCATTTAAAAAAATATGCTTCCTGGTTTAGTTGTGCCTTAAAGCTAAAATGCACAAGTGATTTCATTTGCTGTATACTTAAATATTTATCCACATGTCAACAAAAACGTAATTTTCAGCCCATTTAAAATAGTAAATGCCAGTAAGCTGTTAACCCCTTGCCAACCAGCGTACAACGATTTACGATTTATTTATTTGAATTGTATCTGTAATATGTTGTATTGTAGAATGTTGTATAGCAAACAAATAAATGATATGGAATCACCCTGAAGAAGGGACTCCTTATCCTGAAACGTGTCAGGCTCAATACTAAGGGAACTGTACTCACATGATCCAATTCTGTTTCTTGTGTTTATGTATTTGATATATGTGATGTATGCACCACATTTTTTTAATATTAATACAATTTCTACTTTCTCATATTCTGTTATCTATTAGTTGCCCTTAAAGTTCCATAGTACACTCATCGGGGGTACTCTCTATACATGGTACGTTGGCACAATGACACGGCTGGGCAAATGTGCATACGTTTACGCCCCCTTTAAATTGCGGCATTGTGGGTTCATGCACCCACTGCATACGCCATGAGCGTGCCCGCGATGTCCGCCAGGGGCCTCCAATCGGGTCAAAGAGCAGCAGGACAGGGAGATGCCTATGTAAACAAGGCATTTCCCTGTTATGCCTAGCAACATGACAGGGATCTACTGCTCCCTGTCATCAGGAGTAGGGATTAGCCGAACACCCCCCCTGTTCGGTTCGCACCAGAACTTGCGAACACACCAAATGTTCGTGTGAACTTTAGAACCCTATTAAAGTCTATGGGACTCGAACATTTGAAATATAAATGTTCTATTTTTAAAGGCTAATATGCAATTTATTGTCCTAAAATATGTTTGGGGACCTGGGTCCTGTCCCAGGGGACATGTATCAATGCAAAAAAAAGTTTTAAAAACGGACGTTTTTCGGGAGCAGTGAATTTAATAATGCTAAAAGTGAAACAATAAAAGTGAAATATTACTTTAAATTTCGTACCTGGGGGGGTGTAAAGTTAGCATGTGAAATAGCGCATGTTTCCCATACATAGAACTGTCCCTGCACAAAGTGCCATTTCTGAAAGGAAAAAAAGTATTTTAAAACCGGCTTTGCGGCTATAATGAATTGTCGGCTCTGGCAATTCAGAGCGTATACATTCATAAAAAAAATAAAAAAAATAACGTGGGGGTCCCCCCAAATTCCATTACCATTTTTTTTTTCCATTTTATTTAAAATTAGCACTTTAGATTTCTCCCATAGACTTTAACAGGGTGTTCCGCGGCTTTTCGAATTTGCCGCAAACACCCCTAATTGTTCGTTGTTCGCCGAACAGGCGAACAGGCAATGTTCGAGTCGAACATGAGTTTGACTCGAACTCGAAGCTCATCCCTAATCAGGAGCAATGATCTCTGTCATGTTGTAGTGAGACCATCCTCCTACAGTTAGAATCACTCCCTAAGACACACTTAACCCGTTCATCGCCCCCTAGTGCTTAACCCCTTCCCTGCCAGTGTCATTTACACGGTAATCAGTGAATTTTTATAGCACTGATCGCTGTATAAATGACAATGGTCTCAAAATAGTGTTAAAAGTGTTAAAAGCTTTGCCTGCCTCTTATACCCTCTAAAAACTTTATCTTTGCTATTAAAACACAAGTATGTACAGATTCTAAAGGCAATGACAAACTTCTTATGGAAAAAGGGTAAACCGAGAATAGCCTTGACCAAACTATTCCTCCCAAAGAGTGAGGCGGGAACCAATCTCCCAAACATTAAAGTGTATAATCTAGCATGTATACTGAGAACAGGATTGGACTGGATCTTACAATCATTTAAATGCTCCAACTATGATCTAGAATCAGACATGGTTCGTCCAATAAACTTAGCCGCTCTCTTGCATAGTTCGCTGCAGAAAATTCCAAGTCATATCAAACAAAATTTGCTTTTCATATATACGATAATAGCATGGAGGGGGTGAGGAAAAAACTGGGTGTGTCACCCTATGTATCCAAGTTCCTCCCAATTCAAGGCAACCCCATGTTCCCACTCGTTCTACAATATGAACCGTTTACCAAATGGAGAGACAATGGGTTAACCAATGCCTATTCCCTCTACCATGGTGCAAATAATACCCTCAAACCATTCCAACTAATTGCTGCAAAATTCAAGCTACCTTCCCATCACTTTCTACATATTATGCAATATGCAGATTTTATCAGCAAAATCTGCCCAAAGAAATTCATGAGATTCCAACCCTATTTCATGGATAAGCTAATCACAGAAAATCGTCACTCTATATCAGACATATATCGCCCCCTAAATGGGAAATTCATGAAATCCTTGCATAACACCTCTATGCCTTCCTGGTTAACAGACCTTCCGATTCAAGCAGACATAGACAACATCCTAACGAGCTACAAGATAACCAGAATCATCACCCCATGTGAATCCTGGAGGGAATCTCCGTTCAAACTGATGCATAGGGCCTACTACCCATTTTCAGCGAATCACCCTTCCACCACATGACCTGCTTGCCCATGGTGTTCACTCCACAAGCCGTCACTACTTCACCGCCTCTGGCTATGTTCACAGATCAACGCTTACTGGTCTTCAGTTCTCCAGTTCATACAAAGAGTCACTAAGGGCCAGATTCACAGAAGAGATACGATGGCGTATCTCCTGATACGCCATCGTATCTCTGTGTTACGGCCGTCCTAACTATGCGACTGATTCATAGAATCAGTTACGCATAGCTAGCCCTAAGATCCGACAGGTGTAATTGAATTACACTGTCGGATCTTAAGGATCCAATTCTAGGCCGGCCGCTAGGTGGCGAGGCCATTGTGGTCAGCGTAGAATATGCAAATGACTAGTTACGCCGATCCCCGAATGTCCGTGCTGCCCGTCGATCTAACTTTACGTTGTTTCCGTCAAGTTATGCTGTGTAAAATTAGGGCTGAGCCCTAGTTGTTCTAAGCCATGTTAAGTATGGCCGTCGTTCCCGCGCCGAAATTTAAAAAATCACGTCGTTTGCGTAAGTCGTCCATGAATGGCGCTGGACGCCATTTACGTTAACGTCTAAACAAATGACGTCCGTGCGACGTCATTTAGCGCAATGCGCGGCGGGTAATTTACCCGACGGTGCATGCGCAGTACGTTCGGCGCTGCAACGCACCTAATTTAAATGGTGCAGCCCCATTTGAATTGGGCGGGCTTGCGCCGAGCGCATTTACGTTACACCGCCGCAAGTTTACAGGTAAGAGTTTTGAGAATCAGGCACTTACGCTGTAAACCTGCGGCGGTGTAACGTAAATGGGATACGTTACGCCGCCGTGGAGTAACGTAATTCTACTAGAATCTGGCCCTAAGTGCCTACCTGATAAGGACCCTATGCTTATACTGTTCAGATTCCCACCACAAATAAAGGACTCCCCAGTGACATCTAACATATTACCACAAAGTGATCTTCAATGGATACTTCTCACGCTGCTCATAGCCCGCAACTAGTTAAGCTTCACATCAAATGTGACTTTCTACCCTATTGTTATTGTTCAGATGCTTTCAAATTATTCCAGATTGTAATTTTGCAAGGTTTCTATTCTGTTGTCAAACTGTAGTTCTGAGTAGCAGTTATAATTACTACTTAGTCCTCAGGGCTGGGTCAGGGGTTACCGAGGGGGGGACAGGTACCAGACTTTCCCCATCGGTTTCCTCTTTCACTTCCCTCTCTTGACTCCAGCGTCAATCCTCCATCTCCTTTCCCCTCCTTTTCATTACTAGCGCCAATCCCTCCCCCTTTTTTTCTCTATTTTATAAAAAGTGTCTACTTTTATTTGTATTGTATTACTTTAGTCAAGTTGGATTTTTTCTTCATGATGACATTGTTAATCACATGACAGTATTGGTGGTGGTACTTTCTCAAAAAAGCAACAGATTATTTTTCAGGGAAATTATAATAATAACATATTATACAGCTTGCATTTGGGGAGGGCTTAGTAAAGACTTCATATATTGCTGAAAAATAACACATCAGCTAGTTGAAACCGTCAGAATAGAGTGACATAGACAATCTGTAGAAACTGTTATCCAAGGAACTTGAATACTGCAAACATGGAGAAAGGCTCAAGGTGGATTTATGGTTGAATATATATTTTATTATTATTTGCAATATGTATTTTATTAATATTATTATTATTATTATTATTATTATTATTATTATTAATAAAGACAGACATGGCTCAAGGTGGATTTAAGGTTGAATATGCATTTTATTATTATTATTTTTATTATTATTATTTGCAAGGAGCAAGTCACAAAGACAGACATATTTATAAAACATTGGTGAGAAAGGGGTATAGTCCACAAATATCCAGGGACATCATAAACATTTATGAAAGAACTGTAACAATTCTTCAAATACAACCTCAGGCAATAGGTAAAACCACCTTCATCCAAACAATTTTTGAGTAAAGTGGTGAGATGAGGAACAGAGCTGATATAATATTAGCTAACATCAATATCAGGCTGTTGCATGGATGTACACCTAGCGATAGATGTAGACAGTAGGGTCTTAGAAAAGTAGTAAATGTTGAAAAGTACTCGGAAGAAGGAGGAAAGAAGGGAGAAACAACCGATAAAAGTGTAAGAGAGAGAAAAAATGGGGGGAGAATGGTCTAGATCAGTGCCACCACTATAGCAATATGTGAAAAAAGAAAGGAATGGAGTATAAATGCATGGTGGGGTTGAAACCCAGATATATCGATAATGAAGGTGAGGACAAATCAAATGGAATAAGGGAATCTTTATTTCTGTGATGCATTAAATTTACTTTTTAAGGCTTCCAAAAAAGAATCCAAGTGGTCTCAAGGTGGATTTAACCTATGGTCTGTCAAAGAGAGAAATGTCCACATACTGTATGTACTTTAACAGGGACTGCTAAGACAGCATATAAATAGTTGGTGCAGCATCATCCAGTCTCCGGTGGGGTTAACATAATTTTAGTGGAACTCAGATGCCTGCATATAGATTTATATAGGAACCACTGAGACGTTATATGCCTGGTTTAGATGTGTGGTTCAAATGCATGTCTGATTTAGTTAGCGTATCATCAGGTGGATTTAACCACTTTGCTTATTGAGAACTTATACCCCCTTCCTGCCTAGGCCAATTTTCAGCTTTCATTGCTGTCGCACTTTAAATGAACATTGGGCGGCCATGCTACAATGTACCCATATGAACTTTTTATCATTTTTTCAAATATAGATTTCTTTTGGTGGTATTTAATCACTATTTGGGTTTTTTATTTGTTGCTAAACAAAAAAAAAAGACCCAAAAAGTTTTCATAGTTTGTTATAAAATTTTGCATACAGGTAATTGTTCTTGTTCATTGATGTGTGCTGATGAGGCTTCACTGATGGGCACTAATAGGCTGCACTGATAGGTACTAATAGGCAATGATAAGGTGGCACTGAGGAGCACTGGTATGTGGCACTGATGGGCACTGATAGGTGGCACTGATGAAGCATCACTGGTGAGAACTGATCAGGAGGCACTGATGAGGCTGCACTGATTGGTGGCACTGATGGGCACTTATATGTGGCACTGATGAAAGGAACTCACAGGCACTGGTAGGTGGCACTGATAGACAGCACTGATAGGTGGTACTGATGATGAGACACTGATTGGCAGCACTGATATTCACTGATAGGTGGCACTGGGGGGCACTGGTTGGCACTGCTTAGCAGTACTGATGGGCACTAGAAGATGACATTGGTGGGCACTGGTAGGTTACACAAGCCAGTAATCGGTTGTTATTTTTTTTCTCCTCACGCTATCAGCTTGAGGGGAAAAAAGCTGATTACCAGTTTCTGTTTACATAATGTGATCAGCTGTCATTGGCTGATAGCTGATCACATAGTAAAGGGCATGAATCAACCCTTTACTCTGATCTGTGATCAGCCAAGTTCCAAGGACTGAGTAATCACAGAGAGCACATCCGCATGCCACAGGGGGCGCACAGGCAGCGTAAGCACAGGAGGTCATCCATGTACGCCCTCCCAACAATTGAAGCCCATGCTGTAGCCATCTTTTGGCTATAGTGTGGGCATCAAGTGGGTAAATTGACTTTGGTAGTGCATAAATTTATGGACACTGGCACCTCTTAAGAAAAAATACCTCTGTCAGTAAACAAATTTTGAGGAATCCCCAGCTGGTATACAGGAAGGCTCGCTCATAAAGCGATCTCCTGGTACACATTGATATTTCTTGGAAACCCCCATGCCATTGCGCCATGCATGTGGTGGTGATGCGGCACATGCGGTGATGACAAACATGCCCATAGCTTGTGGGGGGGGGCACATGATGGCAGCTTTTTTAAGCTCAAACAATGCACATGGTGGCAGACTATACTCTCATCAGCTTCTGATGCAGCTGGCTAAGACCGGTCAAACTGGTCAGGCATATAACTTTGTCCACCTCTCCACTATGACCCAAATGATACCTTACGAGATGGAAATACTCTGCGATGGATGTCTCATTTACTGGCCATAGAAGATTGGCAGATGATAGGATTTGATAAGTATATCAATATTTTTCTTGGACATGGGACTTTCACTTCTTTCATACCATAAACTTTATGGATTGCAATTTTCATCCTTGTATCTGAGATTGAAGGTTTTAGACTGTTTTTTGTCCAACCATTGTTGCTAACTTTACAGTTCAAGAGAGAAATTCAAGGCATGGAGCACAGCACGACAGTTTACATCTGACATTCTGGTCACAATTGTAACAACACTGCATACTCAGAACCTTGATTCATGAACCTCCTCTAGACCACTCCACCATTCCTATTTTGTTTAGATACATTTTATCATCATCATCTATTTGCATAATTTTCCACATTTTAGTATGAACTGTGTGAACCTTTAAATTGATCATATCCAAGAACTGCGGCTTTGGTGCCGGGACATCCAGTCAAGAGACAATATTGAACTGTTCCTTTGTAGGACCACCTGTCCAGTAGGACTGGACCCTGTGCGAATTCCTATTCACTGTAAGCACTAGCCAGATGGTAGGGCTTAACAACATTATAGACTCTTGTGGTCATAGATATGTATAGGAGGTGGACAATTGGCTTTTTAATTGTATGAGTGTTCATTGTGTGACGTGGTACCAGTTTTTAGTTTTCTTTGCTTAACATTAATAAACAATTTTCTAGTGGATACATTGAGATGAATTAACAATTTGTTCTTGTTATGAGGAGGTTGAGCTAAATTAGTTATTTTTATTCTCAGCTGTCGTGTCATGTTTCTCACTAATAACTCCCATCTCATTCAAATTTTCCTTGAGCATTACTCAAAGGGACATTTTGCAATACTACTATGGACCGTATCTTGAAAGTCATTAAACTTTAGTGTGTGGTTTCATATAGAGTTAGGTAAGCCTACGGCTAAGGGCTTTAAATTCAACTTTCATGGTGCACTTGTATAACCCCACAAGAAGAAGATCAGGCCATTTCCTGAATAATTTTTCATAAAAAAAATGAATAGTTTTCTAAGTAGCATCTTGGTTTTGTGTATAGTTAAAAAGAGGGAGGTTTATGTGCCATTTGAAATGAGTTCTAGAGTCTTGTCCCAGGCAGATTGTTTAAGGCAAATTTAAAACATTAAAGTGATATTAAACCTCCATGTTTAAAAATAAATAAAAATAACAATCATGTCATACTTACCTCCACTGTGCAGATTGTTTTGCACAAAGTGGCCCGATCCTCCTGTTCTGGGGTCCCACGGCAGCTCTCGCGGCTCCTCCCTGCAATAGCTAACCCCCTCTGGGAAGCTCTATCCCGAGGGGGTTACCTTGTGGGCGTGCTCCTGTGTCATACACTTGACATACATAGCGGCTGCGTCATTGGATTTGATTGACAGCAGAGAGAGCCAATGGCTGCGCTGCTATCAATCTATCCAATCAATGCAGAGACTCTGTGGAGAAGAGGACGCCGGGGACGCACACAGCAGGTGAACAAGCTCAGGTAAGTAAAACGGGGTGGGCTGGGGGGCCCGTATTTGCCAGGTGTTTTTTACCTTAATAGGATTGTCATGGACCTGGCCTTGCAGTGCTGGAATGTTTCTACTTGAAATCCTAATTCCTTTTTTTTTAGAAGATGGGACATTACTGACAGTTCATTGCAGGAGATACTGGACACATTACAAGTGGTTTAGTTGTCCTGACTAGGTCAATAGACAATGACCCTTCAATGCTTAGCTCAGACTATTGAAATGCTAAGTGGAACCAGCTTGTGAAATACCTTTTATTGTGTTCTGCAGGTTAAGAGCGGGTGTCAGAGACGACCCGTCTCTAGGAGATAATTACCTCCACTAAATGTCTTTTAGAATGTGTGTTTGAAGATGTATGTGTTTACGCTAAAAGACTTTGTATTGTTCTAAAGGTCAGAAGCCTCCTGTCAGGAGCATTGAATTAGCATTCTATTGTCTAAAGGAATGTAACCTCTCAGAGGTAGTAATTAAGTAGACCGGGTTACATTGATTACCCCCTGGGGCTTCTGTCTCAATACACAAGTCTTTCTATCCAAGCTATTGGACCAATCCCTGTTGACTATTTCAAGTCCTCATTTGCATGGTCAAGGAGGACCTGAGTGAAGACTGCATATACTTTACAATTGACCAATAGGAAAGCGGTTGTTGGGGGTGGGATGTTCCAAATTCTGTATAAAAGTGTGCTGTGTACTTGAAAATAAAGAGTCCTGTTTGAACTTACATACAGCCTGCCTGGTGTTTGTTCTTAATGGGTCCGAATGGCACATAGCTGTAATTCGGATCCCGGAGCCTTGGATGACTGGACCATCAGACGTTGCAATCTGCAAGCTGACTCAATAGTAGCAGAGGAGTGTCGGGAGAGCAGAACCGGGCGAGAAAGGGTCTCGTCACATTGGTTGGCAGCGGTGGGATTTGCTCTCCAGTTACTGGGACAATTCCAAACCACCACCATGAATGACCAGCTATGCAGCCTGGAGGAGAACCATGCTAAAAGACTTGCTTGAGAGCCGTGGAGGGACCGGTGGGAAGAACAAGGCCACCCTGATCATTGCGCTAGCCGAGATGGATCAGAGGGATGGTGATGAAGGACCCCGGTCAGTTGAAGACTTGTTCCAGCAGCGAGTTCAACAACGGTTGGCATTATATGGTGCTAACCCATCAGAGACGGCCATACAGAATACCATTAGAGACCTCCAGCTGCAGGAACATAGAGAACAAGAGTGGCAACAGAGAGCACGAGAGCGGCAACAGAGAGAACGAGAGCGGCAACATGAGCTGGAAATCGCCTACAAACAGATGCTAGACTCCACTCAGCAGCAGGGTGGGGCTCCCTTTACCTGGGACTATGAGGAAATATCAGCTGACAGTGATGAAATCCTGGCTGATGAATCAGCAGTGGAAAATCGGGAGCTTGTCATTCCCAAAGCTGAAGTGCTGACTGCAGGGCTGAGCTCTGCTAACCTCTGCTCAGTACCTATAGCATATTCTGGGTTTCATGGACAGGAGATGGTGAACCTCTATCCCCAGGCACCAGTTGTAGAGACAGGGGATTTGATAGACTTTTCTGCTGAGGAAGAACAACCTGGGGAGCCTCCAGCAGAAGAGCTGGTATCAGGGCCAAACTTCACTGTGCTCTGCCCAGCACCAAGGGCAGTATTTGTGGAGTTACAAGGAACTTCCCCAGCTGAAGCGCTGGTCACCGGACAGAGGGATCAAGACCTCTGCCCCACCCCTGTGGCAGTTCCGGAGGCTCAGGGTGAGAAGATGGTGATCACTCCCCAGCCACAGATTACAGAATGTATGGACTGTTCAGAGGATTTTATGGATTATGCACCCCCAGCAGAAGTGCTGGCAACAGGGCAGAGTGCTAGCCATCTCTGCCCAGCACCGGGACCAACTGTGGAGTTCCAGGGAGCCGGGGCGGTTGGCCCCCCTCCCCAGCAACAAGCTGAGGTAGTAAAGCTGTTACTCCCAGCTGAATCACTGGCAGCAGGGCAGGATGCTACTGGATGCTGCACACGACTACAGCATGAGCGGATATCGGTGGATGGGACTGTGGTCTCCACTCACAGCAACCCAGCGGAAGAGCTGGCAACAGAGCAGAGTTCCCCGGGCCTCTGCTCTTAACTAACAGAAGAGGGGGTTCCTGTGGTAGTGGATGGGACTCAGATCTCCACTGACACAACCCCAGAAAATGGTGCGGCACTGAGACAGGAGGATGTTGGCTTTGCTTTGCAAGCACCGGGGGATTTTCACCTAGCATCAGTGGATGGGACTTCAGTCTCCACTGGTATACCCCAGGAATTGTGGCCAGTTGGCCCAGATCCCCAACAGCATGATGAACTGAGCCCAGCCACCCTGTCTTCTCTCCAGCGGCTGAAAGGACTCCAGGGAGAAGGGCCAGTCCAGGCCTCTCCCCAGCGGCAGGCGTGTTCTCTGACAGAGGAAGAGATTGGCTGGATGAGTAATGCTCTGTTTGGGACAAGTTATCTGGGGTACTGGGTGGGTACCGGAATTGGGGTCTCTCCCAGTGTTAGTCTCCTGCCAAAGGGGGAGATGTGTGACAGACCTAGCCGGGACAGGGGCTTTTGGAGAGGACTGAATGCAAGCCTCTTGCCGTCCGATTATGGGCCAGGACCTCAAAACAGGAAGGCAGATGGGTCATCCCAGCAGACAGTCCTGGAACCTTAAGACTACTTTTCCAACATCCTCGAGTTGACCCGTTTTGGGTCCCACTGCGGCTGTTGGATTGTTTCCCAGGGAAAGTAATGTCATGGACCTGGCCTTGCAGTGCTGGAATGTTTCTACTTGAAATCCTAATTCATGTATTTCAGAAGATGGGACATTACTGGCAGTTCATTGCAGGAGATACTGGACACATTACAAGTGGTTTAGTTGTCCTGACTAGGTCAATAGACAATGACCCTTCAATGCTTAGCTCAGACTATTGAAATGCTAAGTGGAACCAGCTTGTGAAATACCTTTTATTGTGTTCTGCAGGTTAAGAGCGGGTGTCAGAGACGACCCGTCTCTAGGAGATAATTACCTCCACTAAATGTCTTTTAGAATGTGTGTTTGAAGATGTATGTGTTTACGCTAAAAGACTTTGTATTGTTCTAAAGGTCAGAAGCCTCCTGTCAGGAGCATTGAATTAGCATTCTATTGTCTAAAGGAATGTAACCTCTCAGAGGTAGTAATTAAGTAGACCGGGTTACATTGATTACCCCCTGGGGCTTCTGTCTCAATACACAAGTCTTTCTATCCAAGCTATTGGACCAATCCCTGTTGACTATTTCAAGTCCTCATTTGCATGGTCAAGGAAGACCTGAGTGAAGACTGCATATACTTTACAATTGACCAATAGGAAAGCGGTTGTTGGGGGTGGGATGTTCCAAATTCTGTATAAAAGTGTGCTGTGTACTTGAAAATAAAGAGTCCTGTTTGAACTTACATACAGCCTGCCTGGTGTTTGTTCTTAATGGGTCCGAATGGCACATAGCTGTAATTCGGATCCCGGAGCCTTGGATGACTGGACCATCAGACGTTGCAATCTGCAAGCTGACTCAATAGTAGCAGAGGAGTGTTGGGAGAGCAGAACCGGGCGAGAAAGGGTCTTGTCACATTCAATGCAATACAAAGTCTTTTAGCGTAAACACATACATCTTCAAACACACATTCTAAAAGTCATTTAGTGGAGGTAATTATCTCCTAGAGACGGGTCGTCTCTGACACCCGTTCTTAACCTGCAGAACACAATAAAAGGTATTTCACAAGCTGGTTCCACTTAGCATTTCAATAGTCTGAGCTAAGCATTGAAGGGTCATTGTCTATTGACCTAGTCAGGACAACTAAACCACTTGTAATGTGTCCAGTATCTCCTGCAATGAACTGTCAGTAATGTCCCATCTTCTGAAATACATGAATTAGGATTTCAAGTAGAAACATTCCAGCACTGCAAGGCCAGGTCCATGACATTACTTTCCCTGGGAAACAGTCCAACAGCCGCAGTGGGACCCAAAACGGGTCAACTCGAGGATGTTGGAAAAGTAGTCTTAAGGTTCCAGGACTGTCTGCTGGGATGACCCATCTGCATTCCTGTTTTGAGGTCCTGGCCCATAATCGGACGGAAAGAGGCTTGCATTCAGTCCTCTCCAAAAGCCCCTGTCCCGGCTAGGTCTGTCACACATCTCCCCCTTTGGCAGGAGACTAACACTGGGAGAGACCCCAATTCCGGTACCCACCCAGTACCCCAGATAACATGGGGGGGATGTCCCCATGTTGATGGGGACAAGGGCCTCATCCCCACAACCCTTGTCCAGTGGTTGTGGTGATCTGGGGGCGGGGGGCTTATCGGAATCTGGAAGCCCCCTTTAACAAAGGGGACCCCCAGATCCCGGCCCCCTATGTGAATTGGTAAGGGGTACATTGTACCCCTACCATTTCACAAAAAAAGTGTTAAAATGTTAAAAACGTCAGAAGACGGCTTGGGACAAGTCCTTTATTAAAAAAGAAAAAAAAAGATTTTCTGCGATGTAATCCATTCTCAATCTCCAGCAATGTAATCTATTCTCGATCTCCAGCGATGATCTCCAATGATGATCTCCAGCAAGGATACGACACACACGATCCTGCCTCCACCGAAGCCACTCAACAAATGATGTGACATCAGCCTGACAGCTCTTATATCGCTGAGGGTGGGGCCAAAGACGCAAGGGGAATTGCTGTGGTTACCCAGTGATGTGTACGGATGACCCTGGTGATTCCCCTTGCGTCTCTGGCCTCACCCTCAACTATATAAAAGGGCTTAAGTGGTTAAATTTGGCGCAGGGTTCCCCTTAATATCCATACTAGACCTGAAGGGCCTGGTAATGGAATTTGGGTTGTTCCCCACGCATTTTTTTTTCAATAACTTTCAATGACTTTTATCTGTTTTGCCGGGTCCCGACAATTCATTATAGCTGTAGTAGTTTTAAATGACTTTTTTCCCTTTAGAAATGTCATTTTGTGCAGAGACTGTTATAAACATGGGAAACATGTGCTACTTTACAGGCATACTATAGACACCCCCAGATACAATTTAAAGGAAAATTTCACGTTTATTATTCACTTTAAGCAATATTAAAATCAATGCTCCTGAAAAAACTGCAGTTTTTAAAACTTTTTTTGCCTTGATTCATGTCCCCTGGGGAAGGACCCAGGTCCCCAAACACTTTTGAGTGTTATGACAATAACTTGCATATTAACCATTAAAATTATCACTTTTGATTTTTCATGTTCGTGTCCTCTGTGCTCACTGCCGTACAATGTGGAGCTTGATTGGCATTTTCCATTGAACACCAGAAATGGCAGGTCCGCCACTGGTGCCCCATGCTTTTCACAGATGAGAGCAGGTTCACCGTAAGCATATGTGACAGACGTGAAAGGGTCTGGAGAAGCCGCAAAGAACTTTCTGCTGCTTGTAACATCGTTCAGCATGACCAGTTTGGTGGTGGGTCAGTGATGGTCTGGGAAGGCATATCCATGGAGGGACGCACAGACCTCTACAGGCTACACAATGGCACTCTGACTGCCATTAGGTATTGGGATGAAATCCTTGGACCCATTGTCAGAGCCTATGCTGGTGCAGTGGGTCCTGGGTTTCTCCCGGTGCATGACCATGCCCGGCCTTATATGGCAAGAGCATGCAGCCAGTTCTTGGAGGATGAAGTAATTGATACCATTAAATGGGCCAAGCGCTCGCCTGACCTAAATCCAAAAGAACACCTCTGGGACATTATTTTTCGGTCCATACAGTGCTGCCAGGTTTCACCTCAGTCTGTTCAGGAGCTCAGTGAGGCTCTGGTACATATCTGGGAGGAAATACCCCAGGAGACCGCCGTCTCATTAGGAGCATGCCCTGATGTTGTCGGGCACTTGGGGGCCATGCAAACTGAGGACCATTTTGAG
Organism: Rana temporaria; assembly: GCF_905171775.1. Classification (NCBI taxonomy): domain Eukaryota; kingdom Metazoa; phylum Chordata; class Amphibia; order Anura; family Ranidae; genus Rana; species Rana temporaria. The sequence goes on from NC_053493.1 coordinate 224,332,371, forward strand.
TTGTTGCAATGAAATTTCAGCAAAATGGACTAGCTTGCTGCATAATTTTTTCACTTTGATTTTCGGGGTGTCTTTGAATTCAGCCCTCTGTAGGTGGATAATTTTAATTTCCATCAAATTATGTGCCATCCTTTCATTCCTAACACATTAACCCAGTCCATATCAGTATAAATACAGTATCCAGCATGAGATTTTTACCCATTGAGATCTGATATGTTTTCAAAGTGTTCCTTTAATTTTTTGAGCAGTGTACTTTCCTATGTACAAGGGTTCTTCAAAAAATGTACACACTGTGGAACCCTTGTATTAACTAATGTTAGCAACATTATGATTAAAAATAGTCAATATTGATTAAGAAAGTGAGGCTGAATGTCACAAGAGCAGTCTAAATTGTCACAATACAAAGCTACAAAAGGCAAACTATGAATGAATGAAAACTCAGTAAATGGTGAACTTGAAATAGTCTCATCAAGTAACAATGTATCCATCTTGTGGTGAAGCTCTAAATGTTACAGATCCTGCAAATGCTGGAAGCTGGGAAGGAAGACTTTGATCTGTTAGGGCTGTGGGCAGAGTGGAGATATATAGGGCCATATTCACGTACAAGAGCGCCGGTGTAACGTAACCCGTTTACGATACACCGCCGCAAGTTTCCAGTTTTAGTGCCCGATCCACAAAGCACTTACCTGGAAACTTGCGGCGGTGTATCGTAAAGACGTCCGGCGCAAGGCGGGCCAAATCAAATGGGCGTGTGCCATTTAAATTAGGCGCGCTCCCGCGCCGGACCTACTGCGCATGCTCCGTTTCGCAATTCCCGTCGTGCTTTGCGCGCAGTGACGTCATTTTTTCGAACGGCGACGTGCGTAGCGTAATTCCGTATTCCCGGATGGCTTATGCAAACGACGTTCATTTTTAAATTTCGACGCGGGAACGACGGCCATACTTTATACAGCAATTCGATTGCTGTGTAAAGTTAGGGCACCTAAAACAACGACTAACTTTGCGACGGGAAACTAGACTAGCGGCGACGTAGCGAACGCGAAAATCCGTTGTGGATCGCCGTAACTCCTAATTTACATACCCGGCGCTGGTTTACGACGCAAACTCCCCCCAGCGGCGGCCGCGGTACTGCATCCTAAGATCCGACAGTGTAAAACAATTACACCTGTCGGATCTTATGGATATCTATGCGTAACTGATTCTATGAATCAGTCGCATAGATAGAAACATAGATACGACGGTGTATCAGGAGATACGCCGTCGTATCTCTTTTGTGAATCTGGCCCATAGTGCCTTGAAAAAGTATTCATACTCCTTGAAATTTGACTGGGCCATTCTAACACATAAATAAATGCTTTGATCTAAACCATTCCATTGTAGCTCTGGCTGTATGTTTTGGGTCATTGCCCTGCTGCAATGTGAACCTCCACCCCAGTCCCAAGTCTTTTGCAGACTTTAACAGGTTTTCTTCTAAGATTGCCCTGTATTTGGTTCCATCCATCTTTCTATCAACTCTGATCAGCTTCTCAGTCTCTGAAGAAAAGCATTACCACAACATGATGCTGCCCCCACCATGTTTCACAGTGGGGATGGTGTGTTCAGGGTGATGTGCAGTGTTATTTTTTCACCACACATAGCGTTTTGCTTTTAGGCCAAAAAGTTCAATTTTGGTCTAATCTGACCAGTGCACCTTCTTCCACACATTTGCTGCCCCCCATGTGGCTCCTCACAAACTGCAAATGTGACTTCTTATGGCTTTTTATTTCAACAATGGCTTTCTTTTTGCCACTCTTCCATAAAGACCAGATTTGTGGAGTGGGTGACTAATAATTGTCCTGTGGACAGATTCTCCCACCTGAGCTGTGGATCTCTGCAGCTCCTCCAGAGTTACCATGGCCTTTATGATTCTGTTTGTTCCCTAAGGTTCTCTAACAAACCAATGAGGGCTTCACAGAACAGCTTGTATTTATACTGAGATTAAATTACACACAGGTGGATTATATTTACTAATTAGGTGACTTCTGAAGGCAATTGGTTCCACTATATTTTAGTTAGGGGTATCAGAGTAAAGGGGGCTGAATACAATTGTACACCACACTTTTTTAGATATTTATTTGTGAAAAAAAATCTATTTATAATTTTCCTTCCATTTCACAATTATGTACCCCTTTTGTGTTGGTCTATCACATAAAATTCCAATAAAAAGCATTCACAATTTGTGTTGTAACATGACAAAATGTGAAAAATTTCAAGGGGTATAAATACTTTTTCAAGGCACTGTCGTTGTGTTCGTCTTTGAAGGAAGGCTTATGAGGGAACGCACTTGGCACAGGATAGTTACTGCTGTCCTTTCTTGAACTTTAAACTTGCTGTACTAGTCAGGAATTGAAATCTTTTCAATTTTAAGGTTAGCACAAAAGACAGAAATATCTGCTGCCAATGTGAATGTTACTGTTTTCTTTTTCCATAAATGTGGCACATAAGCAGAAAGGTAAACACCATTTGGAAGTTATGCCCTTCTTTGTTAGGTGAATTAGTAGGGGTTTTCAGTAGGGATGAGCTTCGAGTTCCAGTCGAACTCATGTTCGACTCGAACATTGCCTGTTCGCCTGTTCGGCGAACAACGAACAATTAGGGGTGTTCGCGGCAAATTCGAAAAGCCGCGAAACACCCTGTTAAAGTCTATGGGAGAAATCTAAAGTGTTAATTTAAAGGCTAATATGCAATGTATTGTCCTAAAAAGTGTTTGGGGACCTGGGTCCTGTCCCAGGAAACATGTATCAATGCAAAAAAAAGTTTTAAAAACGGCCGTTTTTTCAGGAGCAGTGAATTTAATAATGCTAAAAGTGAAACAATAAAAGTGTAATATTACTTTAAATTTTGTACCTAGGGGGGGTGTAAAGTCAGCATGTGAAAAAGCGCATGTTTCCCGTACATAGAACTGTCCCTGCACAAAGTGTAATTTCTGAAAGAAAAAAAGGCATTTAAAACCGGCTTTGCGGCTCTAATGAATTATCGGCTCTGGCAATTACAGAGATGATTCATTCATAAAAAATAAAAATAAAAAAGCTGGGGGTCCCCCCAAATTCCATTAACAGGCCCTTCAAGTCTGATATGGATATTAAGGGGAACCCCGCCGTCAATTAAAAAAAAAATGGCGTGGAGTACCCCCAAAAATCCACACGAGACCCTTATCCGAGCACGTTAACCTGGCCGGCCGCAGAAAAGAGGGGGGGACAGAGTGCGGCCCCCCCTCTCCTGAACCGCACCAGGCCACATGCCTGGTGCCAACATGGATGTCCCCATGTTGATGGGGACAAGGGCCTCATCCCCACAACCCTTGCCCGGTGGTTGTGGGGGTCTGCGGGCGGGGGGCTTATCAGAATCTGGAAGACCCCTTTAACAAAGGGGACCCCCAGATCCTGGCCCCCCCTATGTGAATTGGTAATGGGGCACACTGTACCTTTACCATTTCACGAAGGAAGTGTAAATAGTTAAAAAAAACACACAGACACCGTAGAAAAAAATCCTTTATTAATAAAAAAATAATAAAAATCCAGCGATGTGAATCCACTCTCGGCCCAGCCCCCGCTCCAACGTTGTCTTCTATCCAACGATAGATGATCTCTCCAGTGACGGATGATCATCGGTCCGTTCCAGCGATGAGAAGATCCATCCATCCAGAGCGCAGCAGGGGAGCTCCTCTCTCTGCTGGACACAGCCCAGCGGAATGACGCGCTGGAGCTGTGACATTTCTTATATAGGGGAAGCGACCACCCGTCACGTGACCCCGCCCCCTCTGACGCACCCTCGTACGTCACTGGGAAAGCCCGGTCTTTCAGGGTCTTTCCCAGTGACGTACAAGGGTGCGTCAGTGGGGGTGGGGTCACGTGACGGGTGGCCGCTTCCCCTATATAAGAAATGTCACAGCTCCAGCACGTCATTCCGCTGGGCTGTGTCCAGCGGAGAGAGGAGCTCCCCTTCTGCGCTCTGGACGGATGGATCTTCTCATCGCTGGACCGGACAGCTGATCATCCGTCGCTGGAGAGATCATCCATCGCTGGATAGAAGACAACGTTGGAGCGGGGGGCCGGGCCGAGAGTGGATTCACATCGCTGGATTTTTATTATTTTTTTATTAATAAAGGATTTTTTTTTACGGTGTCTGTGTGTTTTTTTTTAACTATTTACACTTCCTTCGTGAAATGGTAGAGGTACAGTGTACCCCATTACCAATTCACATAGGGGGGCCAGGATCTGGGGGTCCCCTTTGTTAAAGGGGTCTTCAAGATTCTGATAAGCCCCCCGCCCGCAGACCCCCACAACCACCGGGCAAGGGTTGTGGGGATGAGGCCCTTGTCCCCATCAACATGGGGACATCCTCCCCATGTTGAGGGCATGTGGCCTGGTGCGGTTCAGGAGAAGGGGGGCGCACTCTGCCCCCCCCTCTTTTCTGCGGCCGGCCAGGTTAACGTGCTCGGATAAGGGTCTGGTGTGGATTTTTGGGGGAACTCCACACCATTTTTTTTTTAAATTTGAGGTGGAGTTCCCCTTAAAATCCACACCAGACCTGAAGGGTCTGGTATGGATGTTTGGGGTGAACCCTGTGGTGGCAAAATAGGCCGTACGCAGAGCACAGCGCCATTTTGCCCTGTGCTATAAAGCACAGAATCCAGTCTTAATGAAATAATGCTTATTTAAGCTAAATAGATTCACTCACCATCATTCTCTGCCATTCATACAAAGGGACACCACCACCAGCCTGTTCTCATATCATTCTGCCAGCATCACTGCCCCAAAGGCTCAGCCACGCACCTTTTATTTACCCAAAACAGGAAGTGCTCACTGCACCCATTAAACACCTCCCTCATGGGAGTGGTTAACACATGATGTTCCACTGACACAGCTAACACCATATAAGGACGTTCCTTCTAACAGGAAGTCCCATAGAATACATGAATAGAATATAATACAATGGATACAATACAACGCATAGAAATACATATAATGCTGCTAAAGGCTTATGGGCGTGGCAGGGAGTGCCCCCCCTGCCTCTAACCGATCATAAGCTCTCATATTAATCGCCTGATAGAATTCTGAAACTGCGCCATTCCATAGAATAATGCATATCCAGATTATACCCTTATTAAGGTGGAAAGGAAGCTATCTACAGGCGTACGCTACGAATCCCAAGCCCTGCTGATCAGACAAGACCCAGATAAGAGCGCACATCTGTCCATAACCACTAGTGTGCTTGCGAAGTGAGCGCATCCCCTCCCCAACGATCGTCTGTGCTAAATGCACAGAGGGCCCCTTGTGGGGGCGGACATATGCCCACGCCGCAAACATCACATTCCAACCTCAAGACATTATCTACTACCAGACGAGATTCAACCAGCCTCAGACTGCCCCAGTCAGTTCTATTTAGAGCGGGTTGTGGCAGTACTAAAACTGGGTGCCATTATGACAATACATATTAAATACATCTTCAAATTTCCACCACAACCCCACGTCATTTTTTTTTAAATTGACGGCGGGGTTCCCCTTAATATCCATATCAGACCTGAAGGGCCTGTTAATGGAATTTGGGGGGACCCCCAGCTTTTTTATTTTTATTTTTTATGAATGAATCATCTCTGTAATTGCCAGAGCCGACAATTCATTAGAGCCGCAAAGCTGGTTTTAAATGCCTTTTTTTCTTTCAGAAATGACACTTTGTGCAGGGACAGTTCTATCTACGGGAAACATGCGCTTTTTCACATGCTGACTTTACACCCCCCCTATGTAAGAAATTTAAAGTAATATTACACTTTTATTGTTTCACTTTTAGCATTATTAAATTCACTACTCCTGAAAAAACTGCCGTTTTTAAAACTTTTTTTGCATTGATACATGTTTCCTGGGACAGGACCCAGGTCCCCAAACACTTTTTAGGGCAATAACTTGCATATTAGCCTTTAAAATTAACACTTTAGATTTCAAATGTTTGAGTCCCATAGACTTTAACAGGGTTCTAAAGTTCAAACGAACATTTGGTGTGTTCGCAAGTTCTAATGCGAACCGAACAGGGGGGTGTTCGGCTCATCCTTAGTTTTCAGCTTAACACTGGAGAAATAAGATATAAGACATCAGATATAGTAAATAATTTCCAGGCGTTTTATGAGAAACTATATGCAATTAATAAGAATAGCACAAATGAAGAGGTAAAACAAAAAGAGGAGAACATTAAAACATATCTGAGGGAATTGGACTTAAATAAAATCTCAGAAGAAAATCTCAATATTCTCGAAGCTCCCATATCAGAAGACAAAATAAGTAAAACTATTCAAGAACTACCTAATGGGAAAACCTAGACGGTTTAACTACTCTGTACTATAAAAAAATTCTCAGACATACTAACCCCAAAACTATCTCCTGATACGCCGTCGTATCTCTGAGATGCGATTGTCGTATCTATGCGCCTGATTCATAGAATCAGGTTACGCATAGATAGCCCTAAGATCCGACAGGTGTAAGTGACTTACACCGTCGGATCTTAGGCTGCAATTCTAGGCCGGCCGCTAGGTGGCGATTCCATTGCGGTCGGCGTAGAATATGCAAATGACTAGTTACTCCGATTCACGAACGTCCGCTTTGCCCGTCGCTCTAAATTTACGTTGCTTCCGTAGAGATACGTCGCGTAAAACTAAGCATGCCCTCTAGGTGGTCTAACCAATGTTAAGTATGGCCGTCGTTCCTGCGTCTAATTTTTTAATTTCACGTCGTTTGCGTAAGTCGTCCGTGAATGGCGCTGGACGTCATTTACGTTAACGCCGAAAACCAATGACATCCTTGCGACGTCATTTAGCGCAATGCACATCAGGAAATTTTAGGGACGGAGCATGCGCAGTACGTTTGGCGCGGGAACGCGCCTAATTTAAATGGTCCCCGCCCCATTTGAATTAGGCGGGCTTGCGCCGGGTGGATTTACGCTACGCCGCCGCAAGTTTACAGGTAAGTGCTTTGTGAATCAGGCACTTACGCTGTAAACTTGCGGCGGTGTAACGTAAAATAAAAAGGAAATGATTTTGATAGATAAATGGCGGTACGTGCAATTAAAACACTTCTTCGATAGCCTTCCCCAACCGGTTAGATCAGAGTTAAATCTTCGGCCTTTCGAAAAATGATGTGAGGGAAAGACCGAAAAGGGGACGATATCTAAGATTTATCAGATCTTGAATGAATCAAGATTACAGCACATCACGCCATACATCAAGAAATGGGAGGAGGAATTGGGATCATGCGTAAATGAGATGGAGATCAGCCAGATAATAACGAGAGTTCACGCAACATCAATTAACAATGATACTATGGAACTTAATTATAAATGTTTAGTACGCTGGTACCTTACCCCAGATAAAGTACATAAGGGCCAGATTCACAAAAGAGATACGACGGCGTATCTCCTGATACGCCGTCGTATCTCTGTGTTAGGGCCGTCCTAACTATGCGACTGATTCATAGAATCAGTTACGCATAGCTAGCCCTAAGATCCGACAGGTGTAATTGAATTACACTGTCGGATCTTAAGGATGCAATTCTAGGCCGGCCGCTAGGTGGCGAGGCCATTGCGGTCGGCGTAGAATATGCAAATGACTAGTTACGGCGATCCCCGAAAGTCCGCGATGCCCGTCGATCAAACTTTTTTCTGTTTCTGTTGACTTAAGCCGCGTAAAATTAAGGGCTGAGCCCTAGTTGTCCTAAGCCATGTTAAGTATGGCCGTCGTTCCCGCGTCGAAATTTAAAAAACAACGTCGTTTGCGTAAGTCATCTGTGAATGGCGCAGGACGCCATTTACATTAACGTCAAAACAAATGACGTCCGTGCGACGTCATTTAGTGCAATGCACGTCGGGTAATTTACCCGACGGAGCATGCGCAGTACGTTCGGCGCGGGAATGCGCCTAATTTAAATGGTGCCCGCCCCATTTGAATTGGGTGGGCTTGCGCCAAGCGCATTTACGATAGACCGCCGCAAGTTTTCAGGTAAGAGTTCTGAGAATCAGGCACTTACGCTGTAAACCTGTGGCGGTGTAACGTAAATCACATACGTTACGCTGCCCAGGAGCAACGTAATTCTATGTGAATCTGGCCCTAAGTTCTTAGGAACTACCTCACAGTTATGTTGGAAGGGGTGTGATGAAGTCGGATCCATGGCTCATATTTGGTGGACCTGTCCAACAATTTGAAAATGTTGGGGGGAGATTAGACAAAAAATTTAAGAAATAACAAATGAGGAACTCCCGGACGACCCTTGGGCATGAGTGTTACACGGGTCCCGAATCCCAACTAAACAGTACTTGAAAACACTAACTCCACAACTTTTGAACGCGGCAAAGAACCAAATAGCCCGTAACTGGCAAGAACGGAAAAGTCCATCATTGAGAGGGTGGTGTAACAGAGTTGAGGGAATCTATAATTTGGAATACCTAAGATATAGAGATGAAGAGAATTGGGCGGATTTCAAAGAGAAGTGGGAGAATTGGAAAGGGTTTAAGGACACGATGGGATACGCAGAAGTGATGGGTGCCTAATGCCGCGTACACACCATCGTTTTCTGCGATGGAAAAAAACGTCATTTTCAAAAACGTCAATTTAATTGACCGTGTGTGGGCAAAAACGTCGTTTTATGTCTTCTAAAAAACGACAGAAAAAAATTGAAGCATGCTTCAATTTTATGTGTCGTTTTTGGCCGACGTCGTTTTCTGTGTTCTAAACATTGACCGTGTGTACGTAAAAACGTCGATTTAAGCCCGCGCATGCTCAGAAGCAAGTTAGGAGACGGCAGCGCTCATTCATGTAAAACGACTGTTCAGAATGGAATCAGCACATTCGTTAAGGTGTTTTTCAGCTTATAGACAAGAAAACGAAATTTAAAGCACAGTCACTGAAAATCACGAATCGTATCTCACCAAACTTTTACTAACACGCAGCAACACGATATCAGCAAAAGAGGCCGTCTTCCGCTTGGAAACGACCCTTTATAGTGACGTCGTGCATGATTGACGGAACTGCGCTGTGCTAGAGCGTTGTGAAAAAGCGATGGTGTGTATGCTACGTCGTTGTTCAAATTGAAGTTTGAAAAATTACGTTTTTTTAAAGCACATAAAGCGTCGCATTTTTCCATCGCAGAAAACGATGGTGTGTACGCGGCATAAGGTCTATTGTCTAAAGTTTAAAGCTATAGAAGTTGGAGATATGAGGTGACATTACTGTACGAGGTAATATTGCTGTGGATAGAGAAGACGGAAAGCAGGAGTTAACGCATAAGAGGTCAGGGGGGGAGGGAAGCGGAGTGGGGGAGGGAAGAGGAGGGGGGAAGGGAATGGGAATTACTCTCCACGGAGACATAGATGTATTAATAACCCCTGTCTTGTAGTAAGATAAAAAAAAATAATGAAAGAAGGAAAAAAGTAATAAAAAAAACAAAAAAGGAAAAGAGAAGAATTAAGGATAAACCACTTATGATGCAAAACCTTAGAAGAGACCTAAGGGCCAATTGAACTGTGAGCAAGTATCGTTGTCCTTTCTGGTTGAGTCTGAAGTGGAGGGAAAAAGAAAAAAAAATAGGGGAGAGATCTTGAGAAAGAATTGCAATGCCCTTGAATGTGACAAGCTAATTTTCTCTCTCTCCATGCTTAGGATGTCCTCTTATAGTGGAAAACTCAGAAGGCAACAAATCATGCACTTGGGTGGAAATTTTGGGGGACCCCTGGGATGAATGGCTGCATGGATTCCAGAAAAAAATCCACTGATATTTCTGCTGGAAACTCAGATAGTTAGCTACATATACATTGAATAGAATATTTAAGTGTATCCTGTGTGAGGCATTCCAGAAGGCTTTACAGCCTGAAGCCTTGTACACATGACCGTTTATCCCGGCAGGAAAACTGCCAGGAGAGCTTTTGTCCGGGAAAACCAGACGTGTGTATGCTTCCTCGCAGTTTTTCCTTCAGGAAAACAGAACCTGTTCTCTATTTTTTCCATTGGGATTCCCGGCGTTTTTTTTTCCTGCCGGATCTACTACTTAACTATGGGAAACACCGTGAGGCAGTGCCGATGGAGCATACACACGGCCAGGATTCCTGGCCAAAGCTCCATGGTAGTTTTCCTGCCGGGTTCTCTGCTTTCCCCTCGGTTTTCTCGGCAGGCTTTTTACCGCCGAGAAAACCGAGCATGTGTACAGGGCTTAACATTTTGCATCCTGCCTTAATTGTCTAGATCAGGGGTCTCAAAATAACGGCCCTCCAGCTGTTGCAAAACTACACATCCCATCATGCCTCTGGCTGTGGGAGTCATGCTTGTAACTGTCAGCCTTGCAATGCCTTATTGGACTTTTGTTTTGTAACAGCTGGAGGGCCACCAGTTTGATATAGATCCTCCAGATGAGGGTTAATCATTCATCATCAGGTCAGAGCTGTGAAGTTCTTTGGATTACCAGGACTCTCTTTTTTTATGGTCTTGATGACATTCTAGTCAATATCGCTTGGATATCTGATCAGATCATAGACAACATAGATTTGATATTGGATGCTATCAGCACTTTTATCACTTCCGGACCGCCACATGTATATTTACGTCGGCAGAATGGCACGGACAGGCACATCAACGTACCTGTACGTGCCTGCCTAGACGTGGGTCGGGGGTCCGATCGGGACCCCTCCCGTACATGCGGCGGTTCCCGTGGCTTCAGGAGCGATCTGGGATGAGGGCACGGCTATTCGTTTCTAGCCGCCCCCTCGCGATCGCTCCCCGGAGCTGAAGAACGGGGAGAGCCGTATGTAAACACGGCTTCCCCGTGCTTCACTGTGGCGGCTGCATCGATCGAGTGATCCCTTTTATAGGGAGACTCGATGGATGACGTCAGACCTACAGCCACACCCCCTACAGTTGTAAACACACACTAGGTGAACCCTAACTCCTACAGCGCCCCTTGTGGTTAACTCCCAAAACTGCAACTGTCATTTTCACAATAAACAATGCAATTTAAATGCATTTTTTTGCTGTGAAAATGACAATGGTCCCAAAAATGTGTCAAAATTGTCCGAAGTGTCTGCCATAATGTCGCAGTCACGAAAAAAAATCGCTGATCGCCGCCATTAATAGTAAAAATAAATAAAACTATCCCCTATTTTGTAAACGCTATAAATTTTGTGCAAACCAATCGATAAACGCTTATTGCGATTTTTTTTACCAAAAATAGGTAGAAGAATACGTATCAGCCTAAACTGAGGATTTGTATATATGTTTTTGGGGGATATTTATTATAGAAAAAAGTAAAAAATATTGCATTTTTTTCAAAAAATAGGTAGAAGAATACGTATCGGCCTAAACTGAGGATTTGTATATATGTTTTTGGGGGATATTTATTGTAGCAAAAAGTAAAAAATATTGCATTTTTTTCAAAATTGTCGCTCTATTTTTGTTTATAGCGCAAAAAATAAAAACCGCAGAGGTGATCAAATACCACCAAAAGAAAGCTCTATTTGTGGGGAAAAAAGAACGCCAATTTTGTTTGGGAGCCACGTCGCACGACCGCGCAATTGTCTGTTAAAGTGACGCAGTGCCGAATTGTAAAAACCCCTTGGGTCATTTAGCAGCATATTGGTCCGGTCCTTAAGTGGTTAATATGTATTTTTAAGCTCAAGATGTTGCCATGTATTTATAGGATCATTTTATTTTTTACCTTTCATGCATAAGCCATGCATAACGTCAGCATTAAAGTTAGTTGTGATACTAAAAGACAAATATGTGTAAATCTTTGGAGAATAATATACTAAAAGTCAAATAACTTTATTAATATTACTCATCCCATTTTAGACATTTCTGAGAGGGTTGATAACATTTCAACTCCTTGAAAACATCTCACTAAATAAAATGAAAACATGTCTCCATTTTCTCATTCGTTTCTCCTTTCATTTATTTAGTTCACCTTGAAATAATATTTCAAACATAATGTTTAGTGTAAGCACACTGTAGCAGAATCTCAATCATTATGGTGCCTTGCATGTGCATTTTGGCATCCATCAGCACATACCAAAGTGACATAAATAATGCATAGTACATATTATGGTAAGGTTATGTGCTTTTTGTCAGCATAATAAATAACCCCATCGATACCTGTATGAGCAGACTTCTTACATTAACTCTGCATTCTAAACAAACAAAACCACTTTCTGAAGAATCATTTTTTAAGTGTATTTATTCTATAAGATACAAAGACATAAATAATTGCATCCTGGCAGCTGTCATCCTTGAACAATGATCAATGAAAAGTCATCATTTCAACAAAAGGGCAGGCAAACTATTTTTTGCTGCTTGGAATTTATTTACATGAAATCAGAGAAAACATAAAGTAAATAGTTGAATTGTCCTATTAAAATACAGACTTAAAGTGGTTTCTAAACCCTTACATGTATCCAATGAAGTGACTGGCTACACATGGATGAAACAAAGCCTCCTACATAGGTCATACCTGTTTATCTGTCAGTCCAACTGATATGTGAGCCAAACGGGATGCGGGACTTCATCAGACTGATTGTTTGAAAATACCTCTGGGAATTTATAGCTGCTAATTATCCTTATGACATCCAGGTGAGTGAGGTACATGTCTTTGAGCAATGGGCAGTATGGTAGTGCCAGGGATGTCAGCTCTTAGTATTTTCAAATAAAAACATTATTAATATACTAAATTAAAAGTGAATGTAACAAACTAAACAGGTAAAAAGTAACAAAATATATTTTACTATTTTACAGATTGTGGATTCCCAGCCCACAAAGTAAGCAGCCTTGCCAGTACCACAGTGTTAGCCATTTTCTACCAATTTACATTTTTATTCCTATACCTCCTGGAATGAGTATCTTTCAATACCTCGTTTTAACCTGGTATATGACATTTTATCATTATAGGATGTGCAGCGCTATAGTGTTTTTTGGTTAAGTCTCTAATTTTATTATGTGACTGTGCAGATAATCTGTTAATTAGTTATGTGCGTTGTCACAGGAAGAATAGGATGAAATTATGTGCAACAAAAACATAATGTAATATTTCCTGATGAAATCGGTCTGCTCTCACCCTATACAGTTTATACTGTTCACTATATTGGCCTTGTATGCTAGGGATGGGCCGAACACCCCTCTGTTTGGTTCACAGCAGAACTCACGAACAGGGGAAATGTTCTAACCCCAATGGTGAACCCCATTGAAGTCTATGGGAGCTGAACAGGAAAAATCAAAAGTGCCCATTTTGAAGGCCTATATGCAAGTAATTGCCCATGAAAGGCATATGGGGGTCTGGGTACTGCCCTAGGGTACTTGTATCAATATATACATATTTTGTTAAACTATAGCTTTTTTCAAGAGCAGTGATTGTAACATGCTACAGCAAAAATAACATTTCTAAAGAAAAAAAAGTAAAATTCCAATAAAAATTACTTTACAATTTCCGTCACTCAGCTATTGAAAAAAGAAAGAAAAACTTGCAGGGTGCATAGTACCCCTAACCATTCGCATAGGGGGTCGGAGTACCCCTGGCCTGCAGACCCCGACAACCACAGCCCAAGGTTGTCAGGAAGAGGCCCTTGAACCGATCAACCCCACCCCCCCATGTTGAGGGCATATGGTCTGGTATGGTTTAGGAGAAGGGGCTTGCTTTCCTAACCTCACAGGCTGCTTCCCCGGATAAGGGTCAGGTATGGATTTTGGGGGGAACCGACACAATTTTTATTTAAAAAAAAAGGTCCCAAAAAGGTCCCAAAGGTCTGGTATGGGCTGGGGGGTACCCCATGCCATTTTCTGTCTATTTGTTTTACTGGCACTTTTTTTTAGTGTTCAGTTTTCAGCGGGGAAATCCATTGACATCTGAGGATTTATTTCCGTCCCCACTCTTTAACAACCAGCTTACACTGCGCCCCCTAATTGGGCAAAGCTTTGCCCAATCAGGATGCAGAACGCACTGTGCAGCGCTCAGTGCATTGCAGGGTGTTGGTTGGGGCGAACACCCATCAAACACCCTGCAAATTAGGGTGTTCAGCGAATGGCAAATGTTTGGCCCGAACTCATGCTCGGCAGCAGTATTGTTTGCCCATCCCTAGTGTATACCTCCTCCATCTGCTCGAGTTTACAGCTCTGGTATTATGTTCAAATCCTTCCACATACTGTAACTAACGGTACCCACCAGGGATGCCCTTTATCTCCATTAATATTGAATCTATTAATAGAACACCTTGCTACATGCATTAGACAACATCCTAACATTTCTAGTTTTCTTTAATAATGGTAATAAACACAGTATGTTATAAGTCCGTTTGTAAACGATGTTATATTTAAGCTTACAAATCCGGTGTCGCCCCTGGAATATGTCTCCCAAGTACCAATATGGTATAGTATTATTATACAAAGTAAATTATACTAAATCTCACATTTTAGACTTGGGGTACCCGTGCAGGATAGACAAGCTCTACAAGTTAAATTTCCATATATCTGGAATGACTTGGGAATTTGGTACTTAGGCATAATTTTAGCTCCTTCCCCTGACCTTATCTATAAAGCCAATGACATACCCATGGAAAATAAACTACGAGAAGGACTACATCATATTAGCAAACAACTTTATCTTAGTCCAACAGGTTAGCAGCATTTAAGATGTACATATTACGGTACCTCAAATTCTTTATGTAGTTATATCAGTACATATTCCTGTAAGTAAAATCTATATTAAATAGTTTTTTGTAAGAAGATAAAAAAGCCTGTGCTAAGCTACTTAAAGTAAAAGAGGCAGGGGGTTTGGGCCTAACAGTATTTTCTGATTACCATGCTGCTACTATATTTGTTGATTCCCAAACTCACCAGTTCAATTGTGGGAGGAAATTGAGAAACTTTAATATTGGGTGGAAATGTATATACATAGCTTCTGGCTTACCCCCTACTCCTCCAAAATATCTACCTTGAACAACCCAAGCCATTATGACTAAATGCTAAACCTTAGTGTGCTCTAACACTGAACTCAACCCAAGGGTTAGCGTGCCTATTCCTATCACTATCTTTTTACTGCTTGTTCCTGGTTTGCCAATATAACTCTGGATATCTAAGGGAATTATGTGTATAACTGATTTATATGCAAACTCCTAATTAAAATCCTTTGCAACATTACAAAAAAATACTGTAAAGAAACATCAAATGCAGCCTCACTGTGCCATCAAATGCAGCCACTGTGCCCATCAAAAGCAACCACTGTGCCTATCAAATTCAGCCATTGTGCCCATCAAATGCAGCCACTATGCCCATACAATGCTGCCACTGTTCCAATCAATTGCAATTGCAAATGCAACCACTGTGTCCATCAAATGCAGTCACTGTGCCCATCAAATTCAGCCACTGTGCCATCAAATGCAGTCACTGTGCCCATCAAATTCAGCCACTGTGCCATTAAATGCAGCCACTGAGCGTTTAATTGAAGCCACTGTGCCCATCAAATGCAGCCACTGTGACCCCCTGCCCGTCTGCTTGCTGTCTGACCGTTAGGTTAAACCAGTGCTTTATTTGGTCCAAGCAGGACGCCAAATAATAATCTTTCCCATCTACTAGGCCCATACCTCCAGCTCTCCTGAGTTTAATTAAGAGAGAAGGGGACAACTAGCGTTCAAAATAGAGCATCTGGGGAAGTAGGAGCATCTTAAAGGATGACAGACATCGGGACCAAGGCAGTTCGAATTTAGAAAAGTGAGCAAATTCTTGGGTCAATTTTTTCTGGAGGTTGAAAAAATTACAGGAAGCCAATTGCATGGAGTAAGGGTGATATCCAAGTATGGGACACCCTGAGAGCTCCATGGGTATGGGAGTGAAGCCTGTATGGATTGTCTGTGTGCCTTAGGTACATTCAGGTCAAGAACTACAGTAGACATTTTGAGCAGTTCACCCTGTAGTAAAGCCATACAAACTCTGCAGTGTTACCACACTATTACCAGACTGTGCACTATTGTGACTAAGATATCTGCTGATTATTTGGCCTATGGGTGACTAAGGTTCAATGATATTTTCTTGATTTACCATTTAAGGCAGAGGAATTGGTGGAGGCTGTGGGTGCATTTCCCAAATATACGGTGCCATGAAAAAGTATACCCCTTGGTATTTTCCATATTTTGTCATGTTACAACGTAAAACGTAAATGTATTTTATTGGGGTTTTTATGTGATAGACCAGAACAAAGTGGCATATAATTGTGAAGTGAAAGGAAAATGATAAATGGTTTTCAACATTTCTTACAAATAAATATCTTAGAAGTGTGGCGTACATTTGTATTCAGCCCCCCTTACTCTGATACCCCTAACCAAAATCTAGTTGAACAAATTGTCTTCAGACGTCACCTAATTAGTAAATAGAGTCCACCTGTGTGTAATATAATCTTAGTATAAATACAGCTGTTCTGTGAAGCCCTGGGAGTTTTTTTTAGAGAACCTTGGTGAACAAACAGCATCATGAAGGCCAATGAACACACCAGACAGGTCAGGCATAAAGTTGTGGAGAAGTTTAAAGCGTTAGGTACTAACAAAAAAATATCTCAGGCTTTAAACATCTCATGGAGCACTGTTCAATCCATCATCTGAAAATGGAAAGAGTATGAGACAACTGCAAACCTACCAAGACATGGCTGTCTAAACTGACAGGCCGGGCAAGGAGAGCATTAATCAGAAAAGCAGCCAAGAGGCTCATGGTAACTCTGAAGAGATCCACAGCTCAGGTGGGAGAATCTGTCCACAGGACAACTATTAGATGTGCACTCCACAAATCTGGTCTTTATGGTAGAGTCGCAAGAAGAAAGCCATTGTTGAAAGAAAGTCATAAGTCCCATTTGCAGTTTGTGAGAAGCCATGTGGGGGACACTGAAAACATGTGGAAGAAGTTCCTCTGGCCAGATGAGACTAAAGCATAACTTTTTGGCCTAAAACAAAACGCTATATGTGGCAGAAAACAAACACTGTGCATCGCCCTAAACACACCATCCCCACCGTGGAACATCGTGGTGGCAGCATCATGTTGTGGGGATGCTTTTCTTCAGCAGGGACAACAAAGCTGGTCAGAGTTGATGGGAAGATGGATGGAGCCAAATACCGTACAGTGCAATCTTAGAAGAAAAACTGCTATGCCGCGTACACATGGTCGGAATTTCCGATAAATAAAGTCAGATGGAATATTTTCATCGGCTATTCCAACCGTGTGTATGCCGCATCGGACTTTTTCCAGAAAAAAATTCTATTGGAATTTCCATTCGTCTGTATGGAATTTCGACGGAGAAAAAAACATGCATGCTCGGAAACAATTTGACGCGTGCTCTAAAGCATTGAACGTCGTCACCACGTTTTTGACAGTCAGAATTTGGTGTGTACGTGTGTATGCAAAACAGCTTGAGCTGAATTCCATTGGAAAAACCTGTCGGAGTTATTTCTGATGGAAAAAATGGTTGTGTGTACGTGGCATTAGAGTCTGCAAAATACTTGAGACTGGGATGGAGGTTCACCTTCTAGCAGGACAACTACCCTAAACATACAGCCAGAGCTACAATGGAATGGTTTGGATCAAAGCATATTCATGGGGTAGAATTGCCCAGTCAAAGTCCAGACCTAAATCCAATTGAGAATCTGTGGCAAGACTTGAAAATTACTGTTCACAGATGCTCTCCATACAATCTACAAAGCTTGTAGAGACATACCCAAATAGACTTGCAGCTGTAATTGCAGCAACACATGGTTCTACAAATTATTGACTCAGGGGGGCTGAATACAAATGCATGCCACACTTAACACATATTTATTTGTAAAAACATGTGAAAACCATTTACCATTTCCCTTCCACCTCACAATTATGTGCCACTTTGTGTTGGTCTATCACATACCATTTCAATAAAATACATTTACTTTTTCAAGGCACTTTAATCAACCAGGTAGTAATGCGCCATCAACAAAGGTTTTTACACATTTTGAGGATGTCCAAACTATTACTTGTTTTAATGGGGAATATCAGAGAGAGGAACCCTCCGAAACTCTATGTTACTCTATATTCATGGGGTAGAATTGCCCAGTCAAAGTCCAGACCTAAATCCAATTGAGAATCTGTGGCAAGACTTGAAAATTACTGTTCACAGATGCTCTCCATACAATCTACAAAGCTTGTAGAGACATACCCAAATAGACTTGCAGCTGTAATTGCAGCAACACATGGTTCTACAAATTATTGACTCAGGGGGGCTGAATACAAATGCATGCCACACTTAACACATATTTATTTGTAAAAACATGTGAAAACCATTTACCATTTCCCTTCCACCTCACAATTATGTGCCACTTTGTGTTGGTCTATCACATACCATTTCAATAAAATACATTTACTTTTTCAAGGCACTTTAATCAACCAGGTAGTAATGCGCCATCAACAAAGGTTTTTACACATTTTGAGGATGTCCAAACTATTACTTGTTTTAATGGGGAATATCAGAGAGAGGAACCCTCCGAAACTCTATGACTGAAGCAATCATTGTGGGTCTTGATTTCTGTAGTCAAATTTCCCTTTTAACTAGTGATATAAAGATCTTAGATAAGGTCCTCTCTAACCATTACTGAGGTCATTTATACTTGCTGACCAGATTCATTCCAAATAAGTCTACAGCCCTTAATCTGTTAAGACTATATAAATAAATAAATAAATAAATAAATAAATAAATAAATAAATGGCCTTTTTGTTGGGAGTACTGAAACTTTAGCAAGACTGTTATATTTTCACTCTCATGTCAGGATAAAGGGGGAGCTCTCTCTTCAATGAAGGACTCAGCAAGGGTGTCTTTTTTTACTCCTCCTAATTGCCCTTGCCATTGAACTTTTAGCAACCCTTACAGGGGTAATCCCCTTATAGAAGGTTTGCAGTTTGGTAGTGCACATTAAAAAAATAGCATTGTATGCAGATCATATGTTTCTCTTTTAGGGGAATAATAAACTCTTCAAGAGATTATGGTTGCTATTGAATTATTTGTTTCCCACTCAGGTCTCACCTTTAGCTAGACCAAATCTGCCCTAAATTTGCTTGCCAGCTCTGATGGCCAAGCCCACATACTTAATTTTAATATCCTTGTAGTTGAGACATTTAAATAGCTTGGGACGTTTAAAGCATAAACTCACCTTTTGTAATAAAAAAAGAACATATTTTTGCAAGTAAAAAAATGTGCATTTATTTATAATTCGCAGCCTTTAAAGCATTATACCCACGATCAGCAGAATGCAGGTGAAATGCCTGTATCCTTAAGACACTTAGTAAGCTGTCTGCCCAGATCTCTGATGCAGGTAGTCAGTTACTGAATGGCAGGAAAAATCAATCGACTATGAGAATGCTCACCAGCACCCTTGCAGGTCATTGAGAACTGAAAGACGCCGGCGGAAGTCACTTGTAGCCTAATTTACTCACAGGAAACTGCAAATAAATAATACAGCTGTGTGAGTAGAGCCATGCACAGCAGTACTATTATAAAATTGTGACATTGGGTGGAGGAAAACGATCCCCTACCCGTTGGCGGCAGAAGGTGGGTCACTAAGAGCATTTTACATGTTGCATTCTAAATATGGGCTCCTAATAGTGAACTTAGCCTGGTATTTATGTCAATAGAGATATTGCTTTATATGCAAAGCTTAATAATGGTTTGAGTAGGGTTTGGTGATGTAAAAACCCAAACCTAATTTAAGACAATGGGGGCCAAATCTGTCAAATCAAAAATGCACATCTTCAGGGCTGAGAGGAGCCGAGTGCTGGCATTTTCTTCCCTGACCTCTTTTTCTTAAAGAAATTACAGTACACAGGTACCAAAGATCCACTAAAATGTATTTGGGGGGATATTTGGAGGGGGTCTTTGTGCCTTTTTTTTTTAAAGAAGCAAGAAATGAAATGTCATTTACTGACAATTTAGACTACAATTTTTTGTCATTACAAAAAAAAAAATAAAAAAAAAATAAACATGAGGTCCATCAGGTAATCTGAATTTTAAAAGGGAATCCCTAGACACCAAAAAAATGTAAGGCCCCTTAAATATATACATACACGCCTAATCCAAGCATGCAACCTGGCTCGCTTGGAAAGGATGGAAAAAAGATTTGAACACACACAATGGAAAATAGACCAAGAGTTCATCAAATAATAATTATCTTGTACTCCTGACAAGGTTGATGATAAACTGTACCTGGAGATAAGATCTTTGATTGTGTCATGTTAGAATGTCTGCTTAAATCAAACAAGCATATGGTAGATTACTTGAGCAGTACTAACACACAGTAATTTTTTTTTAAAATAGAAGGGGCCAGTTTTAGTAGCAATAAAATACCAAGGAGAATTTATGTTTAGGTAATTTACCTGTAATGATGCATGTTTCAAACATCTGGTCGATCTTTGTACACGATGTACTACACAATGTTACAGCTAACGATAGCTATTGAAAAATGTTGGTCTTTTATGGACGGATTTTTTATTTATTTTTTACTATATTAATAAAAAAAACATAAGTGATACAATTTTATGAATATTGATTGAGCATGCCAAATGTAAAAATGAATCATTATGCTATGGGAAATGAAGGATTACATTTTCTTTTGTGCTTTAATATATAATTATAAAGCTTTGCATTGCTATTACATTTTTCATTTTTTTTTCTTTGAAGCATGCTGATCTTAAAAAAGTTACGATTTCCATTTCCAGTCAGTATTAAAGTATAATACGATCTTGTCCATTTGTAATTAGCCATGTACATGATTGTGAAAATGCCTTTCCATCAAAAAGGCTTTAATGCTAGAAATATAATTGTGTCAGATCATTTTTCAAATCATTTTACTCAAATGGGGATTCAGCAGGAAATTCTCACAGTTTCCAACTTACTGAGAAAAATTAATTTAAAACCTGACTCTGGGATAACCCCCCCCCCCCAACCCACTCTATTTAATTACTAAGATGGAAAAAAAATCTTGTGTTCACTTGTTCCTCCTCCTCTCTTTTTACCTCTTATGCCGCGTGCACACGGTCGGAATTTCCGACAACAAAAGTTCAATGTGAGCTTTTGGTTGGAAATTCCGACCATGTGTAGGCTCCATCGTACTTTTTCTGGCAGAATTTTCAACAAGGGTTTCCTTTACTTTGTTAACCACAGTTTTTCTGCTTACCAAGCCCTATTCTACTTTTCATATTGACATAGCCCTATCGATTAAAGGATGGAGAAATAGCACCCAACAGTCCCATCATGTTAAATGCTGAAAAATGTGATGGAGGCTTCAGTTCTAGAATAGAGTAAGTTAGGAGACACCACCTGAAAGGTAAGTGGTATTACACTTGTGCGCACTTTCATCTTGATTTTATAGGTGACAGAGTTGGTCACTTCAAAGTGTTTGTTACCCTAAAAAAATGATCCTGTCCCTTTAAAGCATGTTATACAGCACAGTGCTTGTGCTGTGTAATTTGGCCCCCTATATCACCTGAAATACCTGAAATACCTGGATAATCCTTCCTAGCTCTGCCCTGCCCCTGTAAACTAACCACAGTTTATCATGGCTGCTGAGCCCTGACACCGTGATCAGTTTATGTGCCTCCGTCATCTGCTCTTTCCTCTTCCCTGTCCTTTCCCCCATCCTCTCCCCCTCCCCTCCCTGCCTGTCAGATCATGACAGTGCTTGCCCCTCCCCTCCCTTCCTGCTGCTATAATAACATTATACTTTTCTGACAATCCCCTATGTTAGATAATGCACTGTCTCCAGTGTCTGTGCTTTATTTAAAAAAATTCCCCTGTATACCTTATTTCCGAGAATTTACCCATCATGTCAAGAAGGCCTCCAAGGAGAGGCAGATGCTCATAGGCCACTAAAAGAGGGCAAGCAGCCTATTGAAATAATATTTAAGAGTAGGGACCGTACCTGCACCCAACAAGAGTAACTGTGAGGGGTTACAGTGTTCTGGCACCACCACCACCTAAGGCCCATTTTTTTTAGCAGAGTATATAGCAGTCCATTGTTATTGTTTCACTTTAAGAATTCTTAAAATTACCGATCCCGAACAAATGACCGTTTATTTTTTTATTTATTTTTTGCTTTGATACATGTCCCCTGGGTCAGGACCTCAAACACTTTTTATAATAACTTGCATATAAGCCTTTAAAATGAGCACTTTTGATTTTTCACTTCGTGTCCAATAGACTTTACCAGTGTTCGAATGTTCTCAAAAAATTTTTTGTCTGTTCACAAGTTCTGGTGTGAACCGAACAGGGGGGTGTTTGGCTCATCCCTAATATATATATATATATATATATATATATATATATATATATATATATATATATATATATATATATATATATATATATATATATATATGTGTATATATATATATATATATATATATATATATATATATATATATATATATATATATATATATATATATATAGCTATGGTTTATAAGCTCATTTATATGGGTTATGCAGTTTTAGATATTTTGTCTCATATGGATAATTCCAAATTTAGTGTTGGTTATTCTGATAAATGTGTTCTGTAACATCCCACTTGTGAAATGCGAGATTATTTTTGTATAGCAGGCTTTTTTATTGCTGTTTCTGGGTTTCCCTATTGAGGATCTTATTCCTCTTGGTTTACCTACTGAAGATATTATCCTTCTTTATGAGTCCTGGTGACCATAGAGAATTAAAAGAGTAGTTATTATTTAGGAGTTATTTTGGAGTGATTTACTTTAGTACAGAAAGTTAAGGTAATTACTCATATTTGGACACAGATGGCAAAAAAAACCTCAACTTTATCTAAAACTAAAAAAAAAAGCTTTACTTTAGATACAATTTATGGAAGGAACAATCAAGGTATCGGTTTGCATACACTTATGTGTGAAAGCAACTTGTGTCTAGCAGTTACATTATTGAATGCATAAATAAATCAGTTGGTTAACAGTTATAGTAGCTGTCTTTTCAATATATTATTGATATTAACAGTGGGGTTACATTTCAATACAATTTGGGAGACAATTAATGCTACAGTATTGACTTATATGACACCAGCAAACATTTAACAGAACATGACACAGCTGTGTGCTTTTGAAATCTTTACTGTTTGACAGTTTGTGAATAAATGAATAAATATTTTGAGTAGTTTGTGAATAGACCAGAAACATCAGGCTTGTTATCTATGTAACATTTTTAGATTTCTATGGTGAATCTATTGTCCTGATATCCTTTTACCCTTTCACTGCCAGGCTCAGCCTACCAAGTTATAAGCTTTCCCATACTAAATATAACTTTCACACTGGGCAATTTTCAATCATTTTAGCGCAAGAAATAGCACCTGTAAAGTGCCTAAAAACTGCCTCCCCTGCCATCCCAGTGTGAAAGCCTGAGTGCTTTCACACTGGGGTGGTGCGTGTGCAGAACATTAGAAAAAGTTCTGCAAGCAGCATCTTTGGGGTGGTGTAGGATTGATGTATACATTGCTCTCACACCACCCCTGCCCTTTGGAATGAATGGGCAGCGCTTCCGAAGCGGCTGAAAAGCAATTCGGAAGTGCCCCAACATGGGCGCTTTTAACCCCTGCTCCCCGCTACTGCCCTAATAGCGGTGCCAAAGCACCGCCATAACAGCAATAAAGCACCATGAAAATGAGCAGCGCTTTACTGCTAACAAGTGGGTGTCTACAGTGTGAAAGCAGCTTAAGTGATGAGTATATATATATTTTTTTTTTGGGGGGGGGGGATTTTCATTGACCCTATTATTTTGCTCTAAATTAGCCTCCAATGGCCCAGTCACACCTATGAGTTGCATTAATGTGTGGTAAAACATTACAACTGCACTGCATTGTGGTGTCATTAAACTTGAATGTCTCTCTAATGCTGTAATACAGTAGTGAGTAATGTACCCACACTGCAGCCCATTATAGCACAAATGCCATGCATTGTGGTGTGCTGCATTGCACCCAGTTGTTGCCCAGCATATAGCAAAATTACGGCTGGGTGGGCCTTTTGTCAATCTGGGTCAAAGGCAATGAAATTAAGACCCCTTTCACACTGGGACAGTTTTCAAGTGCTTTCGTGCTGGAAATAACCTCTGAAAACTACATGCCTTTCATTCAAGTGTAACTTTTAACCCTTGGATTGTGCGATTGTGGGATGTTCCAAAAAGTCCTGCAAGCAGTATCTTTGGGTTGGGTTGGGAGCGCTGTTTTTAGAGCTCCCAAAATCCTCTGCCCATTGGAATAAATAGGCAGCACTTCCAAAATGCTGCTTCCTGCAACACGGGAGTTTTTAACCCCTTCTTTGGGGTTAAAGGCACCTCGCTATTAGCCAAAAAGCATCGCTTAAACAGTGGTAAAGCTCTGCTAAAACAAGCAGAGCTTTACTGTGAATGTGGCCCCAGTGTGAAAGGGGTCTAAGGGTTACCAAGCTGGCCTGCTGCAAGCAGTTCTATTTGTGTATCTGAACTGTAAATGTGTCAGTTAGACATGATTTCTACTTAATTATACTTTATTTATTTATGTATTTATTTATTATTAAAAAACAAAAATGTATGTCAATACTTTTTATTGATGATTCTCACATATAACAGATGCAATCAAAACTGTTGTTTGTTGCAAGGTGGTAGAACAACACCATGTAATCTGTGCAAGTAAGGTAACAGAGTAATATCAACATTAGGTATCATTAATGTCTTATAAGCTACCTAATACTGGTAATACAGTGGAGGTAAAGGTTGACTACCGTCCTGGGCACCACTTTCAAGTTCAATAATGTGTCCAGGACTGGAGACAACCCCCTCTCCTGCATGTTATTCCGTTCAATTGTGCTGATTGTTATACATTGACTATAACCATATTACGATCATTAGTAAACAGGATCATTTTAAGACTTGGAAAATTAGATTCACATTCTTGGCACATTTACCTATGTAACTTTAGCATTAGATATAGTGAGACTAGTCTTTGTTACATACCAACCATGGGTACCACATTTGAGAGATATGGTCCCTATGTTTGTGTCTGAGTGCTAAGGTCTGTTCATAGGTGTAATGTAGCTGTGTCGTTTGCACCACTTCCCATAATGTGGGTGGATCAGGGTTTTTCTATTTTCTGTTGATTTTAAGTATGGCTGACAATAATATATGAGTTATTGTATGTCTCAGCTGTTTTGGGTATTGTTCCAATTCGAGAGAAAGCAGTGCTAGATTAGGTCTTGGAGGTATTATCAGTTCGGAAATTTCAGATATGAGCTGGAAGATTGTCTCCCAATAGTGTGTCAGCTTGGGGAAGTTCCAAAATACATGGAGCATATCTCCATTTTATCCACATTGTCTCCAGCATTGTGATAGTTTAATAAATAGTTCCCAAGATTTGGAGCAACAGGTGGCTTTATATGAGGAGTCACAGGCTTTAGACCATTGTTCTACTGTGTATGTGCAACCCAGGTCTGATTCCCATTTTAGAGGAGATGTTTTAGAAAAGACACTTTTTTGTTGAAGGAGGTTGTAGAAGAGTGAGATTCCTGTTTGATGAGCTATGGGGGCGCTAAGAAAGATCCAAGCAGGTTGGGGAATTATACAGGATCACGGTGGAGATGTATGTAGATAATGTTTTGTGTGTATATAGAGGTAGAGGTCTGAGTTGGGTAGACATGTGCATTTGTTTTTGTCCGAATGCATTTTCGTCCGAATTTCTGGGATTTCCGCGTTAGTTTTAACACACAATAACGAATGCGCAGAGTCCGAAATCCGAAATATCCAACATAAAAAAAACCTTAGCGAAGGATTACACTCACTACTCAACACTGCATAAGACTTACGTCAGGATAGATCATATCTTCCTGTCCACCTCTGACATACACACAGCTTTCCATGCCTCCATACAAGATGTTCAATGGTCTGACCACTCCCTCGTCACCTTGAAGCTCTCAGATTCTGTAACCCCACCAGGACCCCGCTAATTGGCGATTTAACAAAACAATCCTCTCCAACCCAGTGCACTGCACCATGTTGGAAAGGGAGATCCGGGAATACTTTCTGTCTAACGAAACAGGATACATCACCCCTAGCACCCTATGGGGTGCCCACAAAGCGGTGATGAGAGGGAAGATTATTCAACTCTCATCTCAGCTGAAGCGTGAACCAAAGCCAGACATCATGAAACTAGAAAAATAATTTAAAGCTCTTAGTACAAATCACAAACAGAAACCCTCCCCTGCTTCCCTAGCCAAACTTGAATCTACCAGGCAGGTTAGCCCTTAATTTAGCCCTCACTTCTACTGCAGAAAAACATCTACGCTGGATAAGTGGTAGGTACTATATGCGGGCGGACAAGTTTGGCCCCCAGTTAAACTTACCCCCAAACACCAGACATTCCCTCCCCAAAATGAAATCCTCGACTGGTGCCCTGACTCAGAACCCCATAAAGATACTCAAAACTTTTCATTCCTTCTATTCCACCCTGCCTCCCACAACAACCTTGACTCCTTTCTGGAGAACATTCCACTTCCGAGACTTTCAGACTCTCTCTTAGAGCTCTCTCAGACTCTCTATTAGAGCTCTCTCTTAGAGCTCTATCTTAGATTCGCAATTTCAAGAACTGAGATCCGAGGAGTCATCAAGGACCTTAAAAAAGACTCTGCCCCAGGCCCCGATGGCTTCTCAACCCATTATTATAAAACCTTTGCAGAAATACTCTCTCCTTATCTGGCCCGCTTCTTCAACTCATTAAGCAAGGAATCCCCCCTAGATTCGGCAGCTAACGTAGCTTATATATCGGTAATTTCCAAACCAGGCAAAGATCCTAGCGAAGCAAGCATTTACAGACAAATCACTTTAATCAACAATGACTTAAAGATAATGACAAAGATTAGCATCTTTTATTGGTTCTTACATCCACAAGGACCAAGTGGAATTTATCCCGGGGAGGCAGAGTCCAGACCAGATTAGGAGAGCGGTGGACACTATTTCCCTTATGAGGTCTGGATGGGATGGGGGACCCCCCCCAGGAAGGCTACCTTCTCTCCATTGACCTCCAAAAGGCATTTGACACAGTCACCTGGCCCTATCTCTTCTCTATGCTCCAGAAGTGGAGCTTTGGCCCTGACTTCATTAAAACATTGGAGGCTCTATACTCCCAATCCAAAGCACAGGCTAGACTCCAGGGTCATTTATCGGAACAGTTCCCTATCAAGAAGGGCACAAGGCAGGCCTGCCCCCTGTCCCCCCTTCTTTTTGCGGTAGCCATTGAAACCCTGGCTATCGCGATTGGACTCCACCCAGACATCCATGGGGTCCACTGTGGCCATTCGACGCATAATTGCACATTGTTTGTGGACGTTGTCTTCCTCTTTATTACGTCCCCCCTTATCTCAACCCCCAAGATAGTTGATGGATGATGCCATTTGTAGGATAGCTTATGATTAGTGAGGGCTTTCGTCACTGTTTTTTGTTGCCTTTTCATTTGTAATGTAACTTGTGAGAGGTCAGCAAATAATAGGATTTTTTAATACAGCTTACCTGTAAAATCATGTTCTTGGAAATACATCACGGGGAACACAGGGCCAGATTCACAAAGCACTTACGCCGACGTATCTAGAGATGCGCGGCGTAATTGAAAAATGCGCCGTGCGTATTTATGCGACGTATCCTCAAAACGAGATACGCCTGAAAACCAGTTTTTCCCGACCAACGTAGAACGATTACACCGGCGCATCTTGGAGCGCAAAATACGCTAGACACACCATTGATTTGCTATGCTAATATGCAAATCAGGGAGATACGGCGATCCACAAAAGTACGCTTGTGCGGCGTAGGCTATGCCCTGTGCGCATCTGCTAGTTTCCCGGCGGAAAGTTACACCTTATAAAAGGTGCCTTAACTTTGTACCAGCCGTGTAAAGGTCAGCTAAAGCAACACCGCTAGGGAAGAGCTGAGCACACACACTTGCAGGACATCAATCTGTATGCCAACATGCCAGGGGCATCCATGCTCATAGCTATACTAGTGACATTAAAGGAACGCAGAAGGAGGAGGGAACGGAGGAGGAGGAGGGCACAGGAGAGGATATACCGCACACGCCTAGATGTCTTTGGCATGCCTGCTTCTGAGGTGTATCGCACCTTCAGATTCACCCCTGAAGCCATCATGGAATTAACCACAACCCTGCAGGATGACATCACCAGCCCAACACACCGCTCACATGCACTGGAGTCACTGGTCAAGGTAGTGGCCACACTCCATTTCCTTGCCACTGGCTCTTTTCAGCGCACAAGTGGATTGTCGGCTGGGATGTCACAATCCTCCATTAGCAGATGTGTGCACCCTGCGATCCTGAGACGCATGGCCAACCAAATCATCAAACCCACCCAGGAGGACCTGCGGATGAAGACAATGACAGATTTTTACAAAATTGCCAGATTCCCACGCACCGTGGGGGCCATTGATTGCACACATGTGGCACTACAGCCCCCCCATGAGACAGAGCACATGTACCACAATCAGAAGCATTGGCATTCAATCAATGTACAGGTGATAGTGGATGCCCAATACCTCATATGGCACGTCCGTGCCAAACACCCAGGGTCCAGCCATGACAGCTACATATACCGTCAAAGCGACATTTGAACAGAACATGTATGGGGACAGCTGGCTGGTTGGTGAGTGACATGGGTGTCAGGTATGACTGCCCCCCCCCATGATGCAGACATCACAAGGGGCACATGCATGACTAACATCCTCCTGTCTTTTCCCTTCCAGGTAACTCTGCATATGCACTTGGACCCCATCTCATGACTCCATTCCGGAACCCCCAAACCCCAGGAGAGGAAAACTACAATGCTGCACACATACGTACCCGTGCAGTGGTGGAACGCACCTTTGGCCTCCTGAAGTCCCGTTTCCGATGCCTGGATAAGTCTGGGGGTACCCTGTTGTATTCCCCAAACTTTGTGTGCCAGATCATCGGTGCATGTTGCATGCTGCACAATTTCGCAGTGAGAAGGGGCCTGGAGATTGACATACGTTATGACCTGACCCCCGAACCCGACAATCCCCCCCTGACCGAGGGTCCCCCGTCTACTGAGGGAACAGCAGCCAGGAGATGCCTCGCAGAAGGCATCTTTGCACAGTAAACACACACATTAAACATGGCACAATGAGAATGCATGCATGCACACCACTGTGGTCCCTAGCACACACATCCCACATCCACATCGAATTGGATTAGACCCAAGTACCCCACACGGTACTAGGGAGCAGCAACACCACGCCAAGGCTCCAATTATGTCACTGTGCATTCATACACCATTCACATGGACCTGGGATCACTTCTCCCTGGTCCTGGGGAACCCTACTCCACCAAAAATGAGGGTGATACCCCTTCTATGGCAGGAATGTCACCCCCACATTCATACATCATTCACACACATAAAACAAATCATAATCACAGTAGAAATTCATAAAAAAAAAAAAAGAACATCCCAAATTATCAACGGCGGCGTGAGCTACGCCTGGGCCGGCCACGGCCAACCAGGGGAGACTCATGGGGGGGGAGCAGGGGAAGGAGGAGCCTCCCCTGGTGTCTGTACAACTGCTGGCCTGCCCTCCAAGGCCACGGCTATCCTGTTCAGGCCCACAATGAGGGCTGCCGTATTGGCCTGGACAGCCTGGGTATTGGCGTTGACAGCCTGGGTCAGGGCACTCACCTCCAGGGCCACGCCTGCTGTGGCGGTCTGCAGGTCACAAAAGCAAGTTATGACCACCAACGAGTTCGTGCCCACATCATTGACCGACTCCTTAATGGCAGCCAGGCTGTCCTCCATCTGGGCCAAAGTCCGGGTGACCTGACCCAGATGTTGGGTCTGACGGGCCTGGTCCCTCCGCAGATTTGCAGGCAGAACCTCGGCCACCCCCTGGTCTTCTGGGTTGCCTTTCTGCCTGGGGGGAGCCCTGTTGGGGGAGGAGTGGGAGGGGCTACCCCTGATGGAGGCCTGACTGCTGCCAGCCACAGGGGCAGCCACAGGGGGAGCCACAGGGGGAGCCACAGGGGGAGCATCATCCAAAAACAAAAGGATTTCCCTGGCAAGGTCCATCCGATCATCCACAACCCCCCCCCCCCCTTATCCTCCTCCCCCTCAACCTCCTCATGAGGTGAGTTGTGTCCACTCCCCTGCCCTGGGGGCTCCTGCCTTTCTTGGGGCTCTTCAGCAGCCTGAAGTCCGGGGGATGGTGCAGACTGGCCTGATGGCCCAGCAACCTCCTGGCCATCTGTGGATGACACAAAACATACACAGGTTGGAGGATCCACACACTTGGCACATATTCCCTTCCCCCCACACATGCTTACAAACTTACCTGTCCTCACGCCCTCCTCGGAGTCAAAGCCAGGCAGGCCCACCACTTGCTGGCTGTGGAAGCACTGGGCCACCGCACGCTCCTCCTCAGTCCACCTTAGGGTGCAAGGTGGTCCTCCGCCAGTGCCCCTGGCATGGGCAGTTACCTTGGCCAGCTTGTCACGGACCAGGCTCCTCAGATTATTGATATTCTTTGCAATGCCACTGGTGGTCCTCGTCTCCCCCCCGCATTGATCTGATCCGTAATCTCCTGGATGATCGCCCTCTTCCTGGCTGGGGTGATGTCCCGGCTCTCAAGACCATGCAAATATCGCCCATATTGGGTGATCGCCCGAGCAAGTATTTGCTTTTCCTGAACTGTGAAGTTCAGCTTTATTCTCTTTGGTGCCATCTCACCACACAGCACTCAGCACCAAACAGACACACAAATCAGACAGAACAAACAAACACAAAAAGACACAGAACAAACACAAAAAGACACAGAACAAACAAACACCTACTACAATCTCCTACTTCAATAAATCTTTACTCTAACACTACTACACTAACCAACAAACAGCCACAGACAACAGAACAAAAGCACCTTACTTTAGGAAAGGGAACACAGGGATGTACTTTTGCAATGGAAGGGCGTTTGTGTGGGGCTATTTATACACAGGGCGTATCTCACTAAGTCTGCTTGGCCTATTTCCTATCTCACTGATTGCGCCGGGCCGAGTTCTGAGCATGCCCAGTGAGGTGCATATTCATGCGCGCATGCGCAGTACGGCCGGCCTTTCATTTGCATGGGGTCACGGCTCATTTCAATGGAGCACGCCCACTTCCTTCCCACTTTCAATTACCCCGCCTTACGCCTCGGAATTTACGTTACGCTGGCGCAAATTTGGGCGCAAATACTCTGTGGATACGGGACTTGGGTCAAAAAATTTAGCCGGCGTAACATAACAGAGATGCGCTACGCCGATCTAAATATGCGCCGCTCTACGTGAATCTGGCCCACAGAGCCTTAATTACTTAATGAATTGCGTAACATATTGACCAAACATTGGACTCTACTTACCAATGACCCTGTCCTGAAGAAATATATTGGTCCTAAACCTGATATAACTTTCAGGAGGTCTAGATCCTTACGAGACCAATTGACTTCTAGTCATCACGTACCAAATTCTAAACGACTAACACCTCCCAACGGCATCACCCGCTGTGGTCACTGTTCATTTTGTCCGTGGGTTAATGAGGGTACTACCTTCACTTTACCCAATGGTGAAATTTTTACACCCAACTTCCACGCAGACTGCAATACGCAAGGGGTAATTTATTTGATGACGTGTCAGTGCCAGGCTTTTTACGTGGGTAAAACAATTAGAAAGTTCAAAGCTAGGATTAGAGACCATGTCTATTATTCGGCGGAGGGGAAAATGTTGACCTCAGTGAGCCGCCATTTAGACCTTTATCATAGTTTTAACAACAAGGTAGTCTCTTTCATCGCCCTTGCGGTAGTCCCCAAGAATGAACGGGGGGGAATTGGGATAAATTGATATTACAAAAAGAAACCTTATGGATCGAAAACATAATTTTCCTGTGTACTCCTGGCCTCAATGAGGCACAATCTTATAAACCCTTTCTATTTCTATTTCTATTTCTATCTTCCACCCGATTCTCCCAATTTTCTCCCCTCCCTCCCTCCCCTTCCCTTCTCTTTTTTCCCTCCCCCTTTTTCTTCCCCTCCCCCCTTTTTCCGAACTTTATGGACTAAATTAGTTTTGGTTCGTTTTTGTCTCCCCCCCTTTTTGATGGGCATGTGAATTGTTAATCCCTCTCAGGTGCCTTTTTCTTTTTCCTTGTTCCTCCTGTTCCCTTTTTCTTCTTTCTTTGTCCTGCTTTTTCTGTGTGTCACGTCACATCTCATGAGGTTTTTCCCTCTCTCTGTATAGTGTTGGCCGCATACTATATCTCCCTACCATCGTGGAGATATCTTGTTACACCACTAGATGGAGTTTCCGTCCTGGTGTATTGCCTCCCACGTAGTGCGCCGCCTGTGTTTATGCGACGCCTACGTTGGAAGGTTCCTTGCGGCCTTTGCGGATGATGTTAGACGGCCGCGCCGCACTGTACGTCTTCACCGCATGGAGCGGGGCTCTATTTAAGCCCCTATGCTGTAGATGCCTATCGCTGCAGTCTCCTGGGAGGCTTGTGGATGGAGGGTGTCACCGCTACCAACACTCAGGTAAGCTCTATCCAGCCCTATTGTCATCTCTCTTGATTCCTTCTATGAATAAGCCATACTGACAGCACTTGTCTGTCTCTGCTTTTTAACTTACCAGGCTCAATAGTGTTATTGGCCCAGCAGCCATTCAAGGCTGATATCCAGGCACAAACACCACTCCTGTATGTTTTTTACCAGGGATGCCAGTTCTGGCTCCCCTCCTTTGTGGCACCACTACTCTCCACTGAAGGTAATATGCGGATACCTTTAATACTTTTACCCTATACCTAAATTTATATTTCTTTATTTTAAAAGCAGATAACTCTCTATATTCATTTATTTTTTAGATTTCTTGCCCTAAAGGGTTTTTACACATCTATCTAACGTCCAGCAGCCCGGACCTAGCTACTTAACCCTTTATAGGAAGTTATCCCTCCTATATTTTGTACTTATTACTATTGGACAATATAAATGCTTTAACACTACTTGTGAGTATATTAACCCTTTGAATTAATTATATTTTTGTTAGTATATAAACATATTCTATTTTCCCTTCTCATCTAATCAATATCATTATATATCCCCGCCCCCACTATACTAATGAATGAATGCCCTTGAGATAGTTTCACACTTAACCTCTTTTCTAGGTCTGTTCCCTAGGACCATCCCTCTTTCTCGTTTCTTCTTTTTTTCACTTCTTTCTCCATGAGAGTGATTGGCGTTGTTCACATGCTCATCTGTTTTTATGTAATTATTCAACTTTTTCATTGTCTAATTAATCTATTCTGTATATGTTTGTGTCTTTGTTTTGTTCTTTTATTATTGTCCTGCAGCAAACCATACTTTTGAGACTCCGTGAGGAAGCACTGCAATAGGCGCAAAACCGGTCGAGTCAGTAAACACTGCAAGTTCCATCTTCTCAGACATTTATTTGTCTGCACCTCCATCATTATACAGGACAATCAAACCTTCAAACGGGTTGATTTTTCTGATAAGAAAGTTTTTGACCCTATTGTTGAAATTCTGTATTTTCACGTATGACTACCAATTTATCTATTCCTGTTATACTTTTGGAGGTACCTTGCATTGTCAAGTTGGTTTACTAGATAGCTTTGTTGAAATGGCAATTTCTTTTTAATATTAACTGTATATTTTTTATGTCTAAATAAATCAAAAAACCTTTTTAGAGAAAATTTCTCTGTGTGATTATATTCTGACTAGCCTACAGTGCCTGAAAGTGCCTGAAAAGTCCAACAACTCGCCCCCAGTTATTCTTTTGTTAATTACTTAATGGGTTATTTAGACACCACAGGTTATTGGACACTGGCAAACCCAATTAAAATGTTGTTCCTCCCCTATATAACCCCTCCCAAATGGAGAGTACCTCAGTTTTGTAGGAAAGTGTTCCACGTTAACTCCGAAGAGGGGTGGGAGCTCTGTGTCTCGTGATGTATTTCCAAGAAAAGGATTTTACAGATAAGCTGTATTAAAAATCCTATTTTCTTGATCATACATCACTGCACATATCCTTAATTACTTAATGGGATGTCCCATAGCAATGCCAAAATTAGAGGGGAGGGAGATACAGATCAGAATAAGACCACCAGGGCAGCCATCACGAATTATGAGGCCCCTTACACAGCTTCAGGCATGGGCCCCCTGGAGCAGAGATCCGGGGCCCTGGGGACCTCTGGGCCCTTTAATTTAAAATAAATAAATAAATATATATATATATATATATATATATATATATATATATATATATATATATATATATATATACTGTATATATATACAATTTTTATTTATTTTTTTATAAAAAGAAATTACAAAAAAGGGGGTTGCATACAAAGCTTCCTCTGATTGTCTGAAGCAGAGAAGCTGGAAGATAATGTCACAATTCCCAACGTAGGCATCCGGGACCTCTGGGCCCTTTAATAATAATAATAATTAAAAAAAAGAAACCTCTGGGCCCTTTAATAAAAATAAATAAAAAAATATATAAATAAAAATAAACATTTATAAAAAAAAAGGGGGGGTTGCCATCCAGGGCCCTGGGGACCTCTGGGCCCTTTAATAAAAAATAAATAAATAAATAAATAAACATTTATAAAAAAAAAGGGGGTTTGCCACATGGGGCCCTGGGGACCTCCGAGCCCTTTAATAAAAAAAAAATATATATATATATATATATATATATATATATATATATATATATAAAAGAAATAAAATAATATAAAAAAAATATATAAAAAAAGGGGGGTTGCCACCCGGGGCCCTGGGGCCCTTTAATAATAATAATAATAAATATATATACATACATACATACGTCACCGCACGCTGAGGACGATTCCGTTCTGACATGCCGGCCGGCTCTTATATGCTGATTTTAAACTTCGTTATTGTAAGTGTGTTGCTTACTTTTTTATTAAATTTTTAATGCGGTATCACACTATTGAGTTTTCTTCCCTATGAACATCCTGTTATTCATTGGTGATTCTAAAGGACACTACCATTGGGACACTGCGTCTTCCATGCTGTTTACATTCCCTCTGCTATACCTGATCCCTAGGGATCAGCGGCTCTGGTAAGGGTCAGTGTGTTCATCGGTGGTGGTTACCCTTTCTATCTCACACTGTTCGTTATCACTCACTGGGGGATATCCTGTGTGCGTTGATCATTACACAGATTTACACTATGTTAGTATCATTTCTTTTGGCTGCTCCATCGGTGGATCGGTGACTCTTTGGAAGATCTTATCAAGAGGCAGGCTACGTTGTTATCCATTTGATTTGGCTATTTCTGCATTATCTGATCCGTCAGGATCTCAGATTCTGGTAAGGGTCAGCATTTCTATTGGGTGGTGGTTCCAGATTTTTCATCTTTGCAGCAGCATTAACACTACATAGATTGGACACGCTGTTGGACTTTCATTGTTTGAATATTTGATAATTGGACAATATGTATTATTTGTGTTTGTGAATTTTTTCACATATTTGTACATGACCTTGATAAGGCATACTCACTTTTTTAAGCGCAACTCCACCTTTTTTGCTTATGATATTTATGTTTGTATAACATTTTTGAGTTGCTGCTCTTTTTTCTATTTAATTTGGTAAGCGCACTTGTAACGGAATGACCCGTGACACCCAAAGACTTTGTGAGGATGGAGGATACTCCTGTGTCAGCGTCACTGATAACTCTTGGGTCTGAGTCCACTCTGTGCCCTTTGGGCACAGAGTGGCAAGTGAATCATAATTCATGTATTACATGAGATAGGACATCAATAATAGTTTGTATTGCAGGATTTTGTGATACTGCAAGATGTTGGATTGTTTTGGTGTGGATAGTGATTTACAGTATATTCCTTAAATGCCTGCAAAGAATATTCTATGACTCATTTCTAGTGACATGCTAATTGAATCAGGGCTTGGAAGACATTCCATTGTCCTTGTGTAAAGGTGTTGTAACAGACAGGTGTTAATCCCAGGTCTGCTCCCAGACCTATAATTATGCATGCTAAAAACTGTTTATGTGTGGAATGTACTTGCGGAGACGGAGTGGGTGAAGGTGTTTTGTTGTTGATTAAGGAATGTTAAGTAATTACCCTTAGTGTGTGATTAGGGGGGTGGAGATCTCACTGTCACATGCTTGTACTGTATAAAAAGCTGAGAAGAAACCATTAAAGTTGTATTACATTTGGAACAAGCACAGAGCTGCGTGTCTCGTCTTGATTCGGGGCAAATGAAATGGGATCGGGTCCTGTCGGTTGGAGTGTCGATAAGCTGTCGTGACTGGGATGGAAGGTCGTAAACGGTGGTGACCGTTACAGTGGTGGCACAGCAGTGGGATAATTCCATCGCTTAAAGGACGGCGACAAGGACACAGGACGATGGAGACGCTGTATGAGCGGCTGAAGCTCTCTTCCCTCAAGGACTTACTGGAGAGCCGGGGCAGATCGGCCTGCAACCGTAAGAGAAGGGACATTATCGCACAACTTGTCGAAATGGATAGAGCTGAGAGGCCCAGCATAACAGACAGGACACCCGATGAAGAGTTTTGGGACCGGGCTGTTAGACGTGGACTGGCACAGTATGGACCTAATCCTCCACCAGAGATCATAGACCTGGTTATAGCGGCTGTAGATGCCACTTGGCTAGAGCAAAGAGGTGCTGCAGCAGCAGAAGTCACTGCAGCACCAACTGAAGAGAGGGGAGAGGTACAGATGTCAGTCACCATGGAAGTGGAGTTCCAGGGAGCCGGGGCAATTGGCCCCTCTCCCCAGCAACAAGCTGTGGTGGTAAAGCATTTACCCCCAGCTGAATCCCTGGCAGCAGGGCAGGATTCGACTGGCTGCGGCACACAACTGCAGCTTGAGCTGACATCGGGGGATGGGACTGTGGTCTCCCCTCAAAGCGACCCAGCAGAAGGGCTGGCAACGGAGCAGAATGCCACAAGTCTCTGCTCTCAACTAGCAGGAGAGGGAGTTCCTGTGGGAGTGGATGGGACTGTGGTCTCCACTCAAAGCGACCCAGCAGAAGAGCTGGCAACAGAGCAGAGTGCCACAAGCCTCTGCTCTCAACTAGCAGGAGAGGGAGTTCCTGTGGGAGTGGATGGGACTGTGGTCTCCACTCAAAGCAACCCAGCAGAAGAGCTGACAACAGAGCAGAGTGCCACAAGCCTCTGCTCTCAACTAGCAGGAGAGGGAGTTCCTGGACCAGTGGATGGGACTTCAGTCTCCACTGGTATACCACAGGGATGGGGGCCAGTTGGCCCAGATCCCCAACCACATGATGGACTGAGCCCAGTCACCCTGTCTTCTCTCCAGCGGCTGAAAGGACTCCAGGGAGAAGGGCCAGTCCAGGCCTCTCCCCAGCGGCAGGCAGGTTCTCTGAGAGAGACAGAGGTTGGCGGGGTGAGTAAGGCTCTGTTTGGAGCAATTTATTTGGGGTACGGTATGGATACCAGCATTGGAGGACTAGATCTACTGACTGACTTCGGAGTCAACCCGTTCGGGGTCTCCTCCTGTGTCAGTCTCCCACCGAAAGGGGAGAGATGTAACGGAATGACCCGTGACACCCAAAGACTTTGTGAGGATGGAGGATACTCCTGTGTCAGCGTCACTGATAACTCTTGGGTCTGAGTCCACTCTGTGCCCTTTGGGCATAGAGTGGCAAGTGAATCATAATTCATGTATTACATGAGATAGGACATCAATAATAGTTCGTATTGCAGGATTTTGAGATACTGCAAGATGTTGGATTGTTTTGGTGTGGATAGTGATTTACAGTATATTCCTTAAATGCCTGCAAAGAATATTCTATGACTCATTTCTAGTGACATGC
Organism: Rana temporaria; assembly: GCF_905171775.1. NCBI lineage: Eukaryota > Metazoa > Chordata > Amphibia > Anura > Ranidae > Rana > Rana temporaria. The sequence goes on from NC_053493.1 coordinate 224,370,334, forward strand.
TAATTGAATCAGGGCTTGGAAGACATTCCATTGTCCATGTGTAAAGGTGTTGTAACGGACAGGTGTTAATCCCAGGTCTGCTCCCAGACCTATAATTATGCATGCTAAAAACTGTTTATGTGTGGAATGTACTTGCGGAGACGGAGTGGGTGAAGGTGTTTTGTTGTTGATTAAGGAATGTTAAGTAATTACCCTTAGTGTGTGATTAGGGGGGTGGAGATCTCATTGTCCCTTTGAATACTGTCACATGCTTGTACTGTATAAAAAGCTGAGAAGAGGGGGCGCATGCGCGAAGCTCGTGATGGAAGACGCGTCCTTCTAGAGCTCCGCACTCCCCGCCACTGTAACGGGTTCTAACTGACGATCTGGACCGCCCGGCAACCCCGTTCTTTCCAGCAATCCCCTCCGGTACTCACCAGGCACCTCCCGGAATGGTCCTGACCGGACATCGAGGCAAAACGAAGCCTAAACCTATCAAGGAGGCCTTGGCCCGCGCCTCGTCCAAGATGGCGGCGAAGGCCTTGGCCAAGCAGCTCACGGCCTCCCCGGACAGATCCATCCGTGCTGGAAGTGAGGACGATGAGGACATCGAAACACACCCCGATGAATCATCCACAATACCGCCATCAGGTATGTCACAAGGGGACTTCTTTAAATACATGGAGGCCATGCTTCACAGGGCACTCAAAACCACATCGGATCAGATCACTAATAGGCTGTCCCGGGAGATTAGGGAGCTTGGCCAACGTACATCGGACCTCGAATCTCGGGTGGATGACATAGAACTGACCCTCCAGGAACAGGCCCAAGAGCAGGCGGCTCTCCGTGAGGAGAACGCCACGCTTCTCTCTCGTTTAGAGGACGCCGAAAACCGCTCTCGCAGGTCTAATTTGCGCATCCGCAACATCCCTGAAACTGTGGATGACCTGCAATCCTTCTCTACAGCCTTGTTCCAAGAGCTTGCACCCTCCATCCCAATTGAACGCCTAGAGTTCGATAGGATTCATAGGGCCCTAACCCGCCGCCAGCAAGATGGCCCCCCCCCCCCCGGGACATTATCATCAAGCTACATTTCTTCCGCACGAAGGAACAATTGCTTACTGCTGCACGGAACAAAGATACCCTCCTGTTCCAGGGCCATACCTATCAGATTTTCTCAGATCTGGCTCCCCTCACCATTGCTAGGAGACGGGCGATGAAACCCCAGCTACAGGTTCTCATTCAGCACCATCTAAAGTATACTTGGCGATTCCCTTTCGCCCTGCAATTCACCCATCAAGGCCAACAACACTCTTGCACATCACCTGAATCCTTGCAGCGCCTCCTGGAATCCCTCCACCTCGCTGTCCCTGCTCAATCATCAGAGACTAACTTGCCCCGCACCCCTGCCCGTGATGCCACTCATCCATATTCCTTTACCCCGAGGAGAGCACAGCAGGGTCCCTCCTCAGTCCGCAAAGGGACCCCAGCTCGCTCACATAGAGATGGAGCCCCTGACCGTCAACTGTATTCGCCTCGCTGAAGAGGCTTGTTTAACCTCATTTTTTTTTCTTGCAGGTCTCTCCCCCTTCCTCCTTTTTTCGTTGTTCTTGTTTTCTTCCCCAGTGCCGAACTGAACTAATACTCAGATGATGCTTGCTGCCCTGCACTGCTCCACCTGCGGAAGAACAAACCGAAGCTAGGAGAGACTGCCAACATTGGTCCTCCACTCCATTCTCCCGGAGAGAGGCTACCACAATCCTGTGACTCCTACAGGGGTTGCTCAGGTCCAGTCCTCTATTTTTTTTGCTATCTACCATTTTATTTTTATTTTTATTTTTTATGCCTTTTAATTTTTTTTTCTTTTATATGTGTATATACATTTATGCATGTTCTTCATTTAGTTTTAAGTCTGCTCGCCTCGGGCCGCGACTTTTTGTGGCCTGGAGTGAATATGACACATTTTTGCACTCACCTACCAGGTGTATTTTTTAAGCTATACCTATGCATTATGTGTGTTACCAATACAGTCGTATCCCCACAGGTATAGTTCCATTCTTACAGTTGATAATGGTTGTTTGGTTCACCATCAGGAGCCTTCTGGTTCCTACTATGTGCTTTGCATTGTGTTCCCCTACGGGACTTATATCTCAGGAATAATGCTTCCCCCTCCTACCCTCCTTTCCCTATCCATCCCAACTTACCTTAATCTTCCCTGGATCCTTTCCTTGTCCCCAAACTCAATATCCTCCTGTGCCTTCCCCTACCCTCCCTCGCTCATACTCCTTTCCCTACCCCGCTACACCCTTGTGTGCCCTCCTGAGAGACTAGGTCATTTTAGCACTCAGGTCTAGAACCAAGCGCTTATCCTTTTGGTATATAACGTTATACATGCTGCAAATATTAACCAAGCACACCCTCGGTTTAGTTTGAAAACCTTACTTAAGTTGTCATTTTTGTTTTTTACTTTTTGTTGTTAGGAATATGCCTGATTTGAAGTTACTGTATGCTATTCCTTCCACGTATTTACAGTATATGATATGCAATCTTTACATACCCCGTTTGTGGCTAGGAGCAGTCATTGCTCCCCCTTTCTACGGTGCACCCACCCCCGTGCTGGCTGGCCGGAGATCGATGCACTATTTGGTCGGGCGACAGAGTTTGACTCTCACCCTTCCTGATGTCTACTGGTTTGCCCTACGAACCCTCCCCTCCCCTTTCCTTCTCCTCCTTGTCTCACCTTGCTATTCTTTTCTCTTTTCTCTTTCCCTCTCAGCGTGGTCGGGGTCCCCTGGTGAGGCCCCAGAATAATACTCTTTTCAGCTTTAAATGGCCCCCCTGAATGTTCTTTCCCTGAATGTCAAGGGCCTGAACTCTCCTAACAAGAGGGTTAAGGCGTTTCAAACATTTGCCTCCTTGAAGGCTGACATAGTGGCCCTCCAGGAAACTAATTTTTCTGACCGCAATACTCCAAAATATTTTAGCCCTAAATACCCTCAGGTATTTACCGCCTCAGCTAATACAAAACACAGAGGTGTCCTCATTGCCCTACATCACTCACTCCCCTTTACAGTGACCTCGGTAATAAAAGACCCTGAGGGCCGCTACATCATATTGATTGGTTCGCTCCAAGAAGTAGAGGTCACTCTTGTTTCTTATTATGCCCCAAATACCAACCCAATTCCCTTTTTTTCACACCTGTTTCAGGTCTTACGCTCCCATTGCAAGGGCACTCTTTATGCGGTGACTCGAATTTGATACTACAGCCCCACCTGGACAAATCCCCTTATGCTCCTGATCAATACTCTCCCTCTCTGCGCTTTCGGAAACTTCTTCAACAAGCTTCTTTACTTGACACGTGGCGGGAATGTAATCCAACCAAGAAAAACTACACATTTTATTCTTACCCCCATAAGTCATTTTCCAGGATTGACCATATTTTTGTATCGGTTGCCTCCTCTCCTATTTTGCTTAGCTCCACCATCCAGCCTATTACCTGGTCTGACCACTGTGCAGTATTAACCTCAGTCTCCTCCTTGATCCCACGCTCTAAAGATCGCACCTGGTGTATGAATGAAGCCCACCTCACTAACCAGTCCTATTGTTTTGATATACAAATTGCCCTGACAGAATACCTTCAGCACAATTCCACACCTGAAATTTCCCCAGTTCTTTTATGGGAAGCACACAAACCTGTAATTAGGGGTAAGTGTATTTCGGTGTCGACCCACCTGAATCGCGATAGGAAATTACAGCTAGCCCAACGGGAACACGACTTTCACCAATGCTTTCTCCGATTTCAATCCTCCCCCTCTGAGCCCCATAGGATAGCTATGGAACGGGCCAAGGTGGACTTGGACCTGTTGCTGGCCGAGTCGGCAGATAAGGCCATCCGCAGGTCTGCCCACACCATTTATACCAAGGCCAACAAACCTGACACTTTCCTGGCATTACGCCTCCGCCGCCCAGATAAAACCCATGTCCCTATACGGCTTCGTATGGATAAGAACTCATTTACTAGCAATTCTGTTAAGGTTTTAGCGATTTTCCGTCGGAAACTGGAAGAATTGTACAAGGCCCAGTCTTCTTTCTCATCGGATGAAGCTGAAGCTCTATTCCAAGATATCTCCTTGCCAGTTTTGTCAGATTCCAATCGTGAGCTTTTGGATAAATCTATAACGGTAGAGGAGGTCATTTCGGCTATAAAAACTCTTAAGCCCCATAAGAGACCTGGTCCAGACGGACTCTCGAGCTACTATTATAAAAAATTTGTTGTTACCCTAGCCCCACTTCTCTCTAAAGCTTTTAACGCAATCCTGCAACAGCATTCGTTTGGCCGAGACACTTTGACAGCCATTATAGCGATGATACCTAAACCCAACTCAGACAATACTCTCTGGTCCAATTTTAGACCTATCTCGCTACTCAATTTAGATATCAAGATCTTAGCCAAGATAATGGCCTTACGTCTTAACCCCATTATAGGAGGAATGATACATAAAGACCAGGTGGGTTTTATTCCCCGCCGCCAAGCTAGTGATAACATTCGCAGAGTGGTCCTGCTTCAACATGTTGCTAGAAGCCGTAAAATCCCCATGCACCTGCTGTCCCTCGACATCAGGAAAGCGTTTGACACAGTTTCATGGCCCTATCTAAATTTTATACTCTCCAGATGGGGTTTCGGCCCACATTTTTTACAATGGATGAGCTCCCTTTATAGCCACCCACAGGCATATGTCAAATATTCTGGGTTCCGCTCTGATAGCTTCCAAATTGGTAGGGGCACTAGGCAAGGTTGCCCCCTATCCCCTATACTCTTTGCCTTGGCAATAGAACCGCTGGCTGCCTTGATTAGGTCCAGCCCTGAAATTAAGGGATTAGAAATCGCCTCTACCTCTCACAAGATTTGTTTATTTGCAGATGACGCTCTCCTATTTGTAACTTCCCCCCGCCTAACCATCCCAAGTCTACTACGAATTCTCGATAAATTTGCTAAACTCTCAGGTCTAGAAGTTAATCAATCTAAATCGCGGGCTCTCAATGTGTCTCTCCCTAATGACGAGGTTACTCATCTCCAAGAATATTTCCCATTCACCTGGTCCACTGTCTCCCTGCCATATTTAGGCATAAAACTGACGGGCGACCCAGCTTCCCTTTTTCGGTCCAATTACCTCCCCATGTTGGCACAGTTATCGTCTTTACTAGACTCTTGGAAACCCTTGTGTGTGTCCTGGATGGGCAGAGTTGCTGCTGTTAAGATGTCCCTGCTCCCTAAATTACTTTATCTTTATAGAGTCCTCCCGAAAGCAGTCCCATCGTACTATCATAGAGTTATTCAATCCCGAGTCTTCCGATATATTTGGGGCCCTACTAAACCTAGGGTCTCCAGATCCATTCTTCTCCGCAACAGACTTAGCGGGGGACTTGGGATTCCCAATTTTCTTCGTTATTATCAGGCTTCCCAGCTAGCCCAAATCACTTTGCTTCATGCGTCCACTGAAATCCCTATATGGGTCGGCTTGGAAGCCATTGATATTTCTCCCCTATTGGTCCACAATTTGCTATGGTTACCATCATCGGTCCGCACCTTCATTACGAACCCGGTTACGCGTCATTCGCTCAGACTTTGGGACTCTTTACGTTCCCCGCTCCATTTAGTCTCCGTCCATGCCCCCTTACTCTCGTTCTTTGGCCACCCACTTTTTTATCCTGCTTTCGTAGAACCGGAGTCCTTCCGGTTTTGGTCTCAAGCGGGGCTATGTCGGATAAGCGATATAGTGAATAAAACCACCTTGAAAACTTTCTCAGAGCTCCAGACCCAAGTTAAGTTACCTTCTGTCGAATATTTTCACTGGACAAATATCTGGGCCCGCACTAAGTCCTCCTCTCAAAATGTGGTGGCCTTGGAAGCCAACTATAAAGTCCTCATGCGATGGTACCTGGTCCCGGCCAGGATAGCTAAATTCTCATCTTTGTACTCTCCAGTCTGTTTCCGGGGTTGTGGAGAGAGAGGTACTCATGAGCATATCTGGTGGTCATGCCCCATTGTACAACAGTTCTGGAAACTGATATTCCGTATGGCCTCTACCCTCTTACACGACACCCTCCACCCTGACCCAGCTTTGGCCCTATTGAATCATATTAATGGTGATTATACCAGAGCCCAAATTCGCCTCCTATTACAACTGACCACAGCTGCTAAACAAACAATAGCCAAGGCCTGGAAAACCTCCAAACTACAGGTTGCCGAAGTTAAACACAGAGTGACCCAAGCAATGATCCATAGCAAGACTGAAGCAATTGTTCTAGACCGAATTTCACAGCATGATAAAATATGGTCTCCATGGATGGAATTTTTTCTCCCTCCTGACTTCGTAGCCACCTTCCCTATCCCATGATTGTTGTGATGTTCTTATGATTTGACACATATGGCCCATTGGGGGCACACCCGTCCGCGCTGACACTCTCTTTCTTTCTCTTCTTTACTTTTTCCTCCTTTCTCCTTCTTTCCTTCCATCTCCCATTACTACGTCTCTCCTTCCCTGCCCTGGTCCCCTAGGGCTCCCCCCCCTTATGTTGAAACTTATTGTCTTATACACTAGGGTGATACGGTTACCCGTGACCCCCCATTAGCCTTCAGTTTTCCATCCTTAAATGTGCTGAGTACGGATTATTGTTCTATGCCACCTTATGGAATAGAAACGTGTGCTTTACATTCCTAGGTTTATTTGTCTTTATCCCCTATGTTCCCACATAACCCTAGTATAATACCTTCTCTCACTATGTTGCACTTATTCCCCTGTTGAGTAATCCTGGAAGGTCCTACCAGTATTGTATGTACACGTTAATATTATTATATACCATTGTATCTCCGTAATTGTTTTATGCGGAAAAGTTTATTTTTCTTTCTACTCTGTACTCTTTATTTTTACAATAAAAAAAATTTGAACAGAAAAAAGCTGAGAAGAAACCATTAAAGTTGTATTACATTTGGAACAAGCACAGAGCTGCGTGTCTCGTCTTGATTCGGGGGGAAATGAAATGGGATCGGGTCCTGTCGGTTGGAGTGTCGATAAGCTGTCGTGACTGGGATGGAAGGTCGTAAATGGTGGTGACCGTTACAGCACTATTTTCACATTTCTATACATATATATATATATAAATAAATAAATATATAAAAATTTTTTTTTTTTTTTTTATAAAAAAAAAAAGGGGGTTGCCATCTGTGGCCCTGGGGATCTCCAGGCCCCCCATACCCCTAAAAAAATGGCCCTTTAATAAAAAATTAAATAAAAATATATTAAAAAATATATATATATTTTTTATTAAAAATAAATAAAAAAAAGGTGAATTGCAATCTGGGGCCCTTTTTTAAAGGGGGTTGCCATCCGGGCCCCTGGGGACCTCCGGGTCCCTTACAGGTGTACTGCCTGTATCCCCCTGATGGCGGCCCTGAAGACCACTATCGAGCCAGAGGATTTATACTGCTGCCTGCAGCACACTACCCCGAAGGCAGCATCCTCGTAACCTCTCACATTGCTGTTTATTCTTTCGAGGGATCCTATGGTTGGTTTTATCTCCCGGGTATTTATGTCCCTTCACGACTTTCTTTTGCTATGCTACAGCCTTAGCATTAGGTTGTTATGACAACCTGACACACTTCCTGCAACGACTTTTTGTTTTTTCTGTTTTTCCTTTCCTTCATTGCATTGGAATCTGCATTCGGGTTCCTTCATGCTTGGACACGCCCTTAGTACACGCCTTTTGGGGGTGGGCTTAAGGTTATATAATGGTTACACCAGGTAAGCTCACTTGCCATTCACTCCTGGACACTGCAGCGGATGGGTCTGCTATCAGACCATCCAGCTACTTCTGGCCATTTCTGCCTGATCTTCCAATTCATGGTAAGTTCTTGTCCATGGGGCTTCTTGCAGTGCAATTATTTATCTTTTTTGCCTTATATGAACCTTTATATTTGGGAGGTATTTTTTGGCTATTTTTTAGCTTTTCCTTTTTTCCATCTTTTAGGTCATTCGGCATACACTCTGCAATTCTGCATAAAAATATCTTCCTGGGATAAACTTCTTGGAAATGTATTTTTCTTATGGCATGTGTTTAGAATGAACTTTTGTTTATTCACTCTGAGCTTTCCTTGCTGCGGACGTCCACCCATGTGTGGAGGGAGACCAAGCCGGGTCCTTTTGGAGGAGGGGGATGGATCTCTTTTCTTTTAGATGACAGACGCATGCACCTGTAAGTTCTTCTCTTGGTGATTTTTTTTTTTTTTTTTGTGTGTTTTTTTGCATTTTTGTAAAAACAATTTTTCAGATTATTCAATGTATGACCTTGTATCATGCTTTGATCATCTGTACCAAGTACATATATTAGTTGTCTGTTTGTTCTTAATTGCAGGAACACTGTTTTCTTTTTCCTGAAAAAATATCAGAAATAGTCAACGGATTATTCTGATCCTAGCGCTCAATGGAAAAATGAATGAAAGATTGTTTTACGCAGTAAAAAAGCAGCTATTATAATAAAATGGTACTAATAAACAATGTATTATTAAATGATATTAACAAGACACTAACAGCTCTGGAATGAGCCTAGAAATTGGCTTATGAGTCTAACACCCATATACTGCAAATGTTAATTGAGTAATTGTCTTTAGGACTATATATACACCACGGTGGATACCCCTAGTAGATATACAACAAGGATTCCCACTCCTTATAGTTCCATTGATAATAGTCCATGCAATTCCTCAGATATCAATACTCTTGTTAGAAGTGATCTCAAAGTGTAGGCACTAATCTGCTTGAATGCTGATAGAGACTCTCGTGATATCCCCCTTAAGATTTTGTACTCACCAAAATGTAGTACTTTAAAGCATTGGATACATCCACTTGTAGCAATCACGCATCGGCTCTCCTCCTCTGGTGTATGGTGATAATGATCCGTATGCTCTAATCAGTGTAGCTTTATAGAATCCTTGGAGATTTCAGACTTCTACATGTTCCAGTAAACACAAATTCTGACTGTGGTCCCGAAGATAGTCTGAGAAAGGAGATAGACAACTGCTTTTATTCTATTCCTTAATGAATGTGTTTTCCTCTGGCACTCACTGCCTTTTCACATCAAAAGCAGAATCCACTTCCAGGCTGTTCTCAGTTCGTCAGAGACCAACATTTTTAGGATTTCTTTATCTTCAACATTTGACAGATTCTGGCGGCAGTTGTCCGTCTCCTTACTCCCTGCGCTCCTCTGCTCATCCCCTCACAGCTGCCCTCGCTGTCTCGACGAGCAGAGGAGTGCAGGGAGTGAGGAGACGGACAACTGCCGCCAGAATCTGTCAAATGTTGAAGATAAAGAAATCCTAAAAATGTTGGTCTCTGACGAACTGAGAACAGCCTGGAAGTGGATTCTGCTTTTGATGTGAAGAGGCAGTGAGTGCCAGAGGAAAAAACATTCATTAAGGAATAGAATAAAAGCAGTCGTCTATCTCCTTTCTCAGACTATCTTCGGGACCACAGTCAGAATTTGTGTTTACTGGAACATGTAGAAGTCTGAAATCTCCAAGGATTCTATAAAGCTTCACTGATTAGAGCATACGGATCATTATCACCATACACCAGAGGAGGAGAGCCGATGCGTGATTGCTACAAGTGGATGTATCCAATGCTTTAAAGTACTACATTTTGGTGAGTACAAAATCTTAAGGGGGATATCACAGAGAGTCTCTATCAGCATTCAAGCAGATTAGTGCCTACACTTTGAGATCACTTCTAACAAGAGTATTGATATCTGAGGAATTGCATGGACTATTATCAATGGAACTATAAGGAGTGGGAATCCTTGTTGTATATCTACTAGGGGTATCCCCCGTGGTGTGTATATATAGTCCTAAAGACAATTACTCAATTAACATTTGCAGTATATGGGTGTTAGACTCATAAGCCAATTTCTAGGCTCATTCAAGCGCTGTTAGTGTCTTGTTAATATCATTTAATAATACATTGTTTATTAGTTTTCTTTTTCCTGATGAAGACATCGAGTGTAAACTGTTTGGTTATGAGTGGTTGTACCGGCGCAAATAAATATTAAATATTACGTGTTAATATAAATTTAATTATTTGGTCTGCTGCAGTTGTGGTATACTCCACCAGGTGGTGCAGTTGTGCAAAATATTAAAGTGTATTCGTACAGTTTGTACTCCTGCGCTGACCTTAAAATATAAATAAATATGTATATATCCGTGACATTCATACATCAGCTCTTGTGAATCGTTATCTCTAAATCTGTGATACATTCACATATATAGAAACAACATGTAAAAATTATATAAAACACAAAATATATGAACCCCTTCTCCCCTGCAAACTCTTAAGCGCGTCTGCGCTATTAATCATGAAAAAATGAAAAATGAAAATACGGAACTATAAATACACTAAATAGTCCAGTGCAATCGTGCATTAATACAATGTCCTCAAAAAGCGTGCCTCCAGTAAGTGCAGGAATTTGTGCCTTGCTGCAAAAAAAAATTCATGACTTTGCCACCTTATAGTGTCACCGGACTAATGGACAGGGGCAACATACTGAAGAACAAGGGACGGAGGGATGAAAAGAAAAACGGCTTGTCCTTTATAACAGGGTTCAACACAGAGTACAAAAAACTTGAAGATATTATACGTAAGTTCTGGCCAATAATCCTGGAGGATCCGCACTTGAGGGACATCGTACCCAGTAAGCCAAGATTCCTGTACAGAAGGGCAAAAAGAATCAGGGACACCATCGTAAGAAATGTCCCTGATCCCCCGAAAAAGATATCAACATTCCTAGACCAGAAGGGTTTTTTCAGATGTGGAAGGTGTAAACCTTGCCGCACAGTTAAGGGACCTAGGAAGACCACGGAATTTAAATCAAATACAACTAATGAAAAATATAAAATAAAGAAACTAATAACCTGCAGTAGCACTCATGTAACATACATGCTAGAGTGTGACTGCGGTTTACAGTACGTGGGCAGGACCACACGAAAGCTATCAATAAGACTAGGAGAGCACATCCGAAATATTAGAAAGGGGTTCAAATACCACAGCGTTTCTATGCACTTCAGGGAAAAGCATAACCGAGATCCAACCAAATTAAAGATTTATGCAATAGACCAAATAGAAAAAAATTGGAGAAACAGCAACCTAAAAAGGGAAATTTCAAAAAATGAGACCTACTGGATTTTTAAATTAGACACCTTTAAGCCAAAAGGAATGAATATAGAGCTGGACATTAACTGTTTCTTGGAAAACTATTAGAGAGATATCTTGTGTACATGCGGATCTGGGGAATTTTTATATTTTCATTTTTATTTTTATTTTTATTTTTATTTTATATGAACGTTTCTCATCCCAACAGATACACATGTATACATACATAGTAGTAAATAAAATTATAAAAAAAGCAAATTTTTAAAAAAGTTTGATGCAGGGGTGCATAAACGATACTAGTACATCCACATGAAGTTATTAACCCACAAAACAATTTTTATTGTATTTTATTTTTTTATTTAATTTTAGTTATGGTGGTCACACACCACACTAATTATTTTTAAGTCAAGCAAAGGTACATATGAATGTAAGGTTTGTCCACAGTCACTTGCCATACCACAACAAAAATGGTGCTGGCGACACTTCCTGTATTGGATGGACTAGAGCTGTAGTTTACCAGTTCCAAAATGGCGCAGGCGGCATTTCCGGTGCCGACAACGCCATTTCCGGCCGTGAGTAATCAGGCTTGGACTACAGCTCTTGTTTACCATTTGTAAAATGGCGATAGTGGCACTTCCGGTTTTGACGACATCACTTCCGGTCGCGAGTAGTCAGGCATAGACTACAGCTGTTGTTTACCATTTGCAAAATGGCACTAGCGGCACTTCCGGTTTTGACGACATCACTTCTGGTCCCGGTTTCGACCACTTCCGGTTTCGACGACATCACGTCCGGTTCCGGTTTTGACCACTTCCGGTTTTGACGACATCACTTACAGTCGCGAGTAATCAAGCAATTGGACACAGTAAGATTTAGGGCATAAATAGCCATTCAAGGGGTACACCGGCAGCTTCCTGAGGACGAATCTAAGTATTCGAAACGCATCGAGGCGCGGGGGTACCACACATCTTTTTCACACCACACGATCCTTGACCCCTGGAACGATACCGCACAGGCTTTTTTGTCCGCTGGAACGCACCACGGTTAAGGCTTGGAATGCATGCCGGGAAGGTAGCAGTGACGCTGGACAGGCTAGTGCCGGCTTGGGCACAGGAACACGTGAGTGTAAAATTCGTTTTTAATGTTTCATGAATAAAACTTGTTAAAACGTACTACACCATATGGGCCTTTTTTCTTCTTGGGAATATACAGTAGGTGTTTGCGATATTGTGTTTTTAGCATGACAGCATCACGCTGATTCTCAGCGACATGGTGCCGAGATCTCGCCGACATCTCGCACTCACTGGAATAGTGACAGCACATTCCAACGTGCGCGTCATAGAAGCGACGGGAGATCCGACTTGGATTCCCGCCAATTCTACACGTGTGCGGCGTTTGTTATGAATCCTGAGGGGGCAGTCCCCGCCGGATTTTAAATAAAAATCCGGCATGGGTTCCCCCCTCAGGAGCATACCGGGCCCTTAGGTCTGTTATGGGTTGTAAGGAGAGCCCCCCTACGCCGAAAAAACGGCGTAGGGGGTCCCCCTACAATCCATACCAGACCCGTATCCAAAGCACGCTACCCGGCCGGTCAGGAAAGGAGTGGGGACGAGCGAGCGCCCCCCCCCCCCTCCTGAGCCGTACTAGGCTGCATGCCCTCAACATGGGGGGGTTGGGTGCTCTGGGGCAGGGGGCGCACTGCGGGGCCCCCCCCACCCCAGAGCACCCTGTCCCCATGTTGATGAGGACAGGGCCCCTTCCCGACAACCCTGGCCGTTGGTTGTCGGGGTATGCGGGCGGCAGGCTTATCGGAATCTGGGAGCCCCCTTTAATAACGGGGCCCCCAGATACCGGCCCCCCACCCTAAGTGAATGGATATGGGGTACATCGTACCCCTACCCATTCACCTGGAGGAAAAGTGGTAAAAACACAAATAAAAAACACAGGGTATTAAAATATTTTATTAGTCTGCTCCGGAGGCTCCCCCTGTCTTCTTTAGCTCTGTTTACCAGGGGGGGGGCTTCTTCTTTGACGTCTTCGGGTGGGGGCCGCTCTTCGCCGCCGCCCGGTTCTCTTCCACCGCCGGGGGGGTCGCTTTTATAAAAGCGCCCACTCCTCGGCGGGTTTCCTCCGACGTCTTCGGCGGGGGGTGGTGTGCTTCTTCTTCCGCTATCCGGGGGGGTCTTCTTCGGCTATCCGGGGGTCTTCTTCACTCTCCGGGGGTCTTCTGCTATGTTCGCCGCTCTCCGCTGTTGACTCGGCGCACCCCGGTTCTTCCTCCAGCTGTCCGGTGCCTTCTCCTTCAGCGCTGAACGTCTATCTTCTTCTTCCGTGCTGTGAGGTATTCTTCTTCTTCCGGGCTGTGACGTCATCTTCTTCTCTTCTCCAGATGTTGACACGCCGGCTCTTCTCGCTGAAATGGCAGGTGCGCTGCTTTCATCGGACCTATATAGGCCTCACAGTCCCATCATGCTCTGTACCTACCCATGTGATACCTACCCACGTGGGTAGGTATCACATGGGTAGGTACAGAGCATGATGGGACTGTGAGGCCTATATAGGTCTGATGAAAGCAGCGCACCTGCCATTTCAGCGAGAAGAGCCGGCGTGTCAACATCGGGAGAAGAGAAGAAGAGAAGACGTCACAGCACAGCGGCCTGAAGGGAGAAGTAGAAGTTGTCACAGAACAGCGGAAGAAGAGGAGAAGACGTCACAGAACAGCGGAAGAAGGAGAAGGCACCGGACAGCGGGAGGAAGAACCGGGGTGCGCCGAGTCAAGAGCGGAGAGCGGCGAACATAGAAGAAGACCCCTCGGAGTGGAGAAGACGTCACAGAAGAGCGGTGAAGACCGCGGAGAGCAGGAGAAGACCCCCGGAAATCGGAAGAAGAAGCTCCCCCTGGTAAAAGAGCTAAAGAAGACAGGGGGAGCCTCCGGAGCAGACTAATAAAATATTTTAATACCCTGTGTTTTTTATTTGTGTTTTTACCACTTTTCCTCCAGGTGAATGGGTAGGGGTACGATGTACCCCATATCCATTCACTTAGGGTGGGGGGCCGGTATCTGGGGGCCCCCTTATTAAAGGGGGCTCCCAGATTCCGATAAGCCTCCCGCCCGCATACCCCGACAACCAACGGCCAGGGTTGTCGGGAAGGGGCCCTGTCCTCATCAACATGGGGACAGGGTGCTCTGGGGTGGGGGGGGCCCCGCAGTGCGCCCCCCTGCCCCAGAGCACCCAACCCCCCCATGTTGAGGGCATGCAGCCTGGTATGGCTCAGGAGGGGGGGGGGGCGCTCGCTCGTCCCCACTCCTTTCCTGACCGGCCGGGTAGCGTGCTTTGGATACGGGTCTGGTATGGATTGTAGGGGGACCCCCTACGCTGTTTTTTCGGCGTAGGGGGGCTCTCCTTACAACCCATAACAGACATAAGGGCCCGCTATGCTCCTGAGGGGGAACCCATGCCGAATTTTTATTTATTCATAACAAACGCCGCACACGTGTAGAATTGGCGGAATCCAAGTCGGATCTCCCGTCGCTTCTATGACGGCCTTGTCTCTATCGCAGCAAGCCAGCTCGGCGCTGGCTCCTGCGATGGGGCTCGTAGGTGCTCAATCTCGCCGAGAAAGGGAGCGAGATTGACACAATATCGCGTGCACCTACTGTAAGAGAACCCATAGAGAGTTGGAGCGCAGAGATTCGGGAACCAGAAGAGGAAACCGTACACCATATGATTATATGTAGTTTACCTTTTTGAATGTGGTGAGAGCATAGCGCAATAGGAGGTGGTGGTGACACTATAAGGTGGCAAAGTCACAAATTTTTTTTTGCAGCAAGGCACAAATTCCTTACTGGAGGCACGCTTTTTGAGGACATTGTATTAATGCATGATTGCACTGGACTATTTAGTGTATTTATAGTTCCGTATTTTCATTTTTCATTTTTCATTATTGATTAATAGCGCAGACGCGCTTAAGAGTTTGCAGGGGAGAAGGGGTTCATATATTTTGTGTTTTATATAATTTTTACATTTTGTTTCTATATATGAATGTATCACAGATTTAGAGATAACGATTCACAAGAGCTGGTGTATGAATGTCATGGATATATACATATTTATTTATATTTTAAGGTCAGCGCAGGAGTACAAACTGTACGAATACACTTTAATATCGAGTGTAAACTCACTAGTCGAAACACGTCAAAATAAAACAGTCTTCTGCATTTTCCCTTGATCCCTATTGGGTTTTCGAGGTTCAATACATCATTCATCTTCTGCATTTATGTACTGTCATTTTTTGTATATGTTTTTATTCAGGATCTGCATGGTCCACACATTATGCAAACTAATTTGTTACAGCGATTGTTACAATTGTAAAAAAAAATTTGCATAACTTTTGTAAAGTAAATTAAATATTATATTTTTCTATATTTACTTATACTTTTTTGTACATTTTCATTGCCCTTAAAATCCCATTTCTTTGAGGTATTCATTTTTCCGTAACCTCTCACATCTACCTGATAGAATTTGTCAAGTAGCAGCCTTACAGATCTGAGCCATGGAGGCCTGGTGATGCACTGCCCATGAAGCACCAACTGCTCTAGTCGAGTGCGCTTTCACCTGAAAAGGAAGGATCTTCTTTTCTAAATCAGAGTCCTGAATAATAACTTGTCAAATCCAACTTGCAATAGTGGATCTTGACGCTGCCTGGCACTACTTTGGGCCTTGTGGCAGAATAAACAGACAGTTAGTCTTACTTATCTGAGCCGTAGCTTGCAGATAAACCCTTACCACTCTTACAACATCTAGAGAGTGTAGACTCTTTTCCTACGCAGACTGCGGATCTGGATAAAAAGATGGTAGGACTATATCTTGGTTCAGATGAAAACCTGAAACCACCTTAGGTAAGAAATTCGGGTGAGGCCGTAGCACCACCCTGTCTTCATGAATAATCATATACGGTTCTTTACACAAAAGATACCTTTACAATTCCGATACCCTTATAGCCGAGGATATGGCTACAAGAAAAAAAACTGTTTCTGTGTCAACTAACTTAGAGAAACCTGGTGTAAAGGTCCAAAAGGTAGCTTCTGTAAAACAGACAAAACCAAATTCAAATCCTATGGGCTCACAGGAGACTTAATTGGTGGATTTAACCGCAGTGCACCCTGAACAAAGGCCCTAATTAGGGAATAAGGAGCAAGCGTTTTTTTAAAAAATACAGACAAAGCCGAGATTTGGCCCTTGATAGTGCTCAAGGCCAACCTCATATCTAAGCCCAACTGAAGAAAAGCAAGAATCCTGTTAATGGCAAACTTCCTAAGATGCCACTTTCTGGGTTTACACCGGGAAACATATGCCTTACAGATTCTGTAGTAGATGAGCCTGGAGGCTGGCTTCCTAGCATTAACCAGGGTGGATAGGACTGGTCCTGAGAGCCCACGTTTCCTGAGAATGTGGGTCTCAACAGCCAAACTGTCAAATTTAGACTCTGTAAGGCAGGGTGGAATATTGGACCCTGCGATGGTAGGTCTGGGCGTAATGGAAGAATCCAAGATCTTCCTACTGCCATCCTTACGACTTCTGCATACCAGGATCTCCTGGGCCAAAATCACAGTCTTTCCTTCCTTCTTGACCCTCTGAAGGAATTGTGGGAGGAGCGGTACTGGAGGGAACGCATAAATCAGGGAATACCGATCCCATGAGATTGTCAGGGCATCTGAGCCTTGAGCATAGGGATCTCTTGTTCTTGACACAAAACTGTCCAGTTGTGTATTGAACCTGGAAGCCAACAGGTCCACATCTGGGGTTTCCCATTTCTGACATATGATTTGAAACATGTCGGGGTGTAGAGACCATTCTCCTGGACTCAGTTGCTGGTGGCTTAAAAAATCCGCCTGCCAATTTCTACGCCTGGAATAAAGACCATAGATAGGCGAGGAATATGCCTTTCTGCCCAGGCCAAGATGTGATTTACCTCCTTTTGGGCATCCAGACTTCTGGTGTCTCCTTGGTATGATTTGCCCGAATCTCCAGAATGTTGATGAGTAGGAGCTTTTCAGCTCTGGACCACTTTCCCTGGGCAGATGCTTCTTCTAGAACTGCCCCCCCATCCCAGAAGGCTGGCATCAGTGGTTACCACCTTCCAGGTAACTGGAGTGAAGGATTTCCCTTCCGACAGATTTTGGGGGAGCAACCACCAATTGAGGCTCTAGCGAACCCCTGGAGCTAAGACCATAGGAAGATCCAGGGCCTGAACATCCTTGTTCCAAGCTGACAGAATCGGTCTTGAGGGAAACTGGGTGTAAGGGACAGCCTCAAATGAGGCTACCATCTTTCCCAACAATCTCATGCAAAGACAGATGGAAGGCCTTCTCTTTGCCTTTACCACTCGGACCAAGTCTCCTATGGCTTTTGCCTTTGGCTTGGGAAGGAATACCTTGCTTAGGGATGTGTCTACAATCATGCCCAAGTACTCTAGCCTTTTTGAGGCTGCAAGGAAGATTTCTCCAAATTGAGGACCCAGCCTAGGTACTTTAAATATTCCACTGTGCTGTGCACATTGTGGCCCAAGCGAGCGGCAGACTGATCTATGATCAACAGATCATCAAGGTAGGCTGTTATTGCTATGCCTCGTGCCCCTAGTCTTGCCAGGGCCGGGGCCAGTATCTTTGTGAACACTCGAGGTGCTCTAGCCAGCCCGAAAGGAAGGGCCACAAATTGAAAGTAGCACTGATCCACCGCAAACCTTAGAAATCTTTGGTGAGCGGGAAATATTGGCACATGCAGATATGCATCTTTGATGTCTATTGATGCCAGGAATTCTCCTCCCTGAAGGGTGGAAACAACTGAATGAACAGACTCCATGTGGAAGGAGCGAATGTTCAGAAACTGATTCAGACTCTTTAGATCTAGGATAGGTCTGACATCCCTGTTTGGTTTTGGAACGGTAAACAGGTTTGAATAGAATCCTGACTCGTGATCCTCTAGGTCTAACTCCAAGATTACCCCTTGGGACAACAGGTGTTCCAAGGCCAGTAGTAGAGGCCTTCTTTTTTCTGGATCTTTGGCAATTCTTGATTTCAGAAAACGGGGGGGGGGGGGGCGGAAGTTCTCTGAATTCCAGCTTGTAGCCTGAGGACACTGTGGAGGTGACCCACTTTTCCTGAATCTCTTCCCGCCAGGCATTTGCAAAAAGCAGCAGCCTTCACCCCACTCGGCCGAGCAGGGGCATCCCTTCATAAGGAAGTTTTGGCGGTCTGTTTAGACTTTGAACCCCAAGTTCTTTTTTGCCTTTGGGCTTGGCTCTGGGCTTTTCTCCTAGCATTGGACTGGGGCGGCTGTCACCACTGCCTGGAAACTGAGTTTCCAGGGGCTGGAGAAAGAGTATGTTTAAATGAGGGACGCTTACTCTTTCTTTTAACCGGCAATAGGGTAGACTTGCCATCTGTAATCTTTTGGATGTATTTATCCAGGTCATTTCAAAACAGGAGCTCACCCCAAAGGGGAACGCTGCCAAGTATTTCTTGCTGGAAGCCTCGGCCTACCAATGTTTTAACCAAAGGGACCTGCGCATGTGTACCTGCAGGAGATTCAAGCGAGATGTTTGCTGAACAGAGTCTATAATCGCATCAATCACAAAGGAAGGCCTTCATAAACCTCAATCTCCTCAGAAGGGAGGAGGTTAATCATCTGCTTCATTTGTTCCTTGAGGAACTGACATACACCAATGGCTGCAACAGAAGGTTGTACTACAGCTCTAGCCATGGCAGAGGAGGCTTTTAATAGGGACTCCAGCTTTTTATCATTTGGATCCTTGAAACCCTGCACGTTGTCTAAAGGACAGGTCAGGTTTTTGTTTGCACAAGAAATAGCTGCACCATTTCTTGGTGAAACCTTCCTCCACAGGATAAAGGAGGGAGAACTGCTTGGGAGGAGAAAACAGTTTGTCTGGGTGAACCAAGTCATCATACATCAGTTTATCCAGCAACGGATGAACTGGAAAGGAGCATGCAGCCTGCGGGGATTTCCGAGATCCCAAAGAGGAAACTGAGGGCCTAGTAGCTTCAACAGAAGGCAATTTATAAGTGGCACGCACCATCTCTGCATAATATTGCACCTGCATCTTTAGCGACTGAGAAGTCGCAGGAAGCCTCTCATCCTCTGAGTTCTCAGACTGCACATGTTCTTCATCTCCTGGGAGGGATTTTTCACCCTCAGAAGGCTCATCTGATGAGAGAGCCAAAACAGATGAAGGGGAATCTACCACCGTTTTCTGCTATGTCTCAAGGAGGTTGGGACAATATTAGAAATTCTTCCATCCAGGCCATCCATAGCCACCTTTAAAGCACCCTCAGTGACATATACAGGAGCTGCCATAGGAGAAGCTGAAAAAACAGACAAGGGATCATCCTGTGAGGCTGCTACAGATGGGGATGGTAAACTGCAGGCAAGCTCAAAATCCTTAGCCATACGTGGGGATTTTGCCCTAGACCCACTTATAGGAGACATAGTCCTTACTGCAAAGCAAAGGTACTATCCACAATATATAAATGCAATCACTGTTGTGCTATAATCTTACAATGCACAAAACATATCAGCTCACTGCACAACCTGATGCCAAGTAGGAGTCTTAGGTTTGCCTGGTTCAATCCGCAGGGATGCTTACAGCCCACAGCTCTGTGTCCATGCTGCTTACAGAAGGCTCTGGCGTGCTGGGCTTTTGAACCAGCCTCTTGGCGCCTGCACACAGGTGTCCTGCATTGCGCACGGGCACTAGCAACCACTTTGGGCCCTCACTGTCATAAACGATCGTTCCTGGTGCGCAAACGATCGTTTCTGGAGCGTGAACGTTCGCAGGTGCGTGCGCTGTTATGGCGGCCCCAGGAGACGAGGAAGCGGGGAAGAGTTACTGGGGGCTAACTGAGGACCCCTGTATGCTTATCGTGGCAGAGCCTGCAGTGGAAAGAGGTGAGTTGTGTTATTATGACCGACTTCACTGAGCATGTATATCCTGAAAGGTTATGTAAGAAAACACCAGGTTGCACTTACTCCCTCCAGTGGTGAAAACCAGGAAAGACATCCTACTCCAAGAAGATAATACATAAAAAAATGAACTTATTCTTACATGATCCACGCCACAGGAAATCTACCAAAAGTAGTTCCAGCTTTCACCCATTAAGGCAGGCAAGTTGTGCCAACCTTCAGGTTTACAAAGGGTTTTATTAGAGAAATATATAATTCAAAAGAGTGTAGAGCTACAATATTAGCTCATATAAAAAAGAAAGAGGGGTTGATAAAGTGAAAAGTGAAGAAAATAAATTGAAAACAGAACCCCAAAAAATAATATGAATCCATGAAAAATTCATAAGTGAAGTCAAAACAGAAAAAAACTAATATGAATCCATGAAAAATTCATAAGTGAAGTCAAAACAGAAAAAACTTGTGCTAAGTCCCATCCAAATAATAACACAGAAAGTCTATATGAAGGTTTATATTTCAAGATGTTGCAAAAGGAAGTTACACAAAGTTGAAAAGTGTCACCAATCTTCCCAAACAATTTGAGCTAGATTCACAGAGCACTTACGCTTGCGTATCTACAGATACGCAGCGTAAGTGAACAAATGCGCCGTCGTATCTATGCGCCCTATTCTCTTAACTAGATACGCCTGAATTTGGCCTCCATCCAGCCAACGTAAGTCTCTTACGCCGTCGGATCTTGGGTGCATATTTACGCTGGCCGCTGGGGGCGCTTCCGTTGATTTACGTGCAGAATATGTAAATGACCTAGATACGCCTATTCACAAACGTACTTGTGCCCGTCGCTGTAATCTACGCCATTTACGTAAGACGTACGTCCAGCATAACATTACCCCTGCTATAGGAGGCGCAGCCCATGTTAAGGTATGGACGTCGGAACAGCCGTCGCATTTTACATAGTTTACGTAAGTCGTACGTGAATGGGGCTGTGCGTAGGTTACGTTCACGCCGTTTGCATTGAGCCATCGTATCTTAGGGAATATATGCAACGTGATTCTGAACATGCGCGCGCATGCACCGTTCGATCCGACCTTCATTTACATGGGGTCACGGCTAATTTAAATGAAGCACGCCCACTACCTGCCTACTTTGAATTAGGCGGGCTTACGACGAGCATATTACGCCGCCGCAACGTACGGGGCGAGCGCTTCGTGAATACTGCTCTGGGCTCTCTGCGCGCTGTCGGCGTAGCGTATATTGGATACGCTACGCCGGCAAAACTATGCGCCCAGCTACATGAATCTAGCTCTTTGTGTTTTAGCAAAACACGTAGTCTGCTTACCAGAGAGCCACGACTGTGAATCACTGTCTCACCAAGCCTAGGGATATTCTTCTCCCCACAGAGTAGTCAGGATACAACCGCCAATACTCCAAGCATAACTTTGCTCATCAGCAGCATAAAGCAGTCTTGTGGCTTCTATCAGTGACTGTTTAAAGCTTGTAGGAGGAGTTTTCAAACTGTCCTATCAGGATGCAGGACAGTGCTGATTTGCCCTGTGCTGATCACATGCATCCTCCCAAGAGGAAAAAAAAAACTCTCTAGCAATACACACCAAACTGTTTTCTTTTTCGCTTGGGAGGGTGCATATGGACTTTCTGTATTATTATTTGGATGGGACTTTGCACACGTTTTTTCTGTTTTGATTTCACTTATGAATTTTTCACGGATTCATATTCTTATTTGGGGTTCTGTTTTCAATTATTTTTTTTTTCACTTTATCAACCTCTCTTTCTTTATTATATGAGCTAATATTGTAGCGCTGCACTCTTTTGAATGATATATTGCTTTAAGGTTTTTTTAGTGCTGAACTTTAGTGCTAGCTGCTTCATTCACATTTCATTTTTTTTATTCATTTATATATATTAATTTTTTTTCAATATTTATGACACATAATTAAGTTTAATTTATTTTTTTAGTGCTGCGTCAGCCTTAGGGCCTTCTTTTTTATTAGAGAAAACCTCATACCTGGACCTGTAGAAGACTCTGCCAGAAACTTTTCGTGCCACGGATGTATTAGTACACCAAAGTCTGGATCCCAGAGCCCAGACCTCCGCAGAGAGACATTACAGGCAAACCTTGTTTCTTCTCAACACAAGGCCCGGGTACCAACCATCTTAGGCCTTTGATATCTGCCTGAGGAATGGATCCGGTTATAGCTTCTAGGTCTCCGCAGCCAGACCATCAAAAGAGCATTTTTCTTTTTAGCACATGTTGAACGTGACCAACCACCTTAACACTGGCGGAAAAAAACTGAGGTATTCTCCTTTTGGGAGGGGTTATATAGGGGAGGAACTCAATTTTAATTGGGTTTGCCAGTGTCCAATCACCTGCGGTGACTACATAACCCATTAAGTAATTAAGGCTCTGTGTCCCGTGATGTATGATCAAGAAATGTGTTCCTAAGCAAAGATAATGTCTCCTTTGAGAGCGCAAGCTTCTGTTACAAGGGCGGTTCACTTATAGTGGCTATTGAGGCCCTTGACATTAATAGGAACAAATTTCATATAAGGTAGATGCTGTGAAATTAGGCGAGAAGTGGTTAATGAGAAAGCGAGGGTTGCATGAAGTGCTTTGGAGATATTTCGTGGAAAGTATAGACCTTTGTACCAAATAGAATCTTGTTGGCTTCTACGTTCAAACTTTCTTTATTATTTTTTTCATCAACACATGACATACAGTACATAATTCAACACATATAACACATATGAGGTCTCAAATTGTCCTATTGCAAAAAAAATGGTCTACAAATCATATATAAAAACTCTGATATCCCTGTGCCTGGAGGTCCCTTGTCCCCTCTTCACCCAGGTCTCCCCCTTATCCCTCTCTAAGGCCCTTCTCAAACCAGGGAGCTCCCTCATGTACAGGGAAAGAACGAGGGATGAGATCGTCCATAGATACTTTGCCTAGGCCCATATGTCTATTCAGGCAAATTCCCTCTTTCTTCTGTGGCATCTTTGCCTCGGCCCTCCTAAGACAAAATGCAAAGGAGAGACACCATTGAAAATAGGGGGGAAGGAGGGGTAAGAGAGAGAAAGAGGAAGAAAAAAAACAACCCCACCCACTTCTGTTACATACACACCCCTCTACATCCAATTTGCCCCCTATTTCCTCTGTTATTTTACGTTATGTGACTCAAAGCATGTGATTAATGAAATCTCTAGTGTTAATACCCCCCGTGCACAACTTATACATAAAGCATGAAGTGCTTTTGGGGATGTTTCATGCAAATTGAATCTTGTTGGCTTCTACGGTGACTTGGAAATCAGGGTTTCCCCATCTAGGACTTAGTAGCTGAAACAAAACAATGAAGTGGGCATGTAGATGCCTGTTGACTGGTCTGAGGGGATCAACCATGGAAGGGGGGTAACAAAGAAAAAAACAAGATAAGAAAAAACCTGCAAGAAAGGCAGGCATCATGGGCAGCCTAGGCTGCTGGCGTAACCTGGGGGTACATGGTCTGGGAGATCCAAGGGAGAACAGTTCAAGGATCCAGTTAAAGGAAGGCCTAAAAAGCAAAAAACAAGAACCAGTTTAAGGCCTTCCGCAGGTTATATGGTCAGGAAGGGTAGGAGAGATTGCAGTGCTCCCGTCTGGGGGACCTAAAAGAATCAGGTCCAATCTGCTTTCAAGCGAGCTGGAGGTTGTGGATTTGGGTGTCCATAGGTAACAGCTGCAATTGTCTAAATAATTGTAGTTCATTCTCCATGCTGTAGCTAGGCACCTTCTTGCAATTCCAGATTACCAGCAATTTTGTGGGGAACACCCATTGGTATGGAATCTTGTTGTTGCAACAAATTTTTGTCAGAGGAGAGAGTTTATTTTGTTCTCAGCAGTTTGCTGTGAGATGTCAGTGAACTCTTTGGGTACCACAGGATTTTGTTTGGCTGCCAACATGACTCTTTTAAATTGGAAAAAGCGTATCTGTGCCAACGTGTCTCTAGGTGTGGTGTCCAGTAGGAATGAAGGCTTAGGAATCATGTGGGCCCTGTCAATACAGAGTTCCAATTCACTGAGAGATGGAATAGGAGTCTTCATAAGGTGCTGAATGAAATTGGTCAGGTCAGGGGATGGAACAGACTAGGGGATGCCTCTAAATTTTATTTATTTAATTATTATTTAATTATTTTTCTGCCTGGAGCGGTCCTCCAGGTCGGCAATTTTAGCTAGTAATCTTTGGACTTCTGCCACTGTGTCATTGTGAGTTGTGTACAAGTCGACCATTTTTTTGAACAGTGTCAGCAAGTGAGGCTAATATGTCTGAAAAATCATTGAACAATGTGCGCCTCAGTGACACTAGCATGAGCTAGGGTGATCATCAGCTGGGAAAAAGTCTATAGAAGGTATGTGCTGCATATATGGCAATTCCTCCCTCGCAGCCTGGCTCTGAAATAGAGGTGCTGCATCCTCCTCTCTCCTTAAGCTTTGACTTGGCCGGTCTATGGGTAGTGGGTGTTGAGGGGAGAAAGGACTTACCCATGTCCTGGAAGCCGCAGTCATCTGGAGATGGTCTGTTAATGGAGTCTGGGTGAGGGCAGGAAGATCCTTCAGCTGGGCCGCCGGAACAATTTTTCTTGTCCTGTTGGCTGGCGGGGTAGAAGTCTGTGAGCCACTGAAGCAGCTTGACAGGTTTCCTGCGCTTAGACATTGTTCTCTGGTGTGTGGGAAATGTGAGGTGGGTGTGAGGGTGTAATCACTACATATGATGCTTTTAACGCTTAGTAGAGAAGGCTAGCAGAGTTTCGGTCTACGCAGCCATCTTCCTTGCTGGCTGGACACGCCCTTATAATCTGCTATTTGAATCTTAGTGCTATCGTGCAGAATCTCACTATATCATGTGAAGCATCCAATTGATGGTCTCTGAACTGTGACTAAAAAGAGGTTTAGCTCTGTATATTGTTTCTCCTCTCAGCCATACTGTAGTTGCTATTTTTCTCAATGTTGGTATCAGTGTGTGTGTATATTAGTATGAATGCTGTGATTCACCTGAACCAATAGTTCACAATCTGCTATAATCAGTTGTAATGGTCTCACAGGGGCTCTATCCTATGATCCACACAACCAATGACATAAATCAAATACAATTACACTATCTGTAACAAGTCCCACAATAGTGTATAAACATCAAAGTCTCTTATTCAAAGTGCTTCCTTAATATAGGGTGGTTCTATTGGTCATTCCTGGTAGATCCAGACAATCCTTCAAACGCTGTCCCCCATAAGATGTTCTACTCACCAGATTCAAATGGTGTATGATGCCTTAAAATCTCCTCTTAATCAGGGATCATCAGTCACTCTCCTCCTGGCCCCAGTTCAGATTTAAATACCCCCCTCCCAGTGCGTGTCGATTCAATAAAGTGGGTGCATGCATGCAGCATAAGTGGTCATGGAAGTGAAGCAGAGAGGCAAAACATAGTGTAAAACTGTATTTATTGTAAAATCATTCCCCCGCAACATAAATATGCTTACAAGGTGTATAAAAGTTAAATGCATATCAGATAAAAAAAGCCTGCAGCTCACTCAGATAGGTATGCCTGTAAGCAGATCTCCAGCTGGTAAGTCCCGGGTGCAGCTTCCCCTGTGTGTACGATGCATCGCGTAGCCATGCCCTGACGTGTTTCGTGATTGGCTCACGTCTTCAAAGGGCGTGGTTACACAAATCGACCTATCGTGTATATATAGGCGGATGGGTCCATTCAGCTCCGCTAATTCACATGTTAGGAGCTGCTTGACTGGGTGTGTAAACCACTCCCCTATTAGATCAGTGCGGCCTTCTCTGTACTAAGCCTTTGACCGTCCGATCAGGCCCACCCCCTACCTAAAATCAGCTGTGCCGCTGGGCCTGTTTATTACTTGCTTGTCAGCAAGTACGGCCAAATACTATTACATACAGGCCCGCCCTTCGCTGCTGGTTTCTGTTCTTTATTCCCTATGACAGCATCCGTTCATCTCCACTGTGTGGAAGATGACCTTCCTTGCTAACACCCAAACCAGGATACAACAGCAGCCTGTCATATATATTAACAATGAAACGAAAATAAGGAGAGAAGAAATACAATAAGTTAAATAATAAGCTTCTCTCTCGCATATACAGTAATAATATTCAGCTTACACCAGCACTTAAGTGAAACTGAAATCACATATATTTGTTCTGTATATTTTCCACTCCTTTGTTAATAGATGGTAATCATATATTATTCAGCTGCCTCTTTCAGTACCTTCAACTGATGTGCAAACTAATAAATATGACAAAAGATAAAATGCTATAATCTATATTAGTCATGTCATTATAACTTATATCATAGTAACATTAAAATAATAATAACATTGAACACTAAAATTAAAACTAATAGACTGTTAATCTGATAGTTAATCTCCCTACAGCCCATGGTCATCAACTTTGCTGGACGATAATAACCATTACAGATATTCACAGGAAACTTAATATATCCTATATGCAGGGAGGAGTACAGATACAGGAAATATAAAATCAAAATTAATTGTATCATCAACGACTACATTATAGATCCTCCCTGTAATATCCTAGACCCTAATTCACTAGTGATTGCTTATGAAGCAGTTTAGGTCCAGATCTATATTGAGCTAAGGCCCCGTACACACCATAGAATCCATCCGCAGATAAATCCCAGCAAATGGGTTTCAGCGGATAGATCCTATGGTGTGTACACGCCAGCGGATCTGTTTCCGCGGATATATCTCCCCTGGGATGGATTCCAGCAGATCGAATATTTGCTGACATGCAGAACATATCCATCTGCTGGAGTCCATCCCAACGGATGGATCCGCTGGTCTGTACAGACTCACCGGATCCATCCGTCCGAAGGGATCCCCCGCATGCGTCGTAATGATTCGACACATGCGTGGAATTCCTTATATGACAGCGTCGCGCTCGTCGCCGCGTCATCATCGCGGCGACGGCGCGACACGTCATCGCCAGAGGATTTTAGCGCGGATTTCAATGCGATGGTGTGTACACTCCATCGCATGAAAATCCGCCGAGAGGATTTATCCGCGGAAACGGTCCGCTGGACCGTATTCGCGGATAAATTCTCTTGTGTGTATGGGGCCTTAGAGTATTGGTGAGAAATATCCATTCCGTTTCATGTGAAACTGTCAACCCACTACCCGGATTCCATTCCATTTGATCTTTCACTGGGTTTTTGGAGATACTGTGATTACATGTCGGCTCACCCTGCTTCAAATCTTTAGAGATACCAATGCTTGAATTTTCTACAGCGGACTTCATCACATATATAATTTATATAAGGACATCTATAGGTGTTATCCTTGTCCTTTAATGATGGCTGCAGCATAATGCATTTACTTTAATCTTCTCTTTACTGTCCTTGGCTTTTTCTATCTTCTCAGTAGCTCGAGCTCCAGACAGCTTGGAAGGATAGTATATTTCCTATAATACTAAATTGATTTTCTTGTGCATATATACAGGGATTTCCCTAAAATAGACATCCTCCCTTGCTGTCTGACATCCGGATAGCCCCCCTATATGTGTTTATGTCATGTCTTTTTGTTGGTATGTGTGTTTTTTTGCAGTATTGGTTTAACCATACCCGAATGGGTGTAAACCTCATTGCAATAAATTATTTGTGTTCCTTATTTGGGAAGATTCTTTACATCATATGTAACCTATACTATATTTAATACATTTTGCTAATTTTGGATTAATCATCTCGTCAGTAATTCTCTATATAGTCCTTCTTGTTGTTCTGGCCTCCCTGCCAGAATGCTTTTTTTTTTTTTTTTTTTTTTACAGGCATACCTATCTGAGTGAGCTGCAGGCTTTTTTTTATCTGATGTGCATTTAACTTTTATACACCTTGTAAGCATATTTATGTTGCGGGGGAATGATTTTACAATAAATACAGTTTTACACTATGTTTTGCCTCTCTGCTTCACTTCCATGACTGCTTATGCTGCATGCATGCACCCACTTTATTGAATCAACACAAACTGGGAGGAGGGTATTTGAATCTGAACTTGGGCCAGGAGGATAGTGACTGAAGATCCCTGATTAAGAGAAGATTTTAAGGCATCATACACCATTTGAATCTGGTGAGTAGAACATCTTAAGGGGGACAGCGTTTGAAGGATTGTCTGGATCTACCAGGAATGACCAATAGAACCACCCTATATTAAGGAAGCACTTTGAATAAGAGACTTTCTGATGTTTATACACTATTGTGGGACTTGTTACAGATAGTGTAATTTTATTTGATTTATTTCATTGGTTGTGTGGATCATAGGATAGAGCCCCTGTGAGACCATTACAACTGATTATAGCAGATTGTGAACTCTTGGTTCAGGTGAATCACAGCA
The DNA here is from genome assembly GCF_905171775.1 of Rana temporaria. NCBI lineage: Eukaryota > Metazoa > Chordata > Amphibia > Anura > Ranidae > Rana > Rana temporaria. The sequence goes on from NC_053493.1 coordinate 224,398,901, forward strand.
TTCATATAGCGCTGTTAATGTTTCTTTGAGACATACAGTACTTTTGCATTTTCTACTTCTTTTATAATAGCTGCTTTTCTGCGTTTTTTCCATATAGCTTGCATTAAGCTTATTAGATCCATTGAGCGCTAGGATCAAACTAGTCCTAGGACATACTCTGATATTTTCTATATTTGTGTATGTTAGTATGTTTGTGAGACCGGGCTTTGTTTTTATAGTACTTGAAAACGTTGTCAAACGTGCTTTTATTAGTGGGGGTGAAATTTTTGATGTGATGAAGACCCTGCCACTTTCCTCATTAGAACCCTTCAAGTTCAGATGCTGATTGATAATTATAAAGTTACCTTTATTCACATTCACTTTGGACTTGGACACAGAGAAACAAACAGATATTTCTTCAGAACCTGCAAGAAAGTTTTGTTAAAATCCCTACTGTAAATAGATCGCCCAGAGAGGAATGTTTTTTCTCAATAAAAGTGGGGTTACTTTTTAAATATGGGTCACAATTATGAGTGGTTTCTTATCTTGATGACACATGCAGATACTACTGCCCCCTCCCACAATACAGAAATCAGCTTCCCCCATAGGTAGATTTTCTTCTCATAACACCTTCCAACCTGGCCTATAGCACAATGACGGCTGGGCAATAACACTGTTGTTCTGGGAGGACGTCACATGAAACAGCTGATTACTGTATCATGTAATTGCTGAGACCAATCACAGCAGATCACATGACAATTGTAAACACTAGATGGCTTCCTTCATGCCATCCATTGCATACAATTGTGTTGCTAGCTGTGATTTGTCACAGTGATAACATGGTACAGACATGACCAATCACAGCTCATCTGTACCAGGTGATTAGCTTTGGCCAGTCACAGCTAATCACAACAATATACGCTAAATGAACCAGTTTCTTTCAGTAAAAATGAAAATCACCGACATAAGCAATCATAATGTGTAAAAAAAAAACCTGATCACTTCCCCAGAGTAGTAAAGTGTTACTATGGTAATGCTGTATTGCTCTAATCACAGTGTGTTATAAAAAAAAAAAAAAAAACATAACAAAAAATATTCTTTTATTTTTTTACATAAAACCAGTGTACCTGATCACACCACACCAGTTATATCATAACACTGCTGTCGCAAATGATTGTGACAGCAAATTACAATTTCAAAAAGTCTTACTAGATACCTTGGACTGTCTGGTTTCCAAAAAAGGGTCATTTGGTATTTGTAACATCCTGCCATTTTAAGGCCTCAAGATATGTCTTATGGGTACAGTGTTGTGTTCAGAATTAATTTAGCCACAACACATTTCATGCCAAGATCCTGCATCAAAATCTTGGACACAATAGCTTTTGGAATTCCCAAATCAGCTACTAGTTCTCCCAGAGCAGATTCTTGACTATCTTTGAAGCATGTGTGTCACACTTTTATTTGCGCTGCACTTATTGCATCATTCCCGAAAGCCTTTTGAATCATCTAAATAATTTAATCTGAGAGATTTTCAAGATTAACACAAAATGTGATGCCGATTTATTGCTCTACTCGCTCAGCCATTTTGAATGCAACAGCCACACAGTACACATGCTAACTCAATGGCATTTAGAACCCCCACTAAATAGAACAGTAAAGCTGTCATTGTTCACACATGCATTCCGGTCTACTCTTTTTTGCCTGCCAGGTTACATCAATGTCTCACAAACCGTTCTCCTATGATTAACAAAGGCTGGAATTTTTCTTGACAGATCCAAGATTTTCTCTGACTATGACACTTATAATTATACCAGTCACATATACATTTAGAAATTAATAAATTAATTTGGGCTCCTTGGTCTGGCACTGGGGGTGTCAGCAGGAGGTGGAGAAACACTTGTACACTGATTCCCCCATTTAAGCAGTAAAGTTCTGTACAGGAGGCGTGTTAGCACATGTTTGACTATTGGAGGTCAGGTAGACTGTGCTCTCAGCACAGCCAGATAACTGGCCACTCTGAGATAGATGTGCTACCATGCCTAGGATGGTCCCTTTGAAAAAGGAAATCAGGGGTACAGGGAGGATTTCCAGATATTTCACACAAAGTAAGTCAAAGAGCACAGGCTGCCTTTTCATACAAGTTCATGGCACTACAGACACATGTAAGGAATGTGAAATGTTCAGATAACATATAGTACACTTTCACGACACAGGTCAACATATGTATATCCAAAATCAAAACAATGCTTTCATTTCTTCATTCAGGTTTAATTTCCCTGACCCACAAGTCTTTTTCCACCCCCTAAGGCTAAGGGGGTTCTAAACATCCTTGGCACACCAAGGCATCAAAACCTGTAGATAAAGCCACCTCCTCATGAAGGCTTGCCCCCACCGACTCCATTACAGGATGGCTGATGTCTTTGACAGAGTTTGAGGAGCTTGCATAAATAAAGTATGGGTGTGGTAGACTGCATGCATTCTGAGACTCTTGAAACAGGGGGGTTATCATTTTCATTCCTCCAACAAAAAAAAATCAAGGTTTTTATTGAAACCTTAAAAAAATACAAAATCATTCATATATGCTAATCAGCATAGTATTGACACACATTTATACATAAATGACCAGCAGAAATCCAGAACCAAAAATGAATTTAACAAGAAACAGTCTAAGCGAAATACTGCCAAAAAATGTCCTTTATTACAATTACCATATATTACAAAGTTGAATAGAAATCCCCGTTCTTAAGAAATACCTCACAGTGAAATTAAAAACAGAATTGACAATGTTTTCATTCAGATATTCCAAATAAAATCTTCTACACATCTACAAGACTAGGTTACAATGCAAACCAGTAAAGGTAAAAAAAAAAAGATGCATTAGCTATATAACGAGTTGATGTTCAAGATGTCAAATCCTAAATAATGATGAAAAGTTCACAACAATTTAACTACAAGGACATTCCCCTGATCACACATGTTGTTTCTGGGCAGGAGCAACATTTCGTTTCTAGCAGTACAAGTATCCTGGTGCAGGCAAACTCTGTGCTTACCATTACAAGAGATGTAATGCTGAAAGGACAGTATCATGTCCCTGTGCCTGCTTTCATCAGCTTTTTTTATACATATTGCAGATTGACATGATACTGCATGCGCATCAAGAGCATACCGGGTTAATGTTCATACATCTAAACACAAATAGCTTATAAGGTAGAGGTAGCATTTCTTCAAGCCTGGGATAAACCGCAATGTTGTACTAGGCACCATGCCACCACATGTAAATCTACATAGCAAGCTTGAGAGGTGGAAGTAGCTATACACCTCACCAAAGAGTTGTATTACTACAGATACAAAGATCTCACTGCATGTTATTCCACACACTAAATCAGTCTTACACCTTCCAGTTACAGGTGTCAATCACTGCTTGACTCATCTTATTGCCTGGAAATTATTGGGAGGCATGAGGTAAAACAGTTGGTTCCTCACTGAAGTATTTTGTCCATCAAGATGTGAACTTTATGAAGGTGTAATCATGTCAGGTCACAGGGCTACTTTTAGAGTCGGTTCACACTGCAACGGCACGACTTCGGGGGCGACTCTGCAAGTCGTCCTGAGGATGACTTCAGAGGCGATTTGCAAAACGACTTCTGTATAGAAGTCAATGCAGGTCGCCCCGAGCCGCCCCCAAAGTCGTACAGGAACCCTTTTCTAAGTCGGAGCGACTTGCATCGCTCCTATTAGAACTGTTCCATTGCATTCAATGGGATGCGACTAGTCAGGCGGCTGAGCCGCCTGTCGTGTCGCCCCAGTGTGAACCAGGTCTGATCCAATAGGGTTGTTTCTATTACTTTCCCCTTTTTCAAAGAGTCACATTTAAAAATGTAAACAAAAGTTTTTATCTTCATGCAGGTGATATAGTCAGCAACATAATATCCACAGTCCATATGATTATTTATCTAGGACAGCCATCCTACAACAGTCATAACATACTCACATACTGTGGATGAAGTATGTAAAGCAGTTGGAAACCCTTGCACCTAAGTAGTCCAATTCAGTCCTTAATGTAATATAAACTGATTGAAGTGCCCCAAAGTACAAACATCGCTGTTTTTCTACTTTTATTTTGGCAGATTTATTGCCTGTTCCATGATCACAATCCTCCAGCTTTCTGAGCCTGAAAGCACTCAGTACACATGTCTCACTCTCAGCAATCTGTCATTTCCAAAAGCCAACGCAAGGCTAAGATGATAGGTGGATCTGCTTCTCCTGTCAGAGCTCTCTCATGAATGAGGATGCTGGAGTAACCTCATTCACGAGAAAGCACATGACATCACAAACAAGGTGATTGATGGAGCAGGACTGAGAGAACAAACACTGTCAACTAAATTTGCATATGGCTGCACAGAGCAGATGTTGTCGTTGGAAGAGAGGAGGATTGCTGAATGTCTGGATTGGACAGTGGTCCCAATCAGGAATTAAGCAATCAGCAGTTAAAATTAAAGTTTATTATATTGCTCACGTAAATAAAGGGAACATTTTTATTTTTGACTGGGATTCTACTTTAAAAAGGAGAGGAGAGAACCAAACACCTATAACATCTGCAAAACTATAGTCAAGCAGTGTGTCTTACAACTTACAATTACGAATGTCAATCCATGCTCTCTCTGGATAGAGAGGCGATTTACTTAGTGCCCATGTAATCGTCACCCCCAATTTGCACAATTTTGTTGTTTGCTTTTAAGTTAATAAACAATATTACACTATGGTGGGTCTCTCTGGCATTTGTCCACTAGTGGTGGAGCTGAGGGTTACTGGAAGACTGTATAGCCAGAGAATTTGGAATTGAAATGAGAGGAGACCACCTAGTGCTGACAAAGTAGAAATAACATTTTGGACCTTCCTATTCATTCAAGGGGTTGCTAATATTGGTGAGTGCATATTTAGGGGGGAGTGGGGGAGTGTGGAGTTGCATGGAGAAGGAGGAAAAGCACTCAAGTTTTAGACACTTGCTGTGATTGGTGAATTGTGAGTTTGACACTTGATTTATAGAATGTTCAAGAAGAGTGGATTTAACAATCGTTTTTGGACTTTACATATATTTTGTTTGAATACTGATTAGCAGCACTTTTAGAAAGGTTTTGTGTGCACCATGTATGTTATTGAAGAGAGTCATTTGCACAGTATGGTGGTTACATTTAAATGATGATATTTGGTTGCACAAGGGATTCATGTTTTACTATTGATCATTAAGCACCGTTTAAAAAGACCTTAGATGATAATTTGTTTATAGTACTTTAGTCAGTCACTTTATATGGATTTACTTTGTGAAAGCGATACTCTCTTTATTTTTTTATAATCACATAAAGTAGCCTTTTACCCAAAGTGGTATCTGCTTTTCACCTTAAAATGTCATGCTGTCCTTCCTTTTGCCTAGGACTGGTACACCCCAAGGAGCATTTTCTCCATCACCCAAGTTTGGTTAGGGCCTTAAGGATTTATCTTTCTGCCTTATTTGAGGCAGACTGATTCCATTTTTGTTGTTCCAGAAGGTTTTAAGTGTTACTCAGGCTTCCAGCTTCACTATATATACGTGGATTTAACAAGTTATTGTGCATGTAAAATGGGGAAATAACCTGAAAATTATGCCCTAACCTGTGCTAATGTGTATGTGTGTATAAAATATGTGTATAAATAATATTAGTAAAAGAAAATGAATCGTGCACCCTACTCTTTAGGAAATATAGTGCAAATGAGTGAAATATCATAGGCAACCACTATGTGTCCCTAGCGGATTGCTGACCATATGATGGAAAGTGCTAATTATACAATATAGTGATAATTAAACCTATAATTGCCCCTGGATTTCTCCAGTGTGTGATAAACTTTTACAACTTATAGTGCAGTGTCCAAAAAATAAATATTGTGAATGGACAATGTCCAATAAATTCAGGTTATATCCAAAGATGCATGTTATGTCCACCAAATATAGTGACTAGGATATTCCTCCACCCACACCGGTCACACAGCCTACTCACAGAATTTACATGGCCCCCATTACAGGAGTAATATACAGCAGATTGATGCAGACAAGCTCTCAATGTGCATCCCCACGATTCAGCAAAGGAGACTCCAATGGCAGATAAGATTAAACTGTCACCAATTATCCAGGCATCAGTAAAAGAAGAAACAATCTCCCATGGTGAAGTATGTAGATTCATTTAAAAAATGCTTTAAAATTCAATTGATTCAAGTAAAAATGCAGAAATTTTTAAAAATCGAAGCAGGGACTCCGATGTGCTCTCCACCTGCATTCCACTATGGGTGGAAGTGACGTATCATGCTCGACCACACCCTGTTTTGCAGGCTTATGAGTTGCAAAATAAAGTGCTTCATTTTATACTTCTGGTTCCAGTGTCGTATGGAGTAGCTGCTCCCTTCAAAAGTTCTCACGAAGGGGCTCGCATATCGGCAATTAAAATAAGCCTGGGTCATCAGTGTAGCCCACCGCTCCTCTGAGAATCCTCCCCCACAGCTATGAAGCATTTTCCAGACACAAACGCTCACCCGATCCATCAGCTGCAGCCCCGCTTTACAACATGGTGGAGGCACCCGACATGGAGGTCAGTGTTGACTCTACCCCTCCCAGCATATGGAGCACAATACAGAGCGCATTGCACAGGCAGTGGAAGCTCTTCTAGCCCCCACAATAGCGTCCTCCGTGGAAAAGACTGTACAGACAGGCATGGCACATATTATGAAGGAGCTGGACGAACACACTACACATCTCAATGAGAAAAAAAATAGGCTTTCTAATATTGAAGATGGGTTGTACCAGGCTCAGGGTACAGATCAATCACAGGGTAAAACCAACCAATTTATTCTCCAAAAATTAGAGGACCTATAAAACAGGTTGAGATGCAGAAATCTGTGTTTTTGTGGGAGTCCCTGAATCCCTGGAGATGCCCACTCTCATTTAACTCTGTGCTTCACGAGTGGAGAGGGCCCAATGCCTTGGGTCACAGAATCCTCTCCTCTTATGCTACCATTCTCTCTTTAGAATGCTTAATAACTGATCAGATGTCCATTTATTCTGTAGGGGCAATACAACCCTAGTTTTCCTAATATCCAGTTGGATAATATAGATTTTATGGTGAGTACATTTTTTGTTAAATAAAGAAAGGAAGGGTTACAACTCTGTCAGGTTATGAGTTGCTATTTGAGTCCCAAAAACTTAATAGGAAGTGGAAGGAAGTATGGAACAAGTCACTGGAACAGGTTTTCACACTGAAAGATGTACTTTTACCCCTTTTATGTTGTTCTGAGAACAACTAAAAGATTTAGCATTTCCCTTATTTGTTTGTACAAGGCATAATCTCAGGGAAGTTGGAAACAAATAATAGCTTGAAATGGTAGATGCACTAGAACCTTGGGTGAATGGTATTTTAGTATTTTATATTGATTTTATTACAACTGCACTTATAATGAATCAATGGGGCATCTGATTGACATGTGGGCTGCTTCCAAACAATGAGGACCTGCAACAGATACCTCATTAGGGCTTCAACACATTAGGGCTACAACACAATATGAAAATCGTATTAGATCAAAAAAATAAATAAATTAAAGATCTCAATCATGTATATTTATACAAATCAAAACCTATGATATTAACCTATATGCATTGAAGCAAAAAAAAAATTGATTGGGCTCTGCATTGGTCCCCACTTACAAATAGATAAAATCACATAAGACGGATTCACAAAGGGGATGTTTGATCACAGAAAGAGAACATACAGCGTACCGTGATTTATGATCTAAAACAATAATAATAGAAATTGCCATTTTAAAATAATACAAAGTAAAGACAAGTGTAAAAATGATCAGATGTATAAAAGATTACTACACAAAAAAAAGAAATCAACTGGTATGGACTTGGGTTTGTGATTCAAAAAGAGATTAATGAAAGGCAATAGTGATGCTGGGAGCAATGGGGAATGCATTGGTCTGATAACAAAATACTGTGTAAACACTCACTGTATATTTAAAATAACTCAATGGCATTCAGCAGCTGGTCATATTCACTCTTTGTTTTCACTTTGGTTCCTATTCCCCAAACCTAAGCACCTTCCACCTCATTTTCAACCCCTCCTAGATTTGTTATGTATTTTTTATGTATTTTTTATGCATTTAAACTGGGCACAACGGCAAGTCTGGTTGTAGCCCCAACTAGCTGCTGAATGTTCTTAGATATACAGTTAGTATTTACACACCATTTTCTTTTGACACCAATCCATTCCCCATTGCTTACAGAATCATTATTTTCTTTTATTGTTTTTCACATTGGTAATTCACAACCCTCAGCTGATACCATCTGATTTTATATTTTCTTTAAGGTAAACCTTTTTGTTGTAGTAAACTATTATATACCCCAGACATTTTATTTCACTGTTCTTTACGTCATAGTATTTTAAAATGGCAATTTCTATAATTAATGATTTTGATTATAAATTATTGTACTGTATGTACTTCTTTCTATAATCAGAGGTGTAACTCATGTGTTCTCCAAAAAGCATCTGCTTTTGGCTATACACATGAATGCTTTCCTCCCTCAAACATGCAGCAGGTGCAGAAGTCTTTGGTCTTTAGAAAAAGCATATTTTCCTAAGTTTTTAAAGATACAGATCACACAAAACTCAGATTTTCCCAGATACAGCCTGGGGGATCAATCTCCCTCCTTGGTTGCATACATGCAAATACGGTATGTGAACATACCACATCAAGATGCCTCTTCATCATACAGTCATATTCTAGAAAATCAAAGAGCTCTGGCAGTTTATGAAAAATACTGTATATAAAGTATGCCCAAATACACATTTTGAGCATGCAAAGATTATAATTAAAACCTGCACAGGAAAGTATTTTTCTTTTCAGTTCATTTATTTATTTTGTTTTTTTCTAAGGAGTAACCTTCACTATTTGATTTAACTAAATGATTGTATGTGCTTTGATTTTATTTGAAATGTTATAAATATTTGTTTTATCTTTTACTGCTATGGAGGCACAGACAGTGACAATGTGTTTGTGATGTTACCTCCTTCATTGGATTGGATTGGATTGGATTGGAATAAATACTTAGAGCGCCGAATGCGAGTTGTGAAACTCGCGTCTAAGCGCTTACCAACAAGCTGGGGGTATCCAGTTCCCAAGAGCAAAAAGAAGAAACTAGGACATCTAAGTAAAAGAGGGGAACAGACAAGAAATAAACAGAAATATAAAAAGAAGGGGGGGGGGGGTGTCAGGGCACAAAAAGCCTATCCCTACTCCCTGACCATGGACCGCAGCCTGGGATTAAGGCAGCGTCATGCTAAAGGCTTGGAAGGCCAAGTCTCTATCTGTAGGCTTGTGAAAAAATAAGTGTTTTCAAGCCCTTACGGAAGGCCATCAAGGAGGAGGATGCTCGGAGCCGATGAGGGAGCTGGTTCCAAAGAGAGTTCCCCAGTGTTTGGAGCCGGCGGCCACCTTTTGAAGCTGATCGACTAGATTTAATAATTGCTAACAGGGCGTCAGTCGAGCGAAGCTCTCTGGGTGGACAGTAGTGTTGTGTCATATTCGATAAGTACATCGGACCTAGTTGCCAATAGGCCCGAAACACCAGACAGAGTGCCTTGAACTCAACCCGTTTTGCTATTGGGAGCCAGTGTAGATTCTTAAGCACCGGGGAGATGTGATTCCGCCTTGGGCAGTTTGTGACTAGTCTTGCAGCATGATTCTGTGTAATCTGCAATCGTTTTATCCACTTCTGTGGGAGCCTCATAGAAGTCACCACTTTTTATTGCTGTTCAAATGAAAATACATTTTTTCTGATGCCTGCTGGTTACGCTCTACTCTGCTAGTACTGTTATTGATATTGACTAGTATCCACTTTGTTAGGTAGCTTCAACCAACATACAGTATAGAAAATTTTTGTTTTTGTTTTGGGAAATATGTACAATGGCTTTCATGATAAGAGCAAGAGGGTTCTGTAACAAAATCGAAGTTGCATTCAATGCATGTTAGTCATGATACAGATATTTTTATCTATATACGTTGTTATATACAATTTTATGTACATTTTTGTTACAATATATACAAAAATATTTGACACATATTTCAGCTATGCTTTCTTTGAACTTAGTCACATCTTAAACGACCCAAAAGGATGTGCCAATAGTACATGATTTGTTGACCAATATTCTTTTAAGGAACATCTTTTCTAAAATAGCAAATTCTCTTCTGTCTACATAACATTACATTTTAAAAGGAAAATATTATGGTTTTGAGGCAATTTTTTTTCTTAATTGTTTTTAACCAGAAGGATTCGCACCCTAATGACCAGTGGCATTTACACAGCGAACAAAGCTAAAAATAGCCACTGATTACTGTATACATGTCACTGGCAGGGAAGGAGTTAACACTAGGGGTGATCAAGGGGTTAATTGTTCCCTAGGGAGGGGTTTATAACTGTGGGGGGAGTGGACTGACTGGAGGAGAAGAGAGATTGCTGTTCCTGATCACTAAGAGCAGCAGATATAGCTCTACTCCCCTGTCAGAATTGGGATCTGTTTGTTTACATACACAGATCCCCTGTTCTAGCTCTCTGTGGAGTGATCACCACCAGCTACACGCATCAGCTCCGGTGCGGGCAAGCATGCACGCCACCTATCGCTCTTAAAGTGGCCGACATACACCTACCACGATTCGAGCAGCTGTGCCAACCTGATGCAAAATTGGTTTTATACTTTTTACACCTTTTACTCTTTACTGTATATAATAATCTTAATTTTTCATGTAAATGTTTAATACAGTGTGCACCCACATCACTGGCTTTGTAAAGTGTTTTACATTTGTTATGCAAAAGAGAGCACATCAGTAGCCTTCTCTACTTGAAACTCTACAAAGTTCTATACAGAGCAGAGAGATAGAGATATGAGCTGCCACTATGACTTTTATAATTGTATGTGTCATCTAAGCTTCATTTGTAAAGCACTGTAAACAATAGGCATTTTACACAAATGAATTACAGTTAGCCAAGTAATCATGTAAAAAGGGGCTTTGAGCTTTACTTGCTAGTTTTAGTTTATAAATATTAATATGAAATATTTTATATTTACCAGACACTCTTTACTATTACCTTACCCGTTTGTAACCTGCCATATTTTAAACCTCCTATCCACCACATAGTGAGCTAAGAACAATACACAGAGGACCAGATTCACAGAAAAAGTACGCCGGAGTATCTGCTGATACTCCGGCGTACTTTCAAATTTGCCGCATCGTATCTTTATTTTGAATTCTCAAACAAAGATACAACGGCATTTGGCTAAGATCCGACAGGCGTACGGCTTCGTACGCCTTCGGATCTTAGGATGCAATACTTCGGCGCCCGCTGGGTGGAGTTTGCGTCGTTTTCCGCGTCGGGTATGCTAATTAGCTGTTTACAGCGATCCACGAAGGTACACGCGTTCGTCGCATTCTCTTACGTCGTCGCTAGTCGGCTTTTCCCATCGTGAAGTTGCGATTGCTATTAAGGTGGTGTAAAAATAGACAGCCCATGTTAAAGTATGGCTGTCGTTCCCGCGTCAAATTTTAATTTTTTTTTTTTTTTTGCGTAAGACGTTCGGGAATAGGAAAGGATGTACGCACGTCGCCGTTCAAAAAATGACGTCAGTGCGACGTCATTTCGCGCAAAGCACGGAGGGAAATTTCGAAAAGGAGCATGCGCAGTACGTTTGGCGCGGGAACGCGCCTAATTTAAATGATACACGCCCCATTTGAATTAGGCGGGCTTGCGCCGGACAGCTTTACGCTACGCCGCCTCAAGTTTACAGGCTAGTGCTTTGTGAATCAAGCACTTGCGCTGAAAACTTGCGGCGGTGTAACGTAAATGACATACGTTACGCCGCCGCATTTGTATCTGAATCTGGCCCAGAGTTGTGAATACTCCTTCATTCACTAAAAGAAGGTAGAGCCTAGAAAGCCTAGAAAGTTCTATGTAAATGCAGTTAACTTTCAGTGAAACCACATACAGTAAATATAAGATTAGAACAATAATCTGAAATTTAGTAGATTCTCTGCATGTAAAGCTGCTGCCCTGATGCTATTGTGGCACTAGGGCAGCATACTGTACATCCCCTGAAGAAGTCGATGATGTAACAAGTAGTGCAGAGCAGTGTGTCCTTGTCAGTGTTTGCAGTAATGACGCGTACACACGGTCGTTTTTTGTGATGGAAAAAAACGTCATTTTTTTCTCATGAAAAAAAACAACGTTTTTCAAACTTCATTTTAAAAACGACGTTGCCTACACACCATAGTTTTTTCAAAATACTCTAGCAAAGCGCGGTTACGTTCAGCACGTACGGTGGCACTCTGTTCCATTCAAGCTCTCTTCATAACTTGCTTCTGAGCATGCGCGGGTTTAAAAACTGCGTTTTAAACATTGTTTTAGCTACACACTGTGATTTTTTATGACACAAAAAGCAACGTTTTGAAAAACGACATAAAAAATTGAAGCATGCTCGAATTTTTTTTGGTGGTTTTTCAGAAGACATAAAACAATGTTTTCCCCACACACGGTCATTTTAAATGACGTTTTTAAAAATGCGTTTTTTTTTTCATCACAAAAAACGACTGTGTGTACGCGGCATAAGGAGAGAACAAGCTAGCAGCAGCCTACTGTTATAATGAAATCCTGAGCTGCCAGCCCGATAGATTCTGAGCAGTGAGTCATAGGGAATGTCTGTGCAGTTTCACTTAAGAGGGTTTTACTTTCTTTTTAATGTGAGTGTGATTTTAATAAATATTTGAATTGTTTGAGACATACAGAGAGCACTATGTGTGTTCTTTCATTTTTTGGGATTTACATACTGAAAGCTTCCTCAAGCTGGCCATTTTAAAAAAGGGATTGAGAAACCTACATTATAGCTCATCCTGGCTACTTTAAAGGACTCTGCAATTTTTGATCTTTTAAGGTCTAACAAAGAAGGTGAGAGTTTGTCCACTAGGATCATGGTGAAGTGAATATGCACCCTTTTCATGGTTTTATCCTTTTAAAGACTTCTGAAACTTGATTTATTTTTTCACTAAAAGGAATTTTGAATTTACAAACTAAATTGGAGTATGTAATCATGAGCACATTCATGTTTATTTATTATCCACCATCACTTTATTATCTCATGTACTGTTTTTTTTTTTTTTTTTGCAATGGTTATTAACTTGATGTAAGCACAATTGTTGTAACTGCATATTATTTGGAACATTCTTTTTGCACATGTAGTAAGAGTAGAAGTGCAGTACAGTTTTTGCATGTAATATGTGATCTGAATTATGTATAGTTATGCAACACTGCAGAAGATGTGTACATATAATGATTTTAATACTGTATATACTAATGGAATCATTCTTGGTACAAGTAAAACTATAACAGTTTATAACTGTATATTGAAAAGAAAAGGGTAATCATGGAACACATAATATCTTCAGCCTTTGATTTATACACTTTCTGAAACGGTATGCATAGTTTGCTATTCTTTGCATAGTATCTGTTGCCCAGAGGACAAATCTCAATGGCATAAGCAAGACACAAGCACTATAGTACATCATCTGTGCTATCAGGTCTAATTTCTTGGTACTTGGTAGTTACTTGACAATTAGGGAAGCAACATAAAAGATCACTTGCATATAAAAAAAATGATGATAAATTTATGGGTTAATACTTTAAATAATAGTAATTAGTGTACTTGTATAATTATTTGACATACCTTTATTTTTGTTTTCCCAACATTTATATACAGACCAAGCCAATGAGCAGATGATAGGATAGCATTTTATCATGCTGTCAAAGATGCTTTAGCAGTTACAGTAATTAAAAAAAAAAACTGACTAAACGGTAAGTATGCTTGACAGTGGGTTATATTTTCTCCTATCCCTGTCACGTCTGCCAGTCAACTTGGTCTGCATATAAATGTAGAAAAAAATAACATACTGAACGCTATCCTTAAGGCTGGATTCACATATCCGTGTGGAGTGGTTCACGGCAGGGGTCCAGTCCGTCCCTGTTTACCATTTCAAGTTCGATTTCAGTCTAAATTTTTGCTGGTTTCAGACTTGAACCGGACCAGAAGATGCACAGGACTCCTGTGCAATTCACTCCAAAACCATCCCAGATCTGTGTGAATCGGCTTCATTGAGAGCCGGTCACAGTCTCCTGACATGTGAATTGGATGTGGATTCCTAATTATTCTCTATTTACGTTATTCTTTAAAACCAGATAACATTAGTAAGGTCATAACCAAAGATAATGAACAGTTTATTAACCAACAGTATAAACTAAAATATGAGATCTGGGAGGTGGGATATAATAAAGTAAAAAAAAAAAAAAAAAAAATATATATATATATATATATATATATATATATATATATATATATATCTCATGAGACCTTTGATTTTTGATAATCAAATCAATTACATATCAGTAACAAAAAATAGTACATTAATCGTGGAGTGGTCTAATGGAGACACCCTTTACTCAGTAAACTTTAAAAAAAATATACCAAAATAATTGTAAAAAAAAAAGCTGAGAACATGTCATTCATTTTGCAAGAGTCAAAATTATACATCCTCAAAGGTAAGTTGGGTGACCATAAAACAGATCAGAGTGAATAGGGAAACCAAATCCCATGAGTATGTAGGCCTCAAAGGTAAATAAGCATCTTAGTAGACCATCAAGTACATTGTAGATCAGAATCAACATGAAAGATCCCAAGACTTTGCAACTTTATTCAGATGATTTTAAATTGTTGCTATGATTTCTTCTCACACTTCTCTCACTAGTGATCATGAGCATGTACAATACATTTTTGATTTTACTAATTGTACAGAATGTAAAATGCTGTACCTACATTATTCACTAGTCTATACCTATACCAGGTCCATGCTGAAAATGTATAGATGAATTACCTTTAATTTTGATGATTTAGTAGTTAAAGCTACGTTAGAGAGATTGCAGTCTAACTCTAGTGGAGGAACACCTGGTCTGATGAGGGATACACTCTGTAAAAGAGACAATAATTGTATGCCCTTCATGTTAGGAATTCAGCATTTGAGGCATTCCAAAATGTTGTATCAAACCCAATGAGAAGACTGCCACTGAGTTTTAACTCTCCAGATCCAATTGATTAAGTCCGAGTGGTTCGAGGTTAAAAAGGAAAAACTTGTACTGATATCATTTTGTGGGAAGCAGATAAAGGAGGCATAGTGGTTGTCTTAAGTCTTAAGTATTACAAAACAGAGGGTCTTAACCATTTAATGATTCAGACACATATTGTTTATTGAAGATTGATCTTACCCTGCAATTTAAGTTATTTAACTTGGGGAAAGAAACAGGAGCACTAAAACCGCTGAGTATTTGATGGAGGAGCACCCTATGCCCCCTGTGATTCACCATCTCCCAAGATTCCATAAACAGGGCATTACAGGGAAAGATTGGAAGAACGAGTAGACCAATATCTGCAGCCTTTGGTAAGCAGACTTTCTGGTTATAGCAAAGATACTACCATTGTTCTAGCTCATGCACAGGATATTTGATGGTAATAAAGGTAGTTAAATTACTGTAGTATTTTATTCCTGATAAATTGGCCCTGGAGGCCCTTAAATATCAATTACATCTTTATAGTTTTTATACATCAGAGTTGAAAGAATTGTCACTGATGCCAGTGGATTTTCTTTTAAAACACATTTTTTCATACTGTGTTGTATTTGCGGTGCCATGGGGGCTCAATTCTCTTCGTAATTGGCCAACCTTTATATGGGTTGGTGGGAGGAGATGGTTTTATTGTCCCACTTCAATCTACAAAGAAAGGGTATCATCTGGTACGACAGGTACATAGATGATCTTATCCTGGCATGGAATAACACTGGAGTTTGTTTGACATCTTTTGCACAGTACCCAAATCAAAATTATCTCAATCTAGAATTAAGTGATTCTGAAACTATTCATTTTTAAGACATCACATTGACAGTTAACAGTTCCACTAGGTTAGTAGACACACAAACATTTCAATAATAATATGCTGGTAATTCTCTTCTTATAGTGACCAGCTGTAATTGCATACACATTATACAATCAATACCTGTGGGCAAGATCAGACCTAAGATAAACTGTTCTATTTGAAAGTTGTGTGTGTGTGTGTGATCTCATTTCAGAGACTGGTGCATCTTCTAGAAGCAAGTTCAGTATGATTATTAAGAAGCCCATGTCTAAATTTTGAGAAAACAGGAACAAAATTAACCAAGTCACTATTGTCACCACATCCTCTTATGGAATATAGACATGTGATCAATATAGTTATAAAACACTTGCCTGTTTTATATGCAGGCAAGGATTCTCAATTATTCTCTATTTTAAAACATGGATGCAGATTTTCTATTTGATGAGTGCCCACACTTGGCACACTTGGCAGTATGTTTAACTCCCATTTGAGTAGGAATACCTGGCATGCTACTGTCAGTTATTTTTGTTGTGGCTTGAGTACAGGTCAGTATTGTACCAAACACGCCAAGTGCAAGACCTAATGTCAAGTAACCCTTTAAACAGTACATAAACTGTGGATCAAAATTTTTAGTTTGTCATTGAATGCAGCCTTTGTGCTCTTCAGTACATGGGCTGCATGACCAGACACTTCAGAGCAAGAATAGTGAAGCATTTTAATGAAACCCACATGCTACGAATATGAGCTCATTCTCATTTTGTGGGGTTGAGCATATTTTGAAACCTCCTGGGAGGGGGCGATATGTACCGGAAACTACCCCGAGAAAAGTTTGATGGGTTTTTATGTTATGTACAAGAGCTCCATCTGGTCTCAAACATAGATGGGATATTGACTTATTTTTTAGATCATTTTATTTATTTATACAAACACATTTTCAATCATCCCGTCTGTGTATATGTCTTTCCCACTGTTCAATTCATTATGCAGTATATGAATTGCTTCTGCAATTACAGACTTCATCATAGCTTGTAATGTTTGTGCTTGTATTTCACAGTTATCTATTTTATTTTTTTATTTTTTTTCATTCTTGTTGTTTATTGATGATGGGTCTTACCACTTGGTTTGTATACATTTATCTCAATATATAGGCTTTTAGAAATGTCACAACCTTAGTCCAGCAAAGGTTATTCTCCTCTCCTTTAATTAATTTTATTTGGGATTCACCTGTTGTTTTTCACTTGTATGCATGTAAATAACAAGGTTGTGTACTCATTTGGAAAATGCTATTATAACGGCCAGATGGCCGAAACATTTTAGCGTGTTCATACTGTAATGACTATGTAGCCAATACAATTTACCAAACTGGGATGATACCAAGTATCCAGCTTGATGTTATTTCCTATGCTGGAAAATGGTATGTGCCTTGAAGCTTCCCTCAAATTGGCTGCCTGATATGAAATCCAAAATGTACTAATGTACTAATTATCTACAGGAAACACCTGTTTGTGTAGCACCCTCTAATTTAGGTAGGTGCTAGAAGTAGGATTTTTGTAGTGCAGGTAAAATTGAATCAGGCCTAGCTGTTTGTTTTGATATGTGTGGGTTGAGAGTAGCAGCAGGTTACTCACATGCAGAATCACTTCTCGGTTACCTCCCTCTGGCTTCTAGAGGATACTAGAAGGGAGGAGGGGAAGAGAGGTAGAGCTCCCTGTGGTGTTCTAAAGAGCCCTGACTAATCCCCAACTTGGATTGACAGGGGGAAAGCCTCCTTAAAAACCTAGAGTCAGCCCTGCTGGGGGAGAGTCTTTGGGTGGAAGAACTGAGAAATGGAGTACTAGCTGTTGTGGCAAGCTCCTCAGGGGGGTGACCTTGGGCCTGGAGCTCAGGAACAGAAGGGACTCTTGTACAAACCACAGGGGTGTTGTGACCAGGAGCAGGAGAGGACAGTGGAGAGTATGGCCAGGCAAGTCTCCAGGAGGGATCAACCAGGTGTCAGTGAGTGACACACAGCCAGGAAAGCTGGGGAGGCATGCTGGAGTGGATTGGGAAGATGCAATCTGAGATGGATTTAGAGCCAGTGAGGACTGTGGTGTAATGGGCAGTGGAAACAGGCAGATGTAGCCAGGAGGGCTGGCATGGCTTATAGAGGGCTGACTGGGATCAGTAATCCACCTAGGACAGCTAGCACCAGAACTTTCCATTATTTTTGCTATACCAAAGGGGCCCACAGTGCCTTCCTGCAAAGGGTGGTTGCTAGGGCCGGGCTGATGGCAGTGCCAGGCCCAACCACATACTAGCTGTGCCTAAAGAATTGTGCTGGAGGAAGAAATAGTCTGCAGCAATAGTTGTGCTGGAGGAAGAGGAGAGTTTATAATTTGTCCCAAGCTGTGCAAAAAATCTTTCTGGGCATCCTATACATTCCTTAACCCCATCCAAGTCATAATCCCTCAATAAAACACAAAACAAAGCGAACAGACTGTTCATTGTCATGGAGTGTTTGGGAAGTGAATGCCGGCTGGGCAGGGTGACAGGTGGACCACAGTATCCAGCAGCCCCTATGGGGGTACCGCTACTAATGTACACTCAAGGTGGATTCCTATAGTCAGGCACAATTACCAGTAATATCCAATGTCTCTGAATCAAACTTGTGCAAATACTGTATATAAACTAATGTTTGTTTGATGGCTTGGACTCACATTTTAATTCATATTGGCATAGGGTAATTGCAAATAGCACCTACAATGAAATATAAATAGCATTTCTTAAATTCTTAAAGTTGTGGAAGCTGGTCGCAAAAGAATCTGTGAATAGTCTGCTTGCTTTGTGATGTGGAACTACTGTTGAGAGTATTGGACTGTCTGTAAAATACAGAGAGAAATAATATAACTTCCTCCAAGCTCAAATATTTATCAATTACCGATAGTTATAATTAGGGATGAGCCGAACATCCCCCGATTTTGTTCGCAGCAGAATATGCGAACAGGCAAAACATGTCTATGGGACATGAACATGAAAAATCAAAAGTGCTAATTTTAAAGGTTAATATGCAAGTTATTGTCATAAAAAGTGTTAGGGGACCTGGGTCCTGCCCCAGGGGATATGTATCAATGCAAAAAAATTCATAGATGGGGGAACCCATTCCATTTTTTTCAATTACTTTTATCTGTATTGCTGGGACCCGACAATTCATTATAGCCGCAAATAGTTTTAAATTACTTTTTTCCTTTAGAAATGTAATTTTGTGTAGGGACTGTTATAAACATGCTCTACTTTACAGGCATGCTATAGACAACCCCCAGGTACGAAATGTAAAGGAATGTTTCACTTTTATTGTTTCACTTTAAGCATTATTAAAATCACTACTCCCCAAAAAACTGCAGTTTTTAAAACTTTTTTTTGCATTGATACATGTCCCCTGGGGCAGGACCTAGGTCCCCAAACACTTTTTATGACAATAAATTGCATATTAACCTTTAAAATTAGCAATTTTGATTTTTCATGTTCGTGTCCCATAGACTTTAACGGTGTTCGCGTGTTCGAACAAACGTTTTGCCTGTTCGCATTTTCTGCTGTGAACCGAACCGGGGGGGGGGGGGTCGGGTCATCCCTAATTATAACTACCGGTAATTGATAAATATATGAGCTTGGGGGAAGTTATATTATTTCCTTCTGTATTTTACAGACAGTCCAATACTCTCAACAGTAGTTCCACAAACACTTTTTATGACAATAACTTGCATATTAACCTTTAAAATTAGCACTTTTGATTTCTCCCATAGACTTTTAAAGGGTATTCCGCAGCTTTCGAATTTGACACAAACACCCCAAATTGTTCGCTATTCAGCAAACGGGCGAACAGCCAATGTTTGAGTCGAACTCATGTTCGACCCGAACATAAAGCTCATCCCTAGTTATAATCAGATGGATAGCCAAAGATTGATTGAATTCCCGTGTAGGTATAAATAAGGAACAATCCCACCCTTTATAGCCATAAATACGAGTGTCTACTGCTGTTGAACATTTACAAAGACTAAGATGCTGATTTGTCCAACCGTAGATGAGATGTTATTGTGGTCAGGTACTACATTGCCCTGACATGCTTTGTCTTATGCACGATTGGAATTTCAGATGAAAAAAGTCAGATGGAATTTTTTCATCGGATATTCCGACCGTGTGTCTGCCCCATCAGAGTTTTTCCTTTGAAAATTTCAACAAACTTAGAAAGAGAACATGTTTTTTCCGATGGAAAAAAATTATGTCGGAAATTCCGTTCATCTGTATGGAACTTCTGACGGAGAAAAAAACATGCATGCTCAGAATCAAGTTGACGCATGCTCAGAAGCATTGAACTTAATTTTTCTTGGCTCGTCGTAGTTTTATACGTCACCGCGTTCTTGACGGTTGGAATTTGGTGTGACAGTGTGTATTCAAGACAAAATTCCATTGGAAAAATTTGTCGGAGTTTATCTCGACGAAAATTCTAATCGTGTGTACAAAGCATTAGATGGCTTTTCTCAGAGGGCATTAGCAATATACTGTTTTTTGGTGATGGTACACAATTGTTAAGAATATAAAATAAACAGGGTCTCTATACTGTATAACTATTGTATAATGTTTATACTGTAAATAATTTGTGTCATTAAAAGATGTTATTTAATTTAATATATCTCACCTCTCAGATTATAGTTTTCAGTGTTGAATAGTATTGTATGAGGAGGATGGTTGTTTTTATTCATTTACTTAAAAAGCAGCCATCACCTGGTACAAATAATAAACTCATCTTGATTAATGTCTGAGTTCTGATGCCGCGTACACACGATCATTTTTCAGCATGAAAAAAAAATGTTGTTTTTCAGCATGTCGAAAAAACGTTTTCCCAATTTCATCATTAAAACGATGTTGCCTACACACCATCGTTTTTAAAAAATGATCTAGAAAAGCGCGGTGGGCTGCTTTAGCTGATTCTGTGTTAGTAAAAGACAATTTGGGCTTTTTTGTCTGTTACAGCGTAATGAATGTGCTTACTCCATTATGAACGGTAGTTTTACCAGAACGAGCGCTCCTGTCTCATAACTTGCTTCTGAGCATGCGCAGTTTTTTTACGTCGTTTTAGCCCACACACGATCATTTTTTACCACCCGAAAACGACATTGTTTAAAATGACATTAAAAAATGCAGCATGTTCGAATTTCTTTTTGTCGTTTTTCAGAACCTGAAAAATGATGTGAAGCCCACACACGATCATTTTAAATGACATTTTTGAAAAACTATGTTTTTTTCATGCCAAAAAATGATCGTGTGTATGCGACATTACACATATTAATTGCCCTACTGCAAAAATATTGGGTAGAGTGTGAAAAAAAAAAGAAAACAGCTACAAGAATTAGTAACCCACACTTGTCATTGTAAACAATGCTAGTCAAAAGCTTTTGGACACAACAAAGCAAATCATCAATCAAGTTTATGATGAGCATCACTGTAAGAATAAAGGGGTTTATTTACTAATGTTATACATTTTACATGTCCACCAGATCTGTGTTTTACTGTGTTATACAATAAATATAAATTAAATTCTGAACTTTTAGCACACCTGTTATAGGAGAAGTACAAAATGTGTAATTTCCAGACTTCTTTTTAAAATGCTAATCAACTGGCTGTGTCTGGCTTTAATAAATGTCAGAAGAATGTCAGAATTCCTTATTTCTCTGCTTGTTTTAGATAAATGATTCAGAAGGCATTTAAAGCATATCTGGCCCTGATAAAATGCTTACCAGTTATTAGATGGGGTGACGGCATTATTTTTCTTTCAAACTAGGGAAAATGTTTAGCAAGTATAGAAAATACCTGTTTCTTTCCAAAAATGCACTTCCTGAGAGCTTAAAAGTTAGCAATAATAATTATAATAATAATAATAATAATAATAATAATAATTTTTGTTGTAACCATAGCTCGCTCCATAGATACTGTAGAAGAAAAATGTAAAGCAAGGTCTCCCTATAGCCGCACATTTGTAAAATCCCTATGATCGATGATAAGTGGAAACCTTAGCCTGGCCATGCTCCCAATGCATTTCTCTCCACCCCTTGGAATTGATCATGGGGATGTGGCCTAATTGGAGTCCAGGCTGAGGTTGCCACATATCATCGACCACAGGGATTGTACAAGATGTACAGCCATCACAGTAGCTAAACCGAGCTCCATCCTGGGCCAGCACTCTTAGCAGTGGACATTGTGGACTTGCACCCCATTTGAGAGCCTGAGTGCACATGGATTGAAGCTTTTGGGTCACAGAAGAAAAATATACCCACCCAGGGTTAGGATTTGGAGGATTGGCAGGTAAAAAGAAAGTAAAAAATCCAGGAAGAAGAAAAGTAGGGCAGCCACAACATCTAAAGACTAATATAGTTTATATGACATTTTTGTTTTGAGTTTGGATGCAGTTTTAGCTAAAGCAAATACAGGTGTGCAACAAAAACACTGATTTAGTAAATAACCCCAAAGTGTTAATATCTTTGCTTTTTTTTCCACTTTTTGGTTACTACTATCCAATTGGGTTTGACATTTTTCATCCATACTGCCTATAGTTTATGATCTGAATTATATAGGCATTAAGCAAGTTGTAAAAACAGGTTTATTTCTTAAAAATAAATACAAAAATATAAATATAAAACATTGGCAAGATACTATCTGATGAAATGAAGTTCTACTAACATATATCTTCACCACCTTCAATACACTAACATCACATGTACATTTTCTGTACATTTTAATGTACATAATGTATCAGAAATGTATCAGAAAAATCGTTTCCTGTTTCCCTCTGAAAAAAAAAAAAAGAACAAGAAAATGCTGCAAATGGGAAGGCAGCCAAATTACCCGATAAAAGCAATGTGTACATGAGTTTGTACGAGGAAGTATTCTTCTGTTCAAGTCTTCAAAGTGATCATTGGATTTGACATACAACAAAGCAACCACGGCATTTATTCCATGGCTTATAATTAACATTAGTCATTCTCTAGGGTGATATTCTACATTGAATAAAAATGGATGAAATAAATGAATGTGGTATAAAGTTTTTTTTTTTTTTTTTTTTCATTTTTAATGTATTATTGTTATTATTTAACACTGTGACAAGTGTCAGAAAAAAAAATATTTTAAAATTGTTAATATTATTTCCAAGTGCCCGCAAATTTATTCCATTTAGCTTCAAATAAAAAAGATTGATCGTACTGTGAAAGTTAAGAATCTTTATCACTCTCCCCACTGCCGTACATTTCAGCTAGTTTGTTGAAACGAGGACCCCATTCCTTGAGGTATTCATAGTTTTGGTCCCCTTCTGTTGTACTAGACTCTAAAGAACTTAAAGATTCAGCTATAGAATCATTTCCTTCATATGCATATGTTGCAAGTGAATCATATGGTGGTGCAACAGGATCATTGTCATGCTCTTTTAGCCTTTGGTTAATGAAATCACGAACATCTGTATTGTCTGGCACAGAAGCAGTTCTCCTTGGTAACAACAGGCTTTCAGGGACAATATCTCTACGGTGTTTCTTATCTTCAATCGCACCAGGATTTCTGAGTGTACCAATATCAAAGGCTTGTGTATCTTCTTCTCCACCTCCTTCATCATTGTAGCTTACAATGTTGTCTCTAATGTCCTCTTTAGACAGGACTAATGGTTCCTTCTTTCTCTGTCTTTTCAAGGCAGCAAATAGCACTACAATAACTAAAAAGGAGAAGAAATGTTGTCAGTAGAAGGAAAATGAAATCCTATATCACTAGCAGTACTAAGATAAAATAAATCAATATATTGCCACTACTAAGTTTGTGATATTGCTAGTAGTAGTATTAATTGTGATAGCACTAGCAGTAGTACCACAGCATTTTTTTTTTTTTGTATCAGTGATATTAGGCCGTGATGGTCAGAAAAGGTACAGACAAAAGAAAACAAAATGTCGCTTAAAAATAAAGTGGCCTTCTTCTTGATCCATTGAGAACAATTTAGGTATCCACTTGTTTTCCATTTTTGGTAAAAAAAGGGAAAATATGAATTTAAAGTCTCCTGTTTTATTGTATGCCCCACAATAGCAATACCAACATACAGTGCCTTGAAAAAGTATTCATACCCCTTGAAATAATCTACATTTTGGTCATGTTACAACCAATAACATAAATGTATTATTATTATTTTTTTCATTAAAGTTTTTTATTTTCATCATAGAAAAACCATTACAATATAATCATCATAGAAAAATCATTACAATATAATTCACAGTAAAATTCCAAGAATGTAATCATAGGCCCGGATTCACATACATTGGCGCATTTTTATGCCGGCGTAGCGTATCGAATATACGCTACGCCGACGCAGCGCAGAGAGGCAAGCACAGTATTCATGAAGCTAGTGCTCCCACTCGCTCTCAAATCTACGCTGGGTTTCCTCGGCGTAAGCCAGCGTAGGTGGAAGTGGGCGTGAGCCATGCTAATGAGGTGTGACCCCATGCAATTGATGGGCCAAGCGCCATAGAAGTACTTAAAATGAACGGCGCATGCGCCGTCCTGTGGCCGCATCCCAGTGCGCATGCTCAGAATCACGTCGAAACATTAGCCGAGGATACGTCGCCCCCTATATGGGGAATAACTTTGCACCGAACGTACGACTTACGCAAACCGCGTATATTATGCGCCGGACGCAACTACATTCGTGAATCAGCGTATCTCCCTCATTTGCATATGTGCATAGAAAATCAATGGGAGCGGAAAATGCTTCCAGCGAAATATGCGCCCACGATACGACGGCATAGACAAGTTACGTCGGTCGTAGGAAGCCTATTTTTAGGCGTATCTCAGATTGTGGGCATGGCGCACAGATACGACGGTGCATAGTTACACTTACGCGCCATATCTCGAGATACGTTGACGTAAGTGCTTTGTGAATCCGGGCCATAGTCTTTTAGTTAACATAACCAAAGCAACAATGAGAACTAATAAAGTAGAAAATAAATATGTTACTTTGGCTGTGACAACTCGATAACATTTTGTACACTTGACTATTCTAATGCCGCGTACACACGATAATTTTTCGGCATGAAAAAAAACATAGTTTTTCAGCATGTCCAAAAAACAAAGTTTTTCCAACTTCATCATTAAAATAGACGTTGTCCACACACCATCGTTTTTAAAAAATGATGAAAAAAGCGTGGTGACGTACAACACGTACGACGGCACTCTAAAGGGGAAGTTCTATTCGCCTTTGGGCTGCTTTAGCTGACTCCATGTTAGTAAAAGACGATTCGCGCTTTTCTGTCTGTTACAGTGTGATGAATGTGATTACTCCATTATGAACGGTAGTTTTACCTGAACGAGCGCTCCTGTCTCATAACTTGCTTCTGAGCATGCGCGGGTTTAAAACGTCGTTTTATCCCACACACGATCATTTTTTACAACCCGAAAAACAACATTTTTTAAAACGACGTTAAATAATGCAGCATGTTCGAAAAAAAAAAAATGTGAAGCCCACACACGATCATTTTAAATGACGTCTTTAAAAACGTCATTTTTTTCATGCGGCATAAGAGGAGTTAGAACCCCACTCCTCCTCCGACACCCCAAAAGGGATCACACTGTGTCTAAGGAGGTGTGAGGATCCCCCTCCCCAGCATCTAGTATTTCTATAAACTTCTTGCTAAAGCATGAGAGGTGATCATCCTGCAATGCCCAGCCCAAAGAATATTGCAGACTCTAATGTGGGTACAAAATCATGTTCCCATCAGATTAAAGCCAAATCTAAAATCCTAAACTTACAGTAGTATGATAAACTATTGTATAAACCTGTGAACTCCTAGATAACTTAAGGAGAGACTATACTGTTAAAAAAAAAAAAAGGGAAAAGACTAGAGGATTATATTTTTTTTTTCCTAACACCCTAGAGAATAAAATGGCGGTCATTGCAATACTTTTTGTCACACCGTATTTGCGCAGCGGTCTTACAAGCGCACTTTTTTGGGAAAAAATTCACTTTTTGAATTAAAAAATAAGACAACAGTAAAGTTAGTCCAATTTTTTTATATATTGTGAAAGATAATGTTACGCCGAGTAAAATGATACCCAACATCTTTACTGTGAGCGGTCCTGTCAACGATAACGGTGGTCTCTGTGGCCTGCTCATGGAATGGCGTCAAACTTTTACCCTTAAAAATCTCCATAGGCGACGTTTAAAAAATTCTATAGGTTGCATCTTTTGAGCTACAGAGGAGGTCTAGGGCTAGAATTATTTCTCTTGCTCTAACGATTGCGGTAATACCTCACTTATATGGTTTGAACACCGTTTTCATATGCGGGCGCTACTCACGTATGCATTAGTTTCTGCTTGCGAGCTCGTCGGGACGGGGCGCTTTAAAAAAAATGTTTTTTTGTTTTTTTATTTATTTTATACATTTTTACACTGAAAAAAAATGGATCACTTTTATTCCTATTACAAGGAATGTAAACATCCCTTGTAATAGAAAAAAGCATGACAGGTCCTCTTAAATATGAGATCTGGGGTCAAAAAGACCTCAGATCTCATATTTAGACTTAAATGCAAAAAATAAATAAAAAATGTTGTTATTTGAAAAAATTGCAACTATAAAATATTGCTTTAAGAAGCATGGGCGGAAGTGATGTTTTGACATCACTTCTGCCCTGCTATGCTATGGGGACGGGTGGGGGCCATCTTGCCCTCACTTGTATCCCAGCCGACCAGGGGACAGCACCCGATCACCTTCGCCGCTACCGACGGCTCTGGTAAGCGGCGGAGGGCACGGTAGAGCGGCGGGAGGGGGGTCCCTCTCCCGCCGCCGAGAACGGTGATCTCGTGGCAAATATGCCACGGAGACCACCGTTATCGTTTACACGACCGCTCACAGTAAAGATGGATATCTTGGATGTGGCAGCAGCTGCTGCCGTTACCAAGATATCCATCTTTAAAGTACCAACATATATGTACATGAGCAGGTCCTTAAGTGGCTAGAGAACCTTAGTGAACAAACAGTATCATAAAGGCCAATGGACACACCAGACAGCTCAGGGATAAAGTTGTGGAGACATTTAAGGCAGTGTTAGGTTATAAAAAAAATCCCACACTTTGAACATCTCATGGAACACTGTTTAATCCATTATCCAAAAATGGACAGAGTATGCCACAAATGCAAACCTACCAAGTCATGGCTGTCCAGCATCCACCTAAACTGATAGGCCGGGCAAAAAGAGCATTAATTTAGAGAAGCAGCCAAGAGGCTCATGGTAACTCTAGAGGAGCTGCAGTGATGGCCCTTATGTAAGAGTTGCAAGAAGAAAGCTAGTGTTGAAAGAAAGCAATGAGAAGTCCCGTTTTCAGTTTGCGAGAAGCCATGTGGATGTGGGGGACACATAAAACATGTGGAAGAAGGTGCTTTGGTCAGATGAGTCCAAAATTGTACTTTTTTTGCCCAAAAGCAAAATGCTATGTGTGGCTGAAAACTTACACTGCACATCCCCCTCAACACACCATCCCCATCCTGAAATATGGTGATGGCATCATCATGTTGAGAGGATGCCTTTCTTCAGCAGGGACAGGAAAGCTGGTCATGTTATCGAGTTGAGGTCATCGAGTTGATGGGAAGATGGATGGAGCCAAATACAGGGCAATCAAGTCTGTAAATCACTTGGGACTGGGGTGGAGATTCTCCTTCCAGCAGGACCATGACCCATAACATACAGCCATGAAATGGTTTAGATCAAAGCATATTTATGTGTTAGAATGACCCAGTCAAAGTCCAGACCTAAATACAATTGAGAATCTGTGGCAAGACTTGAAAATTGCTGTTCACAGACACTCTTCATCCAATCTGACAGAGCTTGAGCTATTTTGCAAAGAAGAATGGACAAAAATATGTCACTCTTTAGATGTGCAAAGCTGGTAATAACCAAAATGAGTTCCAGCTGTAATTACAGCAAAAGATGGTTCTACAAAGTATTGACTCACTGAGGCTGAATACAAATGCACACCACACTTTTAAGATATTTATTTGTAAAAAAATATTGAATACCATTTATCATTTTCCTTCCACTACACAATTATGTGCCACTTTGTGTTTATCTATCACATAAAATCCCAATTAAATCCATTTATGTTTTTGGTTGTAACCTGACAAAATGTGGAAAATGTCAAGGGGTAAGAATACTTTTTCTAGGCACTGTAAATGCCATTAAAAAAAAATCAACATATTGCCATGTATTACTTAACATAACAAACCGTTACTGCTTTTGATAACTGGCAGCATGAAATATTATACTCAGTGCAGTTTTGTGTTTGTAACCCTAGAACTAGCAGAACCTATAGACTACAAGTCAATCACACTGAGAACAGAGGTCTTCTATAATTCACATGCATGACTGCTGGGTTTAGTTAAAAGTACAATCATCCGCCTAATTACAATAAAAAGTTTGCTACTGCATAATAATTTGACTTATTTTGGAAAAGGAACACCTAGTTAATCAGTATATGGAACACATTCATATGGCCGCACATCTAAACCCACCTTTATTGAACAATGTCCAAAAAAACAACAACAGTAAAACAGGGCCATCATTTCATGCTTACCAAACATGAAATGTGTCAGCCTGTTTCTAGCCATCTTTCTGTACCTGCTATGCTAATTTTATGAACAGTGTTCAAAGAAGGAGGCTTTAGTTGTGTGGCCAGCCAAATCTGCTCCATATATTTTTACAGTTTTGAGCTGGGCCAGCACTCATTCCTGTTGTGTGGCTTATGCATGCAGATGAACCTTGACCTGACCTCTCTTCTTGATATTAAAGCATTTGTTGCCCCAACATTTCATATTCCTGATATTTGCCTGCTGTACCATCTACTTGTATGGAAAGTATCCTGTTCACTTTGTATTGCTTCCTTTATGTGAACTCACTGGTGTTCCTGTCAGTCCCTCTGCTTTCCTATTAAAAACTGACCACACTAAGCAAGAGAGTGTGGTCAGTTCTTTAGCTATGCTGGGAACTCAGCTATTTCTCCTCCAATGATCATACTTGTCCGGACATGCCCCCCCCTCCCCGCACAGACATTTACTGGGAAGTTCAGTGTGCTGCTGCTTCTCCTCGTCCCAGCTGTTATGTAGCTGAGAACAGAGGGAATGTGATCACTTATAAAAAAGGAAAAAAGGGTGATAGAGTTTTTTTTTTTTTATCTATACACAAATGTTTTGCCTTTCATTTCTATTTCAAACTGAATGGGTTGTTTTACAAGGTGATCGCTTATAATCACTTTAAGTAGTGCTTTGTGATGTTTACAATCATTGTTCATGGCTCATCTTTCCCCATCCATGGCTCATCCATCTCCATTCTGGCTCATCAATGTTCCATCCATGCCACACACAAAGTTTTACACATGTGGTATTGTCATACTCAGGAGGAGTAGCATAATGTGTTTTGGGGTGTAATTTGTGGTATGCATATGCCGTGTGAGAGAAATAACCTATTAATATGACAATTTTGTGAGAAAAAAAGAAAGAAAAAATCTTAATTTTGCAAAGAATTGTGGAAAAAAAATACAACTGCAAAAAACTTGCCATGCCTCTTACTAAATACCTTGGAATATCTACTTTCCAAAGAGGGATAATTTGGGGGGTATTTGTACTTTCCTGGCTTGTTAGTGTCTCAAGAATTGTCTGTCAGTACATCAGGTGTGATCAATTTTCAATGATTGGCACCATAGCTTGTAGACTCTAAAACTTTCCCAAAGACTAAATAATATACACTGATTTTAGTTATTCTTACCAAATATATGTAGCAGTATAAATTCTGGCCAAAATTTATGAAGAAAAATTAATAATTTGCAAAAATGTATACCAGAAACAAAGATTTTTTTTTTTTTAAATCTGTCTTTTTTCGGTCATTTATAGCGCACAGAAAACAGTGATGGTAAGATACCACCAAAATAAAGCTCTGTTTCTGTGACAAAAGGGACACAAATTTCATATAGGTACAGCACTGCATGACTAAGTAATTGTCATTGAAAATGTGAGAGCACCGAAAGATGAAAATTGGTCTGGTTAGGAAGGAGGGTTTAGGTGCCCAGTGGTCAAGTGGTTAATAGTAGTAGTATAAATAATAATATTTATTATAATAAAAGTTATACATCATCCTTACAATACTAACTTATAGACAGTTCCCTTGCTTTGTGCACTGGTGCACAGTGATGTTGAAACAGGAAGGGGCCATCCCCAAACTGTTCCCACAAATTTGGGAGCATTACATTTTTCAAAATGTGTTGGTATGCTGATGCCTTTAAGAGCTCCCTTCACTGGAACTAAGAGGCCGAGCCCAACCCCTGAAAAACAACCTCACACCATACCTCCACCAAAAGAATTGAACCAGTGCACAAAGCAAGGTCCATAAAGACCTCAAGGTTAAACATTCCCATAGACACACTCCTAAACCTTGTGGACAGCCTTCCCAGAAGAGTTAAAGCTGTTAAAGCTGCAAAGGGTGTGCCAACTTAATATTGAACCCTACCGACTAAGACTGTGATACAAATGTGTCTCCAGCACAAAAAAAGGGATCTCTTAATAATGACACCAGTCTTGCAACTGCTATAAAACTTTGGAGTTCCCCCTACAATGGGGAGAATTCCTCTCACTCCCTGTTGTGTCTTTGGAAAAGGAAGTGAAATAAAATCTTCTTGATAGGGATGCAGTTATAAAAAACATGAGTGAGACTGTAATCCTTACCCATTGTATAAAAAGCAAAAACGTAGAAAGAATCCTGGGTAAGAATTATGGAATATGGATAAATAATAAAATAAATATGCAAAAAAGATTTGCTTGCATACAATATACTTATCTGTCATGAATATGTCCAGTAAATTACTTATTGAGACAAATACCGCATAAGCATAAAAAAGACCTGTCACTAGCCCTGACTCACTTTATTCCTATTACTGCCTTAGGAATGATAAAGGACATATTTTCTTAAATTATGTTGAATTTAAAATACAAAGGGATAAGTCTCTAGAATTCCAATTTCATTCTTTACCCTTCTGCTCCTTTAGATAAGCAGATACACAATTGTAAAAACTGATGCATAGTGCTGATTCTTTTTAAAATTAAATATCTAGTAATTTTCAAGTAGTATGTTTGCCTGACAAGATGCTGAAAGCATGATAAACTCCCATGTCATAAAAGGATTCTTTGATCTTTAACTGTACCTTATAGTAAAGCTTAAACATTATAAAGAGCATTTGATATTGAGATTGTGTTGTTAGATATGCAAAGGATGCTTATATAAAATAAAGCCTTAAAGTAAAATCATAACAAACCATAATAATGGAAAATGGACTTAGAATGAAAAAATTAATTAGCAAATATTATCTTCAGTACAAACCACATTTTACAGCCCATCTCAGGGTAAACTGTTATATATATATATATATATATATATATATATATATATATATATATATATATATATATATATATATATATATATATATGTAGCGCCCCCTTTACTTTCAGTAAGGGCACTACGCTAAAGTTAGTGGGAGAATGAGAGAGGTAAGTTGCTCTCATTCTAAATTTTGTTAAATTTGGCTGTCTCCAAATTCTGGATTGTCCTGTGGGTCAGTCTGTGCGTCCAGAGATACGGTGTCATATCTGGATGGCAGATGGAGCCAGAGGGATCCAGGCGGAGCCACTTCTTCCCAGCAGCCAATGAGAGGAGTTGAGCCTCGCTGTGCATGCTGGGAGGGGGTATTTCTGTGGCGGAGGCCGTTGTTCTGGGTTCTTCGCGGGTTCCTGGTTCCAGGTGCGGCACCCACCTTTAGGGTGTGCGCACATTGCGGGCCCCACCACTATGGAATACCTGACCTGGGGTCGCCCGCAACGCGGAGTTCCAGACTCTAGGCCCTTCTGGCCTGGAGCAACTGAAGCCACAAAGGGGCCCCAGTGACTTACTGGGTCCCCAATTCTACTGAGGAGATCCCAGGCTGTATGCCGTTCGGTGGGGGATCGACTTGAGGAAAACTCAGAGGCAGGTTATCCAAAAGGGCTTGAACGAACCATCAGGAATCTGGTGACCGGACATTTACAGGTACACTTGCACTGTCAACCGGTGACCCTGAAGCGATTTATTGGGAGGATTCGCTCTGCTGTTCACATTGTCAGCATTAAGCCTGTGGCAGAGGTTTTCATCTGGCATCCTAATCTAATCAGAGCCAAGTCGGTGGCAGAGACTTGTTCCTCCCAGCAACCTAAAGTGACGCTCCGGCTGCCAGGCCTGTGGCAGAGGTCTGTTCGGGGGCACTTCACCCACTCTGGCTAGAGTGGCGACGTATTGTTACAGCTGTAGAGAAGCAGGATTGCTTCCCTTCTATCCAAAGCCTGATACCGCAAAGTTCCTTTACTTCATCCACCTTTCCTGTCTTCCTCAAGTTGATGTTGGTCATGTTGGGCCAAGAAATAAAGCATTCAGAAAACCTTATCTACAAATTGGACATTCGCTTATTGCTCTACTCACTACCATCACCCCTAGACAACACATAGAGGTAACTTAATACGCCGATCCCAAAACAATCAGCGGCTCCTGAGGGGGTATATATATATATATATATTCAATTTCGTTATTGGGTGAGTTGAATTCACTGAGAGTATACAGCAGCTGCTGATATTTAGTAACATTTTGCACAAGATTATTTATATTTTGCACTTAGCACTTCAATAACAGTTAGAAGTGGCGCTGATTGTTACATACACTTTTAGTCTAATATATATATATATATCAGACCATAT
This sequence comes from Rana temporaria, assembly GCF_905171775.1. Classification (NCBI taxonomy): domain Eukaryota; kingdom Metazoa; phylum Chordata; class Amphibia; order Anura; family Ranidae; genus Rana; species Rana temporaria. The sequence continues at coordinate 224,431,725 of NC_053493.1, forward strand.
CAGGCTGCTTCCCCCTTACATTGGGAGGGTGCTTTGGAGTCCCTCCAAAGCACTTTGTCCCCATGTTGATGCGGACAAGGACCTCTTCCCATCAACCCTGGTCATTGGTTGTCGGGGTCTGCGGGTGGGGGGCTTATTGGAATCTGTAAACCCCTTTAATAAGGGGGCCCCCTGATCCCGGGCTCCCCTTATGTGAATGGTTATTGAGTACATTGTACATTGTACCCCTACTCATTCACCAAAAAAAGTGTCAGAAAGTAAAAACCACAATAGACAGTTTGTGACAATTCCTTTATTAAAAAAGAAAAAAAGTCCATCCATCTTCAATCACGCCCCCTCCTACGAAGATGGATGGATATCGTGGGACACTTTTTTTCTTTTCTAATAAAAGAATTGTCAAAAACTGTCTATTGTGGCTTTTACTTTTTGAAATTTTTTTTGGTGAATTGGTAGATGTACAATGTACCCGATACTCATTGTTAAAGGGGGTACCAGATTCCAATAAGCCCCCCACCCACAGACCCTGATAACCAATGGCCAGGGTTGTCGAGAAAAGGTCCTTGTCCCCATAAACACCCCAAAGCACCCTTCCCATGTTAAAGGCATGTGATCTGGTATGGTTCAGGAGGGGGGCTCTTGCTCGCCCCCCCCCATCCTGTCCTCCAGGCTGCATGCTCAGATAATGGTCTGGTATGGATTTTGGCGTGGAGTTCTGGTATGGACTAGGGGAACCCACGCCATTTTTTCCTTGATTCTTCATCTATATTGCTCGGAGCCTGCAATACATTACAGCAGGTGATCAAGTTTAAATGATTTTTTTTCCTTTAGAAATGTAATTTTGCTGCAGCACACACATCACACATATGCACCACTTTACATGCAGACTAAGGGAACCTCCAGGCACCATATGTAAAGGAATATTTATTTATTATTGTTTCACTTTAAGTATTAAAAAAATCACTGCATTTTTTTGCATTGATAAGTGTCTTCTAGGGCAGTACCCGGGTCCCCATACACTTGTTCAGGCAATAACTTGCATATAAGCCTTTAAAATTATCACTTTTGATGTTTAATTTTCCTGTCCCATAGACTTTAATAGTGTTTGCATATTCATTTACACTATTACTGAACAGAGTTAGTGGAAAATAGACACCTAAAGGACCTTTTCACTCAGTTTTTCAAAAAGGAAAATAATTGATGCCCAGCACATCATGTGACCATGGATGTGAGTAAAATGGGCATTTAGGTTATTTATTTAAAAAGCTTACAGCACATTAAGTAGCTGGTTAGGGTGTGTAAGGATTAATTTTTCCTTAAGATCAGTAAATCAGATATAGGCAGCTGAAATTATATGAAACTCTTAATGTTTCTGCAAAAAAATTCTAGCTTGATCTCACTAATCATACATCTTGAGTCCCCCCAGCTGTCCGTGAAATTGCTATCACAATGGGAAAACTTAAATTGGAGTAATATAAAGGCTGCCATTGCTGACCTCTTGAGTCCTGGACATGCTAGTCACATTCCTGACATGTTGATAATTTTGCCTTTAAAGACTAATAGAGATTCTGGAAAGGTGATAGGGTAGGCACAATGTTGAGTTTACAAAAAATATGAATATTTAAATATTCATATTTTCAAATATTTTAGCTGCCTATGGCTCTGGAACTACTGATTGCTCTGACATGCAATTTTCTCTGAAGATAACCTTTTCTTCTGTGTTTTTTGCATCATATACAGTACTCAGTCTGGATTGCCCAGGTGAACAAAACTGAATATATTTATTTTTCTATACTATGATAGACTTTAAGACAAACAGAAATGCTTGCAACTATGCCACACAATCCCTTAGGATCCCCAGCTAGGCCACACCTAGGTGTGGCCTAGCTGGGTGACATCATCACGCACTATACGGACATACGCGGCGACGGAACTGAGCAGATGGAGGAAGATCAGAGGAGACGCCATTCCACTTCACCCATTATTGCGCTGAATTACCCACCTAATTGTAAGTGCAACTTTTTCCATATTAAAACCCTCAAAATCGGTCTTTCCATCTGGTAAGGAGACTACATTTTCATCTATCGGGTGTCCCTTTCGGTGGAGGATCTTTATTTCAATTTATCTATATATGAATATTATTCGTGAACTTTTTTTCATCTATTCATTTGGATGTGGATCACGTTTTTTGGACTATTCTTAGTTTTACTTTTCATTTTATTTATGTCACGGTTCACTTCACCAATTTATTTTTCAGTTGTTTTTGGTGGTCAATTTAATTGTTAATTTGTATGTGAAACTAGGAAACATAATTTGTCTTCCATTAGTTTACTTGCCCATGTATTTTACATGTTTGTAAGAGTGTTTATGCATTCATTTCTTTAAAGGTACTTATATCAGAACAGGCACAGAGGATTTCGAGTGTGGTTAAATGTAGAGATTTGTCTGTTTTTACCAAAATTGCACTGCAGTTGCTTAAACATAGATAAATAATCTGACCATAGATCTAAATTTGGCCAGTTCAGCAGGGACCGGACATATTTTGATCCATGTATCGGCACGCTGGTTGTACACAAGTCGATATATCGATCAACTTGCGTATAGCCAGCCTGTTCGGTTTTTCCCAAATGATTAGTGCCACTAGCTATAGCCAGCAACACTAATTATTGTGCTCTGCCAGCAGGGAAGGTTCCCCCTTCTCCACACCGGCCAAAAATAATAACATTACAGGAGGGATTCTTCATAAATACTGACTCTGTTGAAACGGAGCAAATTTCTACCTGTCTTAGATTACACCAACAGAATGGAGGATGGTAATGCATCCTCTTAGATGTTGGCTTATTTTGGTACACAACAGCAATCATACAAGGTTTTATAACTTATTTAATTTCTATTTCAGCCAAAGACTGTTGGAGATTCCTGGGGTAGCCAAAGAAATGTAAGCACCACCTGATCTCATGTCTATAGGCAACTTAGTTTCAGGTACATCTGCTAGCTGCACAAAAATATTACTTGTATTCCTCTTATTTAATGAAAGGTTTAACTGCCCTAGTATTTCAGATAGACTACTGTTGAACATCCAAATTAATGTATTTACTTTTTTTTTTATACCGTATATAACAAAAATAGGGGAATAGAAAATATGTACTGCTAATGGATGCATCATTCATAATGTAATTGTAATAGACCTCATTTATTTTTCTATACTATGATAGACTTTAAGACAAACAGAAATGCTTGCAACTATGCCACACAATCCCTTAGGATCCCCAGCTAGGCCACACCTAGGTGTGGCCTAGCTGGGTGACATCATCACGCACTATACGGACATACGCGGCGACGGAACTGAGCAGATGGAGGAAGATCAGAGGAGACGCCATTCCACTTCACCCATTATTGCGCTGAATTACCCACCTAATTGTAAGTGCAACTTTTTCCATATTAAAACCCTCAAAATCGGTCTTTCCATCTGGTAAGGAGACTACATTTTCATCTATCGGGTGTCCCTTTCGGTGGAGGATCTTTATTTCAATTTATCTATATATGAATATTATTCGTGAACTTTTTTTCATCTATTCATTTGGATGTGGATCACGTTTTTTGGACTATTCTTAGTTTTACTTTTCATTTTATTTATGTCACGGTTCACTTCACCAATTTATTTTTCAGTTGTTTTTGGTGGTCAATTTAATTGTTAATTTGTATGTGAAACTAGGAAACATAATTTGTCTTCCATTAGTTTACTTGCCCATGTATTTTACATGTTTGTAAGAGTGTTTATGCATTCATTTCTTTAAAGGTACTTATATCAGAACAGGCACAGAGGATTTCGAGTGTGGTTAAATGTAGAGATTTGTCCTTTTTTACCAAAATTGCACTGCAGTTGCTTAAACATAGATAAATAATCTGACCATAGATCTAAATTTGGCCAGTTCAGCAGGGACCGGACATATTTTGATCCATGTATCGGCACGCTGGTTGTACACAAGTCGATATATCGATCAACTTGCGTATAGCCAGCCTGTTCGGTTTTTCCCAAATGATTAGTGCCACTAGCTATAGCCAGCAACACTAATTATTGTGCTCTGCCAGCAGGGAAGGTTCCCCCTTCTCCACACCGGCCAAAAATAATAACATTACAGGAGGGATTCTTCATAAATACTGACTCTGTTGAAACGGAGCAAATTTCTACCTGTCTTAGATTACACCAACAGAATGGAGGATGGTAATGCATCCTCTTAGATGTTGGCTTATTTTGGTACACAACAGCAATCATACAAGGTTTTATAACTTATTTAATTTCTATTTCAGCCAAAGACTGTTGGAGATTCCTGGGGTAGCCAAAGAAATGTAAGCACCACCTGATCTCATGTCTATAGGCAACTTAGTTTCAGGTACATCTGCTAGCTGCACAAAAATATTACTTGTATTCCTCTTATTTAATGAAAGGTTTAACTGCCCTAGTATTTCAGATAGACTACTGTTGAACATCCAAATTAATGTATTTACTTTTTTTTTTATACCGTATATAACAAAAATAGGGGAATAGAAAATATGTACTGCTAATGGATGCATCATTCATAATGTAATTGTAATAGACCTCATTGTAGCAATAAATAAATACAAAATACTTACGCAGAAGTATGATGATGCAAAGCAGAATTGCAATTAAAGCGCCTGTACTCAGGCCAGCAGGTAAGAGTAAAGCCTCAGCACTGCAAGTCTGCATGTTTCCCTTGCTGTCACAATTGCATACTCGTATGGTTAATGTTCCAGTACTGCTTTGAATTGGGTAGTCATTGTCAGATATAACCACTGGTAAAAGATATGTGTTTAATTCATGCCTGTTAAATCCATTCCTCCTTGTTAAGATCCGAGCTGTGTTATCTGCATAATTAAATAAAAACATAATATAAACATAACTATAAGTTTTGGATAGCGTGGGCAAGAGTCAGTTCAAAGTTGACAGGAAATTAAAAGATATTTTTCCAATAGATGCATTTTTTAAAGAGTAAGGGAAGGCTAATGCCACCATTAGCTCTTTGTTCCTGTATTGTATGTAGTGTAAGAAAACCAAGAGAACTTAGAGCAGGAGCTACCAAATAAGTGTAGCTGCCTTGAAGATTGCATTTGCAATCCACTTAGGCCCCATTCACACTTGAGCGTAGCGTTTTTGAGCGTTTTTTCCAGCTTTTTGTGGCACGTTTTGTTGCGCGTATTCACACGTACTCGCGCGTTTGCATACAGCGTTGTCCGACATTTTTAAACTTCAACGGTTTTTATTTTAGCCAATAGGAAAAATTATCATCTCTTTCATCATTTGTTGCTATGTTTTTAGATTGTTTTTATCTTCTTCCTGGCTGAATATTCTATTTCACAGAACAGATTAAAGAGTCAAAACGCATGTAGAAACGCTCGTTGTCACACTAGATGCTTGAATCGAGCGTTTCCATTTGTTTCTATGGGAATACAAACGTTCAAAAACGCCCAAATCAGCCCAATTCGAGCGTCAAAAAAGGGTCCAGAACTTGTTTGAGCTTCAGGCGTTCGGGTTCAGACGTTTTGGAGTGGAGATGTGAACCATTTCCATTGAGAATAATGGATTTTTTCCCCTCCAGCGTTTTGGAGCTTCATGTTTCAGGCTACAAAACGCTCAGGTGTGAATGCACCCTTAGTCTGAACCAAATTTAACAGGTTTGGGAGTCCGGGACAGGTGCTGGACAGCCATATTGTGGGAATAAAATCAGTTATACAAGAGCAGCATACATATAGTACAGAGATGTGGCATTCATCTGAGCACAGGCTCTACCTTGGCCATTTAACTTAAGATTTTTTTTTTTTGTCTCTCATAGTAGACATGTGCAATTTGTTTTGTTACAAATTAGTTTTCAGATGAAATTTGACATATTTGTTCATTCAGAAGCATCAGAATGAACAAAAGACTCTTGACAAATGCATACGAAAACAAATTGGCAGTAAATACAAAAATTTGAAAGAATGAAAAACGATTCAACCTACAAGTTTAACAAATCCATTACAATCAGATAATTTTGTTTTTCTATTATAATTAAATTATTATTTATTATTATTATTATTATTATTATTATTATTATTATTATTATTATTATAACCAATTAAATTATAGGTAAAATAGCTGAAGTGAGTAATTCTTCTTTTTAGATCTCTGCGCCATAGCAGCTAATTTGGGATAGATTTGATTTGCAGTATCTGCAAAAGTGTGTACACCCCTCACATTTTTGTAAATATTTTATTCTATCTTTAATTACACTTTGCTACAATGTAAAGTAGTGATTGTACAGCTTGTAAAACAGTGTAAGTTTGCTGCCCCCTCAAAATAACTCAACACACAGCCATTATTGTCTAAACCATTGGCAACAAAAGCGAGTACACCCCTAAGTGAAAATGTCCAAATTGGGCCCAATTAGCCATTTTCCCTCCCCGGTGTCATGTGACTCGTTAGTGTTACAAGGTCTCAGGTATGAATGGGGAGCAGGTGTGTTAAATTTGGTGTTATCACTCTCACTCTCCCATACTGGTCCCTGGAAGTTCAACGTGGCACCTTATGGCAAAGAACTCTGAGGATCTGAAAAAAAAGAATTGTTGCTCTACACAAGATGGCATAGGCTATACGAAGATTGCCAAGACCCTGAAACTGAGCTGCAGCACGATGGCCAAGACCATACAGCGGTTTAACAGGACAGATTTCACTCAGAACAGGAGTTGCCATGGTTGACCAAAGAAATTGGGTGCATGTGCTCAGCGTCATATCTAAAGGTTGTCTTTTGGAAATGGACATATGAGTGCTGCCAGCATTGCTTGCAGGGGTTTAAAGGGTGGGGGGGTCAGCCTGTCAGTGCTCAGACCATACGCAGCACACTGCAACAATTGGTCTGCATGGCTGTCAAGCAGGCTAAGGACATGGATTACTGGAACCATGGTGTCAAGAGTGTGTGGCGGCAACCAGGTGAGGAGTACAAAGACAAGTGTGTCTTACCTACAGTCAAGCATGGTGGTAGGAGAGCTGGAACAAAGATTGTCTCTGGACAGCCGAACTCTGAACAAATTTTAGCCTTTTATTAAAAGAAGGACATCACTACAAGTCACAGCAAAATAAAATAAAACCTGACTGCTAGTCAGATTTTATTTTATTTTGATTTTGATGTGACTTGTAGTGCTGTCCTTCTTTTAATAAAAGGCTACAATTTGTTCAGAGTGCGGCTGTCCAGAGACAATCTTTGTTCCTGCTTTGCTAAGTGCATTGCCTGCACCTGAGTTGTCTGCAACGGAGGATATTCATTTGGGTTCCCACCTGGAGTGGCTATTCCCTTTTCCCATGGTGGTGGGAGAGTCATGGTCTGGGGCTGCATGAGTGCTGCTGGCACTGGGGAGCTACAGTTATTTGAGGGGACCATGAATGCCAACACATACTGTAACATACTGAAGCAGAGCATGATCCCCTCCCTTTGGAGACTGGGCTGCAGGGCAGTATTCCAACATAATGTCCCCAAACGCACCTCCAAGATGACCACTGCCTTGCTAAAGAAGCTGAAGGTAAAGGTGATGGACTTGCCAAGCATTTCTCCAGACCTAAACCCTATTGAGCATCTGTGGGCATCCTCAAATGGAAGTTGGAGGAGTGCAAGGTCTCTAACATCCACCAGCTCCATGATGTCATTATGGAGGAGTGGAAGAGGACTCTAGTGGCAACCTACGAACTCCATGCCCAAGAGTTTTAAGGCAGTGCTGGAAAATAATGGTGGCCACACAAAATATTGACACTTTGGGCCCAATTTGGACATTTTCACTTAGGGGTGTACTCACTTTTGTTGCCAGTGGTTTGGGCAATTATGCTGTGTGTTGAGTTATTTTGAGGGAACAGCAAATTTACACTGTTATACAAGCTGTACACTCACTACTTTACATTGTAGCAAAGTATCATTTCTTCAGTGTTGTCACAGGAAAAAATATAATAAAATATTTACAAAAACGTGAGGGGTGTACTCACTCTTGTGACATACTGCACATTGCTATTGGAATTTCCTTATAAATTTAGCTAAAGTAAATGTTAGTGAATGCAAATGCATCCAAAATGTATGAATTATCCAAAATAACAAATGCCGCAGCTAAACAAATGGAACGGAACAAATATGAATTCATCTGAATGATCCAAACTAACAAATGGCACATCTAAAGAATGGTACGGAATGAATAAGAATGCATCTGAAGTTACGAATGATCCGAAGTAATGAAAGCCGATCATAACAAATGATCCGATAAACATAAAAGAAAAAAAAAACAGAATGAAATAAAAACAAAACTAAACTAATTTTTCAGTGGTGCACATGTCTAATTCATAATAGTCTTTTTCAGGATTGAATACCATAAATACATTTCTCTTGATATGCAGTATCAAAGTATAAGTAAAAAAAAACTATGAAATTAGGAGTATATTTCCAAAGTCACTATACCTTCATTATCTTGGACTGTGAAATTTGGGTTAACAGATGCTAAGCTGAAAAAGAATTTTTGCCCACCAGGAGGTTCATCTTTGTCTACTGCACTTATTGTCTGTATTAACTGTAAGAAAAATAGAAAACATAAAAGTGTTGTTAACATAAAGCCAACCACAGTCATTAAAAGAAAGGAATGAAGCTTCTAGGAAAATATCCTATAGAATTACATGGAAAGAACACACATTTCATGTATATGTACTTTGTAAATATATTTATATATATGTATATATATTTATATATATATATATACATTTATATAGTATATAGTAGTATAGTATTATATATATATATATATATATATATATATATATATATATATATATATATATATATATATATATATATATATAGTAGTATAGTATTATATTATGAGTATATATATATATATATATATATATATATATATATATATATATATATATATATATATATATATATATATATATATATATATATATATATATTTACTCATAATATAATACTCAGATATGCATATACCACCAGGTAAAATCACTAGCAAGGTGACCCACAAGTCTTACCTTTTAGTATCAATAATTTTTACACAAGTCTACATACAGTATGTTTCACTTTTCAAATAGAATAAGGCTGGGGTGGGAGGTGCGCTGATGGTATGGTGGCACTATTTTTAGCGCCGTTATACCGTTGGAATTGCCGCCGAATTGCAGTGGTATTCGGCCGCTAGCGCTGCGGTTTTAACCCCCGCTAGCTGCCGAAAAAGAGTTAATACTCTGCAGAGGTGCATTGCCGGTGGTATTACCGCGGTGTCTCATTGTTTTCAATGAAAAGGAGTGGTGGAGGAACGGTAAACACACCGCTCCTTCACCGCTCCTTCACCGCTCCAAAGATGTGGCTAGCAGGACTTTTGGAGCGGTCCTGCTAGCGCACTGATTCAGTGTGAAAGCCTTTTGGCTTTCACACTGAAGACTGCAGGGCAGGAGTTTTTCAGGCGGTATTTAGGTGCTATTTTTAGCACTAAACCGCCTGAAAAACGTCTTGGTGTGAAAGGGGCCTTAGTGTCCACTATTTAGAAAAAATACACACCTGTTTGAATAATTAAAAATTAAAATAACATGGTCATAGAACAGCACTACAAAAATATTGCAAAGTGGGGGCGTGGCTACCGAGCTCCTGCATGGACGCCTGAGCAGAGAGCTCCGTGCCAGCAGTAGGTGAAACAACGGGCCGAAGCACCTTCCGCCACTCACAACCACCTGGATCGCTCCTCCGGACCATCTAGACCCTCGGGATGGCCCGCAAAAGGAAGACAGCTCCCCAGATCCAGAAGCTTTCCCACTTCTTCCCGCCGACTCCTCGCGGCCTAATCCAAGATGGCGCCGGCGGCGCCTCGCCGTCCTCCTCCAGCGGCTCCAGCTCATCCCCCAACAGTCCGAATCCTCAACAGGGAGCGGCGCACGGATCCCCGGAGGCCTCCACCCCGCTGTCACGCAGCCCAGCCAAGTCAAAGCCGCGGCTGTCCCCCGAGTGCACGAGCAACACACAGGTCAGTGCACAAGACTCCCTCAATGACACCAGGGAGCTGGCGGAGGCGATCAACTTATTTCCCACCGCTGACAAACCCCTGTCTGACACCATGCTGAGGGATATGTTAGTGTCCCTCCGCAGCTCCCTCCACGCCGACATGATGGACTGCATGAGGGGGTTCAAGGCGGATGTACAGGAGCTGGGGGGAAGAGTGGAACATGTGGAACAGAAAATGGGGGAGTTTGCTTCTTCCCACAACTCTTTAGTAGATGCCCATAACGAGCAGGCTGATGAAATATCATGGCTCAAAGCAAAGGTCTCAGACCTGGAGGACAGATCCAGGAGAAATAATGTCAAAATCCGTGGTGTCCCTGAATCTGTCCTCCCCCAACAACTGCTGCAGTATGCTCAGGACCTTATGAAGCTGATTGTCCCTGATCTATCTGATGCGGACTTAGCAATTGATAGAATACATCGCCTGCCTAAGCCGTCATACCTGCCTGACACCATACCCAGGGATGTTCTGATGAGGGTGCATTTTTTCCAAATTAAGGAGCGTTTTATGATGTCCTTTAGAAAAAATAAAGACCCGCCAGCTCAATACTCATCCATCCAGTTGTTCGCGGATCTTTCCCAATTTACTATGCAGAGGCGCAGGTCCCTTCTCCCAGTTACCAAAGCGCTACGCAACCATGAAATTGTGTATAGATGGGGCTACCCTGCCAAACTCACAATCACAAAAGACAACCACACCTCCGTGATTAACACCCTCTCGGAAGGCATCGATCTCTTGCGATCCTGGAATATTGTCCCTGAAAAGGTGGACGGGGACCCGCCCACGACCTCAAAAATTGCCACCCAGGATTCCTGGCAGATGGTGACCCACAAAAAGAAGGGCAAGAAGCGGTCCTCCTAGGTGCTCCGGCTTCGTAAACATCACCAAACTACCATGAACCTACTGTCTAAGACACTTTCCCCTCCGTGTTAAATGAGCAGCATGGCTGCCCTCAGATTCGAAAATGAATCTCCCTTTTTACTTCTCAGGTTTGCTCTATTCGAGCCGACGTGTTATATGACTGTTCTATTTTCTTGTGACCTTGTCGTTTTTTTTCTTTTTTTTTTCTTTGTTTTCTTTTTTGTCAACCTTCTTCCCCTGCCAAGAGATGGACCACCTCCCACATACCAGGATGTGTCAAGCCCTCTGCCTCGACCAGCAACACCTCGGATTTCAACTGAGCTTAAAGTGCTTCTCCAATCTAAGGTACTGTTTCTGTATCCCCCCCACACACAATGGTGATCAACATAGTTTCTTTTAATGTTCACGGACTGAACCACCCAGTTAAAAGATCTGCACTATGGAAGGAGGCCCAAAAACTGCGGGCGGACATTCTATGTATACAGGAATCCCATTTTCTCTCTTCTAAGGCCCCCTCTCTTACAAACAAGAACTACCCCCACATATTCTTCGCCTCTGCCCCCAATAGGAAACATAGAGGAGTCATTACCATTATCAGAGACTCTGTGATATTCAAACTCGGGGAGGTGATCTCTGATCCTGCTGGCAGATATTTGATTGTTATAGGTGAATTTAATAATCGTTCTTATACAATTGTTAATCTGTATGCCCCTAATGTTCACCAGGCCAGGTTTGTTAATAGGGTGTTCAAGGTTCTTTCTTCTGTTAAAAAAGGAGAGGTTATCATATGTGGTGACTTTAATATGTCGGTTGATTGCGGTGTTGACACAACCTCAAAGTCTAAACGTCCCCTTCCAACGCTTTTCCCTGCCCTTCTGAGAGAGGACTACTATGATGTCTGGAGGTGTCAACACTCTAATGAACGAGACTTCACCTTCCATTCAGCAAGGCATAATACTTACTCTCGTATCGACCTGATCTTGGTAGATAGGTCCCTGCTTGGGGTAGTCTCCTCCTCCTCCATTCACGACATCTCGTGGTCAGACCACGCACCTGTCTCTATTGTGCTGGCGGAGGAGTTGACCCCCAACCCTACTCGTGTGTGGAGGGCCAATGCGGGAGTGTTTCAAATGCCAGACCAGGTAAATAACATCACCAAACAGCTGACTGAATTTTTTGAGATCAACGAGGGTTCGGTTGCAGATCCGACCGTCCTATGGCTCGCCCACAAAGCTTTCATTAGGGGTGTTCTACTCCAAACTAGCTCGAGATTGAAACGCCAAAGGACCCTGAAGGTAGACCTTCTCCTGCGGGAGATCAGATCCATAGAGACACAGAATAGGACCTCACCTGACCCAGATCTGTCAGCCAAACTGGTCAAGCTTAGATGTGACCTTAGACGCCTACTTCTAGAATCCCACAACAAATTTGTTAAGGCCCTGAAGATGACATACTACTCCTCTGGAAACAAAGCTGGCAAATTTTTAGCTCGCCATCTTAAGGACCAGAGGACTCGTACGAAAATCCCCTTTATTCGCAACCCGACTAATGATAGCAAGATGTACGACCCGAACGACATAGCCAACTCATTTGCTGACTACTACTCATCCTTATATAACTTAAAAGATGACGCTAACACCCCACAGCCCACAGACCAGGACATACAAACATTTTTGGCCGATCTAGCTCTACCCACCCTGTCCCCTTCTCAACTTGAGGTCTTAAATGCCCCCATCACAGTTGGGGAAATTCTGAAAACGATAGCCAAGATGCCCCTAGGTAAATCTCCTGGTCCTGATGGGCTACCAAACGACTATTACAGAACCTTTGGTACTCTCCTTGCTCCTACCTTACGCTCGGTGTTCTCACAGGCCATGTCATCTGCCAGCCTCCCCCCTGAGATGTTAAACGCCTATGTTGTGACTATACCCAAACCCGGCAAACCCCCTGATGTCCCTTCTAACTTTCGCCCCATCTCACTATTAAATACTGACGTTAAGCTCTATGCCAAAATCCTCGCCCACAGACTTTTAACTGTTTTACCATCATTAATCAACCCAGACCAGTCCGGTTTTACGGTAGGCAGACAGGCTTCTGACGCCACTCGCAGAATCATTGGGGTGGTGCAGCACGCTTGGGCCTCTCGAACGCCTTCTCTGCTCCTTTCTTTGGATGCGGAGAAGGCGTTCGACAGGGTCCACTGGGGTTATATGTCCCAGACTCTAGCTAAGTTTGGGTTTCGGGGCCCTATTGTATCAGCTATCCTAGCCCTTTATTCTCATCCCCTGGCCCAGGTTTACTCCTCTAATTGCCTCTCCCGACCTTTCCAAATATCTAATGGGACACGTCAGGGGTGCCCCCTATCCCCCTCAATCTTTAACCTCCTGATCGAACCATTGGCCGAAAAAATCAGAACCCATTCCCAAATCTTAGGTTTCTCTATCCAAGACACACTCCACAAGATTAACTTATTTGCCGATGACATCATCCTATCCGTAACATCCCCTGCTAAATCACTCCCCCACATCCAAAGTGTTCTCCGGTCCTTCAGTAACATCTCCTATTATAAAGTCAATTGCTCCAAGTCGGTCATACTGCCTATCCACCTCCCTCCCTCAGACCGGGCCTATCTGGAAGGTGCCTTCCCATATGCGTGGTCCACAAATAGCATCTCATACCTAGGCCTCCAGATCACAGCAGACCCTGCGGGGTTGGCGGATGCCAACTACCCAGCTCTAATAGGGAAACTCTTGAAGGAGTCCACCCGACTAGCTAAGACAGAACTCTCCTGGTCTGGTCGTCTGGCTTCCTTTAAGATGCTACTGCTACCCCAGATCCTGTACGTCTTTCGCACGCTCCCTGTCCCCATTAAGCCCCCCCACCTGAGATCCTTGAACTCTATCTTACGTACTTACGTGTGGAGTGCACGTAGACCCAGATGCTCTAAAACACTACTGACTCGGCATAGATCCGCCGGTGGCATGGGTCTTACGGACATTAGGGACTTTTACCGTGCAACCCTCCTGAACCAACTAAAGACATGGTTTTCTGTCCCTCCGGTGGTCCCTTGGTGCAGCATCGAGCGGTCACTAAGCCCCACTAAAGACCTACCCTCCTTACTATTCCTTGATAGGTTGAGACCCTTTCCTCTACACCAGCTTCCCCTGTCCATTCGAGCCTCCTTGGGGGCTTGGAGGGACCTGGGACTCATCTCCGACCCTCGGGACGAAATGGTGGAAGTACCAATCCCCATTGAGACCCTAATGAGTGCTATCCCCAATATCAATCTTGGGGACTGGAGAAGCAGGGGCATCACCCAAGTCTCGGATCTTTTTCGTGAGGACCGCCTCATCTCCTTTCAGCTCCTCCAGTCCAAGTACAACCTTTCCTCGAATGACGCATACAAATTTTACCAAATATCTCATTTCCTACACTCAGTTAACAGCCATAAAATTCTTCTCCCGGCCCAAGTGTGGAAATTTTTCACATCCTCCACTCCATTGATCAAAGGGATACCCCTTTTCTACACTCTACTCCAGCATAGACGCACCTTCGTCAAGGCCCCCCCGTTCCTGAAATGGGAGGCGGACCTTGGCAAGACCTACACGGACTCACAATGGCAGGTCGCTCTCAACTCGGTCTTCAAGGCCTCTAAATGCTCAAACCACTGGGAACTGGCCCAGAAGATTTCCTTGAGGTGGTACCTCACGCCATACAGGATGTCCAAATTCTCATTGGCTAATTCGCCTCTGTGCTGGAGGGGATGTGGAGAGGTGGGTAACATTATGCACGTTTTTTGGAAATGCAAACACTTGACTAGCTTTTGGAATAGTGTGTTCAGATGCATATCCTCTATTACAGGTATTATTACGCGGCCGGGACCTGACCTGGCTCTGCTAAGCCTAAATATTGACAAATTCCCCCCTCAGTTTAGAACTGTGGTTACACACCTCCTGCTAACCTCCAGATCCCTCATTACTCGGAACTGGAAATCCAATGTAGTCCCCAACCTCTCAAGCGTACTCTCCCTCACTCGCGACAACTGCATTTACGAATCCCTAATCGCCTCCAGAGCTGGCCAGAGGAGGAGCTTCGATGGGAGGTGGCGAATATGGACTGAGTGGTATAAGCAGTGACCTTATCTTGGTTTACCTTAGTTAACCGTCTACTTATGAGCTATTAATGATTACTTACGTTTCAGCGGAGGCTCTATCCATACCCTGGTATTAACACACTTTGTACTGGTTTTAACTACTAGGCCCATCTCACTCCCATCCTCTTTCCCACTCCCTCCCCCTCCCTCTTCCCCTTCCCATTCCCTTCCCATTCCCTTCCCATCCCCTTCCCATCCCCCTCCCCCCCCCCCCTGGGCCTTGGCCCTCCCTTACTTCCCTTACTTTTCTGACTATTGTTATTATTATTTACTTCCTTCCCTGTACTCCTATTACTGCTTGATGCCTCACCTTTGCTTGTTGCAATTGTACCTCTGTTATGCATCATTCGCAATCACTAATTGCTCATGTTGGGACCTATAAAGTTTCATTTTAAGACATGATTGAGGATGCCGACTAATCTGATGTACCTACCATGCATCCAAGTTATCTTCAAGCTGTAAAAATTTAACGCTATCATGCGATGTTGTCCTACACTCTTGTATGTTTATTTATCTTGATGATGTATGACATTCCTTTGTATGTATAAAAATTCCAATAAAAACTTAAATGGAAAAAAAAAAAAAAAAAAAATATTGCAAAGTATTTCCATTGCCTATCTCTGGAGCAACCACACCACTGATGAAACAGTAATACAGATCATTTTTTATACACATGCAAAGGCAAAAAAATATATTAATTTGCCCGATTCTCATTTATTTAACCTTTCCTGTAATTGTTGTGTCTGATGCAGACACAAACAACAGATTGATTTATAAACATGTGCTTTTACTATTCATCTTCCCTCTTTAGGTGTATTCTATAGAAAAAAATCAATATCTCATTGTCCTGCCACAGAAAATAAAGTATATGTCAAATAACATCTTACTTTATACGCACAATAGGCCTCCAACCTCAGAGGAAGCCCGCCCCCCTGCTGTGAACTGGGATTGGCAAAATATTATGAGAACCTACTTGCTATTTATTCCCAACTTGAGTTCTTCTTTAAACATTGAGTTACATTATACACAGAAACATTTTATATGTGAAGGATTTCCTGGACATGAAAAAATAGAAGTACAGTACATGTACAAGCATGTAATTGCTGCATAGTGTTAGAGAATTCCATATAGAGAATGCCAGACTTTTTAAAACATTTTAAAGCTACAAATATAGCTATAGGTAAGGCTTTCCATGGGTAGGATAGAGACATTGGGCCAGATTCACATAGGTTAGCGGATCTTTAGATCCACGTAACCTATGTGATTTAAGATCCGTCGCCGCAAGTTTTTGAGGCAAGTGGGTAATTCACAAAGCACTTACCTCAAAACTTGCGGTGGCGTATCGTAAATCGGCCATCTGAACGATGGCCATACTTAACATTGGCTGCGCCTCATAGACCCAGGGGTAACTATCTGCTGGAAAAAGCCGAACGCAAACGACGTAAAAAAAAAGCGCCAGGCGGTCGTTCGTTTCTGAATCGGCGTATCTCCTCATTTGCATATTCGTCACGTAAATAAACCGAAACGCCACGGCCGGCCTGGAATTGCATCCTAAGATCCGACGGTGTAACACAGTTACATCTGTCGGATCTTAGGCATATCTATGCGTAACAGAAATGCTCACTTCCTGTTCTTCTGTCTGTAACTCCACACAGTAATGCAAGGCTTTCTCCCTGGTGTGGAGAAAGCCCCTTGAGGGTGGAGGGGGCGAGCAGGCAAGTCAGGACACTCTCTACTTTGCAGATAGAGAAAGGAGCTGTGTGTTAGTGGGCGTCCTGACACTCCTGATCGCCCCCTCCCCCCTCAAGAGGCTTTCTCCACACCTTACAGTGTGTAGTTACAGACAGAAGAACAGGAAATTAGCATTTCTCAGAAGAAATAAGGACATTTAAAAGCAAAATAGAAGGATGAGGTAAGTGAAGGAGGACTGCACTAAAGTAAAGGAAGCTATTTAGAAAAAAAAAATGGTTCTTGAGAGAACTACGTCTTCAGTTGGTGGAAGGGTTTAGCTGTATTAGCAAGATAGAGCTGAGAGAGGTAAGTAATGTAATTTTTTTTCACAGTTCAGAGCCACTTAAATCAACCAACTCAGTAAGATATCTATTATTTTAAAGTGGAAGTTAAAGCCCAGATAATAAAATATTAATTTCAATTGTACAAATGAAGAGTGAGATACTGTGTATGTTTCAAAAAAAAAAACTGCTTTCAATGTTTAAATACTATAATGTTCAACATGACGGATGATGTCAGTGCTTGGTTAGAATCATCTAGTAGAGGTAAATGTCTTCCCCAAAATGGATTCAGGACTGCTACTCCTTTTTGCTCCGGGAGGATAAAATGTTTTTAATATGGTTCTATATATAGGAGGTCTGCCATTCCAGATAGATTCACAAAATATCATATTAGGCTTGTAAAATAGTTTTATCAGTTAACAAATAAAAATATCGTAATTATATATATATAGAAGTTGGGTAACTAGGTATTTATGAAAATCACCCTTCCGACTTTAGTTTGTGGCCTCACAGATTTTTCTTATAATCTAGAGAGCAATTGGAGTACATCAAAGTAATTATATAGTCTCAAGTTTTTTACCTTCATACGTTCTATGCATGAAGGTAAAAAACCTTCTGTGTGCACCCCCCCCCCCCCCCCAGCCCCCTCTAATACTTACCCAATGTTCTTCCAGCACTGTTCATGAGAGTGGCCAATGAGAAAACACAATGTGCTGGGGCAAGCCACGCTCCATGTGTGAATAGACACAGAGCAGCAGCTTGGGATCAAGCCTGCTCAGGGGTGCCCCCATTACAAGCAACACTCAGCAGGATGGAGGGGCCAGGAGCACCAGATGGGACCTGAGAAGAGGAGGATCGAGGCTGTTTTGTGCAAAACCAATGCACAGAGCAGGTAATTGTAGCATGTTTGTTCTTTTAAAGAAAAAAAAACTTCCTTTAATATCACTTTAAGTTTTACATAGTTTTGCAGATCTGCCTACATTGCCACACAAAATTAGCAGAAGGAATCAACAATTCAATTTTTCTGTGCACAGTCAGGGATTGTTACCTTTTAAATAATGTATTCACTCAAATGTGGAATGCCATTTATAGAATTTAGATAAGACCCTATTCACATTGGTCTTAGGATTTTTGATATTGCTGCCTAAATTAGAGTGTTACCACTACTCTTTTTGTATTATTAAATGAAAAATCTAACAGGCCAAGTAGGAAATAGTAGGTGTACAGAAATGGAAGCCTAGCACAAAGATCTCACCAAAAGGGTGCCCAAAAGCTGTATGAATTTTTGGTTTCAAGCATCTATTAAACACTAAGGCCCCATACACACGATAGAATCCATCCGCTGAAAAATCCCAGCAAATGGGTTTCAGCGGATAGATCCTATGGTGTGTACACTCCAGCGGATCTGTTTCCGCGGATATTTCTCCCCTGGGATGGATTCCAGCAGATAGAATATTTGCTGACATGCCAAACAAATCTATCTGCTGGAATCCATCCCAACGGATGGATCCGCTGGTCTGTATAGACTCACCGGATCCATCCGTCCGAAGGGATCCCCCGCATGCATCGTAATGATTCGACGCATGCTTGGAATTCCTTATATGACAGCGTCGCGCACGTCGCCGCGTCATAATCGCGGCGACGGCGCGACACGTCATCGCCAGAGGATTTCGGCGCGGATTTCAATGCCATGGTGAGTACACTCCATCGCATAGAAATCCGCGGAAATCCTCGAGAGGATTTATCCGTGGAAACGGTCCGCTGGACCGTATCCGCGGATAAATCCTCCCGTGTGTATGGGGCCTAAGAAATTACTTTTGTATGGACTGACTTCAGTATGTTCTAGTATTATTCATCTTAAATGATATCACACACTGGTAGGTGTTTACATTTTTTTATATCATGATATTACAAGTAGTAATTAGTAATAGTAATATTGAAAAAGTTTAATCGTCTATCGGAGTAGCTTCCTCAGTTCACAAAAAACAAGTGTTTAAACATGGTGAATGAGTAGGTATAAATGCTGGTATATGTTCACAAAGCTCATAAGAATTGACCAAGTCACTTGCATGGTAGTAGAATTGATTTCACCAAAGTTTAACATTATTGTCATAACATTCTCATCCCAGAAATTGAAGGGTCATATCTGCATAGAAAATTATCTGTTATTATGAGAATGCTGTGCATGTTCATTTTAAAAACACAAATCCCTTTACAGAGGGATTTTTTTTTATTAAAATATTAGTGTAACGGAACGTCCCACACTCCACTTGAGTGCTTTCTTCATATACTGCTTCCTATCAGATATATATATATAGATATCAGATATTCCAGCTGCTCTCAAGCACACAACGAGGCGATACTTGTATGTTTACTGAACATGGAGTGTTAAATAGAACCAGGAATACAACCTTATATACAGTTTAAAGAGGAGGTAACCAGAACATAAATTAACATGAGCTAATAAACTAATAATTTTCCCAGACTAGGCGACTCATAGGTAGACGTCACATCTCCTCGCTCACCTGCTATACAATACACATTATCATAATTGTAAACACAGGACATCTTCACACAATAGCAGGGTCAATTAGCACAGAGAACAGACAGATGGCTGGAGGTGATGGCATTAGCATCTAACAGTATGTGTCCCAACATTATGAATGAGTCACTCTTACAATTAACCCGTTGAGTTCAGAATCAACAAACAGTAAATAGTTCTTTACAGATATCATGGAATATATTGTGGATAATAATTACATAATATTCCCATCTCAGGTAGTCCAATATATAATTTCTCAGTCATCCTATACCCCTAGTGGACATAGGATGATTTTAGACATAAGAGGGTTCGGGGATGTCCCGGATGAGTCTGTCACAATTAGATTGTTGGCTTTGAAGGCCCACTAGAGTGATCTTTGCCCTAAATCAGTTTATATGTTTGACATTTGTGTTTGACACACCAAATGTGGCAAGCTGAGAAATGGAAGCTGAGAAAGCCTTGTACTATATAATAACAACATTTACTAAAACTACTAAAGGAGAAGGCAATCTCACATATTACCTTCTCTACTCCTCCTTAAAAGCATTACGTTTTTTTTTTTTACTGAAGACTGTAATTTGAGATAGAATAAACTACCAGTATTAATACAGTCAAAGATGACAACTGACAGGTAATTGAAAATGAAGGAGATTGAAAGAAATTGAGAAAAATTGTCATCATTTTTGGAACGACATCACCCAGTCATGATATTCAGATGTAGCTTGTAGTGGTACATTTAAAATAATTCCAGCTGTCAGAAAGCCCCAAGCAATGCAATTGTTTATCAGTTTTATTTAAAAAACAAATACTGGTGTACCTATGTAAGGTAGCTAACTAGCTTTGACAAAAGAAAAACATGAAAACTGTTAGGTTTCTATGCAGAGCTGCACCTAATTTTTCACTCTCCAATTTTAGTAAATCAACCCCAGTATTTCCAAATCTCTTTTCTTTGGTGAACATTTTATTTAAAAGAGAATTATTTTTTAAACTTGAAACTTCACATGGGGCACATTAATGGGTCATTACTGGAACCCTTTTATTTTACAATTTTATAGAATTTACCTTTTAAGGTGATCAAGTAATGTACTATTATCCCTTTAAAATTTGTAAGAGAACCATTGTGCCTTGCCTTGCTCTTATAAGTTTGTGAACATATGCCACCATTTATAGCCTTGTTTGGATGCTTGTTTTGTTTGAACGGAGGAAACTACTTAGATAGAGGTTGCAATTTCTGCAACTAACTACTACTTGCAATATTGTAATATATACATTTTTTAAAGCTTCTGCTAGTGTGTGATATTGTTTTTACATTTCTTTGCAAGAAGGTAAAAAACCTTCTGGGTGCAGCTCTCCTTCAAAGCCCCCCTTACACTTACCTGAGCCACATCCCGATCCAGAATTGTGCATAAGAGCATTGTGCACTGTGCCTTAAAGTGAGAAGTTTGTTTATCTTAATGAATTCTATGCATAAAGATAAAACGCTTTCTGTATGCAGCAGCCCCCCTCAGCCCACTTAATACTTACCTGAGCTCCCTCTAGATCCAGTGATTTTGCAAAAGACACTGAGCTGGCCAGGACTCCCCTCCTCATTGGCTGAGACAGCAGTGTGAAGCCATTTGCTCCCATTGCTATCAAAGTCAGTCAGCCATTGAGGAGAGAAAGGGGGTGGGGGCGGACCATAGCTCTGCATCTGAATGGACACAGGGAGCTGTGGCTCGGCTCAGGAGCCCCCATAGCAAACTGCTTGCTGTAGGGGAACTCAACAAGAGGGAAGGGCCAGGAGCACTGAAAAGCTCCCGAGAAGAGGAAGATCCAGGCTGCTCTGTGCAAATCCACTGCACAGAGCAGGTAAGTATACTAGACTATTGAGTGTTATGGCATCTGCAAATGTTTTTAGTCACTGTAAAAAATTGCTTCTCTGACGTTTTCCATTGAATTTCATTAAATGTTATCCATGCAAATGTTTTTGCATATGTGTAAAAGCTTGCAAGTGATAAGCATTCTGTGTATTCTGATGACTGTTTTAAAGGAATTCTGTATCTTGCTGTCAAGTGTAGTGCCAGTTACACATGCAATAACATCAGGTACATCTGCTGTGTCCATAGATGTTACAGAATAAAAAAAAATTGACTTCTGTCACTTCCACTTCCCTTTCAAAAAATAAATAAAAAATCAATACCTACGATGCCTTTCTCAATTTCTTCTGCTATAATCTAACTTTAAGCAGATATGTGGCTGGTAGAAAGCCAATAGCAGAGCAATGTATTTTGAAAAACATGTTTTTCATCCTAATACAAATCTCACAGTCCGACAAAGAGGTTGCTTATAGCATTTATTGTTACTTTAAAAAATGTACTGTGTATAATATATATATATATATATATATATATATATATATATATATATATATATATATATATATATATATATATATATATATATATATATATATATATAGAGAGAGAGAGAGAGAGAGAGAGAGAAAGATATCTCTATATCTATCTATCTATCTATCTATCTATCTATCTATCTATCTATCTATACATCTATCTATATATATATACACACACATATATATAATGTTAGTCTTCCCCAATTGTTGCACATACTATGCTTTCTTGATGTTTTTAATGGTGCTGAATTGCTAAAATACTAGCATGCTTCAATAATTCTGAATTCAGCATGATAAACAAATCAACTCTAGTAACCTAAACTTTAAATAAAATATTGTCTACTGGCTTTCTGTACCAGGAACTGTAGAAAGAAAAAAAAATGAATGAATACTGCTGTGAAAAATTCAATTTCCTTTCCTTTTTGAGATAACTTCTTGACAGATACCTTTCAAGATTTAATGGGCTTTTTCAGTGCTCTTACTGTGATAGAAACCAACAAGTAATGGCTATTGCAATAAAACATAGCTGTGCCCAAATGTGTTCAGATTATGTGCTGCTTCTTTATATAAAATCCCATCTTTTCCTCTGTTACTCTGCAGCTGAATATGGCCATAAACTTATTTTTTCAAGAAGTGGTGCTTTGATTAAATAAAAAAAAATAAGGAAAAAATAAGAAAATACTTATTATTTGTTTCAATGTGATGCAAAGGGTGAATGTGATTAAAGGTTTTGCTTGACCATTCAGTCAGTGTGTTCAAATATAATAATCAAGAAGGTGAAAGGATTTTTGTCTTCACTTAAAGCCAAAATTCAGACATTGGATTGTTAGCTGCAGATCACATCCATTCATAACTACAGGCAGTCCTGGGCAGCAGATGGCTGTAAGTATAATTATAAACATACAGCCTGTGAAAATGTAGTGGATGTAAGGGTCTGTCCTAACAAAAACACTTACTTCCACATCAGTGAAATAGTTAACCAGTGTTGTGTTACATGAAAAAAAAATCATACATTTATTATATTACAGATATTATAAAAGTACCCTTGCATAGATTAAAGGAGGGGAGCCAGCACTATCAGGCATAACTTTCCTCTGATTTGCACAGTGTGAAACACAGTTCAACATTGGGAACTTGCTGACAAAAAAGAGGGTGAAGACCTCATTACTGTACTTATAGTCCTTCATAGTCCAATCAGTAAGCAGTGTGTGGGTCAGTGACCAAGCTGCAATGCTTGTCTGCAGTGATGAAAAGTGAATTTGCTGACCTAACTATACTGACAGACTGGGTTGCATGTATCCCCATATTGGCTGAACTGTTTTATAAGTCTTCTAGCAGGTAAGACACATATAAATATATCAGTGAAGCTGGTAAGATAGCGCAGGGGGCTAATGCTCCTTGCACCAGTGTGTGATTGCCTATGTCCCAAGGGTTGCAGGTTTGATCCCGGCAGGGTCCATTCAGCCTTTCATCCTTCCAAAATCAGTAAAATGAGTACCATTGAGTTGGGTGATAATGACAACCATTATCAGCGCTTAGACACAGCGGCAATGCTGTAATTGGCGCTATATAAGTGTAAACATTATTATTATTGTATGTCAACAGCGTATGCTACTGCTAGTCCACAGTTCAGGTTTTAACTGATTGGATCTTTTATGTAAAGGCCAGAAGGCTGAATTTGATTATTGTTACTGGACAAAGCTGGAAGCAAAGCATTAAAAAACATGTTGAGGAAACCCTAAAGTGCATTCTGATATGTGGACTGACACTTTAAAAACATTTCATTTTAGGCTGAATCTCTCTCTCTCTCTCCCCCTCTCTCTCTCTCTCTCTCTCTCTCTCTCTCTCTCCTCTATCTCCTATCTCTCTCTCCTTGGACCTACCTTTAAGTTATAATATTGTCCGTGGCCTGGTTGTCAGTGGTGAAGACCATGGTTTGCTCTGTCCAGGTATGACACCAGAGCTGAGCGGCTGCCACGATCGGGTATAGTTCGAACAGGGAGGAAGTCCGGATAAACCCTGGGATTAAGAGTATCTCTGGAGGCCATGGTCCTGCAAACCAATGGTGGCCAAAAATTGCAGCGAAGCCTGTGGAGGCTGCAGCATCTGTCACTACCTGCGCTGATAAGGGCAATATACTGTAGATGGTATAAACATTGATATACCGCTCCAGGTAGTAAGGACCCCCTCCCACATTGACAGGTCCGCTACTGGCACAGTGTCTAAGTCAAGGATCTGATCGGGGTCCTGTGTCTGGGAGAGGAAGACCAGGAGGCGTGACACTCAAGATCGATCTTTGGAGAATGATCCTCATTGCAAAATTGAGCATTCCCAGGAGAGATTGAAGCTGCTTCTTAGTACACCACCGAGTACGGGTGAAGTTTTGGAGAACTGACCTGATGCGGGTCAGCTTGTCAAGGAGTGAAACGTTCACCATACTGGCCTTCTTACATAATGGGGGTTATTTACGAAAAGTGCACTTTTAAGTGTAGTCGCTGTAGATCTGAAGGGGACATGCAAGAAAAATAAAAAAGCATTTTAGCTTGCACATGATTGGATGATAAAATCAGCAGAGCTTTCCTTCATTTCAGAGCTTCCCCTCAGATCTACAGCGATCTACAGCAACTCCACTTACAAGTGCACTTTCAAGTGCATTTGTAGTGCAAAGTGGATTTTTCTTTAGTAAATCATCCCCATTGTATATAGTTCCAAGGTGTAGCCACAGAACCCTATGCTTGAAGTAAATGCTCAGGTGCTTACCCACAAATAAATCCATATAAATCCAAACCTGGTTTAGAGGCACTCATGGGTCTTGCAGAGGAGGAAGATCAAAAACAGCAGTGTTTTTATTGACTATGTTTCGATAAAGCTCAGTCCATCCAAAAAAGAGCTTCATCATTGTTTTATTGAAAATAAAAACACTGCTGTTGTTGAACTTCCTCCTCTTCAAGACCCATGAGTGCCTCTAAACTATTTTTGTATATATATATATATATATATATATATATATATATATATATATATATATATATATATATATATATATATATATATATATATATATATATATATATCATGCATAATACACACATGACTGCACACATAAAACACTTTATATGTATATGGACAGTTTTGAAGTCACTGCTGTGGAAATATGACATACATTTTCTGGAAAGCATTTCTAAAACGTGATTAATTTTGAAGGTCTTCTGAGATGGAAATAATAACAGCAAGTGAAGAAGAGAAGATAAATATGCATTGATATAGGAAATAAACCTATATTTGACTTATATTTAAATGTTATTCAAGGTACTGTATATCCCTCAAAGCTAAAAAATCTACATATCTACATAAATGAACTTAAAGCAGACCTTTTGCTGCTGTTCCTCAACCTCACACAGAATACTTTTCTTGGTCCCGGCTTCTGATACCTCCGGGAGGTGTGGGTGATGTCAACATGCTGCACCACTACCTGCTAGCATTGGTCTGGAGGGCATTCTCATGGTATTTAAAGAACTCAGCTTTCCCAGTTGTCATCATCTATGTCTCACAGAAGCATTAGAAGCTGGGGTCAAGGTTTTCTTATTTTTTTTTGTCAACACGTTTTCTTTCATGATTTTTATAAATAAGAATCTTGTTAGGGGGTGGTAGGCAGGCCTTCTATTTAATCTGGTGCTTCATCCTTTTTCATATCATCAAGTAACTAAACTAAACCATATTAGAGATGTTTTTATTACAGTATCTCTTTCTTCAAAAGCTTGTAGTGTTGTGCCACCTTTGCCTGTACAGTTACTATACATGCTCCTTTTTCATTTTATTCATGATACTTAGCTTTATTTTTATTTATTTTTAAATCAAAGAGAACTTTATTGAAATGTCCTAGTGATCCAGAGTGGCAGTACAATTGCCAAACAATAGTAACACAGCCAATAATGCCGATAAGTACATATCGTAATCATGTAAACATAAGTAAAGTACTCATAATCACCACTTGACCTTTGCTAAAAAAAAATCCCAATAAGTGTACATTGATTGGTTTTCACAAAAGTTATAGTGTCTACAAACTATGGGATATTTTTATTTATTTATGTTACTAGTAATGGCGGCAATCTTCTATATTGCAGCAGACATTCAGAAACTGACACTTTTGATGTTTTTTGGGGAACCAGTGACACTAATATAGTGATCAGTGCTTAAAATATGTACCTTCAGTGTACACTGGCACTGTCACTAATGACATTGGCAGGTAAGGGGTTAACATCAGGGGCAATCAAAGAATTAACTGTGTGCCTGACCAGTGTTTTTTTAAACTGTGGGAGGTGCTTTTACTAGGGGAAGACATGGATCCTAGTACCTGCTTTGCAGAGAAAAGAGGATCTATGCCTTCCCTCCTGTCAGAATGTCAATCTGCCTTGTTTACTTAGGCAGAGTGCCATTCTGCCTTTCTGCTCAAAAAATAATGGGTGCTGGCAGACATTGGGTCCACTGTACCCACTGCTGGGTTCCCACTGTGTGTGATCTAAGGGGGAGCGAGCTGCCAGCAGCGTGCATTTACACCCACTATCTGGAAGTACAGGATCACACACACATATATATATATATATATATATATATATATATATATATATATATATATATATATATACAGTATGAACAGAAAAAAACAGAAATTCACAGAAACCTAAGAGGCATTCCTCTGGTTTAACCCACTTAATTCACATATCACAGGGATATCAACATAAAATTCACGAAACCTCAAAAACATTTCCCCGTCATATCATTCTCCATATATACACGGAAAAGAGAAATCGTAATTCATTTTAGATATTCTTATCTTAGCCTAATTTCCTTCCCGTCTATCCGTCATCAAGGTCAACTCTCTACTCTAATAACCCCTTCTTTACAGTGATGCTCTTTTGTCCCTTTCCCAGCGGGAACCCCATGTCCCGCCAGACCAGGGGCAATCATACTGTCTCTCTCTGTTTCAGTTTATTTTACCTCCCTTATGCCCCCAACCCCTAACCTATCCCCCAAAACAAAAACAAACAACAAAAAAAAAAAGGGAAAAGTCTGTCCATCTGTCCGTCTCCCCCCCCCCCCCCCGGGACCCCCCGGCTACCGGCCCCTCTTCAATCCACATCCATCAGGGCCTTCCCCTCCTCAGAGTATCTAAATAGGTTCCATTCCGTCCACGTTTCTAAATATACCTTCCGCTTCTGCCTTGAAGTCCATACTAAATCCTCCATTCTATTCAGCTCTTCCACTCTAATAAGCCACATCCTTACAGATGGGGCCCGAGTCTGCTTCCACAACCTTGGGATACCAGCCCGGGCCGCGTTTAAGAGATGGGATACTACTGATTTCCTGTATTGCCTCACTGGTATCTCCACATCTTGTAGTATAAAGAAAGACCACTCGTCTGGTAATTGTTCCCTACTGAATCTTTGGGTTATTTCCCGTACCTTTCTCCAGTAGCTTAGAATCTTAGGACAAGCCCAGAAGATATGTAATAAGGTTCCTCCTTTTTTTCCACATCTCCAACATCTGTCTGTTATTTCTGGGAAACATTTATTCAATATCTCCGGGGTCCGATACCACTGGGATAGTATTTTATAATTCATCTCTTGTGTCTTTATACACATGGATGTTTCAAAAATATTCCTTACTATCTTAGTCTTTTGATCTTCTGTGAAAGGTCTACCCAATTCCCGTTCCCACTTATTAAAGAAGGGCATCTGAACATCCCCTGTTGGGGTGTTCAATAGATCACCAATTCTTGATAGAGAGTGTCTTAAAATCCCTCCCCCACTACAGTATCTCTCAAACATTGTCAATCTTCGACCGTATCTAGCTGGTGGTTTTAGGGAGTCTAAGAAATGGTGCAATTGTAAAGATCTCCAAAAAACCAACTGATAAGGCAAGTCCTCCTTTTCCATCTCCCGCCTGGTAATCCATCCACCCTCCCTCAAAAAGTGCGATGCTTGGAACCTCCCTTGTTCCCTCAATCTACTAAAGGGTCCATTCCCTAACCCTGGTTCAAACTGTGGATTTCCCAAGATTGGAAAAAGTGGTGAATCCTCCGTAGACAGAACCCCCCTCACGAATAGCTTATGTGCCACCCGCAGGGTGGGGCCTATCAACGGGTGGGACTTGGTATCTGATGGAAGACCCCGGTAACACCAGGCCGCCCGCTGCAGAATACCGCCGCATTGATCCTGCTCAAGCCCCGGCCATAACTTTTCTCCAGCATGCCGACTCCAATCAATGAGTCGGCACAGTAGTGCCGCTTGATAATATCTATAAATATCTGGGGCCGATATTCCTCCGTCGCGTTTAGCCAATGAAATTATACTGGCCTTAATTCTTGGGCGTTTGTTTGCCCATATAAACCCATTAATAAAAGACTGTGCTTGCCTAAAAAAAGATCTGGGTATTTCAATCGGGAGGGTCTGAAAAAGGTACAGAAACTTGGGTAGTATGCTCATTTTAACAATGCTAGATCTTCCAAGCCATGAATGGAACCCCTTCCGCCAACCGTCCAGGAGAGCCCTCATTTTGGACAGCAAAGGAAAAAAATTAAGTTTAAAAACTTGCATTAGGTCCGCCGGGATAGAGGTCCCCAGGTATGTAAGAGCAGTATCAGACCATTTAAATCTAAATTTTGATTTCAATATCCTTAATTCTCTCCCCGGTATCGCCACTCCCATCGCCTCCGATTTATCATAGTTAATCTTAAAGTTGGACAACTCTCCATACACATTTAGTTCTTGTTCCAGGTTAGGGAGGGATTCCATCGGGCTGGTCACACTAAACATCATGTCATCAGCATAAGCTGAAGTTTTGTATTCTGTACCTTTCAAGGACACCCCCTTAATACCAGAGTTCAGCCGGATCCGACTCAGCAGCGGTTCAACAGTCAGGGCAAACAATAGCGGTGATAGAGGGCAGCCCTGCCTTGTCCCATTTGAAAGTTTAAAGGGAGGTGATAGTGTTCCATTCACTCTAACTTGGGCCGTTGGTTGTGTGTAGTTACTTGCAATCCAATGCAACATCTTCCTCCCGAACCCCATGTGTCTTAACACCGCAAACATAAATTGCCAGTTGATCCGGTCAAATGCTTTCTCTGCATCTGTTCCTAGAAAGACACAAGGGGTTCGGGTGGTACCCACCAGGTGGATCAGATTCATGGTCTTGACTGTATTGTCTCGGGCTTCCCGCATCGGGACGAATCCCACCTGATCTTTATGGACAAGTTCTAGCATATTCTGCTGTATCCGCCCTGCCAAAATCTTGGCAAAGAGCTTCAGGTCTTCATTTAGTAGAGAAATTGGTCTATAACTCCCACATTGGGAGGGGTCTTTTCCTTCCTTAGGAATCACAGCTATCACCGCTTTTAATGATTCGTTATGGAACATACCGGAGTCCCCTAGACTATTAAACAGTCTCACCATAAATAAGCCCAATTCGGGCATAAAAGCTCTATAATAATGAATTAAATAGCCATCCGGCCCAGGTGCTTTCCCTCCCTTCCCCCTTTTCACTACCTTCTGTAACTCTTCGATTGTGATCGGTTTTTCCATTTCCTGACTCCTTTCCGATGTCAAGCTGGGGGTGCCTGAAGTTGCTATATAATTACCCATTTCCGCCTCATCTTGAGAGCTTGTTTTCAAATTATATAAAGAGCCATAAAATTCCCCAAATCTCCCTGTATATATATATATTAGGGCTGTGAAAATTAAAGATTAATTCCTCAATTAATCGTTAATTTTTTTGATCGATCAAAATTCTTTTGATCGGTACTAGTGGTGCAACGGATCGTAAATGATCCCTGATCCGAACGGGTCACCATATGCGGATCTGCACACCACGTAATCCAGCTGCTGCCTTGGCCATAGGAAAGGTCGCAGCTTCGGCCTAGCTCCCGGAGTGGATATATATTGGCCCGGATTCACAAAGCACTTACGCCGACGTATCTCGAGATCACAAACCGAGATACGCCTAAAAATAGGCTTCATCCGACTGACGTAACTTGCCTACGCCGTCGTATCGTGGGCGCATATTTACCCTGGATGCAAGTGGCGCTCCCATTGATTTCCTATTCAAATATGTAAATGAGGGAGATACGTCGATTCACGAACATACTTGCGCCCGGCGCATAATATACGCGGTTTGTGTAAGTCGTAAGTCGAACGTAAAGTTATTGCCTATATATGAGGCGCAACTCATGCTAAGGTTATGGACCAGGGAACACAGCCGTCGTAATTTACGTCGTTTGCGTAGTACGTGAATAGGGCTGGGCGTAGGCAGTGATCCGTCGTATATTCGGGAGTAGTTCCGACGTGATTCTGAGCATGCGCACTGGAATACGTCCATGGGACGGCGCATGCGCCATTCATTTTAAGTACTTGTATGGCACTCGGCCCATCATTTGCATGGTGTCACGCCTCATTAGCATGGCTCACGCCCACTTCCACCTACGACGGCTTATGCAGAGGGAACCCAGCACAGTTTGGGAAGCAAGTGCTTTGTGAATTTGGTGCTTGCCTCTCTGCGCTACGTCGCCAATGTATGTGAATCCGGCCATAGTGTATATATATATATATATATATATATATATATATATATATATATATATATATATATATATATATATATATATATATACGATCCTGCACACAGTGGCCATCCTGTAGCAGTAAAACTGCTATAGGGCGGTCAGCTAGTGGTTAATTTTTACTCATGATTTGTGGTTTTCTTCATTTAAACTTACATTGGACTTTACTGACACAAAGACAGTTCCCAACATGTCAGCCACATCTGCAAATTGGAGATGTGAACTATGTGGAATAATTTGTATATTTGTAGCAAATGCTGTTAACAGTTTTCTTTCAATTTAGTTACCACTGCAATTTTCCTCTATGAGTCCTGAAGAAGCAATACGAGAGACACATTGAACAATGAGGACTCATGCCCTGTACACACGATCAGTTTGTCTGATGAAAATGGACCTATAGACCGTTTTCATCAGACGAACCGATCGTGTGTGGGCCCCATCAGTTTTTACCATCGGTGAAAAAAAATAGAACCTGTTTTAAAATTTTCGTATGGTTAAAAAACCGATAGAAAAAAATGATCGTCTGTGGGGAAATCCATCGGTCAAAAATCCACGCAGAATCAAGTTGACGCATGATCGGAAAGCATTGAACTTCATTTATCTCTGCACGTCGTTGTGTTTTACGTCACTGCGTTGGACACGATCAGATTTTTAACCAATGGTGTGTAGGCAAGACTGATGAAAGTCAGCTTCATCGGATAACTGATGAAAAATCCACCTCAGACGAACCGATCGTGTGTACAGGGCATTACAGTATGTCCACACAATATTATCTTCACAGAACATAAATGCAGATAATATTAAGAGGACAATAAAGAATAAGTGTGTTGCAGTGAGAAATAAGTTGGTTTTCTTTCTATTTGTATACAGGCTATGTTTTTATGACCTATGGTTCACTATGTGATGCTACAGAAAATTTTGCAATAAGGATTTGTATATGGTTTAATAAAAATATATGTTTGTCCTGCTTCTGTGCCAGTAAAATCTGATGATTTTTCTTTGTGACGCAAGTTTGGTATACCGGTATATTGTAGATGTGGCATTACAGTGGTCTTATGCCCTGTACACACGATAGGTTAGTCTGATGAAAACGGTCTGATGGATTTTTCCATCAGTTATCCGATGAAGCTGACTGATGATTAGTCGTGCCTACACATCATCAATTAAAGCGGAGGTTCAACCTAAAAACATGTATTTAACATTCCATTCAGCATAATTCCAACATTTACACTATGCCGTTTTTTTGTTTTTTTTTGCTGTACATACCATCTTATTGTTATTTTCCACCCGGCGTTCCTATGCAGAGGTTAGATGATTGACGCCTTGTGAAAAACGTCCCCCCGGCGCATAAGGCACGTCACCAGTTTTCCGAAAGTAGCCGGCTCTATACGGCGCCTGCGCAGTCAGCTCTACACGGCAGGCGCCGTATAGCGCCGTATAGACCCAACTAGCAGTTTGGCTACTTTTGGAAAACTGGTGACGTGCTTTATGCGCAGGGGGGATGTTTTTCACAAGGCGTCAATCATCTAGCCTCTGCATAGGAACGCCTACTCCCGCGGGAGTGAGAACCCGGAAGCCGGGTGGAAAATAACAATAAGACTGTATGTACAGCAAAAAAACTGCATAGTGTAAATGTTGGAATTATGCTGAATGGAATGTTAAATACATGTTTTTTAAAAAAAACTATCGTGTCAGAACGCTATGACGTAAAACACAACAACGTGCTGAAAAAAATTAAGTTGAATGCTTCCATGCATGCGTCGACTTGATTCTGAGCATGCATGGATTTTTAACCGATGGACGTACCTACAGACGATCGTTTTTTTCTATAGGTTTTTTATCCATCAGATAGTTTTAAAACAAGTTCCTATTTTTTTAACCTATGGATAAATAACCGATGGGGCCCACACACGATCAGCTTGGTCTGATGAAAACAGTCCATCAGACCGTTTTCATCAGACTAACCTATCGTGTGTACACAGCCTTATTGTTGTATAGATGTTTTATTTATTTGTCGATCAGACTAAAAATGCAATGCTTGCAGTGTCAGCAAAGAAAGTTGTTATACAATCAATCATTGCTGTAGCTTTTGAAAAGCTAATTGTATTTTACTTTAAGATTTAAGAATATTATAATATTTACAGTATATAAATCACTGCTTTTTAATCAGTCATGAACACTGAGTATATTTATTCCTGACCCACTGTTGACACCCCCCCCACAAACACACACACACACACACACACACACACAAATTGACTGTCTGACAAAGTTTATATATATATATATATATATATATATATATATATATATATATATATATATATATATATATATATATATACAGGAGATAAAGAGCAGCATTGTTATTTTTTCATCTACTCGGTTTCATTTATTTGCAGATGAAAGGGGTGATAAAGTGTTTGTTAACCTAAAAAAATTAGACTGTTACCTTACAGTATGTTACACAGCACAGTTTGTGTGCTGTGTAAATTGGCCCTCAGTGTCACCTGAAATACCTGGCTGATCCAGCCTGGTTCTTCACTCCCCCCTGTAAACTGAGCATGATTTATTATGGCTGCTGTGCCCTGACACCATGATCAGTTTACGTGCCTCTTCTGTGTCTCATGTCTCTCTTGTGTCCTGTGTCAGGGCCCACCCCCTCCCTTCCTGCTGCTGAAATGACATTTCATATCATATATAATCCTCCTTATCTCCTAACGATATGTGCTCCTGTGTCTGTGTTGTATAAAAAACAATGCAGTATATACCTAATTTTAGAGCACCAATTAGCATTCACGAGACTGGCTGGCTCACTCCTCCTCTCCTCCTTCCCTCCTGACCGACGTCAGTGGGGGAATCTCGGCCCCACCTGCTGCATCTGTCAGACAGGGAGAGGAGAGTCGGCCGGTCATGTGAGCGCCAATCGGTGCTGTGAAATTAGGTATAATCTGCATGTTTTTATTTAAAACACACAGGAGCACCTATCGTAGACAAGGAGGATTATATAAAGTTCTTACAGTGGGTTAACAACAATGTTAAAGATATTCGACAAGCAAAAACAAGTTTTTTATCACACGTTTTTCTTCTTTTCTGTTTACAAATAAACAATCTTTCTTCATAAATGTATGCCAAAATATATACTGCTACATTTCTTTGGTGAAAACAACCCAAATCAGTGTATATTATGTAGTCTTATTGCATCAACAAACTATGGTGGGGGGGCGGATGTTTTGCATTGCGTGTCGACAAATCACTACCCACGCTGGATGTGCGGCGTTAACCATGCAGTTAGTTTCCACACTCACGGGCAACATGGTAGAATTCATGGTGCTGTTTGGCCGGACACATAGTTGTCCGGTTGAGGCACCCCTACTTCCTCTCTGCCTTGTGGTGTGAAGTTGGTGGGTTGTCCTGTGGTGGCGCTTATTTGGGCGTCTCCCTGAGCAGTTTTGGCACTCAAGGCTCTCTGCACACCGGATTATCATGAAGCTGGGGTTTCTCTTACCCCCCCACCTATCCCACGCACAACAGGTAATTGTGCACTTCCCATCCTCCCCACGTGCCCATCCTCCCCACGTGCTCCACTTCCTAATTGCCACTGGTGGGTAACCACTTTCCTTTCCCACAGCTTATAGTCACATAGGTACCCGCATATCAAGACCTGTCAGTCCTCACCACTGCACTTGTCCTCTTTCCCACCAGCACAGGATCTCCACCTCCACTCCACCCCACGCATACTCCCTTTTGAGACCATTATGGTTCACCTCGTATTTTCACTCCCTTCACAGGAGTGCCTTGTGAATTCCATGCCTGCCCTGGTTTATGCCTGTGTGTCATCTCCGCAGGGCTGTCCACCACAGCTCCCGGTTGGAGGTGCCTTTGGATGGCTTGCGACACCCCGGCTACCATACTACCAGTACATCTACCCGAGAAAGTAAACATGCACCTTGTGTGGGGTTTTATTTACCCTACCCCTGTTTATGTCTCTCATTATATTTATTTTTTATTATTCATATACTATAATTCTATTATAGATTCATTACATGCTTTGCTCCTGACGAGTGGTTCAAAAGCCATGAAACGCATAGAGCCACCAATTGCCGTGCTTCTACTAATATCTATCCAGATTTTTCAGCTTTTTTTTAAATATCCATATTTACAGGAAATAGGTCCTGCAGGCATTACCCTGACAATGTTTTTATCTAACCTTGGTTTGGTGAACTTTGGAATGTTATTGTGGTTTTACCATGAGATACCAATGTTATTACTATGTTCATTGCTAATACCCGTTTACCATTGATACTAGTACTATATGTATGTAATACTGTTATAATCAATAATCAATAAAATTCCTATATTTCACCAATTAATTGTTTGCTACCATGTGCTTCATATAAAGTCCCACCCCCTTGCTCTCCTCCTCTTGAATTTAATAGGAATGGAAACACATGACCTCACCAGGCCATGGTTTTTATGTAAAGTCCCTAGGTATGGAAATACATGACCTTACCAGGAGGACATGGCTTCATTAAAGTCCCTAACAAACCCCCACTACTTTATTAAACTATGATACATATATATGATATGGACTGGGTAATGTGTTAGGAATGAAAGGATGGCACATCATTTGATGGAAATGAAAATTATCCACCTACATAGGGCTGAATTCAAAGACACCCCAAAAATCTAAGTGAAAAAATTATGCAGCAAGCTAGTCCATTTTGCTGAAATTTCATTGCAACAACTCAAAATGGTCCTGAGTAGTTTGTATACCCCCAAGTGCTTGTATGCATGCCTGACAACATCAGGGCATGCTCCTAATGAGACGACAGATGTGTCAGGGGGTATTTCCTCACAGATCTGGATCAGAGCATCACTGAGCTCCTGAACAGACTGAGGTGCAGCCTGGCAGCACCGGATGGACCGAAACATAATGTCCCAGAGGTGTTCTTTTGGATTTAGGTCAGGTGAGCATGGAGGCCATTCAATGGTATACATTTCTTCATCCTCCAGGAACTGGCTGCATGCTCTCGCCACATGAGGCCGGGCATTGTCGTGCACCAGGAGGAACCCAGGATCCACTGCACCAGTGTAGGATCTGACAATGGGTCCAAGGATTTTATCCCGATACCTAATGGCAGTCAGGGTGCCATTGTGTAGCCTATAGAGGTCTGTGCGTCCCTCCATGGATATGCCTCCCCAGACCATCACTGACCCACCACCAAACCGGTCATGCTGAATGATGTTACAGGCAGTATAAAGTTCTCCGCGGCTTCTCCAGACCCTTTCACATCTGTCACATATGCTCTCATCTGTAAAAAGCATGGGGCACCAGTGGCGGACCTTCTAATTCTGGTGTTCAATGGAAAATAGAGGATGTCGGGCCCTCAGGCCACCCCCATGAAGTCTGTTTCTGATTGTTTGGTCAGAGACATTCACACCAGTGGCCTGCTGGAGGTCAATTTGTAGGGTTCTGGCAGTGCTCATCCTGTTCATCCTTGCACAAAGGAGTAGATACCGGTCCTGTTGATGGGTTAAGGACCTTCTACGGTTCTGTCCAGCTCTCCTAGAGTAACTGCCTATATCCTTCATGCTCTTGAGACTGTGCTGGGAGACATGGCAAACCTTCTGGCAATGACACGTATTGATGTGCCATCCTAGAGGAGTTGGACTGCCTGTGCAACCTTTATAGGGTCCAAGTATTGCCTCGTGCTACCAGTAGTGACACTGACCCTAGCCAAATGCAAAACTAGTGAAAAACAGTCAGAAAAGATGAGTAGGGAAAAAAATGTCAGACACCTCCACCTGAAAAAAAACATTCTTGTTTTGGAGGTTGTCTCATTGTTGCCCATCTGGTGCACCTATTGTTAATTCCAATTAACAGCAAAGCAGCTGAAACTGATTATCAACCCCCTCTGTATACACCCCTCCCCCTCTGCTACTTAACTGACCAGATCAATATCCCAGGAGTTCTGATTCAAAAGTGTTCCTTTAATTTAATCTAACTTTTTAAAGCCAAAAAATGCCAGGACAGTACAAAAACTCCTCAAATTACCTTTTTTTTTGGAAATGAGACAGCCCAATGTATTTAGTAAGAGGTATGGTGAGTTTTTTGAAGTTGGATTTTTTCACAATTTTTTAATAAAAAAAAAAAACACTTTTTTTATACATACTATGTTTGTTTATAACAGTGATAATCACTGTTATAATCAACCATTTTTTTCTGAATGAA
This sequence comes from Rana temporaria, assembly GCF_905171775.1. NCBI lineage: Eukaryota > Metazoa > Chordata > Amphibia > Anura > Ranidae > Rana > Rana temporaria. The sequence goes on from NC_053493.1 coordinate 224,468,623, forward strand.
CTCCATTCATTCAGTGTGTACTATTGTGATAAGCTGTGACTGGCCACAGTCAATCACATGGTACAGATTAGCTGTGACTGGCCCTGTTTGTACCATGTAATCTCTGTGACAAATCACAGAGATCAACACAATAGTACACAATAGATGGCATGAGTGGAAGCCGTTCAGTGTGTGCAATTGTCATGTCGTCTTCTGCGATTGATCACAGTGATCACATGACTATATGACATAAAGACTATATGACATAAAGGAAGCATTGTTTGTCCTAAAAAATGAACAAGTTACTGTCAGTTTGCTATTTAAATGGCAAAACTATTGCCCATTAGGGATGAGCCCGATGTTCGAGTTAAACGTAAGTTTGACTCGAACATCGAGTGTTCGCCTGTTCGCCGAATAGCAAACAATTTGGGGTGTTCGCAGCAAAATCGAAAGCTCCAAAACACCCTTTAAAAGTCTATGGGAGAAATCAAAAGTGCTAATTTTAAAGGCTTATATGCACGGTATTGTCATAAAAAGTGTTTGGGGACCTGGGTCCTGCCCCAGGGGACATGTATCAATGCAAAAAAACGTTTTAAAAATTGATGTTTTTTTTGGGTAGAAGTGATTTTAATAATGCTTAAAGTGAAACAATAACATTCCTTTAAATGTCATACCTGGGAGGTAACTATAGTATGTCTGTAAAGTGGTGCATTTTTCCCGTGTTTAGAACAGTCCCTGCGCAAAATGACATTTCTAAAAGAAAACAAGTAATTTAAAACTACTTGCGGCTATAATAAATTGTCGGGTCCCGGCAATATAGATAAAAGTAATTGAAAAAAAATGGCAGGACCCAGGTCCACAAACACTTTTTATGACAATAACTTGCATATTAACCTTTAAAATTAGCACTTTTGATTTTTCACATTTGTGTCTCATAGACTTTAATGGTGTTCAGGTGTTCACATTTCTGCTGCAAACCGAACCAGGGGGTGTTTGGCTTATCCCTATTGCCCATTAATAGGCCACAGGCCGATAGCAAAAAAATGAAAATTGCTCTGGTCCATAAGGTGTGTACAAATGTGAGAGCTGAAGTAAATAAACATGCCCTAGAGTTTAGGCTATTGTAGGTTGTAAAGAGACAAGAATATGTCATATATCCACAACCGTTAAGCTTGTATTGCTAATTGATTTCTTAAAAAACAAAATGTATTTTAGATAAATGTATACAACACTAGAGATATTTCAGATTTTATGGCTGACATTAAGTTAGTTTACAGTCAGAGAATATCCTTGATTTTGGACCTAGGTCATTTTATGTATACATTTATAGACAAAAGTCAGTTTCCTCCCATGGTAGACACCAGGAAAATAATAAATGTAATCAAAACTAATAGGAAATAACCACCCTACTATCCTACTATCCTACAACAATGGCCTACAATGGTCACCAGAATTCTATTGGTGGGAGTATACTACTGTATAAACTGTTTTATTAAATTATATATCAGTTAAACAATAAAGCTGTGTTATTAACACTATGCTTTTTTAGGTAACTCTAAAAATTGGTTGTATGTCTGGGTCCTGAAAAAAATGTTAGTGATGAAACATTGAACTTACAACACCATATCATACCAATGTATGGATTGTATTTATTTAATCTGCATATATCCATTTTTGTATTGTGTGCAAATTTTATGTATTAACTTTCCCCTGTAGGAGTATCCCCAAATCTAAACGGTTTCAAATAATAAAAATGTTATGATATTACCTAATATTTCTCCTTTCTGTGGCCAATTTGGTCCATTGGTGTAGGATACTGGGTTTTTTTTCTGGTTATCTCCTATTAGTTCTGTATGTATTGTTTAGATGAGGCCCAAGTTTATCCCTTTTCTTTTTCATAATAAATGTCAGAAATGTTCTGTCTTCAAATGTCCCACATGAATACTACTCTTCTGTGACATGCCACAACAATGGTTAATGAATGTTTAGGGAGAAAAAGCTCCCTATGATTTTATGCCTGAATTTTAGTAGATTAACTAAATGGATATTGGGATTGTAGGAGATTCCTACATTTTAGCTCTCATGTTGTTTAAAATTACTTCAGTCATACAATGGTAAGCATAAAAATAAGGTTACCCAGACTTTAATCCTTGATTGATCTCAAGGAAAAAAAATACCAAAAACATAAAGACCGGGCAAAGATTATGTATAGTTGGGGGTAGGGGATTTACTGGTACCACATTCTCTAATATCACATTGTCACAAATGAAAATCCCTAAACAAAGCAAGTTTAAATAAGACTTTAACCACTTGCCGACCAGCGCACAATGATATATGTCGACACAATGGCATGGGCAGACAAATGGGCGTACCTGTATGTCCCTTTAAATTTTCTGTCCAGCAGGCGTGCTCGCCCGCCGCGCGCCTTGTCAGTGCGCCTGTGGGTCACGGGAACTCGATGTTTGTAAACAAGGCATTCCCCTGTTCTGCCTAGTGACATGTCAGTGATCTACTGTTGCCTGTGATCGGGATCAGTGACTTAATTGTATTTTTTTTTCTTTTAAAAAATTGGCTGACCACATCTTATATCCTGATGAACCAATTTTCTATCCTGGCTGGATACCATTCAATGTTCCACATTGGTTTTTATTGCACACTCTGTCAACATCTGTAACAGGTAAAAATATGTATGAAATAGGTAATTAATATATTATATTAATTAATACATAATGACCTTTGTCTTTAGATTTTAAGACATTTAAAAAATGTTGTTCTTCCTGAAAAAGCAGATTCTGTCCTGTAAAATGCATTAAAGAAACCATTATGATGTGAATGCTAGCATTTGGGGTCAAGTCACTTTGTATTTGTCTAAATTGTGATTATAGACTAACTTGTTTGTTAAATGTGCAATTTATCCATTTTGAGATTTTAATCTGTTAATATTTTAACAAAAAAAATATTGCATGTATATTTTTAATATACTCATGGTGTGGTACCATTAAAATCCTATATAGTTTTGCTTTGTTTGGGGATTTTCCTTTGTGCTAATGTGAAGACAGGGGGTCCTTAAAATAATTTAAACACATTCTGACAACAGGTAAGTTATGCCGCGTACAGACGGTCGTTTTATGCAATGTAAAAAAACAACGTTTTTTGTGAAGTAAAAAATGTCGTTTTTGAAACTTCAATTTTCAAAAACGATGTTGCCTACACACCATCGTTTTTTCACAGTGCTCTAGCAAAGCGAGGTTACATTCACCACGTTTTCCATTGAATCTCGCTTCATAACTAGCTTCTGGGCATGTGCGGGTGTAAAAACGTTGTTTGAAACGTCATTTTTTGCTACACACGGTCAATTTCTGTGAAGTAAAATACGACGTTTTGAAAAACGACACATAAAATTGAAGCATGCTTCAAATTTTTTTGGTCGTTTTTCAGAAGACATAAAACAACGTTTTCTCCCACACACGGTCAATTAAACGACCGTCTGTACGCGGCATTACACATAAGCACACAGCTTATAGAGACACAGAGTTTTTTTTTAAAGGTCATGTACAGTATAACATAATTATATTACATTGATAGTATGTATCATCATTAAAGCGTGTATATGCAGAACAAATATAATATAGTGTATAACAAATATACTCTATTGGTATCTCAATTCTCAATAGAAAATATTATTATATATTACAGTATATTTTTTCTATTTTTGTATTTTTCACAATTTTAGTTACCTGCCCCGGTCTTGCATTTTCACAAACGAACGTATCATAAAACATTGCAAATTGTGGTGCATTGTCATTGACATCCAGAATCAGTATGTAAACAGTGGCCCGTGTTGTTTGCTTAGGATTATCTGAATAAAAAAGGACAAAAAAAAGAAAATTGTTTACTAACACTAACTAGAATAATGACAATAATGTGAAAATGACAATGTGAGTAACAAAGGCAATATAACAAATTGCAAAAATAAATAACAGTTAAATATATTTAATATTATTTTTACAGCACAACAATTTGTATAAAATGTATACACGTTAACAAAATTAAGAAGTTAGTTCTCACAGGTGTATTTTTTGTTTTGAATTCTGCCTTATGACTTTAGAAAGCTGAAATCTGGACCCATTGATATCACGTCACATTGATTTAGACAGCTTTTGAGCATGCTCTGTTAAAAAGCATAACAATTGTAGATGTCCAATTCTATGGCTCTCCTAAACCATTTACAGTTGAACAAAGAGCTGAAAGCGGAGGTCATGCGAAAAAATAATAATATTAAAAGCCAGCAGCTACAAATACTGCATCTGCTGACTTTTAATAAATGGACACTTCCAGTGTGCCCGCGATGTCGGCAGCAGAAGACGAGCAATTGCTTGTCTCTCTGCTGCCCTCACCGCCTTTCAACTTCACTGCCCAGTTCCCTACTGTGCATGCGCGAGTAGCGCGGCTCTTTCCCAGTGGTCCCTGCTGTCTCCTGGGACCAGTGTGTTTCTCAGAAGGCAGCGGGGGGGGACGGGAAGTGGAGTGACAACCGTGGGAGTTTCTCCCTTGAAGTGGGTGCAAATACCTGTATTATTAAGGTATCTGCACCCCCCTCCCCTTGAAAGGTGCCAAATGTGACACCGGAGGGGGCGAGAGTTCCGAAAAGCGCAAGTTACATTTTTAGGTGGAACTCCACTTCAAAGTGGCTGTAGACCTGATTTTTTATTTTTTTTTGCTGTCACAATGTAGAGTAAAATATTTCCTGTCATCTGTGCCCAGTCTTGCCACACAGAGTTAATCCAGCTCTGAGAAATCCTCTTATTGTCCAGTGAGTTAAAACGGACTAACAGAGAAAAACCTTAGTCCGTTCCGCCCCCTTGCTGTGAGTGACAGGTTATTTACATATCTCATGCACTAGCTTGGAGACAGGCATTATTTTTTAATTTCCACCCCCACTCCTTTTCTGAAGTCATGTGGTTACTTTTCTGGATTTTGGCTGGATGTTACTGATCATAGCAGAATTCAGTGTAAGAAATACATAGGACAAAATTTGCTGTTTTTTCCCAGTCTGAGCTCTACTGTACAGAGGATCGCAAGAGGCTGATGCCAAGTCAAATTCAGTAACTTACACTGTTTGTATTTAAAAATGCATACACACTCTCCACAGCAGAACCCTTGTCAAGTTTATGTATCTCATCTTGCAGGATTGTCTTTCCATTTGAAAATGAATTAATACTATCTTAAAGCACAGCAGTTTGCCTCATTTACTAATGGAACAAATAAAAAAAACTAATATTTTTGTCTCATTGGTAGATCTCTGTGACTGCTACTGATGATCATTTAGAAATAATAGATGGCAGATCATGATTTTGCAACAAATGAAGGTTGAAATTCTAGCTACGTTATATGCCTCATAAATTCCATTAAATAAGCTTAAAAAGCGATGGGAGTTTGCCAGGTATATAAATGCATTGTTAATGAAGTTAATGTTTATTTACCGAATTTCTAGTTCCACGTAAATGGTAAATCAGTGTGCATGAAATTAGGGAAAGTTATGTACAATAAATTGAAAGAACAGAAAGTGGTGGCCAAGCTTTAAAACTGGGCAAAATTCCATCAGCTCAAGAATTGATATATTACTTTTTCATTAGAAAAAATTGCAGCTGGGTGGCAGAAATGGAATGTTATTTTATGGAAGTGTTGGGTCCTGTTGCTTTGGGCCCATCAGAGGACATACATTTTCAATTTAACAGAAAAAGTTTAAATTTTTAATGTAATAATAGATCTATACAAAATATGCTAACAAAAATGCTGGTAAGAAGAAATAATGAGGGGTTCAAAATAGAGAACTTAACAAATGTCAACCAATATTGTGATCCTATTGTGAGTTCCAGTCTTTTAATGTTTATTAAAAGTCAGCAGCTACAAAAAGTGTAGCTGCTGACTTTTAATAAAAAGACACTTACCTGTCCAGCGATGTGGCCACCCGAAGCGTTGCTCCTCTTCCCGTTCCTCACCTCGGAACCTCCATTCACATTCTGGGCACCCAGCTTTCGGCTTCACGGCTGGGCACGCACTGCGCTGTGCTCCCAAAATGTACAGGCGATCTCCTGGGACCTGTCACGTGTCCCAGGAGATTGCCTAGTTGGAGGGGCCGACTCAGGGCAGAGGAGGAGTCACCTAGGCGGTCCCACTCAGGAAGTCCCTTTCCTACTGAAGCCCCTACTCTCCCCCAAAAAAATGACATGCCAAAAGTTTTTAAAGCGGAAGTTCCACTTTTGGGTGGAACTCCACTTTAAAGTGGATGTAAACCTGATTCGTGAAATTTTAGCTGGGCACATATATCTGCAGTGTTTTGTTATCTCGCTTTAAAGAGCTAAGTCCCATAGCTCTCTCCTGAACCGTTCCTCTGTTATCAGCCTGATAACTCCTAAAAAATTCTCAGACACATCAGAAAAAAGCAGCCCAAAATTTCTATACGATTCGACGTACAGTTTCGCTGCTCGTCGAATCTTCTTTAAACATCCGACAGACACCATAAGTTTTCAATGGCAGATTCAACCTTTATTCATTTTGATTTTCAGACGAATGCAATTTCTAACGAAAAACTAAATAAATAAAAACAAATTTCGGGAGTTACTAAATAAATGTATTTTTCGGGCAAAAATGAAATTCCGAAACAAAATATTTCAGTGTGCACATGTCTACTAACAACTGCTTCAGTACCAGAGCATTTTTTTTTAAATATCTAATTTCTACACACTATGGCCCGGATTCTTAAAGCACTTACGCCGACGTATCTACTGCTACGCCGCGTAAGTGCAGGAATGCGCCGCCGTATCTATGCGCCTGATTCTGCTATTAAGATACGCCTGAATTTTGGCTTCATACGACCAACGTAAGTTTCCTACGCCGTCGTATCTTGGGCGCATATTTACGCTGGCCACAAGGGGCGCTTCCATTGATTTACGCGTCGAATATGCAAATGACCGAGATACGCCGATTCACAAACGTACTTGCGCCCGTCGCAGTAGTATACGCCGTTTACGTAAAGCGTACGTCCAGCGTAAAGTTATTCCACCTATGGGAGGTGCATCCCATGCAATGGTATGGACGATGGAACAGCAGTCGGATTTTACGCTGTTTACGTAAGTCGTACGTGAATGGGGCTGGGTGTAGGTTATGTTCACATCATAGGCATTGAGCGTTGTATCTTAGGGAGTAAATTTGACGTGATTCTGAGCATGCGCGCGCATGCGCCGTTCGTTCGGCCCTTCATTTGCATGGGGTCACGGTTACTTTAAATGTTTCATGCCCACTACCTTCCTACTTTGAATTAGGCGGACTTACGCAGGCCAATTTATGTTAAGCTGGCGCAACATAGGGAGCGAGTGCTTTGTGAATACTGCTCTTGCCTCTCAGAGTTACGTCGGCGTAGCGCATATGAGATGTGCTACGCCGGAACAAAGATGCGCCGATCTACGTGAATCTGGGCCTATATCTTTTCATTTTTCTTGTCTATCCTAATGTATTATCCATATATTTTTTTTTTTTTTTAGAAGTGAAAGAGCTTTCATTTGGTAGCAAATTTGGATACATACATTTTTACATTTATTGAGAATAAATAGAATACTTGGAATAGAAAGAAAGCGAATACATAGTAAAGCAGAAAAGTTTGACCTATTTATGTCATTTGCACACCCACATATATTTACCCCAAAACATAATCAACAAAGTCTGTTGATTAAAATGATATCAAATCAGTGTGACATTGGGGTCGTGGCCTGCAGCGGAGCTGGATGGAAGCATAACTCTGGAGCTCCGGTATCCTCGTGGACACAGTGGCTCCCACCTATATTTCATTCTAAGGCCTCACTTAGATACTGATCCCCATCCATAACCCATATTCTGTTTGCATCACACTTGATATAACTTTACATTTACAAAATCTCAATGAGTATGAAGACAAGTGCATATGGCTAAATAGGTAGTGGACTGGAAATGACTTTCTCATGTTTCACAGATGTTGATTCTAATTCTTCAGGGTGGCAATTGATTGGCACAGTGGCAACAGTGGCATGGCACAGTGACTGCGTTTGGAATGGCACAGTGGCGACAATTGATGGCACAGTGGCTGCGTTTTTAATGGCACAGTGGCGACAATTGATGGCACAGTGGCTGCGTTTGGCATGGCACAGTGGCGACAATTGATGGGCACAGTGGCAACAATGGCATGGCACAGTGGCGACAATTGATGGCACAGTGGCTGCGTTTGGCATGGCACAGTTGCAACAATTGATGGGCACAGTGGCAACAATGGCATGGCACAGTGACTGCGTTTGGCATGGCACAGTGGCGACAATTGATGGCACAGTGGCTGTGTTTGGCATGGCACACTGGCGACATCTGATGGGCACAGTGGCGACAATGGCATGGCACAGTGGCGACAATTGATGGCATGGCACAGTGGCAACAATTGATGAGCACAGTGGCAACAATTGATAGCACAGTGGCTGCGTTTGATGGCATGGCACAGTGGCGAAAATTGATGGGCACAGTGGCTGCATTTGATGGCACGGCACAGTGGCTGCATTTGATGACATGACACAATGGTGACAATTTTATGGCACAGTGGCAACAATTTTATGGTACAGTGGCTGCGTTTGATGGGCACAGTGGTGTCAATTGATGGGCACAGTGGTGGCAATTGATGGGCACAGTGAGACTGCAATTGATGTTTTTTTTTTTTCGTTTGTTGCGCCCCCCAAAAAACTGTGCCACAGGTACAAAGACCATGTAAAGGATCAGCTGGAACAGTCAAAGTCGCACCGCAATTAAGAAGCCTATGGCTGGAAAAATGCTATGAGCAAATAAACATATACACATATTGGTTGACCTGTACTGTGTATATATATATATATATATATATATATATATATATATATATATATATATATATATACACTAGGCCAATACCCTTCATATTCCTGATATGTGCCTGATGTACCATGTACTTGTATGAGAAAGTATCCTGTTCTCTTTGCTTCCTTTGTGTGACATTCCTGGTGTTCCTGTATAATCCCCTTGCCTTCCTTCTAAAAACTGACCACACCAAGCAGGAGAGCACAATGTGGTCAGTTCTCTAGCTATGCTGGGAACTCAGGTTACTCTCCTTCAATGATCAGACTTGTCCTGTCACCCCCCCCCCCCCCCCCCCGAATAGGTCGGAATATGTTGGATTACAAGGTGATGGTTTGCAATCATTTTAATTTCTTTATAAGGGAACACTACACAGAGAATTTTCAAGTGCTGCTAATATAAGTGTAGTGCCTGTGTTCTTTTCAGTACAGGTGCTATTTCAAATTTAGTGGGATGAGAGAGTTATTTGTCGCCAGCCCTGGACTGTCCTGTGGGTCATTATGTGCTCCAGAGATGTAGTTACATCTCTGGATGGCAGGTGGCGCCAGAGGGGTCCAGGCGGAGGCACCCTTTCTCCAGCAGCCAATCAGAGGAGTGTTTCCCTTGCGGGGCATGCTGGGGGAGGGTATATCTAGGGCGGACGCCATTTTGTGGGGTTCTTCGCAGGTTCCTGGTTCCAGGTGCGGCACCCACCTTTAGGGTGTGCGCACATCACGGGCCCCGGAGATATGGCCTACCAGGCCGGGGCGCACGTGCTACGTGGAGTTCCTGACTTTGGGACTTCATGGCCCAGAGCAACCAAAGCTGAAAGGGGGCCCCAGTGACTCACTGGGTCCCCACACTTCAAAAGGAAGATCCCAAGCTGATTGTGCTGTTCGGTGGGGAGTCGGTCTGAGGTGAGCCCGGAGGCAGGTGATCCGATAGGACTCAGACAAAACCATCGGGATCTGGGTGACCGAACACTGTCAGGTTGTATGCTGCAAACTGTCAGTCGGTGGCCCCAACTGTAGGAAATCTACCTGAGGGAGATTCAGGCAAATTATTGACTGAAAGGATTCGCTCTACTGTCCATGTTCCTGAGTACTGGGCCGGTGGCAGAGGCTCTTTACTAATCTTAATTCTAATAGAGCCAAGTCGGTGGCAGAGACTTGTTCCTTCTCAGTGGTTCCGAGTGACACCCTGGCTGGCAGGTCTGTGAGAGGGACCTGTCCAAGGGCACTATACCCACTCCGGCTGGAGTGGCGACGAAGCAAGAATAATTGTTTGAGGCAGGACTGCTTCTTTTATCCATAGCCTGAATCTGCAAAGTTTCTCTTTTTCACCAACCTTTCTCTATCTACCTCATGTTGACTGTTGGTCATGTTGGACCCAATATAAAGGCACAGAAAACGTCAACTAACTGTCTGGACATTCCGTCTTTGCTCTCATCATCGTCATCACCCCTAGACACATCACAGAGGTAACATAATTATGCCGTCCCAATCTAACCAGCGGCTCCTCCGGGGGTAGCGCTACATAAGTTTATGTTATCTTATTAACTGTGCAAGTTTGTTGAGCAGCTGTGAAGTTCACAGAGAGGGGTAAAGAGGTGTGACACCATTTTCAATGTAAAATAGTATGTAGTGTAGTGGAATATAGATATAAATGGGATGGATTTAAATGTAATTCAGATTTGGTAAACTTTATTAATTCCAAAGGACAATTATTATTATTAATATTTATTTGCTGTTCAAAAGTCACCAAGGAAAATACAGGTATGTCATACAGATAGGTATTGTTTTGTTATTAAGAATATTAAAAACAGGGTACATATGGTTAATAAAAGGATACCTGACAATTTCCAAGCAAGACTGGTTTATAAGCAGACTGATACAAAGTCAATTTATAAATGCATGTTTTTATTGGAATGTAATATGCAAATTAAATCAGCAGTTTAAACACTTCTAATTATATTTACAAATTTACAGTAGAAAGCTCTGGGCACTGCTGATAATTATTCAAAATGGTCACTTGGCAAAAATTTGCTATTTATTATAGAACTTCTACTTGTCATTGTGCTCTTGGGAAAGAGTCTCTTTTAGCAGCCTCACTAATATACAGACACAAAGTTACAAAATGCTTACAAATGGCTTCTTTGTACTACTGGCAAATCAGAGCAGTTTTGATGTAGTGTTCCATTCCTGAGAGACCAGCACTTAATTAATAACATCAGTATCCTCTTTATGAGGTTAGCCCAGATGTCAGCATGTTCAGAAGATAAGGTATGCCAAGGCTATATAGCCAACAACTTCTGAATGTGTCTTCTATCATGGGCTTCAGGAAAAAAAAGGAACAAATCAGGCTGTCATAGCCCTGCTTTTTGAATCTGTACTGTTCTGAGACAAACCTCCTGAAACGATCCATGGATTACAGTTACATAGTAAATAATATTTAAAAGTTTAGAAGAAATCATTACCAAGAAGATATTGATACATAAACCAAACTACTCTAACATTATTAAAGTGGTTGTAAAGACGAAGGGTCAAAGGAGATATGACGGCGTATCTCCAGATACGCCGTCGTATCTCTGAGTCTGAGCGGTCGTATCTATGCACCTGATTCATAGAATCAGTTACGCATTGATTTCTATTCGATTTGACCGGCGTAAGTCTCTTACGCCGTTGGATCTTAACTGCATATTTACGCTGGCCGCTAGGGGCATGTACGCTGATTTACGCCTAGAAATATGTAAATCAGCTAGATACGCGAATTCACGAACGTACGCCCGGCCGACGCAGTACAGCTACGCCGTTTACGTTAGGCTTTGTAAAGTTACCCCTGCTATATGGTGGCGTACATTCGGCGTACCAATGTTAAGTATGGACGTCGTTCCCGCGTCAAATTTTGAATATTTTACGTCGTTTGCGTAAGTCGTCCGTGAATGGGGCTGGACGTAATTTACGTTCACGTCGAAACCAATACGTCCTTGCGGCGTACTTTGGAGCAATGCACACTGGGATATTCCACGGATTGCGCATGCGCTGTTCATGAAAAACGTCAATCACGTCGGGTCACATAACATTTACATAAAACACGCCCCCCTGTTCCAAAATTGAATTAGGCGGGCTTACGCCGGCCTATTTACGCTACGCCACCGCAACTTACGGAGCAAGTGCTTTGAGAATACTGCACTTGCCCATCTAAGTTGCGGAGGCGTAACGTAAATAGGATACGTTACGCCCGCTCAAAGATGTGCCGATCTACATTAATCTGGGCCAAAAGGTTTATTTTATCTTAATGCATTTTCTGCATTAAGGTAAAACACCTTTGCATACAGCTCCCCCTGCAGCCTTCCTAATTATTTACCTGAGCCTGATCCTGGCCCAGTGCTGTGCAAATCTGCAGCAGCTCCTCTCCCCTCTCCTGACTCCCACAGGCTTGGCTGAGAGCAACAAGATCTGTTGGATCCTGCTGCTATACCTGTGAGGGGACAGGACCAAGCTGGGCTGTGTGTCTAAATAGATGCAAACAGCCCAGATTGGGAGCAAGCTTGCACAAGTGCCCCCCATAGGTAGCAGCTTCTTATGGTGGGCATGCAGTGGGGGGAGGAGTCAGGAGCACCAGGCAGGGACCCCGCGAATAGGAGGATCAGAGGCTGTTCTGTGCAAAACCATTGCACAGAACAGTATACAAGTATACAAGTATAACATATTTGTACTTTAACCGGTTAAGACCCGGACCATTATGCAGGTTAAGGACCTGGCCCCTTTTTGTGATACGGTACTGTGTCGCTTTAACTGACAATTGCGCGGTCGTGCGACGTGGCCCCCAAACAAAATTGCCGTCTTTTTTTCCCACAAATAGAGCTTTCTTTTGGTGGTATTTGATCACCTCTGCGTTTTTTATTTTTTGCGCTATAAAGAAAAATAGAGCGGCAATTTAAAAAGATCAATATTTTTTACTTTTTGCTATAATAAATATCCATATTACTCCTTTCCCAGTTGAAGCCAGTTATGGAGAAACATGTCGGGTGGAGCTATTCTTAAAACGCCATCACACTCATATACTCCAGCTCTTTGGTTTGTTCCTTGGCTGTATATTTTATTTACAATATATTTTTTTTGATGCTGTTTTTTCTTTTCTATCCTGACTTTTTTATGATGAAGTGACTTGCTGTGAGAATTTTAAAAGTGGATTAGTGCCTGCTGTGAAGTTTTTAATGTGTTTTTTTAATAAATTCTTTGGATATACTACACTATGAGGATCTATTTTTTCTCCCTCCATTTCCACTGAGTCTACGTGTTCAGAATTTATTATCCCGCATCTTCCAAGCTGAAAACTGAAATCTGACTACCATTCTTCTTGTGTCATACGGCCTGGAAAGACAGCTGAAGTCTTTTCTCTTCCTTCTTGCAAGATAGAAGCACTCCTCCCCAAGATAGTTGATTATACACCTGGGGCCGGCAGGCTAATGCACAAGCTCATCTGACCTCCTTAAAACCGGGGTCCAACGATTGGGTAAGAGTCAGTATTTATATTTCTTCAGCTGAATATAAAGATTCAAGTTTCTTCAAGATTTTGGGTTAAAGTCTGCAGCGATTAATGAACTATTGCTTGGAAGTATCTGGTGGTCAGGATTTTCTTTGATATATTTTTTTGAGGACTTTGATCACTCAATTACCCCTTCTTTTTTTATTCATTTTGGGTTTATTTATATCTTTTTTGTTCACCTGGTACAGGGTGTATCAACACATCATTTTTTTATCACTTTATGGTTTTGATATAACATTATTTCACTCCCTTGTGATTGCACATTTAAATGTTTGGAGTTGCGCGCTTATTTCTTTTTTGTATATAATAAATATCCCCAAAAAATATATAAACATTTTTTCCTCAGTTTAGGCCGATACGTATTCTTCTACATATTTTTGGTAAAAAAAAATTGCAATAAGCGTTTATTTATTGTTTTGCGCAAAAGTTATAGCGTTTACAAAATAGGGGATAGTTTTATGGCATTTTTATTATTATTTTTTACTAGTAATGGCGGCGATCAGTGATTTTTTTTCGTAACTGCGACATTATGGCGGACACATCGGACACTTTTGACATATTTTTGGGACCATTGTCATTTTCACAGCAAAAAGTGCTATAAAAATGAACTGATTACTGTGAAATTGACAATGGCAGTGAAGGGGTTAAACACTAGGGGGCGCTGTAGGGGTTAAGTGTGACCTCATGTGTGTTTGGGGGGCGTGGCTGGACGTGTGATGTCACTGATCATCATTCAGGGAACAGACGATCACTGACACTGCCACAGAGAAGAACGGGGAAGGTTTGTTTACACTCACCTCTCCCCGTTCTTCAGCTCCTGTGACCTGATCGCAGGACACTGGCGGCGATCGGGTCCGCGGGTCCTGCGAGCGCGGTCATGGAGCTTCGGAGCGGGTTGCAAGTGCGCCGCCGGCGGTGCGCTCGTGACCCACAGCCGTGCCATATATTGTCGTGTGGCGGTCCCTAAGTGGTTAATGAAAAAACGGCAAGCTTTATTTTTACTTTAAAACTGTTTTTTTTATGTGTATCATGTATGAAAAGTCAAGACAATCAGGTGACAGAACAACAACCAGACAACCACAAGATAATCATAGTGTACCTGATGCCACAATTAAAAAAACGTGTGACTGTGTGGGGCTCCACCCACACAATCATTCACAGGAATCTGAGAATGAATGCCACCAAGACAATTAACTGTGAGGGTGTTGGTGCTCTCATACTTCAGTGACACTTCCTACAGCTTTCAAAAATATTAGCCAGTTATTTTTTGTTTTCATTAAAGACAACCCTCACGTGAACTCTTGTGGTACAGATCAAATGCCAAATTGCAGGCAACTGGAAAATACACTGACAATGAAGATAACATTTCCTGCCAACATATTGAAATGGTTTATATTTAGATGGCTTTAATCCAAGATAAAGTAATTTTGTTCCATAATAATAATCTGATTGAAAACCTTTCAACTGTTTAAGCAATTTTGTAAACCAGGTTGCTTTTCACTTAATTACGTATAAGAGCTACTATACTACAACATTTTTATTGGCTCAATAAGGTCAGTATGTTTTAAAGCCCCCTGAATCCATAAATTAGCAGAAAACATTGTTTATTTTTGTGTCTCATTTCTGTTTAGAGCTCTGGGTTTTTAGATGCCTGGATCTTTGTTAGAATCATATAAAAAGAAACAAAATACTACATGATTTGCACATGAAAGGATTGTCTTGCAGCTACCTCCCCTCTACCTTAACCAGATTAGTCACGTACATCTCCTGCTGACTACTGGAAGATTTCTCTACTAAATTCCAATCTAAAAATGTATGCAAAGCTTATCACCTCTCGGCTGGAAGACATACTCCCACATGTAATTCATCCCGATCAATTGGGATTCATGAAAGCCTGACAAACATCAGACAGCACCAGATGTATCCTCAATATCCTTCAGTGGGCAGAGAGTAGTTGAGTGTCTTTTCGGCTGCTGTCATTGGATCTGGAGGTATTTGACTGCGTACATTGACGCTATCTTAATGCAGTTCTACACACCTTCAGTCTGACTGGCACTATAGATGGTGCTATTAGAGCCTATATACTCTACTATTCAGCAAGAGTATTCAACTCAGGAATCCTATTATCCTCCCTCACAATAACTAATGGCACCAGACAGGGATGTTCCCTTTCCCCCTATAATTTTCACACTAGTAATGGAACCACTCGCCTAAACTATTAGAATGTGTTCAAAAATGTTGGTCTTTAAAATGGGGGGTCAAGAATACGACATTGGTTTATATGCAGATAATACAATTATTTCCATTACTAACCCCCTAACCTCATTGCAATCCCTGACAACAGTCCTACACAAATTTAGCTAGACCTCTTTTTATAAAGTAAACATTTCTAAATCTCACTTATTGCCTATTGCACTATCCGCAAGCCTTAAAAAAAGCCATTTCAGTGTCCCCTGGTTTCTCCTGGGAACCCAACTCGACTGTTAAGTATTTAGGTATAAAACTTTTTTTCTCATGCTCTTCTATACACCATTTAAACTAGGATGTGCTGCTTCTCTCTACTGCCGGTTTGCGAATCCCCAATCTTAAGGCTTCATTTCCATGGACGTTTTTACAGCCACTTTTTTTAGCCTTTTTTACAACTTAAAAACGCCTGTCCATGTTTTTTTTTTTTGTTTTTTTTAGCTGGAGCTCAAAAACGCTGTGATAGCATCTTTGCGCGTTTTTGAGCGTTTTTTAACATCTGGCGTTTTTACAGCTCTAAAGGTGGAGCTTCAGAACGCACTGGTCCTGGGTTTTTTTTTTCAGCTTAAAAACGGCTCAGCCATCTACAGCTCAAAAACATCATGGTGGGCATGAGGCCATAGACTAACATGGAGAGCTGTTTTTAGGCTACAAAAAACGCTCAGAAAAGTGGCTGTAAAAACGTCCAAAAGCGTCCATGGAAATGAAGCCTAATGCCGCGTACACACCATCACTTTATGTGATGAGAAAAAACGACACTTTCTGTGAAGTAAAAAATGACGTTTTTGAAACTTCAATTTTCAAAGGCGAAGTTGCCTACACACCATCGTTTTCTCACAATGATCTTGCAAAGTGAGGTTACGTTCCACCACGTTTTACCATTGAAGCTTGCTTCATAAGTAGCTTCTGGGCATGCGTGGATGAAAAAACGTCTTAGAAAACGATGTTTTTTGCTACACACGGTCAATTTCTGTGAAGTAAAAAGTGCACTTTTGAAAAACGACACATAAAATTGAAGCATGCTTCAATTTTTTTTGGTCGTTTTTTACAAGACATAAAACGACGTTTTCCCCCACACACAGTCAATTAAAGTGACGTTTTTAAAAACGTCATTTTTTTTCATCACATAAAGTGATGGTGTGTACGCGGCATTAGGCTTATAACAAAAAAGTGATTCTAGATCAACTCAAATTCTGGTGTGCAGACCGCACTTGGATTTCCATTGACAGTTTTTTTCCTGGGTTTCCTCCTTCCAGGTCACACTAGGTGCTATTTTATTAGGTATACTACCTTTTCGGTCTCCCTACTTAACCATAAAAGCGGCAATCTCCATCTGACATAAACTATTGTTTGGAACTACCTGGAATCCTACACCCATGATCTGTCATTCCTACTGATAACCTCTTCGGAGCCTTTTACGTGAGACTTGTCTCCCTCTAACTGGACTCTGGTTCACCTTCCATATGAGACCTTAGTGCTGCGCTCATTTGCAAACTTGCAACAACGTTGCAAGCTTCACAAAAACAGCTTTTATAAATATCTACATCTCTGGTCCATCCTAACGAACCTTAGGAAGAAAGAATTTTACATTCCCAAGGATATTTTATCCTTTTATAATAACACAACTTATAAAAGCAAAGGCATCTCTTTTATCTACTGCATTATTAATCAAGATCTCAACCCACATAAATCGTCTTCTATGGAAGCCTGGGAATCCAACCTCATGAGCATTCTCTTTATTGCATTGATACAAAGCCTCAAAACTACTTCTGGCATCTACAAACTGTATCATGCACTGGGAAATCTCCCTTAAAATTCTACATTGATGGTAATACACCCCAGTTAGGCTGTCAAAACTATCTCCCTCACCTAGCTGCTGGAGAGAGTGTGACAACATCTTCCTATATATTGCAGGCCCTAGTCAGAGGTCTTGAGTCTTATTTAATGATGTACCTATAAAGTATCTTAGAAAACCTACAAAATGCTAACAGATTAGTCATTAAATACTATTGACTATATGGGAATGTTAATTTTGCTACTCTAAACAGAACAGCAATTTGTTCAAGTTCTTTTTAAAGGGAATCTATTATAAAATTGATTACACTGATTAAATTGCCTAATGGCAGGCAAGGTGTTTGCATACACCTTGTGTTCTGTATGTTGCATCTGTGTGCCTTTGGGATCCTCTGACTCCAGTACACAGTTAGCAAATTGTGATTTGAAGCACAGATTGTAGCTCTGTCACTACCATGCTCCGTGCAGTGCAATGTATGTTCCCTACAATAGGCATTTAGGGCATCAACATTGTATTGTGGTTTGGGATTGTATTACGTTTCAATACCTGTGTTATCAGTCATATTTTGAATAGTATACATAATGTCTGAATCTCTAGAACAGTTGACTACATAATAATTGATTAAGCAAATATCTAGATCATATAAAATCGTTTTTAATAACATCCAAACGTATAACCGTTTTAATGCCTCACATTGATCTCTGACAATATCTGAATACATAAAGCCTTTCTACATTATACTTTCAGTGGTATTAATCCCCCCAAAAAAAAAAAGAAGATATATTTCACCTTACCAAACCCTAAAAGGTTGGCTGCATATATTTTATTTTTTTTTATCTTTTTTTTTCATTAGGTGATTCAGCCAATAGAAAAGTTCCTGTCTTAAGGTGTCTCAAATCTGGATGGGGCAGCAGTGTCAAAATGGAAAGAACGTAATGTTTAGAAGTGCCAGCAGAAGTACTAGCAGATTTACCTGGACTTGACAAACAAATTAAAGTTGGAATCCAGCTAAAATTATTGAAGCAATTAAAGCAACAGATTTTCCCCTTAGGATAAATGTTTTACATACATGACTAAAAGCGTATCATTGTAAGCACCCTATCAGTGTTAACTGCTTTATCTCAGCCCTATAACTCTCACCTTTACTATACAACTTGGTTTGTTAAAGGAAATTGAAAAATAACTGATTTTCTGGCTGGATCACCAGGTAAAAATAAAGGTGAAAGACAAAAAAAAAAATAATGAATGCACCACATCTAGGCCCCATACACACGAGAGGATTTATCCGCGGATACGGTCCAGCGGACCGTATCCGCGGATAAATACTCTCGAGGATTTCAGCAGATTTCTATGCGATGGCGTGTACACACCATCGCATTGAAATCCGCGCCGAAATCCTCTGGCGATGACGTGTCGCGCCGTCGCCGCGATTATGACGCGGCGACGGGCGCGACGCTGTCATATAAGGAATTCCACGCATGCGTCAAATCATTACGACGCGTGCGGGGAATCCCTTTGGACGGATGGATCCGGTGAGTCTGTACAGACGAGCGGATCCATCCTTTGGGATGGACTTATGCAGATGGATTTGTTGAGCATGTCAGCAAATATTCATCTGCTGGAAATCCATCCCAGGGGAGATTTATCCGAGGATAAATATCCGCCGGAGTGTACACACCATAGACTCTATCCGCTGAAACCCATTTGATGGGATTTATCTGCGGATAGATTCTATGGTGTGTATGGGGCCTAAGAATTGGTAAGCTGCAATATCATACTCTTTTATTTTGGGTTTAATACCACTTTAGTAATCTCTACACAGGTGGTGTGTTTCCAAGTTGCTCATTATAACAAACTTTTTGCAGACATTGTCATGACTCCTTTACCATGTATTAATCAGTCCCCAGCAAATTCCACAAAAAAAAAGTGCTGTTAAGTTTTCTTTTTCAAAACAAAAATTATTGGAAATTTGCGCATTACACAATGCAGGAAAAAAGGTAGTCAAGTGGATAAATGTTATTACAACCAAATCAAGGTCATAGCAATACTGAAGATAATAACCTGGGTTCCATGCTAATTACATTTTACATACATTTATGGGCCGTACACACGACCAAACATGTCTGCTGAAACTGGTCCGCGGACCAGTTTCAGCAGACATGTTCGGTCGTGTGTAGGCCCGAGCGGGCAGGATTCCAGCAAACATTTGCCCGCCGGGGCTTTTTCCAGCGGGCAAATATTTCTGGGCTTGTTTTAAAACAGCCCGCTGAAATCCTGCACGCTCGGACATGTTCGGTCATCTGTACAGACCTACTGTACATGTCCGAGCGCCCGCCATCCCTCGCATGCGTCGAATGACTTCGAAGCATGCGTGGAAGCATTGGACTGGCAGGGCCGCCCACGTCGCCGCGTCATCGTCGCGGCGACGGCGCGGACACGCCCCGCGTATTGTTTTTACGTGCGGATTTCTGTATGATGGTGAGTACAGCCACCATACAGAAATCCCCGGGCAGACATGTACGGTGAAAACGGTCCGACGGCCCGGTTT
This sequence comes from Rana temporaria, assembly GCF_905171775.1. Lineage (NCBI taxonomy): Eukaryota > Metazoa > Chordata > Amphibia > Anura > Ranidae > Rana > Rana temporaria. The sequence continues at coordinate 224,488,623 of NC_053493.1, forward strand.
CATCGTACATGTTTGCTCGTCTGTACCCGGCCTTAGTGGTATGCAATTGTTGACATAGATCAGGAAATAATAAGGCTAAACTGACACAAAGATGCAGGTATCTAAATGCTAGTATCAAGCATGTAAAAATACTCCAATTGTGGAATCATGTTTAGAACCCAAAGCATGAAGGGGAAACATCCATAAAGGAAAGGTGTAATATATAGTTAGGTGGGAGGTTAGTGGTATCTTGTTCCTGGAAGGGGGAGAGCGGGTTGCTTTAAGTAAAGGAGGGAGAAAATTATCGTGGCATCCGGATATTAAGAACTTACCATGGTATATAGTGTCCTCCTAACTGTAAACCCTTCCATTAGTTGGGCTCTTTCAGCCCTGTAAGGATAAAGCTAAAAGAGGGAGGGTGGGGTAAGAAAAATAAAGATAGAAAAAAAAGGAGGGACAGCTAAGATCACAGTGAGGGGGGATAAAAGAAAGGTGATGTGATGGGGGAGTGAGGCCATCCAAGAAGGTGCCCCGTCTTGGGGATTCTGCAAGCTCAGCCACCCTGTGTCTGAAATGGGATGGCTCATATGGGTAGCACCACACAGATACAGAAAAGGTGTAGATCTAACATGCAGTAAGAAGTTGCAAGGGAGGAAGATTGTTCAGGTAGCAGTTGCATTGGTTGGTGTTTGTGGCACCTGGGAGTCATGCTTAGTTCGATGGCAAACATCAGTTTCTAGAAAGTAAAGTGTCACGATCAGGCATCGGGCTTGAAGACCAATTGCAATAGCAGTGGCAGGACAAGCATACAGGCAGTCACTTCTGGTAGATGACACAAGCTCCCCTGAGGTGCGGGTCTAAGTACTAGCTGTTTTCCCCCAGAGCTCCTGATGGTGGAGATGGATTTAGCTGCAAGCTAGTACGGGGTCAGGGTTTAGGGTTCTCAAGTTTGCCCCACCAAGGTGTGAGCAAGCTGGGGTCCAATAGCAGATAAACAGACAAGGATGAAACAGCAGCGTGATCAGTAAACAAGCCAAGGGATCAATCACAAGTGGCTGCAGGTTGGGATCAAGCAGTAGAGTAGTCAAAGACCAGGCCGAGGGTCAAACACAGGTGGTTTCAGGTTAGGATCAGGCAGCAGGAAAGACAACAGCAAGGCACTGGCAGGGAAGGCACAATAACCTGGCAAAGAGGAAGTGCTGAGACAAGGCTTTTATAGGAGGAGAAAGGGGTTCAAAGTTCAACAGCAATCAAGACACCAAGCAGAGTAGTCTAATGGATCAGGCAGGGAACTGTCCAGCATCCCAGATAGCTCAGTGGGAAGAGTCAATGCCAGACACAGAAGAGGTCCCAGGTTCAAGCCCAGGTCCTGACATAAACCCAACAAGTCCATGTTGCTGTAAATTTGGAAAGGGAATCTCTCTCTATATGAATAAGCTGCTCCATCTCCTCCATCATGGGTGGGGCCCCAGTAAATAGGTATCCACATATTGGCTGTTTTCGAATGCATGGCCAGTGACCTAACGTATGCCTTAGAAGGGAGTGAGGTATGAGGCAATAAGTATTGTGCTAGGGAGTAATCCAAAGTATAAGACATTACTCAGGAAATCACCAAGTGCATCTCAGACCAAATAGGGATGGGATGGGGGGTTGTTATAAAGGTGTTGAATTGCTCACAAAAAGGGCCCTCTGAGCCCAATGTGGCGCATCGTGGCAAACAGAAATGGCCAGTAAAGGTAATCAAAAGCCTTTTCCTCATCCAAACTAAGTACTAAGGATGTAGATCCATCCCTGTTCACCACATCAATCAAGTCTATGACCTTTCTAGTATTACCACCCGCCTGACGGAGGGGAACAAAGCCCATAAGATGCATACTTTATATCACTGTCCCTGTATAGTATTCTAACCACTTCCCACCCACCGTATGCAGAATGATGGCCCGGGAAGTGGTTCTGTTATCCTGACTGGGCGTCATAAGATGTCCAGCAGGATAACATGCTGGTGCGCGCCAGTGGGGGCGTGCAGCGTGACAATCGCGAGTGCGACATGTCAGCCTCTGTCAGAGGCTTCTTACCACGTGATAAGCTGTGACAAATCACAGCTGACCATCGCATGAACCAGGAAGTGCCAGTACGGCTTTCCTCGGTTCCCACTGACAGGGAGAGCTGATTGGCGTCTCTCCCTGTCAGAGGGGGGGTCTGTGCTGATAATCAGCACATTGATTATGAGCACAGTCCCCTCAAAAGTACCAATCACCTGCCAACCAGTGCCCAGCAATGTAAAAAAAAAAATTTGCCAGTGCCCACCACAGTGCCAATCACTGCCCAGCAGTAACACCTTTTAGTACTTAACAGTACCTCATCCTCAGTGCCGCCCATCAGTGCCACTTGTCAGTGCCGCCTGTTAGTGCAAATCAGTACCGCCTATAAGTGCCAATCACAGCCGCCTGTCAGTGCCCATACCAGCCACCTGTCAGTGCCCATCAGTGCCACCTATCAGTGCTGCATATCAGTGCTGCCTATTGGTGCCAATCAGTGCTGCATATCAGTGCCCATCAATTCTACATATCAGTGCCTCATTATCAGTGCCCATCAGTTCCACCTCATCAGTGCCCATCAGGGCCAGCATGACCGTGCAATTGTCATTCAAAGTGTCACAGCGCTGAAAGCTGAAAATTGTCCTGGGCAGGAAGGATAGTGCCTGGTATTGAAGTGGTTAATCTAGAACTGAGCTATTCTTCTACTTTATGTAAAATTCAAAATGTGGTTGTCCAAACTAACATTACCATCAACGTTTTGAAGTAAGTGCCTTTTATGTTTGCTGTGGGCATTTCTTTATACTTTATCATTGTGTCTTGCATTGCTTGATGGAAAAAACAAAACGTAGAAAAATGTGTTTCTGTTTACTCACTAGGAAGTCAGTTATCAATTAATTAACAAATGATATGTTAAATTGCTTTGTGGGATAGGAAATTACTTACCAATGAATTTACATTTGAAATTATTTTTAGGCCTATGTAGCAGATGTAATTCTTCGTAAAGTCCAGTTTGGCCATAATTAAAGCAATTTCACTGAATATTTTTGTTGAAAAGATATGCATTGTGATTTGATTACTGTGCTGAGATGCTCAGCTGGAATTCACTAAATACAAGAGCTAAAATCATGCTAAATGCCATCCAGTGATTCTTTTAAATGAAATAGGGCAAAGAGGATTGAAAAGTGGTGATATAAATGTTAGAGTGTGGCAAGATATATTCTCATTCGGTAGTATATAAGAAGATTATTAATTATTTGAACTATGAACTTCAACCAAACTACTCATTTATATCACAATTATGTTAAAAGTTGCATCGGCAAACATATACTTTTTATAAAACACATTAATGTTTGTTCTCAGCAGTGCTAATTATATATATATATATATATATATATATATATATATATATATATATATATATATATATATATATATATATATATATATATATATATATATATATATACTGGGCTAAAATGTGGATCTTTATTCTTTGTATAAAACTGAATTTCAGATTTTTAGATCATAGCTATCACCAATTTAGGAATTGTGACCAGTTGTCATTGCATATTGATCTTCCACTTGGCCACTCAACAAAGACAGATGGTTGACTGTATTTAGCAATCTGTGCTTGTTAAGGTGCACTTACATTAAGCTTTTGGAAAATCTAATTGTGTGACTTTGAAAAAAAAACATTTTCAGTGTTACTATTACAGACCATTTTTATTTTTTGCTTTGCTAAAAAAACATGCACAGTAAATAAACTACGGGAACAGAAAAACACCATTTAGGCATTGTTTTATGCTACTGTAAAAAAAAGATTTTCAGCTATAATTTTTCACTTGCACCTTCTGTAAATGACTGCTCTGGCCTGATCTGGCCTTTTCTCATCAAATGAAAACAGCTCTGTGTTTGAAACGTTGTAAACAGCTTTACCATAAAGTTCTGTAGTCTTAAATGATTATGGACACATCAACCTATTGAAATATTCACAATAAACAACAGAAGGCACAGCTGAGAGCTCTATTTCTAAAAAACTTGGAAACATTTTAGTAAACGCAACATATACAAATACAGAGGTAGAGTAGTGCAACTTCAATTATGGCTACTACTTCATAAAATTAAAATATGAAAGGAAAGGGGAATGGATATAGGAAAGTGGGACTTTATATGGAGTACTATGTTATGAGTATCCATGCCTTTCTTAAGGGGCCATGTGGTGGGTTGCGTTCCTGCCACATGCTCCCTCAGTTCCCGTGGGAGACATTACAGGTGGACCTCTGGGTTCAATGGGCCACGCTATATCTCCCTACACAGCATGCCTGTCTGTAAGTTTTATTATGGGATTGGTTCGTCCTACCATATGTGCAATTATATCCTCTGCCACATGCTAGTAATCACAAATCTAATTACTATATAATGCTACATTTTATTTTAGATATGCCTGCTCCTGATGACGCGTCGAGCTAGCCACAAGCCGTGGTTGCACCTTTATGATCTCTACAATTTTTACAATTTTATTTTATGCAGTTTTGTGGGTTCTAGAATGAGATGCCACTACCCTAGGGTCCCTTTCTAGCCATACCGATGCAGATCAGGGAGGTTGAAGCTATTCCTACTTTTGTAGTTGTTCCTATATAATGTTTACAATATTCATGCATGTGCAGATTGTTTTTGGAATTTTATGAGAAGTGTATAAACAATGTCAAATGTACGTCTTTTTAATGTATTTATGGTTCTCAATACTATCAAGTATATTATAAAAAATTTTGTTTAACCACTTAAGCCCCGGACCAATATGCTGCCTAAAGACCCAAGGGGTTTTTACAGTTCGGGACTGTGTCGCTTTAACAGACAATTGCGCGGTTGTGCGACGTGGCTCCCAAACAAAATTGGCGTCCTTTTTTCCCCACAAATAGAGCTTTCTTTTGGTGGTATTTGATCACCTCTTTGGTTTTTAGTTTTTGCGCTATAAACACAAATAAAGCAACAATTTTGAAAAAAATTCAATATTTTTTACTTTTTTGCTATAATAAATATCCCCCAAAAACATATATACATTTTTTTTTTCCTCAGTTTAGGCTGATACGTATTCTTCTACCTATTTTTGGTAAAAAAAATCACAATAATCGTTTATCGGTTGGTTTGCGCAAAATTTATAGCGTTTACAAAATAGGGGATATTTTTATTGCATTTTTATTAATTTTTTTTTTTTTACTACTAATGGCGGCGATCAGCATTTTTTTTCGTGACTGCGACATTATGGCGGACACTTCGGACAATTTTGACACATTTTTGGGACCATTGTAATTTTCACAGCAAAAAATGCATTTAAATTGCATTTTTTATTGTGAAAATGACAGTTGCAGTTTGGGAGTTAACCACAGGGGGCGCTGAACGTATTAGGCTTCACCTAGTGTGTGTTTACAACAGTAGGGGGTGTGGCTGTAGGTCTGACGTCATCGATTGTGTCTCCCCTATAAAAGGGATCACTCGATCGATGCGCCGCCACAGTGAAGCACGGGGAAGCCGTGTTTACATACGGCTCTCCCCGCTCTTCAGCTCCGGGGAGCGATCGCGACGGAGCGGCTAGAAACGAATAGCCGCGCCGTCGTCCCGGTTCGCTCCCCGAGGGAATCCACCCGCCGCATGTAGCGGGGGGGGGTCCCGATAGGACCCCCGACCCGTGGAAAGGCAAGGACGTATATATACGTCCTTCTGCCTGTCCGTGCCATTGTGTGGACGTAAATAGTCGTGCGGCGGGCGTTAAGGGGTTAATTACTGCTTAACTGTACCAAATGAAAACATTTATATTTTCAATTATTTGATAGTTGTTTTTCCCTAAGACTGTGTGCTCCATATAAAGTCCCACTTTCCTATATCCATTCCCCTTTCCTTTCATATTTTATTTTTTCTACTAAATAGGGATGGGGGTACATGCCCCTTTTCGGTCATGGCCTCATTTAAAGTCCCACCCCGTTATTATGTTCTACTTCATAAAATTGTTATGTGGTAACTATTAATTTGCTCTGTCTTTTCTCCAGAAATTAAAGTTATATATTTTACTGTGAAGACATGTATCCCTTTGATAATTTTTGTGAAAATATTATAGTGTAATTTTTTGTGTCTGCCGGTTTTTATTCAAATGCATGGTTTCTGAGATTTTTGATAAATTAATTTTTATATGTGCACAGAAAAAAATACTGCACAGAATGCTTTCAAGTGATGTTTTTCAACTGGGTGTAAGCAAATTTCAGTCAAAACAACGTATTTAATGTTGGATCATATTTATTTTATTGTTTTTTTGTTTTTTGTTTTTTTACCTTTTTAGGTCATGTAAATGTGAAATACAGTATAAATAATATATTATAAGTACACAGAAATGTCTATGCCCCAATGCCTATAGAGGTATGCTGGAGCAATAGAAGTATGCTATATACAATATATGGGCCTATGTGTAGCCTTCCTATCCCTCCTATCCTATCTCTAACATCTGTTTCAGATGCAGATAAGAGGACCATTGCTTTTGGCAGATTGCATGATCTAAATAGTAAATTACACATTGTAATACCCTTATGCATAACTAAATTAACCAAAAAGTATTTCTCTGAAACCCTATGCTTTCATAAAGGACTACATTATTAGTTCACTCTTTTTTAATGAACGTGGCTTTGTGACTTTGTGACGACAGCAATGTTTCTTCTTAAAAGATGGATAACAGTTGTTTTACTATATATATATATATATATATATATATATATATATATATATATATATATATATATATATATATATATATATATATATATGTATATATTTATACAGTGGAACCTCGGATTACAAGCATAGTCCTTTCGAGGAGAATGCTCGTAATCCAAAGTACGTGCATATCAAAGCGAGTTTACCCACTGAAGTAAATTTAAACTAAAATAATTAGTTCTGCACTGACTTCAATAGTATGCAATACCTTATGTGGACAGAGGTCGGGGGGGGGGGTTGGAGCCTCGAAAATGTCCGAAAAGGCCCGAGGACACCTCAACTGACCTCGGCAAACCTCAGAAAGGCTCAAAAACAGAGTATTTCTGTGTCTTTCCGAACAGCGCAGATCGGCTGGAATCTGTGCCGTTCGGCTCCGCTCGGCTCCGGTGCCCCCCACCTCAGGCCAAACGTGGTACTGCACACTGCTTTGGCCTGAATCCTGCTCGCTTTGCAAGACAACACTCGCAAACCGAGCTAGGTGTTTTTCAAATACAGTGCTTGTTTTGCGAAACGCTCGGTAACCGCGTTGCTCGCAATCTTAGGTTCCACTGTATATATATATATATATATATATATATCAGAGAAGTAAAACTGCAATATAATGTCCATTAGGGCAAAGAAGAATTAAAAAAAAAAAACATTTCAGCAGATAAACCATATAGGTCATTGTCCCAAAGGTTACATGTATGCCATTTAGAAATTGGATGAAAATAAAAGGCTTTGGAAGGAGAGTATAGCACTGACAATCAGAGAGAATCAAAGTGTGACCTGAGGGAAATACTGAATTTCTGTACATACTCTGGCTGAATGTATAAATAAGTCTTTCGTTTGAAGCACATCATTTTTAAAGATATTACGGTCACAGAATAGGATTTTGGCGATTAAAGCAATTGATGGTAGTGCAGTGAAGAATACACAGTAAACAAGTATGATTATGAAATAGCTTACTAATTTCCGTAGCTATGATGCTAAGATTATGCCACTGGGATATTTCACGGTCCAAGGGTTTTGCAGTATAAATTGATCCATTTCCTGAGTGTATATTAAAAATTCTGTCAAGGTCAGTATGGCGATCCAGAGAAAATCTTGTAGGAAAAAAAATATTTATGAGATATTTTACTACTTTTATAATTACAGTTTAGGTATTTATAGACAACATATAGCTACATCTTATCTTGTTATGTTAGTAAAATATTCAATGGTGAGCATTGTCAAACAATCATTCAATGCTATACTAAATTGATGATATGAAACAGTCCTACATAAATAAGAAACAGAAATGGAAAAGAAAAAATGAAGGGAAAAGAAAAGTATAATATAAGAAAAGCTTCCCTGTCACATCTTCAATAAATTAACCTTTACATACAGTATGATATAAGCAAACATGTCATGTATTATTCATTTTTTTGTTATTGTAACTGACTCCTTATTTGCTGTGGGGATAGTCAGTCAGTTAGCTGTTGGCTTATGTCAAGAAAATGAGGACAGAGACTTCAGTTTCTTCTTATAAATATTGTCTGTTTTTCTGGTCTAATAGATGATGAATGGCCACAGACGACAAAGAATCTGTCCCTTAAACTTGAACAAAGATTTGAGAGCACAGAGAGCATACGAAAAGTAAAGCTTTAGAATATTTGAAGAAGCATTCTTTTCTCTGAACCAATTTAGTCCCTGTATTCTTCTCATGCAGCATTTTCTCAAGTTGTATCTTTTTGCACATATGGCGTATGTGATACTGTATTATAGATTTTCGTTATGTATTCTTGTTTGTATTATATAAATTCATTATTGATACCTGTTTAACACAAAGGAAAATTAATAAAGAGTGTTATAGGAACCCTTTTATTTTCTGTAAGGGTGCTGCACCAAAAGTGATGGTGCTTACACCTGATTCACGTACCTGTCAAAACAGGTTCATTAATCTGTTAAGCCTCGTACACATGATCAGATATCTGATGGAGCCTAATCCAATGGATTTTTTTGTCTTATATCTGATGAAGCTGACTTTCATCAGCCTTGCCTGCACACCATCAGTCAAAAATCCGACCGTGGCAAAACGCTGTGACGTAAAACACTACGACGTGCTGAGAAAAATGAAGTTCAATGCTTCCAAGCATGCGTCAACTTCTTCTGAGCATGGGTGGATTTTTGACCGATGGACTTCCACACAGACGATTGTTTTTTTCAATTGTTTTTTTATCCATAGGAAAAATTGAAAACATGTTCTATATTTTTTCACCAATGGAAAACAAATTAAAGGTGCAGTACTGGGAGTTGGGTAGGGGGTGAGACCAAGGAACGGTTCTCGGAGTTAGGTAGTGGTGAAGATGGGGTAACTCCAAAAAGGGAGAGTTCCTGCACCTATTCTCTGAGAAAAAAAGCCATGTGTATTAAGATAAGTGAACATTTTCATTTCTGGATAACTAGGAAGTAATCTCTAAAAATCCTCAAATAACATCAAAATTCAGCATTCAGTTAGGTATGTAGAGTTCACAGTATTTGATTGTATATTTGCCTAAATTCTAGATTCCAACTATTAATGTTTTTTAAAGGCACACATTTTTAATCTGTGGTATTCTCATAGGTGTATTCAGTTAGGAGGAAACCAAAGAACATGTTTTTCTTTTCCACCTGTTTAAACAAACATCTGTACTCTGTAAAACCTACATCTACTTATATTTCAATATCTGTACTTTGACTTTTGGTAGTCTTGACACATTGATGTGCTTATTAAATGCATACACAATATGAATGAGTTACCAAAGTGAAGTGTATTCACTTCACATACTCAATTCTACTCTAAGTTATGTAAAAAAAAAAAGACGTCTCCATTATGTAAATGGAGGTTTGATGCAAAATTCAAATACAGCATTTTTTATAAAAAAAAATATTATATAATGATTTTTGAGTAGCTTGCTATCTAGCTTGGATGCAAGGGAAGCAAAGGCACACATCCAATATAAATGCTCCTGCTTACACAGTGTCCACTGTTCAAAGACAACAGAAATAGTGCTAAATACCCCCTTAAATTAAATGTGTGCCAATATGTCACTTGATATGCTTAAAAATTGCCACCTCTGACTATTTTTGGCAATACATAGACATGAAGTATATTCAAACCCAAGAATGGAGATTTTATATATTCTATATTGTCCTTAGATGTACAGTGGAAACAATCGTTTCTCAATACGAGCACTGTATTTTGAAAAATCCTGACTCGGTTTGCGAGTGTTGTCTCGCAAAAAGAGCAGGATTCTGGCCAAAGCGGTGTGCAGTACCACATTTTGCCTGAGGTGGGGAGCACCGGAGCAGAGCAGAGCCGAGCGGAGAAGAGCGGAGACCATCGGAGCCTTTCGGAGCCATTCGGAAAATCTTATAAAACCTTGGAAATACTCAGTTCCCAAACCTTTACGAGGTTTTCTGAGTTCAGCCGAGCTGTCCTCGGGCCTTTCCGGGTGTTTACGAGGCTCTCCGGCACCCCCCCATCTCTGGCCTCATGCGGTATTGCATGCCATTGAAGTCAACGCGGAACAAATTATTTTCATTTCCATTGACTTCTATGGGGAACTCGCTTTGATATGCAAGTACTTTGGATTACGAACATTCTCCTGGAATGGATTATGCTCATAATCCAAGGTTCCACTGTAGTTGTTTGTTTATTTATTTTGTGGTCTAAGTACATTTTCCAAAAATGCAGAAACATACCTGTTGATCCTATATGAAAACCCGTTTTTATAACTTATTATGTTGTATGCACTGAATTTAAATCTCTTATAATGTTCCAACTTTCCTGTTTCTCTTCTGTGAGCTACATAATGCCTTCTCTATATGTTCAATAGATAATGAGAGGGGTAAGTGTTTGAAGTCAACATCAGGAACACGTAAAAAGTAAGTAAGCCTTCACTCCCTATAACAGGAATTGTGTTACTTAGAAAGTCGACATGTGAAAATAAATGAAATAAAAGCCTGGAAAATAAAGGTAATGTAGCCGGCCCATCGAAATACCTAAGTCAATAAAATTGTTATTTATTTATAAAACATTGTAAAAGCTTTTTATCATAAGGTGCATTGTGTATTCTAATATGAAACCAGTTGCCATGCACATATATTGACATAAACAACATTAACATTAACCAGTCTACTGTACAATCTTCACATTAATCTCTAACAATCCATTACTAATGACCATTAGAAAGAATATTTGAAGAGTTTATTACAATTAATATTAAATTAAAACCAAATCAAAACAAAAAACAAAACAATCTCTGTTGTTGCAAGGGAGTCTATCTCACATTCTTTAGCTCACAGGAGTCTTTTGCCAGTTCCAGACATTGTCAAGTGCACATGCATAGAAATCCAAATAGTAGGGTTCATGCTGTTCTATGCTAGATCAAAGTTTATTGATACAAACAGAAGCACAAAGTAAACAAGGTTCAAGATGAGGAGACTTGATGCATGTTGCACACAAGTCCTTCATCATTAGTCCCTTACCACTAAGTGTGACAATGGTGACATCTGACAAAGCCAAACTGTTTAATTTTATCTTACTGTATTCTATGCATATGGATAAAAAAAACCTTCTATGTGCAGAAGCCCCCATCAGCCCCCCTAATACTCACCTGAGCCCCATCTCTACCCAGCGATGTCCATGAGTGCCTGGCCATCTTGGATTCTCCCTCCTGATTGGCTGAGTCACAGCAGTGGCGCCACTGGCTCCTGCTGTTGTCAATGAAACTCAGTTAGCCAATCAAGAGAGAGATAGGCGGGCCGAACCACGGCACCATGTCTCAATGGTTACACGGAGCTGCAGCTCTGCTTGGGCGCCCCCATTGCAAGCTGCTTTCTGTTGGTGGCATTCAACAGGAGGAAGGGGCAAGGAGCGCCAACCAGGGACCTGAGAAAAGGAGGATCCAGGCTGCCCTGTGCAAAACCATTGCACAGAACAGATAAGTATAACAAGTTTGTTATTTTAATAGAAACAAATCCAGTTCTTACTTAAAGGTGTTGTAAAGGTACATTGTTTTCCCCTAAACAGCTTCCTTTACCTTAGTGCAGTCCTCCTTCACTTACTTCATTCTTTGATTTTGCTTTTAAATGTCCTTATTTCTTCTGAGAAACCCTCACTTCCTGTTCTTCTGTCTGTAACTCCACACAGTAATGTGATGCTTTCTCCTTGGTGTGGAGTGTCATGCTCGCCCCCTCCCATGGACTACAGGAGAGTCAGGGCACCCTCTACGTTGCAGATAGAGAAAGGAGCTGTGTGTTAGTGGGCATCCTGACTCTACTGTAGTCCAAGGGAGGGGGCGAGCATGACACTCCACACCAGGGAGAAAGCCTCACATTACTGTGTGGAGTTACAGACAGAAGAACAGGAAGTGAGGATTTCTCAGAAGAAATAAGGACATTTAAAAGCAAAATGGAAGGATGAGGTAAGTGAAGGAGGACTGCACTAAGATAAAGGAAGCTATTTAGGAAAAAAATGGTACCTTTACAAGCCCTTTAAGGGTGTAACAGTTCAGCATAATAAAATCCTATCCAGCAAACCTAACATCCACCTCTATATCATATTGAACCTATACTGCTAGTGATATGAACTCTGATGCAAACATGTTGCCTATGATATGGTATAAAGCTTTTAAAATGTTTTAGAAATTGCTTAAGAAAATACACATTTATTTGACTTGGTGTAAACATTTACCTGTTGCCAAAAGAAGTTATAAGTGTCAGTTCTTTATTACACAGTTCCCATGTTGAAACTTTAAATTTTTGGGAGACTAACTGTTAAGCCCTGTACACATGACCGGGAATCCGTCGGGAAAAAAAAGCCGGTTTTCCTGACGGGATTCCGGGCAGGCTTGCCTGAAAAGCTGTGTACACACAAAAACCCACCGTTCTTTTGAATGGCAAGAACACGGTGACGGAATAGACTACAATGAGGCGGTGTCTCGTCACATTCTATGCCGTCGCCGCCATCTTGCTATACCCCACCCTAAGCTTGTATGCTACCGCACATGCGTCGAAGTGTTATCGAGCATGCGCGTTTTTTCACCGCATACAGACGACCGGTTTTCTCGTCAGGAAACACTCTGACGGGAAACCCAACGAGAAAATAGAGGGCAGGATTCTCTATTTTCCCACTAGGATTCACGTCTGTTTTCCTGATGGGAAAACTGCTAGGGAGCATACACATGGCCGGGATTCCTGGCCAAAAGCTCTCCTGGCAGTTTTCCTGCTGGGAAAACCAGTCATGTGTACGAGGCTTAAGTCTTTCTAACACCACCTTGGGTAGGTTCTGCCCTTTGCAGTAAAATATTCCATATAGCTTTCAGTGGCAATATTTCCTGTAATCCATGATAACTGACATAGTTTAAGAAAAATAACACTTTATTAAGGGAAAAGCATGGTATACTGCAAGACAGGGAGCATAACAGTAAATAAATTGGACCCATGTTTCCCCTTCACTTGTGTTGGATGATGCTTATGTATAAGACAGTAGTTAACTACATTTTACCTTATAGGGCTTGGTATGGTGTCAGGATCTCTTGCCATAACAGTTCCAATTATTGTTCCTAATTCAATGTCTTCATGCACCTTAAACAAATAGGTAGCTCTTCCAAACACAGGAGGCTCATCAGCATCTTCCACTGAGATTTTCACAGTTGCAGTGTCTTTAAAGGGACCCAGGTAGTGAAAATGTGAATCCACATGCGTATTCTCTACTTCCATTTTTAAGGTGTAAAGCCTTTTACTTTCATAATCCAGTTTCTGTTTGAAAAAAAATAATAATAATATTACACACCTGGAAGACATTTGTGTCTCGCAGACAACACACTAATTTTAAATTTTGAGGTGTAGTTTTACTACTACAGACTACAAACACAAACTTACATTTCTGAGACGTAGCAACTAAGGGCCAGATTCACAGACATTTGCACTTGCGCCGCGTATCAGTGATACGCTACCCGCTGTATCTTACCTGGCGGAATTTCGAATCCTCAGCGATTTTGCGCCGTAAGTTACGGCGGCGTAGTGTATTTCTGGTGGCGGAATTCAAATCAGCGGGTAGGGGGCGTGATTCATTTAAATGAAGCGCGTCCCCGCGCCGAATGAACTGCGCATTTAGAAATTTCCCGTTGTGCTTTGCGCGAAATGACGTCGCACCAACGTCATTTTTTGAACTTAGACGTGAGTTACGTCCTTTCCTATTCACGGACGACTTACACAAAAAAAATATATTAAATTTCGATGGGGAACGACGGCCATACTTAACATGGCAAGTCTATCTATACGCCACAAAATAGCAGCTTTAACTATCTGCCGGGAAAAGCCGACTAGCGACGACTGCCGCGCGTACCTTCGTGGATTGACGTAAAAAGCTAATTAGCATACCCGACGCGGAAAACGACGCAAACTCCATCCAGCGGGCGCCGAAGTATTGCACCTACGATCCGAAGGCGTACGAAGCCGTACGCCTGTCGGATCGAAGCCAGAAGCCGTCGTATCTTGGTTTGAGGATTCAAACTAAAGATACGACGTGGCAAATTTGAAAGTACGCTGGTGTATTAGTAGATACACTGGCGTACTGGCTCTGTGAATCTGGCCCTAAGTTTGTCTTGTGGTATAGACATTGCAATACATCTAAAATACCATTTTATTAAAGGTCTATGATATTTAAATCAGCGATAAGCAACTAAAATAGACCTGTCATGAGAGAAAATTAGGAGATGCCTATGCTGAACAACTCAAAAAAAAAATAGTTTCTTAAATGTAATGCTTGTTGGTTAAAAAAAAAATGGAGTTGCTGATCTGAAACAAATATGCAAAATCTCCCTCTAATAATATCATGTTTTTAGTCAGTGACTCAAGATATTAAAACAAAACATTTAGAATGACAGCCAGACAACTAGAATTTTAAGGAGAGACTAGCATCCATGTTTCTTTCAACAGGTTTCCTTTAATTACACAATCCATAATCAAAATCAACCTTAGTTCTGCTGCAATTAAAGCTCAACAATGCATTCTAATTAGTCATAGATTTATTAACAGCTGCTAAAGAAAAATAATCAAAAGCAGTGCTGTGGGATAATTATAAGATCTAATAATTGTAATATTAATTTTAAGATAGAAACTGGATTAAAGCATGACAACATTAGTATGCCTTAATGTGCAAGAATGTTGTAACACCTACAAGCCTTTATATTCCCATGTCACTACTCTTTGGTTATTGGCAATGGACAATGACTTTTCTTGGCATCTTACTCGGACTTTACCTTTTATTCTTCCAAAAATGTCAGATCCCATATATACATATATATATATATATACTATATTACCCAAAGTACTGGGACGCCTGCCTTTACACGCACATTAACTTTAATGGCATTCCAGTCTTAGTCCGTAGGGTTCAATATTGAGTTGGCCCACCCTTTATAGCTATAACAGCTTAAAGCGGAGGTTCATCCTAAAAACATGTATATAACATTACATTCTGCATACTTCCAACATTTACAGTATGATGTTTGTTTTTGTTTTTTTGCTGTACATACCGTATTATTGCTATTTTCCACCCGGCTTCCGGGTGCTCACTCCCGCGGGAGTAGGCGTTCCTATGCAGAGGCGCAGTGTCATGTGGGACTTCGCCCAGATGATTGACGTCTTGAGAAAAACTTCCCCCCGGCGGATAAGGCACGTCACGGGTTTCCGAAAGTAGACAAACTGCGAGTCGGCTCTATATGGCGCACCGACTAGGCTCCGTGTAGAGCTGACTGCGCAGGCGCCGTTTAGAGCCGACTTGCAGTTCGGCTACTTTTGGAAACTCGTGACGCGCCTTATCCGCCGAGGGGAAGTTTTTCTTAAGACGTCAATCATCTGGGCGAAATCCCACATGACACTGCGCCTCTGCATAGGAACGCCTACTCCCGCGGGAGTGAGCACCCGGAAGCCAGGTGGAAAATAGCAATAATACGGTATGTACAGCAAAAAAAAAAAAACAGCATACTGTAAATGTTGGAAGTATGCAGAATGTAATGTTATATACATGTTTTTAGGGTGAACCTCCGCTTTAAACTCTTCTGGGAAGGCTGTCCACAAGATTTAAAAGTTTGTCTATGAGAATGTTTGTTCATTCTTCCAGAAGTGCATTTGTGAGGTCAGGCACTGATGTGGACGAGAAGGTCTGGCTCACAGTCTCCACCCTAAGTCATCCCAAAGGTGTTCTATTGGGTTGAGGTCAGGACTCTATGCAGACCATTCAAGTTCATCCACCCAAAACTCACTCATCCGTGTCTTTATGCACTTTTTGCACTGATTTAAATCATTTGGTGGTGGGGGGTTTTGGTGTGGGGTTGTTTTTCAGAGGTTGGGCTTGGCCCCTTAGTTTCAATGAAATTAACTCTTAAGGCATCAGCATACCAATACATTTTGGACAACTTCATGCTCCCAACTTTGTGGAAAAAGTTTAGGGATGTCCCCTTCCTGTTCCAACATGACTGTGCACCACTGCGCATCAGTGTGCACTAGTGCAAAACAAAAATATTGAAGAGACAATATCCCCTTAGGACACATGAAGGGCAAAATGACAGGGTCTCTTCAAAGGAGTCCCCATTATCTCCCTCAGTCACTAACCTAGAGAAGCAGTAAAGTCACCCCCTAGATCATGTGACAGTGCTCAGGCCTAGAGATTATTTAACTAGACTGATTACTTCCACAGGGTCGCAGGTCACATACTCCAACATACCCAGGAACTGGGATGGAAAAGGGGCTGGCAATAGGTATGCAGTCAAGTTTAGTATAAGTAGGTCTGGGAGGCTTTGCAGAGACTTTAACCTGCATGGAGTTGGGAAACATAAAGTTGAACAAGTAAGGCTCCTTACACCAGAACATAACAAAGATAATATAAACAATAAAGTGCTGCAGCAGGTCGGTCCACTTTCATGCACACCTCACAGACAGTCCAGCCCAGTTCACACACCTGTGCATATTAGACATGTGCAGACTGGAATATTTTGTTTCGTTTTTTCGTTTTCGTTTGGAAAATAAATTTATTTAGTTACTCCCGAAAATCATTTTGATTCATTTCGTTTTTCGTTGGGGAATAGCTTTCGTCCGAAAATCCAATAATACTTGGTTTATGTCGAATGGTCAAAAGAATATTCGCCGGACCGTCGAATCTTTTTGGTTTATGTCGAATGGTCAAACGAATATTCGACGAACCGTCGAATCTTTATGTCGAATCGTACATTTCCGTTCGAATATTCCGCCTACAAGAATTCTAATGTTGTATGACTAGTAATAATTAGTGTTGAGCGGAATACGCCATATTCGATTTTGCGATATATCACGAATATATAGCCGAATATTTGTGAAATATTCGCTAAAATCGAATATTCGTGATATTTTATAAAAAAAAAAAAAAAATTGCGAAATTTCGCTAATGCGAGTTTATTGCGAACATTTTGCGATTTTTTTTTTTTTTTTGTGATTGGCTCTGATGCAAAAGAAGGGCAGAGAAAGTATTCTCGAATATTCGGAAATAGAATATTCGGAATATTTTATCGAAATTTCGCAAAAAAATTCTATATACTCTATATACAGACAGGAAAAAGTATTCATACCCCTCTATACACAGGAAAAAGTATTCATACCCCTCTATACACAGAGACAGGAAAAAGTATTCATACCCCTCTATAGACAGGAACAGGTATTCATACCCCTCTATACACAGAGACAGGAAAAAGTATTCATACCCCTCTATACACAGAGACAGGAAAAAGTATTCATACCCCTCTATACACAGAGACAGGAAAAAGTATTCATACCCCTCTATACACAGGAAAAAGTATTCATACCCCTCTATACACAGAGACAGGAAAAAGTATTCATACCCCTCTATATACAGACAGGAAAAAGTATTCATACCCCTCTATGGACAGAGACCGGAAAAAGTATTCATACCCATCTATAGACAGAGGCAGGAAAAAGTATTCATACCCCTCTATACACAGAGACAGGAAAAGGTATTCATATCCCTCTATAGACAGAGGCAGGAAAAAGTATTCATACCCCTCTATACACAGAGACAGGAAAAAGTATTCATACCCCTCTATACACAGAGACAGGAAAAAGTATTCATACCCCTCTGTAGACAGAGACTGGAAAAAGTATTCATACCCCTCTATACACAGAGACCGAAAAAAGTATTCATACCCCTCTATAGACAGAGACAGGAAAAATTATTCATATCCCTCTATAGACAGAGACAGGAAAAAGTATTCATACCCCTCTATACACAGAGACAGGAAAAAGTATTCATACCCCTCTATAGACAGGAAAAAGTATTCATACCCCTCTATAGACAGAGGCAGGAAAAAGTATTCATACCCCTCTATAGACAGAGACAGGAACAAGTATTCATACCCCTCTATACACAGAGACAGGAAAAAGTATTCATACCCCTCTATAGACAGAGGCAGGAAAAAGTATTCATACCCCTCTATAGACAGATACAGGAAAAAGTATTCATACCCCTCTATATACAGACAGGAAAAAGTATTCATACCCCTCTATACACAGACAGGAAAAAGTATTCATACCCCTCTATACACAGGAAAAAGTATTCATACCCCTCTATACACAGAGACAGGAAAAAGTATTCATACCCCTCTATAGACAGAGACAGGAAAAAGTATTCATACCCGGAAATCGGGTATTCGCGAATACAGTTGTCAAAATATTTCACAACATTTTTTTTTTGATAAACTTTTTCCTGTGTATAGAGGGGTATGAATACGTTTTCCTGTCTCTGTGTATAGAGGGGTATGAATACTTTTTCCTGTCTCTGTGTATAGAGGGGTATGAATACTTTTCCCTGTCTCTGTCTATAGAGGGGTATGAATACTTTTCCTGTCTCTGTGTATAGAGGGGTATGAATACTTTTTCCTGTCTATAGAGGGGTATGAATACTTTTTCCTGTATATAGAGGGGTATGAATACTTTTTCCTGTCTGTATATAGAGGGGTATGAATACTTTTTCATGTCTGTATATAGAGGGGTATGAATACTGTTTCCTGTCTCTGTGTATAGAGGGGTATGAATACTTTTTCCTGTCTATAGAGGGGTATGAATACTTTTTCCTGTCTATAGAGGGGTATGAATACTTTTTCCTGTCTATAGAGGGGTATGAATACTTGTTCCTGTCTCTGTGTATAGAGGGGTATGAATACTTTTTCCTGTCTATAGAGGGGTATGAATACTTGTTCCTGTCTCTGTGTATAGAGGGGTATGAATACTTTTTCCTGTCTATAGAGGGGTATGAATACTTTTTCCTGTCTGTATATAGAGGGGTATGAATACTTTTTCCTGTCTGTATATAGAGTATATAGAATTTTTTTTTTTTTTTTTGGTGATTGGCTCTGATGCAAAAGAAGGGCGGAGAAAGTATTCTCGAATATTCGGAAATAGAATATTTCACAACATTTTTTTTTTTGATAAAATATTCCGAATATTCTATTTCCGAATATTCGAGAATACTTTCTCCGCCCTTCTTTTGCATCAGAGCCAATCACCAAAAAAAAAAAAAAAAATCGCAAAAAAAAAAAAAAATCGCAAAATCGCATTAGCGAAATTTAGCAATTTTTTTTATAAAATATCACGAATATTCGGAATAGCGAATATTGGCCGCGAAATTCGAGATATTCGCGAATACTCGAATATGCCATATTCGAGCCGAATATTCGCAATACGAATATTCGTGAGCAACACTAGTATAGAGAAATCTATTCTCTATAATGTCGAATCTATTTTCTCATGAATCGAAATCTATTCTCTGTAATGTCGAATCTATTATTTCTATAGTGTCGAATCTTTTTTCTATAATGTCGAATCTTTTCTCTATGATGTCGAATCTTTTCCCTATAATGTCGAATCTCTCTATATCGAATTTTTATCGCAACAAAAACGAAAATAAAGCATTTTTTATGTTGGATCTTTCGGTTTTCATTTCTTGCACTTTCGTTATCATTTGTTAAAACGATAACGAAAAAAACAGATTTTCGGATGAAAATGCATTCTAACGAAAACGAATACACATGTCTAGTGCATATAATGATAGAAGAAAAGTCCTGACAGCCGGACTCCAAGCCCTGTAGTCCACCATTATTAACGATTCATGAACGAAGCAACAAAGCAACAAAAAACCTAGATGATCACAGTAGGGGGAGAAAGAGGTTATAGCATTTTGCACTCCTCCTTCTACTTAATCATAGCAAAGCCCCAATAGGAGCATGAAACATGTTAACCTCTCCCCCACTGTGATCATCTATGTGTTTTTATCCTGCTTTGTGAATTGTTAATAAAGGTGGACTACATTGCTTGGAGTACAGCCATCTGGACTTTCATTAAAGCGGAGCTCAGCCAAAAATAAAATAAGTCAGCAGCTACAAATACTGCAGCTGCTGACTTTTAATATATGGACACTTACCTGTCCTGGGCGCCTGCGATTTCTGCACCCGAAGACGATCTGTCCCTTCATTCTTGGGTGGAGGCACCACCATCCTCGGTAAGGGAATCAGGAAGTGAAACCTTACGGCTTCACTTCCTGGTTCCCTACGGCGCATACGCAAGTCATACTGTGTGATCCCACTGGTCCCTGCCATCTTCTGGGACCTGTGTGTCACCTACAAGACAGTGGGGGGGACAGAGAAGGCGCCAGAACTGGCGCCTCCTCCATAAAAGTCAGCAGGTGCAGTATTTGTAGCTGCTGACTTTTTTTTAAGGAACTCTGCTTTAATGAAAGAAGTAAAGTCCAGACGGCTGTACTCCAAGCGCTGTAGTCCACCTTTATTAACAGTTCACAAACAAAGCAGGATAAACACTAGATGATAACAGTGGGGAAGAGGTTAACATGTTTCATGCTCCTATTGGGGCTTCGCTATGATTAAGCAGTAGGAGGAGTACAACATGCTATAACCTCTCTCTCCTCCTACTGTGATCATCTATTTTTATTTTCTTGCTTTGTTGCTTTGTTGCCTTGTTGCTTTGTTCGTGTATCGTTAATTATGGTGGACTACAGGGCTCAGAGTGTTGGCTGTCTGGACTTTTCTTCTATTATTATATACATGGAAGTTGGAGCAAATACCTGGATGTGACAAATGTGACACCGGGGGGAGGGGAGGTTCTGAAAAGTGTAAGTTCCATTTTTCCACTTTAAAGTAATGTTTGATCAAATTTTTCAATTTTTTTTTTCAATTCAAGTAAAGTACAGTATGAGAGATGACTTACTAATTGTTCTTTAAATGAATTGTGTATTTATACTTTTCTAATGAAATGGCAAGGCAAGTACAACTTTGGAAGGAAACAATTATTATGAAAACATTGTACCATCTCACTAATGGACGATACTGATAGTTTTAGTATTGCATTTATTTTACAATGTTTTCTTACTATAGTAACTCTACATATGTTCTGCTAGTCCAGTGGGTATTAACTGGGAAGTACATATTTGTTTTTCTATTACTAGGCCATTTGGGTGACTTATTATTCTGTGAGTCACTTGAGATATAGACTTTGGTCTGTTAATTAACCAGTTACTCAGTCTCCAACGACTAATCCTTTTTTAGCTGACAAACTCCAGGCCACCAATTTATTCTAAATGTTACCGCAGTTACATACTACAAGTTTGAAACTCATTAAGTATTGTAGGTTTATTTAATTTTTTCATATGTTCATACGAAAGGATATAAAACTTGACATATTTGAAGAACTACAACTATTAAACATTTATGAAGTGAGCTCTGTTCAAATCAATAACAATTTCTAATTACAAAGCCTAAATAAAAATATAATATTTCTATTTTTTACAAAGCCTGTAGGGGTGCAAATAAGCTGATTGTAGAGGAGGGTTAGCTCAACACAATTTCTTATTTTCCTCAAATTGCATGTAGAATGTCATGTGGTGGGTAGAAATTTAGACATGGACTATTAGGCATAGATTAGGTGGTCTAGCTTGTGACACCACAACCTCCATATTGTCCAAAAAGATAATGCTTTGCATTCATTGAGAAAAAGGCTCCCATGCTAAGTGAAATATTTTTGCGACATTTTGCGATTCGGCACTACGTCGCTTTAACTGACAATTGTGCGTGTCGTGCGACGTGGCTCCCAAACGTCCTTTTTTTCCCCATAAATAGAGCTTTCTTTTGGTGGTATTTGATCACCTCTGCGATTTTTATTTTTTGCGCTATAAACAAATATTTTTTTTCCTCAGTTTAAGCCGATACGTATCCTTCTACATATTTCTGCACAAAATTTATAGCGTCTACCAAATAGGGGATAGTTTTATTGCATTGTTATTTTTTTTTTCTAGTAATGGCGGCGATCGATTTTTATCATGACTGCGACATTATGGCGGACACATCGGAAACTTTTGACACTATTTTGGGACCATTGTCATTTTTACAGCGAACAGTGCTATAAAAATGCACTGGTTACTGTAAAAATGACACTGCAATGAAGGGGTTAAACAGGAGGGGGTGCTGTGGGAGTTAGGTGATTCTTACTGTGGGGGGGTTGGCTGGGCGTGTGACGTCACTAATCGTCACTTCCTATGACAGGGAACAGACGATCAGTGACAGGCTCACTAGGAAGCACGGGGAGAGATTTGTTTACACTTACCTCTCCCCGTTCTTCCTCTCTGCGACCCGATCGTGGGACACAGGCGGCAATCGGGTCCGCTGTTCCCGTGGGGACGGTCACAGAGAAGAGGACCGGGGTGCTCGCAACCCGCGGCTGTGATCTTAAAGGGGACGTACGTGTATGCCCCTGTGCCCAGCAGTGCCATTTTGTCAACGTATATTGTCGTGCGGTGGTCCTCAAGCAGTTAAGGTATCACCACTGAGTGGAACTGTGGCTACCAAGAATAAATACATATGTGCCACATCCCATTGATGATAATAATGGAGGAATTGGTACTGGATTTTATAGGCACTGAGGTACAAGGTATTTATCAACTCAATACAGGGCACTTTCACCTCCTTCCTGCCCAGGCCATTTTTCAGTTTTCAGGGCTGTCACGCTTTGAATGACAATTGCGCGGTCAGGCTACACTGTAACCATGTGACATTTTGTATCATTTTCTTCAAACAAATAGAGCTTTCTTTTGGTGGTATTTAATCACGTTTGGGTTTTTTAACCCCCCCCCAAAAAAAAAGACATAAAATCCATACCAGACCCTTCAGAGAGCGCCCCCCTCCTGAACCGTACCAGGCCACATGCCCTCAACATGGGGAGGATGTCCCCATGTTGATGGAGACAAGGGCCTCATCCCCACAACCCTTGCCTGGTGGTTGTGGGGGTCTGCGGGCGTGGTGCTTATCGAAATCTAAAATCCCCTTTAACAAAGGGGACCCCTAGATCCCACCCCCCTATGTGAATTGTTAACAGGGTACATTGTACCCCTACCATTTCACAAAAATAGTATCAAAATAAAAAAAAACACACACACACCCCAAGTTGGGACAAGTCCTTTACTAACAAAAATAAAAAAACTCCAGCACTGTAATTCTTCTACAATCCTAGTCCCGGACCCACCGCTACAAACGATACCGCCTCCACCGGAGGCACCCGGCTGAATGAAGCGCAAGCTGTTTGACAGCTCTTTTATAACTGAGGGCTGGGCCACCCATGATGTGGACGGGCGACCCCGCCCCCTCTGACGCAACAGGGGTTTCCCGTGATGCATCAGAGGGGGCAGGGTCACACACCACGGTTATAAAAGAGCTGTCAACTACAACTGGAGTTGGCAACTACATGGCAAATGAGGTTTAATGTGGAGAAATGTTAAGTAATGCACTTAAGGCCAAAAAACATAAATGCAAACTAATCTCTAGAGGGAGAACCGATGGGGGAATCAAGGATGTAGAAAGATCTAAGGGTCCTAGTAGATGGCAGATTGAGCAATAGCATGCAATGTCAAGCTGCAGCTACCAAAGCAGGCAGAGTTTTAGCATGCATAAAAAAGGATATACTCCAGAGATAGTCCTGCCTTATAAAACATTGGTTAGACCACATCTGGAGTATTCTGTCCAGTTCTGGTCACCAGTCCTCAGAAGGGATGTGCTGGAACTGGAGAAGAAGGGCAACAAAACTAATAAGAAGACTGGAGGAACTCAATTACGAGGAAAGACTGCAAACACTAATCGTTTGAGAAGAGATATGATAGCGATTTACAAATATCTCAATTGGAAAAAAATATTCAGTCTCAAGGAGTGTAAGGGGACACAGGCCACACAATGAGATTGGAAGATAAGTGGCTTAACCTTAAACCTGGAAAGAGGGTTTTCCACTGTCAGGGCAATAAGGATGTGGAACTCTCTTCCACAACTGGTGGTGGCTGCGGGGTGTATTAAGGAACACGACATACAGGGATATGGAAAATAATTATAGACACTGACACACGTGCACCTACACAGGTTGAACTGGATGGACTATTGTCTTTATTAAACCTTAACTACTATGATACTAAGTGGTTTATCTTCAAAGGACCTCCATTGGCATGTCCTAAACTACTCATTAAAGTCTACCAGTTTATAACACCTCGGTCTTGCCTCTTCAACAGAAGCGGGCCATTCAGCCGACTTCTGTCGGACCGACTGCTGTACACGTGGGTCAAATTCTGCCCAATATTCAGCCCATGTGTACAGCCCTATACAGGTCTGATTCTACTAAGAAAATTATATTAATTATTTATTATATTAATTATAACTTTGAGGCAATACTTGCAGATCATTTTAAAATACCACCATATTGAACAAGTTTATATTATCCAGTCCAATTTTGACGTGAACATTTTAAACTATCTTGTGACACTTTAAGTATAAATATAAAATATATACAAAATAAAGTAAAAATATATATTTGCATTTTTTTTACTTCATTGTTACTTATTTGTCTGTTTTGTCCACTCTGTTCCCAACTTAAAAATAAAACAGAAATTGAAACAACACACGCAACCTGATTTGACAGATAACCCTTCCAGCTTATCTCCGACATGAAATCACAAATTTTGTCAAATCAAAGCACAGTCAAAGTTTTCCCATATTACTGCAGTACAGTTATAAATGCACTGCAGTAACAGTGCACAAGCTAAAAAGTAGTAAAACATTTGAAGTGTTGTTCCCAAATACCTTGTATTCAGAAAAATCTGTAAGGTGAACTTACACTTTAAATTAATTGTGTTCCCCAGCAAAAGATGGACAAATCATACTGCTCACTTGTTAGTTCAAATGACTCTGCTGGTAAATATTCACCCTATGAATCAACAATGTATTAGTAATTCCAAACTTTTAAACTGTAATATATTTAAGGGTTTATTATAGGGTTGTCCCGATACCGATACTAGTATCGGTATCGGGACCGATACCAAGCATTTGCACGAGTACTTGGACTCGGGCAAATGCTCCCGATGCTTCACCCGATACTTGTACTGTTGGCGGTGATCAGTGCGCGGGGAAGTTACAAGCACCGATCACCGCTGATTTCAAAGCAGCTGAAAGCCGCCGTGTATCCCGTGTATGCCGCCGTGTGTATCCCGTGTATGCCGCCGTGTGTATCCTGTGTATGCCGCCGTGTGTATCCTGTGTATGCCGCCGTGTTTCTCTCCCCTTCGGTGCTCCTCCTCCACCCTCTGGAAATGTCAGGATGGAGAGCGGGGTAGGAGCTGGTAAATCCGACTCCTTACTGCTCCGAATGGACAGAGTCAGTGATCACTGACTCTGTCCATTCACATAACTTAAACATTGTAACCTGTGTTTACAAATGTTTCAGTTTATGAATGAAGAGAAGACGCTGTCTTCACTCCATTCATATTCAGCGCAGCTGATGCTGCTGAGAAAGGGACAGGGGAACATGTGTCCCTAGTCCCTTTCCCTGTCTCAAAGGGAAGATGTCAGAGGTCTGTAAAGACTCCTGATATCTCACCAAAGCCCCTCCAACAGGGCTGAAAAAAAATAAAGAATAAAAAAATAAAGAATAAAAAAAATGATTGTAGAAAATAAAAAAATGAAAGAAAAAACACACTGACACGGTCCACCCCCCCCCCCCCCCTTAAAAAAAAAGAAAGCATTATAAATAAAAAAAGTGTAAAAAAAATGACAAAAATTAAAAACAAATTGGTAAAGATAAAAAAAAAAACATACTGACACATGTGCCGCTGTCACATGAGATAAAAAAAAAGGATCGGTTATCGGTATCTGCGAGTACTTGAAAAAAAGTATTGGTACTTGTACTCGGTCTTAAAAAAGTGGTATCGGGACAACCCTAGTTTATTAAGATGGGTGCTGAGCCACTGTTTTCTGTATCTGCATCTGCCTTAAAGCTGCACACTGGCAGCAGAAGCTGTGCACCTGCTCCTGCATGAATGTCAAATTTTGACATACATATGCATCTGTGCAGCCCCTGCATCTACATTCACTTCTACCAGCTATCTATGTGCAGTTTCAATGTGGATGCAGAGGCAGAAAACAGCAGCACACATACCAGATGTCAGAGCTAATCTGAACGAGCCCTAAATGTACTTTTTAGTATATACAGTGTATATATATATATATATATATATATATATATATATATATATATATATATATATATATATATATATATATATATATATACATATATACACACACACACTGTGTACTTACTATCATATTCTAAATAGATGATTTACTGTAGCCAGTATTTAAAGAAAGATATATAATTATTATGTTCATTTTATAGAGGGTGCACCCTAGAAATATGTTGGTTTATTATTTCTAGAATACATTGTATTTAAAATGTATTTAAAATACAAAATACTCTTTATTAAGTGTTTGATGCTTATACCCTACCTCTCAGTTATTGCAGTTCATGCTTTTCTGCGAGTCAATCAAATGTTTTGTTTTGTCTGTTTTTGAAGGAGATGTTACTAGAAAAAGTTGGCTTGATGGAAAGGCAAATAAATCAAATGTGTTCTGCCCATTTATTTAGTAATATATATATTTTTTTATCAGATATGATACCAAATCAATTAAGTTATAATTTTCTTACAGTGCATAATACAGTTTTTTACAAATAAAGATGTAACATAGTATATATTATATACACATAAAGATTAATATACATTGTTTAAGTATCATGTAATGATAGAAGGAAAATCTGAAAAAATACTACAGGGAAAAGGAACTATTTGGGACTAATTATTTTTTGTTATGGTATACTGTAAAAAAAAAAATATTTTTTTACAGTGAATCTATTATTCTATACATTTTGGATAGATTACCATTTAATTCTTCTCATCATCTTGAAATATTTGAGCACACATTCACCAATTTCCTACTCCCACTGTTTGCACTGTAAGAAAATGTGGCACTGAAGGTGGCCTAAGAAAGGTGCTTTCCAAATTTTAGAGAATAATGAAAGTCCTCATAATCTTAAATATTACAAGAATTTAAACGGATGCATACAAAGAAGGTGAGCATTGGAAGTCTAAATGTTTTTAACCAGGATCACTGGTATTGTAGTGATGGTTATTGTGGCAAATTTGAGGGTCTTATAATACTGCATTTGCTTTTCTACAGAAATACTTCTTATGATTCTGTGCTAAAAACCATGTGGTGATCCAGGTTTAATGGTAGACATTATGTGGGAACTGGTTCAGGTTGACAAGAAGGACATGCTTGAGAAGGAAAAGAGGACCCCACAATCAGGAGAGTGTCAGTGTTTGTAAGTCACCACATCCCTAGAATAATGGAAAAAATATGGAATACCCCCTCAAGGGTGGGACTTTAAAAGTGACACAAACACATAATTTGTAGAAAAGTATATAACAAATGTATTTAAATAGTTCAAATCAGGACATCAATAAGTGTCCTAACAAGGATAAAAGGCCACATGCAAGTGGTGTACAGATCATATTATATAAAACAATTGAACAGACATGAGACAGAAAGTAGTCCAACCCCTTGAGAAGAAAGGTGATGTTGAAGAAAATAAAATGCCTGTCTGAAATTAGATAACACACTTGACAGTTAAGCAGGAACAAAAATTGTCTCTGGACAGCCGCACTCTGAACCAATTGTAGCCTTTATTAAAAGAAGGACAACAATACAAGTCACAGCAAAATAAATTAAAACCTGACAGCTGACGCGTTTCGCACTGAAACTAGTGCTTAGTCATAGTCACTTGACAGTTAAACTGAACTTAAGCTAGACCACATATGTTTCTTGCTGGACCTTTGACTCATCACCACCTTTGTCAAGTACAATGATAACTTTCAAACAGAAACATGGCTGTACTATAAGCTCACCTGTATGTTTCATTATGGTTAGCCTGTACTTGAAAAGTTGGAGATGTGCCCTTTGAACTCTTTCAGAAGAATAACACCAAGTCATTGGTTCAGTCAATTAAATGATACATTGGTCAAGAGTAGAACATTGAAAATAAAAGCTTTTAGTAGACAGATATAGGCAGTGGGAACATACATCCTGCTTACATGGGCAAATTACCCTTTTGTTTGTTACATGTCATGGAGGAGGGGTGGCCTGAAAATTGGGGTCTACAGAAAATTCACCCACACAGACCAGCTTTTGGACTTCCACCACACTGGAATACAAACTGAGGTTATTAGGACTCTGCAACATCGAGCTTAAATTGTAAATAAACAGAAAGTCTAAAGACAAGGAACACAGACATCTATGGACTGCTTTGAAAATGTGTGGCTACCCAAACTGATCTTTTAAAACATCCATATGGTCAAGCAAAAACACAAGACCATCAAACAGAGGGGAAAAGCAGAATGCATGTGTTAACATACTCCCCCTATACACTGTGTGTATTTGGAGTATTGTAAAGACTTCAACGGATTCTTTAAAAATACTGCATCCCTGAGTCTCTCAAGCCCAGTCCAACAATATACTGAAACAGAAGATTGTACATTCTAAAGACCCAACACTCAAACACAAGAAAAATAGCTTGGTACATACAACACAGTGTAGTGATGTCAGGGAATTCCTATTAGCCAGATGGTGTCTGCATATGTGTGTGTGTGTGTGTGTGTGTATACCTCTGCTTGCGACTCTGCACATATAATAATGGCTAGGTGCATGTATGTATACACACATGACCCAGCATACACAACCAATACCAATGGTGCATGTACCAACTCCCCCAAGCTGTCATCAGCTATATAAGTGAAGGGACATGAATAGTAGTGACATCATTGACCAAATACTGTATGGTCATAGCTATATTTTGTCATTGTCATGGCCTGAATATGACCAGTGACCATATTTGGGCAATAATGTCAAAAGGATGGTAATTCCCCTTGACCTCTGTGTTTTTTTAGGATTCAGTGACAGTTGGAAGCTCTCATATGTAGAAGATTGTTTTTCTGCTGAATTCTTGCCTGATACCCCTGCAGACATGCTACTGAATAATTCCTGGGTTTATGCAAGATACATCTTCCTAAACTTGTGCTCCTCCTATCTCGTTGCACCCCCTATTTAACTTTCAGTGGTTGTTGGGAAGTTACAAGAGACTGACCTTGTCATGCCCTTGCCATCTTAGTCTCATATCAGGTACATGGCAATTGATGAATGCAAAGACCCATATATTGGAAATACAAAATACTGTCTCCATGCAATAATGACCACACATAGGGGGATGAATTCTAAAGGCCAAGACTCAGCATTGTTCCTACTCCTTAAGGAAAAAGGAACATTCTTTTGAGGTCAGTGAGGAGCACATTTTGCACTGGTTTGCAAGAGGTGTAAAAGAGACCATCTACAGTATGTCAAAATAGAATAACCTTCCATGGAAAGGGGTGTAGGCCTTTGACACCTTCTGTCTTCCACTTATAACGCTGTTTTACATTGAAAGAACTTCTATGTGTATATTACTTTAAAATTCATTTTTATTTAGCCTGCATACAAATAAAAAAATGAAAAAAAACAAAAAAAAACAAGGTATGGTAGCCTGTATACAACACTACATAATATGTATATGCATACTTACCTAATTAAAAGAATAACAATATAAAACTGTTTTTTATTAGCCTTGACCATAATAAATTAATATAACTTATAACTTGAATGAGTTGAGTCCTCCTTATAGCCCAATATTTGTATGGGCTATTAAAGCCTCTCACATTTAGCAAGAGACATGTAATGTTCATGTTGGGGCAATAGATGGTTATATGGAGAGTTGAGATGTACTGTATCTGAATCTTAACCAGAGGTATTAGTTTCAGAATGAAATCGTCATAATGCTAAAGTTGATGACAAAACCTAACCTTGATAAGCCTGCAATAATTTGGAGGAAAAGACATGAACAAGATGAAAACAAAAACAATATTGGTGAAAACACCAGAAAATACCAATAGTGCTATTGTTACCCATCAAAACCAGTCTAATTCCTTACTTCAACAGGAAATAATTGGAAATAATTGGTTTATGTGTGTTACTAACCTAGTTTACCTTGATACAGTTTTTGTATACAGCTAAAAAGATGCCTTGATAAAAACGCGCACATGATTAATTCTGAGTATAAAATCGAACAACAACTATGACTTTAATTCTAATGAAAACCGGTATGTATTATGAGTGGATGCAAGAATCTATAAAGTTATAATTTATGTGATTATGTTACCATGGGCTTCACATAAAGATCAACCTTCACACTGCAAATTAATCTTAACGGCTAACTGGATCATAACTGAAAATAAATGCCACAGCTGATTGAAAATCAGCAGTTTCTTGACATTTTGTTATATTTTGTAGTGATTTACCATTTTGAAAGAACAGTATATGAAATGATTATGCCTTAAGCTAGTGAATAATATTAATTCAAGTCATAGTGGTGAATATAAATAACGTTAAATGGCTTAAAAAATTAAATTAATATAAATGTGACAGAGTAATCTTTTGCAACACAGTTACAACCTGAATAAACTCACTGGATGTTAATTTAGTCTTTATTTTCTTTTTATTTTATACATCGGTTACCTTTTTCATTTATAACATATAATATGTTTTTCTAAATTATAATAGTATAAAATTACTGAGATCTGAAAAAATGTATGTGTATTGTTTTCCCCTGACAATTATTAGGACATGTGACAGTAGGCAAGTTATTTGAATTGCACTCAAGTTGTCCATGTCTACTGGAATACAGGAATCTAACATTAAGCTTTCAGCAAGATGGTACCAGACCCCATCAATTCTCCATATTGTCTTTCTTTCTCCACTGTTGGTGGAGATGCCAGAAGAGCAGAGGAGACATCTTACATTAATTCTGGTCCTGTCTAAGGCCCCATACACACTATTAGATTTTATGCAGATTTTTTCTTCAGATTTACCAAAATCATGTAGTGCAAGGGCCTGCCTGATTGCATACAAATTGAAACTCTTAAGGTTTGATCTCATATTATATGGTTTTGGTAAATCTGAAGGCAAAAATCTGAAGAAAGTGTGTATGGGGTTTATTTTTCACAGGTGTTATATAAGTATCTCTTCAACTCACACTGAGCTTACTTACCTTATGACTGTGAACAAAGTGGGAATTTGGAATTGGAGAGTTAAAACAGGAGATACAGCAAAATGAGTCTTCAACTTGTAAGCGTTATTTTAACTGCTTGCCGACCAGCCGCCGTCATTATACTGTGGCAAGGTAGCACAATCCCGTAAATAGCCTAGGTGTACGTCAGCTAAGAAACTTTTGTGGGCACACACACTCCCATTGGCCAGCAGGGGGGCCAATCAGCGGATGCGGCGGACTTGATTTCCCGCAGTGACAGAACGGGGATATGCCTGTGTAAACAAGGCAGTTATCTGTCCTGACAGAGGAGATCACACAGATCTTGTCTTTCTGCTATGCAGGAAGATGGATCTGTGTGTTTACCCAGTCACACAGTCCCCCATACAGTTATAAAACACCTGCTGGGAACATATTTAACCCCTTGATCGCCCCTGATGTTAACCCCTTCCTTGCCAATGTCATTAATACAATAACAGTGCATATTTTTTTGGACTGTTTGCTGTAATAATGTCACTGGTTCCCAAAAAAGTGTAAAAAATGTCAGTTAGGTTTCTGATCTGTCCGTGGCAATGTCACAGTCCCACTAAAAATCAGTGATCGCCGCCATTACTAGTAAAAAATATTAAATAATAAAAATGCCATAAATCTATTTTGTAGACGGAATAACTTTTGCACAAACCAATCAATATACTCTTATTTTGATTTTTTTACAAAAATATGTGGCAGAATACATATTAGCCTAAACTAAGGAATACATTTGTTTTTTTACATATTTGTTTTTAGAAATGTTTTATAGCAGAAAGTAAAAAACATTTTTTTTTTCAAAATTGTTGCTCTTTTTGTGTTTATAGTGCAAAAAATAAAACCACAGAGGAGATCAAATACCACCAAAGAAAGCTCTATTTGTGGGAAACAAAGGATATTGATTTTGTTTGGGTTCAGTGTTGCGTGACCATGCAATTGTTAGTTAAAATGACGCAGTGCCGTGTCGCAAAAAATGGCCTGGTCAGGAAGGGGGTAAATCCTTCCGGTGCTGAAGTGGTTAAACTTCCTGTAATTTACACTAATATTGTAACTGGGATAATGAGTTCTAGCAAGGTTGAAAGTTTTGCTTGTGGCACAGTGTGCCACATGTAGATAATAATGGAGTAACAGCTGCTGTAACAGATGTGAGCAGGTTTCCCTTATAGAAGGTCACATTAGAGATTCTGAGAAGCAAGTTGCAACGTTGAGTGGAATGGACACCCTTGAAAGGGATTTTCTGCTCCCTGAGCAGATGGTTGATGTGAAGGGGTAAGTCAGGGTGATCAGGTAGGAAATGAGTTACAGTAATTAGAGGGAGTGGTAGGAGCTAACAAAAAAGAAAAGCTTGTCCTGTGTTTTTGCCAAAAATTTGCTAAGTTGACTGAAGATGTGGAGGAAACAGCTCTGGATGTCACTTCTATCGCTTAACAGCCAAGAGAGCAGCTTTTCTTATGAAGTTGTAAGGGTAATTCGGGAAAGTCTAGGCAGTTGGTGGTAAGTGTGGATTCTATAATCGAAAAAAAACGGGTGAGCAAATATCGGCGCTAACTGAAAAGTAAAAAAAGTACAAAGCTGCTAGCACAGTTTGTAGATAAGCAAACAAAAACAATATAATAAATAGTGCAGCGCTCAAAGATAAGATGGAAAATTAATCCAAATAAACAATATAAGTGATAAAAGTCCACAAAGTGTATATTCAAATAAACTGTGTGTAAATAAAGTCCATATAATATATATGTTCATCAATAAAATTGAAGATGTAGAACCTCCACCGAAGTTTCAGTGTGCAAACACGGAAAAAACACACCACACCACCGTGCAAACAATCCGCTTACCAGAAATAATATCGTTATGGGCATGTAATCAAATAACGTGCAGGTCAGTGTCAATCGCACTTCCAACAGAGTGTGCAGGTGAAGACGGTAGTCCACAGGCAACATCAACGATGGAATGAGATCTCAGATGTTACGGAGGTCCAAAACAATATATGTGATAATCTGATAGAATAATTTGTCACCAGGATTGCCTCAACCAATGATTTACTGTCTCCCTGGTGCCAGGATTTCACATGTAGGGGACCGGGTAAACAAATTACTGAGAGGGACTGGGATTAACCCAGCTGTCTTTGTCCATGTTGGGACCAAAGGCTGAATACATGGAAGATGGAAGATCCTTTCAGAATCAATTTAAAAAACTAGGCAGCAAGTTGAAAAAAATGTCTTCCAATGTAATATTCTCTGGACTATTGCCTGTGCCATATACAACACATAAAAGGCAACTTAAAGCGGTTGTAAAGGTTTTTTTCCCCCAAACCTGCAATGCAAAAGGCATAATAGGCTAGTATGCACCGCATACTAGCCTATTATGAAATACTTACCTCGGACCGAGGTGTGTACCACTTACCTGGTCCACGCCGAGCAGGATGTCATCTTGCTCCGGCGTGTCTTCCGGGTATCGCCGCTCCAGCGCTGTGATTGGCTGGAGCGGCGATGACGTCACTCCCGCGAGTGCGCGCGGGAGATTTAAAATCGGCAGGGTCCGGCGGATGCCGGTCCTTCAGCCGTGGATTCCCCCCTGCGCATGCGCCGCCCGCATTGCGGGGGGAATATCTCCTTAACCGTGCAGGTTTAGGAGATATTCTCCTTACCTACAGGTAAGCCTTGTTATAGGCTTACCTGTAGGTAAAAGTCCAAATAGTGGGTTTACAACCACTTTAAAGAGCTGAGTGCATTCTTAAAGACCTGTTGAATGAGGGGAAGGATTTAGGCTTCTAGAACATAGAACTGACTTCATTTGGGGTACAATCTATATGCTAAAGATGGTTTGCACCTGAATAGAATGGGGTCTGCTTTGCTAGGGGAGAGGTTTTTGGGAAGAGGGAGTAGTTAAACTAGGATTAGGGAGGAGGGATAATTAGAAGAGTCAGACAGAAGGTGGAACAAGGGAAGATAAGGGGTGGGCTTGGGCAGGTGATATGGTTCCCATATTACACAATTTCTGGCAATTACAGTACTATTTGCACTACAAAAAAAAGATATGCAAAACCAAAATGCCAAAAGCAACAAAATATTAAAGTGATTTTTCACCAATGCCAGAAATCTACCAAGCAAAATATGAGATTTGGAAACATTGGGGCATGAAAAAAATTATGATTATGTTAGTAATGCTGAATATTGGCCTCATTCTTCACACGATTGGGCTAATATTTTTTTGGGCTATGTTCTCTTTCAGAAAGACAGGATACAATAAAAAAGGTGGTGGTGTCTGTCTCTATGCTAGAAGTGGTCTCAAAGTAAGTGTGAAAGAGGACCTTGTCGATGGAGGGTGTGATGGTGCTGAAAAATTATGGGTGGATTATTAGAGTTTTCCACAGGTTAAAAAGTGTTAAAGAGGAGGTGGGTACTCAGCTGCTTGCACAGATAGAAATGATGCCAGGGTGGAGGCAATGATGATAATAGGGAATTTTAACTACTGTGAAATTGACTGTAATTGCACTG
Source organism: Rana temporaria (assembly GCF_905171775.1). NCBI lineage: Eukaryota > Metazoa > Chordata > Amphibia > Anura > Ranidae > Rana > Rana temporaria. The sequence goes on from NC_053493.1 coordinate 224,523,484, forward strand.
CTGGAACAGTAAATGGGTGGGAATTTATAAACCTATTACAAAACAATTTTTGGTACAGTATACAGGAGCCCCATCCAGACACAATGCTCTGCTGGACCTGATAATTGCAAACCATGCTAAGCTTATTACTAATTTTCATATAAATAAATATTTGGATAGTTTAACCACTTAAGGACCGGACCAATATGCTGCCTAAAGACCCAAGGTGTTTTTACAGTTCGGGACTGCGTTGCTTTAACAGACAATTGCGTGGCCGTGCGACGTGGCTCCCAATCAAAATTGGCGTCCTTTTTTCCCCACAAATAGAGCTTTCTTTTGGTGGTATTTGATCACCTAGGCGGTTTTTATTTTTTGCGCTATAAACAAAATTAGAGCGACAATTTTGAAAAAAATGCAATATTTTTTACTTTTTGCTATAATAAATATCCCCCAAAAACACATAATTTTTTTTTCCCTCAGTTTAGGCCGATACGTATTCTTGTACCTATTTTTGGTAAAAAAAATGGCAATAAGCGTTTATCGATTGGTTTGCGCAAAATTTATAGCGTTTACAAAATAGGGGATAGTTTTATTGCATTTTTATTAATTATTTTTTTTTTACTACTAATGGCGGCGATCAGCGATTTTTTTCGTGACTGCGACATTATGGCAGACACTTCGGACAATTTTGACACATTTTTGGGACCATTGTCATTTTCACAGCAAAAAATGCATTTAAATTGCATTCTTTATTGTGAAAATGACAGTTGCAGTTTGGGAGTTAACCACAGGTGGCGCTGTAGGATTTAGTGTACACTTAGTGTGTGTTTACAACTGTAGGGGGGTGTGGCTGTAGGAATGACGTCATTGATCGAGTCTCCCCTATAAAGGGGATCACTCGATCGATGCAGCGCCATAGTGAAGCACGGGGAAGCCGTGTTTACATACGGCTCTCCCCGTTCTTCAGCTCCGGGGAGCGATCGCGACGGAGCGGCTATAAACAAATAGCCGCGTCGTCGTCCCGGATCGCTCCCCGAGGGAACCGGACCGCCGCGTGTAGCGGGGGGGGTCCCGATCGGACCCCCGACCCACGTCTAGGCAGGGACGTACAGGTACGCCAATGTGCCTGTACGTGCCATTCTGCCGACGTATATGTACATGCGGCGGTCGGGAAGTGGTTAAACCAAGTAACTATATATTAATTTAACTACTATGGTTGGAAATATTTCTAAGTGTTTAATAAAAACTACAGGGGAGTTTTCACTAGAAAACAATAATTTAAGAATGGAATCATTAAAAACCGAACTTTAAAAAAATATATATTTTGCTTTTTATGAGGTGGTTAAGCAAGAAACAAAGCTTAGACACAGGAGTGGCTGTTGATATAGCAGGTTTGGATGTGTTTTAAACTTTCTTTGTTAATTTTCCGTCAACACATGACATACATAATACAACACATATAACACATACAAGGTCTCAATTTATCCTATTACAAAAAGCGGTCTAGACATCCTATATAGATACATCATTAATAACCTGGTATACCTGAGCCTGGAGGTCCCTTATTTCCTCCTCAACTGCATCCCCCCATATCCCTCTATATTACCCTTCTCAAACCAGGGAGCTCCCTCATATACAGGGGGAAGGTGGGGGATGGGGTCATCCATGGGCACTTTACCAAGACATATATATCTGATCACCCAGTCCCCTCTTTCTCCTGAGGCGTCCATGTTTCACCCCTCCTCGAGCGAGATACTGGGGAGAGGCAGACATAGGTGGAAAGGAGGGGGAGGGAGAGGAGAGAGAAAAAAAACACCCTCTATACATCCCTTACACCCCACCCCCCCTGTTTTAAATTATGTGTCTCAAATCTTGTGGTTGAGGGACCTCTAATATTGATATCCCTGTGCACAGAATATACACGTGACTCTGAGAGGGTAAAACATCTCCCCCCAATCAATTACCCCATCAAACTTTTGTTAATTGTTGGTCCTGAATGTCTTAACTAAATTCACCTAAGTGTTCTAAAAAAAAAAAAAAAAAACACCCCCTCCCTTCCCCTTGCTATCCCCTCTTTCCTGTATACCCACTATATTATTATTGTGTATCTCCCCATTAACCATCCAATGGGCCCCTTAGTGTAATTTTATCATATACTCAAACTCAACATGTATCGCTAATCCCTTTACCTACCCCCTCTGTGAATTTTTCTAAAAAAAAATACAGAAGAAAGGGGGAAGTAGAGGCGGGGTAGAGACTATTCTCCCGCCCCTTCCTCCCCGCTCCCCCAGCAGTGCACCTCAGTCTCTCATATTGTTGATTGCTTAAATTCATTCCATCCCCTCCATATTCCATTGAATTTGTCTGATTTTATCTACTTCTCCAACCACTCCTTTACTGACGGGGTATTTTTTAATTTCCAGTATCTCGGTATTAGGTCTTTCGCTCCATTCAATAAATATGGGGTCAGTGTTGTTCTGTATTTCTTCTTTGATTCCCCCGTGGTGTGAAACAAACACCACCAGGGATTCCCCCATGGTGTGAAACAAACACCACCAGGGATTCTGTTTAACCTCTATTTCACTGATCTCTTTTATCATTTTAAATATCCCCCTCCAGAATACTTGTATCAAAGGGCAATACCACCATATATGGGTGTGTGTTCCCTCCATCCCACATTCTCTTCAACAAAAGGGTGATATCTCTGGATTTAACCTGTGGAGTTTCATTGGGACATAATACCATTTAATTAAAAGCTTGTAGTTTATCTCTTTCACTTTCACTTTTATCTATTAATGTGGAATGAACATAATCTAGGATTTTCCCTTTTGTTTGTTCTGGTACAATTTGATTTTGTTCTGTTTCCCAACTCTCTAGGGGTCATAATGTCTCAAACCTCAGTGGAGATGACAGTATCCCATATATGTTCGATATCCCCTGTCTTCCTATTCCTCCCTGGTCCATAAGTTTTTCCCAGAGTTTCAGATCCCTCATAGAGCGTAGAGGTTTCGGGAGGGTGCTTACAAAGTGTTGAAGTTGCCTGTATCTCCAGACATCCCATGGTGTAACCCCATATTTCTCTCGAAATTCAGAAATTGAGCTTGAGACATTCACTTTTAGGACATCTTTCAGTTTTAAAGTATCCAAGGATGTCCATCTCAAGTACAGACCACCCCCCTTCCCGGCAGAAAGTACTCTGTACCCATGAGGGGCATCAGCGGACTATTATGTTGCCATATCTTTGGTAAGGGCCCTATATTACTTTGGTACCCAGATTATTTGCCCCAGGGCTACTTTGCTCAGGCTTTCTTCAAGTCCTACTCATTTTTTCTGACAGACACCATGAGACCAATCAATTATCCTCCTTAGTACTACTGCCTCATGGTAAAATCTGGCAGATATGGGCCTCCCCTGTGTCTGGGCCTGGTCAAAATTTCAGCCGAGACATCGGGCCTCTTCTCTTTCCATATGAATCTCCTGATCACCCTTCCTAATGTTTTAAAATAGATTTCCGGGATATTTGTTGGGAGAGTTTGGAAAATATACAGAGCTTTTGGCAATATCATCATCTTAATAACATTTGCTCTACCAAACCAGAGTTTTTCGGCCGGGTAGCCCCTCGGCTCTAATTTAATCTTATTTAGTAAGGGCATATAGTTAACATTATAAAGACCACATTAGACAGGAATATCCCCAGGTACTTCATCCCTTTCTGCTTCCAAGTGAACGGATATATGGGATGCAGTGCACACGCCTGCAACTGCACCTGTGCAAACGGAAGTACGATGACGGTGATTCCCTCAGAGGAGCCAACCTGCCCCAGTACAACTTTGGCGGCTGGTCCTTAAGTGGTTAAAGTCTACATGTTTAGAAAATTCAGACTGAATGACCTTATTCAGAGAGTAAGATTAATGATTCATATTCTGAATGGTGTAAAGTTATTAGTGGTGTACCCCAAGATTCAAAGCTGGGAAAAACTTTAATTTTTAACATTTATAAATGATATAGAATTTCCATGTTTGCAGATGACACCAGCCATGTAGTAAAATAATATATTTGCAGGATGTATCTAACTTACAAGCTAACCTCAATGCACTATTTTCTTAGGCTACTACAGTATGTGGAAAATTAGGTTGATAAATGTAAAGTTTTGCACTTGGGAGCATGCATAACCCATTCTACATGGAGAACAACTGGGGAAGTCAATGGTAGAGAAGGACCAGTGTATTCTGGTAGTATATAGGTTCAACAATAGTATGCAATGCTAAGCTGTAGCTTCTAAAGCTAGAAACATATACCCGGATTCACAAAGCACTTACGCCGACGTATCTCGAAATACGCCGCATAAGTGCAAATATGCGCCGTCGTATCTATGCGCCATGCCCACAAACTGAGATACGCCCAAAAATAGGCTTCCTATGACCAACGTAACTTGCCTACGCCATCGTATCGTGGGCGCATATTTACACTGGGCGCATTTGCCGCTCCCATTGATTTTCTATGCACATATGCAAATGAGGGAGATACACGAACGTACTTGCGCCCGGTGTATAATATACGCGGTTTGCGTAAGTCGTACGTCTGGCATAAAGTTATTCCCCATATATGAGGCACAACCCATGCAAAGGTATGGACCAGGGAACACAAGCCGTCGTATCTTTTGTCGTTTACGTTGTACATGAATATGACTAGGCGTAGGTTACGTTCACGTCGTAGGCAGTGATCCGTCGTATCTTAGGGAGTAGTTCCGATGTGATTCTGAGCATGCGCACTGAATGCGTCCATGGGACGGCGCATGCGTCGTTCGTTATTCGTATCTTTATGGCGCTCGGCCCGTCATTTGCATGGGGTCACGCCTCATTTGCATGGCTCACGCCCACTTCCACTTACGACAACTTACGTCTAAGAAACGCCATCGCAGATTTGGTGGCAAGTGCTTTGTGAATTCGGTGCTTGCCTCTGTGCGATGCGTTGGCGTAGCGTAAAGAAGATACGCTACGGCGGCATAAATATGCGCCAATGTATGTGAATCCGGGCCATACTTTCTGTTTAATAAATGACCATAATTTTTATATATACAGTATATATATATAAGATGTTTTAACGGTGCTGCCATTCATTTTCTATTTTGTAGCTTTAGGCTCTTTATATTTTCCGCATGTTGGTGGTGACAAATGAGAGGGAAGCCAGCACAGACATAAATATTGGTGATTTTGGCCACTAACAGTAAGCAATACTAGCAAGTATATTTCCAGGAACATGCTTTGGCTCACTAGTCCTTCATTGGATCTGATTCAGGCCATTTCTAGGCAATATATGGATTCAAATTATAGAGTAGCCCACCCCTTTTTTTTCTAAAATAAATGTTTGTACAATATCCCACATTGCTGTGTACAAAATAAGCTAGAAATATGTTTCCAGCAATCAAGTGACAGGGCAGTGCAGTAGAATTAGTTTTATGTTGTCACTAATTTTCATTCAAATGTAGGATACCTCTATATCAGCAGTGTATACTATATTTAATTCACCAATATTAAACGTACAAAACCCACAAATTGTTTTTAAGAGTCGGTTCACACAGCAGCGGCACAACTTCGGGGGCGACTCTGCAAGTCGTCCTGAGGACGACTTCAGAGGCGATTTGCAAAACGACTTCTGTATAGAAGTCAATGCAGGTCCCCAGAGCCGCCGCCGAAGTCGTACAGGAACCTTTTTACTTGCGTCGCTCCTATTAGAACGGTTCCATTGCATTGAATGGGAAGCGACACGTCAGGCGGCTGAGCCGCCTGTCGTGTCGCCCCAGTGTGAACCGGGTCTAACAATTATTATTACATTTTGATACATTTTCATAAAACAATCTGTGTTTAGCGTGTTTGCCTTTTTACAGCATTTGACATCTCTCACATTAAAAGCCCCTAATTTGGGGGAATGTCTTTCTCTCCCAAATTGTTTTTTTTTTCATTTTTATTTCACAAAATACAACGTAGACTGGGTTCCAAAATAGAAGATTGGGTTCCAAGACCTCTCCCTAGATGTTACTGTATATCCAATATTAAAGCCAGTTGTATCTGCATCTGCCTTCGTTTGACATGTTGTGTTTTTGTATTTATTTCAGAAATCTTGATTAAAAAAATGTGATAAAAAAAAGTTGAAAGCAGTTGTTCTGATTTGGTAATCACTGTTACTGAAAACCATGAATATATGGTTCAGGTAGAGACTATTTTTATGCTTTGTCAGTAGTGTGATAGATAGGTATAAAAAAGTATAGGTGCTTGGCTTGCTCATTGTCCTTTACCTAACAGATTCAGACAGAAACGTATGTGCTTTAAACTGTGCAGATGACCATGTTACACATTCACTTGGTATAAAAGGTAGGTAGAATTTTGAAACAGTATTCCAATCTCAAATTTGTCAAAAGTGATTGTTAAGTACAGTATATTACTCAAATTATTTCCTAGTATAGGTTTTATGTTTATCTCTTTATTGTGTAACTCCAGGCAAAAATCTAAATATGCAGTATAAATACACTCAGTATACATTTCACTGTTTTAACTAGAAAAAGATTTGAAAATCTAAATATCCAAGTTACATACGTATGTCAGAACACAAATCTAAGCAGATGACACAGTTATTTCCTGGTTTCCTCAATGCTGTTTCTTGTTTCAACTCTACTCTGCTCATTAAAAAATGAATCATCATTATCACCTCTGTTTAATTAGAGAGAATAAGATCCAGGAGGCATGCAAGCTTAAACCAGGAAGTAGATAAGTGATCTTCCTAGCATTGCCACATAGCAGAAGTGTGTAAATTACAAGAACGTCTGAACAAAATTTCAAATTATTTAGCAGATAGAACAGTAAACACGTATTTTATTTTTAGATGCTGATTCACCTGATAGTAGGATTTTTATTTTATATTAACCAAAAAAAAATAAAAAATCTAGTACACAGTTGTTAAAACTACACAGTCTCATATAAAAACATCAAAAGGGGTCTCTTGAGACACTGGTTGACAGCAGCGAGACTAGTTATATATCAGACAGGAGGCTCATATCTTATGCATTAATCTTTCTTTAATTAATGCCCATAGCAGTACATTTTAAAACTTTTCTTATTAACTTTTAGTGTAAACATTTTTCTCTCAATGAACTACGACTCCCAGCAGTCCCTGTAACCTATAGCCACGCCCAGGTCAGTGGCCTCTATATAACGGACTGCCTGACAATGATCCTCCTCTTTCTTTCTGCTCATGGCTGAAGATAAGTAATCATTGTGTGACCATTTTTCTTTGTCATTGTGCATTATCACTTGTCACTGTAAATTGTCATTCGTTATTAGTGTTGCTCAAGAATATTCGTATTGCGAATATTCGTTACGAATATTGCATATTCGAGTATTCGCGAATAACTCGAATATCGCGGTCAAAATTCGCTATTTTTTCAAATTTATTTTTAAAACAGATCACATCCTAGTGATCTCCATCGACGTCTAAAAGCATTGCTGGTATGATTAGAGACCCTGGGCCGAGTAGCTAAGCTGAAGCGATCCTTTTATGTTGACGAATATTCGCTTTTGCGATTATTCGTAATAAAACTTTCTCTGCCCTTCTTATGCATCAGAGCCAATCAGAGTTCTCCTACCACAGTTGTCAGAGGTTAGCAACCTCCATAGCAACCAATAGGAACCTGCCTGCATGACCAGTATATAAGATCACTCCCAGCAGTATTTCAGTGCAGATTCACAAGGTGGCTAGAGAGAGTGGAGTGTTTCTGTGCGTTTTTCCAGTGTATTGCGATCTTAGAGCTTAGAGCATTGTGCTTCATATAGTGCTTTCAGTTCTGAGTTTCCTGCTTCTATAACCAACTGCTTTTTTCAAAGCAAAAGACCCAACAGCTTTTCTAAAAGCTCAGATTTGTGTTGTTTTGTCCAGGTTAGTGTAGCTTAGTGTTAGATAGATTTCTGTGTAGTTAGTGTAAGTGTACATTTCTTTAAGGTAGCTTAGTTTAGTGTGTGTTTAGTCTCTGTGTTTTGTGTATAAAAAAAAAAAAACGGGCCTGCAGAACTTGCAAAACTAGAAGTCCCAGCATGCCCAGGCATGCTGGAAGTTGTAGTTCTGCAACATCTAGAGGGCAATATGTATTTGAACGTCCTTGGGCCTTAATGTCCACAACATGTTAATTATGCTAAATAGCAAGGAAAGTGCCTAAATACACATTTACCAACCAGGGTGTCTGCAGCTGTCCAGGCATGCTGGGAGTTGTAGTTTTGCAACAGCTGGAGACACACTGTTTGGGAAATACTAATATCTGATCTTATATCCTAACTTTTAAACTAGTCTAAAATGCAGTTAAAGATAATGAAAAAACAGTGGTGAAATTACTTACACTAATCAGCAGTTTTTCCTCACTGGATGAAAAGTTACTCCCCACCATCTTCGCTTCGCTGGGCAGCACAAAATAGCGATCCGAAAATCGACTGGCAAAGATCCAGGAAATGATCTCCGTTCTCGCGTGTTCTTAGCGCGCATGCGCTGACGAGAATTTCGCAATCAATTTCGCATTCGCATTAGCGAAATTTCGCAAAAATTTTTTTTTTTTATAAAATATCACGAATATTCGATTTTAACGAATATTTCACGAATATTCGTCTATATATTCGTGATATATCGCAAAATCGAATATGGCGTATTCCGCTCAACACTATGTTATCTCTACTCACTCACTGTCACGCTCTGGTTCTCCCAGAGCACTCTTGCCTCATTGTGACTCTGTGTGTATCTTTTATTTATTTATTTATTGCCAAACCCAATATTACCTTGGCTGTCCTTTCCTCACAGACCGCTTCTCTGTGACACTCGAACGCCGTGCAGGCGCCATTCTGTCGGGGGCTAACTCCCTCCCCCCGCCCTCCTCCTCCTCTCTATCATTCGATAGCCCTCTCCTCACTGTGCGGTGTCACCGCCATTTTCCCTTCTTCTCCCTCGTCCTCCCGTGCGCGGCGGGGGGGCGGGGCCTTCCCTCCTCACATCTGTCTTCGCTGATTCATCGCTACCTCGTCAGCGCTGGACGAGGGAGAAACGGCCTATCGGAGTGGAGACATCGTCCCATGTGACTCTCCCTCTGAACAGGAAATCGTGTGGGCTCCCTCCTTCCACCGCAGCGTCAGTCCCAGCACTGACGGCGGTAAGGAGAGAGCCTTCCCATTAACGGTACCGTTTTATCTTGCAAGAGACGGAATTTATTTCCGTTTTTCCCCCTCAATCAATCAATCCATTGACTGTCATAGGTGACATACATAAATCTGACTATAGGGGCTGGCTCATATAGATATATATATATCACCCATATCACCTATAATATTGCCTTATTTACAAATCTTACAGCAATGTCTGAACTGCCCACCCCAGTGAACCCCACTGAGGAGAACCCCACTATGGACGCAGCTCCTACCCTGAATGCCTCACAGATTCATGAATTGATTAACAGGTCCATCCTACCGGCCCTGACCTCTGCTGCCTCCTCCAGGGTTCAACTACCCATGGCCCCACAATTACCGCCGCCGCAGGGCGACGAACCGCCGATTAAAAAAGGGAAATCCTCACACAAGAGGAAACACACCCTAGCGGTAAATGACTCCCCAGCAGGGGAAGGAAATAATATGTTACAGGTAGCTCCTAACACCGACTACCAACCCCAGCATCTGGCACACCCAACTCGACCCCTGGACCCCAGGGAGACACAACCCAAGGGGTATAAGGCCATTAGAAGGGCCAAACCGGACTCTTATGTGGATTCCTCACAGGAGGATTCCGCCGACCCCTCGGAGGGATCGGATGACTCAGAGCCGGATTCATATGCTGATGATGCTGGGGATACGGCGCTCACTACAGCCGCCACCCCTGCCACGCAGGGCGAGACCCTCCTAGACTCCCTAGGAGAACCCTTCTTTGACCCAGACGCGATCAGCCACCCGCGCTCTGGGGAATGGACCCCTCTGCCACAGGTCAACCAATACTTGGAATTGTGGGCTAGGAAATCCCTGGACAGGGCTAGCCGTAACAAGCTCAGGGCTGAATGCCCCAGACCTCTCATACCCAATAAGGTAGTGACTACTCCTGAGGTAGATCCCATTTTGACCAAGTACCTGATGAAATCAGGCAAATTCCAAAAGAAGGGAATAGAACGGTCGTTCCGGTCCATCCAAGACCGCGTCCTCGACCTAATGGGTCCACTGACCAAAATTCTCAATCTCTCGGAACAAGCCGCGGCATCCGGGCAACCTGTCGACCTCCAACAACTGAGAGGTTGGGCACAGAGGGCGATATGCCTAGCAGGCACCGCCAATACTGCATGCTCGGTCGAGAGGCGCCGATCTATCCTTATGCGCCTAGACCCCCAATTAGCTCACCTTGCTGAGTCTGAACCTGGACCGTCGGCCGACGGCATGCTATTTGGAGACTCATTACTGAAAGACGTTAACAAGTTTGTGGGTCTGTTCACTAGCCTTGACAAGGCTCAAAACTCCCTGAGGAAAGCCGATGCCCCGAAGGTTTTTAACAGGGCCGGCAGAAACAGAGGCCGTTCTGCCGGCCGTGCCCCATCATACAGGCCGCAAAATAGAGCTTCGGCACAGTACCAATACCCTCAGGCTCAATCCTATGCCGCCCCAGTGGCACAACCTGCGCCTTTCTTCCCTCCACGAGGCAGACCATGGCGAGGCGGAGGTGGACGCGGTTACCCACGATCCCGACCTCCCACCGGTGAGTATACCTTACACCCCACTCACTCACATCCCTGTGGGGGGACGCCTCAGGTATTTTACCCACGCCTGGTCTGCGATTACGGCAGACGCGTGGATACTACACACAGTCGCGGGGTTTGCTGTAGAAATCCTATCACTACCACCACTCAACGTAGTTCCTCCCCCCATTCGCTTTGCGAACCAGAACTTTGTTCTCATAGACAACAAGTTACAAGACCTACTGACCAAACAGGCAGTTATAGAAGTGGATAATTTTTCCCCAGGTTTCATAAGCAACCTGTTCCTGGTACGCAAAAAAGGCGGCGGCTATCGCCCAGTGATAAACCTCAGAGACCTGAACCAGTATGTCGCATACCGACATTTCAAGATGGAGGGTATCCACTTCCTCCGAGACCTTCTCCACCCAGGGGACTGGCTCGTAAAGGTAGATTTAAAGGACGCCTATCTCACGGTCCCTATACACCCGGAATCGCAACATCTACTGCGATTCCTGTGGAAGGGCAGGATGTGGCAATTCACCTGCCTCCCATTCGACCTATCGTCCGCCCCATGGTGTTTCACCAAACTCATGAAATCGGTGGTGGCGGCACTGAGGAGCAGGGGAGTGCGTCTGGTCATTTACCTAGACGACATCCTCATCTTGGCCAATTCAGAGAACCAGGCCCATCTCCACATGGTGTGGACAGTATCACTATTACAACAATTGGGCTTCATTATCAATCAAGAAAAATCTGTATTGATTCCTTCCCAGCAGATGGAGTTCTTGGGTTTCACGGTGGACACCATCCAGTCCACCCTCAGTCTCCCCAAGTCCAAACTTGCCTTGATCCGCAAGGAGATCCGGGCAGCGCTACGGAAGGGTCGTATTTCCCTCCGCACGCTAGCACGCCTCGTGGGCCTCCTGGCAGCTTCCATCCAAGCCATTTTCCCGGCCCCGCTGCACTACAGAGCCCTCCAGAGGCTCAAGATCATGCACCTGAGACAGGGTCTCAGGTACACCGACGAAGTTCCCCTCTGCCAGGACACGACCGAGGAGTTGAAATGGTGGCCCCGCCACTCCGTCGAATGGAATGGCAGGGCCATCTTCAATCCCTACCCAGATGTGGCCATAGAGTCAGACGCCAGTCTCCGGGGCTGGGGCGCCAGGTGCGGCACGTCATCCACTGGAGGGACGTGGTCGACCGAGGAGGCCAAGCTCCACATCAACGCGCTGGAACTCCTGGCAGCCTTATTCGCTGTCAGGAGCTTCTTGCCACGTACCTCTACATGCTGTATACTTTTCCGCATGGACAACGTGGCGGCGGTTCAGTACGTCAACCGCCTGGGTGGCACCAAATCCAAAGTACTAGCAAATATCGCGAAAGAGTTTTGGCATTTCTGTCTGGCCCGCAATATAACCCCTATCGCGGAATACATCCCGGGAGTTTCCAACTCGGTAGCCGACTGGAACTCTCGCTATCTTCGAGACTCCAGCGACTGGAGGTTGAACCGCCCAGTGTTCCTTCAACTACAGCGGCTCTGGGGTCCACTTTCCATAGACCCCTTCGCCTCCCGCCTCAACTACCAGCTGCCCCGCTTCTTCAGCTGGAGGCCGGACCCGGAGGCTTATGCGGTGGACGCTCTCCACCAACCTTGGCCTGGGGCACGCATTATGCATTCCCTCCTTTCCAGTTAATTCCCAGGCTCCTCCTTCGGATAGCCACCCTGAAGGCGACAGTGGTGCTGATCACACCATGGTGGCCGACTCAGCCGTGGTTTCCCCTACTGCTGGAGATGACCCAGACTTCTTCCCCACTTCCCTCACCTCCTCACCAACCCGAGCAGGGCTCTGCACCCCCTGATCCTGGAAGACAACCTGCCACTCATGGCGTGGTTGGTTTCGGGATCACAGACGCTGACAGCATCCTTTCACAGTCGGCTCGGGATCTCCTCGCCCTGGCCTGGGCCCCCGGGACTCGATCGGCATATCGATCAGCCTGGGGACTCTGGGTGCGTTGGTGTGATCAACGACAGGTTGATCCCGTACGAGCTCCTGTCTCTCTAGTGGTGAACTATTTGGCGGATTCATTCGAATCCGGCAAATCGTTCAGTTCCATTAATGTGTATAGGTCGGCTATCTCGGCATATCACTGCCCTGTGGATTCCTTACCAATCAGCAAACATCCTTTGGTATGTCGACTCCTGAGAGGTGTAAAATTTCAACGTCCCCCACGGCCTAGATACCAAGCAACCTGGGATGTTTCCAGGGTGCTGGATATGTTCGCCAGGTGGGAGGACAACCCAGATCTTCCTTTAAGACTGCTTTCCATTAAGCTGACAGTCCTTCTATGCCTAGTTTCTGTCAAGAGAGTATCTGATGTTAAGGCCTTGGACATCTCTAGGCGTCAATTCTCGCCGCAAGGAGTCAGGTTTTCTGTGGTGCGCAGGACTAAGACCGGTATCCAATCGGTCTTCTACCCGTTTTTTCCTGCCCATCCACTCCTCTGTGTTGTCCGCTGCCTACAGGCATACGAAGTACAGACCGCTGCCTTGTGTTCCCCGGACTTGTCACAGCTCCTGGTGTCCTATGTCAAGCCACACCTCCCCGTCTATTCTGCCACTCTAGCGCGCTGGGTGCGAGTTGCCATGGACATGGCGGGTATTGATGTGTCCCTCTTCGGAGCCCACTCCGCCAGAGGGGCCATGGCCACTAAGGTTGTCACGTCAGGAGGCTCCCTCTCCGATCTCTTGGTGGCGGCAGATTGGTCTTCAGAGACCACCTTCCGTCATTTCTACTTCAGACCTCAAGATCATGTATCCATGTCGGTCTTATCCTAAGTCCTAGGACTATATTGTAATATGTGATGTTATTATGTTATGTTTGCATAATTAAAATGCTAAGCTTTGAACTTGCATAAGATATGAGCCTCCTGTCTGATATATAAATCTAGAATTTCCTAGCTTGTGACGGAAAATATAAGTTATATGAAGACAGGAGGCGAGTATCTTCCCTCCCGTCCCACCCTATCACGTATATTTCTGATCTTTCGCAGGTTACTAAATATCGTTGCTGGACACTAATCCGGATTGAGACAGTTTAAAGACTTGTTGCCTTCCTGTCCCCTGTTGGGACGAAGTTCCTGCTGGACCCTTGTTGGGTTGAAGTTTCCCCGAGTTCCCCGTTGGGACACAGTGGACGGTTCTGCTTCCAGTTATGAACTTATCGGATCTCGGCCGGACGGCCCGAAGTCCAAGACGATGGTACTCCGACATACAAGATTTTCGCATCAAGAAAGAGGAGGATCATTGTCAGGCAGTCCGTTATATAGAGGCCACTGACCTGGGCGTGGCTATAGGTTACAGGGACTGCTGGGAGTCGTAGTTCATTGAGAGAAAATTTTTTACACTAAAAGTTAATAAGAAAAGTTTTAAAATGTACTGCTATGGGCATTAATTAAAGAAAGATTAATGCATAAGATACTCGCCTCCTGTCTTCATATAACTTATATTTTCCGTCACAAGCTAGGAAAATCTAGATTTATACCAAGGCACTGGCGCTCAACACAAACTCCATCAGTTAAGGAATGGGTCAGTGAAATGGATTGTATAGAGAAGATGGAATCACTCTTAGCACATGAATTAGATACACACGAGGAACACCTCTGGACTAGAAAGTACTAGAAAGTGTAAATAAAACCAAAATTAATTGCGAGTAGTGGAGGCCTTTGCTGCCACCCCTTAACCACTTAAGCCCCGGACCAAAATGCAGGTAAAGGACCAGGCCCCTTTTTGCGATTCGCGACTGCGTCGCTTTAACTGACAATTGCGCATTTGTGCGACGTGGCTCCCAAAGAACATTTGCGTCCTTTTTTCCCCACAAATAGAGCTTTCCTTTGGTGGTATTTGATCACCTCTGCGGTTTTAATTTTTTGTGCTATAAACAAAAATAGAGCGACAATTTTGAAAAAAATGCAATATTTTTTACTTTTTGCTATACTAAATATCCCCCAAAAATATATATAAAAAAAATTTCCTCAGTTTAGGCCGATAGGCGCTGAAGGGGTTATGTTTCACCTAGTGTGTGTTTACAACTGTAGGGGTGTGGCTGTAGGAGTGACATCATCGATTGTGTCTCTCTATAAAGGGGATGACACGATCGATGCAGCCGCAACAGTGAAGCACGGGGAAGCCATGTTTACACGCGGCTCTCCCCGTTCTTCAGTTCCAGGGACCGATCGTGGGACCCCAGCGGCGATCGGGTCCGCGGGTCTCATGGTCCCGGAGCTTCGGACCAGGTCGTGGGCGCGCGCCGCGGGTGCCCGCGACCCACGGCTGGGTAGATGTAAAGGACGTGCCGGTACGTCCATCAGCCGTGCCATTCTGCCAACGTATATCGTCGTGCCGCGGTCGTTAAGTGGTTAACCTTGTCCCATTTATTTTTCTTCCCTCCCCCCTCCTTTTTTTTTTGTTTTGTTTTGTTGTCTTGTCTTGTTTTGTCTTTTCTTGTCTTGTCTTGTCTAGTCTCTTTGAATAATATATGGAAACAAAAAATATATCCGAAATTGACTAGATGAAATAATTGCATTACTTATATGAACTCATCAATGTTTGTACTATATCCTATAATGTAATGTTATAATATAATAAAATCAGAATGAACTAAAACTACAAAGTCGAGCAAGGAAAACCTGTGAACTGTATACTTTATTTCTATTGTCTTAGAATTTTGTATTACTAATTTGGCCATGTCTATGATTATTGAGCAGTGTATGTGCTTACAGTACAATAGCTCAGAGGAAAGACTTTCAGCAAAGAAAACAGCTCAATAACTGGCACATTTACTTCTAATTGTCTACTGCATTGGAGTTAAAAATCCGTTTAAATAATAGATCATAGTAAATTGATCTCTTTACAATGTTATAGTATATTACACTGTAAGTTTGAATGATATGATCATTATACTTCTTTGTGATTTATATTTTATGTATCTGAATGTTTTAGTATATGTGAAGTATATGTTATAGTTTGTATACAAAATACTTTGCGTATTATAAAGAACTGGGCATGGGTTAGACCATAATCGATAAAGTTTTCTCTTGCTGTGCAATTAAGGCCTTGAGTTAGGTAATTGATATTCTTCTTTTATTGTCTATAGCTAATTATTTGAAGGAAATCCAGCTTCATTATAGACACTATTGAAATCCATACTTGCTAAAATGTTTGTCCTAAACTGTTTACAGAGTTTTCTGTTTCAAGTGAAAAAAAGCTGAAAACCTTTTCTGTTCTTAAAGTAAATCTAAATCAAATTATGTTATTCTCATATAAGGTTTATTGTCATGTTAAAAGTAGACATGTGCACACTGAAATATTTTGTTTCGTAATTTGGTTTTTGTCCGAAAAATACATTTAATTAGTTCCCGAAGTTCGTTTTTTATTTATTTTGTTTTTCGTTAAAAAAAATGCATTAGTCCGAAAATTCAAATTAAGGTCGAATATGTCATTGAAGGCTTATGGTGTCTGTCGAATGTTCTAAGAAAAAAAAAATTGACAGAATCTTTAAAAAAAAAAAATTGACTTCATGTCTCTCTATGTCGAATCTTCATGTCTCTCTATGTCGAATCTTTTCTCTCTATGTCGAATCTTTTCTCTCTATGTCGAATCTTTTCTCTCTATGTCAAATCTTTTCTCTCTATGTCGAATCTTTTCTCTTTATGTAGAATAATATTGGACTTATAGAGTTAAGGTTAGGCACATTCGACCGCAACAAAAATGAAAATAAAGCATTTGTTTATGTCGGATCTTTCGGTTTTTGTTTTCTGTGCTTTTGTTATCGTTTGTTAAAACGATACCGAAAATACCTGAAATTCGGACGAAAATGCATTCGGACGAAAACGAATGCACATGTCTAGTTAAAAGTAAAAACACTATTTTAATTTAAAAAACAAACTGGTGTGTATGATTCACAGCACTTTAGTAGACTAAGGGGGAGATTTACTAAATTTCAAGCACACAGAATCTGGTGCAGCTGTGCATAGAAACCAATCAGCTTCCACCATCAGCTTGTTCAGTTAAGCTTTGACAATAAAACCCTGCAAGCTGATTGGTTACTATGCAGAGCTGCACCAGATTTTGTGTGCACCAGAAGTGAGCTGTGGGCAGGGATGCAGAGATGAGCTGTGAGTGGGGACAGAGAAATAAGTATGAGTGTACAGATATGTGCTGGCAATGGGGAGTGCAGAGGTCAGCTGGCTACAAATTGTAGATGGAAGGAATGGAAGAGTGGGAATGGGAATGGGTTTGCTGGGGGAATTGTAATTTGGGAGGAGGAATGAGATTTACTGGAGGACATCACAGCATATTGACTTTAGTGGTCTATGTAATGTATGTCACAGCATACAGGGTGCAATGGTCAAGAATTTGTAACATACCCTGTAACACACCTTGTACATGACATACCCCTGACCACCACACTGTGTATTCTGCATTATATGTTGCAAACCTCTTACTGTCATAAGTTATAACTTAAAGTGGTTGTAAACCCGGGAAAAAAAAGAAAAAAATAACACCTGCAAGACAAAGCCATAATGAGCTAGTATGACTAGCATACTAGCTCATTATGTATTACTTACTCTAGATCAAAGCCCCCGAAGCCGTCCTTGTGTCCCCCTCCGGCCGCAGACATATCTCCACAGATACCCGGAAGGTAACTTCTGGGTATCGCCGCTCTGGCACTGTGATTGGCCGGAGTGGCGAAGACATCACTCCGCGCATGCACGCGGGAGCCCTCAAATACGGCATTGCTGTTTTTATGAATGGGATTATCACTGCGCCTGCACCGTTGTCTACATCGCGCATGCGCCATAGACAGCGGTGTATACCTTTTGTCAAATATCTCCTAAATCGTATAGGTTTAGGAGATATTGCAAACACCTACCGGTAAGGCCTCGTACACACAAGGCCTCCTCGGCAAAAACCAGCAAGAAACTTGCTGTTTTTTTTTTTTTGCCGAGGAAACTGGTCGTGTGTACACTTTTCGACGAGGAAACTGTCGAGGATCCCGTCGAGCCAAAAAGAGAGCATGTCTTCTTTTTCCTCGATGGGAATGGAGAAATTTGGCTCTCCGAGATCCTCGACAGCCTAACAAGGAACTCGACGAGTGAAACGATGTGTTTCGCCCGTCGAGTTTCTCGGTCGTGTGTACGAGGCTTCAGACTTAATCTAGGCTTACCTGTAGGTGTTACTTCAGGGGGAGGATTTACAACCACTTTAATGACCAGTGGTCTGTTCTCCTGAATGTTTCACTCTGTATTATGGGGTGTATGTTACTTATTCCTGAGCCCTCAACTAAATATGCTTTACTGCACATTGCATACTCTGGACTACTGCCACTGTAGGCTGGGATGTATGTTACATGCTTCTGACCAAACGGCATACAGATTGCAGCAGTCAGGATTATCTAATGTTCAGTACAATGTACCTTACAAACAGTACACCTGACTATACTGTGTATGCTGTGAAAAACCCACTTGTGGTTTCCGTGCATGCTGTGACTTACTGTATAAGATAAAGCAGGGTCTTTTCCCTGCATTTTCAGGAAGCATGACAGCCCATTCAAATGAAAGAATGCCACACAAGTGTGAAACAGACCTTCAGAAAGTGCTTCTTTAAGTTAGGGTCAGACAAAGTGTCAATGTGTACAGTATCTAACTCATGGCACAATACATAAAACATATTTTTTAGATATAAGGACTGTGGCATATGTGTGCTGTGCATACAGCAAGTAGGCTCAGATTTTATTTAAATATGTTCCTTTAAATTGCTCACCCTGTCACACCCATCCACCACATCATTATTATCCATTATCCGAGTGTTGAGGGATGTCTTAAAGGGGTTGTAAAGGTACAATTTGTTTTTCCTAATTAGCTTTCTTTTGCCTTAGTGCAGCCCTCCTTCACTTAACTCATCCTTTGATTTTGATTTTAAATGCCCTTATTTCTTCTGAGAAATCCTTACTTACTGTTCCTCTGTCTGTAACTCCACACAGTTATGCAAGGCTTTCTCCCTGGTGTGGAGTGTCATGCTCGCCCCCTTCCTTGGACTACAGGAGAGTCAGGACGCACTCTATGTTGCAGATAGAGAAAGGAGCTGTGTGTTAGTGGGCATCCTGACTCTCCTGTAGTGCAAGGGAGGGGGCGAACACGACACTCCACACCAGGGAGAAAGCCTTGTATTACTGTGTGGAGTTACAGACAGAAGAACAGAAAGTGAGGATTTCTCAGAAGAAATAAGGACATTTAAAAACAAAATGGAAGGATGAGGTAAGTGAAGGAGGAATGCACTAAGGTAAAGGAAGCTATTTAGGAAAAAATTGTTTACCTTTACAACTCAAGTCTTTTACAACCCTAGCACTGATAAAGCTTTAATTGGTACAATGGTTTAAGAGGGCTTGTATTATTTAAAGTGGTTGTGAAGGCATACGTTTTTTTTTTACCTTACTGCATTCTATGTAGTAAGCAGGGATATGCAATTAGCGGACCTCCAGATGTTGCAGAACTACAAATCCCATGAGGCATAGCAAGACCCTGACAGCCACACGCATGACACCAGAGTCAGAAGCATGATGGGACTTGTAGTTTTGCAACAGCTGGAGGTCCACTAATTGCATATCCCTGCAGTAAGGTAAATACCTTCTAAATTCAGCTCCCTGTCAATATGAACCAGTAAGGGGGCGGGTCTGAGGAGTGAGCATGCACGAATGCCCAATAGCAAGCACCTTGCTATGGGGGCACTTGGCAGGGGGTGGAGCAAGGAGCACCGGTGGGGGATCTCAGAAGAGGAGGATCAGGGCTCTTCTGTGCAAAACCATTGCACAGAGCAGGTAAGTGCAATATGTTATTTTGATAAAAAAAATTAGCTTTACAATCACTTTAACTACTTTCCATCCCGCCCATAGTCATATAACGTCCGCAGAGGGGATCTCTCATCCCAGGTAGGCATCATATGATGTCCTCCACTTCCTGTTGGCATAGGGGGCACTCGGCTGCGCCCACCACATCACCAAGGAGCTGAAGCCGCGATGTCCGCCAGGCACCCGCTATCGCTCGTGACAGAGTGTAAACACAGAGATCCACGTCCTGTCAGGGAAGAGGAGACAGATTGTGTGTTCCTAGTATATAGGAACACTGATCGGTCTCCTCCCCCAGTTAAAACACACAGTGAGGGAACACATTTAACCCCTTGTTCGCCCCCTAGTGTTAACCCCATCCCTGCCAGTGACATTTATACAGTTATCAGTCAATGGTTTCAAAAAAGTGTTAAAGTGTCCGATCTGTCTGCCACAATGTCGCAGGCATGATAAAAATTGCAGATCACTGCCATTACTAGTAAAAAAAATAATAATGAAAATGCCATAAATCAATAACCTATTTTGTAGGCGCCATAACTTTTGCGCAAACCAATCAATATACGCTGAGTGCATTTTTTTTACCAAAAATATGTAGAAGAAAACATATCAGCCTAAAGTGAGGAAAACATGTTTTTTTTTATTGGGAAAATTTATTATAGCAAAAAGTAAAAAATATTGTTTTCTTTGTATTTTGTTTTAAAATTGACAGTCTTTTCTTAATTTATAGTGCAAAAAAGGAAGCTCTATTTGTGTGAAAAAAAATTATCACAATTTCATTTGGGCACAGTGTTGGATGACCGCACAATTGTCATTCAAAATGTTACAGCGCTGAAAGCTGAAAATTGGACTGGGCAGGAATAGGGTGAAAGTGCCCTTTGTTCAAAATTGTTTGTTCAAAATCAGCAATAATTGCAAAAAAGTACTTAAAGGAGTTGTAAATAAAAAAAAATGTTATGCTGAAATGACTGTGTACAGGGTATAGAGACATAATAGTTAACTGATTCCTTTTAAAAACAATTAAAAATAGATAAAAATCAATCATATAATGTACCTACAGTTTCTAGTTTTGTTTTTGCATGTTGTTTCCTGCCTCTCTGCTATACATAGCATACAGAGCCACAGAGCAGTGATGGTTTGGAAAACGAAACTGATCCAAAGGGGAGGTGCTGTGGGGTTTAAGACACTCAGTAATCACACCTCCTTGAAGTTAGTGACCACAGAGAGAAAGCTCCCAGCACTGTGGAAATCAGGAAACAGACAACCAGGAAGTGTGGAGATCAGAGAAGAATTACAGCAACTTGAGAGCAAAAATGAACAATGAGGACATGAAAACAGCACTGCATTACGGTTAAGGAAGCTATTAAGATAAAAAAAAATCCTTTACAAACCCTTTAATAAATTACATAAAAAGAAAGGCTTTGTTTTCAAAGTACAGCAGTACGTGTTTAGTTTTGGTCATTACACTATATGCAAATATGTGCTCAAACTTTGTACTTTTCCAATACCAAAGAATCTACTATTTTCAACATTGGATTGTTAATTAATTGTAGTTCAAGCAGAATGGCTTACCAAACAGGATGTCCTTGCCAAATACTTTAGATTGGGAATAAGTAATTCATGTTTGAAACATCTTAGAAAAAATCTAAAAAATATCCCTTGACAGCGCACTTTTAGGAATGTCATAATGAAACTTTGAAGGCTTTGAATTTAAAAGCATTTTCAGCTCTAGATTAATCCCCAACGAAGAGATTTTGACAAAATCCTTTTGAAAAAAAAGTGTAATTGGATTTATGTCTGTAACACTTTTTCCCCTGCTGGTTTATATAATCAAGTCAAATTAAATGCATTATTGTAGTTGTTTGTGGTCAAATTACAGCGGGACTGCTGATAGATACTGTATACCTTTACAACTGAAATGCATCAAAGGAGTGGTTTTGCACCTAATATACCTGCCTTAGCCATTTAGAAAAATATTATTTGCATTTGGCTATATGTATTTAAAACTAATATCAACTTTAGCATTAAGATTTATATCAATTTGATTTTAATGATTAGCCCAAGACTTGAATTTTTATATATTTTCCAGTTTATTATAATACTTTTCATCTTGCCATTGCTGCACCATAGATTTAATTCATATATAGTATACACTACATTTCTACATGTAATAGCTAACTTAGTTTAGGCTCCATGTACGCTAGGAACTCCTAAACCTGAGTTTAGGAGCTCTTTGTGTTTTGTTGCCAAAGCTCCTAACCTCAATTCCATAAAAGCCTATGGCCCGGATTCACAAAACACTTACGCCAACGTATCTCGAGATATGCCGCATAAGTGTAAATATGCGCCGTCATATCTGTGTGCCGTGCCCAAAAAACTAGATACGCCTGAAAATAGGCTTCATCCGACCGATGTAACTTTCCTACGCCGGCGTATCATGGGTGCATATTTACGCTGGCCGCAAGTGGTGCTCCCATTGATTTCCTATTCACATATGCAAATGAGGGAGATACGCCAATTCACGAACGTAGTTGAGCCCGGCGCATAATATACGCAGTTTGCGTAAGTCGTACGTCCGGCGTAAAGTTAGTCCCCATATAGGAGGCGCATCCCATGCAAAGGTATGGACCAGGGAGTAGGTTACGTTAACGTCGTAGGCAGTGATTCGACGTATCTTAGGGAGTAGTTCCGACGTGATTCTGAGCATGCGCACTGGGATGCGTCCACGGGATGGCGCATGCGCCGTTCGTTTTAAGTACTTGTATGGCGCTCGGCCCATCATTTACATGGGGTCACGCCTCATTAGCATGGCTCACGCACACTTCCACCTATGCCGGCTTACGCAGAGGAAATCCAGCGCAGATTGGGCAGCAGAGGCTTTGTGAATTTGGTGCGTGCCTCTCTGCGCTGCGTCGGCGTAGCATATATTAGATACGCTACGCTGGCATAAATATGCGCCGATGTATGTTAATCTGGGCCTATGTGTCCATGGACACATAGGGGCAGATCCACGTACCTTCGCGCAAGAATCCGCTGGGCGCAGCGTATCTAAGATACACTACGCCGCCGTAACTTATTATTATTTTTTTTGAATCCTAAAAGAATTTGCGCCGTAAGTTACGGCAGCGTAGTGTATCTTTGGCGGCATAAGGGCACGCCATTCAAATATCTGTGATGGGGGCGTGTTTTATGTAAATACGTCGTGACCCGACCTAAACAAAGTTTTTTTTTAACTGCGCATGCGCCGTGCGTGGGGGTATCCCAGTGCGCATTCTCGAAATTAACCGGGAACAAGCCAATGCCCACGACGGTGACGTCATTCTACGCAAATCCCTATTCGCAAACGACTTACGCAAACAACGTAAACATTTCAAATTTCTACGCGGGAACGATGGCCATACTTAACATTGAGTACGCCTCATAACAGTAGCTTTAACTTTATGCCGGAAAAAGCCGAACGCAAACAACGTAAAAAAATGCACCGACCGGACGTACATTTGTGGATCGCCGTAACTAGCTAATTTTCATACTCGACACGGAATTCGACGGAAACACCACCTAGCGGCCGCCGAAAAATTGCATCTTAGATCCAACGGCGTACTAAGACGTACGCCTGTCGGATCCATCCGAGATGCCGTTGTATCTTGTTTTGTAGATACAAAACAAAGTTCCGATGCGCAAAATTTGAAATTACGCAGCGTATCAAGAGATAGGCCGGCGGCGTAATTCTTTTGTGGATCTACCCCATAGGCTTTTAGGATCGGTTAGGATCTGCTGAGGTTAGAGGAGGCTTACCCTCCCCTAACCTCCCTCTCCTGAACGTGGTTGAATCGTGTTCAGGATAGGAATGTTTTGAATGCAGGCCGCAAAACGCTCAAAATCATTTTGCGTTTTCTTACGGCCGATGGTCGTAGTAGGTCAAGTGTACATGAAGCCTTACTTTGGTCAGGAAAGTGGTAAAGGACTGTGTTAAATGGCTAAATAGTGCTTCTTGTGATGTCACCTTACTGTCACACTAAAGTTTGGTCTTTAACAAATTACATCAATAGTTCCTTGACCTTCATGCACCATTTTGTTGTTCTATTATTACAGACCTGTAGTATGGGGATTGAATCATTTATACTGCATACTTTATCTCCATGAGGTTTCTTAAACAATTCTTTCATAGTGAAGAAGTGATGTGGCTTTTCTTGTGTTGATTTAATTTAAATGAAACACTATTGCATTGTTGTTACTGACTCTGTCTTAGTAAAATCAACCCATTTTTTTATATACATATGGACATTTAAATGCTTGTTTCTTGGCCAGTAAATACAGGTTTTGTTATTACATGCATTAACTCTTTGTATAAACAGTCTTATCTCTTGAGTTCTGTGAGGCCCTGTACACACGTCCGAGGAACTCGACGTGCCAAACACGGGCCGACTTTCCTCATTGAACAACGAGGAAATAGAGAACATGTTCTCTAGTTGGCCCTCATCGGCTTCCTCGCTGAAAAGTGTACACACGACCGAGTTTCTCGGCAGAATCCAGCTCCGATCGAGTTTCTGGCTGAATTCTGCCGAGAAACTCGGTCGTGTGTACGGGGCCTGAGAGATTTCACTGAAATACATCTCTAGGGCCCCGTACACACGACCGGATCTATCCGCTGGGATTGATCCACGGATCAGTTCCAGCGGACAAATCCGGTCGTCTGTACGGCCTAGCGGATATTTATCCGCGGAGATTCGTCCGGCCGGTCTATTTCAAGCGGATAGAAATTTCTTAGCATGCTAAGAAATCTATCCGCTTGAATCGGGACCAGCGGATTGATACTGTACAGACTCACCGGATCAATCCGTCCGCTCCCCTCCCTTGCATGCGTCGTAATGATTCGACGCATGCGTGGAAGTACTTACCTTCCAGCGTCGCGCACGTCGCCGCGTCATCGTCGCGGCGACGGCGCGACACGTCACTGCGGAGGAATTCTGCACGGATTTTGATCCGATGGTGTGTACACGCCATCGGATCCAAATCCGGAGGAGGAATCTCTGCTGGAAACGGTCCAGCGGACCGTTTCCAGCGGAGATCCGGTCGTGTGTACGGGGCCTAGGACAGAATGAGAAAGGGTTAGGCTGGCCATACATGCTTTGAATCTTGGTTAGTTCAGCAGGAACCACTCTCCTAGTGGGATCTACAGCTCTGAACTGTCAGTATGACAGCCCAGCTATGCTCTTGATTCATCAATGAACACTACAGGTGTAACCTTCATTCATAAACTAGTGTTATATGTTAATTAAAAAAATATATATATTAAAAGTTTAACCTATTTTCAGTCCTTAGTTTACCCTTGTCTAATTAATTGATTTAGCTCTTTTGTATTCTTTTTATAGGTTCTCACTTGTGTGGTTGCACGGGCCGTGTTTTGCATGGGCACAAAAGCCCATTTATTTGAATGTGCTGCCATGCCCTGTGACATGTAGAAAATAAATCTCTGCACTATTGTTGAAATCACTGATTAATTGAACCCGCCTGCAGGTCCCACTTTTCTCTGCCTCTATCCTTAGCTTGTTTTGCTGAATTTTTTTCCCAACAACTATCTTCATCCTATTCAGTTTCTGCTCCCTGTGCCAGGCACTGTACATGTGGACTTGCAAGCTACATCCATCTAAGTTTGGGGGTAGGGGGGCACACTTTGGTTTCTTCTCCTTGGGTGCCAGAGGAATGTGTCTGGGCATGGAATAGAAATATTTTTCTCACAGTCTGCAATGTGATGTGTGGTTGGATATGTGCCACGCCTGGCAAGGCTGCTACTCTAAATACTTATCTATGTCTGTTTACCATGATTCTTAGCACCCTCATAACCACAAAATAGCACTGTTATAATCATGTTACATACGTAGATAGTTACATAGTAATAATGTTACATAGTACATAATTTGGTAGGTATGTTTCAATTTGTAAGGTGCTGAGGAACTAAAGCAGGGTTTCTCAACAAATTTCCCATGGAACCTTAGGGTTTCTACAGAGGTTGAAGGGAGTTCCTTGACCAATGAGCAGTTTCTGCTTCTCAGATATGTTCCCACTGACACCATTGGTATTTTTAGCTATCTATAAATTGGTAATTATTTTCCAATGACCACAAATTTAAGGAAACTTCTTCCCAGTAATCATTACAATAATGTACCATTAACTGTAGATATCATCATTTTTAGCAGGGGTTCCCTAAGACCAGAATGTTATTTCAGGAGTTCCACTATGTTGAAATAGTTGAGAAAGTTTGTAATAAAGGCTCAGTGTGTCCAAACTGCTTAAGCCAACCATGCAAAAATCTAAATTTAACCAGTTCAGCATGGGCTGGCCACATTTTAATTCATGTATGGGTAACCTTGTTGTACAATGTAAATTTTCTGATCAACTTTTAAGCAACCAGCTTGTCAGGTTTATTCTGATCAATCAGGGCCATTAGCTATAGCCAGCAACACTGATCATTGTATTGTGATGGTGGGGAGGGCTCCCCACTGTCAAAACACAATAGCACAGCAGTGCATCAAATGTGTGGGTGGGGAAATTGAATCATTGTTTTTCTTTCAACCCACTGGTTGAATATTGAATATTGGTCCCCATAGTCTGGAGTCATACTTATGCATTTAATGTTTGCATGGTTTAATGCACTACACTGAGTTAAAATGTATGTATATTACAATATAAGCAAATCACACCAAAACAAATAACAGCACACTTTTAGGTTCATTAAAAGTACAATACACATCTATACTGTTTGCTATTCAGCAATATTGAAAGCATGTTGGAAGTGCACCATGATGAATAACGATGAACCATTGGGAATGGTTCACTTTATCATATATTCTTGCAATGTCCTTGCATACAACCCCTTTGGACCCAAGTGATGATTATCTTGCAGCAATTTTTTTAAATGTTTTTTTTTTTCCCTTAGAACGCATTCACTCTCTTTTGGACTTACCCTTTTCTGGTATCTCCAAACACTACAAAAAATGTATAGCCCATGTACGAACCACTGTTAGGAAAGCAATCCCTCTACATTGTTTGTCTACTGACATCCCATCCTACTCTGAGTTCCTAAATATTAAGATATCCGAAGAATGGAACATCTCAAAAATTGGGGACACTCTGGGAGAATTTAGGAAATATATGGGCTTTGTGAGACCAGTGTACTTATGGTGATATCCTCTCACCTACTTATCTTTAGCAAATTTACATTGACCTTGCATGATGCCTGTAATGCATTTCCTGTTCATCACTGGTATGTACAGTACAGACCAAAAGTTTGGACACACCTTCTCATTCAAAGAGGTTTCTTTATTTTCATGACTATGAAAATTGTAGATTCACACTGAAGGCATCAACACTATGAATTAACACATGTGGAATTATACATAACAAAAAAGTGTGAAACAACTGAAAATATATTTCATATTCTAGGTTCTTCAAAGTAGCCACCTTTTGCAGCAGACACATCTCTAGAACTGTTAAGAGGAGACTGTGTGAATCAGGCCTTCATGGTAGAATATCGTCCAGGAAACCACTGCTAAAGAAAGGCAACAAGCAGAAGAGACTTGTTTGGGCTAAAGAACACAAGGAATGGACATTAGACTAGTGGAAATCTGTGCTTTGGTCTGATGAGTCCAAACTTGAGATCTTTGGTTCCAACCCCTGTGTCTTTGTGTGACACAGAAAAGGTGAACGGATGGACTCTACATGCCTGGTTCCCACTGTGAAGCATGGAGGAGGAGGTTGTGATGATGTGGGGGTGCTTTGCTGGTGATACTGTTGGAGATTTTTTCAAAATTGAAGGCATACTGAACCAGCATGGCTACCACAGCATCTTGCAGCGGCATGCTATTCCATCCGGTTTGCGTTTAGTTGAACCATCATTCATTTTTCAACAGGACAATGACCCCAAACACACCTCCAGGCTGTGTAAGGGCTATTTGACCAAGAAGGAGAGTGATTGGGTGCTGCACTAGGTGACTACCTCTTGAAGCTCATCAAGAGAATGCCAAGAGTGTGCCAAGCAGTAATCAAAGCAAAAGGTGGCTACTTTGAAGAACCTAGAATATGAAATATATTTTCAGTTGTTTCACACTTTTTTGTTATGTATAATTCCACATGTGTTAATTCATAGTTGTGATGCCTTTAGTGTGAATCTACAATTTTCATAGTCATGAAAATAAAGAAAACTCTTTGAATGAGAAGCTGTGTCCAAACTTTTGGTCGGTACTGTAGATCCTGATCCTTCTTTTTTCATTGGCTACATTTGACTCCTGCCTTGGTGAGTTGGAGCTAGGGCTGGACCAACCCTGACCCACATATTTATTATTCATTGGATGCTGACTTACTTAGCTATCATCACTAAATGTGTTATACCATGACTTGTGAACGACCTTTACATCATGTGATTTATTTTTCTCTCTCTGGAATTTTGTTTTGCTACATTTTCCTGTATACATTGTTATATAACTTATATATTTTTTTCTGTTGTATTTTTGAAAATGTATTAAAAAATACAATTTAAAAAAAAGGTGCACATCAATATATTAAAATGTTTGCCAACAAGTACACTAATAGTAGGTTTTGTTACAGCTTCTGACATTGCATTGTATGCATACCGTTTCATTTAAAAAAAAAAGTTGTATTTTAGTATGCTTTTTCCTCTGCATTTTAAAGTGTTTTCAACATGCTAAAATGCAACATGTTTAAAATGCTTAAGTGTGAATTCAGCTTTATGGAAGAATGTGTCTCTGCAGTCTATTTTAACTGCCTCCCATGGGAAGGAATGTCAAAAAACACTAAAGTATAGAGATAGAGCAATCAGAGTCAAATGTAAAACATACTAATGGCCATTTTCTATGCTAACAGGCACATTGCCTGCATTCAGATCTGTGTACCGCGCTCTTGCCGGCATTTCAACTTTTGACTGCATGCAGCTCCAAGGTGGATGCCCACACACTAAAATGTAGCTTAGCACGGAGGGTGTGTCCCCTTGCCCATCTAAATGAGCCCTACTGATTTTAAACTACAGTAAGTGTCCCGAATTGTAACATGCTTTGATAAGTTACACTATATATAGAGTAAAATCATACTTTTTTCCTGTAATGCCACTGGGAGAATCTGTCCATTCCTGCTCTGACATATCCATTTTGAGGCATTAACAGAAGACACAAGCTTGTTTTAATATAATTGTAGGATTTATGATCAGAATTAAATAATCCCCCACTTATAAAGAGTGTTTTTTTTTTTTTTTGCATTGGATTACGGTATATCTGTAGGGATTACAAGATTATAATGACCTATAGTCAAGCAACTTCACAATAATTGATTTGTCTAAGAGTGAAAGGAGCAGTGTACAGCACATGAACTTTAATTAATGAAATTGATAGTGGCAGAAAAAATTTCTAGGAAGATAAATTAATTAAACAGTTATGGAGGGTGTATAGAAATTGTAATCTCTGTAGTAGAACTTTGACCAAAATAAAAACAAAAAAAGAATAGTCCATGAAAAGATACATTTAAAAAGTAGCTTTTGCTGCAATAATCTTTCAGTTTAGAGCTATTCCTTACAGTATGTCCTTTATTCCACTAGATGTCTTCAGTCTAACAAGTTGAATGATGTTCAGCAGCATTCAACTCATGTCCACTGAGCCAGACAGCCATGGACCCAATCCCAACCTGTGACTGGACAGTAAAAAAAAAGAAACAGCACATCAATGAGTTTTTCTCTCAGTCACATTGCATTATCCTCCTATCAGCATGCTCCATGTCAGAACACAAATTAATTGGCTCTGTGTTTCATATATTTGCATCTTCCTTGAGTTTTGCTGTATAGACCCTACATGGGATTGATGCCAAAAAGCAGTTAGGGACTTACACTGTTTTCATTAAAAAAATAATGATGTATTAATCAACGCAGAGCTGCATTAATCTATGTCTTTTATGTATGCCTGAAGTACATCTTTATGAGAATATTATGAGAAAAATAATTGACTTAAAAGGAAGTAGGAGAGATGATATTTAATCTATCCTCATGAAGGGGGAGGAGTAGATCAGGAAGTAGATATCATTTTCAAAGGGACTTCTCCGGTGAACTTTTGAATACTGAAATAGATCAATCAGATGAATCATGTCCTGAAAAAAATCAATATTGAAGTCATTAGTGACTTTTTTAGAGAAAAAATAAGAGGGTAAAGAGTCACTAGGCTTAAAACTCAGTCATAGGAACAGAGGAATTTCAATGGACACTGGATAAAAATGTGTGAAATAAAAAAAAAACGCTTAAAAAAACGAATAAAATATTACTTTGAATATCTGATCCAAAGAAGACAGTAAGCTAAAAATACTACAGATAGACTTGGTTGCAACCTTTTGCCCCTCCCCCACCCCTCACAAATATATTAATTGATGAGAATATGCCAAAAGCTTATTAAATAATATGAACCGCATTGGGCTACATTAAAAACAAAGCATAGACTATTTTTTTTTGATCAATAGATTTTTATTGAAAGTTTTATCAATGATATCAACATGAAGTAGACATTACAACATACAAGCATATACATAACAGAGTCTGTCGAATAATATTGGATACATTTGTTGGGTAACTATATATATATATCTATATGTGAGGTAACACATCAGCATCGTAACAGGTATTATTATCTTAATGCCAGTTATTCTGCTACTCTAGGTGTAGTAGAGGTATTAGAGGCATCTAGCCTCCCGGACACTACCATGGGAGCAATACTGTGTCCGGGTTGGAGGCATCCTCCTTCCTCTCATATTATCTAACTTAACAAAACAACTACAAAGTGAAAAGGTTCCATCAGCATAGTTAGAAACATAAAGCCTTGACAATACCTTGGGAACTAGTCCATCTTAACCATGGTTGCCACAATTTATAACTGTGGTCCTTATTGTTATGTCAAAGAGCTAGTGTTGATTCATAGGTGAAGTGTACTTGGGTTGATTCTACCACCTCTCTTATTGTAGATGGGTCTGGGTTCCTCCACTTCCTTGTGATACTGAGTCTAGCGGATAGCAGGACATGTGTAATGACGTTTATGATCGGGTTTGGGAAACTATCTATATTTAGAGAAAATAGTGCCAGTGATGGGTTCAAATGTATTATTGTGTTGGTGAATGCAGAAAGTAGTTAGAAAGTTGATTTCCAGTAGTGTGTTATTTTGGGGCATGTCCAGAATATGTGTAACATATCTCCCTTTTGTCCACACAGTCTCCAGCATTTGTTGTCTAGTTTTGTGTTATACTTAGATATTCTATCGGGAGTTAGGTACCAATGTTGTGTTAGTTTGATGGGCAATTCCTAAAGGGTGGAACAACACGTGGCTTTTTATGTGGCGTTGCAGGCTTTTTTCCCATTGTTCCACCATATAGGTGCCTCCTAGATCTGCTTCCCACCTAATCAGTGGGGTGGTTTTGGTAAAGACACTTTTTTGTTGGAGAAGACTGTAGAAGAGTGAGATCCCTTTTTGGCGTGATGAGGGTGTGTTGAAAAAGATTCACGTGAGTCGGGGTATGCTATGTGGCTATGATGGGAGCATGGCTATACAATGTTTGGTACGAATGTAAAGAAATAGGACTGAGTTTGGTAAGTGAAATTATTTTTGAAGTGTGCGAAATGGTTTAGTGTCTCCCTCATCTATAAGATCAGTTATATATGTTATTCCTTTTGCTTTCCACGATTTAAAGGATGTTGACTGCATATAATTATGTAGTGTTTCCAGAGGAATTTGGACGGTGGCTTGGAGAGGATGCGAAGAGCTACGTTTTAGAAATCAGAACCAGGATTTAAGTGTTGCCAATATTGTTGGGGAAATAAAGGGGGTATCTTGGATCTAAGAGCCATAGAAGGTATCCACACAAATAGGTTACCCCCTGGGACCATGGCAGCTTCCATTTTCCCCATAGAGTGGATGGGGGAGGCAGGAACCAGTCTTTAGATTTGTGTGAGTACCAAGGCCAAGTAATAATCTTGGATATCTACATATCCCATTCCTCCTGCTTGGAGTGTTGATGTGTGGCAGTGTGAGGGGTGGATGTGGTTAACGTACGGTTGAAGAAGCTCCTTAAATGCAACCTCAGGTACACGGTTGATAAAGATGGAAAAGTTCAGTAAGGTGTTAGTTCATCAAGGTTCTATTGCAGGGTATAAAGCAGAGTAGTTATCGCACTGTAAATACTGTTTTACCAGGTTATGTAGCGGAGAACTAGGTGCTGACAAAAACGAAAGAAAAATGAACAATAAACAGCTCAAAATAGAACAGAAATACACGTCAGCAGTGTGCAACTTTTAAGAGATGCTGACCGAACTAGGGGGGTAAGTTAAAAAACTGAAAGGATGAGCAGGAAGCCAGACCGGACTTGTAACTGTTGCTTATTAATTCCCGGGCAGAGTATGTTCATTTGTATTTAGCTTTGCCGTACCCCCGGTTTGCCCAAACTGGAAGGGGTTAATTTTTCCTTGTGGGTCAGGGGTGCAATGCAGGGGTTCTGGGATGATACCCCATGAATGAAGCAGTTTCATACCGCCTTTTATGTCCGATATGGCATAGTGAGTTCCGTTGTAGGTGACCAGTATAGTGGCTGGGCAGCGCCATTTGTATGTAATCTTATGGTTGGTCAGGGCTTTTGTTACCGTCTTTAGTCATCTCATCTGCAAGGTAAATTTCGACACATCCGCGAACAATTGAATATCAGAGTACAGTGCTGGAAGAGTGGATACTTCCCTTGCTTTTGTGAGAATTTGTTCCTTGGCCTGATAGAAGTGGATCCGCAGGAGGATATCCCTGTGGATCGACTCCTCTAGGTGGCGCGGTCTGGGGATCTTGTGGATACGGTCAATGGTAAGCTCTATTGAGGACATTTCTGGCAGTAAGGTGGAAAACATGGTGCTACCATAATTGCGCAATTCCATGGGTGGAATGGACTCGAGTACACCTGTGATTTTAACGTTATTGCGGAGAGAGTGGTCCTTGAGGTCCGCTAGCTTTGCCTTGATCCACAGAGATTCATCTTTATGCACTGCATAGGAATCAACCAAGTCATTCACCATTACAGTTCATTCCTTCATTTTGTCTTCAATATACTGCACTATACCATCCATATGCTTCATTTCCAAAGATAACTTATGGATCAGGGAGGATAGGTTTGACATAAGGGAGGATTGTAGTGACATTAGCCTATCCTTCATCGCTGTATCTAGTACTGGTTGCCCTGTTGGGAATGCGGCTATTGAGGATTGTAGTGAAGTTATTGCATTGTGCAGGCCTGTACTCACTGTGTCTGCGGCCTGGTGGGAGGAATCCATCCTCATCCTTGATTTTACAGGGCTCTGGGAGACCAGAGAAGCAGGAGAGGAATTGTGGGGAGAAGATCCTGTGGATGCCCATATGGGAGGTCTGTGTATGCCTCTGTTGGTCTCCTCTCAGCCCTGGCAGCCATGGGAGTATGGTGGTAGCTCAAGTGAGTTGATTGGGCCATTATTCTGCCCATTAGTCGAGGTGGTCCGGTCGGCTGTGGAGAGCTCCAGGCTCAGACAGCCATTCTCGTGCGCGCACAAGCTACGCCCCCCAGAATAGACTATTTTTGAACTGTGACTTTGAAAAAATAATAGGATCCATAATTCCAAAAGGAGGATGACTATCTAATATTTAAAGGACATTTCAGTTAAGTATGTGGGCACTAAAATATATTCACATCAGACTTTTTGAACAATATCTCTTTAGAGCTTTTAAACATGTCTCTACAACTAGATACCTATCCCAGTTATGTTGTTTAGTTTGTTTAAATATATATTTAAAAGACAAACAGGAATGTTATACCAACATTTCTGTGTATTTTAAAACACATAATGACCAAAAAAATCTCAGTGGGACAGCATTTTAAGATCTATTACAGGTTTTTCGTAATGGGCTTAAAAGTTGGTGGGCACTGTAAGATTGACATATTACCTAAAAAAGGGACTTTGACAAAAGCATTTTCTAGAAGAAAACTGTGGATTTACTCATTGATCTGCATTGTCTTAACAATAAAATGAAATGCAATATTGTTTTGAAAACTTAGAGCAGGATTGTGGATTTCCTTTTCCACATTCTTCTCAAGCAATCAGAAACAAAAAAGAGTATATAAAATGAAATAGTAAGAAACTCATTGTAAGAAGTTGATATTTAAGCAACAATACTTACAGTAAACTATTAACTGAGACAGCAAATAAAAGGCAAGGAATTTCATTATCGATTTATAACTTTAAGATTGACAGCTAACTGGTAGTGTAATGCTGCAGAAATTTGGCAACACTATTTACAGTAACAAAGAGTACACATCCTTGCACACCCTATTTAGAAACATGTAACAGAACAGTACAATTGCACCCAGTTGGCCTAATACTATACAATATTTTCTAAGCGTATTCTGATGATAAAAAACTTCACTTGGGATTTATATATATATCCATATTCTATATATATATTTTTTAGTTTAATATGTTGCTGTCATTTATAAATTATAAATTATAGAACACATCAGTTTCATATATATATATATATATATATATATATATATATATATATATATATATATATATATATATATATATATATATATATATATATATATATATATATATATATATATATACATATACACTAGTTACAGAAATACTAACCCTCTCTGTGTGAAAACATGTAAGGGTCTACTTACAAAGCAGAAGATGTAACTTTCACAAAGATTTTTGTCTGTTGGAAAATTAGTTACTGTACTCCCATTTAAAACACATGCAACTGGATAATTGCCCAACAGGGAATATTTGTGGAATTCTTTGCTTTATGCATACTGTTGTTGAATCCCACACGGCTCTAACATCCACTAAGATGCAAAAAATACAAATAAAATAAAAATACAAAAGATTTGTGTAGATGCTTCCTTGAACAATGCTGCATGGAGCTCTGTCCATGTTCCTCGTTTAAATGTACTCATTTGTAAATCCATTTGTATTCAAATGCCTCAGCACGTTTATGGACTTCAACATTCTATCCCTTTTTATAAAACATAAAAACAGATCAACCATTTGAAAAAGCAAGCCACCAATAAAATTCTTATGTTCTTTAAGTCTTTTGGCTTTTCAATTTAGTTTGACATGATTTTAATATTTGTGAACATATATTTTCTAATCAGTATCCTGCTTTCATATTTTATAGTATTATTTTGTTTTTCAAATTGAGCATCTTTTTTTTATATTTGTATACAATTTTGCTATTATCTTTCCTTGTTTTCTATCACCTACCACATAATTGGAACCCTACAGACCTACTGTATTTACCCTGTAATTTGTTCATGCACTTAATTCCAAATAGAAATCTTTAGTCCAAAAGCTTTTCCTAGTACAATAAGTTTTTTTTTTTAGTTTGAACAAAGAAGTTCACTGTTAACCACTTGTATCTCCTTCCCAACTAGGCCCATTTTCAGCTTTCAATGATAATTGTGCAGTCGTGCAACACTGTACTAATATGAAATTTTTATAATTTCTTTGAGACTGGTAGAGCTTTCTTTTGGGGGTATTTAATCACCACTGGGTTTTAATTTTTGGGTAAACAAACAAAACAAGACTGTTTTCTTCATTTATATTATTAAATTTTGCAATTAAGTACTTTTTCTACTTCAACGTTGTACGCTGAGGAGGCTACACTGATGGGCACTGATAGGCTGCACTGATGGACACCGATGAGGAGGCACTGAAGAAGCTGAATTAATATGCAGAACTGATAGGGAGCACTGATGGGCACTGATAGGCGGCACTAATGGGCACTGATAGGTGGGAGGGATGAGGAGGCACTGATGAGTAGCACTGATGAACACTGATGGACAGCACTGATGAACACTGATGGACAGCACTGATGGGCAGCAATGATGAGCACTGAATTAAGTGACCCCCATCATGGATGACCCCACCCCCATCTGATTCCACGAGAAACTGCAGTAAACCTCCGTGCCTTCAGAGGGGGGCGGGGTCACTCGCTTACATCACAGGAGGCCCCACCCTCAACCATTTAAGCGCTGTCATGGCTGGTGTAGCGTCATTCGATGGGAACCACCTATGAGGCATCAGTAGCGGCTTTTTTTCGGTATTGTCGGGTCGAGAATGGATGTACATCGCTGAAATCGTTTTTTTCTTTTTTAATAAAGGACTTGTCCCAAGCTGTCTCTTGTGTTTTTAAAAATGTTTGACACTTTGTAATGTACCCCGTTACCAATTCACATATGGGGGTCGGGATCTGGGGTTCCACTTGTTAAAGGGGGCTTCCAGATTCCGATAAGCCCCTCGCCCGCAGACCCCCACAACCACCGGACAAGGGTTGTGGCAATGAGGCCCTTTTCCCCATCAACATGGGGACAAGTTGAGGGCATGTTGAAGGCATGTGGCCTGGTACGGTTCAGGAGGGGACGCTCTCTCACCCATTTTTTTGTGTGGCCTGCCAGGTTGCGTGCTCGTATAAGGGTCTGTAATGGATTTTTGGGTGGACACCCATGCCATGTTTTTTTTCTTTTTATTTTGGCACGGGGTTCCCTTGAAAATCCATACCGACCTGAAGGTCTGGTATGGATTTTGAGTGGGACCCCTATGCCATTTTTTGTTAAATTGGTGCAGGGTTCCCCCTTAATATCCATACCAGACTTGGAGGGCCTGGTATGGAATTTGGGGGGACCCCCACACATGTTTTTTTTTTTTTTGGTTCGGGGTTCCTCTTAATATTCATAACAGACCCAAAGGGCCTGGTAACGGACTGGGGGAACCCATGCCCTTTTTTCAATGACTTTTATCTGTATAGCGGGACCCGACAATTAATTATAGCCGCAATGCCATTTTGAGCAGGGACTGTTCTAAATATGGAAAAAATGCGCCACTTTACAGGCATACTATAGACAACCCCCAGGTATGAAATTTAAAGGAATATTTCACTTTTTTTTTAATTTTATTAATTTAATTTTAATTTTAATTTTATTTTATTATTAAAATCACTGCTCCCGAAAAAACTTTTTATGACAATACCATGCATATACGCCTTTAAAATTACCACTTTTGATTTCTCTCATAGACTTTTAAAGGGTGTTCCAGGGCTTTCGAATTTGCCACAAACACCCCAAATTTGTTGCTATTCGGCGAACAGGTGAACACCTGATGTTCGAGTCGAACTTATGTTTGACTCAAACATTGGGCTCATCACTACTCCTTAACAACCATATTGTTTACTGGTTGTTGAGGATGCTGACGGCTTCCGGTTCCTCAACTATTGTATGCCAGGACCACAAGTTATTTATCGCATTCATTTAATTATTTATTTCCTTAATTAATTTCCATGAATTGAGTTTAACACCTGTTTATGCGGCATTTACTAAGCATTTTCAACATTTTGCGATAAATACCACAGAACAGTATAGTGAATTGACAGTTTCAGGATTGCATGTGGTATTTAGAGAAATGTGTCTTGACACCTAAATACTACATGCAATCTTCTTTTGTGAATGAAGCCCAGTGACTTATCACTGTGATAGCCAAACAAAGGCTATCACAGTAATCATATGATCCAGAACCAGGAGCCCCGGGTTCCAATCATTAATACAAGACCCGGGGCTTGCATATATACTTAATGTCTGTGGAAAGGGGTTAACCATTTTATTTATTTTTATTTTTGAAATGTAATTTTTGCTGTATCACATCAGCAAAAATGGAAAAACAATTGTGTGGAATGCCTCAAAATATTTGAGTCTAGTATGAAATTTAAGGAGGTGCCTCATGTAAAAGAAATGCATGCACCAGCGGCTTACTTAGGAACCAGTGATGTCATGGAATACCTGCTCAGTTTAGGCAAGAGATAGAAAGGTATAGGTATTTTTTATATATGATGCACACCTCCTGCTAAACAGGGGGCTGAACAGGTTAGGTTTGAAATTAACCATTGGCTCACCCTTAATAAGCACTCCTCTTAGTGTGAAATAGTTTATGTCAACCATCTAACTACCACTTTTGTAAGACAGCTTGGCTTGTTAAAGGAAACAAAAAATAAGAGACTCACTGGACGATTTGGATAGGTTAAATTAAAGGGAAAAAAATAAAAAAGGAAAAGTAATGCAGCCACAACTAATCTAAGGACTGGAGAGCTGCAATATATTTAGATATGCTTTAATGATTGATAAGGTGCAAAATATTAAATTGTTTTCAGAATGAATACAACTTTAAGTTTGTATTGTTTTCTTTTTACCTGAAAGGAAAGTTCACTCATTCCATTTTTTACAGTGACCACTGGAACTGGAACTGAAAAGGGAGGACTGAATTATTTCTACATCTTGAGAAAAAGGGAAATTCTTGCAATTAAGACACTTGTTGTGGTAACAACTGTCTAGTTGAGGATTTCCTTCACTTTTAGAAAATATTTCTATTTCTCCATGACTTTTGCATGGAATAGTAAGCAAATGAAAATCTCCTCAAAAGAACATAGACAGTACACGAAAAACTCACAGAAGTTTTAAACATTGCCTATTTAAAGCTAAACAAAGGGTTTTAGGTCTAAACATACCTTATATCTTAATAGCTTCCTTTACCTTAATGCAGTGCTGTTTTCATGTCCTCATTGTTAGTTTTTGCTCTCAAGTTGCTGTAATTCTTCTCTGATCTCCACACTTCCTGGTTGTCTGTTTCCTGATAATCACAGTAATACCCCACAGCACCAATCAGTTTTGTTTTCCAAACCATCACTGCCCTGTATTGGCTCTGTGGCTCTGTATATCACAGAAGCAGGAAACAACATGCAAAAACGAAACTAGAAACTACAGGTACATTATATGATTGATTTTTATCTTTTTTTAATCATTTTTAAAAGGAATCAGTTAACTATTATGTCTCTATAACCTGTAAACGATCATTTCAGCAAAAAAAAATGTTTTCCTTTACAACTCCTTTAAGGCCCCTTTCACACGGATGTTCTGATTGGGTCTACCTGTCAGTTTTTCATGCAGACCAGAACTGAATATCCATTCTTCTCTATGGAGCAGTGGGTGTAAATGGACACCAACCGACATCCAATCCAATCTGCCAAAAAGAGACAAATGGGGATCTGTTCCCCTTCCATCCAGTGGATCGGATGGCAGTCGAGCATAAAAAGGCAGGTGGTCTATTTACATCCGACCACCCATAGAGGAGAGCGGGCTGTGTCCGTGTCCACTCTGCACAACTGACAGATGCCTGCTGAGCAAGCAGATTGCAGCTGCAGTCCACCCCATGTGAAGGGGTCAAGAATTTTCCACCTTCCATGTATTCTGCCATTGGCTAGGACCTGGAGCACACTACGCTCCACCCAGCAACCAAAACAGTATTACAAGTACCTGTTTAGGTCTTGTAAGCCTCATCTGTTAGAGAGAAAGTAAGGCCATCGAAGACTAGCACTTTTGATTTTTCCAGTTCTAATTTTTGAGAACTGAAAGCCTCTTACACACACTTGGTATACTTGGCAAAAAAACAAGCGTGTACGCGGCTTTAGTGGGAGATACATGGACCCAGAGGTCTAGAAGTATATAAAAATA
Source organism: Rana temporaria (assembly GCF_905171775.1). Lineage (NCBI taxonomy): Eukaryota > Metazoa > Chordata > Amphibia > Anura > Ranidae > Rana > Rana temporaria. The sequence goes on from NC_053493.1 coordinate 224,562,715, forward strand.
ACATAACAGCGGTTATTTATTCTTATTAATGGTAAGGTTAATGTATAACAATACAAGAATAATGAGATCCAATTGGATGTCAACATAATTTAAAAAGGTTCACAAGCATTATATTCCTGAAGTCAGGGAACTTTGGATCGTCAGGTAAGACAAAAAACATATTGGATCTAAATAAGGTGTGTATTGAGCTGACTTCTTGAGACAAACGGAACTGGATAAGTACATTTCTTTGCGTCAGTGAGGGAAAATATTATTTTTTTCAGATGGTGAGCGTAATTGGATGCACCAATACTTATGGTTATAAGCCTCTAGAAGACTGGTAGTCCAGCTGACAGTCTTGTATGAGATTCATAGATGGTTGAGGGACAAGGTGAGGTGGGGAAGAGAAAAACATTGAGGTAGAGGTAGGAAGGGGTGGGTAATGGCCAAGAGATATAAAGTGAAAAGCAGACAGGAGAAAATGGGGGGCTAGGCCGAGATAAGGGGGGAAATGCCCCAAAGTGACCCTGATCTGCAGCCTGCCTGCCTCATAGAAAATAAGCTATTGTGTGGCTATCAAAAGTCAGAGGGTTGTTCCATCTCATTAAGGTGTGGAGCACATTATATGGGTATATTTAGGTTTGGTTTGAAAATGCGATCAGGAGGACCAGCAGGAAGTGTATTTGGAGATAGTATCGTGAGAGATGGATATGAGATCTTTCACTTCAGCGATCTTGTTGATTCTTTGAAACCACCCCTGGAGTGAAGGTGCTTGTGTTTTGTCCCAGAGAACTGGGATACAAAGCTTGGCAGTGTCTCTGGCCATGTGCATGGCTAGAGCTTTGAGGAAGATATGTCTAGGCAGAGTGGTATGGTGTAGGAGGTTTTGAGCAGGACAGCTCTTACAAAATGGTTGTGACTCTGGAGATTGTCTTATGCACTTCAGATCAACATTTTTAGATAATGGGGCATGTCCACCAGGTATGTAAGAGGGAACTTGGTTCTCCAGCACAAGTTTGATACTGATGGTGAGAATTTATGAACAGTGGTTGGGACTCTGTACCAGCAAGTAAGGACTTTTTTAGCCAATCTCCTGTACTGGCACATTTAACCACGCTAGCTACCATAACACGGATATCCTCTTCAAGAGTGGGTGGTCCGCTTTCCGATAAAGGTGGTCTCTCTGGCGGATTTGATTGACTCCACTTAAGCATGAAAACAACTCAAAAAAGCAAATGGTATGACATGAGCAAACTAACACCACCTACTTGTGCTTAGGCACAACTAGGAATAAAAATGAAGTACATGATTTTCAAACCCTCTTTTATAGTCATGGTATTTTCAGATAAACACAGCAACAGCATGTTGTTTGACAGCTTAAAGGAGTTGTAAATAAAACGTTTTTTTTTTTTTTGCTGAAATGACTGTTTACAGGGTATAGAGACATAATAGTTAACTGATTTTTTTTTAAAACAATTAAAAATAGATAAGAATAAATCATATAATCATATAATGTACCTGTAGTTTCTAGTTTCGTTTTTGCATGTTTCCTGCTTCTCTGCTGTACAGAGCCACAGAGCCAATACAGGGCAGTGATGGTTTGTAAAACAAAACTGATTGGTGCTGTGGGGTTTTAGACACACAGTAATCACACCTCCTTGATTAGTGACCACAGAGAGAAAGCTCCCAGTACTGTGGTTATCAGGAAATAGACAACCAGGAAGTGTGGAGATCAGAGAAGAATTACAGCAACTTGAGAGCAAAAAGGAACAATGAGGACATGAAAACAGCACTGCATTAAGGTAAAGGAAGCTATTAAGATAAAAAAAAATCCTTTACAAACCTTTTAATAGGCTAAACTAGGCAATGAAATAAGTTGACCCTTTGCATATAAATAAATAGATTTTAGGCAATATTTAACTGTAAAAGATACATTTGATTTATGAAAACTATGGGAACATAAATATTTGTGCAGACTCCATTTATCTTTCTTGTATTTCCTAGACACCTCACGGCTTTGCAACACCATTGTGATTCTGAGGGTGCCCTGTAAAGCATTTTTAAATACACACTTATTTTTATTTTTTTTAATTCCTAGCCTTTATCTTAAACATTGGAGTTAAGGCCAGCCACAATATATTCTCTTACACAGTTTTACTTCATGATGTATAGTTCTTTATGTATGGTTTGTCTCGTGTGATTCATCTTCACCTTTTTTAATGAATTTTCTGTCTGTATTTTTTCTGGTTTAGGAATTCATTGCTCATAAATTTTCAAATCTATGTTTAAAAGCAGAGCCTTTGGGACTGGATGTTCTCTTGCTGTTGTTGATTTTTCTCTGAGGTGCTAAATTAGGCACAGAAAATTCCTTGTGATAATTTATTGTTGCCTACTCATTAGAATGACAGTTTGCTTTTGTTACATTGTATTTTGTTTCATGTGCTCACTGTTGCAAAGATAGTGCTAATTTCCATGAAATTCACTTTTGTATTTTTTTTTTTAAGATTTCTCAAATGAATTATATAGAATTTATTCAAGCTTATTATTCAAATAGTTATCATGCAGGGATGTATTAACCATCTGTAAACTGTATCTTGTAATGTTTTACATTTTAATATCACTAATATAATGAAAACATGTATGCATTGCCACCTCAAAGTCACCCCCTACACACTGTTATACTTTATCCTCAATTGTGGCAATGCTATTATAAGAAACCAAATCAACAAGTTTGTAAGGAAGTGATATTTATAAACCTGTCACTTTAGGCTCCTGTTTATGAAAAAAACATGGAACCTTAAGTTATTTTTATTTTATTTTATTTTTTATTTATTTACATTTTTAAGTGGAGGGTCACGTAGTGAAGAAAACAAATGATAAGATAATAATGACTGAGCAGGAATATAGGCTTATGATCAATACAGATAAACAATGGAGAGCAAGCACATGATCTGTGCATACAGGTTATAAAGCAGAGGTTTAGGGTCAAAAACAAGGCAGGGCCTGGAGCTGGTTCAGGATAAGACACACAATATTACCCTGAATTGCCAGATGACCTTTTAGTTTTCACACCAAAGGTTAAAGACAAGAACGGTCACTGATAGTCTGGTTGGAACTTTTCATCAATACAGCTTTCAGAAAATATTATAGTTCCAGTGTACAACAAATATACAGAAAAAAGGATTTACACAGGAGATAAAAAGGTTCGGAAAGTGTAGCAGAATGCAGTGGACAGAAAGACAAGATGCCAATATGCAGCAAATCGACATATAGGATAAATAGGTAAAAATAATCAATACAGGACAGAAAGATCAAGACAGAAGCAAAAGTTAATACAGATCAGACAGAATACAAAAATGATGCAGTGCGGTTGATTTACTAAAACAGTAGAGTGCAAAATCTGGTGCAGCTGTACACGGTAGCCAATCAGCTTTTAACTTCAACTTGTTCAATTATGTTTTGACAATAAAACCTGGAAGTTGATTGGTATCTATACAGAGCTGCACTAAATTTTGCACTTGCCAGTTTTAGTAATTAAACCCAACTAAAGGCAAAGCTCATCAAATCAATGCATAAGGACTATGGATGAGCTTAGTTCTGGCTGAATATGAGTTCAACTCAAACCCAGATTAATCGTTGTTCAGTGAATGGCAAACAAACTGGCTATATTTGACTATTTTTCCCACCCAAACCAAATGATCTGTGTTTTTGTGGCGACACTACCTCTGCTGTAAACAAGCCAGCTAGGGATCCTGGATGACGCAATTATCAAAATATGGTCATAATCTGTCATTTTGTATCAGAACTGACTCGGAAAAATCATTGGATGGCAGGTCGCCATGATGGCCTGTCAGCATTGTTGGGTGGCAGGTCATTCATGATTGGCAAGGATCTACATTGCTGGAGAACATAATTGACATTGACTTCTCTTGGTTTTGAAAGAGCTGCAATTGTCAAAATGACGATCTAACCAAGATTATTATGTGTAGACATGCTCTTCCTACCAAATTGCCTTCCAATTCTCTTTTTAAATGATTTCTACAGATTCAATGACAGTTAGTATAGTGCCTTTACAAAAAGAAGTAAAGGCACTATACCACATATTTGGTGGCACTGCCCTCTCTGCTTTTTGGGCTAGGATTTGTGACCTCATATTACTGAAACTAATATGAAACGTGATGCTGGCTGTTGTTTGCTTCACATCCCCTCCTACTCATTAAAAAGATACAAAAACTTCCTGACAAAACATCTGCTTACCTGGCCAAGGCCCTGATCCCTAAACTATGGAAAACTATTTGCATTCCATAAGTCCGGTATAGCTTGCGCAAAGTAGATGCTATTCACAAAATGGAGGAAACTGTGCCATGACACAAGATGGCTTGACCAAGTATCATAAAACTTGGAACGCCTGGTTTTCATTTATTTGGATGAAACGTTGTGGGCACGCCGTGAAATCAAAGCACACAGTGAAAATTGAATTTTCCACACCGCACTGCAAACTATATCACCCATAGTTCTGTAGGCTAGCAGTGACATACCTGAGTGGGAGTGACAAAGAATAAGCGCTGGGGGTGACGTACGCACGCCAATCCAATAATAGAAGCACAGCCCATCCACACCGCACCCACCAATCAGCGGCCAGCTGCTGAAATGATCCGATCTATGCTTCTAATATTTGCTTCGCCCACCATCGCCTCTCAGCCAATCAGTATTGCTGTAACCCGCCCTCCTCCTGCAGCCCGCCACATTTGACAAGATGATGCAGGCAGAGATGAAAGCGTGGCTGTGCTGTATTGAGGCGGGCGGGAGTGTGCTCTGCTCGGCTCTGTTCCCTGCACTTACCATGATCTGGAGAGCCTGCTTCTCATCTGTCAGGACCGGAGCTGCTGTGACTCTGACAAGGAGTGAGGCAGAGCAGGCTTTCTGTGATGCCCCCCCCCCCTCCAGTCAGCAGCACCAGCAGGACTGAGCGGTTTGCAGAAGGGGACTGAATTGCAGGTAATCATTGTGCAGTAACCCTTCCTTGTGCAGTAACCCTTCCTTGTGCAGTAACCCTTCCTTGTGCAGTAACCTAATGTAATGTGTAGAAACCAAATGGTACTGGGTAGTAATGTATGGTAACTGATAGCAACCAAATGGTGGGCAGTAATGTGTAGTAACCGATAGCAACTTAAAGCATAATTTACAGAACCCGGCTTGGGGTGCACACCCTGACCGCATGCTGCTGGCCCAAAACTAGCCCGCCCAGCGTCTATAAGGGAAAAAAATAATTGGGTTAGGGGGTGAAATGTTTTTTGACTTAATATCTACCTTAAATCACTGTGCTGTGTATGTGTCGGGTAGGTCAGTGTATGTCACACAGTGTATTCTGAGCACAACGCATTCCTGAACCCTGCATTCTGAACAAATTTAGCAGAAACTTAAATTTGTGGTCCTTTGGGGTTAAATAAGAGGGATGATCAGTCCCATGCTCTGTACAGAGACGCTGGCAGGTTTAATTCTGTGTTGGCACTTTGAAAGAAATAAGTTGGTTTTGTGTCGCGGTTTGGGCACTCGGGCCCAAAAAGGTTCGCCATCACTGGTCTATCACATAAAATCCCAATAAAATACATTTACACGTTTGCTTGTAACATGACAAAATGTGGAAAATGTCAAAGGGGTATGAATATTTTTTCGAGGCACTGTATTTGTGAGGCATGTTTTTTATCCACTCTATCTGTCACCACTCATTATTTATCTGGTTTGATGTATCTCATCAATCCCAGTAGATTTTATACTTTGAGTCCTATGAATATCAAAATAATTTTGTGTGGCTTCCTATTACTGCTCTTTTGAACTCTAATGCCGCGTACACACAATCAGAATTTACGACAACAAATGTTTGATGTGAGCTTTTGGTCAGATATTCCGACCGTGTGTATGCTCCATCGGACATTCCTGACAACAAATGTTTGATAGCTGGTTCTCAATTGTTCCGACAACAAAAGTTCTTGTCGGAAATTTCGATCATCTGTATGCAATTCCGATACACAAAAATCCTACGCATGCTTGAAATCAATTTGACGCAAGCTCGGAATCATTGAACTTAATTTTTCTCGGCTCGTCATAGTGTTGTACGTCACCGCATTCTTGACGTTCGGAATTTCAGACAACATTTGTGTGACCGTGTGTATGCAACACAAGTTTGAGCCAACATTCCGTCGGAAAAAAATGCACGGTTTTGTTGACAGAAATTGCAATCGTGTGTACGCGGCATAAGTCTCTTCATTGAGTGTTATATATTCCATATTCTCCTTGTTATTATCCCCTACACTTTATATCATTCGCACTGTAAGGCCGCTTACACACGATCAGTCCATCCGAACAGAGCGGTCCGAAGGACCGGTGTCATCGGTTAATCGATGAACCTGACTGATGGTCCGTCGCGCCTACACACCATCGGTTAAAAAAACGATTGTGTCAGAACGCGGTGACGTAAAACACAACAAAAGTGCTTAAAAAAACGAAGTTCAATGCTTCCAAGCATGCGTTGACTTGATTCTGAGCATGCGCGGGGTTTTAACCGATGCTTTTGCATATTAACGATTGGTTTTGACCTATCGGTTAGGCGTCCATCGGTTAAATTTTAAAGCAAGTTCTCATTTTTTTTAACGAAAGTTAACTGACCGATAGGGTCCACACACGATCGGTTTGGACCCATGAAAAGGTCCTTCAGTCCGTTTTCATCGGTTTTGACAGATCGTGTGTACCCGGCCTAACAGTTACTTCTTTTGATTGTCTTACTTTGGCTAATGTATAATAATCAGCTAAATCACAGACTAAACTGATTTGAATTATCTGATATCTCCATTGTTTGATAGTAATGATCCTTTCTCATATACACAATAAGAACTGCTACCACATATATGTATTGGTATATGCCAAAACCTTACCTTTCACTGACTGTTTTTGTTCTAAACAGAAATGTTCTGTATCCTTACTTTACTCATATATTGTTTATATTGTTTGTACTGTTAATTGAACATTTTATACTTTTTTGTTTAAATTAAATATTTTGTCACAGTGTGGATGCTATTAGCGGAGCAGATGTCTTCTTTTTATAAAGGGGGTTTACAGATTTAGATAAGCCCTCCACATTGCTTTTTGCGGACAGGATGTGGGAATAGGGGCCCTTGTCCCCCACAACATGAGAACAAGATGCCCTGCAAGGGGAGAGGCCTTGCTGCCCCCCTTGCAAGAAACTCGCCCAATGTTGAGGACATGTTTACTTGTATCATTTATGAGGAGCAATTTCCTGCCCACCCAAGCTACATGCCTGGGTGAGGATCTGTTTTGAATTATAGGGGAATCCCTATGCAAAAAAGAAATACATGGAGTGCTTCTTAAAATGCATACTATACCCTTATTCAGGAATGCATCCCATGTGGCCAGAAAATTGAGAGTGGCAAGCATGCAACAACAGCAGTAGTGTAACAGTCTGACAGATTTCCAGGTTAAATTGTAAGGCTAGGTTCACATCACGATTTTAACATCCGATAAACGGACCGTTAAATCGGATGGAATCGTATCTGACAAAATCGTATGAAAATCGGACAGTCATCTGATTTAGTACGATTTAGATTGACCACAATAGAAAAAAAAATGGACACGATTTTAACACAAAATCGGACACGATTTTAATACAATTTCAAATCCGGACCAAAAAACGTGGTCAAACACGTTTTTTGATACGATTTTAAATCGTATCAAATCGTATGCGGATCAAATCGGGTGCACTTGGGGACCTAAATTAGTGAATGGCAGTGAATGGATACGTTTTGCCATACAGATTTGGACGATTTAAAACCTAAAATCGTGAGTAAAAGTAGGATGACAAAATCGTGGTGTGAATGCACCCTTACTAGACTGTGTTTTTATTCTTAGTAAACCAAGAATGAGCCTAGATGTATATGCAAGGTGCATCCAGGTAAACAGGAAAAAATAAAAATTGCCAGCAGCATAAGACAAATATTTTTGGGGGAAAAGTGACATTTTTCATTTTTATTTAGCCAACAACTGTAATATCTATCATTTGTTTTCCTATTAAGGAAATGTACTTTGGCTTTAAGAGATTTTAAAGAAACAAAAGCCAAGCCACAGGGGCAAGGTTATATAAGACAGAAAGAAAACGATGAGTAGAATGATCAAAGAGAGTAAAGGGTCAGAAAAATCAATGGTCCAGGAAAGCATAAAACCAGAACATTTAGTTTGGTACAGTAAAAAAAATTTAATGAAATATTAGAGTAATTGGCCTGTTGCGTCACACATATTGTCATTCACTTTGCTCCTGTTTGTGCAATGTATTGAGTCAGCTTATCCACTATTCCATTCCACTATTCCAGCTGGGCAAAGCTTACAGGTTGTTGTATAAAGAATCTGCATAGCCGTTTGCCCAGTGAAAGTGCATGCACATTGTTATGTACAAATGTGTCAAAAACAAATAGGCTATGTCCTATGCTATTTGAGTGTAAATAATTGATTTAAAATAGAAAATATGACATTTGGCTACTTAATTTTTCCTTTTAAAAATCAATGTTTTTCATTCAAATGGCATAGGCTAAAACCTATTTACATTTGTTTTTTACCCCATTTGCACGGTAAAAATACACTTTCACTGGGTAATTGACTATGCAAATTATTTATTAAGCAATCCTCATCTATACATCTGTTAATCACACTGTGTCTCCTGACTCATTAATCTCTTTGCTGTTTCTATATCTATTCTACCCAACTGTTTCCTCCCATGTAAATAATCTAAAAAGTTTACGTTTTTTTATTTTATTCATTAAACATTAGGGATGAGCTTCGAGTTCGAGTCAAACTCATGTTCGACTCGAACATTGCCTGTTCGGCGAACAAAGAACAATTTGAGGTGTTCGCGGCAAATTCGAAAAGTCGCGGAACACCCTGTTAAAGTCTATGGGAGAAATCTAAAGTACTAATTGTAAAGGCTAATATGCAAGTTATTGTCCTAAAAAGTTTTAAAAACTGCTGTTTTTTCGGGAGCAGTGAATTTAATAATGCGAAGAGTGAAACAATAAAAGTGAAATATTCCTTTAAATTTCGTACCTGGGGGGGGTGTAAAGTTAGCATGTGAAATAGTGCATGCTTCCAGTACTTAGAACTGTCACTGCACAAAGAGTCATTTCTGAAAGAAAAAAAGTAATTTAAAACCCGACTTGCGGCTATAATGAATTGTTGGCTCCCGGCAATTCAGAGAGGATTCATTCATAAAAAAAAAAAAATAGCATGGGGGTCCCACTAAATTCAATTACCAGGCCCTTCAGGTCTGGTATGGATATTAAGGGGAACCCCGTCGTCAATTTAAAAAAAAATGGCATGGAGTTCCCCCAAAAATCCACACCAGACCCCTTATCCGAGCATGTTAACCTGGCCCCCCTCTCCTGAACCGTACCAGGCCACATGCCCTTAACATGGGGAGGATGTCCCCATGTTGATGGGGACAAGGGTCTCATCCCCACAACCCTTGCCCGGTGGTTGTTGGGGTCTGCGGGCGGGGGGCTTATCAGAATCTGGAAGACCCCTTTAACAAAGGGGACCCCCAGATCCTGCCCCCCCATGTGAATTGGTAATGGGGTACATTGTACCCCTACCATTTCACGAAGGAAGTGTAAATAGTTGTAAAAAACACACACACCATAGAAAAATGTACTTTATTAATAAAAAAATAAAAAATAAATCCAGCGGTGGTAATCCAGCGGTGGTGATCCACTCGGTCCTGGCTCTCTGCTCCAACGTTGTCGGTATCCAGCGATGGGTGATCTCCTCTCCGGTCCAGCGATGAGAAGATCATCCAGGATCCAGAGCGCAGCATCGCCCGCCTCCTCTCTCCGCCGGACACAGCCCGGCGAATGACGCGACTGAAGCTGTGACATTTATTTTATTGGTGAGGCGGGGCCACCCGTCACGTGACCCACCCCCTCTGACGCAAGGGGGAAGCCAGGCTTCCCCAGTGACGTAGCAAAGGGTGCGTCAGAGGGGGACGGGATCACGTGATGGGTGGCCCCGCCTCACCTATAAAAAGAAATGTCACAGCTTCAGCTGCGTCATTCGCCGGGCTGTGTCCGGTGGAGAAAGGAGGCCGGCGATGCTGCGCTCTGGATCCCAGATGATCTTCTCATCGTTTCACTTTTAGCATTATTATATTCACTGCTCCCGAAAAAACTGCAGTTTTTAAAACTTTTATTTTGCATTGATACATGTCCCCTGGGACAGGACCCAGGTCTCCAAACACTTTTTAGGACAATAACTTGCATATTAGCCTTTAAAATTAGCACTTTATATTTCAAACGTTCGAGTCCCATAGACTTTAACGGGGTTCTAAAGTTCACACGAACGCTTGGTGTGTTCGCAAGTTCTGGTGCGAACCGAACAGGGGGGTGTTCGGCTCATCCCTATTAAACATATCTAATATTGTGATAATTGATAATTGAATGAATTAGATAATTGTCCAAGCACATTTACAATTTAGTACAGGGACTTTTAGTTCAGTATAGAGTATATCTGCCTCCAATAGCTTGCCAGAAGATCTAGAGTCTTCCTGCCATTTCTCCCAGCAAACACAGCCCTACTAAGGAGTAAGGGTTTATAGTAATAGAAAAAAAAAAAAACATTAAAATAAATTACTGTTAAATTGCTTTTGGAAATGAGAGGTAGCACTGGAAACAAGAAAAATAATTTAACTAGACATAGGGCCAGATTCTCTAAGATTCTGCGCTGGCGTAGTGTAAGCCATTTACACCACGCCACCGCAACTTACTGGAGCAAGTGCCGTATTCCCCAAACACTTGCTCTGTATTTTGCGGTGGTGTAGTGTAAATGGCCCAGCGTATGGCCGCGTAATTCAAAGGGGGCGGCTTGTATTCAAATTAAGCGTGCCCCCGCGCCGATCAAACTGCGCATGCACCGGGCGGAAAAAGAGCCCAGTGTGCATGCTCCAGTTCACGACGGAAAACTTCAATGACGCCGACGTTAGCGTCATTGACGTAAAGTCGTATTCGCGGACGACTTAGTAAAACGATGTACCCGATGGAAAAAGACGACGCTGACCCGACCCCATACTTAACATGGCATACGGCGGACTGGCGTAAGGTTACCCCTCATATAGCAGGGGTAACCTTACGCTTACGGAAACGATGTAAGCGACGACTACGCGACGCTAATTCGTTCGGGAATCGGCGTATCAGGCTCATTTGCATAGTCAAATTAGAACTGAACGTAAACGCCACCTAGCGGCCGGCGTCGCATTACATCTAAGATCCGACGGTGTAAGTGACTTACACCTGTCGGATCTTGGCCGTATCAATGCGAAAATGATTCTAGGAATCACTCGCATAGATACCCGGGCTCAGAAACAGAGATATGACGGTGTTTCCTGAGTTACACCGTCGTAAATCTTTTGAGAATCTGGCCCATAGTTTCTATTAACTAAGGCAATGGAAATACATATAAATTCTTTCATGAGGAAAGCCAATGTCTTCCCTAATATAGAAAGATGCTGAAAACTGAGCATGTTGCTTCAACTTAAAGCTCAACTTAATGCAGACATAAAAAAAAAAAAAAACACAGTTTAATGCAGCTCTCCATAATAAAACCCATTTGATATATTTAAATAATTCAAGCAGTGAAGGTACATTAAATTATATATATTTTTACCATTTTATGGTGATACTTTTTACAGTATAGCTCAGAATGGGAGAGGGAGAAGCACCATAAGGAACTAATCAGTTGTGCTCTAGTGGTCATGTGCTAACAAAGTGCACACTGGTAGGAGGAGAGAGCAGAGAATTAATCTACCTATTGCTCCATTCTTTGTCCTGTTACATACTGGGGCATCCACAAAACTTTTAAAAATATATTACAGTTAGGGCTAGTAACTCATAAAAGAAAGACAGAATAGGACTCCCCACAAGGTTGGAAATCTCACTCCATAACTGCCTTTGGTGTTAAAAGGGGGATTGTATTTGGTTCTTTCTTTGATAAATGTATTCACTCAATCTTAAAACGTATATCTCAGCTTCTATTATTTTCTGTATTAGTGCTTCTTGTTGCAAGTCTGACTCTAAGGTGATGAGTCTATGTCTTTACTGTATGGGCATAGTCACTAGAACAAGTAGCTGAATTGAGCATTGAATAAAACAATGCAGCTTGATTAATACAAAAATACGCTGTTCAACAACTAGTTAGAAAGTGATGACAAAAGAGTAAAATTAGGAGAAATAGCATTGGAGTGAATTTAAGACTACGCTCCTATTGTTATTATTAACAAGTTCCCCTCTGGAGCATTTAATGTAATTATTTTTTACATGTGTTAAAATTTGTGACTAGCAAACTGCTTCAAACCCACAAAATAGTATATATTAATTGAAAGTAAAAGTCTTGTAGAATAAACATATGGAAGTTGCAATTTTTCATGTCACATAATGTTTTTGCAACTGTGTGTCAAATCTTTATTTTTAGTAAAAATAAATTTAAATTAATTTTAGTGCACACAAAAACAATCCCTGATGATCTTGTGTCTATTAAGTAGGTCCTGAACAGGTTAATCCTCAAAACTGTTACTTACCCGTGAAATAAATAAAAATAGGAGCAGCCAAAATTATCAACAGATAACTCTTTAGGCCACATTCACAATTTGCAATGTGGCCAACAGTGTTTACATAGGAGAACCCCAGCAGGGGTGACAGGTGCTTAAAGCGGAGGTTCACACAAAAAGTGAACCTCTGCTTTTTAGATCCCTCCCCCCCTCCGGTGACACATTTGGCACCTTTCAGGGGGGAGGGGGGTGCAGATACCTATCTGAGACAGGTATTTGCACCCCTTCCAGGTCTGATCCCTGCAGGGAATCCAGCCTGTGACGTCACCCCCGCTGTCTTCTAGGAAACACTGTTCCCAGGAGAGAGTCAGTGACGGCGCGCCACGATCCTCGCGCATGCGCAGTAGGGAATCGGGCAGTGAAGCCATCAGGCTTCACTTCCTGATTCCCTCACCGAGGATGGCGGCGGAAGCAGCCAAGGACCGAGCGATTGCTCCGCCTCAGCTGCTGACATCGCGGGCGCGCTGGACAGGTAGGTGTCCATTTTTTAAAAGTCAGCAGCTGCCGTATTTGTAGCTGTTGACTTTTAAAAAAAAATGGCGGAACCTCCTCTTTAAGTGCAGGAAGTAGCCAATTCAAAGCAATGGGGAGCTTTTGGGTCCCACGGACAATCAAGTCATCTCTATGCAGGCATCACCTGTGAGTAGGGATGAGCCGAACACCCCCCCCCCCCCAGGTTCGGTTCGCACCAGAACTTGCGAACAGGCAAAAAAATTGTGCAAACACTGTTAAAGTCTATGGGACACGAACATGAAAAATCAAAAGTGCTAATTTTAAAGGATTACATGCATGTTATTGCCATAACAAGTGTTTGGGGACCTGAGTCATGCCCTAGAGCAGTGATCATCAACCCTGTCCTGCAGGGCCCACTAACAGGCCAGGTTTTATGTATTACCTTGGGGAAATGCAGTCTAGAATACTGCAATCACTGAGGAGCAAATGATATCAGCTGTGATGTATTTCAGTTATCTTGCAAACCTGGCCTGTTAGTGGGCCCTGCAGGACAGGGTTGATGACCACTGCCCTAGAGGACATGTATCAATGCTAAAAAGGTTTTAAAAACTAGCGTTTTTTTCAGGAGCAGTGATTTTAGTAATGCTGAAAGTGAATCAATTTTGTTGTCTTATGACCATGACAAAAACAACATGCAGATGCGTTTTGGCACGCAGGCCTGGTTCACAGCTGTGAGTGATCGACCCTGGAAGCAGACTGTCTGCATAGTGATCAAATCCGAGTGGCTGTGATTAGCTTTGGGAGCTGGCATCCTCCCGTTGTTTTCAATGGGGCTGCCTCCCGCAGCTAATTGCTGAAATCCTCCACCGGGGTACACCCATATAAATGCTGTATGGCACAATTACAAATGTGAATGTAGCCTGAGTACTTTTACAGTTTATTTGTTTAAAATTAATTGTAATTTAAGCTGTGATTTTGCCATCCATTGTAACTTAGAGCTGAGCACTTCCAGGTTCACACTCTGTAGAGGACACAAGTAAACAGATGTTTATTGATGCCCTCCTACATATTCAGAGTGTTTGTTTTGGTCATAGGCTGACATGAGCCTAAAGCCCTGTACACACGATCGGACAAACCGATCGTGTGTGGGCCCCATCGGTTTGTTTTCCATCGGTGAAAAAAAATAGAACATGTTTTAAATTTTTCCTATGGATAAAAAAACGATAGAAAAAATGATCGTCTGTGTGGAAGTCCATCAGTCAAAAATCCATGCATGCTCAGAATCAAGTCAACGCATGCTCGGAAGCATTGAACTTAATTTTCCTCAGCATTTTGTAGTGTTTTACGTCACCACGTTTTGGCACAGTCGGATTTTTGACTGATGGTGTGTAAGCAAGACTGATGAAAGTCAGCTTCATCGGATATCCGCCGAAAAAATCCATCGGATTAGATTCAATCAGATATCTGATCATGTGTACAAGGCTTAAGAGTAAGCTTTCATATCTATTGTGGCTGCAACTTCCATTTCTGACCCACTGCCATAGGATTACAGCCAAAACGACCTACTAAAAATTCTGCTGCTGTATTTTATCCATAACTTAAAGCTGTTGTAAACCTCTGAAATTAAAAATGAACAAAATTTATCCTATAAGGTGACTTGACCAAAGCACATATAATGTGATTCATTTTTACTCTGTCATTCCTCTTTTATCTGCATGAGTCACTTCTGACAGTCTATGCTTAATCATGAGAGATGGCCCTGTCCCACCACCATAGCACATAGCAGGTGATTTACAGCCTCAACTGTGCATGTTTCCTTATAAGACTGTGTAGAGGGGAGTGTGCCCTTTGCCTCCAATTAGGTCTCACATTACACTCAGCTCCCTGACCTATGATGTGCAATGTGTGACATCAGGTCTCCACCCCCTGACTTCGGGAGATAAACAATGTTGTGTAAAATGTGTGCTTTAGGAGGATGAAGAGAAGGAGGGGGATTGAGATAAACAGGTACAACTTATGTAGGAGGTTTTGTTTTATCACAGTGTATCACCCGAGGCTAGTTATTTCAGTGGGTACTCATAAGGGTTTACAACCACTTTACTGTAAAAGTTGAAAAAAACACCACATACAACATACAACCAAAAGGCATCTCCCAAGCATATACTTAAAAGGATTGTTTTTTTTTTTATATCACTGCTTAAAAGGACCTCTGTTCAGTGCTTCTCTTTTTTTTAAATGTTTTGCTTTGGTAAATGTTGCCTATGGCTGTGTCCACCTCACATTGCCAACAAAAGACACAAAGGTTGATTTACTAAAACTGGATAGTACAGGGGCGGACTGACAACTCATGTGGCCCCCGAGCAATAGAAGATCATGGGGCCCCCTGTGTTCCTGCCCACACTCAAGACACACCTGCACAGGGATGAATGAATGAAAACTTATATAGCGCAGCACATGCGAATTTAATCGCCTCTGGGCGCTTGTTGTTCCTGTCTCCTTTGGTATCAAAAGAGATGAGTCTTGATCTTTCTCCTGAATGCTAAGTGATTCTCCTCCAACCGAATGCTGGTTGGTAAAGCGTTCCATAGTCTAGGCCCTTGGACCGCGAATCTCCTTTCTCCTTTGGACTTGTATCTGGCTTTGGGTATCTGGAGGAAATTTTGATTGGTGGAACGCAGAACGCGATTGGGTTTATGAGCTTTTATTTTTTCGCATAGATAATGGGGAGCATTCCCATAGATACATATATGCGTTAGACAGAGTGCTTTAAAAGTGATTCTGTCTTTTACTGGTAACCAGTGAAGGGCTCTCAGTGAAGGTGAGATTGATTCCCAAGGTTTTTTCCCAGTCACAAGTCTAGCGGCCGTATTTTGAACGACTTGTAGACGAGCGATTTGGTACTTGGGGAGTCCGAGGTAAAGGGCATTTGCATAGTCCAATCTTGAGTTTACAATAGCTCCCACCACGACCGCTATGTCTTCCTTGGGAATAAAAGGAGTAAGTCTGCGTAGTAGGCGCAGCAGATGGTGAGATCCGCTGACTACTGACCCTATTTGTGCGTCCAATGTCATGTGAGAGTCAAAGATGACCCCGAGACTTTTGACTTTGGCGCTAGGGGTGATGATTTTGCCCAGAATGGGCGGGGGGTCCAAGTTGTAGGTTGATTCATACGCTTGGCGTGAAACAGGAGAAGTTCTGTTTTCTCTCCGTTGAGTTTAAGATAACTCTTTGTCATCCAGTCCTCTATCAAAGAGAGGCATGTCTCTAGATTGAGGTGATGATCCTTTTTATTGCAAATGCGGAAATATAGTTGCGTGTCGTCTGCATATGAGTGGTAGAGCAGTTTTTGACTGCTAATAATCTCAAAAAGAGGGCGAAGATAGATGTTGAATAACACCGGCGACAGGGGGGATCCTTGAGGGACTCCGCACGATACCGTGCATTTCTCAGAAGTGAAAGGTCCTAACTTCACTATTTGCGATCGGTTTTCCAAAAAAGAGGAGAACCAAGATAAATCGCCTTCTGCGACTCTGGCTACTTCAGCTAGCCGAGTCAATAAAAGCCTGTGGTCTACTGTGTCGAAGGCTGCGCTCAGGTCCAACAGAACCAGAAGACAAGATTCTCCTTCATCTGCGGCCTCGAGAGCGTCGTCCCATATTTTGAGCAATGCGGTTTCTGTCCCGTGTCCAGGCCGGAATCCCGATTGAAATGGGTCAAGTAGGTTGTGGGTATCTAGATGATGTTGCAGCTGTTGTACCACTACTTTTTCCATTACCTTTGAGAGTACATTTAGACCTGCTATTGGACGACGGTGGAGTGGGTCCTTGGGGTCCAGGTTGGGTTTCTTCAAGATGGGTCGAATTATACCCTCCTTCAACTTGGAGGGCACTATGCCTTCCCTGAAGGATTGGTTGATAATCTGCGTGATAGGAGGTGCCAGGATGTCGGCGCATTCCTTCAGCAGTTTAGTGGGGATGATATCATTCGGCGCGGTGCTGTTACGCAGAGTACCGATGATATTTTTAGTGGCATGGATAGAGATAGGTTCCAGCGTGAACTTACCTGGTTGTGGTGAATTACTGCAGGTATTGTGTAAATCATTACGGGGAGAGTTGAGGGGGGAATTATTTTGCTGAATGCTTTGTCGGATCCCCTCGATTTTATTAATGAAGTAATCCGACAATTCACTGCAAAATTCTTGTGAGTCCGAATTGGGGGCTTCAAGACATCTTGGATTCATGGTCTGAGTGACCAATTTAAAGAGTTCGCGTGGGCGATTAAGGGCGCTGTTGATAGCCTCGGAAAAATAGTTTTTCTTGGCTTTGAAGATTTCTTTGTGGTATTTTCTTGTTGTTGCTTTGTAGACGATAAGGTTCTCATCTGAAGAGCTTCTTTTCCAGGCGGCTTCCGCCCTTCTACGCTCTTGCTTCAGTAATGCCAGTTGGTTATTGAACCAGCTGGAGTTATTAAACCAGATGCAGGTTTTACGTTTCGGCACTATTAAGTCGGCTGACTGTAATAGGGCTGTGTTTATGGTATCCAGCGTTTCTTCAGCCGTTTGATGCGGCTGAATTGTATTTATTTTTTTCCTTAACGTGGTTTTGAAGAGTTCCGAGTGGAGCTTCTTCTGACATCTAGTCCAGTGTGTTGTCACTAGATTTGATGTTTTAGTTAAGGGTGGGAAATCGGAAATAATGAATTTAATTGCATGGTGATCTGTCCATGGCAATGGGTCATTTTCCAAGATTTTTATTTCCAGATCTTGTCTGAAAATAAGATCGAGTGTGTGACCTGAAGCATGTGTGGGCCCACATACTAGTTGTTGTAGCCCTAATCCTTCGAAGTGATCAATGCAGGCGTCGGCAACGGGGTCTTGCGGGGAGTTGGCCCAGAGATTAAAGTCCCCGAGCAGCAAAAGGTGTTTGCTGTTAAGGCTATAGGTGGAGATAAAGTCCGTCAATGATGGGAGAAACTGCGATTTTGGGCCAGGTGGCCTATAGCAGAGTAGAATCCGGACGGTCTTCTGGGAGTTTGTTTGTAGTTGCAGGGTAAGGTTTTCCATAAATGGAAGAGGGTTTTGAAGGACAGGTTTAGTGATTGCAAGATGAGTCTTATGGATCACCGTCAGTCCTCCTCCTCTTTGCCCTATTCTGTTTTCAGTTATGATACAATAGTTTTCTGGCACCAGTTCTCCGAGAATGGTGTTACAGTCAGCTGTAAGCCAGCTCTCTGTAATAAAGAGGCAGTCTAAATCATATTGTAGAATGAAATCATGGATTTCCAGTCGGTGTTTTACTGCCGATCTTGTGTTGATCAAAGCACACGATATATGCTTAGGCTGGGGTAAACGGCTGAGATTTTTGATAGTCGATCGTCGATCGATTCTCAAAAGTCGCTCAGTTCTTAGGGCTTTTTTAGTGATGGCTGGTAGTATTGCGGCAAATTGTCTCAGATCCCCAATGGTTTCTGCAGAATATTGCAGATTAACCATAGTCGCCAAACACCAGGGGGAGGAGGGAGGGGGGATTAATCAAGGATTAACTTAATCCTCGATCCTGACTTGGTCCAGAGGAAGGCAAAAAAAACCTGGTTGTGCTACGCCAATATGCTACGACAGGGAAAAAAATTCCTTCCTGACCCCTTGAGAGGCGATCGGGCGAACCCTGGATCAAGTACAAATGGCATTTGAGAGAGGGGGAGTGGGGCTAGGGTGTTGCAAGATGGCCACCACTCCGGCTGCAAAGAGCCAAGGTGGTGACCTCGAGGGGGGGGGGCAGGGGGGGATAGCCAACTGGTAGTTATTGAGTTAGGAGATGGTGGTAGGTGACCCAATTACACGGGGGTAGCAGGCTGGTATCTGGAGGGGAAGAGTGGGGAGCCACTCGGTCGCGGCGATGAAGGGAGGGGGAAGGGGCCCTACCTATCTACATCCCGTGGGCCACACGTCCTACTCCTAGGAAGCGTGCGCCGGTAGCTGCCGGGATGCAGTTCTGGCCCTAGGGAAGAGGGGGGTCCTGCTGGTGTCAGGGGGGATTGATGTGCAGCTGGCAGGTGAATGGTGTATCGGGGGGGGCGCCAAGCCGGGGAATACAGAGTTGCCGCCGGGGGCTCTCGGTATATCAAGAGTTCCAACTTTATTAGCTGCAAGCTTGTTCTGTATCGGTGATTGGAAAAAATAATGAAGACTCCTGTCTTACCTCCTGTTTCAAACTCCAGGTTTTTAACTCCGGCACTTTTGATCAAAGAATGCACTTCTGGTCAGAGAATGCACATGTGAGGCCACCATCAACTGGGAGCCAGCTCCTCTGGGAGTCTGTACAGCCACTTTATACTCACCTGTGAAGACCTGTGAACAAACCCACACCTGTGAACAATTAAACCCTCCCCTTAATTAGCAGAGAGGAAAAAGAAAAAAAAGCTGTTTAAAAAGTGTCAGAGAAAAAGAGGGGAAAAAAATCCACCCTTGCAAACAGAAGCAGTTGATAGCAAACTCCAGGTTTTTAACTCCGGCACTTTTGATCAAAGAATGCACTTCTGGTCAGAGAATGCACATGTGAGGCCACCATCAACTGGGATACTGTGGGGGAGCACACAGGGGGACACTAGAGGGGGAACAGCACACACACACAGGGGGACAATGGAGGGAGAGCACACACACACACACACACACACACACACACACACAGGAGGACACTGGAGGGAGAGCACACAGGGGTACACTGGAGGGAGAGCACACACAGGAGCACACAGGAGAACACAGGAGGGAGAGCACACACATGGGGGCACTGGAGGAAGAGCACACAGAGGGACACTGGAGGGAGAGCACACACACACACACACACACACACAGGAGGACACTGGAGGGAGAACACACACATGCATGGGAACACTGAAGGGAGAGCGCACACACACACACACAGGGGGACACTGGAGGGAGAGCACACACAGGAGGAGCACACAGGAGAACACTGGAGGGAGAGCACACACATGGGGGCACTGGAGGAAGAGCACACAGGGGACACTGGAGGGAGAGCACACACACAGGAGGACACTGGAGGGAGAACACACACACGCATGGGAACACTGGAGGGAGAGCGCACACACACACACACACACACACACACACACACAGGGGGATACTGGAGGGAGAGCACACACACAGGGACACTGGAGGGAGAGAGAGCACACACACACACACAGGGGGTCAATGGAGGGAGAGCACACACACACACACAGGGACACTGGAGGGAAAGAACACACACACAAAGGGGGGAAATAGAGGGAGAGCGCGCACACACACACACACAGGGGGACACTGGAGGGAGAGCACACACAGGGAGACACTGGAGGGAGAGCACACACGTGCACACACACAGGGGGACACTGGAGGAGGAGAGCCTGTGCGCACTAACACACACACAGGGGGGCACTGGAGGGAGAGAACTCACACAGGGGGACATTGGAGGGAGAGCGTGCACACACACAGGGGGACACTGGAGGGAGAGAGAGCACACACAGGGGGACACTGGAGGGAGAGAGCACATGCTGGGAGACACTGGAGGGAGAGAGAGCACACACAGGGGGACACTGGAGGGAGAAAGAGCACACATAGGGGGACACTGGAGGGAGAGAGAGCACACACAGGGGGACACTGGAGGGAGAGAAGCACACACAGGGGGACACTGGAGGGAGAGAGCACACACAGGGGGACACTGGAGGGAGAGAGAGCACACACAGGGGGACACTGGAGGGAGAGAGCACACACAGGGGGACACTGGAGGGAGAGAGCACACACAGCGGGACACTGGAGAGAGAGCGCACACACACACAGGGGGACACTGGACGGAGAGCGCACACACACAGGGCGACACTGGAGGGAGAGACGACCCACAGGGGACGCCGGAGGGAGAGAGAGCACACACACAGGGATCAAGAGAGTATCATGGGCCTTCCTGTTGTCATGTTGGGGCCTGGGCCCCATACATCTGTACTTGGCCCCCACCCCCCCGATGATGGCCCTGGTGTCTCAGCTTCACTCACCGAGTCACCCGATGCCGATAATAATACTGTTAACGGCGCACTGCTCCCCGCTGGCCCCTCTTCTAGTCTGTCCCAGGTGATGTCACAACACATACAGTACAAGCACCTGGGACGGATGGGCCGGTGAGGAGCAGCGCACCATTAGCAATATTATTATCTCATTATAACAGCCGCTTCAAGTGGCCTCTCATGGGGCCGGGTTCGGGCCCCTAATGGCCTCGGCCCTTGAACGGTGCCCAAGAGCCCGACTGGTCAGTCTGCCCCTGGGATAGTACAATATCTGGTGCAGCTCTGCATGGAAACCAATCAGCTCCCAGTTTTTTTTTGTCAAAGCTTAATTGAACAAGCTGAAATTAGAAGCCATTTGCACCAGATGTTGCACTCTCCATTGTATTAACCCCCTAGTGATACGTTTTTTTTTGCATGGTACTAACACACAGGTTTGATGACTCTAAGCAAGAGGAGGTTACAGTAGCTAGAAATAACAGCAGTGGCGTACCATCTCCCTTTCCATGCATTTAGCCCCCTGATCTGCATACAGGGCGCCAAACTCGTGGTTTCCAATGTCAGGGGTATATTTCTCTGAAGCAATCGAATAGAGCCAGAGGCTCTTATAGAATTCAAAAAAGGGTGGACTCGGGGTGCAGAGCACTGTGCCTCGATCCCACCAGTTGTGTGACAATGAGGAAGAGAATGGCCCTGACGCATTTTGCACCAAATCTAGAGCTTAGTCATGACTAAGCACTAGATTTGGTGCGAAACGCATCAGTTGTCTAGGTTTTTCTTTTGCTTGCTGTGACTTGTAGTGCTGTTCCTATTTCAATAAAGGCAACCATTGTTCAGAATGCGGCTGTCCAGAAACATCCTTTGTTCCTGTCCAGTTGTGTGACAATAGCGAATGTATATTCGCTGTTTTCACACTGATTCTCCTTCCAGCCAAATAGGAAGTGGGTCATGAGACCTGTCACTCGACTGGCTGAAAGGAGATGAGATCTGATTGGCCGTCAGGAGATGGAGGGAGGAGATGCTGGGGAACCGAGGGAGGAAACGTCCACAGCCTGGAGAGAAGCCACTGGAAAACCGAGGGTGGAAATGCCTGCAGCCCAGAGAGAAACAGCTGGGGACCCGAGGGAGGAAACGCCCACCGCCCACAAGATGGGGTAAGTGTGGGCCCTGACTGGCAGAAAGGAGGGGAACAAGGGTAGCTAGCCCTCTATAAAAACACAGGCCCCATGGTTGGAAGCAGCCAGTTAAATAAGCAGACACATTGAATAATGGATATCAAAGGGATTTGATTTTCAATCTGGTCAAGCTAGCTGTGAGGTACCCAGGTATTGGAAGGATTGTGAGGATTGCATTAAAGACATGTCATGCCCTATTTGACAACAGCTTCCCATTGAGCTTTGAAAATAGCCATAATTTAATATCCAGATTAACTTCCCCATAGAGTTTGCATAAGGCTTGGTTCAGGTTTTGTGAGTTCCAAGCTAAATTTGACAAACCACCAATGCATCAATCATGGACAGATTTTCTCACCCCTATTATTTATGTGTGGAAGATAAACAGTTTGATGAAGACATTATTGTAATAAAAATGGATTGAAACTCAAACGTATTGTAAAAGAGAATAATAAATGTGTGTTAAAACAGCTAATACAACTTGCAAAGAGACCTCTAATCAATCCAAACATTTGTATGTGGACATATTTTCCCTGCGTGAATATATTTAACATTATAAACTCTTTATCACAATTTTGGCTTCACAAAGTATAAATACTTAAATACACTACTTATGAACACAGGTTATCAGTTTCATGCCACTCTAAGCTGAAGCAAATCAGCTTAATCATATATTTATTTCAAAACTTAGATACCTGTCTATAGAACGGTGTAAAACCCTGTAAAAATAGAACTATTAGTTTGCCATGTTATTGTAAAGATCAGTCATGGCATGACACATTGTATATACTGTACGTAAAATGTGATATGCCAGCACAAGTGATACAGAGGTATGCCACAATGTGAAATCTAAGCTCAGCAGCTGTATGTCACAATAACTTAACTCAGATCAACACTAGTGTGCCAGTACAGACACAGAGATAAGCTGTGTATTCTTCAATATAATATAGATCAGCAGCTGAGAATAGGAAAGCTTTGTTAAACATACTTGACATAGTAACATCACTTGAATGCACATTTAATACTTTGATAAATTCATCCTGACAGGTTGTTCTCTGTGCAAGTGATAAAAGCACTTGATCTCGTCCTAATATATATGTATATATGTGGACAAACACAAAAAAGTTTGGCAGAAGTTGGGCTCCATTTCCATACAAATGAAGCATTAATACAAAAAGACATCCTTAGCCTCCAAACCAAGGATAAACCCATCACCTAAAAAGCATACACAAGAATAACACCAGTATCCTTACACATTAAAGGCCAGTTCACACAAAAATGATTATTGACATGGAGCCTGATGAACTCAGTGCCCCCGGCACCTCATAAATGTCTTGTATATTCCTTAAAGCAGAGTTCCACTCGTTTTCTGTTTATTAAAAGTCAGCAGCTACAAAAGTGTAGCAGCTATGGTGGACCTGCCCACTAATTCAACCATTTTGGAAAGAGGTTGATAGATTCACCAGAGCTCTACCCTCCCACTAGATTTCTCCTCCGCCCAATTTCTGTTACACCACTCCACTATTCCAAAATCTGACTACTTTCACAACCCCTTGCCATGCACCTAGTCAACGCGCCCAAACTTTGCATCCCGATGCATTGAATCCTCTGACCATAACACAATGGTTCAACCATATACAAAGAATCGCTGATATGGAGGAACTTATCCACCAATCGAGAGACACTCCTGATAAGTATCGGTCAACCTGGTCTTGCTGGCAACATTTCAAAACAACAGACGATTATCAAAGACACCTGCCCCAAATTTGCAGGCACATACCCCGAAACAGGAGGGGAAAGAGAAGACAAAAACATATACCCCTGATTCCACAATCAGCTGGTTCTGGCACTTATCTGGCACATATCTACCTTTAGGCTCTAGTCACTTCCTTTGACCCGTCCCATCCCCTAACTTTAGAGTCCCCTCCCCAACTCCCACTCACAGTTTCTAATCCCAATACCTACTATAAGTACTAAGTACTCTTACCTGCGCATCCCTGACATATGTGCACATCCAAAATAAGGTATGATTACACCTACTTCCAGCCTACCCACAATGACAGCAATTAATGATAATCACACCCAAGTTTCTACATACTGAATTTTGGGGAACATACTGAATTTAAGGGAACATAAGTGGAAACCTTACATAGGTAATATGATAGGTCTCCACCTGCTACTAAGGCCAAATAATAGGTCCAGCCCCTAATGAATCATGGACACAGCTCCTCAAATCTTTAAAGATTCAGGTTGAAAATCCATTGTGAGAATTCACCCATATCAATATGTCTGACCTGACCTTGCTGATATAAGGAAAGTGATGAGGAAAGTGTAATCAATTAGTACTCGCTGCTTAATGTTAGGTAATCTGCAACTTCATTGGAATATAAATCCCCCCCCCCAACAGAGTCTGATCCCATACGGGGTGTCATGGTAAGGCGGATATGTAGCCATAGCCTCAGTGGAATGGGCATTAGCTGGGACTGATCTTACCAGGGAGCATATCAAGTTTATTTTAGAGATCCTAAAGTTTTGTTTGCTTAATAACTATTTTTGGTTCGATAGGCAATATTTTTTACAGACACGTAGTGTGGCGATAGGCACCCATTTCGCTCCCAGTGTGGCCAATCTTTTTAAAGGTTTTGAGTGTGCTATTGTGCATGGTAACGCTAAACACATGTTAACACTCATAATAACCTAAGTTAATGCTCATGTATTAATGAACTAAAACAGATAATTTTGGTGTAAACAGGCCCTTAAAAAAGAAAATAATATTGAGCATGATTTTTCTTGAAAACTGGGCAGAGCTTTTTGTGGGCCCCTTGGGTCATTGTTACTTGGCCTTAGACTTGATCATGAGCTGTACCAGCAGTACAATTTATCAAGGGATTTAAATCATTAGCGTCATCCAAAAATGAAACTCAAATTATTATTTTTAGGTGGGCATACTATTTAACTGCATCTTTAATCTTCAGATACATCAAATAAGCAGGATGTTAAAATAACATTGTCACAGACTATTACAGCATTTTTTGTTTTGTGATGTTTTCATAACATTACATACCTTTCTTACAGTTATGGCACCCTCTTGTGTTGCTCTCTCTGTTGTTACTTCAAACATTCCCATTTCATCTCCATCT
Source organism: Rana temporaria (assembly GCF_905171775.1). Taxonomy (NCBI): domain Eukaryota; kingdom Metazoa; phylum Chordata; class Amphibia; order Anura; family Ranidae; genus Rana; species Rana temporaria. The sequence goes on from NC_053493.1 coordinate 224,588,160, forward strand.
GTTATTCTATAACGTACTTCAGCATTTCTGCCAATATCAGCATCCACTGCTTTAATATGACCAACAGTAGTCCCAACTGGAGATGATTCTGAGATGCTAAGATGGTAAGTATCTACATTGAAAAGCATAAAGGTCATCATTGATATAAAATGTTATCATTAAAGTATAATTGTAATTCTACTAACACCATTCAGGACATTTATGTCACTAATGGAAGTTATAATTAAATATTACTTACAAAATGTAAAAATAAAGGTTTCTTGGAAGTATTTTGAGGCTTTTTTTTACATTTAAATGTCGACTATGACATCATATGCGTAAAGATAATATCTTAAATGATTAAAATTGCAAATTTAACACATCCATTTATTAAAAATGTTTTAGACTTTAAATTCAATAGTAGACATAAAAAAAAGCTTTAGCAAAATGATCTTAAATCTAACTACAGTACTCAGTAACTTGAGTCATTGATGTATTTGTTCCTGTTTCATCCTCTTACTTCAGTGTAAGAGGAAGAGGAGGACACTATAAACACACAGCAAAAGCTGTTATTGGTCTTTCTATAACAAATAACAGCAAATTGAAGGTACCGAGTTGATCAAATCAGCTCGGTACTAATGCCTCCGTTTGCCAAAATTAGCAAACAGAACCGTTTGTAAATGGTACTGGGTAAATAACCATCCACCACATTAATTTTTTAAACATGTAGTACAAAAGTGGTTAAACCAATAAATCATTTAATAAATTCTTAGCTGAATAAACTGACAATTTCTTTCATATCTATCATGCCATGTGTATATTATTTCTATATTTTTTAATCAGGATAATTCTGAAGCCATTTACCGTAATTTGTTTAAAGTGTACTATGAAAATAACTTATTAAAAAGAAAGTACAACATATACTGAAATTCTAAAAATATATATTAGGTGAAACTACTTCATATATATTATATACAGAAAATATCTAAGCATAACTTACTTTGAGTAAATCTAGGTGGATTGTCATTGACATCAGTAAGAGAAATATTCACAGTGGTTGTTCCTGACAATCCTCCCATTTGGCCACCCATATCCTTGGCCTGGATAACAACTTGGTAATGTTCCCTTATTTCTCGGTTCATGTTTGGCAATGCAGTTCGAATAATACCTTGAAAAAACATACAACTTATTTGTTCATATTCATATAAACAACTAGACTAAGGGTACAAGAAGCATGGAATTCACCTTGTATTACAAGTATGATTCAACATGTTATACATGTACAGGTATTCAACAGTTATTAACTTATCAACCGAGGATAGGATTGATATTCAGATGTGTGTATTTTTCACTACAGTGATGATATTTAACATTCTAATTTACATGGTGAAGAAAAGAACAAGACCACCAGCACTAATAATGCCCCACTATTATAGCGGCACATACTTAATTCTTGACAGAATTACGGATGCTAACCTCTATCACATGACATGCCATCTGACGCGTGCTCTGGATTGGTGCCGCCATAGTCCTCCTAAACAGTGGGTACAGGTGGAACAGCTCCTTGCAGGGATTCCGCTGGATTTGGTGATGTGGTGGCAAATAGATTTGCCTAGCTGGATTTTAGATCCCCCCACGTGGGAGAGACATGGCGGGTCTGTTCAAACGCTTTTTGTGATTTGTCTATTGCTCCAAGCCCCTTGCCACTCACCAGCATAGTCGACAACCCTTCTTTCTGCCCCAGACTTCATGACTCTAGATTCCAGGATTTGAGATCGGCTAAGCCTAAGCAGGCCCATCATTTAATTTGTAAATGGACAATGGATAACCAGACAACAAGTCATAGATGATCCGACTTTTATGGGACTATCATTCTGGCAAAAAGGATAGCTTTCCCACTTCATTGGCTCTTTACCCTCCCCAGAGACCTTTTTGAGAAGCCTCACAATATTTGAACTTTTGTGAATAGAACAATCTCCCCTGCGCAATGCAGTTTCTCATACCTATCAATTTCTGATATCTCCATTGCCAGACTTCAGACCTCCTTATATCCCCAAGTGGGAACAAAATTTAGGGCTAAAATTTACAGACAAAAAAGTGGAAAGAAATCTTTTGTTTTCTTACAAAACTTCTACTTGTGCTAAGCACCATGAAGCTGGGTTTAAAGTGCTGACCTGGTGGCACTATACACTGGTAAAGATTCATACAATGTTCCCTCAATGTTCGTATCTCTGTTGGAGGTGTGGGGAGGAGTCTGGTTCACTCCTTCACATCTTTTGGTTGTGCCATCTTCTGCAGTCCCACTGGGCAGAGGTTCACCGCATAGCCCAAAAATTCACTGATCAGGAGCTACCGAAAGATACTGTGTTTTTCCTTCTGCATTACCACAAGATTCCTAGTAAGGTCTACAGATGATCCATTTTACCCAGGGCGGTCTTTAACACAGGGCAAATGGGGCAGATTCCCCAGGCCCTGTCATCATTGTGGGGACCAAAGCAGCTGCCCCTTTAGCCTGCGTTCCATACTTGCAAAGTTGCAAACAGTCACATATTCTAGTGAGCCGCCTGTGCGGCTATGCTCTTGTCTCCGGCTGTGTTCCAAAAAGCAGAGCCATGATCGGAACGGCTTACAGCCATTTCACTCATTGCTATTTATTTTCCTATTGCTGTATTAAGTTTTGCTGTCCACCGTCCCACACATTTCCAACCCCTGCACCTCCCATCCCCCTACATCGCTCATCAGTTGTTTTGCCGTTCTCCTGCAGGACGAAGAACAGAGGTGGAGCCTCCAGGCTTCAGCTGCTTGAGTGGGCAGGATGAGGATGCACCTGATCTCCGAGATCATGCCTGCCTGGAAGAGGGTGATGTGACAGTAGCTGAGGAGAGGGAGCCGAGCCAAGGCAGTGGGCCTGGAGGTAAAATCACCTAGCAGTTCATTGTGGATTGGCTTGAGGATATTTCTATTCTAAGTCTGCTGAGTTACTGCAGTATAGCATAAAAGTGCTGCCTTGTAGCTGACAAATGAGAATATGTTTGTTTTAATGTATAAATAATGATTAATAATAATAATAATAATAATAATAATAATAATAATAATAATAATAATAATGTCACTGTTCCCAGGTTTTCACTACCCCCTGGTGTGTGATCTCCCAATCCCATAGTGTGTGCCCTCCTGCCCCCCCCCCATGTGTGTGTCATCCTAACCCCTTAATGTGTCCCCTCCTGACCCCTGTACTGTGGCCTCCTGACCCCCTGGTATGTGTCCTCCCAACCTCATAGTGTGTGCCCTCCTGACCCCGTACTGTGTCCTCCTGACCCCCTGGTATATGCCCTCCCAACCCCATGGTGCATGCCCTCCTGACCCCCTGGTATGTGCCCTTCCAGGACCGTAGTATGTGCCCTCCTGACCCCCAAACTGGGACCCCCTGTGGTGTGTGCCCTCCTGACCCCCCTGGTATGTGTCCTACTGCCTCCTGTACTGTGCCCTCTACGCCCCCATATTTTTCCTCCCATACTCTGCCCTACTGGCTTCTTATCCTCTACCCTGTCACTTCCTGCCCTCTGCCCTGCTGACCCCCTGTCCTCTGCCCCACTGTTCTGTGTACACTGCACCTACATCTACTGACCTCTGTACACTGCCCTACATCCTACTGACCTCTGTACACTGCCCTGTCTACTACTGACCTCTGTATATTGCCCTACATCCTACTGACCTCTGTACACTGCCCAGCCTACTACTAACCTATGTACACTGCCCTACATACCACTGACCTCTGTACATGGTTCTACATACTACTGACCTATGTACACTGCCCTACATCCTAAGGCTAGGTTCGAGCTTGAGCAGGTTTGAATGGATTGTTGTGCCTGCGTTTTCTGCAAAAAAAAGGTGCCTCCACCCTTTTGAAATGCAGCCACAGGTGACCTGGTGACCAAAACTAAGCTGCATATTCCAGGTGAGCATGAACTAGTGTTTTGTAAAGGGTAGAATAATTGATTAACCTCTATAATGTATGCCCTTTTTACTGCATGAGAGTAGTCTGCTGGCTTTGTTAGCTGTGGCTTGGCATTGCATGCTGTTTCTAAGTCTGCAATCTACTGTATGACATGTTTCTGGTATGTTAGTATAGTACTGACTCTTTGTCTGTGGACATGTTCCTGTTTGTGTCAGTACATAATGGTACTGACTCTATAATTGAATTGGTGTTTGTGAGCATATTTCTGGTGTGTAAGTTTGGAACCTATTTTGTGTTTGCTGAAATGTTTTTGGTGCATACTGTAAGTATGCTACTTATTATTTCTCCACAAGCATGATGTGCAGTAACCTCTAGAAATCAGTCAGTGAGTAGCAATGAAAAGCAGTAACCTATAGCAACCAATCAGTTAGAAGTAATGATGTGCAGTAACCTCTGGCAACCAATTAGTGAGCAGTTATGATGTGTAGTAACCTATAGCAACCAATTAATGAGTGGTAATCATGTGTAGTAACCTCTAGCAACCAATCAGTGTGCAGAAAGGAAGTGCAGTAACCTCTAGCAAGTAATCAGTGAGTGTGGACCAGTCCTTTAATGTTTAAATTATTAAAGTTTTTTGAGATGAGTGCGTGTTTATTTATTTTTTTGGAATGTTGGGGTGGAGAGCGAAATTGCATAGGGGGGCCCAAGAAAATGTTTGCCCAGGGTCCAATCAATATTAAAGCCCAAATTTTACCTCATGCCCCGTACACACCATCACTTTATGTGATGAAAAAAACCGAAATTTTCTGTGAAGTAAAAAATGACGTTTTTGAAACTTCAACTTTCAAAGACGAAGTTGCCTACACACCATCGTTTTTCTCACAATGTTCTAGCAAAGCGAGGTTACGTTCCACCACGTTTTTCCATTGAAGCTCGCTTCATAAGTAGCTTCTGGGCATGCGCGGATGAAAAAACGTCGTTTTAAACGACGTTTTTGCTACACACGGTCAATTTCTGTGAAGTAAAAGTTGACGTTTTGAAAAACTACACATAAAATTGAAGCATGCTTCAATTTTTTTGGGTCGTTTTTTAGAAGACATAAAACAACGTTTTCCCCCACACACGGTCAATTAAAGTAACGTTTTTAAAAACGTCATTTTTTTTCATCACATAAAACGACCGTGTGTACGCGGCATCATGCTTACAGTGGCAAAGAGCTGCATCCCACTTTTTTGAAAGCAGGCACACCCAGGTAGTAGCCATCTGGTTGAAAAAGTCAATCCAAATCAATGTGATGGAGGATTTGGTGGCCAAAGACAAAGGCCTTCGTGAGAAATTTCCCAAAAAATAGTTTTACTGGCATGAAGTCTATTCTGAGGAGTTCACAGAGCTTGTGACTTAAATCCCCCGTACTAGAGACTATAATGTTGGGTCCCCAGGCCTGGAAGGAGTGCTTGGCAGGCAGAATGGCTCATTTATTCCCTCCCCTTTTAAGGTAAAATAACTTTTTAGCTTTAGAACCACTTTAAAGTGTTTGTATTGCTTTGTTTTTGTTTTAAAAAAAAAAATAACAAACATGTCTATGCAATGGTTTTGCACAGAGCAGCCTTATTTTTTTTCTTCTGCGGTCCCTTACTGGTGCCCCAGGCCCCTCCTCTAAATTAGGGTGTCGCTGGGGCACCAGTGCCTGTTTACTCCCAAGCCCTGCTGCTGCGTTCATTGACACAGACAGCGGTACTCAGCCCTGGGGAGCAGCTGCAGCACAGAGAGTGCATTAAGGCGAAAAACCTCTTTAGAACCACTTTAATAAATGCTCTGACTAATATTGATCAGCCAGAGCTATCGATTAAATTAGAATTATTTGTTTAATGTCACTTAAATCAAGCTAGCCCAAAAAAAGATTTATATTACAGAACAATATGAACATTGGATAGGATGTAATTAACTGTAATAGCATTAGCTACATACAGTAAGCAGATCTGTGTTCCGGTATAAGTACAAGTGACCTCTCTTCTCCTGCTGCATAAAAAGAGAGTTGGGCTAGTGCTTCTTAAAGCCTTGTATTTTCATCAATAAATAAAAGGCTTACTCTGATTGGCCAAGGTGGAGGTCATGACATTATCTGCCCTCCTCTCCACCTTGAAATATCCGAGAAAGTCCTGTATTCACTGATATATAGTGGAGAAGCACTGAGCGCAACTCTTTTATTTTCGGCAAGTGCATTTAACACATGCATGTTAATGCAGGTTCACAATAGAACTAAAATAATACCTTCTGCATTTTTTTTGTATTGCAGTGTACCCCAATGCATAGTAAATGATAAAGCCTTTTCTTTTGTTTTATGTAACTGTAAAAAATCAAAACATTTTAGTCTTTATCTTTAAAGAGTTTCAGAAAAGTATTTTTTTTTTAGGTATTTAGGGAACTTTAGGGATTAAGACAGCCAAAAAAATGAATTCAGCAAGATTTTTTTGTATAGAATGTTCCTGGGGTATAGCAGCACCACACAAAAAAATGAAGAAGATATATTTTTCATTTGAAAAACGCCAGAAGACATTTAAGACAATGGGAACATAATGGCAGCCATCAGCAGAGGATTAAAATATCCAAGAAATATATATATATATATTTTTTTTTTCTTTTACATCAGGGACTCAAGCTGTTCTGGCCAGGGAGCCAAATGATAACAAAGATTCAGAAAAAATAAGGAGCTCACAGTTTTATTATAGATCAGAGAGTGAGGCATTGTGGATTTTTGGTCTTTTAGACAATCGGCTATTAGCAATATAATGATAGTTACTCAAGAACACTTAAAGACTTCATAAAAATGAAAACATTGTTCCCATTTATTTGGGCAGGGAGGTCATGAATGTGAACAGTGTAGACAATAGACTGCAGACAATCATTAAAATAAAATTATTGCTCTTAAACAGTCTGATGGTGACAGCTTGTGTGTGAGAGTATTATTCCTGTTATGTGTATAAATATATAATATAGTAATTTATGAAAGAGTTATATAGACTTTTTTGTTAGCAAAGTTAATGTTTCCTTTAAAAAGTGTATGCTTACTTTGCAAAGTAAAATGTACAAATAAGGTGAACCTGTGTTCATTCTAAATACCTAAATATGTGTGAATGAAATAACAATTTTTTTTTTTTTTACTTTGGTTGACTTTTTGATTGATGTGAGCACAGCTGAACAGAAACAACTTCTTTAGTATTTTAACCCTAGTATGCATGTTCTATATTGGGTTTTACTTTATTCAAATTTATATAGTTACAGATTTTTTGCTTCATCCATACCAGCGTAAAAGTTAATGAGGAATGGAAAAGTAGAGCTCTGGCATAAGAATGTCTGATATTTTATTTGCACTGGGGGGGGGGGGGGGGGGGTATTTAAAGTCTCACTCAGACGAAATGTGTATTTTGTGTAATATATTTTTTTATAACTCTGAGATATATTTGTGAATAAATCACTGGGAAATTCATCCAGTAAATCTTACTGACATTCACTGAAGTAAGATTTGATAGCATTCCCTGCATTCTACAGTCACTTTTACCCTATTTTTAACAGGATGAATGTGCAACAGATGAACTTACTCTGCTTGAAATTGCTCTCTGTGATGCTCTGCTGTGTATAAGCAAAAAATGTCTATAAGGGCTCTGAAATTTACATTGGTTTACATAATCTACCTACACCAGGCCCCCAAAAATCTGTGCAACATTTTGGGACAGCAGGCTGATACAAAAAACTACTTGCAATGTACCTAGTCAAGTATTTTAATTTGACCCACCACATGGGTTCTTTATTGCGTCTCAAAATTCCAATTATATTAATTAAATCAGTCCACTGGTACCACCCATTTACTGTCGGTTTACTTAGGGTTGGCACAACTGTGGGTTTCCAATGTCCGAGGAGATGGAAACAAGCAAACAGTTTTGTTTTGTTTTGTTGTTTGTAGACATTTTGCATACAAGAATCGCATATAACCACTTTGTAATAGTAACTGTGTACCAATTAATATACAAGCTCTTTGCTTTAACCTTATTTATACACTGTAATGGTCACTAGTTTCAAAGTTTTTGTCAGTTATTTTGTCAATTGTGCCATCTTAGGCCGCGTACACACAGTCGATCCATCCGATGAGAATGGTCCGACGGATCGTTTTCATCGGTTCACCGCTGAAGCAGACCGATGGTCTGATGTGCGTACACACCATCAGTTCAAAAACCGATCGGGTCAGAACGCGGTGACGTAAAACACACGACGTGCTGAAAAAAACGAAGTTCAATACTTCCAAGCATGTGTCGACTTGATTCTGAGCATGCGCAGGTTTTGAACTGATGCTTTTGTGTACCAACCATCGGTTTTGACCGATGTTCAGCCGTCCATCGGTTAGATTTTAAAGCAAGTTACAGACCAATGGGCCGTACACACGGTTGGTTTGGACCGATGAAACTGGACTTCAGGCCGTTTTTATCGGTTTGGACCGACCGTGTCCACATTATTGTAAATGCCTTGTAAACTTGTAAAGAAATATAGGCTAGTCAAGGAGTGCCATGTTTTACATATTTCTCAATTATAAATCACAAGCAGTATCACAATAGCGAAGAGTAAAGTGTCCAACAACAGAGCTAATACATTTCACAATAGGGATGGGGGAAAGGAGTAGAAATTTTCTATATGAACCTGTGATTAGTAGATATTAAGAAATATCATAAAATACCAGAAATTAGGTAGACCTCCACCGTGCCACTTCCCATTAAATATATATGATAACCATAAAAATCCTATAGGTTTGAAAGAGGCAGTTTAATATATATAACATATTCGTATTTTTCCAAAGTTAAAATAATTGTGCATTAACCACTTGCGACTGCCGCATGAACATTTACGTTGGCAGAATGACACGGGCAGGCAAATGGGTGTACTTGTACGTCCCTTTAAATTTGCCAATCAATAAACACAATTATTATAGCAATTTTATATATTTTTTGGGGATATTAATTATAGCAAAAAGTAAAAAATATTGTTTTTTTTTTTCAAAATTGTCGCTCTATTTTTTTTTTATAGCGAAAAAAATAAACACCGCAGAGGTGATCAAATGCCACCAAAAGAAAGCTCTATTTGTTTTTGTTTTGGAGCCACGTTGCCCGCCTGCGCAATTGTCAGTTAAAGCGACACAGTGGCAAATTGCAAAAAAGTGCTCTGGTCATTTGGCAGCCAAATCCTCCGGGGCTGAAGTGGTTAAAAACAAGCTGATTACAATATCATCAATAAAAATCTTGTATGAGGTTACCATTAGCTTGGTATACCCAACCTAGAAATGAAAAAAATATTATACAACAGTGTGTAGCATTGGGTTCCTGGTGGCACTGTGGCTCCCAGGATTATAGACTGTAATTTCTGTGTCCACAAGAAGGTGTCCCTCAGTAGTCAGAAGCTCACATCTTCTCATGCAATCAGTCATCACCAAATGCTGGTTGCAGGAAGTGTATTTAATCTCTGCCCGTGCTCTTCATTCCTGCCTTGCTGTTCTGTATCCATGTGCCCCCAACCTGTGTTCCTGATCCTGGAGGCTGATCCTGACCTTGCAGTCTGATCCATTCTTACCTGCTTGTTCCCAGCTCTCTCTGCTTGATCTCCCGTGTGTTACCCTGGCTCTGTTACAACTATGATTAGTTTATCCTTTTTTCCTGTACATACTTGCTTTGGGCAGTTGTTCATTGTGTGTCACTATTTGTTTGGTTATCTGGTTTTGCTTTACACAGTTTTAGTATATTGGAGGTGCATTTACATGTGTGTTATTCACTTAAATTATAAATACATTATATGGCCCGGATTCACATACATCGGCGCATATTTTTGCCGCTGTAGCATATCTCTTTTACGCTATGCCGGCGCAGCGCACAGAGGCAAGCACTGGATTCACTTGCACTTGCTCCCACTCGCTCTTAAAGATACGCTGGGTTTCTTCGGTGTAAGCAAGCGTAGGTGGAAGTGGGCGCGTGCCATGCTAATGAGGCGTGACCCCATGCAAATGATGGGCCAAGCGCCATAGAAGTACTTAAAATAAACGGCGCATGCGCCATCCCGTGGCCGCATCCCAGTGCGCATGCTCAGAATCACGTCGAAACAACTGCCTAAGATACGTCGAATCACTGCCTACGACGTGAACGTAACCTACGCCTAGTCATATTCACGCACAACGTAAACGACAAAAGATACGACGGCTTGTGTTACCTGGTCCATACCTTTGCACGAGTTGCGCCTCCTATATGGGGAATAACTTTACGCCGGACATACGACTTACTCAAACCGTGTATATTATGCACCGGTGCAAGTACATTTGTGAATCGGCGTATATCCCTCATTTGCATACAGTATGTGCATAGAAAATCAATGGGAGCGGCAAATGCGCACAGCGTAAATATGCGCCCACGATACGCCGGCGTAGGAAAGTTACGGCGGTCGGATGAAGCCTATTTTCAGGCGTATCTCAGTTTATGGGCACGGCGCATAGATACGATGGCGCATACTTACACTTACGCGGCGTATCTCGAGATACGTCGGCGTAAGTACTTTGTGAATCTGGGCCCAAGTTTTTTCACTTTACATGAGCCTGATATCCTCTGCAGCAGTCCATACATTTCTGGTCACAGCAAGCAAGCAGATGTAATGTTCATAGTTATTCCATTCTGGCAAGTCAATGCGTTTCCTGGAAGATTTTTCACTTCTTCAGGACTGGTTGGGTAGATGCTGGTCTAAACAGCTGAAGGAGGTGGAGGATTTGAGTCTCAGGGGCAGACGCAGGAGCCCCTCAAATGGAGGAGTGAGCAGGCAGAAGTGTCTGAGACCCCCAAGGAAAAGAGCCCAGACACTATGACAACTGAAGAATACCCACCCCTAGGTGGTAGCTAGCAAACCGTCTATATCTGTTTCAGATGGTTGAGGTGTTCGGGTGTCATTTTTTTGGTTAAATAAGGAACTATAATAGTCCATAAATATCTTGGAGGTTACAGATCTTATATCTGTGTAGGGGATAAATAAGGTGTGAGTTTGCTTCTGTACATTTGAATGAAGTATTGCAATGATTCCTACATTACCACAATGTGTCCTGTGCTGTGTACTGGAGCTGGTGAAAAGCTAGCTCATATTGATTCTTAGCAGGTGTCACAGAGAACTACCAATGCTTAGAGCGTTTTTATAATATTGTTTTTTTGTTATACTTTATATTGTTAATATAGTGTTATACAGTATAACATGTTATACCTACCTGCTCTGTGCAATGGTTTTGCACAGTGCAACCCAAATTCTCCTCTTCTTTGGTCCCCCGCTAACACTCCCCCCCTGCTGAGTGTCCCTACAGCAAGCTACTTGCTCTGGGGGGCACACATGCATGCTTGCTGCCAAGCTGCCTCTGTATGTCTATGAGAAATACAGAGTACGGCTTGGCCCTGCTTCTCCCTTCTCATTGGCTGTGATTGACAGCAGAGGGAGCTAATGGCTCCTGCTGCTGTGGTTTTGCCAATAAGGAGGGAGAAACCCGGGAGAACTTCTGCTCTTGTGCACATTGCTGGATCGAGATCTGGCTTACGTGAGTATAAAGGGGGGCTGAGCTGCACACTGAAGGTGTTTTAACTTCATGTATAGGTAAAAAACCTTCAGTCTTTAGAACGACTTTAAGATGCTTCTTAAAACAATTATTTAACTGTGATAGGCATTTTGAAAATTTTCATATCCACCTGCATTGCCTTTATACTTGAAGTGACCAGAGATACACTAATCTGCAATAAAAATGACCTGGCAGACCATTCCTAGATGGACACCTTGCTAGTATAAATTCTGTACAACTTACCTAACAGCCCTAACTAGAAAAAAAATTGTCATAATCAACAATGACTTTATATGGTACAATATTGCTGGACTGTGAAAATCCTGCAGTTATTTTCTTTAATATTATTGCGATAAAATCAAATTGCATTGAGTTCAGTCTTGCCACATTTCTCTGGAATGTAATTTTAAAGCAATTCGGCTGTAGGATTTTCACTTTCCACACACTTCTTTGGTCTTAAGTCTTTCTCAGTTTAAAGGTCTTATTCAGGAGCTGCAGTGACACTGAAAGAAATTGAAATTTTCCACACATCAATAAGCAGGAGTAAAATTCTGCAGCTCAGAAAGACATTAATCTGGGTAAGTGTGTATGTGTATATCACGGCTTCATTTTTTTTTTAAATTGGAAATTATATCCAAAGCATTTATAAACATACACATATACTTTTAGTTAAGGCAGTATTAAACCCAAAAACAAAAATGTATTAAATTGCAACTCACCAAATCTTAGATGTATTGGCTGCATTACTTTTTAGTTTTTAAAATTTTAAAGTGATACTAAAGTCAAATTTTGTAGATGCAGTGGTTATGCACAAAGCACCCCAGATCCTCCTCTTCTCTAGTCATTCTTCAGCTCTCCTGGTCCCTCCATTCCTGTTGAGTGCCCCCACATCAAGCAGCTTGCTATGGGGGCACCCAACCTGCAGCATCTCATCCTAGGATTAGTAAGCTGAAATATATAACATTTTTGTTTTGTGGTTTAATACCATTGTTTCTTTTTAGATTGGTGGAGCCTTAACCACTTCACCCCCGGAAGAATTGGCTGCTCAATGACCAAATTGTTTTTGTGTTTCGGCACTGCGTCACTTTAATGAGCAATTACGCAGTCGTGTGACGTTGTACCGAAACAAAATTTGACGTCCTTCTTTTCCCACAAATATAGCTTTATTTTGGTGGTATTTGATCACCTCTGCAGTTTTTATTTTTTCAATATAAATAAAAAAAGTGTCAATTTTGAAAAAAACACAATATATTGTACTTTTTGCTGTAACAAATAGCCCATTTTTTTTTTAAAAAAAAGAGCTATTTTTTTCTCAGTTTAGGCCGATATATATTTTTAGACATATTTTTGGTAATAAAAATTGCAAAAAGTGTATATTGGTTTGCACAAAATTATAGCGTCTACAAAATAGGAAATAGATTTATGGCATTTTTATTATTATTATTTTTTTTACTAGTAATGGCGGTGATCTGCAATTTTTATTGGAACTACAATATTGCGGCGGACAAATTGGACAATTTTGACACATTTTTGGGACAGTGTAATTTATTCAGCGATCAGTGCTATAAAAATGCACTGATTACTGTATAAATGACACTGGCAGGGAAGGGGTTAACACTAGGGGGTGATCAAGGGGTTTACTGTGTTCCCTATTGTATTCTAACTGTTGGGGGGATGGGACTGACTAGGGGAAGAGAGAAATCATTTTTCCTACATTGTATGAACACGTGATCCGTCTCCTCACCCCTGAGAGAACTGGAATGTGTGTGTTTACACACACACACACACACATCCCCGTTCTTGTTCTGTAACAAGCAATCGCGACCACCGGGCACTCACGTTGGCTCTGGGGTGCGCCTTTTGACAAGCCAGGCAAATGCACAGATGGAGGGATGCCGAGAGCTGTGCAAACCTAGTTGATGGGTACAGAGCATGCGCTAATGAGGTCAGCTGGTAAACTGCTAACTGTGTCTTACTTACTCTCATGTCCAAAAGCTACATACCAGGAAATCTCTAAAGCGTTCTATGGAATACAGCAAGGACTAAGGTAAGACCTTGTTCTGAAAATCAAAGAACGTTTTTATTTTCCTGCAACTGAGGTGTATGACGCCACCGCATACAAATTTGCGGCCTCTCAGCAGGCGGGCCTTGGTGTCGAGCGGGTGCATATTTGTTTATTAGTGTGAATACAGCTGTGCCAAGAGCGTACACCCTGCAGCTCCAGGCACAGTTAACAGAGGCTAACAGAAAGTTCCCAATCACAAATACGGATGAGTCCGATGTCCGAGTCGAACCTTAAAGGGCCCGGGAGGCATGGGATCCAAGGGGTTAATTGTATATTGGTACATGGGGAGCTGGATTTTAGAAACAAAACAAACCTTTAACATACATACAGGTGGTAAGTAAATAATGATGCCTAAACCTTTCTTAGTTTATGACAGAATTGTATTACAGAAATGCACATGTAAGGCCCGTTCACATTCTGTGGCTATGTTGGCACACATGCACCATAAAAAGTGCATATAGAGTAAACATATACTTATATATATATATATATATATATATATATATATATATATATATATATATACAATCTTACATTATAATTACATTTTTGTATTCAATATGTGCTATGTGCTGTCAAGCTGACATATGTATATATATATATATATATATATATATATATATATATATATATATATATATATATATATATATATATATATATATATATATATATATATATATATATATATATAATGTTTATGCCATGTGTGCATTTAAAATTGTAAATTGAACTTAAATAACCGGGAACTGCCATACACTAACTAAGCTGTGTTTGCCAGCATACAGTAGGTTAAGTTTCTGATCAGATTTGAGTGAGGACACCTGCAATGTTCTTGCCAGCACAGCTCTAAACTTCAGCACACATCTAAGTGAATCTCGGTAGGGTATCAAATCTCAATGAATCTCGCACATCACTATATCTCCCTTCTGTCTTCAAGCTGTGCTGGTAAGTAAAAAAAAAAAAAAATGATCTGACATATGGTGTTTTTAAACTGGTTAAATTTTGAATAAATTTAGACAGTTCGCCTTTTTATACTTAAGAGGAAGAAAGTTGGTTTACAACACATGACTTTTTATCAGAATGAAAAATGCAGAACAGGACCTTATTATAACCATCAATACATGAGCTTAAAACATTCACTTTTTGCCGGGCTTAAAAAAAAAAAAAAAAAAAAAAACATTCACTTTTTCTTTGCCTATTGTCTAGGCAACTCTTGATGCTTATAGATAAATCCTATAGTAAACATTTGTGTGTCAAACTAGGCAGATTCAAAAGTTTTTCAGTGGGTCACATAGTAAAAAAACATGCTTCTTTAGAGATTCCTTAGCGTTAAACTCTGAGCACAAAAATGTCCTTTAGTTATATTTCTACAAAGGATATACAGTCATGTGAAAAACTAAGTACACTGCATAGATATTGTTACATTTTTCAACATATGTAAACAGGCAAACATTAGACCTTTATTTAAACAGTGACTTCAGAGAAAGGTGATATACCATGTGACAGGAAGCCAGGAAAAAATATGGGTTGTGTCCAGGATGGGAGTTATATTTGTCCTAGATGCATGCTGTATACAAACTGTTTTCCCCTTTCTGTTGTTTAATGAGCCTGTTTGGCTCACTGAGGGGTTAACTCTCCCTCATCATTGACTAAAACACAGCAGCAGCGCCATTAATCAATCAGGAGAGAGAGGGGGCAGGGCCAAACCGGGGCTCTGTGTCTGAAAAAGTCTGCGGCTACCTGAATGGACACAGGTACCTGCATCTCGGCTCGGGTGCCCCCTCAGCAAGTTACTTGCTGTGGGGGGCACTTAACAGGAGGGAGGAGCAAGGGGCATCAAAGAGAGACCCAAGAAGAGGAGGATCTGGGCTGCTCCACAAAACCCCTACACAGGGCAGGTAAGTTTGCCATGTTTGTTAAAAAGAAGACTTTACAATCACTTTAAGACTGATAACTAAGCAATCAAAGATTCCTGATCGCTCAGCTCCCAGTCCTCAGTCTGCAGATAGCCATTGACTGTCAGTCACATGCTCTCTGCTCTGCCACTCCAGAGCTCACTGGCCTAAGAAGGGGCTGCTCAGTCTCCCAGCAGCTTGCTGAGAGGCTCAGTCACCTGGTAATCCAGGCATTTGGGTGGATCCCGACTGTACCGACAGTGGGCAGGCACCACCTACATACTCACTAAGGAAGTTCTAATCATTGTCACCTAAAACAGAACATCTGATTCTAATTTAATAGCTTTGAAGTGGGGGTAATTGTTGGTATGTACTTACTTTATCAATGTGAGAAATCTGCAATTTCATTCATTAAGACTACAGGTATGGGAACAGATACACACGTGAAATTTGATATGTAATTTTTCAAGTGTATCACCTTTTATCTGGAGGCACTGTTTGAATAAAGATATGTAGCTAGATTCACAAAGACTTACGACGGCGTATAAGTAGATACGCCGTTGTAAGTCCGAATCCACGCCGTCGTATCCTTAAGCGTATGCTCAAAACCATTTCCTGGGGGACGTGATGCGGACGTGACGAGTGCGTAGGTGGGAGGTGCCGCGCGCTCCATGGCTCGAGGTTGCGAGCAGTGGGGATCCGAGGACACCAGCAGCTGACCGGAGGATGACAGCGTGAGAGGCTGACATCCGGAAGACCGGAGCTGGAGATCTAGCCCTGCGCAACACGACCCTTAGCTCAGCCGAGACCCAGGACGCACCCGGACGCGTGAAGAGGCGAGCTCGGCTCGGGACACAGCTACTGCACATGAGGAGGAGGAGAGCAGCGGAGGAAGCCGGAACAGTCAGGCGGGCTGAAAGCGTGGGTCCTCCGGTTGGGTGAGACGCTCAGTAGAGCCGAGCAGGGTCGGGTGCCGTCCCGATCCCCCCCCTCCCCCCCGGGGACATCCTCGCCCCCCCCCTGCATAAACCAGTCTGGTTTGGTTTAAAGAAATAGCATTATGTCAAACCCCAATTGGGAAAAAAAAAAAAAACCCTGGTTGGACTGACAGAAACATGTGGTAATTTGTCAGGATATTAAACAGGTATGTGGTAATGAAGGATCTGCTGAGATAAGCACTGAAACTAGTACTAGTATTGAAGCTTGCTACACAAATGGCATAAAATCCACTCCTTGAATATCCAAAAAAGGGGAACTGTGATAGACCTATGCATAAGAGGACATTAATTAGATAGCCCCCCTGGACAGGGAGCCCAGGGACGGACGCTGGGCAGAGATTTGGGGCAGCACCTGAGAAGTTGGTACCGAAGGTGAGCGGCCCGAGGAGCAGGGTTCATAGGTCATAAAAGACGGATACAAACACTGAATCTCTTTGGATACCACTGGCTATAAAACTACTGGTGGCTGTGAGACGCGGGTATAAAGCTGGTATAATCCCAGCTCTTAAAACAGCGCCTAAGATCGGGGGACGGAGAAATTGAAATATTAAGAGCTCCCTGTTTTTTCTTCTCTTCTTTTTTTTTTTTTTGTCTCCCCTGCAACATATATAGTACCGGTCCTGATTTTGGGTAAACGGATAAGTAAATCTGGTCGGTGATATAAAGTAATACTTGCCTGGACTTTGGGAACACTGAGAAAGGGGAGAGGGAGAAAAAAAGGAAAAAAGTTGGATTGTGATGGAATGCAGTGAGTTCCTTTGATTTTGGGAGTACCGATAAAATAATTGCCTCGATCTTGGGAGCTCTGATAAGTAAGTCCTGACTATGATGTAATGCTGCGACTAAAGAGGGAGAGAGATAAACCGGTATTAAACCTATTAAGCCTTTACTGACTAAGGAGTGTAAAACCCTCATACAGGGTGCAGTCACAGTATTGAATCACATAGGACATTTGTGGAGCATTTCCCATTATAGAGACTCTGGGCTGGGATTTACGGGAGAACATGTTCTACACTGTCCCCGAAGTAATAACGGTTTAGCGGTTATAACTACACAACCCGGTAGGATACACCTGGAGTAGGACTCAAAGGTGGCTGGCCTATAGCAGTCTACCACTTGGTTGGGTGGACATTCCAGAGCAAGGAGGAAAATACCCCTAAACTACATCGCTGGCATACCCAGCATAAGAGGATAAGCGGGAAGATACGGCAGGCCTGACCATAATAGTTATTGAGTGATTGGTACAGATAAAACCTGAATGGGAAAAGGGGTAGACTGGCAGTGGTGACACCCCCGCTCTGGGGTCCCCCCTTTCATTGGCCCCTCTTTACGGACCTCTCCCTTGTTGCTGTTTCCAAACTGGGGAAGAGAATTAGACCCTCCAATAAAATGAATGGAGCTACGAGAGGCGATACTACTAAACCAACTAAGAATAATTCGGGGAATAGCTCCATTCAGCAATATATGACTCAAGAAGGGACCCTTAAAAGTCCAGGACTCGCAAAGAAGACTGAAAAGAAGAAGAGCGATAAAAAGAAAGGGGTAGATAGTGCGGAGAGCTCTAGAAGTGAAACGACACTAGAAAGCGAACAAGAGCAAACAAATGCAGAGGAGCTAGCCCAAGATACACATCCCCCTACAAAGGCAGAGATGAATGCAATGTTGCAGAGGATGGAAAACGTCATGGAAAATATTATAAAGACAGAAATTAACAAGGTAAGAATAGATCTTGGAGGGCTGCGTGAAAGAGTGGTCGAGACGGAAAGGAGAATAGAAGAACAGGACCAGGAAATAAACTCCCTGAAAAAGCAAGTAAAGGCCCTGACCGAAAATCAGCGATTGACTGCATATAGGATCGAGGACCAGGAGAACCGCAACAGGCGACAGAACCTCAGAATCAGATCGGTGGTAGAAGATAGGGATGAAGATCTCAGAGATATCATGAACACAATTTTTAATCCCCTACTGGAGAGATCAGTAGAATCCAAGCCCCTCAAGATCGATAGAGTTCACAGAGTGGGGAACCCCCATCAGACAGAAAGATCCAGTCCTAGGGATGTAGTGGTACGTTTCAGGAACTATATCGATAGAGCAGAAATTTGGGGACGACTTAGGGGGAAACCCCCCCTGAAATATAGAGAGACTAAACTACAGATATTTTCTGATTTGTCGAAAGAAACGCTAGAAAGGAGAAGACACCTGAAACCCCTCTTAGAGCTGATGCGGGCACAAAACATAAAATATCATTGGGGTTTTCCGGCGTGCCTTATAGGCATAAAGGGGGGTAAAACTGCACGACTTAGGTTCCCGGAGGAACTCAAAGATTTCTGCTCAAAAATGGTCTTGACAGTTCCAGATTTACCGGAGTGGGCGGGCTAGTGGGGCTTGGGTTAGCCTTGAATATCAGGGGGCTGATTGGGGGGGGGAGGGAGAGGGAGGAGGAGTCAATGGAGTGCATTGAGCACCACCACGAAAGAGGAGCCGAGGATGAAGATGACGAGTCTTCTACCAGCGGCTCCCAGGCCAATAGTGGGCCAGGGGGGGGGGGGAGGGGGGGATGGGGAATTGGGAGGGGGGGAAATGGGAGGTGGGGGAAGGGAGGGTAATGGGAGGGGGACCATCTGAACGACTCCACAAGAATTCTTTTCAAACTCAAAAAAAAAAAAAAAAGAGAGATAAATGACAGATATTAAGTTCTTATCATATAATGTAAAAGGATTAAACTCCCATATTAAGAGACATAAAATTCTTGCCGAACTTACGCAGTATAAAGTAGACATTGCCTACCTACAAGAGACCCACATTACCTTAGAGTCTAATATAAAGCTGTTTTCATCTGAATATCCCGTCTGGTATTATGGAGATACAGTCTCATCGAGATCTCGGGGGGTTGCCATAGGATTTGCAAGAGGAGTTAGATACACACTGGTGGACAGATTGAATGATCCGGAGGGGAGATTCTTGTTCTTGAAAATAAAACTAGGAGAGGAGGACTACACTCTGGCAAATGTGTATGCACCCAATGTGAATTCGGCTAAATATATTAGTAAAATCCTCAGAAAATTAAACAATTTTGAAGAGGGACATGTGGTGTTGATGGGGGACTTTAACTTCTGTATGTGCCCGAGCCTCGATAGTACGTCCCATGCTCAAGGGAATAACGGTGAGCACCTTAAGCTACTGAAAAAACAAATGACACAAAACCAAATGGTGGATGTCTGGCGAATCCTTAACCCCAAGACACGAGACTATACGTTTTTTTCCCCTGTGCATGGGACGTACTCGAGGATCGACTACGTCCTCGTAGACCATAGACTTTTGGAGAGGGTGGTCGAAGCAAGTTGTGAGATCATAACGCTATCAGACCACGCCCCTATAACCATGAAAATAAGCACATCCATGCAAAAAGGCATTCTACCTGAATGGAGATTGGATGAAAGTCTGTTGAGGGACGAGGTTGTGGTCGAGAGAGTACAGAAAGAATTGGAATGGTATTTTCAGGAGAATGACAAGGAGGGAATCACAGGAGCAACCCTGTGGGACGCCCACAAAGCATATATAAGAGGGATTTTTATTGCAGAAGGGGCAAAGAAAAATAAAATAAGAAGGAGTAAATTAAAAACACTAAAAGAGGAGATATATAGGCTGGAACAGGGACATAAATTACAGGGCCAAAAGAGGGAAATACTCCGTAAGTTAACTTTAACAAGGGATGAATATAAAGCCCTTGCCGGGCAAGAAACCAAGAATTTCATAGACAGGGTAGAGAGTGAAAGATATGTCTGGGGAAATAAACCTAGTAAAAACTTGGCCAGAATGGTAAGAAAAAAGAAAACCAGGAACTTTATCGAAAAAATCAGGAATGGGGATGGGGACTTAGTATACGCGACAAATAAAATAGCAGAATCTTTTAGAAGCTATTACGAAAAACTATACAATGTCCAACAGAAGATCAGGGACCCTGCCGAAAAACAGGATAAGATCAGGGAAGTATTACGGCAAACTAATCTACCGAAGATAGAAGAGTATGAGATAGAAAGAATGGAGGAACGTATTACTGAACAGGAGATAAGTGAGGTCTTAAAAAATACTCCCAATGGGAAAAGCCCGGGACCAGACGGCTTCACGTCGGCCTACATACAAAGGTTTAGTACTATCTTAGTCCCTAGACTATGTCAATATTTCAATGGGTTGGGGCGAGACTATGAGATGAGCAGAGAGGCATTAACAGCTACGATCACTGTCATTAAAAAAGAGGGAAAGGACAATACGAATTGTTCAGGGTTCCGACCTATCTCACTCCTGAATGCAGATACCAAACTGTATGCAAAAATTTTGGCCGAACGAATGAAGGGGGTGATGACTGCCATTGTCCACCCAGACCAGGTTGGTTTCATACCTGGGGGGGAGGGAAAGGACAATGGGGTCAGGGCACTTCTTCTCATGGAGCAGATCAAAGAAAGAGGGACCCCCGGTCTATTCCTGTCAGTAGACGCTGAGAAAGCGTTCGACAGGGTAGACTGGGGGTTCCTGATACAAACACTAGAATGTATAGGAATTGGCCCAAGGATGATCAAATGGATCAAAACGCTCTATTTCCACCCATGTGCTAGGATCAAGATCAATGGATCTTTATCCGCACCCTTCGAGATGAGAAATGGAACCAGGCAGGGCTGTCCCCTGTCCCCTCTTCTTTTTGTCTTATCATTGGAACCCCTGCTGGTAATGGTCCGACAAAATCCAGAAATATATGGAATGGAGGTTGGAGAAGATGAGCACAAATTATCCGCCTTCGCAGACGACATTCTATTTTATATAAGTAGCCCAAGAGTCACTCTCCCGAAGTTAATAGCCACCTTAAAACAATATGGTGAGGTGTCAAACTTCAAAATGAATACAGAAAAGACAGAGATCCTAAATATCAACATTCTTAAAGAAGAAGAACAATATCTGCGGAAGAAATATAATTTTAAATGGCAAAAATAAATAAAATACCTGGGAATAAAACTGGCAAATACCATCAAGAAAATATATAGAATAAATTTTATCCCCCTGCTCAACGAAATAAAAAGTGAAATTAAAAACATATTTAATAGACCAATTTCGTGGTTCGGGAGGATAAATGTAGTAAAAATGGTTCTCATCCCAAAAATTCTATACAAGTTTCAAATGGTCCCAATATACCTACCACCGTCATTCATCAAAATAATTAACTCCCTCATAATGAATTATATTTGGAATAATAAAAAACACAGGGTGTCTGCTCAAATCCTAAAACGGGCCAAGAAAAAGGGAGGCTTAGCTGTACCCGACATCAGATTGTATTATAATGCTTCGGTTCTCTCACGGGTTATAGAATGGGCTAAAGAATCCCAGGACAAAAGATGGATAAATATTGAATGCACATTAGCGAGGGCACAGTTAGGGAGATTAATTTGGAATCCACCACAACACAGATCCTTACACACCTCAACACACACAATTACTCATAATGCATGGAGGATCTGGGATAGACTTCACAAACAATTAAAAACAGAATTCAACTCACCCTTTATTGATTTAAAAGAAAATGAATATTTCATTCCAGGGACAAAAGAAGTAGGGGGAAATTGGATCACAAATAGAACACAGTTAAAAGATATAACACTAGATGGCAAAATTAGGACACTTCACGATATTAAATATAGGATTGGAATTAGGGCGCTCGACGAGTGGAGATACTTGCAGTTAGTGTCATTCGTCAAGCGCCTACCACACCCTTTGAGGTCACAAGAGGATTACACCTTATTGGAACAATTGTGTAGCATCGAAAGCTCAAAAGGAAATATATCTAAAATCTATAATTACTTGCAGAAAACGGAAGAGTTGGACACGCTAAAATACATCCAAAATTGGGAAACAGACTTAGGGGTCCCAAGGGGGAAAACGACCATAGGAAGAATCCTGAAAATGACTCACACCTCGGCAGTAGATGTAAGAACCGCCGAGATGAACTTCAAATGTTTGACGAGGTGGTACGCCACCCCAGATAAAATGGCAAAATTCAGAGGGGGAGAGTCAGAGAAATGCTGGAGAGGGTGTGAGTCAAGAGGAACAATGGCACACCTTTGGTGGGACTGCCTGAAAATTAAAGCTTATTGGAAAAAAATCTTGGCCCTGATAAAGGTAATAACAAAAAAAGAAGTGGAAGATAACCCATGGGTAGTTCTCTTTCATGGGGGGGAGATTCCAGAGAAGGAGTACAAGGGTTCACTGATCCCTCATTTGTTGAACGCAGCGAAACGATTGATTCCCCTTAAATGGAGAGACGCGAAAAGTCCGCAAATGTGGGAGTGGATCGACTCCGTAGAGGACACTTATAGGAGAGAGAAATTAAAATACGGGAGCTATAAACACAAGGTAGGGGAAAAGGATATATGGGTACCCTGGTTGGAATTTAAAAAGTCCTGGAGGTTCGCAGAAAACCTGAGAGAGGAATAGGAACGCATTTTTCAATTAAGGGAATGAATTCTTATAGTGGAGTCGTGGGATGGTCAAGGGTGGGGGTGGGTAGGGGGGGGAGGGGGGATTTAGTTGGGGAGGGGGAGATGGGGTGCTGGGTATTTCTTTGTCACGCAGATAAAACCTTTTAAAAATTCCGTACTTACTATAAAAGAGTGAGTTCTAAACGGTGAGAAGAAGAGGAAAGGAAAAAAAAAGAAGAAGAAGAAAAAAAAAGGAAGAAAAAAAAAAAAGAAAAAAAAGAGGAAAATATAAAAATAAACAAATAAATAAAATAAAAATAATAACAAGTATAAAAACTTGCAAAAGAAATACACCACAAATGATGCTAAACCAGATGTAGAGACGGAATTATGAATAAAATCATGAGCAAGTCTCTCGCTGTGGTGAAGTCTGAAGTGGCAAAAAAAAAAAGCGTATGCTCAAATTGAGATACGCTTCTCTGTTGCTAAGATACGACCGGCGTAAGTCTCCTATGCCGTCGTATCTTAGCTGCATATTTACGCTGGCCGCTAGGGGCATGTGCGGCAACACAGAGAATATGCAAATGAGCAAGATACGCCTATTTACGAACGTACGCACGCCCGTCACAGTAAGATACGCCATTTACGTAAGGCGTTTTCAGGCGTAAAGATAAACCACCAAAAAGATGGCGCAGCCAATGTTGAGTATGGACGTCGGGACAGCCGTCGAATTTCACGTCGTTTACGTCATTTGCGTAAGCCGATTCAGAATGGGGCTGGGCGTAGGTTGCGTTCACGTCGAAAGCATGGAGTTTTGATACTGAGCATGCGCGCGCATGCGCCGTACAATCAGTGCTTCATTTACATGTATGGTAATGAATCGTGAATCCATACAACACGCCACCTACCTGCCTATTTTGAATTAGGCGGGGTTACGCCGGGCCATTTGCGCTACGCCGACGTAACTTAGGAGGCAAGTGCTTTGTGAATACAGTACTTGCCTCACTATCTTATGTCGGCGTAGTGCAAATGGGATGCGCTACGCCAAACTAAAGATAGGCGGCTCTACCTGCATCTGGCTAATAATGTTTGCCCAATCTTTGCCCAATCAAATATGTTGAAAAGGGTCAACATTTTTCATAGAGTGTACTTACTTTTTCACATGACTGTGTGACATAATTATCGTGCTGCACGTACAGAAGCCTATTTTGACATCAGACCTGTAGGAGGGATTTGATAGGTCTACGCCACTACAGGTCCTACAAAAAATTACAGGAGAAGGGAGGATGCAAGACTGCTCATGCTGCACAAGGAAAAAGAGCAGCAGTGAGTGATCTTTATACAGGAAGTTCTTGCATAGGCAATATTTTATCCTGGGTTGCTCCACCAATCTGAAAGAAATACAGAAAACTCTCCAATATTCAATGGGAACCCACATGATTATTGTATTTGGATGCTATTTGTTTATCCCAAAGCTAAGATTTAAAGTATAGTTCAAAAGGAATCCTGCATATATTAAAAAGTGGCACATTTTTTGCTTAGTGCTGATAAGCAGAGAATGTAAAGATAAAAAAGGATGTTGGCTAGGGTGACCAGACATCCCTGGTTGAGTACACTGTCCCTGGTTTGGTCCCAGGATTGGATTTGAACAGGGGCTAGGGGCAATTTCAAAGACAGTCAGTGCAGAATAATAAAAAAAAGATCAGAATTACACCCCCCGCTCTGCCGTTCCTACTAGCTTAGGGGGTGTCTTTTTTTCCATTATATGTGCCCCTTTCTGAGGATCATGTGCTGGTCGGAGCAGAGGGAATATTTCTTCAGTTTTGGGTGCATGCCCATTCAGCTCTGCTTGCATGTTCTTCTGCCTTGGCTCATGTCCCAGTCAGCCGCCTGCCTGCTTATCACCTTGCCTTCCCTGGCAGAGTGATCTTCCTCCGCTCCCCACCCAGTAGTAGCTAAGGTCCAGAGAGTAATGCCGCGTACACGTGATTGGTCAAACTGATGAGAACGGTCTGATGGACCGTTTTCATCGGACCAAACCGATCGTGTGTGGGCCCCATCGGTTATTCATCCATAGGTTATAAAAAAGCAATCTTGTTTTAAATTTACCAATGGATACCTAACCGATAGAAAAAAAATGATCGTTAGTAGGCACAACCATCGGTTAAAAATCCACGCATGCTCAGAATCAAGTCGACGCATGCTTGGAAGCATTGAACCTAGCTTTTTCCAGCACGTCGTTGTGTTTTACTTCACCGCGTTCTGACACAATCGTTTTTTTAACCGATGGTGTGTAGGCACGACTGACCATCAATCAGCTTCATCGGTTAACCGATGAAAACGGTCCATCAGACCGTTCTCATCAGATGGACCGATCGTGTGTACGCGGCATAAGACTTGACAGACTGTGGGTCGGGCAGCAAAGGGCAGAGAGTTGCTAATTGTCACCATTACTAGTAAAAAAAAAAAAATGCCCCCGGATTTAATTTTAAAAATCTGGTCACCTTAATGTGGGCTATATGGAAGGGCTGCATCTTTTACCTATATCTAAAAAATCTTGAACTCTAAATATAACTCTGAAATTGATAAGTATAGGTACATTTTGTCCTTAGTCAGTAGTTACTTCTTTACTTCTCTGATATTAGCAAGGTAAAGTGGAATCTGATATGTTGCTGTGGGTTACTGAACACCATGGGCCAGATTCAGAAATAGATACAACGGCGTATCTCCTGATACGTTGTCATATCTCTGAGTTCCGATGGTCGTATCTATGCGACTGATTCAGAGAATCAGTTACACATAGATATCCCTAAGATCCGCCAGGTGTGAGGCCCCATACACACGAGAGGATTTATCCGCAGATACGGTCCAGCGGACCGTATCCGCGGATAAATCCTCTCGAGGATTTCAGAGGATTTCTATGCGATGGCGTGTACACACCATCGCATTGAAATCCGCGCTGAAATCCTCTGCCGATGACGTGTCGCGCCGTCGCCGCTATTATGACGCGGCGACGGGCGCGACGCTGTCATATAAGGAATTCCACGCATGCGTCAAATCATTACGACGCGTGCGGGGAATCCCTTTGGACGGATGGATCCGGTAAGTCTGTACAGACGAGCGGATCCATCCGTTGGAATGGATTCCAGCAGATGGATTTGTTGTGCATGTCAGCAAATATCCATCTGCTGGAAATCCATCCCAGGGGAGATTTCTCTGCGGATAAATATCCGTTGGCGTGTACACACCATAGGATCTATCCGCAGAAACCCATTTGATGGGATTTATCTGCGGATAGATTCTATGGTGTGTATGGGGCCTAAGTGTTTTACACCGTCGGATCTTAGGCTGCAATTCCAGGCTGGCCGCTAGGTGGCGCTTCCGTATTTTTACGTGAGGAATATGCAAATGAGGAGTTACGCCGATTCAGAAACGAACGACCGCCCGGTGTTCAGCTTTTTCCGGCGTATAGTTACCCCTGCTATATGAGGAGTAGCTAATGTTAAGTATGGCCGTCGTTCCCGCGCCGAGTTTTGAAATTTTTACGTCTTTTGTGTAAGTCGTTCGCGAATACGGCTGGACGTAATTTACGTTCACGATGAAAGCATGACGAGTTGCCGACGTCATTTGGAGCATGCGCATTTACGCTACGCCGCCACAACTTTACAGGCAAGTGCTTTGTGAATACAGCACTTGCCTGAAAAACTTGCGGCGGCGTAACGTAAATGAGTTACGTTATGCCAGCAGAAAGATCCGCTGATCTTTCTGAATCTGGCCCCATGTATTTTTAGCTTTTTTACTGAGTTACAACTAGTGCTACTCCAGGAAATACATGTTTACAGTCATTGGAGGTGGCCAAATGTTATGTCATTCAATATGTACGCATGAAATTTCTATAATTTAAGTACTGCAATACCTAATATGTTCTGTAACCAACATGTGTTTAAACAAAGTTGACACACTAACCTGTTTCAGATTCCACAGAAAAATATGGTTGTCCCTGAAGTATGCTGTAAATAACTTTGGCACTGTTTCCATAGGAAGGATCATCTGCATCTACAGCAGTAACTTGCACAACAAAGGTGCCTGGATGTAAAAGAAATCAGAAAATGATTAAGAAAAAACATTTAATCCAGGAGAAAAGATAGTTAATAATTACAGATTTTCTCATAAGCTTAGTTATGGGAAAACCATATACTGAGAAAAGAACCCTGCTGATATAAAGATCATTTATACTTATGTGCGAAACATACAAATACAGTACAAGCAATTATGGAAATCACCAAAACTGACCTTTATTAAATTATTCAGTAAGATAGAATGTGCATAGCATCAACAAATAAATCATATTTGACCAATCTGACTACAGTAAACTGAAATATCTTTGCTATGTGTAACTGCACTTTGTGCATCACCATTACTCTTTGCATGGATTTACCGAATGGATCTGTGAGTATCTAGAGAGCTGAATCACAGTATCAAGTTGGCCAGAAGGTCGGAGTTGGCCTTTAGCAATAACATAATGGATTTTATGATGTACTTGTCATCTTACTATGACCTTAGATCCCAAGCTAACATTCTCTATCCTGTATTTCCATATTTATTTTTCATTCTGTTACAGACCAACACATAAAATAAACTCGCTGTCAAATTATATTTAGGTTCTCGATATTTCATTCATAAAATAATCCTTCCTCTGTTTGAAATGATGTAAAATAACATATTGGTAGGTCTTTTTTGAACAACACTCGCCAAGAAAAGAGCACCAAAGTATTATGTGGCCTTGGCTCTAAGAGTTTGTCAGGTTACAGTGCATGCACCTGAGGATTTGATGATTTATTCATATAAATAAATAATCACACTGTTTCAAGCCAGGTCCACGGGTCTAGATGCTGAACCAAAATTACAAGTGACCTGCTGTAAAAATAACTCTTTTAGACCTTGTCCTGTTCTTTGCAACCTTGTTTCCTGTGATATTCACCTCTGTTTGATCTCAGCACCCAGTCTGTGATTTCTTCAAAGTGAGTGCCCTTTCTTTGTACTACATGTGGCTAGCTGCAATTTTAAACGCTCCTGTTCTTTTCAGCTGTCCAGTTAATATTTCTGATGTTGTACTCTATGTCCTCGTACAGAGCCATGTACTCTAGAGGTAGATTATCGTCACAATGCTATAACTACTTTCAAAGAACTCAATAGATTCCTTGCATAACTCTTCATGCTAAAATAGTGCTTGTACATTTACAGGTACACTGTACAATCAAAGTACTTTTTTTCTTCTTCACTATAATAAAATTACACTTTTATGTAGGTTGAAAAGGTAAAATAGGCTTAGGCCCCGTACACACGGTCGAATATGTCCGCTGAAACTGGTCCGCGGACCAGTCTCCGCGGACATGTCCGACCATGTGTACGGCCTAGCGGACAGGTTTCCAGCGGACAAAAGTTTCTTAGCAAGCTAAGAAACTTGTCTGCTGGAAACATGTCCGTCGGACATGTCCGATGGTTAGTACACCTAATCGGACATGTCCGCTGGTTATGACGTGTAACCAGCGTCCTGAAATCCCGCGCATGCGTCAAATTGATTCGACGCATGCGTGGAAGCATTGCACTTCTGTGTTTGAGAACGTTGGTGTCTTCTATGTCACTGCGTTCTCTGTCCACGGGGATTTTGGTCTGATGGTGTGTACACACATCAGACCAAAAGCTCCCAGGAGACATGTCCGATGAAAACGGTCCGCGGACCTTTTTCATCGGACATGTCTCCTCGTGTGTACGGGGCCTTAAGATATGCACGTACACATCTAAACAAATCAGTAAGGGAAGTGGCTCGCTTTCACCGATATTCATGAGCTTGGTGGATTTGTTCAGATTCAGAATACTTTATTCATCCCACAGGAAATTTATGTGCAGATTCACCCAGTAGATTTTTTTAAAAATCATAATGCACTACTTCATGCCTTGGTTTTAAGGCTTAGAAGGGCCAATAAGGGGTTTTTGATACTCCAGTCCCCTCATTATCAAAGGGAGGGCAAAGGGCAGCCAAAATTGCAATGTCTTGGAGGCTGCTGTATGAGAAGTATAAATAAAAAGGACAAACTGCATATGGAGAAATTAGGGTCAGTTAGGGAATGGAACTATAAAGCTGGAGTTTGGCCTCAAAGTGGTTGTAAACTTCAGACACAAAATATGAAAAAAGCACATCCTTCTATATTGTGCGCTTGACTATCTTCAAATCTCTTATGCCGCGTACACGCGACCGTTTTTCATGATGGGAAAAATGCTATTTTTTTTATTGGTCGTGTGTATGCTCCAGAGAATTTTTCTAGCCGAGAAAAATGGGCAAAATCTTTTTAGAACATGCTCTATTTTTTCTCATTATTTTTCACGTCGTTCTTTTTCACGTCGTGAAAAATGATCGTGTGTACACTTTAACGAGGGGTAAGAAAACGTGCATGCTCAGAAGCAAGTTATGAGATGGGGAAATTAGCAAAAGCAGCCCAAAGGGTCGTGCCATTTGAATGGAACTTCCCCTTTATAGTGCCGTCGTACGTGTTTTTCGTCACTGCGCTTTGAGCGAGCATTTTTTTTCACGAACGTGTGTATGCAAGGCAGGTTTGAGAGGAATCACGACAAATCACGTTGAGAAAAACGTTGTTTTTTTGCATGACATGAATAACGGTCGTGTGTACGTGGCATAAGTGTCATTTATCTTTCTGTTATCAGCATTTAGTCACTATTGCCAGTTTTTCCCAACACCAAGAGCTAAAAAGGTGATGGGGAAGGGAGCTGCAGTACACTGCCTGCGACTTATATTAGGTGGGAACAGACTAAAGCCTAGTACGTCTGATATTCTCATTGTGTTTACAGGCCTTAACTGACACTGACATCACTAGTGACACAAATACAGTGATCAGTGATAATACTATATAGTGTAACAAGTGTTATTGTGTTTTATGTGCTGCTTTTTACTGAAAAATGTATTTGTTCCATCTCCCTGTGCACCCTGTACCTGAAAGAGGCCAGCGATGGATAGCTATGACATTGTGCCTGTAGGAAACACCCATCCAGAGTACAATGTGGGCGGGTGGTCTTAAAGAGAATATGTTTGGGGTTCTCAAAGCACAACATTCACTTGTTACTGACCACCTGTGCTAGATGTTGCCATTTGTTTCAAGCACAACGCTGCAATATTTTAAAGAAAACTAAAACTAAACGCAAGTAGTCTCTGACATGTCTAAATTTTTGTGTTAGAACCTCTACCTGTCTCTAGTAAATTTGGGCTTAGTATTGCTCATTCAAAGTGTCCTACTGCTGTCAATTGTACATTGATGTGTCACCTGCAGTCCCTAAATTATTAATAAGAGATCCAAAGAAATTGTCCAATGACAGGACAGATGTGTATCAGCAAAAACAGGGACAGTCTCAGAAAACCACTGTCAAACTTAAAGGCACGCCACAAGCATTTAATTTAACCACTTAAGGAGCAGCCCCCGCAGTTATACTGCGGCAATGTGACTCAATACCGCAAGTTACCGTAGGTGTATGTCGGCTCGTACACAGCAATTTGTGGGCTCCCATTGGCCAGCGGAGGAGCCAATCAGCGATGTCCGTCTGTGACCCGCAATCGTTCCCTGCAAGTGTAAACAAGGCAAATCTCTGTTCTGACAGGGGAGATCACACAGATCCTGTCTTTCTCCTGTGCAGGAAGATGGATCTGTGTGTTTCCCCAGTTACACAGTGCCCCATACAGTTAGAACACACACTGAGGGAACACATGTAACCCCTTGATTGCTCCTGATGTTAACCCCTTGCCTGTCAGTGTCATTAGTAGAATAAAAGTGCATATTTTTTAGCAGTGATTACTGTATTAATGTCACTGGTTCCCACAAAAGTGTCAAAAATGTCAGTTAGGAATCCAATATGTCTGCCGCAATGTTGCAGTCCTGCTAAAAATCGCTGCCATTACTAGTAATGCCTCGTACACACGATTGGAAATTCCAACAAGAAAAGTTTTATGTGAGCTTTTGGTTGGAAATTCCGACCGCATGTAGGCTCCATCAGACTTTTTCTGTCGGAATTTCCCAAAATTTGAGAGCTGGTTCTCAATTCTTCTGACAAGAAAAGTTCCGATCACCTGTATGCAATTCCGACACGCAAAAAAACATGCATGCTCGAAATCAATTCAACACATGCTCGGAATCATTGAACTTCATTTTTCTCGGCTCGTTTTAGTGTTGTACATCACCACGTTCTTGACCGTCGGAATTTTGTGTGACTGTGTGTATGCAACACAAGTTTGAGCCAACATTCTGTCGGAAAAAAATCCACGTTAAACTTGTCGGAATTTCCGATCGTGTGTACGCGGCATAAAAATAAATAATAAAAATTACATAAATGTATCCCCTATTTAGTAGACACTATAACTTTTGTGCAAACCAATCAATATATACGCTTATTACGATTTTTTTATATAGCAGAATACATATTGGCCTAAAATGATACTTCTCATACAGCAGCCTCCAAGACATTGCAATTTTGGCTGCCCTTTGCCCTCCCTTTGATATTGAGGGGACTGGAGTATCCAAAACCCCCCTTATTGGCCCTTCTAAGGCCCCATGCACACGAGACGCTGCTAAACTCTAGTTCAGAGGCATTTGGGCATTTTTTTCAACTGCCCCTGAACACATTTAATGTTATCCTATGTGTCCATGCACACAATCATGTTTTTTGGCATTTTAAAGCAGTTGGGTTTATGTCCGTTTTTTCAGACGCAAAATTTTGGGTTCAGAAGCGTTTTATTTTTGCGTTTTAAACTTTGGGAGGGTCTACAATGTCTTTGAGATAATCACTGACAGCCGCAAACGCGGTAAA
The DNA here is from genome assembly GCF_905171775.1 of Rana temporaria. Lineage (NCBI taxonomy): Eukaryota > Metazoa > Chordata > Amphibia > Anura > Ranidae > Rana > Rana temporaria. The sequence continues at coordinate 224,620,008 of NC_053493.1, forward strand.
ACGCTGCGCAATTCGCGGCAAAAACGGGCGTTTTAAACGCCGGTTTTTGCCTTTGAAATCGTGAGTTTAGAGGTGTTTGTAATTGCTTCTCGTGTGCATGGGGCCTTAGCCTTAAAAACAAGGCATGAAGTAGTGCATTATGATTTAAAAAAAAATCTACTGGGGGAATCTGCACATAAATTTCCTTTGGGATGAATAAAGTATTCTGAATCTGAACAAATCCACCAAGCTCATGAATATCGGTGAAAGCGAGCCACTTTCCTACTAGAGAGATTGCTGATTTGTTTAGATGTGTATATCTGTAAGCCTATTTTACCTTTTCAACCTACATAAAAGTGTAATTTTATTATAGTGAAGAAGAAAAAAAGTACATTGATTGTACAGTGTACCTGTAATTGTACAAGCACTATTTTAGCATGAAGCATGACGAGTTATGCAAGGAATCTATTGAGTTCTTTGAAAGTAGTTGCAGCATTGTGACGATAATCTGCCACTAGAGTACATGACTCTCTACGAGGACATAGAGTACAACATCAGAAATATTAACTGGACAGCTGAAAAGAACAGGAGCGTTTAAAATTGCAGCTAGCCACATGTAGTACAAAGAAAGGGCAGTCACTTTGAAGAAATCACAGACTGGGTGCTGAGATCAAACAGAGGTGAATATCACAGGAAACAAGGTCGCAAAGAACAGGACGAGGTCTAAAAGAGTTATTTTTACAGCAGGTCACTTGTAATTTTGGTTCAGCATCTAGACCCGTGGACCTGGCTTGAAACAGTGTGATTATTTATTTATATGAATAAATCATCAAATCCTCAGGTGCATGCACTGTAACCTGACAAACTCTTGGAGCCAAGGCCACATAATACTTTGGTGCTCTTTTCTTGGCGAGTGTTGTTCAAAAAAGACCTACCAATATGTTATTTTACATCATTTCAAACAGAGGAAGGATTATTTTATGAATGAAATATGGAGAACCTAAATATAATTTGACAGCAAGTTTATTTTATGTGTTGGTCTGTAACAGAATGAAAAAAAAAATATGGAAATAAAGGATAGAGAATGTTAGCTTGGGATCTAAGGTCATAGTAAGATGACAAGTACATCATAAAATCCATTATGTTATTGCTAAAGGCCAACTCCGACCTTCTGGCCAATTTGATACTGTGATTCAGCTCTCTAGATACTCACAGATCCATTCAGTAAAAAGCATGACAGGTCCTCTTAAATATGATATCTGGGGTCAAAAAGACCTCAGATCTCATATTTAGACTAAAATGCAATAAAAAACAAATTATGTCATTCTAAAAAAAAAAAAAAAAAAAAAAAAGTCCCTTTAAGAGCTATGGGCGGAAGTGACATTTAACGTTGCTTCTGCCCTGGAGTGATATGGAGATGGGTGGGGGCCATCTTCCCATCACTCGTCTCTTTTCCTTTCCTTTTCAATCTGCAACTCTATAATTTTCTGTAAAATGCAATGCAATATGGCTACCTGGAGGTGTTCTGTACACAGATGGTGTACAGAACTTCCCCCAGATATGCCATCTCCTGCTTGTGTGATTGACTGATTGACTTTCCCAGAAGTCTCCACTAAGTTACAAATTCAGTTTTGAGCATCCCCTGCAATAAAAATTAAATTTTTGGTGAACTACTCCTTAAAGGAAAATATGTCTAAAGCAGGCATGTCCAAAGTCCGGCCAGCGGGACAATTGCGGCCCGGTTTTGAACGGCCCGCCTGGTTATCTACACATATATATCTTTTGTGGCCCCCAGCGATCTCCCAGCGCCAGGGCCATAAAAGATATACTGTATTCATCGGTGTATAACTTTTGTGCGTGTTATACGCTGATCCCTGCTGCTTGTGGGTGAGGAGAAGCCCAAGCCGAGTACGGTGTGTACTCGGCTAGGCTCGGCTCCGCTCGTAGTCACGCCCAGTCCCACCATTGGACGTGTGTTATGTCAATCATAGAAGCCGGGCCAAGGGGCGGGACTGGGCGGGACTGCAAGAGGAGCCGAATACCGCCAAATACACAGGACAACTCGGCGGCAACATTTAAGCTGGCTGCAGATGGACACTTGAGCACGCTGGCTGCAGATGGACACTTGGACACACTGGCTGCAGATGGACACTTGGGCACACTGGCTGCAGATGGACACTTGGGCACACTGGCTTCAGATGGACAATTGGGCACACTGGCTGCAGATGGACACTTGGGCACTGCTGATCATTCCTGGCAATGATAGGTGCTGCATTCCTGGCAATGATAGGTGCTGCATTCCTGGCAATGATAGGTGCTGCATTCCCGGCAATGGTGAGTGCATTCCCGGCAATGATAGGTGCTGCATTCCTGGCAATGGTAGGTGCATTCCCGGCAATGATAGGTGCTGCATTCCTGGCAATGGTGGGTGCATTCCCGGCAATGGTGAGTGCATTACTGGCAATGATAGGTGCTGCGTTCCTGGCAATGGTGGGTGCATTCCTGGCAATGATAGGTGCTGCATTCCTGGCAATGATAGGTGCTGCATTCCTGGCAATGGTGGGTGCTGCATTCCTAGCAATTGGGGATCTGCAGATGGGCACTGACACTTATTTTGCTTCACAGTTCTTTATTTAAAAAAAAAAAATAGTTTTTTTTCCCCTGAAACTTCCCTCTTAAAGTGAAGGTGCGTGTTATACACCAATGAATAGGGTATATCCAAATAATACACCTAAACTCATCTCTTCACCACACACAGCCACAAAGGCAAGAGAATTATTGTTAAGTGGTGTATAAGTGCTCAAATGAACACACTTAGAACAAATTTTAATGGTTCAAAGGATGTCAGGCAAAATGGTCGGCCCTCGAGCATGTTCACTTCATCATATCTGGCCCTCTTTGAAAAAAATTTGGACACCCATGGTCTAAAGTGATGCAGACCCTGCAATTGTCCGCATGTGTAGCAGCTGACTGATAATTATAAAACCACTCCCATACAGATTCACTTTGAACATGGACACAGACAAACAAACAGCTATTTCTCCAGGATAGCATAAAGTAGGACTCTACAATGTAGTTTGTTAAAATCCTTGCAAAGTAAGAGGGGAATCTTTTCACAAAAGTGAAGTGGTGGTAAACCTCCGACATAAAATATGAGCAAAATGAGCACTTGTTATTTCTGTCTGCTGTCTCATTCATCTGACACCAAGAGGTAAAAAGGTGACAGGGGAGGAATCCCCAACTGATTGATGGCCTCACCTCTGTTTGTGTGCTGTGTGAAGGGGGGGGTGTCCCTTCCCTCCATATAGCTCCCAGATATCCTCATTGAGCTCTGTAGAGAATAAGTTTAGACTCCCGCCCTTAATTTCTGGAAGCTCAGATAAGCTTTATAACTTCTGCACTTTGAATGTAGAGAAGGGGAAACTGCTGATACATGGGTACAACTAATGCAGGAGGATTGTTTAATCTCTGTGTACCACCTGAAGCCAATCACTTCACTGAGTATATGTTAGGGTCTGATGATCTAGTATAAATAGATACTAAACACTGTGATATTATGATTCCTGTGCAGGAAGGTCTATGTTAAATGCTATATGCTTTAGAAGCTATTAATATTAACTAAATAAAGTGACATGAGGTTACCCTCTTATTGACAATAACCTTTTTTGCAACACACTGATTTCAGTGAACTTCTAAAAGGGCATTTGTCATTACGGATTTAATTGTACACTAATAACCTCTAAGGCCTCGTACACACGACCGAACATGTCTGCTGAAACTGGTCCGCTGACCAGTATCAGCAGACATGTTCGGTCGTGTGTACGGCCGACCGGACCGGATTCCCGGCCTAGCGGACAGGTTTCCAGCGGACAAATGTTTCATAGCATGCTATGAAACATGTCCGCTGGAAGCCTGTCCGTCGGACATGTTCGGTCGTCTGTACGACTCACCGGACATGTCCGCTCGGCCGAAAGCCCTTGCATGCGTCGAAGTGATTCGACACATGCGTGGAAGCATAGACCTTCCAGGGCATAGACCTTCCAGGGTCGCGCACGTCGCCACATCATCGTCGCGGCGACGGCGCGGCCACGTCACCGCGTTCGCTGTTCGCTGGGAATTTGGTCTGATGGTGTGTACAGCCATCAGACCAAAATCCGTCAGCGGACATGTCCGATGAAAACGGTCCGGCGGACCGTTTTCATCGGACAGTCCATCTGTGTGTACGAGGCCTAAATCACACATCTGGACACATTTTTTCAGGTTATTAAAAAGGTAAAATTTTCAGAATCATGACCATAATTGGTTAATGGTGTCACCTAGAGTAGGATCCCTGCCATCTTTTTTACCATTTCAAACAGAAGTTGGTGGAGATCTGTCATATAAAGAGGGTGGTGATAACACTGCTAATGACAGACCACTACCAATATTTGAGCAGGCAGATGAACTGGTCAAATACATTTTTTCTACCCACTTGCTAAATTACAAGCAGGATCCCTTCAGGTCAAACTCATGTTCAACCCTGGAGACGTATCAAGAGTTTTCTTTAGTGATTTAAATAGTACAAAAGTCATTGGATTGACATAGTGGCCAGGTAACTATTTTTAAATACGGCAGCCTACATATTTCTTTCTGAACAGGTTTCCTTTAACGTTTCATTTCTGGGTCTTTTAATCTCTAACATACCACTGATATTCTAAATGCAAGCTGGGAGACAAATACTTTACTTACCAACATCAGACATTTCAGGGACACTGGCAGTATAAATGTGTTCTAGAAAAGTTGGCTCATTATCATTAATGTCATGTATCTTTATGACAAACTCTGACTCCGGTTCCACAGGTCTCCCCGTCCTTCTATTTATTGCTTGGGCACGCAAGGTGTAATAGGCTTTTTCTTCTCTGTCAATGCGTCGTGTGGCATGAATGTCACCTGTTCTCTCATCAATGACAAAAAGAGTTCCTGCTCCATCTCCTGAGAGAATATATTTCAAGCTCCCATCACTTCTGTCTTGATCTGAATGAAGCTGTAGAAAAAATAAATAAAAAATAAATAGCACGTGGTTATATGTAATATGTGCACTTGCAGCATATGTATAAATTCTGTTTGTATACAGCAAATGAAATAGTTTCTTAATTAGTTGCCCTATTGCAATAAAGCCTTAGAAGTATTGACATGTACTAAGGGATATACAGTATCCAAGCTGCAATTGCTGACCTATTTTTGAAATGTGAGATGCCTGTCTCTCTCTGTGCTCGGAACTTTACTGAATTGGAACAAGTATATCTCTAGTAAAGTCAGAAATCCTTATCTGCAGATGTTCTTGGTCAGTGAATCATAATATATTAGGGTAACTGGATCGGCACGACAGTTAGTATTAGTATTTTTTTTAAAAGATCAGTAACCTATTTTTACATGTTCATCCCAGTACAGATTTCCAGATTTAGGCAGATTGGCTAATACCTTAGCTGTAGCTATTTAAAAATAATCTAAGGCATCACTTTTCATTTTACATAGAAATAATGGCCCAGATTCACAAAGCACTTACGCCGACGTATAACAAGATACGCCGACGTAAGTGCAAATGTGCGCCGTCGTATCTGTGCGCCGGACCCACAAACTAAGATGCGCCTAAAAAAAGGCTTCATCCCGCCGACGTAACTTGCCTATGACGGTGTAGGGTGGGCGCACATTTAGGCTGGATACATGGTGGCGTTCTCATTGATTAGCCATTCAAATATACAAATGAGTGAAATACAGCGATTCACGAACATACGTGCGCCCGACGCAGTGCGCATAAGTTGTACGTCCGGTGTAAAGTTATTCTCCATAAAGGAGGTGTAACCCAGCAGCAGACATGCAAAGGTCTGCACCAGGGAACACAAGCCGGCGTATTTTACGTTGGACGTGTCTGACTGGGCGTAGGTTACGTTCACGCCGTATGCAGTGATCCGGCGTAGTTTAGGCAGTTGTTGTGAGCATGCGCAGGGGGATGCGTCCACGTTTTGGCGCATGCGCAGTTCGTGATACGTATCTGGCTGGCGCTCGGCCCATCATTTGCATGGGGTCACGCCTCATTTGCATGGTTCACGCCCACTTCCACCTACGCTGGCTTACACCTTCGAAACCCAGCGCAGCGTTGGGAGCACTGGCTTGGTGAATTACATGCTTGCCTCTCTGCACTGCATTGGCGTAGCGTACATTGTTTGCGCTATGACGGCGTAATGTGCGCCCGCTCTCTGTGAATCTGGGCCAATGTTTTTACATCTGGGGCAGCTCTGATGATAGGTTTGGGTCCTATTTTTGAGTTGCTTCCAGCAGCTTTCTTTCAGATTTAAAAATTTCAAGTGAACAGGATAATTATTTTTATCTACTTTACTGACATAATGACAGTTCAGGTTGAATTTGCTGACTTTTCTTGTCTTGTTAGACATCAGAAATTAGAAAAACGAATGCAGTACTTGGCCTATATTGATGATGTAAACTTAACGTTTAACACTATGGTTGGGTTAAAGGGTGTTTTTCTTTGGTAAGGGCTACCAGGGTGGTATGAGAGCGAGAAAAAAACATGTTCATTATAAAAAGGTTTTATTTTGCTAGTTACACTATAACTTGCTAAATTCTGCTTTAAAAAAAGTTGACAGCTGGAATCTTTCAGACTATATTGGAAGAAAAAAATAGAGCTATAGACATGATTTCTTGTTTAACTTTGGCTATCAATGTATAGGCATTTTTCTAGAAAATCTAATGCCCTTCTCTAAAATAAAAATAAAAAACATGTTTAAGCCAATACCACACAGGAGATAACAGAATGCTTCCAAAATGAAACAAAGTAAACCCAAAAGAAGACCACATCTGTTATGAAAAGAAGGAATTCAATTGAATGCCACAATTAAAAAATATATATATATATTTGAAATTGCTCACAGCCAAGAGGCAGAGACCATTTTCCAATATGGGCCACGGTACTAACGCAGGGAGATAAAAGGAAATATTATCTGATAGAACACAGTTTTGGAAGAATGCCAATAGAGGGAAGCAGTAATCATTTCCTATCAGTTGATAGGCTGTCAAGAGAAAATGTTTCAACTATTTTCAATGTCTGGACAGGTGCCTTATCAATGATCAATCAACTAGGTTGCCTATCTGGCTCCTTGGCATGCAAGGAACATATATAAAAACTTCACAGTTTACACTTCACAGCATATGCCACAGGAATAGGGGCCATGAGACCATTTGTATATAGCTCAATATGCTTTACACTCAATTTTTTTTTTTTTTATGGTTGAACTGGATGGGCTTGTGTCTTTTTTCAACCTGACTAAATATGTAACTATGATAAATTTTAGTTTGGTTACACAAATCATGATTTGATCTTTCATTCTAACAAAAACACTTGTAGAAGTTAATACAGTGTGCAATCTATAAAAAATCTTGTGCGAACAGTCAAACACCCATTCAATTGGCTATTCACATAAGATTTTATATAGATTGCATAGTGTTTCCAATGTTCAGCAAATAGCTCACACTCAAATGTTCTTAAGCTATTTTTCTCTTATGATCGAATGTTATGGGTTGTTACATTTGCCCAACGAAATGCAATAAGGAAACTATTACAAACATATTACAATTAGTATTGGAATTATTTGCTACACTTGCAAAAATGTTGAGTTTTTTTTATAAACCAGACCCTTAAAGACCCTTAAAAATAAAAATAATAAACATATCTTCTCTTCCTCTGTGCCTTGCTAGCACTCTAGTTTCCTTCTCTTCTCTGTGTGCTCCCCATAGCTGTTTGCTATGGGGAAAAGCTGCAGTCTCACTCCCTAGTTGCACTGCCTGTGTTCATAGATGCACACAGCGTGGCTTGGCCTTCCCCAGCCCCCTCACAGCATTTGATTGACAGCAGCAGGAGCCAATGGCTTCTACTTCTGCCCAAGTCCCTGTGTGAGAAGAGGAAGAGAGGGGAGATAAAACTGTATCCAGCACAATGTTGGATTCCTGACAGGCTCAGCTAAGTGTTTGGGGGGGGGGGGGGGTATAGTTAGTGGGGTAATTTTTTACCCTAATGCAGATAATGCATTAAGGTAGAAAACTTTTGTATGGAAATCCATTTTAAACTGAATGTCTATCTAATATAACCATGTCATACAGGGTAACATGGCTACTATGTGATTTTGCTTCATAAAGAACAATGCTGTCACTCTCTCACAAAAAAACTGTATTACTGTGGTAATGCCTGTGATAGATTTTTTTTTCTTGCTTTATACTTCAAGAATGGCTATGCTTTAAAAAAAATAAGGCTGCCATGCCTTCATATGACCATTTGCAAAACCAAAATGTGAAATACTTCCCAAGCATACAATACAGAAGTTTAGGATTAGAGGGCAATGTATAGACAAAGTTGCAAATCTGCTGTTATCCCTTTCAACTTCACATTAGGAATGAGTTAAAAAAAAAGAGTTGGCATCTTTAAGCTCACACATGGGTTCACACTTTTCTGCTCTAGTGCATTGCAGTTATCTGTCTATTACTGCTAAGTGGTGTCATTTATTTTTAGTGGCACCCCAAGGCAATGCAGCTCCAACGCACATGTGTTGCAGCACTTCACAATTCACAGTAATACACTACTGTGTATTGTGTAGCACTGCTTTGCTAAAAATGGTGCATACCAGTTCTTTTTTTTTTTTTGGTGCATTGCCAGTCTATTTACTTAAAGTGGAAGTAAACCCTCCTATTGTTTTCAGCCAAGGAAGCTGCTATCTTGGCCTCTGTTTAATCTGCAACTGCCACGATGCTGCACATGTGATCAGTTATGAAACCAGCCATTGGATGGTTTGACAGTTTGGTTGAGAGCACAAGCAAATGTGACATCTAGCATTTCCGGCATGCCGGGAATGTTGACTGTTTTTTTAAACTATCAAATAGATGGGTTTACTTCCGCTTTAAATGAGCTACACAGAACAATGTAATGCACATTAATGCACAAACAATTCTTACCACAATGCACTGCACTGGAAATGTGTGAAGCCAACCCTAATATTTATAGAAACAGTGAAGTTTCTGAATAAGAAAGTTTGAAAAGTAACCTTTTGACATTGCCTGTCAAGCTCAGATCTATTACTTTTTGTTAAAAAAAATAAGGCCCCCTTCACATCTCTGCAAGTGATTTAGTGAGTTACTATCTATGCATTGTGATACATCACAAAACACATGCAAAGTTTCCTAGGGTGCCATTCAAAATGAATGGCGCAGCAACCCACCACACAGCAAATATTGTGTTTTACTGAGTGATACTTCAAAGCTCAAATGTAAAGCCAGACTTAAAGTTTGATAGGCAAACAAAAGGAAAGCATACTAATTATTTAGTGTGCCATTAAATGTCATGATGCAACAATGAACACTTTCAATAATTCCTACCACATAGAATTGCTGTTGCAATCTTTCATAGTTGGAGTGGAAACGTCCGTGTACAGTTCTAAAAATTATTGTTAGTCTTAAAACATTGAAATATTTTTTTTTTCAATATTTTTTTGTCATTCTTGTGTTTAATTCCCTGTGAAGAGAACAATAAATTACATAAGCTCACCCAAGCATTACCTGGATGTTCACCTTTGCTTTGAAACTAGTATCTCTTTGTAAGCAACCCATATGGTTTTTAAGCCCATCTCTGGGAAAAATGATCCCCTGCAGTTGGACTACTCCAGTACTGTATAGATTACATTATTGTTTAGTTCTGGGAGGTTTCAAAAAGCAGTATTACCTACTCAGTCCTCTACTCACCCAGCAGCTGGGGCTCTACTTTACATTCTGTCAGTGGACTTTCACTTGGCTATGGGTCAGCCTGGACAGAGCCCATCTGAAGAGCTAGTAAATAAAACTGCCTTTTGTTCCTCCTAGACCTAAATGAGCATGTAACCCTTGTAGTGCAAAGACTTTACAGCAAGGGTGCATTTTTTCTTTTCCATGGAGTTCAAGGGGGTGAAAAAGGTTCAGGAGGGCATTTTTTTCAATATGAAACCAAAATCACTAACACAGAGACATGACCTCAAACTGACTGGAGGAAAGTTCAAAACTAATATTAGAAAATATTATTTTACAGAAACGGTAGTTGATGCTTGGAATAAACTTCCAGCAGAGGTAGTAAGTCAACAGTAAATGGCTTCAAACATGTTTGAAACAAACACAGATCTTTAAAAAAAAAAAAAAAGAAAAAGACAGACTGGATGGACTACTAAATCTTTTCTCTGCCATCACTTTTCTATGTTTATATCTTTCTAAAGGAATTTAGAAACAGTGGGCCAGATTCACAGAACAGATACGATGGCGTATCTCCAGTTACGGCGATCCACAAAGGTTTTTCCCGTCGTTACGTCGGCGCAAGTCTTAGTTTCCCGTCGCAAAATTAGGGGTACTTTAACATGGTGTAAAATTACTCTACCATGTTAAAGTATGCCCTTCATTCCCGCGTAGCTTTTGAATTTTTTTTCCCAGCGTAAGTACGTTACACACGTCGCGATTCACAAACACGTCATACCGCCATAATTTTACGCAAAGCACGTCGGGAAAATTGCGAATGGAGCATGCGCAGTATGTCCGGTGCGGGAGCGCGCCTTATTAAAATGGTACCCGCCCCATTTGAATTGGGCGGGCTTGCGCCGGACGTGTTTACGATACACCGTCGCAAGTTTCCAGGTAAGTGCTTTGTGGATCGGGCACTAACACTGAAAACTTGCGGCGGTGTAACGTAAACGGGTTACGTTACACGGCCGCAATTCTACGTGAATCTGGCCCAGTATAGGAAAGGTGCATTTTGGCAGAACAGTACCTTGAAAAATAAAAGTGTTTGCCAGTACGCAATCTAGTTAATCAGCTAGATTCATAAATGTGAAGCTACATTGTTGAATGAAGCTACTTCTGATATGTCACCTGTAAAAATAGTAAATACTACCTATTTCACTGCCCACTATAGCAACCAATACTACAGTTCAATTTCCTCTGTCCCCCATTCTACTCAATGGTTCCTCCTGATGACCCCTGCATCACTACTGCTTCTCATAGTTAGATCATTGGAAGGAACCAATGAGGACAGAGGGGGACATAGGAGAATTACATTTATAGAAGTATGTTTTCTTACAAAGTTCTAATTCTATATCACAATATATCCAAACACACTCAGTGTATGCTCCTTATTGTCCTATACGTAAACACATACAGAATTTATAAATTAGAATGTCAGAGCTAGGGTCAGGAGTTGCTTGACCTCAGCTTTAGTCTTGCACCAGTTATCTTCAAAATTGCTTGGAAACCAAAATTATGTTGGTTATTCAACAAGCAGAGAGAGTGCAGATTATTCAGGAAGCAAACCCACCTGTCCAATAAGTGAGGAGCTTCATTAAATCTAGCAGCAGGTAATTGCAGACATATATTATTTAAAAATAAAAATGCATGGATTTTATGATCTAAGAGATGATCATTTTGCTTGCTGTACAGCATTAGAAATTCACTATCCCCTAATTCAACTGTCAACTAGACTTAAGTCTGCCCAAAAATGCTTCTTTCTTTATTTCCTTTTTTTTTTCTTTAAAGAAAAAAAGCACACACAAGAAAGTATTCCTAATCGTCTTTTGCCTATCACTTTCAATTCCCCCTACTCTAATATTAAGCAACTAACAGACACTAAATCTTATCTTGCATAAAACCTGTTGTGTTTGTATCAGTAGCCAGATTGCCCTGAGCCACCAAAGCAGGGCAGAGCAGATAATACATTTGTAACTGTTAAAACTACCAATACATTTTCAATGTCAAATGTTGCTGTCAATGACCAAAAGGCAAACAATTAACACATTTAACATGGGTAGAAGATTTTCCAGATAGCAATAATCAAAACAAAATAAACCACAATTCAATAAATGTAGAGCTAATATGATAATTCAAGAGAAAACAAATTGTGATAATACCTCTAATTAGCACTTTTGTAAGGCATTTTTGAAAATATGATGATTAGGGATAAATGTGGTGGATCTGTGGTAAGGATGTGTGGTATTTTGGGTGCAGTCAATTACATTTATTTTTCCTGCAGTCTATTACCCCTTGTGGGTTGTGCTACTGAATACCAGGTGGCTCTTTAGACTTTGTTCCTTCATCTTGGACAAGCTGGCCTCTAGCACAATCTCAAGATAACAAACACAGGTCTAAAATGAGACACAAGCCAATGGGAATGGGGCCATATATTAAGACAGATGGCACAGAGAATTGTCTTCCAAAAATATTACAGTTGTAGAATTTTAGGATTTTATTGGGCCATTTATTTTTTGACAAAAAGTGTGGAGTGGAGAAGGTCAGATGTAAGGAAGAACAATGTATAATATGCTGGCATTAGTAGCAACAGGAAAAACAACAGGGCAACCAGGGCAGCAATGGCTTTATTCTAACATTCCAGATCATCTATTTCAATTAGAAAGGTAATGTAACAGGTAGTCTGGATGGAGACCAACGGTAGTGCCATTTCATTTTTTAAATGGTATGTAAATGTCTTAGTGACCTGATTGGTTAGTGGGATATTGCTTATCAAAGTTTGCAAAACATGTTATTTATGTGTTATTGTTTAATTATTGCATTCAATTATGGATTTTTGTCTGTTGTCTTGGATAATTTGTTTTATTGAATGATAGTACTAGGAAAATTTGGACAGCAGGGGGGCTTTTGGGCATATTCAAAATGTTCCATTATAGTTTCTATTGGTGCCAGAAGCTATCCAGCAACATATAGCTAGATTCACATAGGGCAGCGTATCTTTATGCCGGCGTAGCACAATCTATTTGCACTGCGCCGTGTAACATAGTGAGGCAAGTACTGTATTCACAAAGCACTTGCCTCCTAAGTTACATCAGCGTAGCGCAAATGGCCCGGGGTATCCCCGCCTAATCCCCGCCTAATTCAAAATAGGCAGGTAGAGGGCGTGTTGTATGGTAATGAATCGTGACCCCATGTAAATGAGGGCCGTTTGTACGGCGCATGCGCTCGCATGCTCAGAATCACGTCGGAAATACTCAATGCTTTAGACGTGAACGTCACCTACACCCAGCCCCATTCACGTATGCTTACGCAGATGTAAAATACAACGGCTGTTCCGTCGTCCATACCTTGCATGGGTGCGCCATCTTTTTGGTGGTTTATCTTTACGCCTGAAAAACGCCTTACGTAAACAGCGTATCGGGCGCAAGTACGTTCGTGAATCGGCGTATCTTGCTAATTTACATATTCTAGGTGTAAATCCACGTACACGCCCCTAACGGACAGCGTAAATATGCAGCTAAGATACAACGGCGTAGGAGACTTACGCCGGTCGTATCTTAGCAACAGAGAAGCATATCTCAGTTTGAGAATACGCTTAAAGATACGACGGCGCAGATTCGGACTTACGACGGCGTATCTACTGATACGCCATTGTAAGTCTTACTGAATCTGGCTAATAGTATTTAAGGATCACCAGTTTTTATATCTGTTTGTGCTGCTTGAGAAAGGATGTCCGAAGCACATCGCAGTGTTTTTATTTTAGTTCCAAAAAAGGCATGATTTTTGTTTTATACTGGACTATTAAGTAATCATCAGTAGAAAATGTTTTCTTTTTGGTTCTTTGTATTGAAGTCTCATACTTTTTAGCAGTATGCTGCTCAGAGATAGGAGCTCTTATTGCTTCTCTGTGCTCAGATACCACAAGTGATCATTATAAATGGCCATCACATAGTATCCATTTGTATTGTGGAATTTCCTTGGACACAGACAGACTTAGTAAACATTACTTTTTTGTCTATTTAAACAAAAAATTATACATCCATGTGCTCTTTTCTTAGAGACTGTTTCCCTTTTTTTTCACAAAATTGTCTTGATACCTGAAAATGGTTTAAGCTGAACACTAGGCAGATATGAAAACACATTTTAACCTAGTTATATGTTAAAGTGGAGCTAAAGTCCCAGTGCAGAGAGACTTTTATTGCAGAAGAGACATGGACTGTCTCTTCTGTAATAAAATGCCCCTACCTGCCGGCTCGCCGTCTCTTTTGGCACTGTAAACTGAGCTTCACATGTGCAGCTCAGCTTACAGTGCCAGGTCGCTCTCTGAGTGGTAGGATGATGGCCTCCTGCACATGCGCAGGGGGACATCTTCCCCACCGGACAATGAAGAGGCCCAAAGACTGGCACTTAGAAGAAGATGCCAGTGAAGGACCGTTGTACAAGTATGTATTAAGACTTTAGTTTTGCTTTATTTCAAAATTAATTAGGGGTATTTCTAATCAACATAGCATAAGTCCTGGTATCAAGCTCTTGTAACTCATTGAAGAGCAGCACTAAAACTGGGAGCAGGAACAGATCAAACCATGCTCTTTTTCTCAAAACTTTTAATTGCAATTTGAGAGCATTCCTACAGGAGGAGAAAATAAAGGAATGGACCTACTACTGTGCTGCTTCCTTATTGTCCAGTTGGAGGCTGGGGTAAATAATAGATTTGATTGTTTTGCTTAATTGCAGTGTAGTTTATAGTAGGGTTGGTCATCTGCGTACATGCTGAGTTTATACTGTGAACCCGATTTGGGATAACCCGCAATGTCTGGGTGCTGTAAAATAGCTGCTGCCAGGGTTTCCATTGCAAGGGAAAATAATAGGGGGAGAGTGGGCACCCCTGTCTAGTTCCCTTACCCACCTCAAAGGAATTTGGCTTACAGCCTGAGATACGGATTCTTGTTCATGGATTGGTGTAAAGGCAGGCTTTAAATGCATCAAAGAATTCACCTTGAAAACTAAAGCGTTGTTAAATAGCTGCTAGATATTCCCATGTGACACTATCAAATGCTTTGTGGATATCTAAGCTCAGCAGAAGAAGGGGAGATGAAATTATATTAGTTTCTTGAATAATATTAGTGGCCAAACATTTGTCTGTCTGGGATATGTGGAAATTACTGCTGTTAACCTATTTGCTAAAAGTCTACTAAAGATCATTGTCATGGTTTATGACTGAGATAGGACGAAAGTTAGAAGGTTCAGAGTAGTCTTTACCTTGTTTGGGGTCTAAGGACATGTTGGCAAGTAACATTTCAGAAGTGGCCTCCTTTTGAGGGATTCAATGATATGCCTAACTTCTTCCCCTGTGCAGGGTGAATTTAGAGATTCTCTTGGGGATAGAGACAATGTTTGGATGGGAATACAAGCCATCCTGAAGGATTCAGGAGGTATGGTGGAAAATGGTGAAAGTAGCAGGTCACCATAGAATTTTTGAAATATGTCAGTTATCTCTGAATGATGGGATGCTATGGGCCAGATGGGGCACAGAGTTTATATACATGGGATGTTTTAAGTGTTTGATTGAGCTTCCTAGTGAACATTGTTGTATGAGTTGCTATTAAGGAGGAGGATAGCTTAGGACCAGCATAAGGATTTCTCTGTTTTGAATGAGAAAAGGGAATCCAATTCAAGTTTTCTTGTGCGAATATGTGAGAGTAGTGTATACAGTGTAGTTTATAGAGAGGTCCAGGACCAGGCTATGCTGTCTGCTAGAGATGCCTGGCCTTAACAAACAGGCTGTCTTTGCAGAATATTTTTTTCTTTTGGCAGGTAAATCCTGGAAATAAACCAAAAACACTGTGTAGTCTGTGCATGTATTCATACAAACTCATCCAATATATTTCTGCAACTGTAACAGCTTAAACTATATCCCTATATTATTTCTGAAATGTGACTTGAGAGGTCACAAATCATAAGCGGCGGCAAAGTGGCTGTGATATCCTGACTGGACATCATATGACGTGATCAGGATATCACTGCCGGAGCGCGCCCGTGGGGGCATGCACCACGGCAAACGGAGGTGTTGTGTGTCAGTCTGACACACAGCAACTCCGATCGTGATATGAAGCCTCTGACAGAGGCTTCTTACCATGTGATCAGCTGTGACCAATAACAGCTGATCATCGCCTGAATCAGGAAGGCTTTCCTCGGTTCACGCTGATAGGGAGATTGGCAGCTCTCCCTGTCAGAGGGGGGTCTGTGCTGATAATCAGCTCATTGATTATCAGCACAGCCCCCATCAAAACGTGACAATCAGTGCCAAACACCTGCCAGTCTGTCCCCTATTAAATGCCCATCAGTGCCCACATCAGTGCCCACAACAGTGCTAATCAATGCCCACAACAGTGCCATTCAGTGCCCTATCAGTAATGCTTGTCAGTGCCCCATCACAGTGCCAATCAGTGCCACTCCGTAATGCCTGTCAGTGCGCCATCAAAGTGCCAATCAGTGCCACTCAGTAATGCCTGTCAGTAGCGCCTCACCAATGCTGCCTAACCAGTGCCACCTATCAGTTCCCCTGCAGTGCCCATCAGTACCACCTATCAGTGCCCATCAGTGGAACCTATTAGTGCCGTCTATCAGTGCCGTCAGTACCACCTATCAGTGCCACCTATCGTTAAATTGTCAGTCTTTTTTCGTTTATAGCGCAAAAACTAAAAACTGCAGTTGTGATCAAATACCACCAAAATAAAGCTCTATTTGTGGGAAGAAAATTATAACAATTTAGTTTGGGTGCAGCATAGCATGACCACGCAATTCTCATTCAAAGTGTGACAGCGCTGAAAGCTTAAAATTGTCCTGGGCAGGAAGGGGGGAAAGTGCCTGGTATGGAAGTAGTTAATGAGTGGAAAAGTGCATCAGGCTAAAAAATTTCAATAGCTATGTCAATGGTACAATCAGCACATGTCAAACGAAGGAGACAGGAGAGAGGGTTTAGAGACTGTTGTGACATGAAACAAGTGTATTGAGAGAGGATGTGATCTGTAAGGTGTCAAGACTATCCATCCTCTGGCAGATTTCCACGCAGGAGAATGTGCTTTTCGTACCGATTGTTCCAATTTCCAATAAGCCGTGTGCTTTGGCTGGCGTGTTTGGAGATTATCTAAAGGCCCTGGCTGGGTTTGGCCACAAGTACTCTATTTAGCATATCTGGTAAGAGTCCCCCTTATTTGGTGATTCTATTTGGTGGTGGCTTTTCCTGGTGTGCTCATCATCCTGTGTTATCTGCGGTACATCACCATATGCTGTATATATATTTCTTTCATGTTTTTCGGATTCCATATCTACCCACACCATTGGAGGAATATTATTTGGATCATCAGCAGCAGTTTCCATAAAGACCCTTGCTGGGGGTTTCCAGCTGCAAGCCCTAAGTGCTTGCCCTTCTGGTAAGCGCATAGCTTTTTTATCCTTTCACTGGTGGAGGAGTTTTGTTTGCCAGTCACGGTTAAAAACTTCACTCAACAATTAACCTGAATTCTCAATATATCTTTATTGTTCATTGGACACTTATGGACACTTAAAATTTTTTCTCATTTATTTTTCACATTCACATATGTTTAGCGCAACTTATTTGTTTTGTTTTGATTGGATATTGTGTGTATATCACAATTTTTGTTGCAGCTTGTTTAAGTTTTTGTTTGTTTCACTTAGTTAGCTTAGCGCAGTATCATATTTTTCCTTTATGTCAATGGTAACCTGTCAGAATGCTTGATTTATAGTAAAACTGGGACATTATTAAAATGCAAAGGGAAACTCATTGACATAGGCAGCAATTAACTCTTATGAATCCATGAGGCTCTTTTGGAATGCATAGTGCTGTCAATATAACCCCTTCACAAGAACTAGAAAATGTTGAGGTAGCTGTTAAGCCAGTTTATAGGAGGAAAAGGACACAGGGATATTTTCTTTTTGCATTATGATGATTATTTCTAGTCCAGTGAGCAACTGTTTGGCACAAGAAACCACAAAGTTGCTATGGAGATAAGTGGTGTCACCATCCTGGCTTTGTACAGTAGTATAGCAGGAATGTGTGACTCATAAGTTGGCACATTAAACAATTTACATATAGTTGTTTCAACTGTTTATATAGCTGCTTGGATTCGGCTTTAAATTGACATCCAATACTATTTTAAAAGAAATCTATACAAGTATGTGTACTTAACCACTTAAGGACCGAGCCTTGGCGGCTTCCCTGGTGGTCCAGTGTGGGCAGTGTGGGCATCCGAAGGGGGGGTGCGCCGATTGGCTCTCCTCTACTCCTGTCTGTCAGACGCGAGTGAGGAAGAGCCGATCAACGGCTCTTCCTATTAACATCGTGATCAGCCGTGATTGGACACGGCTGATCACGTGGTAAAGAGCCCCCGCCAGAGGCTCTTTACCGAGATCGGAGATGCAGGGTGTCAGACTGACACCCCCCATCACCGATCCCCGCACTGCGCGCCCCTACGCCCCCTGATGTCCAGTCAGGATAATACAACCACTTCCCGGACGTCAATTTACTATTGAACGGGTGGGAAGTGGTTAAACATATGTGATAAAATCATTACAAATTATATTTAAAAATACATGAGTCAAGTCCCATCACATTCTGTACATTATGCATCCCACTCCAAAGATTTTTTTTTTTTCATTAAAAGTAGTGTCAACACACCAAGTTAAAAATCCTTCACCACCACCAACAGATTTCAGACTGATGAATAGTAAAAGAATATTGGCACACATTACTCATGTAATAATGTATACAATACAGGCAGTATATATTATTCCATAAATCCTTAAATATCCATGTGGTCCTAAAAAGCACCAATGGCAGCCATCCCAGAGCAAGACAAATCCATATGCAGAAATAAAAAAGAAGAGAAGGAAGCACCTCCTTTAGTGTAGTATTTAAAAACATAAAAAATAACAAACATGTTATACTTACCTGCTCTGCACAAGGGTTTTGCACAGAGCAACCCCAATCCTCCTCTTATGGGATGCCATGTTGGCACTCCTGGCCTCTCCCCTTCATTGGTTGCCCCCACGCAAAGCTGCTTTGCATGGAGGCACCCCTGCGGGCTCGCATCCGAGTCCTGATGCTGCGTCCATTGACACAGACAGCAAGACTCGGCCCCGCCCCACTGCTCTCATGTCACTATCAATATGTCCAATGAGACATCACTGGATCGGATCAGGTTCAGATAAGCAAAAGGGCGGTCTGAAGGCAGCTGCAGCAAAGAAGGTTTTTCACCTTAATACATAGAATGCATTAAGGTGAAAAACCTTGAGACTTTACAATCACTTTAAAAACACTCAGAGAATGTGGTCAGGATAATCATTTGTCACAATCAAAGAGGGGCACCGCCACTTGTCCTCATCGTGCAGGACTCACCAGTGTACTTCTGTCAGACGCAGATGAAAAGGAGAATGCAATTACTGTATATACTTGAGTATAAGTCGATCCGAATATAAGCTGAGGCACCTAATTTTACCACAAAAAAATGTGAAAACATATTGACTCAAGTATAAGCCTAGGGTGTCCATCTGCATGCCTCACTGTGCCTCACTGTGCCTCACGTTTCCTCACTGTGTCCATGTGCATGCCTCACTGTGTCCATGCCTCACTGTGTCCATGCCTCACT
Source organism: Rana temporaria (assembly GCF_905171775.1). Lineage (NCBI taxonomy): Eukaryota > Metazoa > Chordata > Amphibia > Anura > Ranidae > Rana > Rana temporaria. Next base: position 224,639,450 of record NC_053493.1, read on the forward strand.
GTGTCCATGCCTCACTGTGTCCATGTCTCACTGTGCCGATGCCACACTGTGCCCATGCCTCACTGTGCCCATGCCTCACTGTGCCCATGCCTCACTATGCCCATACCTCACTGTGTCCATGACTAGACTGACGTTTAACATGGAAGTCTATGGAAGGGGTGCCCGGCTTTGAAAAATCAGTGCTCCCAGCCATAGGTTCCCTCAGACAACAAACGTTGCACACTTGTAGAGGAAGAGTTGGGCTACATGGCCGGTACTGGGTACCCAAAGATCAGGTGCAAAAAGGTGACTCAAGTATAAGCCGAGGGGGCATTTTCAGCACAAAAAAATGTGCTGAAAAACTTGGCTTATACTCGAGTATATACAATATGCCATGGAGGAATCCTACATAGCACAACAGTATTTCAAACCTCACCATTGCAGGGTCGCAGCTCCTTCACCCCTTTAAGATGTCCAGGCAAAATAGCCACAATCAGCAGCACCAAACTAGTTATTTTATCCAAATTTTTATATCACTATATCTACAGTTAAATGGGGTGGAGAGGACACTGTGCCACAGTGTTCTTGGTCTTCCTGACTTTAAATATTTTATGGGGATTATAAGTTGCTTAATTTTCTGTGATATAAATTCAGATCGGTAGAATGTACCTTACAATTCCACAGTACAGAGTCCTTTAGTGCAAGCAAATATCTCTATCAAAATATCAGCTTAAGGTCTCTTCCACACAGGCGGACTCCGTCCTCCAGCTCCCGCCGGCTCAGTGGGACATCTCTCCGCTGATCTCTGCTGAGCCGGCAGATGACAAGTCCCTCTCTGCTCACTGAGCGGGGAGGGGCTTGTGCAGCGCAGATGTCTCCTATGGGGAGATCTGATGAAAATGGACAGCATGTCCGTTTTCATCAGATCTCACCCGATCCGCCATAGACGGATGGGGACATATCGCCATCCGTCCGATTTTGGCGGATTGGAACGGATCAGATGTCAGCGGACATGTCTCTGCTGACATCCGATATTCCATAGGACTGCATGGAGTGGCCGTTCAGGTCCGCCATCAAAACTGACGATGTGTGAAAGGGGCCTAACAGTAAATCTATTTGTACTGTAACTATCTTATCTAGAAATAGTGTAACATGGCTTAATTCATTCTCCAAACAGTCATACCTTCATTCTCCAAATATGTTTTTCTCCATTCCAACTTTTTTTTTTTTTTACAATTGCCAGTAAATGCTTCAGCCCTGGAAGGATTTACCCCCTTCCTAATCAGATTTTTATTTGCGATTCGGCACTGCATTGATTTAGCTGACCACTGCACAGCCATGCAACATTGTACCCAAACAAAATGTACGTCCTTTTTTTTCCCCACAAATAGAACTTTCTTTTGGTGGTATTTGATCACCTAATTTTTTGCAAAAAAAATGACAGTTTTGAAAAAAATATATATATATTTTACTTTTTGCTATAATAAATATCCCCAATATATATATATATATATATATATATATATATATATATATATATATATATATATATATATATATATATATACAAAAAGGTCGATATGTACTCTTCTACATATTTTTGGTAAAAAAAAAAAAAAACGAAATATAGCTTGTTTTTACTAATTTATCACAGTTTGGCCCAACAGTTTATAAAATGCATCAGCACTTATGCAACAAATCACTTGTGTATGTTGATTAATCAAACAAACACGTTTTCTTCTTATACTGTCTCTTTCTGAAGCCACATTAATTATTTAATTTTACTTTTCAATAATCGGCTCCTATTCTGTGATTTGTTGCTTTTCAATTTCACCAGCCTGACCAATGGAAATCCATTGGGTTTGTCTGGAATAATACAACTTCACATACAGTCCCTTGAAAGTAGGTCACACCAGCGCTTCATCCATTCCGCTCCTGCAAGTATCCAGTAAGAAATAAAATAAATGCATTGACATAGGTCCTCTGTACTTGCATGCATGCACTGCCTGTCTAGGGAACTACTCACGTTCATACTGTGCAGACATTTAACACTCTGCCAAGCAGCTAAAGCTATAAGTTAGGTTGCAAGTCAGCATAGACTGTATAATACAATAACCCTCTATGAAAAGAACTCTAACATAATAATTGGTTGGTTTAACATTGTATAGCTGTCCATTTTTTCTGTCATATTTGTATTCTTAAGAGGTTTTTTTGATTCCCCTTACAAGTGCAATACAACAATAACATACAGCAAATTAAACTGCCTGTGACAGCAAAACCTTACATTTTATTTTGCCTCAGTTCGAACATACAATCTCTAACGTAGCAGTTAAGCATAAGTTAATTTACTTCTGCAGACTTTCACCTAAAAAATAAAAAAAAATAATAAAATTATAACATTTATTCTCCCCTCCCTTTTTTTTTTTTTTTGGGAAGGACTCGGAGAAACCACCATATAGTAAAGGAAGGTAGTATTGATCTACCTTTAAGTGTCAGGCGTTTTAAATGTTATATGTAAAGATTTTTTTTTTTAATAAAGAGAGATTAAACAAAAAAAATTAATCTGAACAAGGACACCTCTTAACCATTTCAGCTCCATTTTTTTCTTTTGTCGCATACATATAAAGATCCTATTTTTTGGCAATAAAATGACATAAACTCCCAGAACATTATATATTTTCTGAAATCAGAGGCTCTGTAGAATAAAAAGGTGATACTTGAAAATTTTAGTTTTTACATGATATTTGCGCAACTATTTATTGAAAGCAAATTTTCTAGAAAAAATATAGTAAAATTACTTTTAGTGCAAAACCACGCCATATAATTCCCACTTTGGGTTAAAATATAACATATGAGGTTGCATTGAGTAAATAGATACCTAACACTCTAAGTTTTAAAATTCTGTGCACCCGCAATATCGCCAAAAGCTATGGTGCCCAAAAATCACCATATGCAACACTTTAACCACATACCGACCGCCGAATGCCAATTTACAGAATGGCATGATCTGCCTAGCGGGCGTGCATGTGCCCGCCGAGCGCCGGAGTATGCCCGCAGGTCCCGCAAACTTGATGTTCACAGTGGCCCACGATTTTGGTGAGAAGAGGCAGACCAGGGAGATGCCTATGTCAACAAGGCATTTCACTGTTCTGCCTAGCAACATGACATGGATCTACTGTCATCAGGAGCAGTGATCTGTCATCGGTAGCACATTACTGTCTTCGGGAGCAGTGATCTCTGTTATGTTGTAGTGAGAACATACCCCCTAGAGTTATAACACATCCAAGGAACACACTTAACCCCTTGATTGCCCCCTAATGTTTAACTCCTTCCCTTGCAGTGCCATTTTTACAGTACCCATAGGCTATTTTTAGCTTGGATCGCTGTACAAATGTCAATGGTCCCAAAATAGTGTCAAAAGTGTCCGATCTGTCTGCCGCAATGTCGCAGTCATGATAAAAATCGCAGATTGCCACCATTACTAGTAAAAAAAAATATCAATAATAAAAAGGTCATAAATCTATCCCCTGTTTTGTAGACGCTATAACTTTTGCGCAAACCAATAAATATACACTTATTGCATTTTTTTTACCAAAAATATGTAGAAGAATACATATCGGCCTAAACTGTGGAAGAAATTTTTTTTTTTTTTATATTTTTGGGGGGGATATTTATTATAGGAACAAGTAAAAAATATATATTTTTTTTAAATTGTCTGTTTTTTATTTTTTTTTGTTTATAGTGCAAAAAAGGACAAATGCCACCAAAAGAAAGCTCTATTTGTGGTAAAAAAAAAGGACATCAATTTTGTTAGAGCACAATGTCGCACGACTGCACAATTGTCAGCTAAAGAGACGCAGTGCCCAATCACAAAAAGTGCTCTGGTCAGGAAAGGTGTAAATCCCTCCGGGGCTAAAGTGGTTAAAAGGCATTACAGCTCATCAATTTAGAGTTAACTAAGATATCTTGTGCTACAATTGTTGTTCTCACTCTGATGTTCATAGCGATATGTCACCCTGGGCCTGCGTTCATGTTTGCGCAGGTGTGCGGGGCAACAGGGGTTTTGGCTTGTTTTATATATTTTATTATAATTTTTTTTATGTGATTGCTATCACAAGGGGTTAATTAACCCCATGTGATAGCATTGGACAGGTGACAGGTACTCTTTTTGGAGACATTAGGGATTTAATAGACCCCAATGTCTCCCCTGCCCTTCACACCACAGATTGGCTTGGTTAGATGGTGACAACACTTCCGGTTTCATTGTTTGCATGTGAGATTGAGGCTTGTATTTGCCTCAGGCTCACTGCAGTCTTTCTCCTCCAGCCAGTGGATGTGTTCCCAGGCTTCGGCAAGCACACCAGCCAGTGGATGCGTTCCGCCCCCAGCACTGCCCATCATGTAAATATCTGTCCCTTTCATGAAAATATCTGCACCTCTCCTACATGAACGTGCCTTGGCAATGCGAGACAACAGCTGATATAAACTCAACAGTTCTCAGGGTCCATTCTGGCCGGGCATTTTTCGATAGGGGGCATTTGTCGACAGGAAACCGGCTCTACAAAACCCACACAAGCTGATGGCTGCTGTGTGTGATTGAGAAATGCAAGATCATCAGGGTTCTGCTTCGCTTTTCTCTGTCGAATCTGTCGAAGGGGAAAATGCAACAGTGAAAAATCATGTCTTTTCTGCTGCTAAACCTGACTATGCAATGGGGCATAGCTGCATACATTTCAGAACTGAAGATGGAGAGAAATACGAATCCACTGGCTGACACAAAAAGGTCCAATACTGCATTTAACCACTTCAATTCTGACACTTTAACCCCCTTCCTTTCCAGTCCAATTTCCAGCTTTCTGCACTGACATACTTTGAATGACAATTCAGCGGTCATGCAACACTATACCCATATGACATTTCTGGCATTTTTTTTATACCAATAGAGCTTTCTCACTGGGTTATTCAATTTGCTAAACTATCTAAAAAGCATGGTGCATTTTGAAAAGAAAACAAGTATTTTTTTTTTATAACATTTTGCAAATAAATAATCTTTCTTCATAAATTTAGGCCAAAACATATACTGCTACATTTCTTGTAGCAAGGTGAAAATAACCCAAATTAGCCTGTAGGGAGTCCACAGTCTATGGTATATACAGTATATCTAAAAATCGATCAATCCTGATGTATTCTTCACCTGATAATGCCAGAACGCTACACAAATCCCTCAAATGGCCCCTTTTTGGAAAGTAGACAGTCCAAGGTATCTGGTAAAAAAAATTTTAAGTTGTATTTTTTTGTCACAATTTTTAGGAAATTAAGAAATTAAAAAAAACGTTTTTTTTGTTTTTTTTCACCAGTGCAATACAGCACCATTATATCACAACTGGTGTGAGAGTGGTCAAGGACACTTTTGAATATATTTTTATTTTTTTGTACTTCTTTTTATTTTTTTAACATTTTTTGCAATACAGTTTTACCATAGTAACACTCTACTACTCTGGGGGAGTGATCAGGATTTTTTTTAACGCACCATGATTACTTATTACAGTGAATTTTACTGTTATAAGCCACATTTTTTTTTTAATAAAAAACATTAATTCGGTGTTTACTGTTGTGATTAACTGTGATTGGCCACAACTAATCACATGGTACATGTGACCAATCACAGAGATCAAAACAAGAGTACACAACGAATGGCATGAATCAAGCCATTCATTGTGTACAATTGTCATGTGATATGCTGCGACTGGTCAGGAGGGCCAGTACACTGATCCGTCATCCGCTGTGTCTGGTGGACACAGCAGGGACAGATCACAGCAGAGCATGGCTTGTGGAGAGTGCAAGGTGCTATCCTGGGAGGACATTATAAAACACCCACCCTGCTGTCATTTTTCAATAGGCTTGGTGGGAAGCAGTTAAAAAGTTTTTTTCCTTAATGCACTCCCTGTATTAAGGTAAAAATAGGGTTTGCCACTTGCTGTGCACCCCTCCTCAAACTTTTAACTGAGTACTGTATCGATGCAGCACTGTGCCAATCTACAGGTTTTTAGTTTTTTTAATCTTTATTTTGTGAAAAGAAATTCACAATCCAAATCATTTGTCAGTGTCAAGAATAAGGCAACTCAGACACAGAGAGGGATCAAAAAAAAGGTCAGCATGTATACTCAAACAGATGGAGATTAAGGGATTAGCAACCTAAGGTTACAACAGCGAGGCCCACTACAATAGAGATTGACCAGGTAAAGTGAAAGTGGGCCTTCACATTACAATCCAAGACACCTGAGCTGACTGCCTGCCATAGAACTAAGTCCATAGCCTTTTGACGAAAAACTTTTTTGTTGATATAAATATAAAAAAGAATATGAGCAAAAGTAAAATTCAAAATTCAAAAAAGGAAAAAAAGGTTAGGATAAAAAAGGGAGGGGAGTAAGGTTTGTGCCAGGAAGGAGGGAACCAAGGTCATCCGAGTATAAGCACATAGCAGGAGTGAACCGACCTGTAATGCTTCAGATTAAACCCTATTAGTTGCAGACATGTTGAGAGATAGGACTGCCTAGGGAGCAATCAGTATCTCAGGGGCAGGTTAATTCTTGATAGATGGTGAGGTATGAAAAAATTGACAAAGGATACCACACAGGGGTGGACTGACAACCCATGGGGCCCCCGGGCAATAGAAGATTATGGGGCCCCTGGGCTTACAGATGGCCACCACGCCAGGAGTCAGTGCAGAGGCAGGGCAGCTAAAATCTCAGGATTTTCACATCAAAAGCATGTCGGTTTAAGACATAGCAGGGACAGATGTAAAAAAAAACACAGATTTTTACATACTGTCCCTGGTTTTATTGAGCCTGGCAACCCTGATGGGGCCCCCTAGTGGCATGGGGCCCTCGGGCAGTGCCCGAAAGTCCCAATCGTCAGTCCGCCCCTGATACCACATGTCTTGAAACGTCTCCTCTCTATGGTGGAGAGAGACTATAAGATGTTACATATGGAGGGCTTTAGGCAGTCACAAAGACATTTGTGTGGGTTGCTTCCAAAAAGCTGAGATGCAAGCCCGGGCATCAATTTTTGATCAAGTTTTAGGCATTTTGCCAAAACACCCCTGAAGAAACCTCAAGGCACCCTGGTTGGAAAAGGCTTGTTTAGACTATGCCTGAGTGCACCAACTGACCACTTGAGATAGATGAATTGCCTGGGTCTACCCTGTTTTTCTATTCTCACAGGTTTATCTAGTAGCAGGTGCCATTGGCTCCTGTTGCTGTCAATTAAATCCTGTGAACAGAGTACCTGGGGTGGGACCAAGCTGTACTGTGTGTGTCTATGGGCACACATAGCCTGGCTCCTGAGCAAACAGTTGTGGCAGGCAATTATACATACTTTTGCTACCTAGTTTTCTGCAGGAGCATATAGATTGTATATGGGTCTCCTGGACATTCACAAGGCCCTAGGCTCTTGACAGGTTGCCTTGTGGATTATCTAATTCTGAACCTATATTAGTATATATTAGTATGTAAACTGTTTATAGATTATATAGATACTCATGAATTTATAAATTCATACTTAGATGATTATGGCATTGGTCAAGCTTGGATCCATGTAACTATGAATCCAAGCTTGACCAACCTTGAACCTTGTGGAAATCACTGGTGTAGTAGGTACCACTACTTCAGTGATCTTCGGTAGCATCTGGGCCCTTTGCAGAGTGAACACAGGGGGTCAAGCTGCTCAGTATGGGCATTGTTTACAGAAAAATTTGCATTCCTATTAATTAATTCAAAGTGTTCTCTGATTGAAGGAGGTAAACCAAGCTGGACCAATGTACGGTAACTATGTAAATGATGTTCACTTTGCAAATTAAAAATGTACTTAGCTTAGTTACTACAATGAGTGTAAAGCCTTGTACACACGACCAGTTTTCCCGTCGGGAAAACTGCCATGACAACTTTTGGCCGGGAAAACTGGCCGTGTGTATGCTCCATGGCAGTTTTCCCGACAAAAAAAACGATAGGAATCTTGGCAGAAAAAATGAGAACCACCTCTCTTTTTTCCTGCCGGGATTCCCGGAGGTTTTTAACCCGGCAGTTTTCCTCAGGGGAAAGCCTGCAGGGGAGCATACACACGGCCGGGTTTCCCGGCCAAAGCTCTCATGGCAGTTTTCCTGGCATGAAAACCGGACATGTGTAGATAGAAAAAGCTGCCGAGCCGGTTCTCAGCTTTCCCCTTGGGTTTCCCGGTGGTAAAAAGTCTGCCGGGGATCCCGATCGTGTGTTCTAGGCAAAAGTGTTTATTTCAGCAATCAAAATATGTGTAAGCAGAAGCCCTGAATTGTGTTACATTTTCTGTGCACATGGTTGGGTACATGGCTTCAGCTTATTCATTACCCTTAATAAGTAAATATCCACTTGGCATAGTGATTAGTCTCTACTCTTTTACCAAATCTATTGAAATTACTTAGAATGCAAATAACAATCATTGCGTATTTCACAGAGAATGTAATCATCTTGTATTGCTGCCCTGAGTACATAAACAATAAAGCCCTGTACACACGATCGGTCCATCCGATGATAACGGTCTGATGGACCGTTTTCATCGGTTAACCAATGAAGCTGACTGATGGTCAGTCGTGCCTACACACCATCGGTTAAAAAAACGATCATGTCAGAACGCGGTGATGTAAAACACAACGATGTGCTGAAAAAAAACAAAGTTCATTGCTTCCAAGCATGCGTTGACTTGATTCTGAGAATGCGTGGATTTTTAACCGATGGACGTGCCTACAAACGATCGTTTTTTTTCTATCGGTTAGGTATCCATCGGTTAAATTAAAAACAAGATTGCTTTTTTTTAACCTATGGATAAATAATCGATGGGGCCCACACACGATCGGTTTGGTCCGATGAAAACGGTCCATCAGACCGTTCTCATCGGTTTGACCGATCGTGTGTACGCGGCATAACACTACAAATGTATGCATAAACAATGATTTTAAGCCATTAATACACATTAATAAGGTTATATACACCCATTAATAATGTTATATACTTGACCCTAATCCAAAAAAAACATGTAAGAAGGTGCTGCACTTCCTTTGAAGACTACCATTGCTGAACCCTTTAAAAAAGGCTACTTTTGATTTGAATTACTTAAATAAGTATGTGGTACGTTGGATTGTAGTGAAATTAAAACTTCTGAAATGCTTAATTGTTCTTCCCGAGTATCCGAAAATGTATTTAATCCAATGGGTCAGCACAACAGCTGGCATTTTTGGAAAAAAACATACAGGTATGCGCACTAAAGTGCAGTAAAACACTTGAATATAATAGAAACAAAGAATTAAAAAATGCACACATAGAGTAGGTATATTAGTGCCTTTTTCCCAGCCACAGTGGAGGGAAGAAATGCAAAGTACTGTCATCAGGGCCAGAGGTGCAGTAAGACAATCCTTCTCAAAAGATTTTTGGAGAACTGTCCGATACTAATCCTGTTGGTGGTCACTGATATCTGTGGAAGTGTGGCTCCATTATTTGCCTCAGGCTGTGCCAGGTTTGGAAAGAGAGTTGCTCTTCTTAGTGGTACAAGGGATATCAGTGACTGACTTCACAGCAGGAATTTGTCATTTAGAGACAGTAGTTACTGCCACTAAATTAATTACTTCTGGCTGCAGTAGTAACCAGAGGTTCAAGTGGGAAAGCAGTCCAACCTCATCCTTAGTGTTGAGCTGACCTAGTGGTTGAAGTATATCTCTAAGTATTTAAAAAAAATTGCATGGAGTTGGTGGGTTAGACCTTCTGCTAAGGTTTTTTGTTGTCCATGTCCCTACTGGGGAGATTTATCCTTATAATTATACTAGGGGGCACTATAATTTGGAGAGTAAGTAAGGGGACATGCAAAATATCTGGGATTTACCCTGAACAAGGAGTAATGAGAAGTTTCCGAATTGGTGCACTTGCTCCCAGGAAAACTGTCTAATGCCTTGTACACACGATCAGTTTTCCCGGCGGTAAAAAGTCTGTCGGGAAAACCAAGGGGAACACAGAGAACCTGCTTGGTAGCTTTTCGCCCCTACACATGGCTGGTTTTCCTGGCAGCAAAACTGCCATGAGAGCTTTGGTCGGGAAACCCGACCATGTGTATGCTCCACCGCAGGCTTTACCCATAGAAAAACTGCCGGCTTAAAAATCGCCGGGAATCCCCACAGAAAAAAAAGAAAACATGCTCTTATTTTTCCCGCCGGGATTCCCGGCGGTTTTCCCGTCGGGACAACTGCCATAGAGCATATACACAGCCAGTTTTCCCGATGGGAAAACTGGTCGTGTGTATGAGGCATAATAGGAGAATTCTCATTGCTTTGGGAGATTTCATATGATATCCTATTCTGCCTCTGGAACAGAGAGTGAAGGGTTTAAATCCTTTCCTAGTCTACTCAAAATTGAAAACATTTTGTCTATACATACACTTGAAGGGGCAGATCCACAAAGGTATTACGCCGGCATATCTCTTGATACGCCGCGTAATTTCAAATTTTGCACGTCATATCTTTGTTTTGTATCCACAAAACAAGATACGACGGCATCTCGGATAGATCCGACAGGCGTACGTCTTAGTAAGCCGTCGGATCTAAGCTGCAATTCTTCGGCAGCCGCTAGGTGGCGTTTCCGTCTAATTCCGCGTCGAGTATGCAAATTAGCTGGTTACGGCGATCCACGAACGCACGACCGGCCGGTGCATTTTTTTACGTCGTTTGCGTTCGGCTTTTTCCGGCATATAGTTAAAGCTGCTGTTATGAGGCATACTCAATGTTAAGTATGGCCGTCGTTCCCGCGTACAATTTTGAATTTTTTACATAAAACACGCCCCCATCACAGAGATTTTAATGGCGCGCCATTACGCCGCCAAAGATACACTACGCCGCCATAACTTACGGCGCAAATTCTTTCAGGATTCGAAAAAAAATAACAAAGTTGCGGCGGCATAGTGTATCTTAGATACGCTGCGCCCGGTGCAGAGGTACGTGGATCTGCCCCGAAGTGTTTTGATGCTGCTTATTCAAAAAGCAGCACTGAAAACTGGAGAATGTCTCAATATGAGGTCTGCAGTTATATATACAACTTGTAGGATAATAAGGGAAATTTATTAAAGCAGATGGTGTCTACCATCTGGATATTAATGTCATCAATGCCCCATATCATGAGAATAATAATTTATGTTCCAGGTGAAAAGAGGACCAAGTGTGTTCCTAGCTCTCAACCCTATTAAGCCACAGCTTCAAGACTCCCCTAGCTGTAAGAAACAATCAGTACCAATATTGGCAACTATTTGATTGCCATGACATTATTATCACACAGGTTTGTTTACATGTGTATTTGCTAGCACAGTATGTCACTGTGTCTTGCATAGAGAGTGGCACTGTGAGAACTGAAACTATGGAGCTGACTGGCAATACAGTATTAAATAAATAAATAGATACATTATACAGTATTTGTCATTCTGTAATACAAGCTTGGTATCTATTAAAACATTGTTCAAATTGTAACCCTTGTTAGACCATGCAAAAGTTATTTGGGTAGCCAAATGTGTTAAAAGGTTGTTTAACCATTCCTATGTTGCTACCTCTGGCTATAAAGGGCTTTTAAATAAACATATTCTTTAAGAGCAACACCACTTCTGTATGAAAAAGAACAATCCCCTCTGGATGATCAATGTACATTGCAGAAGTTTAAGCAACCTTTTCCTGCTAATTCCTACCTGTTTTTGCTCTGAAGAAAAAGCTATTTGCTGTCAGTGAATCTGAATAGGACTGACTTTTTCATTAATAACCACTTCGATACCGGGCACTTTTATCCCGTTCCATGCCATGCCAATTTTCAGCTTTCAGGGCTGTCGCATTTTTAGATGACAATTGCACGGTCATGCAACACTGTACCCAAATGAAATTGTTATAATTTTTTTGAGACTGATAGAGCTCTATTTTGGTGGTATTTAACCTCCCTGGCGGTATGATTCTTTCAGATTCTTGGTGCTGAAAGTGGTACCATTATTTTGCATGAAAATTTGGCGTTTTATATTGTAGGCCTGTAATTCTTAGGAATAACTCACTTAAATCTGTCCAAACAAGAGTCTAGTAAACATCCCGGGTGTGTTAAAGTTTGAAACACAAAATCATAAATTATAATATAATAAATAACTATAAATAATTATAACAAATAATAATGTAATTATAATCAAAACTATTCAATAATGTAATCAAATCAAAAACACTGAAATTTGCTCAGTTGCAGAATTGTCGCTGTCATACCTTTCAGTGTTTTAAAACGAATTTCCCCACAAATCGTTATCGCTCAATTCTGCAAGTGATTCTAATCTTTATTATCGCTGTTTTCTATCTGCTCTAAAACCACGTTTGACATAAACAGACACTTTTTGGTTGCTATGAACAATCTCCAGTTTCCAGGCAGACATAACTGTTTTTATAATATAAAACTGCATGCAGGACACTAGGGACAAAAGGGATGTGTAACCATTTGATACAGTAATGTAATCTGTAATATTACAGTATACTGTATCTATACTGTGTTTTTCATTTTTTGGATTTGGCGCCAAACTCCGCCCCTGTGTGTTGCACCACTCAGGAACGGAGCTCGGCACTCGGCAGTCACCAGTGTGTGAATCGAGTGAGATGACAGCTCGCACACAAAGCGGGGAGACATCGCAGGATCCAGGGACAAGGTAAGTAACTTCCCCTGTATCCTGCAATGCGATCCAGAGTTTGGCTCAGGGTTACCGCCTTTGGTATGTACAATTCACCCCGAGCCAGACTTGGGAATACCGCTAGGGAGGTTAATCACCAACAATACCAACAATTTAGAAAAAAAAAAAACCTTACTTTGTTTCTGTTATACAATTTTGCAAATAAGTAATTCTTCTTAACTGATGTGGATTAATGAGGCTGCACTGATGTGCACTGATAAGGCGGCACTGAGGGTCACTGATAGGGTGTCACTGATATGCTGCACTGATAGGCACTGATGAGGCTGCACTGATGGGCACTAATGAGGCTGCACTGATGGGCACTGATGAGGCTGCACTAATGGTTACTGATGAGGCAGTACTGATAAGGTAGCACTGATGTGCCACTGACAGACACTGATAGGCAGCACTGATATGCTGCACTGATGGGCATTGATATTCTGCACTGATGGACACTCATATGTTGCGCTGATGGACACTTATATGCTGCACCAATGGAGTTGCACAGATAATCAGGACACTGATGATCAGTGTCCTGATTATCTGTGTACATTTACTGTGACTGGAAAGTCAATTATTCGTTTTCCTTTCCTCAGACACTGACAGTGCTGAGGAAAGGAAACGCCTATAACCGGCATTTGTTTACATGTGATCGGCTGTAATTGGACACAGCTGATCACATGTTTAAGAGCCTAGGTCATCGGCTCTTTACCCTGATTGGTGTTCAGCTGATCACTGATCCGAGGATCAGGATCTTGTCCGAGGATGAAAGAATGTCCGTGATTGGCGGAACACTGAGCACAGTGTCTGTTGGGAAACTGAGTCCAAGAATGAAAGAACATCTGTGATAGGAGGAACACTGAACACAGTGTCAAAAACCTATCGGGATGGGACCAGGAGGAATCCGCAAGTTTTAAAAAATGGACTCCTGCAGCGCAGCCTGTCAAGAATGTCATTTATGCTGCAATGGGAAAAGTGAGGTTGTAATGGGCACAGTGAGGTAATGGGCACAGTGAGGATGGGCACAGTGAGGGTGGGCACAGTGAGGTAATGCACACAGTGAGGATGGACACAGTGAGGATGGGCACAGTGAGGTAATGGACACAGTGAGGATGGGCAAAGTGAGGATGGGCACAGTGAGGATAGGCACAGTGAGGTAATGCACAGAGTGAGGATGGACACAGTGAGGATGGGCACAGTGAGGTAATGGGCACAGTGAGGTAATGGGTACAGTGAGGATGGGCACAATGAGGATGGGCACAGTGAGGTAATATGCACAGTGAAGTGATGGGCACAGTGAGGTTGTAATGGGCACAGTGAGGCGTGCAAATGGGCACAGTGAGGCATGCAAATGGGCATTGTTGACCCTCTTTTCTGCTTACAGTGGCTGCTGCATTCTCACCCTAGGCTTATACTCGAGTCAATAAGTTTTCCCATTTTTTGTGGTAAAATTAGGTGCCTCGGCTTATACTCTGGTCGGCTTATACCCGAGTATATACGGTATGTAGCAATTGTATGTGCTATTATGCTATATTATTTTTTTTTATTTACATTTTTTTTGCATGAAAGTGGAGTTACCCATTAAACATAAAGCACATAACAACTATATATGATTCACAATGTATTTCTGGAGGATATTTTGTAGCTACAATTTTACAGTCATTCAATAATTCATTAGGGTTCAATAAGGCTAAATGAGTTTTAAAAGAGAGCAAGCACGCATCTCACAGTTATCACATTCCTCAGTCCAACAGTATCCCATATGTACTCTATTTCAGTTAGTTCTCAGGTTTTATAACATTTCTACCTGCATTGCGAGACTACTATGTGATATACACAAAATTCATGACCTTTTGCTATCAACATGCAGTATATAATTCCCTATGATCATTTAAGGATATTTTCAGCATTCTCTCACAGCTGTCAGGTACGTGCCACCTCTCAAGAGAACCATATTTTATTTTGATAACATGCCTGCTACTGAGCTGTGATGCACTTAGTAATACATTTTCAAGTTGTTCCCACTGCTCTTATTCTCTATACAGAATTCAGAAACTAGCCAAACTATCTTCCACACACCAAGGCTTATACAACTGGATTTATTTTAAGGATTGAACATTGCCTTTTTAAATCTTTGGAATACAAATGTGTTTCTGTATTTGTTAGACTATAACCACCTCTACTTTCTTATTTTATTTTATTTTGTATGCTGTATTTTCTCTTAATACTCAAAAAAATATATTGATTTTTTTTTCTGTAGATGGAAACAGATACCGGTACATCTGGTTATGATATAATAATAATAATTACAACAACAACAATAATAATGATCATACTAATATTAATAACTAAAAAAACATTTTGAAAGTTGGGAATTAGGCAAAGTTCACATTTATGCGAAGAAATAAGAAGAAATAAGAAAATGTGCAGAGCTAATGGCACCCCCATGTGCGCTAAGCTTAAGTAGGTAAAATAGCATGTAGGGCACCACTTAAGGTCTTTTCGACTCTGGGGCGTGTGCGCACGCCACCAGAGCCCTGCTCCCACTGTGATTGGACACAGCGGGAGTTAATCAGCAGGTCTGGTGGCCATGATGGTCGCCGGGACCCACCGATCGTTCACCGGAGAGGCAGAACGGCAGTCTGCCTAAGTAAACAAGGCAGACCACCGTTCTGTGAGGGAGGGAGATGGAGATATTGTGTTTTTGCTAAGCAGAAACATGGATCTAAGTTTTCCTCCAGTCACAGCATTCCTCCCACAGTTAGAAAGGACTACCTAGGAGCACATTTAACCCTTTGATTTCCCCTGATGTTAGCCCTTCTCTGCCAGTGCATTTTTTTTAGCACAGATCACTGTGTTGGTGTCACTGGTCCCCAAAAAGTATCACTTAGAGTCAGATTTGTCCATTGCAATGTGGCAATCCTGCTAATAATCACTGATCGTTGCTGTTATTAGCAAAAAACAATAAAAAAAAAAAGTCCATAAATCTATCACATTGCAGACGCTATAACTTATGCACAAACCAATCAATATACGCGTATTGGGATTTGTTCTACCAAAAACATGTAGAAGAATACATATTGGCCTAAATTGATGAAGAAATTTAATTTGTTTACATTTTTTTTAATTGGATGTGTTATAGTAGAAAGTAAAAAATATTGTTTAAAAAAAAAAGTTTTGGTTTATAGCTCACAAAATAAAAACCGCAAAGGTAATCAAATACCCCAAAAAGAAAGCAAAATGTGGTAAAAAAATATATCAATTTTATTTGGGTACAACATTGCATGACCATGCAATTTTCAGTTAAAGCAATGCAGTGATGTATCACAAAAAATGGACTGGTAAGGAAGGGGGTAAAACCTCTCAGAGCTGAAGTGGTTAAACAAAATGACTTCTAAAATTCTGAGATAGTAAATGTTATTTTACTTTCCAGAGAGCCACAACATTTAGAACATTCTATAATGAGCATTGAACAAAGCTTTACAAATTGCACTCATGTCCTCCCTCATACCACAATGTGCCTATTTACTGGCCACTAAATTTAATAGGCAACTCTAATAGCTCATAAGGGAGACATGGGGGCTAAAGTGTGTGTGTGTGTGTGTGTGTGTGTGTGTGTGTGTGTGTAGGGGGGTGTTAAGAACATGTTCATCCTAGCTCTGAATGTTTTTTTTTTTAAGAACAAAATATAATGGAGTACATTCATACTTTGAAAACTCATAGAGTTTCCCACGGAGGGCAATTTCCACAATTGAAAAAAGAAATATCCAAATAAACATAAAAAAGCCAGCCCTTAATAATCAAAATGCTGCATGCAGTAGGCATAGATGTATATTACACCCATAAATAAATAAATACATTACTCACATCCAAACTGAACCACCAGCAAACAAAGAAAATACTCTTGAGCGAGGTTATCTGCCAGAGGTCTTGTGCCACTCTATGCTAGACTGGTGGCTTTTGTTGTAAGTGACATTATCGGCATATGATTTTGTTTTTTATTGTATATTATATTTTTTTGCTTGCTTTTATCTTGTATTTTCGATTTGAGTCACCATTAAATTCTGCACTAGAAGTATTTTTTTTTTTTGTTGCTGGTGGTTTGGTTTGGATGTGAGTACCGTACATATTTCTTGATGGAATTATGAGACACGTTATTGGAGAGAGAAACAAAACCACAGTCTATACTGGGGATTAAAGAAATAGGGCCAGATTCAGGTACAAATGCGGCGGCGTAATGTATTGTCTTTACGTTACACCGCCACAAGTTTTCCTCGTAAGTGCTTGATTCATAAAGCACTTGAGTATAAACTTGCGACGGAGTAACGTAAAGACGTGCGGCGCAAGCCCGCCTAATTCAAATGGGGCGTGTACCATTTAAATTAGGCGTGCTCCCGCGCCGAACGTTCTGCGCATGCTCCGTTAGGAAATTTCCCGACGTGCTTTGAGCGAAATTACGGCGCCCTGAAATGTTTGTGAATGGCGACGTGCGTAACGTACTTACGCCAAAAAAAAAAATACAATTCGACGCGGGAACGACGGCCATACTTTAACATGGCTGGTGTAAAGTTAAGCCATAAAAAAGCTGGCTTAACTTTGCGACGGGAAAAAACGACCTAACACACGGGAGTAGCTTTGTGGATCGCCGTAAAAGCTAATTTGCATACCCGACGCTGGAAAATGACGCGAACTCCACCCAGCGGCGGCCGAAGTATTGCAGCCTAAGATCCGAAGGCGTACGAAGCCGTAAGGCTGTCGGATCTTAGCCAAATGCCATCGTATCTTGTTTGTGAATCACAAATTAAGATATGAAGCGGCAAATTTGAAAATACGCCGGAGTGTCAGTAGATACTCCGGTGTATTTCTTCTGTGAATCTGGCCCATAGAGTAGTACATCCCTGGAAGGAGGAATACATCAGTATTGAGTGTGTTTGGCAGTTCTTTTTAAAGACAGAAATATGGTTTGGTGAGTGTGCATTTCTATTATATGGTGAAGGCACGGCACTGTGGACAATTTTTATGATAAAGCTCTTCCTGGATCACTTTATTACTGGACATTTTCTTCACATGTGATTTGACACTTATACAATTTGCACGGGTGAATTGTATTTTTGGATTGTATTTTTATGTATAGTATTGAGCACTGTATTTCTCATTATTTATGAAAAAAATATATACTAAGACACAGACAGAGGGCCTAACCCTCCCCACCCTATAAATAGTGCTTTGATTGCAAAATTACAGACATTATCAATAAAATCATGTCAGTGAATTTGTAGGTGCACTCAATGGGGAGATTTACTAAGACTGGCCATGCACCTATAGAATATCTGCAGATTTTCTATAGTCAGATGGAAAAAGTGGAACAGATTCCTCCATCTAAGCTGAACTGTGTGGATGTAAGAATCTCCCACTGGCCCAAGCTTCCATATCTTGCTAGTCGGCCCTGCTGGCTCTCACAATACCTGAACATTCTGATTGGGTGCAGGCATTGTTTAGGTTGAGAGACAGCGGGCCGACTAGCAAGGTACTGAAGCTTGGCCCAGTCAGAGATTCCTCCACACAAACAGTTTAGCATACATGGAGAAATCTGTTGCACTTTTTCCATCTAACCATAGAAAATCTGCAGATAATCTATAGGTGTATGGCCAGCTTAAAGCTTCCAGGTTTTATGGTCAACGCTTAATTGAACAAGTTAGAAGCTGATTGGCTACCATGCAAAGCTGTACCAAATTGTGAGCGCTCCAGTTTTGGCCAATCCCCCCCCCCCCCGTGTATACCCAGGATTAAAAAAAAATCTTAAAATTTGTGGTACAAATATATATATATATATATATATATATATATATATATACATAAATAAAATAGCTTTTATAATGCTCAGCAACCTTTTAAAGCTTATTGCACCCTTAAAAACCACCTTAGTTTTGCTTTTCCAATTAACTCCAATGCATTTGCCAACATTTAAACAAGGGCTCTCGCTGTTGGATTTCTCTACTTACTTCCAGGGACCATGTTGAAACTAAGGGGACATTTCCCCATTGGACACACAGGGCCGGATTCAGATACCTGAGCGTATCTATCCGGCCGGCGTAATGTATCTTAGATACGTTACACCGCTGTAACTTTGGGCGCAAGTTCCGTATTCAGAAAGAACTTGCGCCCTAAGTTACGGCGGCGTAACGTATGTGGGCCGGCGTAAGCCCGCCTAATTCAAATGGGGATGTTGGGGGCGTGTTTTATTTAAATTTGCTTTGACCCCACGTTTCTAACATTTTTTTGAATGGCGCATGCGCCGTTTCGTGAAAAAATCCCAGTGCGCATGTTTGAAAATCCGTTGCAAAACGTCATTGCTTTCGACGTGAACATAAATTACGTCCAGCCCTATTCGCGAATGACTTACGCAAACGACGTAAAATGTCAAAACTCTGCGCGGGAACGACGGCCATACTTAACATTAGCTACGCCTCATATAGCAGGGGTAACTATACACCGAAAAAAGCCTAATGTAAACGACGTAAAAAATTGCGCCGGCCGAACGTACGTTTCTGAATCGCCGTATCTACCTAATTAGCATATTTCTTGCGTAAACATACGGAAGCGCCACCTAGCGGCCAGCCTGAAAATGCAGCCTAAGATACGACGATGTAAGACACTTACACCTGTCGGATCTTAGGGATATCAATGCGGAACTGATTCTCTGAATCAGGCGCATAGATAAGACCTCCCGAACTTAGAGATACGATGGCGTATCAGGAGATACGCCGTCGTATCTCTTTTATGAATCTGCCCCACAGACAGCAATGACAATCTAGCATACCTCTAACCCTTTGCCATGCTGTCCAAAAAATAAAAACACATATCTAAAGCTTCAATTTAAGCCCCAATTACACTTCCATATATTAATACATGCATATTGCATATTCATATGCTGCAATTTACCAGAAAAAAAAAGCAAATTTTTTTCTGGTGCAGCACACTACATCAAATGATAATGCATTACTGAGCATAGCAGTATACAACAACAGGGGTGTATTGCCTTGGTGTGTTGGGGTGCTATTGAAAATGAATGGCAAAGCAGTGCGCTAACATGGGTAATGTGTGTTGCCATGCCTCATAGTAATGCATGCATTAGCACAATGAATGGGTGTGAAGGAGCCAGCCCTTGGGCTGCAGTAATTGATGTCGATTTTTGACTATGTTTATAATATCTATCTGTGCCTAGATTTTTACGCATTGATATTATATTCCTTTCTTCTTGTTACTGCACATGTTTCTTTTCATTGTTCTGACAAATCTGGCTAAAAGATTTTGAAATGCGGGGAAATTGTGAGCTGCATTGTCATTTCTTTTTTCCTGAATTACTGAAAAATCCTTGTTAATCTGATAATTATTCACAAGTTTGATATGCCATGACATATTTTTAAGACATGCTTTTCTTTAACTAAATGCAAAACTCTTATCTGTTGCCAAGAACATATTCAGATAAGATTTTTTCTTCCTGTCCAGTTAAACGTCTGAAAAATTAAGCCATTTTTTGTTCTTAACCACTTAAATTGTAAATTCAGCTTTACAACAAAGCAAACTATGCTGTTCCATGTGGGTATAGAGCATAGTGTGCTAAACCTACCTACCAGCCAGGGTTAAACAATGTAGTCCACAACCAAATTTAGAAGAATTTACTTCAAACCTCTTTCAGCCAGCAATGGCTCTGCCCTGAGTTATTGTAGGGATTGAGCAGCTATTGGGACCAGTGCCCCTACTATCATGGGGAGGAGCACCATACTTTTTCTATAGGCCATACATGTACTGTGTGTGTACTCTCTACTGTTAAGCCCCATACACACTATCAGTTTTCCTGCAGGTTTTTTTCTTCAGATTTACCAAAATCATGTAGTGCAAGGGCCTGCCTGATTGCATACAAATTGAAACTCTTAAAGGAGTTAACTGTAAAGGAAAAAAAAATTGCCTAAAATTAATGTCTGCAAGGTAGACAGACAGAATAGTGTAATGATTCTGTTAAAAAACGAGTAAATACCTATTAATTTCCTTCATCTACATCACCTCCGGCATTCTAGTTTCTGTTCTCTCATTCACTTCCTGGTTTGCATCGCTCGTTCATGTAAGAACTACATTTCCCAGTTTGAATTGCGGCACACCCAGTAATTCACACCTCCTTGAAGTCTCTAACATGTAGAGAGTGTCCTGCCGCCCAGATGTAGTTCCCAGGAGGGGGCGAGCATGTTACTGACCACCACAGTAAACCCTCCCATCACGGTGGTCAGTAAAATCAGACAAGCAGGAAGTGAACAGAACAGAGAAGAAATAGAGCAACTTCTGAGCAAAAATGAACAATGAGGAAGTGAAAAGAGGAATGTCTGCAGGTAAAGGATGCTTATTATGAAAACATTTTTTCCTTTACAACCCCTTTAAGGTTTGACCTCATATTAGATGGTTTTGGTAAACCTGAAGAGAAAAACCTGCAGGCTTAACAGCTGCTGAGCTCATCGTAGTCAACAGGAGAGAGTACACACTGCATTTGTGCAACCCAACACAACAGGACAGATGAGTTTTTTTATTTTTGTTTGTAACCATATAAAGGAAAAAAGACAAAACAACTAAAAAACTATTTTACTTTCCTTCTTTTATAAAATACGTCAAATAAAAATCCTAGGACAGTTTAAAAAAATTAAAATAAACCTTTTGAAAAGCAGACAACTTACAGTGTTCTTATTTTTGCCACAATCTTTGGGGAAATGAACAAACATGCCAGTATTAAGGGGGTTAAGACATGGAGCTTGGTAATGGTGCACTAAATTCTTTAACCACCTAAAGAATACCAGGCACGTTCACCCCTTTTTGTCACACTTTGAATGACAATTGCGTGGTCATGCAACAGTGTACCCAAATTAAATGTTATAACTTTGTTCACACAAATAGAGCTTTGTTTTGGTGGTATTTAATTACCACTGTTTTTTTGCTAAATACATTTTAAATAAGGCTAACATTTTGGAAAAAAAATGCATTTTTCTTAATCTCTGTTATAAAATGTTGTAAATAAATAATCTTTCTTCATAAGTTTAGTCCAAAATGTATTTTACTTTAAAAAAATTGTAAAAATAACGCAAATCAGTGTATATTAATTAGTCTGTAGGAAAGTTAAAGAGTCCACAAACTATGGCATATATATATGAAAATAAATTAATCCTGATGCAGGATGATTTCTGCAGTGCCATTTTTAGACAGTTGTTAAAGGAAATCCTCATTACCCTACCTCAATATGAAAATGCTAGTTGCTGGGTTGTCTCTGGCCTCTATAGCCCTGTATACACGATCGGATATCTGATGGAATCTAATGCGATACATTTTTTAGTCAGATATCCAATGAAGCTGACTTTCATCAGTCTTGCCTACACACCATCAGTCAAAAATCAGATCGTGCCACAACGTGGTGACATACAACACTACGACGAGCCGAAAGAAATTAAGTTCAATGCTTCCGAGCATGAGTCGACTTGATTCTGAGCATGTGTGGATTTTTCTCTGATGGAGTTTCACACAGACGATCAGATTTTTCTATCGTTTTTTTATCCATAGGAAAAATTTAAAACATGTTCTATTTTTTTTCACCGATGGAAAAAAACGATGGGGCCCATACACGATCGGTTTGTCTGATGAAACAGTCCAACGGTCTATTTTCATCGGACAAACCGATCGTGTGTACACGGCTTATGTTTTTAGATACTTTGAGATACTAAAGCCTCGTAGACACGGTACAATTTTTGGCAGGGGATTGTCTGTTGACAATCGGTTTAAAGTCAGATTTTCGTATCATCAGTACACAAATTTGTCACACAAAAGTCAAACGTACAAACACACATGCTCGGAATTAATGCTCACCAAATATGAAATTAGCAGAAGGGGCCCAAAGGGTGGCGCTCAAGAGCATAAATTCCTTGTAGTACGTCATTACGTTTGTGTTTGTTGCACATTTGTGTACTGTTAGTATGCAAGACAAGATCCTGGCACATGCCCTTTTGACAAAAATCTGATGCTCCGTTTGCTAACAATCGTACCGTACCGGTACTTAACGCAGTGAAAGCTTCCAGATCAAAAAAATCATAGTATAGTCACAAATATTTATTTAAATATCTAACAGGGGGTCTATCCATATGTTATCCAAAACAAAACAAAAAACAAATGTCTGTACACACACTTTAAAATCACAGTGGGTAGACATATGATAAAGGTAACAATTTTCAGCTCAAGATAGCACTTTTCTTTTTTTAAAGTGATAATAAAGTTTCAATTTTTTTGTATAAAAATAACAAACATTTTATACTTTATGGCAGGGATATGCAATTAGCGGACCTCCAGATATTGCAAAACTACAAGTCCCATCATGCCTCTACCTCTGGGTGTCATGCTTGTAGCTGCCAGAGTCTTGCTATGCCTCATGGGACTTGTAGTTCTGCCACAGCTGGAGGTCCACCAATTGCATATCCCTGCTTTATGGTTTTGCACAGTCCAGATCCTGTCCCCTCCCTCCTTTTGAGTGCCCACATCAAGCAGCTTGCTATGGGGGCACCTGAGCCGAGCCACAGCTCTGTGTATCCATTCAGATATGGAGCTGCGGCCTGGCCCCACCCCATTTCTATCCCCATTATCTTGCTGACATTGATTGACAGCAGTGGGAGCCAATGGCGCTTTGCTGCTGTCTCAGCCAATGAGGAGGGAGAGTCTCATACAGCCAAGTCTCTTGTGCAACATCTCTGGATCGAGATGGGGCTCAGGTAAGTATTAGGAGGGGGGCTGCTGCACACAGAAGGCTTGTTATCTTAATGTATAGAATGCATTAAGATAAAAAAGTGTTAGGCCCCATACACACGAGAGGATTTATCCGCGGATACGGTCCAGCGGACCGTATCCGCGGATAAATCCTCTCGAGGATTTCAGCAGATTTCTATGCGATGGCGTGTACACACCATCGCATTGAAATCCGCGCGGAAATGCTCTGGCGATGACGCGTCGCGCTGTCGCCGTGATTATGACACGGCGACGGGCGCGACGCTGTCATATAAGGAATTCCACGCATGCGTCAAATCATTACGACGCGTGCGGGGAATCCCTTTGGACGGATGGATCCGGTGAGTCTGTACAGACGAGCGGATCCATCGATTCCAGCAGATGGATTTGTTCTGCATGTCAGCGAATATCCATCTGCTGGAAATCCATCCCAGGGGAGATTTATCCGCGGATAAATATCCGCTGGCGTGTACACACCACAGGATCTATCCGCAGAAACCCATTTGATGGGATTTATCTGTGGATAGATTCTATGGTGTGTATGGGGCCTAAGTCAGAACTGTAAATCATGCTGGAATTTTTTTTTTTCCTCAGACAATATTTTAAACTGCATGTAAGATTGGCAGACTGACCCATTTTTCTGCTTTACAAATAAGAGGTTTTTTTCAGACCGCTGTTGCAATATAAATAAAATGCACTAAAACTGCCAGCATAAATGTAGTGTACACCAAATAAATGAATAATGCCTTTTCTAAAAGGAAAAGTATACTGTAGTAGATTCTTAGAAAGTTTACATCTTGGATTATTTTTTCACTGTTTACCTTAGATTGGGCAGCACCCATATTGGGGCACTATCTGCATGGAGTTTACATATAATTGTGTGGATTTTCTCTGGGTACTCTGGTTCCCCTTTCCAAACACATGCTGGAAAGTTATTTGGCTCCTGTCTAAATTGGCCCGTGTGTATACCTGTGAGGTAGGGACCTTAGATTACAAGCTCCTTGAGGGCAGGTACTGATGTGAATGTATGATAAATATGCGAAGCACTGTGTAAATTGACAGCACTATATATATATTTAATAAATAAAAATCCAGCAGAATATCTAATGACACTTTCCTGCTTTATTCAAATTAAAAGGACATTTTCTTGGCATTAAGGCTGGGTTCACACTGCTGTGAATTCTTTTGCGAATTTGAGCCGTTAAAATAACACTGTTTTCCATTAGTGCCGTTCACATCAGTGCGGTGCGAATCTAAGCTACGGGAAAAAAGGGTCCTGTGCGAGTTTGATCCGTGTGTGATGCGAATTCAGCTATATAGACTGGCATTCACTGAAATCACAGCCGCAAATGGCAGCAAATTAATGGCAAAATTGCGGCCGCAAAATCGCAGTAAAAACGCGCGGTTTTGAATTCGCAGCAGTGTGAACCTAGCCTAAAGGAACACAAGATTGTTTATTATTATTCAAATCAGGTTTCTATTTTTCTATATAATGGTATAAATATGTATACAACAAAAAAACCTGCACGCAACTGTTGTTGATGTTAGCATAAGGGAATTCAGTATAATAAACTTATAAAATTCATGTTTAAATAATTTTGTAGTTTAAAGACAAGTAGGTCCTTTTGAAACAAACTAGCTCTTTATTATTTATCATCCTCCCCAGTTGCAGATACTCAATTAATTCTGCTCCAGTTTCACTCTGTTATGCTTCCGGAAGCAACAACTTGGAACTCATAAAGGGCAGCAAACTCTTTCCCTGCCCCATGTAACAGTGCTGAGTTGATTGAGGTGCTGGAAGAAATGAAGTGAGTCACATACAGTACTTCCTATAAATGGAAGTACAGGTTATTTATTTTTCTTGTATTTAGCATAATGCTAAACATAGAAAATATGATTTTACAAAGTTGAATTTTCAACTGAATCATGATATTTCATGATTGCATTACCTACTCTTACAAGTCAACTTTTATCATCAGTAGAGCTGGGAAAATCTCTCCAGGTCTGATTTACCAAGGGTTCGGGAAATCTTGCTCACAATTTGGCAAACCCAAACTTAGGCCTGGTACACACGATAGGATTGATCCGCGGATACGCTATAGTGCTGATCTATAAGGACATACATGCCTTCCACATGTATCCTTGCCTGTTAAATATCCCCCCTTTAACTGTTTGAAGGCCTGAAATACTCTGGATTCTGTGGGCGGGTCTGTTGTCCAGGGCTCGGTGGGCGGAGTCATGATGTCAGTAGACTCCCCCCCCGCCTCTACACTCCCCTTGGCCAGGCATCGATATTTCTTACAATAAACTTCTGCTGGTCTTGTGGATTATACCCCATGATCACTAACATCCAGTCAAAACACAGGAAAGTCACCACATGACTTCAGCATGCCCAATCATGCTGAGGTGTAGAACAGCCAATCCTAGGAGAGATGGAGAAGAAAGGAGGGTAGATGTGAAGTACACAGAATGCCTCTCTCACACTGGTGCATGAGAAAAGAAAATCACAGCAAGGGGGAAGAACTGACACCTATTTCTCTGTGTGTCTGTTTTTATGTTATTGAAGAAAGATAAGAGGATTGCTCAGAGCTGTATTAACTCTTCATGGCAAGACTGGCACAGATGAAATTAAATCATCTGCTGAAACAGATATGAGGCCCCGTACTCACGACCAAACATGTCTGCTGAAACTGGTCCGCAGGCCAGTTTCAGCAGACATGTTTGGTCGTGTGTGGGCGCGAGCGGGCCGAATTCCAGCAAACATTTGCCCGCCGGGCCTTTTCCCAGCGGACAAATATTCCTGGACTTGTTTTAAAACAGTCCGCTGGAATCCTGCCCGCTCGGACATGTACGGTCGTCAGTACAGACCTACCGTACATGTCCAGGCGCCCGCCGTCCCTCGCATGAGTCGAATGACTTCGACGCATGCGTGGAAGCATTTTAAAGGCGGGCCGCCCACGTCGCTGCGTCATTGTCGCGGCGACACCGCGTCATCGACGTGGCGGCACCGCGGACACGCCCCGCGTATTGTTTACGAGCGGACTTCTGTACGATGGTGTGTACAACCATCGTACAGAAGCCCTCTGGCAGACATGTATGGTGAAAACGGTCCGACGGACCGCTTTCACCATACATGTTTGTTCGTGTGTACCCGGCCTTAGTCTTAATTTAAAAAAAAAATTGTCGGTTTACATCCGCTTTAAAGCTGTATGCATTATTACAAAATAGTATGAGTTTAACCACTTAAGACCCGGACCATTATGCAGGTAAAGGACCTGGCCAGTTTTTGCGATTCGGCACTGCGTAGCTTTAACTGACAATTGTGCGGTCGTGCGATGTGGCTCCCAAACAAAATTTGCGTATTTTTTCCTACAAATAGAGCTTTCTTTTGGTGGTATTTGATCACATCTGCAGTTTTTATTTTTTGCGCTATAAACAAAAATAGAGAGAAAATTTTGAAAAAAATTCAATATTTTTTACTTTTTGCTATAATAAATATCCCCCAAAAAGATCTAAAAAAACATAATTTTTTCTTAGTTTTGGCCGATACGTATTCTTCTACCTATTTTTGGTAAAAAAAATCGCAATGAGCGTTTATCGATTGGTTTGCGCAAAATTTATAGCGTTTACAAAATAGGGCATCGTTTTATGGCATTTTTATTAATATTTTTATTTTTTACTACTAATGGCAGCGATCAGCGATTTTTTTCGTGACTGCGACATTAGGGCGGACACATCGGACAATGTTGACCCATTTTTGGGACCATTGTCATTTTCACAGAGAAAGGTGCTATAAAAATGCACTGATTACTGTGAAAATGACAATTGCAGTTTAGGAGTTAACCATTAGGGGGCGCTGAAGGGTTTATTTGTGACCTCATACGTGTTTCTAACTGTAGGGGGGCGGGGCGGGGCTGGACAATTGATGTCAGTGATCGCCGCTCCCTATATCAGTGAAGAACACCTCCCCCGTTACACACACCTCTCCCTGTTCTTCAGCTCCTGTGACTGATCGCAGGACACCGGCGGCGATCGGGTCCGCGGGTCCCACGGGCGGAGTCATGAAGCTCCGGACTGGGCTCTTAAAGGTGACGTACCTGTACGTGCCTGTGCCCAGCCGTGCCATTCTGCCGATGTATATCGGCGTTAGGTGGTCCTTAAGTGGTTAAATAACATTTTTGTTGACAGGATACACTGGAAGCCAGAATTTGGCTGTGCAATTGATTCATTCATATTGGAAAATAAGTATTTTTATTTTTATTTTGGCAGTGATCAAAAAGTAAGGTCTCCTTCACACTGGCATTTAGCCAAATACACCAGAATCCAATGGCAAAAATCAGAGGATTATTTTGGCTGGAATGACAGGTGCATGTGAATAGTGATGGTTACAAAGTATTGCCCGACTGACAGCAGCATTCACTGTTTGCATGTAGCCACACACCAAGTGGTTACCCGTAGTTAGGTTCCATTCACACCTGTGTGTTTCAAAAATGTACAAAAACTCACTTGATTCTGTGTATGTTAATGAAACAACCTAAAGACACGTGTTTCATGTGTGTTGCTATTCATGGTTAATGGCACTCCAAATACAGGAAGAATGGAAAATTGGACAAAATGCATAATAAAAATGATCAAGGCTCAACACACTAAAAAGCCACATCAGCTACTTTGGTACATTTGTCGCTCACAGGGCAGCCAATTGAAATTAATTAATTTTTCAAAAGTTGCGGCTTCCCCCTAGTCCATGATAGGCGTTTGACACTATGTTCCACTACCGCCTATCACAGAGGTCCTCTCATCCTCGGACTTTCCCAGCAGACACTGTGTTCAGTGTTCCGCCTATCATGGACGTCCTCTTGTCCAAGGATGAAAGAAGGTCTGTGATTGGCGGAACACTGAACACAGTGTCTGCTGGAAAACGGAGTCCAAGGATGAGAGGACCTCCGTGATAGGCGGAAGCCGAACACAGTGTCAAATGCCTATCACGGACCAGGAGGAAGCCGCGACTTTTGGAAAATGGACGCTTGCGACCTGACAGGTACACTATCACGGAACAAATGGGATCAGGAGGAAGCCACGACTTTTGAAAAATGGATGCCCGCAGCCTGTCAAGAATATAGCTACACTGAGGCTGCAATGGGCACAGTGAGAATGGGCACAGTAAGACTACAGTGGGCACATTAAGGCTACAATGGGCACAGTGAGAATAGGCACAGTAAGGCTGCAATGGGCACAGTAAGGCTGCAATAAGCACAGTGATAATGGGCACATCAAGGCTGCAATGGGCACAGTGAGAATGGGCACAGTAAGGCTGCAATGGGCACAGTAAGGATGGGCACAGTAAGGTTGCACATGGGCACAGTGAGGCGTGCAAATGGGCACAGTGAGGCGTGCAAATGGGCATTGCTGACCCTCTTTTCTGCTAACAGTAGCTGCTGCATTCTCACCCTAGGCTTATACTCGAGTCAATACATTTATATATGGTATACAGTATTTTAGTTTGCTCACAAGAATACATTTTTGTGTACATGAAATGCACTATATGCACTTTAGATCAAAATAAATTAGTTTGGTAAGCAAAACATTAAACATTTATTTTTGTTTGACTGCAAAATATGTTTTGAAAGAAAAAAACTATTTGTGAAAAAGGAAGTTTCATGTTGAGGAACTTTATTGGGCTTTTTTCAGCATGGCCTTTTCAGTCACATTTCAGTCAAAATATCAAAAGGACAATGGAGACCTATATAGCTGTACTGATGATAAAAGATGACTAGCAGGGCTTGATAAAATTGCATGAAGTTCAAAGTCTAGATAAAAGTCTAACTAACTTACATAATTTAATATTATAAAAGGGTCTGCATAGTAAGAGCTGTCACTGCTTATCTTTTTATCTTTTGTGACATACCTGAAAGTCGTGTGACAGTATTATAAAGGAGCCATTTCTATATTAAATGTTCTTGTCAGAGATTTCAAAACAGCCAGGAAAAGCAAGGAGTTAAAAATATAGTTATATATTTTCATTGGGGTCTTTGTGGTGACACATATGTCATAGTGTTGTCCACTTACTGTCCATTAGAGGCTAGGAATAGTGCAGACTCCAGAGTCATACAATCATTTTATTTTCTCCCCAGTGTCAAATCAGTATTCTTTGTTGATGTTATTCAGTCCTTACCACATGATCAGCTGTTAGATAATAACAGCTGATCACATGATGTAACCAGTCCCAGAAAATTGCTTTTTTTCCCCTCACGCTAACAGCGTGAGGAGAAAAAAACTGATTACCACCTGGAGTAAATGGTACATCGGTCCCGCACACGCTAGACACTCTGCTGCTAAGCAGTGCCCATTAGTACCACCTACCAGTGTCAACCAGTGCCACATACCAGTGCATATCAGCACTGCTAAGCAGTGCCCACCAGTGCATACAACCAGTGCCCACCAGTGCTCATCATCAGTGTCAACTACCAGTGCCTATCAGTGCCCATCAGTGCTGCCAAACAGTGCATATCATCAGTGCCACCTATGAGTTTTGCCTATTAGTGTCATCTACCAGTGCCCATTAGTGCCACCTATCAGTGCCACCTCATCAGTGACCATCAGTGCCACCTATTAGTTTCCTCTTAGTGCCGCCTTATCAGTGCCCACCAGTGCCCATCAGCGCAGCCTATCAGTGTCCATCAGTGCAGCCTTATTAGCGCACCTTAATTAAACTAGAAAAAATGACCTGTCCCCCCCCCAAAAAAAATGTTCATTCTTAAAATGTTCATTCTTTTAAACCCCAGTGGTGATTAACCACTTCAATACCGGGCACTTACACCCCCTTCCTGTCCAAGCCAATTTTGAGCTTTCAGTGCTGTCGCTGTTTAAATGACAATTGCCTGGTCATGCTACACTGTACCCAAACATATTTTTTATCATTTTGTTCCCACATATAGAACTTTCTTTTAGTGGTATTTAATCATTTTGCTAAACAAATACAATTTTGTAAATAAGTAAGTTTTCTCCTTCACTGATGGGCACTGATAAGGGCACTGATAAGGCGGCACTGACGGGCATTGATAAGGCGGCACCGATGAGGTGGCACCAATGAGGTGGCACTGATGAGCATTGACAATGGGCACTGATAGGTGGCACTGATGGGCACTGGTAGGTGGCACTATTGGGTAACACTGATATGCAGCACTGATAGACGATGATATGCACTGATGGGCACTCATGGGTGGCACTGGTAGGCACTGATGGGCACTGATAGGTGACACTGATGGGTAATTACGAGTGGCACTGATACGTGGCACTTATGAGCACTGATACGTGGGCACTGATTGGCATTTCCCTGGTGGTCTAGGGTGGCATACCTAGTGGTCCAATGTGATGGCCAGCCCTGGTGGCCCTGGCAGCATCCTGGTGGTCCTGGGCGGGCATCTGAGGGGGGCTGTGCTGATAAACAATCAGCACAGACCCTCCCAATCAGCTCTCCTCTACTTGTGTCTGTCAGATGTGAGTGAGGAAAAGCCGATCAACGGCTCTTCCTGTTTACATCATGATCAGCTGTGATTGGACACGGCTGATCATGTGGTAAAGAGCCTCCGTCGGAGGCTCTTTAGCAAGATTGGTGTAGCGGTGTGTCAGACTGACACGCCGCACCACCGATTGCCGTGATGCGCGCTCCCATGGGTGCATGGTGGCTGTTATCCTGCTGGACGTCATATGATGCCCAGCCAGGATAACTGAACCACCACCCGGCCATCATTCTGCTATAGGCCAGGTGGGAAGTGGTTAAATACAACAAAAAGAAAGCTTTTTTTTGTGTGAAAAAAATTATAAAAATTCATATGGGTACACTGTAGCATGACTGCGCAATTGTCATTCAAAGTGCGACAGCACTGAAAGCTGCAGCAAAAATTAAATTTCTAAAGAAAAAAGTAGTAAAATCCCAGTTAAAATGACTCGCGGTTACATTTGCCTTTGTGTATTTTTTCCACCTGACTAACTATGTAGCTATGTAAAATTAAAAAATTAAAACAGCATAGGTTCCCCCCTAAATCCATACCAGACCCTTAGCCAGGCATGCATCCTAGCAGGTCAGGAAAAGGTGTGGGAGACGAGTGGGGGCCCCTCTCCTGAACCATACCAGGCCACATGCCCTCAACATGGGGGCTGGGTGCTCTGGGGCAGGGGGGCTCCACCCCCCACCCCAAAGCACCCTGTCTCCATATTGATGGGGACAAAAGCCTCATCCCCACAACCATGGCCGGTGGCTGTAGGGGTCTGCAGGCAGGGGGCTTATCAGAATCTGGAAGCCCCCTTTAACAAAGAGGTCCCCAGATACCGCCCCCCTCATGTTAATAAGTATTGAGAAAATTGTACATAAAAACACGTTTTTGAAAACCCCTTTATTAAAATTTTTAAAAACAGTGTCCCTCAATGTAAATCCATCATCAATCACACCACTTGCCAACCCAAAAAACAGAAAATGCTACGCCTTCTGGGATTCCCCCCGAATGTGTCCTCTGCACTTCTTATATAGGTAAGGGGCATTGCCACCTTTATATGTCACCTGGTGGCACCGCCCCCTTATGACATCACTGACTGGTGCATGCTGGGCCTCTGATGACACAAGGGGGTGTGATTGATGATGGATTTACATTGAGGGGCACTGTTTATTAATTTATTTATAGAGGGTTTTTCAAAAATGTGTCTCTTGTTTTTATTACTTTTTGACACTTTTTTGGTGAATGGGTAGGGGTACAAAGGGCTAGATTCACGTAGAATTGCGGCGGCGTAACGTATCGTAGTTAGTGACGTCAAGTGAAGTCATTTTTTCGAGCGGCGACGTGCGTAGCGCACTTTCGTATTCCCGGACGTCTTACGCAAGAACAAAAATGTTTTAAATTTCGACGTGGGAACGACGGCCATACTTTAAACAGCCCATACGTGGGCTGTGTAAAGTTAGGGCACCTAAAATGACGACTAACTTTGCGACGGGAAACTAGACTACCAACGACGTAACGACCGCGAAAATCCGTTGTGGATCGCCGTAAGTACTAATTTGCATACCCGACGCTGGTTTACGACGCAAACTACCCCCAGCGGCGGCCGAGGTATTGCATCCTAAGATCCGACAGTGTAATTCAATTACACCTGTCGGATCTAAGGGCTATCTATGCGTAACTGATTCTATGAATCAGTCACATAGATACTCTGAGAGATATGACGGAGTATCTGAGATACTCCGTCATATCTCTGCTGTGAATCTGGCCCATAGTACCCAATATTTATTCACATGGGGGAGCTGGGATCTGGGGCCCCCTTATCAAAGAGGCTTCCAGATTCCCATAAGCTCCCCACCCACAGACCTCCACAACCAACGGCCACGTCTGTGGGGATGAGGCCCTTGTCCCCATCAACCATGGGGACAAGGTGCTTTGGGGTGGAAGGGCAGAGATAGCTGATAACTTATTGGTTGTTAAGGATGCCACAGCTGGCTTCCTGGTCCCACTCCTTAACAACCAGCTTACACAGCACCCTGATTTGACAAAGATTTGTCAAATCAGGGCGCAGAATGCACTTTGCAGCGCTCAATACATCGTCAGGGTGAACACCCTGCAAATTTGAGTGTTTGGCAAATGGCCAAACAGGCACATTTTTGGCCCAAACTCATGCTCGAGCCAAAACGTTTGGCCATCCATATTTATGTGTGTGCAAAGGCAGGTGTCCCAATCCTTATGACAATATGGTGTATATATAAATCTATAGGGGGAGATTCTCGTACAATTCTCGTAAGTTACGGCGGCGTAGTGTATCTCTCACGGCGTAATGGTGCGGAATTCAAATACGGCGAGTAGGGGGCGTGTTTCATTTAAATGAAGCGCGTCCCCGCGTCGAACGAACTGCGCATGCACCGTCCCTAAAATTTCCCGCCGTGCATTGCGCTAAATGACGTCGCAAGGACGTCATTGGTTTAACGTGAACGTAAATGGCATCCAGTCCCATTCACGGACGACTTACGCAAACAAAATAACATTTTTAACATTGGACGCGGGAACGACGGCCATACTTAACATTGCGTATGCCACCAGATAGTAGCTTTAACTATACGCTGAAAAAAGCCGACTAGAAACGACATAAAAGAATGCGACGGCCGCTCGTACGTTCGTGGATCGTCGGAAATAGATAATTTGCATACTCAGCGCGGAATACGACGGGAACGCCACCCAGCGGACGCTGAAGAATTGCATCTAAGATCCGAAGGCGTACGAAGACGTACGCCTGTCGGATCTAACCCAAATGCCGTCGTATATTGTTTTGAGGATTCAAAACAAAGATACGACGTGGGAAATTTGAAAGTATGCCGGCGTATCAGTAGATACGCCGGCGTACTTTCTTTGTGGATCTGCCCCATATACTTTATATACATGTATAATATTCACCACATTTAAAATGTAATAAATGTATTCAAATTCTTCTAAAACATTAAGAATGCATATCAATTATGCTAAATATTGTTAAAGCGGGAGTTCACCCATTTATTTAATTTTTGCCCTTTTCCCCTTAGATTCCTGCTCGTTTGGTCTAGGGGAATCGGCTATTTGTTTTAAAATATGAGCAGTACTTACCCGTTTTCGAGATGCATCTTCTCCGTCGCTTCCGGGTATGGGTCTTCGGGAGCGGGCGTTCCTTCTTGATTGACAGTCTTCCGAGAGGCTTCCGACGGTCGCATCCATCGCGTCACTCGTAGCCGAAAGAAGCCGAACGTCTATACTGCACCTGCGCACCGACGTTCGGCTTCTTTCAGAAAATCGTGACACGATGGATGCGACCGTCGGAAGCCTCTCGGAAAACTGTCAATCAAGAAGGAACGCCCATTCCCGCAGCCCATACCCGGAAGCGACGGAGAGGATGCATTTCGTAAACGGTAAGTACAGATCATATTTTAAAACAACTAGCCGATTCCCCTAGACAAAACGAGCATTAATCTAAGGGGAAAATGTGCTCTCTAAGGGTGAACCTCCGCTTTAATGTTTTAGAATATTTTGAATTAATGTATGACATTTTAATTGTGGTGTAGCTTGTATATATATTAGGACACCCTCAAAGTTCCACATATGGTTGGTTCTTTGTTATCTGTAGGGATGAGGGATGTTGAAGCCCACCTGTGCTATTCTGGCAGTATGTACTTTTATGGTATCATCAAATCTCAGTCCAAGTCTCATGTCACTGCAGATTAGGGATGAGCCAAACGCCCCCCAGTTCGGTTTGCAGCAGAATATGTGAACAGGCCAAAAATGTTTTGAACATCATTAAAGTCTATGGGACACGAACATGAAAAATCAAAAGTGCTAATTTTAAAGGCTAATGTGCAAGTTATTGTCATAAAAAAGTGTTTGGGGACCCGGGTCCTGCCCAGGGGACATGATTCAATGCAATGTTTTTTTTTAAATGTCAGTTTTTTCGGGAGCAGTGATTTTAATAATGCTTAAAGTGAAACAATAAAAGTGAAATATTCATTTAAATTTCGTGCCTGGGGGTGTCTGTAAAGTAGTGCATGTTTCCAGTGCTTAGAAAAGTCTCTGCACAAAATTACATTTCTAATGAAAAAAGGTAATTTAAAACCGGTCGCGACTATAATGAATTCTCGGGTCTCCGCAATGCAGATACAAGACCTTTGGGTCTGGTATGAATATTAAGGGGAAGCCCGAACTAAAAAAAAAAAAACGTGGGGTGCCCCCCAAATTCTGTGTTAGGCCCTTCAGGTCTGGTATGGATATTAATAGGAACCCTGCACCATTTTTTTTAAATGGTGTGGGGTTTCACCAAAAAAACATACCAGACCCTTATCCAAGCATGCAACCTGGCAGGCTGCAGGAAAAGAGAGGGGGACGAGAAGACGGCTGGGGACAAGTTCTTTATTAAAAATAAAAAATAAAATAACCATTCCAGCGATGTAATCCAGTCTGTCCAGCGTTTTAATCCATTTTCGATGTCCTGCGGTGATCCATTATCCACTGATGCTCTCCAGCGAGGAACGAAGCACGATCTTGACTGCACCAGAGGCACCCGCCTAATGACGCACAAATCATGTTTGACTCAAACAGATAGCCCATCCCTACTGCAGATATACAGCTATGAAGCTACATCTACAAGTGTGCAAGGATACCCTCAGGTACCATGAGGTGTACTGCTTATTTTCAGGATAAATTCCAGAAAAAAAAAATATTTTTTCTTAGTTTACTACTTAGACACAATTACCATTTCTAAATTACCCCAATCACATAGCAAATGTTCACTATTAAGAATAGCAAGTGTTACACTTTAATATTATTCCTCCAAATTTTGGATTTTATAGATTATTCTTCTCTTCTCCTCTCCAAATAATGTCACTCTTGTTTAATCTGTGCCTCACATATTCGTTTATAGTAAAAGTTTATAGTAAAGATTGATATAAAACATCATGCCCAAACCATATAACTTAAAAAATAAATGTTCTTCTAGAATGCACACTAAAGGGACCTTGAAAGCAATATATCTGAGAGGGCACATTACTCTTCATGCTTTAGGGCTATCCCAGCATAATAAATTAGAGATCTTAATCAATAAAGACATTGATTTATGTAGCTAACTTATTTCTATTTGAAAAACAAGATGCAACTTCATCCAAATACATATAAACAAAGTCATCATCAGTCCAAAAAATCAAATTTCAAATATTTATTGTAAAGACAACATCACATATATCTTAAGAATGTTTTGGGAATATCTCAGGGTTCTTTCCTCAAGAGAACATAGTGACGACAAGCATCTACCCCATACATGCAGTATATACCCTGGTGAAACCCATAGAAACCTGAAAAACACCATGACATCATAATGTCATGCAAAAAAAAAACAGCAAATACGTATGAGAAATTCTGCTCAACAATCAACCATAAAAGGATAATAGTGCACAATGTGTGACAAATATTTTCTCTGTTGAGGAGCTGACACCCCCAATACCCAGGACAAATGCTAGTGTCCATAAGCCTTGGACACTTTGCACCTTGATGCACAATATACAGTACACGGAAAGGGACAACAATGAGTCACCTGGATGGCAAAACTGGTGATCAACATTGCTGTGGATAAGGATTTGACCACATGCCAGCACAGCAGGCAAGACACGGAAGCAATCCTTTTTCCATCTTTTTCCATGATCTGAAAAGATTCTGGAAGAAAATTATTCAATCTGAAATTACAGGGATTCACCTTATTAAGTTTAAAAAGTATCTGAAAGGGTTTCATGTTTGCAATCAACTCATATTTGGATGCCACAAACAGACCTTTTTGAAAAGTGGTGCATAAGGCTCCCTGACCTACCTGTTGTTAGTGATTAAAAATGTGAAAAAAAAGCTGAGCCAGATAAAAAGAGATATATCTGCTCTTAAAATCAAAATTATTTAAAAAAAATGCAAGCTGAAATTTTGGACCAGCAAAAAATCACAGAGATCAAGATTTAGATAACATTATATAATGACAAGATCAAAAGATCAAAGCATGAAATAATCAAATGTATTTGCCAAGACTATCAGGAAGGCAGAGTGCATCCATGTCTAATGCCATGTACACACAACCGTTTTTCATGTCATGGAAAAAAGCAGTTTTTCTCTACGTGATTCTTGTCAAGCCTGCCTTGCATACACACGATCGTGAAAAAAAAAATGCTTGAGCAAAGCGCGGTGACGTACAACACATACGACGGCACTATAAAGGGGAAGTTCCATTCGAATGGCGCCATCCTTTGGACTGATAATGCAAATTTCCTTTGCTTCTGAGCATGCACGTTTTTTCCTCGTAGTTAAAGTCTACACACGATCGTTTTTCACAATGAGTAAAACGACGACGTGAAAAATGACGGAAAAAAATAGAGCAGGTTCTAAATTTGTAATGGCCATTTTTCTCGTTGAGAAAAATGCTCTGGAGCCTACACACAATCATTTTTAATGACCAATTAAAAAAATTGCATTTTTCTAGTCATGAAAAACGTTTGTGTGTATGCGACATAACACAAACCAGTGACAGTTGACATGGGAGAAGTGTGACACCATCACATGCCTCAGCCAGTTAAACCAACCTATACTTTTGTCCTACACCAAATTTTGAACTTTAAAATATGAACCTATACAACTATATCAACTTGTCTAGTACCCTCATGGCACCATTCAAGGTACCTAGTACAATCATACCACATGGGATAACCCCACTTTTGGGAGTTTTACCAAGAGAATAAAATATCACACACACACATACTGTATGAAGCAGTGAATAAGAAATAATAATAATAATAATAATAATAATAATAATAATAATAATAATAATAATAATAATAATATTTTTAATAATAATAATAATAATAATAATAATAATAATAATTAAGGAAAAAAGTAAATGTAAATAAAAAATTTATTTAAGTAAGAAGTATTAAAACCAACTGACAAGGTGGAGCAGAGGTTATTAAAGACCTCAGGGTGTTGTCGGAGCACCATATGGCATCTTCTGGTTTACATGCTCTTTCATTCTGTACTTACTGTATGTGAGTATCCACTTGTATTGGTTTTATATCTTTCCAATTCAATTTATGGTAATGCACTAGGTGTTTGTGCCTTCCCCTGTTAGTTCTTTTGTAGTTTTACATTGGTTTTCCCTTTCTGAGAAGAGCTGCATTCGTGAAGCATTTGTGGCATTTATAGATTTTTTGCCTGTTAAGCCTTATCTCTCTGTGGAGGACCTCTGAGCGCTGGGAGTGACTGTTTTTTCTTTTGTAGACTTTACAACTAACTGAGCTTCAGTGAAGTATTTTTTTCTCAACTGGTTACATTCATAGACATTTACTCTACTCTACTCTTACTTTAAATGGAATTCCTCAGGTAGTAATCAGGTATGTTGGATATTCAAAGTTAACCACATTTTTTTTTTGCTTTGAGATTAAGCAGTGCACTAAACCCATCTGGCTATGCCCTCCCTCATTTTTCTACTATATAATCATGCATGATATGGCAATCAGAACATGTTTATGTCAGTATTTGTGTGATTACCATGAGTGTAATTTTATTTTTTTTTATCATGGGTGGACTATTTTGAGTAAATGTATTGAATTTCCGAAATTAAGTTAAAGCGGGGTTCCAACCACAATTAGCATTTTTTAAATGTATATCCTTTCATCATGCATTTTTATAATATAAATCCGGTCACTTACTATTTTACAATCCGCCGCCGCTCCGCATAGTTATTCAAAAAAGATAGTTTATAAAACTATGTCCACACCGTTGTCATTTTGCTTGTGGGCATTGTGAAGCCCACAAGCACTTACTTCCTGGAAGTCTTGGATGGGGAGTGACAATTGGGTAGCGCACTGCCTCCTGGGACATGATGACACACATTTCCCAGGAGCATTAGAGGGAGATGATGTCAGAATCCTAGGTGATTCCAAAGGCAGATTTCGTGGGACCGCATAGCAACAGGCAGTTCCAGATGAGTAAACATTTTTATTTTTTATTTTTTAGGTCTAATGAGCACAATAATGAAAAGAAAATTTGGGATGGAAACTCCACTTTAAGGGAGCTCTATATCTGTGTCAATATAACAGCTGAATGCTTTGAACAGGCAAATACACAAAATAAATGTGTTTAGCGTACTGGATATAAAAAGTCTATGGTCCAAATGGCTATGGCTTGCTGTTTATTATTTATTTAGTTTAAGAAATTGTTCTTCTATTAACGTTTGCCTGTAA
This sequence comes from Rana temporaria, assembly GCF_905171775.1. Taxonomy (NCBI): domain Eukaryota; kingdom Metazoa; phylum Chordata; class Amphibia; order Anura; family Ranidae; genus Rana; species Rana temporaria. Next base: position 224,678,745 of record NC_053493.1, read on the forward strand.
TTGCATTTTACATTCTGGTATTTATACCATGTCTTCTTTTTTTCACAAGTTTAATTAAAAAATGTTCTTCTATTCAGATTTATATCATCTCAATACTCTCCTCTATTAGAATATTACAAATGTTCATTGCTAGATAATGAATTTATGTGAAATCTCCATTAAAAGATGTAAATAATATTTTAATTAAAAATATATTTTAGTTAGATGGAAAAATATTTAAACCATTATGTGTGTTTTAGCATCAAGTCATTCCTTACTTCCCTGTTAGGCCGCGTACACACAGTCGGACAAAACCGATGAGAATGGACCGAGGTTCAGTTCCATCGGTCCAAACCGACCGTGTGTATAGCCCATCGGTCTGTTGTCCTTCGGTCCAAAATGTTAAAACTTGCTTTAAAATGGAACCGATGGCCCGCTGCCCGATCGGTCCAAACCAATGGTTAGTACAGAAAGCATCGGTTCAAAACCCACGCATGCTCAGAATCAAGTCGACGCATGCTTGGAAGCATTGAACTTCGTTTTATTCAGCACGTCGTGTGTTTGACATCACCGCGTTCTGACCCGATCGGTTTTTGGAACGATGGTCTGTACGCACATCAGACCATCAGGCCACTTCAGCCTTTTTTTTTTTTTTTGCAGGCTTTCTTAAAAGAATAGAGTAGGTACAACTACTAGGCTTACCCACGTTATCCTTGTAAGAAAGCCCCAGTGGGGAAATGTGTTAGGGAAGTATGTTTTTTCTCAGAATAAAATACCAGGACGAGCTAATACTGGAGTGTGACTTATCTTCTTACATTTTTAAAGCTGGCCATACATTATTCTTTCTTTTTTCGTTCAACCAAAAAATTACCTGATTCCCCCATTCTCACATTTGATGTGAATGGAGGAATACTTCCCGCTGACTTATTGTACTCTGACAGTGGAGAACCTTCCGAACTGTCAGAATACAACGATCAAGTCTGCCAGCTTTAGCCAGCGGCACTGATTAATCAGAAAAAAATAATAGATTGACTTCTGTACAACCAGCCTGCCCATACATGGATTGAAATGTATCCAGTCTCTGCTAACCCTAAATGTTGAATGAAGGTGAGCTACAGGAACCAGCACCTGGACTGTCTGTGAATGACAAGAGGAGATGGTCTGGAACAATGCTATGGATTAGGGTATCTTCAACAAATATGCTTAATAAAAAGCAAATAAAAATCAAAGCACTTCCAAAACCCTTGGAGCCCTAAATGTTTAACAGGATTGGGCTACAGGAGCCAGCACCTGGAATGTCTGTGAATGACAAGAGGAGAAGGTCTGGAACAGTGCTATAGATTCAGGCATCTTTAAAAAATATGTTGTTGTTTTTTTAAAAGGAGCACTTCTAAAACCCTTGGATTTCATGGATTAAAATTCATCCAGTCCCTGCTGACCCTAAATGTTTAACCACTTAAGCCTCGGACCATTTTGTTGCTAAATGACCTGGCCACTTTTTGCGATTCGGCACTACGTCGATTTAACTGACAATTGCGCGGTCGTGCGACGTGGCTCCCGAACAAAATGTGCCTCCTTTTTTCCCACAAATAGAGCTTTCTTTTGGTGGTATTTGATCACCTCTGTGCTTTTTATTTTTTGCGCTATAAACAAAAATAGAGCGACAATTTTGAAAAAAATATATATATTTTTAACTTTTTGCTATAAAAAATATCCCCCAAAAATAGATACCATTTTTTTTTCCTCAGTTTAGGCCGATACGTATTTTTCTACATATTTTTGGTAAAAAAATAGCAATAAGCAATTATTGATTGGTTTGCGCAAAAGTTATAGCGTCTACAAAATAGGGGATAGTTTTATAGCATTTTTATTAATATTTTTTTTTTTACTAGTAATGGCAGCGATCAGCGATTTTTTATTATGACTGCGACATTATGGCGGACACATCGGACACTTTTGACACATTTCAGTGCACTGATTACTGTGAAAATGACACTGGCTGTGAAGGGGTTAACCACTAGGTGGCGCTGTAGGGGTTATGTGTTCCCTAGGGAGAGATTCTTACTGTAGGGGGCGGGTCTTGCTGTGACATGTCACTGATCGTGTTCCTGATGACAGGGAACACGATCAGTGACAGTGTCACTAGGCAGAACGGGGAGATGTTGTGTTTACACTAACATCTCCCCATCCTGACAGGAACATTAAAGCAATAACTGGTTTCATTTGTATTCCCAATGGAAAGTTAGATATTTTGGCAGATGGCATGTATTTTTGTTATTATTGTTAAAAGGCTAGCTGTAACTATGGAATTTGTTACATATACTAACCAGAGGAACAAATCTGCTACTTATGTTCCTATTAGAGATATTTTTATTATCCTGCATTATTCTAAAGGTGCAATTTGGTATCCATTAAGACACGCCTGAAACAGAAATTTAAAGTTTTTTTATTTCAACTTACAGATACTGCTTTTATGCCTGAACTAATTTTGAAATATCCTTTACTGTATGCAATATATGTATAACAATATATTTTAGATTTTGCATTTTATCAGTTTCAGTTTTATTGAAAGGAGAACTTCATTCTAATTTGTATAAAGAGAAAATGTACCACCTGCTGCCTCCCAGTCCCCACTTATAATATCCAGCATGGATAATCTAAGCTAATGTCCAGAAGCTGGCAGAGAAAGATAAAACGTAAGTAGTAAACCTAAATCCCAACTCTGGGCTCAGGGTATCTTCTCCCCTCATTTGTGTCTTCTCCTATTGGAGCATCTCCCTACCCATATCTTTATACATACCCTTTTTCCAGGTGTCTTTAGTCTAGTCACATGCTATCAAAGGTGCAACATTTTGGTCAATACTTTATAATCATACATATAAATCAGTAGGCATGTATTCATGTCCTCATCATAAAATAACCAATCTTCAAATAACCAGTAATATAAAATAATGGTTAATGAGGCAATTTACAGTATAACTTAAAGACTATCTAAATCCAAAACTTGTTTTGAGTTTTGGCTAGAGTTTTAAGGAGTCAGAGCTTCTGAATATTATTGGTGTAAATTTCACTGCCTATTTTTTCTTGCTGACATTGTCACCACAACAAATAAATAATAAAACATATGTATCATATATGAAAGAAAAATGAGAAAAGTGTGAAAAAGTATTGTCATGTGACCAATTCAGATTTTTTTGTTATGTATTTATCTTGGATTTGCCTGCAGAATATACAGTGCCATTACCCTGTTAAAGGAACTGGAGATACACTATATTACCACAAGTATTGCTACACCTGCCTTTACACACACATTAACTTTAATGGCTTCCAAGTCTTAGTCCAAAGGGTTCAATATTGAGTTGGTCCACCCTTTGCATCTATAACAGCTTCAACTCTACTGGTAATGCTGTCCACAAGGTTTAGGAGTGTGTATATGGGAATGCTTGACCATTCTTCCAGAAGTGCATTTGTGAGGTCAGGTTCTGATGTGAACGAGAAGGCCTGGCTCACAGTCTCTGCTTTTAATTTATCCCAAATGTGTTCTATTAGGCTGAGGTCAGGATTCTGTACAGGCTAGTCAAGTTCCTCCACCCCAAACTCACTCATCCATGTCTTTGTGGATCTTCTATGTGCACTGGTGATTGCCTGGTCATGTTGGAACATGAAGGGGCCATCCTCAAACTGTTCCCACAAAGTTGGAAGCATGAAATTGTGCAAAATGTCTTAATATGCTAACGTCTCAAGAGTTCTCATCACTGGAACTAAGATGCCAAGCCCAACCCCTGAAAAATAACCCCACACTATAATCCTCCCTCAACCAAATGATTTGGACCAGTGCACAAAGCAAGGTCAATAAAGACACGGATGAGTGAGTTAGGGGGAAAGGAACTTGATTGGCCTGACCTCAAACTGGTAGAACACCTTACATAGTTACAGTTAGTAAGGTTAAATAGCAACAGTCCATCCAATTCAACCTGTGTTGGTGTTGTGTGCATGTAGGAAATTATTTTCCATATCCCCATTTATTGTTTTAGCTAAAATGCATGTCCAAGAGTCTTTGGGATGAATTAGAGCGGAGACTGCGAGCCAGGCCTTCTCATCCACAGCAGTGCCTGACCTCACAAATGAAATAAATAAAAATCAAAGCACTTCCAAAACCCTTGGAGCCCTAAATGTTGAACAGGATTGGGCTACAGGAGCCAGCACCTGGAATGTCTGTGAATGACAAGAGGAGAAGGTCTGGAACAGTGCTATAGATTCAGGCATCTTTAAAAAATATGTTGTTGTTTTTTTAAAAGGAGCACTTCCAAAACCCTTGGATTTCATGGATTAAAATTCATCCAGTCCCTGCTGACCCTAAATGTTTAACCACTTAAGCCTCGGACCATTTTGTTGCTAAATGACCTGGCCACTTTTTGCGATTCGGCACTACGTCGATTTAACTGACAATTGCGCGGTCGTGCGATGTGGCTCCCGAACAAAATGTGCCTCCTTTTTTCCCACAAATAGAGCTTTCTTTTGGTGGTATTTGATCACCTCTGTGGTTTTTATTTTTTGCGCTATAAACAAAAATAGAGCGACAATTTTGAAAAAAAAATATATATTTTTAACTTTTTGCTATAAAAAATATCCCCCAAAAATAGATACCATTTTTTTTTCCTCAGTTTAGAACGATATGTATTCTTCTACATATTTTTGGTAAAAAAATAGCAATAAGCGTTTATTGATTGGTTTGCGCAAAAGTTATAGCGTCTACAAAATAGGGGATAGTTTTATAGCATTTTTATTAATATTTTTTTTTTACTAGTAATGGCAGCGATCAGCGATTTTTTATTATGACTGCGACATTATGGCGGACACATCGGACACTTTTGACACATTTCAGTGCACTGATTACTGTGAAAATGACACTGGCTGTGAAGGGGTTAACCACTAGGTGGCGCTGTAGGGGTTATGTGTTCCCTAGGGAGAGATTCTTACTGTAGGGGGCGGGTCTTGCTGTGACATGTCACTGATCGTGTTCCTGATGACAGGGAACACGATCAGTGACAGTGTCACTAGGCAGAACGGGGAGATGTTGTGTTTACACTAACATCTCCCCATTCTATCTGTCCGTGAGACGATCGCGGGTATGTCCACGGCGATCGAGTCCGCGGGATCCACATGCAGGCTTACAGAGATTGCGGCAGGTGCGCATGCCCGCAACAACCGCTTCTTAAAGGGGACGTATATACACGTCCTTTTGCCTGCCCGTGCCATGCTGCAGACGTATATCTGTGTGCGGCGGGAGGCAAGCATCTACACTTTCTTTGAATGACAAGAGGAGAAGGTTTGGAACAGTGCTATGGATTCAGGAATCTTCAACAAACATGTTGTTTAATAAAAAGCATTTAAAAAGCAACTTTCCAAAGAGAGTGCCATTTCTTTGCCCCTCACACTATAGTGAGGCATACTGTGTTCAGTGGAACTTGAAAATGTCCTGGCATCAGTGGTAGTAAACAACGCCCCAGACTCAGTGGCAAAAAAATAAATAGTGTAGTCAATAATAGTGCCTCATTATTGGTGTCAGTGGAAGGAATAGCTCCACATTCTTGTTAATAGTGGGAGGAATAGTTCCCTCTCATTGATGCAATAAGTGGGGCAAATTATATCAAATCTGCTGAGCCAGGGAAAGGAATTATACTTCATAATTTTTGTCAGTGCAAGGAATAGTGCCTCATTTTTGGTGTCATTTAAAAGAATCATGCCCCAATGGCTGGATAAGGGTAAGAAAAAGGGCCACATCCAGCCCACAGGCCTCATTTTTGAGACAAGCTTGTTAAACTGTTCAGCATCAGCATGCAAAATACAGTACACATTGATATAGCAGACATTAAAGTACTTGGATGTTTTGTATTTCCATTGAGCTTTAATAGAGTTGGATATTTTAACAAAATAATTAAAACATATAAAGTGTAATAATTAACAAGGTATTGGCTACAAGGTCAGTTTCATTTTTATGCTTGTCCAGTTGTATCCAATTTCCTTTTCTATCACACAACATTGTAAAATGTACTTACACTGTTTATTTTATCCTTTGATATTTTATATCAATTTATTGTTGCATTTGGCCTTGGGCAAAGATGTAAAACTAGCCGTACATAGTCCTGACAGGAACATTAAAGCAATAACTGGTTTCATTTGTATTCCCAATGGAAAGTTAGATATTTTGGCAGATGGCATAGACATGTATTTTTGTTATTATTGTTAAAAGGCTAGCTGTAACTATGGAATTTGTTACATATACTAACCAGAGGAACAAATCTGCTACTTATGTTCCTATTAGAGATATTTTTATTATCCTGCATTATTCTAAAGGTGCAATTTGGTATCCATTAAGACACACGCCTGAAACAGAAATGTAAAGTTTTTTTATTTCAACTTACAGATACTGCTTTTATGCCTGAACTAATTTTGAAATATCCTTTACTGTATGCAATATATGTATAACAATATATTTTAGATTTTGCATTTTATCAGTTTCATTTTTATTGAAAGGAGAACTTCATTCTAATTTGTATTAAGAGAAAACGTACCACCTGCTGTCTCTCAGTCCCCACTTAATAATGGATAATCTAAGCTAATGTCCAGAAGCTGGCAGAGAAAGATAAAACGTAAGTAATAAACCTAAATCCCAACTCTGGGCTCAGGGTATCCTCTCCCCCCATTTGTGTCTTCTCTTATTGGAGCATCTCCCTACCCATAAATAAAAAAAAAAAAAAAAAATCTTTATACATACCCTTTTTCCAGGTGTCTTTAGTCTAGTCACATGCCATCAAAGGTGCAACATTTTGGTCAATACTTTATAATCATACATATAAAACAGTAGGCATGTATTCATGTCCTCACCATAAAATAACCAATCTTCAAATAACCAGCAATATAAAATAATGGTTAATGAGGCAATTTACAGTATAACTTAAAGACTATCTAAATCCAAAACTTTTTTTGAGTTTTGGCTAGAGTTTTAAGGAGTCAGAGCTTCTGTCAGATTATTATTGGTGTAAATTTCACTGCCTATTTTTTCTTGCTGGCATTGTCACCACAACAAATAAATAATATAAAATGTATATCATATATAAAAAGAAAAATGAGAAAAGTGTGAAAAAGTATTGTCATGTGGCCAATTCTGATTTTTTGTTATGTATTTATCTTGGATTTGCCTGCAGAATATACTGTGCCATTACCCTGTTAAAGGAACTGGAGATACACTATATTACCACAAGTATTGGTACACCTGCCTTTACACACACATTAACTTTAATGGCTTCCAAGTCTTAGTCCGTAGGGTTCAATATTGAGTTGGCCCACCCTTTGCATCTATAACAGCTTCAACTCTACTGGGAATGCTGTCCACAAGGTTTAGGAGTGTGTATATGGGAATGCTTGACCATTCTTCCAGAAGTGCATTTGTGAGGTCAGGTTCTGATGTGAACGAGAAGGCCTGGCTCACAGTCTCTGCTTTTAATTTATCCCAAATGTGTTCTATTAGGCTGAGGTCAGGATTCTGTACAGGCTAGTCAAGTTCCTCCACCCCAAACTCACTCATCCATGTCTTTGTGGATCTTCTTTGTGCACTGGTGATGGCTTGGTCATGTTGGAACAGGAAGGGGACATCCTCAAACTGTTCCCACAAAGTTGGAAGCATGAAATTGTGCAAAATGTCTTAGTATGCTAACGTCTCAAGAGTTCCCATCACTGGAACTAAGATGCCAAGCCCAACCCCTGAAAAAGAACCCCACACTATAATCCTCCCTCAACCAAATGATTTGGACCAGTGCACAAAGCAAGGTCAATAAAGACACGGATGAGTAAGTTAGGGGGAAAGGAACTTCATTGGCCTGACCTCAACCTGGTAGAACACCTTACATCGTTACAGTTGGTAAGGTTAAATAACAACAGTCCATCCAATTCAACCCGTGTTGGTGTTGTGTGCATGTAGGAAATTCTTTTCCATATCCCCATTTATTGTTTTAGCTAAAATGCATGTCCAAGAGTCTTTGGGATGAATTAGAGCGGAGACTGCGAGCAAGGCCTTCTCATCCACAGCAGTGCCTGACCTCACAAATGCGCTTCTGAAAGAATGGTCAAATATTCCCATAGACACACTCCTAAACCTTGTGGATGTTCTTCCCAGAAGACTTGAAGCTGTTATAACTGCAAAGGGTGGGCCAACTCAATATTAAACCCTACAGACTAAGACAGGGATGCCATTAAAGTTAATGTGCATGTAAAGGCTGGTGTCCTAATACTGTTGGTATTATATTATATAACAGATCCACTTGTAGGATTAGCAGTTAAAATCATGCTTAAGTGGGCATTGACAGAGACCAGCGTAAATGTAAGTTCTACTTTAACATATATTGGGCCAGATTCACAGTGAGAGTACGCCGGCGTATCTACTGATACGCCGGCGTACTTTCAAATTTGCCGCGTCGTATCTTTATTTTGAATTCTCAAACAAAGATACGACGGCATTTGGCTAAGATCCGGCAGGCGTACGGCTTCATACGCCTTCGGATCTTAGGATGCAATACTTCAGCGCCCGCTGGGTGAAAATCGTGTCGTTTTCCGCGTCGGGTATGCTAATTAGCTGCTTACGGCGATCCACGAAGCTACGCGCTCGCCGCATTCTCTTACGTTGGCTTTTCCCGTCGTAAAGTTACGGATGCTATTTCAATGGCTTATATTTAGACTAGCCATGTTAAAGTATGGCCGTCGTTCCCGTGTCGAATTTTGCATTTTTTTTTTCCGTAAGTCGTACGGGAATAGGAAAGGACGTAACGCACGTCGCCGTTCAAAAAATGATGTCGGTACGACGTCATTTCGCGCAAAGCACGGCGGGAAATTACAAAACGGAGCATGCGCAGTACGTTCGGTGCGGGAACCTGCCTAATTTAAATGATACACGCCTCATTTGAATTAGGCGGGCTTGCGCCGGACGGATTTACGTTACGCCGCCGCAAGTTTACAGGCAAGTGCTTTGTGAATCATGCACTTGCGCTGAAAACTTGCGGTGGTGTAAGGTAAATAAGATACGTTACGCTACCGGAATTCTACGTGAATCTGGCCCATTATTTTTAAAATAACACATGAATTCTTAACTGAACATTCATTTATGGCATTTAGGGATGAGCAAACTGGGCTGGTTCAGTAAATGGGAGGTTCATTGAACCTGGCACAAAATCTGAGAACCCCAAACATAGCACTGAACCCTACTTAAGCCTATAAGGGATTAATCTTTTTTTTGTCTGGGCTTTTTAAGACTAATTTGCAAGCTTTTGTTAAAAAAGCAGGAGTAGCTGTGTATGCTGCATGTACACTTAGGCCGTGTACACACGATCGGTCCATCCAATGAGAACGGTCTGAAATTACGATTTTTGAATCTCCGGGAACGATGTTTTCTTATACCCTGCTTTAAACTGGTGAGTTCTACATATACTGTTTACTGTATTAGCCTGCCTTATAGCTACATCTAGCAACTGCTATTACTAGCGAGGTACTCATTACATTTCTATATGTTTCATTGTAGGTAAATTTCTCTTGTCAGCTAGCCTTGCAATCTACTTTCTCTCTACTATGCCCAATTGTAGAGCTCCTCATTTCCCTTCCTGATTTCTCTATCAGGCTGTCGGTTTTATTTGATTATTTTCGTTATACATCCCACTTCAGTGCAGTAAGTAGTCCTGATGTTCATTTATATATTATAATTTAGTTCTTTTTTTCAAAACATGATATATGAGTATAGTTCCCAGATTTTTATCCTATATATTACTATTTTTGGACTTCAAACATAGGATATATACTGCTAGTCCATATTATGTTGCTAATTTTTAATACTATGTTGTGTATTAATACTGTGTAATACTATATGGTGACCTTATTTGTTCTCTCTTGGCCTCCATCGTGACCAATTAGATTTTGACTATTGCGGCCATAGCCTTGGCAGCTTATTATGTGTGCTTTGTTTATACATTGTTATATACTAATTCATTGTATACAATATTAATTTGTTGTTTCTCTTCACACTCTTTGATAATTAAATATGCTATACTCCTGAAGAAGCGTGTCTGCACGCGCAACATGCAGAGCCTTCTTGATTAATCGCTGTGCCGTTTTTCTGTTGTTCATTGTTCAATCATTCTCTTGGACTACTCTTCTACTATGGAATGACATCATTGTACCTCCCATGTTTCCCTTGTGGTTGTATACAGGAGCGGCATCATTGATCATATTTGTATATTTATCTAATGTTGGGTTTTTTAAGAGTTTATGTATATTTTATATGCTTTCTAAATACATTTTGTTTTTGCTAAAACGCCTGATAACTGTGCCTAAAAAGTCCAAAGGTCCCAATTTCCTAGTTTCTAATCAGTTTATACGATGTGGCACGTTTATATCTCCTTGTATCCACAGTACCACTCTGTGGTATGATACACATTGTTCATTAAAATGTTACATCGAATAAATAAATAAATAGAATAATGAATTGTTATTATAGTGTTCTGGCTGGTGAGGTTATTTGCTTAGGAAAACACATTGATGGCAGTAACTGCAGTAGGTGCAAGTAAACCTTGATGTTGGCACTAACAAAACCCAAGTGGATTTAATAAAGCTGTTGTTAGGGCATGAGAAAAAAAAAGACAATTAAATTAAGTGTCCCAACTTTGCTTTTATGGTGCTTCTTCATATACAGTATTGTAATGCAGTGTATTCTTTGAGGAGACAGGTCACCCCAGATGGCTAGATGTGTGCTGAGTGACCAATCTCCTCAACATTCCCATTAGCTCTGCAGGGCACTCCTGTGTCACATAGGATTCCCTGCATACTTCTTCCTGAGCTGCAAAAAATTTAAGATTGGGGTGTCCGAAGATGACGTCATCTTGACTTCATCAAGAGATTTCTACTGAGAAAAGGGAAGAAAACAAATGAAAAAAAACAGGGAGGGGGTCGCAATAAAAAGGAGGTACTTTGAACCACTTGCCAACGTTATACTGTATATACGGCAAGACAGCTCTCCTGTGCAAAATCACATACAAGTACTTGATTTTGCACTTCTCGGTCTGGGGCATGCACAAACCAATCAGCTGGTCTGGCGGACTTTATTTCTGCCGGGAACTGACGATCATTCCCAAGAGAGGCAGAACAACTGTCTGCCTATGTAAACATGGCAGATCACCGTTCTGTCAGTTGGGGAGGTAGAGATCCTGTGTTTCTGCTAAGCAGGAACATGGATCTCTGCCTTCCCACAGTAAAAGCATCCCTACACATTTAGCAAGAACTCTCTAGGAACACATTTAACCTTTTGATCGCCACTGATGTTAACCCCTTTCCATTTGTCTGCCACAATGTTGCAGTCCCGCCATAAGTCTCTGATCACTAGTACATTACTAGTAAGAAATTAATAAATAAATACAATTTCTATGAATATATCCTATAGTTTCTAGACGCTATATTTTTTGCGCAAAACAATCTATATACACTTACTAGGATTTTTTTTTACCAAAAATGCATAGCAGAATACATATTGGGCTAAATTGATGAAGACATTCGATTTACTTTTTATTTTTTTATTGGATGTGTTTTTTTTGCAAAAAGTAAAAAAAAAAAAATGTTTTTTTTTCAAAATTGTCTGTCTTTTTTTTATAGTGCAGAAAATAAAAACCGCAAAGGTGATCAAATACCACCAAAAGAAAGCTCTATTTGTGGGAAAAGAATGCAGTTCCGTAAAAATTTACCTAGTCATTAGGGGGTAAACCTTAAGGAGCTGAAGGTTAAAAGAATAAATATATATATATATATATATATATATATATATATATATATATATATATATATATATATATATATATATATATATATATATATATATACACCCAGAGAAAAAAACAAAGAGAATCTGCAATCTAAAGGAGGCACTTTCAAAGGAAAAAAAAGTATACATGCCCAGAGATAGACTTTAAGAGGAGTGACTAATCTCCTTAACATCCCAATTAGCTCTGCAGGGCATTCCTACTGTATGTCACATACTATAGGATTCCCTGCAGACTTCCTTAGCTGCTATCCTGTGGACTTCCTGTGGTGTGTATGAGGCCTTAAATTTGGCAGGTAGGTTGTTCCAATGATGGATAAGTATCTGCCTGTATTTTTCAGCATTGAGGACACCATTGATCCTGACCAAATCTCCAACTCCATTTGCAGAAATGCAGCCCCAAACTTGCAAGGAACTTTCACCATGCTTCACTGTTGCTTGACACACATTATTGTACTACCCCCCCCTTCTTTCCCAAACAAACTGCCTGCTGCTACAGCAAAACATTTCAGATTTTGACACATCTGCTGCCAGAGCACCTGCTGCCATTTTTCTGCACCCCAGTGCATATGTTTTCATGCATTCTTGATCTGCTTAGCCTTGTTTCCACATCAGAGGTATGGCTTTTTTTCTGAAATTCTTCAATAAAGACCACCTGTGGCCAGATTTCTCTGCACAGTTGATATGTGTACCTGTTTTTCACCATGTCTATGCTTTTTCTACTGCTAGACGTGTATAGTGTGTCTTTCATCTGCTGCAATAAGTTTCCTTGGCCGACCTCTGCATCTATGGTCCTCAACATTGTCTGTTTCTTTGTGCTTCTTCAACAGAACTCGGGCATCGGTGGCATGTTATTGCTCGGGATGGGGTTTCAGATGGTAACATGCCTGCACAATGAGCATACAGTTACAGTCTCTATCAGTGGACAATGCAGGATAATGTAATTGGGAATCAGAGACAGACTATTGTCACCATATAACAGGAAGTGCCTGAACAAAAAACCTTCATGGCAGGATTACCATGTGTTATTTTAATTAAAACTGTAGATCTTTAACCACTTAAGGACCGCCTAACGCCGATATATGTTGGCAGAATGGCATGGCTGGGCACAAGCACGTACCTGTATGTCCTCTTTAAGTGCCCAGCCGCGGGTCCGTCCGAAGCTCCATGACCGCGGCTGTGGGACCCGCGGACCCGATCGCCGCCGGAGTCCAGCGATCGGTCACAGGAGCTGAAGAACGGGGAGAGGTGTGTGTAAACACACCTTCCCCAATCTTCACAGTGGCGCTGTCATTGATCGTCTGTTCCCTGATATAGGCGTCACAATGACGTCACACATCCAGCCCCACCCCCCTACAGTTAGAAACACATATGAGGTCACACTTAACCCCTTCATCGCCCCCTAGTGGTTAACTCCCAAACTGCAATTGTCATTTTCACAGTAAACAATGCATTTTTATAGCTGTGAAAATGACAATGGTCCCAAAAATGTGTCAAAATTATCCGATGTGTCCGCCATAATGTCGCAGTCACGAAAAAAATCTCTGATCGCTGCCATTAGTAGTAAAAAAAAAATATTAATAAAAATGCAATAAAACTATCCCCTAATTTGTAAACGCTATAAATTTTGTGCAAACCAATCGATAAACGCTTATTGCGATTTTTTTTTACCAATAATAGGTAGAAGAATACGTATATACGTAAACTGAGGCAAAATAACAGTTTTTTTTTATATTTTGGGGGATTTTTATTATAGCAAAAAGTAAAAAATATTGCATTTTTTTTCAGAATTGTCGCTCTATTTTTGTTTATAGCGCAAAAAATAAAAACCGCAGAGGTGATCAAATACCACCAAAAGAAAGCTCTATTTGTGGGAAAAAAAAGGACGCCAATTTTGTTTGGGAGCCACGTCGCACGACTGCGCAATTGTCAGTTAAAGCGACGCAGTGCCGAATCGCAAAAACTGGCCAGGTCCTTTTACCTGCATATTGGTCCGGGTCTTAAGTGGTTAAAGAGTTCAAAATACATTTTGAAATAGCATTAACATGATAAAGGTATAGCTATTGCTATACAAATGTTCGCTGTATTTTGGCTTATCCCTGTAACAATTTTCCATGCATCACAAACTTTCTATTGACTGAAATAATTTCACTTGTTATTGTTATTCCATGCAATTCCTCATACACAATACATGGAAACAGACTTTGAATTTAGTGCTAAGGGTGTAGAATATCCCTAGCAGACAAAAATGTTAGGTAAGAGCTTTACTGCAGATCTCAATCTAGGGAATAAAATATCCAGGCCTCACTGGCAGAACTCTTCAGACAAGCAAGACAATTATGTACAATAGTCCTCAAAGGCAAAGTCTGTACAACACAGGAACTCTGATGATGCGTGAAACCAGTTGGGATTTTCAGTCTACCTTTGTAGCTGCATTCTGGCAGTGAGAATTGTATACCCTAAATAAAAGTTAGATTTAAAAATGATTTATCCATGACCATACCAATCATCTATACCAAATAGGCTTAGTATTAGATAAGTAATTGCCTTTTACTAACAGGTGCCTTTTATGAATTGGATTAAAATATCAGGATAGGTATTTCAGATGGTAATTACACACTTCCACACCTAGGAATTCTCAAAATGTGACTCTTAGAATTCAGGCTATTATGTCTCTAGTATATCTTACCTTGTGTTACCAAACTAAGGATTACAACATTTTCTTACTGTTATTATCTTAATTTATTGTCATTTATACATTTTATGTTGATATACTGTATTTACTTTAATACTATGTTATAAATCTTTATATTTTCAAATCCATTTGACTAATTTGACTAATGCTAAGTTGAAAGGTATATTAACATGGCTTATGCAAGTGAAAGTATATCTAAAGCCAAAATTGATACCTCTTATTTTTCTTTCTACTTTCTCAATATATATATATATATATATATATATATATATATATATATATATATATATATATATATATATATATATATATATATACACTGTATATACATGCACAAATAAATATATTTTTGAGATAGCATAGGGATTATTAAAACCTCTGTTGTTAACTACTTGTGCTGATATGCAATTATTATAGCACCATTTGTTGTTATATATACGCTATTAATGAATAACCTGCTGTTGATTGTTTTCTATGTTTTTTATGTTATTCTTAACAACGCCATCAAAACACATTTAAATTAAAACCTCTGTTGCTTTTTTATGTAGTCTGTGTCCCACCAAGAAAATGCCTCTCCCCAACATACAACATGAAGCAACAGGAAAACATTTAAAATTACCCCTCTTAGACATTTGGCACAGATGACCCAACTGCTAGATTTGCCCTATATTCCTGTTCAGGTGACAAATGTAAGCAGGTCTAATTGCATATCTGAATTTCTCTAGTGGGAACACCAATAACAATACCATTACCCATTCAACTAAAAACTGAAAATAATTTTAAAGATACAGATTAGGATGCAGGAAAGTCTAATGAGGCACCTCCTCTGGGCCCAATCTTTGTTAGGGACCCAAAGCAGCTGCCACTTGAGCCCGCTGCCCACAAATTGGGGCCCCCGGTGACAGCTTTTCAGAGGACACAGGAGGATGTATTCCCAAGCTAGCCAGCAGAGAGGGGCAGGGCCGGGAGCTCCACTGACACTCTGACCCAGCCCCATGCAGCCTGTATGCTCAGGGAGGGTGGAGCATTTGTAGTGAGAGCAGGGAGTGGAAGCCCTGCCCCCTCTGAATGTAGGTAGTGAGCTTGATTGGCCAAGTATGTCCTTACACCAATAAAATGCCTGACTGCTGAAATCTTAAGCTGAGTTATTCAACTGTAAAGCTGTGAATTGCTGAAAGTTCTCTGACCATCTCCTGTCGTATGTCCACAGTCTCAGATTGTCTCTTGTAGCATGTCCACAGTCTCAGATTGTCTCTTGTAGCATGTCCACAGTCTCAGATTGTCTCTTGTAGCATGTCCACAGTCTCAGATTGTCTCTTGTAGCATGTCCACAGTCTCAGATTGTCTCTTGTAGCATGTCCACAGTCTCAGATTGTCTCCTGTAGTATGTCCATAGTCTCAGATTGTCTCCTGTAGTATGTCCACAGTCTCCTGTAGCTGTCCGCAGATACAGATACAGATCCTATACAGATACCCAAATCAATATTAAATGTTGGAATAAATTAAGGTCCCTAGCTATATATAATGATTGAATTAATAATAGTTTTACATTATAAGTAGGGATGAGCAGATGGTGTATTCTGAACCTAGGTTTGGACTGAACTTTGGCTGTTTGGGCATTCAGGCAAATGCCCAAACATTAGCCTGTTTGTTCCCCTGTTTGCCATGCATCTTGGCAATATTTGATAAATGATAGCACTATCTCCACCGTTTACCTTATATAGCTGATGACAGCTCAGGGAGTTGCCATTCAGCTAATGTTACTGTTGAGATAGATCGCACCAGATCATTGTTTTTCTTTTCTTTTGGTTTGTCAGTGGGTGGTGGGCATCATGATTGATGATGGATTTACTATAATGGAAATAAGTGTAAAAATGTTATCCGCGCTTAAAAACTAAAACAAAACAGCAGCTGTGCACTATAACCCAGATTCAGGCACAAACAATATGTAAATGAAGAGTGCAGGGCTAAAAATATATTTGCAATGTATATAACAGGTACAACGATTAATAAAGGGCATTCAGTGAAAACAATATTGTATGAACATTATAGGAAATCAAAAGCAAAATATTGCATAAAAAATAAATATGCAAAAATAAAAATGTAATAATTAAAGTGTAATAAGTGCCATCAATTGTGCAAAACCTAAAATTTAGCTAGAGATGAATTTAAAGCATAAATAGTGCAATATAAAAAAATCATTTGGGACTAAAGTCCATGTGTAAAGTCCATTGCAAAACTGTGTTGAAATGATGATGAAACACTCAGTTGTGTGACACCCATCACCATAGTAAGAAATGGAGGCTTACCAGAAAGCCTGTGAGCCCTCTTACTCAGGGAAGTCATAGAGCGTTTGACTGGATCCCTTAGGTCAGTGGTTCTCAACCTGGGGGTCGGGACCCCCTTGGGGGTCAAATGATGATTTGCCAGGGGGTCACCAAATCCTGGGCTGTTCCTGGAGCCCACAGCCGCCCATTCAGTTCACGGCATGGCTGGGGGCAGAGACTAAAAGTCAGCTGATGTGAGGAATGTGAAGTGGGAGAGGCTGGAGGAGACCCTATCTCCTGATTTCAGCATAGGTGTCACTGCTTCGAGACACCACAATGTCTGAGACACAGTGAATGCGGAGTAACACTACCAGTGATTATAGTTGCCATTAAAAGTCCCCACTATCGTTCTCAGATCAGCAGATGACCTTGATTAAGAGCACCTAAGTTGACTGATCAGAACTCCCACCAGCACTGCCACTAATCCTATTTACCCCACCATGAAATAATAGAAGGAATACAAATAGAGACTACATGGAAGGGAGAGAAAAAAAGAGGGGAAGGAACAAAGAAAAAGGGAGCGAAAGACGGCTAGAGAGAGGGATGGGGAAAAAAAGGTGAACAAAGAAAGAGAGGTACATCCTCAAATGTATCATAAGGGGTTTTAATACTGTATGAGTGGAAGGGAGCACTAAATGTCCGTGGGTTAGGGGCACAAATTACTTGCCTTAGATGCTGACAACCCACGCTACAAAAATAATTTTACAGTTAGGGGTCCCCACAACTTGGGGAATTTTATCAAGGGGTCACGGCACTAGTAAGGTTGAGAACCACTGCCTTAGGTGCTCTCTCAGGTGTCCTTAATTGGTAAACCAGAAGGCTCTCAACAAACCAGGAAGTAGTGACAAAAACCATCAATGGATCAGCCAGCTGAAGTATATATGGAAGAAAAAACTGCACATACTGTAGTGTGTTACTGTATCAGCTTCAAATTTAACAAAAGGTAATGTGCTTACATCAGATTAGTAAAATTCAGGCAGATAGATACATAAATCTGAATGAAACCCTTGTAAATGACCAGTTAGTGATATCACATGCACAATAGTGTATGTACGTATCAGTCTCGATGATGGTTTTGTCATAAATTATATCATCAGGGGTAATGATGGACATGTTTTGGGGATTCTCATTTTTTAAATAAAGGATTTGTCAAATGTTTGGATGTCTTTATTTCTAGGTTACAACTTTTTTTTATGAATGAGTAGGGGTACTATGTACCCCATATCCAGATTCTGATAAGTCCCCCACCTAAAGACCACCTTGCTGAGAGCATGTGGCCTGGTATGGTTCAGGAGAGGGGTGCACACTTGTCCCCCCTTTTCTGGCCAGCCAGGCTTCATGATTTTTTTTTTCTTACATGATGTCCTCTTTGGGTCTAGATTTCCTGGTGGACCTCATACTTTTTTCATTTTTTTTGCCATATCTGTACTCTGTGGGTCTGATTTGTATTTTTGGGAGACTGTATTCCACGGATAAGCCAAACGTACCTGGGTTCAGTTTGGAGCGAGTTTTGAGAATGTGTGCATTATGAAGGGTGTGAAACACAGCACTTTACCACAATCAGGACTTGTTATCATTTTTCTCACCTTCTGGAAAATGTCTATTTACACACTGCATAGGTTTCTTGGATTTAAGATTATTTTATTATATACTGAATTGCTTTTGCACAATCTACCGTATTTCTTTTTCTTTTTCACTGTATTATTTGATTTCCACATAATTTTTTTGTTAAAAATTATTTTGATTAGTTTTTTTACATTGTATCTTTGAGGCACGCTATATGTTGTATATAACGTTTTTTAATATCATTCAGATATTTATACAGCAGCTTGGGTTGAGCTGAGTTTAAGGAGAGTGCACACATTTTTGTATTTGCTTTCTGAAAGCTGAATGGTCCAGGGAGGGATAAGTAATAATTGTTAGGATGTCAGTGGCTGCAGACATCCTAACAACTGACCAGAGAGAAAGATGTTACATTTAGTGTTGGAAGTAATCCTGCTGTGAAATGTAAAACTTCAAACTGTCACACTAAGTTCCCAAGGTTCATCAATTTATTTTAGTTACGTGTCAAACTCCTGAATAACTAAAAACGGGCAGCTTATCCCTAATCCAAATGATTGAATCCTTGTGCACCAAACATAAAAATGAAAAACAGAATATGCTAAACAGTTTTAAACTGTGAAACCTCACATAAACCATCATTGGAGCAGACAGTTGCACTAGACATGGCTACATCATGTACAGAATTAAAACAACAGACTAAACTCATACATGAAGTTTAACACCTATGAGCAAAATTTTACTATGAGCATGGCAACAAAGCAATTCAATTTATAGCCAAGAAACCAGAACACCCATCTTAGTGCATGGAATTAAAGAAAATGTTGGTCAAATTCACTAAACAACAAAATGTAATTGCTGACAAATTTAACCACTTAAATATTGGGCACTTTTACCCCCTTCCTGCCCTGTCCAATTTCATCTTTTAGAGCTTTCACTATTTGAATGGCAATTGTGCGCTCATGCAACACTGTACTCAAACTAAATTTGTATTATTTTGTTCATGCAAATAGAGCATCCTTCTGGTGGTATTTAACCACTTAAGACCCGGACCAATATGCAGGTAAAGGACCTTACCCCTTTTTGCTATTCGGCACTGCGTCGCTTTGACTGACAATTGCGCGGCCATGCGATGTGGCTCTCAAACAAAATTGGCGTCCTTTTTTTCCCACAAATAGAGCTTTCTTTTGGTGGTGTTTGATCACCTTTGCGGTTTTTATTTTTTTGCGCTATAAACAAAAATAGAGCGACAATTTAAAAAAAAAATCAATATTTTTGACTTTTTGCTATAATAAATATCCCCCAAAAAATATATATAAAAAAGATTTTTTTCCTCAGTTTAGGCCGATATGTATTATTCTACATATTTTTGGTAAAAAAATAACAATAAGCGTTTATTGATTGGTTTGTGCACAATTTATAGCGTTTACAAAATAGGGGATAGATTTATGGCATTTTTATTAATATTTTTTTTTTACTACTTATGGCGGCAATCAGCAATTTTTTCGTGACTGCAACATTATGGCGGACACATCGGACACTTTTGACACATTTTTGGGACCATTGTCATTTTCACAGCGAAACGTGCTATAAAAATGCACTGATTACTGTGAAAATTACACTGGCAGAGAAGGGGTTAACCAGGATGGGGCGCTGTAGGGGTTAAGTGTGTTCTAAGGGAGTGTTTTTACTGTGGGGGGGGCATGGCTGTGCATGTGACATCACTGATCGTCATTCCCTAACACAGGGAACAGACGATCACTGACAGCCACACTAGGAAGAATGGGGAAGGTTTGTTTACACTCACCTCTCCCTGTTCTTCCTCTCTGTGACCCCATCACAGGACACCGGTGGCGATCGGGTCCGTGGGTCCCGGAGGACAGGACCGGGTCATGAGCGTGCCGCTGGCGGCGCGCTCGCGATCCACGGCTGGGCATCTTAAAGGGGACATACCTGTACGTCCATGTGCCCAGCCGTGCCATTCTGCCAAAGTAAATAGTTGTGCCAAAATGTAGATTGATACATTTCTTTAATGAAAATAACCCAAATCAGCATATATTATTTAGTTTGTATGACAGTTATAGAGTCCATAAACTATGGTATATAGCTAAAAAATAGATCAACCCCCATGTACTGACAGCCTCATTTATTGAGGCCAAAAATGTTCAGGACAGTACAGATATCCACCAAATTACCCCTTTTTGGAATGTAGACAGTCCAGAGTATTTAGCAAGAGCAATGTAAAGTTTTTTGAAGTTGTCCTTTTTTTGTCATAATTTCTTGGAAAATTAAGAAATTATATATATATATATATATATTTTGTTTACATAATGTCAACAGTGCAGTAAAGCTTTAAAATATAATGGGTGTGTCAGTGATCAGGGACACTGGTGACAGTACAATTTTTTTTTTTAAAATTTCAATATTTTTTTTATATTTGATTAGATTTTTATTTATTTTTTATTTTATTTTTTACAAATTTTGTTTGAATTTCATTCCTTTATGCAAGAATTTCACTGAATTAAATTGATTCATTCAGTTTGTTTTTTGTTATTAGCTGTGATTGACCACAGTTTATCACATGGCACAGATGAGCCGAGATTGATCCAGTTTGTACCATGTGATCACTGTGACCAATTAGGCCTCGTACAGACGAGCGGACAAGTCCGATTAAAACGGTCCACGGACCGTTTTCATCGGACATGTCTGCTAGCAGATTTTGGTCTGATGGTTGTACACACCATCAAACCAAAATCCCTGCGGACAGACTGCACGGTGACGACGCGGTGACGACACGGTGACGTGGCGGCGACGATGACGCGGTGACGTGCGAGAACCCGGAAGTTCAATGCTTCCACGCATGCATCAAATCACTTCGACGCCATGCGCGGGTTCTCGGGCCAGCGGACATGTCCGATGAGTCGTACTGACCGTCGGACATGTCCGATGGACAGGCTTCCAGCAGACATGTTTCTTAGCATGCTAAGAAACATTTGTCCGCTGGAAACCTGTCCGGTCGGCCGGAAAATTGTCCGGTCGGCCCTACACATGACCCGACCAGTTTCAGCAGACATGTTCGGTTGTGTGTATGAGGCCTAACAGATAGCAGCACAATTGTACACAATGGATGGCTTGAAAGGAAGCCATCCATTATGTACAATTGTCATGTCACCTGCTGTGATTGGTTACAGCAATCACATGGTAATGGCAGCGGGCTGGTACAGTGATTAGTTATTGCCTATGTCCAGTAGAAGCAGCAAGTGACATATTGTGCTGCTGCATGGCCCTGCATCCATGCGTGGGATGTTATCCCAGGGGGATATGATGTCCACCTGCATCAACAAGAGGCCGGCGCCGGCGTCATCCTTCCATAGGTCGGATGGGAACCACTTAAGCTACTCTTACTGTAGCTTTACAACCTGAGATACTTGCACCTTGATACATCCAGAAATAGGTAATCTATCACCTGGAACTTTATCACTAAGGCCCCGTACACACGATAGAATCTATCCGCAGATAAATCCCAGCAAATGGGTTTCTGCGGATAGATTCTATGGTGTGTACACGCCAGCGGATCTGTTTCCGCGGAGAAATCTCCTCTGGGATGGATTCCAGCAGATCGAATATTTGTTGTGCTGCACAACATATCCATCTGCTGGAATCCATTCCAACGGATGGATCCGCTCGTCTGTACAGACTTACCGGATCCATCCGTCCAAAGGGATTCCCCGCACGCGTCGTAATGATTTGACGCATGCGTGGAATTCCTTATATGACAGCGTCGCGCCCGTCGCCGCGTCATAATCGCGGCGACGGCGCGACACATCATCGGCAGAGGATTTCCGCGCGGATTTCAATGGGATGGTGTGTACACTCCATCCCATCGAAATCAGCGGATTTCTTTGAGAGGATTTATCCGTGGAAACGGTCCGCTGGACCGTATCTGCGGATAAATCCTCTCGTGTGTATGGGGCCTAACAGTAAGTTGCTCACCTTGACAAAAAATCCATGATGGAATCTGGAGTTCCCTTTTACAGAGGAGGAGTTAAAACTGTCCCTGTCCCAAATTAACCTCCCTGGCTGTATGATTCTTTCAGATTTTAGGTGCTGAAAGCGATACCATTATTTTGCATGGAAATTTGGCGTTTTATATTGTAGGCCTGTAATTCTTAGGAATAACTCACTTAAATCTGTCCAAACAAGAGTCTAGTAGACATCCCGGGTATGATAAAGTTTGAAACACAAAATCATAAATTATAATATAATAAATAACTATAAATAATTATAACACATAATAATGTAATTATAATATAAATTATTCAATAATGTAATCAAATCAAAAACACTGAAATCTATACTGTGTTTTTACTTTTTTGAATTTGGCGCCAAACTCTGCCCCCGTGCGTCGTGTCACTTGGGAATGGAGCTCGGCGACAATCGGCTGTCACCAGTGTGTGAATCGAGCGAGATGACAGCTCGCACACACAGCAGGGACACATTGCAGGATCCAGGGACAAGGTAAGTAACTTCCCCTGTATCCTGCAATGCGATCCCGAGTCTAGCTCGGGGGTTACAGCTTTTGGTTTGTAAAATTCACCCCGAGCCAGACTCCGGAATACTGCTAGGCAGGTTAAACCAGGAAAATATCCAGGTCTATTAGATTTTCAAACCAAAATATCAACCCTTTATTTCACCTGATCTCCTTAAACCCTTTCAAAGCCCATAGACCTTTATGCTTAACAGACAACATGCTCACTCCCACCCCCCATACCTACTCCCCCGAATCCTGCCCTCTCCCTAAATTCTGTCTCTCTGACTCTACCTAGTCCCTAGCTTTGTCTTTGCTCTATCTTCCTCCTGCAAGTGACCACATAATCTAAATGTCTTGTTTACCGTAAGTTGTCATGTTCTGTTCTGATACAGATTCATGTACTATCTTGTAACCATAATAATTTACCTACACATGTTTGCAAAGGTAAAACTAATGCTGTACTTCTAGTTCAGAATATCTTCTTTTTTTCTATTAAATAAAGATTGGGGAGAAAAAAAGAAGACTGTTTGCGCCACATAACCGTATGTTCTGATGTCCTTATATTCCCACTGCACTATAAAGAGAACTTCTGCCCCAATCTTAAACCTTACCTAACTCTGAACATTTAACCTACCTGACAGCTATACTTATCCTTTACTCTAACTTTAATAAATAACTTATATACTGTAATAACCTTGATGTTAATTTATAACACTAATCTTGTAGTCGAACACTTGAACTATTACTTACCACTTAAATCACTATTCTTATCTCAGGGCTTCTGACAATAAGGGGAAAAAACTGTATACACAACAGAAAAAAATAAATAATATTTAATAAAAAGCCTATGCATTTCTGCAAAATGTATGGAATGATGGTATTTTTTCACCTTTTTTACTTGGTATATTTCCCATTGTGGTGTATATTTTGCTGACTACAGTACCTGACTGACTATGATTGTGTTTCTTTTTGCAAAGATAATTTCAATGTAAAATCCAACAAAAAAGCTGTGTTTGATAAAACAATAAAATAAATAAATATAATAATAATAATAATAATAGCTTTATACATTTTTAAAAACATCAACTTGGCTTTCCAAGATAAACCTTAAAAAAAACAGTACAACCAAGTAAAAGCACAGAAGTATTTTCAAATAAATCCAACAATTCAACAAATGTTAGTACAAGTGTTATTTACATATTTTTTGTAAAATGTCCTTCATCTGAATTTGAGTTTTTATCCATCACTGCACATTCAAAAATATTTTTGATAAAATTACTGTAAAATATAACTTTAGGGGATTGTTGAGTAAAATTATCATTATTTGTATCTTAGTTTTACGTGCACTCTGTTTTCAGTGGCAAGCATTAGCAATGATGTTTATAAAAAAAATGGCATTGACTATTTTCTTTTTTTTATAGACTTTATTTCTCCCTTTTTTGAAAATACAACTATTTCCCAAGTTATTATTCATTCATTATCAGAAAAGTGAAACTGCACCTGACTCTGAACCTTATTATCTTTAATCTAAAAAAATATGCATAAATGTATAGCACACTAGACTATTCATTAAAAGAACATTTACAATTGAATTGTTTTAAAAAAAAAAATCTAAAAGGACACAGTACTAGGTTTTTGTTTTGAGTCCTTGTCAACATATACCTTCTATATGTCATTATTCCATATATATTGTGCTTTTATATATTATTTTGATGCAATTGTGTTCAAATTTCTGTATTTTAAGGGATCACATGCAGAGCTGTAATATTAAATTGTGTCATGCTTTCTCTGGCTATCCCACTGTTGCTGAACAGAAAGTCAGCTGCTTGACAGGACATGCTGGGACAGCACAGCAGCTGGGCAGTCACATTTTCTTTAAGCCTGATTTTATGACTTACTATTTTACTGTAAATATAATAAAATATGTGTAAAGCTAATCTGTAAAGGTTCTTCATAAAATATATAATTTTATTAAATTATTTTTTACCCTAATATTTCTGTATCACTTTAACACAAAAGATTGAAACATTAGATTCTTATCTGGCTTATTGCTGTAAACCTTAGTTTTATAGATACAACTATAATTTTATCACTTTATAAATCTCTGGTTCAACCACATCTGGAGTATTCCATCCAGTTCTGGTCACCAATCCTCAGGTAGGGTGTAAATTAACTGGAGAGTGTCCAGAGAAGGGCAACAGAATTATTAAGGGGACTGGACTGGAGGACCTCAGTTATGAGGAACAACTTCAAGCATTAAGCTTATTCTCCCTGGAGAAGATACACTTGAGAGGAGATACAATAGCAATATATTAATACCTCAATGGTGATCCCAGCATAGGAATAAAATGAGAGAGTAAAAAGACACACAGTCATATATTTAAACTAGAGGAGACCTTAAGCTGCATATTTTTTTTTTACTTTCAGGGCGGTAAGGATGTGTATCGCCTTTCACAGTCAGTGGTGTTAGAAGGAAGTATTTATAGTTTTAAAAAACTCTTGGACATTCATCTTAGTAAACACAATATACAGGGACAAACACACACAAACATTAACACAGGTTGAAATAGGTGAACTGGTGCTGTTTTTCAACCTTCTAAACTATGTAACATTACTAAATAAATACATAAATACTACTACTGCCACTACAACTTTCACTAATAAAATGTCTTACTGTTATAGAGGTTTACCACAAGTTCAGCATTTTTCAAACAACACACATCACCTGGCTATGTCTAATCCTTGAAATCCTAATCCTAGGAAATCCCTGCAATGCAGGTAATTAGCATCCTACTACCACTGCAGTATCATAGTTCATATCTGCAATCTCATATCATATCTTCTAGGCTTACAACCTCTCAATATTTGCATGCTAACGTCCCTTTTATTTATTGGGATTCTATCTTAAAAAGAACACTAAGCAGCAATATCTGCAGTGCCGTCCATAGTGCTGATAGCATAAGGTTAACCATGAAATAGTAACATGTGGAACAAAAATATGCTTTTTTTGCCAGTTTCACATTTCCTTATTCAGGCTTTGCAGTCTGGAGCAAATGTGATGCTTATCCAATACATCTTTATTTGCATAGAGTTGTTAGTAAAAATGTTTAATTCTCTAGAAAATGTCTGGATTTGTTTGTGAATGGATCCTAGCATGTAACCTTATTTTCCTCTAATATTAACACAAAATACAGATTTTGTTTTTGTTGTCATATTTTTGTTGATGGAAAGAATTAATAAACCTCTGCAATAATGACATCTTAAAGCTTGCTAGTTATGTATTTTGTCATTAATTTAGATGCTCAATTCTGGTTTGGGTTGTTCTCCACAATTTAGGAAATATCATACAGATTTTGTATGTCTTTAAAATACTAAAGAAAGAGAGACGTGGGGTCTCTAAAAATACACGTTTAAACCCATAGGACTGAGATGGCTTATACATTATTGATATTTTAAAGAATTGGAGCTGAATAAGTATACAATGAGGTAGGGTGATCATGGAGGAAGTTCAGCATCATAATTACTTCCCTTAGAAATAGGCCAGTGCAAAGGCTTCAAAATGCCCAGAGGACAAAGAACCATACAGTGAAAGCCAAGTATAGGCATTTGCTTTTGATACAATCAGTTTTTATGAATTCACCATACCAAATACCTTTCATATAAGAGTGAGGTTCGAAAGTGGTTGAAAAGGGGGAAACTACTCTACATAAAAATAAAATACGATCTCTCATTTGCTATAGGCTACATCTCTTCTTTAACATTATACTGTAGAAAGATGAGGCAACAAATAAACTTTCTAGTGTATGTATGTATGTCATGTTTAGGCCAGGTTCACACCTATGCAAATTGAGTGCGGCTTAAACCGCATCCAATTCACAGAACATTTTAAAATACATTGTTTTCAATGAGGCTGGTTCACATATGTGCGATGCATTCGCACTGCGCGTTGCCGTCAAACCGTGTGCGTCTTTTAGGCATTGCGGTGCGGTTCAGGTGCGAATTCAAGCCCATTATCTTCTAGCGGTACGCAGCTGAATTCGCAGATGTGTTCAGTTCTCTTCATGAATTTCTCTCATTCAGCTCAATACACTTCTCCCCCACTCTCCTCTCACCCGTAACTTCTCCCAGGTCTCCAAATTCGTATCTAAAACGTTGCTAATCTGCTGAACACTTCTCTTATCTCTCTGCAGAGATAAGAGAGCTGAAATTCACACCGCACAAGTGTGATTCTGGCCTTAAAGAAAACAGATGGCTGCCCACCAACACCAAAAAAAAGAGTGTAGGGTAAAGGATTATATTATAATGGCGTGGGGCTGCATTGCTCTCTTAGTGACTGGGAAGTTTGTGGTCACTGAGGGATCATGAAATTCTAAAATTATATGATTGTTAAAGGAGGGATTTGTATTTGATGTTATCTTGCATTTGCAGCAAATCCTGTGGGTTAGAGACTCATGGTCCCAATGAATGTATGTGCAAATTCCCCAGACTAATTTTTATATATCTTAATGCACTGCATAGCCTTTGAACTGTAGTGGATGTGATAAAAATAGTCAAACTAAGATAATGAAATGCCTATTTCAATGCACAAACACATGCTTCAAATCACATATAATCGTAATGCATAATTTACCCCTTTGCTAATATAATGTTATATTTCAGAGATGCATCACATGGTTTATCAGAACAGGAACTCAGTCTGCAAAACAGCTATTTTAGAACAGTGAAAAGTCCCTGAAAACCACAGAACCAGACAGATGCCAGACAACAGAACGTCACAAGAATAATATTACATATTAATGAGAATGTTGAATATTAATGAATATTAATGAGCATGATCGTGTGTTTGATCATGTGCTTTTGAATACGCTTGCAAGACCATATAAAAGACGCAGGTCGAAATAAAAAAAGCAGAAGTAACGGTCTTCACCCTGAGCTCAGTGTGTAGATTATTTACTTTCAGTTTGTTCAAACGCTTCTTATCTAATTTGGCTCAGGAAACAGATACCAAAATCTGACATTTGGCTCGGGTCCAAAACAGAACCATGGGCAACAGGTTCAGAAGGGCTAACAACAGAGGCATTTGGATAAGCCAACTCCCAATGTAAGTTGTGGTGATAAAAGCAGCTACAATGCCAGTCTATTAAAATCTGCTGTAGAGGAGATCCAAGCTTGGATCTGTGTATGCTGCTTGCTTCAATGTATTCTGTGCAATTGCAATACTTTTTTTTTAACTTGGTTTTCGCTTACTGCACAATGTGGATTCTCCTTCTTTTTATTTTCTAATGCTGGGAGTGGTTTAAAGGTGAAGTGCCCGGTCCTAAAAACTTGTATGGTGGTGTAAGCTTTGGAGCTAACCAGTGGACTAATTTGCTGTAGATCAGCCAGATAGTGGAGTTGCAGATAAAGGGCCAAATCCACAAAGACCCGGCGTAACGGCGAATTTCTAATTTAAGTTACACCGCCTTAAAATTTCTACCTAAGTGCCCGATCCACAAAGCACTTACCTAGAAATTTCTGGCCGTGTAACTTAAATTCCGCCGGCGCAAGGCGTTCCTCATTTCATGGGGGCGATTCCCATTTAAATGAGGCGCGCTCCCGCGCCGGCCATACTGCGCATGCTCGTGACATCATTTTCCCGACGTGCACAGCGCGAAATTACGTTACGTCGGGCTTTGTGGATTGCAACGGGTCAATAAAGTTGCGTCGGGAAAAAAAAAAGATACGGCGCGAAAAAAATAATTCAAATTCGAAAAAAAAAAACGTCGCTAGACAGAAGGGTCTGCTTTTACATGGTGTACTAACTTTACACCATGTAAAAGCAGCCCTAATTTTGCGTATGCAACTTAATACTTACGGAGAAAAAACGAAGCTGAAAAGCTTCGTGGATCTCCGTAAGTGCTAATTTGCATACCCGAGGGGGCATTTCGACACGAAATGCCCCCAGCGGCGGATGCGGTACTGCATCCTAAGATCCGGCAGTGTAATTCAAATACACATGCCGGATCTTCTCCCTAACTATGGAAAACTGATTCTGTGGATCAGTTCCATAGTTAGGACCAGGGATACGACGGAGTAACAGCAGTTACTCCGTCGTATCTCTTTTGAGGATTTGGCCCAAAGTGTATATGATCTATTTTTTGAGATTTAAATTTGGTTTTGATTGATTTATATTTGGAAAGAGGGTTGCATATGGGCAGCACTGGAGCACTAAGCACGTTTATTGCAAATTCGATCTGCGCTATGAGCACCTTTGATCACATATTGGAATGTGAATTAGGACATTTATTATATACATGTATTATTAAACTTTATATATGTATTGATTTGTCATTGAGATAATTTTTTTCTTTTGACACTTGATTCAAAAGATTTATTGGGACGTGCACATTTTTAATTAAGTACATTGTGATGTGTGGCAATTGTGTGCACTGATTGTATATACTGTATATATATAATATATCAACATGTATATAGGTGCAACTTGGTCTCTATGAAGTAGGACGCACTGTGCCAATATACCAATAGATTGGGATCTATAGAGGGAATTTTTTTGTTGAGAGACCGTATTGTTTTCATGGAGTTTGCAGTGACTGGTATGCTGTAACTTCTGAAGACTTTTGGCGGGCATCTTGCTGTGGGACTCTATAAATTAGGGAGCCTGCACCATTGTGACATGCCTAGAGCATGTGGATAGGTTAGGGACAGAGACACCATTTCTCAGAGAGAGTTATCAACTCAAGGAGAGGTTTAAAAAAAAGGTCCACATTTGCGATTGATAAATGATGTCTGGTGCTAATAATCAATTAACATTCTGTGATATTAAACAAAATCCACTGCTGCTTGTGCCAACATTCACCTCATGTTCACCTTTACATCAAACTTCAACCACTTGTCAACCGGGCCTATTTTGGTACTTCTCTCCTTCATGTAAAAATCAATTTTTTTTTGCTAGAAATTAATCAGAACCCCCAAACATTATATATTTTTTTTTAGCAGACACCCTAGGGAATAAAATGGTGGTCATTGCAACTTTTTTCCTCACACGGTATTTGCGCAATACTTTTTCATGAATTAAAAAATAACAAAACAGTAAAGTTAGCCCAATTTTTTTGTATAATGTGAAAGATGATGTTATGCCGAGTAAATAGATACCTAACATGTCACACTTTAAAATTGCGCACACTCATGGAATGGCGCCAAACTTCGGTACTTAAAAATCTCCATAGGCGACACTTTATTTTTTTTAAAGGTTACTATTTTCGAGTTACAGAAGAGGTCTAGTGCTAGAACTGTTGCACATGCTCTAACGCACGTAATGATACCTCACATGTGGGGTTTGAACGGCGTTTACGTGGGCGGGACTTTCATGCGTGTTTGTTTCTGCGCGCGAGCTACCGGGGACAGGAGCATTTAAAAATATATATATATATTTTTATTTTACTTCATTTTTTAATTTTTACACTTTTATTTTACATTTTTTTTTTATCACTTTTATTCCTATTACAAGGAATGTAAACATTCCTTGTAATAGGATCACTGTGACAGGTCCTCTTTATGGAGAGATGTGGGGTCAATAAGACCCCACATCTCTCCTCCAGGCTTACAAGCATGAAATCGGTGAACAAAAATTCACCGATCACATGCCGACAGACGCAATTGCGGCTTTGTTTACTTCCGGGTACCGGGTGTGACGTCATAACGTCGCGCCCGGGCCACCGACGGTCATAGAGATGACTGGTGACCATCTGGTCACCAGTCATCTCTATGATTCCCAGGCAGCGCCGGCTGATTCGCTCTCCGGGCCCCAAATGGCACGGGAGAGCCCGGAGAAGCACCGGATGGCGGCAGGAGGGGGGGGACGTCCCCTCCCGCCGCCTATAAGAACAATCAAGCAGCAGAACTGCCACTTTGATCATTCTTATCGTGCACAGAATCGGTGGCTGAAGACAGTGATATCTGAATGATGCCTGTAGCTGCAGGAATTATTCAGATATCACCGCACAAAGTCGAGGACGGTAAATAACAGCCTTCGGTCGTCAAGTGGTTAAATGACCTGTATATTGTAGGTCACAGAACAATCTTTTCCTCTATTATTCTCCTGAGCCTCGGACAAAGTCACGTAATGTGACATAATGCATATTGTGAAGCCAGGTGATGTCATTGCGCTCAAACAGAAAGGAATTTTTGTTTTACAGGTAGAGTGGTAAATGTAATTTCTCTTATTACAAAGTGGTTTTTAAATGGAGGAATAGTAAGATACACTTTTAAGCTGACACATGGCAGATTTTATGAATAAAATAAAGCACTTTACTTCTGTGTACTAATGAATTAAATACACTGATACATGTGAATGTAAATAGTTTTTATATTTTTTAATAAATAAGCACTGTGAAATGTAAGTTTTTTCCACCTGAGTGAGGAGAGAATGAGTTGAAAAGAATGCATGGTACTTCATATCCCCAATAGAGGGAAAAAAGTGTTCTTTGACCTTTATAATATACAGGTCACTTAAAGAAGATGAGAACACAGGTTTGGTGCAATGTTAAACACAAGGTTGGAGGTTGGAGTGATTGGATATTTGTTTAATATAACAGAATAATTTCCAGCATAAGGGATAATTTATCAATCAAGGATGTGTACAATATTATTTTTAAAACATTTAACATTTGTATTTCAATACGTTATGGACACTGGCACACATATTTGTTAGAAAGAATAATTTATTGCACAAAAGTTTGGTTACTGTATGTTTTTTGTTGACTGTTTACAGTTACATAGTTATATAGTAGATGAGGTTGAAAAAAGACACAAGTCCATCAATTCCAACCTATGTGTATGATTATTTGTCAGTATTACATTGTATATCCCTGTATGTTGTGGTCGTCCAGGTGCTTATCTGAGGCCCCGTACACACAAGAGGATCTATCCGCTGGTATTTATTCGCAGATCAGTTCCAGCGGATAGATCCTGTGGTGTGTATGGCCCAGCGGATATTTATCCGCGGATATTTTTCGGGCCGATGGATTTCCAGCGGATAAAAATTTATTAGCATGCTAAGAAATCTATCCGCTGGAATCCTGTCCAGCGGATTGATCCTGTGGTCTGTACAGACTCACCGGATCAATCCGTCCGATCCCCTCCCTCGCATGCGTCGTAATGATTCGACGCATGCGTGGAAGTCTTTACCTTCCAGCGTCGCGCACGTCGCCGTGTCATCATCGCGACGGCGCGGCCACGTCACTGCGGATGGATTCCGCGCGGATTTTGATTTTGATCCGATGGTGAGTACAAGCCATCGGATCCAAATCCGGAGGAGGAATCTCCCCTGGAAACGGTCCGGCGGACCGTTTCCAGCAGAGATCCCCTCGTGCGTACGGGGCCTAATAGTTTATTGAAAGAATCAATGCCCCCCCCGCTGAGACCACCGACTGTGGAAGGGAATTTCACATCCTTGCCGCTCTTACAGTAAAGAACCCTCTACATAGTTTAAGGTTAAACCTCTTTTCTTCTAATTTTAATGAGTGGCCACGTGTCTTATTAAACTCCCTTCTGCAAAAAAGTTTTATCCCTATTGTGGGGTCACCAGTATGGTATTTGTAAATAGAAATCATATCCCCTCTCACGGGTCTCTTCTCCAGAAAGAATAAGTTCAGTGCTTGCAACATTTCCTCATAACTAATAGCCTCCAGACCCTTTATTAGCTTTGTTGCCCTTCTTTGTACTCTCTCCATTTACAGTACTTCCTTCCTGAAGACTGGTGCCCAGAACCAGACAGCATATTCTAGGTGCGACTGGATCAGAGTCTTGTAGAGTGGAAAAATTATCGTGTTATCTCTGTTTTTAATCCCATTTTTAATGCATGCCAATGCCAAGTTTTCTTTTGGTAGCAGCAGCTTGGCATTGCATGCCATTGCTGAGCCTATCATCTACTATAACCCCCAGGTCGTTTTCCATCAGTGAAGTGCTGCACTATATTATTAGATATATTTTTAGGCCTTGTATACACGGTTGGTCAAAACCAATGGAAACGGACTAAAGGTCAGTTTCATCGGTCCAAACCGATGGTGTGTGGGCCCCATCGGTCCGTTATCCTTCGGTCGAAAATTTTTGAACTTGCTTTAAAATTCAACCGATGGACGCCTAACCGATCGGTCAGAACCGACGGTTAGTATGCAAAAGCATTGGTTAAAAGCCTGTGCATGCTCAGAATCAAGTCGACGCATGCTTGAAAGCATTGAACTTCATTTTTCTCAGCACGTCGTTGTGTTTTACATCACCGCGTTGGACTCGATCGTTTTTTTAAATGATGGTGTGTAGGCACATCAGACCATCAGTCAGCTTCATTGGTTAACCGATGAGAACGGTCCTTCGGACCGTTCTCATTGGATGGACTGATCGTGTGTACAGGGCTTCAGTGTATTCATGTGAGAAGCACATATGGTGTGAGCTAGCTGTTTGAAGTAGAAGACACTTTAGGGCAGCACATGAGTATTCTGTACAGTATAATATTGCAGGAAGAGATTCCTGGGAGAGTAGGGTCAGTACAGAGACACCACTGCCTATAGCTACTATCTAAAAATACCTCTGTAAACCTTATTATAGTATACTAAATATTATACAACCTCCTAGACTGCTTATGTGTGTAATTTCTCCTAGGTTCGGTATTACAGGCCCTGCCTACAAGCATGCTCATTTTAAATTGATCTCAGATGTAGGGTTCCCTAAATGTTTACCAATATAGAAAGTAGAACTTTAGTCCAAAAAAAATATCCTGATACATATGTTCATGTTGGCCTCTTTTGTGGGTATAGAACATTAAAAATAAGTGCCTATAATATTTAAAATCCAGTAAGTCACTGTCTCACCCTCTTGGAATTGTGCCAATAATCAAAGTAGTGAGGAAGCCTGCTGACAACTTTAAGATTTACAGCTGTTGAGGGGGGAAGAAAGCAACAGGAATGACACAGACTATGCTGAGGAAGGACAGCTTAGGGAGGAAGAAAAGAAAAGCAGGAGAGGTGACAGGACACATGAAGCTGCCAGGGAGACAGAAAATAGTTAAGCTCCCTGATTCTCACTCCTCTCTACGGTCAGCAGTGCTTTGAACTTCGGCACTGTAAAGCTTCTGCAGATTTCCCCTCTAGCTGAGCCAAAATATATAATCTAGGGCTGGAATTGCACACATATTTTTTACATAAAGAAACAGGAGCAGTTTTGGAGGCCATTTACAGCACATACTAATTTTGTTAGCATAACATTATTCATGTCAGTCTGTTACATGCTACCTATTGAGAACGCTAGTTTTACCAGAACGAGCACTCCCGTATCATAACTTGCTTCTGAGCATGCAAGTTTTTCCCCCTCATTAAAGCGTACACACGCCCATTTTTCACGACGTGAAAAATGCAGAGAAAAAATAAAGCAGGTTCTAAATTTTTAACGTTTTTCCCCCCTCGTTAAAGCGTACACACGGCATTTTTCTCATCATGAAAAATGCTTGTATGTTCTCCTGATAAAGAACATTAATTGTTTGCAAACTGTAATGTTACACTTTAACTGGTACTACATACAAGAACATCAAGAAACATTAATGTAATATATTACAATCCTTACATGTGCTGTCTGTATTAATTTTCAGCTTTCAGGCTTAAGTACATTTTCAGAAAGTACAGAATATATCTGTGGATTCCTCATCACTTCCTGTATGATGAACTGGAAGTGTATTCTTTCTTTTGTAAACTACTAATGTCTCCATTTCTCATGCAATGGAGATGAACAAAGTAAAATAAGTTTGTTATATGAGTAGGAAGCACGCTATTTGCAAGATCACATGGATTAAAGAAAATATATAATGCAGACACCTCATCTAAGCACTGCGGATTACATTTTTGTTTTTATGTTTAGTACTAAAATTTTGAGTAACGTTTACTTTCAAACTAACTGACTGAATCGGTCATGGAATAGTCTATTCTATTGATTTGACACTCACGTTCCTATTTTCATCATATTTTTTACACTATCTTTATATAATCTTGAATACTCACAAACACATATTGAGTACATGCAGTATAAACAGAAGTGTTAATCAAAATCAGTCTGTAAAAAAAATCTAATCAAAATTATATACCTATCGGAAAACATACAACACAGAGTAAACAGTTCATTCCATTTTTAGGCTTACAGTAATAATAATCTTTAAAAAAGCAACACAAAAAAAAAAACTTACACACTGGACTGCATAGCTGACAATTTGACAACTGTATTACAAATTTTCTTTTGTTTATTGAAATATTATCACCAAATATAGCATTTCTGCAAACAAGTCAAGGATATATTCATATCTCTGAAAATTGCAGTCATTCATCAATGTGTCACATTTGCATTCATCTGTGCCATACAAGACATAAATTGTAACATTTAAAGCAAGAATGATTTATATTCAAATGAAAAATAAAAATGGACATTTTGTCTACATAAATATGTGAGGGAAAAACATCTTGAAGTGTTTTGATATCTATCTAGTTTATGTAAAGTGAAGGTGGGTTTTGCTTAACAATAACTTTTTAGACAGACAATTTTAGGCTGTTGTAATATAGGTTATCTTACGCTGCAATTCCATCCTTTGTACTTATAGCAACCTTGTCTGAAAATGATGCTGACAGTCTGATGTGGCGTGCTTTGTGTAAAGAAATTAGAAGGTTGTCAAAAACATGTAAATACATATTAAGGTCTGTCACTTTAGAATGACAATAGTAGGAACAATTTAAATGTTCATATAGCAGTTTATGCAGGAGTCATGAAACAGTACATTTGACATCCAGGGACTTGACACATAGTTTTTCATTAGTGTTCCATAAGAAATTGTTTGACTTTCTGCTGTATGTCTTTTCAAAAGCAAAAGTGATATTTCATTGAAAAACAATTTAGTGATATATACAACATGTAACTCAAGTCTATCAATTTGATGTATAATTACATTTATATTCATTATACCTGTGGTATCCCAGTAAGAGGAGACAATGATCCCAATGTATGGGCTTGTAAATTGACTATGCTGTAGAATTGTCTCAATGATAACAGTGTTCAAATTAAAGGGAATTTTTGTAAATGTTATTATTGTAGGCCACTCTGAAGTTGGTGCCACTGGTCATTATGGATGTTTTAAAAAGGGAAATAGAGCTTTGTGCTTTCAGCCTCTCTATCTCTTTAAATGAAAGTCTGTATGAAACTGTACAAATCAAGGAGAGGGGGAGGAAGGTATCATTAAAGTGGGGTTCTGGGCATATTATTTTTTTTGCCAGCTAAAATTAATCACATTAGATAATCCCTAAAACATATTACTAGCTCCCCAATCGTTTCAGACAGAAATCATTTCAAACACTTGCCTTATATCCTCCAGCTCATGTTGTGGCCATATCCATCATATGTGTGGGCATGTGAAGCCCAGTTCCTTTTTCTTCCTGGTTTTCAGGGAGAGGTGCATGCTGGGCGATGCAGTAATGCCCAGAGACTCCTGGGAAATGAGTGTCATCATTTCCCAGGAGGCAATGGGGTCTTAGGACAAGAAGTTGAACCACCTAGGACCAGGAACTAGGCAGATTATGAAATGTGTCTAGTAACAGCCAAATAGAAGTGATTAAAAACATGTTTTTTTTTACATTAAAGGCAAGATGTTAATAGAAAGTACATTTTTAGGGTGGAACTCCACTTTAAGTTAATCTAACTAATTTAGATGTATATGGAAACTTAAAGCTTGTTAAAGTAACCTTGTCACTATAAAAAAAAAAAAAAAACAGGCCTACCTGCAAAGGAAAAAAATTAATACTTACCATTTTCACTGCTCATGCTGTCAGAATGCTGCTCCATTCATGATAAATCACTCTCTGATGTGGCAGACCACAGCAATGTACACTGTTGGAAGGGTTGGTTTCCCAGTGGACTTTAGTGATTTCTCCTGCATTAAGTGGCATTCTGGCTATGCAGTGAGCAGGAAAATAATGTGTTTCATCCCTTCCGTTAAGGTATACCTGATTCAGGGCTAAGGAATTAATAAGATTCACTAACAAGTTCTGAGGTACATTGTAAGTCAATGAAAAAAAATATTCAAAGTAGGGAAAACATGCTGCAATTAAGCTGGAAAAATACTTGATTTCACTGTATTTTACTTATTATTTTAAAGGTTGGGGACACTCAAAGTACTAATCACTGCCCCTAAAAACATCATGGACTTAATTCACTGAAGGCTTGCTAGCAAGATAATAATTGCTAGCTCTTTCAAGTTTATGTTTGTCCATATGGGTGGACTCCATAGTTTAGTGGTGTCCTCCATTAATTTATCATTAGGCAAGAAATAAGTCAGTAACAATTTTCAACACAAAGCTTTATTAAAAAAAAAAAGCATAAAAAAACAAATCCAAACACAGTGGGCCAGATCCACGAAGCAGTTACTCTGGTGTATCTATTGATACGCCGCGTAACTTCTAGGTTGCTCCGGCGTATCTTTGTTTTGTATCCACAAAACAAGATACGCCTGAAGCTGGGCTAGATCCAACTGGCGTACGTCTTAGTACGCTGTCGGATCTAAGGTGCATATTTACACTGGCCACTAGGTGCCGCTTCCGTCGTTTTCTGCGTCGAGTTTGCAAATTAGCTAGATACGCCAATCCACAAACGTACGCCTGGCCGGCACATTTTTTTATGTCGTTTCCGTAAGGCTTTTTCTGGCGTAAAGTTACCCCTGCTATATGAGGCGTAGCCAATGTTAAGTATGGACGTCGGGCCTATGGCGAATATGGCTTTGCGTAGAATTACGTTCACGTCAAAAGCATTGGCTTGTTGCGGGTTAATTTCGAGCATGCGCACTGGGATACCCCCACGGATGGCGCCTGCGCCGTAAAAAAAAAAACGTTGATTAAGTGGGGTCAATAGGAATTACCATAAAACACGCCCATATCTCATCCATTTGAATTGCGCGCCCTTACGCCGACACAATTACACTACGCCGCCGTAACTTACGGCGCAAATTCTTTGAGGATACGGAAAATACACTGTAAGTTACGGCGGCGTAGTGTATCTGAGCAACGCTACGCCGGACGTATAGATGCGCCAAGGTACATGGATCTGGCCCAGTGTCTGTATGCAATTCCTAAATAATCAAATATATTTTAAGTACCGAAAAAAAACAATGGAATTCATGTTTTGTGTTTACAGTAATAAAAAGGAACAGTAAGCAATTACCCCACTTACATTTATTTCTGAGTTTTAGTACTGAAGGCCAATGTCCAGCTGAATATTTTCTACACAGAAAAATAGCTAGATTTCACAGCTAGCTTTAAGACATGTGCAGACGTGTGTGTACCCTTCAGCTCATTATAAGCCGTTTTAAAATATTAAATAACAAAGTGAAATATTATTTTCTATAATGAAGCCTAATAAATATTGCTATTAACTTATATTGTGATATAAATGCAGAGCCGGCCCTATGATGGGACCGGGTGGTACCATGGGTACCAGGCAGCACTTTTAGGGGGGCAGCATTCTTCCGCCCGCCAGACAGCCCACTCTGCTGCCTGTGAGGACACTTACAGCCGGAGGGGAGCAGTCTGCGAGTGAGAAAGGCAGGCGCCGCTCCCTCTGAGGAACCTGTTGTGCCGAGAATGGTTGCCCGTCGGAATCTGTTCCCCCTAGCTCTCGGCTCTGATCGGAACTCCGCCTCTCCAGCCCTCTGCATTCCCGCTCCCTCCTACTCTACCCACAAATTCTTATGATCCTAATACCGCCCGCCCTGTGCGTGTCCCCGGTACAATGTAATTACTCATTATGGCAGATTGGATAGCAGTGTTTGCCCCCGGGAGACAGCCTGTGCACAGGATATATCTATGCCTATGCCTATGTGGTTCGGATGACTTTGACTATTTTCCTCACTTGTCTGTCCTGAAGAAGCCTCGTGGCAAAACGCGTAGACGCACAGGGGACATTTATGGGCAACATACATACCTGACATCTTGTATGGTTTTCTTTTTAATGTTTTAATGTAACTACTTTGTAATAAAATTATATATTTTTTGCTATTCCTGTCTGTGTTGCCTATAATGTCTGACCATTGGTTGCCTTCCTTAAGCAATTTTGTCTTTATCACATGAATAGAGCCATGACAGGTCCTCTTTATACATGTATAAAGCCATGACGTGATTTTTTTGGGGGGGGGAGGGGCAGCATTTCATTCTTGGTCCCAGGCAGCACAATGTCTTGGGCCGGCACTGTATAAGTGTACCACAAAATTATACATATTTGATATAATCTTAATGCCCTCCATTCATTCTGTTGTTTTATTAAGAAAGTTTTGTTCTTATCTAACTGTGAGTGTTTTTTAAGCCAGCTGGCAACCAAATTAGCACAATGATAACATTCACACACACTTGTCCATAACATCAAAAAATGATATACCAGTGATGTCTAGCAGATAGTTCTCATGAGAGTTCCTTGCTTTTAATTTTTTTTCTAAATTAACTGATTTGTAGCACATAGAAAATGCTCACAATCACAGGATGTTATTTCTGCTGTGATTAACTAAGGAGTGATAACATTTCATCCTACATTTGATTTCAGTTAACCTATTATTGATTTGTTGCTAGATTTACTATATTTTGTGTCTTCACTGCTCTTTGCATTGACGTACAAAAAGTAAATATTAATGTCGCTATTTTATTCTGTAGCAGATGATCAATACTGTCCCTAATAAGAGGTCATTACGGAGATCATAGACTCGACAGAAGTCAAATGTAATAGGCTTTTGTTGCTGTGTACCAATATACATATTAACAAGATGACTAAGCCTGCAATGTACCACAACATTTTTTTTACTATTTAATTAATCTATAGCGATGTCATTCACATTGGCGATACACAACTAAATCACAGCCTTGTGGCATTTAATGTACAACTGGCTATGCAAAATATTCACACTATAACTAGGACTTTTATATTTTTATATTTTATGGGGAGATGTTAATTTGAGGTAAGTATATCTGAGTGGTGTGTTTATGCAGTAATGATCTTGGAGCAGTTACATTTCTTTCTTGATTTAAATCCATATTATGTCTCTGCAATTTGTTCTCTAGGTTCTCAGGAGGAGTCAGGTCAAGGGTACACAGTTAGTGTGCCAGGTAATAAGTCTCTGCTTGTACTCCCAAAGCCAGTCCAGGCACATGACAGCCTCCTCCTGCATCACTGGTGCTGGTATTTTGAATTACTCTATTGGAGGCAAGAAACAAATGTGGCAAATATATGAGACTTTTCTGGTACATAAACTACTCTAAATAATATATTGAAATGTAAGCAGTAAAAAAAAGATGCAGTCAATGCATTACCTGCTCAAACCACATTGTTTTATTAATGGAAAGATGCAGCTTGAATTTTGAACCTGTGACCCCAGATTTCTACTGCACCCACTAGAAGGAAAAGTTACAAAAAAACAAGGTTTTTATGAGCGCAGTATTTAGCTACCACTGAGGCCATACAGCAACACACCATCTGCATGCACAGTAGGCCCTAAGGCCGGGTTCTCCTACAGACCACTGTGGATCCGACTTTGCCCTGTGACTTGAAGTATAGCATCCGTCTGACTTCAATGATTGGGATCCGACTTTGATCCCAACAATACCAAACAGGTTCACTCCCTGTTCATCAATTTTATTTGGGCACACAAGCACCCTCGCCTCCCCCGCCACCAACTCTCATTGCCTAAACAATACGGAGGCCCAGCTGTTCCAGATGTCCTGAAATATTATCCGGCAACTCATTTAGGTAGGCTCATTGATTGGTGTCATCATTATAACATCAAGCTTTGACCGAAAATTGAGCTCGGACTGACATGCCACTAAAGAGTGCCCCGTGGTTCTATGAAGCTCTTCCAAATGCCATAAAGATACACCCTTTGATAGAACCCACAATCAATATAAATTCAATTTCTTTACACAGGGTTCCCTCTCTACACGAGACTCCCCTCTATTCCCCATACTAGGCCACCCACATTTCCTTCTGGCTTACAGAACCAGGCTTTTTGGGTGTTACATCAAGCCGGTCGCTACCAAGCATATCATTTCTTGATGGTTGACCGTTGGCCTTCCATTGACTCTTTGATGGAGAGCTCAGGCCCTTTTCACTTAACTTTCTGGAAAGCCCTTCAATTACACCATTACCTGCACCCTCTACCTAACCCTTTGAGGAATATTGTTTGGATGAAGGCAACTTACAGCAAGTTATTTATAAAGCCTACAACCTTTTAATCACCCCTACTAATCAGTCACAACTGCCTTGCCTGCCAAAGTGGGAAGCAGACCTCAAGCACAATTTCTAATTGGAACAGCAACAAAACATAGTTAGATTTGCCTTAAAATCATCCATGTGTACAAAGATCCAGGAAACCAACCTAAAAATTTAACAAAGTGGTACCGTACTCCTTATCTGCTTCATAAATTCTTCCATAATGTCACTGACCACTGTTGGAGGTGCCAGGAGGAAAGGGATTGCTCCATATCTTTTGGTCTTGCCCTAAACTTGACCATTACTGGAATGAGGTTTGGAGAATTAGCCAGGAGTTTACTGATTACAAGATCCCTGACAATTCAGCTTTCTTCT
Organism: Rana temporaria; assembly: GCF_905171775.1. Classification (NCBI taxonomy): domain Eukaryota; kingdom Metazoa; phylum Chordata; class Amphibia; order Anura; family Ranidae; genus Rana; species Rana temporaria. The sequence continues at coordinate 224,720,327 of NC_053493.1, forward strand.
TATTACATGTATCAGCCATCCCAGTAAAAGTTTATAAAAAAATCTATATTATGTCATCTACTGAATGCCAACAAATCTTGAATTCCTTTAAATTGGAAAAACCCACAAACACCAAACATCAATTATTGGCTCCTTACGGTGGAAGAAATAAAAAAATAGAAGCTAATACACACAGCACAACATAAACATGAAAAGTACTCTAATACCTGGAGACTATGGAATATGTTTGTCCTCTCTGAAGATGGGAAGGCTCTTTTGGTATATAACATGCTTGGTGAACAATACTACCTGAATATATATATATACTACAGTGAGCCACCGTGGCACCTTACATTTACCCCTACACCCCTCCTAACACTCCCCCCTCCTTTTTTTATCTCTTCTGTTCTTTCCCTTCCCTCTATTTTCAGCATTCAGTGCTGTCACACTGAATGACAATAGCATGGACATACAATACTGTACCCATATGACATTTATTTTTATTTATTTTTTCACACAAATAGAGCTTTATTTTAGTAGTATTTAATCACCATTGTTTTTTTTCCTTTTTTGCTAAATTAATAACAAAGACAGAACATTTTGAAAAAATAGCCCACTTATGATGGTATGTTGTGACCTTAGCCTGAGCTCCCGCAGGCCATGCCCCAAGGCGATTCCTTTTAGGGATGGTGGATGTAGATCCCAAGCATGAGGGGTGGGGTTATGAAACATTGGTTGCCTCAATCAATGGAGAGAAATAGCTGGTGTGCATGAGTCTAGCTGTGAAGCTCTCTAATGAAGTCAAATGGATGTACAACACTGAAATCAGAGCTTCAAAACAAAAAGGAACGAAAAGGGTAAAAACAACAATCACAGATCAAGCCACCCTATACAAGCTAATATTTATTAAGACACTAAGTAAAAACAACTGAATACAATTAAAACAAAAAAAAGGTTTTTGTATATACATATAAAACTGAGAATGCAGTAATTATAAAATACCCCTTATAGCACACTCTAATATAGATATATATTAACGCAGGCCAGATACATGTAAGTTCCAGTGAATGAAACCAACGTTTTTGATATTAAATGCATTTTTAAAGATTTGTAATTTAGAGCAGGAAAAAAAAATTCTTTGTTACTGTTATAACATTTTACAAATAAATAATTTGTCTTCATATATTTAAGTCAAAATGTATTCTGCTACATTTATTTGGTGAAAATACCCCAAATCAGTGTCTACAAACTATGGCATATAAAGTTATCTGAAAATTGATAAATCCTGATGTACTGACACTCTATGTCATTTCTAAAGGCCAGGATAAAGTACAATTACCCCTAAATGACCCATTTTTGGAAAATAGACAGTCCAAGGTATTCAGTAAGAGACATGGCAAGTTTTTTTAACTTTTTTGTCACAATTATTTTGTGTCACAATAATTTTTGTCACAGTTATTTTGAAAATAAAATAATTATAAAAAAAAAGCTCACATTGTTTTTTGTACATACTGTCACCAGTGCAGTACAGAGTTAACATATAACTGATGTGGCAGTGATCAGGTGAAAAGGCATACTGAACTCAACATCCCTGATTAACCAATCCGAACAGCTCCTTGAGTAGCGCTAATACCTTCTCCTAGAGGCATTTTTCTCTACACATTGTCTAACTCAGTTCATAGCATCCACCAATTCCTCTTTACAATCCAGCAGAGGGAGCAATGAATTTCCTGAGTCCCCCTTCCCTTACATCTCGCCCCCCCATCAAGCCCCCCTCCCTCCTCCCCCAGCAGTATCTCCCTCTCTATTCTCCTCTCCTCTTTTAACCCCTTCCTCATCATACAGAGACTTTTCTACTCGTATCATGACAAATACAAGCTCCACATACTAAGCTCCAACAACCCTGACAACATCACTGCACCTATTCCAAATCACCCTTTGGATAACTCTAAACACTCAAAACAAACAACCAGATACACTTAACAATTAACAACCAATCAAAAATCAAAATGATTGATCCTGGGATGAAACGACCTTAGACGGCCATCTTAACCCCCACCTCAGGACACATGGACCCCAAGACATTTCTACTTACAAATGTTGCTCCTAGAACCCAGAGCTCTCTATACCAAAATGATCCTAATTCATTGGGAATGTTTTCTGACTTCTTACATTACATAATTACATGTAAGTGCCCCTGCCCAGCCATCATTTTACTAAAGGCCAGGTGGGAAGATGTTAACGTCAATCAGAATAATAATGTATATCCGTGATTTTATACTTTATACAATGTCCTTGATTTTATACATGTTTTATACCAATTCAATAAACTATTATTGCGTTCTTGGAAAGAATAAATAAAGCTAGTGGATAAAAACACCCTCTTTAGATAAACAGACAGTATACAAAAGGCAAATGTCCATTTCTGCCATCAGATCTCCAGCTTATGCTGTTTTACCCCCTAAAGGTAAAACAAACACATTTCCTAGTGGAGGTTCAGGGAGGTGGCCCAATAGTTGACCCAAATAAACTTCTACAAATCAGATGTTAAGGTTCCATAATCCTTATAATTACTGGGATTGCTGGCCTTGGCCACATTTCAGCCCCATCATCCAGCATTTATGGCAGAGGCCATAGGCTCCAGTTGCTGTCAGTCAAATCATGTGAGGAGGAAGCAGGGGGTCATGACTGAGCGATGCTGTGTGTGTCTATAGATGCACACAGCCGGGCAAGGATACCCCCTCAGCAGCTGAGTTGATTCAGAGGGCACTCAGAAGAAGAATGGAGAGTACTGACAGGGGACTCCAGAAGATGTGGTAAGGGACCACTCTGCAATACCTATATATTTTTTAGATAAATACAACATGTTTTTTATTACAAATTAAAAAAATATATTTTACAATCACTTTAACTGGTCAAAGAAAAGCTACAATCGAGATAAAGCATGGTATGTTTAAACAGAGTTTATCTCATTTGTAATTAAAGGCGAAACTAAAAATGTCATCAGGTAAGATACTATACTGTATATGTCATGATTTTAGGAATATCTGAAAATAATATGGGCTAGTGCTTGAAAGAACAGTGTGTGCTACATGATTACCTTTGCTGTAGATACTGCTGTTACTGAAGTTTTTACCCATTTTGCAGCTGTATCTAAAAAGACTGATTACTGGCTTTTGTCAGTATTCTATTAATGTTCTTACTTTGGACTGTACAGCAAAATTTATATCCACTGGCAAGAACAGCTAATACTCAATTTGGTTTTTGAAGCTTCATTCAGAATTACTCCCCTAAATCAAACAATGAATAGTGCTATTTAAATAATAAAATACAAGCTATTAAATTGGACTGTTTTTCCCTTCATATAAAGTAACATTAACATGCGTATATCATGTTATAAAAATGAAATAGTATTTGCAGAGCTTAGATTAAATAGATGCTTTGGTTTGTGAGTTAATTTTGATTTAAAATGTCAGCAAGTGAGGCAAATATATGGTTGCATTTTCTTTATGCTTCAATAATGTTAGTGCTGTCTATTAATTGTCCTTAAAGAGATGATTTTTTTTCTTGACACTTAATTAAAACTACAGTATATCTTATTAAATTATTTAATTTGTGTATTTTATAGTTTGGCTATTAACAGTTCTCTGTGTGTAATGTACCATTAGTGCTGACATCAGAAAAAAGTTTACAAGTGATATATCTCCTTGACATGTTGTTTCATAAATTACCACCTCAATCCCAACATGTTACTTGCCTTTCTTTATCTGGCAATTTTTCATTTTGTAGTGTTATGGTAATTTGGTTGACACTACTTAATCATGCAATAGTGTACCCAAATGAATTATTTATCATATTTTAGACAGATACAGCTTTATTGTGTTGGTATGTAATAACCACTGTGTTTTTATATTTTTCTACATAAAGAATTAATAGAGATCAAATTACTGAAAAAAGAGAACAAAATATTAAAAACAATTTTTTAACTGCCTATCACATTGGTTGAGGTCCTAAAATGCGAGGAAACCCCATAGACCAGAACCACCAATCACATCAACTTAAGTCACAGATATGCCCCCAGTCAACCCACAACAATCAATTAGTATTCAAAATAAACATTCACCCAACAGGTACTGTTTACTGCATAAAGAGTCAATGCCTCTTGCTGTGTCTTAGCCCATTTCCAATGCTGCTTGGCAACTGTTGTTACTGTTAGTAAGTTATGTACTGGCTCTAATATGGATCTATGAAGTCATTGGTCTCTCTGAGCTAATGCAAATTTTTTCCTGTGTTGGGCCCTGATGAAGTGGGAATGGTGTTGCCTATGAAACACATTGGCTGTTTTTATATGACATTTTTACCAGCAATTTAAATTATGTTGGACTCTTGTATCCAATCTTGTTATGGCCCTACTTTCTGTATTTCTAAATTTCATTCATTTCCAGTCTTTCTTAAGCTACAAGAATATATATAAGAATACTCAAAATGTGGTCCACTAAATATACAGTATATAATTTTCCAAGGATATTTACTCAATACCATAGCCACAACCATATCAGCCTAGGGACTGCTGTGGAGCCTAGTAATAGGAAAGAGCCTGGCCCATGACTGAAAAATGTTTGTAAAAAAAAATACCTACTTACTATATTCATAATTTTTCCCCTTTTAGTGACTTTATTAGTATGCTATGTTAAAATCAGTAGAAAATGTTATATAGAAACCTATCTGAGGATATTAATTGAAAAAATATTAAATACAGCTTAAAGCGGAGTTCCATTCAAAAGTGGTACTTTCACTTATCCGTCCCCCCCCCCCCCCCTCTGGTGCCACATTTGGCACCTATCATAGTTACATAGTTAGTCAGGTTGAAAAAAGACATAAGTCCATCCAGTTCAACCAAAAAAATAAAAAAAATACAACCCCATATACACAATCCTATACCCACAGTTGATCCAGAAGAAAGTGAAAAACCCCAAGTATGATTCAGTTTTCTACAGCAGGGGACAAAATTCCTTCCTGATCATCTGAGAGGCAATCCGATTTTTCCTGGAACAACTTTACCTATAAATGTTAGTACCCAGTTATATTATGTACATTTAGGAAATAATCCAGACCTTTTTTTAAAGTAATCTACTGAGCTTGCCAGAACCACCTCTGGAGGCAGTCTATTCCACATTTTCACAGCTCTTACTGTGAAGAAACCTTTCTGTATTTGAAGGTGAAATCTTTTTTCCTCTAGACATATAGAGTGCCTGCTTGTCCTCTGTGATGACCTTAAAGTAAATAACTCAACACTGAGTTCACTATATGGACCACTTATGTATTTGTACTTGTTAAGCATGTTTATCAGTGGGGAGGGGGGGACCCATTTTTGACAGGTACCATTCCCTACTTTTGGGAGACTGGACCGTGGCTCAGTCTCCCAGAAGTTCGGCCCCCTCCTCCTTCCTCTGCCACCAGACCAATTGGAAAGCACAGCGCTCTCCTAATGTATGCACAGTAGGCAACCAGCTGTGAAGCCGAAAAGGCCGGGTTCCCTTACCAGGAATGGTGGCGTTTGCACCCGAAATCTGATCTGATGATCAGCTGGAGTGCCGACATCATGAGTTCCCTAGACAGGTAAGTGTCTATATATTAAAAGTCAGCAGCTGCAGTATATGTAGCTGCTGACTGATTTTTTGTTTGGGGGGCTGGACCTCCTCTTTAAGTAAGCTGTGAGTTTGAATTCCAATTGCAGCATAATTCCCTGTTGCTGGCTATGTGAGATTTTAGATAGAAATGCACCCATGAAACGCTGGGCCTAATTTACTAAAGTGTGAAGTGAAAGCATCTTGTGAAGGGGGAAATTTAACTTGTTTCAATGCCAATGTGTGTGACTAGAGAATAAAATAAACATATTACCATTTTAAACTTTAGGTATCATTGGCGTTGCACTTTAAGAGGAGGGACATGCATGACATCAATACTTCAGACATATTGGGGTTGATTTACTATAGGAAAATAGACTGTGCACTATGTAAGTGCGTTGCACTCAATTTCCCCCGGAGCTTAGTGAATGTGCTGAAACCTCACTTTGTTAAGAATGCCCAGTCAGGTGCAAGGAAAATAAAGAACAATAATTTTTGCTGTTGTAAAAATGTAATGCAAATTCTATTTGCCTTTGGTAAATCAATCCCATTGTCCATTACATATTGCTTTTAAATGGAAGACTAACTCCTAGAGTAATGCAGTGGATACATTTAGCATTTTTATTCATTCAACCAGTGGGTTGAAGGAAAGAAAATACCTTGATTCCTCCATCCAAAAATGCTCTTGTGGATCTTAGGAAGCAAGCCTGATAACAAAATGGGGCATTGTGAGACTGGCAAAGTGGAATAGTAAAAGAGAAGGAGATCAGCAATCTTGAGAGAAGAAGGAATTGTGAATGAATGAACATAGGTGGAGGTGGCATGAATACAAATGTCCAGGGTTTTTATGTGTGTAAGGAAACTGTACAGAGATTTTGAAGCTCCATTAATCCAAGGATGGGACATTCTGAACTGTTCTGTGCAACCTGATTGGCCAAGGGTCAGAAACAATCATCAAGTACGTGTCTAATAAACACCTAAGCTGCCATATATGATATCTGTGTCTGTTCTGATTTTCCCTTCATCTTGTGAAAAAAAAATCTAAATAAAACCCTATTGGTAGCAAACATATTTGATAAGGTCAGTGAAAACGTTTTCTGCTTCGTCTGATGATCCTAAATGTACCCGGATGTGACCCAGATATAGGCAGAGATATGTAGGTGTACATTGAATGCCAATCTGAAAGGGGGCTAATACTATGCAGCAAGGCATTGGCCTCCTGCTCTTTAACTGTGACTAACATGGGCCATAAGCACAAACAAAGATTTCTGAAAATCACATGTATTTCCATTGCTACAGGCTATAAATTACTGTAAAGCATCACCTGTATATGAAGTCACATATTTCTTTCCTGCATTGAATTCACACTGTTCATCATAAAATAAGCTTGACTTGCAGCTGCTCTAAAGAATATTCAGCTGCATAATACTAACAATGTGAAGATTGAGTGGAAATAGATACAGTTCACCAAATGCAATTATTCCTTCGTAACACTGGGATGGAAGCTTGAGTGACAGGTAAGTATGGATGAGATTGTTAAATCCATAAAAAGAGAGGAAAAGAAAACAAGATGATTTGTTACATCTACCTGTCAGAGACAGTCATATCAGATGTTTCAGGTCTGAATTATAATTACAATTTGATGTCACATTGAATATTCAATTCAAACTTAATACCTTTATTACATTTTTTACCATATTTAGATATAGTTGATAAGATAAAATGGTAATATGAGCTACGTGTTAATTTTTAGAGCAAATTGCTAATAAATGGTTGCCAAGAGTAATTTTTCTCTGTCTGACATTCAAGATTAAATATACACTTAAATATGTTAAGCAAACATAAACTGAAAGCAAAAACCAAGCTAACAGAAACATTAGGACCTATTAGTGATCCCTGTTCTGGTTTCTTTCTTTCACTTACTCTCTCTCTCTCTCTCTCTCTTTCTCTCTGTATATATATATATGTATATATATATATATATATATATATATATATATATATATATATATATATATATATATATATACAGTATATGTATAAAGATGTAGCAGGGAGCTGGCTATCTTACCTGCAGTATCAAAAGACACTCTTCAATATTGTTGTAATGAGACTGTTTCCCTCTAGTGCCAGTTAAGACTCTGTGTCGTCACATCCTGTCAGCAGAGTGATTACCATCAGGGAGCAAAGCATAAAGGGAATTGCAGTTCCAGGACTCAAGTTTCACATTAGGATTTAACTGTTTGGAACTACAAAAGACCAGCTTGCTCTGAGGGCAGGAAAGGAGAGACTCCATTTTGATTTCCTGAGGAGAATTCAGACAGCACATGGCGGAGAAACAGATGAGACCGGAGGAAGAGATGCTGTCTCCCGGGTGATTTCACTGCACAATTTAGGCCTCTGCCGCCAGTTGGGAGAGGGGGGATCCCAGGTGCACATCCAGGCGCACCTGCACCAACGGTGAAGCGCTCCAGTGTGTGGTGACCAGTTGGATTGTCAGGAGAGCCTTCTGTTTCAAAATGTTCATTTGGGTCTTGACCACAGGTAAGAAGGCTTTTGCCCATTTACAGGAAACAGGAACACTGCACCACAGAAGAAGTTAAATGGATACTGTATACAGAAATCATTGCTGTTGGTCATTTTTCTGACACTTGTAATGCCACAGGGCTAAAGTATAAGGCAATCCATTTCCAGGGACACTGTATAGAGACACCATTGTCCTTTCACCTTGCTGAGAAAGATCCTACCTCATTTACGTGATAATCCGGGGAATTTGTGTTGTTTGGCCCTGCTATTCAGGAGTTTAGGTGCACCAACAAAAGTGGCTAGCTGAAGACACAACATTATATCTGTTCTTCAAAAGTACTGAAGCTACTAGTGCCATAAGGACCCGCACACACATATTCAGGGCTCTGTAATGCAGTGGGTGTGTGGGGCAGTTTATTTAGGAAGTTAAGCCATTACATTTTGATTTGAATAAAGTGTTTAAAGTTGGGCCTGTGGTGTCAGGGGACAGAAGAGAGAGGCCTGACATAAGAGGGTCATTCCTCTGTTCTCCTCCTGCCTGGACTCATAGAGCCAACCTCAGTAAAGGTAACCAATCTAATATGGATTGCCAAATTGGGATTTATTTGACATGTAAGTAGGCCTTTGCTTTTGGGGGTTATTATTACAAGTTGAATCCCCTGAAAGCAGCCTGGATATATTATTGAGCTATATTGCTCATAACCTCAGTGATTGCTCTCCCATTATATCCCTTGAACAAATATATTGTTACGGTCTGTTACTTTTCCACAGAAATATTGCAGTAAAGACAGTGTCTGTGTTTTATCATAACGTGTATGTTTCTCATTGGCTGAGACTGTTGTTGTGGTTGAGAGGCAGAGTAACGAACTGAATAAACTTAAGCGGATCCTCCGGGGGAAGCGCTACATTTATATATATATATATGTGACAGTGGGAGGCCCTTCCACTGTATTAGAGCCATTAAAGACAACACAAGGTTATCATGTATGCAGAGTGAGGGGCACTAGAAATCCTGTTTAGAAAACCAAGCTTTTTGGTTTTCCTAAGGCTCTGCACTAGCAACATTGAAGCAACACTGCTCAGAAGCAACATGTAGCTGGCAATGTAGACTAAGGGGTTGATTTACTAAAGGCAAGAAGACTTTCCAATTTGTAAAGTGCAGTTTCTCCAGAGCTTAGTAAATGAGCAGAAGCTCTGCTGGCTTCAATCATCCAGTTATGTGCCAGCAAAAATGCTGTTTTTTTAATCTTCCTTGCACGTGATTGGGTACTCTATTCAAAGTGAAGCTTTACCTCATCTACTAAGCTCTGGAGCAACTGCACTTGCAGAGTGTAAAGTACCAAGTGCACAGTCTATTTGCCTTTAGTAAATCAACCCCTAAGTGTCTTGTTTTATTGTTATACATGTCATTTATTACTTTATGTTATTTTTTGCACACATGATTTGTGTGGGAGAGCTACAGGAATTGTTTTTAATATTTGATTTGTGCTGCTTTTGGAAGATTAAGTCTGTCTTCTAGCTGGCTGCCCCAGATCTTTTTAACCACTTTTTGCTCTCCTATTTACATTTGAGTTATCTATTGTCTGCTTCTGAAAAGTGATTTATTGTGGATTTCTTTTAAGAGGGACAGCACATATGAAAGAGAACTGTGCAATGACTGTATGATGTCATTGACTGTATGATGTACACAATTTAAGAGGCCCTATCCATAACCATTTACACGTACAGGTTTCTCTTCACCTCCTTCTCTGACAATAAACTGTAATATAATGTAAACTTCACTTTCTGCCTTGAAGATAGATTACAATAACAAACTGAGAGGGCAAATCTTCTCAGTAAGGACAATCCATACAGGTTCTAACAGTGCATGTAAATTGATTCTGTGTGATGAAGCAACAATTTGTATTATCAGGTGGAAAATACTGCATTATGGCTAAGATATAGCTGAGGAGCATAGCTATTTGCTATAATAATAGCACCATCTAGCAGCTATAAAGCAACAGTTTCCCCATTCACACATGCTTAAACTGCAGATAACATAGCCTAAGAACATTTGATTTTACCCCATTCACATAGAACACATTTACTTTGAAAGGACAATTTCTATGCAATGTCTATGCAATTTCTTATACATTCGTCCCTAAGTGAGTGAGAGCAAGTCAAGACATCAAGACCACTAAAATTAAGCCAAAAATATAACGAGAAACAGGCTAATTCAGTAAAACATTAGTAATGAACTAGGATCCTTGTTGCAAAACATTCTTTAGGGGAACTAGTTTACAAGATTTATGTAAAATAAACAAAATACAGATTTAAGGGTCAATTAGATCTTTGTCAATAAGATGACTGGGCTATACAGTACAACAAACATTCAAGACGTTTACAGTAAAAAGTTATGCTGGAAGCAACTTGGTACTTAAAGCGGGGGTTCACCCTATAAACCCAAAAAAAATTTTTTTTTTCTTCTACCATAAAATCAGGCATTGTAGCGCGAGCTACAGTATGCCTGTCCCGATTTTTTTATCCCCGTACTCACCGTGTACTCGTACATCGAAGATACCAACTCCCCTCGGGGAATGGGCGTGCCTATGGAGACGGAGGATGATTGACGGCCGGCTCTGGCGCGTCACGCTTCTCCGGAAATAGCCGAAATAGCCGAAATAGGCTTGGCTCTTCACGGCGCCTGCGCATAGCCTGTGCGCAGGCGCCGTGAAGAGCCGAGACCTACTCCGGCTGTCTTCGGGGAGAGTGACGTGCCAGGGCCGGCCGTCAATCATCCTCCCTCTCCATAGGCACGCCCATTCCCCGCGGGAGCCGAAATCTATAATGTACGAGTACACAGTGAGTACGGGGTTAAAAAAATCGGGACAGGCATACTGTAGCTCGCGCTACAATGCCTGTCTCGAAGGTAAAATCGTGTCACTGAGGGTGAACCACCGCTTTAAAAAGAAAACAAATATCGATGATAGGGACATTAGGAAAATAGGCAAATTATTTTATTTAGTTAGGGAAAGCTAGAAAAAAGGCAAAGAAATTAAGAAATAATGGGATCTTAAGGGAAGGGATTCATGGTTGCAGCAAAAAAGAGACCTTTTCATTTGAGCCAAAATAAAAGGCTCATGCACAAGATAGGAAACTATAAAAGAGAAGATGATGGACTGAAATTGCGTGATAAGGTCCCGATGGAGTTGACAGAATATAAATGTGCTTAGAAACACCCACCACTCATTTGAGAATTAATAAATGAAAGGCTCCATCTGTTGAACCCTTAATATTCTGATATCACATACAGTAGCATGCTTTTAAAGTTAAACATATATAGCTGTAACAGGGACTTGTGCCTGCTATTTAAAGGGTTTCTAAACCAGAGAACAGACATGTAAAACATCGTAGCTTACCATTCCATACATTTAATATATACATTAGTTTTATATACTTCAGAGTCTTGCATTTTATTTACGTATCATGAACCTACTAGTAATACGCTAGAGTGATAATGCGCCCTCACTTTTGCTGTATCTATGGAGAAGCAGTGTTGTCATATAATGACAGGATGTGTGGTATGATTCCAAAATACCTTCCAATCTTCTCATTAGGGATGGAGTTCATGTTCACTGTAACCATGGGTTTGAGGTGAATTTTGCAAGTTTGAGATATGTAGTGAATTTTTGTGCACATTTACCTAGGAGATATTTTTTTGCATGGTCTTTGATCTATGGTCAGCAGACTAGAAGGATCACCAGGGGGCTTTTGAATAAGCCAGCCCCCTCACTATAAAAGGGAGGACACATAGCAGCAAGGGTGTCAGTGTTTTAAAATCTGCTGTAGGGAAATGATAGTGAAAGCAGATAAACTTCATAAGGATAAATTATGAAAATGTGCATTAATTCTGATTCTTAGCTCTGCGCAATCAACCCCTTTGTTGCCTGTTTTTGTCTTTAATATTGGATTGCTTTGCCTTTTATTTTATTCTGTGGTTGATTGTAAATCTGCAGTCATTGTTAGCTGCTTTCCCCTCCATAACAAAATGTAATTAATGTATTTATTGCTTTAAAAAAATGTTATTTTTGAGTATGGTAGGGCCTTTATTTTAAAGTAAACTGCTTATTTTTGCTGCTTATTTTCGATTAAAAAATAAAGCTTTTTTTTTTCCAGGGGTGATAGTTTAAGAATTTCAGGACTTTATTTAACATTTTTTTTTGTTGATAGCGCCATTTTTTTTTATTAGTTAAAGAATTGTTATGCATAAAGGGTATTCATTGTTACTGACCATCTATTCTTTAAGCTGTCTATTGTTTGCAGCACACCACTGCATTATTTGAAATGAAAAAATAGAAACTAAATTCAAGAACAGTGTGTGCCTAACTACCCAATTGTATATCTTACCTTACCTATTTTGCATCCTACCGACCACCCACGTATATGTACTGCAGGGCGGTGGCTCGTGTGCACAGAGTCACATACAGGTATGTGATTCTGTACCTCTGGGTCTGGGGAGTGCACGTGAGCCACCGGCGACCCGCTCCTTCTGTAATTAGACACAGCATCTGCCGGGACCTGCAAACATTCAAGGCACAGGCAGAATGGAAGTCTGTATATGTAAACAAGGCAGATTACAAATCTCTGTCTTCCCACAGTAAATGCATCCCCCTCACAGTATCCAAGCACTCCCTAGGAACACATTTAACCCCTGTTGTTAACCCCTTCCCTGCCAAGATCATTTGTACAATGACAGGGCAGGTTTTTAGCACTGATTACTGTATTAGTGTCACTGGTCCCCAAAAAGTGTCAAAAGTGTCAGTTTGGTGTCCGATTTAGCTGCTGCAATATCCCAGTCCCGATATGTCACTGATAATCACCATTAACAGAAAAAATATTGCGCATACCAAGGTGAATACAAGTGTAACAGCTGCGTCTCAAATGTCATACAACATTAAATAAACATGGAAAAAAAGGAGTCGTGCTAAATGAGTGAAAAAACTGAAAGTGAATACAAATGTGATGCAAACACAGTGACTTAATAGATTCAGATCTATGGGGCATGAACTGAAATCCTCATGCCAGTTCAAACATAAAAATAGTCCACAAAGTGATTAATGAAAAAAGGAATGAACCTGAAAAAATAAACTGAAAAAATGAACACAGTCTCATATAAAGTGATAGAAAGGTAATTCCCAAAGGTGCTAGATGAGTCCACAATCGTTGTGTTCGATGACAGACAGGAGACCTCCACCAACGGGTAACACTGACTCTTACCACAAATCAATTGAAAAACAGCAAAAAACGATATCCACTCTCCACTAAGGAACAGGTTCAATCATCCATCCACTAGAAACACCATGACATTCAGTAATCCTCTCTAATGGCAGCCCGATATGATACTCCAGAGTATGTGAAATGATTAAAAGGAACTCATAGCGTAATACTGTTGGTGGTTTATTATATAAAAGGAAAAAATGCACTTACATCAATCCAATAAAACTAGAGCATATAAAAAGCACAGCCGGCCGGTCTGTGTTGGAAGCGTGTGCCCAGTGTTTCCGGGTCCTCACACGTGTAACGCGGTGACGTCAAAGCGCCGCCTCCCGACGTTTCGTCTCAACAGGGACTTGTTCACGGGATGAGTCAATCTTTTCACATACTCTGGAGTATCATATCGGGCTGCCATTAGAGAGGATTACTGAATGTCATGGTGTTTCTAGTGGATGGATGATTGAACCTGTTCCTTAGTGGAGAGTGGATATCGTTTTTTGCTGTTTTTCAATTGATTTGTGGAGTATCATATCGGGCTGCCATTAGAGAGGATTACTGAATGTCATGGTGTTTCTAGTGGATGGATGATTGAACCTGTTCCTTAGTGGAGAGTGGATATAGTTTTTTGCTGTTTTCAATTGATTTGTGGTAAGAGTCAGTGTTACCCGTTGGTGGAGGTCTCCTGTCTGTCATCGATCACAACGATTGTGGACTCATCTAGCACCTTTGGGATTTACCTTTCTATCGCTATATGTGAGACTGTGTTCATTTTTTTCAGTTCATTTTTTCAGGTTCATTCCTTTTTTCATTAATCACTTTGTGGACTATGTTTATGTTTGAACTGGCATGAGGATTTCAGTTCATGCCCCATAGATCTGCATATATTAAGTCACTGTGTTTGCATCACATTTGTATTCACTTTCAGTTTTTTCACTCATTTAGCGCGACTCCTTTTTTTCCATGTTTATTTAATGATAATAACCATTGCTAGTAAACATAAATAAATACAAATTCCAATAAATTTATCCCATCATTTGTAGATGTGATACCTTTTGCGCAAACCAATCAGTACACGCTTATTGGGTTTTCTTTTACCAAAAATATGTACCAGAATACATACTGGCCTGAATTGATGAAGAACTTATATTTTTCACTTTTTACTGGATATTTTTTCTTATAGCAGAAGGTAAAAAATATTGTTTTTTTTTTTCTTTCAAAATTGTCTGCCTTTTTTCGTTTATAGCGGTAAAAAATAAAAACCACAGAGGTGATCAAATACCACCAAAAGAAAGTTCTATTTGTGGGAAAAAATGACATGCATTTTATTTGGGTACAGCATCCCATGACCGTGCAATTTTCAGTTAAAATAGTTCAGTATCATATCGCAAAAAAATGGCCTGGTCTTGAAAGGGTAACCCTTCGAGAGCTGAAGCAGATAAGAATTGTCAGATGGTAGAGCAGGCAGATGGTGGTTAGCCTTCATTGTGGGCGGAGCTTTTTTATTTTTCGTTTTTTGGGTCTGAGGGTGGTGGCGGACATTGTAATTTTTAATGGATCTACATTGGGGGACACAGTTTTTTATTTTTAATAAGGGAGTTTTTTGACACTTTTTTGATACCCCACTCCTTTTATTTCATTTTTTTATTGTATTGCCAGAAATAACTTGCAAACGCGAGTCAATTTAAATATAATTTTTTTCTTTATATATGTCAGTTTTGCTGCACCAAGTTCTATACAAAGTACATATGTGCCACTTGACAGGCAGACTAAGGGATCCCCACATGCACTATATTTAAAGGGATTTTTAATTTGTATTGTTTAATTTTATGCATCATTAAAATCACTGCCCCTTTAAAAACAATATTATTAATAAAGTGTCATGGCTCCTCACTCAACTAACACAGTTTAAAACAGATGATATTTTTGACCTGTATTATTTACCAATCATATGTGAAACAGCTCAAAAATATGATCACTCCTTCATAATGTTAAACAGGCCAATTTCCACTCGTCCAGCCCATGGACTGAACAAGAAAAAGGTTAGTCAAATGATGGTGGAATCTCCACTGCCAGATATTGCATTCAGGGAGCCACAGAATTTGCAGCTACCGGAATACAGTGGTCCACCGAACAGTGCCTGCATATGATGGGATAGAAAGGAGTAGAGAAGTAATATTTCTTAATGTACAAACGTATCATTCCATAGACCTAGTGGACTTTTTTTGCCATGTTTTGAAGGCCTTATTATAGATTTAAAGATTACTAAAAATTGTGTCACTTCAAAAATGCTAATCTCTCTTCTATACATCAAATTTACTTAATTTTTAATTTCTGAACTGTGATGGAACAAGAAGGGGCTAGAAATAGGAAGACGAAGGTTTTGTGGGAAGACTGATTTTGTAGGATGTGTTGTGTAAAGATGATTTTGTGGGACATTCTTACATTTGTAAATGATTAATTATAGGTTTTGTACAAAACAGCACAACAATGTTATGCATTTTACATATTTTGTCTATCCACAGTGTCTTTACTCAGAATGTATTTTATTGAGGCCTGAATTAAAAAGCAGGGCTACATCTGAAGAGATAAATGGCAAACATAACAGTCAATTTAATAAATACTACTGCCTCAGACATATTACTGTGCATTTATGGCTTGGAAAATGAATCTTTTTATGCAAAAATATGCATGTTATGCATAAACTAAAAAGGGTTGTGACCTAAATTTTCTAGGTCTGCTGAACACCAGATTATTTCCAGGAACTTAAGACAGAAGAATAAATATCTTATTGGTATAACAAACATGCAAGAAATATATTATAGAACATTTTTGCAAAAATGTAAGGACATCATCATAAAAAGTGTACAAAAAGAAATGAATGCTATGAAAAGCAAACTATTATTTTGTGCTCCCATGGCAAACTGGTCCCAAAAATACACTTTGAGCAGCATATTCAACTTGAGTACAATTGTTGCAAATGTAATAGCTTTCATGAGTAAATTAATAATTGTGGTGTAAATCATAAAAATTTTCCCCCATGCCTAAAAACTATTAAGGTTTTGAACATTTATAATAAGGTAAGCCATATTAATTTATTAGGCACATTAAAATTAAAGATGGCTTTTTAAGATTTGAACAAACATGGGGGCGGAGCCGGTGGCCAGAGCGGATGGAAGTGTGAGAGGAGAGCTCTGCTGCAGTGGGTGATATACAGCGGCTCACAGCTCACATCCACAGCAAAAAAGCATACCAATAGACAGGGGAAGGTGAGATACACACATCGGTGTTTAAAAGGAAGGAGAGAAAAGGACAGAGAAAACTCACGGATTTCTTCCTTACAGCCACGGGGCGGGAAATCGAAGATGGCGCCAGCGCCAGGAGCCATTCATCAGCTTCCACAGCACATGCAGCCAGCCATCTACCGCCATCCACAGGTGAGTCAAGCTGCATTAACCATCCAGTGCCATCCATCCAGTGCCATCCTCCCCCTTTAGCATACCAATTGACCCAATTTCAGGTCCCGGACCCACCACCAGATGGCGATGTTGCACTTCCTACCACAAGAATGAATCTTAAATGTATGACATTTAATGTGAGAGGCCTGATTAAACCCTACAAACGTAGGGCTTTTGGAAAACAGCCATGGATGCAAAATGTGATGTCCTGTGTGCACAAGAGACTCACTTTTCTAGCATTAAACCCCCGAAATGCGCACATGTCAAATTTCCACATGAAAGAAAAAAGGGGTACTGATTGCTATCAGAGACACAATTGCCTTTTCTTTATTACAGGAACATACTGATACTCGAGGATGCTTTATCATCCTGGTCACAGAAATGGACCATGTCACCTACACCTTGGTAAACTTGTATGCACCTAATGTAAGATCATTGAAATGTATCCACAAGGTTTTCCAAATGGCTAAAATAATTCAAAAAGTTTGTTTACTTATCTGTGATGATTTCAATATGGTTATGAATGCAGAGTTAGACACATCTTTGGTGGCCCTCAGGCGGAGACCCTCCTTAGGATCTCTCTGCCATAAGGAAAAGCTATTTGATCCCTAGCAATGCCCAGGGTCCACCGAGAGAGACTACTCACACTACTCAGCAGTGCATAATAGCTATTCTAGGATTGATTTTTTTCTCACTGACATGTATACATTGCAGAATGAACGGGCTGCTGACAACCACAACATCACATAGTCAGACCACGCTCCAGTGACCATAGAGGTTGTAGATGCCAGCAAAACCTCCCACAAACCACTGTGGCATAATAACACGTTTCTCCTATCGCACCCCAAACTCAGGGATGAAATAGAAGAGAAACTCAGAATATTTCTGAATTAACCACAATGGAGAATGCTCCCCGACGATGATATGGTGTGCACATAAAGCGTTCGCTAGGGGTACCCTTATACAAATAGCTTCTAGAGAGAGGAAAAAGAAAATGCAACATATGTCACAACTTCCAAGAGACAATAGCAGATATTGAAGCGAAACACAACAGTGCCACCACCAAGTCCAAAGAAATAGTTAAACGCCTCACTTCTTGCCGGGAAGAACTGCGGCAGAAACTTAGGGCAGAATATGACACATACATTAAGGGACTGAAATTAACATACTACTCCCAAAATAATAGTTAAATTATTAGCTTTCCAACTTAGGAAATAACAGGCACCCTGAAACCTTCACGCAAATTAAACATCACCATACTAACACCTTATTTCAAAACCCTAAAGATATTGCTAACGCATTTAAAGATTACTATGAATCCCTATTTAACCTAAATGGAGATCCACTCACACACCAGCCCACAGACAAGGAGATCGAGAAATTCCTATAAGGAGTTTGTCTACCCACCATAGACACACAATCACTATACAAGCTGAATACTCCTATCACTTGCCAGGAAGTTGAAGCAGTTATTAAATCCCTACCTATGCATAAATCTCCCAGTGTGGATGGTTTTTCCGCTGAATATTACAAGGCATTCTCCACTCTCCTCACCCCTGAGTTAGTGAAAGTATTCAACAAGGCAGCCTCTTCAGGTACTTTGCCCAAAGAGATACTCCAAACCGTAATAATCACTCTACCAAAACCTGGCAAGGTTGCGTCAATTCCCCAAAATGTTAGGCCCATATCACTTTTGAATTTAGATATTAAAATCTATGCCAAAATTTTAGCAAATAGGCTAATGGATATTACCCCCAGTGCCCTGACACAGTTATATAAAACCAAACACCTTGGTGATGTGGGCCTTCCCAGCGCACAGCTATACTACAAGGCAGCCATACTGGACCAAATGCGCTACTGGTTTTCCTGTCAAACGGACAATCAGTTTTCGGATATTGAATGCACAGTGACACCTGGTCATGACCTCCCATCACTGGCTCTAGCCACTTGCATTCACCATAAAGACCCCACCTTATCCTACCATATAAGCTACCATTTCTGCTTGGTCCTCTTTGGTAAAATATTTTTTTGCTGATACCCCAACATGCAAACTGAATATCCCACTAGAAACATATGAATACCTAATCCCCAACTTTTTAGCCCAAGCATGGAATAAAAAGGGTGCAAACTTCTCCACTACCAACTTGGATGAGGAGAGTGTAGTAAATAAATATAGAGGCCTAGATTCACGTACCGCCGATCTACGTTGCGCGGGCGTAGCGTACCATATTTACGCTATGCCACCGCAACTTAGAGAGGCAAGTGCTGTATTCACAAAGCACTTGCCTCCTAAGTTACGGCTGCGTAGCGTAAATGGGCTGGTGTAAGCGTGCGTAATTCAAAGTAGGCTGTAGGGGGCGTGTTGTATTTAAATGAGGCTTGACCCCATGTAGATGCATGGCAGAACGTGCTCTGACGTCTATACTTTGCATGAGATGCGCCACCTAGAGACCAGCTTTATCTTTACGCCGGCGTATCTCTAACGTAAACGGCGTAACTAATTGCGACGGGCGCACGTACGTTCGTGAATCGGTGTATCTAGTCATTTGCATATTCTACGCCGAACTCAACGGAAGCGCCACCTAGTGGCCAGCGTAAATATGCACCCTAAGATACGATGGCGTAGGAGACTTACGCCGCTCATATCTTAGCCTAATTTAGGCGTATCTGGTTTCCAGAATATGCTTAAATTTACAACGGCGCAGATTCGGACTTACGATGGCGTATCTACTGATACACCGACGTAAGTTTCTGAGAATCTGGCCCAGAATGTACCAAATAAATAACTACTCAGGTTCCAACCCATTGCACCCAATAAAAATTCCACAGATTTTATGGGACTTCCTGCTTGCCAAACCCTCAAACAAACACAAAGGATTCTCCCTGTTCTATAAATTTGCCTCCCCCTATACATACAATTTAAACTATCCAACATGAAATGAAATGAGAACAAGAATTACAGAAAGAATACCCTATACATCAATGGCACTATAAAATACAATAGCAAAGCCTCAGCATGTATAGATCACTGGGACAATGCCCAAAAACTCTTACATTGATGGTACCTTACGCCTTTACGCCTGAACAAAATGAGCCCAAACGCTTCCTCACTATGTTGGAGGGAATGTCAAGCTACAGGAAGTCTACTCCATATATTCTGGAGCTGTAAAATCATACGGTCCTTCTGGACGCAGGTGCAGTCCCTTATCCTAAATACTACAAAAAAAACGTACACCCTACATCCTGCATTCATGTTACTAAGCCTTGGTATTGAAAATTTCCCTCCAATAATGAGAAAAGTAGTCATCCATATACTGTTCACAGCACATATATCAATAGCAAAAGAATGGCGCTCACAATCCCCTCCCCCCCAAAATTTGAAGAGGTAATCTCTGGAGTAAATATTCAATATACAATGGAAAAACTGCTTGCCTACACAGAAAGAAGAACCCAGAGTTTCCGTAAACATTGGGAGATTTGGAGAACCTCTCAACACGCCTCCTCACATTTATCAAACATGAGTGGTATTTACTGATATTTTTATACAGATAAATTGCTAAATGGTGGTATAGCCTAATGATAGATATAATAATTCCAAAAGCAATTGTGATATTAGACTGAGGTCACAACATTGGTGTGCTTAGTATGTAGGAGACACTCTGTACTAATAAAGAAATTACCTCTTTGTTCTTAGTTAATGACAAATGCTCTGATAGAACTTACTATGCAATATACCTCTTGTGGCCCTCACTAAGGTCCAAGGCAGGCTACTTTTTGACGGTACAGCAGAAAGCCTGCTTACAGTTTGAACCCAGGTGGGGTGACACGCCATACCTCCATTGAGGTTAGACTACTCAGATATATTTGTAGCTCGAGCACCCATAGTACTATTAATGTGGTAAGATCTGAATTTATTGCTCACTTTGTACAACCGCTATGCTGTAATTTCTGCTTGTTATGTTGTGTACATTGTGAAATTCAATAAAAATCTAATGCTTAAAAAAATAAGATTTGAACAAACATGACATGACTAAACTAGTTCTGTGATACAAATATATGCAAACCTTTATGTGTTTGCACCAAAAAAGCACACACATTTTAGTTTTTAGTTTAGTCTTATTTTTTTATGACCTCAAACCTTTCCCCAATACTGTCTGCCTTATAAAAGAACCATTTTTTAAATTGCATTATCATGATTAGGGATGAGCTAACCGTTCACAGTTTGGTTCACAGGAGGCTCATCTATTTCTGCAAAAAAATCTGCTAAATTTAAAAAGAACAAAAATCTGCTTTTTTCAAGAACAATCTGCAAGCTTTTGTTAAAAAAAGGGCATGGGTAGCTGGGCACTACCATGGGGCACATGCACTAATGCAATAAAATAAATAAATATTGTTTAGCATGGTGAGGGTATTTTAATATTGTTTAAAGTAAATGATAAAAACAATAGAGTCTGTAAGAGGAGTGAATATGGACTGTACTAGACAAGGTGCAATTGTGTGTCTCTAAATGTCTCTGATAGACAATCTTTGAGAAAAACTGCAACCTGTGGATGGCAGCAGGCTCAGGGAAGAGATAGAAGATTACTCTGTAGATAGAAAAATAAAGGAAGATGAGCAGCGCCATCTGAGTGCAGTATATCAAGTAGTTTAATGGCAACAAAAAATATACACACTCCCATTACTTCCTAGTCCATGCATGTATGTCTGAGGAAGAAACATGCATGCTCCGAACATGCTCACCATCCTCGCTCCACCTGCCATCCACCTTACACCCGGAAGTGACGTCGGTGATGCTTCTCTGCATACACCCATGAACTAGGAAGTGCCGGGATTCCAACAGTATGGCTGTGACCATTCAAGACTAGACGGAGACTTCCAGCCGCCTAAGCACGTCCTACCCCCAGAGCGGATGAATGTGTATATTCTTTTGTTGACATTAAACTACTTGATATACTGCACTCAGATAGCACTGCTTGTCTTCCTTTGTTAATATTGTTTAAAGGGCGACATTAAAAAAAACACAACATCTTTAAATAGCATGCCTTAAACATGCATCTAAAGCTACACATCAGTATGACATATTCTTTTAAAAGTGATGGCTGCAAAATCAGAGATCCCTGTTGTCTTTCATTTTTCAGCATACAAGGGATCAGTCATGGAAAGGCTGTAGTGTTGCCTCCTCTAAATGACAGATCTCCACAGGCTTGTCTGTAAACAAATGGGAAATCCTAAAAATTAAATTGACCAAATATTTTTATTTTTTTAGCAGCACTGGAGAACTTTCATTTGTGACACAAGGGCAAAATCATCAGGGTGGTGGGTCATCATTGTCAGGCATGAACATCACTGGAAGACTCAACTGATAAAAGCCAGCTATGATTAAACACTAACACAGTGTGAAACGCGTCAGCTTTACCGCTGTGCTGTGACATGTAGTACTGTCTTCTATTTTTGGATTTTTACAATAAAGGAAAATTTTGTGCAGCTGTCCAGAAGAATTTGTTCTTTTGTTTTGCAAAGACTCGACTGATATTGGATTTAAATGGGGACAGTGTTTACTTCTTTTTATTTTAAGAAGAAATTAACAAAATAAACAATGCTCACAAAGCATTGTAATTTACACCGTCCAGTAATTTAAATCCATGTCAGTTAGCATGAACTACGCCTGATGATGTTGACCCACATATGAGTGATGTATTTGACCAAATACTAGGATCTCTTCCGACTGGGTTACAATTTCAAACAGAAGACAGCAAGAATATGTAATATTGTTGTGGTAGTAATAGTACATCAGCTCGAGGATTAGATGAATTGACCAAATATGGCAAATCTGTTCACCTATTCTTTAGTCTGAACATGAAGCTCAGTCTTAATCATGATCATCAAGATACTAGCTTGCCATACTAGACACATACAAGCTATCTCATAGTAGTAGGCCTACAAGTGTGTGGGTCATATGTCATGTTAGCACATATGCTTTGCTGCATTAGGCTTCTGTTTCAAAAATAAAATGAAGTTCATATAAGCTGCTATACACATAGGATTAGTCGTTTTGCTTGCAACCCTTCTGCCATCTGGATTGTATGAAGCACAATAAAAAAAAATTAATTCATGACACCCCCCAATAAAAGTAGGCATAATTACAAGACTTGTCCAAGTATCTAGTAAATTACCAATGAATAAGGATTAGAAGTAGTGTGAGAGAAGATAAATAGCTTTTCAACATCTTTGTGATTGCATTACACACTGGTCACCATTTTAGTGTACTTCAGAATGAGCGTAGCTTATTTCATTTTGGAACACATTTTTTTAACCACGTGTGAGTTTTTGTAAATCTTAGCAATATATATCTTACAAAATTACATATGTTAAATATTAGGAGCTATAGCAATATCTCAAGGGCATGTATGCAAGTAATTAATTTACCTCATACTACTGTGCTCTAGCACATTGTGTGCTGCTCAGCATTAATTAAAGAAGGAAAAGAAAAGGTAAAATTCAATTTCCTAAGGACACAGTAGTTTCCTTTACTCATCTTTTTGCGTTTGTGCAGTATGAAATTACACTGTTCTTAAGACTTTAATTAATTTTACATTTCAGTGATTCTATTTTCCATGTGTTCTGTTTCACTGTTGTGATTCATATTGGCAAAATTGCCATTAAGATAAGCAAACCTACCCATGGGAATTGTAATGTTCCTAACAATTTGTGAAAGTTCAAAGAGTTGGAAATGCGAGATTGGACAGAATGAATCATTTTAATAAGCTGTTCAAGAAAAAAACATTATCAGTGGTTATACAGTATACTATTTCTTCTCTCTTCTTCTCTTCTCTCCATAACATTTAGGAGAGGGGTTTTGTAGTCCACAGAAATACCTGGGAGCAATGTAACTGATAACAATCAGAGAAGATACTGTAGATAACACCACAAGAAATTATCAGCTCACAAGTTTTTCGGTATGATCAAAAGACAGTTTTGTACTTATCAAACTGAAATAAGAAAATACTTTTAACAGTATATTTGACAGATCAAAAGATAGAAAAAAAGAGAAGTTAGTAGTTAGAGTTTGCACACACTTTAAGTGTCTGGAAAAAAATCCTTAAACTTTGTGTTCAAAATGTTAATAGCACAAGAAAAAAAGAACTACATTACAAAACAGTACAACTTTAATATAAGCAACAAAATGCGCAGTTATATCAAACTATCATCATAGAAAAGGAAAAAGACAATTATTAAAGCGCATCTCTAATCTCCAGGCAAATCTAAAAAAAAAAAAATACTTATACTTTCCTTCCCTGCAACATTTTTTTCCTTCCAACCAAAAAAAAATGTTTCTTTCTTGTTTCCATTGGGTAGCTATGCTTCTCTTTTGCCCTGTTGGCATCATCACAGAACCCCTAAGTCATCATTTCTTAGCAGCAGCTATTGAGTTTGCTAAGCAGATATTTGTTTATACAGGGTTTACCTTGTTAATGCCTTGCACCTGTCTGTTAATATCCTTAGCGCCTAGGCAGCTAGGACACCAATTATCAGAGCTGGCAAAAAAGAAGAACAGGGGTTGGGTGGAAAGAGATTACATCTTTGCTGAAATTGTAGGCAGCAATGGCATAAATACATCAACTGCCTAATTAGACCCTCTTGGGGTGCTGAGGAGAGCAGTTATCCAGTGAACAGAATCCTCAGTTGTGTCCAACACCTGCCTAGAGATTTAATTACTTATGGACTATGAAATCTGTTCCTCATTTGCCTTTGATTTCTAACCCCACTGTGGTCAATGTACCCAGTAAAATATTGGGGTCTATATTTCATTTTACAGCCAGACCCCACTTCCTACAGAAAGAACAAATATAGTACTAAGAGTGATTATTTTCCTGTGTAGAGTAAAATAAGTATTCCATGATCTGTACATAATGTTAACACCATATTTTTTTTTTTTTGCTTTTTTAATAAAAATATTTCTAAATTGCTCCTTGTTAGCCCAACAATATTTAAATAGGCCCCCATTGACTCATCCAGTCTTTCTTTATATATATTTTATATAGTTAAATAGTCTGGTTGAAAAAAGACAAGTGTCCATCTAGTTCAACCAATAAAGAAAAAAAATATTTTTACAATCCTATATACACAATCCTGTACCTACAGTTGATCCAGAGGAAGTAAAAAAAAACAAAAAACAGCAAAGCATGATTTGCTCAAGTAGGATTTTTTTTTCCTGATCCCCAAAAGTCAATCAGATATTCCTTGGGTCAACCTGACCTATTAATATTAGTATCCAGTTATATCATGTACATGTAGGAACACATTTGAGCCTTTTTTAAAGCAATCTACTGAGATGGACAGAACTAGCTCTTAAGAGAGTCTATTCCAAATTTTCACAGCTCTTACTGTGAAGAAGCCTGTTCATATTTGGAGATTAAATATCATTCCCTCCAGACTTAAAGGGTGCCCCTTGTCCTCTGTGATGACCTTAAAGTGAATAACTCAACGCCAAGTTCAATATATTGACCATTTATGTATTTATAGATGTTAAGCATACCCCCCTTAATCTCCTCTTCACAAGAGAGAATATATTCAGTTCCTCAAAACTTTCCTCATAGATGAGCTCCCCCATATCTATTATCAGTTTGGTTGTTCTTCTCTGTACTTTCTCCAGTTCTCCTACAGTATATCCTTTTTTGTGAAACTTGTGTCCAGAACTGAGCTGTATAGGTTTAGTATTGCGCGCCCTTATTGAGCTTATTATCTACCAATACACCCAGATCCTTCTCCACCATTGATTCCCCCAGTTGTCCTTGCCCTAGTATGTATGATGCATGCAAATTCTTAGCTTTCAAGTGCATAACTTTACATTTATCAACATTAAACCTCATTTGCCACATGGTTCCCCAATTAAACAGTGCATTGAGGTCAGTTTGTACTGTGAATTGGAGACATCCCATAAGGACGTTATTCCACTGAATAGCTTGGTGTCATCTGCAAAGACTGAAATTATACTTTTAATCCCAGATCCTATATCATTTATAAATATATTAAAGGGTTCCAACAATGAACCTTGGGATACACCACTAACAACCCTAGTTTTTTTATATGTTTTTATATATTTTTTTTGCCATTCACATGTAAACTTTTTTCATTTTTGTTTTGTTTGTTCATTTTGGTTGCATCACATTACATTAATACATACAAATTAACAAAATGTTTTAATTTCAATAGTAAAATCACTTTGCTTTGTATTATAAATGTAAGTTTAGTCTTGATATAAGGTCATATAAAACTCTGGATTTCATTGTTCTTATCTTGACATTTGTAGTGGTGCACATGTGCGGTGCAATCACTGTTTACATATGTGTGTGGGACCTACATGCACGCTTGCTATTGCGTATGAGCACAGGGGGCCGGGGTGCTTTGTTTTTAAGCATGTGAATTGGTAACGAGGTGCATTGTACCCCTACCATTTCACAAAAAAAGTGTCAAAATATTAAAAACTACAGGAGACAGTTTGGGACAAGTCCTTTATTAAAAATAAAAATAAAATAATAAAAAAAAAGGTTCCAGCAATGTAATCCTGTCATAGGAGGTGCCCAGCTGAATGACGCTCTCTCAGTGTCACAGTTCTTTTATAGCTGAGGGTGGGGTCACCCGTACACGTCAATGGGTAACCCTGGGCTTTCTTCTTGCATCAGAGAGGGGGTGGGTTCACCCGCGCATGTGACGGATGGCCCCGCCCTCAGCTATAAAAGAGCTGTCACACAGTTGATGGTGGCTTCACATGTGGACTCTCTGATCAGAAGTGCATTCTTTGATCAAAAGTGCGAGTTAAAAACCAGGATTTGGCTATCATTTGCTTCTGCTTGCAGATTTGTTTTTTCCCCTCTTTTTCTCTGACACTTTTTAAACAGCTTTTTTTTCTTTTTCCTTTCTGCTAATTAAGGGGAGGGTTTAATTGTTCACAGGTGTGTGTTTGTTCACAGGTCTTCACAGGTGAGTATTAAAGTGGCTGTACAAGCTCCCAGAGGAGCTGGCTCCCAGTTGATGGTGGCTTCACATGTGGACTCTCTGATCAGAAGTGCATTCTTTGATCAAAAGTGCGAGTTAAAAACCAGGATTTGGCTATCATTTGCTTCTGCTTGCAGATTTGTTTTTTCCCCTCTTTTTCTCTGACACTTTTTAAACAGCTTTTTTTTCTTTTTCCTTTCTGCTAATTAAGGGGAGGGTTTAATTGTTCACAGGTGTGTGTTTGTTCACAGGTCTTCACAGGTGAGTATTAAAGTGGCTGTACAAGCTCCCAGAGGAGCTGGCTCCCAGTTGATGGTGGCTTCACATGTGGACTCTCTGATCAGAAGTGCATTCTTTGATCAAAAGTGCGAGTTAAAAACCAGGAGTTTGAAACAGGAGGTAAGACAGGAGTCTTCATTATTTTTTTCAATCACTGATCCAGAACAAGCTTGCAGCTAATAAAGTTGGAACTCTTGCTATATAGATTCAGCGGTGCAGCAGACGCTCTCATCTTAGTCTGCTCACCCCAGGGATAGTGAGAGCAGGACGCTCTCAAACGAGTCGGCTCTCCCCAGGGATAGTGCAGCCAGGCAGGGTCCACCACACCCCCCTAGCCAATTGATCCAGGGTTGCACCGATCGCCGTTAAGGGGTCAGGAAGGAATTTTTTCCCCCGATCGCTGCAGATTGGCACAGCACGCCGGGGGTTTTTCGCCTTCCTCTGGACCAATCGGGGAGAGAAGACTCAACGAGTGACGGCTCACTTGGACAGTCTTCCACCCATCACGTCCGGCGTCTCGCGGCTCTTCCCGCATCCGCGCCAGACCAGGCCTCATTCGCGGCCGCCGCAATTAGGAAAGACTGATGACAATGTGACTGGCGACAATGGCTAATCTGTGATACTCTGCGCACTCTATTCGGGGTCTGAGACAATTCGCAACAGCCTTACCAGCCGTCACCAAAAAGGCCTTAAAAATAGAGCAACTTTTGAGATTCGATCGACGATCGACCATCAAAAATTTTAACTATTTAACCCAGCTCGAGCACATATCATGTGCTTTGATCAACACAAGATCGGCAGTAAAACACCGATTAGAAATCCACGATTTCTTACTACAAAACGATCTAGACTGCCTCTTTATTACAGAAAGCTGGCTCTCAGACGACTGCAACACCATTCTCGGAGAATTGGTGCCAGAAAACTATCGCATTATAACGGAAAACAGAATAGGGCAAAGAGGAGGAGGCCTGGCGGTGATCCACAAGAATCGCATTACAATCACTAAGCCAGCCCTTCAAAATCCTCTTCCATTCATGGAAACCCTTACTCTTCAACTTCAAACTTCCCCCCAGGAGACTGTTCACATTCTCCTCTGCTATAGGCCACCTGGGCCAAAATCGCAGTTTTTGCCATCATTAACGGAGTTTATATCCACTTATACCCTTAACAGCAAACACCTTTTGCTGCTCGGGGACTTTAATCTGTGGGCCAACTCCGCACAGGATCCCATTGCGGACGCCTGCATTGATCACCTGGAGGGATTAGGGCTACAGCAACTTATATGCGGGCCAACACATGCTTCAGGTCACACACTCGACCTAATTTTCAGACAAAATCTGAAAATAAGCATTTTAGAAAATGAACCATTGCCATGGACAGACCACCATGCAATTAATTTCATAATCTCCAAAATTCCCCCAGTGATAAAAGCACCCAAGCCGGTGACAATACACTGGGCTAGATCTCAGAAGAAGCTCCATTCGGAAACTCTTCAAATCTACCTTGGGAAACAGAATCAAAACAATCCATCCACATCAAACAGCCGCAGATACACTGGACGCCATAAACGCAGCCCTGCTACAGTCAGCCGATTTAGTAGCACCGAAACGCAAAGCCTGCATTCGAAAAAGAAAGTCCGGCTGGTTCAACAACCAGCTGTCGCTTCTGAAGCAAGAGCGCAGAAGGGCGGAAGCCGCCTGGAAAAGAAGTCCTGCAGAGGATAACCTCATCATCTACAAGGCAATAACAACACGATATCATAAAGAAATCTTCAAAGCCAAGAAACATCATTTTTCTTTGGCGATTAACAGCGCCCTAAACCGCCCCCGCGAACTCTTCAAGATGGTCACCCAGACCATGAACCCAGGATGTCTTGAAGTCCCCAACTCAGACACCCAAGAGTTCTGCAATGAACTATCGGATTTCTTCATCAACAAAATTGAAAGAATCCGGGAAAGCATCATGCAAAACAATACCCCCCTCAACCCCACCGTCAATCAACCACAAAACACCCACAGAAACGCTCTACAATCAACAAAGTTCACTCTGGAACCGATCTCCATCGATACCACAAAAAATATCATTGGTGCTTTGCGGAACAGCACATCGCCCAATGATATCATCCCCACCAAACTGCTGAAGGAATGTGCCGACATCCTGGCACCACCCATCACACAGCTTATAAACCAGTCATTTAAGGAAGGCACAGTGCCATCCCTGTTGAAAGAGGGCACAATCCAGCCCATCTTGAAAAAACCTAACCTGGATCCCAAGGACCCAACTCACCGCCGTCCCATAACAGGCCTTAATGTTCTCTCCAAGATAATGGAGAAAGTAGTGGTACAACAGCTGCAACAGCATCTAGATACCCACAATCTACTGGATCCATTACAATCAGGCTTCCGTCCCGGACACGGGACAGAAACGGCCTTACTCAAAATATGGGACGATGCCCTCGAGGCCGCAGACGAAGGAGAATCTTGTCTCCTGGTTCTGCTGGACCTAAGCGCAGCCTTTGACACGGTAGACCACAAACTGTTACTGATGCGACTAGCCAAGGTAGCAGAAGTCGCAGAAGGTGATTTACCATGGTTTTCTTCCTTTCTTGAAAACCGATCACAAACAGTTAAATTGGGTTGTTTCACGTCGGAAAAGCGCACGGTGTCATGTGGAGTCCCCCAAGGATCCCCCCTGTCACCGGTGCTTTTCAACATCTATCTTCGCCCTCTCTTTGATATTATCAGTAGCCAAGAACTACTCTATCACTCTTATGCAGACGATACGCAACTGTATTTTCGCATCTGCAACAAAAAGGATCATCATCTCAGTTTAGAGAAATGTCTCTCTTTGATAGAAAACTGGATGACTAAGAGTTATCTTAAACTCAACAGTTCAAAAACAGAACTCCTTATGTTTCACGCCAGCCGAAAGAGTCAACTGGCAACAACCTGGACACCCCCGCCCATTCTGGGCCAAATCATCACCCCTAGCTCCAAAGTCAAAAGTCTCGGGGTCATCTTCGACACCTTCATGACAATGGACGCACAAATAGGGTCAGTAGTCAGCGGAGCGCACCATCTGTTGCGCCTACTACGCAGACTTATTCCATTTATCCCCAAAGAAGACGTAGCAGTCGTGGTGGGAACAATCGTGAATTCCAGACTGGACTATGCAAATGCCCTTTACCTCGGACTCCCAAAGTACCAAATCTCTCGTCTGCAAGTCGTACAGAATACGGCCGCCAGACTTGTGACTGGGAAAAAAAAATGGGAATCAATCTCACCTTCGTTGAGAACCCTTCACTGGCTGCCAGTAAAAGACAGAATTGCATTTAAAGCACTCTGCCTGACACATAAGTGCATCCATGGGAAGGCTCCGCAATATCTTTGCGACAAGATAGAACCTCACAATTCGAATCGCGTTCTGCGATCCACCGACCAAAATCTGGTCAGGGTACCGAAAACCAAATACAAGTCCAAAGGAGAAAGAAGGTTTGCTTTTCAGGGTCCTAGACTATGGAACGCTTTACCAACCAGCATTCGGTTGGAGGAAAACCACCTGACTTTCAGAAGACGAATCAAAACTCTGCTCTTTTGATGACATGAGACACGAACAACTAGCGCCCAGAAGCGATTCAGTTCGCATGCGCCGCGCTTTATAAGTTTTTCATTCATTCATTCATTCAGAGAGAGCGACATTCGGCCGGGCGCCTCCTATGAGGAGGTATCATTTGTACCATGTTTTTTTTAGGATCGCTCGAGATGGGATTACATAGTTGGAACCTTTTTTTTCTTTTTAATAAAGGACTTGTCCCAAACTCGCCTGTTGTATTTTGACATTTTGCCATTTTTTTGTGAATTGGCAGGGTAACACCCCATTATCAATTCACATAGGGGGTGGGATCTGGAGTTCCCCTTTGTTAAAGGTGGCTTCCAGATTCCGATAAGCCCCTATCCGCAGACCCTTCACAACCACCGGGCAATGGTTGTGGGGATGAGGCCCTTGTCCCCATTAACATGGGGACATCCTCCCCATGTTAAGGGCATGTGGCCTGGTATAGTTCAGGGGGGGTGCTCTCTCATCCCCCCTCTTTTCCTGCGGCCTTAATATTCATACCAGACCCAAAGGGCCTGGTAATGGACTAAGGGGGAACCCATGTTGTTGTTTGTGTGTGTACTTGTTGTGCAAAGTGGATTTGCCTCTCGTAAATAACCCCCAGTGTATATATATATATATATATATATATATATATATATATATATATATATATATATATATATATATATATATATATATATGTAATCTCAGATAGCTATGAAATATTAAGTCATGACAGGATGCCCAATATCTCTCAATTGATAGTGATTTCATAGCCAAATAGTCCACATCGTAGTCCACCATAGCTTAATCACTTCTATTCTCCACCACTATTCATATGTTATTTAGCAATAGCTAACAATGCCAAAGTGATTCTCTGCTGAATCCACTCCTGATTGCAGTGACATCAGGATCTGACCTACAGCCATATAATTCATAAGAAAAATAAAACAACAGTTCTTTCTGTTTCTAGACTGATCTAGATTGAAGACCTTTTGGGTTGCCCCAAATGTCACAGCATGGAAATCAGAGATCACTGAAGAATATCATGCAAGGTAGTAGATTTTATTAATGTAAGTCAGCTTAAATGATTGCCTACACTCTAGTCAGGAAGCATGCTTGAGTATCATGTATGAATATGTATTACTTTTATCTCTACGTTTAGGAACCAAGCTTGTTTTGTGAATGTATGAAAAGGGGTTGAATGGTCTAAATTATTGGTGCCAATTCAGCTTACCTGACAGGGCCAGGGCCTGAGCCTGCCGCTTAAATCAACAGACATTCAGCATAGAAAAAGGAGGCCACGTGCACAGTGTGCCATGGAGAAATTTAAGTGTGGCAACATTGCGCTAATCTTGGGAGGAGTTTATGATTTGCACAGAGTACAGGGGTCGTATATGTAAAACATACAGAGTGCAGGTGTCAGGTGTATATAACATACAAAATACAAGTGCCAGGAACATATAAACTACAGAGGTTAGGGGTGAGGAGTAGTACATAGTTTAGGAGTCATGAGTGGTTAAATAACAGAGTGCAAGGGTCAAGGTCATATAATGTACAAAGTGCAGGGCTCAGAAGTAAGTAATGCATAGAGCGCAGTGGTCAGTAATGTGTAACATAGGTGATGTACACTGTGCAGGAATCAGGAGTGGGTAAAGCACATAGTTCAGAGGTCAGAAATATGTAAACACACATAATGCAGCCTGCTAAGTAGTTGCTATGCATTACAGCATTTTTCCCTCCCAACCACTCCCCATTAAGCTGCAAAAGTGGTCGTGGGTGTACACATGCCTGCATTGCAGCACAGCAAAAATATCCTCCTGTTGCCTTTGGCAGACACTTACCACCCATAGAATGTGATTACAGTGGCACTCCAATGGGGTTAAAATAGGTGGTGAGGAGGCAAAATAACACCTTGTCACCTCCTACCAAACACCCTCTGAAGAGAGATCCACCACAAATCTATTTTTAGTGGCTGACACAAGTGCAAAGTAGCTCCTACTCGTTTACACTAGCATTTGGGGGCCAGTAAAACCAGTTAAACTGGCATTTTTACTGCCCATCCCCCCCCCCCCACGCAGGGAAGTTTTTTTAACCACTTCAGCCCCGGAAACTTTTACCCACTTCTTGACCAGGCCATTTTTTGCGATATGGCACTGCATAACTAACAATTGCTCAGTCGTGTGATGCTGTACCCAGATAAAATTGATATTCAACTAAAAATGGAATCCTGGTTCAAACATTCTGAGGTATTATTTAGATTCTTGAATAATTAACTTTAAAAATGTGACCTCTTATTCAGTAGTGCATTTAGGTTTTGTGCTGCCCTAGGCCTGACTAAACTTGTGCACCCCCTAATTTAAATATGATCCACCTTTTCCTGTCAATGCTACATCCCTTGCTGTTTAAGACCTGCCCTGAAATTTTTAAATGGGGACACTAGTTCTGAGGGCCTGGGGGGGCAATGCATTCCCTTAATTTGCATAGATTTCCTCTCACTTCCTGTTTGGCTATGGGGCAGGAAGTGAAGGGAAATCTCAGCAATGGGACAGGGATGGTAAAGAATAAACTGACAGGGGCTATAACTCTCCCTTACTTTATAAAAAAAAAAAAAAAAAATAACAGTGTTGCCTATAGTTCTACTTTAAGCACACATTTCTGATAATTTTATGTAGAGGACTAAGAAAATATAACCATGGTGCAGCAGAAAACATAGCACAGTGAGGAAGGTTTGTGGTCCAGAATGATAGGAATGATAGGACAGTTAAAATTAGAAGTGGCAACCCCCCCCCCCACAGTTATGGAATGCTGGCCACCTGCATACCGAAAGCAGTGTGGGAAGTTTATGGGGCGCTAGACTAATTTGCCTAACAGTGTAGCACAAGCCGGCTGGGACTCTTTTCGTGCTGCCCCCCTGCAAAGTGCTGCCCTAGGCCTGGGCCTTGTTGGGATACAGCATTGCTCTTTTTTCCAACTAAGTTGTAATGATTTCTCCATTGGTGTTTTGTATGTTGTTATGATCATAGCAGCTGACTTTCTTTTAATCCATATGTGCCTTACTCAAGCCTTGTAGAATAGTGTTGCTCACGAATATTCGTATTGCGAATATTCGGCTCGAATATGGCATATTCGAGTATTCGCGATATATTTCGAATTTCGCGGTGAATATTCGCTATTCCGAATATTCGCATTTTTTCAATTTTATTTTTAAAACAGATCACATCCTATCGACGTCTAAAAGCATTGCTGGTATGATTAGAGACCCTGGGCCGAGTAGCTAAGCTGAGGCGATCCTTTTATGTTGCCGAATATATAAAAAAAAAAATTGCGAAATTTCGCTAATGCGAATGCGAAAATGATTGCGAATTTTCGATAACTGTGGTAGGAGAACTCTGATTGTCTCTGATGCAAAAGGGGGGGGCTTTGTGTATGTTTCTGTTATGAATATTTGTATGTTTGATATTATTTTTTTTTGTAAGAAGGAAAAAATTGCGCATACCTTAAAAAAAGGGGAGAATACAGCAGCAACTCAAAAATGTTATACAACATAAATTAATACAAGACAGAAAATGGAGTCGCTCTACAAGAATAAAAAATATGTCTAGTGACAAGACATGTGGGCAAATTATAAAATAAGCAAGCGCAAATAACTTGTGAAATACACAGTGAAACAAATATATAAAGAAATATAGTCCCAATAATAGAAAAATAATCTTTCATAAAAATGTCTTTGATATGTGAAGTGAAAAAAAGTCCAAAGCATGCAGCATGAACGTGTTCAATCTTCAAGGTGTTTGATTGACAAACGGCTGTGACAGATGGATAGAGTAAAGAATCACCACCAATGCAAAACACTTTTTATTTTCTATTGTAAAATATCACGAATATTCTGAGCCAATCAGAGTGCTCCTTCCGCATTTGCCGAATATTCGCAATTTTTTTTGTATTGTAAAATATCACGAATATTCTGAACCAATCAGAGTGCTCCTTCCGCATTTGCCGAATATTCGCAATTATTTTGTATTGTAAAATATCACGAATATTCTGAGCCAATCAGAGTGCTCCTTCCGAAATTTCGCCATCAATATCGAATTCACATTTTGCGAAATTTCAATACAATATCACGAATATTCTGAGCCAATCAGAGTGCAAAATATCACGAATATTCTGAGCCAATCAGAGTGCTCCTTCCGCTGTTGTCGAAAATTCGCAATTATTTTCGCATTCGCAATAGCGAAAATTCGCAATCATTTCATTTCGATAAAATATCACGAATATTCGAATTTAGCGAATATATCTCGAATATTCGACTATATATTCGAGATATATCGCGAAATCGAATATGGCGTATTCTGCTCAACACTATTGTAGAATACCATGTAAGATGCATTTTTTCCAAAATGTTGTCCTCTCTTTGTACCACCATTTTAAACCAAATAAAAGTTACCAAATAAAAAATAAAAACACAAAGAAAAATCAATGTACTTTTTTCTCACAAATAGGGATGTTTTTTGATGGTATTTGATCACCTCTGCGGTTTTAATTTATTTCACTATAAATAAAAAAAAGACCAGTGAGTTTGAATAAAACTGCTATAAAACATTCCCAATAAAAAAAAAATCGTTGTCAGTTTAGGACAATATGTATTCTACTGTACTACATATTTTTTGGTAAAAAAATACCAATAAGTGTTTATTGATTGGATTGCACAAAAGTTATAGTGTCTACAAACTATGGGACAGGTTTATGGCATTTTTTTTATAGTAATGTTGTCGATAGATGATTTTTAGCTGGACTGCAACATTGTGGCAGACAAATCTAAGTGTCACTTTTGGGAACCAATGACAATATTACAGTGATCAGTGCTAGAAAATTCACTTATCCCTGTATAAATGACACTGGCAGGGAAGGGGTTAACACTAGGGGGCATTCAAGGGGTTAAGTGTGTCCTAGGGAGTTGCTTTCTAACTGTGGGGGGAGTGTTACCCTGGAGGAAAAGAGAGATCGGGTTTCAGCTTAGCTAAAACAGAAGATCTCTCTTTTCCTCATTGACAGATCAGCAGTGTGTCTTGTTTACATAGGCACACCGCTGCTCCATGTCTGCTGTTAATGATCGGCTGGTTGCGGTGGCCATCTGGATTGCTAGACACGCTGATTGGCTCCCGCTGTGTCCAATCACAGCGGGGGGCGACGCTCCGGTGGCACGTGCGCGCCCCCTACATCACATGCAGCACAAAATTACCTGCTGCATTATTTGTAAGGTGGGTGATCCGGAAGCGGCTAATGCTGCAGAGCATTACCTTGCTCTGAAATAAAGAGTTAATGCTGAATTGGCGGGGCAAGGACCCATACCGGAGGGCTGCTGCTACC
This sequence comes from Rana temporaria, assembly GCF_905171775.1. Lineage (NCBI taxonomy): Eukaryota > Metazoa > Chordata > Amphibia > Anura > Ranidae > Rana > Rana temporaria. Next base: position 224,756,409 of record NC_053493.1, read on the forward strand.
CCCTTATTGGCAGACCATGGCAGGGCAGAGATGTTAAAATGGTATTAAATGAAAAGACAGATGGCATCAAAGGCCCACACCCCTTTTCCATGTTACCATTCTTCAAAATCATCTGTCCTGCACATATAATACTGGACAGCTCAGGAGGAGCAACTGTACTAACAATCTGATGTTAGTACATCACTCTCCCCCGCTGTTCTATTGTGTTCTGATAGGGGGATGCCCCCCCCCCCACCAGAGCACTCTGATCAGCACTCTCAAAGCGCTGATCGGCAGACACTTTTTGGACACGCTGATTCTGTCGGACCGACTGCAGTACACACGGGCCAAATGTTGGCCGGTTTCTATTAAACCGGCCAATGCCACCTGACTTTCGGCCTCTGTGTACTAAACTTAAAGTGGGAGTTCACCCGAAATTTTTTTTTAACATTAGATTGAGGCTCATTTTGTGAAGGGGAATCAGGTGTTTTTTTTTTAAATCGAAGCAGTACTTACCATTTTAGAGATAGATCTTCTCCGCCGCTTCTGGGTATGGTCTTCAGGGACTGGGCGTTCCTATTTGATTGACAGGCTTCCGACAGCCTTTCGACGGTCGCATACATCGCGTCACGAGTAGCCAAAAGAAGCCGAACGTCGGTGAGACTCTATACGGCGCCTGCGCACCGACGTTCGCCTACTTTCGGAAAATCGTGACACTCTGTATGCGACCGTCGGAAGCCTGTCAGAAGCCTGTCAATCAAATAGGAACGCCCAGTCCCGCAGCCCATACCCGGAAGCGGCGGAGAAGATCTCTCTCTAAAACGGTAAGTACTGCTTCGATTTAAAAAAAAAACACCCGATTCCCCTTGAAAAAAGGAGCCTCAATCTAATGTTAAAAATTGAGTTTTTGGGTGAACCTCCACTTTAACTAGGTTTTTGACAACAATTCCCATCTTCAGTCATTTAAATAAAATGATCAACTTATTTGTAGCATTCCTAACACCAAGAGTGAAATTATGTATCTAGAACAGGCTAATTTCATAATTATCTGCATGCTGTCCTTAGACAATGCATCAAGCACATGGCCTCTGTTGTATTAAATCCTGCACTTAATAACATCAACAAATGGAAACAGGTTTTTACTCCTATCTTCTAACACTGTAATCTGTTTATGACTATGATTAAGTGTTGTCTACTGTGAGATACTTCAAAAGGTTCTTGTCTTTTTAGGTTTGCTGATACACTTCCATGTCTATGACTATAGCTTGTAATTGCTGTCCTTGCTGAAAGATGAAGGATGATTGATCATTCTCTGGTGAGTTCAGAATCCGCTTTTACTTTTATGCTTGAAGCTGTTATTTATGGCCCAAGTGCTAAAACGAATGAAAAAGCAACTGTGTTCCAGATCTGTCATATGAAGGCTTATAATTATAGTTTACTGTTCTGTTTAGACATAGGCTAACAAGCCGGATCTATATTGCAATTTTCATTTACGTTGAGGTTTGTTTGAAATATCTGTAAGATTCCCTGACAAACTCTCAGTTTAAGGATATTTCAAACAGTATTTAAGTCATTCACACACAAGTGTTTGATTTGTGTTTTAAATGTATAAAACTGAAATCAACAAAGGCATGTGTTCATTTTAAGCATACAAGTAAATTTAAGTGCATTTATATGCATTTCTATTCTATCCCTATGTGTATGGTATTGTTGATGCTGACTGATATGCTTTCAGTGAGTAAAAGTAATTCTGGGTTGCAAGTAGTGTATCAAAATTCAGAATTAAATAATTCCTAAAGTGTCCCTGTTAAGAAATTAATATGAGCCAAAAGACTCTTTCAGTAGAAGAAAAGAGTAAATACTGCCCTGTACTACAATGCAACACACAACTTAATCAAGTAGTGGAAACAGTTATTCCATACTTAAGTTTAGATTCTCCACTGAGACTGAATCTCTGCCCCCCCCGCACCTACCCCCGCTATTTTTTTCTCTCTGCCCTCATTTCACGTGCTACACCCCCATGCATTATAAAGAAACTACCAACTTCTACTATTATAGCAACCTTCATAGGCAGGGCCTAGCTTATAGGTGTTATGTAAAAACTACTCTCTAGGAAGGCCCAATATCAAAGGCATACTACACAATACCCTCATGCCTGAGGTGAGGGCCAATTAAGCCCATGTGTAAACCATTACTATAGACTTGAGTCATAACAACTACAACAGCTCCCCCCCAACACAGTATGATCCCGTTTGGGGTGCTAAGGATATGGGAAGGCCCAATTTGGTTTACCAAACACTCTTGAGCAAGCCCTCCGAGGCTTACGCTCCTTTACCTTACGGCAGTGACATTTGTATTCATTACCAAATACACCAGCTACAATAGATACAAGTATAGAATGTATTTTGAGTGTACATGTGTGCTGTATATGAAACCCGATCTTTATTGATGTCTCTACAGTCGATTTTTAGACTATCTATACCAGATGTATTGATTACAAATCTGTTGTTCTTGTACTGTATAACTTGAAAATTTAATAAACTTTTGAAAAAAAATACTGCCCTGCTGTCATGTAGAGGTAAGTGACATGAACCACCAAGTGCAGCCAAGTAATTTAAGAACTATTATATCATATCATATTTGAATTTGCATTCAGAGAGATTTAAGTACCGTATTTATTGGCGTATACCGCGCACTTTTTTGCCCTGAACATCAGGGCAAAATCGTGGGTGCGCGAAATACGCTGATACCTGCTTCCCGCACTGAGTTTGAACCACTGCGCCGGCATATACCGAGCGCAGTACACTCGGGTATAGTCGGGCAGGCTCGGCTCCTCTTGCAGTCAGGTCCTGTGCGTCCTGTACGTCCTTTACGCAAGAGGTGCCAAGCCTGCCCGACTATACCCGAGTGTACTGCGCTCGGTATATGCCGGTGCAGTGGTTCAAACTCAGCGCGGGAAGCGGGGATCGAGCGGGGAGGACACCACAATGGCCACAGAAGGACGCTAGACCGGACGAGGCCACCGATGGACGACGGACAGGACGCAATGGACGACGGGCAAGGCACCGACGACGGGCATCCAAACTGTAAGTTTTTTTTTTTTCCAGGAATTTTTCTTAAAAAAATACGGTATTTACTTTTTGGCTAATTTTAGCTTCCTGACAGGGTATCTTTAAAGCAAACCATCGAGAAAAAGGTGAAGTTAAAAGTTATTATTGCATTAATACCTCATATTACATCTCACATTACACCTTCAGATGGTTATGAACTTAACCATTTAAGGACCGGAAGGATTTGCTCCCTTAATGACCAGGCCATTTTAGTGAAATACAGCACTGTGTCGCTTTAACTGACAATTTCATGCATCATTGTACAAAAAATAAAATTGATGTCCTTATTTTTCCAACAAATAGAGCTTTATTTTGGTGGTATTTTATCACCTCTGCGTTTTTTTGTTTTTTTGTGCTATAAACAAAAAAAGAGTGATGGTTTTGAAATAAAGCCACATTTTTTTAGTTTTGCTATAATCAATATCCAAAAAAAAAACACATTTTAAAAATTTAAATTTCTTCATCAGTTTAGGCCAATATGTATTCTTCTACATAGTTGTGTTAAAAAAAATGCATATTGATTGGCTTGTGCAAAAGTTATAGCATCTACAAAATAGGGGATATATTTATGCCATTTTTATTTATTTTTTTCTTACTAGTAATGGTGGTGATCAGCAATTTTAAGTGGGACTGCGACATTGCGGTGGACAGATTTGGACATTTTTGACACTTTTTTGGAACCATTAAAACTTATACAGCGATCAGAGCTAAAAATAGCCACTGATTACTGTGTAAATGTCACTAGCAAGGAAGGGGTTAACACTAGGGGGCAATCAAGGGGTTAAGTGTTCCCTAGGGATGTGTTTCTAACTGTGGGGGAGTGTACTGACAGGGAGAAGAGAAAGATTGCTGTTCCTGATCACTAGGAACAACAGATCTCTCTCTACTTCCCTGACAGAACAGGGACCTATCTGTTTACATTGACAGATCCCCGTTCTGGCTCTCTGAGGAGCGATCGTGGGTTGTCCACCACGATGTCTGCCAGCCACACGTATCGGCTTCACGTCAGGCCTCCCTAGAGCTCTTAAAGCGGCCAATGTACACCTTCCGCGATTTGCGCAGCTGTGCCAACCTGCCGCAGTGTAATGACAGCAGCTGGATGGCATTTGGTTGTAAATTCTATGTTGTGCAACTCACTCTCAAGTGAGAACTGCTGCTCCTTCCTTCTTCTTTACAGGTCCTATATTTTGATCTGGACCTTACTAAAATTGTCTGAAATGATCAATTACAATATATTTGTATAATAGTATTGTATTTCAGGGTTTACTTATAAATACATGGTACATTTTGACGTTTATTGTAAACTATAGCATTCGTGCATTTTCATGTTTTAAAAGTGTTTTTCATAAATATATTTCTAAATAAGAGTAAATATATGTGTTCCTTATTGTAGGCAGGCTCTGCTTCCTGATTATTAATGCTGCACATTGATTAAGCCTTATTTATTTATTTTTAGCTCCCACAATGGAAGTTCATCAGCCTGAAGGCAGGATGAAACTATCAATTTTTTGTATCTCTATATGGCCTAGATTTTGTTCAATAAGATCCTAAAATCATTTCTGTGAAATACAGACAGCTGTGTAAGAAAGAATCTACAAATCTGTATGTGCAATATAGTGTTTCAAACTTGGTGTAGGAATAAAGAGCTTTTTTTCACTGAAATGTATTATAATTTGTGTTAAAAGCTGAACCCAAACCAAAACTGCAAAACAATGGGAACAATTGGAACTATATGAACAATGTTACTGTCATACATTTCTGTCATTCTGTTTTGCTATTTCTATCATGTGGCTATGCAGGCAATTTTTGTAGATGTATCCTGATACCAAAATCTCCTGAGATTGATATATTTGTCTGTATCACATTGATTTTAATATGAGCTGCTACATACCCCATGGGGTTAATATCATGCTATTAATTTGACAATTGTCCAAACATTAGTATGCAGCAAGCACAAAAGAGCAATTTAATCTCTAGGAAAGCTTGGGTTTATGATTAAAACACTCCAGTTATTTTAACATTGTCAGCCACATGACACCACTGACCCTATGACAGGTGCACAGGCTCCTGGGTCGCCTACATATTTATTTGGCTATGAGTAAGCATATTAACACTGCATGCATCCTCGCACCACTATCACATTCCTGTACTTGGCCTAAATAATTCCTCTAAATCCTACACCTTAACATATCTAAAAGCAAAAACTGTTTGGACCTAACTGGCTTAAAATGTTTAACATTATGCTCTTAGGCTGGCATTAAGAACTCCTCGTGGCAATATGGGAAAATATATATTAGGCAATTACATTTGTATCATTGTAAAAAACATTGACAACTATCTATTTTATAGGTTTTGTTTACACTTGTCTTAGAGTTCTGTTATACATTTGTTGAGATATGAGGACAACCATGTGTGGGCAAGATAGACAATGACAGTAAAATTTGGTAGGCAAGTTAAGAGCTGTCCACCCACTTTTATAGAAAGCATCTGAGCAATACTTAGCATATCCATATTGTCTTATTTATATCTAGGAACTGAACACTGACTCACAAAACAAGATAAGATAAGATAAGTAAAAGCAATTTTGCATAAGAAAACAGTTTCCCTTCCATAAATCAATATAGATGATAAAATTCATCTCCTTTACTCTGGAGATCTTTAGTGAACATTACCAAACCTATATGATGTTATCTGTACCTTACTTAAAGCGGAGGTCTGGTTTAAAAAATACATAAACATAAAAGTCAGCAGCTACTAACACTATAGCTGCTGACTTTTAATAAGGAGACTTACCTGTCCAGGGTGCCCGCGATGACGGCAGCCAAAGCCGAACACGGGTCCCGTCCCGCCATCATCCTCGGTGAGGGAATCAGGAAGTGAAGCCTTGAGGCTTCACCGCCCGATTCCCTACTGCGCATGCGCGAGCTGCGCAGTGCGACGTGGATGGGTGATGTCTCCTGGTACACACACAAAGTCCCAGAAGGCACCGCTCCCCCATTCTCCAGGAGGCAGCCGAGGAGGAGAAGAAAGAAGATGGACCAAGGATCAGGAAGTGGCAGATTAGGACAATCTGCCTAGCAACAGGCACTTCAGGTATGTATATAAAAAAATTTGCAGCATTTTTGATTTTTTTTTTCTTGGTGGAGCTCCGCTTTAATTTTGGCATAATTCTAGAGCAGTGGACCAAATAGTACAAAAAAGGAATTAGAATTGAATTAAATTGACCAAACTTGCCAAATGATACTGCTTAAACACATATTTTTTCATCGCAATCAGCATTTTACCACAGCAGGCAGGAGAGTAAATGAAGATCACTAAGGTTAAAGCACATGGAAAGGCTTATCAGCAAAGTAGTATTGGAGAGCTCGCAGAGCACTAAACTGATATCACAGCAAAAAAAAATCTTTTTATTCTTGTGACCTTTCTGAGCACTATCATGTCATTTCCAATCGAGTCTTACAGCTCATTCCCAGTTCGCAAAGCAGAATTGATTCTGGGAAGGAGGGGCACTTTAGAGATCTATACTATGTGCTTCATGAATGTCTCAGTATTTGCACAAAAATCATGAATAACACTCACAATTTCTAGTTGTTTCTTTTTTGCAGGGTGAATATAACACTCAATTCTAAGAGAAAATAGCCTTAAGAACATTGAACCAGAAGAGAAAAAGAACATATTTATTGACCAATAGACTTAACCCTATAGGCTAAGAGCATTTGACCAGGAACATTGTGAGAGGAAATATTATGGAGGAGACCTATTCTGTAATAGTAAGTGTATGTAGAATGCTTCAAGTTTGTCTGTTTGTGAGGGTCTACAAAAGGCCAAATAATTTGCTAAGCAGAAATTCCAGCTGCAGCAGGTAGAAAAAATATTTAGCACTGATATTACTACCACTGCTAAATCTGACAGCTCATCCACTTAATGCTCCTGATTTTTGGGGAACTGGAAGCCGCTGGTGTCTTAACAACAGCACATTCCACCCATTCAGCTGTCATTGACTATATCCAGACATGACCAGATTTGGTCAATGTCATCACCTGGGGGACCCCTCCTCTTTGTTACAGTGGTGGAGACTGAGAGCTGCTGTTTGCAATGAGCAGGAGAGTTTCAGGATATGGCTTAGCAGTTTTTTTTTCATTAAGTAGGTTGGCTGGCATCGCTCATCATAAATAAAAAGGATCTCCATCACTGGAAAATGTGATTGTGATATATTTCGGTTGTAGGATTTATTTATTTTTTTAGCAAAAGACTTATTTAAAAAGTGTGTGTTTACCTACTATTTTCATTTTTTTTGTGACTGATTAGGGGTACTTATTTTTAAAGGGGGTTTCCCGATTTTGATAATCCCTCCACCAACAGACCACCTCAACTACTAGGCCAGGGTTGTGGGGAAGAAGTCATTGTCCTAATAAACATGGGGACAAGTGCTTTGCCAGCCCCACTGAGGCATGTGCCCTGGAATGATTTAGGAAATGGGGGGCACGCTCATCTCATCCCATTCCTGGCCAGCCAGGCTGCATGTTTGTTTAGGGATCTGCTATGCAATTTGGGGAAACCCCACACTTTTATCTTTTTTTTTTTTTTAACTTGACAGATTTTTCCAAGCTTTTATACTTGAAGCGCTTGCGTCTGACGTCACGATCTCATGACGGTTGCGCATGTGCAGTGGTACCATTTGCGTTCACAATCCACCAGTGATGTCAGAAGCCCATTCAAAGAGGGCTGTTGGTGGAACCACCGCAGCACCTGTTTGGAGCAGAGGAACACTCTGGATGCATTTTTGTTGGGACTTTTGGTAAGTGAAGCTGCCTATCAGTTGTCCATCAGTTCTTTATTAATTTCCTACAATGTATTTATTTTCTCTTATTCCAATTGGATATGTCTTGCTTTCCAGGTGGGACTTTTCTCCTTTGTCAGCGTGACTCTACTCTGGGCTATATTATGTGGAGCTGCATGTCTCTTTCCCATCTGACTGCTTAAATGCTGTGAATATATTTTCTCATTGTGTATATAAGTTGTAAGATGATGCTACAATCTTCTTTGAGCATTATCCAGATATATGATTCAAGGTAGCCCAAACCCACATCTCTTTCCTCCTGTTTCTCTTTTCTTTTTCTCTTGTATTTTTTCCTCCTCCCCTCTTCCCCCTATTTAACTAATCAATGTTTTTCTCATCTATAAATACATGGTAATTGTATTGTTAATGAATCTGATATTTTTTTTGAATTCCTTATAGAAGGAATAACTGCAAAGCTTTTAAATTTTCAGTATTACAAAACACATATGACTTTTTTAGACATATGATTATGTATAACTCTTGGTTGTTTTAGGATATGAGAACATAATGGTATACCATTAAAATATGGCTTTGTTTTGCCAGCTTTTGAAAGCAGCAGCAGAATGTAGTCACATCGTCCCACACTTCTTATACACTGACAGACCTCACTAAAGCATAGGCAAGCTGGCTACATCCTGCTTTGACAAGGAATGACAGGCTGCATTCCTAGAAAAGATTTCATTTTCTGTGCGCAAATACCAGGTAATTGAGAAATAATTGATTAACATACGACATGGTTTTTATCCATAAAAGACATATCATTCACTGCCAAGGTAGGTTTTGTTTTAAAAAAATAAGCACATGCCTCAAAGCACAAGCATATCTTGCATATTGTATGTCTTACTTATAATTATCTGATATTATCTGATATTATGGGTATTATTTATTTATTTTTTTATAATATAGGAATGGCTTGTAAGCTTTGGAATGATCTGACCCGCTATCACACATTTGCTATTGCATTTACCAGCGTAATCCTGAACTAAATGGATTTCTTGTACAAAGCATATGTCGCTTTGTAGAACCAAGATCATTTCATTTCCCTCATCAACTTTTGTTTTCTCATAATGTATGTAGATTACCACTTGAAATGCACAAGGAATGCATCCCAAAAGAACAATTTTCTTCTTTCTCTTTTTCAAGATTAGGAATCTTTAGAAGAGAGTAGTATTGTCAGTTTTTATGAGTTCATGTACAAATCAAGAGAATGTCAACATTTTCCAAGCCAGATGGAAACTGTATATTTTACTAAAAAGGAACTTATAGTTAAACACTTTAGAAACGAAATGCATAAATAATAAATAGCTATAGTGTGGGTATTTTATTGTTAGAGCAAATAACACACATATACTGTATATATACACTTTTTCACAGAAGTATGTTCTTATTAAGCTTGCATACATTCACAATAACACCAGTGGATAGGATGAACCTGTGCCCACTAGACTTTGCACACTAACGTATTTTTATATATTCTGAAAAATCTGTAAAAGCACGTTAAAATAAGCCTGCATTCATATCTGTATTTATAGACATTGTGGAGAAATTTGTCTTCAAATGTCATAACAGAGAGTTAAATCTGAGCTTCTTGCAATGGAGATCAGATCTTATCAGTCTTCCAGCCCCTTAATGTAAACCACCAACAGATGTTTCTAAGCTGTTAAAGCCCAATATTAGAGTCTTGTCGTTTGTTTGCGGATCTTCAAAAACAAATGGCTTCACATTACAAGCTGCTAAATGCATCAGGATTGGCTTGCTCTGAAGCCTTTTTTTACTTCTTGTTCAAAATATGTAAATCATGTAATGCCTATAGTCTTGCCACAGGTGCAATTTAAAGTAAGTATACTGTAATTGGAAGACAAACCATGCTCATCAGAATCAAAAACATCAAATCAATCACATTATAATAACATTTATAACAATGCATAAATTAATTCATAAAGCTAAAGCTATACATACAAAATGTATGAAAGATGAAAAAATGTAAACAACAAATAAAGTTCTGATAGTAAACCTAAAGAAGTGTTTGGTGCAAATTAAATAAACAAGTTCATATATAAAATCTTTATGGTTCACAGTGCTTGCTGTAATTCTTAATAAAGTGCTCAAAGAATACCAGTGCCAATCAAATGGAAAACATTTTTTCCCCATAAGTAAAAACACTCCACACTTACCAGAAATATTTGACCACTTTTCTCAAAGAAAGTCTAAACTGTTATAGGTAAGTGTATCCCCAAATAATAATGTGGTTAATCCTCCATCATTATTCAGTGTTCTTTTTGGATGAATATGATGCCTCGTACACACAACCAGTTTTCCCGTCTGGAAAACTGCCATGACAGGTTTTGGCCAGGAAAACTGGCCATGTGTATGCTCCATGGCAGTTTTCCCAACAGGAAAACCGCCGGGAATCGCGGCAGGAAAAATTAAAACATGTTCTCTTTTTTCCTGCCACGATTCCAAGCGGTCACACTGTGGTGAAGCATACACACGGCTAAAGCTCTCACTGCAGTTTTCCTGACAGGAAAACCTCTGGTGTGTACACGGGGAAAGTGACCGAGCAGGTTCTCTGTTTCCCCCCCAGGATTCCTGGCTGCATTCTTACTTTATAAGTCAACACATCCTAAAAGATTTTCTTGTATCATTAAACAATCCTTTATAAACCTCATTTGCAAGGAGGAGACATAAAATATTCCCTCATGGTATAGTATTTCCAAGTCTGTAGTGCCATCCATACACTCCCAAAGTAAACACACCTGTTTATTATTTTAAAATTAAAAGCTTCTAATCCTTTAGCAAATCAGCCCCAGTCACTGCCATTTTGACTGCCATATTAGCTTTCAAACCATTTAAAATATTACATTTGACAAAATCTCAACGGGTTATAATGCATTCTAAACACAGGAGGTCAGCCGCTCTGCACAGGTTAAATTCAGAGATCTCTGTTCATTTGTTTAATTAATCCAAAGTGTTCTCTGATTGAATATGGTAGAGAGGCAGCCCGGTCACATTACATTTCCCACCTCATTCAATCAGCGAAGGCTTTGCATTCATTGACAAAAAGCAAAGCATTCTCTGAATGGTGCCTGTGCCCAGGGGCTGATCTACTGTGTTTTTAATGCTGCAGGGCAGCCACTCCGCCCAGAAGATAGTGGAGATCACCAAAGTAGTGGTGTCTTCCAGCTTCTAGGGGAATATCAAAGGTATAGTATAAGCACAGTTACATTGGTTTAAGTCAGACCAAAAAAACTACAGTATGTAAAATTATCCAGAACAGGAATTCTTCTTTAAGTTTTAGTAAGCAACTCAGTTTCATCTCCATTGCAAATTTCTAGTTGTTCTTCTTGTACATTTCTTGTACATTTCTTAACACCAGCATGACTATGTTCAATAAATATTGATTATGCATTATAGTAAATATGAATGTTCTTTACAGCTTCTCCTAATATTGTCAATTTTATTTTCCCTGGTGAAAAATGCTCATGATATCTAACAAACTGCAATAATCTAAAGTTATTAGTGGTTAGTAAATGCTGCTTTTATTAAGAGGAAATGTATTACTAATTTCTCAATATGCAAACATATACTATCTGAAGTCTATCTCATTCTTCCTTTGTGACATTATGTGCTTGTGCCTACACATTTTTAGATAGAATTCAAACATTAAAAAAATACATGAACATGTGTTAAGTTTAGATTTGCTTGGCAAATCAGTTTAAACCTTACTAATGATTCTGTTGTTCAAAAGGGGCGGATGCTAGGGGCTGGGATATGTTTTGATTGCAATTTTTTGCCTCTCCTAATAGTAATTCTAGTATTTAACATGACATGTGTAGACAGAAAGCTAAGCAGTTGAATTAAACAAATGAAAAAGATGCAGCTCACATCTGAATTTAAAATGCCTAACTTACACTTACTTGCTTTGCTGTTTAGCATGCACATATGAACTGGAACTAAACAGTAATAATCCCTTTGAGGTTTCCTCTGTATGGAATTATATCTAGCCTGCAAAGTGCATTGGATTCTTTAGTATCTTCACACAGAAGATTTAAAGTAAACATGTGCAATGTGCCGATAAAGGGAAAAAAGGCAAATACTTTCTAATAAATCTGCTTAATCCTATATATAGCAAGATACACAAACAAGGGCCACTGCAGCAAAACCAAACCAAACCAAACAAAAATGATTGTAGAAACAACATGGTCTTAATGCTATGTAACAGATAAAACAAGATATCAACCAAGAAAACATTATGCTAAGCAGAGAGTGGAACATAGGCTAACACAGTAAAACAAGTGGTCGTATTTATTCATATAAGGGTAGGTATAAGTAGAAATCACTATGTGGTAAATTTACAAAAAGCTTATACACGATTTATTGCTGTAGGTACCTGCATGGCAACTGTAGTGTATGGTTAAAAAAAAAAGATCCGATAACTTATTTTACAAAGGTGGAAAACAGACAACAGGTTCCCAATTGCTGAATTCAGAGAAATTATAATGACTAAAGACAACTCTTTTAATCCAGTCTGTACATTGTTGGTAATGGTAAAATGCAAAGAGGCAAAGATGGTAGGTATGTTTAGTAAAATTATCCATAATTTGTGTATGCAGTTATTATCAGATTGTCTTTTTTAACATACGACATACCACAAATAATGTAATTGGCAGTGATGGCTAAAACTAGCCAAATTTGATATTCCAAGAGCACAGCAAATCTTGTTTAAAGCTCAGCAAACCCAAACAGAAATATGTCTAAAGCCCCATACACACTATTCGTTTTCCTGCAGGTTTTTGTCTTCAGGTTTACCAAAACCATCTAATATGAGGTCAAACCTCAAGAGTTTCAATTTGTATGCAATCAGGCAGGCCCTTGCACTACATGGTTTTGGTAAACCTCTGCAGGAAAACTGATAGTGTGTATGGGGCTTTAGGCTACTTTCACACTGGGGCGGGCAGGTGTTGACGGTAAAAGCCCGCTAGCGGTGCTTTACCGTCATTTTAATGGCGCTATTAAGCCATTAGCAGGGCACTTTTAACCCCCCTCTACCGACTGAATAAAGGGTTAAATATGCCTGTATAGCACCGCTGCTGAAGCACTTTGCAGGTGTTCCGGCAGCAGTGCCTATTTATTTCAATGGGCGGGAGCGGTGGAGGAGCGGTGGAGGAGCGGTGGAGGAGCGGTGTATACATTGCTCCTCCACCGCTCCAAAGATGCTACTTGCAGGACTTTTTTTAATGTCCTGCCAGCGCAGCACCCCTGTGTGAAATACTGCAGGGGAGGATGTTTTTCAGACACTTTACAGGTGCTATTTTTAGCCCAAAAGTGCCTGAAAATGCCCCAGTGTGAAAGGGGTCTAAATAAAGTTTAAGTATGAGTTCACACTGGTGTGAATTGGATGGCAGTTTCCCTTCATCCAATTTGCAAATCAGGAGATTGTGACCGACTCTCAATGGAGCCGAGACAGGCTGTGGAGCAGTTTGCTGTGCATCTTCAGGTCCATTTCAGGTCTAAATTCAGTGAAAAATTCAGCCCTGATTCATCCCTGAAACAGAGAACAGGGATGCACCGGACCCCTGCTGTAAGCTTCTCCACACATCAGTGTGAACCCAGCCTGAATAGAGGCAAGTCTGAATAAATCAATTCATATCTCTATGTCTGACTTTTTTAGGGTTAACTATATAAAACAAAAGCAAGGTAAGCTGGGCACTGCTGTTGATGACATGGATCAATGCAAAAGTACTGTATAGTGGGATGCAGCTTAAAAATCAACACTGAAAATACAAAAATCCTTTAACCATTTTGTTGCCACCTACATATGTCATTCATTGGCAGCAGATGTGGGGGTTTACATGCACTCAGGCTCTGGCTGGGAGTTTGTGAAAATCTGACAAGCTGATTTGGTGGCTGTATAGCTGTCTGCTTCCATGGATCCCTGATAGTGTATCCCCTGCCATGTTTCCTAGGCTCTGCTGTTCCACCTGCAGGCCCAAGAACCCAATGGCATGTGTCACTGGCTGAGGAGGAGGGAGGCCAATGAACAGCTATTCTCTGATCTTCCCTAACTAGAATGAACATAGAAGCTATGCACATTATGTAATTTTTGAGTTTAACTGTCATTTTCCCTAACCTCAGTGGCCAAAAAGAAGGTAATGGTGCATGATGTACAATCTATTAGCTTTCAAGGAAAGCAGGTGAGACACCAGGAGATGAAAATATCCCTGATATCTTAATAAACAGAACTCATCACAATAAAATTATATTATATAAGGGACTTCTGGTCCCTGGGGTGCCTTCAGGTTTCCTTGTGGTTGCCTTGGCAAAAATGCCTAAAAATTGCCCAACAATTGTATACAATCCAGCAGGTGGATCAGGCCTGCCTTTTAACATACACAAAACCACAGGTTTTCATTGTGCACAACCTTCTAGCCAATGGCATCCTAATACCCAATAATATCATCAGTTGATAAGTAGAATGTCAGGAGCCTGCACAGTATCCTTGTTTGCTCCTCCCTTGCTCCTCTCCATCAGCACTGGGGTTACATTAGCTGAGTGAGGCAGAGAAACTGAGAGAAGAGAAACATTGGAATACTGGTCACTACCAGTGGGCAAAGGTATGTTTGTTTTGAAAGAATAAGGTCCCTAACTCCAATTCATACTAGGGCTACTCCAATGTCTAAAGACAGGTATTTGCACCCACTTCCGGCCACACAGTCTGGGGTAAACTGTGGGCATGACGTCACCTCCCGTCCCCCCCCGGTTGTGTTCTGGGAACACTTGGCTCCCAGAACACAGCGGGAGCCAATCGGCTGGCGTAGCGCGACTCACGCATGCGCCGTAGGGAACCGGGCAGTGAAGCTGGAGTGCTTCACTTCCTGGTTCCCTCACCGAGGATGGCGGGGGGGCAGCAGAGTGACGAATGATCGCTCGTCCTCTGCTGCGGACGGCGCTGGACTCCAGGACAGGTAAGTGTCCTAATATTTAAAGTCAGCAGCTGCAGTATTTGTAGCTGCTGGCTTTTAATATTTTTTTTTTTTCAGCGGACATCCGCTTTAACCTACCAACATTTCTTCTAATCCTCCAATGTTGGATATCCTACATGTATGGATGTTGTTGTTTGGTGCAAAAACTATTGGTTTTGTTTTACATTTTAGAATAGGGTGCCTGAGAATTGTGCATATTTTAAAAGGGTGCCCTGAATGAAATATGGTTGAGAAATACTGCCCTAGGTGATGAAAATAAAGTTAAATGAAAACATTGAAAAAGAAGGAAATACTATTACACCTAAGCACTTAAATTCTCCAAAATATTTTATAAATAACCATGTACTCTGGAGTGAGACCATTAGTTCTAGGGCCACATTTTAATGGTTAACGTAAGGACTTTTAAAGCCTTGCCTATGGAAAATATTGGGTATTAAAGTTCAATATTGTTTCACAGACACGTGCAATCTCAGGAATTGGCATGCTTGTTATCTGTTTACTAAGCACAACCTCATATTTTACATTTTGAAAAGAACTGTGTAATATGTTTCATTTGTATGTCTTAAAACTAACTTTAAGGCTCGTACACACGATAGGTTAAACCGATGAAAACGGTCTGATGGACCGTTTTCATCTGTCCAAACCGATCGTGTGTGGGCGCCATTTAACCTTTGGTTAAAAAAAAGCAAACTTGCTTTAAAATTTAACCGATGGATTGCTAACCGATAGGTCAAAACCGATCTTTAGTATGCAAAACCATCGGTTAAATATCCACGCATGCTCAGAATCAAGTCGACGCATGCTTGGAAGCATTGAACATTTTTTTCAGCACGTCGTTGTGTTTTACGTCACCGCATTCTGACACGATCGTTTTTTTAACCAATGGTGTGTAGGCGCGACGGACCATCAGTCAGCTTTATCGGTTAACCTGGGACAACTGTCCTTCAGACCGTTTTCATCGGATGGACTGATCGTGTGTACGAGGCTTTAGTGTATCTCGCATAACAGTGGCAATATTATTGTGTGGCATAAATATTTATAGCTCCAACCATTATTTTTAAACAAGTGTGCAAAAAAAACTCTCATGCAGTGAAAGGGTTAAATAAAAAGTTTGGGGGATGTGCTAAAGCTCTACAGTATGTGGTGCTTTGGAACAGTATGATTTTTTAAAGGCAGTATCAGTGACAGCTTGTACTGACAATGATTATTTGACTATTTTTTATTATTTTTTATTTTTATTATGCAATTAGCATACAGCAGCAGCGTCCTAATCTGATTTACCCCTGTATGAACAAATGCTTTTTCAGGTAGCTGTATAAGCAACACAAAGATTTTTCATTAATATCGCTATTCTTGCTGGTGCTAAACTGCTTTGCTGTCGGCCAATTTACATACAGCTCTTATTAAGAATAAAGAAACTGCATATGACACAGAAATGTTTAATTAGCCAGCAGCAAGGCAATTTTAAAAAGCAAGGTCCACATTTACAAAGAGAGAAAAGAAAACGTGCTTGGGATTTACTACAAAAATTAGGATACTCCAAAGGATACAGTAGTGTTCAATTGGCCTATAACAGGACTGAACTGTCCTGGCAGGGATAACAGACCAAATGTCCGGGCAATTGTTTAGACTAAAATAATTAAGACCACAGATGGTACAGTAGTTTAAAATTGGAGAGCAACAGGACCATTTTAAATAGCAAGACTAGACCCAAATTTACCAATTTTTTTTTGTTAAATGAGGGTTAATGGGCCTAACTAATGTAAGTGTGAGGTAGACTGAGTGCAGTGTAAAGATCTGTGCGTGCACATAGTACTGCTTATGGTCCAGTGTATAGTGAAAGCTGTGCATATATTAGTGTACACATCTGGTAGCTTGACTATTTAAAGCACACCAAAATTAAAAAAAGATTGTTGAGTGGTCTTCCGCTCCTGTGACTTGTTGCCTGACCTATCATGTATTTGGCTCAGCTTCCCTCCTAGCTCTGTTTCATTCTGATCTCCCATTGATGACCTTGACTTTTGTTCTTACTATGCCTTCTGCCTACTGGTTTGGTACTACTGCTGCTCATCTGATATCGACTTCAGTCTTCTGATCCTGCTCCTGCCTTCTAATTTGATAACTAATTTGTTAAAGCTTTGCCTTCTGCTTTGTGAGCTCCTGTGCTGCACCTGCATTCCAGCACTCTGCACAAGTTCCAGTATGAGCATACATCCACAGCATCTCATAAATATCCACTGACCACCCACCCTAATCTCTTTCTATGCCGTTTGTTAGTTTTACCTATATTTTATCCTACAACAACTTACAATCTGATGCTTTTCAATGCCCCTCCTTTTACACTCAGGTGGCTGGCTTAAGAAAAAGCCCCATATTGGTCCATTTAACCTTATGCAAAATGCCCTGTTTGGTTTTAATGTCATATAGGGATGAGCACGCTATTTGGTCAATATATAGGCTAACCCGACTGTGGGAGCTGAACTTAATATTTAGTAGTGTTTTTTCTACCACTACTATATATGAGATTTTCTTCTGTCAATAATTGCAACCAATTATGTTACCTGACCAGCATTCATTTGCTGGCTGGGATCCCCCAGAAATGTAAATAAAGCAGTAAGGATAGTGTTGACATGTTTGCCCAAATGGCCACATAAACATATTTGGGCAATGACATTAACAACATTTCTCCATGACCATTTGTACATTATTCATATATTTATTTACATTTCAGCAGAGAGCAGGCTGAAGTCCACTCTCTACTGGCATCACAGAAGTTGGTCCAGGCACCGCATCATCGCGACAATGGAAGTTGGGATCCGCCAGATCCCTGGACCGACATATGGCTCAGCTTTTCAGCGAGCCGCTGAGAGCCTGAGCCGACCACCCCACCCCCTCAACAGCCCAGTGCTCCAGTGAGCAAGGAGGAGGCAGAGCAGAGAGCTGATGATTAACAGTCAGCAGCTTTCTGCTCAAGGAGCTGTGAGAAGCGAGCGCCAGGGGACAGATGCAGCATTGGACCGATGCTGCATCCACCTAGGCAAGTATAATTGGGGGAAAAACAAAACCCATACTTCTATTTTAAATAAAGTGAATCCCTTGTTGTTTGTTTACAAAACAGCTAGGATTGTCATTTAATGACAATTTAACCTGCATAAAATACAGTTTTGCTGTATCAGTTTGTATACATTATAGATATGCACAACTTCATAGTCAGGTTGAGCGCATCCCCCAGGAATGTTAAATAAAGGGATTTTGCATTTTTAATGTTGCCATTTAAGCATTATTAAAATTCCTGTTCCTGCAAAAACACAATTAAAAACAAAATGTTCTGGTATATGTCTCACAGGGCAGTGCCCAGCCCTCTATGCCATATGTTTGGCACTCTCTTGCCTATCAGCCTATACAATAGCCATTACTGATTTCTTAGATTCATCTCCCATATACTTCAAGGTAGTTTGAACTTTAGTACAATTCATGGAGCTGATCTCCAACCAAACCCAGGTATATTTGGCTCATCCCTAAGCTATATTTTGACTTGAATGTTATATTAGCGGATATGGTTCGCAGACATTCATAGCACATAGGATTTTGATAGTAAAACAAACTGATTTTCAGGAAGAAAGGGAAACAATATATTAAGAAAGCATACCATGGTTATCAAACTGTAGGAAATAGATATCATACCTAGGTCAATAAACAAAAGGGGTTTAGCTACTTACTGGATGGTCATGCTATAGTTCATAAATATCTGTTTTATGTCATGCTTACCATAGGTTTCTCTTTTTCATGGCATAGTGAAAATTGAATAAAGCGTATTGTTCAGTATTAGTTTTTTTTTTTACTTATAAACGTGAAAATATAAAGAACATACTGTACCTTCCCTACATATTGGTAATCCAATCCAGTGTACTCCTCTAACAAAAAGAATTGATTCCACATCCAACCACGTTTATGTCTATTAAGTAGTTTTCCATCATTCACAGAAAAATGCTGCAGAATTTGTTGTGGTTGATCATCCGAAGTCCTCTTAAAGTAGAGCTCAGAATCACAGGGGTTTGGTTTAGAAATCCACAGGAGAATTATTAGTGCTGAGCAAAAGAACATAGTTTCAGTGTTCCCACACACTTGGGATAACAATTTGAAATATTATGATGAATTTCAGTATTTCCTTACAGGTTGTGATTATCCTTATATGATGCCTTCATCCTTGTCTCTGCCATGCTTTCAAATCTGAATGAAATTAAAAAGAGGATGGATTAATATTTCCAACAATGCAGAAGAATACATCTTAAACATGAGCAAATCAAAAAATTCTACATTGTTTATAAATGTATCAATACATTGAATTGAATTCATAGAAGAACCAGTGTGGACCAACACATGCTTGCCACAACCTCACTATTCCTTAGTCATTTTGTTTAAAAATAATCTAATATCTGACTTTTCAATATAAAAACAGACATACATATACTGTACAGTTATATATGAATCTGTTTTATTAGGGACACTATATTTGATGGGCACTGATGAGGTGGCACCAATGAGGTGGCACTGATGGGCACTGATATATGGCACTGATAGGCAACACTGGTGGGCAATGAAAGGCTGCAATGATAAGTACTTATAGGTGGCACTGATTGGCACTGATTGGCACTGATGAGCAGTGATAGGGGACACTGATGGGCATGGATGGGCACTGATAGGTGGCAATGATGGACACTGATGGGTGGCACTAATGGACACTGATATATGGCACTGATGGGCATCACTGATATGGAGGCACTGGCAGGCATTGCTGATGTGCACTGATTGGCATCATATGTGGGCACTGATTGGCATCCCTGGTGGCCATGGGTGGCATATCTGGTGGTCATCAGTGGTAGGCATCCCTAGTAGCCATAGGTGGCATCCCTGGTGGTCCTGGGTGGGCATCCTCAGGGGGGCTGAGCTGATATTAAATCAGCGCAGACCCCCCTGCCAGGTGAGCCGCCTATCGGCTCTCCTCTATTTGCATCTGTCTGTGAGAAAAAGTCGATACACGTTATCAGCTGTGATTGGACACAGCTGATCATGTGTTATAGAGCATCCGTCAGAGGCTATTTACCGATATCACTGATGCGGTGTGTTAGATTGATACACAGCACCACTGATCGCTGCAATGTGTGACCCAGTGGGCACGTGCTGGCTTGTTATCCTGATCATGTCATATGATGTTCGGTCAGGATAACACAACCACTTTGCGCACGTCATATTGCTATATGGTGGTCAGGACGTGGTTAAATAAATCTTATGTATGCTGCAACTCTCAGTTTTGGATTCTTGCTATATATTGAGCCTGAAATCAAGGTTCTGGTTGCGTGCATTAAATCGATGAGGAAGTATTGATGGTTTTAAAAGACTCTTGGAGATTAATCTTAGTGAACACAATATACAGGGATATGGTAAATTATTACTGACACAAACACACACACACACACACACACACACAGGTTGAACTGGATGGTTGAATTGTTAAGGTTTATTCAACCTTACCAACTATGTAACTATGATAATTACAGATGCTGTCTACCCTTCTTTGAACATATATACATATAATAGATGCGCCCTGCTTTGTGAACTGGTCCAATTTTTTTGGTGGAGGGGGGATTATGGTGAGCGGTTGTATTTCAGGGGTTGGGCTTGTCCCCTTATTTTCAGTAAAGGGAACCTTAAAGGCATCAGCATACCAAGACATTTTGGACAATTTCATGCTCCTAACTTTGTGGGAACAGTTTAAGATGGCCCCGTCCTGTTCCAACATGATTGCGCACCAGTGTACAAAGCAAGGTCCATAAAGACATGGATGAGTGAGTTTGGGGTAGAGAACTTTGACTGGCCTGCACAGAGTCCTGACCTCAACACTATAGAATACCTTTGGCATGAATTAATGTGGAGACTGCAAGCCACATCAGGAGTGCCTGACCTCACAAATGCACTCCTGGAAGAATGGTCAAATATTCCCTTAGACACACTCCTAAATCTTGTGGACAGCCTCCCAGAAAATTTGAAGCTGTTATAGCTGCAAAGAGTGGGCACACTCAATATTGAACCTTACGGACTAAGACTGGGATGCCATCAAAATTCATGCACATGTAAAGGCAAGTGTTCCAATACTTTTGGTAATATAGTATATATATATATTTTATATATATATATATATATATATATATATATATATATATATATATACACCGTATTTTTTGCTCCATACAACTCACTTTTTCCCCCCCAAAAAATGGGAGAAAATGTGTGTGCATCTTATGGAGCGAATACTGACCAGGAGAGCCGCTGAAAGGGGATCGTTTTGGTGGCAGAACAATGCCCTAATGCTGCTACAAGGAGAGAAACAAAAGGGTATTGTTCTTTATTTAATTACCACAGGATCAGCATTGATATGCATGGACATTGTTATGTTAATGAGGCCAGCCGCCGTGATTCATATGCAAATTACGCCCACACCTCTGCATGCCGCTTACCTAGAAGGTGTGAACAGAATACAGGTGAGTATAGGGGGCAAGTAGAGGGAATCAAAAAGGGAGGTTTGAGGTGCAGAGGAGAGGAGGTGAGCAGAGGCGTGCAGAGTTGAATGGGAAGGAGGGGTTGGATTGCAGAGGTTAGCAGAGTAGGTGTTTGGGGGATAGAGGTTAGCAGATGAGTTAGAGGGGCAATGTGTACTGAGAGGGAGATAGGAATGCAGAGATTAGTAGAGAGATGGGGGGGTACTGTAAATACACCATTTACATCACTGGTCAGTGTAAACGTCTCAATATGCAAATACTCCTGTTGTGTTGAGGTCATGTAAATGTCCCAGTTACATTGGGGATCAGTGCAGGGTGCCCCCTTACATTGGTTGTCAGTGTAGAAATATTATTCTGTTAAATTGTATTAAATATTTTAGTACACCATTTGGTTGAGGATTTTTTTTTCATATTTTCCTCCTCTAAAATCTAGATGTGTCTTATGGTCAGGTACGTCTTATGGAGAGAAAAAAAAAATATATATATATATATATATATATATACGTGCTGTATATATATGTTTTTTTTTATTCCAGGCACAACACTCTGGCCGAGCCACCACATAATTCATAATCTTTACAGGCCCATATTTCAGAACCTGTTGTTGTCAGACTTCTTTCTTTTTATGTAATAGTGAAACTAACACAGTGAGGCAAAGTCAGACTTAAAAGTCAAGCTAGCTTGTTTAAGCCTATAATAAAGCCAACGTAATTGCTTAGTACTGTCAAAACATAGTAAAACGGAAAAAGACTGTCAGCAGCTGGCAGGCGTTTTTTTCATTTAGGAATAAAAAATGTCTTTAAAAATGTAAACCATAGTCTCCTCAGCACTCTGTTGAAAATGATAAACAGCAGCACTGCTCTGCTTTCTATTTTGGAAAAAAAAAACTTGTTCTACTACATCAGTCTGTGTATTATTGTTATTATTTGTTCCTTTGGTATGTTCCTCTCTTCCCACTTGTTTCACTAGACACTCCCTATTTCTACATGTTGCACAGTTTGTTTTGTTTTCCCATAGGCCTGACAGGGTTTATGCAAGTCTTCTTACACTTGAATTAATCTGAAGTGAAATTATGTTGGATTCAACTTCTATGGCCCCATACACATGTCCGAGAAACTTGACGAGCAAAACACATCGTTTTGCTTGTCGAGTTCCTTGTGAAGCCGCCGAGGATCTCGGCGAGCCAAGTTTCCCCATTGACTAACGAGGAAATAGAGAACATGTTCTCTATTTGGCCCGACAAGATCCTCGTCGGTTTCCTCGGCCGAAAGTGTACACATGGCCGGGTTTCTCGGCAGAATACGGCTCCGATCGAGTTTTTGGCTGAATTCTGCCGAGAAACTCGTCGTGTGTACGGGGCCTATGTCTTATTGAGGAGTTGAGCTGTCTGACAAGTTATCAAGGTGCCCCATGCATATTTGGTCTCAGGAGGCAGATCATTGCATATAGTTACATAGTTAGGTTTAAAAATACAAAAGTACATCCAGTTCATATACTGTATTTGCAATTCAAACAAAACAATACTTTTAATAGCAAGTAAGTTCAGTGTTTTCCACTGTTAGCTAGATATAAAATATTGATTGGCATCCATGCCACCTGCTGTTTGAAAATGCATTAACTAGTCTTTTTACAATAGCTTGTATGCCCCGTACACACAATCGGAATTTCCATTGGCCTAAAATCCAATGGAATTTTTCATCAGAATTCCATTCAAGCTGTCTTGCATACACACCGTCAGACCAAATTACAGCCGTCCAAAAACGCGGTGATGTAAAACACTATGACGAGCCAAGAAGAATGATGTTCAATGCTTTTGAGCATTGTGTTTTTTTTTCCGTCGGAGTTCCACACAGACTATAGGAGTTTCTTATCGTTTTTTTTCCATCGGAAAAAAATAAAACATGTTCTATTTCTAAACACCGACAGAAAAAAGTCTGATGGGGCCCACACACAATCGGAATTTCTAATCTGACTTTTTTCATCTGAAATTCCGATTGTGTGTAAGTGGCATTAGTCACATTGGGTATTAAACACCACTGCCCGCCCACTCTTAATGACAGAAAAGACCCTCCAAAACAAAACACTAAACAAAAGGCCATGTAGAAATGCAATATTTTGATATACAAAGCATGGACATACCCCTAATAAAATGCATTATGCTTTGCCTTACTTCTTGCCTTGTCATTCAAAGAAAACCCAGACTCTCACAAAATGGTATATAGACCCCACAATCATGGATTGTGAAAAAATACATTAATGTAGCGTAAAGTTGATGAATTAGGAGAACCTTTAATTTGCACTATTCAGCATGGCCTACTCCCAATGACCATCACAAAATCAGCTCTGCCAATCTAATGTGTGCCAACAGCATGAACAAAGCCTTAATTTCTCTTCAGAAAAACGATCTCCCTTGCTCCTACCCTAACAATCCTCAACAGGCCTAGGGGGATTTAAATGTAGTGAAATAATTCTGTCTACCAGATTTTACATACTTTTAGGTAAATATCCACTGATTTGTTCAGAATTCTAGAATCAGTAAAGCATTTCAGACTTACAATATATATTCAAGAAGGGTATTTTGGTTAGTATTTGCCAGTAACATACTCTTCTTTGTTGCTTATTTTATTTGTTGTTGACTACAAAACCATCTTATTGAGGACTCATCTATACAAAGACCCGTAACAAGCTATATTTTAAAGATATTCACTTGAAGATAACAGTCAAAGATAATGCTCTCCAACAGCAATGATTGTTAAGAAAACCCAAACTGTGATCTTACAGTTAAGAATGAAACTTTTCATATATTAGCTCAACTTTACATCAAAGAACTCCATTCTAATTAGTAAGAGGCATTTCATCTGAAAGTGAGTTGTTGAAATCACTGTGTATAATCATCTAACATTTGTGTACTTCTGCTGCAAAAGGAAAGCATCTAATAAGCAAATTACCAGCTCACCAGTAGTACAATCATTCTAAGTTTATCAGGTGAGTATAAAAATACTGGGCCAGATTCACAAACGAGATACGACGGCGTATCTACTGATACGCCGTCGTATCTCTGTTTCTAACTATGCGACTGATTCATAGAATCAGTTACGCATAGCTAGCCCTAAGATCTGACAGGTGTAATTGAATTACACTGTCGGATCTTAAGGATGCAATTCTAGGCCGGCCGCTAGGTGGCGAGGCCATTGTGGCCGGCGTAGAATATGCAAATGAAGACTTACGGCGATCCCCGAACGTCCCGAACAGCCCGTCGATCTAAATCTACATCGTTTCCATCGAGTTACGCCGCGTAAAACTAGGGCTGAGCCCTAGTTGTCTTAAGCCATGGTAAGTATGGCCGTCGTTCCCGCGTCGAAATTTAAACATCAACGTTGTTTGCGTAAGACGTCTGTGAATGGCGCTGGACGCCATTTACGTTAACGTCTAAGCAAATGACGTCGGTGCGACATCACTTAGCGCAATGCACGTCGGGTAATTTACTCGATGGAGCATGCGCATTAGGTCCGGCGCGGGAGCGCGCCTAATTTAAATGGGACTCTCCCCATTCGATTGGGCCCGCCTTGCGCCAGACGGATTTAAGTTACACCGCTGCAAATGTTCAGGTAAGTGCTTTGTGGATCGGGCACTTAGGCAGAAAATTTGCGGCGGTGTAACTTAAATCGTAAAAGTTAAGTTGCGCCCGGGATATGTGAATCTGGCCCACTGAGTATAAAATAGAAAAATCTGAATGGTTGCTATACATTTTAACGCATTATCATGGCATTTTATAGTGTTTTATGAACCACTATTCAAATAGAAACCACAATGCTTAAGGTATAATATATACCGTATGTTAGCAGCAAGCACAAAATATAGGATACACTGTATATTGTCAACATAAACACACCAGTGCAGTGCTCAATTCTCAGTTAAAACATAAAGAACATACTATATGTTCATATGAAAAACACATGGTAAATCATTACATTACATAGTGATGCAAATTATGATGCTTTTCATGCTGATCAACAATTAGTGATTAACCATACTATAAAGTACAATAAAGTCTCCCCACTTGCAAACTAAGGGCCGGATTCAGGTAGGGGCGCGCATTGTTACGGCGGCGCAGCGTATCGTATAAGTCAGAGAGACAAGTGCTGTATTCACACAGCACTTGCCTCCTAAGTTACGGAGGCGTAAGCATGCGTAATTCAAATGAGGATGAGGGGGCATGTTTTATGTTAATTCTTTGTGACCCGACGTGATTGACGTTTTTCCCGAATGGTGCATGCGCCGTCCGTGGAATTTCCCAGTGTGCATTGCTCCAAAGTACGCCGCAAGGACGTCATTGGTTTCGCCGTGAACGCAAATTACGTCCAGCCCTATTCGCAAACGACTTACGCAAACGACGTAAAAAATTCAAAATTTGACGTGGGAACGACGTCCATACTTAACATTGCGTACGCCTCATAATAGCAGGAGCAACCTTACGCCGAAAAAGCCTAACGTAAACGACGTAAAAAAAAGCACCTGGCGTACTTAAATTTGTGAATCGGCGTATCTCGGTCATTTGCATATTCTACGCCAAAAACGATGGAAGCACCACCTAGCGACCAGCGTAAATATGCACCCTAAGATACTACGGTGTAAGAGACTTACGCCAGTCGGATCTTAGGCTAATGTCGGTGTATCTTGCTTTCTGAATTACGAAAGAAGATACGCCGGCGCAGCTTTGAATTTACGCGGCGTATCTATAGATACGCCGGCGTAAATCCTTGCTGAATCCGGCCCTAAATGTGTAAAAGCACCTCCACAATCCATACTTTGATGCCCCATACAATTTCCGATGGCCTAAAATCCGATGGAATTTTTAGTCGGAATTCCGTTCAAGCTGTCTTGCATACACACTTTCAGACCAAATTCTAACCGTCCAAAACGTGGTGACGTAAAACACTACGACGAGCCGAGAAAATTTAAGTTCAATGCTTCCGAGCATGCGTCGACTTGATTCTGAGCATGCATGGGTTTTTTCTCCATTGGAGTTGCACACAGACGATAGGAATTTCCTATAGTTTTTTTTCCATTGAACAAAAATAAAACATGTTCTATTTATAAACACCAATGGAAAAAAAGTCCGATGGGGCCCACACACGATCAGAATTTCCGATGAAAAAAAGTCCATCTTTCATCGGAAATTCAGATCGTGTGTATGCGGCATGAGGTTTACCAAAAGGGACGTCTCTCCCATGAGAAGTCAAACCGTGCTTGTTATAATCATAGATATAAGCCAAGTGGGACTCCAATAGTCACATTGTGATTTTCTTCTCCATCTCCATTCCCATCACGGTATAAACATCAAAAAGAGTAAAATACAGTAAAAGTGTAAGATCTGGATGGAACTTATAATTTTTAAATAAAAAATGGTTAAAACCTGGCTAGGGGAGGACATGGGGTGATTGATTACTTTAGTCCTGGTAAGCAGTGTAGTTAAAGGAGTATGCATAGTCTGCAAAGTACAGCATGTGTTTCCTTTTTCTGTTGCCAAAATGATTTGATTTATGAAATATTTGCTAAAACAATACTCATTGATCTCTTTTAGTATTAAATAATTGAAAACATCTGTAATGATAAACATATCAAGGAAACATAAATACATTGAAAAGTGCTGGATACTGCAAGGCAACAATATAAAGTGCCCAGTGCAAAAACTGACAATCTCTCTAATGGAGATAATATATAAACACAAAATCAAACTGTCAAAAATGATGTGAAAATATGGTCAAAGCCGAAGCATAGTCATATTCCATGCAAAAGGGAAAAAAATGGAAGAAGTGCTCCGTGGTAATATGATAGTGTCCACAAGGAGAGACTCAACACACCTGACACCACACACAAGGTAATAACTGTGCAGAATTAATTCTGAGAGCAAAAAAAATGTACAGTTTGGTGAAAGAAGGATAGACTCCCTGAATAGATGAGTCTTCAGGGATGACCTAAAGGTGGGAGCAGATGAGCGAAGAGAAACGGAGCAGATGGTTTTGGTGATATTTTGAGATAAGATTAGTGGCATAGCTTGGCACAGAGTTGTGTATGGTTTTTCATTTTGTTAGTATTCTTTGGGCAAACTGATACCAGTGGATGGATTGGCAAAGATGGGTGGTCGGCACTAGAGATGGGCCAAACACTCTGCTGTTTGGTTTTGCAACAAAACTCCAGAATATTGGAAAAGTTCTAACCCGAATGGAGAACCACATTGAAGTCTGTAGGAGCCCAACATGAAAAATCAAAAGTCCCCATTATGAAGGCTTATATGCAAGTAATTGACCATAAAGTAGTATGGGGGGGGTCCGGGTACTAAACTGGGGGACATGTATCAATGCAATTTTTTTAAAACAATTGTTTTTTTCAGGAGCTATTAAAAAGAAAAAACATATGGGGCCCCCCACATGTGTACTCCGCCCAATGTATTACTGTGCTGGGCTCTGTTCCTGCGAGTCTTGCACCCACACAGGGGGGGGGGTGGAGCCAGGCAGAAAATTCTAAATAGTGAAAAAAACATAACACATACAGTACACTGTAATCTGTAAGATAACCTTACTGTATCAAATCAGTTCACCTCCTTGTTGTCCCTAGTACTTTGTCCAGTGCCCTGCATGCCCTTTTTTTTTATTATATATGCTGTTCTTTCTGCCTGGAAACTTGAGCCATGGCAACCAAAAATGTCCCTTTACGTCAAAAGT
This sequence comes from Rana temporaria, assembly GCF_905171775.1. Classification (NCBI taxonomy): domain Eukaryota; kingdom Metazoa; phylum Chordata; class Amphibia; order Anura; family Ranidae; genus Rana; species Rana temporaria. The sequence continues at coordinate 224,784,603 of NC_053493.1, forward strand.
GGGTTTAGACCAGCTAGAAAACAGCAATACACTTGCAGAATTGAGCAAAAGTGATTTGTGGGGAAATTCGTCATTAAGTAATGACAGTGACAATTCTGCAGCTGAGTAGTGGGCTAGATCCACAAAAGGGATACGACGGCGTATCTACTGATACGCCGTCGTATCCCTGTTTCTATCTTTGGAACTGATCCACAGAATCAGTTTCCAATAGATAGGCAGAAGATCCGACATGTGTAAGGGACTTACACTGTCGGATCTTAGGATGCAGTACTGCATCCGCCGCTGGGGGCATTTTGAGTCGAAATGCCGCTTCGGGTATGCAAATTAGCACTTACGGAGATCCACGAAGCTTTTCAGCTTTGTTTTTTCTCCGTAAGTATTAGTTTGCAATCGTAAAATTAGGGCTGCTTTTACAAGGCCTAAACTGTTTAGGCCTTGTAAAAGTAGACCCTTCTATCCCGCGTCGCCGTCTTTTTTTTTTCAAATTTATTTTTTTCCCGCCGCAACTCGTATTTTTTTTTTAAGCCCATCGCGATTCTCAAAACCCAGCGCAACGTAAAACCGCGCAAAGCACGTCAGGAAAATGACGTCGTGAGCATGCGCAGTACTGCCTAATTTAAATGGGACTCGCCCCATTTGAATAGGAATGCCTTGCGCCGGCCAGATTTCAGTTACACAGCCGAAAATTTCTAGGTAAGTGCTTTGTGGATCGGGCACTTAGGTAGAAATTTTCCGGCAGTGTAACTTAAATGGGAATATTTAAGTTACGGCGGCTGGCTGTGGATCTGGCCCAGTGTTTTTTGATTTGATAACATTTTTGAATAAATTTTAATATTATATTATTATTTTTTTATTTTTTATAATGATCTATAGTTATTTATTATGTTATAATTTATGATTTTGTGTTTAAAACGTTATCATACCTGTGATGTATACTAGACTTGTTTGGACAGATTTAAGTGTGTTATTCCTAAGAATTACAGGCCTACAATATAAAACTCCAGATTTCCATGCAAAACAATGTACCGCTTTGAGCTTCAAAAATCTGACATAATCATACTTCCAGGGAGGTTAAAATTAATGCCAGACCTAAAGAGGCCTTTTTTTTTCAGCTGTCAGCGGGGACGTCCATTGACAGCTGAAAACTCATCGGTTGTTAAGGATGCCACGGCCAGCTCCTTAACAACCAGCTTTTACTTTGATTAGGCACAGAATGCACAGAATGCACTGTGCAACGTGAGGTGCATTGCAAGGTGTTCAGCGGGGCAAACATCTGGCAAACACCCTGCAAATATGGGGTTCCCCAACCCAAACTCAATGTTCAGCCCAGACTCTTGCTTGAGCCAAACCATTTGCCCAACACTAGTGGCCACTTACTGAAGTGGTTTAGTAAGGTAGATAAGTCTCCTATCTAAAAGCCATGGATGACTATGTAATTGGTGAATGTGATAAATCATGACAGTAACAGGCCACTGTACCTTTTTATTAACCTTGTAATGTAAGCGTATGTATTAGTGAAGGAGACACCTGCTGGTAAGAAACAGATATAGCTTGATGCAATCAAATTTAAGTGACAAGCACGGGCCCCTCCTTGTTCTAATGAAGCTTATGCTGATTGCTGGGTGAAGCTCATAGACACTCTGACATCATCACATCCAGTAGCTGTTGCCAGCTACCACTCCTCGCTCCATGCATAACTTCAGTATCTACTTGATGAGTAACCTGATTACTCCATCCACCATTCATAGTCCAGCCCTGCATATGGAATGATCAAAACAGCTTTAAATTTGAAGTCATCCCCTGCAAGCCACTTGTGGCCTGTAGTAGATATTAATCTGTACTTGCAATCCATATTTTCACAGAAGGTCTGGAAGAAAACTAACTTTAATGGAGTCACCTTGGGCATATACATTTTTACCCCATACTTTTATTTTTCAGTCTCTTTAAGGACTATTGGATTCTTCTATAGAAATGCACCTTTCTATGTCTAGTAAATTCCCTCCCACTCCCCCAGCTAAATAAGTAAACATGCTTCCAAACAGTAGGTAAGCCATCCTGCTTATCGGCAAGTAAGTATTTCTCAAGCAAAAAATCCAAACAATAGAAGGAATTGAGTATTTATCAGTGTGTGAATGAAATAACTATAGCAGTAATCCCTAAACTGCATTCCCCAAACAATAAACAAATGGCTGAGCTCTGCATTGCTCACCCATAACTGAAATATATTCTTGGCAAGTTTACATTATTTGCATTAAAACAGTTTTAGAGTCATTGAGATAGATGCTAATGTAATACACATGAACGAGTTAACTTAATATAATTGAAATATTGCCTGTTATCTACATTATAGCTTTTGTTAAACTTCATCAGTTAGTTTTCATTAATACAACTATGAAAAGTCACTCTAGTGAATTGTGTTTTTCTCATTGCATACACTAATACCATCCTGTGCCATTCTAAAGTCTTTTAATAAGAATGAATATTCATCAGTGGTAATCAAACAAATAATAATAATAAACAAGGTCTTTAGAGACTGTTACCGATATGCACTGTATTTATGCCTCAGTTGACTACTGTACTGGTTCAAGAAACATTTTAAATTATGTTAAATGAAAAAGAACATGGACTACACCCATTCCTTTCTTAATTATACCATCCTACCTGTATCAAATATCTAATTTTTTTCTCTTTAAATGTGCATACTCATCCATAAAACAATTGTATTGTAAATTGTTAAAAGTTATGATCACACACATGCTCTATACTGTATATATTGTTGTTTGCATGCCCTTGGCAGAATTTGTAAAATGTTAACTGTTTTTGTTGCACCAATGCACAAAACAGCCCACTTACAAAATACCATACATCAGCTACAGAAGCCTAAAAACAAAATTATTTGGCGTGATTACATTGAAAATTTCAAAATGTTCAAAACAAAGCTATATTTGGAGAGGAATCATCAAGGATGAGAGGGGGTGCATAATGCCTAAAGTGAACTAGGAGGTAAATATCTGCTGTTTTGGGGATGTGTGAGCCACATTCGCCCAAGAAAATTAGTCAAAACTGACAGCAACATGAATGCAGTATATGCAGAAATGTGCATCCATCAGTCTTGAAGCTGTGCATAAGTCACACATAAATTTTTCAACATGACAGTGATCTAAAACATAAGGGAAAATCTACCCTTGTAGATAAGTGAACATTCCAGAGTGGCCATCACAATCTCTTGGCCTCAATATCATTGAGTTACTTTGGGGAGCTGATTAAACATAAATTTCATGACAAACATTGGACAACTTTACAGCACCTGGAAGCTTTATTTAAAAAAAGAACGGTAAGCTTTTACAACATGAGAAAAATAGGGCCTAATTCATAGTTATCGCAGAAGACTGCAATCTGTCACTGATGCAAAAGGGGACAATACACACTATAAAGGAAATAAAGGTTTGATAACTGTTGAACAGGACCATTTAAATTTTTCCTTTTAACGATTCTGCGATGACTGGTTGTTTCATTTGAATCATATTAAAAATATAAAATGTGTCTCGTTTGAATATTCATGTTTTCCTAAACAATTTGATTTTGATTTGATTTGATATGGGATTTGTACTGTGCCGAATGCGCTCCCACTATGCAAGATGTGAATAGGGCCTGAAAGGCGAATTGGTGCAATAACACACAAACAATAAGGCTCCATTCACATCTGTGTGTTTCCTTGCATTTCAGAAATGTGCTGCACCAAAAATCACAGTAAAAGACGCACCAAGCTCCAGTCTAAAAAAAAATGAAGCTTCTTTGGGGCATTTGCTGTGTGTAGGGCAGAACATTCAGGTGGATGGGCTACCCTATGTGTGATGAGTGAAAATGCTCCAAAACACCTCCCCCTTCACTAAAAAAAAAAAAAAAAACGATGTGGGAATGCGAGTTCCCACTATGCAGAGATGTTAACGGCCTTGACAGCTGAGTGTTTCTGTCCACTCCTTTCTATGTATTTTGTATAAAGATGCCCATAGGCTATGCAATCTGATTGTATATTGTATATTTAGTGATAAGGGTGATTACTGATTGATTGCATTTCATTTAAATACGTGAAGCTGGGAGTGGGTGGGTAGATGATGCAGGGTGTGTGCTAATGAGGTCAGCTGGTCAACTCCTTCCTGTGTCATGACTTACAGTCTGCAAGGAAGTAAGACAGAAACAATAGATACGTTTGGAAGCATGGATGGAGAACAGTAAGGTAAGTGTATGTACATTTTATGTAAAGCTTTGATATTTTTGCAAAAAATTTACATGAATGCTATATTGGTATATAGAGGAGCTGGAATTTAGAAGAAAAAAAAGGTGAACAAAGGCGAACTTAGACTTTAATATACACAATTTAAAAAAGCAGAAATCTTTAAATAACTCACTTTGGGGATGTGTTAAGCCTGCACATGTAGATGAAATACATTGTATTCCTTTTAGACCCCTTTCACATTGAAGGTGCTTGATAAGCGCCTTAAAAGTGCCTCTCAATCCTTCCCAATGTGAAAGCCAGAGTGCTTTTACACTGGGGTGGTGTGCTTGCAGCACAACAAAAAAACTGCAAGCAACGTCTTTGTGGCGGTGTGGGAGCAGTGTATAAACTGCTCCTAAACCGCCCCTGCCATTATAATCAATTGGCAGTGTTGCCGTAATGCTTGCAGGTGGTTTTAACCCTTTCCTCGGCCGCTAGTGGGCATAAAAGCACCCGCTTGCGGCCAAAAGCGCCACTATAACTGCGCTAAAGCGCTAAAACTATCAGCGATTTACCGATGACGTGCCTGTGCTAGCAGTGTGAAAGGGTTCCTAAAGGTAACATTGTTGACAAACAGCAGGTGGGAATCTCACATTTAGCAGTGTAGCACTACCACCTCCAAAATAATCCTTATTTTGACATGTGTGTCAATGAGCCCATGGGGATCTTGGGTGATGTCATTGACTAGATATGGTCATGACAATTTTTGGTCAATGATGTTGCACAGGATTACCATAGCTATTTTATATGCAAAAGCAAACAATGATCTGTCATGTATGAAGATAGATGAAGTGGCACACCACTGTCAGTGGGTAGGTTGTCAGGTCACCTGGCCAATATTTGTGAACAGTGCTCATCAAGAATGACTTAGATACTGTATATATCACTAGTGATTGAAGTTGGATTTACAAGTGAGACCTTGTTTATTTTTAATTTTTTTCAATAAGGGACATTTTCATAGTATTTTATTTTATTTTTTTCAATTAAATTGAGAATGAATAGCAAATATTGAGAATATAGCAGCTTCATCCTTCAAAAGGGATACCTCCAGTTATCTGCCCCACCCCATGTGAATGAGTACAGGGTACATTTACTTATCAACAAAAAAATAAACAAGAATAACCACAACCTTTCAAGTCCGTTATTGAACAAAAAAAAAGTTGTAATATGATGTAAATCCATTGTGTAATCTAGCAATGTAAATTCATGGCAGCCATGATGAGAACTACCTGCTAATGTTGACCTATTATCACAACAACCTATTAACATTGATACTGCATCAAAAAATTGCTTGTTTACATACAGAATCTGGCAGAGATCATGGGTGATGTCATTCATCAGATTCATTCATTTACATCACCCAGGAGCAATGATAGTATTACAATTGCTAAATGACAGACTTTGTGCTGGTTCACACTACAGCGACTTGGGATCCAACTTGTCAGACCTCAAGTCGCCCCAAGCTGCTTGACATCATAAATCCCATGTTAGTCAATGAGAGCCGTCTTAATGTACACTACTGAAGTCGCTCCGACATCAGAAAAGGTTCCTGTACTACTTCAAGGTGACTTCTAAGCAACTTGTACCCATAGATTTCAATGGAAGTTGCCTCCAAAGTCGGATCTCCATCTTTACTGAAGCAACTTTACAGGAAAAGAAAATAGTTTACTCAGACAAACCCCTCCCTCCCACAGAGCTGATTATTCTGTAAATGGCCACAGCCAAACTCGCCTGTCCAGTGGGCAACTTTATGTTGCGTTGTAAGTTGCTCCAAGTTGCGCTGCAGTCGCCTTGCAAAGTCGCGCTGTAAGTCGATTTGCCCCTTTGTAAATAAAAAATATTGTACAAAATGTGGCCAGTTTGTTTGTCCATTTACAGAACTGCACACAGGTTGGTTTTGGGTCAAACTCATGCCAAACCCAGAGGATTGGTCCTTACTTTTATATAACTTAAGGAGTACTGGTGATGATGATCACTGTGACCTTCTACATTACATTGTGTGATAAAAGAACTGAGGGAAGTGGCAGGCATTGGATGAGAACAGAAGGTTTAGAACCTTTCTGCTGCCATCATTACCACTTAATTAAATTAGATACATGTCTGCTGGCATACAGCTTCTGTTCATTGATCAAAAAAAGTATTTTGTTTGTAGGTTCAGACTTTATTACACTCTTGTTTGTAGAACAATATACTAGATGTTGTTACTAGATTCTAGACAGAATGTGATTGGAAAAAAAAAAAAAAACCTTTTGGGCATATAATAAGTGGCAGTTAAATTGTTTCCAATTTCTGAAACATGCAGTTGAAATTAACCAGAATGAAGAAGTAACTACAGCAACAACAAAAGAAAAAATGTAATGATATTTTTTCATCTTTTGCTCTACACGTCGATCTATCAGAAGCCATTAAAAAAATTAAATGAGGGAACTTCTAAGATGTTTTGAACGCTTTTATATGTATTTCTCATTAGTATTGTGAGCAGTCCTACCATTAATTATTGTAGTTGAGTCCATGTTATATGGATTTTAAAGTGAGCTTGGCAATAATATCCAGCAGAGATACAAATGTGATCACTTTTGTTCAGAGCCCCTAGCTAATTATTACAATTGCTCACTAGTGTTAATCTCCAGCCCTGCCAATTCTTGATTAGGAGTACTAATATTAGCTTTATATCTCACTCACAGGCATTGAATCACTGCATGGATGCGTCTATAGAAGTAGGTGGAAAGAAAACAGGTTATAATCAGGACTCCCTTTAGTAGTAGGATAGTAGTAAGAAATAAGAGAGAAAGCTACTGGTACAGCATGAGCTAAAAAAAAGGGAAAATTGTGTTCCTGCTTTATTCTATTTCCCGGTGTTTTTAGAAATATATCTTAAAGTAGTTTTAAACCTTAGACATATAATATGAACAAAACATATGTCTCCATAGTGTGTAATTGCCTCAATTAGGAGCACAAAGTGTAATTTCTGTCTGCTGCTTACTTTCACTGCTATCAGCATGACACGTTTTCCTGACATCAGTTGTGATAGGTGAGGGAGCTTAACCTCCCTGGCGGTATAATTATTCCAGATTTCTGATGCTGAAAGCTGTACAATTATTTTGCATGGAAATTTGGCGTTTTATATTTTAGGTCTGTAATTCTTAGGAATAACTCACTTGAATCTGTCGAAACAAGAGTCTAGTACAGTGTTTCTCAACCTTTTTCCAGTCGGGGCACACTTAAAAAGTATTTTCAGACTCTTGAGGCACCCCAGTCCAAAGCTTGGTTCACATTACGGTGTGTCACAGAACACGCGCAAAATCGCACTCATTCCTGACACACAGACAAATGCTCTGCTCTTTAGGGGTGCCATTAATTCTTAATGGTACCCCCACACATTGGAAAACGTGGAGTGCTTTTGCTGCAGTGCAATTAAAAAAAAAAGGTTGGGGACTTGTTTCCCTGCATTTTTGTGGGTACGGAAATGAATGGACTGCCCTACATGCAGCTACACAGATGTGAACCAAGGGCTTGTTCACATGTCATAGGGGCGGTAAAACCACATGGTTGAGCTGTTTTTACCACCCCCAACTTCTCCAGCTTCAGCTGCAGAGGCAGCAGCTGAGGGTGTTCACATGCTGTGGCTGCAACTGGAGGTATAACGAGGGTGAATGGGGCTGCACTGCAACTACCCCGCAACTATGTGCATTGCACGGTTGTGGTATAGTGATGCTGCATTTACAAGCTTAAAACAGGTGGTAAAGAGGCAACATAATGCCTCTTTACCGCCTGTCAATGCCTCTGAAAAGCAATCTGTGCATGGATTGATTTTCAGAGGAGCAGCAGTCCTTGCTGCTATCAAACCAGCGCTACAGAAGCCACTCTGATGGTACAGGAATGGGGAGGGGGGGTCGGGTCAGGATTAAAAGTAACATACATACATACATACATACAGACAGACATACAGACAGACACATGCTTACACACGCATACACACATGCATGCACACACACACATACATACATACATACATACACATGCACACACACACATACAGACTGACACTCACATGTGCAGACACACACACAGACACATGTATAAAGCCATTTTTAAATGAATCTAGCTTCTAGCTCAGTACCTTTCCAGATTTTTCATTCAGCGGGGTACTGCACTCTAGGGGGAAGCAGAGAGCACAACACACTCCTCTGCACTTTACTTTCACTTTTGAAGCCGACAGAGCTTCTCACAGTTCAGCAGGAGAACAGGCTCATCTGACAGCCTTCTCTCCACTGACCCCGGGGCACACCTGAGAACCTCTGACGGCACACCAGTGTCCCGCGGCACACTGGTTGAGAAAGACTGGTCTAGTATACATCCCGGATTTTTAAACACAAAATCATAAATTATAATATAAAAAAAAAACTATAAATAATTATAACAAATAATAATGTAATTATAACAAAAATTATTCAATAATATAATCAAATCAAAAACACTGAAATTTGCTCAGTTGCAGAATTGTCACTGTCATTATTTTTGTTGTTTGATGACGAATTTCCCCACAAATCGCTATTGCTCAATTCTGCAAGTGATTCTATATTATTATTGCTGTTTTCTAGCTGGTCTAAAACCACTTTTGACATAAACGGATACTTTTTGGTTGCTATTGATAATCTCCAGTTTCCAGGCAGAAAGAACAGTATTTATAATATAAAAGTGCATGCAGAACACTGGACAGATCACTAGGGACAAAGGTATGTGCAATTATTTGATACAGTACTGTAATCTGTAAGATTACAGTATACTGTATCTATACTGTGTTCATCATTTTTTAAATTTGGCGGTGGGAAGGGAGCTCGGCGGCACTCAGCAGTCACCAGTGTGTGAATCGAGCGAGATGACAGCTCGCACACACAGCGTGGAGACATTGCAGGATCCAGGGACAAGGTAAGTAACTTCCCCTGTATCCTGCAATGTGATCCCGAGTCTGGCTTGGGGTTACTGCTTTTGGTATGTAAAATTCACCCCGAGCCAGACTTGGGAATACCGCCAGGGAGTCTAGGAAGATTGTTAGCCTCAGCTCTGTTCCTGTAAGCTGTGTGAAGGGGTGTGCCCCCCTTTCCTCCAATTGGCTCTCAGAGCTCCCCTCGCTGATTTCTGCAGAGAGTAATCACCCCCTGTTTTCTGAACTCTCAGACAAGCTATAAAAAATCCTGGACTTGGATTAAATGTAGAGAAGAGAAAACAGCAGATAGACAGGTACAACATATGTGGGATGATTTGTTTTATCTCTGTATATCACCTGAGGCCAGTCACTTCACTGGGTATATTTAGAAGTTTACAACCACTTTTAAGCTTAACAGAGAGATGCAGTCTGTTCCCTTGACTGCTTTGTCATTTTCACACTGGCAGGGATCACATCTTTTTTATGAGTGTATTTTTATGAACTGCGTACAAACTATGTTTTTAAAAGGTGCAACAACAATGGCTATGTGACCATTCTGCATTACATAGTGATGCATCTATAGTATTCAGCAGTGTCTACACAGATGTGGATTGGCTGTTCATTTGAATGTGAGGCATGTTGACAGTATTCTATTTATTTGAATGGGTCAGCCCAGATCTTTTAGGATTCTGAAGCATGTGTTCTTAAAACAAACATTTACCCAGAAAACAGGATAGTAACATGCCTGGATAGTGATGAATTTTACTGGTTAGAAAACAGACCTGCTATTCCCTATTGTGTGCGCCAAACCCACAATATGGACTGCTATATGTGACAACTAACATACATTTCAGGATGTATATACATATAGACATGTGCTAGTAATACTCTAAAGTAATTAATATTGGAAAATAAGGTATTGCAAAAATGAATAAATCTATAAATATTATGTTACTTGATCTAAATGATAAAAACTACTGTGAGCTAAACCATATTGTATGAATTGCAATGTGCTGTATGTATAGTCACAACACATTTGAGAACGGTCAATTTTTTGCTGTATGTGTCCCATTGTGATTTTTTCTTTCTCTTCTTATCTCTGCAGTTTATGTCAAATCGACCTCTTAGACAATTATCCCCCATTAAAAGATTTATGCCGCGTACACACTTTTCATCTGAGATTCTGATCGTGTGTGGGCCCCATCTGACTTTTTGTTTTGGCAACAGAAAAAGGAAAAACATGCTGTACTTTGCAGACTATGCATAGTCCTTTAACTACACTGCTTACCAGGACTAAAGTAATCAAGCACCCCATGTCCTCCCCCAGCCAGGTTTTAACCATTTTTAATTAGAAGTTCCATCCAGATCTTACACTATTGGAGTGTTTTTTACTCTTTTTGATGTTTATACTGTGATGGGAATGGAGATGGAGAAGAAAACCACAATGTAAATATTGGAGTCCCACTTGGCTTATATCTATGATTATAACAAGCACTGTTTAACTGCTCATGAGAGAGACGTCCCCTTTGGTAAACCTCATGCCGCATACACACGATCTGAATTTCCGATGAAAGATGGACTTTTTTCATCGGAAATTCCGATCGTGTGTGGGCCCCATCGGACTTTTTTTCCATTGGTGTTTAGAAATAGAACATGTTTTATTTTTTTTCCGATGGAAAAAAAAACAATAGGAAATTCCTTTTGTCTGTGTGCAACTCCGACAGAGAAAAAAAAAAAAACATGCATGCTCAGAATCAAGTCGACGCATGCTCAGAAGCATTGAACTTCATTTTTCTCGGCTCGTCGTAGTGTTTTACGTCACCGCGTTTTGGACGGTTGGAATTTAGTCTGACAGTGTGTATGCAAGAATGATGGAAGTCAGCTTCATCGGAATTCCGACGAAAAATTTCATCAGATTTTATCCCATTGGAAATTCTGATCATGTATACGTGGCATTACATTCACCTCCTGTTCTGGTGACAACTGTAAAATATTGGATTTCCTATCACTTTCTGTCTTTGTGATGATGATCACCAGGACAAATAGAGAAGGTGAATATAGACAGACATCAATGAAAAAGTTTAAGGTTTACATATCTATCAGGGTTTATTAATAAAATATATATATTCAGTGGGGATCGAAAGTTTGGGCACCCCAGGTAAAAATGTGTTTTAATGTGCATAATGAAGCCAAGGAAAGATGTAAACATCTCCAAAAGGCATCAAAGTACAGATTAGACATTCTTATAATATGTCAAAAAAAGTTAGATTTTATTTCCATCATTAACACTTTCAAAATTACAGAAAACAAAAAAATGGTGTCTGCAAAAGTTTGGGCACCCTGCAGAGTTAATATCTTGTACTGCCCCCTTTGGCAAGTATCATAGCTTGTAAACGCTTTTTGTAGCCAACCAAGAGTCTTTCAATTCTTGTTTGAGGTATCTTTGCCAATTCTTCCTTACAAAAGTCTTCGGCCCCATACACACGGGAGAATTTATCCGCGAATACGGTCCAGCGGACCGTTTCCACGGATAAATCCTCTCAAAGATATCCGCTGATTTCGATGGGATGGAGTGTACACACCATCCCATTGAAATCCGCGCGGAAATCCTCTGGCGATGACGTGTCGCGCCGTCGCCGCGATTATGACGCGGCGACGGGCGCGACGCTGTCATATAAGGAATTCCACGCATGCGTCAAATCATTACGACGCGTGCGGGGAATCCCTTTGGACGGATGGATCCGGTAAGTCTGTACAGACGAGCGGATCCATCCGTTGGAATGGATTCCAGCAGATGGATTTGTTGTGCAGCACAACAAATATTCGATCTGCTGGAATCCATCCCAGAGGAGATTTCTCCGCGGAAAGAGATCCGCTGGCGTGTACACACCATAGAATCTATCCGCAGAAACCCATTTGCTGGGATTTATCTGCGGATGGATTCTATCGTGTGTACGGGGCCTTCCAGTTCTTTGAGATTTCTGGGCTGTCTGTCACGCACTGCTCTTTTAAGGCCTATCCATAGATTTTCAATTATGTTGAGGTCAGGAGATTGTGAAGGCCATGGCAAAACCTTCAGTTTATGCCTCTAGGTGTAATCCCCCGTGGATTTTTAGGTGTGTTTAGGATCATTATCTATTTGTAGAAGCCATCCTGTCTTTAACTTCAGCTTTTTCACAGATGGCATCAAGTTACCATCCAAAATTTGCTGAAATGTAATTAAATCCATTTTTCCTTCTGCTCGTGAAATGTTCCCTGTGCCACTGGCTGCAATACAACCCCAAAGCATGATTGATCCACCCCCATGCTTAACAGTTGGACAGAGGTTCTTTTTTAATTAAATTCTATGCCCTTTCTTCTCTAAATGTACCTTTGCTCATTCCGGACAAAAAGTTCTATTGTAACCTCATCGGTCCACAGAACTTGTTTCCAAATGTTCATTTGCAAAGTTCAAACGCTGATTTTTGTGGTGAGGACGTAGAAGAGGTTTTCTTCTGATGACTCTTCCATATTTGTACAAGTATCTCTTTATAGTGGAATAGTGTACCACAACTCCAGTGTCTGCCAGATCTTTCTGGAGGGATCGTGCAGTCAAACGTGGGTTTTGAATTGCTTTTCTCACAATCCTGCGAGCTGTTCTGTCTGATATTTTTCTTGGTCTTCCAGATCTTGCTTTAACTTCCACTGTTCTTGATGACTGCCATTTCTTAATTACATTCCGAACGCTTTGCTATCTTCTTATAGCCTTCTCCAGCTTTGTGAGCATCAACTATTTTCAGTTTCAGTTTTCTAGACAACTGCTTAGGGGAACCCATGGTGCTGATTGTTGGGGCAAGGTCAGGTGAGTCTGGGCATTTAAAACCTTTGAGATTGACATCACTAGGTCTTCCCAGACAATGATTGAGAACAATCCATGACACTGGCAGGTCTCAGCTTTGCAAAGGGGGCAGTGCATGCTATAAATTCTGCAGGGTGCCCAAACTTTTGCAGACACCATTTTTTTGTTTTCTGTCATTTTGAAAGTGTAAATTATGGAAATAAAATCTAACTTTTTTTGACATATTATAAGAATGTCTAATCTGTAATTTGATGCCTTTTGGAGATTTGTCCATCTTTCCTTGGCTTCGTTATGCACATTAATACACATTTTTACCTGGGGTGCCCAAACTTTTGACCCCACTGTGTATATATATATATGACAAAGTGAATTGCAATATAACCAGGTAGTAGGCAAACTGGACAAACAAAAGAGAATATTCTTATACACTCCTGAATCAGGCCTTATTTGAATCATTTCACTTTTCTTATAGTTGTCAGAAGATTTTCAATCCACATGACTAGTCCAATAACCTCAACAACTCTGGTTTAGGAGCAAGGAAAAGAGCAAAGCTCTCTTCAGGGCTATTTCAAAGTTGTTAAGGATACAAAGGTTAAAAGTCCAGCTGCACAGGTGCAGGGGAATACTAAGAACAAAAAGCATGTTCTGAAGGCCCCTATTATGTGAAATCTCTGGGTAGCTCGTATGTTATACACTCTCTTTTTCTCTATAAAAAAATGCAAGAGTGACTGAAAATATATCAAAACAAGCCAAACCAGATCAAACAATCAATATTTTTTTAATAATAAAATACAATTCTAAATTTACAAATGGGATACATTGTTGACAAATTTACACGCAATGAAATATTGTTTTTACCATTTCATAACTAGATTTTAAACAACCTTTTTTTGCTTATAACCACATGTAAATGGGTGAAGAATTTTCACTTGAAAAGCAATTTATATGACTGCATAATTAGAAGAACAGGCACTGGAATAGCATCAATTGCTCATGATTGAAAGCTTGAAGGCGGTGATTTACTAAAACATATAAGGGGTCTATTGAACCAGTGGACCTGTGCTTTCCTGAAAGACCAAATCAATTTGAAGGAGAAATAATATATACATATCACAAACACATCACTGCACACTAGCAAACCTATTTACTTATTTGCCAGTAAAAGCTGTATACTAATATTCAATGGTATTATCATTTTGACGTAATGTTTTTTTTTCCGGGTAAAGTAAAGCAATGCATATGCTGCACACTTGTTTACACTATGCAGTGTTTTATGTGTGTCACTCATGATATAACATAATTGCTATGCCTCTAGAGACTGGAAACATTTTTTTTAAACAATCACAGTTTTCTAACCCAATCATATCTTATTAATAAAAAGTGGAATCCCAATTAAACAAATAAATGCAGTATGTCACATATTAATCCACTCTGATTATATTTCACATTTGCATTGTAGTTAATCAAAAAGAAGAGACATTAAATGACAGTTTACTCAAAAGAGAATGCTAAGTCGTTTTGCATCAAAAAACATTAGGCTTCTTATTTCACTCTGATTGAAACAGAGTTGCTCTCTGGCATGAACAAGTGGCCAAGAGATCCTCCCAGTCTGATTTCTATTCTTACAAATTCTCTTCAAGCAATCATGGCATATGCTCATAAAACTCTTAGAGCACAGTAAGTACAGTGATAGTGGCAATACAGCAGTTAATCTTGTAGGTCAGTAGACCCACAAACCAAATGCTACCCAACTAGCCAGTAAAAAGGAGGGAAAAAAAATAAAAAATGCAAAAGGGGTCCAAAGAGTCACAGGGGTTCAAACTTGCGACTGCACCAACTGGAGTGGTTGTGTAATATTGGCACTGTGGTATGATCCCAAAATTAGAGACCAAACCGTTCAATGAAAAGAGGGAGCATGGATTATCCCTGGTGAAGGGTCTTCCCAAGATTCAAGTAGGCCTAAAAAAACTCCATTGGATTATATTCTTCCGCCTAACCTATAAGTCTTCCCATGAAAATACACCACCGCAACTCAATGAAACCAATATCTAAGGAATAAGGTATGCAGATTATCAAACATAACAAATAAAGCACAAGAGGTCTAACATATGAAATAACCATTGCTAGAAAAATCAATGATCAATAAGAACGCCTTGAAAAGCCTCAAGCCCTGTACCATTCTAGCATGGAAGGGCTTTTAAAAATATTGGAAATGGAAAAAAGAGAGAAAAGAATAAATAATAATTAATTAATTAATTAAAGCTAAAGCATTTTCTATTACCAGATAGAGTGCAAAGTGATTGGAGCCTTTTCAAACATATTTACAAGAAAATACATTGTCTTGGGGCCAAGCAGCCCAAGTTTCAGGAACATGCTATCTAAAGCTCTCAGAGCAAGGGGAAAAATTCCTCCTGAGGCTGTATACCAAGCTTATTAAATATACATTGCAAACTCAGTACACAAGAGTTAACATTTAGAAAAAAAAAACAACAAAAGAAAATCAGTAAACAGGTCGCAAACCATCCTGCACTCAATACATCCCAGGGCCAAACAGCCATGCCCTAACAACAAGGAAGGACCTCTAAAAAATGTTGAGGAAATAATTGGGGGTAATGTGGAGAAGGAAAGGTCCTCACTTTCTTTCAAACAACATTTCTCCTTTACTGGGTCAGGCATTGATCTTAGTGCATTTTCAAAGTCAACATTTATGATTTTTTTTAAAGGAGTAAAAACATTATTTATGCATTAGCAGAAGAGAAGATAAACTATTTGAAAATGGTGTTATTTAGCTATCACTTTTTCTTATCCCAGGATAGAAAATTGTGACACTAGAGCACATTGCTCACCTTCAGATTGCTATCATTATTATTATCACTATTGCCTGGGTTATTGAGACTGCCTGACATTGGTGTATAGCATCTATTACTTGTTAAAGGGTCAATTATGTGTCCCCTTGTGTGTTGCTTCCGCTTTGTTCTCCCTCATGGTTACTAGACATGTGCACACTGAAATATTTTGTTTCAGAATTACGTTTTCGTCCGAAAAATACATTTATTTAGTTACTCCCGAAATTCATTTTTATTTATTTTGTTTCGTTATAAAATGCATTCGTCCAAAAATCTGAATTAATTAAGGTTGAATCTGTCATTGAAGGCTTATGGTGTCTGTCGAATGTTCTAAGAAGATTTGACAGAGCAGCTAAACTGTATGACACCACAATCGTACATTTCTGGTCGAATGTTCCGCCTATAAGCTATAGAATAGCTAAGAATTCTAATGTTGTATGACACTAGTAATAATTATATTTATAAAATATTCTTACTAGTCAACTAACATTCAAATTCATCTATAGCCTATGGTCCGAGCATTTGACCAGAAATGTACGATTGCGGCATCGTACAGTTTAGCTGCTTGTCGAATCTTCTTAGAACTTTCGACAGACACCATAAGCCTTCAACGTCAGATTCAACGATTGTATGTTTTTCTCTGCTTCGTCAAATCTTTGTCTGAATGGTCTACCCCAACACTGTCTCTATAATGTCAAATCTTTCCTCTCTATGTAAAATAACCTTGGACTAATAGAGTTACTGTAGGTTAGGCACATTCCACAGTAGGTTCGATATACACAGATCGCTATTGTCACTCTCATGTCAAATCTCCCATCCATATCAAACTGTTGTAGCACCGAAAACAAAAATAAAGCATTTTTTTTTTGTTTCATAAAGTTTAAATAAAGCATTTTTTTTATGTCGGATCTTTCGGATTTCGGATTCTGCGCGTTCGTTTTCGTTTGTTAAAACGATAACGAAAATACCCGAAATTCAGACGAAAATGCATTCGGATGAAAACGAATGCACATGTCTAATGGTTACTGCCAGCAGCTGTCAGTTGGGAGTAGGTTTGGGGTTCCTATTGGTGGTTTGCAAGGACTTCCCTTTTTGGGCTCATTGTGGGGGACTTGCTGCTGTTCATTACAAGGTGTAAGGGAGTTACCATCATTTTGGCCCTGCACTCTGGCATACTTTAACAACTTTTTTCCTGTACTTTTGAAGGCTGCCGTAATATGTAGGTGAAGTAAAAAAGCTGAGGAATCTTCAGCAGTACAGGTTGATGCCCTGTTACCATTTGGGCAATAAGAAATCAAAGCAAAACATGTCATGTGCATTTGGAATGGCACTCCAAACAGTGTGATTTTTGTTGCAATTGTCGACTGTAAAATTGTAATTGACTCAGGGCCAGAATTTGGTACCACTGTCAAAACCTCTGGAAGATTTACCCCCTTCATGAC
This sequence comes from Rana temporaria, assembly GCF_905171775.1. Taxonomy (NCBI): domain Eukaryota; kingdom Metazoa; phylum Chordata; class Amphibia; order Anura; family Ranidae; genus Rana; species Rana temporaria. Next base: position 224,801,932 of record NC_053493.1, read on the forward strand.
CAGGCCATTTTTGCGATATGACACTGTATTATTTTAACGGACAATTGCGCAGTTGTGCAACACTGTACCCAAATAACATTAACTGTATGTATTTTTTTACCACAATTAGAGCTTTATTTTGGTGGTATTTGATCACCACTGTGTTTTTTTTTTTGCAGTGTAAATTAAAAAAAGACCAGCACTTTTGAAAAAAATATGTATTTTCGTAGTTTCGTCTATAAAATGCATCCATTTAAAAAAAACATATTTCTTCATACAGTAGGTGTTTGCGATATTGTGTTTTTAGCATGACAGCATCACGCTGATTCTCGGCGACATGGTGCCGAGATCTCGCCGACATCTCGCACTCACTGGAATAGTGACAGCACATTCCAACGTGCGTGTCATAGAAGCGACGGGAGATCCGACTTGGACTCCCGCCAATTCTACACGTGTGCGGCGTTTGTTATGAATCCTGAGGGGGAAGTCCCCGCCGGATTTTAAATAAAAATTTGGCATGGGTTCCCCCCTCAGGAGCATACCGGGCCCTTAGGTCTGTTATGGGTTGTAAGGAGAGCCCCCCTACAATCCATACCAGACCCGTATCCAAAGCACGCTACCCGGCCGGTCAGGAAAGGAGTGGGGACGAGCGAGCGCCCCCCCCCTCCTGAGCCGTACCAGGCTGCATGCCCTCAACATGGGGGGGTTGGGTGCTCTGGGGCAGGGGGGCGCACTGCGGCCCCCCCACCTCAGAGCACCCTGTCCCCATGTTGATGAGGACAGGGCCCCTTCCCGACAACCCTGGCCGTTGGTTGTCGGGGTATGCGAGCGGGAGGCTTATCGGAATCTGGGAGCCCCCTTTAATAAGGGGGCCCCCAGATACCGGCCCCCCCACCCTAAGTGAATGGATATGGGGTACATCGTACCCCTACCCATTCACCTGGAGGAAAAGTGGTAAAAACACAAATAAAAAACACAGGGTATTAAAATATTTTATTAGTCTGCTCCGGAGGCTCCCCCTGTCTTCTTTAGCTCTGTTTACCAGGGGGGGCTTCTTCTTTGACGTCTTCGGGTGGGGGCCGCTCTTCGCCGCCGTCCGGTTCTCTTCCACCGCCGGGGGGGGTTCCTTTAATAAAAGCGCCCACTCCTCGGCGGGTTTCCTCCGACGTCTTCGGCGGGGGGTGGTGTGCTTCTTCTTCCGCTATCCGGGGGTCTTCTTCACTCTCCGGGGGTCTTCTGCTATGTTCGCCGCTCTCCGCTGTTGACTCGGCGCACCCCGTTTCTTCCTCCAGCTGTCCGGTGCCTTCTCCTTCAGCGCTGAACGTCTATCTTCTTCCGTGCTGTGACGTATTCTTCTTCTTCCGGGCTGTGACGTCATCTTCTTCTCTTCTCCAGATGTTGACACGCCGGCTCTTCTCGCTGAAATGGCAGGTGCACTGCTTTCATCGGACCTATATAGGCCTCACAGTCCCATCATGCTCTGTACCTACCCATGTGATACCTACCCACGTGGGTAGGTATCACATGGGTAGGTACAGAGCATGATGGGACTGTGAGGCCTATATAGGTCAGATGAAAGCAGCGCACCTGCCATTTCAGCGAGAAGAGCCGGCGTGTCAACATCGGGAGAAGAGAAGAAGAGAAGACGTCACAGCACAGCGGCCTGAAGGGAGAAGTAGAAGTTGTCACAGAACAGCGGAAGAAGAGGAGAAGACGTCACAGAACAGCGGAAGAAGGAGAAGGCACCGGACAGCGGGAGGAAGAACCGGGGTGCGCCGAGTCAAGAGCGCAGAGCGGCGAACATAGAAGAAGACCCCCCCGGAGCGGAGAAGACGTCACAGAAGAGCGGTGAAGACCCCGGAGAGCAGGAGAAGACCCCCGGAAATCGGAAGAAGAAGCTCCCCCTGGTAAAAGAGCTAAAGAAGACAGGGGGAGCCTCCGGAGCAGACTAATAAAATATTTTAATACCCTGTGTTTTTTATTTGTGTTTTTACCACTTTTGCTCCAGGTGAATGGGTAGGGGTACGATGTACCCCATATCCATTCACTTAGGGTGGGGGGCCGGTATCTGGGGGCCCCCTTATTAAAGGGGGCTCCCAGATTCCGATAAGCCTCCCGCCCGCATACCCCGACAACCAACGGCCAGGGTTGTCGGGAAGGGGCCCTGTCCTCATCAACATGGGGACAGGGTGCTCTGAGGTGGGGGGCCGCAGTGCGCCCCCCTGCCCCAGAGCACCCAACCCCCCCATGTTGAGGGCATGCAGCCTGGTACGGCTCAGGAGGGGGGGGGGCGCTCACTCATCCCCACTCCCTTCCTGGCCGGCCGGGTAGCGTGCTTTGGATACGGGTCTGGTATGGATTGTAGGGGAACCCCCTACGCCGTTTTTTCGGCGTAGGGGGGCTCTCCTTACAACCCATAACAGACCTAAGGGCCCGGTATGTTCCTGAGGGGGGAACCCATGCCGGATTTTTATTTAAAATCCGGCGGGGACTTCCCCCTCAGGATTCGTAACAAACGCCGCAAACGTGTAGAATTGGCGGAATCCAAGTCGGATCTCCCGTCGCTTCTATGATGGCTCTGTCTCCATCGCGGCAAGCCAGCTCGGCGCTGGCTCCCGCGATGGGGCTCGTAGGTGCTCAATCTCGCCGAGAAAGGGAGCGAGATTGACACAATATCGCGTTCACCTACTGTACATTTAGGCCAATGTGTATTCTGCGCATAAATAGGTAGATTCAGGTAGAGTTAGGCCGGCTTATCAGTAGATAAGCCGACCTAACTCAGAATCTACGCCGACCTATGTTTAAGCGTATGATCAAACAGAGATGCGCTTAAACATATCTAAGATATGACGGCTTGAGCCGTCCTATCTTAGATTGCAATATTTTGGATGGCCACTAGGTGGCGCTTCCATTGCGGTCGGCATAGAATATGTAAATGAGGGGATACGCCGATCCACGAACGTACGCCTGGCCGACGCAGTACTTTTACGCCGTTTGCATAAGAGATAGGCCGCGTAAAGTTAGAGCTAGGCCCTAGTGGAATAGTAATGTTAAGTATGGCCGCCATTCCTGCCGCAAAATTCGAAATTTTTACCTTGTTTGCGTAAGTCATCCGCGAATAGGGATTTACGTCGTTTACGTCCACGTCGAAATCAATAGGCCCGTGCGGCGTACTTAGCCGCAATGCACACTGGGAAATGTAGGCGCCCGGTGCATGCGCAGTTTGCAAAAAAAAACGTAAAAAACTTGAGGTCAAGCCTCATTGACATTAAACACGCCCCCCCCAACACATTTGAATTAGGCGCCCTTACGCCCGCCGATTTAGGCTACGCCGTCGTAACTTAGCAGGCAAGTACATTGAGAATCATGTACTTGCCTAGATAACTTACGGCGGCATAGCCTAAACACACTAAGCTACGCTGCCCTAACTGTAGGCACTTCTCTCTGAATCTACCTAATAGAGTTTTTAACGTCTACGAACTATGGGATAAATTTATGGAATTTTATTGTATTTTTTTATTTTTATACTAGTAATGGCAGTGATCAGTGACTTATAATGGGACTGTGATATTGCGGTGAACAATTGGAAACTAACTGACACTTTTGACACTTTGCGGGAACCAGTGACACTAATACAGTGATCAGTGCTAAAATATGCACTGTCACTGTACTAATGACACTGGCTGGGAAGGGGATACACATCTAGGGCGATCAAAAGATTAACTGTGTGCCAGTGTTTTTGTGTGAACAGTTTGGTGGTTTTACTAGGGGAAACAATGGATTCTAGTCCCTGCTTTGCAGGAACACCCTATCATAATGGCAATATGCCTTGTTTACATACTAACATTAAGAACATTTAATCATTTACTTATGTACATTTAGAAAATGTTTATATATTATACCACCTAATTAAATCTGCAATGTGAAAATAATAGCAATAGTTAGCAACCAGTCATAAGTGAATGTAATATATTTTAGTATTATTTTTATGTATTGCCTTTAATGTTTCACACAGTGCCGAGCTCCATGAAAACTGTGTGAAATCTCCTGTTAACAAATCTACAGCAATACAAGAATAACTCATATATTTAGCAATTGACTTGTTACTTGTATATATTTTGGGTTGGCGGATAAACTATTTTGATAAAAATATTGCACATAAAGCAGTGTAATTGAAAAATTAGCCCTCGCCTTCAACAGTAACAGACCTATCTTTAACTGCACTTAGTGTGTGGGTACTGTTGCAGTTCACAATCCCCCCAAAAAATGATGTTTGTTTATTAGTGTTCCTGACAAATAGTTCTCTTAGAATGATTTATGGTTTTGGTTTATAAATGCAACATTAGTTTGATCTTAATATTTAAATAATCATTGTGTTTCTTAGGTATCTTTTATACAGCGAAAAGTCTTACCATGTGGGATTTTACTTCTTGTGTATCCTGAAATTTATATTTGAAGAATGACATTAACTGAACCTCTAAGTGAATCCATTAACCAATTAATACAATGATAGAATGATACTAATTTTATGGGATGCCATTACAGTACCCAATTAAACTGCAGTTGTGGTAAGGTGATTCAACTGTAACAAATGATTGTTAATTAAATCACCTATCTAGGTAATTATTTTGTGATTTCAATTTATCATGAATAAATCAATGCAAAGTGGTCTTTATAACTCCTAGATATGTAAAAACCCATACTAAGAGCTGTTTTACTTTAGTAGAAGTAAAACAGCTAGAAAGCAAATATACACTTTAAAATATTGCTGCTATTTTAAAGTGGTAGTAAACTCTGCACTACCACTTTTACCTACAGGTACGCCTATAATAAGGCTTACCTGTAGGTATAAAGAATATCTCCTAAACCTGTACGGTTTAAACAATATTCCCCTCGCAATGAACCGCTGATTGCAGCGGCGCATGCGCAGCGGGGATCCTCGGCTAAAGGCCCGACACCCGCTGGACCCTGCCAGAAAGAAGTCTCCCGCGCGACATCGCGGAGCGGCGATACCCGGAAGAGACGCTGAGGCAAAATGACATCTCCCTTGGCGTGGACCAGGTAAGTTCCCCACACCTCATTCCAAGGTAAGTATTTCATAATGAGCTAGTATGCTGTGCATACTAGCTCATTATGCCTTTTGCCTTTCAGGTGTGTAAAAAAAAAAAAAAAAAAGCTGCTGCGGGTATACAACCACTTTAATATTATTTGATGGGGGTGGCTCTTGGATAGCTGTTAAGTGGGTGTGGGATAGGCTTCCCTGAATAAATAAGTTTTCAGGGATCTCCTAAAAGTGGACAGGGTAGGAGCTGATCTGACATACTGGGTCAGGGAGTTCCAGAGAATGAGAGAGGCTCTGGAGAAGTCCTGAAAAGAGCATGGGAGGAGGTAACAAGAGAGCTAAAGAGCAGGAGGTCCTGGGAAGAGCGGAGAGGACGATTTGGGCAATATCTGCATATGAGATTGGTGATGTGGATGGGGGCGATGTTGTGAATGACCTTGTATGTTATGGTTAGCAATATTAATAAATAATAAATGAATAAATAAATAAGCAGTAATACATATTGCTAATACAAAACATGCCATGTTGATTTGAATATTTTAGACCATAAGAAGTAGAGAAAGATACAGAGTAAAGACCTTTACCATATATAAACTAAATGGAGCTATAAAAAATAACCAAACAGCAATTAAATCTAGCCAATCAACTGTGTAAAATTGGGGTGTATAAAAAGTGTGGAGACTGGTAAATCCCACCACAGGGAATTGGGCTTTAAATGTAAGTATAAATCACATAAATGATATTAATATATCTAGAAAATTAATCAGCTTTACAATATTGCTCTAGCTTTTCTCTTACTGTGTTATAAAAGCAGTTGGCATAGGCCCAGTCTATTGTAAACTTTGCACTGTTTAGATTTTTCTTGTTTACAGTCTGTACTTAATAATGTATAGATCATTAAGTGTTGCATGGTTAGGAAAAAAAATTAAAGATTATCAGACATTATATTATTCTCAAATATTAGTGCTTAACCACTTAACCCCCGGACCTTTAGGCAGCTAAATGCCCAGGCCAGGTTTTGCGATTCAGCACTGCATCGCTTTAACAGACAATTGCGCGGTCGTGCGACATGGCTCTCAAACAAAATTGGCGTCCTTTTTTCCCCACAAATAGAGCTTTCTTTTGGTGGTATTTGATCACCTCTGCGGTTTTTATTTTTTGTGCTATAAACAAAAATAGAGCGACAATTTTGAAAAAAATGCAATATTTTTTACTTTTTGCTGTAATAAATATCCCCCAAAAAACATATATAAAACATTTTTTTCCTCAGTTTAGGCCGATACGTATTATTCTACCTATTTTTGGTAAAAAAATCGCAATAAGCGTTTATCGATTGGTTTGCGCAAAATTTATAGCGTTTACAAAATAGGGGATATTTGTATTGCATTTTTATTATTTTTTTTTTATTACTAATGGCGGCGATCAGATATTTTTTTCGTGACTGCGACATTATGGCGGACACTTCGGACAATTTTGACACATTTTTGGGACCATTGTCATTTTCACAGCAAAAAATGCATTTAAATTGCATTCTTTATTGTGAAAATGACAGTTGCAGTTTGGGAGTTAACCACAGGGGGCGCTGAACGTGTTAGGCTTCACCTAGTGTGTGTTTACAACAGTAGGGGGGTGTGACTGTAGGTCTGATGTCATCGATTGTGTCTCCCCTATAAAGGGGATGACACGATCGATGTGCCGCCACAGTGAAGCACGGGAAAGCCGTGTTTACATACGGCTCTCCCCGTTCTTCAGCTCCGGGGAGCGATCGCGATGGAGCGGCTATAAACGAATAGCCGCGCCGTCGTCCCAGATCGCTCCCCGAGGTAAGCCGCCCACCGCACACAGCGGGGGGGGGTCCCGATCGGACCCCCGACCCGCAGAAAGGCAAGGACGTATATATACGCCCTTCTGCCTGTCCGTGCCATTTTGCGGACGTAAATAGTCGTGCGGCGGGCGTTAAGTGGTTAAAAGTCATGCTAAATAATGACCAAAAGACAAAGGGGAAGATTCACTAAAACTGGGGCTAAATGACAGATGCCCTGTTTATGCACAGATGCAGTATGTGTGCCCCAGCTTTAGTACATTCCATCCATAGTTTTCATACATTTAAAAACTTGTAAACTCTTGTGAATTTTTTTTTTTAAGGATTGTTTAATCTGCAAAAGCTTGTTTGTTACGGAATTTTATCCAAAATGACATTTTACTTGCTAAAACAATTACACCAAGGACACATGAGTGTTGATAAATATAAAACAGGGCAAGGATTATATTCTGCTGCCCAGGAAAGAATGATGGGACTGAAAAAATGGCATTGAAATATTCACTTTGCATTCAGTTTCATACATACCCCAGAGGCTCTATAATTTCACATTCTATATGCTCAGAAGGCTGCATCAATTCTTATTGTGCTTGGCAATAAAAACTATAGTCTGGCTGTGCGTTTTAGATGATTTTTAGAAGCATAAGCATTAAAAAAACATCTTGACATACACTGCAATTTTGAAACTAAAATAAATTTTACTGGTTATGACAAGAAAACAGCTGCATTCCCCACTATGTATCACCTGCATTTGCCATCCAAAATCAACAGTAAGCTTTAAATGTATGCTAAATACTACATCAAACTTCTGGAGTATTAAATGTTTTTTTTTTTTAGAAGAAGAAAGAAAAGACCTATTAAGAAAAGACCTGGAATAACATGGGGCCAGATTCAGGTGGAATTACGTTACGCCGCGGCGGCGTAACATATCCCATTTACGTTACACCGCCGCAGGTTTACAGCGTAAGTGCCTGAATCACAAAGCTCTTACCTGTAAACTTGCGGCGGTGTAACATAAATCCGCTCGGCGCAAGCCCGCCTAATTCAAATGGGGCGGGCACCATTTAAATTAGGCGCGTTCCCACACCGAACGTTCTGCGCATGCTCCGTTAGGAAATTTCCCGACGTGCTTTGCGTGAAATTACGGTGCCCCAACGTTTTTTTGAACGGCGACGTTCTTTACGTCGTTTCGTATTCCCGGACGTCTTACAAAAAAAAAAAAAACGAAATTCGATGCGGGAACGACGGCCATACTTTAACATGGCTGTTCTAAAGATAAGCCATGATAAAGCAGGCCTAAGTTTGCGACGGAAAAAACGACTAGCGACGACGTAAGAGATAGCGACGAACGCGCGTATCTTCGTGGATCGCCGTAAGTAGTCATTTGCATATTCTACGCCGACCGCAATGGAATCGCCACCTAGCGGCCGGCCTAGAATTGCATCCTAAGATCCAACGGTGTAAGTCAATTACACCTGTCGGATCTTACGGCTATATATGCGTAACCTGATTCTATGAATCAGGCGCATACATATGACAATCGTATCTCAGAGATACGACGGTGTATCAGGAGATACGCCGTCGTATCTCTTTTGTGAATCTGGCCCATAGTTTCCAAGGAAAGTCATTTCTATGTTTTCAGCTTCTGAAAATCCACTGATCCAACTGAGGGTGGTAGTTTTTACAGAAGTATCAGAATAAAGCTAATACAAGCACAGACACATCACTACTTTCAAATGTACACAAGGAATCGCCCCTCAATATTTATGCGAGAAAATAAAATACTACAACCCCAATCGCGTTCTTCGATCAACCAACCAAAATCTACTTCAAATCTCCAAGTCGAGCTACAAGTCAAAAGGAGAACAAAGATTCGCAGTCCAAGGACCCCGGCTGTGGAACGCGCTACCAACTAACATCCGAATGGAAGAAAATCACCGGGGCTTCAGAAAAAAACTCAAGACCCACCTCTTCTGAAGGATAAGGAAGACAATGGATACCAAGCGCCTTGAGGCGATTCAGTTCGCATTTGTAGCGCTATACAAGTTATTCACTCACTCACTCTTTCAGGTGAGGTACTATAGGTCAAAAACTAGTGATGGGACAACTACAGATGTTAGTGCTGTCTTTCCTCAGGGCACAGTGTGTTCCCATGAGGGTGTCCGAGGAGGAAGACAGCGCCAACTATCGCAATACTCGACAGACCCTAACAACTCGATTGTTGCTTACTGTGTATTTTTGTGTATCTTTCCTACCCAGTCATGTAGATTCATTAGATGACTCTTTACAATCTGATTATGTACTGCATAGCAATCTTTGTTTGTTGGTTGTGCTCTTTGTTAAAACCCAATAAAACATAAAAAAAAAAAAAATAGTGATGAGCACATCATGTTGAAAACTAGGAAGGTCAACAATCATATTTTTGATTCTCTTAAATATTTCATGCCAATTCAAATGTCCCTATGGAAAATCATATATTGGTAGAACAAGTAGAACACCCAAGATTAGATTTGTCGATCACATCATAAAATATCGTAACAGTTAGGATAAAAACATGAAAATAAAAAACAAATTGGGGATTTAAAAATGTGTGGAATGGACATAGTTTCACACCACTTGAGATGAGGAAACATTATGACATTGCTTTCCCAGAAGGAGATAAACATGAGTGTACCATATAACATGTTGTTAAGGTGAAACGATCCTTTACAATTCAAGTAAAGTTAGAGATGAAAACAAACATTTGTTACAAAAATATGTCAAAATTCTGTTGAAAACATTTAACCACTTATCGCCCACCATATGCAGAATGACAACCGAATGGTGGCTTCATTATCCTGACTGGGCATCATATGATGTCCAGCAGGATAAACAACTTGCGAGGGTGTGCAGCGCAACGATCGGTAGTGCGGTGTGTTACTCTGACACATCGCATCTCTGACCTAGGTAAAGAGTCTAAAACATAGGCTTATTACCATGTAATCAGCTGTGTCCAATCACAGCAGGTCACATTGTAACCTGGAAGTGCTGTTTATCAGCTTTTCCTCTATTTGCGTTGATAAGGTCCGAGTAGAGGAGAGCCAATCAGAAGCTCTCCTGACAGGGGGGACTGCGCTGATAATCAGAGCATTGATTATCAGTGCAGACCCATCAAGAATGCCCACCAGAGCCCACCAGGGATGCCAACCCATGCCCACCAGGGATGACAACTTGAGCCCACCAGAGATGACAATAAGTGCCCATCAAGAATGCCAATAAGTGTCCATTAGAGATGCCAGTCAGTGCCCATCAGTAATGCCTGTCAGTGCCTCCTCATTAGTGCTGCCTATCAGTGCCCATCAGTGCCACCCATCAGTGCCCATCAGTGTTGCCTATCAGTGCTTATCAAGTGTCACCTATAAGTGCCCATCAGTGCAACCAATCAGTGCCCTATAGCAGTGCCCATCAGTGTTGATTATTGGTGTCACCTATTAGTGCTTATCAGTGCTGCATGTCAGTGCCACCTATCAGTGCCCATCAGTGCTGTATATTAGTGCCTCATCAGTGCCACCTCATCAGCACCCATCAGTGCCCATCAATGCAGCCCCATCAGTGCTCATCAGTGGAGGAAAAAACATACTTATTTACAACATTTTGTAACAGAAACAAAGAAAAACTTTTTTTTTTTTCAAAATGTTCAATCTTTTTTTATTTGTTTAGCAACAAAAAAAAAAAAACAGTGGTGATCAAATACCATCAAAATAAACCTCTATTTGTGAGAAAAAATATGAAAAAAATGAGTTTGAGTACAGTGTTGCATGACCGCACAATTGTCATTCAAAATGTGACAGCACCGAAAGCTGAAAATTGGCCTGGGCAGAAAGAGGGTGAAAGTGCTTTGTATTGAAGTGGTTAAAGGAACAAGAATGAGAAGATAAAAAAAATGTTTCTTAGATATACTGTATATTTGGTCATCTGGGTGTTTTAGTGCTATTGATTATTGCTGTTATATTCAGATATTATATTTTATCAATCTAAAATGTTTATGCTTTTTTCATATCTATCTTATTTATGTGTTTTACACATGCTAGCACTGAGTTTTTAGTATATTTGCCAAAAATCTAAACTTTAGTGGCCATATTGTGGTGTGATCTTATTGTAACAATTCTGAAAAAAACATTCAGATAGAGTGGCTGGATCGTAAGGAAACAGAAAATGATTGTCTGTATATTCTCTGAGGAAGTCATTGAAAAACAATACTTGGCCTCAGAGTCTGTAGAGATTTTAAATGTTTCTACTTTGACACAAATTGTAAGTGCAATAAACAATTTACAATTGTCTTGTGGTCTAGTTTCAACACCACTTTACAGAGCAACTACAGGTGTGTCAAAAGTTTGTGTGAGTGCATGTTCTAAGACAGTAACTTGAGCACTGGGATCCCAGAGACTCAAGAGACACCCAAAGACAGATTTGGATGTCTATTGATTGGCTTCTAATATCTAAACATTGGCTTCTGTCCACCAGGGAGGTCTACACATATCAAAATGAATATTCAGCAAGATAAAGTAAAATTGTCTCTTTACTTCTAAACAAAGAGAGATTGTGGATGTAACATATTGATACATGTGATAGATAAGACTTGAACTTTAAGTTCTATGGGCCACATTCACGTATTTCCGCGTAACTTAGCCGCGGTGTAACCTATCACATTTAGGTTACACCGCCGCAAGTTTTACGGGCAAGTGCTTGATTCACAAAGCACTTGCCTGTAAAGTTGCGGCGGCGTAGCGTAAATCAGCCCGGCGCAAGCTCGCCTAATTCAAATGGGGCGGGGACTATGTAAATTAGGCGCATTCCTGCGCCGAACGTACTGCGCATGCTCCGTCCCTAAAATTTCCTGACGTGCATTGCGCTAAATGACGTCGCAAGGACGTCATTGGTTTCGACGTTAACGTAAATGGCGTCCAGCGCCATTCACGGATGACTTACGCAAACGACGTTAAATTTCAAATTTCAACGCGGGAACGACAGCCATATTTAACATTGGCTAGACCACCTAGAGGGCAGCTTTATCTTTACGGCGCGTATCTCTACGGAAACGGCATACATTTACTGCGACGGGCAAAGCGTATGTTCGTGAATCGGCGTAACTAGTCATTTGCATATTCTACGCCGACCGCAATGGAATCGCCACCTAGCGGCCGGCCTAGAATTGCAGCCTAAGATCCGGCGGTGTAAGTCACTTACACCTGTCGGATCTTAGGGAGATCTATGCGTAACCTGATTCTATGAATCAGGCGCATAGATACGACCTTTGTATCTCAGAGATAAGACGGCGTATCAGGAGATACGTCGTCGTATCTCTTTTATGAATCTGGCCCTATATATGAATCACACTGTGTTACGTGTTAGTCAATAGCAGGAAATCTTATTTCTGAGGAATAAATGTATGAAACCTTTATATGGAAGTTGCTAAAACATATTGCCTTATAACTTATATAATTTGTTCCAGAGGTGTATAACCCTGATTTCTGGGAGTAGTGCCTTAATACTAATGTTATGTTTTTAAGGGGTAGGCTGTACCATCTAAACTACAGCCTTTAGTCTCCAGCTTTTGTAGTGCTGGATTTTGTATAAATATTTCCATGTCACTGCTAGTGTAGAAAATGCCAAGCTTCATTTTCTTTTTCTATGTGCTACACCTAACCGTTCATCAGTAAGGCTGACCACCACTAAATGAGCTTAGTAATAAGGTCTAGGAGGATGGTGAAACAAAGCTCAGATTTCAGTCAAAGATTTGCAGAATCCAGCATCAACCTACAGTTGGCCATAAATGGTTCTAATCTCATCCTGTTCAGCAGGAACCAGCCATGATTCAAACAATGTATGGGTAGGCTTAATGGGCCAGATTCAGCAAAAACTGCGGCGGCGTAACGTATCGTCTTTACGTTACACCGCCGCAAGTTTTCAGCGCAAGTGCCTGATTCACCAAGCACTTGCGTGTAAACTTTTGGCGGCGTAGCATAAAGCCGTCCGGCGCAAGCCCGCCTAATTCAAATGGGGCGTGTACCATTTAAATTAGGCGCGTTTCCGCGCCGAACGTTCTGTGCATGCTCCCTTTGGAAATTTCCCGCCATGCTTTGCGCGAAATTACGGCACCCCGACGTGTTTGTGAATGGCGACGTGCGTAACGTACTTACACCGAAAAAAAAAAATTAAAATTTGACGCGGGAACGACGGCCATACTTTAACATGGCTGGTGTAAAGTTAAGCCTTGAAAAAGCAGGCTTAACTTTGCGACGGGAAAAAACGACTTGCGACGACGTAACACACGCAAGTACCTTCGTGGATCCCCGTAAAAGCTAATTTGCATACCCGACGCTGGAAAACGACGCAAACTCCACCCAGCGGCGGCCGAAGTATTGCAGCCTAAGATCCGAAGGCGTACGTAAGCCTGTCGGATCTTAGCCAAATGCCATTGTATCTTGTTTGTGAATCACAAATTCAGATACGACGTGGCAAATTTGAAAATACGCCGGAGTATCAGTAGATACTCCGGTGTATTTCTTCTGTGAATCTGGCCCAATGTTCCCAAGTTGACTGATCGTGTACAACCAGCCTGCCGCGGCTGTTATAGCCACTAGAAATAATCACTATGTTCTCCTGATGAGGACGGCTTGCCCCACCACACCATCCGTGGTTGCAGAAAATAAATTTGTTCCATCTATGGCCAGTCTAAGGAAATAAAATAAATATGTCTACAAAAAAAAAGTCCTGTATATATATATATATATATATATATATATATATATATATATATATATATATATATATATATATATATATATATATATATATATATATATAAACTACTACTAAAATAGCATAACCCCCTCTCACTATATTTAAGTCCTGCTTACCCATAACTAAATAAATAAATCAGTCAGTTTTTCTAATCCTTCTATGTTACTCTACAGTTAATACATAAATTGTAAGATTTTGTAACTAATGTTCAATGGCATGTAATTTATATCTTTACAAATAATTAAATCCCTACTAACATGGATGTTTGCTTTTTCTAACACTATTTGTTATTGATTGGGCTTGTCATCCTAAATTGTAGATGTTGATTTTTCCAGTCTTGTGCAATATGCTTTCTTGTCTCTGTACATATACATCTTTTTTTTTTTTTTTTTTTTTTTTTTTTTATTACACTTCAGACTCCGACCTCATAGAGTATGCGTATATACGCTCATGTTCTGTTTGCCAGCCCTTAGCGTCTCTAATTTTGGTTTCGCATCATTAGTGTAACTCTTTACCATTTATTTGCTTTATTTATTTATTCATTTACTTTTTTCGATATTTATACCATTTTTTTTTTTTTTTTTTTTTTTTTTTCCCTTTTTTTAATAATATGGGATTTGAGAGTTACATTTGTATCCTCTTCCCCACCCCTCCCCCCCCCTTCCCTATCCCCTCCCTTCATCCCCCTATCTCACCATAATTAATCTCGAGTTAATCTCTGATGCCACCGAGGTTTCCCTCTTCTTTTTTTTTTTTGTGGTGTTTTCTTAGCTCTCCTCCCTTAATTTTTCAGCATAGCTCCAAGATTTCTTAAAAATCCGCCAGTTATCCCATTTCTTATCTTGTGCTATGTTATTGCCTTCCAGTCCCTCTCTCAGTTCTTCCATTCTATATGTTTCTTCCACTGAGTCAATCCATTCCCACATAGAAGGGCAGTCCACCTCCTGCCATTTTCTTGGTATTAGCCTCTTGGCTGCATTCAGTAGGTGTGGCTCCAAGCTTTTTCTGTATTTTTTAATTCCTTCCTCTCCCCCATGGAACAGTACCACCCAGGGGTCCATCTTGATTTTCACCTTTGTGATTTCTTCTATGCACCCCAGGATTTTTTCCCAGTATTCCACAACTTTTGGGCACTTCCACCATAGGTGGGCCATGTTTCCCAGTTGACCACATCCCCTCCAACAGTCTCCCGTTTGTCCATCTCTAAATTTAGATAGTTTGTCTGGTGTCATATACCACCCAGTGATGCATTTATAACTCATCTCCGCGGTACGACTGTCTACCGCCGAGGAGTGTACCAGAGTCAACATTTTATCTATTGTGACCCTATCTCTTTGTGACCCAAGTTCCCTCTCCCATTTTTCAACGAATGGAGGAATCATTCGCCCGTCCACTTTCAGCAAGATCTTGTATAGTTTTGATATAGATCCCTTAACCCTCTCCGTTGTACATATTTTTTCTAGTTCGGTCAGTTGTTCCCCTGACCTTATTGGGTGTGGCAGGGTGTGAATAAAGTGGTCTAGCTGCTGATACCTCCACTCGTTAATTTCTATATCATTTTTTCTCTTTTTTAATTCTTGTAGTGACATTAGGTGCCCGTCTTTAATTACATCTCTTAATTGGATAGTATCCTTTTTTATCCAATTTCCTCCAATCTGTGTTTTACCCGGTGCAAAATAATCATTATTTTTTAATGCTAATAAGGGTGAGTTATATTCCTTTTCTAATTTTTTATATAATGTGTCCCAAATTTTTAGTGCGTTTTTTGTTATCTCATGTGTATTCTTATCAAGTGCCCTAAATTGGGGCGGGTTCCAAATGATCTTGTCCAACCTTGTTTTTGACAATTCGTTTTCAATTTTGACCCACCTTTTTTCTTTACTGGCTCTGGCCCACTCCACCACCCTCGCCATCATCACTGCGTCGTAATAAGTTTTAATATCTGGTACCGCTAGTCCCCCTTTTTTTTTGGGTTGTCTTAGGGTCTGGAGAGAAATTCTATGTTTCCTGTCTTTCCAAATAAAATTCATAATCTGTTTCTTTAAAGCTGAGAGAAGTATTCCAGGCAGACTTATAGGTATCATCTGAAACCTGTAAGTAATTTTTGGAAGTATAACCATTTTACAATAGTTAATTCGTCCTATCCAAGATAATGGTCTATTTTTCACCTTCCCTATTTCTTTCTTAATTTCGTTTAACAGGGGGATAAAGTTTATCTCGTACATTTTTTTTGTTGATTTTGCTAAATAAATACCCAGATACTTAAGTTCTTTTACCCACGAAAATCGGTGCTTCATTCTGAGATCCTTCTCTTCCCGCCTGTTTATGTTTATGTTCAGGATTTCGGTTTTGGCTTCGTTGATTTTAAAATTTGATATTTCTCCGTACTGCGTACATAGGTCTAATAGCTTTGGGATTGAAATTTTGGGGTTTGTCAGATAGAAGAGGACATCATCTGCAAACGCAGAGAGTTTGTATTCTTCCTCTCCTATTTGAACTCCTACGATATCGGGGCAGTTACGCACCCTGGCCAACAGAGGTTCTAAGGAGAGCACGAACAGAAGTGGCGATAGGGGACACCCCTGCCTTGTTCCGTTTTTCATTTTTAATGCTTGGGAGAGACTGCCATTTATTCTTATTTTTGCCCAAGGTTCCTGATATAGCGTCGCAATCCATCCCCTCATCCTTTGGCCGAATCCCATTTCCTCCAGGGTGCGTAACATGAGTCCCCAGTCTACTCTGTCAAATGCCTTTTCTGCATCTATAGACAAGAGTAGACCTGGGGACCCCGTCGCTTTCATTTTCTGGATTGTCAGTAATGCTCTCACGCCATTATCCCTCCCCTCTCTTCCTTGGATAAAGCCTGTCTGATCTGGGTGTATCAGGTTTGTCATTTCCCGTTTGACTCTCTCGGCCAGAACCTTTGCGAACAATTTAATATCGTTGTTCAACAAGGATATTGGTCGATATCCTGCACAGTCCCTCCTGTCCTTCCCCTCTTTATGGATAACCGTAATGGTTGCCTCTGAGGCCTCTCTACTTAGGTTAAAGTCTTTACCCAGTCCATTAAAATATTGACATAATTTTGGAATAAGAATCTTCTTACACTTTTTGTAATATAAAATGGTAAAGCCATCGGGGCCAGGGCTTTTACCTGAGGCTGAGCCTACAAGTGCCAGCTCAATCTCCTTTTCCGTTATTGGCCTATCTATTATAGATGCATCACTTTCACTTATTTTTGATAGCCCTGCTTCCTTCAGGAATTTTGTAATTTTGTTTATTTTTTCCCCTGTCTGTCCGTCCTTTTGTTCCACCGCGTACAGTTTTTCGTAATATACTCTGAAGGTTTCTGCTATATCTTTTGTTGTATGCATCTCCTCTCCCTTGCCATTTTTGATTTTATCTATATAATTTTTTGATTTCTTTTTCTGCACCATCCGTGCTAAGTGTTTATTTGTTTTATTCCCCCACAGGTATCTTTCCCTAGCTATTAAATTGAAGTCTCTTCTAGTTTCTTGGTCTAATAGTTCTTTTAGTTCGTTGCGTTTATTAACCAAGTCCATATACACTTCTCGTTGCTTTGCCATTTTCTTATGTTTTTGTTCAAGCACGCAGATCTCTTCTATCAATTTTTCTTTTTTACGACTTTTTTCTTTCTTTTTCCTTGCCCCCTCTGAGATCAGGACCCCTCTTATCACAACTTTGTGTGCATCCCACACAGTTGCTACTGAAACTTCCTCTGATTCGTTTAGCCTGAAATACTCCTCCAGCTCCTTTTGGACCCTTGTTAGACTAGTCTCATCTACCAACAGATGTTCATTCAATCTCCAATTTTGGGATAGCCCCTGATTTCCTGGGATCTCTATTGAGATGCTAACTGGGGCGTGGTCAGATATCGTCATGGTCTCTATTTTCGTCTCGACCACTATTTCTAACGTTCTATGATCTACCAATATGTGGTCGATCCTTGAATAGGTTCCATGCACCGGGGAATAGAATGTATAGTCACGTTGATCTGGATTAAAGACCCTCCACACATCTATCAGTTGACTCCTGTATAGAGTGTCTTTTAACTTTCTTAACTGAGCACTCTGTGCACCCGGTGTCTGGGACGTCTTATCTATTTTTGGGTTCATACATACATTGAAGTCACCTCCCATGATTATTCTCCCCCTCCCAAAATCTGTTAGCTTCCCTAATATTCCCAGGAGAAATTTTATTGGTAGAGAATTTGGGGCGTATATGTTTACTATGGTACACTCCATTTCTTCCAGTTTTCCCCTTAAGAAGAGGAATCTCCCCTCAGGGTCAGTCAGTCTCTCCGTTAATACGAACCGTGTCCTTTTTGAGAAACCAATTGCAATTCCTCTAGCTCTTTTGGAGATGGTATCTCCATAGTACCAAGTCGGGAAGTCTAGGGAGTATAGTCTAACATTTGATCCTAAAGTAATGTGGGTTTCCTGTAAAAAGGCAATATCTACTTTATATCTTTTCAGTTCCTTAAGGACTTTATGTCTCTTAATTGGGCTGTTAAGACCTTTCACATTGTACGATAAACATTTAATTGGTGGCATCTTTGATTTTTCTCTTTCTTTCTTTTCTGATTATTCTGGTGAGATAGTCCCCATCTCCTCCCCTCCCCCCCCCCCATCCACCTCCCCCCCCTCCCCCCCAACCTCCCCCCCAACCTCCCCTTTAGGCCAATTAATGACCTCTGGACCATCCTCTATGTCTGGCCCAGTTCCCTCTAGGTGGGGTCCTGGGATTGCCCCCCCCCCGATCTGATCGTAAAGCGGGGGGGGGTGGGATGAATATATCCCCTACCACCGCTGATCTCAATATAAGGAGAAAAAAAAAAGAAAAAAAAACATAAAACAAACATGGAACAAAGCAAAATTGGGGAATAAGCTATTATAGTTTAACTCATCATTTTCCTCCCTTGTCCTTTACTCCTCTATCCCCATCCTGGTAGATCAGGTAACTGAATATCTAGCTTTTTACAGAACTCTTCCAGGTCCTCCGGAAATCTCAGTGTTGCTGATCTTCCATCTTTTGTGCCGACCAGACAAGCCGGAAAACCCCAGGTATATTTGATGTTTAAATCTATCATCCGCTTTAAGAGTGGTTTTAACAGTCGTCTCCTTGCCAGGGTCTCAAGTGATAGGTCGGAGAATATCTGTAACTCTATCCCTTCGAAGACTATCGGGGATTGTCCTCTTAGTTTCTTCCACACTATTTCTTTGTCCTCATAGAGTCGGAATCTAATTATAACGTCTCTTGTTCGCTCTGAACTCGCTCTCTGTGGGTTCCCAACTCTATGGACCCTTTCGATCCTTATCGGGTCCTCTATTGGTTTTTCCAGCAGTGGGTTAAATATCTTCTGCATTATTTGCCTGAGGTCTTCTCCCCTCTCTTCTGGGATTGACCTTATCCTCAGGTTTTGTCTCCGACTTCTGTTTTCCTGATCTTCTATCTTATATAGGATAAGTCTCTGTTGTAGTTGTGTTTGACCTATTTGGTCCTTTAGTGTTTTTACTTCTTGTTCCTGCTTCTCTGTTCGATCTTCGATTGTTTCTATTCTACCGAGCAGGTGACCCAGATCTGTTCGCAAGTTCTGTATTTCCCCTTTAATTCCACTCTTGATCGCTATTTCCAATTTTTGCAACATCTCTGCCAATACTCCTTTTGATACGGTCTGCGAATCTGTATGTTGTTCCTCGGTCCTACTACTTTCATGTCCCTGCTCTATAATTCCTTCATCTCTTGACTCCATAGATGTCTCACTGATGTTTCCCCCATGGGGTTTTCCAGTATCCAGCTTCTTATCTTTGTTTGCTTGTTGTTGCTTTGTTGTTCCCTGGGTACCCTGAGTTCGTGGGCTTTCCCCTTTAGTCATAAATGGTCTAATTGAGCTAGTTGTAGTTGTATTACTTGGGGTTGTCTGGTGTCCCCCCTTTGTGGACCTGCTTGTCATTCTGCTCATGTTATTGTCCCTTCTTCTGATTCTCTTCCCCAGGTTGATCTTCTTCTGTCTCCTCTGCCGTTACCGTTGCCACAATAGTTACCTGACTCCCCCTCTCTGGGTTTTGCCCCAGTTGTCCCCTCCTTCCGTGGTGTTGGGCTATCTGAAGTAGGGTACTCTTCCCTTCCCCCCCTTTCTTCCTTCCCCTGGTTTAAACACGGTGGGTACGTTTTCTTTCCCTTTTTTTCCCTTTTTTCTTTCTCCTATAATTGTATAAAACAGGGGAAGCTCAATTTAGATTTCCTTCCATCCAGGATAGAGATGGAAAAAAAAAAAAAAAGGAGTATAAAGAAAAGAAAGGAGATAATCCCAGAAGAGAGGGGAAACCACAGAAAGAGGAAAAGAAAAAATACACCCGTGGGGGATGTATGCTATCGCTAGCTAACCCCTTCAGGCGCACGGTAAATTGAAATTCTTTTCCGTTCCCTGTTTCACGGTATTTTCTTGGTAATATGCCTGTGTCGGTCAGCTTGGTGGTATAGTAATATAGTGATATATTATGACCAAGAGCAGCTCATGTTTACCAGTACACGCCTGTAATTCCTTTCGAGTAAACTAGTTGTCTGAGCGCCGTTCAGGCCCTTAGTCCTCCCCTTTTTTTTCCTTTCGCCACTACCATGCACTTCCTGACACCCCCGTATCGTTTTATGTTTCCCTTTGGTAGTCCTTCTTACGGCCTGTGATCAATGTCTATGTTTAGCGTATTTAGAATGGTTCAGAAGGTCAGTTTGCTAGGTGTCAAATTCCCGGGAAAAAATAAATAAAAAAAAAAAAAAAAAAAAAAAAAAAAAAAAACACACACACCAAAGGAACTCACAGAAAAGGGCCACATAGGGTTTACCAGACAATCCTTTAGGGTTCCGTGCACTCTGAGTCTATATCCTCGCCTAGGCCTTTGTCATTTTTGCCTATGCCAGGGGAGTAATCCCCTCTATTTTTCTTCCTGTAGAGGTATATTACTACCCTCTCTCTGCTGAGGGAAAGGGGCCCCTGAAAGGCCAGGAACGTGCCTGCAATATTTCCTGTGCTTATCCGGTTTTTGAGGGTCACTTGACTGTAATGTCCTGGAATGGAGGTTTTTATCTGTTAAGGGGGGGGGGGTGCCGCTCTCCCATGCACTCTTTATGCCATATTTGCCTATAACTCAGTACCTCAGCCCTTCTGGATAAGGCGGACGGATGTGCAATCCCGCGTACATTCCTATATACTCCGGTTCAGATTTTAATCAGATGGCACATTCGATACCGAGTGGGGAGTTAGTATAGAAGGTTTCAAAATTATCCAGACCAATCTGTAAGCAATGTGATTACTAGTCAGAGGGGACTAGAGGTTTGATGTTTATAATCTCTTTATACTTTGCTTGCTAACAAAGATTGAGCACTTCTGGGAAATTGATCCGTTTTTTAAAGGTGGCTTAGAGTACTCACAGGTTTGAGGAAAAAAAAAGAAAATGACTTTGCGTGTATGCTGCTATGAGATGTGTAGCGGTAACAGTAATAATAAATCTGATCCGACCTTATCAGATGCGGTGGTGGGTGCTGGTAGATGTCATCCTCTCTTACACTCCCGCCGGTTTTTGCCTCCCTTCAAGCGTTCCACTTCTTACCTCTTCTCCCTTCCATCTTAGCTTCCTTACCCGCTATGGGTCCTGGTGCAGGCACCTAGCTCAGCGTGATGGGAGATGTAATGAGGAGCAGATTTAGCCCCTCTGTGAGAGCCGTTACCGTCCTCCACGCTACCGCGCTACACCAGTCTCCGGGGCCAGCTTCCGGACGACGGCGTGCAGCGAGTGGCGTGCGGTGGATGGGCAGCGGTGTCCAGCTCTCTCATCGGCGGGCGTGGAGCGTCCTCATCCCCGGCAGCTTCCCAGGTCTGCACACCACCTACGAGCGCGCCTCCTCCTCACACGTGCGCGCGCACCATCTTAATGAATGGTTTCCCTCCTTTCTAGCATTTCCTTTTATTGGTGTCCCTAAAAGGGCTGTTGATTTGACAGATCTAATTTAAAATTGCAATAACTATAATTTTAATCTTAAAGCAGTTTGCTCTGAGTCCATTATCAATTTGGTCAGTGATTTGAGATAATTTATACAAGAAATGAGGCTTAATTACACACACCATAAATACATACACACATCATATACACACATTCTATTGCACTTACTCATTCATGGAGTAACAAAATTGTTCAATATTTTCATGCCAAATAATGAATTTGGCAAAATGTAAATTAAAATAAATTGCAATTATCACAAAGATATTAATGATTGCCAGCTCTGCAACATTTTATCCCCATTCTGTAAGTGTCTATTGAAAAGGGTGATATTTCTAGGAAATTGTAAGCTTTTATCTGGTGATCAAAGTTGTTGGAAAGATCAGACACATGGCTCAATCAATTTAGAATAGTGATACAAGTGCAGTAATCCTTCTATCTTCATAAAATAAATGGAAGTTCTAATGGACTTGAAACAATAAAATAAAAATATGAAGGGGGTTTTATCCTTCCCCTCCACTACTTACCGTATATACTCAAGTATAAGCCAAGTTTTTCAGCCTTTTTTTGGGCTAAAAAATGACCCCCTCAGCTTATACTCGAGTCAGTACCTTGCCCATTGCAGAATTCGAGTCTGTGACATAGATGGTGGCTGTGCAGTTTTAAAAAATTGCACACGAGAGGGCGATCGTGATAGGCGGCACACTGAACATAGTGTTTTCTGGGAAACTGAGTGTACCGCCTATCACGGAACAGCACAAGGAGGAGCGAGTCAATACATTTTCCCAGTTTTTTGGTGGTAAAATTAGGTCCTTGGCTTATACTCGGGTTGGCTTATACTCGAGCATATACGGTAACTAAAAAAGAAAAATACTTCTGTCTGTGTTGCTGTTTTCCTTATTTCCTGTCTGGTGAAACTGTTATCACTGTGGCAGTAAATGAGAAGAACGCTCTCTAACAGGATCACAGTCATAGGTGTGCTCAGCCTATTGCATTAGGGTGTGCACCCCAAAGATCAAACACATAGTAGCGATCACTCGCGATGAAAGGGAAGGGCCGGTAAATATTTACTGAAACCCCCCCCCTTCCCACACTCATCCTAAAACATACCCGCAGCAACAGCTGGAGAGTAGGGAATCCGGAAGCGCTGTGGGGGGGGAGGAGGGGGGACACCAGGGCAGTAGGGGGTGATTAGGGTGTGCCTGGGCACATCTGGCACACCCTGTGTGCACGCCTATGATCACAGTTAAACCCTAATAGGAGTTGTAATCTTTCTGCATTCACAACCTAAAAATAAAGTTTGGGCTGAAAAACTGCTATTTATGATATCCTGTCATGCATGGCAACACATTTCTCTCATAAACCCCTATTATTTGGACCATTAACTTCTATACCTATTATGCTTGTTTGCCTGTTTGCCTATGGTAAGGTAATGTTTAGTACCATTGCTACTACTTTCAATTATTATATTTTATTTTATCACTATTGTTTTTTTTTATTATTATTTTCCAACAGTATACACAAATTATACATCTGCTAATAAACAAGACAACAGTTAAATAAAGATGTATAACAGATAAAACCTTATAAACATTTGCACTTATCCTGGAAATTTCATTTCTAAAAGCTTACAAATACACAGAAAGAGCACAGGATTAATTTTATGGAAAGCAAGCTTACATATTTAATAGTTCAGCCCTTACTACTATATTTCTGCCTGATTTGATTTACAAGTAATCCAGTGTTTTATTAATTTTACTACCATGAGACCTAAAAGCTAATGCAAAGTAGTTTTACAAACCACAGAAATAGTGAAAGAGTATTTCCCCTGGGTGCTTTAAATGGCAAAAGAGAACATCACATGAATCAGATGAAATTCAACATGACAGATGCAAACTTTTTTTAATATACACCATCCCGTGTATATATCATACTAACAAACTGATGGATGTAGTAGCTTTAAACATAATAACTGTGTAGCAATGTTTGATGTTTTTTAGCCTTTATTTTAATCTTTAAAATATACAGATGCAAATGTATTAATATACACCATTCTGTGAATATATCATACTATCTAGGGATGAGCTGAACTGCTCTGGGTTCAGTTCGGCAACTTTCAATGAACTTGCTTGGATGCTGAACCCAAACTCCATTGAAATCAATGGTAGCTCAATATGTTAAATCAGGGGTCTTCAAACTATGGCCCTCCAGTTTTTCAGGAACTACAATTACTACAAATCTGGTATTTCAGTAGTCCTAAGTAGAAGGAGACCAGTAACAAGCCTGAACACCATATCCAAGATCATGGAGAAAGCAGTAGTACAACAACTACAGCCCCATCTGGATGCCCACAAACTCCTAGATCCTCTGCAATCAGGTTTTCGCCCAGGCCATGGGACAGAAACGGCTCTCCTCAAGATATGGGATGACGCCCTCGAAGCAGCAGATGGCAGAGAATCCTGTCTCGTAGTGCTGCTGGACCTCAGTGCAGCTTTTGACATGGTAGACCACAACACCCTGCTCACTCGACTTAAAGAAGTAGCCGGAGTCTCAGACGCGGCCCTACCGCGGTTCGCATGTTTCCTAGAAAATCGAAAACAGACCGTGAAACTAGGAGGCTTCACGTCAGAAACACGGACCATTACATGCGGAGTCCCCTCTCCCTGGTACTCTTCAATAGGAATGAGCTTCGAGTTCGAGTCGAACTCATGTTCGACTCGAACATTGCCTGTTCGGTAACCAAACAAACAATTTGAGATGTTCGCGGCAAATTCGAAAAGCCACGGAACACCCTGTTAAAGTCTATGGGAGAAATCTAAAGTACTAATTTTAAAGGCTAATATGCAAGTTATTGTCCTAAAAAGTGTTTGGGGACCTGGCTCCTGCCCCAGGTGACATGTATCAATGCAAAAAAAAGTTTTAAAAACGGACGTTTTTCCGGGAGCAGTGAATTTAATAATGCTTAGAGTGAAACAATAAAAGTGAAATATTCCTTTAAATTTATTTCGTACCTAGGGGAGGTGTAAAGTTAGCATGTGAAATAGCGCATGTTTCCCGTACTTAGAACTGTCCCTGCACAAAGTGTCATTTCTGAAAGAAAAAAAGTCATTTAAAACTGGACTTGCGGCTATAATGAATTGTCGGCTCCCGGCAATTCAGAGAGAATTCATTCATAAAAAGAAAAAAAATAGCGTGGGGTTCCCCTCAAATTCAATTACCAGGCTCTTCAGGTCTGGTATGGATATTAGGGGGAACCCCGCCGTCAATTTAAAAAAACAATGACGCAGGATTCCCCCCAAATATCCATTCCAGACCCTTCAGGTCTGGTGTGGATTTTAAGGGGAACTCCACCCCAAATTTTTAAAAGTTGGGGACCCCCATATCCTGGCCCCCCCTATGTAAATTGGTAATGGGGTACATTGTACCCCTACCATTTCACGAAGGAAGTGTAAATAGTTGTAAAAAAAACACACACACACCGTAGAAAAAAGTCCTTTATTAATAAAAAATAAATAAAAAAATCCAGCGATGGTAATCCACTCGGTCCGGCTCCCTGCTCCAATGTTGTCTGTATCCAGCGACGGGTGATCTCCTCTCCGGTCCAACGATGAGAAGATCATCCAGAGCGCAGCATCGCCGACTGCCTCTCTCCGCCGGACACAGCCGGCGAATGAGCGGCTGAAGCTGTGACATTTCTTCATGTGACCCCGCCCCCTCTGACTCAAGGGGGAAGCCAGGCTTCCCCAGTGACGTAGCAGAGGGTGTGTCAGAGGGGGACGGGGTCACGTGATGGGTGGCCCCGCCTCACCTATAAAAGAAATGCCACAACGTTGGAGCAGGGAGCCGGCCCGAGTGGATTACCATCACATTTTTTTCTTTTTTTTATTAATAAAGGACTTTTTCGACGGTGTGTCTGTGGTTTTTAGAACTATTTACACTTTCTTTGTGAAATGGTAGGGGTACAATGTACCCCATTACCAATCCACATGGGGGGGCCAGGATCTGGGGGTCCCCTTTGTTAAAGGGGTCTTCCAGATTCTGATAAGCTCCCCACCCGCAGGCCCCCACAACCACCGGGCAAGGGTTGTGGGGGTGAGGTCCTTGTCCCCATCAACATGGGGACATCCTTCCCATGTTGAGGGCATGTGGCCTGGTATGGTTCAGGAGAGGGGGGGCACTCTGTCCCCCCCTCTTTTCTGCGGCCGGCCAGGTTAACGTGCTCGGATAAGGGGTCTGGTGTGGATTTTTGGGGGAACTCCACGCCATTTTTAAAAAAAAATTGGTGTGGAGTTCCCCTTAAAATCCACACCAGACCTGAAGGGTCTGAATGGATATTTGGAGGGAACCCCACGTCATTTTTTTTTTAAATTTGACGGCGGGGTTCCCCTAATATCCATACCAGACCTGAAGGGCCTGGTAATTGAATTTGGGGGGACCCCACGCAATTTTTTTATGAATGAATCCTCTCTGAATTGCCGGGAGCCGACAATTCATTATAGCCGCAAATCCGGTTTTAAATTACTGTTTTTCTTTCAGAAATGACACTTTGTGCAGGGACAGTTCTAAGTACGGGAAACATGCGCTATTTTACATGCTAACTTTACACCCCCCCAGGTACAAAATTTAAAGGAATATTTCACTTTTATTGTTTCACTTTTAGCATTATTAAATTCACTTTTCCCGAAAAAACTGCAGTTTTTAAAACTTTGTTGTGCATTGATACATGTCCCCTGGGGCAGGACCCAGGTCCCCAAACACTGTTTAGGACAATAACTTGCATATTGGCCTTTAAAATTAGCACTTTATATTTCAAACGTTCGAGTCCCATAGACTTTAACAGGGTTCTAAAGTTCACACAAACGTTTGGTGTGTTCGCCAGTTCTGGTGCAAACCGAACAGGGGGGGTGTTCGGCTCATCCATACTCTTCAACATCTACATCTGCCCACTCCTTCAAATCATCAGCAAACAGGACCTGCGCTACCACTCTTATGCTGACGACACGCAACTTTATTTTCGAATCACCAACAAAGAACACCAATATCAGAAACTAGGAAAATGCCTTACTCTGATCGATAATTGGATGACTGAAAGCTCACTCAAACTCAATGGATCCAAAACAGAACTCCTTATCCTTCACGCAATTCGTAAATCGAATTCTAGGACCACATGCACACCACACACCACCCTTGGACAAACCATCATCCCAAGCAACAAAGTCAAAAGCCTCGGAGTCATCTTTGACTCAGACATGACAATGGACGCACAAATAGGAGCAGTAGTCAGCGGTTCTTACCATCTTCTCCGCATGCTACATAGACTCACCCCCTTCATCCCGGAAGGTGATAGAGCAGTAGTGGCTGGAACAATTATCAATTCCCGGCTGGACTACGCAAACTCCCTCTACTTAAGACTACCGAAATACCAGAATTTGCATCTTCAAGTCGTCCAGAATACAGCTGCCAGACTGGTAACAGGTAAAAAAAAATTGGGATTCTATCGCCCCTGTCTTGAGGTCCCTCCACTGGCTAGCCGTAAAGGATCGGATCACATTCAAGACACTCTGCCTCATCCACAAATGCGCACAGGGAAACACGCCTCAATACTTAAGCGAGAAAATTAAACCTTACGACACCAATCGCGTGCTTCGGTCTACCAACCAAAACCTTCTCCAAATCCCCAAATCCTGCTACAAATCGAAGAGAGAACATAGATTTGCTGTCCAAGGACCTTGGCTATGGAATGCTCTACCCACGACCGTTCATATGGAAGAAAACCATTGGACTTTTATGAAAAAATTAAAGACCCACCTCTTCTGAATGATCAGCACGACAATGGATGCAAGTGCCTTGAGGTGATTCGGTTCGCATTTGTTAGCGCTATACAAGTTATCCACTCACTCACTCACTCACTCACTCACAATTCCCATCATGCCTAGTCATGTCTGTGAATGTCAGAGTTTTACAATGCCTCATGGGATGTGTAGTTCCGCAACAGTTTGAGGATGCTTGTGTTAAATCAAGAATGCCCATTTTCTGGGCTAATAGGCAATGAGTTGTCAAAAAATAGAATGGAGGTAGGCACTGCCCTTGGAAACATGTACCAGTGTAAAAAAAATCCATTTGGCTGTGCGCAGCGATTTTTAAAGCACTGATATTTGCAAAGGAAATGGTTTTAAATTTCCATCAAATGAGATTTCCCTTCTGGTTTCTTTTAAAACAAATGCACACTGATCCCTCCCAAAGGCCCCCCCAAAGATTTGGGGGCATACAGACCCATACAGACCCAATGTATTGGTGACACCAGTAGCCAGTTACTAAAGAATGAGGATGCTGTAATATATATGTTTTTTTTTATAAGTTCAGGGTAATATACCCATCTGTTTATATTCATTTATATACATATTTTTTGATCATCTACACCGGCTAATAGGCCAGGAGTCCTCCATCATCTGCAACTGTTGGTGCTCCTCCCAAAGAAGTGAGACTCTTCTTGCAAAATGCGTCGAGATTTAGCACGGTCACCCTAGACTTTTGACAGTCATCTGCATGACACAATCAGATCCTATGGAAAGGTCCATGATATAATTGCAATATTGATTTATACGCTGATATTTAATATGTGGTTTATTTTCTGTATTAACTGTGGTTTTTAAATGTTTGTTAAATAAATCATTTATACTTTTTAATTGAGGTGTGCTCCTTAAAAGTTCCAAAGGCATTTTTTTTATTGTGTGCATACTATTAGGGACTGAGTATCACCTCCACCCATCTTAGATCTTAGGCCCCATACACACGAGAGGATTTATCCGCAGATACGGTCCAGCGGACCGTATCCGCGGATAAATCCTCTCGAGGATTTCAGAGGATTTCTATGCGATGGCGTGTACACACCATCGCATTGAAATCCACGCTGAAATCCTCTGCCGATGACGTGTCGCGCCGTCGCCGCTATTATGACGCGGCGACGGGCGCGACGCTGTCATATAAGGAATTCCACGCATGCGTCAAATCATTACGACGCGTGCGGGGAATCCCTTTAGACGGATGGATCCGGTAAGTCTGTACAGACGAGCGGATCCATCCGTTGGAATGGATTCCAGCAGATGGATTTGTTGAGCATGTCAGCAAATATCCATCTGCTGAAAATCCATCCCAGGGGAGATTTCTCTGCGGATAAATATCCGTTGGCGTGTACACACCATAGGATCTATCCGCAGAAACCCATTTGATGGGATTTATCTGCGGATAGATTCTATGGTGTGTATGGGGCCTCAGGCTAGCTTGACTTTGTCTGCAATATATATATATATATATATATATGTAAACTACATTTTAATGTGCAATTTGTTACTGAAACATTGCTAGGTTTGCCATAACTATACAATAATTCAGAAATAAAAGAAACACACATTTCCAAGAACACGGACAATATTTCAGTTTGTGCGGTTTACATTTAATCTTTGTTTTCCATATAAAATCAATTATCTTGAATGTTATGTAAAATCAATTAAGTATAAAATGTTAAACCACAATCAAAGCGTACACTGGGTAGTGTAAAATATGAAAATTACAAAATGTATTGTGTGTACAGTGGCTGCTACTGCTTTAGATTTGGAAAAGCCCTAGTATATGATTTATCTCTTCTTTTCCATGTAATAAGCCTTAATGGGGGATTTGGAAACAGCTTTGCCTTTAGAATGCTTGAGGCATATGCATGCATATTGAGGATGGCCTTCAATTATGCAGATGTTAGTAGTTACATAAAAAGTTTGTGAGTACAGGGTAATCTAACTTTTTTTTCAGAACGAACATCAGAGACTAAAAATATGTATACTTTATACACAGATAAAAAATATAGGGCCAGATTCATCTAGGTCGCCGCATCTTTGAGGCGGCGTAGCGTATCCTATTTACGCTACGCCACCTTAAGTCAGAGAGGCAAGTGCTGTATTCTCAAAGCACTTGCCTCCTGAGTTACGGCGGCGTAGCGAAAATGGGGCCGGCGTAAGCGCGCTAATTCAAATGAGGATGAGGGGGGCGTGTTTTATTTAAATGAATGGTGACCCGACGTGATTGATGTTTTTTACGAACGGCGCATGCGCCGTCTGTGTACATATGCCAGTGTGTATTGCGGCAAAGTACGCCGCAAGGACGTATTGGTTTCGACGTGAACGTAAATTACGTCCAGCCCCATTCACGGACGACTTACGCAAACAACGTAAAATTTCTAAATTTCGACTTGGGAACGACAGCCATACTTAACATTGGCTACGCCACCTAGGGGGCAGCTTTATCTTTACGCCGGCATACCTCTTACGGAAACGGCGTATCTTTACTGCGACAGGCAAGCGTACGTTCGTGAATCAGCGTATCTACTCATTTGCATATATTACGCCAAACTCAATGGAAGCGCCACCTAGCAACCAGCGGAAATATTGCACCCTAAGATACGACTGCGCAGGCCGTCGTACCTTAGGTAGGTTTAAGTGTATCTCAGTTTGAGCATACACTTAAACATACGACGGCTTAGATTCCGAGTTACGTGGGCGTATCTACTGATACGCCGGCGTAACTCTTTGTGAATCTGGCCCATAATATTTAAAGATATTTGATAAGTATATACGTGAAATCAAATCCTTGCTTTTGTCTGTAACCCTATTGATACCATATTTTACTATAAACTGTACTACAACTCAATTGTTATATTCAAGATGTGTATGTGATCATTTTATTATCACATTGTATTGTGTTTCCATGTTCAACCAATAAAAACTTTGTGAAACAAAAAAAATATATATAATAGACAATTCATTTTAGCATCCTTTCATATGGGTTCAATTGATTCAGCATTTTAACTTAAAGCTGAACTCTAGGCAGATATAAACTGTAAAATACACAAAGTATAAATATGGCCTTGTATTTTAATAATATATGCTACTGCATAGGCACAAAAAGTTCTTAAAGTCCCTCTGAATAGTCCTACAAATATGCGCTGAGTTTGCCAGTGAAATCCACCTAATGGTGATGTGAAAATAATGCTGCACTGTAGGCTGTACCTGCTTGAGATACAGTAGGATGAAAAAATGTTGCAGTGGGCATAGCTATCAGTAATGCTGATTCACAAGCCTGTAGCTTTTCAATAAGCACCTGCCCATGCCTAGTCCTGCCCACTGCTTATTGGACTGAAGACCCTGTCTCAGTTGGTAACAGAATTTGTTCACTGCAATTACAGCTGCAAGTCATTTTGGGTATGTCTCAAACTCTACCAGATTTGTACATCTAGAGAGAGACTATTCTTCTCTGAAAAATAGCTCAAGCTCTGTCAAATTGGGTGGAAAGTTTCTGTGAACAGCAATTTTCAAGTCTTACTACAGAATCTCAATTGTATTTAGGTCTGGACTTTGACTGGGCCATTCTAACACATACATATGCTTTGATTTAACCCATTCTATTAAAGCTCTGGCTGTATGTTTAGGGTTGTTGTCCTGCTGGAAGGTGAACCTCTGCCCCAGTCTCAAATCTTTTGCAGACTCTTATGCCCTGTACACACGATCGGTTCGTCTGAAGAAAACGGACCGATGGATTTTTTCATCAGCTATCCAATGAAGCTGACTTTCATCAGTCTTGCCTACACACCATCGGTTAAAAATCCGATTGTGTCTAACGCGTTGACGTAAAACACAACAACGTGCTGAGAAAAATGAAGTTCAATGCTTCCGAGCATGCGTTGACTTGATTCTGAGCATGCATGGATTTTTGACCGATGGATTTCACCACAGACGATCGTTTTTTTTTTCTATCTTTTTTTATCCATACGAACATTTTTAAACAGGTTCTATTTTTTTTCACCGATGGGAAAAAAACGATGGGGCCCACATACGATCCCTCAGTCCGTTTTCATCAGATGAACCCATCATGTGTACAGGGCATAATAACAGTGTTTCTTCTAAGATTGCCCTGTATTTTTATTTTTTTGTCAATGATAGTTTTATTAAGGGAATAGTAAGTACAGAGTTCAGAATAAACACAAGTACAGCAAATTAGTATACTAGGCGCAGACATTCATGAACATTCATGAACTTCTGAACCAAAAAAAAACTGAATATAACAAGGAAACAGGGGACTAGATAAAAGAATATAACTACATACATACTGTACATATATATTAATGGCCGGTCCTTAGCATGGCCACCATTTTTATATCCAATGCAACATAGAAGTACTTTATTTAAACTTATCTGGACCCTAGGCCAGTAAAAAAAAGGGGGGGGGTAAATGGGAACATAATAACAAATCACTAGTGGGAAGATCGTTGGTGAGGGAACCTAAGGCCAATATCGTCAGTGGGGTGAGTATAAAGGTCATCTAGGATTGCCCTGTATTTGGCTCCATCAATTGTCCCATCAGCTCTGACCAGATTTCCTGTCCCTGCTGAAGAAAAGCATCCCCACAACATGATGCTGTCACCACCGTGTTTCACGATGGGGATGGTATGTTCATGGTTATGTGCAGTGTTAGTTTTGAGCCACACATAGCATTCTGCCTTTATTCCAAAAAGTTTCATGTTGGTCTCATCTGACAAGAGCACCTTCATGTTTGCTGTGTCCCCTACATGGCTTCTTGCAAACTGCAAACGGGGACCTCTTATGTTTTTTTTTCAACAATGGCTTTATTCTTGATATTCTTCCATGAAGGCCATACAGTATTTGTAAAGTCTATCTGAGATGTGGCTCTCTGCAGCTCCTCCAGAGTTACCATGGGCCTTTTGGCTGCTTCTCTGATTAATGCTTTCCTTTTCGGGGCTCTCAGTTTGGGTGGAAGGTCATGTCTTGGTAGGTTTGCAGTTGTGCCATACTCTGTCTATTTTCACATAATAGATTGAACAGTGCTCCGTGAGATGTTCAAAGCTTGGTATTTTTTTATGTTGTATTACCTAACACTTCTTTAGAATTTTCCACAACTTTATACCTGACCTGTCTGGTGTGTTCCTTGGCCTTCATGATGCTGTTTGTTCACTAAGGTTTTCTAAAAAACCTATGAGGGCTTCACAGAACAGCTGTATTTATACTGAGATTAAATAATAATTTACTAATTATGTGACTTCTGAGGGAAATTGGTTCCACTAGATTTTAGTTAGGGGTATCAGAGTAAAGGGGGCTGAATACAAATGCTCACCACACTTTTCAGATATGTATTTATTGGCGTATAACACTCAGTTTTTTACCCTGAAAATAGAGGGTTGAACTGTACCTGCGTGTTATACGCAGGGGGCCGTGGAAAGTTTTTTTCCTGAAACTTCCCTCTTAAAGTTAGGGTGCGTGTTATACGCCGATAAATACGGTATTTATTTGTAAAAAAAAATGAAAACCATTTATTATTTTCGATAGGTAGGGAGACCGCTTCTCCAGGTGAGCACAGGCAGGTAATCAATGTCCACTCAGGAATCACACGGGTGCTGGCAATGCATAGAATTAAGCAGGTGGGAGAATGGATGGACAGCCGCACTCCAAAAAGTCTTGTTGAAAAAAGACGTGCTCTTTATTGTAAAAAGGAAAAAATGCACAGCACACAACAGCATACAGTGGGATAGACAGCTGACGCGTTTCACATTAACAACTAATGCTTAGTCAAAGCTGGCCAAGCATTAGTTGTTAATGCAAAACGCGTCAGCTGTCTATCCCACTGTATGCTGTTGTGTGCTGTGCATTTTTTCCTTTTTACAATAAAGAGCACGTCTTTTTTCAACAAGACTTTTTGGAGTGCGGCTGTCCATCCATTCTCCCACCTCATTTATTATTTTCCTTCCACTTCACAATTATGTGTCACTTTGTGTTGGTCTATCATACAAAATCCCAATAAAATATAAATGTACGTTTTTGGTTGTAACATGACAAAATATGGAAGATTTCAAGGGGTATGAATACTTTTTCAAGGCACTGTATTTAGATTCGTTGTTTGCCTGGAGTTAATTTGCACAGCTGATTTTGTTTTAGCTAGATAATGATCTTGGTCTGCTTGCATTGAAGCAATGCTAATGTTATTTCATTTATGATAATTCTATCACAGAGCAAATGCTGAAAATTAATGACCATCTTAACTGTATTCATTTTAAAATATTGTACTGTAGAAGTGCTATTATTATGAAGTTTTTCATGTAAGTCTAGTTGGAAAAAATGGCAATCTTAAATAATTAATTTAACCTATTAAACTATATCAAAGTTTCTAGGGGCGCTTTCCACAGTGGCTAAAATAGGGATTTCCTCAAACATGTGTTTTTGATACTTTAACAATACCCCTCCAACTTTCATAGAATTAGCTTTTGCTTGAGGCCAGTTCAATATCCTCCAGTGTGCTACAGTACACACTACAATTACTAATTATTACTCTAAGATGCCTTTGGCAAAACTATTTCAGGCTAATTTATACAGCATTTATATGTGTATCGGCAGTACAACACAGAATTCAAAAGCTACAAGAGGATATGCCTTATCTATTTTGCTTGTTGCAGTGAATATAAAGACCTTAATAGCAGGTAATTAGCAGTTACTATTATTTATTTAGTTTAGATATATTAAAAAAATATGTTAGCATGAGAGAGCACAATAGGTTGAATTGCTTATGCATAGTTAACATTTTGTAGTAGCCTGTATATTGTTAGTCAACTGAATATAAATCTGACAGACACATTCATGTTTGGAGAGATGAAAGACACACTGAAACACACAGAGGTTGATTTTCTAAAGTCAATTTTTTTTTTTTTTAAATTAGCAAAGAACCCCGGGCCAGATCCAGAGAGAGAGTACGCCAGCGTATCTACTGATACGCCGGCGTACTTTCAAATTACCTGCGTCGTATCTTTAGTTTGAATCCTCAAACCAAGATACGACGGCATCTGGGTTTGATCCGACAGGTGTACGGCTTTGTACGTCTTCGGATCGTAGATGCAATACTTCGGCGTCCACTGGGTGGAGTTTGCGTCGTTTTCCGCGTCGGGTATGCAAATGAGCTTTTTCCGACGATCTACGAACGTACGCTCGGCCGTCGCATTCTCTTACATCGTCTCTAGTCAGCTTTTTCCGGCGTATAGTTAAAGCTGCTATTTTGCGGCGTATAGATAGACTTGCCATGTTAAGTATGGCCGTCGTTCCCGCGTCGAAATTAGAATTTTTTTTATTTTTTGCGTAAGTCGTCCGTGAATAGGGATGGACGTTCAAGTTAAAAAAATGACGTCATTGCAACGTCATTTTGCGCAAAGCACGGCCTGAAATTTCGAAACGGAGCATGCACAGTTCAATCGGCGCGGGGTAGCGCTTTGTTCAAATGAACCACTCCCCCTAATCGCCAATTTGAATTCCGCCGCCAGAAATACCGCCGACGCAAGACGTACTGCGCATGCTCCCGACACAAATTTCCCGATGTGCTTTGCGCGAAGTTACGATGCGCCAAGGTTTTGTGAATCGCGACGGGTAAAAAAGAGTTGCGGCGGGAAAAAAAGAGTTGTGCCGGGAAAAAAAAACGATTTAAAAAAAAAATTGAAAGCGACGCGGGAAAGATGGGTATACTTTTACATGGTGTACTAATTTTACACTTTGTAAAAGCAGCCCTATCTTTGCGACGGCAAACTAACACTTGCGGCAACTTTCCGACGGGAAAAGGTTCCGTGGATCGCGGTAAGTGCTAATTTGCATACCCGACGCTGGTTTACGACGAGAACTCCCCCCAGCGGCGCCCGCGGTATTGCATCCTAAGATCCGACAGTGTAAAACAATTACACCTGTCGGATCTTAGGGATATCAATGCGTAACTGATTCTATGAATCAGCCGCATAGATAGAAACAGGGATACAACGGCGTATCAGCAGATACGCCTGCATATCCCTTTTGTGAATCTGGCCCATTGTTTTTAAAGTATGAAGAGGTGAGGAAAAAGTTGATTTTTATTTTCCTGCAAAGGTCTACTGTGATCTTTCAGGCAACTACAGTATCTATATGCTTACTGCTGAACACAAAAAAACTAAGCTGTTTAAGACTAATCTGCTATTGTATCCTCTCCTCCCAGATATGTTTAGGGCTTAGAAAGAATTATTTTTTTCACTAATTAAAAATGCTTTTATTGGCAGTACTAAAACCTTCAAGCTTATTTTGAACAGTGGTGAAAAAGGTAGGAAATGTAAAGCAAGCAGTAACAATAGCAACCAGAGGACATGCATTTACTGATCTAATTACACAAAATTGAAATTTGAATGTCTGTACATACACATACCCATTTTCGTCCCACTGTCTCACAGAATAAGCATGCTTTTTTCATATTAGAAAAAATGCTTCAACTGTTTTTGTTTTTTCAAATTCATTAAATTATTATTTTCAAAAGTAAATATATATTTGTACATTTGTGAATTGCACAGTTAGGAAGAGTTATAGAAATAGCACATATTCTTTAGATGTGTTAACCACTTACCCCCCGGACCATATTGCTGCCCAAAGACCAGAGTACTTTTTGCGATTCGGGACTGCGTCGCTTTAACAGACAATTGCGCGGTCGTGCGACGTGGCTCCCAAACAAAATTGGCGTCCTTTTTTTCCCACAAATAGAGCTTTCTTTTGGTGGTATTTGATCACCTCTGCGGTTTTTATTTTTTGCGCTATAAACAAAAATAGAACGACAATTTTGAAAAAAATGAATATTTTTTACTTTTTGCTGTAATAAATATCCCCCAAAAATATATAAAAAAACATTTTTTTTCCTCAGTTTAGGCCGATACGTATTCTTCTACATATTTTTCGTAAAAAAAAATCGCAATAAGCGTTTATTGATTGGTTTGCGCAAAAGTTATAGCGTTTACAAAATAGGGGGTATTTTTATGGCATTTTTATTAATATTTTTTTTACTAGTAATGGCGGCGATCAGCGATTTTTTTTTTGGTATTGCGACATTATGGCGGACACTTCGGACATTTTTGACACATTTTTGGGACCATTGGCATTTTTATAGCGATCAGTGCTATAAAAATGCATTAGATTACTATAAAAATGCCACTGGCAGTGAAGGGGTTAACACTAGGGGGCGGGGAAGGGGTTAAGTATGCCTGGGTGTGTTCTTACTGTGGGGGGGGGGTGGCCTCACTAGGGGAAACACTGATCCTCGGTTCATACAGTGTATGAACCGAAGAAAAGCATTTCCCCTGCTGACAGGAACGAGAGCTGTGTGTTTACACACACAGCTCCCGTTCCCCGCTCTGTACCGAGCGATCGCGTGTGCCCGGCGGCGATCGCGCCCGCCGGGCACACGCACGGGAGTCGGGGGCGAGCGGGGGGCGCGTGCGCGCGCCTCCGGCGGCGCGCGTGCGCCCCTAGTGGCGGCTAAAGGGTAGGACGTCATAATACGTGATCTCGCCTAGGAGAGCCACCTTGTGGACGTATTATGACGGTGCGGCGACGGCAAGTGGTTAATACTAATAACAATGTAAAAATGTATTAATTTGTAATCTAGTACAGAAAACAATATTTACATGCTCTCCTGGTACTAATTAGTGCAGATTTCCCTGCTTGGATCTGATGAAGATGAACAGATGAACTGTTTAAAGCGGAGTTCCACCCAAAAGTTGAACTTCCGCTTAAACCACTCATTGCCCCCTTTATATGCCACATTTGGCATGTAATTTTTTTGGGGGGAGTGGGGGCTTCAGTAGGAGTGGGACTTCCTGTCCCACTTCCTCTTTCCGCCCAGGGACCGCTTAGGCGTCATATCGCCTACGGTGGCCCCCTCCCTGTAGGCCAGGGACATGCAATTAGCGGACCTCCAGCTGTTGCCAAACTACAAGTCCCATCATGCCTTTGCCTCTGGGTGTTATGCTTGATGCTGTCAGAGTCTCGCTATGCCTCATGGGACTTGTAGTTTGACAGCAGCTGGGGGTCTGCTAATTGCATATCCCTGCTGTAGGTCATGGGTGCTCAACCTGTGGCCATTCAGCTGTTGTGGAACTACAAGTCCCATGATGCTTTGCAAGCCCCTGACCGTTTCAAGCATGACTTCCAAAGGCAGAGGCATGATGGGACTTGAAGTTCTGCAACAGCTGGAGGGCCACAGGTTGAGCACCAATGCTGTAGGCGATCGCCTGGTAAACGTGACAGGTCCCAGGCGATCGTCTGACCACTCACAGAGCGCAGGGCTGCTCGCGCATTTGCAGTGAGTGCCCGGCCATGAAGCCGAAAGCTGTCACGTCCAGGTGCCCACACTAGGAATGAAGAAGCCGGCCGGAGAGGGGGGAGAGGAGTGGAGCTCCGGGGCGTCGCGTCGCTGGACCATGAAGTAGGTGAGTGTCTGTTTATTAAAAGCCAGTTACACTTTTTGTTGCTGTTGACTTTTAATAAACATAAGAAAAGCCTGGAACTCCCCTTTAAGTACTATTGTTTAGCCAGGACAACCATCATTTGAAGCTGCTTGGTATTCTTAAGCCTAACACAGTCTCACCTTGGAAACCATTGCTTTTCAATGGATTTCTGAAGCCTGCATTGAAGCAGCTTGATGTTAAATTTACATTAGCTTACTGGTGGAGCTCCACATGGGGAAGGCTCCCATCAATCATCAGAATGGGAACAATTGAACAAGTTTTACTTTCTGAACCTAAAAAAACCTTTTAATTAAACAAGACAAGCTTTTGGCAAAGGTTATTTTTTTTAGCATTTACAATTTTCTGCATGTTTCTGTTTATTAACAAAAATAGTACGCTCTATCTTGTTTAGGTACAAATCAATGTTTGGCTTCGGTATGCTTTGCAATGTGTATCCTATAGGGTTTCTTGGCTATTCTTAGGGGAGCCTACAGGAATTATTTTAGACGAACTGAAAAGCAAACAAAAAGAAACAACATTCTCTTGAGATACTGCATGAATGACATAATCAATATTTTTATTGAAGCAAGAAGGGATCTCACATTCATTTGGTCATCTACAGAGTATTCCAGGTTTACAACACTGAATACCACATAATAGCATTCTGGTTTTCATCAGAAGAGGAAAAAACACTAGAGATAAGCAAACTGAATAAACCAAGCTTACATTTTCTACAAAAAAAAAAGTTGTTTAAATGTGAATTTATTTCTGAGAAATGTATATAAAAGTAAAGAACAAACAGCGTTCAGTTTTAAAGTAGCTAGTTAACAGCCCTGTGAATATAGATTTGCAGAATTCCACTGCATACCTCAGCTAAACATAAAAGTCTTTCTAATTCTGAAGGTAGTGTTGAGCAAATGAAAGTCTGAATCAGAGAATTGCTATTTTTTTCAGCTGCATGTATTTATGCTAATCCAGTCTGCAGAGAATCATAATTGCCTTATTTCCTGAAATGTAGGAATTGCAGATGCAGACCAGGTGCATCTGCATGCAAGTGTTCAGGCAAATAAAAATGTGCAAATTGCAAATTCTTCATAATGTCTGTCATTACTTGATACTTATAGATCTGCATCAAGTACAAAAGTATAGTGATCTTTGGGTTTTGGTAAGTTGGTCTTATGGTGGCTATTTTGGACCATGTAATTTGTTAGTGATTGTGGGTTTTAGGATTGTTTACAATGTTTATATTGATTTGACCAGTGCATAATTCCTTATCATCCAGGGCAAAGTAATAGGATGTTTTTATAGCCTACCTTCTATGCTACTAATAATTGCCTTGTTGATGTGTGCTGGAGTTTACATAGGCAAGGATCTTTGTCACACTACAAATGACAGTGCTAGGGTCTGGCTGCTCAGGTGTCATGTGTTATGCTGCGTACAGACGGTCGTTTTTTGTGATGAAATAAAACAACGTTTTATATCATGAAATAAAACGACGTTTTTGAAACTTCAATTTTAAAAACGATGTTGCCTACACACCATCGTTTTTTTCAAAATGCTCTAGCAAAGCGCGGTTACATTCAGCACTCTTTTCCATTGAAGCTCGCTTCATACCTTGCTTCTGAGCATGCGCGGGTTTAAAAACGTTGTTTTAAACGTCGTTTTAGCTACACACAGTGATTTTTTATGACACAAAAAACGACGTTTTGAAAAACGACACAAAAAATTGAAGCATGCTCAAAAAAAAATTTTGTCGTTTTTCAGAAGACATAAAACAACGTTTTCCCCACACACGGTCATTTTAAATGACGTTTTTAAAAACTTTGTTTTTTTTCATCACATAAAGCGACCGTGTGTACGCGGCATAAGTCATGTAATAGTTGGAGATAAGAGTAAAGGGCTCATGTTCCTTCATTCCCAGATGATCTGACTAATGAATGTGTGGCACCAATATGTAGATATACCAATAGCAGAAGGGAACCTGGTACTTTAGCCTTAAAATGCACATAATTTACTATTTTTTTTACTGAAGGTCTAAAATCATTGATGTTCGGTGGCCATCCCTCTCTATATTACAAATAATACACTTTGGAAAGAAACAAATATGCAGCTTGTGATGTTTGGTAGCTTGACAGCTAGCTTGTTCATTCTCCCATTAAAATCCTTGTCATTATTATCAGCATAATAATCATCATGGAAAACTTCTGCACATCTCCAAGACAGGAAATTATTATCAAACCTATGCTGTGGCATTTAAAACATGGTATGAGCTTATCATGCCAAAATATGCCATAAAGGCCCAGCACATTCCATGTGTTTCTATCATTAACAGAAATACAAGCAAATGCAATGACTAAACCATTGACATCATGGTGAACTTGCAGCTGTATGCCTCATTTAAAGTCCCAAACAGGGGCGGACTGACCATTCGGGCAATCGGGCACTGCCCGAGGGCCCCATGCCACTAGGGGGCCCCATCAGGGTTGCCAGCCTCAGTAAAACCAGGGACAGTATGTAAAAATCTGTTTTTAAAAAAAAATCCTAATATTATAGCTGCCCCGCCTCTCCAGTACCTTTTCAGTGTGTGTATGTGTATTCTGTGTGTGTATATTATGTGTCTGTGTATGTATAATGTATGTGTGTGTACACTGTGTGGCCCCATCGTCTCTTATTGCCCGGGGGCCCCATCATCTCCTATTGCCTGGGGGCCCCATCATCTCTTATTGCCCGGGGGCCCCATGAGTTGTCAGTCCGCCCCTGGTCCCAAACCCCCCCTTTGTATTACATATTTGCCCAGGGATAGAGGCACAGGATTTTACCAGATTTTGGTGTCATTTGGCCTCCCATCCATGTTTTTACATGTTTTTCTCTTTTACATCATGGTGAAGTTTAGTTAAGTGTGTGCACAAATGGAGTACTAGACATGTTTTTTGTTTTCTGTAACATGTGACTTGAAAAAGGTGGATGATGCTGAGCAAGTACAAAAAGCAGAGATGAAATTTATATTAATATAAATTACAATTGTATTTAGTAGTGAAGCACTGAGATACTGAAAGATCTGACCATCGGCAAAAGTGAGGCATGCATCTGCAATGCTTTTGTATTGAGGGATTTGTCTGCTAAAGCAATGCCTTCTGTGAGGCAGAGCGAATGAATGGGCAGGGAAGACAGAGAGAGATGCAAGACAGCATGAGAGAGTCTACTGAACACTACCCTAACATCAAAAGGGCATATCATTTTCTTCAGTATCTGCCTTAAAGTATTTCTAAAACCTAAACGTTTTATTCGTTATTGCCAGCTGTCACTGGAAATAAAAGTGAGGACAATTTTGGAATTATCTAATCTGGTGACAGTGAGTGCTTTTGCTCAATTTAGAGAGATTTATTTTTCACTTTCTTTTGTATCTTCAGAGCAGGAATTTACCGTAAGTAAAATATCTTCAGTGAATGAATAAAATAAAAAATTTGATTGAACTCCATACGGCAAGCAGACCCTATTATAAAAGGGCACTGTGGTGAAATGGTGGAAGGCACTGCAAAACAGGCCCAATCCAAGATATCACTTAGGCCCTGTACACACAGGCAAGAATCTCGTCAGGAAAAAAACATTGTTTTCCCTGATGAGATTCTTGGCAAGAAACTCTTGCCGCCCGAGTGTACAGACTCTCATTTCAAAAGAACCGCGGTTCACTTGAAAGGAAAGAATGCGGTGATGTCATCACGTACAACGAGCATGCGCTCGTCACATTCGATGCCGTCGCCGCCATCTTGTTTCACCCTACCTATGCCGTGGAAGCTACCGCGCATGCGTCAAAGTCATTTTGAGCATGCGCAGGTTTCCACAGCGACATGTAAGTATACACACTCTCGGGTTTCTCATTACTTACTACATACAGTAGATCAATATATGATGAAACATTGCAGTGCCATTGTTGCCACTGAGTATATAATACATGACCCATGAAGTGACACCTACATATATGATTCCTGCTATTGTATTTAAGAGATGATTGTTTGACAGCCCTCATGATACCGTATTTTAAAGAATTTTGATACACCCCACTAATGTTCTTCAGTAAATTGATTTTTGTTGAGCTCTTTTGGAGATGGAGCTTGGTGTTATACATAGTGTGTATTTTCTGGATTTATATGCCATAATTTCATTGGAAGTTGTATCTGGGGACTGTGCCTTGTGGTTGATATGCCCTGCTATCTGTGGATTTCTATATTATTGAGCCTATGTGCATTTCAAATAGACATTTGCAAGTGCTTGTTATGTAAAATGCACATATCATAACAATTATTGTCTGGATGGAGTGCAACAACGAATATATGTTGGATTTACTGTATGATGTTTGTGTTAAATCCTTCATATATCAGTCCTGGGTCCTTGAGGACTTATTAAACTGTGATGTTGCCTTTGAGTAGGGATGAGCCGAACACCCCCCTGTTCGGTTCGCACCAGAACTTGCGAACACACCAAATGCTCGTGTGAAATTTAGAACCCTATTAAAGTCTATGGGACTCGAACGTTTGAAATCTAAAGTGCTAATTTTAAAGGCTAATATGCAAGTTATTGTCCTAAAAAGGGTTTGGGGACCTGGGTCCTGTCCCAGGGGACATGTATCAATGCAAAAGAAGTTTTAAAAATGGCTGTTTTTTTCTGGAGCAGTGAATTTAATAATGCTAAAAGTGAAGCAATAAAAGTGAAATATTCCTTAAAATTTCGTACCTAGGGGGGGTGTAAAGTTACCATGTGAAATAGCGCATGTTTCCCGTACTTAGAACTGTCTCTGCACAAAGTGTTATTTCTGAAAAACATTTAAAACTGGCTTGCGGCAATAATGAATGGATGGATCTTCTCATCGCTGGACCGGAGATCACCCGTCGCTGGATACAGACAACGTTGGAGCAGGGAGCCGGACCGAGAGTGGATTACCACCGCTGGATTTTTTTTCTTTTTTTTTTTTATTAATAAAGGACTTTTTTCTACAGTGTTACAGTGTGCGTGCGTTTTTTTTATATTTACACTTCCTTCGTGAAATGGTAGGGGTACAATGTACCCCATTACCAAGTCACATGGGGGGCCAGGATCTCGAAGGGATTACTGGCAAATTAACTTGTGTGGATTACAATTGATCAGAAATGTCTACTATACATGTTTGTCACACACACAAAGAATGAATGAGGACTGGAAGCCCTGGTGAGGTAGTGATCAGGGATCAGGGACAATATGATGGGTGTGGCAGTGATCAGGGACACTGAAACTGGTGTGGCGGTGATCGTGTGGCAATGCTCAGGGGAAATATTACCCTGACACTGTAACTGGTGTGGAAGTGTTCAGTTGCATTGTAACTGGTGTGGTGGTTATTAAAGACAATATGACTGTTGTGCCAGTGATCAGGAACACTTTGCCTGGTGTAGCAGTGATCGGAGACACTGGGAGAGGTGTGGTAGTGATCTGGGATACTACAGTATAACTGGTGTGGCAGTGATCAGGGGCACTGTAGCTAGTGTGGTGGTAACTTGGGACAACATGATTAGTGTTCCAGTGATTAGGAACAATATGACCGGTGTGGTGGTGATCAGGGACACTGTGACTGGTGCAGCAGTGATTAGAGACACTGTGAGTGGGTGTCAGTGATTATGGACATTGACTGGTGCAGCAGTGATTAGAGACACTGTGAGTCACCATAGTAACTATGTATTTAATCTGGTGATAGCATGCTAATATATATATATATATATATATATATATATATATATATATATATATATATATATATATATATATATATATATATATATATATATATATATATATATATATATATATATATATATTACATTATGATTGCTTATATAGCCATGATGGCTGTATGAGCAATCATTTCTCACAGTGTTCGGCTGCAGTCATGCAGCCATTGATAAATACTGTGAAAGCAGTG
Organism: Rana temporaria; assembly: GCF_905171775.1. Lineage (NCBI taxonomy): Eukaryota > Metazoa > Chordata > Amphibia > Anura > Ranidae > Rana > Rana temporaria. The sequence continues at coordinate 224,845,867 of NC_053493.1, forward strand.
ATTGGCCAAAGCTGTCACATGTTACAGGGCTGCTGTTATTGGTCTTCTAGCATGAGATCAATGTGGCCAATCACAGATATGACATTGGTAAACTATGTTTTTTTTGTCAAAGCTTAATTGAACAAGCTGAAATTAGAATCTGATTAGCTACCATACACATATGTACCAGATTTTGCACACTCCAGTTTTAGTAAATCAACCTCATGGTCTTCTACTGATTACTAAAACAAATATCAGTAATTGTATTATTTTTGTTTTGTATTATTATTTTTCAATTCTTGGCCATGATACCTGAAGCTTTTTTTTTTATACAGTATCTGCCTGTATTCTTAAACTACAGAGTAGCTCTGTTTTTCAAGTATTGACTTGAATGCATCCTCTATATCTAGAACTATTTAAGGTAAAATATGCATTTATCTTCTATAAATTTTAAAAATGTCTACTGTGACTATGCATAATAATTATTAATACATAAAGAATTGTTCCACTCCTCTGTATGGCAAAAAAAAAAAAGATGAATGATATATATATATATATATATATATATATATATATATATATATATATATATATATATATATATATATATATATATATATATATATCTTAAATAGAATGGTCATTTATTTTCTTATGCTCTAAATATGAGAGGCACTGGAGAGTGTAACTCCCATCAGGCACTTAACTACTAAATTAAGGTTTGAGCTGTTCAGCTGGATAGGGCAGACATAGACAATGCAGCAGAGCATAAAATGTTACTGAATTGAGGAATTGTGCCTGCTCATGAGACTGTGTAATTTGATGAAGTGTTCATTTATGTCAGCACATGGGCACACTGCTTGCATGCTAGTTCCTGCAGAATGGGGACATGGCATTTTTGCCATTGTAATTACAAAATTTGTTTGACAAAATAGTCACAGAAAGACTGACAGCAGTTTTTTCCTAGCACAGCAATGACAGTTTACACTTCAAAAAAGATAACTTGAAAACACACATTTCCCTGTTGATTTGTTATGTATATGCTAATTTTGAATGAACAGAGATAGTTTTTACATGTATCTTCTTTCCAACTGTCTTTTATTTGCCTTTTTTGTTGTGACAAATACATTAGCAAAACTGTATTTTAATTTACATTTGAACTAGGAATTGTATTGCAAGTTGTGCTGAGTTCATTCTTGACCAAACAAACTTCATTAGGTAGTGAACATGTAGACACGTACTAACAGAGTTCTGAGGTATTGATCTAAGGTAGTTAAAGCTCAACTGAAATTTCAGTTCAAAACCATTAACTACATTCCAGGTGCATTGAACCACAATGTTTTCAAAGTCTTTCAGTTTGCTTTCTTTAAAAAATCAGCCAGGGCCTGAGTAGAAGATGTGGGCACTTCCAGCATAATGTAGAGTGGGTCCCTTACAAGGGCCAGATTAAGAACATCAAGGAATTTGGATGGTATAACAGTGGGCACTATGAACAGGAGAGGAGAGTGGAGGGTATGGAAGTGAGCAGTATGTACATGGTAAGACAGTGGGCAGTATGTACAGGAGAGGAGTGTGGAGGGTATGACAGTGGGCAGTATGTATAGGAGCGACATGTGGAGGGTATGACAGTGGACAGTATGTACAGAAGAGAAGTGTGAAGGGTACTACAGTGGGCAGTTTGTACAAGAGAGGAGTGTGGAGGGTACCACAGTGGGCAGTATGTACAGGAGGAGTGTGGAGGGTACGACAGTGGGTAATATGTATAGGAGAGAAGTATGGAGGGTATTAGACATGTGCACACTGAATTATTTCATTTCAGAGTTTTGTTTTCGTCCGAAAATACATTTATTTAGTTACTCCCAAAATTTGTTTTTATTGATTTTGTTTCGTTGAAAAATGCATCCGTCTGAAAACCTGTATTAATTAAGGTCAAATCTGTCATTGAAGGCTTATGGCATCTATTGAATGTTCTAAGATTCGACGGAGCAGCTAAACTGTACAACGCCGCAATCGTACATTTCCAGTTGAATGTTCCGCCTACAAGCTAAAAGCCTACAAGCTGTAGAAGGATTTTAATGTTGTATGACACTAGTAATAATAACATTTATGAATTTTTATTACTAGTCAACCAACATTCAAATTCTTCTATAGCCTATGGGCCGAGCATTTGACCAGAAATGTACAATTGCGGCGTCGTACAGTTTAGCTGCTCCGTCAAATCTTCTTAACATTCGACAAACACCATAAGCCTTCAATGACAGATTCGACACTTCATTGAGTCTACTCCAACATTGTCTCTATAATGTCAAATCTTTTCTCTCTATGTTGAATCTTTCCTCTCTATGTAGAATAATCTTGGACTAATAGAGTTAAGGTTAGGCACATTTGACCACAGGTTCGATAGACACAGATTGCTATTGTTAGCGTCATGTCAAATCTCCTATCTATATGATCGAACTGTTGTAGCAACAAAAACTAAAAATATAGCATTTTTTTATGTCAGACCTTTCGGATTTCGGATTCTGTGCGTTCGTTTTCGTTTGTTAACACAATATTGAATATACCCGAAAATTCGGATGAAAATGCATTCAGACGAAAACGAATGCACATGTCTAGAGGGTAGGGCAGTGGGCAGTATGAGGAGGATGAAGTTATCTGAGAAGGAAACATTTAAAGGTTTGTGGAAGGATGTTTAGGGTTTAATGGTTAAGCAGACCATACACAAATTTAAATTAAGCCAATTGAAAGTTATTCAAAATGTACCAAATGTAAGGGACAAAAGGATTATGAAAAATGCAACAGGCTCACTTTAATGTACCATGAAATGGGTGGGTACAAAAACAATTTCCAGAATTAGAGTGGTATGGATTTCCAACAATAGACTATATGGGCTGTATATCCTCACAGATTGTCACTAAGATACAGCAAAATGCAAAATGGAATCCACCATGATGTAAGGCCATCTATTTGAAAATTGTACCCAAATATAGTCTTATAAGGGGTGCATCCCACCCCATTACAATCAATAGTACATGCAACTGACCTGGGAAACAAACCCTGTCCAAGTCTGGTCCTCAATTATCCCTCTGTGTCTGTGCAAAAAGACAACTGCCCTGGGTGCACGTATGCATCCCTATATATGGAGAGATGAAAATAACCCCTTATAATGCAGCTCTTTCCTGCACCCGTCATGTACACTTTAAGAACTCCTTGCCCCCTTACATGCCACATTTAGCATGTCATTTTTTGGCGGGGGAGCAGGTCCCTTTTTTTGACAGGTATCCAGCTCCCACTTCTGTCTTGCTGCCTGGGCGACTCCTCTTCTCCCCCTACCTCCCTGCAATCTTCTGGGACACATCACAGGTCCCCTGAAGATTGCCTGGCCACTGAGAAGGCACATTTTGAGCTCTCACAGGAGGGGGTCCACACTTGCAATGCCGGCGTCATGGAAAGCAGAGGGAGAGGAGCAAGGCTTCAGGCAGCTGCATGACTGGATCGTGGGACAGTTGGATGTCTGTTTATTAAAAGTCAGCAGCTACAATTTTTGAAGCTGCTGACTTAAAACAAACTTTAAAACAACTGGAACTCCGATTTAAACATAATATATAAATACAATTTGTATTTTTATAAAAAGTATTTTTGAGTACTCGTTTCTTCCTTTGGGGTAAATGATGGCAACCTTTAAAGTCTTCTTTCTCCCCCCTAATGTTTGAAATTTTCATGGATGTGGTGCCATAATAATCGGGTCACACCTCTTTGTTTCACGAAACCTGCCTTTTAGTTACAAAAAGCCACAGGTTTTCATTGTGCACCATTACGACCTTCTGGCGTCCTAACAACCAATTAACCCTCCCCTGCCTCTCTCTGTCAGTGCTGGGGTCACATTAGCTGAGTGATGGAGAAAAACTGAGGGAGAAGAGAAACATTGGAATACTAGGATTTGAAAGAATAAATCACCTCTAATGTTTAGGTGTCCTACGTCTATGGATGTTGATATATTATGCAAAATTATTTGAATAGTTTTTTACATTTTAGAATGGGGTGCCTCGAGACTGTCCATAATTTTAGAGGGTGCCTTAACCGAAAAAAGGTTGAGAAACTCTGCTCTACATTATATAATTTATGAACAAGTTTAACATAATTGGTCCCAGGACAGAGACCTGGGGAACCCTGCTCACAATCCCAGACCATTCAGAAGATATGCTATTTATTACCACCCTTTGGATGCACCCCTGTAACCCGTTTTCTATCCAGGTACATACACTATTATTAATAACAAGAAAACTCAATTTGTAAATTAAGTGTTTATAGGGTACCGTGTAAACACCTCCATAGACCTTCCTCTTTTCAGATTATAGCTCACTTCCTCATAGTATGTTCATAGGTAGGCCTGACAAGGAGGATCCTTCATAAATCCCTGCTGGTTACTATTAACGATACTATTTACCCCCTACCATAGTTCACAAAATAATGTTAGGCTGACTGTCCTGTAGTTACCAGGTATGTATCTCCTTAATTTTTAGAATATTGCTACATTAGCTTTCCTCCAGGCTGCTAGTACCATTCTAGTCAGTAAAATGTCCTTAAAAATTAGGAATGACCTAGCTAAGTTCTTTGAGGTCTTTGGATGTTGATCATCTATTAGCTTCTATTAGCCTCCAAAATAAACATTTTTGTAAGTGTCAATCTCCTGTGTCTCCCACAGCACTCAGTGGTTCCTCCTGCCAACTTCCATGTTGTTACTATATCCTGTAGTGACATGAAGGTTGGAATGAGGAACAATTGATCTCTGTGGGAGGAACATAAGATTGACATTCCCACACAGCTTAACTTAACATAACGTCAGTTAGTATATGCAAGTGGCAAATGCACACACAAAACTGTCAACATAGAAAGCGCTACTAAGTGAAAAAAATATGTGAGAAAGTAGTGTGTACAGTGCATACTAATACATAGCCCATATACTGTATTTATCAATGCCCATGATTTTTTTTACTGCTACAACTTAAAGTTCCTTTATGCTTAAAGAGGAAGTAAACCTTGTGCAAACCCTGCCAGTGAAAAGGATAATAGGCTAATGGCATACTAGCCCATTATGTGACACTTAACTGCAAATGAAGCCTACGCCGTCCACTGTGCACGCCACATCCATCTTTGCCCCTCTTCCTTCCATGGCTGCGGACTCTGGCTCTGTGACTGGTCGGAGACGCGAGACGTTAGTCCCGCACATGCGCCCATGAGCCATCAGTCACGGCACACTCTAAGGAAGAAATGGCATGGTGGTCCGTTTCTTCACAGCACATGCGCTGATGGTGACACTGGCGCACTACAAGTGAAACATCACCTAAACGGCGCACGTTTAGGAGATATTTCCACTACCTATAGGTAAGCCTTCTTCTAGGCTTACCTATAGACAAAAGGGTTTACAACCACTTTAATTCTCAACATACAGCCCATACATCTTTGCACGGGGGAACAGTGGAAAAAAATCCATGGCTGTAAGGAAATTTTCCTTCATCCTGTTTTTGTTTGCTTTCTCTCAGGGCAATTATTTCTAGTAATATTATAGCTAAAATCCAAACAATCATTTGTAATGTGTAATTTTTGATTTAAATGTTTTTTTTTTCCTGCATATCTAAGATTCTTTTTACTAAGTTATATTTGACTGTGATATAAGACATCTGTGATTATAATTGCTTTACTGTGAAATGTAAAGACAAACACAAGACAAGTTTATCTGTTAGAATCTCTTTATAGAAAAAAACCTGTAGAGAAAAAAAAAAGCTAAATTAGACTCGGTTTTCTCTATAAAAACAAAGCCCAGGGAGATTATTTCATACAAACAATAATGAAGGGTGATCTCTTTTTAGTGCAAATTAATTAAATATTCAATAGAACCAGTCAGACTTATATGATTGGTTTTAAATATTTTACAGATTTATGAACACAGTCTCTTCTTTCACTAACTTTATTATGAAATACTTTGGCAAGTTTTAACTATAGACATTTGTTATAACTTGGGTCGTACATATGTGTGGGCCAAAAATATGCTGAAACAGAGATAAGTAGTTTGAATTCTCAGGAGCTAAACACCTCCGTGTTTTGCTAATATTAGCTGCTGCAAGCCAAGTGTACATAAAATAAAAAAACACATCTTGCTTAGCATTTTACACGTGGTTCTGATGTCTGATAATATAAGAAAAGCAGAGTGATTATTATATGGTTTCATCAAGTAGAGCAGTTGTTTATACTGTATTTTATCCTTTTCTATATGGAGTCTATATGAAAGACCAAATACTGCTTTGAAATGTAACATGCCTATTTGTGCATAAATGACAGTGGGCCAGATTCAGATACAATGGAGTATCTTTAGTTGGGCGTAGCGTATCCAATTTACGCTACGCCGCCGCAACTTAGACAGGCAAGTGCAGTATTCACAAAGCACTTGCTCCGTAAGTTGCGGCGGCGTAGTGTAAATGGGCCGGCGTAAGCCCGCGTAATTTAAAGTAGGCTGGTAGGGGGCATGTTGTATGGAAATGAATCGTGACCCCACGTAAATGATGCGCCTAACGAACGGCGCATGCGCACGCATGCTCAGTATCACATCGAATTTTTGTCCGTAAATGACACCAGCTCAATACTTAGTCGACGTGAACCTAACCTACGCCCATCCTCATTCACGTACGACTTACGCAAATGACGTAAAATACGACGCTGTTCTGACGTTTCCGACGTCCATACCTTAACATGACTTACCCCTGCTTTGTGAGGGGTAAAGTTACGCCGGTCGTACGCCTTACGAAAACAGCATATTTTAATACGCCGGGCGCAAGTACATTCGTGAATCAGCGTATCTAGCTCATTTGCATATTCGACTCGGAAATATATGCAAGCGCCCCTAGCGGCCAGTGTAAATATGCACCCCAAGATACAACGGCGTAGGAGACTTACGCCGCTAGTATCTTGGCAACAGTGAGGCGTATCTGATTCTATGAATCAGTGGCAAAGGTACGACGGCGCACATTCGGACTTACGACGGCGTACGTGGAGATACACCGTCATAAGTCCTTTGTGAATCTGGGCCAGTGTTTTTATGAGAATGGTATAAGACTGAAATGGCATAACTGGAAATTCTAGACTAGCTTTTTCATAACGCTTTTTAACCTTTTAAAATGTGAATCTCTAAATAAAGGGTGCTCTCTATATTTACTTGTCCTGTTATGAAGTATGAACTTGAACATTTCTAGATTATTATCACTTGAAAGTGTACATGTGTGTATCTATCTATCTATCTATCTATCTATCTATCTATCTATCTATCTATCTATCTATCTATCTATCTATACATGCACACTTTCAAGTGATAATAATCTAGAAATGTTCAAGTTCATACTTCATAACAGGACAAGTAAATATAGAGAACACCCTTTATTTAGAGATTAGAATTCTAAAAGGTTAAAAAGCTTTATAAATATATATATATATATATATATATATATATATATATATATATATAGAGAGAGAGAGAGAGAGATAGATATCTCTCTCTCTCTCTCTCGCTATATATATATATATATATATATATATATATATATATATATATATATATATATATATATATATATATATATATATATATATATATATATATGGAGTTTGTTTTATTCTTCCAGAATAGGGATATAGGGGTATTCACTGGTCACAGCAAAGATAAAAACATATTTTAACCTAAAATAATTATGCTCACACTTTACAAATAAAGATGGCCATACATTCATACTAACACTGTGATTCTTTGTTCATGGGTCCAGAACAAATGTTGCTATGCTGTTGCCACCGTGTTTGGGTATGTTTATTTGACTGGGTTAAGAAAATCATATTCTAAAGTGACCCTGTCAGTCACCTAAACAATGACTTGAAAGTTTCCCACAAAGGAAGAGCTCTTAAACTTACCACTCCAAGAGTCCCATGTCTCCTACATTTCCTCTATTTGTGTACTGCAGTTTGGGCCAGTCTCCAAGAGAGGTTCTAAAACAAGGGAAGGGAGAAAACAGATTCACATCTTACCAGAGGGCAGTGGTATCTGGGTGGAGCCCCTGTGAGATGTCTAACCTTTTGAGCTGGTTGGTGGAAACCACTGCTCTGCTTTTTATGTCCATTTATATTTTCTGATGTTTGGCTGCCTGGATGTACCGCGTATACTCGAGTATAAGCCGACCTGAGTATAAGCAGAGGTAACTAATTTTACCACAAAAAAATGGGAAAACTTTTTGACTCAAGTATAAGTCTAGGGTGAGAATGCAGCAGCTACTGTAAACGGAAAAGAGGATCAACAATGCCCATTTGCACGCGTCACTGTGCCCATTGTAACCTCACTGTGCCCAACCTCACTGTGTCCATTGCAACCTCACTGTGCCCATTGCAACCTTAATGTGCCCAACCTCACTGTGCCCATTGCTACCTCACTGTGCCCAACCTCACTGTGCCCATTGCAACCTTACTGTGCCAACCACACTGTGCCCATCCTCACTATGCCCATTGCAGCCTCACTGTGCCCGAGTCAGTGTACCTGAAATTATTGACAGGCTGCGGGCGTCCATTCATTGTTTAAAAGTTGTGGTCTCCTCTTGGTTCCTTCCGTGATAGGAGTTTCTCAGCAGACACAGTTCTGCCTATCATGGACGTCCTCTCATCCTCGGACTCAGTTTCCAACAATCACGGACGTCCTCTTGTTTGAGGATGAAAGGACGTTTGTGATTGGCGGAACACTGAACACAGTGTCTGCTGGGAAACTGAATCCGTGGATGAGAGAATGCCTGTGATAGGCAGAACAGTGTCTGCTGAGAAACGCCTATCACGGAAGAGACCAAGAGGAGCCCGCGACTTTTAACCACTTCCATACAGGGCACGTATACACCTTCCTGCCCAAGCCAATTTTCAGCTTTCAGCACTGTCGCACTTTAACTGACAATTGCGCGGTCATGCTACACTGTACCCAAACAAAATTGGCGTCCTTTTTTCCCCACAAATAGAGCTTTCTTTTGGTGGTATTTGATCACCTCTGCGATTTTTTTTTGCGCAACAACTAAAAAAAGACTGACAATTTTGAAAAAAAATACGTTTTTATTTTTTTCTGTTAATTTTTTTGTAAATGAGTAAGTTTTCTCTTTCAATTACGGGCACTGATATGGCGGCACTGATGGGCACCGGTGAGATGGCACTGATGGACATCGATGAGGTAGTACTGACGGGCACAGATGAGGTGGCACTGATTGGCGGCGCTTGTATGTGGCACTGATGGGCACACATAGGCGGCACTGATGGGCACACATAGGCGGCATTGATGGGCACACATAGGCGGCACTGATGGGCACACATATGCGGCACTGATGGGAACACATAGGCGGCACTGATGGGCACACATAGGCGGCACAGATGGGCACTCATGGGCGGCACTTATGGGTGGCACTGATGGCTACTTATGGGTGGCACAGATGGGCACTGATAGGTGGGCACTGGGCATGGATGGGCACTGTGGGGTGGCACTGATGGACACTGTAGGGTGGCACTGATGGACAATGTGGGGTGGCACTGATGGACACTGGGGCGGCACTGATTAACCTATGTTGCCAGTCAGTGCCCATTTGTGGGCACTGATTGGCATCTTTTGTTTTTTTTAATGCTTTTTTTTTACAGACTTTTTTTTTTTTTGCCTTTTTTTTTTTTGATCTGCCCTTCCCTGGTGGTCCAGGGTGGGCTTCCCTGGTGGTCCATGTGGCGATCTGAGGGGGGCTGCGCTGATAAACAATCAGCGCGAACCCCCCCTGTCAGGAGGGCCGCCGATCGGCTCTCCTCTACTCGCGTCTGTCAGACGCGAGTGAGGAAGAGCCGTCAACGGCTCTTCCTGTTTACATCGTGATCAGCCGTGATTCGACATGGCTGATCACGTGGTAAAGAGTCTCCGTGAGAGACTCTTTACCGAGATCGGTGTTGCGGGGTGTCAGATTGACACCCCGCAACAACGATCGCCGCGATGCGGGCCCCGGGTGCGCGCAGCGGCTCAGAATCCTGAGGACGTCATATGACGTCCGGTCAGGATTCTACAACCACTTTGCCGCCGTCAATCTGTCATTGGCGGGCGGCAAGTGGTTAAACAAAGGACGCCCGCAGCCTGCCAATAATTTCAGGTACACTGACTTGAGTATAAGCCAAGGGGGGTATTTTCAGCCTTAAAAAAAGGGCTGAAAAACTTGGCTTATACACGAGTATATACGGTAAGTTTTTAGTGTGCTGTTAATAAACCCTTTTGTTGAAACATATTGCACTATGAGGCTATCCTCTTCTTCCCTTATGCTCTGGGATTTATTTTTGAGCTACCAGATTGGATAGCTCTTCCAAAGATACCGTGATTCCTGTGTCCATTGAAAAAAAAACATCCACTTTTACAGCTTATGGTGTTGGAGCCTGATGGGATCATTGTCCAGTGTCTGATATTTGGTTTGTTTTTACAGTCCAGTCCATTGAAGCATGGTGGGATTATTATCCAGTGCTTGAAACTACTGCTATCTGGTAAGAAGTGAGTCTATGTGGTGATGGGATTTTAAAGGGTTTGTAAAGGATTTTTTTTTTATCTTAATAGCTTCCTTTACCTCAATGCAGTGCTGTTTTCATGTCCTCATTGTTCGTTTTTGCTCACAAGTTGTTGTAATTCTTCTCTGATCTCCACACTTCCTGGTTGTCTGTTTCCTGATAACCACAGTACTGGGAGCTAGGGATGAGCTTCGTGTTCGAGTCGAGCGTATGTTCGACTCGAAACGGGTCATTCGCGCCAAATTCGAGTGACGCGCCATGGCCAATAATTCACTGCGGAATTGCGCGCTGATGATTGGCCAAGCATGCTTGGCCAATCACAGCGCAAAAAAAACGGAGAGCCATAATTGGCCAAAGTCAGGGTGGCTTTGGCCAATTATGGCTCAGGGGGTTTAGTACACGCCCCACATTATAAAAGGCCGCCTGCAGGCAACTCTGTTCCATTGAAGCTCGCTTCATAACTTGCTTCTGAGCATGCACGGGTTTAAAAACGTTGTTTTCAACGTCGTTTTGCCGACACACTATCATTTTAATTGACACAAAAAACGACGTTTTGAAAAACGACACAAAAAATTCGAGCATGTTCGAATTTGTTTTTTGTCGTTTTTCAGAAGACATAAAACGACGTTTTCCCCACACACGGTCATTTTAAATGACGTTTTCAAAAACTTAGTATTTTTTCATCACAAAAAACGACCGTCTGTACGCGGCATAAGGGTTTGCCAGTTGGACATTTTTTTATGCACTATTTTTTTTACACCTGTTATGAACTGAATCGTATATTTTTCACTGTATGAGTCATTTTATAAATTTTGTTATTTATTTGTATACACTTGTTTTTGTAGGAGTGGACTTTATGCCTTTAACCTCCCTTGCAGTATGATTCTTTCAGATTTTAGGTGCTTAAAGCAGTACCATTATTTTGCATAGGAATTTGGCGTTTTAGATTGCAGGCCTGTAATTCTTAGGAATAACTCTAAACCAAAGTCTAGTAGACGTCTCGGGTATGATAAAGTTTGAAACACAAAATCATAAATTATAATATAATAAATAATAACAAATAATAATTTAATAATAATACTTTTTATTCAATACATTTTAGTAAATAATATAATCAAAAACTTTTTTGGTCAAACAAGGGTGCAATATTAATAGTCAGTAAACGTCTCGGGCAGGGCTGTCTTTAATGTTGATTGGACCCTGGTAAAAAAAAATCTTGGGAGGCCCCCCCCCCCATGCAATTTTTCTCTCCACCTGCTCTGAGACCTACGATAAATATCAGCTAGACTTAGAATCAGTTTACTGTATCAGATCAGGCAGTGATTGCGATTGGTTGCCAGAGGTTACAGCATATCATTACCACTTACTGACTGGTTGATAGCGGTTACAGCATATAATTTCTTCTTGTTGAGTGGTTGCTAGAGGTTACTGTACAGTAATACCGCTCACTGATTGGTTGCAAGCGGTTACAGCACATCATCTCTTTACTGCAGAGGGGCATGATATACATATGAATGCCGCCTTTATTTACATCTGAATACAGCTGGCCACCGCTATTTACATATGAATGATGGTTATTTACATGTAAACACAGGGTCATCTCATCTGTACACAACAATAGGACAGAGCTGGGCAGCATTAGTAGCAGCACTTCACACTGAGATATCAGGGCAGGGCACAGGACTAATACTTTAAGGGATAAGGAAATTTTAACTGGGATAGTTGGCAAGTATGAGGCAGCTGCTTTGGGCCCCACAACAATGACAGGGCCCAGGGCAGCTTCCCCTTTTGCCCTGCCTTAAAGCAAGGTACAGCACAAAGTCCAACGTCACAGTCGGGACAATAGAAACACGTTTCTTTTCTGATTTTTCTTTTCCGGTGTCGTCACGCTTGGAGTAGCAAACCACACACATCCTTGTGGGTGCTGTTTTCTTTTCAGTGTGGTCCATAAAGTGATGACCAGTCAGTCGTTCAGGGTTCACAACACCAGCAGCCCGACGTCCAGATCGGTTTACAGCCGTTGGCGTCTGGTGTTTTAGAAAGCTGAGCTCTGCAACCTTCCACACAAAGTCCGCATGGACAATAGGACTGTCACTCTTTGTTTTTCATCAGAATGAAGGAATTCCAGAGGCACTATTCCAGAAGATGCCTGAAGATTTTTTTATAGTATTTTTTTTTGTTGCTTCCTCATGGCTGGATAAAAGGTCATGGCCTGGTCAGCTCTGTCCACACCTCCCATGGTGTTGTTGTAGTCCAACACAACCTGTGGCTTCATCACATCCTTTCCACCTTTGGTGTGTACCATTACGATCAAGGTGTTATGAATGGTACCCATAAGGCACATGTCTTTTTTGTCCTGCCACCTCAGTGCCATCATTTTCCCTTTCTGCCAGGCAACTACTTCTCCTGCCCCAAGCTTTTCCGCCCCCCCCCCCCCCCTGCGTCTCGACGCTCACAAGGAAGGGAATCAGGGGAACACACAGTGCATCGGGAGGAGGATCCGGCCGCCAAGCACTGCGGAAATTCATCGCTGGTTTCCTGGGAAAAGGTAAGTCACCTCTTCCAGCATCCAGCGAGGGAATTTCGAGTGTGGCTCGGGGTTACCGATAATAGCACAGAAATCTCACCCCGAGCCACACTCGGCAATACCGCTAGGCAGGTTAAATTTACATTTTTGTCATGTGTATTTTTGCATTGTGGATATTCTTATAGATTAGCACACCTGTTTCTTTTAATTATCTATGCTTATGGTAGGGGATCAGACCTTTTAGATTGTAGCTTTTTTTATCTATATATTTTCATTTATTTATTTATATGTTTGATTTCTTTATTACAATAGTCACAATTCCCTTCACCAGGAGGGTAGGATAAGCACATGATTTTAACCCTTTTTTGACAAGGTAGAAAACAGCATAGACCCGGTATAGTAAAAAGATCAAAGATAAAAAAAAAACATATTATATACTCACAAAATAAAATGTGAAAGACCACATATAGTGCACAAGAAAGAGCCTACTCAACACAAGGAAAGGATAAGTGAGCAGCCACAGTGTCCGGATCACTGTGTGTCCAGCTGACAGGTGCTGGACTGGATGACAGAAATCTCTGCTCCTGCTTGGCTTGCTCAATCCCAAGGACGACACTCAGCGGATGGCTCACTGTCCACTTTATTTTGTGAGCATAAAATATACTCAGGATCCTCAGATGCCCAGACAATGCTAGTTACAGAGAAACATTTTGGGAGCCCACCCCCCCCCCCCCCCATCGTAACGTTGTTTCACAAGTCAGGCCGACCGCTCCAACCTGCTGGCTATTTGTAAAACGTGCTGTTTTATTCTTGGAGATTGAAAGTGCAATTTCATTGTTTTATTTAAATTAAATACCACACTATGTTGATCTCACTCTGTACTTGAATCCCCTCCAATGAGTTTATTTTGGCTTAGGAGATCTTTTGTATTCCAAATCAAGAAGTATGTGGCTGCTATGCAGCAAGGCGTTCAGTGATCTCCTTGTGGGATCAGAGCAGTTGGTAAGGAGCTCATTTTACTATTTGTGGTGATTCCTTTCGAGAACACTTTTCATGGTGGTGCACATTATAATATTTTTTTCAAAGCCAAAGAGAAGAAATTATGTTTTGGAACTGAGCACTTTTTGTACTTTATAATACATTATAATACATTTGCACTATAATCTTTCCACAATTTTGCACAATTCTTGAACATTATATATGGACTTGATTTATATGGATCTGTTAATATAAGTTTAAAGGAGAAGACCAGCCAAAGCTCCTTTGGCTGTACTTCTCCTATGGATCTCCTATGGATCACAGGAGTTCAATTTGTTTTGCACTCCTGTGACAAGTTTTCATCAGATAGCGTGCTGAAGTCTGCTTACGTCACAGATGTCAGTCCAGGCACCGCGTCATCATGACAATAAAGTCTGGATCTGCCAGGTGCCTGGACTGACACCTGGCTCAGCCACTTAGTGAGCTGTTGAGAGCCTGAGCTGGCCATCCCGCCCCCCTCCACAGCCCAGTTCTCCAACGAGCAGGGAGGGAGCAGAGCAGAGAGCTGTGACTGACAGTCTACAGCTCTCTGCTCATGGCGGTGTTCAATTGCTCAGTTCTCAGTGCAGAGGTGCCAGGGAACAGAAACAGCATCGGACTGATGCTGCATCCACCTAGGTAAGTATAAAACTGCAAAATATGTATCCTTTACTTCTCTATTAAGACACTTTACTGTCGTTTTTATGATATGTACTAATTTGTACAAGGACAACACAGTTTGGAATATTGTTTTATTGTAGTGAGTATATAACATGTTGTTAATAAAGCTCCTTGATATTTTTACTACACCAGAGGTCTATGCTGTTTTCTCCCTTTCCTTTATTTTGTCTTTACAGGTGGAGTTCCCTCTCCCTGATTAAGCAGGCACTCCTCCTAGTGTGTAGTAGTTGTGTATGTAGGTGTGGGCTACCTGCTCAGTAGTTCACTTTTTTTATTGATTATTGTATTTATATATTTATAATTTGAGACCAAATTTATGTCACACATAGCTTCTGGAATTGATAGAATGATGGGAAGGTAGAACATATGGTCTACTAAACATGAAAGTATAAGGCTGCATTCACAGCATTTCGAAGTCGCATGTTTTTACCACATTTTTACGTGATTTTGCCATATTTTTGCCACAATTTTGCCAAGATTTTGTACAAGTCACCAATGTAAAAAGCAGAAAAATACCTGTAATCTGCCCCAAGCTCATGTTGTTCAGATGTGAACAAGGTGCCATTGAAATGAATGGAATTTTGCTTGTTGGGCATTTTTCTGTCTTTTTACGGGTGTGAATGCAGCCTAATGCCGCGTACACACGATCAGAATTTCTGACAAGAAATGTTCGATGTGAGCTGGTCCTCAAATTTTCTGACAGCAAAAGTTCTTGTCGGAAATTCCGATCGTCTGTATGCAATTCCGACGCACAAAAATCCTACGCATGCTCGGAATCATTGAACTTATTTTTTCTTGGCCGTCATAGTGTTTTACGTCACTGTGTTCTTGACGTTCGGAATTTCCGACAACATTTGTGTGACTGTGTGTATGCAACACAAGTTTGAGCCAAAATTCAGTCGAAAAAAAATCCACGGTTTTGTTGTCGGAAATTCCGATTGTGTGTACGCGGCATGAGAGTTCTTACATTGCAGGAGACTTTAAGCTTAATATTTTTAAGCAACTGACTGAGTCACTTAGGCCTCGTACACACGATAGGTTAACCAGAGGATAACAATCTGAAGGACCATTGTCATAGGTTAACCTATGAAGCTGACTGATGGTCCGTCGCGCCTACACACAATCAGTTAAAAAAAACGATTGTGTCAGAACGCGGTGACGTAAAACACAACGACGTGCTGAAAAAAACAAAGTTCAATGCTTCCAAGCATGCGTCGACTTGATTCTGAGCATGCGTGGATTTTTAACCGATGGTCGTGCCTACTAACGATCGTTTTTTTCCCATCGGTTAGGAATCCATAGGTTAATTTTAAAGCAAGTTGGCTTTTTTTTAACCTATGGTTAAATAACCTATGGGGCCTACACACAATCGGTTTGGACCGATGAAAATGGTCCATCAGACCGTTGTCCTCTGGTTAACCTATCATGTGTACGAGGCCTTAGAGAGCAACTAGAGCAAAGACTGACATGATTATTGCCAATTGCCTTTGGCCTTTGAAGATTAAAGAATAGATTCTGGTAAATACCTATACTATCATGTTTATATAGTTTAAAATGATGCAGATTATATTTATGTAAGTATTTATTTATTTGTTTTTCTATCTATTTTAATTGGCTATCATTGCCTCAATAAAAAATGTGTTTGACTTTGAACGTCCATTTGTGGTTTTATGAACATTTTCCATTTTTTTTTTTAAGGGAACAGATAGTGGCATTGCATATGTTAAATCAAATTGTCATTAATAAATAATGGTTATAAATAATGTACTGATGAACTATAATTTATTTATGAATCCTTGTCTAGGTGAGCCAAACAATTTGCTGGATTAATTTTGCAAATGCTGTTTTAAATTAAGCTTTGGCAAACATTTTTAGTTTTATTCAACAGAAAGTTTCATGCTCTAGATATAAACAAATACAACAGAGTTGTTTGCATTTACCAATGTCCAAAACCTGTTTCTGTATACTGAATACCTGAAAACATTACAATTTTTTGCAGCTATTTAATTTACATTATGTATTATTCTATATAGGCAAGGCAATTAAACTGGACTGAATAAGAACGCCAGAAAAGTCAGATTAGGTACCTATATGGCCAGAGTGTACTATATATGTGTGAAAGTTTTCTACAACACTAGTTTCCTTTTTTCCTCTTTGGAAATTTATTGCCTCAGATCTAGTTGGTTCACCTCTAAAACTCTATATAAATGTCCTCCTAGCTTATAGAAAGCCACAGTTAAGTGACACCCCAGTCTTGATTTTGTTTCTTTGGTTTTCCATTCCTGTGTGAAAAGAAACACTCCCTAGTCCACTCACTGCTTTTCTGCTCTAATGGCACAGATGAGGGACTCAGAAAATATAAATGGCACAGGTGAAGGACCCAGACAGTGGACTTAGAGTAGTATATCTTGCTTCATAAGGTAAAACAAAAAGTATGCAGGATGGGTTGGGGGTGTATTGTGATCTAATTTGGGCTTTAAAGTGCATATAAACCCAGGAGCAAAATGCAACTTGCATTGCAGATTTCCTATAATGTACAGTATCCTTCTAACCATTATCACCTCTTAATCATACCAGTAACACTTTTCCAGCCCTAGGATGACACCACTTACTCAATGCACTGTATTTACAGAGGAGCCGTTCTGTAACTAACCTTGAATACTTCTGTTGTTGGTTCTCTGCTATTCTTAAAGTAGTTTTAAAGCCTTAAGGTTTTCACCTTAATGCATTCTATACATTAAGGTGAAACACCTTTTGTGCTGCAGCTTCACCCCAGACCCCCTCTTTTTCTTACCCAAGCCCAATCCAATCCAGAAATCTGCATGAGCACATCGGCTCCAGATGCTGTTGCTCTCTTCATTGGATAGATTGATAGCAGCAGAAGCCATTGGCTCCTGCTGCTGTCAATTAAAAGCTGTGACACAAGAGCGAAGGGCAGGACTGAGTGTTAATTAATGTTTACAACAATATATATTGAGTGAGGAGATACATTGTAATTTAAATGTGTTCCACAACATCTGAGCTATTAAACACAAGCTTATATTTGGGCTTTGATAAAAAAAAAAGGTAATAAATGTGGTAAGGAAAGCCTGAGATCTAATTCTGGACACAGTACAACTGGTTCAGACTCAATACACTTATGAACTTCTGATGACCACTGATAGGAATGCGTACTTACACATGCAGAAAGCTTGGAGACCTTGGGTACTTTGGTAAATTCTTAACTTTAAAAGTCAATACCTGCCTGTAACCACATTATTTTTGGTGCATTTCTTTCTCTTTAGGACTGTTTTACATCTAGTTCTGTTCTATTCATATGGCATTGGTCTGACAACCGTTTTGCAATCTCTTGTTTTATGTACTGTTTTATGTACTGCTCCTCAACTTCCTTGGACTTATCCATATGAAGATTTGCACCATCTTTGCAAATTGTATTCCGATATTATAAATCTGCAAACATACTGTAGCCAGACTGCTATTCTCTTTCAATATGTGGTCACTATATATTTTTTTACATTCCACAATTGTTATGTCCTGTATACTTTTATGAAAATTCCAATCTTGGAATCTTTCCTCTCTTTTGAAAGTTATTCCATAATCAAAATATACATTTTTTTTAGCAATCAGATAATCAGACTGGTATGTTCATAAGCATATATTTATTTTAATTTATAGATAGATATACTAGATTATAGCATACCATTGCCAGTAAAGTATTAGGCCGCGTACACAAGATCAGTTAAACCGATAAGAACGGTCTGATGGACCGTTTTCATCGGTCCAAACCGATCGTGTGTGGGCCCCATCGGTTATTTATCCATAGGTTAAAAAAAAGCAATCTTGTTTTAAATTTAACCGATGGATACCTAACCGATAGAAAAAAAAACGATCGTTTGTAGACACGTCCATCGGTTAAAAATTCACGCATGCTCAGAATAAAGTCGACACATGCTTGGAAGCATTGAACTTTTTTTCAGCACGTCGTTGTGTTTTACGTCACAGATTCTGACACGATCGTTTTTTTAACCGATGGTGTGTAGGCACGACTGACAATTATTATTATTTAATCATTCTAAATAATATTACCAGCTTAAAATGTGTTGTTTTCTTTATACCATTATTTTTTATCTATTTATCAATATTTTTACTCCAGAGTCACACAAATTTTACCAGGCTTAAAGGTATTTGATTCTTGGGTCAATACTTTGATAAATAGACCAATTTGAACTTGCACTCTAAGTCTTTTGAATGGGTGGGGATTTAGAAAATGATATTTGATTAGCACGATTTCAAGATGTAGAAACATATCACTGTAATGGAAGATAAAAGACCACATGGTCCATTGAGTCCGCTTATTTTTTATATTATATTTTTGTTTAAATTTTTTTGGTTAAGGTTTTCCAATGTACAAGAAGAAGAACAAAGAGCAATTTGTACAGAGATAATAACTTCCAAGTACAAAAGTAACACCGTCACATCGTCAGGGATGGGCTGTAAGGGATATTTCCCTCAACACTGTAAGAAAGTAGAGTAATGTACCTATTGGCAATTATAGCTTTAGAACCCATTGGGGAACCTTAGTTTCTGTTGTAAGGGGGGGAAGGGTATGGGGAAGGGAAGGATATAGAGGGTGAAGTGCTCATGTGCAATTAATTAGTTATCCGGGTTCAGTGTCTGGGATTTTATGGGTGCTCCCAGGTCAAGCTATTGTAATGCTATCGATAGACTGCAAAATTCCTCAATTCTGAGAAATTTAGCCAGTAGGCCTAAACTTTATGGAATTTTGATGTACTAAGTCTTCCATTTCAGTGATCCCTCCTTCTTGTTGTTGCCATTCTGAAATGCTAGGTGGGGTGCTGTTCTTCCAATGTAATGGTATACACATTTTAGCTGTGTTAATGAGATGGAGGGTGAGAGATCTTTTGTAGGCTGATTAGGGTCTTTCCCATTGTTTCTAGTTGTGTTTTCTTTGGACTTGCCTGTAAACAGTAAGAAATACATTTATGAAATCAGGTGTCTTTGGGGCTTAGCTCTGGTGCAGATCATTTTAAAAGGAGTGCAACCTCTGAACCAATTGGCGAGAGGATTGTAACTATTTAGGAAGTGACAAATCTGTAGAAACTTTAAGAATAAAATGGTTTGGACTGGGTATCGGGAGGAGAGGGCATGATTTTTTTTGCCCTAATCAATTTCCTGGTGTGTGGGCCATGTGGGGTAAGCTCTGTGAGCCCTGGTGAGAAGACTGGGTTTTGTTCAATGGGGGTCAAAGGCCTGGGTGAGGATGTCAGGTTCATTATTTTACATGCAGCTCAAAAGTTCTTTAAGGTAGGGCCAATTATAGGGTGTACAGCACTGTCCTTAGGAATTATGTCAGGTCTGATCCATAAAAGGGGTGTCTGATTGGCAGATGGCAGAATGATTCTTCCAATCTAATGCAATCTTTAGTGTCAGCATGGAGATGACAGTCAGCTATTCTAGTCAAGTGACAAGACCAATAAATAGTACTTGTATATAGCTGGGATTCCAATTCCCCCTTTCAGATTAGAGATCCATAGCTTATTCCAACCCACTCTAGGGTTTTTGGAGGCCCAGGTGAAATGTTTGAAGATCTGTTTGTATGTGGAGAAGAATGTTAACCAGATTTTAATCGGTAAGGTCTGTAAAAGGTAGAGAAGTCTGGGGAGGACATTCCTTTTTTTTTTATTGCTGCTCTCCCGAACCAGAAGAAGAGGTCTAAGTTCTATTTTTGGAGATCCACCTACTGTTGACTAACTCACTGCCTCTGCTGGAAGTCTATTCCAAGCATCAGATACTCTTTCGGTAAAAAAATACTTTCTAAGATTCGCTTTGAACTTTCCCCCTGCTGGTTTGAGGTCATGTCCCTGTGTTCTTGATATTGACTTCATATTAAAAATACTGCCCTCCCGAACCTTATTCAGCTCCTTGACGTAAAGTCGTATATCTTATTTGTGATCTCCACTGACAAAAAAGACTATTCTAAACTAAAAGCAAATTAAAACTAAGGCTTTAGAAAACATTGCTACTTTAACTGCCTTATATTATTGAGTCTAAAAGAACACTTTGAACCAAGCAAAATACAAAGTGATAGCTCCTTTTTAGCAAGCTCTGAAACATTGTTTAACCTCCCTCAAGGGGTTTACAGTAGCTTCAGGCATACACTCACAATCACAATGTTAGCTTCTGTAATTACCTACAAAGACGACCTGAAAACTGAAAAGCTATTTTGTGTACATATCCTGATTTTTTTATTTTCTTTCCAACAATTTTAAAACTGCTGTGTTTGTAACTGAACTGCTTTGGCAAAGAACATTACTATCCTAATGAGAATGTGCTGATTTAACCTAAGATTTAGATTTTCTCAGTGTTTAAACAATGATGTTTATTCACTAAAGGAGTATAGCATGCTCACTTTGTAAAGTAAATTTTCAGTTATCTCTGGGAATTAGGTAAAACAAGTGAACATTAATTTGCAAAAAATATCCAACCATGTGAAAGGAAAATAAAAATGAATAATAAAAATCCAAAACCAAAAAAAAGTTTTTTTCAAAACATTTGGATAATTAAAGTCAACACAACTTTAACTCATTCAATAAGCAAAGAGAATGTTCTCTTTAAAAAGTGTTTTTTTTTCCTTGCAAAGTGAATTGCAGTGATATACTTACCTGTCCCCACTCCAGTGTAATCTGCAATGTGCATCCCGTGTAGTTGATCTTTGGATTTGGGTCAAACAGAAATTCATCCTGAATTTTGAAATCCAAATTTGATCCACATTTTTTATTTGATTCCAATTACATTTTTGGTGGACATGAGCGTATACTCTAATATGACCTTGATAATAGTTTGAAAAACAGTACTAATCTTTGAGCTCAAATGGTTTTCCCTAAAAACTTCCTACTGAAAATGGTCACCATTCTTCCTTGACTATTGAAGTTGCCATGGTAGCATTGGCTCTAATAGAGAGAGAAGTAAACAAGTGACCAAGAGGACAGCTACAAAGAGGTGGAAACTCAAGAGCTACAATATTTTTGCAGCACCAGCCCAGTATATTCAGTCATCCTGTTCCTGGACTCAGGACAAAGTCTGATAAGGAGTCAAAGCTAATTGGCAGCCAGAGGATGTGGGACAGGGTGGCAGCATATTTATTCACTCATTAAATTAAAAAGCTGCAGACACTAAACAAAATTAAGTACAACAAAAGTGACAGTCAGTTGGTCAGCAAGATCATAAAAGCACCAACCTGTAAAGGAAACATCTTTACACATGGTTGTATACTAGCCAGTTTTCTACAATTATGCTCCAGCCCGGTGGTCTCCAACCTGCAGCCCGGGGGCCGGATGTGGCCCTTTGCTTGCTTTTATCTGGCTCTTGAAGCACTATTTTTATTCATTGACAATGATGCGGCACCATTTCTACAAATGACATCAATTATGGGGAACAATTCCTCCCAAAAACACCAACAATGTGGCCCAATGACACTAATGATGGAGCACAATTCCTTCTAATGATGCCCACAATGGAGAACGTCTCCTCCAAATGACACCAAAGATGGGGCACGCTTCCTCCCAATGACACCAATGATGGGGCATGATTTCTCCCACTGACACCAATGATGGGGCACAATTTCTCCCACTAACACCAATGATGGGGGATTGCTTACTCCTATTGATACTGGGACATTTTGAATTCCTAAAGGTCACAGTCCGGCCCCTTAATATCTGAAGGACAGTAAACTGGCCTTTTGTTTATAAAGTTTGGAGACCTCTGCTCTAGAAGATTTCTCAGCACTGATCCAATTCCACATTTATAGATGTGTGAAAGAGCTTGTCCTTTGCTGGATACTGTGGTTCCAACAACCCATTCATTTCTATTGTGTCATGTAGTGACAAGAGGTCAGCATGAGAAACCACTGCAGCCACTGCCTTTGGATTTAAAGGTACCGAGGTGCCTGCTCTTTTACATGTTAGGAGTTTATTTTTTAAGTGGCAGAATCTTTAAAAAAATTCAATTACTTTCAGTTTTGAGAGGGCACTTACAATTTAACTACTTCAATACAGGCCACTATCACCCCCTTCCTGCCCAGGCCATTTTTTAGCTTTCAGTGATGTTGCACTTTGAATTACAATTGTGCCGTCAGGCAACACTGTACCCAAATTAATGTTTAATCATTTTCTTTACACAAATAGGGCTTTATTTTGGTGGTAGTTAATCACTGTTGCAATTTGATAGGCTGTGCTGTTGGGCACTGATGAGCAGCACTGATGGACACTGATGAGAAAGCATTTAAGGGCACTGATGGGGTGTCACTGATAATGAGGCACTAATATGAGGCACTAATATGTAGCACTGATGGACACTGATAGGTGGCACTGATATGCAGCACTGATCAACACCGATAGGCACAGATATATGCCACTGATGGGCACTGATATGTGGCACTGATGGGCACCAATAGGCAGCACTGATGGGCACTGATGGGTGGCACTGATGGACAGCACTGATGGGCGGCACTGATGAGCACTGAAAGGCAGCACAGATTGGCCTCACTGATGGACACAGACTGGTGTCACTGGTGGGCACAGAGCAGCATCACTAATGGGCACTGCTAAGGCTGCATTGTAATCAGGGCATTAATGGAAAGTGCCCTGATTACCTTTTCACATCCTCCCTGTGAGGATATGACACTGATTGTCTTTCCTCATCTCGCACTCTGTCAGTGTGAGGTAAGGAGAGACTATTAACAGCACTTCCTTGTTTATATGTGATCAGCCGTGATTGGACACAGCCAGTCACATGGACAAAGAGCCACGGGCACACAATCATGGCTAGACTGGGAGCTGTCATATGACGTTGTCCCAGAATGAGAGACGCACCACTCTGCCCTCATTTGATGGTAGGCGGTCGGCAAGTAGTTAAATTGTAATGGCTTGCATGTACTGACTACTAAAACATAATATTTAACAGCCCTATTGCATTAGCATTATTGGCCACCACTGTCAAGCATCTCAAATAAAGTTTAATGTTTCTTGTTTAAGCCACATTTTACCGAATTCCTGCAATGAAGCTATAAAGCTGTTTCACTTATCCTACTGATTTAATTGGAAAAGCTATTGAAAAAAAGAGAACTAGACATTTCAGCTTGAAAGAGAACAACAAAAGAAAAAAAAAACATTTTCACTTCTCAATAAATGCAATAGATTAATAGATCTCAACTGGTAGTCTCTAGAAACCATTAAGTACATCTGAAGATGTGTGTTTCCAGTGTAAAATCAAAATAGAAGATGTCAGTATTTTATTTTCTCACAGCATGTAGCTATACCTACTGTTTATATGTAAACATGTATTAATCAAAATGTGCTTTAGTTTATGTTATTGGCATACAACATATATGAATAACATTCATTGGAAAACAGCTCTTCAACATGTAGGCGGTAGAACCTACCACCAAAAAGACCACCAAAATAATTTTTTGTACTTGTAACATTCCTGATGATACCACATATGTGTATATTATTTTGTATGCATTCATAACAATTTGTGACTGTTTTTTTTTATTTTAATCGAAAGCACATTGATACTTTGGTGACTCTTAAGCCCCGTACACACGATCGGAATTTCCAATTGAAAAAGTCAGACAGACTTTTTCCATCGGGAATTCCGACCGTGTGTATGCCCATCAGAGTAATTCCATCGGAAATTCCATCAGAGTTTAGATAGAGAACATGTTCTATTTTACTCTGATGGAATTCCGTCTGAATTGCGATTTGATTGTGTATGGGGCTTTACATTATTTATTTTTTAAATCCTGCTTAAAGCATACTGACCCTAACTTTTTACCCTGACCATTGCTATTGGGGCACTTGTGCATACTCACTCCAGAGTGCAGCTCAGCCTCTCCCCTCTCTCTATGCCCACTGGTTGTGAATAGCAGAAGCTAAGGGCTCCTGCTGCTGCTTTTCAATCCAATGAGGCGAGAGAGAAATCTGAGGGAGACGCTGCTCTCATGCCCATTGCTGGTTTGAGATTGGGGTTAAGATAAGTATTTAGGGGGCTGGAGGGGAGCTGCATGCAGAAGGATTTTGACCTTAAAGCAGGGGTTCACCCAAAAATAAATGTTTAACATTACATTCAGCCGAGTTGTCCTAATGACAATCGGCTGTTTTTTTTGTTTTTTTTTGTACATACAGTATTTTCACCGCCGCTTCCGGGTATGTCATCTGCGGGACTGGGCGTTCCTATCCGATTGACAGGCTTCCGACCGTCGCATACAGCGCGTCACGAGTTGTCGAAAGAAGCCGAACGTCAGTGCGGCTCTATACGGCGCCTGCGCACCGCTGTTCGGCTTCTTTGCGATGGTCGGAAGCCTGTCAATCAGATAGGAATGCCCAGTCCCGCAGACGACATACCCCGAAGCAGCGGTGAAAATACGGTATGTACGAAAAACAAAACAAAAAAAAACAGCCGATTGTCATTAGGACAACTTGGCTGAATGTAATGTTAAAAAAAAAAATTTTGGGTGAACCTCCACTTTAATTCATAGAATGCATTAAAGTCAAAAACCTTCTGCCTTTAGAACCACTTATTATAATCAATATTAATGATTTTATAAAAAACAGTACTTAAAGCTGTTTTTAGATCAGTCATAGTCATGCAAAGAACACTTGGCTAAGTGAAACATGCTCCTTTACACAAAGAAAAAAACCAACAAAAAAAAAACAATCATGAGGCACTTACAAATATTTCACTTAACATATTCTAAGGTAAAACAGTTACCCCTGATTTTTTATTTATTTGTATCATTTTAAAAAACAAAGACTTATTTATTTAGAAGACATATGTTTATCACGCACACACGCATATGCACAAACACACAGACAGAAAGAAAGATGTGCATTTGGACATTATAGAAATAAAAAGAGCTTTTACCTGTAGGGAAATATGTTTCTATAATTGCCCTTTAAGATTAACTTCAGTGAACCAGCAATGCATGTGCTCACATGGTAGGAAAACCAGTGAGCCAACTGAATATTCAGCAAAGATTTACCCTGAAGACATTTAAAAACAATGCAAATGTCAAGATAGTTTGAGTATCTCCTATCATCCAAGCCTCTGCTTTCAGCTGAACTTGAAGCTACAAGATAATGTAGAGTATTTTCAATTATTGTTTTAGACATATGTGTAAAAGAGACTGGCATGATGTAAATGATATTATTGATACATGTTAATGTTTCCAAAATCTTGTTTTTATGTATAGTTTGTAATTATTATTATTATTATAATTATTATTATTATTATACTGGATTTATATAGCGCCAACAGTTTGCACAGCCAACATGAGGGCAGACAGTACAGTTACAATACATTTCAATACAGGCAGAATCAGAGGGCCCTACTATTAGAGCTTAATTATACAGCATATGTACCTCAGGGAAGTCGTATTTGTATATTACATACATGTACTCTGACTTTGTTTCTTGCTTTGCAGTGTTGCACCTATTTACTGCTCCTTCTCACAATGCAAGTCTATGATTCAGCCAACTCTTTAAAAACAATGCAATTCCTGTGCAACTAACATCTTATTGTAAAAATTGCAACGCTGCTGGGCATTGTAGTAGCTAATAACCTCCTACACAATTCTAAATGTCTATATATTTAATACAATAATAAACATATTCAAACTGATACATGTAAATATGTAAAAGTCAAATCAAAAAGTATGTTAAAGATGAATTCCAGCTATGACAATTTATATATTAATACACTGGTCAAGCTTGAACCAATATAATGTGCCATCCCTTTAGGATTTCAATGAAAGCTAAAAAATTACAGTAGAAAGCAATGCTAATACAGTGTCCTCCACAACCTTCTGGGTTCCATATCGGGTGGCTGCCCTGCTGCATAGTGAACATAGAGAATTGCTTGCTCATCAAGAGTGCCATTAAGGCCCCGTACACACAGTCAGACAAAACCGATGAGAATGGACGAGGTTCAGTTTCATTGGTCCAAACCGACCGTGTGTATAGCCCATCGGTCTGTTTTCCTTCGGTCCAAAATTTTAAAACATGCTTCAAAACCGAACCGATGGACCGCTGCCCGATCGGTCCAAACCGATGGTTAGTACAGAAAGCATCGGTTCAAAACCCGCGCATGCTCAGAATCAAGTCGACGCATGCTTGGAAGCATTGAACTTTGTTTTATTCGGCACGTCGTGTGTTTGACGTCACCGCGTTCTGACCCAATCGGTTTTTGTAACGATGGTGTGTCCATACATCAGACCATCAAGCCACTTCAGCGGTGAACCGATGAAAACGGTCCGTCGGACCATTCTCATCGGTTTGGTCCGACTGTGTACAAGGCCTCAGAGAACACGTTTCTCATTGACTACAAAGTGATCTATGATTGGATGAGGTGAAAGGCGGGGGTGTGAGGTCAAAATGTCCACCACATTCAATCAGAGAACACTGCATTTATTAAGAAAATGAAAAGTATTATTTGTATATGTCCTCCTGGGTCCTACAATGCAGAAGTGGCACTGGATATTGCAACTAATGCCAACCATTGTAGTAGCGGTGCCTCCACTAGGATGGTACATATGTACTTTTGAGATGAAACAATTTAACTATGTAACCATTGCCATACCTGGAATTCAGCTTTAGGGTTAACACTGGTTAAATATGTGCTTTCTGAGAATATACAGTGCCTTTACCCACTTGCCGACTACCCCACATACATATACTGAGGGGCGGCAGCTCTCCTCTGGAAAATCATGTATCTGTATATGATTTCACTCCCCCATCTCCGGTGGCATGTGTGCCACCGGAGACCAGCTCGCGCTGTGATTGAACATGCAGATCATTCCCGAGAGAGGGAAAACATCAGTCTGCCTATGTAAACAAGGCAGATCACCATTATGTGCCAAGGGAAGACATAGATCTTGTGTTTCTGCTAAGCAGGAACACAGATCTCTGTCTTCCCACAGTTAAAGCATCCCCACACAGTTAGAAAGCACTCCCTAGGGACACATTTTACCCTTTAATTGCCCCTTATGTTAACCCCTTTCCTGCCAGTGTAATTAGTACAGTGACAGAGCATGTTTTTAAGCACTGATCACTGTATTAGTGTCAGTGTTCCCCAAAAAAGTGTCAAAAGTCTCACTTAGTGTCCAATTTGTCTACTACAATATTGCAGTCCAGTTATAAGTCGCTGACCACCACCATTATTAGTAAAAAAAATAATAATAAATACAATTTCCATAAAAATACCCCATAGTTTTGTAGATGCTATAACTTTAGTGCTTTAATCTTACATAAAAATATGTAGAATAAATATTGGCCTAAATGAATGAAGACATTTGATTTTGTACAATTTTTATTGTATGTGTTTTATAGCAGAAAGTAAAAAAATATATATATTATTTTTAAAATTGTAGGGCTTTTTTTGGTTATAGCTCAAAAAATGAAAAACGCAAAGGTTATCAAAACCCAAAAAAAGGAGATAAAATGTATTTGTGTACAGAGTTGCACGGATCACTTTCAATTGTTCATAAACTCCCAGTGAATTACTATAAATACAGTTAAATAATACAGTGGGGAAAAAAGGACATCAATTTTGTTTGTTTACAGTGTCGCACAGCTGTGCAATTGTCAGTTAAAGTAATGCAGTGCCTTATCGCAAAAAATGGCCTGGTCACGAAGGGCGGTAAACCTTCCAGAGCTGAAGTGGTTAAGAAAAAATGTATGGATCCCTTTTGTTCATAGATTCTCAGTAAATTACTATAAATACAGTTAATTAATGCAGTTTAGAATTTTAAAAACTTGTATTGTTGTTTTATAGATAAATTACGTAATTCTGCAAATACTATTTTTAGTTTATGTAGGACAAAGGAAAGGAGATCCACCAAACATCTCAAATGTGCCTGGTTGACACACATTGTGCTGGTGACAATAAAAAAAATGAAAGAAAGAACTCAGATATCTCCCAAATGGAATTCCTACAAAGAACAAAACTTTGGTGGTAGATCCGCAAGCAAAGAAAAGCAACATTTTTCATCCTGGACGCTCAAAGGGCAGAAGTATTATAACATATGTTTTTCCCTGTCCCCTGTCCCTGTAAATGTATTAGAAGCCATTGTTAATTCAAATTAAAACCATTTGAAATATGTATTCCCATGAGTAAATTTTAATGGGATTCATACTTATAGGAAGTGCAGCATTACGCAGCCATTAAAATGGGCAGGCGCAAACACCATAAAAAAATAAACATATCTGGAAAACAAAAAAATCATTCTGCACAACTTTCCTGATATATCATTGAAAAGTCAACTTTAAAAAGCTGACCAAAATAGCTATTTCATAAATATTAGGACTGTTGTGCCTCCTGCAAGCAATCAAACTTTACATTTACCTATTTTTCCTTTTAACTACAATCACCTGCAACCTCACAATCCATTTTCTGTTTCCTTTTGGGCTTTGAAAAGCACAATCCAGTCAAATAACTATCTAGTAAAACTATGATTGATTGAAGTGAAATGGTAAAAGTAATGATTATAATAAGATGCAAGCATAGCATGCTACTTGCTTTAAAACAAATTGCATGTTCTTTTTTTAGATCAAACTGGTGCATAAATGGCGCTGTTAGACTGAACTGTGATTAGTATAGTTAAAGTGAATCTAACAACCACTACCATAGAGCCCAGCACAAGTAAAAAAACATATTTTTTTAATAGATTAGAAGCCATTTTTTTTAAATTAAACTCTTTATTACCGAAAAAAAGGCATACCAAACAAAGATCAGTACAATAAACTCCAATTCATGATATTACAAAAAAAAATGGTAATACCTTTGTGGAACAAACCAAGTATCCATGAAAGGAGGAAAACCCAGAATGTTAAAAATCCAATCATATATTATACTCGAAAAAACGACAATAATGTAATGACATGTATACAGTCAGAAAAATAAGACACCTTGAGGGATGATGTAAAACACAATAATCCATGTTTGTGTATATACAGTACAATAAGGAAAGCAATGTACTCACGTGATCAATAAGCTATGTTTGAAGCAATGCTTGTGTCCTGTTAAATACATTTTCTTGTCGGGTTTAAATGCTTTTGTTGTCCCCATAAAGAAGCTTCCCCCTTACTTACAAGAAGGAGATTTTGCTCCCACTTTTTGTTCTATCTAAGGGAGGTACATTTTTTCAAATGGAGCTCCAGACAGAAAGGTGTTTAATATTTCTTTTCCTTTCCAAATGCAAAGTTTCTTTCTGACATAGTAAAACAGTAAAACATGTTTCAGAGAGACATACAGTACATAGAAGCCTTTCCTTCTTCCTCCACTATACAGATCCTGGAACTCAAGGGGTTATTACAAGCTTACAAATGTCCTGCTCTACCCTCCATCCCTACTGTGATTTCCAGGCCTTCCTGATCCTCTAGTGGAGCCCAGGACCATATTAAATGCTTCCAGTATGGTGCGAGGGAGCAGATTAGGAATGAGCCCACGGTTCGAGTCGAATGTAAGTTTGTCTCGAACATCGGGTGTTCACCCGTTCGCCTAATTCGGAACATTATGGGGCGTTCGCGGCAAATTCGAACACCACAAAATGCTTCATAATGCACTGTGAGATTACAGTTCATTGATGTTTGATGATTGGCCAAAGCATGCACCTGACCTCTATGCTTTGGCCAATCACAGCATGCTCTGCTATGAGATCCATGATTGGCCAAAGGCAAGTCCACACACCCCACACTATATAATGCTGCTTACACGGCGGCTGTATATAGTGTAATGAATGAGAGAAGTTAACTAGAGGTAGGTTAGTTAGTGGCATGCAGGCAGTTTAGTATATATACAGTATATTAGGGCTGTTACTGATTACAATTTTCGTGTTCGATTATTTATTTATTTTTTTTAATCGATTAATCGACTACTTTTGATTAATTATAACGCACATACAGATCCAACTACTTTTAGCTGATCTCCTTGCATTGCAACTCTGCACTAGTCAGTGGTAAATGTGGTATACACTATATACAATCACCCGACACTAGTGAGTTTCCACAATCCATGACTTAACTTCACAGTTCACACAAATACGCTTTAAATTCAAACTGTAGCACTGAAGTATTTTTTCTTATTAAACTTATTAAACTAAGAAAAACGTAGAAAGTTAGTTTAACTTTAATTATAAAACGTATCTAGTATATTGACGGTCAGTCACTTTATAGTAGGCAAGTAGGCATCACTTTAGCCAGTCACGCAGACATACCAGAGTGTTTATATTTTCTGGAAGCAGACATGATCGCATTTTATTGACAATATACCCTGAATAACTGAACAGTCTTTAGCACGGAACAGATGTTGCCGATACACAAAGAATTGTCTGCACAAAACTGCTTAGGACAGGAAAACAATGGTTATTTTTGCCCCCTTCCCCTGATGGAGCCTGATGCATCCTCCTGCTCCACAGATGCAAAGGAACCTCAATCCAATGGGTGCAGTTTGCTCACATCCAGTAGGGTAAGTATCACTGTCCAAGCTGTCCGGTGATGTCAAGAATTTTGATCGATCAAAAAAATTTAAGATTAATCAAGGAATTAATCTTTAATTTCCCCAGCCCTAATATATATATATATATATATATATATATATATATATATATATATATATATATATATATATATATATATATACATAGTCAAAACTATAAATGCAGTGCAGGCAGTGTTTATACAGTACAGACCAAAAGTTTGGACACACCTTCTCATTCAAAGAGTTTTCGTTATTTTCATGACTATGAAAATTGTAGATTCACACTGAAGGCATCAAAACTATGAATTAACACATGTGGAATTATACATAACAAAAACGTGTGAAACAACTGAATATATATTTCATATTCTAGGTTATTCAAAGTAGCCACCTTTTGCAGCAGACACATTTCTAGAACTGTTAAGAGGAGACTGTGTGAATCAGGCCTTCATGGTAGAATATCTGCTAGGAAACCACTGCTAAAGAAAGGAAACAAGCAGAAGAGACTTGTTTGGGCTAAAGAACACAAGGAATGGACATTAGACCAGTGGAAATCTGTGCTTTGGTCTGATGAGTCCAAACTTGAGATCTTTGGTTCCAACCCCCACGTCTTTGTGCGATGCAGAAAAGGTGAACGGATGGACTCTACATGCCTGGTTCCCACCGTGAAGCATGAAGGAGGAGGTGTGATGGTGTGGGGGTGCTTTGCTGGTGACACTGTTGAGGATTTATTCAAAATTGAAGGCATACTGAACCAGCATGGCTACCACAGCATCTTGCAGCGGCATGCTATTCCATCCGGTTTGCGTTTAGTTGGACCATGATTTATTTTTCATCAGGATAAATGACCCCAAACACACCTCCAGGCTGTGTAAGGGCTATTTGACCAAGAAGGAGAGTGATGGGGTGCTACCACTTGAAGCTCATCAAGAGAATGCCAAGAGTGTGCAAAGCAGTAATCAAAGCATAAGGTGGCTACTTTGAAGAACCTAGAAAATGAACATAGTCATGAAAATAAAGAAAACTCTTTGAATGAGAAGGTGTGCCCAAACTTTTGGTCTGTACTGTATATATATATATGTATATGCCATGTAATATACAGTGCAGGCAGTATACAGTATATAATACAGTGTATTGAAGTGTATTAAGGAAAAACAGCATGGTTTCCCCTCCCCCAGTCCATACCAGGCCCTTTGGGTCTGGTATAGATTTTAGGGTCAACTCCATGCCAACATTTAAAAAAAATGGTGTGGGGTCCCCCCCAAATCCATACTAAGAACTATGGATTTTAAGGGGAACTCCTCGCCAAAATGTAAAAGATATTGCCATGGGGTCCCCCCAAAATCCATACCAGACCCTTATCAGAGCAAGCAGCCTGGCAGGCCAGGATAGGGGGAACGAGTGAGCGCCCCACCCTCTTCTGAACCATACCAGGACACTTGCCCTCAACTTTGGGAGGGTGCTTTGGGGTCCTCCTAAAGCACCTTGTCCCTATTTTGATGGGGACAAGGGCTTCATTCATAAAACCCTGGCCATTGGTTGTGGGGGTCTGTGAGTGGGGGCTTATCGGAATCTGGCAGCCCCCCTAGGTGAATGGGTATGGGGTACATTGTACCCCTATCCATTCTTCCAAAAAAGTATAAAAGAAACAAACAAACACAAAACCATTTTTTTCACAAGTCCTTTATCAAAAGAAGTAAAAATAAAAGTGTCCTGTGATGTCCATCTTCAATCACGCCGCCCGACAGACCCGAAAAATAGAAAAAATAAATAAAACATTTACCTTGATGAGAGATGTCCCGCCGACTGCTTGGCTGTGACAGCCGTTATATAGGCAAGGGCAGGGCAAATGTACCCCATACCCATTTACATGGGGGGGGGCTGGATCTGGGGCCCCTTGTTAAAGGGGGCTTCCATTTTCTGATAATCCCCCAGCCCTCCCCATGGGAACAAGGTGCTTTGGGGGGACTCCAAAGCACCCTCCCCATATTGAGGGAAAGCGGCCTGGTATGGTTCAGGAGGGGTGCGCTCTTTTCCTGGCCTGCCAGGCTGGTTGCTTAGATAAGGGTCTGGTATGGATTTTGGAGTTCCTTCTCACAATGCAAGTCTATGATTCAGCCAACTCTTTAAAAACAATGCAATCCCTGTGCAACTAACATCTTATTGTAAAAATTGCAACGCTGCTGGGCATTGTAGTTGAAGATGTGCCACTTTACAGACATACTTAGGGGACCCCCAGGCAGAATATTTAAAGGAATATTTAATTTTTATTGTTTCACTTTAAGCATTATTAAAATCACTGCTCCTGAAATTTTTTAAAAACCTTCTTTTTGCATTGATACATGTCCCCTGGGGGTCCCCATACACATTTTATGGCAATAACTTGCATATAACTTTGATTTTTCACATTCATATCCCATAGACTTTAACGGTGTTGGTATGTTTGCACAAATATTTTGCCTGTTTGTATGTTCTGGTGTGAACCGAACCAGGGGCTGTTCGGCTCATACCTAGAGCATATCATAGAACACCCCAGCTCTGAGCATTTTCTGTTTCAAATCTGTTAGAATGCTGGGTTAACATTTAATAAAGCACCTGTCCTGTATTTTATCAGTTGTAGCAGAGAGCAGAGGAGATATTAGGGGTATAATATCTGCCCAATGCTATCACAAAGAGGCTTGTTAACCCACTTGTGATAGCAATAAAGTTAAATTAAAAAAGTGTTTACAATTTTGAAAAGCAACACGGTTTCCCAATACACAAACATAAATACAAATGTGTGCATAGGTTATGCACACTTATAGTATGTAAACAGCAATTGAGGCCCCATACACACGAGAGGATTTATCCGCGGATACGGTCCAGCGGACCGTATCCGCGGATAAATCCTCTCGAGGATTTCAGAAGATTTCTATGCGATGGCGTGTACACACCATCGCATTGAAATCCGCGCCGAAATCCTCTGGCGATGATGTGTCGCCGCGATTATGACGCGGCGACGGGCGCGACGCTGTCATATAAGGAATTCCACGCATGCGTCAAATCATTACGACACGTGCGGGGAATCCCTTTGGACGGATGGATCCGGTGAGTCTGTACAGACGAGCGGATCCATCCTTTGGGATGGACTTCAGCAGATGGATTTGTTGAGCATGTCAGCAAATATTCATCTGCTGAAAATCCATCCCAGGGGAGATTTATCCGCGGATAAATATCCGCCGGAGTGTACACACCATAGAATCTATCCGCTGAAACCCATTCGATGGGATTTATCTGCGGATAGATTCTATGGTGTGTACGGGGCCTGAGACACATATGTTAGGTATCACCAAGAACATCAGCAATATTTTCACGGCCAATATTGACTCCTAAATCTAAACTTGTAAAGATTTTTAAAGCATAGCCTATGGACAATTTTGGTACTGTCGTTTTTTGCCATTTAATGGGCATGCACATTTTTAAGGCTTGACATGTTTGAGATCTATTTACTTGATGCAACCCTGTATTTTAGATTTGAAAATTGTATATTATCTTGTGTATGCGTGCACACATTTTTTTTGTGTATTTTACTGAAAATATATATATTTGAAAAACAGTTGTACAAATATTGTGCATCATAGAAAACTGCAACAGCCACCGTTCTATTCTGTAGGGTCTCTGGGCCAGATTCAGAAAGAATCGCGGCGGCGTAACGTATCGTCTTTACGTTACACCGCCGCAAGTTTTCAGCGCAAGTGCCTGATTCACCAAGCACTTGCATGTAAACTTACGGTGGTGTAACGTAAAGCCGTCCGGCGCAAGCCCACCTAATTCAAATGGGGTGTGTACCATTTAAATTAGGCGCGCTCCCGCGCCAAATGTTCTGCGCATGCTCCGTTAGTAAATTTCCCGACGTGCTTTGCGCGAAATTACGGCGCCCGACGTGTTTGTGAATGGCGACGTGCGTAACGTACTTACGCCAATTATTATTTTTTTTATTCGACGCGGGAACGACGGCCATACTTTAACATGGCTGGTGTAAAGTTAAGCCATGAAAAAGCAGGCTTAACTTTGCGACTGGAAAAAACGACTTGCGACGACGTAACGCATGCGAGTAGCTTCGTTGATCGCCGTAAAAGCTAATTTGCATACCCGACGCTGGAAAACGATGCAAACTCCACCCAGCAGCGGCCGAAGTATTACAGCCTAAGATCTGAAGGCGTACAAATCCGTAAGCCTGTCGGATCTTAGCCAAATGCCGTCGTATCTTGTTTGTGAATCACAAATTAAGATACAAAGCGGCAAATTTGAAAATACGCCAGTAGATACTCCGGCCTATTTCTTCTATGAATCTGGCCCTCTGTTTTTAGAAAACATACAATTGTTTGGAACCTTTAAATAATTTTGTAATAAACAAATTTGATTTAAGCTACAAAATTATACAAAATCATAAATGTGCTCTGAGTGCAAATTGGTTAAACGAAACAAAACACTGCTCCAAGTCCAAAACTCTTTTTCCCTGAAATTCTGGGTAGGGGCATGTAACGGCAATCCAAGGATGAAAGGGGTTTCAACGCTGTTTAAGATATTCCATTCCCAAACACAAGGCAGCTACCAACACTCCAATCAGGTGAACGAGACCCATAAGAATAATTCTCCCTCAATAACAAGACAACGCTCTGTCTTGAGGTTTAAGCAGGAATGACCATCTTTATTGAAAAGAGCACAAGTTTTATATACCAAAAGAGGAGGTTTTTACATTCTCCTCATTTTACTCTGAAAATACAACGTTGACCAGACCTTATTTACATGAGCTAACTAACTAATCCCCCTTACAGCAGCTGATGACTCAGAGACCTAACCTTTAGGCTAGACTTGGCGTCTGTGTCAGACACAATCAACATTATCACAAATACACCTTCAAACAATTGCAGGGTTAATTACCACAAGCCACAATGAAAAGATCTTTCGAAGTTAGTCTGGATTCATTAACATTACACAGGCAGACAGGTGGTTGAAGTTGAACACATCAGCCTCTTTCCATTAACCTGTTGAGTTCAGAATCAACAAACAGTAAATAGTTATTTACAGATATCCTGGAATATATTGTGGATAAATATTACTGTACTATTTTAGGTAGTCCAAGATATAATTTCTCAGTCATCCTGTGCCCCTATTAGAGACACAAGGTGATGTAGACATAAGAAATGCATGGGAAGCTGAAGCAAGGGTATCTCATACTTTCTAAGGGATTCTGGGTTCCACAGGCCCTCCCGTTACAGGGCATTTATGCATTGAGCTTCAGTAGCAAAGGAACAGCGCAGGCAACAGCAGTTCAATTGGTGTGGCTTGCATCTGTGGACTTTGTATTTGCATTATTGCACACAGTGTAACAGCATGTAGCCAGCCAGGATGCAAGGATGGATCCAAAGGATTGTGTTTGAAAACAGTCACCTAAATTCAGATCTCAAGGCCAGCACTTGAGAAACCATTTGATTCAGATAGCATATAAAACTATTTAACACCAAGAAGCCACATTGTAAACTAATCAGAACAACATTTGAAATAAATGATCAAATATACTTTAATATCACTATAAATGTTTTGCTATGCATGTAATTTGTTATTGGTCTAGTGAGTTACTTAAACAGAGGCTCACATGTTATCTAATTACTTAAAAACCCAGCTGTTTTACTTACCCAACACTTGACTCCCATGGGAGATGACAATCCCCTACTCTCTGGATGGAGACCATTCATCAGCATTCTCATGTCCACTGCAGGGCTTTTGGTCCTGCTTCTGCCTTAATGTTGTAAGAGGAATTTTGACTGATGTAATGCAGGGGAGAAGAGACCAGCCTAGCAGTGCAGAGGAGCCTCCTAGTGTGGAGGATTGGGTAAGTAAACTGCTTCTTTTCCATGTCTCCTAGACACAAATGAGCATTTGACCCTTAGGCCCCGTACACACGATAGAATCTATCCACAGATAAATCCCATCGAATGGGTTTCTGCGGATAGATTCTATGGTGTGTACACTCCGGCGGATATTTCCGAATTCCAGCAGATAAATATTTGTCGACATGCACAGAATATCTATCTGCTGGAATCGGATCCCACGGATGGATCCGCTTGTCTGTACAGACTCACCGGATCCATCCGTCCAAAGGGATTCCCCGCACGCGTCGTAATGATTTGACGCATGCGTGGAATTCCTTATATGACAGCAGCGCGCCCGTCGCCGCGTCATAATAGCGGCGACGGCGCGACACGTCATCGCCAGAGGATTTCAGAGCGGATTTCAATGCGATGGTGTGTACACGCCATCGCATAGAAATCTGCTGAAATCCTCGAGAGGATTTATCCGCGGATACGGTCCGCTGGACCGTATCTGCGGATAAATCCTTTCGTGTGTATGGGGCCTTACAGTGTCATAGCAAAGAAGACTTTTTACTTTTTTTAATTTCTAAAGTAATGTTTTTTTATTTTTTGTGAAGAGACTGCAAGGAAGGGTGCTATTATATTATTATGTTTGCAGAGCACATGTTGACCACTTGCTTACTATCATGCAGATGGAAAATTCCGGCTGTTCCCATCTTTTTTTGTGGTAAATGAGGGGTTATTCCTGATCTATGAGTCTGTACATATTTATATATTTTGCTATTCAGCTCAAGTCAGAATACAAACTACTTAGATCTTTTATCAGCATAGTAGTAAACCTTTCGGAACCATGTCCTGCATTATCCACCTGCTGGCCAAATTAGGTAGACACAAAACGTTGTTTTGCAACATTTCAAATTTATGTGATTAAAAATGAATTTATATGTATTATATAATATTTCCAACCATAATATGTAAATTAGGAATGCTACAAAAACACTGTATATATGTCCCTTAATAGACTTGTATGAATTTGAGCTGAAGCCAGTGAGTCATTTTAATATACTATGTTGGCTCTGTGTCAAAGATCAGCCACCATCTGTCCAAAATCATAAATCTTTTTACAAGCAAACATTCTTCTAGTATTATAAGATAGCACATTTTCATTTTTTAACATATACTCCACTTTTCTTAGTCCTAAGTGCTGAGATAGCTCACATTGATTCATTTACCTTAATTATAAAGGAGCAAGGCTATACATATTGCCTAATACATTATAAAAGTGCATTGTTCAGCAGATATTAGTGCCAGTCACTAATGAGGTAGCTATACATTTGCTCACCCAGACTAATCTAGAATACAGATCATCCATGGATTTTTTTTTTTTTTTTTTAGCAAACCCATAATAAGTGCTTTTTTTTCAATTAGCTTACAAAAATATATGAATATTATGGCATTAAGCAGTTGTATATAAAGGGACATTGAGGAACTGTATAAGGAAAATTTGCAAATACAGAAAACACATATTTGGGTAAAACTATGGAGGGTGGATTACTAAAAAAGTGTGTTCACTTTGAAAAGTACATTTTTAAATAGCTTAGTAAATGAGGTCAAGCTAAGTAAAAATTCACTCAATTAAAGTGGAACTAAACCTATCAATTTAACTGTCTATCAAAACTGTTACATTTGAGGCACACTGTGAATGATAACTGTTACAGTTGCTTGAAATCTGAACTGAACTGTCAAACCATCAAATGGCTGGTGTCATAACTAATCACATGTGCAGCACCATGGCAACTACAGATCAGGTGTCTAAAATTGAATCTTCCTTGGCTGTTAAGGAGAGAAGAGCTTAGTTCTGTTTTCATGTTCAAAGTGTTTATTGGTATATAGAGAGTTCTGTAGGAACCAAACTTTACAGAACATGGATCAAGGTAGGTGAATGCATAATATAGTGCTCGAAAAACATGGGTAGAGTGAAGTGCCATGCAAGTAAATACTTATAGAATACTAGTGCAAACCAGTTATCTTAGAATGAGCCTATAAAAACACTATAATATAGCAACCAAACAGCTACCTATGACATCAGGAGGTCTATATGCAATTGGTATGGTGGGTAAATAATGAGAACTAGGATATACTGATGGTGAACACTGCAGTGCAACTAAGAATTATGTGAATTATGTGGAGTAGATCAGACTCCTGGCGACACCAGGTCATATAGTAACTGAACAACAGTAATGGGAGAAGGAAGTGTAAGAAAGAAAAGACTAGCAAAAAAAGGGACTTAGAGAGGGGAAAAAAGCAGGGGTGGGGGAGAGATAAGAAGAAGAATGGGGGTGCCCAGAGTGCCATCCAGTATTCAGATCTGTGGACAGGCTAAATCGCATTAAGGAGTGTGGACCATGCTAGTTCACAGGAGCAAGAGGGTTTTGTCGAAGTGGAGAGGGTGAAAGTGTTGTACCCATGCCTGACAAAGGTGTCCTGCGTGACCCTTAAACATTTCACTACCTGCTCTGTGATGTGATCAGGCTTTAATAAAAAAATCCATTTGGATGCTACTTGTCAACACATGGTGTACTGGCAAATAACCTCATTGTACCTATGGTTGGAACTTATGTTTGTTTTAAGTGCAAAAAAACAAATTGTGAATAATAAGTCAGCGCAGCGTTACCTCATGTGCTAAACTAAATTAAATTTCAGTGTGCAAAAGTAACATGCTCTAATCCTTTAGTAAATCAACCAGTATATGTGAATGCCAATGCCTGCATGCATTTTTATATGAACATTGTATGTTAAGTGGTTTATTTGGCATGTAGATCTAGACCTGTGAAGAGAGGGCTACTCACTATGCAACTCTTTTCTGATGCAATTAGTTTAACACCACATTGTTTACTTAATAAAGTTATACAGTTTGGTCATAGGGGTTGATTTACTAAAGGCAAATCCACTCTGCACTTGCAGTGCACTGAATGTGTACTTGGAAGTGCAGTTGCTGTAGATCTGAGGAAAATATTTGAAATTAGGGGAAGCTCTGCTGATTTTATTATTCAATTATGTGCTAGCTAAAATGCTGTGTTTTCCTTGCATGTCCCCCTCAGATCTACAGCGACTGCACTTCCAAGTGCACTTGCAGTGCACTTGTAGTGCAAAGTGGAGTTGCATTTAGTAAATAACCCCCAATGTGTTGTTCCTGGGGGAAAGACAGTCGCTCTTGCACATCTGTACATTTTTCCATAGAGCTTCATCTGCATTCAAGTCAAGTCAAGTCAAGTAAAGCTTTATTGTTGTTTTACTACCCGTGAGGACATAGAGTAGAACAAAATGTTGTATCTTGCAGGGCCACGGTGCTACATACAAATTAACCACTTAACACCCGCCCGCCGTCAAATGACGGCGGGCGGAATCCCCTATTATTCTGACAGGGCGTCATATGACGTCCTGTCATTTAAAGCCGCGTTACTGGGAACACAATGCATGTGCCCGGCCGCCGCGATGGCTGCCGGGCACCCGCGATTGCCCAGTAACTGAGCAGGACCGCGGATCTTTGTGTGTAAACACAGAGATTCACGGTCCTGTCAGGGAGAGGAGACCGATGCTGTGTCCCTTGTACATAGGGACACAGATCGGTCACCTCCCCCAGTCACCCCCCTCCCCCTACAGTTAGAGCACTCACTAGGCTACACATTTAACCCCTTCCCCGCCCCCTAGTGGTTAACCCCTTCCCTGCCAGTCACATTTATACAGTAATCAATGCATATTTATAGCACTGTTCACGTTATAAATGTGACTGGTCCCAAAAATGTGT
Organism: Rana temporaria; assembly: GCF_905171775.1. Taxonomy (NCBI): domain Eukaryota; kingdom Metazoa; phylum Chordata; class Amphibia; order Anura; family Ranidae; genus Rana; species Rana temporaria. Next base: position 224,886,878 of record NC_053493.1, read on the forward strand.
CAAAAGTGTCCGATGTGTCCGCTATAATTTCGCAGTCCCGAAAAAAAAATTGCAGATCGCCGCCATTTCTAGTAAAAAAAAAATCATAATTATGTCCCCTATTTTGTAGGCAATATAACTTTTGCGTAAACCAGTCCTTATACGGTTATTGAGATTTTTTTCTTTTTTTTTACTAAAGATATGTAGAAGAATACATATCGGCCTAAACTGAGATAATTTTTTTTTTTTTTTTTAAAGATGGGATATTTATTATAGCAAAAAGTTAAAAATATTGTGTTTTTTTTCAAAACTTAAGCTCTTTTTTTGTTTATAGCCCAAAAAATAAAAAACACACAGGCGATCAAATACCACCAAAAGAAAGCTCTATTTGTGGGGAAAAAAGCATGTCAATTTTGTTTGGGAGCCACGTCGCACGAATTGTCAGTTAAAGTGGAGTTCCACCCATTTTTTTATGTTTGTCTGTGCTGCATGCTCTAATCTCATAGTGTTCAGAATGGACAATTTGTATTTAATTTGTTGCTTGTAAATACCTTTATTTTGTAGTCCTTCATTACTTCCTCCTCCTTATTTGCCTAGGCTATTTGCAAGGGTTTCTGGGATAGGCATCATGTTACCCAGTAGTCCTTGCAAACCTGACTGAAACCTATTACATTGCTTGTGCACTGAGCATGTGCAAAGCTGAAATCCAGGAAGTCATACAGTCTGGCTTCATGATGCCCACACTTAAGATGGCCACGGTCTATTTCTAGATTATAAACTATCTAAATGCTGTAACAACCTAACAAAACGGACCTTAGTTTACAGACTAACTTTACTAGAATACATTAAGCTTGTGTATTACAGGGGTATTTATATTTAAAAAGTGAAATTGTGGGTGGAACTCCCCTTTAAAGAGACGCAGTGCCGGAAGCTAATATTTCGTCTAGGCAGGAAGGGGGTGTATGTGCACAGTAGGCAAGTGGTTAAACACAATTATAAATACATATACAAAGAATAAAAACACAGTGAAGAACAATATAAATAAATAAATATATTATTAAAAATATACATCTATATTAAAAAAAAAAATGTATAGGCTGCCTGCACACAGTTCCTGATGGATGCAGATGCCAAAACAAACACAGCCTGCGTTCAGTATGGATGCCAGCGCCCTTATAAATGAGGCCTAAAAGCAGAGAAAATGTGTTACCAAATTCATACATTGTGGTGGACAGAATGTTTTGCTTTTTTTGTAATAACTGCTTCCAAAGTCCAGAATCTGAAATTGCATGACGTGCTATAAATAATTTACAATGATTATTATGCTACTGTACTGGAAATGTTTTTCTTTTACTGTCTTCCTAGATTTCCTGAAAGGAAACCTTCCTAGATAATACAATATGTTTCACACGTTTCTACTGCTTAAAAGGTCCTATTGATGTGAAGATACTTTACTGTTCATATCTGAACATCCACTTGAAAAGAAGCACTCGCTCTCAAGGTGTATAGGTCATCACTATTGAACAGAGAAGCACATTTCAAACTGACACAGGATAGCAGTGCTGGAATGGTGATTATTTTGGGATTTGTTGTCCTGCAGATATTAGATAGCAATGCTAGGACATGTAGTCTCACAGATTCAAGACAGAATTACTGGGAGTTGTAGCACTATGGATAGTAGTAAGCAATGGGAACTAATACCATAGTCTACCAGGCATTTAACAGTGGTACAATGATTAGTAGTTGACAGATGCTGAATATCAATGCTGATGAATGCAAACCTACAAACATGGTAAAGGATACTGCAAAAATAGATACACAAAAAAACAAAAAAAAACAAAGGGAAATATTTTAATACATTTCTAACATTATGCTGCTGACCAGAACCGAATAAGCTATATCAGCTCATTAATGACAACCGTTTATTACATACGTCAATGTGGCATGCAGTATGGCTATCATTCTATGAAAATGCCACCAGTGAGTACACTGCTTGGATATGCAATTGTCTCTGTACAAGAATATGTCATGCATGGCAACCAGTTGTGCTCTATCTGCAAATGGGATCATAGCCTGAAGTATGTTTTCTTCAACATTTAGGATATCATTGCTTATATCTAAGTATAGGCACTATATCACTTCTGTCAAATTTTGATATGTTGAAGAAGTATTTTTCTTGTACATAATCAATGCCAGACTCAATTAACAGAAAGCCTGCATACTAAAATTATGATTGGCTTCCAGTGGCTGCAGTGAATGAACAAACTAGCCACATGAGCCGTTACAAATGGATATCAATATAATACCAAGAAATATTTTTAAGTGCTGCATATTGAGCTTATACTGAAATACACTGAAGCTAAATACAATCAACGTTTCTGCAAATGGCATCACATCGCTGGAATTAACATTCAACTAAATTCCACAGAAAGTTCCTTTATGACCTTTACAGTGACAAGTAAAAATGCTTTAAGTACGGTAATATGGTTCTGTTGCCATTGTGTTGCTTGAGCAAGCATGAGCCGGTTTAGGACTGTCTGCCTCTCAAAAGGACATTGAAAATAGGCAACAGCATTATTAACTACACACAAAGTCCTGGGGCTACAGAGGATGCATTGATGTCTCCTCACTTATCATTCTTGGCCTATATTTAGCCCAACTTTAATTCATCCCTAATGAAGAAGTAATAATCTTTAGCACTGGAGAAAAATATGCATATATTACAGTAGTGTCCAAGGACAGTATGGCTTGTATGTGATTATTGCTTTAACCACTTAAGAACCGGACCAATATGCTGCTAAATGACCCAAGGGGTTTTTACAATTCGGCACTGCGTCGCTTTAACAGACAATTGCGCGGTCGTGTGACATGGCTCCCAAACAAAATTGTCCTTTTTTCCCACAAATAGAGCTTTCTTTTGGTGGTATTTGATCACCTCTGCGGTTTTTATATTTTGCGCTATAAACAAAAATAGAGCGACAATTTTGAAAAAAATGCAATATTTTTTACTTTGTGCTATAATAAATATCCCAAATCGCAATAAGCGTTTATCGGTTGGTTTGCGCAAAATTTATAGCGTTTACAAAATAGGGGATAGTTTTATTGCATTTTTATAATAACATTTTTTTTACTACTTATGGCAGCGATCAGCGTTTTTTTTTTCGAGACTGCGACATTATGGCGGACACTTCGGACAATTTTGACACATTTTTGGGACCATTGTCATTTTCACAGCAAAAAAGTTGCATTGCATTTAAATTGCATTGTTTATTGTGAAAATGACAGTTGCAGTTTGGGAGTTAACCACAGGGGGCGCTGAAGGAGTTTCATTTCACCTAGTGTGTGTTTACAACTGTAGGGGGGTGTGGCTGTAAGTGTGACATCATCGATCGTGTCTCCCTATAAAAGGGATCACACGATCGATGCAGCCACCACAGTGAAGAACGGGGAAGCCGTGTTTACACACGGTTCTCCCCGTTCTTCAGCTCCGGGGACCGATCGCCGCACTCCAATGGCGATCGGGTCCACGGGACCCGCGGTCCCGGAGCTTTGGACCGGGTCGCGGGTGCGCGCCGCAGGCGCGCGCCCGCGACCCATGGCTGGGTACTAGTACAGGACTTACCTGTACATACATGTGCCCAGCCGTGCCATTCTGCCGACGTATATGTGCAGGAGGCGGTCCTTAAGTGGTTAAGGCTCCATGCACACTGAAGCTGATAAACTGCAGTTTATCGGAATTTTGGCTTTTTTCTTTAAAGCCCATAAACTGAACTCTATGTTAGCCTATATGCCCATGCACACCTGGGTGTTTTTTAGTGTTAATGAGCTTTGGAGTTTATTGGCTTTTTTTTTCTCAAAGTGCAGTTTTTTGGTGGAAAAAAATGCTAAAAAACGCAAACCGCCGTTTTTTTATCCATTAAAAAAAAAAAAAGCTACACTGAAAAACAGTGAAAGGCTCCCTGCAAAGCTACTGGCGCTTTTTTTTTATAGCTTTCGTCAGCTTCAGTGTGCATGGAGCCTAAGGCTGGTCATAACATATGCCTTCTTTTCATATAGTCATATCTGAGTAATACACAGCCTGCATATGAAGTGCTATATGTGTAACTTTCCTGCTAAAGATCTATAAATTATATTATAATGTATATAATACCTATAGTCTAACAATCTATAAACTGTCTTTGCACTGGGATCCCAGAAAATTCTGTAAGTAGAGGTGAGGCAAATTAAGGACAGGACTACCTGCTACTTTAATAGAACCTTTGGCATTATTTGATAAGTATGTAAGGAATTCTCTGAGTGGAGGAAGAGGAATCAGGAGAAGGAGGCAGAATTGGAGAGACCAGGAGGGATCTGCGCACACGCAGACAAGCGGTTAACTGAAAGAGGATCAGCATCAGCGAAGGAAAGATTTATACAGGAATCCCTTTTTTATGATGCAAGATATACTTCATCACAGGTAAGTTATATGCCTGGTGTTTTTTTCCTAAAAATATATAGTTTTCAATTAAAATGACAGTGATCAAAATTGAACTTATTCTGCAAGTCAGGAGTTCAGCAGTATGTGTGGCCTATCCTGTTTGACAAAAGTCAAACGTCAAAGGGACATTCTGGAGAATGTTTAAAGATCAGCTCCTGCAGCCAATCAGCTGCAACCACTGATCAAAAGTGGCAAGTGTCCCTGTCAGAATACAATGGGGTTGGTTTACTAACACTAGAGAGTATAAAATCTGGTGTAGCTGTGCATGATAGCCAATCTGCTTCTAACTTCAGCTTGTTCAATTAACCTTTGACAAAATAATCTGGAAGCTGATAGGTTTCTATGCTGAGCTGCACAAGTTTTAATAAATTAACCCCAATGTCTCAGTGGAAAGGTTTTCTTCATCCATGGGGGGAATCCTCCATCCACTAAGTTATGGCCAGCTTAAACTTCAGTTATAGGCATAAGTAAACATGCCTGAAGACATGTATGACACTGAAGCAAAACAACATAAGATACAAACACGTTGTGTGGTATTTCAAATAATGTTTTAGTAAAAGGTCCAGAAAAAGTAAGATACATGGACAACATTATATGCATTAATTTAAAAAGGAAATATTACTAAATTAAGGAGCAAGAAGTAAAATAGTGGTAGTCCTTACCCTTCCTCACATTTGTCAACTTAGGCTGCCTGGATAATTTTTTAGTTTTTCTTCACTTATTTTACAGCTGTAAACCTTTTATAAAATACCAAACCCACTTATTTTCTGAAAGCATGGGACCTGTAGAAATAAAAAATGATGCTACTAATTGTGTATATCCTTTGATAGTTGCACACACATTTATGAACAGGATATGACGTAAATGTTAGTGCATTTAGAGCACCCCCTCTCCTGAACCATACCAGGCCACATGCCCTCAACATAGGGAGGATGTCCCCATGTTGATGGGGACAAGGGCCTCATCCCCACAACACTTGCCTGGTGGTTGTGGGGGTCTGTGGATGGGGGGCTTATCGGAATCTGGAAGCCCCCTTTAACAAAGGGGACCCCCAGATCCCACCCCCTATGTGAATTGGTAACGGGGTACATTGTACCCCTACCATTTCACAAAAAAAAATCAAAAATGTTAAAAACCACAGAAGACAGCTTGGGACAAGTCCTTTATTTAAAAAATTTATAAATAAAGCAATGTAATCCATTCTCGAGTGAGGATACGGAGAAAAAAATAAAAAATGCAGACTCAATCCTGCCTCCATGGCAGGCACCCGCCGCGTGACGCTCTTCCACCGTGAAAGCTCTTATATAGCTGTGGGCAGGGCCACCCATCACATGTGTCGGTGACCCCGCCCCCTCTGATGCAATGGGGGCTTCCCATCGCCAATTCACATGGGGGACTGGGATCTGGGGGTCCCCTTTGTTAAAGGGGGCTTCCAGATTCAAATAAGCCCCCTGCCCGCAGACCCCCACAACCACCGGGCAAGGGTTGTGGGGATGGGGCCCTTGTCCCCATCAACATGCAGACATCTGGTATGGTTCAGGAGGGGAAGCTCTCTCGTCCCCCCTCTTTTTCTGCGGCCTGCTATGTTGCGTGCTCAGATCACAAAGCAGATTCCCGTTCTGACAGGGGAGTAGAGAGAGATTGTCTGTTTCTAGTGATCAGGAACAGTGATTTCGCTCTACTCCCAGTCAGTCCACTCCCCCCACAGTTATAAACACCTCCCTAGGGAACACTTAACCCCTTGATCGCCCCAAGTGTTAACCCCTTCCCTGCCAGTGTCATTTATACAGTGATCGGTGGCTATTTTTAACTCTAATGACTAATAATGTCACTGGTGCCAAAAAAAGTGTAAAAAGTGTCCAATCTGTCCGCTGCAATGTCGCAGTCCTGCTAAAAATCACTAACCACTACCATTACTAGTAAAAAAATAAAAAAAATACATAATTTAAATCTATCCCCTATTTTGTAGACGCTATATTTTTTGCGCAAACCAATCAATATGTGCTTATTGCAATATTTTTACCATAAATATGTAAAAGAATACATATTGGCCTAAACTGATAAAGACTTTTTTGGGGATATTTAATATAGCAAAAAGTAAAAAATATAGTTTTTTTTATTTGTCAGTTTTTTTTGTTTATAGTGCAAAAATAAAAACTGCAGAGGTGATCAAATACCACCAAAAAAAAGCTCTATTTTTGGAAAAAAAACAACATCAATTTTATTTGGGTACATCATTGCACGACCACGCAATTGTCAGTTAAAGCAACGCAGTGCTGTTTCGCAAAAAATGGCCTGGTCATTAAGGGGGTAAATCTTTCCGGGGCTGAAGTGGTTAATGAAGGTGAAAGAGGAGAACGCAAAAGCTGGCCTGAAATTGAACACTAAGAAAACTAAGATCGTGGAAACTGGTCCCATCACTCCTTGGCAAATAGAAGGAGAAGAAATGGAAACAGTGACAGATTTTATATTCCTAGGCTCCAAGATCACGGCAGATGGTGACTGTAGCTATGAAATTAATAGATGCTTTCTTCTTGGGAGGAAAGCAATGGCAAACCTAGACAACATTATAAGCAGAGACATCACCCTACTGACAAAGGGCCATATAGTCAAAGCTACAGTATTCTCAGTAGTAACCCATGGCTGTGAAAGTTGGACCATAAGGAAGGCTGAATTCCAAAGAATGTATGCTTTTAAACTATGGTGTTGGAGAAGACTCTTGAAACTCCCTTGAATGGCAAGAAGATCAAACCAAACAATCTTAAAGCGGCAGTTCACCCGAAAAAAATTTTTTAACATTAGATTCATGCTCATTTTGTCAAGGGGAATCGGGTAGTTTTTTTAAAAACAAAGCAGTACTTACCATTTTAGAGAGCGATCTTCTCTGCCGCTTCCGGGTATGGTCTTCGGGACTGGGCGTTCCTATTTGATTGACAGTCTTCCGACAGGCTTCCGACGGTCACATACATCGCGTCACGAGTAGCCGAAAGAAGCCGAACGTCGGTGCGGCTCTATACGGCGCCTGCGCACCGACGTTTGGCTACTTTCGGAAAATCGCGACGCGATAGATGCGACCGTCGGAAGCCTGACGGAAGACTGTCAATCAAATAGGAACGCCCAGTCCCGCAGCCCATACCCGGAAGCGGTGGAGAAGATCGCTCTCTAAAACGGTAAGTACGGCTTCGTTTTTAAAAAAACTACCCGATTCCCCTTGACAAAATGAGCATGAATCTAATGTTAAAAATTAACATTTCCGAGTGAACCTCCACTTTAAGGGAAATCAACCCTGAATATTTACTGGAAGGATAGATCTTGAAGCTGAAACTCAAATACTTTGGCCACCTAGTGTGAAGAGAAGACTCATTAAAAAGTCCCTAATGTTGGGAAACATGGAGAAGGAAGAAAAGAATGACAGAAAATAAGATAGATAGCAACATTAAAACAATGAACAAGAAGTTAAGCAAGCTCCAGGAGGCAGTTTAGGACAGAAAAGCCTGGTGCGCTAGGTCCATGAGGTCATGAAGAGTTGGACATGACTAAATGACTGAACAACAAATATAGTCACAGTCTTATTGTTTCACTTTATGGCATATGCACATTGATACAATGCTGCACTTATGGTATTTGTTGTATTTGCACCATTGATTTAATGAATTTATTAAAAAATATATATTTATTGACATTTATATCAGTCATTTTATTTAAATGCAGAATTTTTGTATTTATTTATGGAATTTACAGAAAATAACATTTTGATAAATTGCATGCTTTGTTTATTTCACTATTGCTCTTTGTATTGGAAACCTTTTTTTCTGATCCTAAAATTGCTATAAATTATTTAAAAAAATCCTTTATTGGTCCATTTTCTGATTAGGGGAAAATGAGCAGTTACAAAGACACTTTTAAACAGCTATCAATTAGTAAAATATAAGTTAATATAGTTAAATGATACCTTGTTTTAATCTTCTTAGCACTATTTACTGATCTAATTTACCATTACTTGCTAAATTTCATTCAGGGCTGATAGATTTTGTCCAGAAAGGCAAAAGAGGATTTTTTTTTTCTTTTTAATTTTATCTCTTAAGCACCTCGAAATAATATTATTTGCTATACCTTCAGCTGTCAGGATATTGCTATACACACTATTTGGGAATTTAATATAATGAATATGAGCTAGGGGACTTATGCACACCAATTAGTTAGAAAGAAAAATGTTGAACAGAAAGTTTTCAGCAGAAAAGAATGTAAAATTAATTACACATATTAATCTGATGTCATAGGCTAGCCGGAGCTCATTAGGAAACTGTAAAACATAATAGCAATGAGTAGACCATTTTTCTGACACCGAACATCACTTTGTGTTAATATGCAATAGCTAAGAGCTTGGGAATCATATTTATACTTAGGAAACTACAGTATGTTTTCAATGGAAAAATAACGTATTCAGTAAAGCTAATGCTAGCATTTTTAGGCCTAAATTTAGAAGATTTTCTCAAGACTTGATCCACTAATACTTTGAGTTTCAAGGTTACCCATTCATCTGTGTGCCCTAAAGAAAGCATGCAGCTACAAATGCAACATTTTAATGAATACCAGCAATCAAAAACTGTAAAAATTAAACTGTATGGTATTTAATGGTATTTAGGTTTTTGAATCATTTAGCACAGCAGCAAAATGATGTAAATCCATATACTATATATTTATTTTTTTGGTGCTTGTACCCAGTATCAAACGATAATATGGGACTTCAGTCAACTAAATATGAGAGTCCAAAAGATCAAAATCCATTAACTGTATGTTAAAAAACATATAAAATATTTGATATAGTGTATTATAATATATTCCCTTTATTACTCTAATTTATTAAAAGGTTCAAATATTTTGCATCTTTTAGCCAGTGTTCACAATTGTGTGAACACAGACATTGCATGTGATTCACACCCGCACTGCCGTGCCAATCACATGCGATGTCTGTGCAATGCGTGTTCAGCCAAATAGTTGTATGGCTGAACTCACCTTGGATTCACAGGAAAATAGTGCAGGGACCTTTCTTTCCCCTCACTGGAATCGAATCCCATGGGTGTTCTCACCCATTTGATCCAATTTCTGTGCGAGATCACAGTTCGCACTGTGATCTGTGAACCAAGCTGGGTGTGTTGACACCCACAGCGGGCGGTGTGAACTGCCTGCGGGAGAGATGGGAATGCGGGAATCAGCGCTGGAATCGCACTAGTTTCCGCATATATGTAAACCTGGGCTTAAGCATGTTTTTGTAGCTCCTTCAAGAGTATGAATCAGTTTATTTCTAACATGTCTCCTCAGGTTTAGAATACCAACCTTACCTTACCATACTTTAAACTTAAAGAGACACTGTCCCTGTATGCAGGGCAAAGTGACAGTGTATATGTAAAGGTCATCCCTACCCCCCCCCCCCCTCCATTATTATCTATGCTCAATCACAGCTGGTTATTTTTACACTATCAGTAAGCATATTCTGCACTTCCAGGTATTAGGAAAAATGTGATATGCTCCTGTATGATGGTGCCTGGCCCTACCAGCCAATCACTAGGCCCAAACACTGTCATGTGACCAAGGGAGTGGCATTAGTACTTCCCCCACTTGCCAACATAGCAGATTTAGGCACCTGCTGTGGAGGAGCAAGGGATTGATAGGAAATGCAGGTAACGTGAGGTTATAGGAGTTAGGGGTTGCCCTTTGCATAGACACTGCCACTTTGCCCTGCATAAGCAAAAAAGTATCTCTTCAAAGCCCATGTCTGTTGTTTTGTATGGAGAGGAGAAAGACTAGAACCTCTGTCAAGTTCTTTTGACCTTTCACTATTAGGAAGATTTTCCTTATTGCAGGACATAAAGGTTATTTCTCCAATGGCAACACAGACAACAAGAAAATCACCAGCACCCAGATCTGTGTTTTGCTCATAAAAGGCATTGTACCAAGACTACTGCATAGCAAGCACCAAAATCAAGTTCTTGTTACCTTTCCTTACATTGCTCCAATCCACTGGCACAGCCCTCATAAGTTTCAACTTTCTGAAACTCCCAGCTATGCATGTTTTTCCTTTTGCTCATCATGAAATTGGTTGAGCTTTGCAATTGGCTGCTGTGGCACCAATCACTAAATTGTGGGTAGCAAAGGATGTTTTACATTTGTCCCATACATAGAAGAACCAACTATATCTATGAATTCTGATGACAGAGCAGGATGATGAGGGGAAATGGGGAAAGTAATCAAAAGCCATGTACACACGATCGGTCCATCCGATGAGAATGGTCTGATGGACCGTTTTCATCGGTTAACTGATGAAGCTGACTGATGGTCAGTCATTCCTACACACCATCGGTTAAAAAAATGATTGTGTCAGAACGCGTTGATGTAAAACACAACGACGTGCTGAAAAAAATGAAGTTCAATGCTTCCAAGCATGCGTCAACTTGATTCTGAGCATGCTTGGATTTTTAACCGATGGTCGTGCCTACTAACGATCGTTTTTTTTCTATCGGTTAGGAATCCATCGGTTAAATTTAAAACAAGTTGGCTTTTTTTAACCGATGGATAAATAACCGATGGCGCCCACACACGATCGGTTTGGACCGATGAAAACGGTCCATCAGACCTTTCCAGGATCTTTCACAACATTAAACAATTGATGTGTAAAATCTACTGTTCATAAAGTTGTGAGATGTGCTTTGACATGTTAGGTTTCATCCAACACTGAATCATATATTCTTTGCAAAAGTCTACAGTAGTCTAATAGTGTGTGTTGTGTGGTGGTCTAAATAGACAATAAATGTGTATGCCATCCTTGAAGTTATGCATTGCATCTCACCCACAACGTATTTACTACAGTGATATTGGTACTATATGAGAACAAATTATATGTACACATCTTTATATTGGTATTTGTAATCTTCTGCATAAAATGTATATAGTTGTAATCATAAGTTTACATACCCTGGCAGAATTTATGATTTCTTGGCCACTTGATTGCTAATAAATGGCTCAGCCAAACACTAACCATGAGTGAAAGAAATGTTTTTGTGTTATCATTTATATTCCCTGAAAAATGGCCAATAAATCATAAATTCTACCAGGGTATATAAACTTATGAGCACAACTGTAAGTGTCTTCTACAAAACCTGTGAAATAAGTAAATACATGTTTCTATCACTGTCTCTATTTCCTATTAAACATGCTCATTTATTCTTTAAATTATCTTCTGACTGCGATATAATGTTAGCTTTAAAGGTTATTACATCGTTTGATTGTGGTTGCTGCCCTTTGCAATATTTTGCAACATTTACAACAGTATGTAATTAATTTAATTAAAAAGGAAACGAGTACAGAATTGGTAATGCAGCATATTATTCATTAAAAAAGCCTATTTATAAATGTCCCTTTAGAATTAGAAATTTCTTGCCATGTTAATTGATCTAGGCAACTAATTACAGTCAATGTATTGCTATTATGTGCCTTACAGCTAGCAACAACTAATCTTCCCACATTTTACTAAAAGCTGTATTTTTTCCAATCAGTCTGATAAAGCATTTCAAAGAAACATTTTATATATATATATATATATATATATATATATATATATATATATATATATATATATATATATATATATATATATATATATATATATATATATATATATATATTGTAATATTGGGTTTTTAGACTCCAGCGATAGATGCGTTTTCCAGTGAGTACGCCAATCCAGAACTGAATTTTTAAGAGCCTGGTAGCCCACTTTTATTTAAAAGTTCACAAATACAAATAGCAGCCCTCGCAGGGGGGTTCCACCATTCCTGTATCTTGTCAATTCAACAGTTTAGCCTCCTGGCTATTAAGCACACACCTAGCTTATTCTTGCCATCCAGCTGTTTCAGGCCTTTAGCTTAGGCCCAAGTTCTGCTCCTCAGAACTACCCGTTTCCCAACGGTAAGCACACACCTAGCTTCTTCTGTCAGTGTCTTGCTGCGCAATTTCTGTCCCTCAGAACAGTTTCCTATAGTCAAGCTCAAACCTCGCTTTCTCCAGTCCTTAATGACATCTGCCTCCTGCAAAGATGCATCCACTCTCTGACTTCTCTCAGAGAGATTTGGGAGTCACCTGCCTCCCAGCACAGACCTCCTGTCTGTGGGGTGGGGCCCTGAGCCATGTCAGATCAGAACTATGTAGCTGGACACACAGCTGTCCAATTAGTGTGTCTTTTTCTCCAGAATTTGGCGTAAACCAGCAATTTTTCACACAGCACAGGGTCCTACCCTCACAATATATACATATATATATATATATATATATATATATATATATATATATATATATATATATATATATATATATTATATTATATGTACACATGAAATTATTAAAGATACATGCAGCTCAAAAATGAACACAGCTTACCTCCTTGCCAATTTTATTTTCATTTAGACATTTCTGCATGACACCTGACCACGTCACTGTCTTTTGTTGGTAATTTTGTGACATTGAGGACCACTGCATCTCATGCAGATTTTGTATTCCCAAAACATGCGCTGCAAAAATCTTACCAACCCTGACATACAGAAAGCCTAATGTAATGTGATATGACATATCAGTACTATGAAATTTACCACAATCACCAACCAGATCAAAAGTGCAACTGTGCTTAGATTATGGGCAAAAAAGTATTTGCATAATATTCACACAAAGTAAAAAGGCCCAAGCTATCCCAGATCCCTCTAGTTGCTCATACTGTGAAATAAAAAATTCTTAAAGATCCTCAAAGATCACAACACATGAGTTTAAGGCTGCATTCAAACTACTTTAGTGCATAAATGCATGCAAAATTGTGTGTGATATTGCATGCATTCCCAAATTGCAGGAAAAAAATGTGTCATGCTTGTGGTGCCAGTCATTGTTAATAGCACGCTAAAACATTGCAAGCAAGATGCACAGAGCTCAAAATGGTGCATGAGTTTCTCTGTCACCTTTTCACGTGTATTGAATTAGTTGCCTTTTGTGCAAAGCAAAAAAATCATGCATATGCATAGCTCCTGGGGTCATAAGACATAGCGTAAATCAGGGCTAAGGTATGGTTTCAGTCAGTTTATAATAGCTTACAAACATCTGTTGTGTGTTTACATTAGATGGCAAACAAGTGCAATATAAATGAATAGGAAATATTTTAGAGCCTTCTGTATGTTTTGAACTTTGAAGACATAGGGGGTTATTAACGAAAGGCAAATCCACTTTGCACTACACGTGCACTGAAAGTGCACTTGGCAGTGCAGTTGCTGTAAAAATTAGGGTAGATCTGAAATAAGGGGAAGCTCTGATGATTTTATCATGCAATCATGTGCAAGCTAAAATGCTGATTTTTATTTTCCTTGTGTGTCCCCCTCGGATCTACAGCATCTGCACTTCAAAGTGCACTTGTAGTGCACTTTCCAGTGGACTTGCAGTGCACTTGTAGTGCAATGTGGATTTGCCTTTAGTAAATAACCTCCATAGTTCTCCACTATGCTTATATCTAACCTAGGTGAATGAGGGATTGTTTTAAAGTGCTTTTACTGATTATTGTTAAGGTAAATGCATTTGTGTACATAGTCTAAACATAGGCTTACTATAATTACCTCCTGCCTGGCCTATAGTCAAATAATGGCTGAGCAGGAGCACTGCTATTTTGGGAGTATTTCATGTGACATCCTCCCAGTCACATGCCTACTGCACACTCTAGCATCCATGTATAGCTGGATATGTCACCCACTGTGTTTACTGGACATACCAGATGACAGATTATTATACAAGGCTGGTCCTGGTACCATGTGATCACTGTGACCAATCAGCAATCACATGTCAAATGTACACAGCGGGGTTGATTTACTAAAACTGAAGAGTACAAAATCTGGGGCAGCTGTGCATGGTAGCCGGTTGACTTTTATCTTCAGTTTGTTCAATCAAGGTTTGACAAAAAAAAACTAGGAGCTAATTGGTTTCATTGAAAAGCTGCACCAGATTTTGCACTCTCCAGTTTTAGTAAATTAACCTCAAAGAATAGCATTTATTCATAGCTGTTCATTGTGTACTATTGTGATCTATGTGATTGGTCACAGTGATCACATGGTGCAGAAAAGGCAAATCAAAGAGCACCTGTACAATGTGATCACTGTGGCCAATCACAACTATCACAACATCACATGAATGCATGCCATCCATAAATTTGATTGAAAAACCTAAAAAGAAGTGCAGCGTGACCACATCCACACTCCAACGTCAATGAGTCAATCAAAAGCAAATTATTACCATGTCTTTGTGAATAAAAATGCATATATACTATTATACAATTAACAACCAATAATCCAAAAACATAAACATAAAAAAAGATCAAAAATCACAATAAATTGTCATAAAAGTGATTATAGATTTTCCCCTTAAAAATAACAAACATGGTATATTTACCTGCTCTGTGCAGTTGATTTTGCACAGAGCAGCCCAGATCCTCCGATTCTCTGGTCCCTCTTAGGTGCTCCTGGCCCCGCCCACCTAATGATTGTCCCCAGATCAAGCAGCTTGCTATGTTGCACCGACTCAAGTCACAGCTCCCTGTGTCCATTCAGACACAGAGCCATGACCTGGCCCTGCCCCCTTTCTCTCGTGATTGTCTGACTGACTTGGATTGACAGCAGCGGGAGCCAATGGCACCATGCTGCTGTCTCAGCTAATGAGGAGGAAAGTCCTGGCCACCTGAGTGTAACATCGCTTGTGCAACATCTTTGAAACTAGAGGGGACTCAGGTAAGTATTAGGGGACTTAGGGGGGCTGCTGCACACAGAAGTTTTTTTTATCTTATTGCATAGAATGTATTAAGATTAAAAACTTTCTGACTTTAAAACCACTTTAAAGTGCACTAATCCTCAAAATTTCCTAAAAACAGAGCTCCATCCAAAATGGGAAGCATCGCTTCTTTGCCTCCTCCCCCCTACATTGCCACATTGGGCACCTTTTGGGGGGAGAGGGAGCAAGTACCTGGTTTTGACCCTCCTTCTTCCCCCGCTGCCAGGCCATTCACAAAATGCAGTGCGCTTTGCACATGCGCAGTGCACTTTGCGCATGCACAGTAGGTAACCAGCTGTGAAACCAACAGTCTTCACTGCCAGTTTCCCTTAGTGGAGATGGTGGTGGCAGTACACAACAGCCAATTGAAAAATTGCCTGGGGTGAAGACACTGCTGGATTTCTGGATAGGTATGTGTCCTAATAATAAAATTTAGCAGCCACAGTATTTGTAGCTGCTAACTTTTATTGTTTTATTTTTTTCTGAAGGAGCCTGGAGCTCTGCTTTAAGTGCAATAAAGTGTGAAATTTAAAGTGAACAATCTTGCATGTAAACCTGTGCTGATAAAGAACACAACACTTTGCGTGAAGAAAGTGCTCCAAACGATATCTTGCAACGCAGTGTACCACCACCTATCACTCTAACCCCTTACGCCACAATTAGAACTACACAATGGTAAGGTCTAAAAATGCTTGTCCCAATTTTGGGTGAATATTTGCGATTAACTACAGCCTCACTGGTGAAAACATGGGCAGACCATCATAGTGTAGTATTAAAATGTATTAAAAAAAGTAAAATACTCTCAAATACAGTGTTCTAGTGACATCTGATGCCTCGTACACACAACCATTTTCTTTGGGAAAAAACATCAAGAAAGCTGCTGGCAGAGCTTTTTTTGCCGAGAAAACATGTTGTGTGTATGTTTTTCGTCAAGAAAACTGTGGTGGATCTCGACGAGAAAAAAAGAGAACATGCTCTCTTTTTTCTCGTCGGGAGTCTCAATTTTCTCGTCGTGGTTCTCGTCGGGCTGGTTTACATCCGTGTGTATGCTTAAAAACATGCGCATGTTCAGAATAAAGTATGAGATGGGAGCGCACCTTCGGTAAAAGTCACGTTCGTAATGGAGATATCATTAACTATGTTGAAAGGAAAGATCACTATCAAACACCCCCCCACCCCAGGCTAACTGGTACATGAAAGAGACTGAAGAACTATTTAAATTAACATTTAATTACATCCCCATTCCCCAGGGTAAGTGCATTTACTAACAACATGATAATGTATGGCAGCCTAAACTATGGCAACCTCTGATGATTTTTATTGATAATCAAAGGCCATAATGTGCTAAAAATAACAATTTATTTTTATGAGCAGTGTACCACATTGATACAGTAGAAATCATATAATACCATGTTTCTCAACCTTTTCCAGTCAGGACACCCTTTAACCTGCCTGGCGGTCTTCCCGAGTCTGACTCGGGGTTAGATTTTCCTGCTGCGAGCGGAAACCCCGAGTCAGACTCGGGCTTGCCTCGCTAGATCCACAGGCACAAGTTACTTACCTTGTCCTGGATCCAGCGATGCCACCGCGCTGTGTGAGCGAGTGGGACCTCGCTCGATTCACACAGTGCCTCCGTGTGACGCCGATCTCCGTTCCCTGCGACGTTACGACGCACGGGGACGGAGAACGGCGCCAAATTCAAAAAAGTAAACAAACACATTACATACAGTATACTGTAATCTTATAGATTACAGTACTGTATGTAAAAAAAACACACCCCCCTTGTCCCTAGTGGTCTGTCCTGTGTCATGCATGTCATTTTATATAATAAAAACGTTTCTTTCTCCCTGCAAACTGTAGATTGTCCATAGCAACCAAAAGTGTCCCTTTATATCAAAAATAGTTTTAGATCAGCTAAAAAACAGCGATAATACATTATAATCACTTGCAGAATTGTGCGATAGCGATTTGTGGGGAAATTCGTCATAAAAAAAAAAAAAATAATGACAGCAACAATTCTGCAACTGAGCAAATTTCAGTGATTTTGATTTGATTACATTATTGAATAATTTTTATTATAATTATATTATTATTTGTTATAATTATTTATAATTATTTATTATATTATAATTTATAATTTTGTTTTTAAAAAAATGTCATACCTGGGATGCCTATTAGAATCTTGTTTGGTCAGATTTAAGTGAGTTATTTCTAAAAATTACAGACCTACAATATAAAACGCCAAATTTCCTTGCAAATAATGGTACCGCTTTTAGCATGTTTTTTCTGACAGAATCATACCGCCAGGGAGGTTAAAATGATGGACAATCTCAAGGCAACCTATTCCAAAATGCAAAAAACTAAACAGATAGTTTTACATCAAGCGGTACCGACTATTATTTCATTGTTTCTCTTCTCCCTGAGTGATTCTCCCTCATTCAGCTAATGTGACCCCAGTGCTGATGGAGAGGGGCAAGGGGGAAAGACAGACAAGTATGCTGTGTAGGCACCCGATGTTCTCCTTATCAACCAATGACATCATTGGTTGTTAGGATGCCAATGCAAGGCTCCAAAGAAGCCTGAAGAGCACCCTGGTTGAAAAAGGCTGATATAATATCATAACAAGTTAAAATAGATTTCAGAGCTAAATAAAAAGTTTTTCAGGTTTACAGTATACAGTATGTATCAGCAGTTCACACATATTACATTAACATCTCTATATGTATAACATCAGTCACCCACTAAACAATAAACGTAGATATCTTTATAGACCTGAACAGAAATTGTATTTTCATTAAGTTTAAGCTGATTCCTGTAGTGAGGATGAGGATAATTCTTTATTCATTTCCTAGCTCATAACATGAGCATCCTTCATCCAGAGACATAAAAGCCATAAAACGTATGGGGAAAAGGAGATCTTGAGATACTAGAGCTTATATACAGCTTCAATAAGGCTGTCAAACTTTTATGACAGTCACTAAAAGTCCTGATATATAGAACTGAATGTAAAAAGTCAACTAATAAAAGGACCTTAGATTCCACATTCAAGTGTTTATAGCAAAAACCTGGTGATAATTAACTCACAGGAAGTAGTTTAGACAAACAAATAGGCCCCTAAAGTGACTCCCCTGAGAAAAGGGGGCAATAACCACCCCACATAGCTAATATGCAGAAGAAATTTGGGGTGTGGTGCCTAGACAAATTAACAGCCTAACATACTTTGCAAGAGCCAGTAAACAAATAAAGAATTTAGGGCTGGCTCACACCAGGAATCGCACAGAAGCACTCTCCATGTTTTTGTATGATTCACATGTAGTTTAGTGCGATGTGATTTGTGCATAATAATTTTGAATGGGCTGAATTGCACCAGCCCGAAGCAAAAGGAGTACATACTCTGGGTTAAAAAATGCAGAACAACTGGATTGCATGGTACTTAAGTACCATGCAATCTGATGCAGGCAAATGCACTGTGTTTGTCACCTGCATTTGGGGTGCCATTAACTTAACACTGACAACCGTTGCAGATTGAGTACAAGAAAAGAAAAACTGTGAGCGCAAACACTTGTGTACCTATATGAGTTCAACAGGCGATATCTGTATATAAAAACAGTAACAGTTCATTAGTCCATATGACATAATGACATGGTGATGCAAATAGGGTCCTGGAGGGGTGGTGGTGGGCGGCAGCTCTCCTCAGAGAAAAGCCAACTCTGCAGGTAAGGAGACATGGAAAAAAACAGGAAGAGCCACCTAAGTGTTATATGCAAGACAATATTTATTTGTTCAGCAAGTAATGCACTTACAGGAAGTAGTTAACGACAGGGCTCATCTGTGTCTTTAATACACGGTGTGGTCCCATCTCTGGTACATCACGTTCATGGGTATGCAGATGTTTTTAGAAGACAGCAACAGTCTATCCTGTGGTCACCAGGAAGTCAGCCACCCCCGTACTTGCTGAACAAATAAATATTGTCTTGCATATTAAATTTAGGTGGTGCTTCCTGTTTTTTTCCCTTACCGTTGCATATTGCAACTGCAGTGCATTTTGAATGTGGTTCGAGAGACATGCACAAAACATGGGTTTCCTGCACAACATTCTGGTGTGAATGAGCCCTTAGTTGACCTAGTTGAATCAAGACCTCCAATTAGCCTTTAACTTCCACATTATGTTTAGTAGGCATATCCTGATATCATAAAAAACAGAAACCAGTGCAGCGCAAACCAATAATATAAATATAAAGTGAACAAATAAATAAATTAATAAAAAAGTCCACAGTAGAAAAGTAGTCCACAGTAAAGAAAAGGATCCAACAATCAAATATTTTAAGGATCTTCACCACGTGAGAGAAGAGACACCCAAACTGAAAATGTGTTCCTCCACCAGTGTAGATGGGACCTCTCACCTTAGCACAAGACCACTGTGTTACCAGATGGTCATAAAAGCATGAATGAAACAGGGAGCTGGTGATGAAATCGAATCCTCATCTAAACAGCCACAGCATATGGTCAGGAACATATAAGGAGAAAAACAACAATCTAAGAGCCTCTGCTGGATCAAAACTTTTTAATTCGATAAAAGTGTACAAAAAGTGTCCTGATATCAGGAGTTAATAATGAACTACTGGTTGTTTTGAACAATTGAGGTACTTTAAATACAAACTGTCAGTAAGGAGCATTTATTCTAATTTAATTTTTAAAATATAACATGTAAAATAATTTCAAGCAGAAATAGACTGTTCTTTGCATGTAAAGCCCAAACCTTTTGTTTTGGATAAAGTTTAAAAGGGTTAGAACTTTTTACAGTTTCTTCTGACGTCTGCAAAATAGCTGGGAAGATTAATCTTTACTATTGGTCCTGATGGTCATTGTCAAGAATGGAAATCCAAAAATATTTAATTTGTGACTTGTAAGAGGAACAGGAAAATAAGGGATTTTCCTTAAATGAAGAAACCTCTTTTAGTTACAAATGTGTAAGAAGGGGTATTTTCAGACTGCCCTGGAAAATTTGCATACAATGCTCAAAGAATAAAGGAGATGTTTATGGTGCAAACTGTGATCAATGATGCCATAAACCATAAGTCTTAGGCCTCGTACACATGACCGAGGAACTCGTCGTAAATGAAACATCGTTTTCCTTGACGAGTTCCTTGTTAGGCTTGTCGAGAAACTTGACAAGCTTTCTTTGCGTACACACTGTCAAGACCAAATCCTGTCGTTCTCAAATGCGGTGATGTACAACACATACGACGGCAGGGGAAGTTCGATTCCACTGGCACAACCCTTGGGGCTGCTTTTGCTAATCTCATGTTACTGCGTGTTAAGTAAAAGTTTGGTAGGAGACGATTTGCACTTTTCAGTTTGTTTTTCAGCGTGACAAATGTTGCTATCTCCATTACAAACGCTACTTTTACCAAAGGTGCGCTCCCGTCTCATACTTTATTCTGAGCATGCGCGGGTTTCTTAGCATACACACAATCGTGTTTCTCGTTGTAAACCAGCCCGACGAGAAACACGATGAGGCAATTGAGACTCCTGCCGAGGAAAAAGAGAACAGTTTTCTCAATGAAAAACATACACACAACCATTTTCCTCGGCAAAAAAGCTCTGCCACCAAGTTTCTTGATGGATTCTGTCGAGGAAAATGGTTGTGTGTACGAGGCCTCAGGCTGAGGATGGTGTGACAATGGACAAAGGAAGGGGGAGTCATACAATGATATAAGCGGATGGTGATATCCAGCAGGAATGGTAGACACAGCTCAGGGCTGGCCTATTGAGGGAAATGAAAACACACCCCAAGACATGTAGAAAAAAGCAGAAAAAGAGGCACCTTCTAAGTGCAAATAGTGTAATATTTAATGAAGCAAATTTTAAAAACACTCACATGGTCTAGATGGTATAGGACTCCCCTTAAGCTACATAAGATCTCACCTACAATCTCACCCCAGTGCTGGCATTGTAATGAAAAGTTGGGATCGCTTTTGCACATCTGGTGGTCCTGCCTTCAAATACAACCATTCTAAACAGAAGTTCACTGTCTCACAAATCAAATCACCATTTATAATTTAGAGCACAACTCCTGCTGCACCACTCCATAATGCCAAAAAATACATACCTACTCTCTTTAGCCATGCATCTTGTGAATGCAGCCAGGTTATGCATCCCAGCTTGATGGTGATCATTGGATTCCGTGACCATTGCAGATTGGTTTAAACGAATAACAAAAATCACAGAAATGGAGGAACTTGTACATTAAGCAAAAGATTCCCACTCTAAATTCTTGGACACATGGTCCTGTTGGTTGCATTTCATCATGACAGATGAATAAAAGTGCCACCTAGCCTAGCTGTTCACTCACACCTTGGGCGAGAGAGAAGTCGGGAATTAGTGTCCCCCTTTCTCACCCTTACCCTTACCTTCAAAGGCCACTTACAGCACCCACACCCCCATATCACCCCCTATTTATTCGCTAGTATCTCCTTGCTTTTATATCCTTACATCTTCCCTCTTACAGTGGGTGACTGCGATATTGTGTCAATCTCGCTCCCTTTCTCGGCGAGATTGACCACCTACGAGCCCCATCGCGGTAGCCAGCGCCGAGCTGGCTTGCCGCGATGGAGACAAAGCCGTCATAGAAGTGACGGGAGATCCAACTTGGATTCCTGCCAATTCTACACGTGTACGGCGTTTGGTATGAATCCTGAGGGGAAACTCCCCGCCGGATTGTAAATAAAAATCCGGCATGGGTTCCCCCCTCAGGAGCATGCCGGGCCCTTAGGTCTGGTATGGGTTGTAAGGAGAGCACCTTTTTTTCTTCTTTTTTCGAAATGCTCAAATAATAGTATGAGTATGCCCAGAAGATACGTTAAGGGTGTCCATAAATACTGCAATCTAGTTGTACCTTCCCTATACAATCTCATGTAAATTTACCAAATATGAGGACACACTGCACCTAAACAATCCAATCAATGCAATCGATTTCTATCCAGTCACACAGGTCCTTAGATTACATTGTTGTTAGTAGATATAAAAGAAATTGTAAAATCTGATTGTGTATTGAACAGTCTGCTTAAGAATGTCCAGGGTGACAGCGTGCGGCTGTCCTGGAGGATGTGAGAGTTCCTTAGAATGTGTAAGAATCTCTGGGAGAGTGTCTGAGATTTCCATATGAAGGAAACTAATCTAAAGTACTGTGCAGTGATACATTTTTCTCTCAGCCAGGAAACCTAGAAAGTCCTAGAAAATGTGACTTTGAGGGTCAGAATCTCTGCAGTCAGTCCACAACACTGACAAATTTCTTAAATCTGGCCCCTTGGAAGCCACATGGACTGCAAAGAACATGTCATTTTTATGACAGCAATTACTTGCTATCTTAATAAAATGAGCAAGGTTTTGTAGCACAGAAAATCCTTATCTATATATTATTTATAACAACAAAGGGCATTTGTTATTAATGATAGAAATAAATATAAAAATGACCTATATAAAACTTACCGTAATTTATTTTCCCTTTCCCGATTGAATTACAATCTGTACTTGCAGCTCTTGTCTTTTTTATTGCACAAATCATAAAGAATGCCACCTGTTATATTCAAATCAATATTTCTTTAAATAAATAATTCAAATGTATAGTGAGTCCTAGCGTAATTCCTTCTTTAGATGGATTGCCATATATTGGCTATCTTCCAATATCATTTTATTACAATTTGTTATAAGAATATTTCAAGATTCAATTCACCTGCAATGCCCGTGACTGACATAAATCGAATGTCATATATTCAAATGTGTTTTTTTTAGTCCAAAATATTTCATTCTTGCTAAGTCCAGAAATCCCCTAAACTCATTGTTTTCCTTTCCTGGTTTTATTGTTATTGGTTCTTATTATGCACCTGCTACTGCAATAATGTTCCAGTTAAAAAAAAAAAAAAAAGACCTCAAGAGCTAGTCAAGGTATTATTTGTAATATAAAAGTTGTCTGCATACTGAAAGCTCAGCACATTTCAATATACATTATAACCTCAGATAAAATTTCATACAGACTATAATGAGTTAGCTGACAATATAAGACTGATATCCCTGTAATGCTAATTCTGACCTTGCAGCAGGTTTATGTTGAAAGGCCTATGCAGCTCTTTTTTTATGTTTTCCAGCAAACATTTAGACCCGTTTAATGATAAATGTAATATAGAAAAAGTATGGTACATATTGATTGTACCATCTGATTCTTAATGCAAATATTGATTCAGTATTAGTAAAACAAATCCATTTGTAAAACCTCTTACAATTTATAAAGCACAGTGTAAACCAAGATACAATGCATTTACAGTATAATTTTTCTGAAATGTGTTACATATGAATACAGTACTATAATTAACTTTGCATACCATATTCCTTCTGTTTGGTTTTTGCATTCAGCAACAATTCTCAAATTTTAAAACAAATCTGGGCTTTGTCTATTTAGGTAAAATTAATCTTTTTTTTTCAATTTATGATTCTTTTTTACCCTGCACTTAAAGTTCAAAACTATTTAAAAAAAGTAGAGTCACATTTGGTAACTGGAATAAAATCACATCATTCCTCTAAAATTCCATATAGCGATACCCATATCCCATGGGGTTATAAGGTAGTGTGATCCGCTGATGCATTTTGAGGATTTTTACTCGAGCGCTGTGCGGGATGCACAATAGTGTTCCAAAAGTTGGGTTCCCGGTGGTGCAAGTACAGCAAAGTGCATGAAAGGGTAGTAGCTAAGCTGAAACACAATCTCTCTTTTCCTCCTGTGTATCTATCCCCCATACAGTTAGAAAGCACCCCCTAGGAGCACACTTAACCCTTGGTGTTAACCCTGTCCCCACCAGTTTCATTTATACTGTGACAGTGCATTTTTTTAGCACTGATCACTGTATTGGTGTCACTAGTGTCCAAAAAGTGTCACTTAGTGTCCAATTTGTTGGCCTTAATGTCACAGTCTCGCAAAAAAACGCTGATCACCGCCATTACTATCCCATAGTTGTAGACGCTATAACGTTTGAGAAAACCAATCAATATATGCTTATTGGGAATTTTTTTAACAAAAATATGTAGCAGAATACATATTGACCTAAATTGATGAAGAAATTCGATTTTTTACATTTTTTTGATTGGGAATGTTTTATAGCAGAAAGTAAAAAGAAATATATATTTATTATTTAAAATTGTCGATCTTTTTTTGTTCATAGCGCTAAAAATTAAATTCACAGAGGTGATCAAACACCACCAAAGAAAAGCTCTATTTGTGGTAAAAAAAAATTGGAGGTGCTCATATGCTGTTAATTGCCCCATGTGCCATAGCACATTACCATACTACATTTTATATAAGGACAAAAAACAACAAATGTTATACTCAGAAATGCATATCATATACAGTATAAGCAAACAAGTAAAGGAATCGCCTCCAGGTCTGCTGTAATCAACCTATAGTGTGGGAAGACCAAACAGTGTCTGTATCGGCTGACGTGTTTCCAAGAAGAACACTCTTCATCAGAGCCAGAATAGTGAATGACCAACTACTTATTTAAATACACACACATCATACAAAAATGGGGAGCCCCAGCCTCATAAATAATGAAGAGGTAGAACTCGGTTTGCCAGCATGTCACAAATTACAAGATGTACACATCGTACATCTTGTAATTTGTGACATGCTGGCAAACCGAGTTCTACCTCTTCATTATTTATGAGGCTGGGGCTCCCCATTTTTGTATGATGTGTGTGTATTTAAATAAGTAGTTGGTCATTCACTATTCTGGCTCTGATGAAGAGTGTTCTTCTTGGAAACACGTCAGCCGATACAGACACTGTTTGGTCTTCCCACACTATAGGTTGATTACAGCAGACCTGGAGGCGATTCCTTTACTTGTTTGCTTATACTGTATATGATATGCATTTCTGAGTATAACATTTGTTGTTTTTTGTCCTTATATAAAATGTAGTATGGTAATGTGCTGGGTTGGTGCACCCTTCTTGTTTCAAGCATATTTAAAGAGCAGCAGATATGAAATTCATCAGCCATTCAATGCTGGTGCATGTTTTACAAATTACAGTAAGTGATAAGCCTGAAATAAGTACTTGGTAAATCTCTCATTTGCTGCTTTAAAAAATAAGCCCTTTATGTATACTCATGTTGAATGAGGTGTGAACCTGTTTGAAAACCAGGAAAACCATTAAGTATGCAAATGTTGAAGCTCCCTACTCTCTCCATATACATACAAAGTTGTACCTGCAGAAAGTCCTACAAATCATCATTTATGATTGCCTGTTTTCCTAAATTGTTGATTTGCTTCACATCAGACAAATTTTACATTCTCACAGTTAGGAACATTTTAAAATGATGCATTTCTCCTGATTCTATTTTCTCTTTCACCTCTATCCACATGGCTTGCTTTTTTGACTTGCTTATTTTAAAGCAACTTTACTGTTTATCTTGCTATACTCATTATGTTGCCTCATGAGAGTCACAGTCTATATACATGAATTAACTGAAATATGCAACTGTGCACAGAAACAGCATGAACTGTTTTTCTCCTTCCATTTTCCTTCATCATTTTTAGATAAATAACCATGAGCAAAGACAGCAAGATTGTCATAGAAAGCAACGATCTAGATCCAGGGACCCTTGGCAGTACAAGCACCCCTAGCTATAATTATTGCAGAAGATGCT
This sequence comes from Rana temporaria, assembly GCF_905171775.1. Taxonomy (NCBI): domain Eukaryota; kingdom Metazoa; phylum Chordata; class Amphibia; order Anura; family Ranidae; genus Rana; species Rana temporaria. The sequence continues at coordinate 224,912,875 of NC_053493.1, forward strand.
TACCTTGTATAGCTAGGAATCAATACCCTAGTTTCAATTCCATTTACTGAATTGTAAGCAGAAGTTATATGGCACACAGTGAAACTTTGTCATCTCAAGGAAATCAACTCTAGTCACTTACATTGCAGATTTAGGAATAATGTCCCACTAATTCCTGTTTAGAATGTATTTTTTTTGCATGCTAAGTAAGAACAGCTCTAAATATATTCTGATTTTGGATGATCTCCAGAATTAACAACAGACTGTAGAAATGAATGCAAGAAGAAATATAGCAAGACCATGTAGAGACATAGGCCCCGTACACACGGCCGAGGAACTCGACGTGCCAAACACATCGAGTTCCTCGGCCAGTTCAGCCCTGAAGCCGCAGAGGACCTCGGTGGGCCGAGAGCTCCCATAGAACAACGAGGAAATAGAAAACATGTTCTCTATTTCCTCACCGAGGTCCTCGTCGGCTTCCTCGGCCGAAAGTGTACACACGGCCGGGTTTCTCGGCAGAATTCAGCCAGAAACTCGGTCGGAAGCTGAATTCTGCCGAGGAAACTGGTCGTGTGTACGGGGCCTTACAGTAGGTCCAACTATACAGTATACTAATTTAAATGTTTACATTTTCAACCATTTTTCACTCATATTTTATATTGGTGTACAGGCAATGTATTTTATATACGATAAATACATAACCTGAAATTCAGGAAATTCTAATGAATCATTGAACTTGGCACATAACAATTGTAATGTCATATACCTTATCAACCTGTGTCACTTTTCCTATTGTGTAGCATATCACATTATTCCCCTGAAATACAGTATGTATACTCTAGGTATATACTGTATACTTAACAACTGTCTAAATGAACAAAAGCAAAGCTTAAGTGCCTACCTGCAAAGAGTATTTTACAGTGAATAAATATAAATGATTTGGAATAACATAACAGCAAATGCAAATATATGATAATAAAACAGCTCCAACAGAATGCAAAATGACTGATTAAAACAATGGAATAAAGCATTAACATAAAATAATAATAAAATATAGTGTAATATAATATTGGTTGATTGAAGTGAACACCACTTCATCTTAATATTTACTAAGCTTAGTGTTGATTATTTTTATAAAATTAATAAAATTAATATTCACTTTGCTAAATGAATAGTCTTTATTTCTTTAGGAAATCAACTCCATTGGCATTTAATGTTTATTTCTTTAACCACTTCATTACTGGGCACTTAAACCCCTTTCGTGCCCAGACCAATTTTCAGCTTTCAGCGCTGACGCATTTTGAATGACAATTGTGCGGTCATACAACACTGTACCCACAAAGAGTGCTATAAACATAAAAAGACAGATTTTTTTTTTAAAAAACACAATATTTTTTACTTTTTGTTATATTAATATCCCCCCCCCCAAAAAAAAATTCCCTCAGTTTAGGCGTATTCTTCTACATATTCTTGTTTAAAAAAAACGCAATACGCGTATATTGATTGGTTTGCGCAAAAGTTATAGCGCCAACAATATAGGGGATAGATTTATGATTTTTTTTTTACTAGTAATGGGGGCGATCTGCGTTTTTTTGTCAGGCCTGCGATATTGCGGCGGACATATCGGACACTTTTGACACAATTTTGGGACCATTCACATTTATACAGCGATCAGTGCTATAAAAATGCACTAATTACTGTATAAATGTGACTGGTAGTGCAGGGGTTAACACTAGGGGGTGAGGAAGGGGTTAAATGTGTATCCTGGGTGTGTTCTAACTGTGTGGGGGGAGGGGACTGACTGGGGGAGGTGACCGGTGCTGTGTCCCTATGTACAAGGGACACAGATCGGTCTCCTCTCTCCCTGACAGGACGTGGAGCTCTGTGTTTACACACAGAGCTCCACGTCCCTGCTGTCACCGCCGATCGCGGGTACCCGGCGGACATTGCGGCCGCCAGGCACACGCATCGGCTTCCCAGCGATGCGCCGGACACAGTGTTTCCCCGCTGCGCGCCCCCAGCGGCGCGCACGGGGAATGTAAAAAAGAGGACGTCCAAAGACATCCACTCACCACTTGAGAGCCGCGCTGTGGACATCTTTCGTCCATAGCACGGATCCCAAGTGGTTAAACACCTACCTACTGCCTTATGTCTTTAAATGGCAAATCGGTGGATGCTTATTTCTGCAACAACATTTCTATATGTCACTGAGAAAATAACCACTAGATGGACAGTGTGTCCCTTAAAGTGGTTGTAAACCCTTACAGACCACATAGACCTACAGGTAAGTCTAGATTAAGGCTTACCAATAGGTGCAAGAAATATCTCCTTAACCTACAGGGTTAACCGCTTGCTGACCAGCCGCCAGCTCTGCTGGGCGAGATCACGTAGATCTACGTCATCTCGCCGAGAAGCCAATAGGGCGCGCGCACCCCTCGCTCACCCTTGACGCCGATGCATGTGCCTGGCAGGCGCGATCACCGCCAGGCACCTGCGATTGCTCATTACAGAGCAAGAATCGGGAGCTGTGTGTGTAAGGTCCTGTCGGGGGAGAAATGCCTGATTGTCTGTTCAGCCAATGTATGAACAGCGATCAGTCATTTCCCCTAGTCAGTCGACCCCCCCTTCATTTAGAACACACCCAGGGAACATACTTAACCCCTTCTTCGCCCCTAGTGTTAACCCCTTCCTTGCCAGTGCCATTTTTATAGTAATCAATGCATTTTTATAGCACTGATTGATATAAAAATGCCAATGGTCCCAAAAATGTGTCAAAAGTGTCCGAAGTGTCCGCCATAATGTCGCAGTACCGATAAAAATCACTGATCACCACCATTACTAGTAAAAAAAAAATATTAATAAAAATGCCATAAAACTATCCGCTATTTTGTAAACGCTATAACTTTTGCGCAAACCAATCAATAAACGCTTATTGCAATTTTTTTACCAAAAATAGGTAGAAGAATACGTATCAGCCTAAACAGAGGAAAACATTTGTTTTATATATTTTTGGGGGATATTTATTACAGCAAAAAGTTAAAAATAATTATTTTTTTCAAAATGGTCGCTCTATTTTTGTTTATAGCGTAAAAACTAAAAACCGCAGAGGTGTTCAAATACCACCAAAAGAAAGCTCTATTTGTGGGAATAAAAGGACGCCAATTTTGTTTGGGAGCCAATGTCGCACTGCCGCGTAATTGTCAGTTAAAGCGACGCAGTGCAGAATCGCAAAAAGTGGCCTGGTCTTTGACCAGCAATATGGTCCGGGGCTTAAGTGGTTAAGGAGATATTTTCCCAAAAATGGGCACCGATGTCTACGGCACGCATGGGCACTGAGCGTGCCATTAGTAAAGGCGATCATGCCGTCACTGCCGGATCCCGCGCGCGGCTCCAGCCAGTCACAGCGCCGGAGCCACAATACAAGGAAGTGATATGGCGGAAGTGGAGGAGAGGAATGAGGGCCGCTGTGGGGGCTTCGATCTCAGGTAAGTACTACATAATGAGCTAGTATGCTAGCATACTAGCTCATTATGCCTCTGTCTCGCAGGCTCTTTTTTTTTAGAGGAGAGTTTACTTCCTCTTTAATGCCTGTGTATGGACAGAGCAAATCCAAGTGGCTCTGTACCTTGAGATTGATGCGACTGAACATAGCAAGTCCAATGACAGTGATCATAGATGTAAACACAACACTGTTTACCATCCCCTTCCTCTCACAACACAGAAAGGCGGGTGATGAGAACTAATGAATGAATCCCTTTTAATGCCCCCCCAACTCCTCTCCTGTACATCTCCTGATCTCAATACTGGGTTTCTTTTGTGACCTATATATTAACCTTTCACCTCCCGTATCCTATACATCTTCACATTAGCCCTCTCATGTCAATCCTCCCAATGTACAGTATGTGGCCTTTACATTAACCCTTTACAAACTCCTACCTTTTAGTATTATCTGCATGTGCTATAATCTAGTCTATCAAGCTCTGAGTTTTACCACCTCAATACTAGCATGTTTTTCATTTCCAGAAATTATTGCAAAAATGACTTTCCAAAAAGGGGTAATTTTAAAGCTGACTAAACATTATACACTCCAAAATAGTTAATATGCAAATACAGTGATACCTATTATAAATAAGGTGCCAAATGTGATATTAAACAGCGCTCAAAAAAATATGTGAAAATGTAAATATCAACAAATATAATATTGGTACAGTGACATAGTGAAAAATAAATAAATAATCCACCCTCTAAGTGAGTCAATATATAAGTGTCCAAAAATCCGTGCAAAAATCGCATCAAAAAATACCAGGTTGGCAAATAAAGTCCATGAACTGTCTAAGTGAACAAAAAAATATATATAAATAGTTCATAAATGGAGAGCAAAGGAAAAGAAAAAATCCTTCCCGATCTTCAATAAGTGCTTTCACCACACCACAGTGACTGCGTGCTTCCACCACCCATCAGAAATGCAAACTCACCGCAACAAATGGCCTGACACTTTCGTGTTTAGGCACACAGGCTTGTTAACTGACCCCCTCAGTTTAGTTGATAGAACTCCTTTTTTTCCATATAGGGTGGAGCATTCAGTTAAACAGATGGAGATCCGAAGCAAAAAGAAAACTCCAAGATAACAGCCATATGCAAATAAGAAAAAGAGAGCACAATAGTGTGATACTGTAACACAACTTTTAATAACACACTACAAATCTCCCAAAGAATGCACTCACAAAGGTAACTCTTGTTACAAGCAGTGTATAAATCCAAAAACTGACACGGTGTAAAACAAAAAATAAAGATATCCTCCAGGTGAACTAGTGGTCACAGCGGACCAACGAATAGCCCAAGTGTTACTCACAGCCCTTGTGCAGGTGTACTGGAGCTGCTGCTTAGGTAATTAAGCTGGTGGCAGATTAGACCATTCCACGTTCAAGCTTAGAAAGTTAGGTGTGCGGTTGTGACTTCAGTAATCACTCCCCGACATGTTTCATCGAAATGATTTCTTCATGGGGTTACTTACCAGCTGTCTAGTGCCGCTTTATATAGTTGCCAGGGTCCTCCCTCCCCCCTTGTGTTAATCAGTAGGCACGCATCATAACAAGCTGCAGCTGAGTGGACTTACGTTCCTCCCAGCCATGCTAACATGCAGCTGATCCGCTCATCCAATCAGAGCAGCATCATCGTCATAACGCTGTAGCTGGCAATCTTCCAACGTGGTGGAGGCCCTCAGTGGCGACGTTGGTGTATTACACCACATCCCACTGCCTAGTATCGAATGTAATGTCTAACCCCGATGGTTAAACTGGGGTATGACACTCAACCTGCCTGCAGTGTATTCCATAATGGAGGGATGAAAACCAAATATTGCTGACTGTCAGCTTTTCGGATGTCCCTATGACCACAAGTTACCTCTAGGGTCTATGCATACAGAGTATAGCAATATAAATTCAGAAACACAGAGTACATTGGCTCTCATTATTTAAGCACAAGAGCCAGCCAATTAGTGGTGTGTATAGTTATGAATGACATGTATACATATATAAAATATATATTATATAGCACTCTAAAATCTACAAACACATCTCTAGACAATAAGTGTATATACAAAATATAAATGATATTTTAAAAATTGTATATAAAAGAGTTGCAGATATTGTTATCCATATTAAAAATGCATAAAAATATTAGTTAAAAGATATTAATAGGAATAAACAATATATATAAAATAATACATATATTTTTAAAAATGTTAAAATTATTTAAAAACATTATATTAAAATGAATACTGGAAAAAGATAATAAACTGGGCCATGAGCTGTAAATGACATGTGTATAAATATACGTTAGTAAAACAAATAAATGCTCTGGTTTAGACGTAAGTGGGTGTACTACATCATCCCCATATGCATGCACTCATCAAAACTCTGATCATGACGGGTAGCCCAGTTGTTTGGCCCCCTTATATAAACATAGCTCATGATCATCCTATATATGTAAAAACGCATGTCTCAAATCTATTGCTCATAATTTAGGCATTGCTAATGAAGCAATTCACATCCAGTTCTATGTTTAGTCCCCTCGGAAAATGGCTTTTTAACAGGAAGATCCATTGAGTTTCGCGCTGCGACAGGTCTCTCACCCTATTTGAGCCTCTCCACGAAGGGTACACACAGTCAATACCGCAGAACTGAGCTAACGAGGGGTCTTGGTTATGTTTTTCTTTAAAGTGTTTGTAGATTTTAGAGTGCTATATAATATATATTTTATATATGTATACATGTCATTCATAACTATACACACCACTAATTGGCTGGCTCTTGTGCTTAAATAATGAGAGCCAATGTACTCTGTGTTTCTGAATTTATATTGCTATACTCTGTATGCATAGACCCTAGAGGTAACTTGTGGTCATAGGGACATCCGAAAAGCTGACAGTCAGCAATATTTGGTTTTCATCCCTCCATTATGGAATACACTGCAGGCAGGTTGAGTGTCATACCCCAGTTTAACCATCGGGGTTAGACATTACATTCGATACTAGGCAGTGGGATGTGGTGTAATACACCAACGTCGCCACTGAGGGCCTCCACCACGTTGGAAGATTGCCAGCTACAGCGTCATGACGATGATGCTGCTCTGATTGGATGAGCGGATCAGCTGCATGTTAGCATGGCTGGGAGGAACGTAAGTCCACTCAGCTGCAGCTTGTTATGATGCGTGCCTACTGATTAACACAAGGGGGGAGGGAGGACCCTGGCAACTATATAAAGCGGCACTAGACAGCTGGTAAGTAACCCCATGAAGAAATCATTTCGATGAAACATGTCGGGGAGTGATTACTGAAGTCACAACCGCACACCTAACTTTCTAAGCTTGAACGTGGAATGGTCTAATCTGCCACCAGCTTAATTACCTAAGCAGCAGCTCCAGTACACCTGCACAAGGGCTGTGAGTAACACTTGGGCTATTCGTTGGTCCGCTGTGACCACTAGTTCACCTGGAGGATATCTTTATTTTTTGTTTTACACCGTGTCAGTTTTTGGATTTATACACTGCTTGTAACAAGAGTTACCTTTGTGAGTGCATTCTTTGGGAGATTTGTAGTGTGTTATTAAAAGTTGTGTTACAGTATCACACTATTGTGCTCTCTTTTTCTTATTTGCATATGGCTGTTATCTTGGAGTTTTCTTTTTGCTTCGGATCTCCATCTGTTTAACTGAATGCTCCACCCTATATGGAAAAAAAGGAGTTCTATCAACTAAACTGAGGGGGTCAGTTAACAAGCCTGTGTGCCTAAACACGAAAGTGTCAGGCCATTTGTTGCGGTGAGTTTGCATTTCTGATGGGTGGTGGAAGCACGCAGTCACTGTGGTGTGGTGAAAGCACTTATTGAAGATCGGGAAGGATTTTTTCTTTTCCTTTGCTCTCCATTTATGAACTATTTATATATATTTTTTTGTTCACTTAGACAGTTCATGGACTTTATTTGCCAACCTGGTATTTTTTGATGCGATTTTTGCACGGATTTTTGGACACTTATATATTGACTCACTTAGAGGGTGGATTATTTATTTATTTTTCACTATGTCACTGTACCAATATTATATTTGTTGATATTTACATTTTCACATATTTTTTTGAGCGCTGTTTAATATCACATTTGGCACCTTATTTATAATAGGTATCACTGTATTTGCATATTAACTATTTTGGATTCTATAATTTTTAAAGCAGCAGCTCTTGCATATTTATTAATTTATTCATTTATTTTATAAATATCACTAGTGTTCACATTTATTCTCCAGCTACGCGCAGTGAGGGTGGCTCACATTAGACGGCCCTTATCTCCACCCCTTTTTTCTAAACATTATACACTGTACAATGAACAATTGTACAAGAAAGTTGTATAATGTGTAGTCATCTACATTTTTTTTTTATTTATTTTTTTACAGAAAGAATGGGAAACAAGCAAAAAAGTACACTAAATGCCTTTGAGTATTGTGTTGTGCAACAGACTAATTGTCAAAATAACCACTTAAGGTCCACCTTATAGCCTGTGGTACAGATGTACTGGATCCTGTATATATATGTTTTCTCCCGGGTAGGGGCGCACAAACAGCCGATCGTGGGTGCATGGTGCCTGATGGGCACCCGCCGATTGTTAGGCAGATAAACAGACCTGTGATTCTGTCTTTGTAAATATAGCAGAATGCTGTTCTGACAGGCGGGAAGGGGTGGCATTTGTGTCCTTGCAAAGCAAAGAATACATTCCATCATTTCCCCTAGTAAAAACAGCTCACAGATTATAGTAAAACACTGGCTAGGCACACAGTTAACCCTTTTATCACCCCTGATGTTAACCCCTTCCCAGCCAGGGCCATTAGTACTGTGACAGTGCATATTTTTTAACACTGATCACTGTAGTGGGGTCACTGGTCCCAAAAAAGTGACACAAGTGTCAGTTAGTATCAGAATGTTTGCTGCAATATCGCAGTCTGATCACCGCCATTACTAATGAAAAAAAAATGATAAATACCATATCCCATTGCTATAACTATAACTATAACTATAACTATAACGTTAAACCAATTGATATGCGCTTGTTGGGATTTTATTTTACCAAAAATATGTAGTAGAATATATCTATTGGCCTAAATTTTTGAAGAAATTATATGTTGTTTTAATTGGATATGTTTTATAGCAGAAAGTAAAAAATATTGTTTTGTCATCAAAATTGTCAGTCTTTTTTATTCATAGCACAAAACAAAAAAACATAGAGATGATCAAATACCAAAAAAATAAATCTCTATTTGTGGGGAAAAAATGCATTTTATTTGTGTACAGCGTTACATGAATGCACAATTGTCAGTTAAAGTAATGCAATGCCATAGCAAGAAATGGCCTGGTCAAAAAGGGGAGTAAATATTCCGGAGGTCAAGTGGTTAACCCAGATAACAAAGAAAAAGATGCAGAGAAAGATAATGCAGATATCTTCAAATGCTACAATGAAGGTAATATATTAACTACAGACATTTCCTACATGTATCTAACTAGTCATATTTGTTTCTCATATTCATTCCTTTCTTTTAGTGTCCCTGTCCATCATGTTCCCTCCATGCTTCTTACAGTTTCTCTTCCTAAAACTATCCATCCCTCTATCCAGTATTCTTACTTAATTCCTCCCTTGCCTCACTTGATCCCTTTTTATCTCTGCTCGTCTCTCTTCTCTTTTGTCATTCTTTTCAAATGAACACAGTTCCCCTTACATCACTCATGCCTTTTTTTCTTTCATCCTTTAATCCATACGGCCCCTCAATAGATCTCTCTCCCCAGTCATGGGACCTATGATAAATCAATAACGCTCTGTGTTGTGACAAAAGATAAAGCAGGGATATACAATTAGCGGACCTCCAGCTGTTGCAGAACTACAAGTCCCATGATGCATAGCAAGACTGACAGCCACAAGCATGACACCCAGAGGCATGATGAGAATTGTAGTTTTGCAACAGCTGGAGGTCCACCAATTGCAAATCCCTGAGATAAAGGCTTATCTGGTAGTTCTGAAAATGTTTTGTTTGTTTAATCCAGTGTTTCTCAATTCCAGTCCTCAGGCCCCCCCAACAGGTCAGGTTTTCAGGATTTCCATTATTTTGCACAGGTGATTTGATCAGTTTCACTGCCTTAGTAATCACCACAGCCTTTTCATCTGAGGGAAATCCTGAAAACCTGACCTGTTGGGGGGGCCTGAGGACTGGAATTGAGAAACACTGGTTTAATCAGAGATTAATCAGCTATTAAAATAAAACATTTTCTCCTTACAACAGAAATAATTTGGAAGATGATGAGGACCAGGACATGGAGGTAATCATGCTCAATATTCAAGGTAAGTACTTTAAAAAGGAAAGTAAACAGCAAATATGCATTGCATAAAAGAGGACTGACCTGTCTGACATTGCATTTCTTAAGTCATAACTTTTTTCTAAATCACCTTAGTTCTGCAGTATAAGGATGCCCTATTTCTACTTCATTTATTCAGTGTATCTGTGCTTTCTTAACCTCTCTACCTGCTGCTTGATTATTCCTTTCTCAGTTTTATAACCAATAATCAGGGATGCAGCTTTGACATGAGGAAGTATGTCAACGCATGACATGAGGAAGTTCTGTCTCTGTCAAGAAGGCTGCCACCACACAGAAGCACAGGCATTGTAAGCTAGTGTCGGGCAAAAGGTCAGTGTAGGGAGACAACAGGCAATGGCGGTGAGTAGTCATTTGCCCCGTGCCTGCAACTTTTGGGCACAGATTCTACAGTTTGATTTTAAGAGCAACATTAAAAATCATGCCACATATGACATAATTTCTAGCAACCCCCCTGTAAGGCATCTGAATGTGAATTTTCATCCTTCAAATGTCCTTTTATTGACAGCATTGATCCTCTAATGTGCAGCGTTATGCTAAAACTCATCTGTGCCGTCAGATTCATTAGGCTGGATAGGAGCCAAAATAAACAGCTACAGTATATTCAGGATCTCCTAAAACGCAACACACAATACTGCTTGGCTAATCCACATTAAAAAACAAAACAAAAAAAACAACACTTACATAAGAAAAGACTACACGAGGAACAAATAACATATATATATATATATATATATATATATATATATATATATATATATATATATATATATATATATATATAAAATACCCCCCCTTACACTATTTTTTACTTTCTCTGTTACTCTCTTTTTCTCTTTCTCTCTACTTGACCATTGCAACCATTGTGACCATTGCAATCTCACTGTGCCAACCTCACTGTGCCCAATCTCAATGTGCCCATTGCAACCTCACTGTGCCAACCTCACTGTGCCCAACCTCATTGTGCCCAACCTCACTGTGTCCAACCTCACTGTGCCCAACCTCACTGTGCCCATTGCAGCCTCACTATGCCGAGTCAGTGTATCTGAAATTATTGACAGGCTACGGGCATCCATTCATTGTTTAAAAGTCGCAGTCTCCTCCTGGTCCGTTCCATGATAGGCATTTCTCAGCAGACACAGTTCCGCCTATCACGGACGTTCTCTCATACTCGGACTCAGTTTCCCAGCAGACACTGTGTTCAGTGTTCCGCCAATCATGGACGTCATCTTGTCTGAGGATGAAAGGATGTTCGTGATGTCCATGATAGGTGGAACTGTGTCTGCTGAGAAACGTCCATCACGGAAGGGACCAGGAGGAGACCGTGACTTTTAAACAATGGACGCCCGCAGCCTGTCAATAATTTCAAGTACACTGACTCAAGTATAAGCCAAGGGGGGTATTTTCAGCCTTAAAAAAAGGGCTGAAAATCTTGGCTTATACTCGAGTATATACGGTAAGTTGGTAGAAGGAACAAATAATTTTATAGTAAGAGCAGAAAATAATATACACATTAACACTTGATAGGCACACACTTTATCCCTTGATTACCCTGAGTTGTTAACCCATTCCCAGCCAGAGTCATTAGTACAATGACAGTGTATAGTATTATCACTGATTACTGTATTAGTATCACTGGTGATGCCAGTGTCATTTCCCACCCAGAATCAGTTAGTGTCATATTTCCTGCCGCATTATCACAGTCCCACTCTAAGCTGCTGATCAGCCCCATCAGAAGTATAAAAAAAATTCCAGCACCAGTTTTTTTACAAAAACATGTAGCAGAATACATTTTGGCCTAAATTTATGAAGAAGTTATATTTTTATAGCAGAAAGTAAAAATATATATAATTTTCTTTTCAAAATGTGGGGTCTTTTTTGTTTATATAAACACTATTTGTGTGAAAATAAAGAAATATATCAATTTTATTTGTGTACAGAATTGTATGACTGCCCAATTACCAGTTAAGGTAGTGCAGTGCTAAAAAGCAAAAACTAGTCTGGTCATGAAGGTGGTAAAACCTTTTGGAGCACAGGAGTTTAATGAAGGAGAACTTTTTTCCTATATTCACATTATATGCAATGTACTCTAGAAAAAAATAATCTCTCTGTGTAAATTTAATTATCTCACCTAGATAAGATCAAGTCAGGTTGGCAAAAACAGAAATTAGCATAGCAGTGACATTTTCACAAATGTACAGTCCTTTTTCAACTTTCACATTTTAGAGAGATGCTGGGATAAAATATTTGAGATAATTTGGTGTGTTTCTTTGTTGGTTTTCAGACAGATTTTTTATCCAACAGGACCTTTGAGGTGGCTGAAAGTTTCCAAAAAGAACATGATTAGGGAAAAAAATAAGAGGTTACATTGGCAAACTTGCTTGGCTCGACTAATTGTGTCAAAGAAGGTTAGGTAAACAAAAAAACACCTAATATTCTTTAAAATATATTGTGCTTTTATACAATAACGGTTATAGAAAACACACTGAAAACACCAAAACAGAGCACAGAAGAAACACAGGACAGATAGAGAAAATATGGATCATTAGAAAAAATATAATGCTAATATAAAGCATGTGGATACAGCAAAGATGAGCATACGGAAACCATGTAGTTGACAAAACTGAAAATATGCTGAAACACCTTATTGAAGGAGAGTCAAGGTTATGAAGCTTTCAGCACCAGGATGCAGCATATTATACAGATCAAAAATCAGCAACAAGTCATCCACTGATAGAAAGCCACTGGAAACCCTTACAGATGAAATCCTAAGCAACACTAAAAATATTAACGTGGACCTAACATTGGCTATATTATTTATGTTATTTGCATTTTTGTTATTTAACATGTCACTTTCAGGAATTATAACATTCTTGCTCTCTGATTACATTTTTATCTGATTTACTCTCCAGAAGGATGGAGGGATCTTTGTTCTGGCACCATCCACGTTCTGATGTTTCTAAACTTCACGGCTGTATTCACAAAATGTCTCTCACTCACTGCAGCCCCTGCTGAAACATAAAATTATAGATTTTGCAGTCAAATTCTCAAAAATGATTATTTTTTTCCTGCAGCAGACTGATGACATAATGGCAGTTCCCTTGGCAGAAGAAAAAAAAAACACTCATATAGAGCATTTTTTGTACATAGTTTAGGTGAGTTTAGGAGAGTTTTTCTGCTAGAAATCTCCAATCAGAAGTGCAAACCAGAATTTTTTTTTTTCCTGTCTCTGAACGTTAAGTTTAAAATATGCCTATAATCGTCCTAATGTGTATGGACATGTAGGATATCATTGAGCTGCTTCTACAGGCAAAACAGTTAATGTGCATGAACCCTCAAGCCCCATACACACTATCAGTTTTCCTGCAGGTTTTTCTCTTTAGGTTTACCAAAACCATGTAGTGCAAGGGCCTGCCAGATTGCATACAAATTGAAACTCTTAATATTTGACCTCATATTAGATGGTTTTGGTAAACCTGAAGAGAAAAACCTGCAGGAAAACTGATAGTGTGTATTGGGGTTTTAAGTCGAATGTTGGGAGGCAATGGCCAGTTAAAAAACAACAGCATCTGACCAACTCCCTATCAGCACTCTCAACCAATGGGTACACGTGGGCTGAATGTTGGGAGACAATGACAGGTTGAAAAAAAAAACAGCCAACGGCCCGTATGTATGTTATTCTGTCTGACAGAAGCCGGTCATCTTCTGTTGGGCATGCATGCTGGAAAACCAGCATCCGGCCGACTCCTGATTAGCGCTCTCAGTCAATGTCAGAAAGCGCTGATTGAGGGTGTTCTGGTTGGGGGCCGTCCCCCTTTCAGAACATAACAGCTCAGCAGGGGAGATTGCAGCACTAACCTTGCATGGTTAGTACAGCGGCTCCGACCAGAGCTGTCACACTCGTGGTTGAATGAAAAAAAAAAAATAGCGTGGGTTTCTATCGGGTACTCAAATGAGAGAGTGAATGGTGACTGGCTGATAAGCAATTTGCAGAGTGCCTTTTTAACCTGCCTGGCGGTCTTCCCGAGACTGACTCGGGGTTAGATTTTCCTGCTACGATCGGAAACCCCGAGTCAGTCTCGGGCTTGCCTCGCTAGATCCACAGGCACTTTTTACTTACCTTGTCCCTGGATCCAGCGATGCCACCGCGCTGTGTGAGCGAGCGGGACCTCGCTCGATTCACATAGTGCCTCCGTGTGACGCCGATCTCCGTTCCCTGCGACGTTACGACGCACGGGGACGGAGAACGGCGCCAAATTCAAAAATGTAAACAAACACATTACATACAGTATACTGTAATCTTATAGATTACAGTACTGTATGTAAAAAAAACACCCCCCCCTTGTCCCTAGTGGTCTGCCCAGTGTCATGCATGTCATTTTATATAATAAAAACGTTTCTTTCTCCCTGCAAACTGTAGATTGTCCATAGCAACCAAAAGTGTCCCTTTATGTCAAAAATAGTTTTAGATCAGCTAAAAAACAGCGATAATAAATTATAATCACTTGCAGAATTGTGCGATAGCGATTTGTGGGGAAATTCGTCATAAAAAAAAAAAAATAATGACAGCAACAATTCTGCAACTGAGCAAATTTCAGTGATTTTAATTTGATTACATTATTGAATAATTTTTATTATAATTATATTATTATTTGTTATATTTATTTATAATTATTTATTATATTAGAATTTATAATTTTGTTTTTAAAAAAATGTCATACCCGGGATGCCTATTAGAAGCTTGTTTGGTCAGATTTAAGTGAGTTATTCCTAAAAATTACAGACCTACAGTATAAAACGCCAAATTTCCTTGCAAATAATGGTACCGCTTTCAGCATGTTTTTTCGGAAAGAATCATACCGCCAGGGAGGTTAAATAACTTTTTAAATTGTCAGAGCTACATAAGTAAACATATCGCCAAAGTTCTAGCACAGATTGATTTGAGAGGTTAAAAGGGTTGTAAAGGTTTGTGTTTTTTTTCACCTTAATGCATCCTATGCATTAAGGTAAAAAAACACCTGGCAAGCACTGCCCCCCCCCCCAGTTTTACTTACCTGAGCCCATTCACCTGCTTGCCGCGTCCCCGGCACCCTCTTCTCTACGGAGTCCTGGCATTGATTGGATAGATTGATAGCAGCGCAGCCATTGGCTCCCACTACTGGCTTATACACTATTGGCTCATACACTCGGCATTTATGGATGCCGAGTGTATGACACAGGAGCGCACCCGCAAGGTAACCCCCTCGGGAGAGCGCTTCCCAGAGAGGGTTATCTAATGCGGGGAGGAATCACGAGAGCCACCGTGGGACCCCAGAAGAGGATGTTTGGGGCCACTCTGTGCAAAATGAACTGAACAGTGGAGGTAAGTATGACATGTGTTATTTAAAAAAAAAAAAACTATAGTATCACTTTAAGCAGCTAATAAATGAGTAGCTAAAACAAAAGAAGCTGCCCACTGTCCTATATAGAGCAAATGTCAGTGGTTTTCATGCTCCAGAAATACAGAAGGAAAGAATGTCAAGCAATATAGAGGATGTAAGATTTTTTAAGAGCGTGCAAAATCTAATATACTGTACATTCCTGCCTTAGTAAAGATAGGTGAAAGAAATGAAAATCCCTTTTTATAAGCAACACACAATGAGACTTAAACCAGCTATGACTTTATTAAACAGCCGTGACACCACATAGAACATCACTCAACTAAGCCATAATTAAGTACTTAGCATCAATTTTTACTTTCTGCTCATATATCATTTATCTGGCAGTATCCAGCTGTTAACTATAGCAGGCAGTAGTAAGTATGCACTTGAACTTGCCAATAATAATGTGATTTAAAGAATTTCTGTTATTTTAAAGCTGAAAATTAAAAAAATATGGTTATACATTTAGTAAAAAAAAAGCACTACACTGAAACGTAAAGTCTATATTATATGTAACTAGTTTATGTATCTGAATTTTACTGGTATGATCCTCTGGTTAGCTAATGACTGAAATAGAATGGGGCAGAAATAAGGACCAGTCAGGTGAACTTTACCTGACTTTCATCCTCACTGGACTCTCTTGCTCAGGCCTCGACCATTACAACCTTGGCAGACCGACGACACCAGAAACCTTAAGGGACATAGCCAAGCACTGGAGTGAGTGTAAAACCAAACCCCAGCATGCATTCATCCAATAAAAATCTGCCTTCCTAAAATAAAATTCCTCCCTCTATGCTGACAAGCCTACTTTGTGACCCTAAATAATACTTTGAGATCAATAATAAGATTGGTGATCCCTGAAAACTCATCTCTTCAGGGAGGCCTATCCTGTCTCCAGCTAACAACCAGATCTTCTACTTCCCTCATCATTTCATCCCTCTCATTCACTACCTTTAGCTTCACCAGCCCCTCCTTCTTAGATTGTAAGCTTGCAAGAGCAGGGTCCTTCTAACCCTCTTTTTTTTTAATTGTACAGTTGGTGTATAGTCTCCCTTTATATTGTTGGCACTATATAAATCCTGTATAATAATAATAATAATAATAATAATAATAATAATAATAATAATAACTTTAGCGCAAATGCTGATAAGGAACATGCAGGTTTTTGAGACAAGAGGAATATTGCTATCAGTCTGCTGTGCTCCCCCTCCTACTGTCCAATCATAGACTGGGGGCATGGAGGGGACGTGTTTGTCTAGTTTAAAGCCCCCCACAAATGAAATAGACCAGCCCCCAGAATCTGTAAAAAATACTGTCTGAGGAGGCCAATGCTGCACTAGAGCAAATATTGTCTCCAGAGCTCTTTCAGCATCACCTAACCCAGTTCTTCAATGCACAGGACATCAAGAGTAAGACAGGTATTTTAATACAGCAGAACATGTTAGCTACTATTTGTTCATAAAGTTTCTCTTTCTCCTCTGTGTCAGACAAGTTTTTGACTGTCAACAAATAGAAACACATCAACCTTACAGAAGAGTGTAAAACGTTTCAGATTGTCATTATTTTACAGGTAAATATGGTTAAAACACTAAAAAAAAAAAAAAAAAAAAACACTACAGGTATTGAAACAGGCTATTAAATCTTTTAAGGGATTATAAGACAATACAGAACATCAATTAAAGTGCATCTAAACCCAAACAACTAAACAAAATCAATTGTTACATATGATCCTGTAATGTTAAAAGGTTTACTGTTGAAGGAGGCATCGGGTTGGGGGAGGCTTGGCCTTTAGAGCCTTGTAAAAGTGATCAAGTCTTGTAAAAGTGATCAAGTGGCCCTGGAGCATACTTAAACATTGTTTTAATAGAAGCCAAACAAGCTGAAAAACGATCGTTTTTTTTTTAACTGATGGTGTGTAGGTTAACCTAGGACAACTGTCCTTCAGACCGTTCTCATCGGATGGACCAATCGTGTGTACAGGGCATTACTGTTTGGCTATAGGACAGGGAATAAAGGCACATCTCCTTGATTGGACATAGATATAAAAACAAACTTGACATGGGGTTATAACATACCCTTAAGGCTCGTACACACGATAGGTTAAACCGATGAAAACGGTCTGATGGACCGTTTTCATCGGTCCAAACCGATCGCGTGTGGGCGCCATAGGTTATTTAACCTTCGGTTAAAAAAGCAAACTTGCTTTAAAATTTAACCGATGGATCGCTAACCGATAGGTCAAAACCGATTGTTAGTATGCAAAAGCATCGGTTAAAAACCCATGCATGTTTAGAATCAAGTCGACGCATGCTTGGAAGCATTGAACTTCGTTTTTTTCAGCACGTCGTTGTGTTTTACGTCACCGCGTTCTGACACGATCGTTTTTTTAACTGATGGTGTGTACGCACGACGGACCATCAGTCAGCTTAATCGGCAAACCTAGGACAACTGTCCTTCAGACCATTTTCATCGGATGGACTGATCGTGTGTACGAGGCTTTACTCTATTCAACATGCAAAAAACCTTTGCCTTGAGTTGTACTTGAGTTTACTTAAGTTGAGTGCACGCATTCAAGAAGTCCATGCAAAGAGTCCACAGGATGAGCACAGTGCAGTGTAGTTTTTGTAACAAAAATACAATCGATTATTATTTACAGCTCTCTTCAAAACAAAATATTTCTTTAGGATGAGTTTCATTCTCAATGTAGCCAGTGAAGATGCCCTTAGCTGAATTACATACTTTCTACATAGACAAACTATCTGCATCCTGCTATTAACTATGACAAGCAGTAGGTTTGATACAGGGAGGATTGATTTTACAGGTAGAGCAACCAATAAGTGAGACGTTAAAATGGCAAAATAATATAGATGTCAGCTGTAGCATTCCTGTTCTGTTTCAGTGGCCTACTTATTAGCTTCCCTATATATCAACTCAACCTCATCTATGCTATGGTTCTTGGTTCAAAACTCAGCATTATACGGTTGTTGCAAGCATCGTGTTCATACAGTTGACTGAAAACCACATTTATCAGCCAGATGCTGCCAACTAGAATATGTAGGAACTCAAGCTTGAAACTGAGTGCTTCTTTAGTTGGTTGGTGATTCTCCTGTGAATGCAGCTCTGCTGAAATGCAGAGTATATAATATAGATGTAGTATTTTTGCTTCAGGGTAGAAGAAGAGTGTTTAAATTGTGTGCTAATGCATTCATTAATTTTATTAAATAATGTGAATGTACATTATAGGTAAAGTGCTCCATGAGTTGTGCATACCCATAGAAAACAAACAAAAAAGGAAAAAAACATTTGTGTTGGCTCAATTTAATTTTAATTTAAAAAGTCCAGAAAAAGTCTGCAAGTTGTTTTTTTTTTTTTTTTTTTAAACGGCTGTTTCACATCTGTGTTTTACTATAAGCATATCGTCTTTGTTTCACAAATATGCATTTAATAAATGTCTCAAGAACTGAAGAGCACTATAGGTTTTCTAAAGAGACAGCTCAACTGTTATCTTCTTTCAGGCAAATTGGCTGTCACTGAAACTAATGAATGAATGTGGCCACTGTTCCAAGTAAGAACAAGCAATTTGCATCTGCACAAGAATGCAGCTTTATTGTCAGTTCTCTAAACTCTATATTAATACTGATTAGGGAAAATCCAAGATAGTAATTTAACTTAATTCAGTATCTGTGTAATAATTGACATGATCATCTTTGAAACATTAACTTTGGTTACCGCAGGCTGGATTTGAAAGCCACAGTGAACATAGGAAATGCGTAAACATGGGCTGTGCTAATAAGATCCTAAACCTTTCCTTTTTCTGCCTTTTTTTTTTTTGCTGACCACCTGAATTTGTCTGCAATATCCTCTTTTGGCTTCCTCAATTTATGTAAACAGCATTGCTTACAATATAATGTGCAAACAAAATAAGGTTGATTAAAAAATAACTGCAGGAAACCAGCTTGTAATACCTCTCCCAACCAAGAAAAGGTTACATGTTTGAGGCAAATAAAGACACATCTGTGTTAAACTGCAAGCATATTTTATAAAAAAGTTTTTGGCAGATAAATGAAAATATTTTTTATTTTGTCCTGCTACTCAAATGTCTTAACCACTTCAGCCCTGGAAGCTTTTACCTCCTTAATGACCAGGCCATCTTTTGCGATACTGCGCTGCGTTACTTTGACTGACAATTGCGTGGTCGTGTAATGCTGTGCATTTTTTTGGTGGTTTGGTGGTATTTTATCACCTCTGTACTTTTATTTTTTGTGCTATAAACAAAAAAAAGAATGGAAAAAACTATATTTTTTACTTTCTGCTATAAAACACATCCAATAAAAAAAATGTAATCTGCTACATATTTTTGTGTAAAAAAAGTCCCAATAAGCGTATATTGATATTTATGGCACTTTTATTAATTTAATTTTTTTAATTGTAATGGCGTTGATCAGTAATTTGTAGCAGCACTGCGACATTGCGGTGGACAGCTGACACTTTTGACACTTTTTTGGGAATCAGTGACATTATCACAGTGATGAGTGCTAAAAATAGGCACTGACATTGTACTAATGACACTGGCAGAGAAGGGGTTAACATCAGGGGTGATCAATGGGTTAACTGTGCTCCCTCAGTGTGTTTCTAACTGTGTGTGTGTGTGGGGGCTCACGGCTCACTGCATGGACACTCTGATCCGTGTTCCTGGTTAGCAGCATCCGCCGGGCCCGCTGATTGGCTCCCCCCAGTGGCAATTGATAAAATCACATACAGGTACGTGATTTTGCATAATAAAGCCGTCTTACCGCAATATATGTACGGCAGGAAGTAAGGAAATCTGGTTACAAAGGATGGGGAGATGGCAAAGGTATTGCATTTTTAACAGAGGACAGAATTTGAGATAGACTTGAAAAACGTAACATTAATAAGTCACCGGAACCAGATGGCTTGCACCCAAGGGTCCTTAGGGAACTCAAGTAGTCAAGTAATTTCCAGACCATTGTTCCTAATTTTTACTGACAGTCTACTGACTGGAATTGTACCAGATGATTGAATAGAAGCCAATGTAGCTCCAACATTTAAAAAAGAGCCAACATACATTCCTGTGAGTTACAGACCAGTTAGCCTAACATCAATAGTATGCAAGCTCTTGGAGGAGATGATAAGGGACTATATACAAGATTTTAATAATGAAAACGGTATCATTAGCATTATTCAACATGGATTCAAGAAGAATCATGACAAATTCATGAAGAATCATTCTTGCCATGTGTCTGTCTTTGAGGAGGTGAGCTGTCATCTAGATAAGGGAAGGCCCGTAGACATGTTGTATCTGGAATTTACAAAAGCCTTTGACACAGTTCCCCATAAACTTTTACTGTACAAAGTAAGGTCTGTTGGCATGGACCATAGGGTAAGTATATGGATTGAAAACTGGCTACAAGGGTAAGTTCAGAGGGTGGTGATAAATGGGGAGTACTCTGAATGGTCAGGGTGGAAAGTGGGGTCCCCCAGGGTTCTGTTCTGGGATTTAAATTGTTCAAAGACCTGGAGGATGGGGTAAACAGTTCAATCTCTGTATTTGCAGACAATTCTACGCTAAGCAGGGCAATAACGTCTCCGCAAGATGTGGAAACCCTGCAAATGAGGTTTAATGTGGAAAATTTTAAAATAATGCATTTGGGTGGCAACAATATGAATGCAATCTACTCACTGGGGGAGAACCTCTGGGGGAATCAAGTATTGAAAAGGACCTCAGGGTCCTAGTAGATGATAGACTCAGCAATGGCATGCAATGCCAAGCTGCTGCTAACAAATCATGCATTAAAAAGGGAATTAACTCAAGAGATAAAGCATTAATTCTCCCACTCTACATGACTCTGGCCTGGCCTCACCTGAAGTATGCTGTTCAGTTCTGGGCACCAGTCCTCAGGAAGGATATCCTTGAAATGGAGCGAGTACAAAGAAGGGCAACAAAGCTAATAAAGGGACTGGAGGATATCAGTTATGAATAAAGGTTATGAGCACTGAACGTATTCTCTCTGGAGAAGAGATGCTTGAAAAGGGATATGATTTTAATTTACAAATACCATACTGATGACCCCACAATAGGTATAAAACCTGTCCGTGGATGGGTGTTTAATAAGACACATGGCCACTCTTTAAGTTTAACAGAAAAAAGGCTTAACCTTAGACTGCGTAGAGTGTTCTTTACTGTAAAAGCCGCAAGGATGTGGAATTCACTTTGATGAGTATCCACTAATTCACCAGCTCTTATTAATTATTCAATTAAGCCCACCTTGTTTACTCTGTAAAAATTGTATTGGCATGTGCATATAGCAGCAGCAGATGAGTGGATGCCCGCTAACAGGAGCTGCCATGATGGATCTGAAATGACAGGTGCTCTTTAAATGTAATGAATGACTTGTATAGCGATACACATGCAAACTGAATCGCCTCTGGGTGCTATTCCAGCCAGTGTCTGCTTGGTTGGTGCGGTTATTTTACCCCGTAGGATCACGACACGCTAGGGACACACAGTCATACATATATATACTGGGCCAATTTTGGACAAGATCCAATTTACCTACCAGCATGTCTTTGGAGTGTGGGAGGAAACCGGAGTGCCCAGAGAAAACCCACACAGACACAGGGAGAACATGCAAACTCCAGGCAGATGGTCTCATGGTCGGGATTCGAACCAGCGACCCTTTTGCTGCTAGGCAAAAGTGCTACTCACTACACCACTGTGCTGCCTGCTAATGACTCAATCCTGCTGGTAGTTAGAAACTTTAATATTTGCACACAAAACAAAGGTTTCCTATTTAGAATAATAAGCGGTCAGGTTAGTAAAACAGCAATATCAGAACTGATTAAATGATACAGTTTGTACTGTACATCAATTTGCAAACAATGGGATAAAGGATTATTCCTGAACCTTGTTTTATCTCATTGTCACTGTGAAATTGTGTGAATGTATCAATGCATTGCATTTTCCAAAAAAGTAAATATTGCAAAATATACAGCCTCATGGTACATTTGTAACTAAGCTCCATTTTGTGCTGAATAAACAACAATATTAATGTATCTTAAAAATAAAACTATCTATCTATAGATAGATTTTTTACTCCAAAACCATTTTATTAAAATAAAGTTGATTTAAATAAAAAAAAATCTGATCTAACCACTTGCCGACCGCGCGCCATCGGCGGCATAATGGCTCCCCTGTGCGAATCGTCATAGCTGTACGGTGCCCACTTTAAGGGATATAGGGGGCCTGCCACGTCACTGATGAGACGATGCGCATGCCCGGTGGGCACGATGACCACCGGGCACCAGTGATCACTCCTGACAGAGCCATAACTGGGGTGTGTGTGTAAACACACACATCCTCATTCTGGCAGAGGAGAGGAGACAGATTGTGTGTTCCTAGTATATAGGAATCGGTTTCCTCCCCATCCCCCCTACAATTGGAACAGACGGAGGGAACACATTCAACCCCCTGCTTTCCCCTAGTGTTAACCCCTTCCCTGCCAGTGACATTTATACAGTAATTACAGGCTATTTTTAGCTCTGATCGCTGTATAAATGTCATTGGTCCCAAAAAAGGGTCCAATCTGTCTGCCGCAATGTCACAGTCCCGATAAAAAGCACAGATCGCTACCATTACTAGTAAAAAATAAATAATAAAATGCCATAAATATATCCCAATATTTTGTAGAAGCTTTAACTTTTGCGCCAACCAATCAACATACGCTTATTGCAATTTTTTACCAATAATATGTAGAAGAATATATAACAGCCTAAACTGAGGAAGACATTTTTTTATTTTTTAAATTGGAATATTTATTATAGCAAAAAGTAAAAAATATTGCATTTTTTTTTCAAAATGTTCAGTATATTTTGGTTTATAGGTGATCAAATACCACCAAAAGAAATCTCTATTTTTGGGAAAAAAAGGACATACATTTTGTTTGGGTACAGCATCGCACCACCGCACAATTGTCAGCTAAATCAATGCAGTGCATCGCAAAAAATGGTCCGCTTAGGAAGGAGTTACATTTTTCCAGAGCTGAAGTGGTTAAATAAAAAAAAATCTGATTTTTTTAAGCTTAAAAAAAAAAACATTGATTTTTATCCGCCCTGCACAGCACCATGAGAAGAAAAGTAACCGCTCATATGAACAGCACCATGTTTAGGTACAGTGGATAATTATTCAAAATGGCCACTTTCAAAGTAAATTTTGCATTATACTAAAACTTACATATCTAAGCGATCTTGATAATAAATTCTTTCTTACAGTACTCTCATCCTTGCTAACATTGCTTTTCATTTTAAATGTTATCCCCTTTTCCCTTCGAAGCAAGTCTTATATTTTCAGTACCTAGCAAACATTTCAGTGAAACATTCTAAAAACACTTCCAAACAAATCTTTCTTACATTATAATTTAATAAATGCAAATCGCCAATCAAAAGAAGTGATTTTTTATTTTTATATATTCAGTTTCTTAAAAGCATTCACTCAAAAACAAAGACAGCATGCAGTGTCATTGTACTATTGAAACTTTGTCTACAAAATAGCCTTCAGCACATAGATGTAGCACTATCGATTTCTATTATCAAGATACACTTTTTTTTTTCTCTCTGTGAAATTCTGCCAAACAAAGCTATTTATAAAGAACAGAGCTAGCACCTGTATATATATATAAAAAAAACATATTCAAATCAAGTACCTGTTTCTTAAAATTCATTTGGATTGCATCTATTGATTTAAACAATATATGTTTTCATATCTGCATTACTTGACATTTTAAAACATTAGCAAATGTATGTTATTTTTATTTTTTTGTGGAGAAATGCAAGCATAAAAATTAGTACGCTACACTTGCATTTTCAGTCATTCATAGCAATACAGGCTTCTTTATTCATTCTGGCACATAATGCAGGCAGGAATAAAACAGACATGCAATTAACTTTCTCTCTTTGTTCTCAAGGTTGTTGTGATAGTAAAAGACATAGCACAAGACTTTTAACTCTGCAATCCCCAAATCCCACTATGTTATATCAATATATAAGAGGCTGTATCTACAGGACAGCACAAAAGCTGCTCTGTCAGAAATGGTCTTTCTTTGTGGGAAACAACCTGAACACAAGCCTAAATGTGTACCATTCTGAACTTGTTCTTTTTATAATTTAGTTGATAGCATATTTTCAGCTACTATTGTATCCTATTGTATGGACTTTGAACACAAAGCTTTAGCTTTTGACTTATAGTTGATAAAATAGACAGTCCTTACCACAAAGATTACCACTGTGCTATATTTTTTAATTAATACTCTTGGGAATAGAGCAATCCTTTCCCTGGTCACTTATATATATTTTTAAAACATATAATATTTTATAATTATTATTATTATAACTTTTTTTACAGGATTTATATAGCGCCAACAGTTTATGCAACTCTTTACAATTTGAATTTATCCATAATAGATCAACTCCTAGATCAGAATTTTACATTTACAAAACAACTTAAGTACATATATGGGGTTATTAAAAAAAAATGTAAATTTTTGTAATTGTGTTTAACCAGTACTGAGATTTAGGCTGCATTCACGCCATTCCTGCACATGTTTCTGAAATGTGCAAGAAAACATGCTACATGTGTGTGTCATGCAGTGTCATTAATTGTTACGGGACCTTAACCAACAGCAGTTAGCATTTTGCATTGTGTTTTGTCACACATTGAAACAACTTGTGATGTTTCATTTGAAAGGTTATGGAACTTCTTTGGCATTTTTGTCGTATTTAGGGTAGCCCATTCAAGTGGATGGACTGCTGTAAGTGGAGCATGCAAAAATGCATGTGGAATGCACCAAAAATAGCATGAAAGAATGTGCCCTGCTACACAGAATAGCCAGGTAAGGTATCAAATTTTTCTCCACTGCAACACAGCTCGGTCTCCTCTCCACTTCCAGCCTATAATTGGACCATGTAGAAGAATCAGACGAGTGATAAGCTCATCTCTTCCCCCCTCTACTTCTGTCAGTATCAGTAAATTTGCATACAGCAGAGCCTGGTCGGCTCAGAGTGCTAGTCCTCCCTCATTTAGACTAAGATATACCGTATAAAGGTTTGCGGAAAGATGACGTTAAGTGAAAAGCAGGCATTTAAACTAGTTTAATGAATACCCAACCATTAAATATTAAAATTCTATTTTTTTATGTGGAGTTCAGCCCTAAGGCCCTGCTTAGGGAAAAGTAAAAGTCTTCATTTAAAATATATAAATAAGAACCAAAAAACATCACAGTAAAATAAAAAAAATAAAAAAAATGTATATATAGCCCCATTGTTGCATATATTCTTCTGGCTTCTCAATCCATCATTACCAGGCACTGGAAGAAAGATTCAGCTTCTAACCTGTCCGAGGTAAGGGCCTCTGTTAAAATTACTTATGAATATGAAAAAGCATTGTCTCTACACCCAGGCCTGAAAAAGTGGAAAACCTTGGATTTTATGGGTTACTTCTTAATGTTGTTGTTGATTGTGTACTGTAACTCTGACACCACATGTATTGGATGTACCTTATGTGCTCTGCTCTGTTGTTTTTCTTTGTAAAATTCTAATAAAAACCTATTGAAGGAAAACATGTAAAAACTTATATATGTATAGTATGTCAAAAACAAAAACAAAAAAAAGTATTATATATAAAACACCCCAATACACAGTTTCTGTGCTCTTGTCAAACAAATCTCAATAATAACACTACAAAGAAGCTTTCAAATAATGTGCAAATTCAAATAAACATGACATTACAACACATTCGTCTAATGCAGTGCTTCTCAATTCCAGTCCTCAGGCCCCCCCAACAGGTCAGGTTTTCAGGATTTCCATTATTTTGCACAGGTGATTTGATCAGTTTCACTGCCTTAGTAATCACCACGGCCTTTTCATCTGAGGGAAATCCTGAAAACCTGACCTGTTGGGGGGGCCTGAGGACTGGAATTGAGAAACACTGGTCTAATGTGTGCTCATGTATAGCATTAGGGATGAGCCGAACACCCCTCTGTTTGGTTCGCACCAGAACTTGCGAACACACCAAATGTTTGTGTGAACTTTAGAACCCCGTTAAATTCTATGGGACTCGAATATTTGAAATCTAAAGTGCTAATTTTAAAGGCTAATATGTAAGTTATTGTCCTAAAAAGTGTTTGGGGACCTGGGTCTTGTCCCAGGGGACATGTATCAATGCAAAAAAAAAGTTTTAAAAACTGACGTTTTTTCAGGAGCAGTGAATTTAATAATGGCAAAAGTGAAACAATAAAAGTGAAATATTACTTTAAATTTCGTACCTAGTGGGGGGTGTAAAGTTAGCATGTGAAATAGCGCATGTTTCCAGTACATAGAACTGTCCCTGCACAAAGTGTCATTTCTGAAAGGAAAAAAAGTCTTTTAAAACCGGACTTGCAGCTATAATTAATTGTCGGCTCTGGCAATTCAGAGAGAATTCATTCATAAAAAAAAAAAAAATAGTGTGGGGGTCCCCCCAAATTCCATTACCAGGCCCTTCAGGTCTGGAATGGATATTAAGGGGAACCCCGCCGTCAATTTAAAAAAATTATGTCGGGTTCCCCCCAAATATCCATTCCAGACCCTTCAGGTCTGGTGTGGATTTTAAGGGGAACTCCACCACAATTTTTTTTAAAAATTAGATCACCCGCACCCATCGCTGGATACAGACAATGTTGGAGCAGGAAGCCGGGACCGAGAGTGGATTATGGTTTCTTTTTTTTTATTAATAAAAGACTTTTTTCTACGGTATGTGTGCTTTTTCCAACTATTTACACTTCCTTCGTGAAATGGTAGGGGTAAAATGTACCCCATTACCAATTCACATAGGGGGGCAGGATCTGGGGGTCCCCTTTGTTAAAGGGGTCTTCCAGATTCTGATAAGCCCCCTACCCGCAGACCCCCACAACCACCGGGCAAGGGTTGTGGGGATGAGGCCCTTGTCCCCATCAACATGTGGACATCCTCCCCATGTTGAGGGCACGTGGCCTGGTACGGTTCAGGAGAGGGGGGGCCGCACTCTGTCCCCCCCTCTTTTCTGCAGCCGGCCAGGTTAACGTGCTCGGATTAGGGGTCTGGTGTGAATTTTTGGGGGAACTCCATGCCATTTTTTTTTTAAATTTGTGGTGGAGTTCCCCTTAAAATCCACACCAGACCTGAAGGGTCTGGAATGGATATTTGGGGGGAACCCCACGTAATTTTTTTTTAAATTGACAGTGGGGTTCCCCTTAATATCCATTCCAGACCTGAAGGGCCTGGTAATGAAATTTGTGGGGACCCCCACGCTATTTTTTTTTTCATGAATGAATTCGCTCTGAATTGCCAGAGCCGACAATTCATTATAGCCGTAAGTCCGGTTTTAAAATACTTTTTTCCCTTTTAGAAATGACACTTTGTGCAGGGACAGTTCTATGTACGGGAAACATGCGCTATTTCACATGCTGACTTTACACCCCCCCCTAGGTATGAAATTTAAAGTAATATTTCACTTTTATTGTTTCACTTTTAGCATTATTAAATTCACTGCTCCCGAAAAAAACGCTGTTTTTAAAACTTTTTTTTGAATTGATACATGTCCCCTGGGACAGGACCCAGGCCCCCAAACACTTTTTAGGACAATAAATTGCATATTAGCCTTTAAAATTAGCACTTTAGATTTTTCCCATAGACTTTAACAGGGTGTTCCTCGGCTTTTAGAATTTGCCGTGAACACCCCTAATTGTTCGTTGTTCGCCGAACGGGCGAACAGGCAATGTTCAATTTGAACATGAGTTTGACTCGAACTCGAAGCTCATCCCTATATAGCATAAACTATAGTAAAGTCCCTAAACAATCCTTCTTGTGAAATATAATAAAAAGTCCCAGCCAGTGCCAGAACTATATATGATCTGAATTTTCTTGCGCACATACACCTCACACTCTTCAGTACCCTCCTATAGATCCACCACCCACCTTTGGTAATGCTCTTATCTGATGTGTTGCATCTTGTAACTGACAAACTCCATCACAGCTCTACTCATGGGAAAACAATAATAAAAACCATAGTATTCACTTTCTATATACAGTAAACCTTGGATTGCAAGCATAATTTGTTCCGGAAGCATGCTTGTAATCCAAAGCACTTGTATATCAAAGCAAATTTCCCCATAAGAAATAATGGAAACTCAAATGATTTGTTCCACAACCATTTATTCGTAAGTCCTTCAGCTTATAGTCCATATAAAAAGATTATAGCAATGTGAGCAGGTAATATAACCATAAAATGTCCATCCACAAATGGAAGCTTGCACAAGGGGATTGGAACCAAAATCCTGCAGGCCCTGGAGAGTATAAAAGAGAAGAAAATAGAAGCGCCTCTAAGTGTAGCAATATGGTTACATTTAATGAAGGTACAACATTTAAGCAACTCACGTGGTTGATGATTAAATGAGGCAGATCTACAGTAAGTATGCAGGGATCTGGGGTAAAGCTTTCCCCTTAGACCAGAGATATGCAATTAGCGGACCTCCAGCTGTTGCAAAACTACAAGTCCCATCATGCCTCTGCCTCTGGGTGTCATGCTCGTGGCTGTCAGAGTCTTACTATGCCTCATGGGACTTGTAGTTCTGCAACAGCTGGAGGTCCGCTAATTGCATATCCCTGCCTTAGACCATCCCCGCACCGCCAGGTCTCAACGCTGTCAGTCTGTAATCATGACCGGGAAGACTACCCGGCAGAAGAGCGATCTGAAAGCAGGGCTTTAACTGCTCCTGTAGCGCAGCATGGAAGGGATGATTTGATTTTCTAAATTTTGTACCTTCATTAAATGTAACTGTATTGCTACACTTAGTGGCACCTCTCTTCTATTTTATACTCAGTTGTGATATGACGCTACTTGTATATCAAGACATTGCTTGTATATCAAGTCAAAATGTATTTTAAAAATCAGCTTGTCTTGCAAAACACTCTCAAACCAAGTTACTCTCAAACCAAGGTTTTACTGTATTTTATTGTAAAAGATTAAAAGCACTCACATTCGGTAAAACATCAAGCACACTATACACATATCTGTGTGTCGGTCTGACAGCTCGCTCTGTACTGTCAACAGTATCCAGCATCGGCTCCCTGCCTAGTGTGATGACATCATGGACACTCCCATATGCATCCTGATTTGACTTCCTCGTGAGCCAATTTGACTTCCTTGTGAGTAATGTGTTTTAGGTTTATTAGAATTTGCACATACTGCAATTTGAAAGCTTCATTCACGGGAAGCCTTTGCAATGTTATTACAGAGATTTCTGTGGCAAGAGCACAGAAACTATTTCTGAATTGAGGTGTTTTGTATATAATGTTATTTTTTGTTTTTCAGTATGAAGGAAAATGTCCCTGTGACCGCACATCTATGTCCTTCCAAGGTACAATAGTATGTGGCAACCTCAGTCTGAACTTCAGCCAGACCACGCCCCCAACGCATTCTGCTCTGCCCCCCTTGGGATGACATGGATGTGCAGGATGGGCTCCCTTCTGACCAGCTCTCCCAGCAGTGAAACCCCCCTTCAGTGACACTGGGCGTCACACGATGCAGCTCTCTTGGGTCACAGTTATTTTTGTTTTTAAAAAATATTTCTTTGGAGTTTCTTTTTTATTATTTATGTGGGAATTTAGCATTAGGGAAAGCTCTGCACTTATTTATATATTTTGATTCATTTGGCTGAATAAAGCTTTCAAATCGCAGTATGTGCAAATTCTAAAACACTTAAATACATTACTCACGAGGAAGTCAAATTGGCTCACGAGGAAGTCATTGTGGTGAGAGCTCCCCACGAATTTGGATCGTTTTGATTGGTTTCAGCAGCTCAGGGATTCACTTATGCCGCATACACACAGGTCCGCCAAATCTCATCGAAATTCTGACGGAATTCCATCTGAGAAAGATAGAACATGTTCTATATCTAAACTCTGATGGGATTTATCGGAATTTCCGATGAAAAAACTCAGATGGGGCTACAAATGATCGGAATATGCGATGGAAAAGTCTGTCTTTTTCCATCGGAAATTCTGATCGTGTGTACGTGGCATTAGGTGTATTGGTAGAAATCCTAATTTAGTCTAGGGAATGGGGAAACACTTAAAATATATAACTTTCATATATGAAGAATAGTCAGAGCAAATGAAAAATGACTGCATTACAATTTTATGAAGTTGTAGTGTGAATATTTCAATAGGTTGATGTTACCTGACCCTCTGCTCCCCAGAAAACAGCACTCCCCTTTGCTTAAGCAGTTGACTGTCCTTTGGTGTTCTCACATCTAATGCAGGGTTATTGTCCCTGCATCATTCTTGAGGGTGCCAGAGACATCCAACTGCTGGAGTTATGGGGAGAAGAGGCTGCAGGAAAATCCCCTTTTTTTTTAGTCATCTGAGTGTTTTTAAATAGTGGTCATTATAAAAATGCAGTAACACTTCAATACATCACAATGAGTTCTACAGATACTGATGAATACATTTTATTAGCAATAGCTGAAGAATAATTCACTATATTGTCTGGATATAACACAGCTGATGACATGCACAACCCAGCAGCATGAACTTTAGAAGATGAAGCTAAATAGAATAACACCTGGTGCTAGCTCAGCACTCTTTCCTTTTGTTCCAAGACACCTTTCTTTTAAACAATGTTAACACAGATGTTCTTTTCCAGTGATGCCTCTTAACCCTCCATCTCTCTCTTTTCTGCCCCTGATGGCTTCCTTTTCTACTAACAGCTTATGTTTCTATATCTGGTTTGATCGCCCTTTATTCCATGCAGCTTGTTCTGTCTATTATCTCATCATGATATCACTTTGTATTTCTTAACCCTGATGGCTTTCTCTTATCTTAAGAAACCAGTACTTTGTTTTGTCTCACCAGCAATTTTTTTCCTTCCCCCCCCCTAGAGTTCCAAATTCATGCAAACCAACTTATTTTATTTGATAATCCTGGTTATGTGCCCATCTCTCCCCATCATCTTTGCCATGAGAAACATGAGGCACACACACACATGCCAACTACCTACCCATTTTAATGTCCTAAGTTGGGACACGTTTTAGACTTTTGCCGCGTACACACGATCGGTCAAACCGATGAGAACGGTCTGTTGGACCGTTTTCATCGGACCAAACCGATCGTGTGTGGGCCCCATCGGTTATTTATCCGAAGGTTAAAAAAAATCAATCTTGTTTTAAATTTAACCGACGGATACCTAAACGATAGAAAAAAAATTGATCGTTTGTAGGCACGTACATCGGTTAAAAATCCATGCATGTTCAGAATAACCACTTAAGCCCCGGACCAAAATGCTGCCTAAAGACCCAAGGGGTTTTTACAGTTCGGGACTGCGTCGCTTTAACAGACAATTGCGCGGTCGTGTGACGTGGCTCCCAAACAAAACTGGCGTCTTTTTTTCCCCACAAATAGAGCTTTCTTTTGGTGGTATTTGATCACCTCTGCGGTTTTTATTTTTTGCGCTATAAACAAAAATAGAGCAACAATTTTGAAAAAAATGCAATATTTTTTACTTTTTGCTATAATAAATATCCCCCAAAAACATATATAACATTTGTTTTCCCTCAGTTTAGGCCGATACGTATTCTTCTACCTATTTTTGGTAAAAAAAATGGCAATAATCGTTTATCGGTTGGTTTGCGCAAAATTTATAGTGTTTACAAAATAGGGGATAGTTTTTTTGCATTTTTATTTTTATTTTATTTTTTACTACTAATGGCGGCGATCAGCGATTTTTTTCATGACTGCGACATTATGGCGGACACTTCGGACAATTTTGACACATTTTTGGGACAATTGTCATTTTCACAGCAAAAAATGCATTTAAATTGCATTCTTTATTGTGAAAATGACAGTTGCAGTTTGGGAGGGCGCTGTAACATTTAGGGATCACTGTGTATGTGTTTACTAGTGTAAGGGGGTGTGGCTGTAGGAATGACGTCATCGATCGTGTCTTCCCTATAAATGGGATGACGCGATCGATGCGCCGACACAGTGAAGCACGGGGAAGCCGTGTTTACACACGGCTCTCCCCGTTCTTCAGCTCCGGGGAGCGATCGCGACGGAGCGGCTATAAATGAATAGCCGCGCCGTCGTCCCGGATGGCTCCTGAAGCCACGCGGACCGCCGCATGTACCGGGGGGGGGGGGTCCCGATCTGACCCTCGACCCACGTCAAGCAGGGCACGTATATATACGTTGATGTGCCTGCCTGTGCCATTCTGCTGACGTATATGTACATGAGGCGGTCCTTAAGTGGATAAAGTCGACACATGCTTGGAAGCATTGAACTTTGTTTTTTTCAGAACGTCGTTGTGTTTTACGTCACCGCATTCTGACATTAATTTTTTAACCGATGGTGTGTAGGCACGACTGACCATCAGTCAGCTTCATCGGTTAACCGATAAAAACGGTCCATCAGACCATTTTCATTGGATGGACCGATAGTGTACAGGGCTTTAGAGTTAACCTAAGATCTGTTGAAGGCATAGCCATGATGGAATGAATTCACATGAATTTATAAGGCTCAGTTGGTTTATAAACTTTACCTTTTACTGAAATTGAGCAAGCAAAGATCTGTTCATTACTATAATCATCAGCATTATCATTTTTATTATTATCAGTATTATCCTCACTTCCAAGCTGCTTAAGTCACAAGTAAAGTAAGTGGCTTTCCATAGTTTTCTTTCCCCAGCTACACATTTCACTTTTTCCTGAGGCTCTATGAGGTTTTCCTAATCCAAACAACAGATATGATCTCATCAGTGTGCTTTGGGTCATCGTGGGGGTATCATTAATATATGCCTGGAACAACTCCTGAGATCAACTTCAGGCACGCATGTAAGTTTCTTAACCACTTAAGGACCACCCATGGCATATATACTATGGCAGGGCAGCCCTATTGCATGAAAAGACGTACCCGCTTTGTGCATGAAACAGTGTGCCACGATATCTGCTGGTCACCCACGATCACTCCTCAGAGACGCAAGAATGGGGATCTGCCAATGTAAACAAGGCAGATCCCTGTTCTGACAAGAGAGTACAGTAAGATTGTCTGTTCCTAGTGATCAGGAATGGCAATCTATCTGTACTCCCAGTCGGTCCACTCCCCCCACAGTTAGAAACACCTCCCAGGGCACACTTAACCTCTTAATCGCCCCCTAGTGTTAACATCTTCCCTGCCAGTGTCATTTGTACAGTGATCAGTGGATATTTTTAGCACTGATCACTGTAATATTGTCACTGGTCCCAAAAAAAGTGTCAAAACTGTCTGATCTGTCCCCTGCAATGTTGCAGTCCCACTAAAAACCGTTGATCACTGCCATTACTAGTAAAAAATAATAATAATAATAAAAATGCAACAAATCTATCCCCTATTTTGTAGACACTATACATTTTGTGCAAACCAATCAATATACGCTTGTTGCGATTTTATTACCAAAAATTTGTAGAAAAATACATATTGGCCTAAACTGATGAAACTTTTTTATTTTTATTTTTTTATTATTGGATATGTATTATAGCAAAAAGTTAAAAAAGTTTTCTTAATTGTCTGTTTTTCTTTGTTTAATAAAAACCGTAGAGGTGATCAAATACCACCAATAGAAGGCTCTATTTGTGGGTAAATAAGGACATAACTTTTGTTTGGGTACAACATTGCACCCTGGCCTGATCATTAAGGGAGAAAATCTTTCCAGGGGGTGAAGTGGTTAAAGCAGTTTAACTGGAAAAATGTTATGTTATTCTTGATTAGATTTCACAATGTTACATCAGAAATAACATCCCAAGATTATTTTCCAATCGTTATCATAGTAGTTACATAGTAGTTACATATTTCATAGCTTCATAGCATAGTTCTCCTGCTTAAAAAGACTCCACATTATTCTTTTTACAATTAGCTACCCCTTGCCATTTCAATACATTCTTTGTCCCTCTCCGATGTAGTTTCAGTGTTGTTTCTGGGATCTCATTTGACATTTTTTGGCTAATAAAAACAGTGAACATCTTGTTTTTTTATTTTGTTTTTTTGAGAGTGCAGCTTCGCTTTTGGAGAAGAAACCTGACAATGGTGATGAACTTAGGGGGAGCAATTATGAGTGGGTGCCATCCTAAGATGGTATGCAACCCATTTACCGCCATCACAAAAGGGTTAGGACCGACTGCATAGTGAATTATTGTTACCTGTTCATCTACAGTAAATACTGTATATATATATGTGTGTATATTATTCACTATCAACACTACATTGTGATTTGATTGGTATTTTTAAATCATCAACACAACACAACCCTCCAGTCTCTAAATCTGTAAACCAAGGGATGGGTGCTTTGGACTATGCACTATCACGTCAAGCTATTCCTTTTTAAAGGGGTTTTAAAGGTTCGCCTTTTATTTTCTAAATAGGTTCCTTTAAGCTAGTGCATTGTTGGTTCACTTACCTTTTCCTTCGATTTCCCTTCTAAATGTTTTTTTTATTTGTCTGAATTTCTCACTTCCTGTTCCTCACCAGTAAGCTTTCCACCATCATCTGATTGGTGTTTAGTCAGCCAGAACAGCTTACTGAACAGCTTACTGAGGAGGAACAGGAAGTGAGAAATTCAGACAAAGAAAACAAAGAAAAAAACATTTAGAAGGGAAATCGAAGGAAAAGGTAAGTGAACCAACAATGCACTAGCTTAAAGGAACCTATTTAGAAAACAAAAAAAGCAAACCTTTACAACCCCTTTAAGCTGAAATCCACCAATCATTTACCATACACACATATTCAAATAAAAATAAGGCAAAATTGTGCAAAAAGAATACTTTTTTTGCAGGGACCACTTTACTAATTATCTATTGTGATTAAAGTAGTTTGTCATGCAGTGTAACAGACAGGCTTCACATATATAGGACATATTGTTAGCACCTGCAAGCATCCCCCAGAAGCCTCCAGTTTCTGAATATGCACCGCTCCATCTTCAGTTAGCAAGGCTACATATGTAAACATATTACGTTTTTGTTTTGTTTTTTTATCAGTCACTGTATACCATACCTCATGCCTAAGAAGCTTGCTTGGTTGATAAATGAATTCTCCAAAATAGATTGTTCCCATTGATGGCCATTCTTTTAACCCATCATACCCATGTGTCTGTCCACTCTCTCTAGGCATAAAAATGCAAGCTAGATGGAAGCAAACATGCAGGTTTAAGTTATTTGCATTAGCACTAGGTTCACTACTTTCAAAAATGTACATCTCCTTGTCATCAAAATTGCAAACGAAGACAGGAGACAAGACAGCAATGTTCTTACCATCCCCCCAATTGCTTATTTTAACTGATGAGGATAGATATGAAGTATGTGGGCAGAACTTGAAGCTACTGATTATCCTTTTACTGTCAGAGCTCATCATTACACACCTTTGTCCTGACTTTATCCTCCCCCATCTATGTCTCTATAAATCAGTCTTCATTTTTCTGCACTGGGTGTAGAACAGCACAGAGAGTGTCCTAGAAAGTAATAGCAATTCCAGGAGTTAGGAAAATGGCATGCATACTTTCACTGAGAACTGTGTACAGTGGAACACAGACTGCACTGGTAACAATAGCTTTTTCATTCTAGTTCTGCTGCAGTTGCTATTCAGCATAATATAGAGAATATTTTATTTTATTTACAAAATAATTTGCTATTAATATTATTCTAGTGTTTATCATAAAATCAAGCATTATGTTGTCATTACATTGAACTTTCTGCAAGTGACGTCTTACCTGTGAGCATAACATGCAATAACTTGCATAGTGTTGAAGCAGCTAAAATCTGCAAAGCCTCTCTTGGACAAGTTCCATTGTCCTGGAAAATGTCCATTGCTTAAGTACATGATTAATTCAAGCGTATAAATAATTAATTAGAGTCACAACGGTGAACTCATTTAGCCAAAAAATGGTCAATTCGATTTTTCACTTTGATTCAGAAAAGATCTGCCTATTGACAGAGAACCTTTTACACATCTGATGCCTCGTACACATGAACGGTTTTCCCGACGAGAAAAATGCAATTTTTTAGGTTGGTCGGGAAAACCGGTCGTGTGTATGCTTCAAAAATATAAAAAATATATACTGCGCTAATCCAATAGTGTCAGAAAGTGGCAGCCAACACAACAAAGGAATAAATTGTGTAAATAAGTGAAAGTAAAAGTGCAGCGCCAAGCATGAAGCTTAACCATACACAGGTAAGGTTAGGAGGATAAAAACGCTGGTGCGATGTATCCAAACACACATTTAAGATTAAGGGGATAAAACGCTAGTGCGATGTATCCAAACACACATCAAACATGTGAAATAACAACAATAAATAATAAAGTTCAAAATGAGTGGTGAAATTCGTGAACCACACTCAGGTTGTGTATATGGTGTCCATCCAACTAACTCCAGCCTTCAGAGCTTGTATGAGAACTGATGTTTGTTATTCTCCCGATATAACCGTAGCTACGATCCCATTCAGAGATGTTTTCAATCAACAAGGTAAGAAGAGGTTAAATACCCTTACCAGATGTGGTGGACCCAGGAACACCATACGGTGGTGGGTCAAACGTGCTTAATCAACCAAAGGAATGGGGGACAGCTTATCTTGATAGCTCTGGACCGTGATTCTCCACCAAAATTTTAGAACCTGCTCTATTTTTTCCTGACGTGTTTCCTGTCAGTCTCTTTCTCGTTGTGAAAAACACTCGTGTGTATGCTTTTCCGAGGAAAAAAAATGTGCATGCTCAGAATCAAGTATGAGACGGGAGCACTTGTACAGGTAAAACTAGCGTTTGTCATGGAGATATCACATTCATCACGCTGTAACGGACTAAAAAGAACAAGGCTGAAAAGCGCAAATTGTCTCTCACCAAACTTTTACTAACACGAGGATCAGCAAAAGCACCCAAAGGGTGGCGCCATTTGAATGTAACGTTCCCTTTATAGTGCCGTAGTACGTGTTGGACGTCACCGCCCTTTGGTTGAGAGTTTTTTTTAACTGAACGTGTGTATGCAAGGCAGGCTTGAGAGGAAGCACATCGGGAAAAACTTCGGGTTTTGGCATGTCAAGAAAACCGGTCGTGTGTACAGGGCAGAAGTCTTCAAAATTCTGTTTTTCTTTTTAACTGATTTGAGAACCCTAACCCCCTCCACTCCAGTCAGAAAAGCCGTGAAGGCAAACAGGACCTTCACTTTGCAATGACATTCCATAAAAAAAATCTAACAAAATTAGCAAATATTTTCTATTTTGATAAGCTTATTTTTTTTAGGTCAGTATTTTACAGTGAACATTGGACACATTTGCAAAACATAGCATTTTATGTCACAACTATTTACTAATTATAAAACTGGTTACATGATATTTCATGTATATTTTATTTCCTTACAAATAAATGGGTTCTATATAAAAATGTATAATTAGCGGAGTAAAGTGTTTTTCATACCAGAAAATAAATATATCCCCAGTCTCATTATAATTCTTTACCATTCCATATCAGAGAATTTCATCATGTGTAATAATGTTCAAGAGCACTACCACATAAGCAAATATATAATGTTTTCCGTGTTCTTTTCATGTCAACTAATAGCACAACTGAATCTCAAAACCATAATTAATTATTGTTAATTAATTCATATACATGTTTTTAAAACCATGAATATTAACTCTAAAACCTATGAATATTTCA
This sequence comes from Rana temporaria, assembly GCF_905171775.1. NCBI lineage: Eukaryota > Metazoa > Chordata > Amphibia > Anura > Ranidae > Rana > Rana temporaria. The sequence goes on from NC_053493.1 coordinate 224,950,941, forward strand.
AACTTTCAAGCAAAGAATTCCTTCATGTATAGCACATGCAAGTTCAAGTATCATGATGGCATAAGATTAGTACATGTGCTGCACTAAAGAGAGATAGTTTAGTACATGTGTAGGATTTAAAAAGAAGACGAGAATGCCACATGTGCTGCACAAAGTCTCAATGCTAACCAAGGAGAACCGTGTGCATATACCTTTGCCTTACAATGCATGCTCAGGCTAGAGCTACAGTGGCACGAGAGAGAGTCAACTGCTTGTCAGCAGTCATCTAATTAACAGCACATTGAAATCCATGCAATGGTAATGAAATAACTATCAACAAGACATTAGATCTCTCAGCGACAGAAAGATGTAAGGCCCATTCACATCATTATGCATTTGACTATGCTGGGTAACGCAGCCCAACACATAGACAATGCAATATACCTTGTGTCCTTTGTGTTTAGTTCACACTCCCATGAATCGATAGTGTGCACTGAAAAAAGTATGATATGCATCTGGTAGTGATGTCACCACTCACGATGTCACCACGATATGATGTTAGTTATGTGACACAATCAGATTTCTTTCAATGTAGATTGCATCTGGTATGTTTGGTATGGAGGAGGGCTCATCACTCACCGATATGCCACTGTTTTGTGATGTTGGTTATCACATAAAGGTGAGTGATGTCACCGCTCACTATGTCACTACTATATGGTGTTGGTTGTGTGATACAATCAGATTTCTTTCAATGTAGACTACATTTGGTATGGAGGAGGGCCCAGCACTCTCCACTATGTCACTGCTATGCGATCTTGGTTATCACATAAAGGTGGCATAGTGGTGAGTGATGTCACCGCTCACTATGTCACTACTATATGGTGTTGGTTGTGTGATACAATCAGATTTCTTTCAATGTAGACTACATTTGGTATGGAGGAGGGCCCAGCACTCTCCACTATGTCACTGCTATGCGATCTTGGTTATCACATAAAGGTGGCATAGTGGTGAGTGATGTCACCGCTCACTATGTCACTAATATATGGTGTTGGTTGTGTGATACAATCAGATTTATTTCAATGTAGACTACATTTGGTATGGAGGAGAGCCCAGCACTCTCCACTATGTCAACTCTATGAGATGTTGGTTATCTAATAGTGGTGACATAGTGGTGAGTGATTTCACTGCTATATGGTGTTGATTATGTGATACAATCTGATTTCTTTCCATGTAGACTGCATCTGATATGGAGGAGGGCCCATCACTCACTATGTTACTGGTATGTGGTGTGAGCTATGCTCCTTCAAGCATTCAGCACTCCTATGCAGAACCAGCTTCACATGGAATGCAATGGCCTGATAAAATTATAAAGGAAGTCTATGACAACGGTTGCATTTTAAGGTGACAAGAAACTTGGAAAATGGTAAATCTGCTAAAGTCAGGACTTTTATAACAAGAGAGACCCTAGAGGTCTCTTCTATCATAAATCGCCTTCCTGACTGTCAGCGGGTAATGTGTTGTGAGCCATACATGCACAGTTCAGACCACATTTACTGCCCGCTCTGCATGCCACAGCGTTGTGACTACCGTGCGCATGCGTGGGAGTGACATCACTGCTGCCCGGCTATTCAAGCAGCCAAAGATTCTGAATCCAGGAAGGAAGACCGGGTGAATATGGAAGCACCAAGGAGCCATGACAGCACAGCGCTGGAAGGCTCTGTTTGTAGATAAGTCTGTCAGTGGGGTTGATTTACTAAAGGCAAATAGACTGTAAACTTTGCAAAGTGCAGTTGCTCCAGAGCTTAGTAAATGAGGAGAAGCTCTGCTAGCTTCCATTATCCAATCATGTACAAGCAAAAATGCTGTTTTTTTTTTTATTCCCCTTGCGTGTGATTGGGTATTCTTTGTAAAGTGAAGCTAATTCACTAAGCTCTAGAGCAACAGCTTTACTTAACCTGCATGGGGGGGGGGGGGCATTATTTTATATTGTAAAATATACTTTACTACCGCTTCAAACAGCCAGTGGACCAGGTTATAAGAGTAACACTACATGCCTGGAGAATAAAAAGGTTTACTTCTCATAATAAAATGAGAATTAGATTGGATTCTATGTCCATCACATTTTTTTTTATATGTTTGGATAAATGAAGCTCATTTGTGTACAAAAATATGACACCTGAGCTGACATCTGCATTCAAAGGTCAGTCTCGATCAGGGGTCAAGTCCAGGGGAAAAAAATGTGGCAACTCCCACCCAAGATCCAACCCCCCACCAAAAAAAATAAATGATACGCTCATATGCATAATTACTAAACCACATGTTTTTTTTTTTTTTCGATCCACTGTTCCTTTATGTTTCTGGCCGCTTCTTGCATATGGATTCATCGGGTAGTGTGCGGGTATTCGGTCACTTCCTCAATGCCGCAATGTCTCCTGGGAGCTTTTGTCATTGTTCCCAGGAGACTATGCGGAGGTCTGCCGCGAGTTATCACGGGATTTAGAAAGAACTTTAAGCAAGTTCTTTCTAAATCCCGCAATAACTCGCGGCAGACCTCCGCAATGTCTCATTGGAACAATGACAAAAGCTCCCAGGAGACATTGCAGCATCGAGGAAGTGACGGAATACCCGCACCCTACCCGATGAATCCATATACAGGAAGCGGCCAGTAACATAAAGGATTACTAAGGTTTGCCTGCCCCTGACAGTGACTCGAGCTGGGCATCGCCACTTAGTGAAGGATTGGCTCGGGCGGCTCGGCTGCTATCGGCTGCTCTAGTCCTGCAAAGGGAACTGCGTTCCTGATGTGACAAAAGTGCAGGGACTCCGTTCCCACGCGTTTCCACAGGACTTGAGCCCTGGTCTCCATGTTTTTTCTGCACCACACTTAAAAATACCATGACTTTTAGTCATATCATACATATACCTATGTTTATTATAATGCTATATGGAGATAGAAAACCTTTGCAAGTTAAACAATGGATCTAAAAAAACCCTGTCTCGACTAAAACTTGTACATTTAATGCACCTCTACTTTGGACTGGTCTGCATAATGATGGTATTTATTTTAAGTACTGCATCAAGTACAGATACAATTTGTCTTGTGACTCAGAGAAATATGAGCCATAAAAGTAATAAAATGGTGTTGACTGTTCAAAAATATTAACTATTAAAAAAAAAAAATAGCTCAATAGCTTTTATATAGTATATGTACAGACAACTAGCTAGCTAGCTACTGATTGTTATTTTTATTTGTTTGTTTTATATTTACAGCTAACAAGAATACATTGTAAAGAAACACAGCAATGCTAGCCACAAGATGGCAGCAACTGTCTTCAATATACAGTATATAGAGCTACATTCTTGAATCATTTATTTCTTTGTTATCCAAAATATTTAATTGATCTTAAAGCATAACCCACTTTTTTATTGTCAATTATCAAGTCTGTCTAATGCTGATATTTGAATTGTGGCAGGATCAGACTGCAAAGCATTACAATGATTATTCATCATATATTTGCTGCATAATGGTAAAATACTAGTATCTTTAATGCTACTGTATGCAATTACATTTTGAAGATACAGTATCTTATTTTGTTGATGCTGCAAAATCTATCAGCAGTATTTAGAGCATCATAAAATAGTCTACACTGAATACTTTTTATTGCTATAAAACTTAAGGATAATTCATAATACCATACATTATTTTATAATGCATAATAAAGCGTATATAATTTAATGTGAAAAATACATATCTTAAAGAGAAATTATAGTTTTTGTTTATCATAAATATTTGTATGCCTCTCTTTGTACAGCACATTATGTATGTACGCTCTTGCTTAGTAGTAGTGCATAATAACTCTACCTCTCTGCCATCCTCCCTCAATTCAGTTCTAAGAACCTAACTTACGAAAATGTAAAGTGAGGCGTGGTACAATAAAACTCAATTCAAACATCCAACGAAAAAAAAAACATTCATCCTGTAGTGAACATAGGTTCACTTCACTTCATGTTGCTTCACTTCACACTTTATTAAAGCTGAAATCCAGTAATATTAAAATTGCTTTTATGCAATGAAGCTGCACTTACACTGTAGGGTTACATACTAATTTTTGTCTAGAGCAGGGGTCTCCAAACATTCTAAACAAAGGCCGGTTTATTGTCCTTCAGATTCTTGAAGGGCCGGACTTTGGCCTGCGGGGGTGGAAATTTTCCTGGCATCAGTGGGACTAAACATCTGGTATTAGGGGGAGGAATAGTGCACCATCGTTGGTATCATAGGGAGGAATAGTGCTAATAGTGCCCCATTAGTAGTGTTATGCCGCGTACACACGATCAGTCCATCCGATGAGAACGGTCTGATGGATTTTTCCATTGGTTAACCGATGAAGCTGACTGATGGTTAGTCGCGCCTACACACCATCGGTTAAAAAACTGATCGCGTCAGAACGCGGACACGTAAACCACATACGACGGCACTATAAAGGGGAAGTCCAAATCCAATGGCGCCACCCTTGGGGCTGCTTTAGCTGATTTTGTGTTAGTAAAAGACGTTTCGCACTTTTCTGTCTGTTACAGCGTGATGAATGTGCTATCTCCATAACGAACGCTAGTGTTACCAGAACAAGCGCTCCCGTCCCCTAATTTAGTCTGAGCATGCATGGATTTTTAACCGATGGTCGTGCCTACTAATGAATTTTTTTTCTATCGGTTAGGAATCCATCGGTTGAATTTAAAACAAGTTGGCTTTTTTTTAACCAATGGTTAAATAACCTATGGCGCCCACACACAATCGGTTTGGACCGATGAAAACGGTCCATAAGACTGTTCTCATTGGTTTAACCAATCGTGTGTACGCGGCCTTAGTGGTAGAAATGGTGCTCTACTGTCAGTGTCAGATGGCAGAATAGTGTCTTGTATCAGTGGGAGAAATAGTGCCCCAAGGGCCAGATAAAGGCAAGCAAAGGGCCGCATCCGGCCCTTGGGTCGCAGTTTGGAGACCACTGGTCTAGGGGATATCTGATGTCATTAAGACCAATCCAGAGCCTATAACGCTGCATTGGATGTGAGAAAGGACAGTTCACTGCCAAAGCATAAGGTCATGCTATTTGCCAGGGGTGTGGAGGGTCAGGTGAGCAAAAGTGCTTTTTTATTCCCGAGACTGTACTGAGCAGATGCAGGCCCACTGCAAGGGAGGACTTTTATTTTTCCCAGAGTTAGACTTTAACTACTTCAAAACTGTGTTATACCCAAAAGACGGCTACAGCGTTGCTCTCTTGTTCTGAGAGGGTGTGCATGAATGTCCTCCCAGAACCATGCCCCTGCTTGCCCCCTGGGGTGCACATCCAGCATGCTCAATCACAGTGACCCTTTACTATGTGATTAGCTGTGTCCAATCACAGCTGATCACATGTAAACATAGTCGGATATTGGCATTCCTTTCCTCACACAATATCACAGCGAGAGTAGAGGAAAGCCAGTAACCGGAAAATGTGATAGGGTGCAATTACAGTAATAATCTGGGCATCAGTGCCAATCAGTGTCCATCAGTGCCTTCTCATCTGTGACACCTAACAGTGCCCCTCAGTGCCGCCAATTAGTGTCCATAAGTACAACCTCATCATTGGCCATCAGTGGCCACCATCAGCACACATCAGTGAAGGACAAAAGTTACTTATTTGCAAAATTATATAACTGAACCTAAAAAAAAAATATTTTTTTTTCAGAATTTTTTGTCTTTTTTAATTTGTTTAGCAAAAAAAAAAAAAAAAAACTGTGGTGATTAAATACCACAAACAGAAAGCCCCATCTGTCTCAAAAAAATGATGCAAATTTAATTTGGGGGCAATGCTGCACGTCCGCGTAATTGTCATTCACAGGCCCATTCTTTACAGTCTCATCTGTAAAGGATACCAAGGATACTTTCACACTGAAGCCACTCTTTTTAGCGGCGCTTTACCATCATTTTTGCCGTGATTTTCGGCCTGTAGCATTGCAATTTTATCCCCGGCTAGTGGCCGAAAAAGGGTTAAACCCGCCCGCAAGGAAGGCTGCTTTACAGGGCTTTGCAGGCATTTTGGAGGCGCTACCCCATTGATTTCAATGGGCAGGGGCACTGTAGGAGTGGTACAGCACCTCAAAGATGCGATTAACAGGACTTTTTTTACTGTCCTGCCAGCGCAACACTCTAGTGGGAAAGCCCTCAGGCTTTTACACTTGATATAAAGGAGCAGCTCTTTCAGGGCGCTTTGCAGGCACTATTTTTAGAGCAATAGCGCCTGCAAAGCGCCTCAGTGTAAAAGCAGCCTAACTATTGGTTACTAAGGCAGCTCTTCACAGTGATGGGCTGGGGAGTACACTGGTTTAGTACACTTTCTGTATTCATTATTAGTATATAAATAATACTTCAATCAAACATTATTATTTTTTCATATGCAACTATCATATCGAGCCCATGGATAGTTTACATGCTTCCTGTTTATTTGTATTATCTATTGTACAAAAGCTTGTTTACAAAGCTCAATAGCAAATGTTAAAATGTACACACACTAGTAAATTAGGCATTTACTATTGTAAGTTTCCATCCATGTAAGAATTCAATGAGACACAGCAAGCCTAAAAAGTATGTGCTTGTACTGTGCTCTTTAATAACCTTTTTGCCCAGCCCTGGTGTCTCGTTAATTGGTCTTAACTGACTATCAGGCCTCGTACACACTTTTTCTCGGCAAAAACCAGCAAGAAACTTACTGGGAGATATTTTTTTGCCGAGGAAACCGGTCGTGTGTACATTTCCTCGACGGGAGTGGAGAAACTTGCCTTGTCGAGTTCCTCGACAGCCTGACAAGGAACTTGACGAGGAAAACGATGTGTTTCGCCCGTCGAGTTCCTTGGTCGTGTGTACAAGGCTTCACTGTGGTTACATGACTGAGAGTCTGTCCAGCCAGCTCCTGATCATGACAAGAGACCAAGAGATGTCTATGACAGTTCAGTGACTGTGCTGGGAACATGCAGTGAGCATGCTTTCATTACAGAACCTTTAGCTGACCATGGATAAATATGTGTGATGTGTGAGTGTTAAAGCCCACCTTCTTTCCTGTTGAACATACAGTATATGATATGCGGGCAACAGGAGGTTAAACAAAGATTGTAACTGTTCAATCCTCATTTGAAAAGTTTCATAGAACTTGAAGTAAATTCAATAAAACTGAATCCAAACTTTTAAAGTTTCTTTTAATCTAAAGCAAAATACAACAGACCATTTATTTGCTTGATTATCATAAATAAAGCTAAGATAAATGAAAGCGTAAGGAAATATTATGTGGTAGTAAATAGACAGATTTTATCTTTGCAATCGTTTTTTTTTTTTTTCTTTTTTGTTAGAAGATTCAGATATCAGTGTTAGATATAAATGCATTCTGAATACTGCTGGGCTAGTTTCAAGAAAACTTGAGCTAAAAAGAATATAATAGGCAATTTACATGTAATTTTGCTGCCATTTGCATATACTGTTAAATGGAATCTGTGCCTTTGCTTTAATATATTCTGATCAAAAGTAACTGTAATGTAGATTCCATAACAAACATACTTTGTTTTTTTTCAGAGACGTGTGGAGCTGCAGAGGTATAACTGTACAGTAGTGAGGAGAAACTATTGAGTTTGCAGAAGGTACCATCCAAGCCCTAATACTGAGTGAAATCCACTATCAAGCCTCAGGCCTCGTACACACGACCAAGTTTTTCGGCAAAAAACAGCAAGAAACTTGCTGGGAGATATTTTTTGCCGAGGAAACCGGTCGTGTGTACATTTTCGTCGAGGCAACTGTCGAGAAACTTGACGAGCCAAAAAGAGAGCATGTTCTCTATTTCCTTGACGGGAATTGAGAAAATTGGCTTGTCCAGTTCCTCGACAGCCTAACAAGGAACTCGACGAGGAAAACAATGTGTTTCGCCCGTCAAGTGTACGAGGCTTCATACACACGCTCGTTTTTCACGGCAAGAAAACTGCTGGCAGAGCCTTTTGCAGAGAAAACCATTTGTGTGTATGGTTTCTCGTCGAGAAAACTGTCGTGAATCTTGACGAGAAAAAAAGAGAACCTGCTCTCAATATTCTCGTTGTGGTACTCGTCGGGCTGGTTTACGATGAGAAACACGTTTGTGTGTATGCTTTTCCAAGTCTTAAAAACCCACGCATGGTCAGAATCAAGTATGAGATGGGAGCGCACCTTCGGTAAAACTAGCGCTTGTAATAGAGATAGCACATTCGTCACGCTGTAACAGACTGAAAAGCACGAAGACTGAAAAGCGTGAATCGTCTCTCACCAAACTATTACTAACACGCCGTAACATGAGATTAGCAAAAGCAGCCCCAAGGTGGCACCAGTGAAATCAAACTTCCCCTTTTTAGTGCCGTTGTACGTGTTGTATGTCACCGCGTTTGAGAACAACAAGATTTTGGCTTGACAGTGTGTATGCAAGGAAAGCTAGAAAAGAATCCCGTCAAGCTTGACAATAATCATATTGAGAAAAACAACGTGTTTTTTTTTTACGACGGGATTCTCGGCCGTGTGTACGAGGCATTAGCGGTACAGATTTTGTGGTTGAGTGCAGCCACTACTGGTATCACAGACATTCATCTGAAACATTATGCTGATGTATCGCTCCCAGTTCCTACTACTGGATCATGTTATATAACATTATACTGAATCCAATATAATGTCATTATCTGATGTTAGCTACAATTATGTCAATAACAATGTCCAAGGTGTAGGAAATATTCTGTGCCGAAAAATTGTAATTGCAGTCCTTTCTGTTTTCTCACCTTTTCTTAGTAAGCATACATGGTGGTCAGCATAATACTAGCTAGCTGTGGTCAGCTAACTATTATTCTACAGATAAAGTAATAAACAATAAAATAAATTGAAACCGTTTATTTTGTCAGTTATGGAAATTAGATCTTTGGACCTATTTCTGTGCAAATTGATTTTTCTCTTTTTAATTTTTTTCCTGTAATCGGAAGCGTGATAACTGTCTTGTCACACACAGCCCATCCCTCCTACAGTAAGAATCACTCACTAGGGCAAATGTAACCCCTACAGTGCCACCTAGTGGTTAACCCTTTCACTGCCAGTGTAATTTTCACAGTAATCATTGCATTTTTATAGCAGTGGTCGCTGTAAAAATTACAATGGTCCCAAAAATGTGTCAAAAGTGTCCGATGTGTCTGCCATAATGTTTCAGTCATGATAAAAAATGCTGATCGCCACCATTACTAGAAAAAAAAATGGCATAAAACTATCCCCTATTTTGTAGACGCTAGAACTTTTGCGCAAACCGATCAATAAATGCTAATTATGATTTTTTTTACCAAAAATATGTAGAAGAATATGTATCGACCTAAACTGAGGAAAAAAAAATATATATTTTTTGGGGATATTTATTATAGCAAAAAGTAAAAAATATTGCATTTTTTTCAAAATTGTCACTCTATTTTTGTTTATAGCGCAAAAAATAAAAATCCCAGAGGTGATCAAATACCACCAAAAGAAATATTTATGTGTGGGAAAAAAAGGACGTAAATTTTGTTTGGGAGCCACGTCGTATGGCCATGCAATTGTCAGTTAAAACGACGCAGTGCCGAATTGCAAAAAGTGTCCTGGCCTTTTACCAGCAAAATGGTCCAGGGCTTAAGTGGTTAATAGGAGTGTACATTATTTACATATGAAAATAGCATTAATTTAGCAAGTTTTGATATCTACAGATCTAGAAGGATCTTTATTGAACTAGAAATTTTTTAGAAGTGGAACTATGAGCAACCTCCAAGTGCAATCAGAATGCCTGTTGATCCTGACAGAAATCCAGTGAGCTTGTTACATTAAGTGCTCTCTGACTCTGCTACACTGTTATCAGTTGGCATTGTTCATGATTTTCTCTGTGGACTAAATAACACCTTTCACCTATGTTATAAAGAGGATACGGGAATATCCTGTATATATACAGTTCAGAGTGAGAGTTGTGACCCTAGGACAGTAAGATGTTATTGACAGGATCACCAGATGAAACTAAAGAAAAATACTGATAAAGGGAACATAATACAGCCACCACATCTAATAACTGGTAAGCTGCAAAAATATACCATTATAGGTCTTGGGTTTGAATACACTTTAACCACTTGCCGACCAGCCACCATCATTATACAGTGGCAGGTCGTCCTGTTTTTTTCGATTTGCCATACCAGTATGATGGCTCCTTTAAGAGCAATAGCTGCACAGCGGGGGAGCTGATGCGTGTGGTCAGTGGATACGATGTCCGCCGGCCACCCGCAATCGATCCACAGAGCCAGAACTGTTAATGTAAACAAACAGATCCCCATTCTGACAGGGAAGTTTGATTAGAACAAAAAATAAAAAAGCAGAGGTTATCAAATACCAACAAAAGAAAGCTCTATTTGTGGGGGGGAAAAAAGGATGTAAATGTTGTTTGGGTAGAGCGTCACTTGATGGCGCAATTGTCAGTTAAATCGAAGCAGTCCTGTATCGCAAAACATGACCAGGTTATTAAGGGGGGAAATCTAAAGGGGCCAAAGTAGTTAAGTGTAGGCTTAATACACATGGAAATGTAGACCGCACCTATCCCTCCTTCAACACCTAATTTATCCTTTTAATAAGTAAAGACACTCACGACATACTTGGAATATAATTGGCCGTGGCACTTTTATTGGTGTAAACTGTAAATAACTTAAGTCCATTCAATCATTTTATTAATACATAAAATTCCCACTTGTAAATATTAAATATAAACAGCTCAGTCTTCAGGACTCGAACAATACTGCATATCAAACAACAAGACACCCTTTGATTTTAAAGGGTGACAAAACCACATGAAGTGCCTGCAAAAAAGGGTGGGGGGGTGGGGAGCTTGTTGCTGTACTCTGACAAGCTGTAAGGAGATTCCAGTGGAGGACTCACTTTCAGAATGGTTCCACTGATCATGTGACCTTTGGAAACTTCCTGATTGGATAAATGACATTCCATACCTATACTCCAGTGTTACATGACCCTATTTTTTTTTTTACTGTACATTTTCTTTTTTTAAATAAATATTATAGCTGTCCGGGGGGCAGCCACATGTCCATGCTGTTTAGGCAATATACTTTAGCCCTCTCAGGCCATTCTTTTTATATCGAGCATATACCAGTACTTAAAAAATATATAAGAATCTGCTCTGGAGAATATATACTTAATAAATGATAAAGCAGCCACTTAAGCAATCGTGACACCAACAGCAAGAAATAGAAATACAAAAAAGTAGTGCTACATCAATACAACTAGAGATACAGTGATACACCAACACAATAAATCAGGGATAAGCAATTAGCGGACCTCCAGATGTTGCCAAACTACAAGTCCCATGAGGCATAGCGAGACTCTGACAGCATCAAGCATGACACCCAGAGGCAGAGGCATGATGGGACTTGTAGTTTGGCAACAGCTGGAGGTCCGCTAATTGCTTATCCCTGCAATAAATAAAATGATAGACAAATAAAATGACAAACAAATATATAAAATGACTAAAATGTGTGTATAAAATAAAGTTAAAAAATGTAATCCACATTCACACACTCTCTTATATAGATGAGCCTCTTACCAGATCCAGTGGACCCTCACATAAATGGTCATTAGTCAAATGTGCTTGTTAAATCCCTTTGATCAGGGTGATTCCTGGCACCAGGCTCATATCCAATCAGGATTACACCATTAATGGAAAGTAGAAATTTCAGTTATAATACCTGCCATGGCTTGGATGGGAGGTGGACTTAAGGAGAAGAGGCCAGGGGACCATTGCCTGAGGTGTGTTCCAGGCTGAGACTGAATTAATAATTTCGTAGAGAATTTTGGCAAGATTTGTTTTTACTGTCGAAAGCCAGTCATGTGCAGAAAAATAAAAAAAAAGTATATGTTGGTGATATGGTAGGGTAAAATACATTACTTGCTCTACCAGGTGAATATTTAACTTACCCAGTGAGTTGGTGGTGAACTGGTAGACAGTGGTAAAAAGAACCCTCCCTATAGAATGTATGAGCTTCTTAAACCTAATGCCGCATACACACCATCACTTTATGTGATGAAAAAAAACTACATTTTCTGTGAAGTAAAAAACAGAATACATTTTTGAAACTTCAATTTTCAAAGACGAAGTTGCCTACACACCATCGTTTTTCTCACAATGTTCTAGCAAAGCGAGGTTACGTTCCACCACGTTTTTCCATTGAAGCTTGCTTCATAAGTAGCTTCTGGGCATGCGCGGATGAAAAAACGTCGTTTTAAACGACGTTTTTGCTACACACGGTCAATTTCTGTGAAGTAAAAGTTGACGTTTTGAAAAACGACACATAAAATTGAAGCATGCTTAAATTTTTTTTGGTCGTTTTTTAGAAGACATAAAACGACGTTTTCCCCCACACACGGTCAATTAAAGTGACGTTTTTAAAAACGTCATTTTTTTTCATCACATAAAACGACCGTGTGTACGCGGCATAAGTGTTCTCTCTTTTGATCATAAGCATACTGCATCTTTTTAAGCAGTACCCTGGTTGGATATTTCTTGATGACTAGAGGCAGAGAGCATGACTTCTTAATTTAGGATGTCCTGCTGCTACTCTGCTTTAGAAATCTTAACTTGTAATGGGTCATTTGGATCATTTTACCAGTTCACTGAGCAAATCAGCCTGTGCAGTGCATTGATCAGAATTATGAATAGCCATCACACTGGAGACATTTAGTAAAGTGCATGCAAAGTACATATTAAGTTAATTTTAGAAGTCAATCAGTAATGCGTTTTCTGTTTCTGAATTGTGCCAATTACATAGCAGCCAGAAGTCCACAAACTTTAAGTACTGCTTATGACTGCATATTTGATATGTTCTATGCAATTCAGTTAGCTCTTTTAAGAGTGTAAATATGGTGCATATGTAGATATGTATATATGCATAACCAATACAATGAATACACAAATGTGTTTCCAGATTATTATTTTTTTTTTTGTGTATTTTGTTATTATCTGCAAACCATTTAGCATTCAGGTGCATAACAATAACACAAAGATGCATTAAACAAATGATTGACTGAAAAAAAGGAACACCAACTATTATAATGGAAATTCACTTAACTTAATGACAGAGTGCATCTCCTATAATGCAAATGCTAGCAAAGAGTTTGTATATTTAATACCATTCTGCTCTCCCCCTTTTTGTTTTAATTAATTAGTTCTGTCATTGTATCTTTTTCTCCCTGTGACATATTCTTTGTGTTGGCTGCATTCACCATTGCATAATGAGCATCTCCAGCTGTGTTGATCTATATCTGGAGTTGCATGATGTCACACGCGTACGTAATATGTGCCTGCAATCAGGTTTAGATTTTCTGCTTAAATTATTTATCTTTGATACTATCTAATTACCTGTCACAGACTAAATGGTTCTAACTTCTAAGTTTAACACTTCCATTTGTTTCATTAAATATAACAGTTTGCATCTATTAGAGTATCTGCTTTCAGATGACACTACTTCTACACATCTGTTTCAATCAGAAATGTGTAGTACAACGTTTCTAGTTAGGTTGTATTATATTTTTATAGCTCTCTACATTTATGTATGAACTACTTTTTTACTTTCAGGCTTTTAAGGGAATTATATTCTGCAGTTTATGTTAGTTACTGGAAAAGTCTAACCAAAAACCTACCATATGTTAATATCAAGATATTTTACTTTTGTCGACTTTAATGAAAAACCATTGAAAGCCGTTTACTGAGCAAACAGAGATGGAATCATATTCAGTTTAAAAAGCAAACATGCACATAGACAAATAAGCAAATAGAAACACTGTAATCCTCTTACCCTGTGTATAACATCTCAACAAGCACTTAAATAAGTCATTGACATTTAGCTGTCTGAAAATATATCCTTTTACTGATATATACATGGAAATCAGAGAAGAGAATTTGGATCTATGCTGTAAGTCCGCAGCAAGTGTGTATGTTGAATGTCCATTAATATGTTATTTGTACAACTCTTAGCTTTAGAATCAATTTGTCTAGAAATGCCAGTCTTAAAGAGGATGTAAACCGCAAAGAGTTCATTTTTTTTCTTACCTGCAAAGTAAAGCCATAACGCATTGCATACTAGCACATTATGTGAACCACACTTGAAAACAAAGCCCTCCACCGATGTGTTGTCACCGCTGGAGGACGCATCTATCTTCACCCCTCTTCCTTCCAGGTCCCCAGAATCCGGCTGTGTGACTGGCCATGTGCGTGAAGTCACCCCCGCGCATGCACGTGGGAGCTGGCGGTTATGGCACAGGGCTCTGAAAAAATGTCACGGGTGGCCGGTCCTTCAGAGTGCATGTGTCGATGATGTCATCGGCTGCATATACAGTAAACATCTCCTAAATGGTGCATGTTTAGGAGATATTTACAGTACCTATAGATACTGTAAGCCGTATAGGCTTACCTATAGGTACAATTCATGTATGGGAGTTTACAACCACTTTAAAGAACTGTAAAAACACCATGGCTGTTCTTTTATTATTATTTATGTTGTTAACAGTTGTTTTTTTGTACTGGTTTTGAATTAAAATCAGCACCACTGCATATTCTCTTATCTTTGATGCACTTGCATATTTGCATGCAGACCTTTCTGATAAGCAGATACACTGTATTCAGGTTATTTCCATATATAAAGAAAACAGCTGTGATTCCATACCGCGATAAACAAATAAAAAATGTGTTACACAAATGATATGTTTCAAAAGTAACATACACAAACAGATAAATAAATGAATGTCCAATAATCCACCACTAAATGACAATATATTTGCTAGTTCATCAAACGTGACAATGAAAATACAATGATGTCTCCAAAGAAAAGTGTGTCTCCTTTCACCAGCTACTAGGTAAGTATCCTACTCACCGGACAGAATTGCCACCAATGACAGGCAGTCAAAAACAGCAAACGGCCAAGGATCCAGAGACAGCAATTCAAGGCAAATATGTTCCCCTGAATGGATATGGTATGTCAACCAAACAGAAGAAAACAGAAGCTCTTCATAGTGCAGTATCGTTAAAAAGCATGTTTAAAACGACAGATTGCACTTAAAAAATGGAGATGAAAATCATGCCCATAGAAAATGGCAAGAACGCCGTCTGCGTTCCACCTGCATTCCAACTGGTGGCAGAAGTGACGTAGCACATACTGTATAACGGGACCCAATGTTTTTTCAGCAGCAGTTTCTGACGTCATCAGGGGGCATGTTTTCTTCTTTTTGGTTGACAAACCATATCCATTCGGGAACATATTTGCCTTGAGCTGCTGTCTCTGGATCCTTGACCGTTTACTGTTGACTACCTGTCATGGGTGTCAATTCTGTCCGGTGAGTAGGATATTTACCTAGTAGTTGGTGAAAGGAGACACACTTTTCTTTGGAGACACCATTCATTGTATTTTTATTTTCACGTTTGATGAACTAGAAAATATATTGGCACTTGGTGATGGATTAATGGACTTTATTCATTCATTTACTTACCTGTTTGTGTATGTTACTTTTGAAACATATCATTTTTGTAGCACATTTTTTATTTGTTTAGCTCTGTATGGAATCACAGCTGTTTTCTTTATATATTTGAAGCCTTTCAGCTTTACTACCTGCTGCTTCACTTTCACATTGTAGTTTATTACACTGTTTAGTAATTTTCCAGGGGGCGCAGGAGATTGTAGATCTCTTTATTTTTCTTTTAATCATTAATTCCAGATTGAATGATTCTCTGTAGATTTCAATGAATCAGCAAGAAAAAAAAGGCTGCAATTGGCTAATTTTGACTGATTTGAGAATCAATCAGGTCATCAATACTGGAAACAATGTGAACAAACAGCTTTGGGGAATTAATGCATTAAACTAACACTACCATATTGGGGTTAATTTAATAAATGTAGTAGAGGCTGTTCACTTAGCAAAGAGAATATTCAATTTGCAAAGCCATTCTCAGTAAATAAGGCAAGCCTAAAGATGGCCATAGATGAATCAACATTTTGCCAGTTCAGCAGGAACCAGCTGAATTTCAATCTATCTATGGTCAGGATAGTTGTAATGAAGTCACTCTGTTGATCGACTTCAGTACAACCAACCTGTTGAATAAGAGAGGAAAAAGGGGAGTGGGACGTTGTATGAAACATGCAGCTGCAGGAAATAAAGCAGTACATACAACAGTACATACTGTATATAAAATACTGTATTTATTAATTCATAGGACACTCTATATAAGAAGGTAAAACAAAAACAAAAAACACAGTAATTCATAGTAGTATTAGTAACCCATAAAAATTTGTATATATATATATATATATATATATATATATATATATATATATACACACATATCATTGTAATTATAGCCTGCAAACTCTCTAATACACATCAGATATAAGATATAAAAAAAAAATTGTTGCATAAAGTATCTTGAAACCACAAAATAAAATATAGTACTGGAAAATACATAAACAATTTAATCACATAATCTAGTGACTTCAATGCATTTTGTGGTTTTTGTACCACTCTTCAGGAGCAAGCACGTGATATAAATTCACAAATCCGCTGTTACATCCTGGTCTGGTTTTTACATACACCATGCACTCCTGTGGATCACTGTTGCTATATTTTACTATCAGAAGCCCTGATAAGCTAGCTCTGATTACATATTCCATGGATGCTCTTCCACCTTGGATGATGCTTTGTGTTGGGTTGCAGTTGGTTGTCACTGCCACAGTTCCCAGAAATTATGCCCCCATGGGCTCCCTGACCTTATTACCGCACCTCCAATTCACAGTGGATTTGTGAATTTATATCACATGCTTTCTCCTGCAGAGTGGTACAACAACCACAAAACGTGTCAAGCTAACTAGATGTTGTGTTTAAATTGTTTATGTATTTTCCAGTACTATATTTTTATTTTGTGGTTTCAAGATCTTTTATGCAACACATTTATTTATAAAGTTAAATTTATAAAGTTATATCTGATGTGTATTGGATAGTTTGGAGGTTTTAATTACAATAATATGTAACACTCATATGGTATAATTAAACATGTGTATGTGTGTGTATATATATATACAATATTTTATATATTTACTGTTTCCTTTCCTGTAGCTGCATGTTTCATACAAAGTCCAACTCTCTCTCCTTCCCCTCTATTCTTTAGATAGGGATGGAGGCATTTGACTTTACCAGGTAATTTTCTTATAAATAATCCCAAAACTGTATTTCTTTTCACAAGCCTGCTGTTTTTCTTTTTCTACTATCACTGCATGTGACTATGCAGCAGTAATCATTCTATTATGATGGTGGGGGAAACCTCCCACTGTCAGAATACAATAGCACATATGAGGTATTCCCCCATCAACACTGACTGTGTTCATGGGAAAATCAAGTGATTTTCTTTCCTTCAACCCATCAAAAACTACTGATTTATTGAATGACCAAATTCACCAAGTTCATAGAACCTGCACCTTTGGTGCAGTTTCACTAATATCAGAGCACCCTAAAGGCCCCTCCCTATCTCATACTTACCTACCCTCAGACCAGTGTTATATTGGTGCCTAGAACTTCTGGTCACTTGTCCAAAATTTTCCTGACAAGGCAAAGCTCATGCTGAGAAGTTTATAGGAATAGGATTGCAGAGTGTCTGCATGAGCCCGACTGAAAATAATTTTGACATGTGGTCTAGACATCAAAATCTTGTTGGCCTGAGCCAATGGTTGAGCCCCTACCTTACCCTCCCACCTTACCCTTTTTATCTCACTTCTTCAACTTTTCTTTCCCCCCTTTTTTATTTTCTCTTCCTCTCTGTTTCCTCTTATTCTCTTTAGGCCCTAAAATGGCATATGGCAAACTTTTTTTAGTATCTAATAGCTCACAGTATGATTAAGCAATGATCTTATCCCAACTACTACACTCATTACTGTTACTATGTACGCATTGGCTATACTCCTGCTCTAGTGATGCATGAAAATTACTGAGTCCAGTCTATGTTCATTTTTTGCTGAAATGACTAATAAAAAAACTGTTATTTGAAAAATCTTGTTGGATCAGGGACATATAAGCATTAATCTAAGGGGAGGACTAGGGGTATGAGGTGCTCTTATGTAAGTGTAAAATTAGATTTAAATCCAAACTGAGGTGAAATATAGTGAAGAGAACATATGTGAACTTTTAACACCCAATCAAATGCAACTGTGTTAAAAAAATAAAGCCAACAAAGCAAAACATTTTTTTCATACATCACATTTACCCTTTTACTGCCAGAATATGCATTACTCTTTTAACCTCAGGTGGCCGGACCATTTTTGCAATATTTCACTTTGTCTGCAAAAGGTCCCCCGAAATCATACATTTTCTGAAAGCACAAGACCAGTAGAATAAAAAGTTGGCACTCTAAAATCATTACCATTGCTCACCAACAAAACATTTCTACTAAACAAAAAATAAACTGTGTACAGTTAATAAAAAACAAAGATTTGTAAATGATATATTGGGTTCTTTTGTGAAACAATGACAATTTAACATATGCAAAATAAGCAACTAATGCTATGAATCTGGAGGGTGGTTTCACATGTACACACATCTGTGTGAGTTTCTACATGCATTAGAATGCATTGCTGAAATGGTGTGAATTTTTACATGCATCAATGTTCATTGCTGTAGAGCAGCCCATTCACTTGAATGGGCTGCCAAATGCACATAAATTGCACCAAAAGTGTTCTTTTTTTTTTTTTATATACCCAGCGTACCACAACACATGATATGTTGCAATGCATTGAAACACACATGTGTTAGCAAGGATCATTGGGGTTCTATTAACATGAACAGAACTGCAATGCACCAAGAAGAACAATAAGTAAAACACATTTCTACTCATATACAAAGAAAACTAGGATAAACCTCAACATTTGCAATCTAACTTTCTTATCATTTTGGTATTCCAGGGTTATATGTTGAGAACATTTACATTTTATTGTCGGGTAATTGTACAGACTACCTAAACTTTCCTAAACTGGTAATTAATGATTAATTTGTATCGCTGTTTCTAGCTTTCGCTGGAATTTCAATCATATATGCAACTATTCTCTTTTTGATTGTGTCAAATAACTTTTCACTTTTGTTTTATTTTAATCCAAATAATGAATTTTATGATTGTTTTGATCAAATGTTCTTTGCATCAGTTTTTATTTTCTAAAAACTTAAAATGTATAAAACATGCTGTATATTCAATTCAGTTCAATTATGCTACATGAGCTGTAGCCATATTGGAAGTCAAAGAAACATTTTCAATCTGTCTGATTATTTCAGCTTTGCTCAAAACAACTGTTAAAAGTGATCAAAAGAAAGTCTACATATGAATAACATATGCAAAATATGCAAGCTATGTTATATGCTTATGCAAGATTATCATTGCAAGCAGATTATTGAATAATCAATAACATGTCTGTAGCCACTTTAGGACTGTGCAAAAATCTTTAGTTGTCTTGTGTACCTCAATACATTTCTACCTGAATTATTTTACCATCCCCTATCAGGTTTTATATGGAAATAAGACATGATTTGCTGTGTGTGTGTGTGTGTGTGTGTGTGTGTGTGTGTGCATGTGTGATGGGAACACTGGGCTTCAAGGGGAGGCTACTAGAAGCCTTGGATCAACCACCCTATGTACTTTCCACTCATGGTTGCCCAATCATGGGCTCATAGTAATCAGAGAACACTTGGTATAATGAAAAATGTCCCCTGTTTTTAGTCAAGTACTCTGTAACTGCAAGCTGCAGCTCAGCTTTATGAGTATTATAATTACATGGAAAGTAACACGCTTTCTCTCTGCAGTGTTGTGTTTGATCTCTTTCCTGCAGAAAGTTTTATATCTTTGTTAGAGGATATCTAAAACTGTTTTTTGAGCACAGAACATTTTCAGCAAATATAGAAAATACCTGTTGATCTTACCATAAATTAAGTGTTCTTGCCACTTCATGTGAGCTAAACTGCAAACAATACTGTCTTTATTATGTAAACTATTAATCTCGCATCCACCATGTAAAGGAGATGAATAAAGGGAGAAATATTTGTAGTCCTGCCTGGAGGGCAACCATGTCCCCTGCCATAGATACAGTGGAGTGAGTGAGCAAAGCAACCCAGGGACAGTAAATGTTTTATTTGTAGGATAATCAGTTAAAATAAAGGGAAAAAGTCTGAAAAGAAAACAAATGCAGCCACCCAATCTAAAAACTATTTTTGGTTAGTTTTTAGCGTTAGATACATTTTAATCTCCATTAGGGGATCACAGATGGAAGGATGCCTCAGGCCTCGTACACACGACCGAGTTTCTTGGCAAAAACCAGAAAGAAACTTGCTGGGATTTTTTTTTTGGCAGAGGAAACCGGTCTTGTGTACATTTTTCGATGAGGAAACTGTCGAGGATCCCGTCAAGCCAAAAAGAGAGCATGTCTTCTTTTTCCTCGACGGGAATGGAGAAACTTGCCTTGTCGAGTTCCTCGACAGCCTAACAAGGAACTCGACGAGGAAAACGATGTGTTTCGCCCGTCGAGTTCCTTGGTCGTGTGTACGAGTCTTAACTCAGATCCCAACTAATTTATCTTCCACATTATCAGAACCAACCTAATTCTTCTTTCTAGGTCGTGTAAGTGTGGCACATGCACTTTGATAGAGACATTTTCTCTCAAATCATGTACCATTGTCACCAGGTAAAAAACAAAGGAGGGCCACAGAAGGCAAAAGAAAGAATACCTGATCAGGTTCAAACTATTCCTCACTCTATTAAAAACTAAAAAAATAGCCACAGAAACACTTTAAAGTTGTTGTAAACCACATGTATCTGTAATGTTTACTTATCTCTCTCCTAAGTTCTAAGTGTTGTTTCTTTCTGGTGCTTCTTCCCTCTGTTAACAGCATAAGTCACTTCTGAGAAGTTTTCCCAACACATGAGATACAATTTTGTGTCGGGGAGGGAGCTCAGCACACAGCTTGTCTATTCAGAACACAGTTATTCTACTTAGTGAGGGGGGGGTTAATTTCATCCAATTATCTCTCACACACTCTAAGTGCAACCTCTTCTCTGTGCTCCTGACAGATGAAGAAAGATTGTTAATGCAATCTGCCCTGTGGAGGAATGTAGGTAAAATAAGACTGCAGATAAACAAGTAAAACCTATGCAGAAATATTTGTTTACTCTCTGTGTATCATCTGAGGCTTTTCATTTCACAGGGTATATGTGAGGTTTACAACCAATTTAGAATTAATCCCATTAACACAGGCATCCACAATAATATATTTTGAAAATAAAAATACCATCAAAATGGCAAGCTAGTTAAAGAATGTTAAAATGAAAAATCATTACTAAAAATTATTTTCAAAAGTGCCAGATTTACATTATATAAGTATTGCAGGTGTCTTCTTTGATC
Organism: Rana temporaria; assembly: GCF_905171775.1. NCBI lineage: Eukaryota > Metazoa > Chordata > Amphibia > Anura > Ranidae > Rana > Rana temporaria. The sequence goes on from NC_053493.1 coordinate 224,972,427, forward strand.
AGTGTTTGTCCTTTCCAGATGCTTTTGATACATTGGATTGAGTCACTGCAAAGACATTATGGTGGAAAATGGGCCATGAAAATATTCCAGCAAAGGATATAATTTACTATAGGTCCTATAGGATGCTCATGATTCCACATGTGAAATCCATATGTGAAAAAAATCCTAAAAATCTAGAAGAAAGGGTATTTTTCTCAAAAGTATGGTGTACATGTAAAATAATCTGCTCTGAGTTAAGTAAAATAAAATGTCCCTTTTTGGTGATAGCTTCTTGTAAAATTTCTACAGTACAAAGATGTGTTGGTTTTGCAATATACTGCTCTGTTAATACCCAGAAGTATATACTTTTATGGCTCAGGTTTTGTTATAGGGATTTCAAATCCTCAGTGAGTTACAGCTGAAGTATGACCCTTTAGAATAACATTTGTTATACCATATCTGTGGGATATATACTGTATCAAAAGCTAAAGATGTATGGGGTCCTTTTAATCATGATAAATAGGAAATATCTACAGTGGTTTTAATTATATAACAAATGTTAGGAATTAAACAGAAACAAATGGTCCCCCAAGCAGAATTATTATAGATTTCAAACACACCCTATATTGAGTTTGCAAAGAAATTACAAAGTTACAGTATTGTTAAGCAAACAAAACACCCACCAAATTTCAAGTTGTAAAGCAAAAAAACAAACAAAAAAAGTAGCGAATTTAACAGGCGTATACCGCGCACTTCTTTCCCCATAAAATTAGGGGAAAATCGTGGGTGCGCGATATACGACAATAGCATACCTCGGAGAGGAAGGAAGGGAACGAGCGCCCGCCGGAAATCACGGAGCCGTCATCTCCTCTCGGCTCTCACTCGGCTGTCACGTCACACACGCACAGTCCCGCCTCCGCCACCAGCATTGGACCAGAGATGGTCCAATGCCGATGGCGGAGGCGGGACTGTGTATGTGTGATGTGACAGCCGAGACGGCTGTGTGATTTTTCCGGCTGGCGCTCGTCCCCCTCCTTCCCCTCTGAGGTATGTGTGTGGTCGCAGCATACGGTACATAGGTACAAAGCATAAGTGGTTTATATTGACATATACTCTGTCATTTCCTGAGCGAACCAGACAGTTGGGAAGAAAGCACTGAGTGCATTAAATAGAGGAAGAAATTCACAATAATTAAATGTTTTCCGTAGAAGGGTAAAAGAATGTCATTATTGCACTTATTGGAAAACACCAGCCATGTGAATTTTTCATAGATCTCCATCATGTAGTAAAATTAGGGCTGTGGAAATAACCTTTTAATTAATCGATTCATCTTTAATTTTTAATCGATCAAAATATTTTTGATCGATTCAAATTCTTTTGATTGGTACTCACCTCTCCGCCGGCTTCTGGGCCTTTAGGGAGTTCCGTCGGAGATCCGGTAACGTCACGGACAGCGGCGGTGCTTGCCGTGTCCATCTGAAGGGCTCCTTTGCTCTGCCTTCATATCTGCATGATGGCAGGACCTTACTATCTGCCACACGCAAGGGCTGTTACACTTCCCTCTCACTTCCCTCTATCAACCTGGGATTCTACAAACATCCACTGGGAGTTGTGATAGTTCCCTTCACGGGACATCTCCATGCTGACGGACTGATGTTAGCCCCCTCCTCATATGGATTCAGCAGTGGTATCATTGTACACATTTTTATACCAGTATCATACTCAGCTACATGTTTTTATGACTGCTTTTGCTACCGTTTGGTATTACTCGCACCATTTTTACAGTTTATGTAGCTACATCGATTTTATCTCCAGTGCAATATTTATTTGGTTACCTACTTGAAGACTATGAAAGTTTTAATGCTATTCCCATCGAGCGCTGCCTTTGTGTGTTTTTTGTATCCTGCTATCCATTTTTCCCGTGGTTGGTAGCTGCACTGGGAATCAGCCTGCAAGGAGATCAGCTAAAAGTAGTTGGATCTGTATGTGCTTTATAATTAATCGAAATTAGTTGATTAATCAAATAAAAAAAAAAACGATTAATCGAACACAAAAATTTTGATCAGTAACAGCCCTAAGTAAAATGTTTACTCTTTAATTTAATTAATCAGGCTGCAGATTGACATTCATGGGCACTGACCCTTAGATTGCTTCTTCAAAGTTTTTTTTTTTTTAATTATTTTTTCCAGAAAATTCCCTCTTAAAATTGGGGTGCGTGTTATACGCCGATAAATACGGTAATTGCCTTGGTCATGAGGGGGTTAAAGCATTTGCATGGCTAAAGAGCAGGCATTAAGTATTGTCAATTCATAAACAGTAGGCACCACCTAAATCATTCTCAGTATTATTGTTATACTGATGAAACTTTTTTTTAGGTGTCATTTTGGGCATATACTTAAAAAGCCTATTCTCTTTCATTTCACTTTCATTTGTTCTACACAGCAAAATAAAATGTACTATATTGCCAGTGAAACATTCAAATTTGCTTTGCACTTAATGAGCACTTGGCATTTTGACCAAATCTCTTGCAGTATTGTTCATATTGTCTTTCATTATCTAAAAACAGAACATAGTTCTCTTTTAATCTTTGAATTAAAGAAAAAGGTAGTAATTACATAGCATACTCCACATGCTACAGTCAAAGACCCAATTCCTCTGTTTTATTTTATACAGCTGATGTCATTAGAGTTTGAATAAATTCTCCTGCTAGAAACACTATGATGCTTCAAAAACAATATGCCTTAACCTGCCATGCACTGATAATAGTGGTGTGTAAAATCATGTGCGTTATACATTTATCAGCTCTACTACAACATATTTGCAAAAAAAGCATGTTCATATTTTTTATATATTTCAAACAAGTTTTTAACAATCTATTTTCTTAAGGGATCTAGATATAAAACGAAATATACTATATATGAGAGAAAACAAAAGTAATCTTTACTATCTACATGGTTCCATAAACATCCATGGGATCCTCTCCAGATACAGGACATGCTCAAATGAGACAACCCTATACTGTAAATGTCTGTAGGGATCAGGCATTTGGAGTAACAAGAAGATCATGGAGATTGTTAAAGATTACTGAAGGCTACAGCTGTCAGTTTTAGATGATCATGTATCTGGGGCAGGCAAGAGTGAATTGTGTTAAGGGGCTGGAAAAAAATGTCAGCCACAAGCCTCGTACACACGGCCGAGTTTCTCGGCAAAAACCAGCAAGAAACTTGCTGGGATTTTTTTTTTGCCGAGGAAACTGGCCGTGTGTACATTTTTCAAAGAGGAAACTGTCGAGGATCCCGTCGAGCCAAAAAGAGAGCATGTTTTCTTTTTCCTCAAAGGGAATGGAGAAACTTGCCTTGTCAAGTTCCTCGACAGCCTAACAAGGAACTCGACGAGGAAAACGATGTGTTTCGCCCATCGATTTCCTCGGTCGTGTGTACGAGGCTTTACTTTTTCTTTAAACACAGTTATACTGTCAGTCTAAGTCCTCTACATTCATTATAGGTTTTATAGTTTGTGTTCCTGCCCACCGCTAGGCATTTCCTAAGCTTCCCAATCATGTGATAACTGTGATTAGCTGTCACATGATCAGAAGCCTGTGCTTCCAGTTCCCAACTGAAAATAGTGACCGAGAGCTGTCAATGACAGCATGATCACAGTTCTGGGGAAGCTGAGCTAGTGTACTCCCAGCACAAAGCTGCAGCTCTGGCTGTACTCATATATGTGGCAGCACACTAGGGTTGCCACCTCATCTCGTTATAATCTAGAGGAAAAGAGATTTCACCTCCAAATACGGAAAGGTTTTTTCACGGTAAGAGCTGTGAAAATGTGGAACAGACTCCCTCCAGAGGTGGTTCTGGCCAGCTCAGTAGATTGCTTTAAGAAAGGCCTGGATTCTTTCCTAAATGTACAGAATATAACTGAGTACTAAGATTTGTAGGTAAAGTTGATCCAGGGTAAATCCGATTGCCTCTCGGGGGATCAGGAAGGAATTTTTTCCCCTGCTGTAGCAAATTGGATCATGCTCCGCTGGGGTTTTTTGCCTTCCTCTGGATCAACTGTGGGTATGGAGTTGGGTGTATAGGATTTTACTGTGTTTTTTATTTTGTTTTTTTGTTTTTTGTGGTTGAACTGGATGGACTTGTGTCTTTTTTCAACCTGACTAACTATGTAACTATGTAACTATGTAACCAAACAAATATCAATTACACAGGTTCTGTAGCTGATTAAGGTAGAAATTAAACTCATTTGGTGCATTATCTGGATTAAATCAGCTTCAGAACCTGTGCAATTCATATGTGATCGGGTTTAAAGGGATGAGGTGACAACCCTACCTGCCACATATGTGCATGCAGCTGCTGGCATGGTTAAAAAGCAGCCACAACTTGAGTAGAAGAGCTTGTCTCCTTCCAGCATGCTGAAAAGGGGAGGCCAGCGCTCTCTGTGGGCAAGCCCTGATCTCTTTACAGAGGTCTGAAACACCAGCTGCTTGAGTCAGAGCTATGAGATTTCCAATCATCTGGAAGCATTAGCTTTGCTGATTGCAGAGCTATAGGTTTGACTCCTGGGGGAAAGTCAGACCTCTGCACTGCTTCCCTACAGACTGCAAGGATCATACTCTTCAACTTCTATCTGAGGGCTTACTTTTTTTTTTCTATAGCAAACTTGGAAAGTAAACAAACTGTAAGAATAAGCATCCCTTTTGTTTAGATGCACCTGACATGCATTTAGCCAATTCAGAAAATTCAATTGATTTTTATTAGGCGGAGTTACGCACTTACGTCACATCCGGGTACCGTCAGCTGGAACGCAGTTGGAGCGCACGCTGCGGTTTCCAGCTTGGCGCTTGCACTGTGCCCAATTGTTTTTATTTTGCAGTACCCGGTTATAGGAATCAGCCAGTTTTAATTTATCCTATGTTTTATCATTTTTGTACACTGTTAGCTAAAATAAAAATACCTTTTTATACTACACCATGGGAGCTATATTTTTCTCTCTCTGAGGAAATTGTATAAATGCCGTTGCTTACTTTCTGAGGGCTTTTTTCCTGCACATAATCGGTTTGGCGAGTGGAGTAACATAGGAGTGGAAGTCCAGGAGATCTAACCTATATGCTGTATACCCCTTGGAGGGGTCATTGGAGCTGGTGAGTGGGGACCCATGTGGGGGAGCACTATAATCACCTCAAGATCACCTGTCATGTCATAACAACACCCTCCACTGTGAGATCGCACACCGATTTGAACACTGTTGAACGGAATTCCAATACTGATGTATATGGGACATTTGATACACTTTTTCCACTTTTTTCATTATTTTGTTTCTGGACTTTTTTCTTTATTTTGTTTCTGGAGTTTTTCACATTGATGACTTATACATATATATGACCATAACTTATATATTGATATAAGGATTGTTTCACTCACGGTTTAATAATTAGCAGCTAGTGAGAAGCTGCATCACAGGATTTTACTTCACTTATTGCACTATAGTCCTCATTAGCAGTTATTGCTTGTGATTGGACCCCACACAGGTATTACTGAGTAGGGATACATGTCCATTTTTGATGATAGTATTATCAGATGGACTATAAGTATTATGGTATTTACTTACACTTATGTTAAGGAATTTGGTATACATATTAAATTATACAGTAGTTATTCACCATAGTCCACACCTTTGGAGATACTCCTTAGGTACCCTTTCAGGGTCAGGCAGCGCCATCACCCCCTCTTTTTTCTGCTTCAGTATCCATTTTGGGGACTCTATCAGGGGGGGGGGGGGGCAGCAGCTTATTTCCACTCAGTATTTTCCTAAGCGCGGGATTACATTTATTATATGATATTTAAAATACAGTTATCCGTAAAAGAAATCTGGCCCGAAACCTCTTCACAGAGCTTTGCATTTTAATAAATCAGTTTACATCAGTTCAGCATCACTTACCCTATGGCAAAATAGGTTGAGATTTTGATATGAATGCACACATAACAGAATCTACTAGAACAGGTGTACCCTGTCACTTAGGAAGGGCGGTTAATTTGGATTCTTCCAGTGGGAACAAAGATCACAATAAATACTAATAGATTTTAATATTATTCTTTACATTATATATAAAAAAAAAACATCTGGAGTCATTCTTTAAAGCAGATTTAAATAACTGGTGATGACTAGGTGAACTGCTGATTGCAGGCTTCACCAAGTAACATGAACAAAGTAGAGGCAGTACTAATTAGCTTTATTCATCAATGTTTCAGTGAAATTCATGCATTTAAATGATTTGTATGCTGATGAAACATTGGTGAATAATGCGTATCATCAACATTGAATTAAGGTACCTCCTACATTCTAATCTTAGTTTTTGCAAAGAATTTTACCACATAAGGACTATAAACACATGTTCTATGACAGGGAACAGAAGTCTCATAATATGTATGTTATGAAACTACTGAAAATGTGCATTATAATATTTTGTTATACTCTACTGTCATTGCAGCAATATATAAATACAATCTAAGGTGAGCTTTCTTAAGCCTAGGGCAATACTAGTTCTGTGACAGCATCATCTAAGTAGTGTGATGTGTTACATTCATTATGCGATTTGTTTACTCGTCAGTTAATTTTCTTCAGAATATAGAGTCCATGGCTAATTTAACTTTACTCTTAGTTAATAACATCCAAGGTTTCCCGCAAGACAGGTTACTTGAAGTGGTGGAATTAAAATCTTAATCTAAAATAAGATCAACTATTTACTGAGAAGTGTCCTTATTGAGAAAAAAAAACATGTGATAAATCTTTAACCTTGTGAAACAAAGAGTTGACAAAAGCATCTCAATTATATATATCCTATTATTACAATACTATTAGCTATAATTGTAAAATTCCAAACCTTTCCTGCACTCTCAAATTATTTGACCTATGTTAATATGACCTTCATAACATATTACCACTTTCATCAACTCAATTTTCAAAATACCTTTTAGAAAAAAGCAATTGTCCTAGAGTAACTTGTGGCCATATTCAATAAGAAAATAATACTTTTGAGTACAGTAACCCATAACAACCAATTGTTGATATACATTACAAAATAAATTATAATATGGATAGGAAGAGATTGCCTCATTGTTAAAGAGAGAATATAGGGTGGGTACCATCATCCTGAATTATGAAATTGGAAAAAAAAAAGAGGAGATATATCAAGGGTCACTCCTATATAGGGCCCTGATCGCCAGTAGTGAGAGGACTGTTACGGTACCGTAACAGTCCTCTCACTACTGGCGATCAGGGCCATATGTCGGAGTGACCCTTGATGTATCTCCTCTCTTTTTTCCAATTAGGTGTGTTGGATTGCCTTTTTAGTATTTGTTAATTTTAAACCTTAAAGGCATTTTTTTCTTCCAGCTCCCCTATGTACCAATATAGCATTTATGTACTTCTTTTGCAAAAATAAAACAGCTTTCCATTCATTCTGCACATGCCTACCTTACTCTCTTCATGGCTGTTTAAAAACATTTATCCATTACTTCTGCCTTACTTCCTGGGCAGACTTTAGGTCATGACAGTTGACCAGTTTAACTCATTAGCACACACCCTACATCATCTACCCTCAGCTGGTCAACTCTTTCCTGTGTCATGACCTAAAGTCTGCCCAAGAAGTAAAGCAGAAGAAATGGTTACATGTTTTGAACAGCCATTAAGAGGGTGAGATAAGCATGGGTAGAATAAATGGAAAGCTGTTTTTATTTTGAAAAAAAAATAAATAAATAGTTGAATGCTATATTGGTACATAGGGAAACTAGGATTAAAAGAAAAAGGCGAACAAAGGTGAATTTAGCCTTTAAGTGTTATATACAATTGTACGAAAATGCAGATAGTGTACTGTATGTGCTTATTACATACTAAGGTTTTGCTCTAAGCAATATATAAAGTAGTAGTAGTGTGAAACACTCAAAATGCTCCTGAAAGTCAGAGACCCTGTGAATGTTATGCCGCGAATACACGATCATTTTTCAGCATGAAAGAAAACTTTGTTTTTCAGCATGTCCAAAAAACAAAGTTTTTCCAACTTCATCATTAAAAACGACGTTGCCCACACACCATCGTTTTTCAAAAATGATGAACAAAGCACAGTGATGTACAACACGTACAACGGCACTCTAACTTACTTACTCCATTAGGAATGGTAGTTTTACCAGAACGAGCGCTCCCGTCTAATAACTTGCTTCTGAGCATGCGCGGGTTTAAAACGTCGTTTTAGCCCACACACGAAAAACGACATTTTTTAAAACGACGTTAAAACATGCAGTTTTAAAAAAAAAAAAAAAATTGTCGTTTTTCAGAAACTGAAAAACGATGTGCAGCCCACACACGATCATTTTAAATTACTTTTTTAAAAACAACGTTTTTTTCATGCCGAAAAATGATCGTGTGTACGCGGCATAAGGCTTTGGGTCACATGGTATAGCTCAGAACCATTTGTTTTATTCTTTACATGACAAAGACAAGTATTTTAATAAAAAAATATAAAATATTATGTTAGTAATAATAATAATAATATTAATAATAATAATAATAATAATAGTAATAATATTTGTCTTTTCTACAATCAAAATAAGTAATTTGTAAAGGGTAAGTATGTTTAATTGTATGATATATATATATATATATATATATATATATATATATATATATATATATATATATTGGTATTTATGAATCCTAAAAAAAAAATGTGGGATCATCTCCTGAGTCTCAGGACCCCCAGGAGAGACTCTCATGGGAGAATTTGAGCATTCACTGTGCAAATGTGTCCAGTGGCAAGAACATTTCTGCTGCAAGCTATACTCATTACATTAGACAGACCATCAGATAAGTAAGTGTGCATCATGGGGAAAGGATGCTAGGATCATTTTTATCAGGGGTGCTAAGCGGGATAATTTAATATTAAATCACAATCATCCTTTTTCGATTACTGTACATATAACAAAATAGGAAATATTTTATAAATGGCAAACAATGTATTTCTAACCTACTGGTCCTGCTTCAGGAAAACTGATTTCCTTGCTAGATAGAGCACAGCCTTCTAGAACAGAATTCTCATATTTCCATCTATACCATAATGGTAAATTACTGTTGCAAAGGTCAAATATAAGTCAGCTGACTATGTCAGAAGTAATTATGCAATGTAAATAAGGACTCTTGTGTCATAGGTTTAAAAATATTCAGGTGTACAATACTTCAAATTCTACATTTCATTTTATGGCAATTCAGAAAAATGCAAATGCAGCAGTAATGTACAATATAAAACATTTTTTTTTGTCTTTAAAATCCATAATCAGTGAACCAAAGGCTTAATCTTTTGTCACTTCGTATGCCATTTTAATAGCCAACTCCTTGTTCTGAATATTAAGTATCAGGTTGGCAAAGTTGAAAAATAGTTTTGATTTACAGTGCCAGCCAATTCAATTCATTTGTCTATTACCATGCTCCATTGCCATAAATGGATTATTACTCAAATGGAAAGTAGACAAAACGAGGGCACACCCATCTAAATGTAGGCTCTTAGATGAGAAAATCAAACACAAAAGTAATGCACCCACCGCATATGATGTAAGATGGGCATGTCAAGTGGAGTAGAAGGTCTCCAGGATGTTGGTTTCACCTTGCAGAGTTCGGCAGGCAATCAGCCAGACTGTGTGCAGAGATTGGCAGGCAAGCAGCTGGTAACTGCAGAGATTGGCAGGCAAGCAGCTGGAGATTGATGCCGGAACTGTCAGGCTGTAGCATGGAGCGCAAGCTGTCTCAAAGCCACCCAGCCATGGGGGATGACTTGTGCTCCATGCCAGTCTCACAGTTCCAACATCACTCTCTAGTCGCTTCCCTGATGATCCCTGCAGTTACCAGCAGCTTGCCTGCTGGGCTCTGTACACAGTCTCGATGCTTGCCTGCCAAACTCTGCAAGGTAAAACCAGCATCCTGAAGATCTTCTACACAACTTGATATGCCTATCCTACATCATATGCAGTGAGTGCATGACTTTTGTGTTTGCTTTTGTCATCTAACAGCCTACATTTAGATGGGTGTGCCTTCTTTATGTCTACTTCCCATTGCGCATTAGTATGCAGGACCTGCATTTGAGAAGCAGCACCATCTTTACTACTTTTTGGCAACTGTTTATTATAAACTTTGCCCATTTACCAGAACTTACCAGTGACCCCCCCCCCCCTTTTCTGTGGGTAGCAACAGGCAGCATTATAGTTCTTTCCATCATTATTACTCAAATAGATTTTACATGAACACTTTGAGAGAAGCTAAAAGATTACAGGACAGAGTAAAAAAAAAAAAAAAGTTTAGTTTATTCTTATTTGTATATGATAGGTCAATTAGAGCAGAATGCTATACAAAAATTAAGTTAAAATATAAACCTACTAAAATACAAAAAATAAAAAAATTCCTTTCTGTAATATTCATCCTAAATTCTAAGATTACCTCCACATAATACAGAATGCCCTCAGTTTGATGTCCAACATCAATTAATCCAATTCCTATGAGCCCAGGTCATCCTGGACCTTCCCAGCCTGTAACTGTACAGTGAAAAGAAAATAAGTACAATAATTAGCTCATCTCTTCTTCATCACTTCTCTTTCGCTTACTATCAGCACGCTTCTTGTCAACACATTAATTAACTGAGTGGCTCTTTGTACTGATGCCAGGTTAAATTCAAGTACTAAAAGGCTTACAGTTAAAAAATATATATATATTTAAAAATCTGATAATGTTTTAATGATTACAGAGTTACATTAATTTGTGATTTTTTGTCTGCCTAGAGTTCAGCTTTAATATATTATTACAAAGTTTTTTTCTCTGTGCTTGCATTCTGCTAAGAAAATTGTAAATAGAGCTACTGAGCTTTCATTTTGTTCTGTTTCTGAATAATGCCATGTTTACATCTGCATTATTGCTAAGCTATCTTATCACCGCGTAAACGTCAGTTTTAAAAACTTAAATGCTAGATGTCTAGAATGCTCTTTAAGGGCTAATACAGCCATCAATAAAATCAGTCAGCAAGCCTCTAATTCCTTCCAGCGCATTGTGAACTTGTGGTAAAGTCAGAACATTCCCCCAGTACTTCTAGATGTCCGTGCTGTGTAATTAAATTAGCACTGATGATCTTTCCCACCTGGCTTTTTCTATGTTTAATGGAAAGTGTCCCAACATTCTAAGCAGTTGCTTTCCAAAATTACCATCAAACAGAAGTAGAGTGCACTGGGACACCACAGCGATACTTGATTGACAAGTGAAATACTCAACAATTACACATTTTCGGATTTGTGTCCCTCTTTTTAACCAATTTTTGTATAAATAAAATGTAAAAAATAAAAAATTTTACACAATTTGTGTAAGTGACGGTTCACACTACAGCGACATGAAAGTCGGCACGACTTTGTGAGGCAACTTGAGGCAACTTCGAGGCAACTTCAAGTTGCCTCCAAGACAGGCACCTTTGTCAGTGGCCAATCAAACAATAATCAGCTCTATGGGAGGAAGGGGTTTGCCTGAGAAAACTATTTTCTCTTCCTGTAAAGTTGCTCCAGTTAAGACACTGATCCCACTTTGGCGGCAACTTCCATTGAAATCAATGGGTACAAGCCTAGAAGTTGCCTTGAAGTAGTACAGGAACCTTTTCTGAAGTCAGAGTGACTTCAGTAGTGTGCATTAAGATGGCTCTCATTCACTTTAATCTAATTTCTCATGTCGCGCGACTTGGGGCGACACAAGTCTGATCCCAAGTCGTGAACAGGCACTGACTCTTTGGGTACCTAGATAGATCCATTTTCTTCTTTGCTAGAGGTTCAGTGGGGGTAACCCCTGGTTATAAAAGCACTACAATTGCTCAATGCTCCCTGTGTGCACATTAATGTGTAAATTTGACTGTGATATGATGAAAATATTTAGAATGGTGCTCTTTAAAATGGTTTTATGAAACAGATTCTGAGCATCCCTGTACATCTAACAAAAATTACCCAAATATATCATATGTATTTCATCCAAAATATACTTGTTTTAACCACTTAAGGACCGCCGCACGACATTATACGTTGACAGAATGGCACGGCTGGGCACATGGACGTATATGTATATATACATCCTCTTTAAGAGCCCAGCCATGGGTTGCGATCGCGCCGCCGGCGGGGCACTTCCTACCAGGTCCTAAGCTCCGTGACCGCGGCCGTGAAACCCGCGAACCCGATCGCGGCCAGTGTCCCGCGATCGGTCACAGGAGCTGAAGAACGGGGAGAGGTGAGAGTAAACAAACCTTACCGGTTCTTCTCTGTGGCAATGTCAGTGATCGTTTGTTCCCTGATATAGGGAATAACTATTTTGAGAGCAATCAGTAAAAATGTTGCATGTTAGCAATGGACATCACAAAATCATCCACAAACTTCATGTTTACGGGCATCTTTAATATTTACAGCATTCTAAAGTGTAGGAATCTGATCATCATTTTTAAATTATATAGCTTCTGAATCCAGTTTGTTTTATTATACAATCTTTGTTGCAATGCTTTTTGCTATAAATGTGGTCCATTTTAGATTAAAATACAGTTAGTCTTTAAAAAAAAAAAAGACGTTACTCGCTTTTATTATCTAGTATTTAATGTGTAATTACATATCTGTATAATTTTGGAAAATGTTCAAGATTTAAAAAATGTAGCTTGGAACTTTTCAATTACCCCATAGAGACCTATATTGTATTGCATTTTATTACCTTGTATTTAAGCAGGTTTTGTGGTATTCTAAAGCAAAGCTTCAGGAAATTGACATCACTTATTCAAATTATTAATATTCATTGTATAATTAAAAGTGACACAATTTATAGCTATTGTATGTTTGTTAGCAGACTGTGACTATAAACTAGTGATAAACCACAATAATCAATTAGTGCTACATACCAATGGACTACATGTTCCCAAACATTATTGGTGGAATTTTCTTGAATACGCTTGTTCAGTTATTACAGTCTGTAAAACAAATCTGGAAAGGACTTAAAATAATATTATATTATTGACTAGTGTACAGCTACATAACCTAAGAGCTGTAAGATATAGATGTTGACAGTCTGAGTTACCTACTACTAAATATGTTCCAGTGTTTTTACCAAAGATATGTGAGAAATACAAAACAGCTTCGGGTTATTTAGTCCAAAAGCACCCATTACTAAAAGTGTTAATCATTTAAGCTTTGGGTTCTGCGTTAAAGGGGAAAAGCATCTGTTATGGATTTGTCAGTACTTAAAGTGGAGGTCCGCCCACCACTGCAAAAATGAAAAGCCAGCAGCTACACACTTTTAATAATAGGACACTTAACCTGTCCTAGAGTCCAGCGATGTCGGCACCGCAGCTGATCTTACCATCAGCTGTCGGGTGCATGCCGCTGCCATTGCAGGTAAGGGAACCCGGCAGTGTAGCCTTACGACTTCCTGCCGGGAAACCTACTGCGCATGTATGAGGCTCTGCTTCTCTCTCATACTGGACCGACTACAAGGGAGGAGGAAGGAGCTGAGCGGTAATCCGAGCGGTGACATCAATATCCATGGCTGTGGCTCCCAGGAGTGGAAACAGGATACCTGTCAAAGACAGGTATCCTGCTCCCCTCCACCCGAAAGGTGTCAGTTGTGGCAATGGAGGGAGAGGAAACAAATGAGAGGAAGTTCCACTTTTGTGTGGAACTCTACTTTAAGAAGTCTTGTAGGTAAACAGTTATGTTTTAAATGAACAAAAAAGGCAAATAAAATGAACATTTTGTAAAGAAATACTAAAAGCTGCACTTGAAACTTTGTATACAGAGATATTTTTACCCCAGTTTTTATTAGAAGACCTAGAAGCAATGTGTGTTATGGTACTCCATTTTAGAAGGAACTGGCAGGAGGAGTCATTAAAGACAATGCTGGTTGTCCTCTATTCAAATTAAAGACAAGCATTAAAAATCATAGTGGTGCATATTGAACTTTTTTTTGTTATAAAAATATATTGTGACCATATCATATAACCGACCATCAACTGGAAGCTCAGTATAGCATAGGTGACACAGTGTTCCTTCGTGAAATAAGAAATTCTTATAAACGCAGTACAAACATTGCACTAAGACACTATCGTGACCCATTTACTATCAATGCATCAGAGGTCCCACTGGAACTTGTTAAACATTCTACTGAAAAATTCATTGGAAGAACTGTAATAAGCAGGTGTAAGTTGAATAACTTGCCTCAAGCTAAATTACAATGTTGAGGGTTTAAGAGGCGTTTCCAGGAAGAGAATGCAAAAGATTATATCTCATCTATGTAAATGAACCAATGATACTTTATGTTTGAAGGAAAAAGTACATGTACTGAGCCAATCAAGAAAAAAAAAACATACAATGTGTTCTTAATATCAAAGTCTAAATAGCAGAAAGTTTAAATCCATTCTGTGAGGTCACAGGAGGACAAATAAGGCATGTTTTAAGGAAAAACTATCCTGTGATTTGATTAAATGATGTATATTCCTTTTAAATTTCCTTTGTTGGGAGACTGTAACAATTGTGGAAGGAATTCAAAATGGCTATCTACTCTACCAAGAAAGGACCTACCCTTTAGATTCTTATAAATTAAATCTCCTGGTGTATTTTTTAACACATGTAAGCTCTATTATAAAAACAAACGAACATTGCTATTAGGTAGTTTTATGGCGGATACTGTGGGGGATATTTACTAAAACTGGAGAGTGCAAAATCTGGTGCAGAAACCAATCAGCTTCCAGGTTTTATGGTCAAAGCTTAATGGAACAAGCTGAAGTTAGAAGCTACCTGGCTACCATGCAAAGCTGCACCAGATTCTAAGTGCACCAGTTTTAGTAAATCAACCCCTGTATGTCTCTCTGACATCAAATGCATTTCCCTGTTTGCTATTAAATGTTTTCTAATTTTACATTGATTGTCACCCATGCACAGCTCAGTGTACAACCCTTTCACCTGTAAGATGCCGGGATGAAGTATCTCCTTTGTGCAGAAAGGTCAATGGCAATGACTAGCTAAAATAATGAAAATTCAAGGAAGGCCAAGATGGAGGAAGCAATGAGGGTGAGTATAGTTGTTGCATCTCTAGAGGAGGGCACTTTAAGAAGTAAGTGGGCCATAATGTGTCATAGTTCACCTTTAATCAATTCATTCTTAGATATGTGTTTTTTTATTTTATTGTTTAACTATTTTAAAAATCAATTGAAATGGGTCGTTTCATTGGTATACAATTACATTTTGAGCGACACTGCAATTTATAGAATATTTGGCTATCAATGGTCCTTTTTGTAAACCTTTTGGCATTAAATGTGCCAAATGAACCATGAAAGGGTACAGTAATACATGCTTTCAATCACTGTAAGAAATCATTATGACATATGGAATTTTCCAATGCATCTTGTATACAAGAAACAAATATTTTACAAATATTTTTACCACGTGTGTTGTATTCTTCAATTGGATTTTTCAATACAATTGCAGGCCTTGAACATTCCACCCACTATGTGGGTTTGGATATTTGCCCTTATATTACCACCCTGGCCTTTTTTGTGCATTGAACAAAGTTGTTTACTGTATAGAAGCAGATATTTTGTTTAAATCCTCACACAATATTTTCCAATGATTTACCCAAAACAGATAGCTTTCTAGTTTTACTTAGGCCATGAAGCAAGGTGATGTCATTATGGGCATAAAATAATGATGCTATGCTACCATGATGACACTGCTTAAATGTAAATTCATCTATGACGGCTTTAAAAAATCTCTGTAATCCTTGGGTAACAACAGAAATCTCTGACAATCCCTGACGTAATTATCATGAAGATGATGTTAGAAATAACTACAGCAAAACTACAGCTAAGGCCTCATTCATTCCCTGGTACACAAGAGTGACTACATCATTTCAAATGCAGTTGATCTGTATAGCCCAACACAACCTCTTATAGAGTTGCTGCTGCGCCCTACATCAACCCAGCTGCTAGGTCTCTGTAATAGAATAGTCAGCAGGTGTCCACAGAGCTCATTTTAGCATATAATACCTTTAGACTGTGAGGTTTTCTGATGATCTTGTGGATATCTTGCCCAGTTTTGTATTCACCAGTATTCACCAGTGACCAAAAAATTCTAAAAGATTGTGAGCTGGGGTGACTATAGACGTTTCTCAATAAAAAAAATAGAGCTCATAAGCTGGTTGCATAAGCTGTAATTTTTGTGCATTTATATTGAGTAGCTCACAGTGAGATATTGTGCTTATCAATACACACATATACATTTATAAATAAAAAATTGATGGAAAGCCTCTATTTGTGACACACATACACAGTGTAGCCTAACTGTGGAGATCGATAAGTTGACAATGGTTTCAGTAGCCATGAGAGCTTTTTTTATCCCATTAGTAATCCATTGATTGACCAGATTAAACATGGCTTTTTTAATACAACCAAAATATTTGAGAATTTTGACTTTGCTAAAAAACACAATTTTAGCCACTTATCAAATGTTGAATAGGCACTAAAGGTCTAACGCATGGTATCAGCCAAAGCATGGCACTATGGTATGGTAAACACTACTACCCTTTTATATTGCAGCAGCACATTTACCTAGCTTGTCTCTAACTGAACAATGGTAGGTTGGAAATTGGAACAGTTCATCATTCATGCCATAACCTATCTACACAATGAAATGAATTCAAGCATGTCTGCTCTCCCTACTGAGAAAAGGATCATAATAAGCAATTTTTAGCCACAGAGTGATTAATGTATAAATGATATTTTACCCAATTGCACAGTGCAACCAAGCATGATTTACAGTTAAGACCACTAGTTCAGAAGCCTCTGACATATTACTGTAAAGCAAGCTTCATGCCTAGCACAATGTTTCCGCTTCTGCAAAAAGTAACCAATCAAATAGATAGTGGCATGAAGCAATGCATTGTCATGGCCACTCCGTATGCTAAAGAGGGGAAAGATATTCAGCAGTCTAGTTACACACAATGTAGGGTATATTTAGTGATTTCCCAGTAGAGGAATTACTGTAAGTGAGGAAGAGGTGGGTATCATTTTCAAATTAACCTTTCCTGTTTTGATGGTGCTTTACTAAGAAATTAATATTAAGACATAACAACACAGTTTCAAGTACACATTTTTTACCTTATTACTCTGAAAGCTATTTTACAGAATGAATTACTTTGATAGAGGGTTGTAAAGGAGTTAGCAATGGATTGAGGATTTAAACTCCCCGGTGGGTATGAAAAAGCTAGCTGGCAGGGGATATGAAAACACTGTCCTCAGCTGAATATATAACTCTGTGTATTTAATTCCTAGTGATTCCTAGTGTTTGTGTGTATCTGTCTATATATATATATATTATGTACTGTATGTATAGTATGTACACCACACATGTGCACATGCACACATGTGTGTGTATATATATATGTGTATATATATATATATATATATATATATATATATATATACACACAAATATCAGTCACAATAATAAATATTGTTCACACAATAAGATTGCGCATGTCATGATTTTTTTTTTCCAAACGTTTGCGTTTTTCTTTTCATAGGTAGAAATGTTACTGCGCAAATGAGCGCTAGTATTTGCAATATTTTCCACAGGATGGAGAGAAAAAAAGCAGTCTATGACAAGCATGAGACTGTCTCTAAAAAGCTAGATTATAATATTGCCCTATCGAGGATACTCCATGCTGATTTGTAATGTCCTGAAAAGTAATACAAAAATATGAAACAATATACAATGGCAAAACAACTTCCAATCTGTCATTCATTTTTTTTTATTAGGAGTTGCTTCATGGACTATAAATGAGCCTTTGATTCGATTCTTTTGTTTAACAGGTTGGCAAGGCGATGGAATAGTCTAATTTAGAAGGGTTCCCATGGCACAAACAAGATTACCAGCTTATGCTCCAAAAAGTATTTATCTTTCTGCTCAGGCTATACCACATTTATAAAGCTGCTTATTTATTTTTTACGGCAAGTATAGCTTTTGCATGACACATTTTAACTTTGCAGCATAGAGATAAAATATGTAATTCTGCTTTGTGAAGGTGCACTGCAGTCTAAAAGTTCAGCACTTTTTTTTAGCTCAATGGCAAGCCTGGTTTAGAAAGGATTTCATTTTTACTACATCTTACACTGAAATAGACAGTATATATATATATATATTTTGACACACATCTGTCTGAGTCACTGAGAAATGCATCTGCACATTAGTCACTAGGATGCTATAAAAGCAACAAAGAGGGGTATTTTGAAAAGATATGTGTCAGGCATTTGGCAGAAGGGCACATTGAAATTTTGGATAGATAGATAGATAGTGTGTGGATGTAGGCACGTATATGCACACCAATACATTAGTATTTTTGAAGCATGCTTGAGTTCTAAGTCTAAAGCCATTTGTGTCTGAGTGGGCACATTTGTCTGACTGGGAAAGTACAAAATAATATATCTTGACACATATTGGAAATAATAGATGTGCATTTTAGTATAATAGAGATGCTTTTACAAGAAAGAAAGCTGAAGATTATAGGAAACAGCCCCATCTGTGTGAAAGCAGAACAGATAATATGTCAGTTATAAGAAGCTGGGTACTGTTTGTCAATGACTGCATGTGCTGGATCATTCTGGGGCTAGAGGGCTTGTTAGATTGTCTGGCTGCACCGAGGATCATGTAGCACATCCTTATGTTACAATAATTCCTGATCATGTAATGCCATCAACAGTTGCTTAAGGGCAGCATGTCCGTGTGTTTGGTCATGGTGATATGTTGCACATGTTACCCAAGAACATAACACAAATAACACGCATATTGCTTGTAATACAAATGAATAGCAAACTCTGGGTTCCCCCCTTCTATTCATCCTACTATCTAAGCAAAACACTTTGCAATGTACCAAGAAAGCATATATTTAGTGCAATGTTCTGTAGGCATAATATCCTACCATTATCGTAAAGTGATTATTAAACATTCAATGCATTTTACCTGAAGCTGTACCTGACTATACACTAGACAGACCCATTTGTCTCACTGGAGGTGAATGCTGCAGTTTTTAAATAAGCCATGGCATTGTGTAGAAAATGACAAAGGTCATTTCTAGAATACACATGCATACACACTCACACACACACACATGCACTGCTTGGCTCATTGCATTAAGTAAACTCATGGATATACAGTTAACGGCGCTGTGGTGAACAATCACTACTATACAAAGGGCATCAGTTTGTTTAAAACTGCTGCCTAATTGATGAATTCACTTCAAACATTAGACAGACACACTGAATTAAAAGTTGCAATACTTACATACAAACAGCATTCATCTACATCACAATGCAGCAAGCCCTGCTGTCATCCTTTGCAAAGGATAACGTACGCTGAATGCAGAGATTGTATACAGAAATATCTTACCTTTTTTTTTTTATTCTGCCGCTGATCTGGAAATGTGGTATTGTCCGATTCAGCACCACAGCTTGAGCATTTGCTTCTATTTACCCTCTATTTGTGCTTGTATTTTCCCAAGGAAGATTCTACTTGATTCTAACTCAGTCTTTTCCTCACAGTCACAGCATCACTTTTAACTCTAAGAGGCAGGAAAGCAAAGCCAAGGGGAAGCTCAGCCTGTGATTGGCTTTCATTCAGGGCTCCTGATTAATAAGGGAAGAAAAAAAAAATCCTCTCTCACACAACACAGCAAGCCTCTGCTGAAAGAACTGCAGTACTTACCATGGGAAGGTTAGGGACTGAGAGGAACGCTGGCTTTTACCAGCAAAACGATTTGCAAGTGAATGCAGACAGAGAAGTGGAAAGAGCTTTGTTAAACACCACATCTGTATAATGATTTCCTTTGTTTGAAATTTAACGTAATCGTAAATCAGATTCGACAATCTCTATATTTCAGAGGCTGAGGGAAAAAAAAATAAAAAATATCTACATGCATCAAATTTTAATTTAGAAGTTCTGGAAATGGTCCTATTTTAAAATGAATGTCTCAGAATTGAAATGGCTTTGTTTAGGCTGAATAGATACCCAAATTTCATGTGATTTTCTTTGTTGGCAATCCGATATCAGCAAGCGGTGTTCAATTTCCATTTGAGGAAAGAGCATCTCCTCTGCTGCAAAATCCTCCTTCTGTTCATCACATAAATCACCATCCTTCTCCAGGCTTATTTACCCTTGAGTTTATGTCAGCTAAAGCCATATCGGGCCAAACTGATTTCACTGCTAAATAGATTTTTGCAGCTTTCCTTCAGCATGGATATTTCTGCATAGTAGCATGCCAGAATTATTTATATTTATTTCAAGATTTATGGATCATTTTAATATTTGGTGGTCACACTTGTATTTTGTAAGCTATTAACAAAATATATATATGTATTTATAATGATAATGAAGACCTTTATACATTGTTAAAAAATGATTTGAAGAAGATCGGATATTTTCCTTTTTAAGTATAAGAGGTGATTTGGTGATATGGGTACTTGCCAAGTTCATCAGCTAAAGTACTGATCAAACTAGCTAATCAGCAGAGACTGAAAAAACTGTAAGGATGATGTCTTTAAAGTGTTGCTAAAAAAAAAATCTCCCTTTATAGACACATTCCACTCTATTTTTAGAGATTGTATGTTGCCTCCTACCTCCTGCTCCTCCCTTACACTCCTATTAACCCATTATTATGGCCAATAGAAATGTGCAGAAGGTAAGAACAGGTAGATAAGCTTCAGGAATGCAGAATGACCATGAGTTTGAAAGCCTGCTGCGATTATTTCTCTGAATTTATACCTGCAGCCGTTTTTGTTTGTTTTATCTTATTTTGCCCCGTACACACGATCAGAATTCCCGGTGGAAAAAATCAGACGTATGCCCCATCTAATTATTTCCATCGGAAATTCAGATGAATTCCATCAGAGTTTAGATAGAGAACATGTTCTCTTTTACTCCAATAGAATTCCATTGGAATTCCGATGTGATTTTGGTCGGACAAAGGTCCGACCGTGTGTACGGGGCTTTCGTTATACACATACAATTACTCAATCTGATATAATCCGTAGGTTTTAGTCAGGATCATTGGTCTTCTTTTTTCTCAGTAAGACAGGTGTTTTGCTGCTGCACCTCCAATTTATGATTAGTGATGAGACAATCATACCTTTGTTCAGTTTGAGCAGGGTTCAAAGTTTGGGTGCCAAAGTCAATGGGAGACAATCATTTCTGGCCATGTTCTGGGCTAATAGGCAAGATATTGAGCAAAAAAAATGTTATGGAATGCTGGGCACTGCTGTGGGGAACATGTACCAATATTTTGTACATTTTTGGGGGCTGAGAGTTGTACGTTTACTAATGTTTAATGATTTTTTTTAAAATCATACTTACCTAGCTGGATGCAGCACCAGTTCACTGGCTCTAATACTGAGAACCGAGCGATCAAACACCATGGATTGCTCAGTTCTTACAGCTTCATGAGCAGAGAGCTGGTTACTGTCAATCACTGGCTATCTGCTCTACCCTCCTCATGCTCTTTGGAGCACTAGGCTGTGGAGGGGGCGGGAGTGGCTAGCTCAGGCTCTTAGAGGCTGGCTGAGAGGCTGAGGACTCGTGCACACGACCAAGTTTCTCAGCAAAAACGAGCAAGAAACTTGCTGGGAGAATTTTTTTTGCAGAGGAAACCAGTCGTGTGTACATTTTCGTTGAGGAAACTGTCGAGAAACTCGACGAGCCAAAAAGAGAGCATGTTCTCTATTTCTTTGACGGGAATGGAGAAAATTGGCTTGTCGAGTTTCTCGATGGCTTCACAAGGAACTCGACGAGCAAAACGATGTGTTTCGCCCGTCGAGTTTCTCGGTCGTGTGTACGAGGCCTCAGTCGGGTGTCGGTCCAAGCATGTGGGCAGATCCCAACCATATGGTCATGATCTTTCCCAAGTTTGGACCGACTCTGTGATGTCAGCCGACAGCAAACAAACTGTAGCTTTAGCTGTACTTCTCCTTTTAAGTGAAACATTAACAATGCAACACTCCAATAAATAACATGCTTAGGGGATGCTATGACCCTACCTGTGAAGTGGCAAATATATTACAAAAAAATATTGGCACACCTGCCTTTACATGCACATGAACTCTAATGACATTCCAATCTTATACCATAGGGTTCAATATTGAGTTGGCCCACCCTTTGCAGCTTTAACAGCTTCAACTTTTCTGGGAAGGCTGTCCACAAAGTTTAGAAGTGTGTCTATGGGAATGTTTGACCATTCTTCCAGAAGTGCATTTGTGATATGGACAAAAAGGCCTGACTTACAGTCTCCGCTCTAATTCATTCCAAAGGTAAAACAGAAATGGAAGGCGCGCACACCTAGTGCATTACCAGAAATAAGTTAATAATAATAAACCTTTGTGTAAAAGCGAGTACTCACAAAATACAACTGACAAATAGGCCATAAACACAGGGTGCAGCTAACACATTTTAGGGGTGCATCCCCTTTAGCTAGGCTAGCACTGTGTTTATGGCCTTTTGTCAGTTGCATTTTGTGAGTACTCACTTTTATACAAGAGTTTCTTCTTAATAAATTATCTCTGGTAATGCACTAGGTGTGCACGCCTTACATTTCTGCTTTTCTTGTATTTCCTTTTGAATTATCCTATCTGAGGAAGGCAGCATCCATCAAGTTCTGGGATACCATATATACCTTTCACACCACTATTTTATCTGACATCTGTTACTCCCCACCTTTAAAGACCTATTAGCACTGGAAGTTGCTTGCTACAGGGGCACTTGTCAGGAGGAAGGGACCAGGTGCACTGAAGAGGAACACAAGCAGAGGAGGAACTGTGCTGTTCTGTGCAAAACCCTGCACAGATAAGTATAACATGTATGTTTTTTTTCTTTTTAAGCAAAAAATATTTACTTTAGTATTACTTTAAGATCTCCCTTCATTGCAACTATGGGGCTAAACCCAACCCCTGAAAAACAACCCCACACTATAATCCCCCTTCACCAAATGATTTGGACTAGTGCACAAGGCAAGGTCCATAAAGACATGGGTGAGTGACTTTGGGGTGGAGGAACTTGACTGGCCTGCAGAGAGTCCTAACCTCAACCAAATAGAACACCTTTGAGATGAATTAGAACAGAGATTGCAAGCCAGGGCTTATCATCCACATCAGTGCCTGACCTCACAAATGCGCTTTTGGAAGATTGGTCAAACATTCCCACAGACATACTCCTTAACCTCGTAGAAAGCCCTCCCAGAAAAGCTGAAACTGGTATAGCTGCAATAGGGTGGGCCAACTATGTATTGAACCCCAAGGACAAAGACTGGGGTGCCATTAAACTTCATGTGCTTGTAAAGGCAGGTGCCCCAATACTTGTAGTAATATAGGGCCAGATTCACAGCAGAGATACGACAGAGTATCTCAGATACTCCGTCGTATCTCTCAGAGTATCTATGTGACTGATTCATAGAATCAGTTACGCATAGATAGCCCTTAGACCCGACAGGTGTAATTGTTTTACACTGTCGGATCTTAGGATGCAATACCGCGGCCGCCGCTGGGTGGAGTTCGCATCGTATTCCAGCGTCGGGTATGCAAATGTGGTTTTACAGCGATCCATGACGGTTTTTCACGTTCGGTACGTCGTCGCTAGTCTAGTTTCCCGTCGCAATTTTATTCGTCGTTTTACCTGCCCTAACTTTACACAGCCCACGTATGGGCTGTATAAAGTATGGCCGTCGTTCCCGCGTCGAAATGTAAATTTTTTTTTTCTTGCGTAAGACGTCCGGGAACACGAAAGTACGATACGCACGTCGCCATTCGAAAAAATGACGTCACTTTGCGCAAAGCACGGCAGGAATTTCAAAACGGAGCATTCGCAGTAGGTCCGGCGCGGGAGCGCGCCTAATTTAAAAGGCACACGCCCCTTTGAATTACGCGGGCTTACGCCGGCATTAGTTTTCATGCAAGTGCTTGGTGAATCAGGCACTTGCGATGAAAACTTGCGGCAGTGTAACGCATCTACGATACGTTACGCTGCCGCAGTTCTATGTGAATTTGGCCCATAGTGTATGTGCAATGTACACAACTTACTACAGAAAAATCGGACATTTACAAGGAAAAGTATTTAAAGGGGTTGTAAAGGTTTATTTTTTATTTTCTAAATAGGTTCCTTTAAGCTAGTGCATTGTTGGTTCTCTTATCTTTTTCTTTGATTTCCCTTCTAAATGTTTTTTTTCTTTGTCTGAATTTCTCACTTCCTGTTTCTCCTCAGTAAACTTGCCACCATCATCCGAGCGGTGTTTAGTCAGCCAGAACAGCTTACTGAACAGCTTACTGAGGAGGAACAGGAAGTGAGAAATTCAGACAAAGAAAACAAAGAAAAAAAAACATTTAGAAGGGAAATCAAAGGAAAAGATAAGTGAACCAACAATGCACTAGCTTAAAGAAACCTATTTAGAAAATAAAAAACTAACCTTTGCAACCCCTTTAAATTGCCAGCAGAAAGAAAGCTCCCAGCTGCTTCATTATGTTTGTAAACAATGTAGCAAGGGATTCTTTCATATATATATATATATATATATATATATATATATATATATATATATATTCTTTCATATATACCATAACCTTCATCTAGATAAGGTAATGGGGGACTCCCACATACAAAATAAATTCCTTTAGGCCATTCAGGTCTGGTATGAAGTTTAAGGGGGAAGCCACACAAAAAACAACACATGATCTCCCAAATTATATTTCAGACCCTTTAGATTTGGCATGGATTTTAAGAGAGAAAGAGCCACACAAAAATCAAGAAAAACTCTTCTGTGAACATGCAGATGCTAGGCCAGTATAGATGGTACAAGCAAGCCCCCAAACCATACCAGGCCACATGCTTCCTGGCATAGCACATTGAGTACCTTGTCCACATGTTGATGATGACATGGGTGCTTCTGGGGGTGACCCGGGGGTTATAGGTATTTGTCCATGATAGGGGTTTGTGATTATTTGCTGCTATTATTCATGATGTTTGACTCCCACCAAATTGGTAAATGTGCGAGTGTTCATCCAATTTGTTCTCTGACCAAACCTTAAGGCCCTGTACACACGAAAGAACATGTCCGATGAAAACGGTCCGCGGACCGTTTTCATCGGACATGTCCGCTGGGAGATTTTGGTCTGATGGCTGTACACACCATCAAACCGAAATCCCTGCGGACAGACAGCGCGGTGACGCGGCGGTGACGATGACGCCGCCACATCACCAAACCAGGAAGTAAAATACTTCCACGCATTCGTCGAACCCATTCGACGCATGCGGGAGATTTCTGTCCGCTGGTTAGGTGTACTAACCAGCGGATATGTCGGACGGACGGGTTTCCAGCAGACAAGTTTTAAAGCATGCTTTAAAACTTTTGTCTGCTGGAAACCTGTCTGCTAGGCTGTGCACACGGTCGGATCTGTCCGCTGAAACTGGTCTGCGGACCAGTTTCAGCAGACATGTTCGGTCGTGTGTACAAGGCCTTAGAGCTTACACTTAAGCTCTTCCTTACTGTAGAATAAGAGGACACTTATTTTCTGAATAATGTAGACGCTTCCTATTGGAAATCCAATGCCAGAATTCTCTCAAGTTGCACAAAACTGCATTGGCAAGATGAAAAAACATCAAGAAGAGCAGTCAGTGAAAGCAGAAATGCTGTATCACTAGTCTCCACTTCCAAAAGAGATGTCGGCAAGGGAAACTGATGTCTGACTCAAATAAATAAAGGACAGCTTGCAATTGCTAACAGGGACAAAGTAACATAATATTTTTTTTTGTGTCAGCATATTACTGTACCATTGAGGTAGCTGTGGCATCCTGGCATTTTTGAGGCAATTAATACAAAATTACTGAGATTACCAGATTTTCTGGATCAATTGATTTAACTTACCATTGCCAATGGATCAATTTAGCCTACTTCTTGAGCATTATCCGTTTTTTTCTCAATTATTGGAAGACCTAGTGTTAACGTTCTGTTACTGAGATTTGAATTTTCTTCTATACACATCAATAGTGATCTACCTATTGGCATTGTGCATGCAACGGTTGGTTAACGACCTCACTGCCAGTTTCTAGCCTCCTCATCGGTTCTGAGGTGTCATAAGGCGCAGTTGTGGAAAGACTGAGAATACTTTCCTCACTCTGCCAAGTGCCACTGCACATTTTATATATATATATATATATATATATATATATATATATATATATATATATATATATATATATATATAAATATATTGCTTGTGTGTTATTTATTATGTATCAAAACCTTGCCTGACATAGCATTCTGTCGAGATAATCAATTGTGTTGCTATGTTCATGTACTAAGCAGAAGAATACTCATAGTTGGGGGAGGCAAAGGACAGAAAGATGAGATAAACAGGTAACTGTCTTCTCTTCTTACTGTTCAATCACAAATGAGAGGAAAGACAAATATGTGTTGCTTAATAGCAGCAGAGAAAAATCAGGTCTCATATTCTGACTGGCAACTGTGCTGTGTGGAAGATCGGTGAAAATCACAGGACTAAATAGAAAGAAATACAAATCCTTTGCAAGATAAAACAGCTGTCACATATGTATTCCATCTGTGGATTTAGCTATGTATTTTTAGTCTTTTTTTTTCTTGGAATAGGGAAGGGTTAAAACTCCAATATTTTTTTTTTTTTTGTGTGATTTCATTTTACTTCCTGTCATGGATACAGATGAGAAAGTGAGAGAAAAATGTTAGGAGAATTTCACTCTTAGACAGTTGTCTAAAGCAGTGGTTCTCAGCCTTGTCCTTAAGTACCCCAAACAGGCCATGTTTGCAGGTTTTCCTTTATCTTGCACAGGCTTTAAATCAGAGTCAATGGCTTGGTATTTTGGACAGCTACTTTATCTATGAGATATTTCCAAAACATAGCCTGTTGGAGGTACTTGAGGACAGGTTTGAGAACCACTGGTCTACAGTAATGTTTCTTAACTCCAGTCCTCAAGTACCCCCAACAGGTCATGTCTTCAGGATTTCCCTCAGATAAAATGGCTGTGGTAATTACTAAGGCAGTGAAACTGATCAAATCACCTGTGAAAATTAATAATGCCTTAAAACATGACCCGTTGAGGGGGGGGGGGGATGAGGACTGGAGTTGAGAAACATTGGTCTACAGAACAAATGTCCCCATTGAAAGATTCCCTGGTTTTATTGTTTTGCATTAATTCAATTTAGGATTTTCCATTATTTCCTTATGTTCTGTTACACCAACAATGGTTACCAGGACAATATCAGGACACAGACAGTGATACATTGACAGGTGTTTTAACCCATTTCCACATTCTACCCAAAACTACAAAAAAAAAAGAAAAAAGTGGGGCTATACATATTGTTAGGGGTTAGCGCAATGAATATTACCTTCCCTGGGAAAAAGGTAGTCCAAGCGGCAGGTTTTCTTAAAATCCGACTTGTAGCCCGTTTTATTTTAAAAGGTTGCATAAAAATCAAACAAACAAAACAGAAAATACATCCTTGCCATCCAGGCACTAACTAAACATTGTAGGTTCCTAACTGGCATGTGAAGGACTTCTCTCAGTCACCCACAAAACAAAGTTAATGCAAACCTTTTTTTCTTTCTCTCACAAACCAAACTTCGTATAAGCAGCTCTTTCAGGTTTTGTCTTCCTGAGTGCCAGGCCAAGAGTAACCAACACTGCCAAGGTGACTGGTAAAACCCAGGCCAGATTCCACCTTAGTTCTCTGCAAATAAAGGCAGGCAAGGTAAAAAATAACTTCCATCAATCACCTCGCCTTTCATAATGTCACAATATATTTTATTACGATGAATCCCTTAGAAAAATTCAAGTCAACGTGATTTTAAACATATACATAGTATATATACAGTTGTACTCAAATGTTTACATACCCTGTCAGAAATTGTGAAATGTTGTCACTGACATTGAAAATATGACGGATAATGCCATAAACATTTTTTTATGTAAGGATAGTGATTGGATGACAATAGAATGATAACAGAAATAACCCAAATGGCCATGATCAAAAGTTTACATATCCTGGAATATTTAGCATTGGTACAGACACACTACGCGACGCACACAGGTTAAAATGACAATTAAAGGTTAATTTCCCACATCTGTGTCTTTTTAAATTGCAAAAAGTGTCTATGTATAAATACTCAATAAGTTTGTTAGTTCTTACCGGGATGTACTGAGCAGGATAGATACTTAGGCCTCGTACACACGACCGAGGAACTCGACGGGCGAAACACATCGTTTTGCTCGTCGAGTTCCTTGTTAGGCTGTCGAGGATCTCGGCGAGCCAAATTTCTCCATTGCCGTCGAGGAAAAAGAAGACATGCTCTCTTTTTGGCTCGACGAGATCCTCGACAGTTTCCTTGTCGAAAAGTGTACACACGACCGGTTTCCTCAGAAAAAAAAAAGGCAAGTTTCTTGCTGGTTTTTGCCGAGAAACTTTGTCGTGTGTACGAGGCTTGAGTCATGGGGAGATACCGAGCCATGGGGAGCAGAAAATATCTGTCAAAAGACCTGTGTAACAAGGTAATATAACTTTATCAAGATGGGAAAGGATATAAAAAGATATCCAAAGCCTTGAATATGCCAGTCAGTTCTGTTCAATCACTTATTAAAAAAGGGACAATTAGGGGATATTGTGATACCAAGCCATGATTAGGTAGACCAAGAAAGATTGCAGTCACAACTGCCAAAATAATTATTCAGGGTGAAGAACTACGGGTATGAATACTTTTGAACAGGGGTCCTTTAATTTGTTTACTTGGTGCCATGTTTTGTTTTATGATTGTGCCATTCTATTATAATCAATATGAATCCCATATGAAAGAAATGCGTTTTGCCCGCTCACCAAAGTTTATATATATATATATATATATATATATATATATATATATATATATATATATATATATATATATATATATGTATATATATATATGTATATATATATATGTATGTATATATATATATGTATGTATATATATATATATATATATATATATATATATATATATATATATATACATATATATAGCTAGATAGATAGATAGATAGATAGATAGATAGATAGATGGACTATAGTATATATATATATATATATATATATATATATATATATATATATATATATATATATATATATATATATATACACTAAATTCCTTGTTGGTCAGTATAAAGTTCAAATCATTATTTTTATATTCTGCTATTCAGTCATATAGATGATCTTTGAAAGGGTAATGCATGCATTCGTAAGTTGCAGATAATGTAGGAAAGTCTGTTAGTGTAATCAATAGGAGCTATTCAAATCAGGGACAGCCAGACCTTTATTATAGAGCTGCCAATAAGTGCCCAGAGAAACTGATGTTGAATACAATATGGGTAGTATCCTTTTGAGGGGCATCGCAGGCCACTTGTCTATTGCTGACCCAGAGTACCCTCACATAGTGAACACGTAAAGTAATGGCCATAAAATAATGCATTCTTTCAAATGAGCTCCTTATGCTTAAACAATTTACAACTTCATTATGAAAAACACCAATTATATGAAAGACACTGCAGACATCCTGTCAGTAGCTGCCAAAAGATGGCATACAGAAAAAGATTCACACTGTTGCTCTTGTCCAACAATATGTGCAATCTAATATCTTATATATAGCATCATGTATAGTCCCCAGCTGTTCAGAATCTTAATGCCATGGCATTTAAGATAATATTTTATGATCCATTTAGAATGTAGAATAAAGTGGTTAGTATAAAACTGTGAACATTTTTCCATACAACCAAAAAAATGGCAAACTGATATACACACTTCTATTCACCATCCTATATTGTGTATGAGTTCTGAGCGTGTGGTTAGGAGTGCCTAGTACAAACTTCCATCTCACTTAAAATGTGTTTAAAATATTTTAATTAGAATAAACTGAAAAAATCTGTATCTTTAACCACTTCTGGACTGCCCTACGTACATATACTGCAGCAGGGCAGTCCGACTGTGTACAATCATGCACAGGTGCGTGATTCATGCTCGCAGCTAGGGGGCGCACACATCCGCCATCCTCACAGCAATTTGATTTGATATAGAACTGATCAGTCATCAGGTCCAGGCGAATGATTTATGGCCTGGACCTGCTGATTGGTTCTGACCATTGGCAAAATGTTCTGTGCCTGTGTAATGTAAACACAGGCACAGGAAATTATGCAATCTCCTCTCCTGGAGTCCTTTTCGGTTCCAACATGAGAGGAGAGAGCATCTACCTTGAGTACACAAGCACTACACTGACAATAGATCGCATAGTCACACATTTAACCCCTTGACACCCCCTCCCCCCCAGTTAACTCTTTCACTCCCTGTCACAGTGTTGCCAAGTACAGTGTACAGATTTTTACTGATCACTGTATTGGTGTCACTGGTGACTCCAGTTAGCATTAGAGGAAGTTAGAAGCAGTTAGCATTAGTCCCAGATATGTTTAGGGTACCTGTCATTTATTCCCTAAATAAAGATCTAACCCCCCGATCACCCCCAGTTAATTATTTCACTTCCCGTCACAGGAGTCATTAGTACAGTGTACATATTATTTTTCTGATCACTGTATTAGTGTCACAGTGATGCTAGTTAGCTAGTTAGCATTAGTGTCAGTCTTAAATAGTGTCAGGGTCCCACCACATATTCCCTAATACAGTTTTAACCCTCTTCTCGCCCCCCAGTTAACCCTTTCACTCCTTGTCACAGTGTCATTAGTACAGTGAACAGATATTTTTTCTGATCACTGAATTAGTGTCACGGGAATTGCCAGTTAGCTTCAGCATCAGTTAGCATCAATCCCAGACAGCATCAGGTTTTAACCCTTTGATTGCCAGTAACACTAACACACACACACTATAAACCTCCATTACTAGTATAGTGTCTGAATGGATCAATATCTTAGATATGATCATAATTATACTAGTGCCCCCAATAGTATAATGTTCCCAAAAAAGCAATGTTAGCAGGATCAGTAGATCACTGTCACTTCCTATACACAGTACACAAAACCACAGTATTAGCAGTGTCAGGCCTGATCTTTGCTAGCATTAGCAGTTACATATTTTTGTAGTGGTTCAAACAGTCACACTAGGTACCTGTACATTTATTGGACAAAATGTCAAAGGAAAGGTACTCTTGTAAAGAGGCCTATAGGATACTGAGCATGACTGATAAGAGCGATGTGAAGTCCTTACTGTCAGATTCAGGCTCAGTATTTCAACATGTAGAGGTCCATGCCAAGGTCATGCATACCAGAGCCCGTTCCTCTCTTGCTGAAGTGCTACAATCGCATGATTCTTGTATTCAGCAGAGTGTCAGCCCACAGATTCTGCAGTGCCCGTACTTTCCCCATTCACTGGCCAACCCAGAATTGAGGTGGAAACAGACGATTTAACCCCTTTTGTTTTTTTAGCTGTTTCTTACGGTACATATGTATGGATATATTGTGGATCAAAGCAAATTATATACTAATCAATTCATCGCCACAAACACAAATTTGACCCATGCCAGACAGTTTGGCTGAAAACCTATACTGGTTCCCGAATTTAAGACCTTTTGGGACCTATCCCTCAACATGGGCATTACTAAAAGGAATGAGTTGCGGTCATTATGGTCCACTGACCCAATTCATCATATGCCCATGTTCTCTACTACCATGGCCAGGCATAGATACAAGCAAATATCGTGGTTTATGCACTTCAACGACAATGAACTCTGTCCTCCTTGGGGTGTCAGGGCGCAGACCTTCCACGGTCTCTTTCCCCAGTTGGTCCTGGGTGGAATCGAACCCAGGATCTCTCCATTGCAGGTCCAGCTCTTTTGTCTCTGAGCCACTGCTCAGTGCTATTATGTGTGCTGTCCGTTGGAACCTGGTCCTGAACCTGTACTTCTGTGGACCAATCAGTGGCCAGTGCGGCCTATTTAAGCCAGCCCCTTCCCCTTTGCTAATTGCTGGTTTGTCATCAGTTCCTGTATGTGCTTTATCCCTTGAACTAACCTCTTGACCTGGATTACCTGATTGCTTGACTAGATACCTGACCTCGGCTCGTTTATCGGATTGCTGCCTTCTCTTACCCCTGACCCCGGCTCTGGACTTTGGACTCGCTTTTCTCTGTGAACCCTGATCCCGGCTTGAATCTCGGACTTGCTGCTGTCTCCATTCCCTGAACCTGGCTTGCTTCTTGGACTTCCTTATTCCTGCTCCTGATTGACTTTGCATTGGCTTCCGGCTTCAAACATATCCTGTGGTTCCGGATCCCACACTTGTGATCTTCACCTCGGCTACTACCCAGCTACCCTCCGGTGCCGGTGCCTTCTGGTGCTTCCCTCTCTCTGTTTCCACCCTTGGAGGAAGGTTAGCGCCAGTCCGCAAAGGTGAGCCGTCCACAGCCGTCTCGGTAAGTACGTGTCCTGATATGGGGTGACCATGGATATGATTATCTTCACAAAATTCCCTGATTAAGTTTTCTGTCCGCATTGTTTTTAAACAGTTTCTCGCCAGCAAGCGTGCCAGATATGGGCTCAAAATGCATAAACTCTGTGACAGGGCAACAGGCTATACATGGAGTTAACTTGGTTTACGAGGGAAAAGATAGCAGTGTGGAGCCCCCTGCCTGCCCAGACTACATAGGGACATACTGGTATGTTGCTGGACTTCAAGTAGTTATTGGTTATACCAGAATGATGTCTGCAGGTTTAGGCATCATCTTGGTATTGTTTCTTAAAGCCGGTTGTCAGCTTTCATATAAAAGCAATCCTAGCTGCTAATTAGCCACTAGACTGCTTTTACAAGCACTGGGGGGGGCATCCCCTCTCCTGACACCTTCCATGGTTTTCTCAGGCTCTCCTGTCCCACCAAGGAACCCGAGAATGCAGGCAGTGGTTTTGCCAGCTACCATAGAGCTCATCGGAGACCAAAATAGCTCCAATCATCTCTACTGCCTAAGAAACCAGAAGCTATGAGCATTGCATCTTTGGTTTTGCCGGATATAAACACTGCCATAGGAAAATTAGGAAAGCATCTTATTATATTGATCTTGGTGTGGTCAAATGCTTTAAGGGCAGAGGAGAGATCTAACAGCTTTATTCAAAAAGCATTAAAGGTTAAGATCACCTTAAAAAAATAATCAATAGGGGTGGCATGGCAACCGCCAACAAAGATGGCCACATAGTCCACCTGCTCCATCACTTACCGGGAATCCACATCTAATTCAGGGCCCCATCTGCCATTCACAAATCACCCAGCGACCAAATCTGCCCTCTGGAGTTCCAATTCTATAATTAGGGGGCCTGCATTGTCTGTGTCCTCAGGCAAAGGTGGACGTTTAGTGATGTTGCCCATGCTATCCAGCAAAAGAATGCAGAGGGGGTGGTGGACTGGCTTACTAAACCATCCTCATCCTCTACCATCCAAGGTTAGACTAGTTCACAGTCCACCACAGCTGCCAGACTGGCTTATTCTGCCTCCTTGTCTACAGCTCCAGCATCATGCATGGCAGAGTTAGCAGAATTATTTGAACACAGCGTTAGCCACTTGCTTCTAGCCATTACTAGATTCTAATGTTGGTTTTTCTGAGGTTGAGGAAGAGTAACACAGAGAGGGGATAACAATGATAAACAGCAAATTGTCAGTCATGTTCCCCCAGCTGCAGTGTATTGCTAAGTTGGCTCCCATAATTATGAGGATGGGGGGGAATAATGCTGATGAGGCCACTGCCGTGACTTGAGTACTGGATAGAGCAGAGGAGGAAATTGAGGGGGGAAGCACAACCTCAATGAGGCAGGATGTCCTCCAGAGGCAGCCATCATGAAACAGTAGAGAAAACACAACCTGCCCTCGCAGAGGGAGCACAGGATGAAATATTTTGAGGATACCTTAAAGAGGAGTTTATGTAACACCTTTGCAGAATCTGATAGGTTACAGTCTCATAATAAAGGTAGTTTTGAGGCTTCTGTTGGTCAATGGAGGAGCAGTGGAGAAGGGGCCCCCTAAGTGATGCATTAAAAAAAAATAGTCCTCAATGCCCAGGGCTGTCAGCTTTTACATCCCATCGGCAGTGTCTGCATTATATGGTGGAATATTATCCAGGGGGGAAAACAGGCATGGTGAGCTTTCCAGTAGACGATCCACTGGTTTACTGGAAATGAGAAGAGTCCACTGGCCAGAACTTCCCCAGTATGCAATTAAGCTGCTGGACTACCCTACATCCAGCATGCTTTGCGAATGGGCATTCAGTGCTGCCAGAGGTTATGTGACACATAAAAGAGCGTGTCTGTCCACAGACTCCATTTACTGGCTGACATTTCTCCTGAATTAGCAGTGGCTATTAAGCCCCTGATGCTGATGTCACAAATTAAATGTTTTTGGGATCTGGAATCTCTTCAGGACTGTCTAGGCTGCCTAGCTTTGTGGGTGTTGATTTTATCTTGAAGTCATTTTTTGGTGTGGGCACAATTAACACTCAAGGACCAATTTTGCTGCACCTGTTTAACAGGTGCACATAATTTTGATTTTTTTTTTACAGCAAGGCTAATTCTTGCTTTCATCAAGAGTGCCTCTATAGGATTACGATGTGAAGGCACCACCAAAGCCCAATTTTTCCACACCTGTTTGACAGGTGCCTATACTTTTATTTTTTTACAGAAAGGCCAATTCTTGTTTCATCAAGATTACCTCTATCCATTATATCCATGTATATCAACGGTGGCTTCAGTGGCAGAATGAGTTCGCCACTAAGCCCAAAACCATTCCTCAATGGCCTTACTAGTAAGTTAGTATTGGTGAAACTGAAGTGGGGTATGGAATACAAGGGATCCTGGTCTCTGTGGATGGCTACAACAGCGAAGAAAGACGGTGAGATTAGAGAATAAAGCAATTTCCAGATTAATTTTCTAAATTTATTTTTAAACTTCTTTTTGAGGTTATTTTTGCACATTATTTTTCTTAACTAGTTGCCGACCAGCCGCCACAGTTAAACAGTGGCAGGTTGGCTCTCCTGCGTGAGATCAAGTAGGTATACGTCACGTGCGTGAACGCAGAGGGGGTGTGCGCCCCCCCCCACCGTTCCCAATGATCAGATTCGTTTTAGAACTGATCAATCTCCAGGCCCAGGCCAATGAAATCTGGCCTGGACCTGGTGATCACTCCTGGCCAATGGTTTTCTTCCCTTGTCTCTAAGTGTAAACATTGACAGGGGAAGTGATGTTCTCTCCCTCGTGTCTGTCTTTTCATTCCAGACCGAGAGGAGAGAACATTTGAAAAGTGAGTTGCACAACACTACACTGACACCAGGTCAAGTAGGCACACAATTCAACCCCCGATCACCCCCCAATCACCCCCCCAATTAACCCCTTCACTGCCTGTCACTGTGTCACCCAGTACAGCAATCAGATTTTTTCTGATTGCTGTACTAGTGTCATTAGTGACTAAAATAATTGTTAGGGTAATTAGTCTTAGGCCCTAATAGGTCTAGGGACCCCCCTAACCCTCCAATAAAGGTTTAACCCCTTGGTTACCCCCTGTCACCAGTGATCACAGTATAAGTGTCACGGGTGACACAGTTTAGCAGTTTTATAGCATCAAGGCACCCGCCATATTTTTCCCAATAAAGATTTAACCCCCTGATTGCCCAGCGGGTGATTAAAGTTTGGTTTTAGCGCCATATAGGGTCTGCGTCGCCCCAGGCAGCGTCAGATTAGTGCCAGTAGCGCTAACACCCACGCACACACCATACGCCTCCCTTAGTGGTATAGTATCTGAACGGATCGATACCTGATCTGATCAGATCTATACTAGCGTCCCCTGCAGTTTAGGGTTCCCAAAATGCATTGTTAGTGGGATCAGCCCAGATACCTGTTCGCACCTGCGTTTAGCCCCTTCGCCCAGCCCACCCAAGTGCAGTATCGATCGATCGACCACTGTCACAAAACACAAAAACACATAACTGCAGCATTCGCAGAGTCAGGCCTGATCTCTGCGATCGCTAACAGTTTTTTGGTAGCGTTTGACTCAGTCGCTGACAGTCAGGTGCTTTTTTACCTTTGAATCTTACTAGTGTACCCCTAAATTTAGAGCCCAAAATGGCAAATAGAAGGTACACTAGTGAAGAGGCCTACACGTTTCTGAGCCTGACAGATAGTGAGGAGGAGGTCACGCATCTGTCAGATTCTGTCTCAGAATACGATCCTGTAGACGACAGTGGCTCCCTGACAGATAGCTCTGACGATGAAGTTGTGGTCCCTGCTAGGGTCAGGCGTACTAGACCCCGATCTTCTGCTGTCGCTGAGGTACAAGAACCACAGGGCTATCATATGGAGCAGAGAAGTACTAGTGCCGCTATTCCTTCTGGTGAACTGGCAAGCACCAGCAGCCTAGTACATCCTGGTCGTACATCCAGCACTGCAGTATCACGTGGTGACGTGGCGAGTCCCATAAGTGCAGTTGAAGCTGGCGAGGTGGCAAGCACAAGTAGTGTCCCGCTGCCACCAAGAAGAAGAAGACAAAGACAGGCCCGTCATGCCCATAGTGCCCTTCCTGCTGCATTCGCCAATCCTGATTTGGTGCCCACCACTTCTGCAGCACCCGTAATTCCCCCATTCACTGGCCAACCCAAAATTCAGGTGGAAACAGTTGATTTTACGTCACTTGATTTTTATTCACTGTTTTTCACCGAAGATCTCTATGGATCTATTGTGGATCAAAGAAATTTGTATGCTGGTCAATACATCGCCGCTAATCCCCAGCTGTCCCTTGCCAGAGATTGGAAACCAATTACGGTTTCCGAATTTAGAACCTTCCTGGGCCTATCCCTCCTCATGGGCATTACTAAAAAGAGTTAGCTGCGGTTATATTGGTCCATTGACCCAATTCACCATATGCCGTGTTCTCTGCCTCCATGACCAGGACACGATACGAGAAGATCTTGCGGTTCATGCATTTCAGTGACAATGAACTCTGTCGTCCTCAGGGAGACCCTGGATACGATCGGCTCTACAAAATTCGGCCCCTCGTAAACCACTTCAACGAACGTTTTGCAGCCTTGTATAATCCCCATCAAGTTGTCTGTGTTGATGAGTCCCTGAATACGTTTTCTGGCCACTTGTCTTTCAAACAGTACCTTCCCAGCAAGCGTGTCAGATACGGGGTCACGATGTATACGCTCTGTGACAGGGCAACAGGCTATACACCTATCTTTATGGTTTACGATGGAAAAGATAGCCACGTAGAGCCGGAGAACTGCCCAGATTACATAGGGAGCGCTGGTAAGGTAGTGTGGGAATTGGTGTTACCCTTATTCGGAAAGGGGTACCACTTGTATGTGGACAATTATTACACAAGTGTGCCACTTTTTAGTCACCTTTTTGATTGTGGAATTGGCGCATGTGGCACCGTGCGACCTGATCGCCGGGGCTTTCCCCAACGGCTTGTAGAATCTCGTCTTAGTCAGGGGGAGAGAGCCTGCTTACAGTGTAATAATTTGTTAGCAGTGAAGTGGAGGGATTCACTGAATGTTTTTGTTCTGTCCTCGCTTCACGCAGACACGGCAGGCCAAATTCCTACGGCGACTGGTTTTGTGGAGAAACCCCTCTGTATCCACGAGTACAACCTTAACATGGGAGGGGTGGACCTCAATGACCAGTTGTTGGCGCCGTACCTAATTGCCCGTAAGGCCAGACACTGGTACAAAAAAGTTTCTGTATATTTGTTTCAATTGGCTTTGCTGAACGCTCATGTGCTATACAGAGCTTCAGGACGGACTGGATCCTTCCTAAAATTCCAGGAAGAGATCGTCGGAGCCCTTCTGTTTCCAGACGGTGCTGTTGCCCAATTTCCCAACGCAAATGCAGTGAGCCGGCTGTATGAGAGGCATTTTCCTTTTGTCCTCCCTGGTACCCCTACCCAAAGAACCCCCCAAAGAAGATGTCGTGTCTGCAGCAAACGCGGATTTAGGCGTGACACCCGCTTTTATTGTCCCTCCTGTCCTGACCAACCTGGTCTCTGCATTGGTGAATGTTTCAAACGCTACCACACACTAGTTGAGTTTTAGCGTAGGGTACAGCACCACACAGTCCTAGGCACACTAACACAGGGTCTCGGAAGATGTGATGGCCATTACATTTTGAGAAACCATAATCTGCAAAGTTCAGTTTATAGTTTTTTTTTACAGTTTTTATAAAAGTGAAAAAAAGTGGAAAAAAAATAAAAAACTCACACAAAAACACAAAAACAATCTAAAATAAAAAATCCAAAATAAGTTGTGGTTGGATTTTTCTCCTCTCTCTTTATTGTTCTCTCTTATGTTCACTCTCTACTGTCCACTCACTATTGTTCTATATCTATTGTTCTCTCTATTTTTACTATGTTTTATTGTATTTGCTTTGCAGGTATGGC
The DNA here is from genome assembly GCF_905171775.1 of Rana temporaria. NCBI lineage: Eukaryota > Metazoa > Chordata > Amphibia > Anura > Ranidae > Rana > Rana temporaria. Next base: position 225,010,946 of record NC_053493.1, read on the forward strand.
ATGTTATACTGTAATATTTGTTTTATTGGTAACCATCATTTGCTTAGCAGGTACTTCATTCAGTTGGAGCACAGATTTATTTAGCGTGACAGCAACAGCCTTTGCTCCCACGATACATAAAGCCGCGACTCCAACGCTGTAGGAGGTGATTTCACCACTACAGTTAAAAAAAAGAGCATATATGCCGAAGCATGGGGGCATTAGGGGTGGAGGAGCGATTTTGCTCCTAATGACGCGTACATACGGTCGAAATTCCGACGGAAGGTTGCCCGTGGAAAAGTCCGACCATGTGTATGCGCCATAACTTTTTATGCCGCGTAAATACGGTCGAAATTCCGACAGGGGCTTGCCAGTGGAAAAGTCCGACCGTGTGTGAGCGGCATAACTTTTTTGCGGGAGGATGCCCCCATGCCCCCATATATAAATGGTGCATGTATGCCCATCATTAGAAGTGGGTGAATGAAGGGAGGTATTCTAATGGTCTAATGGTGGGCATACCCACCGATCAATCTCTTTTTTTTTTCATTCAGCCAACAGGCTGTAATAATAATAAAAAAAACACCCCTGTCCCACCCTGCTCCTGCGCAAAGGCAAACGCAAGCGTCAATCTGGCGTCATATGTAAACAGCAATTGTACCATGCATGTGAGGTATCACCGCGAAGGTCAGATCGAGGGCAGTCATTTCAGCAGTAGACCTCCTCTGTAAATCTAATGTGGTAACCTGTAGAGGCTTTTAAAGTCTTTTAAAAATGTCATTTGTTGCCACTGCGCATTTGTGCGCAATTTAAAAAGAATGTCGTGTACTCGGCCTCGGATGATCTTTTTTATTTCATCAAACATTTGGGCAATATAGTGTGTTTCAGTGCATTAAAATGAAAAAGTATGTATTTTTGCAAAAAAAAAATGCGTTTGAAAAATCGCTGCGCAAATACTGCGTGGAAAAAAAATGCAACACCCACCATTTTAATCTGTAGGGCCTTTGCTTTAAAATAATATAATAATATATAATGTATGGGGGTTCAACACAATTTTCCCCCCAAAAAAATATGTCTTCATGTAAACAAAAAGTGTCAGAAAGGGCTTTGTCTTCAAGTGGTTAGAAGAGTGGGTGATGTGTGACATATAAGTGTGATGTGTTGGCATGGGAGGTCAGCCTCCATTCCCAGTTGAAGCCATTTTTGGGGAAACGCGTCGGGTGGAGCACTATTTCCTAACGCCATCACGCTCATATTATTCAGCCTTTAGGTTTGATCCTTAGCTGATTTACAAAAATATTTTTGTTGTGTTTTAATTTAATACTTTTTCTACTCTGTCATGGACACTTGCTGTGGAATTTATATACAATTGTATTTGCTGTGACACTTGAGTGTTTTTTTAAATACATTTTTGGACATACTTCACCATGAGGATTATACTCCTTTTTTCCTACTTAATCACCATTCTCAGATCTAGTAATTAGCGGAGCCGAGTGGATTCTGCCTATTATCTTCTGTGTGATCCGGTCTGAGGAAACAGCTGAAGGTGTTTTTCCTCATCCTGCAAGACAGAAGCATCCCTCCCTGATTTGAGTGGTCCGTTACCGGAGCCGGCAGGCTGATGCACACGCTCTACTGATCTCCCTAACCCGAGATCCTTCTAGTCCGGTAAGAGGCAGTTATATCCCATTTTTTTTATTTAGGCTAAAAATAAGATCCAGGCTTCTTCTAGATATTCCATTGAATATTACAGCGATCATTGGATTAATCCCTAGAAGTGTCCTACTGTTAATAATTTCCTCACTTCATGTTTGGGACTTTATTTTATTATCTTTTTTACACAGTGGCTATTTAACACTTAGTTACTTCAGGTAACAATTTGTTTATTGTTTTTTGTGTATTTATATGTACAAACATATGTAGTTACTTTGATAACTTTTTTTTCACTGTCATATACATTTTATATGCACTAATATTTTGAGCTAACTTCACTTGATTATTTAGTTTGGTTGCACGCTTGTTTATTGTTTGTATGATGTGTGACATAAGCTTCTAAATGTTGTACATAACATGCCAGGACAATTCAAAACCCCCACAAATGACGCCATTTTGGAAAATAGACACCCCAAGCTATTTGCTGAGAGGCATGTCGAGTCCATGGAATATTTTATATTTTAAAAAAGTTGCGGGAAAGAGAATTTTTTTTTTGCACAAAGTTGTCACTAAATGATATATTGCTCAAACATGCCATGGGCATATGTGGAATTACACCCCAAAATACATTCTGTTACTTCTCCTGTGTACGGGCATACCAAATGTGTGAGACTTTTTGGGAGCCTAGCCGCTTACGGGACACCAAAAACCAAGCACCGCCTTCAGGCTTTCTAAGGGTGTAAATTTTTGATTTCACTCCTCAGTGCCTATCACAGTTTGGAAGGCCATGGAATGCCCAGATGGCACAAACCCCCCCCCCAAATGACCCCATTTTGGAAAGTAGACACCCCAACCTATTTGCTGAGAGGTATGGTGAGTATTTTTCAGATTTAAAAAAAAAATGTCTTTCTTCATTTTCAAAAATAAATGAGCGCTGTAAAATACTCACCATGCCTCTCAGCAAATAGCTTGGGGTGTCTACTTTCCAAAATGGGGTCATTTGGGGGGGTGTTGTGCCATCTGGGCATTCCATGGCCTCCGAAACTGTGATAGGCAGTAAGGAGTGAAATCAAAAATTTACACTCCTAAAAAGCCTGAAGGCGGTGCTTGGATTTCGGGGTCCCATCCGCGGCTCCCAAAAAGTCTCACACATGTGGTATCCCCATACTCAGGAGTAGAATATATGTTGGGGTGTAATTCCACATATGCCCATGGCATGTTTGAGCAATATATCATTTAGTGACAACTTTGTGCAAAAAAAAAAGTTTGTCATATTCCAGCAACTGGTGGCAAAATATAAAATATTCCATGGACTCAACATGCCTCTCAGAAAATAGCTTGGGGTGTCTACTTTCCAAAATGGGGTCATTTGGGGGGGGGGTTGTGCCATATTGGCATTTTATGGCCTTCAAAACTGTGATAGGTAGTGATAGGTAGTGAGGAGTGAAATCAAAAATGTATGCCCTTAGAAATCTTGAAGGTGGTGATTGGTTTTCGGGGTCCTGTACGCGGCTAGGCTCCCAAAAAGTCCCACACATGTGGTATCCCCATACTCAGAAGAAGTAGCAGAATGTATTTTGGGGTGTAATTCCACATATGCCCATGGCATGTGTGAGCAATATATCATTTAGTGACAACTGTGTGAAAAAAAAAAATTGTCATATTCCCGCAATTTGTGGCAAAATATAAAATATTTAATGGACTCAACATGCCTCTCAGCAAATAGCTTGGGGTGTCTACTTTCCAAAATAGGGTCATTTGGGGGAGGGGGGGTTGTGCTATTTGGGCATTTTATGGCCTTCAAAACTGTCATAGGTAGTGAGGAGTGAAATCAAAAATTTGCGCCCTTAGAAATCCTGAAGGCGGTGCTTGGTTTTCGGGGGCCCAGTACGTGGCTAGACTCCCAAAAAGTACCACACATGTGGTATCCCCGTACTGAGGAGAAGCAGCAGAATGTATTTTGGGGTGCAATTCCACATATAACCATGGCATGTGTGAGCAATATATCATTTAGTTACAACTTTTATTTTCTTTTTTTTGTCATTATTCAATCACTTGGTACAAAAATGTTTATATTCAGTGGACTCAACATGCCCCTCAGCAATTTCCTTGGGGTGTCTACTTTCCAAAATGGGGTCATTTGGGGGGGTTTGTACTGCCCTGCCATTTTAGCACCTCAAGAAATGAGATAGGCAGTCTTAAACTAAAAGCTGTGTAAATTCCCGAAAATGTACCCTAGTTTGTAGACGATATAACTTCTGCGCAGACCAATAAATATACGCTTATTAAATTTCTTTTACTAAACACATGTGGCTGAATACATTTTGGCCTAAATGTATGACTAAAATTGAGTTTGTTCGATTTTTGTTATAACAAAAAGTAGAAAATATCTTTTTTTTTTTTTAAATCTGTCTTTTTTCGTTTATATCGCAAAAAATAAAAATTGCAGAGCAATCAAATACCATCCAAAGAAAGCTCTATTTGTGGGGAAAAAAAAGGACGCAAATTTTGTTTGGGTACAACATTGTATGACTGCGCAATTACCAGTTAAAGCAGCGCAGTGCCAAATTGTAACAACACCTCTGGTCTTTAGGCTGACAAATTGTCCGGGGCTAAAGTGGTTAACTAAACATACAAAAACAAACAGATATTTTTTCAAGAGTACCTCTATAGGGTTATAGTGTGAAGGCACCACCAACACCCAAAGCCCATTTTTGTGCACCTGTTACTTCTATTAATAGTCTGCAAAAGAGACACCAGACTTTATCTAAAAAACATGTTGATCTTGGCCTGCATGTACTATAATTTAGCTTCTTCACATAAGGCTTGCTCACTGTGGTCCAAAACATTGTTATGTTCATCCAAAGTCTCTAATCTTGTTCCGAGTGCACTAAATTGTGACCTCATTATACAGACTGGCTTCCCAAGCTTGCAAGGAAAATCTATTTAAATGTATTTTTTTTTCTTTATATATGTCAGTTTTTCTGCAGTAGGTTATAGACACAATACAGATGTCCCACTGTACAGGCAGTCTAAGGGGAACACCCCCGGCACTATATTTAAATACATTTTACATTTTTATGGTTTTACTTTAAGCATCATTAAAATCACTGCTCCTGTAAAAATGATCTTTTTGAAAAACATTTTTGCATTGATACATGTCCCCCAGGGTAGTACCCGGGCCCTTATACCCTTTTTATGGGCAAAAACTTGCATATAAGCCTTCAAAATGGCCACTTTTGATTTTTCAAGTTTGGATCCCTTAGACTTTAATAGGGTTTGAGGTTTTGGTCCAAACTTTTAATATGTTTGAGCATTTTGGCACAAGCCTAACTTGGGGGGGGGGGGGTGTGTTAAAGGGGTTGTAAAGTATTTATTTTTTTTTTTAAATAACAAACATGTTATACTTACCTCCACTGTGCAGCTTGTTTTGCACAGAACCTGGTCTTCTGGGCTCCCTTGGCGGCTGTCTCGGCTCCTCCCTGCAAGAACTCAACACCTTCATGAGCTCACATGGTGTTCAGTTCTTGCGAGCGTGCTCCCGTTATACAGCCGGTAGCTATTGCCACTCACTGTATCACTCGGCCCCGCCCCCGGTGCGCTGCGTCATTGGATGTGATTGACAGCAGCGTGAGCCTATGGCTGCGCTGCTGTCAATCCATCCAGTGTAGCAAATCAACGGCCAGGCTCAGAAATGAGGAGGATGACGGGGCGAGCGGGGGACATTCGAGGGCTCGGATAAGTAAAACGGGGGCTCGGGGGGGGGGGGGTAATATTGTCGGATGTTTTTTACCTTTTACCTTTATCTTTGCAACCCCTTTAAGCCCAACTCTAGTGATAAAAGCTGGTTTTGTATATCATCCTTGCTAAGGAAATTAAGGTCTATAAATAGTTATTCAATTAAATCGGTTGTAAACCGCATATATAATTTTTTTTTTTTTTAAACCTGCAAGGCAAAAGGCATAATCAGCTAGTATGCACCGCATAATAGCTGATTATGAAATACTTACCTCGGAACGAGGTGAAGAACACTTACCTGGTCCACGCCGAGCGAGATGTCATCTTGCTCCGGCGTGTCTTCCGGGTATCACCACTCCAGCGCTGTGATTGGCTGGAGCAGCGATGACGGCAAGGTCCGGCGGCTGCCGGTTCTTTTCGCCGTGGATTCCCCCCTACGCATGCGCCGCTGCAATCAGCGGCGCATTGCGAGGGGAATATCTCCTAAACCATACAGGTTTAGGAGATATTCTTTATACCTACAGGTAAGCCTTATTATAGGCTTACCTGTAGGTAAAAGTGAAAAATAAGGGTTTACAACCACTTTAATATATGATCATTTATATAGGGAATGTCAAGGCTATTCACTATTTTTAATTCCCTCAGAATACATATTTAATGCTTTGTGCTGGTTAGCTTATGTCAGGCAAATCAGAATAATGGGACAGCGCTGTATTGTCCTGAGCTCCAAGCTGGCTGTTGATCTCTTCAGCCTGATGTCTTCCAGGCCCTTTCCATTGGCTGGGCCAAGACTGATGTCACTCCTGCATGTGTCACTCCTGCATGGGAGTTCAGTCATTTTGGCATTGTCAAAAATCTTACACTGAGCTGCATGTACAATGCAGACAGGCAGATAAGTAACTTGAATGCAGAAGAGACATGGGGGTTGATTTACAAAAGAGAAAAAGACTGTTCACTTTGTAAAGTGCAGTTGCACTCTCAGGGGCAGATTCACATACATCTGCGCCGGGCGCAGAGTATGTAAGATACGCTACGCCGCTGTAACTTACTTTGCTTTGGTTTGAATCCTCAACGAATTTGCGGCGTAGTGTATCTCTCGCGGCGTAAGGGTGCAAAATTCAAATGGATCTAATGGGGCGTGTTTTATGTTAATATGTCGTCCCTGCGCCGTCCCTGGGAGTATCCCAGTGCGCATGCTCGAAATTAAACCGGAACCCGCCAATGCTTACGACGGTGACGTCAATCTACGCAAATTCCTATTCGCGAACAACTTACGCAAACAACTTAAAAAATTCTAAATTGTACGCGGGCAGGATGGCCATACTTAACATTGAGTACGCCTCAGTATAGCAGCTTTAACTATACGCCGGAAAAAGCCGTACACAAACGACGAAAAAAAAAGCGACGGGCCAACGTACGTTCGTGGATCGCCGTAAATAGCTCATTTGCATACTCGACGCGGATTACGACGGGAACGCCACCTAGCGGCCGCTGAAAAATTGCATCTTAGATCCGACGGCGTACGAAGAAGTATGCCTGTCAGATCTAGCTGAGATGCCGTCGTATTCAAAACAAAGATACGACGTGGGAATTTTGAAATTACGCCGGCGTATCAATAGATACGCCGGCATAATTTCTTTGTGGATCTGCCCCTCAGTGTGCAGTTGCTCCAGAGCTTAGAAAATGAGGTAAAGCTTGCAAAGAATACCCAATCACATGCAAGGAAAAATAAATAAATGCATTGTTGCTTGCACATGATTGGATGATGAAAGTCAGTAGAGCTTTCACTCATTTACTAACCTCTGGAGCAACTGCTCTTGCAGAGTGCAACTGTGTATTTGCCTTTAGTAAATCAACCCCAAAGTCTATTCTGCAATGAAAATCCTGCATGTTTTCATTTTTTTTTTTTAGGTGACTTAAAGTAGAACAGCTCTTTAGGCACTTCTTATAGAATAGATTCGATTAAATGGCAGTGGCATATTCAGTATTTTACTATTGGGTGAATAAATTTGACCTAGCTACGAAGCTTACTAAATAAAAGAAAGGCAATATATATATTCACAAATATACGTCTGGAAAGCATTAGTAATTGTTTTCGGCATCTGCCAACAGTCAAGATCTAATTTATCTATTGAAATTGTCTTTATAAACTTACTTGAAATCATCCATGGCTTCTGTAAAGGACTCTACCAATGAAATTGGTATTGCAATCATTTAAGTATATATGAATATAATGCATTATAAATCCTGCAGCTTGCCCTATTAGTTAAAAATGAAAGGCAAGGTTAACAAAAGGAAACTTAATGAGCTCTCCACCTACAACTCTTAATTTAATACGGTACCTTTCCCCATCAAAATCTTTCCCTGTCTGCTTTTACAATTGTGCTTGTCAATCAGTAAAGGCTGCAGATAATTCAGATACAGAAGAAGAAAAAAAATGAAGGTTGCAACTTCACAGCAGTGGATCTTAACAAAGGATTTCTGAAATAAATATAAATGAGCATGGTAATTGCAATTAGACATGGAAACAATGTTTAGCTGTTCCAAGGCAATCTCCATAATATCTAGCTTACTGGCAAAACAGTCAATACAGATTTGCTGGCCTATTGCTAGTCATTTAATGGACACACATGTACAGTACATGAACACTGAAAGATATCCTCACTACTTAAAGGATCACTAAAGGATTTTTTTTTTTAGCTAAATATCTTCCTTTACCTTACTGCAGTACTGGTTTCATGTCCTCATTGCTCGTTTTTGCTTTGATGTTGCTGTAAAACTGCTGTGATCTCCACACTTCCTGGTTGCCTGTTTCATTATAACCATCATACTGGGAGCTTTTCACGATGGTCTAAGCTGTCATCACTGTGTGTCTAAAACTTAACAGAACCAATCAGATTCATTTTAAAAACAAAACACTGCCCTGGATTTGTTTGTTTTTGTTCTGTGGGTCTCTTTACTTCACAGAAACATGAGTCCAGTTTAAAAACGAAAGTGAAACTGTAGGCACATTATATGATTGAATTTAATCTATTTTTAATCATTTTTAAAAGGAATCAGTTAACTTTTATGTCTCTATACCATGTAAACAGTCATTTCAGCAAAAACAATTTCAGCAATGGATCCAGGATAAATGCAAAAAACGATCTAAAGAAAAGGACTCTCATAGCGTATTAAGTATAAAACGAACCCAGGGTGCCGTGACATCATCGCGTTCCGTCCTGAGCGTCGGCGGTGTTTTGTCTGAGTAGCGAGAGGCATCGGAGAGGAGACACCATAGCTCTTCAAGTACACTTTATGCTGCACTATCATCTTCTAATTGTAAGTGCATTACCTTATTAAATCCCCTTAGTTTTATACTTAATACGCTATGAGAGCCCTTTTCTTTATATCGTTTTTGCATGTATCCTGGATCCATTGCTGAGTTCCTTCTGGCTACTACACAGACTGGTTCCAGGGAGACCTGACTTCCCTGCGTGTTATGAGACTGATGCAAAGCAGTCTCTCTTTCTGGTAAGCAGGCAGTCCTAACTCACGGGTGCAGTGTGAAAATCTATCCTAATTGTAGAAGATTGGCATTCACTTGATCACTCTTCATTGCTGTTGTTCTTATCACAAGATTTAATGTTGGACTTTTTCCACTTAACCCTTCATCACTGAGTGGCCTTTGGAGATTTTCCCTTCTACTACACCAACCTTTTTTCACTTTTTTTTCTTGCTCTCTTTATTTGTTTTGGGATGAGCTCATAATTACATATATTTTCAGAAATGATGTATCTTTATATTTTATATATCATTTATTAGCGCTGCACTTCTTTTAATTTTTTCTATGCTACACTCCTTATATTGTATAGACCGGATAATCCTTTCTAGGACTACCTTTTTGTATGTGTTTAGATGTTTTATTGTTTTTTTTTAATATTAGATCCTAGCTTGTTTTTAAAAAAAACACTCCACATGCACGGCCCTGCCATTCATTCACAGTGCCCTGTGAATGGAAAGCTACAAGTCCTGACAGCCACTAAGCTGAACTACCATGGAACTGTGAGTGCTGTGGTAGTTCATTGATTCATCCTATCAGAAATTCTGCAGGAATCCTGCATGACATTCATGGTCTGCTGATCACTGGTGCAATGCTTTACATGCCCCTACAACAAAAAAAATAATAAATGCATATTTTTACCTGCAAAAAAAAGTGCATTATTATTTTTCAGCAAAAGGTGAACATATCCTTCAAACCTCATCATACAGTCAAGTGTTTCTAATGCAGCTGTTTGAGCAGATGTAACACTGTCCCCTAATCACCCCATGCCCAGCATCTCATTATTAGCTTGGCAAATCCACTAGCTTTACAGTTGCTCCCATTCAAAGCGGTAATAAACTCTCCATTGTGTCTTTCTTTCACTTAAATCACTCTAAAATAATGTGCATGGTGCTGCTTTTATATTATCCCTAGCCTTTGCCATTCTCCAGATATCGAGCAATGTTTGCTCTAATGACATCACCCACACATGCACATACTAGCAGCTATTCACAACATGATCTGTGGGTCGTCAGTCCTTTCTGGACTGATATCGTGCCTACATCATCCAGTCTTGAGCATTGCAATACCGCAAGAGTACATCCCCATTCACAACTTGGATGGAATGTTTGAAAATGAGGCCTGGCTAATATTCAATGTACATGTGCAAGAGTCCAGTTATTTCTGACAGGAAGGGTGAAAGTAAACTACAGTGTAGATATGCAAGACAGCATCTAATATCAACCCGGCTTCAGAAATCATGCTGCTAAAAAGTAAGACAAAATCCGATGGGGATAAATAATGATCCAGAAAGATGTAAAATGCTTTTGTATTCTGGCTAAATATATTGTAAAAAATTGTATGGCTGTTTACTACCACTTTAAGCTGGAGAAGTTGGTTTCCTTCAATGAGTTTATGGCCTGTCAGAAGGCCATCCGCCAGCATGTGGAAAATAGTGTCTCCATATCTCTGGACCATGGACCACATTCTTAGGCCCCTTACACACGGTCGGACCAAACCGATGAGACTGGCCCATCAGACCGTTTTCATTGGTTCACCTCTGAAGTGGCCGTACGGCCTGATATGAGTACACACCATCAGTCCAAAATCTGATCGGGTCAGAACGCGGTGACGTCAAACACACAACGTGCTGAATAAAACAAAGTTCAATGCTTCCAAGCATGCGTCGACTTGATTCTGAGCATGCGCGGGTTTTGAACCGATGCTTTTCTGTACTAACCATCGGTTTGGTCTGATGGGGCAGCGGTCCATCGGTTCGGTTTTGAAGCATGTTTAGAAATTTTGGACCGAAGGAAACCAGACCGATAGCCTATACACGCGGTCGGTTTGGTCCGATGAAAATGAACTTTGGTTCATTCTCATCGGACCAAACCGACTGTGTGTACGGGGCCTTAGTGGCAGGGTCCAAACAACCACAAAAATGTGCTCCAGCGAGCATGGGAATGGAAGTTATATTTCCTTCTCGACACTCCTTCATGGCAAGAAAGGGCACAGCACTAGAGGTGTAATCTGTAATTATCTGACTGTAATATTTAATGGAAATGTTAAATTAACCAAGAATAATAGTGAATATTTCAGAGCAGATAAAGTAGGGTAACCAAGCAGAGAAGTTATGTAGGAAGCATAATACTGGGGCAGAAGGCTGATAAATCGCTGAAATCCTCAGATATTGAATAAAACTGTTTAATACAGTAGGCCTCAAAAGAGGAATAGGGTAAAGAGAGAGGTGTAGGAAGAACCTGAAAGAATCTCAGTGGGGATAGAAGGAATCCAACTCCACCTCTGTTCCATCCACTGGGTCTGGGTGAGTGAGTCCAGTGGAAGCCATTATGAGATAGGGTTCAGGGGAAGCAAAGTAAGAATCTTGAAGCCAGGTTTCAGTAATGGTTAGCATGTTAAAGTAATGGGAGATAAAAAGGTTATGCACAGATTTGAGCTTGTAACAGATAAAGTGGGAATTCCAGAGGACACATGAGCTAGGGGGCTGGTTGTGGAAGCATAGGGAAAGAATTAAACTGAGTAGATTGTGGCTTTTGCCAGGCAAGGAAGGGTGCTGGAGGTGGGGGTTGCAGTATTTGCACGAGTTAATGAGTACAGTAGTAGGAAGAGGGCAGGAATGAGGATGATATATATAAGCTATGGAGTCAAAAGGAGGGGTAATGTAGGAAGAATTTAAGGAAAGAAGACACTAATGTGAGAGACTATGAGAGATATAGGGAGCATATTAGAGGGGGAAGAAGTAGAAATTAGACTTCATAAGAAATTTTACAAAAATTTTGTTTTTCTTGCAGTCTTTCTAGAGAGCATAGGGCCAGATTCACGTAGAGTGGCGCAAATTAAGTTACTCCAAACTTATATTATTTAAGTTACGGCACCTTAATTTTGTGACGTAAGTGCCGTATCCACAGCGCATTTGCGCCCAAATTTGCGCCAGCGCGACGTAAATACCGAGGCGTAAGGCGGGGTTATTGCAAGTGGGAAGGAAGTGGGTGTGCTCCATTGAAATGAGCCGTGACCCCATGCAATTGAAGGGCCAGCCGTACTGCGCATGCGCGCACGAATCTGCACCTCACTGGGCATGTGCAGAACTCGGCTCGGCGCAATTAGTGAGATAGGAAAAAGGCCAAGCATACTTAGTTTGAGAATCGCCCTGTGCTTAAATAGCCCCAGACAAACGCACTTCCCTTGCAAAAGTACATCCCTGTGTTTCCCTTCCTAGTAGGTAGTAGGTGTGTGTATTTTCGGAGTGTTTTTTGTGTCTGTTTCTTCTCCATGTGTTTTTGTTTTTTTGCTGTCTGATTTTTGTGTGTGTCTGTTCTGTGTCTTTTTGGCTGTCTGTTCTGTGTCTTTTTGGCTGTCTGTTCTGTGTGTTTTTGTCTGTTTGTTCTGTGTGTTTTTGTGTTTGTTTGTTCTGTTTGAATTTAGTGTCTGTTTGTTGCTGAGTGCTGGTGGTTGAGATGGCACCTAAGAGAAGAAAATTAAACTTCTCGGTGCGAGAGAAGCACTTGCTGGCCAGGGCGATCACCCAATTTGGGAGATTTTTGCATGGCCCTGACAGCCGGGACGTCACCCCGGCCAGGAAGAGGGCAATAATCCGAGAGATTACTGATCGGATCAATGCGGAGGGGGGGGAGACAAGGACCCCCAGTGGGATTCAGAAGAAGATCAATGATCTGAGGAGTTTGGTCCGTGACAAGATGGCCAAGCAAGCAGCCCATGCCAGGGGCACTGGAGGAGGCCCACCCTGCACTGTAAGGTGGACTGAGGAGGAACTTGCGGTGGCCCGGTGCTTCCATAGCCAGCAAGTGGTGGGCCTGCCTGGCTTTGAATCTGATGATCCTGTGAGGACAGGTAAGTCTTTTTTTATTTCCATCTGGTGAGTAGCATGTGTGGGTGGGGGAAGGGAATATGTGCCAAGTGTGTGGATCCTCCAACCTGTGTATGTTTTGTGTCCTCCACAGATGGCCAGGAGATTGCTGGCCCATCAGGCCAGGAGGTTGGTGGGCCATCAGGCCAGGCTGCACCACCCCCAGTACAACAGGCTGCTGAGGAGCCCCAAGAAAGGCCGGAGTCCTCAGGGGAGGGGAGTGGCCACAACTCCCCTCATGAGGAGGTTCAGGGGGAGGAGGATGAGGGAGGGAGGGAGGTTGAGGATGAATCGATGGAACTTGCCCGAGAAGTGATGCTGTGTTGGGATCAGGATTCCATTGCGCCTGACAGCAGTCAGGGGTAGTCCCTCCCACTCCTCCCCCAACAGGGCTGCCCCCCCAGGGGAATCCCCTGCTCCCAGGCCACAAGCCTCATCTGGAGGCAGTCAGGCCACCATCAGGGGTAGTCCCTTCCACTCCTCCCCCAACAGGGCTGCCCCCCCAGGGGGCTCCCCTCCTCCCAGGCCACAAGCCTCAACTGCAGGCAGGAAGGCCACCCAGAAGACTAGGGGGGTGGCCGAGTTCCTGCCTGCAAATCTGCTGAGGGACCAGGCTCGTCAGACACAACATCTGGGTCAGGTCAGCCGGAGTTTGGCCCAGATAGAGGAGAGCCTGGCCTCCATCAATGATTCAGTCAGTGACGTGGGCACTAATTCTTTAGCTTTTATTAATTGTTTTTCTGAGCTGCAGGCTGCCACAACAGGCGTGGCCCTTGAGGTGACTGCCCTGACCCAGGCTGTCCAGGCCAATACGGCTGCCCTCACTCTGTGCCTCAAGAGGATCGCCGTGGCCTTGGAGGGCAGGCCAGCAGGTGGGCAGCCACCCGGGGAGGCTCCTCCTTCCCCTGCCTCCCCCCCATGAGGCTCCTCCTTCCCCTGCCTCCCCCCCATGAGTCTCCCCTGAGGGGCCGGGGCCGTGCCCGTGCCTGTGGCCGGCCCAGTCGTAGCTCACGCCGCCGCCATTGAGATTTTGGGTGTACTTTTTTTCTCTTTTTTTTTTTTTCTGAATTTTTATTGTGTTTTTTTGTTGTGTGTGTGAATGATGTATGAATGTGGGGGTGACATTCCTGGGGGAAAAAGGGTGTCACCCTCAGTTTTGGTGGATTATGGATCCCCAGGACCAGGGAGAAGTGATCCCAGGTCCGTGTGAAAGGTGTATGAATGCACAGTGACATAATTGGTTTTGTGGTTTTCTAGGGTCCAATCCAATTAGATGTGCATGTGATGTGTCTGTGCTAGGGACCACAGTGGGTGTGCATGCATGCATTCTCATTGTGCCATGATTAATGTGTGTGTTTACTGTGCAAAGATGCATTCTGCGAGGCGTCTCCTGACTGCTGTTCCCTCAGAAGAGGGGGTACCCTCGGTTACTAAAGTCACTAGTATAGTTATGAGCATGGATGCCCCTGGCATGGTGGCATGCAGATTGTAGTCCGGCAAGTGTGTGTTCATAGCTCTTGCTTAATGGTGTTGCTTTAGCTGACCTTTACACGGCTGGAGAAAAGTTAAGGCACCTTTTATAAAGTGTAACTTTACTCCGGGAAACTAACAGATGCACACAAGGCGAAGCCTATGCCGCACACACTTAATTTTGTGGATCGCCTTATCTCCGTCATTTGCATCTTTGCCTAGCAAAACAATGGTATGTCTAGCGTATTTTGCGCTCGAAGAAGCGCCGGTGTAACTTTTTTAGGTAGGACGGAAAAAAATGTTTTTCAGGCGTATTTCGTTTTGAGGATCAGGCGCAAAAATACGCGCAGCGCTTTTTTCAATTACGCCGCGCATCTCTAGATACGTCGGCGTAAGTGCTTTGTGAATCTGGCCCATAGTTCTTATTCGTTGTACCTTCCTACCGCTTTAGTTGAATTACCATGTTTAACTTCTTTAACACTTGTAACACTTTTTGTAAAAACAAAAAAAAACCCTATCTGTGACTACTCCCATCTGTGACTTTCCCTTTAAGATGTTCTAAATTTATAGGGAGATGGGGGTAGGGAAGTATTCATCAATTGATCAATTAGGAACTAATAAAAAACACTTGAATTGAAAGGGAAATTGTCGGAAAACAGACCAGCCACAGACACAGGCCAAAGTCATAAAGGGTGATTGATTCAAAGATCACAAAAGGCAAACAGAGGTAATAATCAATCACCAAAAATATTGACAAGTTTAAAAGGATCTTAGATCATTTAATATAATGAGTGCATAATGTCAGTACATAGCATGGAGATGGTTAAACATTGATTTTAAAGAAGCATGTACCATAATGATTGCATAGTGTCAGTGCATAGCATAGAGATGGCTAAACATGTGTTTTCAAGCAGCATTATTTGTGAAGGAGCAGAGAAGACATGATGAGAGTGTGATAGAAGAAAAATACTTGTACACAAAATGCCCTATCTGTGACTCCCCCTGTCATAATTACAACCTCCATCCATCTCTGATGGCCCACCACTATTATCTACTCCTGTCACTTCTGCTCTACCACCATAGTGGAGAAGGATCTGGGGGTTTTGGTGGATCATAAGACCAATAATAGCATGCAATGCTAAGCTGCAGTTTTCAAAGCAAGCACATTTCTTTCTTGTATTAGGAAAGGTATGAACTCCAGAGAGAGAACAATCATTGTGCCCTTGTACAAATCATTAGTAAGACCTCATCTGGAATATGCATTTCAGTTTTGGGCACCAGTTCTCAAAATGTATATTGGGTAACTGGAGAAAGTGCAGAGAAGGGAAACCAAACTGATAAGAGGCATGGAGGAGCTCAGTTATGAGGAGAGATAAGAGGAGCTGATTTTATTCTCTCTTGAGAAGAGGAGATTAACCACTTGCCGTCGCCGCACCGTCGAAATACCTCCACAAGGTGGCTCTGCTGGGCGAGAGCACGTAATATGACGTCCTCTCTCCCAGCCGCCACTAGGGGCGCGCGCGCGCCGCCGGAGGCGCGCGCGCGCCCCCCCGCTCGCCCCCGACTCCCGTGCGTGTGCCTGGCGGGCGCGATCGCCGCCGGGCACACGCGATCGCTCGGTACAGAGCGGGGACCGGGAGCTGTGTGTGTAAACACACAGCTCCCGGTCCTGTCAGGGGGGGAAATGCTGATCTTTGGTTCATACAATGTATGAACCGAGGATCAGTGTTTCCCCTAGTGAGGCCACCCCCCCCCACACAGTAAGAACACACCCAGGCATACTTAACCCCTTCCCCGCCCCCTAGTGTTAACCCCTTCACTGCCAGTGGCATTTTTATAGTAATCCAATGTATTTTTATAGCACTGATCGCTATAAAAATGCCAATGGTCCCAAAAATGTGTCAAAAGTGTCCGAAGTGTCCGCCATAATGTCGCAGTACCGAAAAAAAAATCGCTGATCGCCGCCATTACTAGTAAAAAAAATATAATAAAAATGACATAAAACTACCCCCTATTTTGTAAACGCTATAACTTTTGCGCAAACCAATCAATAAACGCTTATTGCGATTTTTTTACGAAAAATATGTAGAAGAAAACGTATCGGCCTAAACAGAGGAAAAAAAATGTTTTTTTATATATTTTTGGGGGATATTTATTATAGCAAAATGTAAAAAATATTCATTTTTTTCAAAATTGTCGCTCTATTTTTGTTTATAGCGCAAAAAGTAAAAACCGCAGAGGTGATCAAATACCACCAAAAGAAAGCTCTATTTGTGGGAAAAAAAGGACGCCAATTTTGTTTGGGAGCCACGTCGCACGACTGCGCAATTGTCTGTTAAAGCGACAGAGTCCCGAATCGCAAAAAGTACTCTGGTCTTTGGGCAGCAATATGGTCCGGGGGGTAAGTGGTTAAGGGGGAATACGATCAACATGTAAAAATACACAAGTGGTCCATATAGTGAACTTGGTGTTGAGTTATTCACTTTAAGGTCATCACAAAGGACAAGGAGGCACACTTTACATCTATAGGAAAAAAGATTTCATCTCCAAATACGGAAAGGTTTCTTCACAGTAAGGCCCCTTTCACACGGGCGGATCGTTTAGGTCCACCAGACAGTTTTTTTAGACGGACCTGAACGGAAGCTCCGTGCACCTCTATAGATCGATGGATGTCAGCGGTGACATGCGACCCACTTCGATCCGCTAAAGTGTGATGGATGGAAACCCTTTTTTACTTCCATTTGGCGGATCGGATGAAAACTGACTCTACGGTCCATATTCATCCGATCCCCCATAGAGGAGAGCGGCACTCTGACAGGTCGGTCCCTGCACAGTGTGCAGAGACAGACCTGTCATCTGCCTGCTCAGCAGGGATTGACAGAGCGATCCCTACTGAGCAAAGCGGAGCCCGTACACGAACACGTCTGTGTGAAAGGGCTGTAAAAATTTGGAATTGACTGCCTCCAGAGGTGGTTATTGCCAGCTCAGTAGATTGCTATAAAAAAGGCCTGAATTATTTCCTTAATGTACATAATATACCTGGGCACTAACATTTGTAGGTGAAGTTGATACAGAGAAAATCTGATTGCCACTCGGGGCATCAGGGATTATTTTTTTCCCCTGCTGTAGCAAATTGGATAATATTTTGCTGCATTTTTTTGCATTCCTCTGGATTAACTGTGGGTGGAGGATTGCGTGTATGGAATTGTATGATTTATTTTATTTTTTTTGGTTGAACTGGATGGTCTTTTTTCAACCTGACAAATTATGTAACTATTATTGTTCTTTGTCACTGCTTTTTATACTCTGTGATTGAGTGTACACTGTTACTTCTCAGTACACCATACATAGACAGAAGATATAGTACTGTAATAAGAGATTTGTTTTGTACATGTATAGGTTGGTTCTATGAGCGCATTGAGGCCTTCGGGTAATGACTGCGCTCCCAATAAGCATTTTTAATGCCTTATGTCCTGTTAATGTCCTTCACTGCAAGACTATTCTTTACAGTAGACATTCCAATAACAAGCTTGTTCTGGGGAATCAGCCAGTCCTGTGTAAACAACTTGTTGAGCTGATTGATTTCTCATTACTAGTCACATTTTTTTTTTTATTTTTGCATATAATGACCTTACCGATTCTGCTTTAATATTCAGAGTTATTTTTTTTATTTAACACACAATAAGAATACACAGAAGCCAAATAATAATTTATTATTATTATAAGTTTAACTATTACTTCAATACACTTTGATTCATACGTAGTTACTGGTCTATGTTCTTTACTACATTGAGCTTTACAAAGTCCAACTAATCTGTGACAGAATATCAGAGCAAATTAAGGGCACATGGGTGGAACCATAGCTGGTCATTTAGGTATGGAAATAAAAAGCTTTAGAATAACTGATGACCTTTCAATCAAAGATTTAGTGATATCAATATATGCTTAGATCACAAGGAAATCACATTTGACATACAGGTACATGCAGATGAAAAGTAATGTAAAATGTAATGTAAAAAAAAAAATGTGGTTTTACAGAAAAAACTTACAGAAGAAAACTATAACTAAATACAATTATAACATAAATACAACTACAATTAATATAAAAGCACATTCACAAAGTATTCTTTTTAGACACACTTAAAACAGATCCTAAAAAAACATACATACACTTTTGGATACATTTACATTGCATTATACCGTTGGTGAATCACCCCCACACAATGCTAGTTTTATTTATATTACTGACTTGCACTGGCTTTAGAATGGTATGCTTACAGATATACTCTAGATAAGTGTATATGTATTTGTGTGGGTTTTAGTATAGAATTACAGATAAAAGCAAATCTTTATCATTAGTAACATTCATTATTAGTAAAATGATCTTCATGTGCTTCGCTCTGACCTTTGATTATTTACCTTCATCCACTTTTAATTTACTGAAATATTTTTTTTTTCAAAGCATACAATCAGTTCAAGATATCTGACTTGAACACATTGTAATACTGTACATGATATTGATCATGTTTTTATTGTGTTCCCAGTTTTAAACCATACAAACACAAAACATTCATGTTATCTATGCCTCCACTCATATGTGTACATGTTCATATATCTTTCTCTGTAGCTGAAAGCAACTGTCATATTGTTGTTCTTCAATATATATATATATATATATATATATATATATATATATATATATATATATATATATATATATATATATATATAGCTATAATATGTTGATACAAGTAATCTCTAGAGTGATTTACAGTTATTAGATCTTCTCTCTAAAAGAAAAAAAAAGCCCACTACCTACAGGTATTATAAGTACCTGAAGGAATTAGTAACCCTTCAGATGCTTGCAGACTTTTATATTTAGAGTTTGCTGCATGCTAACATCAAGACATAATAGAAAAAAATAGGCAGGCTTGGGGTGCATTTTGTGCACCAATATATAGTAACCTGCATTTAATAAGAAATCATTTTTTGCAGTGTTGCTACATGAAACTACTAAAGCATGACATTGTGATATAGATTGTAATAAGGCAATTTTTTTGCACTGTTTTCTTACGCAAACTCACTCTGGTTTTAATCAGAGTTTATAGTATTTAGTTGGTTAAATATTGAATGTTTGGGGGTTTATAGCCTTTAACTTTACAACATTTTATAGAGCTTAGAGTTAGCTTAGAGTTTAAAATAGAAACACAAGGAAAAACATTTGTGTGTGTATATATATATATATATATATATATATATATATATATATATATATATATATATATATGTACCGTATATACTCGAGTATAAGTCGAGTTTTTCAGCACATTTTTTAGTGCTAAAAAATGCCCCCCTCGGCTTATACGCAAGTCGCCTTTTTGCACCTGATCTTACGGAATTTGGAGACCCGGTACTGGCCAGCCCCCAAACTTGACATACATATGGCCCCCACTCTTCCTCTACAAGTGTGCAAAGTTTGCTGTCTGGGGGACCTACAGCCGGGGAACACCGATTTTTAAAAACCGGGCACCCCTTCTATATACTCCCATGTGTCATGGACACAGTGAGGCATGGGCACAGTGAGGCATGGGCACAGTGAGGCATAGTGAGGCAGGGGCACAGTGAGACATGGGCACAGTGAGGGATGGACACAGTGAGGCACAGTGAGGCATGGGCACAGTAAGGCATGGGCACAGTAAGGCATGGGCACAGTGAGGCATGGGCACAGTGAGGCATCAACACAGTGAGGCATGCACATGGTGGTAAAATTAGGTGCCACGGCTTATATTCAGGTCGGCTTATACTCGAGTATATACGAGAGAGAGAGAGAGAGAGAGAGAGAGAGAGAGAGAGAGATGAGTACACCCCTCACATTTTTGTAAATATTTTATTATATCTTTTCATGTGACAACACTAAAAAAAAACTTTTCTACAAAGTAAAGTAGTGAGTGTACAGATTCTATAACAGTGTAAATTTGCTGTCCCCTCAAAATAACTCAACAAACAGCCATTCATGTCTAAACCGCTGGCAACAAAAGTGAGTACACCCCTAAGTGAAAAAGTCCAAATTGGGCCCAGTTAGCCATTTTCCCTCCCTGATGCCATGTGACTCGTTCGTGTTACAAGGTTTCATGTATGAATAGGGAGCAGGTGTGTTAAATTTGGTTTTATCTCTCTCACTCTCTCATACTGGTCATTGGAAGTTCAACATGGCACCTCATGGCAAAGAACTCTCTGAGGATCTGAAAAAAAGAATTGTTGCTCTATGTAAAGATGGCCTAGGCTATAAGAAGATTTCCAAGACCCTGAAGGTGAGCTGCAGCACGGTGGCCAAGATCATACAGCGGTCTGAAGCCCCGTACACACGACCAGTTTCCTCGGCAGAATTCAGCTTCCGACCGAGTTTCTGGCTGAATTCTGCCGAGGAAACTGGCCGTGTGTACACTTTCGGCCGAGGAAGCCGACGAGTAGCTCGGCGAGGAAATAGAGAACATGTTCTCTATTTCCTCGTTGTTCTATGGGAGCTCTCGTCCCGCCGAGCTCCTCGGCGGCTTCAGTGCTGAACTGGCCGAGGAACTCGATGTGTTTGGCACGTCGAGTTCCTCGGCCGTGTGTACGAGGCTTAACAGGACAGGTTCCACTCAGAACAGGCCTCGCTATGGTCAACTAAAGAAGTTGGGTGCACATGCTCAGTGTCAAATCCAGAGGTTGTCTTTGGGAAATAGACGTATAAGTTTTGCCAACATTGCTGCAGAGGTTGATGGGGTGGAGGGGTCAGCCTGTCAGTGCTCAGACCATAAGCCACACACTGCACAAAATTGGCCTGCATGGCTGTCATCCCAGAAGGAAGCCTCTTCTAAAGATGGTGTACAAAAAAGCCTGCAAATAGTTTACTGAAAACAAGCAGACTAAGGACATGGATTACTGGACCCATGTCCTTTGGTCTGATGAGATCAAGCTAAATGTATTTGGTTCAGATGGTGTCAAGTGTGTGTGGCGGCAACCAGGTGAGGAGTACAAAGACATCTGTGTCTTGCCTACTGTCTTTTCTTCTTTCCGGGCTGCGGACTGCGGCGCTGTGATTCGTCATAGCCGCGTGACATCACTCCGGCGCATGCGCACGAGAGACGCAATTCACGGCACAGGCTGCAGAAGAAACGGCACTTAGGGGATTTTCAGCGGACTACAAGTAAAATATCTCCTAAACGGCGCACGTTTTTCTGTTTTTATAGTATCATCTATGATGCTGAGTACACACGACCGTTTTTAATGTCTTGTAAAAAGATGTTTTTCTTGACGTGATTCTTGTCCAGCCTGCCTTGCATACACACAATCGTGAAAAAAAATGCTCGAGCAAAGCGCGGTAACGTGCAACACGTACAACGGCACTATAAAGGGGAAGTTCCATTCTAATGGCACCACCCTTTGGGCTGATTTAGCAAATTTCCGTTCTCAAAACTTGCTTCTGAGCATGCGTGTTTTTTTTCCCGTCATTAACCACTTGACCACTGGGCACTTAAACTCCCTTAATAACCAGACCAATTTTGTATGGCGGGGTATGGCAGAGTATGGCTGGGTATCACCGAGTATGGCGGGGTACCCAACATGTCACCCTTCAAAATTGCACACGCTCGTGGAATGGCGCAAAACTTTGCTACTTAAAAATCTCCATAGGCAACTTTTCAATTTTTTTTACTGGTTATATGTTTTTAGTTACAGAGGAGGTCTAGGGCCAAAATGATTGCTCTCGCTCTAATGTTCGCAGCGACACCTCACATGTGTGGTTTGAACACCGTTTTCATATGTGGGCCGGACTTAAGTATGCATTCGCTTCTGCATGCTAGCTACTGGGAACAGGGGAGCTTTAATTTTTATTTTATTTTTTTATTGTTCATTTTACTTTATTTATTTAAGTTTGACACTTTTTTCCCAAATATACATTTTTTAAATCACTTTTATTCCTATTACAAGGAATGTAAACATTCCTTGTAATAGGAATATGGCAAGACAGGTCCTCTTTACAGTGAGATATGGGGTCAATAAGACCCCACATCTCACCTCTAGGCTGGGAGGACTGCAGAGTATGGCGGGGTATGGCAGAGTATGGCGGGGTATGGCAGAGTATGGCGGGGTATGGCAGAGTATGGCAGGGTATGGCAGAGTATGGCTGGGTATCACCGAGTATGGCGGGGTATGGCAGAGTATGGCGGGGTATGGCAGAGTATGGCTGGGTATGGCAGAGTATGGTGGGGTATTGCAGGGATGGCAGAGTATTTCAGGGATGACAGAGTATTGCAGGGATGGCAGAGTATTGCAGGGATGGCAGAGTATTGCAGGGATGGCAGAGTATTGCAGGGATGGCAGAGTATTGCAGGGATGGCAGAGTATTGCAGGGAAGGCAGAGTATTGCAGAGTATTGCAGAGTATTGCAGGGAGGGCAGAGTTTTGCATGGATGGCAGAGCATGGATGGATTGATCTGTGACTTCAGTTGTCACAAATCCAGTCCACAGCACTGCAGCCACCCGCTCTCCCCCTCTCCTACTGTACCGACTGGTACAGAGAGGGGAGAGAGGAACCGGCGTCATCACATGATGCCAGTTTGTTTACAAGTGACGTGGTAAACGGCCGATATCAGCGGCAATTTACTGTGATCCGTGATGCGCCGGGTCCTCTGGACCCGGAAGTCACGGACACTCCCATGTGCGTGCCCCAGGAGGTGCATGGGAGCGCGATTCTAGGAAGATGTTATATAATGTCCTCCCAGAGTTAAGGAACCACCCTGTCGCTGTTATTTTTCGGCGTGCGTTGGTTAAGTGGTTAAAGCCTACACACGACTGTTTTTCACGACGAGAAAAACGATGACGTGAAAAATGACGAGTAAAAATAGAGCAGGTTCTAAATTTTTAATGCCCATTTTTCTTGTCGAGAAAAATGCTCTGGAGCCTACACACAATCATTTTTAATGACCAATTAAAAAAAATTGCATTTTTTTCGTCATAAAAAATGGTCATGTGTACGCGGCATTAGGGTTTTTTCCTCTCGAGAAAAACTCTTGCAGTACTGTGAATGAAGTTGTCTTAATATTTCAAGTCGCACTATAAATGAAATTATATTCTGCGCTAACTGTAAAATTAATAAATTTTGTACTTTTTTTTGAAAATTAATATCCTGTTTGAGACCCTCTGTTACCAAAGTAACTGCTTTCTGACCCTGGTAGTCTTACCTGGGTCTAATTTTGTAGTTTTGAAAATAAACAATATTTTTTACTTTTTGCTATAATAAATATCCAATTTTTTTTTTAACTATTTTTTTCCCTCAGTTTAGGCCAATCTGTATTCTTCTACATATTTTTGGGGAAGAAAATTCAAATAAATAAGCATATATTGATTGGATTGCACACAAGTTATAGGTTATTGATTTATAGGATTTTTATTATTATTATTTATTTTACTAGTAATGGCGGTGATCTGCAATTTTTATTGGGACTGCAACACTATGGCGGACAGATCGGACACTTTTGACACTATTTTGGGACCATTGACAATTATACAGCAATCAATGCTATAAATATGCACATGTCAAACGAAGGAGACAGGAGAGAGCTCTTCCATTCCTACGAGCCATTTCCCAGCTGGGGTTATCCCTTCCATCCGATATCAAGTGAAGACTTCATCGTTATTTACTGGTCGTTTGTTTTGGTGTGTTCCTGTATATCACCTCATCTTTACCATTTACAAGCCTTACTGACCCTTTGGGTATATGCTCATTTGGGTCCACCGTATCTGGTAAGCCTCCTCGTTTGGTGGCGGGCGTTATCACTATTATTATATTCCAATCTAGAATCACCGTGGGTGTTTTGTCACTGCAACTTCTGATTGAGGATTTCAATTTGTTCCACGTTCAATTTTATGGACTCACATTTCCACGTTTATTTTCATGGACTCATATGTGTATAGATATAGATTCTTTCAACAAGGTCTATAGTGTTTCCATTACAATATTCACTAATATTTTATGACCAATGTATATATTTATGGATTCACCCATTTACATTCACACCTGTGTATGTTTAACATAGACATCACTGTTTTTTCACCATTCATTCCCCAGCGCTGCATTTTTTGGATTTTTGTTTGTAGTTCTTTCCTTGTTTTCACTGGATTGTATGTAGCCGCTTGTCACCTTGATAGCGCAGATTTATTATTTTTTAATTTTTAAATGCTATAAATATGCACTGATTACTGTGGGAATGTCACTGGCAGGGAACGGGTTAACACTAGGGGGCGAGCAAGGGGTTAAATGTGTTACCTAGGGAGTGATTCTAACTGTGGGGGGAAGGGACTGACTGGGGGAGGTGACCGATCGGTGTTCCTGTATACTGTAGTAGGAACACGCGATAGGTCTCCTCTCCCCTAACATGACGTGGATCTGTGTGTTTACACACATAGATCCACATTCCTGCTCTGTGACGAGCAATCGCGGATGCCCGGTGGACATCGCGGCCGCCGGGCACGCGGATGCCCGGTGGACATCGCGGCCGCCGGGCACGCGTATTGGCTCCGGAATGACGCAAAGCAGAGGACCGCATATAAGGGACAGAGTGTTTCTGCAGCTTCATACTACAATGGCTGGGGTGGAAAGTGGTTAAGGGGCTTAGGGAAGTAGGGGTGGAGACTGCTTGGTAGCTGCTGGAGACAGAGAAACTGCATTCACTGATCTACCCAATGACTAGCTGTGCAGGGAGGCATGCCAGCAAAAGTATGACCATTGGAGGACAGGCAGGCTGTGCTCCAAGCACAGGCAGAAAACTGACAACACTGGGATGTGCTACCACGCCTAGCATAGTCAGTTTGAAGCAGAAAATCAGTTGGACTGGCAGGATCACCAGGTAATTCACATAAAGGAAGCAAAAAAGTGAACAGGATACTTTTTAACACACGTACAGTACATGATACAACAGACAGATATCG
The DNA here is from genome assembly GCF_905171775.1 of Rana temporaria. NCBI lineage: Eukaryota > Metazoa > Chordata > Amphibia > Anura > Ranidae > Rana > Rana temporaria. Next base: position 225,036,163 of record NC_053493.1, read on the forward strand.
TGAATATAAAATGTGGGATAACCATACACTTTTAAGACTTTTAAGAGTACAGTGCCTTGAAAATATATTCATACCCCTTGAAATTTTCCACATTTTGTCATGTTACAACCAAAAACGTGAATGTATTTTATTGGGATTATTTGTGATAAACCAAAACAAAGTGGCGCATAATTGTGAAGTGGAAGGAAAACAATAAACGTTTAAAAAAAAAAAAAAAAAAATTATGAAAAGTGTGGCATGTATTTGTATTCAGACCCCCTGAGTTAATACTTTGTACAACCACCTTTTGCTGCAATTACAGGTGCAAGTCTTTTTGGGATGTCTCTACACGCTTTGCACATCTAGAGAGTGAATTTTTTGCCCATTCTTTGCAAAACAGCTCAGGTATTTTTACAGATATTTTCAATTCTTGCCACAGATTGTAAATTGAATTTTAGTCTGGACTTTGACTGGGCCATTCTAACACATGAATTTGCTTTGATCTAAACCATTCCATTGTATCTCTGGCTGTATGTGTAGAGTCCTTGTCCTGCTGTAAAATGAACCTCCCCTCCAGTCTAACAGGTTTTCTTCTAAGATTGCCCTGTATTTGGCTCCATTCATCTTCCCATCAACTCTGACCAGATTACCCGTCCCAGCTAAAGAAAAGCTTCTCCGCAAGATGATGCTGACATCACCATGTTTCACGGTGGGGGTGGTGTGTTCAGGGTGATTTGCAGTGTTAGTTTTGTGCCACACATTTTGCTTTTTTGCTTTTAGGCCAAAAAGTTAAATTTCTGACCAGATCACCACCTTCCACATGTTTGCTGTGTCCCCCACATGGCTTCTCGCAAACTGCAAAAAGGACTTCTCATGGCTATATTTAAAAAAAATGTCTTTCTTCTTGCCACTCTTCCATAAAGGCTAGATTTGTGGAGTACACAACTAATAGTTGTCCTGTGGACAGATTCTCCCAATCTGACCTATGGATCTCTGCATCTCCTCCAGAGTTACCATGGGCCTCTTGGCTGCTTCTCTGATTAATGCTCTCCTTGCCTGGCCTGTCAGTTTAGGTGGACAGCCATGTCTTGGTAGGTTTGCAGTTGTGCCATACTCTTTCCATTTTTGGAACAGTGCTCAAAGCTTGGGATAATTTTTATAACCTAACCCTGCTTTAAACTTCTCCACAACTGTATCCCTGACCTGTCTGGTGTGTTTCTTGGCCTTCATGATGCTGTTTATTCACTAAGGTTCTCTAACAAATTTCTGAGGGCTTTTCAGAACAGCTGTATTTATACTGAGATTTAATTACACACACGTGGACTCTATTTAATAAGTAGGTGACTTCTGAAGGCAATTTGTTGTACTAGATTTAAGTTAGGAGTATCAAAGTAAAGGGTACTGAATACAAATGCAAGCCACACTTTTCAGATTTTTATTTGTAAAAAAATTGGAAAACCATTTAACACATTTTTTTACACTTCACAATTATGTGCCACTTTGTGCTGGTCTATCACATAAAATCCCAATAAAATAAATTTATGTTTTTGGTTGTAACATGACAAAATGTGGACAATTTCAAGGGGTATGAATACTTTTTCAAGGCACTGTAATTAATGAGTCACACATTACCCTTTATGTATGCTCTAAGAGAAATACCTCCACAATGCATTAATTAAAACACATTAGGCAGTTTGGGGGCATTTACACTGCACTTCTGCAAAGTGGTAACTGAATAAGATCAAAATGAGCACATAATTTCCTGGCCTTATCCAGCCTTAAGCCTGGGTATTTTCTTAGAAAATCTTGAACTGCCATGTTCATCAAAGAGCTAGGCAAGGTATGTGTGAGCTTTCCCAGGCTAAGGACTGCCAGTAGGTTTGACATCTTATATATAAAGGTGCAAACGTGAGCGGCCTAAGAATGCACTTCCGGCGCCAAGGAAACCAGATGATTCAACCCGAGTGTGTTGGAGGTGGTAATAAACAGATGTGTATAGTAAAAGCAAAATATGTTTGATCACATTAAAGTTTATAATTTCAGACTCCCCCGATATATACTCTTTTTAAACCCAACATTAGCCCGGCTGATGTCCTGCCTGACATCCGGATTAAGTAGCACCAATCAGATCCAACAGGCAGAGATGATTCATCCAATAGCCGTTCGCTACATGGGTATAAAGGGATATTGACGGCGCCACGTAGCCACGCCCTCAGTTGAAGTCGGAAGTGACGAAACGCGTCAGGGCGTGGCTACACAGCGCTACACAGGAAGTCTTTGTGCGTTCCACTGCGCTCCACCATCATCCAATCGTACCCAGGACACAGCACACCATCGCATCCGCAGCACTAGCGCGGCCCCTGTGGACGGGAGGACACCAGTGAGAGGCGGTGAACTCGTTTTTATTTGGTTTTACTCATTCATAACCACTGTACGGGCATACATTAGGGGCTTGTCATCCAGCTTGGCTAAAGGGCTGTTGTGCAGGCGTTACTGTACCATGAATATGTTATTGTTTTTGTCTCCACATATGACCCTGCTTGAGTATTAACCCATACAGTACCAGTCTGATCTGAAGGTTTGTTCCTTTGTGGTAAGCACACATCCCATTATCTTTGGGATTTATCCACAGTTTTTGGTGCATTATCTGGTGCCAGGTGCACTTATACCAGCTATAGATCACCTTCCACACCATCAGTATCATTCAGGTTTCACCACTTATTTATTTATTTGGATGATTATCCACGTATTAGCGCTGTTTTTATCAATTTGAACACCGGTTCACGCTTATTGATTTTACTTGTCATATACTTGAAAGGGCTTTACCCCCCCTTTTAAAAATAGCTGCTCACAAAGGCTGTGCCATTTGACCACTTCTGGCATAACCGTTTTCACAGCATATTTTGCTTTTACTATACACATCTGTTTATTACCACCTCCAACACACTCGGGTTGAATCATCTGGTTTCCTTGGCGCCGGAAGTGCATTCTTAGGCCGCTCACGTTTGCACCTTTATATATATTCTACATATAGATATTTATATTTATATTTATTTATATTTTTTTCCGTGGCCGCCATGGACGCAATAAACTTCCTGAGTGAGAGGAACTTGGATATGAACACTATCTTTTCTGTGAATGAACAAACCACCGCACAAACAAATTATAACACAACATTAACCACCCTTGGTAACATCCTAGAGAAACAAATCAGGACATGGTGGGATATTTGCACATTGGAGCAGTATTTGAAAGAAAAAAATATTATAAGAAGTCTGAGATGGGAAGTGACACCACAAGATGGATTAGATGATAGAGACTCTATGGTCGAATGGCTAGAGTTCTTTAATGGAGTGGGCCACAAACTACAGGACCTCATCCTAAAAAGGAAAAAGAGGAAAATGGTGAAATTAGAAACAAAGATAAATGAACTAAATACACTGTTAGATCCCATCAAGGACTCCCAACAAGTTATTGATTTTAATAACAGAATAAAGAAACGCTTAGAGAAGGTTGACAAAGAAACACAAAAAACAAAGACTAAGAAATTTCATAGAGATATGGGGGACTTCAGAACAAATACCATTTACTTATGGCAACAAACTAATACTATAGACACAGGTGAAAATGAAATAATGGAGACACAGCAGCAAGAACAGGCTACTGGTGAACCACAACCCTCCACTAGTACAGCTCCACAAGCTGCTAATGGAAGAATTTTGGGTTTTTCACAAGAACCCAACCGTTCCTCCACACCTGCTAGAAGAGGTTCTAACAACAATACAAGAGGGAAGAATAGGAATATGGCCCCCTCCAACCATAACTATAATCAAAGGCCAGCCCACACGGATACATATTATCCAGTCCCTGTCTATAACAGGTATGAACCCTTAAGGGACGAAGAATATGAGATGAGGTACCAAACACCCCGTCCTTTTTTAGGGAGAGGCCGGGGGTGGCAGAAAAGGGGGAGAGGGGCATCATCCAACAGGGGGAGAGGCACGATACAGCCACAACAATATCCACAATACAGAGAGGCCAACCAAGCACCTCCACACAGGGAACCACAATGGAGAGACCACCCTCAACCGGAACAAGAGAGGAGCACTTATCCGGGACCCTGGAGAGGAGAACCAGAGGTTGCAGAGCAGGGAGACGGACAAAAAAGCACCAAAAAAAGAAGAGTGAGGGAATACGACTAGGGGGCATTTTTAACTTAACGGAAACGATTTTAACGGATAAAGAGACGAACATTCTTAATTTAGGACTAAAATGTGGACTAAATCGTCCAATCAATAAATTTGATGTTTTTATCGATATACACAAATATACCAGAAGATTAAGCATGAAAAAATATTTTTTAAATAAATACCCCAACACTATAGCCAACATCCCTATTCTGCCCAAAGACAGTGGATTACGTAATAAATCCCTTTTCAATCCCCTTGTAGGCTCAAACCAGCCCCTGGACGTATTTAAGGGTCTTCTGTTACGTGACCTAGAGCAGATTAAACCCAAAAAAAACGTAAACCCAAGACATATAAGGGATGGGATTGAATTACTTGAAAAAAGAAAGGAAATAGTGATCAGACCGGCGGATAAAGGGGGTGGCATAGTGATTTTAAACAAAGAATTTTATCACACACAAATGTGTGACATGCTATCAGATACCAATACCTATATGAAACTTAAAAAGGACCCCACATCACAATATGAAAGCAATCTACAAAAACTTGTACAAATGGGATACCGGTCTTGTGCGATATCAAATAGGGAGAGGAAATACCTGGTACCAAGCAATTGTAGGATCCCAACCATCTACACACTTCCCAAAATCCATAAGGATGTGCAAAATCCACCAGCAAGACCTATTGTGAATGGAATTGGATCAGTCACATCCAGGTTGGGCCAATTTCTGGACCATTTTCTACAAAAAAGCGTTACTGTTACCAAAGCTTTTTTGAGGGACACCAAAGACCTGTTGATCCAGCTACAAGAAATTGACCTAACAGGCAGGGATGAAGTATACCTAGTGACGGCAGACGTGTCATCTTTATATACAATAATCCAGCATGACGATGCTCTGTTAGCTCTGAACTGGGCCCTGTCGAAAAGAGAAGACCTGTCCCATAACCTTAAAGTATTCCTGCGGAATTGCCTAGACTACTGTCTGGGACATAACTATTTTTGGTACAATGATTGCTTTTATACACAAAAGAATGGGGTTGCAATGGGCGCTAAATTTGCACCGAGTATTGCGAACCTTTTTATGTCCGAGTGGGAAGATAAAACCATTTTTAACAAACAGCGGGAGGAGCTTCTCTTTTACCGTCGCTATATTGATGATTTGTTTTTTATCTGGACAGGTTCCATTTTAACATTAGAAGAGTTTTTAAAGGATCTGAATTTAAATAACTACAACATAAACTTGACCAGTGAATATAACATACAAAGTATACATTTTTTGGACCTTAATATCTTTAGAGATGGGAATAAATTAGGTACCAAAGTATACTTTAAGCCGACAGACTCTAACAGCTACTTGCCCATCCAAAGTGGTCACCATCCAATGTGGTTGAGGAACATTCCAAAGGGACAACTAATGCGCGTCAGACGTAATTGTAGCAATGACACAGACTTTAACTCACAGGCTCTTATACTTAAAGGGAAGTTTTTGGAAAAAGGATACATGAACAGAGACCTTGATAAAGTCATTGAAGAAATAGCACTCCTACCCCGGGAATCCTACCTCACCACAAGACAACCACAAAACAAGAAGAATGTACATGAATGGAGTTTCATTTCGGGATTCCATAGTCAATATAAAGAGGTTGAACTTATCTTTAAAAATCACTGGCACATTCTGTTCCTTGATAAAACATTAAATCCAGTACTACCAATTAAACCTGGTTTCATATACAGGAAAGCTGTAAGTTTTGGAGATAAAATAGTAAAAAAGATCTTGGATCCTCCAAAAAAAACCCCAACCTTTTGGGATAAAGATGGCTTTTTTCCTTGCAAAAAATGCCTCCCTTGCAAAGAAGCTGACAGACTAAGGAACTATATTGACACGTTTACCTCTACGTCTAACAACATCCAGTTCCCAATAAAATCATTTATTACATGTAATACTACCTATGTGGTTTACATGCTCGAATGTCCCTGTCACTTGATGTACATTGGAAGGACCAAAAGAAAGCTAAAAATCCGATTAGCTGAACACATTGCCAATATCAAATTAGGATATAAAGATCACAATGTGTCACTCCACTTTATGTTACACCACAACCGGAACCCTGCCGGTTTGAAATTTTGGGGCATAGACCACCTTGAACCACCCTGGAGGGGCTGTAACCAAGTCAGGGAGCTATCCAAACGCGAGACGGAATGGATATATTCAGCAGGAACTCTGGCTCCAAAAGGGTTAAACATAGAACTGGACATAAACTGCTTTATTAGTGATCATTAATATTGGCTCCTCCCATCTCCACAGTATGACAGTCTCTCCTATATGCTACATGGTCTATGAATGACCACCGAAGACCCCCTCCTCACTTATCCGCTCCCTCTTGCACATATTTATATATGATTATTAGTTATTTATATATAAAAAAGATACAGTGATTTTTAATCCTTTTATCAATCTTTTTTATGCAAGGGTATTTTTTACATATTTTATATGTAATTTTTACATCCATCCGAGTGAATTTTATTTGATATGCCTAACTTCCCCTCTCTTATATATTTTAAACCATTGTTCTCTATTCTATGTAGATATGTCTTTTATACATATTTACATAATATTATACATATATATTTTTTAATTAATTAATTGATTTTTTTATATATGTATTTTTAGGAATTTTTTATGCGTCTATACCTATAGATATATCTATTTATCCTAATTTTATTTTTATTTTTATATTTATATCAACTCTCTTCAAATACTCACTTATAGAAATATATATGTGCGCATATCTCCTTATGCCTAAACACATGTATATGACCCATACACGCCAGATATGACTAATCCGGGTCATGGAAAATGTCTTCTGTGATATACACTTGAAGCCGCCACTTCTCAATTTCTGGGGTTTGAAGATATGGGAAAAAGAAGAAAAAAAGAAAAAAAGAAACATTCTTTTTTACTCTATAGACACGATTAATCTTTGAACGCTGATTCAGTATGTAGACCTAAAACATGTTTCTAACCATTGATGCACAGTTATGGGTGTTATCTAGCGTTATTATAACACTGACCCGATGACCTATGTCCTCCGTGTGCGAGTACTTATAACTATTATCTATCGGAAACAACAGATAACACTCTATGGTCAATAAAACACACTTATAGTGTATGCGACCTATGTGAGATACATATGATACTCCTCACATAAAACTACACTTTTAAAATCTCTATTTAGCCCTACACAGCTTGTCAGTGCTATTCCCGCGATGTAAATTTGGGTAGTTAGACACGCCCACCCACAGTAATTGGATATCTCCAATCTCATGTGCGTCTCTCTAACACTCCATAATAATAAAACAGCAAGTTTTACTTCTATGTCGTAACAACAAAATAAGCTTATTACATCATTGAATATCTGCTCCTTCTTAGTCTTTGCAGACACTTTATACTTCTGCTCGTTTTTCTATAAAAATATAGAATAAACCCACTCAGTACTACTCTGCCACGTTGCTCTATTAAGACAAAACAGCAAATAGTACGTTTTTATAACAATGAGGTCACAGATCTCTTTTTATTCCATTAGGTCAAATATGTTTGATCACATTAAAGTTTATAATTTCAGACTCCCCCGATATATACTCTTTTTAAACCCAACATTAGCCCGGCTGATGTCCTGCCTGACATCCGGATTAAGTAGCACCAATCAGATCCAACAGGCAGAGATGATTCATCCAATAGCCGTTCGCTACATGGGTATAAAGGGATATTGACGGCGCCACGTAGCCACGCCCTCAGTTGAAGTCGGAAGTGACGAAACGCGTCAGGGCGTGGCTACACAGCGCTACACAGGAAGTCTTTGTGCGTTCCACTGCGCTCCACCATCATCCAATCGTACCCAGGACACAGCACACCATCGCATCCGCAGCACTAGCGCGGCCCCTGTGGACGGGAGGACACCAGTGAGAGGCGGTGAACTCGTTTTTATTTGGTTTTACTCATTCATAACCACTGTACGGGCATACATTAGGGGCTTGTCATCCAGCTTGGCTAAAGGGCTGTTGTGCAGGCGTTACTGTACCATGAATATGTTATTGTTTTTGTCTCCACATATGACCCTGCTTGAGTATTAACCCATACAGTACCAGTCTGATCTGAAGGTTTGTTCCTTTGTGGTAAGCACACATCCCATTATCTTTGGGATTTATCCACAGTTTTTGGTGCATTATCTGGTGCCAGGTGCACTTATACCAGCTATAGATCACCTTCCACACCATCAGTATCATTCAGGTTTCACCACTTATTTATTTATTTGGATGATTATCCACGTATTAGCGCTGTTTTTATCAATTTGAACACCGGTTCACGCTTATTGATTTTACTTGTCACAGGTTTGACATCTTGTTACACATAATATTGCCATACTTAAGCTTGTGTGGGGTCAACCTGGGCCTGCAAAGCCTTCAGCAAAAGCGTTGAGCAAACAGTTCGAGGAGAGCAAAAGTTTGGCCCAAACATTGCCTGTTTCTTCTTTTGGCGAACACCAGAATGTTGAGATGTTCACCTGCCGAGTGCCCCACAATGCACTGTACAGTGCATTTCAAGCCCTATTTGGGCAAAGTGTTGACCAATCAGGGCATAATAAATAGCTGGTTGTTAAGAAACAGGCTGGGAAGCTGGCTGTTGCGTCCTTAACAATGGATGAGTCCCCACTGACAGCTGAATAAAAAAAACATTGCCGACAATAGAATGAAATGTGTGTGGGTCCCCTCTAATTAATACCAGATCCTTATAAAGCATTCAACCTGGTAGGCCAGTAAAGGTGGCAATAAGAAATTACCTCCCTTAACCATACCAAGCCACATGCCCTCAACATTGGGGGGTGCTTTGGGGCAGGGGGGGGGGCTCTTTCCCTACCACCCCAAAGCACCTTGTCCCCATGTCGATGGGGCAAGGGCCTCTTCCCCACAACCCTGGGCTGTGGTTGTGGGGATCTGCGGGCAGGCAGCTTTTCAGAATCTGGAAGCCCCCTTTAACAAGGGGGCCCCTATATCCTGGCCCACCCCTGTGTGAAAGAGTATGAGGTACATTGGGGGACATTGTTTTTTATATTTAATAAAAAATATTTTTTTATCAAAAATAAAATAGAGCTTTCTTTTGGTGGTATTTGATCGCCTCTGTGGCTTTTATTCTTTGCGCTATAAACAAAAATAGAGCGACAATTTAAAAAAAAAATACAATTTCTTTTAGCTATAATAAATATCCCCCAAAAATATATAAAAAAACAATCTTTTTCCTCAGTTTGGGCCGATACGTATTCTTCTACATATTTTTGGTAAAAAATTGCAATAAGCGTTTATTGACTGGTTTGTACAAAAGTTATAGCATCTACAAAATAGGGGATAGTTTTATGGCATTTTTATTAATATATTTTTTTTACTAGTAATGGCGGTGATCATCGATTTTTATCGTGGCTGCGACATTATTAAGCACACATCGGACACTTTTGGGACCATTGTCATTGATACAGCGATCAATACTATACAAACTGCACTGATTATTGTAAAAAAATTACACTAGCAGTGAAGGGGTTAACGAGAACTGGGTGCTGAGGGGGAGTTTGTCATAGGGATGTGTTCTAACTGTGGGGGGGTGTAGCAACATGTGCCAGGGAGCTGTTATCAGTGTCCTGTCACTAGTAAAAATGGGGAAATGCCTGTTTACATCAGCATTTCCCTGTTCTTCCTCTCTGAGAGATGACCATCGGTATCCCACGGACATCAAGTCCACGGGACCCGTGGCCGGACTCACGGAGCTCGCAGCTGTTGCAAGGAATTTTATTAGGTAACATTCTGTTCTTTGCAAGAATAGTTGTCCTGGTTGACAGTGTGTTGGCACTAACTATGCTTAAAACTTAAATCCTGACCCTACGGAATGCCACCACATCAACAATACCGCTCCTTGTGCTCCTCCTATACGTGCTGAGGCCTTAGAGTCACTGTTCCTAGCTATACAGTAGCAGCCCCTGAGACACCAGGAAGCTTTTCACCTCCCCTTCTGCTGTGCCTCAATTGCTTTGTCTATAATGCCACACAACAGTGTAGCCAATCAGCTGCTAACTTCAGCTTGTTCAATTAAGCCTTGACAAAAAAATGGAAGCTACAGTATTGAATTTCTATGCAGAACTGCACCAGATTTTGCACTCTTTTAGTAAATCAACCCCATTTTCTGCTACAGCAGGAAGACCACAGGAATTGTGACACTGATGCCTGTTGCCATCACCATTGTGCTTGTCTCCTCAAAAGGTGACAATACGATGCATGCATCCTGTATGAGGAGCCCTGGCAAAGGGAGAAGAACCCCAGCTCCCCTGAAACTGTCCTTATGCCATACTTGCACAGATATACATTTATGGCCCTCTGATGAATGTGCAGCTGAAGTTTCACCAGGTGTGCATATGATATATCAGGCAGTGTGTGGGCAGATGGAGTTATCACCAAGCTCCCTACTGGCTGGGTATGACTCTCTGAAATGATTACAAACTCTTCTGAATTGTCTCAGAATTCCCTGTAAACCAAGCTATCTATAAAGGAAGCACTGTAGCACCCGGCTGAAGATGAGTGGTGGTTCAGAGGATGACTCACCTGAAAAGTACATTCAAAGGAGAAGGAAATGGAGGAAACTGAGCTGTTGCCATCACCTGTAGGGATGCAAGGTGGCACAACAAGCTCCAAATGTGTATCCTTCCTCTTTCCTGGCTTCCAGCAGTGTTGCCTAGTGAGCCATAAATGATAAAACACCACCGTCCATTAGGGATGAGCCCGATGTTCGAGTCGATCAAAATAGTATGCGCCAATATATTGGCGCAGGGTTCCCCTTAATATCCATACCAGACCTGAAGGGCCTGGTATGGAATTTGGGGGACTCCCATGTATTTTATTTTTTTAATTTTGGTTTGGGGTTCCCCTTAATATTCATACCAGACCCAAAAGGCCTGGTAATGGACTGGGGGGGAAACCCATGCTGTTTTTTTCAATGACTTTTATCTGTATTGCTGGGACCCGACAATTCATTATAGCCGTGAACAGTTTAAAATAACTTTTTTTCCTTTAGAAATGTAATTTTGTGCAGGGACTGTTCTAAACACGGGGGAAAAATGCTATTTTACAGGCATAATATAGACACCCCCAGGTACGAAATTTTAAGGAATATTTCACTTTTACTGTTTCATTTCATATAAAATCAATGTTTGGTGATGTGCTCCTGAATAGTAAGTGCCAGCAAGGTCACACTGACATATATATATATCAAAATATGTTAGACATCCATGACTCAAATGTAGAACATCATTCAAAAAGTATAAATATAAATGAGCTGAACTGATAAAATCAAATATAAGTCCATAAAGTGAAATATAGTGCAAATGGTGCTAATGATGGAGCAATAAACAATTCATATTGAATAAATAAATAAATAAACTCAACTGATGAATAAAAGTCCATATGGTGAAATGAATAAATAAACTGAACTGATCAGTAAAAGTCCATACAGTGGAAAAAAATGGAACAGGTGAAAATGATGGAGCAGTGAACAATTCCTACAGAGGACATAAAGTGCAAGTGTGATAATAAGGTGCTGTATAGCATAAATAAGTGATGTTGTGACTTCAATAAAATGAAATCTTCAGTGACTTCAGTGGATGAAATCTTCAGTGTGTGTTACACCCGTAGGCGTACTACCTTCTTACCTTACTGTTGTAAGGTAATCAGTGTGTCAGGGTGTAAGGGCTAGATGATCGCTCAAGGAGAAGGGTCCTATCCACGTTCCTTTCCAGGGGGTTCCGGTGTCTCTATAGCCTGATACCTGCTTCCTCTAATATCCCATCTCCTGGGGTAGGGTCAGTCAGTATGGATCCGCTCAGGTAAATAGATGTAGGACAATTTTAGAAAGAAAGGGACCTCTATAGAGTAGTAGGTTAATACTAATTTATTTGTAATCACAATAAAAACACATAGAGGTACTCACATTTAATATAGTAAAAGCATGCACATGGTAAAAACATAGTAAAAACAAGCACAGAGCTTGTGACCTGATGTCACTTTTGGGTGAAAAGTTTTTTTCTGCTATGCTCAGACTTCCTGTTCTACAGTGTCTATGTTTGTTCTCCATGCCCCTGCTGTCTATGAGAATGTAGCCACCTTCTCCTGTTTGTCCCCAAAATGAACTACACATTTACATGCAGACACATTCAGCCAAACAAACAAAGAAAAACAGAACCATGGTATACTTGAATTAATTTTACTTTAAAGCATAAAAACCAAACCAAACAATTAAGTCAATAAACCATATAGCAATTCCTTAAATACAGCTGAGCAAAAATGCATATTGCTTATTCTACAAACACTTGTGACAAAATTGTAAATGGAGATCCCTTGTCCCCAAATGCGAACAATGATTTTTGATGAATAATTACATGAAAGGTTATACTAAACCCATATGTTCAAATAATAATAATAATAATAATTATAATAATAATAATATTATATATATATATATATATATATATATATATATATATATATAATACACAGTATATGTCACATGTGCATGAATCGACTGCTCATAGATATACTAGTGTATTCTATTTTTTCATATTTTATACATATTCCTTCAGGAGATGAAGGCAGGTCTTCTTTCATGTATCTTTAATTGTAGAAGTGGGAAATATCTCACTCAGAATTCAAACCATTTGAACTATGGATGTGCTCTAAAATCTGTACATTAGAATCAGGACCCGAACAAAATGATTGGTCACATGACATTTTCTTTTTCTCTTGATGAAATATAAGTGGTCTCTAAGCCAATTACGTAATCTTCTCATAGTCTTTCCTTTGTACTGAATCTAACACTTTGTGCAAGTTAGAACTCAAGGTGGTTGCCTTTCTACAAATTGCATGTCTAGATCCAATATATCACCCAATCCAATGTCCTCATAGAGTAAAGATAAATGTATCCTACTAGCTTTTTTTAATGGTTTCATATTCCAAACGATAAGGTACCACATGGAAAAAAAATGTTTGTTTCTGCCTACCTTACCTGCCTCCACCTTTTATTTTATTTTCAAATATTTTATTGAATTTTATAGGTTACAACAATTATAATACCAAAGTATTAATAGCAATAAAATAGGAATAGGCATCGGCAGTCAGAAAAGCTTCTCCTTTGAAAAGTAAATAACAATAATTAACACATAGGGTTGTTTGGTGATACAATATATCATTAAGTGTCATAATCAAGAGTATAAAGGGGAGTGAGTCGTCAAGGTGTTGTAGGATAGTTGGGGGAATGTGTTTGGAAATTTCAGGTCCAAGTTCCTACATTTTGGCTTGGCATTATCTGGCATGTACGTCAAGAATCCCATCCATTCTAAACTTCACCTGCCTTAGTTAGTAGATCAGGCGTAAGGAGAAAAAATTATAAATTAGGTGAGGGGGAAGAGGGAAGGAAGAAGATGCCAACAGGGACCAATGGTTTAGAGAACCAGTTGAAGGTTGAACTTTGTGGTGAGGTGGGTATTATATGCTCTCAGGGAAGTAGTAGAGAGCTATCAAAGCCTGGGGGGTGAGTATTGTTTAATCCAAGGGTTCCATAAGGATTCAAAATTGGATAATTTATCAAGCAGAATTGCTTCAGTTTTTGCATGAATCGTGGATTGTGTGACTCTGTTTGACTGATACTTTGCAAAGTGAGTCCGATTTCCATGCTTTTGCTATAGTATTTATTTAGCTGGTTATAAAAAGTAGTAATTTGAATTCATGGTGGGTTTTGGTTTGGGGTTTACTGTTCAGGAGTGCTACTGATGGATCAGGTGTTAAGGTTACGTTTACCATGGTGGAGAGAATTTAGAAAATTTCAGACCAAAAGGAGCAAACTTTTGGAAATTTCTACCAGATATGTACATATGAGCCGGGGCAGTACAGCCTCGGAAACAGTGGGAGGGATATTGAAGGAAGAATTTATATATTCTGGTTGGGACGAGGCACCATCTGATTAGTACTTTATAATTGGTTTCAAGAGCCACTATATTTGTTGTGGCTGATTTGGTTTCTTGCGAGATTTGAACCCAGTCTAGGTATTTCTAGGTATTTTGGATGGAGATGAAGATCAGTTTTCCATGTGTTTGTATAAGTAGGAGGTAAGGATGATATGTGAGAGTAATTGGACATATATGTCAGAAATAAGTCCACGTCTGTGGGGGTCAGATTTGCAAGCATTTTCAAGGACCGTGAAGTCTGAGGTGTTTGAGTCTGGGGGTGTGTTGTGTTTAAAAAAAAAAATACTATTTGGAGGTATCTAAAGTTTTTTTGTGGATGAAGGAGTATGTGCTTTGCGTAAGGTTGTGAAGGGTATGATATTTGTGGATTTGAAGAAATTATGGGCTCGGATCGATCCTGCATTTGACCATGCTAAGAAAGAAGTCGAGGAGGACCAGGCTGGATAGAAGGAAGGGCTATGTAGAAGGGAAAGCAGGGGATTGTGTTTAGATTGGAGTCCAAATTAGGTTTTCAATCTGTCCCAAATTGAAAGACTATGTTTGGTAATAGTATTTTTGATTGTCTTCTGTTGTGCAGGGGTTAACCATAGTAAATTTGCAGTGGATAGAAGATCACAGTCGACTGACTCCAATGCTACCCATAGCAGAGATTTGTGGAATGATATTTGGGAAGCTGTGCTAATTGAGCTGCATAATAGTATTTGGTGAAATCCGGTACACTAAGCTCTCCTTGTATATGGGGAAAAATAACGTGGATTTTGGTAAACAAGGTTTGCGTTTGCCCCAAATGAATTGAATTGTTTTGCGTTGTAATATGCATAGAAAATGTGAAGGGATCATTATAGGTAGCACTCTAAATAGGTATAAAAGTTTAGGGAGGATAGACATTTTGATCACTGTTATTCTACCCATCCATGCCAATGGTAGGGAAAATCAAACATTTTTAAGAGTCTAGTAAATTGTGTAAGAATTGGTGGGTAATTGACAGCGTAGAGATCAGCCAGGTTTGCTGCAAAGTTTATACCTAAATAGGAAATATGTGTAGTCTACCGGACAAATGGTAGAAAGTCATGTAGTTGAGTTTGAAGCATAGGAGATAATGAAATGTTTAGAGCTTTAGATTTCTTAAAATTTATCATTAGGCCCCATATTAGTACAAAATTGGAGAGAATGTCCATGAGAGGTGGTGCTGATAACAGGGGCGAAGTCAAAAATATCAGGACATCATCTGCAAACAGGCATAGCTTGTGTCGATGGCCTCCAAGTTCCAGACCTTTAATGTTTGGGTTGGAACAAATGAGTTATGCTAGGGGTTCGATGGCTACCCTGTCTGGTACTGTACCTCTCTCGATAACAAAGGGGTCAGAACGGTTTTCTGAGCCAGATATATAGGCTTTTGGGTGTTGATATAGGGTATTAATCCATCATAGGAAGCATGTTCCAAATCCCCAATGTTGAAGTATTTATGTAGATAGGGCCAAGATAGTGAGTCAAAAGCTTTTCGTATATCTAATGAGAGGAAACAGGTAGGGATGCGGCAAGAGCTAGCTGCATAGGCAAGAAGTGTAGCTCGGCAAATATTGTCACCCACTTGTCTAAAGGGGATAAATCCAGTTTGGTCTTTGTGAATTAATGTTCCTATAATGGGATTAAGTCGGGTTGCAAGAATTTTAGCCAATATCTTAAAAAAAGATCTATCTTATAAAAAAGAAAAAAAAAGTTTTTTTTATACATACCTGAAGTGCCTTTTGCTAGGCAGATCATCCTAATCTGCAACTTCCTGATCCGTGGTCCGTCTTCTTTTCTTCTCTTATATATTGGATTCAGATATACAATTATGACAAATCGTGAGCAAAAAGGCTTACATCTATCACCTAGTCTCTTTAATATAAAAAAAAGAGCTACCGCCAAGTTAAATATGTTTTGAAAGGTTTAAATCTGAACTCCAGGAAAAACCCTAGCTGAGGGGCTTCCCATACATGACGTCTAGGAGTAGAGGAATACACTGCAATACCTACCTTGCTCCTTGCTCTGACAGACTTCCCCCACCTGTGCAAAACATCAACTGACTTTCCTTTTCTGATGTCACATACCAATCAGGAGCAGTGGTTCTGTATTGCACCTGAGGATGAGAAGTCCCACTAATGACCAGAAGAGTGAGAGAAGAGCTGATTGCTGGATGCCTTCCATAATAAATAATGGTATTACATTTTGTTTGTCTAACACTAGACCTGAATTTCAGCTTTAAATATTTACCCCATCAAGATATTGCATCTGACATCTTTTGGGGTGACTCACAAGCAGATGTATCCTTGCAAATACAGGTAAGTCTATTCTCATAAAACAACCTGTCAGTTGTAACTAGACATGTGCATTCGTTTTCATCCGAATGCATTTTTGGCTGAATTTCTGGGATTTTTGCATTTGTTTTAACAAACGATAACGAATGCGCGGTATCCGAAATCTGACAGATCCAACATAAAAAATGCCTTATTTTTGTTCTGTTTCGACAGTAGTTCGATATAGATAGAAGATTCAACATGACGGTGACAATACCGGTCTTTGTCTATCGAATCTGCGGTCAAATGTGCCTAACCTAACTCTATTAGTCCAAGATTATTCAACATAGAGAGAAAAGATTTGACATAGAGACATGAAAATTTGACGAAGCAGCTAAAAACTTATGTTCACCGCAAGCGGACATTTATGGTCAAATGCTCCACCCATAGGCTATAGAAGAATTCAAAATAAATATAATTATTACTAGTCATATAACATTAGAGTTCTACTATAGCTTGTGGGTGGAGCATTTGACCGGAAATGTACGATTGCAGCGTCGTATAGTTTAGCTGATTCATTGAATCTTCTTAGAACATTTGACAGACACCATAAGCCTTTAATTAACAGATTCAACCTTAATTCGGATTTTTAGGCAAATGCATTTTTTAATGAAATGAAATAAATAAAAACGAATTTCGGGAGTAACTAAATAAATGTATTTTTCGGACGAAACCGAAATCCCGAAACAAAATATTTCAGTGTGAACATGTCTAGTTGTAACACTAAGGCCGCGTACACACGGTCGGTCCAAACCGATGAAAACGGACTGAAGGACCTTTTCATCGGTCCAACCCGATCGTGTGTGGGCCCCATCGGTCAGTTATCCTTCGGTCGAAAATTTTAGAACTTGCTTTAAAATTGAACCGATGGACGCCTAACCGATAGGTCAAAACCGATGGTTAGTACGCAAAAGCATTGGTTAAAAACCTGCGCATTCGCAGAATCAAGTCGACGCATGCTTGGAAGCGTTGAACTTCATTTTTCTCTGCACGTCGTTGTGTTTTACGTCACCGCGTAGGACTTGATCGTTTTTTTAACTGATGGTGTGTAGGCACATCAGACCATCAGTCAGCTTCATCGGTTAACCGATGTTGGACCGTTCTCATCATATGGACTGATCGTGTGTACAGGGCCTTAGGGGTGTATTTCTAAAATAAAATCCATACAGCTATTTATCCTGTGAAATTGCCTGTACATTCATTATGTGGGAAATGTGCAAAATCTAATGTCCTGGGCTTTTTTTTTTTTTTTAGTTTAAAAGTTATTCAATTAAAATAAAAAAAATTAAATAAAAACAGTGCGAATGGGGAAACTGCCACATTGCTGCCACTAAAGGGCACTGGGTATCGTGGGAAATAAGTAAACTCCTCAGCTCCATCTAATGGCTATAATGTGGTATTTTCCCAATTCATGCTGTTATTTTTTAAGTAAATACAATTTAAACTGCAAATAATACAGTCTGAGACCATGCATTGTTATGCATATTTTTTTAAATATACCTACACATATGTTGGTAATGCTCAAGCTTGCGCAGAGTGTCAGATCTAATTTGGATACAGATCATAGAGTGCATAGATAAATTAGTCAAAGTTTACCTTTATTTCAGTAGATTGCTTTTATGGCAAACTGAATTTGTTTGGGACCTTATTTTACAAGAACTGACATCTTTACAATGGAATTCATGAAGTACCAAGAAAAAAATGTTCTTTAATATTCCAGTGCAATGATTTCTCTTGTAAACCAAAAATGTCATCTCAATGTCACAGATGTCCCCAGAAGTAACATACATTAAAAGTAGAATCCTCATTAGATCTAGCCTGGTTACCTGTGGTCTGGAACACCACAGTGCATTCTGGGAAATGCTAAGTGACCCTTGAAACTACAGATGATCAAATTTGTTGAGATTTCACATGGTATTTGTTGAACCCATCACAGGTCTGAAAATTGCAAACTTAAACCCCAACAAACTAAATGGGGGTTGAATCTTGAAAATAGATTTATGCCATTTTCAAGGATAATTTACAAGGGGCATTTATACAAAGGGCATGGAGAGCTGGGCATTGCAATGAAGGACACGTACCAATGCAAAAGTAGAGGTGTCCTTTTATGTGATTTTGAGGGCAACATGGGAAAACGTCAATGGTTTTAATTACATGTTTGGGAGAAACTGTATGTGGTGCTACAGAATAGTATGATTCTCACAAACAGTGTTGGTTTCTTGGTATACTGACATCACATATTTTTCATATGAAATTAATCTTTTTTTTTATATTATTGCTTTTCTGAAGTAAAGCAACAACAAACGCACCAATTCATTAAAACTTGGGGGGAAAAAAAGCTTTTTTAGATACTTTACTGTATTGGCTGTAATGCCATTTTTTTTTGTCATCCAGTGGTAATATGCCTGAATTGAACAGATGAAGTAGCAGCTACAACAGATCTAAAAGTTATAGAAACATGCACTTAAAAAAAAAAAATTTAAAGCTCTTCAGCTTTGGACAAATTGACCAGTGGCAAAACAGTTTCATTATATAAATGGTAGATAGTTGATAGACTACTTTTTTCATAATATCAAAAACCAAAAGGAGGATATGGGAAAAAGAACATCATCCAAATTTACCAACAAGCTTTATGTCCTGTACACACGATCGGTTCGTCTGATGAAAACGGACCGATGGACCGTTTTCATCGGACGAACCGATCGTGTGTGGGCCCCATCAATTTTTTCCCATCAGTGAAAAAAAATAGAACCTGTTTTAAATGTTTCGTATTGTTAAAAAAACAATAGAAAAAAACGATTGTCTGTGGGGAAATCAATCGGTCAAAAATCCATGCATGCTCAGAATCAAGTCAACGCATGCTCAGAAGCATTTAACTTAATTTTTCTCTGCACGTCGTTGTGTTTTAAGTCACCGTATTGGACACAATCGGATTTTTAACCGATGGTGTGTAGGCAAGACTGATGAAAGTCAGCTTCATCGGATATCTGATGAAAAAATCCATTGGTTCGTTTTCATCAGACGAACCGATTGTGTGTACAGGGCATAATTGATTATATACCACTATCATAAAAGTCTTCCTTGCCATGACAATTATATTTCTCACCAACAGGTGCAATTTTTATGTAAAAGTAAGCTTCACAAATCTATGGGCAGTATATATTCATCTGATCCAGTTTCATCTTCTAGACATACCTCCATCTATTCATGTGCACATATATAGAAACTAGCATATTAAACATTGCAACAATATTTGTGAAAGTTTCAAATCATTGATTATTTTACTATAGGTAAATAATTAATTATAGTCACTCTTTAGAATAAATAGTCTTTGGTTTTAACCATTCTCTCCCATTATGGTTTAATTGCCATACATGTTTTTTCCATTCCTGGTGCTTCACAAAAGCACCTTAATGGTTAAAATCACTATGATTCAAAGTATCCATCCAGCAATGATCAAATTACAGGTGAAACTTGAAAAATTTGAATATTGTGTAAAAGTTCATTTATTCACTAATTCAACTTAAAAGGTGAAACTAATATACGAGATAGACTCATTACATGCAACTCAAGATAGTTCAAGCCGCGATTTGTCATAATTGTGATGATTATGGCTTACATCTCATGAAAACCCCAAATCCACAATCACAGAAAATTAGAATATTGTGAAAAGGTGCAATTTTCTAGGCTCAAAGTGTCCCACTCTAATCAGCTAATTAAGCCATAACACCTGCAACGGTTCCCTGAGCCTTTAAATGGTCTTTCAGTCTGTTTCAGTAGGAATCACAATCATGGGAAAGATTGCTGACCTGACAGTTGTGCAGAAAACCATCATTGATACCCTCCATGAGGAGTGAAAGCCTCAAAAAGGTAATTGAAAAATAAGTTGGATGTTCCCAAAGTGCTGTATCAAAGCACATTAAAAGAAAGTTATGTGGAAGGGAAAGTGTGGAAGAAAAAAGAGCACAAGCAGCAAGGATGACCACAGTCTGGAGAGGATTGTCAGGCCATTCAAAAGGTTGGGGACTTTCACAAGGAGTGGACTGAGGCTGGAGTCAGTGCATCAAGAGCCACCACACTCACACAGATCCTGGACATGGGCTTCAAATGTCGTATTCCTCTTGTCAAGCCACTCCTGAACAACAAATATTGTCAGAAGCTTCTTACCTGGGCTAAAGCAAAACAGACCTGGTCTGTTACTCAATGGTCCAAAGTCCTCTTTTCTAATAAAAGCTAATTTTACATATCATTTGGAAACCAAGGACCCAGAGAATATATGGGGCACTGCCAAGACAAATATGAGACATGAGACCGAACAATGCAGAAGAGCTGAAGGGTGCTATTGAAGCATCCTGCTCTTCCATAACACCTCAGCAGTGCCACAGGCTTATAGCTTCCATGCCACGCCACATTGCGGCATTAATTGCTGCAAAAGGGGCCCAAACCAAGTACTGAGTACATATGCATGCTTATACTTTTCAGAGGCCCAAATTTTGTTCTGTGTACAATCCTTGTTTTATTGATTGCATGTAATATTCCAATTTTCTGAGATTGCGGATTTGGGGTTTTCATGAGCTGTAAGCCATAATCATCACAATTATGAAAAATCACGGTTAGAACTATCTTGCTTTGCATGCAATGAGTCTATCTCATATATTAGTTTCACCCTTTTTTTTTCCCAAAAGTTTTTATTTGAAATTTTACGGGTACAAGTACATCGTTTATAACCAGTAAGCATGAATAAGTGCGTGCACAGCCGCCAAAAAAATGAACATCACAAATACATGCAATAACAATTAATACAGATACTGCATAAAACGAAAACCGGAGGTAGGTGCGGGCGCAGCCGCCAATTAAGTCATAATGCTAAGTGCCCCAATCGCCCTCACAGGGCCAAGCGACAACAGCAAAATGAGGCCTTAGGATAAGCGAAACTCATAATATTATGCAGGTGTAAGTATCAGAACAACAAAAAAGAAAAGAAAAAGGAAACACTGAAAACATCTTATTCCTATATTATCAGGGCCGGCACCTTCAGGGACTGGCGTCCGCTCCAGGTAACAAAGTCTAACTCAGACCGCACAATCGGGACAGAGACCTTACTAAAAGAGGAAAGGGGAAGGGAGAGGGACTTTCCGGGCGAGAGGGGTGAGCCTACCACAGCTCTATAGGGTCGTGGCCCATAGGAGACCCCGGTCAGCACCGTCATGACATAATACTCTTGTAATCCTCAGTCGAAGTAAAGTGGGTCCAGCAGGCCCATGTTCCTGAGAATTTAGACGGGGTGTTGTTTGCCTGGTGGATCAGTTCCTCCATCACCATCGTTTTTTGAATACGATTAAACCAATCTGGTATAGATGGTGGTGTGGGAGAGAGCCAGTTGAGTGGTATACACATCCTGGCTGCATTTACCATATGCATGGCTAGAGACCGACAGTATCCTTTCTGGAGCGACCGGCCATGGTGAAGGAGGAACTGAGCGAGCGTAAACTCCAGACTAAAAGTTGTTATGTGGGATATATAGTTGTGGACCTCTGTCCAATAAGTTTGGAGTTTGGGTCAGGACCACCATATGTGGAGGAAGGAGCCTTCCTTTTGATTACATCTCCAGCATGTTTTCGAGAGTGCGGGATTAATGCGGTGTAGTATTTCAAGCGGGATTTATACCATCTGGAGAGGATTTTGTACGTGTTCTCCTGTATCTGGACATTAACCGAACCCTTGTGGGCGAGCCTGTAGACGTCCTCCCATTCTGAATCTGCGAGATCCAGCGTGAGATCCTGTTCCCATTGTCGGTTGGTCCAATGGGTCTTAGCTGAGAGGGTAGAAAATAATAGGGTGTACATAGTCTAGATAAGGTGCCTCTGTAGTTCTCTGCTAGAGCAAATATTTTTGAATAAAGTGGAGGCCCTGGACAATTCGATCTTGGAGCCGACTTTGCAAAGAAGTGGCGGATTTGTACATATGTCCAGAATGGGAAGACGTCTTTGTGAATTTTGGTGGCAAGATCTGGCCAGCTAGTACGGTGGGGTGTGGCCAGTCCTCCGCCAAAAAGGCGGGGTGCATTCCTGGGGTGAAGTCAGGATTCAACCTAAGGGGAGTCATAGGGCCATACAAGTCGGAAATTTTATGTTTGGTGCAAGCCTCCCGAAAGTTCAGTAGGGAGGGGCGGATCAGGGGATGGTCTGTACATTCCCTTGGGACATTGCGCTGTGTGGTCCACGGGAGTTGGGAAAGAGGGAGGGGAGCATTGAAGTCACCTCCCAACACCAGTGTGCCGGTTTTAAAAGAGGCTAGAAGATCTGCTACAGAGTTAAAAAAAACGACACCTGGCGTGAATTTGGGGCATAGACATTAGCAAGAGTGATAGGTCTAGTGAGATGTGTGCCCTTCAAAAATAAGTACCTACCCTCTGGATCTGCCATCGACTCAGACAGTTGGAATGAGCAGTGTTTAGCAAACAATATGGAGACCCCTTTTGATTTGGTATTTGCATTGGTTGCATGGTGAACTGTGGGAAAATGATAGTTGCAAAGTTTGGGTGTGGATTCTGTTCTAAAATGTGTTTCTTGCACGAATACAATGTCGGCCTTAGCCCGATGCATAGACAATAGGAGTTGGGCCCGTTTCTCAGGAATGTTGAGCCCTCTCGCATTCAGGGATACAATTTTTAACGTAAGTCTGTCAGAGTTCTTCCCATTGTCAGACATTGTGTTCGTGAGCGGGATAGGGCACTAATGAGTGGAAGGTATGGAGTAGGTAGAGCTGTGGTAGGACCATACGGGGTCACTGGGAAAGGTCCCTCGGAGTAAAT
Organism: Rana temporaria; assembly: GCF_905171775.1. Lineage (NCBI taxonomy): Eukaryota > Metazoa > Chordata > Amphibia > Anura > Ranidae > Rana > Rana temporaria. The sequence continues at coordinate 225,059,535 of NC_053493.1, forward strand.
GACAGGGGGCTAGGACAAGGGGTAGGAATTACGGTCACTTACACAGACCCTTTCCCAATGTAAGGGGAAGGGGTCTGAGAAAGAAAAAAAAACGCGGGGTACGGGAAGCAGTCAGTGGTCGAGCACGAGATGGAGGACCACTGTGTAGGGGTTGTTTTGCCTTTCGGGAAAACTTTTGAACAATAAAAGGATATCTAGAAGTACCCTCCATCTCTTCCAGCACCCAGACATGCGTTAAGAGCTGGCAGGCGGGGCGTGCACATGTGTGAGGGAGTGCAGAGCAAATCCCTGTGCTGTGTCGGTCGAAAAAGAGGGGGAACGAGTAAAGGGAGCAACAGCGCAACTCAACCCTTAAACAAAACAATTGTTAGCAATAATAAGAACCTGTAATTCTAACTACCGTCAGGAGATCTCGGCTTAGGTCATAACCCAGGTGGTGAACGGAGCTTGCGGCTGAGAGCCATGACTAGGATGAAAATCCAGACCTGCGATGTGAAATTGTGCATGACTGAAATTGTCAGACATGCCAAAGGAAGAGATGCCCATCAGGGCTTGGCTCCTCCCCCTGATGTAACGGGACAATCTAACAATCTATGTTGGCGGGATCAGCCTATAAAGTGTAAAGTGTGCACCTCAAAAGGCTGAATTCAGCCCACCCTCCACCGGGAGCTTTTCGCTCTGAGGGAGCGCAGTGTGTACATGAGGCAGGAGTGGTTTAGGGACAGTGCACAATCATAATACCGTGTGAACAAAAAGCACCTCTTCCCTGTCCTGACTACAGCAGTACCCATTATAGCAGTATGAACAAAGAGAACACAGGTTAAGTTAAGAAAACACAACATTACCCCGCATTGTCCAGTGGGTTGTCCCATGGGTACCTGATCCGATTCGATCAAGGTAGTACGACCGAAAAGTTCCGCAGATAGTCAATGTCCCCCAAGTCCGGGGAACCGGTTGGGGTTGTCAGCTGGTCGGGTTGCAGTCAGCGCTCACCAGTCAAAGACGGGGTTAGAAGCGTGCGACGATTGTGGGAGAACCATCCGGAATAGTTAGGCCGTGGGTGACAGTAGTCCGGCGATGCAAGTGGTGGATGCTCGGTTGCAGGAGGTGAGTCCGGGGTAAAGTAGACAAAAAGTCTTCCGACAGCTCATGGGCAGGATCCCGTAGGCCCGGAGTCGGCGTGAGGCAGCAACAGTCTTCTCCAGTAACCGATTAAGCAGGGCATGGGGGTAGGTAAGTCAGAGCCATGGGAGCCAGTTCGCAGGAGGGTGGGTTCCCTTAGCGTTCCCCTCAGCGCATATTACGCAGGGGGGTTCAGGGTTCCGGGAGGACAGGGGGAAGCAGGCAACTGTAAGTTCATCCGGGCAAGCAAGCTCAACAGGAAATCAGTACCTGGGATACGGCTGGGCCGTGGGAATCCATCTAGCGAGAAATCACCGGGTGGTCACGGCGAGCTCTTCGCGGCATCGGAGCCGCCGACGGGCTGGTAGGTAGGGGATAGCCCTGTGCCAGGAGGCTGAGGCCTGAGGGGGAAGGAGATCTTCTCCTTCGGTATCTGATGTCCTGAGCCTCCATGGGTGGTAAATCCAGGTGTTTACAGAAAGCCTCCAAATCCTCAGGGACTCTTAGGAGAGCCGTACGGTTTAGGTGGGTGGCCTGTAGACCTAAGGGGAATTTCCAACGGTAGCGAATCCCCTTGTTTCTTAGAACTTCCAGGAGGGGACGTAGGTCCCTTACGGTTCTTGAGCATGATCGCTGAGAGGTCCTGATAGATTTGAATCGGGCGTCCATCATACTCCAGCCGATCCCTCTCCTGAGCTTTCTTGAGGATGGTCTCCTTGTTCTCGTAGTCGTTTATAAAGCAGATAATGTCTCTCGGGGGGGTCGGTGTCCCTACCCTGAGGGCGGAGAGCCCTGTGTATGCATTCCATGGCGATCCGTGTGTCTGGCAGCCTGTCCAAGAAGCGGTTAAAGATGCCCGCGACTGCAGGGGCAATATGATCGGTCTCAACAATTTCTGGGAGCCCCCTAATTCGCAAGTTGTGTCTCCTGCCTCTGTTGTCGAGTTCCTCGATGTGGCGTTGGAGGTCTCGGAGCTGTAGGGTGTGGGAGTCCAGTTTGTGGGCTACTCGCTTAATGGCGGTGTGTTGAACCATCTTTGCGTTCTCCACTCTCTGGACCCTGCCCGCAAACGCTTGTAATTCATGTCGGAGGTCGGAAATCGCCGCGGACAGGGGGTCTTTGATATCGGTCGCCACCGCATGGAGATCCTGGATGCTCAGTTGAGAGGTAGGAGCTGGGTGGGTCACCCCTGAAGTAGGAGATGGCACTGCAGGGAAGAGCGTGAGCTCGACATGCTGATGAGGTAGTGTGGAGGCGGGAAGCTGCGCCGCCATGACAGGCCTCTGTGTCCTGAATAGATCCGGAATCGACTGGTTTGGGCCGGCGACGTCTCTCGGGGACTGGGATTGAGAAACCGAACTTCCACAGGATGAAGTCCCCATGATTTATGCAGGAGAGATAGTGAGAATCCCGCAAATGAGTTTAGTTTGGGCTGAGGTGAGACGGAGCTCTCGGGTTAAGCTGCCATCTTCCTTCAAGGCAAACCACCTAGTTTCACCTTTTAGGTTGCATTTGTGAAATAAATTACATTGTGAAAGGCAAATGTGATAAATGAGAAAAGACAAAAAGGGGTGTGATAATAAGTTCTTCAACAAAAGAAGTCCATTAAAGAATCCAAAAAACAACAATTTTTATATATGTATGTATATGTATATATATATATATATATATATATATATATATATATATATATATATATATATATATATATATATATATAATTCCAGTGTCCCCACAGATCAAAATCCACAGGTAAGGGGTAGAACAGATGATTTTGTTCATAAGAGAGCCAGCTTCCCCAGATCCTCTGTGTAAAACACCTCCTATGCAAGAGATGGCAGGTTACCAGAATGTGGTGCCTTCCAAATTAATGGAAAAGCCAACAGTGCAGTGGGGAAAACCTTTCCCAGGTGTATCCATATAGGTCCTGGTGGTGCTGGTGGTCATGCTTCAAATCACAAGCTCATACCCGATGCATATGCATTAAAATATGAAGTATCATAGCGTGATATTCACTTGTCCTCATCAATGTTTCCAAACGTATCCATTCCATGGAGAATACAGTTAATTTGCTCCTGATTTTCTGCCGCCAATCATTGGAATAATTCTTGGATTACTGGGTATACCCGGAAAAGTCGTGGAATAGAACATGTGTTATCCTTGAGCTTCTGCCTCAAGTGAAATGGCCTTATTTTCCATCAACTGTAATTCATTAAAATTCCTTTACATATCGCTAAACATCCATCCATTTTAACCATTTGACTGGCAGGAGGTTTACCCTCTTCATGACCAGGGTATTTTTTTCTATTCAGCACTGTGCTACTGGCAATTGCTTGATCATGCAACATTGTACGCAAAAGGAATTTATATATTTTTTTTCACACAGATAGAGCATTTACGGTTCAATAAGTGCTGATTTGGTTTTCTGCAATCAAATGGAACATACAGCTCTATAGCTTGAATGTTTAGAAATAAAAATTGATGTATGGATCACGCTAACTTGCAAAAAAATAAATATATATACTGTATATTATGTAATATTGCCACTCCTCTCTTCCTTGTGATATGAAAAAGGTATATGTAAAAGATAATGTGAGCTCTGTGCTCTGTAAATGTATTATATACAAAACCTATTATATAAATACCAATTCAAACTATACAAGCCAAAGGTTTCGACAAAAATTCAATTTCAATGGTCAAAGTGCATATGTCCAAAACAAATTAATTAAAAGCTGCCACCACAAATTATACAAAGTGCATGTGCAAAAAATACCATATCCAAATCATACTCATTTAGTCCATATAACAAAAAAATCAAGAAAAATAGAAGAAACATTGCAAGTGAAAAAAAGTGCAACAAATGTCCTCAGTGAATAATCGCTCCTTTCAATGGTGACTTCCTTGCCCGTGGTTATGTGCTACTACTTTAACCGTATATGTGCCTGCACCACCACCTAGTGAATGGCCACTCACCAGATGAACTAGAATAAGCACCTTTGGTTCATTTAGAATAGGATAACCACTCCGTTATGTAGATCCATCAGCAATCCTTGCCAGTGCTCTGTTTAAATCTCTTGCTCTATGAACTCACATGAGACGCATATCCAGGGTATATCCAGGGTATTTAGAAAGAGGCATGGTGAGTTTTTGTAATTTTTTTCTGGAAAATTAAGAAAATAAATACAATTTGTTTTTCACATTTTGTTTTCAACATATTGTTACCAGTAAAATACAGCAATACAGCATTATCATGTGTCTGGTGGGTGTGGTGGTGATCAGGGATACTGACTGGTGACAGTATGAATTTAATAACGAAAAATAAATAGATAGATATTTTGTATTCAATTTTTTAAACATATATATATATATATATATATATATATATATATATATATATATATATATATATATATATATATATACACACATTTAAGATTTAATTTTACATGCACTCATCATAAAAGACACCATACTACTCCTGGGGTGTGGCAGTTATTAGGGATTTTTTTTCACTGGAATTCATTGATCACTAAAAGCAATTGTTTTAACTATCAGGGTGCCAGGTACCATGTAATAGCTGTGGGCCAATCACAGCATCACAATAGTAAGCTAGCTTTGATGAATGAAAGCAATTCATGACTGTTTTGTTTACATGTGATCTCTATGATTGGTCATGGCGAGCACATACCACCACTGCTGCTCACATGAACATGGTACCGAGTGCCTTTATCAGCTGTGTCCACTGGACACATCATTCATGGGATCACACCGCTGCATGCCCCTGGGGATGCGCTAGTGCACATTACATACCAGTACATTGCAGTGACTGCAGCTGACACTTGTTCGCAGTAAAAGTACTGTGGGTGGGTGGCAAGTGGTTAAAAGAAAACTGTAGTGGGTTTTGGTTTTAATGTAACATGTATAATATCATGTAATTTGGTAGCATTTTTAATTATGCGTATAAAATCTTCATCTAACAATATTTATTATAAAGTATGCATGTAGTAAGTATACAATATATATCACACATTCCCCTTGCATTATTACAGACATGCATAAATATTACATTTGTGTGTATATATATATATATATATATATATATATATATATATATATATACATTTTAATAAACTGTGACGCTATTGTATCAGTTCTAAGTTACTCTATGTGCACAATTAACTTATTTGGAAGAAGGAAGTCTCTGAATTTTCTCTCATTTTTAAAAACTTTCATTCTTTTTCATGTAGTGCCTTGCATTGTGTTTGTATTGTTGGGATAAAAGTACTGTGAAGGGCTTCTATAAATTGTAACCAGGTGCAGCTCCAAATTAAGAATTGCTCTGCTGGAAAGAGAACTTTCTAATTAAAATCCACAAAATGAGCCATAAATTAAAAACCCTAAGGCTGCACAAAAACATAAGCAAATAAATTTCCAGTAAGAGATTTTTATATAGAACAAGAGAATGTAATACATTTCCACTTCTTAATATAAGATTAAGTTCAAACTCAATATTTGAAACAAGATAAAAAAAGTAATAAAAAGGAACACTGAAATTATATTTATAACACGTGTTGTATTTTGTACATACCCAAGTGAAACCACTAAAATAATTAAAATCTAGATTTTTTAAATGTTAAAAAAGACAACATTTCCAGAGATAAAGATTTTGTTTTACATTATTTAAACTATTCAGCTAATACAGATTTTCACACTACATGGAGCTGCAAAAGTATATATATATATATATAATAAGGGCTGTACTGAATATATGCTTAAGTATTAATGTTAAAATTCAGTGGGATTTGCCCATCAGTTTCTGCTGTCATTTATTATATTTACCACTGAATCAAAAGCCTTCCCCAAAATCTAGGGCCACCACCACACGCCTACCAGAGTTGTATTGTAAAGCCCGAGAGATTTGTAAAAAAGGCTACAAATATTAATATCTGTGGACTTATGTGGGATAAATCCCATTTGGTCAGTATCCACAAACAGTTACACAGTCTCGGCTAGGCGTGTATCAAGGACCTTTGTTAGGATTTTGATGTCCATATTGAGAAGTGAGATTGGCCGCAGTTTAATGGATCCTTGACTGACTTGGGGATAAGAATCACATGGGCGCCATACATGGAGGCTGGAAGTGTCCCCTGGTCATGGTATAGGGCATAAAGATTGCAAAGAAGCAGGGAGACTTCTTCCATATACAATTTGTACCATTCAGCTAGTAGGCCATTGGGACCAGGGGTTTTCCCAGAAGGGAATGACATTATGGTCTATATCCTCTAATGTGATGGGTGCATCTAGAAATTCTCAGACTGGGAAAGAGTGGGAAGTGAAAATTTTGGGGAGTATAATCGCTGATAATACTCAAAGAAAACTTGAAGGATTTTGTCCAGAGCAGAACACAGATGTCCGGCTGGATCTTTAATACAATAGACAGTCATACCGGAGAAGCTACTTGCAGACAGGTTCATGAGCAACCTACCATTTTTGTCACCCCCCTCAAAGAGCATTTCCTGAAGTTTTAAAAAGGAACAATGAACCAAATCATTTTGATGCAGCAGAATGCGCCTGTGCAACTGAACCAATCTTAGTCACCCGGTCCCAGGAGGGATCCTGTGCCAAGGCCTGTTTGGCTTCTCTCAAAGATCCCTCCAGTTCCTGAAGAACACTATTGAAGGTGCTCCTATGGTGCTTAATCATGGAAATATATTGACCTCTCACGGAGGATTTAAAGACATACCATCCAATTTGAGAGCCCAAAGTGTCCCTATTGAGGTTCCAAGAAAGCGTAATTTAATCTGGCCTCTGATATCAGCATCCTGGAGCCAAACAGACTGAAGATGCCATAGCACTACAGCTGTCAATGGATAATGTAAGTTGCATCGGGCTATGATCTGAAATCGCACCCGGAAGATAGGCGTCATGGCAAGTTGAGACCACATCATGGGACATCATCATGGGACAACCCAGGGCTAGGTCAGTTTGAGCCACCGAGCCATGAGGATAAGAGTAGTGGGAATAGGTCTTGTCAGTTGGGTGTTTCCACCTCCCCACCTCGGTAAAATTGAAGGCTTCCAGCCAAACTCAGAGTCCAGGGCTGGACTGGTGATTAGGATAAGTGGCATCTATCAAAGGGTCTAACACTAATTTGAGGTAACCACAGATGGTGGTTCAATGTGGATAAAATGCCAACACCTATTTAAATAGGGTGGACAAAACTTTCTGGTCAGAGGGGGGAATATACAAACTAACTAACAGGTAAATGACTCCCCTAATGAGTAAGACCACAGTCACATATCTGCATGTCGGGTCTGTAACCACAATTTAGTATTGCAAGATAATGATCTGCTAACCAAAATAGCTACACCCCTTGGATAAACTGAGTAGGAGGTATGAATAACTTTCGGGATTCAGGGCTTGTGTAGTGCAAGGACTATATTGCCGGTGAGATGAATTTCCTGCAAGAAAACCAGGTGAGGTTTATTACACTTCAAATATTGAAAAACTAGGGCTTGGGCGTATGCGGGGAGTCTAGCTGAGCAGACTTGTAGGCTTAGAGCACACCAGAGAACCACAAGGAGCAGTGGCTCCCTGCACAACTCCTGTGGACCACTATAGCCCCACAGAACCCACCGCTACCACAGAGATGGTCCTTGGGGGATCCAAAGCCAAGTACAAGGCTGGAAACATCAGGGATGCTCTGCACACCAAGCTCTGTCAAGACACAGCTGCACAGCATGAAGAAGCCAGAGATTACTGGTGAGTCTGACTCTGACAACCTAACACATGAGATCAGAGAGCCAGGCCACAGAATCGCAGAGCTGGAAGTGAGAGTGATTGAGCTAGAAAATCACACACAGCTTTACACTAGTGAATTTTAGAACCTCAAATAGAAAAACCTAAAATTGGAGTCTCATTCAGAAGACCGAGAAAATAGAGAGCCCCGCTCCAACTTATGGATTAGGGGGATCCCTGATACAGTTATCGATGTTCACGCCATCATGATAGCCCTGTTTAAGGAATTGCAGTCTGCCATCCCAGTGGAGAGATTAGAGATGGATAGAGTGCACAGGGCCCTAGCTCCATGTAAATGGCCCACCCCGTTATAGCTAAGTTCCATGACTACCGCACCAAGGCATAGCTACTTGCAGCAGCAAGGGGAAGGGATTCTCTGTCCTTCCAAGGCCATACAAATCAGTTTTTTTCAGACCTCTCTTCACTCACAGTGGCTAAGAGACGTGCACTCAAGCTTCACATACAGGTACTCAACGCAACCAAATCGCATACCACTGGGGATTTTCATTCTTGATTTGTTTTACCCATCTTGAAACCAAATATATATACCGCACAGCAGAGAAGCTACAGTCGGTCATGACAGATTTGGGCCTGGTAGATCGCACCCCACACAGGGATCCATCTCGCAGGCGATCAGCCTCTTGATCCCATCAAAAGCTGGCACCTGCAGGCAATACCCACAAGAATTCTACTCATCAAAATCAAAATCTCTACAAAAGAGGTTGTTCTGATACTACTGCCCCATCCAACAAAGATTTGATGGACTGACTTTACCCCACGGTTCTGATGCACTTACATTGAATTCCTCAGTGACACACATGTGTTGCTGCCATTTTATGGTGACAGTCTTGCAATTCCCTTCCCACAGACCCAAGACTGCCACATCCATCAATCCCTGACATCTTTTCTCCTCTCAGTCCTATCGGTCTGTTACACCTACCAGCACTGGACTCAAGCACTACGTCTTCTCAGTCCCTTTTGGACTTCCTGGGAAATACTTACTCAAACCTAGATTTTGATCTGCCCACAAGGTAACTCCCTGGACCCCAGTGTGTGTCCAAATTGCTGTTAAAGTGGAGTTCCACCCTAATTTTTAATTTTTTTTCCCCAATAAATAAAAAAATAGAAAAAAAAATATATATATTTATACTCACCAGAAAGGGCTTTTGTAATGCGGAACTAGCTCTTCTGCCTCTTCCTCCACCACGGTCATCTTTTTCCTCATCCTCCGTTGCGGTGTCTTCTGGTGAATGGGGTGCGCTGCCTTCTGGGAACTGTGTGTATCCCAGGAGGCAGCTGCCCATTCACAAAGCGCCGTGCGAGTGGCGCAAGCGCAGTATCACTGCCTGTTTCCCTTAGTCAGGATGGAGGCAACAGGACCGTGTGATCGCCGTCGGGGGCCCATCATCACGGGCGCCTAAGACAGGTAAGTGTCCTTATTAAAAGTCAGCAGCTACAGTGTTAGTAGCTGCTGACTTAAAAAAAAAAATTATGGGTGGAATGCCGCTTTAAGGTCATGGATGCTCCTGTATTCATGTTACTACCGACTGACCCCACTACGGACACCTCTATGCCCACATCGCCACAAGAGCCAGTTTCAATTTACATTGCACTGTCTTAACCACTAGAATTTGTCTTCCTTTCAGGTTTTTCAGTTAGCTGACTACACATTGAATGACAACCCTGATAATAATTTCTTGCTACTGCTGCATTCACGCTTCAAATTACATTACATTATATTTAGTTATACAGATTGTTATTTTTTTTTAGTTCTCCGGTGTTGTTCCCCCTTTTGTAACTTCTTACTGCCTCACCTCCTGCCCTCAGTCTCCTGCATAATATGCAGAACCCGGAAGGTAGACTCAGAGCCTCCCATGGACTGCTTAACACTCCACTGAGACTCTCTCCTACCCTATTGTTCAGCTGTTGTTCACTGATATCTGTTGAACCTAAAAGGGTTATTCTAATTGGTTATGTTCTCTCTTATCCTGTCATTTCCTCCCCCCTCCTTTCTCTCCCATCGGTAGCTGTGGTTCGCTACTTGGGTCCTGTCCTCACTATAGCAACTAATGTCTTATGCCGCGTACACACGATCGGTCCATCCGATGAGAACGGACCGATGGACCGTTTTCATCGGTTAACCAATGAAGCTGACTGATGGTCCGTCGCGCCTACACACCATCTGTTAAAAAAACGATCCTGTCAGAACGCGGTGACGTAAAACACAACGACGTGCTGAAAAAAATTAAGTTCAATGCTTCCAAGCATGCGTCGACTTGATTCTGAGCATGCGTGTATTTTTAACCGATGGTTAAATTTAAAACAAGTTGGCTTTTTTTTTAACCGATGGTTATATAACTGATGGCGCCCACACATGATCGGTTTGGACCAATGAAAACAGTCCATCAGACCATTCTCATTAGTTTAACCGATCGTGTGTACGTGGCATTAGTCATGCTATGGCCCCCATAAACATCCTTTCCTTGAATGTTCAAGGCTTCAACACCCCCATAAACATACCAAAGTGCTACGTTCTTTTGCAACCGCTAAGGCCCTTATTATCTGCCTACAAGAAACTCACTTTATTAATAAATTCCTCAGTACCTCTTACCCTCAATTCTATTCAGTCTCAGCCACAACCAAGCAAAGGGGGACCCTTTTAAGTTTCCATTGCTCCATGCCATTCACCCTAACTTCACAATTGAATGACCCCGAAGGCAGATACCTCATAATCACATGCTATGTCTTAGACAATGCAATCTTGATTGTGTCATATTATGATCCCTATAAACGCCTGATGGCCTTTTTTCCCCATCTTTTCCAAGTGGTGGAAAACACAAGTTTGGTACGGTCATTCTCTGTGGAAATTCCAATTCAACTATTTTCCCATTTCTTGATAAATCCCAACCGACCCTACTCTCTAGCCCAACAAACTAAACTTCCAATGCCTACTTTCCACTCATAATCTGATAGACACATGGCGCAAAAAAACCCTAGTAGTAGACGCTATACTTACTATTCACATCCACACAGGTCATTCTCACGCATAGACCACACCTTTCTTTCAACTAGCATGATGCCAGAGATAATCTCCTCAACTACCACACCTTTTCCGTGTACTCACCACTGTGCAGTATACACCACTATAGCCTCCCCAATACCCATGTCACACAATACAACATGGAGCATCAATGACACCACCCTAACCCACCCTGCCCACCATTTGGAGATAGAAGTAGCACTCACAAGCTATCTATCCACAAACGACACAGACAATATCTCGGAGCTAACATTATGGGAAACCCACAAAGCTGTCATACGTGTCAAACGGGACCATAAAATATAATTTGAACAATTAGAGGCCAACTACACTGCAAGTCATTCAGCTTTCCAAGCCACCCCTAATGCTTCTACTAATGTACATCTAGATAGAGCTTGTCTCGATCTTGACATGTTCCTGACTGACTCCTCAGATAAACTCATACTTAAGCGGCAACATTTATCCTTAAGCAGCAACATTTATCCTATCTCAAAGCTAACAAACTCGACACACCCATGGCACGCATCTTGCAGACAAAACAACAACCCACATACATCTATTCACCTAAAGAATACCCGTGACACTATTCTGATCGAACCTTGCCTAACTCTACTCCCCTACTCAGAAATTTGATGCGGCCGAAACCTTATTCTCCAGCATCTCCCTTCCAAACCTCACACAGGAGCAGAGGTATCTACTTGAGTGCCCTTTCACAGATCCGGAGGTCAAAGAAGCCATACAAGCACTGAAACCACATAAAAGTCCGGGCCCCAATGGGTTTTCAGCAACACATTACAAACAATTTGCGCCCATTCTGATGCCCCTCCTGACTAAAGCCTTCAATTCTCTGCTAGCAGGGCACCCATTAGATCCGAAACTCTGACATCCATCATTTCTATGCTACCCAAACCTAAAACGGACCACTCTTCATGGGTACAACTCACAGCCTCATTACCAGATACACTGTATGCTTGCGAATTACTATTTACCTTTACTGTGACAAGTGACCGGCATATTTTCTATGGCTTACACAACGACGGGTGATGTCATATATATGGGGAACCACCCGACACCTAAATTTACACTTTATCTTCATAAACTATGTGGAGGGATGGGAATACCGACTTCTCTTCCTACTACTATGCGGCACAATTCGCACAACTGCCCAAGTATCATGTTGCAGTGGAAACACCCATGTGGGTAACCATCGAATTCGTCCATTGTGACCCTATCTCCGTGGCCAATATGCTATGGCTCCAACCGAAAGACAGGGCTCACCTCTCAAACCCCATTACCAAAAACTTCCTAACCATCTGGGACAGATTTAAAGACACTAGTAACCTCCAATCCTCACACAATCTCCTACTCTCCTTCCTCAGAAATCCTGCCTTTTACCCAGCATGGGACTCTCCCTCTGTGTTCACAGCCTGGTCTAGTGCAAATCTGTTCAGACTCCATATGCTAGTTTCCCACAGCACTATTCATACACTTCATATATTTTGTGAAACCTTTGGACTCCCTAGAACCTCCAGGCAGATTCAACATTAAACCAAATGATCCAATTTGAGCGCATCTGTAAAAGTGACCACACATTAGAGGACTGATATCAGTCCTGTATCAACAGCTTAATGCAATTATAAACAAAACACTACCATCATATACCACCAAATGAGCAGTAGACATGGAACGTACATTCAAGATTGCAGATTAGTCCAGCATATGGCTAGCCACCAAATTCTCCTCCCCCGATAGCTCAGCACTTGAAACTAATTACAAGATTCTGGCATGATGGTACCTAGTACCAGCAAGGATTTTAAAATATGTTCATATCATATCCAAGGACCTGCTTTCAGGGCTGCTCCGAATCGGGCACTCATATTCATATATGGTGGCAATGCGGATCGTCCAAATATTCTTTGTAGGGGGCACATTATTCCACGCCCTCTTCGAATGAACAAAGTGCCATAGACAGATATAGAATATTCCAAACACAGCACTTCTCGCATGCCAACACAAACAGGCCCATAGAACTCCCACAGACCCTCTGGGACTTTTTTTGAGCAAACCCTCACACACGGAAAGGAGATCTCAAAACTTTCATAAACACTGGGAGATATGGAGGACATCAACATATGCCCTCTCACATTTGTGAACTCACTGATTCTAATGTATCAGCATCTCAACATCTAGTGGTATGACTCAAAGATAGGTATGACCATGAATGCTTGTTCTACATTTCTAATTATCAGTGTTAAAACGTTCCATGGTTTTGTTTACTATTGGTTATTACTACTACTTGGGAAATCTTACCATACGGATGTGCTCCAAGGACCCTCATTAAGGTCCAGGATGGGCTCCCTGCTACCGTCCTTGCAAAAAGCCTGCTCACAGTTTGAACCCAAAAGGGGTGACAGGCCTAACCTCCTGGTGAGGTCAATCCAATTGAGTTGTTTGTAGCTCAAACTTATGCACTGTATTTTTGTTTTAAGATATATACCTGTTTTTTTCGCTTTGTATATCATTGTACTGAAATAACTGCATTATTTCCTGTATACATTGTGGAAATTCAATAAAAATCTATTGTTTAACCACTTGAGACCCAGACCAATATGCAGGTAAAGGACGAGGCCCCTTTTTGCGATTCGGCACTGCGTCGCTTCGTGCGACGTGGCCCCCAAACAAAATTGTCGTCCTTTTTTCCCCAAAATTAGAGCTTTCTTTTGGTGGTATTTGATCACCTCTGCGGTTTTTATTTTTTGCGCTATAAACAAAAATAGAGCGACAATTTTGAAAAAAAAACAATATTTTTTACTTTTTTCTATAATAAATATCCCCCAAAAATATATATTAAAAAACGTTTTTTTTTCTCAGTTTAGGCCGATACGTATTCTTTCACATATTTTTGGTAAAAAAAATCGCAATAAGTGTTTATCGATTGGTTTGCGCAAAATTTATAGCGTTTACAAAATAGGGGATAGTTTTATTGCATTTTTATTAATATTTTTTTTTTACTAATAATGGTGGCGATCAGTGTTTTTTTCCATGACTGCGACATTTGGGCGTACACATCGGACAATTTTACTGTGAAAATTATAATTGCAATTTTCGGAGTTAACCACTAGGGGGCGCTAAAGGGTTTAAGTGTGACCTCACATGTGTTTCTAACTGTAGGGGGCGGGGCTGGACGTGTGACGTCATTGATTGCCTTTCCCTATATCAGGAAACAGCTGATCAATGACAGTGCCACTGTGAAGAACGGGGAAGGTGTGTTTACACACACCTCTCCCCGTTCTTCAGCTCCTGTGACCAATCGCGGGACACCGGCGGCGAATGGGTCCGCGGGTCCCACGGCCGCGGTCACAGAGCTTCGGACCAGGTCGCGGGCGCACGCCCGCGGCGCGACCCACGGCTGGGCACTTAAAGCGGGAGTTCACCCATAAAACAATTTTTTCAAAGAATCCCCTTAGATGGATGCTCATTTTGTCTAGGGGAATCGGCTAGTTGTTTTAAAATATGAGCTGTACTTACCGTTTTCGAGATGCATCTTCTCCGTCACTTCCGGGTATAGGTCTTCGGGAGCGGGCGTTCCTTCTTGATTGACAGTCTTCCGAGAGGCTTCCGACGGTCGCATCCATCGCGTCACTAGTAGCCGAAAGAAGCCGAACGTCGGTGCGGCTCTAAACTGCGCCTGCGCACCGATGTTCGGCTTCTTTCGGAAAATCGTGACGCGATGGATGCGACCGTCGGAAGCCTCTCGGAAGACTGTTAATCAAAATAGGAACGCCCAGTCCCGCAGCCCATACCCGGAAGCGGCGGAGAAGATGCATCTCGTAAACGGTAAGTACAGCTCATATTTTAAAACAACTAGCCGATTCCCCTAGACAAAATGAGCATGAAGCTAAGGGAAAAAATTGTTATGTACGGGTGAACCCGCTTTAAGGAGGACGTACAGATACGTGCTTGTGCCCAGCCGTGCCATTCTGCCGACGTATATCTGCGTTAGGCGGTCCTTAAGTGGTTAAAAACAAGTATATATTTTCTTTGTAAAAATCTTTGCTATGGCCTACAAAGCCTTTAGAAAACGATATCCCCCCAGACCCGGCAACAGCCCTCTTGAATCTTAAACCAGAAGTACTAACTCAAACTCAATTCCGATTACTCATTCACCTTACCACCACAGCCAAACAAACCATTGCCAAGGCAAGGAAATCCCAAACCTTGGTTGTGGCTGAAGCCAAACACAGGATGAGTAGAGCTCTTGTCTTCGCCAAAATTACAGCTATTGAAAATGATAACATAAAGAAATTCAATAAAATGTGGCAACCATGGGTCAAGCACTGCTTACTGTCTGACTTTGACAAATCTCTGTTAATGCCTTGCTAATACTCCTCACTCTATCACTTGTTAGCGTCACTTCTTGACCGCAAACCACACTACCACTCTGGGAAACTCTCTCCCATCTTTCTCTCCCCTTCCATCTCTTTCTTTCTTGTTGACATATTAGGAGTGAGCGGTGGGTAGCTAACCACACCATTCACAAACATTTATGAAACCCTGACCCACCATACACCCACTCCTAGGCCGTTTATTCTACTGCTGTTTTTTAATATTTACAAAAAAAACAAAAGGCTGACACTGCGCTAGCGTATATTATTTAAATGAGTGACAGTGAATAAGGTGGACTGTAAGCTGCTAGCACTAAAAGGTTGTGTACAACAACTCAATAAAACATGGAAAAAACAAAAGGAAGTGCAGCGCTGGTAAATGATAAATTATATAGTTAATGAAAATATATATAAATACAAGCTCATCCTAAAATAAATGAAGAGAGCAAGAAAAAAAGAAAAATTGAGAAAAGTTTGGTGTAATAGGAAGAAAAATCTCCAAAAACCACTCAGTGATAAAGGGTTAAGTGAGAAAGTCCAGCATTAAATCTTGTGATGAAAACAGCTGCCAAGAAAGGTGATCAAGTGAACTCCAATAGGTAGATTCACGTAGATTGGATTAACTTTAGGTTGGCCTAGCCTAGCCTGTTTAGGCTACACTGGCCTAATCTGTAGAAACCGGGCGAGTTTTCTTGTGCGCATGCGCGCATCTAGGTCGGCCGAACTTCCTGTTGTAGGCTGGCCTATTGGCTAGGCTCGAGTGTACAAGTACGGCCAGACATACACCCGGTCTTTGCAAAATTACATCCTGCTTTCCACCCCCCCTGAGCTTGATAATTTTGCCCCATGCGTTCAGTTTCTGAATTACTGAATGACTATGTCTGCTCCAGTGGCAGCTCCCGTGTCAGCTCCTGTCACCCACAGGAAAAAAAACTTTACACCCCCAGGAGAGGGCCATTATTATTGATGGGATGGAGGAGTTCTATGAGTCCCTCCATGGCCCTTCCAGCCGCAATACGACGTGTGCCAGGAGATTTATGAGACCATAGCCACCAGGGTCAATGCCCTTGGTGGCAATGTCCCCCGCCTTGGCCATCATATTTAAAAATTAACGATATGCGGCTTCGGGTGCGGGAGAAGGTGGCCAAAATCAGAAAGCACCGGACTGGCACTGGGGGTGGACCACCCTGCGCTGTCGTGCTGACCCCGGAGGAGGAGAGGATCGCCCGGTGTCTGCACAGGGAGCAGGTTGAGGGGATTGAGGGGTTTGATTCCCGGGAAGATTTCTTGAGGACAGGTAAGTGTGTTTTATATTTCCTATCTGGTGTGTAACATGTGTGGGTGGGGGAAGGGAACATGTGACAAGTGTGTGGGTCCCCCAACATGTGACTGCTTTATGTCATCCACAGATGTGCAGGATGAGGCGGGCCCATCTGGGCTTGTTGACCATCCCACCACCTCTTCTGAGGAGCCACATGAAGCCCCCCAAAATGTTGCGGAGGAGGGGACAGTCCACACCAGGTCTATTGAGGTTGTCTTGGACGACTCGGTGGACCTAGGCCAGATCGGGCACATTATAGAGGAGTGTATTGTGATGGTTGGGCCCTCCACCACCTCCACCCCCATTATAGGAAGCCCCTCTCCCTCACCCACCAGCAGGGCCACCACCACCAGGGGCTCCCCCTACACCCGCTCTGTTGCCTCTTCTGGCCCCAGGAAGGCGACCAAGAAGACCAGGGGTGTTGTGGGCGACGTCCAGGAGCAGATCGCCCAGGACCAAACCCTCCAGACCCAGCATATGGGGGATCTAGCTGGGCATATGAAGAAAATCGCACAGGATGCTGGCCATTTGAGGGAGGCTGTGCAGGATTTGAGCTGCAACAGCTCTGCAGTGGCCACCTGCATGGTCGAGCTGCAGACCACCACGGCCAACCTGGCCACCAAGGTGGATTGCCTTTGTGAGGCTGTTAAGGCCAACACCACTGCGGTGCAGGAGGAGGGGAGACGGAGGCAGCGGAGTGAGAGGGCCAACCTCACCTGCCAGCTCAGGATGCAGGCCCAAACTAACCTGGTCCTCATCAGGATTGCCGCTGCCTTGGAGGCCAGGCAGCTGTCACCTTGCAGGAGTGTGCCACCTCCCGATCTATCACCCCCCCCCACCCCAGGCTCCAACAAGGCAGCCATCACCTAGCAGGAGTGGTCCACCTGCTGATGAGCCTCCTGCTGATCAACCCCCCCACCCCACCACCCCAGGCTCCGCCCAGGCAGCTGAGGAGCCAATCTGCTGCCACCAGGCGAAGCCAAAGAAAGACAAAATAAAAGCCTTATTTTCTTATTTTTTTTTGCTCAGGTCATGAGCTGTATTATGATTTATTTTGCTCAGGTCATGAGCTGTATTATGATTTATTTTGCTCAGGTCATGAGCTGGATTATGATTTATTTTGCTCAGGTCATGAGCTGGATTTTAGTTCTGCCAGCACACGGTGAGGAGTGCTGCTTCAGTGTGACTGGTGTGTGAATGGGGGGGGGTGTCACTCCTGCTGGCAAAGGGGTGTCACTCTCTGCCGTGTGAAAGGGGTATGAATGTACAGTGACATAATTGGAGCCTTGGCGTGGCGTTGCTGCTCCCAAGTCCCGTCCGGTGTCCTTGGGTCTAATCCAATTAGATGAGGATGTGATGTGTCTGTGGTAGGGACCACAGTGGTGTGCATGCGTGCATTCTCATTGTGCCATGATTAATGTGTGTTTTTAACGTGTAAATATCTCTTCTGTGAGGCGTCTTCTGATTGCGGCTCCCACAGCAGACGGATTATCCTCAGTTATGGGGGGATTGTGTGGTTCAGGGGTCAGGTCATCATGTATGTCAATCTCCAGGCCCTTTCTCACGGCGTAGTTGTGCAGAATGCAACATGCACTGATGATCTGGCACACAAAGTTTGGGGAATACAACAGGGTACCCCCAGACTTATCAGGAGGCCAAATGTGCATTCCACCACTCCACGGGTACATGCGTGTGCTTCATTGTATCTTCTCTCTCCTGGGGTTTGGGGGTTCCGGAATGGAGTCATGAGATAGGGCCCAAGTGCATATGCAGAGTCACCTGGAAGGGAAAAAACAGGAGGATGTTAGTCATGCATGTGCCCCTCATGACCTTGACCAGTGGCTGCACTGCTTGTGAGCGTTGTGTTGGGCTGGTGAGGTCATCCTGCAGGATTGTGGTTAAATCCACCTCTGCTTCCCCCATGGCAAAGACGTTCAGGCGCGTTCGGTAGATCCGCTCCCCTTCCCTCCTATGAGTCCATGGACCCATTAGTAGTGCTAGGAGCATGCCTGCCCCTGGCATGTTGGCACACAGATGTGTTGTCCTGCAAGTGTGGGTGCTTGGCTTGCTCAGCTCGTTCGTAACGCTGCTGATGGAGCTGCTCTCCAGCTGACCTGTGTCCTGGTGCAAAGTTAGTCCACCTTTTTGGTGGAATAACTTTAGGCCAGATGTAACACTTGATTGCACCGGGCTTAGCCTAAGTCTGGCGCACTTTCCTTCGTGAATCGCCGTATGTCCGCAATTTGCATATTTAAATAGGAAATCAATGCAAGCGAAAGATGCGCCGCGCCTAAATATGCACCTGGCTTAGAAAAATTGCATCGGTCGAAAAAAGCCTAATTTCAGGCCTATCTTGTTCTGTGGGTACCGAACAAATGCGTGCCGGCGCATATCTACACCTACGCCGCCTATCTGGAGATAAGCCGGCCTAACTCTTTGTGAA
The DNA here is from genome assembly GCF_905171775.1 of Rana temporaria. NCBI lineage: Eukaryota > Metazoa > Chordata > Amphibia > Anura > Ranidae > Rana > Rana temporaria. The sequence goes on from NC_053493.1 coordinate 225,078,644, forward strand.
TCTACCTAGAAGTTTCTGCTATTGGAATAGGTCTTCCCACTGCACACGTGAGTTAAGACTGCCTGCTTACCAGAAGGAGAGACTGCTTTGCATCAGTCTCATAGCACATAGGGAAGTCAGGTCTCCCTGGAACCAATCCGTGTGATGATGAGAAGGAACTCAGCAATGGATCCGGGATAAATGCTGTGTGTTTCTGATTCTGATGCCAGCAGGGTCAGGGTAACTGACCCTGCTGCCATCAAGGTCTCAATGATTTCCCACCTTCCAGCTTGTACAGATAAGTTAATCACGAGAAGGGAGGGGAAGGGGAGAGGTTCAGGAGTTAACAGAGGATGTGACAAGGAATCAGAAACACACAGCATTTATCCCGGATCCATTGCTGAGCTCCTTCTGATAATCACACGGATTGGTTCCAGGGAGACCTGACTTCCCTATGTGCTATGAGACTGATGCAAAGCAGTCTCTCCTTCTGGTAAGCAGGCAGTCTTAACTCACGGGTGCAGTGTGAAGACCTATTCCAATAGCAGAAACTTGGGGCCAGATTCACAAAAGAGATACGACGGTGTATCTCCTGATACGCCGTTGTATCTCTGAGATACGATTGTCGTATCTATGCGGCTGATTCATAGAATCAGTTACGCATAGATAGCCCTAAGATCCGACAGGTGTAAGTGACTTACACCGTCGGATCTTAGGCTGCAATTCTAGGCCGGCTGCTAGGTGGCGATTCCATTGCGGTCGGCGTAGAATATGCAAATGACTAGTTACGCCGATTCACGAACGTTCGCTTTGCCCGTCGCTCGAAATTTACGTCGTTTCCATAGAGATACATCGCGTAAAACTAAGGTTACCCTCTTGGTGGACTAACCAATGTTAAGTATGGCCGTTGTTCCTCCGTCAAATTTTTAAATTTCACGTTGTTTGCAAAAGTCGTCCGTGAATGGCACTGGACGCCATTTACGTTAACGTCGAAACCAATGACATCCTTGCAACGTCATTTAGCGCAATGCACGTCGGGAAATTTTAGGGACGGAGCATGCGCAGTACGTTCGGCGCGGGAACGCGGCTAATTTAAATGGTCCCCGCCCCATTTGAATTAGGCGCGCTTGCGCCGGGCGGATTTACGCTACGCCGCCGCAAGTTTACAGGTAAGTGCTTTGTGAATCAAGCACTTACGCTACAAACTTGCGGCGGTGTAACGTAAATGGGATACGTTAGGCCGCCGCAGCGTAACATATTTCTATGTGAATCTGGCCCTTGGAGTTCACTTGATCACCTTTCTTGGCAGCTGTTTTCATCACAAGATTTAATGCTGGACTTTCTAACTTAACCCTTTATCACTGAGTGGTATTTGGAGATTTTTCTTCCTATTACACCAAACTTTTCTCAATTTTTCTTTTTTTCTTGCTCTCTTCATTTATTTTAGGATTAGCTTGTATTTATATATATTTTCATGAACTATATAATTTATCATTTACCAGCGCTGCACTTCCTTTTGTTTTTTCCATGTTTTTTAATATTTACCCTCAACCATTAGGCCCCATACACACGGGAGAATTTATCCGCGAATACGGTCCAGCGGACCGTTTCCACGGATAAATCCTCTCAAAGATATCCGCTGATTTCGATGGGATGGAGTGTACACACCATCCCATTGAAATCCGCGCGGAAATCCTCTGGCGATGACGTGTCGCGCCGTCGCCGCGATTATGACGCGGCGACGGGCGCGACGCTGTCATATAAGGAATTCCACGCATGCGTCAAATCATTACGACGCGTGCGGGGAATCCCTTTGGACGGATGGATCCGGTAAGTCTGTACAGACGAGCGGATCCATCCGTTGGAATGGATTCCAGCAGATGGATTTGTTGTGCAGCACAACAAATATTCGATCTGCTGGAATCCATCCCAGAGGAGATTTCTCCGCGGAAAGAGATCCGCTGGCGTGTACACACCATAGAATCTATCCGCAGAAACCCATTTGCTGGGATTTATCTGCGGATGGATTCTATCGTGTGTACGGGGCCTTAGACTCTACATGGGATACCTGCTCATTCCACAACCGAGTGCCTATTGGCAAGGTTAAAGCGGGTGTTCACCAAAAAAAAAAAAAATTAACATTACATTCAGCCGAGTTGTCCTAATGACAATCGGCTGTTTTTTTTATGTTATCCCCGTACATACCGTAATTTCACCGCCGCTTCCGGGTATCTCTTCTGCGGGACTGGGCGTTCCTAATTGATTGACAGGCTTCCGACCATCGCATACTGCGAGTCATGAGTTGCCGAAAGAAGCCAGACTGCGAGTCGGCTCTATACGGCGCCTGCGCACCGACGTTCGGCTTCTTTCGGCAACTCGTGGCGCGCAGTATGCGACGGTCAGAAGCCTGTCAATCAATTAGGAATGCCCAGTCCCGCAGAAGACATACATGGAAGCGGCGGTGAAAATACGGTATGTACGGGGATAAAATTTAAAAAAAACAGCCGATTGTCATTAGGACAACTCGGCTGAATGTAATGTTAATTTTTTTTTTTGGGTGAACCTCCGCTTTAAACTCATACCAATTCACCCCAAATGCTGTTCTCTAAAACTCTCCTAAAGGGGCTCTTTTCGGTATATTCATAACTAAAAGCAGTGCCATACAGAGTAAAATACTTGCACACTCCCTACCTCTGGCTGCAACTAAGGACAGATTGACCTTAAATGGATAGATGTGCCCCCACCCATTCACAGCTTGCTCCCACCAGGGGTGAGTGGGTGGAATAGAGGCACACTGAACATAATACTGGGACCAGAGGTGGCACTAAGTTACAGTCTTCATATTACTAATTTGCTATAATAGACAAGTCTTCAATCTATTTTGGATGTTCAACCTCCGCCATATTGACATGTATATGCTAATGCTTGAAGAAGATTTATCCCATGTAATTGTTCACAAATTGTTTCTGTCTTTCTGACATACACCTTAAAGCGGGGTTCCAACCACAATTAGCATTTTTTAAATGTATGTCCTTTCATTATGCGTTTTTATAATATAAATCCGGTCACTTACTATTTTACAATCCGCCGCCGCTCTGCATAGTTATTCAAAAAAGATAGTTTATAAAACTATGTCCACACCATTGTCATTTTTCTTGTGGGCATTGTGAAGCCCACAAGCACTTACTTCCTGGAAGTCTTGGATGGGGGGTGATAATTGGGTAGCGCACTGCATCCTGGGAAATTATGACACACATTTCCCAGGAGCATTAGAGGGAGATGATGTCAGGATCCTAGGTGATTCCAAAGGCAGATTTCGTGGGACTGCATAGCAACAGGCATTTCCAGATGAGTAAAAAAAAAATGTTTTTCTTTTTTAGGTCTATTGAGCACATAAATGAAAAAAACATTTGGGATGGAAACTCCACTTTAATAAAAAATATTGAACAGGAAAAACTAGGGCTTTCTTAATTTCCAAATTCAGTCCTGTGACATTTCAGGAGATGAGATTAACAGTATCCATCGCCCTCATCAACTATATTTGTTATAGGAAGACCTATGGATAAGAAGGAATCTGGTATGGAAAGGATAATAGCAAAGCCAATTAGCACCTCCTCGACAGTCAAGCACACAACATCCACTAAACATAACAGAAGATGCTACAGATAGAAAATCAGCAATTTACATTGTCCCTTGCAAACTTGTTCCATAAAGAGATATTGGTTATCATTATGACCTTGATGCAATGTTATAGTGTTATTTTGAGGACGTTAAATACGTTGAGTAGTCCATCCATATATCCCATGTTCCTATGGTAGGTAGGAGCCTTTTGCTTTTTAAAGGCTAATCATTTTACAAAAAGATATTGTGAGTTCACTTTGTTGTACTCTGCTTCTATACTCAATGGGGTTTGTGATTTACATTATTTTGCAATGGTGATGCATGCAGCAAATAAAATGTGCATTAAACCTTTTGAATATTAAAGGGGAAGCTTTCCACTCCTATGCTGAGAAGAGCCAAAGCTGGCGATATAGTCTCGATTATGCCTGTAATCCAAAAATGATTTGAGATATTTCTTTCAAAAATTCTTGGAGCTTGCTGCAGCTCCAGAAAATGTGGATTCATTTTCCGTCTTGGTTGCAATTCAGCCAACACAAGGGGGAAATTTCTGGGTAGAATTAATAGAGTGTTTTTTTTTTGGAGTATAATCCTTCATTAATTTAATTTTGGCTGTAACTGCAAAACATTTAAAACAGGGACTTATCAGGAGTATATGTTCTTCTCTACAAATGACAGCTAGAACTAATCTACAAGTGAGTAGCTTTGGGAGGTGGTGCAGGGACCTAGAGACACTTAGTGACGAGGAGTGGGAACAAGCTCTGAAGAATCTATTTGAGGTATCCTTATACTCTTCACAGTGCCTAACTCAGCAATGTATTATTCACAGAGCCCATTATACCCCTTTGAAGCTTTTTCCTGGGGTAAAGCAGATACACCAATTTGTCCAAGATGTACTACTGAAACAGGTACACTTATACATATGTTGTGGCAATGTCACAAATGGCATTGCTACTGGTAGGGTGTATTTAATACTTTAAATTTCTTAGGTTCCACACAGGTCCATTTTGATTCAAAAATAGCATTGCTAGGGATTATACCCGAAGACACCCTCCCAGTTGAAATGCATGCAATGTGGTTGAGAACTATCTATATGGCTCGTAAACTTATATTACAAAAATGGATATCAAAATACCCGCCAACGATAGATCAATGGATTAAGGCAGTTAACCTTAATCTAAGACGATAGGAATTGACATGTAAACACGCACGCTTCCTAGGAGTAGGACGTGTGGCCCACGGGATGTAGATAGGTAGGGCCCCATCCCCCCCCTTCATCGCCCCGACCGAGTGGCCCCCCGCTCCTCCCCTCCAGATACCAGCCTGCTACCCCCTTGTAATTGGGTCACCTACCACCATCTCCTGACTCAATAACTACCAGTTGGCAATCCCCCCCCGCCCCCCCCCCCCTCGAGGTCACCACCTTGGCTCTTTGCAGCCGGAGTGGTGGTCAGCTTGCAACACCCTAGCCCCACTCCCCCTTTCCCAAATACCATTTGTACTTGGTCCAGGGTTCGCCCGATCGCCTCTCAAGGGGTCAGGAAGGAATTTTTTTCCCTGTCGTAGCATATTGGCATAGCACGACCAGGGTTTTTTTGCCTTCCTCTGGACCAAGTCAGGACCGAGGATTAAGTTAATCCTTGACAATCCCCCCTCCCTCCTCCCCTGGGTGTTTGGCGACTATGGTTAATCTGCAATATTCTGCAGAAACCATTGGGGATTTGAGGCAATTTGCCGCAATACTACCAGCCATCACTAAAAAAGCCCTAAGAACTGAGAGACTTTTGAGAATCGATCGACGATCGACTATCAAAAATCTCAGCCGTTTACCCCAGCCTAAGCATATATCATGTGCTTTGATCAACACAAGATCGGCAGTAAAACACCGACTGGAAATCCATGATTTCATTCTACAATACGATTTAGACTGCCTCTTTATTACAGAGAGCTGGCTTACAGCCGACTGCAACACCATTCTAAGAGAACTGGTGCCAGAAAACTATTGTATCATAACTGAAAACAGAATAGGGCAAAGAGGAGGAGGACTGGCGGTGATCCATAAGACTCATCTTGCAATCACTAAACCTGTCCTTCAAAACCCTCTTCCATTCATGGAAACCCTTACCCTGCAACTACAAACAAACTCCCAGGAGACCGTCCAGATTCTACTCTGCTATAGGCCACCTGGCCCAAAATCGCAGTTTCTCCCATCATTGACGGACTTTATCTCCACCTATACCCTTAACAGCAAACACCTTTTGCTGCTCGGGGACTTCAATCTCTGGGCCAACTCCCCGCAAGACCCCGTTGCCGACGCCTGCATTGATCACTTCGAAGGATTAGGGCTACAACAACTAGTATGTGGGCCCACACATGTTTCAGGTCACACACTCGATCTTATTTTCAGACAAGATCTGGAAATAAAAATCTTGGAAAATGAACCATTGCCATGGACAGATCACCATGCAATCAAATTAATTATTTCCGATTTCCCACCCTTAACTAAAACATCAAATCCAGTGATAACACACTGGACTAGATGTCAGAAGAAGCTCCACTCGGAACTCTTCAAAGCCACGTTAAGGAAAAAAATAAATGCAATTCAGCCGCATCAAACGGCTGAAGAAACACTGGATTCCATAAACACAGCCCTATTACAGTCAGCCGACTTAATAGCGCCGAAACGTAAAACCCGCATTCGGAAAAATAACTCCAGCTGGTTCAACAACCAACTGGCATTACTGAAGCAAGAGCGCAGAAGGGCGGAAGCCGCCTGGAAAAGAAGCTCTTCAGATGAGAACCTCACCATCTACAAAGCAACAACAAGAAAATACCACAAAGAAAAATTTTCAAAGCCAAGAAAAACTATTTTTCCGAGGCTATCAACAGCGCCCTGAATCGCCCACGCGAACTCTTCAAGTTGGTCACTCAGACCATGAATCCAGGATGCCTTGAAGCCCCCAATTCGGACTCACAAGAATTTTGCAGTGAATTGTCAGATTACTTTATTAATAAAATCGAGGGGATCCGACAAAGCATTCAGCAAAATAATTCCCCCCTCAACCCTCCCCGTAATGATTTACACAATACCTGCAGTAATTCACCACAACCAGGTAAGTTCACGCTGGAACCTATCTCTATCCATGCCACAAAAAATATCATCGGTACTCTGCGTAACAGCACCGCGCCGAATGATATCATCCCCACTAAACTGCTGAAGGAATGCGCCGACATCCTGGCACCTCCTATCACGCAGCTTATCAACCAATCCTTCAGGGAAGGCATAGTGCCCTCCCAGTTGAAGGAGGGTATAATTCGACCCATCTTGAAGAAACCCAACCTGGACCCCAAGGACCCACTCCACCGTCGTCCAATAACAGGCCTAAATGTACTCTCAAAGGTAATGGAAAAAGTAGTGGTACAACAGCTGCAACAGCATCTAGATGCCCACAACCTACTTGATCCATTTCAATCGGGATTCCGGCCTGGACACGGGACAGAAACCGCATTGCTCAAAATATGGGACGACGCTCTCGAGGCCGCAGATGAAGGAGAATCTTGTCTTCTGGTTCTGTTGGACCTAAGTGCAGCCTTCGACACAGTAGACCACAAGCTTTTATTGACTCGGCTAGCTGAAGTAGCCAGAGTCGCAGAAGGCGATTTATCTTGGTTCTCCTCTTTTTTGGAAAACCGATCGCAAATAGTGAAGTTAGGACCTTTCACTTCTGAGAAACGCACATTATCGTGCGGAGTCCCTCAAGGATCCCCCCTGTCGCCGGTGTTATTCAACATCTATCTTCGCCCTCTTTTTGAGATTATTAGCAGTCAAAAACTGCTCTACCACTCATATGCAGACGACACGCAACTATATTTCCGCATTTGCAATAAAAAGGATCATCACCTCAATCTAGAGACATGCCTCTCTTTGATAGAGGACTGGATGACAAAGAGTTATCTTAAACTCAACGGAGCGAAAACAGAACTTCTCCTGTTTCACGCCAAACGTATGAATAGTCCTGCAACAACTTGGACCCCCCCGCCCATTCTGGGCAAAATCATCACCCCTAGCACCAAAGTCAAAAGTCTTGGGGTCATCTTTGACTCCTACATGACAATGGATGCACAAATAGGGTCAGTAGTCAGCGGATCTCACCATCTGCTTCGCCTACTACGCAGACTTTTATTCCCAAGGAAGACATAGCGGTCGTGGTGGGAGCTATTGTAAACTCAAGATTGGATTATGCAAATGCCCTTTACCTCGGACTCCCCAAGTACCAAATCGCTCATCTACAAGTCGTTCAAAATACGGCCGCTAGACTTGTGACTGGGAAAAAACCTTGGGAATCAATCTCACCTTCACTGAGAACCCTTCACTGGTTACCAGTAAAAGACAGAATCACTTTTAAAGCACTCTGTCTAACGCATAGATGTATCTATGGGAATGCTCCCCATTATCTATGCGAAAAAATAAAAGCTCATAATCCCAATCGCGTTCTGCGATCCACCAATCAAAATCTCCTCCAGATACCGAAAGCCAACTACAAGTCCAAAGGAGAAAGGAGATTCGCGGTCCAAGGGCCTAGATTATGGAACGCTTTACCAACCAGCATTCGGTTGGAGGAGAACCACTTGGCGTTCAGGAGAAAGATCAAAACTCATCTCTTTTGATACCAAAGGAGACAGGAACAACAAGCGCCCAGAGGCGATTAAGTTCGCATGTGTTGCGCTATATAAGTTTTCATTCATTCATTCATTCATTCATTCATACAGTAGAAGGAGATTTTTGGCAATGGTGGCTAGTCTCCAACCTGTTTGAACAAACAGTTGAGTAAACTAATGATACTGAGGAAAACCAATAATGTTATAATGAGGGGGATACGTATAGATACTTCATTAAGGGGTAATTATGATATGAAGGGCTTTGAATAAAGATTGAAGCGTAGACTGGTAAACATAAATATGTTTTTTTTTCTGTTTTTTGGAAGGTTTGTTTGGGTGGGGCTATTTGTGGGAAATGTGTTGTGTATTTTAAAATTGTTTTTGTTTTACAAAAAATGGAAAACAACAATTTTATTGAAAAAAGGAGTTTATGGAGTCTCACTGGAGTCATGTACTGTACCATCTGTGGAGTATTTGTTTGAGGATTGTCCCAGTGGTTTTGCACATCCCAAGGATTTACTGTTAACATTAAATGCCCTACCCAATTGTGCTAGTAAAAAGGTTTGTTGTAGCTCTCTTTCCCAAGTTACCATAGAGTGGAGTTTTTTGGATTAATAAAGGATGTTCATTGTGATTTGTGTTTTTTCCTCGCCTATATATACTGTAATTCCTCATCACCACAGTTAATCAGGTAAAAAATTGTGGAGGCATAGGGATAGGAAGTGACCTGAAGTGATATAGTATTTTAGGTATAATCAGCATTTTGTATGCAACTATTCGCCCAATCTATGAAAGTTGGGTTTTACCTATTTGATTCAATTCCAGATAAAGCTTTTTTAAGAGTTTAGGGAAGTTCACTAAAAATAGATTTGAAATTGGAGAGGATAACTCTATTCCAAGGTATGTGATGGAAGGAGAGTCCCAGTTACATGGGAAAGTAGATTTGAGTGGCTTGTGTGTGGATGGAGGGAGGCCTACAGGCAAAGCATAACACTTAGGCCTCGTACACACGGCCGAGGAACTCGACGTGCCAAACACGTCGAGTTCCTCCGCGAGTTCAGCCCTGAAGCCGCCGAGGAGCTCGGCGGGCCGAGTTCTCCCATAGAACAACGAGAAAATAGAGAACATGTTCTCTATTTTCTCGACGAGTTCCTCGGCGGCTCCATCGGGCCGAAAGTGTACACACGACAGAGTTTCTCGGCAGAATCCGGCTCTGACCGAGTTTCTCGCTGAATTCTGCCGAGAAACTCTGTCGTGTGTACGAGGCCTTAGATGTGTTATCTTTGTAATAGGCTTGTGAAGAAAATAGACTTTATTTGGTATTTTCTCATAGGTTCGGTTTTCTTTTAAGAACCCCTAGACCGATCTGGGTGAAATTTGGATATGTTGGTTCCCCAAATTGGGGCTATCAGGGGATATGTAATTGTAGGGATACTTTGTGTGGAAAGGGGTGTTCAAACTTTTGGGGAAATTGTGTGCTCTCTGCCTGGAGATAATTGGTTTATTCCTTAACTGATCTCAATATCTCCCAGGCGGAGAGAGGGCGGGTGTACTATAAAAGCTGCAAGTGGTAATGTCGTCTGCTACTGTCATTTAAATGAACCTTAGACTGGCTCTCAAGACACTGAATTGTGTGAATTTCTATTGATGATAAATGTGTATTGGAGGCTCGTTAGTACTCATTGTATGCTGTTGTGAGTGGAGTCTGTCATTGTCCATCTGATTACTGCAATTATTCTTTTTGATGTATATAAGAGCCTGCCTTCTCAATAAAGATGTCCTATGCCTGGTACACCCTTCATGAAGTCTTGGCTCATGTTTGGGGGAATATTCTAACCATTGGGAAGAATCATCCTGGAAACTGCATTCATCTCCACTATCCCTCTACCTCCTATGGTAGCGATAATCACTTAAGCTCAGCGATTGAGGGATGGAAAGAAGGCTGCAGTACCATAACCACTGCAGGTCTTAACAAGGCTACCTTACTAAACCATGCTAATGAGTCTTGTACTGCTCATGGAGAGAGTTCAGGATTAGATAGGGACAGTATAGGTTCATCCGCAAACAGGCCCAGTTTGTGTTCTCTGCTACCTATATTTAACCCTGGAAAAAGACTGGGAGACCGGTCCCCACCGAGTCGTCCATAGAGAGGGGTTTTTTAAAGGACTATCTTGGTACCAAATTATACAGTGCATAATTAAGGTTTGATAAAAAATATATTAGATTCTTTACAGAAAATTATAAAAACAGAATACCCAGATACTTAATAAAAGGTGCATGGTAACAATCCATGTACATCACCAACATTCATGTCCTCTGCTAAGGAGGGTCAGGATATGGTGGGTTCCGATGGATATTTTGTTTGTTCTCAACATGTTTCACAGAGTTCTACTGCTTAATCAGGAGAATATCTGTAAGCGATCATTATAATAATAAGCACCAAATATCACAATATCACAATATAATGTATTTATTGGCGTATAACACTCACTTTTTTACCCTGAAAATAGAGGGTAAACTGAGCCTGCGTGTTATACGCAGGGGGCTGTGGAACATTTTTTTCCTGAAACTCCCCTCTTAAAGTTAGGTTGCGTGTTATACGCCTGTGCGTGTTATACACCGATAAATACGGTATATAAAAAATGGAGTGAAAAAAAGGAAGAAAGAGAGCGATGTCAATTACACGGGACTGAAGCCTGGCCAGAGTCGGAGCATGTATAAAATATAGAGCCATAGGAGGACAATTGGAAATAAAAGGAGAGGTAGGGAGGGAGGATGGGAAAATGGAAAAGGAAGAGGGAGAAAGAGAACAAACAAAAAGTGAAAATGAAAGGAGGGAGGGGAGGAGGGAAAGGGAAAAATAGGGAAAAAGAGGGGAAAAAGAAGAAAAGGAAAGGGGGGAAAAAAGGGGGAAGGAAAGGGAAAGGAGGGGGGGGGGAAGGGGTAGGGAAACAAGATGGAGGGAAAAAAGGGGGAGAGGGGGAGTGTGGGGGTGGGAAGAAAGGGGAGGGGGAAAAGGGAGATGAAGGCACGGGCTGGTAATGAGAGGGGGAGAGGAAAAGGGGGGAAAGAGCCAATTAAATATCAAGAGTAGCTAACCTTATATGGGACAACAACAGCACTCTGGATCCGGGGGAGGGAGACTTAAATTTGGTAGGAATCAAAACCACAATGATATGCCTCAATTGGGGTATGGAGCTGGTAAGCTGATAGCTGGTCAATACAGGTAACGTAATCCCTGATATCTTGAGACCTGCATTGTAAATAGTGAGATAAAACAAAAGAGATACAATGTAGGTCAGCCATCTGACACACTAAACTGGACATTATTCCGCAAAGCAGGGGATCAATGTCCAATCAACATTTCAGACCAATATGCTATAAAAGGTAATGCAGATTGAGCTGCTTAAATAATCCCCAAACCCGCACACATGGAAGAAACACGTGCATGAATCGGCATGAGCCGAGCGGCCAAAGGGATGGAAGCCCAAGCCGTGACTGGTACAAGTGGGGAGGGCGGTTTCCAAAGCGTGTCAAGACTTTCCTCCACACCAGGAAGATCACATAACCACAGAGAGGAACAAATAAAGGCACAGATGACACCTGGTGGCAGTCAAGAGAAAGGACAGGCAGATGACAAGGCTCTAAATAACAAAAAATAGACAAAAAATACTTACAGTGGGGCAAAAAAGTATTTAGTCAGCCACCGATTGTGGAAGTTCTCCCACTTAAAAAGATGATAGAGGTGTCAGGTCACCTGTGGCCAGATGAGATGCACCCCAATGGAGTCAGGAGTGCATCACAAGGTAGTGAACCCTATAGCAGACTGCTGCGGATGGAACACAGAGTGGATATGGAAGGCAGGTCCACTTGAGGACAAACAGGGATCCCACAGGAAGCTTGAGCCCAAGATTCCCCAGGGCGCGGAGCCTAAGATTCAGCAGGTATTCACCAGAGCCTCTAGTGGTGAGGATGGCCTTAGCTGCAACTGAATTCAGGTCGTGGCCCCCAGAGTCCCCCAGCTCGCGCTCTGTAGGGCATAGAGGAGAGAGGGGAAGCAACCACTCAGGATACAAGAGATAGTGAAGCATAAGCCAAGGTCAGGGCGACAAGCAGACAAGGATAAACAAAGTATATAGCAAGGTACAGCACTACGTATATGAACAGTGATAAACCTGATATGTGAACACAGGTGTAAATGTAATCAAAACGAGTGGTATAAAATAATAAGAAAATAAATAGTGAAAAAAGCTCCACGTTAATGAGTGAAATATATCTACCTATTCGTGCAGTCACCGAGTCTATGCCACTAATAATAGGGCGACTCGGCGGATTAATCATACTTTTATGTACTTTAGGCAGATAAGAGATGACAGGTACTCTAGGTGCAGAAGGTACCAGATAAGTCGTCTCTTTTTTATTAAGAATACCCAAAGAGAAACCTTCATTAATTAAAGATAAAAGCTCCTTCTTGAATTTAACAGTAGGGTTACATGCCAATTGAGTGTAGATAGTTGTATCTGATAAAAGCCTATTCATCTCTGCCTAAATAATCGCTCTTATTTAAAATCACAACGCCACCACCCTTATCGGCAGGGCGTATCACTATGTCGTTGCATGCACAAATCTGCTTCAGGTTACTCTGATATTCATGACTATTTCTAAATCTAGGAGTTTTTTTGTTTACCAAAGTTTATTTTATATATAAATTTGGATAAGCAAACATGCGTTGAAAAATATATGGACAGTACATTGTTTAGCATAGTTTCTATGAAAGTCAAAACATACATTATTGTGGGATAATCCAGAGGTATCAAAGTAATACAGATAACAATTATTGCACTCTCTCGTGACTCGACATATCTTATCTATGAGTAATCTAAAATGTATGAGGTGAGATGATTGGATGTAGGGTAGGGTATCCTAGGATGTGCCTATTGAACAAGGGACCAATTGGACCATTTAGAGTTATATGTTTGCAGGGTATCATTAAGGGAATGAAAAACTTTCTCTGTAAGCTTAAGGGTATCCATCCGATCCAACACCTGTTGCCACGAGACGTTATTGGATCTCCAGTTCAATGCAATCATCCACTGCACCGAACTACAGAGGGAATGAAGTAATCTAACACATGGGGTGGGGATGTCAGGGATCCCTGCATATAGAATGCAAATTTGAGGGGTGAAGGAGACTTTATGGCCGGATGTCTCCTCAAACTTAGTTGCTGCGGTTTTCCACACTTGATCAAGGAATGGGCAGCTCCAAAATGTGTGTAGCAACGTCCCCTGTTCAGAGCACCCTCTGAAGCAGTTTGGAGAGACTGATGTATAAAAGGAATGTAGTTTATAGGGTGTGAGGTACCACCTGGAGAATATTTTAATTGGCGTTTCTCTAAAGGAGATAGCCTTATTGCATTTCCGTAGGTTTTCTGCCATGGAATACCAAGTTTCAGGAGGAAATGTGATTCTGAGGTCTGCCTCCCAATGTAGAATTTGTGCGGATTTCTCCTCCATTCTAAAACTGTTAAGGTAGTTGTATAACAGAGAGATCATCCCTCTGTCCCGTGAGGAAGAGAGGCATATCCTTTCAAACAATGTTTTGGTAGGAGGGGTGGATAGTGAGAAGTGATCTGCGTAGAAGGATTTTATGAGTCTGTAATTTCCTATCTCTGAGTGAGGGAGGCCGTGGTCTCTTTGGATCATTTCAAAAGTCTTAAATTCCCATTTAGTTTGTAGAGAAGATAAGGTGATTAAGTTGCTATCTAACCACAATTAAAAGTGTCTTTTGTTGGTAAATGCCAGATTGAGTCTAATATCGCCTAAGTATGAGGTAAGTAGGGAGATAGGGGAGGAGAGAGAGTGAATATTATTGATCTTCATCCACAGTTGGAATAGATGTGCTACTACAAGGTTAATTTTGGAGAGTTTTCTATATAGAACGTTTCGAGACCATAGTATACCTTGGAGGTGGTATGGCAGGATTGAGGAGGTTTCAAACCTCTTCCAGGGTATGTTTTGCAGCGGGGAGAACCATTGTGATATCTGGGAGAGCTTTGTGGCCAGGTAGTAGTGCCAGAGGTTGGGTAGGCCCAGGCCTCCTTTCGATTGGGGTCTGTGTAAAAGTGCATAACTATATCTGGGTTTCCTACCCTCCCAAATAAATTTGTTGATTGATCTCTGTATACCCTCAATCTTGGTTTTGGGGACTAGAATGGGTAGGGAGCGGAAGTAGTATAACAGTTTTGGAATTATGCTCATTTTGATAGCGCAGACTCTGCCCAGAAAAGAAATGTGATGAGAGGACCAAGAGTTCATGAGGTGTTCAATACGAGCGATAATAGAGGGGTAGTTTGCCTTGTATAATTGTGGATATGAAGAGGTAATATTGACTCCCAAATATTTTAGGGAGTCCTGACACCAATTGAACTGTAAGTTGTTGCTCAATCTGGTCAATAGATCAGGGGGTAAGTTTAGTGAAAGAGCTGAACATTTAGTGGGGTTAACTTTGAGGCCTGAGACAGCGTGAAAGGTATTTAAGGTACCCAACAACACCGGGATAGACAGGAGGGGTTCTGTGAGGAACACCAGTGCATTGTCTGCGTATAAACTGATCTTGAACTCTGAGTCTTTACCAGGGTACCCCCGTATGTCAGTGTTGTGTCTGATGGCTTGCGCGAGAGGCTCTATGGCCAACGCAAAAAGGAGAGGGGATAAGGGGCAGCCCTGCCTGGTTCCTCTGCCCAGTGGGAAGAATTCTGAGTTATGTCCCGGAATTTTGATACGGGTCTGCGGGGCATGGTAAAGGGCATTAAATCCCTGTAGGAAGTTGCCTGTGATACCAAATTTAGGGAGAAGTTTATTCAAATAGGACCAGCTAACGCTATCAAAGGCCTTGTGTATGTCCAAACTCAAGAGGCAGGCCTGTTTGGATTTCAAATTAGCGTCTTGTATGATGTTAGTCACTAATCTTATATTGTCCACTATCTGCCTACCCGGTATGAAGCCTGATTGATCGTGATGAATTAATGGGGAGATAACAGAGGCCAGTCTGTCGGCAAGGATTCTACCAAATATCTTGAGATCATTATTTAAAACTGAGATGGGGCGAAAATTTTGAGGGAGAGTGTGGTCTTTATCAGGTTTAGGGATCAGGGAGAGATTTGCCAGCAGCATCTCATCTGGGAATTGATTACCTTCTAGGACATAATTAAATAATTTCATAAGACTGGGGGTTAATTGGGGGGAGAATTTTTTTATAATATGAGGTTGTAAAACCGTCAGGGCCTGGGGCCGTTGAAACCTTAAGAGATTTAATTACTTGGGCTATCTCCTCAGTAGTACAGGGTCTGTTCAGGGATTCAGTTTGGTTGGTATCTAGTGATTGAAGTCTAAGGTCGTTTAGCCACGAGTTCGCAAGGGTATCTGGGTTTGTACCCTGATCAGATAACAACTTTTGGTAGAAGTTAGTGAAGATGTTGAGTACACCCTTGGGATGTGTCACCATATTACCCTGAGTGTCTCGTAATTTATAAATATGGGAGGGGTTAATGTCTTGGTTCAATTTTCTGGCGAACATTGCCGAGGGAGAATTACTGTGTAGTAAAAATTTGGCTTTCGAGAACCTCAAAGATCTCTCAGTATTAGCTGATAAAATAAGATCAAGGGCCTTACGTTTGGATTGGATCTGTTGTGTGATTTCTAGTGAGGCTGAGTGTTGTAATTTGTGGTATAGTTGATTCAAGTCATTTGTCAGGCTTCTAATTTCTGCCAGTCTTCCCCTATTTTTTGCTGCAGCCATTTTAATGATGTTGTCCCTAAGAACTGCCTTATGGGCCACCCAAATAGTGGTAGGGGGGGTGACATCATTTATGTTATCCTCGAAATAGTTGTCTATATGGGAGGCAATCAAATCTCTATTTACTGGGTCAGTCAGTAGGGCATCATTAAGTCTCCAGTTGTATACTGAAGGGGCAAGGCCTATGTGAGATGTGTCGAAGGATATGATATTATGATCAGACCACGGGCAAGGGTGTATATCAGCATGTGATGAGTTAGCCAACAAGACAGGGGTGCAAAAGATGTAGTCCAATCTGGCATAGCAATCGTGTGGGTGGGAATAGTGTGAAAAAGCTTTGATCCCTACATTATGGGCCCTCCAGGCGTCAATTAATTGATTCTTATTGATTAGCCTATTAATAGTTTTAGAGAATGATTTTGAGGAGGGTGAGGTTTTACTTCTGTCCAAAGCAGGATGCGCTGTTAGATTAAAATCTCCACCCAGGATTATATGTGGGGAGTGGAATCTATCAAGTACATTGAAGAAATTTGAGAAAAACGTTGTTTGGGATTCATTTGGAGCATATATAGATGCTATTGTAATCCCTTTGTTATTGATAGTGCCATTGAGAATTATAAATCGGCTATCTGGGTCTTTATACATTTGTTGTACATCAAAAATAATTGAATTACGAATAAAAATTGCGACTCCCCGCGTTTTATTAGTGTAGGTGGTGTAGTAGTGTTGGTTATACAGTATGTCCTGTTAAAGAATGTTGGGTGGTTTGCCGTGGCAAAATGCGTCTCTTGGAGCAAGATAATGTCCGCACCAAGTCTCTTATAATGTTGAAATGCTTTTTCACGTTTATGCGGCGAGTTAAATCCCTGTGTGTTGTGGGATACTATTTTAAGGTTCATCGGTAGGAAATAAGAGGTTTATCATCTGAGTACAATCTATTGGGGTACCATACCACAAAGTTATATTTTGTGACAAAGTTATCATACGCATAAGGTAACTATCACTGAAGAACTGAGCGCAGCCATAAGGGATGTGTGAGTCAGGTACCCTCAATCTATATGAGGCAATGGTAACCTTGAGAGTAAAATGCATCAGAAAGAAACTAGCATATATAAAGCAGTAAAATGTCTGTCTCTGAGTGAGCTTATCCAAAATAAAAAGGGCCCTAGTGGCCAACAACATATACCACTGAAATATCAACATAGCAGGATATAATTTGGGGACAGGAGGAGTCCTGTCAAACATTAAACAACACTGGGTTGCAGGAGGTGGGACCAAAATGTCCCTGGACCACAAACTGCTCGGGTGATGTCCCATCCGAGGATGGAGCAGCAATCGAGAACAGCTGTGGAAGTGGGGTCAATCTAGCGACGACGGATGTTCTAGGCATCTTGAACTAAGTATAATAAAGCAGTAATGCAATGCAAAGGTATTTGATTATCAATGAGCTGGAAGAAGCAAAAGGGGATAATAAAAAAAAAAAGGAAGGAAAAGGGGCACAATCACAATCTGAGAAGAGCTATTTAGGGTGGGAGCCCCCACCCCATATTTTGTGCTGTAATGAAGAAGAGTCAGCCAGGACTGGTAAAGCTGGATCAAATCGGGCAAAAAAATGTGTGCAGTCTCATAGGGCAACATGGAGTTTGTAGGCTCACTATAGCTTGTGATGGGATAAAGACATTTGCCCGCTTATTAAAGGAGAAGGAGTAGACCCCTGTGGTGAGTACTCAGTTATCAATGCGTCAGCAGCATCAGTCCACCAAAGCGCTAACAGGGTGAGAGTCTGGAGGATAGATTGATGACCAGTCCTGAATCGCTGTCCTGCTCCAAAGAGGGGGGTCTGAGTGGCGATGGGTCAACAGACCAACAGTGAGAGAGATAACAAAGAGAACCAAGGAATAGAGCGAAACCACGATTCAATGTGAGATGGACCATCCATGGTCAAAGAGGATTATGATTGAAAGGATTGGATCAGTCTCCTTTGTTCCCTCTGGTTGCGTCTGGTGGAAGGGGTTGACCAGATGGGTGAAGGCCTGGGTGTAGCCGGAGGACGAGCAGGGGGATCTTGGGTAATCAGGCCCAATTTTACCAAGAGTTCCTTCCCTTCTATGACGTTGTAGACCGTATATGTAGATCCATTGTGTGGGACCGTAAGCTTAAAGGGGAACCCCCAACGGTATCTGATTCTAGCAGCTTGTAACACAGTAGTGACTTCCTTCATCCTGCGCCTCCTGTCCAGAGTTGCAGGTGATATATCTGGGTATATTTGGATTCTTTTGCCATCCATATTCAGATTAGGTGAATTCCTGGCTGCACGCATTATGTCTTCCTTGATTAAAAAGTCCCTAATGCACATCACTATGTCCCTGGGGGGACCATCAGGAGGAGGTTTAGGCCACAATGCTCTGTGGATTCTGTCACAGATAAAGGCAGATGGGGGCTTTTCTGGCAAAAGGTCTTGGAAGAATCTTGAAACTGCAGGCATCAGGTCTGTGACAGTCTCAGGGACTCCACGCAGCCTAATATTATGGCGGCGGTTTCTGTTATCTAGGTCCTAGACCTGAGCCTGCATGAAGGCAAAGTTGTCTGCTAGATTTTCAAAATCCCTTCTGAGATCGTTGTGAGCTAGGGAGAGCTCATCATGTTTTGTTTCTAGAAGGTCTGTGCGGCTGCCTATATTGGCAATTTCCTGGGAGAGAGCTGCTGTGGATTTATGAACTTCTTGTTCAATTTTATCCACCAGTTTATTAAATATGGCAGTCAGGCTATCATCTAGGTCCGCTTTAGATAGCGGTGGATTGTACTCACTGTTGTGGGGTTGTGTAGGAGCGGTCTTAGTCGGATGATTATCTGTGCAGGGCTGTGTCCACATGTGCTGGTCGGCACCATCTTGGGACACCTTCTTGTTTCTTTGCTCCATGTTAAGGAGAAAGTTTGTCAGGGTGTGCCTGGATCTCCGATTCCGCTTCTTCCTAGCGGATGGCATACACTGGGTGTTCCTGCAGGGGTGCTGGGTAAAATCGCCGCTGAGGGTGCTAAATTTCCCTGGGAAATCCACCTAGAAGGCCCGGGTCTCGTGGAGCGAGGCTCAGGCCAGTCCGTTCAGCATCGCGCCGCGCATGCGCCCCCCCAATCTAGGAGTTTTTAAAGCTACTATGTCTTTAAGTACCATCTCTTTAAATGTTTGAATGGAGGGGGCAACAAAACCAGGCAGGTTAAATAAAGAAGCATTGGAAAAATTAGTATGTCGGGTAGGGACCAGAGTCCCTACATCACAAGAGATGCCAGATGAAGGCAAAGAGCTGTGTTCTACTGACTGAAAACTGGAAGAAGTAATTTGACTACCATTTCCAATGGGATTAAGGATGAAATGCCTTTTAATATTCACTCTACGAACAAACTTGTGAGCATCAATAAATTTCTCAAATGTGTTCAGAGTAGGGGGGGTGCAAATTTGAGGCCCTGACTTAAAACAGATTGTTCACCCTGTGACAATTGAGAAAAACTCAGGTTGAACACACCGCTAATATTTATTGTTTCCTTTTTTTGGACCTGACCTGCCTCCCTCCTCTGATGCCTCTCTATTGTCATATCCCCTTTTGGGTCTGATGTTGGCCCCGGGAAAAAAACGAGATTGCTCAATTCTACCAAGATTGAAAGGCGAGTCATGTTGTTCTTGTCTGTATTTCATAGAATGATCAATATATTGACTAGGATGTCTCGAGAAAACAGACTCCTCCTCAAATCTATCCCCTTGTTGATATAAGAGAGGGGTGAATCTATTATACATAGAAATCGGATTACCCCTAGGGGTAAGTCTAGAGGGCTGGTTATTATAGAAATCCCTGGGATTTTCTCTGGAATTGTTATATCCTTTATGATTAATATGCAGGGAGCGGTGAGCACCCCTTTATTCATCATATCCTCGATATGTCTGATCATATCCATGTCCAAAACAAAGGACAAACAAAGGACAGGCCAAGGGTCAGGGTCACAAGCAAACATGAATAGTCAGGGACAAGCCAAGATCGGTACACAGAGATAAACGTAGCACACACCAAGCAGGAACACAATGCTTAACAAACAACGTTCATCAGGAAGGCAGACCTGCAGTGCACTGGTTAATATAGAGTTCCTGTTATGGCCTGGGGTGGAGCCATACAGGGAGGAGAGATGATAAAAGCAGCCAGGTGAGAGTGTCTGGCCTCTAAGGTGAACACATGGAGAGGAAGGTAAGCTGCCAGACATTACTGCATATCCATGACAGTACCCTCCCTCTTAAGAGGCCTCCCCCTCCCCCGCTTAGGACCAGGCTTGGAGGGGGACTTCAAATGAAACTTCCTCAGAAGATGAGGTGCGAAAATTTCAGATGCAGAAATCCAAGACGCCTCCTCAGGACCAAACCCTCTCCAAAGCACAAGGTACTGAAAAATGCCTCTGCAGAGTCGAGAATCCAGAACTTGACTAACCTTGTACTTTAGACTATCCTCAGAGACCGGAACCAAGGTTTATTGAGAGCCAAAGGCCTTTTAGGAATACGCAAGGGCATGAGAGGATCAACAGGAATCTGAGGAGGGTCCCTCAGACCCTTAAAGATGAACTGGGCATCTAGCACAGGACCATCAGACTGGGCAGAGGTCAGTGGAATCCTGAGGTCAGGTTGGTTAGAAGGTGACATGTCACAGGAGTCAAGCTGAAAGAACATCAGAATGCAGAGGGCCCTGAAAAAAAGTTGAAATCCCCACCTGGCCGAATGAGGCAGTCTATCCAAAGGATGGATTGAGCCCCTTAGACAGGTTTGAATGGTCGTAATAGTATTAGGGTGAGGCAAAGTTGCAGAAGGTCCTGAACAAGAAAAAGTAGGAGGCTCACTGGGCATGGGCTGGACTGGCATAACTGATGCAGAGGTCGAGTGAATAGCATAGTCAGGTGTAGCGACTACCTGAATCGCATCGCAAGGCATAGCGACTGCAGAACTTGCAGACAAGTTAGCCTGGCTGTGCGTCCAAGGATGTTTAGCGACAGCCAAAGGTAAATGGTTATGCAAACTGGAGTGAATGATCGACTCAGGTGCTCTGTGGGTCCCGGAGCATGCTGGGACTGTGACGTCAAAAGAGGCCTATATAAACCGCTGCTACCTCTCACACCTGGCATTACAGCGGGAGGAAGCGTTGAGTCAACATAAGAAGAAAAGAAGGCAGAAGGCGTCAAAGAAGACCGGGCTGGCCGCCGCTAGTAAGAGAGCTTCAAAGAAGATAGCGGCGGCCAGCCCCGAAGAAGGCACCAGAGAGCGAGCGGGAGAAGAACTGGGGAGCGCCGAGATGACAGCGGAGAGAGGAGAAGATAGAAAAAGACCCCCCGGAGAGCGAAGAAGACCCCGGGAGAGCGGAGAAGACCCCCAGAGCTGACTAATAAATTATTTTAAAACCCTGTGTTGTGTGTTTATTTTATTGACACTTTTCCTCCAGGTGAATGGGTAGGGGTACGATGTACCCCCATATTAATTCACCTAGGGTGAGGGGCCGGTATCTGGGGGCCCCCTTATTAAAGGGGGCTCCCAGATTCTGATAAGCCCCCCACCTGCAGACCCCGACAACCAACAGCCAGGGTTATTGGGAAGAGGCCCTGTCCTTATCAACATGGGGACAGGGTACTTTGGGGTGGGGGACCGCAGGGTGCCCCCCTGCCCAAGAGCACCCACCCCCCCATGTTGAGGGCATGCGGCCTGGTACGGCTCAGGAGGCGGGGCGCTCGCTCGTCCCCACTCCTTTCCTGACCGGCCGGGCGGCGTGCTTGTATACGGGTCTGGTATGGATTGTGGGGGAACCCCCACGTTGTTTTTTTGGTGTAGGGGTTTTCCTTACAATCCATACCAGACCTAAGGGACTGGTATGCCCCTGGGGGGGAACCCATGGCTTTTTTTTATTTAAAATTTGGCGTGGAGTTCCCCCTCATGATTCATTCCAAATGCCGCAGCTAGAATTGGCGGGAATCCAAGTCGGATCCCCGTCGCTTCTATGACGCGCTCGCTGGAATGTGCTTTCCCTATTCCAGCGAGTGCGAGATGTCGGCACCATGTCGCTGAGAATCAGCGCGATGCCGTTGTGCTGGAAACACATTCTCGGCGACAGGTACTGTATGTCCATGTGCTGAAATGTCTCAATTGGCTGTCCTGCACCACCTGGTGGATCTGTCATGGGTCAAAGTTCTTCTCAATGTAAAATGGCGGACCGCCGCGAATATCGCTAGATGTCCGCCTGTTTGGCAGACAGCGAGCGAGCAAAGTTTGCCGCAAAACGACCGCCGGGTGAACCGCCAGGCCATCTCTAGTGGAAAGATCCTGGTAGATGTGAATGTCAGCCCCCTCATATGCAAGCTGTATTCTGTTGCATGCTTTTCTCAATATGTCCTCCTTAAGCTTATAGTTCACTAAACAACATACCACATCCCTCGGCGGGTCATATTACCTTCCTTTGGATCTGAGAGCTTGGTGAATGTGTTCTCTCTCTATGTGTGTTGAGCGTGGTCTATCTAGGAGGCCACTGAAGATGCCCATCTCTGTCGTAGAAATCTGGTACTCGCGGGGAGAGCAGGAGCGGGTGGCCAGTTACTGCAGGATGCTGTCCCCATGATTACGGGCTAGTTTGGTAGTCGGCTACAGTGGTGTATGAAAACCTGTGGCGGTGGGAGCTCAGTCTTTAGGTGGCCATCTTTCACAAGCTCAGACCACGCCCCCCCCCCCCCCCCCCGTTCACATCACTTTTTAATTATACAAAAGATAGGAGTGTAAATTCTGCCAAAATCTAGTTCATAACATTTGTAACAGATGTGTAAAAACAAGTATACATCTGCAGACTGGTTACAGACATGAGCAATATAGGTAGTGGTAAGGCAGTCAAAAACCCTCTACAACAAGTCACAAGAGGTAGAATAGGAACTGCAAATGATTTATGCATATTCACATTGTGTGACAATGGAGTGAAACTGCGTTCACAAATGTCCCTCAGTATTTAAGAAAAAAATCATTTTAAATGTAATCTGTAGGATCAGATTAGCACAATTCATGTATCAATATGATTGAAATAGCGATGAATTTAATTACATGTATTGCTCAATTTTAGATGATGTATGCCTTGTGTATACTAATAAAACGCCCCCAAAAAAGTGAATACAGTATTAGTATTTTAGCACATGAATATCTTGTCAATAATACTCAATTTAGGAATAACTCATATAAACAGTATCTTGCTATATGTCAGGAGTGCAATATTTATTAATGAAAGATGAAGAAGTAATGTATATGTGTTAAATCTCCATCCCCACCTGAATTGATAGAAATTTAGCCATGAAAAATCTTTTGCACCTTCATGAGTTGGCACAAACAAATGGTGTAATCCATCTATGATACAATCTTGACATTTACCAATATCACAGAAGACTAATATCAGTAAAATCAAAACACCATACATTAAAGATTCTTGGATGAGTTCTCTCAAATCTTAAAGAAGAAACTTCACAAATCCAACACTTCAACATTTAAAGTCTTTTCAACCCCTTGAAATATCCAGAAGTGTCACTTGTAAAATATACAGCACTATTCAAGGCTTATGCCGCATACACGTGACCGTTTTTCATGACGAGAAAAGTGCCATTTTTTTAATTGGTCGTGAAAACCGTCGTGTGTATGCTCCAGATAATTTTTCACATTGTTCTTTTTCACGTTTTCAAAAACGATTGTGTGTACAATTTAACAAGGGGTAAAAAAACGTGCATTCTCAGAAGCAAGTTATGAGACGGGGAAATTAGCAAAAGCAGGCCAAAGGGTGGCACCATTCGAATGGAACTTCCCCTTTATAGTGCCGTCCTACGTGTTGTACATCACCGCGCTTTGCTCAAGCATTTTATTTCACAAACGTGTGTATGCAAGGCAGGCTTGAGAGGAATCACGACAAATTACGTTGAGAAAAACGTTGTTTTTTTCATAAAATCTCAGTACCAAAAGTGGTAACCCTGAGCCACACTCGGGATCACATGGCAGGATCCAGGCAAAGTTACTTACCTTGTCCCCTGGATCCTGAGATGTCTCCCCGATGTGTGTGCGAGCTGTTTCCCCCACCGCTCGATTCACAGTGCCTGAGTGCCTAACTCCATTCTCTGCGAGCGTTGCAACGTACAGGGACAGAGCTGGGCGCCAAATAAAAAATAAATAAAACACAGTATACATGCAGTACAATCGTACAGATTACAGTACTGTATAAAATAATTACACGCCCCCTTTGTCCCTAGTGGTCTGTCCAGTGCCCTGCATGCACTTTTATATTATAAATACTTTTCTTCCTGCCTGGAAACTGGAGATTGTCCATAGCAACTAAAAAGTGTCCTAAAAGTGGTTTTAGACCAGCTAGAAAACAGCGATAATAAATTAGAATCACTTGCAGAATTGAGCGATAGCGATTTGTGGGGAAATTTGTCATCAAAAACTGAAAGTAATGACAGTGACAATTCTGCAACTGAGCAAATGTCTGTATTTTTGATTTGATTACATTATTAAATAATATTTATTATTATTATTTGTTATAATTATTTATAGTTATTTATTATATTATACTTTATGATTTTGTGTTTCAAAATGTATCATACCTGGGATGTCTTCTAGACTCTTGTTTGGACAGATTTAAGTGAGTTATTACTAAAGCCTCATACACACGGTAATTTTTTTTGCAAACTTGCTCATTTTGAAGTTTGTTG
This sequence comes from Rana temporaria, assembly GCF_905171775.1. Classification (NCBI taxonomy): domain Eukaryota; kingdom Metazoa; phylum Chordata; class Amphibia; order Anura; family Ranidae; genus Rana; species Rana temporaria. Next base: position 225,103,442 of record NC_053493.1, read on the forward strand.
GCAAAAAGTCCGAACGTGTGTATGGGCCTTAAGAATTACAGGCCCACAATGTAAAATGTCAAAATTTCCATGCAAAATATTGTACCACTTTGAGCATCAATAATCTGACATAATCATACTGCCAGGGAGGTTAAAAGAAAATCTGAGTCTGCAAAAAGACTTGAGACTGGGGGGGGGGGGGTTTCACCATCCAGCAGGAAAACAACCCTAAACATACAGCCAGAGCTACAATGGAATGGTTTAGATCAAAGCATATGCATTGCCCAGTCCTAAATCCAATTGAGAATCTGTGGCAAGACTTGAAAATTGCTGTTCACAGACGCTCTCCCTCCAATCAGACAGAGCTTGAGCTATTTTGCAAAGAAGAATGGGCAAAAATTTCACACTCTAGATGTGCAAAGCTGGTAGAGACATCCCCAAAAAGCGTAAGGTGGTTCTACAAAGTATTGACTCGTGGGGCTGAATACAAATGCATGCCATACTTTCAAATATTTATTTGTAAAAAAGGTTGAAAACCATTTATAATTTTACTTCCACTTCACAATTATGTGTCACATTGTGTTGGTCTATCACATAAAATCCCAATAAAATACATTTACGTTTGTGGTTGTAACATGATAAAATGTGGAAAATTTCAAGGGGTGTGAATAATTTTTCAAGGCACTGTAATGCATATTTATAATTTTTTTTAAGAACTGTCAGACAGCGGGAGCCTTAATCGGGAGCGGAGCATTTTTTTTCCTTTTTCCAGTTCGGCGGAGGTGGCAGACATTGTGATTGATGATGGATCTACACCGGGGGGACATTTTGTTTTTTTAAATAAAGGAGCAGTCAAAAACTGCCTATTGTCTTTTTTTACACTACACTTTTTTGGGTGAATAAGCAGAGATACTATGTACCCCATACTCATACACATGGGGCTCGGATGCCTAATTTTGTTAAGCCGCTTGCCCGCAAACCCCCACAACCACTGGGCAGTGTTGTGTGGAAGAGGCTAGCTCTTCCCCTACATTTCCTGACCTGCCGGGCTGCATGCCCAGATAAGGATCTGTTAAGTTGTTAATGACTCAGCGGCCACCTGCTCTTTAACAACCAGTACACATTCCATCATTAACACATTTCATTATTTATTTCCTTTTGTAAGTGTTTAATGTGTTTTCATACAGTATTTACTGAGCGTTTTCAGCGTTGTGTGGTAAATATCACAAAATAGTGTAGTGAATTGACAGTTACAGGATCTCATGGGATGTTTAGGCAAAATGTGTCTGGACACCTAAATATTGTATGCAAGTTCCTTTTATGAGTGGAGCCCTATAAGAGATAAAAGTAAACTTTGCTACTATGATCTGACTTCCTGTTGGAGAGTGGCTACATTCTCTATGGTCTCAATGTGTGTAGGATCATAGCTGTCCACTCTTTCTCAATCTCAAAATGAAAATGAGATTATGGGCTATGAATTAAGGAATTTTTAGTGTGCATAAAGCATGCCACAACTAACACAAAGAAAGGGGAAAAGGAAAGGGTTGGGAGCTCACAGACATTAAAAGGACGCATAAAATCACAGTTATAAACAATTTTATAAAAAAAATAATTACAGGTCTGAGGGTGTCAAAAAGGTAAGGAATGGAGGGTAATACTGGGTCAGTGGTTCCAAGCAGTGCAGGGTCAATCCCAAAAGACCCAAAAGCAGTATGGGCAAGTTAGATTTTACAAAATAATTGTCCTGACCCTGGCTGCAACCCCTGTGCTAGATAGAAAATAATGGGCAAGATGTTATTATCATTCAACTTCAGTTGGTGCAGCTCACACAATAGCAGGATCTATAAAGGTTGGTTTGCCCTTTGTGAGATGTTACAATCAGGAAGAGGGAGAGATTCTTAGTGTAGACATTTTTAAACAGTAACATTTAACAAATATTTTACACATACAATGTGATGTGATGCTAGAAACCACAAATGGTATATCAACTGAGTTAGGGCAGGGTTCATGCCCACCACCGGTCTATCCACCCCAGCAAATACCCATGTATCAGGAAACCCCCAACAAAACAAAATTTAAATAGAAATTTGAAAAACAGCAATATAGATAAGAACCTTATGTTCCTGGACGAGACAGAAGTTTGCATGGGATCATTTTCTGGTAGATTGGTTGTCACCTTCATAAAGCTGTTCCCAGTGCTGAAAAAGGGTATTGTTTTTTTTTTTTGTGTTGAGAGCTTCGCAAATTCCAGTCTTTCAATTGGAAGATCAGGGAGAGGTTATTGTAGGTGGAGTGTTACCGAGGGAAGCAACGTCCTTAACAGCCATCTTCCCAAGTGAGCACTTGGCTGGTGGGTGCAGTGAGATTCCATTTGCTGTCTCGGACAGGATCAGTACATTTCACCATCAGTTGCATTGAAGGTGTCAAGGAGCAAGTGGGGTGTCTGTATGATGCTTTTAAAGCTTATCCAGGAGCTGCCATAATGCCTGGACGGTGTGGAGCTTAATCAATGTGGACCCATCTTCCTTGGCTGCTCAGGAGCTGCCCCGTTGAAGGCAACATCTAACTTTAGAAAGTCTCAAATCTCTCACAGGAATGGTTTATAAAATATTATTGTTCATTTATTGTATATAATTGCTTAATTTTACTAAGGATATTTAGCATAACATCGATCTATCAGGGTGACATCAAATCTTAAGCAGATATTCAAAACACAGTATTAATAATAGTAAATGTCCTTTACACCATATATAGGAGTGCAGGCAACAAATTTATCTTTAGGAAACAAATCGATCCAAACTATGTTTCATGGTAAAGGTTTTTTAAGCCTCAGCGTACATTCACGCCATTACATATCAACCCTTTATTGCCCTCTTAGTACTTTTAGGGTATTCAGAAGAACTATTCTGGTCAATATTATCTATGGGCATGAGGAAGATCATAATGTCATAAAGCCTATAAATAAATTGTACCATGCATTTAGACGTATCTGGTATTGGACACCTCAGCGTTAATGAGGTAAAGTGATGTACACAAAAAAATGCTTTTACTAAGCTTAACAAGAATTGGTTATGAATGCAAATAATATATTCAACTGCCAAGGCTGTTTATTGCTCACAAGTTGGCATTGACAGCAATGGTTGGTATTCACGTAGAAAACCAACAATAAAAAACTCACTTAATAAATAATAATGGCAAAATAGCATACAACCACATCAGTGTTTATTAAAAGACATACCTTATTGCAATAAATAGTTTAACATAATTTTCAAGGTTGCATACATAGACCACGTTGTTTCCACATACTCCTTTATACTAAACCTCAATCAGAAAAATTTATGAAAAAATGTGGTCCTGATTAAAGTTAAGGAGACCAGAATGTTGAAATGATGTACTGTAAATTAAAAAATTAGGTCAAAAGTGTGGTCAGCTAAGGTCACAAAGTGCAGCCAAATATAAATTAATCTTTCCATGAATACATGCAAACAGCATAACATCCCTCCTGAAGGAGCAAGATAACACTGTTTATAATCAGCAGTGTAACACAACTACAAAATATGATGACATTCTCTACTGCTACTAGTATGAGGATAGGCAATTAATTACCCATAGGGAGACACGTAGCAAAGACTCTAATTCAATTAAGGGGTGTGGATTGGAACACTGTTCCAGCGCGAAATGAGCTGGATCAGGCGTCAATATACCACAAACCTCCTCCTGGGGCTAAACAAGGCAGAGAGTTTCAGGCCTTTCTTGGAGGGTTTCTTCTCAGGAAAGACTGATTAAAATTATTAAAAGAAGCTAAGGCAGTTAGAGGATTTAATTTGTTTCCAATAGGATCCAGGTGGTTGATATTTGGTGACTGTACAGTATGTTTACATGGGTCCTCTTACATTCTCTCCACTAAGGCTCTTTCCTTAGGGCTTACATATATACAGATACATCACCTGCTGGGCTGTAAATATGTTCCCATATTGTTCAATGTATTATGGCATTCTAGAGGAAATGTTATACTAATTAGTATAACCAACACCACGCTACTAAACTAACCATACAAATTGCAGCCAACACCACAGGATAGATCAATCCTGCAAAAAACAAACAGATAAAACATAAAGTGTAGCGCTAAATATAGGTGAATAAGAGATTGGATATGCTGAAAATAGTCCAATCATGAATAGACGTATGAGTGAGATATGATGAGATATCCACATACACAAAAAAAATTACTGAAAAAAAGTCTCTACTAAATAGATCCTTGGAAACAGTTTCACAATTGGTAATTGTGCAAACATTGAAGTGACTAATCTTCACAGATAGGAGATGAAAAAATCCAGCACCGAAGTGGATGGAGGCTTACCAGAAACCGTGGACCCAAAATAGGCTTATACCTAATGGGTCATACACGCTTGAGATTGACGATACCCAGCAGGAAGATGAAGTCCAGTGCAGGATGAGGAAAAGAGCAACTTGGAGTCAGCTTGAGATGTATTATAAACTCTGATCCATAGGGAGTTTCAGACACTCAATTCAATGGAAGGAAGGAGAAAGAAGGCAAAGATGCACATAGTGTAAATCCGTTTTAAAAATGTTTACTTGACAGCAAAGTTTAAAAGTTACACTCACATTTTCAGCACTTGTATCAGGCATATAACAATAGGCAGTAATGTCAGCAGGTTCCCGACGCGTTTCGATCTAAACGATCATCATCTGGGGAAGATGATGATCGTTTAGATCGAAACGCATCTGTTTCCAAGGATCTATTTAGTAGAGACTTTTTTTCAGTAATTTTTTTTGTGTATGTGGATATCTCATCATATCTCACTCATACGTCTATTCATGATTGGACTATTTTCAACATATCCAATCTCTTATTCACCTATATTTAGCGCTACACTTTATGTTTTATCTATTATGGCATTCTAGCCTGTTCTGTATACTATTTAAAAAGTCTGTCTGTAAATTGTAATGGTCGAGATGTACTTTTCCACATACAAAGCAATGTGTTTTGCAATGTCTAAGTCACCATGGCAACACCCTGCACAGAAAGGCCCCGGTTGTACCACTAGGACCCCTTTTCGGCACTACTAGGGAATTTGCGTGTTTCCATCTCGCTATTCCTGCCCAGATCACGGATCTGGGTATGTGCCAAAATCAACTGTGTTAGCCACGGTCTCCCCATTGTCTTCTTTTCTTTCAATACATTTTTCTTGCAGGTAAAAATAATACAAAGCATTATTCATATCAAGAAAAGCAGTACTGAAATGATTGATAATTACTATTGACATTGTTAGCTTTAAGTTAGGAAAAGTGTTGTACAAGACAATCCAGTAATCAATAAACACATAGCTACAGAGCAAAAAGGAGATAATTAGAGAGAATTGCAAGTGTAAAAATGGCATTCCATGTGGAAACAAAAGTCCACTATCAACAAACTTGTTATGTATATTCAGTGAATCATAGATCTTAAATCGACCTTTAGTCACAATTCTCAATACAAAAGGGCAAAAAGCATATTTCAGTACCAAAATTTAGGTAAGGCAAAGGTGTTAAAAAATAAAAGTATACCAGAAGACAGAACAATAGAGGAAAGAGCAGAGACAAATTAGCCAACCCCACAAACAACCACCCCATCTGTTCAAGGTTCGGTAATTCCTGGGATCAAAGGTATACCCATATGGCACACCCAAGGTTCCCAAATTGACTTAAACTTCTTAACTGAGTTTTGTAGGGTGCTAACCATTTTCTACTGAGCCATTATCCAAAAGATTTTACTCTTGGCAGTCATAATGGAGACCCAGGGTTGTTTCTAGGCCAGAGTAATGGACAATTTAGCTCCCAAGAGAATAAAAACAATTAGCGTCTGAGTGTGTTTAGATACTTTTGTAATGGGGAAATTGAGAAGAGCTAATGAGGGGGATTTGGAAACCAAACATCCTGTAACCTTGCAAATTAGGTAAAAAATCTTGGTGGTTTGGCCTGGCTCGGAGATGGCCGCTTAGTTGGAGAGCTCCCGCCACTGCTATCTAAACTACTGAATTACCGGAGGATAGTGCTGCTCAGACACGCACATTAGGATGGGTGCAGCTTCCCGACAGTCGTCTGCGTCTAGATCCCGCTCCCCCCGTGAACATACCGGCGGGGGTAGCCAGAATATCCCCGAGATGTTCTGTTCTCAAAGAACCAACATGGCGTCGTCCCGCCATCCTCCGACGAATGCCTCACAACCCCCGGACCCTCAGCCGCTACTTCAGTCTTCCGCCCAGGTTCTCTCCGGCGCTCCTAGCATCCCCCCTTAGCCATCCCTCAACATTCAGGACCTGAGGACAATAGCAGCCGACATAAAGGATACTCTTTCTGCCGCCATTGCTGACCTGCGGCTGGACATACACTCTCTGGCGGACAGAGTGCACGAAGTGGAACAGGTTGCAGCTCAGCACGACCATGTCCTTCGCAAGGCCACTAGGAAGATTGACACCCATACCATGCAGCTGAGGGAGGTCCAGCGACAAGTCGAGGACCTCGACAATAGGGGCCGCAGGCACAACCTTAGGCTCCGAGGCCTACCAGAATCCATTGACGCGGATCATCTGACGCCTGAGGTGACGGAGCTGTTAAGACTCCGGTTGCGATGGAGCGCATTCACGAGCCTTGCTTATTTTTTCTCTCTGTCTGGGGGGACTATACATTGCTACCTAGGCTTGACGGCCTGCTCCCAGGGACTATACGGCTATGTCACCCAGGGTCCATGTGCCTTATGGGTCAAGGTATCTTCTATTGCATTGTTAGAACTGTATTTAGGGGGTACTGTTAGTGTTACTTAAGGTAATGTTTATTTAGCATTGGATGGTCGTTACTCTGTCCCCCCATGCTACTAACCATGTTTCCTGGGCACCCTGGCACGACATGGGACACGCTCGCTGACTGGGGGATACTCCTCTTGGCAAGTCTACATCATTGCCCAGGTTTTGGCCCGCTCTAAATGCCCCCTCCCTCCCTCCTCCTAGGTAGTATCCGGGCTCTCCGTGTGTGCTGAGTAACCCCCTGCCTTTCCACAGATGACGGATCCCTAGATACACTATCACCTCACAGCTTCGGGTGGGGGGGTTGGGACATGATGCTCACTAGGGCGGGATGGGTGATGGGGATATTGCTCATGTTACTATATAATTGCTTATTGCATTGTTGTATGTTTGGGCTCTCCTATGAGACCCCTGGTTATTTACCTGCGGCTGTAGGTTTTCATTTTTATTTTTCACTTTTTACTTTATTTACTGCCACTGCTATGTTATTCTGATTATGCTTTTGGCCTTGGGGGTCTTCTGGGAATCTCACTGCCAGGTTTCTGTGTTTTGAACCGGAGACTCCCTCACGATCAGTGAATCCTGTGGGAACCCCTCCTCCACCCCCTGTTCTTTCACTGTGTCTTTAGAGCGATTTCCTCGCTGAGGCCGCTCTCTCCTTTCTGTGCCTTCCTCCCTCATTACTGCCTGCCTCTTAGTGGTGGCGGGTAGCTCACAATTGGGAGATACCTCTGTGTTAGTGTCTTGCCAACCCCCACACAGTGCTGTGGTATGGCCTGATAGTATTTTGGGCCGGAATCCACTGGTTTGTCACTGTATAGTTTCTCCCCCTCTCTGGTTAGAGTTGGTGGACTGTTTTTGTGTTCCCCTCCCCCCCTCTTCTCCCCACTAGATTGCTCAGAGGCATTCTTAGAGGACAGACAGACGCTCACTCCTCGGGTACCGTTAAAGGGGCGGGGTTTTAGTCTCTTGCTCATTTCAGTCAGCTTGTCAGCTCCTAGTAATGGCAGATGCTCATATCCACGTTGATCCTGATGCCCCTAGACCTTTACCCCCTGCACAGGTTAAGATTATTTCTCTGAACGCGCGTGGCCTCAACCCCCCCGGAAAAGCGATCCCAATTGTTGTATACCCTTCATAAGAATAAAACGCAAATAGCTTTCATTCAAGAGACAAATTTTCGCTCTGATGCGTTTTCCAAAACTTTTTAATCGTGACTTCCCCACGGTTTACCACGCCTCTACCGAGGGGTCTAAGACTAAAGGTGTTGCGATCCTCGTTTCCAAAAACTGCCCCCTCCTGGTCTCTGAGGTCAGGAGGGATAGCAACGGCAGATTTATATTTCTCAAGGGAACCCTCCATGGTAAGCCCGTCACGTTGGCGAACGTGTATGCACCGAATAAACAGCACATCCCCTTTTTCCGAGACTCCCTGCAACAGCTCACAGAATTTTACTCTGGTATCCTTATTGTGGGTGGGGATTTCAATGTTGCCCTTAATCCCTCATTGGATTCCTCATATGGAACCTCATCCATGCCTTACAGAGCACTCTGGGTGCACAAGACCCTCCTCCAGAACCTCACTCTACACGATACATGGCGAACCTTACAGCCCAACTACAGGGATTACACATTCTATTCGGCACCCCACGGCAAGTACACTAGAATTGATCATATCTTTCTTTCCCAGACTGACCTGTCCCTCCTTGCCAGTGCTACCATAGATCCAATGGTGCTCTCCGATCACAATCCCATTTCCATCACCCTGACCTTTCCGACAACGAGGCCTGGACGAGCAGTGTGGCGCCTTGACAATTCGCTCCTGACGGACCCGGTCACTGCACAACGCATCCGCGAGAGACTCACCCAGTATTTTGCTGACAATGTGAATGACGATACCGCTCCTACCACGGTGTGGGCAGCACATAAGTGTGTACTATGGGGGGAACTCATTTCGATGATGGCCCACAAACGTAAGCTTAAGAGGGACCGTATTGAGGCTCTTTCTACTAAAATTCAAACCCTGTAAGGGGCTCACAAGCGTACTCTAGCCGCTCAATCCCTTGCAGACTTACTTAAGGCGAGGGAGGAGCTGTTGGAAGAGCTTGGTAAAACACTCAAACAAAAATATGCACTCTCGCAGAAGTTATTTTATGAGTTTGGGGACAAATTGGGTAAATATTTGGCTAGGGCACTTCAACTACGGAAGGCAGCAAACACCATACATGAAATTAGAGACCCCACACATAAACTCTTTAGGTCCCCGGGGGACATATCAGCACAGTTTGTCCGTTACTTCACAAACCTATACAATCTGCCCCCCACAGCCGATGCAGGCGACGCACCGGATAGGCAAGAGGCGATCAGAGACTTCCTGGCGAAACATAGCCCATCCCCTATCACACAGGAAGACTCTATTGGTTTAGAACTTCCCATTAGTGTAGATGAAACGTTGGTGGCATTGAAACAGCTCAACACAGGGAAGAGCTTGGGTCCATATGGAAGTACTTGTTCCGCATTTCACGTCAGCGTTTAATGCCCTGTCTTCCTCCCCACACGTCCGGAAGGATTTGCTAGAAGCACATATCACTCTTATATCCAAGCCAGGCAAGGATGACACTATAGTTTCTAATTACAGGCCCATTTCCCTTCTCAATGTGGACCTAAAATTGTATGCCAAGATCCTCGCCAACCGTCTGCTCCCCCTCTTACTCAAATTGATCTCACTCGACCAGGTCGGTTTTATCCCTGGCCGGGAAGCCAGGGATAACACTTTGAAAGCATTGAACATCCACCACTGGCTTTCCACCTCCTCCACAAAAAGTTTATTTTTTTCCCTTGACTCGGAGAAGGCGTTTGACAGGGTGGCGTGGGACTATTTGTTTGCGACACTGCGGGCGATAGGACTCCCTGAGCATTTCCTGAGAATGATTCTTAGTCTCTATTCCTCACCCACCACCAGAATTAGAGTTAATGGCCACCTGTCAGACACCTTCTCCATCTCGAATGGCACACGTCAGGGATGTCCACTGTCCCCTTTAATTTTTGTACTCACTTTACCTGTTATGTAAACTTAGGGATAACCCCAATATAGTTTCCATCGACATCCGTCATAAACAATACAAAGTCGCAGCATACGCGGATGACATTCTTTTATTTCTCTCTAATCCCCTGATCTCTATTCCCAATTTACTTCACGATTTTGACATGTTTCGTAAGCTCTCTAATCTACAAATCAATTTTGCGAAATCAAAGGCTCTCAACATTTTCCTCCCCCCCCGACCTAGTGACTCTCTGTCAGGCAAACTTCCCCTTTAGCTGGGAACCACAGGCCCTCACGTACTTAGGTATTCAAATCCCCACAAACCTGACTGAATTGTTCAATAGGAATTATGCACCTATACTCCAAAAGATACGACAAGACCTCCCCAGGTGGACCTCGGGAAGGTTCTCCTGGTTTGGTCATATAGCCATACTAAAAATTAATGTCCTTCCTCGCATTTTGTACGTTTTACAATCTTTACCGATCAAACTCCCACCCTCCTTTTTTATCACCTATAAAAAAATCTGTAGGCACTTTATCTGGGCCTCCAGATCTCCTAGGTTGAGCTGGGACAGAATGACTCTCCCCAAGCTTAAGGGTGGTCTAGGTCTCCCGAATATTATGAAATATCACATGGCATGCCATGTTACGAGACTCATTGACTGGCATAAACATGAACACACCAAAGACTGGGTCACCATTGAGAACGCTTTCGCTACGATCCCTCTATCCCACCTGCCGTGGATCTCGACCAAGGCTGTTCCTAAAGAATTAGCCCTACACCCCTTGACTGGGCCTACACTCCTTTGCTTTAGAAAGGCCAGTGACTCGTTCCACCTAGTTCATTCTCCTGGCCCTTTGACCCCAGTGGACGACAACCCCGATTTCCCACCCGGTATGCCAACTGCTACGGCTCCCCAGACGGCCCTGAGGCGTACGCTGAGAGCCCGAGATTTTTTCCAGGATTCCTCTCTCGTTTCATATGGTTCTCTTAATTCCCGGTTCCCAGAGGCTACCATCCCTTTTTGAAATTTTTACAAGTCAGACAATTCCTACAGAGCACCAGACCTATTACACAATGGTATAGGGACTTAACTCCATTTAAAGTGCTATGCATGGACGCGAATCCTCAGAGGCACTTGGTTTCTCAGGTGTATTCTCTCCTCTATGGAGACATAGACCAGAAAGCTAATACAATTAACAGCAGCTGGGAAAGTGAACTTAACTTAAATCTCCTTGACTCGGATTGGGATGATATCTTCACACATACACACAAGGGCTCGACTAATATTTTGGCGCAGGAAAACAGTTACAAGATATACTCGAAGTGGTACCGTACGCCCGAGAGGTTACACATATTTCATCCAACGGTTTCCCCACTGTGTTGGAGATGCAACTCGGTACGTGGATCTCTCCTCCACATCTGGTGGACCTGTGCATTGATTCGGCCATTCTGGGAAAAAGTGTGTGAAACGATTGCCCAAATTACTACGTTCTCCCTGGACCTCACCCCAGCACAATTCTTACTACACCACACGACTTTACCACAATCTACATACAGGCGTTCCCTGGTGCTCCACCTCCTCAACGCTGCAAAACAATGCGTTCCCATGTACTGGAGGAAACCCTCTCCCCCGAAAGTGTCGGATTGGCTTCTTCGAGTTAACAAAATTGCCGAGATGGAGGATCTCATACATCAGGCTAAAGAAAAACCCTACTAAATATAGGCAAACGTGGGCCTGCTGGATTCATTTTTCGGGAGACTCCAATGTTTAGAGACTTACTCTTAATCTGACTCATACCTCAATTTCCTGCCTCAGTAGCGCCCATGCATGGCGGCTCCCAGGGAGCCCCCGACACTCCCCCCGATCTGACTGCCTATGTACCCGAGAGCGGCTACCCCACTCGTTGCGATCCTATTTCAAGGGTTTGGAGCATCTGTCGGTCTGTTTGTTTGTCCTTCTGTCTGTTCGTCCATCTGTCTATCCCTGTTGGTCCCTGTCTGTCTTTCTCTGTAGCTTCTCTTTGCCCCCAAGTGTCAGCCTTTGGGGTGTATTCCATTTTGTAGTAAGCCTGCCAAAAAATTTTGCTACAAGTTGGTTTTGAGTAGTTAGCACCCCTCACTGCTCCAGAGGCTAAAGGGCAGATCTCTGGTTTTATTATCTCTACACATTGTAAATTGTTTACCAAATGTACTTTGCAGTGTACTCTATTTTACCTCTGTACGCTTCTAATGGCTTGACCCACGTGAAGGGGACGACCAACATTTACTTATGTGGCATTGTATTAATGCATTGTTTATGATGTAGTGTACCTCTTTTTATTTCCAATAAAAATCGTTTAAAACTGAAAAAAAAAAATCTTGTTCCAAAACCCCCTAAACTTTGGGCATCCCCACCACACATGTACCATTGTACCCAACATATGGCAAGGGAGAATTAGGGAGAAGATTTTGGTTAGTTGGGGACCAGATACCATCTTGTAAGCACCTTGAGATTTGCTTTTATCAGGGAAGTATTATAATCACCTCTGAAAGACCGATAGAAAGATCTATGGAATGCTAAATAGAACTTAGTAATCAAACTTGAAATATAATCAAAATTACAACACAGTACTAATATGTGTGGATTTTAATGGCCGCTGCCTTTATTTAAGGTATATAGTATATCTATATAATAACTGTATATTATCAAACATTAAAGGGGTTGTAAAGACAAATATATTTTCCTCTTAAATTAAAGTCTGACAGTAGCTGATAAAGTAAAAAGTAATGTTTTGCATTATAACTAGTTTGATATCTGTTAAAATCGAGCTGTTTTATTCACCTCGGTCACTCCTGAATCATTATTCTCACTGACTTCCTGGTTTGTGGTGCGCATTCATTCTTGCTACATCACGGCCTAATGGGAACTACAGTTCCCATTAGGCTTAGCCTCCATGCCTGTAAGGGATAAGAGAGCATCTACACGCAGGGCTGTAGTCAATGGGAGGGGGTGAGCACATTCTGCTTTCCACCATGCAAAACGGCTCAGATGATGGTGGAAAGCAAGAAGAGGAGTGACAGGAAATGGCATTTTCAAACCTGGATTACTGTATTTTGGAGGTCAAAAGGAAAAACGAGGTAAGTGATATTTACATGCTCTAGCTTACAGCAATCAATTGATCTAATAAAAAACTAACCTTTAGTGTACCTTTAACCACTTAACGACCGCCGCATGTATATATACGTCCACAGAATGGCACGTACAGGCAGATGGGTGTATATATACGTCCCTGCCTTTCCGCGGGTCGGGGGTCCGATCGGGACCCACCCGGTACATGTGGCGGTCGGAAATCGTCTGGGAGCGATCCGGGATGAGGGCGTGGCTATTCGTTTCTAGCCGCCCCCTCGCGATCGCTCCCAGAGCTGAAGAACGGGGAGAGCCGTATGTAAACACGGCTTCCCCGTGCTTCACTGTGGCGGCTGCATCGATCGAGTGATCCCTTTTATAGGGAGACTCGATCGATGACATCAGACCTACAGCCACACCCCCCTACAGTTGTAAACACACACTAGGTGAACCCTAACTCCTTCAGCGCCCCCTGTGGTTAACTCCCAAACTGCAACTGTCATTTTCACAATAAACAATGCAATTTAAATGCATTTTTTGCTGTGAAAATGACAATGGTCCCAAAAATGTGTCAAAATTGTCCGAAGTGTCTGCCATAATGTCGCAGTCACGAAAAAAAAACGCTGATCACCGCCATTAGTAGTAAAAAAAAAAAAAAAAAAAAACTATCCCCTATTTTGTAAACGCTATAAATTTTGCGCAAACCAATCGATAAACGCTTATTGCAATTTTTTTTTCCAAAACTAGGTAGAAGAATACGTATCGGACTAAACTGAGGAAATTTTTTTTATATATATATGTTTTTGGGGGATATTTATTATAGCAAAAAGTAAAAAATATTGCATTTTTTTTAAAATTGTCGCTCTATTTTTGTTTATAGCGCAAAAAATAAAAACCGCAGAGGTGATCAAATACCACCAAAAGAAAGCTCTATTTGTGGGAAAAAAAGGACGTCAATTTTGTTTGGGAGCAACGTCGCATGACCGCACAATTGTCTGTTAAAGTGACGCAGTGCTGAATCGCAAAACCTGGCCTGGGCATTTAGCTTCATTTTGGTCCGGGGCTTAAGTGGTTAACATAACAACAATAACAATACAATTTGTAGCTTAGCTATTAAAGCTCAAGCTAATCATACCATAACATAAAGTCCCTTTTCAAAGAAAAGGATACAAACCTCATAATATGAGCCGTGAAAGGGAGGGATGTGCTTCTTGATCATGCTGACTGCGCATGTTGTGATGCATTTTTCTTTCTTTTATAGGACTAAACTTGTGCCAAGGACCGTTAAAGTCTCCTAATCCAATCACAGGTAAGTGCCAAAAAATTGTCAAAAACTGGTTTAAACAGTAATATTTTTACTTTCTGCCAGTATTCCATATGTGGTGGGTGGGACATTTCTCTCCCCTCCCTTCACATTTTTTCCATTCCTCTAAATTCCAGTTTTCCTGCAAAACACTCTCCGACGCCATCATATGTGGGAGCTTAGTGAAGTCCACTTCCAGTGATGAGTATATTATTGAAAGACCCACCCCCCTTTGCTCCGTGGTCTGCTCACACCATAGCCCATATGCTGCAAATTTCGGGGGATCAGGTTTACTTTTCCATAGTGTATCCAAAAAGTGCAAGATTTGCAGGAATTTAATTTTTTTCAGAGACTGTCATTTCAAGTTTGCTAATGTAATGGCTAAGTGGAATTGGTCCTAGTGAGGTGAAAAAGTGGCCAATGTGGTACAACCCCTTATCCAGCCACCATCTGAAGGACATAATGTCATTGCAATACTTTTTGTCACACCGTATTTGCGCAGCGGTCTTACAAGCGCACTTTTTTTGGAAAAAATTCACTTTTTTTAATAAAAAAATAAGACAATGCTAAAGTTAGCCCAATTTTTATATATTGTGAAAGATAATGTTACGCTGAGTAAAATGATACCCAACATGTCACGCTTCAAAATTGCGCGCTCTCATGGAATGGCGTCAAACTTTTACCCTTAAAAATCTCCATAGGCGATGTTTAAAAAATTCTATAGGTTGCATCTTTTGTGCTACAGAGGAGGTCTATGGCTAGAATTATTGTTCTCGCTCTAACGTTCGCGTGATACCTCACTTGTGTGGTTTGAACACCGTTTTCATATGCGGGCTCTACTCACATATGTGTTCTCTTCTGTGCGCAAGCTCGTCGGGACGGGGCGCTTTAAAAAAAATGTGTTTTGTTTTCTTATTTATTTGTATTTATTTTATTAATTTTTTACACAAAAAATAAAATAAAAAATAAATGGATCACTTCTTTTCCTATTACAAGGAATTTAAACATCCCTTGTAATAGAAAAAGCATGACAGGTACTCTTAAATATGAGATCTGGGGTCAAAAAGACCTCAGATCTCATATTTAGACTTAAATGCAAAAGAAAAAAAAAATGTAATTTGAAAAAATGACAACAAGAAAATATTGCTTTAAGAAGCATGGGCGGAAGTGATGTTTTGACGTCGCTTCTGCCCTGCTATGCTATGGGGACGGGTAGGGGCCATCTTGCCCTCACTCGTATCCCAACCGAGCAGGAGAGAGGACCTGATCACCTCCGCTGCTGCCGACGGCTCCGGTAAGCAGCGGAGGGCGCGGGAGAGCGGCGGGGGGCCCTCTCCCGCCACCGATAACGGTGATCTTGCGGTGAATCCACCGCGCAGACCACTGTTAACGTTTACAGGACCGCTCACTGAAAAGATGGATATCTCGGTTGTGGCAGCAGTTGCCATTACCGAGATATCCATCTTTAAAAACATGACGTATATATACAGTGAGGGGTCCTTAAGTGGTTAAAAAAACAAATTGTGTGGGGGTCCCCCCAAAATTCCATACCAGGCCCTTCAGGTCATGTTGATGGGGACAAGGGCCTCATCCCCACAACCCTTGCCCAGTGGTTGTGAGGATCTGTTGGCGGGGGGCTTATCGGAATCTGGAAACCCCATTTAACAAGGGGACCACCAGATTCCGCCCCCTATGTGAATTGGTACCGGGTATATTGTAGCCCTACCATTTCACCAAAAAAAGTGTCAAAATGGTAAATAAAAGGCAGGAGACACTTTGGGACACGTCCTTTATTAAAAAAATAGTAAAAAAATGTCTAGTGATGTCTATTCTTCTTCTATTTCGCCGCCGCCACCCAAAAAAAATAGAAAAAAGCCGCAACAGCTCTGCCTCCATGGGCAAAAACACTGGTGGCGTCAGAGGGGGCGGGGTCACCCAGTTACATCACCGGGTGGCCCCGCCCTCAGCTATATAACAGCTGTCACAGCGGGAGATGCGACACTCCGAGGCCGCCCATGGAGGCGGAACTGTTGCAGCTTTTTTTTTCTTTTTCAGGCCGCATGAGTTGAATGGACTTTTTTATTTATTTTACATTTTTTTATAAATAACTTGTCTCAAAGTGTCTCTTGTCTTTATTACCATATTTGACACTTTTTTTGTGAAATGGTGGGGCTACAATGTACCCGTTACCAATTCACATGGGGGGTGGGATCTGGGGGTCCTCTTGTTAAAGGGGGCTTCCAGATTCTGATAAGCCCCCACCCACATACCCCAAAAAACACCAGGCAAGGGTTGTGGGGATGAGGCCCTTGTCCCCATCAACATGAGGACAAGGTACTTTGGGGGTCATTCAGACCCCAAAGCATCCTCCCCATGTTAAGGGCATGTGGCCTGGTATGGTTCAGGCGCACTCTCGTCCCCCCTCTTTTCCTGCGGCCTGCCAGGTTGCGTGCTCGCATAAGGGTCTGGTATGGAATTTTGGGGGGACGCCATTTTTTTTACATTTTGGCACAGGGTTCCCCTTAAAATCCATACCAGACCTGAAGGGTCTGGTATGGATTTTGAGGGAGACCCCTACGCCATTTAAAAAAAATCAAATTGACACAGGGTTCCCCTTAATATCCATACCAGACCTGAAGGGCCTGGTATGGAATTTAGGGGGAACCCCCACCCAATTTTTTTTTTTAATTTTGGTTCGGGGGTTCCCCTTAATATTCATACCAGACCCAAAGGGCCTGGTAATGGACTGGGAGGCGATCCCATGCCATTTTTTTCAATGACTATTATCTGTATTGCCAAGACCCAACAATTCATTACACCCGCAAGTAATTTTAAATAACTATTTTCCTTTAGAAATGTCATTTTGCTGTGGGACTGTTCTAAACAGTGGTGAGACACTCTGGGGGTTATTTACGAAAGGCAAATCCACTATGCACTTTGCAAAGTGCACTTGAAATTGCGCTAAAAGTGCACTTGGAAGTGCAGTTGCTGTAAATCTGAGGGATATATCTGAAATTAGGGGAAGCTCTGCTGATTTTATCATCCAATCATGTGCAGGCTAAAATGCTGTTTTTTATTTTCTTTGCATGTCCCCCTCAGATTTACAGCGACTGCATTTCCAAGGCCACTTTCAGTGCAATTTCAAGTGCACTTTGCACTTGTAGTTTGCACTTGTAGTGCAAAGGGGATTTGCCTTTAGTAAATAACCCCCTATGCGTTGCATGTGGCCACTTCGACAATATTGGCATTTAATTATATCATCTGTGTTGAAATGTGCACTCGTGTTTGAATTGTGCTTTTTGTAGATTGCACATTTACAGTATAATGTACAATCTCTATCTACCATGTCTTGCTGTCTTGAATTGTTTTTACTCACAGTTATGTGATATTATGGCTGTTACATCTCTATAGCTTTTTGCATGTTTAACCCTGGGACTTTTAACATAAGTGTCCTTGCACTGAAATCTTTTCCCAGCATTATTCTGTCTCTAATGGGTTTATCATGTGCATCACCCGTTGCAAATATTGTAGCAGTTTCAACCTTGTGACATAAGGGTCTATAGTATTTGACTGTCTGCATATACAAAGCCTATTGTTGTGCATTTTGTGGGGTGCTAAGTGTATCGTTTGGAATGTAATAAAATGTAATGTAAACATGAGATATGTAAATAACCTGAAACTCACAGCAAGGGGGCGGAACGGACTAAGGTTTTTCTCTGTAAGTCCATTTTATTTCACTGAACAATAAAAGAGGATTGCTCAGAGCTGTGTGGCAAGACTGGGCACAGATGATAGGAAATCTTATATTGTACATGGTGACATAAAAAAAAAATTGGGTTTACATCCACTTTAACACATTGTACTATGCAACCCATTTACACTCAGCACACCTGTCACACAACCTGTAACACTGATAACACTGTAGAATGTTCCCTATTACATTCAACTCTCTACAACATGCACCAGCTGCAATGCGCACTCTGCAGCAAAAATCTAGTAATACTCATAATCAGGGATGAGCTGAACATACATACATACATACATCAGTTTGCAGGAGGTTCAGTAAACTGTTCTGCAGTTCTGAACAATAATCCAAATCCTGTTAATGTCAATGGGTGCCATATCTTTAAAATCTGTTTTGGTTATTTTAAAGGCCTTAGGCAAGAGCTTGTCAAAAAAAAATGCATGGGGGCTGGATACTGCCCATTGGGAAATGCACTTTATACAGTCTTACTTTGTAAACAATGGCACAGAGACCTTCCAAAAATAGTTTTCTCGAAATGTTCCCAAATTTCTGGTAATTTACATTTCCCTGCTATTTTGGTAAAAAAAAACAAAAAAAAAAAACAATCTGCATAGGTACCCCTTCAAAGGATCCCCAAAATCTGTATCATACCAGGCAGCTTGGTTTACTTGTTGTGGGAACCTTCCAAAATCCAAACTAGACCCAGAAATGTTATGCCAGAACCCTTATCCTTGATGATGGTTTGCTATAGATTCCAAGGGGCAACTCCTTGCAAAAAAAAAAACTCTAGACTCCCTGCCCCCTAAATCCATACCAGACTCTTTGGGGTGAATTGTAAGGTGGTACCTTACGTAAAAAAAAAAATGGTTCCCAACATGCACCTTCACCCTTTCTAGAATCATAAATGCCCACATGCCCTTAACACTCCAGTGGGAAAATATAGTAGCCCCGTTTAAAATAAGGGGGCCCAGATACAATCACCCTACATAGTACGCATATTGCTTCACAAAATAAAAATTCTAAACAGTAAATAAACCTACCACAAACTTTGACAAGTTCCTATTTTTAAAAAGTTAACAATGTAAAGCCATTATGAATCATGTTGTCCAGTGATGCAGGTCCTCTTCAATACCATGATAAATGATGCCTTCTAAACCAGTGACAAAAAGCATGGTGACACATCCATGCCCATCGCTGATTTGTAAACAAAAAAACAGAGATGGGGGCTAATGTCATAGACCAAAAATAGCCATGGCAATATTTGGTTTGTGATGTTAGCCACCATTTCTGTCCATTTGTTTACAAATCATTTGTCAGCTGGGAATATCAGGAAAAACTCAGAATGTTTTTTTACTTGGTCTGAACTTGAAGATTGTCCCTGCTCACAACTCCTCACAGTGGCATACTCAATAAAAAACAATTACACTATGCAGACAGCATAGTGTATCCCTATTAAAATCAAGATTTTATAGCATGCTGCCCCAGTACACTCAGTACACCACTGCAGGCCTTTTATTACATTCCAAACGATACACTTAGCACCCCACAAAATGCACAGCAATAGGCTTTGTATATGCAGACAGTCAAATACTATAGACCCTTATGTCACAAGGTTGAAACTGCTACAATATTTGCAACGGGTGATGCACATGATAAACCCATTAGAGACAGAATAATGCTGGGAAAAGATTTCAGTGCAAGGACACTTATGTTAAAAGTCCCAGGGTTAAACATGCAAAAAGCTATAGAGATGTAAAAGCCATAATATCACATAACTGTGAGTAAAAACAATTCAAGACAGCAAGACATGGTAGATAGAGGTTATACATTATACTGTAAATGCACAATCTACAAAGTGCACAATTCAAACACGAGTGCTCAACAAAGATGATATAATTAAATGCCAATATTGTGGAAGTGGCCACATGCAACGCATAGGGGGTTATTTACCAAAGGCAAATCCCCTTTGCACTAGTGCAAATTGCACTGAAAGTGCCCTTGGAAATGTAGTCGCTGTCGATCTGAGAGGGACATGCAAAGAAAATAAAAAAAACAGCATTTTAGCCTGCACATGATTGGATGATAAAATCAGCAGAGCTTCCCCTCATTTCAGATATACCCCTCAGACTTCCAAGTGCACTTTCAGCGCAATTTCAAGAGCACTTTGCAAAGTGCAAAGTGGATTTGCCTTTTCGTAAATAACCCCCAGAGTGTCTCACCATAATTGTGCTATAAAACAGCAGTTTTAAGGAATCATACATCCAATAGAATTGATTAGTAACACTGGATTGCAGTGGTTTGTAATATTGGGGCTCAGAATTGGCAGACAAACAAGATACCA
This sequence comes from Rana temporaria, assembly GCF_905171775.1. Taxonomy (NCBI): domain Eukaryota; kingdom Metazoa; phylum Chordata; class Amphibia; order Anura; family Ranidae; genus Rana; species Rana temporaria. The sequence continues at coordinate 225,123,765 of NC_053493.1, forward strand.
AATACTCTGCCAGACAGACTATGAGAATATACTGCATGCAGCATTGGGAAATATAACACTGATACACAATTACTACTAAGGGAACTAAATGAAAAACACAGAATGTAGGCAAAAACTAACAGCTAACATTACATAAATGTTTACAATTTGTGATATTGTAACTCTAATAAGACAACCTAAATGTGACCTACAAAAATAATCAGAAGGTTGTTTTTCAGAATCTTAAGCATAGGAATGAGCGTCAGGTTTGAGTTTACAATGAGGTTGACCCAAACCAGCTTGTTTACAGTTCACTGAATAGGTGAACAAATCGGCCCAATTTGACCAGTTTGTCAACTCCAAACTCCAGCTGCTGTGGACACAAGTCAACCATTAGTGGTGATGATATCACTACCATCACTTAACAACATTCTATTAAGCCATCTTTTTTCCATTTGTAAACAAGCTAGTGAGTATCCCAATTGTAGTAAGGTGTAAATGCATATCTTTATAAGGTTAAGAACTGCTAATCAAGCCAGACATGGGTCTATACATAGTTAGGTAATAAATGACTAACCCCTGCTATGAATATATGTACAAGTAAAACAATCTGTTAAGACACACAAGTTGCCATGGCTTGGAGTAGACTGGCCATAGAATTATTCTCCTTACCAAGATAATAATGAGCATTTATTCATACTCCTTACTTAATAATAATGAGCATGTATTCAGACTCCTAAAGGAACAATGAATTGTATGACAACACTTCAAGAACAATAATTAAATGCTGCAAAATATACTGTTTATATTTTTTTCCAATCAGGATATGCTACTTTGTCAAAGATAGTGGTACACTAATTATCCAAACATGGAATGTTAATTAACATGAATACAATATAAGGTTAAAGAGGAGCTCCAGGCTCCTTCAGAAACAAATTGAAGTCAAATACAGTAGCTGCTGACCTTTAATATTAGGGCACTTACTTGTCCAGGCACCCAGCAGTGTCCTCACCTGAGCTGATTATTCAATGGGCTTTTGGGTGCTGGCGCCACCAACTTGACTTAGGGAAACCTTGCGGCTTCACAGCCGGACTCCTACCGCACTTGTGTGAAGCGTGCTGTTCTTTGTGAATGGCCCGCAGTCTTCTGAGACCTGTAAAGTGTCCCAGAAAACTGTGTGGGAAGGAGGGGGGCAAACTTCTGGCTCAGTTCATCATGGTATCTATCAAAACCAGGTACTTGCAGCCCCCCACCCCAAAGTACCCACCCCCATTTTGAGGGCATGTGGCCTGGTATGGTTCGGGAGGGGGGACGCTCACTCCTCCCACCCCCTTTTCTGTCCTGCCAGGCTGCATGCTTGGATAAGTGTCTGGTATAGATTTTGTGGTGACCCCCACGCTGTTTTTCTTCACATTTTTCTACGTTTTTTTTTTTAGTCAGCAGTGAAGGCCTTTGACAGGTGATGACTCATCCATTGTTAAGGATGCAGCGATCAGCAATCAGATGCATTGCTTCAGCCAATCAGGGCTTAGAGATTTTCTACCGGGGAAGGGGGGATTATATTTTTTCTGTTTGTTTGTTGCAAAGCCATGGTTTCTCAGAATGTTGTCCCAACATTAGTTTTGCTCCCCCAAACCTGGCAGGGTTTGGACCATTTGAGCATAGCTTTGGTCCCACCCCTTTTTATTCCTTTTTATTTCTGGCTATATCCTCTTACCTATGCAAATATGTGGTGTTTTGGACACCTTCACTAAGGCCCCGTACACACAAGAGGATCCATCCGCTGGAATTGATCCGCGGACCGGCTCCAGTGGATAGATCCCCTGGTGTGTACAATCCAGCGGATCTGTTTCCGCGGATTTTTATCCCCTGGGATGGATTTCAAGCAGATAAAAATTTGAAGACATGCTTTAAAATCTATCCGCTTGAATCCATCCCAACGGATTGATCCGCTGGTCTGTACAGACTCACCGGATCAATCCGTCCTAATGGATCACCCGCATGCGTCGTAATGATTCGACGCATGCGTGGAATTCCTTATATGACAGCGTCGCGCACGTCGCCGCGTCATCATCGCGGCGACGGCACGACACGTCATCGCGATGGGATTTCGGCACGGATTTCGATCCTATGGTGAGTACACTCCATCGGATCCAAATCCGCGGAAATCCTCGAGAGGATTTATCCGCGGAAACGGTCCGTTGGACCGTATCCGCGGATAAATCCTCTCGTGTGTACTAGGCCTTAAGTGTGGATTGACCAGTACTGTTGTTCTTTTATTGACTTCTCTCATCTATTGGGTGGAACGGTCACATTGTTAGAGACAGGCTCCTCTCCATCGCCATGCCTATTCCACATACCATTTTCAAGCGCCTCATGGTTTACCTGGATGTGCCGATAGATTGGTTACAATTCTGGATAGATATTGTTAAAGCAGAGGTTCACCCAAATAACATTTTTCTCAGAACAACTTCTTTAGACTTCTAACATGTACAGTCCGCAATTTTTTTTTTTTTTTACGCTGTACATACCTTATAATCTATCTTTTCATTCCAGCTTCCGGGTACTTCTCCCCGCGGGAGTAGGCGTTTCCAAGCTGAGGAGGCATGTCATCTGGGAGGTCGCCCAGATGATTGACGTCTTTTCAGCAAAAGTTCCCCCCGTGGATAAGGCCCCGCCCCCGTATTGCATAGGCGCGTCCGAGTCACATCGTTTCCGAAAGAAGCCGAACATGCAGATCTGCTAGTCGGCTCTATACGGCCTGCGGACTGTACATGTTAGAAGCCTAAAGAAGTTGTTCTGAGAAAAATGTTATTTGGGTGAACCTCCGCTTTAAGCACTTTATCATGTTTATGTTACACATGTATTATGGTGTTTTAAACACCTGGCCAGGTTAGGCTCTCTGAGACTTGCCAGACCTATCCCAATTTTTGCACCTTTGGCCAGATTTTCTGAGTTTGCCTTGTCTTATAGGGGCTGCCCAGTGTTGCCCTCACTCTTGTCCTCAGATGTCCCCATGTGGGTCTTCCCTGGACAACGAGTCCCCCTCTGACGTCTACCAAAACAGAGGGTCCAAGATCCATGGACATAAACTAGTTTCTTAAATCATTCCTACAGTTTCTCAGTATCACTTACAATCCTCAAAACCACTGTAAATTGGCAATTTTAAATACATGTGTTATGGAAATTTCTGGTTGATACACTGAATTTAAAAGTTAACTATGCATATGCAGGATCAGATTCACAGGACACAATCACTGTGTTTAAAGTATTCGTTCTGACAAAATGTATTAATCAGGGGGATGGTGTGAGATGTGATCAAAAACTAGTGAATAGAAATAATGTCACATTTCATATGTCATCAACTATGCCTAACATAGAAGGAAGGGGGAGAGAGAGAACATCTATCAAAGTTGTGTCTGTGTGTTAGGTGAAGGTTATGGAACATATTTCAACATTGCAAGCAAGATGGAGACCCTTGTGCTTAAATAAACAATACAGTGAAAGTCACATGTTTTTATTGCTGGAGGGCAACTGTTTCATATCTGTTGATTTTCAAAAGTTGTTTAATTGTTAATATCTCCCAGATATTCAAAATCACACTCTACAGATGAAAACGCATGCGCGGGATTTCGGGACGCTGGTTACACGTCATGACCAGTGGACATGTCCGATTAGGTGTACTAACCATCGGACATGTCCGACGGACATGTTTCCAGCAGACAAGTTTCTTAGCTTGCTAAGAAACTTTTGTCCGCTGGAAACCTGTCCGCTAGGCCGTACACACGGTCGGACATGTCCGCGGAAACTGGTTCGCGGACCAGTTTCAGCAGACATGTTCAAACGTGTGTACACGGCCTGAGGGTTCTTCAGTTAAATAGCCACCAGACTGCAACGACTTGGGATTGATTAACAAGGAGTTTGGTCAATAGACAGAGTGAAGTATCACAGGAATTACATATAATACTTAACCCTATCTAGTGGCCAAATACAGCATTTTCCATTTACAATCAATGATTTACATCCAAACAGCACAGGATATAGACTATTAACATTTATTTGCCCCATTCTCACACTTTTCACATGAGTTCTTTCTAAATCAACCCCTTAGTGCAGTGGTCATCAACCTTGTCCTGCAGGGCCCACTAACAGGCCAGGTTTGCAAGATAACTGAAATACATCACAGCTGATATCATTTGCTCCTCAGTGATTGCAGTATTCTAGACTGCATCTCCCCAAGGTAATACATAAAACCTGGCCTGTTAGTGGGCCCTGCAGGACAGGGTTGATGACCACTGCCTTAGTGTAACTATTCCACATAACAAACACATCATCTGTTGATTTCACACCAACCCATGTATGTCTGGGTGAGAACTGGCCCTAAAAAAGGAAACAATTCCTTGTTAATTCCATATTAGCACCTTCCCTATTGCAAGGTACCCCCAAGCATGTGGCAAGGTATGGCACAGGAAACAGAATGGAATCCCTAGTTAAGAAATTGCCATGGGGACATGCACAAAGGCAAAAAAATTAAAAAAAATCTAAATCAAAAATCAAAAACTTAGGGCCAGGTTCACATAGAACTGCGGCGGCGTAACGTATCGTAGATACGTTACACCGCTGCAAGTTTTCATCGCAAGTGCCTGATTCACAAAGCACTTGCGATAAAAACTAAGCCGGCCAATTCAAATGGGTGTGTGCCATTTAAATTAGGCGCGCTCCCGCGCCGGACCTACTGCGCATGCTCCGTTTCCTAACTCCCGCCGTGCTTTGCGCGCCGTGACATCATTTTCTCGAACGGCGACGCGCGTAGCGTACTTCCGTATTCCCGGACGTGTTACGCAAACGACGTTAAATTTTCAATTTTGACACGGGAACGACGGCCATACTTTAGACAGCAATACGATTGCTGACTAAAGTTAGGGCAGGTCAAATAACGACTACAATTTTGACGGGAAACTTGACTACGGACGACGTAGCGAACGCGAAAATCTGTCGGGGATCCGCCGTAACTGCTAATTTGCATACCCGACGCTGGTGTACGACGCAAACTCCACCCAGCGGCGGCCGCGGTATTGCATCCTAAGATCCGACAGTGTAAAACAATTACACCTGTCGGATCTTATGGATATCTATGCGTAACTGATTCTATGAATCAGTCGCATAGATAGAAACAGAGATACAATGGTGTATCAGGAGAAACGCCGTCGTATCTCTTTGGTGAATCTGGCCCTTAGATCTGCAAAATATTAGACATGTGCAGACTGAAATAGTTTGGTTCAGAAGGCTTATGGTGTCTTTCGGATATTCTAAGGAGATTCAAGAAAGCAGCTAAACTGTACGGCGCAATCATACATTTCCAGTCTAATGCTCCGCCCACAAGCTAGAGTAGAATTCTAATGTTGTTTGACTTGAAATAATTATAATTATTAATTATTATTACTAGTCAAACAACATTAGAATTCTTCTATAGCCTATGGGTGGAGTATTTGACCAATAATGTCTGCTCAGGGCGATCGTATGTTTTTAGCTGCTTTATCAAATCTTTTCTCTGTATGTCGAATAATCGTAGACTAATAAAGTTAGGTTAGGCACATTTAACCACAGGTTCGATAGACACAGATCGTTATTGTCACTGTCATGTCAAATCATCTATCTATCTATATCAAACTGTTGTTACAACTAAATGAAAATAAAATGGATACAAAAATAAAGCATTTTTTTATTTCAGATCTTTTGGATTTTGTATTCTGCACGTTTGTTACCATTTGTTAAAACTAAAACAAAAATCCCAGAAATTCGGACGAAAATGCATTTGGATTAAAACAAATGCACATGTCTACAATATATTTACCATGTCTCTTATCAAATATCTTGGGGTGTCAACTTTCCCTAAAAAGTTGGGTTGGGAGGGTTTTTTGTACTATCCTGAAATTTCAGTTAGGGAATTAAAGAAGAAAATTATGCCATTTAAAAGCCTGAAGGAGGTCATTGGTTTTTGGCCACCATAGACAGCCAGGCTCCTAAAGAGTCACACACATGTGGTATCCCCATACTCAGGAGAAGTAGCAGAATGTGGTTTGGGTCATCATTCCACATATGGCATGTGTAAAAAAATCTTTCAGCCTATACATTGGGATATCTATTCAACTTAAAATGGGTTGTTGTGTGGGATATTTGTACTACCCTGGCATTTCAGGGCCTCAGAAACTGTGAAAGGTAGTCAGGAAGTGAAATGAGGAAATTATGAAAACATATAAATGTTCCCCACTGTTTTTTTTTTTTTTTAGCAGCAACATACTAAGTATATATTTGTAAAATCTGATTGCTTTATTTCATGGAAAAAAATTAGGGGCACCTGCAATTTATAATTTAGGAAGTCAGAATGGATAAACAAAACTCATTCCTATGCTACTAAGTGCTCAAATCTACTTCTAGCTGGCTAAGGATCCCACTTGATATAATACATCAAATAATCCCAATAAATATCCATTTCAGTAATATCTGGTTGGGTAATTATTATATGTTTATAATAGAAACATTTTTTTTTTTATTTCATGTACCCATGGGTTAAATGATAGACCCATGAAGTCAAAAGAATTATTATACTATTATACTATCATGATCAAAAAGTTATGTGTGCATAAAAATTAGGTGCATGAACTAATACGGATTAACGTATGAATTAAAAAAGTGGCACAGTGAACTATAGGTGATTAAGTGAATGATGCAATATACTTAAAATGAAAAACAATGTGTATATGTGGATGCTAATGAACAGAAACAAAAAACAATTGGTTATCAGTGGTGTACCCCAAGGTTCAGTGTTGGGACCCTTACTTTTTAATATCTTTATAAATGATATTGGGTCTGAGATCAAAAGTAACATTTCTGTCTTTGCAGATGACACCAAGCTATGCAGTGGAATAACGTCTTTACAGGATGTCGCCAATTTACAAGCCGACCTCAATGCTCTGTCTAATTGGGCAACTAAGTGTCACATGAGGTTTTATGTTGATAAATGTAAAGTTATGCACTTGGGGGCTAAGAATATGCATGCATCATACATACTAGGGGGAGTACAACTGGAGGGATCCGTAGTGGAGAAGGATCTGGGGGTTTTGGTAGATCATAAGCTCAATAATGGCATGCAATGCCAAGCTGCGCTTTCCAAAGCGAACAAAGTCCTTTCTTGTATTAAGAGAGGTATGGACTCCAGAGAGAGAGAGAGAGAGATAATTTTGCCCTTGTACAAATCATTAGTAAGACCTCATCTGGAATATGCAGTTCAGTTTTGGGCTCCAGGTCTCAAGAAGGATATTGGGGAACTGGAGAAAGTGCAGAAAGGGCAACCAAACTGATAAGAGGCATGGAGGAGCTCAGCTATGAGAAAAGATTAGAGGAACTGAATTTATTCACTCTTGAGTAGAGGAGATTAAGGGGGGATATGATCAACATGTACAAATATATAAGCGGTCCATATAGTGAACTTGGTGTTGAGTTATTCACTTTACGGTCAACACTGAGGACAAGGGGGCACTCTTTACGTCTAGAGGAAAAGAGATTTAACCTCCAAATACGGAAAGGTTTCTTCACAGTAAGAGCTGTGAAAATGTGGAATAGACTCCCTGCAGAGGTGGTTCTGGCCAGCTCAGTAAAGTGCTTTAAGAAAGGCATGGAAACTTTCCTAAATGTACATAATATAACTGGGTACTGACATTTATAGGTAAAGTTGATCCGGGGAATGTCCGATTGCCTCTCGGGGGATCAGGAAGGAATTATTTCCCCTGCTGTAGCAAATTGGATCATGCTTTGCTGTTTTTTTTTTTTTGCATTCCTCTGGATCAACTGTGGGTATAGAATTGGGTATATGTGATTGTACAATATTATTATTATTATTATTATTATTATTATTATTATTATTATTATTTATATTATTTGTCTTTTTTCAACCTGACTAACTATGGAACTATGTAACAAAAATACAGGGCAAACAAAAAAGAGAACTAAAAACAGGTAGTGAAAAACAAACAAGGACGTAGTGCTATTATGTGTGAGCAGGACTAGTGAAATGAATTTTTTTTTTTTTTTACCTTTAGTGTTACAAATGTGCTAAACGCCAAGCCCAGCAAGGACATATGCACTCATAAACAACAGTTAATTAACATTTAATCAACAGTTAACATTTTATGACACATTTTGTCATATGGACATCATCTGAAGCATCGTCAGACGATGTGCGTATGATGAAACACGTAAGGCGGGACTTGGTACGCATTACTTCTCCTCTGGCACTTCTGGTTTCACACAGTACTGTCTGTGGAACACACGCCGTTCAGACCCTGAGACTGACTGACATAGCATCATCTGCATATGTTCTTTTGGATCAACTGGAGCTTTCTATTTTAAATAAGAATTTTTAAATTAGATATTTTTTGTTTACATACACTTTTTAATAAAATACCTAACCTTTATGGTGGTACGCTATGAAAGTGTCACTAAATTCCATGTGGACACCCAAATGCTTTGAGCATACATTGAAGTGAGGAGGATACCCCAGTGGTCTATTTGGAGTCTGACTACACCACAGCACACGCCATCTGCCCCAGGAGAGGCTGAGTTCCTAGGTGGTTAACCGATTATCTATACCAGTCAGTGGAGGAGGAATCATCCCAGCCAGTGGGTCATCAGGAATAGGAGTTTACTGCAATTTACGCCTTTCACCCCTGCAGGGATAAGGTGCTCTGGTGACTGCAAACACGAGAGGGGAGCACGGAAAAGTCACATATATAAATTTGATACTGGAATCCATGATAGACTGTCACCATTTTTGATTTTTCACCAGTCACTTTGGGAGTTTATTTTAATATATGGACAATTTTTTTTTTTTCCTTTCCATTTATGTGTTTACATATTTCGCATTTATAATTTTTTCACAGTTTTTTGCTTGATTTATACGTTGATTCAGCTGCTACACAGCATCCACTATACAACGCACATAGCCTCATAGCCTCATTGTGTTGTTTTAGTACACATTTATATTAGCTATCGTATGGCATTTAACATGTAGTGCACACAGTTTACACCAGTTTCAGGGGATTTGTTCCCTTAAAGCACTTGGAACTTTTTAACCTTTTCTTTATTCACATTTCATTATATAATCTTGTATTATCTGGGTGGTTGATGTTCATATGTTTGAACATTATTTATTTATATCTTTTGAGAACATTTCAATGCATTTATATATGTATGTTTATGTTGCAGATTATAACTAGAGTGAGTGTATTACAATTTTTTGCACTGTTTATTTGTCTGCATTAGCGCTACCCTTTTGTACACATTTATTAGAATTGGGTATCAAATTACAGTATTAGCAGGTCTGGAGGTTTTTTTATTCTAAGATCATTTATGCATAAATGTAGTTCCATCATCAATCATAATAAATGATTACCCGGTGCCCCACTGACATAAACATTATCCCATACTTTCAGGCTACTGTCAAACTTATATTTCCCCAGGTAAGCAGCTATATGTAAACAAACATACTCATTCACATGGGGGTGCTGAATGTCTGGGGGGCGCCTTATTCTAAAGGGGGCTTCCAGATTTCAATAGGTTTCCCTTGCATATCACCACATCCATTGGGATCGGGGGTGGGGATGAAGACCACTTAGCAAAGTACCCTCACCTTGCTGAGGGCCTTGTATGGTTTAAGAGTAAGGCACACATAGATTCTCTTGGAGGTCTGATGTAATGGTTGGTTACAGGATTGATTGGGCCCAGCCGGGCCTTCTGTCATGCCTGCAAGTATTTTTTTTTTAGTCCCTGTGACTGCTTTGGGGGATTGGTAGGGGCCTCTGTGGGGCTGTCCAGAGTGCATGCTCGACCATTAAGCTTAGGTCAGACTGATGTGCCACAGGCGTCTGCTCTGGTGCCGGCTCTGCAGGTGCCTCTCCCTCCTGCCTATCTGAGTAGGTTTTTTTTAACACTGGATTCCACATGTTGGTCAATGTATAATAGCATTTGTTAACGTGTGCCCATATGGAGGAGAGTTATCTGCTGTATCTGGTCTTGGAATTTTTTTCCTTTTTTTTTATGCACTCTCTTCCTGATTTGGTTCACTTCTGGGTGACCATGGTTCATGTAACATTAGGGTCACCTCCCCACAGGTATGCCCCTCTTTGGGGCCCGCAAGATGTTCCTATCTAGGAATAAATGTATTTAGCGGTACTTGAATAGGCGACGGAGCTACGGTTTGCTCTCACTGGGCACTGACTCGGGGGGGGGGGGCGATCGGTCTCTCCAACTACTAAATTACTGTAATGATGTTATAATGTTGTTTTCAAATGTTCCATTTTTGTTACCACTCCCGGTACTCTCCGAAATGTGTTACTTCTGTTTTAGTTATTTAGTTATTGAGAAGTTTACCATTGCAATGCGGTTCCTACTAGGACCGCCTTCAGCAGGGGATTGCTGGGGGGATCCCGTACATTGGGGGCTCGATCCCTGAAGTGCCTTACCTCTTCCCCCACTAGGACTTAGCTGCCCTAATTGGCAGTAGCCCTCCATTTGGAGATTTAGTCTTCTCCCATCTTTTCTGCACCTCCTCTACCCTCTATTTATCTTTTTCCACTCAGGTTCTTTCTTGTAGTCTTTCTTACACCCCTCTTATCTACATTTTCTGTTCCTGGTCTATCCTACCCTCCCCCGCTTCCCTCTGCGCCCCCAATGCTACCTACTTATTCGGGTTCTGGCTGGGCTTGACGGCCCGACCCCACCCCTCTAACAATGTCATTGAAATTTGTGTCCTGGAACGTGAAAGGCTTAAACACTCCAGAAAAGCACTCCAGTTGTTTGGCTGGACTCTGGAGACAAAGGCCTCAAGTAATATTCTTGCAAGAAACCCATTTTCGGGCAGACAAGATCCCAAAACTATACAATAAGCATTTCCCAACAGCGTATCACAGTGTCTCACTCTCCACAAAATCAAAGGGCACGTGTATTCTCCTGGCCAAAACTGTACCCTGGCAGCTGTTGGACCTCCATACCGACCATGAGTGCAGATACCTTTTTGTAAAGGGTACTCTCCAGTCGCAAACGTTCACCCTGGCTAACCTGTACCTGCCGAATGTAGATCAGCTTCCAGTACTTGAATCCTGTCTGGCTGCATTGGCTTCCTTTGCTGAGGGAACTTTAGTGTTGGGGGGGCGACCTGAACCTCACCATTGATCCCGCACAGACTCTTCGACAGGCTCCTCGGCCCTGTCCCGGAAATCTAAAAACTGATTCAGAGAGCTGTTGCACTCGCATCAGCTAGTGGACATCTAACATATCCTTCAACCGCAGGTGAGGGACTACATCTTTTTTTGGCGGTTCATGGCTCGTATTCCAGGATAGATCTTTTCCTAATTTCCCACGCCACTATCCCACTTGTTTCTGGGGCCCACATTGGACATATCGCACTTTCGGACCACACTCCAATCTCTTTAGTCCTTGTCTCACAGCACCCGGCACCTAGATCAGCCATGTGGCGACTAAGTGAGTCCCTTGTACAGGACCCCATGGTCAAGACGGACATTCTACTGGAGCTGAAACTTTTTTTTCGAGAGAGAAACAAAAACTCTGTCCCTACTTCTCTCTCTGTTTGGTTAGCACACAAGTGCTACATTAGAGGAATGCTCATTAAACATGGGCACAGACTTAAGGTGGGTTGCTTGCGAAACTCCATGACTGTGAAAAAGTCCATAAATTACATCCAGATAGGGTCCTGGAAGCAGAAGTAACCAGTCTCCGAGAACGAATCAGGGAACACTCCTTATTTCAAACTAAGAACTGTAGGAATCCTCCACATATGCTCAGCAATTAGATGCCTTCCCCACTTTAGGGCAGCCCATTATTGACACTACCATGAAGGAGATGCTGCAAACCCTGCGGGGGACCCTCCAGTGTGATATGGCAGCGTTCATGCAGACCACTAAGGTGGAAGTTTCGGCAGTCAGCAATAGAGTGGACTATGTAGAACAGAAAATGGAGGAATTCACATTGGCACATAATAAACTTGTGGATGCTCACTTTGAGGTGGAAGAAGAAATTAAAGCCATGCTCCTCAAAATGGCGGATTTAGAGGACAGGGCTCGCAGGAACAATATAAAATTTAGAGGGGTCCCTGAGACCATCAAACCTGCAGAGCTTACAGCAGATCTGCAAAAATTTATGCTGACAGCCCTCCCATCCCTGAGCCCAGCGGATGTCACCATTGACAGGGCCCACAGATTGCCAAAGCCTTCTTTCCTGCCTGACCAAATCCCTAAGGATGTGATAGCAAGAATCCACTGTTATCATATAAAGGATCAGCTTATGCGCTATGCCAGACAGCACCCAGCTCTACCTGATCCTTTTGCTGGAATCGCACTTTATGCTGATTTGTCACAAGCTACTTGATCTGCAAGACACAATTTGGTCCCCATCACCAAAACACTGCATAATCATAAGATCCTCTACATTGGGGCTTCCCAGCCAAATTGATAGTGGAAATGAACAACAAATCGCACACAATTGCATCGCTGGATAAGGAGCTGGGGCTTCTCTGTAAATGGTGTCTGATCCCCGCTGAAGGAATCCCTGCGGACCCTGACACTCTTCTTCACGGTCACAACAACCAACGCCAGAACAGGAAGAGTAAGTAATTTTTGTATGCAGAACTGTTATGCTACCTGATGTCTCTTTTATGGACTGCCTTCCCATTACCCCAGGGATATTTTAAGCCTGGTGATTTTCAGCTTTTTCGATATTTTGAGTGTTTACTCATGACACTCGATGTTCGGCTATTACTTGACTTTTAAGTTTCTTTTCCCCCTTACTTTGTTAAGAGATGCTTTCCGTAACCTGTTTGCCGCGAGACAAGCGGCCTGGCCCTTCTGGGACCCTTTTTGTTTTAAAGGCTGCAATGACACTGTTTTTTCTTATCCTGTGCATTCTGAACATACCTAGATCTAGGTCAGGAATGGGGGTGGGGACAAGCGAGCGCCCCCCTCCTGAGCCGTACCGAGCCGCATGCCCTCAACATGGGGGGGTGGGTGCTTTGGGGCAGGGGGCGCACTGATACCTTGACACCCTAAGCGCTGAGCTGTGCTAAGATAGGGGGGCCAATTTAGCATTTTCTACATTTTAATAAAATATAATGGTAAATCCTCTGCATGCGTGGACCACTGGGACAATGCGCAGAAACTATTGCATAGATGGTATTTAACCCCTGTCTGTTTACACAAAATGAACAGTACTATAACACCACCCTGTTGGAGAAACTGCCAGTCAATGGGTAGCCTGCTCCATATCTTTTGGAACTGTAATGTTATACAGACTTTCTGGTTAAAGGTCCAATCAGTCATTGTAAATGTCACTAAAGTTATTTATGCACTTACTCCTGCATTTACGCTACTGAGCCTAGATATCGAGAACTTCCCACCGGGGTTCCCCTTCAAGATTCTCTGCACACCAGTCGCCCCGCAAGTCGGATCATCTTGATCCGACTTCTGGTGCGACCTCTATTCAAATCAATGGGCTCCCATAGGGAACCATTGAATTTGAATAGAGACAGAAATGAAGGAGGAGGCTTACAGCTCTAACGCTGGAGCTTCAGAACGCACTGGTCCTGCGTTTTTTTTGCAGCTTAAAAACGGCTCAGCCATCTACAGCTCAAAAACGTCATGGTTGGCATGAGGCCATAGACTAACATGGAGAGCCGTTTTTAAGCTGCAAAAAACGCTCAGAAAAGTGGCTGTAAAAACGTCCATGGAAATGAAGCCTTATAAGTGTGATTAAGAGCATTTATCACAGTTTATGACTACACCTACTATATCACCAATATCTTGACAGCATAAGCGCTGAGCTGTGCTAAGATAGGAGGGCCAATTTAGCATTTTCTACATTTTAATAAAATATAATGGTAAATCCTCGGCATGCGTGGACCACTGGGACAATGCGCAGAAACTATTGCATAGATGGTATTTAACCCCTGTCCGTTTACACAAAATGAACAGTACTATAACACCACCCTGTTGGAGAAACTGCCAATCAATGGGTAGCCTGCTCCATATCTTTTGGAACTGTAATGTTATACAGACTTTCTGGTTAAAGGTCCAATCAGTCATTGTAAATGTCACTAAAGTTATTTATGCACTTACTCCTGCATTTACGCTACTGAGCCTAGGTATCGAGAACTTCCCACCGCTAATGAGAAAGGTAGTCATTCACATCTTGTTTGCCGCATGTATATCAATAGCAAAAGAATGGCGCTCCTAAACACCTCCCAGTATCACAGAGGTGATATTGAGAGTGTACTCACAATACACCATGGAAAAAATGCTTGCTTACACGGAAAGGAGATCTACTGCTTGAGAAACCGTACCATACGGATATGCTCCAAGGACCCTCATTAAGGTCCAGGATGGGCTACCTGCTACCGTCCTTGCAAAAAGCCTGCTCACAGTTTGAACCCAAAAGGGGTGACAGGCCTAACCTCCTAGTGAGGTCAATCCAATTGAGTTGTTTGTAGCTCAAACTTATGCAATGTATTTGTGTTGTAAGATATATACCTGTTTTTTTTTCGCTTTGTATATCCTTGAACTGAAATAGCTGCACTATTTCCTGTATACATTGTGGAAATTCAAATAAAATCTATTGTTTAAAAAAATAATCTGCACCCTGCCCTTCGTCGGACAGTCCCCATGATAGAGTGGAGGCTATAGATACTTATCTTGCGGCGGAAAACCTGCCTTCTCTCAATGCAGAGGAGGTGGAATGGCTCTCGCAGCCTATAACCACAGACAAACTCTCAAGCGCTAATACTCGGTCTCCAAGGGGGAAAGCGCCCGGCCATGACGGCTTCATAATTTCCTATTATAAAACCTTCCAAGCACAGTTAGCGACCCACTTTGTCACCGCCTTCAATGCAATTCTAGATAACCATACCATGCCACTGGACCTTTTGCAAGCAAGCATTACCATTTCTCCTAAGTAGGGATAAGTCGAACTTTCGAATGGACCGAACGTTCGCGCAAACTTTAGAACCCCATTGAAGTCTATGTTCAAATTCAAAAGTGCTAATTTTAAAGGCTAATTTGCAAGTTATTGTCCTAAAACAGATTTGGGGACCCGGGTCTTGCCCCAGGGAACATGTATTAATGCGAAAAAAAGTTTTTTCGGGAGCAGTGATTTTAATGATGCTTAAAGTGGGGAAAAAAATGAAAAATTCCTTTAAATATCATACCTGCTGGGTGTCTATAGTATGCCTGTGAAGTGGCACATGTTTAGAACTGCACAAAATGACATTACTATAATAAAAAAAGTAATTTAAAACTGCTTGTGGCTTTAATGTAATGTCTGGTCCCTGCAATATTGATGAAAATCATTGAGAAAAATTGCATGGGTTTCCCCCCCTCCCCCCAGGTCATTACCAGCCCCTTTTGCCCTATATACTTTGAACAGCAGTATACAGGCGGTGCAAACAAGACTGGGACTGTAGGTTTGTTGTTAAGTAGAATCTGTTTGTAATTTTGAACTGGTACTTTTTTAAAGTGTAGGTCCAGCCAAAAAAATATATTTTTAAGCTTTTTCGGAAAACATAGAGAAGGGTTATCACCCCTGTAACATTTGTTTTGCTGTCTGTGTTCATCTGTTCAGAAGATTGCACCTCACTTTCTGTCCCAATGACAAATGATTTTTTTTTGTGAAACAAGGATTGGTGATAAAGCATCAGTGGACAGGAGACACCTCTTACAGAAGAGAATTTCCCTTCCTAGGGGTAGACAGTACAACATGTGAAAGTACTTACAGAATGATCCCCTGCCTGTGGTATTAATATGAGCAGATCCCTGCCTCTAATATAAGAAACACCAGCTTTACGTAGCTTTAGGTGCACACTGTGCAGAGGATACAGACAGTACACCACGTGAAAGTACTTGCAGAATGATCCCCTGCCTGTGGTATTAATATGAGCAGATCCCTGCCTCTAATATGAGAAACACCAGCTTTATGTAGCTTTAGGTGCACACTGTACAGAGGACACAGACAGTACACCACTTGAAATTACTGCAGCTAGCACAATCACCTGCCTGCCTGTCAGTATATTAGGAAGAGCAATCTAGCTAAACTCAATACAGTGTATAAATATATATACAACACCTGGGATACATATATATATCATCTACACACTGTAACTCTAACTGACTAGCCTGCCTGCCTGCCTGCTCTATCTAACTGCAAAAAATGACACTCTCTCTCTCGGTCTCTCTCGTCTTTGTAAACCACTGCAACATACTACACAAGGCTGCCAGGGAGGCGGCCTTGTATAGTGGGGGGTGTGTACTAAACCCCCTGAGCCAAAATTGGCCAAAGCCACCCTGGCTTTGGCCAATTATGGCTCTCCGTTTTTTGCAAGCTGTGATTGACCAAGCATGCGGGTCATAGTGCATGCTTGGCCAATCATCAGCCAGCAATGCACTGCGATGCCGCAGTGAATTATGGGCCATGATACGCCACTCGAATTTGGTGCGAACGGCCCATAACGTTCGTTATTCGACAAACGGTTGCACATATGAAGCTCATCCCTACTCCTAAGCCAGGAAGGGATACGCTTCTTTGTGCTAGTTACAGGCACATTTCCCTGCTTAATTGTGACCTTAAGTTGTTCACAAAAATTCTGGCCAGGAGATTAGGTTCTGTCCCCCAATGCCTAGTCCCCCTAGATCAGGTCGGATTTATACGCAACAGAGAAGCGTAAAATAACATGGGGACAATAGATGTTGTGGCACGGGCCAAGCATCTTAACATCCCGTTCATCCTGTTGTCTACAGATGTCGAAAAGGCGTTCGACAGGGTGAACGGGACTTTCCACCTAGCCACCCTGTGATGCCTGGGGATGCCGACCCCCATTTTGTCCTGGATCCCTGCATTTACTCTGCCCCTACTGCGACGGTCAGTGAATGTAGTCGCTTCCAGACCCTTCGCTATAAGTAATGGCACAAGACAGGGGTGCCCGCTTTCTCCGCTCCTCTTCATACTCTACCTAGAACCCTTACTGCAACACATTAGGCTTAACCCTGACATCAGAGGACTTGCAACTGCCACATACCACCATAAAATTGCTGCCTATGTGGACGACCTGCTATTTTATGTTTTAGAACCCTCATACCTCTCTTCCGGTCCTCCTCTCTGCTTTGGGCCAATATGGTGATCTTTCGGACTTCAAAATCAATTTGCAAAAGTCAGAAGCAATTAACATATCCCTTTCCTCCGGCTCCCAGGCTCGTCTTAGTAACAATTTTCCCTTCCAGTGGACTCCTCGGGCCTTCCAATACTTAGGCACTAAGATCCCTTCTAACCTACTTCTCATATACCAACTAAACTTTCTGCCCCTCCTGAACATTTTTTCTTCTGATTTAAACAGATGGAAGAACATGGCAGTTTATTGGTTCGGTAGATGCAACATTTTAAAGATGAACATAATGCAGAGGCTGCTCTACCTTTTTCAAGCACTGCCAGTTAGCATACCTCAGAGCTTCTTTAGTAAGTTACGTACCATTTTCATTAATTATGTCTGGCAAGGCAAGCCTTCGCTGCTTAAGAGATCACTTCTACAGTGACCAAAATCCAGACACAGGGTTGGCCTCCCCAACCCATCCCTTTATTATACAATGGCCCACATGAAAAGAGTAGTGGACTGGTGCGGGCATTTATCACATAAATTATGGGTCCGCCTGGAACAGGAAATGGTGCTGATTCCCTTAGCAGGCTTACGTTGGAGTGTGACCCGGTTTTCACGATTCTCCTCCCCACTGATCAAGCCCACTTTGCAGGAGCTTCACAGATACTTTACAGATAGCAGAGACGTTAACACCCATAATTGGGCACCTGGACTTCAGACCAGGTATCTCTGACAGGTCCTTCCGGCTCCAAGTAGACCAGAGCCTGGTTAGAGCCTCTTCTTTTCTTGGACCCTCTGGGTGGGTTGACCCCTCGGGTCTATATACTGTCCTTAATTCCTCCATTTTCGGCAGGTGGAAGATCTCACAACTTTCCCACTTCCTCCGATCCCTCCCTGAAACTGGAGGTTTCCGTAGACAGCCTACGTCCTTTGAGGACCTGTGCCTGGGAGACGAACCCATACAGAAATCCCTTTCTTATTGTTACAACATTTTACTTGCTCACACATCAACATGACCCCCCATATTTGAAAAAATGGGAGAGAGCTCTCAACATTATATTCACTGAGGATCAAAAGAATCGTATCCTTTTCTTTGCACATAAGTCGTCCTTGTGTAGCAAGTATCAGGAGATCACCTATAAGATTCTGACACGCTGGTATAGGACCCCATCAGTGTTAGCTTCAATGTTGCCAGGACATAGTCCTCTGTGCTGGAGATGTGGTACTCAAGCCGGTACTTTACTACATATCTTCTGGGAATGTCCGGAGCTGTCCCTTTTCTGGAGACAAGTTCTACAGATCATTCACAAGATTACCGACATCTCTCTTCAATCAGGATAACCTGGCAGCAAAACTTCTAAATCTGAGGTCCATGTCTTGTAAACGATATCACAAATCTTTACTGAAACATCTCCTGAATGCAGCCAGGGCGTATATACCAAGTGTGTGAAAGCAACAATCTCCACCAGTGGTGTCACAGTGATTTGCCAGGGTGTGCGATATACAGCGGATGGAGCATCTGACAGCTTCCCTGGGGGATAGAGAGGAGGAACACAATACTCGATGGACACACTGGGATATGTTCCAATTCTCAGACAAATACAAGTGACTCGCTCTAAGAGGATCTGAGGACTTTGGGTCGTTGACCTCGCCAGAACTTTCTACCCTCCCCTCCCCCTTACTTCCCCCTGTACTGTTCCTCTTTTTGGCCTTTCCTACCTTTCTTTCCCTTCTTACACCCTATGATTCATATTTAATGGTATACATCCAATAACATTAACCCTCTAATCAGTTGGGGTGGTTCTCACTGCGGTTCATGTAGCTTACAGGATATATCTGTTGTGGAGTCTTTAGACCACAGTTTGTTGAATTACCATGACACTATATTGGAACCTTGACTGGTATGTACTTAACATTCTTTTTTCTTTCTTGAAGGGTTACTGTTAAAGCCTGTCATTTGCTGTGATAGGTCAATGTATGTGATATTTTGCCACTTTGTGTAAACCGCACACCTTAAATAAAGATTTAAAAAAAAAATCATTGCGACTCAAGTCACAGCAACATTGAAAAAGGTTCCTTCACTACTTGTTTTGTGATTTCATTGCGATTTGCATTGATTGCTGTCAAATAAAGTTCCATGTCGCAATGAAATGGTACATTAAAATCACACTGATCAGGGGCTTTCTGCATTGGTGTGAATCAGGGTTTAAAGGAACTGTATATTTATAATGCTGCCCTTTAAGCCACAAAAGGCTCAATTAACAGTAATTTTGAAAACAAAATTGCATTGGTGCATAGAGCAACTTGCTATGACTTTTTTTTAGAAATGCCTCTTGAACATGAATGAGTGCTGGATCTAAGAGTACAAAAAAAACATGTGTTTTATTTTTTCTTTCTGTTTATTGCATGGATGGATTTGTACTAGGATTGGACCTTTTCATTAGGAGAGGAGAACTTTAAGACACAAAGAAAATTAGCAAAAATATTTTTGACATTTTACTTTTTTATTATACTGTAATTAGGAAAACATTTTTATATTTTGCTTGATTCATTTTACAATGTGTGTTAAAAGAAATATACATTTACATATTACTATTAACTGAAAGATCCAGGGTGTCAGTTCCATCTTTAACAAAAAAAAAAGGTTTGATAAAATATTCATATTGTGTCTTACCAGCTGATTTCATGAATTTATCAAGTAAAAGGAAAGCCTTTGAGATGAATGGATATATTGCCACTATTTATGATTCACTTTGAGATGTATGTTTTCATATACTGAAATATACTATACTGCAGAAGGATATTAATCCTGTCAATTTAACTTCAGTATTGATGCATAGATTACCATAAATCTATTGCTTTGTACGGATCATATCAAATGTTGGCTGACTGTTTTGCATACTTATTAGAACATAAGACAACATTAAACATACAGGTATATCATGGGTAGAGAAGAAAGTGTTGGGACTTTTTTCATAAGGCATGTCTATGAGAAATAAAAAAAATATATACATTTATGAAATTCATGTGATATAATCGTATTCAATTAAATGTCACAATCATGTGAGAAATTCATGATTGCTAAGCACATAATAAATCAATTCATAATACTAATAATGAACATAATGATAATAATAATAATATCAATAGTAGTATTGAAAATAATGACATTATAATAATCATGCCTTTTTATTTTAATTTATGAAAAACTTAACATATCAATCAATAATCGTAGAATATTTGATACAGGTACAGATCAGTAAGCATAATTGATAGACATATAAATCATAATAATCACGATTAACACAATAAATGCAGAAGGACAACATCCAATATGCAAGCATAATTTATGTAATCAGTACAGAATAAATAAAAATATAATTAATTCAAGCTATAAAAAATATAGGTATATTTGCATAGTACATGTACAAATGGTAAAAAATAATATTAAAATGTATAATTTGGGCGAGCATGTCTCAGCACTCTTATTTGAAAACTCAACGTATTTCATGGCGTTATAGCCAATCATCAGGAGTAAAATATACGGTAAATGCTGAAAAATCAGATAAATATCCATTAGTATATAATGCCCTCTGAAGAGGGAAAGTGTAAAGGGCAAACTCATTTTAAATTACTTACGCATATAGCTCACATATAGCTGTACCCAGCTTCTATGATGTAATAGGGAGGTGGCCTGGGATGCGCTGCCTCACCCGTGGCTGAGGTGGACGACCTCCCAAAAAAATTGTAAATAGGGACCAAGGGGGACAACAGCCAAAGGACATGCCAGACCAGCCATAACATAAATCCCAAGGTGTACTATGTGTGCACACTTCGCTTGTACCCAATCTGTGAAAAAATTATAACAATGGATAAAAAATAAAAATAAAAAAAAAAGAATCCAAAAAAAAAACACATCTGAACCCATTAAAAAATGATACCATCTGTGTGTTCCCACTGTGAAAATATTTGTATGTGTATATTTAATCTAAATTGATTCTAATATTGTAATTGAGTGTGTGTATAGTACATGTGAACAATGTTGGCACGCTCCATTTGAGTGCACTGGTGACTGATAAAGAAAGATCTGAATGAAATAAAGAGTGTGTGTGTGTGTGTGTGTGTGAAATACCTGGATGATGCAAATGTGGATTAAAAAGTGTTCCTCCTCATGGTGGAAATACAGGAAGTGGACAGCTGGCCGCTCCCGGCTGAAATACCCCCAGGTCCAGATCGGGTCCCACTTGCAGTATATACAACAGCAGTGGATATCCACTCACCTCTGCCGCAACGTGGGTTTAAATAAACCCACAATCCTCGCATTACGACCTCTACTGACGCCATCTGATGATTGGCTACAGGCCATGAAACATGTAGAGTCTCCAATACAAGACAAGTCAGCTCTTATTATGAATTTAAAAAATGTCCAATATTATATATTGACTTGTATATTGGATTTATGTTGTCCTTCTGCATGTAATGTGTTAATCATTATTATTATGATTTAAATTCCTATCAATTATGCTTACTAATTACCTGTATCAAATATTCTATGATTATTGATTGATATGTTAATTATTACATTAAAATAAAAATACATGATTATTATTATATCATTATTATTAATGCTACTATTATTATGATTATCATTATTGTCATTATCATTATCAGTATTATGATTATAACTGAATTATTATGTGTTTAGCAATCATTAATTTATCACGTGATTGCTATATTTAATTAAATTAGATTATATCACATGAATTCCATAACTGTATATATATTTTTTTGCATAGACATGCCTCATGTAAAGTTCCATCACACTCTTTTCTATTCATATTTATTTAACCTCCCTGGCGGTATGATTCTGTCTGGAATTACGTACCAAAAGCGGTACAATTATTTTGCAAGGAAATTTGGCGTTTTATACTGTAGGCCTGTAATTCTTAGGAATAACTCACTTAAATCTGACCAAACAAGAATCTAATAGGCATCCCGGGTATGACATTTTTTTAAAAACAAAATTATAAATTATAATATAATAAATAATTATAAATAATTATAACAAATAATAATATAATTATAATAAAAATGATTCAATAATGTAATCAACTCAAAATCACTGAAATGTTCTCAGTTGCAGAATTGTCGCTGTCATTATTTTTTTGTTTTATGACGAATTTCCCCACAAATCGCTATCGCACAATTCTGCAAGTGATTATTATTTATTATCGCTGTTTTCTAGCTGATCTAAAACCATTTTTGACATAAAAAGACACTTTTGGTTGCTATGGACAATCTACAGTTTGCAGGGAGAAAGAAATGTTTTTATTGTATAAAAGAACATGCATGACACAGGACAGACCACTAGGGACAAGGGGGGTGTGTATTTTTTACATACAGTACTGTAATCTATAAGATTACAGTATACTGTATGTAAGGTGTTTGTTTACAATTTTGAATTTGGCGCCGATCTCCGCTCCCGTACGTCGTAACGTTGCAGGGAACGGAGATCGGCGGCACAGGAGGACGCTGTGTGAATCGAGCGAGGTCCCGCTCGCTCACACAGCGCGGTGACATCGCTGGATCCAGGAAAAGGTAAGCCAGCGCGCGCTGCAGGCTCTGCATAGCTTACCCCGAGAGTGACTCGGGGATACCGATCGCAGCAGAAAAAATCCACCCCGAGTCACGCTCGGGGTTATCGCCAGGCAGGTTAAAAGGGATGGAGGCATGTCATTGTTGGGTGTTCCAAGGTCACATCTGTCCTCAATTGTCCATACAGGTATATCAGCCCTCAGAAATAGATTCACTCATGTCCATGGACACAATGATTCAAGTGTGCAAGTTTGTGAGTACGTACAAATTGCTTGTGATACTCTGAATTGCTTGCAATAACAATTTTTTGTTTACCCACTTAAAGGGTCACTATAGGAAAAACATTTTTTTGCTGAAATGACTGTTTACAGGGTATAGAGACATAAAAGTTAACTGATTCCTTTTAAAAATGATTAAAAATAGATTAAATTCAATCATATAATGTGCCTCTAGTTTCACTTTCGGTTTTAAACTGGTTTCATGTTTCTGTGAAGTAGAGAGAGACACAGAACAAAAACAAATAAATCCAGGGCAGTGTTTTGTTTTTAAAATGAATCTGATTGGTTCTGAGGAGTTTTAGACACACAGCTTGGACCACAGTGAAAAGCTGCCATGAGATTTTTCATAAGGAGCCAGACAAGCAGGAAGTGTGGAGATCAGAGCAGAATTACAGCTACTTCAAAGCAAAAACGAACAATGAGGACATGAAACCAGTACTGCAGTAAGGTAAAGGAAGCTATTTAGCTAAAAAAATATTTTCCTTTAGTGATCCTTTAAGGCCCGGACCATTATGCAGGTTAAAGTGGAGGTTCCCCCTAAAAAAAAATTCTAACAATACATTGAGAAGACTGATTACACTGCAGGTATGCCTGTTTTTTTTTTTTTTTTCGTACATACCTCGTTATCGCCGTTTCATCCCTCGGCTTCCGGGTATGATTCTTGCTGGACTGGGCTTTCCTAGTTGATTGACGTTCCTCCGACCGGCGCATACTGCACGTCACGACTTTCCGACAGAAGCCGAACGTCATTGCGCAGGCGCCATATAGAGTCGGCTCTATACGGCGCCTGCGCAGCGACGTTTGGCTTCTTTCAGAAAGTCGTGACGTCAAGTATGCATCGGTCGGAGGAACGTCAATCAACTAGGAACGCCCAGACCCGAAAGAATCATACCCGGAAGCCGAGGGATGAAACGGCGATAACGAGGTATGTACGCTGTATTGGCAAAATAGGCCGTACGCAGAGCACAGCGCCATTTTGCCCTGTGCTATTAAGCACAGAATCCATTCTCAATGAAATAATGCTTAGTTAAACTAAATAGATTCACTCACCATCATTCTCTGCCATTCATACAAGCAAGAGACCTCACACCAGCATGTTCTCATTCCATTCAGCTCTTAGTCATCATCCCTTCTGACCTCAAGCTCCTTTTCTCTTTATTTATGTCAATTTGAGTAACAAAAGAAGGTGGTGGCTTTACAAAACAGCCAATCAGACATGGTGTATACATTCAAAAGAACCAATCACAGACATGTGATTGGAACAATGCTTAGACGGTTGCAGGCAGTTTAATTAAAAGACTCAGTAGGAAGTGAGGTCACAACATGTGACCACTTCCATAGGAAGTGAGCTCACAGGGTGTCGGCTTCACCCAGCAGATGCCCATGTATGGAAACCCCTCCAACAGGGATTCCATACAGCAATAACAAAATAATACAACAACAATACAATACAGCAATAATCAATAACAATACAGAAATATAACAATAGGATACAGTTCCTGATGAGGAGCTTATCTGCAGGTGTAAGCTCACATCTCAAAACAGTATTGATCAGGTACTGAGAGATGACAGGAGCGCACACCAGCTAAATTGACAATGCGCTTGCGGAGCGGACGCACCGAGAAGGCGAATATCTGTGCATCACACAGGGGCCCTTTTGCCGGCGGACACCCCCCCTCCACAAACACCCTTCTCCAAATCAGGAAGTGTATCTCGACCAGTCTGTCTGCCCCGGTCAGCTTTCTAGAGCGGGCTGAGGGAGAACCAACCATGGGTGACACTATGACAATACATAATAAATACATCTTTAAATTTCCACAACAGTATGTACGAAAAAAAAAAAAAAACAGCATACCCGCAGTATAATCAGTCTTCTTAATGTATTGTTAGAAATTTTTTTTAGGGGGAACCTCCACTTTAAGGACCTTGTCCCTTTTTGCAATTTGGCACTGCGTCGCTTTAACTGACAATTGTGCGGTCGTGCAACGTGGCTCCCAAACAAAATTGGCATCCTTTTTTTCCCCACAAATAGAGCTTTCTTTTGGTGGTATTTGATCACCTCTGCATTTTTTTTTGCGCTATAAACAAAAATAAAATTTTGAAAAAAAATGCAATATTTTTTATTTTTTGCTATAATAAATATCCCCCAAAAAATATATAATCTTTTTTCCCTCAGTTTAGGCCGATACGTATTCTTCTACCTATTTTTGGTAAAAGAAATCAGCATTTATTGATTGGTTTGCACAAAAGTTATAGCGTTTACAAAATAGGGGATAGTTTTATGGCATTTTTATATATTTTTTTTTTTTTACTAGTAATGACGGCGAACAGTGATTTTTTTCATGACTGCGACATTATGGCGGACACATCGGACACTTTGACATATTTTTAGGACCACTGTCATTTTCACAGCTATAAAAATGCACTGATAACTGTGAAAATATTAGTGCCTCCTCATCAGTGCCCATCAGTGCAGCCTATCAGTGCCCATCAGTGCTGCATATCAGTGCCACTTATCAGTGCTGCATATTAGTGTCTCCTCATGAATGCTACACACATTAGTGTCCTTCAGTGATGCCTCATCAGTGCCCATTAGTGCAGCCTTATCAGCGCACATCAATGAAGGAGAAAAATCACTTATTTACAACACTTTCTGACAGAAACTGTGAAAAACGTTTTCGTCTTTAACTTTTTTTTTTTTTTTTTAGCAAAAAAAAAAAACAGCAGTGAATAAATACCCATAAACGAAAGCTCTATTTGTGTGAATAAAATGATTACCGGTAAAGAAATAATTTGGGTACAGTTTTACCTGAGCGCACAATTGTCATTCAAAGTGCGACAGCACTGAAAGCTGAAAATTGGCCTGGGCAGGAAAGGGGTGAAAGTGCCCAGTATTGAGGTGGTTAACTTATACACCTGCCTACCCAGACCAATTGTCAGCTTTCAGCGCACTAACAATTTTGAATGACAGTCATGCAACACTGTACACAAGCAACATTTTTTTTTTTCTTCACACAAATAGAGCTTTCTTTTGGTGGTATTAGATCACCTGTGGGGTTTTTATTTTTTTATCCTACAAATAAAAAAAGAACAGCATTTAAAAAAATATATATGTTTTTGTTTGTTTTTGTTAAAAAAAATTGTAAATAAGTATGTTTTCTCCTTCATTGATGGGCACTGATGAGGCTGCACTGATGGGCACTGATACAAAGTACTGATCGGCACTGATGAGGTGGCACTTATATGCAGCACTGATAGGCACTGCTAAGTGGCACTGATGGACACTGATAGGTGGCACGGATGGGCACTCATAGGTGGCACTGATAGGTGGCACTGGGGGGCACTTATAGGAGGCACTGGTGGGCACTGATAGGCAGCACTGATCAGAGGCACTGGCAGGCATTACTGATCGGCACAGATTGCTAATCCTAATGGGCAATGATTGCCATCCCTGGTGGGCTCTAGTGGGCTTACCTGGTGGTCATGGGTGGGTACCCCTGGTTGCAATGTGTGGGCATCCTTGCTGGCCATGGGTGGGCTTCCCTGGTGGCCATGGGTGGGCATAACTGGTGGTCCTGGGTGGGCATCCTCAGGGGGCTGCACTGATAATCAATCAGTGCAGACCTCCTGTCAGGAGAGCAGCCGATCGGCTCTCCTCTACTCGTGTCTGTCAGCACGAGTAGAAGTAAAGCCGATACACGGCTTTTACTGTTTACACTGTGATCAGCTATGACTGGATACATCTGATTACATGGTAAAGAGCCTCTGTCAGAGGCTCTTTACCTAGATCGAAGATGCGGTGTGTCAGAATGACACACCACACCACCGATCACCGTGCTGCATGCCCCAGCGGGCGCGCAATCACGGCTTATCCTGCTGGACGTCATATGGAGCCAAGTCAGGATAACTGAACCACTTCTCGGCTGTCATTCTGCTATAGGTTGGGCGAGAAGTGGTTAAAGTAGAAATATAAGCAAAACATTTATTTTTTTCATTTCATTTTCATTTCTGACCTCTGTCAGATTTTTTTTCCATCGTGAATTCCCTTCACTTCCTGTCCCATAGCTAAACAGAAAGTGAGAGGAAATTCCTGTAAATAAGGGAACCCCTTTGGGACCCCTGGGTCACCAGAACTAGTATCCACATTGAAAGATTTCCCCATTATTACTTTCCTTGGAGAACTGGAAATTTGGGAATTTCTTTACTTAAATTTTCAATGATAATTATAAACACGACTAATAGAGTGTATAAATCTCCTTAACAATGGCATAGACATTAATAAAAACTGGCAGGTCTTCTAATCCCCCTCCACACAAAACTAAAAAAATGTTTTGCCTTTAGATATACTTTAAGCTTCAAGTTTATGTTTCTAATGTTTATCAATTTTTATACACTTTAATCATAATGGAATGAATATACTTCATATGTACAAGATTATTTTATTATTTTGTTTTAATGCATGGGTTTGATTATTCTGTTATTTGCTGTTAAATACCGTATTTGCCGGCGTATAAGATGACCGGCGTATAAGACGTCCGGCGTATAAGGCCGTGTACACACGATTGGTCAAAACCGATGAAAACGGACTGAAGGTCTGTTTCATCGGTCCAAACCAATCGCGTGTGGGTCCCATCGGTCAGTTATCCTTCGGTCAAAAAAAAGAGAACTTGCTTTAAAATTGAACCGATGGACGCCTGTCCGATGGGTCAAAACCGATCGTTATTATGCAAAGGCATCGGTCAAAAGGCCGTGCTTGCTCAGAATCAAGTCGACGCATGCTTGGAAGCATTGAACTTTGTTTTTTTCAGCATGTCGTGTGTTTTACGTCACCGCGTTATGACACAATAGTTTTTTTAACCGATTAGGACCGTTCTCGTCGGATGGACTGATCGTGTGTACGCGGCCTTAGACAACCCCCCTAATTTTCCAGTGAAATAATAGGTTTTGGGCTATACTCGCTGTATAATTCAAGCCCAATCTCTGAAGGCAGCTCTGGAAGACTTGGATTCAGGTTCATCCTCTCTTCATAGTAGAGGTGAGCAGGCACCGAAGCAGATCCTCTTAGCTTCTCTCCTGGCAGGCTGAGAGCTCAGATCCCGTCTATAGGTCTGCACTCTTCTCTCTCCTGGCTCAGTTTGCCCAGAAAATGGTGACACTCCCTTCTCTAGGTGCAGCCACTTTTGGGAATTGAAGTCCACAGTCTACTAGCCTCCATTGGCAAGTACAGTGCCGAAAATGGTGGCACTCATTACAGTATACAGAGCTAAATCAATTACGGCAAATTATGTATTCTATTAATGAATACATAGCCTGCTCAGATTGGCAGAGGCTGTAACATCATCAGCCCATGCCTCTCTGACTCTCAAAGCCAATCCAAGCAGGCGGTATACTGTATGTAGCCTGCTCGGATTGGCAGAGGTTGTTTCAATCTAAGCAGGCTTTGTATTCATTATTAGAATACATTGCTCACTGTGATTGGCTCAGTGTGGTATACTGTAAGTAGCCAACGCTACAGACAATATTACCGCACATCCAGCGGGCTGACATCTATCAGGCGGACTTTTATACCTGCGTATAAAATGACTCCTGATTTTTGGGGGATTTTTTTATACGACGGCAAATAAGATTGAGGAGAATTTGATAGTTGGACTTCCTTTTATTAGACTGAAAAAGGGGTGTCACTAGTGGCCAGGTTATCAATAATTCCAAAATAAAATTAATTTATAGAAATTTGTTTAAAAAAAAAGTATCAAGGCTCCATTTCCACAACAAAGTGACTTCTTGAAGGTCATACTCACAATCTGACAATGAACTTCCAATTAACAGTCAGTGACTTCCTTATTGGCTAGTTGTTTTTGTTCACCCCCAGGCAATATTTTTTTTCACTTGTTAGCCTTGCTTATTCCACTTCTTACACCTCTTTAAAGATTTTTTTTATTTCAGAATAGCACATTTAAACACTTCCCGCCTGGCCTATAGCAAAATGACAGCCAGGCGGAGGTTCAGTTATCCTGACTGGACGTCATATGACACACCGCTACACCGATCTTGGTAAAGAGCCTCCGACAGATCACAATGTAAACAGGAAGAGCTGTTGATTGGCTTTTCCTCACTCACGTCTGACAAACACGAGTAGAGGAGAGCTGATTGGGTGCTCTCCTGACGGGGGGGGGGGGGTCTGTGATGATTGTTTATCAGTGCAGCCCCCCTCAGATGCCCGCCCAGGACAACTAGCATGCCGCCAGGACCACCAGGGATGTCCATCCACACTGGACCACCAGGTATGCCCCCTAGACCACCAGGAAAATGCCAATCTGTGCCAAGGCAGCTGCCAATCAATGCCCAGGCAGCTGCCAACCAGTGTTCACTCAAAATTCCTACCAGTGCCAGTGCCACAAGGGATGCATATCAGCGCCACATATAAGTGCCGCATATCAGTGCCTATCAGTGCCATATATAAATGCCCATCGGTACCCAGCAGTGCCACCTATCAGTGCCCATCAGTGTCCAGCACAGCAGTTCCGCCTATCAGTGCCACCCACAAGTACCCATCATTGCAGCCTTTCAGTGCCCATCAGTGTCGCCTATCAGTGCCCATTAGTACCACCCATGAGTACCCATCAGTACTGCCTATCAATGCCCATCAGTGATGCATATCAGTGCCACCCATCAATGCTGCCAACCAGTGCCCAGTAGTGCCGCATATCAGTACCCATCATCAGTGCCCGTCAGTGCCTATCAGTGCCACCTCATTGGCGCCGCCTCATCGGCACCACCTTAAGAGTGCCAGTCAGTGCTGCCTTATTAGTGCCCATCAGTGAAGAAGAAAACTTTTTTTTGGGATAGTAGGATGCACACCTAGCAGCTATGGTGATATTTGACTATGTATTATATAGAAACATTAATTATGGGGTAATTATTCTTTAATAGGACACCATACACTAAATGTAGATTTAGACCACAACTTTAAACAACTTAAAAACACTTTAGACAAGCAAATAAGATTGTGTTGGGACATTACCACACTGCTGGAGAAATACATACACAATGCAATCATCCCTAGGAGACTGGTGGGATGTGGCACCCAATAACGGTATGAAGGATAAAGGATTAGCCAAAGGGTGGTATACATTTTTCAAGGAAAGTGAAAACAGACTTCTTAATTTAATAATGTCTAGAAGGAAGAAAAAATTACAAAAGTTAGAGAACAAGATGCAAATGCTGCTAGAAAAACTCTCATCATTTTAAGAAGAAACAACAGAGTATAAAAAGATAGGAAATGGACACCAGAAATACAAAGATTTAAAAACAAAATTAGGGATACCAATCATTACAAACAAAAAGTTGTTTTTAAGTGGTAGGAAGAGAAGTGGGATGTAGTCATTGATTCTAAAGCCTCTTCTATGGAAAGACAGAAGAAAATAAATACTATTTCACATGGTTCATTAACACCCCCCTACACCCCCCCTACAGAAAGTATAATACAAGGAAAGAACATTCCAAACATGGGTCCCACTAGAACTAGAGGGGGAACCCAATTACATGGCAAGAGGTACCCCACAACTTAAGTGTGTACTAAACAGAAATGTGTATCTTTGATACTCTTATGCCCTGTACACACAATCGTTTTTTCCGTAGTGCATAAACTCCGATGGGTTTTTCCGATGGAATCCCGCTCAAGCTGTCTTGCATACACAAGGTCTCACCAAATTCTGGCCATCAAAAACATGGTGACGTACAACATTACGACGTGCCTAGAAAAATGAAGTTCAATGTTTCCGAGCATGCGTCAAATTGTTTCCGAGCATGCGTGTTTTTTTCTCCGTCGGAATTCCATACAGACAAACTGACCTTTTTCATCGGAAATTCCAATTGTGTGTACAGGGCATTAGATTAGATTATTTGTATCTCTTTTCAGTGTTTACTTCCCTTTAGGATTTTTCAGACACAGAGGGATGCTAGAAAGATGTCAATTTAACATCAGACTACATTTCATTTGCAGCCTTCTCCTATTTTTAAAGGTTTTTGGACTTTAGACTGTAGAGTGTAGATACCTCTTGGCTCCTCCGAATTCCTAGGGGTGAATGATGCGTATTGCATATAGTAGAAGTAAAGGGCTGTGCCCTTTTTTACCCAGCCTGGTAAAAACAATAAACTTGTGGTGAGTAAAGTAAAGTTCAAGAAGAATGGAGAATAGCAGATTCAGGTGTGATAATAGGAAACAGTCCTGCTCCCAAGCATAACACTTCTATGCGCCACTCCCGCCTGAGTGGGTTTAGCGTACCCAGACAGGCCTCTCTCACTGACCTGGCAGCCGAAGTATCACTCGGACAATTGTAGGATGAGGTCTCTGACACAGACCCTCCTTGGTGGACTTGAACTTGAGGAAAAAGTCTCTGCCACAGACCCCCCTCGGTAAGCCTCAGAAAGACACCTCTGCCACAGGCCCTCTCTGGATTGAATTCTTGGAGGTATTCCTCCTTAGGTGAGTTACGCCTGGATCTCCTTCAACTTGTCGCCCGGGTACCGACTGACAGGTGATCAATCCCTCAGTGTCTGGTCACCTCAATCCACGGTGGTTTGTCCAGGCCCTTTTGGACCACCAGCCTCTCAATGGCGCTCCTCAGATGGACTCCCCATCGAACAGCAGTACAGCTTGGGATCTTCAAAGGTGGGAAACCAGTCACTCACTGGATTCCCGTTGCTGTTTGGATACTCCGGGCCAACATGGTCCCGGAACCAGGAACACTGCATGGCACGCACGCCCCGGCCAGATAGACCCTTAAGGTGGGTGCCACACTGGACGAAGAAGACCCAGAACCAATGGCGTCTGCCTCATAAATACCCCTCCCCAGCATGCACAGTGAGGAAAAACCCTCCTGATTGGCTGCTGGGAAAGAGCACCCAAACTCTGACTCCACTGCTGCCACCTGCAGTACCGGGGCTGGAAGAACACCCCAGCACAACAGAATAAGCCCACAGCACAGCCAAGCTGAGACAGAGACCCTGTTTTGCACTTAACAATCTTGATCAGAGTTTACCTACACTCTGATCTACCTTTAAATTTAACTAGCACCAGTACCATAATGTACACAGGCGCTACATATGCTTAAAGGCTGGGGACAGCTGAAACATGTAAGCACTGTTCTTGTTTTATCTTCATGTGTTTACAGAGGAATTCCCCTTTGAATTTCTGCCAATTTCCTACTGATTCTCTGACAAGCATGGGTGTGCATTTTCAATTAGGAGTATCTTTTAAGTGTCTTATTGTTTATATTCTATGCTCAGATCCCTCCTGAGTATGATAAGCTTACTGTATACTCATTTGCAGATTTAGCTCTGAAAAGCTTTCATTATACTATATCCCCCATTTAGCTTTGTAATTGGAGGTGTTTTTACATATGCAGTGTTCATTTAAGAGATATTAACTGGTTACTTGTTTCTGTTCATTGCTAAAAGCACAGGGTAAAGTCCAAAGTTTATCACTGCTTTTTTACTCTTACTGATACTTTTCACAGTGTTATAATTGCTTAGTAAATTAAAGACAATGAATTGTGTTAAAATAATGTATTTAGGTGGCACTTTAAAGAGAACTTTAAACTAAAACATTTTAAGTTAAACCATTTTTAAAAGTTTTAATTTTGGAAGGTAGTGCCGTCATTCCGCAGTGCATTGCAGAAAAAAGATAATTGCAAAATTCCTTTACTTAGAATTAGGAACAGTGAGAAATAAGAGAACTATACCATTTTATTTATGTGTTCACATTTGTGTGTTAAATATTGCATATAATGCAGATCACATACTGTATGCTGTGCTGTGTACAGCAAGTTCACAAAAAGTTCATGTTTAATAGAAATATTCTTGTTACTACCAGTGCAAGATTTTTCCATAATGCTTTACCAAAGACATTTGACCTACGAACCAATACAAAACCAGCTTAAAAAATACTTTAATAGATTTTAAAAGATATGCTTATTGATTTCTTCTGAAATGAAAGCAGTGTTTTAATGGTGTAAAGTCCAGGTCAATGTTTTCTGTATAATTAGATTAAAGTGGAAAAAAGTGTTACTGCTTCATAGTGTAAAATATCTGGCTTACATTCTTTTAGGGGAAGATTATTAGGTAAAATAAATTCTTTATACCCCATTTTTCAATTTCATGTTGCTTTTTATTTTGAAGCACTTTGCACTGATACAATATTATATTCAGAATTCCTGCACAGGAATAAAAGATATAAAACACATTGAGCATTTGTTTCATGGGGATTCAAATCTAATTTAAAAGCAATATTTAGCTCCTACCGTTAAAACGAGAGTTTGTGATAATATCATTGGAATTAATACTGGTGTGAATGCCTTTTTTAAAGGAAGCATAGAGATGATTTTATCATTGGTAAGAATATATAAAATCATTTCAAAAGACTATTTAGTCTGATAACAAAAATTTTAAGTTTGAAATCTGATGTAAAACTATTGGCTAATACTGTATAAATATTCTCTTAAAGACGAATATTTACATGTTATGTTACATGTTCCACCTATTTTTAGCATGGAATATGTAACATGCTCCAGCATCTGAAAGTATAATGCCGCGTACACACCATCACTTTATGTGATGAAAAAAAAAACAATGTTTTTAAAAACGTCAATTTAAATGACTGTGTGTGGGGGAAAACGTTGTTTTATGTCTTGTGAAAAACGACAAAAAAAAATTGAAGCATGCTTCAATTTTATGTGTCGTTTTTCAAAACATCATTTTTTACTTCACAGAAATTGACCGTGTGTAGCAAAAAACGACGTTTAAAACAACGTTTTTACACCCGCGCATGCCCATAAGCTAGTTATGAAGCGAGCTTCAATGGAAAAAAGTGGTGAACGTAACCTCGCTTTGCTAGAGCATTGTGAAAAAACAATGGTGTGTAGGCAACTTCGTCTTTGAAAATTGAAGTTTCAAAAACTTAGTTTTTTACTTTACAGAAAATGTCGTTTTTTTCATCACATAAAGTGATGGTGTGTATGCGGCATAAGGGTAGGATATTACCGCTCTACCAAAGAAGATGGGGGGGGGTAAGGAGGGGGATACTGCTGCAGCACTAAAGGTATATCAGACCCAAAGTGAATAAAGTGAATAGGTAATGCTGCGCTGTGTGGGGTGGGAGTGGATCGTATACTATGTGTATAGTGGGCATGTAAACATGAAAGCGTCAAAAAATCCAAATAAATAGCTTCTGCTAATAAATGACAATATATATGACATCAAATCAAAAATAAAATATAAATACAAAGTGCTGGGTGCAACTATAAGGCTTCATTTCCATGGACGTTTTTACAGCCACTTTTCTGAGCGTTTTTTGCAGCTTAAAAACAGCTCTTCATGTTAGTCTATGGCCTCATGCCCACCATGACGTTTTTGAGCTGTAGATGGCTGAGCCGTTTTTAAGCTGCAAAAAAAAAACAGGACCAGTGCGTTCTGAAGCTCCAGATTAGAGCTGTAAAAACGCCAGACGTTAAAAAACGCTCAAAAACGCTCAAAAACGCTCAAAAACGCTACCGCTGCGTTTTTGAGCTCCAGCTCAAAAAAATAAATAAATAAATAACATGGACAGGCGTTTTTAAGCTGTAAAAAAGGCTAAAGAAAGTGGCTGTAAAAACGTTCATGGAAATGAAGCCTAATGAAGCATGCACTGCTAACAAAAGTCCTCAAAATGGCATGACTGAAAACAGGCAAGTGATTCATATATAACATATGTGAACTAAAACGTTACATCAGTGTTAATGCCACAAACAAATACTAATGGGAAGTGAAAACTGGTGCGTGTGCCAAATATTCAACGTGAATTCAACGAGGATCCACTCCCACCCCACACAGCGCAGCATTACCTATTCACTTTATGCTCCAGCATCTGCAACCTCTCTTGCCTGATCCCCTCTCTCTGTGTTAGCGGGCGGGGGAATCCTCCCCTCACACCCACTGTCATAATTTAAAAACAGCCATGTGGGGCTCTGCCTTTTTTTATGCTCTCAGGTAACTGCCCGCTCATATCAGGTACGAGCAGACAACTACAGTATGCGGAGTCTGCAGAAGCCTGACATCACACCTGCAATCTGCAGGTACACTGCTCAACAGAGAGTCCTTAGATTTTTTTTTTATATAAATGACCATTTTTATCTGCAAAAAAATGCATTTTTTAAGGTGAATTTGTCATTTGAACATTTTTTTCCCCCCGGCCTTTCCTCTGGCAAAATGCTAAAATCACAAAGGAGAAAGAGATACAGACAATTGATCTAAAATTAGCAAACAACTAAACATCCCAGGTCCTGATTATTTGTTCGAAGCCAGGAGCTATCTGTA
The DNA here is from genome assembly GCF_905171775.1 of Rana temporaria. Taxonomy (NCBI): domain Eukaryota; kingdom Metazoa; phylum Chordata; class Amphibia; order Anura; family Ranidae; genus Rana; species Rana temporaria. Next base: position 225,159,171 of record NC_053493.1, read on the forward strand.
AAAAATCTCAGTCTCTGTGCAGAGGGCACATAACTGTGTGCATTCCTAGCATAAAAAGTACATATACAGTAAATGCATCCTCCCAGACTTGCCAATCTTGTGCGCCCCTGGGGGTATGCAGAGTGGTGATTGGTGGTGTCCCTCGAACACAGCACATCACTGGTCAGGATAAAGAGCCAATGACAGCAGCACATAACCACGTGATTGCTGTGTCCAATCACAGCCAACATAGGAAAGCAAAAACCGCTGACTTCCTGTTAACGGCTTCTCCTTCTTCACACTGAACCCGTGTGAGGAGAAGGAGAATCCGGAACAGTGAGTACCCAATTAAATCTTGTCAGTACTACAGTGCACAACACCTGATTGCCCCGATAGCCCTGGAATAAAGTGTACCTGTCACACAGCAGCCATCAGTGCAGCCTAAGCATTGTGCCTGTAACACATCAGTCATCAGTGCCCCATCAACAGTGCCCCTGTCACAAAGCAGTCCTCAGTGCCAAATATCAGCAGTGTCCCTGTCACACAGCCACTATCAGTGGTGTATCCATCACACAGCCACCATCACCAGTGTTCCCATCACACAACTACCTTCAGCAGTGTACCCATTACACAGCCACCTATCAGCAGTGTACCCGTCACACAGTCACACATCAGCAGTGTACCCAGCACACAGCTGACATCAGCAGTGCACCTGTCACACAGCTTCCATCAGCAGTGTACCTGCCCCAGTGTCCCCAGAGCCAGCCATATCACAAGACGTTATACTAGTGTCAGATTTGTACGTACCAGACTGGAGAGCCCAATGGAGCAGAGGAAGGTCTCCCGTATGTGTCTGACTCACGGCCCCTGGTAGTATGAACAGGAGGCATGGAAGTGCGGAGTGGTATGAGAGCCTGGCGGGTAGTTGCAGGAGATGCATCTCTGGATCCAGAGGAGAAGGTGTTTGGCTGGACAGGCAACAGGAAACAGGAACACAGGCAGATGATGCTGAGCAGGAGCAGAGTGGGATGGTCGGGTCACAGGCAGGGTTGGCAACAGGCAGGCAGTAAAGTACAGAGGAACAGGCAAGTTCAAGGTCAAGGTAAGCCGAGGTCAGGTGCAGGCTGAAGGCAAGGATAATCCAATAGGTAGGCTGGGTAATTAGGAGACAATTGTTCAGACAGGTAACAGGAGCAAGGGTCACAGGGAGCTGCAGATCAGACAGCACTGATCCAAGGCATTCTGATAGTTTAAATAAGCAGATTGGCGCCAAGCATCATGCGTGCACACTGGCACGCACACCAGTGCACACAGGAAAACACAGGCACGTGTCAGGGATGACCAACAGTGTGTCCAACATGAAAACCTCTCTGACAGTGCCCCCCCTTAAGGGATCCCCAGTTGGGCTAGTCTTGCAGCATGGGATCTCCTAAAAGCCTGCATATGTTCTTCAGCGTGTATACCGTCTTCAGGTTCCCAGAAATTATCTCATGGTCTATACCCCTTCCTTTTTATTAAGTATTGTATCTGGTTATGCCTCCTCCTACAGTCTAAGATAGCCTCTACCTCAAATTCTTCCTCATTGTTGACTATTATGGGTTCTGGTGGACCGGTACTTCGGCCAGCAAAGGGGTTAGGAACAACAGGCTTCAGCTGCGTTACATGGAAGGGTGGACATGGAAGGGTGGACCTTCAGAGAGTCAGGTAAGTGAAGTTCATAGGTCACATCATTAATCTTCCTCTTTACAGAAAAAGGCCCCATGAATCCAGGGCCTAGTTTCCTGGAAGGACAGGCCATTTTTAAGTTAACTGTGGATAACCATACCTGGTTGCCAGGTTCCAGAATAAGTTCTCCTCACTTCTTTCTGTCAAACTTGTTTTATTATTCGTGGGTCTTGGACATAGTTTCCTGTAAAAGTTTGTTGTTAGTGAGGAAGAAGCCCATTGTTTCAGGGACTGCAGGAATAGCACATTCAGATATAGTACTGGGCAGGAAGGATGGGTGTTAGCCGTAGTTAGCAAAAAATGTAGTCTGCTTGATAGCAGAATGCAGAGAATTGTTGTATGCAAACTCTGCAATAGGTAGTAAAGAGGCCCAGTCATCCTGTGAAAAGGAGGAGAAGCAACGGAGGTACTGTTCTAAAGTTTGGTTGGTCCTCTCTGTTTGACTGTTCATCTGGGGGTGGTAAGAAGAAGAACAAGTCAACTCCATCTCAAGATTACCACAAAGAGCCCTCCAGAACCTGGAGGTGAACTGGACACCTCGATCCGACACAATGCTGACTGGAACTCCATGCAACCTCACTATCTCTTTGATCTTTGATAAAGATCTTTGCCGTCTCCATAGCCGAAGGTGTGCCTCTCATAGGCAGAAAGTGGGCCATTTTGGACAGTCTGCCTACTACAACAAAAATAGTGGAAAACCCCTCAGCCGGAGGAAGTTCCACAATGAAGTCCACCAAGATCATCTGCCAAGGTCTTTCTGGGACAGGTAGAGGGTTTAATAGACCACAGGCTCTTGCCCAGATACTCTTGCATCAGGAACAGGTATTGCATGACTCCACATAGCTTTTACAGTCGCTCATCAACTGAGGCCACCAAAACATGCGCTGTATTAGTTCAGCCAACTTCAGAGCACCGAAGTGTCTGGCCAACTTAAGAAGAGACTGGGCTCCTTGCCGTTGAGAAAGCACAGACCCTACTGCAATTTCTGAACCGTCAACTTCTAGGACAAACAGTAAAGCAGGGTCAGGGTGTTTCAAGATGGAGGCAGAGGTGAACAATTCCTTAAGCATTTCAAAGGTGGATTGAGCCTTGGAGGACCAAAAGAATAGGGTTCCCTGTCTGGTTAGTTCAGTAAGGGGAGCGATTTTTGCAGAAAAGCCCCTGATGAATTTCCGGTAAAAATTGGAAAAACCGATAAAGCGCTGAATCCCCATTTTATCTGTGGGAGAGGGCCAATCCAGGATGGCAGAAACCTTCTGAGGGTCCATTTTGATGCCCTCGACAGAGATGATTAACCCCAAGAACTGGATGCATTGCAGTTCAAATTCACATTTCTCTGGATTAGCATAAAGTCCATGCTGCCTGAGCCGGGTTAAAACATTTCGGACATGCCTGTGGTGGTCATTTACTGTGGAAGAGAAGATCAGGCTATCATCCAGGTAAACTATGATGTACAAATCCAGGTAGTCACGGAAGATGTTGATGAAATGTTGGAATGTGTCCGGTGCATTACACAGCCCGAAGGGCATAACAAGGTACTCGAAGAGTTTGAATCGGGGCATGGAAGGCCGTTTTTTACCTGTCTCCTTCTCAAATGCGGATTAAATTATAGGCTCCTCGGAGATCAAGACTAGTAAAGATAACTGCAGATCCCAACCTTTAGAAGAGTTCAGGTACAAGAGGCAGTGGGTAATGGTGTTTCATTTTGATTTTGTTTAAATCCAGATAATTGATGCAGGGTCGTAATGAATGGTCTTTTTTTTGACAAAAAAGATGCTGGCACTGACCAGAGAGGTAGAGGGACAAATCAACCCCTTCTTTAGGTTATCATCAATATAGACCCTCAGTTAAAGGGAAGATTCTTCCAAACGGGATTTCAGTTCCAGGTAGTAACTCTATAGGGCAATCATAAGGCCTATGTGGAAGAAGGGTCTCTGCCCCCTTCTTGCTGAACACATCCAGAAAGTCATGATAGGGCACAGGGACTGATTGCCATAGTTCAGAGTCAGGGTCAAGGCAGAGAAGTTGTGGGGAATTGACTGAGGTTTGTTGAAAATAGTGCTGCTGGCAGTAGCTGGGATAGAACTGTATCCCCTCATGGCCCAGTCAATACTGGGGTTATGGGCTTGCAGTCAGGGCATCCCCAAGATTATGGGGAACAGAGGTGAGGAGATAGCATCCAGGCGTAGTAGTTCCTGATGGTGGATGGCCATGGTGGCCAGCAACAGAACAGTTTCCTGTGTAACAGGGCCAGATTTAATGGTGGACCCATCAGCAAGGTGTACAGCAAGTCCCCGGGTTTTAGGCTGAAGAGGGATGTGGAGGTTGGCAGCAAATGATAGTTCAATGAAGCAACTGCATGCTCCGGAGTCAATTATGAAGGAGACTGGGATCGGGAATCCTTTCCTGGTAGCTGCAACATGATAGACAGAGCAAGGTGAGGAGCTGGTTTAGGTAAGACAGATGCACACAAAGAAGAAGTCGGAAGGCACTTACAGATCTTGGTAGGGCAAGACCTCACATAGTGCCCAGGTTCTCCGCAGTACATGCAAAGGTTGTGAATCCGTCTACTCTGTCGTTCTTCTGGGGTGATGGAAGGACAAAGTAGGCCCAGCTGCATGGGCTCAGGGGCATCTGGGACCAGAACGGCTGGAGTCGGAGGAGTCTGGCTGGGAAAGCTGGGGACCTTGGGGAGCATCCAGGTGGGTCGATATTGGCTGGTGGATCTCTCGGAGGGGCACTACCGTAAACGTCAGCCAATTTGGATCGACAGGTTAATGAGTCCATCCAAGGTTGGAGGAGTACCAACCCGCACTAGCTCGTGTTTAAGATCATCAGATAGTCCTATCCGGAATTGATAACGTCGGGCAACGTCGTTCCAATTAGTGTCGGAACTCCACTGCCTGAACTCTGCCACATATCTTCTGTCGCTCGGCGGCCTTGTTGTAGAGCATATAGTGCAGACTCAGCAGTGGCATTCTGCTGAGGGTCCTCATATGGCTGGGACATAGCGGCAAAAAAGGTGGTTAAATGATTCAGGGATTCTGCTTTTTGCTCCAAGAGGTGGTGGGCCCAGGTTTCAGGTTCACCAGACAAAAGGGAGATTACAAAGCCTACTTTGGTTACTTCCAATGAAAAGGTGCGAGGTTGTAGGGCGAAGTAGAGCTCGCAGGCATGGCGAAAAGTCTGTTATTGACTGCGTTCACCCAAAAAACCTGTTGGGCGTGGGTACCCTGGGCTTGGGGGTATCATCACTACTGAGGGTGCAGCTGCGGCAGCGCCTTGTGGGCTGGCGGGTGAAGACAGGACATGAACCCGCTCTTCCAGTCTTGTATAGCCTTGTTGAAGATCCTTCACAGCTTGTGTTAGACCTGCCAGGTGAGGTGTCTACAGAGTTCCTCCATGGGAGTGGTTCCTTGCATGGACATGGCTGTCTGATACTGTCAGACTTGTACGTACCAGACTGGAGAGCCCAATGGTGCAAAGGAAGGTCTCCCTTACGTGGTCGACTCGCGGCCCCTAGTAGTATGAACAGGAGGCATGGGAGTGCGGAGTGGTATGAGAGCCTGGTGGGTAGTTGCAGGAGATGCATCTCTGGATCCAGGAGCAGAGGAGAAGGTGTCCAGATGGACAGGCAACAGCAAACAGGAACACAGGCAGATGATGCTGAGCAGGAGCAGATTGGGATGATCGGGTCACAGGCAGGGTTGGCAACAGGCAGGCAGCGAAGTGCAGAGGAGAAGGTAGGTTCAAGGTCAAGGCAAGCCAAAGTCAGGTGCAGGCGGAAGGCAAGTATAATCCAATAGGCAGGCTGGGTAATCAGGAGACAAGTGTTTAGACAGGAAACAGGAGCAAAGGTCATAGGGAACTGCAGATCAGACAGCACTGACCCAAGGCATTCATCCAAGCACCACCCACGCACAAATAGCGTGCGTGCGCACACCCACCCATGCACCAGTGCGCACAGGCGCACGAGCCCACACACTGGCACACTTGGGATTATTTGCAATGTATTGCTAAGCAAAAGACTGGTCTGGTCCACAACTGACTAAAAAAAATTGCCGGTGGAAATGCTATGTCCCTCATCTATGTCAAGCCAACATAACCATTGACCACACACACAGAATTGCCAAACCCAACCATCTGCCTGCATCCTTTCTGCAAGATGTATTGGCAAGCATTCACGTTTTTCAAGTTAAGGAACGTATAATAGTGAAAGCTCATTCCATTTCTTCCCACTACGGGATCCATACTCCTCATTCTCTCTGTACACGGATATCTCTGCCAACACGGCTCAAAAAAGTAGAGAATTTGCTCAAGTCCTTCAAAACCACAATGTCCAATACAAATGTTGATTTCCTGCTAAGCTGATAGTGACTTTCCAAAATCAATCTACCTATTTTTTTCACAGCCTCCGGATCAATGGCGTACTACATCTGTCTCAACCTGTTGGTAACTCATGCTACTTCACATACTGTACCTGCAAGTTTCAGGATGATTCTTGTTACCTCCAACATAGTGCAAATGCATTTTTTTTTTCATTTTCCTGATTCAACAAATGTCCTAGTCAAGTGTAATACCAATTGTGCTTCATACTCTGCCCCCCCCCCCCCTGAGAAAAAAAAGTGCTAAGCACTCTCTCATTTACTACCTTATTTTGTATGTGTTGAAAACATGTATTGTGCTATACTGTTTATTACAAGTTTATGCAAAGCTAATAGTGGATTGCTATTATCCTGCTTTTTTTTCTGATTATTTTTTTTGTTTTCATCTCAGTGTGCAACAATGTTAATTTCTTCAATGAAAACGTTTTCCTCAGCGGCATTTTTACAGTGATGAAAATAAAATGAAAAGTACACCATATTTGTGTCCACTAATGAAAACTATGACGAAAATCAATTCTGTTTCCACTAACAAACGAAAAGCAAACAAAAATGTTAGACAGGGACATTTACCCTTAGAACTTTCAGTTTCCACGGAGCTCCTGCTTCCTTCTGGCATTTGTTCATGTGAGGCTGTCCACAGAAATTTAGACTATCAGGGCCAGATTCTCGTAGACTGGCGTAAAACAGCAGCGGCGTAACGTATCTCATTTACGTTACGCGGCCGCAAGTTTTATGGGCAAGTGCTTGATTCACAAAGCACTTGCCTGTAAAGTTGCGGAGGCGTAGCGTAAATACTCCGGCGCAAGCCCGCCTAATTCAAATGATCCAGGTAGGGGGCATGGATCATTTAAATTAGGCACTTTCCCCGCGATGATTGTACTGCGCATGCGCCGTCCCTAAAATTTCCCGACGGCCATTGCGCTAAATGACGTCGCATGGACGTCATTGGTTTCGACGTTAACGTAAATAGCGGCCAGCGCCATTCAGGGACGACCTACGCAAACGACGTACTTTTTTAAATTTCGACGCAGTAACGACGGCCATACTTAACATTGGTTGCCCCTCATATAGCAGGGGCAACTTTACGCGTCGCAAAAGCTACGAAAACGTTGTAAATTCTCAGCATCGACCGCGCATACGTTCAGGAATCTCGCGTAAATAGCAAATTTGCATAGACGACGGGGAAAACGACGTCGGCGACACCTAGCGGCGGAAAAAAAATGCATCTAAGATCTGACGGCGTAAGAGCCTTACGCCTGTCAGATCTAATGGATATCTATGCGTAACTGATTCTAAGAATCAGTCGCATAGATACGCCGGGCCTGATTAGGACTTACGACGGCGCAAATGGCGTTGCGCCGTCGTAAGCCCTTTGAGAATCTGGCCCTCAATGTCTGTTATCTGCACCCTGCAGGCGGATGTTCTATTAGGATGGCGGGGGGCAGGGCTGGGTAGTTAACCCTCTCATACACTGTTTGCCACACGCTCACACTTCATACTGATATATCGGGGCCCCCTGAAGGAGACATGCTCCTTGTCAATACGCTTCACAGCTTGTCCACAATGAGAGAGCAGCACAATGTCTAATCTGTGCAGGATTAACCCTTTGCTGCCAGAGCTGTTTTTTTACCCATGCTTAAAAAAATTGCTTGGGACCTGATGCGCATGCCCTGAGGCCGCAATGTCCACCAGGCACCTGCGATTGCCACTGTCAGATGAGGAGACTGATGTGTGTTCTCAGTACAGAGGAATATACATCGGTCCCCTTCCCCTACAGTTAGAATCACACATTAGGGAACATATTTAACCCCTTCAGCGACCCCTAGTGTTAACTCCTTCCCTGCCAGTCACATTTATACAGTAATCAGTGCAGTTTTATAGCACTAATCATTGTATAAATGTGAATGGTCCCAAAATTGGGTCAAAGGTGTCCGATATGTCCGTTGCAATGTCACGGCCACAAGATCGCCGCCATTACTAGTAAAAAAAAAAAATGCAATAAAACTATCCCCTATTTTGTAGACGCTATAACTTTTGCGCAAACCAATCAATATATGCTTATTGCGATTTTTGTTACCAAAAATATGTAGAAGAATACATATTGACCTAAACTGAGGGAAAAAAAAATTATAGATTTTGTGGTGATATTTATTATAGCAAAAAGTAAAAAATATTGAATTATTTTCAAAATTGTCACTCTATTTTTGTTTATAACGCAAAAAATAAACGCAAAAAATAAAAACCACAGAGGTACTCAAATCAAACCAAAAGAAAGCTCTATTTGTGGGAAAAAAGGACGTCAATTTTGTTTGAATGTCACGTCGCACGACCGTGCAATTGTCAGTTAAAGTGACGCAGTGCTGAATCGCAAAAAGTGCTCTGGTAAGGAAGGGGTTAAAGACCTTATATAATGACTAAATCTGTGTCACGTTCAAACTTTACCAAACGTTATACAATTTTTCACTCCAGGAGTATATGAGTTTGTTTAACCACTTCCATACAGGGCACTTATACACCTTCCCGCCCAGACCAATTTTTAGCTTTCAGCACTGTTGCATTTTGAATGACAATTGCGCGGTCATACAACACTGTACCCAAACTAAATTTTTATCATTTTGTACCCACAAATAGAGCTTTCTTTTGGTGGTATTTGATCACCTCTGGGATATTTATTTTCTGCAAAAAATAAATAAAAATATTACCGGTCCAGTGGGCATCCTCGGGGGGGCTGTGCTGATAATCGATCAGTACAAACCCCCCCTGTCACAGGAGCAGCTGATCGGCTCTCCTCTACCCGCGTCTGACAGACGCGAGTGAGGAAAAGCCGATTACCGGCTTTTCCTGTTTACATCGTGATCAGCCGTGATTGGACACGGCTGATCACGTGGTAAAGAGTCTCCGTGAGAGACTCTTTACCTTTATCAGTGTTGCGGGGTGTCAGGCTGAAACCCTGCAACAACGATCGCCGCGATGCGCACCCCCGGGGGCGCACAGCGGCTCAAAATCCTGAGGACGTCATATGACGTCCACTCAGGATTCTACAACCACTTTGCCGACGTTAATATGTCATTGGCGGGCGGCAAGTGGTTAAATAATGCATTACAATGTAACTAAACCCATTAAAATTTTATAGTCTAAAATTATTTTAGTCAACTAAAATGTACTGGAGATTTAGTTGACTAATTACAACCAAAAACTAAAACACTTGCAGAAAACTAAAATGGGACAAAAACTAAAAGACATTTTAGTCCTATAACTAGAAATAAAACTAAATAGAAATTTGCTGCCAAAATTAACACTGGTGTGCAAACCTAGAAGGTATAACTCTAATGCCGCGTACACACGATCATTTTTCAGCATTAAAAAAAACGTTGTTTTTCAGCATGTCCAAAAAACAACGTTTTTACAACTTCATCATTAAAAACGACGTTGCCCACACACCATCCTTTTTAAAAAATGGTGAAAAAAGTGTGGTGACGTACAACATGAACAATGGCACTCTAAAGGGAAAGTTCTATTCGCTTTTGGGCTGCTTTAGCTGATTCTGTGTTAGTAAAAGACGATTTGCGCTTTTCTGTCTGTTACAGCGTGATGAATGTGCTTACTACATTATGAACAGTAGTTTTACCTGAACGAGCGCTCCCGTCTCATAACTTGCTTCTGAGCATGCGCGGGTTTAAAACGTTGTTTTAGCCCACACACGATAATTTTTTACAACCCGAAAAAATGCAGCATGTTCGAATTTTTTTTTTGTCGTTTTTCAGAAAAAGTTTTTAAAAACGTCATTTTTTTTCATGCCGAAAAATGATCGTGTGTACGCGGCATTAGGCTCCTTGCCCCCTCTAGTGGAAACTGTACACCATATCCGTTACCATCACATCCATCAAGGGTAAAGGCCTAAACTCCATTTAGCTGAAATCTACTTTGGAAAGAGGCCCTAAGCCACAACTCTATTGTGCATTTTCCAATTTCAAAGGGTAATTGATCTATTGTGTTGTGTGAAGAAGACCTGTATTTACTGTTTACTGTGATTAGAAGTGGCTCATGTTAATTATTCGGATTGCTTCATTGTGGTAATTATCTCTTCTATATGCGAGGCCAGGCTGTCTAGATAATGTATTCGGTACAACTAGTAATTAACGTCACTGATGTCATTATCTAAAGAAATGTCTTCAGGGTCGACTCCGAATTGTCTGCCTATCGTCTGTATGGAAGCCCCAGTGTGAGGGGACGTAGATTGTCATTGTAACAGTTTTGTAAAATTACATATAAGCTGTGTGTTGTACCATTAAAGTCTGTCTTGTTCCAGCAGTAAGCTCTGACTCATGTGTGGCTTATTATGGCGATTCCAGGATGGGATGTTCTTTTATGGGAAGAAGGGAATCTTTGACGGGGATATCATTCTAATACCATCACAATTGGTTGGCAGCAGCGGGATTTTCCCTTCTACTCTTCTTTACACCCGGATACCAAGCAGACACTGGAAGAACTACTGGAAGTTCGTGGAAGGATTGCTAGCAACAAAACCAAGCGGGTCATCATAGCAGAATTAATGGAGCTAGGCCAGGAGGACTTGGTTGCAGCAATGCCAGCAGTACAAGAGATGGAGACACCAGTGATTCAGGAGGAGGAATCGCCAGCCAACAAAGTAATGAGAGAGAAGCTAGCATGGTTCGGTCCGAACCCAACGGCGGATGTGGTGCTGAAAGTGATGGACCTGTTAGTAAACGCAGAGCTACAGTTAAAACTGGCAGCAGTCCAACAAGCAGCCGCAGATTCTCCAAACAGTGAGTACAGCACAGCAGACGCAAAGAAGATTCCGTTTAGTGCTTTTAAAGCTTTTGATGAAAAGGACTGTGAGATTGATTAATTACCTGGCAGATTTTGAGCGACAATGTAACCTGCACCGAATAGCTAGAGGAGAGTGGGTTGCAATATTGTCAGGCAAACTGTCAGGCAAAGCTTCTGATGCTTTCCGGACCGTGCCAGATCAGGATATCCATAGCTATGCCTGGGTTAAAGAAGTGCTCCTGGCTCGTTATGCAGTAACCCCAGAGTCCCACCGACAGAAGTTCAGGGACTCACGCAAAACCACAAAAGACTCTTACGCGGAATGGGAATGCCAGTTATCCCTGTCGGCCTCTAACTGGGTTAACAGCAGCCAGGCCACCACCGCAGAGGACATTTTGCAACTAATGCTCCAGGAGCAATTTTACAATCATATCCAGACAGACGTCAAAGACTGGGTGAGAGATCGCAGGCCCATGACTCTACCAGAGGCCGCTAAGTTGGCGGATGAATTTGCGGATACTCGCAAGACGAACCAGGTCACACCACAGGTACAACCTCCACGACCAACGGAGCCCTCACACCCACCAGCCGCTAGATACCAACCTCCTAACAGACCGATGACATCTAGCCCTCGCTATCCACGCCAGGAGGACAACAAACAATGCTGCTTCCAGTGCAAACAGCTGGTTCACTTCAAGCAGAATTGCCCCCTGAATGACAACACCAGGTCCAATTGGTCTCAACCTGGGTACCGCCCACCAGCAGCAGCCCATTGTGTAGACTCGGCTTGGGATCCCCAGGAGCTGGGTCAGGAAGAACCATTGGGCACCCCTTACGAAGCCCTCATGGTACAATCTGTTATTACGGACAACAGGGAACACCATTGTCAGCTGGTCATGGGTGACAGCCATGAGCCGGAGGGGCCCTGGAGGGAGCTGGGCAGAAAGAGGCACCGCCGGCCACCCTCCAAGAAGAAGAGGTCCTGGAAGCCATATAACATGCTGACCTGGGAGGAGAAGAAGCGACTGGAGGAGTGGGAGTCGCAGCGGGCGTCCCAGATGCGGGCCGAGATGTTCGCCAAGGGCCCACCGGTGGCCCCTTACACCACCACCCAGTTCCTGATGATGAAGGACCACGTGGAAAGCCTGCAGGACATGAGCAAGCAGGAGCTGATCCGTGAGTACATGGAGCTGGAGGAGTGCATAAGCCGCATGGAGGAGGAGAACAACCGCCTGAGGTCACAGCAGGCCGACCCCCCAGGCTTCATGAACTAGAGATGGAGCTGGAGAAGCTCAAAGAGGAGAACCGGCGGCTGCGGAGGGAGCAGGGGGTGGCTGACCCTATGGGGCACTGATCCCCCCCCCTCCCGGACTCTGAGCACCAGTGCTACAGCATTTCAACAAATATAACTTTTTCTTTTTATAAATCTCCTGTGATTGTCACTTCAAAGCCATAACCTGCCCCCTCCTATAGCGGGACACCTAGACGGCGGCGCACAGACCCATTCGCCGTCTTCACACTGACTTCTGGTGACTCTACAGATCGCACAAAGACTTGGGGACTGACCGGCGTGTGATCTGACGACCCGGTGGCATACCTGAGTCGGAAGCAGTTGCCAAGGGAGGTCAGTCACGCCAAACTGAGTTAACCTCTGACTAAAAGCTCTGAACACGTCAACCCTACTGGACCAGGGAAGGTCCAACCGGGTTGCCGGAGCAGGGAGAAAAAGGGGGGCCATTGTGAAGGATGCTTCAGTGTAATTCTCCCTGCTTGTTTAATGCTGTGTGTGTGTGTTAGAGGGAGGGTGATTTCAGGTGTGACTCACTCCTCTGCTAACAGGCTGTTGATATGGTAATGACCCTTCCTCAGCCAGTCCTATTTCAAAGGGTAATTGATCTATTGTGTTGTGTGAAGGAGACCTGTGTTTACTGTGATTAGAAGTGGCTCATGTTAATTATTCTGATTGCTTCATTGTGGTAATTATCTCTTCTATATGCGAGGCCAGGCTGTCTAGATAATGTATTCGGTACAACTAGTAATTAACGCCACTGATGTCATTATCTAAAGAAATGTCTTCAGGGTCGACTCCGAATTCTCTGCCTATCATCTGTATGGAAGCCCCAGTGTGAGAGGGCGGAGATTGTCATTGTAACAGTTTTGTAAAATTACATATAAGCTGTGTGTTGTACCATTAAAGTCTGTCTTGTTCCAGCAGTAAGCTCTGACTCATGTGTGGCTTATTATGGCGATTCCAGGATGGGATGTTCTTTTATGGGAAGAAGGGAATCTTTGACGGGGATATCATTCTAATACCGTCACACAAGCATATACAAGGTTAAATTCCATTGCGTCGGGAAGTCACAAATAAGACATCTGACGGGCAGGTTGTGTCGGCGCTGAATTTCAGCAAGGCGAGCCATGGCTGTGTAAAATCTTCTGAAATGGGTCGAGATTTTCCTGGCCTGCCGCAAGACGTCCTGAACCCCAGGGTATTTGGCAACGAATCGTTTCACGACCAAGTTCAGGACGTGTGCCATGCATGGCATGTGTGTCATTTTGTCCTTTTTCAGCATGCTCAGCAGATTGGCACCGTTGTCACACACCACTTTACCAACTGTCAAATTGAGCGGTGTTAGCCACTGATCTGCCTGTAAACGCAAAGCTGAAAGGAGTGCAGGACCAGTGTGGCTCTTGTCTTCCAGGCACAACAGACGCAGCACAGCATGGCAACATCTCACCTGGCATGTCAAATAGGTTCTGGGGATCTTGGGCGGCGCACCGGAAGAGACGGTAGCATCGGAAAAGGAGGAGTCAGCCTAGCAGGAGAGGGAGGATGGAGTGGGAGGAGGAGGAGAAGAAGAGGCAGGTCTGCATGCAATCCGTGGCGGTAAAACCAAATCTACATGGGTGCGACGGATTACATGCTGGACAGCCGTCAGAAGGTTCACCCAGTGGGCAGTAAAAGTTATATACCTTCCCTGCCCGTGTTTGCTAGACCACGTGTCTGTGGTCAGATGTAGGGATGAGCTTCGCATTCAAGTCGAATCCATGTTCGACTCGAACATCGTATGTTCAACCGTTCGTCAAATAACGATCGCCAAATTCGAGTGGCGTGTCACGGCTCATAATTCACTGCGGCATCGCAGTGCATTGCTGGCTGTTGATTGGCCAAGCATGCACTATGACCTGCATGCTTGGCCAATCACAGGGTGGCTTTGGCCAATTATGGCTCAGGGGGTTTAGTACACGCCCCACACTATATAAGGCCGCCTCCCTGGCACCCTTGTGTAGTGTGTTGCAGTGGTTTACAGAGACGAGAGAGACAGAGAGAGAGAGTGTAATGTTTTGCAGTTAGATAAAGCAGGCAGGCAGGCAGGCTAGTCAGTTAGAGTTACAGTGTGTAGAGCAGTGTTTCTCAACTCCAGTCCTCAAGGCGCACCAACAGGTCATGTTTTCAGGATTTCCCTCAGATGAAATGGCTGTGGTAATTACTAAGGCAGTGAAACTGATTAAATCCCCTGTGCAAAATAATGGAAAGCCTAAAAACATGACCTGTTGGGGCGCCTTGAGGACTGGAGTTGAGAAACACTGGTGTAGAGGATATATATGCATCCCAGGTGTTGTATATGTATTTATACACTGTATTGAGTTTAGCTAGATCCGCTCCTCCTAATATACTGACAGGCAGGCAGGTGATTGTGCTAGCTGCAGTATTTTCAAGTGGTGTACTGTCTGTGTCCTCTGTACAGTGTGCACCTAAAGATACGTAAAGCTGGTGTTTCTCATATTAGAGGCAGAGTCCTGCTCATATTAATACCAAAGGCAGGGGATCATTCTGCAAGTACTTTCACGTGGTGTACTGTCTGTGTCCTCTGTACATTGTGCACCTAAAGCTACATAAAGCTGGCGTTTCTCATATTAGAGGCAGGGATCTGCTCATATTAATACCACAGGCAGGGGATCATTCTGCAAGTACTTTAACGTGGTGTACTGTCTGTGTCCTCTGTACATTGTGCAATTAAAGCTACGTAAAGCTGGTGTTTCTCATATTAGAGGCAGGGATCTGCTCATATTAATACCACAGGCAGGGGATCATTCTGCATGTACTTTCACGTGGTGCGCCTCTCCACCGACTTGGTCGATCGACTGACCTTCATAAAAATGAATCAGGCTTGGATCACCACCAGCTACCAAGCACCTGATGCTGATGTAACTGAATATTTTTTTTTGAAATGTCAGATCCCTTCAAGACGCTGCGGAGTGACTATCCTTTTCCTCCTCAATGATCATGCTGATAGCTTGTAAGAAAATGTTTGGTTCTGGGCACCGCCACCAGTGGCTAAGACCCATTTTTTCTGCCCCTGTTTAACAGGGGCGTGTGATTACAATTTCATTCCTGAGCTCCAACTAAAGAATATGTGAGGGGTTGCAGTGTTGTGGCACCAGCACCAGTGCCTAAGGCCCAATTTTTCTGCCCCTGTTTAACAGGGGCGTGTAATTACAATTTTTGATGCAAAACTTTGCAGTAGGGCTTATTACCGCACTCCAGCTAGAGTATCTGTGAGGGGTTGCAGTGTTGTGGCACCAGCACCAGTGCCTAAGGCCCATTTTTTCTGCCCCTGTTCAACAGGGGCATGTAATTATAATTCTTGATCTAATATTTCACAGCACGGCCCATTCCTGCACCCACCAAGAGTAACTGTGAGGACTTACAGTGTTGTTACACCAGCGCCAGCAACAAAGGCCCAATTTTTCTACCACCGTTCAACAATGGCATGTAATTACAATTCTAGATATAATAGTTCACAGCAGGGTGCCTACAAAGACTAACTGTGAGGGCTTACAGTGTTGTGGCAACACCAACACCTAGGGCCCACATTTCAGCAGAGTATATATGGCAGGCTCCTACTTTCAAACATTCAACTTACAAACAACTCCTACTTGCAAATGGAAGGAGACAACAGGAAGTGAGAGGAAATCTACCCTTAGGAAGGGAAATTCTCTTCTGTAAAAGGTGTCTCCTGTCCACTGATGCTTTATCACCAATCCTTGTTTCACTAAAGAAAACAAATTTTCAAAAAATCATTTGTCATTGGGACAGAAATTGAGGTGAAATCTTCGGAACAGATGCGCACAGACAAATGTTACAGCGGTGATAATCCTTCTCTATGTTTTCCGAAAAGCTTAAAAATCATTTTTTTGGCTGGAGCAACACTTTAAAAAAGTACCAGTTCAAAATTACAAACAGATTCTACTTCTACTTTGTGCAGGGACAGTTCTAAACATGTGACACTTCACAGGCATATTATAGACACCCAGCAGGTACGATATTTAAAGGAATTTTTTCAGTTTTATTTTTTTCACTTTAGGCATCAATAAAATCACTGCTCCCAAAAAAACTTCTGTTTTTAAAACTTTTTTTTGCATTGATACATGTTCCCTGGGGCAAGACCCGGGTCCCCAAACCCGTTTTAGGAAAATAACTTTTAAAATAGCCTTTGAAATTAGCACTTTTGAATTCGAACATTTGAGTCCCATTGACTTCAATAGGGTTCTAAAGTTCGTGCGAACGTTCGGTCCGTTCGAAGGGTCTGGTGTGAACCGAACGGGGGGTTGTTCGGCTCATCCCTACTCAGGTGTATCATGGCACCGACACTGTGTGCCAGAGATACATTCACTGGCCGCTGAACATGGCCATATAGCTCTGGGTTGCCCTTCTGTGAGAAATATTTCCTTCCTGGGACCTTCTATTGTGGTGTTCCAATGGCCACAAATTTTCGAAAGGCCTCTGAGTCCACCAGTTTATATGGCAGTAGTTGGCGGGCTATCAGTCCCAACAAGCCAGCGGTCAACCGTTGGGCAAGAGGGTTATCCGGCGTCATCGTTTTTTACGATTGAACATTTGGGCCACGGAAGCCTGCCTTTTTGCAGAAAAACTTGAGGACGGCATGATGGAAGGTGGAGTGGAGGACAATTGTGAGTATAGAGGAGAAGGAGAAGAGGCTGGGCAGTGAGAGCCTTGAGTGTGGCTTTGTGGGTTCTGATGGCGTTGCTCCCACTGATGATGGGAGGCCAGGTGCCTTCTTAAGGCGTTCGTCCCTAGGTGAGTGTTGGGCTTACCGCGACTTATGCGTTGACTGCAAAGGCTGCAGATGGCAACACTATTGTCAGCAGCGGACACGTTAAAAAAATCCCACACTGCGGAGCCATGGGCCGGCGTCCTGGGAACCTGGGGTTGATGGCTCGCGCCTGATACATTAGCAGTCTGGTTTGTCCCTCCTATGCAATGTAAGTTTGGCCTGCTTCTCCTCCCTATCTGCTGGTCCATCTCTCCCTCTTTCTCTCTTGTGGGCACCCACATGACGTCTATAGACACGTCATCATTGATGTCACCTTCCCCACCACTAACATTAGAGATCTCGGAGTAGGCAGCAACAGTGGGGAACAAACCTGCTTGGGCTGATCTGGGTACTTGTTGTCAGACTGCTGAGTTGCGGCTGTTGCTACCTCCTCTTCCTGATCCAATGCCAAGAATAGCTGCGCATTGGAAATGTCTTCTGATGGATCGGAAAATAATTCCTGTGACTCAAGCGGAGGGTATATGGTGGTGGTGGTGGTGTTGGTGGTGAGCCACTCAACCAAGTCTGGTGCGTCCTTTAACGTAATCGAACGCACCTTGTGCCACTTTCCCTTTGGCTCCGGCCTGGTGCTCCTGCCCTACCCCTACCACCCCTGCCTCTTTCTCTGCCTGTCATTTTTTAAATGACCCTGTGACAAAAGTCTCTAGAGAAGCGCAGTATATGGGAAAGAAGGTATTTAACACCCTGCTTCAATCTGTTGTTTTGGGGGGCCATTGGTTTATCGCACCAGTTATAAAACTTTTTTTTCAGTAACTTTTGTCTCTGTCTGTAGCAAAGTTAAAGCAGCAAAACAGAAAAAAAAATTCTTTAGTACCTAAATACACTATTATGAAAGTATATTTTTATATAACACCTGGTTTCAATCTGTTGTTTTGGGGGGGGCACTGGTTTATTGCACCAGTTATAAAACTTTTTTTCCAGTAGTGTTTGTCACTGTGTGTAGCAGAGTTAAAGCAGAAAAACAGAAAAATAATTCTGCAGTACCTAAATACACTATTATGAAAGTATATTTTTATATAACACCCCGCTTAAATCTGTCGTTTTGGGGTGCCACTGGTTTATCGCACCAGTTATAAAACTTTTTTTTCCAGTAATGTTTGTCACTGTGTGTAGCAGAGTTAAAGCAGCAGAACAGAAGAAAAATTCTGCAGTACCCAAATACACTATTATGAAAGTATATTTGTATATAATACCCCATTTCAATCTGTTGTTTTGGGGGGCCACTGGTTTATCGCACCATTTATACAACTTTTTTTCCAGTAACGTTTGTGACTGTGTATAGCAGAGTGAAAGCAGCAAAACAGAAATAAAATTCTGCAGTACTCAAATACACTATTATGAAAGTATATTTTTATATAACACTCTGCTTCAATATGTCATTTTGGGGGGCCACTGGTTTATCGCACCAGTTATAAAACGTTTTTTCCTGTAACGTTTGTCACTGTGTGTAGCAAGAGGTAACGCAGAAAAACAGAAAATAAAATTCTGCAGTACCCAAATACACCACCAGTCATAATGCTGCACAATACAAATCCCCTATAATATGCTTTCTATATGAGACAGTATATTATAAGCGTATTACACCCCTATATTCTGCACACCAAACAATAGTACACCTATACCAGTCCTTAAAAGTACTTTTGTGGACCTGTTAGCTAAAGATTTGTGTCACTACAGTCTGCCCCTGCTCCGCACAGCAACCTCTACCTACACTTACAAAAAGCAGAATGTATCACATCAGTTATAAAACTTTTTTTCCAGTATCGTTTGTCACTGTGTGTAGCAAGAGGTAGAGCAGAAAAACAGAAAAAAAAATGTAGTACCCAAATACACCAGTCACAATGCTGCACAGTGCACAGTACAAATCCACTATAATATGCTTTCTAAGTTAGAAAGTATATTATGCGTGTATTAAACCCCTATATACTGCACACCAAACAATCGTACACCTATACTAGTCCTTAAAAGGACTTTTGTGGACCTGTTAGCTAATGATTTGTGTCAGTACAGTCTGTCCCTGCTCCACACAGCAACCTCTCCCTACACTGACAAAAAGCAGAATGTATCACACCAGTTATAAAACTTTTTTTCCAGTATCATTTGTCACTGTGTGTAGCAAGAGGTAGAGCAGCAAAACAGAAAAAAAATTCTGCAGTACCCAAATATACCAGTCACAATGCTGCACAGTGCACAATACAAATCCACTATAATATGCTTTCTATGTTAGAAAGTATATTATAAGTGTATTACACCCCTATATACTGCACACCAAACAATAGTACACCTATACCAGTCCTTAAAAGGACTTTTGTGGACCTTTTAGCTAGTAGCGATTTGTTTCAATACAGCCTGTCCCTGCTCCACACAGCAACCTCTCCCTACACTGACAAAAAGCAGAATGTAAAATGGCCACCAGATCAGGTCTATTTATAAGGTAGGGCGTATGTCCATGTGCTGAAATGTCTCAATTGGCTGTCCTGTACCACCTGATGGATGTGTCATTGGTCAAAGTTCTTCTCAATGTAAAATTGCGAATGGGCGCGAATATCGGCAGATGTCCGCCTGTTCGTCGAATCGCGAACGAGCAAAGTTCCCTGCGAACTGACCGCCGGGCGAACCGCCAGACCATCATTAGCCATCAACATTAACACAGGATGTTATTAATATCATGAGGGATGATGGACAGGACCATGTACCATCAAATCTTGGGTGAGAACCTCTTTCCCTAGCCAGGGCATTGAAAATAGGTCGTGGATATCTAGATATTCCGTCATGACAATGACCCAAAACACATGGTCAAGGCAACAAAGGAGTGGCTCAAAAAGAAGCACATTAAGGTCCTGGAGTGGCCTAGCCAGTCTCCAGACCTTAATTCCATAGAAAATATGTAGAGGGAGCTTAAAGTTTGACAATCAATCAGGTTAGACAAAATCCCTCCTGAGATGTGTGCAAACCTGGTGGTCAACTACATGAAGCGTCTTACCTCTGTGATTGCCAACAAGGGTTTTCCCTCCAAGCACTAAGTTATGTTTTGCGAAGGGGTCAAATACTTATTTCACTCATTAAAATGCAAATCAATTTATAATTTTTTTGAAATGCGTGTTTCGGGATTTTTTTGTTGTTATTCTGTCTCTCACTGTTAAAATAAACCTACCATTAAAATTATAGATGGATCATTTTTTTGTCAGTGGGCAAATGTACAAAATCAGCAGGGGATCAAATATTTGTTTATTTCACTGTAGTTGCCCACTCCATTAATTATTATATTTGATTGGGATCCAGTCAAATATTATCCAAAGTTGATATGACACAGATCTCAAACAGATCACACATTTCAACATTTTCATGATCCTAACCTTGGTCAAACTATTTCAATTGTGGTAAAATGTAAAACTGGATGTCAATTTCCTTACCTTTTGGTGATTTTCAATAGTAATGAACTGTGCTACTAAAAAAAAAAAAATAATAATAATTTTACAATTTTAACAGTACACTTTATTTATTTTAAGTAAATACTGATAGCGCTGATAAAAATGTAGAACAAATTTCATAAAGGATATTTCAGATTCTCGTCACATTTCTCAATATTCAGGATAAAATTAATCAATGACTGGAAAGGTTACACAGGAGCTACAATTTGATTGATATGCGTTTTTCATCAATCTTTGCTTCCTCAGCAAATAAAATAATCTGTTAACTTATGTGAAGGGTATGCTAAAAATAACACAAGAATTATCATTATATCCTAGACAAACAGAAGCAAGTGAAATGTCTGCGGAAGCCTACCCTGATTTACTGATCATGGGTAAAATACTTTTCAGGCTTCTGCAGAAAAAAATGCAAAAATATGTTTTTTTTTGGTGTGAACTTAGCCTTTAAAATATTACATATGTATTCCTGTTGCCATATTTATATGAGGTTATGTTATTTATGTTTGGTAATAGGCTCTTAGAACCATGGAGCTATGCCCTTGATTTTAGTTACTATGTATAAAATGCAGTCATGTGCACATCAGGTTATTAGTAAGTTAAACCCCCAGAGTCACACACAATAATTGTAATTTTGTAATAATATAGATACCAAAAGAAGAATTTTTTGTTCATGTTATGGTTAAAATTAGACAAAGACACTGTGGGGTCTATTTACTAAATGCAAAGCCACTTTGCACTACAAGTGCACTTGGAAGTGCAGTCATTGTAGATCTGAGGGCAAGCTTTAGTAAATAAACCCCAATGGGGTTTATTTACGTGCACTTGGAAGTGCAGTCGCTGTAGATCCGAGGGGGGCATGCAAGGGAAAAAAAATAAAAAATTAGCTTGCACATGATTGGATAATAAAATCAGCAGAGCTTCCCCTAATTTCAGAATTCTCCCTCAGATTTACAGCGACTGCATTTCCAAGTGCACTTTCAGTGCAATTTCAAGTGCACTTTGCACTTTTGGTTTGCACTTGCAGTGCAAAGTGGATTTCCCTTTCATAAATAACCCCCAATGTCCAGTTTATGTATTTTCATAGAATTACATATACAGTTTACACAGTTGCAAAAGCACTTAAAGTGGGAGTTCACCCAAAAATCAACTGTCTGCAGTTAGATCCAGCATACTGCTGACATCTGCAGTATGCTGGTCTTTTTTTTTTGGTACTTATCGTTATAGCAGTATTTCTTCTATGGCTCCGAGTGGGGAATCCTGCGGGGAATGGGCGTTCCCGAAGGCAAGCAAGTTGATTGACGGCCTTCGATAGCACGTCACGGCTTCTGAAAACAGCCAAGGTGACACTTGGCTGTTTACAGCGCCTGCGCCTGCCGTGTAGAGCTGACTGTGCAGGCGCCGTAAATTGCAGAGTGTCACTTGTGTGGATTTTCGGAAGCCGTGGCGCGCTATCGAAGGCTGTCAATCAACTGGCTTGTCTTCGGGAACGCCTATACCAGAAAGTAATCCCCGCTCGGAGCCATAGAAGAAATACCGCTATAACGATAAGTTCCAAAATAGGCATAAAAAGACCAGCATACTGCAGATGTCAGCAGTATGCTGGATCTAACTGCAGAAAGTTGATTTTTGGGTGAACTCCCGCTTTAAATTGCTGCATGGCATGGAAGAGTACCCACTTTATCAGGAGACATACAAAATATAATAATTTGTGTATATCTCTGGAAAACATGTCATAAATGGAAACAATCATAAATCTATAAAGGAAATTTCTGTATTTATTCTATAAATGAAGCCCTCCAAGGCAGTGGGCGTTTATCCATAAAAGACATACTTACAATTTAAAAGTTCACAAAGGTGTACTAAAAAGTGCACATCATTGATGGTGCAAGTATGTCAAGGATCACAGTCAGATGGAATACGGTTATCATAGTATGCTCCATCTGGGAGCTGATAGAGGGGCAGATCCAGGGCAGAAACATACATCAAAGCCCAGAAAAAACAAAGACCTAAAAAGTATAAGTGATTATGATAGGTTAAATAAAAAATATATATATATACAGTGCCCTGAAAAAGTTTTCATACCCCTTGAAATGTTCCACTTGTTGTCATGTTGCAACGAAAAACAGAAATGTATTTTATTGGAAGTTTATGTAATAGATTGTTTGTACTTGCGCTGGCAATTTACGTACACTTGTGGTTATGTCCGTACTTGCGGGTATATATATATATATAAATATGACAGTGAAGCTCAGACCAAGTTAAATAAATACTAACTGGTAAATAAGGTAATGTAAGGGTCAGAGCAATTTGAATAGTAAACAATTGCAAAGAAATACATAAATTAAGTGGTCAGCATCCCCAAATGGCGAACAAATATAATACCTCAAGGGAGAAGTACAACAGGAACGACCAGATGATGTGTGTCTGCTGCTAGTGAAAGAAAAAACTACACAAAGAAATGCCCTTAAAATGTCCCCGTCAGCCCTAGGTTCTGCTCCCCCCCCTATGTCAAGGGAAACTGTCAGGGATGGCGATGGGCAACGCTAGTGCGGCATCCAAGGTGACCATTGGATGTGTGTGGACATCACAGTGCCTTGAAAAAGGGAAACAATTGCTAAAAATAGTCATTGATGGTCGGACTTTGAGGCAATACGGAAGTATATATAAAAAATATAAATTTATTACAAATTAGAAAATTATACAAAAATAATGAAAAATAGATAAAACCATATAAATTGATAAATAGATATGGACAAAATCCTCTGAAGTTGCCTACGCGATTCGCCGTTGGGCTTCCTCAGGATGAGACAGAAGGGATTTTTGACAATGTATAGGTATTATTTCATAGTCTATAGCACCATGGTGGATATAGCCAACCAGAGTATCTGTAGAGCATTCCACAGGGGTATATAGAAATATCAAAAAGATTTTTTGTAGAAATTCCAAATGTATCAACAAAGTGTCGACCATCAATAGCAGGAATGAATTACACCTGCAATGGGAATCCAATGATAACAGGAAGAAAAAAGGGAAGATGTTGCCAGATAATCGGCAAAAGGTAAACCCACTCTAAAAATCCAAATATGGGATTGGAGCTGGGGCAGATCACACTGTGTCATAAACAGGCACTTGTAGAGCAAAGATCCAAATGCTGTTTGAGTAGTCAGCAATACAGGACAATGTAGTCCAATGAACCAGCAGCCCTTGTAGCCGAGTATGAACGCGTGTGCCCCAGGGTAATAGCCTGTGCTACCTTGCATGTGCGGAGGTCACACTCAACTGCATATGCTTCGAACATCACAGAGCCGGCGAGAGGACGGCGGACGTTATGAATAAGCATCGCCAAAACAGAGGGTATCCAATGGAAGGCTACCAAGAAACATTACATCAATGCCACCTGAGGATGGCCAAAATGACCAACCACGTAATAGACCCAACAGTCAACCCGATGGATTGAAATATGGTCAAGCGACAAACATTTGAAAGTAAAAGAACTTTACCGATGATCAGTCGCTGCATGATGACATAATTGCAAATATAAATCACCTATTTCTATGGCAAAGGTGTGGTCATATATTCCACACCAGAATTCATGTATCATCTTCCCAATGTAGAATCACCCACATTCACATACAAAAAGTTAAATGACAGATTGTATGTGACATCTGACAAAATGCTTGGGAAATAATTGTTTGCCATTGGGAAAGAAAAATTTGATTATCGGACAGATGATCATCTGTTTTTTTTTTCTTTGGATGCTAATCTCCATATAGAAAACAAATAGGCTTATTGAATATCATAATTCTCTTTTTTTTTTCACAATCCAGGTTTTATTGGCAGAAAATTAAAACACATGAATAACAACAGACTGAATCATATGCACAATAAACACATGTATCAGTTTTCATATGGAGAAAAGATGTAAAATAGACATATATCTCACGATAGTATTAGGTAATCACCGTATATATATATAATATAGACAAGAATAAAATGAATGTCATAATAGAGAAATAAGAGAAAACATGAAAGGAATGTGAGAAGAAGGGGAGGAAGAAAGAGAGTTGGATGGGGAAAAGGGGGAGGGGGGGAGGCGGGAGTACAGGCATAGCTACTTTCCCATATCACATCAATAAAGAGAAATCGGACAGATATAATTCAGATCAAGCATTTACCTTGGTTCATATTCATTTACCTCAGGTGCATACAGTTAGCAATATAGTAAGTCTTTCAGGAATGCGGACCTGATATAAAAGCCTGGAACAAGTACAAGCATCAGAAAAGAAGGTATCATCACACAGTAAGGGATTTATATTCAGTGGAGTAAATGAAAAGAACCCAGGGTCGCCAGGTTTCAATAAAGCCAGCACTATGTTCATTTTTCATGGCAGTAAGTTCTTCCATTTTATAAATAAACTCTATTCTTTCTAGCCAGTCTCCGATGCTTGGTACCCTACTGGTTTTCCAGTGCAATGGGATCAGTGTTTTTGCTGCGTTAAGCAGGTGTCTAGTGAGAGTTTTCTTGTACCTATGAAGTGGGAGGAGATTAATGTGAAGCAAACATGCAGCAGCATTCAGGGTGATCTTCGTCTCCGTGATGTGCTTAATCCACTTGGCAACTTCCTCCCAGAACACATGAATCAAGGGGCACTCCCACCAGATGTGTAGGAATGTACCAATATCTGTGTTACAGCGCCAACAAGCGTCAGAGACTGAGGAAGACCAGGTCCTTGCTTTCTGTGGAGTGATGTACCATTGTGTAAGTAATTTGTATGATGTTTCTTGGTGTTTTGTACTTAAAGAACACTTATGAGCAAGGATGCACGCTTTCTCCCATTGGGAGGTACTAATCGTGTGTCCCAGGTCTTTTTCCCATCTGGATTTATGTTCAGTCTCTTTAACAGAAATCAGGGGATTTAGCCATGTGTAAGCCAAGGATGTCGTCTTTGGCACTGCAGTTCTCTTTAAACAAATGTTTTCTAGGTTAGACAGTTGTTGAGAGTACTTATGTTTGTGCTTACTATTGGTAAGGAAATCACGCAACTGAAAATAGAACCAAAATCCTGGGAATGAATCCCCCAACTCCCTTTGGAGGACTACAAGAGGTTTAATCCTGCCACCCACCAGGCAATGAGTGGCCAAAAGTTTAAGTGCAGGATCAGGGGTCGGAAGATTCCTTTGATCTAGTCCCGGTACAAAATCGGGATTCCTGCCTATTTGGGTTAGAGGTCCCGGAATGGAGGCTAGATTGTGGTGACTAGCAATTGAATGCCAAACCCTAAGGGTGTTAATCACTAAAGGATTAGAGATATGCTTGGGGAATTTAGAGTGTTGGGTCCACGGGTAGAATAGAATTTGTTGTTTGGGGTCATTGAGTTCCAGGTGCACCCAATCCTTATTTAAGCCATGGCAGTGCCAGTCGATAACTCTTGTGATATGTGAGGCCTGATAATACTTTTTATAGTTTGGTAGCCCAATGCCCCCTTTACTCTTAGGAAGAAAGAGTGTTTCTAGTGATATCCTGTTTTTTTTGTTTGCCCAGAGGAATTTTCGCATAGCGGATTGAAGTTTAGAGAAACATTAGTTGGGGATCCGTATTGGGAGTGCATTAAAAAGGTATAAAAGTCTGGGGAGGGTCACCATTTTTAGAATGGCTGCCCTCCCGAACCAGGAGAAAAGCTTGGGGGTCCATTTTTTTCAGATCAGTAGTAATAGTGTCCAGCATTGGTACAAAATTGGTCTTATACAGGTAGTCAATGGCTGTTAGCTTGATTCCTAAATATTTTAGTGATATCTGTTCCCATTTGAAGCTGTGGTTATTTTTGAGGGAGTCATATGTACTTGGGGGAAGAGAGAGGTTCAAAGCTTCAGACTTGGTATGATTGACTTTAAAATTGGAGATGAAGCCAAATGTCCTAAAAATTTTAGTGAGGTTGGGGATAGAGATATGTGGTTGAGTAATGAAAAACAGAAGATTGTCCGCGTATGCAGCTATCTTATATTCACTATCTGATACCCTGAAGCCCCGGACATCAGGGGATAGATTAACAGATCTAATAAGGGGTTCAAGGGATAGAATAAAAATCAAAGGGGATAGTGGGCAACCCTGGCGCGTTCCGTTTGAAATAGGTATGGGAGATGAAAGGGTAGAATTAATTTTGACTTGGGCCATGGGGTTAACGTATAAGGCTTCTATCCAGTTTAACATGTTGCCCTGTAGGCCGATGTGGGAACATGTTGCAAATATGTAGTCCCACGAAACCCTGTCGAAGGCCTTCTCCACATCGGTAGACAGGAGAAGGCCTTCTAATTTTGAGTTGTTGGCATGGTGAATAAGATTTAGGGATTTCGTTATATTGTCCCTAGCTTCCCTTCCAGGCATGAAACCCACCTGTTCAGGACCTATTATCTTTGAAAGGAGGGGTTTTAGTCTATTGGCCAGGATCTTCGCTAAGAGCTTAATGTCAATGTTCAAAAGGGAAATGGGATGAAAATTCACACATTCTAGGGGATCCTTGTCTGGTTTAGGGACTATAGCTATGTGTGCAGACAAAAGTGAGTTAGAACAGTGTCTATTTTCGGCAAGGTAATTCAGGGCTTTAAATAAGGGATCTGTTAACAGGGAAGTGAAAGTCTTATAATACTGTGATGTGAGGCCGTCTGGGCAAGGGCTTTTACCGGTTTTCAAGTCTTTAATTGCTAATTGGAGTTCTCCAGGTGTGATGGGGGTTTCTAGGGTTGCCAAATCTTCCATGGGGAGAGACGGCAGTTTACTCTCTTTCAGGAAGTCTTGTATCGTCTCTGTTCTGGAAGCCTGTATGTGCGTGGGTTTAGCTTGTAGGGGGAGGTCATATAATGCGGTGTAATAGTCATGTAAGACCTCTGCTATTTTCTCTGGAGCATGTTCAAGAGAGCCTGATTTGCTATGTATGGCGTAAATCTGGTTTGCCAAAGTGGCATCTTTTAGGGCTCTGGCTAACTGTTTGCCGCATTTGTCTCCCTGCTCATAGAAAACCCTTTTCTTGAAGAAAAGGGCCTTCTGGGTTTGGAAATCCAACATTTGTTTTAGGGATTTCCTATATCGGGATAGGTCATCAGCTACTGTGTCGGAAAGGGATTCTCTAACTGTGCTATGGTGTTGGACAGAGAAGAGATCTTTCTAGCCCTCTCTTTCTTCCTTCTAGCCCCCCATTTTATCAGGTCCCCTTTCACTACACTTTTGTGGGCCTCCCAGTTGTTAAGTGGGTTGGTATCAGCATCAAGGTTCAGTGAAAAGAAAGACTTGATGGAGTCAAGGACATCGTCATGAATAGTAGGATCAGTTAGAAGTGCTGAGTTTAGTCTCCAGTTAAAGGAAGTCTTCTGGGGCAAACCAAGCGATAATTTCACTGCCACAGGGGCATGATCTGATAAAGCAATGATGCCAATCTCAGCTTGGGTAAGGGCTTTGAGGTTCCTCTGGGAAATTAAGATAAGGTCTATTCTGGAGTACTTTTTGTGGGGAGGGGAAAAGAAGGAATAGTCTTTTCCAGAGGTAAATATCATAATTCTCATACGAAAAAAATGTGAAAGTGATGTATTGGGAGTTATTTACGAAAGGAAAATCCACTTTGCACTACAAGTGCACTGCAAGTGCAATTGTAAGTGCACTGAATGTGCACTTGGAAGTGCAGTCGCTGTAGATCTGAGGGGAATATCTGAAATGAGGGGAAGCTCTGCTGATTTTATCATCCAATCATGTGCAAGCTAAAATGCTGTTTTTTATTTTCCTTGCATGTCCCCCTCAGATCTACAGTGATTGCACTTCCAAGTGCACTTTCAAGTGCACTTGCAATGCACTTGTAGTGCAAAGTGGATTTTCCTTTTGTAAATAACCTCCTGGGTGTGGTTGCCGCCACCCCTATTAATTATATCTGATAAAACACAATGGGGGTTATTTACAAAAGGCAAATCTGGGAAGGGAGGGGAAAGCAAACAAGGGTTGTCATTTGCATAAAACTAATAGCATAGATATACACAGATACAGTATATATCAATGTACAATAAATCTAGGAAGGTAGTCTGGTTTAGTAAGCAGGTGGTTAGCATGTGATCAGGGTAACCTTGTAGGTGTTCTTAAAGAAAATACTGGAGAGAGAAGAGATTCCAGGGCAAATTAAGAAGCAGAGAGATTGCAGACCTCAGTGCCCTCAAGAAAGGGCCTTGTTTCTGTGGTCAACAAATCAGTTTGCCCTCCAGTACCTTTTCAGTGTATGTATGTGTATTCTGTGTGTATGTATACTGTGTGTGTGTATACTGTCTGTGTATATTGTGTGTCTGTGTGTGTATATTGTATATGTATATTGTTTGTGTGTGTATACTGGTGGGCCCCGCAGACTCTATGTTCCCCGGCGGCCCACGGTTGTTTCACGGAGAGGCAGAACGGGGAAATGCCTATGTAAACAAGGCATTTCCCTGTTCTGCTTAGTGACGGGACAGTGATCTACTGCTTCCTGTCATCGGGAGCAGTGATCACTGCCGTATCACTTGTAGCCCCCCCCCCCCCCCCCACGGTTAGAATCACTCCCTAGGACGCACTTAACCCCTTCATCGCCCCCAAGTGTTTAACCTCTTCTCTGCCAGTGTAATTTACACAGTAATCAGTGCATTTTTATAGCACTGATCGCTGTATAAATGACAATGGTCCCAAATAGTGTCAAAATTGTCAGATGTGTCGCCATAATGTTGCAGTCATTATAAAAATCGCTGATAAAAAAATAATAAAAATAAAATAATAAAATAATAAATAATAATAAAAATGTCATAAAACAATCGCCTATTGTGTAGACACTATGGGCTAGATCCACAAAGAAATTACGCCGGCGTATATATTGATACGCCGCGTAATTTAAAAATTCTTGCGTCGTATCTTTGTTTTGAATCCTCAAAACAAGATACGACGGCTTCTGGGTTAGATCCGACAGGTGTACGTCTTCGTACGCCTTCGGATCTAAGATGCAATACTTCGGCGTCCGCTGGGTGGCGTTTTCCGTGTTGGGTATGCAAATTAGCGATTTACGACAATCCACGAACGTACGCGCAGCCGTCGCATTTTCTAACGTCGTCTGTAGTCGGCTTTTTCCGGCTTATAGTTAAAGCTGGTATTTTGCGGCGTACAGATAGAATTGCCATGTTAAGTATGGCCGTCGTTCCCGCGTCGAAATTAGAATTTTTTTTTTCGGAAGTGAAGTCCGTGAATAGGGATGGACGTAACTCACGTCTAAGTTAAAAAAATGACGTTGTTGCGACGTCATTTCGCGCAAAGCACGGCGGGAAATTTCTGGACGACGCATGCGCATTTCATTCGGCGCGGAAACGCGCTTCATTTAAATGAAACCCGCCCCCAACCCGCCCAATTTGAAATCCGCCGCCAGAAATACACTACGCCGCCGTAACTTACGGAGCAAAATCGTTGAGGATTGGAAAATGCACCAGGTAAGGTACAGCGACGTAGTGTCTCTATGATACGCTGCGCCGATCTACATGTATGTGGATCTGGCCCTATAACTTTTGCTCAAACCAATCAATATACGCTTATTGCAATTTTTTTCCCAAAAATGATTTTACCAAAAATATGTAGAAGAATACATGTCAAATACATATTCAAAATTGTCGCTCTTTTTTGTTTATAGAGCAAAAAATAAAAACCACAGAGGTGATCAAATGCCACCAAAATAAAGCTCCATTTGTGGGAAAAAAAGAATGTCAATTATGTTTGTCCGTTAAAGTGACGCAGTGTCGAATCGCAAAAAGTTCTCTGGTCAGCAAGGGGGTAAATTATTCCAGGGCTGAAGTGGTTAATTTTAGTCTTATACAATTTTAGTCACTCTGGATCACACTCGATGACTAAAATGAATACAAGTGTGATGGTCACTTTAACCTGCCTAGCGGTGTTCCCGAGACTGACTCGGGGTTAGATTTTCCTGCTACGATCGGTAACCCCGAGTCAGACTCGGGCTTGCCTCCCTAGATCCACAGGCACTTTTTACTTACCTTGTCCCTGGATCCAGCGATGCCACCGCGCTGTGTGAGCGAGCGGGACCTCGCTCGATTCACATAGTGCCTCCGTGTGACGCCGATCTCCGTTCCCTGCGACGTTACGACGCACGGGGACGGAGAACGGCGCCAAATTCAAAAACGTAAACAAACACCTTACATACAGTATACTGTAATCTTATAGATTACAGTACTGTATGTAAAAAAAACACACACCCCCTGTCCCTAGTGGTCTGTCCTGTGTCATGCATGTCATTTTATATAATAAAAACGTTTCTTTCTCCCTGCAAACTGTAGATTGTCCATAGCAACCAAAAGTGTCCCTTTATGTCAAAAATAGTTTTAGATCAGCTAAAAAACAGCGATAATAAATTATAATCACTTGCAGAATTGTGCGATAGCGATTTGTGGGGAAATTCATCATAAAAAAAATAAAATAATGACAGCAACAATTCTGCAACTGAGCAAATTTCAGTGATTTTAATTTGATTACATTATTGAATAATTTTTATTATAATTATATTATTATTTGTTATAATTATTTATAATTATTTATTATATTATAATTTATAATTTTGTTTTTAAAAAAATGTCATACCCGGGATGCCTATTAGAATCTTGTTTGGTCAGATTTAAGTGAGTTATTTCTAAAAATTACAGACCTACAATATAAAACGCCAAATTTCCTTGCAAATAATGGTACCGCTTTCAGCATGTTTTTTCTGAAAGAATCATACCGCCAGGGAGGTTAAGGGATAACATATGTAGGTTGCATGTATTTTTATCCCATTTAAATGTTAGGCCTGGTACACACGATAGAATCCATCCGCTTGAATTTATCCGCGGATCGATTTCAGCGGATCGGCGGATTTATCTGTCGGTCCGCTGGCGTGTACACACCAGCGGATAAAAATCCCCTCGGACCATAACGTGTTCAACGTAAACCACGTAAGACGTCACTATAAAGGGGAAGACCAAAGTCAATGGCGCCGCCCTCTGTTCCGCTTTTGCTAGTTCCGTGTTACCGCGTGCTAGTGAAGGTTTGGTTAGAGCCGATTCGCGCTTTTCAGTCTCCGCGTTTTAACAGGTTGTATTCTCGGGTTCAGTGCGTGTGCTTGTGGGATCGTAGTTGGCAATCAGATAACGGCTTGCAGCTCGTTTCTGCGTTTGCAGTTGCGTACTGTGCGCTGGTATCTGTTTGTCGCGCATTCTTTGCAGGTACCGCTGGATTTGATTGTGCTTTCTGTTGGAGTGTGTTCTTGACTGACCAGCCGGCCGGTTTGAAGCCATGATGGAGCAGCAGCGTCGATTCTCGCGAATTGGTGCTGGTTATGGGATTGCTTATGGCCATGTCCAGCGAACCAGTTGTTTGGCCAGGAACAGTGGGAGGAGGCGTTTCTGGGCCAAGAATTGGTTGCGCCAGCGTGACCAGTTTTTTCATATGCCTCTGCTTAGGGAACTCCAGGAGAATAATCCTAATGACTTTAGGAATTTTCTCCGCATGACGGACCCCGTATTCAACCGTCTGCTGGATCTTCTGTCCCCCTATATCACGAGGCAGGACACTGTGATGCGGCAATCCATCACGGCCGAGCAGAGGCTTATTGCCACATTGCGGTACCTGGCGACTGGGAGGAGCCTGCAGGACCTCAAGTTCTCGACAGGCATCTCTCCCCAGTCGCTTGGGGTCATCGTACCGGAGACGTGTACTGCCATCATCAGAGTTCTGCAGGAGGAGTATCTTAAGGTAAGTTCCCTCATTTTAACATCACAATGTTTGATTTTTAAATGTGTGCGAAAGTCTAATCTTTTTTTCTTCCCTAATAACCATGAGATTTTAATCTGCTGTGTGTTGGATGTTCCCTTTTCTCCCCATGCATGTTGTTAACCTTTCCATGTTCATCTTTTTGGCCTACCTGCATATTTTGTCCTCACCCACCATAAACCTGTCCAGCATGCTATCCTAGGCCCAAACACACCTACAAACTAATATTTAAATTTTTGGTCTAATCCATTGTAGTTCTGCCCCCCCTCCTCCCCCCCCGAAAATTGTTTCTTGCTCTATCATCAGAGGGATGTGGAGTCTGATAATTAAGTGGGCCTATATTTTTTTACAGAAATACTCACTTCACAATGCTTGTAGGAAATGTGAATCCTGTTGTTGATGTTGCACAATGATGGTATTTGTATTTTGTTTGCAATGTTTATCTGACAAAGTAGTACATTTTTTTTTGTTTGTCCCCACAGCTACCCTCCACACCACATGAATGGCAGTCTGTGGCTTCCCAATTTGCCCAGCGTTGTGATTTTCCGAACTGCGGTGGAGCAATAGATGGGAAACATGTCCGCATAGTGCCCCCACCCCACTCGGGGTCCTACTATTATAACTACAAGGGTTTTCATAGTATTGTGTTGATGGCGGTGGTGTCGGCACAGTATGAGTTCCTATATGTGGACGTGGGGAAGAACGGCCAGCTGTCTGATGGGGGAGTGTTCTCGTGGACAGAATTCTACGATCGTCTCCAAACTGGTGGTCTGGCACTGCCACCAGATGAAGATAATGTGGAAGGACTTCCGTTTGTGTTCCTAGCGGACAAAGCTTTCGGGCTTGGACCTCACCTCATGCGGCCTTTTCCCCAGAGGACACTCACCTCAGAGAGGAGGGTGTTCAATTTTCGGTTGGCCAGGGCTCGGAGGGTAGTCGAGAATGCCTTTGGGATCCTCTCCAACCGGTTCCGCCTGTTCCTGACAGCGATACACTTGGCAGAATATAAATTGAACACCGTTGTATTTGCCTGCTGCATTTTGCACAACTTTTTACGCAGGCACTCCCAGACGTACCTACCCGACAGCGTTTCTGAGGCAAGACTACCCTCAGATCCCCTTCCTGGGCTGGACACTGGTCGCGCTGGCTTGGCCACCCAATCAGCTCGTGAGGTACGTGACAAATATGTTGAGTACTTCATGGGTCGGGGGGCCATTGCTATGCCAGATGATATTTCTTTCTAATTCGGCCCCCAAAAGAAAGAAATATTCACATAAATAATAAATAATTAGACCATTGGACTTTATACAGTTGTTTGTCATTATTGCTTTTTCTCTTTTTATCTGTCTTCCTGCTTCTACACAAAAATAGTGCAGTTCTAGTGCCAAATGTATGGTACAGGTTTTAGTAAATCAACATAATCGCACATTATTCACTCATCTCCAAACTGGGTATTCAGCATATAAAGAAAAAAGCCACTCATTTTTAGGATTTTGTCAAAGCTTTATTTCTTTTCAGCTTGTTTATTATCCTTTTTTTTTTTTATTGTAGAAAAAAACATGCCAATAATATTTTGGTTTCTTGGCTATTTTTTTTTTTAGTTTGTGTATGTTTTTTATAAAATCTTTTAATATATATATATATTTTTTTTTGGTCATAACAATGTCTTCAAAATTTTTTTGGGTTCACATACAATGTAGTACAATTGTACCATTTTTCACAAAAATTGGCTAAGTTCAAAATGTAGACTTGCCCAAATATATTTTTTTTGGTTTTTGTTTTGAAGAATTTTTGTCCCCAAATTTTTTTTTTTTTAGATTTTTAACGTTATTTTTTAATCCTTTTTATTTATTTATTTTTTGGTAAAATCTCTAAACAAATATTTACGCTAGATTTGTTACCAAATGTTTAATTTTTTTTCTAATATTTATTTTTCACAAAATATTTTTTGAGATATTTTTTATGTGATTTTTAAAAATATTTTGTAAAATAGTTTTGTTTTCAAATAGAGCTAACATTTTTTGTATCTATTTGTTACCAACTTTTAGATTTTGATGGTCAATTTTTAGTCAAAAATGTCTTATTTTTTTTCTTTATTTTGTTTTAAATTTTTTCCGGCTTGTTGATTTTAAGCCTTTTTTTTGTGAAAAACTATAAAATGGAACAAAAATGTTCAATAAAAATGGGTCACTTTTACATTCACAATAAACAGTCATGGTGTAAGTTCACACCGGAACACGCCAAAATTTGAAGATGCACACATTCAGTGTAATTCGCCAAATGTCAGTTCTTCAACATAGAAACACAGACAAATGTCAACATGTGCTATCTGCCATCATGGGTAATCAATGTCTGTGTTTTGTGGGAGCAAACCCTTCCTCGAAAACTACTTGAGAATCGAGGAGGGGGTTGCACCCACAAAGCACAGATATTCAATATTCTGTGATGGCAGATAGCACATGTTGACACACTGTGTGTGCATCTTCAAATTTTGGCGTGTTGCTGAGTCAAAAATTAAAACAGGTTGGGGGATGGGCGGGTTTGATTTGTGTTCAGTCTTTGACACGGCCCATCATGTCAATGATGTTTTTATAGTTTTGTTCTATAATCAGCATTCTTTGCCGCATATTGTCCAGCTCTGTGCAGCACTCTCCAATTACAGTCTTGATATTCTGTTCCATGAGAACCATCTGTTGCCGCATATTCTCCATTTCAGTGCTCCATCACTTGCTGGATAATTATTCCCGCACTTGCGCGAGAAAAATGCAGAACAGCATCTTCATCCCCTACAAAATTAATTAAAAAAATATATCAATTTTACCGGCCTATCTACATCTAGGGTTGCCACCTCATCCCTTTAAACCAGAACACATATTAATTACACAGGTTCTGTGGCTGATTAAAAGGTGGTAATTAAACTCACCTGGTGCCATATCTGCATTACATTAGCCACAGAACATGTGTAATCCATATGTGTTCAGGATTAAAGGGATGAGGTGGCAACCCTATCTACATCTGTTTTGCCCTATAAAGCTGGGGTGACACTGACCTGATGGTGTGCGAATTTCCTCCTCCTCCACCACTTCTCCATCTTCAATAACTCCTCCATCTTCAAACACTTCCCCCTCATCTTCCAGCACTCCTCCTTCTTCTTCTTCCATCAATCCACCATCTTCAAATTCGCACAACTCATCTTCATCAAATTCCTCCTCATTTTCAACAACGACTAAATTCAAAATGACTCCTTCCTCCTCCCTTCCTTCCTCCTCTCCTTCCACATCCTCCTCTCTTCGTTCCACATCCTCCTCTCTTCCTTCCTCCTCTCCTTCCACATCCTCCTCCTCCACATCCTCCTCTCTTCCTTCCTCCTCCTCCTCCACATCCTCCTCCTCCTCCTCCTCCACATGGCCAGATGGTTCATTTCTTGCGTGTCTGGCCCTCTCTGCCTCCTCAAAATGCTGGCGTCTTCTTTCCCCTATAAATAACACAAAAACAATATGTTTACTCATCAGCACACAGATATTGTAGAGCAGAAATCGCACACATTGCATAGAAGTTTAGAGGCTTTAATTGATTATTTTTTGGGGTCTTATCACCCCAAACCTACATTTTTGGATGACTTCTAGGCCAAGCTCTGATTCAGTTCCTTTTTAGCAAAGTGACACACATGGATGTCCCCCCCTTAAAATTTTTATCTGAGACCATACAAATTTTAGTGTAATATTTAGGGGGAGACACAGGTGCTCTGGATTCCAGATATGAAAACACCTGCTTAGTAGCACTGTTTGCATTTCCCATTCTAGGATTCAAATTTTCTAAAAATATATTTTTACACAATGTTTACAAACAATGTTTTTGGCCAGAGAGGCATGTCCAGGTGTGTTGTTCCTGGGCCAACATCGTATTTGTGATAAACAATCTGATGTGAACGAGATTTCCTATTAACACTCGTTGCCCAAGCAAATTAGATTTTAAAAAAACATTCTATTTCAACATGTGTTCAGAAGTACAACCAGGCCAAGGATACAGAAATGTACCTGATCAAACATTAACTAATAAAATTGTCCCCCCCCCACAAACAAATAAATAACTTACTTTTCTTGAGGATTTTTTTTAATTTTCTTTAATTGATGTGGCTCCCGGAGTTTCAAGTCGGACCACCGCTTCCATAGCTGCTCTTTGGACCTGGTGATCCCGAACATCCTCTGCATTCTCCTTGCCACCTTGTCCATAATTTTCCCCTTCCTGCGGTTTGGGGTCTTGTATGGGCCATATTGCCCATCATAGTCCTTCCTCCGCATGATGTCTACAAGCTCCACCATTTCGGCAAAAGCCATATTAGTGGCCTTATAACGTTTTGGCCTGGATCGCGACGTTCCTGCCTCTGTCACTTCACTTGCGGCCTGAGAGCTCCGTGCACGCTCGTGTGACATCGCCATCTTTCCTTCCCACAGAGATTAGGGGCGTGGAAAAGAGGAAATGTCCCGTCATGGGCGGGGACGAGGGCGGCGTTTCATGCATACGCGAAGTGTATAGAATGAATAAGACGTGATTACGTTGGTTACGCAGAGATTATTTGCTCGTTTTACAAAAGTTACATAGTTAACGCCATATTTTTGGAGTTAACTGATTAGGGGGCATGGCAAAGGTGACGGAGGCGGCGTGTCACGCACACGCGGAGTCTGTTCAAGAGAACCTATGTGATTACGTAGGTTACGCAGAGATTATTTGAACATTTGACAGAAGTTACCTAATTAACGCCATATTTTCCGAGTTAACATTGATTAGGGGGCATGGCAAAGGTGACGGAGGTGGCGTGTCACGCACACGCGGAGTCTGTTCAAGAGAACCTATGTGATTACGTAGGTTACGCGGAGATTATTTGAACATTTGACAGAAGTTACCTAATTAACGCTATATTTTCCGAGTTAACATTGATTAGGGGGCATGGAAAAGGTGACAGAGGTGGCGTGTCACGCACACGCGGAGTCTGTTCAAGAGAACCTATGTGATTACGTAGGTTACGCGGAGATTATTTGAACATTTGACAGAAGTTACATAATTAACGCCATATTTTTCGAGTTAACATTGATTAGGGGGCATGGTAAAGGTGACGGAGGCGGCGTGTCACGCACACGCGGAGTCTGTTCAAGAGAACCTATGTGATTACGTAGGTTACGCGGAGATTATTTGAACATTTGACAGAAGTTACATAATTAACGCCATATTTTTCGAGTTAACATTGATTAGGGGGCATGGCAAAGGTGATGGAGGCGGCGTGTCACGCACACGCGGAGTCTGTTCAAGAGAACCTATGTGATTACGTAGGTTACGCGGAGATTATTTGAACATTTGACAGACGTTACATAATTAACGCCATATTTTTCGAGTTAACATTGATTAGGGGGCATGGCAAAGGTGACGGAGGCGGCGTGTCACGCACACGCGGAGTCTATTAAAGGGAACCTATGTGATTACGTAGGTTACGAGGAGATTATTACAGCGTGATTAACGAGGAGCTAGAGAGACGAATAAGGTAAGAAATTACAACATGGGATCAGCAGAGGCCTAGAAACTTGAGAGGCATGGGATTGGGGTTTTGTCTCTTGTTTGCACCCTTTTAACGCTACTTATGTTTCTTGTGTACCCAAATGGTATTTTGTTCTCCCAATGCTTTGACACATCACTAAATGTAGATGTTAGTAATGCTCTACCTAATTTGACTTTTTGCCAGGTGTATTGTGATCATGCAAGTATTGTTATGTGTTGGTTGGACAGAGGTAATTAGGAAGTTTATTTATATGTCAGGAATGCTAAGGGGCATGCTATGTACACATGAAATAGTGCCTTGATGAATGGTCAAATTAATAATAATTGGTGATGGTTAGAGATCCCACGTATTTTGATAAATGTAATCATAAAGGGTCTGTATGTGAACTCATTTTTTGGAACAACAATGGGGCAGAGCTGGCCAGCATTTTAGCTGCAGGAGACACTGTGTTTGCATAGTAGCTGATAAATCTGGGGCCACATATTCTGACAATGTGAATGCTGAGCCTTTTTTAACACTTTTTTCTTTTGGTTTTAACAGTGTTAAGTTTGAAAAATTGACCAACTTCAAAAGATGGAGCATATTGTGGGGAAGGATAACATTACCAGACTTATTGAACAATTCAGTGAAATGCCCATACTGTGGGATTCTAAACACCCCCACTATTATAAACGGGACCGACGAACGGCAGCACTTGCCCAGATTGCTACATATATGCAGACATGGGTTCCCGGCTGCACAGGCAAGATGGTCAAAGACAAAATGAACAACCTGAGGGCCGCATACCGAAAACAAAAAAGAGAACTACATGACCAAAGATCAGGAGCAGCAGCAAGCGAGTCCATGGAGCCCAGTCTGTGGTACTACAAAGAGCTGGAGTTTTTGGGTGATCAAATAGAGGGCCGGCGATCAATGTCAAGCCTTCCTTCCAGCCGGCATCGCAGCAGACCTTCCAGGGATCCCCACAGCCATGATGAGTACGGTGAGGGGCTGGCTGACATGGAGCCAAATCTGCGACTCTCCACTTCTGATGAAGTAGAGTATTTTTTAAAATATTTTATTTGGCTGCTAATTCTTGTTTGTTTATTGAGTTGATATTGTAATCCCATAAATAAATATGTTAAAGAAAAGTCGTGGGCCAAAAAATAGGGGTCAGGGATGCCAAGTGCAGGGATCAGAAGGAGAGTCTATTCAAGTTTAAAGTAAGAAAAAAGAAACCAGTCTAGAGCATGAAAATGGGTGTGATTTGCTTGTGCTAAATTTAACAACATGTCCCTTTTTTTGACACAGGAAGAATAGAGCAGCCAGGAGTTGTCAGCTCCTGATGCTGAGCTCCATGTCAGCCAGGAGGAAGGGGTCAGTGGCAGCCAGGAGGAGGAGGCCGGGCCCAGCACCAGTCAGCAGGGCCCCAGGCCCAGGGTCAGCACCACCAGGCAAGCCCCTCCCCGCCCGGTCAGGCAAACAGGCCTAATGAGGTGCAGGAGGGAAGTTGAGGACGCTAGCCTCCAGATGATCCGGGAGGCTGTCGCCTTAATGAGGGCCCCCCTCAACCCCACTGAGGCATACAGCGCCTACGTGGCACACGAAATGTCACAAGTGGGGGAGGCCGATCAGAGGCTTGCCAAGGACCTGTTCAACCAGGTCCTTTTATGGATGCAACAGGGCTGGCTGACCAATCACACTGAGCTGAGTGACCCGGCCCATCCGGCCCAACACCTGCTAACTCCTCCTGCTGCCACATCATCCCCACCTGCAAGGGGCCGTGGACGGGTCCGTGGAAGATCTGCTGCAATGCAGGCTGCAAGGAAGGTTACAAGGAACAGGAGAAGATGATTCCCGGCCTTCCATTTGATCACCCAAAAACTGGGCTTTTTTTGGATTACCACAGCCTGGGCTCCATTGGCTCACTTGCTGCTGCTCCTGGTTTTTGTTTTTGTGGTTGTTCTTTTTAGTTCTCGGTATGTGCTCCTCAAGGTTTGCCATTTTGTCCTTGACTATGTTGCCTGTGCAGTCTGGAACACAAGTCTGCATGTATGTGGCTATCTGAGCAAGTGTTGCCGTTCTCGGTAATTTATTTTTGTTTATGGCCAAAATAAATGTTTTTTTGATTTACTGAAATACCTTGTCTATTGTGTTTTAATACTGTGGTGATTAGGCATGAAACATTTTAAAAAATAATATGTGTCATTTACAAAGGACACCAACTCCTTGGGGGGGGTGGGGGGTGGTACATTTGGTGTACCAACTTGGCAAAACAAAAACGGAAAAACACACGCAAAAAGAAAATGGTGACATAACTTGACAAAAACCAAAAAAAAAAAAAGGCCATCAAAAAAGAATGGTGACATAACTTGACCAAAAGAATAAATAAAAAAAGGCCATCAAAAAAGAATGGTGACATAACTTGACCAAAAAAAAAAAAAAGGCCATCAAAAAAGAATGGTGACATAACTTGACCAAAAAATTAATAAAAAAAAAGGCCATCAAAAAAGAATGATGACATAACTTGACCAAAAAAATAAAATAAAAAGGCCATCAAAAAACAATGGTGACATAACTTGGCCAAAAAAAAAAAAAAAAAGGCCATCAAAAAAGAATGGTGACATAACTTGACCAAAAAAAATAAATAAATAATGGCATAAAAAAATGGTGACATAACTTTACCAAAAATACATAAAAAAAATAAATAAAGAAAAGATCAACATTAAATACAAATAACATTACATAAACATAGACATGTGGAGGACATAAAGAAAGTTCCAACATCTGGATAGATAGCATCAGCAAGAGAACGGGTTTATTCTAGCAAGAGAACGCAGAAAAAAAAAAGAGGCAATAAACGACACACTAGATATTTAAAATGACGAATATGCCAAATCACAAACAAACGAGAGTTTTACCTGAACGAGTGCTCCCATCCCCTTATTTTGTCTGAGCATGTGCAGGTTTTTTATCCGCGGATATTGTGTACTAACCAACGGATCTGTCCGTCGGAGAGATTCGCAGCGGATAGATTTGTTAGCATGTCTTCAAATTTTTATCTGCTGGAAATCGATCTGGCGGATAAATATCCCCGGAAAAATATCCGCTGGAACGTACACACCAGGGGATCTATCCGCTGAAACCGATCCGCTGAGATTTTTCAGCGAATGGATCCTCTCGTGTGTACGGGGCCTAAGAGTTTAATTTTTTTAAATAAATACATTGATTCTTTGAAATGGACTGCACTAGTGTCATGCACTTTATATGTTGTCTATATTTATTATGATATACATCATAAATGATTTGCTGATACACAAGTATTTTTATATAAACTTTGTTTGGGTACAGGCTTGTATGACTGTGCAATTATGAGTTAAAATAGTGCAGAGCTGAATAGCAAAAAATGTCCTGGGGGCAGGGGGTAAACTCTTCCAGAGCTCAAGTGGTTGAGAAATCAGGAACTAGGCTGAATAAGGTAAAATTAAGTTTATTAACATAAATATCACTCTTCTAACACCAAGCAGACATGAGCAGGGAAAGATCAGAACCGAGACAGACTACAAGGGGGAGCAGAGCAGGGTACAGAGTAGTGGATGCAGGGACCAGGGTACTGGGAGCAGGTCACAGGAACAAGACACAAGATCAGCAACAGTAGCAGCTTCAGGAAGAAGGCACATGAACAGGATCAGGCAGGGATATGGTTTACAGGAAGAACACAGAAGCACTGAACTTAATTTAAAAACACTGAAGCACTGAACTTCACTGGACTACCAGCAGCTAGCATCATGTGCAGCCTAATTACTCTGATAAGCTGGTTGCTGGGAATCACCCACTGGTGGCCACCAGAACTGTACCCTTTGACTCTGGAACAGCAGTGCAACAAGCAGGTGACCAAGGTTCTGACACAAGTCCTGAGAGAAGTGTTCATAAACACTGAGACCTGATGCCTCAGAGTTTGTGCCACAGGTCGGAGAGGAAGAACAGGAGAAGAAACTTGTTGAATCAGCTGAAGAAGTAGGGAGAGCATCCTTGCAAAATTTGGAGCTTGTAGGGGGAGTCCTCCATCCAAAATTCACCTGAGCCCCAAGAGCCGAGAGCTAACAGACTGATTCAAAGATGGACCATTCCAAGGATGTCATCACCACTGTGCTCACACTGCCAGGTGTGCAGTTACATCCCCTCATTATATCAGTGAATAACACTCCCAGCCCATCTCTGCTTGCCACACCAGTTGTAAATTGTGTTTATTTAGTTTGTAATTAAAACTAAACTGTTATTTCCTTGGGTACCACATAGTTTTGGTGGAGGGGTGTAGCCTTATGGTTGGCCCTAGGGCCATTTAAGCTGTGTAGCAGAACATTCCCTCTTTGCTTATGCTCATTGTATTTAAAGGGTGCAGAGAGAGAACAGGAGCAAAAACAAACACTGATGCTCCTATCCCTTCGTGAACGTATCTCCTCACACCTCTCTTCTCCTCTCCCACTTTTCTCTTTCCTTTCAGGGACATCTTGGTCCCTCTTTTCTTTTATGTTAGGCAAGATATAATGCCTCCCCCGAAGGGGGTTAAATTTTCTTTTGTGGTAGGGTGGACTGTCTGGGTTTGGTCTCTCCAAATTTTTTTTGCACAGCTAACAATCT
Organism: Rana temporaria; assembly: GCF_905171775.1. Lineage (NCBI taxonomy): Eukaryota > Metazoa > Chordata > Amphibia > Anura > Ranidae > Rana > Rana temporaria. The sequence continues at coordinate 225,201,593 of NC_053493.1, forward strand.
GCTACCCTTGCGCTGATCATTGTTCTGGTGGGCTCCGTTTTATAGCCTTTACCGGAGGACCGGTGGCCAGCGCAGGATAAGGATGGAGAAGGTTCCTGGGGGCTCCGCACATATCCACAGAGAGTTCCCAAAGGAGTGGAGTGGGTGGAGCCTCTCAGGGGGGCCCGGCAGTCACCTGCAGGTTGATTTCTAGGTTTCACAATGTTAATCTCACTGTTTTAGTGAGACAGGATTAGAGGCTAGCTCGCCACAGAACAAATTGCATCTACTTTTAATGAGTATTATTCCTCATTATATAATTTAAAGGATTCAAGTCTGTCATTACCAGACAGATTTAGTCAAGCGCGATTCTTTGACTACATACAGAGCACTGGCCTGCCAAGGGTGTCAAAGGAGAGTGTAGAGTGCCTTATTATTCACATTGGTAGAAGTCATTGAGGCTAGTAAATCATTGAAGACAGGTAAGAGTCCGGGGCTTAAAGAATTTCCAGAAATATTCTATATACAATTTGGAGAGCTTCTTAACCCAGTCCTGTGTAATTTGTTTAACCTCCCTGGCGGTAATCCCCAGTCTTGCTCGGGGTGGAAATCCAGTACCATTAGCGGTATCCCCGAGCCAGATTTGGGATTGCATCGCAGTATCCAGGCGGAGTTTACTTACCTTGTCCCCTAGATCCTGTGATGTCTCCCCACTGTGTGATCGAGCTGTCTCCTTGCTCGATTCACACAGTGCCCGTGTGCCACCAAGCTCTGTTCTCTGTGACGTTAAGACGCACGGGGGCGGAGATTAGCACCAAATGCAAAAAAAAAGTACACATACAGTGTATTGTAATCTTACAGATTACAGTACTGTATAAAATAAATACACACACCCTTTGTCCCTAGTGGTCTGTCCAGTGCCCTGCATGCACTTTTATATAATAAAGACTGTTCTTTCTGCCTGGAAACTGTAGATTGTTTATAGCAACCAAAAAGTGTCCCTGTATGTCAAAAGTGGTTTTAGACCAGCTAGAAAACAGCGATAATAAATTAAAATCACTTGCAGAATTGAGCGATAGTGATTTGTGGGGAAAAATTATCATCAAACACTGAAAGTAATATTTTTTATTATTATTACATTATTATTTGTTATAATTATTTATAGTTATTTATTATATTATAATTTATGATTTTGTGTTTCAAACTTTATCATACCTGGGATGTCTACTAGACTCTTGTTTGGACAGATCTAAGTGAGTTATTCCTAAGAATTACAGGCCTACAATATAAAACGCCAAATTTTCATGCAAAACAATTGTACCGCTTTCAGCACCTAAAATCTGAAAGAATCATACCACTAGGGAGGTTAATGACATCAAAGCAGATTACCCATTCACTAAACAGACCCAGGAAGTGCATATAACTCTTATAGCAATGCCCAAAAAGATCCTACTCAGTGTTCTAACTATAGGCCCATCTCCCTGATAAATGTTGATCTAAAAATGTATGCTAAAATGTTGGCTTTGCATTTACAATCACTGATACCTTCCTTAATAGGACTGGATCAGGTGGCATTTGTACCAAAGAGGGAAGCTTAAGATAATATCCTGAAGACCAGCTTTTTAATACACAATGCCCAGAGATCTAAGAGCCCGCTCTGTCTGTTAGCCTAAGATCCTGAGAAGGCGTTTGATCATTTAGAAGTTTATGGCAGTATCACTGGAACAAATAGGACTCCCAAGGAGAGTTTATACAAAAAATGATGGCCCTTTACTCAGCTCCATCAGCAAGAATAAACATTATCTTTACCTGTGAAAATCTCGAATAGGACACGCCATGATGCCAGGGTTGCCCGTTGTCACCATATTTGTATATCCTGGCCATGGAACATCTGGCAGTTGCCCTCCGGTCAAATTCCTCAATCCAATCCAATCATATAAACTGAGTATTTTTGTGGATTATCTACTTTTATATGTATCCAACCCAATATTAGCCTTCACGAACATTCTCTATTAATTAGATCAATTTGGCCTTTATAGCAACTTTAAGATAAATGTCGCAAAATCCCGCTGCCTAAATATCACATTATCAGTAACGGATAAAGAAATGTTAGAAAAACTTTCCCTTTCAATGGGAATCACAAGCTCTTAAATATTTAGGAGTAAATATTACTTCTCAAGAGGAAAAACTGTATAGCCTCGTATACACGCTCGGTTTTCTTGGCAAGAACCAGGAAGAAAACTGCTGGCAGAGCTTTCTTGCCGAGTAAACTGAGCGTGTGTACGAGGCTTTTAGGTTTCTCGTCGCAAAATCTGGCCAGAACCTCGATGAGAAAAATAGAGATCCTGCGCTCTATTTTCTCGTCGGGATTCTTGTCGGCCTGTTTCCCGACGAGAAACCCGAGCGTGTGTATACTTACCTGTCCCCGTGGAAACCTGCGCATGCTCAAAATTACTTTGACGCATGCACGGTAGCTTCCGCGACATAGGTAGGGTGAAGCAAGATGGCGGCGACGGCATCGAATGTGACGAGCGCATGCTCGTCCTACGCGATGACATCACCGCGTTCTTGCCTTTCTTGTTCTTTTGAAAGGTCTGTGTGTACACTCGGGCGGCAAGAGATTCTTGCCAAGAATCTCGTCGGGAAAAACAACCTTTTTCCCTGACGAGATTCTGGTCCATGTGTACAAGGCCTCAGAGTTTAATTATCTCCCCTACTCAATTCTACAATTATTAGATTGCAGTTTTTGGCTAAAGGGAAGCACTCATGGTTAGGGAGAATGGCAATATACAAGATGGATTTCTTACCGCGTTTCCTATATCTATATCAAACATTGCCTATTGCTCTGCCCCAAACCTTTTTTCGAACACTAAGATCAATTTTACTTCTCTATCTTTGGCGGAATTCATCGGCAAGAAGATTGCAATATTATATTTTGGTAAAGCGGAAGACTGAGGGGAGAGCTGGATTACCTCAGATAGAATTATATTACATAGCTTCAGTATTGGCTAGAATACTGGATTGGTTCCACTCTGGGAGCACAAAACTATAGGTAACCATAGAACAGCTTGGGATAGGACGGTAAGAAGATGGGGTGTTTCCTCAATACCAGGCCCACTCACCCCAATAATGGGTAATCCAGACTTTCCACCAGGTATGTTACCAGTTAGGTTTCTCAGATGCCTACGGCAGACCCCCTCTCCGATCATACAAGCTCTGCCATCAAAAGGACTTCAGCCACTCAATATGATAATGAACAATGAACGTAAATATGCTGGCCAGTGGTTTCATTATCTTCAGCTTCAACACTATTACAGACATCTCTCCAAAACGGCTCTATTACATAGGGACCTAACACCATTCGAGTCCCTGTGTAGTGGGGCTACAGAATGTTCCAGTCCTATTTCTATGATATATTATATACTTTTAACTTACGCCTCCCTATCTAACCTGTATTACATTACAGACTGGGAGAGAGAACTGGGTTATTCAATCTGTAGAAGATCGGAAGAAAGCTTTTTGGTTAACTTTAAATCGAATTCTGCAACTTACATACAAGAAAAGATTTATAAAAAATTAACTAGATGGTATAGATGCCCGGCAAGGTTACATAGAATTTTGCATATCTACCTCAGGGAATGCTGGCGATGTGGAGGAGATAGTGGTACTATGATCCACATCTGGTGGACTTGTCCTCAGGTTAAAGAATTTCGGGAATCTGTATTCCAAATTTGTTCCTGTGTTACAGGTGTATCCTATCATAAATCTCCAGAAATGACTATCCTTTCCTTACTATCCATATATCCAGGGCCACGGTGAGAGGTCATTAAAGGACTGGTCCCGCATTTAATCTCTGCCGCACGAATAACTATACTTAGACATTGGAATACAACAGCTGCTCCCACTATACAAGAGTGGGTAGCCGAAATTAAATAAATAAAAAGAATAGAGGAAGTAACGGCAAGTAATCAGAGATACTATCATAAGTTTATGGAAGTGTGGCTACCCTGGGTCGAGTTCTTGAACACAGACATTCCTGAGATGTTGTTTGTGAATTGAGCATGAGACGGATTTGACTGGGCTTGATGGGTATGGCATGGTGTGGGTCCGGAGGGGGCTTTCCAGAGGAATATGTATGTCTGGTTAGGTTTGTATATGTCTGTAGTGGTCTTTTTTTTTTTTTACTGTTTTGTTTCTTGTTTGCATTTTGTGTTTCTTTTAGTTTCTCTCTCTTTCATGCATGCTCAGAATCAAACCGACGCATATTCGGAAGCATTGAACTTCATTTTTCTCAGCTCGTAGTAGTGTTTTACGTCACTGCGTTTTGGACGGTCGGAATTTAGTCTGATATAGATGGATTCAGAAAGACTTAGGCTGGCGTATCAGTATATACGCCAGCCTAAGTCTGAATGTGCGCCGGCGCTAATTTAAGCATATTCTGGAAACCAGATACGCTTAAATTAGGCTCAGATACGAGCGGCGTAAGTGTCCTAAAGTGTAATTTTTAGGCTGACCGCTAGGTGGCGCTTCCATTGCGGTCGGCGTAGAATATGTAAATCACTAGATACGCCTATTCACGAACGTACGCCTGGCCGACGCAGTACAGATATGCCGTTTACGTAACGCATTATCAGGCCTAAAGTTATTCCATCAAATAGCTTGAATAGTAATGTTAAGTATGGCCGTCATTCCTGCGTCGAAATTCGAAAATTTTACGTTGTTTGCGTAAGTCGTCCGTGAATAGGGATGTACGTCATTTACGTCCACTTCGAAACCAATAGGACCGTGCGGCGTACTTTGCCGCAATGCACACTGGGATATGTAGGCGGACGGCGCATGCGCCATTCGTAAAATACGTCAATTACGTAAGGTCATCCCCATTACCATAAGACACGCCCCCTCAGCTAAATTTGAATTAGGCGCCATTACGCCCGCCCGATTTACGCTACGCCGAAGTAACTTAGCAGGCAAGTACTTTTTGAATACAGTACTTGCCTCGCAAACTTACGGCAGCGTAGTGTAAATGCCATACGCTATGCCGCCACAACTATGCGCCCGCCATCCTGAATCCAGCTAATAGTGTGTAGGCAAGACTGATAAAAGTCAGCTTCATGGGAATTCCGACGGAAAATTCCATCGGATTTTATTCCATCGGAAATCCGATTGTGTGTATGCGGCATTAGTGTACTTGTTTTCTTTCAGATTTGCATGTATTTGAAGGGCCTGTATACCATGTGAAAAAGAGTTGTGCTAAGCTTACCTTTAATTTTCCTTCAGCCCACCTGTGGTCTTCTTTCAGGTCCAAGCCTACTGGCAGGACCTGATGTTTGTCAGACTACAGTTTTCCATGTTCTTTCCACCCACAGGCTCTCTATTGGTTACTTAGTGCAGAATTGGGGTATTTATACTGGTTATCCATGCTTGACAAAGGGTGTTCATCACCTGAAATGTAGTGACTATATGGAGTTTGCATTTTATTGTATTGCTTTCTTGTATTAATTTTATGTGACACATGAAGTGAACTTCTGGAAGACATAGAAGTTTTTCTCTTAACCTTTGAACTATGTTAGGAGTATATTGTGCTAATTGCCTCATATTTAACAGAGGAGCTTTGCAATGGAATGGGAGCCCTGAATCACAGCAAGAATCATGATATTCATATAAGGTGGCAACCTTGTATTATATTAGGATATTTTGTAAGCATTCTCCAAAACATATAAACCACGTGATGTGAGAGATTGAATTCTGAAAACCTGTTTACTGTTTTTAAAGTAGTGCACTTTTCACCTTCTAAATATGGGCTTTAATGGCATTGAAGCGCAAACTTGATCTCATCTAACCAACAAATGAAATTAAGCAGTTCAATCCTCTATCTAGCAGTCTTTTTCTTCCTCTTAGCACTTTGGGCAATTAAGTTCCCTCATAAAATGTATTCAAATGCTATCCAGAGAGAAATATCTGCTTTAATGTAATGAGCAAAATAGTCTTCGATGTATTGGAAATTTTTCAGAGATACTTGTAGATATGTAGTAGAAAGCAATTAATACTCCAATTAGGAGCCTCTTTAGGAGCTTCAAGATCAATCTGAGTAATTTTCAAAATAGAATAGTTAGACCAGGTTAGGAAAAAAACATCTGCCACATGGCCAGTGAGAAGAAACTGAGAGTTAACAATAATATACCGGTAATAGAACCTAGAATAATACCTTATGTAGAACAAAGGTGAATGTGAATTATTTATTTATTTTGTGAAATTGTCTCTGTATATCACTAAAAGGAAGCATCAAATAAAACAAATGAAACATTCAGGGGGATTCTTATCGGGTGTGTAAGCATTAGCAAAACATATTTTCAATTAAATTGAGCTATATTGTAGATTAAATTAGAATGTATTCAGATGTAACTAAGAAACTGAGAATAGGGTAGTAGTGGGTAGTAGTGTGATAGGTGCCATCTTAAACTGAAAACAATCTTTGCATCAAATTTAAAGCAGAGTTCCACCCTGAAAAAATCTTTCCACCAAAAATCAAAAAAACATTTTTTTTTACTTACCCTAAATAGCTGTTGCTATGCGGAAGTCCCGAATCTGCCTCTTCATCTTCCGCGGTGGATTCTCTTCCTCCTCCTACACTCGGTTTCTTCTTGTGAATGGGCCGCGCTGCATTCTGGGAACTGTGTGTATCCCAGAAAGCAGCCGGCCCATTCACAAAGCGCCGCGCTGCTCGCACATGCGCAGTAGGAAACGGGCAGTGAAGCCGTACAGGCTTCACTGCCTGCTTCCCTTAATGTGGATGGCAGCGCCTGGAGCTGCCAGGATCAAAGATCGGCCTTGGCGGGGGCTGACATCGCTGGTGACTAGGACAGGTAAGTGTCCTTATTAAAAGTCAGCAGCTACAGTGTTAGCAGCTGCTGACTTTTAATTTTTTTTTTTACCGGGGGTTTTACTTAAATATTGCTTTACATTTCGTACCTGGGGGTTGTCTACGAAATTACATTAAGTAATTTAAAACTACTCGTGGCTATAATGAATTGTCAGGTCCCGGCAATACAGAGAAAAGCCATTGAAAAAAAAGCATGGGTACCCCCCAGTCTATTAGTCTATTACCAGGCCCTTTGGGTCAGGTATGAATATTAAGGGGAACCCGAACCAAAATAAAAAAAATGTTGTGGGGTTCCCCCCAAAAATCCATACCAGACCCTTATCTGAGCACACAACCTGGCAGGCCGCAGAAAAAGAATAGGGACAAGAGAGCACCCCCCTCCTGAACCTTAACAGGCCACATACCCTCAACATGAACAGATGTCCCCATGTTGATGGGGACAATGGCCTCATCCCCACAACCCTTGCCCGATGGTTGAGGGGGTCTGTGGGAGGGAGGCTTATCAGAATATGGAAGCCCCCAGGTAACAAAGGGGACCCTCAGATCCTGGCCCCCATGTGAATTGGTAACAGGGTACATTGTACCCCTACCATTTCCCCCAAAAAAGTGTCAAAAATGGTAAAAACCACAGGAGACAGCTTGGGACAAGTCCTTTATTAAAAAGAAAAAAAATGGATTACATTGCTGGATTTTTTTTCTCTTTTTTTTCTTTTTAATAAAGCAATTGTCCCAAGCTGTCTCCTGTGGTTTTTAACAAGTTTGATACTTTTTTTGTGAAATTGTAGGGGTACAGTGTACCCTGTTACCAATACACATGGGGAACCAGGATCTGGGGGTCCCCTTTGTTACCTGGGGGGGCTTCCATATTCCGATAAGCCCCCCTTCCACAGACCCCCACAACCATCGGGCAAGGGTTGTGGGGGTCAATGACTTTTATCTGTATTGCCAGAACTCGACAATTCATTATGGCCGCGAGTGGTTTTAAATTGCTTTTTTTCCTTTAGAAATGTAATTTTGTGCAGGGACTGTTCTAAACACGTGAAAAATGCACCACTTTACGGGCATACTATAGACACCGCCAGGTACAAAATTTAAAGGAATATTTTACTTTTACTGTTTCTTTTTAAGCATTTTTAAAATCACTGCTCTCGAAAAAACGTCTGTTTTAGAAAAAAATTGCATTGATACATGCCCCTTGGGGCAGGAACCGGGTCCCCAAACACTTTTTATGATAATAACTTGCATATAAGCCTTTAAAATGTGCATATTTTTATTTTTCACGTTCGTGTCCGATAGACTCTAACAGTGTTCATGTGTTCGAACAAATTTTTGGCCTGTTTGCATGTTCTGCTGAGAACCGAACCGGGGGGGGGGGGGTGTTCAGCTCATCCCTAGCTACGAATATGAATCTGACGCAGCTTACTGTGCACTATAAATATTCTCCAAAGCTTTCATTGATACTTAAAAAAATATTTATTTTGGAAATAAATAAATAAATAAATACTGTCAGTCAGTGAAATACATCATGCACTGTAAAATAAGTGTTTTAATGCTGTGGTTGCATTTTAGCTAAGCATATTAAATTGTCATTTAAAATTGTATTACATTTTACTGTATATCTAATAAAGTGCTTGCTACAAAATGATGAAACGCTTACTTCAGATTCCATCATGTACATTCATTAATATAAAAATAATTATTGAAGAAATCCTACAAGATATACTGTATTTTTTTGCAAGTATACTAAATTTGCAGGACGCTTAATCCAACATAATGTATTCATTTTTTTTTTTTCGGTTGTTACAAAGCACAAATCAAATGGGAATTTACAAGCTACTTCAGTACTGTACTGATTAGCATAATCATGAATATGCCAAGGGATATTAAACATATTTGTTTGTACCATATTAGTTTTGAAGATGCCACATGACTGGAAGTAATTTAAACAAACTTTTAAAACTATTCTGTTCACAAAATATTATTCAAAAACATGTTTCTGATAAAAAGTAAGCAGCTGCTATTATAAAGTTAAAAAGAGATTCAAGGCAACAAATTTAGATATTTTCCAGTAAACACTGCAACATGGTAACATAATAATGTGCACAAATTATACCTATTTAGATTCAATTATTTTTATTGAGGTTTTCACAACTACAGAAGGATAAGATAAACCGTGACATAACCTGATATGCATTAGAACATGAAGCAGAGGATAATTTTGAGTGGTTACATTGACATAACATAACATAAGTCACGTTTAAACTTGAACGGAAAAATACACAGGACCAGATTCAGAAAGGAGATACGACGGCATATCTCCGGATACGCCGTCGTATCTCTGAGTGTGCGGCATCGTATCTATGCGACTGATTCATAGAATCAGTTATGCATAGATTTCCCTAAGATCCGACCGGCGTAAGTGTCTTACACCGTCGTAACTTAGGCTGCATATTTACGCTGGCCGCTAGGTGGCGCTTCCATATAGTTACGCGATGAATATGCTAATTAGGTAGATACGCCGATTCAGAAATGTACGTCCGGCCGGCGCATTTTTTTACGTCGTTTACGTTAGGCTTTTTCCGGCGTGAAGTTACCCCTGCTATATGAGGCGTAGCCAATGTTAACTATGGACGTCGTTCCTGCGTCGAGTTTTGAAAATTTTACGTCGTTTGCGTAAGTCGTTCGCGAATAGGGCTGTACGTAAGTTACTTTCACGTCTAAACCAATGACGATTTGCGGCGTAATTTCGAGCATGCGCACTGGGATTTTTTCACGAATCGTTCGTAAAATACGTCAAATACGCGGGGTCACCATTCATTTAAATAAAACACGCCCACATCATCCACATTTGAATTAGGTGGGCTTACACCGACACACATACGTTACGCCGCCGTAACTAAGGGCGCAAGTCCTTTCTGAATATGGAACTTGCGCCTTAATTTACGGCGGCGTAACTGCGATACGTTACGCCCGCCAATAGATAGACAATTCTATCTGAATCCAGGCCACTATTAGCAATAATCGAGCAATAAGGATATTGTCTCCGCATCTAGACACCCCATCTTGGAGCAAACTGTGTCATATGATATGGGGACAATACGACAATCTTTATTTTTAGTTTAGTTTCATTCTTTTTTTATTGTTTTTTTTAAGTGAACAAACAGCAATTCAGGGGAGGGGGAGTGAGAAGGAAAAGGTATAGAAGAAAGATAAGATGGGCAGGGAGGAGGAGGGTTGGTACGGTATAAGGTTGTTCTTGTGTAAGAAATTAAGAATAAGGTAAATTTGTGTGTCCACAGTTGAGTGTGGAACACTAAGGCAAGGATAGTATACAGATCATTAAATACAACAGTAGTAGTAGTGCTCAGATGGGGAAATGCATGGATTCATGTTTCAAAGTTATATAGTGCAAAGGGAGTGAGATATCCAGAGATGCCAATTGCATAGGAATTACTCTTGCATTAAATATGCTTTAGCAAAGGCTTATTCAAGTTGGCCATGCTCATTCAAGGAGAGTGTTACATCCTTAATAGATGGTGCTCTCGCTAAATTGCGAGCAATGGAGAGTCCTGCAGCTATTAAGAAACAGGGCATGACATTTATAGGGCCACAAATCCATTCCTAAGCCCAGCATTTGATAAGTCTATATTTGCTACTGTCATTATTAGCCAGAAGACTTGAGTCCAAAGGGTTGGATGATAGGGCATTGCCACCAAATATGAAAGGATGATCCAGCAGAACCACATTGCTGCCAGCATAGAGGGGACTGGTCAGTATAGATTGCAGCTAGTTTTTGTGGGGTGTAGTACCAATGGTACACAAGCTTTTGGAGGGATTCCCAGTGGGTGATACAACGGGAGTATTTTAGAGGGAGAGTTTGACCTTGTTGCCATTATTTTAATGTTGTGGAAAAGGACAGGGAGTGTTCCCAGGATAACATTGGTTTGGCTTTCTCTAGAGTCTGTGGGGTAGACACTAGTAGGTAAAAGGGATAGTCCTTTATGTATATGTGGAGGAGATCCATAGATATTGGGGATGGAGTCAATTAAGTCAGTTTTGTCAATTTGGATATGTCTCAGGGCGTGGTGTATTGGTAGGTATTGGTAGAATGATGTACGAGAAATGGGGAAGGATGAGCATAGTTCCTGAAATAAGTAAAGATTATTTTGGCTGTAGAAATGCCCAATTGTGTAGATTCCTGCAGCTTCCCATTCAGGGGTGGATATATGAGGTATAAAAGTTTCCAAAACGTTCAAATTGATTTTTTGCAAAGTTGTGATGGATAGTCGATGAGAGTGATCCATTGTTGGGATCCAGACCTTGAATGCGGCTGTATTTGTGTTCAGATAGCCTTTATAAGGTTGGGGATGAAGTATGGCTGCTCCCAAGTGTGTTTTAGTGTCTTTTACTAGAGCCATGCTTCCGATTTGGATCCAAGCTAAGGAGTTATTAGGTTGTCACCATGATCTCAGTTTGTTTAGGATTGTGGTTTTCTAATATAACGTAATGTTAGGGGCCCCTAGACCTGTGAGTTTTGTAGGTCTGAGGAGAGTGGCTGACTTGATCCTAAGGTGTTTGCCCTGCCAGATGAAAGTGTTTAAGATGGTTTTTAGTTTCTTCAGGTGAGCTGAAAGAAAAGGTACTGGTAGGGCCCAGAATATATATAAAATATGAGGTAGTAAGAACATCTTTATCTATGCAATTCAGCCTGCCCATGATGGGGATGAGGTTTAAAGGGATGAGCTAATTTGAGTAAGTTTGGTTAAATGGGTAGAGAAGTTATTGTGGAACATTTTTGAGCTAGAGGAGGATAGTTGAATTCCCAGATATTGTCGGGCTGATAAGGGAGCCCACGGAAAAACTGATGCAGCATCATGTTTAGTGGGTGAGGCTAGATTGATGGGGAGCATGTGGCATTTATCGTGGTTCAGTTTATATAAGGAGAGAGTACCAAAATGGTCAAGTAACTGGACTGAGTGTAGGCAGTACATTAGGAACAGTATTACGTTGTCTGCATAAAGGCCTATTTAATTGTGTCTGTCTCCAACTTTTATTCCAAATATTGAAGGGTTGATGCGAATATATTCAGCCAGTGGTTCCATAATGAGGGAAAATATAATAGGGGAGAGGTGGCAGCATTGCCTTGTTTCATTTGTAATGGAGAATGGGGTTGAGAGGAAGCCAGAAGTCCAGACCTTAGCAGTAAGAAATGTGTATCGGGTGGTGATGATGGCTATTACAATTTGTCCCTGGAAGCCAAACCTTTGCAGCACCTCAATCATGTAGGACCAATGTACCCTATCAAATGATTTTTCAGCATCTAAAGTTAATAAGGAAGGTATATTGTGGTGTTTAGCCCATTGGATTGATGGAATGTCTAGTGCCATCAGAGGTTTGACGGCCAGGAACAAAGCCTACAGTACTTGATCCGAATGAATGACACATGGGGTGAATTGGGAGATACGATTGGCTAAGATTTTTTGCGTAAAGCTTGGTGTCTGAATTAAGAAGTGAGATAGGGTGATAATTAGCAGGGTTATCAAAAGGTTTGCCTGGTTTTGGTATTGTAACAATAATGGTTTCCAAGAATTCTTGGGGGCAGGATCCCCGGTCTATAAGGCCCCATTCACACGAGGCGGACTCCGTTGCTACGGAGTCCGTCTGCTCCCGCCAGCTCAGCGGGAGATCAGTCCGCAGATCTCCGCTGAGCCGACGGATGACAAGCTCCTCTCTGCTCACTGAGCGGGGAGGGGCTTGTCGGGCACCTCTGTCTCCTATGGAGCGATCTGATGAAAACGGACAGCATGTCCGTTTTCATCAGATCTTACCTGATCTGATCCGCCATGGACGAATGGGGACGTGCCCCCATATGTCTGTTTTTAGCGGATCGGATAGGGTCAGATGTTGAGGTCCGCCGTCAAAACTGACAGGCGGACCCGAACGGTCCGTCCGTGTGAATGAGGCCTAATGCTGTTGAATGTGTCGGTCAGGTAGGGGGTCAAGCGATCAGTGAATTGTCTGTAGTATTCATTCACAAAACCATCAGGGACAGGAGATTTATATAGAGGAATGGATTTAATGGCTTTGTCAACTTCTGTGGGGGTGATTGGAGAAGATAGGTCCTCAAGTTGGGAGTCTGTGATAAATGGAAGGTTAATGGAGTTTAAAAAGAGTCGGAGAGCTTCAGAGCCTGGGGTCTGGAATGTGGGTTCACCGCATAGATTGTATAATGTGGAATAGAATTGACGGAACTGATCTGCAATTTCCGATTGATTAAAGTCCTTTTGGTCATTGTTGGTTTTTAAAAAGGGGATCTTTGACGCCTCTGCTTTGCGCTTGTGTTGTTTGGCTATGAAAGCACCAGGTTTGTTTAATGCATAAAAGGAGAGACAACGTCTTTTTTGATATAGTAATCAAACGAGCGTTGGAAATGTGTGCTAAGTTGAGATCTTAGATCATTCATCCTAGTCGTAGTGGTGGAATTAATTTGTTGTTGGTTCTGTATTTCTAAGAGGTGTATTTGAGAAGTAAGTTGATTAATGGTGTGCATCCGTTGGCTTTTCTCATGGGCTGTAAGTTTGATAAATATGCCTCTGATGAAGGCTTTATGACTGTGCCAGAGTATCATGGGATCAGAAACCGAACCAGCGTTTTTCACAAATACATTTTCAAGGACGGAATCAATCTGTTTCTGGTATTCAGGTTTGGTGAGAAGAGATGGATTGAGTAGCCATGGAGAGGGAGAGCCGATATTGGGAGAGACAGAAAGTTCCAGAGTTATAGGGGCATGATCGGACCACGTGATCACTCCAATGGAGGTTGAGGTTACTTTTTGCAAAGTAAACTTGTCTATCAGTGTCATGGACGCACGCCTCTTAGACCTGTAACGCTGCCTTTTTGCCCAGTGCCGATTCAACAGCGCATGCGCCGTCCGCAAATTTTCCCAGCGTGCATTGCTCCAAATGACGTCGCAAGGACGTCATTGGTTTCAACGTTAACGTAAATTACGTCCGGCCGTATTCTTGAACGACTTACGCAAACGACGTAAAAAATTCAAAACTTGGCGGGGGAACGACGGCCATACTTAGCATAGGATACGCCGCACTTACCCCTGCTATAGCAGGGGTAACTTTCCGCCGGAAAAAGCCAAACGCAAACGACGTAAAAAAAAAGCGTTGGGCGGTCGTTCGTTTCTGAATCGGCGTAAATGCTCATTTGCATATTCGACGCATAAAAGATATGGAAGCGCCACCTAGCGGCCGGCCTGGAATTGCAGCCTAAGATCCGACGGTGTAAGTCACTTACACCTGTCGGATCTAAGGCATATCTATGCGTAACCTGATTCTATAAATCAGGCGCATAGATATGACGGCCGGACTCAGAGATACGACGGCGTATCAAGAGATACGCCGTGGTATCTTCTTTCTGAATCGAACCCTGTGGCCGTATATAGTCGTACGGCCGGCAGGAAGTGGTTAAAGTGTAGCTTCAGCCATAAAATCTTTTTTTAAGCTTTTCTGAAAACATAGAGAAGGGTTATCACCCCTGTAACATTTGTTTTGCTGTCTGTGTGCATCTGTTCAGAAGATTGCACCTCACTTTCTGTCCCAATGACAAATGTTTTTTTTTTGTGAAACAAGGATTGTGATAAAGCATCAGTGGACAGGAGACACCTTTTACAGAAGAGAATTTCCCTTCCTAGGGGTTGATTTCCTCTCACTTCCTGTTGTCTCCTTCCGTTTGCAAGTAGGAGTCGTTTGTAAGTTGAATGTTTGAAAGTAGGGGCCTGCCATATATACTCTGCATAAATTTGGGCCCTAGGTGTTGGTGTTGCCACAACACTGTAAGCCCTCACAGTTAGTCTTGGTGGACGATGGAACGCCCTGCTGTCAAATATGAGATCAAGAATTGTAATTACATGCCCCAGGGGCAGAAAAATTAGGCCTTAGGCACTGGTGTTGGTGCCACAACACTGCAACCCCTCACAAATACTCCAGTTGGAGCGCAGCAATGAGCCCGCTGCAAAGTATTGCATCAAAAATTGTAATTACACGTCCCTGTTAAACAGGGGCAGAAAAATTGGGCCTTAGGCACTGGTGCTGGTGCCACAACACTGTAACCCCTCACAGATACTCTAGTTGGAGTGCAGCAATGAGCCCACTGCAAAGTATTGCATCAAATTTTTTTATTACACACCCCTGTTGAACAGGGGCAAAAAAAGTGGGCCTTAGGCACTGGTGCTGGTGCCCAGAACCAACAATGTTCTTACAAGCTATCAGCAAGATCATTGAAGAGGAAAAGGATATTCACTCAGCATAACAGGATTGTCAATCAGCATCAGCATAGGCAGTCTTGAAGGGATCTGACATTTAAAAAAAAAATACTCAGTTACATCAGCATCAGATGCTTGGTAGCTGGTGGTGATCCAAGCCTGATTTATTTGTATGAAGGTCAGTCAATTGGTTGGAGTCGGTGGAGAGGCGCACCCTGTGATCGGTTACAAAGCCTCCAGCAGCACTGAATGTACGTTCTGAAAGAACGCTGGATGCAGGACAAGCCAGTAGCTCAATTGCGTACTGTGCAAGCTCTGGCCAGTACCAGATCCATCCTCAAGACCCAGTAAGCCAGAAGATTTTCGGTGGGAAATGTGTCCAAGTCTGATCTTGCCCCTAGGTATTCCCGCACCATGGTTGCTGGAACGGGTCATACCTTGGTAATGCAGACTAAAAAATTGTCTGAACGCATCGGTCAGACGGCCACCTTCTCCACCGCTCCTTCTGTGACTGACCGAAGCCTCAGCAACACGTTGTCCAGGACCAGGGTTTTGTAACCCCCCCAGTCTCTGCGAACGCATTGCACAGACCTTACTGCAAGGCCTCCCAAAGACATTTCATCTTCTGCTCCCTCTGCGCTGGCAAGATAAGGTCCGCAACCTTATTCTTGTAACGTGGATCAAGGAGAGTTGCCAGCCAGTAATGATCCCTCTCCTTGATAGCACGAATACGAGGATCCTTCCACAGGCTTTGCAGGATCAGGGAGGCCATGCAGCGTAGGTTTGCTGAGGCATTCGGTGTGGAGTCCTCTGGGTCACTGAGGACGATATGATCCGCAGCCACCTTATCCCAGCCACGTACAAGTCCATGGGTTCCTTGGGACTGTAATTGATCCCTTGAAGACTGCTGCTGATACTGAGTGCTAGGCTCCACCTCCATGTTGACACAATCCTCCTCCTCCTCGTCCTCTTCCTGTGTGATAGGCGGGCAAGCAGGAGCACTGTGTGGATAAAGGGGGCCTTGAGAGGTAAGGAAGTCCTCCTCTTCCTCCCTCTGTTCTGCCTCAAGGGCCCTGTCCATTATTCCATGCAGCGTGTGCTCCAACATGTGAACAAGAGGGACAGTCTCACTGATGAATGCACTGTCACTGCTCACCATCCTTGTGGCCTCCTCAAATGGTGACAGGACAGTGCATGCATCCCTGATCAAGGCCCACTGGCGTGGGGAAAAAAACCAAGCTCCCCTGACCCAGTTCTGCTGCCATATTGGCACAGGTACTCATTGATGGCCCTCTGCTGCATGTGCAGCCGCTGCAGCATGGCCAATGTAGAGTTCCACCTGGTGGGCATGTCACAGATTAGGCGGTTCTTGGGCAGGTTGTATTCCCTTTGGAGGTCTGCCAGCCGAGCACTGGCATTATTTGACCGTCGGAAATGCACACAGACTTTCCTGGCCTGCTTCAGGACATCCTGTAAGCCCGGGTACCTGCCCAAGAACCGCTGCACCACCAAATTAAGGACATGAGCAAAACAGGGCACATGGGTCAGTTGTCCCTGTCACAGGGCGGAGAGGAGGTTGGTGCCATTGTCGCAAACCACCATTCCTGGCTTAAGCTGGCGTGGCGTCAACCACCTCTGAGCCTGCCCCTGCAGACCTGACAGAACCTCTGCCCCAGTGTGGCTCCTGTCTCCCAAGCACACCAGCTCAAGCACCGCATGGCATCTCTTTGCCTGCGTACCTGCGTAGCCCCTTGAATGCCTACGGAGCACCGCTGGTTCCGAGGACACATCAGCACAGGAAGAGGCCACAGAGGAAGAAGAGGAGGGGGTGGAGGAGAGAGGTGTGTCACAACCAGTAGTAGCATTTTGGAGGCGTGGTGGTGGAACAACCTACAACACTACTGTACCTTGTCCTGCATCCTTCCCAGCTGCCAGCAGAGTCACCCAATGCGTCGTGAAAGATAGGTAACGTCCCTGTCCATGCCTGCTGGACCATGAGTCAGTGGTAATATGCACCTTACCACTGACCGCCCTGTCCAGCGAGGCATGGACATTGCCTTCCACATGGCCGGTAGAGAGCCGGAATCTCCTTCCGTGAGAAAAAGTGGCATTTGGGAACGTGCCACTGAGGCACATTCCACAAACTCACGGAAGGGGGCAGAATCTACCAACTGAAAAGGCAGCAGTTGAAGTGCTAGCAATTTAGCTAAGCTAGCATTCAACCGCTGGGCATGTGGATGGCTGGGAGAGAACTTCTTTTGGCGCTGAAGCAGCTGGGGCAGGGAAATTTGCCTGGCACAATCTGCCATCGGTGTACCGATAGTAGATTTCCCGCATGTACTAGGCTGTGACACACCTAATTCTACACCTTCAGTCCTATCAGTGCAGGCTTCAGAGAGTACTGAGGGTATAGTGGGGTTGGAGCTCCCAGTTGATGAGGGGCAAGGGGAGGTCCGCTTTGTTCTTTGGTGTGGGTCTTTGAGGTACGCTTGCCAACGAACTGCATGGGAGGTCAACATATGTCTGGTCAAGCATGTGGTGCCCAAGCGGGTGATGTTTTGGCCACGCGAGAAACGCTTGAGACATATGTTGCAAATAGCAGCGGTACTCGTATCAAAAAAGGCCCACACCAAAGAACTTTTGAAATAACACTGAGACACAGCAGCGCTCTGCACATGCGTAGCTCTGCATTGTGATGCAGTCGGTTTAATGCCCTTAAGCTGGCCCCTGGAGGGCATCCTGCCTCGTTGGAGATGTGCCTGTAACTCCTCCTCCTCCTCTCTCCTATCAGGCACCCACGTAGAGTCAGTAACCTCATCATCCCCTCCCTACTCATCACTGTAGAAAACATGGCAGTATGCTGCAGCTGGAGGAACATGACTGCCACATTGCTGTCCTTCTTGGGCACCCCCTCTCTCTGGGCTCACATTAATGCCTTCCTCTAGCTGTGTACCATCATTGGATCCTTCAAAACGCTGCACATCCTCATGCAGCTTGTACCCAACACTGCGTTCAAACAGTTCGGGGGACTCCTCAGGAGGACATGGTGGGGCTAGGGAAGGAGTGAGTGATGCCATTGAGCAGAGGGAAGAGGACACCTTGGCAGCTACTTTGCCAGACAAAGTACCCTGAGCCTGGGTGAGAGAGGATGAGGAGGATGAGGACGGCTTGGTCATCCACTCTACCAAGTCTTCAGCATGATGCAGCTCAACACAGCCAGCTGCCGAAAACAAAGACGAGCGTGTCCAATGGCCACGTGCTGATGAGAATGCACCGTGTCCACGACCAGTACTGTTGCCTCTAGACGCAGAGCCTGTTTGCCCTCGTGACTCTCTGCCTCTCCTTGTTGTCCTTCCAGACATACTAATGGCCTGCAGAGGACAAAGGCAGTACACACACCAAGTAGATTTAGCTGCAAACTGCAGAGGACACGGGCAGTACACACCAAGTAGCTTTAGGTGCAAACTACAAAGGACACGGCCAGTACACACAAGTAGCTTTGGGTGCAAACTACAGAGGACACGGACAGTATACACCAAGTATCGTTAGGTGCAAACTTCAGAACACACGTGCAGTACACACCAAGTAGCTTTACGTGCAAACTACAGAGCACACGTGCAGTACACACCAAGTAGCTTTAGGTGCAAACTACAGAGCACACGTGCAGTACACACC
Source organism: Rana temporaria (assembly GCF_905171775.1). Classification (NCBI taxonomy): domain Eukaryota; kingdom Metazoa; phylum Chordata; class Amphibia; order Anura; family Ranidae; genus Rana; species Rana temporaria. The sequence continues at coordinate 225,220,399 of NC_053493.1, forward strand.
AAGTATCTTTAGGTGCAAACTACAGAGGACACGCGCAGTACACACCAAGTAGCTTTAGGTTCAAAGTACAGAGCACACCTGCAGTACACACCAAGTAGCTTTAGGTGCAAACTACAGAGGACAAGTGCAGTACACACCAAGTAGCTTTAGGTGCAAACTACAGAGGACACAGGCAATACACCACATGAGAATACTGTAGATAGCACAATCTACTGCCTGCCAGTAAATTAGGAAGAACTGATCTAGCTAAACTATACAGTGTATAAATATATGTACAACACCTGGGATGTATATATATCCTCTACACACTGTAACTTGAACTGACTTGCCTGCCTGCTCTATCTATCTAGAAAAAAAGACACTCTCTCTCTTAGACAGATCTCTAACCACCGCCACAACACACTACACAAGGCCGAACTGCAGGTGGCCTTTTATAGTGTGGGGCGTGTACTAAACACCCTGAGCCATAATTGGCCAATGCCACCCTGGCTTTGGCCAATTATGGCTCTCTGTTTTTTGCACACTGTGATTGGCCAAGCATGTGGGTCATAGTGCATGCTTGTCCAATCATCAGCCAGCAATGCCACAGTGAATTATGGGCCGTGACGCTCCACTCGAATTTTGCACGAACGGGCCGTAACGTTCGTATTTCGACTAACAATCTAACATGGGTTTGACTCGAAAACTAAGCTCATCCCTACTTGGGAGATAAGGGTTTGTAGCGAGGAAGGCGATCTATATCTGAGACTAGTGGAGTTCATTGAGGGATCCAGAACTTCATTGAAATCTCCACAGATTACTATGAGGTTAGTTTTATGAGGTTGTTGTTTGGAGGGTTTTCATAAAAGACCTTTGGTGGGAGTCGGGGGCATATGTTCATATGTTCACCAAGGTCATGGGGGAATTATTGATTGTTGCAGTGATAATGAGAAATCTGCATTGAGATTGGAGTGCAGTTGGAATGAGGTTGTGTCACGGACAGCTATCATAACTCATTTTCATTTGGAGTCAGCATTGGCGAAAAAAATTGAGGAAGTTTAGGGTGGGAACATTTTGGTGGTTTAGAGGCAGCAAAATGTGTTTCTTGGATGCATATGATATAATTATTGGCAGCAAGAGTCTATTTCCATAGGAGAGACCATAAGGGACTAATGAGTCCCTTTGCATTTAAGGAAATAATTTTAAAATAATATAAATAAATTGGGGGCCGTGGCTTGGCGCGTGACGGAGATTGCAGCTTAGAGAAAGAACTCTGTCAGTTCATCTGCCTTTACCCATCTCTCTGCTCACTACACGCCGCAGAATGTACAGGAAATCTCATGGCACACCTCACACTAGGTCCCGCCGTGCTTCATCCACTTACCCTGGGAGAGATATCGCAGACATTTTCAAGAAAAAGCTCCCCTCACACAACGGCATGCCTGGAGGCAAGATGGCGCCGATGCACATGGAGCAGGACTACAGCGAAGACTCCCAGTCCGCCACAGAGGAAAATGGTAGGGGACCCTCCTGCACTGACCTCCCTCTTACTTAAGCCGACATGACGGCCATTGCAGCGGACATTAAGTCCACATTTTTGGCCACCATCACAGATCTCAAATCCAATCTTATGGTGCTGACAGAGAAGATGGCAATGGCGGAAGCTTCAGGGAAACACAGGGAGAAGGCGATTCTCAGGCTTGAGAAGGTGTCCACCTCGCATTCCTTGCATTTTATTGAAATCAACAGGCATTCAGATTTAGACAACAGAGGGAGAAGATGCAACATTAGGGTCAGGGGGATCCCAGAGTCGGTCGAGCACGACCAAATTACATTAGCTTTGCAGAGGGTCTTTAACAGCCTGCTTGATAGGCCTGAAGACACCGCCATAGATTTTGTCAGAGCCCACTGAGCGATCAGAGCTAAAGGCCCTGACACCCAATCACCACGTGACATCGTCTGCTGCTTGCAAAGCTTCCAACTGAAAGAGGACATTATGAAAAAAGCCGGCAGAATCGACCACATCCTTTTTAATGGTGAGAGAATCATGCTCTTTCAGGACCTATCCCAAATTACTCTAAAGAATCGCAGGGCATTGCGCCCACTCCTGGATAAATTAAGAGACAGAGATTTAAAATACTCTTGGAGGTTCCCGTTCGCTCTCATGGTGAACCACATGGGCAAGCAACATTTCCTACGCTTCCCTGAAGATCTCCCTGACTTCTGCAATGCACTACAACTAGGTGAGATAGAGCTCCCAGATTGGTACCGGGAATTTCTGTTGCCCCCCCCCGATCCACAGCCCTCCGAATTTTCCGTTTTCATCCCCCGACAACCAATCCTCTAAACGGATGAAATCCTCCTGTCATTGGGGCTCTCAAGCTGGATCGATGGCTGGCATCCCAATGTAAAAGCCCATTCCTCCAGGGCCCTGGAGGACCGCTGATCATCCTGCCATTTCTTATCCCTGGTGCTCGTAAGGCTATGAACATGACTGAAGGCAACACCGTCAGGATCCCTGATCACTCAAATACATGTATGGGTTTTGGTTCTTTATTTTTTGGCTCTTTATTTTTTTCTTTTATTTTTATTTGTATTCATATTTTTGGCTTGGTCTTATCCACTCTATGCTGGCATTCTGATTTTCCACACAATGACTTTACCACCACTTGCGGGGGTTAAAACCGGCTCATTGTTTTTGACACTTGTTTGAACACCACCCGGGTTCTATGCGGCTTGACTGTATCCCGCTTAGCTGGAGCTGGCACCGAGGGTGTGGAGGACTATACTGGCTGTCCATATCCCTGCAGAACTCTTCGAAGGGGGCCTGGCCCATGATATCCTCTGATTCGGACATATTAAATGCGTTTGCCTCCCCCTCCTCCCACCTCCCCCCTTTTTTTTCTCTCGCTCTGAACAATCTTGCAATAACCTATCCTGTTGGGTCTATAGTTGAGTTTTGCGATAGATCATTGACTGTTATATAGTTTGTTACTTCAAATTTTAATTACTTGATTTACAGTTGCTCGACTCTGCTGTCGCCTTCCTACCCCCCAAACAGGGTCTCTTGTGGAGGTCTTTGATTTTCTTACAAGAGACTCTGACTGAATTCCTCTGGAGTAGGTTCTATACTCGGAGGACAAATACCGTTATCTCACTACTGGTCTCTCCTTGGCTTTCACCTCTTCTCCTTCCTCCTTACTTTTCTCTTCTCACTCTCTGATACTTTTCTATCTTCTCCTCCCCTTACCCATTTTGACCGAGAAACTCGCAGACCAAGCCATGCATATTGCTTGTTATATTGTATCTGGCATTAACTTTTTATTTACCTTTTTTTCACTAGCTGTTTTACCTGTTCACGCTATGGGGCTCTCCAGCTCTCTCTGAACTCTCACAATGGCATACTCATCACTTGGTTCACATCCCATGGTGATTTCTCACAACGTTAAGGGCTTAAATATTCCCGAAAAACACTCTAATCTCCTTAGAGAACTCAAAAAAGGTAAGCCCCACTTTTCTTTTTTGCAGAAAACACACTTTAAAACTTCCTCAGTCCCTAAGCTCACTGACACATACTTTACAGAGGCTTACCATGCAACAAACAACTTAGCTAAGACAAAGGGAGTTTCCATCTTAGTCAGCAAACACGCCTCCTTTGAACTCACTGACAAGCTCATTGATTCCAATGGGAGGTACATCTTTCTAAAGGGGAAATGCTTTGGTACTCCTATTACATTAGCAAATGTTTATTTCCCGAACACTTCCCACCTAAAGTTTTGTCAACACATGCTGTCCGAACTCAAGGGCTTTAGTATGGGTTGCATTGTTTTGGGGGGTGATTTTAATATCCCACTGAACCCCCTAGTAGACACCTCCTCTGGGAAATCTTCCATCACGTATCGAATTCTTAAGAGAATTAAGTCCCTCTTACATTCAATGCACTTGATTGACTTGTGGCGATTCACACACCCTGACGCCAAAGACTACTTTTTTTTCCATTCCTCATAACCGTTACTCGAGGATTGATTACATCTTTACCTCCCAACGTGACCTACACCTGATTTCTGACGCAGACATAGGGATCCAGACCATTTCGGACCACGCACCCGTCTCAATAACATTGAACCTAGCTGCACCTAGGCCTAAACCTAATAATGGAGATTGAACTCATCTCTCCTAACTGACCCCCAATTACTTCCTAAAATCTCCGCAAGTATTATGGAATATTTCTCACATAATGACTCTCCGGATACAGACCCTATGATGGTATGGGAGGCTCACAAATGTACCATCAGGGGGAGCTCATAAAGCTGGGGGCACAATCCAAAAGAGAAAATTGAGAAGGCCGTCCAAACACTAGTCGACAGGATACAAGCACTTGAAGCACAACATAAACAGTCCTTAACTGAATATTCTGCATGTTCCCTTTTGGACGCCAGAAAGTCTCTCCAACAACTGTTTGATTTCAAGACAAAAAGGTTTATTTTTTTTCGTAAGAAAGTATACTATGAGTATGGGGACAAGTCAGGCAGGTTCCTGGCTAGGGCCCTGAAGGATTCCAAGGCCGCCCAATTTATTTCAGGCATTAAGAATAAGACTGGACAAATGGATATCACCACTGATGAGATAGCCAGGCACTTCCATGAGTTTTATTCAGACCTTTATAACCTTCCCCACCCTCATAGGCCCGCACAACTCTCAGGTGACCATGCCCAAATAATAAAAAACTTCTTGTCGAACTCCATGTTACCCACACTACCGACAGACATAGCCCGACAGCTGGAAAAGCCCATTGACGCATTAGAACTCAGGGGAGCCATCTCAGATTCTCTCTGCACACATAACGGTTATACCTAAACCGAATAAGGATCCACTACTCTGCTCAAGCTATAGACCAATTTCTCTGCTAAATTTAGACGTCAAGCTCTTGGCAAAAGTTCTCGTCAACAGACTTAGACCGTATCTGCATGACCTGATTGGTCCTGAACAAGCAGGCTTCATGCCGGGCAGAGAGTCTAAAGACAACGTGACTAATCTCATTCATGTGGCGCGGGCGCGGAAAATTGAGGGCCTTCTCCTTTCTACGGATGCGGAGAAGGCCTTTGACCGAGTGGCCTGGGACTACATGCTAGAAACGTGCAAATTTGTGGGTCTCGGCCCTCATATGATGACATGGATTACATCGCTATATAAAAACCCCTCTGCACAGCTTAAGATAAATGGAACGCTTTCGGACACAATCAATATTACAAATGGTACGCGGCAGGGCTGCCCTCTTTCGCCCCTGTTGTTCATCCTTTCGCTCAAACCGTTCATTAGGAGGATAAAGGCGGAGGGGGCGATTACGGGTTTCAAGTTGACCGGTGGGGAGTTCAAAATCGCAGCGTATGCAGACGACCTGCTATTTTTTTTGACTGATACAATCACCTCGATACCTACCCTGATGAAAGAATTTTCCTTATTCGGGTACATTTCTAATTTTAAGATTAACAACTGACCATCTGACCTGATCATCAACAAAATTGGAAGAATCCGGGAAAGCATTCTGCAAAACAACACCCCCCTCAACCCCCCCTTCAATCAACCGCAAAACACCAACAGAAACTTTCTACAATCAACAAAGTTCTCTCTGGAACCGATCTCCATCGATACCACAAAAAATATCATTGGTGCCTTGCGAAACAGCACAGCACCCAATGATATCATCCCCACCAAACTGCTGAAGGAATGTGCCGACATCCTGGCGCCTCCCATTACACAGCTTATAAACCAATCATTTAAGGAAGGCATAGTGCCATCCCTGCTGAAAGAGGGCACAATCCAGCCCATCTTGAAAAAACCTAACTTGGATCCCAAGGACCCAACTCACCGCCGCCCCATAACAGGACTAAATGTTCTCTCCAAGATAATGGAGAAAATAGTGGTACAACAGCTGCAACAGCATCAGGATACCCACAATCTACTCGATCCATTTCAATCAGGTTTCCGTCCCGGACACGGGACAGAAACGGCCTTACTCAAAATATGGGACGATGCCCTCGAGGCCGCAGACGAGGGAGAATCCTGTCTCCTGGTTCTGCTGGACCTAAGTGCAGCCTTTGACACAGTAGACCACAAAATGTTACTGATGCGACTGGCCGAGGTAGCCAGAGTCGCAGAAGGTGATTTACCATGGTTTTCCTCCTTTCTTGAAAACCGATCACAAACAGTGAAACTGGGATCTTTCACGTCGGAAAAACGCACGGTGCCATGTGAAGTCCCCCAAGGATCCCCCCTGTCACCGGTGCTGTTCAACATCTATCTTCGCCCTCTCTTTGATATTATCAGTAGCCAAGAACTACTTTATCACTCTTATGAAGACGATACGCAACTGTATTTTCGCATCAAAATATTTTGCAACAAAAAGGATCATCATCTCAGTTTAGAGAAATGTCTCTCTTCGATAGAAAACTGGATGACTAATAGTGTTGCTCACGAATATTCGTATTGCGAATATTCGGCTCGAATATGGCATATTCGAGTATTCGCGATATATTTCGAATTTCGCGGTGAATATTCGCAATTCCGAATATTCGCATTTTTTCCATTTGATTTTTAAAACAGATCACATCCTATCGACGTCTAAAAGCATTGCTGGTATGATTAGAGACCCTGGGCCGAGTAGCTAAGCTGAGGCGATCCTTTTATGTTGCCAAATTGAAAAAAAAAAATGTGATTTTTCGCTATTGCGAATGCGAAAATGATTGCGAATTTTCGATAACTGTGGTAGGAGAACTCTGATTGTCTCTGATGCAAAAGGGGGGGGCTTTGTGTATGTTTCTGTTATGAATATTTGTATGTTTGATATTATTTTTTTTTGTAAGAAGGAAAAAATTGCGCATACCTTAAAAAAAGGGGAGAATACAGCAGCAACTCAAAAATGTTATACAACATAATTTAATACAAGACAGAAAATGGAGTCGCTCTACAAGAATAAAAAATATGTCTAGTGACAAGACATGTGGGCAAATTATAAAATAAGCAAGCGCAAATAACTTGTGAAATACACAGTGAAACAAATATATAAAGAAATATAGTCCCAATAATAGAAAAATAATCTTTCATAAAAATGTCTTTGATATGTGAAGTGAAAAAAAGTCCAAAGCATGCAGCATGAACGTGTTCAATCTTCAAGGTGTTTGATTGACAAACGGCTGTGACAGATGGATAGAGTAAAGAATCACCACCAATGCAAAACACTTTTTATTTTCTATTGTAAAATATCAAGAATATTCTGAGCCAATCAGAGTGCTCCTTCTGCATTTGCCGAATATTCGCAATTATTTTGTATTGTAAAATATCAAGAATATTCTGAGCCAATCAGAGTGCTCCTTCCGCATTTGCCGAATATTCGCAATTATTTTGTATTGTAAAATATCAAGAATATTCTGAGCCAATCAGAGTGCTCCTTCCGCATTTGCCGAATATTCGCAATTATTTTGTATTGTAAAATATCACGAATATTCTGAGCCAATCAGAGTGCTCCTACAGCATTTGTCGAAATTGCGCAGTAAATATCGCATTTGCATGTTGCGATATATCGATAAAATATCATGAATATTCTGAGCCAATCAGAGCGCTCCTCCAGCATTTCTCGAAATTGCGCAATAAATATCGCATTCGCATGTTGCGATATTTCGATAAAATATCACGAATATTCTGAGCCAATCAGAGTGCTCCTACCGCAGTTATCAAAAAATCGCAATTATTTTCGCATTCGCAATAGCGAAAAATCGCAATCATTTAATTTAAAATATCACGAAAATTTGAATTTAGCGAATATATCTCGAATATTCGAATATATATTCGAGATATATCGCGAAATCGAATATGGCATATTCTGCTCAACACTAATGACTAAGAGTTATCTTAAACTCAACAGTTCCAAAACAGAACTTCTTATGTTTCACGCCAGCCGAAAGAGTCAACTGGCAACAACCTGGACACCGCCGCCCATTCTGGGCCAAATCATCACCCCTAGCTCCAAAGTCAAAAGTCTAGGAGTCATTTTTGACACCTTCATGACAATGGACGCACAAATAGGGTCAGTAGTCAGCGGATCGCACCATTTGTTGCGCCTACTACGCAGACTTATTCCATTTATCCCCAAAGAAGACGTAGCAGTCGTGGTGGGAACAATCGTGAATTCCAGACTGGACTATGCAAATGCCCTTTACCTCGGGCTCCCAAAGTACCAAATCGCTCGTCTGCAAGTCGTACAGAATACGGCCGCCAGACTGGTGACTGGGAAAAAAACATGGGAATCAATCTCACCTTCGCTGAGAACCCTTCACTGGTTGCCAGTAAAAGACAGAATTGCATTTAAAGCACTCTGCCTGACACATAAGTGCATCCATGGGAAGGCTCCACAATATCTTTGCGACAAGATAGAACCTCACAATTCTAATCGCGTTCTGCGATCCACCGACCAAAATCTGGTCAAGGTTCCAAAAACCAAATACAAGTCCAAAGGAGAAAGAAGGTTTTCTTTTCAAGGTCCTAGACTATAGAACGCTTTACCAACCAGCATTCAGTTGGAGGAAACCCACCTGACTTTCAGAAGACAGATCAAAACTCTGCTTTTTTGATGTCATGAGACACGAACAACAAGCGCCCAGAGGCGATTCAGTTCGCATGTGCCGCGCTATATAAGTTTTTCATTCATTCATTCATTCAACAACTCAAAGTCCGAAGCCATGAATATCACATTGCCTGACAAGATACTTCAGACCGTCAAAATTAACTGCCCCTTCAAGTAGGAGGATTCTGCCCTTAGATACCTGGGTGTCTAGCTGACCCCGAAAGTATCCCAGGTTTTTGACCGCAACTTTACACCCATTCTCAAGGCAATTGAAAACGATCTCAAGGCGTGGACCCCAAGGAATTTCTCTTGGTTTGGCCGTGCTGCAATTTGTAAGATGATTATCTTACCTAAACTCCTCTACCTTTTTAGGAATATCCCAGTCAGAATTCCGAATGGCCGCTAGGTGGCGTTCCCGTAGTGGTCAGCGTAGAGTATGCAAATTGCATACTCACGCCGATTCACAACAGTACGCGTGCCCTGCGTTCGCATTTTACGTCGTTTGCGTTCGTCGGTTTCTGCGTAAGGCTGCTCCTGCTATTAGCAGGGGCAGCCAATGCTAAGTATACCCGTCGTTCCCGCGTCGCGATTTTTAAAAATGATGTCGTTTGCGTAAGTGAATCGTGAATGGCGCTGGACTCCATTTACGTTCACGTTGAAGCAAATGACATCATTGCGACGTCATTTACCGCAATGCACGTCGGGAAAGTTTCCCGACGGAGCATGCGCACTACGTTCGGCACGGGAACGCGCCTAATTTAAATGATCCATGCCCCCTACGGGATCATTTAAATTACGCGTGCTTACACCGGCGAGTTTTACGGAGCGCCCACGCAAATTACGGAGCTACTGCTTCGTGAATGAAGCGTAGCGCAAGTAATTTACGGAGGTGTAGCGTTAAAACGGTACGCTGCACCTCCATAACAGTGCGCAGCCCTACCTGAATCTACCCCACTTGGTTTATAGTGCAAGTGTGCTAATTACTTTCCACCTAAACCCACTTGGTTTATAGTGCAAGTGTGCTAATTACTTTGCACCTAAACCCATTTGGTTTATAGTACAAGTGTGTTCATTACTTTGCACCTAAACCCATTTCTTGTATACTGCAAGTGTGCTCATTACTTTGCACCTAAACCCACTTGGTGTATAGTGCAAGTGTGCTAATTACTTTGCACCTAAAGCTACTTGGTGTGTACTGCACGTGTCCTCTGCAGTTTGCACCTAAAGCTACGAGGTGTGTGCACCTAAAGCTACGAGGTGTGTGTACTGACTTTGTCCTCTGCAGGCCATTATAATGTCTGGAAGGACAACAAAGAGAGGCAGAGAGTCACGAGGGCAAGCAGGCTTTGCATCTAGAGGCAACAGTGCTGGTGATGGACACGGTGCATCCTCTTCAGCACGTGGCCGTTGCACACGCTCGTCCTTCTTTTCGGGAGCTGGCTGTGTTGAGCCTCAACATGCAGACAAATTGGTAGAGTGGATGACCAAGCCATCCTCATCCTCTCTCACCCAGGCTCAGGGTACTTTGTCTGGCAAATTAGCTGCCAAGGCATCCTCTTCCCTCTGCTCAATGGCATCACTTACTCCTTCCCTAGTCCCACCATGTCCTCCTAAGGAGTCCCCCGAACTGTTTCAACACAGTGTTGGGTACATGCTGCATGAAGATGCACAGATTTTTGAAGGCTCTGATGATGGAACACAGATAGAGGAAGGCAGTAATGTGAGCCCAGAGAGAGGGGGTGCCCAGGAGGGACAGCAATCTGGCAGTCATGTTCCCCCAGCTGCAGCATAATGCCAGGTTTTCGACAGTGATGAGGAGGGAGGGAATGATGAGGTCACTGACTCTATGTGGGTGCCTGATAGGAGAGAGGAGGAGGAGGAGGAGGCACAGGCACATCTCCAAAGAGACAGGATGCCCTCCAGGGCACAGCTTAAGGGCAGCACACCAACTGCATTACATCGCAGAGCTACGCCTGTGCAGGGCGCTGCTGTGTCTCAGCGTTACTGCAAAAGTTCTTTGGTGTGGGCCTTTTTTGAGACATGTGCATCAGATCGCACCGTTAATATTTGCAACATATGTCTAAAGCGTATCTCGCGTGGCCAAAACATCACCCGCTTGGGCACCACATGCTTGACCAGACATATGTCGACCTGCCATGCAGTTCGTTGGCAAGCATACCTGAAAGACCCACACCAAAGAACAAAGCGGACCTCCCCTTGCCCATCATCAGCTGGGATCTCCAACCCCACTATACCCTCAGTCCTCTCTGAAGCCTGCACTGATAGGACTGAAGGTGTAGAATTAGGTGTGTCACAACCTAGTAGTACATGCGGGCAATCTACTATCGGTACACTGATGTCAGATTGTACCAGCCAAATTTCCCTGCCCCAGCTGCTGCAGCACCAAAATAAGTACTCTCCCAGCCATCCACATGCCCAGCGGTTGAATGCTAGCTTAGCGAAATTGCTAGCACTTCAACAGCTGCCTTTTCAGTTGGTAGATTCTGCTCCCTTCCTTGAGTTTGTGGAATGTGCGGTACCTCAGTGGCAAGTTCCCAAATGCCACTTTTTCTCACGGAAGGCGATTCCGGGTTTTTAATTGCCATGTAGAAGGCAATGTCCATGCCTCGCTGGACAGGGCGGTCAGTGGTAAGGTGCATATTACCGCTGACTCATGGGCCAGCAGGCATGGACAGGGATGTTACCTCTCTTTCACGGCGCATTGGGTGACTACTGGCAGCTGGGAAGGACGCAGGGCAAGGTACAGTAGTGTTGGAGGTTGTTCTGCCACCACGCCTCCAAAACACTACTACTGGTTGTGACACACCTCTCTCCTCCATCCCCTCCTGTTCTTCTTCCTCTGTGGCCTCTTCCTGTGCTGATGTGTCCTTGGAACCAGCCGTGCTCCATAGGTGTACGAGGGGCTACGCAGGAATGCAGACAAAGAGATGCCATGCGGTGCTAGAGCTGGTGTGCTTGGGAGACAGGAGCCACACTGGGGCAGAGGTTCTGTCAGCTCTGTAGGGGCAGGCTCAGAGGTGGTTGACGCCATGCCAGCTTAAGCCAGGAATGGTGGTTAGCGACAATGGCACCAACCTCCTCTCTGCCCTGCGATAGGGACAACTGACCCATGTGCCCTGTTTTGCTCATGTTCTGAATTTGGTGGTGCAGCGGTTCTTGGGTAGGTACCAGGGCTCACAGGATGTCCTGAAGCAGGCCAGGAAAGTCTGTATGCATTTCCGAAGGCCATATAATGCCACTGTTCGGCTGACAGACCTCCAAGGGGAATACAACCTGCCCAAGAACCGCCTAATCTGTGACATGCCCACCAGATGGAACTCTGCATTGGCCATGCTGCAGCGGCTGCACATGCAGCAGAGGGCCATCAATGAGTACCTGTGCCAATATGGCAGCAGAACTGGGTCAGGGGAGCTTGTTTTTTTTCCCCACGCCAGTGGGCCTTGATCAGGGATGCATGCACTGTCCTGTCACCATTTGAGGAGGCCACAAGGATGGTGAGCAGTGACAGTGCATGCATCAGTGAGACTGTCCCTCTTATTTACATGTTGGAGCACACGCTACGTGGAATAATGGACAGGGCCCTTGAGGCAGAACAGAGGGAGGAAGAGGAGGACTTCCTTACCTCTCAAGGCCCCCTTTATCCAGACAGTGCTCCTGCTTGCCCGCCTAGCACACAGGAAGAGGAGGAGGATGGTTGTATCATCAGCATGGAGGTGGAGACTACCACTCAGCATCAGCAGCAGCAGTCTTCAAGGGATCATTTACAGTCCCAAGGAACCCATGGACTTGTACGTGGCTGGGATGAGGTGGCTGCGGATCCTGTCGTCCTCAGTGACCCAGAGGACTGTGCCGAATGCTTCAGCAAACCTACGCTGCATGGCCTCCCTGATCCTGCAAAGCCTGCCTAAGGATCCTCATACTCGTGGTATCAAGGAGAGGGATCATTACTGGCTGGCAACTCTTCTTGATCCACGTTACAAGAGTAAGATTGCGGACCTTATCTTGCCGTCACAGAAGCTGAAACATCTTCGGGAGGCCTTGCAGAAAGGTCTGTGCAACGTGTTCCCAGAACCTGGGGGATTAACAATTCCTGGTCCTGGACAACGTGTTGCTGAGGCTTCGGTTAGTCACAGAAGGAGTGGTGGAGAAGGTGGCCGTCTGACCAATGTGTTCAGACAATTTTTTAGTCCCCACCCCTTAAGGTATGACCGCTTCCAGCAACCATCGCCAGCGTCTGGTTTACATGGTGCGGGAATACCTAGGGGCAAGATCAGACTTGGACACCTTCCCCACCGAAAATCCTCTGGCTTACTGGGTCTTGAGGATGGATCACTGGCCATAGCTTGCACAGTACGCAAATGAGCTACTGGCTTGTCCTGCATCCAGTGTTCTTTCAGAACGCACATGCTGCTGGAGGCTTTGTGACCGATCACAGGGTGCGCCTCTCCACCGACTCCGTCGTTCGACTGACCTTCATAAAAATGAATCAGGCTTGGATCAACACCAGCTACCAAGCACCTGATGCTGATGTAACTGAATAATTTTTGGAAGTGTCAGATCCCTTGGAGACTGCCTATGCTAATGCTGAGTGACTATCCTGTTATTCTGACTGAATATCCTTTTCCTCCTTAATGATCTTGCTGATAGCTAGTAAGAACATTGTTGGTTCTGAGCACCGCCACCAGTGCCTAAGGCCCAATTTTTCTGCCCCTGTTTAACAGGGGCGTGTAATAACAATTTTTGATGCAATACTTTGCATGTGGCTCTTTGCTGCGCTCCAATTACAGTATCTGTGAGGGGTTGCAGTGTTGTGGCACCAGCACCAGTAGCTAAGGCCCAATTTTTCTGCCCCTGTTTAACAGGGGCGTGTAATTATAATTTTTGATGCTATGCTTTGCAGTGGGCTCATTACTGTGCTCCAACTAGAGTATCTGTGAGGGGTAGCAGTGTTGTGGCACCAGCACCAGTGCCTAAGGCCCAATTTTTCTGCCCCCGTTCAACAGGGGTGTGTAATTACAATTCTAATATTTCACAGCAGGGCGTTCCAGCGCCCACCAAGACTAACTGTGAGGGCTTACAGTGTTGTGGCAACACCAACACCTAGGGCCCAAATTTCTGCAGAGTATATACGGCAGGCCCCTACTTTCAAACATCCAACTTACAAACGACTCCTACTTGCAAACGGAAGGACACAACAAGAAGTGAGAGGAAATCTACCCCTAGGAAGGGAAATTCTCTTCTGTAAAAGGTGTCTCCTGTCCACTGATGCTTTATCACAAATCACAATCCTTGTTTCACAAATGTTTTTCTTTTTTCAAAAAATCATTTGTCTTTGGGACAAAAAGTCAGGTGCAATCTTCTGAACAGATGCACACAGACAGCAAAACAAATGTTACAGGGGTGATAACCCTTCTCTATGTTTTCAGAAATGCTTAAAAAAAGATTTTATGGCTGAAGCTACACTTTAAAGAAGTACCAGTTGAAAATTACAAACAGATTCTACTTAACAACAAACCTACAGTCCCTGTTTTGTTTGCACCGCCTGTATACTGCTTTTCAACGTATATAGGGCCAGATGGGCTCGTAATCACCTGGGGGGAGGGGGCGGGGAAACACATGCTATTTTTCTCAGTGATTTTCATCCATATTGCAGGGACCAAACATTACATTAAAGCCGCAAGCAGTCTTAAATGACTTTTTTCTTATAGTAATTGTATTTTGTGCAGGGACAGTTCTAAACACATACCACTACTATAGACACCCAGCAGGTACGATATTAAAAGGAATTTTTCATTTTTTTTTTCACTTTAAGCATCATTAAAAACGCTGCTTCAGAAAAAACAATAGTTTTTAAAACTTTTTTTCCATTGATACATGTTCCCTGGGGCAAGACCCGGGTCCCCAAACCAGTTTTCCGACAATAACTTGTATATTGGGCTTTAAAATTAGCACTTTTGAGTCCCATAGATGTCAATGGGGTTCGATACGTTCGCGCGAACATTAGGTCCGTTCAAAGATTCTGGTGCGAACCGAACACGTGGGTGTTCGGCTCATCCCTAGTGTGCACCTAAGGTAATCCAGCAGAGTGCAGGGAGAGATGTGCTAGGGGTCACCAAAGCAGTTGATGTGCCATGTTCCCTAGTGACAGTGACAGGTACTGCAGAGTTGCCAAGGGAAACCTGCAGTGGTGAGGCACGTGGTTTCCCAGTACAACTGTGAAGCCCCCCTAGTGGGCAAAATAATTCCTTTGGAGAGGAAGGGTGGTGTGCTGAGTGGCACTCAGGGTGCCATGCTTTATGACAAAAGACAACCTGATAGAGCTTATAAAACTGCTATGTTTATGAATGCTGATGATGAAGGTATTGCTGATGATACATGTATTTATGGTGATGTGTTCACTAGTAATGAGGAAAGGGGGATGTCTCCCTTGGCAACCAGAAGCAGAACCACAGTGTTGCCCATGAAAATCTCTGGGGGTCTCCAGATGTTGGAGCCAGAGGTTGTCCAGGACAGCCCTGATATTGCTCTGGTTGAACAGACTGGGTCTACACCATGCAATGAGAGTTTTTGTGAGCAGTCCACTCACCCTATGTGTAATCCAGTTGGTAAGGGGTTAAGTCAGATGGCCAAAGCTGAAGGTACACAGCTGAGTGCGTTAGCGCTTCCAGAGCAAGGTGGTGATGGTGTATTGCAGCCTGCCTTGTTTGATGAAGGATTAGCTAAGAGTAAAAGCATGTTGTCAAAATGTGATTGCTATAGAACTGACAAAGGTACTGTTTGTACTGCAGAATCCCAGGTGCCTCCTACAGTAGGTGATGAGATACTGCTGAACCCTCATAATGGAAACACAACAGATCTGGACAGTTGGGCCAAACAATTACTAGCCATGTTAGACAAAGCTATGTTGGGCTACAGGGGTGTGAATACAACCACTGCTATGCCAGACAGGGAGATTGCAGAATGACCGATGGTTGACGGTGCATTGCACCCTGCAAAGGTTGTTTCCCTCCAGTCAGAAGGACCAGATCAGGGCTCATGCATGGCAGATGTGGTGTTCACAGTCCAACCGCTGAATGTCAAGTATCAAGGTGACAATGTAACACATGTTGACTTGCAGGGGCTCATTGTTGAGTTGGAAGGGATGAGTGGGAGACATGCGTCTGACAGTTTTCCAGAGGAGCATCAGGTTGTGATGGCTACCACCATTGAGGTGGAGGCCCCTTTAAATGTCTCGGCCCCTCAAGCTGCAGTGAATGAGCCCCTCCATGTCTCTGATAAGGTTAAGGTCCCCAAATTTTTTTGGCATATTGATGTGGAGCGTGTATAAATTACAGATATGCTAGTGGATTTGCTTGAACTGGTGAACGCACAGTCCTTGCGTACCTGGCTGCCTCCTTTACAGTCAGGTGTGGTGGTGCTGCATGGTACCAATGGATGGAGCAAGGTAGTACAACCTGTGCCGGTTAAAATGAATCACCAGTGGACTTGGTTGGTACGGTCCTTATCTAATATTGTGGCAAGTGATCTCCCGGTTTCCTGTGAGGGTGCTTCCGAATAGGGTTCAGTACGGAAGGCGCTCCGGGGGGCTGCTGGAGACATCATAGATATCTCCACCTGATGCAGTGATGGACATGTCTGCTAGTGCGGTCCGAGGTGCAGCTAAGCAGGGATTAGTAAATGGTATGGAAACTGCCTTTCCCGCTAGACCTCCTAAGAAGGAAGGGCCAGAGGTACAAAAGCAGAGATTCTGTTTGTCACCTGCAAATAGGTACAAGTTGGGGTACCGAGAGACGCTCAAAAATATAGTATGGAGAGGAACAAAAATTGTGACATGGAAAAGTGTGAGCTGGCAAAGATTAGTACTGCTAGAAATGGGTCATGCGTTGTTCAATGTCAGTTGTTAGGACAACTGCCCACAGAAATTTGGACAACAGGTGAAGTGAAGCCTTGTGAAGGTCTCATAGGGGATAGCTGATCACCTGTGTGTTGTCCCTCCTTGGGTCTGGGCCTAACAAACCCTGAGCAAGAAATAACTGATGCTATTGGTAATTGGAGAAATGGTGACTTATTACTGAATGATAATGTAAATAATGGCCTGGATAATAAAATGAAACATTTCTTGGAAAATTTGCCTGATACACAGATGTTGAGCCCTGGGGAGTTGGTGGTTAGTAAACCCAAGGGACCTATTGTGATGGGGAAAATGGGTACAAGTGAGGGAAAAGGTGGTTCCTCATCAGGCTTAGTGTCTGGAGCAGGTTCCTTACAGAATCCAGAAACTGAGTTTAAAGGAAGTAGCAGGAAAGGCAGGGGGCAGCCAGAAAAAAAAATGTGAGCTCAGGAAACCCAAGGATAGAGGGAGTAGGCTGAGGATACATGACTGTAGGACCCCATTGCGATCCAGTGTAGGGCGTGCTTGGAAACGCACCCAAAAAAAGATTGGGCCTATGCAGCAAACAGTTGGCATAGAGGTGCCCCAATCAAGGATTCTAGCTGATGTGTTCCGCCCCTTTCGAGTTCAAAACAAAGGGGGGGTATGTGACAGTAGGAGCTACTGTCAAGGTAAAGTGGACAGTTTGCTTGGCACAGGGTATGCACATTTGTGAGGTGCAAGACTGCAGAGCGTAGATGTGGACTGGAGAAGACTGCTTTCTCCAGGCTTTGGTATTTCGTCATGAGGCTCTGTACAGTAGTTTGGAGATTCCACAGTGTCTTGGGTGGAACGGGATCTCCAACCCTGTATCCAGACTTTGTTGATTACCAGCAGGGTGTGTGCTCAGGTGAGCACAGCCCTTATATTGAGTGTATGGGAAGATCTCATGGCTTCCAGTTGGAGACGGCTCCACACTAAGAGACAGGAGGTCTTCAGGAGTCAGAGAGGCTGTAGGAGACAGCCAGAACATGGGTGACTGCAAGAGGCAGAGCTGTGGACGCTAAAGGGAAGCCGTCTACTTTGAGAAGTCTGGTGGTCTGGGTGACCCGGATAAAGTGCAGCAGTACTGCTACAGATACTGCTACAGAGAGCCAGGTGGGCTAGCATTTTCTGTTCTGTGTATTTAATGGAGAAGAACCCCTGCACGGGAAACCTTTGTTTGGACTTTTATTTTGTCTTTTTAATAAAAATGTGCTACCATGCCCTTAAATATAGTTCCTGACTGGCTTGAATCACTGGAAAAACGCATCTACCACGAGAGCTAAACAACCCCCCATCCCACACATGCTACTGGTGGGGAGGGGGGGGAATTTTTCAACAGCCTCCCTGCTGATAAGGTGGTCTATTGTTGAAATGTTGAATACCTGTGTGTCCCATATAGACAGACTCATCTTGAGTATGGGGGTCTGTCACAATTGGTTGGCAGCGGTGGGATCCTTTTATTGTGTATACAAATATATTTTATATGTCACCGGCGCAAAAAAAAAAAACCTCAAACCCTCTTTTTAAATGTTGTGGGTCTTCTGCAGTACAGTGTACACCTCCGATATTGTAAAGTGTTCAAACAAATATTGTAAACAATATGATACTGCACCAACCCTACAGTGTTGTTGCTATGCAAATAATATTTTTTTTAGAAAATATAGAAATTATATACTGAAAATGTGTAACAAATTAAATATTTATGCAAAGGAACACTAACCTGTGAAAACCGTTTAAACTGTGCTTATAACAAAATCCAATAACATAGATGCTGACATGTATAGATCAATAAAATGTGCCATAACAAAATCCCTGTGAACCTCTTCCAGGGTGTTTAATACAGTCCACTTATGTGTTACTCCATGTTGGAAAAAAATGTGTAGCTGCTATTCCACCAATTTGTGCCACCACCACCAACTTCTGAAGTGGGCACTCACCAGAACTAGATGTTATAAACGCCTTTAATTTGTCTTAGGCCCCATACTCACGAGCAAACATGTCTGCTGAAACTGGCCCGCAGGCCAGTTTCAGCAGACATGTTTGGTCGTGTGTGGGCGCGAGCGGGCCGAATTCCAGCAAACATTTGCCCGCCGGGCCTTTTCCCAGCAGACAAATATTCCTGGACTTGTTTTAAAACAGTCCGCTGGAATTCTGCCCGCTCGGACATGTACGGTCGTCAGTACAGACCTACCGTACATGTCCAGGCGCCCGCCGTCCCTCGCATGCGTCGAATGACTTCGACGCATGCGTGGAAGCATTTTAAAGGCGGGCCGCCCACGTCGCCGCGTCAATGTCGCGGCGACACCGCGTCATCGACGCGGCGACACCGCGGACACGCCCCGCGTATTGTTTACGCGCGGACTTCTGTACGATGGTGTGTACAACCATCGTACAGAAGCCCTCTGGCAGACATGTATGGTGGAAACGGTCCGACGGACCGCTTTCACCATACATGTTTGGTCGTGAGTACCCGGCCTTAGGGTTGACCACTTCACTCCCCGGGACCGATCTGCAGTCTGTTCAACCAATGTGCCAATATTCCTCTCATGGAGTTCCTGATTAGTGTTTTGTCAAGCTTTAACCACTTTGCCATTTTTCATTAATCTCTAGATTCTTCTGTTAGCCACAACATGTTAACTGCAGTGTCTGTGGATTTCTCTATGTGGATGTGTTGCTTCTGGAGCTGCTGCCTTTCATGGAAAACGTACTTGGGAGTCCATTTAAAAAACAATTGCTGTGCAAATGTCAGAAGCATTTCTACGGCCATCACAACTAATTCCTATATTTTGTCTACTAGTAGCAAATGGAAAAATAACCCCACTGGACTTTTTAGGCAAAATCAGAATTACGAATATATTAAAGGCAAATGCCAATCTTTATTACAGACATAGTAAAAAGACCAGGGGGTCAATACCACACTAAACTCCTTTAACATTCATTATATATACCTCACTTCGGTACACACCGGACACTGACTAGGCGGTCCCTGTGGGTTTATTGTGCATCGTGGGGTATCCCCCTCCCTGAACGGGATGCTATTCATTGCTACAATCGTATTGTAGAGTTGACATACCCTCCCTGAAGAAGAAAATATTGTTCACAAAATGCGTCAAGATTTAACTATGGATCACTGATACTGACCAAGCTGTATCACCACACACCAGACCATATATAGGTATGTGTGTGTGTATATATACCATATTTAACTGGGTATAGAGTGCACCGGCGTATAGCGTGCACCCAGTTCTAGGAAGGATATTTCCTGAAAAAAAAATTACTTACAGTTTAAATGTCCCTCTTCAGCGTCCGTCTTTGGCCTTTGTGGTGTCCTCCCCGCTTCTCCCGCGCTGTCTCCGAGCTGTCTCCGAGCGCAGTACACTCGGGTACACTCGGCTAGGCTCAGCCACGCTCGGCCACGCTCGGCCCCTCTCGCAGGGCGTGACCGCGAGCGTTGCTGAGCGCGGCCGAGCATAGCCAAGTGTACCCGAGTGTACTGCGCTCGGTATATGTAGGCAGCAGCACTCAGAGACAGGGGATCGGCGTATAACGCGCACCCACGATTTCCCCCTGTTTTTAAGGTGAAAAAAGTGTGTGTTATATGCCGATAAATACGGTATATATATATATATATATATATATATATATATATATATACATATGTAGCAAGGTGCCACTTGTGTTATAGCCACCCCCTGTTTTGTTTTTACCCTGGTACAGCAATGAATGTTGGGAATTGAAGTACAGGGAGATAAAGACTCCATTGCCCTGGTCAATTGCCCTGGTCAATTGACAGACTACAATGTACAGAGTGCAACTGTGCGATCCCAACATACTTACGCACAGCCTGCTGGGGGAAGGAATTTAAGGAAGAGGACGTCCTTGTCTCGCTCTCTCTGGACCGCCTCTTCAAGTAAGAAGAAGGCCTGTGTGAAGCTTGTCTTTGGAAGCCTAGGCCTGGGAAGCCTGGGCCTATACTCGCCTATGCGGATCGCCCATCCTGTGAGGGGGATTCCTGACCGGGTCACCGGACCGTGTCCAAGAGCAACTGGTGACCTGTTCGATCGGCAGTGTGTGATGGCCGCGTGGAAGACCGGGAACTGTCGTGACGGAAAGGGCAGAGTATTGGAGTTTCGTAGACGGAGCGATCCAGAAAGGCCAGGCCTGGTTGGGTGAGACGGGCACCTGCCCACCAATACTGACTGTGTTGCAGGAAGGTGAATCGTGTAGACTTGACATTATTACTTGAAGGCCCACACGCCACGTGCAGGATACTTGTCATCTGGCGGTGACTGAGCATCAGGGAAATTGGCGTGTGAGTTGCCAATACGCTTTAACCACCCAGACATCTTCTACCAGGTTTAGCTATTCTATATTTGGATTACAAATTACTCATTGCGTGCCATCGCATGCCAACGAGTATATTCGCGATTTGTTCAGAATGATCGTATTGAGGTTTGGTCTGATCAACCAAACCACACTAGTGAGACACATGTTTTAAAGACGGCCTGTTAGGAAGAGTCAGTTGTTGCTATATATATATATATATATATATATACCCTTCTATTTAAAGTATTTGGTTATATTAAGTCGCATAGTGTTGCTGTTAGGGAGAGTTGGGTGAGGCCTGGTGAAGAGGTGCTTCAGTATTGGATATATCTTACTGAGGGAATCCCTTTGCTGTGCACTTACACAGGTCTGTCTTAAATGCTAGAATCAAACCTGTATTTATTTATTATTACTATTGACTCTTACAGGGCCCTGTAAGCAGTCCACTACCTGTTTTACTTTTTTCTTTTACTTTTAATTTCTTACCAAGTAAAGTTTCCTTGGTTAAGTTTAAACCTGTGTGCTGTCTATCAATTATCCTGTTAGACCAGTGCAACACATGATAACGGTTTATTTACAAGTTTTACCATGGTGTGATAAAATTGTATTCCGCCAACTAATACCAGTTGTGCCAAAGGAGGGTTCGAGACAGTTTCAGGGGTTGATAGCCAGAGTACAGACCCAAAACTAACCAGCAGCTCCTTTGGGGGTAGTGCTACACGTAATTAGTACTTTCCCCTGCAGGGGAGCCCACGTGCTGTTGGCGTGCCACTTCTGCTGTTATAATTCACAACAGAAGTCGACCTGTCAGGCATTCGATCGTCAGCAATACACAGAGAACTAAGAAGATAATACACAGAGAAAGAAGATAACTTCTAGGTTGCTCCGGCGTATCTTTGTTTTGTATCCACAAAACAAGATACGCCTGAAGCTGGGCTAGATTCGACTGGCGTATGTCTTAGTACGCCGTCGGATCTAAGGTGCATATTTCCGCTGGCCGCCAGGTGGCGCTTCCGTCAATTTCCGCGTTGAGTATGCAAATTAGCTAGATACGCCAATCCACAAACGTACGTCCGCCCGGCGAATTTTTTTACGTCGTTTCCGTAATGCTTTTTTCGGCGTATAGTTACCCCTGCTATATGAGGCGTACGCAATGTTAAGTATGGACATCGGGCCAGCATCAAATTTTCCGTTGTTTACGTCGTTTGCGTAAAACGTTTGCGAATAGGGCTTTGCGTAGAATTACGCTCACGTCGAAAGCATTGGCTTGCTGCGGGTTAATTTGGAGCATGCGCACTGGGATACCCCCACGGACGGCGCATGCGGCGTTCAAAAAATACGTCATTTACGTGGGGTCAAGTAAAATTAACATAAAACATGCCCACATCTTTATCGTTTGAATTCCGCGCCCTTACGCCGGCAGATTTACACTACACCACCGTTCACTGCTTTGTGAATACAGCACTTGCCTCTCAAAGTTGCGGCGGCGTAGCGTTACTACGATATGCTACGCCTTCCTAAAATTACGATGTGCTACATGGATCTGGCCCTCTGTCTTTGCTGGCTGTCATTTGATATTTTTGAAATACATTTTTTGGAACGTTTCTGTGGTGTGCAGCTATTTTTTTCTTCCTATGGATCTTCTGTGGCGAGCCGTGGCTTGCACCCAGCGCATCCGGACTGTAGTGATTGCTCACCTGGAGCAGCGTCTTCCTCGTTTGAATTATTAGAACAGTGACAGTGCATATTTTTAGCACTGATATCTGTATTAGTATCACTTTTTTCAAACAAAGTGTCAAAAGTGTCGGATCGTGTCAAAATCCCAAAATCGTGTCAAAGTCCCTTGCAATATTGCAGTCCTGGTATAAGTCGTTAATCGACTTATACCAGGACTTATACCATAAATATACACATAGTTTGTGGACGCTATAGTTTATGTACACCAATCAATATACGCTTATTGGGATTTGTATTTACCAATAACATGTAGCAGAATACATATTGGGCTAAATTTTTTGAAGACATTTTTTTTTTTATTATTATTATTCAATGTGTTTTATAGCAAAAAGTAAAACATTTAGATATATTTTTTCAGCATTGTTGGTCTTTTTTTGTTTATAGCACCTAAAAAAAAAGTAAAGTGTTGCATTTCTATGCAATTTTCTGATAAAGTAATGCATTGTTGTTTTGAAAAAAAATGGTCTGATCATGAAGGGGTGGGGGGTCAAGTGGTTAAACATATCACCTTGCTTTATTTTTGTATCTATATTTTTTCTACTAGGTTTATTTTCTATTATTGTCAGATACATCCACTTCCCATTTTGTGGATGGGGTATTTCAGGAAAAAACTGCATCTTGCCAACTAGATGTGGTTAATGATCATAGAAAAAAAATACAGGCATTATTCATGGTAGATGTATAAATGCCTAAACATTCACACAGATTTTAATTTTTTTTATAAACTCCTAAGTGTAATCCCAAACCTGTGAAAACAGCACTGTTGAAACCAGTTCTGCAATTTCCTGAATAAATTCTAGTTTAGTCTTACTTTAATGATTTATGCATACATATTATTTTTAGCTGAATATCACAGTGTAATCTTAGGTTACCTGTTCCTGTTAAGCAAAGAGAAACATGGTGTTATATGTTGTTATAATACATTTTAATAATGTTGCATTTAGCTATACTTTTATTGTAACACAATAATGAGATACCTTTTTCAAAAACCGCAAGTTAAAATGTTTAGTTAAAACAGATACAGCAGGATATACAGTGTCTTGAAAAAGTGTTCCTACACCTTCAAATTGTCCACATTTTGTCATATTACAACCAAAAACGTAAATGTATTTTATTGGATTTTATGTGATAGACCAACACAAAGTGGCACATAATTGTGAAGTGGAAGACATTTATTTTACAAATAAATTTGTGAAAAGTGTGACATGCATTTGTATTTAGCCCTCTTTACTCTGATACCCCTAAATAACATTTTGTGGAACCAATTGCCTTCAGACGTCACCTTCTGTAATTATAAAATAAATTTCACCTGTGCTTAACTTAATCTCAATGGGGTGGATTCAAGAAGCAATTGCGCCTGTGTAACCATAGGTTACACAGCGCAATTGCTTACTTGCCCCGGCGTAACGAGTGCTCCTGATTCAGGAACCTCGTTACGCCGACTTCAGCCTAAGATCTGCGCGGCATAAGGCTCCTATGCCCGCATATCTTAGGCTGCATTCTTGCGATGGCCGCTAGGTGGCGTTCCCGTTGTGCTCAGCGTATAGTATGCAAATTGCATACTAACACCGATTCACAACGTTGCGCGAGCCCTGCGTACGCAATTTACGTAGTTTTCGTACGGCGGTTTTTGCGTAAGGCTGCCCCTGCTATTAGCAGGGGCAGCCAATGTTACATATACCCGTCGTTCCCGCGTCGCGAAATTTGAATTTTACGTACTTTGCGTAAGTGATTCGTGAATGGCCCTGGACGCCATTCACGTTCACTTTGAAGCAAATTACGCCCTTGCGACGTCATTTGCCGCAATGCACGTCGGGAAAGTTTCCCAACGGAGCATGCACCCTACGATCGGCGCGGGAACGCGCCTAATTTAAATGATTCCCGCCCCCTACGGGATCATTTAAATTGCACGCGCTTGCGCCGGGCATTTTGCCGGCGCGCCCGCGCAATTTACGGAGCTTCTGCTCCGTGAATCAAGGGCAGCAGAGCAAATTTGCGGGGGCGCAGGGCAAAAACGTTGCCCTGCGCCTCCGTAAATAATGCGCAATTCTACCTGAATCCAGGCCACTATAAATACAGCTGTTCTGTGAAGCCTTTAGAGGTTTGTTAGAGAACCTTAGTGAACAAACAGTATCATGAAGGACAAGGAACACACCAGACAGGTCAGGGATAAAGTTGTGGAAAAGTTTAAAGCAGGGTTAGGTTGTAAAAAAATATCCCAAGCTTTGAACATCTCATGGAGCACTGTTTAATCCATCATCCGAAAATGGAAAGAGTATGCCACAACTGCAAACCTACCAAGATTTGGCCATCCACCTAAACAGACAGGCTAGGCAAGGAGAGCATTAATCAGAGAAGGAGTCAAGAGGCCCATGGCAACTCTGGAGGAGCTGCAAAGATCCACAGCTCAGGTGGGAGAATCTGTCCACAGGAAAACTATTAGTCATGCACTCCACAAATCTGCCATTTATGGAAAAGTGGCAAGAAGAAAGCCATTGTTGACAGAAAGCCATAATAAATCCCATTTTCAGTTTGCAAGAAGCCATGTGGAAGAAGGTGCTCTGGTCAGATTGAACTTTTTGGCCTAAAAGCAAAACACAGTGGGCCAGATTCATAAAGACTTACAACGGGTGTATCAGTAGATACGCCGTCATAAGTCCGAATCCGCGCCGTCGCAACTTTAAGCGTATGCTCAAACTGAGATACGCTTAAATGTTGCTAAGATATGACCGGCGTAAGTCTCCTACGCCGTCGTATCTTAACTGCATATTTACGCTGGCCGCTAGGGGCGTGTACGCTGATTTACGCCTACAATATGTAAATCAGCTAGATACGCCTATTCACGAACGTACGCCCGGCCGTCGCAGTAAAGATACACCATTTACGTAAGGGGTTTTCAGGCATAAAGATAAACAACCAAAAAGATGGCGCAGCCAATGTTAAGTATGGACGTCGGAACCGCGTCAAATTTTTCAAATTTTACGTTGTTTGCGTAACTCGTTCGTGAATGGGGCTGGCCGTAATTTTAGACATGTCAAATACGTGGGGTCACTAGTATTTTGCATAGAACACGCCCCCAACCAGCCTATTTTGAATTAGGCAGGCTTACGCTGATCCAGTTACACTGCGCCGCCGTAAGTTACAGCGCAACTTCTTTGTGAATACAGGACCTGCTGCTCTAACTTACGGCGGCATAGTGTATCTGAGATACGCTATGCCCGCCGAAATCTATCTGAATCTACCCCTATGTGTGGCTAACACTACACATCACCCTGAACACACCATGCCCACCGTGAAACATGGTGGTGGCAGCATCATGTTGTGGAGATGATTTTCTTCAGCGGGGACAGGAAAGCTGGTCAGAGTTGATAGGAAAATGGATGAAGCCAAATACAGGGCAATCTAAGAAGAAAACCTGTTAAGAGTCTGCAAAAGACTTGAGACTGGGGCGGAGGTTCACCTTCCAGCAGGAAAACGACCCTAAACATACAGCCAGAGCTACAATGGAATGGTTTAGATCAAAGCAAATTTAAGTGTTAGAATGGCCCAGTCAAAGTCCAGACCTAAATTCAATTGAAAATCTGTGGCAAGACTTAAAAATTGCTGTTCACAGACATGGAGAGTGCCCAATCTGACAGAGCCTAAGCTGTTTTGCAAAGAAGAATGGGCAAAAATGTCACTCTCTAGATGTGCAAAGCTGGTAGAGACATCCCCAAAACAACTTGCAGCTGTAATTCTACAAAGTATTAACTCTGCGGTCTGGAAACGAATGCACGCCACACTTTTCACATATTTATTTGTAAACAATGTTGAAAACCATTTATCATTTTCATTTCACTTCACAATTATGTGCCACTTTGTGTTGGTCTATCACATAAAATCCCAATAAAATAATTTTTTTTTTTTTGGTTGTAAAATTTCAAGGGGTGTGAATACTTTTTCAAGGCACTGTACAGTATATACAGCTTACCGCTCCAACAACCCTGAAAAAATGAGTGTAAGCTTTATTTTTACAGTGAGGGCTGAAAATGTGTATGCAAATTTAACTTTGAAACGGCTGATTGTCCTGATTATCAAAATTACCTTATGGACATTCCCAGAGCTTTTTTTCTCAGAAAATAGGTGCAAGAACTCAACCACGACCCGTTCAGATTTCACAAACAGTAGAAGGGTCTTAAAGGGGCATTAAATACCAGAATTGCATTACATACAGAGTGCAGAGTTCAGGGGGGTTACACACAGAGTGCAGAGCTGTCACTTGTAAACACAGAAACCAGACTTCTGTGTTTTCAAGTGATTGTGGTAAGCAGGCACCAAAGGGTCTGAGCCAGAGGTGGTGGAACTGAGTTCCCCCAAGTTCCCCCTGAAAAAAAGCCCTGGACATTCCTGTTTTTTGCATAATTTGTTCATTTGGAATTTGTGACAGGTTTACTTTAAAATAGACTCTGGAAATAAAAAGGAATAACTATGGCAAAAAATAATGGAAATATTATGTAAGTTTTTGCATCCTATTTAACTGAAAGATGATACAAAGGGGAATTCATACAGGAAGTGAAAAATGTTTTTACTGGAATGTAGCGCATCAATAGAGAAATCAATAGATTTTAACATAAAAAATCAATAAATTGTTTTGTGTTTTGAGCAGAAGTGAAAAACTATCACTGAAAATTCCAAAAATATATCTTTAGCTGCTGAAGAGACAACATTTGGATATCTTTGAATTACAAATTATTAGTAGCAGTTCCTTTTGACCAGAATCCATATAATCTACAAATGGCAAATAGTTCTATAGGGTAATTTAGTTCAGAATCATGTTAAGTTGTTAAAGTGCAAGGATACATTAAGAAAAAACTTGATTGGAAAATGGGGAAAGGCATTAATTGAAAGCAGTACTCTTATGCCCCGTACACACCATCATTTTATGTGATAAAAAAAGCGACATTTTCTGTGAAGTAAAAAACGACGTTTTTGAAACTTCAATTTTCAAAGACGAAGTTGCCTACACACCATTGTTTTTCTCACAATGTTCTAGCAAAGCGAGGTTACGTTCTCACCACTTTTTCCATTGAAGCTCGCTTCTGGGCATGCGCGGGTGTAAAAACGTCTTTTAAAACAACGTTTTTTGCTACACACGGTCAATTTCTGTGAAGTAAAAAACAACGTTTTGAAAAACGACACATAAAATTGAAGCATGCTTCAATTTTTTTTGGTCGTTTTTTACAAGACATAAAACAACGTTTTCCCCCACACACGGTCAATTAAAGTGACGTTTTTAAAAACATCGTTTTTTTTCATCACATAAAGTGATGGTGTGTACGAGGCATAATGCCCCATACAGACGGTCGTTTTTTGTGATGAAAAAAAAATGACGTTTGAAGTGATGAAAAAAAACGACATTTTTGAAACTTCATTTTCAAAAACGATGTAGCATACACACCATCATTTTGAAAAATGATGAACAAAGTGACGGCACTCTAAAGGGAAAGTTCTATTCGCCTTGAGGCTGCTTTTAGCTGGTTACTTGTTAGTAAAAGATGATTCGTGCTTTTTTGTCTGTTAAAGCGTGATGAATGTGCTTACTCCATTATGAATGGTAGTTTTACCTCCCGTCTCAAAACTTGCTTCTGGGCATGTGCGGGTTTAAAAACGTCGTTTTGCCCACACACTATCATTTTCATTGACACAAAAAATGACATTTTGAAAAACGACACAAAAAATTCGAGCATGTTCGAATTTTTTTTTGGTCGTTTTTCTGAAGACATAAAACGACATTTTCCCCACACACTATCATTTTAAATGACGTTTTCAAAAACGTCATTTTTTTTCATCACAAAAAACGATCGTCTGTATGGGGCATTAGGCTCGGTTCACACTGCCACACGGAGCAGCTCACAGCAGTGGTCCATTGCATCCCTGTTCACCGTTTCAGGTCTGATTTCAGTTTGAATTTTTGGCTGAACTCTGATCTGAAAGGGACCAGAAGACGCGCCAGAACTCCTGTGCAATTCACACCGAAGCCGCTCCGGTAGCTGGTCCCAATCTCCTGAGTGAGATTGGGACCGGGAACATTTGCATCCAGTTCGCAATAGTGTGAACCCAGTGTTAAACAGTGATACATTCACACATCATTATATACAGTACATGTTATTTTATCCCAGAGTAAATACTGCACACTGCTACCACCTGAACAGAAGAGAAAGGACTGATGATGCCATCAGGGGCAGACTGACAACTCATGCGGCCCCTGGGCAAATGGGGATCATGGGTCCCCTGTGTCCCCTACCCACACTCAAGCCACACCCAGACAAAGCCCCACCACCAGCTTGCACTGCGTGGATGCCTTAATTCTGGGTCGAAACTGAGATAAACAGTGCACAGGGGGCAGCAGGGCAGAGCATGGGATGTCAAGCAAGCACAGTACACAGGGAGCACCAGGGCAAAGCACGGGGGAACCATGGCAAAGTATACAAGTCAGCAGGTCATAGCACAGGGGGTCAGGAGGGCACACTATCTGTGTGTGGAGGGCAGATTACATGGGCTGCAGCAGGGCACATTATGGAGCACACAAGGGCACATTACAGGTTGGGGGGCACAGTAGGACACATTACATGGGGGGCAGCAGGAACATTATAGGGCACATTATATGGGGGAGGCAGAGGGGCACATTATGGGGCACAGCATGGAACATTACATGGGGCAGGAGGGCACATTATGGGGTAGAACAGAGTATATTACATAGGGGCATGAGGGCACATTAAGGGGCACAGCAGAGCACATTAGGAGGGTGTGATAGTACAGTTCCCTGTCCTGGTAATGGTCGCCCAGGACTCTCCAATAGGCAGGAATCTCCAATCCTGGGACCGGGTTTTGGAAACAGCCAGGAGTCTGGCTGGTTGATTGAGCAGGTGGGTCCTGGGCTTATAGTAGAATCAAGACCAGTGTTCTGGACTCCACCCTCCCGAGGAGTCCAGGCAAGCAAGGGAGAAGCATGCATGTCTGCATGGTATAGAGAGAGGACCCAAAGCTGTGGGCTGAGCAGCACAGAAGCTGAGAGAAGGTACAGTGATTGTACAGGTACTTTGGTACGTGGCCAAGAGGGCTGAAGTGTAAGCCTAGGGGGCTGTATTTCTGAAGAGAGCCATGTGGCTTGGCATTTTCGTTTGACCATTTCTTTATTGCTGTAGAAACTTGAAACCCCCTGTGTGGGAATTTTGGATGGACGTTTTTCTTTCTTTTAATAAAAGTGGGTCAACAAACCCTTAAAAAGCACAACTGGCGTGGACTCTGCTGCTCACTGGTATGCTCTACCCAGATGCTAAATCACCCCAACATTACAAGGGATACAATCTCATATTATGGGGCACATTATGGGGCATAACGGGGCATATTACATGGGGGCAGGAAGATACATTATGGGGCACAGCAGGGGATATTACATGGAACAAGAGGGCACATATATGGCACAGTATGGTGCACACAGCAGAGCACATTATGGGGCACTGAATGATGTATCACAGGGCACACAGCAGGGCACATAATATGGCACACAGCAGGGTACAGGGCACACCATGGGGCATACAGTAGGGCTCAGGACACATCACAAGGCCCACAGGAGGGAATTGGGCACACAGTGAGGCACATAGTAGGGCATGGGGCACACAGTAAGTCACACCATGGGGAACACCACAGGGCACACAGTAGGGCATATCACGGGGCACACAGCAGGGCATGGGGACAGGCAGCATGGCATGGAGACACACAGCAGGGCATGGGGCAAAGAGAAGGGCATCGAGGCACACATCAGAGCATGGGGCAGACTGCTGGGCATGGGTCACAGAACAGGGTGTGGGGCAGACATCAGGGCATGGGGACACACAGAACGGCACGGGACACAGAGCAGGGCACGGGGCACAGATCAGGGCATGGGGGCACAGAGCAGGGTATGGGGTAGACATCAGGGCATGGGGGCACACAGCAGAGCACATTATGGGGCAATGAATGGTGCATCACAGGGCACACAGCAGGGCACATGATATGGCACACAGCAGGGTACAGTGCACATCATGGGGCATACAGTAGGGCTCAGGACACATCACAAGGCCCACAGGAGGGAATTGGGCACACAGTGAGGCACATAGTAGGGCATGGGGAACACAGTAGGACCCACCAAGGGGCACACCACAAGGGCACACAGTAGGGCATATCACGGGGCACACAGCAGGGCATGGGGACAGGCAGCATGGCATGGGGACACACAGCAGGGCATGGGGACAGGCAGCATGGCATGGGGACACACCGCAGTGCATGGGGCAAACAGCAGGGCATGGAGGCACACATCAGAGCATGGGGCAGACAAATTGGCATGGGGCACAGAACAGGGCGTGGGGCAGACAGAAGGGCATGGGGCAGACAGTAGGACATGGGACACAGAACAGGGCATGGGGGCACAGAGCAGGGCATGGGGTAGACATCAGGGCATGGGGGCACAGAGCAGGGCATGGGCAGACAGAAGGGCATGGGAGCACACATCCGAGAATGGGGCAAAGAGGAGGGCATGGGGCAGACATCAGGGCATAGGTGCACAGAGCAGGGCATGGGGGCACTGAGCAGGGCATGGGGCGCAGAGCAGGGCATGGGGCACAGAACAGGGCATGGGGGCACATAGCAGGGCTTGTGGGCAAAGAGCAGGGCATAGGGCAGACAGCAGGCAGACAATCAGGCATGGTGACACACATCAGAGCATGGAGCATGGGGCAAAGAGCAAGGCATGGGGGCAGACAGCAGGGCATAGGGGCACAGAGCATGGCATGGGCAGACATCAGGGCAGATATTAGTGCATGGAGCAGATATCAGGGCATGGGGCACAGAGCAGGGTATGGGCAAAATCTGTCCATAGAAGTCACTTTGCTCATTCTAAGTAAATAAGTTATTCAATATAAAGTGTCTGACTCTGCCAGTAGTGGCTGTAAACATACCTCTCGTAATGCGCACCTCCCCGCCGGCCCCTCCTCTCTTCTCGTCTGTCCAAGGTGATGAAGAATACAAGCACCTGGGTTGGACGGGAGGGAAGGAGGGGCCAGCGGGGAGGCGCGCATCACAAGGTCTGTTTACACTTTAGTCTCTTCCGCAGGGAGCTTGTGTCCATCCACTGTTGTATGTACAATAGGGATGAGCCCGATGTTCTAGTCGAACGTAATTTTGCAGTGTTTGCGCCAAATTTGAAAGCTGCGGAACACCGTTTAAAAGTCTTTGGGAGATTAACATGAAGAATCAAAAGTGATCAATCATTTTAAAGGCTTATATGCACGGTATTGTCATAAAAAGTGTTTGGGGACCTGGGTCCTGCCCCAGGGGCATGTATCAATGCAAAAAAAGTTTTAAAAACAGCAGTGATTTTAATAATGCTTAAAGTGAAACAATAAAAGTGAAATATTCCTTTAAATTTCGTACCTGGGGACTGTCTATAGCAGGGGTGGGCAATTATTTTTTCGATGGGGCCACATGAGAAACTACAAATATTTTGGAGGGCCGGGCCAAAAGGCTAAACTCAATACTGCATAAAATCAATTGTATTTCTTTATAAAAAGCAGTAAATATCATTGTTGGACAACTGGTACGAGTACTTGTTATAGACATGGCACAGGAGGGGGACAGAGGCTGGGGACATGACACAGGAGGGGGACAGAGGCTGGGGACATGACACAGGAGGGGGACAGAGGCTGGGGACATGGCACAGGAGGGGGACAGAGGCTGGGGACATGGCACAGGAGGGGGACAGAGGCTGGGGACATGACACAGGAGGGGGACAGAGGCTGGGGACATGACACAGGAGGGGGACAGAGGCTGGGGACATGACACAGGAGGGGGACAGAGGCTGGGGACATGACACAGGAGGGGGACAGAGGCTGGGGACATGACACAGGAGGGGGACAGAGGCTGGGGACATGACACAGGAGGGGGACAGAGGCTGGGGACATGACACAGGAGGGGGACAGAGGCTGGGGACATGACACAGGAGGGGGACAGAGGCTGGGGACATGACACAGCAGGGCATGGGGACAGGCAGCATGGCATGGAGACACACAGCAGGGCATGGGGCAAAGAGAAGGGCATCGAGGCACACATCAGAGCATGGGGCAGACTGCTGGGCATGGGTCACAGAACAGGGTGTGGGGCAGACATCAGGGCATGGGGACACACAGAACGGCACGGGACACAGAGCAGGGCACGGGGCACAGATCAGGACTTATTGGAATCTGGAAGCTGCCTTTAGCAAGGAGACCCACAGATCCTGCGATCCTATGTGAATTAGTAACAGGTACATTGTACCCCTACAATTTCACCCAAAAAACTGTCAAAAATTGTAAAAAAGACAGGAGACACTTCAGGACAAGTCCTTTATTACAAAATAAAAAAAAATTCAGGCAATGTCCATTTAATTTGCGGCACCCAAAAAAAAGAAAAAAAGCTGCAACAGCTCTGCCTCCATAGGCGGCTCCCGCTCACTGATATGTCTGCCGCTGTGACAGCTGTAACATAGCTGAGGGCTGGGCCACCTGGTGATGTAACTGGGTGACCCCACCCCGCCCTGACGTCACAGGGAGTTGAATGGACGATTAGTTTTAAATTACCTTTTTACCTTTAGAAATGTAATTTTGCTGCAGTACTGTTCTAAACACTGGAAAATGTGCCACTTTACAGGCATACTATAGACACCCCCCAGGTACGAAATTTAAAGGAATATTTCACTTTTATTGTTTCACTTTAAACATTATTAAAATCACTGCTTCCGAAAAATGGCCATTTTTAAAATGTTTTTTTTTTTTTGCATTGATACATGTCTCCTGGTGCAGGACCCACCCAGGTTCCCAAACACTTTTTATGACAATACATGCTTTTAAAATGAGCACTTTTGGTTTTTCATGCTCGTGTTCATGTCCGAAACAAAATTTAAAAGAAAATTGCGTGGGGGTCCCCCAAATTCCATACCAGGCCCTTCAGGTCTGGTATGGATTTTAAGGGGAACCCTGTGCCAAAATAACAAAAAATGGCATAGGGGTCCCCCCAAAAATCCATACCAGACCCTTATCCAAGCACACAACCTGGCAGGCCCACAGGAAAAGAGGAGTGGACGAGTGAGCGCCCCCTCCTGAACCATACCAGGCCACATGCCCTCAACATGGGGAGAATGCTTTGGGGTCTGGACCCCAAAAAACCTTGTCCCCATGTTGATCGGGACAAGGGCCTCTGCCCCACAACCCTTGCCTAGTGGTTGTGGGGGTCTGCGGGCGGGGGGGGGGGTTTATCAGAATCTGGAAGCCCCCTTTAACAATGGGACCCCCAGATCCTGGGAAACCTGTGACCAGGTGGCCCCGCCCTCAGCTATATAAGAGTTGTCAAAGCGAGAAAAGCGTCATTCAGCGGGAGCTTATGGAGGCTGATCTGTTGAGGATTTTTTTTATTCTGTCATCGGCGCAAGATAAATTTACATTGCTGGATTTTTAATTATTATTTATTTTTTTAATAAAGAACTTGTCCCAAGCTGTCTCTTGTTTTTTTTGTTTTACACTTTTTTGGTGAAATGGTAGGGGTACAATGTACCCTGTTACCAATTCCCATGGGGGCAGGATCTGGGGTTCCCCTTGTTAAAGGGGGCTTCCAGATTCTGATAGGTCCCCTGCCCGCAGACCCCCACAACCACTGGGCAAGGGTTGTAGGGATGAGGCCCTTGTCCCCATCAAAATGGGGATAAGATGCTTTGGGGTCCAGACCTTAAAGCACCCTCCCCATGTTGAGGGCATGTGGCCTAATTAGCTCAGGAGGGGGGGGCGCTCTCTCGTCCCTCCTCTTTTCCTCTGGCCTGCCAGGTTGCATGCTCAGATAAGGGTCTGGTGTGGATTTTTGGGGGGACCCCTACGCCATTTTTTTTTTATTTTGGCACAGGGTTCCCCTTAATATCCATACCAGACCTGAAGGGCCTAGTAATGGACTGGGGGGAACCCATGCCATTTTTTTTCAATTAATTGTATCTGTATTGCCAAGACCCGACAATTTATTACAGTCATGATCAGTTTTAAATTACTTTTTTCCTTTAGAAATGGCATTTTGCTGTGGGACTGAACTAAACACTGGAAACATTTGCCACTTTACAGGCATACTATAGACCCCCAGGCATGAAATTTAA
This sequence comes from Rana temporaria, assembly GCF_905171775.1. NCBI lineage: Eukaryota > Metazoa > Chordata > Amphibia > Anura > Ranidae > Rana > Rana temporaria. The sequence goes on from NC_053493.1 coordinate 225,255,181, forward strand.
AGGAATATTTCACTTTTATTTTTTCACTTTAAGCATTATTAAAATCACTTCTCCCAAAAAAAAATCAGTTTTTAAAACTTTTTTTTGAATTGAAAAATGTCCCCTAACACTTTGTATGACAATACCATGCACATAAGCCTTTAAAATTAGCACATTTGTTTTTTTTTATGTTTGTGTCCCATAGACTTTAACGGTGTTCGCACGTTCAAACAATTTTTTGGCCTGTTCGCAAGTTCTGGTGCCAACTGAACCAGGGGGTGTTTGGCTCACCCTTAGTGCTCAGATCTTGAGGCTGCTGACACCTCCGACATACCAGAATACGGAAAGGGAATAGTCGGCACTCAGGATGACATTTAAAATGGTATTTCTTTATTTAAAGCGGGGGTTCACCCTATCGACGGGAAAAAAAAAAAAAAATTTTCTTTTACCTTTAAATCAGGCATTGTAGCGCGAGCTACAGTATGCCTGTCCCGAATTTTTTCCCCCCATACTCACCTTGTAGTCGTCCATCGAAGATACCGGGGAATGGGCGTGCCTCTGGAGACGGAGGATGATTGACGGCCGGCTCTGGCGCGTCACGCTTCTCCGGAAATAGCCGAAATAGGCTTGGTCTTCACGACGCGTGCGCATAGCCTGTGCGCACGCGCCGTGAAGAGCCGAGACCTACTCCGGCTGTCTTCGGGGAGAGTGACGTGCCAGGGCCGGCCGTCAATCATCCTCCCTCTCCATAGGCACGCCCATTCCCCGCGGAAGCCGAAATCTACGATGGACGACTACGAGGTGAGTACGGGGTTAAAAAAATCGGGACAGGCATACTGTAGCTCGCGCTACAATGCCTGTCTCGATGGTAACATCAAGTACGAGAGGGTGAACTACCGCTTTAATACATGTACAAAGCTGTAAAACAGCCTACATGTTTCAGATGTTATGACTGATAAAAAAACGAAATAAGTAAAACTTAATTATTATAAACAAAGGTCACATGATTAACCAACACAGATGAATATAAATGCAAAAGAGAAAAACGGGCATATAAAAAGTGACCCATAATAGCATGCTTATTTTGTAATTTTTCCAAAATGGAACATCATAAAAATAGTAGGTTCTACATAAAGATGATATTGCCTAGATACTAAATTAATAATAAAAAAATAAAAAATATTATTTTGTAAGCATATGAAAAGCCTGGCATATAAAAGGAAATCCACAATAACATACATAATTAGTATTACTCAAAACAGAACATCATTATGTCAGTGGATGCTTCATAAAGATTGCATTATCAGGACATAAAATAAATTAAAATATATAAAAAAAAGCACAACAAAAACAAAAATATTTTACATATAATAAGCTAGACATATTAAAACCAACCCACAGTAACATGCATGGTTTATAAGCCCAACATGACATGCAGTGAAACACATCATAGGAAATGAAGACGTATCCAGTAAACTTCACATTCTAAAAATCTGTGATGTCTGCCCCCCCACCCCACACTCGGCTGCAGGTAAAATCCTCTCTATACCACAAAAAGAAAAAGAGAATATATTTCCCCTGTGTACATCTCTAAAATGCTTTGACACATTGGAGATATTTCTGGCATTGAGGTTAAAACTGTCACAGTAATGTTCCGAGATGCGTGTGCTTAAGAGCCGTATGGTACAGCCCACATGTTGCACTTTACATTTATCACATTGGATTAGATATACCACATGATCCGAACCACAATTAATGTATTGTGCAATTTTTTGTGTCTCTACTGTAGCAAAAGATGTAATAATCTTATTGGGTTTTTGAACCTGACAATATTTGCATGTACTGACCCCATGATGTGTTCCATTGCACAGAATCATCCCGGATTTTCCCTTTTTAATTTTTAATTCATCTATGTTGGTTAATCATGTGACCTTTGTATATACTATTTAAGTGTTACTTATTTCGTTTTTTTTTACATTGTACATGTATTTAATGAAGAAATACCCTTTTGGATGTCATCCGAAGTGCCGAACATCCTTTTCCTTATTCTGATTCATTTGCTGTTTTGGCATACATTTCATTTGATCTCTACCTATTAAGCTATCAATGTCACTGCTAGGATGTGTCACTAAGATTTTAGCTAGTAATTTGGCATAGTTTTGCCATAAAATAGGGTGGTAGTTAGACCAGGTAGTACAATTAGTATTGGGGTTGAGTAGCATACAGGTGGTGAAAGTTCTGCCAGAATATCATTATAGAGAAGTATCTGATGGGGACAACTATATCTACAATTCTTGTTGTAATATAGGGCTGTAACCAACTGGGACTGGACATTTAAGCAGCTTTAAAGTGATATTAAAGGTTCCCTTTTTTTTCTTTTTTAAATAACAAACATATGATACTTACCTCCACTGTGCAGTTAGTTTTTCAGAATGGCCCCGATCCACCTGTTTTGGGGTCCCACGGTGGCTCTCGCGGCTCCTCCCCGCATTAGATAACCATTTTCTGGGAAGCTCCCTCCTGAGGGGGTTACCTTGCGGGTGCACTCCTGTGTCATACACTTGGTGTCCATAGACGCAGAGTGTATGACTCAGCCCCACCCCCCGGTGCCCACGTCATTGGATTTGATTGACAGCGGTGGGAGCCAATGGCTGCCCTGCTATCAATCTATCCAATCAATGCTGGAACTCCAAGGAGAGAAGGACGGCGGGGACGCACCCATGGAAATTCGGGTAAATTCAGGTAAGTAAAACGGGTGGCTGGGGGACCGGACACTGCAAGGTGTTTTTTCACCTTAATGCAACCCCTTTAAGGACTTGATCACTTAGTGCACTTTTGGGAGAGAAAATGGGGTTTACAGTAGCTGAAGTTTATTTGGAATATTAGAAAGAAAGAGGTCTGAAAATAATGTTTGTCAAAGGTTGTGGGGGTCTGATATAATTTAGCAGGATCATTTTGGAACTCTGGCAGAATTTAAATTGGATTGCTTGTGTATTCAGTTGTATTGGTTTTTAAGAGTATACTTTTTAGAAGTGGGTCAAGTCTGAATAACCTATTGGCAAGGACAGTGTGCAGTTTATTGCCACATAGTGTACATATATCATTTTTTCTTAGTCCATCTAATTTAAGAAGCTAAGCATAGTTAGGATTAAGAGTGAACTTGTACTGGGTGCTTGAGGTTTTAAAGTTTGTTTCTAGTTATTTTGTGATGCATGGTAGCATTGCTTGTTTTTGTTTAGGAGAAAGTCGTTCATATACTTGTGGTTTTATGAACAGTGATATCAGGAAAGAAGGACAATGGCATCATGGAATGACCATAGAATAGTGACGATAGCACAGGACTGAAACAGAGGTATAGTTTGCTTGGCAGATGATGTTTTTCTGTGGGGACTTAAAATTGTAAAAAAAAATTCAGCCATTTATTGGAATTCAGGGCATATAACATTATGTGATAGGATATTTAAAGCCATAGTGGTATGTTACATAAGAAAGAGGAGGTAATAGGCATCCAGTTTTTGGTTAGCATGGGATCCATCCTCAAGGGAATAAGGGAGGTGGATGGGGGAGGGAACAGGAACAGGAAAAATAAAGAGGAGAAGGACATAGCAGGTAAAGCCCCCCTTTTTTTTTGCAAAAACATTGTTTTTCTTCAACACATTCCACATATAAGTGAGGCCCAGAGTCGGTCCCATTTTTTTTATTTCACCTAACTTCAAAAAATTAAAATAAATTGGTAAATTAGTCCCTTATAATATTTAGGTTTAATTTTTTAAAGTGGAGTTCCACCCAAAAAATTAACTTCCACTTTAAAGAAAGGTGACCCCCTGACATGCCACATTCGGCATGTTATTTTTTTGGTGGGGAGCGGAAACCCTCTTTTTAGAGGGTTTCAGCTCCCACTTCCTCCCTAGGCCACCTCGGCGATCGGAAGCAAGTCATCTCTCCCCTTCCCTCTCCGTAATCATCTGGGACACCTCACAGATCCCAGATGATTGCTTGGCCAATCACAGTGCACAGCGCGGCTCGCGCATGTGCAGTGCGTGCCCGGCTGTGAAGTCACAGTTGGACACCCACAGTGACAATGCCGTCACCGCGGAGAGGAGGGGGAGACGAGCGGGGCTTCGTTCCCCACATCGCTGGACCCTGGGACAGGTAAGTGTCCGATTATTAAAAGTCAGCAGCTGCAGTATTTGTAGCTGCTGACTTTTAACCACTTGACCACTGGGCACGTAAACCCCCTTAATAACCAGACCAATTTTCAGCTTTCGGTGCTCTCACAATTTGAATGACAATTACTCAGTCATATAACACTGTACCCAAATGAAATTTTCGTCCTTTTTTTCACACAAATAGAGCTTTCTTTTGGTGGTATTTAATCACCATTGGGTTTTTTATTTTTTGCGCTATAGGAGAAAAAAGACTGAAAATTCTGTAAAAAAAAAAAATTTTTCTTTGTTTCTGTTATAAAATTTGGCAAATTTAGTATTTTTTCTTCATTCTTTTGCATAAATGTGAAAGATGAAGTTACGCCGAGTAAATAGATACCCAACATGTCACCCTTCAAAATTGCACACGCTCGTGGAATGGCGCCAAACTTCGCTACTTAAAAATCCCCATAGACAACGTTGCAGGGTATTGTGGGGTATTGCGGAGTATTGCGGGGTATTGCGGAGTATTGTGGGGTATTGCGGAGTATTGCGGGGTATTGCAGGGTATTGCGGGGTATTGCGGGGTATTGCGGGGTATTGTGGGGTATTGCGGAGTATTGCGGAGTATTGCGGAGTATTGCGGAGTATTGTGTTTTTTTGGGAGGCATTGCGGAGTTTTGCGGGGCATTGCGGAGTATTGCGGGGCATTGCGGAGTATTGCGGGGCATTGCGGAGTATTGCGGGGCATTGCAGAGTATTTTGGGGCATTGCAGAGTATGGGGGCATAGCAGAGTATGGGGGCATAGCAGAGTATGGGGGCATAGCAGAGTATGGGGGCATAGCAGAGTATGGGGGCATAGCAGAGTATGGGGGCATAGCAGAGTATGGGGGCATTGCAGAGTATGGGGGCATTGCAGAGTATGGGGGCATTGCAGAGTATGGGGCATTGCAGAGTATGGGGCATTGCAGAGTATGGGGGCACTGCAGAGTATGGGGGTAATATTGCAGAGTATTGCACAGGGAGGGATGTATGGCTGGATCTGTGACTGAATGTGTCACAGATCCAGCCCGCAGCAGCAGCAGCAGCTGCTGCTGCTTCTGCTCTCTCCCCTCTCCTCTCTCACACTGTACCGTTCGGTACAGAGAGGAGAGGGAGGAACCGGCGTCATCACATGACGCCGGTTTGTTTACTAGTGATCGCTCCGTCATTGGACGGAGCGATCACGTGGTAAACCGCCGCTATCAGCGGCGATTTACCGTGATCCGTGATCAGTCGGGTCCGGAGGACCCGGCGATCACGGAGACTCCCGTGTGCGCGCCCCACAGGGCGCGCGGGAGCGCGATTCTAGGAGGACGTACATTGACGCCCTCCTAGAGTTAAGCAACCGCCTTGTAGACGTATTTTGTCTATAGGGCGGTTGCTAACTGGTTAATATTTTTTGTTTAGGTGAAACACCTCTTTAAGTCATTGGCTGGTGAATCATCACGATGAAAAAAAATGTTTTGCCTTACAGGTACACTTTACACTGACTTTCTAACATTAACTCCATGTTTTCCTTGGGACTCTCAAGGGTGTCTTCAAGTTGGCAGGTACGAGTGTTTAATAATTGTATTCAATTTCACCCATTTCCATATAATATAATGGTAATTTAACTGTGTGTGTGTATGGTAAAATTAAATAAAGGGCACTAAAATGTAAGTGGCAGGAGCTAATAGGAGCTAATAGGGTACTGATACAATGTTCAATGTAAAAAACTGTGGAATATGTTACCACTCACAAAAAGGGAAAGAACAAGTACCCTCATTGGAAGCAACCTTTTTGTGTCCTGTACCAGAGCCCATAAAATTTTTGACTTCTCTTAATTTTTTTTCCCAAGGTCAACAGTCATCTGGACTAATAGTGAAGGTAAATCTTCCAGTGTGAGTAGTAAAAAAACAAACAATTCTATTACATCACTTTCTTCAAAGGTAGAAAAAAAGTTAAGGCTAGAAGTCTGCTTTACTAAGATAGTCATCACCCACAACACAAATTGTAATAATGAATTTTCTATTCACCTAAAAAGGCTGTTTATGACAGTTCTCCTTATCAATCTATATCTCTAACAAAATAAAAAATAAATGGTTATCTAACTAACCTGCTTATCTAAATGACTGCTTTGAACATCTGTTGTCTCAGTAATATGATTTATTAACTCTTTATTTCTTAGGAGAATACAATTTTCTTGTAATTGACAATATTCAGTCTCTAACTATATGACAAAATTTATATGTCATCTTCTCATTCTGCTTTAATGTAATTTGCTGCAAGTTACTAGGAATTATATTCTGCTAGTTTACATAAATTATAAAATGTAACATTTTACTTGCTTTGAGCAATGCTTAGTACATTGTTAAAGTAAAAAATGATAGAGTTCCCGCTGTCGTGGTTTGGTAAAATAAACGCCATTAAAATGACAATCCTACCAAAACTACTTTACCTCTTTAGAGTACTTCCCATCCCCATACCGGCTTATTACTTTAGAATAATCCAAAAAAGAGTTTCATCCTTCATATGGGGCTCCTCCAAACCAAGAATTAAACCCCAAACCCTGCATTTACCCAAAGTTAACGGAGGTCTGGGTTATCCCAACTTCTTACATTACTATCATGCGGCACAATTAGCAAATTTAGTGAAGTACCACGCAAAACACGAATCACCACTGTGGGTGGCTATAGAAGCGTTAGAAAGCGACCCTATCTCAATTTCCAACATGCTCTGGATCTCCCCAAAATTACGCAAATATGTAAGTAATCCCATTCTTAAACATTCACTATCCTTATGGGACAAAATCAAATCTAAACACCGTCTACAATCCCCGCACTCGCCATTACTCTCATTCAAGAACCCTGCATTTTACCCAGCGTGGGTTTATCCGGGCACTTTCAAAGAATGGGTGAAAAGGGATTGCACTCAAAAATATAAATTTTTAAATTCTTCTTCCATTATTCCCTTCCCAACATTATGTGAATCATATGGTATCCCTCAAAAAGGAACTCTTCAGGTACCTGCAAATAAAAAATTTCTTTCAACCCCCGGCAGACACATCTGCCCTGCCAACTCAGCTGTCAGTCTTTGAAACCATTTGTACAAAAGATCCTCACGCAAGAGGCCTGATATCTGCCATTTACTCCCAAATATCTACACAACCCAACACAGGGAAACTTTTATATGTCCGCCGATGGGAGGAGGACTTGAACACAGAATTGAGTGACTCGGACTGGAGTCAAATATGGTATAATATCAAAACAGCAGGGGATGCTCTAACATAGGAACTTATTATCACACCTGGTGGTCGTGCCCGAAAGCGCAAACATTTTGGCTGAAAATATTTCAAATAGCAAACATTTTAACGGGAAAGAATATTACGCTAGACCCCAAAATAGCTTTACTCAACTTAAAACCTATTGAAATATCGAATGCGCAATTTAAACTTATAAGACAACTTTTTACAGCCGCTAAGCAAACACTTGCAAAAGCATGGAAATCCCCAAATTTGTCAGTGGAGGAAGTTCACACCAGAACAAATACAGCAATGACTCACGCCAAAATGTCGGCCATAGACACGGACACGATTACCAAGTTCGAACAAGAATGGAAACCTTGGATTACTTATACAATGTCTAATACTTTTAATAATGATGTCTTGATGCCATGGTAGCCCAGCCATTGTAGCGATTGCTGCATTTGTTGCATAATGAAGTCGTCTCTCGGCCTAGTCCTGCGGACTCCCTTGCATTATCCTCTCCCTCCTGTCCCCCCCCCCCTTTTCTGTTTTGTTTTGTTTCTGTCTTTGTTTTTGTCCTTGCGTTATGGACCGCAACTAGGATTACAATATATATTCTACTTTAGCTACCTTTGATGGATAACAAATGTTGAAGCTTTCACTGTGGTACATGATAAGCAGATCTGTTATTGGATATATTAATATAGAATGTATGGCATTAAGTTAAACTTCGAGTTACTCTACCACGGAAATATCATACTGTAAGAACGTTACAAACTTTTTCAACAAGGACATATCGTTATTGTTATAGGAAATTTTCAAGATAACATACATGCGAAAGAATTTTCTCCTTACTTGTAATGTTTTTTATTTTACAATGTTTGTACAATTCCTTTGACAAATCACAAATAAAGATATTTGACAAGGAAAAAATGATAGAGTATACTGTATATATTATCAGATTGTATCTTTTGTGTTGATTTATAGTAAAATAGTAATTATACAGTGAGGCACTGGCTGGAAGGATTGGGAAAGGTGTCCTCTCGGTTCCCCACACATAGAGAATTTTTTTTTCAGAATCTTAATAAGTTTTGTTATGAGTTCTGGAGCCCAGATCTTTGTATAGCTTTGGGTGGGATAAAGTCTAATAGCCAGATTCACGTAGGCGTGCCTAACGTTAGGCAGGCGTAGCGTATCTCACATACGCTATGCCGCCGTAAGTTAGAGAGGCAAGTGCTGTATTCACAAAGCACTTGCGTCCTAAGTTACGGCGGCGTAGCGTAAATGTGACGGCGTAAGCACGCCTAATTCAAATTGGGAAGAGGTGGGCGTGTTTTATGGTAATAAGGCATGACCCCACGTAATTGACGTTTTAAACGTACGGTGCATGCGCCGTCCGTGGACATAACCCAGTGCGCATGCTCCAAATTACGCCGCAAAGACTCATTGGTTTTGACGTGAACGTAAATTCACGGACGACTTATGCAAACAACGTAAACATTTTAAAATTTGACGCGGTTCCGACGTCCATACTTAACATTGGCTGCGCCATCTTTTTGGTGGTTTATCTTTACGCCTGATAACGCCTTACGTAAACGGCGTATCTTTACTGCGACGGGCAAGCGTATGTTCATGAATAGGCGTATCTCGCTGATTTACGCATTCTAGGCGTAAATCAGCATACACGCCCCTAGCGGCCAGCGTAAATAATTAGCTAAGATACGACGGCGCAGGCGGTCGTATCTTGGCAACATTTAAGCGTATCTCAATTTGAGAATACGCTTAAACATACAACGGCGCAGATTTGGAGTTACAACGGCGTATCTACTGATACGCCGGCGTAACTCTACTTGAATCTGGCTATAAATTCCTATTTCCACATCTTACCTGATAGACAGACCTTATTGTTATTAGTCTCAGTTGTGCAAAGGCCTTTTTCTATGTGAACTGACTAATGCTCTGGGCGTCTGTTAGGCCTCGTACACACGACAGAGTTTCTCGGCAGAATTCGTCGAGAATCTCGGTGAAGAGCCGGATTCTGTCGAGAAACTCGGTCGTGTGTACATTTTCGGCCCGATGGAGCCGCCGAGGAACTCGTCGAGCAAATAGAGAGCAGGTTCTCTATTTTCTCGATGGCAGTGGATTTTGGCTCGACGAGTTCTTCATCGGGCTGTTTTTTAAACGAGAAACTCGGTCGTGTGTATGCTAAGAAACCTGTCAAAAACTTAGACACTGGAGACCAACATAGGTAAAACTAGCGTTTGGAATGGAGATAGCACATTCGTGTCGCTTCCAACATTATTTAATCGTTTATTTGCAGCGCTTTACACAATTTTTTCTAAGGGCACAAAACAGCAATATAATAATTTTTTTTTACGATATTCACTTATAATTCCTTAAAATTAGGTGGAACCTTTTTCTTACTGGACTCAATATTTTTTTATTTTTTTATTGTCACCTTATTTTGGTCGTGTGTTTTAAATCCTGCTTTTAATATTCACCTTAATTTTAAATTTTAAAAAAATGCAAATACTTTTTTTTTTTGTAATGTCAAGTTCCCCCCATAGAAACCTTATTGCTTTGTCTTATCTCATGTGTCCCTTTCAAATTACACCTTATATCCAATTTTTTAAAAATAAGAACCTGCCTTCTCACTTGCAAAATTGAAATGTAAAAAAATACAAGGACAAGTATGAACTGTAAAAAAAAAAATGTACCATTTATTTTGGTAATAAAAATAAATTTAACCACTTCAATACCGGGCTTTAAAACCCACCTCCTTCCCGGGCCTATTCTGGCACTTCTCTCCTACATGTACAAATCATCATTCTTTTGCTAGAAAATTACTCAGAACCCCCAAACATTATATATGTTTTTTTAGCAGACACCCTAGGGAATAAAATGGCGGTCATTGCAACTTTTTATCTTGCACCGTATTTGCGCAATAATTTTTCAAACGGCTTTTTTTTGTAAAAAAAATGGTTTCATAAATTAAAAAATAACAAAACAGTAACGTTAGCCCAATTTTTTGGTAAAATATGAAAGATGATGTTACGCCGAGTAACTAGATACCTAACATGTCACGCTTTAAAATTGCGTACACTCATGGAATGGCGTCAAACTTCGTTACTTAAAAATCTCCATAGGCTACACTTTAAAATTTTTACAAGTTGCCAGTTTAGAGTTACAGAGGAGGTCTAGTGCTAGAATTGTTGCACACGCTCTAACGCACGCGGCGACACCTCACATGTGTGGTTTGAACGACGTTTACATACGTGGGCGGGACTTACGCGTGCGTACGCTTCTGAGCGCGAGCTACCGGGGACAGGGGCATTTTAATTTTTTTATTATTATTTTTTATTTTTTATTTGACATATTTCTTTATTTTTTACACTTTTTTTTACACTTTTTTTTTTTTTAATCGCTTTTATTCCTATTACAAGGAATGTAAACATCCCTTGTAATAGGAATGTGTGTGACAGGTCCTCTTTAAGGAGAGATGCGGGGTCAATAAGACCCCACATCTCTCCTGCAGGCTGGAAAGAATGAGATCGTGAAAAAAAATTCACAGATCTCATTCAAACTAGCCGCAATTGCGGTTTGTTTACTTACGGGGACCCGGGCGTGACGTCATCACATCGCGCCCGGGCCTCCGACGGTCATAGAGATGACTGGTGACCAGATGGTCATCAGTCTTCTCTATGGCAAACATCCGGCGGACGGCGATCATCTCTCCGGGCCCCCGGTGGGACGGGAGAGCCCGGAGAAGCACCGGATGGCGGCGGGAGGGGGGGATGTCCCCTCCCGCCGCCTGTAAGAACGATCTAGCGGCGGAACCGCCGCTATGATCGTTCTTACGGTGCGCAGGATCGCCGCCGCTAAAAAATGATATCTCAATGATGCCTCCGGGTGCAGGCATCATTGAGATATCCCCCCCGCAAAGCCCATCACGTCATATGACGTCCACCCAGGATAACAGGTCCCCGTTTTGGACGTCATATGACGGCGTGCGGGTGTCAAGTGGTTAATATGCAAAAGTCAGCACTGGAGAGCTTGCTGCCATTTGTGCACAGCCAGGTGTGGCCTGATGTGACTGGTGATCAGTTGGAGGCCAAAATGGGGACTTGAGAGGTTCATTCAGGAAGTCACGCATCAAGGTCTTGGACTCCCCGAGGTCAGAAACTGGAGCAGGGCAGGCAGATGTCACCAGGTTGTGGTACTACAGCAGCCTGAACTCTGGTACACCACATGGAAGTAAGGGAGTCACTTTCTGGATTTCTTCAAGGCCTTCCTTGGTGGCTTCCCTGCAGCCTGCTCTTTCACCTTCTCTGCAGCCTTCTCAGCAGCCTTCCTCTTCTGCCTGGCTGGAGGTGGTGCCACAGGGGTAGTACTCATGCCAGGAGGAGGAGTAGACGAAGGTGGTGGAGGATGAGTAGCCGACGGTGGTGGAGGAGGAGGTGGAGGAGGAGGAGGAGCAGTAGAAGGAGGAGGAGTAGTAGAAGGAGGAGGAGCAGTAGAAGGAGGAGGAGTAGAAGGAGGAGTAGAAGGAGGAGGAGCAGTAGAAGGAGGAGTAGAAGGAGGAGGAGCAGTAGAAGGAGGAGGAGTAGAAGGAGGAGGAGCAGTAGAAGGAGGAGGAGTAGAAGGAGGAGGAGCAGTAGAAGGAGGAGGAGTAGTAGAAGAAGAAGAGGAAGCAGAATGTTCAGATGGAGCAGGAGAAGAAGAGGAAGCAGAATGTTCAGATGGAGCAGGAGAAGAAGAGGAAGAAGAATGTTCAGATGGAGCAGGAGAAGAAGAGGAAGAAGAATGTTCAGATGGAGCAGGAGAAGAAGAGGAAGAAGAATGTTCAGAAGGAGCAGGAGAAGAAGAGGAAGAAGAATGTTCAGGTGGAGCATGAGAAGAAGAAGAAGGTGGGGGAGCTTGAGAAGGAGCATGAGAAGAAGAAGAAGAAGAAGGTGGGGGAGCTTGAGAAGGAGCATGAGAAGAAGAAGAAGAAGAAGAAGAAGAAGAAGGTGGGGGAGCTTGAGAAGGAGCATGAGAAGAAGAAGAAGAAGAAGGTGGGGGAGCTTGAGAAGGAGCATGAGAAGAAGAAGAAGAAGAAGAAGAAGAAGGTGGGGGAGCTTGAGAAGGAGCATGAGAAGAAGAAGAAGGTGGGGGAGCTTGGGAGTTATGTGGTGTGTGAGGATGGGGATGGCGGCAAATCACAGTGTCCTCCGTGAGAAGACCCCTCACCCCCTGATTTGCGAGGGTGATGAGGAGGCCCTCAAAGAGGAGGCGTTGGTCTAATGTCATTTCTGACATTTTGGCCAAAACCACTGTTACAAATCCCTCCTGAGCAGTGGGAGGCTGTTGCAGGGTTGCATGGGCGTCCCGAATGAGGGCTAGTGAGGCGTCACGCACCCTTGTATCCCTCACCTGCCTTCTCGGACGCAGACGAAGAGGAGACACCTGGCATCTTGTGCTTGGCCCAGCAACCTCGTGCAACCCACTTGGGCCTGCCACCTCATCCGCTCCACTTGGGCCTGCCACCACGTTACTGATACTTGGGCCTGCCAACACGTCCAAGATACTTGGGCCTGCAGCCTCCTCCAAGCCACTCACCCTGTCCTCCTCCTGCCTGGCATTTTCCTGATCCTCCTGCTGCCTGGTCTCGTCCTGTGTATGGAAAAAAAGTAAAGTTTTACTATTTTAAAAAAATTTTGTTTTATTTATTTAAGCTCCTGACTGTTGCATTTTTTTTTTGTCACGACTTAGCTAAGCCAATCATTCTGACCCATGTTTTATGGTCAATCACACCACAAAAATTCATGGCCAATACTGACAAATTTTAGGAATAACACTTTTAGATCTAATTTTTATTTACCTTTAATATCTTAATTTACATCTCTTTAACAACATTTAAACACCACACATTTGCACATTGAAAGTACTATATACCTGGCTCCAGCTGGGCAAATCCGGATCTTCATCCAGGATGGAAGGCTGCTGAGAGGGTTCATCTGCAGAGGGAGCAGCAGGTTGGCTGGAGGGAAGGCTGGACCTTCTGTGGCTTCTGGGGGGAAGGCTAGAAAGTGACTCCCTTACCTCCAGGTGTTCATCCAGGAAGCTCAGTTTGCTGTAGTACCACAACTTGGGTTTAAATACCCGCCCTGCTCCAGCTCCAGACCTCATCGAAGCCAAGACCTTGTTGCGTGCCTTCCTGTAGGTGCCTCTCAAGGTCCCAATTTTGACCTCCAACTGGTCAGTTGTCACATCAAACCCCACCTGTCTCCGCACAAGTGGGAGCAGGCTCTCCAGTGCAGTTTTGCGCAATTCTCTATTTCTAGAGATGGGGTCTTTGGTGGCCCACAGAACAGGAAGTTCTTGCCACCTATCAATGAAGATCTCCAAGAAGTCGGGTCGGTTAAAGAGATTCATCTTTTCCTGTCCAAAACCAAGGATAAAAAAATAATGTCACTACACAATCTATAAAGTCAATTACTCTTTCTCACAAGCTAGCCCTTAAAGGGTCACTAATGGATAACTATATTTTTGGAGGAAATGACTGTTTACAGTGTCTAGAGACATACAAGTGCATACATATAATGTGCCTCTAGTTTCACTTTTGGTTTTAAATTTATTTAATGTTTCTGTGAAGTAAAGAGACACACAGAACCCAAAAAAAATAAAAGCAGGGCATATTTTAATTTCTAAAATTATTAGCATTGTTTTGGTGGATTTTTACACACACAGCTTAGACCACAGTGACAAGCTCCCCTGATAAATTTGAGAGGGAGCCAGAGAACCAGGAAGTGATGATTTATGCAAATGATTACAGCTGCTTAAAAGCAAAAAGGGACAATGAGGACATGAAATCAAGACTGATATAATGTAAAGTTAGTTATTTCTGCCCCAAACAATTTTGGCTTATTGCTCCTTTAAATGTCTGTCTTTCCTGAATATGCCACTGCTGTCCCAAGTTCGAAGCATACCTACACGCTTGTCGTTCAAACGTCTTTCTTACGCAACCCGGTCGTATGGACGCTACATGTGTTCGAGCCTTATATACACTCCGCACACGACATCCGCCCATGCTTAAAAAAAATTGATGTTTCCCCCCCGCCCCTTATCTTCCGTCGCAAAAACGACAAGGAGGAATTGGCAGCAGATCATGTTGGGTCAGTTCCTAGGAAACAGATGACCAGTTGTGTCGAACTAATAAGCCAGATCTCATCCTCATTTGTGTATGAAACGTTAGTTAGAGAAAAGCACTCCCGATATAGTTTGGTCAAGACATAAAAGCGACCATTTGCATCATGTTTAAACCGACTTGTTTTTAGAAGACATCCTGATGAGAACCGAGATTGCCCACACAACAGTAGTTGGATCAAAATGCATAATCAAAGCGTTGTTTACGTACGACGGCACTATAGCGGACCATTACCTTCAAATTTCAAACTGGCTATGTTTTAATTTATGAACCTAAGATGTAGGCCACAAAATCATTCAATCAAGAAAAACATGTAAAATGTAGTTACATACCGGTCTTTGACCCGATCGTTATCTCCGGCCGTCTTCCACAAACTGTGAACGCCCCTTTTACTCACGTGGTAGCCCTTTATACACGCGCATGTGGGACTTTACGCACGTCTCCCCGCCCCTGACGTTCATGGTGTCGTATTTTCCCCGCCCCTTTTCCATCTTTTTTTTGTTGGAAGCACATGGAGAATATGGCAGCACGGCGAATCCGTTGTAAGGCCTCCAACATGACCTTTGAGGAAATGGTGGAGATGGTCCTCATCCTCAAAGCAGAGGACTACGATGGGAGGCATGGGCCATATAAGTACCCTAATAAGGTCAAGGCCCAAATAATGGAGAAGGTGAGGAGGAGTCTCCATCAGAAATTTGGGGTGAAAAGGTCCAAGGAGCAGATCCGGAAAAGGTGGTGTGACCTTAAAAAACGTGAGCCGGAACAAATGAAGAGGATCAGGAGAGTGATTAGAAGAAGTAAGTTTGTTATATATTTTGTAAGATTTGTTCCGCGCCATGTGTTTTTTATTTCAGGTTGTACTGTAATATTTTTTTATGCACAAGAATTTGTCGTCAAACTGGACGTCCATTCGGAACGACTAAATATTGTGTTTAAAATCCTACAAATTATGACATTTTTTTAAAATTGTGGTGAGATCAATCGTGAAAATTATGTAGATGTGCTATTAAAACCACAAAACTTTTTTTACTAATTAAATATACAGTAAAAGGAGAGTCTGCTCAGCAGTCGGTGACACATGTGGACTCATTTGCATAATTGTTGTCCCCTTTAATAACCCATTTTGGGCTTCACACAGAGCTGAGGTGATCCAGTGTATACTTGGTTGGCTTACATGTTTAAAAGTAGACCAAAGCTACAAGATTTGTCAGGATCTTTGTGAATGCCTTCAATCCTGTGTTTTGCCCTGAGGGGTTTTTCTAAACATCAATAGTCCCAGAAATTGTATAAAGTGAATCATATTCCTCTTTCAGGCCTATAAGCTATAAAAATCCTGTTTCCATTTTCTTCATTCTCGTAGGGCGTCATGAAGCAAGAAGGGAGCAAGAAGTCCAGCAAGCCACACCCCCGAGGGATGGTGATGATGCGCAGCCTGCCACCACATCAGGTAAAGTAACATATAACTAACCCAGCTTCAGGTAATGTAGATGTAGGCCTGCCTAATTTAAAAAAAAAATTTTGTCCCACATTTCAGGATCAGGTGGTGGCTTGGACAGGCATACTAAACAGATGCTGATCTCCGAAATATGGGCCTGCAGAGAAGAGGTGGAGGAGATACATCTGGCCAACAGAAAAATAAACGAAAGAGCAAGGAGGGTGGAAACTAAATTAAAAAATTTAATAGATGTTTTGGGGAGAGTCTGAATCAGAAAAAAATACAAAAAAATTTTTTAAATACCAGATTTAGCTGTTTATTTAATTAAAAAAAAAACAAAAAAATAATATAACCAGATTTAGCTGTTTATTTAATTAAAAAAAAACAAAAAAATAATATAACCAGATTTTATACTTTATTTAATTAAAAAAAAACCAAAAAAATAATATAACCAGATTTTATACTTTATTTAATAAAAAAATAAAATAAAATAATATAACCAGATTTGACAGTTTCTTTAATAAAAAAAAAAACAAAAAAAAAAAATAACCAGATTTTAATGTTTATTAAGAAAAAAAACCTAAAAAATTACAAAAATGATTGTATATTGTATGAGCAAAAAAACCAAAAAAATTACAAAAATGATTGTATATTGTATGAGAAAAATGACCAACAAAAATACAAAAATGATTGTATATTGTATGAGAAAAAAAACCAAAAAAATTACAAAAATGATTGTATATTGTATGAGAAAAATCACCCACAAAAATGATTGTATATTGTATGAGTAAAAAAAAACCAAAAATTACAAAAATGATTGTATATTGTATGAGAAAAATGACCAACAAAAATACAAAAATGATTGTATATTGTATGAGAAAAATCACCCACAAAAATACAAAAATGATTGTATATTGTATGAAAAAATCACCCACAAAAATGATTGTATATTGTATGAGAAAAATGACCAACAAAAATACAAAAATGATTGTATATTGTATGAGAAAAATATACCAAAAATTTTTGTAGGGTATTTTGGAAAAAATAAAAATAAAAAAATTAAGAAAATAAAGAGCTTTTGAACATCAAAAAAGTGTGTGGTGTTTTTCCTAAAATACGTTAAATTTTCTATGTGTTTGGTTTGGGGGTCACCTGGGAAATGTTTGCTAGTTGATAATGAAAATACACTTAGTTACACTTAGTAAAGAACTCCAAACAACACAAGCAAGACATAACAAGTTTAGAAAAAAGATTATGATTTATTTTGTTGAAAGCTACAATTAGGGCAAATTTGATTGAGATGGTATTGCCCCCCTACCCATGAAATAGTCCATGTATTTGTCCCGGACTTCACGGGCACTCTGGGGGGGCAGTCCTGTGTGGCCAGCTTCAAGGCCCGCCAAAGTTTCTGCAGGGGTCAAATGTTGTGCCTCGGGCCCAACCAGGGCCATATAATTTGGAGATTGTCTCCGCAAAAAATTGTGGAGAATGCAGCAGGCAAAAATGATTGTATTCCACTTATATTCCGCCATGTGGAGAGAGGTGAGGAAAAGGCGGAACCGGCTGGCCATGATGCCGAAAGCGTTCTCAACCACTCTACGTGCTCGGCCCAGCCGGAAATTAAAGACACTCCTCTCTGGGGTGAGGGTGCGCTGAGGGTATGGCCTCATAAGATGGGGTCCCAGGGCAAACGCTTCATCAGCCAGGAAAACAAATGGCAGGCCTTCTACATTCTGGTCATCCGGTGGCAATGACAGATCATCATCCTGAAGGCGAAGCGCGAACTCCGTCTGCCTGAAGGCTCCCCCATCCGATACCCGTCCATTCATCCCGACATCCACAAAAAGGAATTCATACTGTGCTGACACCACCGCCATCAGCACAATACTGTTGAACCCCTTATAATTAAAGAACTGGGATCCTGAACGGGGTGGAGGCACGATGCGGACGTGCTTCCCGTCGATGGCTCCCCCGCAGTTGGGGAAGTTCCATCGGGTCTGGAAGTCCAAAGCCACAGACTGCCACTCCTGTGGTGTGGACGGAAGCTGGGGAAGAAAAAAAGAAAAAATTAGCCACATAACCTTGCAAGCAGATTATACAAAGACATTATAAGCATTATAACATTTCTGGGAACTAGCATATTATATCTAAATATATTTAGACAATTAACACATTAAACACCCCCTCTGATGGGCCAGTGCCCAAGTTTGGGGGAGGGCTAGATGAGTTTTGGAGTACTAAAAAAATATAATTTTGATTATTGGTGAACATAGACTTTACAACACATTTGGGAGGGGAGGGCTAGATGAGTTTTGGAGTCCTAAAATTTAAATAAAAAAAAATTTAATATTGGTGAACATAGACTTTACAACACATTTTGGAGGGGAGGGCTAGATGAGTTTGGGAGTACTAAAAAAATATAATTTTGATTATTGGTGAACATAGACTTTACAACACATTTGGGAGGGGAGGGCTAGATGAGTTTTGGAGTCCTAAAATTTAAAAAAAAAAAAAATTAATATTGGTGAACATAGACTTTACAACACATTTTGGAGGGGAGGGCTAGATGAGTTTGGGAGTACTAAAAAAATATAATTTTGATTATTGGTGAACATAGACTTTACAACACATTTGGGAGGGGAGGGCTAGATGAGTTTTGGAGTCCTAAAATTTAAATAAAAAAAAATTAAATATTGGTGAACATAGACTTTACAACACATTTTGGAGGGGAGGGGGGGGACATTACAATGGATATAACACAATACATTGGGAAGTGACTAGACTAGGTAGGTTGGGGCCCAGGATAGCATGCTGGGGAGGTAAGTGATGGGAAATATGCATGTAGGCCAAAAAAGGGGCATCAAAGTTTACATCATGCATGGGGGCAAAGGGGACATTCACAGCATATTCCAGACATGGTAATTAGGGAAGGAGGAGATAACTACAAGACATTAGCATACATTATAGACATAAAATGTGAGATTAAAGGAGAAAACTTACCCTCATATATTCCTCCTGCAGAACCTGGATGATGGCAGAGCAGGTGTCAGGAATGATGAGGCCCAGAGCCTGGGGGGAGATGCCCGTGGAGAACTTTAAGTCCTGAAGGCTTCTCCCAGTTGCCAGATAACGGAGGGTGGCAACTAGCCTCTGCTCAGCACTGATGGCTTCCCGCATAACGGTGTCCTGCCTGGCAATATAGGGGGACACCAAAGCCAACAGGTGCTGAAAGACGGGATCAGACATCCTCAGGAAATTCCTGTAATCAACAGGATTATTTTCCTGAAGCTCCCGCAGCAAAGGCATGTGAGAGAATTGGTTCCTACGGAGCAACCAATTCTTGGTCCATGAACGTGTCCTCCTCCTGTTCATGAACTCCTCATCGTCTAGGTCATAAACAAACAGACCTATACTCAGAAGATGCTTAGCACGAAGTCGGCGACGACTAGGTGCCTGCAACATGGCTACAAGGCTAGTTACGAACGACAAATCAGAATTGCACTAAACAGACCGCAGTGAAGAACAGCAAGACCTATGAAGAACGACCCTGACAATGAAAAACGCGGGGACAGGACCGCAATGTAAAACAATACGACCTGACTGCACGTCTCGATTGCCTAGATACGACCCACACAAGTACAAACTGAACGGCAGAGATCAATCTGAAAGCACAAAGACTGAAAAGCACGAATCGTCACTCACCAAACTTTTACTAACACGCGTAAACACGGAATCAGCAAAAGGAGCCCCAAGGGTGGCGCCAACAAAATCAAACCTCCCCTTTATAGTCGCGTCATACGTCGTGAGCGTCATCGCGCCGGAGAACGACCAGATTTTGGTATGTTACGTGTGTACGCAAAGCAAGCCTGCCGAGCTTCTCGACAAGTTCAACAAGGAACTTGACGAGGAACTCGACGGGCTTGGCACGTCGAGTTTCTCTGTCGTGTGTACGAGGCCTAATGCCGCGTACACACCATCGTTTTCTGCGATGGAAAAATGCGACGCTTTATGTGCTTTAAAAAAACGTCATTTTTCAAACTTCAATTTGAACAACGACGTAGCATACACACCATCGCTTTTTCACAACGCTCTAGCACAGCGCAGTTCCGTCAATCACGCACGACGTCACTATAAAGGGTCGTTTCCATGCGGAAGACGGCCTCTTTTGCTGATATCGTGTTGCTGCGTGTTAGTAAAAGTTTGGTGAGATACGATTCGTGATTTTCAGTGACTGTGCTTTAAATTTCGTTTTCTGTCGTACAGTTTGTCTATTTGTTGTCGGATCTGTGATACAGTGCTTGTACTAAGGACGTATTTGTTTAGGCATTACGTTTGGTGTGCACGGTGCTGTTTAGCAGGTCGTTCTTCAAAGGCCATTCTTTACTTCAGGGCGTAATTTTTAGTCTGATCTGATTTGACGACCGTTTTCTAGCCATGTTGCGGGTACGAACTCGTCGCCGAGATCGTGCTGTGCTTGTTGTTAGGATGTGTGCTGCATCCCAGCGACGGTCCATGAACAGGGTGAGGAGGAGGTTGTGGACCAAGAACTGGTTGCTACGCAGGGACCAGTTCTCTCATATGCCTCTGCTGCGGGAGATCCGAGAAAATAACCCTGATGATTTCAGGAATTTTCTTAGGATGTCTGACCCCGTATTTCAGCAGCTTTTGGCTTTGGTGTCGCCATATATCACCAGGCAGGACACCGTTATGCGGGAAGCCATCACTGCTGAGCAGAGGCTAGTTGCTACGTTGCGCTACCTTGCAACAGGGAGAAGTCTGCAGGACTTGAAGTTCTCGACGGGCATCTCCCCCAGGCTCTGGGCCTCATAATCCCTGAGACCTGTTCGGCCATCATTCAGGTTCTTCAGGAGGACTATGTTAAGGTAAGTGGTGTTCTTTCAATGGTCAAACTAATTCACAAAAAAAAAAAAAAAAAAAAAACTTTTCTAATATGCTCAGAATGCTCACTTTGTCTCTATGTATGCTGTTCTACACAATTAGTAAAGCCCTACATGTTTATTTAATTTAGCCAACCTGTCCATCATTCTATATGTTGTGGGCAAACCCACCTAGCATAGTCCCTATATTCCCGTTTATTTGTGGCCTCCATTGTAGTGCTGCATTTTGTGTGTCCCTATATCCCCGTTTATTTGTGGCCTCCATTGTAGTGCTGCATTTTGTGTGTCCCTATATCCCCGTTTATTTGTGGCCTCCATTGTCCAAACCCCCCCCCCTAGATTTTTGAAATACATACTAATAATTATTTTTCTTATTTAGATATTTTTTGGGGGGTTGTTTCTCATCTCATCTTGAGCCCCACTCCCCCTAAATATATTTTTTCAACATCAGAGGGGGGTGATTAATATGCTTAATTGTTCACATGTTTTTTTTTAATACTAACCTTTTTTGTTGAATTGTTGGTGGGATCCCTTGTAATTTTAGCTATATTCTGTTTAAAATCTTTGTTCTAATGTTTTTTATTTTTTCTTTCTATCCAGTTCCCCACCACGCCACAGGAATGGCAGACTGTGGCAGCGGACTTCTCCCAGCGTTGGAACTTTCCGAACTGTGGAGGAGCCATTGATGGCAAGCACATCCGCATTGTGCCCCCACCCCATAGTGGATCCCATTTCTTCAATTACAAGGGGTTCCACAGCGTTGTTTTGATGGCGGTGGTCTCTGCAAATTACGAGTTTTTGTACGTGGATGTTGGGAAAAATGGCCGGATGTCGGACGGCGGTGTCTTTGCGGAGACGGAGTTCGCACAACGGCTTCGGTTGGAGGACCTAGGATTGCCACCTGCGGAGGAGAACGAAGAGGGTCTGCCCTTCGTGTTTGTAGCAGATGAGGCTTTTGGTTTGGGTCCCCACCTCATGAGGCCATTTCCCGTACGCACCCTCACCCATGAGAGGAGGGTTTTTAATTATCGGCTGGCCAGAGCAAGACGTGTGGTAGAGAATGCCTTTGGAATCATGGCCAGCCGATTCAGATTGTTTTTAACAGCAATAAACATGGCGGAATACAAGTGGAATTATATTATACTATCTTGTTGCATTTTGCACAATTTTTTGAAAAGAAATTCTCAAACGTACCTGACGGTATTGCCTGATGAGGCTGATCTTGTGGCTCCGGAGCCGGGACATCAGGCTAGCCATAGAGGCTTGGCCCCCCAAACCGCACGTGCAGTGCGTCAATCCTATGTGGACTATTTTATGGGGAGGGGGGCCATTGCAATGCCTGATCTTGTTTAAAAAAATAAATTTTCTTTTTGTTTGATGAAACAGTGTTTATTTGTTTGATTTTAGTTATTTGTAAGTTTTGGGGGGTAATGTTTCTTTTTCGTAGGTTCTCATCCAGCCATGTGTTTGGGATGTAATAAATTCCCATGAGTGTTAAATCTTAATAACTCTACAAATATGCCTGAGTAATTGAATGAGTCTGCATTGATACCAATAACTACACACAAATTGTTTGGAGTCCAAAATGTTATTTATTTGTTACTTTTTTTAGTTTTGATTAGTACAACAAATCAATATTTTTATTTTTTTGGTCTTTTTTGATTATTACAAAATATAATTTATTTTATTTCTTTTTTTGGTCTTTTTTGATTATTAGAAAATATAATTTTTTTTTTTTTTTTTTTGGTCTTTTTTGATTATTTAAAAATATAATTTCTTTTATTTATTTTTTTGGTCTTTTTTGATTATTAGAAAATATAATTTTTTTTTTTTTTTTTTTTTGTTTTTTTTTATTTTTAAAAAATATAATTTTTTTTTTTTTTTTTTTTTTTTTTTAATTCAAGGAAAAAAGAAAATACACCAAAAATTAAACCCTCCCCAAAACATTAATAAAATTTTTAAGCTGCCGTTCCAGCGTCTTTGCTTTGTGACGTATTTCACGGCAGGCCAGACGTATGTCCTCAACTTGGGCCCTGCAGGTGAGAACCTCGCCGATGAGGAGCTGGGCACTATACGTGTCCAGTCCCTGACCAGCCCGATTTCCTCCTGAAATGTGGAACCAAAACATGTGTTAAAAGATTGTATGCCTATATCTATATTCACAGAAAATGTGGTAGATGTTACTTTACCGGATGTTGAGGCAGGTTCCTCTTCCTCTACATCCCTCGGGGGTGTGGCTTGATTGGCTTGTGCCTCCTGCCTTTGTGCTTCATTGTGCCCTACAAGATTGAAGAAAGGGAAAACATGAGGTTCAACCATTACGAGCGGCCTGAAATAACACCCAAAAAATAATAAATGCTAAACAAAAGGTCACTATTGTTGATTTTTTAACAATTATCAATAAAATAGACCAATATTTAATCCATTCACAAAGTAATGTCAAATCAGTTAACACAATTTTTAAGTTTACATATGTAAGCTAAACAAGTCTCCCCTGGATCTGCTCACCCCTGTGTGTGACCCAACATAGGTTGTGATTGTGACAAACAATTGTGCTACTGAGTACACATGTTCAATAAAAAAAGGAGTAGCAAACGCTCCTTTTTGTGAATCTCAAGGTTTTTACGTTTCTTCTAAAATAAGCTGAAACACATTTCCATCTATTCCTAGAATTGAATACACCTTTTTTTAAGTCCCAAAAATGTCACAACTTTCATATTTGTGTCGACTAATTGGTCATAGGAGTCGTCGTTCATTCGCCCACAATTCATAAATTTACGATTTTTGTTCAGATACAGTGCTTCAACTCCCCTTTGCACATGCAAACTAGGCATGATGCCATTTCTCATTAATATGGTCTTGGATTATTGAAAGTCACCGAATGAACGACGACTACGACGACTGCATCATGCGTCCACATTCATAATATTCATTTTATGGTCAACCTGGCACAAAAAAAAAAATGGCACAAAGAACACACAAAAATAATTAAATACACATGGAAAAAACTTACTTCTTCTTCGAATCACCTTATTAATTCGGTAAAGTTGGTGGGGTTCCCTTTTTTTCAAATCCGACCACCTTTTGCGCAGGTGCTCTCTGCTCCTGGTTTTCCCAAACTTCCGCTGGAGCCTACGGATGACCTTCTCCATAATTTGTGCTTTTACTTTATTGGGATGCATGTAGGGGCCATGCTTGGCATCATAGTCCTCCCTCCTCAATATGGTGACCATCTCCACCATTTCATTAAAGCTCATGTTGGAGGCTCTGCAGCGGAATCTGCGGCGTGTTTGGGCCTGGCCTGCCTCCTGGCTTGAGCTGGAATACACCTCCATGTTGTCCATCTTTTCTCCCTCACCAAACGACAGAGAAGGGGCGTGGAAAGGACGATACCGAACGTCAGGGGCGGGGTGTCGTGCGGAGCGTCACGCGTGCGTAGTGTAAAAGGGATGGGACGTGTTTGGAAACGGCCTGCATAGTCTGTGGAAGAAGTCGTAATTCCCGATCTTTCCTAATAACGACGAGACGTAAGTTTTTAATTCCGACTTTATTATAGTGAATAGGGAATGAGTTTGTGGGCTAGTTAGGGGAAGTAAGCTAGTGCCTTTAATTACATTATGTTTTGGCTTCTGTTTCATGTGCAGAAAGAATGGATGCCTTCAAGGATGCGGACTTCCTCACAGACTTCATCCAAAAATGGAAGGAACATCCAGTTCTGTGGCAAACCAAAAGCACACTAAATAAAAACAAAGATGCCAGGGAGAAAGCTAGACAGAGCATGCTTGTTTTTGTGAAAACAAGGGTCCCCAACGCCACAACAGCCACTGTGAAAAATAAAATCAATTCCATCAGGGGCACCTACAGGGCCCAACGGGTCCAAGTCCTGGCCTCAATGAGGTCTGGGGCTGCAGCTGACTCCATATACAAACCAACCCTGTGGTACTATAGTCAGCTGCAGTTCCTGGACGACCACATTGAGACCAGGACATCCATGTCTACCCTTCCCCCAAGAGGTAGCTCCCAGCTTCCCAGCAGCCAATCCTCCAGTCTTCCCTGCAGACAAGAGCAGACAAGCTCGGAGGAAGAGGAAGAGTTCCTGGAGGACCCCAATTGTGAGCCGTGGAGAATGGTATGTGTTTTTTGTTTGAATTTAGTTAGTATATGACAAGTATAGTAATAATGGTAAATGTATGTTACTATTGTTCTAAATTCTATGTGAATCTCGTAAGTTTAGGGATAGGATCAATAGTCAGTAGTGGGAAAACATGATGGGGTCAAAATGGGCAAATTAATAATGTTGATGAAGGAGTGGGTGGCATTTTCAGATAGGCCAGTAGGGGGGGAGTAACGCAATACACCTGCAAGGGGTCCCAGATGGAAGACACCCTTTTTTAGTACTATCTAGTTGACACTAAATTGATTAAATTAATTTTTGGGGAAAAGGCCACTTATTTACTAAATTAGGCATGCAACAACCCACATAATTCCAGGGGGACCATGTCTGAAGGTGTTTAAGGGGCCACATAATTAAGGATGGCGACCCTGTGTGTAATATATATTGACATTCAATTTGCATCACTCATGATTGTAAAAATGTGTGTGATTAATGACAAACACAAATAACATATGTTCCTTTTTTTCATACACAGGCAGACCCAAGCCAGGAACAGCCAGGGCCCACAGGGAGCCAGGAAGAGACAGGGCCCACAGGGAGCCAGGAGGAGCCAGGGCCAACTGCAAGGCAGGAGGTGGCAGAGCCCACTGGGAGCCAGGAGGTGGCAGGCCCCAGTGGGACCCAGGAGGCACGCCGGCGGGATACCATCTCCCGGATCCCTCCATTCCGCAATCCCAATAAACGGCTCAGGAGTATGCGACAGATGGAGGAGGAGACCCAGGGCCTGCTTCGCCAAGCTACTGCAGCCATCCGAGAGCCACCCAGTGAAGTTGAGGGGTTCGCAGCGCTCATTGCAGCCAAGCTGTACAATCTGGAGCAGAGCCAGCGTGTGCGCTGCGAACTCCTCATGTTCGAAGCCATAACCATGGCATCCCTGGGGCAGCTCGATGACGACACCCACATTGTGCGGATTGCTCCTCCTGTCCTTGCTGCTCCTCCTGCTCCTGCTCCTGCTCCTGCTCCTGCTCCTGCACCTGCTCCTGCTCCTCCACCTGCTCCTGCTTCTCCACCTCATGAGGCTGCTATGGCTCCTGCCACCTCATCTCCTCCAGGAACCCAGCCCCCAAGGACTCGGGCTACCGGGAAGGCTGCAGGGAAGACTGCAGGGAAGGCTGCTGGGAAGAAAAGGGCGAAGAAATAATACGGTGCCCCTGATGGAATTTTTATGTGGACTCACAGGCTGTATTTGTGGCTTCGGGGACCCTTGTTTTAAAAAAAAAACAAGCATGCTCTAAAGTGCTGCCTACCCTGGCATCTTTGTTTTTATTATGTTGTGTTTTTGGGTTGCCACTTTTTTATTTTCTAAATTTTTATGAAGACTAAAATAAAAATTAATTTTTCTGCCAAATTTCAACATGTTTCTTTATTGTAGATTTGAGAGATCAGTATTGAGTGGGCAGACCCATTACAAAAAAAATAATGCAAACATTAACAAGGTAAAAAAACATGATTGTGGGTGAGTAAACTAAAAAATTAGGTTGTTGCAGACACTTCACACACTCCTAAATAAAAACAAAATAGAGATTACTAATCAAATTGGTGACCAAAATTTTTTTTAAAAAAAAAAGGTGGACCAATATATATATTTAAAATGTTTAAGATGGAAGATACAACTAAATAACAGAACACAAACATAAACATTATCAAACAAGAAAGAAACTAATTAAAAGCTTGTCATAACTATGCAACAAGATCAGCCGCAACAAACGTCCATTTCTGGGTAGCAGTTAAAAGCAGGGGTTAAAGAAGCGCTTTCTTTTCTTGTCTATAAGCTGAAAAACACCTTAACGAATGTGCTGATTCCATTCTGAACAGTCGTTTTACATGAATGAGCGCTGCCGTCTCCTAACTTGCTTCTGAGCATGCGCGGGCTTAAATCGACGTTTTTACGTACACACGGTCAATGTTTAGAACACAGAAAACGACGTCGGCCAAAAACGACACATAAAATTGAAGCATGCTTCAATTTTTTTCTGTCGTTTTTTAGAAGACATAAAACGACGTTTTTGCCCACACACGGTCAATTAAATTGACGTTTTTGAAAATGACGTTTTTTTCCATCGCAGAAAACGATGGTGTGTACGCGGCATAAGAGTCTGCTGCTGGGTGAAAAGGTGAAAGGCACTCCAATGCCTAGCAACTCCCTGCTTTTAATGCATTGGGTGGATGCCCATGTTTGGAGTTTTTATTGTGTGTGTGTAGATGTTCCTACAATACATTCCAGACATTTTTACGCTATGAGAACCCTGTCCTCTTTATTTTTCCACCACTAAATCTTGCCACTTGAGTTATCAATAATACCACCACAAAGAGAGGATACTGGAGAATGGCTGGAGGATACCTCCTGGTCCCTGGGCAACCACCAAGCATTTTTGGACTCTTTTTGTTATGTAACAAAAGGGTCAACTTCATCCGGTGAGTGGGAATCTTTGCTTAACACATGGCGATTTGGTGACACCAAGTGATTATTGTTGCTGAAGATAGAGCACTTCTATATATGCTGAAAAGATCTTCACATTGATGTTATCACTAATCTATTCGGAAATGAGCACCATATTATTTGGATAATTGTTTTTTTACTTGAGGCTGGGTTCACACTATCTTCGCATGCGGCTCACAGCAGGGGTCATATACGTCCCCGTTCACCATTTCAGGTCCGATCCAAGCACACATTTTTGTCTGAATTCGGACCTGAAATGAACCAAAGGACGCACAGGACCCTTGTGCAAATTTGCACCAGAGCCGCAGTCAGGGGCAGACTGACAACTCATGGGGCCCCTGGGCAATAGGAGATTATGGGGCCCCCGGGCCATAGGAGATTATGGGGCCCCCGGGCAATAGGAGATTATGGGGCCACGGGCCATATGAGATTATGGGGCCCCCAGGCCATAGGAGATTATGGGGCCCCCGGGCAATAGGAGATTATGGGGTCCCCAGGCAATAGGATGACGGAGCCACACAGTATACACACACACACATACAGTATACATACACACAGACACACAATATACACACACAGTATACATACACACAGAATTACATATACACACACTGAAAAGGTACTGGAGAGGCGGGGCAGCTATAATCTTGGGACTTTTAAAAAAACACAGATTTTTACAAACTGTCCCTGGTTTTACTGAGGCTGGCAACCCTGATGGGGCCCCCTAGTGGCATGGGGCCCTTGGGCAGTGCCCGAGAGCCCTAATGGTCAGTCCGCCCCTGGCCACAGTGGAGATATGTGAACAGGCTCCATAGAGAGCCTGCTATTGCGAATTGCGAATTAGGGAACCCGTATGCAATTTGCAATAGTGTGAGCCCACCCTCAGAGTTAAATGTTGTGTTATAGTGAATTATTTAATTTTGCAAGCATTGTTTTACCACACAGAGCCAACACTCTTGTGGGTTACTTCTGAGGATTGTATAACCTAATTGGTTTGGGACAACATCTACACAAGTTTATACATGTGGCACAAGTGTTTTTTATTCATCAGTTTTATCATATTACAAGATCCCATCAATTTATCTGGTAACTTAACGACTTCAGCCCAGGAAGGATTTACCCCCTTCCTGACCAAGCCATTTTTTGTGATACAGTACTACATCGCTTTAACTGACAATTGCGTGGTTGTGCGATGTTGTACCCAAACAAAACGTATGTCCTTTTTTTCCCACAAATAGAGCTTTCTTTTGGTGGTATTTGATCACCTCTGTGGTTTTAATTTTTTGCGCTATAGACAAGAGTGACAATTTTGAAAAAAACACAGTGGCCCGGATTCACAGACATCTTACGCCGACGTATCTGTTGATACGCTGCGTAAGTTCTAAGATGCGCCGTCGTATCTATGTGCCGTATTCAGGAAACCAGATACGCCTGAATTTCTGTTTGATCCGACCAACGTAAGTCGTATCTTGGGTGCATATTTACGCTGGCGGATAGGGGCGCTTCCGTAGATTTACGCATTGAATATGCAAATTACCTAGATACGATTCACGAACGTACTTGCGCCCGTCGAATTTAGCTACGCCGTTTACATAAGGCTTACGTCCAGCGTAAAGTTACCCCTGCTATATGAGGCGCAGGTAATGCAAAGTATGGACGTCGGAACAAGCGTATATTTTTACGTCGTTTATGTAAGTCATAGGTTACGTTCATGTCATTGCCATTGAGCCGTCGTATCTTAGGGCGTAAATTTGACGTGATTCTGAGCATGCGCGCGCATGCGCCGTTCGTTCGGCGCTTAATTTACATGGGGTCATGATTCATTTCAATACAACACGCCCACTACCAGCCTACTTTGAATAAGGCGGGATTACGCCGACCCATTTACACTACGCCGCCGTAACTTAGGGACCAAGTGCTTTGTGAATACTGGGCCAGATTCACAAAGCACTTACGCCGGCGTATCGAGAGATGCGGGGCGTAATTGAAAAATGCTCCGTGCGTATCTATGCGCTGTATCCTCAAAACGAGATACGCCTGAAAACCATTTTTTTCCATCCGACGTAAAACGATTACACCGGCGCATCTTGGGGCGCAAAATACGCTAGACCATGGGTGCTCAACCTGTGGCTCTCCAGCTGTTGCAAAACTACAATTCCCATAATGCCTCAGCCTTTGGGAGACATGCTTGTACCTGTCAGCGGCTTGCAATGCCTCATGGGAATTGTAGTTCCGCAACAGCTGGAGAGCCACAGGTTGAGCACCCATGCGCTAGACGCACCATTGATTTGCTAGTCAAATATGCAAATGAGGGAGATACGGCGATCCACAAAAGTACGCTTGTGCAGTGCAGGCTACGCCCTGTGCGCATCAGCTGTTTTCCAGGCGGAAAGTTACACCTTATAATAGCAGCCTTAACTTTGCACCAGACGTGTGCAGGTCAGCTAAAGCAACACTGTTAGGGACAAGCTGAGCACACACACTTGCAGGACAACAATCTGTATGCCAACATGCCAGGGGCATCCATGCTCATAGCTATACTAGTGACTTTAGAGGCACGCAGATTGAGGGGGGAACACAGGATGAGGAGGAGGACACAGGAGAGGATATACCGCACAGGAGAGGATATACCGCACACGCCTAGATGTCTTTGGCATGGCTGCTTCTGAGGTGTATCGCACCTTCAGATTCAGCCCTGAAGCCATCATGGAATTAACCACAACCCTGACATCACCAGCCCAACACATCACTCACATGCACTGGAGCCACTGGTCAAGGTAATGGCAACACTGCATTTCCTTGCCACTGGCTCTATTCAGCGTACAAGTGGAGTGGTGGCTGGGATGTCACAATTCTCCATTAGCAGATGTGTGCACCAGCTTGTCCCCGCAATCCTGAGATGCATGGCCAACCAAATCATCAAACCCACCCAGGAGGACCTGCGGATGAAGACAATGACAGATTTCTACAGAATTGCCAGATTCCCACGCACCGTGGGGGCCATTGATTGCACACATGTGGCACTACAGCCCCCCCGTGAGACAGAGCACATGTACCGCAATCGGAAGCATTGGCATTCCATCAACGTACATGTGATAGTCGATGCCCAATACCTCATATGGCATGTCCGTGACAAACACCCAGGGTCCAGCCATGACAGCTACATATTCCGTCAAAGCAACATCCCAAGAGAATTTGAACAGAACGTGTATGGGGACAGCTGGCTGTTTGGTGAGTGACATGGGTGTCAGGCATGACTGTCCCCCCCATGATGCAGACATCACGAGGGGCACATGCACGACTAACATCCTCCTGTCTTTTCCCTTCCAGGTGACTCTGCAGATGCACTTGGACCCCATCTCATGACTCCATTCCAGAACCCCCAAACCCCAGGAGAGGAAAACTACAATGCTGCACACATACGTACCCGTGCAGTGGTGGAACGCACCTTTGGCCTCCTGAAGTCCCGTTTCCGATGCCTGGATAAGTCTGGGGGTACCCTGTTGTATTCCCCAAACTTTGTGTGCCAGATCATCGGGGCATGTTGCATGCTGCACAACTCTACCCAGTCTACTGAGGGAAGAGCAGCCAGGAGACGCCTCGCAGAAGGCATCTTTGCACGTTAAACACACACATTAATCATGGCACAAGTAGAATGCATGCATGCACACCACTGTGGTCCCTAGCACACACACCCCACATCCACATCGATTTGGATTAGACCAAAGTACACCGCACAGTACTAGGGAGCAGCAACGCCCCGCCAAGGCTCCAATTATGTCACTGTACATTCATACACCATTCACACGGACCTGGGATCACTTCTCCCTGGTCCTGGGGAACCCTACTCCACCACAAATGAGGGTGACACCCCTTTTTCAGCAGGAATGTCACCCCCACATTCATACATCATTCACAAACATAAAACAAATCATAATCACAGTAAAAACCACAAAAAAAAAATAGAAAAAAAAAGAAATCAAAAGCACATCCCAAATTAACATCGGCGTGAGCCACGCCTGGGCCGGCCACGGCCACGGTCCCTCTGGGGAGACTCATGGGGGGGAATCAGGGGAAGGAGGAGCCTCCCCTGGTGTCTGTCCACCTGCTGGCCTGCCCTCGAAGGCCATGGCTATTCTGTTGAGGCCCACAGTGAGGGCTGCAGTATTGGCCTGGACAGCCTGGGTATTGGCGTGGACAGCCTGGGTCAGGGCATTCACCTCCTGACCCACGCCTGCTGTGGCGGTCTGCAGGTCGTTAAAACAGTTTATGAATGCCAAGGAGTTGCAGCCCACATCATTCACGGAGTCCTTTATGGAGACCAGGCTGTCCTCCATCTGGGCCAAAGTCCGGGTGACCTGACCCAGATGGTGGGTCTGACGGGCCTGGTCCCTCCTAAGATTTGCAGGCAGAAATTCTGCCACCCCCCTGGTCTTCTGGGTGGCCTTCCTGCCTCCAGATGAGGCTTGTGGCCTGGGAGGAGGGGAGCCCTGTTGGGGGAGGAGTGGGAGGGGCTACCCTTGATGGAGGCCTGACTGCTGCCAGCCACAGGGGGAGCCTCATCCAAAAGCCGAAGTATCTCACTGGCAATAGTTACCTCCTCCTCCTCAACCTCCTCCTCCTCAACCTCCCCCCCATCCTCCTCATGAGGTGAGTTGTGGCTACTCCCCTGCCCTGAGGACTCCTGCCTTTCCTGGGGCTCTTCAGCAGCCTGATGTCTGGGGGATGGTGCAGACTGGCCAGATGGCCCCGCACCCTCCTGGCCATCTGTGGATGACACAAAACATACACAGGTTGGAGGATCCACACACTTGGCACATATTCCCTCCCCCCCACACATGCTACACACCAGATAGAAAAAAAAAACGTACCTGTCCTCACGGCCTCATCGGAGTCAAAGCCAGGCAGGTCCACCACTTGCTGGCTGTGGAAGCACTGGGCCACTGCACGCTCCTCATCAGTCCACCTGATGGTGCAAGGTGGTCCCCCTCCAGTGCCCCTGGCATGTGCTGTAAGCTTGGCCAGCTTATCACGGACCACGCTTCTCAGATCATTGATTTTTTTTGCGATCCCACTGACGGTCCTCGTCTCCCCCCCCCCAAGGTATTGATCTCATCAGTAATCTCCTGGAGGATCTCCTTCTTCCTGGCCGGGGTGATGTCCCGGCTCTCAGGGCCATGCAAAAATGTCGGGTGATGGCCCTAGCAAGGATTTGCTTCTCCCGAACAGAGAAGTTTAGCTTTCTCCTCTTTGGTGCCATATCACCACCAAACAGTCAGCACCAAACAGACACAAAAATCACACATAACAAACAGACACAAAAATCACACATAACAATCAGACACAAAAATCACACAGCAAAAACCAGACACCAAAATCAAACAGCACAAACAGACAGCTAATACAGACACCAAAAAACACACAGAAAAAACAGACACAAAAAACACTCAGAAAAAAAACACAGCTAATACAATCTCCTACTCCAATAAATCTTTACTATAACACTCCTACACTAACCAACAAACAGCCACAGACAACAGAACAAAAGCACCTTGCTTCAGGAAGGGAAACACATGGATGTACTTTTGCAATGGAAGGGCGTTTGTCTGGGCCTATTTATACACAGGGCGTATATCACTAAGTACGCCGGGCCTAGTTCCTATCTCACTGATTGCGCCGGGCCGAGTTCTGAGCATGCCCAGTGAGGTGCAGAATCATGCGCGCATGCGCAGTACGGCCAGCCCTTCATTTGCATGGGGTCACGGCTCATTTCAATGGAGCACGCCCACTTCCTTCCCACTTTCAATTACCCCGCCTTATGCCTCGGAATTTACGTTACGCTGGCGCAAATTTGAGCGCAAATACTGTGTGGATACGGTACTTGCGTCATGAAATTGAGCCAGCGTAACGTAACAGAGATGCGCTACGCCGATCTAAATATGCACCGCTCTACGTGAATCTGGCCCACTGTACTTGCCTCTCTAAGTTACGTTGGCGTATCGCATATGAGATACGCTACGCCCGCACAGAGATACGCCGATCTCTGTGAATCTGGTTCAATATTTTTAACTTTTTGCTATAATAAATATCCCAAAAAAAACAAAAAATAACAAAACAAATTTCTTCATCAGTTTAGGTCGATATATATTCTTCTACATATTTTTGGTAAAAAAATTGTATATTGATTGGTTTGCGCAAAAGTTATAGCACATACAAAATAGCAGATATATTTATGGCATCTTTCTTTTTTACTAGTAATTAGGGATAAGCTTTAGGTTCGGGTCAACTTGAACATTGGCTGTTCGCCCATTCGCCGAGTAGCGATTGCAAACAATTTGGGGTGTTTGCGGCAAATTCGAAAGAAGCGGAAAACCCTTTAAAAGTCTATGGGAGAAAATAAAAGTGCTAATTTTAATATGCAAGTTATTGTCATAAAAAGTGTTTGGAGACCTGGGTCCTGCCCCAGGGGTCATGTATCAATGCATAAAAAAAAGGTTTTTAAAGGGGCAGTTTTTAAACAAATCTCTTCTCAGTGATCCCATCAATGTTACGGAAATAACTGACTCCCTAAAGGAATACTTTGATTTGAACGATAAAGACAATATCTCCCCAGAGACCCTATGGGCCGCCCACAAAGCAACGGTGAGAGGCAAACTAATTAGTATGGCTACCCGGTTAAAAGGGGAGTGACATCAGGACATTGTGAAACTGGAGAAGGCCTTTCAGTCCCTGAAGACCAAACACAAGCGATGCCCCACTAAGACTTCAATGGAACAGTTAGATGCTGCACGGTTGGAGCTTAACCTAGCCCTCACAGCGAAAGGGGAGAAACACATACATTGGAGTGGGGAAAAATTCTACATGCAGAGGGATCACATGGGCGCCATGTTGGCCTCTAAACTATCTCCACAGTACCATGCTCAAACCACCCCCGGATTAGGATAGCTGGACAGCCCCCCACAGCCAACCCAAACAAAATACTCACAGCGTTTCAGGACTTCTACACCCAGCTGTATAGCTCTCCCTCTGCAGACAAGGGTCCAGAAATTCTACATTTTCTAAAGGATCTTCCATTACCAACTCTATCCATCGACCATAAAAACTCGCTTGAGGCCCCTTTTTCGTCGGAAGAAATCTTGAAGGTTATAAAAGACCTCAAGAAGGGAACGGCACCAGGTCCCGACAGCCTTTTTTCGGTGCCTTACTATAAGGCGTTTGCTGACACTTTAGCCCCATACATGGCAAAAAAATTTAACACAAAAACCCAGGGTTCCCCCTTAGATCCCCACCTCAACACTGCCTATATAACTGTTATACCCAAACCGGACAAAAACTTAGAGGAAGTGGGGAATTATAGACCCATCTTCCTCATTAATAACGACCTTAAGATCCTGACGAAGAACCTAGCCAACCGTCTGGCATCCTTCATCAGTCGGTACATCCACAAAGACCAGGTCGGGGTTTATACCAGGAAGACAGGGCCCGGACCAGGTCAGGCAAGCAGTAGATATTATTTCCCTTCTACAATCCGGCTGGGACCAAGGCCCTAAACAGGAAGGAATGTTTCTCTCTCTTGACTTCCATAAAGTTTTTCGACTCGGTGACCTGGCCTTACATTTTCTCCCTCCTGGAATGCTGGGGATTTGGCCAGCGCTTCATGGGGGTGATCCAAGCCCTCTACTTCATTTCAAAGGCTATGATATGCCTACAGGGACTCCACTCACAGCCCCTTAATATAGCCAGGGAAACTAGAGAGGGCTGCCCCCTCTCCCCCTTAATTTTTGCTATTGCCATTGAGTCCTTAGCAGTCGCAACTCTACCAAATATCCAGGGAGTAATCTGTGGCCCACAAACTCATAAATGTAGTTTGTTCGCTGAATCGCTGACGACATTCTCTTGTTTCTCACCTGACCGTCCACGACCCTTCCTAATCTCTGCAAACTCCTGAACGATTTTTCCATATTCTCAGGCCTCAAAGTAAATTATTCCAAATCTCAGGCCCTTAATGTCTCCCCCAGCCTGGAAGTAGTCTCAGCGTTGCAAAACGCATTCCAGTTTGAGTGGAGAGACGATTCCATTAGATATCTGGGGATCAACCTCACAGACAAAATTGAGCATTTGTATGCATCTACTTTCCCACCCATGTACCGAAAGCTTGCTTCTGACCTCATAAACTGGGACAAGGGGGCTTTGTTATGGCTGGGGAGGATTAATTTGGTAAAAATGACTCTCCTCCCCAGACTACTATACCTATTTCGATCCCTCCCCATAAACATTAGAAGGGCCACTTAAATTCCTTTCAAAGCAAGGTTACCAAATTTGTCTGGGGGGGATCGGGCCACAGAATTCCCCAAAAAACTATTTTTCAAACTAGGACTTGGGGTGGGTTGGGACTTCCTTGCCTCCTTTGGTACTTCCAGGCAGCTAGAATAGCGCAATTTTCCACTGTCTACTCCAGATTTGAAAAGCCTGATTCTGTTAACATTGAGAAACAGGCTGTCCCAACTCATACCCTAGACTATCTTCTGTGGACTCCCTCCAGAGACCGTCCCCCGATATTATCTTCTATCCTTTCACAAACCTTGTCTCTGTGGGACAAGTTGTGATCTGTTCCTTCCCTGACCTCAGAATGTAGACCCCTGGCACATATTTTTCACGACCTGGACTTTCCGCCAGGCCAAAACATCAAGTCCTTTCGATGGTGGCTGGACAAGGGGCTGTATCGCATCGGGCACTTCTTCACCCCTTCTGGCCCGGTGTTCAGAACCTAGAAATGCCGGCCACGGAGCACTACAGAGTTCAACAGATACAATACTTCCTCCACAGGCTATGGAAGGGGAAACCTATCCCCCCAAATTTACTCCTTACGAAATGTGGTGCAGACAGGCTTTGGCTCAGAGGGGTGGAATCTCCATCATTTATCAATCACTTACCCTCCCGTCCTCAAAATCAATTAATTGGGACCTTGAGAGGTGGCAGTCTTCATTTTTCAGAACTTTCCAGGGGGTAAGAACTTTCCTTGGTCGAATCTGGAGTCAAGGTCTTGACCAGATGGTACCTCACCCCCTCAAAGTTGGCCTCCTTTTGCCCTACAGCGAATCCTCTCTGTTTCCGCGGATGTCAGCT
The DNA here is from genome assembly GCF_905171775.1 of Rana temporaria. Taxonomy (NCBI): domain Eukaryota; kingdom Metazoa; phylum Chordata; class Amphibia; order Anura; family Ranidae; genus Rana; species Rana temporaria. Next base: position 225,291,830 of record NC_053493.1, read on the forward strand.
CACGTGCACCATGGCCCACACTTGGTGGGAGTGCCCTAGAATTAGGTCATTTTGGAGCAGGATGTTAAGCATATTAACTGACACGGTCCCAAAGTTTGAATCCATCTGGGAACCTTGGTCCCTACATGTGGGGGTTCCGCTTCGCCCAGTTCAGTCCCAATCGGAAACTGCTGGGGACGGATACTCGGCCCCTCCCAGTAAGATCAGCTCTCTCTCTCCCTTTCTTTCTCTCTCTACGATACTCTTCTTTCACCTGCCTCTTTCTATTATCTCTCCTTTTTAGTACTTTCCGACTCCTTATGGCATGTTTCCAGGCTTAAATCTAGATTGTTTGTATGTATGATAGATAGCGTATTCCTCTGAGCACACTGTCGCAATGTTAATACTGGTCTTCCGTCCTCATAGTCAATAGCTACCTTCATGATCCGGGGGGAACCCTCCGGGCACAGTTTGTGCCCAATAGGGGTGCCTGGGGTTTTCTCCCCTTGATCCTGTACCAACGTCTGAACAGCAGGACGAGGTATCTAGAGTGAAAGTACTAGTGTCATGGTAGAAGATCCAGAAGTTTGGCCATCAGTGGCAATGTCAGGGGAATCCAGTCCCGATGCGTGCGCCTGTGTGCGCGGCGCATGCGCTGACGGCATTTTGGCGCCAAGAAACACTGTTTAAACTGTCCGGCCCCTCATCATCTTGCTGAACAGTCTACAGCGTTTCCTGAAAAACCTGCACCTGCTATCTGTTTGATCCCTGTTCATCTGACCCGGCTTCCTGTGACCTACCTTTGCCTGCAGCCTGCCCTTAACCCCGGCTTGATCTGACCACCGACTTTGCTTAACCCCTGGCTCTGTTGTCTGCCCGCCCGATACACCGACCCGGCATGGACTTGATTAACCCTTTCGGATCTGTTCCGGTTTCCTGATCTGCTGCCTGATCCGATGTGTGCCAATCACTTGGCTCTTATCCAGCAAGCGCTACATTACTGTTCCTGTGTGCTGTGGTATCCTGCCGAGACCCTGCCAACACCTGTCTACCTCCACTTCCGGTCCGCCAACCAGCTTACCACCAGGCGCTTGTGCCCCTCTAGACTCTTGACCCTCTGTCTGCTCTACCAGGGGCTCCTGAGTCAGAGGCTTACGAGAGGCTCCACAACCAGGTATGTGACAACTAGTCAGTGGTCAACTTATCTGTACTGATTGGACTCACTAAGACTTGCTTGTAAATTGCCATTACACATTGTGGTCTTATGTCTGGAAGGAATGTACCAATTGTTTATTTGCTTATGGTTTTATAAAATCAATAAAAAAAAAAGTTTTTTTGGGAGAAGTGATTTTAATAATGCTTAAAGTGAAACAATAAAAGTGAAATATTCCTTTACATTTCATACCTGGGGGTGTCTATAGTATGCCTGTAAAGTAGCGCATGTTTCCCCATGTTTATAACAGTCCCTGCACAAAATTAAATTTCTAAAGGAAAAAAAAGTCATTTAAAACTACTCGCTGCTATAATGAATTGTCAGGTCCCAGAAATACAGATAAAAGTCATTGAAAAAAACGGCATGGGTTCTTCCCAGTCGTTTACCAGGCCCTTTGGGGCTGGTATGAATATTAAGGGGAACCCTGAACCCAAAAAATACATGTGGGTCCCCTCAAATTCCATTACCAGGCCTTTCAGGTCTAGTATGGATATTAAGTGGAACCCTGTGCCAAATAAAAAAAAATTATGTAGGGGTCCCTCTCAAAATCCATACCAGATCCTTCAGGCACCAAAAAAAATGGCATGAGGTTCCCCCCAAAAATCCAAGCACGCAACCTGGCAGGCTGCAGGAAAAGAGGGGGGGATAAGAGATTACCCCCCTCCTAAACCATGCCAGGCCATGTGCCTTCAACATGAGGAGGATGTCCCCATGTTGTTGGGGACAAGGGCCTCATCCCCACAACGCTTCCCCGGTGGTTGTGGGGGTCTTCGGGTGGGGGGCTTATCGGAATCTGGAAGCACCCTTTAACAAAGGGGACCCCCAGATCACGGACACCCTATGTAAATTGGTAAGGGGTACAATACCCTACCATTTCACAAAAAAAATGTCAAAAATGTTAAAAACCAAAGTAAACAGCTTGGGACAAGTCCTTTATTAAAACGAAAAGAAAAAAATAATTCAGCGATGTACTCCAGTCTCGATCTCCAGCGAGGATATGACGCCGACACAATCCTGCCTCCACGGGAGGCACCCGATGAATGACGCTCTCCAGCCTAACAGTTTTTATATAGCTAAGGGTGGGGCCACCTGTCAGTGCATGGGTGACCCCACCCCTCTCTGATGCAACGGGGTAACGCCGGGGTTACCCAGTGACATGTACTGGTGACCCTGCCCCCCTCTGATGCAACGCGGGTTTCCAACCCTCAGCTATATAAGAGCTGTCAGGCTGGAGCGCGTCATTCATTGGGTGTCCCCCTTGGAGGCAGGATCGTGTTGGCGTTGTATCCTCGCTGGAGATCGAGACTGGATTACATTGCTGGAATTATTTATTTATTTGTTTAATAAAGGACTTGTCCCAAGCTGTGTATTGTAGTTTTCACAATTTTTGGCACTTTTTTTGTGAAATGGTAGGGGTACAATGTAGGGGGCCGGGTTCTGGGGGTCCCCTTTGTTATGGATTTTTGGAGGGAACCCCACACCATTTTTTTTGCGAGGGTTTCCCCTTAAAATCCATACCAGACCTGAAGGGTCTGGTATGAATTTTGAGGGGGACCCCTACACCATTTTTTTTTATTGGGTGCAGAGCTCCCCTTAATATTCATACCAGACCCAAAGGGTCTGGTAATGGACTGGGGGGGGGGGGGAACCCATGCTGTTTTTTTTTTCAATGACTTTTATCTGTATTGCCAGAACCCGACAATTCATTATAGCCACGAGTAGTTTTAAATTACTATTTTTCCTTTTAGAAATGTAATTTTGTGCAGGGACTGTTATAAACACGGAAAACATACACTACTTTACAGGCATACTATAGACACCCCAGGTATGAAATTTAAAGGAATATTTTACTTGCATTGTTTCACTTTAAGCATTATTAAAATCACTGCTACCAAAAAAACGTTAGTTTTTAAAACTTTTTTTTGCATTGATACATGTCCCCTGGGGCGGGACACAGGTCCCCAAGCACTTTTTATGACAATAACGTGCATTTTAACCTTTAAAATTAGCACTTTTGATTTTTCATGTTCATGTCCCATAGACTTTAATGGTGTTCGCGTGTTCGAACAAATTTTTTGCCAGTTCGCATGTTCTGCTGCGAACCGAAACAGGGGGTGTTCGGCTCATCCCTACTAGTAATGGCGGAAATCTGTGATTTTTATTGGGACTGTGACAGATCAGACACTTTTGACCCATTTTTGGGACCACTGACATTTATACAGCGATCAGTGCTATAAGAATGCACTGATAATTGTATAAATGTCACTGGCCAGGAAGGGATTAACACTGGGGGGCAATCAAGGGGTTAAATGTGTTCCCTCAGTTTGTCTTCTGACTGTGGGGGGATGTGACTGACTTGGGGAGGAGACTGATCGTTATTCCTATATACTAGAAACACACGATCTGTCTCCTCTCCCCTGACAGGACGTGGATTTGTGTGTTGACACACACAAATCCCCGTTATCGCTCTGTCAGGAGTGATCACGGGTGCCTGTCCGACATCGCGGCCGTTGGGAACGTGCAGCAGCTTAGGGATACGGCACATTCGCCCCCTATACTCCTTAAAGCACCCACCGTACAGCTGCGGCGACTTGCGCAAGAGTGCCATTCTGCCTGCTGATTGACGGTGGGCAGTCGGCAAGTGATTAAAATAAGCATTTTCTCCACTTTGTCAATATACATACATTATAATAGAAGTCCCTAAATGTATACATTTCACATAAATTATGTTTTGAAGTAAGTATTATTCCCCAAATTCTGTGCTGTACCATTTCCTATATAACATTTATTAGGCTCATTCAATCTTTTCACACACCATCTACTAATTGCTGTCCCCCAAACCATGTCATGTTGCCTGCATATTTGTGCCATTCACGAGAACACTTATTATAGGTGGCATTGGAAATACTTGTGTTATCTTCCCACAGAGTTTTAACTGTACAGAATAAATGTGTTTTTAACCACTTAAGACCTGGACCATTATCCATGTGAAAGTGGAGGTTCCGCAGTTTAACGATTTTTAACTGTTAGGTTCAATGCATAGTAAAACATATTACAAATTGACACTCACTTGCTAGCCGATTCAAATCGTATTGCCTCGTTTTCTGTCCTAAAGAAGAACTTTTAAAATTACATCCAGGCGTTCTCCATCTTGCTTGTGGGCATTGTGAAGCCCACAAGCAAAGACTTCCTGGATGCGGTGATGCGACCCTCCCATGATGCACCGCATAATCTTGCGCTGTGGTGACCAGCGCCGTCAACACATCCACATTACCACCGTCTCCTGTGAATCTTGTGACATCACTCCCAGGAGACATTGCGATCAGCACTGGGCCGTCGGGGAAAACGAAGGACACGTCCACTCCCACGGGAAACAGGACCCGGAAGCTGCATAGAAAACCACTGGATAAAGGTAATCATTGAGCTACGGGGGAAAAAAACTATAGATTCTACATGTACTCAGCCTGCGGTTTGTAGTAATATAAACTTCAAATTTAGGGTGAACCTCCGCTTTAAGGACCTTTCCCATTTTTTGCGATTCGGCACTGCGTCACTTTAACTGACAATTGCGCGGTCGTGGCAAAGTGGCTCCCAAACAAAATTGGCGTCCTTTTTTTCCCCACAAATAGAGCTTTATTTTGGTGGTATTTGATCACCTCTGCAGTTTTAATTTTTTGCGCTTTAAACAAAAATAGAACGACAATTTTGAAAAAAAAAACAATATTTTTTACTTTTTGCTATAATAAATATCCCCAAAAAAATATTTTTTTTTTCCTCAGTTTAGGCAGATACGTATTCTTCTACCTATTTTTGGTAAAATAAATCACAATAAGCATTTATCGATTGGTTTGCGCAAAATTTATAGCGTTTACAAAATTTATAGCGTTTACAAAATAGTTAAAAAAAAAAATCACACCCACCAAAATGCCCCCACATCCATTATTTTATATCATGATAACTAAAGAGGACCTGCCATGGCTCTATACATGTATAGGAGTATAAAGAGGACCTGTCATGGCTCTATACATGTAAAGGAGTAAAAAGAGGACCTGTCATGGCTCTATACATGTAAAGTAGTATAAAGAGAACCTGTCATGGCTCTATACATATATATAGGAGTATAAAGAGGACCTGTCATGGTTGTTTACATGTATGAAGGAGTATAAAGAGGACCTGTCATGGCTCTATACATGTAAAGGAGTATAAAGAGGACCTGCCATGGCTCTATACATGTAAAGGAGTATAAATAGGACCTATCATGGCTCTATACATGTATATAGGAGTATAAAGAGGACCTGTCATGGTTGTTTACATGTATGAAGGAGTATAAAGAGGACCTGTGATCGCTCTATACATGTATATAGGAGTATAAAAAGAGGACTTGTCATGGCTCAATACATGTATGTAGGAATATAAAGAGGACCTGTCATGGCTCTATAAAAAGGACTTGTCATGGCTCTATTCGTGTATAGGAGTATAAAGAGGACCAGTCATGGCTCTATACATGTATATAGGAGCAAAAAAGGACTTGTGCGTGGCCACGCTGTCAGCCAGCCACCCGTGATCGCTCCAGAGAGCCAGAACGGGGATCTGTCAATGTAAACAGACAGATCCCCATTATGACAGGGGAGGAGAGACAGATTTGCTGTTCCTAGTGATTAGGAACAGAGATCTGTCTCCTCCTCCAGTCATTCCCCTCCCCCCAGTTAGAAACACCTCCCAGGGAACATATTTAACCCCTTTCCTGCCAATGACATTTACACAGTAATCAGTGCATTTTTATAGCACAGATCACTGTATAAATGTCACTGGTCCCAAAAAAGTGTCAAAGGTTTTACAATCTGTCCACCGCAATGTCACAGTCTCGCTAAAATCGCAGATCACTGCCATTACTAATAAAAAAAAATTATAAAAATGACATTTTTTTTTACCAAGCACATGTAGAAGAATACATATAGAGCTTAACTGATAAAGAAATGTTTATTTTTATTTTTTTGGATGTTAATTATAGCAAAAAGGAAACAATATAAGTATTTTTTAAATTTTAAAAATGCAGAATTGATCAAATACCATCAAAAGAAAGCTCTATTTGTGGGGAAAAAATTATGTAAATTTTTTTTAGGTACAATGTCACACAACCGCGCAATTGTCAGTTAAATTGATGCAGTGCCGAATCACAAAAAAAATGATTAAAGTGCATTATTTCTATTATTACATTGTTATATAAAATAAAATAGTTCAACTCACCATAATGCAGAATCAGTGGGAGCCCGGAGTGTGTCACTTGCCGCGTCACCTGCCACCAGATGCAGATTGTCACTTGCCACACGTTGCAAGTTGTCACTTGCCACGACGCCACCTGCCACACATTGCGGATTGTCACTTGCACAACAGGGCAAACCCTGAAAAAGTCAAATAAAATAACATTGTACAAAATAATCAGGAATAAATAAATGAGAAGTTGGATAAAGCCTCTAGGCTTATAGTCCTACAGCCGTATATATGTATCATATATATAGAGGCCTGTAAAAAGAACATTACAGTAACATAAATGTATAAACTTGGTTGATCAATCTAGAGGCAAACCCCACCTGTACTTTTAACTACTTAACCCCCGGACCATATTGCTGCCCAAAGACCAGAGTACTTTTTGCGATTCGGGACTGCGTCGCTTTAACAGACAATTGCGCGGTCGTGCGACGTGGCTCCCAAACAAAATTGGCGTCCTTTTTTTCCCACAAATAGAGCTTTCTTTTGGTGGTATTTGATCACCTCTGCGTTTTTTATTTGTTGCGCTATAAACAAAAATAGAGTGACAATTTTGAAAAAAATGAATATTTTTTACTTTTTGCTGTAATAAATATCCCCCAAAAATATATAAAAAAACTTTTTTTTTCCTCAGTTTAGGCCGATACGTATTCTTCTACATATTTTTCGTAAAAAAAATCGCAATAAGCGTTTATTGATTGGTTTGCGCAAAAGTTATAGCGTTTACAAAATAGGGGGTATTTTTATGTAATTTTTATTAATATATTTTTTTTACTAGTAATGGCGGCGATCAGCGATTTTTTTTCGGTATTGCGACATTATGGCGGACACTTCGGACACTTTTGACACATTTTTGGGACCATTGGCATTTTTATAGCGATCAGTGCTATAAAAATGCATTGGATTACTATAAAAATGCCACTGGCAGTGAAGGGGTTAACACTAGGGGGCGGGGAAGGGGTTAAGTATGTCCCTTGTGTGTTCTTACTGTGGGGGGGGTGGCCTCACTAGGGGAAACACTGATCTTCTGTTCAAACATTGTATGAACAGAAGATCAGCATTTCCCCCGCTGACAGGACCGGGAGCTGTGTGTTTACACACACAGCTCCCGGTCCCCGCTCTGTACCGAGCGATCGCGTGTGCCCGGCGGCGATCGCGCCCGCCGGGCACACGCACGGGAGTCGGGGGCGAGCGGGGGGCGCGCGCGCGCCCCTAGTGGCGGCTGAGAGAGAGGACGTTATACTACGTGCTCTCGCCCAGCCGAGCCGACCTGCCGACGTAGAACGGCGGTGCGCGGTCGGCTAGTGGTTAATAGGTGTATTGCGGTTCTAGTTTGAAATGGATTAGACATCTTCTGCATTTATTTGCATAGTATATATGTGTCCGTTAAAAAATTCCAAATGGAAAACACTACGCTAGATAAACATGTGAATACAATAAATGAATTAAATATAGGTGAACTAGCTGCCAGTACCAAAAATGTGTGATACAAAATTAGAAAAACATGTGTAATAAGGGGTACAGCGCTCATATAATTGAAATTAGATTCAAATGATAAACAAATATCTCATTTGGATACCTATACACTGCTATTTGTTATCTACGATCCTGTAAGTGCATTACTTTTTGGCCTAATAAATTGTGCCTTTGGTATTATGCTATGGTCTTTTTTCTCTCTTTGATCGTCTGAGACGAGCAGATAGCACTTCAAATACACCACAGAGGGTCCAGAGGGAGACCTAAAATCCACATGTTTGCTGAGACCACCAACATAGTGGTCATCTAAACAGGGTAAGGAGACTACAATACTACTTCCGGGTGTCTTCTTTGGTGGATGAAGCTTACTCTATCCCTTTACCCAACATATGGATGACCATTTGGACTAACTCTCTTGGGATCATTTTCCATGTGGATTGGTTCCACACGTTTTTTTTTACACTTATCCCATTCAGTGTGGTTTTTCCTTTTTTCCATTTTTCAGACTTCGTGTTCACCCTTGGTGGTTTCGAGTCACATACTGATTGGTTATATTACACATTTGTAATACCACATTATTTAATATTTATCATGGATAATATATTGATTTGTTTATCATTAGAATCTAATTTTAATTATATGAGCGCTGTACCCCTTATTACACATACATGTGTCCGTGTTTGTCTATCCATCATTTCAGTACTGCAGCATGGATTACAAAAGTCCCTTATTGTCTTGAAAGCAAACAGGTGTCCGGGTATATCTTATGGCAGTAAGTAAGGAGCCAGAGACCTATGGATGTTAGGAGGTCATGTTATGAAGCTTTCATGTAAGGGCTGTGCTGTCTACACACTACTTGACTGAGTTAATTAAGTTACAATGCAGACAATCTGGGATTTCAAACATATATTGTCTGACCTTCCAATCAAAGGTTGACAAAGTCAAACAAAGTAGATTGTGCTTCTATCCAACTGGAGAGAGTGTGAGTCAGAGTCAAAACGAAAGGATAAAGGATAAAGGATAAAGCGCTGCGCAAACTGTTGGCGCTATATAAATCCTGTATAATAATAATAATAATAATAATAATAAACAAAGGAGGGTGAAAAGGGAGAAATAGAACACAAAACCCAAGGATCAGCATTTTATGGCTGAAAGCTGCAGATCAGACATTAGGAAACATCTGGGGCTCTGAAGGAGTGGGCCTTGTTGTTATTGGGGGTGCCAGCGATCAAGCTTCCCTAATGGTTTTGTTACATCTTCTTAGATGAGGGATTGTGTTTGAGTCTAACTCGCGTTAGACTCGAACATCGTGTGTCCAATCGTTTGTGGAATTACGAACGTTATAGGCCGTTTCGCGCCAAATTCGAGTGGCTTGTCACGGCCCATAATTCACTGCAGCATCGCAGTGCATTGCTGGCTGATGATTGGCCAAGCATGCACTATAACCCGCATGCTTTGGCCAATCACAGCACGCAAAAAAAGGAGAGGGGGTTTAGTACACGCCCCACACTATATAAGGCCGCCTGGAAGTCGGTCTTGTGTAGTGTGTTGCGGTGGTTAAGACAGAGAGAGACAGAGAGAGAGAGAGTGTAATTTTTTTTGAGTTAGATAGAGCAGGCAGGCTAGTCAGTTAAGCCTCGTACACACGATCAGTCCATCCAATGAGAACGGTCTGAAGGACCATTGTCATAGGTTAACCGATGAAGCTCAACAGGGGCATGTAATTACAATTCTTGATCTAATATTTCACAGCAGGGCCCATTCTTGCGCCCACCAAGAGAAACTGTGAGGGCTTACAGTGTTGTGGCACCAGCACCACCACCACCAACAAATGCCCAATTTTTCTGCCCCTGTTCAACATGTAATTACAATTCTTGATCTAATATTTAACAGCAGGGTGTTCCAGCGCCCACCAAGACTAACTGTGAGGGCTCACAGTGTTGTGGAAACACCTAGGGCCCAAATGTATGCAGAGTATATACGGCAGGCCCCTACTTTCAAACATCCAACTTACAAACGACTCCTACTTACAAACGGAAGGAGACAACAGGAAGTGAGAGGAAATCTACCCATAGGAAGGGAAATTCTCTTCTTTTGTAAGAGGTGTCTCCTGTCCACTGATGCTTTATCACCAATCCTTATTTCACAAAAAAAAAATTGTCATTGGGACAGAAAGTGAGGTGCAATCTTCTGAACAGATGCGCACAGACAGCAAAAGAAATGTTACAGGGGTGATAACCCATCTCTATGTTTTTCAAAAAGCTTAGAAATTGATTTTTGCTGGAGCTACACTTTAAAAAAGTACCAGTTTAAAATTACAAACAGATTCTACTTAACAACAAACCTACAGTCCCTGTCTTGTTTGCACCGCCTGTATACTGCTGTTCAAAGTATATAGGGCCAAGGGGCTGGTAATGGGAAGGGGGGGAAACCCATGCTATTTTTCTCAATGATTTTCATCCATATTGCAGGGACGAAACATTACATAAAGTCGCAAGCAGTTTTAAATGACTTTCTTCTTATAGTAATGTAATTTTGTGCAGGGACAGTTCTAAACATGTGCCACTTCACAGGCATACTATAGACACCCAGCAGGTACGATATTTAAAGGAATTTTTCTATTTTTTTTCACTTTAAGCATCATTAAAATCAGTGCTCCCGAAAAAACGTCTGGCGTGGGTCGGTGCAGCGTGGGTCGGTGCCATCTTGACTCCAGCCACGCTGCTCCTGGATAGAGACTGGTTCTTGAAGATGTCAGAGATGTTTCTGCCCTTGTAAGCCGCTGACGAATGGCAAGATCGGTTGTGGGGTGTTCGGTAGTTCTGCCTGCTCATTATCAGGGGCGAAATGTGCAGAAAAATGGGCTATAGGCTGTGAATCCTCCGGAGCTCCTCTAGTATGCTGCCATCTCAGCCGTGCGCAAAGCCACGCCCCAAACTTGTTTGCTGCACAGCCATATCAGTCATCTTGATTGTATGCACAAGAGAGGGACCTTTTTGGCAAGTTTACTTTTTGACATTGAACCTATATCTTCCCTCATGTTCACTCTTATATCTTCTTCTCCTACGTGCTATTTTTGCATGGCTTTCCTTTTTGGGAATTGTTTGTTTCTCTTAGGGGATGTTTATCCCCTTGGTGATCAAATCTATCCTAAATACATATCCACTCATTATGCCCATTAGATCTGCACCCTCTCTGTCCACGTGTCAGTCCCTGTGAGCCCTGGTTTGCTGCCACAGTCGTGTGATTGAGCCTGCCTTGGCCACCATGTAAACTCTGGAATATACCATATTCATTTGTGATAGGAAAACAAACTTTGAGGTGAATAATGTCACCACTGATAGCCACAATTGGAATGCTGTGAATGTCTTGAAGGAATAGTCAATGTGTGAGTATTGAACACTAGAAAGATTTTTCATTATGCAATCCCTTTTTTGAATTGTTTAGATTTACTCTATGTATGATTACTTGAATATTTAGTTACTTATATAAATTTACCTTTTTTTTTTTTTTCAAATATAAATATATCAGCATGCTCCTACCTTAAAATAAACCCCAAGAAGAAGGAAATTAACATGCCAGAAACAGCAAAATGTTGGCGTCATCCGAAACATGTCAGGTCTGTTGTGACCACAACTCTCCCTATACTTTGATGTCTAGAGGTTTAGGGCCAGATTCACATAGAATTACGTTGCTCCTGGGCAGCGTAACGTATGTGATTTACGTTACACTGCTGCAGGTTTACAGCGTAAGTGCCTGATTCTCAGAACTCTTACCTGTAAACTTGCGGCGGTGTATCGTAAATGCGCTCGGCGCAAGCCCGCCCAATTCAAATGGGGCGGGCACCATTTAAATTAGGCGCGTTCCCGCGCCGAAAGTATTGCGCATGCTCCGTCGGGTAAATTACCAGACGTGCATTGCGCTAAATGACGTCGCACCGATGTTAACGTAAATGGCGTCCAGCGCCATTCACGGACGACTTACGCAAACGACGTTGTTTTTTAAATTTCGACGCGGGAACAACGGCCATACTTAACATGGCTTAGGACACCTAGGAGGTAGCCCTAATTTTACGCGACATAACTCGACGGAAACAACGTAAAGTTAGATCGACGGGCAGCTCGGACGTTCGGGGATCGCCGTAAGTATTAATTTGCATATTCTACGCCGACCGCAATGGCCTCGCCACCTAGCGGCCAGCCTAGAATTGCATCCTTAAGATCAGACAGTGTAATTCAATTACACCTGTCGGATCTTAGGGCTAGCTATGCGTAACTGATTCTATGAATCAGTCGCATAGTTAGGATGGCCCTAACACAGAGATACAATGGCGTATCAGGAGATACGCCGTCGTATCTCTTTTGTGAATCTGGCCCAAAGTTTTTCCAACTTCATCATTAAAAACAATGTTGCCCACACACAAAGCGCGGTGACGTACAACACGTACGACGGCACTCTGAAAGGTAAGTTCTATTCAACTTTGGGCTGCTTTTAGCTAATTCTGTGTTAGTAAAAGACGATTTGCGCTTTTTTGTCTGTTACTGCGTGATGAATGTGCTTACTCCATTAAGAATGGTAGTTTTACCAGAACGAGCGCTCCCGTCTCATAACTCGCTTCTGGGCATGCACGGGTTTAAAACTTTGTTTTAGCCCACACACGATCATTTTTTACAACCCGAAAAACGACATTTTAAGAAGCCGAAAAATTATGTGAAGCCCACACGATGATTTTAAATGACGATTTTAAAACTGTCATTTTTTTTCATGCCGATTAACGACTTTGTGTACGTGTCATAATGCCTACAGTTATTTAGCACAGTTATATGAATACTTTTCAAGGCACTGTATCCCTGGTGTAGGGTGACTTGGGAGATGGGAGTGATTTAGACAAGAATAGACAGGATCGGTTGAAAAGAGTAATAATATATACACATTTGTTTAGATGTACAAGTTGGCAATATTTGTTACATAAGTTGATTTTTGGTTATACAACCTTGCTGGGAGACTTAGTTGTAAAGACATGTTTCAAAACAAAAATAGAATGTCACATGTGTGTTTGTCAATCAAAGTACATGTATGACTCTAAACCTCTGTTCCACCCTCCCATCAGGAAATTGGTGTGATAAAGAGTATTGATCTTTACCATACAAATATCTCTGCTGTATGAATTATGATGTTTACATGTAACATAAAAAGAAGTCTTGAGAGACTGGGGACACATTCATTTATACAATCACAGACACACACAAGGAAGCATGAAGACATGAACACATATTTATATACTATTTGACATCTTTAGACAGGTGCGCTCTCTTTGAGCCTAAGATACATAATTTCCTTTGCACTGAGTAGGCTCACACACATTGTAGAAAGTAGACAAGAAGCACTGGGTGAGACAGCCATGCTACTCTAAGCTTGTCACATATTTCTACACATATTATATTTTCTTTGAACGTTAAAAGTTTATTTAAACAAACTATAGCAGTACAATCTGCACATTTAACAGGTGATACAGTGACATATAAAAAGAAGATGTAGAAAAGAAAAATATGACATTTAATTCAGTTGGCAAAAGCTAATAAATCCACAACATACAGCGTGAGGAATATAAGTAACCCCTCACGAGTGAGATCACTAAGTAGTGCCCTAAGGAAAGTAAATTTGGTCTGTTATGCCAATATTTCTGTAGATCACATAAACATATCATAAAGTGAGGCGAGGATAAATGTTTGCTTACTAAAGGGAATCAAGTCAGAGACCTGTAAGAACTGATAGACTCAACTCACTATCTGTATCGTGAGAATGGGTTAAACCGAGGTAGGTTGAACCAACGTAGTGGCAGCTTAGAAAGTCATGGCTGAGTCATATTCTGGAGAGGCCTTAAAAGCGAAACACAAGGGCCATGTTTTTTGGTAATTTTCAACTTTGTGTTTTGAGTTGAAGTGTCTTCCATATAGCACGTATCAGCCACTTTTTTAAGCCAGTCACGAATGGAGGGGGGTCTAGTATTTTTCCAGAGGATTGAAATTAAAGATTTGGCAGCGTTCGAGAGGTGTTTAGTTACTGAATGTTTATAATGTTTCATGGAAAAATTTGTTATATGGAGCAAACAGCATGCTGCATCCAGATCAATGCTGGTCTCCGTGATTCGCTTCACAACATCCCTGACTCTGGACCAGAAGTCAGAGTACCTGCTTTCATATTATATTTTCTATCTTTTTTCTTGTATTTTTCACTTAAAGTGGAGGTTCCATCAAAAAAACTATTATGCTTTAAACTGTAGCTTACGACTAAAAAAGAAAAAATATATATTTTTTTTACTCATCTGGAAATGCCTGTTGCTATGCGGTCCCATGAAATCTGCCTTTGAAACCACCTAGGATTCTGACATCATCTTCCTCTAATGCTCCTGGGAAATGTGTGTCATAATTTCCCAGGATGCAGTGCGCTGTCCAATTATCACTCCCCATCCAAGACTTCCAGGAAGTAATGGCCAGATTCACATAGAACTGCGGCGGCGTAACGTATCATAGATACGTTACACCGCCGCAAGTTTTCATCGCAAGTGCCTGCTTGCTGTGAATCTGGCCCTAAGTGCCTGTAGGCTTCACAATGCCCACAAGCAAAATGACAACGGTGTAGATATAGTTTTATAAACAATCTTTTTTGAATATCTATGCGGATCGGCGGCGGATTGTAAAATAGTAAGTGACCAGATTTATATTATAAAAATGCAGGATGAAAGGAAATACATTTAAAAAAGGCCAATTGTGGTTGGAACTCCGCTTTAAAGCAGTGGTTCACCCTCCATAACAACTTTTTAGCATAACATTCGGCATAGTAGCGCGAGCTACAGTATGCCTGTCTTTATTTTTTTATCCCCGTACTCACTGTGCACTCGTAGATAGAAGATTACGACTCCCCGCAGGGAATGGGCGTTCCTATGGAGAGGGAAGGTGATTGACGGCCGGCTCTGGCACGTCACGCTCCCCGAAGACAGCCGGAACAGGTCTCGGCTCTTCACGTCGCTATACGGCGCCTGCGCACAGACTATGCGCAGGCGCCGTGAAGCGCCAAGTCCTATTTCGGCTATTTCTGGAGAAGCGTGACGTGCCAGAGCCGGCCGTCAATCACCTTCTCTCTCCATAGAAACGCCCATTCCCCGCTGGGAGTCGTAATCTTTTATCTACGAGTGCACAGTGAGTACGGGGATAAAAAAATAAAGACAGGCATACTGTAGCTCGCGCTACTATGCCGAATTTTATGCTAGAGGGAAACATTTTATTTTTTTTATCAATAGGGTGAACCCCCGCTTTAAGCTGAACTGTTATATTTATGGTCGTTACCCTCTGACCGAGAGAGATGTGGATCACATAAACACGCGACAAGACTTACAACATAAATAGACCTGAAGTGTGCCTTGGTGGTCTGGTCAGTATGCCAAGAAAAGGGGGCATACCCAAGGTAAGTAATGGGTAGTTAATTGAAGAAGGACATGCTGAGAAGTGCCCTGATAAAGGGAAGGGCGGGAGGGTGTCGAATGCGATTGAATGCGCAGACTCACGGACATGAGGTGAGCTGGGAAGAGTCGGCCCAGTGACGTGTAGTACTGCACACTGAACCGACAAAGAGCATGTGTGAGTGGGCTGTTTAAATACCCTCCGGGCTCCTCCCATAAACTCAGGCCACCATACTGGCCTTCTTATTTATGGTCGTTACCCTCTGACCGAGAGAGATGTGGATCACATAAACACGCGACAAGACTTACAACATAAATAGACCTGAAGTGTGCCTTGGTGGTCTGGTCAGTATGCCAAGAAAAGGGGGCAAAAGACTCAGATAGGGAAATAGTTTATATTGATTTCTTGTATTTATTGAGCCAGCTTGGTAAAGGCTTGTGCCATTCCTTCATGAGGATTTGGGATGTATGTGGCAAAACAAGGAGACTTCCATCAGCCTGGTATCTTGATTACGTAGTCTGGTACTCCCTGTTGGGAGGCAACCGAGACTGCTCCAATTCGGAAAGAATGTCCAGAGAACTGACTGGGGTTTGAAGCCCAAGTTACTTAGGAGGATTCTGACATGCTTGACACACTGGCTGACACTCAGGGAGCTGGTTTAGAAAGGGTAGCAACGAGCTACCATCAGATTGGCTGGGTAGATGGAGCAGTAGTGGGTCGAGCACCGTCACTGGGCATCAGGCGTTGTCAGTCTGAAACAGGTTGATGTCAACCCCAGGGGCCTGTTTGTTGCGTTTGCAGACTGTGAGAGTGTAGTGGTTCGAAAGCGAGTCGGGTGGCGTCGGAGAAGTGTGTGACTGCCGGAGCCGCTGACTAAATTCACTAGGTTGTAGGGAACCGTAGAAGGCCTGGTAGATGGCTGTTGGGTGACTAGACTGGGCAAAGCCCTAAACAGGGAACGAGTAAGGATTTTAGACATGTCCCTAAAGAGGGGACTCTTGAAAGGTAGGCGCTTGCCACTGACTACAGGTTGGTGCTTCTGTATGCCCTGTAGGAGGGACTTGACTGCATGGGCTCGAGAATACTGACAGTTTACTGGGGTCCTGCAGGGACAGGAAATGCTGGATGCCATCTAGATATGGCGTGATAGTATTGAGAAATGGTCAGCTGCATGTGGCAATACGATATGAAGGCTAGGATGTGTTCAACGTTGCCTATTGCTGCTCCGGGGCAAGGGGCCAAAAATTTGCGATTAGTGTTCCAAGCAGTGCGATAGGCCTTCAGTGTGTTGCGTGCCAAGGAGTGGTTAATAAGTTGGATTGCGTTGGCGAGATGCGACTTCAGTCCATCGTCAGCAATGTCCATGGTGGGACAGGGATAGTTGTTGGGTCGGCTCCAGGCTCTTGCTGGAAAAAACATCCATTCCAAGGATGGAATAGGAAAGCGCATCAGCTGCTTTTTGCATTTGCCTGGAAAAGGTCTACATAAGATATTAACTGGTGACGGAGTGACAGCTGCGCGAGCCTGCGCAGGAAGTGATGGGGAGTGACTTAGATCTATCTTAATTGATGATGTCGGCTGTGGCCTGATTGTCTGTGGTGAAGAACAGTGTCTGTCCTGTTCAAGTGTGGTCCCAGACCTGGGCAGCTGCCACGATGGGGTGCAGCACGAGGCGTGATGAAGACTGGGTGAAGCAAAAATTTAAGAGAATTTCTGGGGACCAAGTTATGGAGAACCGGTGGCGGCCTAAAAATGGCTGCCAAAGCCTTTGGTGGCTCAGCTGACACTGCCGGGATGAAGATTGAAATGATGTTCTATCAGGTGGGGAAGTTGTCCCACATAGCTAAGTCTGCTACTGATGCTTGGTCTAGTTTGAGAACTTGGACTGGATCTTGCATTGGTGTGAGAAAATCAAGACAATACACAGGTGCTCAACAAGACAATATACGTGCACTCGCAGGCCAACGTGCACTCGCAGGCCAACGTGCACTCGCTGGTGCTGGATGAAAACCTGAACTAACCGCAGGGAAAAAACTGAGAAAATATGAGTGGCCCGCGTGCCACTGAAGATGAATGGCCAACTGGGTGCCACTGTGTGTTTGTGTGGCTGAGGTGGCTGAGGTGTGTTTGCAATTTTAGTTTGTATTCGGGTTTGCACGTAGGTGCGTGCCGCTAAGTGTTTTATACTACTGCAGACAATATTGTGCGGTTGCAAGGGTGTCAGTGAGTGTCAGGTTGCTGGGACGATATTGTGTGGTGGCAGGGGCCTTGAGTATGAAGGTTTGATGGTATTGGTGGTTGCAAGGGTCTCAGTTGTTTGCTGAGACGATATTGCATGGTTGCAAAGGTGTCGATGATTATGAGGTTTGTTTTGAGATGGCATGGTGTGGTTGCACAGGTCTCAACAAGTGAGGGGTTGCTGAGACGATGTTGCGTTTTGCAATGGTCTCAAATGAGTGTCGGCCGCTGAGACAACTTTGTATGGCTGCAAGGGTCTAAATGGGTGTCAGGTTGCGGAGACGATATTGCATTTGCAATGGTCTCAAATGAGTGTCAGGTTGCTAAGATGACTTTGTATGGCTGCAAAGGTCTGAACGGGTGTCAGGTTGCTGAGATGAGATTGTGTGGTTGCAAAGGTCTAGAAGGGTGTGAGGTAGCTGAGATGATATTACATTTAGCAAGGGTCTCAAATGAGTGTCAAGTTGCTGAGACAATATTCCCCTTTATTTTAATTTTTTTATGAAAACGACTGTGAATGAAACGCTGGTAAACATGAGTTACCGCATCTGGCAGTGTTTACAAGCTGTTACAGGCATTGGCGTTTCGAATGCGTTTCGAATGCCTCTGAACATCCGTCTGAACCCATTTTTTTTTTTTTTTTTTTTTTTTACCAACAGCAGTGTACATGAGGCCAAAGATGATTTGTCTGGCTGCAAGGGTCTCAATGAATGCCAGGTTGCTGGGGCGAGACTGTATGGTCACAAAGGTCTTTGACGAGTGGGAGGTTGCTCAAGACAGTATTGCGTGGTTGCAAGAGTCTTGATGAGTGTGGGGCTGCTGAGACGGTATTGTGTTTGCAAGGGTCTGAACTATGGTGTGAGGCTGCTGAGATGGTATTCCGTGGTTGCAAGGGCCTTGATGAGTGTGGGGCTGCTGAGACGGTATTGCGTTTGCAAGGGTCTGAACTATGGTGTGAGGCTGCTGAGACGGTATTGCGTGGTTGCAAGGGTCTTGATGAGTGTGGGGCTGCTGAGACGGTATTGCGTTTGCATGGGTCTCAACAATGGTGTGAGGCTACTGAGATGGTATTGTGTGGTTGCAAGAGTCTTGATGAGTGTAGGGCTGCTGAGACGGTATTGCGTTTGCAAGGATCTCAACAATGGTGTGAGGCTGCTGAGACGATTTTGCATGGTTGCAATGGTCTCAAGAGGTGTCAGGTTGCTGGGCCGAGATTGTGTAGTGACAATTTTTTATTTATTTTTTTGCATATTTTTTTTTTTTTTTTTTTGCGTTTTGTAACTCCAACTCCATGAGTGTGGGGCTGCTGACACGGTGTTGCGTTTGCAAGGGTCTCAACAAGGGTGTCAGGCTGCGGAGACAAATTTTGCGTGCTTGCAAGAGTCTCC
The DNA here is from genome assembly GCF_905171775.1 of Rana temporaria. Classification (NCBI taxonomy): domain Eukaryota; kingdom Metazoa; phylum Chordata; class Amphibia; order Anura; family Ranidae; genus Rana; species Rana temporaria. The sequence goes on from NC_053493.1 coordinate 225,310,852, forward strand.
ATGAGTGTGGGGCTGCTGAGACGGTATTGCGTTTGCATGGGTGTCAGGCTGCTGAGACAATTTTCTGTGCTTGCCAGAGTCTCCATGAGTGGGGGGCTGCTGAGACGGTATTGCGTTTGCAAGGGTCTCAACAAGGGTGTCAGGCTGCGAAGACTAATTTTGCGTCGTTGCAACGGTCTTAACAGGTGTCAGGTTGCGGGGCTGAGATTGTGTGGTGGAAATTATTTTTTTTCTGCACTTTTAGATTTCTTTTTTTTTTTTTTTTTTTTTTTTTTTTTTTGCGTTTTTTTGTTGTTTTTTTTTTTGTTTTGTAAGGGTCATGTGTTGCAAGGGTCTTAACAAGGGTGTCAGGCTGCTGAGACGATTTAGTTTGGTTGCAAGAGTCTCCATGAGTGTGGGGCTGCTAAGACGGTATTGCGTTTGCAAGGGTCTTAACAAGGGTGTCAGGCTGTGGAGACGAATTTTGCATCGTTGCAACGGTCTCAACAGGTGTCAGGTTGCTGGGCTGAGATTACGTGGTGGCAATATTTTTTTTTTTTTTTTTTGCGTTTTATATATTTTTTTCCTTTTTGCGTTTTTTTTTGCATTTTGTAAGGGTCATGTGTTGCAAGGGCCTCAGCAAGGGTATCAGACTGCTGAGATGATTTGCATGGTTGCAAGGTCTCAATCAATAAGAATTGGGTTACTGAGAAAGGATAGAAACACCTGGTTTGTTTGTACCTTAAGCAAGCAGTATAAGGTAGAAGGACAACGCCTGTTTGGATCGTAGGTTCCATAGGGGCCACTAATGAACGATATGGGAGACAACGAATGGTAGCAAATTGATAGAACATAAAGAATGTAATAACAAATCTTACTTGCGACAGTGGGCCATGCGAGTGAGTTTGCGGCGGACTGTGGCTGGAGTGAAACATGTCGGGAACGTGTAGCGTGATGCCGTGCATGGGGCAAAACAAGGAGGTTTGGTGTAGAAAATAGAACACGAGAAGTGCGTATCAATGCTTTGTAAGCTCCACTGCGGGAACCAAACATATGGTACAGGTGACACCATGAGTGGCCACAAATTTGACATGACAAACAAACTAACGAATCCTACCTGGGACAGTGAACGTGCGACTGGGTTTGCTTTGGTCTGGAGTGGATGTGCAACACATCCCAAGAGTGTGGTGTGGCGCCATGCATGACGCACAGGCAATAACTTTGGTAAATAAATGAGAGAGAAGAGCCGTGTACAAGCAATTCGTAAGTTCCGCTGCGGGAACTAAAACACACGGCATGGGGGAAACAATGAATGACAACGGTAGAAAGTATGCAATGTATCTGATACAAAATGGTTGTAAAATGCATGAAATGAATCCGATACGAATTGATAGTAAGGAGTATTGAACGAATCTGATACGAATTGGTTGTAGAGTGTATGCTACCCCTTGCTTTGAAACCGAACACCTACCAACCACCCATCCCCCCAGGCTAATCAAGTGCAGAGAAGGCACCATGTGAGTCCAATTACCACCTCAATCTGCCAAAGAACCCATACAAACACATGTCAATCTCCAAATGGATTTACAAATGAATCGTATGTTTGGCAGAAGGAAGTTGCAAATGTATTATGCCTGAGCCGAATGATGTTGGAACATAAGCAAAAGTAACTCAGGCAGATTTTTTCCCAAAAGGGAATCAGGATAGGAAGCATAACGAATTGTAAGATTGCACAAGATTCGAAAAGGTTTGAATCCTACCTGCGACAGTAAGCGGGAACCGCCGGCGAAGACCATGAAGGGAGAAGCCGCAAAGCGCTTGCGATGTCGAATGCGATTGAATGCGCAGACTCACGGACATGAGGTGAGCTGGGAAGAGTCGGCCCAGTGACGTGTAGTACTGCACACTGAACCGACAAAGAGCATGTGTGAGTGGGCTGTTTAAATACCCTCCGGGCTCCTCCCATAAACTCAGGCCACCATACTGGCCTTCTTATTTGTTTAACTTTTTTTTACTTTTATTTACTTTTATCTATTTTTTATGCTGTTGTGTGATAAAATACAATTGCAATTTGTTTTAAATTAGCTGGTGATCTCATCCCATCCTATTTAATGCAATATTCTTCAGATATTATAAGTGTCATAAAATTCTACAGATACCTATAAGGACATCTATCTATTTGCTAGAAACTTAACATTCAAATATATTTTTGATGAGGATAGACAAAGAATTAAAAAAGAGAAAGCGATGACGGAGAAATGGAAGAACTTTTCAATGCAAGAATTTAGGGCTTTGTGTAACCTTATGATATTGTTTAGGAAGAGTGGTTTTGACTAAAAACAGAGGCTAAGGGAGAGAGATTATGCTGTGTGAAGGGTCAAGACCATGTCACTGTGAAAGTAGAGGGGAATTTGACACAAGATTTGCATTAAGGGTTAATGTGAAGTTCTGAGTGGAGAAAGCTGTGTTTTTGTTTTTTCTGTGGGGCTGGTTTTTGGTCTGGAGCTTGAACATTCCAAAGTGTATTGCGAGAAACATAACGTTCAATCTATTGTCTAGATTTGACCAGGTGCCCACAGGGCAGGGTCATTATGTACCTTGAGTTTCTTAGAATAGCTCAGGTCTATCAGTTTGGAGGAAGTTCCCAGTTAAGGGGACAGAAGATCTCACTCAGGGGTCAGAGGAGACCCAGTTATGAGCCAGTAGGTCTCTCCCAGGGGTCATAGGTGCTCAAAACAAGAGCTAAAAGACAGGAGGTTAAATCTAGGGGTCAGAGATGCCCTAAAAATACAGTTTGGACTGGTACAACTGATTGGAAAAGTACCTATCACGTGTGTATACTATCCCCAATACCACAGCTGAAAATATATCTCCCTCTAAGTAAGGGAAGAAAATGAATGCTAAATCTACAAAATTTATGGATTTAAAGTACTAACCAATCTAAAAGTCTGGGCCTTTGTAACCCAAACATGGATATATGACCAGGGAATCAGAATACAACCCAGGCATAGAAACAGGATTAACCACTTAACAACCGCCCTATAGACGAAATACGTCTACAAGGTGGTTGCTTAACTCTGGGAGGGCGTCAATGTACGTCCTCCCAGAATCACGCTCCCACACGCCCTGTGGGGCGCGCACACGGGAATCTCCGTGACCGCCGGGTCCTCCGGACCCGGCTGATCACAGATCACGGTAAATCGCCGCTGATAGCGGCGGTTTACCACGTGATCGCTCCGTCCAATGACGGAGCGATCACTAGTAAACAAACCGGCGTCATGTGATGACGCCGGTTCCTCCCTCTCCTCTCTGTACCGAACGGTACAGTGTGAGAGAGGAGAGGGGAGAGAGCGGAAGCAGCAGCAGCTGCTGCTGCAGGCTGGATCTGTGACACATGCAGTCACAGATCCAGCCATCCATCCCTCCCTGTGCAATACTCTGCAATGCCCCCATACTCTGCAATGCCCCCATACTCTACAATGCCCCCATACTCTGCAATGCCCCCATACTCTGCCCCCATACTCTGCAATGCCCCTATACTCTGCCCCCATACTCTGCAATGCCCCCATACTCTGCCCCCATACTCTGCAATGCCCCCATACTCTGCAATGCCCCCATACTCTGAAATGCCCCGCAATACTCCGCAATGCCCCGCAATACTCTGCAATGCCCCGCAATTCTCCGCAATGCCCCGCAATACTCCGCAATGCCCCGCAATACTCCGCAATACCTCACAATACCCCGCAATACTCCGCAATACCCCGCAATACTCCGCAATACCCTGCAATACTCCGCAATACCCCACAATACTCCGCAATACCCCACAATACTCCAAAATACCCCGCAATACCCCACAATACTCCGCAATACCCCGCAATACCCTGCAATACCCCACAATACTCCGCAATACCCCACAATACTCCGCAATACCCCACAATACCCTGCAACGTCGTCTATGGGGATTTTTAAGTAGCGAAGTTTGGCGCCATTCCACGAGCGTGTGCAATTTTGAAGGGTGACATGTTGGGTATCTATTTACTCGGCGTAACTTCATCTTTCACATTTATGCAAAAGAATGAAGAAAAAATACAAAATTTGCCAAATTTTATAACAGAAACAAAGATTTTTTTTTTTTTTTTTTTACAGAATTTTCAGTCTTTTTTCTCTTATAGCGCAAAAAATAAAAAACCCAACAGTGATTAAATACCACCAAAAGAAAGCTCTATTTGTGTGAAAAAAAGGACGAAAATTTAATTTGGGTACAATGTTGTATGACTGAGTAATTGTCATTCAAATTGTGAGAGCACGAAAGCTGAAAATTGGTCTGGTTATTAAGTGGGTTTACGTGCCCAGTGGTCAAGTGGTTAAGTGAGCCTTAAAAGTAGACCTGATATTGTGATAAAGACCTCCGATAAGGGAGGGCAACATAGTAGTAATGAAGGAAACTCAAAATAAGAGAACATGCCAGTACAGTATGTACTGGACAATCCACATCTGTATCTAGTAATTTCTCCTAAAAAAGTTAATCAATTTATGGTGGAATTCGAATCCCTTTTTGCTGAGGCTTTTGCTGAAGCCATAATTGATCAGGACACTAAGATTTTTTAACTGTTCAGTTTCCACATACCCCAACATTCTATACACTTCCTAAAATACACAAAAACCCAACAGCACCTCAGCGGAGACCTATCATATCAAGTAAAGGTTCACTTAAAATGCTAGCTATTTTGTGGACTTTTTCCTTATGTCTCTCATATGTTTGTGATACTTTGAATCTACTAAAACAGATTAAGGGAGGTTCTGCGCCCCCGGCCCCCCACTCATTGCTAAAGAGGTGGAGGTTTTATACTTCAGCATCCCCCACAAGGGGCGTTGGGATGATCAGAACCTCCCTAATGGAGCGAGATCAATCCCAATTGCCATTTAATGAGTTCATTTTGTGAATTTTGTATTTTATTTTGACACACATTTTTATATTTTTTTGTATTTGCTGGCTCCCATTACATTCGGTTGCAGGGTGTTGCCATTGGCATATTCTGTGCTTTGGCCTACACCAATCTGTGCATGGGGTGTGGGAGCAGGACATTTTATTCTGATGACAATTTGAGAATCTACCTAAATCATGAATTATGCTGGCTTCATTACATTGATGACTTGCTGCATATTTGGACAGGAACTGTACTGGAGCTTAATGAGTTTATGACAGCCCTAGCTAGTACCTCATATAATGTTGGCTGGGCTGGATTGCGTCAAATGAAGGGTTCAGCGATACATCTCCAGATGAGGGGTATTTAGAGGAGGTAGAGGGGCATGCACAATTTAAGCTGCATCCTGTACCCTGGGCAACTTCTTTGTTTAAATCTATAGCAGCATGAACTTTTGATGCTCTTTTGTGATATTGTTGGCAATTTATTTTTGATTAAGTGTGGATAACTAGTTTCTTGTTGTAGACTTATACGTGACAGTTCCCATAATTGAACAACCTACTATTATTTGATGATGAGATCATTCCTTCTAAGCCCCTGAACATCTTTAAGATAATATACTGTACAATTGGTGACTATTTGGCTGTCAGTATACTGGCCACTTCGTTTTGTGATTTTGTCATTTGACACTATATATATATATATATATATATATATATATATATATATATATATATATATATATATATATATATATATATATGTATATATATATATGTGTTTATTAGATTTATGCCGTATAAAGAAATCAGAGAGTTATGTGAACATAATACTGCTCAGCTGGTTACCTAGGTGCATTGTGGATAATCTATTGAGCATATAATTAACCAGAAAAAGTGCAGCGCAATAATATAAATCAAGATAAATTATAAGAAAACATATAAAAATTATGCAAAAAATATCCAAAAGTGATGGAGTAAAAGAAACAGTCCACGGACAAAATGATGAATGGCAATCGACAAAATCTTCCACCAGTCCTTCAAAATTCACAGATTGTGACAATCCCTCCACCTTAGGTCTATCTGGGTACTCTCACCTTCCAACATGGACCCCTGAGTCAACAGGAAGTCATGCATGCAGAATATACAGGTTAAACATGGATCAGAAGCCTCAGACACGTCTCCTAAGTTACTGCTTAGACTCCAGGTAGTGAGCGGTCTCCCTTCATTCAGCGGACACCGTAAGGTAATGCAATAGAAAAGAGGATCTAAGTGCTCTCCGTTAATTTATTAAAAAGTAAGCAAAGGCTACTCACATTAAAGCCGAATATAAACAGCGTGTAATGGTAGCAAATCTGTGGATAGCAGCGGGTGACGACATACACAGCTACCTCCCCCGGGCGGGGCACATACAGTCTACATAAGAACGTGACCAAATCTTCAGTGCACTTCTTTCTTATACAAACACAACACATGTTATCATTAACATTTATAATGCATGATAAAAAAAAAAAAAAATTAAACTGTGCATGAAAAATCCACATAAGAAAAGAGTGACAGATGCCCAAGTGACTAAATATCCACATGCCCTATCATCAATGCATGTCTTTCTTATGCAAATGCAACAGATAACATCATTACAATATGTGAAATTGAAAATGTTACTTTAAACTGTGCATATAAGGTCCACATAAGAAAAAAGTAACAGATATCCATGGGACCAGATCATGTGGATTTTATATGCACAGTTTAAAGTTGAATTTTACTTCTTATGTATTGTAATGATATTATTTGTTGCATTTGCATATGAAAGGAATGCACTAAAAATCTAGTTGTGCACATTTTTTGGTCACATGGATACCTGTTTTCTTATGTGGACTTTATATGCACAGTTTGAATTTTAATTGAATTTCTACCATTTCACGAAGGAAGTGTAAATAGTTAAGAAAAAACACACACAAACACTGTAGAAAAAAGTCCTTTATTAATAAAAAAAAAAGAAAAAAAATCCAGCAGTGGTAATCCACTCGGTCCCGGCTTCCTGCTCCAACGTTGTCTGTATCCAGCGACGGGTGATCTCCTCTCCGGTCCAGCAATGAGAAGATCTTCCGGGATCTACAGCGCAGCATCGCCGGCCTCCTCTCTCCGCCGGACACAGCCCAGCGGAATGACGCAGCTGGAGCTTTGAAATTTCTTATATAGGGGAGGCGGGGCCACCTGTCATGTGACCCCGCACCCTCTGACGCACCCTCTGCTACGTCACTGGGGAAGCCCAGTCTTCCCCCTTGCATCAGAGGGGGCGGGGTCACGTGACGGGTGGCCCCGCCACCCCTATATAAGAAATATCAAAGCTCCAGCCGCGTCATTCCGCTGGGCTGTGTCCGGCAGAGAGAGGCGGCCTCCGATGCTGTGCTCTGGAGCTCTGGATGCCGGAAGATCTTCTCATCGCTGGACCGGAGAGGAGATCACCCGTCGCTGGATACAGACAACGTTGGAGCAGGAAGCCGGACCGAGAGTGGATTACCACCGCTGGATTTTTTTTCTTTTTTTTTTATTAATAAAGGACTTTTTTCTACGGTGTGTGTGTGTGTTTTTTCCAACTATTTACACTTCCTTCGTGAAATGGTAGGGGTACAATGTACCCATTACCAATTCACATTGGGGGTGGGCCAGGATCTGGGGGTCCCCTTTGTTAAAGGGGTCTTCCAGATTCTGATAAGCCCCCTGCCCGCAGATCCCCACAACCACCGGGCAAGGGTTGTTGGGGATGAGGCCCTTGTCCCCATCAACATGGGGACATCCTCCCCATGTTGAGGGCATGTGGCCTGGTACGGTTCAGGAGAGGGGGGCCGCACTCTGTCCCCCCCTCTTTTTTGCGGCCGGCCAGGTTAACGTGCTCGGATAAGGGGTCTGGTGTGGATTTTTGGGGGAACTCCACGCCATTTTTTTTTTATTTGGGGTGGAGTTCCCCTTAAAATCCACACCAGACCTGAAGGGTCTGGAATGGATATTTGGGGGGAACCCTACGTAATTTTTTTTTTTAAATTGACGGCGGGGTTCCCCTTAATATCCATTTCAGACCTGAAGTGCCTGGTAATTGAATTTGGGGGGGACCCCCACACAATGTTTTTTTTTTATGAATGAATTCGCTCTGAATTGCCAGAGCCGACAATTCATTATAGCCGCAAGTCAGTTTTAAATGTCTTTTTTTCTTTCAGAAATGACACTTTGTGCAGGGACAGTTCTAAGTACAGGAAACATGCGATATTTGACATGTTAACTTTACACCCCCCTAGGTACGAAATTTAAAGGAATATTTCACTTTTATTGTTTCACTTTTAGCATTATTAAATTCACTGCTCCCGAAAAAAAACAGCCGTTTTTAAAACTTTTTTTTGCATTGATACATGTCCCCTGGGACAGGACCCAGGTCCCCAAACACTTTTTAGGACAATAACTTGCATATTAGCTTTTAAAATTAGCATTTTAGATTTCTCCTATAGACTTTAACAGGGTGTTCTGCGGCTTTTCGAATTTGCCGCGAACACCCCAAATTGTTCGTTGTTCACCGAACAGACAATGTTCGAGTCAAACTCGAAGCTCATCCCTAATGGATGCATGTCCCGTAACCCCTCCGGCATGCTCACAAGTACACCTGGCGTAACCCATAAGATAAGCCGGCCCACCCAGAGCATAAATATGCCCAGACATGCGCCCGTTGAGTGCAAAAGTACACCAGCAGCTTATCTTCCATGGTGCAGGTACTTTTGCATTGTGATGTCTGCTCCTGTGACTAAGAGGGAGAGGAGGAAAAAAATAATTCAGCTGAGGAGAGGGCAATCCTGATCTCTGCCATCTCAAGGTACAATGTGTACCTCCATGGGGCACAGAGTGGCATGACCAGCAAGGTCAGGAAAGAAGAGATCCTCCAGGAGGTCACCCTGGAGGTCAATGCCCTTGGACATGAGCGAAGGACCTCTAAGGACATTGGTAAAAAAAATCAATGACCTGCGTCCTCTGGTCAGAGATAAGCTGGCCAGGGTGAAGAGGCATGCCAGGGGCACGGGAGGCGGACCAGCCAGTACTATCAGGCTCACTGCCGATGAGGAGGTGATTGCCAGATGTCTGGAGAGGGAGCAAGTGGAGGGCCTGGAGGGCTTTGACTCCGGTGACCAGGCCTTGAGGACAGGTAAGTGTGTTTTATCCCCTATCCAGTGTGTAGCATGTGAGGGGGTGGAAGGGAACATGTGACAAGTGTGTGGGTCCACCAACATGTGAATGCTTTGTGTCATCCACAGATGTGCTGGAGGGAGCAGGGCCATCGTCAGCTGCTGGATGACCCACGCCATCCCCGGAGGAGAGTGCCCACACCTCTTTAGAGGTAGTTGAGGAGGAGCATGTGGATCTTCAGGAATGTGTCTACCTCGAGGAGGATAACATCATCCCTGGACCCTCCCAAACCTCCCCCCATCAGGGGAAGCCCCTCAACCTCCCCCCATCAGGGGAAGCCCCTCAACCTCCCCCCATCAGGGAAAGCCCCTCAAGGGCCTCCCCGTACAGATGGGCCCAAGCCTCTCCAGCCCCCAGGAAGGCTTTGCGGAAGACAAGGGGTGTACCCGAATCCCTACAACAAGGGCTTGCGAGGGAACAGGCCCGCCAGACGCGCCACATGGGTGCTATTGCCTGTGACCTGTGCAGCAGTGCCGTACACAGCAGGCTGAGCAGAGCACCTCAATCTCTGACAGCCTGCAGTATGTGAGTGCTAACTGCGCTGCTATGGTGACCTGCATTGGGGAGCTTCAGGCCACAACATCAGGCCTTGTGGCAGAGGTGAAGAGCTTGGGAGTGGCTATACAGGCCAAAACTGCTGCCATCGAGGCGGAGGGAAGGCAGACCAGGTGCCACCAGCGGCACACCACCACCCACCAGCTGCAGATGCAGGCGCAGACGAACTCTGTCCTCACCCGCATTGCCCTTACGTTGGAGGGCAGGTAGCCAGCATCTGCCAGGAGTGACAGACCAGGGGATGATCCTCCTCCTGATGCCCCACCCCCCCACCTGAGGCTCCCCCCAGACAACTGAGGAGCCGGAGCCGTGGCACCAGGCCTGGCCCACGACAGGGAAAATGAGTGCTATTTTTTCTGGTTTGCTCAGAATATGAGCTTTTTTTTTGAGAGACATGCATAGATGTATGTGCCTTCCTCCAGTAAGGGCATACCATGTCGGCCAATAGCATGATTCCTTTTATTTTTTTTTGTAGTGGCTGCACACGGTCAGTAGTGCAGGCTACAGTGTGACTGGTGTGTTAATGTGGGTGACATTCCTGCCAGCAAGGCGTGTCACCTTGGGTCGTCAGGGAGAGGTTATCCCCATGACCGTGTGAATGTGGTATGAATGGACAGCAACACCATTGGGGCCTTGGCGTGGCGTTACTGCTCCCAAGTCCTGCATGGTGGACTTGGGCTAAACCAATGTGAAGTGGATGTGGTGTGTGTGAGCACAGGACCCCAGATGGCAAGTCACCTTTTTTTTTATTTTTTTGAAAAAAAACGTTTTTGATATTTTTTCATTTCTTTTTTTATTCTTTTTAGATCCTTTTTTTATATATATTTTTCTTTATTTCGTCTTTCTCAATTCACGGCAGGACCCCCCCCCAGGCCCATGCCTGAAGCTGTGTAAGGGGCCCCATAATTCCTGATGGCGGCCCTGCCTGGCATGTTGGCATACAGATGTGTTGTCCTGCAAGTGTGGTTGCTCAGCTCGTCCGTAACGGTGCTGCTGCAGCTGCTGTCCAGCTGACCTGTGCACGTCTGGTGCTGAGTTACACCTGCTTTATGGGGAATAACTTTAGGCCGGACGTTAAACTTACGCACACCGCACGTAGCCTGCGCCGGGCGCACGTACGTTCGTGAATCGCCGTATCTCCCTCATTTGTATATTTGAATAGAAAATCAATGGGAGCACCACATGCGTCCAGCGTAAATATGCGCCCACGATACGCCGGCGTAGACAAGTTACATCAGTCGGATGAAGCCTATTTTCAGGCGTATCTAGTTTTGTGGGCACGGCGCATAGATACGACGGCGCATATTTACACTTACGTGACGTATCTCGAGATACGTCGACGTAAGTGCTTTGTGAAACCGGGCAACCAGGAACTTCTCCATGGAGAAGGATTAGCATTTATAGATAATAAAACAACAAATTGTTGATCCGGGGAATATTTGAATTCCATAAAAGGGCCAGGAAGGGATTTTTCCTCCACTGGAGCAAGTCAGAATGAACTAAATTAATCACTGCCATTTAAAACACATGCACCTGGAAGATACACATTTAGTGGATGTTTGGTGCTTTACAAATATGCCCCCACATGGTATGTTAAGTTTACTTTCTTTGGAATTATTTTTACTGATAAGTGAAACTGGAAGGCATACACTGTAAATAATAACAATGCATAGAACTTTAGAGATAATAGTTTAGGATATTTTTGCAAACTATGACCAACATGACTAGAATAACAAGAATAAAATACATATTTTTTTGTGAGGATGATGCCCATTCTAGTAATTGCTTGTACAAAGGCTTCATTAACTAGTGCATTAAGGAAATTTGATTTGTACCTCTAGATCTGTTTTTTAAGAGTCCATTACATTCTTAATGACCCTAAGCAATGGAAGCACTGCATTTTCTCACAATGGGAGGTATATATGTAAGGTTGTTAGGACTGATTTATTACACCGTTGATTAGCGGCTGCAAGGTGAAGTGATTTCTTTGAAAGACCCCTTTTCTAAAACGTTGAAAATTTGAATTTTAAAATTATCCTGTTTTTACTAATCATAGATACATAAAATGAAAGCTGTAGTACATGTTAAAAATAACACTGATAGTGTAGTTTAACTTTTGAGGGCACACAGATATTTAAGTATAAGGTTTTAAAATATTTGTTGTATTAGAACAAACTTAAGTTTATTATTTAAAAGTACTAAGTGCACATTTTAAAAGATAGCAGTCTTTGTCAGTGTTTTTTAATATATATTTTATTTTTCTGCAAATTTTTTTATGAATTATTTTTTAAAGGGAATATACAGAGTGATGCACAAAACAATTGTATAAAAAATATAAAAATTATAACAACAGAGTGTGAGGTCTAATAGATACGATTAGGATTGGGAGATATAGATGGGTAAGGTATACTAGGTAAAAGGCACTAATCAGCTATAAGAGAGGATGTAAGGGATAAGAAAGATGGGAGAGAACTTTGGGGGAGAAATTCTGACACCATGCTTTACTGAGCCGCGTAGGTTTGGACTAGTGCCACCCTGTTGTAATGTCCCTTTACCTTCTTCCTTTTAAGGCTTGGTTCTAATATGTGCAAATTTGATGCATTTTTAACCGTATATAATTTGCATAACATGTGAATAGGACAGGTTTTCAATGGAGCCGGTTCACATATGTACGGAGTGGCCATGGTGTAATTTTGAAAAGGGTTCTGTGTATTTTTGGGTCCAGTTCAGGTGAAAATTTAGGAGAAAATTTGCACCTGAATTGCACTAGATCTGGTGAATAGAAATGCATCTGACTCCGGACTGCAAACTGCAAGCCGCATTTATGTGTCTTATGCCGTGTACACACGACCGGATTTTCCGCCGAAAAAAGTTGGATGTTTTTTCCGACGGAATGTCATTCAAGCTTGGCTTGCGTACACACAGTCACACCAAATTCCGCCCATCAAGAATGCGGGGAGGTACAACATGTACGACGGCACTATAAAGCAGAAATTTCATTCCGGGTCGGCACCCTTTGGGCTGCTTCTGCTAATCTTGTGTTAGTTGAAGTTTGGTGAGAGACAATTTGCGCTTTTCAGTCTTCGTGCTTTTCAGACCATTTCTGCTGTTCAGTTTGTGCGTGTGGGTTCGTATCTGTTTTTGAGTTTGTGTAGTCAGTTCATATCTGGTTTTCAGTGCGTTTTTGTCCATTTGTTTCTGATTTTCAGGTCGGTCTTTATAGGTCTTGCTGTACGTCAGTGCGTTCTGTTAGTTGGTTCTGACCAGCCGACCATTTTCTAGCCATGTTGTGGGTACGTACTCGTCGTAGAGTTCGTGCTGTGCATGGGCTTAGTGTTGGGCTTCTCAGCTCAGTCCATGAACAGGGTGAGGAGGAGTTCATGGATGAAGAATTGGTTGCTCCAGGGTGACCAATTCTGTCATATGCCTTTGCTGCATGGGATTCAGGAGAATAATCCTGATGATTTTAGGAATCATCTCCAGATTATGGCCCCTGTTTTCACTGTCTATTGGCTTTGCTGTCCCCTTATAACACGAAGCAGGACTCATGCACGTGGCAAGCCATCACTCCTGAGCAGAGGCTAGTCACCATGTTGCGGTACTTGACGACAGGGAGAAGTCTGCAGGACCTCAAGTTCTCGACAGGCATCTCCCCCAGGCTCTGGGGATCATTATCCCAGAGACCTGTTCTACCATCATACAAGTCCTGCAGAAGGACTATATTAAGGTAAGTTTTCACCTTTGACATCACATTCTATGTATTTAATGTATGTATTGTGGTTCTTTCATCATTACCTAATTACCATGATTGCAATATGCTGTGAATGCCCCCTTTGTCCCCATGCATGCTGTAAGCTTTTAATGCTATTTTTTTTGGCCTACATGAATATTTGCCTCCACTAACCTCTCCAGCATGCTTTCCTGGGCCCATACACACCTAGCCTAGTCACCTAACAATATATTTTTTTCGGCTCTATTGTAGTACTTTACCCTAAACACCCCCTAAAATGTACAAATGTTATTGTTGTCCTTGAATTCTGGCAGAGTGGCAGAGGCTTATTTTGGGGGTCCCAAACTCATTTAGAACCCCCCACTAAAATTTGTACAAATGTTATTGTTGTCCTTAAATTCAGGCAGAGTGGAAGAGGCTTTTTTTGGGGGTCCCAAACTTATTTAGAACCCCCCTAAATTTTTTACAATGGGCCATCAGAGGGGGTGAGGAATCTGATAAGTGGACCTTATATTTTTGTGTTTAAATACTCAATGTTATGTGCAAAAGTACTAATATTTTTTTTCAGGTTTGACTCCACAGTTTCCTTCAACACCACAGGAATGGCAGACCGTGGCTTCCCATTTTGCTGAGCGGTGGGACTTTCCTAACTGTGGAGGGGCTATAAATGGGAAACACGTCCACATCGTTCATAGTATAGTGTTGATGGCGGTGGTGTCAGCACAATATGAGTTTCTATATGTGGACGTGAGGGAGAATGGTCGGATGGTGGAGTCTTTGCCCAGGCAGAGTTTTCATGATGTCTCCAGAGTGGTGGCTTGGCATTGCCACTTGATGAAGACAACGTGGAAGAAAGCATTTGGTCTGGGAGAACATCTGATAAGGCCATTCGCCCAGAGGACCCTCACCCCTGAGAAGAGGTTTTTTAACTACCGGCTGGCCAGAGCCAGAAGAGTGGTGAAGAATGCATTTGGCATAATGGCCCATCAGTTCCACCTGTGACTTACAGCTGTAAATATGGTGGAGTATAAACTCAACCACATCGTGCTTGCATGCTGTATTCTTCACAATTTTCGAAGGAAAAATTCTCATAATTATGTGGCCTTAGTTGGGCCTGAGGCGGAACTTCCAGAAACTTCCGTGATGGGCCTGGAAGCTGGACGTCCTGGCTTGCCTCCCCAAAGCACCCGTGATGTGCGCCAAAAATATCTGGACTATTTTACAGGTAGAGGGGCCATTGTTGTGTCAGAAAATTTCTGATAATTTTTAAAAATAAAAAAATATTTATATCTGAAATCTGAAAATGAAAATGAATTTGATTTACTGCTTGTGTTTCTTTTAGCTGTCTCCTAGGTTCTCCTAGTGCACTTGTAGTGCCAATTGGATTTTCCATTATTAAATAACCCCCATTGTCTCTGCAAGCACCAAATTACTACAAAAATGGTATTGAGCATTGAAAGAAAAAACCATGCATTGTTGAATAGAAAAACTTTTACTCCGTGCACATTCACATGTATGTTTTATTTTTTTTTGGTCAAAAACAACATCTTTGTTTTATAAAGTTTTACATTTCATTTTGTTTTATTTTTGCATAAACAGGCATGTTTCAAAACATAACATACACAACTCTGGAACTTACAAAGTTCAACATCGAAAAACTGAAGGCAATATTAGACATTATAGTATGTCAAAAATGTGTTGATCTTGCCTTCATCAGATGGGGTGATGTCACTCCTGAAAAAGGCAATTTTTGAAGATGCAAAAAAATTGAGAGGCAAAATGGGGATTTCCCTACTGATCCCATGCCTAATGTCAACATGTGCTATCTCCCATCATGGGGGATCAATGGACATGTTTTGGGGGTGCAACCCCTTCCTTTCACCTACTTGAGTTGCGAGGAAGGGATTGCACTCACAAAACATGTACATTGATTTCCCGTGATGGCAGATAGCACATGTTGACACACTGGTGTTGATTTACTAAAACTGGAGAGTGCAAAATCTGGTGCGGCTGTGCATGGTAGCCAATCAGCTTGATCGATTAAGCTTTGACAAAAAAAACCTGGAAGCTGATTGGTTTCTATGCAGAGCAGAGATTTTGCAATCTCCAGTTTAATAAATCAACTCCACTGTGTGCATCTTCAAAATTTGCCGTTTAAAATGTAGAATTTTTGGGGGAAATAGGGCAATAACAAACAAAAGGGGGGGTTATGGGTATTTAGATTCTCCCCAATACATCAATCATGTCCTTAATTTTTTGTTCAAGAACATTGAGTTTATTCCTTATGATGTCTATTTCCCCATTCCTTATGATGGCTATCGGTGGGTAGCAGGGGTAGCAGGGGTCCAGGTTGTGGAAGGATGTACATCGCTGGAATTATTATTTATTTTTTATTAAAGGACTTTTCCCAAGCTGTCTCTGTTTTTTTACCTTTTTTCACACTTTTTTGTGAAATGGTAGCGGCACAATGTACCCCGTTACCAATTCACATGGGGGGCAGAATCTGGGGGTCCCCTTTGTTAAAGGGGGCTTCCGGATTACGAAAAGCCCCCTGCCCGCAGACCCCCACAACCACCGAGCAAGGGTTGTTGGGATGAGGCCCTTGTCCCCATCAATATGGTGATAAGGTGCTTTGGGGTGTTACAGACCCCCAAAGCATCCACCCCATGTTGAGGCCACGTGGCCTGGTATGGTTCAGGAGGGGGAACTCTTGCGTCCCCACCTCTTTTCCTGCGGCCTGCCAGGTTGTGAGATTTTTGGGGGATCCCACGCCAATTTTTTTTTTATTTTGTTGCGGAGTTCCCCTTAAAATCCATACCAGACCTGAAGGGTAGCGTTGGTGGCTTTGAGGGGTTGAGGGGTTAAGGGGCCAGCTGACACCAACATCCCACATTTGTGAGCTCGCACATCCTCCTCCTCCTGCCAGAAGTCCACCTCTAGAGCCACAGCCTCCAAGGAAGCATGCAATGAAGGCTGCAGGGAAGACAACAGGGAAGGGTGCAGGGAAGGCAGCAAGGAAGACAAGCAAATGATGACCTGGCTTCAGTCTGGTCTGACAGAAGACGCAGGCTGTGGTAGTACCACAGCCTGGGGACATATATGTCATCTGTTGCTGTTCCTGATCTCTGTGAGTCCTGGACCAGATTGGGCTCCCTATTATATGGACTTCTCAAGCTACCAATGTTCTTTTTCACAGAGTTTATGTCTGCCCTGGGGTCCAAAGGCTTTGCAAATTCCAGTGTTGCCTTCCTCTTTATTTTGTTACCCAGAATAAATGGATATATTTTTTTCTGAAAATACCTGCCTATGTGTTTTTCTTCAAATAGGACAGTTTGGTTGTGAGTAGGCAGGTAATTTTCAAAAAATACAATGTCAAATTAACAAGGGACACCAACCAACCTCCTTGAGGTTAACCACTTAACCCCCGGACCATTTGTCAGCCTAAAGACCAGAGGTGTTTTTACAATTTGGCACTGCGCTGCTTTAACTGGTAATTGACCGGTCATACAATGTTGCACCCAAACAAAATTTGCGTCCTTTTTTTCCCACAAATAGAGCTTTCTTTTGATGGTATTTGATTGCCTCTGCGATTGTAATTTTTTGCGCTATAAACGGAAAAACACAGAAAATTTTGAAAAAAAAAGATATTTTCTACTTTTTGTTATAAGAAAAATCGAACAAACTCAATTTTAGTCATACATTTAGGCCAAAATTGATTCAGCCACATTTCTTTAGTAAAAAAAAATGTCAATAAGCGTATATTTATTGGTTTGCGCAAAAGTTTTTTTTTTTTTTTGTTCAATAAAGTTTTTATTGAGTAAAAGATATATATGAGAACATACAAGGTAAAGGAACATAAATAAAACAGAAAATAACAGAAAATTATAATACTGGCGATCAAGTCGACTCAACAGTAAGCACCATTAAAGACATGGAAATATGCAGACGAGAAGGATAAACAAGAGCACTAATAAGAACAGCATAACAGGGGGAAATCAGCTCCCGCATCCTCCTATGCCGTTCAACAGCAAACAAACCAGAGCCTTGATCCACTCAACATATAAAGATGTGCTAGTGATAAACTGTAGACCATAAATAAAAATTAAAATGAGAATAAAAATAGAAAATAAAAGTAGAGAGGAGATTGAAAGAAGAGAAAAAGGAAAGAAAAAGGGAGGGGGAGGGGGGGAAAGGTAGGGGAAAGTCCTCTGCCCCTGGCTGCCACCTCAAACTAGAGAAATACCCAAGGCACAACATTGCATCAAATAAACAGTAAGGCCCCGTACACACGACCGAGTTTCTCAGCAGAATTCAGCCAGAAACTCGGTCTGGGCTGGATTCTGGCCAGAAACTCGGTCGTGTGTACACTTTTCAGCGAGGAACCCCTCGAGGAACTCGTTGGGCCGAAAAGAGAACATGTTCTCTATTTCCTCGTTGTTCAATGAGGAAAGTCGGCCCGCCGAGCTCCTCGGCGGCTTCCACACTGAACTCGACGAGGAACTCGATGTGTTTGGCACGTCGAGTTCCTCGGTCGTGTGTACGGGGCCTGAGGCATATAGTTTCATACCGATTGAGACATAATGTCAGCATATGCTGACGTATATTTAAAGGCAAACCAATCGGACCATATTTTCCGTGACAAGTCGGATTTGTTCCTAAGAGAATAAGTGAGATCCTCCATATGATAAATATGATCAACTGCTACCAACCATAGGCGCAAAGAGGGAACTACTGTCTGTTTCCAAAATCGAGGGATGTCAGCAGATGTGGAGTTAGTGATTTTTTATATGATCCGATTGGCTCGACTGTACAATGTAGCAAAATAACCCAGGGGTCATTCGGGGTTTGAAAACCTTGCATTTCCTTCATCCAGTGTAAAATAGCTAACCAAAATGGGCGAATGAGCGGACAGTACCACCATATATGTGCATGGGAAGCATTCTCGCCTCAACCCCGCCAGCAGAGAAGGGATGGCAGGGGAAAAATCTTGTGTAGCACCACTGGAGTATAATGCCACCTAGTTAACAGTTTATAATTAACTTCCGCAAATCTAGATGACATAGAAGACATATGTGCAAGGAGCAAAACAGTGTCTCTTTGTGATGGTGAGAGTTCCTTATGAACATCCTTCTCCCACCTGAGCAGAAAGGCCGGGGTCCCAGAGGCAGATAGGGAGTATAAAGCTTTATAAAAATAGGAGAGGGGCCTCTCTACTGGCCGGTCCTTGGCAAATGCAGACTCCACCAGCGTTAGGGTTGTGCCATCTCTGAGGGGCTGTGGTAGAGAGCGTACAAAGGCCGCCAATTGACGGTATTTCCAGGACACCATAGGCAGAACTACAGAGGACCCTACAATACTAGAGAGAGAAGCAATGCCCGACGAAGAAACAACATGGTGGAGAAGCGTTGCGGAACCTAAAGACCAGGTCCGGGGTAGCGGTTGTACATTTCAAGGAGGGAAATAATTATGACCATACAGCGGCATCAGGGGAGAGTTATATGGCCAACCATGAGTCCTGCACATCGAATCCCATACCATCAAAGTGGAGTGCGTCAGGGGGGATGTCGTAGCGGTCAAAGACCTAAACTTCCGAGGGATCCACATTTGAGTATAAGGCCCCGTACACACGGGAGGATTTATCCGCGGATATGGTCCAGCGGACCGTTTCCACGGATAAATCCTCTCGAGGATTTGCACGGATTTTGATGCGATGGAGTGTACTCACCATCGAATCGAAATCCGCGCCGAAATCCTCTGGCGATGACGTGTCGCGCCGTCGCCGCGATGATGACGCGGCAACGTGCGCGACGCAGTCATATAAGGAATTCCACGCATGCGTCGAATCATTACGACGCATGCGGGGGATCCCTTTGGACGGATTGATCCGGTGAGTCTGTACAGACCAGCGGATCAATCCGTTGGGATGGATTCCAGCGGAAAGATTTGAAGACATGTCTTCAAATATTTATCTGCTGGAAATCCATCGCATGGGAGAAAAATCCGCGGAAACAGATCCGCTGGATTGTACACACCATAGGATCTATCCGCTGAAACCCATTCGCTGGGATTTTTCAGCGGATGGATTCTATCGTGTGTATGGGGCCTAAGGGTCTGTACCACATAAATCTATTTCTAACGACACCCATAACTTAGACTCCTTATGGTACCTCCAGTCCGAGATCCTAGTCAGGATCACAGCCTGGAAATATCGTTTAACATCCAGCAAAGCCAGACCCCCCTCCCTCTTGGGCCTAACTAGTAGGTCCCTCGCAAGCCTGGGCCGCCTCCTCTTCCACAGATATGCTGATATATAAGGAATTCCACGCATGCGTCGAATCATTACGACGCATGCGGGGGATCCCTTTGGACGGATTGATCCGGTGAGTCTGTACAGACCAGCGGATCAATCCGTTGGGATGGATTCCAGCGGAAAGATTTGAAGACATGTCTTCAAATATTTATCTGCTGGAAATCCATCGCATGGGAGAAAAATCCGCGGAAACAGATCCGCTGGATTGTACACACCATAGGATCTATCCGCTGAAACCCATTCGCTGGGATTTTTCAGCGGATGGATTCTATCGTGTGTATGGGGCCTAAGGGTCTGTACCACATAAATCTATTTCTAACGACACCCATAACTTAGACTCCTTATGGTACCTCCAGTCCGAGATCCTAGTCAGGATCACAGCCTGGAAATATCGTTTAACATCCAGCAAAGCCAGACCCCCCTCCCTCTTGGGCCTAACTAGTAGGTCCCTCGCAAGCCTGGGCCGCCTCCTCTTCCACACATATTTACAAAATAGGGACCATATTAGCGTAAAGTATCCCACAGGAATTCTATACGGGATCATCTGAAATAAGAACAGCAATCTGGGCAGAACATTCATTTTCAACACACTAATTCTCCCCAACCAGGAGTGTGCTAATTGCGACCACTTTTGCAAATCGGACCCAATCGCGTTCAGTAAGGGTATAAAATGTGTGCGAAATAGAGAAGCGGGGTTGGCGGTGAGAAAAATGCCTAAATATTTCAGCGAATGGGCCTGCCAGCTAAAGGGGAAGGATGCTTTCAGATGAGGCACAATACGAGGGGGGGGACTGTTAGGTTCAAGATCTCTGATTTGGACAGATTGGGCAAAATCCACAAAGCAGATGCGTCGACTTAACTCGAGATTTCTAATTTTACACCGCGCGTATGTTTGCGCCCGATCCTCAAAACGAAAAATCCGGTTTTTCCGTCCTACCTAAAATAATTACACCGGCGCATCCTCTGACGCAAATTACGATAGTCACGCCGCTTTATTTGATAGGCAAAGATGCAAATGAGGGAGATAGGGCGATCCTCAAAATTAAGTGTGTGCGCCGTAGATTACGCCCTGTGCGCCGTAGATTACGCCCTGTGCGCACCTGATAGTTTCCTGGAGCAAAATTAGACTTTATAAAAGCAGCCCTAATTTTACACCTGCCCTGTAAAGGTCTGCTGAAGCAACACCATTGAGGAAGAGCTGACAACACATCTTTGCTGGACTTCAATCTGACTGCCAAAATGCCCGGCCCATCCATGATTATAACGGCACTCGCAACTTTACAGGCACAGAGAAGGAGAAGGGCACAGAGGAGGAGGAGGAGGGCACAGGAGAGGGTATACCACCCACGCCAAGATCTCTTTGGCATGACTGCTTCTGAGGTCTATGGCAACTTCCGCTTTAACCAGGAAGCCATCCTGGAATTAACCAGGATCCTGCAGGATGATCTCAACACCCCAACCCAACGATCCCATGCCCTGCCACCTCACATCAAAGTAATGGCAACCCTGCATTTTCTTGCCACTGGGTCTTTCCAAAGAACATGTGGAGGTCTGGCTGGGATGGTACAGTCCTCGATGAGCAGGTGTGTGCACCCAGTAGTCCCTGCAATACTAAGACGCATGGGCAATCAATTTCAAAAGCCCACCCAGGAGGACCAGCGATTGAAGACCATGGCGGACTTTTATCAGATTGCCCGATTCCCACGGACCATCGGGGCCATTGACTGTACCCATGTGGCACTACAGCCCCCCCATGAGACAGAGCACCTGTTCAGGAATCGCAAAAACTGGCATTCCATAAATGTCCAGGTAATCGTAGATGCCCATGGCCTCATCTGGCATGTCTGTGCCAAATTTCCTGGTTTGTGCCATGACAGCTATATATTCCGGCAGACCAACATATCTCATGATTTGGAGCTGAACCTGTATGGAGACAGCTGGCTGATTGGTGAGTGACATGGGTGTCAGGTATGACTGTCCCCCCCCCATGATGCAGACATCACAAGGGGCACATGCATGACTAATATCCTCCTGTCTTTTCCCTTCCAGGTGACTCTGCATATGCCCTGGGACCACATCTGATGACCCCATTCAGGAACCCCCAAACCCCAGGAGAGCAACGCTACAACGAGGCTCATATTCGCACCCGGGCAGTGGTGGAGCGCACATTTGGGCTGCTGAAGTCCCGCTTCAGATGCCTGGATAAGTCTGGGGGTACATTGTTGTATTCCCCAGACTTTGTGTGCCAAATAATCGGTGCTTGTTGTATTCTTCACAACTTTGCCATGAGAAGGGGACTGGAGATTAACTTATGTGCTGACCTGACCCCCCACCCAGGCAATCCCCCCCTAGCCCACTCTACCCGGTCTACTGAGGGATTAGATCCAAGTACCCCCCCCCCCTTTGGTACTTTGGAGCAGTAACGCCACGCCACGGCTCCAATTATGTCACTGTGCATTCATACACCATTCAGGAACCTGGGATCACTTCTCCCTGGTCCTGGGGATCCCTTCTCCACCAAAACTGAGGGTGACACCCTTATTTTGTCAGGAATGCCACCCCCCACATTCACACATCATTCACACACATAAACCAAATCATAAGTACAGTATAATAAACAAAATTATAAAAAAAAAAAAAAAAAAAAATCAAAAGTACCCCTGCAATTTAAGTCCGGCGGCGAGTGCTCCGTCTGGGCTGCCCACGGGCAGGGGCACGGCCACGGGCACCTGGAGGATTTTCACGGGGGGGAGCAGGGGAGGGAGTATCTTCATGGGGGGGGAGCAGGGGAGGGAGTATCTTCATGGGGGGGGAGCAGGGGAGGGAGGAGCCTCCCCTGGTGTCTGACCTCCGGCTGGCCTGCCCTCCAAGGCCACTGCTATCCTGTTCAGGCAGACAGTGATGGCAGCCGTATTGGCCTGGCCAGCCCGGGTGTTGTCCTGCACAGCCCGGGTGTTGTCCTGCACAGCCCGGGTGAGGGCAGTCACCTTCTGGGCCACGCCTGTTGTGGCGGTATGCAGGAACCACAAACAGGTGATGACCCCCAATGAATTGGTGGCCACATCACTGAGTGACTCCCTCATTACATCCAGGCTGTGCTCCATCTTGGCCATAGTTTTTTTGATGTCACCCAGACTGCGGGTCTGCTGGGCATTGTCCCTCAGCAGACTGGCCGGCAGATGCTCAGACCCCCCCTGGTCTCCTGGGTCGCCATCCTGCCTGCCCCTGAGGCTTGTGGCCTGGGAGGAGGGGATAGAGTGACCCTTGTGGGTTGCGGCATGTTGGGGGAGGAGTGGGAGGGGCTACCCCTGATGGTGGCCTGACTGGTGCCAGCCTCTGGGGTAGCCTCTGGGGTAGCCTCTGGGGGAGCCTCTGGGGTAGCCTCTGGGGGAGCCTCAAGGGTAGCCTCAAGGGTATCCTCAAATGTCATGAGATCAGTGGCAATAATGATTTCCCGGCCAATCTGGAGATCTTCTTCCTCCTCCCCCTCATCCTCCTCCCCCTCAGCCTCCTCCCCCTCAGCCTCCTCATGAGGGGAGGTTTGGCCACTCCCCTCCCCTGGGGACTCCTCAGCAGCCTCCTGTCTTTGGGGTGGTGCAGCAGCCTGGCCTGATGGGCCAGCAATCTCCTGGTCATCTGTGGAGGACAACAAACAATCACAGGTTTGAGGATCCACACACTTGGCACATCTTCCCTTCCCCCACCCACACATGCTAATCACCAAATAGAAAAACAAAAAGCTTACCTGGCCTCACAGGAACATCAGACTGATAACCAGGCAGGCCCACCACCTGCTCTGGCTCGAAACACCGGGCCACTGCCCATTCCTCCTCAGTCAGCCGGATGGGGCATGGTCCCCCTCCTCCAGTGCCCCTCCTATGCGCAGTGAGCTTGGCCACCTTATTGCGGACCACGCTCCTCAGATCATTGATCTTTTTCTTAATGCCAGCGGGGGTCCTCGTCTCCCCTCCCCCCGCCGCATTTATGTGATCTGTAATTTTGGCATAGATCCTCTTCCTTTGGGCCGGGGAGGTGTTCCGGCTATCAGGCCCATGTAAATATCTTCCATATTGGATGATATACCTGGCAAGGATTTGCTTTTCAACATGCGAACAATTCAGCTTCCTGCGTTTGGGGGCCATCACAAACACCACACAGCAACAAGAAAACAAACAGGACAAACACACAAAAATACACACACAAGCAGACAGCTACTACAAAGTCAAAAACAAACACACAAAAACCAAACACAAAATCCAAGCAGAAAAAAAAAAAAACACTTAGCAGAAACAATCAAACAAAAAATACACTTATCAGAAACAAACAACAACTACTATCTACTACTCCTCCAACACTTCTCTATCACACACAACTTACCAACAAACACTGACAAACTAAGAGCAGAAGCAAATTGCTCATGGAAGGGAACACAGGGAAATACTTTTGCAAGTGAAGTGTGTTTGACTGGGGCTAGTTAAGCACAGGGCGATCCTCAAACTAAGTACACTTGGCCTTTTACCTATCTCACTGATTGCGCCCAGCAAAGTTCTGCACATGCGCAGTGAGCAGCAGATTCGTGCGCGCATGCGCAGTACGGCCGGACCTTCATTTGCATGGGGTCACGGCTCATTACAATGAAGCACGCCCACTTCCTTCCCACTTGCCATAACCCCGCCTTACGCCTCGGAATTTAGGTTAGGGCTGGCGCAATTTTGTGCCCAAATGCGCTGTGGATACGGCACTTACGACACCAACTTAGGGCGCCGTAACTTAAATGACATAAGTTTACAGACACTTAATTTGCGCCGCTGGCTGTGGATTTGGCCCATTGATCTTAAAATTAGAGACAGCACTAAAGGAGTCGAAAGCAGCCATTAGATTTGAAAGGATTGTAATAGGTTGTTGCACATATTTGTGCTCAGTAGTACCCACCATAATTCCCCGGATATTCGGATTGCGCCTAATTGAAGACAGAAAGGGTTCAAGTGAGAGGGCAAATAAGATGGGTGAAAGGGGACAACCCTGGAGGGTTCCATTGTATAGCGTAAAGGGTTCACTTAACGTTCAATTTATACGTAACTGGGCAGTAGGGGAGTCATACAAGGCTGAGATATGAGAAAGGAGAGAGGGGCCCACGCCAAGATGGGAAAGTGTGGCCAGTAGGAACTCCCAGTCCACCCTATCGAATGCTTTTTCCGCGTCCGTGGAAAGCAGAAGGGTGGGCTGGGAGGTCCGCGGAGCATGGGTTATTAATGACAGGGTGCGGAGGGAATTATCTCGCACCTCCCTGCCGGGGATAAATCCCGTCTGGTCTCTAGAGACCCATCGGGGGACAAGAGGGAGAAGCCTGTTGGCAATTACTTTAGCATAGAGTTTAGCATCCAGATTCAATAGAGAAATGGGGCGGTAACTACCGCAGATACATGGGTCCTTACCAGGTTTAGGGAGGATAGTAATGTGGGCATGTAGTGTTTCAGGTCGAAAAGATCCGTTCCCCGAGATCGCGTTGGCGTAGTTAGTCAAAGTGAAAGCAGAAGATCTGCAAAGGCTCTGTAGTAAGCTACCGTAAAGCCATCAGGGCCAGGCGCTTTACCATTGGCCATAGCCTTCAGTGCAACCCGCATCTCGGAGACGGAGAAATCGCCTTCTAAAGTAGCTAATGTGTCTGCAGGGAGTGCCGGCAAGCCGGCCTGGGCCAAATAATCGCGAATGAGCTGCGCCCTAACATCCCTATCCTCTACAGCCTGCCGAACACGATACAGCGATTGATAGAACGATCAAAATTCTTTAGCTATGGCCGAAGTTTCATACACCAGAGAATCATTAGAGGATTTCATTTTGGTGATGAACGTAGCAGACTTCTTTTGTTGCAACGAGCGCGCCAACAGCCGACCAGGCTTGTAGCCCCACTCATGCAAACCCTGGGCAACAACACGGTACCGCTGTTTCTGCTCTAAATGAAAGAGGTCTCTCAGCTCCTCCCTCTTCTGGACCAGAACTTGAAAAACCAACAGCGACAGCCCAGGCTTGTGCCGGCGCTCCAGGTCTTCAATTTCCCTAAGCAATTGTATTTGCTGATGGGTGCGCTCCCTCTTTTTCCTAGATCCCATTTCCATAAATTTACCCCGGATGTAGGCCTTATGGGCCTCCCAGAGCGTTCCCGGCGTCACCTCTGGTCCTGCATTCTCCGCAAAATATTGAGCCAGTGCATCCCCAACCATCTTTTTATCAATGTCCTCAAGGAGTAAGTTATCATTAAGCTTCCAGTTGGTGCTTTTGACCGGCACAGAAGGGACTGTCAGCAAAAGGGAGATCGGAGCATGGTCCGAGATAGGGGAAACTTCGATACCTAAAGTGGTGGGGAGGGATAGATAGTGATGGTCTATAAGGAAATAATCAATCCTCGAGTAGGATGTATGCAAGTGAGAAAAATGTGTATAATCTTTCACTCGCGGGTGCATAATCCTCCACACATCCATCAATTGGGCCTCATGCAAACATCTGCGCAAAAATGCTAGGCGCCTCCATGAAGTACAAGAGGTCCCTAACGATGTGTCTAACGATGGTTCCAACGGGACATTGAAGTCCCCCGCCAGGAGAATGCAACCACAAGCAAAATCAGTCAATTTTCTAAGGGTATTGGAAATAAAAGAAACCTGACCACGATTAGGAGCATAAATGGTCGCAATCGTACAAGACATACTACCCAGGCTAACCTTCAGGAACAGGAAGCGGCCCATAGGATCACTCACCATGGCGTCTAACACAAAAGAGGAACCCCTGCTGAACCCAATGGCTACCCCCTTAGCTTTACGAACATCAGATAGGCTATAATACCACTGAGGATACTGTGGGGAGAAAAGTTTCACTGAGGTTGTGTGCGAAAGATAAGTCTCCTGCAGGAGAACAATGTCCCCCTTCAGGCGAGCCATTTCCCTGTACAATTGATGTCTCTTACCTGGGGTATGCAGTCCCCGTACATTAAATAAAAGCAAATTCACCATAGCCATGGGGTTCGATAAATAAGACTCCCTAGGACAGACCAGAGGCAGAGGAAGGCACCGCAGAGGACAATGATGAGGGGTGGGAAAAGAGGGGAGAAGAAGGAAATAAAAAAACAAAAGATTAAATAAAGAAAAACACATAGCACCAATTTGTCAAGACAAGATAACCCACTTAGGGAGAGAGCATGCGCACGCATAAATCTGCCGTGCGATGAAGAGTCACACACGCGGCCCGGCCCCCCCACGCAAACCACCCCCAAAGAGGCGGCAGCATGAGAAGACAGGGCGGCGCCGGACCCAAATGGAGGGGAACGCTGGGACACGGGCATCAGGCAGCGAGCGCGCCAAAATCACTGCCCATCCGCCCCAGCGCCGACACACTGTAAAATAAAAAGTAAAGTTAGGTCAAACATAACGCAACAAACATAAAACTTATAGCCCTGCCAGCGACCAGCGATTGCAAATTAAAGTCCCAGCAGCCTAATACTGCAAAAAGAGCAATGTCCCTCTGCGTCGAAACTGCAGGCAACAATTTACTAGGCCTCAGTAGAGAAGGGGACACCAGCAAGAAGGCCTCACAAGGGGCATAGGGCAAAAATGAAAAGAAAAAGAAAAACAGAAAAAAGCGTGGTCGAAGAATAAAAAACAAAAATAAGACCACAGCACCACAAATCAGCCCAAAGAGGGAGAGGCCCCGGGGGTGGCTGAGCGACGATTCCTGCGGCCAACTTTCTGCCATTGCGGATCTGTAGAGCCCGGTAGAGTAGGGATATTATCTTGCCAGCCAGGGAGCTCGGGGGGAGAGATGTCAACCTCAGCACAGAATTTATCCAGGTCCTCTGGGAACCGCAGAACGTCCGTTCTGCCATCTCTGTTGGCGATAAGAGCAGCAGGTAGGCCCCAGCGGTAATTAATGGACGCCTCTCTGAGCTTCTCCGTCAGAGGCCGCAGGGCCCTGCGGCAATCTAGAGTCTCTTTAGCCAGGTCAGGAAAGAAGGACAGGGCAGCACCATCAACAGAGAGGCTGTTTCGCGGGCCTTCCGCATGATACGCTCCTTCTCCTCAAAGTAGTGGACCCAGCAAATAACATCCCTGGGAGTGTCCGAAGGCAATGTACAAGGACGCAGGGCCCTATGGACCCTATCGATCTTAAGCGGATTATCCGCCGCCAGGCCCAAGAGACCGTTGAAGATACCGCGAACCAAGGGAAGGAGGTCATCATCACCCGTCGCTTCTGGGAGGCCTCTAATGCGTATGTTATTCCTCTTATTCCTCCTGTTTCGATTCTCCTGGTCCTCTATTTTGTAAAGAGCCATTCTGTGGGCAATAGCAAGGCCCCGAGTGGAGGCCTGTAAGGACCTGATGTCTGTTGCGTGGCGATCAAGCCGGAGCTCAGTCTCCTCCACATGACCCAGTACCTGCGAGAGATCCGCCCTCACCACAGAAAGTTCTTTCTTTATGGTCCTCTCCAGGCCCTGGAATAGAGAAGCCAGCTCCGACCTGGTAGGCAGGTCATCCACACGGACCTCCGAGCGATCTGGATCTGGATCTTCGCCCTCGCCCGGTTCTGCGGCCAGAAACCTCTTAATGGAGCCCGATTGTGGCCCAGCCTTGGGGAGAGACTTGCCCGTCCTCTTTCGCATAGTTATTGCGGAGATGCGGCAGTTATAGGAATGCAAAAGAAGCTACTAATTGTGTCGTCGCCGGAGATCGAGGCAAACGCGTCCTCACAGCAGCATGTCCAAACCACGCCCCCCTGCGCAAAAGTTATAGCGTCTACAAACTAGAATACATTTTCTGGAATTTACACAGCTTTTAGTTTAAGACTGCCTACCTCATTTCTTGAGGTGCTAAAATGGCAGGGCATACATTTTTGATTTCACTCCTCACTACCTATCACTACCTATCACAGTTTTGAAGGCCATAAAATTCCAAGATGGCACAACCCCCCCCCCCCCCCCTGAGAGGCATGTTGAGTCCATGGAATATTTTATATTTTGCCACCAGTTGCTGGAATATGACAAACTTTTTTTTTTTTTTTTTGCACAAAGTTGTCACTAAATGATATATTGCTAAAGCATGCCATGGCATGTGTGGAATTACACCCCAAAATACATTCTGTTGCTTCTTCTGAGTACGGGGATACCACATGTGTGAGACTTTTTGGGAGCCTAGCCGCATACGGGACCCCGATTGCAGGGTACTTCTCAGCGATATCAGCATGTCCTTAAGGACTGTATTAATCACAGGCTGGTTCTGTGTGGGGTATGTCTCAATTGAGTCTGGCAAGTCTCTAGTGTCCTCTCAAGAATCTAAAGGCCTGGCTCGCCGCGGGACTCACGGTTGGGCTTAATCTGCGCTCATCCAGCCTGGGTTTTGACTTCGCCGGGCTGCAGGAGGATGGGGTCGGAGGGAGAGATGTAGCGGCAGCATGTGGTGCCTTAATGTGGTCGGCATGTGCAGGGATGTGTAGGCCTCAGCGCCATCTTGTCCAGCGCTCCCGCCGGCCGGCGAGAAAAAGCCCGTCAGCCGCTGGGGCCTACAGTCCATCTGCCTCTTCCCGGTCATGGCGGCTGTTCAGCTGTCCTCGGTCCGCCGATCAAAGGGCAAGAAAGCCTGTGGTAGGGCTGTTTAGTGCCTCTGGTGTCCCTGTCTATCCGGAGCTCCGGGCTCAGATGTCCATTCAGCTCCCGTGCTAAGCCACGCCCCTCTGTGTGTGGTTGTTTTTAAGGTGCACAATTCAATTAAACTTGAACAAAAAAAAGCTGCATGGTTGAGCTTCCAGAAGGAAGCCTTTACTGCGCCAATGCCACAAAAAAGCCAATGAGGCATGTCAAGGTGTTGTTGGGCATATTATTACCAGGCTTTTTTGTGTAACTTGTACAGTAAAGGCTTCTTTCTGGCAACTTGACCATGCAGCTCTTTTTTCTTCAAGTATCATTGTATTGTGCTCCTTAAATACAACCACACCACCCTTTTTCCAGAGCAGCCTGTTTTTATCCTGAGGTTACCTGTGTGTTTTTCTTTGTATTCCACACAGTTCCTGTGGCAGTCGTGGCTGAAATCTTTCTTAATCTTCCTGACCTTGGCTTGGTATCAAGAGATCCCCAAATTCCCCACTTAGGTGATTGAACAGTACTGACTGGCATATTGAAGGCTTTGAATATCTTTTTATATCCTTTTCCATTTTTGTAAAGTTTCATTACCTTGTTACGCAGGTCTTTTGACTGTTCTTTTCTACCCCCTCATGGCTCAGTGTCTAGCCTGCTTAGTGCATCCATGTGGGAGCTAACAAACTTATTGACTATTTATACACAGACACTAATTGTGATTTAAAAAGCCACACATGTGGGAAATTAACCTTTAATTGCCATTTTAACCTGTGTGTGCCCCTTCTGTGTACCAAGGCCAAACATTTCAGGGTATGCAAACTTTTTATCAGGGCCATTTGGATGATTTATATTATCATTATGATTCAAAATGAATCCAAAACACTATGTCATAATAAATGGCTTCATGTGATTGCTATCCTTAAATAAAAGACAGTTTTTTGGCATGATTATTATTATTATTATACAGGATTTATATAGCACCAACAGTTTGCGCAGCGCTTTACAACATCAGATCAGTCATATTTTCAATATTAATGCCAAAATTTCAACATTTCTGCCAGGGTATGCAAACTTTTGAGCACAACTATATACTGTAATTAGAGAAGAAGAGTTGATGAGCAATGCATATTAAGATTGTGATTCACTCGCCAACCTACCTATATTCAGTAATTTATATGGTATCACCATAAGCAGATTATACCACAGAGGGGCATTCAGAGATGTAGTGGGGCAAGAATCATCCAATTTACACCTACAAATCTAAAATATCTTGTAAAAACTGTATTTCATATGGCTACTCCTGCCCTGGGGAAAGAATACATTTTATAGAGGAGGGTAATTAATGGCTCACATGACTGTATAAGTGTGGCTTGTGTGGTTACAGCAGCATTATTCAAACTTAGAAAAAAACAACAATGTATATGAGTCAGTGCTGCAAGATAATAGCATTGTAGATTTGGGAGCAGCGTCTCCATGTATGGGCAATTGTAACATTTTGCAATTGTAAAGGACCTTATAGAAGGATGCCACAGCGTTGATTTTGTAAAATATTTTTTCGAGCAGATAGAAAGGAGTATTAAGCAATTTTTGAGTAAAATAAATATTCATACCCCCTAAAATTTTACATATTTTGTAAATGGTAAAACCAAAAACGTAAATGTATTTTATTGTGATTTTTTGTAATAAACCAACACAAAGTGGCACATAATTGTGAAGTAGAAGGAAAATGATAAATGGTTTTCAACACGTTTTACAAATAAATATCTGAAAAGTGTTCATTTGTATTCAGCCCCCCTGAGTCAATACTTTGTAGAACCACTTTTTGCTGCAATTACAGCTGCAAGTCTTTTTGGATATGTCTCTAACAGCATTGCACATCTAGAGAGTGAAACTTTGCCCATTCTTCTTTGCAAAAAAGCTCAAACTCTGTCAGATTGGATGGAGTGGTGAAGAACAATTTCTTATGCCGCGTACACACGATCGGTCCATCCGATGAGAATGGACCGATGGACCGTTTTCATCAGTTAACTGATGAAGCTGACTGATGGTCCGTCGCGCCTACACACCATCGGTTAAAAAAACGATCGTGTCAGAACACGGTGACGTAAAACACAACGACGTGCTGAAAAAAATTAAGTTCAATGCTTCCAAGCATGTGTCGACTTGATTCTGAGCATGCGTTGATTTTTAACCGATGGGTGTGCCTACTAACGATCATTTTTTTCTCATCGATTAGGAATCCATCGGTTAAATTTAAAACAAGATTGCTTTTTTTTAACCTATGGATAAATAAACGATGGGGCCCACACACGATCGGTTTTGACCGATGAAAACGGTCCATCAGACCATTCTCATCGGATTAACCGATCCTGTGTACGCGGCAATACACAGATTCTCAATTGGATTTAGGTCTGGACTTTGACTGGGCCATTCTAGCACATGAATATGCTTTGATCTAAACCATTTTATTTTATTGTAGCTCTGGCCAGGGCCATCTTAACAGCATTGTGGACCACTGGGCAAAGTAATGCACTGGGGCCCCCACAGGCCTGCACTACCGCTCACCAAATGCAACCCATTTAAAAAAAGGGGTCTGCGCTGCAAATAGGTAAGGGGTATAGGGGTATAGCGTGGCTCCCTCTCTGGTGGTGCTGGTACAGGGGTATAGTGTGTCTCCCTCTCTGGTGGTGCTGGTACAGGGCTATAGTGTGTCTCCCTCTCTGGTTGTGCTGGTACAGGGGTATAGTGTGTCTCCCTCTCTGGTGGTATTGGTACAGGGGTATAGTGTGTCTCCCTCTCTGGTGGTGCTGGTTCAGGGGTATAGTGTGTCTCCCTCTCTGGTGGTGCTGGTACAGGGGTATAGTGTGTCTCCCTCTCTGGTGGTGCTGGTACATGGGTATAGTGTGTCTCCCTCTCTGGTGGTGCGGGTACAGGGGTATAGTGTGGCTCCCTCTCTAGTGGTGCGGGTACAGGGTTATAGCATGGCTCCCTCTCTAGTGGTGCGGGTACAGGGTTATAGCGTGGCTCCCTCTCTAGTGGTGCGGGTACAGGGGTATAGTGTGGCTCCCTCTTTGGTGGTGCGGGTACAGGGGTATAGCGTGGCTCCCTCTCTAGTGGTGCGGGTACAGTGTGGCTCCCTCTCTGGTGGTGTGTGTACAGGGTTTTAGCGTGGCTCCCTCTCTAGTGGTGCGGGTATAGGGGTATAGTGTGGCTCCCTCTCTGGTGGTGTGGGTACAGGGGTATAGTGTGGCTCCCTCTCTGGTGGTGCGGGTACAGTGTGACTCCTTCTCTGGTGGTGTGGGTACAGGGGTATAGCGTGGGTCCCTCTCTGGCTTCCCCCAGCACAGTCCTTTCTTTTTCTGTTCTATTATCAGTCAATTCCTCTGCTTTATCCTGGTTACAAGCTCTCTCCCCCCCCACAAGCAGAGTGCATGCATGCTGGGGGCTGTAGCCTGCTCTCTGTGGACACACCAGGGGCCGCCAATCCTCTGAGACTACATTTTCCATGATCAGTGTTGCCAACCTACCAGACTAAAATTCACTGGCGTGAATTTCAAAATTTACTGGCATAGCCACGTTTTAACTGGAATTTTCTAAAAGTTACAGAATTACAGTTTTTCGTGCAAATTTCAGTACTTAAGCTACAAACAAGTACAATATGAAGTTAGTACAGTGGTTTAAGACAGATATTAAGGTAACAAAAACATATTTCTTATGTTATTTTTGATATAGTAAGGGCGGGTAAGTGTAACCTATCAGATTGTCACCACTGGAGAGATTTACCCTTAATTTCTGTTTAATAGCCACCAGAGAAAGTGAGGGGAAATGCAAGGTAGCCACCAGGATCACAAGAACGTATGTCCCCAATTCTAAAGACCTCCTGTCCCTATCCCTCCCTCTGTTGCAGGTCCCGCCAGCCTCTTCACCCTCCAGCCCTCTGTTACTCTATCCCTCCCTTGTTTCAGCTTTCCATAACTCCATCCTTTTATGTTTTACTCCATTCCTCCCTCCATCATACTGTCCATCCAACAATCTTTGTGCCTTATATCCCTCCACCTTTTCTATCTTCCATCACTTTCATTCCTCTAGTATTCTGTCTCTCCCTCTTTCTTTCCATAACTCCATCCTTTGCTTCATCATTCCATTTCTCTGTCTCGCTCACATCCCTCCATGTCTCCAATCTATACACACACACGTCCATTTTTATGGACTCTGCTTGCTCAGCAGGGATCGCTTTGTTGAGCCCCGCTGAGCCGACAGATGACAGGTCCATTTCTGCTCACTGTGGAGAGACGGACCTTTTAGACCTTTTAGAGCTCCGCTCTCCTCTATGAAGGAATCGGATGAAAACAGATCCGCCTGTCCGTTTTCATCCCATCTGCCAGAGGGATGGAAAATAGGGTTTCCATCCACCTGGATTAGTGGATTGGATGCCAGCGGACATATCACCACTGACATCCAATACATAGAGGTGAATCGAGCGTCCGATCAGGTCCGACAGACCTGAACGTGTCAAAGGACCCTAACTCACTCCTCACTCTTTCCATCTCTCTGTCCATACACCTCCCCATCACTCCACTACGCTGTCTTTCCATTATAAACAAATAAAAAGACTCAAATGCGCTTCCACACCAAATTTGCTCACTACTTACAAAAAATATATGAATAATAAACACCTTAAGACCATCAAGCAAAATATTCAAATATATAATTATCATACGTTTTAAAAACACACACTAGACAACACCAGCACTTTTCATCTACAAAACCAGCCTGATCTGTGATATTGCTGCTACCTACCCTCTCCTGGCATGCTGGGATTTGTAGTGCCACAGCCAGACACATGAGGTAGTGATGCAGGAGAGGAGACTGTGCTTGGTGAGCAGGTAATGGGTAGGGACAGGAAGGTGTAATAGAGATTGGGGGAGATCTCAGAAAACATGCTCCCTTTAGAAGCAGAGCAGTTCACAGCCACACAAAAAAAATGATCTTGTGTAACAGCATGAGACAGGATCCTGCTACACAGAACCCATCCTCCTCTTCCCTCTCTCTCCCCCTCTTCCTGCCCACTGAGATAAGCCATGGACAGGACTGACTGCATGTTGTTCAGCTAGCTTACCTTAGGCTAGGCTGAACTCTGTCCTCCACTGCAGGCTGCATGGATCCACTCCTCCCCCTCCCACCATCTCCTGTGAGGAACTTGAATAAGGAGCGCTGAGAGAAAGGGGGAGGGTACAAGTAACTTCACTCAGATTATCAGAGACTCTCGGTCTCTGTCGGCTCCGGCCGGGAACTGCACATGCACATCCCCTAGATCGGAGCCAGTCTTGATGGGGCCCCATCAGCACTTGTGGCCCCTGGGCA
The DNA here is from genome assembly GCF_905171775.1 of Rana temporaria. Taxonomy (NCBI): domain Eukaryota; kingdom Metazoa; phylum Chordata; class Amphibia; order Anura; family Ranidae; genus Rana; species Rana temporaria. The sequence goes on from NC_053493.1 coordinate 225,345,560, forward strand.
CTGCCCGGGTGTGCCCGCTCAGTAAGACAGCCCTGGCTCTGGCTGTATGCTTAGGGTCATTGTCCTGCTGGAAGGTGAACCTCCACCCCAGTCTCAGGTCTTTTGCAGGGTTAAAAGTTAAAACGTTAAAAGTGCCCACAAAGCCCCGCTGCAGTGGCACTTTGCCAGCACTTTAGCGGTGCTGCCCATTGATTTCAATGAGCAGGGACGCTATAGGAGTGGTGTATACACCGCTCCTACAGTGCCTCAAAGATGCTGCTTGCAGGACTGTTTTGAGCCTCCTGCCAGCGCACTGCTCCAGTGTGAAAGCCTGAGGGCTTTTACACTGGAGTGACAGGAGAGGCACATGGACACAAATCGACACATGGTGGGCCTTAAACATGGGTGTGTGGGAATACACAAACTACTCTCACCCTCATGACAGCTATGCTAGACTGGATTACATCCTCATCTCCCCCATCCTTCTTGCAAATTCATCCTCTACAGCAATACATCCATGCCCCTGGTCGGACCACCAAGTGGTCTCATTTCATACTTCCCATTAAGGACTCTCCCCCATGACGGCCGCCTGGATACTTAACAATTCCATGCTAATCTGAAATCACCTCCCAGGTGACAGATCAACTAGCAGAATATTTTAGACTAAACAATATGGACGACATTTCCCCCACCATTTTAGGGGCAGCCCATAAGGCGGACCTTCGCGGCCGCCTTATTGAACTAGCCACTATCAGGAAACTGTCAAAACTAGCAAAAATGAACTCTCTCACTCTTGAGTTGGAAAAACTATACCATGTCCATGCCCAATCCCACTCCCCTGACACATTTCAGCAGATTCATTTGAAAAGAGTAAAATTTGATACAATCCTTTCAGAACAAACAGAAAAATCCCTACGCTGGTCTAGTGTCCGGTTCCTCCTACACAGTAAATCAGCCTCTGCCATGTTCACATGCAAACTCCCCCAATCCCTGCAACTGACACATGTTTACAAATTAAGGAACAGTTCGGGCCAGCTGATATCTCACCCTAAAGAGGTCCTACAAATTTTCGCAACTTCCTACAAATCCCTTCTGTCACCCCCAGACTCTCCCCCCCGCAATGACTTGGACTCATGGCTCAGATCTTTGTCCCTCCCAACCTTATCAGAAGAACAATTAGGTGACCTGAATGCCCCCTGCACAGAGCAAGTGATTGTCACAATTATCAAATCCCTAAAAACTTCACTTCACATTCACTTCACTGTATTATAAAAAAATGTGCAAGCTCCCTAACCCCTAGACTGACTAAAACGATTAATTACATCCTACAAAGGCAACAAACTGCCAGAAGACATGCTTTTCGCCAACATGACACTCATCCCCAAACCCAATAAGGAGCACTCCCTTCCACAAAATTATAGACCAATATCCGTCCTCAATAATGACCATAAAATATTAGGCCATGTGTTGGCTGATAGATTGGCACCTATTATATGTTCCTTAATAGGCCAGAACAGACCGGCTTTATCCCCACGAGACAGATTACAGAAAACATCCGTCTAGCAGAAAATATAATTCAGGACGCCGACCTGTTCTCTCGCAAAGTCCTTATACTGGGATTAGATATCAATAAGGCATTCGATAGTGTCCTCTGGCCCTATATTGATGCTGTCCTTGCCAAATTTGGATTCTCGGGGGAATTCGTAAATGGCTTTAAGGCTCTGTATCATAACCCACACACCCGCATTAGGCTGCCCGGCTGCTCATCTGAATATTTTTCCCTGGGTAGGGGCACTCAGCAGGGTTGCCCCCTGTCACCGCTGATGTTTGCCCTGGCGATAGAACCTCTTGCCAGGGCAATTATCACCAATCCAAATATCAAGGGATACCGGAAGGGGGAGGAAGACTTTAAAATAAGTCTGTATGCAGACAATGTCCTCTTGTTCCTGCCGGATCCGGTTGTGTCCCTCCCTAACCTGCTTTCCACGCTAAAGGATTTCCATACCCTCTCTGGACTGGGAGTAAACCTAGCAAAATGCTCAGCCCTTCCAATCAACCTACAACAACACACTATAAACTCCCTCAAAGACTCCTTTGATATCGCCCTCACTGATGGCACTCTCCAATATTTAGGTATATGCCTGGCCCCTTCCCTCCACGCTATGTATAACGCTAACTACCCACAAGCCTTCTCCAAAGTTAAACAATGGTTAAACTCATGGTCGTCCTTTCCCATCTCCTTGATGGGCAGGGTTACGGCCATTAAAATGTCTATCCTACCAAAACTCTTGTACTTTTTTAGAGCCCTGCCCATCTATGTATCTCGACAAACCATAGAGTTGATCCAAAGGGCCATTAATACATTTATTTGGAAAAACAAGACCCCCAGGTACGGCAAACTAATCACTCATAGATCTTTATCACGGGATAGACTGGGTCTACCTAATTTATGGCTCAATTACTTAGCGGCCAGATTGGCCCAAACGGCCCAATGGCATGCCCCGCTAGAGCAGATTCCATGGGTCCTGTTCGAGATTATCTCTTCTCGCCCATACTATATTCTGGGTCTATTGTAGAGGGCTGGAACGAGACCCAGGGAACTGAGCGCTCTAAATTGTATTGTCAGCCAGACCATACACCTGTGGAATTCATACCAACTAAAATTCAAACTGTGTTCCCCCAAACCCCCCTCACCTCTTTTCTGGGTGATTTGAATTTCCCCCCTGCATTTGACACCCCAGAGAAATTTATTTTGTGGGAAATGAAGGGTCTCACCACACTGAAGGCTCTATTGCATGGTACACACGTTACCACTTTTGCACTCCTTCAGGAACAACATGAGCTCCCGAGAACCGAATTTTATAAATACCTCCAAATAAGATTTTTGTTTTAATCTTTAGGTCCTTTGGACACAGACCCCAGACTTTCTCAATACCAAACAGTTTGCCATAACCTGTCTAGAGAGAAAGGGGTCATTTGCTTGTTGTATATATACCTCAATGACATGCATATTCCAGACAAGTCTAATGCTATGACCCATTGGAAAACAGACATAGGACAAGAATTTTCCTCAGAGGAGTGGTCAGACATGCTAGTAAATATGCATAAATGTTCACACTCTATGTCTCTCAAGGAAACGGTGGTGAAACTACTGTACACACATAGTGGTACCTCACCCCCGATAAAGTTCACTAATTTTATCTTTTGGTCCCTGACACTTACTTTAGGGGCTGCCAGTCCACGGGCACATTACTTCATACTTTCTGGAGTTGCCCCAAACTAAAACCTTTATGGGATCAGGCAGCTTCTAAGGTAGCACAGGTATTGGGGTCTATGATCACATTGACTGCTCCAATGTGCTTACTCTTCACCCCTATCCCAAATATCCCTCCCACGAACCTAGGGTTAATTGACACCCTGTTTGGAGCTATCCTATGGGCTATAGCCTTGAACTGGCGTTCTCCAATGGTCCCTTGGACCCAAGTCCTCCAGAGAATAGAATCCATTAAATTAATGGAACAAATCTACCACACTATATTAGATACTATGCAAGTTTTCCACGGAAAATGGTCAAGATGGACGGCATACAGCGATTTCTAGAGATTTTTATATCGGACCCCAGTAGGGCTGTCGGGTCGTGTTCTAGAGATTCAGCAAAAATTCTGACATTTGCTACTGAATACAACCTCAACTACTAGCTCATTATGTCTCTACTATTTTTCTATGACCATTTTTTTTATATTTGTCTAATTAGGTTCAAATGTTCTTTTTTTTATTTTATGATAGGTGGTAACGTGCCACACGTCTATAGGGCACCAATGTCTACCTAAGATGTATGGAAACTGTCTATGCTAAAATAGTGCCAATATGTCTTCTTATTTCTATTTGTGTGGGTTGCAGCCCGACACATACATCACTACAATGTTTATTTTGTACTGCTTTTTCTTCAATAAATAAAATGTTTGCATTAAAAAAAAATGTATTTAGGGGAGAGGTCCCTACAGAGGGAGGCAGAGTGATGCTCAAATCTGCTAAGTGTATCTTGGGGATCTGTTTGAAACATAGCAGACGGCCCTCTCCAATTATTCCCCAATGCCCAGCTATGGTTTAACCCCTGTCTGAAATAATTTTTCCACCTAGAAGATGGCTATAAATGGTCTAAATTTGGACTTGCGTACCTCCACCAATTATATGATAAGTGTGAACTTAAAATGTTTGCACAGCTGAAGACAAAACTGGAAATTCCTGGGCATTCCAATATACCAGACTGAAACATGTGGCACACACTCAGTTTTAGACTGAACCAATCTCCCTAGAAAACTCAAACTTAGAAAAACTCCTTGCCACCCATGACCACACTAAATTGATTTCTAGCTATTATAGTATACTCGTAGGCAAAGAGCATCCAAAATAGAAGAAAATTAGAGAATGGGGGACCAATATTATACCAGCTAACAGAGGTGCAATGGGGGGGGGGTGCTGACCTCATATACGCCCACAGCTATGTCCTCCAGCCACAAAATGATACAACTCCGATACCTGCACCAAATGTACTACACACCACTTAGACTGTATAAAATGGGAAGGAGAGATGAGCCCACATGTCATAAATGTTTAGCAGTAGAAGGATCATTTATTAATATGGTGTGGGATTGTAACAAGATACACCCCTCTGGACGCAAGTGACCCCGTTTATTGCTGATACATTTGATCTCCCAAATATTTGTAGCCCATTACTGGGACTTCTAGGTATTGAGGATGAAGTTATGAATATAAGAACATTATTATGATTACTATTCTATGTTCGAAAACTGATTGCTATCAATTGGATTAAGAGGGACCATTTCACGTTGGCCTCCAGGAAGGGTCTGGTCAATGCCAATATAACACTATATAAAATGACAGAGGGAGAGGCTATATTTGAACTTTGATGGTACCATATACTAACTGATATTACACAGTCAAGCTGAATGAATGGATGAGTAACTTGTATAGGGCTACAAATGCAAACTAAATCACCTCAAGGCGCTACTGCAGCCATTGTCCCCCTGTGTCTTCAGAAGAGATGGGTCTTAAGCTTCTTCCTGAAGGCCAGTTCACATAGACACAAAGGCCCAGATTCACAGAGAGCAAGGCGCACATTACGCCGCCGTAGAGTAACCAATGTACGCTACGCCAACGCAGCGCAGAGAGGCAAGCAATGCATTCAGCAAGCCAGTGCTCCCAACGCTGCACCAGCATGGCGTGGGATTCGAAGGCGTACGCTGGCGTAGGTGGAAGTGGGCATGACCCATGCAAATAAGGCGTGACCCCATGCAAATGATGGGCCGAGCGCCAGACAGATACGTATCACGAGCTGTACATGCGCCGTGATGTGGACACATCCCCCTGCGCCTGCTCACAACCACGTCGGAACAACTGCCTAAACTACGCCGGATCACTGCGCACGGCGTGATTGTAACCTACATCCAGCCAGACACACGTCCAACATAAAATACGCCGGCTTGTGTTCCCTGGTGCAGACCTTTGCATGTCTGCTGCTGGGTTGCACCTCCTTTATGGGGAATAACTTTACGCCGGACATACAACTTACGCGCACCTCGCGTAGCCTGCGTCGGATGCACGCAGGTTCGTGAATCACCGTATTTCCCTCATTTGCATGTTTGAATTTCTAATCAATGGGAGCGACACCATGCACCCAGCCTAAATGTGCGCCCACCCTACGCCGGCGTAAGCAAGCTACGTCGGTGGGGTGTAGCCTGGTTTTAGGCGCATATTTGTTTGTGGGTCTGGCGCACAGATACAACGGCGCACATTTGCACTTACGTCGGCGTAACTTGTTATACGTCGGCATAAGTGCTTTGTGAATCTAAGCCAAAGACATCTGTTATGAAACACCCAGCCTTCATTCACGTCTTACCAAAAAGGGAGGTCAAATAAACCGGAACCAGGAAAAAAAGGTGACCCACCACGCGGTCTCAATTGTCATGATTTATTCTTATAATGTAAATGTTATTATATACATTTTTGTAATAAAAAAAACTCTTTTAATTATGTTAATCTTGACTGTGTAATATCAGTTAATATATGGTACCCTCAAAGTCCAAATATAGCCTCTCCATCTCTCTATCTACATTTTGATGGGACAAAAGGTACTACTTACAATCTTCCATATATTTATGGCACTTCCTTATAACTATATAAAATGACTTATGAAGCCAGAAGATGCTCAACAAAAATCAATAAAGTTTGGGGTAAATGGATTAAGTGTAGAGAAACTGTACAAACTGACATTTAAGATAGTTCTTTTACAACTGTATACATTGAGATCTGTATATATTGTAGTATGAGAATATGATGTTCTGGTTACAAATGAATAACAGCACAATAGTTTATGGAGGAGTTCACCTCCGACTTTGTTAAATTTGTATGTATATTGTTTTTCTCTTTACAAGAATACGATATGTGTTATATATATCACAGTTACGCAAGCAAAATAGAAAAAGAGCCATTTGTACTAGAGGCTATACTGTGTTCAGACATAGAGATGATTAAGACTTGTCTAGGAAAATTATATGCTATTTTACACACTTACGAATGTACCCTGCTTTCATTTCATCCTACTATGTATGTGCACTTGGCAAATAAAAACCCTTTTTAAAAAAAAGGTGTAATATATGAATGTGGCCTAATCTAAAATGTATATATTACCAAATCATCAGTCAAGAAGTAAAAGCATTATCATTGGCATTAACATTGGCATCATTGGTATCATTGAACTCCAGCAGCTCCATTTGAAACTAAATGATACGGGTGTTGCTGGCGCAAAAGAAAAAACACAATTAACCTGTAATGGTGGGTGTGCTGCAATCAGAAAAAAAGGTGCAGCACAGTGGTGCAGTGAGTAGCACTTTCGCCTAGCAGCAAAAGGTTTGCTGGTTCAAATCCCAACCACAACACCATCTGCCTGGAGTTTGCATGTTCTCCCTGTGTCTGCGTGGGTTTCCACCGGGTACTCTGGTTTCCTCCCACACTCCAAAGACATGCTGGTAGGTAAATTGGATCTCGTCCAAATTGGCCCAGTATATATGTGTGTATGACTGTGTGTCCCTAGCGTGTCATGATCCTACGGGGTAAAAATGACCGCACCAGCCAAGCAGATGCTGGAAAAAGCGCCCAGAGGCGATTCAGTTCGCATGCGTTGCGCTATACAAGTCATTCATTCATTCACTCTATGGTGTCTCGTCCAAAGATGAATGAGTATGGTATGTGGATTGCACTCCCCTGGTGGTTAATCTAAATCCACCTACTTCTGGGCACTATTAACAATTATTAGCCCCAATACATATCACCTCTATTGACAATCCACCAAATATATGTGTCTATATAAATGTGTATCCAGTGCTCATATACAAATATTCTTCTCAGGAAAATGTAAAAAACACATGCATATCTGTAGGAAATAGTAGTACTCTTGCGCTATCTGTACTGGACACCGGGGGGCACTGCTGCAATCACCTTAAAGTCTGCCCTACACAGAAAAAAATGCAAATATGGAAAGTGATGGTGAAGCGCTGTGAACTAATAATAGAAGGGGATCTCAATACCTAACAAGTAGGTAACCCTAAAGTGAAATACATAAATAAATAAATACTAGGTGACTATTACAGGGAAAGAAAGGTGAATAAACAACATATAATGTTCACATTATATGTTGTTTATTCACCTTTCTTTCCCTGTAATAGTCACCTAGTATTTATTTATTTATTTATGTGTTTCACTTTAGGGTTACCTACTTGTTAGGTATTGAGATCCCCCTTCTATTATTAGTTCACAGCGCTTCACCATCACTTTCCATACATGCATATCTGTGCCATATACGTATTAAATAGTGCTCTTTTTTGCAAAAGTTGTTTGTTCTTGTGGTAAGGATTCCCTAAATTTGATATAGGGGATATGCACGTTTTTTAGGAGCATATGAGCACTGGATACACATTTATATAGACACATATATTTGGGGGATTGTCAATAGAGGTGATATGTATTGGGGCTAATAATTGTTAATAGTGCCCAGAAGTAGGTGGATTTAGATTAACCACCAGGGGAGCGCAATCCACATACCATACTCATCCATTTGAAACTAAGCCCAAGCATATTGTTCAGCAATCCCTCACCAGCCTTAAAGGAACTGCACCCCTAACCACTGATGCATATTTGGACATGGTTAAAAGTGCCCAAACCTGTGGGAGAATGACAGTCTAAACTGATCTGAGGCAGTCCCAAAGATGATGGTGGCTCCTTTACACCATGTGCTCTCCCACCGCAGAACTAGCACATAAAAACAGTGGATGAGTCATCAATCTGTGCACACAAGCACCCACAGCCTCTTTAGAAGGCAGGTATGCCAAGTACACTCAAAGTCGAACTTTACTCATAACAATTTGATAAAAAATTATGGGCCAGATTCAGGTACATCTGCGTCGGCTTAACGTATTACATTTACGTTACACCGCCGCAAGTTTTCCGCGCAAGTGCTTGATTCACAAAGCCCTTGCCTGTAAACTTGCGGCGGCGTAGCGTAAAGCCGTCCGGCGCAAGCCCGCCTAATTCAAATGGGGCGTGTATCATTTAAATTAGGCGCGTTCCCGTGCCGAACGTACTGCGCATGCTCCGTTTTGAAATTTCCCGCCGTGCTTTGCGCGAAATGACGTCGCACCGACGTAATTTTTTGAACGGCGACATGCGATACGTCCTTTCCTATTCACGAACGACTTACGCAAAAAAAAAAAATCAAATTCGACGCAGGAACGACGGCCATACTTTAACATGGCTAGTCTAAATATAAGCCATTGAAATAGCAGTAGCAACTTTCCGACGGGAAAAGCCGACTAGCGACGACGTAAGAGAATGCGACGACCGCGCGTACCTCCGTGGATCGCCGTAAACAGCTAATTAGCATACTCGACGCGGAAAATGACGCAAACTCCACCCAGCGGGCGCCGAAGTATTGCATCCTAAGATCCGAAGGCGTACGAAGCCGTACGCCTGTTGGATCTTAGCCAAATGCCGTCGTATCTTTGTTTGAGAATTCAAAATAAAGATACGACGCGGCAAATTTGAAAGTACGCCGGCGTATCAGTAGATACGCTGGCGTACTCTCACTGTGAATCTGGCTCTATGTTCTTAACCACTTGCTTACTGTGCACATATACCCCCCTCCTGCCCAGGCGAAATTTCAGCTTCCGGCACTGCGTCGCTTTAACTGACAATTGCGCGGTTGTGCAACGTGGCTCCCAAACAAAATTGACGTATTTTTTTCCCCACAAATAGAGCTTTCTTTTGGTGGTATTTGATCGCCTGTACGTTTTTTTTTGTGCTATAAACAAAAAAAGAGCGTAAATTTTGAAAAAAAAACACAATGGGCCAGATTCTCAGAGCAAGTACGCCGGCGTATCTACTGATACACCGGCGTAATTTCAAATTTGCCACGTCGTATCTTTAGTTTGAATCCTCAAACCAAGATACGACAGCTTCTGGCTTCGATCCGACAGGCGTACGGCTTTGTACGCCTTCGGATCGTAGGTGCAATACTTTGGTGCCCGCTGGGTGGAGTTTGCGTCATTTTCCGCGTCGGGTATGCTAATGAGCTTTTTCCGTCGATCCACGAAGGTACGCGCGGCTGTCGCATTCTCTTACGTCGTCGCTAGTCGGCTTTTCCCGGCGTATAGTTAAAGCTGCTATTTTGTGGCGTATAGATAGACTTGCCATGTTAAAGTATGGCCGTCGTTCCCACGTCAAATTTTTAAAAAAATAATTTGCGTAAGTCGTCCATGAATAGGAAAGGACGTAACTCACGTCGAAGTTCAAAAAATGACGTCGGTGCAATGTCATTTCGCGCAAAGCACGGCAGGAAATTTAAAAAACGGAGCATGCGCAGTTCAATCGGTGCGGGGACGCGCTTCATTTAAATGAATCACGCCCCCTACCCGCCCAATTTGAAATACGCGCCGAGAGATACACTACGCCGCCGTAACTTACGGTGCAAAATCTTCCTGGATTCGACTTAGAGCCAGGTAAGATACGGCGGCGTAGCGTATCTCTGATACGCTGCGCCAGGGCAATTCTATGTGAATCTGGCCCAATATTTTTGACTTTTTTGCTATAATAAAAATCCCATTTTATTTATTTATATTTTATCAGTTTAGGCCAATATGTATTCTTCTACATATTTTTGGCCAAAAAAAAAAATCGCAATAAGCGTATAGTTACTGGTTTGCGCAAAAGTTATAGCGCCTATAAAATAGGGGACATAATTATGTTTTTTTATTTTTATTATTTTTTTTTTACTAGGAATGGCGGCGATCTGCGATTTTTATTGGGACTGCGACATTATAGCGGACACATCAGACACTTTTGACACATTTTTGGGACCATTCATATTTATACAGTGAACAGTGCAATAAATATGCATTGATTACTGTATAAATGTGACTGGCAGGGAAGGGGTTAACCACTAGGGGGCGGAGAAGGGGTTAAATGTGTAGCCTAGTGAGTGTTCTAACTGTAGGGGGAGGGGGTGACTGGGGGAGGTAACCGATCTGTGTCCCTATGTACAAGGGACACAGCTTCTGTCTCCTCTCCCTGACAGGACGTGGATCTCTGTGTTTACACACAGAGATCCACGGTCCTGCTCAGTTACTGGGCAATCGGGGGTGCCCGGCGGCCATCGGGCATGCGCACTGTGTTCCCAGTAACGCGGTGGGTGCGCGCGCGTGCCCCCTAGTGGCTTTAAAAGACTAGGACGTCATAAGATGTCCTGTCAGAACAATTGAGCTACCTTGCCGCCGTCATTTGACGGCGGCTGGTAGCTGAGCAGAAAGGAACATACATTCCACATTAATAATTATGCTACTAAAATTAGTGTGTGCTTTAAATTACCTCCAACATTGTTCCTGTTTCTTCTTGCTAGAGGCTGCCATTTTGCTGAAGCACAGAGCTCCTGATCAGCAGTACATTTTAAACTGGAACTTTATGAGTCAAGAATGAGTAAAATAACTCGGGTAAAAGCCGGGTAAAATTTCAGATCTGTCCAAGGTTGCTGCACAGGGTCTGAATGGGATCCCCATGCAGCTGTCTATTTATGTATGTTTGGAAATGATTGGATGTACCTGATGGTCTCAAAGTAGTCTGGCTATAAACCCCCCCCCCCCCCGTGGATTGCGGGCGAATGAGCAGGAACATTACTTAATTATGTTGAAAACAAGTTACGTGCATTGCAACCCTTGAAAACCCTTAAAACCAAAGTCATGAAAAGTTGTCCTTACTTTAAAGGGCAGAGTTAATTTATTTAAACATATATATATATATATATATATATATATATATATATATGCTCGAGCAAAGCGCGGTGACGTACAACACGGATGATGGCACTATAAAGGGGAAGTTCCATTCGAATGGCGCCACCCTTTAGGCTGATCATGAAAATGTCCCTTCTCATAACTTGCTTCTAAGCATGCACGTTTTTTCCCCGTCGTTAAAGCCTACACACGACTGTTTTTCACGACGTGAAAAACGACAAGAAATAATAAAGCATGTTCAATGCTCTGGAGCCTACACACAATCGTTTTTAATTTAAAAAAATGCATTTTTCTCTCGTAATGAAAAATGGTCATGTGTACGCGACATAAGGCTTTCTGATTTCCCCTTGTGAAAACAAGTAGTTGATCTATGCAGTGAAGGCAAAAGTGGGACAAAAAGGGGGGCGTGGCTTGGCGCGCGATGGAGATGGCAGCTTAGAGGGAGAGCTCCGTCAGTATATCGGCCTTTACCCGTCTCTCTGCTCACTTCACCCCGCCGAATGTACAGAAAGACCCACGGCACACCTCACACAAGATCCTGCCGTGCTTCGACCGTCTACTCCGGGAGGGATATCGCGGACATCTTTAAGAAAAAGACCTCCTTACGCAACAGCATGCCTGGAGGCAAGATGGCGCCGACACACGCGGAGGAGGATTACAGCAAGGACTCCCAGTCTGCCACGGAGGAAAATGGTAGGGGACCCTCCCGCACTAACCTTCCCCTTACATACTCTGACATGACTGGCTTTGCGGCGGACATTAAGTCCACATTTTTGGCCGCATTACGGACCTCAAATCCAATATTCTGGTACTAACAGAGAAGATGGCGATGGCGGAAGCTGCAGGGAAACATAGAGAGAAAGAGATTCTTATGCTTGAGAAAGTGTCCACCTCGCACTCTATGCACTTAAATGAAATCAACAGACATTTGGAGGATTTAGACAACAGAGGAAGGAGATGTAACATCAGGGTCAGGGGGATCCCGGAGTCTGTCGAACAGGACCAGATTACACTAGCTCTGCAGAGAGTCTTTAACAGCCTGCTTGAAAGGCCTGAAGACACTGCCATTGACTTTGTCAGAGCCCACAGAGCGCTCAGAGCTAAAGGTCCAGACAACCAACCGCCCGTGACATCATATGCTGCTAGCAAAGCTTTTCATTAAAAGAAGACATTATGAAAAAAGCCTGCAGAAATTATCAAATCGTTTTCAATGGTGAGACAATCATGCTCTTCCAAGACCTCTCCCAAATTACCCTGAAGAATCGCAGAGCATTGCGCCCACTCCTGGATAAACTAAGGGAAAGAGATCTAAAATATTCTTGGAGGTTCCCATTTGCTCTTATGGTGAACTACATGGGCAAGCAGCACTTCCTACATTCTCCTGAAGACCTTCCTGACTTCTGCACCACACTGCAACTTGGTGAGATAGAACTCCCAGACTGGTACAGAGAATTAATGCTACCTCCCCTGGTTCACAGCCCACCAAGGTCTCCATTTTCATCTCCAAACAATCGATCCTCTAAAAAGATGAAACCCTCCTGCCATGTTGGCTCTCAAGCTGGATCAGTCGCTGGTACTCCCAACGTTAAATCCCACTCCTCCAGGGCTCTGGAGGATTACTAATAGTGCAGTTTCATTGCTAGAGATCATACTACTTTGAACTTGGTTTCAGGTAACGGTGTCAGGATTTTTGGTCATTTAACTTTTCATTTGATTTTCTTCATTTAATTTTTTTGTATGTTTTTGCCCAAAATCCTGTTGACAACCTGGCTTTCCACATATTTACCTTACCATCGATTACATGAGAAACTGTCTAAATTAGCTGGAGTGACTTGTACCCCTCCTTACCTCGATATGGGGACTTACACCAGAGTGTTTTGACTTCCATGCCTTTGTAGCCCCATGGCTCATCTGTTTTGTTTCATACTTCTATGCCGCCCAGGTTTATACGCGGTTTTATTTTGACCTCCCAGGCAGAAGGGCCATTGCTTTGGCAATTGAAGACGTTGAGGAAAGTAGGTTGTCTCACATACTAGGACATTATCTCCACAAACTTTTCGTCAAGGGCCTGACCCTAGGATTCTTCTGATATGGACACGTCAGAATAAGTCTCCCCCTTTTTTTTGTATATATGTACCCATAAAAGGGGGAAACATCCTTTCACACACTCTTGCGATAACCTGAATTGCAGGGTCCCTGACTGGTCTTATCGATAGGTCATTGAATGTTATGTTATCTTGTTACCTGTCATGTCTCCATTAGGATTAAGTACCAGCAGTATTTTTGGTTCTCTTCTGTACATTCATTTTTTGTTTGTTATACAGAGTTAAGGGAAAAGGGGGAGTATAGCCTCAATTAAGACTGATAAGTAATATATCAATGTGCCATCATCCAGAATATACAATTGAAAAAATTAGACCAAGTGAGTATAGGGTAAAGGCTGCTTGAGACCTATTTCCCGTCAATAGTCACAGGTCAAAGGGTGTTGGCTAGGATTTTCAAGGCACTGATAACATGACCATAGAATGATATAAAAGAAAATTTATTAACATAAAACAATATACAATTTAAAAAAATTAGGGACAGGCCCCACAGATCAGAAAGGTAATGTAATGAAACAAGACCGTCAAGTTTCTAATAAGTAGAGCCAGCCAGCGACCTCGACCGGTTTTGCGGTGATACCGCTTCTTCAGGATGGTCTATAGAATAAAAATTGTACAATAGAAACAAGCATATTAAATACAACATGTCCAAATAGAATAGCAAAAAGGCAGTGTATTGTCAAAGAGAGTTGAATTCGCTCACCTAAACTGGTTCATTGATCAGGCATGGGCTCAAAAAAAAAACATGGCGCACAAGGGGGAATAATGTGACAGGCTCTAATGAAAATAAATAAAAACTTTTAATAATTGGTTAATGATGGGTGTGTGACAAGGGAAAGGGCCACCGAGTGGAAGAGTGAAGTGCTGGATGTGGGAATGGAATAGTGATAAATAGGTGGTAAGGGAAAACTAAGAGAAGAGAGAGGAAAAGGAAAGGAGGAAGAAGGAGGGAGGGGAGAAAAGGGAGGGGGAATTAGGAGAGGGGGGGAAGAGAGAGGGAGGGGGGAAAAAGACAAGAGCAGGAGGGAAAGAAAAGGGACACAGAAGGAGGGAAAATTTAGGAAAGGCGGAGGGAAGGGAGGGGGAGGGGGGAGGGGAGAAAAGAGGGAAAGGGGAAAAAAAGGAAGGGAACAAGAGGGGGTGGAGAAGCAAGACGATTAGGAAGGAAAAAGAATAAGAAATAAAGGGCAAGGGGGAGGAGACAAGGAAATGGGGGGGGGGAGAAAGAGAGACTGAGGGGGGAGAGAAGGAGGGGTTCAAATTAGAGAAAAAAAGGGGGAGGGAAGAGGAGGACGGGGAAGGAGAAGGGAAGAGTGAATGTGGGGGTAAGATCCAGCACGGGGGTGAAGACTAAAACAGAAAGGGAGGGTGCAACCAAACCCCATAATGTCAACCAATCAAAAGCGTCATGTACAATGGAGCTTCTTACCACAGAAGCATGTTGAGGACTAATAGAACTGGGGAAGACCAAAAGCGGGTATGTTAGCTGAGAAGGTATAGGCAAAAAAAAGAATTCCTTTAGGGTAACTAACATAGATAGCCTAAGAGGTGGCTGGTAAAGCAGGGCTGCATGAGCAGAGATCTTACCATATACAGCATACCAAATAGTATCCCCAGGGAGAGTGAGTGTCACATCTCACATCCACAGCTGAAAAAGCTGTTTAAATATGAGATCCCCAACCATGTCAAACGTCACGTGACCGCGACGCTGGCGGGGCCAGCCATCCACAACGAGCGCACCAAGATCTAGTGCGCAGGTGTGCGGCAAACGATACTATTGGCACAAAGGCCAGGTCAACAATCGCAAGGAGGGAGCTAGGATTGGAGCTCCCACTCCTGGACAGACACTCGTGCGCCAATACAGGGAAACCAACCCCAGACCGCGATCACGTGACCAGAAAAGCAAAGACAGCTCTCACAAACAAACTGCCAGAGATTACAGGTATAATAAAGAACAATTAAGATTACAAACAAATGTATTTAAAGGTAATTGACAGATAAATACAGGAGATTCACTCCTATAACATCATCACAAATGAGATCCATATACATAATAACACAAAGGGGAACATACACAATAGAGGAAATGTTGAAACTGTGGAGTATCCATATGGCGGTAAGTACCGATCATGGCCAAGAAGACAGGAGGAAATGGAACACAAAATGAGAAGAATAGTATTCTATCAGCAAAGATAGAAATAACTGAGGAAAAATTAGAGATCATAAATTAAAAATTAGAATTACACTGGGGAGGGGGGAAAATGGGAAAGGGATGACAAGATTTACAAGAATGGTTAGTATGAGTTCATCTTATTCAACCCAGGGGTAGGGATGAGCTCCGCGTTCGATTCGAACGTATGTTCGACTCGAACATCGGTCGTTCGATCGTTCGTCGAAACTCGAACAAAATGGGTCATAATTCACTGGGGCGTTGAGCGCTGATGATTGGCCAAGCATGCTGTATGTCCCGCATGCTTGGCCAATCACAGCGCTCAAAAAACGAAGAGCCATAATTGGCCAAAGCCAGGGTGGCTTTGGCCAATTATGGCTCAGGGGGATTAGTACACGCCCCCCACTATAAAAGGCAGCCTGCACGGCTGCCTAGTGTAGTGTGTTGGCGGTTCTAGAGAAGATCAGTCAGTCAGACAGAGAGAGATAGAGAGATAGAGACACAGTGTCTTAACCAGATAGATAGATAGATAGATAGATAGATAGATAGATAGAGAGATAGAGACACAGTGTCTTAACTAGATAGATAGATAGATAGAAAGATAGATAGAGTAGGAAGTGTAGTCAGTATAGTTAAAAGTACAGTTTGTAGAGAATATATTCACATCCTTAGGCGTTGTCAATATATTTATAAACTGTACAGCTCAGCTAGTTTATCTATCAGGCAGGAGATTGTTCTACATGCAGCGCTCTAACGTGTTGTATTGCCTGCATTAGGGATTTACTTTAAATATAATTATTCTGTGTTATTTAACGTGTGCTAGTTAATTGCACACACAGACGCATTACCTGTTACTGCACGTGTGCAATTTATTTGCACAGAAGCGCAGTCGCTGTTAATGCAACTGGGCTATTGAATTGCACAGAAACGCAGTCGCTATTACTGCGTGCGTGCTGTTTAATAGCAACTAAAGGCAGTTGGTGTCACTGCGTGCGTGCTGTTAAATCGCATTTGACCGCAGTCGCTATTACTGCGTGCGTGCTGTTTAATAGCAACTAAAGGCAGTTGGTGTCACTGCGTGCGTGCTGTTAAATCGCATTTGACCGCAGTCGCTATTACTGCGTGCGTGCTGTTTAATAGCAACTAAAGGCAGTTGGTGTCACTGCGTGCGTGCTGTTAAATCGCATTTGACCGCAGTCGCTATTACTGCGTGCGTGCTGTTTAATAGCAACTAAAGGCAGTTGGTGTCACTGCGTGCGTGCTGTTAAATCGCATTTGACCGCAGTCGCTATTACTGCGTGCGTGCGTGCTGTTTAATAGCAACTAAAGGCAGTTGGTGTCACTGCGTGCGTGCTGTTAAATCGCATTTGACCGCAGTCGCTATTACTGCGTGCGTGCTGTTTAATAGCAACTAAAGGCAGTTGGTGTCACTGCGTGCGTGCTGTTAAATCGCATTTGACCGCAGTCGCTATTACTGCGTGCGTGCTGTTTAATAGCAACTAAAGGCAGTTGGTGTCACTGCGTGCGTGCTGTTAAATCGCATTTGACCGCAGTCGATATTACTGCGTGCGTGCTGTTTAATAGCAACTAAAGGCAGTTGGTGTCACTGCGGCTATTTTGTTACTTTACACTTGAGCCAAGTCGCTCTTACTGGGTGGTTGCTGTTTAATACCATCTGAAAGCAGTTGGTGTGACAGCGACTATTTTGTTACTTTACACTTGAACCAAGTCGCTCTTACTGTGTGATTGCTGTTTAATACCATCTGAACGCAGTCGGTGTGACAGCGACTATTTTGTTACTTTACACTTGAGCCAAGTCGCTCTTACTGTGTGGTTGCTGTTTAATACCATCTGAACGCAGTTGGTGTGACAGCGACTATTTTGTTACTTTACACTTGAGCCAAGTCGCTCTTACTGTGTGGTTGCTGTTTAATACCATCTGAACGCAGTCGGTGTGACAGCGACTATTTTGTTACTTTACACTTGAGCCAAGTCGCTCTTACTGTGTGGTTGCTGTTTAATACCATCTGAACGCAGTTGGTGTGACAGCGACTATTTTGTTACTTCACACTTGAGCCAAGTCGCTCTTACTGTGTGGTTGCTGTTTAATACCATCTGAACGCAGTCGGTGTGACAGCGACTATTTTGTTACTTTACACTTGAGCCAAGTCGCTCTTACTGTGTGGTTGCTGTTTAATACCATCTGAACGCAGTTGGTGTGACAGCGACTATTTTGTTACTTTACACTTGAACCAAGTCGCTCTTACTGTGTGATTGCTGTTTAATACCATCTGAACGCAGTCGGTGTGACAGCGACTACTTTGTTACTTTACACTTGAGCCAAGTCGCTCTTACTGTGTGGTTGCTGTTTAATACCATCTGAACGCAGTTGGTGTGACAGCGACTATTTTGTTACTTTACACTTGAGCCAAGTCGCTCTTACTGTGTGGTTGCTGTTTAATACCATCTGAACGCAGTTGGTGTGACAGCGACTATTTTGTTACTTTACACTTGAGCCAAGTCGCTCTTACTGTGTGGTTGCTGTTTAATACCATCTGAACGCAGTCGGTGTGACAGCGACTATTTTGTTACTTTACACTTGAGCCAAGTCGCTCTTACTGTGTGGTTGCTGTTTAATACCATCTGAACGCAGTTGGTGTGACAGCGACTATTTTGTTACTTTACACTTGAACCAAGTCGCTCTTACTGTGTGATTGCTGTTCAATACCATCTGAACGCAGTCGGTGTGACAGCGACTACTTTGTTACTTTACACTTGAGCCAAGTCGCTCTTACTGTGTGGTTGCTGTTTAATACCATCTGAACGCAGTTGGTGTGACAGCGACTATTTTGTTACTTTACACTTGAGCCAAGTCGCTCTTACTGTGTGGTTGCTGTTTAATACCATCTGAACGCAGTTGGTGTGACAGCGACTATTTTTTTACTTTACACTTGAGCCAAGTCGCTCTTACTGTGTGATTGCTGTTTAATACCATCTGAACGCAGTCGGTGTGACAGCGACTATTTTGTTACTTTACACTTGAACCAAGTCGCTCTTACTGTGTGGTTGCTGTTTAATACCATCTGAACGCAGTTGGTGTGACAGCGACTATTTTGTTACTTTACACTTGAACCAAGTCGCTCTTACTGTGTGATTGCTGTTTAATACCATCTGAACGCAGTCGGTGTGACAGCGACTTCTTTGTTACTTTACACTTGAGCCAAGTCGCTCTTACTGTGTGGTTGCTGTTTAATACCATCTGAACGCAGTTGGTGTGACAGCGACTATTTTGTTACTTTACACTTGAGCCAAGTCGCTCTTACTGTGTGGTTGCTGTTTAATACCATCTGAACGCAGTCGGTGTGACAGCGACTATTTTGTTACTTCACACTTGAGCCAAGTCGCTCTTACTGTGTGGTTGCTGTTTAATACCATCTGAAAGCAGTTGGTGTGACAGCGACTATTTTGTTACTTTACACTTGAACCAAGTCGCTCTTACTGTGTGATTGCTGTTTAATACCATCTAAACGCAGTCGGTGTGACAGCGACTATTTTGTTACTTTACACTTGAGCCAAGTCGCTCTTACTGTGTGGTTGCTGTTTAATACCATCTGAACGCAGTTGGTGTGACAGCGACTATTTTGTTACATAACACCTGAACGCATAACTATGGCTGGAAGGACAAAGAGAGGCAGAGAGTCACGAGGGCAAGCAGGCTCTGCATCTAGAGGTAACGCTGGTGATGGATGTGGTGCATCCTCTTCAGCACGTGGCCGTGGCCGCTCGTCCTTCTTTTCGGGAGCTGGCCGTGTTGAGCCTCAACATGCTGAGAAATTAGTTGAGTGGATGACCAAGCCGTCCTCATCCTCCTCATCCTCTCTCACACAGACTGATTATAGTTTGTCTGGCAAAGCAGCTGCCAAGGCGTCCTCTACCCTCTGCACAATGGGATCACACAATCCTTCCCTAGTCCCACCGTGTCCTCCTGAGGAGTCCCCCGAACTGTTTCAACACAGTGTTGGATACATGCTAGCTGAAGATGCACAGCGTTTTGAAGACTCCGATGATGGAACACTGATAGAGGAAGGCATTGATGTGAGCCCAGGGAGAGGGGGTGGCCGAGAGGGACAACAATCTGGGAGTGATGTTCCCCCAGCTGGAGCATACTGCCAGGTTGTCGCCAGTGATGATGAGGAGGGAGGGGATGATGAGGTCATTGACTCTACCTGGGTGCCTGGTAGGAGAGAGGAGGAGGAGGAAGAGGACGAGGCACAGGCACATCTTCAAAGAGGCAGGAAGCCCTCCAGGGGTCAGCTTAAGGGCAGTACACCAACTGCATTACGTGGCGCTGCTGTGTCTCAACGGTACAGCAAAAGTTCTTTGGTGTGGGCCTTTTTTGAAACCTGTCCATCAGATGCTACCTTTGCTGTTTGCAACATATGTCTCAAGCGTATCTCGCGTGGCCAAAACATCACCCGCTTGGGCACCACATGCTTGTCCAGACATATGTCGACCTGCCATGCAGCTCGTTGGCAGGCATACCAGAAAGACCCACACCAAAGACCAAAGCGGTCCTCCCCTTGCCCTTCTGTGACCTCAAACCCCACTAGACCCCTAGTCCTCTCTGCAGCCTGCACCGAAGGTGTAGAAATAGGTGTGTCACAACGTAGTAGTGGTAGTACATGCGGGCAATCTACTGATATTACCAGACAAATTTCCCTGCCCCAGCTGCTGCAGCGCCGAAAGAAGTACGCTCCCAGCCATCCACATGCCCAGCGGTTGAATGCTAGCTTAGCAAAATTTCTAGCACTTCAACTGCTACCTTTTCAGTTGGTAGATTCTGCCCCCTTCCGTGAGTTTGTGGAATGTGCAGTACCTCAGTGGCAAGTACCCAAACGCCACTTTTTTTCACGGAAGGCGATTCCGGCTCTCTACCGGCATGTGGAAGGCAATGTCCATACCTCGCTGGACAGGGCGGTCAGTGGTAAGGTGCATCTTACCGCTGACTCATGGTCCAGCAGGCATGGACAGGGACGTTACCTGTCTTTTACGGCTCATTGGGTGACTCTGCTGGCAGCTGGGAAGGACGCAGGTCAAGGCACAGTAGTTTTGGAGGTTGTTCCACCACCACACCTCCAAAACACTACAACTGCTTGTGACACACCTCTCTCCTCCACCCCCTCCTCTTCTTCTTCCTCTGTGGCCTCTTCCTGTGGTGATGTTGGCTCAGAACCAGCCGTGCTCCGTAGGCGTACGACGGGCTACGCAGGAATGCAGGCCAAGAGATGCCATGCGGTCCTAGAGCTGGTGTGCTTGGGAGACAGGAGCCACACTGGGGAAGAGGTTCTTTCAGCTCTGCAGGGGCAGGCTCAGAGGTGGTTGACGCCACGCCAGCTGAAGCCTGGAATGGTGGTCAGCGATAATGGCACCAACCTCCTCTCTGCCCTGCGACGTGGAAAACTCACCCATGTGCCCTGTTTTGCGCATGTTCTCAATTTGGTGGTGCAGCGGTTCTTGGGCAGGTACCCTGGCTTACAGGATGTCCTGAGGCAGGCCAGGAAAGTCTGTGTGCATTTCCGGAGGTCATATAATGCCACTGCTCGGCTGACAGACCTCCAGAGGGAATACAACCTGCCCAAGAACCGCCTAATCTGTGACATGCCCACCAGATGGAACTCTACGTTGGCCATGCTGCAGCGGCTGCACACGCAGCAGAGGGCCATCAATGAGTACCTGTGCCAATATGGCAGCAGAACTGGCTCAGGGGAGCTTGGGTTTTTTTCACCACGCCAGTGGGCCTTGATCAGGGATGCATGCACTGTCCTGTCACCATTTGAGGAGGCCACGAGGATGGTGAGCAGTGACAGTGCATGCATCAGTGAGACTGTCCCGCTTATTCACATGTTGGAGCACACCCTACGTGGAATAATGGACAGGGCCCTTGAGGCAGAACAGAGGGAGGAAGAGGAGGACTTCCTTACCTCTCAAGGCCCCCTTTATCCAGACACTGTTCCTGCTTGCCCACCTGGAACACAGGAAGAGGAGGAGGAGGATGAGGAAGAGGAGGAGGAGGAGGAGGATTGTATCAGCAGCATGGAGGTGGAGCCTAGCACTCAGCATCAACAGCAGCAGTCTTCAAGGGATCATTTACAGTCCCAAGGAACACGTGGACTTTTACGTGGCTGGGATGAGGTGGCTGAGGATCCTGTCGTCCTCAGTGACCCAGAGGACTGTGCCCCGAATGCCTCTGCAAACCTACGCTGCATGGCCTCCCTGATTCTGCAAAGCCTGCGTAAGGATCCTCGTGTACGTGCTATCAAGGAGAGGGATCATTACTGGCTGGCAACTCTCCTTGATCCACGTTACAAGAGTAAGGTAACGGATCTTATGTTGCCATCGCAGAGGGAGCAGAAGATGAAACTACTGCGGGAGGCCTTGCAGAAGGGTCTGTGCAATGCGTTCCCAGAACCGGGGGGATTACCAAAACCTGGCCCTGGACAACGTCTTGCTGAGGCTTCGGTGAGTCAGAGAAGGAGCGGTGGAGAAGGTGGCCGTCTGACCGATGCGTTCAGACAATTTTTTAGTCCGCAGCCCCAAGGTCTGACCGGTTCCAGCAACCATCGCCAGCGTCTGGTTTACATGGTCCGGGAATACCTAGCGGCAAGATCCGACTTGGACACCTTCCCCACGGAAAATCCTCTGGCTTACTGGGTCTTGAGGATGGATCACTGGCCAGAGCTTGCACAGTACGCAATTGAGCTACTGGCTTGCCCTGCATCCAGTGTTCTTTCAGAACGTACATTCAGTGCTGCTGGAGGCTTTGTGACCGATCACAGGGTACGCCTCTCCACCGACTCTGTTGATCGACTGACCTTCATCAAAATGAATCAGGCTTGGATCAACACCGGCTACCAAGCACCTGATGCTGATGTTACTGAATAAGAATTTTGTGTTGAAATATCAGATCCCTTTGAGACTGCTGATGCTGAGTGACTGTCCTGTTGTGCTGCTGATGGAATATCATTCTCCTCCTCACTTTTCATGCTGTTAGCTAGTAAGAAATTTTGTTTTTCTGTGCCTAAGGCCTAATTTTTCTGCCCCTGTTTAACAGGGGCGCCTAATAACAATTTTTGATGCAATACTTTGCACGTGGCCTAAGGCCTAATTTTTGTGCCCCTGTGTAACAGGGGCGTCTAATAACAATTTTTGATGCAATACTTTGCACGTGGCCTAAGGCCTAATTTTTGTGCCCCTGTGTAACAGGGGCGTCTAATAACAATTTTTGATGCAATACTTTGCACGTGGCCTAAGGCCTAATTGTTGTGCCCCTGTGTAACAGGGGCGTCTAATAACAATTTTTGATGCAATACTTTGCACGTGGCCTAAGGCCTAATTTTTGTGCCCCTGTGTAACAGGGGCGTCTAATAACAATTTTTGATGCAATACTTTGCACGTGGCCTAAGGCCTAATTGTTGTGCCCCTGTGTAACAGGGGCGTCTAATAACAATTTTTGATGCAATACTTTGCACGTGGCCTAAGGCCTAATTTTTGTGCCCCTGTGTAACAGGGGCGTCTAATAACAATTTTTGATGCAATACTTTGCACGTGGCCTAAGGCCTAATTTTTGTGCCCCTGTGTAACAGGGGCGTCTAATAACAATTTTTGATGCAATACTTTGCACGTGGCCTAAGGCCTAATTTTTGTGCCCCTGTGTAACAGGGGCGTCTAATAACAATTTTTGATGCAATACTTTGCACGTGGCCTAAGGCACAATTTTTGTGCCCCTGTGTAACAGGGGCGCCTAATAACAATTTTTGATGCAATACTTTGCACGTGGCTCCTTGTTGCGCTCCAATTACAGATATTGGGAGGGGTTGCAGTGTTATGTTGCGCCTACGGACACATTTGTATGCCCCTGTGTAACAGGGGCACCTAATAACAATTTTTGATGCAATACTTTGCACGTGGCTCCTTGTTGCGCTCCAATTACAGATATTGGGAGGGGTTGCAGTGTTATGTTGCGCCTATGGACACATTTTTATGCCCCTGTGTAACAGGGGCACCTAATAACAATTTTTTATGCAATACTTTGCACGTGGCTCCTTGTTGCGCTCCAATTACAGATATTGGGAGGGGTTGCAGTGTTATGTTGCGCCTACGGACACATTTGTATGCCCCTGTGTAACAAGGGCGCCTAATAACAATTTTTGATGCAATACTTTGCACGTGGCTCCTTGTTGCGCTCCAATTACAGATATTGGGAGGGGTTGCAGTGTTATGTTGCGCCTACGGACACATTTTTATGCCCCTGTGTAACAAGGGCGCCTAATAACAATTTTTGATGCAATACTTTGCACGTGGCTCTTTGTTGCGCTACAATTACAGTATGTTTGAGGGGTGCCCTTTTTTCTACAATTTTGCTTTCCCAAAAAGATAATGCCACCCCCCCACCACCCCTAAAATAATCGAGATATTGTTCCCACACAGCACGTGCGCAACCAGTATTAAATTACTTTGTTCTTATAATAATTTAATGTTGTGCAGGGACATTTCTAAACATGTGCCACTACTAGAGACACACAGCAGGTGTGATATTTGAAGGAATTTTTCATTTTTTTTTTTCACTTTAAACATCATTAAAATCGCTGCTCCGCAAAAACGTCCGTTTTTAAAATATTTTTTTCGATTGATACATGTTCCCTGGGGCAAGACCCGGGTTCTGAAAGACGTTTACCAACATTAAATTGAATATTGGTCTTTAAAATGATCGTTTTTGAATTCGAACGTTCGAGTCCCATAGACTTCAATGGGGTTCTAAATGTTTGCGCGAACCCGCGGTCTGTTCGAACGTTCTGATGCGAACCGAACCCGGGTATGTTCGGCTCATCCCTACCCAGGGGGTATCGTGGCATTGAGATTCTCTATCCATAGGGTCTCCCTCTGTAGGACAGACCTATCCCAGTAGCCCAGTATCCCCGTGGGTTTGGTGGGATTGCCTCAAAGATCAGGAATCAAACCACAGAAAGGTCATACCGATGGTACAGACCAATGTGGCGCCCGATGGTGGTGAGTTTGCCAATCCCAGAATAATATAAGTGGTCGCCCGTGTGCTGTCGAAACTCTCTGATGGTTTTGCCGATGTAGAAGGCTCAACATTTGCAAACCATCAGATAAATAACCCCTTTGGTGCCACAATTGGCAAAAGCAGAGGGACGAAAGTGTTTACCATTAGGAAGGATGAAGCTCTCGCCCTCTAATACCCAGGGGCATCGTGGACAATTGCCGCATTGGAAGGTGCCCTTGGGGCCACATTGGGGCACCGGTTGTGCCACATAGTGGCTCTGGGTAAGGCGGTCTCTCAGAGAGTGAGCCCTACGAAACATCAATTCTGGATTGGGTTTAACATGTTTCTGGAGGGTACTGTGTTCGGTAAGGATATGCCAGTGTTTACCAAGAATGTTGCGAAATGTATTGTGATGAGCTGAAAAGGTTGTGATAAATCTCACTGATTCATGCGTGGTGTTAGGTTTGGGTTTGGATGAGCCATACAGCAGGGAATGCCTAGATTGAAGGCAGGCCCTGTTGTATGCTTACTTGAGATTGGTACGTGTATAGCGTCTCAGAAGCAGACGTTCACGTAGAGCGTCGGCTCCAATCTTAAAATCACTTTGCAGTGTACGATTCCTACGTATGCGCAAATATTGAGCAAAAGGAATACTTCGGATCAAAGGTTTGGGATGGGCACTAGAGGCATATAATAAAGTATTTGCAGCAGTTGGTTTCTGATAAAGATTGGTACTGAGAGTGCTGTCTGGTTGTTTGATAATAACCAGGTCCAAGAAAGGGACCTGGGCATTATCAAATTGGACCGTGAATGTTAAATTAAAATGGTTATCATTAAGTGGTGTTACAAATCTTTTTCAAATTCCAAATTACCCACACTACCAACAGATATAACCTGCCAGCTGGAAAAACCCATTGATGCAACAGAATTCAGACGGGCCATCACTGACCTGAAGACAGGGAAGAGCCCAGGTCCTGACGGATTCACATCCATCTACTACAAGACTTTCATAGATACCCTTCTTACCCCATTGCTGCATGCTTTGAATTCTTTGTCGGCCCCTCGTAATGTTCCACCGGCATTTCTCTCTGCGCAAAGGGGACCCCCAGATCCTGCCCCCCCCATGTGAATTGGTAATGGGGTACATTGTACCCCTACCATTTCACGATGGAAGTGTAAATAGTTGGAAAAAACACACAGACACCGTAGAAAAAAGTCCTTTATTAATAAAAGTAAAAGTAAAAGGACTTTTTTCTACGGTGTCTGTGTGTGTGTTTTTTCCAACTATTTACACTTCCTTCGTGAAATGGTAGGGGTACAATGTACCTCATTACCAATTCACATGGGGGGAATGATCTGGGGGTCCCCTTTGTTAAAGGGGTCTTCCAGATTCTGATAACCCCCCCGCCCACAAACTCCCACAACCACCGGGCAAGGGTTGTGGGGATGAGGCCCTTGTCCCCATCAACATGGGGACATCCTCCCCATGTTGAGGGCATGTGGCCTGGTACGGTCGCACTCTGTCCCCCCCTCTTTTCTGCGGCCGGCCAGGTTAACGTGCTCGGATAAGGGGTCTGGTGTGGATTTTTGGGGGAACTCCATGCCATTTTTTTTTTACATTTGGGGTGGAGTTCCCCTTAAAATCCACACCAGACCTGAAGGGCCTGGTAATTGAATTTGGGGGAACCCCCACGCTCTATTTTTTTTTTTTTTATGAATCAATTCGCTCTGAATTGCCAGAGCCGACAATTCATTATAGCCGCAAGTCAGTTTTAAATGTCTTCTTTTCTTTCAGAAATGACACTTTGTGCAGTGACAGTTCTAAGTAAGGGAAACATGCGATATTTCACATGCTAACTTTACACCCCCCCTAGGTACGAAATTTAAAGGAATATTTCACTTTTATTGTTTCACTTTTAGCATTATTAAATTCACTGCTTCCGAAAAAACGGACGTTTTTAAAACTTTTTTTGCATTGATACATGTCCCCTGGGGCAGGACCCAGGTCCCCAAACACTTTTTAGGACAATAACTTGCATATTAGCCTTTAAAAATAGCACTTTAGATTTCAAACGTTCGAGTCCCATAGACTTTAATAGGGTTCTAAAGTTCACACGAACGTTTGGTGTGTTCGCAAGTTCTGGTGCGAACCGAACAGGGGGGTGTTCAGCTCATCCCTAATGCAGACGACCTACTATTTTTTTTGACTGACCCAATCACTTCGATACCCACCTTAATGAAATAATTTTCCGTATTCGGATATGTTTCCAATTTTTAGATTAATTATTCAAAATCGGAAGCCATG
The DNA here is from genome assembly GCF_905171775.1 of Rana temporaria. Lineage (NCBI taxonomy): Eukaryota > Metazoa > Chordata > Amphibia > Anura > Ranidae > Rana > Rana temporaria. Next base: position 225,372,540 of record NC_053493.1, read on the forward strand.
AATATTACGATACCTGACAACATCCTCCAGACCGTCAAAAATAATTTCCCCTTTAAGTGGGAGGATTCTGCCCTCAGATACTTAGGAGTTTGGTTGACCCCAAAAGCTTCCCAGGTTTTTGAACGCAATTTTCCGCCCATTCTTAAGGCGATTGAAAAAGATCTCAATGCATGGACCCCAAGGAATTTCTCTTGGTTTGGCCGAGCAGCCATTTGTAAAATGATTATTTTGCCTAAACTCCTTTACCTCTTTAGAAATATCCCAATCAAAATTCCCCATACCTTCTTTAAAGCTACTGTATCTCCTCAATCCAAACAAAGTTTATCTGGGACCACAAACATCCTAGAATCAAGTCCAGCCTGCTGGTTAGATCTAAGCTGAAGGGAGAAATGGGTTTGCCCGACTTTAAAAATCACTATATAGCAGCCCATATCACAGGGATTTTAGATTGGCACTGTCACGGAATACTTAAAGACTGGGTTTCACTGGAAAATGAACTAAGTCCTATCCCCCTTCGATTTTCACCCTGGATACCTTGGTCAAGCTACCCCGCACCCCTTAAAGCTCATCCTTTCATTGGTGCCACTTTGGCAATATTCCATAAATTTGTCAAGTCCACTAAGATTTCAACTTCATTGAGCCCCCTCACCCCACTACAGAATAATCCTGACTTTACTCCTGGGATCAGTAACCCTCATCTGTATCCTCACAATGTATCCAGGCCCCTTCTTGCTATGGGCTGTTTCCATAACAATGTATTCAAAGATTTCAGGGTACTAAAAGCAGATAACAATGTCCCTAACATGCAGCTCTGGTCCTACTTTCAAATAAGGAGCTATCTTACCCATCACACGAACAGACATAACCATAGTAGACAACTCACAGACCTAGAGTCGGTGTGCCTAAAGGGTGAACCCATACATAAGACTACTTCACTTGCCTATGCCTGGTTGGCAGAATGTCGTGTTCCTGAACAAGACAGATTCCGAGAGAGCTGGTCTATTGCCTTGGACAAGCAAATTACAGATAAACAATGGTCTAAAGCCTATTTTTTCGCCCATAAGTGCTCTCTCAGCACTAGAACCCAAGAAACAGCTTTCAAGCTATTGACGCATTGGTATACAACTCCGGCAAAACTGCATGCCTGGTTTCCTCAAACCTCAGGTGCTTCCTGGCGTTGTCACAAGGACATAGGAACTCCTTTTCACATCTGGTGGCAATGCCCTCTTATTACGCCCTTTTGGGATTCAGTCAAGAAGGTGATACTACAAATTACAGAAACAAAGTTGAAATTGGATGCAGCTTGCGGTCTTCTCCATATTTCATATTTGCCCTTCCGCAGATATACAAACTCCCTAACCAAACACTTGCTAAATACAGCAAAATCACTCATACCACTTTTTTTGGAAATCCACCAGGGTCCCCTCTATCAAGGACTGGCTTCATAGAATATCTGACATTTATCATATGGAAGAAACGATAGCCCAGTCCAATGACAACGATGAACGCTTCCACGATACGTTGAAACCTTGGTTCCTCTTTAAATTTTCCCAGACATGAAAGATTTGGTTAATTAAGGCTCAGAGAACTGTTGTTGTCAGATCCCAGTCCAGTCTATCTGATAACTGCTTCATTAAGGTACGGCCACTTTTGGTCTTGAAAGTTTACTTCCAGATGCAAGAATTTTATTATAATGCTAGGCTATTCGGCTACATCGCATAATAGGCTTGGCGTTAGACCTCTCACTTTCCTCGGTCCCCCTTCCTTCCCCTCCTTTTTTCTTCCTTTTCTCGTTCTTCTCCTTTACCCCTCTCTTATCTTCCACTCTTTATTGGCATTTATGTTTGTTGTAGATCCGATGATCTGGTGCACTATCTTTTGAGTTTGCGGCCATGCTGGTTCATATACTAGTACACCTATACCCGTTTATGCTACTCTGATCACAACTGTTTTTTGATTATGGTTCATGACATGTACTTCATGTCTTGATATGCTATGCTTCATGTTTAACTGTTGTTACTACAGGGAACTGAGTTTCCCTAATCACACTGTTTATATGTTTTCGCTTTTCAATAAACTTGATGTAACAAAAAGTGGGACAAAAAAAAAAAAGTCAGACTCAGAACAATACTTCTCAAAACCAGCCCATCTACTTTAATCCTACGCTTCAACACTTATTCTCTCCCTGTTGGTCTGCAATAAGCACAAAAAGGTTTCAACAATGTCAGCTCTATTCACATGGTTCCTTTAACCCTTTCACTGCCAGGCCCTGTGCTCCACTTTTAAACCCAGGTGGCAAGACCTTTTTTGCAATGTTTCCATTCCCTTTTTCCCCTTACAGCTTTCAAAGTTTGTAAAAGCCCCCCCCCCCCCCCCCCCCCAAACAATACATTTTCTGAAAGCACATGACTATTAGAATAAAAAGGTGCTACTGATTTTTAAGGTCCCTGAGATATTTGCACACATATTTAAATCAATATTCTTTGCTAAAAATACATTAAAATCATTATTAGCAGATACAAAACAAAATTTACAAAATGCCTTCTAAATTCATACTAAATATAAAAGCTTTTTCTATATTGAGTTAATAAAAAACAAACATTTGTATATTTTAAGTGACAAATTTACCAAGAAGGTATTATTTTGATAGTAATTATGACTGGCTATAAAAGACGCCCATCTCAGGAGCCAGTGGACCCGAGAAGCGTGATAAAAGAAGATACATGATCAAAATCTTAGATGAAATGCCATAGGTCATCCAATATAGGTCAATATCTGGAAAAGGTGCTACTGATTTTTTTTTTAAGTTCCACAATAGTTAGGCAAATGTTTATCAAAACCCTCTAGTTTCACAAAAAAATAACTCCTTATTTGCACACATAAACATAACATAACTTCTTTCTAAATTCCTACTTAAGCCTTGTACACCCATAAAGGGCCGTATTTACACACACAGGATGTGTTCTGTGCATCCCTGTGCAGGCAATCCTATTCATGTCAACTGGGACGCAGCAGCTGCAAGAACAGATCTGACATCTGTGCGGGTGTAGGCGCATGGCCCAAAACGCAGACAGTTTAAGTTCAGGGGCATTCACCCACATGGATGTCAAGTTGGGAGCAGTGGCAATGTAGCCACTGCGTCCCAGTTGATATGGATGGGACTGCCTGCATGGGAATGCATGGAACACTTGTGCATCCTGAAGCTAAACATGGCCTTGCTGTAGTTTACTCCATGTAAACAAGGTCTTAGGCCTTATTTAGACCTGAGGTTGGGGGGTGACAGCAATTCCCAATAGGCAGCAGGCAGGGTGCTGTGGTCATGATGCTTTGTGCCCGTGTTAAAGTTGACCCAACTTGTGATGCTGCCCGCTGAACACTACATATTCAAGTCAATGTGAAAGTGCCACAAACGCCCTGCAACTTTGTGCAAAGCACAAGGTCGTAGCAATTTTTGGGGGAAAATTGGGGATAAAACATTTGGTGAGAGGACATGGCATTGCTTCCTCGCTGCCTGTCAGTAGCCAGTGGAGTGTGATTCTTGTGTGGATCAGGCTTCAGAGGCAAGGGAGATTTAGATGTATGTCTAAATCTACCCATACTATGTTTTTTATTTTATTTTAACTTTTTTCTACAACTTTCTTTTTTTCGTACAGGTACAATTTTATTTAGAAGATTTGTATTATTTGATATATTTTTTTAAATGTTTTGAGGGGGTCTTTGGAGAGATATCATGGGTCTAAACAGACCTCCAAAGTCTTGTTTTTGAGCCAGAGAAAAAACCAGAGCTGCACTGTAGATTAATGAATAGGAGTCTATATAGAGACTTCTATTCATTGATAAAATGAAACATAGTACACAGTGTTTATTATTTTTCATTCACAAACTGAAGCAGTAAATACAGTTTACTATATGTCAAGGATTAATAAATACAGAAGCAATCAGTAACGATTGCTGACTGTATACCTTCAGAAAAGGATGAGGGCTGGTAAAACACATTTACCGACCCCCACTCTCCATCCTCTCCATCCTGACTGCTGCAGCTGAAGGGGGGAGGATGAGGGATGAGGGATGAGGAGGGGGTTTGCCGACCATCAGTAAAGTAGAGGGCAGTGAAGGGGGGGTCAGAGAAGCAGGGGTGGGATATTTGTGGTCAAGTAAATCCCTCTGTGCCTGCCTTGCAGCTCCCAAAGCCACATGTTAGTTAAATAGTGGGTCACATTTAGGTAAATAGCTCTAATCCGTGTTTGCTGAACAATTTAGCTATAAGTTCATGGTCAATGAAGTGACCATGAACTTAAAGCAGAAGGAGGATATCAGGTCCATTCAGAGTACAGATCTGGCCAGCTGGAAGCAGTGTTGTAGGTCTGTACACCATACAGACTTAGCAGAGAAAGGGTTAAGACCTTCTCTGTGCTACAATTGCAACTTCACAACTCAAAACTAGAAGGCACTCTAATTCAACTATATATATATATATATATATATATATATATATATATATATATATATATATATATATATATATATATATATATATATATATATATATAAATAAATCCCACCTTCCGTAATGTTCTTCTAAGAGGCACATCTCCAAAACTCTCGAAACCACAAACCCAATGGTGAAAATATATTCTTGGTATTTCAGATCAAATATGGCAAAAATTCTTTAACTCATACTTTGATACCACAATATCTAATAAACTCATCCAACTAAGGTGTTTTCATCAAATTTACTATACACTGCTGTGATCATTTCAGATGTATAAAAAATATACACCCCATTGTCATAAATATCAAAAATAAATTAGTGATTTACTTTATTAGATTTGGAGTGACAAGGTTAGCCTCTTTTGGTCCCAAATTACGTCCTTCATCTCCACTAACTTTAATTTACATATTTGTGATGCAAAATAGTGTAAATTTGGTATATTTGAAGATTTGGACATTGGTGCCACAAAAAAAAATGTAAGATTATTCTGTACTATGCAAGAAAAACCATGGTACTTGACAGATTCCCTTCACATTAATTTGTGAAAAAAAAAATATAAATCAAACTCCGCCTATGTATAAATTAAACATATAAAGCAGGGGTTTTCATTGGAAATTTGAAAAGATTTGGGGAGAGTGATACCTACCATGCAAATTAGGGGTACTAGGTTTTCGAATTTGAAAAACATTGCAATAAGTGTATATTGATTGGTTTGCACAGAAGTCATTGCGTCTACAACAGTAGGTGATCAGTGATTTTTAGTGGAACTGCAACATTGCGGCATTCAGATCGGACACCTAACTGACATTTTAACACTTTTTTGGGAACCAGTGACATTATTACAGTGATCAGTGCTAAAAATATGCACTGTTATTGTACTAATGACACTGACAGGGATGGGGTTAACATCAGGGGTGATCAAGGGGTTAAATATGTTCCCTCAGAGTGTTTACTAACTGTATGGGTGACTGCGTGACTAGGGAAATACACAGCTATGCCTTCCTGCTTAGCAGAAACACAGGATCTGTAGGATCTCCCCTGTCAGAACACAGATTTTTCTTGTTTTCACAGGCAGATCCCCGTTCACCCCACCCGCTGATTGGCTCCCCTGCTGGCCAGTGGGTGCGCGGTGTATAAGAGCTGATGTACAATGACAGAGATTCATGGGAAACAGCCACATTGCCTCAGTACAACTGCGGCGGCTGGTCCTGAACCAGTTAATATCACTTTAAGGATTTGCTTTTCAAAACACTTTTAAAGCACCAATTTTATTATAAATTTAATTTAGTAGCACTTAAGCACACCTAGGGGGTTATTTACGAAAGGCAAATCCACTAGGGCCGAAACAACTAATCGATTAATCGACAACTAATCGATTATGAAATTGATTGATTACTATTTTCATTACCGATTAATCGCCCAGTAACATAATGACGTTAAAAAAAAAACAGCCCTTTATAGTACAAAAAGAGCAAATCGCTACTGTAAATATTACTTTCACTGTCCCACAGTACATAATTAACCCCTTACAGTAGCGATTATTAGCTCTTTTTGTACTATTTTTTTTTTTTAACCCCATTATGTTATTAAACGTCTCAGGCCTGGGTCACAGCAAGTTTCTCCCAGCAAGTTTCTTGCTGTTTTTTGCCGAGAAACTCGGTCGTGTGTACGAGGCCTCAGGGGGACATGCAAGGAAAATAAAAAACATAATTTTAGCTTGCACATGGGATTATAAAATCAGCAGAGCTTCCCCTCATTTTAGATCTTCCCCTCAGATCTACAGTGACTGCACTTACAAGTGCACTTTTAGTGCAATTGTAGTGCAAAGTGGATTCGCCTTTCATAAATAACCCCCCTAGTGTTGTATTAAACAAATCATTGTATATGCCTGTTATATCTGTTTAAGTATAGAGAGATTGGGTCTAGGGTCCCCAAACCAAAGAGCCAAAAGAGATGGGGGGCAGTTGGACTATTGCGGTACTAGTGAAATTAGGTAACAAATATACATATGAAAGTATAAAATAATTTTATTAAATACAGTATCAAAGGGACACAATAAACGAATACAAGATTAAAATGGTGACGACCATACATAACACCAATATAATAATCCCGGAGGGGCGAAAAATTAATGGGTTGAAGGTCATGACAATCACCATGACTAGTTTCGCGGCAAGAGCCGCTTCATCAGAAGCATGTCTACAATTAAGTTGAGAAACAAACAAAGGTTATACACATAACAAAAGCTACAAAATGTAGATTGTTGCTATAGATTTAACAGAAGGTGGTGAGATGTAGAGTAGTGTATATTAATATAGAATAAAACATTTGCAATTTAGTTTTTTTTTTAAATAAATTGATTAAAAATGGGAAGAAAAGTACAACTGTTGCCAATAATAACCAATGATGCCCTAGTATTTAAGTAAAATGAAGATATAACTCTGTAGCCAAATGATGGGGATGTGTCATTTTTTTTTTTTTTTTTAGTGTTCATCTTTGCTCCCTCTTTTTTATTTGACTGTTTCCTTAAAAAATAAATAAATAAGAGAACAGTTTATATGGGTGATATGACTCCCCCATCAAAACACACATACTCTCTACCTCTGACATATTACAAAAAAAAAGACATCCTATTCAAAACTACCATCAGCAGACCACTTGGGTTTAAGTGTATAAGTGAAAGCAACATCAAGCAGCAGCTTTTGTTTTCCATAATAGCGAGGCTGGTGATTGCTTTTCAGTTCATAGAAAGTAATATAACTCTTAGTAGAACAATGTAACACACTTGAGTGAGCAATCTTTTTTCTGCTCATATTATTGTGCTAAAGGGATTTCCTTTTATGTTGTTCTCAAAACGGTTATTTGTAAGGGCATTTTATTTTATTCTGGGATGCACTATATTTGAAGTGTGCTATTAGGTATTTGAACTTATCATGTATGACATGAACATTATTCATTTAGTTACAATGAGATCATGTATATGCAAATGAATATTTGACCTAGAAGAGCCACAATTTTTATAGTATTGTTTCTCTTTAAACTTATTCACTGTTTGCAGAACAAAACATTGATTTTATCCAACTAATGATCAACAAATCAAACAAACATTCTTAAAACAAAAAATAGAAACAAATCTACTAGTGTATCACCATCACACCTCCTACTTTTCAAACGTCATAACTTGATCACCTCCTGTTCTCATATGTGGTATTTAATCAATGACCATATACCTGTATGTCAGATTAGTATCTAAATGGCCTGTTTCCATAAGATGGTTGTGTTAGGCTAATGGAAAGTGGTATTGTGCAATCTTATCTCTATATTTTTGCCTGGTCTCCCCACATAGACCATGACACAAGGACAAGCCAACACATAACTTACAATGGAGGATTGGAACATGAAGCATTGTTTAATATGATAGCTCCAGTATGTAGAGGTGTCTAAATATAGTCAAGAAAAGGAGCAGTGAATACAACACAGACAGGGAAAACACCTTTCTCTTTTCTGTCCCAAAAATGGAAATTTCTGTATAATTGAACAAAAAATGGGACCCACCTCCCCTGATTGTAGACAACGTGCTGCTAGCCCAATAGCATATATGGAAAATATATATATATATATATATATATATATATATATAGCATATATGGAAAATGACAAAATACTCCCAGGGGCCTATATGCAGATTTCAAGTAATACATGTACTTGTTTTGTATAAAAAATATTATTTTTCTTTTCAATTGATATAAAACTCATCATAAAATAAAACGACAATATCAAAAAGGGAAGAGGGAAAGGGGGAAATATAAGAAAAAAGAGAGGCAACAAGAGCTCTGGCGTACACAAATTGTTGCATGACAGATGTCCCATATGACATTGAGCAATACACAAACAATATATATGTGAATGCTGCTATTAAAGATAACCCCAACGCGTTTCAATTGTAATATTGTACTTAATCATCTTCAGGAGGATATGAACATCTATAACATATTAATACATAATATATTAATATTAATGATATCATAATAATCATTAAGAAATGACAAACCTGTATATACAGGAATCCAGATTACTAAAAGGTCCTACCTTTTTTAAAAAAAATGTTTAGATGGCCAGAGCAGAAACACAAAATTCATCACACCAGGATATTCTCACGGTGGCCAGCCATCCAAGCAGTGGGCAAGTAATCCGGCTCTATCTACAAAAGGTCACACATAATTAGGCGTGCGGGAGTGGTGGAGAGAGGAAAATGCGCGCACATAGTGAACAATATATCTACATATAAATAAACTTTAGTTTGATATGAACATCCCTACAAGTGTGTACATGTGCCTATGTTCCTACTCATGAGAGTTATTAGCATATATCTATATACGTTTTATATATATATATATATATATATATATATATATATATATATATATATATATATATATATATATATATATATATATATATATATATATATATGTTGTATTCCATAAATGTAGTCACCTTGTTTTACCATATGTGGGTCTCAGATCAAATGTATCGGTCTATCCAATATATCAAAAACAACTGTCAGGCTGTGTGTTCATCACAGGATTGGTGGGATTAATAGTGCCTCACCGTTATGGTATCCACAAGCTGCATTGGAGGAAACATATGTATGTATATGTAAATAAATGAATTGATCAAGAGGGCTGGGACAACTGTCACAGACCCAATTCTAAACACGCCATGTTGCAACATGTGTAAAAGATAATTTGGTCAAATATCTACTTACTAGAAGCATTCTTTTACCACATGATCCTGTCCTGCAACTCTCCAATGTGTTGTCTGCATGGGAATAAAATGTGCACTGAATGTGTAATTTTAATAGGAGTCTGCTGATTATCCCAACCTGTCTCACCTGTGTGTGTAATCTAAGCATAGATGAGCGCACCAGTGTCTCCCCTCCCCATCCTCCATTGCAGCCCCCCCAGCCATAAAAATCCTCTGCATTCTTGGAGAGTACCAGCAATGGCCGTCGACTCCATGGAACCCCATCCGACGTCAAGCGCACCTCACCTCGCAGCGGCCACGCGCATGCCCAGGACAGACATTGGCATTTGGAGTCAGCCACAGAATTCCGCTGACGTGGAATGGATACCCTAGAATAGCCAGAGATGAGATGGGAGGGACAGACCCTACAGTTCTCCCTCCCCCTTCCGCGCCAGGAGATAGAAGAGGAAAACCACATTGCCAAAACAGGAAACCCGAGAATCCTGTGTGGGGACAGAAGAAAAGGAAAAAGGGGTTATTACATGCATTATTAAATAAAATAAAACAATGCATGAGTCTGTATGCATACACATCTACACATGAAAGTCTTTGTATTAGGTAACAAAGACATTTAACTTGTCATTATATTATGTTATATCATTCATTTTTTGGCTTCCAATAGATGCATATCTAGTTTCTTAACTAGCACTAATTTACTATTTCCAAACACATTATTTGTATACAAGTAATTATATGTATATTTGTTACACAAAAGGATAGGTATGTATCAATTTCAATTGATCGTTGTTTTATCAAATTTAGAATGTTAATTTGTTTTCCCTGAGGAAAAACCTTTCAGGGAGGGACAATAAGAGATAGATTCATTTAAACCAAGAGGGGAAGTCACCTGCAGGCGAAAAATCCATTTCTGTTCGAGTTGTAATAACGTTTTATGGGTATATGTACCCGATCGAGGGAGGTGACTTTGGGAACTCTGTATTCATGTTCATCCACCACATGTCTCCCTACAGGAAGACAAAAGTTGCCAATTTGCATGCTGTATGTATCTTTTTGAATTCTTTGCCTTAGTTCCTGTTTGGTCTTGCCCACATAAAATTAACTGCATTCACATGATGGCAAATAAATGCTTCCTTTTGTTTGTCAATTGGCAAAGTGTTTTGGACTGAATTTTTCCTCATTTGGTAGAATAAATCTTTTAGCTTTGTTAATCAAGGGCCAACAGGAGTAATGGCCACACGCAAATGTGTTAATTGAGCAGTGCGTGCATGTAGACGTATCTTCGTACACGCTCTGGACAACTTTATCCTTCAGACAGCTAGCTCTGTATAACTGATTAACCACTTAACCACTTAAGCCCCGGACCATATTGCTGGTCAAAGACCAGAACACTTTTTGTGATTCGGCACTGCGTCGCTTTAACTGAAAATTGCGCGGTCGTGCGACGTGGCTCCCAAACAAAATTGGCGTCCTTTTTCCCCCACAAATAGAGCTTTCTTTTGGTGGTATTTGATCACCTCTGCGGTTTTTAGTTTTTGCGCTATAAACAAAAATAGAGCGACAATTTTGAAAAAAATGAATATGTTTTACTTTTTACCATAATAAATATCCCCCAAAAATATATAAAAAAAAACGATGTTTTTCCTCAGTTTAGGCCGATTCTTCTACATATTTTTCGTAAAAAAAAATCGCAATAAGCATTTAATGATTGGTTTGCGCAAAAGTTATAGAGTTTACAAAATAGGGGGTAGTTTTAATTTTTTTAATATTTTTTTTCTTTACTAGTAATGGTGGCGATCAGCGATTTTTTTTCGGTACTGCAACATTATGGCGGACACTTCAGACACTTTTGACACATTTTTGGGACCATTGGCATTTTTATAGCAATCAGTGCTATAAAAATGCATTGATTACTATAAAAATGCCACTGGCAGGGAAGGGGTTAACACTAGGGGGCGGGGAAGGGCTTAAGTATGTTCCCTGGGTGTGTTCTAACTGTAGGGGGGTGGCCTCACTAGGGGAAATGACTGATCGCTGTTCATACATTGTATGAACAGACGGTCCAGCATTTCTCCCCTGACAGGGGGAGCTGTGTGTTTACACACACAGCTCCCAGTCCCTGCTCTGTAACGAGCAATCGCGGGTGCCCCGCAGCGATCGCGCCCGCCGGGCACGCGCACGGAGTCAGGGACACGCGCCCCTATTGGCTGCTGGCGAGGTGACGTATAGCTACGTGCTTTCGCCCAGCAGAGCCGACCTGCCGCCGTAAAACTGCGGTGGCTGGTCGGCAAGCAGTTAAGGACCGCCGCACGACTATATACATCGACAGAATGGCACGGCTGGGCACAAGGGAGTACATGTACCTCCCCTTTAAGAACCCAGCCGTGATTCGTGAGCGCGGCGCTGTTTGCACGCTCGCGACCCGGTCCGAAGCTCCGTGACCATGCCTGCGGGACCAGTTGATCTGATCGCCACCGGTGTCCCGCAATCGGGTCACAGGAGCTGAAGAACGGGGAGAGGTGAGTGTAAACAAACCTTCCACGTTCTTCTCTGTGGCAGCGACAGTGATCGTCTATTCCCTGTTGTAGGGAGCGACGATCAGTGACGTCACACGTACAGCCAACGCCCCCCTACAGTAAGAAACACACATGAGGTCATACTTAACTTCTACAGTGCCCCCTAGTGGTTAACCCCATCACTGCCATTGTCATTTTCAGAGTAATCAGTGCATTTTTATAGCACTTTTCGCTGTAAAAATGACAATGGTCCCAAAAATGTCTTATGAAAAGCAGCCGTCATATTAAAAGCGATAAAGTGCTGGTGCAAAAAAAAAAAAACTTGGTGATCTTTAGGAGCGATGCATTTTCTCCCTCTTCTTTGGAAAAGATAATGAGGTACCCCAATACACTGTAATGCCGCATACACAAGATCGGAATTTCTGACAACAAATGTTCGATGTGAGCTTTTGGTCGGAATATTCCGACCGTGTGTATGCTCCATCGGACATTTGCTATCGGAATTTCCAACAAATGTTTGAGAGCTGGTTCTCAATTTTTCCGACAACAAAAGTTCTTGTCAGAATTTCCAATCATGTGTATGCAATTTTGATGCCCAAAAATCCATGCATGCTCAGAATCAAGCAGAAGAGCCGCATTGCCTATTGAACTTCATTTTTATCAGCTCGATGTAGTGTTGTAAGTGACCGCATTCTTGATGTTTGGAATTTCCGACAACATTTGTGCGACCGTGTGTATGCAACACAAGTTTGAGCCAACATTCCATCGGAAAAAACTCCACGGTTTTGTTGTCGGAATGTCTGATCGTGTGTATTAAACATATATTATCTATACATATTCTCAAGAACACCCTTCTGTGGAAATACAGACAAAGTAAAACAAAATGTATTTGAGTATACAGCAGTGGTGGCTTGTGCTCAACATTTTTGGGGGGCACAAACAAACTGAAAAAAAATCAAACGCAGCCACTGTGCCCATCAAACACAGCCACTGTGCCCATCAAACACAGCCACTGTGCCCATAAATTGCTGCCAGTGTGCCCATCAATTGCCGCTACTGTGCCCATCAATTGCCGCTACTGTGCCCATCAATTGCTCATACTGTGCCCATCAATTGCTGCCAGTGTGCCATCAATTGCCACCACTGTCCCATCAAATGCAGCCATTGTGCCCATCAAATGCAGCCAATGTACCCATAAATTGCCACCACTGTGCTATCAAATGCAGCTACTGTGCCCATCAATTGCTGCCAGTGTGCCCATCAATTGCTGCCAGTGTGCCCATCAATTTTTGCCAGTGTGCCCATCAATTGCCGCTACTGTGCCCCATTAAATGCCAATGTGCATCCCCCGCCTGCCCGGCACTTACCTGTCTCTTGGGGCAGCAGGTCATGGCGGTGTCCTCCACACTCCTCAATGTCTTCTCCCATCCTCTCTTCCCGTTCTCTGCTATGATTGGATGCCTGATAGGCATCCAAACACAGCGCCTGTCGTTTTAGCCAGCCTGGTGACAGGCAACATACCCGAGCACCTGATTAGCTGAGAGGCGGTTCAGTGTTAGGAAAGCAAATATTAATTTGCTTTCCTAACACAACGCTGAGTAAACAGTGAGCGCTCAGCATGGTGCCTATTTTGGACGCCTATTAGAGCCTATAGCTCTAATCAGGTGCTTCCAAAAAATACCCCACCACTGTAATTCAGATGCCCGGTGCCGGAAAAGGGGTCGGACACCTGAATAGGGAGTGGCAGCGATGACCATGGATAGATTCATGCATTGCATGAATCTATCTATCTATGGTGAGAGAGAAGTGGCAGCGCCTGTGTGCCCCTTATGGACTGGTATACAGTATGCCTCCTACGAGACAAATTTGCTGAGCATGACGTGCTCTTTTTCTCCACAGTGTGTCTCTCTATTATTGCTTGGGTAAGTTATGTATGTTTGCACCCTCCGCCATCATGAACAGTTGTTGATGCATTGCATAGTGCATGCCACTATGCTCCTGCTCTTCTTGCTAATTATGTTTAATTCCTTTATGCAGCAAATTAGTATCACCATTGTTGTCTATCCTGGATGCACAAAACTTAGACTGACACGAGGGCTGCTTATTAGAGTTGGGAAAACAGTTTGAGCTGAGCAAAAGTTGTGGGGCGATTGACAGGATGTTCGCCCGCCAAGCACCCCACAATGCACTATATACTGTACAGTGAATTCTAAGTCCTAAATGAGCTTTGCCCAATCAAGGCACAGTGAATGGCTGGTTGTTATAGAGCAGGCAGGGAAGCCGGCCTTGGTGTCTTTAACAACGCATTTGCATCATCTGTCAAGGGCCACAGCTGAATGAAAAAAAAAAACATTCAGGCAATAGAAAAATGTTTAAAAAAACAGCGTGGGGGTCCTCTTCCCAAATCCATACCAGACTTTTTTTTTTGCATGGGTTCCCCTTAAAATCCATACCAGACCCAAATATTATTATATTTCCAGCAATTGTATTGTATTGCTGGCAATTAAAATGTATTTTTTTCTTTATAAATGTCAGTTTTGCTGCAGCAGGTTCTGATCGGACCTTTGTCCGACCAAAAATCACATCGGAATTCCAACAGAATTCCATCGGAGTAAAATAGAACATGTTCTCTATCTAAACTCCGATGGAATTCATCAGGATTTCCGATAGAATTACTCCGATGGGGCATACACACGGTTGGAATTTCTGATGGAAAAAGTCAGTCTGACTTTTTCCATCGGAAATTCCGATTGTGTGTACGGGGCTTAAGGGGACTGCACCAGGTACTATATTTAAGGGATTTTTTTCATTGTTTCACTTTAAGCATCATTAAAATCACTGTTTCTGTAATAAACAGTCTTTTAGAAAAAAATGCATTTATACATGTCTGTCAGGTTATTACCTAGGTCCCCATACCCTTTTTATGGCCAATAACTTGCATATAAGCCTTCAAAATGTGCACTTTTGATTTTTCAAGTTCTGGTCTCAAAGGGCCAGATTCACAGAAGAAGTACGCCGGCGTATCTACTGATTCCCCAGGCGTACTTTCAAATTTGCCGCGTCGTATCTTTAGTTTGAATCCTCAAACCAAGATACGACGGCTTCTGGCTTCGATCCGGCGTACGGCTTCGTACGCCTTTGGATCGTAGGTGCAATACTTTGGCGCCCGCTGGGTGGAGTTTGCGTCGTTTTCCGCGTCGGGTATGCTAATTAGCTTTTTCCGGCAATCCACGAAGGTACGCGCGGCCGTCGCATTCTCTTACGTCGTCGCTAGTCGGCTTTTCCCGGCGTATAGTTAAAGCTGCTATTTTGTGGCGTATAGATAGACCTGCCATGTTAAAGTATGGCCGCCATTCCCGCGTCGAATTTTTTTTTTTTTCCCGTAAGTCGTCCGTGAATAGGAAAGGACGTAACTCACGTCTACGTTTAAAAAATGGCGGTGGTGCGACGTCATTTCGCGCAAAGCACGGCGGGAAATTTCAAAACGGAGCATGCGCATTTCAATCGGCGCGGGGACGCGCTTCATTTAAATGAATCACGCCCCCTACCCGCCCAATTTGAAATACGCGCCGAGAAATACACTACGAAGCCGTAACTTATGGCGCAAAATCTTCCTGGATTCGAAATTCCGCCAGGTAAGATACGGCGGCGTAGCGTATCTCTGATACGCTGCGCCAGGGTAAATGACTGTGAATCTGGCCCATAGACTTTAATAGAGAATGGAGTTTGGGTCTGAACTTTTGCAATGTTTGAGAGTTCTGGCGAGAATTGAACCGGGGGGGGGGGGTGTCTTCGGCCCAACTGTACTGCTTATTAAAGAACTGGTGTCAATACTTTTTGAATTAATCATGTGAATTGGAATGCAAAAGACAGAACTCCACATACCTCCATATTTGTTCATTGCTCAGTGACATAGTATTGAACATCTTCAAAAGGAGGGATAAGCAAAGGCATATTCTCACAGTAAACCAGTACGGGATTCCTTTAACCACTTGCCGACGGCAGTCTGTAGATATACGTCAGCAGAATGGCATGGCATGAGCAAATCAACATACCTGTACTTTGCTTTGTATTTGCCGCCGTGCCTGCGGACTCAATGTCTGCCGGTGTCCCGCAATTGTGTCACGGAGATGCCTATGTTCTGCCTAGTGACAGGACAGTGAGCAATGATCGGGAGCAATGATCACTTTCGTGTCACTCATAGCCAAGCCCCCCACAGTTAGAATCACTCCCTAGGACACACTTAACCCCTTCCTTGTCCCCTAGTGGTTAACTCCTACCCTGCCAGTGTCATTTACACAGTAATCAGTGCATTTTTATAGCACTGATCGCTGTATACATGACAATGGTCCCAAAATAGTGTCAAAAGTGTTCGATGTGTCCGCCATAATGTCGCAGTCATGATAAAAATCGCAGATCGCTGCCATTACTAGTAAAAAAAAAAAGCCATAAATATATCCCCTATTTTGTAGATGCTATAACTTTTGCGCAAACCAATCAATATACGCTTATTGCGATTTTTTTACATATTGGCCTAACCTGAGAAAGAAATTGAGGGCCAGATTCTCAAAGGCGTTACGACGGCGCAACACCATTAGCGCCGTCGTAACACCTCATCTGGCCCCGGGTATCTATGCGACTGATTCTCAGAATCAGTTGCGCATAGGTACCCATTAGATCTGACAAGCGTAAGGCTGTTACGCTGTCAGATCTTAAAAGTAATTTTTTTTCCCGCCGCTAGGTGTCGCATCGTCGCTTTTCCCCGTCGTCTATGCAAATGAGGTAAGTACGGCGATTCCCGAACATACGCGAGGTCGACGCAGCGAATTAACGTCGTTTGCGTAGCGTACCCGACGCGTAAGGTTGCCCCTGCTAATTAGCAGGCGCAACCAATGTTAACTATGTTAGCGTCAAATTGAATAAAAATTACGTTGTTTGCGTAAGACGTCCGTGAATGGCGCTGGACGCCATTTACGTATACATCTAGGCAAATGACGTCGGGGCGACGTCATTTAGAGCAATGCACGTCGGGTAATTTACCCGACGGAGCATGCGCAGTACGCTCGGCGCGGGAGCGCGCCTAATTTAAATGGTGCCCGCCCCATTTGAATTGGGCGGGCTTGCGCCGAGCAATCTAACGCTACACCGCCGCAAGTTTACAGGTAAGTGTTCTGAGAATCAGGATTTAAACCTGTAGACCTGCGGTGGTGAAACGTAGAGCTCATACATTACGCTGCCCAGGAGCAACGCTAATGTATGAGAATCTGGGCCTTAGTTTTTTTATATATATTTTTTGGGAATATTTATTATAGAAAAAAGTACAAAATATTGCTTTTTTTTTAATTGTCGTTCTTCTTTTGTTTATAGCGCAAAAAAATAAAAACCGCAGAGTTCATCAAATACCAACAAAAAAAAGGACGTCAATTTTGTTTGGGTGCAACATCGCACAACCACGCAATTGTCAGTTAAAGCTACGCAGTGCCAAATCGCAAAAATGGCCTGGTCATTGGGCAACCAAATCCTCCGGGGCTGAAGTGGTTTAAAAAGCTATTGTTGAGGTTCAGTATATGTGAGCCCAGAGAGGTTCAATGGTCTTCCTGTGAAATGTTTCAAAATATATGCAATCCCTGATCATGATATGTGTTAATAACCCCCCACCCCCCCCCCCAAAAAAAAATATGTGACAAAGTGTGTTAATAGTGTTTTAAGTGAATAAAAAAGAAAATCTGTGAACCAGTCAGTCACAAATCAAAACGGCTCAACTGTGTTATTTTAGTGATGCTGATATCAACCACCAAATGGTAAGCAAAGCTTACTAAAGGAAAGAGACCTTTTAATTACAGAAGGTCAGCAGCACTCAAGATAATAACCTAGCAACCACTAGATGCATTTCTACCATCCAGATGTCCTCTCAGGCCCTGTACACACGATAGAACATGTCCGATGAAAACGGTCCGCGGACCGTTTTCATCGGACATGTCCGCTGGGAGATTTTGGTCTGATGGCTGTACACACCATCAAACCGAAATCCCTGCGGACAGACAGCGCGGTGACGTGGCGGTGACGTTGACGCCGCCACGTCACCAAACCAGGAAGTAAAATACTTCCATGCATGCATCAAATCCATTCGACGCATGCGGGAGATTTCTGTCCGCTGGTTAGGTGTACTAACCAGCGGACATGTCGGATGGACGGGTTTCCAGCAGACAAGTTTTAAAGCATGCTTGAAAACTTTTGTCTGCTGGAAACCTGTCTGCTAGGCTGTACACACGGTCGGATATGTCCGCTGAAACTGGTCTGCGGACCAGTTTCAGCAGACATGTTCGGTCGTGTGTACAAGGCCTTACAGTCTAGGGAGAATTAAAACTAAAAAAACGATAACACAGAAGCAAATATTATAGTGCAACATTGTTATTAAAAACCTTGTAGAAAAGCTAAAAAGACTCTTGCAATTTCACTGTAGCTATTTTGATACAGCCTGCTCCTTCAGCTGTGCTGGTACTGTGACAGCCCTGCAACTCGCAGGCACCCCTGAGGATATCAAACACTGTAAGTTAAACAGCGGCTTTCATAGTGCAACATTTTTATTCTTTCTGGACTGTGAGAGATATGGATGGTCTTAATTCTTCCAATGATTGCCAGATTATTATTTTGAGTGCTGCTCACCTTTTATAACTAAATGATCTATTTTCTCTGAGTTTTGCTTACCATTTAGTGGTGGATATTAGCATCACCAAAAACACCATAGAGCTGCATTTTGAAGTGTCTACATGAAGAAGGAAGACTATTTTGTTTTGGAACTGTTTGGTTCACAGATTTTTATTCACATAATATACTATTATACATTTTTTTTGGTATCAAATGCTGTCAATGAACTTCTCTTATTTTCTACCTTTTGATCTATTAAATATACCATAGAAACATTGGGGGAATTCAATATCACCATCTCTTTGTTACTGGTGTATATATGATCAGGTTGACACACTGGGCACCTTTTCTGCCATTGTGCTGGGTGTCCAGTGTGCTGCCTGTTAGGTAGATTCAGAAAGAGTTAGGCCGGCTTATCAGTAGATAAGTCGACCTAACTCAGAATCTACGCCAACCTATGTTTAAGCGTATGCTCAAACAGAGATACGCTTAAACATATCTAAGATACTTAGATTGCAATTTTTCGGATGGCCGCTAGGTGGCGCTTCCATTGCGGTCGGCGTAGATTATGTAAATCAGTTTGTACGCCGATTCACGAACGTACGCCCGGCCGCCGCAGTCGATTTACGCCATTTACGTTAGAGATAGGCCGCGTAAAGTTAGAGCTAGGCTCTAGTGGAATAGTAATGTCAAGTATGGCCGTCGTTCCCGTGTCGAAATTTGAAATTTTTACGTCGTTTGCGTAAGTCGTCCGTGAATCGGGATTTACGTCGTTTACGTCCATGTCAAAATCAATAGGCCCGTGCGGCGTACTTAGCTGCAATGCACACTGGGAAATGTAGTCGCCCAGCCCATGCGCAGTGAAAAAAAACGTCAAAAACGTGAGGTCAAGCCTCATTACCATGAAACACGCCCCCTCCAAGTCATTTGAATTTGGCGCCCTTACGCCCGCCCACTTTAGGCTACGCCGCCGTAGATTAGCAGGCAAGTAAATCGAGAATCATTAATAGCCTAGCTAATTTACGGCGGCGTAGCCTAAACAGGCTAAGCTACGCCACCGTAACTTTACACGATTGTACCTGAATCTACCTATGTATCTTTAAAGAGGACTGGGCTACCTCCAGACCCACCTGCCCCTCATCTATCCATTAGAATTCAGGTGTTGGCACTGTGGAGGCAAGCAATACAAAGGGTGCCGTGAAGAGGACTTGCAGCTTACGCGATGCATTGGCAAATGCGTGCTAAATTAACCCTTGTTTTTAATAGACTGTTGGACAGGTTAATTTGGTTGGTCAGCAGACTGGTTGGTGAGTTAAGCTGGGAATGTTCTCTGGTTTTGTCTTTCATGCGTTTGCCCTTCCATGTGCTCCTTGCTATGAAGGTTATAGGTGGGGGCAGGGGCACTCTCTTTGTTACGGGAATTCAATAATGCTGCTGCACCACTTATTTAAGAACTAAAAGACACTTTTATAAAATCTGTCTGCACTAGTATTTATGATATCCAGGGACTGTGGGCTAGATCCACATAGAAATTACGCCGGCGTATCTATTGATACGCCACGTCATTTCGAAATTCCCGCGTCAAATTTTTGTTTTGAATCCTCAAAACAAGATACAACGGCTTCTGGGTTAGATCCGACAGGTGTACGTCTTCGTACGCCTTCGGATCTAAGATGCAATACTTCGGCGTCCGCTGGGTGGCGTTTTCCGTGTCGGGTATGCAAATTAGCGATTTACGACGATCCACGAACGTGCGCGCGGCCGTCGCATTTTCTAACGTCGTCTGTAGTCGGCTTTTTCCGGTGTATATTTAAAGCTGGTATTTTGCAGCGTATAGATAGAATTGCCATGTTAAGTATGGCCGTCGTTCCCGCGTCAAAATTTGAATTTTTTTTTGCGTAAGTCATCCGTGAATAGGGATGGATGTAACTCACGTCTAAGTTCAAAAAATGACGTAGCTGTGACGTCATTTCGCGCAAAGCACGGTGGGAGATTTCTGGACGACGCATGCTCATTTCATTTGGCGCGGGGACGCGCTTCATTTAAATGAAACCCACCCCCAACCCGCCCAATTTAAAATCCGCCGCCAGAAATACACTACGCCGCCGTAACTTACGGCGCGAAATCGCTGAGGATTCGAAAATGCGCCAGGTAAGGTACGGTGGCGTAGTGTATCTCTGATACGCTGCGCCGTTCTACATGTATGTGGATCTGGCCCTGTGTTTTTTTCTGTCATTTCGAAAAATGTATATTGAAAATGTAAAAAATTTGGAACTGTCCTCCTTTGTCCTATGTACACTTTCTCTATCAATGCAGGGCTGCTGTTAGAAATCATGGGGCCTGTACAGGCCAACTGACAGCCCCTACCTGTGTTCTGTGATGGGTGTTTGGGGCAATGTGGTTTTCTTTTCATCTAAATAAATCAATGCAGTGTTTGTTTTAGAGTGCTGAAAAAGGCTTCTGGGATTGCTATAGGGAGGGCTCTGTATAGATAAATAATTGGATGATTAGAGTAATCACTTTATAGGCTGCAGTCTACAAGCCCAGGAAAGGTATTGTTTGCGTATCTGTTGTAGGTCATGGTTACATGTTTGTAAGAGAGGTATGTAGTTGCATGAGTATAATTTAGAGGACGGGGAGGCTAGAGATATGCCTAAGTAGGGCATAGATAAGGTCACCCATTGGAAGGGGAATTTAGATTGTATGAGGGTTTTAGTGGAACACTTATGCCCTGTACATGGATTTTTTCATCAGATATCCAATGAAGCTGACTTTCATCAGTCTTGCCTACACACAATAAGTTAAAAAACGATCGTGTCAGATCGCGGTGACGCAAAACACAACGACGTGCTGAGGAAAATTAAGTTCAATGCTTCTGAGCATGCGTTGATTTTTAACCGATGGATTTACCCACATACGATTGTTTTTTTCTATCGTTTTTTTAACCATCAGATCATTTTAAAACAGGTTCTATGTTTTTTTCACTGATGGGGAAAAAAACTGATGGGGCCCACACACGATTGGTTCATCTGATGAAAACGGTCCATAAGACCGTTTTCATCAGACGAACCGATCGTGTGTACGCGGCAGTACTGTATGCTGAGAATGTCTGATTTTTAAGAGTCATTCACCTTGTAAAATGAGCATGCATTGAACATATTCAAGGTTTTACACACTGTAGTTAGGTTGCGTTAGGGTGAAAATGATGTCATCCGCAATTAGTGTGTTTTTCAATTCTTTGTCTTTAATTTGAATACCTGAAATAGATATGTTGTCACAGATTTTTTGAGCTAAAGGTTCAATCATTTAAAGTCAAAATAATGTGGGAGAGGGGGTACCCTTGCTTTTTGCTGTTTGTGATGGCAAATGGGTCTGAGAAAACACTGTCTGAGAGTACTTGGGCAGTGGGTGTAGAGTATAAGGCTAGTATAGCTGAGAGGATGTTGGGCTGGAACACAGGTCTTAATTTTACAAGTGTGTGTGGGTGCAGGTGCATGGCCTTGAACATAGTGTGCATTCGGGGCCACTCACCCACACCTGCACACTTGTCAAAGTCCTGCTAGACACATCTTTGCAGCGGTGTCTACACCGCTCCTATAGCACCCCTGTCCATTGAAATCACTGGGCAGCGCCGCAGAACCGCCAGCAAAGCGTTGTTGCAGATTTTAACCCTTTTCGGACGATAGCGGGGGTTAAAAGCACCCCGCTAGCAGTCAAAAAGTGCCACAAAAAATAGCAGCGCTTTACCGCCGACGCCCCCAATGCCCAAGTATGAAAGTAACCTAAGGTTCTCTAGCAAACCTCTGAGAGCTGTATATATACTGAGATTAAATTACACACAGGTAAACTCTTTTTACTAATTCAGTGACTTCTGAAGGCAATTGGTTTCACTCGATTTTAGTTAGGGGTATCACAGTAAAAGGAGCTGAATACAAAGGCATTGCACACTTTTCAGATATTTATTTGTAAACAAAATTGAAAGCCAAATATCGTTTTCCTTCCACTTCACAATTATGTTCCACTTTGTGTTGGTCCAACACATAAAATCACAATAAAACTATATTTTCGGCTGTAACATGACAAAATTTGGAAAATTTCAAGGGGTATGAACACTTTTGAGAGAGAGAGAGAGAGAGAGACATTGGGGTGTTTAACTCAGTGGTAGATGCGTTTTTCACAGCAGTCAGTTATCATGTTTGAGGGCATGGCAGCCCATTTTTATTAAAAGGAACAAAATAAAAGTTTATACACAGGGGTTCTTCTCCCGTAAACTCACACAACAGAAAATGCCAAGCCTCCTAGGCTTACTTTGCCTTGCAGTTCCCTGCAAAACCAGCCTACTCCTGGTCAAACACAGGATTCTCCAGCCCCTGGGTTAGCTCACTATCTCACAGACTCCAGGACTTCCTTTAGCCCCCTTGGACTTGCTAGTCGCCTCAGCTCTCCCAGCCTCCCAGACCATCAGACACAAAGTCCCCCCTCACCAGGGATGTAGTCTCACACAGGGCAGACAGCTTTCCAGACACAGGTCTGTCTTCATACCTGCACACACTCCACCTTCTGCTCTCACCAGCCCCTCATTATATAGGCTGTGTGCAGCTGGGCACATACCCTGCTGGCTATCCTCAAGACCCGGGCACATGGTTGGAGATCCCGTCCCACCCATGACTCTCAGGAATCACCAAACTACAGAATCCCATCTGGAATTGGCAAAACCTGGAGAAAACTGACAGAGCAGCTTTCTCTATTTAAACTCTACATTCTGTAGTTTTGCAGTCTGCAGGTATGCAAACTTTGTGTCTTTTTCCTCCAGAGAGAGAAAGATTTTTTTTTCTTGGGGGGGGGGTTGAAATATCAGGATCTAAACTTCAGACTCACTTTGAGACAGATAAAGGGACTGAGGACACATATCCCCAATTATTTTCTCTGTAGCCTCTGCTGCACTGCAGATGAATGAACAGGAGGCATTCTATACAGAGACTCCTGTTTATTCACAAACTGAAGCATAGAAAACACAGCCAGCAGCAGCTAGCGGAAGGAAGAGGTGGAAAGCCAGCAGCACTGCAGGATAAAGGGTGCACAGGAGGGTCTAGACAGCAGGGGGAATAGTGAACAGGAAGGGGTAATTGATGCAATGGTAGACAATTAAAGGAATCAATCCCCTCCCTGCTGCAGATGAAAGCTGGTAGGAGGAAGAAGAGAAGAATGCAGATATTACCTGCAGGGGGTTCTCATAATTCCACTCACCGCACCGATCACCCCCTCCTGTCTGCTTTTTGATTCCCTCTACTGCCCGGCCAATCCTGCTGAACTGATAGGTCCCAGGCCCCATACAGCAGTTTCAGTGGCTCTGTCTCATTGAGTGTAATTAACCCTCCTGCTCTTTATCTTGGACTACAGGCTGTCTATGTTGTAAAAATGAATAGAATAGCATGGTTTGAGTAGTTTAGCAAAACTAAGCAGGACTGACATTAGCCACAGAAATGTATTGTTGACACCCCACAACAGGATTTGGAATTTGAATACAGATGTGTTCTCTCAGGCTGTCTGTTCCATTCCTCCTTGATTGGCCACAGGAGGGGGAGTTGTATCATCTACCATTACCAATTGGATGGTGGTGATATTATTTGTTGAATAAACTGTTTGGTTGGGTGATGATGATTTGAGTTCATTTGCTTTCCTATTTGGTTCCAGATAAACAGATCAAGTTTTCACTATTGTGTCTGATGCAGATGAGATGGGGGCTGGAAGCCTTTTAGATTTACCTTTTGTTTTTTGTTTTGTACATCATATCTCCTTTCAGACTGCCTGGACTCTTTTATCGCAGCCACAGGTTTATTTGCACTTTTTTTATTCTTTTTTTTCCACCATCATGACAACTCACTGGACAATGTATCCCCACCATACTCAAGTCACTAACTGATAGACCATCATCTGCAAAAATGTACACAAAGGATCCTGTGTGAAGTCATTGACCATATCTGGTCATTACCAATTGTGAATATGTCACCAAAAGATCCCCAGGGCTGTGTTTACATTAGCAAGTCATTTAGTTATGGAAGTACAGCCGGAGAAACATCACACTGAATGGTGTATCCTCATGGCATCTAGAAAATGTTATGCTTCTGAGGGCTATTTTGTTTTGCAATGGATTTATATCACTGGACAACATAACTGATGATGGATTTACATAAGGGGGACAATGTTCGCATAATAAAGGACATTTGTATGGTGTCTGTGTGTTTTATTTTACTTTTGACTTTTTTTTTATGCGATATAAGGGCTACAGATGTACCCTGTATCCATTACCCTGGGAAGGCCAGATATCTGGCAAGGCCCCCATCCAATGTTTAAAGGCATGTGGCCTTGTAAGATATCCCTAATTTATTCTTGTAAAAAAAAGTCAAAAGTAAATAAACTGACATTGTGAAAAAAGTCCTTTAATAACATCAAATTAACATAATATAACTTTTAAAATAGTCACAATGAAAGAATCGCTAAAACAGCGGCAATATCAACAAAATGCACGGTATCTTGGGTGATGTTGTTGGTCAATGGCTGCTACATTTTTGGCAGATGGGGATTTGGGCAAGTGTACTCACCAGTAATGGACAGTTTCTTCAGTGGTTTCCCAACCATGAACAGACTTGGTTCAGGTCAGTTTTCATTCTTGCCTACAACCATTTAATGAGAAAAACCTTGTTCAGATGTTTCTAATATGGGAGGAGGCCAAATACCTTGGCAATCTTTCTGTGGCACCACAACTTTTTAATGAATTTCCAGTGATTTAGGCAAAGCAAACTAAATTTCTAATTACTATTGAAATCAGATACTTGGCATACACAGAATTCACACAGGCAGATATATACAAAGATTATAAGACCTGGATCCTCACCACTCCACCTATCCAGATCAAAGTCTAATATTTATGAGACTTTTCATGGATAAAAGCACCAAAAGCCACTAGCATTTTGTTGTGCTTTTATCTATGAAATTGTCTATTTTGGCCTTTTATCTTGGCATGTGGAGTGTAGAGGATTCATGTTTTGTTACTTGATTGAGACCTTGTCCACTGTTGTTCGGTAGTATGTTTGTGTATTGGCAGGTGAATTGTTTTTTTTTCCTGCTTCAAACTACACATAAACATAGTCTGATCTATACACAACAGATTTCAAAGCTAATACAAATTCAGTAAAGTTGACACTACTATAACAAAATATACTGAATATACTGAATAAAAAAGACAGTACACTGTATATTAGAAAAAGATTAAAAAATATCTAATAGCAAGCTGGACCCTAGTACAACTATCTATACATACACACACTAATCTATACATTAAAAAATAATGGTACTTGGGCCACAGGAAATAGTATTTTAGAATGGATCTGTGCAATAATAGACAGACAGGTATATCAAAAATAAGTAAAAATAAACAGTGAACAACAATTAGTGTTTAACTGCTTGCCGACCAGCTGCCGTCATTATACTGTGGCGATGCTCGTGACCGGCGGTCGTGATGTCCGCCGGCCATGAGCGATCATGAGTACGAGAGGCAGAACAGGGATGTGTGTGTGTGTGTGTGTGTGTGTGTGTATAAACACACAAATCCTTGTTCTGTTCTGAGAGGAGATTCAGATCGTGAGCGCCTACAAGCTGGGAACCATGATCTGTCATCTCCTATAGTCAGCCCCCCATAGTTAGAACACACATTCGGGAACACTGTTAACCCCTTGATCGCTCCCTAGTGTCAACCCCTTCCCTGCCAGTGAGATTTACACAGTAATCAGTGCATTTTTATAGCACTAATCGCTGTATAAATGCCAATGATCCCAAAAATGTGTCAAAAGTGTCCAATATGTCTGCCATAATGTCGCAGTACTGATAAAAATTGCAGATCTCTGCCATTACTAGTATAAAAAATTATAATAATAAAAATGGCATAAATATATCCCCTATATTGTAAACTCTATAACTTGTGCGCAAACCAATCAATATAGGCTTTTTGTGATTTTTATTACCAAATATATGTAGAAGAATACATATTGACCTAAACTGAGCAAAAACATTGTTTTTTTGTTTAATAGGCATGGAAGAGGGGAGATCAGTGAGATTAAGGTTTCAAGAAGAGCTTCTGGGTTTCTGTAACAAGCTTGATATACATGCTCCAGATTTACCAGGATGGGTCCTAGAGGGACAGATGGGAGAGTGGGGGAGGGGGTGGTGAGCCGGGGGGGGGTGCTATTCCCCCCCCCTTGTTTCTTCGCCTCTCTCATTTTTTGTTTTTCCCTAATGATTTGTTCACTAGTAAATGGGTTTGTAACCGACCCCTTATTGTTGTCAAAAAGTTCCTTCAACTTATTTTCAATGTAAGACCTAGTCGGACCAGTCCGGAGAAACATGGGATTGGAGCACCGTAGAAAAACAGAACCACTAGGTGAGGGATCCCCCACTGTTAGGCCTCGTACACACGACCGAACATGTCTGCTGAAACCGGTCTGTGGACCGTTTTTATGGGACATGTCCCCTCGTGTGTATGAGGCCTTAGGCTCACAGAGGCGTGGTCTGACCAGGTAATGCAGTTAATCTTGGCAGATTTACATTTAAAAAGCATGTTCCTATCAACCAAGAAAATATCTATTCTGCTATAAGTCCTGTGGCTGCTAGAAAAAAAGTATAGTCCTTTTCATTAGCGTTCAAACACCTCCACACGTCAAAAAGCTTGTGTGTTCTCAAAAAGAAGGTCAGGGAAGGAGGGGTACATTTTGGCAAAGAAGTGGAGTCCAGAACTGGATCTGGGATGACGTTGAAGTCCCCACATACCACCAGCAAGCCTCTTTGCTCTGCTTTGATCCTCTTGACCACTCTGTGTAGGAATCTAGCCTGTTTTGTGTTGGGGGCATACACCGTCACCACTGTGTAGGAGATGAGGTTAATGTCGCACACCAGAATAACATACCGCCCCAGCGGGTCAATAACAGCCTTGTGTAGAGAAAAGTGGACCGAGTCCCTTACAGCAATCATCACCCCTTTTGTTTTGGAGTCAGCGTTGGCAAAGAAGGTAAATGGGAACTTGGGGTGCGAACACTTCGGGGGGGCTGCACTATCAAATGGGTCTCTTGGACACATAGTATATCACATTTCTGTTGCAATGCTTCCTTCCATAGAGACTTCCCTTTGGTTGGGTGGTTGACACCCTTAGCATTGCTAGTCGGGAAGTTTATCGCCATGGTAAGTAACTTTTGTACTGGGGTGTGATGCTTAGTATCAAGAAGGCACTTACTGTAGATGAATCAACGCCCAGAATGAGTGGCCAGCAAATCGGTGGCAGGATATCCGTTATCCCGGACGGTCTAGAGGGATCCAGTTTTGACATCTTCCAGCTAGTCAAGACAGTGCTGACTGATAGGGTATAGAAAAAAGTAAAAATAACAACAAAAAAAAAGATAAGGTAAGCAACAAGGGACATAACACTGGCTAACAGCCAAAAGGTTAAACGACAACTGTGTGCGACTTTCTTATAGTCGTTCAGTGGGTAGGTGGGGGAAATCTCAATAAATTGAGGTTTTAGCAAAGTGGAGGATTTCCCTCCCCAGCGGCCAAAAATGCATCAGTCTAAACCTCCCAGGACACTTAGGCCCCGTACACATGAGAGGATCGATCCGCTGGAATTGATCCGCGGACCGGTTTCAGCGGATAGATCCCCTGGTGTGTACAATCCAGCGGATCTGTTTCCGCGGATTTTTGTCCCCGGGGATGGATTTCCAGCGGATCAAAATTTCTTGACATGCTAAGAAATCGATCCGCTGGAATCCAGTCCAACGGATTGATCCGCTGGTCTGTACAGACTCACCGGATCAATCCATCCGAATCCATCCCCCGCATGCGTCGTAATGATTTGACGCATGCGTGGAAGTCCTTATATCACAGCGTTGCGCACGTCGCCACGTCATCATCGCGGCGACGGCGCGACACGTCACCGCGGACGGAATTCCGCGGGGATTTTGATCTCATGGTTAGTACAACCATGAGATCAAAATCCGCCAGAGGATTTATCCGCGGAAACGATAAATCCTCTCGTGTGTACTAGGCCTAAGAGTGGGACGTGGCATTCTTGCGATCCACTATTTGCCAATCGGTTTCAACGCTTCTGGCACCACCACCTTGGCTCGGAACATGATGCGGTTCAGGTATAATCCCCCACTCTTTCAGCAGAGCCATACCTCTTTCCACAGAGTCCATCACAAAATCCTGGTTGTACTTAGTGACAATTAGCTTAGTAGGAAACCCCCACTTATACATCAGGTTATGATTCCTCAGGGCTTTTGTGATTGTAGTGAGATCTCTGCGCTTTTGCAGGGTATATTGTGATAAGTCCGCATAGAACTGAAGATTTGCACAGGATGCAGGGAACTGGTCTCTCTATCTGGAGGCTGCCATCAGCTTCTCTTTTGCATGATAAAAGTGTAAACGTAGGATAACATCCCTGGGGATATCATCAGCCAGATAGGAGGGTTTGGGGAGCCGGTGGATTCTGTCCACAGTGCAATCCAGTTCAGACAAATCAGGCAAAATGGAGGAGAACATTTGAGAAGCATACTTGCGCAGATCTAACTTTAAGGTTATTTCTCCTGGATCTGTCCTCCATTTCTGCCATTTTTGCTTTAATGCCCTCTATATAATCTTCCTTGCTGATGTTGGCATCAACAAGGTCATTAATGGTGGAGGCAAATTCCCCCATTTTGTCTTCTATGTGAGAGACCCTGTCAGCAACCCCTCTGATCTCCGTGCTGAATTTATGGACACAGGACACCATATCTGAATGGAGAGAACTTCTCAGGGAGACCAACATCTCTTTTATTACCGTGTCTATGACCGGTTGATTGTTAGTAGGGAACACTTCTATGGAATCCGGAAGCTCCCTAGTGTCCTCCCCAGAGTCTAACAGAGAGCTCACCTCGTGTGTAGCATCCGCTGCATCCAGCCTGAATCTGGCCTTTTCAGGGCTCCCAGAGGATGGTGTGGCCGGTGGAGAGTTTGTACTCTTTTGAGGGCTGCTCCATTTGTGGGATTTCCCCGCTTTGTCAGGGTGCTTCTGAGGGCCTGGAAGTGGTGTGGAGGAAGAGCCAGCACCATCTTGCCTGGGCTCCATGGGGAAGAACCCCGTCAGCTTAGTGGGACGGTTGCCGTTGTTCTTGCACCTCGCCATCTCAGACCTGGGTTCCCCGGGCTCTGCAGCAGTGAATCGCTATGCAGGCTTGGGAATTAGCCCTCCAGGAGGTCCGTTTAGTGCCGTGTAACAGCCGCAGGTACCGGAGCTCTGCTATCTCAGTCTCCGGCTAGCTCCGCCACGTGACAGTTGTTTTTTGTATGATTGTCAAAAAATGCCTGGAGTGGATATGTTCTGGGAAACATGTACCACTGAAAAAAAAGTTTTTCAAAAATTCAATTTGTCTGGGAGCAGAGATGTTTTTTTTAAGTACTAACATTTACAAAGCAAAACTGTTTTTTAATTGCTTACAAATGATATTTCACTTTTAGCTTCATTAAAAAAATGGCACACAGACCCCTCAAAAGGTCCTCATTAAAAAAAAAAAACACATGCGGTCACCCAATAAATCCATACTAGATCTTCACAGTCTGGCATTGATTTTAAGAAGGAATCCACATGCAAAAAAAGCAAGAAGCCCCCCTATTCTTTTTTACTTTTTTACTGCATCTTACCATGCAGCCTGACTGGGGGACGACCGTGCAGACTCCTCCTGAACCATACCAGAGCACATGGCCTTCCATGGCCCAGTGGTTGTGAGGGTCTGTGGGAAGGTGGCAGATTGGAATTGGAAAACCCCCTTCAATAATTAGGGGGCCCAGATACCGTCCCCCCAGGCTACGTGAATGAATAAGAGGTACTTTGCACCTCTATTCATTCACAAAAAAAGAATGAAACCTTAAACTAAAAACACTCAAACATATGACAAATCCTTTATAAAAAAAAAAAATGCCCAAAAATGTGTCCCTCATTGTAAAGTCATCATCAGTCATGATGCCCGCCACCTGCTGACTCGCTGAAATTGAAAACCATCAGACACAGTGCACATGACTAATCCTGACAGTGCTGCTTGTCAAATTACTGTCTGTCATCTGGTATATAAGTGAAGAAGCGGAGATAGTAGTGACATAATTTCTCAACTATGTCCATTTATTATGCATTTACTATAATTTTTATGCAGGGCGCTGCTAATGCAAAAAAAAAAAAAAATGGTTTGTGTACAACTCCTTTGATACCCATTATCATTATCACCATACATTTCATCACTTTTATTATATATATTTTTTTTAAAGCATCACACTTGATTCAATGTTTTGCTTATTTAATAAATACATTTTTCAGGCATTATCTTCCAAAAAATGATGTTTTTTTCTAATATTTTTAAATGATTTATAACTCTTAGATTAAGAGCTTGAATCAAACCAGAGTAAATAAACAAACAAGACCTATTAGTCATTGACTGAAAGGGTTTAAATGTAAATGAATGACCTTCCAAATCAGGAATCAAACTATATTTATTAAATATTACATTTAAACAAACATTCAATTATAAAGCCACTCCTGACAAAAGATGGGTATTACTATTCTGCCTATTCATATTGGTTCCAAATATATTGCATCACATATAATTTTAAGTTATTAAATTCTTGGAGCATGCAACGAAGAAAATGTAATAGACGTTATGCAAATTTTTATGTAACAAAATGAGAGCAGATGGTACTCATCAAAACACATTTTTCCTCTTCTGACTCTACAGGTTTTGTTTAAATTAAACCAAAATATACACATTGCTGTAATTGTAATTGTTTTAATTTATACCTAAAGCTACATATTGTTTCCAAATGTACAGTAAGTGTCTTCTAGGACAGAAAGTCTTTAACAGTTCAGTTATTCTGATGGTTAAATTGCTTAATGCCTTGTTTAAGTTGGTGTAAAATAACCATTAAAATATAATGATTAGTTCTGTTTTGGTAGAAAATAAATTTCTTAGGAATGGCAGTATATTCATAGTTACCAAAAGCTTGTCGGATGTATTTTCATGGCAGTAATGATGACAGATATCACACGTGCAATCTATGAAAACAAAATCTCTTTCAGTTTTTATTATGTAATGTGTAATGACCAGGCCAAGTTTGAATCTTTGTTAAATTTTCATGTAAATTAACTTTATTAGAATATAAAAACACCTGAAATATGTATGCATTGAATATAATGCTAAAAAACTTGTGTTATGTTTCCACAAAGTTTGCTACCATTTGCTTCT
This sequence comes from Rana temporaria, assembly GCF_905171775.1. Classification (NCBI taxonomy): domain Eukaryota; kingdom Metazoa; phylum Chordata; class Amphibia; order Anura; family Ranidae; genus Rana; species Rana temporaria. Next base: position 225,404,273 of record NC_053493.1, read on the forward strand.
AAGATAAATTTGTATCTAATACCAAGTTTCTGCCATTGTGATATTTATTGTATTTGATTTATTAAACAGTGAGAGAAAACCAGCATCTTGTTCCCACTATAAATTATTGTGATTGTACCTGCAGCAGCAAAACAAATATAGTCCTTTGAATCAATGGGCAGCACTTTGCAGGGGGGCAGCACGGAAAGAGTCCCCACTGGCCTGTGCTACACTGTTAGGCCGCGTACACACGATCGGTCAAAACCGATCAAAACAGACTGAAGGTCCGTTTTCATCGGTCAAAAACCGATTGTGTGTGGGCCCCATCGGTCAGTTAACCTTCGGTCAAAAAAATTAGAACTTGCTTTAAAATTGAACCGATGGACGCCTAACCGATAGGTCCAAACTGATCATTAGTATGCAAAAGCATTGGTTAAAAACCCGCACATGCTCAGAATCAAGTCGACGCATGCTTGGAAGCATTGAACTTATTTTTTTTCAGCACGTCGTTGTGTTTTACGTCACCGCGTTCTGACACGATCGGTTATTTAACCTATGGTGTGTAGCCACATCAGTACATCAGTCAGCTTCATCGGTAAACCGCTGAGAACGATCCTTCGGACAGTTCTCATCAGATGGACTGATCGTGTGTACGCGGCCTTAGTGTAACGCAAGCTGCTTCTAATTTTGACTGTCCTATCAGTCTGGACCACGAACCTTCCTCACTGTGCTATGTTTCTGCTGCACCATTGGCAAGGTTATATCTTCTTAGTCCTCTCCATAAAATTATCAGAAATTTGTGTCTAAAGTAGAACTATAGACAACACTTTTTTTTTAATTTTGGATAGAGTAAGGGAGGGTTATAGCCCCTGTCAGTATATTTTTTACCATCCCTGTTCCATTGCAGAGATTTCCCTTCACTTCCTGCCCCATAGCTAAACAGGAAGTGAGAGGAAATCTATTAACCACTTAAGACCCGGACCTTTAGGCAGCTAAAGGACCCGGCCAGGTTTTGCGATTCGGCACTGCGTCGCTTTAACAGACAATTGCGCGGGCGTGTGGTGTGGCTCCCAAAAAAAATTGGTGTCCTTTTTTCCCCACAAATAGAGCTTTTTTTTGGTGGTATTTGATCTCCTCTGCGGTTTTTATTTTTTGCGCTATAAACAAAAAAATAGCGACAATTTTGAAAAAAAATTCAATATTTTTTACCTTTTTCTATAATAAATATCCCCCAAAAATATATAAAACATTATTTTTTTTTCCTCAGTTTAGGCCGATATATATTCTTCTACCTATTTTTGGTAAACAAATTGCAATAAGCGTTTATCGATTGGTTTGCGCAACATTTATAGCGTTTATGATAAAGGGGATAGTTTTATTGCATTTTTATTGATTATTTTTTTTTTACTACTAATGGCAGCGATCAGCGATTTTTTTTGTGACTGCGACATTATGGCGGACACTTCGGACAATTTTGACACATTTTTGGGACCATTGTCATTTTCACAGAAAAAAATGCATTTAAAATGCATTGTTTACTGTGAAAATTACAGTTGCAGTTTGGGAGTTAACCACAAGGGGGCGCTGATGGGGTTATGTATGACCTCATTTGTGTTTCTAACTGTAGGGTGGTGGGGCTGTAGGTCTGACATCATCATCGATTGTGGTTCCCTATAAAAGGGAACACACAATCTATGTCAGCGCCACAGTGAGGAACAGGGAAGCTGTGTTAACACACAGCTCTCCCCGTTCTTCAGCTCCGGGGACCGATTGCGGGACTCCAGCAGCGATTGGGTCCACGAGTCCCGCAGCCATGGTCATGGAGCTTCGGACCGAGTCGCGGGCATGCGCCCGCGACCCCACGGCTGGGCTTAAAGAGCCACGTACATGTACGTGGATGTGCCCAGCCATGCCATTCTGCCAACGTATATCGGCGTGAATGGGTCCTTAAGTGGGTAAATTAAGGGAATTCATTGCCCCCCCCCCAGGCCCTAAAAACTAGTGTTTCCACTCAAAAATGTCAGGGTGGGTCTTAAACATAAAGGGGTGTGGCCTTGATAGGAAGGGGAGGGTCATATTTAAATTAGGAGTTGCACAAATTTAGTCAGGTCTAGGGCAGCACAAAACCTATATACACTACTGCTTTAAATAACATATGTAACATTTTAGAGGTCAGATACTGTAAGTACATTGAGTATAAGCTATATAGCTATAGAATATGTTAATCCAACCCCTGACCTTAGGTAGGAATGAGCAAATCTACCTGGGTTTGATTCACATTTAGTTTTGCAAATGTCTTCAAAATTCAGAAAATTCTAACTTTTCCCTGAACCCTATATAAATCTGTAAGGGTGTGAATTTAATAAACAAACTACAGTATTGCTAAAAGAGGCATAGGAAGCCAGTCATTGCGATGTCTTGTACTAATTACAATGACAGAACTTTGATGTAATCTTAAGACAATATTCAAGACACAAAAATCCTTTAAATTACAGGTTTGGGGGATGTGGTTAAGTAATATGTGGTGTTATGAAACAACATTATTTTTATGGACAGCCTCAATGACAGAATACTTGGTTAGTGCATATTAGGCAGTGTAATTAAAGGGTCACTAAAGGAAAACATTTTTTTAGCTGAAATGACTGTTTACAGGACATAGAGACATAATAGTTAACTGATTCCTTTTAAAAATGATTAAAAATAGATAAAAAAACAATCATATAATGTGCCTGCAGTGTAGTTTCGTTTTTGCTGTTGTTTGCTGGTTCTCTGATGTACAGAGAGCCACTAGAGGGCAGTCAGCCAATAGAGAGCAGTGATACTTTGTCTAAAACTCCTCAGCACCAATCCAGTTTCGTTTTACACACAGCTCCTTGATTAGTGACCACCGTGAGAAATCTCCCAGTACTGTGGTTATCAGGAAACAGGCAACCAGGAAGTGTCCAGAACAGAGAGAGATTTACAGCAACATGAAAGCAAAAACGAACAATGAGGACATGAAACCAGGACTGCAGTAAGGTAAAGGAAGCTATTTAGCAAAAAAAAAAAATTCCTTTAGTGACCCTTTAAAGTGGTTCTAAACATGGGGGCCACTTCGGCACCGGCGATGCACAGTCGCATTTAAACCTTTCTTCAAACGCTAGCTGCGGTTAAAAGCGCCCCGCTAGTGGCCGAATAGTGCAGCTAAAACGGCGGTGCTTTACCGATAACGTGGCCAGCTGGCAGTTTTAAATGGCTCTTGAGATAATTCAGCTTCACTCCATGCCCATATAAATATAGCCTAGAGAATGTAGAGACCCCCCTTCAGCACAGATGGACCCCCCTTCAGCAAAGACCACTCCATTCAGCACAGATGGACCCCCCTTCATCACAGAACCCCCATTCTGCACAGACCCCTCCATTCAGCACAGATGGACCCCCCTTCAGCACAGACCCCCCATTCCGCACAGACCCATCCATTCAGTACAGACCCCCCCTTCAGCACAGATGGACCCCCCCATTCAACACAAACCCCCCTTCAGCACAGATGGACACTCCCTCCCCCATCCCATTCACTACCCAAGATCAGCCATCAGCGTGGCACAGGCACAGCAGGTTCCCTTCCCCTGTGTACACATAAACACTGGAGGGGGAGGCAGATTCACTCTGCTCGCTGTGCATGTGTTACATCCGGCTCAGGACTGCTCAGACAGCCCACAGCCACGAGAATCTTCAACACCTTCTTGATTTTCCAGGGGGGTCAATTACCCCCCTTTTCCTATGGAGCAGACACCCACAGTTCTAAATTAAGGTAACAACCTTCTGTGGGAGATTGATCCCCTCAAGCCCCCCCTTATACTTTTATGAGCCCATGTTTTTAATCTGACTGGACAGATTGATAAATTCTGTGATGAGATAGTGGGTGTGGGGCTGAGCCCACACGTCTGTGTCTATATAGATGCAGACAGTATGGCTCAGGAGCCCACACAAATGCCCTAATAGAAAGCCACTTTCTATGATGGACACTCACCAAAGAGGAGGAGCCAGAAGCACTGGAGAGGATCGGGCTGCTCTGTGTAAAACCATTGTTTTTTATTTTTATTTAAAAATATTTAAGAAACTACTTTTTTCACCCATGTAAACAAACCAAAGTTTTGCTAGGCCACCTTCCTCCTCTACCCCTACAGCTCCAAACCTCATTCTCCTCACACCCTACTAATGGTGGCATCTGAAGTCACTGGCACACAAGCATAAACCAATGTTATCTCCAAACTGGGTCAGCACTAGGGTTGAGCGAACCCGAACTGTAATGTTCGGGTTCGGTACGTACTTTGGGTTTTTCCCGAACCCGGACCCGAATAATTGGAAAAAGTTCGGGTCCGGGAACGGAGTTCGGGAAAAAATAAAATGCGCGGAGGTCCCCGCAAATTCAATAACCAGTCCCTTTAGGTCTGGTATGGATATTAAGGGGAACCCCACCGTCAATTTAAAAGAAAATTACGTGTGGTTCCCCCTAAATATCCATAACCAGACCCTTCAGGTTCTGGTATGGATATTAAGGGGAACCCCGCCGTCAATATAAAACAAAAATGACGTGCGGTTCCCCCTAAATATCCATAACCAGACCCGTTATCCGAGCACGTTGACCTGGCCGGCCGCAGAAAAGAGGGGGGGACAGAGTGCGCCCCCCCCTCTCCTGAACCGCACCAGGCCACATGCCCTCAACATGGGGAGGATGTCCCCATGTTGATGGGGACAAGGGTCTCATCCCCACAACCCTTGCCCGGTGGTTATGGGGGTATGCAGGCAGGAGGCTTATCAGAATCTGGAAGACCCCTTTAACAAAGGGGACCCCCAGATCCTGACCCCCCCCTGTGTGAAATGGTAATGGGGTACACTGTACCCCTACCATTTCACGAAGGAAGTGTAAAGTCTTGTAAAAAAACACACACACACACATCGTAGAATAAAGTCCTTTATTAATAAAAAAAAAAAAAACTCCAGCGAAACTCATGTTTCGTTATAAAAACTTATTCATGGGATTAGCCACACAGTCTCTGATGGTATCCTTATATCTGATTGACTAACGTCAATCAACCTATCCTCGCTGGACGCCGTACATCCCCCTCCATAACTGTTGGCGGAAATGACACGTGTATTCAGCCCAGTATGGGCAGAGAGGATCGCCTGTCAACACTGGCTGGTGTGAACATCAATCAACCAGTGCGACAGGCATGACGTGCGTCCGCCGCTTCTGATAGGTGAAGGCGGGTGTCATTCACGCCTCCCAGCTGCAGCTGTGTGGACCTATCCACGCTGCACAGCGCGCTCCGCCACGCCCATTGTTATGGGCGGAAGTGGTGCGTCCGTGCAGCTGAATATAAGAGGAAGCCAGTGCTTACCTCCATTGGCTGGCATATATACCCATCAGCCAAAGCGTCAAGCCGACCTGATAGGTCGAGCAGACGCTGATCCTGATAGGCTAACCGCAGTGGATGGCTAAATCACATACAACAGGGGCGAATCAACTACTGAATAGGCTAACGTGGGCGGCAGACAATAATTAAATAAAAATAATGCGCCGATTTCCGGGTGTCCCCGTGACCACGATTCACACATACAGAGCAACAATTACATTGCAAGTATATCTATTGCTTCAGAGTGATTCCTAATTTATTCTAAAAGTTAATCTATAGTACTCATATACTGGAGTGTACCAACAAATACAATTGCAGATATATAATAAAAGCATTCACTAATGGATGAAGGCAATAATATCTTTAAAATTAATGACACACTAAATTAAGACATATTAATATCCAAAATAGTTGCAAAAATCTATATAGATATAAATAATTAAAATATATTAGAAATAAATTAAATATAAATATAAAAAAAAGGTAAGTGATGAATCAATGACCAATCAGCTAATCGCAGATGATCCCTGATATCATCACCGGTGGAGGGGAATTAATTACTGACAATATGTCAGAGAAATAAATACAGTAAATATGCTAGAGAGGGTAATGGAGATGCTAAAACCCATAGAGGCAAAAACATAAATATGACAACTGACTAGGAATTATTGATAAAACAATTCAAGTCTACCTCTATGTTTAACCCCTGTGGAAAAAGGCATTTCAATAAAAATATCCAGTGGGTATCACGCTGTGAAAGATCACAGACTCTATGCGACCCCCTCCAAGATGGGTAGACAACGTCTATACCGCAAAATTGAGCAAGAGTGGGGTCCTGGTTGTGTACCTTTTTAAAGTGCATCGAAACACTATGTTCCTCAAAGCCTCTGGACAGTACAGTGCTTACTACCAGTCCCCTCGGCCACAACAACATTATGGTGGAAATGACCAATCCCATTATTATCCCCAGCAGGATTACCATCAATGGTACCAATATCCTCCATCTGATCAATACCACCATCAACCCCAGTCTTTTTTATGGCAGAGAGGGAGGGGGGGGAAGAGGTGGGACTCCAAAGAGGAATCCACAACCAATGAACAGAGGGGGGAGAAGAATGGTCCACCTTACCTGGTGAACAGGTCTGGGGAATACCTGCAAAGAGAAGAAGGGGGTGCAGGGCTGGAAGACGCAAGCAACCCGAAAAAAAGAATGAGGATAACATAGGAGCTGGTATTTACAATCTAAGTCGGGTGTCATTGAGTGCGAAAGAACTCAACGTGCTGAATACGGGCTTAAAATGTGCCCCCAGGAAGGCCATGAACAAGTTTAATATTTACATTGACACCCACAAATTCATCAGAACACTAAATATGAAAAAATATTTTCTGAGCCACCCAGTTGAATCAACAATGAGGAGTAACATTGCCAATAAGAACATAGACAGCGGATTGAAGAATAAATCGCTTTTCAACCCCCAAAATTCCAACAATCACTACATTGAAGTGTTCAAAAAACTTGTGTTAAAAGATATAGAAGATCTACCACAAAAAAAAGACATCAACCCTGAATACATTAGAGAAGGTGTGAAATTATTGGAAGACAAAAAGAACATAATTATCCGCCCTGCTGATAAGGGGGGCGGAGTAGTAGTGATGGACAAAGATTACTATCATGATCAATTATCCTCATTGTTGGAAGATCGAACCACCTATAAGAGGTTGAATTCTGACCCTACTGAAGCATACAAGGCTCAACTTGATTCCCTAATAGAATGGGGTTTCCAGACCAATGCCCTGAATGTGAAAGAAAAAGCATATTTGGCTCCTTCTGTGTGTAGAGTCCCCAGTAATCTACACTTTACCGAAGATACACAAACATGCAACATTGCCACCGGCCCGACCAATAGTGAATGGCATTGGATCTGTCACTGCAAGGTTGGGTAAATATTTGGACAAATTCCTCCAACCAAGTGTGCGTGAAACCAAAGCATACTTAAAGGATACAGCTGATCTACTTGTCTCCTTGGAGGATATAAAAATCAATCCAGGTACTGAAACCTTCCTTGTAACGGCGGATGTCGCCTCACTTTATACTATAATACAACATGAGGACGCGGCTTTGGCACTCAATTGGGCATTGAGTAGGAGGGAGGAGATCCCGCATACACAAAAAAGATTTTTGGGTCAAGCCCTTGATTTTTGTATCACATAATTATTTTTGGTTTGATGGTTTCTTTTTTTCTCAACAAGTTGGCGTGGCTATGGGAGCTAAATATGCCCCTAGCCTCGCCAACTTGTTTATGGCGGAGTGGCAGGACAAAAGCATCTTTAGAGAACAAAGACCTCAACTTATCTTCTATCGGAGATTTATTGACGATATCTTTTTGATCTGGCAAGGATCGGAAATAGATCTCAAAGCATTCCTGGAAGATCTGAACAACAACATAAATAACATCAAACTGGAATATGTGATTAGTGCGTGTTCGGTGAACTTCTTGGATGTAACCATAGAAAGATGCAATGATAGGTTGAAAACAAAGGTGTTCTTTAAAAGCACTGATCGAAATAGTTATCTATCGATCAGAAGTGGTCACCACCCTGCTTGGATAAAAAACATCCCTAAAGGGCAATTCCTTCGAGTGCGTCGCAACTGTACTGAAGACCGAGATTTTTTTGAGCAGGCGAACATACTGAAGGGGAGGTTTACCCAAAAGGGATATGATGAGATCAATTTGGATTCACTGATTCAAGAGATCGCAGAGAAGCCTAGAGAAGATTGTTTCAAGAAGAAAACAGAAGAACGAACCACAAAAGAACATCAGTGGAGCTTCTTGACGGGCTTCCATATCCAATACAAGGAAATAGAGACCATATACAAAAAACATTGGCATATCCTCAGTAGAGACAGACATCTGGGTGGGGTAATTCCGGAGCATCCGCGTTTCATATATAGACGGGCGCCAAATTTTGGCGATAGAGTGGTTCGCAAAATATTGGACCCACCCGATCGCCAATTGAAAATTGATCTGAAAGGATTTTTTCCATGCAGAAAGTGCATCTGCTGTCGTACGGTGAAAGTACATAATAAAGGAATTAACAAAGTAACTAGCACCGATGGCACAATGTTTGACATCAAAGAATTTAGCACATGTAATTCATCATACGTTGTGTATCTGTTATGGTGCCCATGCGGGTTATTGTATGTTGGGAGGACGAAAAGACTTCTAAGAACCCGCATATCAGAACACTTAGCCAACATCAAAAGAGGCTTTGAGGAACATAGTGTTTCTATGCACTTTAAAAAGGTACACAACCAGGACCCCACTCTTGCTCAATTTTGCGGTATAGACGTTGTCTACCCATCTTGGAGGCGGTCGCATAGAGTCCGTGATCTTTCACAGCGTGAAACCCACTGGATATTTTTATTGAAATGCCTTTTTCCATGGGGGTTAAACATAGAGGTAGACTTGAATTGTTTTATCAATAATTCCTAGTCAGTTTTCATATTTATGTTTTTGCCTCTATGGGTTTTAGCATCTCCATTACCCTCTCTAGCATATTTACTGTATTTATTTCTCTGAAGTATTGTCAGTAATTAATTCCCCTCCACCAGTGATGATATCAGTGATCATCTGCGATTAGCTGATTGGTCATTGATTCATCACTTACCTTTTTTTATATTTATATTTAATTTATTTCTAATATATTTTAATTATTTATATCTATATAGATTTTTGCAACTATTTTGGATATTAATATGTCTTAATTTAGTGTGTCATTAATTTTAAAGATATTATTGCCTTCATCCATTAGTGAATGCTTTTATTATATATCTGCAATTGTATTTGTTGGTACACTCCAGTATATGAGTACTATATATTAACTTTTAGAATAAATTAGGAATTACTCTGAAGCTGTCAGATATACTTGCAATGTAATTGTTGCTCTGTATGTGTGAATCGTGGTCATGGGGACACCCGGAAATCGGTGCATTATTTTTAATTCAATTATTGTCTGCCGCCCACGTTAACCTATTCAGTAGTTGATTCGCCCCTGTTGTATGTGATTTAGCCATCCACTGCGGTTAGCCTATCAGGATCAGCGTCTGCTCGACCTATCAGGTCGGCTTGACGCTTTGGCTGATGGGTATATATGCCAGCCAATGGAGGTAAGCGCTGGCTTCCTCTTAGATTCAGCTGCACGGACGCACCACTTCCGCCCATAACAATGGGCGTGGCGGAGCGCGCTGTGCAGCGTGGATAGGTCCACACAGCTGCAGCTGGGAGGCGTGAATGACACCCGCCTTCACCTATCAGAAGCGGCGGACGCACGTCATGCCTGTCGCACTGGTTGATTGATGTTCACACCAGCCAGTGTTGACAGGCGATCCTCTCTGCCCATACTGGGCTGAATACACGTGTCACTTCCGCCCACAGTTATGGAGGGGGATGTACGGCGTCCAGCGAGGATAGGTTGATTGATGTTAGTCAATCAGATATAAGGATACCATCAGAGACTGTGTGGCTAATCCCATGAATACGTTTTTATAACGAAACATGTCGGGGTATTGCCACACAGTCCATCTTTACCAGTGAATGTTATGTGTCTGGATGCAGAGTGTCTTTGAAGTTTTTATTTAATTGGATGTGCGGCTTCACCTGACAGTTGTCTATGGCACCGTGAGTAGGAGGATTTTCTTTTTCTTGCTGATCGGGGGTCCGCCGTGACCGCTTCTCACCAGTTGGGCGTTTGGAGGAGTTTTCTGATGTGACATATTGCTGTTTTACAAGATTTTGTTTGTGAGTGTATTTTTTTAAGTTTTAATTTGGTGTGCTATTAAACCCTTGATCGGTATCACACTATTTGCACTTCTTTGTCTCTCCCTGACATTTATGTGGAACTGTTTGGAGGTCATATTGGGAACACATCTTTACTGACTGGAACATCTATATCTGATAAGGTTTTTTTGCCAAAACACGAGAGTGTGAGGCATACTTGTCTGGTGAGTGTCCATTTTGATGGGGGAGGAATCACAGAGCACTGTCGGGTGTGGTGAAAGTTCTTGAAACCATTGAAGATCGTAGGATCCTTAATCACATGAACTTTTTGGCTCACTTTTTGAATTATTAATTATTTTTAGAGACTGTTCTTTTGCACTATCAGTGCCTCCATTTCACGTTTTTTCAGTTATCACGGGTGTTTTATATTATTACAATCACAGTTCAGTGTTTATTTTTCACTGTTTACATATGGTTTAATATTATCATATATGGGTTGTAATTTTGCTTATATTTAGTCAAATATGCACATATATTTGTTAGCGCTGTTTTAACTTGCTGACACCCCACAGGGAGTGTGATCAATTTTTTTTTTCTGTTCACTGATTTATTTAAGCAGCAGCTAGGCATCATTCATTCCTCCACAGGTGCAACGGTGGGCGGCCATTAGGGCGCTAACTATAGATCACCCATTTCTCCTAATATAATTATTAGATAAAAAAAATAATGACCATAAAACACACAGTATACTGTGACTGTAGATCTTCCACCACCATCACCTGCCACACATCCCACTCACCAGACTTCCATGACCCCCTATTACAGGTAGTCACAAAGGTTTTGTAAATGTTTCCAGCAGGAAATTGCACAATCCCAATGGTAGTCCCAATGAACAACCGGCCTCCAGGACACCCCCACCAAGTGAATCCAAAAACATTTGTAGGTAGGGATGTTAACACGTCTCCAAAAACAATTTGAGAAAAGTTGTCCAGTGATTAATGGGAAAGAGTAAAATAAAGGGCTTCCATAGAGTATGTCACAGTTTTATTCCAAAAAATCTGTTAAAAACAAGATAAAAAGCAAATTCTTGTAGCTTAAAAGTCCATGTGTTTGGAAACGCCGTTTTGCATTCCAGCTGCACTCCAAATGGCGGAAATTACGTATGATGATCAAGGCACCTGGGTGACATCAGAGGGAGATCTTTCCCTTCTGCAGTATCAATATATCAGAGCTGTACTGCAGCTGTGAGTCATATGACCGGCCTAAAGACAGCTGAAAATAGGTATTTAGAAGCCTAATCTTTAAAAAGATTAGCACAGTGCTATACCAGGCTCTAATAGAGGGCCTCACATAGACTTATATGAATGGGTTTACAAACACTTTATTATTTAGTGCAAAAATAATTAAAACTCAGCGCTGCTCCTATGAACTACTAACGTACACATAGGTATCTACACAAATGTATTATGTCAACATATATAGCATGATAAAGTGCTCAGTGATAATATAATGCAAAATAAAGTGCAGTCAATAAAAGTCCAAGTGTGAAATACTGGGCTGGTGACAAATTGTAATATTTCTGGTCACTTTCCATGCTTCCCTCCTGGGTCACCACTCACCAGATGGAAATGTCAAATTGTATTAAACATTAGAATGGTGTCTTCCATCCACAGAGTAGATTGGTATGTCTTGCCTTTAAGGAGGAATGTCTCCTATCCTCCCTCTGCTAATCAGGGTCCTTCAGGTTTTAAGGAGGGATATGTGAAAAGGGAGGGTGCTAGAAAGTGATTATAAGAAACACTCATAAATATTAAATATACTAAAGTGAGAAAAATACAAATCATAAAATTCTCCCAAGTGGATAAACCAGTGATATACAATTAGTGGTAATAAATCTTTAAAATAAATCACCAAAAATATTGTACACATAATATAAATCCATAAAGAAAGTGTTTGACTTTTTCTAAGGAAAAATATACAAAGCAAAAAAGATAAAAATTTGTCCTAATTGAAAAAAAAAAAAAATAATGTCATTAATTTCCAAAATCCATCCACCAACAAAAAACAAAATCTTGCTGTAAAAGGATTGTTGTCCAGACAGTGCAAACTTGTTCCTTCACCATACGCAAGGATAAGACATCCAAAGTGCACAGAAGGGGAATGTGCTTACCAGACTCAATGGATCTTTTTGATTAGAAAAAGATCTCATGCGCTTAGCAGGAGCGTGCCTGCACACTTGGCCATAAACGGGAGATGTGGGTATTGGCTCAAGACCTCCATTGCAGAGATGGAACATGGAATGAAAAAGCCAAAACTTCCATAGTGCAAACCATTTAATAAAAGAATAAAATGACAGAGCAAAAAAGGCCAAATGGGCGCTTACATTGAAAGGTGCCCAACCCGGCACTGGGGCTGCAGTCTCGTAAGGAAAAGCACTTGTGGTTCCTCCACTTCCTCTTCGGCGTGCGTTCCACCAGTCGGAAGCTCAAGCCAGATTGCCGGATGTGACATAGGGAGTACACGTGACCAGGCTGCGCCGCGACGTACATTTCGTAAAATTAACATCTTCAAGCAGGTGTGCCTGGTCAAAAAAAGTCACATGATTTATACTCAGATGGAGGGAAGGAGAGTTAGTGTGAGCGAATAGTAAATCTTACTTGACTGCAACCACAGTTCCGACCTGCGCAAACCACCAGATAGACACACAAATGCCTTGTAAAAAAATTATAATTGTACACATAAAAACATTTAATAAAACATTCCCTCAGCGGACGGATAATTAGTTAGGCAGGCATTAATACTATACGGGAGATAATATTAGAAACAAACCATAAATTTACATATAAAGAAACAGCTTTCACAACTTTTAATTTCCCAAACGACTTTCTTTTAAAGCGACTCAAATTGAACCAATACACAGCTGATAATAAAGTAGGCTCATATCTCGCGAGACAAAGTAAAAAGAAAATGGTCAAAAATCGTATTGCGTATCTTCTTGACTCTAAAAACAATCGAATCACCAACCCAGCACACATCACAGAGAAGTTCGCTGAGTTCTACTCTAACCTTTTATAAATTAAATTCAGATAAGTTATCAAATCCCCCTACTGAGACACAGATTGAGAACTTTCTTGCATCCCTAAAACTTCCTAGGATTTTAAAAGCACATCTCGATAGTATCTCTGCACCCTTCACCATTTTAGAGATTCAACAAATGATTTGAAAACTCCCAACATAAATTCCCAGGCCCAGATGGATTTGGGAACAAATACTACAAATCCTTCCCGCACCTTCTATCCCCATACCTACAACAGCTATTTGACCAAGCCGCCACCCAGGCATCCTTTTGTAGAGAGGGATTGGAAGCATTAATAGTGACTCTACCAAAACCAAACAACCCCCCAACCTCCCCAGCCAATTATAGACCGATCTCTTTACTAAATTCTGATATTAAAATATATGCTAAGTTAATCGCTTCTAGACTGGACAACATTCTCCCCCTTCTAGTCCACCCGGACCAGGTAGGCTTCGTAACGGGACGTCAAACATCCGATGCCACGAAACGCACTTTGGACCTTCTCCAATGGGCGGAACAGCATAAAACGCCTTCTCTGCTCCTCTCTTTGGATGCAGAGAAGGCATTTGACTGTGTGCATTGGCGCTACCTTTATGCAGTGTTGGACACCTTTGGATTGTCGGGCTACATAAATGGCGCCATCAGTGCTCTTTACTCTAATCCTTCGGCCAGGGTACGAACATCGGGAGTCCTCTCTAACCCCTTTGTCATAATGAATAGCACAAGGCAGGGGTGCCCTCTCTCCCCAATAATATTTGCTCTAGTCATGGAACCCCTCGCCCAGACCATCTGCTCACACCCTTATATACAGGGATTCCAAATTGGGGGAAAAGAATACACAATCGGACTGTATGCTGATGATGTGGTCCTTTCCATTTCAGAACCTTTAAAGTCTCTAAAGTCCCTTCAGTCAGTATTAGATGATTTTGGCCAAATCTCTCTTTATAAAGTGAATGTCTCGAAATCGCATATGATACACATAGCATTAAGTGAAAAACCTAAAAAAACAATCTCTGTGTCCTCAGGCTTCTCCTGGGCCCCCCACTCGAAAATCCAAAACCTGGGCATCAAGCTCACCTCACCAAGCTCCTCTATACACCGGATAAACTATGACGCAGCAATCTTATCACTGAAAACACAAATCAGTGAATTTCAGACAACCCATCTATCATGGGTGGTTAAGGTTGCTGTAGTAAAAATGTCACTACTCCCCACAATATTATACCTCTTTAGGACCCTTCCGATCCCACTATCATCACCTTACCTTCAAAAGCTTCAATCTATTGTTAATCATTTTATCTGGAATGGGAGAAGACCTAGATTAAAATCCTAAATCCTCTACAGACCCAAAATAAGTGCTGGAATGGGAGTTCCTAAACTGAAAAGCTACTACCAAGCAGTTATTCTCGACCAACTGAAATTCTGGTGGTCCACCTCATCGGACTATGTGTGGTGCCCCATTGAACACTCATTACTCAAATAATAACTACAAGGCATACTAGGAGCAATACTCATAGGTTTCAAGCCACAACCATCTCCGTATCTAACCATCAGCGCTGCCTTATCCACATGGAAAAACCTGCATCCCCAATCCCTGAAATTGCACTCTTCTGACTTAGCTACCCTCCCTCTTGTCTCCCTAGAGCCTTTGTCACTGGACCTATCCCTCTCGCATTGGTCATCTGCTGGTATATCAACCCTAGGTTGCTTAATGGACTCTAACATACCACAAACCTTCCAAAACCTGCAACAAAATTATAGACTGTCTAAAGCAGACTTCTATATATACCTCAAAACTAAATCAATCCTTACAACCATCTCCAAAGGAAGTCATTGCATACCAACAGATATACTATCCTTCTTCTCTGACCCACATACCCTAAAAACGAAGGTATTTCATTCCTCTACCAGACCATCAACCATGACCTCTCTTCAAACAAAACTTCCTCTATAGGAAGATGGGAAATCGAACTATCGCAACAATTCAATATATACCAAATGCAAAAGGCCTCTAGACTTCTTATCTCATCCTCGAAATGTACCACCCACTGGGAATCATCCCTAAAAATTCTCCACAGATGGTACTATTACCCCATCAGACTAGCTAAGATCTTTCCATCCCAATCCCTGCTGTGCTGGAGGGTAGGCAGCAGTCAAGGCTCCCTACTGCATATATGGTGGGACTGTCCTGTAATAAAGCCTTTTTGGAACTATGTATTCAACTTTCTATCCACTGGCCTCAACCCAAACCCCTTTCCTGGTGCATGGCATCATAGCAGCCAGAAGAACAATAGCTGCTGCCTGGAAACAAGCTGAACCTCCAGATAAATCGTTATTTTTTCAACACCTGAACACCAGCACACAATACGAATTGATGTTCGCAGTTAAAAACGGTAAACGTGCACCCTTCTGAAGGCAATGGCTCAAATGGCTAAATCACCCGGTGTAACGCTATTAGCGTTAATTTATGTACTAGGAGCGCAGCTTTACCTAATATGACAGCTGCGCTCCATTCACAAAGACATCCGCGTCACTTCCGGTACGCGGACGTCTGCGCTCCACGCTGGAACGCGGAAGTGCGTTCCAGTGTGCGGCGCTCGGCGTGCATGGGAGACCGGGCTATTTAAACCTCCAGCACTGGCGACAGGTTGTTGGAATATTCCTGTTGGACCCTGTCGCCACCTGGAGACCCTCCACCAACTCACACCAACCTTGAACTTCACTTTTGGGATACTTGGATCCAGATCTTAGTTGCTATACTAGATAGAAGGACCACCAGCGTTACACCTGTGCTTATTTTCCCAGTCTGGACTACCTCCTAACCGCAAGTATATAGAGTATATTACTGCATATTGGGATTACCATCTACTCCTGTGCAAACAGACCTGGTCCACACTACTTCTTAAACTGCATAAGGATATATAGCATATTACTGCATAAAGGGATTACCATCTACTCCTGTGCAAACAGACCTGGTTCACACTACTTCTTAAACTGCATAAGGATATATAGCATATTACTGCATAAAGGGATTACCATCTACTCCTGTGCAAACAGACCTGGTTCACACTACTTCTTAAACTGCATAATTATATAGAGCATATTATTGCACATTGGGATTACCATCTACTACTATGCAAACTGACCTGGTCCACACTACCTCTTTAACTGCTTGTGTTTAAAGACTATTTTGCCATATAGTTAGTGTTGTTGCCCATAGTCTGGACTACCTCCTTCTCTCTCTTTCAGAAATACATATTAACTATTGAGATACTTGCTCTAAATATATTGAGGTTTTGCTTCTATATGTTATATCAGGAGTGCTAATTTCCTACATGACTCAAGTTCAGTACCTATATATTCAAAAAGCACTTACTAAAGACTTATCCTTGTCATTGCTCTAGACAAAGGTTACTATATAGTTTAACAAGTATTAAACTATTACTACATGTTTTGCTCCAATCAGAGGATATGATGATATAGACCCCATATTCTTATAGTTCAGTGAGAGTGAGCTGGTGGTTAATTCTGATAGGCCTCTACAGCTGGAGTCTAAACTTGAGACAGAGTGTTCTCAGAATCAGGGTCGTAACATAATATTCCAACCCCTTTAAAAAAAAAAAAAAAAAAAAAAAAAAAAGGGAAACATTCAAGATGGATCCAGCTGAACTTGCAAATCATTTAGTTACACTCTCCCAAAGAGTGGATAACCTGACTGCTAACATGAATGAATTGCGTGTTCAGAATGATACCTTACGCAATCTCAATCATGCACAAGCTAGAGACAGACCTGAAGCTAAGGTCTGCCCACCAGAACTTTTTTCTGGTGAAAGGAAGAATTATAAACAATTCATTAGTTCATGTCGTTCGTTTGATGTACGAATTACGTCCGCGCACTTATTACTCTGATAGAATAAAGATCCTCACTTTAGTTACCTATCTCAGAGGTGAACCCAGAGTGTGGGCTGATACATACATAGAAGAACATGGAGATCTTTTGGGAGCTTTTGATACTTTCATTAATGAGATGTCTCTCTTATATGAAGAGCCTAACAAACAGCTAACAGCTGAAAATTCAATCAGAACCCTCAAACAGGGTAAGAGGCCTGTGGAGGACTTTATTTCAGAATTTAAATGCTGGAGCAGGGAGACCCAATGGTCAGAGATTGCTCTTAGAAATCAATTTCGTTTGGGTTTATCAGAGGCTATGAAGGATGAGCTTGCTCGCGTCGTGCTCCCTGATACTCTAGAAGACCTCATGCACCTATCAGTGACTATCGATCGCCGTCTGCGTGAGAGAAAGGCAGAACGTGCAAATACATACCCAGTCACTTCCTTCAGGAGATTCAGATCGCCTTCAAAAGAGTCTCCAATGGAACTTGGAACTATAAGAGGACCTTTGACTCCAGCAGAAAAGCAACGCCGTAGAGCCAATAATCTATGTCTTTATTGTTCAGCTCCAGACCACATTGTGTCTACCTGTCCTCTACTTAAGAAAAACTCTGAAGGTAAATTTTCCCACATTAATAAATTAGACTCATCCCTTTCCACGTCTAATCGATATATCTTTATCCTTCTTACTCTACAGTGGGATCAAGAAGAGATTTCCATTGAAGCAATGGTCGACAGCGGAGCCTGCGGCAACTTTATAGATTCAAGTATTGTAGAATCAAATAAAATTCCCTGTGTGTTTAAGCAAAATCCAGTGTCACTCACTTTTATTGATGGGTCCAGTTCAACTCATGGTCCTGTTATATCTCAGACATCTCCCCTAAAGGTTACATGTGCCACTGGTCATTCTGAGACCCTCAAATTTGATATTATTTCCTCACCTGTCTTTCCCATTGTTCTAGGCCTCCCATGGTTACTTCTTCATCAGCCTATTTTCTTATGGTCCACCAAATCAATTTCTTTACAGTCTGATTATTGTAAACAGTTCTGTTATTCCCCATGCATCATCTCTTTCTCTGACGCCATTCCACATGACCTACCTGAATATTTACATGATTTCCTTGATGTATTCAGTAAGACTAATGCAGATAAACTTCCTCCACATAGAATTTACGACTGTCCCATAGACCTTATTCCCGACAGTCCTATTCCTACTGCTCGAATCTACCCCCTCTCTCAACCAGAGCTTGTACATTTAAAAGAGTACCTCGATGAGAATCTAAAAAAGGGGTTTATTAGGAACTCCACCTCTTCAGCAAGTGCAGCTCTCTTTTTTGTAAAAAATAAAGATGGTTCACTCCGACCAATCATTGATTATCGTTCCCTCAATAATATCACTGTAAAAAATAGATACCCATTACCACTCATTCCGGAACTCATTGAGCGTCTACAGAACGCCAAGATCTATACAAAACTGGACCTCAGAGGTGCATATAATCTGATCAGAATCCGTTCGGGTGACGAATGGAAAACTGCCTTCAAAACCCGATATGGCCTTTTTGAGTATTGTGTAATGCCTTTTGGTTTGTGTAACGCTCCAGCAACTTTTCAGTGGTTCATTAATGATATTTTTCATGATCTACTTGATATTTGCGTTGTAATTTATTTGGACGACATCTTAATTTATTCTGAGAATCAGGATGAACATCACAAACATGTGCGCTGGGTTCTGGCTAGGCTTAGGACACACTCTTTGTATGCAAAACTTGAAAAGTGTGTATTCAATCAAACTACTATTTCCTTCTTGGGTTACCAAATTACTCCTAGTGGAGTTCAGATGGATCGATCTAAGGTAGATTGTATTCTGTCCTGGCCTTCACCACAAACTAGGAAAGCTCTTCAGAGATTTCTCGGTTTTTCAAATTACTACAGAAAGTTCATAAAGAACTTTTCAGCTATTGTGAGACCATTAACCAGCTTAACCAGTTCAAAGATACCTTTTGTTTGGAATGATGATGCACAGAAATCTTTTGACACACTCAAGAATAGTTACACTTCTGCTCCTATTCTTCAATTGCCAAATCCATCATACCATTTTACATTAGAAGTAGATGCTTCGCATTTTGCTCTTGGCGCTGTACTCTCCCAACAACCTACATTATCGGAACCACTACATCCAGTTGCCTTTTTTTCCAGGACACTCTCCTCAGCGGAAAAAAATTATCCTATTGGCGAGAAAGAATTACTAGCAATAAGAGATGCTCTCTCTAACTGGAGACATTTGCTGGAGGGTTCAACACATACTATCACCATCCTCACTGATCATCGAAATTTACAACACTTAAAATCTTGCAAAACTCTCTCTGCCCGTCAAGTCAGATGGAGTCTATTTTTCGATAGATTCAATTTTGTTATTTCCTACCTTCCTGGTACCCAAAATACTAAAGCAGACTCTTTGTCTCGTATGCATGAAGAACAAACATTGGAGATTCCACCATTTTCAATTATTCCATCCAATAGGATTCTGGGTACTACTATGACCTTCAATAAGTTGCTTATTCAAACCCTCACTAAAGAGAGATCTCATTTACCTATGGGTTTACAACAAGAGTCTAACGGACTATTAACTTTTAACAACAAGATATATGTTCCACCAAAATTGCAACTTATGTTACTAAAACAACTTCATGATGCTCCACTTGCAGGACATCCTGGCATTACTAAGACCCTTCATCTAGTCAAGAGAAATTACTGGTGGCCAAATCTCACAAAGACAGTTCAGGACTATGTTAATTCTTGTCAGACCTGTGCCACCAACAAACATTCTAGAAAACCTCCCTATGGTCTATTAACTTCTATCCCAGTACCAAATAGACCTTGGGACGTTATTTCTATGGATTTCATAGTTGACCTCCCAAGGTCAAATGGAACAAACACCATCATGGTCACAGTTGATGTTTTAACAAAGATGGCCCATTTTGTACCTTTGAAGAGGTTACCAACCTCTCAAGAGACGGCAAAGGCTTTCATATCCAATATTCTTAAACTTCATGGCTTACCATCTCAGATCATTTCAGATAGAGGCTCACAATTCATTTCCAGATTCTGGAAAGCTCTCTGTCAAACGCTACAAATAGATCATCGCATGTCTACCGCCTATCACCCCCAAACTAATGGGCAAACAGAACGGGTAAATCAAACACTGGAACAATATCTGCGCTGTTACTGCACCCACCTCCAAGACGACTGGTTTCATTTACTTCCACATGCAGAATTTGCTTACAACAACGCCTCCAGTTCATCCTCCCAGTTTTCACCTTTTTACGCAAATTATGGTTTTCATCCTAATAATTTACCGTCTACTTTTCCTTCAACTAATGTCCCTGCTGTTCAGAATCTTTTATCAACCATAAAGGATACTCTAGATACTCTCCGTTCTAATCTTGAAGATGCGCAGATTAGACAAAAGAAGTACTACGATTCTCATAGAACAAAACCCCCATCTTATAAGATTGGAGATTTGGTATGGTTATCTACTAGGAATTTACGACTCAAGATTCCTTCTAAGAAACTTGGCCGTCAGTACACGGGACCTTTTCCAATTTCCCACATCATTAACAATAATGCTGTCAGATTAATTCTACCCTCCGATTGGAAGATTCATCCATCCTTCCATGTTTCATTAATTAAACCTTTCAAACCAAACCCTTTTCCAAACAGAGATCCACAACCTCCTCCACCAGTTCAAGTTTTTGGTGAGACTGAATATCAAGTAGAGAAAATTTTGGATTCTAGGAGGAGAGGTTCTTCCATTCAATACTTGATTCGTTGGAAAGGCTATTCTCCCACAGATGATTCCTGGGAATGCTCATCAGATATTCATGCCCCTAGACTTATTAAGCAGTTCCATCACAAATATCCTGATAAACCATCTCCTATTAGGCGCCCCGGATGGGCCCCCTTGAGGAGGGGAGTATGTAACGCTATTAGCGTTAATTTATGTACTAGGAGCGCAGCTTTACCTAATATGACAGCTGCGCTCCATTCACAAAGACATCCGCGTCACTTCCGGTACGCGGACGTCTGCGCTCCACGCTGGAACGCGGAAGTGCGTTCCAGTGTGCGGCGCTCGGCGTGCATGGGAGACCGGGCTATTTAAACCTCCAGCACTGGCGACAGGTTGTTGGAATATTCCTGTTGGACCCTGTCACCACCTGGAGACCCTCCACCAACTCACACCAACCTTGAACTTCACTTTTGGGATACTTGGATCCAGATCTTAGTTGCTATACTAGATAGAAGGACCACCAGCGTTACACCTGTGCTTATTTTCCCAGTCTGGACTACCTCCTAACCGCAAGTATATAGAGTATATTACTGCATATTGGGATTACCATCTACTCCTGTGCAAACAGACCTGGTCCACACTACTTCTTAAACTGCATAAGGATATATAGCATATTACTGCATAAAGGGATTACCATCTACTCCTGTGCAAACAGACCTGGTTCACACTACTTCTTAAACTGCATAAGGATATATAGCATATTACTGCATAAAGGGATTACCATCTACTCCTGTGCAAACAGACCTGGTTCACACTACTTCTTAAACTGCATAAGGATATATAGCATATTACTGCATAAAGGGATTACCATCTACTCCTGTGCAAACAGACCTGGTTCACACTACTTCTTAAACTGCATAATTATATAGAGCATATTATTGCACATTGGGATTACCATCTACTACTATGCAAACTGACCTGGTCCACACTACCTCTTTAACTGCTTGTGTTTAAAGACTATTTTGCCATATAGTTAGTGTTGTTGCCCATAGTCTGGACTACCTCCTTCTCTCTCTTTCAGAAATACATATTAACTATTGAGATACTTGCTCTAAATATATTGAGGTTTTGCTTCTATATGTTATATCAGGAGTGCTAATTTCCTACATGACTCAAGTTCAGTACCTATATATTCAAAAAGCACTTACTAAAGACTTATCCTTGTCATTGCTCTAGACAAAGGTTACTATATAGTTTAACAAGTATTAAACTATTACTACATGTTTTGCTCCAATCAGAGGATATGATGATATAGACCCCATACTCTTATAGTTCAGTGAGAGTGAGCTGGTGGTTAATTCTGATAGGCCTCTACAGCTGGAGTCTAAACTTGAGACAGAGTGTTCTCAGAATCAGGGTCGTAACACCCGGACTGTACAGCAAGCATCTAAGTACAGTTACCCCTAGGTATCCCATAGAGGTCTCCCTTATCCATTCATAGTCTTTGTCTCTGTAACCTACCATGTTGTCAACAGCAACGTTATCCACAGGTTCCCCTCTCATGCACCCCGTAATCCTTCTTTATATTTGTACCTCTCTACTGTTATGTTTTGGTATTGTACAATTATATGTAATTACCAACTTGGCACCTCTTGACTCCGTGTCTGTTAATCTTATTCAGAAAGTCTTATTAATAATAAAAAAAGATTTTTCCGATGGAAAACATGCTCATTTTGAAGTTTGTTGGCAAAAATTCCGACCGTGTGTACGGGGCTTAAGAGAAAGTCTATCTTAATATGGATTAGCTGCGTGTTGAAAATGAAACTAAAATACGAGATTGCACATTATATGAAGGCTTGGGAGTCTGCCTTTCAACGTAGCTCGAGCTTGGAGACTTGGCATAAGGCTTTCGCTAAATCATCCTGGGGAATTCAAAATGTCTCTTTGATGGAGGCTAGCGTGAGTTATCACCAGATGGTACCTCACTCCCTCCAGGCTGGCAGCCATGTTCCCTACTGTAGATTCCTTATGCTTTAGAGGTTGCCAGTTAAGGGGCACCATGGCCCACATTTGGTGGGAATGCCCCAGAATCCGTACCTTCTGGAGAATTATTTTTAACATGATTCACAGGGTGACCAGATGCCAGATTCCAAGGTTCCCCGAAATTGCCTGATTGAATGCTTAAAGCGGGGGTTCACCCTAAAATAAATTTTTTCCCTAACCTTAATAAAGGCTTGTAGCGTTGTACATTTTTTTTTATGTACACTTACCTGTCTTCAGCCGCACTTCCAGGTTTTTGTCCTTGCGGGGAGTGGGCGTGTCGCTCCTTTTCCCCGACGGGAAACTCTGCATAGATGATTGGCGTGTGCATCATCGCCTTCCAAAAAAATCTGACGGGGTCTCGGCTCTTTACGGCGCTATACGGCGCCTGCGCCTGCCGTGTAGAGCTGACTGCGCAGGCGCCGTAAAGTGCTGAGTCCCACTCGGATATTTTCGGAAGGCGATGACACGCACGTCACTCATCTATGCAGAGCTTAGGAGCGCCTACTCCCCGGGGGAGCGAGAACCCGGAAGCCGGGTGAAAACGACGGAAAAAGGTAAGTACAGACCGGAAAAAAAATCCAGCATACTGTTGATGTCAGCAGTATGCTGGATAGAACAGTTTTTTTTTTTTTAGGGTGAACCCCCGCTTTAAATCCTGCAGCTCCCTAGATCCACACAAAGGCTAATCTACTTTATTTTTCTGGGCACCAAAATTTCTATTGCCAAATCTTGGAAACAGCCCAAGCCGTCCTTGTCAACTGTTAAAAGAAAATTTTTGTGGATTATGACTCAGGAAAAATTATCTAGCATACTGGACGATACCTCTGTGATGTTCCACAACATTTGGGATCCCTGGGCTGCATATGTCGGTATTTCCCTTATCCCCGGATCTGCACAGCGGCTACACGAAACTTAGCCCATAACTGGGCACTCTGCTCTCCCTTCCTCCCTTCCCCTGTCCCACCCTTCTTTTCCCTCTCTTTTCCTACTTTCTATCCTTTTTAACTATCCCTGCTTGTTTATGTTCTTTTAGTAACCTATATAAGTGACTGTTAAAGCGTTACCGCTTCCATGATGTTGATGGGAATTCCTTCTGTGACCTTTACAACACTGTAGTTTATTTACCCTTATCCCCGGGGAATGTCCATAACCAGTTCGGGGCCTAGGGGCTTCGGGGGGCATTGCCTTTAGCACAGCATGATCCCTAGTGGGGTGCTGGGGGTAAGGGGACCCTTGTGGCTCTGGGGTCCGGGTCTGGTCTTCACGAGGACACAGCCTCACATCAGTGGGTGCAACCGCACATTCCTCTCGATTTGTTTGTTAGAAGGTTTAAGTTTTATCGGATTTATTGGTTACCTTTTTTTTTTTTTGATTGCTTTGTTTATAGAATTGACGGGAATGCTTCCCCAGGTCTGATGTATTACCTGACGCATATGTAATAACTGTACGTGCATATTATATTCAATAAAAATCTATTGGAAGATAAAAAAAAATAAGAAATACGAGATTGCAAATGTATTTACGAAAGTACAAAATTACAAATTCTTTAAACGAAAATTATTATCTAACAAAATTACGAATTTCCAATCAACGAAAAGAAATTAGACAGAATTACGAATCATTCAGTATCAACGAAAATAAAACTGTTACGAAAATACGAACGGGTCCGAATAGGAAAACTTGCGTCTTACTAAATTACGAACGGGTCCGAATACGAAATTACAAATCTTTACGAATCCACGGGAACGAGAAGAAATGAAACAAAAAAAAAACATTTTTTTTTGTTGTGCACAAGTATAGTATATACCAAGGGACTATTTTAACACATTCAATCACACACATTAACTCTTTATCGCTGACCGTATGCAAATATGCGGCCTTGGCTTTAAGGGGTTATTCTGGGGTGATGCCTGTGGCCGCTTTTTAGAGCGGACGGTCGGCTCTTTAAGAATAACAACTGACGCAGCTGAAAGCTGCCCGGTTGTTATCCCGAAGGAGTGGGAGGGGAAATCCCCCCCTGTCCCATGGGAGACCCGAGCCATGATCTGGTGCATCTGACTGGAAACAGCTTTGTTCCAGTCTCCTATGTAAAAACACGGAAGCGACATCATGTCACTACTGGTTTCCTCGACTGCCGATGGCGCCAATTTTTTAGAAATTACAGTATTCAGAATCACTGTTTTTTGTAAACTGAATACTTTGACGTGCAAATGAGTGATTTGGGCTATTTTAGACCCCGATACCTCCATAAAGAGTACATGTCACCACCTATTACTGTCACAAGGGATGTTTACATTCCTTGTGACAGCAATAAAAGTTATTTGAATTTTTTTTAAAGCTCCCCCATCCCGCAAGCTTGCGCAGCAAAGAAAATGCATGCAAAAGTTCCAACGCATATGTAAACGGTGTTAAAATCACTCATGTGAGGTATCGCCGCGATCGTTAGAGCAAGAGCTTTACATTTTTTAAAGCATCGCCTATTGAGATTTTTAGGTACCGTAGTTTGTCACCATTCCACAAGTGTGCACAATTGCAAAGCATGACATGTTAGGTATGTATTTACTCGGTGTAACATCATCTTTCACATTATACAAAAAATTGGGCTAACTTTACTTTTTTGTATTTTTCTTACTTCATGAAAGTGTATTTTTTGCCAAAAAATGGTGTTTTAAAGGCCTCTACACAAATACCATGTGAAATACAATATTGCAACACTCACCATTTTATTCTCTAGGTTTTCTGCTACAAAAAAAAATAGTTTAGGGGTTCTAAGTAATTGTATGTAAAAAAATATGGATTTTAACTTGTAAATACAAATGTCAGAAATAGGCTTAGGCATGAAAGGTTAAGAAGTGCTATAGGGGAAGTTGTTTTATAGTTGCACATAGTGGGCCAGATTCAGGAAGCTATTGCGCCCGCGCAACCATAGGTTGCGCGGCGCAATAGCTGTATTGCTCCCGTGTAGCGAATGCCCCTGATTCAGGAACATCGCTACGCGGACTGCAGCCTAGGATATGACAGACATAAGCCTCCTTATGCCTTCATATCTCAGGCTGCATTCTTGCGTTGGCCGCTAGGGGGCGCGGCCATTGTGATCGGCATATAGTATGCAAATTGCATACTACCACCGATTCACAAAAGTTGCGCGAGTTTCCGTACGGCGACTTTAGTGCAAGGTTGCTCCTGCTATAGCAGGGGCAGCCAATGCTAAAGTATAGCCGCCCTTCCCACTCGTGAAATTTAAATTTCACGTCGTTTACGTAAGTGATTCGTGAATGGCGCTGGACGCCATTCACGTTCACTTAGAAGCAAATGACGTCCTTGCGACGTCATTTGCCGCAATGCACGTCGGGAAAGTTTCCCGACGGAGCATGCGTTGTTCGCTCGGCGCGGGAGCGCGCCTAATTTAAATGATTCCCGCCCCCGGGCATATCAAAATATTTGCGTGGGCGCAGAGCAAAAATCGTTGCCCTTTGCCCACGCAAATATTGCGCGGATCTAGCTGAATCTGGCCCAGTGTTTACATTTTGCACAAGAGGGAGGTATGTATACTCTATTTATTTCGCATACAGCCAACATTATCTATAAAGGGATACATTGAATAGGGGGAGGTGCATTATAGACCTCTAGGAAATATCAGTTCTAGGCAACACTATACCAATTACCACTTATGACATGTTTATTATTAGATTTTTTTTTTTAAATATTTGATTTACCATAGTTTTATACATATGATGAAAATCATGAAAATAATTTAAATATTGGTAAGCATCCATATTGATCAATTTACATTAAAAAAAGTTCATACTCTATAGAATCTTCCTTTTAATGTGGTAGTAAAGTCTCTAAAACAAACTAAAAAATGTGCCCCCTGCAGGTTTAAGCTATAATGTACTAGAATACACCGCTGGGCTGTCTCACTCTGGTCCCCAGTGCTTCCATGTTAACCTGCTCTTCCTTCCAGGTTGCAAATCTCAAGCAGCTTGCTTGCCTGGGCTGCGGTGACATCACTATTGCGCATACACACAAAAGTCACATCGCCACGGCACATAGAGCGGGCCGTGAATGTGGTCTGAGCTGCTCCTGCATGGCTCAGATCACATTACCTACTGACAGGCAGGGGGGCATTTATTACAGAAGAGACCTCTAATATCTCTTATGTTATAATAACCCTCTTTTTAAATGGTGTTTACTACCATTTTAAGCAGCTTAATAAATAAAATGTGTGTGAATTTTACATTTCTGTTATTATTTATGTAAATTCATCACTGTAGGCAAAAAAAGGGGAAATATAATATTTAAAAAAAAAAACACTGATTTAAAGAATATTTGATTATTAAACAATAAAAAAAAAAGAATAGTTTTATAAGATAAAATATAAGATAAGATAAGATGAGCACATACCTTGTCAAACAAAATTAAATTAAAAGCACACATATATATATATTTTTTATTTAAAATATGTTACTTTACACTCACAGTCTTACAAAGTGCAAAAGACAAAAGTTTTTTTTTTGTTTTTTTTCTTTCTGCTGCAATCATTTTGAATACTGAATACTGATTATGAATATGTTCTATAGATTTGATGAATCACTTTCATCAGCCAAGAGGTCTTGACTCACTTGACAGGCGGTGCTTTGCATAGATCAGCATTCTGCAATGAGAAATAGTTGGAAAATGGCAATGTTATATAATGCACACATTCACCTATGTTATGTTTTTACATTCGGGGACCTTTCAAAGATAAATCACCATTTAATCTGGTTATATTCAGGATAGATTAAACCACATAAGCCCAGTATTAACATTTTTTGATCCATATAAATGGAAAGAGCTTTTGTCTTTTAATGCCATAAAAGTAATTGTGATTTGACCATGTCATCAAGGATGCACAGACTAAGCAATTCAATGACATTGAAAAGAAACTCAGACACCATTACTTTTATTTTAACCTTTGTGGCCTTTTGGTCTCTGATCATTTACATAGTTTTATATTGTAATTTCTGACAGTTACATTAATTGTATTTTAAGAAAGTGTATTACTGTAATGACTTTATACTATATTGGAATACTGGTTTTGGCTGCATTATCCTTTCTTTTCAAGACCAAATGTATGCATTACCCTTCAAAGTAAAATTAGAGCACATAAAGTAATACTACTCCTCTATGCAATTCAGATTTATGCTGAAACTGTATACAGTATAACTTTTGAAATGTTAAAACATATACAGCATAACTGTATTGATAGAGAAACGCATCATTATCAAAGCCACAAATTGCAATTCAACAAATATGGGATTGAGTAAAGCTTACAAATTCTAAAGACAGTGGTGGCTGGTGGGTTTTCAATTGGGGGCATCAATGACAGCACCCCCCGCGGCTCTGTCACTTACCTGATTGTGACGGCTGTGATCTCTCCTCCTTCTCCCGGAGGTGTGGGGAGCAGCATACATAAGTGTGGGGAGCAGGCCGGAGGTGCGGGGAGTGGCATCCATAGGTGTGGGGAGTGGCCCAGAGGTGTCTCCTCTCCTACTCCCGGAGGTGCAGGAGAGGTGGCTCCGGTATCCCCTCCTTCACAGCATACTGTGTCACTTCCATCTAAACGCCAGGCATCCAATATGATGGCCTGATGCTTTGGCCAATCGGGAGACAGGTCTCACTGACCTGCCTCCTGAT
Organism: Rana temporaria; assembly: GCF_905171775.1. Classification (NCBI taxonomy): domain Eukaryota; kingdom Metazoa; phylum Chordata; class Amphibia; order Anura; family Ranidae; genus Rana; species Rana temporaria. Next base: position 225,432,899 of record NC_053493.1, read on the forward strand.
TGGCAGGGAGGCACGTTGGTGTGAAAATAGCAAAAATGTATTTGCCAAGTCACACAACAGGGTGGGATTGGGACACAGTGCTCTGCACCCCGAGTCCACCCATATTTGAGCCTTTGGCTCTAATCAAGTGTTTCAAAAGTCCACACCCCCCAAATGGAATCCATGCACCTGGCGCCATGATATGAAGATCAGGGGGCCGGATGCATGGATGGGGGGTGGCGCCTGTGCACCCCTTGGCGGATGACCCACCACTGCCTAAGGAATGTCTGAAAGTTGCTGCATTAATATCAACCAAAATGCAATCATGTGTTTATCTTACAAAAACATTATTACAATATTTATAACAAACTTAAAAGGTTTGTAAAGGAATGTTTTTTATCTTAATAGCTTCCTTTTCCTTAATGCAGTGCTGTTTTCATGTCCTCATTGTTCGTTTTTGATCTCAAGTTGCTGTAATTCTTCTCTAATCTCCACACTTCCTGGTTGTCTGTTTCCTGATAACCACAATACTGGGAGTTTTCTCTCTGTGGTCACTAATCAAGGAGGTGTGATTACTGTGTGTCTAAAACCCCTTAGCACTAATCAGTTTCGTTTTACAAACCATCACTGCCCTGTATTGGCTCTGTTTCTCTGTACATCACAGAAGCAGGAAACAGCATGCAAAAACAAAACTGAAACTGTAGGAACATGATATGATTGATTTTTATCTATTTTTAATCATTTTTAAAAGGAATCAATTAACTATTATGTCTCTATAACTCCTTTAACAACACAGAGAACATTTTCTATTGTTTCTTTAAATAAAACCCTTCCTGTGCTCCATGTTTAGAACAATGGTATTCTGTTTCAAGACTATGGGCCAGATTCACAGTCAGTTTACGCCGACGTATCTATTGATACGCCGCGTAAGCTCTAGTATGCGCCGTCGTATCTATGCGCCGTATTCAGGAAACAAGATACGCCTGAATTTTGGCTTAATACGACCGACGTAAGTCTCCTGTAAATGACCTAGATACGTCGATTCACGAACGTACTTGCGCCCGTCGCAGTAAGCTACGCCGTTTACGTAAGGCGTACGTCCGACGTAAAGTTATCCCACCTAAAGCAGGGGTAAGTCATGTTAAGGAATGGGCGCGGGAACAGCGTTGTATTTTACGTCGTTTACGTAAGTCGTACGTGAATGGGGCTGGGCGTAGGTTACGTTCACGTCGTATGCATTGAGCCGTCCTATCTTAGGGAGGCTATGCAACGTGAGTCTGAGCATGAGTGCACATGCGCCGTTCGTTCGGCCATGCATTTACATGGGGTCACGGTTAATTTTAATACAACACGCCCACTGCCTTGCTACTTTGAATTTGGCTGGCTTATGCTGGCCATTTTACGTTACGCCGGCACAAGAAAGGGAGCTAGTGCTTTCTGAATACAGTACGAGCCTCTCTATGTTACGTCGGCGTAGCGCATATCAGATGCGCTATGCCGCTCTAAAGATACGCCGATCTCTCTGAATCTGGCCCAATAAGTTCACAAGCTCAATCGCTCTAGTGAAGTGGTTCCCACAGAGCAAGGCTTCCCTCATGGGCACCAAAACAGTACCTTAAACCAAAATATCAGAAAGGAGTACCAGATCAAAGTAGAATAAAAGAGTCCAAGATCATTTTAATTGTTGATTAAAAAAAAGTCATAAAAAAGCCAATGCAATTTGAGGAAACACTGCTCACGCTTAATCAGGGCTTAACACAGGTTCAAACTTGGATGGACTTCATAGATCTATATTAGAATCGGTATTGAACTCTCCTCATGGAAAAACCATCTGACAGCAGTTGTTGAGCACCAATGCCCAGCAACAAATGAATGCTGTGTCCCAGACTTTAAAAAGGGCTAATAAACATAAAGTCCAATATTCCCCCAAAAGTTTTAGAATCCTCCAAACACCACATATGTGAAACAAAAGCCTTTATTTTTTAAATATTAATCCTGAAAAAAAGACTTTGCTGTGTATAGGACAACAACTAAAAATCACATTTTACAAAATGTCTTTAATCTCTTCCTATGCAGTTTTTCAGCTCTCCCTATCCATTTTCAACAGCTGTAGCACTGTGCCCCTTATTTAATGGGGGTAGTGGCTTATCCAACAACTCCATTAGTAAACCTCCTAAGCCTGCTGGCTGTGTTTTAAAGGACATACAAAGCATTATGTTTTTTTAAAAATAAAATCCTGGGCTAAAACTTTCCAGAATTGTGAGTTTTGAAACATAATTTGCCACAAAATTAAGTTCAAGGAGAACCCAAAGCTTATTTAAAATTATTTTTCCTTTACACCTTAAAATAATTTGGATACTTTGTGATAACAAAACAAGTATTTATACAAGAGTCTTTGGCATTTTGATCAAGGAATTGTATTTATTTTTTTCTTGCCTGTAATGAGAATCTACTTAATGCACTGTGTCATTTTCATGTAGTGCAGTTGGCTTTTTTTGTCATGTGAGGACAACTAAAAAAAAGAAAGGATGCTTCAATTTTTTTTCTATTTTTTCTATAATTATTTATTCGCTTACACTATTTCTGAAACTGCCTTCAATATCAACTCCTGTATGTGCAAACGTTAATCAGCAAATTATGTCCAATTAAAAATGATAGAATTATCCAAAACTTATTTTGGCCAGGAGAAAAATATAGAGTTTATTTGTGTATGAATGCACTAATGTCATAAGCAGACCCCTACACTTGTGAAGCTATTTAAGGCATAATTACTTTTTTCTTTTTTGTGTCTCAGTGCTTTGTTTTTTTCTCTCCCTGCATAATAAAATGGCAACTAGATTAAAAGGGTAGAGAATGTATGATGCCCTTTGCCAAAAGTATATACCGTATTTTCCGGCATATAAGGTAACCTTTTGTATGTAAAAAAATGCCTCAAAACTCGAGGGTCGTCTTATACGCCGGAACCTGTCTGTCAGACTGTCGGCATCCTTTATTCAAAAGCCGCACCTCCTCCTCAGGCTGTTCCGTTATAGGCGGAACATTAATTTATTCCCAGCGGAACCTCTGTTCAGTGTTCCACCTATCACCGATGCCTTCTCATTCTCGGCCTCGGACGAGAGGACATCCGTGATAGGCGGAACACTGAACAGAGGCTCTGCTGGGAAAATTAGTGTTCTGTCTATCACGGAACAGCCTGAGGAGGATGCACGGCTTCTGAATAATGGACGCCCGCAGCCTGACAAACTCTGCAAACAGGATAAGGTAGGGAGATCGTCGGGGCAGGCAATGGCACAGTGAGGTGGGAAATGGCACAGTGAGGTGGGCAATGGCACAGTAAAGGCCCTGGCACAGTGAGGCAGGCAATGGTACAGTGAGGTGGGCAATGGCCCAGTGAGGCAGGCAATGGCCCAGTGAGGCAGGAAATGGCCCAGTGAGGCAGGAAATGGCACAGTGAGGCAGGCAATGGCACAGTGAGGCATGTATAATGGCACAATGAGGTAGGTATGGCATAGTGAGGCATGTAATGTAATGTAATGGCACAGTGAGACATGTACTGTAATGGCACAGTAAGGCATGTAATGTAATGGCACAGTGAGGCATGTAATGTAATGGCACAGAGAGGCATGTAATGTAATGTAATGTAATGGCACAGTGAGATTTGAAAAAAAGCTGAAAAAAGCCAGTTTCTGTCAGCGGTTGTTCCTGCCAGCGGTTGTTCTGGCTACCCCTCAGCTTCCAGACAGACTAGTAGGAAGGGGGTCTTCTTATACGGCGAGTATATCCCAAAACCACATTTTTTCCTGGAAAAATTGGGGGTCGTCTTATACGGTACCTCAAATTAGACAACTTTAATAGTTCAAATGGAACACAAGATTGGCCATTTTCTCCATTGATATTTTCTCTCATGATGGAACCTCTACTGATGGCTATTAGGATAAATCCCTCTATTTCTGGCATTGACATTGATTATTTCCACAAGATAGTTTTTGCCGACGATGTTATACTCACTTTAACTAGGATGGCTCTTTCCCTGCATGCTTTGCAAGAAGAAATTGGAACATCTGGATTGTTATCTTATTACAAAGTGATTGTAACTAAATCATCCGTGCTGCCTATAGGTATAGACTGTACTACTCTTTGAAATCTGAGTTTTCCTATGTATAGGATTGTAAGAGTGTTTCCTATTTGGGCTTACAAATTACTTGGCCCTCATCTCGGATGTATGATGTTACAGTAATTACACCTAATTGTTACAGACGATTAAACAGGATCTATTACAGCTCAGTAAATATGCAGTATCTTGGGTGGGATGAGTAGCGGCCCTCAAATGCTTCCCATCCACTGTAATTACGTATATGTCCTTGGATGGGAGCAGTGATATCCTGGTCATAGCTGCAGCAATGACTGTGAAATCATTTTCCTGCAAGGTAAAAGTGATCCAAGCAGCTATGGAGACTATCAATAACTTTTACAGGCAGTGGAAGAGGGTCTCCCCCATCCTGTCACCACTGTGGCTGCTCCAGGACCATAACAGATCAGAGGCAGGGCATAGGAGCGCTTTAATAAAAACAATATATTGTATTTGATACAAAGTGATAAAATAATTATTAAAAACAAGAATGCAGTAGCATCTTCATGCAGTCAATTAACTGAGTATATGAGCCTCCTCTGAGGAAGCACTGATTTCCAAAAAAAGTGTTGGTTAGTTTTATATTTTAAGTTTTATGATTTAAACTGTGTGTTAATAAAGTTTGTATTTTTATAAATAAGAGGTTGTTTTGGTGCCCATAAAGTCCATGAACTGTGGTCCAAAAAAGTTTTGCTTGCATTTATTGAGTCAATATTGGGACATGGCGCTTTTGAACAGTTAGGGTTAACAAGCGTCCACATCGCCACCTTGTAGCCTCTTGTTAAAAATGTATCTATATAATTAGATTTATTTTATTTATTTTTTAGTATGTTTTAACACAAGAAATCAGGGGTTTGTTTATATATGATTTTGATGGTATAGTGCTGCACCTTTCCCATTTATATTGTATTTGTGTACTAGTCCGGTCCACAAAATGATGTTCAGTTGCTGACCATATAGTTAATTTTCTTCATAAGCATAGCGATAAAAAGAACATAATACTAAATGCTGGTGCCAATGTGGTCAGGTGGGACATCTTTTTTTTTATATTCTATGGGATTGTAAGAGTTTCTGGAGGTCAGTGTCCTTACAACTACTTCTCCGCAACTGGTATTGTTTGGTATAATGATGGATAAATAACCAAATCAGCAGATACTGTATATAACCTTGCCTTGTACATCTTTAGATAGGAGCATATTGCAATGATTTCATGCTGTACTTTATATTTAATGCATTGTACATCTAGGGCCCCGTACACACGGTCGGACAAAACCGATGAGAATGGACCAAGGTTTAGTTTCATCGGTCCAAACCGACCGTGTGTATAGCCCATCGGTCTGTTTTCCTTCGGTCCAAAATTTTAAAACATGCTTCAAAACCGAACCGATGGACCGCTGCCCGATCGGTCCCAACCGATGGTTAGTACAGAAAAGCATTGGTTCAAAACCCGCGCATGCTCAGAATCAAGTCAACACATACTTGGAAGCATTGAACTTCGTTTTATTCAGCACGTCGTGTGTTTGACGTCACCGCGTTCTGACCCGATCAGTTTTTGAAACGATGGTGTGTACACACATCAGGCCACTTCAGCGGTGAACCGATGAAAACGGTCCGTCGGACCATTCTCATCGGTTTGGAACGACCGTGTGTACAAGGCCTAAGACATTTGTAACTGAGTGAATTATAATGAAACTATTGAGAAATAAAAAAGTAGATAATGTTCACTTATTGATGTATTTATCAATTCAATAGATAATTCAACTGACATTTACCAAAAAAAATTTGGTGAACATTCATCCAGTGTATCAAGCCAAATTAGTTCCTTAAAATCTTTACTACAATATATGCTATATCTAAGAAAAAAAAAATGAATGTTACCTTCTCTACACATTCGTCTAGAATACCATCCATTTACAATGCTGTGAAAAAAATTCTTGTCCCCTTTCAGATGTGTTTTTTTTTTTTTTTTTTGCATATTTGTCACACCTAAATGACTCAGATCAAACAAATTGTATTATTACACACAGATAACCTGGTTAAATACAAAATGCAGTTTTTAAATGATGGTTTAATTTATTAAGGCAAAAAATATGTCAAAACCTGCCTGGCTTTATGTGATAAAGTAATTGCCCCCTAAACCTAATAACTGGCTGTGCCACCCTTGGCAGCAACAACTGCAATCAAGCATTTGAGATAACTGACAATGAGTCTTTTACATTGCTGTGGAGCAATTTTGGCCCACTCTCCTTTTCAGAATTGTTTTAATTCAGCCACATTGAGCATGAACAGCATGTGTAAGGTCATGATACAACATCTCATTTGGTTTTAAAGGGGTTGTAAAGGTAAAAAAAATCCTAAATAGCTTCTTTTACATTAGTGCAGTTCTCCTCCACTTACCTCATCCTTCGATTTTGCTTTTAAATGTCCTTATTTCTTCTGAGAAATCCTCACTTCCTGTTCTTCTGTCTGTAACTACACACAGTAATGCAAGGCTTTCCCCCTGGTGTGGAGTGGCGTGCTCGCCCCCTCCCTTGGACTACAGGAAAGTCAAGATGCTCTCTACGTTGCAGATAGAGAAAGGAGCTGTGTGTTAGTGGGCGTTCTGACTCTCCTGTAGTCCAAGGGAGGGGGCGAACAAGACACTCCACACCAGGGAGAAAGCCTTGCATTACTGTGTGGAGTTACAGACAGAAGAACAGGAAGTGAGGATTTCTCAGAAGAAATAAGGACTTTTAAAAGCAAAATTGAAGGATGAGGTAAGTGAAGGAGGACTGCACTAAGGTAAAGGAGGCTATTGCGGAAAAAAAAAATGTACCTTTACAACCCCTTTAAGTCCCGGCTTTGACTAAGCCACTCCAAAACCTAAATGTTGCTTTGTTTGAACCATTTGGAGGTGGACTTGCTGTTGTATTTCGGATCATTGTCCTGCTGCATAACCAAAGTGCACTTGAGCTTGTGGTCACAAACTGATGGCCAGACCTTCTCCCTTAGGATTTTCTGATAGAGCTCAGAATTCATGGTCCCATCAATTATGGTAAGTCGCCCACGTCGTGAAACTGCAAAGCAGCCCCAAGCCATCATGATACCTCCACCATGTCTGACTGTTTGTATGATGTTTGTGCTATGAAATGCTGTATTTGTTTTATGCCAGATGTAATGATGCACACCTTCCAACAATCATTTATTTATTGCTGTGTATGTCCCAGAATGAGAGCTCTGTTGAAGTAGATTTTGGAACCACACTACACGGCTTTGATGGGGAAATGTGTTTTTCATATAGATTTGCAAATGTTTACAACAAACACCTCTTTTGCTATTACATTGTGTTTAAGAATTGTTGGCTGTTTCTTTAATTTGGATTTACCTGTACAAGCTGCCACATTTAGCTGTGCACCCTTCTCTACTGATTGTGTGTGAAAGTGCTAACAGCATGTTAAATGTTAGACTGTCACTAGCACCCCAAAAATATCCATGCTACCCACTCTTAGAACATTTATATACAGTTCTTAATTTGTTTGCTTACTGGCTGGTGGGGATGAGCTTAGAGTTCGAGTCAAACTCATGTTCGACCTGAACATTGCCTGTTCGGCGAACAACGAACAATTAGGGGTGTTCGCTGCAAATTCGAAAAGCCGCGGTACACCCTGTTAAAGTCTATGGGAGAAATCTAAAGTGCTAATTTTAAAGGCTATTATGCAAGTTATTGTCCTAAAAAGTGTTTGAGGACCTGGGTCCTGCCCCAGGAGACATGTATCAATGCAAAAAAAGTTTTAAAAACGTCAGTTTTTTCAGGAGCAGTGAATTTAATAATGCTTAAAGTGAAACAATAAAAGTGAAATATTCCTTTAAATTTAGTACCTGGGGGGGTCTAGTATGCCCAGTGAGGCCAAACAAATATTTAAAAGTATTGAATTATGAAAACACAGCACTCACATTGCCACATCCGGGGGTGATTATAATACAAAAAAAGGAGGGGACCCAAGGGTGACCCCAAATCAGACTTTAACAGCACAGTAAACAATAGAGATAAAAAAAGGTAATTTTAATAGAAAATAGACACATACATGGTATACAAAAAGACAACAAAACTATATAAAAATCATACACATAAAATACATGGTATATAATGTGAGCCAGAGTGCATCAACGCGTTTCACCGTTAGGCTTCTTCAGGACAAATTCAGGATTCGATAATTGCAAGAGCAAGGAAAGGGGTCTTATCTTGCAAGTAAATCAATCCTGATCAGTGAGTGGCTAAGGAAGATATATCCAGTAGGGGAAAAAGTAGGGCTCATAGAAGAAGAACGCAGTTCTTACAGCAAAGGGTAAACGGAGTCAGTAGCTCTTAGGTTAAAGATGTCAAGATCTTCATGTTGCCATTGTTTGCTTCCTTTTTTTCCTCTATACAAGGCGACAACATGAAGATCTTGACATCTTTAACCTAGGAGCTACTGGTTCCTCTTACCCTTTGTTGTAAGAACTGCGTTCCTCATAGAAATGAGCCAACTCTTTTTTCCCCTATCTTCCTGAAAGATAAGTGAGACCCCTTTCCTTGCTCTTACAATTATCGAATCCTGAATGCGTCCCGTAGAAGCATAACAGTGAAAGGTGTTGATGCACTCGGGCTCACATCATATACTTTATATTCTATGTGTATGATTTTTAATATATAATTTTCAGCTTTCAGTGATCTTACACTTTGAATGACAATTGTTCCGTCATGCAACACTGTACCCATATGAAATGTGTGTACCTTTTTCACACAAATAGAGCTTTCTTTTTGTGGTATTTAATCACCACTTTTTTGGCACTATAAATTAAAAAGATCAACAATTTTGTAAATTAATGCATTTTTTTTTTGTTTCCGTTATAAAATTTGGCAAATTAGTAATCTTTCTTCAGAAATTTTGGCCAAAAGTTATATTGCTATATGTCTTTGGTAAAAATAACCCAAATCAGTATATATTATTATATTAAAAGGAGGCATCTCCATAATCTATTTGTCACTAGCTAGGCAAACTTCCAATATTCCATACATAAAGGTATGGGAGAAGGATCTTCAAAACGAATGGGACCTGGAGGACTGGCACCTATCTTTCTTCAGATCCTTTAAAGAAATCTTTAATTCCTCCCTAATATAAGCCAACCTTAAGGTCATCACTAGATTGTACCTAGTCCTCACAAGGCTGCCTCCCTTCTACCCCTTCTCTTCCCCATTATGTTTCTGGGGTTGCCACATGCTTGGTACCATGATCCACATCTGGTGGGAATGCCCGAAAATTATTGTAACTAAATCTTTCACCTCACTCGTAGAGTCACTGGACACTCGATCCCAATAAACCAAACAATTGCTCTACTTATCCATCCCACCCAGAATATCCTCAAACATACCCAGAAATTATTTTTATGCTACTAGGAGCCAAATTATCCATAGCTAGGGCCTGGAAAAAACAGCAATATCCATATAATTAACCAAAAGAAAAATATCTTGGATATGGCCCAGGAAAAAAATAGTAAGTATTATCCTAGATGAGTCAAACTAAATTGAAGCAATATGGTAACCGTGGGCTCATTATGTGGGCATCTCTCTGTTACCTGGATCCAGTGACACATGAGCGAAGAAGAGGCATCTTGGAGACCGGCAAGTAGCTTTATTCTCTCCTCTACTCTACTACTTTTTCTACCTTTTCATCTGTCTCTGCTACATTTTTTGATTACTCAGACTAAGGAAAATGTTGACAATGTTTAGAGTTACTTAGCACCTGTAAGAACCATGAACCCTCCAGTAAGTTGGGTTTAATCATCCTCGTTCCCGATTCTTTTGGGTACTCAACCTCCAAACTTAGCCCCTAGTCTCACTTAACGGCCTGGAGGCAAAAAATATGCCCCAACTTGAGGTTACGCAATGCCCCCCACGGCTATGGGAAGGGGGTGGCTTCTCCAGCTGCTCCAAGACACAGTGAGTTTCCATTGGGGTGTCAGGACAGAGGGAGGTCCCTCTAACTTTCTAATAATTTGAGATTTCCCCTACCTTCAGAAGCCCTCCTTAGGTTTAACTATTTAATCTAAACAAGATACATCTGTTTTATCTGTTGTAATCTTCTTGCATTATTTAATGTATTATTTATTAAATTTCCTATGTATTGATGTTATCTTAGAAAAAAAAACTTCAGACTTCATTTTGTCAGTTGGGAATCTCCATCAAGTGTTGTGGGAGGACACAAAATGTACTATACCCTTCCTATGTATTTTGTTTACATTTATAGTACATTCAGTATCTTCAACTGGTTAAATATTTTTTTCTTTTTTTTAAATATACTTTACGTACAAATTTATTTACTTTTATATTAATGATTATGAAGAAGGCCAGTATAAAAATAGATAATTTAAAATGAAATAAACCAGTTTTTACAGGAGCACATTTTAACTTTCTTATTGTACTTCTTTTTCAGTTTTCAATTTATTGAGAGAAACACAAATTCTCAAATTTAATGTACCTTTGCTTTTTGGTATTATTGAAATGAATATCTCAACTGTAGGGAATATTAATACTTCTATATTTTCAATATATTCCACATCACTCATTTTTACATTGGCAAATTGTTCATATTCATGAATATTTAAGGAAAGTATCTTTCATATGTTGCTAATGAGGTAATCATAGCATTGCAGACACAACTTCACCTTTTTTCAAGGACGGGTTTTGAATTGGCAAAAATTTTCACAATATTCTACGTATTAATTTAGCTGAAAAATTAAAAGATTTAGCCAGTTAGAAATTGTTTATTTGTGAGCTAAATATGCAGGAGATAAAATTAATAGGTTATTAAATCTTCTCAAACTAGGATTATCCTGATTTGGTGGAGAAAAAAGGGCTTTGGGCTGAATATTAGCTGTTTATTAAACAGGCATTGTTCAATATATTCTGATCCTGTGCACACAGCATACTCTGCATACATATGGTGCAGTCCTTGTACCTAAAAAACACTCCGACACCACAAACAGTTTAAAAGAGTTTAAAAGATACACGTAAACTTCAACACAAAGGGTTATTTAGAAAAAATAAATTAAATTAGTAATTTTGAATAGCCTGGCAATGCGGCACAATACACTCAAAATACACCTTAACTTACCTATTGTTGTAATGCTGAATTCTGCAATGTACAGCTTATGCATTGTGATATTCTACCTTGGTGCATAATCCACTACTATATACTGCACTGGGGTGACATTAACATCGATTGGTAACCCACCACAATTTGGGGCATGCATTGATGCATGTCACTCAATTCATTTGTTTGTATTAAGCCTAAAGGGCTTTATTCAAGATAAATCTATGTGCAGTGTGTTGCTGGGTGTTACTGCATGGGTGTTAAAGAGTAGACATGTGCATTCATTTTCGTCTGAATGCATTTTCGTCCCAATTTCAGGTATTTTTGTTATCTTTTTAACAAACGATAACGAAAGCACAGAAAACGAAAAACTAAAGATCCGACATAAACAAATGCTTTATTTTCGTTTTCATTGCGGTCGAATGTGCCTAACCTTAACTCTATTAGTCCAATATTATTCTACATAAAGAGAAAAGATTTGACATAGAGAGAAAAGATTCAACATGAGGCTATAATGAATTGTCGGCTACTGGCAATTCAGAGAGAATTCATTCATTAAAAAAAAAACATGGGGGCAGGGTTGTCTTAATGAGAGGGCACACCTGGGCACTGCCCAGGGGCCCCAACTGCATGGGGGCCCCATGCACTTTCCCCAAAGCAGCTGGTCCTTAAGCCCACGCTGCCCCAAAATTGGGGGCCCCATAATGGCACTGAGAGTGATGGATACACAGTGGAGGCAGGCTGGCAGTGGTGCACCGTGCTGTCCAGAATGATACCTATTATTTCATAGCCAGCAGGGAGGGGCAGGGCTGGAGTGCCAGTGATGCTCCGACACCGCCCCATGCAGCTTGAATGCTTGGGTGAGAGTGCTGGGGGAATATCTGGTGTGTAGAGGGGTCAGAGTGCTGGGGGAATACCTAGGGTGTAGAGGGGTCAGAGTGCTGGGGGGATACCTAGGGTGTAAAGGGGTCAGAGTGCTGGGGGGATACCTAGGGTGTAGAGGGGTCAGAGTGCTGGGGGGATACCTAGGTTGTAGAGGGGTCAGAGTGCTGGGGGTATATCTGGGGTGTAGAGGGGTCAGAGTACTGGGGGGATATCTGTGGTGTAGAGGGGTCAGAGTACTGGGGGGGATATCTGGGGCATAGAGGGGCCATAGTGCTGGGGAGGCATCAATCTAGCAGGCATATTATATGCACAGGACAGCTTTGTTACTTTATGTATGTAGTATTTTCCCACTGTTTCTTTGCTGTACAGAATGATTGTCCATGTAGTTAATGCGGAGATCCGCTTGTCTGCCTCCTACCTACTTGATGTACCAGGACTGTCTCCATTGTAGGGGAACCAGAGCATTACTTTGCCCAGGGGGCCATGATGCTATTAAGACGGCCCTGCGTGGGGGTCCCCCCAAATTCAATTACCAAGCCCTTCAGGTCTGGTATGGATATTAAGGGGAACCCCGCCGTCAATTTTTAATTTTTTAATTTGGGGTGGAGTTCCCTTTAAAATCCACACCAGACCTGAAGGGTAAGGGGTTAACATTAGTGAGCATTCAAGGAGCATTTTTATAGCACTGATCAATGTAATAATGTCACTGGTTCCCAAAAAGTGTGATTTGGGGTCAGATTTTTCCACTACAATATCGCAGTCCCACTAAAAATCACAGATTGCCACCATTATTGGTAAAACAGTAAAAAAATAAAAGTCTAAATCTATCCCATAGTTTGAAGATGCAATAACTGTTGCGCAACCCAATCAATATACACCTATTAATTTTTTTTTTACCAAAAATATGTAGAAGAATATATATATATCGGCCTAAACTGATGAATAAATTAGTTTTTATATATGAGGTGATCAAATACCACCAAAAGAAAGCTCTATTTATGGGGAAAAAGAACATCAATTTTGTTAAGGTACAGCATTGCATGACTGCAAAATTGTCAGTTAAAGCAATGCAGTGCTGTATTGCAGAAAATGGCCTGGTCATAAAGGGGGCAAATCCCCTTTAAAATCCATAACGGAGCTACTATGAGGTAGGTGAAAATAGAGAAAGTAGCTGCTCATGTGCCAACATCCCTTGAAGATATATATATAAGTAGATAAGTAGAAAAAAGTTGAATAAGTTTTTATTTAAAAATAAAATACAAATTATTTATTTTTACAAACTGTACACAAGATATTTTAGACAATACATGTTACAATTGGGTTGTATGATCTATCCAGATACAATATACTTGAAAGGAGAAACACCAAACAGAGAATGCTGATGGAAAACATCATCAGCAAGATTGCCTAATCTAGCTTCTGAATGATTGAATCCATAATCAAAACCTCCAAAAAACTCCAGAATCCAACAAACTCATAACTACTTTCAAATGCTCTCTCCTCCCTCTCTCTCTCTCCAGCCAAAATGGCACCAACATATGTTTTTTTAACATCTTTTATTTATTTTCAAATATTTTATTTTAAATTACCCACAATGCCAAACAAAATATGTTAAAAAACATGTGTCTTGCCATTTTGGTTGGAGAGAGAGGAGAGAGCATTTGAGAGTAGTTGTGAGTTTGTTGGAGTTTTTTGTAGTTTTGTAGAGTTTTCGGAGGTTTTGATTATGGGTTCAATCAATCAGAAGCTAGATGAGGCAATCTTGCTGTATGTCTTGTGAAGGCTGCGGAGAAGGAGAAAGTTGAAGGAGAAGAGAAGCAGCAGGCGTGGTCGGTTCTGGACGCATCTGATATTATCTCAGCATATCTCTTTTGGGTACTTTAACAACTTGTATGCCCAACTTTGTATGCATCTGGACTAATTCCATTCCTTTACATGGATTTCTGTGCCGGTCTTTTAGGACCTGTTGGAGAGTCTCAGGCCAAGGTTGGCGAGGATGGACACCTTGATGCGGAGCAGTGTGTCCCCGGAGGAAAGGCTGCTTGTGACACTCAGGTAAGTGACTTTTTTGATAAGGAATATATACATATATAGGTTAGGGTTAGGACCTAGGGTTAAAGGTTAAGGTTAGGGCTTAGGGTTAGGACCTAGGGTTGGGGTTAGGGCTAGGGTTATGACCTAGGGTTAGGGCTTATGGTTAGGGCTTAGGGCTAGGGTTAGGACCTAGAGTTAGGGTTTAGGATTAGGACTCAGGATTAGGATTATGACCAAGGGTTAGGGGTTAAAGTTAGGACTTAGGGTTAGGACTTGGATTAGGGTTAGGACCTAGGGTTAAGATTAGGGCTTATAACCTAAGATTAGGGTTTGGTCTTGGTCTTAGGATTTAGGGTTAGGGGTTAAGGTTATGGATAGGGCTTGTGGTTAGGGGTTAGGGTTAGGATATGGGGTTAGGATACAGGATTAGCGGTTAGGGTTAGGACTTATTAAAAAAGCCTTTTGATTAAAATGCTCAGGGTGATGTTCCACTGATCCTAGCCTGGTTCCAGATATATTAGATGTATTTAGATAATGCTTGGTAGTGGTCCTATTAAAGCTTCAATAACCATGCATAATCCATATATTAGGGTAAAACAAAATAATCTCCCATAGTGTAGTAGTTAAAAATCAATGTATCAAGTGCCCTGATGAAGTCACGTGCCGTGCCGTAACTCATAGGGCATCCCAGACCTGAAGTGATGTTATAGACTGGCCTGCTACAAAACAAAGTGATTTTTATTGATTTAAACACAAGAGTTACTATTTTTTTTTAAATACATTGGGCCAGATTCACATACTGATACTCCGGCGTACTTTCAAATTTGCTGCGTCGTATCTTTATTTTGAATTCTCAAACAAAGATACGACGGCATTTGGCTAAGATCCGACAGGTGTACGGCTTCGTACGCCTTCGGATCTTAGGATGCAATACTTCGGCGCCCGCTGGGTGGAGTTCGCTTCGTTTTCCGCGTCGGGTATGCTAATTAGCTGTTTACGGCGATCCCAGAAGGTACACGCGGTCGTCGCATTCTCTTCCGTCGTCGCTAGTCGACTTTTCCCGTCGTAAAGTTGCGACTGCTATTTCAATGGCTTATATTTAGACCAGCCATGTTAAAGTATGGCCGTCGTTCCCGCGTCGAATTTTGAATTTTTTTTTGCGTAAGTCATCCGGGAATAGGAAAGAACGTAACGCACGTCGCCGTTCCAAAAATTATGTCGGTGCCGCGTCATTTCGCGCAAAGCACGGCGGGAAATTACAAAACAGAGCATGCGCAGTACGTTCGGCGCGGAAACGCGCCTAATTTAAATGATACACGCCCCATTTGAATTAGGCGGGCTTGCGCCGGACGGATTGACGCCGGCGCAAGTTTACAGGCAAGTGCTTTGTGAATCAAGCACTTGCGCTGATAACTTGCGGCGGTGTAACGTAAATGGGATACGTTACGCCGCCGGATTTGTACATGAATCGGGCCCATTGATTTTAACTACTACATTATGGTAGATATACTTATATTTACCCACCTATAAATCTGGCAGATGGAGTTTTTAAATGGACTACTATCAAGGATTATATAAATACATCAGATAGACCAGGAACCAGGCTAAGATCGGTGGATCATTGTACTGTAATTAAAAGGCTTATTTGATAACCTTTTACAGTGAAAGTTTTTGGAGCACAGAGGTGTCACAAGGTGGCAAAAGCACACCATTTAATTTACATATATTCACACAAGAAGCACTATTTGGAAATGTGTTATCATAGCTTCCACATCACTGCTGAAGATGCACCTTTGAAATGGACTGCACAATTGTCATGCACTTTATATGGAGGAATTGGGCAAATTCTTGTTTCGGCTGAACATTTCCCTTTTCGGGCCATTTGCCGAACACCTGAATTTGCAGGGTTTTCGCTGGCTGTTCACCCCAATGAACACCCTGCAATGCACTGCACGCTGCACAGTGCATTCTGCACCATGATTGGGAAAAGCTTTTCTGAATCTGGTCACAGGGTAAGCTGGTTGTTAAGGAGTAAGGCCAGGAAGCCGGCTGCAGCATCCTTAACAACCGCTGAGTCAACAGCTGTCAATGGGTTTCCCCACTGACAGCTAAATAATAAAAAAGTGTCAGTTAAAAAATAAATGAAAAAAATGGCAAAGGGTCCCCCCAGTCAATACTAGACTCTTATCCAGGCATGCAGCCTGGCAGTTCAGGAAAGGGGACGAGTGAGCACTTCCCCTCCTGAACCATACCAGATCAAATGCCCTCAACATGGGGGGTGGGTTCTTTGGGGCAGGGGTGCCCTACCCCAACCCCAAAGCACCTTGTCCCCCACCTGGCCAAGTCACCCAGTGGCTCTGCCCCTTTGTGACATTATATGCCCAGCATGCACCAGTCTGTTAAGTCAGAAGTAGAAGGTGCCACCGGGTGATGTAGCCAGGTGGCCAAGCCCCTTACCTATATAAGAAATGTCAAAGTGTAGAGCAGGCATTCCGCAGGAGGACCTTTTTTTTAAATAAAGGAATTGTCAAAAACTTGTCTCTTGTGTTTATTACTTTTTGTTTTTTTTTGCGTGAAGGGGTAGGGGGTACTATGTACCCAATACCCATTCACAAAGGGGGGCAAGATCTGGGGCCCCCCTTGGTAAAGATTCAGATAAGCCCCATGCCCGCAGACCCCCAAAACCACTGGCCACAGTTTATGAGGATGAGACCTCAGTCCCCATCAACATGGGGATAAGGTGCTTTGTGGCCTGGTATGGTTCAGGAGAGAGGGGCGCTCCCTCCTTCCCTTCCCTTTTCTGACCTGCTAGGCTGCATGCCCTGATAAGGGTTTGTTTTATTTTGGGGGGACCCTACAACTTTTTTTTTTAAAGTTTGGCTTGGGGTTCCCCTTTCAAATCCATACCAGACCCGAAGGGCCTGGTACAGACTGGGGGGGACCCTACACAATTAGTTTTTCTTATTTTTTTTCAATAGCCAGGTGCTGACAATTGTAACTGCAAGTTATTTTAAATGTTTTTATGTTTTCTTTAGAAATATCATTTTTGCTGAAGCCTGTTGTATGCATGCTACAAATGCGTCACTTTGCAGGCACATTAATGGGACCCCCCCAGGCACTATATTTAAGGACTTTTTCATTTTTACTCTTGCACTGTAAGCATAATTAAAATCACTACTCCTGAAAAAACGATTGTTTAAAAAATATATATTGATACATGTCCCCATAGCAGTACACAGACCCCCATACCCCTTTTATGGCCAATTGCTTGCATTTAAGCCTTAAAATAGGCACTTTGATTTTTCCTGTTCCTGTTCGCCGTTTGGGTTAAAACATTTCTCTTGTTTGGGAGTTCTGCTGTAAACTGAACAGGGGGGGGGTGTTTGGCCCATCCCTATTTATATGTATATCACAATTATGATATACATCACAGCATATGAAATGATTATGATTTGCTGGTGCACTTGCGCAACACTAATCTTTGTATACAAAATGATAATACATTAGGTAAAATAGTCAGATTTACTAAAAGAGTTCAGAAACTTCACATATTAAATTGTGTATATTTACTTAATGTATCCAGGCATGTGAAGATGAAATAAGTAAACAGGAATTCGTTTTTCATGTGATTAGCTAATGCTAATTGAAGTGAATATTTGTACAATTTATTGTGTGAAAAATGTGAACTCCTTTAGTAAATGCCTTAATATTTTCCATGATTTTTTTCAGTAACTGTGATAAACAATACCATAATAGATTTTATACAAAGCATAGTATGGCACAGATAACAATGAGAATGTAACTTTACTGACCTCTACAGTAAGTTTAATCATAGTCATTGCTTATAAGCACTAAATCCACTTACATATTTGCTATGCAATTGCAAATTTAACTCAGGATATTTATTCATTTTAATATTTATGGTGACTATTTTTTTTATGTTACCCATACCAAAATAAATAATATTTAAATGATGTAATATATTTGTGTTTCAGATAATTACAGAATCAGCCCAGAAGTCTGAAAGTGAAATTACAATGTGACAAGGTTTCAGATCTCATGTTTGTAATTAAACTGTGTGTCAATCAAGGCAAAATAGAACTGAGATAATATATTATCATAATTACAAGTTTGTCCAATTACAGAAACTACCATTACTTAAGTGATTTTAAAAGAATCAAATTATAATATTTTAAAAGTTGAATACAGTTACTTGTATACATTTTATTTAGTTAGATGGAGGGGTTTGTAGCATGGATAGCAATAAAGGACACACACAGTCATCCAAGTGTTTTTTTTTGTTTTTCACTTACCTATTTGCTTACATTTTATACAGTTTATTAGTCAAGTCATTTCAAAGTGGTGATAATAATAGCAGCCCAAACTTTTTTCCCCACTTTAATGATTAACTCGTTATTGACCCTGAGGTAATAAAATAAAGCCCACAGGTATAACAGCTTATTTTGCTTCTAAAAATCCTGGGAAAGCTTCATCTGCAATCAATAGAGCAATTCATAAATCATCAATAAGAAACATTCACAGTTAGCCCTGGGATTTAATTTAAATTATGAAAATCAAATTAATATGTTGCCCCTCATTTGTCAAAATATACACATTATTACAAAATATAAAGAGAATATATATAGATATAGACATATCTAGATATATCTTGACCAAAACCTTTGGCTAAAAACTCTCAATATGTAATTTGGTGAAAAAAAAATCACATTTTTATTGTCAGTAGTTTCACATTAATGATAAAGAGATTGTTCAGCCAGGTTTCCAAAAAAATTAATTCAGCAGCTACAAAAGCTGTACCTGCTGACTTTTAATAAACAGACACTCACCTATCCAGTAATCCAGCACTGTTCTCACCTGGGCTGGTTCTTCTCAGATCTTCAGGTCCCCAACATCAGCATGTTAACTGTTGGAGGCCGGCTGTGACCCCTTGCGTCTTCACAATCTGGTTTCCACTCACATGTCTAAGCCACACTGCACCTTGTGAAAGTTCCCAAGGTTTCCTTGGACCTGCGATGTGTACCAACAGATTTCAGATGGGGGGCACCAAAGTAGGTGCAAGAGTACCTGTCAAAACTAGGTACCCCCCTCAAAAAGAATAATGTGCCAAAAGTTTAAGTGGGGGGAGAAATTAGACTTTTGTTTTTTGATGAGATATCGGGGGTCTAAAAAAGATCCCCAAATCTCTTTTTTTGAGACAGCGAAAGGGACTGAAGATATTCGCTTTCTCTGTAGCACTTTACTTGAATGAATAAGGAATCTGTATAGAGATTCCTTATTCATTTGTTACTATATATCTGCTGTCAGTGGGACATATAGGAGTGATCTATAGTGATTGCTGCCTGCGCCCTGTGTACTACAGGGGGGCTTGGTAAACACATGTTTACCAAGCCCCCCAACCTCAAATTTCACCCCTACCCACACCACTGCCCCCCTCCCCCCATGATCCCCAGCCAGAGATCAATGTGGCCAGCATCTGCAGGCTGATGGAGGGAAAGGAAGGATGCCGCTGGAGAAGGGATGGGGGTGATTTGACTGGTGGGGGGACACATCTGGTACCTCCCTAAGCCCCATGCAAAACTTGAAGCCGGCAGGAGCTACAGTGGGGAGATGCCAGCTTCTAAAGGTAGCTGCGTGGGATCCCTTTGCAGAGGGGGGGGGGGTCCGATTAGGTGGAGGGAGAAATCAGTGCTGGGGAGAAGAAGGGGATGAAGGATAGGAAAGTGGTGGCAGTTGGAGAAGCAGGGGCAGGTAATCAGCGACATTGAGGGGGCAGTCACATTTCAGATTAATAACTCTGATCAGCGGGTTGTAAGTCGCTGTCCCTGATCACTGCCACACCAGTTATATGATGATGCTGTACTGAATCAGTGCCTCCTTATCAGTGCCACCTCATCAGTGCCCATCAGTGCCACCTAATCAGTGCCCATTAGTGTAGCCTCATCAGTGTCTATCAGTGAAGAAGAAAACAACATTTTATAACAGGGGTACCACTGGGGTTTAGCAAAAAATAAAACCCCAACGGTGATCAAATACAACCAAAATAAATCTCTATTTGTGAGAAGAAAATTATAAAAAATTTGTTTGGGTGCAGCATTGCATGACCACACAATTGTCATTAAAAGTCTGAAAGCTGAAAATTGGCCTGAACAGAAAGGGGGAAGTGCCCTGTATTGAAGTGGTTAAAGAAGTGCATTTGTGAGGTCAGGCACTGATTAAGTATGAGAAGGCCTGGCTTGCAGTCTCCACTCTGATTCATCCCAAAAGTGTTCTATTGGGTTGAGGTCAGGACTTTGTGCAGGTCAGTCAAGTTCTTCCACCCCAAACCCACTCATCCATGTCTTTATGGACCTTGCTTTGTGCACTGGTTCACAGTCATGTGGGAACAGGAAAAGCTGTGATAGAGAGAGAGAGAGCCACGCTGCCCAGCACTACCAGAGAGTGAACCACGCTGCTCAGCACCACCAGAGAGAGAAAGACTGAGTCACTGCCAGGGTACAGACATGCTACACTACTGACAAGAGTCGCCCCTGGGGAACCCAGAGTGAGTGATCGTCCAGCCAGAGGGATCACCAGAAAGAGGGTGTCAGTCCCGGAAACTGAGGTGACTACGCCAAGTGCAACTGAAACACAGGGCTGAAACACCTTATAAGGGCAGGTAACCAGAGAGGGGGGTGTTGAGCCAAAATTGTGGTCACAGGGTGGAAAGTGCCAGGGAATCTGTCTAAGGATGCCAACCCATTCCATATCTTATCCACTAGCAATTATGATCTACAATTTTCTACCTCATGTCTTTTCAATTGCACTGTGCTACTTTAAGGAAGTATGTGTGTCCTATCTTGTACTCATGGGAAGCTGTTCATTGTTTTTCATACTGTTTTATATTATTTATTGATGGCATTATATGTCCTTGATGTCCATGTTTCATATGTGAAGCCATATGCCATGAGTTCCCAAGTTGATATGTGTCTTTAATGTCCATTATAGTCATGTTTCTATGCACAGCCCCATTGATTCAGATTATTTTTCATGTCAATAAACATGTTTCCCTTTTATATACTCCCACCCTGTCCTGAACCTCATTTAAAGTCCCAATCTCTTTGTTTCATATCTGTATTAGGGATGGAAGCACAGACATGTGCTTCATTTAAAGTCCCACCTATGCGTATGCATAGTTCCCCCCTTCTTTGTTGTACTTTAATAGGGATGGAGGTTCTTGAACTTAGCTGGCAGTTCTCCCCTGCCATCTATGTGGGTAGTTTCAGTTCCCCCTTTGTGGCTATGTACCATTATTGGGGACCTGCTCTCATTCGAGACATGCTCACCCTGTCCATGAGACTTATGGCACTGGTGCGTTTTTTCAGTCTGATGGGGTTTGTTGTTATGTTGTCATTGATAGCCTTTTTGTGTTGTCACCTACCCGGAAGCTGCGATGCGCTCTTTACGTCCTCCCTCTGCCCCTTCTCCCGCCCTCCAGGTGGGATGTTCTTTGGGGAATTGGGCGGCGGCCACAGCGCATCGACGCCACGCCTACGTGACCCGCGTCTGATGCCATTTGTGACGTCATGACGCAGGCCGCGGTACATCCATTTTAGCCTTTTGCAGCCCATGGGGAACATCCTCTTTCGTGGGAGGAGTCTTTCCCGCCCCGATCGGAGCCCCTCCCGGCATACGTCCGGCCTGCGTGACATTGGTGTGCGCCAGTGTGCGGCATTGAGCAGGGATGGGGGGTATATATAGGCTGCCTGCACACAGTCTTTTCCATTTCCATGAGATAACGCCACACTGGTGAGGGACTCCTTGTCCCTGGTCACTCAACACCCATGTAATTTTTTGCCATTTTTGGTTTCTGCCACCAGATTCCAATCTGGTTGGTGCATTTTGTTCATACTCTATTTATTATTATTTTTTAGACAGATTCCCTGGCACTTTCCACCCTGTGACCACCATTTTGGCTCAACACCCCCCTCTCTGGTTACCTGCCTTTATGAGGTATTTCAGCCCTGCGTTTGAGTTGCACTTGGCGCAGTCACCTCAGTTTCCGGGACTGACACCCTCTTTCTGGCTATGGTTCAGCATTCACTCACTCCCACCATCTACACCATGTATTTGGTATGTAAGCTTAGGACTGTCATACATGTTGTTCATGTATGCTTAATGTCATTGTAGACTAAAATATAATCTAATCCTCCAGATTTGGAAGCATCAGCCCCTGATGAGTGCACAAGCACGAAATGCGTCAAAGAAATTAAGGATGCCAACCCATTCCATATCTGATCCACTAGCAATTATGATCTACACTTTTCTACCTCATGTCTTTTCAATTGCACTGTGCCACTTTAACTACTTGCCGTCGCCGCACCGTCATTATACGTCCACAAGGTGGCTCTCCTAGGCGAGACCACGTAAATGGACGTCCTACCTTTTAGCCGCCACTAGGGGCGCACGCGCGCCGCCGACTCCCGTGCGTGTGCCCGGCGGGCGCGATCGCCGCCGGGCACAAGCGATCGCTCGGTACAGAGCGGGGAACGGGAGCTGTGTGTGTAAACACACAGCTCTCGTTCCTGTCAGCAGCGGAAATGCTGATTTTCTGTTCATACAATGTATGAACAGAAAATCAGTGTTTCCCCTAGTGACCCCCCCCCACAGTAAGAACACACCCAGGCATACTTAACCCCTTCCCCGCCCCCTAGTGTTAACCCCTTCACTGCCAGTGGCATTTTTATAGTAATCTAATGCATTTTTATAGCACTGATCGCTATAAAAATGCCAATGGTCCCAAAAATGTGTCAAAAATGTCCGAAGTGTCCGCCATAATGTCGCAATACCGAAAAAAAAATCGCTGATCGCCGCCATTACTAGTAAAAAAAATATTAATAAAAATGCCATAAAAATACCCCCTATTTTGTAAACGCTATAACTTTTGCGCAAACCAATCAATAAACGCTTATTGCGATTTTTTTTACGAAAAATATGTAGAAGAAAACGTATCGTCCTAAACTGAGGAAAAAAAATGTTTTTTTATATATTTTTGGGGGATATTTATTACAGCAAAAAGTAAAAAATATTTATTTTTTTCAAAATTGTCGCTCTATTTTTGTTTATAGCGCAAAAAATAAAAAACGCAGAGGTGATCAAATACCACCAAAAGAAAGCTCTATTTGTGGGAAAAAAAGGACGCCAATTTTGTTTGGGAGCCACGTCGCACGACCGCGCAATTGTCTGTTAAAGCGACGCAGTCCCGAATCGCAAAAAGTACTCTGGTCTTTGGGCAGCAATATGGTCCGGGGGGTAAGTGGTTAAGGAAGTATGTGTGTCCTATCTTGTACTCATGGGAAGCTGTTTATTGTTTTTCATACTGTTTTGTGTTATTTATTGATGGCATTGTATGTCCTTGATGTCCATGTTTCATATGTGAAGCCATGTGCCATGAGTTCCCAAGTTGATATAATATGTGTCTTTAATGTCTATTATAGTCATGTTTCTATGCACAGCCCAATTGATTCAGAGAGTGTATCACACATTATTTCAATAACCATGTTTCCCTTTTATATACTCCTACCCTGTCCTGAACCTCATTTAAAGTCATTGTCTGTTATGAGACCCGAAAAACTGCAGATTCTGTGGGTGAGTCTGTTTTCTGGAGCTCGGTGGGTGAAGTTATGATGTCAGTAGACTCCCCACCCGCCTCTACACTCCCCTTGTCAACATGCATTTTTTCCTATGTATTCCTTACACTAAATTCTGCTATGATCACTAACATCCAGTCAAAATCCAGAAAAGTAACCACATGACTTCAGAAAAATAATGCCTGTCTCCAGGCTAGTGCATGAGATATGTAAATAACCTGCTGTTGCAACTGTGATCAGGTGACCTCAGACACACACACTGCAATTCTGCACAGCTCTCACTAGATACATCTAACCTAAATCAGATCACTTGTCTGTGTATATTCTGCTTTCTGTTCTGTGTTTTCACTGCAATATACATGCATTTCCTCATCACACTGAACTGTGGATCACAGATGATGACATCCAGTCAAAACACAGTAAATGCAGCCAATCCTGGGAGAGCTGGAAGGGAGAGGAGGGGAGGGGAGAGGGATGTGAATTGTGAACTTTTTACACAGGATGTGCCTCTGTCTCAGGCTAGTGCATGAGATATGTAAATAACCTGTCACTCACAGCAAGGGGGCAGAACGGACTAAGGTTTTTCTCTGTAAAGCCTCGTACACACGCTTGGTTTACTCAGCAAGAACCAGCAAGAAAAGTGCTGGCAGAGCTTTCTTGGTAAGTATACCGAGCGTGTGTACAAGGCTTTCAGGTTTCTCAACAAAAAGACTGCCCAGAATCTAGACGTAAGATTCTCTGCAGTTTTCTTGCCAAGAAACCCGAGAGTGAGTATACTTACCTGTCGGCGTGGAAACCTGCGCATGCTCTAAATGACTTTGACACATGTGCAGTAGCTTCCTAGGCATAGGTAGGGTGCAGCATGATGGCGGTAACGGCATTGAATGTGATGAGCGCATGCTCGTTGTACGCAATGACATCACCGCGTTCTTGCCTATCAAGAGAACTGCGGTTCTTTTGAAAGGAGAGTCTGTACACTCGGGTGGCAAGAGACTTTTGCCAAGAATCTCGTCATAGAAAACAACGGCCCAGATTCAGGTAGATCGGAGCAATATTTGCGTGGGCAAAGAGCAAAGATTTTTCTCTGCGCCCACGCAAATATTTTGATTTGCCCAGCGATTCACGGAGCAGTAGCTCCGTAAATTGCGCGGGCGCTATGCTAATTAGCCCTGCGTAAGGGCGCCTAATGTAAATGATCCCGCCGGGGGCGGGAATCATTTAAATTAGGCGCGCTCCCGCGCCGAGCGAACAGCGCATGCTCCGTCGGGAAACTTTCCCGACGTGCATTGCGGCAAATGACGTCGCAAGGACGTCATTTGTTTCTAAGTGAACGTGAATGGCGTCCAGCGCCATTCACGAATCACTTACGTAAACGACGTGAAATTTTAATTTCACGAGCGGGAAGCGCAGCTATACTTTAGCATTGGTTGCCCCTGCTATTAGCAGGAGCAACCTTGCGCTAAAGTTGCCGTACGGAAACTCCGTACCTTGCGTGCGCAGGGCCCGCGCAACTTTTGTGAATCGGTGGTAGTATGCAATTTGCATACTATACGCCGATCACAATGGCCGCGCCCCCTTGCGGCCAACGCAAGAATGCAGCCTGGGATGTGAAGGCATAAGGAGGCTTATGTCTGTCAGATCCTAGGCTGCAGTCGGTGTAACAAGGTTCCTGAATCAGGAGCACTCGTTACACCGGAGCAAGTAAGCCCTTGCGCCGCGCAACCTGCTTCTTGAATCTGGCCCAACGTTTTTTTCCTGACGAGATTCTGACCCGGGTGCACAGGGCTTTAAGTCTGTTTTATTTCACTTTACAATAAAAGAGGATTGCTCAGAGCTGGCAAGACTGGGCACAGATTATAGGAAATCTTATACCCTACATTGTGACATCAAAAAAACATCAAAAAAAATAAAAAATCAGGTTTACATCCACTTTAAGATTGTAAATTCTCTATATATATTGAGATATTGGGGGATTGTTCAGCTTAGTGGTAGATGCGTTTTCATGTAGTGAGTCCACATCAGACAGACATTTGTAGTTAAGGGCCTGGTAGCCTATGTTTATTAAATGATAAAAACAAAACAAAAATCCACAAAAATCCACTCAGGAATCCCACGCAGGGGTTTTAGTGTCATTCAGACATAACTGGAAATACAAGCCCACCTGGTTACTCTTCAACAGCACTGCTGCTATAGGTACTGGTTCTTCAATCACCCAGCTCCTCCAGGCCCACAGACTTGGATGCACACCACTTTGGACTTCTTAAACGCACTCAAGCTTAAAGCCCCTCAATGCAATCTTAAATGTTTTACCTGTCCTGTCAGGGAGAGAGGAGACCGATCTGTGCCCCTTGTACATATGGACACAGATCGGTCACCTCCCCCAGTCACCCCCCTTCCCCTACAGTTAGAACACTCAATAGGCTACACATTTAACCCCTTCCCTGCCCCCTAGTGGTTAATCACTTACCTGCCAGTCACATTTATACAGTAATCAATGCATATTTATAGCACTGTTCACTGTATAAATGTGAATGGTTCCAAAAATGTGTCAAAAGTGTCCGATGTGTCCACTATAATGTTGCAGTCCCGAAAAAAAACACAGATCGCCGCCATTCCTAGTAAAAAATAAATAAAAAGAAAAACATTATGTCCCCTATTTTTTAGGCAATATAACTTTTGCGCAAACCAGGTTATTGTGATTTTTTTTTTTTACCAAAAATATGTAGAATAATACGTATCGGCCTAAACTGAGAAAAAAATGTTTTTGTTTTTTTAAAAAAATGGGATATTTATTATAGCAAAAAGTAAAAAATATTGTGTTTTTTTTTCAAAATTGACGTTCTTTTTATTTATAGCCCAAAAAATAAAAACCGCACAGGCGATCAAATACCACCAAAAGAAAGCTCTATTTGTGGGGAAAAAAAGAACGTCAATTTTGTTTGGGAGCCACGTCCCACGACCGCGCAATTGTCAGTTAAAGCGACGCAGTGCCGGAAGCTAAAATCTCGTCTGGGCAGGAAGGGGGTGTAGAGTAGGCAAGTGGTTAATAATGAAGTTGGAAAAACGTTGTTTTTTGGACATGCTGAAAAACAACGTTTTCTTTCATGCTGAAAAATGATCGTGTGTACGCGGCATTAGAATTGGATTAGTTATAGTATTTGTTAAACCATAGATTCAACCTGTAGACTTTTTTAAGCATCGCCTATGGAGATTTTTAAAGGTAAAAGTTTGTTGCCATTCCACGAGTGGGCGCAATTTTGAAGCGTGACATGTCTTATTTTTTTAATAAAAAAAAGCATATTTTTTCCCAAAAAAGTGCACTTGTAAGACCTCTGCGCAAATACGGTGTGACAGAAAGTATTTCAACGACCGCCATTTTATTCTCTAAGGTGTTAGAAAAAAATATATATAATGTTTGGGGTTCTAAGTAATTTCCTACCAAAAAAAATGTTTTTAACTTGTAAATACCAATAGGAAGATTCATAGCGAGTTACGCCGGCGTATCAGTAGATACACCGTCGTAACCCTGAATCTACGCCAGCGTTAATTTAAGCGTATTCTGGAAACCAGATAAGCTTAAATTAGGCTAAGATATGAGTGGCGTAAGTCTCCTACGCCATCGTATCTTAAAGTGTAATTTTTAGGCTGGCTGCTAAGTGGCGCTTCCGTTGAGTTCAGCGTAGAATATGTAAATGACTAGATACGCCGATTCACGAACGTACGTGCGCCCGTCGCAGTAAAGATATGCAGTTTCCGTAAAGCTGCCCCTAGGAGGCATAGTCAATGTTAAGTATGGCCGTCGTTCCCACGTCGAAATTTGAAAAATTTACGTCGTTTGCGTAAGTCGTCCGTGAATGGATCTGGACGTAATTTACGTTCATGTCGAAACCAATACGTCCTTGCGGCGTACTTTGGAGCAATGCACACTGTGATATGTACACAGACGGCGCTTGTGCCGTTCGTAAAAAATGTCAATCACATCGGGTCACGAGTAATTAACATAAAACACACCCCCCATCCTCATTTGAATTAGGCGCGCTTACGCCGGCTGCATTTACACTATGCCGCCGTAAGTTAGAATACAGTATTGCCTCTCTGACTTAAGGCGGCGTAGCGTAAATACGATACTCTACGCCGCCTTAAAGTTGCGGCGGCGTCTATGAATCTAGGTACAAATCTCAGAAAAAGGCTTGGGGCTTAAGTGGTTAAGGTATGTTTGTTTTGAGAAGGAATCACAAGTGTTAACGTCAACACCTAGTCTGTTTACATAAGTCCACGGAGCCACAGAAAGTTAGTCACTAACACCTAGATTCAGGTACGGCGGCGCATCTTTCCGACGGCGTAGCGTATCGTATTTACGCTATGCCGCCGTAAGTCAGAGAGGCAAGTACTGTATTCACAAAGTACTTGCCTCCTAACTTACGGCGGCGTAGCGTATATGCGGCCGGCGTAAGCGCACCTAATTCAAATGAGGATTGGGGCGTGTTTTATGTTAATTACTCGTGACCCGACGTGATTGAATTTTTTTTACGAACAGCGCATGCGCCGTCCGTGTACATATCCCAGTGTGCATTGCTCCAAAGTACACCGCAAGGACGTATTGATTTCGACATGAACGTAAATTACGTCCAGCCCCATTCACGGACGACTTACGCAAACGACGTAAAATTTTCAAATTTCGACGCGGGAATGACGGCCATACTCAACATTGACTACACCTCCTAGGGGAAGCTTTATATTTACGCGACATATCTCTTACGGAAACGGCGTATCTTTACTGCGACGGGCACACGTACGTTCGTGAATCGGCGTATCTAGTCTCTAGTATCTAGGAGACTTACGCCACTCGTATCTTAGCCTAATTTAAGCGTATCTGGTTTCCAGAATACGCTTAAATTTACGACGGTGCAGATTCAGGGTTACGAAGGCGTATCTACTGATACGCCGGCATAACTTGCTCTGAATCTGCCTATAAGAGTTACCAAGTCTAAATTTACCAAGTTATCATTCAAGTATTGAAATATGGTATTTTGTAATAAGAGCTTGTGGTAGAAATGTGATTATCATCTGTATTCCCATATATACCGTATTGATCGGCATATAACACGCACCGGCGTATAACACGCCCCCCAAGCTTAGGAGGGAAGTTTAAGGAAAAAAGTGTTTAGGAGGGAAGTTTAAGGAAAACTTGTCTTGCCCAGCATCCATCAGCAGCCTTGTCCAGCATCCATCTGCAGCCTTGTCCAGCATCCATCTGCAGCCTTGCACAGAGTCCATCCAGCCTTATACTGTAAGTGTCCCTCTGCAGCCTTATAAGTGTTCATCTGCACCTTGCCCAAAATTGCAGCATTATGTATTTTTTAATTTAGTGCCTCAGCCGAGCTATACAGAGCCGGATTTCCTGTGTATTCAGCTTCTCTCGGCGGGACAGGGCGTGACTGCGAGCAGAGCCAAGCCTAGCCGAGTACACAGTACGATCGGCTCAGCTCTGTCTATGTCGGCCGTGCTCAGAAACAGCGGTACGATTGGCTCAGCTCCGTCTATGTCGGCGACGCTCAGAAACAGCAGAGATCGGCGTATAACACACACCCACGATTTTCCCCTGATTTTAAGGGGGAAAAAGTGTGTGTTATACGCCGATAAATACGTTATTTGATATTTGAAAGTATATACATTTTTGTATTATCACAAAATACATCTGATATTATTTTACACTGCATTTTTAGTTAATAAATATATATTTTTGGCATATCTTTGTTATCACTTGTCTTCAAAATAGCACGGATAAAACAACTTGAATTCATTGGTTTAATTCATTTGTGGAAAAATTCTAAAATCTCCCTAAAACCACTGATTTTGCATAGCTCCATAAATATAATGTTTTAATATTTCAGTATAAACATTCTGACAGTATTTAGAGGCTGTCAGTTTAGCTGCAGTTAAAGAAAATAGACTTTGATGTTTCCAGGACCCAGTTATAAACTCTAAACATGGCTAAAGGCATTTGAACGTGTCTATATGTGTTTAACCACTTATGCCCAGGCTATAGCAGAATTACAGCTTTTCTTATCCAGACTGGATGTCATATGATGTCTTTCAGGATAACATGCTGGCGTGCGCCTGCGGAGGCGTGCAGCGTGGCAATTGGTAGTGTCGCATCTCTAATCTTGGTAAGGAGTCTCTGACGGAGGCTCCTTACCACGTGATCATCTGCGACACAGCTGATCACAGCATGAACAAGGAAGTGTCAGTAAATGTCTTTCCTTGATTCGTGCTGAGAGGGAGAGCCGATCGGCATCTCTCCCTGTCAGAGGGGGGATTTGCACTGATAATTACAACATTGATTATCAGCGCAGCCCCCCCATAAGAGGTGCCCATCAGCTGCCAGTTTGTGCCCCATCAGTAACGCCAATCAGTGCCCATAAATGTGCCAATCAGTGCCCCATCAGTAATGTTTGTCAGATCCCTTCAGATGCCAATCAGTAATGCCTGTCAGTAGCTCCTCATCAGTGCTGCCTTTCCAGTGCCACCTATCAGTGCCCATCAGTGTGCAGTACCGCCTATCAGTGCCACCTATCAGTGCCGCCTATTAGTGCCCATCAGTGCTGCATATCAGTGCCCATCAATTCTACATATCAGTGCCTCCTTATCAGTGCCACCTCATCAGAGCCCATCAGTGCTGCCTCATCAGTGCCAATTAGTGCAGCCTCATCAGTGTCATCAGTAAAGGAGAAAACACCATTGTATAACAGAAACAAAGAAAAACATATTTTTTTTTCAAAAATTTTGGTCTGTTTTTAGTTTGTTTAGCAAAAAATAAAAATCCCAGCCGTGATCAAATGCCACCAAAAGATAGCTCTATTTGTGGGGGAAAAATTGTTGGGGTACAGTGTTGCATGCCCACGCAATTGTCATTCAAAGTACGATAGCGATGAAAACTGAAATTTGTCCTGGGCAGAAAGGGGGAAATGCCCGGTATTGAAGTGGTTAAGCACACCAAAACCTAAAACTTTAAAGCAAGAACATCTAAATACCAGAAAAGGTGATTTGGAAAGCATAAAAATTGTTTATACTCCTGAGGGGGGCGTGGCTAGCTGGTGGAGAGTGTGGACGCTCACTGACACAGCTCCTCTCTGCCACGGGCTAATAGGGGGAATCATAGCAGCTAGAAGCCTCGTTTCAGCGACCCGACGGGATATCTTGGAGCGGGGGTACATCAGGATGCTGCAGCGCCGTTACATGGACCAAAATGGCGGCAGTAAGCTGAGAGCGCACACAAAGGGCTCTCACACTCAGAGCAGCGCGGCCTCACAAACACATCTAGGACACCGCAACGGCAGCCAGGGGAAGGGACACATCTCTATACCTCCATCAGTGTCATCAAGCCCGGCCAAGAACATGCAAAAGATAGGCAGCCCGACAGCAGAAGGCCTAGAGGTAAGCCTGAACTCATCTCTGGATGATACCAGGAAATTACAGAACTCAATCACTGACTTCCCCACTGCTAGCATGCCAGTAATGGACACAATGCTTAAGGACATGCTGGTGTCATTAAGGTACGCATTGCATGCTGACATACTTGCCCTGACCAGACAATTTAAATCTGAAATATCCTCAGTTAACCAAAGGTTTTACATGTGGAGGAGACAAGGATGAGGAAATTACACAAATGAAAATCAAGCTGGCAGATTTAGAGGACAGGTCCAGGAGAAATAATATTAAAATCAGAAGAATTCCTGAGACAGTGAAGCCCCCTGATCTGAAAAAAAACTTTACTGATGTCATGACAGCAGTCCTCCCCGACACACCCCTGGAAGATCTTCTTATAGACCGGATCCACAGGCTGCCAAAACCCAAGCACACTGCATCCCATCTTCCCAGAGACACCATTGTCAGAATCAATTTTTACCACACAAAAGGATCACTTTATTGCGGCCATCAGGCACAGTGACTTCCTGCAATCTGACAAGCAAAACCTGTCCTCCTTCTCTGACCTATCAGCCATCACCATGCAACAATGCAGGCAATTGGCCACCATAACAAAGCCCATGAACAACCACAATATAGCCTATCGCTGACTGAATCTGGTGAAGTTGCTAGTAATAAGGGAGGGCAATACCCATGTGGTCACTGACGTGAAAGAAAGCATCCGCCTCCTGCGAGAATGGCAAATTATCGCCCCCGGATCTATGGCTGATAACAATACCAGCTCACCTGTGTCTACCCACGATAACTCCGATATTGAAACAGGCTGATCATCTTACATGTACCATGCACAATTGCTTACTCCCTGTTGGCCCAGGAGATTGCTGCATTGATCACAGTTAACCCCTCAAGTTGATCGGTTGTTCTACCGCACAGATTCTCCCCAGAATCACAAGTTGTTTTTCTGTTGATATTACTGTTTTTCTTCCTTTGACTTTCAATAACTGTTCTTTCTAGAAGGTTTCTCCAAAGGATCCAGTCATCTATTTCTTAAAAACAGACGGCTTCATCCCATCCCATATCCTGTATCTACCTATCAGCAGGGCCGGTGCAAGGATTTTTGCCAACTCAGGCGAAGGTGCATTTTGCTGCCCCCCGGCCCCCCAGCAAGCACGCACACGCACGGACACACACACCATACATTATATCTGTGCTCCATTAAGCTTTAATGGGTTTGATGCTTAAAGTGATCGTTTAACTTATTTATCTTTTACAGAGAAAGATAGCAAGCAAACTATTTGTGGTTTTGTAAAGTGCATTTTATCAACAGTTGTTCCATAATTGTACTATTGCTGGGATTTGTAGTCCTCTATAGCTGCTGGTATTCTGCATTGCGCTGTATAATGATTATACTGTGCAATGCAGATTACCACTGACCAGTTATAGAGGAACTACAAATACCAGCAATAATACATTATACAGCGCAATGGAGAATACCAGCAGCTATAGAGGAACAACAAATCCCAGCAATAATATATTAACCAGCCTGTATAATGTATTAATGCTGGGATTTGTTGTTCCTCTATAGATGCTGGTGTTCAGCATTGTGCTGCTGTATTATACGATGCACAATACAATACAATACAATACACAATAATATAATACAATGCACCACATGCACTTTGTCTTTGTTATATTACATACCGCTCCCACTTCAGCCAGCTCCTGATCCCAATTCCCGATACGAGTCCGATGTGTTGGTGTGGGCCTCCTCGTTCGGTTCCAACTTCCAAATCCGTGCACCAGGCGGCTCGAGGACGAGTCCCTCAACAGGTCGCCTTGCCTTCAGGATGACGCCGTACTGCTTGCTGGTCCGATCCGTCTGTTGCTCCGCGGCATAGAATCCCCCTTAGTGCAGACCCCTGCAGTATAGACACCCCCCTTAGTGCAGACCCCTTCATCACTATAGACCCCCCCTTAGTGCAGATCCCCCATCAGTACAGAATCCCCCTTAGTACAGACCCCCACGGTATACACACGCACACCCCCCCTTAGTGCAGACCCCCCATCAGTACAGAATCCCCCCTTAGTACAGAGACCCCCGCAGTATACACACCCCCTTAGTGCAGACCCCCATCAGTACAGAATCCCCCCTTAGTACAGAGACCCCCGCAGTATACACACCCCCCTTAGTGCAGACCCCCATCAGTACAGAATCCCCCCTTAGTACAGAGACCCCCGCAGTATACACACCCCCCTTAGTGCAGACCCCCATCAGTACAGAATCCCCCCTTAGTACAGAGACCCCCGCAGTATACACACCCCCCTTAGTGCAGACCCCATCAGTACAGAATTCCCCCTTAGTACAGAAACCCCCGCAGTATACACACCCTCCATCAGTACAGAATCCCCCTTAGTACAGAGACCCTGCAGTATACACATCCCCCATCAGCATAGGCAGCCCTCTAACCCCCCTCCCCGCACATGTCCATGTACTGAAACTAGTACAGTACACGTTCAGACCTCAGAACAGAGGCCGCAGACATACACACAGCAGTGTGTGTCCCTCTGGCTCCTCCTCCTCACTGAATGTAAACACAGAGGAGGAGGAGGCGCTGGCGGCTTCAATCCGCTCTATAGAGCGAATCGCTGATCAGTGTGCGGCAGCAGGCAGTGTTAGCGGTGCCCGCACATCCGCACCCCCGCACATCTGCACCCCCGCACACCCACTCAATTTTCCGCCCTGTCCACGGCCGGCGCTGTAAGGCAAGTGCACATCAGCTCAGCTCCAGCTGACAGGCTCCCAGTTCAGTGTGAACGCTGTGTGTAGTGGAAGAAGCACGTCGTGTAGCCACGCCCTGACGCGTTTCGTGATTGGCTCACGTCTTCAGAGGGCGTGGCTACACGGCACTGACTCTGATTTTAAATAGGGCAAGTGGGAGTGCCCAAACTCACTCTAACCCGATAGGGAGAGGCATCCTCTCAGCAAAGACAATGCAGTGGGATAAATAACCTGGTCTTATCCAAGCAAACAGCATCTTAACATTGCATGATGTCGGATGCATTTAACCCGCTCCTTGCCAAATTACTAGTACCAACACTATGTCGGCATAAACACATATCCGTGGCACTACTACTGCCATCATGGCTATGTGATAAAATACATGTATAAAAAATAATGATTAAAAATATACATTAAAAATACACAAGGTGCACAATCTTTAGTAATAAACATTACAGTAAAATAAAGCAATGTTTAAAATTATATATACTATATGGACTAGATGCATGCATCTACATATTCTGGCACTAAGAGCAGAGCATGTAAACCTAAACCCATAAGAGACTAAAATAGCGTACTCCGCTAAGCAAATAAAACACGTTACTTATATCTCATAAAAACATGTGACCATTAATAATACAAAAATTACCAATAAAATGTGACTAAAAAATGGCTGACTGGGCAAGAATCCAAAAGACAGAGTAAATAAAAGCAAAAGAGCATATATGACTGGGATAACATCATTGTAAATAAAATGAACCAGCATGAGGGAAAATATATGCTTTTTTGTCATATGTGTATATGTCAGCATGAGGGAAAATATATGCATTATAATACGCT
Organism: Rana temporaria; assembly: GCF_905171775.1. NCBI lineage: Eukaryota > Metazoa > Chordata > Amphibia > Anura > Ranidae > Rana > Rana temporaria. The sequence continues at coordinate 225,467,732 of NC_053493.1, forward strand.
TTATATCCATACTCTACATTGATTAATGATTGCTTATAAAGCATTGTAAGTAAATTGAACCAGCATGAGGGAAAATATATGCTTTTTTGCCATATGTATATATGTCAGCATGAGGGAAAATATATGCATTATAATACGCTTTATATCCATACTCTACATTGATTAATGCTTGCTTATAAAGCATTGTAAATAAATTGAACCAGCGTGAGGGAAAATATATGCTTTTTTGTCATATGTGTATATGTCAGCATGAGGAAAAATATATGCATTATAATACGCTTTATATCCATACTCTACATTGATTAATGATTGCTTATAAAGCATTATAAATAAATTGAACCAGCATGAGGGAAAATATATGCTTTTTTGTCATATGTGTATATGTCAGCATGAGGGAAAATATATGCATTATAATACGCTTTATATCCATACTCTACATTGATTAATGATTGCTTATAAAGCAATTTAAATCAAGGTCTATGTTCAGGCCGTTCGGGCTGAGAGTGTTGGTACGGAAAATCCACTCCGTCTCGCGTTTGGATATTTCCCTGACTCTATTTGACCCCCTCCAATTGGGGTCTATCTTATCTATACCCCAAAATTTCAGTCCAAGGGGATTTTTATTATGTTTCTTCAAAAAATGTAAAGGCACGCTGTGTTCTTCATACCCTATGGAAATATTGTAGATGTGCTCTGACACTCTTTTGGATAGCTTCCTTTTGGTGCGTCCAATGTACATTAGCCCGCATGGGCACTCTAGGGCATAAATAACATGCGTGGATGCACATGTAATGCATTCTTTGATCTCAAAAGTTGTCCCATTAGCCGTTGAGGTAAAAAGTTTAAGATCCCTCAGATGCACTGTTACTTGGCGACAGGCTTTGCACCTCCTACACGCCGTGAAGCCAGGTCTATCCCAAAACATTTTAAGTTTCTTTGGGGGATCTAGGACCTTTTTAACTATTTGGTCCCCAAACGATGGAGCTTTCCTATAGATAAATGGGGGGACACTTGGTAATTGTTCATTTAGTACTCTGTCCAACCTCAATATATTCCAATGTTTTTTGAAGATAGCTTCAACATCCTTATATTGTTCGTGATAGCCTGTAATGAAACCCCACTCATGTTGCTGGTTTAGTGGTCTGATTCTAGGCTCCAATAGTTTATTTTGTGTGGTATTTCCTACTTCTTGCATTATGTGGTTCAATTGTGATTCTTTGTAACCCTTTTCAACGAAGCGCTGTTTTATCATGGATGCTTGATTGTAGTAGTCTATATCCTCAGTACAGTTACGCCTAATCCTCATGAACTGTCCCTTCGGGATGTTACGGAGCCATCTGGGGTGGTGCCCACTCTGTATGGGAATATAGCTGTTTCTATCGGACGGTTTAAAATAAGCCTTGGTATAAAAGTTCGTAGCACCCTTCATAACTGTCACATCAAGATAGTGTATTTGTTCTCGATCCCACTGGAATTCCAGCTTGATGTTATTTACATTGGTGTTTAGCTTATTAGCATAATCTTTTAGAGTCTCTTCTGATCCTTCCCATATGATGAACAGATCATCGATGTAGCGTTGGTAGAAGATTAGTTCTTTTGGTCTGTTGTGGAAAATCCATTTATCCTCCCACTCACTCATAAAGAGGTTTGCAAGGCTCGGTGCAAATTTGGCACCCATAGCTACGCCCGTTTTCTGATTATAAAACTGTCCTCCGTACCAGAAGTAATTGTGTGTTAAACAAAACTCTAACACCATTTTAAGGAACTTCTTCTGTATATGTGGTAATTCTTCCCTTTTACTGAGGGCCCAATTCAAGGCTAAAATCGCATCTTCATGATGTATATTCGTGTACAGTGACGATACAGTAGGTGAACCCGATTTTGTGTCAATCTCGCTCTCTTTCTCGGCGAGATTGAGCACCTACGAGCCCCATCGCGGGAGCCAGCGCCGAGCTGGCTTGCCGCGATGGAGACAGAGCCGTCATAGAAGCGACGGGAGATCCGACTTGGATTCCCGCCAATTCTACACGTGTGCGGCGTTTGTTATGAATCCTGAGGGGGAAGTCCCCGCCGGATTTTAAATAAAAATCCGGCATGGGTCCCCCCCCTCAGGAGCATACCGGGCCCTTAGGTCTGTTATGGGTTGTAAGGAGAGCCCCCCTACGCCGAAAAAAATGGCGTAGGGGGTCCCCCTACGATCCATACCAGACCCGTATCCAAAGCACGCTACCCGGCCAGCCAGGAAGGGAGTGGGGACGAGCGAGCGCCCCCCCCCCTCCTGAGCCGTACCAGGCTGCATGCCCTCAACATGGGGGGGTTGGGTGCTCTGGGGCAGGGGGGCGCACTGCGGCCCCCCCACCTCAGAGCACCCTGTCCCCATGTTGATGAGGACAGGGCCCCTTCCCGACAACCCTGGCCGTTGGTTGTCGGGGTATGCGGGCGGGAGGCTTATCGGAATCTGGGAGCCCCCTTTAATAAGGGGGCCCCCAGATACCGGCCCCCCACCCTAAGTGAATGAGTATGGGGTACATCGTACCCCTACCCATTCACCTGCAAGAAAAGTGGTAAAAACACAAATAAACCACACAGTGTATTAAAATATTTTATTAGTCTGCTCCGGAGGCCGCCCCCTGTCTTCTTTATTAGCTCTTTTACCAGGGGGGGCTTCTTCTTTGACGTCTTCGGGTGGGTGGGGGCCGCCGTCTGGTTCTCTTCCACCGCCGGGGGGGGTGGCTTTTAAAAAAGCCCCCACCCCCCCGGCGGGTTTCCTCCGGCGTCTTCGGCGGGGCTCTTCTTCTTCCGCTATCCCGACGGGTCTTCTCCGCTATCCGGGGGGTCTCGCCGCTCTCCGCTGTTGACTCGTCGCACCCCGGTTCTTCGTCTCGCAGTCCGGTCCCTTCTTCCGTGCTGTACGTCTTCTTCCGCGCTGTGACGTCATGTTCTTCACTTCTCTTCTTCTCCCGATGTTGACTCGCCGGTCCTCCTCGCTGAAATGACGGATGCGCGCCTTGCATCGGACCTATATAGGCCTCACAGTCCCATCATGCTCTGTACCTACCCATGTGATACCCATGTGGTAGGTATCACATGGGTAGGTACAGAGCATGATGGGACTGTGAGGCCTATATAGGTCCGATGCAAGGCGCGCATCCGTCATTTCAGCGAGGAGGACCGGCGAGTCAACATCGGGATAAGGAGAGAAGTGAAGAACATGACGTCACAGCGCGGAAGAAGACGTACAGCACGGAAGAAGGGACCGGACTGCGAGACGAAGAACCGGGGTGCGACGAGTCAACAGCGGAGAGCGGCGAGACCCCCCGGATAGCGGAGAAGACCCTTTGGGATAGCGGAAGAAGAAGAGCCCCGCCGAAGACGCCGGAGGAAACCCGCCGGGGGGGTGGGGGCTTTTTTAAAAGCCACCCCCCCCCGGCGGTGGAAGAGAACCAGACGAAGACGTCAAAGAAGAAGCCCCCCCTGGTAAAAGAGCTAATAAAGAAGACAGGGGGCGGCCTCCGGAGCAGAAAAATAAAATATTTTAATACACTGTGTGGTTTATTTGTGTTTTTACCACTTTTCTTGCAGGTGAATGGGTAGGGGTACGATGTACCCCATACTCATTCACTTAGGGTGGGGGGGCCGGTATCTGGGGGCCCCCTTATTAAAGGGGGCTCCCAGATTCCGATAAGCCTCCCGCCCGCATACCCCGACAACCAACGGCCAGGGTTGTCGGGAAGGGGCCCTGTCCTCATCAACATGGGGACAGGGTGCTCTGAGGTGGGGGGGCCGCAGTGCGCCCCCCTGCCCCAGAGCACCCAACCCCCCCATGTTGAGGGCATGCAGCCTGGTACGGCTCAGGAGGGGGGGGGCGCTCGCTCGTCCCCACTCCCTTCCTGGCTGGCCGGGTAGCGTGCTTTGGATACGGGTCTGGTATGGATTGTAGGGGGACCCCTACGCCGTTTTTTTCGGCGTAGAGGGGGCTCTCCTTACAACCCATAACAGACCTAAGGGCCCGGTATGCTCCTGAGGGGGGGACCCATGCCGGATTTTTATTTAAAATCCGGCGGGGACTTCCCCCTCAGGATTCATAACAAACGCCGCACACGTGTAGAATTGGCGGGAATCCAAGTCGGATCTCCCGTCGCTTCTATGACGCGCTTGCTGGGATGTGCTGTCACTATTCCAGTGAGTGTGAGATGTCGGCGAGATCTCGGCACCCTGTCGCCGAGTATCAGCGCGACGCTGTCGTGCTGAAAGCACAATATCACAAACACCTACTGTACATCAGCTGTCACCAAGAATAAAGTGCTGTCAGATAAAAATGTTACTGCTTTAAGCTTTTGTAAAAAATCAGTAGTGTCTTTAAGGTAAGCTTTGGTGGTAATTACACTACTCTGCAGAAAATGGTCTAGATACTGGCCCACTCTGGCTGTTACTGATTCTATGCCATTTACAATAGGTCTGCCAGGTGGCAGAGTAAGGTGCTTGTGCATTTTAGGAACTGTATATATAGTTGGCGTGCGGTTGAAACTTGGACATAGAAATTGTTTTTCCTTTTTGTTTATTATTCTCATACTGTATAGTACCCATAATCAACTAAGTTCCTTAATTCTGTTCTATATTGCTTATTAGGGTCACCTGATAAATGAGAATAGGTATTTCCATCATTTAACATCTCCTGTAATTGAGAGTGGTAGTAAGATTTGTCTAATACTACCACCCCTCCACCTTTATCCGCAGGCCGCACTACTACATCCTTACGTTTTTCCAGAGCCTGTACACCTTCTTTAATATGCCTTGGATTGAGACTTTTTTTCACCTGTAGTGTTTCCAAATCCTTGAGAATTAGTTGCTTGAATACTTCTACATGCTGGTTAGAAGATTGTGGTGGGTTGAAAAGGGACTTGTTCTTCAGACCACTATCAACTCCAATGACTTCTGAATATTTGTTACTCTTATTACCACAATTGTTATTAGTAAGGAAATACTTTTTAATATTGACTTTTCTTATATACTTGTGAATGTCAATATAAACCCCGAATTTATTCAGTGGTTTTGTTGAGGCACATTTAAGACCCGCATTCAAGATGTTGGTTTCTTTCTGTGTTAGAGATATGGATGATAAATTATAAATACCCCCTAATCTGTTTGCCTTGCTCTTTTTTTGTTGGACTCGTTGCCCTGCCCTTGTTCCTCTTCTCGTGGAGGCTGATTGTTCCTTGCCGGACTGTGTATGGCTCCCCCTAATACACATACTGCAAATACACATTAGTTAATGTGTACCTTCCCAACATAAAGCAACTAACTTTTTTGAAAAAAAAAAAGGAAAAAAAAAGTATCCACAATGAGGCAAGTAAATGTAATCATATGCGGAGACTTCAACGCAATCCCTGACAAAGACCTGGACCTGTCCAGCCACACTAGGCTCCAACAGGGCAGAGTGACTCTGGACAGCTTTATCTCTTCCTCAGGCTTATATGATGTATGGAGATGTCAACACTCATCAGAGAAGGACTTCACATTTTCTCGAATAGACTTGTTTCTAATAGACAAATTTATTTTGCAACAGGATGTTAAATCGGAAATACATTGTATTACATGGTCAGACCACGCACCAATTTCCATTAGTGTGGGGGATTATCGTGCCGTAGCCAGGGCAAATAGATGGCACAACGACATTTACACTTTATCGCAACCAACCCAAATAGGCAAAGCACCCACAGAATTTTTCACTATTAATGCCCTCTCGGTCGATGATCCCTTCACACTGTGGAACACCCATAAAGTTTATATAAGGGGACTGCTCATACAGCTGAGTGCAAAAGTAAAAACGCAACGTTCAGAGTGACTTAATGAATTGCTAGCTAAAATACGCCACTTAGAAAACCTTAACAAACAAAATACAACGCAAAACACGAAGGAGTCACTGTTCAATACCAGACAGGAACTTCAAACCCACCTGATAGCCCAACATGACTATAAGGTGCGCCCATTGAAGGCCCAATCATATAGATGTGGAAACAAAGCAGGGAAGCTACTAACAAACCAACTAAAAGAAAAAATGCTTAACAAAAAATCCCATACATTGTAAATTCTAAAACCAAATTGAAAGTTATGAATCCCAAAGAAATGGCAGATCCATTTAGTGATTATTATGAGGAACTTTATAATCTTAGTAATGATCCTAACACCTACCAACCTAATGAGAATATTATCACAAACTTCCTAGACTCAGTGAACCTGCCTACATTGTCTCAAACGGACTTGCACCACCTGAACCAACACTTCACAGTACATGAAATAGAAACAGCACTTAAAAACCTTCCCCACAACAAGTCTCCAGGGCTGGATGGATATTTTTCTGAATGTTTAGCCACATCTTAATGTTACAATTACATTGAATCGCTAAAGCAGCAAAGGCTACTGCAAGTTTCCCCCAGGAAATGCTAACAGCCACTATAATTACTCTCCCTAAGCCAGGCTAATGCCGTGTACACACCATCACTTTACGCGATGAAAAAAACTACGTTTTTAAAAACGTCACTTTAAATGACCGTGTGTGGGGGAAAACGTTGTTTTATGTCTTGTTAAAAACGACAAAACAAAATTGAAGCATGCTTCAATTTTATGTGTCGTTTTTCAAAACGTTGTTTTTTACTTCACAGAAATTGACCGTGTGTAGCAAAAAACGACGTTTAAAACAACGTTTTTACACCCGCGCATGCCCAGAAGCTAGTTATGAAGCTAGCTTCAATGGAAAAACATGGTGAACGTAACCTCGCTTTGCTAGAGCATTGTGAAAAAACGATGGTGTGTAGGCAACTTCGTCTTTGAAAATTGAAGTTTCAAAAACGTCGTTTTTTACTTCACAGAAAATGTCGTTTTTTTTCATCACATAAAGTGATGGTGTGTATGCGGCATAAGAACCTAACCTACCACAACATTTTAGACCAATTTAACTATTAAATGTGGATGTGAAAGTGTATGCTAAATTGATAGTTCATAGATTAATGGACCTGCTTCCCAAACTGATCAATTACGACCAAGTGGGATTTGTAATGGGCCGCCAAACCACAAATGCCATTGGACAAATGGTAAATCTTCTCCACTGAATGGAGAGGAGATTAGAGCCTTCTCTGCTCCTTACGTTGGATGCAGAGAAGGCTTTTGACAGAGTTCACTGGGGGTATCAGCAAAGTTTTGGAAACATTTGGATTGTCCGGCCCAATACAAAACACAATATTAGCATTGTGCTCAGCTTCCTCAGCATTTGTCTTTACAGGAGGATTGTTTTCTGAAACATTCCGAATCACGAATGGGACCAGGCAAGGTTGCCCCCTGACCCCTCTAATTTTTGCTCTCATTATGGAACCTTTGGCAGAAAAAATTAGATCAGATCCGAATATTCAGGGCATTATAACTCACAAACATCAGCATACAATATCCTTGTTTGCTGATTATGTTATTCCATATCTCTCTAACCGACAACGTCATTACCCGCAGCTCATGACATATTGCTATTGTTCGGAAATGTATCCTTCTACAAGGTTAATGCCACTCAATCCAACATATTAGGAATATCCATGTACACAAACATGGAATTATCCCTGAAAATGAATCTCCCATACCCATGGACCAAAGATTCCATCACTTACTTAGGAATAAAACGAACTTCTCCCCTCTCGAGACTATACCATATACCATATTAATTATACACCACTTATTAATGCCTTCCAACAGGAACTCTCTAGACTCCAAAAACACTTCTTAACCTGGTCAGGGCACCTAGCGGCGTGTAAAATGTTGCTCCTTCCAAAATTGATTTACTACTTCAGAGCCTTACCTATTCCTTGTCAAAATTATCTTTATTTGGTGATTGTAAAGTTACATTGTACATGTAGCAAACTTTTGGTATAGTGAACAAAAGGTTGGCATTCCATATTCTCAACAAATTATATCATCTTTAGAATTAAATGCAAAATAAAACAAAGAAGAGTATAACCAAATACTTCTGGCGACAACTGGAGAAGCTTGAGTATTTAGATGTGGAATGCTTACAGTCTGTCCCAGTTGCCTCGTTTCCAGATTAGCCGTACATTAAAGGCTACAAGTTTCTGTTTAACACAACCTTAAACATAATAATTATAAGTTACAAAAGTACGCTACCATCTCTGCGTCGATTGTAAAAAATAAGAGGATATAATCACATACAATAACTAACCGGGGGAAGGGAAAAAGGGGATAGAATAATAGGGTCTGCAGGGATGGGCTTGGCTCTGTTGTCAATATATACCTTATATAACAAATGTGTTTATTGAGTGAGCTACCATGGCATCATTACTCCTTTGTTAAAGTTTCCTGGTGCTGTGTATTGCGTCCACGGGTACCATATATTTTCAAACCTGGCGATCGTGTCCGTGTCCAATGCCTCCATTTTGGCATGTGACATCGCAGTATTCATTCTATTTTTTGTTTCCGTCACTGAAAGATTTGGGGTTTTCCAGGCTTTAGCATTGGTCTGCTTGGCCGCAGTAAAGAGTTGTGTTAGTAGTTTAAATTGTGCGTGTAATAAGTTACTGGGCTTTAAATTCAAAAGGGCTAATTTAGGGTCTGGAGGAATTTTCAATTTGGTCAGGATATTTGCTATCTCGAAAGTCTTTTTCCAGAACTTCTGTGCTTTAGGACACATCCACCATGTATGAAAATATGTACCCGCGGTTGTACAACCCCTAAAGCATTGTCCAGAGTAACTCTGTACATATTTGGCTATTCTATCAGGCACCAGGTACCATCTGGTTAACACCTTATAATTCGTTTCCAATGCTAATATGTTGGAGGAGGCAGATTTAGTGTTTTGCCATATCTGGTTCCAGTCAGAGGTATTGAGTACAAGATTTATGCCCCGTACACACCATCACTTTATGTGATGAAAAAAAATTACGTTTTTAAAAACGTCACTTTAATTGACCGTGTGTGGGGGAAAACGTAGTTTTATGTCTTCTAAAAAACGACCAAAAAAAATTGAAGCATGCTTCAATTTTATGTGTCGTTTTTCAAAACGTCAACTTTTACTTCACAGAAATTGACCGTGTGTAGCAAAAACGTTGTTTAAAACAACGTTTTTTCACCCGCGCATGCCCAGAAGCTACTTATGAAGCAAGCTTCAATGGAAAAATGTGGTGAACGTAACCTCGCTTTGCTAGAACATTGTGAGAAAAACGATGGTGTGTATGCAACTTCGTCTTTGAAAATTGAAGTTTCAAAAACGTCATTTTTTACTTCACAGAAAATGTCGTTTTTTTTCATCACATAAAGTGATGGTGTGTACGCGGCATTAGGTCATTTTCCCATTTCTGTACATATGGGAGTTTTGCCATACTAGTTTGAGTCGTTGCCTGGAGATATAGGGTCGATATTGTACCTCTTGCGTGTGGATTTTCCTTGCAAACTCTTTCAAATGGAGACATCAGGTTTTCGGTGTCGCCGGGATCATGAGCGACTCTACAAATTGTTTTATTTGGAGGTATCTAAACAGTTCTGATTGGGGGATACCATATTTCTTGCACAATGTTGGGAAGGGCATGATGCCTGATGGGCCTAGGAATTTATAAACATATATACAATCTCTTTTCACCCATTCCTTGAATGTGTTAGGGAAGATCCAAGCTGGGTAGAATGCAGGATTTTTGTAAAATGAGAGCAATGGATTAAGGGGGGACTGTAATAGGTATTTAGTTTTGAATTTGTCCCACAATGACAGCGAGTGTTTGATAATGGGGTTGCAAATGTTTCTGCGTGACTTGGGGGAGATCCATAATAAGTTAGCTGGTGGGACGGGGTCACATTCAGCCGCCTCTATCGCTACCCAGAGGGGTGCTTCCTTTTTTGCATGGTATTTGGCAAGGGTTGATATTTGTGCTGCTCTGTAGTAGTTCACCAAGTTCGGGTACCCTAATCCTCCGTGTGTTTTGGGGAGGTGCAGTATTTGCGCTTTTATTCTAGGCTTGGAGGAGCCCCAGATAAAGGTCGCCATTCTTTTCTGTGCTATTCTCAAAAAGTATGCCGGCAGTGGGACGGGTATCACTCTGAAAAGATATAACAATTTTGGGAGAATCGTCATTTTGACTGCATTGATTCTTCCCAGCCATGACAGCGGGAGCTGAGACCAGGAGTTTAATAAATTTGTTATGTGTTTAATGAGAGGAGGGTAGTTGTGCGAGAATAGGTCAGAAGTGTCAGTGGTTAGATGGGTTCCTAGGTATTGGATGCTTTTATCAGTCCATTCGAAAGGAAGGCCTATTTTCACTGCATTGAGTTCTATTTTTGAGAGGGATACGCTGAGCATTTTTTGGGGTTTATAACTAGACCTGAAAACGTCGCAAATCTATTGAGTAATGCAGGGGTGGGGAACCTTTTTTCTGCCAAGGGCCATTTGGATTTTTGTAACATCATTCGGGGGCCGTACAAAATGATTAACTTAAAAATTAGCACCGCACATCTGGACCCCTTTTACATTACACAGCACTGCATCTCTGGACCCCTTTTACATTACACAGCACCGCACCTCTGGACCCCTTTTACATTACACAGCACCACACCTCTGGACCCCTTTTACATTACACAGCACCGCATCTCTGGACCCCTTTTACATTACACAGCATCGCACCTCTGGACACCTTTTACATTACACAGCACTGCATCTCTGGACCCCGTTTACATTACACAGCACCGCACCTCTGGACCCCTTTTACATTAAACAGCACCGCATCTCTGGACCCCTTTTACATTACACAGCACTCTGGACCCCTTTTACATTACACAGCTCTGGTCCACTTTTACATTATACAGTACCCTGCACCTCTGGACCCCTTTTACATTACACAGCACCGCATCTCTGGACCCCTTTTACATTACACAGCACTCTGGACCCCTTTTACATTACACAGCTCTGGTCCACTTTTACATTATACAGTACCCTGCACCTCTGGACCCCTTTTACATTACACAGCACCACATCTCTGGACCCCTTTTACATTACACAGCACTCTGGACCCCTTTACATTACACAGCAACACTAGACCCCTTTAGATTTACACAGACACCCCCCAGCTCTGTCCTTTCCTGCATTAATCATGCAGATGGAGAGACAGTGAGCAGCGCTGAACAGAGGGCAATCACCTGCTGGTTTACTTATGTTAGCTTCAGCAGCTCTCTACTCAGCGCTGCTCAATGTCTCTCTCTCCCCTGCGGTACAGGAGAGTGTTTGCTTACCTTGCAGCTGGAGATGAAGAAAATTAAACTTGGAGCGCCGCCGCCGCCGCGCTGTAAACACATGCACACGTCAGAGCAGAGGCAAAGCGCCTCCCACTCCACCGCCCGCCAATCGCTGCCATTATATGTTTTTTCAGCCCTTCCCCCTGGTTGGCTGGTGTTCCCCGCCACTCCCACATCGAGAGAGACAGACAGTTCCAACCAGCCAACTAGGCGGAAGGGCTGAAAAAAAAATGTTTCCTGCTCGGCGGGACTCGGGGCACACACTCAGCGGCACGGGGGGGGCGGATGGAATGGTTTTGCGGGCCGCATGCGGCACGCGGGCCGTAGGTTCCCCACCCCTGGAGTAATGGGATGCGATTTGGGCCTGTTACTTGTGGGGAAGAAAGAAATAAAAGGATGTCATCCGCAAATAAACATAATTTATGCTTAAAGCCACCTATTTCAATGCCTAAAATAGTGGGATCTGATCTAATTTTTTGGGCAAGCGGTTCTATGAGTAGGGCGAATAGTAATGGAGATAACGGACATCTCTGTCGTGTCCCTCTCGACATCAAAGGTGTCCGACCTATAACCTGCGTATTTAACATAAGCCTTAGGTTTATTGTAGAGTTCCATAATCCATTTAATAAAGTTCGGTCCAAAGCCCCATTTCTGAAGAGTATATATTAAATACAACCAGGAGATGGAGTCAAAGGCTTGTTTGATATCCAGAGAAAGGAAACACGCCGGGATGCCCCTTTTTTTCGCTATGTGTGCTAGTAGGCACGCCCTACGTACATTATCACCTGCTTGTCTGGAGGGCATGAATCCTACTTGATCTTGATGGATCAGGTTGCCAATGAATTTGTTGAGGCGGGTGGCTAAAATTTTACCTAACAATTTTATGTCCGTGTTTAGCATGGAAATGGGACGATAATTGGTGCAGAGTGTGTCGTCTGAATGCGGCTTGGGAATCATACATATCGTCGCTAATAATGATTCTGGTCTGAAAGATTTTTGGTTTAATAAGTCATTGAAGGCTTCTGCCAGTCTAGGAGAGAGTATTTCACTAAAACTTTTGAAGTATTGTGCTGAGAACCCATCAGGTCCTGGTCTCTTGTTTATTTTGAGATCCTAAATGGCAATAGTTACCTCTTCTTGCGTGATTGGCTCTTCTAATTGTATTTTTTGTGTTTGGCTTAATTGTGGGAGATTAATTTCTGAGAAGAAGGAATCTGCTTCCGTCTCTTTGAATGCGTTAGATTCCGCGTAAAGTGTTTTTAGGTGCGAGCTAAATTTTTGGACTATTTTGATTGGATTGCTAGAAACTACATTGTTAGCTATTTTTAGTTTTATAGGCTTAAAGGTCTTGTTAAGCGAATTTAGCGCTCTGGCTAGATATGCCCCCGGTTTGTTCGCGTGTTTATAAAATTTGTGTCTAGTTCTGTTATGTGTTCTGTTTGCTGAATCAGTTAAAAACAAATCATATTCCAGGCGTGCTTTTTCAAGGCAAATTTTATTTCTAGGATTTTGGTTGTCTTGTAGGGCCAGGAAAGCCATGTTATATTCTGTTTCTAGTTTCTTTGCTATTTGAACCCGTTCCCTTTTAAGAATTCCCAGTTGCCGCTGAAATGTTCCTCTGAGAACTGGCTTATGTGCTTCCCATAAGGTGAGTGCGGATATTTCTGGACTAGCGTTGTGGTCTATGTATTCTTTTAGAGCCTGCTCAATGCTCTGGCAGTGGATCGGGTGTTTGAGCAAAATCTCAGGGAGGTACCAGGTGGGGTCATGGCTTTTCGGAATGACAGAAGCTATTATGGTATATACAGCGTTGTGGTCTGACCATGGGATGGGTATAATGTTTGAATGTAATATTTCCGGAGCCCTACCGATTGTTACAAAAATATGATCTATTTGACTGAATGATTGGTGTGGGTTCGAAAAATATGTATACTTTCGCTTCGTGGGGTTGGTTTCTCTCCATGTATCTACTAGATTGTGTTTGGATAGTAGATTGGGGAGAGTCCATTTGGCTTGATGCTTAGGTGGGGTGTAGGGGGTTTTATCTAGGAACGGGAGAAGGACTTGGTTGGAGTCTCCGCAGGCGAAGAGGGTTCCTGTTTTGTGCAAATTAATTATTTGGAAGAGATGTGATAAAAAGGGTATTGGATTGAGGTTAGGGGCATAATATGATACTACAGTGATTTCAGAATCCATTATTTGGCCTGTTAAAATAAGGTATCTACCTTCCGGGTCTTTGATTTGAGATTTTAGTGTAAAGGGTGTGGTGCGATGGAATGCGATTAGGGTTCCCCTTTTTTTGACCGAGGCGGATGCTGTATAAACTTGTGGATATGAGGGGTTGAAAAATTTAGGTGTTGAGTTAGTGGTGAAGTGGGTTTCCTGTAGGCAAACAATGTGGGCCCTTTTGGCTTGGAAAGTTCTAAAAGCTTTGGTACGTTTCTGTGGTACATTTAGGCCCTGCACATTTAGAGACAATAAATTCAATGGTGCCATGGTAGCTTTACCTCTCTGCCCGTCTTACCATGATGATTCGTGTGGCAGTTGGCCAGCCCATTTCCTGCAGACTTGGGGAACGGAAGGGGGAGAGGGGGTCCGGAGTAATCAACCTTGGAGAGGGGGAAAAACACAAAACAAATTAGTAGTTGAACAATCAACAGTACACAAATGAAGTACAATACGTTTACCCGTGGCTGGGAAAAACCTTTCCAGCCAAGGGGAAAGGGGATCTCGTCGATTCCCCGCTTAATACTGCGGGGACCCAAGGAGATCATGGTGGGGCGCATGTTGTTTCCGTGCGGTGGGGGACCGCTTTTTAAGTAATCAGTGAAACACCGTGTGAGGTGTTATGTACTTTGTTTAATTTATAAACAAATTTAGAACAGGGTAATCCACATGTCCTGTACTCTTTTGTACAAGCACGTGGCAAGGGGGGGGGATTTTGCAGTAAAGCTCTTAACTAGATTGCTGCACATAGATAGATTCTATATCATTCTGACGGTAGTGGTACGTTAGGATATGAAATTATGTTGGGGTGTTGGGGGATTATTCCTCTGGGATTGCTGGTATCGGGTTCGCTGGAGTACTGATTTTATGCTACAAGAATCTATAAGCTAGGTGGGGGTATGGTTGTGCTAGTTGTAACAAAGTGTTGAATAGTGCCCAATACCCAGTTCTAGGTTGATTCCAGCCATCCTGAGGTAGAAAATAAAAGGAGGGGGCGTATCTTAGATCAGTCCGAGTAAATATACAGTATAGCGAGAAGTGGTGTTGGTTTTGCATGTAGTAGCATACTAAAGTTCTAGGCATTTATTGAGTAAAGGATAGAAGAAGTGGTGGGGTGTGACAGTGAGAATATAGGTGTTAAGGATGAATGATATGAAGAGATTGGATGTAGTGTGTGCTAAGTGAGTATAGGGGGAGAAACAGATTGATATGATTATCATGGATTAGGAAGATCTTAATGTACAAAAGGTCGGCATTGGCTCCCCCCCCCCGCCCGAAGGCAAAGAGGGGGAGGAGAAAAAAGGAAGGGGGGAGGGAGAGAGACCAAAATAGAGAGAAGAAAAAAAAAATAAGAATGGAAATAAGAATCCACAATCAAAAATCGCCAGACTCTTAGTCCAATCAAACTGTTCATCTCTTCCTATGGGACTCCATTGTAGGTAGGGCAAGAACTGAATTTGGAAGTTCTTCTAGTAGGTGGTCAGTCCATGGTGTCCTCTTGGTCATGAGGTTGGGACACAAACCTGCCCCGTTTATTGGCATGCTGTAATCCGTTGCTTTTCTCAGGTTGGGTGGATTCATTGTGGGAAGATGCTGATGCTGATCTTCTGCGTGAGGAGTTATTGGCAGTGGTTGGGTCAATAAGCTTTAGATCCATTAAGGCTTGGTGCAACTGATCAGGTGATCTGCATACTATTTTAGAACCCTGATAAGTGAATCGTAGGGAAAATGGAAATCCCCATTGATACTTGATTTGGTGTTGTTGAAGTTCCATCAAGAGGGGCTTCATTGCACGCCGTTTGGTGATTGTCAGCTGAGAAATGTCAGCGAATAACTGGTAGTTGTGCCCCTGGAAGGTTAGACTGTTCTTTTCCCTGGCTGCTTCAAGGACTTGTTCTTTTGTCCTATAATAGTGGAATTTTACGATGATGTCCCTGGGAGGTCCCTCCGCTTTCCTTGGGGCTAGTGCCCTGTGGACTCTGTCAAATTCCAGTCTCTCTACTGTCATTCCCCGTATCAATTCCTGTCATATAGCTAATATAGTACCTGTAAGATCAAGGACTGTCTCAGGGATGCCCCTTAACCTTAAGTGTGACCTCCTGGCGCGGTTTTCAAAATCTTCTAATTTGGTTTGAAGTGCCATGTTCTCCTCTTTGAGTGTTTCTAGTTCAGATTGGTAGTCCTGTGTATAAATTTCGAATTCTTCCATCTTAGTCTCCAATGTCTCAGTGCGACTACCCAGGTCCCTTATTTCTTTAGTGAGGCTTGAGGTAATTTGATCTGAGGTGCGCTTTAATGCTTTCTTCAGCATCCTCTCAAATTGCTGTATAAGTTCTGAGGGGACAGCTGTGCTTGATGCAGCAGCCTGTGAGGTGTCAGAAAGCTCCTCATGTTCACTATCTGAGCTCAAAGGACTCAGGGAGATGGCTGGCTTCATTAGCTTTGTTGTAATTCTTTTGCCTTTCCCTGCGGTGCGGACTTCTGAGGTGGCTGAGGTGTTTGCCGCTTTTTTAGCTGAGCCCTTTGTGTGCTGGGCAGCACTGTTGGGGCTCGTTTTTGTCTTATTTCTTGCACCCCCCAACACCATTTTGGTATTAAAATGTTCCCCTCACCTCCCGTGGTGATGTCCTCTCTGTCCTGTTCTTTTGCGGCTCCGGTTATTTATTAATATCTGTGGTAAATTCCCCTCACGGAGTGGAGCACTAGTGCAGCATGTCTGTGCAGCTAGACCCCGCCCACACGCCTCGAGCCTTACCTATTCCAATACCTGCCTCCTTCTTTACAACAATGCAGAAACCACTATTGAAATGTGTGTGGGCGGGGAGCAGAGCCAGATGCTCCCCTCACATACAGAGCAGACACAAATCTGTTGGGGGGTATGGGTCTACCGGTATTGAAAGATTACTTTATAGTTGTCTTAGACCAACTCAAAAATTGGTTCCATACACCCATTATCAAACCCTGGTGTCAAATAGAACTGATGTGGACTAATTAATTGATTTCCTGACAATCTCAGGGCTAACCCATTCCTGCGGCCTGATTCAAATTACTGAGAGCATGCAATCCAGACAAAATGATTTCACATGCTCACCTTTCAACGGTCAACGGCCAAGAGGACGAGCTGTGGCCCCCACAGCTTTATTAAAAACATAGAATCACAAGGCATTACAGTTGATTGGTTCACATTATACAGACACACCCACTCCATCCTCAGTATCTCCCACCCCCTTGTGACGTCTGTAACACATGACACACACATTCCAAAGTCCAGGAGCAAAGGGAAAGAAATGGAAGTCCTTATTTGGAAGGAATCCTCTGGTCAGATGGAGACAGGAAGAGGGGGGGAAGGGTTTGAACACGTTTGAAACATGAGGGAAAGAAATGGCATCTGAGCAAACAGCTCTCTTTTGTAACTTTAAAAACCATCATATATCATTCCTGATATAAACTCTTTAAGGAAAATAAACACTTATTGTGACATCTTTTCACACATGCATATATAAAAATAAATATAAAACAACAATATAGAAACAATATGAAAATATAAAAGACATTAAACATTTTAGTGGTTCTAATAAAATAATTCAAAAAAGAAATTGTATCCAGATCCATCACAGTCCCCCCTTAAAATGACTATTTTATCAGTACTGTCCCTACATTCTCTTTGTCCCTGGTCTGGCCTCCCTACTGTCAACTCTTTTATTTTTTGTATAGCTCCCAGACAGGGCTTATCTGTTGTCATTCGTCAACGAAACTTCAGGAAGGGGTCAAACACTATTCTCTCCCTCACATGAAAATGTGGTATGTGTTTTTCTTCACAGGTGATGGTAATGGAGGACACGTTCAATATAACAAAACATTATCGTACCCAATAAACAAAATTGCTATACCTGAGCACAAATGTGTTATCACCCAAAATACTGTCCGCAGGTATGATTCCGAATACACCCCCCTTATTCACTAGGGCCATATGTTTAGGGTCATGCGATTTTAACAAAGACGTTTGTGAAGTGGCCTCTAGGTGTTCCGTTAAACCTTGGAATGCATCCCTGTTTATAGTTAACAAACCTCTGTTGACCATAGCAAACATAATTTATCCAATCTACATTCCCATTACTAAGTTAAATTTCATAAAAGCATCCGTTTCACCTAATTACTATATTTTCCTTCATAAGCATTTTAATTTTATATTGGGCTCTGTCCTAAATATTTTATTTCCTAACGAAACATATTCATTACATTACACCAGTTTTCAGAACTGATCATACAGTATGAATACTCTTGTCACATGACTGTTTAAACAAACATAAATATGGCTCTATCCTACTGCATCATCTGTTCATGTTGTATCTTTATTTTTCACTATTTTAACTGACCTTAACATCCAGTTGTCACTAGCTTAGTCAAAGCGTATTTTGACACCTCATGTATCAAAATAACACCCAAAAACCAGCGACATAGCGAATCACCCTACCATATAAGCTGCAGTCCAGGTCTGGATTTCACTAAGTCCATATGGAACTGAAATATACCCATCTACTAAGGTTCCCATCCCTCTCGAGTCTCTCCGGTGGGTGATTCCCAACCTAAGGTTGAATACATGGATAGGGAATGGTGTCCAGAACTTAACCACTTCCTTACTGGGCACTTAAACCCCTTCCTGACCAGAGGACTTTTTGCGATTCGGCACTGCGTCGCTTTAACTGACAATTGCGCGGTCGTGCAACGTGGCTCCCAAACAAAATTAACGTCCTTTTTTCCCCACAAATAGAGCTTTCTTTTGGTGGTATTTGATCACCTCTGCGGTTTTTATTTTTTGCGCTATAAACAAAAATAAAGCGACAATTTTGAAAAAAAAATATATATTTATACTTGTTGCTATAATAAATAGCTCAATTTTTTTTTTACGTTTTTTTTTTATCCTCAGTCTAGGCCGATACGTATTCTACATATTTTTAGTAAAAAAAAAAAAAAAAAATCGCAATAAGCGACTGGTTTGCGCAAAAGTTATAGCGCCTACAAAATAAGGGACAGAATTATTATTATTTTATTTTTTTTACTAGAAATGGCGGCGATCTGCGATTTTTATTGGGACTGCGACATTATGGCGGACACATCGGACACTTTTGACACATTTTTGGCGCCATTCACATTTATACTGCAATCAGTGCTATAAATATGCACTAATTACTGTATAATTTTTTTTTGTTACTAGAAATGGCGGCGATCTGCGATTTTTATTGGGACTGCGACGTTATGGCGGACACATCGGACACTTTTGACACATTTTTGGCGCCATTCACATTTATACTGCAATCAGTGCTATAAATATGCACTAATTACTGTATAAATGTGACTGGCAGGGAAGGGGTTAACACTAGGGGGTGAGGAAGGGGTTAAATGTGTACCCTAATTAGTGTTCTAACTGTGGGGGAAGGGGGGTGACTGGGGGGGGGTGACCGATCTGTGTCTCTATGTACAAGAGACACAGATCCGTCTCCTCTCTCCCCTGACAGCACCGCTGTCTGCGATAGCCGGGAATGAGAGATGATCTCATATGTAAACATATGAGATCATCTCTCATTGGCCGCACAGATCGCCTAGGAAACGGCTGCTCCGATTGGCCGTTCACGGCGATCTGTTACTGGCTGTGTCCAAGGGACACGGCCAGCACAGCAGTTCCCCGCTGCGCGCTCGGGAGCGCGCGCGGGGAACGTGCAAAGGGGCGGCCGTAAAAAGACGGCCTGTTAGAGATTGGGAGCCGCGCTGAGGCCGTACAAAGTCGTACGGCCGTCAGCAAGTGGTTAACAGATATAGTCATGGAAAACAAATTGCTGCCCTTTATGGCTATACAACATAAATACCAAATTCTGGACACGGAATTCCTCACGTACATGCAGATATCCTCTTATTATTAGAGTACGAAATCCACCCATATACGGATCATGGAAAAAGTATGAAACTTTATCCAGTCGTGTAACCCCAAACGGAAAGGTATCACCCTAATTTACAACGCACTGACCTCTAAGGATGTATTCATTAAGTATACCCCATTACTAAAATGGGAAAAAGAGTTAGGGAAAGAGTTCTCAGAACTCCAATGGAAGAACGCAATTAAATGTAACCACCAATTCTCTAGATGTTCCAACTATGAAGAATTAGCCCAAAAACGTATGCAGCAGTGGTACTTTACTCCCAATATAGTAGCTAAATTCTCCAAAGACAACTCAAACCTGGTGGGTGGCCATAGATAGGGAGATGGATGGACATGAAGGGAGACCATTTTTTTTGCTTATTTGTGACCAGGCCATGGCTGTGTCCCTGATGAGGAGGTTATGTTTCAGATTAGAGGGGATTTATCTGATTCTGCAGTGCAGCAACAAAGGTAGAGGAAATTTAATTAGTAAAGCGAAGAAAGCGCCTTTCCTATTTTGATCCCCAGATATGTGATATTGGCAATTGGGAAGATCGAGTCAGCAGCTCAGGGCCCTAAATGTTGTAAATATCTCTCGGATGTGTATCATGTTTGCCTTGGAGTTTGATGTGAAAATTAGAATATCATCTGCAAATAATGTGTGTAGCTCTCAAGAGCCAATTTTGACCCAGTGGAGGATCAAGTGGATAAGTAAAACCTGCGTGAGAGGTTCTAGTGCTGAATTAAATTGAAGGGGGGATAGGGTAAACCCTTGCCTAGTCCCTGTGTGCAGGCGTATACTACTGGAGATGTGACCTGCAGCAATCACATTGGCAGATGGAGCAGAGTACATAGCATTAATGAGATGTAGGAATGGGCCCATAAAGCCAAACTTTGACAGGACCAAACTCAACCAATGAAAGCTGACATTGTAAAATGCCTTTTCGGCATCAAGCGTAACTATAGCTGTTTCATCAGTTGGATTGGCCCTAGACATTTCTAGCACTGTTGGTACCTTTTATATATTGGATGTGGTGGACCTACCGTGGGTGAAACCCGCTAGTGAATGGTGGAAAAGATAGGGAATAGTGGGTGCAAGCCTTTTTGTTATGATTTTGGAGAGAAGTTTGAAATCTAAATTTAGCAGGGAAATTGGGCAGTAGGAGCCTGGGTCAGTGCATTCTTTACCTTTCTTTGGGATGAAGTTGATGTGGGCTTGGATGCCTGAGGGTAAATATTGTTTCCCATCTAATATCCTTTGGTAGACCAACATCAAAGTGGGGCCTAAGGTTTGAAGAGAACGTTTATAAAATTCAGATGTATACCCGTTGGGGCCTGGTGCTTTGCCCGGGGATAATGATTTAATCGTGATGGTGATATCTTCAACTGAAATTGGGGCATTTAGCTGTGTCAAGAGTGTGTCATCTTGTCAAGAATGCTAGTAGATCAGTACTGTGTGACTGCACAGAGAGAACCAACAAGGTGAGTAGTGAAGTAAAAGGTGTTTATTTACAATATGTGGGGACAACCAGTGCACAATAAACAGCAAACAGTATGTACAATCAAAGGGAGATACCGTATTCAAAAACAAGCCAGGCCGAGGTCATACACGTGGGATGCCAGCAGAAGGGTGAGGAGACAGGAATCAGGAAACAGGGAGGATAAGTCCAGGCAGGGATCAAGATCAAGGATCGGGATCAGGTCCAGGGATCAGGTCCAGAAATCAGGGTCAGAATACAGGGCAGCAGATAAAGTCCCATCAAGTTGGGCCGGAGGAAGGTCCATGACTTTTAACAGGGCAAAGTGCAGCTCAAGCTGGGCAGCGGGTACAGAAAACTTAGGCTGGGCAAAAAGTACATCAAGCTGGGACGCAGACTCTGAGTCATCGAGCTGGGCAGCAAGCTCCAGGTCGTCGAGCTGGCAGCAAGATTCGGGTCGTTGAGCTGGGCAGCAAGCTCCGGGTCGTCGAGCTGGGCAGCAAGCTCTGGGTCGTCGAGCTGGGCAGCAAGCTCTGGGTCGTCGAGCTGGGCAGCAAGCTCCGGGTCGTCGAGCTGGGCAGCAGGCTCCGGAGGCTCCACGCAGATAGGGGCAAATCAAGCTGGGCAGTTGGCACTGGAACAACAGGCTGGGCAGTTGGCACTGGAACAGCAGGCTGGGCAGTTGGCACTGGAACAGCAGGCTGGCAAACTGGCACAAGAACTTCAGGCTGGCAAACTGGCACAAGAACTTCAGGCTGGCAAACTGGCACAGAAACATCAGGCTGGCATACGGGAACTTCAGGCGGAGGCACTGGCCGGGTAGCAGGTAGAGGTTTGGCAGAATCAGTCTGGTTATCAGGTTCAGCTGGCATGCAAGCAGACTGGAGCAGGTTGGTTGGTGTGGAGACAGGTTGGGTTACTGGCAGGATCGTCTTGGTTGGGAAAAACTTTCGTTTTTTCTTGGGCTTAGCCACAGGAGCTCTGTAGGTAAGGGGTGCAGTGGACTGGAAAGGAGGATTGGGATATGGCAGAGAAGAGGGAACAGTAGCTGGAGGAAGTTTTTGTAGGTTTGTAGGCAGCTGAGAAGAGACAGGTGGGTTGTATGCAGGATAGGTACAGGGAGCAGAGACTGGGTATGGGTATCTGGTGGGAAGAAGTGTATACTGAGCTGTGACTGGGGTTGCCATGGGTGATGGGAGAAAAGACTCTTGAACAGGTAGGTGTCTGATGATGGAAGTGGCATGCTGTGGGTTTGTAGGCAGCTGAGAAGAGACAGGTGGGTTGAATGCGGGGTAGGTACAACCAGTAGAGACTGGGTAATAATATTTGGTGGGCAGCGGAATTAACTGGGCTAAAGCTGAGGTTGTCATTGGCGATGGGCGGATAGAACCTTGAGAAGGTAGGTGGGTAATGGCAGGGCTGGAATGCAGTGGCTTTGCTGGAATCAGGAGATCTGACCATGCCTGCAGCACAGGTTGAACAAAAGCAGGTTCACACACACCTTGACTAATCAGAGACTGCACAGAACAAATGCACTCAGACAACTTTTGCTGGGGACAGGAGGAATAATGCTCATCAAAAGACGCCGGATCATCCTCTAATAACCACACCAGGGATTCAACTTGGTCATGACTGAAGGGGGGAGAGAAATCGTCACTGCCGTCAGGAATAAATGACAGAGCTGGCTTTACACACAACCGAATTAATGCCTGAACATCATCATAAGACATATAACCCTGATCCACCATGGAATGGGCTGATCGGATGGCTTCCATCAGCTGGTCACTTGTCCATCCCTCAAAAACCTGGCGACAATATTCCTCATCCTCCTCTGCCAGCAGAGAATAGTAAATGATTTAATTAAAATCCATCTTTAGAGCCACGCACTACACCAGTATGGTTCCTCAAAGCAATCACGTCTGATCAAGGGATGGCCCTGGTATACTGTCAAGAATGCTAGTAGATCAGTACTGTGTGACTGCACAGAGAGAACCAACAAGGTGAGTAGTGAAGTAAAAGGTGTTTATTTACAATATGTGGGGACAACCAGTGCACAATAAACAGCAAACAGTATGTACAATCAAAGGGAGATACCGTATTCAAAAACAAGCCAGGCCGAGGTTATACAAGTGGGATGCCAGCAGAAGGGTGAGGGGACAGGAATCAGGAAACAGGGAGGATAAGTCCAGGCAGGGATCAAGATAAAGGATCGGGATCAGGTCCAGAAATCAGGGTCAGAATACAGGCTCAGGATCAAGGTAAGTAGACCGATACCAGGGCGAGGACTGATTGCACACGCCGGGTATATATATGCTTGCTAATTACGTTCAGGTTACACCTGAACGCAGGAAGGGCTGTGTGCTCCACACTGCCAAGAATCCCCCGCTGGTGGACGCCAGTACTGCAGCCCAAGGATAACATAACACCACCAGGGAAGAACTCCCCCGACAGTCCAAGACTGTCGGGTGACACCTGGTGGTGGGCCACAGTACTGCACGCCAAATACCAGGCAGTAACACCAGCGGGGGGAACCTTCCCTGACACATCTGTAATGGGCAATGGGACTTTGTCCAGAAAAGACGTTCAGAGTTGGTAGAGGTGTATTCATTCCACGTGGCATCGATGATCTGTTGTAAGTCCTTATCATGTTCTAGGCAGGGCCGGATTGGCCTACCGGGAAATCGGGAGAACTCCCGGTAGGCTGCCTGTTCTGCGGCCGGTTTCATTTGCGGGGGCTGCAGCGCTCGCAGTCCCCTCTCTCCTGTGTATCATTACGGAGCTAGCAGCCTGGCTGCCTGGGTCTGTGTACGGCGATGACGTAACACGGACAGTCCCGCCCCCCTAGACCGGCTCATGCGATAGTAGATAGAACCAGTCTTCATCCTATCACATGAGCCGCTCTAGGGGGCGGGACCGTGTTACAGCGCCATCGCCGAACACAGACCCAGGCAGCCAGGCTAGCTCCGTAATAATACACAGGAGATTTCATGCCCGCCGAGGTGCTTAAGATCGGATTCGGCGGGGGGCTGCATATAGATTAATTGAGCTGTCTATATTCCTCCATACAGCCGCTGAATGTTTGCAGGAGGGAGAGGGGGAGAATCAAGCATTTCGCGGCTGTATGGAGGAATATAGACAGCTCAATTAATCTATATGCAGCCCCCTGCTTCTCCTCCTATCAGGTTCTCCTTGAAGCTTCCCCCCCCAGTGCTCTCCTCCCCCACCACCATTCTCTCTACCCCTGTTCTTTCTGCTCCCCTGATCTCCCCATCCCTCTCCAGCCACCATCCCAGTGTACCCACCCCACAGTTCTCATCCACCCCTGCCCCCCCCAGTGCTCTCCACCCCTGTCCCCCCCCTCAGTGCTCTCCACCCCTGTCTCCCCCTCAGTGCTCATCCACCCCTGCCTCCCCCCAGTGCTCTACACCCCTGTCCCCCCCAGTGCTCTCCACCCTTGTCTCCCCCCTCAGTGTTCTTCAACCTTGTCCCCCCCAGTGCTCTCTACCCCTGTTCCCCCCTCAGTGCTCATCCCCCCAGTGCTCTCCACCCCTGTCCCCCCCCAGTGCTCTCCACCCCTGTCCCCTCCCAGTGCTCTCCACCCCTGTCCCCCCCTCAGTGCTCTCAACCCCTGTTCCCCCCTGTGCTCTCCACCCCTGCCCCCCCCTCAGTGCTCTTCACCCCTGTCCCACCCTCAGTGCTCATCCACCCCTGTCCCCCCCCCAGTGCTCTCCACCCCTGTCCCCCAGTGCTTTTCACCCCTGTTCCCCCGCGTGCTCTCCACCCCTGTCCCCCCCTCAGTGCTCTCCACCCCTGTCCCCCCCTCAGTGCTCATCCACCCCTGCCCCCCCCCAGTGCTCTCCACCCTTGTCCCCCCCAGTGCTCTCCACCCCTGTTCCCCCATGTGCTCTCCACCCCTGTCCCCTCCCAGTGCTCTCCACCCCTGTCCCCCCCTCAGTGCTCTCAACCCCTGTTCCCCCCTGTGCTCTCCACCCCTGTCCCCCCCTCAGTGCTCTTCACCCCTGTCCCACCCTCAGTGCTCATCCACCCCTGTCCCCCCCCCCAGTGCTCTCCACCCCTGTCCCCCCAGTGCTTTTCACCCCTGTTCCCCCGCGTGCTCTCCACCCCTGTCCCCCCCTCAGTGCTCTCCACCCCTGTCCCCCCCTCAGTGCTCATCCACCCCTGCCCCCCCAGTGCTCTCCACCCTTGTCCCCCCCAGTGCTCTCCACCCCTGTTCCCCCCTGTGCTTTCCACCCCTGTTCCCCCCCAGTGCTCTACACCCCTATCCCCCCCCCAGTGCTCTCCACCCCTATTCTCCCCCCAGTGCTCTCCACCCCTGTCCCCCCCGTGCTCTCAACCCCTGCCCCCCCAGTGCTCTCCACCCCTGTTCTCCCCCCAGTGCTCTCCACCCCTGTTCTGCTCCCCACCCCCCCCAGTGCTCTCCACCCCTGTTCTCCCTACCCCCCTGTTCTCCCGCCAGTGCTCTCCACCCCTGTCCCCCCCAGTGCTCTCCACCCTTGTTCTCCCCCCAGTGCTCTCCACCCCTGTTCTGCTCTCCACCCCTATTCCCCCCCCCAGTGCTCTCCACCCCTGTTCCCCCCACCCCCCAGTGCTCTCCACCCCTGTTCTCCCTACCCCCCTGTGCTCTCTGCCCCTGTTCTCCCCCCCCAGTGCTCCCCACCCCTATTCTTTTTTCCCCCCAGTGCTCTCAAGCTCCACCCATCGCTCTCCAGCCCCCCAGTGCTCTCCACCCCTGTTCCTTTTGGCTCCCCCTCCAGTGCTCTCAAGCTCCCCCTCAGCACTCTCCGCTCCCCGCCCCTGTACTCTCCACTCCCCCTGCATTTTGCCCCCACCCATGTGCTATCCAACCCCGCCAGTGCTCTCCGCCCCCCATAGTGCACCCAAGCCCCCCGTACTTTCCACCCCTGTTTTTTCTGGCCCCCACTGGTGCTCTCAAGCTCCCCCAATTGCTATTCACTCCCCAGTGCTCTCCACTCCCCCCTGCTCTTTATACCCCCCAGTGCTCTCCAGCCCCAGTGCGCTCCACCCCTGTTCTTTCTGCCCCCCCAGTGCTCTCAAGATCCCCCCTTAGTGCTCTCCAGCCCCCCCCCCCCCTCAGCCACCCGTGCTCTCCACCCCTGTTCTTTTTGGCTCCCCCCCAGTGCTCTCAAGCCCCCCAGCGCTCTCTGCTCCCCACCCCTGTGATCTCCACTCCCCCCTGCTCTTTGCCCCCACCCATGTGCTCTCCAACCCCGCCAGTGCTCTCCGCTCTCCCTTCTCTCCAGCTCCCACCCAGTGCTCTCACTTCCCCAGGATCAGAGGACAGGCTGACTGGGGGCAGAAAATGAGGACGGCTGAAGGTGCAGGTGGCCAGGGACCACTCCATCTCACAACAAACAGATCCTCTGGAAGGAGCACTGTCCTCATCCAAGATGAGAACAGACCCTGCATGAAATATGGGGGGAACTAATGCGCAAAACCAACCTAACCAAGATAAGAACAGAACAAATAAATATGCAGCAGCCACTACTAATAGTGCTCACACACTGATAGCAAATGATAAAATGGGGGATGTAGTGGCGCTTGCAACTAAAATCACTAAATAATGTATATACTATAATTATAATAAAATATGCAAAATAGACTCCGCCTCCTGGCAATGATAAAAGTGTATCACTCTAAACCGGAATACCATCCAACAAAAATAACCATAATGTGGGAGATATTGAGAGTGAGAAAATAATGAAATAAGTGTGACCAACGTGCCAATGACAGCACAATAGTCTTAATTAGGTAGCAAACTTCAAAACCTGTGCATATAACATTTCCTTCAAAAAATATATTAGTGATAGTCCATAAAGTGCTTCATCCACAAATAGTGCAATGTGCAACTATGCAAATAAATAAATAAATATCCAGTGACTGAATGTCCACAAAAATATATATATAATAAATAAAATGTGAATAATTCCGATTAAAAAACAATCCAAAAGTGCTAAAGTGAAAAAATATAAATATAGTCCACACAGGGATCCCTAGAGATAAGTGTCAAAAAGGTCCCAGTAAAACTTTAAAATAAAAAATCCATGTCCAGTGCACAAATCGTGCAAAAGTGAGAAAAACTAGATTCCAGTGGCTAGTATAAATACTACGTTTCTAAAGTGCATCTGTGCTCTGGTTGCTGTAACATGCAGAGTAATGTGATTGCAGTCAGCCCGATTCTCCACGGTGACCAGGGATGTAAGTGCTAGCCCCTTACCTCAGGGAGGCTCTCAAGCCCCCCAGCGCTCTCTGCTCCCCACCCCTGTGATCTCCACTCCCCCCTGCTCTTTGCCCCCACCCATGTGCTCTCCAACCCCGCCAGTGCTCTCCGCTCTCCCTTCTCTCCAGCTCCCACCCAGTGCTCTCACTTCCCCAGGATCAGAGGACAGGCTGACTGGGGGCAGAAAATGAGGACGGCTGAAGGTGCAGGTGGCCAGGGACCACTCCATCTCACAACAAACAGATCCTCTGGAAGGAGCACTGTCCTCATCCAAGATGAGAACAGACCCTGCATGCTGATGGCGATCATGGATATCCGGCTGGCATGGAAGGTACCGAGCATCAACAACACACCTTCCCACAGACAGGGACTGCAGACTGGGACATGGGCCACAGGAGGGGCTGCAATAATGGGCACAGTGAGACTGCATTTGATGGGCACAGTGAGGCTGCAATGATGGGCACAATGAGGCTGCAATGATGGGCACAGTGAGGCTGCAATGATGGGCACAGTGAGGCTGCATTTGATGGGTACAGTGAGGCTGCATTTGATGGGCACTGATGAGGCTGCATTGAGCTCTTGTATCATGTCTGCAGCCTCTGACCATCTCCTGTATCATGTCTGCAGTCTCTGAGGGAGTCTGGAGAGGAGTCAAGAGTGGGAGCACCGCTGGGATGGGGGTCATGGGAGAAGTCAGATGTCTGTGGACTGTGGAGAGGAGACTATAGGATAAAACTAGAGCCACCAAGCTGGAGCCGACTGACTGAGCCATGCATGGTGCACCTGAGAGGAGGTCGGTGACAGCACCGCTAGGCCAGTCTGAGGGGGGTCACTGATGTAAAGGGGAAGTGAATACGATAATGTAAGGGGGCACTGATATAAAGGTTTCCCCCTTATATCAGTAACCCACTACCCATACCGTATTCTTTCTGCGGAAGGTGATCCCCCCCCCCACATTCTGAGTTCCTGGGGTCCCCCATGATGATTGACCACTTTTACCTGGAATTTGCGTTTATAGATATAAAGCCCTCTGTGCTTTCATATCTGTCTTATCTGTATATAATACACTCTTCAAATGTGATTTAAAATGTATGGTTTTCCCTTTCATGAACAAGAAAATAATGACGCTATGCTGTTACGCTGGTATAAAAATGCTGTGGGGCTGGTATGAAATTTTTCCAGGGCTGGTTTTTATTCCCAGTCCGGCCCTGGTTCTAGGTATGTGGGGAAGCGCCAGATCCTTACAGAGCCTTGAGTAACTATGCCTGTCAAATTGACCAAAATCAGTATGTGATCTGATAAGGCATGTATGCATGGATCTGAAGCCTGTTTAAGGGGGAGGGAGTTCAGAAGGGTATAGTCTATTCTCGACAGCGAGTTGTGGGGTGGGGGAAGTATACTCTCTTCCCTCCAGATGTGTTAATCTCCAGGTCTGTTACTTGAAGGCCTTCAGCAAATTGCATTAGGTGTGTGGGGGAGTTTGGGGAGCTAGTAGTCGCATGGAGATTGCCGACTCATTTATCTTCCTGTGTGTTCAGGACTGAGTTGAAGTTCCCAGCTACCAATAAAGGGAGGTGGAGATGTGGAGCTAGACCAGATGTGAGATTTAATATCCATTCACGAGCAGACGTTTTGAGTCTTGCCGTGAATGTTCGGCCCTCATTATCTGCTTGGATCAAGGTCACTTCACAGGGAAGGTTTTTGTATATAAATAGGAGGACTCCTGCTTTGCCCTTTACCGCTGGTGACCTTAACACCTGTCCCACCCAAAGTTTCTTCATGATGACAAAATCGGCCCACTGTGAGGTGCATGTCCTAAAGCAGAGCTATGTCTGCCTTTAGGCGTTTCAGATGATGGATTGCCATATGTTTATTAGGCGAGTGCTACCCTTTAACGCTCCAGGGGATAACTTTCATGAATTATGGATTATTGAGGGGGTCTTGTTAGCATGATGTAAGTTAGTAATAAGAGTTTTAGGTGTAAGGATGTACAGTCATGCTCAAAAGTTTGCATACCCTGGCAGAAATTGTGACATTTTGGAGGAGGTAGAAAAGAACAGTCAAAAGACCTATGTAACAAGGCAATGAAGCTTTACAAAGATGGAAAAGGATATAAAAAGATACCCAAAGCCTTTAATATGCCAGTCAGTACTGTTTAATCACTTATTAAGAGATGGAAAATTAGGGGCTCTGCCAAGGTCAGGCAGAATATAAGCAAAAAAGTCAGTGCTGCTACCCATACATCACATAGAAAGCAAGGCTCCCGGGTGCTCGATCCACAGTCGCTGGCTGAGTAGAGTAATGAAAAAAAGCCGATCCGCAGTCCGGTCGTTGCTCTTAAAAATTTGTAGTATTTATTAACAAGCCACAGTGGACAAACGCAAATAGGAATGGTTGACACGTTTCAGCCTATAATGCCTAATGCCGCGTACACACCATCACTTTATGTGATGAAAAAAAAAGTTTTTTTTGTGAAGTAAAAAAACGACGCTTTTTGAAACTTCATTTTCAAAAACGACGTTGCCTACACACCATTGTTTTTTCAAAATGCTCTAGCAAAGTGAGGTTACGTTCAGCACTCTTTTCCATTGAAGCTCGCTTCATAACTTGCTTCTGAGCATGCGCGGGTTTAAAAACGTCATTTTAAACGTCATTTTAGCCTACACACGGTCATTTTTTATGACACAAAAAACAACGTTTTGAAAAACGACACAAAAAATTGAAGCATGCTTCAATTTTTTTTTGTTTTTGTTGTTTTTCACAAGACATAAAACAACATTTTCCCCACACATGGTCATTTTAATTGACGTTTTTAAAAACGTTGTTTTTTTTCATCACATGGTGTGATGGTGTGTACACGGCATTAGTCATAACCACATTACAGACATGAAACTTTGAAACAAATAGTAGCTCTAAAAATCACTGGCTCCACCCATTAATTGTCTAAATTGACTGCAAGCAATTATCCAAAAAAGGAAATCAGCTGCAACGCATATTGGGTGATCCATGTGTATGCCACTATTTTTCACACACCTTGTAGTGATAAATGTACATTCATTTTGTGAAAATAGTGCAGCGCTGTGTATCTATAAATCTTATATAAACAAATAATTAAACATTCCAGAAAACAATTTCATGAAAAAAAAACATATAAAAAAAAAAGTTCATATGTAGGTGTCCAAAGCTGTCGCCGCTGTGTAAAATCCTATTTAAATGGATCCAATATTCAGTGCACACCACCACCTGCTAAAATGCCTGCTCACTTCAAGGATGAATAAAAAACTCATAGACAGATCACTCCTTGTGTCCACCACGATCAATCCACTTTACCAATGGAAGTAATTCCTACAGTCTCTAGACTGCACCTCGGTGTGGGTAATCAATGTTTGAATTGTCTCCAAACACCACCTTCCTCCATTCGCTTTTTAATAATCAATTCCACTTATATTTCCAGGGGTTAAGGACATGAAACAAAAAACACAAGTACCATAGTGTTCTCTGCTTTTAAATTTATTAAAAAAGCCCCCCTAAAAAGTTACACTTACAAGAATTAACAATAAAAACAGCATGTATCAAATCAACAGCTCATTCACCGCAGATCTAGACTCACGCTGCTTCGCCTGACATCACAGATTCGACTTCTCCCCTCTAAACGTGTGACGGCCTCTCATTGGCCTTTATCAGTAGAAATAAGATACTATGTGCACTTGTGCATGCATCCATACACATATACATGATTAAAACACATCATGAAATACAAAAAACATTAAATACAAAAGATAAAAATGATAATACAGGTATGTGAAAAAAGAAAGAGGAGGGAGGCTATGGGAAGAGGCATTCTTAATGTAAGTGCAAGTCCAGATCCCACCTCAGGTTTAACCCCTAAGGCGATCTAGTTTTTAATCTAAAAATCCATCATGCTTCTCATTCCAATAGTCTTCTCTCCCTGTCACCTCTAGGCGAGTGAGACAACCGTTCTATTCCTCTAAAATGGAAAGAGGAGAGATCGCCCTGATGTCATTCCCTAAAGTGACGTGTTGCATTGAAAATATTTCTAGCGTTTGGATTATTCAGGCAGACCAAGAAAGATTGCAGAATGTAAACGGCGCTCGTCGCCGTATTGCGTTCCACGCTGGAACGCAGTCGGCGACCGCACGATGACGTCATCACCCGGCGCCACGTGTCTTCCAGCGTGGAACGCGGAAGTGTGAGTCAAATCAGTGCTTTATGCACTAAACATGTCTCGCTCCTATAAACAGAACAGCATGCAGAGTACACACTGTTTTATTATTGTTGGCTGTAGCCGGACCATGTTACATACATTCTACTGGCAATATCCCCTCAACTAACGAGCAGGACAACCCAGATCCATACTACCTCCGAGACACCCATTACCTGCATCCGTGCTGCCAAGCAGATGGGTATTCCTGGGGACACCTTATGATATCTTGCACCAGAACTTCTTCCAAGAAGAGAAACCCATTGCTGCCACACTACCTTGTTTGCTGAAGTACTTTCATCCTCTGCAAATGGATACCATTACTACGTTGCATTTACTGCTTTAGAATTACCCGGTTCACATGTAGCTTTTACTAAGGACTGTATTTGAATCTGCCTTTAATTTATACTACAGTACTACTTGGGATCAGTGGCGTCACTAGGGTTGGTGTCACCCGGTGCGGTAAAACATGGTGTCACCCCCCCCCTCTGTCTAGGCTGCCCAGCACCAAGCAGGCAGCGCACGGGCATGGGGCGCACCCCAAACCAGCCCCTGTAAATGATAGTATAGGGCAGTATAGTGGCAGGTTAGGGTAGTATAGAGTGGTATAGTGGCAGGTTGGTGTAGTGGGGTGGTATAGGACAGGTTAAGGTGGTATAGGGCATGTTGGTGTGATATAGGGTAGTTTGGGGTGGTATAGGGCAAGTTAGGGTTGCATAGGGCAGGTTGGGGTGGTATAGGGCAAGTTAGGGTGGTACAGGGCAGGTTGGGGTGGTATAGTGCAAGTTAGGGTGGCATAGGGCAAGTTGGGATGGCATGGGAAAGGTTGGGGTGGTACAGGGCAAGTTAGGGTGGCATTGGGCAGGTTGGGGTGGTATAGGGCAAGTTATGGTGGCATAGGGCAGATTGGGGTGGTACAGGGCAAGTTAGGGTGGCACAGGGCAAGTTGGGGTGGCATGGGAAAGTTTGGGGTGGTACAGGGCAGGCTGGGGTGGCACAGGGCAGTCTGGGTGGTACAGGGCAGGCTGGGGTGGTACATGGCAGGCTGGGGTGGTACAGGGCTGTTTGGGGGGTACAGGGCAGGCTGGGTGGTATAGGGCTGTTTGGGGTGGTACAGGGCAGGCTGGGGTGGCACAGGGCAGTCTGGGTGGTACAGGGCAGGCTGGGGTGGTACATGGCAGGCTGGGGTGGTACAGGGCTGTTTGGGGGGCACAGGGCAGGCTGGGTGGTATAGAGCTGTTTGGGGTGGTACAGGGCAGGCTGGGGTGGTACAGGGCAGGCTGGGGTGGCAAAGAGCAGGCTGGGGTGGTACAGGGCAGGCTGGGATTGCACAGGGCAGGCTGGGCATGTCAGCTAAAAAAAAAACGGGATGGTGTCCCCCCTTTTAGCGGGTGTCACCCGGTGCGGACCGCACCCCCCTAGCAACGCCTCTGCTTGGGATTACTAGTGTGCTGACTGCTGTGCAATATCTTAAAGGGCCATACACTCTGAAATCATCTGAGCTATAGTTGCCTCTCTCAAGTATATGCTAATTACATACAGTATTTTCATATGCTACGTGCTTGAAATTTGTTGTTAAAAGTATATGGGCTTACAGCCTAAAATATTGAACATGTTTGTTTAATATTTTTAGGCTAAGGGTTAAAGGTATGTTATACCTTCTCCCTTAGTAGCTCAATGCATTCCTCTATGTGGGTGATATGATGTAGTGAACCCCAAACTCTTTTTTTCTGATTAGAGTGATACCTGGGATCCGGTACTGATAATCACTATACATAGAGTAGTGCATTGAAATCCTTAATGTACTTGTGCTTCATTCACGCTTATTGTAACCTTTCAACGCTAGGGGTTGGAGGCATGTTGTAATACCTCCACCCTTAGTAGCTCAACGCATTCCTATATGTGAGAGAGAGATGATGTAATGAACCCCCAAACTCCTTTTCTCTGATTGGAGTGACGCCTGGGGTCCAGTACTGAAATTTCACATCGCAGAGAGAGGTGCATTGAAATCTTTCCCTAACCGCAGTTGTGGTTCACTCTCGTTCACCAGAGTTTGTGACACAGCCACAACTGGCCAAAGAATTATCTATTTCTGGCAGGCTATACAAACTTTTGAACACAACTGTAGATGTGATAGGGGTGTCACTTAAAGACCAGGAGATGGGTAACAAGTGGAGGAGTCTTAGAGAGAGGGATTGAGAGAGCCTGTACTTTCCTTTTTTCCACATGCCTATCCAACATTTGCGAACAGCGTTACTGGGGGATGGTAAGACTCCTGGGATACACATGGCGCAGATGTCATGTAATGCATCCAAATGAATAGACTCTGGGAGACCGATAACCCTCAGGCTAGAGTGCTTTTCTAGGTTATCCATCTTATCAAGTATGTATTGATGGGCCTCTTTTGATTGTTGTTCAGATGTGAAGGAGTTTTGCACCCCTGTCTTCTGTGACAGACACGCGGTGTTCCAGCTCAGAGAGCTCCGTTTGGCGTGATCTCCCAGCTCTTTCCAAAGCTGTTTTATTCCTGCAGCTATAGACCTGTCCACCACTGCTGTTATAGTGGGGGACAGTATAGCAGCAATGCCCTGTGCCAGGCCAGCATACTGATCTTCAGGCATGGGGGTGCGCCATGGCCATTTGGTAACAGTGTCAGCAGCTTCTGTGGATGTGCCCGAGGTGTTCCATCCGCCATAGTCACACAGTCACACAGTAGACAAGGCCAATAAAAGACACACGCCCATCAAGTTCAACCTATGTGTGTGTTTTTATGTCAGTATTACATTGTATATCCCTGTATGTTGTGGTCATTCAGGTGCCTATCTAATAGTTTTTTTAAATTAAGTTTAAACTGATTTTCTTCTAATTGTAGTGAATGGTCGCATGTCTTATTAAATTCCCTTTCACGTAAAAACATTAACCCTATTGTGGGGTCACCAGTACGGTATTTGTACATTGAAATCATATTCCCTCTCAAGTGTCTCCTCTCCAGAGAGAACAAGTTCAGTGCGCTTAAACTTTCCTCATAACTAAGGTCCTCCAGTCCCTTTATTAGTTTTGTTGCCCTTCTCTGGACTCTCTCTAGTTCCAGCACATCCTTCCTGAGGACTGGTGCCCAGAAATGAACAGCATACTCTAGGTGTGGCCGGACCAGAGTCCTGTAGAGTGGGAGAATTATTGTTTTATCTCTGAAGTTAATCCCCTTTTTAATGTATGCCAATATACTGTTTGATTTTCTTGCAACAGCTAGGCTTTGCATGCCATTGCTGAGCCTGTCAACTACTAGGACCCCCAGGTCCTTTTTTTTCTTAGATTCCCCCAGAGGTTCTCCCCCATAGTGAGTAGATTGCATTCATATTTTTATCACCCAAATGCATTTTTTTTACATTTTTCTGCATTAAACCTAATTTGCCATGTACAGTAGTTGCCCACCCCATTAACTTCTTGCAAGGTTTCCACATCCTGATTTCCCTGCTTAGCTTAGTACAGTCTGCAAATACTGAGATTGAGCTGTTTATCCCATCCTCCAGATCGTTTATGAATAAATTAAAGAGGATTGGTCCCAGGACAGAACCCTGGGGGACCCCACTTTCCACCAGACCATTCTGAGTACTCCCCATTTATCACTACCCTCTGAGCTCACACCTGTAACCAGTTTTCAGTCCATGTACTCACCATATGGTCTACGTCAACAAACCATACTTTGTACAATAAACGTTTATGGAGAACTGTATCAAATGCTTTTGCAAAATCCAGATACACCATGCCTACGGGCCTTTCTTTATCTAGATGGCAGCTCACCTCCTCCTCATAGAAGGTTAATAGATTGGTTTGGCAAGAACAATTCTTCATGAATCCATGCTGATTACTGATAATGATACCGTTGTCATTACTAAAATCTTGTCATGTCCCTTATCATGCCCTCCAAGAGCTTGCATACAATTGATGTTAGGCTAACTGGTCTGTAATTCCCAGGGATGTATCTTGGACCTTTTTTAAATATTGTTGATACTTTGACTTTTCTCCAATCAGCTGGTATTATTCCAGTCAGTAGACTGTTCATAAAAATTATGCCCCCACGCATGTTGTCTGCATGGGAGCCTGGCAGTAAGAGCTCTGATCTGGAGGCTGCGGAAGTGCCGGAGGGGCCGTGGACTACAAATCTGTCAATCCACTGAGATCACTGATCCAGTGTGAGGGGGACCGATGGTCATTCACCGTCCGTGGGTAAGGCCAATTTTGTATGTAATAAGTTTCGGAGCTGCCATTCCTCGCTTCTTCACATGTGGCACTGGAACCATACGTGGGTACCTAGTTTTGATAGGTACCGGCCCCCACTTCCTCTTGGAGTACATGTGTACCACTGACTTCAACAGAATCCCAACTAATGACTGAATTCTGTCAAACAGCCTGGCTGGAAAACCAGCATTTGTTCAGTCCTTGCAGCCAATGCTTTCAACACTAATCAGTGTATTCTCATGCTGGGCGTGCCAACTGTCAGAATACAATAGCTCAGTGGAGGAGATCTCTGCAGTACACATCATTGGTAGTTCAAATCAGGAAAGCAGCCTAGTTGGATTCATTTATAGATGCAATGGCATAAGATACCATAGCTACCCTATGGTAGAAAGTGTATTATGTGCAGGATTTATAGGTGAATATACAGCAAATTAAGCCTGAAAAATTGCACTAGTTCAACCTCTATATCTAACATCTGATAAGCTGCACTTTATACATTTTTGGGGGGATTTAGATGCGCTTTCAAATTTTGTTTTTAATACATGTTTGTGTAATAACAAGTGAAAAATATAACTAACATTTAATAGATACAGTGGGCCAGATCCACAAACAGTGGCGCAAATTAAGTTACTCAAAGCTTATGTCATTTAAGTTAATTTTGTGTCGTTAGTGCCGTAACCACAGCGCATTTGTGTCCAAAATTGCGCAAGTGTAACTTAAATTCCGAGACGTAAGGCGGGGTTATTGCAAGTGGGAAGGAAGTGGGCGTGCTTCATTGTAATGAGCCGTGACCCCATGCAAATGAAGGGCCGGCCGTACTGCGCATGCGCGCACA
Source organism: Rana temporaria (assembly GCF_905171775.1). Lineage (NCBI taxonomy): Eukaryota > Metazoa > Chordata > Amphibia > Anura > Ranidae > Rana > Rana temporaria. The sequence goes on from NC_053493.1 coordinate 225,504,176, forward strand.
AATCTGCTCCTCACTGGGCATGTGCAGAACTTGGCTCGGCGCAATCAGTGAGATAGGTAAAAGGCCAAGCGTACTTAGTTTGAGGATCGCCCTGTGTATAAATAGCCCCAGACAAACACACTTCCCTTGCAAAAGTATATCCCTGTGTTACCCTTCCTAGAGCAAGTTGCTTCTGCTCTGTCGTTTGTTGGTGTGTGTTGGTGAGTTGTGTGTGAGATAAAAGTTTTGGAGGAGTAGTAGAGTGTAGTTGGTGTTTTTTTTTCCAAAGTGTATTTTCTGATTGTTTTTTTTCTGAGTGTATTTTCTGTTTGTTTTTTTTCTGAGTGTATTTTCTGTTTTTTTTTTTTCTGAGTGTATTTCCTGTTTGTTTTTTGTGTGTTTGTTTTTGAATTTGTAGTAGCTGTCTGATTATGTGTTTTTATTTTTGTGTGTGTTTCTTCTGTGAGTATTTTTGTTTGTTTGTTGTGTGAGTATTTTTGTTTGTTTGTTGTGTTTGTTTTTTGTTGGTGCTGAATGGCGGCTGTGATGGCACCCAAGCGCAGGAAGATACATTTTTCTGTCGTAGAGAAGCAAATACTTGCTCAGGCCATCGTCCAATATGGGCGTTATTTACATGGCCCTGAGAGCCGGAACACCTCCCCAGCCCAGAGGAAGGCGATCATCCAAAAAATAACGGATCAGATCAATGCGGCGGGGGGGGAGACGAGGACCACCAGTGTCATACAAAAGAGGAGCCTGGTCCGTGACAAGATGGCCAAGATCAATGCCCATGCCACGGGCACTGGAGGAGGCGGACCCTGCCCCATCAGGCTGACTGAGGAGGAATGGGCAGTGGCCCGGTGTTTCCACCCACAGCAGGTGGTGGTCCTGCATGGCTATCAATCAGATGTTCCTGTGAGGACAGGTAATTTTTGGGGTTTTTCTATCTGGTGATTAGCATGTGTGGGTGGGGGAAGGGAAGATGTGCCAAGTGTGTGGATCCTCCAACCTGTGATTGTTTTGTGTCCTCCACAGATGACCAGGAGGTTGCTGGGCCATCAGGCCAGGCTGCTGCACCATCCCCTGGACAAGAGGCTGCAGAAGAGTCCCAAGAAGGGCAGGATTCCCCAGGGGAGGGGAGTGGCCACACCTCCCCTCATGAGGAGGTTGAGGGGGAGGAGGATGAGGGGGTGGAGGCTGAGGAAGAAGATATGCAGATTGGCAGGGAAGTCCTTTTGGCCTCGGATTTGTTTACCCCTGAGGCTGGCAGCAGTCAGGCCACCATCAGGGGTAGCCCCTCCCACTCCTCCCCCAACAGGCCTCAACCCACAAGGGTCTCTCTCTCCCCTCCTCCAGGGCCACAAGCCTCAGCTGCAGGCAGGATGGCGACCCAGGAGACCAGGGGGGTGGCCGAGCGTCTGCCGACCAGTCTGCAGAGGGACAATGCCCGGCAGACCCGCAATCTGGCTCAGATCAAAGAGACTCTGAGCCAGATGGAGACAAGCCTGGGTGCAATGAAGGAGGCAATCACTGATGGGGCCACAAACTCCTTGGCGGTCATCACATGCTTGTGTGACCTGCAGACCGCCACAACAGGCGTGGCCCAGGAGGTGACTGCCCTGACCCAGGCTGTCCAGGACAATACCCGGGCTGGCCAGGCCAATACGGCTGCCCTCACAATCTGTCTGACCAGGACAGCAGTGGCCTTGGAGGGCAGGCCAGCAGGAGGACAGTCACCAGGGGAGGCTCCTCCTTCCCGTGCTCACCCACCCCCCCAGGATGATCCTCCTTCCCCTGCTCACACCCCCCCATGAAGATCCTCCTTCCCCTGCTCACACCCCCCCATGAAGATCCTCCTTTCCCTGCTCACACCCCCCCCCCAGGAGGCTCCTCTGGTTGGCCGTGGCCGTGCCCGTGGGCGGCCCAGGCGTAGCAATCGCCACCATTAATTTTGCAGGGTACTTTTGTTTTTTATTTTTATGATTTTGTTTTGTATACTGTACTTATGATTTGTTTAATGTGTGTGAATGATGTGTGAATGTGGGGGTGGCATTCAGTGGCGGAACTACCGCCATAGCGACCCACGCGGGCGCTATGGGGCCCGCGGCCGAGTGAGGATCAGGGGGGCCCGGTGAGGATAAGAGCAGACCGCCCGGCCCCCAATCCGTTCGGCCTGCTCCGCTGTGAGGTTAATTGCCAGTGAGAATGGCAGCGCCGCGGCACTCTCCCGCCCCCCCCTTCTTCCCCGCTGCAGAGAGTGGAGGGAGCGGTGAAATGAGATGTCTCGAGTCGCTGCTAGCACCGCCCCCCGCGCATCTCAATCCGTGGGGCAGCTCATGCTGGAACTGCTGTAATTTTGCTAGCACCCCAGAACCCCCCCCCCTTCTCAATCTGCGGTGTAGAGGAGGGGAGAGGAGAGATGAGTCTGCCCATGCAGCCGGGACTGCTGGACATCACTAGCACCAAGCTTCATTCGCCCCCCCCTTCTCATTCCACGGGGCAGAGGAGGGGAGGGAGAGCTGTGTCACTGTCTGCTCATGTAGCTGGAACTGCTAGCACCTGACCAAGCTTCCCCCCCCACTCGCTTCTCACTGCGCGGTGCAGAGGAGGTGAGGGAGAGGAGAGAGATGTGTCTGCTCAGCAGCTCAAGCATCTTATGTAAGGGAGGGGGGGGCGGCTCTGTGTGCAACCTCTGATGTAATGGGGGGGGGCTCTGTGTGCAACCTCTGATGTAATTGGGGGGGGTGCCTCTGTGTGCAACCTCTGATGTAATGGGGGGGCCTCTGTGCAACCTCTCATGTAATGGGGGGGCCTCTGTGCAACCTCTGATGTAATGGGGGGGTGCCTCTGTGTGCAACCTCTGATGTAATGGGGGGGCCTCTGTGCAACCTCTAATGTAATGGGGGGGCCTCTGTGCAACCTCTGATGTAATGGGGGGGACTCTGTGCAACCTCTAATGTAATGGGGGGGCCTCTGTGCAACCTCTGATGTAATGGGGGGGGGGCCTCTGTGCAACCTCTGTTGTAATGGGGGGCCTCTGTGCAACCTCTGTTGTAATGGGGGGGCCTCTGTGCAACCTCTGTTGTAATGGGGGGCCTCTGTGCAACCTCTGTTGTAATGGGGGGGCCTCTGTGCAACCTCTGTTGTAATGGGGGGGCCTCTGTGCAACCTCTGTTGTAATGGGGGGGCCTCTGTGCAATCTCTGTTGTAATGGGGGGGCCTCTGTGCAACCTCTGATGTAATGTGGGGGCCTCTGTGCAACCTCTGATGTAATGGGGGGGCCTCCGTGCAACCTCTGATGTAATATGGGGGCCTCTGTGCAACCTCTGATGTAATATGGGGGCCTCTGTGCAACCTCTGATGTAATATGGGGGCCTCTCTGCAGACTCTGATGTAATATGGGGGCCTCTGTGCAGGCTCTGATGTAAGGGGGGCCTCTGTGTGGCCATGACAGGTCCTCTTTATGCTTCTATATACATGTATAGAGCCATGACAGGTCCACTTTAGTTATCCTGATATAAAATAATGAATGTGTGGGCATTTTGGTGGGCGTGATTTATTTTTTTGGGGGGGGCAGCATTTCATTCTTGGTACCAGGCAGCACAATGTCTTGGGCCGGCACTGGATTAGAGCATCGCTGGCATGGTCTCCCAGCCAGGGGAAGAGAGAGGAGAGGAAGAGGCGAGCTGTCCGTATCAGCAGAGAGCGGAATTTCCCGCTGTAATAGCTTTCATTAGAACTTCCAGTGTTCCCTGGGCTCATGTCACATAGCTCCACCTCTTGGCCCGGCACCTTTGATCGACAGAACGCCGGTCCAGTGTCGGACATGTGACACCATCTAAGGCGTTGGGCTAAGAGGTGGGGCTATGTGACGATGAGCCCTGGGAAGACGGGAAATTCAAATGAAAGCTATTACAGCGGGCAATCCCGCTCTCTGCTGATCCGGCCGGCTTGCATCTTCCTCTGCACAGGTGAGGCTGTATTGGGCACAGGCAGGCCAGGCTGTATTGGGCACAGGCAATGCTGTATTGGGCACAGGTCATGCTGTATGGGCCACAGGCAGTTAAGGGTGTATTGGGCACAGGCCAGGCTGTATTGGGCACAGGCAACGCTGTATTGGGCACAGGTCATGCCGCATTGGGACAGGCAATGCTGTATTGGGCACAGGTCATGCTGTATGGGGCACAGGCAGGCCAGGCTGTATTGGGCACAGGCAGGCCAGGCTGTATTGGGCACAGGCAGGCCAGGCTGTATTGGGCACGGGCAATACTGTATGGGGCACAGGTCATGCTGCATTGGGCATGGTCACGCTGCATGGGGCACAGGTCACACTGCATAGGGCACAGGTCACGCTGTATGGGGCACAGGTAGGGTTGCCACCTCATCCCTTTAAAACAGAACACATATGAATTACACAGTGTCTGTGTCTGATTAAAGTGGTAATTAAACTCACTTGGTGCCTTACCTGCATTAAATTAGCACCAGAACCTGTGTAATTCATATGTGTTCTGTTTTAAAGGGATGAGGTGGCAACCCTAGGCACAGGTCACGCTGCATTGGTCACAGGTCACGCTGCATGGGGCACAGGTCACACTGCATAGGGCACAGGTCACGATGTATGGGGCACAGGTCACGATGTATGGGGCACAGGTCACGCTGTATGGGGCACAGGTCACGCTGCATGGGGCACAGGTCACGCTGCATGGGGCACAGGTCACGCTGCATTGACACTAGGGCGGCTCTGGGGGGCCCCATACAACATTTTGCTATGGGGCCCTGTGATTTCTAGTTACGCCCCTGGTGGCATTCCTGATTAAATAAGGGTGTCACCCTCAGTTTTGGTGGAGTAGGGATCCCAGGACCAGGGAGAAGTGATCCCAGGTCCGTGAATGGTGTATGAATGCACAGTGACATAATTGGAGCCGTGGCGGGGCGTTACTGCTCCCAAGTACCATTGGGGGGTACTTGGATCTAATCCAATTAGATGTGCATGTGATGTGTCTGTGTTAGGGACCACAGTGGTGTGCATTCATGCATTCTCATTGTGACATAATTAATGTGTGTGTTTACTGAGCAAAGATGCCTTCTGCGGGGCGTCTCCTGACTGCTGTTCCCTCAGTCACTAGTCTAGCTATGCGCATGGATGCCCCTGGCATGTTGGCAGACAGATTGTTGTCCTGCAAGTGTGTGTGCTCAGCTCTTCCTTATTGGTGTTGCTTTAGCTGACATTTACACGGCAGGTGTAAAATTAGGGCTGCTTTTATAAAGTGTAATTTTACACCATGAAACTAACAGAAGCGCACAGGGTGTAATCTACGCCGCACACACTTAATTTTGTGGATCGCCTTATCTCCCTCATTTGCATCTTTGCCTATCAAAACAGCGGCGTGTCTAGCGTATTTTGCATGCGAAGAAGCGCCGGTGTAATTATTTTAGGTAGGACGGAAAAACCTGGTTTTAAGGCGTATCTCGTTTTGAGGATCAGGCGCAAAAATACGCGCGGTGTAAATTTCAATTACGCCGCGTATTTTGAGTTAAGTCGGCGCATCTGCTTTGTGGATATGGCTCAGTATTCTTTCAGTAAACACATTAAAACCAATTGTTAATTGTTAATACTATGCAAATGACATACAAGTTTTAGTGTGAAAGAATGATTGATTATATATTGACTGAATGATTTGTTATAGCTAAAGAGGTTTTATGAACTTTATTGAATATCCTTTTATAAAATTATACTCAGCTACTTAATCTACAGTCCATTAACTTCCCACTCCTAACATCTGTGAACCATTATCAAAGCATGTAAAAATTTCTAATCAATAATGCATTTTAACACCCAAGCAGCAAAGTATTTAGAAGTGGATGGAATTACTGCTGAGAGTTTAACATTTTTAGAATACTAGTTCATTACAATTTATAGCTTGCAGTGACAAATGACTTTATGTTTAAAATGCATTTTTGCAACAATTAAATATTTTCATATTGAACAGGTCAAATAATATGAAATTGAAAAATGTGTATGCAAATGCTAGGTTTCTAAATATGCATAACTGTACTCAGTCTTACTTAAAAATGCATTTTGTTTCTAAGTATAAGTTCACATTATCTGAACAATAGCAGTCAAAATATTCTATCAAACTATGCAAAAAAATAAAAATTATCTGTTTATAGCTATGAATACCATGGTGCTTTTGCATATGAATGTTGCAAGCATGCTCGGTAGATTTTTCAGATTACTTTAGATAATTTGTTTAGACCAAAGTTTTTTTCATCTGATCCTGAATATACCCTGGCTTGACCTACAGTTGACACTAATCCCAGGTGGAACCCTCTATCATTACCTATTACTTGACTTATGGAAACCCTCCCACCCATGATTCGGGCATCCCTTTTAGCTTAGTGGCCTGGATTCAAGAAGCAATTGCGCCTGTGTAACCATAGGTTACACAGCGCAATTGCTTACTTGCCCCGGCGTAACGAATGCTCCTGATTCAGGAACCTTGTTACGCCGACTGCAGCCTAAGATATGCGCAGCATAAGGCTCTTATGCCCGCATATCTTAGGCTGCATTCTTGCGATGGCCGCTAGGTGGCGTTCCCGTTGTGCTCAGCATATAGTATGCAAATTGCATACTAACACCGATTCACAACGTTGCGCGAGCCTTGCGTACACAGTTTACGTTGTTTACGTACGGCGGTTTTTGCGTAAGGCCAATGTTACGTATACCCGTCGTTCCCGCGTCGCGGAATTTTAAATTTACGTAGTTTGCGTAAGTGAATCGTGAATGGCGCTGGACGCCATTCACGTTCACTTTGAAGCAAATGACGTCCTTGCGACGTCATTTGCCGCAATGCACGTCTGGAAAGTTTCCAGACGGAGCATGCGCTCTACGATCGGCGCGGGAACGCGCCTAATTTAAATGATTCCCGCCCCCTACGGGATCATTTAAATTGCGTGCGCTTGCCCCGGGCATTTTGCCGGCGCGCCCACGCAATTTACGGAGCTTCTGCTCCATGAATCAAGGGCAGCGCAAAAAAATTGCGGGGGCGCAGGGCAAAAACGTTGCCCTGCGCCTCCGTAAAAATAGCGCAATTCTACCTGAATCCGGGCCAGTGGAAATAAAGTTGCACTACTATATATAGAAAAGCTGCTAGCATCAACAATAAGACTAATTGTATAAAAAGTAAAAAACTGAAAAAATGCAGCGCTACAAAGTGCATAGGAACCCTGAATAAGTATCCAGAAGTGAGTGCTCAATATATAATATTAATTAGTGAAATAAATGAATGAACATTTTATACCAATGTGCACACTGAAAATACTATGGCCCAGATTCACGTAGATCGGCGCATATTTGTGCCGGCGTAGCGCATCTCATATGCGCTACGCCGACGTAACTCTGAGAGGCAAGAGCAGTTTTCACAAAGCACTCGCTCCCAAACTTGCGCCGGCGTAACGTAAATTGGCCTGCGTAAGCCCGCCTAATTCAAAGTAGGTTGAAGGAGGGCGTGATACATGTAAATGAACCGTGACCCCATGCAAATGAATGGCCGAACGAACGGCGCATGTGCGCGCATGCTCAGAATCACGTTGCATATACTCCCTAAGATACGACGGCTCAATGCCTATGACGTGAATGTAACCTACGCCCAGCCCCATTCACGTACGACTTACGTAAACGACGTGAAATACGACGGCTGTTCCATCGCTGTTCCGTCGTCCATACCCTAACATGACTTACCCCTGCTTTAGGTGGAATAACTTTACGCCGGACGTAAGCTCAAAACCACTTCCAGACCCTGCACTGTATAATATACGTCCTAATTTTAAAGATGGATATCTCGGTAACGGCAGCAGCTGCTGCCACAACCGAGGTATCCATCTTTAATGCCAACTGTCCTGTAAACAATAACGGCGGTCTCCGCGGTGGATTCGCCGCGAGATCGCCGTTATCGGTGGCGGGAGAGGGCCCCCCCTCCCGCCGCTCTCCCGCGCCCTCCGCCGCTTACCGGAGCCGTCGGTAGCGGCGGAGGCGATCGGGACTGTTCGGCTGTTGACTGGGGTTGCGAGTGAAGGAAAAATTTCCTTCACCCGTCCCCATAGCTCTACTGGGCGGAAGTGATGTCAAAACGTTAGTCCCGCCCAGCGTCTTAAAGAAACATTTTTTTTTTTTGTCATTTTAAAAATGACAGTTTCTGAGGTCTTTTTGACCCCAGATCTCATATTTAAGAGGACCTGTCATGCTTTTTTCTATTACAAGGGATGTTTACATTCCTTATAATAGGAATAAAAGTGATCAAATTTTTTTTTCCAGTGTAAAAAGTAATAAAATAAATAAAAATAAATAAGTAAACAAAAAAATAAATGTTTTAAAGCGCCCCGTCCCGACGAGCTCGCACGCAGAAGCGAACGCATACGCGAGTAGCGCCTGCATATGAAAACGGTGTTCAAATCACACAAGTGAGGTATCGCCGCGATCGTTAGAGCGAGAGCAATAATTCTAGCCCTAGGCCTACTCTGTAACTCAAAAAATGCAACCTATAGATTTTTTTAAACATCGCCTATCGAGATTTTTAAGGGTAAAAGTTTGACGCCATGCCACGAGCGGGTGCAATTTTTAAGCGTGACATGTTGGGTATCATTTTACTCGGCGTAACATTATCTTTCACAATATATAAAAAAATTGGGCCAAATTTATTGTTGTCTTATTTTTTAATTCCAAAAAGTGAATTTTTTCCAAAAAAAGTGCGCTTGTAAGACCGCTGAGCAAATACGGTGTGACAAAAAGTATTGCAATTACCACTATTTTATTCTCTAGGGTGTTAGAAAAAAATATATATAATGTTTGGGGGTTTTAAGTAATTTTCTAGCAGAAAAAACTGTTTTAGTCTTGCAAACACCAAATCTGAAAAACACCTAAGGTCTGGAAGTGGTTAAGGTAAACGGCGTAGATTACAGCGAAGGGCGCAAGTACGTTCTAGAATCGGCGTATCTAGGTCATTTACATATTCGACGCGTAAATCAATGGAAGCGCCCCTTGCGGCTAGCGTAAATATGTGCCCAAGATACGACGGCGTAGGAGACTTACGTCGGTCGTATGAAGCCAAAATTCAGGCGTATCTTGTTTGCTGAATAAGGCACATAGATACGATGGCGCATCCGTGGACTTACGCGGCATATCAGAAGATACGTCGGCGTAAGTCCTTTCTGAATCCAGGCCAGAGTGCATATATATATATATATATATATATATATATATATATATATATATATTAGGGGTGTTGAATATAATCACAGCATCAATGTATCGCGATTCGGGCGCGTGTGATTCGGCATCGATGCTGCGACCACTAAAAATCGATTATTTGGGGATCTATCTTAGCGCTGCGCTATGCCCTGCCCCGCCCTGCAACTCCGAACGGAGCTGAAAGAGCTGAGCCCTGCCCTGTGTTAGCCGCTCCCCCTTTTCTGGCTGAGTTTGTGCCCAGCCAGTGTTCGCTGGAGCCTGTGTGATGGTGTGACGCGGCTGGTCAGGTGACCGTAGCTCCCGTAATCCGGAAGTCGAGCTGCAAGAGGTTTCCTCTGCTCTCCCTGGCCAACGACAGTGGTGTCGCGGCACAGCTAAAACCGCCCGCTGCCCTACAACTCGCTCGTGTCATTGGGTCCTGAAGCCGCCTCCTCTTCCTCCTCCTTCTCCTCCTCTTTGTTTACATCCAGTGAGGAGGAGGAGCCCTAGGGACACACATCGCAGGTCTGAGCTCTGTACCATAAACAAAACTTTATGTAGATGAATGTGTGGCAGAGGGGTGCCTATGCTGATTGGGGTCTGCACCAAGTGGGATGGGGGGGTGTCTATACTGCGGGGGTGTATAATGCAGGGATCTGTACTAAGGGGGGAGTCTATACTCATGGGGGGTGTCTGTCTATACTGCGGTGGTCTGCACTAAATTGGGGGGTGTCTATACTGCAGTGGTCTGCACTAAATTGGGGGTGTCTATACTGCGGTGGTCTGCACTAAATTGGGGGGTGTCTATACTGCGGTGGTCTGCACTAAATTCGGGGGTGTCTATACTGCGTTGGTCTGCACTAAATTGGGGGGGTGTCTATACTGTGGTGGACTGCACTAAAATGGGGGGTGTGTATACTGCGGTGGTCTGCACTAAATTGGGGGGTGTGTATAATTCAGGGGTCTTTACTAAGAGGGGGGATTCTACACTGATGGAGGTGTCTTTACTGAGGGAGGGGGTCAATACTGAGGGGGTCTATACTAAAGGAGGGGGGTCTGTTCTTAGTGAGGGGGGTCTGTAGTTAGTGGAGGGGGGTCTGTACTGAGGGGTGACTATACTTGGTGAAGGGGGGTGTCACCAATCTTTTCCGCACCAGGTGACACCAACTCTAGTGAAGCCACTGCTGCCGCTCTCCCCAGATAGTATCAATGCTACATGGTTGGCCCCCCTTGTTCCATCCCCTGGCATTCTGTACTGTGAGGCTGGGGGCTGGTTGACACTTGGATCCAGTGCTACTTACCTGAGCACCCCCAGGTTCTGCCACTCCACTGAGATTGTTTTCCCCCCATTGGAGGCAGGTAGTCTCCTCTCTGGCTCCTGTGTGCTCCTGCAGCAATCGTTAGTTACTGTATGCACAAGTAAATTACTTTAAAATAAATAAACTTGATGTCGGACCTAACAAGTGACCATGCCATTTCATTAATTATGGTTTATGTATGTCTTATTGTCTTAGTGATTGATTCACATCACAACTTCATTAATACCTTGCTGGCTGCATGTGTGGGATCTGTGATGAGCGAAACCATAAATCATACCAAAAAAAAAAAAGGTATTAATGAAGTTGTGATGTGAATCAATCACTAAGACAATAAGACATACATAAACCATAATTAATAAATGGCATAAATTATCGTTTGGGGGGATTTTATGGGGACATTGCCCGCAGTCTCTGGCCCTCTCTTGTATCATGTCTGCAGGCTTTGACCCTCTCTTGTATCGTGTCTGCAGGCTCTGACCCTCTCTTGTATCATGTCTGCAGGCTCTGACCCTCTCCTGTATCATGTCCGCAGTCTCTGACCCTTTCTTGTATCATGTTTGCAGTCTCTGACCCTCTCCTGTATAATGTCTGCAGGCTCTGACCCTCTCCTGTATCATATCAGCAGGCTCTGACCCTCTCTTGTATCATGTCTGCAAGCTCTGACCCTCTCCTGTAGTAGGTCTGCAGTCTCTGACTCTCTCTTGTAGTGTTTTGGGGCAGTCTGCTCCCCTTTAAGTTGTCTGCTGTGTTTACGCTGTGCTACATGCAGGGAGTGCTGTGTTTTTTTTTTTTTTTTTAATAACAGATTAAATTTCAAAGAATGTAGTTTTTCTGACTGCTTAATTTTTTTGGATGAAAACCGAGCTCAATAATTTTGATGCATCGTGATGCATCGCGGAATCGAATCGTGGACAGGATAATCATAATCGATCAGCAGTTTTTAGAGCGGTATCATTTCTCACGAGCAGGCTATGTACCCGACATGTTTTGTACAAGTGTACTTCAACTGGTGCAAAAACCTGCTACAATACACCACACAATATATAGTAATCAATGCAATCTGCAACAAAAATCGTTTGAACAGGAACAGCTGATAACTGTGGCCAGGAAGAGTCATCACAGGCTGGGTCTGCCCGAACACAGCACTGAGTCTGTTTGGTAATCGGCCAATCAGCGATTGCTCAAGGAACACATGACCTGCATCACGTGATCAGCAAACAAACAGTCTCATGATGCAGTGTGACTAGACAACCATAACAATTATCCAGTAGTTAAGACACTGACATATTGTTCAATATATGGTCAGAAGTATATTAATTGTGTCTCCACAATGGATTGTGCCAAAAACTAAAATACATTAAAAATAAACCAAACATTACCCAGTAGTTAAGACACTGCTGCCAATATGTTTGTATAGCATACATCATATTTAAAACACACCGGTGAATCAGAGCATCTTAGTACACAAATATAAAGGATATAACATCACACAATGCAAAGTAGTAGAAGCTGAACAAGTATAAATATTGATGGTACATGGATCAACATAGTAAAATATAATGTCCAAAAACGATTGTGCTGTAGTCATGCTCATAATAGCATAAAAATCAGCCGGAAGTATATTAATTGTATCTCCATAATTGATTGTGCCAAAAACTAAAATAAATTAAAAATAAACCACACATTCACATTAGCAAAAAAAAAGACAATGCTAATGTATGGAATATAAATTGTAGAGAACTGACCTAGAAAGGATCCAGGTAATATAGGGCCTAACACATTATCTACACAGATCACATTATCCTATATGTGCTCCCTAAAGAGCACTATGGGAATGACTAAACTCCTAACCATTACCCTAAGGCAGTGTTTCTCAATTCCAGTCCTCAGGCCCCCCCAACAGGTCAGGTTTTCAGGATTTCCCTCAGATGAAAAGGCTGTGGAGATTACTAAGGCAGTGAAACTGATCAAATCACCTGTGCAAAATAATGGAAATCCTGAAAACCTGACCTGTTGGGGGGGCCTGAGGACTGGAATTGAGAAACACTGCCCTAAGGAAACACACTCAGGTTTTGGTAGGGGAAGGGGGGGGGGAGAGGTAAAGGTACACATAGTGTAAGAAATGAAGGTCACCAACATTCTGAATACCAGGCACACATATACGAACCATGGATGATGCTATCATGATCAATATCATTCACAACATACTGTACACACCAGTACGGACTTACAACTGATTTTCTCCCCTAAAAGAGGACTGTTCACGAGAAAATTACAATGCACATTACCCATATATGGAGAGAGAACACAAAGTACAATAAATCACCTTATACATATAATCATACCTATCCTGGCCCTCCCCATAATGGGGGTTTTCACAGGAAACTTCTAGGCCCCCAAAGATGAACCGAACCAAACGAGGTACCAGGGGGAGGCGGGCCAGGAAAAAGAAAACGTACCAATATGCGACTGGGATTTTAAATTTTTGAGCCAAGCGACTTTTACAGATGCCAAACTACTAATTTTAGATAAAGGACCCAAGTTTGTTCCTTCTAAAAAAAATTAACACATGTGCCACCTTTTATAGACCTACATAGATATATATGTAAACTAAATGTACAGAGACATTTCATAGATAACTCTTCTGGACCACAAAATAGAGAAATGGGAGAAGGTAGAGTCGTTCATTCTGGCTTTTCTAACCCCCTCCCCTTTCAATCCATCAAATGCTACAGCACCATCGATTAGGGTCTTTCGAGACCTAGTTCTAAATGATTTGGACTCGCTGCCCAAAAAAAAGTATATGACAATCTTAACACTAAGATAGGTCCCAAGTCCTTGTGTGAATGCAAGGACTTGATTATCCGCCTCGGTGGACAAGGGCAAGGGGGACTTGTTATCTTGGATAAGAATGACTACCATATTGAGATGTCCCGAATACTCAATGACTCAGACACCTACATACAATTACCCAGAGATCCTACAAAGGAGTTTAAGAACATTTTAGTTGAATTGATCAATAGAGGATTCCAGTTGGGAATCTTGGACAAGAAGGAGAGGGATTATCTGATACCGCTAGCACCCCGCATACCCATCATGTATTATCTCCCGAAAGTCCACAAAAATTCTGCACATCCGCCAGGCCGTCCAATTGTTAGCAGGATTTACTCTGTGACGTCCCATATAGGATGATACAACAATTTTCACTTACAGCTGTTTGTGAAATTGACTCCCTCTTATCTTAAGGATACAGGGGATACCATCCGTTTGTTAGAGAGATTTGATTATCAGGACGAATACTTGTTAGTCACGGCCAACTTCACGGCACTATACACTTGTATAGCACATGGGCTGGGATGTCAAAAAAATGTTGTTCAGAAGTAGCCAAATACCCGCTGCCCAGCAGCGGTATATCATGGAATTACTTCAATTTGCCACACAATGCAACTACTTTTGGTAGAAAATCTTTTTGCAGTGGAAGGGAGTTGCGATGGGGGCTAAGTTTGCCACCAGCCACTGAAAATCTCTTCATGGCTCAGTGGAAGGACCTACATAGACCTGAATTAGTCTTGTGGGCCAGGTATATAGACAACATCCTCCTCCTATGGAAAGGGGATAGGAGGCTTTGCATGGCTACCCTTAAAAGAGTTGTAAAGGAAAAACCTTTTTTTGCTGAAATGACTGGTTACAGGTTATAGAGACATAATAGTTAACTGATTCCTTTTAAAAATGATTAAAAATAGATACAAATCAATCATATAATGTACCTGTAGTTTCAGTTTCGTTTTTGCATATTTTCTGCTTCTCTGCTGCACAGAGCCAATACAGGGTAGTGATGGTTTGGAAAACTAAGCTGATTGGTGTTGAGGGGTTTTAGACACACAGTAATCACACCTCACCACAGAGAGAAAGCTCCCATGACTTTTTTCATCAGGAAACACACAACCCGGAAGTGTTCAGAACAGAGAAGGACTACAGCAAAAACGAACAATGAGGACATGAAACCAGGACTGCAGTAAGGTAAAGGAAGCTATTTAGCTAAAAAAAAAAAAATCTTTAGTGTCCCTTTAACAACAATGAGAGGGGCATTGTGTTGAGCTACGGGTCCAGTTCCACCACCATACATTTCCTAGATTTGGAAAATCTCCATTGTCGATCACCAGCTTGTTACTAAAACGTTTTTTGTCATTACAGCTCGTGGTTGAAATTGGTACTGCGCAGCCAACTACTTCGCCTTAGACAAAATTGTACAAATTTATCCGATTTCCACCAACAGACTGGAATGTTAAAATCTAGATTTGTTGAAAAGGGATATATTTCAGCAACTACAGACAAATAGATCAATAAGGTCTCTCAGATCGATCAACGTACTTTAACTATGGAACAACCTAAATGTATTCCTGACGCCAAGTTTAAATGGTCCTTTATCACCAAATTCTCTGTACAACACAAACAAATTAAATATTTTCAATTGGCATTGGAGGGTACTTACTTAAAAATGATCCCCTGCTGGTCCTCATTCTTCCAGATAAGGCTGGAATTGTATATAGGGGAGCTCGATCTTTAAGGAATCGGATTGCTCCCAATGTGATTAATCCCCCTATCAGACCGACTTTTTTCACAACGTGAAGGGGTATTACCTCTGTCGTAAATGCAATGTCTGTATACACAATGTATGCAGGAGGAGAAAATCTGAGACTTTTGAATCTGCAAACACTTATGCGATTTATCAAATGAAGCATTTTACCACTTGTGCCACCCGCTTTATTGTCTATCTTCTTACATGCCCATGCAAAAAGCAGTATGTTGGATGCACTATCAAAACGTTTTCGATCAGGGTGAATGAGCATATTGCTAGTATTAAGAAAGGTCACATTATCCATAACGTACCCAGACACTATTTGCATTATCACGACAAAAATCCCTCAGGCACTAAGGTGTCCTTTTATGAAACTAAGATCAGCGGAGATCCCAAGTCTTACCACTGATCTCAGGTCATAAACAGTTTATAAAGCTGAGGTAATCAGCGGAGAACATGTTCTCCGCTTATTATTGCAGCACAGTGAGAATCTGTAACCGACTGTCACAGAAACGGCCAGTTTATGAAGGCGCAATCTCAGCACCTTTACTGGCGATCTGTGACAGAATTCTCACATTCTGATTCACCATCTCAGAGGTGGAGAATCAGAGAGAGAAGCGCAAAGCTGGCTGAGTATTGTGGAGGAAGCAGGAAGTGTTTTGACTTTCATCTTTCACACACAAGCCCCTACAGTCAGAACACATCTTCCCCACTTATTACACACCCCAAAATGAGCAAATTAGGAATTTATAGTATATATATATATATATATATATATATATATATATATATATATATATATATATATATATATATATATATATATATATATATACACATCATTATATAACATGTGTGTGTGTTTATTCCTATGTGTATATATCTATAGATATATAGACACACACACACACACACACACATATATATATATATATATATATATATTTATATAATATATATATTATTCTACCTGCATTAAAATGCTATTATTAAAGTCATTTTTATATCATTTGTAATTTAGTAGTAAAAAAAAAATGTAAACCCGAAAATATGGTTTTACCCATGGACTGTTCTATTACAGCTATACAGGCTTTATATTTGTATACTTTATTTAAAAAAAAAATAATGATTATAAATGTATTTTTTCATTTCTATGAATGGTGCATTACATATGTGGGATTCCAATTAATTTACTATACACCATTCACATGTAAATAGGCACATGCATGATCTTTAAATATTGATAAAAACAATGTTTTTTTTAATAATTAGGTTAATGTATATTGTTTGGTGGGAATGTAACTTTATTATTTTATTAATATGTGGTGTATAATGTGTGCTGATTCGTGTTCAACCTCTGTATTTTTCTCTTCCTCGTACTGTAATCCCGCTACATCACACAAGATTGCAGTGAGAGGAGCCGTTCTCAGGAGTTACCAGCGTTTGTAGATCGCTTCTCATCTCAACATGAGAAGTGAACTACATATCTTCATAAGGGATCTCCTCTGAGAATGCCTGAGAACTGATAATCGGTATTTTACCGCAGTTTCATAAAAGGATACCTAAGTTCCAGGTCATTGATAAATTTGTCCCTTATTGGAGAGGTGAATCATGTGTGAGAGGTGTCTCACAGTAAGGCCTGGTTCACACTGGTACGATTTGAGATGCGATTTGAGATGTCAAATCGCATATCAAATCGGCGGCATTTGTCGGCAATTGTCGGCAATGGCACCATCCTAAATGGTGCGACGCTGCATCTGCGGCGCTGTACCGATTTCAAAAAGTAGTTCCTGTACTACTTTTTGCGATTTCGGGACACAATTTACATTGACATCTGTGCAGAAACCTGCACAGATGTCTCTGAAATCGCGGCCAAAATCGGGACTGCCAGTGGAAGTGAAATTGTGCGAGTTCAGCTGAATTCGCACAGCTTCACTCCCGCAGCCCAGTGTGAACCTGGACTTAGAAACATTTTGGATCCATCAGCCGAAATGCTACTCTCAGCATGGGATGAACATCGACTGGGATATCAATGCCTTCATCAATAAAGCCTAGGTTCCACGTTACACATCTATGCAATTAGTGGTTCTTATGTTTACCAAAACACACTTTTTGTCTGTTCTCCACACTATTTACATTCCATACACTAACATTGCTATGGATTTTTGATTAATGGGAATATTTGGTTGTATTTTCTATCATTTAGTATGATCAATTGTTGAGATATAGATCACTATCGATCACATATAGGATAATGTGTTAGGCCCCATACCATATTACGTGGATCCTTTCTAGGTCAGTTCTCTACAGTTTATATTGCATATATTAGCATTGTCATTATTTATTTATTTTTGCAAATTTTTGACTAATGTGAATGTTTGGTTTATTTTTTATTTATTTTAGTTTTTGGCACAATCCATTGTGGAGATACAATTGATATACTTCCGACTAGGGATGAGCTTCGTATTCGAGTCAAACTCATGTTCGACTCGAACATCGTATGTTCGATCGTTCGTCGAAATACGAACAAAACGGGAAAGTTCACACCAAATTCGAGTTACGTTTCACAGACAATAATTCACTGCGGCATCGCTGGCTGATGATTGGCCAAGCATGCACTATTACCCGCATGCTTGGCCAATCACAGCTTGCAAAAAACGGAGAGCCATAATTGGCCAAAGCCAGGGTGGCTTTGGCCAATTATTGCTCAGGGGGTTTAGTACACGCCCCACACTATAAAATGCCGCCTGCAGGTCGGCCTTGTGTAGTGTGTTGCGGTGGTTAAGAGAGGACAGAGAGAGTGTCATTTTTTGCATGTAGATAGAGCAGGCAGGCAGGCTAGTCAGTGTGTAGAGGATATATATACATCCCAGGTGTTGTACATATATTTATACACTGCATAGTTTAGCTAGATCAGTTCTTTCTAATTTACTGGCAGGCAGGTGATTGTGCTAGCTGCAGTATTCTTACGTGGTTTATTGCCTGTGTCCTCTGTAGTTTGCACCTATAGCTACTTGGTGTGTACTGGCCGTGTGCTCTGTAGTTTGCACCTAAAGATTCAGGATCAGTGATTTTAATGATGCTTAAATAAAAAAAATATAAAAAAAATTATATTGTACCTGCTGGGTGTCTATAGTATGCCTGTGAAAACGTCTTTGAGAACCCGGGTCTTGCCCGAGGGAACATGTATCAATGGAAAAAAAGTTTTAAAAACGTCCCGAAAAAAACAACCATTTTTAAAACTTTTTTTCCATTGATACATGTTCCCTGGGGCAAGGTTCTCAAAGACGTTTTCACAGGCATACTATAGACACCCAGCAGGTACAATATTTAAAGGAATTTTTCATTTCTTTTAATTCAAGCATCATTAAAATCACTGCTCCTGACAAAAACAACCGTTTTTAAAACTTTTTTTCCATTGATACGTGTTCCCTGGGGCAAGACCCGGGTTCTCAAAGACGTTTTACGACAATAACTTGCATATTAGGCTTTAAAATTAGCCATTTTGAATTCGAACATTTGAGTCCCATAGACTTCAATGGGGTACTAAATGTTTGCGCGAACGTTCGGTCCGTTCGAAGGTTCTGGTGCGAACCGAACAGGGGGGTGTTCGGCTCATCCCTACTTCCGACCATATATTGAACAATATGTCAGTGTCTTAACTATAGGATAATTGTTATGGTTGTCTAGTCACACTGCATGGTGAGACTGTTTGTTTCCTGATCATGTGATGCAAGTGTTTCTTGAGCGATCGATGATAGGCCGATTACCACACAGACTCAGTGCTGTGTTGGGGCAGACCTAGCCTGTGATGACTCTTCCTGGCCACAGTTATCAGCTGTTCCTGTTCAAACGATTATTGTTGCAGATTGAATTGACTACTATATATTGCATGGTGTATTGTAGCACAGCCCTCAAATATTCCACTCGCCTGCTCGCAAATGGGTCGCCTGCGAGTGGAATTTAATGCAGGGCGAGTGAGGAGCGGGGTGGACCAGGAGAAGATTTTCTCCGCTCCAGGTGAGCCCTATAGACAATCAGGGACGGTCGGATTACCAAGGTGCTGGCAATGCACGTAGCAGTAGCAATAGGAGGAAGGAGATGGACAGCCGCACTCCGAAATAACTTTTCAAAAAAGTTGTCTTTTATTTTCAAGCAGGAACATGCATAATCACCACAACCATAAACCAGGACAGCCGACTAGTTTCGCACTCAATCATGGGGTGGACCAGGCTGATCGTTTCCTGGCTGAAGCGATCAGCCAGGAAACTGTCAGCCAGAGGACACACAGCGGCAGGACCGGACTGCCCTGGTGCGGCTTTGAGCTGAGGTGAGGAGGCTGCAGCGCTCCCCTCCCTCTTTCTCTCCTCCTCTTGTCTTGTTTTATCGCACACACAGCGGGATGTCCCGCTGTGTGTCATGGAGCTGGCCGTGTCTGTGTAACAAGGTCCCGCCCCCTCTAGACCAGTGTGTGTGCTAGTATCAGTGTTTCCACCTATGACACTAGCCATCTAGGGGCGTGGGACCTTGTTACACTGCGCACCGGGGGGAGGGGGCAGTTGTTTGCTCGCTGCTCGCTGAGGAAAGGCTGCTACCTCAGGAAAGGAAATCAATGTAAGACGCTGGAAGGGAAAGTCAGCTGACCAGCTGACACCAATGCAGTGAAGGGGGAGGAGCTCTCTTCTCTGCAGGAGATCCCATGACACAGGAGCATCCCTGGAGGCATGGTAGTAACGATGAAGTGCAGCTGACCCCCCTCACCACCACAGATCTTATCCCTATTCCCGGTGCCTATTCCCGGTGCCATCCTCCCCCACCACCACCACCGCTGCCTCTGGCTCTTACTGCTAACCCCACCACCACCGATCCCGCCACTGATACCACCACCACCGATCCCACCCACCACCACCGATGTCACCACCCCTGCCACTGATCCCACACAACACCACTGAAATCACCCACCACCACCGATCCCACCACCCCTGCCACTGATCCCACCACCACCACCGATCCCACCACCCCCGACACTGATTCCACCACCACTGATCCCATCACCCCTCACCGTCATCACTGCCAGTGATCTAACCCCCCTCACAGCCACCACTGATCCCATCCCCCCACCACTGCTGCCACTCACCCCATCCAACCCACCACCACTGATCCCATTCCCCAATCACTGCTACCATCGCTCACTGTCACTCATCCCAGACCCATGCTGCCAGTGATCTTACCTCCTTCACAGCCACCACTGATCCCATTCCCCCCCCACCACCACCACTGATCCCACCATCCCCGCCACTGATTCCACCACCACCACTGATCCCATCACCCCTCACCGTCACCACTGCCAGTGATCAAACCCCCCTCACAGCCACCACTGATCCCATCCCCCCACCACTGCTGCCACTCACCCCATCCAACCCATCACCACTGATCCCATCCCATTCCCCCATCACTGTTACCACCGCTCGCTGTCACTCATCCCAGCCTCATGCTTCAGGGGGCCCATGTCTCACCCCTGTACACCTGGATAGGAGGGGCAGCGGGCGGAATATAAAGGAACCAATACCCTCCATTTTCCTCCTGCAGCCATGACTGCAGAAGGAAAATGGAGGGTATTGGTTCCTCTATATGCTGCCACTCCTATCCGGGTGTACAGGGGTGAGACATGGGCCCCCTGAAGCATGGGGCTGGTATGAGTGACAGTGAGCAGTGGTAGCAGTGATGGGGGAATGGGAAAATGGAGGGGATCGGTTCCTCTGTATGCTGCCCCCGGCCCTCTTCCTATTCAGGTGTACAGGGGTGACACATGGGCCCTCTGAAGCATGGGGCTGGGTTGCTTTGGGGGTCAGGGGGCCCTTCATGGTTTCTTACACCGGGGCCCTGAAGGTTCTAGTTACGCCTCTGGGCTGCATTCACAGGCACAGAGAGGCTGCGTTCACAGGCACAGAGAGGCTGTGGGCATGGGCACAGAGAGGCTGCGGGCATGGGCACAGTGAGGCTGCGTTAATAGGCAGTGAGGCTGCATTAACGGGCAGTGAGGCTGCATTGATGGGCACAGTGAGGCTGCATTGATGGACACAGTGAGGCTGCATTGATGGACACAGTGAGGCTGCATTGATGGACACAGTGAGGCTGCATTGATGGACACAGTGAGGCTGCATTGATGGACACAGTGAGGCTGCATTGATGGGCATAGTGAGGCTGCAATCATTGGCACCATAAATTATTCTATGAATCAGCCGCATAGATCCGGCCGTCGTATCTCTATCTGAATCCGGGCCCTTGTGTATACATCTGATGCAATGTTGGTACGATTTTATACTTTTTTGATTTAAATACATTTTTAAACCTGGGATTCATCTGCACTATGTAGAGGCCTTTTTTTATTTTCCTATGACCTATACTGCTCTTTGGAGATAAAGTGAACCACCTTACCAGGAACCTCATCATCATAGCCCAAATCTCTGTGTCATCACTAGCCTTTTGGATGCAAGTGTAGACTAGTGTTGAGCGGAATACGCCATATTCAATTTCGCGATATATCACGAATATATAGCCGAATATTCATGAAATATTCGCTAAAATCGAATATTCGTGATATTTTTTCAAAAATAAATGTTTGCAAAATTTCGCTAATGCGAATGCGAAACTGATTGTGAAATTTTGAAACATTCAATTTCACCTGCCCTTTGGAAAAAGTGTGGTTTTACGTAATGGACCCTGTAACTAACAAGGTATTAATAAAATAAATACATTATTATATAGATTTGAGGGTTTACTTTGACCAATTTGTATATTGATTAGTTTAATAAATATTGAATAACCATAGATTTGGAAAATACAAGTAAACCGTTTACGTTGACATCTCTTAAATGTCTTTATGTTAAACAGTTATTATTCTCATTAAAGAGGTGAAATGCAAATGATGATGACACGGGACAAAAGATGGAAAATTCTTTGAAGATGTGATACACTGGAAAAACGCACAGAAACACTCCACTCTCTCCTATGACAACTGTGGTAGGAGAACTTTGATTGGCTCTGATGCAAAAGAAGGGCGGAGAAAGTATTCGCGAATATTCGGAAATCGAATATTCGCAATTGCGAATATTTGGCAACATAAAAGGATCGCCTCAGCTTAGCTACTCGGCCCAGGGTCTCTAATCATACCAGCAATGCTTTTAGACGTCGATGGAGATCACTAGGATGTGATCTGTTTTAAAAATAAAATTGAAAAAATACGAATATTCGGAATAGCGAATATTGGCCGCGAAATTCGAGTTATTCGCGAATATTCGAATATGCCATATTCGTTACGAATATTCGCAATGCGAATATTCGTGAGCAACACTAGTGTAGACGTACACCAATCCTTCTACAGGAGTTCCAGCTGAGGTATGTGCTCGTGTGGATCGTTTCTGCCTGTTTGACTCACCGCCGCTGGCGTGTGCACCAATGACTTGGGGTAAGAGTATTCACCCCCCCTTCCCTGGTGTTGGATGCACATCCCGGGTGCTGTGTGTAAATAATTTCCTGCACATTCCAGCTCCAACATTGCATTTTAGGATTTCCAATGCCCTGTGATCAAATCTAAGGGATTGAATATGTTACATTGAACTATTTCAGGGACTCATGCGTGGTAACTTTGGTTACCTTGCTCCACAGTAGGTTGGAGGTGCAAACTATTCCATATACCTTTTATGTTTGGACTTTTCATGTGCGTCCATGATATTGTATGATTTTGTGTTCTTCACATGATTATTTTTCTATATATATATATATATATATATATATATATATATATATATATATATATATATACTTATGCACATAGTATTTTCAGTGCACACATTGGTATAAAATGTTCATTCATTTATTTCACAAATTAATATTATATATTGAGCACTCACTTCTGGATACTTATTCTGGGTTCCTATGCACTTTGTAGCACTGCATTTTTTCTGTTTTTTATATTCCCTTTTAGCTTGTAGAGCAGTGGTTCTCAACCGTGCTAGTGCCGTGACCCCTTGATACATATTCCAAAGTTGTGGGGACCCCTAACAGCAAAATTATTTTCGTAGCGTGGGTTATCGGCACCCAAGGCAGGCCAAGTAATTTGCGCCCCTAACCCACGGACATTTAGTGCTACCTGGGTCCCTTCCACTCGTATTGTATTAAAACCCTTTATGGTACATTTTTGGCTGTACCACTCTTTCTCTTTGTTCTCCTTTCTTTCCCTTTTATTTCTCTACATCCTAATGTCTTGTTTTTTCTCCCCATCCCTCTCACTAGCTTTTTTTTCTTTTTATTATTCTTTCTCTCCCTCTTTTCTTTGTTTCTCCCCCTCTTTTTCTCTCCTTTTCATGTTTTCTCTATTTGTATTCCTCCTCTTACTCCTTGGTGAAGGGAATGAGATGAGTGGCAGTGCTGGTGGGGGGTGGGATCAGTAGCAGTGCTGGTGGGGGGTTGGATCAGTGGAAGTGCTGGTGGGGGGTGGGATCAGTGGCAGTGCTGGTGGGGGGTTGGATCAGTGGCAGTGCTGGTGGGGGGTGGGATCAGTGGCAGTGCTGGTGGGGGGTTGGATCAGTGGCAGTGCTGGTGGGGGGTGGGATCAGTGGCAGTGCTGGTGGGGGGTGGGATCACTGGCAGTGCTGGCGGGGAGTTGGTATCAGTGGCAATGCTGGGGGAATTCTGATCAGCCAACTTAGGTGCTCTTGATCAAGGTCATCTGCCAATCTGAGAACTGTAGTGGGGACTTTTAATGGCAACTATAATCACAGGTTAGTGTTACTCACTGTGTTTCTGGCTCGGTCGCAAAAAGGCTCAGAAAGTGGTGCGGGCTTCAGGAAAAGCCCAGGATTCGATGACCCCTGGCAAATTGCCATTTGACCCCCAGGTTGAGAACCACTGTTGTAGAGTGTTATTAGCCAACTCTCAAACTTGGTCCCATATATCCCCCTTGCCTTTCCCAATCTTGCTTTTGAAGTCAGTTATCTCACACTTTGCAGGAAAAAAAAAACAGGGCTGAAAAAGGCATTACAATGTTTTCAGATTTATATTTTGACACTAAGGCCCAGATTCTCAAAGGACTTACGACGGCGCAGCACAATGTACGCCGTCGTAAGTCCTAATCTGGGCCGTCGTATCTATGCGACTGATTCTTAGAATCAGTTACGCATAGATATCCATTAGATCCGACAGGCGTAAGTCTCTTACGTCGTCGGATCTAAACTGCAATTTTTTTTTTGCCCGCTAGGTGGCGCTTCCGTCGATTTCCGTGTCGAGTATGCAAATTAGCTAGATACGCGAATTCCCGAACGTACGCGTGGCGGACGCAGTAAATTTACGTTAGGCTTTTCCCGGCGTAAAGTTGCCCCTGCTATATGAGGCGCAGCCACTGTTAAGTATGGCCGTCGTTCCTGCGTCAACATTTTAAAAAGTTAAGTCGTTCGCGTAAGTCGTCCGTGAATGGGGATGGACGTCATTTCCGTTCACGTCGAAACCAATGACGTCCTTGCAACATCATTTGGAGCAATGCACACTGGGATATTTTACGGACGGCGCATGCGCTGTTCGTTCAGCGCGGGGACGCGCTTCATTTAAATGTTACACGCCCCCTACCCGCCAAATTTGAATTCTGCTGGGTGATTTACACTACGCCGCCGCAACTTTACAGGCAAGTGCTTTGTGAATAAAGCACTTGCCTGAAAAACTTGCGGCAGCGTAACGTAAATCGGATATGTTACACAGCCGCAGAGATACGCCCAGTGGACAAGAATCTGGGCCTAAGTGTAAAAGCAGGGGGCGTTAGTGAACAAATTTGGTATTTTGTCAAAGCAGGCATTTAAATACTGGCAGATCTCACATGTCTTACATATTCTTCCTACAGAACTTTGCTGGCTACCCAGAAACATGTGGGCAGTTTATGACTCCAGTAAGATGCCTAAAAGTTTATTTCTTACTTGTACAATATCTTAGGCCTCGTACACACCAGAGGATATCCGCTGGAAACGATCCGCCGGACCATTTTCAGCGGATAAATCCTCTGGCGGATTTGGATCTGATGGCTGTACACACCATCAGATCGAAATCCGCGTGGAATACATCCGCAGTGACATGTCGCGCCGTCGCCGCGACGATGATGCGGCGACGTGCGCGACGCTGGAAGGTAACTACTTCCACGCATGCGTCGAATCATTACGACGCATGCGAGGGATGGGAGCGGACCGATTGATCCGGTGAGTCTGTACAGACGACCGGATCAATCCGCTGGACACGATTCAAGCTGATAGATTTCTTAGCATGCTAAGAAATTTCTATCCGCTTGAAATCGATCGGTTGGACAAAACTCCGCGGAAAAATATCCGCTAGGCCGTACAGATGACCGGATTTGTCCACTGGAACTGATCCGCGGATCAATCCCAGCGGATAGATCCGGTCGTCTGTACGAGGCCTTACAGGGCAAACCAACCTTTATTAAACATCCTCCTGTGCTTCAATGGTAAACAGATTTGTCAACACAATTCTCTATATCTCAATTGAAGACAACATTCACATCATACATGTATTGACACACCTTCCTCGTTGTATATTGCATTTAGGAGGGACACCACTGAGCCTGTGCCCTCTCCATCAGTCCAGCATATTTCTACCACCTTAGCCCAGGCTTCATGCGTGTACATAATTAAATCCTTCAGCTTTCCTTTACCATGTGGCTAGGTACATGGGGTCTGCATACCGTGGGTTCGGTCCCAGTTACTTTGGGGGGACTAACCAATAGGGAGGGAGCCAGAGCATGGGCCCCCTCACTTTATTGAATGGCTGCTGTTCATTTCCTACCAGTTCTTGGTTACTTATAGCAACTGCTCTCATCCTCAGACTCTCCTGCCAAGTTAACCCTTCATAGTGGCCATGCTTTCATGCCCCCTGTGCACTATACAGGCCCTGTTCTCCTAATATGCCATGTACCACAATGCACACATTTCAATGACTCCAGATCAGGCTTGAGTTAAAAAAAATCCATAATTGGCTGTCTATTTCTGGTGAATCTCCTAAGGGTAGCAGATGAAGATTGCTTCAAGCTATATCCTTAATGGTAGATCAGACCTTCCTGCTTCCCATGTTGGCCGTCAAAAGCCCCCTGAGCCTGGCCTACTTATATATAGGCTGGGAAGGAAGGAGGGACCCAAAAAGCACAGGAAACTGTCAATCCAGAGCTTAACTCTTCCCTAACCTTGGCAGTCTAATCTTTCTTGCTTACAACAACATATCCTTAGTAGGCAAATGCTTAAATGCATAACTGTTCTGACTTTTTCTCTTCTATGGGCAAAAAGTCCCCTCAAAGTGGGGTCTAGTCTCCCGATAACATCACCACTCCTGACTGAAGCCCACAACCATCTTCACACAGAAACACTCTCCCCACATGGCAGAAACTGCCTTGAGTTCTCACCAGAACTCTTCAGCTCTCTCATCAATCCAAGAACACCTGGACACGGGATTTAAGGTTCCACCTCACCCAAGACTCTTTGGAAGCTTCAAACTCCAGGCCCCCGATCAAGCACTACCAAACACAGAGATCACTTTAAATTATTACCTAGATGCACATAGTGACAGGGCCTTGCATTTTCACTATATACTGTGTGTGTGTATATATATATATATATATATATATATATATATATATATATATATATATATATATATATATATATATATATATATATATTGTGACAGTAGGAGATGCTGTCACTGTAAAATTTGACGTTTTGGGAACAAAGGGTGTGTACAATGGCTTGGTGCAAGACTGCAGAGAATAGATGTGGACTGAAGAAAACTACTTTCATAGCTTTTTCCAGGTTTTGGTATTCCGGCATGGTGCTCTGTAGTTTGGATATTCCATAGTGTCTCGGGTGGGACGGGATCTCTAACCCTGTGTCCAGATTTTGTAGATGACCAGCAGGGTGTGTGCTCAGGTGAGCACAGCCCTTATAGTGAGAGTATGATAACCTCATGGTTCCCAGTTGGAGACTGCTCCACCCCAAGAGAGACAGGTGGTCTCCAGGAGTTAGAGGGGCTGCAGGATGAAGCCAGAACATGTGTGACTGCAAGAGGCAGTGAAACGGCCTGAGGACTAAGGCCAGATCGGAGCTGTGGGCGCTAAAGTGAAGCTATCCACATTGAAGAAACCTATGGTCTGTGTGACCAGGATAAAGAGCAGAGTACTGCTAAAGAGAGACAGATGGGCTAGCATTTTCCGTTGTGTGTATTTGCTGGATAAGAACCCCATTGTGGGAAACCTTTATGTTACAGACTTGTATTTGCCTTTTTAATAAAAATGGGATACCATGCCTTAAGATATAGCTCCTGACTTGAATCACTATCAAATGCATCTACCACAAGAGCTAATGGTACCCCATGTTACCATATATATATATATATAAAAAAAAAATGCAATGGAAAAGCTGCACACATTTTTTTTATTTTGAAGAAATTCGCCAAAAAGACATCAAAAACATCATCTGTATAATCAGGCAATCATGATATTATAATGTTTTTCTTCAAAATAAAATAATTTTTGTGCAGTAATCCCATTGCAATTTTCTCTATATCGAAGCCAGTGGGAAGGCTTGATTGCTAGCACTACCAGCTGTGACTAACGTGCACCTCACCCTTTCGTTTATATACATATATATATATATATATATATACATATATATATATATATATATATATATATATATATATATATATATATATATATATATATATATATATATATATATATATATAAATATATACACACACATACTGTGTATATAGAATGGATGGGGACATCTATGAATCTTTACATGTATGGCCAGCTTAACACTGACCGTTACATTTTTTGCGATTTAAGAGAATAGTTTTCATCATGCAGAGCCTTCTTTTTGAACTGTCCTAAGCCAAAGTTCAATTACCTGTAATGAATATACCACCAATGTTCATTGTATTTCATAGGCACTTGTGACATTTTACACATTATTTATACTACATGCAATAAAATGTGCAGCCGTAAGCTAAATAGCTACATTTATAAACATATTCTAGCAAACTTCAGGAACAACCATATTAAATAAATAAAAACAATAGAATTCAAATTCCTGTTGAAGAGGCTATGTATAAAAAAAATAATACTGTAGATCAAACACTTCTGCAGTGTCAAACTGTGATCACAATAAAATACATTTGAAAGGTAAATATTACAGAACAAATGATGCTGATTTAGTTGAATACACACTGACATTAGCATAACTGCATTATGCATTTGTTGACAACAGAAGGACTCCTACCTTTTTACTTTCATTTTAAGTGATGCATATCTAGAGAAAATATTAAAAATAGCAGTGATTTTATTGGGTTTGAAGAACTACCAGACATAAACATATTATTAAAGCAAAACTGTAGATTAAGTTACAGTATTATCATAAAGGTTCACACTCTAGCTATGCTTGCTTTTCCTTATAGTTAACCTCATATACTGTACATAGGGTCAGACTTATGGGCTACACCATCAAAGGGCCTCCAGTCTCAGATTGTTCTAGGAAAGCATCTGCTCCAATTGGTGGTTCCCCATTCATCAGATCTCAGACCACCCAGTGACCAGCACAATAGTGCTCACTCACTGCACTTAAAGGGGTTGTAAAGGTTCGTCTTTTATTCACTAAATTGGTTCCTTTAAGCTAGTGCATTGCTGGTTCACTTACCTTTTCCTTCGATTTCCCTTCTAAATGTTTTTTTTCTTTGTTTGAATTTCTCACTTCCTGTTTCTCCTCAGTAAGCTTGACACCATCATCCAAGTGGTGGAAAGTCATTTAGAACAGCTTACTGAACACCTTACTGAGGAGGAACAGGAAGTGAGAAATTCAGACAAAGAAAACAAAGAAAAAAACTAGCTTAAAGTAACCTATTTAGAAAATAAAAAACAAACCTTTACAACCCCTTTAACAGTGATTCTACACTCTAGGGTACTCTCTCCTTTACCCTAAAATAATCTCTTCTCATGCATTCTTGCATCTCTCCCCTGTATTGCTGTTGATAGGTGCTCCCCCATGGTGTTCTTCTCCTCATCAACCACCCCACTTCCTGTACTGATCCTTTTGTCTGCACACCTCTCTGTTGCCTCTGTTCTCCCATATTATTCCTCTTTTCAGCATCCCTCATTCCACACCTCTCTTCCTCTGTACTGCGCCTCACATCTGTCTCGGTTATCTTCCCTGTGCTGGAACCCTCTTTTGGCTTTTGCTTTAAAAATCACTCATACTAGTTGTCTGTTCCGCAGCAGCATCCCCTCTGTATTACTGCCTCACCTATCTATATAAAATCTTCCCGCATGCACTATATATTTATTCTGTTTCTGGTACATTATACTGCTATGTTATACTTAATCATGTTTTGCTAATTTACCTACTTATTAATTATTTAACTGTATTTTTTGCACTCAACAACAGCTAAAAGTGGTTGTAAACCCACTAACTAAAAAACAAAACAAAAAACCCTGCAAGACAAATTCATAATGAGCCTACTTAATAATCTATGTAATACATAGCATACTAGCTCATTATGAATTACTCACCTAAGATCGAAGCCCCCGCAGCAGCAGTACCCGTACACCGATCCGGCCTGCAACATCACACAGCGCTGTGATTGTCCGGAGCCGCAATGACGTCACTCCCGCGCATGCACACGGTAACGGCATACTAACTGAGGCAACGGCACGTATGTGCCATTGCTTCAGTGTGAATGTGCCGATGGCGATTTCACATGCAGATACAGGAGATATCTCCTAAACTGTTCAGGTTTGAGAGATGTCCGGGGTAGCTACAGGTAAGCCTTTTTATAGGTTTACTTATAGTAAAAAGTGGTTGTAAAGGGTTTACAAACACTTTAAGACCAAGGGTTCTGGTATTAATTTTAAGGGGGAATCTAATACAAAAAAAGAGAAAAAAAAGGCCTCTATACAACTTATACCAGAGCCTTATTGGAGCATACAGGAAGAAGGGGGGGTATGTGTGTGGCCCCCTTCCTAAACTATATCAATTTACATGTCCTACACATGGTGGGGTACCTTGCCAGAGAGGTTCTTCCTATTAAAGTGCTTTTCCTGATGTTAATGAGGACAAATGTGGCTTCCCTGCTACTCTGGTCTGGTGATTGTAAGTCTGCAGGCAAGGGGCTTATCAGAATCTAGAATTTAAAGCTGTCATCTGCCATGTATACAAAGGAACTGGGTATACCCAGTAATTTAACCAAATATAACCATAGTCATATTTGGTTACTGCCATTGTCCAAATATGGCCATGTGGTTAAGTGATGTAAGTGCTATTCAAGCCTCTTTGTTTACATAACAAGGAATTCCTGGCAAACAAAGTAATGGAGCCAAGAGGGGTCACTAGTTGCTAAGGATGCAGTGAGATGCTAGCACCTGCTGCTTTCCTTAATAATAATTCTGAAACTACCAAATATCGTAGCTGTAGAAAAAAAATGCTACTATATATGACATTTAGCCAACACTAAGGCCCCGTACACACGGTCGAACAAAACCAATGACAATGGACCGAGGTTCAGTTTCATTGGTCCAAACCGACCATGTGTATAGCCCATCGGTCTGTTTTCCTTCGGTCCAAAATTTTAAAACATGCTTCAAAACCGAACCGATGGACCGCTGCCCGATCGGTCCAAACCGATGGTTAGTACAGAAAAGAATCGGTTCAAAACCCGCCCATGCTCAGAATCAAGTCGACGCATGCTTGGAAGCATTGAACATCATTTTATTCAGCACGTCGTGTGTTTGACGTCACCGCATTCTGACCCGATCGGTTTTTGGAACGATGGTGTGCACGCACATCAGACCATCAGGCCACTTCAGCGGTGAACCGATGAAAACGGTCCGTCGGACCATTCTCATCGGTTTGGAACGACCGTGTGTACGGGGCCTCAGTGTTTACATGTTCAGACATGTAAATGAACGTCCAAACAAGCAACATTCAGTCTGAACGTGTGTCAATGGCAGCATTTTTTTCTAGTTTTTTAAAGTCTGTGGGAGGGATAGAACCTCTTTTTTGTTTGCTATCCACTTGCCGACTGTGTCACGCAGATATACTGCGGCACAATGGCTCTCCTGGGCGAAATCTCATACAGGTACATCCTACCCATTTTTGGCCACCAGAGGGCGGGGGTCCCGATGCACGTGGCCAGTTCATGAGCGCCATATTTTTTTTTTTTTGGACTTTGGTTTTAAATACAAGGAAGTTTCATCTCTATGTGTTTTATGATGTCACTGTGGAGCGTATTTCGGCTAGGTGGTTGCCTGTGATGTTTGGAATTTCCTTTCAGCTTGGTTTGGAGTGGGCTGGCTGGATTGCTCTATGTTTTTCCCATTTGGGGACACATGGGGCAAGATGGTGCAGATGATGTCACTTCCAGGTTGGGCAGGTCACCTGCGACATCACATTCAGTTTGGCTCTAAATGCTGTGGAATTTAGAGATAGCTGGTATTATATATAAAGTCATTGTGCTGGCCTGATCCCGTTCTACTGAGGTAGCCTTTGGAGGCATAATGTGTAAAGGAATGGAGTCAAGTCAGCACATTTGGTGTCACCCCCCCCCCCGGTGGGGTTTGATCCTGCAGTGAAAAGGCAGTTTACTTTTTTACTATGCACAGAAAATGGCACTGAGGGTGCATTTGTTTGTGAGTGCCCCATTTTAGATTTTATTAAATTGCTTTTAAGAAGTATGAACAGCACTATTGATTTTAATCCTTTTCCTTGAGTATATTTTGCACAGTGAGAAGGAGGCTGAACAAAAGCTCCAATCTATGTGTCGGTGCCTTATGACTGCTACTGGGAACCAGGATCCAGCTGAAGTATAGCCTCAGAGGAGCAAAAGTGCGTTTGAACTTGAGCATTGATTAGGGTCCAATCCAGGAGGTGAACACATATGGTTTAGGTGTTATGCATGCAACACGTGGGTTATTCCTTGAAGTGAAGATTTTGACATTTGAGTTTCACTGGTGGTTGATTTACTAAAGGCAAATAGACTGTGAACTCTGTAAAGTATAGTTTCACTCTGCAAGAGCAGTTTCTCCAGAGCTTAGTAAGTGAGGGGAAACTCTGCTGACTTCCATCATCCAATCATGTACAAGCAAAAAAATGCTGTTTATTTTTTATTTGTCTTTTACATGCCAAGTCAGAAAGAAAGCCTGCCCTGCCTTTGCTGCACCCTCAGTGGATTTAGTTGCGGCTGCCAGAAAGCTTCAGAAGAAAACATCATCTACCCCTTTAATAAGATGGCCACTGAACCCACCTCCATGATTCCCCTGCACGCCATGTGCACACCAACACATGCATTACCCGCATGCGCCTACATTACAGTTTGTGGTAGAAGCAAATGAAAACCTAAACCTACAGAATCCCACCAATAGATCAAGAATCCAACCTTCACCCTCAGAAACCTGGTCCCCCTTACTTTCAGGGTCTATCGCCATATACCTGTACAGCACTCTACAGAAAACACATTGGTTAGTATAAAGCTGTGCAGGATTCTGTGTCCTTGGGGTGCAGCACTGACCAGCCACATTACAGACAATCCCCACCAAAAATGTCCATTCCATTATAGCATCGCAGTTGTTAGAATGGATTCAGCTTACCAAACTCTTGATTCCTGCTGAAATCAGTTTAGAACCCGGTACTATGCAGAGAACTGAACGTTAATGATTATCACCTTATAATTAGGGATGAGCCGAACACCCCCCCGTTCGGTTCACACCAGAACCTTCGAACGGACCGAGCGTTTGCGCAAACTTTAGAACCCCATTTAAGTCTATGGGACTCGAACGTTTGAATTCAAACGTGCTAATTTTAAAGGCTAATTTGCAAGTTCTTGTCCTAAAACAGGTTTGGGGACCCGGGTCTTGCCCCAGTGAACATGTATCAATGCAAAAAAAAGTTTCAAAAACTAATGTTTTTTTCAGGAGCACTGATTTTAATGATGCTTAAAGTGATTTTTTTTAAAAGAAAAATCCTTTAAATATCGTACCTGCTGGGTGTCTATAGTATGCCTGTGATGTGGCACGTATTTAGAACTGTCCCTGCACAAAATGACATTACTATAAGAAAAAAGTCATTTAAAACTGCTTGCGGCTTTAATGTAATGTCTGGTCCCTGCATAATGGATGAAAATTAGGGATGCATCGAAATTTTGGCCGCCGAAACATATCGGCCGAAAATGATGTTTTCCCCACTTTGCCGAAACAGAAAATGCTGCCGATAATGGTGCCGAAAAAGGGGCAGGGTCATCCCGCTGGGTGCCGCCGTGTGTTATCCCGACGTGCCCCTCAGAGTCTCCTCTCCTCCTTCTCTCTCCTGTGTAACATACAGGGCCAGGGCGGAAAACAGAGTGGGTCACCGCCGACCCGCCAGGACAGTCGCCCGCTCATAGAGCGGTAGTTAGTGACTCAGTGTCTCTGCGGGCAGCGGGCAGCATCTAAAGAAACTGTCAGCGCGGCACTTACACACAGACGTGCACCGCAGCTGCGCCTGGCTCTGTTTCTTCCGGGTCCTCCCCTCAGGCTCTCACTACTGCGCTGCTAAACTCTTCACTAAAGTTTCTCCGCCCGGGCAGCATGGCTGCCGCTGCAATCTGTGGGTGTTCCTTCCCTCCAGCTGCCTGTAATGTGTACCAGAGCTGCTTGCCCTGGCCCAGAGCTAGTGCAGTAATGGGCGGTGAGGTCTGCTTGCGATGCGGTGTCCTCCGGAGCCCGAGGTGAGCTATTGCTATGGGGGGGGTGGCATTGTGTCAGTCACACAGCCGAGCTGTGATAAGGAGTGCTTGTGTCCGGCACCCTGTGCCCTGAGCTGGTCTTATAAGGGGGGTGGGGGGCACAGTGACTGCATTTGATGGGGCACAAGTGGCTGCTTATGATGGGCACAGTGGTGGCATTTGACAGGCACAGTGGCAGCATTTGATGATGGCACAAGTGGATGCATTTGATGGGGCACATGTGGCGGCATTTGACGGGCACAGTGGCTGCATTTGGGGCACAAGTGGCTGCATTTTATGGGGCACATGTGGCGGCATTTTACAGGCACAGTGGCTGTGTACACCCCGGTGTTCTCTGTGTGTACACCCCGGTCTCTGCGTGTGCTCAAAGAGCCGTGGATGGGGGAACTCTGCACATGGGCACTGACAGGAAAGGAGAGGGGGCACACAGTACACAATACTGCTTACTTCCTAACCACTGCCTTTATTTGGAACCCTCTTCCACACAAATGTTTTATTGCGTTATCGTTATTCCAATCTCTTATCAGTCAAGGTTAGGTTAGTCATGCTTAGATTGCTCCATGGGCAGAGGTAGATTTATTTCCTATAGTTTCAGCACCAATATCACTTACCACCCCATTGACCACAATGACCAGTACACCAGACCATGTTTACCTCCCCACTGATGGTCAGTGTACCAGAACATGCTTCCCACTGATGGTCAGTGTACCAGAACATGCTCCCCACTGATGGTCAGTGTACCAGAACATGCTCCCCACTGATGGTCAATGTGCCAGAACATGCTCCCCACTGATGGTCAATGTGCCAGAACATGCTCATATCTGCTAAAGGTGCACCGCATGGAAGTTTTGCTAATACTATTAGCAATGTGTTAAATAAAAATGTATACGTTTTATTTAAAATATAAAAATACATTTTATTTAAAATATATTCTGTCATTTTTGGTATGGGTCATTTTCGGTTTCGGTTTCGGCCTGACATTTTTTTTATTTCGGTTTCGTTTCGGTTCTGAAATTTCCATTTCGGTGCACCTCTAATGAAAATCATTGAGAAAAATAGCATGGGTTTCCCCCCCTCCCCCCAGGTCATTACAAGTCCCTTTGGCCCTATATACTTTGAACAGCAGTATACAGGCGGTGCAAACAAGACCGGGACTGTAGGTTTGTTGTTAAGTTGAATCTGTTTGTAATTTTGAACTGGTACTTTTTTAAAGTGTAGCTCCAGCAAAAAAATATATTTTTAAGATTTTCGAAAAACATAGAGAAGGGTTATCACCCCTGTAACATTTGTTTTGCTGTCTGTGCGCATCTGTTCAGAAGATTGCACCTCACTTTCTGTCCCAATGACAATTCTTTTTTTAAATTTGTTTTTTTTAGTGAAACAAGGATTGGTGATAAAGCATCAGTGGACAGGAGACACCTCTTACAGAAGAGAATTTCCCTTCCTAGGGGCAGACAGTACACCATGTGAAAGTACTTGCAGAATGATCCCCTGCCTGTGGTATTAATATGAGCAGATCCCTGCCTCTAATATGAGAAACACCAGCTTTACGTAGCTTTAGGTGCAAATTGTACAGAGGACACAGACAGTACACCACTTGAAAATACTGCAGCTAGCACAATCACCTGCCTGTCTGCCAGTATATTAGGAAGAGCGGGTCTAGATAAACTCAATACAGTGTATAAATATATATACAACACCTGGGATGCATATATATATCCTCTACAGACTGTAACACTAACTCTAACTGACTAGCCTGCCTGCCTGCTCTATCTAACTGCAAAAAATTACACGCTCTCTCTCTGTCTCTCTCGTCTCTGTAAACCACTGCAACACACTACACAAGGCTGCCAGGAAGGTGGCCTTATATAGTGTGGGGCATGTACTAAATCCCCTGAGCCATAATTGGCCAAAGCCACCCTGGCTTTGGCCAGTTATGGCTCTCCATTTTTTGCAAGCTGTGATTTACCAAGCATGCGGGTCATAGTGCACGCTTGGCCAATCATCAGCCAGCAATGCCCTGCAATGCCGCAGTGAATTATGGGCCACGCCAATTTGATGCGAATGGCCCATACCGTTTGTCATTCGTTGAACATACAATGTTCAAGTCGAACATGGGTTCGACTCGAACACGAAGCTCATCCCTACTTACAATACAGACACTGGTGAAAAAACCTGAGGAGCTTCCTGAGTCATACAAGATAGTGGAATTACATGTCTGTTTTTTTTCTGCCAGCGTCCATTCACCTATTGGTGGTGCATAGCTCAGGTAGTCATGACTTATAGTCTGCGCTTGTGTCACATAATGCACAGAAAATAAATACCATTCTCTGCATGACAGATATTTTAACCTCTTGGCACTGACAGCACACAAATATGCGGGCCTCTCGGTGGGTGGGCCTTGGCACAGAGCGGACATATATTTGCGTGCAATATTGCAAAAACTACTGCGGGGCAAAAAATGCGCCCAGCATGCTCTCGGCTAAATTACCTGCGGCTAACAGAAAGCTCTTGATTGCTGCTTGCAAATTTTAGCCATTTAAAATTGCTGTCTGGGACTTGTAAATTGTTAATCTGCAGTTATCCTGTTTGAATTAATGCTGCCATGTAGTTGCATTGCAAACTAAAAAGAAAGAATACTGTATGTGCCAAAAATTACTTTGCAGATGACAACACAAATACAGAGGGCATATGGGGCCAAATCCACAGCCAGCGGCGCAAAATAAGTTTTTTCTAACTTATGTCATTTAAGTTACGGCGCCCTAAGTTGGTGTCGTAATTGCCGTATCCACAGCGCATTTGCGCCCAAAAGTGCGCCTGCCGTAACGTAAATTCGGAGGCGTAAGGCGGGGTTATGGCAAGTGGGAAGGAAGTGGGCGTGCTTCATTGTAATGAGCCGTGACCCCATGCAAATGAAGGTCCGGCCGTACTGCGCATGCGCGCACGAATCTGCTGCTCACTGCGCATGTGCAGAACTTTGCTTGGCGCAATCAGTGAGATAGGTAAAAGGCCAAGTGTACTTAGTTTGAGGATCGCACTGTGCTTAACTAGCTCCAGTCAAACACACTTCAATTGCAAAAGTATTTCCCTGTGTTCCCTTCCATGAGCAATTTGCTTCTGCTCTTAGTTTGTCAGTGTTTGTTGGTAAGTTGTGTTTGATAGAGAAGTGTTGGAGGAGTAGTAGATAGTAGTTGTTGTTTGTTTGTGATAAGTGTAATTTTTGTTTGTTTTTTTTCTGCTTGGATTTTGTGTTTGGTTTTTGTGTGTTTGTATTTGACTTTGTAGTAGCTGTCTGCGTCTGTGTGTATTTTTGTGTATTTGTTTGGTGTGTATTTTTGTGTGTTTGTATTTGACTTTGTAGTAGCTGTCTGCTTGTGTGTGTATTTTTGTGTGTTTGTCCTGTTTGGCTTCTTGTTGCTGGGTGGTGTCTGTGATGGCCCCCAAACGCAGGAAGCTGAATTTTTCACATGTTGAAAAGCAAATCCTAGCCAGGTATGTCATACAATATGGAAGATATCTACATGGGCCTGATAGCCGGAACACCTCCCCGGCCCAAAGGAAGAGGATCTATGCCAAAATAACAGATCACATAAATGCGGCGGGGGGAGGGGAGACGAGAACCCCCGCTGGCATCAAGAAAAAGATCAATGATCTGAGGAGCGTGGTCTGCAATAAGGTGGCCAAGCTCACTGCGCATAGGAGGGGCACTGGAGGAGGGGGACCATGCCCCATCCGGCTGACTGAGGAGGAATGGGCAGTGGCCCGGTGTTTCGAGCCAGAGCAGGTGGTGGGCCTGCCTGGTTATCAGTCTGATGTTCCTGTGAGGCCAGGTAAGGTTTTTTTTTTTTTTTATTTGGTGATTAGCATGTGTGGGTGGGGGAAGGGAACATGTGCCAAGTGTGTGGATCCTCAAACCTGTGATTGTTTGGTGTCTTCCACAGATGACCAGGAGATTGCTGGGCCATCAGGCCAGGCTGCTGCACCACCCCAAAGACAGGAGGCTGCTGAGGAGTCCCCAGGGGAGGGGAGTGGCCAAACCTCCCCTCATGAGGAGGCTGAGGGGGAGGAGGATGAGGGGGAGGAGGATGAGGGGGAGGAGGAAGAAGATCTCCAGATTGGCCGGGAAATCATTATTGCCACAGATCTGATGACCTTTGACGATACCCTTGAGGCTAGCCTTGAGGCTCCCCTTGAGGCTACCCAAGCGGCTCCCCTTGAGGCTACCCCAGAGGCTCCCCTTGAGGCTACCCCAGAGACTACCCCAGAGGATCCCCCAGAGGCTGGCACCAGTCAGGCCACCATCAGGGGTAGCCCCTCCCACTCCTCCCACAACATGCCGCAACCCACAAGGGTCACTCTATCCCCTCCTACCTGGCCACAAGCCTCAGGGGCAGGCAGGATGGCGACCCAGGACACCAGGGTGGGGTCTGAGCATATGCCGGCCAGTCTGCTGAGGGACAATGCCAAGCAGACCCGCAGTCTGGGTGACATCAAAAAAACTATGGCCAAGATGGAGCACAGCCTGGATGTAATGAGGGAGTCACTCAGTGATGTGGCCACCAATTCATTGGGTGTCATCACCTGTTTGTGGTCCCTGCATACCGCCACAACAGGCGTGGGCCAGGAGGTGACTGCCCTCACCCGGGCTGTGCAGGACAACACCCGGGCTGTGCAGGAGAACACACGGGCTGGCCAGGCCAATACGGCTGCCATCACTGCCTGCCTGACCAGGATAGCAGTGGCCTTGGAGGGCAGGCCAGCCGGAGGTCAGACACCAGGGGAGGCTCCTCCCTCCCCTGCTCCCCCCCCAATGAAGATACTCCCTCCCCTGCTCCCCCCCAATGAAGATACTCCCTCCCCTGCTCCCCCCCCCCGTGAAGATCCTCCAGGTGCCCGTGGCCGTGCCCGTGGCCGTGCCCGTGCCCCTGCCCGTGGGCAGCCTAGACGGAGCACTCGCCGCCGGACTTAAATACCAGGGGTACTTTTTTTTTTTTTTTTGCTTTAAAAATTTTGGTTATTATACTGTACTTATGATTTGGTTTATGTGTGTGAATGATGTGTGAATGTGGGGGGGTGGCATTCCTGACAAAATAAGGGTGTCACCCTCAGTTTTGGTGGAGAAGGGATCCCCAGGACCAGGGAGAAGTCATCCTAGGTTCCTGAATGGTGTATGAATGCACAGTGACATAATTGGAGCCGTGGCGGGGCGTTACTGCTCCCAAGTACCAAAGGGGGGGGGGATACTTGGATCTAATCCAATTCGATGTGCATGTGATGTGTTTGTGCTAGGGACCACAGTGGTGTGCATTCATGCATTCTCATTGTGACATAAATCATGTGCGTTTCCAGAGACAAAAACATTCTCAATGTGTCATTAAACATGTGCGTTTACTGTGCAAAGCAACATTATCATTGTCACATAATTCATG
The DNA here is from genome assembly GCF_905171775.1 of Rana temporaria. NCBI lineage: Eukaryota > Metazoa > Chordata > Amphibia > Anura > Ranidae > Rana > Rana temporaria. The sequence continues at coordinate 225,543,527 of NC_053493.1, forward strand.
TGCGTTTGCAGTGAAAGCAAATAATAACATTGTCACATAATTCATGTGCGTTTGCATTGAAAAGAAATAATAACATTGTGACATGATTTCTGGCCATTTACTGAGAAAAGATGCCTTCTGCCAGGCGTCTCCTGGCTACTGTGCCCTCAGTAGACCGGGTAGAGTGGGCTAGGGGGGGATTGCCTGGGTGGGGGGTCAGGTCAGCACGTAAGTTAATCTCCAGTCCCCTTCTCGTTGCAAAGTTATGAAGAATGCAACAAGCCCCTATTATTTGGCACACAAAGTCTGGGGAATACAGCAGTGTACCCCCAGTCTTGTCCAGGCATCTGAAGCGGGACTTCAGCAGGCCAAAAGTACGCTCCACTACTGCCCGGGTGCGAATATGAGCCTCGTTGTAGCGTTGCTCTCCTGGGGTTTGGGGGTTCCTGAATGGGGTCATCATGTGAGGGCCCAGGGCATATCCAGAGTCACCTGGAAGGGAAAAGACAGGAGGATATTAGTCATGCATGTGCCCCATGTGATGTCTGCATCATGGGGGGGGGACAGTCATACCTGACACACATGTCACTCACCAACCACCCAGCTGTCTCCATACACGTTCTGCTCCAATTCACGTGCTATGTTGGTCTGCCTAAAGATGTAGCTGTCATGGCACGAACCTGGAAATTTGGCACACACATGCCAGATGAGGCCATGGGCATCCACGATTACCTGGACATTGATGGAATGCCAGTTTTTGCGATTCCTGAACAGGTGCTCTGTATCATGGGGGGGCTGTAGTGCCACATGGGTACAGTCAATGGCCCCGATGGTCCGTGGGAATCGTGCAATCTGATAGAAATCAGCCATGCTCTTCATTCGCTGGTCCTCCTGGGTGGGCTTTTCAAATTGACTGCCCATGCGTCTCAGTATTGCAGGGACAACCTGGTGCACACACCTGCTCATCGAGGACTGTACCATCCCAGCCAGACCTCCACATGTTCTCTGAAAAGACCCAGTGGCCAGAAAATGCAGGGTGGCCATAACTTTAATGTGAGCTGGCAGGGCATGGGATCGTTGGGTTGGGGTGTTCAGATCATCCTGCAGGATCCTGGTTAAGTCCAGGATGGCTTCCTGGTTAAATCTGAAGTTGCCAATGACCTCAGACGCAGTCATGCCAAAGAGATCTTGGCGTGGGCGGTATATCCTCTCCTGTGCCCTCCTCCTCCTCCTCTGTGCCCTCCTCCTTCTCTGCGCCTGTAAAGTGGCGAGTGCCGTTATAATCATTGATGGCCCAGGCATTTTGGCAGTCACAATGAAGTCAAGCAAAGAAGTGTTGGCAGCTCTTCCTAAATGGTGTTGCTTCAGCAGACCTTTACAGGGCTGGTGTAAAATTAGGGCTGCTTTTATAAAGTCTAATTTTGCTCCAGAAAACTAACAGGTGCGCACAGGGCGTTATCTACGGCGCACAGGGCGTAATCTACGGCGCACACACTTAATTTTGAGGATCGCCCTATCTCCCTCATTTGCATCTTTGCCTATCAAATAAAGCGGCGTGACTAGCGTAATTTGCGTCAGAGGATGCGCCAGAGTAATTATTTTAAGTAGGACGGAAAAACCGGATTTTTCGTTTTGAGGATCGGGCGCAAAGATACGCGCGGAGTAAAATTAGAAATCTCGAGTTAAGTCGGCGCATCTGCTTTGTGGATTTGCCCCATGTTTCTTTGTTTCCAAAAATTCCAGGCAAAATGTAGCCTCAAACTCATACAAGCTGATAATTATATTGCGTTGTGCATTTGCTTATTTGTTTAAAACTCTGTAAACATAAAAATAAAGAATACATTTAGGATATGTTATCAAGATATGAAACCAATTCAGGATGTGTGCAACGTCTGCCTTTTACAATTGTGTATGTTTACCAGCATCATCTATTCATGTATACAGTATACCACCCTGGACTTCATACCTTCAGAAACAAAAAGTCAGCGGTAGCAGCTCCTTTGCTAAGAATAGTAACTAGAGATATGCAAATTGTTCTTTTATACTCCTATCACAAACTATGCATTAGCATGACAGCTTTATTGCACAGATACAGTGTAAATATAGGGTTATTTATTCTACGTGCGTGCATGCATAACGTTTTTTCAACCTTATTAGTTTTCATCAATGTAAGATATGAAAACAGAGACTGTTATGAGTTGGGCCCAATATGAAATGTACAGTTACTGTTATCAGTCTCCCATGACATTAATCAAATCGAACAAATGTGAGGTAAATGTGAGGTAATGTTTATAACCTTAAAGGGGTGGTTCCCCTAAAAATGCGCACCGAACGTCGGTGCGCATGCGCCGTATAGAGCCGCACCGACGTTCGGCTTCTTTCGGCATCTCGTGACGCGATGGATGCGTCGGTCGGATGCCTGTCCATCAATAAGGAACGCCCACCGCCAGCATCGTACCCGGAAGTGGCGGTGGGAACGAATATACCAAACGCTACGTACGGAGGTATTTTTTACATAAAACCAGCCGATTCTAATTGTAATTATTATAGCAAATGCAATGTCAAAACTTTATTTTTAGGGGAACCACCGCTTTAACCTTTATCAAAGACTTGTTTAAGCTGCAACAGAATGGTGGTTACAATTTTGTGTTTCCCTAATCACGCCATGTTATTTTACAAGCAGCAGTATTTCTACAAAGAAAAACAAGGTCTAGAGAGTGTATGTTTTGGAGATCAAATAAAGTATTCGCCCCCTTGCTGATTTTTTATTTTATTTATTTTTTGCATATTTCTCACACTTAAAATGATTTAACGAATTTTAATATTACACAAAGATAACCTGAGTAAATCCAAGATGCAGTTTCTTTAAATTATTATTTCACGTATTAACCATTTCAGCCCCGGACCATATTGCTGGTCAAAGACCAGGCCACTTTTTGAGATTTGGCACTGCGTCGTTTTAACTGACAGTTGCGCGGTCGTGCGATGTGGCTCCCAAACAAAATTGGCGTCCTTTTTTTCCCACAAATAGAGCTTTCTTTTCATGGTATTTGATCACCTCTGCGGTTTTTAGTTTTTGCGCTATAAACAAAAATAGAGCGACAATTTTGAAAAAAAAATATATATTTTTTACTTTTTGCTGTAAAAAATATCCCCCAAAAATATATAAAAAAACTATTGTTTTCCTCAGTTTAGGCCAATATGTATTCTTCTACATATTTTTGGTAAGAAAAATCGCAATAAGCGTTTATTGATTGTTTTGCGCAAAAGATATAGCGTTTACAAAATAGGCGATAGTTTTATGGCATTTTTATTAATATTTTTTTTTACTAGTAATAACGGCGATCAGCGATTTTTATCGGTACTGCGACATTATGGCGGACACTTCGTACACTTTTGACACATTTTTGGGACCATTGGCATTTTTATAGCGATCAGTGCTATAAAAATGCATTGATTACTATAACAATGCCATTGGCAGGGAAGGGGTTAATACTAGGGGGTGAGGAAGGGGTTAAGTATGTTCCCTGGGTGTGTTCTAACTGAAGAGGGGGGTGGCCTGACTAGGGGAAATGACTGATCGCTGTTACATTGTATGAACAGACAATCAGGCATTTCTCCCCCTGACAGGACCGGAAGCTGTGTGTTTGCATACACAAAATATAAGGAAAAAAGATTGCGCTAACAAAAAATATAAAATAAGAATAACATTAACAAAGATCAAGGCAGCAATGAAATGTGATATACATAAGTGACATAATAAATAGGATAATTTGCGCCAATAAATAAGGCCCGCATCAGATCAAAATGCTAGACCTCAAATTGCTTTATGCACCAAATAATGATAGGATTAACCACTCTATAATATTGTGAATATTTAAAAAAAAAAATTAATGATAAAGTGATCGAGGCAGGCCCCGCAATCAGAATGCCAAACCTCAAAAAAGTCTTTAAACACCAAATGATGATTAGTGTTGCTCACAAATATTCGTATTGCGAATATTCGGCTTGAATATGGCATATTCGAGTATTCGCGATATATTTCGAATTTCGCGGTGAATATTCGCAATTCCGAATATTCGCATTTTTTCAATTAGATTTTTAAAACAGATCACATCCTATCGACGTCTAAAAGCATTGCTGGTATGATTAGAGACCCTGGGCCGAGTAGCTAAGCTGAGGCGATCCTTTTATGTTGCCAAATTGGAAAAAAAAAATATAGCGATTTTTCGCTATTGCGAATGCGAAAATGATTGCGAATTTTCGATAACTGTGGTAGGAGAACTCTGATTGTCTCTGATGCAAAAGGGGGGGCTTTGTGTATGTTTCTGTTATGAATATTTGTATGTTTGATATTATTTTTTTTTGTAAGAAGGAAAAAATTGCGCATACCTTAAAAAAAGGGGAGAATACAGCAGCAACTCAAAAATGTTATACAACATAAATTAATACAAGACAGAAAATGGAGTCGCTCTACAAGAATAAAAAATATGTCTAGTGACAAGACATGTGGGCAAATTATAAAATAAGCAAGCGCAAATAACTTGTGAAATACACAGTGAAACAAATATATAAAGAAATATAGTCCCAATAATAGAAAAATAATCTTTCATAAAAATGTCTTTGATATGTGAAGTGAAAAAAAGTCCAAAGCATGCAGCATGAACGTGTTCAATCTTCAAGGTGTTTGATTGACAAACGGCTGTGACAGATGGATAGAGTAAAGAATCACCACCAATGCAAAACACTTTTTATTTTCTATTGTAAAATATCAAGAATATTCTGAGCCAATCAGAGTGCTCCTTCTGCATTTGCCGAATATTCGCAATTATTTTGTATTGTAAAATATCAAGAATATTCTGAGCCAATCAGAGTGCTCCTTCCGCATTTGCCGAATATTCGCAATTATTTTGTATTGTAAAATATCAAGAATATTCTGAGCCAATCAGAGTGCTCCTTCCGCATTTGCCGAATATTCGCAATTATTTTGTATTGTAAAATATCACGAATATTCTGAGCCAATCAGAGTGCTCCTACAGCATTTGTCGAAATTGCGCAGTAAATATCGCATTCGCATGTTGCGATATTTCGATAAAATATCACAAATATTCTGAGCCAATCAGAGCGCTCCTCCAGCATTTCTCGAAATTGCGCAATAAATATCGCATTCGCATGTTGCGATATTTCGATAAAATATCACGAATATTCTGAGCCAATCAGAGTGCTCCTACCGCAGTTATCAAAAAATCGCAATTATTTTCGCATTCGCAATAGCGAAAAATCGCAATCATTTAATTTCGATAAAATATCACGAATATTCGAATTTAGCGAATATATCTCGAATATTCGAATATATATTCGAGATATATCGCGAAATCGAATATGGCATATTCTGCTCAACACTAATGATGATAGAATAAACCGCTCAGTAATAAAGTCCCAATTAGATGATAAAGGGATCGAGGCAGACCCCGCAAGCAGGGTAAACAACACCAACGTGAGAATGCTTCTTGTGACGAAACCACCACCTATTGGAAAGCCGCTTACCACAACCACGGGGTTAAAAGGCACATAAGATCTCCATCCATAGAGTGGGACACCAAGCCAAGAAGGATTCCAGGAACGCATGAGCAGGTAGCGATCCCTTCCTTACAAGTAGGCAGGTCCTCGGTTCGTGGATGTATAGGAAAGAAAACGGGCCAATAGCGTAACTCCGTATAAAATGTATTTTAAAAAAAGGACGAAAATGTACTTACAACAAGTTACGTATATAAAAACAATTGTGTATTGCCAGCCGGCACTAAGGAGCCCTTCCTCCAAACGTAAAGCACGCAGTGACGTCAGTAAGCGCTGTCCCAGACGCGTTTCGTCATCAAGTAGACGTTATCAATTGGGATGGGCGATACACTGATTCACCGCATTAAATAGACCCTCGTTCTGACGTGCAAGGAAGTGGCTAGCTGAAAACGCCATATTGGTTATGGGAAAACAGCCATGTATTAGAATGTGAGATTGCCAGAACTTCTTCGCATACAGATAGATCATAAACAACAAGAATATTTAATTGGGTTGGATCATAAAACATAAAAAACCTTCAGCCAGCTTATTAGGTTGGCCCAGGTTAGAAAGAAAAAAGTGAAAAAATTAAAAAAAAATTATTGTCAACGACCAAAAATTATAACTCAAAATAGTAACCATGACCCCTAGTGGGGACGGGTAATAGTTATAACAAATAAACTGAAATATTTGGTACACCCATAGTGAGTTTAAGGGCGGTAGAGGAGTTATTTCAAACCAGCAGAAAAAATAAAACTCCACTAATGTACGGACGTTGCCAGTTCATTATTGTTAAATACATGTAAATACGTGTATACTCATATAAGTTAACACAAAAAAATATATATATATAAAATATTATAAAAATGTAATTTATATAATTTACTAATTGGATTGTAAAACAAGAGTGTTAAAACAATCCATCGTATTAATGAGTGACTCACAATAGTAGTAGTTAAATGTTGTATAGACTTAAAAAAATTACTACTTAATAAATGGATGTAGGCCTTAAAAAGGCCAAAATTCCCTAAAAATGTGATTAAATTGGCAACAAGCCAATTAGTTGATAATGTAGTGAAAACTCCATTAGGAAATAGTTAATAAGATCCAACCCAAAAAAATATTATCCAAAGAGAATAAACATGTGTATAGCAAAACATGTGTTACTGCAATACTTTTCTGTGAGAAATACTTGGTCTTCTGAAAAAAATTCTGAGGTGCCAACAATTTTGGCCATGACTGGATGTATTTGATTTTTTTTTATTATTATAAATTTAGCATATACTGTATGTAAAAATCTTTATTAACTGTAAGTGGACTATATCGCTAGTCTCTGTATGGATTCCCATCTGCTAGGTCAGGGACTTCATTCACATTTAATTATCAGATGAACACTGAGGCCGGCTATAGACGAAGCAAATTTCTTTCTGTAACCATGACATGGTGTTTCTTCTCCCTCTTCTCTCTCCGGTGATGTCTTCTTTGTCTGCCGCCGCCCACTAAAAATAAAAAACATGGTCTTCCTCCAAAGCTGGCTGCCTTTGTTGTGTCGGCTCCCACTGTCAACCATGGGCGTGTCCATCTGGTGACATTGACCCATGGCTATATAAGAAATGGCAGACAGCGGGTGCTGACACAACGGAGGTAGCCAGTGTTAGAGGAAGACTGTGTTTTTTATTTTTAAGTGATGAAGGAGACATAACCAGAAAGAGAAGAGGGAAAAGAAACACAGGAGCGAGAAGACAGCGGAGGGAGAAGAAACCACTGGAGAGAGAAGAAGAGGAAGAAGAAACCCCCTGGGGGAGAAACACCAGAGAGAGAAGAGGGAGAAGAAACACTGGAGGGAGAAAAAACACCGGAGGGAGAAGACTGGAGAAAAATAATTTTCAATAAAGGACTTGTCACAGACTTTCTCTAGTGTTTATTACTACACTTTTTTTTGTGAAAGGGTAGGGGTAATATGTACCCCATACTCATTCACATAGGAAGGGAGCTGGTAGTCCCCAGATTCTGATAAGCCCCCTGCTGGCAGACCCCCAAAACCACCAGCAAGGGTTGCTAGGAAGAAGCCATTTTCCCCATCAACATAGGATCAAGGTGCTTTGGGTCTGGGGGGCTCTGCCCCCTCAACCCAAAGCACCAGCCCCCCATGTTTAGAGCATGTGGCTTGGTATAGTTAAGGATGGGCTCACTCATCCCCTCTCACTTTCCTGACCTGCATGCTCAGATAAGGGTCTGGTATGCATTTTTTAAAAGTATTTTGGTGTGGGGGTGTCCCATTCAAATCTGTACCAGACCCTAAGGGCCTGGAATGGACCTGGGGGACCCAATGCAGTTTATTTTCATCTGACTATTTAAGGGCTAACAAAATATATCTGAATCATTGATGTGACTATAAGGGAAGTGCTAAATGCACTGGAGATTGTGCAGTATTGCAATCGCCAAGCATATATTTATTGGACTTAACATTAATACAGTTAAAGAGATGAGTTGACAGATAATTGACTTGGATGTCTATTATGTTTGATTAGAAAAGCCACTCTCCTACATGGAAGACCATGCTGTGCAATGGTGACATTTACTGGCAGGTACTGGCAATGTATACCTGCCATGTCACAGATGAGCAACTTCCAAAGCACTTTAATGAAACTGACAGAAGCACATTGTGAGTGTGTGAGATTCTAAAACTGGGACATCTAGAAGTCTGTTTTGAAAAGCCACTTTCATTTAAAATGAAATGGTGAAAGAGTGACAACTATTAGCAAGCATAAAAAGTGTACAACTGGCATTTCACAAATAAGCAAAATTTGGGAGCACAGTAACTGAGGATTGAAACAAACTGATGGAAGCATAATAAGAGTGTGTGGAATCTAAACACTTGCGCAAATATCAGGAAACTTGATCCTTATTCATGAGCACAGTGAAAGACTCAGCTGTTTCTTGGGACTCAAATAGAGATATATGGGAGAATGACCATAAATCTTATCAAATATAAACCTTAATGGCACGGATATACATTTACAGTGTGCAGTGTGGACTACTTTAGATCTGTGAATTTTACATACTTTATGTGTGAATCATTATTCTTGGTTGATTTGATTTATATTCAAGCCTAAGAACATTGAGAGCACTAGATTGAGTGTCGTCAAAAGTGCAGGATGACACTACAAAGCACCATTCATATGAATAAATATGAATATAGTGGAGTGTTGTGGCACTCCATAAATGCTGTGATATGTACAAAACTGTTCACTTATGAAGCTACATTAATCTGTTACTCTAAAGATACTGTACTTTATGCAGAAATGATTCATTCATGATGCTTCAGTTTTGCCAACAAAAGCGGTTGTTTTTTAGATCGTATTCTTTTAGGAATTACCAGGGTTTTTAATTGTATGCTCTTTTGAACAATAAAATACAGTGTAATACATGGGAGATATCCTGTGATCTATAAGAGTAAAGCAGTGCTCTTCAGAGTATTAAACACAGAATATCACACAGTTTATAGTAGTACATGCTGTGATGGGTGTGTCCAACTGGAACATAATCTTTAAGTGTTCATTATGGGGCTTGGTGGATAGCGTATAACAACCTTCATCGCACCACATGATTCCACTCCTCTCAGAATTTGCACTCACCAGATTAAAATGGAGTAAACGCTTTTAGGGTATGTTTTTTTCCATTAACAGACAAATTTAGGAAGGCCCCTTCATCAATACACAATCAGATCTCCTGAATAGTTGAAGCGTATCCCTCACCCAGTCTGGGCATTTGAGCTCTGATACCGCTGACAGTCTCATTAGAATAGTCAAAGCTGAAGCCCCAGCTGTTTTTTTACGGATCAATTAATCGGGATAAAATCAGTGTGAAAATTACTATATTTCACAGTCAAGGTTGCACATTCTTCCTCTAACTTCATTCAATAATATAAACTTTCCTTATTAATCTGTAGCTTCTGTCATTGTAAAATTCAATGCAATATGCCAATCTGGAAGCTTTCTGTACACTGTGGCTGTTGTAATTAACCACTTAAGCCCCGGACCTTTAGGCAGCTAAATGCCCAGGTCAGGTTTTGCGATTCGGCACTGTGTCGCTTTAACAGACAATTGCGCAGTCGTGCGACGTGGCTCCCAAACAAAATTGTTTTTTCCCCACAAATAGAGTTTTCTTTTGGTGGTATTTGATCACCTCTGCGGTTTTTATTTTTTGCGCTATAAACAAAAATAGAGCGACAATTTTGAAAAAAAATCTATATTTTTTACTTTTTGCTATAATAAATATCCCCCAAAAACATATATAATTTTTTTTTTTCCTCAGTTTAGGCCGATACGTATTCTTCTACATAGGGGATAGTTTTATTGCATTTTTAATAATTTTTTTTTTTTTACTACTATTGGCGGCAATCAGCGATTTTTTTCGTGCTAGTTGTGCTAAGGGTCTAATCAAATCCCTGCTATAATTCCTCAAAAACATTGAATTGGTAATTTACCTTATACACCACCTTCCAAGATCATTCTTTTTATCTAATATGGTTCTGAGAGACGTAATACTGCATATCCACTTTTATCACATACACTTTATCTCCGAAGACAACTCTATACTGTGACTAGGGCATTACAAATTCACAACTTGGTTTACTAATGGATTAATCCTGCCAAGCTACAGGTCACACATAATGGCTTTAAGCATCATATAAACTCACTAGCAGATATTCTGCATCATCTCCACACATGGGATATCCTGCCTGAACCTCCTGACGCTCAATCAGGGAATAGCGCAGCCAGTAGTGATTCTCCTGAATGGCATCTGCCACAATGCACCTTCAATTAGCTTTCAGTATCTGGACGGACTCACACCAGCTTCTCAGTCCTGTGAACCTTCTCCCCCAAGATACAACTTAGATAGTGCTCTGGCACTATACCTCTTGTTTCCTTCCCTTTGAGAATGACTCGCTATAGGGTCACCTGTATGGTGGCCTTTTTTTTTTACCATTTTTTGTTTGCAACTCCCCTATTCCTCATCCTTTATAGCAACAAGCATATTCACACACTTTGTCGCCTTCTTCTCCCTCTGGGGACCTGCCTAGGATTATACCTTTAGTGACCCATACAACTACCAACAGTCCACATCAATAACATAAAGGATGCCCATCAAATTGCTCTCTATCAATGTCAAGCGCCTCAACCATCCTGTGAAATGAGTCTTGCTTTGGAAACTGGATAATGACTCAGTGAGACGTACTGTGTGTGCAAGAAATGCATCTCCGCTCTTCTTATCAACCTTCCTGTAACAAACATTTTCACAGCCAGCACCCAGTCAAAAAAATAAGGTATACTATTGGAAATCAAATCTTCACTAACATTTTAACTCCATCGCATTATCTTGGACCCAGCTGGTCTTTCAATTAATCTCATATGCTCGCTGAATTACCTTCACCATTCACTTGTTGTGACCGTTTACACACACCAAACTTCCAACCCAACTCAATTTCCTGAGAAAATTTAAAAGAAGATTGACTCTGTACAGCAATGTTTGCTCCCATGGTCACTTCAATATAGCATCAGATGTTTCCATGGACTCCTCTTGCTCCCCCAGACATCACAAACCTTCCTGAAATCAAAGCACAACATGTACAGTTTGTTATTTTTAAACAAAAAAAAAAGACTTTAAAGTGGTTGTAAAGGTGGAAAAAAAACTTCTGTGTGCAACAGACCCCCTCAATCCCCAATGCTTACCTGAGCTACTTCTCGATCCAGCGATGTACACAAGTGTCTTGGCCTTCCAAGATTGTCCCTCCTGATTGACTGAGACACAGCAGCGGCACCATTGGCTCCCGTTGCTGTCAAGGTCAATGTGCCAATGAGAGAGAGGGGGTGGAGCCAAATGTGGCTCCATATCTGAATGGTAACACGGAGATGTGGCTCGACTCAGGTGCCCCAGGGCAAGATCCTTGCTATGGGGGCACTCAACAGAAGGGAGAGGCCAGGAGCTCTGGTAAGGGACCTGAGAAGAAGAGGATATGGGCTGCTTTGTGCAAAACCAGTGTGCAGAGCATGTGTGTTATTGTTTATGGACAAAAACAAGACTTTAGTATCACTTTAATATCACTTTAAAGGTCAAATTAAAAACAAAGGTTAAAACACCCATTCCCTATCTTTTTCCTCCAATCACTAAAGAAAAACAAATTAATACCCAAGACATAACCAATGCCTTCTGTGCATATTATACCTCTCTACAACCTCAAATATGATCCTAACACTATCCAATCAACCATTTCTGCCATAGAATATTTTCTGTACATTCAGATACCCCATCTTACCTTTTCTCATTTGGAGACGATAAATGCACTGTTTACCAATAAGTAAAACAATAAATTCTCTACCAAACAACAAATCTCCTGGGCATGACGGCTTCTGAGAAGAATATTACAAACACTGTTAAAACACAGTTTTCTATCATCTCACTTCGATGTTCAATGTCCCTGCTGCTTCATCCTCTTTTCTGGACGAAATGTTGAAAATCTAACAGTTACCTTGCCAAAGCCAGGGATGGATTCGACATCCCCACAAAACCATAAACTCATGTCTCTCTTGAACCATGACCTAAAGCTGTTTGACAATGTTCTAGTGAATAGGGTCATTGACTTGCTCCCAGCCTTAATTCACCCAGATCAATTTGGGATTTACAAAAGGTACACAAACTGCAGTCGCAACCCGCCACCTACTCAATATCATAGACCATACAAGTCACACAATCTCTTCTCTGCTTCTGTCTTTAGATGCAGAAAAAGAATTTGACAAAGTCCACTGGACATATTTATCCACAAATCTCTAGAAATTTGGATTTCAAGGTCATATACTTTCCATGATTTGGGCTCTAAACTCAGCACAAGTATATTGCTCAACTATGTTGTTGACCACATTCCATATCATCAATGGCATGAGGCAAGGATGTCCTCTGTCCCCTCTTATTTTCAACCTCCTCATAGAACCATTAGTTGAAAACATTAGGTCCTTGCCTAATATCTTGGGTTTTCAGCTTGGCCATCATGAACACAAATTCAACCTTTTTGCCAATGACATTATCTTTTTGTTGACCAATATATCCTAGGCTTTGGCTTGTGTACTACCACTACAACTACTCTTCAAAACCACTACTCTACAAAACCACTACTTACTGGGAATAAAACTAACCAAATCACCTGCTTCTTTATTCCAGGCAAACGACGTCCCCTTCTTACAACTTCTGAAAACCAACGTATATAACCTTTCCACGTTTAACCCCTCTTGGTCTGGTAGGCTTACAGCCTTTAAAATGCTTAAACTGCAATAGTTACTGTACATGTTTTGTCCTCTTCCTATCTGATAACATCTGTGTACGTTAAAAAACTGCAGATATTGCTCATATGCTGGCAAGGTAAAAAATGCAGATGCTCTCACCCCAAGCTTATCAAACACAGATCGGTTGGGGGTATGAGGTATGTTGATTTCAGAAACTATTGCAATGCCACCTTACTGGTTCAGCTAAAAGCATGGGTCACAAATGCCACACACTGTCTGTGGAGAGAGAAAAAATCTTTCCAGCTTCAAGGTAATGACCTTTACAACTGGTTGATTAGTAACCTCCAGACACACTCCAAGGAGAAACAAATTTCCCACACCATAGCTGCTAGCCATTCACACTTTTTAAATACTTAAGGAAAACATCTATCGGGACCTCACCGACACCACAACCAATTTCCCTCTGTTCTTACAATCCTAACACCTAATCTCTCACAAATGACATGGATCAAACTAGGAATTACCCATGCCACCAATCTCTATTCCTCGCAGACACTTAAACCATTTTCTATACTACAAAAGGAATACAATCTTCCACCCTTGAATATTTCTGTTATTTTCAGGTAACACATAGCTTAATTCATTCTCCAAACCAGTTCCAACACATTCACAGACACACTTGTAACATTTTAACAGACATAAACCCAGATACCAAACACATAGCATCTTTTTTAAAGAATTTACAGAATTCACTGCATTAAACATTAATATAGAGAATATCCTTTCACCTCCCAAACACATTCTTCTAGCTGTGAGATTAGCTGTCACTTGATATTGGCTGTCTGAATCACCTCCTACTAGATCCAAAGTCATTGCTTTAACTCACACACATGGCATACTGTATACACTGCTCAAAGAATTAAATGAACACTTTGAAAACATATCAGATCTTAACAGGCAAAATCTCCTGCTGGAGATCTATACTGATATGGACTGGGAAATGTGTTAGGAATAAAAGGATGGTACATCATTTGATGAAAATTAAAATTATCCACTTACAGAGGGCTAAATTCAAAGACACCCCGAAAATCAAAGTGAAAGCTAGTCCATTTTGCTGAAATTTCATTGCAACAACTCAAAATGGTCCTCAGTAGTTTGTATGGCCCCCAAGTGCTTGTATGCATGCCTGACAACATCAGGGCATGCTCCTAATGAGATTATGGCTGGTGTCCTAGGGTATTTCCTCCCAGATCTGGAACAGAGCATCACTGAGCACCTGAACAGACTGAGGTGCAATCTGGTGGCACCGGATGGACAGGAACATAATGTCCCAGAGGTGTTTGTTTGGATTTAGGTCAGGTGATTGTGGGGGCCATTCAATTGAATCAATTACTTCATCCTCCAGGAACTGGCTGCATGCTCTCGCCACATGAGGCCGGGCATTGACGTGTACCAGGAGGAACCCAGGACCGATACCTACTGGCAGTCAGGGTGCCATTGTGTAGCCTGTAGAGGTCTGTGCGTATGGATATGCCTCCCCAGACCATCACTGACCCACCCCCAAACCGGTCATGCTAAACAATGTTACAGGCAGCATAAAGTTATCCGTGGCTTCTCAAGACCCTTTCACATCTGTCACATATGCTCAGCGTGAACCTGCTATCATCTGTGAAAAGCATGGGGCACCAGTGGTGGACCTGCCAATTCTGGTGTTCAATGGAAAATGCCAATCAAGCCCCACAGTGTCTGGCAGTGAGCACAAAGCACACTAGAGGATGCTGGACCCTCAGGCCACCCCCATGAAGTATGTTTCTGATTGTTTGGTCAGAGACATTCACACCAGTGGCCTGCTGAAGGTCATTTTGTAGGGCTCTGGCAGTGCTCATCCTGTTCCTCCTTGCACAAAGGAGCAGATACCGGTCCTGATGATGGGTTAAGGACCTTCTACGGCTCTGTCCAGCTCTCCTAGAGTAACTGCCTGTCTCCTGGAATCTCCTCCATGCTCTTGAGACTGTGCCGGGAGACACAGAAAACCTTCTGGCAATGACAAGTATTAATGTGCCATCCTGGAGGAGTTGGACTGCCTGTGCAACCTTTATAGGGTCCAAGTATCGTCTCGTGCTACCAGTAGTGACACTGACCCTAGCCAAATGCAAAACTAGTGAAAAACAGTCAGAAGGGTAGGGAAAAAAATGTCAGACACCTCCACCTGAAAAAACATTCCTGTTTTGGAGGTCGTCTCATTGTTGCCCATCTAGTGCACCTATTGTTAATTTCAATTAACAGAAAATCAGCTGAAACTGATTAACAACCCCCTCTGTATACACCCCTCCCCCTCTGCTACTTAACTGACCAGATCAATATCCCAGGAGTTCTGATTCAAAAGTGTTCCTTTTATTTTTTTGAGGAGTGTACTAACGCCTATTTGCATGTTGCAAAGGATGCCTCCATACATCTCAAACATATTGGTCTATGTGGCTCGCCTGGTACAAAAAGCACTAAACTAATGGAGGTTGAAAATGATAGGTCACTTGCCCTCAGCAACTATGCTTTAGCTGCATTATAGTATTTTGGCAACTACCTTTTACTTATGTGTATTATTTGCATGACACGTTTGAGTTGTTTATACACTGTAATACTTTATGAAGTGACAAGGTTATATGTGATACATACGCTAACGCCTTTATGTATTCTTTTTCCTTGCTTGCCATGTTAATTGCTAAAACTTCAATAAAAATGTTTTGCAAATAAAAGATAGCAATGTGAACAGGCATGTTACTAATAGTGGACATGGATGAACCTTTAAATGATTTGAATCTTTTTAAATGATATCCATGATTTTAAACATAAATGTTCACATTGTTATTTTTAAGTATGGTTTTAAATATTGTCTAGGGTGTGGTGGTAGATCACAGATCAATGAATCAAAATGAGCTGACTAGGGGTCTCTGGTAAAGCTCAGAATGTCCCAGAAAAAAGGAAACACATGGAGAGTGGAGAGCCCTTTTAGTGTATTAGATTAAAATAGACCAGGATAAAATGTTCAGCGCAAAAAAGCCCATTGGTCGTTCAATTTGCAGAGATGCTCCATGTGGTTATTCAAAGAATAAGCTTGAGTTGTCTGCTTTAGTAACACATCAAATTACTTTATTTCACAGAATAAAGCCTGTTTCATGGCTTTAAATTGCAACTTCTTCAGTTCAAGGTGATATCATATAGGTGGATCACATGTGGCAATTTAAAGCCATAAAATGTATTTTATTCAGTGAAATTAATAAATTGATGTTTTACTAAAACAGATGACCCATGCCTTCCTTTTACATAACAACAGTGGGAACCTTTGCCAATCAAAACTACCAATGGGCTTTTTTTTTGCACTGACATTTCCTACCATTGAATTTAAATATGGATGCTATAAAACTTGTATGCTATGATTTTTTTTGCAATGCCCACTGTTTTTAACATTCCTGTACACATCTATTTTTTAAGTGTGTAACTTTTACCTAATCAGCTTTAGTTTTATTTTCAACATTTCATTTTATCTCAGTGTAACCCTCTTGGAGTTTTTATCTCTGTTCTGAAGAAGAAATCATTGACATTTTAAAGAGAATTTGCAGGCATTGCACATTTTTTAAATAACACAGGTTGGTTTAGTGGAAACACATGAGGCCAGAGATAATACCATACAATTAAAAAAATTAAAATAGATCTAATACATTCAGATCAGTAAAAGGCCTGCAATATCATGCTTTGTTCACTTGGTGGATTGGGATTGGTGGATTGGGAATCACAGATGTGAATTTGTACTACATGGCCGTTCACTTTGGAAGGATAATAGGCTAATGCAGGCACAAAAAAATCAAAAATTCCCCTACACTGTACACTCTGGTGCCAAAACAAAATAGTTGCATTAAAAAGGCATCCTACTATAAACCCTACAATCTCCACATTATATTATTACAATTATTTGCCCCAGGTCATCAACTCTATTTCCTCTCTTAGGCGACCATCCTGGGCATTCAACATCTACCCCAAAGAGACCTAACCAGAATCATTCATTTCCATTACTCCTCATCTTGGCCATCATTGTCAGAATGATAAAGGATCCACTATATCTTGGGTTCTGGAGAATTCATAATTTTCTCTTCACACTCCTCCCACTTGAACAAAGCTTCCACCCTTTAACAACTTTTGAAACTATGTATGAGGGGAAAGGTGTTGTTACATATATCCTTTCCTCACTGTACACACTCTTGAATCACCAAAAAGACCTACAATCATTACGACCGTTACAAAAGTGATTACATAATCTATAGTTTTTCTTGACACAAAAGCAGGAGGATAGGATACATTATTTTGCTCATAATATCTCAACCAATACCAGCACCCAAGAAAATGAATACAAAATCCTTACCCGGCCGTTGGTATAAAGTCCCTAGTATCCTTCATGCCTTCTCTCAACCCTTCCTGCAACCTGCTGGGGATGTGGGGAAAAAGAAGCTACTTTTCTTGATGTATTTTAGGCTTGTCCCAAAATTACCGCTTTCTGGAAAGCAAAGAAAAAAGTAGCACAATGATTTATTGACGATAACATCCTGCATGAACAATTATTTTTTTCCTGCTTTACACCAATACAATACCAAAAAAAGAAAAACAAAAAGCACTTTCTACTCGGTACCCTGGTAAATACTGCTAGATCCTGCATTCTGGCAAACTGGAGGAGGCAAAGAACCTTGCAGCAATGATTTACCTGTACAAATTATACCAACATCTTGGAAATACCCCATTTTCCACTGTTAAAGGGAAAGAAAATCTTATTATAAGAACTGGTTATACTGGAACACTTTCACATCCACCTCAGAATACATGGAAATCCTTGCCTCAAGTACAGTGGATCAATCTACACAAATATAACCCACACAGCTCACCCTTTTGACCCAATGCCCTCCTTCTTCCTCACTCCCTTCCTACCCAACCCCACCTCGCTACTTCTTTTCTAACCCCTTTTCCTACCTATTCTATATCTTTTTTTCTTCATGTTATTCTGACATGGCACTAAACATAAATATGCTTCTATCCATAGGAAACACCTCACTTCTTTGTTGGTTTTCCCACGTTTAACCACTAGCCGACCAGCCGCCGCAGTTATACGGCAGCAGGTAGGCTCGGCTGCGTGAAATCACGTAGGTATACGTCATTTCACATTCCAGCCATTAGGGGCGTGTGATCACCCCTGATGCTGACGCACGTGCCCGGCGGGCGTGATCACAGCCGGGCACCCGTGATCGCCCTGTCAGGGGGAAAAATGACTGTTTGTCTGTTCATACAATGTATGAACAGCGATCTGTCATTTCCCCTAGTCAGTCCCACCCCCCCTTCAGTTAGAACACAACTAGGGAACATAATTAACCCCATCCTCGCCCCCTAGGGTAAACCACTTCCCTGCCAGTGACATGTTTACAGTAATCAATGCATTTTTATAGCACTGATCGCTATAAAAATGCCAATGGTCCCAAAAATGTGTCAAAAGTGTCCGAAGTGTCCGCCATAAGGTCGCAGTACTGATAAAAATCGCTGATCGCCTTTTTTTTTCATGAAAAATATTTAGAAGTATATGTATCGGCCTAAACTGAGGAAAAAAATGTTTTTTTATATATTTTTGGGGAATATTTATTTTACGCAAAAAGTAAAAAATATTTTTTACTTTGTTTTCAAAATTGTCGCATTATTTTTGTTTATAGCGCAAAAAATAAAAACCGCAGAGGTGATAAAATACCACCAAAAGAAAGCTCTATTTGTGGGAAAAACAGGACACCAATTTTGTTTGGGAGTCATGTCGCACGATCACGCAATTGTCAGTTAAAACAACGCAGTGCCGAATCGCAAAAAGTGGCCCAGTCATTGACCAGCAAAATGGTCCGGGGCTGAAGTGGTTAAGCTGTCCTTATCTGTGAAATTTTGACAAAAATTAAAATGCTTTAAAGGGGTGGTAAGGGTAAATGTTTTTTCACCTTAATGAATCCTATGCATTAAGGTAAAAAAACATCTGACGGTACCACCCCGTCCCCGTACCCCCGTTTTACTTACCTCACCCCTCGAAAGTCCCACACTCGTCCCCATGATCCTCTTCGGTTTCCGCTTCTGTCAATCACATCCGATGATGCAGCGCGCCGGGGGGCAGGGCCGAGTGATACAGTCGGCGGCTATGCCTGCGACTGTATCACTGGAGCGCACCCGGAAAAGCTTTCCACCATGCAAGCTCGCTTGCATGAAGGTGGAAAGCTCTTGTGAGGGGGAGCCGAGACAGCCGCGAGGGACTCCAGAAGACCGGGTTCGGGAACACTCTGTGCAAAACGAGCTGCACAGTGGAGGTAAGTATAACATGTTTGTTATTTCCCCCCCAATTTTTTTTTTACTTTAGTGTTCCTTTAACTTTTAATAAGCATAGCGTACAGTATAAAATTAGAACAAAAAAACAAGTTTGACAAGATATATCAGTGTTACATTGATGTAGGAGGATATGAAGAGTCGTATTAAACCTAAAGTAACCAGACATCGGTCTATGTAAAATCAACTGTTGTCGGTCAAACTAGTTCGTTAAGTTGATGTAGGACATGACTTAAGGCCTTAAAATTACTTAGGTATAAGTTACCCGTTTGAAATTGATTGATTCAAATGTTTTGAATTGAAGAAATCTATAAATTCAAAGGACATTTGAAAAAGACATAAAACAAATTTTGAAAATGAATTCTGAACATGAATCCTGAATATGAATTGAATGAATCAACCAAATTAACAAAACTAAATACCTTGATTAACAAATCTAAACAAAACACATTTTTTCATCACGCACATGTTTAGTATGCAGCAGACAGCTTCTGATTTTAACAATTTCTAATATGAGTGTTGGCCTAACTTATATATTTTGTAGGGTTGCTACTTTGATGAGTATTATGCCATTATGACTCTATATAAATAAGATTACCAACATTTCTGTTCTTCCCTTTTGTGTCCTTTCTCTGGTCCACTATAGGGATGGGCGAATGGTTCGGCCCGAGCATAAGTTTGGCCCGAACTTTGGTTGTTTGGATGTTCGGCGAACAACGAACAATATTTGGAGTTTGGGAAAATTCGAAAGCCGCGGAACACCATTAAAGTCTATGGGACACTAACATGAAAAACCAAAAGTACTAATTTTAAAGGCTTATATGAAAGTGTAAGGGCTTACCTTGAGTGGAGTCCAATTTGCAGGTTTGTATGCTCACCCTTACAAATACACACAGCCCACAGTAATAAGGTAAGACACTACCTGGGTTGTGAGTCTGTGTACGGGGGCTTGATAGGGATTTGCCAAAGATAGTCGAAGTATAGCCGTGGTCCAGGATTCCAGAGAGAGTCAGGTAACTATTGACGGAAAGTTCAGGGTTGCAGACAGGAAGCAAAGACAAGTCCGGGGCACAAGCCGTGGATCAAGGGCTGGAGAAGGCAGGGAAAATCCGAAAGTACAGGCCGGGGTCAAAGGGCAGGAGACAGCAGCATTCCAGGGTACATAAGCCAAAAGGGTCAGAAGCCGGGGTCAGTCTAGTAGGCTGAAGACAACCACAGGAACACAGGATCCGTTGGCACAGACAGGACCATCAGAGAACAATGAACTGACACCTCCCTCATAGTGAGGCAGGGCTTTATACCCTGGTTGATTAGGAAACCTGCCTCAGCTGGACCAGGATAAACAAGTTCAGATTGTAGGGAGATCCAGAGACAGGCAATCAGCACATAATCAGAACCAGGCTCCGACAGACAGCAAGCAGAATATCAACTTGAGAAGTGGCTCAGAGGCAAAGACCTGGAGCAGCTAATGGAGAAGTCCTGGGTTCAGAGCCACTTGGGGCGTGACCACGCTTCGCTGTCTGTTTGGCAAGGTAGCGATCGTGACAGAAAGTTATTGCCATAAAAAGTGTCTGGGGACCTGGGTCCTGCCCCAGGGGACATGTATTAATGCAAAAAAAGTTTCAAAAATGGCTGTTTTTCCAAGAGCAGTGATTTTAATAAGTCTTAAAGTGAAACGATAAAAATTAAATATTCCTTTACATTTTGTGCCTGGGGGGTGTCTGTAGTATTCCTGTAAAGTGGCACATTTTTCCAGTGTTTATAACATTACCAAAGAAAAATTAAATTTTTAAATGGAAAAAAAGTAATTTAAAACTCATTGCGGCTGTAATGAATTGTTGGGTCTCGGCAATATACATAAAATTCATTGAAAAAATGGCACCCTGCACCAAATTTAAAAATAAAATGGCGTAGTGGTCCCCCCAAAATCCATACCAGATCCTTCAGGTGAATTAGCAACTGTTAAAGTGATTGTAAACTTTTGTGTTTTATTTTTTTTAAATAACAAACATCTCATACTTACCTCCACTGTGAAGCTCGTTTTGCACAGAGTGGCCCCAATCGTCCTCTCCTGGGGTCCCTCGGGGACTCTCCCGGCTCCTCCTCACATCAGATAACCCCCAAGGAGAAGAGCTCTCCCGGGGGGTTGCCTTGCGGGCACGCTACCGAGTCCAGCATTTGTTTCCATAGACACAAATGCCAGACTCGGCCCCGCCCCCAGTGCCCGCATCATTGGATTTGATTGACAATGGCTGCACTGCTATTAATCTATCCAATCAAGAGATGGGACCCCGTACAGAGAGGGAGAGCATGCCTCCGCTGAGGGAAAAAGGGGGCTCAGGTAAGTAAAACAGGGGGGCTGGGGGGTCGGTCACTGCCAGAAGGTTTTTCACCTTAATGCATAGGATGTCCCTGTACGGCTGTCCTCCTATTGAAGTCTCAGAGTCTGCCTATTGAAACTAAAACTACTTAAGGGGGTCATGGCCCTAACCCTATTCCCCATTTCAAAATATAAAAGGATTGTTAAAATAAATCCTCTTTTGCATCCAAGAAGTGTCTGGCGCCCACTACATATTGAAGAATGTCAGCGATCTTTGACCTTAAAGGTTCTCAGTAGACTGTAAGAGGTTAGAGATTATGCTACACTTACGAGAGTGAATGTAATCAGCACAAGGCCAATCAGCACTCTGCAGACACAAAGGACAATAGGGGAAGAATGAAAACTCCTCCTACAATCTTTAACCAGACACCAATAGAAGTCACAAGACTGCTCTAACTGCTGATAAGAAAGGGTATATAGAAGTTTATATTTACTAAAATGATTGCATTTCCATGTTCTGTGTACTGTGGGAAACCATACATAGTGAATGCAGGGTCATGGGTTTAGTAACACCTTGAGGCCTCGTACACACAACCGCTTTTCTCGACAGAATCCATCAAGAAACTTGGTGGCAGTGCTTTTTTGCCAAGGAAAACAGTCGTGTGTATGTTTTTCATCGAGAAAACTGTCGAGGAACTCAACGAGAAAAAAAGAGAACAAGTTCTCTTTTTCCTCGACGGGAGTCTCAATTTCCTCGTCGTGTTCCTCGTCAGGCTGGTTTTCGACGAGAAACACGTTTGTGTGTATGCTTAGAAACCCGTGCATGCTCAGAATAAAGTATGAGACAGGAGCGCACCTTCGGTAAAAGTAGCGTTCGTAATGGAGATAGCACATTCGTCACGCTGTAACAGACTGAAAAGCGTGAATCGTCTCTCACCAAATTTTTACTAACACGCGGCAACACGAGATTAGCAAAAGCAGCCCCAAGGGTGGCGCAAATGAAATTCCCCTTTATAGTGCCATCGTACGTGTTGAACGTCACCGCGTTTGAGAACGACAAGATTTGGTCTTGACAGTGTGTACGCAAAGAAAGCTTGTCAAGTTTTTCGACAAGCCAAACAAGGAACTCGTCGAGGAAAACGATGTTTCATTTACGTCAAGTTCCTTAGTTGTGGGTACGAGGCCTAAGACTCATTGTATTTGCTGAGTTATGTATTTGTATATCTGATTATGTATCTCTTTATTGATACAGCAAACTTCATGTAGTAATGTTTTTCCTGGTGAAGCCAATCTGGTGAAACTTGTTGAGGTTACTACTTGGAGTTTTCAACTAATGAATATTTCTTTATAGTCACTCACTTTATCAGATATGTTCTGGAAGTGGTCAATAGTTACCTCTTTAATTGAGTGTTTTTTCATAATTCATTGTTAAATACAACTATGATAAATGTGTTGTTTAAATGCGTAGGGCACAAAGTCCCTCTTTTCCACAACATTTGTCGTTACTTAATTATTAATTAATGTTCTGCTATGCACTTTTGAGGACAATGATAATGTTGTATTCAAAGCATCCTAAAAAAGTGGCTGTGTTGTGCTCTTGAGGAGGAGGATTGTGTGCCTTTTGCTGTTAACTTGTCTCATTGAAATGCTATTCCCTCTGATCTCTGTGATGCAGAGTCATGTGTTTCCTTATGCACACAATGCCCAATTCGATGGCACTTTTACCATAGATGATACACTGCAGACAGAGGCTGAAAACCATAGAAGTGCTGCGGGCAGCATATACTTTAAAAAACAGGCTGCCTTTTGAAGTGATCATGTACTGTCATGACTAGGGATGAGCTTCGAGTTCGAGTCAAACTCATTTTCGACTCGAACATTGCCTGGTAGCCCGTTTGCCGAACAGCGAACAATTTGGGGTGTTCGCAGCAAATTCTAAAAACCTGCAGAACACCTTGTAAAAGTCAATGGGAGAAATCTAAAGTGCTAATTTTAAAGGCTTATATGCAAGTTATTGTCATACAAAGTGTTTGGGGGCCTGGGTAATGCCCCAGGGGGACATGTATCAATGCAAATCATTTTTTAAAAAACTGAAGTTTTTTTTGGGAGCAGTGATTTTAATAATGCTTAAAGAGAAATAATAAAAGTGAAATAAAATTTCGTACCTAGGGGGTGTAAAGTATTCCTGTAAAGCAGCACTTGTTTTCCGTTCTTAGAACTGTCCCTACACAAAGTGTCATTTCTGAAGGAAAAAAAAGTAATTTAAAACCACTTGCGGCTATAATGAATTGTCGGCTCCTGGCAATACAGAGAATAGTCATTGATAAAAAAATAAATAATGCGTGGGGGTCCCCCCAAATTCAATTACCAGGTCCTTCAGGTCTGGTATGGATATTAAGGGGAACCCTGTGTCAAATAAAAAAAAATTACGTGGGGTTCCCCCCAAATACCCATACCCTTTATCCAGACCCTTTATCCAAGCACGCAACCTGGCAGGCCGCAGGAAAAGAGGAAGGGATGAGAGAGCACCTCCCCTCCTGAACTGTACCAGGCCACATGTCTTCAACATGGGGAGGATGCTTTGGGGGTCTGTGACCCCTAAAAACACCACGTCTCCATGTTGATAGGGACAAGAAAATGTAACAAATTGTAAAAAAAAAAAAACACAGACACCGTTGGGAAAGTCCTTTATTAAAAAAAAAATTAAAATAAAAAAAAGATTCCAGTGGTGGTAATCCACTCTCGGTCTCTGCGATGAGATGTCCGCAGCGCATCCTGTCTCCACCGGAGACACCCTGGGAATGATGCGGCAGGAGCCAGTGACAGCTCTTATGTAGGGCAGGGCCATCTGTCACGTGACCCCGTCCCCCTCTGATGCAATGGGAAACCAGGGCTTACCCAGTGATGTGCGGGTGACCCCACCCCTCTCTGATGTAATGCAGGTTTCCCGTTGCATCAGAGGGAGCGGGGTCACCCGCACGTCACTGGGAAAGCCTGGGTTTCCCCTGGTGTTAGAGGGGGATGGGGTCATGTGATGGGTGGCCCTGCCCTCAGCTACTTAAGAGCTGTCACTGGCTCCGGCCGTATCATTCTCAGGGTGTCTCCGGTGGAGATAGAATGCGTTGCGCTGCAAACATCTCATCGATGGATTCTGAACCTGGATGAAGAGGAGATCTTCTCATCGCTGGACCCCGGAGAGGAGATCACCCATCACAGGATACCGACAGCATTGGAGCGGAGACCGAGAGTGGATTACCCCCACTGGAATATATATTTATTTTTAATAAAGAACTTTCCCAATGGCGTCTGTGTTTTTTTTTTATAATTTGTTACACTTTCTTTGTGAAATGGTAGGGGTACAATGTACCCATTACCAATTCACATAGGGGGGTCAGTATCTGAGGGTCCCCTTTGTTAAAGGGTCTTCCAGATTCTGATAAACCCAAAGACCCCGGGTTGTAGGGATGAGGCCCTTGTTCCCATCAACATGGGGACATGGTGCTTTGAGGGGGTCACAGACCCCCAAAGCATCCTCCCCATGTTGAGGGCATGTGGCCTGGTATGGTTCAGGAGGGGGGCGCTCTCTCGTCCCCCCTCTTTTCCTGCTGCCTGCCAGGTTGCGTGCTTGGATAAAGGGTCTGGTATGGATTTTTGGGGGAACTCCACACCATTTTTTTTTATTTGGGGTGGGGTTCCCCTTAAAATCCATACCAGACCCGAAGGGACTGGTAATTGAATTCGGGGGGACCCCTACGTTGTTTTAAAAAAAATAATTATCAATGACTTTTCTCTGTATTGCCAGGAGCCAACAATTTATTATAGCCGGTTTTAAATTACTTTTTTTCCTTCAGAAATGACATTTTGTGCAGGGACAGTTCTAAGCACGGGAAACAAGCGCTACTTCACAGGCATACTATACAACCCCCTTAGGTCAGAAGTTTAAAGGAATATTTCACTATTATTGTTTCACTTTAAGCATTATTAAAATCACTGCTCCCAAAAAAAACGCCAGTTTTTAAAACTTTTTTTTGCATTGATACATGTCCCCTGGGGCAGGATCCAAGTCCCCAAACACTTTTTAGGACAATAACTTGAACATTAGCCTTTAAAATTAGCACTTTAGATTTCAAACGTTCGAGTCCCATAATTTGCTCCGCATTGAGTCAGTCAGTCAGTCAGTCAGTGTTAGCGGTGGAGTAGGGTGCTTCGGACCTTCCGCTTACGAGCCTGCTCTCACCCAGACCTGGCAGTCAGAAGCTAGGCAGACTCTCCATACCTGCGCTGCACAAGAAACAGCTCCTAGGAACCAGGAACCAGCTCCTCTCTCTCCGCTTGGACTCCATCTTTTCTCCGCAGGTAAGACCCTGCCTCTCAGGGCCTGACATCCTGGGGAACCACTGACGGCCGTCCTTCTCAGGGCAGCCGTCACACAGACCCCACTCTGCGGCTCTCTGCCCCGTCTTTTCGCCCGGCATCGCCGCCCGCACGGCCACCCACGATTGTGGTGGCCCCCAGACACCCCCCCTGGGTGTATTTTCGGCGCTTTTCGGCGTTTCTACACGCCCGCGCCAGCCTGCTCCTTTTCGCGGCCGCCGCACCTCAGGAAAGTCCGCGGCTTCAGCCGCGGCCTACCGGCGCGCCGACCGTTTCTCCCTGCACTTACTACCAATAGTGCAGATTCTCTCTGGATTTTCGCCCCCGCACCCCTAGAGGTCCCCTCCACCCCCTGTTCAGCAACCTGATCGGTAAAATTATTGTTTTTACCAAGCTGACAGCCCCCCCAGCCTGGGTCCTGTGTTTTGCCTGGCGGCCATCTTGGTACACCCCAGCAGCAGTGACACCCAGCATCCCCCCCTTTTCCCCTCCATAGCCTTCAGTCTTTGATCCAGGGTTTGATCCGATCGCCTTTAGGGATCAGGAAGGAATTTTTTTCCCTGCCGCAGCACATTGGCCAGCTTGCCATGGGTTTTTTTGCCTTCCTCTGGACCAAAAAAAACTCCCTCGAGCAAGGATTCTGCGAATCCTCTCTCACCCAACACCCGCACCCCCGCCCACGGTGACTGGCAACAATGGTTAAATTGCGATACTCTGCAGAAACCATTTGGGGTCTGAGACAATTCGCAACAATATTACCTGCCGTCACCACAAAAGCCTTAAAATCCGATCAACTTTTGAGATTCGATCGTCGATCAATCATCAAAAATTTCAACCATTCAACACAGCTCAAGCACATATCATGTGCGTTGCTTAACACTAGATCGGCAGTAAAACACCGATCAGAAATCCATGATTTCTTACTACAAAACGATCTAGACTGCCTCTTTATTACAGAAAGTTGGCTGTCAGACGACTGCAACACCATTCTCGGAGAACTGGTACCAGCAAATTATCGCATCTTAACGGAAAATAGAATAGGGCAAAGAGGAGGAGGCCTGGCGGTGATTCATAAGTCTCATATTGCAATCACTAAACCGGTCCTTCAAAATCCTCTACCTTTTATGGAAACCCTTACGCTTCAACTTCAAGCTCACTCCCAGGAGACCGTTCACATTCTCCTCTGCTATAGGCACCCAGGGCCCAAATCGCAGTTGCTACCAGCATTAACAGAGTTCATATCTGCTTACTCCCTTAACAGCAATCATCTTTTGCTGCTCGGGGATTTCAATCTGTGGGCCAACTCCTCACAGGATCCCATCGCGGAGGCCTGCATCGACCACCTGGAAGGGATAGGACTTCAGCAACTTATATGCGGACCCACGCATGCTTCAGGTCACACACTCGACCTAATTTTCAGACAAAATCTGAAAATAAACATTTTGGGTAATGAACCTTTGCCATGGACAGACCACCATGCAATTAGCTTCATAATTCCCAGAATTCCACTAGTTATGAAAGCACCCAAGCCGGTGACAATACACTGGGCTAGATCTCAGAAGAAGCTCCACTCGGAACTCTTCAAATCTACCCTGGGAAACCGAATTGGGGCTATTCCTCCTCAGCTAGCAGCCTCAGATACATTGGATGCCATAAATGCAGCTCTGCTACAGTCAGCCGACTTAGCAGCACCAAAGCGCAAAGTCCGCAGCCGGGAAAAAAAGTCCAGCTGGTTCAATAACCAGCTGTTTCGCTACTGAAGCAAGAGCGCAGAAGGGCGGAAGCCGCCTGGAAAAGAAGTCCTTCAGAAGACCGCCTCAACTTCTACAAAGCAGTAACAACACGATATCACAAAGAAATTTACAAAGCCAAAAAACTTCACTTTTCCATGGTGATTAACAGCGCAATGAATCGCCCACGCAAACTCTTCAGGATGGTCACCCAGACCATGAATCCGGGATGTCTTGAAGTCCCCACTTTAGACACCCAAGAGTTCTGCAATGAACTATCGGATTTCTTCATCAACAAAATTGAAAAAATCGGGTAAGTATTCGGCAAAACAATACTCCACTCAGCCCCCTCTTCAATCAACTACAAAACACCGACAGAAAGCCTCTACAATCAACTAAGTTCACTCTGGAACCCGTCTCCATCGATACCACCAAAAATATCATTGGTGCGTTGCGCAACAGCACAGCACCCAATGACATCATTCCCACCAAGCTACTGAAGGAATGTGCCGACATCCTGGCGCCTCCAATCACACAGCTTATAAATCAGTCATTTAAAGAAGGCATAGTGCCTTCCCTGCTGAAAGAGGGCACAATCCTGCCGATCTTGAAAAAACCTAATTTGGATCCTATGGACCCAACTCACCGCCGTCCCATAACAGGTCTAAATGCTCTGTCCAAGATAATGGAGAAAGTGGTGGTAAAACAGCTGCAACAGCATCTGGATACCCACAACCTACTGGATCCATTTCAATCCGGGTTCCGTCCCGGACACGGGACAGAAACGGCCTTACTGAAAATATGGGACGATGCGCTCGAGGCCGCAGACGAAGGAGAATCGTGTCTCCTGGTTCTGCTGGACCTAAGCGCAGCCTTCGACACAGTAGACCATAAATTGCTACTGAGACGACTAGCAGAAGTCGCCGGAGTCACAGAAGATGCTTTACCATGGTTCTCCTCCTTTCTCGGAAACCGATCACAAACAGTGAAACTGGGATCTTTCACGTCAGAAAAACGCACGGTGCCATGTGGGGTCCCCCAAGGATCCCCCCTATCACCGGTGCTGTTTAATATCTATCTTCGTCCTCTCTTTGATATTATCAGTAGCCAAGAACTACTCTATCACTCTTACGCAGACGACACGCAGCTGTATTTTCGCATCTGCCACAAAAAGGATCATCATCTCAGATTAGAGAAATGTCTCTCTTCAATAGAAAACTGGATGACTAAGAGTTATCTTAAACTCAATAGCGCGAAAACAGAACTCTTTATGTTTGATGCCAGTCGGAAGAGTCAACTGGCAACAAACTGGACACCATCGCCCATTCTGGGACAAATCATCTCCCCTAGCTCCAAAGTCAAAAGTCTAGGAGTCACGTTTGACACCTTCATGACAATGGACGCACAAATAGGGTCAGTAGTCAGCGGGGCGCACCATTTGATGCGCCTACTACGCAGACTTATTCCATTTATCCCCAAAGAAGACGTAGCAGTCGTGGTGGGAACAATCGTGAATTCCAGACTGGACTATGCAAATGCCCTTTACCTCGGGCTCCCCAAGTACCAAATCGCTCGTCTTCAAGTCGTACAGAATACGGCCGCTAGACTGGTGACTGGGAAAAAATCTTGGGAATCAATCTCACCTTCACTGAGATCCCTTCACTGGTTGCCAGTGAAAGACAGAATTGCATTCAAAGCACTCTGCCTGACACATAAGTGCATCCATGGGAAGGCTCCAAGATATCTATGCGACAAGATCAAACCGCACAATTGCAACCGCATTCTGCGATCCACCGACCAAAATCTGGTCAAGGTTCCAAAAACCAAATACAAGTCCAAAGGAGAAAGAAGGTTTGCTTTCCAGGGCCCCAGGCTTTGGAATGCTTTACCAACCAGCATTCAGTTGGAGCAAAACCACCTGTCTTTCAGAAGGCAGATCAAAACCCTGCTTTTCTGATGGCATGAGACACAAACAACCAGCGCCCAGAGGCGATTCAGTTTGCATGTGCCGCGCTATATAAGTTTTTCATTCATTCATTCATTCATAGACTTTAACAGGGTTCTAAAGTTCACACAAACTTTTGGTCTGTTTGCAGGTTCTGGTGCAAACCGAACGGGGGGGTGTTCAGCTCATCCCTACTCTTCAGCATGCTTTCCTGGGCCCATACACACCTAGCCTAGTCACTTACCAATATATTTTGTCAGCTCTATTGTAGTGCTTTACCCTAAACATCCCCTAAAATGTGTACAAATGTTATTGTTGTCCTTAAATTCAGGCAGAGTGGCAGAGGCTTTTGTTGGGCTCCCAAACTCATCTAGAACCCCCCCCCTAAAATGTGTACAATGGGCTATTAGAGGGGGTGAGGAATCTGATAAGTGGACCTTATATTTTTGTCTTTAAATACTCCTTCAAATAAATGTTATACTTATGTTGGTCAAGAATGTTTTTGTGTCTAATCTGTTTGCAATGGTATGTGCAAAAGTACTATTTTTTTCTGGTTTGACTTCATAGTTTCCTTCAACGCCATAGGAATGGCAGACTGTGGCATCCCAGTTTGCCCAGCCGTGGGGCAATAGATGGGAAACACCTCCATATCGTCCCACCACTTCATTTGGGTCATACTATTTTAATTATAAGGGGTTCAATAGTATCGTGTTGATGGCGGTGGTGTCGGCGAGTTTTTATATGTGGACGTGGGGAAGAATGGCTGGATGGAGGAGTTTTTTGCCCAGATGGAGTTTGCCAGATGACTTCAGAGTGGTGGCTTGGCATTGTCACCTGCTGCGGAGAACGTGGAAGGATTCCTGTTCGTGTTTATTGCTGATGAAGCATTTGGTCTGGGTGATCACCTGATGTGGCCATTTCCCCAGAGGACCCTCACCCCGGAGAAGAGGGTTTTTAATTACCAGCTGCCCAGAACCAGAAGAGTTAAGAATGCCTTTGGGATAATGGCCAGCCAGTTTCGCCTGTTCCTGACAGCAATTCATATGGCGGACTAAAAACTGAACCACATCGTTTTAGCATACTGCACAACATTTTAAGGCAAAATGGACCTAATTATGTTGCCTCGGTTGGGCCTGAGGCCGGAATTCCTGCAAATCCCCTGGAAGCTGGCCATCCTGGCTTGCCCCCCCAAAGCGCCCGTGAAGTGCACCAAAAATATGTTGAATATTTTACGGGTAGGGGGGCCATTACTATACCAGAAAATGTTATATATTTTTCTAAAAAAAAAAAAAAACTTTGATCTGATAAAATCTTGAATTTTAATTATTGCCTATGTTTCTTTTAGCTACAGTATCTCCATTTAGAGATTTCCGCATTGTCCCCCCTTGTCCGCCGCAGGGGGGCTATTTTATCTGGGCGGCCTGACGCCGCACACGACCACCCAAATAGTGGGTAAGCTATTTCCCTCTGTATTATCCCATTCTATTGTATTATTATGGCTATTGTTTGAATTATTATGTTTGTTTAACATTAATTGTATTTGTTTGCTTTATAGATTGGTTCTCTTGAGGAAGCGGTTCTACCGCGAAACTTGTCGAGGCATAGACCAATCTATATGTTTGTAATAACAGATATTGCCCGGGGGTATCCCTGAGGTTCTTTTTTTTCAATTTTAATCATGTATACTTTGTCTAACAATTTTATGCAATAAAATGTACTATTATTTTATATGTATGTCATTTCTTACAAGTACCGAGATAGTCCATTAATCATTTGGGGGGAGGGAATGTTAGAGGATCAGCATTAGCCACTGTCCCTTGTCCCTTGTCCCCACCCTTTTCGTATGTTTAAAAACATAACATACACAACTCTGGAACTTTCAAGTTCAACCATAAAAAACTGAAGGCAATATCAGACATTATAGTGTGTCAAAACTGCTTTGATCTTGCCCTCATCAGATGGGATGATTTCACCCCTGTAAGAGCCAAATTTTGAAGATGCACTAAAATTGAGATTCAAAATGGGGATTTCCCTCCTGATCCCATGCCTAATGTCAACATGTGCTATCTCCCATCATGGGGGATCAATGGACGTGTTTTGGGGGTGCATCCACTTCCTCTCACCTACTTGAGTTGCAAAGAAGGGGTTGCACCCACAAAACATGTCCATATATATCCCCTGATGGGAGATAGCACATGTTGATACACTGTGTGCATCTTCAAAATTTGGCTTTTAAAAAATCTAATTTTTTGGGGGGAATTGGGCAACAAAAAAAACAAAATGGGGGCATTTAGTTGTTATTTAGATTCTCCCTAATACGTCAATCATGTTCTTAATTTTTTGTTCAACATCCTTGTTTTTTTGCTTTATGATGTCTAAATCCCGACTACACATTGTTATGTCCTGGATTAGTATTTGTGCACTTGCACTGGTGAAATGAGGAGATTCTTCTTCCACAACCTGCACATCACCTAAAATAAAAATACACACCATGTATTATAAATATGCAGGCATACATATATTACCTGAAGCTGTGGTGACAGACACTGACCTGTTGTGGTGTCAGTTTCGCCCACTTCTTCCACCTCTTCTCCCTCCACATTCTCAGGTTGGGGTGACCTCTGTTCCCCTTCTTCTTGAGGTGTGTGGTTCCCGGTGTCCCCGTATTTCCTGAGTCTTTTCTCCCCTATGAGAATGAAACAAAAGGTATACTTAGCACACAGATATTTGAGGCCAGAAATAGGAATATGAAACATTGCTTGGAAGTGTGGTACAATTGTCTGTTTTGGCAGAGTACCAAGCTGAAGAC
Organism: Rana temporaria; assembly: GCF_905171775.1. Classification (NCBI taxonomy): domain Eukaryota; kingdom Metazoa; phylum Chordata; class Amphibia; order Anura; family Ranidae; genus Rana; species Rana temporaria. The sequence goes on from NC_053493.1 coordinate 225,575,907, forward strand.
ATGATTTTTCCCCTTACCAAAGCTGGAATACTTACCTTTTTTGGACAAGTTTAACACATGAAGACACCCCAAGTATCCACTGGAGCGCCTGTGTGGGACACCCTAAAAAGGTTGTTCTGGTGTCCCACACTAGTGCTACTGAGTCCAGATGTTTAAACAGCTGCTGAGTGTACTCTCCTTTACACTGAATCAAGTTTGCATTTCATTCTAGTTACAAACACATCTAGACAACAATGTAATAAACGTATTTTAATACAAATGTAGTTAGCCTATATCTGCCAAAAACATTGTAATTAGTGGGCGAACAATGTTTACTGTGCCCACGAAACTGAAAGTTGCCATTTTAAACTGTACAACAGTAAAGAAAAGCAGAAAAAGCAATAATTAGGGATGAGCTTCGTGTTCGAGTCTAATTCATGTTCGACTCGAACATCGTATGTTCGTCGAATTGCCGTTCACGCCAATCATTAGCCAGCAATGCACTGCGATGCTGCAGTGAATTATGGGCCGTTCGCGCCGAATTTGAGTGGCGCGCCACGGCCCATAATTCAATGCGGCATCGCAGTGCATTGCTGGCTAATGATTGGCCAAGCATGCACTATGACTCGCATGCTTGGCCAATCCCAGGGCCGTCTGTACAGAGAGCCATAATTGGCCAAAGCCAGGGTGGCTTTGGCCATCTATGCCTCAGGGGATTTAGTACATGCCCCACACTATATAAGGCCGCCTGGAAGTCGGCCTTGTGTAGTGTGTTGCAGCATTGGTGAAAGACAGACAGACAGAGAGAGAGAGAGAAACAGTGTCATTTCAATTGTGTTAGATAGAGCAGACAGGCAGGCGAGTCAGTTAGCTGCAGTGACAGTGTGTAGAGGATATATATATGCATCCCAGGTGTTGTATATATATTTATACACTGTATTCAGTTTAGCTAGATCCGTTCCTGTATGCTCTTCCTAATATACTGACAGGTGGGCAGGTGATTGTGCTAGCTGCAGTATTTTCACTTAGTGTACTGTGTCCTTTGCACAGTGTGCACCTATAGCTTACTTGAATACAATTGCTGGTGTTCTCATATAAATACAGGCAGGGACATACAGGGATGGACTGGCCATTGGGACTACAGGGAGTTTCCCGGTGGGCCCATGGCTCAGTGGGCCGGCTTCAGTGACAGCGGCCTGGGAGTTTCTCACTTCTGCCTAATCTTGTCCCATAAGGGGGGCATCAAACTGATTCTTTGCCCCGGGTGAAATAATGTCTAGTTTCCCCACTGGTACTGCCTATAAGAGTACCAGTACCAGCCGTTCTACTCTAATAAAGTAAAACGGCTAGTGAAGGGGGCAAGGGGGCTTGGGTGGCCGTGGGCGGGGGGGGGGGCGGGAGTTGTCCGGCCGCTGTGGGAGAGACCTGTTAAAGTGGGCCAGTCTGGATGAAGTCCAGGGACAATTCTTTGTCCCAGTCCAGCCCTGGGGACATACAGTATTCAGTTTTATTGTCCTTTGCACAGTGTGCACCTACAGCTTACTTGAATACAATTGCTGGTGTTCTCATACAAATACAGGCAGGGAGCTGCTGTATTTTTTTTTTTGCACAGTGTGCACCTAAAGCTTACCTGAATACAATTGCCGGTGTTCTCATACAAATACAGGTAGGGACATACAATATTCAGTTTTATTGTCCTTTGCACAGTGTGCACCTAAAGCTTACCTGAATACAATTGCCGGTGTTCTCATACAAATACTGGCAGGGAACTCTAGTATCCAGTTTTAGTGTCCTTTGCACAATGTGCACCTAAAGCTTACCTGAATACTATTGCTGGTGTTCTCATACAATTACAGGCAGAGAGCTGCAGTATTTTGTTTTAGTGTCCTTTGCACAGTGTGCACCTAAAGCTTACCTGAAAACAATTGATGGTGTTCTCATACAAATACAGGCAGGGACCTCCAGTGTCCAGTTTTAGTGTCCTTTGCACAGTGTGCACCTAAAGCTTACCTGAATACAATTGCTGGTGTTCTCATACTAATACCACAGGCAGGGATCGGCAAGTAGTGTCAGTTAGTGTACTATGTCTTTGCACAGTGTGCACCTAAACCTACGTAACTACAATTGCTGGTGTTCTCATACTAATACCACAGGCAGGGATCTGCAAGTAATTTCACTTGGTGTACTGTGTCTCTGCACAGTGTGCACCTAAAGCTACCTGACTACAATTGCTGGTGTTCTCATACTAATACCACAGCCAGGGATCTGCAAGTATTGTCAGTATGTTTGCAGCTACATCTCCCTGCAGGCCATTAGTATGTCTGGAAGGACAACACGGAGAGGCAGAGTGTCACAAGACGATAAAAGAGGGCAAGCAGACTCTGCATCTAGAGGCAACAGTGCTGGTCGTGGACACGGTGCATCCTCATCAGCACGTGGCCGTGGGACACGCTCATCCTTTTATTCAGCAGCTGGCCGTGATGAGCCGCAACATGCCGAAGACTTGGTAGAGTGGATGACCAAGCCGTCGTCATCCTCCTCATCCTCTCTCACCCAGGCTCAGGGTACTTGGCAAAGGAGCTGTCAACGCAGCCTCTTCCCTTGGCTCAATGGCATCAGTCACTCCTTCCCTTGCCCCACCATGTCCTCCTGAGGAGTCCCCCGAACTGTTTGACCACAGTGTTGAGTACATGCTGCAGGAGGATGCGCAGCATTTTGAAGGCTCCGATGATGGTACCCAGCTAGAGGAAGGCAGTAACATGAACCCAGAGAGAGGGGGTGCCCAAGATGGACAGCAATCTGGCAGTCATGTTCCCCCAACTGCAGCATACTGCCAGGTTTGCTACAGTGATGAGGAGGGAGGAGATGATGAGGTCACTAACTCCACGTGAGTGCCTGATAGGAGAGAGGAGGAGGAGGCACATCTCCAATGAGGCAGGATGCCCTCCAGGGGCCAGCTTACGGGCAGCACACTCACGGCATCACACCACAGAGCTCCGCATGTGCAGGACGCTGCTGTCTCTCCGCGTTATTCCAAAAGTTCTTTGGTGTGGGCCTTTTTTGAGACGAGTGCATCAGATCGCACCGCTGCTATTTGCAACATATGTCGCAAACGTATCTCGCGTGGCCAAAACATCACCCACTTGGGCACCACATGCTTGACCAGACATATGTCAACCTGACATGCAGTTTCTTGGCAAGCGTACCTAAAAGACTCACACCAAAGAATAAAGCGGACCTCTCCTTGCTCCTCATCAGCTGGGATCTCCAACCCCACTAAACCTTCAGTCCTCTCTGAAGCCTGCACTGATAGGAATGAAGGTGTAGAACTATGTGTCACAGCCAAGTACTTACAGGCAATCTGCTATCAGTACACCAACGTCAGATTGTACCAGGCAAATTTCCCTGCCCCAGCTGCTGCAGCACCGAAAGAAGTTAGCTCCCAGCCATCCACATGCCCAGCGGTTGAATTCTAGCTTAGCTAAATTGCTAGCACTTAAACTGCTGCCTTTTCAGTTGGTAGTATCTGCCCCCTTCCGTGAGTTTGTGGAATGTGCGGTACCTCAATGGCAGGTTCTTAAACGCCACTTTTTCTCACGTAAGGCGATTCCGGCTCTCTACTGGCATGTGGAAGGCAATGTCCATGCCTCGCTAGCCCCGTTGCACTCTTGATCTAATATTTCACAGCAGGGCCCATTCCTGCGCCCACCAAGAGTAACTGTGATGGCTTACAGTGTTGTGGCACCAGCACCACCAACAAAGGCCCAATTTTTCTGCCCCTGTTTAACAGGGGCATGTAATTACAATTCTTGATATAATATTTAACAGCAGGGCCTATTTCTGCGCCCACAAAGAGTAACTGTGAGGACTTACAGTGTTGTGGCACCAGCACCACTATCAAAGGCCCAATTGTTTTACCACTGTTCAACAATGGCATGTAATTACAATTTTTGATACAATAGTTCACAGCAGGCCGTTCCAGTGCCCACCAAGACTAAATGTGAGGGCTTACAGTGTTGTGGCAACACCAACACCTAAGGCCCAAATTTCTGCAGCGTATATACGACAGGCCCCTACTTTCAAACATCCAACTTACAAATGACTCCTACTTGCAAACGGAAGGAGACAACAGGAAGTGAGAGAAATCCTACCCCAAGAAGTGAAATTCTCTTCTGTAAGAGGTGTCTCCTGCCAACTGATGCTTTATCACCAATCCTTGTTTCACCAAAAAACAAAAATTTTCAAGAAAAAAACATTTGTCATTGGGACCGAAAGTGAGGTGAAATCTTCTGAACAGATGCACAGACAGCAAAACAAATGTTACAGGGGTGATAAGCCTTCCCTATGTTTTCCAAAAAGCTTAAAACTTGATTTCTTGGCTGGAGCCACACTTTTAAAATGTACCAGTTCAAAATTACAAACTGATTCTACTTAACAACAAACCTACAGTCCCTGTCTTGTTTGCACTGCCTGTAAACTGCTGTTCAGAGTCTATAGGGCCTGGGGGCCCCACACCTTTCCTTTTTTTGTTCACAAGAAAATGCCTTTCCTTTTTTTTAAGTTGTGTGCAGGGTTCCCCTTAATATCCATACAAGACCCAAAGGGGCTGGTAATGGGCTGGGGGGGGGGTACCCATGTCATTTTTCTTAATGATTTTCATCCATATTGCCGGGGACCAGACAATACATTACAGCTGCAAGCAGTTTTAAATTACTTTTTTTCCTATAGAAATGTAATTTTGTGCAGGGACCGTTCTAAACAGGGGCCTCATTAGGGAGGCTAGTGAGGCCCTCAGAACCCCCCCGACACTGAAGAGACCTATGTCTGCTATATATCTGGTAGAATGCAGGAGGGAAAAATGGAGGAGGGCCATCTGTGAGGGAAATATTTTTTATTCAGGCCCTTCATAAGGGGTTGAGGGGCCAGCTGACTGATAACATGAACATATGTGCGCTCGACCATCCTCCTCCCCCTTATCCTCCTGCCACAAGTCCACCCCCAGAGCCACAGCCTCCAAGGAAGGCTGCAAGGAAATCTGAAGGGAAGGCTGTAGGGAAGGCTGCAAGGAAGACAAGAAAGTGATGACCTGGCTTCAGTCTGGTCTGACAGAAGACACAGGCTGTTGTAGTACCACAGACTGGGGACATATATGTCATCTGCTGCTGTTCCTGATCTGTGGGAGTCCTGGACCAGATTGGGCTCCCTGTTATATGGACTTCTCAAGCTACCAATTTTTTTCCTTCCACAGAGTTCATGTCTGCCCTGGGGTCCAAAGGCTTTGCAAATTCCAGCAGTTGTTCCAGCATTACCTTCCTCTTTATTTTGTTACCCAGAATAAATGGATATTTTTTTTTCTGAAAATACTTGCCTATGTGTTTTTTTTTTCAAAAAGGACAGTTTGATTGTGAGTAGGCAGGTACATTTCAAAAATACAATGTAAAATTAACAAGGGACACCAACCAACCTCCCTGAGGTTTAAAAATACAAGATAATAATGTTGTTGTATTAACTTGACACACCAAAAAATATATATGGAGATATTTGTAGATATGGAGATATGGAGATATATGGAGATCACTAGAAAATAATTTAAAAATAATCAAAAAAATTGAGATCTGGATTAAAAAAAAAAGTTATATATATATATATATATATATATATATATATATATATATATATATATATATATATATATAATATATAATATATACACTACTGCACTATATAATCTGAACTGTAATATATATATATATATATATATATATATATATATATATATATATATATATATATATATATATATATATATATTACACTAACTGCACTTTATATTCTGAACTGTATTATACTGTAGACATGGACTTAGTCCCTGAGCCATGATTGGCCAACAGCACCCTGCCTTTGGCCAGGTGCATGCTTTGGGCAATTAGCAGCCCGATCTCGCAGTGCATTATGGGGTGCTCCACGGCGCTCTAATTTGCCACAAACGCCACATATGTTTGTTTGTTCTGCAAACTTACATTAGGCTTGAACATCAGGACCATCCCTACTCACTAATTACTAGTTTGTGTATTGCTTGCTTCTAAAAATAGAAATGTTATCTTGCATTTGCGTGTTTTCCAGGCAGTACCAATAGACCTCTCTCGGTCCTTCCACACATTAAGGGCCAGATCCACAAAAACCTGACGTAACTTAAAAAATCCAATTTAAGTTACACTGGCTTAAAGTTTCTACCTAAGTGCCTGATCCACAAAGCACTTATCTAGAAAATTCAGGCTGTGTAACTAAAATTCCGCCGGCGCAAGGCGTTCCTATTCAAATGGGGCGAGTCCCATTTAAATGAGGCGCGCTCCCGCGCCGGCCGTACTGCGCATGCGCGTCGGCCGTACTGCGCATGCGCGAAGTTACGTTACGCCGAGTTTTGAGGATCGCGACGGCTTAAAGTTGCGTCGGGGAAAAAAAAAATGACAGCGGCATGCATTCCTGAGGGAGAACTCCATGCCAATTTTCAAAGAAAAAATCGGCATGGGTTCCCCCCCCAGGAGCATACCAGGTCCTTAGGTCTGGCATGGGTTGTAAGGAGACCCCCCCACGCCGAAAAATTGACGTAGGGGGTCCCCCTACAATCCATACCAGACCCGTATCCAAAGCACGGTACCCGGCCGGCCAGGAAGGGAGTGGGGACGAGCGAGCGCCCCCCCCCCTCCTGAGCCGTGCCTACCCACGTGCACCCACCACGTGGGTACCTACCGGAGCATGATGGGACGGTGATGCCTATATAAATGGGATGCAAGGCGCGCTTCCATCATTACAGCGACAACAGGCGACGAGACAACATCGGAAGAACAGAAGACCAGAAGACCCTGACGCCACAGAAGACCGCGCAGGCTGCCTGTTTGAAATCGAGCTAACACACAAACATAGCAGGCAGCCAGCGCTGAAGAAGAAGGCACCGGAGAGCTGCAGAAGAACCGGGGTTCGCCGAGTCAAGAGCGGAAGAGGGGAGAAGATGGAAGAAGCCCCCCGGAGTCCGGAGAAGCCCCCCCGGAGTCCGGAGAAGCCCCCCCGGAGAGCGGAAGACCCCCGGAGAGTGGAAGAAGACCCCCGGAGAGCGGAAGAAGAAGCCCCCCCTGGTAATTGAGCTAATAACGAAGACAGGGGGGGCGTCCGGAGCAGAATAATAAAATATTTTAAAAAGCCTTGTGTTGTGTGTTTATTAACTTTTACTTTTTGCCTCCAGGTGAATGGATAGGGGTACGATGTACCCCATATCCATTCACTTAGGGTGGGGGGCCGGTATCTGGGGGCCCCCTTATTAAAGGGGACTCCCAGATTCCGATAAGCCTCCGCCCGCAGACCCCGACAACCAATGGCAAGGGTTGTCGGGAAGAGGTCCTGTCCTCATCAACATGGGGACAGGGTGCTCTGGGGTGGGGGGGCCCGCAGTGCGCCCCCCTGCCCCAGAGCACCCAACCCCCCCATGTTGAGGGCACGCGGCCTGGCACGGCTCAGGAGGGGGGGGGGGCGCTCGCTCGTCCCCACTCCCTTCCTGGCCGGCCGGGTACCGTGCTTTGGATACGGGTCTGGTATGGATTGTAGGGGGACCCCCTACGTCAATTTTTCGGCGTAGGGGGGGTCCCCTTACAACCCATACCAGACCTAAGGGCCTGGTATGCTCCTGGGGGGGAACCCATGCCGGTTTTGTTTTTTACAAATTGACGTGGAGTTCTCCCTCGGGAAAGCATACCAAATGCCGTCGCTGCAATGGGCCTTTACAAGGTGTTACTAACTTTACACTTTGTAAAACGAGCCCTAATTTTACACTTGCAAAATAACACTTACGGCGCAAAAAAGAAGCTAGAAAGCTTTGTGGATCGCCTTAAGTGCTAATTTGCATACTAGCAACGGCATTTCGACTCGAAATGCCCCCAGCGGCGGATGCGGTACTGCATCCTAAAATTAGGCAGTGTAAATCAATTACACATGCCGGATCTTCTGTGTAACTTTGGAAAAAGCCTTTTGAGGATCGTTTCCAAAGTTACACACAGACTGAACAGCACTTAAGTCGGAGTATCTCTTTTGAGGATCTGGCCCTAAAGTCCTAATTTTTGCAATACATTTAGGCTGTGCTCCTCTGCAAGAATTTGCTATGAGATATTAACCAGATCCAAACTTTTAGGAGGTATAATTTTCCCCCATTTAGGACTATATCACAAGGCAGTCCACATTGAGCAACTATTAGACTTGCACATTCGTGTGTGCGCACTTATACGTATGGGCAAATGAGTAATCTGTCTTCTATGCTTATGCCTATGCACACATCATTAGCCAAACAGCAAGTCCTTGCCTGATGACTGAAACCATGGGCCAAATTCTCAAAAAAGCTGCCTAACTTAACTTTCAGCAGTTAAGTTACACTGACTTAAAATTTCTACCTAAGTGCCTGATCCACAAAGCACTTACCTAGAAATTACACGCCGTGTAACTTAAGTGCCTCCGTCGCAAGGTGGTCCTCCTCTCCGGGGGGCGTTTAAAATTTAAATGAGGCGCGCTCCCGCGCCGGCCGTACTGCGCATGCGTGTGACGTAATTTTCCTGACGTGCAGCACGCGAACGTAATTTACGCCGGGCTTTGTGGATTGCGACGGGACACTAAAGTTGCGACGGGTGAAAAAAAAAAACGCGCCGGGAAAACAAAAACAAAAAATAAAAATTGTCAGCGTCGCTCGGCATGCATTCCTGAGGGAGAACTCCATGCCAATTTTCAAAGAAAAAACCGGCATGGGTTCCCCCCCCAGGAGCATACCAGGCCCTTAGGTCTGGTATGGGTTGTAAGGAGACCCCCCCTACGCTGAAAATTCGACGTAGGGGGTCCCCCTACAATCCATACCAGACCCGTATCCAAAGCACGCTACCCGGCCGGTCAGGAAAGGGAGTGGGGACGAGCGAGCGCCCCCCCTCCTGAGCCGTGCCAGGCCGCATGCCCTCAACATGGGGGGGTTGGGTGCTCTGGGGCAGGGGGGCACACTGCGGGCCCCCCCACCCCAGAGCACCCTGTCCCCATGTTGATGAGGACAGGACCTCTTCCCAACAACCCTTGCCGTTGGTTGTCGGGGTCTGCGGGCGGGGGCTTATCGGAATCTGGGAGTCCCCTCAAATAAGGGGGCCCCCAGATACCGGCCCCCCACCCTAAGTGAATGGATATGGGGTACATCGTACCCCTACCCATTCACCTGGAGGCAAAAAGTTATTAAACACACAACACAAGGGTTTTTAAAATAATTTATTAGTCTGCTCCGGAGGCCCCCCCTGTCTTCTTTAGCTCTAATACCAGGGGGGGCTTCTTCTTCCGCTCTCCGGGGGTCTTCTCCGCTCTCCGGGGGGGGCTTCTTCTTCCACTCTCCGGGGGGGGTCTTCTCCGCTCTCCGGGGGTCTTCTTCTATCTTCGCCGCTCTCCGCTGTTGACTCGGCGCACCCCGGTTCTTCTCCAGCTGTCCGGTGCCTTCTCCTTCAGCGCTGGCTGCCTGCTATCTTCGTGTGTTAGCTCAATTACTAGCAGGCAGCCATCGCGGTCTTCTGTGACGTCATGTTCTTCTTCTCCCTTCTTCCGATGTTGACACGTCGCCTCTTCTCACTGCAATGATGGAAGCGCGCCTTGCATCCCATTTATATAGGCATCACCGTCCCATCATGCTCCGGTAGGTACCCACGTGGTGGGTGCACATGGGTAGGCACCCACCACATGGGTACCTACCAGAGCATGATGGGACGGTGATGCCTATATAAATGGGATGCAAGCAGACTAATAAATTATTTTAAAAACCCTTGTGTTGTGTGTTTAATAACTTTAACTTTTTGCCTCCAGGTGAATGGGTAGGGGTACGATGTACCCCATATCCATTCACTTAGGGTGGGGGCCGGTATCTGGGGGCCCCCTTATTTGAGGGGACTCCCAGATTCCGATAAGCCCCCGCCCGCAGACCCTGACAACCAACGGCAAGGGTTGTCGGGAAGAGGTCCTGTCCTCATCAACATGGGGACAGGGTGCTCTGGGGTGGGGGGGCCCGCAGTGCGCCCCCTTGCCCCAGAGAACCCAACCCCCCCATGTTGAGGGCATGCGGCCTGGCACGGCTCAGGAGGGGGGGGGGCGCTCGCTCGTCCCCACTCCCATTCCTGACCGGCCGGGTAGCGTGCTTTGGATACGGGTCTGGTATGGATTGTAGGGGGACCCCCTACGTCAAATTTTCGGCGTAGGGGGGGTCTCCTTACAACCCATACCAGACCTAAGGGCCTGGTATGCTCCTGGGGGGGAACCCATGCCGGTTTTGATTTTACAAATTGCCGTGGAGTTCTCCCTCAGGAATGCATACCGAATGCCGTCGCTTGAATGGGCCTTTACAAGGTGTGACTAATTTTACACATTGTAAAACCAGCCCTAGTTTTGCACAAGCAAATCGGAACTTACGCAGAAATCACAATGCTGAAAAGCATTGTGGATCTGCTTAAGTCCTCATTTGCATACTCAAAGCGGCATTTCAATGAGAAATGCCCCCAGCGGCGGATGCGGTACTGCATCCTAAGATATGACCGTGTAATTGTCTTACACATGTCAGATTTTCTGCTTAACTTTGGAAAAAGCTTTTTGAGGATCGTTTCCAAAGTTAGGCACAGACTGAACAGCAGTTCCGCCTGCGTATCTCTTTTGAGAATTTGGCCCCATGTTCCTGACACATGTACAGTACATTGTCTGCTATGTAAGGTTACTCAGCTACCTTATTGCATGCTCATGAAACTGTACTTATCATTTTGCTTAAACCTCTGACTTCTTTATAATGTGCCCTTATTACATACTTTTATTATCTGTGAGCTCTGTTTACCCTTTAATTCCTTGTAATCTTTGTTATAACCTCAATAAAAATACATGGTTTAAAAATATGTTAATTCTCAATACCGTGGTATATAATTTTAATAAAAATATAATTTAAGATATTTTGTCTAAAACATTACATTGACTGAAGTACCAAATGTTCCCCCAAAAAAATGGCATCTTGGCAGCAAAAGCAAACAGCAAAATTCATAGATGTATTATGAAAGTGTGAATGATTTTTGTTTTCTGTTAAAGTCATTTATTTGAGATAGCCCTGGCATGATCTAACCTTGCTTTGTATTACTACAGGGAAAGCAAAACAGCTTGGTCAAGGTCGGACTTTCTCCTGTCTGTAATTTGATACTAAAGAAAGGAGACATACTGATGAGGTAAACCTTTTGTTCTTCCCTAAGTGTCACCTATGTCCCTGTTCAATGTTGTAAAGTTTACTGCTCCCTCCCTCTCCCTGTCTGAGTCACATTCTGCAAATAAATATAAGAAACTAACATAGAGACAGACAAAGGTTCTCTTTGTAAATACATTTAAGGATTTAAAAATATATATATTATTGGGTTAAAGGAGGTTATATTACAGTGCCTTAAAAAAATATTCACACCCCTTGAAATTTTACACATTTTGTCATGTGACAACCAAAAACATAAATGTATTTTATTGGGATTTTATGTAATCGACCAACACAAAGTGGCACATAATTGTGAAGTTTAAGGAAAATGATAAATGGTTTTCAATTTTTTTTACAAATAAATATGTGAAAAGTGTGACGTCCATTTGTATTTAGCCCCCTTTACTCTGATACCCCTAATTCAAATATATTGGAGCCAATTGCCTTCAGAAGTTACATTATTAGTAAATAAAGTCTATGTGTGTGTAATTTAATCTCACTTTAAACACAGCTGTTTTGTGAAGCCCTCATAGATTTGTTAGATAACATTAGTGAACAAATGGCACCGTGAAGGCCAAGGAACACACCAGACAGTCTAGGGATAAAGCTGTGGAGAAGTTTAAAGCAGGGTTAGGTTATAAAAAAAATCTCATGCTTTGAAATTTGGAGCACTGTTCAATCCATCATCCGAAAAGGCAAAGGGTATGGCACAACTGCAAACCTACCAAGACATGGCTGTCCACCCAAACTGACAGGCCCGGCAAAGAGAGCATTAATCAGAGTAGTAGTCAAGAGACCCATGGTAACTCTGGAGGCGCTGTAGAGATCCATAGCTCAGGTAAAAGAGTCTGTCCACAGGACAATTATTAGTTGTGCACTCCACAAATCTGCCCTTTATGGAAGAGTGACAAGAAGAAAGCCATTGTTGAAAGAAAGCCATCAGAACACAACAATAAGGTACTCTGGTCAGATGAAACCAAAATTGAACTTTTTGGCTGAAAAGCAAAACGCTATGTGTGATAGAAAACTAACACTGTACATCACCCTGAACACGCCATCCCCACCGTGAAACATAGTGGTGGCAGCATCATGTTATGGGGATTATTTTCTTTAGCAGGGACAGGGAAGCTGGTCAGAGTTGATAGGAAGAAGAATAGAGCCAAATACAGAGCAATCTTATGAGAAAAGAGTTCCACCCAAAAATACAACTTCTGCTTTTCGGAACCCTCCCCACTCCGGTGTCACATTTGGCACCTTTCAGTGGGCAGGGGGGTGCAGATACCTGTATATTACAGGTATTTTCACCCACTTCTGGGGAGATACTCCCACGGGAGCCACTCCACTTCTCGTCCCCCCGCTGCCTTCTGGGAAACACACTGGTCCCAGAAGACAGCGGGGACCACTGAAAAGGGGCAGTGCTACTCGCGCATGCACAGTAGGGAACCGGGCAGTGAAGCCGCAAGGCTTCACTTCCTGATTCCCTCACCGAGGATGGCAGTGGGGCAGCAGAGAGATGAGCGATTGCTCGTCGTCTGCTGCCAACATCGCGGGTGCGCTGGACAGGTAAGTGTCCATTTATTAAAAGACAGCAGCTGCAGTATTTGTAGCTGCTGGCTTTTATTTATTTTTTCGCGGGACCTCCGCTTTAAAGTCTGAAAAAGACTTGAAACTGGAGCAGAGGTTCACTTTCCAGCAGAACAATGACCCTAAACATACAGCCAGAGCTACAATAGAATGGCTTATTCAAAGCATATTCATATATTAGAATGGCTCAGTCAAAGTCCAGACCTAAATCAAATTGAAAATCTGTGGCAAGACTTGAAAATAGCTGTTCCCAGACGCTTTCTGCCAAATCTGACAGAGCTTGAGCTATTTTGAAAAGAAGAATGGGCAAAAATGTCACTCTCTAGATGTGCAAAGCTAGTAGAGACATACCCAAAAAGACTTGCAGATTTTAGTTAGGGGTATCAGAGTAAAGGGGGCCAAATACAAATGCACGCCACACTTTTCAGATATTTGTTTGTAAGAAATGTTTAAAACCATTTATCATTTTCATTCCGCTTCACAATTATGTGCCACTTTGTGTTGGTCTATCACATAAAGGTGTCCTTTTATGAAGCAGTGAAATCTATTCACTGCTTCGTTCTCCGGCATTCACAGGAGGAGATTTTTCTCCTCTGTGTGCCAGTTTATGAAGTGGAGTAGATCACTTCACCCTTGGAGGAGTGAAGTGATCTACCAATGCTTCAAACAGTGGAGAACGGCCCCTGATACTGGAATCTTGTGAGACTTTACGACATTACAGTACCAGAAATTCACAGAAACACTGAGGCCTTGTACAGACGACCGAACATGTCCGATTAAAACGGTCTGCGGACCGTTTTTAATCAGACATGTCTGCTGGGAGGTTTTGGTCTGATGTGTGTACACACCATCAGACCAAAATCCCCACGGACAGAGAATGCGGTGACGTAGAAGACACTGACGTTCTCTGACACGGAAGTTCAATGCTTCCACGCATGCGTCGAATCAATTCGACGCATGCGCAGGATTTCAGGCCGCTGGTTATACGTCATAACCAGCGGACATGTCCGATGAGTCATACTAACCATCGGACATGTCTGACGGACATGGTTCCAGCGGACAAGTTTCTTAGCATGCTAAGAAACATTTGTCCGCTGGAAACCTGTCCGCTAGGCCAGGAAACATGTCCGCTAGGCCCTACACACGGTCGGACATGTCCGCGGAAACTGGTCCGCGGACCAGTTTCAGCGGACATGTTCGGTCGTGTGTACGAGGCCTGAGATGTCAGTTTATTGAGCAGTGATAAATTATCACCGCTCAGTACACTGACAGACGGTGTGGTTAATGTAATTAAAAAACAAGTCCCCCTACCTAATATATATATGTACACACCCACACACACATTGTATATACTGTACATGTATATACACACACATTATATATATATATATATATATATATATATATATACATGTACACATTATATATAGAGTTGCCACCTCATCCCTTTAAACCCGAACACCTATGAATTACACAGGTTCTGAGGCAAATTTAATGCAGATAAGTCACCCAGTGAGTTTAATTACCACCTTAATCAGCCACAGAACCTGTGTACTTCATATGTGTTCACTTTTTAAAGGGATGAGGTGGCAACCCTAATTATATATATGTATGTATATATATGTATACACATAAATATTACAGGGGGACATAGTTACAGTGTTGGGGGGTCTGAACGAGGTAGAGGGAAGTTAAAAATCTTCCTCCCCCACAGATCCCCCGGGATTCCCTCTTCACTCCCTGCTTCACCAGCTCTGAGATGGTGAATTGGGGAGTGTGAATTCTGACACAGATCGCCAGTGAAGTGTTCATAAACTGGCCGTTACTGTGTCAGTCTATGAGGATTCTCAGTCTATGAGGATTCTCCGATTATCTCTGTTTCATAAACTGTTTATAGGGCTGTGATCAGTGGTGATCCTTGGGATCACCGCTGTTCACTGCTTCATAAACGGACACCAAAATCTCAATAAAATACATTTATGTTTTTAGTTCTAACATGACAAAATGTGAAACATTTCAAGGGGTAGGAATTATTTTTTAAGGCACTGTATATCTGTCTGCATTTTGTCTTTGAAATGCATTTTCACATTGTCAAGGTTTTTTCCTTTATTAGGGCCTTTGTCTATGTGCTTTGAACTCATGTCATTGGCATTAGTTTTGACATCACTCTTAGATAAGATCATTCAATATTTATTGACACCTGCATTTGTCCTGCTGTTGACACCTGAACAACAATTGAAGTGCTTCAAGCAGGTTTTGCATCCTCATTTATTGTAATAGAAAATGCGCTCAATGCAAATAGAAACCTATTGACTCATGTTCATATACAGTACACGGAAGTTCATTTTGTAGCATGACCAGATGTTGATGGCCCACCATGATAAGGTTCACACTTAGCAAAACAGACCCAGTGTAAATATTTCTCTGTGTGTGATATTCTCTGTTCATATACTGTATTTCACTTTTAGCTTTTCGTTTTTTTTTTTCTTGCACATACATTACTTTGCACTTAAAGCCTGTTACGAGTTCTTAACCACTTCCCGCCCGGCCTATGGCCGATTTACGTCCGGGAAGTGGTTATGAAATCCTGACAGGACGTTCTAGAACATCCTGCAGGATTTCATGCCGCGCGCGCCCGTGGGGGCGCGCATCGCGGCGATCGGTGATGCGGGGTGTCAGTCTGACACCCTGCATCTCCGATCTCGGTAAAGAGCCTCCGGCGGAGACTCTTTACCACGTGATCAGCCGAGTCCAACCACGGCTGATCACGATGTAAACAGGAAGAGCCGCCGATGGCTCTTCCTCACTCGCGTCTGACAGACGCGAGTAGAGGATAGCCGATCGGCGGCTCTCCTGACAGGGGGGGTTCGCGCTGATTGTTTATCAGCGTAGCCCCCCCTCGGATCGCCACACTGGACCACCAGGGATGCCCACCCTGGAGCACCAGGGTGGGCAAAAAAAAAAAAAAAGCCAGAAAAAAAAAAAAAAGTGTAAAAAATAAATAAAAAAAAAAACATAAAGAAAAAAGATGCCAGTCAGTGCCCACAAATGGGCACTGACTGGCAACAATCAGTGCTGCCACCCCAGTGTCCATCAGCGCCACCCCAGTGTCCATCAGCGCCACCCCAGTGTCCATCAGCGCCACCCCAGTGTCCATCAGTGCCACCCCACAGTGCCCATCCATGCCCAGTGCCCACCTAGCAGTGCCCATCTGTGCCACCCATAAGTATCCATCAGTGCCGCCCATGAGTGCCCATCTGTGCCGCCTATGAGTGCCCAGTGCCGCCCATCAGTGTCGCATACCAGCGCCGCCAATCAGTGCCACCTCATCTGTGCCCGTCAGTACTACCTCATCGATGTCCATCAGTGCCATCTCATCGGTGCCCATTAGTGCCGCCATATCAGTGCCCGTAATTGAAAGAGAAAACTTATTTACAAAAAAATTTACAGAAAAAAATAAAAACGTATTTTTTTTTCCAAATTTTCAGCCTTTTTTTAGTTGTTGCGCAAAAAAAAAAAATCGCAGAGGTGATCAAATACCACCAAAAGAAAGCTCTATTTGTGGGGAAAAAAGGACGCCAATTTTGTTTGGGTACAGTGTAGCATGACCGCGCAATTGCCATTCAAAGTGCGACAGTGCTGAAAGCTGAAAATTGGCTTGGGCGGGAAGCTGCGTAAGTACCTGGTATGGAAGTGGTTAAAATACTTAAGAGAGTTTATATTCTTGAATGGGGACAAGGGCCTCATCCCCACAATACTTTCCCAATGGTTGTGGGGGTCTGCGGGTGGGGGGCTTATAGAAATCTGCAAGCCCCTTTAACAAAGGGGGCCTCCAGATCCCAGCCCCCCCCATGTGAATTGGTAAAAGGCCTATTAATAGACTGGGGGGACCCATGTCATTTTTTTCAATGACTTTTATCTGTATTGCCGGGACCCGACAATTCATTATAGATGTAGTTATAAATGCCTTTTTTTCCTTTAGAAATGTCATTTTGTGCAGGGACTTTTCTAAGCAAGGGAAACATGCGCTACTTTACAGGCATACTATAGACACACCCAGGTGCGAAATTTAAAGGAATATTTCACTTTTATTGTTTCACTTTAAGCATTATTAAAATCACTGCTCCCGAAAAACAGCCTTTTTAAAACTTTTTTTTTGCATTGATACATGTCCCCTGGAGCAGGACCCAGGTCCCCAAACATGTTTTATGACAATAATTTGCACATTAGCCTTTAAAATTAGCACTTTTGATTTTTTATGTTCGTGTCCCATAGACTTTAATGGTGTTTACGTGTTCGAACAAATTGTTTGCCTGTTTGCATGTTCTGCGAACCGTCATAATTTTTTCCAGATAATTTTCCAGATATTTCTCTGACACCTTAAATTCTGTCCATATTCCCCAGGTATGGCTATATTTTTCAAATTGCCCTATTTCTCTACTGCATAAATATTCCATTTTACTATAGTATTCAATTCATTCAAACCAGTTCTTTATATTAGTGTTTTCTGGGCTTAACCACTTCTTTGGTATTAGTTGTGGCGTTCAACAAAAATAGAATTCATGTTTTCCTATAATACTTCTTTGAGGCCTTTGACTCATGAAACAAGCACATCTGTGGGCTATTAATTTTCTGTTCTCTAGTTATCGCTTCTATGTAAACCTGGATTTCCTGCCAGAAATCCCTTCTTTTTGGGGATTCCCACCAGATGTGTGTCATTGTGCCGATCTGACCACATTCCCTCAAACACTGTGGGGATTTATCTACCTGGTATTTATGGATTTGGACTGGTGTCATGTACCATTTTGCCAGGCATTTGTAGTTCATTTCTGTTGTGTTTATATCTGTTGCAAAGTTATGTTCAGCTCCAATCATACTCTCTATCTGTTGTTTATCTAACTTGTTACCTATTTCTTTTTCCCTATGCAAGAGGGCTTCTCTTGTCCTTTTAGGTCTATCAGAATTCCATATAATTTTGGAGCGCATGCGCGGCGCTGGAAGGGATGGACGCCTGAGACTGTAGCTCCGCTCCACTAGGGACTTAACCGGCTTCCAGAGGGCTAAAATCACCTTAATTTGCTGCAATTCTAACACCCCTCAAGCTGCGCTGAAGCAGCAGAAAACCCTCACTCACTATCTCCTCCGCACACGTGAGCAGTACAACATGGCTCAAGATGGCGCTGCAGGCAGAGTACATTCCCCGATCCCGCTCTCCTCACCGCAGCTTGCCCCTAGTTCGCCTTCGGGCCATGACTGTGAGTACACAGCTTCATTCTCCAAAGCTGACCTTGATGCAGGCTTGGAAGCTATGTATACTAGACTGGCCACAAAGTTCCATACGGAACTACAAAAAACTTCTCACACTTCGTCACAGGAAATTACGGGCTTGGGCTCTAGAACCGATAGACTCGAAATCAAAAATTATGAACTGGCCCTAGCATACAGCGATCTTAGCAGGGAGCATGACACATTGGAGACTGCTTTTGCACAGATACAAGCACAGATCGAAGATCTCGACAACAGAAATAGAGGCAAGAATTTGCGTCTCCATGGCATCCCTGAGTCTGTGCCGGAGCTGATCCCTACAATCATACAGCTGTTCAAATCTCTGCTTCCTGGCTGTGATTCCACGGCCTTCACCTGCGCTTGCATTCACAGAGCCCTGCGACCGAAATAACCTGCAGATGCGCCTCCCCGGGATAGTGTGCTCTGCTATCTGACTAAAGAAGAAATCCTCCGGGCAGCAAGGAATAAACAATGGATTACCCTGGATGAGTATACTGTCCAAATTTATCCTGATATCTTGCCTGCCACCCTGGACAGACGTAGGGGCATGAAGGAGATTATAACTGTTCTCCAAACAGCCCGTATTCGCTATAGACGGGGTTTCCCCTTTAAGTTGGTAATTCCTCATAATGGCTCCACGTACTCGGCTACCACAGTGCAGGAGGACCATTAGATCCTGGTGAAACTGGGCCTCCTGGAGGCAGAAGCTGTTCTCTGCCCTCCTCTAACTCCCAGACCCTCTAAAATTTGGTGCACTCCACCATCTAGACGAGAACGGCGAAGGATTCGCTATGACCCTGGAGATGGAAATGTTATTTAAACTGCCGGGTTCCAGCAAGATGGACTATTTAAACTTCGAAACACCTGCATTTATATTCCCAAATCATCTGATGAATCCGGTTTCTGTCCCTCTGAGCTGTTGCATGACCTCCCCACCCACCTAAAGCCATAGACACATAATTTTTGGTTTTGTGTGTGCGTGTGCCTTGGCCCACAGCACGATTCAGCGACACTATTCCCACACCCCATCAGGGAACTGAACTCTACAATACAGCTGGGTAAGAGACTGTCTCGCTTACAGGTTTTATTATTCAGGTTATCTTTAGTTACCTGATCCAGTTAACTGTTTAGTTCCATGTGTTTGACTTTTTTCCTGAACTCCTTTTTTTTTCTTTTTGTTTTTTATTTATACATTTTTTTCTGGTCGGTTCCCTATCAAGATAAGGATCACTCCTCTTCCTACACGCATGTTGGTAAATTGTGTTTTGGTGTTTTAGCATTGCAGTGCCTGGTTTGTACTCTGTTTTCTTAACACCTTATGTTGGGGTATAGTGGCCTCCCCTGCTGTTGCAGACGAGGCTCCCATCATGATACTTCAGCCTAACGCAATCCCTCACTCATTATCATGGTAATTAAATGCATCTCTCATAATGTGAAGGGCTACAACTGCCCCATAAAAAGGAAAAAGGCATTTGCATTTTATAAACAACTTGATGCTAAAATCCTTTTGATTCAGGAGACACACTTTTCGCATGCCTCTCACCCCAAATGTTTTCATAGGCACTTCCCACAATCCTTTTATACTCTGCACTCCTCAAAGAGTAGGGGTGCTGCTATATTTCTGCACTCCTTCTTTTCCTATGGAGGTATGGCAGACATATAGGGACAGGGAAAGTAGGTATGTCATTATTAAGGGGATTGTTCACAACAGAGAGCTCACCATTCCTAGCATTTATGCCCCTAGTGATGACCCTGCCTCTTTCTTTAAGTCCTTTTTTGAACTATTGACAACATTTCAATCACCTCATATGATTATTGGTGGGGACTTTAATATGGTGGCTAATGCCACACTAGATAGATGCACGGTGGCTGCCACTGATAAATCCCTCTCCCATGGTTTGCTGGAATTGGTGGATACATGGAGAGCTCATAACGTTGGGGTTCAAGAATATACATTCTATTCTCACCCACACAATAGTTATTCAAAAATTGGACTACATCTTCTCCACTCCTATTATTCTAGCAAATTCCACCTCAGCTACCTTATCGTTATTTGCAAGCGTCTCAGGCCTCACGGTAAACGTGTCAAAATCTGTGGCTCTCCCAGTGGGTTTCTCCTCGGTCGAACTAGAGCAGCCTAAAAACTCCTTCTCATTCGCTTGGGCTGGACCTTCCCTTCCCTATTTGGGTATTAACCTTACCAATGATTTTAATAAGCTTTTTGAAGCCAACTATCCCCCAATGGTGTCTAAACTAAAACAATTACTCAAAACCTGGTCTCCCCTCCACATCTTCTTCTTAGGTAAAATAGCAGCCCTTAAGATGACTATCCTCCCTAAATTGCTCTACTTGTTTAGAGCACCTTCAGGCCCACTTTAATAGATTTGTCTGGAGGGATAAATCCCCTAGATTTTCTAGGGAAATATTGTACCGCTCCTCTAAATGTGGAGGTCTGGGTGTCCCACAGATCTGGCTTTACTATATAGCCAGCAGATTTATTCAACAAGCCCAATGGAATATTAATAACTCCAAAGTCCCATGGGTTAGATTTGAACGTGATTCAATCACTCCACTATATCTCCCAGGGCTTCTATGGTCTTCCACTCCCCACACAGCGGACCTAGGTTCCAAAAATGTAGTATTTGTCATGAGCCTAAGGCTGTGGGACCTTTATAAAGTAAAGTTGGGCCTTATCTCGCAGATTCCCCTAGGTGCCATATTCCTGGGAGACGTCAGATTCGCCCCGGCATTTGAAATTTCGGAATTATTCCAAGTTTGGATAGATTGGGGACTGACCACCCTGGGGGATTTTTTACAAAACTCTAAGTTTATGACCTTCTCCAGCCTTCAGGCTTAACATAATATTCAAGCTGGTGAAATCTTCCGCTACCTCCAAATAATTTTTTTTTTCCAAACTCATTATGCAACCTCAGACTCAAACACTTTTTATGAAAACATTTTTCGGCATGTAAAAAAGGACGTTTTTAAAAAATGTAATTTAAAATGATCGTGTGTGGGCTTCACATAATTTTTTCGGGTTCTGACAAACGACGAAAAAAAAATTCGAACATGCTGCATTTTTTAACAACGTTTTAAACAATGTCATTTTTCAGGTTGTAAAAAATGATCGTGTGTGGGATAAAACGACGTTAAAAACCCGCACATGCTCAGAAGCAAGTTATGAGACGGAAGCGCTCGTTCTGGTAAAACTACCGTTCGTAATGGAGTAAGCACATTCATCACGCTGTAACAGACAGAAAAGCGCAAATTGTCTTTTACTAACACAAAATCAGCTAAAGGGTGATGTCATGCGAATGGAACTTCCCCTTTAAAGTGCAGTCGTACGTGTTGTACGTCACTGCGCTTTTCTAGAGCATTTTTTTTAAACGTCCGTGTGGGGGCAACGTCCTTTTAATGATGAAGTTGGAAAAAAAAAAAAATTTTCTACATGCTAAAAAACTTAGTTTTTTACATGCCGAAAAATGATTGTGTGTACGCGACATGAGGATTTAGACTGGGTGACGGGTTGACTGAATATGTGTAAGTGCACCAAATCCCTTACGGTAAACTGCTATCAAACTGCTTACTCGTTGGTATTATACCCCTCTGCTCCTCAATAAAATATATCTGCAGGTCTCCCCTAACTGTTTTAGGGGTTGCGATCATAGAGGCTCATTCCTACAACTTTTTTGGAATGTAAAAACGTACAACCCACACGGAAGGCAGCCCTAGATCTGATAGATTCTCTGTCGGGTGGATGCGTGGCTCTAACATACACTCATTGCCTCTTTTTCGAAGGCCTGCCTGATACCCCTAAATCTCTCATGAGACTGATCCACTCCATATGTGTGGCGGTGCAATGTTCCATTGCATTACATTGGAAGGCAAGCTCTGTCCCTCACAAGTTATCTCTCGTGTAGACCAAATAATGTTGTCTGAAAAGATTCTTCGTACCCTGCATGATTCCATTCCGATTTTTGATGCTAAGTGGAACCCTTGGTTCTTATTTCGACTTCATGACTGACAACATTTTTTTTTTGTGTTTTTTTCTTTTCTTTAATGTTTCTTTCTCTCTATTATTTTGTATGGTTTGTTTTTTCTATATGCATTCATTCTTACCATGTAATATGTCACACAGCCAAGGTCTTTTGTAGCTATGTCAATTGATGTTAGCATTTGTCTTGATTTGATACATGCTGTGATAGTCTACATCACTTGTTACTGTATATAGAAAACCTTTTCTTTTTCTCAATAAAACTATTTTAAAACAAAAAAAAAAATCCATAAAATTTTGATATCCCATGCTTCAGTGGGGTTTGTGAACAACAGAGTTTTTCTAGTGGGCTTAAATTATTTCCATCTCTAATTGGTTGAGGTAGTGTGTTTACCAAGTGTTTTTTATTGCAAATATTCCCAATCACTAATCTTCCACTTGTTTATTTCCTTTAAATCCTGTAATAATCGTATCTTCCCATGTTCAGTGATGTCCTTTATTTGTGTATTTCCCATTTTTCCACCAAAAAGTGTACCCTTCCTCTGGGTAAAATCATTTGTTCCTGTTAGTGGGATTAATGGTGAATTGTATAACCATTTTTTCTGTTTATAAATTAAGTCCCAAATTTTAAAGATATTTTTTGTAACGTTGTGTGCTTATGGATCTAGTGTTCTGTGCTTATGTGATACCCAGATATTGTTGTGCAATGGTGTTCTGTTTAGAGTGTTTTCAATCCTTATCTTTTTTTTTTTCTCACTTTTTTCATTTACCCATTCTACCATTCGTGAAATAATGACTGATTTATAATACTTGTTTATGTCTGGAGCTGCTAAACCTACATGTTTTTTTTTTCCTGGTGATCAGTGCATATTTTACTCTTGACTTTTTTCCATATATATACCTGTATTAGCATCATTGCTTTTATTGTCCACAGAGTTTTTTTAGGATTATTAGTCAAACAGTTTTTCTGCGTCAATTGACAGGAGTAGCACTGGGGATCCCCTATTCCTTTTCCGCAACATTAACACTGTTTTTAAACTATTATTTCTATCCTCTCTACCGGGTACAAACCATATTTGATCTGAGTTTACCCACTCTGGCATCACATGTTTTAATCTCAATGCTAAGATTTTTGCATAGATCTTCATGTCGGCGTTCAATAAAGCTATGGACCTATGGCTGGAGCAGATCAATTTATCCTTTCCCACTTTATGTATTAATGTAATTCACCTTCCCCTTCTTGGATTTTTTTTTATAATATTTGATCGTGAACCCGTCAGGGCCTGGGCTCTTCTCTATGGGTATATCTTTCAGTGTCATTTTAATTTCTTCCTGTGTGATTGGCTCTTCTAATTCTGTCAATTGTTCTTCTTGAATCTTGGTAATTTGGCATTTTAAATTATTGTGTTTTTATTTGTATTGTATCTTTTTCCTATTGTGTCTCTTCTTTTTTTAATTGCATACAATGCACTGTAGTATGTTTGGAAAGCCCTTGCGATATCTGTTGTTTTATTCACTATTTCTCCTCTCTCGTTTTTTTTATATATAGTTTACCACTTAAGGACCGCCTCCTGCACATTTACGTCGGCAGAATGGCACTGCTGGGCACAGGCACGTACCTGTGCGTCCCCTTTAAGTGCCCAGCCGTGGGTCGTGGGCGCGCGCCCGCGACCCAGTCCGAAGCTCCATGACCGCGGCCGCGGGACCCGTGGACCCGATCGCCGCCGGTGTCCCGCGATCGGTCACAGGAGCTGAAGAACAGGGAAAGGTGTGTGTAAACACACTTTCCCCATTCTTCACAGTGGCAATGTCACGAATCGTCTGTTCCCTGATATAGGGAAAGGCGATCAGTGATGTCACACGTCCAGCCCCGCCCCCCTACAGTTAGAAACACATACGGGGTCACACATAACCCCTACAGCGCCCCCTAGTGGTTAACTCCTAAACTGCAATTGTCATTTTCACAGTAAACAATGTATTTTTATAGCATTTTTTGCTGTGAAAATTACAATGGTCCCAAAAATGTGTCAAAATTGTCCGATGTGTCCGCCATAATGTCGCAGTCATGAAAAAAAATCGCTGATCGCTGTCATTAGTAGTAAAAAAAATATTAATAAAAATGCAATAAAACTATCCCCTATATTGTAAACGCTATGCATTTTGCGCAAAACAATCATTAAACGCTTATTGCGATTTTTTTACGAAAAATATGTAGAAGAATATGTATCGGCCTAAACTGAGAAAAAAAAAGTTTTTTTATATTTTTTTGGTGGTATTTATTATAGCTCTATTTTTGTTTATAGCGCAAAAAAATAAAAACCGCAGAGGTGATCAAATACCACCAAGAAAAATGCTCTATTTGTCCAAAGGATGCCAATTTTGTTTGGGAGCCACATTGCACGACCGCACAATTGTCAGTTAAAGCGATGCAGTGCCGAATCGCAAAAACTGGCTAGGCCCTTTACCTGCATAATGGTTCGGGTCTTAAGTGGTTAAAGTTTTCTTATTTCTCATAACTTTTGCAAGGTCTTTCCCGGGCTTATTTCCCCATTTGTATCTTTATTTTATCACTCTATTAAACTCCTTTCTTGTTCCCTGTTCCATTAGATCTTTTAGTTGGTCTCTTTTTATTATTAATATCCAATGGATTTCCATTTCCGCTTGGTTTTTATGCCTTTGTTCCAACTCATATATTTCTTCTACAATTTTTCTCATGATGTTTTCTCTTTCCTTTTTTTTTCTTGTGCCAATGGCTATCATATTTCCCCTCATGACGGCTTTGTGTGCTTCCCATATAGTTGCTTTTGTTCATTCTGGTGTCTCATTCTCCAAAAAAATATAGCTTGATCTCATTTTTTTATGATCTTTTCAACTTCCATATCTTCTATTAAATCTTCATTCATTCTCCATGGTCCTTTTCCTTTTGCGTCCCCTTTTAATTTCATATTCATTATAACAGGAGCATGATCTGATATCGTTGTTATTCCAATTGATGTTTCCTTTACTACCTCCAAAACTCTGTGTTCTATCAATATATAAGCTAACCTAGAATATGTATCATGCACTGCCGAGTGATATGTTAAGTCTTTTGTATTCGGATATTGAATTCTCCACACGTCTACTAGTTGATGTTTGGGGATTTTCTTTTAACCTACTTAATTGTTTATTTTCTCTGTATGATGCACCAGAGGTGCTATCCAGCCTTTGGTTCATAGAGAAATTTAAATTTTCGGCCAGTATTAAATAGCATTGTTTAAATCCCATCAAATCGTTTAGGATTCCTATATTTTTGGGGTGTTTATTTGGGCAATAAACATTTGCAAGCATAAATATCATCCCCTGCAGGCTCCCTCTCAAGAACAGGAAATGGCCTTCTTGGTAAATTTTTCTTTATTCTACTTCAAAATCAACCCTTTTCCCGAAACCTATTGCCCCACCTTTTACCTTTTGGTTGAAGAGTCCCCATAATACCATATTGGGGTATATCTAAAAAAAGCTTAGTATTTTGGTAAAAGCTTAGTATCTGAGTCTTGTGCAATGTGTATGTCTTGTAGAAATATTATTTCTGCAGCATTTCTTTCCAATTCTCGCAGTACCATATGTCCTTTTTCTGGGGAATTTAAACCTCTGACGTTATATGTCAGAAGTTTTATGTTATTCATATTTGTCTATCTCTCTCCTGCTCCCTCCCATCTCCCCCCGGTGTCCCCCTGCCACTAGGGCAAGGAGGGTGGACCCCGAGTCTGGGGAGATACAGGAAGCATCTACACATATCTAGGCTCAGTGTGCAGCAGACCATCCTAAGAGTCACAGACCATATCCCACCCTTCCCCTTCCCCCTCCCTCCCAAACTTCCCCAAGTCCTAACCCCTTTTTGTTGGTAATTTGAGCTCATGGTCTTAGAGCAGATATCTAATTCTCTAAGGGCTCCCTTGCCCTTCTGCTCGTTCTGGTCCGAGGTGGAGTTCTGTCTGGCGCTGTAGCCTTGACCTCCCCTATAATCTAAGAGAAGGTATCAGAGCACACTGCATATTCAGGTCTCCATCTCCCCTCCATTTATCTCTTTCCCCTTTTTCTTCTATCCACCCTCTCTGGCCTCCCCTACCCCCCAGGTCAGACTTAATCATTCTTATTGCATAATAAATACATTTTGTTATTATTTCTCTAGTTGTATTTCTCCTAGGGATTAACTGCCACCGTTCTTCTTCTTGTGTCATTCTTTCTTGTCTTGACACTGTTTCTCTTGTGCTGTTCGGTGCTGGAATTTCCAGTTTTAAAAAAAAAGAAAATTGTTTCTTCTGTGAACCTGAGTTTAGAAGTGCATCCATTTCTCCTAACAATCAAACATGTGGAAGCACCAATCATATTGAATGTTTTGTTCCTGTAGGATCTTTAATAAAGGTTTTAATCACCTACTTCTTCTTAAGGTTTCTTGTGAAAGATCCTGAGAGATTTGTATAGTCTTTTTCTCATATTCAATTACCCCCTCAGGTTCCCCTATATTAGATTTTTTTCCTCCCAGTTGTCAAATCTCACTATGATATCTCTTGGACTTTCTATCGGGATCCCTTTTGGTCTTCTTAATCTATGCACTCTTTCAATTTTTATTGGATTTGTTTCTTCTTTAACTATTATTGGGTTAAAGATCTTCCTTATTACTTCAGTTAAATCTTCTGTCTGAGTGGGTTTGTAAAGGCCTTGTATTCTTAAGTTTTTCCTTCTATCCCTATTTTCTTGGTCCTCTAACCTATACGCCTGTTCCTGTTCTCTTTTTAAAGATTTTATTTCTCCTTTCAGTTTATTTTACTTGTGTGGTAATCCGTTTTTTTTTTTTCACTTCTTCTACTCTTGTGACCATATAGCCCAGGTCTTTATGAATTATTGCCATTTCTGTTTTTAAAGGAACACTAAAGGCAAACTTTTTTTTTTTTAAATAACAAACATATTTACCTCCACTGTGCAGCTCGTTTTGCACAGAGTGTCC
Organism: Rana temporaria; assembly: GCF_905171775.1. Taxonomy (NCBI): domain Eukaryota; kingdom Metazoa; phylum Chordata; class Amphibia; order Anura; family Ranidae; genus Rana; species Rana temporaria. Next base: position 225,603,003 of record NC_053493.1, read on the forward strand.
CCTAACCCTGTCTTCTGGGGTCCCTCTGCGGCTGTCTCGGCTCCTCCTTGCAAAAGCTTTCCAAGCTCGCATGGTGGAAAGCTTTTGCAAAAGCGCTCCCATGATACAGCGGCGGGCATAGCTGCCGATTGTATCACTTGGCCCCCGGCGCGCCGCGTCATCCACTGTGATTGACAGCAGCGCCAGCCAATGGCTGCGCTGCTATAAATCCATCCAGCCTAGCAAATCAATGGCCAGTCTGGGAACCGAAGAGGATCACGTGGACGCGTGCGGGACTTTCGAGGGGTCAGGTAAGTAAAACGGGGGTTCGGGGGGGGGGGGCGGTACCGTCGGATGTTTTTTCACCTTAATGCATAGGATGCATTAAGGAGAAAAAACATTTACCTTTACAACCCCTTTAAGGAGTTTTCTAGGGCCACAAACCTCACCTCCATATCTGTTTTTGATGGTAGTTGTACTGTCTTCTGTTTTTCCTCATCTTTTCTTGCTCCCAGTACCAGCTCAAAGTCTAGATCTTCTTCTATTCTGGATTCTGAGAGTATGCTACTTTCTAGCGATGCTTTGTTCTGGCCTTTTTTTCTTTTCCTCCTCCCTCTCTATGGTCTTGATTTGATACCCTTTATTAGTTTGTTGTTTTTCCATTATTTGTCTGTCTCCATTTCCTCCTTGCGTTACAAATTTGTTCATAGGGCCCAATCCAGGGCTTAAACTAGAGCGAGGTGATTTAGCTACCACTCATTCTCCTCTTGCTGCATTTCCCCTCATATTTTTCCTCGCTATCCTCCCCTTCTCCTCCTCTCAACCCTATTTTTGATAGAGTTTGTTTAGTTCAGTTGATAAATAATTGTAGGGAGGAGGAGAAAAAAAATATAAAAAAATAAACGGGGGTCACTTTCTCGTTGTATCACTTCCACATTAGTTTATCATATACTTAGGAAATCAGAGAGCAGTTCCAAAGATAAGCACCTGTAAGGCCTCGTACACACGGACGGACAGTCTGCTGAAAACGGTCCCCCGGACCGTTTTCAGCAGACATGTCCGCCCGGAGATTTCTGTCTGATGGTTGTACACACCATCAGACAGAAATCCGCGCGTAAACAATACGCAGGGACGTGGCCACGCGCGGCGACGTGGGCGGCCCTGGAAGTTCAAAGCTTCCACGCATGCGTCGAATCAGTACGACGCATGCGAGGGATGGCGGTCGGTCGGACGTGTCCGGTGAGTCTGTACAGATGACCGAACACGTCCGACGGACAGGTTTCCAGCAGACAGATTTCTTAGCATGCTAAGAAATTTTTGTCCGCTGGAAACTGTCCGATCCGCCGGACAATTGTCTGGTCGGGCCTACACACGACCGGATCTGTACGCTGAAACTGGTCCGTCGGACCAGTTTCAGCGGACAGATCCGGTCGTGTGTACGGGGCCTAAAGGATGTATTTTCTCCCAGCTACAACTTATGTCCCAGATTCATACTATGGTATGTCAAGTTTTAGCATCATTTAGAGTAAATTCAATGCATCTTCAGGTGCACTTATTTACCACATCTACTGTGTGTATATATATATATATATATATATATATATATATATATATATAGCTGATATTTTTCAGAAAGTGAACTCACCACTCAAGATTTCCAGTTACTCAAACAGCACATAGTTATTCAGACAGCAACACATAAAGGAAATATACATTTCTGACTATGTTTGGGGGGGTTGAACAACCAGTCCCCCAGTCTCTCCGCTTGATATTCAGCCTCCGCCTGTGCCTCTCCTCGGTTCAAATTGGCTCCACTCAGTGTTCCCCGTTATCCCTGGTCTCCTCCTTCTCCGACCACACAGCTGAAGAACGACCTATATACACCCGGGAGTCTCCTCTTCTCTCCCTCTTACTCTCCAGACACCTCTGAAATCTACAAAAATCTGAATATAGAGCAGAGAGGGAGGAGTCTAGTAATGGCGTTGGCTAGGCACACTCTGTAGGAGATTCTGGTCTCCAATTCCCTCTAATGTAACAGTGCTAGCCTCTGAGGCTCCCCATGATGATCACAGACAGATGTGTCCATATGTTTACTAGAACAGATGTGGCAGATGTTTACTGGGACCGATGTGGCAAATGTATACTGGGACCGATGTGGCAGATGTTTACTGGGACAGATGTGGCAGATGTTTACTGGGACATATGTGGGAGATATTCACCAGGGCAGATGTGGCAGATGATCTCAGACAGATGTGCGCCTGATGTGCGCAGATGATCACGGACATATCTGTGCAAATGTGTACTGGGACAGATGTGGCAGATGATCAAGGACATATGTATGCAGATATGCACTGGGACAGATGTGGAAGATTACCACAGACAGATGTGACAGATATACACATATGTTTACTAGAACAGATGTGGCAGATGTTTACTGGGACAGGTGTGGCAGATGTTTACTGGGACATATGTGGCAGATGTTTACTGGGACAGATGTGGGAGATGGTTACTGGGACAGATGTAGAATATGTTCACTAGGGCAGATGTGGCAGATGATCACAGACAGATGCGGCAGATGATCATGGAGAGATGTGCACAGATGATCATGGACAGATGTGACAGATGAGCATTGATAGATGTGGCAGATGATCACGGACAGATCTGGCAGATGATCACGGAAAGATGTGTGCCAGATGTTCACTGGGACAGATGATTTTACTGGAGAAATGTGGGACAGGTGTTTTTTATTGTGTGAGGACACTGTGACAGGACACTGTGTGGGGACACCCTTTGATGAAGTCACGTGTTCAGTGATGCAGCGCGTCAGAAGGCAGCCAGTTTTCGCCACTTCTGGACGTGGCCGAGACCAGAAGTATCCTTGTGTTTGAAGCTGTACTGCTGAAATTTTAACTGTGAGATACTGGTTTGTCATTTTATTAAATTGTTTTGATTACTACCCCATGGAGCCCCTATTCCTTCATTGCATGTAATCTGCATTCTGATGAGTCAATGTTCTCTGGTCTTGGATACCCCTGTATACTTATTGAGTGCTCTGGAGGCTTGGCTTGACCTGTAAGGGTCTGTGAATGAGGTGAGAGGCTAGAGCAAACAATTAGTGCACTGTGAATGGTGGAACTTCTTGGATACACTGGACTTCATATCTTTATGTACATGCACCTTATGAACTGTGGTTCTCTGATTGGACATTATAATTATTTACTTTCTGCACTAATTATCACCTTTTAGAGCTTATTTACACTATATGCGCTTATTGAACTCTACCCTTGGAAATGACTATTCTATTGAACTGTTATTTGCACATATTGAACAACTTTTTTGCATATTATTGTTGATATACATGTCTGTTTATGATTGATCATTTATTTATTATGTATTAGTATTGAGATGTTTATGCTTTTTATTGTGTGGGGACACTGTTTTGGGGACAATAGCTAGGTGATTAGTGTGTAAAAAGCTGTAAAAAAACAGCTTATGCACACTGATCCCCGGCTCGCAGCACATGACCGCTCTCCTTCTCCTTATGCCACGTACACACGATCAGTTCATCCAATGAAAACGGACCGATAGATTTTTTCATCAGATATCCGATGAAGCTGACTTTCATCAGTCTTGCCTACACACCATCAGTTAAAAATCAGTTTGTGTCAGAACGCAGTGACATAAAACACTACGACGTGCTGAGAAAAATTAAGTTCAATGCTTCCGAGCATGCGTCGACTTGATTCTGAGCATGCATGGATTTTTAACCGACGGACTTGCCCACAGGCGATCGTTTTTTTCTATATTTTTTTAACCATCAGATAATTTTAAAACAGGTTCTAAGTTTTTTCACTGATGGGAAAAAAACGATGGGGCCCACACACGATGGCTTTGTCTGAAAGAAAAAGGTCCATCGGACCGTTTTCATCAGACCAACCGATCGTGTGTACAGGGCATAACTATCAGTCTCTGTGTGAGGAGAAGGAGAGCCAATCACCTGACTATTGCTCTCTGTTTACATTACAAGATGGCTGTTATCAGACACAGCCATTGTGTGATCAGGAGGGCCAATCACAGAGCCTTCCTGCTGATCCGAGATGCATGTCCGGGGGATATAAGCGTATTGTGATCACAGGGCTGCTTGGGCATGTGACGCGTGTTCACATTCATGCTCCTTCTAAAGGAATGTTCAGGAACTTCCACTCAGGAGGACGAAATGCCCACCCGGCCATACTATATGCAGTGGCCATGCGGGAGGAGATTAATTTACATGTAAACTTTAACTGAATGACAGTTATTTTGCACTACATATATTAAACAGTTACCTTTATAATTGCAGCTACCTTTTTCCAATATTTTGTTGCAACTCAATGTCATTGATCTCCTATAGCCACATCCTGAATATATGCTTGCACTCTAGAAACAGTTTGTTTCTCAGAATGTTTTTTTGATAGTGATAGCAGTGGATTATGCCTGTGTATTATGTTTCAAATTTCCATAGGAAGTCTGTGTGACAGGGTGACAACTTAGGAGCACAACTTTGAGACAAAGACAGAAAATTGTCACCCTATATCACTAAGTGCCTTAACAAGGACTTTCAAGGCAATATCATTAGGATTTTGATTATTAGCATGAGATTATAGATTGAATGTACACATACATTGCCAATAAGACACAAGTTTGATTGCTACCACTTAGATATATCCCTTTTGATTATTAAAACATTTAACTTTACATACTTGCAAATTACATACATTGGGCCAAATCCTCAGCCAGGCGGCGTAACTTAACTTTCAGCAGTTAAGTTACACTGACTTAAAGTTTTTACCTAAGTGCCTGATCCACAAAGCACTTACGTAAAAATTTCAAGCCGTGTAAGTTAAGTGCCGCCGTCGTAAGGCGTTCCTCCTCTCCGGGGGGCGTTTACAATTTAAATGAGGCGCGCTCCCGCGCCGGCCGTACTGCGCATGCGTGTGACGTCATTTTCCCGACGTGCATCGCGCGAACGTAATTGACGCCGGGCGGCTTTGTGGATTGCGACGGGACACTAAAGTTGCGACGGGTGAAAAAAAGACGCCCCGGGAAAACAAATAATGTACAAAAAAAATGACAGCGTCGCTCGGCATGCATTCCTGAGAGGGAGAACTCCATGCCAATTTTCAACGAAAAAAACGGCATGGGTTCCCCCCCCAGGAGCATACCAGGCCCTTAGGTCTGGTATGGGTTGTAAGGAGACCCCCCTCCGCCGCAAAATCGACGTAGGGGGTCCCCCTACAATCCATACCAGACCCGTATCCAAAGCACGCTACCCGGCCGGTCAGGAATGGGAGTGGGGACGAGCGAGCGTCCCCCCCCTCCTGAGCCGTGCCAGGCCGCATGCCCTCAACATGGGGGGGTTGGGTGCTCTGGGGCAGGGGGGCGCACTGCGGGCCCCCCCACCCCAGAGCACCCTGTCCCCATGTTGATGAGGACAGGACCTCTTCCCGACAACCCTTGCCATTGGTTGTCGGGGTATGCGGGCGGAGGCTTATCGGAATCTGGGAGTCCCCTTTAATAAGGGGGCCCCCAGATACCGGCCCCCCACCCTAAGTGAATGGATATGGGGTACATCGTACCCCTATCCATTCACCTGTAGGCAAAAAGTAAAAGTTAATAAACACACAACACAAGGCTTTTTAAAATATTTTATTATTCTGCTCCGGATGCCCCCCCTGTCTTCGTTATTAGCTCAATTACCAGGGGGGGCTTCTTCTTCCGCTCTCCGGGGGTCTTCCACTCTCCGGGGGTCTTCCGCTCTCCGGGGGTCTTCTCCGCTCTCCGGGGGGGGCTTCTCCGGACTCCGGGGGGCTTCTTCCATCTTCTCACCTCTTCCGCTCTTGACTCGGCGAACCCCGGTTCTTCTGCAGCTCTCCGGTGCCTTCTTCTTCAGCGCTGGCTGCCTGCTATGTTTGTGTGTTAGCTCGATTTCAAACAGGCAGCCGGCGCGGTCTTCTGTGGCGTCAGGGTCTTCTCTTCCTTTCTTCCGATGTTGCCTCGTCGCCTGTTGTCGCTGTAATGATGGAAGCGCGCCTTGCATCCCATTTATATAGGCATCACCGTCCCATCATGCTCCGGCAGGTACCCACGTGGTGGGTGCCTACCCACGTGCACCCACCACGTGGGTACCTACCGGAGCATGATGGGACGGTGATGCCTATATAAATGTGATGCAAGGCGCGCTTCCATCATTACAGCGACAACAGGCGACGAGGCAACATCGGAAGAGGGGAGAAGAACAGAAGAGAAGATGACGTCACAGAAGACCGCGCCGGCTGCCTGTTACTAATTGAGCTAACACACAAAGATAGCAGGCAGCCAGCGCTGAAGAAGAAGGCACCGGAGAGCTGCAGAAGAACCGGGGTTCGCCGAGTCAACAGCGGAAGAGGGGAGAAGATGGAAGAAGCCCCCCGGAGTCCGGAGAAGCCCCCCCCCGGAGAGCGGAAGAAGAAACCCCCCCCGGAGAGCGGAGAAGACCCCCGGAGAGCGGAAGACCCCCGGAGAGTGGAAGAAGACCCCCGGAGAGTGGAAGAAGAAGCCCCCCCTGGTAATTGAGCTAATAACGAAGACAGGGGGGGCATCCGGAGCAGAATAATAAAATATTTTAAAAAGCCTTGTGTTGTGTGTTTATTAACTTTTACTTTTTGCCTACAGGTGAATGGATAGGGGTACGATGTACCCCATATCCATTCACTTAGGGTGGGGGGCCGGTATCTGGGGGCCCCCTTATTAAAGGGGACTCCCAGATTCCGATAAGCCTCCGCCCGCATACCCCGACAACCAATGGCAAGGGTTGTCGGGAAGAGGTCCTGTCCTCATCAACATGGGGACAGGGTGCTCTGGGGTGGGGGGGCCCGCAGTGCGCCCCCCTGCCCCAGAGCACCCAACCCCCCCATGTTGAGGGCATGCGGCCTGGCACGGCTCAGGAGGGGGGGGGACGCTCGCTCGTCCCCACTCCCATTCCTGGCCGGCCGGGTAGCGTGCTTTGGATACGGGTCTGGTATGGATTGTAGGGGGACCCCCTACGTCAATTTTTCGGCGGAGGGGGGGTCTCCTTACAACCCATAACAGACCTACGGGCCTGGTATGCTCCTGGGGGGGAACCCATGCCGGTTTGGAATTTACAAATTGCCGTGGAGTTCTCCCTCAGGAATGCATACCAAATGCCGTCGCTTGAATGGGCCTTTACAAGGTGTGACTAACTTTACACTTTGTAAAAGCAGCCCTAGTTTTACACCAGGCAAACTAACACTTACGGCGAAAAAACTAGGCACAAAAGCTTTGAGGATCGCCCTAAGTGCTAATTTGCATACTAGCAGAGGCATTTCGACTCGAAATGCCCCCAGTGGCGGATGCGGTACTGCATCCTAAGATCCGGCAGTGTAAGTCCCTTACAGATGTCGGATCTTCTGCCTAACTTAGGAAAACTGCTTCTGAGGATCAGTTCCAAAGTTAGAACCAGAGATACGACGGCTTACGCCGGAGTATCTCTTCTGTGGATTTGGCCCATTGTATCTATATTATACATAATGTAATATTATCTGTATACCATTTTAACTTATAAATTAATATAATAAGCTTTGTATACTATTTGGAAATATACTGTACTGTATGTACATATATATGTATATACTATATTGTGTGTGTATATATATATATATATATATATATATATATATATATATATATATATATATATATATATATATATATATATATACTGTATATATAGATATTGCCCACAAGAATGTAAGAAACATAGTAACATATCATTTTAGTGTATAATTCATGTATTTGCTATTAATCATGCAATAAATCACTACAGGCCTTGAAAAGGGGAAACATTACTGAGAAAGGACACTGTACATATTTTTAGAATGCAGACTGTAACTCCACATGGTGTTAATGATAATTGCATTTGTCAGCAGATAGCCAGGAGCTTTCCACATTATTGGTTTTAAAACGCTATAGTACATTGAAACCCCCACCTGTCATTAGTGGGTGGTATTAGCATTATTACAGTGTTTATTGGAATAATTTATTGTAAAATATAATTAGAATTTATTTTTCATGGGACCATATCACAAGAAATTCAAATGTGTATGTACAAGATGGAAATTAACCTATATGTTTCCAAATACTCATATACAGTATCTCACAAAAGTGAGTACACCGCTCACATTTTTGTAAATATTTTATTATAACTTTTCATGTGACAACACTGAAGAAATTACACTTTTTTACAATGGAAAGTAGTGTGTGTACAGCTTGTATAACAGTGAAAATTTCCTGCCCCCTCAAAAAAAAATCTAAACCTCTGGCAACAAAAGTGCTATCAGTGCTCAGACCATACACCACAATCTACTATAGAGTGTGGAACATGATAAAGGTGTTGGTAGAACGCACAAAATTCGCTAGCTTTGGCAGGGGTGTCATGTACTAGTTCAGAAGATGTTCTTTTGATCTTAGCTATGAAGGAAGCATTCATTTTTTGTTGCAATGAATGGGCCAGAAGCCGACCCGACTTGTTGCCCCATTCATGAAAGCATTGGAATAAGAGACAGGGCCGCTGTTTCTGTTCAACATGAAAGAGGGCTTTCAATTCCTCCCTTTTTTCAGGGTCAGGGTATGAAAAACTTCCTGGGACTGCCTAGCCTTATGTTGTTGCTCTAGTTCCCCGATTTCTCGTATCAGCAACGTTTGTTGGTGTGTCTGCTCTAGTTTTTTCCTAGTGTCAAGTTCGATAAGTTTGCCCCTAATATGGGCCTTATGGGACTCTTATAGAACCCCCAAAGAAATGTCAGGATGCGTGTTTTCTTTAACCACTTAAGACCCGGACCTTTAGGCAGCTAAAAGACCTGGACAGTTTTTGCAATTCGCCACTGCGTTGCTTTAACTGACAATTGCGCGGTCGTGCGACATGGCTCCCAAACAAAATTGGCGTCCTTTTTTCCCCACAAATAGAGCTTTCTTTTGGTGGTATTTGATCACCTCCGTGGTTTTTATTTTTTGCGCTATGAACAAAAATAGAGCGACAATTTTGAAAAAAAATCAATATTTTTTACTTTTTGCTATAATAAATATCCCCCAAAAATATATATAAAAAAAAATTTCCTCAGTTTAGGCCGATACATATTCTTCTACCTATTTTTGTAAAAAAAAAACGCAATAAGCGTTTATCGATTGGTTTGCGCAAAATTTATAGCGTTTACAAAATAGGGTATCGTTTTATTGCATTTTTATTATTATTTATTTTTTTACTACTAATGGCGGCGATCAGCAATTTTTTTCATGACTGCGACATTATGGCAGACACTTTGGACAACTTTGACACATTTTTGTGACCATTGTCATTTTCACAGCAAAAAATGCATTAAAAAAGCTTACTGTTTACTTTGAAAATTACAATTGCAGTTTGGGAGTTAACCACAAGGGGGCACTGACGGGGTTAAGTGTGACCTCATTTGTGTTTCTAACTGTAGGAGAGTGTGGCTGTAGGTGTGACATCATTGATTGTGTTTCCCTATAAAAAGGAAACACACAATCAATGACGGCGCCACAGTGAAGAACGGGGAAGCTGTGTTTACACACAGCTCTCCCCATTCTTCAGCTCTGGGGACCGATCGCGGGACTCCATCGGCGATCGGGTCCGCAGGTCCTGCGGTCACGAAGCTTCGGAACGGGTTGCGGGCGCGCAGATGGGCACTTAAAGAGGACGTACGGCTGGGCACTTAAAGAGGACGTACCTGTACGTGCTTGTGCCCAGCCGTGCCATTCTGCCGACGTATATGTGCAGGAGGCGGTCCTTAAGCGGTTAAAGTAACATCGAACAAAAAAACATATACAGACCACATTAGGGGATGGTCAGCAAAGGCACAAAGAATACTGCAGTGCAAAGAAGGGCAAGAATCCAAAAGCAGTCAAAATAGACTGGGTAAGGCACAAAGGCCATTCTGTAAAACTGAGAGACTGAGGGGCAGAACAGTACGCCAACAGCAATTAAATACTTGCAGTTATGGGGCCATCAGTGCGAGCAGGTGGAAAGAAGACACTGGAAGGTCCCGGCCTACAGGCCTGGATGTTTTACCCCAGCTGGGGTGATGTGCCAGTGGTAGAGGAGCGTCGTCTACTGTCCACTTTATGCCAGCTCGGTTCAGAAGTGCTAGGAATAGGTGGGATGGTGTGTTGCCAGCCAGGAAGCTCTGGAGGGGAGATGTTGACGTCCATACAGAACTTCTCCAGGTCTTCTGGAAACCTGAGTATTGCCGTTTTGCCATCTCTATTTGCGATCAGGGAAAACCCCAGCGATAATTAATGGAAGCAGCTCTCAATTTCTCTGTTAGGGGTCGCAGAGCCCTGCGACAATCCAGAGTTTCCCTGGCCATATCAGGAAAGTGCAGCGCCGTCAAAGTCCAGTGATGAGGCTTCACGGGCCTTCTTCATAATTCGCTCCTTTTCCTCATAATAATGGACCGTGCAAATTACATCACGTGGGGTGTCCGAGGAATGGTTGCAGGGATGTAGGGCCCTGTAGACACAGTCTATTTTGAGAGGGTTGTCTGCTGCATGACCTAGCAGACCATTAAAGATACCTCGGATAGAGGGGAGAAGGTCCTCATCTCCAGTCGCCTCTGGTAGGCCCTGTTGCGGATGTTGTTCCGCCTGTTGCGGTTCTCTTGATCATTGATTTTGTACAGGGCCATCCTGTGAGCAATGGTGAGACTGTGAGTAGAGGCCTGCAGAGTTGTTATGGTGGACGTGTGGCGATCTAAGTGCGGCTCGGTCTCCTCTACAGGCTCCATCAACTCTTTTTTAATGGCTCGCTCCAGACCCTGCAGCATGGAGGCCAGCTCTGATTTTGTTGGGAGATCACTCACCAGGGTTGCTACCTCCGAGTGTCTGGATGTGCTGCCATCTTCTCCCCAGCCGATAGACGAGGCCGGAGAATGATGACGGAGAGCAGGCCTGTGGCGGGGGTGGAACCCGTGCCAGAGCTCATTCCGCCTGTAGAGCGGCCTAGGCCATCGGAGTCCGCCACATCTTCAGGATCTACTGCCAAGAAACACTTTATGGAGCCTGCTGAGGTGCCCCTGTTGGATAGAGGTTTGCCCGTCCTCTTACCCATTGCAGTCAGGGTAGATAGCTAAGTAGTGAGGAAAGTGCTAAAAATCGAGTGTCAGCGCCGGAGCTCCAGAGACTAGCGTCCTCACTGCAGCATGTCGAGACCACGCCCCAAAAGCTGTGTTGTTTACAGGGTGGAAGGGAAGGGGTTAACAGTGTCCAGGGATGGGAACACAGTTAAAATTAGCAGCAGAGAATCAGTGAACAGTTAATTGAAAAGTGACTCCTGGTGAAAACTCAGTTCCTTGAAAAATGGGGGAGTCTGTAGCCTGGGTATTTTACCACAGGTAAATGTAACTGATACAAAACAGGAGGCATCAAGCTGAAGGGTAGCAAAAACCTTTAGGAGAAATACAAAAGAAAGAAAATAAGCAGCGCCAACCTAAGTGCAGTAAAATAAAAGCAGGCACATCATGATGTGTGTAGTGGCAACCAGGTTAGGAGTACAAAGACAAGTGTGTCTTGCCTAGTCAAGCGTGGTGGTGGAAGTGTCATGGTCTGGGGCTGCGTGAGTGCTACTGACACTGGGGAGCTTCAGTTTATTGAGAGAACCAGGAATGCCAACATGTACTGTGACATACTGAAGCAGAGCATGACCCCCTCCCTTTGGAGACTGGGACGCAGGGCCGTACTCCAACATGATATTGACCCAAAACACACCTGCAAGACAACCACTGCCTTTCTAAAGAAGCTGAGGGTAAAGGTGTTGGACTGGCCAAGCATGTTTACAGCCCTAAACCCTATTGAGCATCAGTTGGGCATCCTTAAATGGAAGGTGGAGGAGCGCAAGGTCTCTAACATCCACCAGCTCCATGATGTCGTCATTAAGGAGTAGAAGAGGACTCCAGTGGCAACCTGTGAAGCTCTGGTGTACTCCATTCCCAAGAGGGTTAAGGCAGTGCTGGAAAATAATAGTGGCCACACAAAATATTAACACTTTGGGCCCAATTTGGACTTTTTTACTTAGGGGTGTACTCACTTTTGTTGCCAGTGGTTTAGACATTAATGGCTGTGTGTTGAGTTATTTTAAGGGGGGGGGGGGTAACAAATTTAAACGGTTATACAAGTGGTATACTCACTACTTTACATTGTAACAAAGTATAATTTCTTCAGTGTTGTCACTTGAATAGATGTAATAAAAATTTACAAAAATGTGAGGGTGTACTCACTTTTGTGAGATACTGTACATATTACAAAGCAGAAAACTGTGTGTGTATACCAACAATTTTGCTGTATGTACTGACATTTTTGGAAAATGAGTTCAGAGTTTTTACTTTGTATTTTTTATTACTATAAATGGTAATTGAATCAGATGTTAATTTTGGACACAATGCACATACAGTATATGAGCATTACTGCTACTTGTATTGATTTTAATTACAAAATAACATGAGCTAGTATAATCTATAATTCCATTTTTCTGTGAAAATAAAGAAGATTCTCTTACTTGTAATGAAAATGCATATAAATGTAGTTTGTATTGACATTTTGTGGTAGCCCATAGAGAATCAGAATCAGGAGATCATTTAGCTACATGTATGGTTATTACAAGATGAATGCATAATCATTGTCTTATTAATTGCTATTACTGTTACAATATTAGTCTCAAAAAAGTTCCGTGGTAAACCATATATGCAAGTGAACACACACAATTGTGTTTGTTTTTAGTTTTTTTTGCAGGAGCTGGCTTACTAAATCAAATGGAAAAACGGTAGTGATAAATCATTATCTCATGCATACAAAATTGCATACATGCATGCATGAATGTCTGTATAAATAGGAAATTCCTGAACCTTTCAAGCAGAATGCACAGATCATGCAGTTGTTAACATTCAAATCATGGTGTATCTGTTGCTTCAGTTTCTTTAACCACTTCAATACCAGGCACTTACCCCCCCCCCCCTTTCTGCCCAAGCCAATTTTCAGCTTTCAGTACTGTCACTATTTAAATGACAATTACGCGGTCATGCTACACTGTACCCAAACAATATTTTTTATATTTTTCCACAAATAGAGCTTTCTTTTGGTGGTATTTGATCACCTCTGTGTTTTTTTTTTTTTTTGAAAAACAAATAAAAAAAGACCAAAATCTTTTCTTTCTTTCTGTTATAAAATTGTGTAAAAAAGCATGTTTTCTCCTTTACTGATGGTCACTGATAAGCTGCCCTGATGAGCACTAATAAGGCAGCACCGATGAGGTGGCACCAATGAGATGGCACTGATGAGGTGGCACTGATGGGCACTGACGATGAGCACTGATGGGTGGCACTGATATGCAGCACTGATGGGTATTGATAGGCGGCACTGATGGACACTCATAGGTGGCACTTTCGGGCACTGATGGCCACTGATAAGTGACATTGATGGGTACTTATGGGTGGCACTGATAGGCAGTTCTGCTGGGCACTGATGGGCACTGATAGGCAGCAATGCTGGGCACTGGTGGGAACTGATAGTTGACTAGCTCACTGATGGCTGCCACTGATAGATTGCACTGCAGGATGTGCACTTCCGCATTTTACTTAAAAATGAATATGCCTTTGGTTCCAGTGCTACATGGTACAGAGATGAATCACTGAAGCTCTTGCTGAGCCCACTTCAAAACAAAGTAAAAAAGATGCTTCAGGAGTTCTCCCACTTCTGATCTGACTGTTAATAGCTTTGGGCACTCATATAGATTATTATCTGGAGCTATCGTGATCCCGCCTGCCTTACCTGCCTTTTCAGCCAGGCGCTGCAGAGCAGTCCATGGACATTAACATGACGAGAGCAGCTGCTGCAGACGATCTCATAGTGGGGAACTCCTCCCTCCTACCCAACTCAGACACGCATATACCGGCTGCTATTCTCCCTAATGTGGCTGATCCAGCCTATGCCCGAATTTCTGTCCTTCTCATCCCCACCATTTCTTCAGCTGTGGAAGAACCTGTTAACTTGGGCTTTGCTTTGCTGTGGAAAGAGCTTGCTGTTCAAGCTTGATGTTCAATTATAGAACATTCAGCAAAAGGAGCACAGGCTATCTTCCCTCAAGGATGAGCTCCACCAAGCTTCTACTGCTGTTCACTCCTATAATGAGCCTTTGCAGGCTATCCTTGAAAAATCGCAAGACCTGGAAAATCGCTCCAGGCAGAATAGGACTTTCTGGAGTCATTTAAAGCTAATTCTCTGGCAATGATATGCTCCTCCACCATCCCCGCAGCACTGGGCAGTGATACACAGTATACAGTGGAATGGACACACAAGCTTGGTCCTCCTGTGGAAAATAGAACATCTCCTGGGTTGGTCATTGTATGCTACCTGAACTTTATTGGCAAACATGTAATACTACAACAGTTCAGGCAACATGCCCTGCAATTTGACGACCATAACCTCTTGTTGTTTCCTGATTACTTTGCAGAGGTGTTCTGTAATCTCAAGGCCTTTTCTCAAGTTTGCTCCTTTCTATTTCAACATCATATCAAATTCACCCTCACCTACCCTGCCATCTTTCATCTCACAATGTCAGAAGGTGAGCATCTAACTTTCCATGCACCTCTGGAAGAAGAGATGTTTCTGAGTTCTTCAAATTTACAACCTGCAGAAGAAATTTCACTGGCCAGTAAGGTGAATCTGGCCATAGATAAAGCACACAGTCTAGACTGTGTGCTTTATCTATGGCCACATAATAAATGTTGCTTCATGGTTTATATGGAAGCAAGTTTTATTTGTTTATTCATCATCCTCCAATGTATCTACTTGTTGCTCATGGATACTTTGACTTAAAGGTATGAGACAAGGGTGCCCCCTAGCCCCCCCTCTTTTCAGTTTAGCCTTGGAGCCTCTATTGAGATACCTACTGACATCTGACCCTCTTCAATGCATCCACATTGGCACAAGGGGCCTGATCCACAAACAGCGGCGCAAATAAGTCAAAACTTATGTCATTTAAGTTAAGGCGCCCTAATTTTGTGCCGTAAGTGCCGTATCCACAGCGCATTTGTGTCCAAAATTGTGCAAGTATAACTTAAATTCCAAGGCGTAAGGCGGAGTTATTGCAAGTGGGAATGAAGTGGGCGTGCTTCATTGTAATGAGCCGTGACCCCATGCAAATGAAGGGCCGGCCGTACTGCGCATGCACGCATGAATCTGCTGCTCACTGGGCATGTGCAGAACTTGGCTTGGCGCAATCAGTGAGATAGGTAAAAGGCCAAGCGTACTTAGTTTGAGGATCGCCCTGTGTATAAATAGCCCCAGACAAACACACTTCCCTTGCAAAAGTATATCCCTGTGTTCCCCTTCCTAGAGCAAGTTGCTTCTGCTCTGATCGTTTGTTGGTGTGTGTTGGTGAGTTGTGTGTGTTTGAAAAGTTTTGGAGGAGTAGTAGATTGTAGTTGGTGTATTTGTTTCTGCTAAGTGTATATTCTGTTTGTTTTTTGCGTGTTTGTTTTTGAATTTGTAGTAGCTGTCTGCTTGTGTTTTTTGATTTTTGTGTGTGTTTCTTCTGTGAGTTTTTTTGTTTGTTTGTTGTGTGTGTATTTTTGTTTGTTTGTTGTGTGTGTATTTTTGTTTGTTTGTCCTGTGAGTTTATTCTTGTTGCTGAGTGGTGTCTGTGATGGCACCCAAGCGCAGGAAGCTCAATTTTTCTCTGGTAGAGAAGCAAATTCTTGCTCGGGCCATCGTCCTATATGGGCGTTATTTGCATGGCCCTGATAGCCGGAACACCTCCCCGGCCCAAAGGAAGGCGATAATCAAAAAAATAACGGATCAGATAAATGCGGCAGGGGGGGGAGACGGGGACCACCGCTGGCATATAAAAGAAGATTAACGATCTTAAGAGCGTGGTCCGTAACAAGGTGGCCCAAATAAATGCACATGCCACGGGCACTGGAGGAGGGGGACCCTGCCCCATCAGGCTGAGGAGGAATGGGCAGTGGCCCAGTGTTTCCACCCAGAGCAGGTGGTGGGCCTGTGTGGATATCAATCAGATGTTCCTGTGAGGACAGGTAAGTTTTTGGTTTTTCTGTCTGGTGATTAGCATGTGTGGGTGGGGGAAGGGAAGATGTGCCAAGTGTGTGGATCCTCAAACCTGTGATTGTTTTGTGTCCTCCACAGATGACCAGGAGGTTGCTGGGCCATCAGGCCAGGCTGCTGCACCACCCCCAGGACAAGAGGCTGCTGATGAGTCCCAAGAAGGGCAGGAGTCCCCAGGGGAGGGGAGTGGCCAAACCTCCGCTCATGAGGAGGTTGAGGGGGAGGAGGATGAGGGAGAGGAGGATGAGGGGTCGAGGAAGAAGATATGCAGATTGGCAGGGAAGTCCTTTTGGCCTCGGATTTGTTGACCCTTGAGGCTACCCTTGAGGCTACCCCTGAGGCTACCCCTGAGGCTGGCAGCAGTCAGGCCACCATCAGGGGTAGCCCCTCCCACTACTCCCTCAACAGGCCTCAACCCACAAGGGTCACTCTCTCCCCTCCTCCAGGGCCACAAGCCTCAGCGGCAGGCAGGATGGCGACTCAGGAGACCAGGGGGGTGGCCGAGCGTCTGCCGGCCAATCTGCAGAAGGACAATGCCCGGCAGACCCGCCATCTGGGTCAGATAAAAGAGACTCTGACCCAGATGGAGCACAGCCTGGGTGCAATTAAGGAGTCAATCAGTGATGGGGCCACAAACTCATTGGCTGTCATCACATGCTTGTGTGACCTGCAGACCGCCACAACAGGCGTGGCCCAGGAAGTGACTGCCCTGACCCAGGCTGTGCAGGACAATACCAGGGCTGGTCAGGCCAATATGGCTGCCCTCACTCTCTGTCTCACAAGGATAGCAGTGGCCTTGGAGGGCAGGCCAGCAGGAGGACAGTCACCAGGGGAGGCTCCTCCTTCCCGTGCTCACCCACCCCCCAATGAAGATACTCCCTCCCCTGCTCACCCACCCCCCCATGAAGATACTCCCTCCCCTGCTCACCCACCCCCCCATGAAGATACTCCCTCCCCTGCTCACACCCCCCCATGAAGATCCTCTGGTTGGCCGTGGCCATGCCCGTGGGCAGCCCAGGCGTAGCAAACGCTGCTGCAATTAATTTTGCAGGGGTACTTTTGTTTTTTATTTTTATGATTTTGTTTGGTATACTGTACTTATGATTTGTTTTATGTGTGTGAATGATGTGTGAATGTGGGGGGGTGGCATTCCTGATTAAATAAGGGTGTCACCCTCAGTTTTGGTGGAGAAGGGATCCCCAGGACCAGGGAGAAGTGATCCCAGGTCCCTGAATGGTGTATGAATGCACAGTGACATAATTGGAGCCGTGGCGGGGCGTTACTGCTCCCAAGTACCATTGGGGGGGTACTTGGATCTAATCCAATTCGATGTGCATGTGATGTGTCTGTGCTAGGGACCACAGTGGTGTGCATTCATGCATTCTCATTGTGACATGTTTAATGTGCGTTTACTGTGCAAAGATACATTCTCATTGTGACATGTTTAATGTGCGTTTACTGTGCAAAGATACATTCTCATTGTGACATGTTTAATGTGCGTTTACTGTGCAAAGATGCCTTCTGCGAGGCGTCTCCTGGCTGCTGTGCCCTCAGCAGACCGGGTAGCAGTGGCGGCTGGTGCTCAAAATTTTTGGGGGGGCGCAAACAAAGAAAAAAAAAAATTCGCACCACTGTGCCATGCCATCAAACGCAGCCACTGTGCCATGTCATCAAACGCAGCCACTGTGCCATCAATTGTCACCACTGTACCATGCCATCAAACGCAGCCACTGTGCCATCAATTGTCACCACTGTACCATGCCATCAAATGCAGCCACTGTGCCATGCCATCAATTGTGGTCACTGTGCCATCAATTGTCACCACTGTGCCATGCCATGAAATGCAGCCACTGTGCCATGCCATCAAATGCAGCCACTGTTCCATGCCATCAATTGTGGTCACTGTGCCATCAATTGTCACCACTGTGCCATGCCATGAATTGCAGCCACTGTGCTATGCCATCAAATGCAGCCACTGTTCCATGCCATCAATTGTGGTCACTGTGCCATCAATTGTCACCACTGTGCCATGCCAAACGCAGCCACTGTGCCAATTGTCACCACTGTGCCCATTCATGCCGCTGTGCCAATTGTCCCCACTGTGTCACTGTCCAGTCATCCATCCACCTCGGAGCTTTATATTATAACCTGCTGGGACTTGTAGTTCTCCATCGTCTCCTGGGGCTCAGGTGCATGCAATCCACCATCTTTGTCCAGTTTTTCTCACTGCTGGGACTTGTAGTCCCATAGATGGTGGATTGCATGCACCTGAGCCCCAGGAGAAGATGAACTACAAGTCCCAGCAGGTTATACATACAATAAGGCTCTGAGGTGGATGGGTGTGGATGGCATGCACCTGAGCCCAGGAGAAGATGGGGAACTACAAGTCCCAGCAGGTTATAATATAAGACACCCATCCACCTAGGAGCCTTATATTATAACCTGCTGGGACTTGTAGTTCCCCATCTTCTCCTGGGCTCAGGTGCATGCCATCCACCTCAGAGCCTTATTGTATGTATAACCTGCTGGGACTTGTAGTTCTCCAATCTCCATCTTCTCCATTAGCCCCAGGAGAAGATGGAGAACTAAAAGTCCCAGCAGTCTAACTACAATAAAAGGCTCCGAGGTGGATGGGTGGGGATCAGGCAGTGAATGTGCATTTTAAAAAAAAACAATAATAGGGGGTGCTTCCTGACGGCAGACATTTAAAAAAAGTTTTCAACCAGCGGGAGGGGGGGGTGGTGCTTCCTGACGGCATGTTGAAGTCTCAATAAGCGGGTGGGGGGGTGTGCCGGCCGCCGATGCTGTTGCTGCTGCCGCCGAAGCACAGAACAGTACAAACTGGGGTGAGGGGAAGACATAGATTGCAGCTTACCTGTTCCACGAACGGGCGCACTGAGCTGGATAGTGCCGACGTCACTTCCTGTTTGTCCAGTGACGTCGGAACTAGCACAGAGACGGGCGGGTGCACATAGAAAGTGTATGCACCCGCCCGCCAATGACAATACTACTGTCCATCGCGCCGGAAGCATATGGCGCGCTGGGAAGCGCCACAATGGCATATTTTGGCTGCCAATGTAGCGCCACGTCTGCAATCCCGTGATTGCACAGACGTGGCGCTACTCCTACCGCACTGTCCCCGGCGCCCGGCGCGCGGACACAGTGCACATAAGGACCTTTTTAGGATTTTTTTTTTTTTTAAAGGCACAGGTTTAAATAATTTTTTTTTTTTTTCTTCTGACTGGGGAGGGGGGGCGGCGCCCGGGCGCCCCCTATGGACGGGCCGCCACTGCCGGGTAGAGTTGGTTGGGGGGGGATTGTCTGGTTCAGGGGTCAGGTCATCACATATGTCAATCTCCAGGCCCCTTCTCATGGCAAAGTTGTGTAGAATACAACATGCCCCGATGATCTGGCACACAAAGTCTGGGGAATACAACAGGGTACCCCCAGACTTATCCAGGCATCGGAAACGTGACTTCAGGAGGCCAAATGTGCGTTCCACCACTCCACGGGTACTTATGTGTGCAGCATTGTATCTTTCCTCTCCTGGGGTTTTGGGGTTCTGGAATGGAGTCATAAGATGGGGTCCCAGTGCATATGCAGAGTCACCTGGAAGGGAAAAGCCAGAAGGATGTTAGTCATGCATGTGCCCCTCATGATGTCTGCATCATGGGGGGGAACAGTCATACCTGACACCCATGTCACTCACCAACCAGCCAGCTGTCCCCATACATGTTCTGTTCCAATTCTCTGGAGATGTTGCTGTGACGGAATATGTAGCTATCATAGCTGGATCCTGGGAATTTGGCACAGACGTGCCATATGAGGCATTTGGCATCCACTATCACCTGAACATTGATTGAATGCCAATGCTTCCTATTTCGGTACATGTGCTCTGTCTCATGGGGGGGCTGTAGTGCCACATGGGTGCAATCAATGGCCCCGATGGTGCGTGGGAATCCAGCAATTTGGAAAAAATCAGTCATTGTGTCCATTCGCTGGACCTCCTGGGAGGGTTTGATGAATTGATTGGCCATGTGTCTCAGGATTGCAGGGACAACCTGGTGCACACATCTGCTCATGGAGGATTGTGCCATCCCAGCCACACGTCCACTTGTGCGCTGAAAAGAGCCAGTGGCAAGGAAATGCAGTGTTGCCATTACCTTGATCAGTGGCTGCACTGCATGTGAGCGTTGTGTTGGGCTGGTGAGATCATCTTGCAGGATTGTGGTTAATTCCAGGATGGCTTCACGGTTTAATCTGAAGGTGCCATACACCTCAGAAGCAGTCATGCCAAACACATCTAGGCGTCTGCGGTATACCCTCTCCTGTGCCCTCCTCCTTTTCCTCCGTTCCCTCCTCCTTCTTAGCGTGTCTAAAGTCACTAGTGCAGTTATGATCATGGATGGCCCTGGCATGTTGGCAGACAGATTGTAGTCCGGCAAGTGTGTGTGCTCAGCTCTTCCTTAATGGTGTTGCTGTAGCAGACCTTTACACGGCAGGTGTAAAATTAGGGCTGCTTTTATAAAGTGTAAAATTGCTCCGGGATACTAACAGAAGCACACAGGGCGTAATCTATGGCGCACACACTTAATTTTGTGGATCGCCCTATCTCCCTCATTTGCATCTTTGCCTATCAAAACAGCGGCGTGTCTAGCGTAATTTGCGCGCGAAGAAGCACCGGTGTAATTATTTTAGGTAGGACGGGAAAACCTGGATTTCAGGCGTAACTCATTTTGAGGATCAGGTGCAAAGATAAGCGCGGTGTAAATTTCAATTACGCTGCGTATCTCGAGTTAAGTCGGCGCATCTGCTTTGTGGATCAGGCCCATGGAAGCTACATACAGTGTCCTTAAAAGTTGAAAGTATGTTAATCTTCAAGATCTATTTTAGATATGTTTTGCACCTGTTGCGGTTTACGTGTAAATTACCTCAAGAGCAAAGTATTAAGATTGAATTTCTTAATACTTTGCTCTTGAAATAATTTACACGTAATTTTACAATGTAATTTTATATGCGTGTTATCTGAGGAAGGCGTGTTATCTGAGGAAGGGGTTAAACCCTAAAACATGTATAAGATGATAAATCAGTTCCCAGATTTTAGGTATTTAGCACCACCTTCCTTTAAAAAAAGAATAATAAACCCCAGATCCCCCCCCCAAAAAAGCCCTAGTGTTTGGTAATATTTATCCCCCATCCATGACAGCTTTGATTACATTATTAGTGGCTCCTCTTTGATGGTATTTGAAGCCCATCCAGGCCCAGTAAGGCCCCGTACTCACGACCAAACATGTCTGCTGAAACTGGTCCGCGGACCAGTTTCAGCAGACATGTTTGGCCGTGTGTAGGCCCGATCGGACCATTTTCGGGCGGATCGGACAGGTTTCCAGCGGACAACTGTTTCCTGGACTTGCTTTAAAACAGTCCGCTGGAAACCTGTCCGCCCGGACATGTACGGTCGTCTGTACAGACCTACCGTACATGTCCTGCCGCCCGCCATCCCTCGCATGCGTCGAATGACTTCGACGCATGCGTGGAAGCCTTTTAAAGGCAGGCCGCCCACGTCGCCGCGTCATTGTTGTGGCGACACCGCGTCATCGACGCGGCGACACCGCGGACACGCCCCGCGTATTGTTTACATGCGGACCTCTGTTCGATGGTGTGTACGGCCATCGAACAGAAGTCCCCGGGCAGTCCCCGGGCAGACATGTCCGATGAAAACGGTCCACGGACCGGTTTCATCGGACATGTTTGCTCGTGAGTACTCGGCCTAAGCTGCATAAGTCTTCTTCAAGTTACCTCACACCATATGCACTATATGGCTTCCTTTTATTGTCAACATTTTTGAATACCAACATGTTTCTATTTGGCCTATACCTTGTATACCTCAACATACTTTATATACTTGTCTACACCATTTTGTCATTCGGTTCTACCCATGTAACCCTAACAAATTACTGTGGCTCATGGACTAGTTAAATTCATTATGCCAGGCATCTATACTGAAGGTGTGACTTGTTACTCTTTTCCATTGGAATTTTTTACTTGAAATCCAAATAAAGATTTATAGTATTAAAAAAAAGAAAAAAGATTGTAGCTTATTAACCATACACGAGGGACCTATAATTATTTCTATTACTCTGGTATGTGTGGAGCTAGCCAATCTGTGCTACAGAACCATTGTTTCCATACACATGCACATGTTTGCATTTTTGTGTGTGTGTGTGGTGCAATATGGGTGCTCTTTTGTTATTTTTATTTATTAAGTGGTCTTGCATAGTAAGAGCACAAATTTTAATATATTTTACATTGTTAAAAACTTTTTTTTTTTAAACATAACATTATTGTGATAACAAGGGCTAACAAGCTCCACGCAAAATAAATGCAGGTGACAGGTACTTTTTATAGAGACATTAGGGATATTTTAAACCTCCAATATCTCACTTCCTTTCACTTTGCTCTTGTTAGTCAAGCACAGATAATAACTAACATTTATCCTATTAACCTTAATTTATAGTGCATCCACATCTGAGTCACTAACCTGACACAAGTAAACACTTAAAAAATCCTATACATGCTAAAGATGTTTTCTTTACATGAATTTACAGCATGCTTATTCCAGTTCTGTAAAAGGAAAATTATTGAACCCATACACTACCAGGCAACAAGAAGGTTATAAATGGTAGCCCCATACTTTAGGGGTTGCACTTAAATGTTTAAGGTAAACATGTTACCCATTCAGAATAAAGTAACAACTTTATAGTCCACTCCCTGCTAATAATACCTTCCTCACAATACTTTGCCACTTGATTAATCTAGGAATCAAAGAAGCCCTAGGTAAGCTATGTGCAGTGTTGCCAACCTACCAGATTGAAATTTACTGGCACGACACCCCAAATTTACTGGTGTAGCCAAGTTTTCAATGGCATTTCACAAAAGTTACTAAATTAAAATTTTAGGTGCAAATTTCAGTATTTAGGCTACAAACAAGTACGCTAGGCAAATAGCAATGTTATTTAAGGTAGATATTGAGGTAAAAAAACATATTTTTGTTATTTTCGATATAATAAGGGCAAATTATTTAGTCACATCACCCCCTGCCTTCACCCCCCTCTGCGGTGCCACAATCTCCCCCTGCCTCCAATCTCCCTCTGCCTCCAATCTCCCGCTGCCTCCAATCTCCCCCGCCTCCACCCTCCCCAGTCCCCCTGCCTCCAATCACCCCCTGCCTCCATCGTCCCCTGCCTCCATCCCCCTCTGCGGTGCCACCAACAACCCCTGTCTCCATCTCCCACCCTCTGTGGTGCCACCATCCCCCTCTGCGGTGCCACCAACACCCCCTGCCTCCAATCACCCCCTGCCACTAACACCCCCTGCCTCCAATCTTCCCCTGCCTCCATTGCCCCATGCCTCCAACTCCCTCTGCGGTGCCACCGCAGCCACCATCACCCCCTGCCTCCAATCACCCCCTGCCTCCAATGTCATGCGCAGTTTCAAGCCGAACCTATCTCGGCTAATTTTACTGGCTTATTCCCACAACCACAGACATTTAGGAACGGGGGAAAAAGTGCCCGTTTTTATGAACTGTCCGTAAAAATATGGACGGTTGGCAACACTGGCTGTGTGGGTCTTTGCAGGTGCTCAACACAGTGCTGAGAGCTTTCCTCCAAACTCCACATGACATTGTTTGGACATTGCAATTGACCACATAGTCACTGTATACTGCTAAGTGAGAGGAATGTGAGAAGCTCATTAACTCCCTCATACTCAAAACTACTGACTATTATATAAATGTAAGGGTTGGCAAATGTGAGAAGGGTAAGTGTTAGTAGCAGAAAAGATGGGCCTTTAAAAAGGATTCACGGATTCATGTAAACTATGGCTCGGCTATCTGATCTCATAATGGGTTACTTTTGGGTTTTATGCTACTGATTGATAAAATGTTATCTTTTGTAACCAGTACTGTACACTGAGATGGACCAAATACAGTGGCCCAGATTCAAGTAGAATTGCGCGATATTTGCGGGGGAGCAGGGCAACGATTTTGCCCTGCGCCCCCGCAAATATTTTGCGCTGCCCTCGATTCACGGAGCAGTAGCTTTTGCCTGGCGTAAGCGCGCGCAAGTTAAATGATCCCGCCGGGGGCGGGAATCATTTAAATTAGGCGCGCTCCCGTGCCAAACGTACAGCGCATGCTCCGTCGGGAAACTTTCCCGACGTGCATTGCGGCAAAAGATGTCGCAAGGACGTCATTTGCTTCTAAGTGAATGTGAATGGCGTCCAGCGCCATTCACGTTTCACTTACGCAAACGCCGTGAAATTCAAATTTCACGGCGCTGGAAGGCCGGCTATACTTTAGCATTGGCTGCCCCTACTATTAGAAGGGGCAGCCTTGCGCTAAAAGTAGCCGTACGGAAACTCCGTACCTGGCTTGCGCGGGGCCCACGCAAGCTTGTGAATCAGTGGTAGTATGCAATTTGCGGCCCCCGCAAGAATGCAGCCTAAAATCTGTGAGGCATAAGAGCCTTATGCTGCGCAGATTTTAGCCTGCAGTCGGTGTAACGAGGTTCCTGAATCAGGAGCACTCGTTACACCGGAGCAAGTAAGCACTTGCGCTGCATAACCTATGGTTGCGCGGGCGCAAGTGCTTCTTGAATCTGGGCCAATGAATATACTGTTTTGTATGTACTTTTTTGTTCTTTTAAAAACTTCAATAAAATGTATTCAAAAGAAAAAAAACTTTTTGTTCTCTCTGCATGAACAAAATTATAGGTTTTCTGTGCTTTAATCAACCCCTTACTTTGATTTCATATTAAAATAAATATAAAACAATTTTAAATTAACTCTAAACTTTGCTAACTTTGTCAGGTATTTCACAAAAGTCACATCAACAAAAATGTAAAACAAATTGTAAAATGAGAAATGTACTAACAAACTTAAATTTATAAAACAATCAGCACATTTCAAAGCACTGATAGAAATCATACTTCTAGACAATTTCTTATAGCAGCATGCAATGAATATATTATTAGACTATTATCTTACATTGTTAATGCAATCAAAAACATGTCTATAAGACTTGAATAGATTCTGATTGGTATCTTGTAATCTACAGCATTGTTTCTAGTATATTTTTAGAAATTAAGCAGGTTTGGTTTATGATAAAAAAAATATGTGCAGCTGGAGAGATTTGTTTACATGCAGTGCACATGTATACCTAGTTTAAGACCATGCATATGCAAATTTACTAGACACAAGCATTTTCCCCTATAGTGCAAGATTCCATTTCCAAGAATACATTATTTTTTTATCACATAAGCAGGTAAGCTTTGATGTTATAATTAATAAAGCAAAAGTACTGTAATTTTAGTATTTTTTTTTATAATGTGAAGTTATTAGGCTTATAAAAATAAATCACCCCTTATTGCATCAAAAATACTGTATGAGAGCCATAGATACTGTACATTAATTTGGGACAAGCATCACGTGCAGAGGTGCATGTAGAGAGAATGAATAAAGACATTCCATCCTCAGTGTAGCTGAGATTTCTTCCTTCAACTGTAGCTGCCACACAACAGTGCAGAGGCCATGGATAAAATGGAAACAACTGCGCTATGTTCAAATGGTATAATCTGGGTTAATAAGCAGCAATTTATATGTGAAACAACATAGGAAAAATATGAAAAAAGTGTAACTGCGCTAAACCAAAAATGAGTGTTCCTCTTTAAGGAGCACAAATAGGGGACATAAGGCCCAATGAAAAATATATATTGTACCTGGAAAATCAATAACAGACACAAATACGGTGATACATGTAAATAACAGTGATATAACAGTGATATGTTATGGCTCCAACCAACTGGGAACCTAACCTACAAATAAACATGTATATAGATCAATGTCATTTCCAACCGATGCAAAGAGAGTTGCAATGTAAGTGAAGATAAATTGATCATGCAAAATAATTGACAAAAACCGAGAAAACAAAGAAAAGAGAGCAAACTCAATGATCAATTGTTAAATAAATGTCCCAGTGAGTGAAGACAGTCCATAGAAAAGTGTCACATTTAAACACCCGTGCACAATCTAGCTGATAACTGCTTGTGGTCCCAGCGAACCTCATGTGAATCCACCACCGTTGATAAAAATCTGCTTACCAGATGCAAAGGTCCTCATGGACCAAACCCAGCAGATCACTCCAAATAGGGAACTGGTTAGTGGTATATTCACGATACAGCAGAGCTTCACACATAGGCTCAATGGCAGCGATCATATGAAAGAAAGAAGTGCTTCCATAGCATAAAACCAGGGGTATTTTATTTAAAACAGGCACATAGGTATACAACTCACATTTCAGACGATTTTCATAGGCATTCAAACCTATAGCGCTGGCCGGACGCTTACAGGAAAAAAGGCCGCTCGTGTAGAGATTACAACGATGAGAGGGGATGACGTCAGCACGCCGATCGCTCCGCCAAACGCGTTTTGTGATAGGTCACTTCGTCTCGGGGCACGAGAAGCCATGCAGAGGCCATGCATTTCATAGGTGGGTGGGTAAAGCATGATGGGGATTCCGAAACACTAGTTCCACATTATCACTGCTCCTTTTGTGATTGACAACAATCATTGGAAAGATTCCATATCCAATAGACAGTCTGTGACTGACTATAGAATCTGCCCACTACCTATCATCTATCACAATGAGAGAGCAGACCTGATAGGGAACTACCTCATTAGCTTCCCCACCAGGCTCTGCAGAATGTCAATTGGTAAAGTGCGCAACCCACAAACTTATAATTAAAAAAATATATATGTATAAGGAAAAAATAACATCTGATAAAATAAAACCAGAATAAAATCTGTAATGCAAATTCCAGTGTGAAAAGTTAATTCAAAGCACATAAAAACTGGTAGTCCAAAGCACATGAGCTAGTAATGAGTGCAAAGAATCAATCATAGTCCATAAACCGACATTCCTAGCTTCTGACACCAGCGATCCACTTGCTTGAATATAGAAATATTGATACATCCATACAGTGCAGATAACACAGTGAATAATGTAGATAGATGAGCCTCATGGGCATATCATCCCAGACCTGGGAGCTGTAGTTCCTGCAGGTAGATAGGATCTGGCGTTTCTGAGCTTCTCAACAGCGCTTGTAATCCACTCCTCAGCAGTAGAACAGTCAGCATACACAGCTCTCCTGGATGTTTTAAAAATCAAGTAGCAACAAGGTAGAAAAAAGAAGAGGACTTCATAGTGTAACTTTCCAGCAAAAAAAACACTTCTTTAATAAAAGAGTTTCTGAATACAAACAATATTGATACTTATGCAGTAGCAATTTGAACAGAAACAAATAAAACAAAAAGAAGCGGTATAATAAATCCAGATAGCCTCGGTAGCAACCAGCAGGCTAAAAAATATATTGGCAACGTCTTTGAAAAATATACTCCAACGTATGCGGCGTTTCGCCCTTCTAACAGAATTTGAAGATCGAAAAAGGTAAAAACAAATATGATCGCAAATATAAAAAGGAAAGATTTCTCTCCTACATCCCCGCGCTGCCCTCATATGAGAACCGGCATGTGCAGCGCGGAACATGTAGACAGAAATTCTTGCATACATAAAAGCACATATATGCACATACATAAAAATACCAAATGCATGGCTGCACTGTATCCTGACATAAGACCAGTTTATAAAATACAAAGATCCATACAAATAAAATAAAACAAAATAGCCATTACAAATAACCAATCTCCCTGTGGGATATATATATATATATATATATATAAAAATAATTAATTAATTATATACTCCCTCTCATATTTATCTCAATATCAATGTAAATATTATGAGTGGGGAAGAAATTGAAATATATGTAAACTTATTTCTATCAGAAATAAGGAGCAAAGGGCTACTAAATCAGTAATTAATGAGTATCAATCGTCAAAAATAGATAGATAAATTTCAAGCACTGCTACACTGAAACATTATTGCAGATCAGGAACAGTGGACAATCAAGGAATGAATATCCCATAGGTTATCCACAAAGAGGGAACATCTACAGACAATCAAATTCAAATAGGTTTTCCACAAAAAAAAAATTATATGAAAACTAGGATATAAACGTAGGATGTATAGAGAAATGCACATGTAAAAATGATATACAGTGTTGGAGTGATGGTACTCGAACAGGTAAACATGGGGAAAAAAGTGGAAAGGGATTTATAAATTAGCTGTTATCAATGTAGCAATTAATATCCCATTCCACGTTTAACCCATGCGGTGTGTAACACATCATATCAAATATCCATCTGGTCTCACGACGTGAGATCTGTCGCTTCATGTCATCCTCCCTCCAATGGCGGGTGTATTTTTCAATCCCAATGACATGAAGCAATGCTGGATTCTGATCATGATACTTTTTAAAGTGTAAAGACACACTGTGTTCCTCAAATCCTTTCCTTATATTGGCAACATGTTCCCCTACTCTGATCTTAAGAGCCCGAATTGTTCTTCCTATATATTGTAAGCCACAAGGGCAAAAAAGGAGGTAAATAACCCCAATGGTATCACAGGTGATGAGATCAGAGATTTGATAATGTCGGGAGGTGACTAAGGAACTAAAGGTGCCTGTCCTGATGGTCGTAGCAGAAGCACACACCTTACAACGTTTGCAAGGAAAGAAGCCCTTTAGGGAACCAAACATGGTAATTTTGGCAGGAGGATCAATCACACTAGGGGCTAGGAGATCTTTCAGATTTAAATTCTTCCGGAAAAGTACTTTGGGAGCGGGGGGTAGTTGGGGTCCCAGGATCTTATCACTTTTAAGAACGTGCCAATATTTGGACAAAATCTTCTTCACCCACCAGAATTTGGAGGAAAAAGTAGTCAAAAAAGACCATTGGAATTCCGAATTATTGTCATCCTTGTTCTTATTTTTAGGGACCAATAATCTAGATCTGTCCATCATCAGCACACTTTCTATATTGGTATCAAGAGTTGTACATTCATACCCCTTTTCCAGAAAACGTTTTTTCAAGGTGACAGCCTGTGATTCGAAATCCTCTGTTTTAGAACAGTTGCGTCTGATGCGTTGAAATTGGCCTTTCGGGATAGCGTTCAGCCAGTTGGGATGGTGGCCACTATCTACTGGGATGAACCCATTCCTGTCTGTGTCTTTAAAAAAGGTTTTAGTCATCAGAGCATTTCCCTCCCTAAAGATCACCAAATCCAGAAAGTTGACACTCATAGCACTATGTTCATACGTGAATCAAATGCCCCAATTATTCTCATTCAGGGACTTCATAAAAACTTCTAGAGATTCCTCACTGCCTTTCCACAAAAAGAAGGCGTCATCTATGTATCTTCGCCATATTAGGAGGCGGGGGTCATTCAGGGAGAAGAGCCTGTCATGTTCCCACAGGTCCATGAATAGCCCTGCCAGGCTGGGGGAAAATTTAACCCCCATCGCAACCCCGGTGCTTTGCAGGTAGAATTGCCCTCCGTAGTAGAAGTAATTATGCTCCATTGCGAAATTTAAAAGTTTCATCACAAATTCACGAGTGGTAGTTTTAATTGAAGGTTCTTTACGTAAGAAGAATTCGGCAGCTTGATATCCCAGCTCATGGGGATGACCGTGTACAGCGAGCACACGTCTGCTGTAACTAACAGTACATCATCCTCAACTGATAGTACTGAGATCTCTCTCATCACCTGCATCGAATCCTTCAAAAAGGCCGGGGTTTTGTTTACTGCTGGTTGCAAAAAACATCTATGAACTTGCCAATTCTTGACGTAAGGGAGTTCATTCCACTTACTATTGGCCGACCTGGAGGATGAACTGGGTTCTTGTGTATCTTCGGGAGGTAGTAAATTATAGGATTTCGTGGAACTAAAGGTACTAGAAATTCTGATTCTTTGTCATTGATGACTTGCTTTCTATATCCATCTTGGACAATACTTTTTAGTAGTTTTTGATATTTTTCTACTGGGTCCTTCTTTAAGATGGTGTAGGTATTTCTATCTGACAATAGATTTTCCATTTCATTTCTATAATCATCCTTTTTCAGAATCACAAACCTACCCCCCTTATCCGCAGGTCTTATCACCAGATCTTTTCTTTCACATAATGCAGCAATACCTTCCTCCTTCTTCTTCGGTCTTTCTTTTTTGAAGGAAACTTGAGATAATTCCTTCAAAACCAAATCCTTAAACACAGAAATTCCTGCCGCAGGTTTGCCTGGGTTAAACAAAGAGGCATTACGGAGCCCAGTTGCGCCCGATTTGCTGGGTGCATTTGGTAAAGAATTAGAAACAATAGGATTGGATAAAAAGTGCCGTTTAATATTCAGTTTCCTCGTGAATTTGTTCATGTCTAAAAACATTTGAAACTTATTGAGAGGTTTTCTAGGTGCATATTTCAGACCTTGATTCAGAATCAACTTTTCGGGTTGGGTCAATTCTACCCCACTTAAGTTGAAAACTCCTTCACATTTTACTTCTTTCTCGATTTTTTGGGGGTTCCTCCATTGTCCTCCTCTGCATCCTCTCTTTGTCTTCCCTTTTTTCCCCGTCCCTTTCCTAAAGAACTCTCTGTCTTGTTCCTTAAAGGTATAACGCAGAATGTCAGCATCATTGGATGTTATGAGCCTGTGGGCTGTAAAGACAACAGCATCCTTAACAACCAGTGACAAGTAGGGAGGGCGTAGTGGCAGTAAGTAAACATGCCGCCTGGCTACACAGCATCACAGCATACAGTGACAGACAAACTCGAGTTGGTTTAAATACCTATGTTTTATTTTTATTTTGTTTTAAATTGTATTTTTATTGGGTTATCAAGAGAAAATAAGTTGTTAGAGTATACAAATATCTGAATCATAACAGAAAAATATAAAGGAACAAATAAACATGTCCACATATACAGAGCACAGGGGTGATCTGCACAACATATCAAAAATATACAAGCAACTCGTAGGTAAGTAACATGAAACAGAACATAGGTCATTTATGAAAACAAGAGCATTTTTAGGTGTATACAAAAAAGAACAAGAAGCACAAAAAGGTACCAATTAGTATGTATCAGATAGGGGGGCGGGGAGGGGAGGGGGATCTACCAAGGTTAATACAATTTATGATGTAATGGTTGGCAAAGGGGTCCCATAGTCCAACTGATCCCAAGATTCCCAGATTTTATCAAATTAGGGAATGGTGTCATGCACAGAGGCCCTCAGGTATTCAATTTTTCCAATATCAGCTACCAAAGTGTAGAAATCTGGACCATGAAAGGGGTGTGTTGGATAACCAGCACAATGGAATGAGCCTTTTGGCAGCCAATTGTCTTTTTTGGTTATGCCTGAGAAAGGAAGGCCCAATAGATAGTTTAGAGGATCAAGCGGAAGGGACACATCCACTACATTTTGTATTAATAGCATCACCTCATGCCAAAAGGGCTGGATCATATAACATTGCCAAAAAATGTGAAACAAGGAGCCTATGTCAGTCCCACAATGCCAGCAGTGGGCTGGGATTGAGGAATCATACAGTATTTGTGAATGACTTCAGGGGTTTTATACCAAAACACGAGAATCTTGATAGATGTTTCCCTTGGGTTACACATTTTGAGGACTTGAAAGTAGAGGATCAGATCTTATCCCATAACTGGACATTAATAGGTCTACCTATCAGATGAGTCCATCTCCTCATATATAGATGTGTGTTCTCAGTAAGAGGGATCGACTCATGAAGGATACGATGGATAGAGGATATAAGATGTATTTGATGAGGACCCTGAGCACATAGGTATTCAAAGGGGGTTGGTTTATCTAGAGTTAGGAGCGGAGACTGGGAATGGAAGAAATGCCTGACCTGTAGATAGAAATGGAAAAGGTGGGGGATGTCAAATTTCTCACGTAGGGTGTCAAAAGTGTGCAGTCTGCATGAGATATGGTGAACTAAGTTCCGAAGCTGAAACAGGGAAGCATCTATCCATGGAAGGACCGACCCAGGGACAGGCTATCTGGTATGGATGGATTAAATAGCACATTCATAAGGGGAGGGCAGGGTGAAGCAAGAGGAAAGGTTTTAAGGCATTTATGCTAAAGTTCATTGGAGCAGTACATTGGCGTCTAAATGGAGGGAGAGGGAGCCCAGACTAAGGAGCATGGAGGAACCGGATACAACACTCCCTTCTCAATGGCGGACCACTGATAGGGTGCTGTAAGGAGGACCACGAGACAATAACCCTCAAATGCGAGGCATAATAATATTTAATAATATCCGGTGCTCCCAATCCCCCCTGGATCTTGGAAAGACCACCAAACTTTCCATTGTGTTGGGCTCTACCATTCCATATGAACTTTAAGAAGCTCCTCTGAAGTGTCTAAAGTTGAGGAAAAGGCATTGCAACAGGTAATGTTTCAAAGTGGTACAGTAGCTTAGGCAGAATGGACATTTTCAGGACGTTATTCCTGCCTAAAAAGGATAAGGGAAATTTCGACCAGGTCAGCAGGGATTTGTTAATGCCCAAAACCGGGGGGGGGGGGGATTTGCAGAATAGAGGGAGGAATATGAGGGGGTAAGAAGGACACCCAAATACTTAAGGGAGGTAGTACACCACCTATAAGGATAAGATTCTTTAAGCTGAGATAGCAGAGAGGGTGGAATGTGTATGGGAAGAGCTTCAGTTTAAGTGTTAACCTTGTAACCAGAAATGGCACCAAATGAGGAAAGTAAATTGTGTAGTGAGGGGAGGGATAACAATGGATTAGTAATAGTTAGCAGAATATCATCTGCAAAAAGCGATAATTTATATTCCCCCTGTCGCATTACCATCCCACGAATATCCGGGTGAGGACAGCCCTGTTAAGTCCCATTTGTCATGGGGGAGCCAGGAAACAGGAAGGAGGACATCTGTACTTGGGCTGTGACTTTCGAATAAAGGGCCTCTAAAGGCCTTAGGAAAGGGTCTCTAAAACCATATGCAAGTAAGGTTAAAAAACATATAAGGCCAACTCAGCCTGTCAAAAGCATTTTGCACGTCCGAATTTAAAATAAGAGCACACGAGAAGATCTGTCAAGGAGATCAATCAAATCTTTAGTGTGACGGGTATTATCCCCTGCATGCTTTCCAAGGACAAAACCCACTTGATCTCTATTGATTAATTTAGGCATACGTTTAGAAAGTCTGGATGCAAGGATTTTTGTGAATATTGTATAATCTGAATTTAAAAGGGCTATGGGCCTATAATTATCTTGGATGGAGGGGTCCTTATCAGGTTTTTGGATGACAGAAATGTAGGAGTGAGAGAACTGGAGCTGTGGAGATTTGCCTCTGACTAGGGAATTGTATAGAGTCAGCATATGTTACTTATGTAGTGGGAGATCCCTAATTATAATTAGGAGTTCTTCTGCAGTTATAGCTGTATTCAAGCTAGCTAGGTCTGGTGAAGTTAGTTTTGGGAGCTTTAGGTTGGAGAAGTATTCCTCAAATTTTGCCTGGGTTAAATTGAAATGGTTATCAGGAGTCAAACAGTTATACAGTCTGTGATAAAACTTACCAAAAAATTGGTAAGTTTGAAATGAATTGAATGGGCGAGGGCGCAGTTTGTTGACTAACATTCTATGGGGCTTATTTGAATATTCATAAAATTTTTGTTTCGTCCAAAGTATGGATTTAGCTGCCCTGCCAAGCTGTACTGATTTGACTTGTTCTCTAAGGGAGGTGACCTTGCGAAGCCTCACAACTGTGGGACTGTGCAACAGCTGTCTCTCAGCAGTCACCAGAATGACTGTTAGGGACTGAATTAGTCAATTTCTGTCCCTCTTCAGTCGGGAACCCTCTGCTATGCATGCACCACGAAAAACAGCCTTGTGTGCCCCCCACAGCGTGGAAACCACAGGAACCGACCCTACATTAAGCTGGAAAAAATCTTCTAGGTCTGCCGCTAATTTAGAACGTGAAACTTCACATTGTAGAAGGTGATCATTGAGACGTCAATGACAGGATCTGGTGTGGGCCTAGGAGAGCACAAGATCTAGCATGATAGGAGCATGATCAGACCATGTAATGGGGATATATCAGACTCAGCAACATGGGGATTAGTGTGGCAGAAATAAAAAAATGATCAAGGCGGGAATACATTTTATGGGCCATGGAGTAGAACGTGAATTGCTTTGCGGAGGGGTGTTTGATCCTCCATGAGTCGAATAGTTGGTGGGACCTAATGCATTTGCGAAACAAATTGGCTTGGGATGTAATCTTTCTAGAGGGAGTGGTACTGAGGAGAGTTTGTCTGTCTCTGGTGGGTGACATGACCAGATTAAGTACAAAAATATACTTGGAGGGCACACCCTAAAAATGCTATACATCTAAGATGGTTCTGCTATAAGACCAAAGACAGTACAAAACAGATTATAGCGCACACATGCAAAAATGACATTTATCCTGCAAGGCTAGTTAAAAACACCTAAACATATTCAAAAATACGGGGGTTTGGTCACACTATATGGTCATATAGTACTAAGCCCACTTACTGTGACAAAGTACCCCAAATTAGTGGGTCCTAACCTGTTAATAGAATGGAAGAACCTAGTGTCTCAACCTTGGGAGATAAACTCCTCTATATGGGAGAACTGAAGGGATCCTTCCTATACACTGGTGGCCACTAATGTGAGGTAATGAAGAGGGGGAGGGGTTCTCCAGCCCAAGAGACCTGGTCAGAGTCTATACAAAATTCAAAAATATATTTGGGTGGCACACCCACTAATTTGGGGTACTTTGTCGCAGTAAGTGTGCTTAGCACTATATGACCTGCTATGACTAAGCATCGAAAGATGTGAAACATGTCAGCCACCCCTTTTCCTTTGTCAACCTCTCCTTTTTGACTGCACTGTTTTTGGTTGTTTTGTGTTTTTGAATTTTTTTTTGCTGAATAAAGACATTGTTTCAAGGAGTGCGGCAGTCCAGGAATTTTCTTCATCTAATGCACCTGTGCACAGCTAGCACCCTTTTTGGTTCAGTGGGATGGAAGCATAGCAGAGGGATCAGCAGTTTTTAGAGCGGTATTTTCTTTTAATATAGTGTGACCAAACCGCCATATTTTTGAATATGTTCAGGTGTTTTTAACTAGCCTTGCAGGATAAACTGTGACTCTGACCAGGTCTCTTGGGCTGGAGCACCCCTCCACCTCTTCATTACCTCACATTAGTGGCCACCAGTGTATAGGAAGGATCCCTTCAGTTCTCCCATATAGAGGAGTTTATTTCCCCAAGGTTGAGACACTAGGTTCTTCCATTCTATTAACAGGTTAGGACCCACTAATTCGGGGTACTTTGTCGCACTAAGTGGGCTTAGCACTATATGACCATATAGTGTGACCAAACCCCCGTATTTAAGATTCTGATAAGCCTCCCACCCGCATACCCCCACAACCACCGGGCAAGGGTTGTGGGGATGAGACCCTTGTCCCCATCAACATGGGGACATCCTCCCCATGTTGAGGGCATGTGGCCTGGTGCGGTTCAGGAGAGGGGGGGGCTGCACTCTGTCCCCCCTCTTTTCTGCGGCCGGCCAGGTCAACGTGCTCGGATAACGGGTCTGGTTATGGATATTTAGGGGGAACCGCACGTCATTTTTTTTTAAATTGACGGCGGGGTTCCCCTTAATATCCATATCAGACCTAAAGGGTCTGGTTATTGAATTTGCGGGGACCTCCACGCATTTTTTTTCTAAAAGTCTGTGTCCCATTGACTACAATGGGGTTCGGAGTTCGGGTTCGGGTTCCCGAACCCAAACTTTTTTTTTTAAAAAACCCGAACATCCAGGTGTCCGCTCAACTCTAGTTAGGACCCACTAATTTGGGGTACTTGGTCGTAGTAAGTGTGCTTAGCACTATATGACCATATAGTGTGACCAAACCCCTGTATTTTTGAATATGTTCAGGTGTTTTTAACTAGCCTTGCAGGATAAATGTCATTTTTGCATGTGTGCACTATAATCTGTTTTGTAATGACCAGATTAAGGTCCCCACCAACAATCATGAAAGGTTGAGAGCAATATTAAGGGGAATCAAAACGTTTGTCAAGGAAGTCAATCTGCTCCATGTTGGGGGCGTAGAGGTTGACAAGGGTAAAAGAGAAGATCATATACTCACAATCTAGGATGAGAAATCTCACATGAGGGTCAGCATAAGTATTTTTAACCTTAATAGGACACCATTTTCTAATCAGGATTGCCATTCCTGCCTTGCCTGTGGAGTCAGAGGCAAGGTAGGAGGTGGGGAAAAATTTTGAGGCAAATTTGAGTGAGCCGCCTGAACGGAAATGCGTCTCTTGGATCATTATCACATCTGCACCTGAGGATCTGAATTCCTTCAGAGCCATCCAATACTTCTGGATAGAGCCCAGCCTCAAAGCCATGGGTGTGGGACTTTCATAAATGCTTGTGTAAGAACAAGAAACATATAAAAAAAACAAATCATAGAAGACATATAAATTGGTGCAAGACTGAGTGCAGACATAGCTGGGGGTATCAGCCCCTCGGTACCTAAGCAATAACAAATATACCATATTTAAAAAAAAAAGGAACAACAAAAAGGCAAGAAAATAAAAAAAAATGTAACCTCAACCTACAGAGCTGGCATATGAGCATGGACAAGAAAGAAAAAACAAAGTCATGAAGACATAACATAAAAAAAAAAAGAAATAATCTGCAATTTTGAATACTTGAGATACATCTACATCTCAGGGGGCCCTGAACAGAGTCGAAGGCCAGGTAGGAACACATGAGGACCTCCATCAGGGGACTCCAGGGAGAGAGAGAGGAGGATCGACTGCTCTCCTTATGAACTTGGTAACCGTAGACAGACAGGAGGTATCTTGTTAAAATAAAATGAAAATAAAAAAAAAAGTCAGTAAATAAACAGTAACAACTGTCAACTCGGTAGTGAAGACCAAAACATTAATACCTTGTGGGTTGGTAAAAAATTTCCTCTAACAGGAAACAGGGTAGATTAAAAAACTGTAGTCCAGAGCACTGAACTTTGTTTCTCTTGGACTATAGAGAAACAGAAAAAAATAATGTGTGGGTCCAGGAGTTCTATGCAGAGACATCAAGGAGGGTGCTTGGAGGAACGTGGACGTTGAGATGTGGAGAGATGTTTCCTCGATCTGCTCCTCACAGGGGTCCAAACATGTCTGGGGGTAGTGGGAAATGGACGAACCTGGGCAGGAGGAGGTAACAAATCCTCTTCAGGTAGAGGGGGGAGACCAAGGCTTTTCAGAAAAGCTTCTCCTTCCTGGAGGTCACGAAGAGTATGCGGGGCTCCATCTTTGAATACAGTGGGGCGAAAGGGAAATCCCCAATAGTATGGGACTTGATGATGTTGTAAGTGGGATGTGATTGGATGTAGGCTCCTCCGCTTGGCAAGGGTGATGGGAGAGAGGTCACTGAAGATCTTCAGCTTTGCCCCTTTGTATACAAGCTGGGATTTATTTTGTATGGGCCAGGGTTAGTGCCTCTTTGCTTTCATAAAAATTAAACCTCACTATAACATCTCTAGGTCTAGCTCCAGCCGGAGGTTTGGGGCCCACAGAGCGATGAGCCCTATCAAGGCGCCAGTCCACATTCACTACCATGGGGGCCATGGTATTAAAAAGACCCATGGAATGCTCTGTTGCCTCAAAGTTTATATTTTTGCATAAATAAGTAAGACTCCTATTATATTTAAACTCATGTCTCTACTACAAACTGGAGTAAAACACTTCCTAAATTCACTGTGACTGCACATCACACACCAACCTGCCCATAATGCATTAAACCCGTACCTTTTCAAGGTCTAAGAAAACCAAACCTCTGATCCCAAAACTTTCTCTAAGGCCTCGTACACACGGCCGAGGAACTCGACGTGCCAAACACATCGAGTTCCTCGGCCAGTTCAGCACTGAAGCCGCCGAGGAGCTCGGCGGGGCGAGAGCTCCCATAGAACAACGAGGAAATAGAGAACATGTTCTCTATTTCCTCGCCGAGCTCCTCGTCGGCTTCCTCGGCCGAAAGTGTACACATGGCCGGGTTTCTCGGCAGAATCCAGCCAGAAACTCGGTCGGAAGCTGAATTCTGCCGAGGAAACTGGTCGTGTGTACGGGGTCTCAGGCTTTCTCTGTACTTTACGAGTTCTGAACTATTTATAGTTATATTTACTATTATACTAACTGATAAAATACACTACCAATCCATATCCACCAACGCACCTCCCACCTACCCCTCAGAGTAACATTTAGTGCTATTTATATAGAACACTAACTAGCTCTTCACCAACTTGGTGTATACCTGAGCTAACACTTACATATGGTTTTAAAAAACCTTCCCAACCCCCCTTACTTTCCCCTACTCTATCCCATTACCTATTCCTCCGCTGATTCCCCCCCACCCACTCTACACCCCCTAATTCGATTTCATTTAATTTTAGTTTATATCTGCAAATTTATTCCAGCCACAACATGGCATATTTCTTCCTAGGAAAATCGCCAACCATTATCTCACACAATGTGAATGGCCTCAACATACCTGAAAAAAGGACAAAAATGCTAAAAGAACTCAAAAAGGTTGTCCAGCAATAGTCTTCTAACAAGAAACACATTTCAAAAGCCGAAATATCCCTAAGCTCACCAACAACATCTTTACAACAGCGTACCACGCCACTAATCCTCTAGCCGAAACCAAAGGAGTCTCTTTCCTAATACATAAATATTCCCATTTTGAACTGAAACAACAACTTACAGACCCTGAAGTTCGCTACATTTTTCTTAAAGGTTCATGGGAAGGTTCCCCAGTCACCCTAGCGAATGTCTATTTTGCAAACAAGGCCCATATAACGTTCTGTTGTAAAATAATAGATGAACTCAAATGGTTTGCAGAAGGTTGTATCATTCTAAGAGGAGACTTCAACATACCCCTATCTCCACTCAAGGACACATTGTTGGGATACACCAATGTTACATACAGAATTCTTTAACGTATCAAGGTTCTGTTGCAATTCTTATCATTGGTGGACACTTGGAGATTCACACACCCCTCAAAAAAAGGCTTCAAATACTTCTCCCCCTCCCACAAAAGATACTCAAGGATTGACTTAATCTTTGCATCCCAAAGAGACTTAAGTATCATAGTTAAAACAGAAATAGGTATAATTTCACTTTCTGACCATGCCCCCACTGCCATATCTTTAAAATGTAATCCGCCCAATCATTCCACCTTTAACTGGAGACTTAACGCGGCCTTATTGACTGACCAAACTGTACAAGATGAAATTCATGACTGTATCAAAATATACCTTAGGAATAATTCAGATGCAGATACTAATCCCCCAAGCAATTTGGAAGCCCACAAGAGCATAATTAGAGGGGGACTCATAAAATGGGGTGCAAGCCTTTCGAAGCCCTGTGCTCTCACAATACACCACAGAGACATTTAATTTTGTACATTTATGCCCTTCTCCAGAATGACGCTAGCCCTTTTGCGAAACAGTCCCTGCATACCTCTTGGGAAACGGATCTACAACTTGCTCTTACTGAGGAAGACTGGGAATCTATATACACATATGCTCATAAGGGATCGCTGAACGTAGCGATTCAGGAAAATAGCTACAAGATCATAACTAAATGGTATAGGACCCCAGCATGCTTACACAAATTTCTACCTTCAGTTCCAAATACATGTTGGAGATGCAATAGAGCAGGGGGGTTCCATGATTCATATTTGGTGGGAGTGCCCCTTACTCCAGCCATTCTGGAAGGACGTCCACTCCATTATATCCCGAGTCACATGGTTGCTCCTTTAGGCACATAGAGACCGATTTATCCTTGGCCTTGTTTACCTCACTCAAAGCTGACTTGTCCCTCAGCTCCGGGTGGTGGTGCTGGCATTGCTAGTAAGGGAATAAGGAAATGAAGCCTTGCGGGTTCACAACCTGGTTCCCTACTGCGCATGTGTGAGTTGCGCTGCATGTTCTGAGTGGACCCTGGTATCTTCTGGGACCTGTGTGTTTCCCAGAAGACAGCAGGGAGGGCAGAGTTGGGACTGGACACACCTTAGATTGCTAGGGATACTGCGGCAATCTTTTGCCAAAAGTGGGAGCAAATATCTGTATTAGACAGGCATCTGAAAGGTGCTAAATGTGACATCAGAGGGGGGAGGAAACCAGACAGCGGAAGTTCCATTTTTGGGTGGAACTCCGCTTTAAGTATCTTCCCCACTTTCCTGTATAGACATAAAATGGAAGGGCTGCCTAAGGTATCATCTGCATTTAAGGAAGTTTCACACAAGTAGTATGTTAACCCCCCCTGGCGGTATTTCCGAGTGTGACTCGGGGTTACATTTTTTTGCTGCAATCGGTAACCCCCGAGTCAGACTCCGGCTCGCCTGGCTGAATCCACAGGCAGTGTTTACTTACCTTGTCCCTGGATCCAGCAATGCCACCGCGCTGTGTGAGCGAGCGGGTGCTCGCTCGATTGACACAGTGCCTCTGTGTGCCGCCGATCTCCGTTCCCTGTGACGGGGGTGGGGAACGGCACCAAATTCAAAAAGGTGAACAAACACATTGCATACAGTATACTGTAATCTTATAGATAAAAAATACACCCCCCCTTGTCCCTAGTGGTCTACCCAGTGCCCTACATGTTCTTTTATATAATAAAAACTGTTCTTTCTGCCTGTAAACTGTAGATCCATAGCAACCAAAAGTGTCCCTTTATGTCAAAAATGGTTTTAGAGCAGCTAGAAAACAGCGATAATAAATTATAATCACTTTCAGAATTGTGCGATAGCGATTTGTGGGGAAATTTGTCATAAAAAATAAAAGTAATGACAGCGACAATTCTGCAACTGAGCAAATTTCAGTGATTTTGAGTTGATTACATTATTGAATAATTTTTATTATAATTATATTATTATTTGTTATAATTATTTATAATTATTTATTATATTATAATTTATAATTTTGTTTTTAAAAAAAATTCATACCCGGGATGCCTACTAGACTCTTGTTTGGTCAGATTTAAGTGAGTTATTCCTAAAAATTACAGGCCTACAGTATAAAACGCCAAATTTCCTTGCAAATAATGGTACTGCTTTCAGCACCTAAAATCTGAAAAAATCATACCGCTAGGGAAGTTAAAGGGCATAGCAATGAGAGCAGTTGTTTTCTGGCCCTATTTAAACCTTAAAAAGAAAAAAAAAAACAGATAAGAGTTTGTTTAACAGCATGCACAGTGGACTGTAATGAAAAGTGGGCATGACTTATCTAATTTGGGAATAGCTCAATAGATGTGTTTAAACCTGTGTAG
Organism: Rana temporaria; assembly: GCF_905171775.1. Taxonomy (NCBI): domain Eukaryota; kingdom Metazoa; phylum Chordata; class Amphibia; order Anura; family Ranidae; genus Rana; species Rana temporaria. The sequence continues at coordinate 225,644,494 of NC_053493.1, forward strand.
TTTAGTCATAATGAGCATAGTAAAAGAAAGCCTGTGTTTTTTATTAACATGATAATAACCAAAATGGTTTCTATGGTTTTTCATGTGATAACTAAACTTATACCTTCTTTGTCTTCTCTTGTAAAGGTAAACATTTTATTCAGAAACTCGTTCATGTTAAAGCGGTGGTTCCCCCTTAAAAACAACTTTTTTTATTCCACTGCCCACCCCACATTACAATCGAATTAAGGCTCTTATTATTTTTTTCCTGCTGTACATACCTTAGTACAGCATATTCACCCGTGCATCCGGGTTGCGAGTCCCGCGGGAGTGGGCGTTCCTCACATGCTGTTGATTGACGTTTTGCCCAAAAACGAGCTCTCCCCCCGTCGCGTAAGCCGAGTCACGATTGGCGAAAGGAGCCGAACAGCGATGCGCATGCGCAGTATAGCGCCGACTCGCCATTCGGCTCCTTTCACCAACCGTGACGCGGCTTACGTGACAGGGGAGAGCTCGTTTTTGGGCAAAACGTCAATCAACAGCATGTGAGGAACGCCCACTCCCGTGGGACTCGCAACCCGGATGCACGGGTGAATATGCTGTACTAAGGTATATACAGCAGGAAAAAAATAATAAGAGCCTTAATTCGATTGTAATGTGGGGGGGCAGTGGAATAAAAAAAAGTTGTTTTTAAGGGGGAACCACCGCTTTAAGGAGGCACTAAAATACTTTTTATGATACAAATCATATCAATGTATTGACAGATTAAAAAAAAGGGTTTTCTTGTTTGTAAATAAACAGCTAAGGAAAAAAAAACTATTAATAAATAGCTTAGTGTAAAAGATGTTAAACATAATTAATTTAAACTAAGGCCCCTTTCACATGTGTGCAACTTGTCCTGTGACTTGTGACTGCAAAGTCACATGACAAGTCATACCCCATGATTTCCAACGAGTACCATTCATATCTGTGCAACTTCAAGTTGTACCAACTTCAAAGTAGACCCTGTACAAATTAGGTCCGACTTTGATGCGTGTTGAGGTCGATAGACCTCAAGTTTACAAGGCATTCCCTGGAAATCACGTCAAAATGGCATCACAATTGTGGGCATAGAATCGCAGCACAATAGAGTGAATTTAAAGTTGCAGTAGTGTGAAAGGGGCCTAATATGTATATTGTTATTTTTTTTCCTGTATCCACAATATAGGCACATTAAAACTTTATTTACTAGCTAAAATTATTTTCCTGCATCTTACTTATTTCTTACAAGTAGTAACACATTATTTCAATAGAAATAAAGATGAATTATATTGTTTTAGTTTCAATAGGTAATGTTTCCCATGAACAAGGAGTATAGCCACTGGTTTTGTCATGTGGTGATAATTTAGTAAAGAAGCAATTTTTACACTCGCCCAATGAATATGTGTTACTTCAAAGAACCCATTTAGAGGTCATTTGAAAAGACTAAAATGTCCCCTGAACAAAATCCCCTTAGACAGTTTAAACATTATTCCTTTATTAAAGCTGATTTGTAATGTCAACACTGATTGCAAATACCATCTTGTTTCTGTTTTATTAACCATTTACATCTAGAATGTCAATAATGATTTTAAATTCAGCACTAAATTATCATAGTAAGAAACCTTATTTACATTTACAAAGGACTTCTCATGAAATCACTTTAACATGCTCTATGTCTTTTATTAAATAATTGTATTTATATTATATCAATTTACACATTTTGATTTGACATCAGATGCAAAATTTTGTTCTACTCATTTTAGGATTTTTAATTACAACATATTTCATTTGGGGTTATACTATATATATAAGGTATATATACTGTATTATATTTTATATATATATATATAACCCCAAAACTTACATTGAAACAAATAGGTACATGATGAAAAAAAAGGAAAATAAAAATATTATCTCTAAAAAAAATATATATTATAAAATGTGATATATACCTAGATGCAGCTAATAATTTAAGATAATATCAGTTTTTACTATGGAGGCCTTTAACACATTAGGGTTGATTTACTAAGACTGGAGAGTGCAAAATCTAGATTTGCTAAAACTGAAGCACTCAGAATCTGGTGCAGCTGTGCATGGTAGCCAATTGACTTCTAACTTCAGCTTGTTCAAATAAGCTTTGACAGAAAAAACTCTCCAGTTTTAGTAAATCAACCCCATTGTGATTCCCAGGCCTACTGGTTGTCAGTTGGGCAGGCTATACATGATTTGAGATTTGTCTGAATGTACCAAGTTGATCAATCAATCAACATGTATATAACCAGCATGCTGGGTTTTATCTGTGATTCTCCACGCAATAATCACTGTCTTCTCCCAGTGGGGATGGCTTCCCCTGCCCTTCTTCACCAGGAGAAGACAATGGCTTGGCAGGAGGGATTCCCACATCAACAATGTCTGTGTTGATGGGGAAATCAAATAAATTTTTCCTAAAACCCATGGTTGCAGGAAAGAAATTTGCTCCGTGTATGGCCAGCATTAACCCTTTCACGCCGAGCGTACATATATGTGCGTCCTCGGCTTTCGGGGGTTATACTGGGATGATGCCTACAGCTGCAGGACGAGGGCATGTCAAAAATCTGACTTGTATCTTAGTGTAGACTTCTGGAAAAATCAGTGAGACAATCACACAAGCAGGAAAGTATGTTTCTGGGGGGCATTCTGCACAAATTCTGTTTACAGAACACCTCCAGGTAGCCATATTGCATTGCATTTTCAAAAAATTACAGCTTGCTGCAGATTGAAAAGGAAAGGTAATTTTTCATAACATTAAATTACAGTATAACTTGTGTCACAATTGTATATGCTATATTATTTTGTTTTATATGCAATTTTTTTTCCATGAAAGTGGAGTTACCCTTTTAACTTATGATCTATCAAAACCCCCAGATCCTTTTCCACTATGGATTTCCCCAGTTGTACTCCTCCTAGTATGCATATTCTTAGCCCCCAAGTGCATTTACATTTATCAATAATAAACCTCATTTACCACATAGTTGCCCAATTAAACAGTGCATTGAGGTTTGCTTGTAAATTGGGGACAAGGATAAGTATGTTACTCCACTGCATAGCTTGGTGTCATCTGCAAAGACAGACATTATACTTTTAATCCCAGACCCTATATAATTTATAAAGATATTAAAAAGTAAGGGTCCCAACAATGAACCTTGGGGTACACCGCTAATAACCCTAGACCATTCAGAGTAAGAATCATTAACCACTACTGTCTGATTTCTGTCTTTTAGCCAGTTTTCTATCCAAACTGATCTTTCCAAGCCTGTAGTCAAATGCTTTTGCAAAATTCAAGTATACTACGTCCACAGACACTCCTCGTCCAAAGTTTTACTTACCTCATCAAGAAAATAAATCGGAATGGAAATAATCCGATGGGACATACACACAGTCGGAATTTCCAATGGAAAAAGCCCATTCGACTTTTTCCATCGGAAATTGCAATCGTGTGTACAGGGCAAAACAGGTCTATAGTTACTTGGTAAAGACTTTAATACTTTTTTAAATATAGGCACCATATATTTATAAAGGGGGGAACTAATGCGCAAAACCAAACTAACCATGGGCAACTGAGTAAAGATGTAATTAAAATAATACTAAGATAAGAAAGCAGCAGCCACTACCAAAACAGTGCTCACGCACCAAATGACAATGTAAAATGGGGGGTGTAGTGGCGCTTGCCAATAAAAGAATACAATAAATAAATATCATATAACGCACAGCAACGTATGAATATTGGCCGACGGATCCAATAAACACATTTTATTGGATCCGTCGGCCAATATTCATACGTTGCTGTGCGTTATATGATATTTATTTATTGTATTCTTTTATTGGCAAGCGCCACTACACCCCCCCATTTTACATAGGCACCATATATTCCCATCCGATGGTACTTTTCCTGTCATTAAAGAGTCCCTAAAATTTAGAAACAATTGCTTTTAAATAACAGACCTCAATTCATTTAGGATTCATGGGTGGATGGTCCCTTCATTTTTATAGTTTTTAAAGCTCTTTTTTATTATTTTAAATTTTTTGACTTTGGTCGTGAGCCACATAGGTTTTATTTTCAGCCTTTTAAACGTATTGCCCATAGGAATATACATTACAGTGAGTTTGCATACAATAATTCCCATTTTTGTTCTGTGTCTTTGTCCACAAAGCTCCCTCCCCATGAGGGCAGGTGGCCTGGTATCATTCGGGGGGGGGGGGCACTCGTCCGTCCCTCTCCCCTTTCCTGGCCTTACAGGCCGCTTACTTGGATAAGAGTCTGGTATGGATTTTGGGGGGGGGCACAGCATTTTTTTTTTACATTTTGGCATGGAGTCTCCCTTAAAATATAATGTATGCCAGACCCAAAGAGCCTGGTATGGATTTTTTTTTCTTTTAAATCATTTTTATTGGTATTTTCAATGTACAAATAGCAGGCACATCAATGCAATGTAACAAACAATATATAAATAATGATGTATTGGAATCGAACATGTAGGAGACACATAGCTAGCCAGGTATGCGTGTTCCAAAGAAAGATAGTATAACAGAACATTGGAAAAAATGAACATAAGCTATACTAGCAATAAACGCTAAACAGACTAGTTGGTATCAATCCATCTATATCATAGGGAGGGGAGATAGGAGGGGGCGGTAGGTGGAAAAGAAAGGAGGGGAGAGAAGAAAAGAAGGAGGAGGGGGAGGGAGGAAGGAGGAGAGCATCAGGCAGGAAGCATTAGTGTGTAATCAAGAAATTATTAATGAACATAAGTAGTTGTGTACCAAATGTGCCAGGGATTCCAGAGGTTCAACAGGGTAGTGTAGGTGGGTTTCCCACGAGATAAAACAGTTTCATAGGTTTAATGATCTGTCATCTTCCATTTTCTGGCAATCAACAGTTTTGTTGCCAGGAGGATGTGAGTCATCACTAGTCGGAGATTGGGCGGTATATCATCAATAGTCAGGTTGAGGATAGCCAGTTGGGGAGTCAGTGCCACAGGGATGTGAAGAACCTCCCGTAGCAGTGACTCAACGTCAGTCCAAAGTTTTCGTAAGTGCGTGCAGGACCAAAAGATATGCATGAGGGTACCCGGTGAGTTGCATTGTCTCCAGCAGTCGCTCGAGGTATGGCTATAGAATTTAGCTATCCTGTGTGGTGTCAGATACCATCTCATCAGTATCTTCTGAGCAAGCTCCCACAAGGAGGTGCAGGATGTGTACTGGTATGTAGATTTAATTGCTCTCTGCCACTGCAGGTCTGAGAATGTGTTTTGTATATCAGTTTCCCAGTCAGTGAGGGGTTTTTTTTTTGGAAAATGTTTTTGTCCTGCAGAGTGGAGTATATGACTGAAGTACCTTTGGTGGTATGTTTGTCTGAGAAAAAGTAATTCCAGAGATGGATGGGTAGAGAGCCTTCCAGAGAAGGATTAGTGGGGCTTGAAATTTCTCTGGGACGTGGGGGAACGAGTTGTGTGTCGCCTCGGTGCGGAGGTCGTATATGGTCTGTCATCCAGGTCGGTATATGTAAGTCTGGTGACATTAATTGCAACGTCCTAAGGGGGACAGGTATGGGTTTGGTCAGGAGGCCAGTCCATTTAGAGTGGTGGATTATTTTACAAGCTTTGACGGTGGCCTGGATGGTAGGGGAGTAGAGGTGAAGTAGTGTAGTTTTAGTGGTCATGTGAAATAACCAAGTAGAGAGGTTCGGTCCGGGTGTCATATTGTTTTCTATATCGCTCCGTAGTGTTGGAGGTGTTGTGGTGAACCAGTCTTTCATCTGTGACAGAATAGTTGCTAGGTAGTAATCCCTAACATCAACTTGACCCATCCCTCCTACCAGTCTATGTTTAACAAGTCTTGCATGACTACACCTAGATTTTTTGCCCTGCCATACAAATCGTGTGATGATGGCTTGTAGTGAGTTAAGGTATGGATGAAAGAGGGGTATGGGCAGCGTCGGAAATAAGTACAACAGTCTCGGCAGTAACATCATTTTAAAAGCCGTCAAACGGCCCACCCAAGAAAATTCATGTTGGAGATGTTTGCAGTTTCACGGATCAGCATTTGCTTAAGGTTTAGGTAGTTATGTGAGAAGAAACCTTTCGGTGAGTTGGTAAGTGTAATACACAAATAAGGTATTTCCGAGTCTGCCCAGGAGTATTGGTATGCATTCCTGAGGAGGTTACTCGTGATTGCGTCCAGACCTAAGTCTAGAATGTGGGATTTATAACCATTCACCTTGTAATAAGATACATTACTAAATCTTTGCAGCAGTAGTTGCACCGAAGCCAGGGAGGGAAGTGGATCTGTAATCATCAATATCACGTCATCCGCAAATAAGTTAATTTTGTGGTCCACAGTGCCTACCTTAAAGCCTGTAATTGTGTTATTGGAACTGACATGTTCCGCTAAGGGTTCCATTACTAAATTGAATATAAGCGGGGACAATGGGCAGCCTTGTCGGATACCATTTGAAATAAAGAATGGTTTCTAGAGCATTTCTGACGTGTACACAGCTTGTGTGGTGTAGTATAATAAGGGAACAGTATTACTCACAGTTCGCAGGTGTGAGGCTGTAGTCCAGCAAGGAAATCTGTGGTACCTCTGAATTTCAAGTTCAGGGAAGGTGGTGTTTCTCAAGGATGTTCGAATTTCAGGTGCCTTGCGCTCTCCGTGACACGGACAGGAGGGGAGATAAAAATGGAGGGTAACAGTTAGTGAAAATAGGAAAAGGGGGGTAAATGGGAGAAATGAGGATCAGTAGTGTGGTAAATGGACTACTGATGACGTGTGGGGGTATTAGTCAGTGGGTTATCTGCAACGAGCAGGCACTGACCGGAGTGCATAGTTGAACTGTAGAACAATAAAGTCACTAACCGCACATTCACCTGGCGGTGCTGGAGTGGAGTCCAGCGTTGGATGCCTGGCCCTCATCAGCATGGGACACTTGCATAGGAGCAGTTCCATCTGAGATGATTTTCCACTTCCTGAGCAGTTGCAGGCTTTCCTCAACAGTATGAATACTGTGTTTTACTCCATTCTTGGTAACCATAAGTTTGGTCGGGAATCCCCATTGGTATGGGATCTTGTGGTTGTTCAACGGTTTAGTAATGGTTTGAAGCTGACGCCGCTGTTGGCGGGTGTACTGGGAGATGTCAGCGTATACGGTGGCAGTAGTTGTTCGAGACATCTCGTTTTCGCTAGGAGCATGTCCTTGGCATGAAAGAAATGGACTCTCATGAGCGTGATGCGGGGAACCTCAGCTGGGAGATGCGGAGGCTTCGGCAAGCGATGGATGCGGTCGATGATAGTCTCCATTGGGGAGAGGTCAGGCAGGAGTGTGAAGATAAATTTTCTGGCATATGAGTTCAGGTCCGCGTACTTTAACATTATTGCGTCTCGAGTGGTCCTTGAGGTCCGCCATCTTGGCCCGATCCCATTGTTGTTCCTCTCTAGTATGGTCGTGGGCATCCACTAGGTTGTTCACCGTAACTGTCATGGCGTCTATCTGTTTTTCAACATGGCTCAGTTTGGTTCCCATATGTATAATTTCCGACCGGAACGCAGAAAACATAGATAATATTTCATTGTGTAGTGAGCTGTGAAGGGAGATCAGAATCTCCTTCAGCATAGTGTCTATGACTGGTTGGTTAGTAGTGGGGAAGGCTGCAATAGGGTATGAAGCAGGAGTCTGCGTGAGGAGATTATCCAGCACAGGCCTAACCTCTGAGGCCTTGTCTCCTGTATCCAGGCGCATCCGCGCTTTCACTGGGCTGTTCTGGGAAGAAGATGGTCCCAATCCTAAAGAGGGGTTCGAGGTGATGTCCTGAGGCAGGATAGATGTGATGTCCGTATCTGGCAGATCATTGTAGGTCCTGTCACCTCGCGGTGAGCGATTGCGGGCGCCATCTTGGCTGTATCCACCTGAGGACTGAGTGAAGAAATCAGTCAATTTCCTCGGTACTCTGTATTCTTTTCTTTTCCAGGAGGACCCAGACTAGTTCCCCAGTGTGTGAGGGTCAGATTGGTGCATTTTAGCTGCGTGGGTCAGCGGTGCTGAGGATCGTTTCTCCGGTCAGTGCAGGAGCTGTGGATTCAGGCTTCCATTCAGCTTGGCAGTTAGCCACGCCCCCCCGGTATGGATTTTGAGGGGGAATACATGCTGCTGTGTTTTTTTATTTTGGCATGGAGTTCCGCTTAAAAATCCATACAAACCCGAAGGGCCTGGTATGGATTTTGGAGGACCCCATGCAGTTTTTGATTTGTCTGCCCCATTATAATCTAATTCACCCTCCCCCTCAATCCTAGTTTAAAATACACCTCTGGCTTTCCCATAAACCTCTCCTCCAGCACAGCAGACCCCCTTCAATTTAGATGCACACCATCTTCAGCATATAAGTTGTACCCTAATGAAAAGTCATATATACTAGTCACATGTAGTATATATTCATTTTTTTCTTCAGTTTGCATTTAATACTTTGATACTTATGAGTATTACTTCCTTAACCATGTGCAGCTAGATTTCGACTTCTGTCTGTTCGTTTGTTAGGGTAGTTCCTTGAGTAGTAAATATTTTAGTATGTTTGTGTTACCCACAATTTATATTTATAGATCTAATATCTCTATGATATGATTTGGTAAATTCAAGCTTTGCACTTTATATGAAAGCTTCAACACAACAATAGAAATGTATTAGCAAATGTCATAATAGCACGTGGGTCTAAAACTAACAAACAGCAATGTATCAAGTTACAGAAAAAGAAAAACTTCTATGGATCATAGGAGTGCACTCCTGTGATTCATTTTCAGCAGACAGTGGGCTAAAGCCTGCTGTCAACTCACATCACATACCTGGTCCAGGCTCTGAACAGATCCCCATATGCCTCTCAGCCAGCCGCTCCTGCCACCCCATACAGCCCAGCGCTCTAGTGAGTGTTGGAGGGGCAGAGGAGAGAGATGGTGAATGCCAGTCTCTGCAGGGTGAAGACAGAGAGCTGAGCGATCAACAGTGTTTGATCACCCAGTTGTCGGTCTTAGAGGGGGCAGGGAACAGTTGGATCTGAGATTAGTGTTGCATCAAACAAGGTAAGTATGATTGTTTTTTTTTTTTTTCTACGAATCCCATACTTCTCTTTTTAACCTAAAGAAGTTATAGAACTATAGCATAATATAAATACAAAAACTGTGAGACAGACAACACAAGGCAAGACAAGCACGTATACCTGTAAGTGCCAAACAGATGTCTGATATTTACCAGCTGTGTAGCAGGAAGGCCCCTGCTCTTTGGATCTCTTCCTGTCTCCATCCAAGACCTAACCAAATATTGACCTATCTCTCGTAGACTTGTATGAAGCCATCTTGATTAGTGGGCCTATCTATTCCATCTATTCAAATCTGACTAATCTCATCCAGAATTGGATAATTTCCCCATCCCATGTAGTTAGCATAAAGTATGCAAGTTCATAACCTTTTTGGTGGAATAATTACATTACAAGTTTCTGGCCTATTTGCAGGGAATCTATGAATTCTTGGACATATGGTCATCATCATTGTATATCTAAAGAGGGGGTCCTTTAAAGTGGACACAGTGAAAAAAAAAAAGATAAATGGTCTGGTATAGGTAATTCCTTTAGCCCCATAGTGTCTGAAATAAGGTAATACATCCAATTGTTGTCCCTTCTCACATACAATATTAGAACTGGTAAATAATAGAGCATTCTCTGTGGCACACACATGTTTAGAATATCTTATCAAACTTTAATCAAACGTATCTGCTGAATCAATCAATCAATCAATCAATCAACCACACCCCTCAACCTGAATCCGTGTTTCTAAATATATTTATACACATACCTTTATACACCACTGAACTTGTAACTTGCTTAAAATATAGTTATACAAATATATATTTGCATTCTCTAAGAGCTTGCTTCAAAATGTGGCAGTGGACATGCTTTTTTTTTTTTTAAACACTCTGAACTCCATTTAAAGCCCCTGTCACTATATAAAATGGTTAGCTTACAGACTTGATTAAATGTTGTGTTTGCTTTGCTTCAAAAGTGATGCCCCATGTCGCTTTCATGGTGCATCAAAGCATCTCCAAAGCCTCCATAGAAGTCCATAGAAGTCTATGACAAAGCTATCTTACAACACCTGCAGCTTTTGAAAGGCTTTTATTCAGCTTTAGCTTTGCTTTGTTTTGGAGGTATTGCAGGTCTGAGATATCAACACACACAGGGCATCTGCCAAGCTTAATTAAAACTTCATAAAGGCATCACCAATGCATCATCAAAGCATCACTGAAGCATCACCAAAGCATCACAGAAGTATCAAAAACACAATAAAAAAGCATGTTGAAGTGTTAGGTGTTTAATGTGTGTGTAGAAGTCAAAGCAAGTATAAATGAGCCCTAATAGGTATTACACATAAACTCCTCATATGACAACAGTTTGTGTAATGTAAATTATTTTAAACATAACATGGATTTTTTTTTAAATTTAATCAATGGTTAAAGGCAATCTAACTTCAATAAAAAGAACTTTGAATGTGCAGCAAATCACATTAGCTAGAGCAACATGTTTTCACAGAATCTGTCACTGTCTTGATTGACACAACAATTAATTACTTAACTTTAGGTGTAGATGTGTTCAATAATTGTCTGTAGTGTCCAATGCTCAGAACACAGTTAGGAGCTCTGATTCTAATTGAAGAACTCCGGAGATTTAAAAGTAATCAGTGAAAATAAAGCAGTTAATCTACTTAGCCAGCAGCATGGTAGGGGAAGCAGACCTTGTAGAGGGTCTCAAAACCTGGATTGTGCTATTAGCAGTTACTGTGGTCAGATTCAGTATCATTATCTCCTACTGACTACAATAGGCTTGTAAGGCAACCATAATCATTTGAGTTATTAAGGCAGGTTGGGCAGACCTGACATTCATGTCAGGTTCTGAAGTTGCTAGCTGAATAAAAAAGTTCTCCAAGCTTCAGAACTTTTAAGACACACTGCAAAGCAAAATGATACAGTAGTTCATCAATGCCCCTCTAGATGTTATTTGTCAAAGCATGCTACCTTTTAAGCAATGTTCCACTTAATTAAAACAAAATAAAACATTTTAATTAAGTTCCATTTTTTTCCCTATTGATTACTTGCCTATGGAAGGTAATGAAAATACTACACTGCTTAGATGATCATGATGTTACCTAATAATGATGAGGATGATGATGATAATAACAAAATAATAATAATAATAATAATAATAATAATAATAATAATAATAATAATAATAATAATTTGTTTAATAACAATACAGATTGTTCTACAACAACATATTTGCTCATATCAATATAATAGATACTGTCATACTAAGCTATTTATGTAATTTCAGCTAAAGTACACAAATAATGACATAAAGGAACATTGTCTTGATTTTATAGAAATGTAACAAGTGACAGAGAGTACAAACAGTTTGATGAAAAGATTTTCTGGACCAAGCTATTGTGAAGTAATTGCAGGTGGTTTAAAGACTGACAGATTGAATGAGAAATTAGTTCATACATATTGAAATACCTGATTCTTTAAAGCCGTGTAAAACGCTGGTGGCCTCAAAAAGGTTCAATTTAATGTTATTATTTAAAGTCTTGTTCCTGTAAATTACTTTCCTGAATACATAGACAAGTTATCCATCTATGTAAGCAAGGTATTGAAAAGTTTAGATAATTATTTTAATTTTAATTTCAGGATTAATTATATTTATTTTTATGCATTGCTAAAACGATTTTTGCTAATTATATTCTTGCAATTTTTTTGTTTACATGCACATATCCAAACTGCACCCTAATTAACATAACTGTCATACAGTTTTATTTTAATTTAGTTAGTGGCAATGTTGTAAACATTTTTTTTAATCAATGACAAAATCATGTTTATGTTGTCGCTATCCTTTTTCATAGCCAAGCTAGCTGTTCAGTGGGAAACAAAAAGGACCTAATTATAAAGTGGCAAATGTGACTTTCACAAAACGTCACTGCAGGTCAATCGTCCCAGTGCATTTCTTTAAAATTTGCAAACAATTACAACCTATGAATGTTTAGTGAATTTCACATTCACTACTTTATAAATATGTCCCTTAAGGTGTTTGCTTTCAATGATGTAGGCTTATTTAACCAGCTGAGCTCTGTAATGCAATAGTCCGATGTGAGCTTTTGAACGGAAATTCCGACCATGTGTATGCTCCATCGACTTTTGCTGTCAGAATTTTGGCCAGCAAAAGATTGAGAGCTGAGATTGAAAGCTGGTTCTCAAATTTTCAGACAGAAAAAAAACAATTGTCTGTAGCAATTACGACGAGCAAAATTTGACGCATGCTCAGAAGCATTGAACTTAATTTTCTCGGCAGAGAACTTTTGTGTGACCGTGTGTATACAAGCCAAGCTTGAGCGGAATTCTGTCGGAAAAACCATCCAAGGTTTTTCCTACAGAAAATCTAATCATGTGTGTACGGGGCATAAGGTTTTACTCCCTTCATGACTAAGCAATTTTTTTGCTATTTAGCACTGTGCTACTTTAACTGGCAATTGCACAGCCATGCAACAGTGTACACACATTAAAATTATATAATCTGTTCACACAAATACAGCTTTCTTTTGGTGGTATTTGATAGCCACTGTTTTTTTTTTATAATATAAATAGAAAAAATTATATTTTCTACTTCCTGTTATAAAAAATATATAAAAATCAAATCTCATCATACATTTCTGGCACAATGATTTTATTATATAAAAAAGGGGGAAACCTAATAACAAATTTCCACGCAGGAGATATGGACATGAAGCATAAGATAAATGTTCACACGAAAATACATAATAAGACATATTATAAAAGTATAAATTATAAAGGTGAGGCCGAGGGTCAGTGTGTTATGCCCAAGTCTTTATACCCAGGGGCTAAAGTAGACAAGGGGGAGTGGAGCTGTCCGCATAATGGGGAGAAAAAAAAAAGGGCGGCACAAAAAATAGCGGTGGGAAAGAGGCCCAGAAATGGGACAAGTAAGAAGGGGGAGGACAAAGAGGGAGTGGGAAAGAGAAAAAAGGTCTCCCAGGCTAGAGATGGGGTCAAATTAATTTTGGAGTCCTAGACTGGTCGGGTGCAAAGTAGGGAATGCGTATAACCACCACGAGGCCCACACCTTAAGAAATTTGGCATGAGAGTCGTGGAGGACACTGGACATTTTTTCATGAATAATAAGGGTCGTCACAGTATTCTTTAACTCCCAAAAGGAATCAGCAGGCTTTTTCCAGGCCTTTGCTATTGTTCATTTAGCTGCAATAAATAGGTAAGTGACTAGTTTCTGTTGGTGAGAGAAGAGGCCCAGGATTAGGCAATGGAGTAATGCAAATTTGGGGTCCTTGCATAAATGTGCATGAAATAGGGAAGATAGAAGGCCAAAGATCCTTGACCAGAATCCTACAAGATGAGGGCAAGACCACCATGTATGCAATTGATCTCCTCACTGACCACATCCCTGAAAGCATCCGTCATTGCATGATAGGTTTGACTTGGCAATGCGGGCTGTAACCCAGTACCAACATAGGAGAACTTTATAGGCTGCCATTAACATAAGAAAAGGTAGTGGAAGTGCTGTTGGCGGTTAGTAAAGAGTAGATCATAGAGATGGTGCCACAAGCCCCTGGGCAATGCTGAGAGGCGTGTTCAAAGGCAGTTATTTGATATGGTAAGAAGCCAAGATGGGAAGTTATTCAGTGTCATAGCTGAATGTAACAGAAGAGTTCGGCTGGCGGAGCTTCGTGGGTCTCTTGGATCGAGGACCACCTGAGGAAAGCGCGGGAACCAAGAAAGTGACTGACCTATGAAAATCCATGGGTAGGCCACAATCAGAAAATGTGAGGTTGTTTTGAGCCAGGTGGGAACATAGGGTTATTCAAGAGGGGGAGTAGCGGCAGGAATGGGGACAGAAGTTTGCCCGAGTACCGTATCGAGTCCCAAAATTTCAGACTGTGTCTTATGAGGGGGCTGACAGAAAGAGGTTGCATTTTTGGGAGTAGCCAGAGTAAGGCAGAGATAGGGAACAACTCGCAAATAGGCACCTCCAGAAGAACTCAGAGGGGGATGTCAGATGTTGCATGGAGAGTTGGGAAATTTGGGCTGCCTGATACTATTTTGCAATATCTGGTATGCCCAGCCTGCCCCATAACCTATGAGCATATAGAGTGGAGTGGGAAACCCTGGGCCGCTTATGTACTCAGATGAAGGAAGATTGGAGATGTGAGGCTAGGGAACCCAGGAGAGTAATGTTCAGGACAGTTGTTTTGTGTGGGTTAATTTGGAGACCTAAAATAGCAATAAAACAGATTAGAAGGGCCTGGAGGTTTGGTAGGGTGACAATAGGGTTGCCGAGGTTCATGATGGTATCATCCGTGAACATATTCAGTTCATAGCAATCTCTCGCATAGGGGACGCCATTGATTTTAGAGTCTGCCCTAAGGGCAAAGGCCAGCGGTTTGAGGGAAAGGATAAAAAGAACCAGGGACAGGGGGCATCCTTGCCTCATTCCCCTTTGAGGTAGGAAAGAAGGACGAAAGGCAACCAGCATAGCAGACTGAGGCAGAGGGGGTTGAATAGAGGGCCATCAACCATGAAAGAATCGAGTCTCCAAAAAAAACAATGCTGTAGCGCATATCGCAAATAGTCCCACAAGAGGGTATCAAAGGCTTTATATATGTCAAGCGAAAGGAGAAACCTGGGGATTTAGCATTTTTTCAGTAAGGTGATCAAGTGGACATATAACCAGGTATGAAACCAACCCAGTCTCTATGAACCAAAGAGCGCAAGTACTTGTTAATGCAAGAGCACAAGAATTTTCCTAAAAGTTTCATGTCTTCATTTAACAGTGAAATTGGGCAAAATGCCTGGGGTTCAATTGCCTCCTCAGTAGTCTTGTGAATTATAGAGATGTGAGCCTGTAATGAGTCTGAGGAGAGCAGCGCACCTTGTTTCATGCAGTTAAAGTAGGCCGTCAGGTGAGGAAGCAAGAGGGTATAAAATTTGCGTTAATATAGTCCAGTGAAGCCATCTGGGCCCAGAGCCTTTAAAACATGAATGCCACTGAGAGTCGCGCAGTCTGCCAAAGAAAGGGGAGGAAGATGAAGATTGTGGAAGATGTCGTCTGCGAGATTGAGAGGGAAGGGGGAAGGTTTGCTATAAAGTGATCCCAGAAAGTCTGCCAGGGCCGCAGAGACTTTGTTTGGATCTGAGGTGAGGTCCCCATTGGCGGAACGAAGGTGGATAGGTTTATGGCTGCAATATGTGGCATCAAGTTTCTTGGCAAACATTGCGCCCGGTTTATTTGCACAGGAATAAAATGTGTGCTTTGTCCACTGCAGGGCCTTCTCAACTCAGTCAGAGGCCAATAAATCTAATCATCATCAATTTAAGCCAAAATGTATACTTCTATATGTCTTTGTTAAAAGTGTATTTATTGGTTTGTGTGAAAGGTATAACGTCTACAGACTATAGTGTATATATATATACTAGAAAAAGATTTAGGTTTCCTAATGGACGGTCAGGCATATGTTAAGGGAGCTGTGTTCCTCTTTGGTAGGAGTACTCGTGGTATGCCTGGTGGTATGCCAGATAAAATTACACCCCCCCCTCTGCTGCCTCTCTACCTGTCACTGCTGCTTCCTCCCCTCCTGCACTGCAAAAAAAGCCTGCTCTGTCCCCCCCACACTGTCCTCTGCCCACTACATTTGTCCCCCAGCACTAATTTGCATTTTCATGGAGATCTTCCGGCTTCCTTCGCTGCCCTTGCCATCATGCCCTTGCCATCATGCTCCGGCAGGTACCCACGTGGTGGGTGCCTACCCACGTGCACCCACCACGTGGGTACCTACCGGAGCATGATGGGACGGTGATGCCTATATAAATGTGATGCAAGGCGCGCTTCCATCAGTACAGCGACAACAGGCGACGAGTCAACATCGGAAGAACAGAAGACAAGACCCTGACGTCACAGAAGACCGCGCCGGCTGCCTGTTTGAAATCGAGCTAACACACAAACATAGCAGGCAGCCAGCGCTGAAGAAGAAGGCACCGGAGAGCTGCAGAAGAACCGGGGTTCGCCGAGTCAACAGCGGAAGAGGGGAGAAGATGGAAGAAGCCCCCCGGAGTCCGGAGAAGCCCCCCCCGGAGAGGGGAGAAGACCCCCGGAGAGCGGAAGACCCCCGGAGAGTGGAAGAAGAAGCCCCCCCTGCTAATTGAGCTAATAACGAAGACAGGGGGGGCATCCGGAGCAGAATAATAAAATATTTTAAAAAGCCTTGTGTTGTGTGTTTACTAACTAACTTTTTGCCTCCAGGTGAATGGATAGGGGTACGATGTACCCCATATCCATTCACTTAGGGTGGGGGGCCGGTATCTGGGGGCCCCCTTATTAAAGGGGACTCCCAGATTCCGATAAGCCCCCGCCCGCAGACCCCGACAACCAATGGCAAGGGTTGTCGGGAAGAGGTCCTGTCCTCATCAACATGGGGACAGGGTGCTCTGGGGTGGGGGGGCCCGCAGTGCGCCCCCCTGCCCCAGAGCACCCAACCCCCCCATGTTGAGGGCATGCGGCCTGGCACGGCTCAGGAGGGGGGGGGGCGCTCGCTCGTCCCCACTCCCATTCCTGACCGGCCGGGTAGCGTGCTTTGGATACGGGTCTGGTATGGATTGTAGGGGGACCCCCTACGTCGAATTTTCGGCGTGGGGGGGTCTCCTTACAACCCATACCAGACCTAAGGGCCTGGTATGCTCCTGGGGGGGAACCCATGTCGGTTTTGAATTTAAAAATTGCCGTGGAGTTCTCCCTCAGGAATGCATACCAAATGCCGTCGCTGGAATGGGCCTTTACAATGTGTGACTAACTTTCCACATTATAAAACCAGCCCTAGTTTTGCGCAGGCACATTCGGAACTTACGCAGAAATCAAAGTGCTGAAATGCTTTGAAAATCTGCTTAAGTCCTCATTTGCATACGCAAAGCTGCATTTCAATGAGAAATGCCCCCAGTGGCGGATGCGGTACTGCATCCTAAAATCTGACCGTGTAAGTGTCTTACACATGTCAGATTTTCTGCCTAACTTTGGAAAAAGCCTTTTGAGAATCGTTTCCAAAGTTAGGCACAGGGGGCCAAATTCTCAAAAAGTCTGCGTAACTTAAATTTCAGCAGTTAAGTTACACTGACTTAAAATTTCTACCTAAGGGCCATATTCTCAAACAAGTTACACCGGCGTATATGGAGATGCGCGGCGTAAGTGTAAAGATGCGCCGTCCTATCTATGCGCCATAGTCACAGAACCAGATCCGCCAGAAATCAGGCTACTCCTGTCCGTCTTAACTAGTTTAAGTTTACGCAGCGTAGGCGTATATTTCAGCTGATGGCATCCTAGGCTGCCATAGAATTAGTATTCAAATATGCAAATGATGTAGATGCGCTGATTCCCAAACCTACGCGCGATCGGCTTAGGCTACGCGCTGTGCGCGTAAGACGATTGTCCGGCTGAAAGTTACCCCTTATAAAGCTCGGTTAACTTTGCTCCAGACCTGAGTAAGTTAGCTTGAAAAAAGCAAATACAGCAGCACCATCCCGGACGAGCAGAGCAACCAAATTTTGCGGACAACACATTCGTATGCCAACATGCCAGGGGCAGGCGTGGTCTTAGCACTGCTAGTGTGTGAGGAGGAAGAGGCACTTAGAAGGAGGAGGGCACGGAGGAGGGCACGTGAGAGGATCTACCCACAGCGCATTAGCCTCTTTGGCATGGCTGATGTGGATGTGTATCACCGTTATAGATTCAGCCCTGATGCCATCCTTGAAATTACCAGAGCCCTGAAGAATGACATCAGCAGCCCAACACAACGATCCCATGCAGTGCAGCCACTGGTGAAGGTCCTGGCAACATTGCATTTTCTTGCCACAGGCTCTTTTCAAAGAACCAGTGGAGACGTGGTTGGGATATCCCAAACCAGCATGAGTAGATGCGTGCACCAAGTTGTCCCCGCAATACTCCGACGCATGTCGCACCACATAATCAGACCCACCCAGGAGGACATGCGGCTGAAGGCAATGACAGATTTCTGCCTAATTGATGGTTTCCCACGCACTGTGGGTGCAATTGATTGTACCCATGTGGCAATACAGCCCCCCCACGAGACCGAGCACATATACCGCAACAGAAAACATTGGCATTCTATCAATGTCCAAGTGATCGTGGATGCACATGGCCTCATATGGCACGTCCGTGCAAAACACCCCGGATCCAGCCATGACAGCTTTATATTCAGGCAAAGTGACATCCCAAGACAATTTGAGCAGAATGTGTATGGGGACAGTTGGCTGGTTGGTGAGTGACATGGGTGTCAGGTATGACTGTCCCCCCCCATGATGCAGACATCACGAGGGGCACATGCATTACTAACATCCTCCTGTCTTTTCCCTTCCAGGTGACTCTGCATATGCCCTGGGACCTCATCTCATGACTCCATTCCGCAATCCGCAAACACCAGGAGAGAGAAGATATAACGAAGCACACGCACGCACCCGTGCAGTGGTTGAGCGAACATTTGGCCTCCTTAAGTCACGATTTCGATGCCTGGATAAGACTGGGGGTACCCTGCTGTATTCCCCCAACTTCGTGTGCCAAATCATCGCTGCATGTTGCGTGCTGCACAACTTCGCAGTGAGAAAGGGCCTGCAGATTGACCTACGTGATGACCTGACCCCCCAACCACCATGTCCCCCCCTAACCGAGGCTACCCCGTCTGCTGATGGTACAGCAGTCAGGAGATGTCTCGTGGAGCGAATCTTTGAACGTTAAACACAAACATTAAACATGGCACACAGAAAATACACGCATGCACACCACTGTGGTCCCTAACACACACTCCACATGCACAGAACATTGGATTAGACCGAAGTACACCGCACGGTACTAAGGAGCAGCAACGCCGCGTCAAGGCCCCAATGATGTTGCTGTCCATTCATACGTCATTCATACGGACCTGGGGAGAACTTATCACCAGCGGCCGAGGGTGACACCCCTTACTGGCAGGAATGTCACCACCCCACATTCACACACCATTCACACTGTACTCTGCAACACTGCCTGTGTGCAGCACCCAAAATAAAAAAAAAAGCTCTTAACCAGAGCAAATAATAAAATAAGCTCTTAACCAGAGCAAATAATAAAATAAGCTCTTAACCAAAGCAAATGAACAATAAATAATCACTTGCCCCGGCGCGGGCTACGCCTGGTGCCCAGGTTCCTGGCCCTCACTTGCCTGGGGGGAGCTGGGGCATCAGGTGGAGGAACATCTCCAGGTGGAGGAACATTCCCAGGTGCCTCCCTGCCTGCCTGTCTGCCCTCCAAAGCTAGTGCTATGCGGGTGAGCAATGACTCCTGGGTAGCTGTCTGGGCCTGAACAGCCCTTCGCAGGCACCTGACCTCCCCCACAAGTTCGGCAGTTGTAGTCTGCAGCTCACCCAGGCTGGTGATTGTGGCTGCGCAGTTTCCAGCCACATCTTGGAGAGCATCTGGTACTGCTCCCGAGGAGGCCAAGCTGTCGGACAGGCGCCTCAACTCCACCAAGATTTCCCCCATATGACGGGTTTGCTGGTCCTGCTGCCTGGCCAGATTCTCATGAAGCATTTCTGCCGCACCCCTTGTCCTGTGGGTAGCCCTCCTGGGGACAGGAGTGGCTGGGCCCCTTGCATAGAGTGAGGACCTGGAGGGGCTGGAGATGAGGGGGATGGGACGGGAGGGACTGGAGAGGGTGTTGGAGGACCCTGAGGGGCTGGATATGCGGGGGCTTTGTGATGGTCCTGCCACCACATGCGACTCCTCCAAAAAAAGGAAGACCTCCTGCTCGCTGTGGACCACCTCTTCCTGGACCACCTCTTCCTGGACCTCCTCTTCCTGGACCTCCTCTTCATGGACCTCCTCCTCAACAACCTCCTGCGCGGAGGACTGACCACTCCCCTCCACCAAGGCCTGTTGGCTTCCCAGGAGGTCAGTCACAGAAGCAGACTGCTCAGTGGATGATGGTCTGTGACGGCCACTGGCAGCATTGGATGGCCCCGCTTCATCCTGCTCACCTGTGGATGACACAAAACATTCACATGTTGGTGGACCCACACACTTGTCACATAACCCACCACCCCCACCACACATGCAACACACCAGAAGATAAAACACACTTACCTGTCCTCATGGGTGGCTCACTTGAGTCATGGCCCTCCAGGCCCTCCACCTGCTCCCTCCGAAGGCAGTGGGCAATCACTTCCTCCTCTTGAGTGAGCCGGGTAGAACAGGGTGGCCCCCCTCCTGTGCCCCTGGCATGCTTTGCAATGATGGCCATCTTGTTCCTGACCACACCACGCAGGTCATTCATTTTTTTCTGAATTTCCTGGGGGGTCTTTGCCTCATGGCCTAAGGCATTGACCTGGGCAGTCACTTTCCTAAGGATCTCCTCCTTTTTGGTTTTACTTGTGCTGCCACTGTCAGCACCATGGAGTCTTGAATCGTATCTCTCCATGGCAGAGACTACGATGGCCCTCTCATCTTGGCTGAAATTTTTTTTTCTCCTTTCCTTCCTGGGTCCAGGCATTGCAAAGCTAAAGAGCAAAATCTCGACACCACCAACAGAATAAATGGAGTCACTTTGCACTCGTTGGGCGCATGTGGTGACGCTTTTATACACTGGGCCGGCCCAACTCAGCAGGGATTTACGCCTACTGTTGTTTTGCGCATGCGCAGAGGGCGGGGCACGTCCGGCGCATGCTCCGTTCGGTCTGGACATCATTTGCATGGGGTCACGGTTCATTAGCATTCTTCACGCCCACATCCCTCCTACCGTCACTTGCGCCTACTTACGCCGACACATTTCAGCTCCGCGAGCGCAACGTAGGACGCATGTGGTACGGGAATATGGGAGAGCTCTCTCCAAGTTAAGCCGGCGTAGCGCAACTATGATGCGCTACACCTGAGTAAATATGCGCCGATCTACGAGAATATGGCCCTAAGTGCCTGATCGTCAAAGCACTTAGGTAGAAATTTCAGGCCGTGTAACTTAAGTGCCGCCGTCGTAAGGCGGTCCTCCTCTCCTGGGGGCGTTTAAAATTTAAATGAGGCGCGCTCCCGCGCCGGCCGTACTGCGCATGCGTGTGATGTAATTTTCCCGACGTGCAGCGCGCGAACGTAATTAACGCCGGGCGGCTTTGAGAATTTCGACGGGACACTAAAGTTGCGACGGGTGAAAAAAAAAGACGCGCCGGGAAAACAAATGATTATAAAAAAAAATGACAGCGTCGCTCAGCATGCATTCCTGAGAGGGTGAACTCCATGCCAATTTTCAAAGAAAAAAACGGCATGGGTTCCCCCCCCAGGAGCATACCAGGCCCTTAGGTCTGGTATGGGTTGTAAGGAGACCCCCCCACGCCAAAAAATTGACGTAGGGGGTCCCCCTACAATCCATACCAGACCCGTATCCAAAGCACGCTACCCGGCCGGTCAGGAATGGGAGTGGGGACGAGCGAGCGCCCCCCCCCCCCTCCTGAGCCGTGCCAGGCCGCATGCCCTCAACATGGGGGGGTTGGGTGCTCTGGGGCAGGGGGGCGCACTTCGGGCCCCCCCACCCCAGAGCACCCTGTCCCCATGTTGATGAGGACAGGACCTCTTCCCGACAACCCTTGCCATTGGTTGTCGGGGTCTGCGGGCGGGGGCTTATCGGAATCTGGGAGTCCCCTTTAATAAGGGGGCCCCAGGATACCGGCCCCCCACCCTAAGTGAATGGATATGGGGTACATCGTACCCCTATCCATTCACCTGGAGGCAAAAAGTTAGTTAGTAAACACACAACACAAGGCTTTTTAAAATATTTTATTATTCTGCTCCGGATGCCCCCCCTGTCTTCGTTATTAGCTCAATTAGCAGGGGGGGCTTCTTCTTCCACTCTCCGGGGGTCTTCTCCGCTCTCCGGGGGGGGCTTCTCCGGACTCCGGGGGGCTTCTTCCATCTTCTCCCCTCTTCCGCTGTTGACTCGGCGAACCCCGGTTCTTCTGCAGCTCTCCGGTGCCTTCTTCTTCAGCGCTGGCTGCCTGCTATGTTTGTGTGTTAGCTCGATTTCAAACAGGCAGCCGGCGCGGTCTTCTGTGACGTCAGGGTCTTGTCTTCTGTTCTTCCGATGTTGACTCGTCGCCTGTTGTCGCTGTAATGATGGAAGCGCGCCTTGCATCACATTTATATAGGCATCACCGTCCCATCATGCTCCGGTAGGTACCCACGTGGTGGGTGCACGTGGGTAGGCACCCACCACGTGGGTACCTGCCGGAGCATGATGGGACGGTGATGCCTATATAAATGTGATGCAAGGCGCGCTTCCATCAGTACAGCGACAACAGGCGACGAGTCAACATCGGGATAGGGGAGAAGAAGAACCTGACGTCACAGAAGACCGCGCCGGCTGCCTGTTTGAAATCGAGCTAACACACAAACATAGCAGGCAGCCAGCGCTGAAGAAGAAGGCACCGGAGAGCTGCAGAAGAACCGGGGTTCGCCGAGTCAACAGCGGAAGAGGGGAGAAGATGGAAGAAGCCCCCCGGAGTCCGGAGAAGCCCCCCCCGGAGAGCGGAGAAGACCCCCGGAGAGCGGAAGACCCCCGGAGAGTGGAAGAAGAAGCCCCCCCCTGCTAATTGAGCTAATAACGAAGACAGGGGGGGCATCCGGAGCAGAATAATAAAATATTTTAAAAAGCTTTGTGTTGTGTGTTTACTAACTAACTTTTTGCCTCCAGGTGAATGGATAGGGGTACGATGTACCCCATATCCATTCACTTAGGGTGGGGGGCCGGTATCTGGGGGCCCCCTTATTAAAGGGGACTCCCAGATTCCGATAAGCCCCCGCCCGCAGACCCCGACAACCAATGGCAAGGGTTGTCGGGAAGAGGTCCTGTCCTCATCAACATGGGGACAGGGTGCTCTGGGGTGGGGGGGCCCGCAGTGCGCCCCCCTGCCCCAGAGCACCCAACCCCCCCATGTTGAGGGCATGCGGCCTGGCACGGCTCAGGAGGGGGGGACGCTCGCTCGTCCCCACTCCCATTCCTGACCGGCCGGGTAGCGTGCTTTGGATACGGGTCTGGTATGGATTGTAGGGGGACCCCCTACGTCGAATTTTCGGCGTGGGGGGGTCTCCTTACAACCCATACCAGACCTAAGGGCCTGGTATGCTCCTGGGGGGGAACCCATGGCGGTTTTGAATTTAAAAATTGCCGTGGAGTTCTCCCTCAGGAATGCATACCAAATGCCGTCGCTGGAATGGGCCTTTACAATGTGTGACTAACTTTCCACATTATAAAACCAGCCCTAGTTTTGCGCAGGCAAATTCAGAACTTACGCAGAAATCAAAGTGCTGAAATGCTTTGAAAATCTGCTTAAGTCCTCATTTGCATACGCAAAGCTGCATTTCAATGAGAAATGCCCCCAGTGGCGGATGCGGTACTGCATCCTAAAATCTGACCGTGTAAGTGTCTTACACATGTCAGATTTTCTGCCTAACTTTGGAAAAAGCCTTTTGAGAATCGTTTCCAAAGTTAGGCACAGGGATACGCAGGCTGAACAGCAGTTAAGTCTGCGTATCTCTTTTGAGAATCAGGCCCAGGGATACGCAGGCTGAACAGCAGTTAAGTCTGCGTATCTCTTTTGAGAATCAGGCCCCATATGTTTGGATGGTTTTGGGGATATTTCACAAATTCTGAAAGCTGTAAGGAAAAAATTAAAACCTTCCAATTTATGGAGAAAAATGAATATTTACACTTTTGCAACTGTTTGATTTTTACCATTTCGCAAAAAAAGGCACATTTTAAAAGTTACAAATATTTTTTTTTTAACTCAATACAGGTTAATCTTTTATATTTGGTAGGAATTTTGTAAAATTTGCTGTGTTTTTATCTGTGAATAATGATTTTAGTAGATTTTTAGCAAAAATATTGGTTTGATAACATTTGCGCAAATATCGTGGGACCTTAAAAACCTGTAGCACCTTATTGTTATTATGCTGGTCATGTGCTTTCAGAAAATATATGGTCTGGCGGTCTTTTACAAACTCTAAAAGCCATAATTGAAAAATAAAAAAGCAAAGGAAAAAATTGCAAAAATGGTCTGGCTACCTGAGTGCAAAAATGGAGCACATGGCCTACCAGTGAAAGGGTCAATGGCCACTTAATTTTCTGAATGGACACATTCTGAATTAGATACACTATTCACATTCCTACCGACATTACTTGAAGAACTACTAGGATTGCAAAAGTTGCACTCACTGCTGGGCCTTGGTGTTTAGCCACCATGGAGGGGCCAAGATAGCAGGAAGGGGGCACACTGCAGAATATTTAAAAGGGATCCACTGCAGGACCATAATATAGGGCACCATGATGGGAGTAAAAGGGGGAAGGGCTCCAGGCATTGAGGAAAGGGCCCAGGCTGGGGAACGGGGGCCCTTCATAGTCTCTTGCACTGGGGCTCTGAAGGTTCTAGTTATGCCTCTGATTGGATATGTTCAGCCAGAGGTTCCATTACCACAGACAATATCATAGGAGATAGAGGACACCCTGTCTAGTGCTGTTTGTAATATCAAATGACACTGAAAGAGAAGGTCCAAACTTTGGGGCAGAAGTTTAATGTGGTTATCGCTGAGAGTATTTGTCTGTCAAGGCCAAACCTCCAAAGAACTTCAGCTACAGTATCTCACAAAAGTGAATACACCCCTCACATTTTTGTAACTATTTTATTATAACTTTACATGTGACAACACTGAAGAAATTAAACTTTGCTAAAATGTAAAGTAGTGAGTGTATAGCTTCTATAACAGTATACATTTGCTATCCCCTCAAAATAACTCAACACACAGCCATTACTGTCTAATGGCCTACAATAGATAGATAGATAGATAGATAGATAGATAGATAGATAGATAGATAGATAGATAGATAGATAGATAGATAGATAGATAGATAGATAGATAGATAGATAGATAGATAGATAGATAGATAAATAGATATACACACATTTTGTTAAATGCAATACATACAGTTCAACCTTGGAAAACAGTAAGAACACTGTAAAATAACATGTATGCATGTCCTAACATTTGACACGATCCACATTACTATGCACATTGTATGATAGCAAACACATTTTTCAGCAGAGACAAGCATGTCATTATCATTACTCTTCAATTGCTACTTCATGTTAATCTTGTTTAATGCATGTTTTTACGCTTATTAATCAATGCTATTTAAGTTTACAATGTGTTTGGACTTTATCCACTTGCCACAATGAAATATTAACAATTACACTGATGTTTCTTTTTAATTTTGTCATGGTGTGTTGAAAAGTTAATCTATATGAGGATGCAATTTCTCTTTAAATTGGTTATTTGTCCAGTTAATAGCTTGACTGTGGTCTTGACATGCTAACATTGTATCTACCCTAACATAAACGTTTGGATATCAGAATCATAGCACTCTAATCTATTACCATTACCCCTCTAATAATTTTACGCATTGTGTGTTACAAGATACATGTTTGTACACTTAGTAAATTGTTTAATTTATAGCAAAGCTTGTACCTGGACATGCTATTTTTGTTCACACATCATTGCAGGTATATAAAGCCAGAATGTTTTACCAGTCTTTAGACAGTATCTTGTGTCAAATACAAATATTTAATTTAAATGCTTAAGAAAAACATATTTTGATCTCTTTATAGTGCCGTATTGTATTTTATGATTTTTATTTTTTTTTTATTGAAAATGTCTTTAACTACTGTAAGGGGTTCGCTCGGTAGCGGGGGGGTGTGACCCCCTGGATGGGTTCACTACACACTGAACGATACAGAGAAACAGCCGAAGACGGTTGAAAACAAAGAATTTGGTTTATTCTTCCATCTTGCTAGAAACAATTGCAAGCATCCAAACAGCATAAACAAAATCAAACATAAAATAAACCCTGGCCACTTGGGGCGTCTACCTTCACCACACAGGAACCTATCTATGAAGTCTAGCACAGCCTAGTGCTGGTCAGACACTGCTGGTCATACAGCAGAAAACAAATAGTCTTTTTGATTTTTATCACACAGAAAAATCAACAGCACCTCACCTCTTCAGAAGTATTTCTGTTCACTGCTCTCCTTCACTCAAAAAGCCTCAGGATGCAGCAATCAGTAGTAATCCTCTGGATTACTAATAGAGGCCTTAACTGCCTCATTCTGAACAGCTGAAGTTTTCCAACGCCCTTAAACCTTTCTGGCTACTTCTGCAGCCGACGCCTGATAATAATTGGTGTATTGTCTAAACAAGGCAGAAATGTATCTCCCATCTGTGACAACACCCACAGATTTACCTGACTTCCTGTCACACTACCCTTTTCTCTTAGTGAAAATGCAAAATTATGGCCTCACACTTTAGTTCTCTATGTTGAAATAGCATAGCATAACACCCACATCTCCTCAAAAATGTCATTATGCTGTTTTTTTTTTTATAGAAAAGAAAAGAGGTTGTGTATTCAATTTTACAGGTGAAACTCAGAAAATTTGAATATTGTGCAAAAGTTTATTTATTTCACTAATGCAACTTAAAGTGGAGGTTCCATCAAAAAAAACAATTTTGCTTTAAACTGTAGCTTACGACTAAAAAAGAAAAAACATTTTTTTTTACTCATCTGGAAATGCCTATTGCTATGTGGTCCCATGAAATCTGCCTTTGAAACCACCTAGGATTCTGACATCATCTCCCTCTAATGCTCCTGGGAAATGTGTGTCATAATTTCCCAGGATGCAGTGCGCTGTCCAATTGTCACTCCCCATCCAAGACTTCCAGGAAGTAAGTGCCTGTAGGCTTCACAATGACCACAAGCAAAATGACAACGGTGTAGATATAGTTTTATAAACTATCTTTTTTGAATATCTATGCGGATTGGCGGCGGATTGTAAAATAGTAAGTGACCAGATTTATATTATAAAAACGCAGGATGAAAGGACATACATTTAAAACATGCTAATTGTGGTTGGAACTCCGCTTTAAAAGGTGAAACTAATATATGAGATAGATTCATTACATGCAAAGCAACATAGTTCAAGCCTTGATTTGTCATAATTGTGATGATTATGGCTTACAGCACATGAAAACCCCAAATCCACAATTTTAGAAAAATGAGAATTGTACATGCAATCAATAAAACAAGGATTGTACAGAACAATATTGGACCTCTGAAAAGTATAAGCATGTATATGTACTCGGGACATGGTTTGGGCCCCTTTTGATTCTCTATGGGGTTCAGGTCAGGCGAGTTTGCTGGCCAATCAAGCACAGTAATCCCATGGTCATTGAACCAGGTTTTGGTGCTTTTGGCAGTGTGGGCAGGTCCCAAGTCCTGCTGGAAAATGAAGTCAGCATCCCCAAATTCTGCGGAAGGAAGCATGAAGTGCTCCAGAATCTCCTGGTAGACAGCTGCATTGACCCTGGACTAAATGAAGCACAGTGGACCAACACCAGCAGATGACATGGCTCCCCAAATCAACACAGACTGTGGAATCTTCACACTGGACTTCAAGCATCTTGCAGTGTGTGTCTCTCCATTCTTCATCCATACTCTGGGTCCTTGGTTTCCAAATGAGATGCAACATTTGTTCCCATCAGAAAAGAGGACTTCGGACCACTGAGCAACAGACCAAGTGTGTTTTTCTTTAGCCCAGGTAAGACGCTTCTTACGTCATTTGTTGTCCAGGAGTGGCTTGACAAGAGGAATACAACATTTGAAGCCCATGTCCAGGATCCGTCTGTGTGTGGTGGCTCTTGATGCATGGACTCTGGCCTCAGTCCACTCCTTGTGAAAGTCTCTAACAGTTTTGAATGGCATTTTCCTGACAATCCTCTCCAGGCTGCGGTCTTCCCTGCTGCTTGTGCACCTTTTTATTCCACACTTTTCCCTTCCACATAACTTTCTATTATTGTGCTTTGATACAGCACTTTGGGAACATCCAACTTCTTTTGAAATTACCTTTTTGAGGGTTTACCTCTTCATGGAGGGTGTCCATGATGGTTTTCTGCACAACTGTCAGGTCAGCAGTCTTTCCCATGATTGTGATTCCTACTGAACCAGACTTAGAGACCACTTAAAGGCTCAGGAACCCTTTGCAGGTGTTATGGCTTAATTATATGATTAGAGTGGGACACTTTAAGCCTAGAATATTGCACCTTTTCACAACATTCAAATTTTCTGAGATTGTGGATTTTGGGGTTTTCATGAGCTCTAAGCCATAATCATCACAATTATGACAAATCATGGCTTAAACTATCCTGCTTTGCATGTAATGAGACTATCACATATATTAGTTTTACCTGTTAAGTTGCATTAGTGAAATAAATGAACTTTTGCACAATATTCTAATTTTTCGAGTTTCATCTGTAGACTGAACTTTGTCTAACTCAGGTGAATTCTGTCTAGCTCAGGTGTCCATTAGACTACACATTCATTCAGGCTGGGTTTACACTGGTCCGACAAACGCTT
Source organism: Rana temporaria (assembly GCF_905171775.1). Taxonomy (NCBI): domain Eukaryota; kingdom Metazoa; phylum Chordata; class Amphibia; order Anura; family Ranidae; genus Rana; species Rana temporaria. The sequence continues at coordinate 225,673,123 of NC_053493.1, forward strand.
CAACATTGTGAGCTCATGTCGCCTGACGTGTGAAAATCAATGTTTCCCTATGGGAGTCGTTTTTACTGGTCCAACACATGTCGGACCGACTTTGAAAATGCTTTCTGTACTACTTTGGTCTGACTTTGATCCTACTTCAGCCCATTGAATATCATTAAAGTCGGATCAAAGTCGGAACACCGTCTTGCATGCTCAGACTTTGGCATGTGACTTATGCTCTGCTGATCTTGAGGGGGAACTCCACTCCAAATTTTAAATAAAAAAACGGCATGGGTTCCCCCTCCAAGAGCATACCAGGCCCTTCAGTCTGATATGGATTTTAAGGGGAACCCCCTAAGCTGAAAAAACAGCGTGGGGTACCCCCACAATCCATACCAGACCCTTATCTGAGCACGCAGCCCGGCCAGTTAGGAAAGGGGGTGGGGACGAGCAAGCAAGCAAGCATGCCCTCAACATAGCGGGTCGGTTCTTTGGGCAGGGGGCACCCTGCGGCCCCCCCATCCCAAAGTACCCTGTCCCCATGTTGATGAGGACACAAGGGCCTCTTCCCGACAACCCTGGCCATTGGTTGTTGGGGTCTGCTGGCGGGGGACTTATCAGAATCCCAGCCCCCCACCCTATGTGAATGAGTATGGGGTACACCTGGGGGAAAAAGTGTCAAGAACAAAAAACACAACACAGGTTTTTAAAGTCATTTATTAGGCAGCTCGGGGGTCTTCTTCCTTCTGACTTCGGGGGTCTTCTTCCGACTCTCCGCTCTCTTCTCCCGCTCTCTGCTCTCTTCTCCCACTCTCCGGTGCCTTCTGCCTTCTGCTGGGCTCCTCTGCTATATTCTTCCAGCTCTTTTACTAGAGGTTGCCCGGTCTTCTCCGTTGTCTTCTTCCCTCTTCTTTTCTTCCAATGTTGACACGATGCTCTCTCACACTGTAATGCCATGTGGGCGGTGCACAACGATTTATATAGGCATGGGGCGTGGTTACCGGGTGATGTCACCCAGTGACCCCGGCCCCTCATGACATCACAGTCCCATCAAGGAGGGGGGCCACTTGCTCATCCCCACCCCCTTTCCTGACCGGCTGGTCTGCGTGCTCGGATAAGGGTTTGGAATGGATTTTGGGGGGACCCCCACACCGTTTTTTCGGCCTAGGGGTTCCCCTTTAAATCCATACCAGACCCAAGGGCCTGGTATGCTGTTGGAGGGGGAACCCATGCCATTTTTTTATTTAAAATTTGGCGTGGAGTTCCACCTCATGATTCATACCAAACACAGTGCCTGGTTTTGGCAGGGATCCAAGGGGAAAATGAATGTTATTAAGGGTCAAAATCAAACACCAATCAAGACAAAGGTATGGAAACAGAAACAGGAGGAGAAAAATATACGAAATGGGGAGACAAAGAAAAACTGCCAAAAAAGTTACCTAAGATTCCTAAGTGATCAATAAGGGTCCAATAGTGCACAGTGGCCACAGAAATATCGACCACAGGGAGTGTCTAATTCAACTGGCGGGATTGTAGACAATATGATTGACAATGGATTTACAATTAGAGAGATTTTTGAGGGATTTTTTTTTTTTTTAATAAAGGTCTTGTGAAATGTTTTAGTGTCTTTATTTCTAGTTTACAACTTTTTTTGTGAACAAGCAATGAGATAATGTACCCTGATCTCCTTCACATGTAAGGAGGGTGGTATCTAGGAGCCCTCTTATTAGTAAAAGAGCTTCCGGATTCTGATAAGCCCCCATCAACACACTTTACAACTACCAGCCAGGGTTGTGGGGAGGAGGCCCTTGTTAACATTGGGACAAGGTGCTTTATTGGGGGGAGTGCCATGCTGAGGACATGTGGCCTGGAATGGTTCAGTAGGGGGGGGTCATACATGCTTATTCTCTGGTCAGCCAGGCTGCATGGATTTCCTGGGGGACCTCACACATACTTGGGTAGATCCACGTACCTGGGCACATCTTCCCGCCGGGCGTAGTGTATCTAAGATACACTACGCTACCGCAACTTATTTATTTTTTTCGAATCCCCAAAGAATTTGCGCCGTACGTTGCGGCGGCGTAGTGTATCTCTGGCGGTGTAAGGGGCGCAGAATTCAAATGGATGTAATGGGGGCGTGTTTTATGTTAATACGTTTTGACCCGACGTAAACAACGTTTTTTTTAACTGCGCATGCGCCGTCCGTGGGGGTATCCCAGTGCGCATGCTCGAAATTAACCTGGAACAAGCCAATGCTTATGATGGTGACGTCATTCTACGCAAATCCCTATTCGCGAACGACTTACGCAAACGATGTAAAAAATTCAAAATTGGACGCGGGAACGACGGCCATACTTAACATTGAGTACGCCACCATATAGCAGCTTTAACTATACGCCGGAAAAAGCCAAACGAAAACGACGTAAAAAAATGTGTACGTTCGTGGATCGCTGGAAATAGCTAATTTGCATACTCGACGCGGATTTAGGCGAAAACGCCACCTAGCAGCCGCCGAAAAATTGCATCTAAGATCCGACGGCGTACTAAGACGTACGCCTGTCGATTCGATCCCAGATGCCGTTGTATCTTGTTTTGTGGATACAAAACAGAGATACGACGCAGGAAATTCAAAATTACGCCGGCATATCAATAGATACGCCGGCATAATCCTTTTGTGAATCTGCCCCTTTGTTTTTATGTGAGTTACCCTCTTAGGATCTATACTAGACTCAAAAAGGTTGATTTACTAAGAGAGCACAAAATCTAGTGCAACTCTGCATAGGAATCAATCACCTTCCAGGTTTTTGTGCTAGCATGCACAGCTGCACCAGATTTTGCATCTGGTGTGTATATATACAGTATATATTTTTTAATTCTTGTTGTAATGATAAAAAGTATGCAGTTTAAATTGCCATAAAACTGGAATCAATATTTTAAGACGGTGATCGGCTTTCAAGTAAAAATTATCCAAGTAGCACTTCAGCTGCCCAATCACTTTTACGGATCTTGGAATTGGGCCACCCTCCTACCGCTGCCTACCACAGTTGCTAGGCTCTCCTATTTCACCAGAGAGCCCTGGACTGCTGCAAGGGGTCAGGTCAGCTGCAGACAGAAGGACAAGAAACATTCATGCCTTTCTCTGCTCTGTGATGAATGAAGCCGGAAGCAATTTAGATTTTGCCACTTCTAGTTTTGGTTCATTGCTTACCTGACTAGTACTGGCCAGGGAAGCAGCCATTCAAACAGATCTCGATTTGATTAGCTGTTTTAGAGGGCAGAGGAGGGATATTAATAGAATACCTGTCACTGCTCAAGTTATCACAAGGGATTTTGTTCATCCCTTGTGATAACAATAAAGTTGAATAAAAAAAAGTGTAATACAATATAAATACAATAAATAATAAAATAAAAAAATAAAGCTCCCCATCTCCCCATGCTCATGCGCTCAAATGCATGCATAGGTCTCACATGCATGTGTAAACATTGATTACACAACACATGTGCACTACTGCCATGAACGTCAGAGTAAGAGCAATACATTAAGAACCAGAGTGTTAACTAGGTTATGTGTATATGTGAATATGCGTCAATCATTGTAGGAAGATTTACATATACACAGCTAGATCTGAGAGTGCACTTGGAAGTTCAGTCGCTGTAGATCCGAGGGGGACATGCAAGGGAAGTAAAAAACATCATTTTAGCTTGCACATGATTGGATCATAAAATCAGCAGAGCTTCCTCTCATTTCAGATCTACCCCTCAGATTTACAGCGACTGCACTTCCAAGGGCACTTTCAGTGCACTTTGCACTTGTAGTTTGCACTTGTAGTGCAAAGTGTATTTACCTTTCGTAAATAACCCCCAATGTACAATACAAGTATGGAGTTAGTTAACCTCTCAACTTCAGTTCTGAGCATGCTGACTGTTATGTGTCCCAACACAAAAAAGAGTGCACAGCTTGGTGACAAAGCATTATATCCCCTCGTCTTTCTGTACTATGGCTATAATATAAATATAATGTTCCCTAATCGGACACTCTACCTAGCAAATGTATATTGGGCACAGCCTGATTGGAGGATTCAAATACGACTGCCGTTTACAACCTATGTGGTATATAAGGGAAAACAAAACCTTTGAAGTGGAAAACTATTTACAGTAATATGAACATGACGCGCAATGGTTTAAATATATATCCATCTAACTAAAATAGGTTTCTAATTAAAATGTTATTTACATCAGTTAATGAAGATTTCACATAAACGCATTATCCAACACAGCGCTCACATTTAACTCTAAACTGGTAAACTGTAAAGGCTTTTAAAGCATTGCAATATTTTAAATCCTTAATTGTTTGGTGTCAATTTACTCAGTGCAACTTTGTCTTTTATATTTTACCGAAAAAATGGTATTATATTGTGCTTGTGCGCACTAAAATGCATGTAGGTGTATTTTTTCCAGAAAGATTGCATTTGATAAATGGCTGCACAAATATCATGTGACATAAAAAAGTTTAACAACCACAATTTATTCTCCAGAGCTTCTACTTTCAGAAAATATATAATATTTGGGGGTTCTAGCTTCTAAGTAAGTAATTTTCTATATTAAAAAAATGCTTATTTTGTCATGTTTGTGAGAAATATCAAAATTGGCCCAGACAGCAAGTGGTTAAACTCAGCAGCACACAAATCCCTCCAAAGTTCCCTCAAAATACATAGCAGAACCTTGGAGGGGTCTGTTTGTTGTTTGTTTGTTTGTTTGTTTTTTCCAACAAAGAAGCTGCCCATGTCATTTGCAGGCAAATACATATAAAGCAAATAATAAGCAGCATAATTGGCAAAACATAAAAATAAATTACAAATAAATACAACACAAATGTGCTTATGTTATATATAAATACACACATTAGATGTCAGCGCTATATGGTAATATTCCATAACACATACAGTAACTTCCATAATCTGTGAATTACGTTTAAGGAAATTGATGAACCAGAATGTCAAATTAAGTGCTTAAAGTGGTTGTAAACCTCTATTTATCTCTCTCCAAAGTGTGATTTATTTCTGGTGCTTTTATCCTCTGTTAGAGCATCACCTACTTTTTAAAAGTTTTCCTGACATATAAGAATCATTTTTGTGTTGGGGGAGGGAGCTCAGAAAAGAGCTTGTCTATGCATAACACAATTTGTCTGCTGTGTGGAGGGGGGGGGGGTGTGCCTTTCCTCTAATCAGCTCTCACACAGTGTAACTGCAATCTCTCTGCCCTCTCCTCTGTGCTGCTGACAGATGAAGAAACATTTTTAATATGATCTGCACATTTGATGAGGTGTAGACAGGAGAAGACTGCAGCAAAACCTGAAAAACCTATGTAGGAGGATTTGTTTCCTCTCTATCTACAGTATCATTTGAGGCTGTTCACTCCACTGGACATATGAGAGGGTTTACATCCACTTTAAATCACTTTAAATCTCTGTAAAATGCATTCAATCATTTGTAAGGTCAACCTGCCAACTTGGGGTTCTGACCCCTTCTTCCCAACTAGTGGTCCTCAGCCACTTTAAACATGAGGTTTGGATGTCTTGCTCTTCCATCACCCACACCCCCCACCCCCCCTTTTTTTTTGAGAATGGGTGTCTGGTGTTTTTGGCTACTCTTCCTACCCTAATGTGATTTAGGTTTTCCTCTAGACCCGGACACACATTACAGAACTGAATTTAACAATTTCTTCTGTTGCTACACAGCCAGTCAGAAAAGGGGGTGGGGATGAACGAGCGCCCCCCCTCCTGAGCCATTCCAGGCTGCATGCCCTCAACATGGGGGTAGGTGTTTTGGGGCAGGGGGAGCCCTGCGGCCCCCCCACCTTAAATAACCCTGTCCTCATGTTTATGGGGACAAGGGTCTCTTCCCGACAACCCTGGTTGTTGGTTGTCGGGGTCTGCGGGCGGGGGCAGTGAAGAGTGAAATAAAAATGAAATCCAAGCTATGCCTGACCTCCAATTTAACCCCGGAAGGACCCAGAGGGCTCTGCCCCCAACACCATGTGTGGATGGCTGATATGTGAGTGCAGGAGGCACCCAACATCAAGGGGAGGCACACATACATGAATGCACCCCCATGCCATCAGATGGTAAAGTGCGTCCAGCTGTGCTTATGTCCGCGAAAACGCAGACACCACGCTTCTGGTGCCTAAACATGGTGTGTAGGTGTCCCCATCCACCAAAAAAACAGATGGGGACAGCAGGAGACACAGAAAAGCCTCCCTTTATACACATCACAGCTCCCAATGCGAGACAGGAAAGTGCACCCACCAGGGGATCGCACAGAGAGCCAGGATATACAACAATACTGGGATAATAATTCAGTTGGAATTTAACATGTCATTTAATCTCTGCGGCCTCACAGAAGTGTTTCTGTATCTGTGAGGCCAGAGACCGTATATGCATACCTGTGCTTGTGCTAGGAGCATGCTGCACAGCTCACACCAAGACTCTCAGTTCCCGGTCACCTGATCGCTGTGATAGCCTCTGATTGGCCACTGTGCAGCCTACCCATGTGTTTTTCTTTCTCCTCTACATGGTAGGAAAGATACTTGGGGTTGACGTACTATAAATGGAAAGTGTCAAATTGGGTGCAGCTGTGCATGGTAGCTAATCAGCCTCTAACTTGTTTAATTAAGCTGAATTAAAAAAAAAAAATGGAAGCTGATGCTGATTGGTTTCTGTGCAGAGCTGTACCCGATTTTGCACTCTCCAGTTTTAGTAAATCGACTCTATGGCATTTTTTTTCTCCTTGCAGGCAAGAAAGATATAAACAATCAAAGGGATAGATAGATAGATAGATAGATAGATAGATAGATAGATAGATAGATAGATAGATAGATAGATAGATAGATAGATAGATAGATAGATAGATAGAACAAGGCTTAGTCTCGGTCAAGGTCATGTTCACAGGCCATGATCACTATATTTTGGGTGGGGGTATTTTTTAAGTATTTTCTTAATAGTATCAGTGTCAGTTAATGTCAGTGTGTTTTAGATAGGATAAAAACAAAACAAAAAGCACACTATTGTTGAAATTAGGGTTTACCCCTAAAAAAGGAATTTCTGTGGTACTTTTTAAAGTGCTTCACTGTTTTTATGTATATACTGTTTAAAATATTCTAATATAGTGTTAAAACATTTTAATACATTGTTGGTACTTACATCTATATATCTATATATTTACATCTATTAGGCAGTAATGACACCTAACAATGCTGGTAGCACTGGGCTAAGTGATATCCTGCCTGACAGTTCCACACACAGTTGTGGCACAAAAGCCTCTTAACAGAACACCAATAGTATCAATGAAGCTCTTTGAGGTAAGTAACCATTAAACTCCTGATTTTCAAAGGGACTCATTACTGGCCACCAAAAAAAGGAGGAACTCACTGCTGACCACCAATGAAATGGGGTTTTTACAAGTATCCACCAATCACACAAGATATTCAGCTTTGTATTATATCTGTTTGATAAGTGCAAAAAAAATACCTGTTATTATTGTTGAAAGTCAGAGTTTTGCATACTTTGAGGCTGGGTTCACACCTATGCAAATGTTATACGGTTTTCCCTGCATCCAATTCACATGACAGGAGATTGTGACCGTCTCTCTATGGAGCCGGTTCACATATCTCAATTGCGGCTGTGGTCTGGCTTGCACAGAAAACTCTGTGCATCTTTGGTTCCATTTCACTGCCAAATTCAGGCAAAAATTTGGCCCCCATTCATCCCTAAAATGAAGAACAGGGAAGCACTGGACCGCTGCTGTGAGCTGCATATGTCAGAGGTGTGACTTAATGTTATCTCAAAGCCCTTCTGGTTGGTATTTTGAAATACAGAATGATTAGTCTTTATGTTATAGAGACCTGAGTGTGGGAGTGGATCAGTAGTTTATTAAAAGACAATGAGCATGTCTCCTGTTGGAATGGACCCGAAGCTTTGTTTGCTGGGTCTGCTGCCAGATATAGAGGTAGATAAGTACCAGGCTATATTTGTGTACAAGTCATTGTTCCTAGCCAGAAAGGTAGTGGCCAAGGCCTGGTTTCAGGCGACGGCCCCATCGTTGAGAGACTGGAAAAAGGAAATAAATGTGGTCCTTTTGTATAGGAAAATTATCTATGTTCATAGGGGGCGCCCACAGAAGTTTGCCAGTGTGTGGGACAGGTAGCTGGAGGACGGGGAAACTTGTACTGTGTGACTATGGGGTTGTTATCTTAAAGGTGGGCTGCAGAGAGTAAAAGTATAACTCCAGAAAGAGGAGCTGATATATGTTTATTCTTCTATGCCTATCACAGCTGTGTTTTACTATGCATACTAATACGTAAGCTTATACGGGTTTATGTTGTTAGTTCATGACAGCAATGTTACTGTTGGTATCTTCTGTGCACCGTAACAAGGTGGATTTTTTCTGTGTTGTATACTTGTATGCCGTGATTACATCTCAATAAACTTGTTTTTTCTGGTTAAAAAAAAAGACAATGAGCATTGCTGACAACACTCTGCCTCCAAACATGCTGTCCATTGTCATCCCACAACAGGGGTTAAGAGTGGAGGGAATTTCTTTCTAATAAACAGGTATTTTTCTGTACTTTCAGAAATGGAACATGGCAAAATGTGCAGCATCTGCATTTCTTTTAATTTTACTTTGACATATTCTTGCTAAACACAAATAAAAGAAAGCACCTACTTCTAACTGCAAATGAAAGGTGGCACTCACAATTCACCTCCAATAAAATAGAACAAAGTGTTCATGCTCTACTCTTTTAGTAAGTAAACCCCATAATGATTGCTCTGTATCCATATTTAATGTGCAGAAATGTGTATTTAATGGAAGACTTAAAAACAAAGGGCCTGATCCACAAAAGGGATACGCCGGCGTATCTACTGATACACCGTCGTATCCCTGTTTCTATCTATGGAACTGATCCACAGAATCAGTTTCACATAGATAGGGAGAAGATCCGACATGTGTAAGGGACTTACACTGTCGGATCTTAGGATGCAGTACCGCAGCCGCCGCTGGGGGCATTTCTCGTCGAAATCCAGCGTTGGGTATGCAAATTAGCACTTACGGAGATCCACAAAGCTTTTACGCTTCGTTTTTTCTCCGTAAGTATTAGTTTGCCGTCGCAAAATTAGGGCTGCTTTTACAAAGTGTAAAGTTAGTACACCATGTAAAAGTAGACCCTTCTTTCCCGACGCAACTTTTTTTACCCGGCGCGATTCACAAAACTTGGCGTAACGTAATTTCGTGCAATGCACGTCGGGAAAATCGCGTCGGGAGCATGCGCAGTACGTCCGGCGCGGGATCGCGCCTAATTTAAATGGGACTCGCCCCATTAGATTGGGCACGCCTTGCGCCGGCCGGATTTAAGTTACACCGCAGAAAATTTCTAGGTAAGTGCTTTGTGGATCGGGCACTTAGGTAGAAATTTTCCGGCGGTGTAACTTAAATACGAATATTTAAGTTACACCCGCTGGCTGTGGATCTGGCCCAAAAACCTTAGTCCTGTAATTTAAAGTATGGTCATCTTTAAGAATTGTGTTTGTGGCACAGTAGTTAAGGCATATTTTGAGGGCACAAAGACTGTGGCAAATGTGTGCACTGTATATAGTGAAAAGGCTCAGGTTATTATTAACCATGCCCCTTTAGAACGCTGTCAGTGAGTTGTGAATATGCTCTCCTAAATGTGCCCAAGGATGCCCCAGGTCTTTCACAATCCTAGAAATTGATTATTTTTTCCTGGGATCAGGTTTATATTTTCAGGTACCATTTTGATGCGCACACTAATGCCGCGTACAGACGGTTGTTTTTTTGTGATAGAAAAAAACAACGTTTTATGTGATGAAAAAAAACGAAGTTTTTCAAACTTCATTTTCAAAAACGATGTAGCATACACACCATCGTTTTTCCAAAAGCTCTAGCAAAGCGCAGTTACGTTCAGCACCTCCAACGGCACTCTGTTCCATTCAAACTCGCGTCCTAACTTGCTTCTGAGCATGCGCGGGTTTAAAAACGTTGTTTTAAACGTCGTTTTAGCCTACACACGGTCATTTTTTATGACACAAAAAACGAAGTTTTGAAAAACGACACAATAAATTGAAGCATGCTTTAAATTTTTTTTTCGTTTTTCTGAAGACATAAAACAAAGTTTTCCCCACACACAGTCATTTAAAATTACGTTTTTAAAAACGTTGTTTTTTTTACATCACATAAAGAGACCGTATGTACGGGGCATTACATTCCTAATAAATACATTTTTTTCTTTGTCTTTCTTTTAATAGAATAAATAAATAACATTATCAAACTGAATGTGTCTAAAACGTGTTAGTTTTTACAAATTTTTCTTGTTGCATAAAATTGTATTCGGCAGATGCATAATGGCATGCTTGTATGCATGTGACCTTTTCATAATGCTGTACTCTTGACCTAAAGTGATTGATTTTTTTTCTCCTCTCATTTAAAATGTATGCATGTGATTTTTTAGAGAGTATATTAGAAGACTTTCACAATATGTTGACATCTTCTAACACAAAATCCTCAGAGTTACTTTTATTCTCATTATTCTTTTTTTACAAGTTATTACACTAATGTTTTGCCATTTAAAACTACAGTTGAAAGTTTTGACAATTTTTATGATTTACACCACATAACCTTTAGAAATACTGTAACATTTTCAATCTCTATACAACATGTGTTGTTTATGTTGCAGTAGAGACTTCAGTATCCCATTTTGTTTAATTATTCTCTCTTATTTCCTGCTCATTTTCCTTTAGATATGTCAGAATGTGCAACATTTAGAATTGTCAAGTTCATTTGCTTTAAAAGTCAGTAAAGTTTCAAGCGATGGACTTAACTTTTTCAATGTCGTAAAGAAGTCTTACTAGGCTGGCTGTGACAGGCTATAATAATGATTGAGGAATATAAACAAGCTCAAGTAGTTCATTTTGCAAAAATAACTTTTGCAAAATCAGGATCTCAATGTTAACCTCCTGAATGGAAGATGAAATAAAAAAAAAAAAGATATGTATCTCAGCTTGTGTTCTAATATCTATTTAGAAAAATGCACCTTAAATAAAAAGAAAATACAGTTTTAATTATAATAAATAGTATAATGCAGCAGTAGCTGCAATGCATATAAAAGTTATTGAGTTGAATTTAAGATATTATGGGTTTTAAGTCCTGATGTCATTGGTACATACCTGATTCAACATTCCAATCACCAATATGCAGTATTACACTCAATTTGTCAATATACATTTGGTGGGGTTAGTGGACATTTCATGCAGTTGTTAAAATAAAATTCCGACCCAAACTTTTTTTCTATTTTGGGGCATAGTGAAGAAGAGTTATAACCTCTGTCAGGTTTTTATTGTTTTTTGCTCTTCATTAGGAATACTGTTGTGTTTTATGTCTTATTGCTCACTGGTGCAGATATTGAGTGGAAGTCTACAACTATACAGTTGTAATTTGTACAGAAGAAAATAAACTGAATACATTCTGGTGATAGATCTTAACCACTTCAATACTAGACACTTTTCCCCCCTCCCTGCCCAGGCCAATTTTCAGCATGCAGCACTGTCACATTTTGAATGGCAATTGCGTGGTCATACAACATATTACAATTTTAATTTTTTTGACATTTTTGATTTTTTTTTCTTTCGGTGGTGTTTGATCATCACTGGGTTTTTTACATTAAGCTAAATAAACAAAAAATAAACAAATGTGTCTTTCTTCAGAGATTTAGGCCAAAATGTATTCTGATGCATTTCTTTGGTGAAAATAACCCAAAACAGTGCATATTATTTAATCTGTAGGAAAAGTTACAGCATCCTTAAATTACTGTACATATTTTATATTTCAAAATCTATCAATACTGATGTACCAATTGGCCTCATTTCTCATTTCTTGAGGCCCAAAAATGCCAGGATGGTACAAATTTCCCCCAAATTACCTATTTTTGGAAAGTAGACAATCCAAGGTATTTAGTAAGAGGCATGGCAAGTTTTTTGAACTTGTAATTTTTGGTCAAATTTTTTTGAAAAATGAATACATTTTAACAAAAAAGTTTTTTCACAATGTATTTTTACATAATGTCACCATGACAGTACAGCATCATCATATAACTGGTGTGGGGGTGATCATTGACACTCACTGGTCATAGTATGCCAAAAAAATAATACTATTTTTCAATTTTTTGTATATATTTTTTTTAAATAAAAGATAACAAATACAAATATCACAGTGATAACATCATACAAATATAGAGTACGGTGCTTCATAAAGTATCAAAAGTAATGCCTTAAAGTTTACATATATTTGAACATATCACAGTAGACATTAATAACATTGTTAAGGTTAAACTGCAAATTACAATCTATTGCTGTGAGTTATCACATTACCATCTATAATCTTTATAGGGTTCAGTAGAGTATGAGAATGTGAATGGAGTCAACATAAAATTACATAAAACGTATTGAAGAAAGAAAATTCAGGAAAGGAAAAAAGAAACAATAGGACTCAACAACTCAGGACTCAGAGAAAAGCTACTTAAAATCTCAGAGAAGGGGGGCGTGGCTTGGCACCGGACCCGAATGGCTGCCTGATTCCCGAGCTCCCGTCCACAGGAGATAAGCACTGCTCTTAGCCGAGCCATCCGCTGCCAGTAAATGGGGAAAGTATCCAAGGGAGCCTCCCCAACCAGGTCCCGCTCGCCCAGAGGCTCCGGAGCGCAAAACGAGCGCGTAATTCCGGACATCTTCCGGACCCAAGTACGCGAGGCCCCGGCTTCAAATCGGGCCTACTCGAGCGCCGCACGCTCCTCCAGCCTCAGCCCTGCAGGTAGGAGACGATCCCAGCCCCAAGCCATGACCACCACTACAGATGCCTCACAGCCCCTGTGCATACAGGACCTCCGATCAGTGGCAGAGGACATTAAAGCCACGCTTTTCTCTGCCATCACAGACCTCAGGAGAGATGTGCAGGCCATGTCAGTGCGGCTGGAGGATGTGGAAGAAACAACATCCCGCCATGACACTGCTATCCAGCAATTGCAGGCCTCTTCCCATTCTAATGAAAGGCAATTAAGAGATATCCAAAGACACATGGAAGACTTGGATAACAGGGGGCGTCGCCACAATATTCGCGTACGGGGCATCCCCGAATCCGTCGAAAACGCGCAAATTACTAAAGCCACTATCGCCATCTTTAATGATCTTCTTGGCAGACCCCCTGAAACACATATTGAGTTTGAACGCTTGCATAGAGCTCTAAAACCTAGAAGCAGAGATACCGATCCCCCTAGGGATGTGATCGGCTGTCTCGTGAACTTTAAATTGAAAGAAGAAATTCTCCGCAGGGCCAGAGACCGTAGCTCCCTGTCATATCTAGGAGCGGAAATTAAACTGTTCCAAGACCTCTCGCCTATTACTCTTCAAAATAGGAGAGACCTACGCCCTCTTCTCGATCTCCTGCGCTCTAAAGGCATTCAGTATCGATGGAAGTTTCCCTTCTGCCTTTCTGCTTCCTTTCAAGGTCGCACAGCAAACCTGCGTCTACCAGAAGATTTGCCCGCTTTCTTTCATACACTGAATCTTCCCCGCATTGACATCCCGGATTGGTACACTACCCTTCGCCCGCCACACATGAGAAGATCGACTTCCACCGATGCTATTCCAGTCCGTGATGACTTCCACTTAGGACGCCGCAGACACACCTCGCCAAGGGAACCCGACATCTCGGACCACCAGACTGCTGTCCAAAACAGCCCAACAGCTTCCCCAGCTCACAGGAGAGCACGCCGCGAACAACCTGATGAGATGATAGTCTCCCTGCCCTCCTTCACACCATAAAGACATGCTCTCACAGAGACATCAAAAGATAACTTTTCTTTTTTCTCCCCAGTACCCGTCAGCCCCGGATGTCCATGACTGCTCTACTCTACAGTTCCCAGCATTCTGATCCGGATCTACTGACTGCAACCTCTCTGGTTCCGTAAGTCTTTTACCCCGCCGGGGAGACACCCCAAGTCCCGATAGACCCTCCCGAGAAACTTGGTGGCTCCCCCTGCCCCCCTTCCCAACCCTCTGATCCTTGCCTGCCCCACCCCGTCCTGGCCGGCTTCCAATGCCTCTTATACCGAGAGACTTTCCGCACTCAGGCCCCCTGGTCACTGTCACTAGGCCTGCCTAGATTCGAGATCCAGAGACTGTTATTTTTTCCCTTTTTTTTTTTTTCTTTCTCGCTTCTCCATTGCTCTGTATAGCACTGTACAAGGGGGGTGTTACTACACAAAAGTCGAGTTCCCGCATGCATATGATCACAGACCTAATCCACCTTTCTGGCCTTTACCCCACCCAAACTTAGAATGCTATACCATTGTTAACATACACCCTTTCTGTGGGTAATAGGTCTAAGGCTGCAATACCTACCCCCTGATTGGCTGCATGCACAGCTCTGATTTTCTTTTGATTGCTTCACCCGGGGGGGGGGGGCAAAGGGAAAGGTTATTTCCAGATTACACTGTATCAGAGGGCAAAATTTCTTTCACTGATTGAAAGGCTTACGCATCGGTCACTCCCGAACAAGGGGTGTTCGACCCTATCAACTCAAACACAATAACTGCCCTCTTATATCTCTTGGAACATTGACCACGTATGGTTTTGTACCACTCCTGGTCCAACCTATGCTGGTATAGCCTAGACAACCTATCTGACGCTATTTTAAGAAGCTACTTGACCAGATACAATCACATGGGAAGTGCTGCTCTCTGATACAGGCTCAGTTATAATTATACTCATATTTTGTTTGTTTGTTCACGTTAAATGATTTTCTGTTATATCTCAGGGTTATAGGATCCCCTCATCTTAAATTTGGGTATATAACGTTAGATGAAGAGGATCTCATACTATTATTCTAGGTTCTAGGTTCTACCTCACTATCAAATGTTATGTTATGTAAGCTGCTCAACTGTCTATAACTGCTTAACCTGCATGCTGAATGACATCATATAGTACTTGATTCATGACTCCCTGGAGTCTAGACCCATAGCCATCCTATCTACTACAACACTTATTGGCTCCTTCACATATCCTGCTGCATAAATCTCCTGTGGACGAGAGATACTGACTCCTGACCGTTCCACACCGGTTCTTACCACCTCTCCACGAGACAGGAACATACCTGCTCCTGTCGAACCTTACCGGATACTTTAGTATACGAGGGGAGGTCACATATAACCTCTCCGACTCTGGTAATTTGTCCACTTCGGTGACTTTTATACCCTAGCTTACCTACTTATCCTCCCCCCCCCCTTTTTTTTTTCCTTTCTCCTTCTTTCTTCCTTTCTTCCCTTCTTTTTTTGTTGTTTTTCTTTTTCTCTCTCTCTCATCTTGCTCCATCTCTCTTTCTTTTCCTCCTCTGTCTTCCTTTTCTCCCCCCCTCTCCCTCCTTCACCTTCTCCCTCTCTCCCTTATACTCCCGCCTCTTCTTTCTCTCCCCCCCTTCTACATCGCAGTCTCCGCCTCTTCCGCATCCTTTCCAACACAAAGCGATTCCAGATTCCATCCCTCTCTCATTATTTGTGCTCATACAAGTGAGGCCAACCACCTCACATCGGACCGTCCTCTATTACAAGTATAACTACACACTTGTCTCACCATGTCGCACCTAAGCTCCACAAAAAAAACCTCCACGCTTAAAATAGTATCCCTGAACACAAAGGGCCTCAACATCCCAGAAAAACGTAGCCAAACTCTTGAGTTGATGGCCAAAATAAAGGCAAATATAGTGTTCTTGCAAGAAACACACTTTCACACAAACAAAATCCCTAAGCTTACCAACCACCTTTTCCCAACAATATACCATGCTACCAACTCACTCGCTAAAACCAAGGGGGTTTCAATCCTACTTTCCAAAAATTTAGACTGGCAACCCATAGACTCACTTATAGACACAGAGGGCAGATACATCTTCCTTAAGGGCCGTCTCCAAGGGCGACCAGTTACCTTAGCTAACATCTACAGCCCCAATACTGCTCAAGTAAGCTTCTTCAGATCCATCTCAAGATTGCTCTCAGACTTTCAATCCGGACTGACCATTCTAGGGGGAGATTTTAATGTTGCATTATTCCCAATTTTGGACACCTCCACTGGAACAGCCTCCCTACCATACAGAGCAATTAAACAAATTAAACTACAGATCCAAGATCTTCTTCTACACGACACCTGGCGCGCCCTCCACCCCGACGAAAAAGATTTCACTTTTTTCTCAGCCCCCCATAACAAATACTCCAGGATCGACTACCTATTCCTATCCCAGAAAGACCTTCCATTTCTCTCCACTGCCACTATTGAACCAATGACATTATCAGATCACCATCCAATTACAATGACCCTGAGCTTCCCTAATGAACACACTTCCAAAAGTATCTGGCGCCTCGACTCGACCTTACTTACCTCAGAAGAGGTGGTCGAAGACGTTCGTAAGTGCATACATACGTTCTTTCTAGAAAATAACACATCCGACATAGCCCCACTCACCCAGTGGGAGGCCCACAAATGTGTAGTTAGGGGGAAATTAATTTCCCTTAAGGCAGCCCGCCGAAAAGCCC
This sequence comes from Rana temporaria, assembly GCF_905171775.1. Taxonomy (NCBI): domain Eukaryota; kingdom Metazoa; phylum Chordata; class Amphibia; order Anura; family Ranidae; genus Rana; species Rana temporaria. The sequence continues at coordinate 225,689,746 of NC_053493.1, forward strand.
AACAACGTACAATTACAGACATACTCGACAAGATCAAGGCCCTTGAACTCACCCACAAACATTCTCAAGCGCAACAAACTTACCATGAGCTTACCCATAATAGGAAACTCCTGCGTGAAGAGTTGAATCGCAAAACGAGACGCAAATTTGTCCTGCACCAAAAGCTCTTCTACGAATTCGGAAACAAATGCGGAAAATATTTAGCGAAAGCTCTCCAAACCAAAAAAGCACAGGCTACTATACACGCTATCAAAGATTCGCAAGGAAAGGCCTTCATTACGCCGACAGATATAGCAATGCAATTTGAGACCTATTACTCCAATTTATATAATCTGCCTAAACATGCAACAAATCACAAGAGCCTTGAAGCCCGCCACACATTAATCAAATCTTTCCTTGACAAACACTGCCCCAAACTTATAAACAGTGATGATGCACACAAATTAGAGCACCCCATTTCAGAAGAAGAACTAAAACTAGCAATCAAAATGCTTAAAAATGGTAAAAGCCCAGGCCCTGATGGGCTTACAGCTACCTATTACAAGGCCTTCACGGATGTTCTATCCCCGCATATTATTAAGACTTTCAATTCCCTAACATCCCCCACCCTCCCCTTTAATAGACTGCTAGAAGCTCATATCACCGTAATTCCGAAAGAAGAGAAGGATCCCACATCAGTTAGTAACTATAGGCCGATATCCTTATTAAATGTAGATATCAAGCTGTATGCCAAGATTTTAGCCTCGCGTTTAGCACCCTTCCTACCATCCCTGATAGGGAAAGACCAAGTTGGATTTATCCCTGGCAGAGAAGCCAGGGATAACACAATCAAGGCTCTAAATATACATCACTGGATTACAACACATAAACAAGAGGGATTTTTTCTGTCATTGGACGCAGAGAAGGCGTTCGACAGGCTGGCATGGGATTATCTGGAAGCAGTCTTGAAGCATGTTGGCCTTCCAGACCAAATGCTCAATGCTATTATGTCCCTATATACTACACCAACTGCCAGAGTCCGTGTAAATGGCCACCTGTCGAACGCCTTCACTATTAGCAACGGGACAAGACAGGGATGCCCACTTTCCCCAATTTTATTCGTCCTAACCCTTGAGCCTTTTCTCCAAAGTCTCAGAGCTAATGACAATGTCAAAGGTTTCCACATCGCAGACCGAACCTATAAAATGGCAGCTTTCGCCGATGACATACTGCTATTCCTGAAAGATCCCCACACATCAATTCCAAATCTCCTTAAAGAACTGAAGCTATTCCATGTCATCTCCAACTTTAAGATACATTTTGATAAATCCCAAGCCCTGAATATCTCCCTCCCACAGGAAGCGGTACTACAATGCAAAAACAACTTCCCCTTTAAATGGAACCACGATCAAATTAAATATCTAGGGATATATCTAACAGCTAGACTTTCAGACTTATTCTCCAAAAATCATCTTCCTATCCTTAAAACCATCACGAGTGACTTGAGTAAATGGAATAAACCACATTTCTCTTGGTTTGGAAGGGCAGCAATTCTAAAAATGAACACACTCCCCCGCGTCCTATTCATCTTACAAACCTTGCCCATTAGACTCCCCCCATCCTTCTTTCTAACTTACAAACGACTTTGTACTAAATTCTTATGGAATCAGAAACGACCTAGAGTAGCTTACGATCAGTTAACACAACCAAAAACGAAGGGGGGCATTGGGCTACCTGACCTCAAAAAATACTATTGGGCATGCCACCTCGCTAGAATTGTAGACTGGTCAATCCATAGCCACAGTAAAGATTGGGTCTCTCTTGAACATACCTTCTCCCCCCTACCATTACGATCCATTCCTTGGACCCCACGCAAACACACCCCGAAGAGTCTAAATGATCACCCTCTCATTGCCCCGACACTTCACTGTTTTAAAGAAGCCTGCCGAAAGTTACGCATTTCCTCGACCCCTGGGCCCCTTACTTCGGTAAAGCTCAATCCAGAATTCCCACCTGGTATGTCCACAAATTTTCTGGCAGACACCTGGCAACATCCAGAAGTCTTGGCACATCACTTCTACCACTCAGGCACTTTTCTAGAACGCTCTTCGTTACCAGCCAACACAGAAAACGTTGCGTTTCCTCTCTGGACGTATTTCCAGATCAGACATTTCCTGAAAGATGCTGACCGCACATCCTCTGTCTCTCGCCGTCTCACAGCATTCGAACAGCTATGTTCCCACTCTGCACCACAGCAACACATGATATCTAACATTCACAACATACTCTCCTCAGACAGCTTACTGAAGACGAACAAAGCCTGCTCAAGTTGGGAAAGAGACCTACAGATAGAAATGACAGAGGCACAGTGGGAACGCATATCTACAATAACTCATAAAGGCTCTCTCAATGTCTCGATACAGGAAAACAATTATAAAGTCTTAACGCGCTGGTACAGAACCCCGGCTATCCTTCATAAATACAACCCAACCCTTTCGGACAAATGTTGGAGATGCTCTAGCGACACAGGTACCCTGGAGCACATTTGGTGGTCTTGCCCCCTAATCCAGCCATTCTGGACCCAAGTCCGAGAAATTACATCGCAAATCTCTACATACACCTTAGAACACTCTGCAGCACAGCTTCTTCTACACCATTCTGACATGCCAGCTCAACGATACTGCAAAACGCTAATACCACCCCTACTAAACGCAGCCAAACTATGCATCCCCATACATTGGGGAACAACACAGGTTCCAACCATTTCTGAATGGCTCAATCGCATTGGAAAAATTGCAGAAATGGAAGAATTAATCTCTATAGCCAAAGATTGTCCAACCAAATTCTCCCACACATGGGCCTGCTGGACCCACTTCTGTACCACGGCCAATTACAAACTTCTGATGGATCAAACAAATGGGAATCATCCACCTCCAGACGATTGAAGCCCCTGGTAATTGTACGATTACATTCTGTACTCTTATCTAATCAAAATAAGCGACACCTAGCCTCCCTCCCCTACACAAGGGAAGACAGAGGGAGGACCTCTATTGACTCATCCTGATAAACATACTGTCAATTATCTATAAAGCACAAAACTCTTGGTATTCAACATATCCCAACACTTGGGATCCGGCGGCGGAGACTGTGAGGTACCCCCCCTCCCAGCCTACCCCTCTCCACTCACCCCCCCCCCTCCTCTCTTTGATTCTAAGTTTGGATATCTACACATTATATTGCTCTCTTCCTATACTTTATATTATTTTACTTTACTCTTCCTTCTCTCTTTCTTCTTACCACGGCTCTTAATCTCTCTTCCTCCCTTTCTCCCCTTGTTCTTCCGCTCCTATACCCATCCCTCTTCCCCCTCCCCTTGAGGAGTCTACAACCGGATTCAATCCCCTCACCCGCTACAGCCCACTCCATTTAGTACCGACAGCTGACCAACTTCAGCACCCAAATTATTAAAAGAGAGTGATTACGCAAAGTTGGTCAGCCCCTCATGAACTAGCCATCCCCTGCCTTCTTCCGCTGTTTACACCTACATAGAATTCGATAGGAGACATACACACGATTACCGTTGGAAGCGCAGATAATCATTAAACTAGTCATTAACTTTGCTTGCATCCCATAACTTGTTAAGTATGTCGACAAATGCTATGCTTTTTTCTATACTCCTGTTTACATGCTGGTTCTGATTATCAATGCTGTAAAACCTACTGTTTTATTTCAGACTCCTTGTCCAAATGTAATGTAAGCATTACTCTGTTCACCAATAAAATTTATTATGGAAAAAAAAAAAAAATCTCAGAGAAAACGTACTTTAAAAGCTCAGTAGTCTTATGCTGGGTACACACGATCAGATTTTCTGTCGGAAAAAACTTGAATGTTTTTTCCGACGGAATTCCGCTCAAGCTGGGCTTGCATACACACGGTCACACAAAAGTTCTCTGAACTTTAGACCGTCAAGAATGCAGTGACATACAACACTATGACAAGCAGAGAAAATTAAGTTCAATGCTTCTGAGCATGCGTCAAATTGCTTTAGAGCATGCGTCGGAATTTTGCACTTCGGAATTGCTACAGACGATCGGATTTTCCGATTTGAGAACCAGCTCTCAATCTTTTGTTGGCTGAAATTCCGACAGTCAGATGGAGCATACACACGGTCGGAATTTCCATTCAAAAGCTCACAATGGACTTTTGCTGTCGGAATTTCCAATCGTGTGTATGGGACATAAGCCAATCAACTCTCTAAGAAAGTAACTGGGCAGAGGTATGGATCATTCAGAGAATACCCTAAGGTTCCATATGGGATCTAAACCAGTCTATTCACATTTGCCACTGTTTGTTGAAGCTGGAAGATTTGCCAGTGACTGATGCTAACATACTCTCATAAGTATAATGAGTAAAAAGAGTGCAAATTGTATAATTTACATCTGGAGAGGAGGGGGATCTCCACAGTCTAAGTACGGTTAGTTTAGCTTCCAGAAAAATATGGGTAGTACATTGTCTGAAAAGAAGGTGGTACATCTTCTATTTCCAAGTTCAGAGGAGCCAGTGAAGGGGAGGGCTACACAAGTAGGCCTGTTACTTGGAGAAGGATTGTGAATATTTTAGTCCAAAATAGAAAATAAAAAAACATCTCATAGCAAGGAGAAGTGTGACGTTTGATATATGATATTATGCGAAGATAAATAAAATATTCTGATTTGGGTAGTTTGTATTCTGCTAGCAAAGGAGTAAAGGTTTTAAAACTTGAGCCCAAGTACAAGTCAGACACCCATTTAATACCTCTCGATGTCCACTGATATGTATTCAATCCAGGAATCAAAAGAGAAAGTGGAGGGGGGCATTGGGGGGTGAGCAGTTGGAGATGAATGCACTTTGGATGATACCAGAGTCTAGGGTTGCTAGGATTGGTAGAGGTAGGACTTTTGGTATATATGCTAGATAAGGGGAGGCTAAAACATAGTTTTATAAGCTACCACTAGGGATGAAGGATTGTTCAATCCCCCCCCCCCAGAGTGGTGTTGATGAGTTAGGAAACCACCCTCTAAGTTGTGCTAATATCATTACTAAATAGTAGTCAGTAAGATTAGGCAATCCTACTCCACTGGCCCCTCTTGTCTTGCTGAGATTGGCAAAAGCACTTTGAGTCTTTTTGCCTTCCCAAAGGAATCTGGATAACATGGATTGCAAAGTGTGAAAGTTTTTTTTTGTGTACAGGTATAGGTACTGATCTGTATACATATAGCAGTTGGGGCAATAGTTGCATCTTGAATGCTGCTAGCCTTCCCGACCAGGATAGGGTATGTTTATTTAGGAGTTGTAATCCCTCTCATAGCTTTTTTTCCAAGGGGAGATAGTTAACATTGAAAAGCTGCTAAGGGTGGGGGTAAGGGTGATCCCCAAATAAGAGATTCTGGAATCTTTCCAAATATACAGGAATGTTGTTTGTAATATCTCTTTATCCTGCGGGGATATTCCTAAATTGAGGATATAGAACTTAGGACTAGAGTTGAGCGGACACCTGGATGTTCGGGTTCGAACCCGAACCCGGACTTTGAAAAAAAAGTTCGGGTTCGGGACCGAACCCGAACCCGGACTTTGACCCGAACCCCATTGAAGTCAATGGGGACCCGGACTTTTGACTACAAAAATGTCTCTAAAAAACTAAGGGAAAGGGCTGGAGGGCTGCAAATGGCAGCAAAATGTCAGGAAGAGCATGGCAAGTACTCTGGAAATAAATGTGGATAGGGAAATAACTTAAAATAACATAAAAAAAATAAAAATAAAAATATAATGATTTTGACCTTGGAGGACGAGGTCCATACAGTTTTGTTCAAAATTATTCAACCCCCCAATGCTGTAAAGGGTTTTAGGGAATTTAGTGTACATTTGTAATTGTATTCAGAATGCAATCCTACAAGGACTTCATAAAGAACCATATGCAACTAATATGACATCAATTGGTTTTGTAATACAGTAGTAAATGCAAAATTCAAGGCAAAGGGCACTGTTGAAACGCTACCTGGTCGTGGCAGAAAGAAGATGCTGATTTTGACTGCTGTGCGCTACCTGAAGCATAGAGTGGAGAAAAGTCCCCGTGTGACTGCTGAGGAACTGAGAAAATATTTGTCAGATGTGGGTACTGAAGTTTCTGCTCAGACAATATGGCGCACACTGCGTAATGAAGGCCTCTATGCAAGAACTCCCAGGCACACCCCCTTGCTGTCTCCAAAGAATATTAAGAGTCGACTGCAGTATGCCAAAAGTCATGTGGGCAAACCACACAAGTTTTGGCATTGTGTTCTGTGGACAAAATTAGAACTGTTTGGGCCCATGGATCAACGCTATGTTTGGAGGAGAAAGAATAAGGCCTATGATGAAAAGAACACCTTGCCTACTGTGAAGCATGGTGGGGGGTCAATCATGCTTTGGGGCTGTTTTGCTTCTGCAGGTACAGGGAAGCTTCAGCGTGTGCAAGGTACCATGAATTCTCTTCAGTACCAGGAGATATTGGATGACAATGTGATGCAGTCCGTCACAAACCTGAGGCTTAGGAGACGTTGGACCTTTCAACAGGACAATGATCCCAAGCATACCTCCAAGTCCACTAGAGCATGGTTGCAGAATAAAGGCTGGAACATTTTGGAGTGGCCATCGCAGTCACCAGACTGAAATCCGATTGAGAACCTCTGGTGGGACTTAAAGAAAGCAGTTGCAGTGCGCAAGCCTAAGAATGTGACTGAAGGTGGAAGCGGCGGTGGAGGAGGAGGAGGAGGAGGTAGCCAACACAGCAGGTTTTGGTTTTTAATTGATTTATTTTTTAAATTAGGGTAAACCCCAAAAGAGTGAGACAGATCTAGGGTTGCTACCTCATCCCTTTAAACGTGAACACAGAGTAATTACACAGGTTCTGGGGCTAATTTACTGTCGATAGGGCACCAAGTGAGTTTAATTAGCAGCAACTTAATCAGCCAGAGAACCTGTGTAATTAATAAAGGGATGAGATGGCAACCCTAGAAAGCTCATTAAAAAAACAATGGCTGGGTAAGGCCGGCCCGGTGTCTATTCTGCACGGACAACTCCTCTGGGATCCATGCCTGGTTCATTTTAATGAACGTGAGCTTGTCTACATTGGCTCTGGACAGGCGGCTGCGCTTGTCTGTTATAACGCCCCCCTGCCGTGCTAAATACACGTTCAGACAATACACTGGCCGCAGGGCAGGCCAGCACCTCCAAGGCGTAAAGGGCAAGCTCAGGCCATGTGCCCAATTTGGAGACCCAGAAGTTTAAGGGGGCATAGCCGTCATTCAGTACATGTAGGGGTGTGCTCACATACTGCTCCACCATGTTGCTGAAATTCTGCCTCCTGCTAAAACTTTCTATATCAGCTGGTGGTGCTGTTTGTTGTGGCGTGCTGACAAAGCTTTTCCACATTTCGGCCATGCTAACCCTGCCTTCTGAGATGCTGGCGGTGCCCCTGCTGCGTTGGCGACCTCTTCCTCCTCCTCTGCCTTCGCCTTCTGCTTCCACTGTGCCCCCGCTGCCAGGTGGGAATTGCACCAGCAGCGCGTCTACCAGCGTGTGCTTGTACTCTCGCATCTTGCGTTCACGCTCCAGTGAGGGGATTAAGGACGGTACATTGTCCTTATAACGGGGATCCAGCAGCGTGGCCACCCAGTAATCAGCACCTGTCATAATGTGCGAAACACGCCGGTCATTGTGGAGACACTGCAGCATGTAATTGCTCATGTGTGCCAGGCTGCCCAGAGGCAATGAAAAGCTGTCCTCTGTGGGAGGTGTATCATCTGTGTCCTCTTTCGAGAAGATTGGTTTCGAGAAGTAACACAGACGGAGACATATAAGTTGTGAAACCAAGCTCTCAGGCCTGCAGACACAACACGAGCTGACCGCCAGATAGTCAGGGACTATCGGGGAGACCAGGGGTCTCAACCACCAACAGCAGTGGGGGCTCGTCCGGGATGGGTTCATCCTTTTTTTGTTTGCATGCCAGTGCGGTGGACAGGGATGATTTTTGTTTAAAAACTCTCTTCATTTCTCTTTCTAATTCTTCCCACATTTTTTCCACCCCTGTTTCAGTGTTTAATGCGTACTGCCCGGCTGAGGGATTGGATGGAGGGGGTTGTGGGTCTCCCGCTTCTATTTTTACCTGTATAATACTAATGGAGGTTACATTTATCCAATCCCATCCTGACCTAGGGCCAATGATTCCATCTATGATCAGGCGCATGTCTTCTTGTGTATAATTCCTACCCTTACAAGCCTTCTTTAAATAATTTAATGTTCCCAATGGGGCTGCCGTGGGTTTGGGACAGTTCTTTACTATTCTATCGATGTCTTCCAACTCTATGGGCTTCTTTACCAGATAATTCCCCATTGTCATAAAAGGAAAATGCTTATTGTCCCCTTCGGCAATGGTTGGGGGCCCAGGGGGGTTCGGATTGGGGTCGGATGGATTATAGATTCTCCAAGTCCTAGTATGGAGTGGGGAAATTATTTCATCCTCCAAACTGCCGATAGGTTCCGGCATTTCCCGAATGAGGGGGACGGGGGGGGGGGGGGTTGGGGACATCCGAACTGCGATACCGGGGGAACGGGGCATTCGGATTGCTGACCTAACTGGGCTATAAGTAGTGACACGTGGTATACTTAGTCTTTGTGGGGTAAGGATAGATGACCCCTGAGCGGGTTGGTCGGGTGCTGTAGGTCTTATGTGGTATGCTCCTTGTGGGTCATTGACTGGTTCTATTTCGGGCAGTGCGGATACTATGGCAAGTGACTCAATCTCACGTTCATCCAGTATTGGGTAAATATGACTGTAGGGCGGGGGTGTAGTGTAAGATTGTGTAGTGTTATTTTGTTGAATATGGCTTGGTTTGGACAAAGTATTCATCCGCTCCAAGTCATGGCATTTTTGTGGGTCTAGGGTCTTAACTAGTCTCTTTTTACCCTTCTTTTTTTGAACTTCTTTCCAGTAAGGGGCATATTGTAACCAGCTCAACCCTCCTTGCTCCATATAACCCTGGTCCCACCCTGGGTCGGGACCATAATATGGCCACACTGTCTTATCTAAAATAATTAATCCCTTCACCATATCCATGTGGAAGGGGTCATTAGCGCCCTCTCGTGGAAAGGGGTTGGAGCTCCGCATGGCTTCGGTCCAACCTGCTATATTATCCACCCACGGATTGATCAAGAAATAATCAGTCCCGCTAACCCTTGCTACATATTCTTTACATGTTTCTCCAGGTTCTGGTACAGGGGGTGGTTTACTACCTCCTTGGCCCATGGTTGTAGACAACGGCGGTCCTCAGAGGGGTAAGTCCACCTTAATCGGTGACCAATACTACCGGGTACACAATTAAAATCGTCGTGCCAGACAATTTGGGAACACGATCCTATCCTTCCTAGTTCTGATGGTGCCAATACTTCGTTGGGGGCGTTGATTATTGCCCGAACGACAGAATGTAATAATATCGCGTCGGTATTTGATATTATATAGGTAACCCGTGGTTCTCCCCTGTTACACCAGTGACAGCTCATCTGTTGCAGAACGCTGATGGTTGGAGCTGGTAGATGTTTTTTATTTGTTTGTAGGTTATACCGATCAAATTACGGTCTATTTCCCCGTGGAAATTGATATTATAATATATAGTCCTACACTTGGGGTTGGTGGAAATAAACTGGGTCCCCAGGAACCTTCTCCTTCTAGGTGGGATTATGGAAACTAATTTAGCAAAATCTAAATTGCAGTGTGTTATATCAAAACTCAAACAGTGGGTACAAAGGGGACACGTCATATATCTTATCACGGTCTATGCATCAAGGTATGGAACGTTCACAGTGCTCGACTGCCACAGGTTGCCCCGTGCGTCTTCCCAAAACGTGAACTAGTCAGGCCCCATACACACCATAGAATCTATCCGCAGATAAATCCCATCAAATGGGTTTCTGCGGATAGATCCTATGGTGTGTACACGCCAACGGATATTTATCCGCAGATAAATCTCCCCTGGAATGGATTTCCAGCAGATAAATATTTGTCGACATGCACAGAATATCTATCTGCTGGAATCCATTCCAACGGATGGATCCGCTCGTCTGTACAGACTTACCGGATCCATCCGTCCAAAGGGATTCCCCGCACGCGCAGTAATGAATAGACGCATGCGTGGAATTCCTTATATGACAGCGTCGCGCCCGTCGCCGCGTCATAATAGCGGCGACGGCGCGACACGTCATCGGCAGAGGATTTCAGCGCGGATTTCAATGCGATGGTGTGTACACGCCATCGCATTGAAATCCTCTGAAATCTTAGAGAGGATTTATCCGCGGATACGGTCCGCTGAACCGTATCTGCGGATAAATTCTATCGTGTGTATGGGGCCTCACAGTTGTATTTCAGCCATGCTGACAATACGGAGCGGTTCGAATGCAGCGTGACTACTCTGGCATTCTCATCAGAAAAAGGACATTTAGTAAATGGCTCGAGTTTGTTCACTTACCAACCAAACTCGTTGAGTCATACAAACAGATTATCTTATACTTCTATGCGACAGACAGGAAAGCATAAAAGGATTTTCAGACACAAAACTAGCGTTTTTTCTAACTACTCTAAGCCTCCCCGAGACTAGATATTCCCCCGGAATACCTCTCTTATGTGTAGACTGTATTCCTGGAATACATCAACACATGTGATTCAATTTGGATCTGAGTTTAATCAGTGTCCCCGCTACCCCACTACAATCGGCTCCATAGAAAAAGGATTTCCACTTACCAAATGAGTAGGTGTTCGCGGAGAATGATTCTCAGATCCCGGACGAGCCCCCACTGCTGTTGGTGGTTGAGACCCCTGGTCTCCCCGATAGTCCCTGACTATCTGGCGGTCAGCTCGTGTTGTGTCTGCAGGCCTGGGAGATTGGTTTCGAGAAGTAACACAGACGGAGACATATAAGTTGTGAAACCAAGCTCTCTTTATTTTTGGCTCGTTGCTGGTTATATAGGGGGAAATAGGGGCGTACAACATAACCTTTGACATACATATAACGGTTCCTTTAGGTTTAAAGGAATGGAATTTTTCGCTAAGGACAGCTGATGTCTGAGTTTCAACTTTACCCTAGATAATAGAGGAAGTTAAACACAGAAAGAACACATACGTACTTATGTTAAACATGACTCTAGACAATAGAGGAAGCGAAACCCAGACAGAACACACTCAGGTTGCTTGTTTAACTAAAACACTTATATAAAATGGAATCTGGACAAACAACATGGAGTCTAAGCTAGGTCAATTCCCCACCGCTCCTCACAGTATCCCCCCAGCCACGCACCAGTAATGGCCATGAGCTGGTCTGGATGCCATTCTGCTGTGAACATGGTTCCTCCTCCTCCTCCATGTCTTCCTCCTCCTCATCCTCCACCGCGTCATCCTCCAGAACTGTGCCCTTGCTAGACAATTGTGTACCTGGCCTTTGTTGGTGCATGAACCCACCCTCGGAGCCACTTGTGAATGACTGCCCTGAAAGCCTTGCAAATGATCCCGATTCCTCCTCCTCCTCCTACTCCTCCTGTGCCACATCCTCTTCCATCATCGCCCGTAGCGTTTTTTCAAGGAGGCATAGAACTGAGATAGTCACGCTGAGAGCGGCGTCATTGGCACTGGCCATGTTGGTGGAGTACTCAAAACAGCGCAACAAGGCACACAGGTCTCACATGGAGGCCCAGTTATTGGTGGTAAAGTGGTTCTGTTCCGCAGAGCGACTCACGCGTGCGTGCTGCAGCTGGAACTCCACTATCGCCTGCTGCTGCTCACACAGTCTGGCCAGCATGTGCAAGGTGGAGTTCCACCTTGTGGGCACATCACATATGAGGCGGTGAGCGGGAAGGTCGAAGTTATGCTGCAGCGCTGGCAGGCGAGCAGCAACAGGGTGAGAATGCTGAAAGTGCGCACAGACGGCCCGCACTTTCTGCAGCAGCTGTGGCATATCGGGGTAAGTTCTCAGGAAACTCTGCACCACCAAATTCAGCACATGTGCCAGGCAAGGGATGTGCGTAAAACCGGCTAGGCCCAGAGCTGCTACAAGATTTCGCCCGTTATCGCACACCACCAGGCCCGGCTTGAGGCTCACTGACGCCAACCACTCATCGGTCTGTTGTTCCATGTTCCTCCACAACTCCTGCGCGGTGTGTGGTTTTTCCCCCAAACAGGAAAGTTTTAAAACTGCCTGCTGGCGTTTACCCATGGCTGTGCTGAAGTTGGTGGTGAATTTGTTACGCTGACTGGATGAGGAGGCGGTAGAGGATGAGGAAGCGGAGTAGAAGGAGTTAAGAACAGGAGGCAAACTGAAGTGCCCTGCAATCCTCAGTGGTGGAAGGACATGCGCCAAACTGCTATCCGCCTCAGGCCCAGCCGCCACTGCATTTACCCAGTGCGCTGTTAGAGAGATATAACGTCCCTGACCGTGATTACTGGTCCACGTATCCGTAGTTAGGTGGACCTTGGTACAGATGGCATTGCGCAGTGCACACCTGATTTTGTCCTCCACTTGGTTGTGCAGGGAAGGGATGGCTCGCCTGGAAAAGTAGTGGCGGCTGGGCACAACGTACTGTGGGACAGCCAATGCCATCAGGCTTTTAAAACTCTGCGTTTCCACCAGACGGAATGACAGCATTTCAAAGGCCAGTAATTTTGAAATGCTGGCATTCAGGGCCAGGGATTGCGGATGGGTAGAGGGGTACTTCCTCTTACGCTCCAGTGTTTGGGAGATGGAGAGCTGAATGCTTCCATGGGACATTGTGGAGATGTTTGGCGACCCAGGTGGTAGTGTTGCTTGCCGGTCCTCTAATTGAGGGGTGGCAGGTGGCACTGTCACTACGGAGGTGGATGAAGAGGCAGAGAGGCCCGAGACTGATGCAGAAGAGGAAGCAGGAGGAGCCAGAGACCGTTCTTGGTTTTTGAGGTGTCTACTCCACTGCAGCTCATGCTTTGCACTTAGATGCCTGGTCATGCAGGTTGTGCTCAGGTTGAGAACGTTTATGCCTCACTTCAGGCTCTGATTGCACAACGTGCAAACCACGCGTGTCTTGTCATCAGCACATTGTGTGAAGAACTGCCACGCTAGGGAACTCCTTGGACCTCGCTTTGGTGTGCTCGGTCCCTTGCTGCGTTGGGCAGTAGCAGGCGTACTGTCTAGGGGACGGACGCTCTGCTTTGGCACCCTGCTCCCTCTTCTGCTGTGCTGGTGGCTCTGTGCGACCACCACCTCTTCCTCCAAACTACACGGGTCGATTCCATGTCGGGTCGAGGACCTCATCGTCCTGCACATCATCTTCCACCCAGTCTTTAACACTGCCCTCCTTGTCGGTCTGCACAATTGCAAAAGCAACTGTGTTTCATCATCATTATGCAAGACGTGCTGTGATGGTCCCCCCATGAACTCATCCTGAAATGTAAGTGGTTGGGCATCGGTGCACTCAATCTCTTCCCCTTCTGAGGCTGGGCTAGGTGGATGGCCCTGGGAACACATGCTAACAGACTCATCAAAAAGAAGAAGAGACTGCTGCATGCTTTGGGGCTCAGACTGCTTGGCTGATTTGCAAGGGGGTGAGGTGAAAGACTGATGGTGGACATCGGCTGCAGGCGCCAACTCTGAACTTTCAGCACATGACTGGTTGGAAAACAATGTGAAGGAACTGGAGGCACTGTCAGCAACCCAATCTACTACCGCGTGTTCTGCTCCTGGCCTCAACATTCGTAGAGCTGGATTAGGCCCAACCAAATACCGCTGGAGGCTCTGTCAGCTACTCGCACCTGAGAAAGGTGTTTCACTTGTGCTTGTAGCTGGCACAGATCGACCACGTCCTCTCCCTGTAACAGGAGCTCCACCAGCAGCACCACGACCGCGGCCACGTCCCTTATTTGGCGTTTTCCTCATATTTCTCAAATGTAGGGTCTTGCCCTAATTTTGAGAAATTGTAAATACAAAAATAGTGTAATATGGCGAAATAGGCAAAGATTCAACTATATATTTCTCTACCTATAGCAATAAGCAGGAACCCAGCCCTAAACAATGTACTGGCGGAGTGCTGGTGAAATGGGCAGAGATTCACCTATATATTTCTCAAATTTAGGGTCTTGCCCTAATTTTGACAAATTTTAAATACAAAAATAGTGTAAGCTGGTGAAATAGGCAGATATTCACATATATATTTCTCTACCTATAGCAATAAACAGGAAGCCAGCACTAAACAATGTACTGCACAGACAGTATATCACAGGGGACAGGTGGAGTGCTGGTGAAATGGGCAGAGATTCACCAATATATTTCTCAAATTTAGGGTCTTGCCCTAATTTTGAGAAATTGTAAATACAAAAATAGTGTAAGCTGGTGAAATAGGCAGAGATTCACCTATATATTTCTCTACCTATAGCAATAAGCAGGAAGTCAGCCCTAAACAATGTACTGCACAGACAGTATATCACAGGGGACAGGTGGAGTGCTGGTGAAATGGGCAGAGATTCACCTATATATTTCTCCACCTATAGCAAGAAGCAGGAACCCAGCCCTAAACAATGTACTGCACATACAGTATATCACAGGGGACAGGTGCAGTGGTGTTGAAATATTCAGAGTCACCTATAGATTGCTGACTGCCCCTATAGGAAAATATTTGTAACCTGTCCCTGAACTATGTACTTGACAAAAAAACACAGTATATCACAGGTGAACAGGTGGTGGCAGGTGCAGTGCTGTTGAAATATTCAGAGTCACCTATAGATTGCTGACTGCCCCTATAGGAAAATATCTGGAACCTGTCCCTGAACTATGTACTTGACAGAAAAACACAGTATATCACAGGTGAACAGGTGGTGGCAGGCGCAGTGCTGTTGAAATATTCAGAGTCACCCATAGATTGCTGACTGCCCCTATAGGAAAATATCTGGAACCTGTCCCTGAACTATGTACTTGACAGAAAAACACAGTATATCACAGGTGAACAGGTGGTGGCAGGTGCAGTGCTGTTGAAATATTCAGAGTCACCTATAGAATGCTGACTGCCCCTATAGGAAAATATCTGGAACCTATCCCTGAACTATGTACTTGATAGAAAAACACAGTATATCACAGGTGAACAGGTGGTGGCAGGTGCAGTGCTGTTGAAATATTCAGAGTCACCTATAGATTGCTGACTGCCCCTATAGGAAAATATCTGGAACCTATCCCTGAACTATGTACTTGACAGAAAAACACAGTATATCACAGGTGAACAGGTGGTGGCAGGTGCAGTGCTGTTGAAATATTCAGAGTCACCTATAGAATGCTGACTGCCCCTATATGAAAATATCTGGAACGTGTCCCTGAACTATGTACTTGACAGAAAAACACAGTATATCACAGGTGAACAGGTGGTGGCAGGTGCAGTGTTGTTGAAATATTCAGAGTCACCTATAGATTGCTGACTGCCCCTATAGGAAAATATCTGGAACGTGTCCCTGAACTATGTACTTGACAGAAAAACACAGTATATCACAGGTGAACAGGTGGTGGCAGGTGCAGTGCTGTTGAAATATTCAGAGTCACCTATAGAATGCTGACTGCCCCTATAGGAAAATATCTGGAACCTGTCCCTGAACTATGTACTTGACAGAAAAACACAGTATATCACAGGTGAACAGGTGGTGGCAGGTGCAGTGCTGTTGAAATATTCAGAGTCACCTATAGATTGCTGACTGCCCCTATAGGAAAATATCTGGAACCTGTCCCTGAACTATGTACTTGACAGAAAAACACAGTATATCACAGGTGAACAGGTGGTGGCAGGTGCAGTGCTGTTGAAATATTCAGAGTCACCTATAGAATGTTGACTGCCCCTATAGGAAAATATCTGGAACCTGTCCCTGAACTATGTACTTGACAGAAAAACACAGTATATCACAGGTGAACAGGTGGTGGCAGGTGCATTGCTGTTTAAATATTCAGAGTCACCTATAGATTGCTGACTGCCCCTATAGGAAAGTATCTGGAACCTGTCCCTGAACTATGTACTTGACAAAAAACACAGTATATCACAGGTGAACAGATGGTGGCAGGTGCAGTGCTGTTGAAATATTCAGAGTAGGCATGGCTGTGATCAGTTCCCAGTCACAGTAGTAAAACGAATGGCGATTGGCTGCCGTGCAGCGTGCCAAAACATACCCGAACTCCGTACCCAAACCCAAACTTTTTCCAACTATTCGGGTTCGGGTCCGGGTTCGGGAAAAACCCAAAGTCCGTACCGAACCCGAACTTTACTTTCGCTCAACCCTACTTAGGACTCTTAAACACTGCAGCTTGAAATAGCTCAGTACAGCTTTTTTTTTACTGAGCTAAAATACAGCCCAATAATTGTAATGTGCCTATGCACACAAGCACGTAAACAAGCGCCATGCATTCTTCAGTTAAAAAAAACTATACATAAAAATCTGCATTTTTGGTCAGTAATTTACGCCTCGTGCACTCAAATGTGTGCAAATTACCATTTACATAATGTGCAGAACAAATGCAAATTTGCACAGGAATTGTGCAAACGCACATGAGAGCATCAGAATTACGTCGTCTGCAAATAGACTTATGACAAGTTTCCGACCGTTGATTATGAAACCAAAAATTTCAGGATTTTGTCTAATACTAGTGGCTAAGGGTTCCATCAGAAGATTAAATCTCAAAGGTGATAGAGGGCAGCCCTGGCGTTTACCAGACATGTACACCCAAGCTGATGGGGAGGTGTAGAGAGCCAATATGGCAGACAGAATATGACCCTAAAAGCCAAAACGATTCAGCACTCTTGTCAAGTACAACCAGTTTATTATTTATTTGTGTGTGTCAAGTTACCACAACAACATTATCTTTTTGAATTTTTAAACCTCAAGGAGGTTGACATTGTACTTTTGAAATGTACCTACCTACTCACAAACAAACTGTCCTTTTTGAAGAAAAACATATAGGCAAGTGTTTGCTGAAAAAAATTATAATTTTCATTTCATTTTTCAAAACATAAATTTGTTATCAATAATAACATCTAGTTAACATAATACATTTTATGATAATACATATATTGACCAATACAATACCTGGCTCAAGCTGGGCTCCTCCACTTCTTCCTGGTTGGAAGGCCCAGGTTGGAGGTCAGAAGCCTCAGCTGGGGTTGAAGGAAGGGTGGAAGGAAGAGTGGAAAGTGATGTCCTGATTTCAGTCTGGTCAGACAGAAAACAGTGTCTGTTATAGTTCCACAGACTGGGGACATAAACGTCTTCTGCTGCTGCTGCTGCTGCTGCTCCTGATTTTATGGAATCCAGGACCTTATTATATGTGCTTTTCAAGCCAATTTTGGTTTGCAAAAAGGAGATGGCTGCCGTGGGGACCTGCATCTTCACAAATTCCAGCAATTTCTCCATCGCTGCCTTTCTAGCTTGTTTGAATTTATATAATGGGTGTTTAACATGCCACAAACAGGTCAGCTCCATGTACATGTCAATAAACTGGGTCATACAATTTCGGGTTTCATTTTCTCTGCAAGACAAAACACAAGACAAAACCACTAATGTCAGTCTAAACTCTCCTAATCTTATCCCAATATAGGCCTCAATCTAGAAGCAGTATAGGCCACTTATGCCTTAACATTTTACCTTTGTTATAAAGATCGGCGCTTTTGTTACTCCTTCCTCCGCTCACAGATCGTAGGTACAACACGCACGTGTTAGCGTTATATACACTGCGCATGTGTGAACTTCGCCCGCCCCTGACATTCTTTCTAATATATTCCCCGCCCCTTCTCTTTCGGTGCAGTGGGAGAGCACATGGCGGAGACACAGCAGGTGCGTGATATTATCACTAATGAGGAGGAAAGTCCGGAGCCAGAAATGCCCCGATCCAGGAAAAGATATAAGGCCTCAAATATGTCCTTTGTAGAGATGATGGAGATGATGGACATGTTGAAGAGAAACGATTATGATGGGAAGTATGGACCGTTCCCCAACCCAAATGTGAGAAAGGCCAAGATCATGTCTAAAGTTGTGAGAAGTCTGCACAGGAATTTTGGGGTACAACGATCTAAGGAGCAATTGAGGAAACGCTGGTCAGACCTGAAATCGAGGGAGCATGATCAGTACAGAAGGATCAGGAAACTGCTTCTAAAAAGTAAGTATTTGTCCTGTGTTCCTATTATAATTAATACTTGCATGTTGCTCCATGTGCCTTTCTTTACTGCTGTACAGTTTAAAATGGCAACATTCAGTTTCTAGGGATCATTGTATTGGTCTAGGTGATAGAGTTCCAAGACAATGTACATATATATCTTTTCCACTATCATAACCTTCAATACCCATCTATCCATATCCCATACTCATATTTTTCTCCTGCCTCTAAACATTGAGCTTAAAATATGCCTCTAATCATCCTAATGTGCATGGACACCAGGGGCGGATCCAGAGTCTAGTCTCGGGAGGGGCACTGCCAGAAAATAAGGTGTACCTATTTCATGCAAAAGCCAGCGTAGGCACGCAAGCTGATTGGCCAGAGGGGAAGCCAATGAGCGGGTTCGGCGTAAATGATGTCCACCGGCTACACGCAATCACTCCCCACAGAGATAGAACAGCGGTTTGCCAATGTAAACAAGGCATACACCCATTCTGTCAGAGATGAACAGAGTGATCTTGTGTCCCTGCTAACCAGGAACACGGATCACTCTGTTCATCTAGTGAATCCATCCCCCACACAGTTAGAAAGCACCCCTAGGGACACAGTTAACCCTTTGATCATCCCTGATGTTAACCCCTTCACAACAAGTGTCATTAGTACAGTGACAGTACATATTTTTAGCACTGATCACTGTATTAGTGTCACTGGTTTTCAAAAAGTGTCAGTTAGGTGTCCGATCTGTCTGCTGCAATGTTGCAGTCCCACTAAAAATCGCTGATCACCGACATTACTAGTAAAAAATAAATAAATACAAAAATATGCCATAAATCTATCCCCTATTTTGTAGATGTGATAACTTTTGTGCAAATTAATCAATATACGCTTATTGGGATTTTTTTTACCAAATATATTTAGTAGACTACAAATTGGCCTGAATTGATGAAGACATTTTTTTATAGAAGAAACTAAAAAATATTGAATTGTTCATCAAAATGTACAGTCTTTTTTTGTTTATATTGCAAAAGAGGTGATCAAATACCACCAAAAGAAAGCTCTATTTGTGGGGAAAAAAAGAACATACATTTTACTTGGGTACAGCGTCGCACAACTACGCAATCTGTTAAGCCCTGTACACACGATCGGATATCTGATGGAATCAAATCCGATGGATTTTTTCATCGGATATCTGATGAAGCTGACTTTAATCAGTCTTACCTCCACACCATCGGTTAAAAATATGATCGTGTCCAACGCGGTGACGTAAAACACTACGACGTGCTGAGAAATATGAAGTTCAATGCTTCTAAGCATGCGTCGACTTGATTCTGAGCATGCATGGATTTTTGACCGATGGATTTCCCCACAGACGAACGTTTTTTTCTATCGTTTTTTAACCATAAGAAACATTTAAAACAGGTTCTATTTATTTTTCACCAATGGATAAAAAAAAACGATGGGGCCCACACATGATTGGTTCATCCATTTTTCATAAATAATGGCACACATGTATTTTATGATTTTACACATTCAATAATTATTTTGTACTCACTTTTATTAAAATATTTTGGTGCTCTAGTCGGGGGAGGGGCTCCCATGCAGGATCAATGGAGATGAGCGGGATCCTGTATTTCACACTGTCTGCAGGCAGCATCGCACAGTGACACACAGTCACTGCTTCACCCTGTGTTCACACTGCGCCGCAGTGAAGATGGAGGGAGGAGGTGGGTAGAGCCAACATTCTCACTCAGCTCAGGGGCAGAGAGGGAAGAAGGCTCCACTCTGAATGCTGGGGCTCTCCTCAGCAGCAGCTATCACATGACTGACGTCACTGGTTGCTAGATACCAGGTGGCACAGGCGCTAGCGACCAGTGCAGGGAACACTAGAGGCCAAGCCAGTGGCGTGACCACACCCATTTCCTCCCTTCATCTTCTCCAGGATCCAGCGTGGCATAATGACAATGAAATCTCTCTCTCTCTCTCTGCGCCACTGACAGTGTTGCCAAGGTCAGTATTTTTACTGGCAGTCAGTAAAAAAACAAACACTTTTTCTCCTGCCAGTAAATGCCAGTGACAGGAAAAGGTTGCCAGTAAAACATTATGACTGTAACGCTCAACTTGGAACTGTGCATGCACAGTTCTGGTTCAGAGCTGGCAGAGACTATCCAAGTGCTTGCTACAATGTGTTTAAGTGGCGCCAGGGGGCGGTCTGGTGAAGGTGGTACCTGAGCATGTTGTGTGATGTCATGATGCAAAGGAGACTAGCGGAGCAGCCAGAGACTTGTGTGCGGGTCTGCGGGAAGGAAGCAAGGCAAGCTAGGAGCGGGACTGTCAGTGTTGTTTGGAGTGAACTAAAGGGACCACCTGGCATGTAGAGAAACTGTGACTCAGGAGGGCACATGTCGTGTCGGTGATCTGTGCTGCTGCACTCTGCTGTCAGAGCCACTATGAGAGCCAATTTCATGTGTGTGTGCCCATTATAATCTCTTGCCCCCATGAGTCCTGTCCCTGAGCTACTTACTTACTATATCAAAAATAAAATAGGAAATATGTTGTTTACCTTAATATCTACCTTAACCACTTCCTGACGGCCGTACGACTATATACGGCCGCAGTGTGGTTCTAAATCTTCGGGAAGCCATCTTTATACGGCCTCTGCTCCTCCGGGTCACTGGCGCGCGCCCGCCGCATCACTGAGATGCCAATGCGCATGCCTGGCGGCTGCGATGTCTGCCAGGCACCCACGATCGGCGGTTACAGAGACAAGGACCCTTGTCAGGGAGAGAGGAGACCGATCTGTGTCCCTTGTACATAGGGACACAGATCGTCACCTCCCCCAGTCAGTCCCCTTCCCTCACAGTTAGAAACACTATGCAGGGTACACATTTAACCCCTCCCTAACCCCCTAGTGTTAACCCCTTCAATGTCAGTCACATTTATACAGTAATTAGTGCATATTTTTAGCATATTTTTAGCCAAAAATGTGTCAAAAGTGTCCGATGTGTCCGCCATAATGTCACAGTTCCAATAAAAATCCCAGATCGCCGCCATTACTAGTAAAAAAAAAAAAAATTAAAAATAATTCTGTCCCCTATTTTGTAGACGCTATAACTTTTGCGCAAACCAGTCGCTTATTGCGATTTTTTTACCAAAAATATTTGGGGTTTGTGGAATTCCAGCTGGGTTTGCAGATTTTCCAGTGAAACAAATGTTTTTTGGTTTGCTTATCCCAAATTTAATACCTGGGATCATATTTTGACATCGGCACTAAGTATAGTGAAAACATAGTGAAAACATTTAACTGTCCAAATATCACTGCAAGTTATTTAAAGTTATTTAAGCTTTTAAATGATATTTTACTGACTATCTGCAGAGTACACTTGTTTACTTCCTGTACATTACAAATATGCAGTGTTTTTTTTATTTATTTTTCAGCAGGAGAATTAAGAAGGGCTGGAATAAAAATACACTATGTTGTTCATATTAAAATTTTAAGAGACTGAAACCTTGTGTACCATCCTATATTAACAAGCCATTTTTATTGTTGCCAATAAAAGTGTTTGGATGATGGATCTTTACTTGTTTGTGGAGAGCTATATTTATTCATTTCATGAATTTTTAGGAATAACAAAGTTATGTTTATTTTATATGTAGACCAAAATTAAATTAATTTTTTGGTTTTAGATTTTATATCCCAAATATTATTATATGAATATACAGTATGTCTGTAATAAAAAAAAAATATTTGACTGTTAATGTCATTGTCAAAGAGTTTCTCAATATCAACTACAGTTAGGATGACGATCACAGTTTTAACTTGCACTCATACATACAGTATACAATTTGTGTCTGTCAAATTCTCTGTTCTTTACAGCTACTAATGATAAAAATTTGTGTAGGTAATAGATTACAACACATTCCAAATATATCCAGAGCACTCAGCTGAACTGGAAAATGTCAATTATTGTATAATGTCCATTCCATGCTGTACTCTATTGTGAGTCCAACCCAGGGGCACAGGATGTTCTATTAGCATGAGATATAAGTTTCCATGTGTAAGCCTATGCAGAAAAAAAATATTCAGCATTTGGGCCATTATCTAACAAATGACTGTTGCTTAGTTATGCATAGCCATCCTTAAACTATCTTTCTGGGTTAGTAACTTTACTTTTGGCAGCAATGATGAAATGAAAAGACATTTGGAATTTATTTGAGCTATATAATAGAGTCTGGTTACTGGATGTGTTTTTTTTATAGTCTATGGGGGTTATTTACGAAAAGCAAATCCACTTTGCACTACAAGTGAAAACTATAAGTGCAAAGTTCACTTGAAATTGCACTGAAACTTGGAACTGCAGTCACTGTAGATATGAGGGGAAGATCTGAAATGAGGGTAAGCTCTGCTGATTTTATCATCCAATCACGTGCAAGCTAAAATGCTGTTTTTTATCTTCCTTGCATTTCCCCCCTCAGATCTACAGCGACTGCACTTTCAAGTGCACTTTCAGTGCAATTGTAGTGCAAAGTGGATTTGCCTTTCGTAAATAACTCCCCATGTATTTGTTTTTTAGTATACTTAGTAATATGTTACTTATCACTTAGAATTTAAAAAAATATATATATAAAAATTATAAAGATACCCAGTTTATATTTTAAATCTTTCCATTATGAACTTATCAACATTAATTTTTATATCTACAAGGTAGCACCTACTTAGAGGAAAGATAAAAGTTGCAACTGCAAAAAAAACTATTCTACAGTATAGTGTATTGCACGTAATGACAACCCAATATATCATTCAAAACCCAATGTTACAAACAATCTATTATCCTCTGATGATTTATATCCTTACTTTTAAAATGCAACAACAGTTTTTGAACTCTGTTCTGTAATTCTTTACATTATAAATAGAGGATTTAATGTTAAACCTTTAGCCGTCGTGATGTAGTTAAATGTCACTCATATTCTTTCTCTAGCTCACACCAAAATATTTTGATAATTTATAAAATGGTTAATTACTCCAATAAAAAGATTACCTCCATTACTCAATATCTCATGTAAACTTTTTCACCAGACAGAAAAGTAAATTCCCCATCAGCAACACAGACATATAGCCAGATTCAGAGAGAGTTACGCCGGCGTATCAGTAGATACGCCGGCGTAACTCGGAATCTGCGCTGTCGTAAGTTTAAGTGTATGCTCAAACTGAGATACACTTAAACCTAGCAAAGATACGACAGCCTGCACCGTCGTATCTTAGGGTGCAATTTTTCAGCTGGCCGCTAGGTGGCGCTTCCATTGAGTTCGGCGTAGAATATGTAAATGCCTAGATACACCGATTCACGAACGTACGTGCGTCCGTCGCAGTAAAGATACGCCATTTACGTAAGGCGATTCCTGGCGTAAAGTTAGTCGAACAAATAGCTGGCCTAGTCAATGTTAAGTATGACCGTCATTCCCGTGTCGAAATTTGAAAATTTTACGTCGTTTGCGTAAGTCGTCCGTGAATGGGGATGGACGTAATTTACGTTCACGTCAAAACCAATACGTCCTTGCGGCGTACTTTGGAGCAATGCACACTGGGATATGTACACGGACGGCGCATGCGCCGTTCGTAAAAAACGTCAATCACGTCGGGTCACCAAACATTGACATAAAACACACCCCCATCCTCATTTGAATTAGGCGCGCTTACGCCGGCCCCATTTATGCTACGCCGCCGTAAGGAGGCAAGTGCTTTGTGAATACAGTACTTGCCTCTACTTGCCAATACGATACGCTACGCAGCCTTAAAGATGTGACGACCGACTTGAATCTGGCTAATAGAGTAAATAAAAAGGCTTACCTTGCCTCATAGGTGTAAACGAAGATCTCATGTCTGGACTTATGAACACCAATTTTCTAAAATGCCTGTCTGTTCTAAATGTAAAAAAAGAGTGGGAGATATACCGATGCTAAACAGAATGTATATGTGTCAAATATATACAATAATGCCTCATTTACAACATTTTGTAGAGCAGTGTTTCTAAACATCTCTTGGTTATGTTAAAGTGGTTGTAAACTTGTTTTTATACGTTTTACCTACAGGTAAGCCTATAATAAGGCTTACCTGTAGGTATAAAGAAAATCTCCTAAACCTATACGGTTTAGGAGATATTCCCCCCGCAATGCGCTGCTGATTGCAGTGGCGCATGCGCAGCAGGGATCCTCGGCTAAAGGACCGGCAGCCGCCGGACCTTGCCGAATTGAAATCTTGACGTCATCGCCGCTCCAGCCAATCACAGCGCTGGAGTGGCGATACCCGGAAGACACGCCGAGTCACCTCGTTTTGAGGTAAGTATTTCATAATGAGCTAATATGCGGTGCATACTAGCTCATTATGGCTTTTACTTTTCAGGTGAACAAAAAAAAAAAAATTTTTTGCGGGTTTACAAACGCTTTAAGCAGTCATTCTTAGCATGGCACCATATTTTGAAGAGTCTTTCAAAAACAGCAATTGTGCCTGTTCTCTTACCTTATTACGGATCTAACCATAATTATTAAAAGCAAAACACACTGCAATATAGTATTAAACGGGAATTTCGGGAAGTTATATTCTACATCCCTTTATGAAGTATAAAGTAAGCATAATGTGCAATTTTGTTCAGTAACAACCATCAATAAAACCTCAAAGTTGTGTAATAAAAAGCCAGAGGGCTGTCAGGGGATCAAACGCAAATGACTGCCTATTGTTACATAACTAAGAGAATATGTAGCACTAGGGTGCTTGGTTATACAATTTTAGCGGTAGAAGACTCATTAAAGGAGTTGAAAAAGAAAAAAAAAATTTGCCTAAAATTAATGTCTGCAAGGTAGACAGACAAAATAGTGTAACAATTCTGTTAAAAAACGAGTAAATACCTATTAAATTCCTTCATCTATTTCTGTTCTCTCATTCACTTCCTGGTTTGCGGCGCTCGTTCATGTCAGAACTACATTTCCCAGTATGCATTGTGGCACGCCCAGTAATTCACACCTCCTTGAAGTCTCTAACACGTAGAGAGCGTCCTGCCACACAGATGTAGTTCCCAGGAGGGGGCGAGCACGTCACTGACCACCACAGTAAAGCCTCCCTTCACGGTGAGTAACAATCACACAAGCAGGAAATGAACAGAACAGAGAAGAAATAGAGCAACTTCTGAGCAAAAACGAACAATGAGGAAATTAAAAGAGGAATGTCTGCAGGTAAAGGAAGCTTATTATGATTTTTTTTCCCTTTACAACCCCTTTAAACCAGTTAACCTCTTACAAAATAGAACAGTCCAATACATAAGTCATTAACACAGTAGAAAGAGGATAAATGTAATCTTATTGTAGATGTTAGACATGCATACACACTTCGCTAGTTATTTTTTATTCCAAGTTAACTGTTATTTTATACATTGTGGGCATGCATATTGATAGTAGTTGTCCATGTAAACAAGTAACTGTCTTGAGTAGGTTATATATGCAACTAGCAATTTGAGTATTATCAGTTTTTAAACCTTATTGCATATTGTATTCCTAGTATACTAGTGATAATATACAGCATTCTTATATATTCTGTCATCAGAATAGCAAGACCCCATCTAAAAATGCAAAATACAACACAAGTTACACTTCACAGAAACAATAAACATGTGCTAATAATTCACCATGAACCATAAAGAGAATTGTAAGACCAAGGGTCAGGGCAGACAGTAATCAGTAGTGACTTCCATAATCAAGCAAACGTTCAGGACAGGTGGCAATCGATAGTGTATCTATTATCCAGACAAAATTAGTAGTAGGGACATCCAGGAGCAATGCAAGACACAAGGTACATTACCCAGGAAGCTAACTCACAAGTCCAGAGCTGTGGCAAGCAGGCAGACCTGACCCCCTGCCTTTCAATGAGGACTCCACCTTAGGGGAGTGCCTTCATGACCAATGGGAGTAGAGAAAGCATTTCCAGCAGTGCCTGTTCCTCAACAACCAATATTCTGCAGGAAGAGAGAGAGTTTGAGTGATGGTGGCTGCAGGTTGAAAGCGTGCAGGGAGAGAGACAGTAAGAGCAGAAGGGAGATTATGTCTGAGGCCTCGTACACACGACAGAGTTTCTCTGCAGAATTCAGCGAGAAACTCGGTCAGAGCCGGATTCTGCCGAGAAACTCTGTCGTGTGTACACTTTCGGAGCCGCCGAGGAACTCGTCGAGAAAATAGAGAACATGTTCTCTATTTTCTCGTTGTTCTATGGGAGAACTCGGCCCGCCGAGCTCCTCGGCGGCTTCAGGGCTGAACTCGCCGAGGAACTCAACATGTTTGGCACGTCGAGTTCCTCGGCCGTGTGTACGAGGCCTGAGACATTTAAAAAATATGTAATGGTCAAATAAACATTCTGCTTATTCAATGTGTATATTGACAGACTCCTACAGGCATCCTATTATATGTTATGCCTCGTACACACAATTGGTTTTCCAGACGGGAAAACTGCCATGTTTGCTTTTGGTCAGGAAAACCGTCCGTGTGTATGCTCCATAGCAGTTTTCTGAACAGGAAAACTGCGAGCAAAAAAATGAGAACTTGTTCTCTCTTTTTCCGCCGCAATTCTCAGCGTTTTTTTGCTCTGCACTTTTCCTATGGGATACACTGCAGTGGAGCATACACACATCCGGTTTTCCCGACCAAAGCTGTCATGGCAGTTTTCCTATCGGGAAAACCGGCTGTGTGTACACAGGGAAAAGCAACCGAGCAGGTTCTCGGTTTTCCCCTCGGTTTTCCCGGCGGACATTTGACCGCCGGGAAAACCAATCGTGTGTACGAGGCATAAGTCTAGTATGTACGAGCAAATTTCTTTTACTTTTTACATTTTTCTCAACACCTTATGTATTAAGTTTATGGTTAATAGATACAACTGGTTATTGAAGCTTTTTTTTTTCTATAAAAATATTATTCTCAAAGTATCCCATTCATTTGTGCACCTATTTCTAGATTGAGTCTGATTCGCTTTGCTTTTCCATACTTCAGTTTCCGTTTATTATTTTAGATGGCTCTGTATTGGGTTCAAGGGAAATTGTTTACTAGAGACAGTAACCAATTTAACTGATAATTAGTCACAGAAAACAACAACATCAGTATCCTGCACATTTTTGGAGTGACATTTATTATATCAGTAAATATTATTTTTGCATTTGTCACACATACTGTACAATATTTTTTAGGACTGTTTTGTTTTTTTGTATTATGCCCCCCATCTGCTGCCTTCTTTTCAAATCATTATCATTTCAAAGTACAGTACATTGAATATCCCTTACATGGAGGAGGTTTGCTTGACTTATTCATGCATTTTGATTGAGCCATTCATTTAAATTGTGACTATGCAGCTTTGTGGGTTCTTTCTGTATTGGATGTTTGACTGGGGTTATAATATTGCCTCAACCTATACCAAACACAGTAATTTTGCTAATAAATAAGTATCTATGAAAACCCAGGGGCAGATCCACAAAAGGATTACGCTGGCGTATCTATTGATACGCGGGCGTAATTTTAAATTTCCTGCGTCGTATCTTTGTTTTGTATCCACAAAACAAGATACAACGGCATCTGGGATCGATCCGACAGGCATACGTCTTAGTACGCCATCGGATCTTAACCCCTTTAGCGGTAAACCCGAGCGTGACTCGGGGTTGGTTTTCAATGTTAGGATCGGTATCCCCGAGTCACGCTCGGGGTGGACGTGCAGAGTGTGCAGCGGCGCGGCTTACCTTCTCGCTGGATCCACAGGCAAGTTACTTACCTTGGATGGATCCAGCGATGCCACCCCGCTGTGTGAGCGAGCGGGTCCTCCTCGCTCGATTCACAGTCTCCCCGTGTGCCGCCGATCTCCGTTCCCTGCGACGTTACAACGCACGGGGGCGGAGAACGGCGCCAAATTCAAAAAAGTAAACAAACACAATACATACAGTATAATGTAATCTTATAGATTACAGTACTGTATGTAAAAAATACACACCCCCTTGTCCCTAGTGGTCTGCCCAGTGCCCTGCATGTTCTTTTATATAATAAAAACTGTTCTTTCTGCCTGGAAACTGGCAAAAATGGTTTTAGATCAGCTAGAAAACAGCGATAATAAATTATAATCACTTGCAGAAATGTGCGATAGCGATTTGTGGGGAAATTCGTCATAAAAAAATAATAATAATGACAGCGACAATTCTGCAACTGAGCAAATTTCAGTGATTTTGAGTTGATTACATTATTATATAATTTTTATTATAATTATATTATTATTTGTTATAATTATTTATAATTATTTATTATATTATAATTTATAATTTTGTTTTTTTTAAAAAATGCCATACCCGGGATGCCTACAAGATTCTTGTTTGGTCAGATTTAAGTGAGTTATTCCTAAAAATTACAGGCCTACAGTACAAATAACCAAATTTCCTTGCAAAATAATTGTACTGCTTTTGGTACGTAATTCCAGACAGAATCATACCGCCAGGGAGGTTAAATGCAATTTTTCGGCGGCCACTAGGTGGCGTTTCCGCGTAGAGTATGCAAATTAGCTATTTCCGACGATCCACGAACGTACGAGCGGCCGTCGCATTTTTTACGTCGTTTCCGTTAGTTTTTTTCCGGCGTATAGTTAAAGCTGCTATATGGTGGTGTGCTCAATGTTAAGTATGGCCGTCGTTCCCGCGTCTAATTTTAAATTTTTTGCGTTGTTTGCGTAAGTCGTTCGTGAATAGGAATGTGACGTCATTTACTTTCACGTCTAATCCAATGACGTCCTTGCGGCGTACTTTGTCGCAATGCACCCTGGGATATTTTAAGGACGGCGCATGCGTCGTTCAAAAAAAACGTTGTTTACGTCGGGTCACAACGTATTTGCATAGAACACGCCCCCATCACTCCCATTTGAAATTGCACGCCCTTACGCCGCAATAGATACAATAAGCCGCCGTAACTTACCGCGTGGATTCTTTGAGGATTCACAAGAAGAAAAAGTAAGTTACAGCGGCGTAGTGTATCTTAGATACGCTACGCCTGCCTAAAGATAGGCAGATCTTTGTGGATCTGCCCCCCAGTCTTAATTTACTTTTTATGTGCAGCATGACCTGTTTATTTATATATTTTTTTTAAATAAACAATACATTGCTTGGTTGTCTCTTTTTATTTGTCCCTGGATTTGTTTCTAACCCACAAGAACACCTAACAACATTCTTCACCTAACAACATTCTTCACCTAACAACATTCTTCACCTAACAACATTCTTCATTCTTGTTATTTATTTGGAGAATAAATTTGTTAACAACATCAACATTCTGGTGCAAAGTAGAATTATTTTGTCGTTTTTTACAATATTCTTTTGACATCTGGAGACAAGGAATAGGATACATGATCTCTCAATCAAAACTCTGTATTCTGGATAAGATTCATCAATAAGTAACAAATAAAACATAATTATAAGCATACCAAACTCCAAACCGGAGCTCATCGGCTCGACTAGAAAAACAACGATCTGCCCATTTCTGATTCTGTTCCAGCATACTTTTTAAGAATATTGCGGTGCACAATGACAACGTTTGTTTTGGGCTCTTCAAAACCCTGTTTACCTAAGCATAACCTCTACCCTCTAAAAATTAAAGGTGGCCTTGGTTTTCCTAATGTATCCACCTATTACCACACAGCTCATTTGGCACAAATACCTAAATACCATGCAACCAATGAAATTACTTCTCTGGGTAGCTCTGGAATCTATAGATTGTGATCCATTATCTAGATCCAATCACTTATGGTTGCAATCCTCTCACTAATCTAGTTATTAAACATTCTCTTTCCATTTGGGACAGATTTAAACCATTAAATGACCTTCAACCTTTGCATATTCCACTCCTTTTGTTTCTTAAAAGTCCTCTTTTTAATCCTTCCTGGACTTTTCCTTGATCTTTTAAAGCATAAATCACCTCAAAAATGACCGACTACATCATCTGATATCCTTTACTTCCCAGACGTATGTAAAAGTCATGGACTCCCAAATTCAGAACTTTTACGGTATTTACAGATTTAAAAAAAACACTTTATGCCATATATTCAAGGATGACTCATGCCGCGTACACACCATCACTTTATGTGATGAAAAAAAACGACACTTTCTGTGAAGTAAAAAATGACGTTTTTGAAACTTCAATTTTCAAAGACGAAGTTGCCTACACACCATCGTTTTTTCCCAATGTTCTAGCAAAGCGAGGTTACGTTCCACCACATTTTACCATTGAAGCTTGCTTCATAAGTAGCTTCTGGGCATGCGTGGATGAAAAAACGTCTTAGAAAACAACGTTTTTTGCTACACACGGTCAATTTCTGTGAAGTAAAAAGTGCACTTTTGAAAAACGACACATAAAATTGAAGCATGCTTCAATTTTTTTTGGTCGTTTTTTACAAGACATAAAACGACGTTTTCCCCCACACACGGTCAATTAAAGTGACGTTTTTAAAAACGTCATTTTTTTTCATCAGATAAAGTGATGGTGTGTACGCGGCATCACACTTGAAAAATTGCCATGCTTTGAAAATATATGCAAACATGACCCCCACGCAAAAGGACTTATTTCTTCTCTCTATGCCCAACTCATTACTAAACCTAATTCTGGTCCGTCCTATGTAGCTAAGTGGGAGTCTTTAACTCTAACTTTCACTGGAAACAGCCGAATGAGATGAGATTTGGAACAATGCAAAATCCAAAATATAGTTGGATTAGAGACCAATTATAAAGTGCTCACATGCTGGTACTTGGTTTCTGCCAGGATTGCAAAATGTGCCCCAATTACTTCTTATCCTGCTTTCATGCCTGTACTGATCTTGGTTCTTACTTTCATACCTGGTGGAACTGTCCAGTAGTCAAAAGATTTTGGAAATATATATTTCTTATGATTTCAAAATCATTTGCAGTGTCTTTCTCTCCTGATCCTTTGATAGTGCTTTTATACAATTCTTTCCTGTAGTCAGTTCAAGCTCTTACAACAGGTCACAACAGTCGCTAAACAAACTATTGCTAAAGCCTGGAAATCTCCAACCCTGGTATTAACTGAAACCAAACATAGAATCAATCATGCCAAAATAAAAGCTATAACTAAAGACATAGGGCCAGATTCACAAAAGAGATACGACGGTGTATCTCCTGATACGCCGTCGTATCTCTGTGATCCGCCCATCCTAACTATGCGGCTGATTCATAAAATCAGTTCCTGCATAGATAGCCCTAAGATCCGACAGGTGTAATTGACTTACACTGTCGGATCTTAGGATGCAATTCTATGCCGGCCGCTAGGTGGCGAGGCCATTGCGGTCGGCGTAGAATATGCAAATGACTAGTTACGGTGATCCACGAAACGTCCGCGTTACCCGTCGCTCTAACTTTACGTTGTTTCCGTCGAGATATGCGTCGTAAAATTAGGGCTGCCCTCTAGGTCGACTAACCAATGTTAAATATTGGCGTCGTCCCCGCGTTGAAATTTAAAAAATCACATTGTTTGCGTAAGTCGTCCGTGAATGGCGCAGGAACCTATTTACGTTAACTTCTAAACAAATGACGTCCGTACGACGTCATTTAGCGCAATGCATGTCGGGTAATTTTCCCGACGGGGCATGCGCAGTACGTTCGGCGTGGGAACGCGCCTAATTTAAATGGTGCCCGCCCCATTTGAATTAGACGGGCTTGCGCCGAGCGGATTTACGTTACACCGCCACAAGTTTACAGGTAAGAGCTTTGTGAATCAGGCACTTACGCTGTAAACCTGCGGTGGTGTAACGTAAATGGGATACGTTACGCTGCCGTGGAGCAACGTAAATATATCTGAATCTGGCCCAAAATATGTAACTTTAAGAAAATATGTCTCCCTTGGGTGAATAACTATTTGCCTTCCAATTTTGACGAATCCTTGTTGATGCCTTGGTAATTTTTACCCACATTCACATTCTCTCTATGAACATCATATGACTAGTACACATTGCCCCGGGCATCCCTCCTCTCGCTCTTCTTTTTATTTTCCTTTTCTTCCCTTTCTATCTTCCTCTCTATTATACTTTTCTTTTCTTCAGGTTCAAGCAGCAGTACCTTTAATTACTCTTTTTGGTTTTACAACATTATTGACATAAGCTCCTGCATGTTTCATAATAGCGCTAATCTCTTAACACTCTTTTTTGGTGAATATTCTTGATAATCGCAGCTTACTATTAGCCTGAGGCTTCATTAGATTTTTATTGTTCATGTTTGATTTTAGCCTCTCTTGAATAATATAGAGAATTGTCTTTGAGTTACTAATCCTATAATTGGGTTATGAGATCTATATCATTTTCAGTTATTTTACGGAACTATAATCCTGTTGTACCCTGACATGTTATTTTCCTGTAAAATTGTCTTAGGCCCCATACACACGATATAATCCATCCGCGGATAAATCCCAGCGAATGGGTTTCAGCGGATAGATCCTATGGTGTGTACACTCCAGCGGATCTGTTTCCGTGGATATTTCTCCGTCGACTCGCTTTTCAGCAGATCGAATATTTGCTGACATGCTAAACAAATCTATCCGCTGCGAATCTATCCGACGGACAGATCCGTTGGTTAGTACACAATATCTGCAGATAAGAACCCCGCGCATGCTCAGACAAAATAAGGGGATGGGAGCACTCGTTCAGGTAAAACTCTTGTTTGTTTGTGATATGGCACATTCATCCTTTTAAATATCTAGTGTGTCGTTTATTGCCTCTTGTTTTTTCGGCGTTCTCTTGCTAGAATAAACCCGTTCTCTTGCTGATGCTATCTATCCAGATGTTGGAACTTTCTTTTTGTCCTCCACATGTCTATGTTTCTTTTTTTGTTTTTAATTTAATGTTGTTTCTTTTTTTTCCTTTTTTTTTTTTTGTGCAATTTATGTCACCATTGTTTTTTCTTGCATTTTTTTTTCTTTTTTTTTTGGTGCAAGTTATGTCACCATTGTTTTTTCTTGCATTTTTTTTGGTATTTTTTTGTTGTGCAATTTATGTCACCATTGTTTTTTCTTGCACATTTTTTTTTGTGCAAATTATGTCACCATTGTTTTTTCTTGCACATTTTTTTTTTTTTTTTTTTTGTGCAATTTATGTCACCATTGTTTTTTCTTGCACTTTTTTTTTTTTTGCAATTTATGTCACCATTGTTTTTTCTTGCACATTTTTTTTTTTTGGTGCAATTTATGTCACCATTGTTTTTTCTTGCACATTTTTTTTATTTTATTTTTTGTCAAGTTATGTCACCATTTTATTTTGGCGTGTGTTTTTCCTTTTATGTTTTCCCAAGTTGGTACGCCAAATGTACCCCCCCCCCAAGGAGTTGGTGTCCTTTCTAAATGACACATATTATTTGCTAAAATGTTTCGTGCCTAATCACCACAGTATTAAAACACAATAGACAAGGTATTTCAGTAAATCAAATAACCATTTATTTTGGCCATAAACAAAAATAAATTACCTAGAACGGCAGCACTTGATGAGATAGCAACATACATGCAGACTTGTGTTCCAGACTGCACAGGCAACATAGTCAAGGAGAAAATGGCAAACCTTGAGGACCACATACCGAGAACTAAAAAGAACAACCACAAAAACAAAAACCAGGAGCAGCAGCAAGTGAGCCAATGGAGCCCAGGCTGTGGTAGTCCAAAAAGACCAAAGTTTTTGGGGGATCAAATGGAAGGCCGGGAATAATCTTCTCCTGTTCCTTGTAACCCTCCTTGCAGCCTGCATTGCAGCAGATCTTCCACGGACCCGTCCACGGCCCCTTGCAGGTGGGGATGATGTGGCAGCAGGAGGAGTTAGCAGGTGTTGGGCAGGATGGGCCGGGTCACTCAGCTCAGTGTCATTGGTCAGCCAGCCCTGGTGCATCCATAAAAGGACCTGGTTAAACAGGTCCTTGGCATGCCTCTGATTGGCCTCCCCCGCTTGTGACATTTTGTGTGCCACATAGGCACTGTAGGCCTCAGTGGGGTTGAGGGGGGCCCTCATTAAGGCGCTAGCCTCCCGTATCATCTCGAGGCTCTCATCCTCCACTTGCCTCCTGCGCCTCATTAGGCCTGCTTGCCTGACCCGGGGGGGAGGGACTTGCCTGGTGGTGCTGACCCTGGGCCTGGGGCCCTGCTGACTGGTGCTGGGCCTGGCCTCCTCCTCCTGGCTGCCACTGACCCCTTCCTCCTGGCTGGCATGCATCTCCGCATCAGTAGCCGAAATATCATGGCTGCTCACTTCTTCCTGTGGCAAAAACAGGGACATGTTTTACAATTTGGCACAAGCAAATCACACACATTTTCATGCTCTAGACTGGTTTGTTTTATCTTACTTGAATAGACTCTCCTTCTGATCCCTGCACTTGGCATCCATGACCCCTATTTTTATGCCCATGACTTTTCTAGGCCATTTTTTCTTTTGAGATTACAATATCAACTCAATAAACAAACAAGAATTAGCAGCCCAAAATTTTTTTGAAAAATACTCTACCTCATCAGAAGTGGAGAGTCGCAGATTTTCATGCATGCCAGCCAGCCCCTCACCGTACTCCTCCTGGCTGTGGTGATCCGTGGAAGGTCTGCTGCGATGCCGGCTGGAAGGAAGGCTTGACATTGATTGCCGGCCCTCCATTTGATCCCCCAAAAACTCCATCTCTTGGTAGTACCACAGACTGGGCTCCGTGGACTCGCTTGCTGCTGCTCCTGATCTTTGTTCCCGTAGTTCTCTTCTTTTGCTTCGGTATGCGGCCCTCAGGTTGTTCATTTTCTTCTTGACCATCTCGCCTGTGCAGCCGGGAACCCATGTCTGCATATATGTAGCTATCTCATCAAGTGCTGCCGTTCGTCGGTCCTGCTTCGAATACAGGGGATGTGTTGTATCCCAAAGTAGGGGCATTTCCCTAAATTTTTCGATGAGGCGACCAATCGTTTCTTTACCCACGATCTGTTCCATGGTTTTATTTGAATTTGCTTGGGCAATTTTCAAGCTTAACACTGTTAAAACAAAAATAAATAAGCATTAAAAAATGCACAGCATTCACATTGTATTAATATGTGGCCCCAGATTTATCAAGTACTATGTAAACACAGTGTCTCCTGCAGCTAAAATGCTGGCCAGCTCTGCCCCATTGTTGTGACCAAAAATGAGTTCACATGCAGACCCTTTTTGAAAAAGGTTTGCTAAATACGTGTAATCTAGAACCATCCACAATTTTTACTATTTTGACCATTCCTCAAGGCACTATTTCATGTGTACCTAGCATGCCCCTCATCATTCCTGACATATAAATACACTTCCTAATAACCTCTGGCCAACCAACACAGAACAATACTTGCATGATCACAATACACCTGGCAAAAAGTACAAATAGGTAGAGCATTCTTCACATCTAGATTTAAGTGATGTGTGAAAGCATTGTGAGAAGTAAATACCGTTTTGGGGACACAAGAAACATAAGTAGCGTTAAAAGGGTGCAAACAACAGACAAAACCCCAATCCCATGGCTCTCAAGTTTCTAGGCCTCTGCTGATCCCATGTTGTAATTTCTTACCTTATTATCTCTAGCTCCTCGTGATGCTCGATTAAATAATCTCCGCGTAACCTACGTAATCACGTTGGTTCCCTTTTATACACTCCGCGTGTGCATGACACACCGCCTTCGTCACCTTTGCCATGCCCCCTAATCAATGTTAACTAAAAAAATATGGCGTTAACTGTGTAACTTCTGTCAAATGTTCTAATAATCTCCGCGTAAGCTACGTAATCACGTAGGTTCCCTTTAATAGACTCCGTGTGTGCGTGACACACCGCCTTCGTCACCATTTCCATGCCCCCTAATCAATGTTAACTCAAAAAATATGGCGTGAACTATGTTACTTCTGTGAAACGAGCGAATAATCTCCGCGTAACCTACGTAATCACGTCTTATTCATTCTCTACACTCCGCGTATGCATGAACCGCCGCCCTCGTCCCCGCCCATGACGGGACATTTCCTGTTTTCCACGCCCCTAATCTCTGTGGGAAGGAAAGATGGCGATGTCACACAAGCGTGCACGGAGCTCTCAGGTCGCAAGTGAAGTGACAGAGGCAGCAACGTCGCGATCCCGGCCAAAACGATATAAGGCCACTAATATGTCTTTTGACGAAATGGTGGAGCTGGTAGAAATAATGTGGAGGAAGGACTATGATGGGCAATATGGGCCATACAAGACCCCAAACCGCAGGAAGGGGAAAATTATGGAGAAGGTGGCAAGGAAAATGCAGAGGATGTTTGGGATCACCAGGTCCAAGGAGCAGCTATGGAAGCGGTGGTCCGACTTGAAACTCCGTGAGCCACATCAATTGAAGAAAATAAAAAAAATCCTCAAAAAAAGTAAGTTCTTTTTTTGTTTGTGGGGGGGGGGGCAATTTTATTAGTTTAATGTTTGGTCAGGTACATTTCTACATCTGTATCCTTGGCCTGGTTGTACTTCTGAACACATGTTGAAATAGTATTTTTTTTTAAAATATCATTTGCTTGGCCAACGAGTGTTAATAGGAAACCTCATTCACATCAGATTGCTTCTCCCAAATACGATGTTGGCCCAGGAACAACACACCTGGACATGCCTCTCTGGCCAAAAACATTGTTTGTAAACATTGTGTAAAAATATATTTTTATAAAATTAGAATCCTAGAATGGGAAATGCAAACAGTGCTACTAAGCAGGTGCTTTCATATCTGTAATCCAGAGCACCTGTGTCTCCCCCAAAATATTACACTAAAATTTGTATGGTCTCAGCTCCAAATTTTAAGGGGGGGACATCCATGTGTGTCACTTTGCTAAAAAGGGACTGAATCAGAGCTTGGCCTAGAAGTCATCCAAAAATGTAGGTTTGGGGTGATAAGACACCAAAAAAAAAAATATAAAGCCTCTAAACTTCTATGCAATGTGTGCGATTTCTGCTCTACAGTATCTGTGTGCTGATGAGTATACCTTTTGTTTTTGTGTTATTTATAGGGGAAAGAAGACGCCAGCAGTTTGAGGAGGCAGAGAGGGCCAGACACGCCCGGAATCTGCCATCTGGCCATGTGGAGGAGGAGGAAGGAAGAGAGGAGGATGTGGAGGAGGAGGATGTGGAGGAGGAGGAGGAAGGAAGAGATGAGGATGTGGAGGAGGAGGTGGAAGGAAGAGAGGAGGAAGGAAGAGAGGAGGATGTGGAGGAGGAGGAAGGAAGAGAGGAGGATGTGGAGGAGGAGGAGGATGTGGAGGAGGAGGAGGAAGGAAGAGAGGAGGATGGAGTAATTTTAAATTTGGTAGTTGTGGAGGATGAAGATGAAATTGAAGAAGATGATTTTGGTGAATTTGAAGATGGTGGATTGGTGGAAGAAGAAGAAGGAGGAGTCGTGGAGGATGAGGGGGAAGTGGTTCAAGAAGGAGGAGTTATTGAAGATGGAGAAGTGGTGGAGGAGGAGGAAATTCGCACAACATCAGGTCAGTGTCACCCCAGCTTTATAGGGCAAAACAGATGTAGATAGGGTTGCCACCTCATCCCTTTAATCCCGAACACATATGGATTACATATGTTCTGTGGCTAATGTAATGCAGATATGGCACCAGGTGAGTTAAATTACCACCTTTTAATCAGCCACAGAACCTGTGTAATTAATATGTGTTCTGGTTTAAAGGGATGAGGTGGCAACCCTAGATGTTGATAGGCCGGTAAAATTGTTAATTTTATATTTTTGATTCATTTTGTAGGGGATGAAGATGCTGTTCCACATTTTTCAAGCGCAAGTGCGGGAATAATTATCCAGCAAGTGATGGAGTGCAGCAGTGAAATGGAGAATATGCGGCAACAGATGGTTCTCATGGAACAGAATGTGAGAAATGTAATTGTGGAGTGCTGCACCGAGCTGGACACTATGCGGCAAAGAATGCTGCTTATAGAACAAAACTATAAAAACATCATTGACATGATGGGTCGTGTCAAAGACTGAACACCCCCCCCCCCCCCCGCCTATCCCCCAACCTGTTTTAATTTTTGACTCAGCAACACGCCAAAATTTGAAGATGCACACACAGTGTGTCAACATGTGCTATCTGCCATCACAGAATATTGAATATCTGTGCTTTGTGGGTACAACCCCCTCCTTGATTCTCAATTAGCTTTGGAGGAAGGGATTGCTCCCACAAAACACAGACATTGATCACCCATGATGGCAGATAGCACATGTCGCCCTTTGTCTGTGTTTCTATGTTGTAGAACTGACATTTTGCGAATTGCACTGAATGTGTGCATCTTCAAATTTTGGCGTGTTCCGGTGTGAAATCACACCATGACTGTTATTGTGAATGTAAAAGTGACACATTTGTATTTTAAAGTTTTTGGACATGTTATATTTTTTCTAGCAAAAAAATGGCTTCCAATCAACAAGCCTGAAAAATCATAAAAACTTAAAAAAAAAATTAAAAAAAAAAATTGTTAAAAAATAAAAAATTGGGTAACAAATCTATCCAAAAAATGTTACCAATCTTTTTTTTTTTAATAAAAAACAAAAAAAAAATAATAAATAATTATTCAAAATTTTCTTAAAATTTTAGGAAAAAAAAAAAATTGGGTAACAAATATATTCAAAACATGTTAGCAATATTTTTGATAATAATTACCCAAAAAAATTTGTGAAAAAATAAAGAGATCAAAAATCTCACACATATTTTGGGAAAAAAAACAGAAAAAAAAAAGACAAAATAAACATTTGGTTAAGTTTACACTTGGTAAATAGAATATTTGTGT
Source organism: Rana temporaria (assembly GCF_905171775.1). Lineage (NCBI taxonomy): Eukaryota > Metazoa > Chordata > Amphibia > Anura > Ranidae > Rana > Rana temporaria. The sequence continues at coordinate 225,728,752 of NC_053493.1, forward strand.
GAAAAATGGTACAATTGTACTACATTGTTTGTGAACACCAAAAAATTTAAAAAAAATTGTTTGGCAAAAAAAAAAAAAAAAAATTAGGAAAAACACAAAAAAAAAAAAATTAAAAGCCTTGCAAACTAAAAATGTTGGCATGTTTATTACTAAAAATCTTCTGAAAAATCAAGGAAAATGAAAAAGCTGAAAATAAAAAAAGCTTTTCAAAAATCCTAAAAATGAGTGGCTTTATTCTTTTATATGCTGAATACCCAGTTTGGAGATGAGTGAATAATGTGCAATTGTGTCTATTTACTAAAACCTGAACCCTACATTTGGCACTAGAAGTGCACTATTTTTGTTGAGAACCAGAAAGACAGATAAAAAGAGAAAAAGCAGTAATGACAAACAACTGTATAAAGTCCAATGGTCTAATTATTTATTAGTTCTGTGAATATTTCTTTCTTTTGGGGGCCGAATTAGAAATAAATATGATCTGGCATAGCAATGGCCCCCCGACCCATGAAGTACTCAACATATTTGTCGCGTACCGCACAAGCTGATTGGGTGGCCAAGCCAGCGCGACCAGTGTCCAGCCCAGGGAGAGGATCTGAGAGTAGTCTTGCCTCAGAAACGCTGTCGGGTAGGTACGTCTGGGAGTGCCTGCGTAAAAAGTTGTGCAAAATGCAGCAGGCAAATACAATGGTGTTCAATTTATATTCCGCCAAGTGTATCGCTGTCAGGAAAAGGCGGAACCGGTTGGAGAGGATCCCAAAGGCATTCTCGACTACCCTCCGAGCCCTGGCCAACCGATAATTAAACACCCTCCTCTCTGAGGTGAGGGTCCTCTGGGGAAAAGGCCGCATTAGGTGAGGTCCAAGCCCGAAAGCTTCGTCCGCTAGGAACACAAACGGAAGTCCTTCCACATTATCTTCATCTGGTGGCAATGCCAGACCACCAGTTTGTAGACGATCGTAGAATTCTGTCCGCGAGAACACTCCCCCATCAGACAGTCGGCCGTTCTTCCCCACGTCCACATATAGAAACTCATACTGTGCCGACACCACCTCCATCAACACAATACTATGATAACCCTTGTAGTTATAATAGTAGGACCCCGAGTGGGGTGGGGGCACAATGCGGACGTGTTTCCCATCTATTGCTCCACCGCAGTTCGGGAAATCCCACCGCTGGGCAAATTGGGAAGCCACAGACTGCCATTCCTGTGGTGTGGAGGGTAGCTGTGGGGACAAACAAATAAAGAGATTTAGTACTTTGGCACATAAACATTGCAAACAAAATACAAAAACCATCATTGTGCAACATCAACAACAGGATTCACATTTCCTACAAGCATTGTGAAGTGAGTATTTATTTTAAAAAATATAGGCCCACTTAATTATCAGACTCCACATCCCTCTGATGATAGAGCAATAAACAATTTTCGGGGGGGAGGAGGGGGGGGGTCAGAGCTACAATGGATTAGCCAAAAAATCACCCAAAAATTGGCTAGGTGGGTTTGGGCCTAGGAAAGCATGATGGACAGGTTTATGGTGGGTAAGGACAAAATATGCAGGTAGGCCCAAAACAAACATGTAAAGGTTAACAACATGCATGGGGAGAAAAGGGAACATCCAACACACAGCAGATTACAATCTCATGGTTATTAGGGAATAAAAAAAAATTAGACTTTCTCACACATTTAAAAAAATAATAATTGTGAGGTTAAAATGAGGGAACTTACCTTAATATACTCCTCCTTCAGAACACGTATGATGGCAGTACACGTCTCCGGTATGATGACCCCAAGCGCCTGGGGAGAGATGCCTGTCGAGAACTTGAGGTCCTGCAGGCTCCTCCCAGTCGCCAGGTACCGCAACGTGGCAATAAGCCTCTGATCGGCCGTGATGGCTTGGCGCATCACAGTGTCCTGCCTCGTGATATAGGGGGACAGAAGATCCAGCAGACGGTTGAATACGGGGTCCGTCATGCGGAGAAAATTCCTAAAGTCATTAGGATTATTCTCCTGGAGTTCCCTAAGCAGAGGCATATGAGAAAACTGGTCACGCTGGCGCAACCAATTCTTGGCCCAGAAAGGCCTCCTCCCACTGTTCCTGGCCAAACAACTGGTTCGCTGGACATGGCCATAAGCAATCCCATAACCAGCACCAATTCGCGAGAATCGACGCTGCTGCTCCATCATGGCTTCAAACCGGCCGGCTGGTCAGTCAAGAACACACTCCAACAGAAAGCACCCCCAAATCCAGCACAACCTGCTAAGAACGCACGACAAACAGATACGAGCGCACAGTACGCAGAAACGTGCTGAAAGCCTGTGCCCGAATGCCAACTGCGAACCCGCAAGCAAACGCACTGAACCAGAGAATACCTACTGTCAAAAAGCGGAGACTGAAAAGCACGAATCGGCTCTAACCAAACCTTCACTAGCACGCGGTAACACGGAACTAGCAAAAGCGGAACAGAGGGCGGCGCCGTTGACTTTGGTCTTCCCCTTTATAGTGACGTCTTACGTGGTTTACGTTGCATACGTTCTGGTTCGCGGGGATTTTTTGGCGCTAGTGTGTACGTTCCAGCGGACCAACAGATAAATCCGCCGATCCGCTGAAACTGATCCGCGGATAAATTTCAGCGGATGGATTCTATCGTGTGTATGGGGCCTTAGTAATTTGTTACATTTCGCCCTCCATGCCGTTTCTTCACTAGTGAATGCTGTGACTGGCGGCTCCCGGAAGGAAGAGGGACAAACATGTATATGGCCTCCAGCGGGGAGGCCTACTAGTCTGCGATGCATACTAGCACATTATGCTTTTACTTTGCAGAGAACAAAAAAGTAAAACCCATCAGGATTTACTTCCTCTTTAAGGTACTTTCAAAACATAGCAAAGAAGAAAATAGGTCCAGGACATTGGATACATTCAATGTAATAACAGCCCAAAAATGAGAGTTCACACCAATTAGAAAAATACTCCTCGTGTTAGAGTATAACTCGTGTTAGAGTATAACAAGTACAATTTGTACAACAAATGGGCTCAATAAAGATGAGTCATAAACAAATAGAAATTATTAAATTGTTCCAAGGTGTCAGTTTTAGCCGTGAGATGTTCCATCCTTCTAATCGCCTTCTAATCTCAGCAACAATGCTTAAAAATTAGGGGTGTTTGAATGTTGGTAGGTAGCCAGTGAAAGGGAAAACTCTCCTCGTAGCAGTTAGAACATGGCATGCCAGTTTTTTTAGAACATCTAAAGACAAAGCCTCCAGAAAATGAATTGGGTCCAAGGGGAGTGAGCCACCTAAAATCTGTTGCAGGAAGAACAATACTTGGTTCCAGAAGGGTTGAATGTACAAACACTGCCAACATATATGAAAAAGTGAGCTGTTTCTTTGGCCATAAGCATCTCATTGGTTCATTGAATGGAATATATAAAACTACAAGGGGGGGGGGGGGTAGTTAGCGTCATATAATTATGGAGTATGTAGATGTGATGAAGGTTCCTAAATATTTAAGAGATTGAGAACAGCATTGTAAGGGGTAATTTTCTTGTAGTGAAGGCCATGCAGTTGAGGGGATGCAGATAGGTAAAGCTTCCATTTTGTTAATCTGTAGGGAACGAAAGACATTCAACAATTTCGAACCCCCATGAATGTCCAGTCTAGACAGAATGGCTTCACCTAGGAATTACAGGCATACAATTAAACACAAGGGAGGCAAAGGCCACTCTGGTGGGTACCATTGCTCATGTGGATATATATGTTACAATGGTTGTAAAATCTCCACAATAAACTCCCATTATAGGTTCTCTTATGGGACAATAGTAATAGCAGTGTGTTTGTTTTTTAGCAATACAATCTCTAAATATCTTTTCCCAGCAGCATTTTGTGCATATTTTTTTCAAGTCTTACTCCCAAGCAGAGGGACTCCAGTGGGATGGGCTCACATTTCTTTGCTGTTAGTTTCAGGAGGGGGAGGGGGAGGAGGGGATTGGCTTCACACAGACCATCGAAAATTACAGGAATGGAGGGCAAAAAAGGGACATTCAAATGCTACAGTGAAACAGGAACAGGCAGGATCAACCAGGTATATATTTTATATAATACTATATGGAAAAATACATATATCATTGCAAAAAATTACTAGAACAAGAATAATGAAGGAAGGAACAAAGATAGGAAGGAAGGATCGATCAAAGGAAGGATCAATCAAAAAAAGGAAGGATTTGTTGAATGAAGAATTGGTCAGTTGATTGCAGGAAGGATCAGTCAGTCGATCACAGAAAGAATCAAAGTAAGAAAGGACCAGTCGATCAATCGCAGGTAGGATCTGTCAATAGAAAGAAAGATCAAGGGATCGATCAAAGGAAAGATCAGTCAAATGCAGGAAGGATCAGTCAATAAAAAAAATAATCAAAAGATCCATCAAAGGTTCCAACTATTACTGTATTGTTCAAACATTCAGCCTCCTGGCTTACTCACTTGCAGCACTTCCTGATGACGCATGCACGAGCATGAAATGTATTGAAACAAAACCGAGGCTCAACGCACAAATACGAGTCCCCTGTTTTCACATATAGCTGAAGCAACTATTGAGATGCACGCCTAGCAGTACACATACCCGCATGGTGTCCGATCAATTACCTCTCTCTCCCTTGCAGCTGTATCCAGTTATTTTGCTGTACCTTGCACTATATGCACTGGAAGTGTAAGCATTGTTTTTAAGCCATTAAAAAAATAAAAAATAAATGATCACACTATCCATGCCTCTCTGTAGCTTTTCATGTGGAGCCAAAGTTTGCAGATAATTGGAGGATTCGAATGTGAGCTGATCCTAGTAATAAGGCGTTACATATATGCATATACCATTGCTGATCGGCTTGAGATCTGGTGATCTGTAGATAGCAGTAACACGCTGACCATCCTATGAAGGGAGATAGGGTGTAAAGAAGCCCTTTTGTTTACTACATGCCTGAGGGCCACTTGATGGCCGAGGGAATCTGCTGAGCGCTTTGAACTTTATTTGAAGCATTTGCACTGTATTATAACATGGTGACTGGAGTATACACAGAAGAATCACATTTCATGATTTTTGTTTTGTTGCAATATTTGATAAAAATATGAAGTTTATCAATAATTAACTTATTTATATTTGCAAACAAGTACTCTAACACTTATTGAAAAGATAAGTCCATTAAACAAAAATAAAGCACAACAGCACTACTCTATAGGTGGTGTTATCACTCCCACCAAGCAGTCCAAAAATCAAAAATCAATGCTGAGAAGCAGATGAGAAATGTCCCAGAAGGAGTGTTGAAAAAGAAAGAAAAATAGCAGCGTGCACCATCCACCACAAAATGTTCTTAATTCACCAGTTGTGATCATTCGCCCCATCGGGGTTCAAACTCACCGCAATGAAATATATAATACGCCTTTCAGTGAATAACACTTCATTAACCGTGGATCTCAGCGGACAGCTTCTATCATGGAACCAGATGCTTTAAGGACCCTCAGGTAAAACAAGCAAGAACAGAAAAAGCCACCATAGCGTAATTCAGCTTTAAATATGTAAAACCCTCAAGTCCCAGTACATCAGGCTCCCCTTATATATTCAACGTACATTCATTCAAACAGTAATAGGCATTTGAAAATATCACCAGATCCTCATGCGATCGGCGTCAGTGTCTCCTCCTCGCACCACTGACAGGATACCAGGCAGAGTTACAGCTGCCTTGTCCTGCTTCGGTGGAGCACGGGGATCCTTCAAATGTATGGTGTAGCAAGCGCCCTGACTAGTTTCGCCAGTGAATGGCTTCTACGGAGGGCGTGGCTACACAGCTGACTCAGTCCAATATATATCACATCCCTCAGCTCAGCCACAGCCAATCACAGGTCACCAGGCGTGTCAACAGGTGCACGTCACACCACGGTGATCAGTATCCAGAATGGCTCAAGCTAAGAGTGGGGAGAAGGACCAAATGTATATCTGTCCGCACAAGTTAGTGTTTAAACAGCTGGATGTTCAAATAGTTAGTATTAATAGCGCATAAAGCACATACTACCATACATTTCATTTACACTCAGCCAGCTTGTTCTAAGGACATAAGAGAAAATAACTAATTTGTAAAAAACAAAAAAGGGGAGAAAATTAATACTAGTGAGCTGGAAATGACGCCAGCAGCATCTCCCGCACTTAATACTAGTGAGCTGGAAATGACACTAGCAGCATCTCCCGCACCCAATACCAGTGAGCTGGAAATGACACCAGCAGCATCTCCCGCACTTAATACCAGGGAGCTGGAAATGACACCAGCAGCATCTCCCGCACCCAATACCAGTGAGCTGGAAATGACACCAGCTGCATCTCCCGCACTATAAATTCAAATGTCAAAATTACAATAGTAAAGCTAACATTATATATTTCTAAAATAAAATCATCACAAATACATCTAATAAAAGCATAAATGGTGACTTATATCCAGTCTATATATAAAATTGTTCATATATATATAAAGGATAAACATATAAAAATAAAATATATATAAAAATCAATAAAATTAATTAATTAAAAAGCGAGTGATCACAACTGGTGAATTAAGAAGATTTTTGGTGGATGGTGCACGCTGCTATTTTTCTTTCTTTTTCAACACTCCTTCTGGGACATTTCTCATCTGCTTCTCAGCATTGATTTTTGATTTTTGGACTGCTTGGTGGGAGTGATAACACCACCTATAGAGTAGCGCTGTTGTGCTTTATTTTTGTTGAATGGACTTACCTTTTCAATAAGTGTTAGAGTACTTGTTTGTAAATATAAATCAGTTAATTATTGATAAAGTTCATATTTTTATCAAATATTGCAACTCCCACTTGGAGCTGTCTTCAAGTGGGAGCTCTAATCCTGGGAAAAATATAAACCCAGACCACAGGTGTGCAATCAGCATGCCTGTCTTTGTGAAAACCAGGCTGAAAATGCTAATATACACAGTGAAATGGGATTGCCTCTTCAAAATATGACAAAAAGATGAGTTATTAAAATGTAAAAAAAAAAGGAAAGCTCCCCCTCCCCCTGTGCTTACGTGTAAATGTAAACACATGTGTAGGCCCTGCATGCATATGTAAACGATGATTGCACCACACATGTGAGGTATTGGTGGAAATGTCAGAATGAGTTCAATAATCTTAGCTCCAGACCTTCTCTATAACCCTAAACTGGTAACCTGTAAAGGCTTTTAAAGTACTGCAAATAGGGATTTTTAGGTATAATAGTTTGGCGCCGTTCCATGAGCATGTGCAAATCTAAAGCGTGACATGTTAGGTATCAATTTACTTAGCGTAACATCATTTTTTTTGTTTAAGAAATGGGCATTATATTGTGTCTGTGTGTTACACAATGGTGATTGGCCCTTTACTGCGATCTGTGATCAGCTTCATCCAAAAGACACAGTGGTTACAGAGCCTGCCTAATTTGCACCACAGGGGGCATGCATGAGGCGTGTTCTGGAATGATGTCCATGGATGCCCTCCCAGAACAAGAGAGCCATGTTGTAGCCATCTTTTAGCTATGGTATGGTATTAAGGTGGTTAAAAGTGCCAAAATAAAACATTTGTCTAACATAGCTACATTTTGTGTGGAGCGGAGAAACAGGTGAACTGTTTATGAAGGGGATATTTTATTCTCCAAGCATTAAAGAGGTGATGTCCCCTAATTAACCTACAAAAAGATGTTGCTAGTTTCTCAACTAGGGTGAAGTCACATGTATTTCCCTAGATGGAGACACAACCAAATTGAAATCTCTATCCACTACCATGAACAAGTAAGATTCAGAGTAAAGCTTTGCAAAAACTCACATAAAGAAACCAATATGGCCCAAAATAAGATTATAAGCATCCAGCAAAGCGGTGTTTCAGCATATTTACAATTTAACAATATAAATCTGCCAAGAGAGTCAGAGAAAAATAATTTCAGTGCAAATTTAAAGGAGCTATTCTTTTGAAAATTAGTTTCTGATATCATGATCACATCTGCCCTTGGGGATTTAAACTCTTTTAATGCCAACCATTGTTTCCTAATAGACCTTAGTCATTGTAAGACACTATGTGTGAAGACATGGCTATGAGATATAGGGTCTGTGTATAAAATTTGAACTCACTGGTGTGGAAGAGAGGTAAGTGAAAGAAACAAACAAACATATACTATATATAGTAATACCAAATCACAATTTTCAGAGCTACAGTACAATCAAAGATTTGGTCTATATGAAACTTAGAGAAATACCAAAACCATAGCAGGAGCAGGAGGGACTGCTTGAGACTAGTGATGTCGCGAACCTAAAATTTTTGGTTCGTGAACGGCGAACGCGAACTTCCGCAAAAGTTTGCAAACCGGGCGAACCGCCATAGACTTCAATGGGCAGGCAAATTTTAAAACCCACAGGTACTCTTTCTGGCCACAATAGTGATGGAAAAGTTGTTTCAAGGGGACTAACACCTAGACTGTGGCATGCCGGAGGGGGATCCATGGCAAAACTCCCATGGAAAATTACGTAGTTGTCGCAGAGTCTGTTTTTAATCCATAAAGGGCATAAATCACCTAAGATTCATAAATTGTTTGGAATAACATGCTTTAAAACATCAGGTATGATGTTGTATCGATCAGGTAATGTAAGGGTTAGGGTTAGGGTTACAGACAGGGTTAGGGTTAGGGTTACAGACAGGGTTAGGGTTACAGATAGGGTTAGGGTTACAGTCTGTAACCCTAAACCTGTCTGTAACCCTAACACTAACCCTATCTGTACCCCTAACCCTAACCCTGTCTGTAACCCTAACCCTATCTGTAACCCTAACCCTAACCCTATCTGTAACCCTAACCCTAACCCTGTCTGTAACCCTAACCCTAACCCTATTTGTAACCCTAACCCTATCTGTAACCCTAACCCTGTCTGTAATAGGGTTCACAGTGAAAGACCAAACTCTGAATGTCCTCAGAACTTTTCGAGTTCAGGGTACGTGGCCTCTGAACACTGGACATTATTCTAGGGCCAAAGGGAATCACAGCACCATGACCACGACGGCCCCTGCGGGGTGGCCTGCCTCTGCCTGTCATTTTTTTTAGATTAGTTTAGTTGTACTATGCGTGCAAGCTACTGTGCCACCAGATATGAGATGTGGCACTGGACAGGTGGGCACAGTTTACCCTGTGAGGCAAAGACACCCTGGCAGACAAATGACTACTATTATGTATTGCAGTGAATTTTGTTTTTATATCTTATCAACTTTGCCAACACAATATAGATGAGATGTGGCACTGGACAGGTGGGCACAGTTTACCCTGTGAGCCTGGGCCCCTTACATTACACAGCACCCCACAGCTCTGGGCCCCTTTACATAGCACCCTGCACCACTGGACCCCTTTATATTACACAGCACTGCACCACTGGACCCCTTTACATCACACAGCACTGCACCACTGGACCCCTTTACATTACACAGCACTGCACCATTGGACTCCTTTACATTACACAGCACTGCACCACTGGACCCCTTTACATTACACAGCACTGCACTACTGGACCCCTTTACATTACACAGCACTGCACTACTGGACCCCTTTACATTACACAGCACTGCACCACTGGACACCTTTTTATTGCACAGCACCTCTGGACCCCTTTACATTACACAGCACTGCACCACTGGACCCCTTTACATTACACATCACCTCTGGACCCCTGTACATAACACAGCACTGCACCACTGGACCCCTTTACATTACACAGCACTGCACCACTGGGCCCCTTTACATTACTCAATTTGGTTTGTTTGCAGGCTAGCTGGTAATTGTGCTAGAAAACTTGTGTTTGCTTGTAATGTGCGTTGTCATGTGCACCTTACTGCAAAGGCTACAGTAGTTTTAATTTTCTAATAATAGTTAGATTATTTGGTCCAGTACATGTTAGTCTAAAAACATATTTGATCTGATAGTACTGTTTATTATACATTGCTAAACATTAACAATGAGCTGAACACACCTGGGTTTGGAATAACATGCTTTAAAACATCAGGTATGATGTTGTATCGATCAGGTAATGTAAGGGTTAGGGTTAGGGATAGGGTTACAGACAGGGTTAGGGTTAGGGTTACAGACAGGGTTAGGGTTACAGATAGGGTTAGGGTTACAGTCTGTAACCCTAAACCTGTCTGTAACCCTAACACTAACCCTATCTGTACCCCTAACCCTAACCCTGTCTGTAACCCTAACCCTATCTGTAACCCTAACCCTAACCCTATCTGTAACCTAACCCTAACCCTGTCTGTAACCCTAACCCTAACCCTATTTGTAACCCTAACCCTATCTGTAACCCTAACCCTGTCTGTAATAGGGTTCACAGTGAAAGACCAAACTCTGAATGTCCTCAGAACTTTTCGAGTTCAGGGTACGTGGCCTCTGAACACTGGACATTATTCTAGGGCCAAAGGGAATCACAGCACCATGACCACGACGGCCCCTGCGGGGTGGCCTGCCTCTGCCTGTCATTTTTTTTAGATTAGTTTAGTTGTACTATGCGTGCAAGCTACTGTGCCACCAGATATGAGATGTGGCACTGGACAGGTGGGCACAGTTTACCCTGTGAGGCAAAGACACCCTGGCAGACAAATGACTACTATTATGTATTGCAGTGAATTTTGTTTTTATATCTTATCAACTGTGCCAACACAATATAGATGAGATGTGGCACTGGACAGGTGGGCACAGTTTACCCTGTGAGCCTGGGCCCCTTACATTACACAGCACCCCACAGCTCTGGGCCCCTTTACATAGCACCCTGCACCACTGGACCCCTTTATATTACACAGCACTGCACCACTGGACCCCTTTACATCACACAGCACTGCACCACTGGACCCCTTTACATTACACAGCACTGCACCATTGGACTCCTTTACATTACACAGCACTGCACCACTGGACCCCTTTACATTACACAGCACTGCACTACTGGACCCCTTTACATTACACAGCACTGCACTACTGGACCCCTTTACATTACACAGCACTGCACCACTGGACACCTTTATATTGCACAGCACCTCTGGACCCCTTTACATTACACAGCACTGCACCACTGGACCCCTTTACATTACACAGCACTGCACCACTGGATCCATTTACATTACACAGCACTGCACCACTGGACCCCTTTACATTACACATCACCTCTGGACCCCTGTACATAACACAGCACTGCACCACTGGACCCCTTTACATTACACAGCACTGCACCACTGGGCCCCTTTACATTACACAGCACTGCACCACTGGAACCCTTTACATTACATAGCACCTCAGGACCCCTTTACATTACACAGCACTGCACCACTGGACCCCTTTATATTACACAACACCCTGCACCTCTAATCTAACTAAACTATACAGTGTATAAATATATGTACATCTCCTGGTGATGTATATATATCCTCTACACACTGTAACATTAACTGACTAGCCTGCCTGCTCTATCTAACTCCAAAAAATTACACTCTCTCTCTGTCTGTCTCTCTCTGTAAATCACGCAGCACAGATTACAGAGAGAAAAAAAAAGCAGACTGATTGATTAGCCCTAACAAGGGCTGTTTGGGGTGCTGTTCTAACAGCAGAGATCAGATGAGTCTTTCAGGACTGGAGTACACTGGCCTAAGCTAGCGCTTTCCCTATAAAATCAGCAGCAGCAACTCTGTCCCTCCTCTCACTAAGAATGCAAGTTCAGAATGAATCCAAAATGGATGCTTCCCGAGAGGTGGGAGGGTCAGGGAGGGAGGGTATGCTGCTAATTGGCTGTAATGTGTCTGCTGACTGTGAGGTAGAGGGTCAAAATTTGCTCAATGTTAATTAATAGGAGGCGGATCGAACATCGCATATGTTCGCTCGCGGCGGCGAACGCGAACAAGCGAAAATCGCGGCGAACTATTCGCCGGCGAACAGTTCTATACATCTCTACTTGAGACACAAAGATGGGTGGGAGTGAGGGAGCACAGTGACAACACTCATATTGTGGGAACTGTACTCAGCCTTCCATATTGTTGGTAAAACAAAGTTAAGAGAGTAGAATACAAATGTGTATCATATGGGAATACACAGGTATCCCCTAAAAGGGATCTGTGTATAAAGGAGAGCTGACAAGCTAAATAACAGGTAAGGAATAAAGCTCACAGAACACTCACATAATTGACTAGATCACCAAATTTAGATTCTAAGTGGTTTGTACATTCTCCCAGAATATTTAACTTGCTCTCTGAGCTCTTGAGCCAATTTGTCCACTTCCAGAGATATATTATGAGTTACAGTATATTGTACAAAAGTATCTGTAATTTTTCATCTAGTATTGAAACTATTAAACATGGAGCTGCTGAATGTTACTGAAGTACTTGTGAGGCTCCCTTTTTGCCCTCCACTGCTGTGAGTGGGTACAGTGGATCAGGCTGGCAGCTCTGTGTTCTTGAGGCCAGGGATACAGGCTGAGTAGGAAAGGGTCAAGCGTGGAAGGATACCTGTCTGAAGGTGGGCAGAACTTCTTTCAATCTATCTACGCCCATATGGTGCTCGCAGTAGCAGGATGTCAGGTAGCGGTGTCCCCTAGCTAAAATTTGATCTGGGAGTTGTGAAAATCGAGGCGCATTGGATCTAACGGACTACAGGTCTGCCTTTGTCGCAGGACATGCATGCACCCTTTGTGCATATGGTGCGCCATTAAGGAGGAATGGGCTCCTTTCAAGCAAACCTGCTCTAAATTTTTCTACTGCTATATGCTCCAACTTGGAGACTCCCGAATCTATAGAATTAAGACTTAATTATACAGAAGAGCCTTGACGTGGGCACTGTGGCTTTCAAATATATTTTCAAATGTGCAACGAAACACAGTTTTTTCTTAAATTGTTAGACATGGTCAATTTGGTTTGTTTGCAGGCTAGCTGGTACTGTAAGTGTGCTGGGAAATTTTAGTTTGTTTGTGATGTGTGTTGCTCTTCCATGTACAACTTACTGCAAAGGCTGATTATAAATTGGTGTAGTTGCCATCTTTTTGTATAGCTTGTTCAATAATTTGGTGTGGGGGAACATTGGATGTCTTCAACTGTCATTGTGCTATTGCTGGGAGTCCAATGTGTCCCTGTGCCTTTAAGAAGGAGTGGGCTCCCTCCAAGCAAACCTGCCATCAATTTACAGCTTTGCTGTATATGCTCCAACTTGAAGACTCTCAAAACAATAAAGTAAGCACTGCGGCTTCCACATATACTGTATTTGCAAATGTGTGCAACAAAACCCTCTGGATGTTTTTATTATTTTTTATTTTCCGCGATGTTAGCACTGCACCAGCTTCCATCTTCACCTGTCTTGCTTCCAGGTTTGCGGGCTCCGACTGTTTGACTGGCTGGTGCTGCAACAATATCACTCCTGCGCATGCGCAAGGGAGCTGCTGTTTATGGTACAGGGCTTGGAAAGGAATGACACGGGAGGCTGTTCCTTCAGAGCGCCTGCGCCAGTAATGTCACTGGCTGTGTGTAATGAAAATTTCTCCTAAACAGTGCACATTTAGGAGATACTTACACTACCTAAAGGTAAGCCTTATTATAAACTCACCTATGTGTAAAGGTCAATAAAGGAATTCTACTTCCTCTTTATTGTAAAGCTTTAGACAGGGTCAATTTGGTTTGTTTGCAGGCTAGCTGGTAATTGTGCTAGAAAACTTGTGTTTGCTTGTAATGTGCGTTGTCATGTGCACCTTACCGCAAAGGCTAGTTATAATTTTCTAATAATAGTTAGATTATTTGGTCCAGTACATGTTAGTCTAAAAACATATTTGATCTGATAGTACTGTTTATTATACATTGCTAAACATTAACAATGAGCTGAACACACCTGGGTTTGGTTTGAACAGCGTTCCAAGAACTTCAAAGAAGTTTGGATATCAAATTCCAACCCTATTGGAATCAAAATCCAATTTTCTGGGCTAATAGTCAAGGAGGTGTCAAAAATAGCATGAGGGAGGTGGGGAACTGCCCTGGGAAACATGTACCAATGCAAAAACATTTTTAAACAACTTCATTCAGCCAGGAGCAGTGATTTTGTTTTTACGCTAAATGCTTAAAGTAAAGCATTCAAAGTGTCAAATTCCTTTAAATAACATCCATAGGAGTGTCCTAATTTTTCTGTGAATGAAGTGCATCTCTGTGATGCACAGAGAGTGCTGCTGTTGCATAGAGCGTGATGAAGAAGCACGCATGCTTCGAATGCGTGCACCTCCCCGCTGACCTTGTACCTGGAAGTGACATCATCTACGGCTGTGCTCCATGGAACGCCGTCCTCCTTCTCTAGTCACGGAGAGTGTGTGGTTCCCCCACCGCTAACGATAGAGGCAAGGAGCTATGAGTAAGCACTAAAGTTTGGTGTGAAACGCATCAGCTTTTTACCCCGTCTGCTGTGGCATGCTATTTGTGTGTTTTTTTTATTTTACAATAAAAGCAATTTATTTTTGGAGTGCGGCGGTCCAGAAAGTTTTTCCACCATTTTGAGGCAAGGAGCTACTGGGATCCCGCCATTCAACATCACAGGCAGAAACAGCTTCAACCGTACCTGGGGATAACACGGATGACAAACCTTACAGATAAGCCTTACACCTTAAGCTCCTTTGTGAGTGTTATTCTATGTCTTTTTGTTTTTAATAAACATTTCAATTACTACGCTTAGAAGGCGCCACTTTTTCCTTTGCTGCTGCAGGACTGATGCCGCATACACACCATCATTTTTCGGCTTGTAAAAAACAACGTTTTTTTAAAAATGTAATTTAAAATGATCATGTGTGGGCTTCACAGCATTTTTCGGGTTCTGAAAAACGACAAAAAAATATTTGAACATGCTCTATTTTTTAACGACGTTTTAAACGATAAAAAAATGGTCGTGTGTGGGCTTTAACGACGTTAAAAACCTGCGCATGCTCAGAAGCAAGTTATGAGATGGGAGCACTCGTTCTGGTAAAACTACTGTTCGTAATGGAGTAAGCACATTCATCACGCTGTAACAGACAGAAAAGAGCGAATCGTCTTTTACAAATACGAAATCAGCAAAAGCAGCCCCAAGGGTGGCGTCATCCGCATGGAACTTCCCCTTTATAGTGCCGTCGTACGTGTTGTACATCACCAAGCTTTGCTAGAGCCTTTTTTTTTTTCACTATCGTGTGTAGGCAACATCGTTTTAATGACGAAGTTGAAAAAAACTTTGTTTTTCTAGAGGCTGAAAAACATAGTTTTTTACAAGCCGAAAAATGATTGTGTGTACGCGACATTTCGAGGAAGTCACATGATAGTGACGAATGCGCATGAGTCCACTGAGAGGTATCGGAGGTGACGTTGGCGACAGATTGCCCCTCTTTTTTACATGCTCAATTGTATTTTGGATTATGTGAGTACCCCTGTCTATTTTCTTTGAGAATTAAAATTTTTAAAACGGTATCACACCATCGATGCTTTATTTCTTTGGGGCGAGAAACTGACCAATCTGGGACGAGAACCCCAAGGAGGACCTGCCGTTGTTGGATCAGAGCCCATCGAGTGAACCATCTAATGTGGTTGGATCTATATGCTGTTACCTTACAGCAGTAAGGTAAGGGGACATCCTTACTTACCCTAAAAGGATCACTGGATACCCATTTTCCTCTCACTCCATATTGCGGACCTACACTTGCACTTTTGCTTTCTTGGACTTTTGAAATTTTACTTATATTTTTTGCTAATATTTTTCAAACTCTGTTGATGGACTGTTTATCACCAATATAGGAGTGTCACTTAGCACAGTTACCTGAAAAAAAAATTTTTTTGCACCATTACTTATAGTGTATTTCATCACACTAAGAGGAACCTGTGTAGTTATATGATTTGCACCATTACTGTTATTGTTCACTGATCATTTATATTTATTTTTATGCTGATGCCATTTGGGCTATATTGCTCCTCATTTCAACTACACCTACTTTCATTCCCCTCCCCCACCTGTTTATTCACTTATCCACTCACCACTGATTAGCGCAGCACTACCCTCCCCATTTTCAATTGTGTACGCGACATGACACTTGCAAAGAAAAAAGATAAAAAAATGCTATTAAAAGACTGACAGTTGTCATTTACTTCTTTGTTTAAAAAACAGCACACAGACCCATCCAAATGTCTGCTATGCATCATTTTGGTGGACTTTTGGAGATTTTTTTTGTAAGAGGAAGGTGGCAATGGGTATAATTTTTAGGCAAGTTAAACTGTTCCTTTTTTTCTTTATACATGTCTTTTTTGCTGCAATACATACTACAGCAAGAACAAGCATTAAAATTAAATTGTGTAGCGCCCCCCCCCCCCACCAATGGATTCCGGACCCTTTGGCCCGGATTCACGTAGCACTTACGCCGACGTATCTCGAGATACACCGCGTAAGTGTCAATGTGCGCCGTCGTATCTCTGCGCCGTACCCATAGAACTAGATACACCTGAAAATAGGCTTCCTCCGACCGACGTAACTTTCCTATGCCGGCGTATCTTGGGCGCATATTTACGCTGGCCGCCTCATTGCAAATATGCAAATGAGGGAGATATGGAGATTCACTAACGTAGTTGCGCCCCGGCGCATCATATGCGCGGTTTGCGTAAGGCTTAAGTCCGGCGTAAAGTTAAGCCTCATAAAGCAGGTGTAAGTCATGTTAAGGTATGGACCAGGGAACAGCCGTCGTATTTTACGTCGTTTACGTAGTAGTACGTGAATAGGGCTGGGCGTAGGTTACGTTCACGTCGTAGGCAGTGATTTGACGTATCTTAAGGAGTATTTCTGACGTGATTCTGAGCATGCGCACTGGGATGCTTCCACGGGACAGTGCATGCGCCGTTCGTTCGGCCCATCATTTGCATGGGGTCACGCATCATTTAAATGGATCACGCCCACTTCCACCTACTTTGAATTAGGCCGGCATACGCCGAAAAATTTACGTTACGCTGCCGCAACGTTGGGAGCAAGTGCTTTGTGAAAACTGTGCTCTCCGCTCTGCGCTACATCGGCGTAGCGTATATTCGATACGCTACGCCGGCATAACTATGCGCCGAGGTACGAGAATCTGGGCCCTTGAGTCTGGCATGGATTTTAAGGGGGTACCTAAAAAAAAAAACTATGAGGTCCTCCAGAAACTCCATATCAGAACCTTAAGCCAAGTATACAGGAATAAGGAGGGGTGGGTGAGGGGGGGGGGAGGGTGGAGCATGCAGTAACACTAGCCAATAGATAGACCCTCAATACTATTCATATTATTATTCATACATTTTAAGTTGACCACAATAGGAGATGCAACTTTAATGTGAGTTCATACAGTAAACAAGTAAACATTCTGAGAACTTACTGGCTGTGGTTGGGCTGCGCCAATGAACAGAAAAAATTATAAAAGAGTCCAAATGGGGGGGGGGGGCATGGCTAGCACCTAAGCATAATGGCTTAAAATCAGAACTCTGGCTACCAGCAGAAGACAACTGCTCCCAGCAACTCACCAGGGCATGATTACTAGGTGCAAAAAGGGCAATTTCATTCCCTGGCATGGCAGCAGCATGACTGGCAAGCGCAAGGAGGAATTCAGCTGACAGCTTTCTTCTCACAGCCAGCCCGGGGACATAATCAAGATGACACCGGCTCTACTCCATCTCCACGAGGCTGCGGACAGGCACTATCTGCTACTCCATCTGGAAGTGTCAGGGACTTACCTCTCGTCCCGGCGTGCACGAATGCCCACGCATGCCGCCACTCAAGTGAGACAGCAGCGCCTGCCTGTAACCGCGCGCCGTTGCGCGTCTAATGCGTGCATGCACGTTAATTTGGGTTTGGCGCCAAAACCCCTTTAAAAGCCCACTAGCTCCACCAACACATTGCTGTCTGACCTGCAGCTTCTGTGTTAGTACCCTTCATCTGAACCTGATGACCTGTTACCGTTACCGACTCGGCTTGCCTTACCATCCGAATCTCTCCGACCTCTGACCCTTGGCATATTATTGACCCTGCTCTTCTGATTGCTCAACCGTTGCCAGACCCCTCTGCCTGTACCTGTGACTACGCTCCAGCCCTCCGTATCTGCTACCTGATTACCCGTTGTGACCCGGCTTGTCTGATTCCACTACTGCCTGTTGTTTGCTAATCCAGCTTACTTCACCAGCTTGCTGTCGCAGTACCCGCATCACCTGGTAGGGTCGCTGACCCACTTCCCCCACTCCAGTGGTCTCCAGTCCCACCGCTCCAGAAGGGATCCGCATCCAGTGCCGACTACTGCCACTACTCCGGCACTCCTACCTCGCTGTCCTCCTGAGCCCGCTGTTCCCATCCCAGCGGCTCACAAGCCAGAGCTGTAGGGGAGGCCTTCTCCTGCAACTAGGTTCTGACTATCAGGTACGTCGTACATAACAGGAAGCTCTTTTTACAGAGGTTCCCTGCAGGGATTAGTGTCTTCTTCAGCCTCGACTTCACTCACAGGCAGCCATGCTAAATCCCGGCTCATGGATGAGCAATATAATTCATGTAGTGAGGTGAGCTTTAACCATGACCCCAGAGGATACTGGAGAATTACCAGAACCCATTAGTGTCTTTCCTACATCTAACCAACTGGTTATTGATACTGCACTAAAGGACATCCTGATTTACATCAGGGGTACACTGCATGCTGTTGCCTGATTTAACTGATACGAGTTGGCTGTTGACAATATTCACCACCTGCCCATGCCGCCTTTCATACAGAACAGGCACCAAGAGATGTGCTAATGCGCATCCATTTTTTTTCCCACGTAAAGGATAAGCTTATGACAACAAGCCACAGTGCAGACCCCTTGTCAACTCCCTACACCAACTTACAGTTTTTTGCTGACCTTTCACAATACACCTTGCATCTCAGAAAAAATGTAATGTCCTGAGAAATGATTTACAGATGGGGTTATCCAACCAAGCTCTTTGTATACAAAAATGCTGATACACATGCGATTCATAATCAAAATAAAGAGTTACGGCTGTTACAATCATGGTGCATCATTGTGGATCCAACTTCTTCTGATAAGGCAGCTTGCACCACTACTAAAATTGCCCCTGGATAGCATCAGGTGCCATCAAAAGCTTTGAATACTTCTTGATGACCCTGTGTGAGTACAAATACATAGCATTACTTTAGGTCACAGGTGTCAAACAAAAGGCCTGTGAGTCAAATCCGCCGGGCCTTGTTAGGTGTCCCGCAGAGGCCCCTGGCCTTCAACTATGGCTCTCACCCACTTTTCCTTCCATCACTTGTAAACACAGGAGCATCAGCATCTGTGTTTACAGTGACAGCTATGGTCTTGGTGACTCCCGGATTCATGCAGGCACTGAAGTTGTTGTTTATCAGGGGCCAGATCCTACAGAAGTAAACTGTTACTGGAGCCGAATGTCGAAACAGGTACTAGAGCTTAATACACAGGGAGGTGACTGCCTAGTAGAGATGCAAGTAAGCTTTGGGAAGGGGGATTGGGAGAATATGGGCTGTGGAGGTGTGGCGGCAGATTTGTGCAAAGGTGGGGGGATAGGGGAAAGTGGTGGGTGCAGAAAAAACCTAGGAGAAGGGGTGGAAATGAGATGTTGCACACTATGCATATTGCACCCCTTTACGTAGTGCACCCCTGAACCCTAAACTCTCTATGTAGCGCACCCCTGAACCCGGCACTCTATACGTAGCGCTCCCCTGAATATGGCAATATGTGTGTAGTGCATCCCTGAACACGGCACTCTTTGCATAGTGCACCCCTAAACATGGCACTCTGTGCATAGCGCACCACTGAACAGAGCACTCTGTGCATAGCACAACCCTGAACATGGCACTTTGTGTAGCACACCCCTGAACACGGCACTCTCTATGTAGGACACCCCTGAACCTAGCCCTCTGTTTGCAATGTACCCCTGAACATGGCACTCTGTGCATAGCACACCCCTAAACATGGCACTCTGTGCATAGCGCACCACTGAACACAGCACTCTGCGCATTGCGCAACCCTGAACATGGCACTTGTGTGTAGCACACCCCTGAACACTGCAATCTCTATGTAGGACACCCATGAACCTAGCTCTCTGTTTGAAATGTACCCCTGAACATGGCACTCTGTGCATAGCACACCCATGAACCCGGCACTCTGTGTGTAGAGAACCCATGAACCCTGCATTCTGTACATCCTGCATATGGCTCACCCATGAACCCTGCACTCTGTGCGTAGAACACCCCTGAACCTTGCATATGGCTCACCCATAAACCCTTAAGGTACCTACCTATCTAACCACTTCCGGACCGCCGCATGTACATATACGTCGGCAGAATGGCACGGACAGGCACATTGGCATAACCTGTACGTCCCTGCCTAGACGTGGGTCGGGGGTCCGATCGGACCCCCCCGGTACTTGCGGCGGTCCCTGTGGCTCTGGGAGCGATCCGGGATGAGGGGGCAGCGGTTCGTTTTTGTCCGCCCCCTCCGGATCGCTCTCAGCCAATGCGCGTCCTCCTCTGCCTGCACTGTAAACACAGGCAGAGGAGGAAGTGATGTCACCGCTCCTCCCGCCGGTATATTCGAATATACCGGCGGAGGAGAGGAGACATCACAACAGTGAGTACACAAGCACTACACTGACACCAGTACACATAGGCACACAAATCCCCCCCGGTGCCCCCCCCGATCACCCCCCCAGCCCCCCCTGTCACACTGTCACTAAATAGCAGTGATCATTTACTGATCACTGCATTTTGTGTCAGTGTGACAGGCAATTAGTGTCAGGCAGTTAGTGTTAGGTCCAGGGTAGCCCCCTACCCCCCCAATAAAGGTTTTAACCCCTTGATCACCCCCTACTTAACCTTTTCACCCCCCTTTTGCCAGCGTCACTAAGCGATCGTTTTTCTGATCGCTGTATTAGTGTCGCTCGTGCCGCTAGGTAGCTAGTTATTTTTTGAGGTTCGCTGCCATGTTTTTATAGCGTTAGAAAATTTATGGGGGTACCTAACGCTATAAAAACATGGTGGCGAACCTCAAAAAATAACTGGCTACCTAGCGGCACTAGCGACACTAATACAGCGATCAGAAAAACGATTGCTTAGTGACACTGGCAATAGGGGGGTTAATTCTAGGAGCAATCAGGGGTTACAACCTTTATTAGGTACCCCCATACATTTTCTAATAAAGGTTTTAACCCC
Organism: Rana temporaria; assembly: GCF_905171775.1. Classification (NCBI taxonomy): domain Eukaryota; kingdom Metazoa; phylum Chordata; class Amphibia; order Anura; family Ranidae; genus Rana; species Rana temporaria. The sequence continues at coordinate 225,749,998 of NC_053493.1, forward strand.
TAATTGCCCCTAGAGTTAACCCTTTCACCCCATATTGCCAGCGTCACTAAGCGATCGTTTTTCTGATCGCTGTATTAGTGTCGCTAGTGCCGCTAGGTAGCTAGTTATTTTTTGAGGTTCGACCGCCAGGTTTTTATAGCGTTAGGTACCCCCATACATTTTCTAATAAAGGTTTTAACCCCTGATTGCCCCTAGAGTTAACCCTTTCACCCCCTATTACCAGCGTCACTAAGCGATTGTTTTTCCGATCGCTGTATTAGTGTCGCTAGTGCCGCTAGGTAGCTAGTTATTTTTTGAGGTTCGCCCCCGCCAGGTTTTTATAGCGTTAGGTACCCCCATACATTTTCTAATAAAGGTTTTAACCCCTGATTGCCCCTAGAGTTAACCCTTTTACCCCCTATTGCCAGCGTCACTAAGCAATCGTTTTTCTGATCGCTGTATTAGTGCCGCTAGGTAGCTAGTTATTTTTTGAGGTTCGCCCGCCAGGTTTTTATAGCGTTAGGTACCCCCATACATTTTCTAATAAAGTTTTTAACCCCTGATTGCCCCTAGAGTTAACCCTTTCACCCCCTATTGCCAGCGTCACTAAGCGATCATTTTTCTGATCGCTGTATTAGTGATGCTAGTGCCGAAGGTAGCTAGTTATTTTTTGAGGTTCGCCCGCCAGGTTTTTATAGCGTTGGGTACCCCCATACATTTTCTAATAAAGGTTTTAACCCCTGATTGCCCCTAGAGTTAACCCTTTTACCCCCTATTAGCAGCGTCACTAAGCGATCGTTTTTCTGATCGCTGTACTAGTGCCGCTAGGTAGCTAGTTATTTTTTGAGGTTCGCCCGCTAGGTTTTTATAGCGTTAGGTACCCCCATACATTTTCTAATAAAGGTTTTAACACCTGATTGCCCCTAGAGTTAACCCTTTCACCCCCTATTGCCAGCGTCACTAAGCGATCGTTTTTCTGATCGCTGTATTAGTGTCGCTGGTGCCGCTAGGTAGCTAGTTAGTGCCAGTAACGCGCAAAGCATACTCCCCCCATATGTGGAATTACACCCAAAAATACATTCTGCTGCTTCTTCTGAGTACGGGGATACCACATGTGTGAGGTGACGTTTTGGGAGCCTAGCCGCATACGGGACCCCAAAAACCAATCACCGCTTTCTAAGGGTGTACATTTTTGATTTCACTCCTCACTACCTATCACAGTTTCGAAGGCCATAAAATGCCAAAATAGCACAAAAACCCCACATATGACCCCATTTTGGAAAGTAGACACCCCAAGCTATTTGCTGAGAGGGATGTCGAGTCCATGGAATATTTTATATTTTGACACAAGTTGCTGGAATATGACAAACTGATTTTTTTTTGCACAAAGTTGTCACTAAATTATATATTGCTCACACATGCCATGGTTATATGTAGAATTGCACCCCAAAATACATTCTGCTGCTTCTCCTGAGTATGGGGATACTACATGTGTGGGACTTTTTGGGAGCTTAGCCGCGTACGGGCCCCCGAAAACCAAGCACCGCCTTCAAGATTTCTAAGGGCATACATTTTTTATTTCACTCCTCACTACCTATCATAGTTTTGAAGGCCATAAAATGCCAAGATGGTACACAACCCCCCCAAATGACCCCATTTTGGAAAGAATACACCCCAAGCTATTTGCTGAGAGGCATCTTGAGTCCATGGAATGTTAAATTTTTTTGCCCCAAGTGATTAAATATTGACCAAAAAAAAAAAAAATTACAAAACGTTGTCACTAAATGATATATTTCTCACACATGCCATGGTTATATGTGGAATTGCACCCCAAAATACATTCTGCTGCTTCTCCTGAGTACGGAGATACCACATGTGTGGGACTTTTTGGGACCCCAAAAACCAATCACCGCCTTCAAGATTTGTGTGAGTGAAATCAAAAATGTATGTCCTTAGAAACTTTGAAGGTGGTGATTGGATTTCGGGGTCCCGTACGCGGCTAAGCTCCCAAAAAGTCCCACACATGTGGTATCCCCGTACTCAGGAGAAGAAGCAGAATGTATTTTGGGGTGCAATTCCACATATAACCATGGCATGTGTGAGAAATATATCATTTAGTGACAACGTTTTGTCAATAATTTTTTTTGGTCATTATTCAATCACTTGGGGCAAAAAAAATTAATATTCCATGGACTCAACATGCCTCTCAGCAAATAGTTTGGGGTGTCTACTTTCCAAAATGGGGTCATTTGGGGGGGTTTTGTGCTATTTTGGCATTTTATGGCCTTCAAAACTGTGATAGGTAGTGAGGAGTAAAATCAAAAATTTGCGCCCTTATAAATGCTGAAGGCGGTGCTTGGTTTTCGGGGTCCCGTACATGGCTAGGCTCCCAAAAAGTCACATGTGGTATCCCCGTACTCAGAAGAAGCAGCAGAATGTATTTTGGGGTGCAATTCCACATATAACCATGGCATGTGTGAGCAATATATGATTTAGTGACAACTTTTTGTAAAACAAAAAATATTTTCTTTGGTCATTATTCAATCACTTGGGACAAAAAAAAATATTCAATAGACTCAACATGTCTCTCAGCAGTTTCCTTGGGGTGTCTACTTTCCAAAATGCTGTCATTTGGGGGGGTTTTGTACTGCCCTGCCATTTTAGCACCTCAAGAAATGAGATAGGCAGTCATAAAATAAAAGCTGTGTAAATTCCAGAAAATGTACCCTAGTTTGTAGACACTATTACTTTTGCAAAAACCAATAAATATATGCTTATTGTGATTTTTTTTACTAAAGACATGTGGCTGAATACATTTTGGCCTACATGTTTGACTAAAATTTAGTTTATTCGATATTTTTTACTTTTTGTTATAAGAAAAATCATTTTCCAATTCCATTTTGAACATCTACAGACCTATGATCAGTAAATTAACTCCCTCTTGTCATTCCTCCTCTGCTGACAACTGGGCTAAAGACTATCCAGACAAATAGGTCACTGTTAAGATGCTTTGAGGGTACAACAACATCCTACACCTGATTCCAAGTGAAACTTGGAGTGAGATGCAGATGAGGATGATTCATCAAGCATACATATCCTTGCCAGATGAATCCAACCCTCCATCTGCTTTATGCTCTGTTTTCAACCAAAACCTTCTCTGGCTCATCGATTTTGGTCCTGCATCCACATTTCCTCTTTCTGGGACCAAGTTATCTTATTTATATCAGATGCCTCATCCCGAAATATCCTTCGCTCCTAGTATTTCAATTTTGGAATCCTTCTCCACAACTTCCAATGGCTCCTAAAGAGCACTTTCAACAGCTTGGATTCTTATTTGTCTTTTAGTAGCCTGGAGAAACATATTAAAACAATGAACTACATCCTTCCACCCCAATTATCACTATTCTCAAACAAGAACTTCTAGTGCTCATGTATCAAGAGAAAACTCTCAGGGACATTTCCTGCGCCTTCACTAACACATGCTTCCTTCAGAAATGGAAAGTTTTCATGTCAGCTACCTTCTCCCCCAAGGATTGTGACTCCCTCACCAGCTCCTTCAACTACTCTCATGGACTCAAACAACTCAACGACATAAATGATGCCTCTTGAATGACTGTTCCTTTGGTCTTAGGGGCCCATGTTTTCTGAATCTCATCCCAGTGGTTGTATTTACGGACTCTTCAATTTGGCCACATACTTCTTGCAGGACTATTTAGGTGATTGCTCTTACCCTATGCTGTATGTATTTTCATTATCACCATTTTCAACATCACCAATATGATTGCCAATGTTTTAATTTCCATGGTACTTTAATGCTTTATGGTATAATTTGACAGCAAGCTAAGTCAGCCATTCCTATGGTCATCTAATTTCTCTACAACCTACCCCCTCTCCCCCTTCCCCTCAGCCCCCCTCCCTCTCCCACTCCCCCTCTTTCCCAGCCCACTCCCATCCTTCTCTCTTCCCCCAAACCACCATATTGATCCATCCAGTTCTCACCTAGTTTGTCTTTCGTTGATTAATATGGAGACCTCTCAGTAGAGAAAAAGTAACATAACTTTAGAGTAACATCATCCTAACACAATTTTGAATAAGGAAAGGGTTCCTTGGGACCCCAGAGACCCAAAGAAGCCAGGGGGAGTGGGTAAGGGCAGGTGGACCGTATCGGTACTTGGTAAATCAGTTATACAGAAGAAGTATAGTAAAGGTACAAAAATGTAATTTATTAAAAAATAAACATAACATAAGAAAATTGAGGAATACACAAAGTTTTAAAATTACAACAGTAATAGTGTGAAACAGATTATACAACCAGCCAGCACATCATCAAGATGTTATATAGGCCCTGATTTGCGGGCAGCGATGAGGCGGAGGGGGTCATATATATCAGGATCTCTACTAGTTTCGCTACTTGTGGTAGCTTCGTCAGGAGAAATTAGTCTAAAAAATTACAATATATGGTTATTAACATTACAGGTTGTGTACACATAGGAATATATGCACAAAACCACTCAAGTAAAGAACACACACATATATACAATCATTGGAAAATGTTATACAATTGAAATTCAAGGGGACTAGTTTGTCTTTCACTTTTAGTATGATTTATGACAATGTTTCCGCTTTTCCCTTTCTTGTTTCATAGATTATGTATCTTAGGTAAAAGAGTCTTTCTCTGTTAAAATGCATGAAAATATGTCATGAGTCATTTGTTGCCAGTATCATGCCCTGAATTTATTTTTTCTTACAATAAATTCTACAAAAAAACAAACAAACATTGAAATGAAAAATACTACCAGTTGGAGGGGTGATATTTTGTTTGAGCATGCTGCACTTTCTTACTGGTCCGGTAACAGGAGGAGGGAGGAGAAGGGGGCCGAAGGGGGCCGAATGTCTGACATACCTCTCCATGGCGAGGTCTGATGGAAGTGGGGACATGCCTGACCCGCTCCCCCTCCCCTAATAAAGGTGTCAAATGTGGCACCAGAGGAGGGAGGAATAAGATAAGCAGAAGTTCCACATTTGAGTGGAACTCCACTTTAAGCCAGCCAAGCCTTCAGTGTCATGCTTGTGATAGTGTTTGTAACACATCCTTCAAGCTCCTTGTTTCTCTGCCTTGCTCCCGTGCCAAGACCTACATCTTAGCCCTATCCTGTCAGCTTATTTGGATTCGCTTGTTGATGACCTCAGAATAGATGTTAACTACACTCATAACTCTGCCTGCATTTTGACGACAGATTGTCTCTGGCTATTCCTTAAACTCTGACTGCTCTGAACCCAGACTGTCACTGGAGCGCTCTGCCTGTCTTCCAACCACAAGTACCTGCTCACTGTGCATAGTTCATGCCTGCCACGGCATGGTCGCCAGACACTATAGCATTGTGTATAAGACCAGGGGACAACTGAGTACTGGTAGGCCTGCTTGCCTTATGGGAAATGTAGCTGCTATAGGTAAAGAACATAGCAGCCAGCTATAGTGCCTGACCACCTCTGCCATGGTTTTATGTATTTTTCAATAATTGTATTACATTAATTCATAAAAAATGTATTGCACAGAAATATTTAGCAGAACAACTAATCAAACAAGTAATGTGTTAAATTTTTGGTGGCTTTACTAAAACAAAATGATGCAGCATTTTTTTTTTTTTTTTATTGTTTTAGTCAAAATGAATTAAACAGGGAAATATCAGTGCTGATATTGTCTTACTAAGTTCAGTCCAAATGCATGTGTATTATTTGCAAGGTAGAGATTCATTATATATCACATATCTATATCTATATCACATAAATAAATACAAATAAATTGATTTATTGCAGTTGGTTTGTAAAAATATTTTAACCTGAGTCCATAAAAGGCTCACTGCAAAGTGATGACTTCTATTTTCACTTTTACCCTGCTGATGTCTTCAACATTATTGTATTTTCTTCTGTATTTTAGTAGCTTTTTTATCACTCCTAATTTGATAAAAGTGCACATGCCTCTACTAGCAAGTGCCTTCATTTTTATCCTTCTTCAGTTCCTTGACATGAATACTTCTATATATCACAGTGGAGGGAATAGAATTAAATTAACTTGTTCTCAGATTTAAGCAATATCTGGTTTATGTGATTTAGGTCCTTCACACAAAGCAAAGGTCAGTTTCAATGTTCCTGTAAAACTGCATTGCTGAAAGACTTTATGTGATGTTTGATGCAGGGCATGTTCTGTAAGTCAAGAAACATTGTTTGTCTTCCTGCAGTTTTGTAGTGTAAACCTTACTATGGTCTTTACAGATTTTGTATTTTGCAAAAGAATATTGCCTATCATGATACTCATGTAAATATTTAAATTGTCATCCAAGGCTTGTTCCCTAAAGGGTAGTCTGTGTCTCATTTAAAAATTTCTGTATGTAGGTATTGTCACTTAAATATCCAAAATAACTTGAGCTTTTGTGTATACTTCAAACAATTTATTTTCTTTTTTATAAAGAAATAAACAATTAGCATATTTTTTTTTTCATCCACAGGGATAAGAAGCTGTTAATTTTGAAAGGCAGATACTTTCTAATTTAGCCATGCTTATTAAGCACAGGTGTGAAAGGCAGAAACTTCCCCTTGACTTTAATACTGTTTTATACGGTATTAATAATTTTGCTTTTTGAGGTAAATATCATATGAAGGGATAATGAACTGACATTGTCAATATCATATGCGATATTTGGAAAAAAATGTGCCACTTGACCCAAATATTACATGCAATATCCTTAAGTGATTTGTCTCTTAATCAAAAAAGGTCCTGCACCTCACAAAAAAGGCAAGACTCTCCTTTCAACAGCTTGGCCATGTCTTTGACAGGACTTTTTTGTTGGGATTTTCTTTCTATTTTATGCAGTGCTCTGAAGATAAGCCTTTTGTTGTGCCTGTTTGCCAAAGCTAGTACTTTGTATTTATTTAATGGAGAAATAGAAAGATCTTTTTGTTTTCGAAAAGCCTGATTTCACACTGATCCCCCATAAGGGATAGGATCCAGCTGTCCATTACTGTCATAGAATTATAAGTCATTTTACACTGATTGTTCAGATTTAAACTTAATTTTTTTTGGTTCCCAGAATATGAAATATATTTAGTTGTCCTGTATGAGTGCATGTGTGTATGGTTAATAATGTTGGGTGAACAGTTCTGCCCATTTACCCAACACCTGAATTTGCAGGGTTTTTGGCAGGTGTTCACCCCATCGAATGCCCTGCAATCCACTGCATGCTGCACATTGCATTCTGTGCCCTGATTGGGCAAAGCCTTGTTCAATCAGGTAGCAGTATATGCTGGTTGGTAAGGGGAGGGGGACGGGAAGCCGGAAGGAATGTCCTTAACATTTGATGAGTCATCAGTTGTCAATGGGTTTCCTTGATGACAGCTGAATGAAAAAAAAATTGCCAGTTAAAAAAGAAGAAGAAAAAAATGGTGTTGGCCCCCTTCAGTTCATACCAGTCCCTTGTATGGATTTTAAGGGGGACCCCATGTCAAAATGTAAAAAAAAAATTGTGTGGAGTCCCCCCAAAATCCATACCAGACCCTTATCTGGGCATGCAGCCTGGCAGATCAGGAAAGGGGGGATTAGTGAGTGCCCCCCCTGAACCATACAAGGCCACATGCCCTCAACATGGGACAATATATAAGGATACCTTTCAACAACACCAACTATGATACATTTTTGTTATGTCTACACTCATCGGTAATATGTTTATTATTTGTGTATTAATTAGTGCAGAACCTTCAAAAGTTACATATTATGTACAACAAACCCTTATACCCTACTGTCCCTCATGTCAACAAAAAAAATGTAATACAGCCTTCAGATTTGTTCTAATTTCCTTTTGCATCCTACTAATCTAGGCATTTTTTATTTCTGATCATAGGGGTCCTTTATATTAAGACTGCATCAATACTGGGCATTTCTAATTAATGGTATATCTGTCTCTGTGCAGGTCATGCAAAAAAAATGCTATTCCACTGATATCTATTGTGGCATCCTTACACATGCTTACAAGCATGAATCGCTGCTCTGAGAGAGCCTATGTACAGTTCCCACAAAGGTATGTCTTACTGAGAACTCCTTTAAAACATAACGTTCCTTGCAGTACAATGCAATGTGTGCTTATAATGTCAGGGCCTCCTCCCCCTGTAAAATATGTATGATAAAATGTACCTGTTAAGAAAAAAAGTAATATTTTTTACTTACCTTACTCTTGTCGTTGCTGTGCATGGCACCATCATCCTTCCATAAAGATGCAAGAGCAATTGACTGGAGATATTTTGGCTTCATGTGAAATTTGGGCTGCTTTGTATTTATAAGGATCTCTGGAAGGATTGTGGTGTCATCTTTGTCTAGGCACCACGTGCAAAAATGTGAGTACAGGTACAATTTACACATACTTTCAACAGGTGATTTTCACAGAGAGGGGGCCCAGACATTATAAGTAGTGTTGAGCAGAATACGCCATATTCGATTTCGCGATATATCACGAATATATAGCCGAATATTCGAGAAATATTCGCTAAATTCGAATATTCGTGATATTTTATCGAAATGAAATTTTTGCGAAATTTCGCTATTGCGAATGCGAAAATAATTGCGAAATTTCGACAACAGCGGAAGGAGCACTCTGATTGGCTCAGAATATTCGTGATATTTTGCACTCTGATTGGCTCAGAATATTCGTGATATTGTATCGAAATTTCGCAAAATGCGAATGCGATATTGATGGCGAAATTTCGTAAGGAGCACTCTGATTGGCTCAGAATATTCGTGATATTTTACAATACAAAATAATTGAGAAATTTCGACAAATGCGGAAGGAGCACTCTGATTGGCTCAGAATATTCGTGATATTTTACAATACAAAATAATTGCGAATATTCGGCAAATGCGGAAGGAGCACTCTGATTGGCTCAGAATATTCTTGATATTTTACAATAGAAAATAAAAAGTGTTTTGCATTGGTGGTGATTCTTTACTCTATCCATCTGTCACAGCCGTTTGTCAATCAAACACCTTGAAGATTGAACACGTTCATGCTGCATGCTTTGGACTTTTTTTCACTTCACATATCAAAGACATTTTTATGAAAGATTATTTTTCTATTATTGGGACTATATTTCTTTATATATTTGTTTCACTGTGTATTTCACAAGTTATTTGCGCTTGCTTATTTTATAATTTGCCCACATGTCTTGTCACTAGACATATTTCTTATTCTTGTAGAGCGACTCCATTTTCTGTCTTGTATTAATTTATGTTGTATAACATTTTTGAGTTGCTGCTGTATTCTCCCCTTTTTTTAAGGTATGCGCAATTTTTTCCTTCTTACAAAAAAAAATAATATCAAACATACAAATATTCATAACAGAAACATACACAAAGCCCCCCCTTTTGCATCAGAGACAATCAGAGTTCTCCTACCACAGTTATCGAAAATTCGCAATCATTTTCGCATTCGCATTAGCGAAATTTCGCATTTTTTTTTTTATATTTGGCAACATAAAAGGATCGCCTCAGCTTAGCTACTCGGCCCAGGGTCTCTAATCATACCAGCAATGCTTTTAGACGTCGATAGGATGTGATCTGTTTTAAAAATAAAATTGAAAAAATGCGAATATTCGGAATAGCGAATATTCACTGCGAAATTCGAAATATATCGCGAATAGTCGAATATGCCATATTCGAGCCGAATATTCGCAATACGAATATTCGTGAGCAACACTAATTATAAGTGGATCTTTAATGTTCAGTAGTTTAGTATATTTGCCTTTTAAATCTAAAATGTATTAAATGCTAAGTTTGCCTTTAGCTGCAGGTTATCTGAATTAACCCTATCACTTCCTGCTAGGCAGAACTCTGCACCTACCCTAAATCAAGTTTAACCCATCCAAAGAAGGAATTAATTGCTCAAGTTCAACTTCTCCATTTAAAGAGACATTCTTTTCCTACCATTCAATATTCTTAAAGTGATCTTCCACACCAACTTCATCTATTAATGGGGAACTCTGTTGACTACTTTACTATCTTTAGAGCTTATTCAGTTTACTTCTTAAAGAGACCGAATCCCTCCTTGTGCACCAACTTATGGGCACCAACTAGCCAGCAGATGAATCCAACATACTGTATACTTATGGTTTAGTTGTGAGTGGTAGCTTGACAACCTTCCCAAAGCCTAAACTTATAGGTGGATTCAGGTAGGCGGGCGCATAGTTGCGGCGGCGTAGCGTATGGCATTTACACTACGCCGCCGTAAGTTAGCGAGGCAAGTACATGATTCACAAAGTACTTGCCTGCTAAGTTACGGCGCCATATCGTAAATCGGGCGCCAGCCTAAGTCTTTCTGAATCCACCTATTAGTCTTTTTCGATTGAGGGTCTCCAAGTTAGTTAGCCTTGTGTTTTTTTACTCCTTTTCACTCACTTGGGGAAAATCTCTCAGTACCAGAGTTATCGTTTACATTGTCAGTCCTGCAGGATAAGTGGGCGTGCCTTAAAAGGTTACTGTATTGCGTTGCATTATTTCTTTGCTGTATTACCTTGTTTATTGATAGTTTCAATTGACTGTATTCTTTGCATGCCATACTATTCTTTGATCTTAATCAGGGGTCAAGTCCTGGGGAAAAAAGTGTGGGAACTCCCACCCAAGACCCCCTCCCCCACCAAAAAAATTAACAATTATGGGGGTGGGTGGTATGTAGATGAGAGGGGTGCGGAGTGTATGGGGTGGGTAGTATCAAATGCACCACTGGCCACTGATGCATTGGTGACCAGTGGCAGGTAATTAACCCTTTTGTGCTGCATTAGTGACACCAGTGACAGTGTTTATGAACCCTTTCATGCTGCACCAAATAGGGGTAATAAACACTGACGCTGGTGTCACTAATGCAGCACAAAGGGGTTAATTACCTGCCACTGGTCACCAATGCATCAGTGGAAGTACATTAACCCCCTCATTGCTGAATACCATTGTAAATTACCCCCCCCCCCAAGAAGCAAAAACGTCAGACAGTTAACATAGCTAAGCCACTGTGATACAAAACTGTCTTAGGTAGGTTAGGTCTCCACAACTGCACCTCTGGACCCCTTTACATTACACAGCACCCTGCACCTCTGGACTCCTTTACATTACACAGCACTCTGGACCCCATTACATTACACAGCCCTGGACGCCTGTATGCTACACAGACACCCCCCCCTAACAGTTATGGACCCCCTGCATGTTACACAGACCCCCTACAGTGAAGACACTCCCCATTCAGTACAGACCCACCCCTGTATAGTAGAATCCCCCCCATTCAGTACACATTCCCCCCCATTCAGTACACATCCCCCCCCCCCCCCATTCAGTACACATTCCCCCCCCATTCAGTACACATTCCCCCCCATTCAGTACACATCCCCCCCCCCATTCAGTACACATTCCCCCCCCCATTCAGTACACATTCCCCCCCCCCATTCAGTACACATTCCCCCCCCCCATTCAGTACACATTCCCCCCCCCCATTCAGTACACATTCCCCCCCCCCATTCAGTACACATTCCCCCCCCCATTCAGTACAGATTCCCCCCCTCCCCTTCAGTACAGATTCCCCCCCATTCAGTACAGATTCCCCCCCATTCAGTACACATTCCCCCCCCATTCAGTACAGATTCCACCCCCCCCCCTTCAGTACAGATTCCCCCCCATTCAGTACACATTCCCCCCCCCCATTCAGTACACATTCCCCCCCCCCCCCATTCAGTACAGATTCCCCCCCATTCAGTACACATTCCCCCCCCCATTCAGTACAGATTCCCCCCCCCCTTCAGTACAGATTCCCCCCCATTCAGTACAGATCCCCCCCCCATTCAGTACAGATCCCCCCCCCATTTAGTACAGATTCTCCCCCCCCCCATTCAGAACAGATTCTCCCCCCCCCCTTCCGTACAGATTCCCCCCCCCCATTCAGTACATACCCCCCCCCCCCCATTAAGTACAGATTCCCCCCATTCAGTAACCCTTATGTACCTCAGATGATCGGGACATGCCAGACAGCACTCATGGACTTGTCGGATCCCCTCCCCCTGTGTAAACATACAGGAGGAGGGGGAGGCGGGCCGCTTCACTCGGCTGTGCCGAGACTGATCAGAGCACGGAGAGCAGGGAGGGATCTGACGGCCGGGTGTCACTACAGTGCGGTTCGCACCCCCGCAAAGCCACACTACCTCAGGCTCCTCTCTCCGCGTACTTTCTAAAAAATGCGCGCCGCTGCCTAATCCCGCCCGCTCAGCCTTGCTGTCTCTTCAGTCGCGCGGGGGGTGGGCGCCTGCCGCTCCGCTGCTTAACCTGCCTGCAGTCTCCGCTTCAGTCGGAGGGGGGGCACCGGCCTGACACCCCCCAGTGGGTGCCCCCCCCGCCCCTCACTTAGTAAACGCTGCATTCCCGACTATTCTCTGCTCGAGTCCTGCAGGGGGAACGTGCGTTCCTGCTGTGAAAAAAGTGCAGGGACGCCGTTCCCACGCGTTCCCGCAGGACTCGAGCCCTGATCTTAATGCAACATAAACATTTATTTTACAAGTGTGTGCATATTTTGCTTTGGGGTGAAAGCCAGGAGACTACCTGGCCATGGTACTGTGGTGGTGTCTGCAAAGGTGGTGCTCTGCCCAAGGCTCAGCGATGTACAGAGGCCCCAAATCTTCTAGCAGCTCCTGTGAGGGTAGCACTACACATTTGCGTATAACAAATAAATGTAGCAGGCAAGTATTCCCTGTCAACATGTTGATTTGATCAGACAGGTAAGAAAATCAATGGGTAGATAGGCCTTAAACAGATGTAAGCCTTCTATGAACATGCTACAGTATGAAAAACTCACCTGACCAGCAGAATAGCTTTTGATCATGGGAAGTTTAGTAGCCCTTCTCTATAGATAGTTTATTGTGTATTGTATTGTAAAGATCTCTCATGTGATTCTATTAAAATCATGTTGTCAAGGTATTTCTAGTGTATGCAGTACAGATAATAAGTTAGTAGGTATAACAATAAATGTGAACATTTAATTGAACATACACACACAGTTCTCTGCTGAGGTAAGTTTATTATCCTATACAGTAAAGGAATTATAAGGATATTAAGCAGTTCAGGCTAAAATACAATTTGAAATGTGATCATTTTGAAGTGCTAAAAGGTAAGCAGCATGTAATGGTCAGAAAAGTTATAGAAATTGACTACAAAAAAGAATGTTTGGCAACCAGCAGTCCATTTAATGGCATATTATTCAACATTAAAAGTTATTATTACTGGTTTTTCTTTTCTTGTTCTGTAGTGTGATAATTTAGCAATACGTACTATATATATACACAGTGTATGTGTGTGTGTTAGTGTGTGTGGTAGTCATTGCAGTACAATAAAAAGAAATCAAATCATTGCATTTAACTCCTACACCTAGACCACCAATATTGCTTTTAAATACACTGAGGAAATTATTGAATACAAAGTTGACGTTGATTAATGTTGCTTAGCAGCTCAATAGCTGAGCACTGCTAATGTAGCCTAATTTACTGTACTATGTCACAGTAGTAACCAGAAACAAGTGAATTGGGGAATCGGTTGTTCTGCCTTGGAAAAGTATATTCTTCTATCTATAATGGAAATATAGATAAATAGATTTTATTTTAGAATGTGGAATGTTCTTAAACTTAACTTGTACTGGCCTATATCCCATTTAAAGGGTATAATGCACCTAATTTGATTAAGCAATGCATTTCTGAAAAAAAATATGCCGTACGGGTGCATAGCCCCAAACGCACGCAGTTTGCATTTGGAGCTATGCATCCATACCTGCACACATAGATGTCAAACTTGGAGTAGCAGCAGTGTCCATGCAGCCACTGTGTCCCAATAGACTATTTATCTTTTCTAGATTTCAATATATTAATTTAAATGATTGCATGAAAAAAAAACACATATGTATCTGTACACGAGAACATGAAATGACGGTAAAAAATGGGAAGAATTCTGTAAAGAATTCTAAGAAAAAATGCAGGCCTAATTAAATGACAAAAAATATCAGCAGAGGAAACAGTGTGATAAATAGAAAGGTAGCCTTATGTGTGGGATTTTTTTTTTTTATGGAATACTGCATTTAACGACATGTATATATATATGTATATATATTGAATTATTTGCCGTTGATGCCAATTTTTGTAGGTGTTTTGATAAACATGCTTTTCCTCCACCAATAATGAAACTACATACATATGTCAATACATTGGTTTTCACTGTTATTTCTTGGGGGAATTTTTTGATGTTTTTACTTCCTATCTATGGGCCAAATTCTCAAAAGAGATACGCAGACTTAACTCAAGTTTTCTAAATTTACACGGCGCGTATATTTGCGCACGATCTTTAAAACGAGTTAAGCAAACATTTCCGTATTTTCAGCCGTACTTAAAGTAGTTACACCTGTGCATCCCCGGGCGCAAATTACGCTAGGCTCGCCGCTGTTTTTGATAGGCAAAGATGCAAATGAGGGAGTTAGGGCGATTCTCAAAATTAAGTGTGTGCGCCGTATTTTCCGCCCTGTGCGCACCTGCTAGTTTTTCTGACTAAATTTCCACATTATAAAACCAGCCCTAATTTTACACATGCTGTGGAAGGGTTTGCTGTAGGTAGTGACTAGAGCTTAGAGCTATAGTTGAGAAGGATCTCTGTGTAAAAATGCCAGGGCCAGCTATGATTCTGACGGCACTTGCTGCCTTACAGGCACAAAGGAGGAGGGCACAGAGGAGGAGGATGAGGGCACAGGCGAGAGTTTATCGTCCACGGCGTGATCTTTGGCAAATGCCAGATTATGAGGTGTATGGCAACTACAGGTTTGATAGAGAGGCCATCCTGGAGATCACCCAACTTCTTCATGAGGATCTTATCACCCCAACCATACGTTCCCATGCCCTGACACCTCTAAAAAAAGTGATGGCAACCCTCCATTTTTTAGCCAGTGGCTCATTCCAGCGTGCATCTGGAGGTCTGGCTGGGATGGTGCAGTCAACAATGAGCAAATGTGTCCATCAGGTGGTCCCTGCCATACTGCGGCGCATGACCAACCAGTTTGTGATGCCCACCCAGGAGGAGCAACGTCTGCAAGCCATGACAGACTTCTATAACATTGCTGGCTTCCCAAGGACCATCGGGGCGATAGACTGCACCCATGTGGCACTACAGGCCCCCCATGAAACTGAACACCTGTTCAGAAACAGGAAAGGCTGGCATTCGATCAATGTCCAGGTGATCGTAGATGCCCATGGCCTCATCTGGCACGTTTGTGCCAAGTTTCCAGGGTCGTGCCACGACAGTTACATCCTACGGCAGACCAAGATCTACCAAGACTTGGAGCAGAATGTGTATGGAGACAGCTGGCTGATTGGTGAGTGACATTGGTGTCAGGTATGCCCCCCCCGTGATGCAGACATCACAAGGGGCACATGCATGACTAATATCCTCCTGTCTTTTCCCTTACAGGTGACTCTGGATATGCGTTGGGACCCCACCTGATGACCCCCTTTAGGAACCCCCAAACACCCGGAGAACGGAAATTCAACGAGGTGCACATCCAGACCCGGGCAATAGTAGAGCGGACATTTGGCCTTCTCAAGTCCAAATTTAGATGCCTTGACAAGACTGGGGGTACACTCTTGTATTCCCCAGACTTTGTCTGCCAAATCATTGGGGCATGTTGCATCCTCCATAATTATGCTGTGAGAAGGGGCCTGCATGTTGATATATGTCCTGACCTAACCCCCCACCCAGGCAATCCCCCCCCCCCAAACCCCTCTACCCGGGCTGCTGAGGGCCAGGTAATAAGGAGACAACTGGCTGAAGGCATCTTTGCCCAGTAAATGGACCCTAATTATCTTTATTTTTTTGCTTTGCCCAGAATAAATCACAGAGATTATGTGACCTTTAAATATTTTCTTTGCACATAAAATGCACATTACTTATATGCCAATGAGAATGATTTTTTTTTTAACTCCAGCGATGGTCCTGGTCTCCCCCCCCCGCCGCATTGATCCGATCGGTAATAGTTTTAAGGATCTCCTTCCTCCTGGCCGGGGTGGTGTTGTGGCTCCCAGGGCCATGGAGAAATCGCCCATATTTAATGACGCCCTGAGCAAGTATATGCTTCTCTGCCAGGGTAAAATTAAGCTTCCTGCGCTTGGGAGCCATGACAGACAACACCCAGCAACAGGGAACTCACCCAAAAAACAAACAACAATACACACACACAACAAAGAAAATAAAAACAAGCAAAAAAAAAAAAATATACAGACAGCTACTATAAATTCAAAAACAAACAGGCAAAAAAGGAAAACAAAAAACAATCACACACCAAAAAATAAACACTTATCAAAAACAAACAGGCAAACAATCAAAACAAAGAACAAATTAGCAAAAACAAACACCAACTATACCCTCCAACTCCACAAACACTTTTCTCACAAACAAATCTTACCAACAAACACTGACAAACGTTCAAAGCAGAAGCAACTTGCTTTAGGAAGGGAACACAGGGAAATACTTTTGCAATAGAAGTCTGTTTGACTGGGGCTATTTAGACACAGGGCGATCTTCAAACTAAGTACTCTTGGCCTTTTACCTATCTCACTGATTGCGATGACCAAAGTTCTGCACATGCGCAGTGAGGTCCAGATTCGTGCGCGCATGCGCAGTACGGCCGGCACTTCATTTGCATGGGGTCACGGCTCATTACAATGAGGCACGCCCACTTCATTCCCACTTGCCATAACCACGCCTTACGCATTGAAACTTAGGTTAAGGATGGCGCAATTTTGTGCGCAAATGCGCTGAGAATATGGTACTTACGACACCAACTTAGGGCGCCGTAACTTAAATGACATAAGTTAGATAATCCTAAATTTACACAGGTTTTTGAGAATTTGGCCCCATGTTTTTAAATGTATAAAGTCGCATCAAAGTGGCAACATCTTGTGAGACACGGGCCTCAGCAGATCTGATATTGATTTAATCAGAGCCGAGTTTCCATGTGTAGTGAGTATCCACTAATTCACCAGCTGTTCAATTATTCAATTAAGCTCACCTTGTTGTATTGGCATGTGCATATAAATTCCTGTCTATTGCCTAGAGTCAGCTATGAGTAAGCACCGGTAGTTACAGTGTGTGAAACATGTCAGCTGTTGATTGCATCTTTTGCTGTATGTTTTTTAACAAATAAAATAAATCGTTGTTGAAGTGCGGCCATCCAGATTAAATTCTTTTCTATCTGAGTCATTTACAGTAGGCCCATTTTCTTATTACAAACTGATATTAAAAATTGAGTCAAAATCAAATCATGGCCATTCCCTTAAACAAGGTAATTGTGTCCCTGATTCACCCAGATCAGACAGGCTTCATGCTGGCCAAGAATACAGCCTTTAACTCCAGGCGCCTGTTTATAAATCTACAGCACTCACATGACTTAATTGGTTCCAGGGTGGTGGTCACACTTGATGCTGCCCAATGTCTTTGATTCAGTAGAATGGCATTATTTATGGCAGTGCTCACGATGCAGTCATTTACCTGGGGTGCCAACAGACATAAGTTGCCATAGAATGTTCTTAAAAATCCAACATCTTTGGTTGGGCTTGCAGTTCCTGACTTTGGTCTGGCAGTGCAACTCTCTAATTTTTATCATTTTGATAAGCAAAGATACTGTGAGCAACAGTGTAAGATCAGCTAGAAAGGACTGAATGGGGGCAAGGGTGGCAAGGTCCTCCCGGAGATTGTATAACGAGGCATAGTAATCTGCAAAAGAATTAGCTATATCCTGTGGGTTAGATTTTACTGCCATCAGAGCTATTATTAAGAAAGGGGATGGAGGTTTTTACTCTACAATTTTTCAGCCGTTGAGCCAGAAACTTGCCTGCGCGGTTACCAGAGGCATAGTGGGTTAATTTAAGGGACTGGACATGTTTGTTGTATTGTTCAAGCAGGAGCCGCCTGAGACCCAAACGCAACTCAAACAGCCTAGCAGCCATAGGGTTGTCGGAGGACCGTTTGTTCAGGGCCTCTAGGGCCCTAATCTCAGCCAGGATAGTGTCTAATTTCTGTGCTCTCTGCCTCTTTGCCTGTGCACTTAATTGGATTAAAATACCTCTAATATAAGCCTTATGGGCACACCAAACAATACACGGATCAGAAACAGACTCTGGGTTCAATGAGAAGTATTCTTTTAAGTGGGCGGTTAGAGCGGTCACCTGATCCGGTTGCTGGAGCAGGTGAGAATTAGCTCTCCAAACATGGTATGGGGACGTCGGGCTTCTCCCGTCCACCACCACAGACATCGGAGCGTGGTCTGACCACGTGATGTCGTGGATGGTAGACGAGGAGATCCTCTGCAATAAAAATTTATCTACCAAAATCATGTCGATACGTGAGTAGGAATTATGCCTGGGGGAGTGGAAGGAGTAGTCCCTTTCATTTGAGTGTTGACATCTCCAAGCGTCAAAGCAGGGGTTGAAGAACAGGTTGAGACCATTTAGACTTGGAGGTGGTGTCCATCGTAAAGTCAGCCGTCAAGTTGTAGTCACCACACATGAAAATTTGGATGTTAAAATTCTTTCTAAAATAGTTGCCGCCAGACTCGCCAATATCATTCCCTCCTTAATTCACCCGGCACAGTCAGGCTTTGTCAGGGGAAGGACAGCCTCGCTTAACATCCGCAAGGTCTTGCTGGTACTAGACCATGCGATTCAACATAGGGAGGGGGACTTCGCCATTGTCACTCTGGACGCGGAGAAAGCTTTTGATAACGTCATCTTTGAGTGGCTTGCACTAGTTCTCTCGAAAATGGGCCTCACGGGGCCCTTTCTCCATCTTGTTGAAGCTATGTACACTGCTCCCGTGGCCAGACTGGTAGTGGCGGACCTCCTCTCTGACGAATTCCACCTATTCAAAGGAACTAGACAGGGCTGCCCCCTGTCCCCCCTGCTCTTTAATTTGGCGTTAGAACCTCTCTCTAGATTTATCAACTCTGAAGCTCCATTACATGGAATTCACCTGGGTAGCCAGGAGCTGAGATCTGCTTTGTTTGCAGATGATGTTCTTATTTTTAGCAGCAATCCTTGTCTGGACATGATCACTATTAAAAACATCTTTGATGACTTCAGACTATGCTCGGGCCTGCATATTAATTACAATAAGAGCGAGATTCTCCCGCTAGGCAATACTTCAAACCCTTCCTGGGCTACACTCTCACCATAGCCAAATCTCATATTACCTATCTAGGCATCAGGATAGGTAAAATTCCCTCCTCTCTGTACACTCTAAACTACCCTCCTCTAAAACCAAAATTGTACAGGAACTCCAGAACTGGATGGATTTGCCTCTCTCGTTACTGGGAAGATGCCACCTCTTTAAAATGGTAAGCTTTGCGCGGCTCCTCTATCCGCTCCAAACGATCCCATTGCTTTTGAAACATAAAGACATTCAATTATTGAATAAGGCCACGTCTAAATTTATCTGGAATCAGAGGAGGCCTCGCATAGCCATGACGAAACTGCATCTTCCCAGGGGCGAGGGTGGAGCTGGTTTGCCTAATATTAGACTGTATAACTTAGCCTGCTTGTTAAGGATAGGCATCGATTGGATACAGAAATCTTCCAGATACTCAAATTTCCTCCTTGAATCAGCTACAGTATGGCTCATCCCTACTCTTTAGTGGCGCTCTTGCATTCCCCATGGAAATCCATACGCCCTGACTTACAACATAAACTACTCCTGAGGGATACTGTTATAGCATGGAGAGAAACACGGAAATGTGAAAAGCTCTCTCCCTTCTTATCCAGGCACTCACCTATTCAAGGGAACCCCTCTTTTTCCCCGGGTTTGGTCTGCCATGTCTATGATTTGTGGGCTAAGAATGGACTCCAACACTTCTTCTCCCTTTGTGACCCGAGCTCCGGTCAACCACTGACCTTTTCGGACATAGTCAGCAGATTCTCCATACCGAAGGCTCACATATTCTACTTCTGGCAATGCACTAATTTTATACGTACCTCCTGCAGAGAAGGAAGCATCAGGTTTAAAGCATCCATTGCAGATACTATACTACAATCCGACTCTAATACTATTTCTTATATTTACAAACCCCTGCTTCGCAAGGTTAGTCCCCCTCTAACGTCCTCTTCTGTTACAAACTGGGGAAAAGATTTTCCAGACCCGGACTTAACTGAGAAACTCCTGAAAGGATACGTTAAACTCACCAAGTTGATACCCTGCGAACAATGGAGATAAACCCAGATGAAAATAATGCATCGTGCATACATCCCTTTCCTTAAGGACAAAACAAAGCCCCAGTCTTCCCATTGTCCGCTGTGCAACCAACCTAAACCAACTCTGTCTCACCGCTTCTGGTCCTGTTCATTCATATCCTCCTTCTGGCAGCAAGTCATTTCTTTTATCAAGGGAGTCACCCTGTTACACCTCCCGACAGACCCCCTACTTCTGATTTTCGGTTACTGGGACAGGCAGCTTCTAACCTGGTCATCTTCCAACTCTGACCGCGATCACAAGGACTGGATCCTCATTGCCTTATTCGCGGCAAGGAGAGCTATTCTCAAACACTGGATTTCACCCTCTTCCCCCACTATTTCTCTCGTCAAACAAGAACTCCACCTGCAACTCCACAAGGAAAAAATCACGACAGACTTTAACAACGCGACAGCTAAGCAACGCTTTTTCTGGAGATGGGGAGCGTTCATGGCTGCAACAAATCAGTGTGATCCACACAAGTCTTTGCACAACCCTTTTGTCTATTACAAAGCCTTCCTGACACGTTCAGACGACGTATCAACACCTTGAACTTCCTGGCCCCCCCTCTCCTCCACTCCCTCCACTCTGGGGTAGGCTTGTTTCCCCCCCTATGGCATGGACTCGCAGTGTGTGACCTATTTCCATTCGCATGGCCATATGATTTTATGTGACGCTTACTGTTGTTGGCACTATGGACGATTGTGCAGGTTCTCCCCCCCCCCCTCTCCCTTTTTGAATTATTTTATTCATTATTTTCTTGACTGGTAGTATTTCCTCTGTTCGAATGTAGCCAGCCTAATTAGGGATCCATCCAGTTCACTGTTTTCCTTTGTTCGATATACCGCCTTTGTATGTCTTGGATACTAATAAGATCCTTTGTTGAACGTCTTTGAGAATGTCTTTAAGTAAGAAAAAGAAAAACTAAGCAAAGTCTTGTGTGACGCGGAGGGTCCTCCCGTTGCATGCAATTTTTCTTTATTTTGTATGTTGAATCTTTCAATAAATTCTTTGAAAAAAAAAAAGGGATATTTTCTGGGAGGTGCGCCGGTTTAGGGAGGCGATGAATTAGTCAATAACCAGCTCGGAGGCTGGTATTTAGAGGCAGAAAAGATCCCATACGTTCCTGGGCATACTGATGGAGTTGAGCAGGGAGGACAGTCTCAGGGATGCCACCCAGTTTGACGTTATTCCTCCTCTGCGACTTTGGCTTTGAGCCATGCGACTTCATCTGCTTGATCATTATGGGAATCGACTAAGGTGTTGTAAGAGGAGGCATATTCGCCCATTTTCTTTTCCACGTGGTCAACTCTGCCACCCAGATCCCCCATCTCTGCTTTGAAGTTCCTCATGCATTCCATCATGTCTGAATGCACGAAACTGCGCAGAGAGACCAACATGTCCCTCAGCGTGGTGTCAGAGAGAGGTTGGTTAGCAGTGGGGAATGTATTGATAGGGAAAGTGCGGTGACATACAACGCGTACGACGGCACTATAAAGGGGCAGTTCCATGCGGATGATGCCACCCTTGGGGCTGCCTTTGCTGATTTTGTGTTACTGCGTGTTAGTAAAAGTTTGGTGAGAGACGATTCGTGCTTTTCAGTCTCCATGCTTTAAAGATCGTTTTCTGTTGTTTAGTTTGTGCTTGTGGGTTCGTATCTGTCTTTCAGTGCTTGTAGTCAGTTTGTATCTGTTTTTGTAGTGCGTTCTTGTCTGCTCGTTACTGTTTTTCAGGTCGTTCTTCAGAGGCCTTGCTGTTCTTCAGTGCGTTCTTTTAGTTTGTTCTGATTAGACGACCGTTATCTAGCCATGTTGCGGGTACGTTCTTGTCGCCAAATTCGTGCTGTGCTTGGTGCAGGGATTTCTGCTTTATCCCAGCTCCGGTCCATGACCAGGGTGAGGAGGAGTTTGTGGGTCAAGAATTGGTTTCTCCGCAGGAACCAGTTCTCTCATATGCCTCTTCTGCGGGAGATCCAAGAAAATAACCTTGATAATTTCAGGAATTTTCTGAGGATGTCTGACCCCGTATTGCAGCATCTTTTGGCTTCGGTGTCTCCGTATATCACCAGGTAGGACACCGTTATGCGGGAAGCCATCACTGCTGAGCAGAGGCTAGTTGCCACATTGCGATACCTGGCAACAGGGAGAAGCTGGCAGGACTTGAAGTTCTCAACAGGAATCTCCCCCCAGGCTCTGGGGGTCATATTCCCGGACACCTGTTCTGCTATCGTACAGGTCCTGCAGGAGGACTATATTAACTGCTTGCCGACCAGCCGCCACATTTTTACGGTGGCAGGTCGGCTCTACTTGGCGAGATTACGTAGCTATACGTCATCTCTCCATTCAGCAAGAACTGGAGTGGCATTTTTATAGTAATCAATGCATTTTTATACCACTGTTTAAGGAAAGAAATTAAAATATCCTCACATGTAGTGTACATGTGGATATTGGAATGTAGAGGTGTGCCACGTCCTGATATATATGATAGGAGGGATAACTAGGATCTAGTTGTTGGACTTTTTAGGCACAGTTGGTTGGTCAGAATATAGTCACACAGAGAATAGTGTTCTCTAAAAATTATTTCAATTTATTAAGACAAAAATAGGAAAGATTATACATAGTAAAAGGAGATTGCAATTGCAGTAAAGACTATCTAAAGAGCTAATTCGGCAAGCCTCTCCAGGTACAGTGACAGGAATAGTAAATAATAATATTGTATCAGAAAAATAAGGTTGAAAAAACTCTCAAAGACACAAAAGGAAACCTATAATTATAATTGATAGTCCTGTATGGTTATGGAGATGCAGGCAAAGAATGTCTGCGATGGTATGGCTTGCTTGGTTAGCTGACTCGACCGGTTTCACGCTATCTCACAGCGCTTCCTCACGGAGTCTTAGTGTGGTTAACTGTATGACAACATTGAACATGAACATAAAAAACAAATAAAGATCGAAAAAGTGCATCAGTTTGGACAATATCAAAAATGATTATACAGACACATATATGGGCAGGCACAAGGCAACACAAAACCTAGATTTAGAGAGCAAAAAGAGAGGAGAAAAGGAGAAAAGGAGAAAGGGGGGGGGAGGGAGGGGAAGGGGAAGAATAAGGGGGGGTGGAGGGGGGGAAGGGGGAGCGGGGTAGAAGTGTATATTCAACCATAGAGCATTCCCTCAATGATACAATAGGAGCAGGGATATATAGTGTTAGGGTATGTATAGGGAAATAGATATGACTCAAAGGTAGTGAATTAGCTGGGGGTATTGGTGTAAATACTCACAGATGGTGTTTAGAGCAAAGGGGAAAAAATCCAAAAAATTGTAGACATTGCGCATAGGAAATTTCCTAGCAAGAAAAGGTAGGTTATGTCCGGCCTGCTAGACGTAATTAGAATGGTATTAAAATGACCCAAAGAGTAAGGTAAAAAATCTAGAGAATAATGAACAAGGAATAGTTTAGGATCACATTGTATATAACAAATAAGCAGTGAATAACATTAAATAACTAGCAAAAATAGATGTAACACTCTACCTTCGATGGAGGAGGGTAAAGCCTGCTTAGAGGGGAGGGCGGAAAAACAGAAGTTTTTAGACGCCAAGACTCAAAGAATATTAGAATCCTTGATAAGGAAATTGCACCGAGTACACATGCCCCAATGTCAGCCCAGCACAGGCTGTAAAGGTGGCGGTAAACCTGGTAAGTAGGAAGGGAGGAAGAATAGGTATAATTGCAAGTAGTGTGTAGCTGGATCAGAAGTGGCAAAGGCCATTGGCCCTAGAAAAGGGCATACCTGGGTAGTGGGTTGCAACGACGGACTCCTCCACAAGTCTCCCAAGAGACTGCAGCAACTGGCGTCTCAGATGTGGGAGCTTAAATAGAGCCCTGCTCGAGGCGGAGAGGGCGTACATCACGGCGCATCCGTGTGACGTCATCCGCAACGGCCGCGTCTCTCCTCAACATGCGTGGGCGTCGCAAGGGTAAAGCGACGTACTGCATGGGAGGTGTCGCTCCAAGACGGATGGCTCCATCTAGTGGTGCGATAGCATATCTCCAAAATGGAGGTATGTGATACGCGGTCACCCATTGTATCAAGGGGAGAGAAATATCTCAGTGGATGAAAATAACAAACATGGGGAGGAGAAAAAAAGAAATTGAAAGAAAAACAGTAATGATGTATCAGGGAAAAGTGGCGGAGTAGAGTGCCCATAGATATGTAGTACTTAGTACTAATTTAGTTTATATACATTCTACATATAGAAAATACAGATACAAATTTTTTTTTATCTTTTGATATTACCTAGAAAAAACGGAAAATAAACATGGGGAGGGGGGGGGGAGAGAGGGGAAACCCCTGTTGAGGAGAGGGGAATATAAAAAAAAAGCCATAAAAAACACATAGGTTCTGGTATAGGAAAATCTATAATCCATAAGTCACATCCAGACGTTGGCAGATTATACAGACATTCAGCATGATAAGAGTAATCCCCTCTATGAACCCCTGTACATATGTCTCGACGAAGTTACATGTACTCTTATCATGCTGAATGTCTGTATAATCTGCCAACGTCTGGATGTGACTTATGGATTATAGATTTGGGGTCAGTTTCAGATTTTTCTACATTGTGGGAGGCGCACAAGGCCGTATTTCGTGGCATTTGCATAGCTGAAAGCTCTCAACTAAAAAAAGATAGGAATGGACTTCTTCAGTCCTTGACATCTGCTCTGGTTCTCGCGGAGCGGAGGCTGTTGTGCGCACCCACGGTGGCAAAATTATGTAGAGTCACCTCCCTTAGAGAGCAAATCAAGTTGTTGAAACTGGGTGGGGCGGCAAGGTCCTTGCTCTGGACAAAACAGAAATTTTACGAATTCTCGAATAAACCCCATAGAATGTTGGTTAACAAACTGCATCCGTGCCCATTTCATTCCTTTCCTGACTTTCTTCTACAACCAGATGGATCCAGAACGCATTGCCCCCGTGAGATGTCAGATACTTTCGGCAAGTTCTCCAGTAAACTGTTCAATTGCTTGACTCCGGAGAATCATTTTTCTTTCACCCAAGATAAGTTTGAGTCCTTTTTCTCTAACATTAAACTTCCAAAGTTATCTTTAGTGGATTTAGCCGGATTGAATGTGGCGGTATCAGCTGAGGAATTTTTGGCCATAATTAAGGATCTCCCCTTACATAAATCACCTGGCCCTGACAGTTTACCTTACTTCTACTAAAAAACTTTCATTGATATTTTGTCTCCCCATATGCTGACCCTTTACAGTTCTTTGTTTAAGGGCACTCCCCCGCATTCCCACTTCTCCCACTCTCACATTTCAGTCATCCCAAAGCCTGGTAAGGATCCCTCCATTCCAGACAACTACAGACCCATAGCTCTTTTAAATTCAGATTATAAAATATTTACCATTATTCTCGCATCCAGACTGTCCAGGCTAATCCCCAAACTAATCCATAGGGACCAGGTGGGTTTTGTCCCTGGCAGGCATGCGGGGGACAACACCTGTCGTACAGTGGATCTGATATATCTCCTGGACAGATCCACCCGCTTGGCACTAGTTTCAAGTTTGGATGCTCAAAAGGTCTTTGATAGGTTGAGTTGGCCTTATATGTTTGCCACTCTTAAATTGTATGGTTTTAATGGCCCTTTTCTGAAAACTTTAGAGGCCCTTTATTCAACAGTCAGTACGAATGTCGTCCTTCCTGTCGTCTCGTTTTCCCATGGCGAATGGGACTCGGCAGGGGTGTCCCTTATCCCCATTGCTTTTTATTTTATGTTTGGAACCCCTTGCTCCCGTCCAAACATTCGTGGGGTGGTGATGCGGCAGGGGGAATATAAATTGTCACTTTTTGCGGACGACATTCTGCTCACTATTACCAACCCACTGATTTTTCTCCCTTTGTTGCACAAACTATTATCTTCCTTTAGTGCCATTTCCGGTTAAAGGTTAACACTTCCAAAACTGAGGCTCTTCCCATACATATCCCGTCAACATTGCTGTCTCAACTTAAGGGATCTTATCCCTATAAGTGGTGTACTGAGTCCCTTAAATACCTGGGTATTTTGCTTACTCCCTCCTATTCTTCTCTTTATTCTGTTAATTTCCCCCCCTTAGTTTTGGACATTAATAAATCTCTGCTGACTTGGACAATATATCCTCTCTCCCTTCTTGGTAAAATTAATGTCCTAAAAATGTCCATCCTACCTAGATTACTTTATCACTTCGAAACGCTGCCGGTCGCCATACCTTCTTCCCAGCTGAAAGCACTTCCTCTGAGTTTTTTAAGGTTCATATGGGGTGGCGGGGCTCACCGTATAGCAAGCTTAGTGGTATTTGCTCCTAGATGCAGGGATGGTTTGGGAGCTCCGGATATTGTTAAATATTATTATGCCTCGCACTTGAGAGCAGTTGTTTCCTGGTCCTCTCTACATGCTCCGAATCAATGGGCCGCCATTGAAAAGGGGGTGTTGTATCCAGTCCACCCTTGCTCTTTGATTTGGGGTGCCCTTCCATCCCTGGATCCTATTTTAAAACGTCAATGCACAGCCCCAATGGCTTTCACTTTACCCATTTGGCGTAAATGTCTCAAAAGGCATTCCCTTGCCTCGCCTTGCCCTCCACTGGTGAATGTTCTGTTTAACCCAATTATACCAGATAGTATTTCATTGGGTAGGATATCTTCATGGCTCGACATGCCTCTATTTCAACTCCGAAATTTAGTCCATCCTGTCACGCGGAGATTGTATAGCTTTGATATCTTACGCGAAAAATTTCATATACCCACCCATCTCTTTTATTTTTACCTACAGGTTAGACGTTTTTTTCAATCCAAATCTCCCACCCTGACTCTCGAAAAACCGACAGCTTTTGAGTTTTTGTGTGCCCAGGGCCCTCACCAATTACACCTAATATCCTCTATTCACCGTATCCTCCATGAGTCGATCCCTCTTTCTGAAACCACACACCTTTACATGAGAAAATGGTCCCACTTATTAGGTAAGCCTATTACGGTCCAAACCTGGGATAAGGTTTGGTCTTCTACCTTTAAGTCCTCTAAACGTGTGACCCAATGGGAAACGTCTATTAAAATTCTCATGTTTTGGTATAAAACCCCTGATGTCATTCACACATATGTGCCCTCAGTTCTACCGCACTGTTGGCGTTGTGGAAATTATACTGGTTCTTTGTTTCATATCTTCTGGAAATGTTCCTTGGTCCAACTCTTTTGGTAAGGGGTGAGGCTGCTGACACAGGAGGTGATAGATGTGTCCCTTCCATTTGATCCCTTGAATTTTCTTTTGGGCCTTCCATTCCCAGGTCTAACCAAAAATGCTAACCGCTTAGCCGCCTATATTTTACTGGCCGCCAAAAGGCTCATACCATTGTGTTGGTTGTCTGGTGCTTCTCCTCCGTGGCCCAGATTTATTCACCTGGTTGCTGAAATTCAGAGGATGGAATATTTAACAGGTTCCATACCACAATTTGATAAAGTCTGGGAACCGTGGGATCACTCGAGATATGGGATCCCTGTGCCGTTGCCCTCACCTTAATCTATGTTTTTTTTTATATTCCCTGTTTATACTTCCAATGTATACCTAAGAGTTGTTTGCTTTCTATGATCTTGTAAAACTATGCGGATCACTCCTGTGCGTCTTTGGACACTGTGTACATGTCATTTGTTTCCATGTTCTCCTTTGAACAATTTCTCTGTTGTCATTCTGTTGATGTTTTTAATACTCTGTACCTTATGATACAGTTATGTCTAAGGCCCCATGCACACGAGACGCTATTACAAACGCCTCTAATCTCAGCTTTTCAAAGGCAAAAACCGGCATTTAAAATGCCCGTTTTTGCCGCGAATTGCGCAGCGTTTTGCCGCGATTTGCGGCTGTCAGCGTTTATCCCCAAAACACTGTAGACCCTCCCCAAGCTCAGAATTAAACTATTTGTGCCGCGTTTAGCGGCGTTTTGCCGCGATTTGCGTCTAAAACGCAAATGCTGAAAGCTTCTGGGTTTGGAAAAACGGCCCTAAACCCAACTGCTTTGAAACGCCAAAAAACGTGATCGTGTGCATGGACACATAGGATAACATTAAATGTGTTCAGGGGCAGTTGAAAAAAAAAGGCCCAAATGCCTCTGAACCCGAGTTTAGCAGTGTCTCGTGTGCATGGGGCCTTACTTGTTTATATAACCCAATAAAAATACAATTTTGCAAAAAAATAAATATATACATTTTTTTTCAAAATTGTCGCTCTATTTTTGTTTATAGCGCAAAAACTAAAAACCACAAAGATGATCAAATACCACCAAAAGAAAGCTCTATTTGTGGGGAAAAAAGGACGCCAATTTTGTTTTGGAGCCACGTCGCACGATCGCGCAATTGTCAGTTAAAGTGACTCAGTGCCGAATCGCAAAAAGTGGCCCGGTCATTGACCAGCAATATGGTCCGGGGCTTAAGTGGTTAAGGTAAGTTTTGTCCTTTAACCTCACAATCTATGTATTTAATGCTTGATAATGTTTTTTTTTTAATCAGTCCCTAATTAACATGTTTGTAATATGCTGTGAATGTCCCCTTTGTCCCCATGCATGCTGTAAGCTTGTTATGCTCCTTTTTTGGCCTACATGCATATTTCCAATAGCCAACCTCTCCAACATTCTATCCTGGGCCCAAACACACCTAGCCTAGTCACTTCCCAAAGTATTTTGCCTGCTCCATTGTAGTGCTCCATTTGGTGTCTCCCTATTAGGGATGAGCTTCGAGTTTGAGTCGAATTCATGTTCGACTCGAACATTGCCTGTTCGCCTGTTCGGCGAACAAAGAACAATTAGGGGTGTTCGCGGCAAATTTAGCAAAGTTAGCATGTGAAATAGCGCATGTTTCCTGTACATAGAACTGTCCCTGCACAAAGTGTAATTTCTGAAAGAAAAAAAGACATTTAAAACTGACTTGCGGCTATAATGAATTGTCGGCTCTGGCAATTCAGAGAGAATTCATTCACAAAAAAAAAAATAAGTAGCGTGGGGGTCCCCCCAAATTCCATTACCAGGCCCTTCAGGTCTGGAATGGTTATTAAGGGGAACCCCCCCGTCAATTTAAAAAAACAATTACGTGGGGTTCCCCCCAAATATCCATTCCAGACCTTTCAGGTCTGGTGTGGATTTTAAGGGGAACTCCACCCCAAATAAAAAAAATGGTGTGGAGTTCCTCCAAAAATTCACACCAGACCCCTTATCCGAGCATGTTAACCTGGCCAGCCGCAGAAAAGAGGGGGGGACAGAGTGTGGCCCCCCCTCTCCTGAACCATACCAGGCCACATGTCCTCAACATGGGGAGGATGTCCCCATGTTGATGGGGACAAGGGCCTCATCCCCACAACTCTTGCCCGGTGTTTGTGGGGGTCTGCGGGCGGGGGGGCTTATCAGAATCTTGAAGACCCCTTTAACAAAGGGGACCCCCAGATCCTGCCCCCCCTATGTGAATTGGTAATGAGGTACAATGTACCCCTACCATTTCACAAAGGAAGTGTAAATAGTTGGAAAAAACACACACACACACCGTAAAAAAAGTCCTTTATTAATACAAAAAAAAGAAAAAAAATCCAGCGGTGGTAATCTACTCGGTCCCAGATCCCTGCTCCAACTTTGTCTGTATCCAGCGACGGGTGATCTCTGGTCCAGCGATGAGAAGATCCATCCATCCAGAGCGCAGCCACGCTGACCTCCTCTCTCCGCTGGACACAGCCCAGCGAATGACGCGGCTGAAGCTGTGACATTTCTTATATAGGGGAGGCGGGGCCACCCGTCACGTGACCCTGCCCCCTCTGACGCAAGGGGGAAGACTGGGCTTCCCCAGTGACATAGAGGGGGTGTCAGAGGGGGTGGGGTCACGTGAAGGGTGGCCCCGCCTCCCCTATATAAGAAATGTCACAGCTTCAGCTGCGTCATTCTTACCGCCATCAACCTGGCGGAATATAAATGGAACCATGTGATCGTTTGCTGTTGCATCTTGCATAACTATTTGAAGAGACATTCCTCTAACTATCTAACACTTGTGCCTGATGGGGCCATTTACCAACTTCCAGTGCTGGCCCATGAGGCTAGCCCTACAGGTTTGGCCCCCCAAAGTGCCCGTGCTGTGCGCCAACGTTATGTTGATTATTTTATGGATAGGGGGGCCATTGAAATGCCTGATCTGGGCTGAAATAAAAATGTATTTTTGAATGAAAAAGTGTGTTTTTTTTGGAATTTTATTATTTTAGAATTTGGGTTTATTGTATCTTTCTCCTAGGTCATCCTAGTGCCATTGTGTATTTTTTTTACTAAATACCCATCACTGTCAATGTAAACACCACAAGTATTTATTTGTTCTTTTATGCAGAATTGATATAAAAGAAGCCACACATTGTTGAGTATATTTTTTTTTATTGTTTCACATTTAAATTTGGTAATTTTTTGTTTGCTTATTTTTGTAAAATATCTTTTTTTTGGGGTGAAAACTTTTTTTTTTAAATTCTAAAAATATTTGTTTTGTTTTGGTTTTTGCCAAAAATCGTTTTTTTTTTTTAGATAAGATTAAAAAAAATGGATTTGCAATCCAATTTTTTTTTTTTTAGTTTTATTTTTTTCTAATCTCAAATGTTGTTTTTTCTAGTTAAAAAGCATGAACAATGTTACTATTTGCGTTTTTCATTGTTCATGCGTTTTAGCACATAAAAATAAAAATTCAGATTAAAAAAAAAAACGTTATTTTTTTTAAAATACAAATAAAACCAGATAAAACATTACCAACAAACAAACTTAAAAAAATATATATTTTTTTCTTTTTTTTAAACCCTCCCAGAACATCAATCACATATCTTAGTCGTTGCTCCACCTTTTTTTGCTTTTCCCTTATCTGCCCCAAACTTGTGTTGATGTTCTCCATGTCAGCACAGCAGGCCATCACCTCGCCAATTAGCAGCTGGGCGCTGTATGTATTAAAGCCGTCCCCAGCCAGAAAAGCTCCTGAAATTTGTAAACACACCATGTATTATAAATATGCAGACCTACATCTATTACCTGAAGCTGTAGTGTATGACACTGACCTGTTGTGGTGCCACTATTTCCTTCCTTTGCTTGTTCTTCCTCAACATCCCACGGGGGTGGGGCTTGGGTAGGAGGTGTGGAGTTTCTCGGCTCCTGTCTGGAAGCTCGTTCTCACCCTATGAGATTGTAACAAAAGGGATACTTGAGTCAAAAATATTTGAGGCCTGAAAGAGGAATATGAAACATTAATTTTGTAAGTGTGGTACAATTGTCTTTTTTTTCAATCCTTTTAAGCTGAACACAGGATTGTATCTATTACCAAAGCTGCTACATTTCTCTATATTTTTTCAGCTTTCCTACATGGAAACCAACCAAGTATCCACTGGATCACCTGTGTGTAACACCCTAAATAGGTTGTTCTTGTGGCCAACACTTGTGCTACTAAGTCCACATGTGTAACCAACTGCTGAGCATACTGTCCTTACTGTATATTGAATTCAGTTTGATTAGTTAAAACTAGTTAAGAACACATCTCACATAAATAGTTCAAGATGTCAAGTTTAATGTTTGTGGGCACAATAATTGGTCGTATGAGTCGTCGTTCATTCGCTCACTAATAATAAAATACAATCTTTTTGTCTGATACAGTGTTAACTACTTTTGTCCATGCCTAAATAGGCATAATGAAATTTCCAAAACACTGTATCAGACAAAAAGATTGTATTTTATCATTAGTGAGCGAATGAACGACGACTCATGCGACCAATTTTTGTGCCCACAAACATGAAACTTGACATTTTGAACTGTACTACATGAAAGAAAAAACACATGCAGCAACATGATATTAATAATACACAGGAAAATTACTTACTTTTTCTAATGAGTCTTTTATTCTTCTCGTATTGCTCTGGCTCCCTCAATTTTATGTCAGACCATCTTTTGCGGAGCTGTTCCTTGGATCTGCGCACCCCAAATTTTTGGTAGAGACTTTTCACCACTTTGTCCATTATTTGGGCCTTCATCTTATTAGCGTATTTGTATGGGCCATGTTTACCATCATAATCCTCCCTCCTCAATATTGCCACCATTTCCACCATCTCCTCAAACGCCATATTTGTGGCCTTGAATCTCTGGGATCTGGTGTGTGGTACCGCCTGGGTTCACTCCTGGCTTGAGGTTGCCACTTGCCGAGTGTCCTCCATGTTGTATTGCACTAGACGACCGAGAAAGGGGCGGGGAAAGTACTAGAATGAACGTCAGGGGCGGGGAAACGTGCAGAGGCATACTGCATGAGTCAAAACAATGTTCACAGTCTGTGGAAGAAGGTGGAAGAAACGACCGTGTAC
Organism: Rana temporaria; assembly: GCF_905171775.1. Classification (NCBI taxonomy): domain Eukaryota; kingdom Metazoa; phylum Chordata; class Amphibia; order Anura; family Ranidae; genus Rana; species Rana temporaria. The sequence continues at coordinate 225,782,673 of NC_053493.1, forward strand.
AACGACGGTACGTAACATGATTTTGGACTTTATTGATCAGTGGATGAGTTTGTGGCCTATATATGGTGATAAAGCTTATTAGTAGAGGCTTGACTGACATTAGCCTTTTTTGATTGATTTTAACTTGCAGAAAAAATGGAAGCCTTCAAAGAACATGATTTTTTTACCGAATTTGTTCAAAGGTGGAGGGATCTCCCTATATTGTGCCAAACAAAAAGAAAACTTAATAAAAACAAAGAGGCCAGGAAGCAAGCACTGGAGACCCTGCTTGTATTTGCTCAGACAAGGATCCCCACAGCAACAGTCAAGACTGTGTCCAAAACAATTGCGACCATTAGGGGCAACTATAGGACTCAACGAACGCAAGTCCTGAGCTCTATGAGGTCTGGGGCTTCTGCTGACAGCATCTATAGGCCGAACCTGTGGTACTATAATCAGCTCCAGTTCCTGGACGACCACCTGGAGTCCAGGACATCCCTTTCGACCCTTCCCCCCAGAGGGAGCTCCAGCCTTCCCTGCAGTCAACACTTCAGCCTTCCCTGCAGGCAAGAGCAGCCATTCTCAGACGAAGAGCCGGAGTTCCTGGAGGAGCCGGATTGTGACCCATGGAGCCAGGTATTGCATTTTGCTAACAATTTTTGGGAATAAAAGTATAATGATGTCAAATTGATGTTACTAGTGCTCAAAATTTAAAAGGATTGAACAAAAAGTGTTGGACATATCAATAGACAGTAGTGGCCAAACATGATGGGGACAAGAATGAAAAATGCTGGGGTCAGAATGATTGTCTGTAATCAGGGACGCCATCAGGGGGGTACAAGCAGTACACCTGTAAGGGGCCCGGACGTCCCCAGGGCCCTAGATATATATATTTTTCCTTATTTCTTTTTTTTTTAAAAGGCCCCACCGCTTCTCATTTCAGGCGGCAGCACCCCCCTCCCTGCTCCAGGGGGCCCATTCCTGAAGCTGTGTAAGGGGCCCCCATAATTCCTGATGGCGGCCCTGTCTGTAATATATATATTAGCATTCAATTTGCATCTGTCATGAGTTGAAAAATGTGTGTGATTTATGAAGACAACAAATAAACTATGTATCTTTTTTTATACACAGACAGAGCAAAGCCAGGAGGAGGCAGGGCACACAGGGAGCCAGGAGGAGGCAAGACCCACAGGGAGCCAGGAGGAGGCAGGGCCCACTGCAAGACAGGAGGCGTCAGAGCCCACTGGGAGCCAGGGGGAGGCAGGCCCCAGTGGGAGACAGGAGGCACGGCGTGACACCATCTCGCAGATTCCCGCAAAAAGGGCCAGGAGGCTTCTTGAAATGGAGGAGGAGACCCAGGCCCTGATTCGCGAAGCAACTGCGGCCCTCCGAGAGCCCCCCAGTGCAGAAGATGGTTTTTCAGCGCTCATTGCAAGCAAGCTCCAGAATCTGGAGAGGGGCCAGCATATGCGCTGTGAAACCCTCATCTTTAAGGCAGTAAACCTGGCCATGTTGGGGAAGCTCGATGACGACACTGACATTGTGCGGATCGCTCCTCCTGTTCTTGCTGCTCCTCCTGCTCCTAGTCCTGCTCCTGCTCCTCTTTCTGAGCCTGCTCTCGGTCCTGCTCCTGGCACAACCTCGCCTCCAGGAACCCAGCCTCCGAGGACTTGGTCTGCAGGGAAGACTACAGGGAAGACTGCAGAGAGGACAAGCAAATCAAGGAAATGAGAGATGTGATGCCCCTAATGGTTGCAATTTTCTGGATCACATCCTTGGTTGTTTGCTGTGGGGATCTACGTCTTTACAAATGCAAGCAGGCTCTCCAGTACTGCCTTCCTGGCTTCTTTGTTTTTATTAACGGAGCTTTTTGTTTGCCATCAGCCTTTATTTTATGTTACTTTTACACCAGAATAAATGTTTTTTTTGTTTGCTGACATAACTTGACCATGTGTTTTTATTAAAAATAGAGGGATTGCTAGTGAGTAGGCAGGGACATTTAAAAAAATAAAATGTTCTAATTAACAAGGGACACTAACCTCCTTGTGGGTAAATTATACTAAATAATAATGTTGTTGTGGTAACTTGACACACTTAAAAAAAAAAAAAATGGAAAGCAGTCAAAAATATTATCCAATTAATAACCAAAAAAGAAGAGCTACATTAAACGATTTTAAATATGCAGAAAACTTTTTAGACAGAGATCTGGCTTAAAAAAAACAATAATATTCATGATAACAATAAATAATAAAGTAACAATCTTGTCATAACTATGTGACAATATAAACAGCAAAATATTTAGATTAGTGTAGCATTAAAAAGAAGAAAAGAATGCGCTGCATTACACAATGAAATAATTTACAACATAACGAATGTGCTATCTCCATTCCGAATGCTAGTTTTACCAGATTGAGCACTCCCGTCTCATAACTTGCTTCTGAGCATGCGCGGGTTTTAGCCCACAAACGATAATTTTTTTACAAACCCGAAAAACGACATTGTTTAAAAGGTCATTAAAAAATGCAGCATGTTGGAATTTTTTTTGTCGTTTTTCAGAACCCAAAAAATAATGTGAAGCCCACACACGATTATTTTAAATGACATTTTTTAAAAACAACGGGAAAAAGATGGAAAAAATCAAGAGATGGTGTTGCGCTCCAATAGCATAGAATGGTGTAATTGGTAAAATGTATAAATAACCAAAATAGTATAATTGATAAATGAATGTGCAAATATGCAAAGAGACTGACTGGAAGATAAAATCGCTAAAAATGCTAAGACAAAGTGCATCCAAAGGTGAACTGAATGAATGTGAAAACAGTGCAGATAAGGTAAGAAACGTCATACCAGAAGTGATGCTTGCACGGTGCGAGCTCGCTGCTCATTTCTGATATACACTACATTACTGTTTAAATGTGAGTACCCTGTTTGTTATATATTTGAATAAACCGCTGAGTGTTTAAAACATAGTACACTAGAGAGCCTCCTCTATGTTTTCTCTACCCTGCCTGGTGACACACTTTGGAGATGTCTCACCTTGCTGACCGCCCAGCCTGGAAGGAAGCCTTAACAAAACCCCTAGGCGCCGCACTACTGGAGGGACAGATAGGAGTTATCCCCTCTACCCCCGAGTGATTCCATTGGTTTTATTGAATGCTACTTACCTTGCAGCCATAAGGTAATTTGCTAGCACACCTTTGGGTGTCACCATACACCGAAGATTCACCAACAAGTCACCTTGCCGCCTGCTGATGTCATTTAGCACCCAGCACTTCACTTGCACCTTGCAATTTCTTTTGATTAAATTGCAACACCTCTTGGACTGAGTCGCAGTTGCACCATTTGCACTTTGTAACAATTGGACAATCTTGTGGTTCCATCCAACATTCATACAATTATTATACAGCCACCTATTTGTATTTATTTGCAATCTTATTCAGTTCACTGTTTTATTCCTCCATCATTGTTGTATATAAGTTGTATATCAGTTATGTTCAGTCATTCATTTTGATTGGAGCATAACACCATCCTTCGATTTCCTCTGCGACCACATATATTATTATCTTCACGCTGCGATTTTATTTATGCAATTCTCACCTTATCTGCACTGTTTGCACATTCATTCAGTTCACCTTTGGATGCACCTTATCTTAGCATTTATAGCGATTTTATCTTTCAGTCAGTCTATTTGCATATTTGCACTTTCATTTATCAATTATACTATTTTGGTTATTTATACATTTTACCATTTACACCATTCTATGCTATTGGAGCGCAACACCATCTTTTGATTTTTTTCCATGTCTCACTGTGGGTAGTGGCCCATACGGTAGTTGCCGCACCTTTAACCTCTGCACACATAGTTTCCACTGTAGCGCAGGAATATAGATTTTTTTTAAATGTACCTGTTCGAAAATTCACAAACAGATTCAACTTAAAAACAGACAAACCGGCCCTATCTTGTTTGTAACCCAGGGACTGCCTGTATACTGCTGTTCAGAGTATGTAGGGCCTGGGGGCCCCACTCCTTTTTTATTTTATTTGGGTGCAGGGTTCCTCTTATAGCCATACCAGACCCAAAGGGCTTGATAATGGACTGGGATGGGGGAATGCCATTTTTATCCATGACTTTTATCTGTATTGTTGGGACCCGACAATACATTACAGCCGCAATCAGTTTTGAATTTTTTCTTTCCTTTAAAAACGTAATTTTGCTGCAGGGACTGTTCTAAACACAGTACAAATGTTCCACTTTACAGGCATACTATAGACACCCCCCAGGTATGAAATTTAAAGGAATATTGCATTTTTATTGTCTCACTTTAAGCATTATTAAAATCACTGCTCCCGAAAAAAATTCAGTTTTTAAAACTTTTTTTTTTGCATTGATACATGTCCCCTGGTGCAACAGCCAGGTCTCCAAACACTTTTTATGGCAATTGCATATTAGCCTTTAAAATTAGCATGTTCGGGTCCCATTGACTTTAACAGTGCTTGCACAAACTTTTTGCCAGTTCGCATTTTCTGCCACAAATCAAACCGGGGGGGGGGGGGGGTGTTTAGCACATACCTCTTTTTATGTGTAGCAAAGTCATTTTTCTTGCAAAGTTACTGTATGCAACATGAAATTAAAACATCTATCCTAGCATTATAGTAGTATAAGTGGATTCTAAAAGAATATCAAAGTATGAAATAAAAAAAAAAAATTCTGCTGATCATTGACAGAAAAACATATAAAAATGATTTGGTATGAATTAGTCTAATTTGCACCAAACCTCAAATGCTGATGACTAATACAATACATGTTATACTATAGGGTTTTGCATGAGTCACTGTAAAATGTAGTTTTTATATCAACATTTTTTTTTTTTTTAACAACATAGCTTGTTTTGAAAAGGGCAGATATTACTTATTGTGTTCACAAATAAGTGCTATGAACAGACAACATTATTGTAGCTCTCAGGCATCTAACACTGATACTGTAGATCAAATGTATATATGTTGTAGGAGCTCAACTTTTAAGAACATTAACAAATGCCTCTAAAATACAGAAATAGCTTCTGAAATAAACCCATGTATATAATAACAATCTAAATGTACCGTAGAGGTATTTCCCAAGTGATAGAAGTGTAAAGATTCACATATGATTGTTCATGGAGTTATTGGACTTTTGGTTTTAGAATTACACCAAAACCACCCTGAACCTTATAGTTTCAGATTTGTGTATTTGTACATCGGGATCTTTGCATTGCTATAAACTACATTTGCCTATTGTGCATGGCCAGATTGAGCTCCACCTTTTGAACATCTGGATTTCACATGTTTAATAAAATATTCAACTCTCTGTAACATTTAGAGTAATTTGTCAGGGCCAAGCTATTTTTTTATATTCTGTTATTCTTTCATATGAGGAGAGCGGTGAAGGAATAAGGAGTTCCCTTCCCTGTCCCAAGCCTCTTTACCCAAGCCACTCCCTTCCACCTAAAATTACCCCCTTTCCTATCGCTGCCACTCCCCTTCCTCACCCCCAGCACTGAGTACCGCCATCCACTCGATCCAACTCCCTCCCATCCCGAAAATTGGATCCCCTGCAGCTACCATCATAGGCCAGCATCACTCCTCTGCCGCTCCCGCCGGCTTCAGGTGCTGCATGGGGCTTGAGGGGGGTCCAGATGTGTCCCCCCAATCACTCCCCATACCGGCCCCTGCACCCTGATCCATCCATTCTGGGACCAGAATCTCCCCTTCCCTCCCGCAGCCTACAGCTTTTGTTCCAGTAATCTGACAGGCTGGGGATCGCGGTGGGGGGGAGCGGTGTCAGTGCAGGTAAAGTTTGGGTTTGGGGGGGCTTGGTAAACATGTGTTTACCATCCCCTCAGTGTAGCACCCTGGGCACATGCAGCAATCACTATGATCGCTCCTATATGCCCACTGACATCTGATAATATTAACCGCGAGTGTTACTATGTATCAGACTGTCAGTTTATAAATGGAATCTCTATACTGATTCCTTCTTCATTCAAGTAAAGTGATACAGAGAAAAACACAGAGAGATATGGGGGTCTGTTTAGATCTCTGATATCTCACTAAAAAAAAATCTATATATATCTCACTGTAAAAAAAATGTAAAAAGTTAAAAACAAACACAAAAACCCTAGTAAGAACCAGTGACTATTTTTTGGGGACAGAAACCCCCCAGGTTCGCCTGCACCCAGCCTCCCCATGGTGATGGCCCCCTCCCGCACTCACCCCTCCATGGCGACAGTCTCCCCCTGCACTCACCCCTCCATGGGAATGGACTCGCACTCACCCCTCCTTGGCTTCCTCGGGAGAAGCCGGAAGACCATAGCAAATGTTAATTGCAAATGCCCCAAGCCCAAGCCTTTTCAAGCCAATTAGAGCCTCACAATCTAATCATGTGGCTTAAAAAAAAGAAACTCTTATAAACATATGTGTCCGGCACCCAGCAGGGGAGTGACGCCCCTGTGCCCCTAATAGACCGTCCGCTCTTGGTAAGACCCCTTTCACATAGAGCGGACTCTGTCAAGCAGATCTGCCTGTTCAGCTGGGGATCTGTCTGCTGATCCCCGCTGAGCAGGCGGATGACAAGTCTGTGTCCACTCTGCTTATGCAGAGTGGACACAGAAACAGCACACTGTTCTCTATGGGTCTCGGTCAGATGAAAACGGACCATCTGTCCATTTCCATTGGATACCATCTGATCTGATCTGCTAAATGGATGGGGAATGGAATCACTTTCCATCGTTTTTTAGCAGACTGGACTGGATCGGATGCAGGTGGGTGTAAATAGACACACCCATTTACATCAGCCTCTCCATAGAGAACAATGGGTGGTCCGATTGGGCCCTCCTAAAAAAGTCGGTGGCTCTCCCTGAGAAAACCCAGAAGGGCTCTCAATCTGGTAGGAGAGGAGTGCCGCACTGATCTAGTCAGGGGGTCGGATAGGAAGCGAAAAGCCTATGGTGAATGTGCCCCAGGAGTGGCAGTTCAGAGGTGCCATATGTGCACTAGTGTTTCTCTCAGCACTTTTGCGTTTTGGCACCATGGTCACTTCACCATAACACACTTTTTTAGCACCTGCCGTATTGCACGATGGTCACTTTCACTCTCCCTCATCTTCCTTCTCCCCACTTTCTTATTATTTTTCCCAGTATTTGTCACTTTTTTGTATTTGTTTTGTTGGTTTGTTACACGTTTTTGTCACAGTGTGATAAGTAGGGTGTGGGTCCTCGGGCCTGCCCTGAATGTCTTGGGAGTGGGTGGACATGGCCTTCTGGCTTAGTTGCCTGCTCTCATGGGGTCTGCCTTTGGGGGAGCCCCACCTAGTACTTGGGTAGGTCCATTTCGGCAGACCTTCCAGAGAACGAGGTCCATCTGGTTTCGGCCAGATGAACCATGTGAAGTACCTCAGTCACTGTCTGGAGCCTAACGCCCCGGAGGATCAGGGTAAGGTCCTTCCTTGTGGAGGACAAGTGTACCACCCGTTGCATGTTTTGTGTTTCACTTTTTATGTGTGTGCACTTTTTTTGGCACCGGGTGGAGTTTTTGGGTGTGTTTCAAACGCCATGGGCTTTTCAAAGAAAAAAATGTATGTGATTTTAGTGTATTTTTAGTGAAAATAGCGATATGATGAACATTGCAATTTTTTTGCTGGGGCCCAAAAAATCAGTATCACTTTCTTTTATTCTTCAGGTCATGTGCTTATAGAAAATGTCTAATTTGAGGGGTCTTTTCAAATTCTGAGCTGTAAGTGAAAAATGGTAACCTCCAGATTTTTTGAGTAAATTGTTGTTATTTACAATTGTGCATCCCCTCAGTTGTCACCATTTTTACAAAAAGGTGAAATTTAAAATGTACAAATATTTGTTATGTATTAACTAATACAGTTTTAATGCTTATATTTACTATGAATTTAGCAGGAATTTTGTACATTTTGCCATGTATGAATCCACTATTAATGATTTGTGTATTTTTAGCGAATATTTTGCTTTTGCGCAAATATCGTGGGGCCTTAAACATCAATAGCACCTTCTTTTTATTCTATTGGTCCTATGTTTTCAAATATATAGTTTGGGGGTCTTTCACAAATTTTGAAAGCTGTAAGTGAAAAATGAAACTCCAGATTTTTTGAGAAATTTTTGGGTATGTTCGATTTTCACTAGGGCTGTGCAAATTAACTTTTAATTAATCGATTAATCTTTAATTTTTTTGATCGATCAAAATCTTTAATTTTTTTGATCGATCAAAATCTTTAATTTTTTGGATCGATCAAAATCTTTTTGATCGATTAAAATTCTTTTGATTGGTACCCACCTCTCCGCCGGCTTCTGGGCCTTCAGGGAGTCCCGTCGGAGATCCAGTAACGTCACGGACATCGGCGGGGATTGCCATGTCAATCTGAAGGGCTCCTTTGCTGTGCCTTCATATCTGCATGCCGGTGGGACCTTACTATCTGCCACACGCAAGGGCTGTTACACTTCCCTCTATCAACCTGGGATTCTACAACCATCCACTGGGAGTTGTGATAGTTCCCTTCATGGGACATCTTCATTCCGACGGACTGATGTTAACCTCTCCTCATCTGGATTCAGCAGTGGTATCGTTGTACACATTTTTATACCAGTATCATACTTAGCTACATGTTTTTATGACTGCTTTTAGTACAGTTTGGTATTGCTCACACCATTTTTACAGTTTATGTAGCTACATCGATTTTATCTCCAGTGTAATATTTATTTTGTTACCTACTTGAAGACTATAAAAGTTTTAATGCTATTCCCATCGATCTCTGCCTTTGTGTGTTTTTTGTATCCTGCTATCTATTTTTCCAGTGGTTGGTAGCTGCACTGGGAATCAGCCTGCAAGGAGATCAGCTAAAAATAGTTGGATCTGTATGTGCGTTATAATTAATCAAAATTAGTCAATTAATCGATTTAAAAAAACAAAACGATTAATTGAACAGAAACATTTTGATCAGTAACAGCCCTAATTTTCACCATTCTTCAAAAAGGTGCAATTTAACAATTTTTTTTTTTTTTGTTATTTATTAACTCCATACAGGTTAAGCTTTTATATTTAGTAGGGATTTAGCAGGAATTTCGTAAAATTAGCTGTGTTTTTATCTGCTAATAATGGTTTTATTGTATTTGCAAATATATTGGTCCGATAAACATTTGCGCAAATACTGCAGGGTCTAAAAAATTCTGTAGCACTTTATTTTTATTCTAGAGGTCATATGCTTTCAGAAAATAAATGGTTTTGGGAGTCTTTCCAAAATGCCCTAAAGCTTTAAAGTAGGGCTGGGGAAATTAAAGATTAATTCCTCGATTAATCTTGAATTTTTTTGATCGATCAAAATTCTTTTGATCGATCAAAATTCTTGACGTCACCGGACAGCCTGGACAGTGAGACTTACCCTGCTGGATGCGAGCAATCTGCACCCATTGGTACCTTTGCATCTGTGGAGCAGGAGGATGCACCAGGCTCCATCAGGGGAAGGGGGCAAAAATAACCATTGTTTTCCTGGCCTTAGCAGTTTTGTGCAGATAATTCTTTGTGTATCGACAACATCTGTTCCGTGCGAAAGACTGTTCAGTTCTTCAGAGTATATTGTCAATAAAATGCGATCATGTCTGCTTCCAGAAAATGTAAACACTCTGGTATGTCTGCATGACTGGCTAAAGTGATGCCTACTTGCATACTATAAAGTGACTTACAGTCAATATACTAGATATGTTTTATAATTAAAGTTAAACTAACTTTCTACATTTTTCTTAAAAATTAATAAGAAAAAATTACTTACGTCAGTGCTACAATTTGAATTTAAAACTTATTTGTGTGAACTGTAAAGTTAAGTCATGGATTGTGGAAACTAACTAGTGTCGGGTGATTGTATATAGTGTATACCACATTTACCACTGACTAATGCAGAGTTGCAATGCAAGGAGATCAGCTAAAAGTAGTTGGATCTCTATGTGCGTTATAATAATCAAAATTAGTCTATTAATCGGTTAAAAAAAAAAACGATTAATCGAACACAAAATTTTTAATCAGTAACAGCCCTACTTTAAAGGGAAAAATTAAAACCTTCAGATCTTAGAGGAATTTGGATATTTACATTTTTGCGTACATTTAATTTTCACAATTTTTCAAAAAGGCACAATGTAAAAATTAAAAATGTTTGTTATTTATTAACTCTATACAGGTTGAGCTTTTATATTTAGTAGGAATTTTTTTAAAGTTTGCTGTGCTTGTATCTGCTAATAATGATTTTAGTGTATTTTTTGCAAATATCTTGGTTTGATAAACATTTGCATAAATACTGTCCTATCTGTAGCCCATGGGGGTAGCTTATTGGAAGGGGGGGGTCACATATATATATATATATATATATATATATATATATATATATATATATATATATATATATATATATATATATATATATATATATATATATATATATATATATATATATATATATATATATATATATATATATATATATATATATATATATCCCTGTTTCTAAAATTTGGGATTTAGTGTAAATTTAGTTTTTGGCTGAGCTGTGCATTCTGGTAAGGGGTTATATATTGGGCAGAGCCATGTTCTCTTGCATCATTCATTATTTTGGAGCCCTCCTGGCCTGAGGATGTCTTGCTGCAGGTTTTGCAAGTAGGCCCAGAAGCCTGTCTGGGGCTTACTAATCCTGTGGTGGTCCTTAGGCTGTCTTGCCTGTGTGAAGGAAGCCGAGCCAAGCTGAGAAGATCCAGGGGAGGACTCTTGCTGGAGAGAGCCAGGATAAGGGCTGGTCTCTCAGGAGGGCCTGGTGACTCATTTGTAGGTTGCACCTATATCTAAACTACCCTTACAGTGTTGCCGGATGGCTTAAAGGTTCTGACACTGTAAAGCTGAATCCTATTCTACAATCTAAACCGTGGTAACTAGCTATTGGCTGCCAAGTCTGTGAGAGAGGCCATTTGGGATTACATCCCCTTGGGGTTGTATACTCAAATTCATTTTGTAATTTTGATGTATACACTCTTACGTATCACTTGTTTTGTATATTTTTGTTATGTGCTACTTTATGTATTTTTTATATGATATGATGTTGCACCCCCCTTTTGATATACAGTATATATATTTTAGAATCTATTGTAATGTACATTTTGTAACTAAACCTAATTATCTTTAGGGGAGGTGCTTCTTTTTAGGGGGCTGCTATATTGACTATGGTTTGCTTAACCATCATGTGTGGTTTGTAGGGGCTTGGTGTCTTATAATACTTTTAAATGGAACTTTGTAATAAAAGTTGTTTTTAAATAAAAACAAGTGTAGCACTATCCCCGAAGGAGCTGCTGAATATTTCGGGCGGCATGTTACCCCTATCTTCTCGCCTTCCAGGGTAGTAGATGAGAGTTGAAAAAGTTCACACTTTACACTTCTTTTTCTAAGATTTTTTTGCAGAACTTGGCCCTGCCCCCCTCTGATGCACGGGGAAGGCAGGGTTTCCCCAGTGATGTAGCAGAGGGTGCGTCAGAGGGGTCACATGACGGGTGGCCCCTGCCTCACCTATATAAGAAATGTCACTAGCTTCAGCCGCATCATTCGCCGGGCTGTCTCCGGTGGAGACAGGCCGCCGGCGATGCTGTACTCTGGATGAATGTATCTTCTCATCGCTGGACCCCGGCGGAGAGGAGATCACCCGTTGCTGGATACCGAAAACGTTGGAGCGGGGAGCGGGGTGCGGGGACCGAGAGTGGATTACCACCGCTGGATTTTTTTTTTTTAATAAAGGACTTTTTTCCACGGTGTGTGTGTTTTTACAATTATTTACACTTCCTTAGTGAAATGGTAGGGGTACAATGTACCCCATTACCAATTCACATAGGGGGGGCCAGGATCTGGGGGTCCCCTTTGCTAAAGGGGTCTTCCAGATTCTGATAAGCCCCCCGCCCCCAGACCCCCACAACCACCAGGCAAGGGTTGTGGGGATGAGGCCCTTGTCCCCATCAACATGGGGACATCATCCCCATGTTGAGGGCATGTTACCTGGTATGGTTCAGGAGGGGGGGCTCTCTCCCCCCCTCTTTTCTGCAACCGGCCAGGTTGCGTGCTCGGATAAGGGGTCTGGTGTGGATTTTTGGGGGAACTCCACGCCATTTTTTTTAAAAATTGGGTGGAGTTCTACTAAAAAACAAACCAGACCGGAAGGGTCTGGAATGGATATTTGGGGGGAACCCCACGTCATTTTTTTTTAAATTGATGGCGGGGTTCCCCTTAATATGCATACCAGACCTGAAGGGCCTGGTAATTGAATTTGGGGGGACCCCCACGCTTTTTTTATGAATGAATTCTCTCTGAATTGCCGGGAGCAGACAATTCATTATAGCCGCAAGTGATTTTTAACCACTTCCATACTGGGCACTTAAACACCCTCCTGACCAGACCAATTTTCAGCTTTCAGGGCTCTCACACTTTGAATGACAATTACTCAGTCATGCAACACTGTACCCAAATGATTTTTTTGTCCTTTTTTCCCACAAATAGAGCTTTCTTTTGGTGGTATTTGATCACCTCTGCGTTTTTTTTTTGCACTATTAATGACAAAAGACCGAAAATTTGGAAAAAAATGATTTTTTCTTAGTTTCTGTGATAAAATTTTGCAAATTATAAATTTTTCTTCATAAATTTTGGCCACAATTTATACTGCTACATGTCTTTGATAAAAATAACCCAACATTTTTGGAAATTATTTGGTCTGTGTGAAAGTTTTAGAGTCTACAAGCTATGGTGCAAATCATAAAAAATTATTACATCTGATCACACCTGATGTACTGAAGGCCTATCTCATTTCTTGGGACCCTAACAAGCCAGGAAAGTACAAATGCCCACAGATGGCACTGAGGCGGCACAGATGGCACTGAGGTGGCACAGATGGCACTGAGGCGGCACAGATGGCACTGAGATGGGTACTGATGAGATGGGTACTGATGTGCACCGATGAGGCCTGTGTACTGGTGGACACAGGTGGGCACTGATGAGGCAGCACAGATGGAACCAATGAGGCGGCACAGATGGCACCAATGAGGCGGCACAGATGGCACTAATGATGTGCACTGATTGACTGCGGCACAGGTGGGCACTGATGAGGTGGCACAGGTGGGCACTGATGAGGTGTCACAGGTGGGTACTGATGAGGTGGCACAGGTGGGCACTGATTGCAGATGTGCACTGAGGTGGCAGATGGGCACTGGGCACAGGTGGTACTGGTGGGCACGGTGGTACTGATGGGCATGGTGGTACTGATGGGCACGGTGGTACTGATGGGCACAGGTGGGCACGGTGGTACTGGTGGGCGCACGGTGGTCATGGTGGTACTGGTGGGCGCACGGTGGTACTGGTGGGTGCACGGTGGTCATGGTGGTACTGGTGGGCACGGTGGTACTTGTGGGCACGGTGGTACTGGTGGGCACAGTGGTACTGGTGGGCACACGGTGGTACTGGGGGGCACTGTGGTACTGTTGGTACTGGGGGGCACTGTGGTACTGGTGGGCACATGTGGTACTGGTGGGCACACGGTGGTACTGGTGGGCACACTGTGGTACTGGTGGGGGGGCACCTTTGGTACTGGGGGGCACTGTGGTATTGGTGGGCACTTTGGTACTGGGGGCACTGTGGTACTGGTGGGCACTTTGGTACTGGGGGGCACTGTGGTACTGGGGGCACTGATTGGTCACTTATTTTTTTTTTCAAATCGCTGCTACTTACAGTTAGCTCTCCCCTCCTCACACGCGGTGTCTGTGTGAGGAGGGGAGAGTCGGCAATGAGAGATGATCTCATATGTTTACATATGAGATCATCTCTCATTGGCTGCACAGATCGCGCTGTAAATTGCAGCTGTGATTGGCTATTTACCGCGATCTGTGTTTGGCTGTGTCCAGGGGACACGGCCAGCAAGGCAGTTCCCCGCTGCGCGCTCGGGAGCGCGCGCGGGGAACGAGCAAAGGGGCGGCCGTAAAAAGACGGCCTGTTAGAGAAGTAGAGTCGCGCTGCAGCCGTACAAAGTCGTACGGCCATCAGCTAGTGGTTAAATTACTTTTTTTCCTTCAGAAATTACACTTTGTGCAGAGACAGTTCTAAGTATGGCAAAAATGCGCTATTTCACACGCATACTTTACACCCCCCAGTTTTTTTTTTGTTTTTTTTAAAGTTTCCATCGAATCTCCTTTTTTTTTTTTTTATATTCCGTCGAATGTTCTTAGAACATCCGACAGACACCATAAGACCTCGTACACAAGATAGGTTAACCAGAGGACAACGTTCTGATGGACCATTTTCATCGGTCCAAACCGATCGTGTGTAGGCCCCATAGGTTATTTTACCATAGGTTAAAAAAAAGCCAACTTGCTTTAAAATTAACCTATGGATTCCTAACCGATGGGAAAAAAACAATTGTTAGTAGGCACGTCCATCGGTTAAAAATCCACGCATGCTCAGAATCAAGTCGACGCATGCTTGGAAGCATTGAACTTCATTTTTTTCAGCACGTCAAAGTGTTTTACGTCACCGCAATCTGACACAATCGTTTTTTTAACCGATGGTGTGTAGGCACGACGGACCATCAGTCAGCTTCATCGGTTAACCTATGACAACGGTCCTTTAGATCGTTCTCATTGGATGGACTGATCATGTGTACGAGGCTTAAGCCTTCAATGACAGATTCAACCTTAATTAATTTGGATTTTCGGATGAATGCATTTTTTAACGGAAAACAAAATAAATAAAAAATTAAATATTTTTTTTTTCAGATGAAAACAAAATTCCAAAACAAAATATTTCAGTGTGCACATGTCTACAAAGCACAGGAAAACCTGCTATTTAAATGCTGAGCTGATTTCAGATTGACTGCAGCTGTAACGCAGGTAAAGCAGGTAAAGCTAAAGAGCCCAAGGTGCACAAACACACAGCAGAGATATGCTGCAAAGGTTCAAATCTTCCTGTGGCACAGTGAATAGAGATACAGAACCTGAACCAGAAGGATCCAGGTTCAAAACCACCAAGACACATAACAGTACCCTCATTACTCACAATTAGCTTTTCACTATTTTGAGGATATCACCACTACCTACTCCATTACCAACAATGATTTGTACTAATAACTAATAAACAAAATAACTCATTTAATAAATATATATTTTTTTTAAACAATTGAACATTTGCCATTGTCCGTACCACTTGAAGATGACCTGCTCTTCAAAGCTCTTCATTCTTTCTATAGGTCCACCAAACCTAATCAAAGTGGATCTCCTATAGCTATACTACCCCCTTTAAACAAATCATAGCAGATAATCCAGTAATTCTCAAATGGGAATAAGATTTGGGGATATTATCAATGACGCTGAAATGGCACCATGACCTACACTGGCCTTAAAGCTTATAGATGCTTATCCAATTGGGAAACATTACAAAATGTAATACACAAATGGTACTTTATACCTAACTTCTGGCATCATGCTTCCCTTATCAGCACTTGCCCATGTGCAGGAGAAACCATGGTCACATTGGTTCTTTAGCCCATATTTAGTTGAGATGTCCAAAAATGACATCCTTCTGAATGACGTGTTCAAATTCATATCATTAGTTATCCATATTGTTCCTGCCCCGGACCCAAATTTGACTCTTTTTTTGGACTAGGTCTCCGTAATTAACCACCCTGTCTGGGACATTTTCTCACACGTGTTCTGAATGCAGCCAGGCTTGCAATTAAGATAACATGCTATTGTCTTCTGTACTAGACATTCTAAATAGGCATGTACTGGGTGTTCAGTCTGCCCCTTTAACTTTAAGGAGGGGTGAGCTCCTTCCAGGCCACCTGTCCTCACCTATCCATTAAAATGCATGTGCTTCCATTGTGGAGACACAGAAGTCAGGGTTGGAGACTACAGAAAACTGGTGACTTGATGGGGCCTGTAGCTTAAGCATGTATTTGCAAATGTGTGCAGACTAAACTCCTGTTCCTACTGCATATTGTTAGACAGGTCAGCTTGGTTGGTCTCTGACTGGTTGATAAGTTGTTGTTTGTCCATATACTTAGCTAAGACCAAAAGTTTCAAAAAGACTGAGCCCGCTGGCTACCTGATAAATTATGTACGGTTATAGGGTATCAACAGATTGCATGTATCCCTTCCTATCTTTTAGGTGCCTTTATCCTAGACAACCCAATAGTAGATTTTGATATTTTTTCAGATTATTCACTCCAGTTGAGGACTTTATGCATTCTTCAGACTTATATACTATATCTAATAATCTTTTGTTTCTTTTTTCCTTTTCCCTTATTACTGTATCACCCATTTCCTTTTCTTTTCCTCGCCCAGTTACACTATTCAAACAGGTTTTACACATCTGTGTGAGGTGCAGTTCTCTACTTTGGATCATTGGCTAGGTTTCTTCTTAAAGTATATTTGTTTTAACAGTAGTTGGTGATAACAATTGCTGACACTGTACTGTACATACAGTACCTAAAGTTTTATTACTCAGTGTCCTTGTTTAAATGCAAGAAAGAGTGATATAACAAATTCCTTTCTAGCTTCTTAAATAAAATATTTAAAAAAAATAAAAAATAAGATCATTTACATAATGGGGGCATCATTGAAACCAATGGGGATTTTTCTATGCAGCTTTTTATTTACATGGCTTAGTACATATTTTCTTCTTTTTTAACTTTATCATCTGTTATAACAGTATGAGAAATTAGTAACAATATTCTAGTACATAGATACATTAGGCAGGTAAGTCCAGTCAGTTTAGTATTAAGCTATCACAACTGTTTCATTGCTGCAAGCAACAGCTAAGATAAAACATTATTCTACTAAACAGTCATTAATGTTCTTATCTCTCTGGGACAGTATTTTCTATTTATGGCTTTCTAAACATAGTGTACTGTATATATTTCACTTTGCAAAACATACACTGATTCCCAAATAAGTAATGTTAAATAGTCACATTTGCTTTTCTTTCTTTAGATACTGTGGGGCAGATCCACAAAAGGATTACGCCGGCGTATCTACTGTTACGCCGGCATAATTTTAAATTTCCTGCGTCGTATCTTTGTTTTGTATGCACAAAACAAGATACTACGGCATCTGGGCTCGATCCGACAGGCATACGTCTTAGTACGCCGTCGGATCTAAGCTGCAATTTTTCGGCGGCCGCTAGGTGCCGTTCCCGTCGAAATCCGCGTTGAGTATGCAAATTAGCTAGTTACGGCGATCCACGAACGTACGTCGGCCCGGCGCATTTTTTACGTAGTTTTTGTTCGGCTTTTTTCGGCTTATAGTTAAAGCTGCTATATGGTAGCGTACTCAATGTTAAGTATGGCCGTCGTTCCCACGTACAATTTTGAATTTTTTTACGTCGTTTGCGTAAGTCATTTGCGAATAGGAATTTGCGTAGAATGACATCACCGTCGTAAGCATTGGCTTGTTCCGGTTAAATTTCGAGCATGCGCACTGGGATACCCCCAGGGACGGCGCATGCACAGTTAAAAAAAACGTTGTTTACGTCGGGTCACGACGTATTTACATAAAACACGCCCCCATTACATCCATTTGAATTACGCGCCCTTACGCCGCAAGAGATACACTACACCACCATAATTTACGGCGCAAATTCGTTGAGGATTCAAAACAAGTAAGTTACAGCGGCGCAGTGTATCTTAGATACGCTACGCCCGGCGCACTAATGCGCCGTTGTACGTGGATCTACCCCTGTGTGTTTTTCTTTTCCTTTTTTTGAGTGAATACTGTATGCATGTATTATATTTTTTACTATGATTCTATTCTACCATATTTAATAATGTGTTTTGTAAAAAATTTGTAAATTAATGGTCCCTGTAATATATTACACATGCTAGAATGATGTATTCATTGTAATGTCAGTCTGGTTCAAATATCCTTTAGAAAAAAATAGCTTTTCTGACAGACTCCATGGCAGCCTACGTGTGGGTTAATCCAATGCTATAGGATCCCATAGCCATAAAAGTCAGCTCACCTTCCAGTACTGTGTTCCTTTTTTGTCCTCCTCCATTGGAACTAGGATGCACATTCGTTCATGATGTCCCAGGATGGATAGCACACTTCCATCGGTGCAGCTCGGAGCCCAGCCACGGGCATGTGGAGATTTTTAGCAACCTCATCTCTTTCCTGTGTTGTTGCTGCAGTGTGTCAAAGATCCGGAGCTCCACGGCTAGCAAGGTCTGATACCATCACTTCTCCATGGCAGTTGTTTCTTTGGACGCATTGACGGATCGATGGAGGTTCAAGAGGGTGTATGTCTTTCCCCCGATCCCAATAATTCTCAAATTCTTGCGGAGACTTTAAGTGGAGGCAGCCAAAGTAACAGTGGTGGCTCCCTACTGGCCGAACAGGCCGTGGTTCCCTCTCCTGGTCCAGCTGAGCTATCGAGACCCAGTACCTCTACCTGTCAGACCGGACCTCTCAGGGGTCACTCCTACACCCTTGTCCGGCTCTGAGGAGACTGATGGTTTGGTTTTTGAGAGGGAAAGTCTGTAATCCCTCGGTTGCGCCTCTAGAGTGATCTCAACGCTGATGAGCTCGAGTAGAGCAAGCACAAACAGAGTATATTGAAGGATCTGGGCCAAGTTCGTAGAGTTCTCCTCTGCTTCGGGCAGGTCCTACAGAAACCCAAAAATACAAGATATCCTCAGCTTCCTTCAAACGGGGTTAGACCTTCCCCTGTCCATCATCTCTCTGAGGGTTCAAATCTTGGCCCTGTCAGCCTTCAACGGGATATTGTGGGCAGTACACTCACTATTTAGGCAATTTTTTTGAGGAGCGTCAAAAATGAAGCCCCAAAGGAAGCCAAGATTTCCCAAGTGGGATCTTCCCCTTGTTCTCGATTTTCTGAATGGACTCAGTACAATGGGGCCTTTCGTAAAGGACTTTTCAGCTAAAGTGGCCTTCTTAGTCGCAATTACCTCGGCCAAGAGGGTTTCCGAGATCGGGTCTCTTGGTCACAAAGAACCTTTCCTGATGTTCTTTCCGGAACAAGTAGTCCTGATACCCATGCTGAGTTCAAATCTAAAGGTATCTTCAGTAGACATGTGCACAGCAAAAATTTTCGTTTATTTCTGTTTCGTTTCTGTTCGTTTATCGTGATTCGTAACGAGTCGTAATTTCGTAAGACGTTAGTTATCGTATTCGTACTCTTTAGTATTTTCGTAACACTCTTTTTTCCGTTTCCGTTTTTTTTTGTTAGTTTATTTTTCGTTGAATCGAGATTCGTATTTTCGTTATGTTTTGTATTCTGCTTCGTTCGTATTTTTTGAATGAATTTATTTGTTTATTCGTTTTTACGTTGGTATATTTTTCGTTTTTTTAGATTCGTATTTACATTATATTTACCATCGTGCCGCATTCGTATTTTCGTAGGAAATAGATCTTCGTTGTTTTATCATCATTCGTATTTTCGTGTCTTGTTTCATTCGATTGTAAAAACGTGCTTTAGTAGATCTTAGTGCATTCGTAATTCAGTTAAAATACATTTTACGTTGATTCAACACACTACTCATTGTAATTTTGTAAATCTAACTTGGCTGCGATAGACTACTTGACGGTCTTACTGATACTGACTGATTATTACTTTCGTAAGATTGTTTTAGTAAATTTGTAATCGGGCCTTAATTCGTTATTTTACGCAATGTGTCAGAATTGCTCCGCTAACGCTGCTAATGTGTGTTGTAAATCATTCGTACTTTCGTAAGTACATCGCAGCAAATCTTAACCATTCGAAAATCTCATACTTTACTTTCGTTTTCGATGCGCGGCTTATAGCCTCCGCCCCTGGACTCCATTTTGAGACGGTGTATGAGTGCGTGGTTTGGCGAGGGAGGAACAGAGAGCAGGGCAAAGGTGGGCTTGTCGAATTTCGACTTGTTTTTGTGTGGTGGTTTCACTGGTTTGCTATCTTTTGGGCAATTAAAATCATGTATAGGAGTGAGAATGGACATGTGAGTGTTGAGACTGAGAGTGAGAATGTTGGTGTTAGTCAGTGTGTTGATGTGAGACTTGTTGGTGTGACTGAGAGTGAAGTGGAGGAGAGGTGTGGAGCAGATGAGATGAGTGTGGTGGAGGAGAGGCATGGAGGGGAGAAGAGGCATGGAGGGAAGAGGAGGCGTGGAGGGGAAGAGAGGAGTGGAGTGGAGGACAGGTGTGGAGGAGAGGAGAGGAGTAGAGTCGAGGAGAGGCATGGAGGGGAGAGTAGGCATGGAGGGAAGAGGAGGCATGGAGAGAAGAGGAGGCATGGAGAGAAGAGGAGGCATGGAGGGGAAGAGAGGAGTGGCGTGGAGGAGAGTAGTGGAGTGGAGGAGAGGAGCGTAGTGGAGGAAAGGCGTGGAGGAGAGAGGAGGCGTGAAAGGGAGGAGAGGAGGGTAGTGGAGGAAAGGCGTGGAGGAGAGAAGAGGCGTGAAAGGGAGGAGAGGAGGGTAGTGGAGGAAAGGCATGGAGGGGAGAGGAGGCGGGGAGGGGAGGATTGGTGTGGAGTGAAGCCGAGGCATGGAAGGGAATGTGGAGGTGTAGTGGAGCGGGAGCATGGCAAAGAAAGGAGACATGTGGCCCCTCCTATGTCAGATAGTGCGGACTCAGATGTGCAGCAGAACAAGCGAACCAAGAGACAGAAATCAAGGGGACCCATATATACCAAAGAGGAGAATGCTGCATTGGTTGCTGCAGTATCAAAAGAAAAAGTGACACTCTTCTGCCAATCCGTGCCAGCATCTGAGAAGTCAGCAGCCTGGGAACGAGTCCGGGACTCCGTGAATGCGGTCTCCAAGTTTCACAGGCCCACCAATGGCGTCAGACACAGGTAATTAATATTAAAATATTCTTTCACTCTTGTGTAAAAAATACACAGTTTTGTAGTCAATAACAAAAAAGTAACAGTTCAACGTAACCAAAAAATTTATTTGTCACAGCCACATGCTGAACAGTATACATATAACCATCACAATGTGAAAAGAAATGTGGTTTTCAAAAAACATTAATCTAAGTATTTGTTTTTTTATTAATGTAATTGTAATGTTTATGTACATTTGCAGGTTCTATGATTGTCGGGCAACGGTTACAAAGAAGATGCAGAGGCTTCGACTAGGACAAAACCGAGGAAAGCCTATCAAGTTGCGAGAGTGGGAGGCGGAGCTAAGAGATGTCCTTCTGGCAGAGGATGTCCCTGGATTCAGCAGCAGGGGTCAAAATCATAGAGCTGGTGGTGAGGAAAATTAAATATATCATTATAATTTATATATATTGCAGTTATAATATATTTGTAAAGCTATCTTATTGTTTATGATGACTACACATGTATGACTTTTATTTTTATTTTTTTACATTCATGTTTTCCAGATCAAGAAACATCATCCTTGGAAGGATCAGCTCCAACTCCAAGTTCATCCTATCAACAACATTCTGGTGGTGAGTACCCAACACAAAGGATATCTAATGAACTGCTATTTACTACTTGGACCAAGTCACTGTGCCATGCAGACCGTCACAGTTGAGACAATTAGGTGCCGTTTCTGTCTCCCTGGCTACTCAGCTTTCACTATCACAGTCGAGAGCAGAAGGCTCGTTATGCACAGTGAGCCGAAAAAATAGCAATGCAAAATAGTGGGCAGCAATAGAGCAGCTGAAGAGAACTTTTTAAAATTAACCAGCAGGTGATTGGTTGGTTGCTATGCGGCCATAACAAACAACATTATGCTGGATAACTTCAGCAACTTCTGCTCCACCCACTATAGTATTTATTGTGTCTACGGTTCTGTGTGCCCAAGCAAGGTAGCAAGGTCAGAGCTGTGGATGCTGAATTGTGACGGGGGCAGAGCTGCGTGGGGCTGTTAGGTGAAGGTGGGTCAAGTTGCAGGGTGGGACAGAGAACACAGCTGTTCACATGTGCTGTGAAGGTGGGTGAAATTTACCACTGTGAAGGGGGTTCAGATCAGAACATAATTGTGAAGGGGAAACTGTCATGTGAAGGTTCTGATCAGGTTCTGAAGGTTCTGAAGGTTACATCAGCTTCTGAGGAAGCTGATGTAAGAAATGTGATTTTTAAATCAAAAGGTGGGTATAGTAGTAGTATGTATGCACCCTTCCAAATTCAAACTTGCCTGCTTTCATTTTGTGACTCGATTTTGAGGGATGCCGAGAAAGGGGTGAGAGCTCCGCCAACAGCATAGTTTGAAAGGGAGTCCTTCTCTCATCGATCACAGGGGGGGAAGAGAGAGGAGAACACATCGATAACAGCTTTGATTTGACATTGCCGTGTTCCCCGCCGCTTGCTGCCACATACATCCCCTCCTCCGGGACTTTTATCCTGTCCAATCCCAGGACGGGCGATCTGTAAATTAAAGTTTCCTGGCCATGGGGCAGGGCTGTTTAGTAGCGGGAAAACATCAATTGAAATGAAAGCGTTTATCGCTCTTTACCTGCAGCACATGTAGGCTGCATGGTGGGCACAGGGTGCATTGGTGGGCACAGGCTACATAGGTGGGCACAGGCAGGCTTCATTGGTGGTTTTGGATAAAGTTGGTGTTAATATTTTTTTTTAATATTTTATTCTGCATAAAACAATTTTGTGTCATTTAATGAGATAATTTATGAGGGCGTGTTTAGGGGTTGAATTAGGGGTGGGGCAAGCTAAGGGTTGGGTGTGGCAACTAACTGTTGGCTAGTAACCCTTGAGGCCTGGCTAGTAGCTAATTTAGTCCTGGTACTATGTATATGGGGGTTGTAGTAAATGATATGTAGATACTTGATAGCATATTTTACATATATTTTGTTAATCTTAAAAATTGCCAGAAATGTAACATCTGTTTTAACACATCAGCAACTTCTGATTATATTTTACATTTCCTCAGTCCATTTTTGGTTGAATATTTGATTTCATAGTAGAAAATATTGTAGTTATACGACATATCTCAGGCAAAAATTGTAAATACAGCTGTTGACTTTTTCATGAACATTACCTTGACTCTTCACTCTTTCTTCCGTCTTTAACAGAAAGCTGCATTCAAGACCCTCCAGCATCGGCTTCTGGCAGGACCATTGCTCCTCCTCAGGGTAAGTGCATGATCTGGGAAGAAACAGGACACAGCACTAACTCCATTATCATCATGTACCCTATTTACACATAGGCATTTTCATGTAATACACCTAAAAGTTCAATTTAAAAATTCGTACAAAAATGACACCTCATACCTTTAGAACGTGACTGTGAAAGGGACACTGTGATTTGAAGGGGGATTGATATATCAAGGAGGACTGCGCAAACTGTGGAAATAAATGAGAGTGGCTGTGATGTCAGAGATTCATTCCTATCACAAAGATTTTTTGCTGAACTCCACTGTGTTGAAATTTTTTTTCTGCCTTTGGTTCTTTTAATGATTTTGAATTTAGTAGCCCTTATTGAAAGGTGTTCAACAGCTCTTTTGCGCTTTTTTTTTAAACTACCGTTAAGCCTATAATATCTATACATAATATCTCTATAACCTGTATGGTTTAGAAGATATTCGCCCTGCAAACCTAGCACGGCACACTAAATTACTTACAAGGTTATTAGCTCATAATGAGCTAGTATGCTGTGCATACTAGCTCATTATGCCTTTGCTTTACAGGTATTTTTTTATCTTTTAGTGGGTATAAAAGCGCTACAAAGGTTTTTGCAGTAGGATATCAAAAATACTACGATAATAAATTTAGAAGACATATGCCCTTTTTACCTGCAACCTACTGGGACCCTTTAAGAACTTTATCTTCAACATTATCTTCACTCTTTCTTCCGTCTTTAACAGAAAGCTTTTCAGGAGTTAAATGTGCGTGTCATATGCTGATAAATATGTTATCTAATAAAGAAAAAAGATTTTCTGTTTAAGGCATTTTCTGTTTCTGCAATTTTTATATTGTATTTATTTACTTCTATAAAGGTTATTTTATTAAATAACCTTTTAAATTTTTTTAACTTTAGGATATAAATGCAATGTGTAGATTTACCTAAATAAGTTTAAATTGATTTTTTGTTTTCTCTCAATCATTAATACAACTTATCCCCCCTCCCCAACTCAATCTTTCATTTGCTCCATTATTCAATATTACTACTACATAAAAGTCTAATCTGAATAAATTCATTACTATGAACGCTTTCATCATTCATCAAACTTTGCCTATCTTATCTATTTCAGATCAGCAATACCACCCTGAGAGGAGAGTACAGTGCAGCCCGCACTCTCCTGTTCTTCTTTTGGAGAGGCTGGAGATTCAGCCAGAGATTACCCCTATCATTCCCCAGACTCCTGATTTCTCCCCCGGCCCAGAGGAGGAGCACAGAGGACAAGGTTCATTCATTCAGCCACCCCATGCCCTGATGCCACCTACTGCTGTACCGCCTTTCCCAACTGTGCAGGAGATCATTCTGAGGGAGCTTATAGAATTAAGGTGTGACAACCGAAAACTACAACGAAAGGTCAAAAGGCTTACCCGGCTTACCCATCAGTTGAGCAGGCAGCAAACTGAGAGTTTTGAAATAATTTTGGCCCGGGCAAGCCAACAACACAATTAGGCATTGGACAGAGTATATTTTGTTTACTTGAAGATATTTCCAGACACATTGCTCCAATGCCTGGGAGCTACGATGAACATATAACCAACAAAGACGTTTTGAAAAATGAAGGCTAGACCTTCCTCTGCCCATCTCATCGCAAATTATTATGCAGAATCGATCTTTTTACTGTTCCTTGATTTTGGTAGAAACGTTTTCTTATGCTGCCAAGTTACACCTACCCAGCATGTGTGTTTGTAATTTCTATGAAAATATTTTTTTTTTTGTGAATATAAAACTATTTTTGGTCTAATATTATTATTATTATTATTATTATTTATTTATATACATCATCACATTATCTGCTAAATTATTATGTATTCATTTCCCACACACAATAGTATTTTATTCCGAACTTCAAACTCTAAGGGCCAGATTCACAGAGTAGATACGACGGCGTATCTGCTGATTCGCCGTTGTATCTGTTGTTCTATCTATGCTATAGATAGCCATAAGATCCGACAGCTGTAATTGTTTTACACTGTCGGATCTTAAGATGCAATACCGCGGCCGCCGCTGGGGGGGAGTTTGCGTCGTAAACCAGCGCCGGGTATGCAAATTAGGAGTTACGGCGATCGACGGCGGTTTTTCGCGTTACATAGTTACATAGTTACATAGTTAGTCAGGTTGAAAAAAGACACAAGTCCATCCAGTTCAACCACAAAAAATAAAAAAACAAAAATAAAAAACACAGTAAAATCCTATACACCCAACTCCATTCCCACAGTTGATCCAGCGTTCGCTACGTCGCCGCTAGTCTAGTTTCACGTCGCAAAGTTAGTCTTTTTTTTTTGGTGCCCTAACTTTAGTCAGCAAGCGTATTGCTGTCTAAAAGTATGGCCGTCGTTCCCGAGTTGAAATTTTAAAAATAACGTCGTTTGCGTAAGCCGTCCAGTAATACGGAATTACGCTATGCGCGTCGCCGTTCGAAAAAATGACGTCACGGCGCGCAATGCACGACGGGAGTTCGGAAACGGAGCATGCGCGGTAGGTCCGGCGCGGGAGCGCGCCTAATTTAAATGGCACACGCCCATTTAAATTGTCCCGCCTTGCGCCGGAGGCCGCCGGCGTAGGTTTGCATCGCAAGTGCAAGTACTTGCGATGAAAAATTGCGGCGGTGTAACGTATCTATGATACGTTACGCCGCCGCTCTTCTATGTGAATCTGGCCCACACAGTCTACCTTAAACTATTCATTTATATTTTAATGTTTCCCCACTGTTAGTGGACACTGGACAGTAAAACAACACAGGAAGCAGGGGGGGGGGGATACTAACAGCAGTGGGAGTGTGGATACTGGAATAAGATAGCCAGGGTGAAAAATTATAGACCGAGGGGCTAGGGAGGTAGCGGAGGACAATATAAGTAGACATTAGGGAAAAACATGTATCCCACTATCACATCTTGTAAAGACACGTGGAGGCATTTTGCAATTTTGTATCTTCAAATGGTATGCAGCAGAGCTGAGTTAGGCAGAGAATGTACCCGATCGGCAGGGATGGACTGGGACAAAAATTTGGCCCTGGACTTCATCCAGACTGGCCCACTTTGACAGGACAACTCCCGCAACCCCCCCCCCCGGCCACCCAAGCCCCCTCTCCCCCTTCACTAGCCCCTAGCCGTTCTACTTTATTAGAGTAGAACGGCTGGTACTGGTACTCTTATAGGCAGTACCACTGGGGAAGCTAGACATTATTTCACCCGGGGCAAAGAATCAGTTTGGTGCCCCCCCCCCCTTATGGGACAAGATTAGGCAGAAGTGAGAAACTCCCAGGCCATAGCTGTTAAATCAGCTGTCCGTCCCCTCCCCCATGCTCCTCTGTCGTCCCCCCTTGCTCCTCTGGTCCTCCCTCTGCTTCTTTGTTCCCCCCCAGGTGAGCGCTGTGGGTAGGGAGAGACAGAGGAGCTGAGGGGGGCGGCGGTCTGCTGTCACTGAAGCCGGCCCACTGAGCCATCGGTCCACCGGGAAACTCCCTGTAGTCCCAATGGCCAGTCCATCCCTGCCGATCGGTAAACTAATGAGAAAATATCTGCTTTCGCTGCAATGGAATTTTAATCACTATTCCAAAAGATAATACAGTTCCCAGTCTCCCTGTTCTTACCTTGCATGGAGCTGAGCAGCATTCAGATCCCTGGTGGTCAGAATGGAATCAAAATACCAGGGCCAAGATAAAGCATGAGTTTAGATTTGTAGCTCTGGGAAGTGTGGAGCTGATACACTGACAATGGCATAGAAGAAATTATTTCGATGTCAAAAAACCTAAAAAAAGTAACACAACTGTATTCCATATATACATCAAAATAACATTTTTGCACATTATGCATTCCATGACACACACCAATATACTTACTCACACCCACTTAAAATATACATATACACAGTGACACACACTGACCCATAAAGACGACACACACTTTAACTGACAGACACACTGGCCAATAAATGAAGTGCCTTGTAAACAAAGCCAGACTGACCCAGACACTTAATCACAGAAAAACACAGACATACTCACATTGACCCTTAAACACACAGACTAACCCCATACTCACTCACACACAATGACAAATAAATGTGATTTATTTAAAAAAAAAAGTCATACAAGTATATCATTATAACATCCTAAGTGGGGTTTACTCTTAGTCTTAATACTTACTATGAAGTGCTGAAAAAACCTCATGTGTTTTTCTATTTGCTTCCTCCTCATCCACATCCAGGTCCAATGTTAGGCATGCATGTGAGACATGACGTCAGTAAATTGCAACTGCAAAAAAAGAGAGAGGGATATAAATTAGAAGAAATAATTAATGGAATGATGGAAGGTGAGTAGGGGAAAATTGATAAGCCACTCACGTGTTTAAGGGTGCCACAGGCAACATACTTAACCAGGATTAAATCCATAGTGTGGTGAGATGTCTTCCAAACGTGAACTGTAATATTTCTTCTTTGAGGGCAGGTGGCAGCAGTCTGCACTGCAGCAAGAGCACAGTAGGAGGAGAGCCCCAGTGTTTGTGGGAGTATTGCGAGCCGTGGAATTGTGGAGTAGGTTTCTTTATGGAATGGTAGCTTTTTTTTTTTGTGGCTTAATTTCAGAGCCAAGGAGTCAAAACATTACTCCAAAAACGAATGAAAAATAAACAAACTAACCCCAGCTTGGGTTGATAACATTCTTGCAAACGGTGGTAGTAGATATTGGATTTGTGAATGTAAACAAAAACTATTATTATTTATTAATTATTATTATTATTATTATTATTATTATTATTATTATTATTATTATTATTATTATTATTACCCTTATGCATAGATCTACTTCAATTCAAACGTTTGCAAGTTGTAAGATGTGATGGGAAATAATAAAATCAACAAAAACAAACATAGTGCATGTCAGGATTCAAAATAGATATATCAACAGAAATGAATAAATATATAGTACTTTTAGCTACCTGGAAGACTATATTAATGCTTACCTGTATGTAGGTGCTTGAAATACCTCCATTCATGGTTTAGGGGATAATTTAGAACGATCGTGCATTTTCTTAAGGTGGTCATGCCAGGACTGGCAGACCTGCGTGCATAGCATAGAAGCTGATTATGTAATACTCACCTGCGATCAAAGCCCCCGCTGCAGTGGCCGACACATCATCGGGCAGCAGCATGTAGGCCCGGAGTTACTTCCGGGTTTTGCGCTGTGATTGCCCAGAGACGCTAAACCTGCACGTTTAACAGCGGGATTACATGTCGCCAGCCGTTGTGTCGGCCACCGCAGCGAGGTTTTCGCCGATCAGTGGTATTACATAATGAGCTAGTATGCTATGCATACTAGCTCATTATGATATAGTATGCAGGTATTTGCCTTTGTCTTGCACGTATTTTATTTTTGTATTTTATTTAAAGTGGGCTTGCAACCACATTATTAAATATTTGTATTTCAAAAGCTAAAATCTCAAAGTTAGAGATTGAGAGCCTAACAAGCTAGGATCACCCTTACAGTATAAACTCTTTTTTCATGTTTACAACCTCTGAATTATTTGGGGGGGGGGCCTGGGGTCAGGAAATTATAAAAAAAAATAGTAAATAAAATGTTGAGGTAATCAATGTTGCCCACCCAACAAAAAATAAATCTTTGAATTATATAGACTGTGGCTGATCACAGCTTCTCATGCTTGCTGTATCTACATTGTGATTGATACTTTATCGTATATTGTATTCATGTAACATTACTTTTGGTACATACAGTATATCATGACATGCACTATATTTGGTTTTGTTGTATTTATTTTTTGGCATCGCCATCTATACTTGGAACAGGTAAATTATTAACAATATCTTTATCGATTTGATAAACATAAGAACTTAAGAAGTAGTATAATTAGAATTATTCTGTTGTAAAGCTTAGTTCTGGGTAGCCCAGCTTTGGAAGATTGACTTTCAGAAATGCCATCTGCTCCATCAGCTGTGGGGCCAGCTGGGACCTCTGTGGGCACAGAATATTTCCTGTGATAGAAAATACACGCTCACTTTGCACAGAGGTCGGGGGGCAAGAAAGTAGCTCTTGTGCCACCACAGAAAGAGCAGGCCAAATACCCCTTTTCTCATCCCAATACTCTAATGGATCTGTAGTGGAGGCCAAATGGGGTTCAGACAAGTATAATTTAACATGATCTGACACAATGCTTCTTTTCATGGTGGGCATTTTTGTGGGTCCAACTAAAGTATGTAATGCCAAACTCCAAACGTCAGGTCTTCTAGTGGAATGCTCAGCAGTGGTTGTACTAATAACAGTAGGTGATGGTGGCACAATGTCACTATCAGGCTCCTCCTGATCTTCTTCCTCTTCACCCTCTGCCGGCCTAAACAATTTTCGGTGACTGTCAAACACCCTCTGAATTAATAGATCCCTATAGGTGGTAAGGGAACTCTGAATTATTGCCATTTTTCCTTTAATGCGTGGATCGCACATAGAGGCAAGCATTAGCTCAGGGCATGCCTCTATGAGCTCGTTCATCCTTCTATTCAATTGTCCCCTCAGTTTCTTTATAATTGCAGCTACATCTTGAACTATGCCGCCAGGCAAGGGCTCGCTTTTGTTTAGAAAGCCATCCATCTTAGTGATAAGATAGATGTAGAGAGGGATTACTTGAGCCAGACTTGCATTCTCTAGGCTCAATTTTTCTGTTACATCTCGGAAGTGGCTAAGCACAGCCACCACCTGACTAATTATTTTCCACTCCTCCCTGCTTATTGGCCTTGCTACACCAATAACATGTTCATTTGACATGGCGTGTATTGGCTTTTGCTGTTCCATGATACGTTCGAGCATCTCCAAAGTGGAGTTCCAACTGGTGGCTACATCTACCTTCAAGCGGTGCTGTGGAACGCAAGCCTTACTCTGCTCAAGTCTGAGTATGTGACTGTCTTTCACACTACGATGAAAATGGGCTGCTATTTTTCTACAACTGTCTAAGATAGCAGACAATTTTGATGTTTCACTTTCATCGTCCAAAGCAGACTTCACAACGAGATGCAGGGCGTGTGCAGAGCAACGAATGCCAACAAATCTGCCATCTCTCACTGCCTTGAGCATGTTTGCTGCAGCATCAGTGACTATAAAGCCCATCTTTGCCCGTGTGCCTGACTCCTCCCCAAGCCACTGCGCCACCATTTTCTGAAGTGCACGTAAAATATTTACAGCAGTGTGCTGGTCGTCCATGACTTCAGCATGCAACAAGAATGTGCGTTGCCCATGCTCAGGAGGTTCTGCTGCCTTAGCACCTGTGCTTCTCATTCCTGCTTTTGGTTTGTTTGGTTGTGACTCCTTGGGCTGCCACCAGTGAGCCGTCAATGACAAAAAGGCATGTTGCCCACTGGGAGCGCTCCACAAGTCTGTAGTAAAATGGACAGACTGGCCAGCTGCTCTGCCCAGCTCCTCTTTCAGTAATCCAACACAGGAATTATATAAAGAGGGTACAATTTTCCTACTAAAGGTAGTACGGCAGGGGAGAACATAGTGAGGTGCAACCACCTTCATGAGGTTTTTAAATGTATGTCCTTCAACTATATTAAAGGGTGCTCCCCCAACTGCTATAAGTTCCCCTATCAGACGGGTGATTTTAAGGGACTGTTGACGAGACATACCCCTTGATTGGAAACTGGGAAATTGTTGCAGCGTGGGCTGCTGTAAAGGAATGGGGCGACATGTGTCAACTACACAAGAAGTCCCTTCATCTTCCTGCCCCTTGTTGAGCCTTTTGGGGTTAATGGCAGCAGTAGTGTTGCTGCTTCCTCTCTTTTTACTAGGTGGAGCTGCAACTCCACTTTCTTCTCTCAGCAGCACCGGTGTATGGTGTGCACGGAAATGGTAATTCATCCCGGCATTGGTTAAATGGGCTATGTCTCTCCCACGGCTCACTTCCCTGCCACATAATTTGCATTTCACCATGCGCCCGTCACCAACAGTAACAAAATGTTCCCATATTTTTGATCTGCGGTTCCCAGTGGCCGGTGAGGATTGTTTTACAATTGCCTCTGGCTGATGGGTATGTGCAGCTTCCGTGTCTTTGGAGGAATTTGGTGGACTAACAATGGTGGCAGTTGCACTACTTGGATATGAAAGACATTTAGGCAAAACAACTAAGCCTGAAGAGGTTTGTAATGGTGCAGGCAATTTTTTTTTTGAAGGTGAGGAGTCGGGAAATAACAGAGGGGACTCAGGGGCAGAGGAGTAAGGACTCATAGATATAATATCCTCATGAATTTGGTTTACAAGTTGTGCATTATCCTCTATATTAAAATCTAAATCAATTCCTTCAAGGTCAAGGCCTTCAAGGGTCAGACTCTCAGGTAATTCTACTTTAGCAGCATCCTGTTCTGCCAGGTGCCTACTTGGATTAGGATTAGATACTGAACTATGAGAATGAAAAAAGATGCTGCTATTATCTGTTTCCAATATATTGTGTGCTGTTTTTACATCTGGAGGCTGAGCAATTTGCTCCTCCTCAAGCTGTAAAATTTCAAGTTTTGGCTGCCTAAAATTATGGACACTAGCAACAACCTTTGCAGGAACTGCCCGTGACCGGCATGTCTTGTAAAAAACATCTGGGGTTACAGTTGGCCTATATTCAGAAGTTGTTGTTGCTGTGTCACACTCAACTTTTTCCTCTGTTGCTTTCCTCATGGTGAGAATGTGAGAATAAGTGGGAAAAGTACAAAAAAATTTTATATTAGAAATATTATTATTGTGTTTTTTTTCAGAAAAAAATACAAATGATAATGTATTCTGAAAAATAAAGGTATTGAGGACGGAGTATGATTGTTGATTTATCAGGCCTTACACAATTGGTCAGGATTAAAATGCAACAAAGCTCTACTAATCAACTTCTACCACCACCATTTATATCTTAGTAGAGTACTGGCTGCTGCCTGGGCTGGCCTAGTACTAGACTATAATGGCACTGGTGGCTATGCTAAAGTAAAAAAAATATATAGGCAAGATAATAAAACACAGTCCTACACTGTCTCACAAAAGGGGAAAAAATAACTGCAGAAAATATGAGAAAAAATGAATAGTAATCAGTGAGCACTGCATAATAAGTATAAATGTATAATTTCTAAGTGTCACCAATGAGTGAGTCACTGAGTCACAAATCCAACACCACACACACCCTGTCTAGAATGCAGTCTGACGTAGGAGAAAACTAAAATATGTCAGAGATATTTACAATTACAAATCTAGGAATGAGAATCTAGAGTATGCTTAAGAAGTTCTCTATAACAACTACAAATTAGCTCTAAGATCCACAAAACCGGTGCAACCTACCCAAAGACACCCTATCTGGACTCTGGATGGAATGAAATGCAGTCTAGCCTAGAAAAAGACACAAGGTCAAGGAGCCACTAGATAATGAGAAAGAAGCTCATTGGGGGAAGGAACAAACCTCTTCAGGGGAAGGGACAGGGCTGAGTGGCTATTGGTCAATGTCCAGAAGTATTTTAGGAGAAACGAAACTGAAATTACCTTATTTATTAAAATTCGTTGTTTTCATTTACGTTTTACGAAGATTCGTAAGTTATTTTTCGTTAGATTCGATTTTCGTATTTTATTCTTTGTTTGGCATTTTAGTTGTTTTCATTTCGTTATTCGACTATTAGTAATAGTAAGTTTGCATTTTCGTTTATTTTTTCGTAATTATGATTTTATGGGGGGTGTTCGATGTTTTCGTTAATTCTGTGTTTTCGTTCATTTTTTCTTTCGTTGTTTCTGTTTTTTTACATTTAACAGTTTCGTATATTCGTTGTTTTCCATATTCGTTAACTAGGGAAATATCGTTATTCGTTATAATTTTAGCTAAGCCGTTCGTTCATTCGTTGGTTACCGAATCAACGAAAATAACGAAAAATAACGGAAAACGTATTCGTAACTTAAAAAACTGCACATGTCTAATCTTCAGTATTCCACGAGAGTCAGGAAATTGCTCTTCCTACCTTTAAGTCTCCAGAGTCTAACGAAACTCACTCCCTGGACATAGACAAGATTCTTACCGAGTATCTTCAGGTTACGTCTCCCTTTAGACGCTCCGATCATCTATTTATCCTGCACTCAGGCAGTAATAAAGGAAAGAAAGCCTCATCCAGGACAATCGCTTCTTGGATCGTCCAGACAATCCAGCAGGCATATAGGGCTAAGGGCTTGGCTCCCCCACAGGCAGTGACAGCACACTCCACCAGAGGGATGACAGGTTCCTGGGCAGCGACTCGCCATGTGGCCCCGGACATCATCTGTAAAGCGGCCTCTTAGTCCTCCATAAATACATTTATGTCTCATTACTGTATTGAGCCTGCATCTCTTTCCTCTGTGAATTTAGGTTCAAGACTCCTGTCGGTAAACGGGACAAATTAAAACGATTTTTTGTTAAGCATACCCACCCCTTTGTTCTGGCTAGTTATTTCCCACACATAGGCTGCCATGGAGTCTGTCAGGAAAAAGGAACATTTATTATCATATACTTACCGTAATTTTCCTTTGCTGATGGACTCCATGGCAGACGAAGTTCCCACCCTAAAAGAAAGTAGTCGGCTAGTTACGGAACACAGTACTGGAAGGTGAGCTGACTTTTATGGGTATGGGGTCCTATAGCATTGGAGAGGAGGCGGGATTAACCCACACATAGGCTGCCATGGAGTCCATCAGGAAAGGAAAATTACGGTAAGTATATGATAATCCATTTTCCTTTTTTTGTGGGCTATTTTTAAATGCACATTCTTGCTAAAATGGCCTAAAAAGGACATAATTGAGAGTGATGGGAGAGTATTGTATGCATTTTAAGGAAAACTCCATCCAAAAAAATGAACAAAAAAGGCATGTGATTCCCAACGAAATTGATATCCAAACCTCTATTGAAGCACAAATCCCACCTACGTGTCTTGAATACCCTGAAGGGAAGTCTGTAGTGTGTTAACCTAACAGAGAGACCCTTCTGTGTGTCAGTCTTGACTGTTTCCAAGTTCACCAAAATCATTTCACAGGAGAACCTGTACAATTCACTACTAAATACCACATTTTATACCTAAGGTGAAAATGTACTCACTGGATGAGCTTTGCATTTTGCATTAAAATAGTTTTGACACATTGTGGCATTATGCTTAAATATTTATCCATTGCCTGCCAAAATGATGGATGTGTATTCTATATTAAATTATCTAATATGAAATTTTTCTTTTGAAACAATGCTTCACCATATCACAAATATATTAATGCCTTTTCCATAGCGCACCATGGTGAAACAAATCACAGCTTAAGGCACCTAGAATGAGGAACATGAATATTAATTTTTACATACAGTATATACTGTATGTACAAAAGTTTGCATACGTCAAGTTTGCATATTATTTTATAGACCAACATTAATAAATCACCATTCAACCTTCATGATTAAATTAACCATTCAAGTTTCATGAAGAGTAGCTACAATAATATGAACTCTAGCAGGTGTAAACACATAATTGTCAGGATATCAAAAGGTCCAATATAATATTGTCTGCTTTGAACAAAGTAAAAAAAGATCATCTTGGAAATGAGAAGGGTAGTGCATGAAACATACATAAACCCTCAGGAACTGATCAGTCAAATAATAGATTCTGACAATATTGAGAACAAAGTCAAGAGCTTGAAAAGGAAATAATGATTGGTAACTTGACAAGTACCTTTTTAAGATTTTTTTACTGTGGTTGTAGTTAAAAAAGCAGACTAAAATGCTTTTTATCTTGTCCATTTCAGGGAATTATGAAAACATTATTATGGCCTATCTGATAAATGTATCATCATAGAAAGCTTTAGGACACTGCTGTAAATTAAATTCACATTATGACTGATGGGATCAATCTTATCACAATGATTTTTCAGCATTTATTAATGAACATTGCATACAAGCAATAAATTAGCAAATGAATCTATAACGATAGATAGTCTTTTTTCCATGGCATACTATTAAAATCGTTTTTCATACAAATGCAGTGTTTAAGTAAAACTATGCTGTGTGTGTGTGTAGTTATTTATACATCAAAATATTGCTGATCCATTTTTCTATTATACAAGTGATAAATAAGATTTAAAAAAAGACAAGAGCTAATTAAAATAAGAAAAGTGTGTTTTTATTAGTCACTTTATTATCTAGAGTACAATTACATACAGTAGAGGATATTCATACAACTAATGTAATTGTCTAATTTACTAAACTGAAATGCACAAACGTTTGTTCTTCTGTCAATATAGTTTGTGCACAAACATTTTTCAATACAAACTGTGCTTTGTGACAACCTTGCTTGCTGTATTGTCAAAAAGTACACAGTCAAAAGACAACAAGGAGAAGAGTGCTCTTGGAGGGTTATGCTGGTGTTTAATTGATGCAGCAACAGAAGTTGTCAAGAGTCATAGTAAGAAAGGATACCCTGCATTTGCTCTTAAATTAAGCACAATCATTTAAAATAGAATACAGCTATGACAACAGAAAAGTATCAAAAGATGAAAAGGGCTGCCTTTCTTTTAGCTTTAATTACAATTCTTACACAAATTCCACAAAGAAGGGTAACCCAAATACATGGCTGGGGGTTTAAAGCTAACCAAAAGTGAAGTAAGTTATGGTTAATTAAATTATTTATTACTGTTGGGGTCTTGGCATTGCACATGCTGATTGGAATTGTCAACCAGGGTAAGGGAACAGGAAATTGTGTATAGTCTATAATAAAAAAACCCCTCACACTTAGATTGAAAAACGCTATAGACTGCAAACAGAAAAAAGGTGTGCATGTCTCAATTAAATATTGCGTATCAACCCCTATTTCAAAAATTCTAAATATTATGTGATATCCAATTATTCAAAATAGTTTCAAAACATAAAAAATATATTTCTAAAACAATTATCACAAACATATAAAGTTCATAAATATAGATTGTGAATAGTCCAAATCCACATGAAATGTTTCCAGTTAACTTTTAGTACTCAGTGCTGGACACACAGACAAATTGTTTGCTGCTGTGTTCAAAGTGCTGTACCCAAGCTTAGCCTCTTACTGGACAAAATTGATTTAAAACCAATATTAGCCCCTAGCCGTTCTACTTTATTAGAGTAGAACGGCTGGTACTGGTACTCTTATAGGCAGTACCACTGGGGAAGCTAGACATTATTTCACCCGGGGCAAAGAATCAGTTTGGTGCCCCCCCCCCCTTATGGGACAAGATTAGGCAGAAGTGAGAAACTCCCAGGCCATAGCTGTTAAATCAGCTGTCCGTCCCCTCCCCCATGCTCCTCTGTCGTCCCCCCTTGCTCCTCTGGTCCTCCCTCTGCTTCTTTGTTCCCCCCCAGGTGAGCGCTGTGGGTAGGGAGAGACAGAGGAGCTGAGGGGGGCGGCGGTCTGCTGTCACTGAAGCCGGCCCACTGAGCCATCGGTCCACCGGGAAACTCCCTGTAGTCCCAATGGCCAGTCCATCCCTGCCGATCGGTAAACTAATGAGAAAATATCTGCTTTCGCTGCAATGGAATTTTAATCACTATTCCAAAAGATAATACAGTTCCCAGTCTCCCTGTTCTTACCTTGCATGGAGCTGAGCAGCATTCAGATCCCTGGTGGTCAGAATGGAATCAAAATACCAGGGCCAAGATAAAGCATGAGTTTAGATTTGTAGCTCTGGGAAGTGTGGAGCTGATACACTGACAATGGCATAGAAGAAATTATTTCGATGTCAAAAAACCTAAAAAAAGTAACACAACTGTATTCCATATATACATCAAAATAACATTTTTGCACATTATGCATTCCATGACACACACCAATATACTTACTCACACCCACTTAAAATATACATATACACAGTGACACACACTGACCCATAAAGACGACACACACTTTAACTGACAGACACACTGGCCAATAAATGAAGTGCCTTGTAAACAAAGCCAGACTGACCCAGACACTTAATCACAGAAAAACACAGACATACTCACATTGACCCTTAAACACACAGACTAACCCCATACTCACTCACACACAATGACAAATAAATGTGATTTATTTAAAAAAAAAAGTCATACAAGTATATCATTATAACATCCTAAGTGGGGTTTACTCTTAGTCTTAATACTTACTATGAAGTGCTGAAAAAACCTCATGTGTTTTTCTATTTGCTTCCTCCTCATCCACATCCAGGTCCAATGTTAGGCATGCATGTGAGACATGACGTCAGTAAATTGCAACTGCAAAAAAAGAGAGAGGGATATAAATTAGAAGAAATAATTAATGGAATGATGGAAGGTGAGTAGGGGAAAATTGATAAGCCACTCACGTGTTTAAGGGTGCCACAGGCAACATACTTAACCAGGATTAAATCCATAGTGTGGTGAGATGTCTTCCAAACGTGAACTGTAATATTTCTTCTTTGAGGGCAGGTGGCAGCAGTCTGCACTGCAGCAAGAGCACAGTAGGAGGAGAGCCCCAGTGTTTGTGGGAGTATTGCGAGCCGTGGAATTGTGGAGTAGGTTTCTTTATGGAATGGTAGCTTTTTTTTTTTGTGGCTTAATTTCAGAGCCAAGGAGTCAAAACATTACTCCAAAAACGAATGAAAAATAAACAAACTAACCCCAGCTTGGGTTGATAACATTCTTGCAAACGGTGGTAGTAGATATTGGATTTGTGAATGTAAACAAAAACTATTATTATTTATTAATTATTATTATTATTATTATTATTATTATTATTATTATTATTATTATTATTATTATTATTACCCTTATGCATAGATCTACTTCAATTCAAACGTTTGCAAGTTGTAAGATGTGATGGGAAATAATAAAATCAACAAAAACAAACATAGTGCATGTCAGGATTCAAAATAGATATATCAACAGAAATGAATAAATATATAGTACTTTTAGCTACCTGGAAGACTATATTAATGCTTACCTGTATGTAGGTGCTTGAAATACCTCCATTCATGGTTTAGGGGATAATTTAGAACGATCGTGCATTTTCTTAAGGTGGTCATGCCAGGACTGGCAGACCTGCGTGCATAGCATAGAAGCTGATTATGTAATACTCACCTGCGATCAAAGCCCCCGCTGCAGTGGCCGACACATCATCGGGCAGCAGCATGTAGGCCCGGAGTTACTTCCGGGTTTTGCGCTGTGATTGCCCAGAGACGCTAAACCTGCACGTTTAACAGCGGGATTACATGTCGCCAGCCGTTGTGTCGGCCACCGCAGCGAGGTTTTCGCCGATCAGTGGTATTACATAATGAGCTAGTATGCTATGCATACTAGCTCATTATGATATAGTATGCAGGTATTTGCCTTTGTCTTGCACGTATTTTATTTTTGTATTTTATTTAAAGTGGGCTTGCAACCACATTATTAAATATTTGTATTTCAAAAGCTAAAATCTCAAAGTTAGAGATTGAGAGCCTAACAAGCTAGGATCACCCTTACAGTATAAACTCTTTTTTCATGTTTACAACCTCTGAATTATTTGGGGGGGGGGCCTGGGGTCAGGAAATTATAAAAAAAAATAGTAAATAAAATGTTGAGGTAATCAATGTTGCCCACCCAACAAAAAATAAATCTTTGAATTATATAGACTGTGGCTGATCACAGCTTCTCATGCTTGCTGTATCTACATTGTGATTGATACTTTATCGTATATTGTATTCATGTAACATTACTTTTGGTACATACAGTATATCATGACATGCACTATATTTGGTTTTGTTGTATTTATTTTTTGGCATCGCCATCTATACTTGGAACAGGTAAATTATTAACAATATCTTTATCGATTTGATAAACATAAGAACTTAAGAAGTAGTATAATTAGAATTATTCTGTTGTAAAGCTTAGTTCTGGGTAGCCCAGCTTTGGAAGATTGACTTTCAGAAATGCCATCTGCTCCATCAGCTGTGGGGCCAGCTGGGACCTCTGTGGGCACAGAATATTTCCTGTGATAGAAAATACACGCTCACTTTGCACAGAGGTCGGGGGGCAAGAAAGTAGCTCTTGTGCCACCACAGAAAGAGCAGGCCAAATACCCCTTTTCTCATCCCAATACTCTAATGGATCTGTAGTGGAGGCCAAATGGGGTTCAGACAAGTATAATTTAACATGATCTGACACAATGCTTCTTTTCATGGTGGGCATTTTTGTGGGTCCAACTAAAGTATGTAATGCCAAACTCCAAACGTCAGGTCTTCTAGTGGAATGCTCAGCAGTGGTTGTACTAATAACAGTAGGTGATGGTGGCACAATGTCACTATCAGGCTCCTCCTGATCTTCTTCCTCTTCACCCTCTGCCGGCCTAAACAATTTTCGGTGACTGTCAAACACCCTCTGAATTAATAGATCCCTATAGGTGGTAAGGGAACTCTGAATTATTGCCATTTTTCCTTTAATGCGTGGATCGCACATAGAGGCAAGCATTAGCTCAGGGCATGCCTCTATGAGCTCGTTCATCCTTCTATTCAATTGTCCCCTCAGTTTCTTTATAATTGCAGCTACATCTTGAACTATGCCGCCAGGCAAGGGCTCGCTTTTGTTTAGAAAGCCATCCATCTTAGTGATAAGATAGATGTAGAGAGGGATTACTTGAGCCAGACTTGCATTCTCTAGGCTCAATTTTTCTGTTACATCTCGGAAGTGGCTAAGCACAGCCACCACCTGACTAATTATTTTCCACTCCTCCCTGCTTATTGGCCTTGCTACACCAATAACATGTTCATTTGACATGGCGTGTATTGGCTTTTGCTGTTCCATGATACGTTCGAGCATCTCCAAAGTGGAGTTCCAACTGGTGGCTACATCTACCTTCAAGCGGTGCTGTGGAACGCAAGCCTTACTCTGCTCAAGTCTGAGTATGTGACTGTCTTTCACACTACGATGAAAATGGGCTGCTATTTTTCTACAACTGTCTAAGATAGCAGACAATTTTGATGTTTCACTTTCATCGTCCAAAGCAGACTTCACAACGAGATGCAGGGCGTGTGCAGAGCAACGAATGCCAACAAATCTGCCATCTCTCACTGCCTTGAGCATGTTTGCTGCAGCATCAGTGACTATAAAGCCCATCTTTGCCCGTGTGCCTGACTCCTCCCCAAGCCACTGCGCCACCATTTTCTGAAGTGCACGTAAAATATTTACAGCAGTGTGCTGGTCGTCCATGACTTCAGCATGCAACAAGAATGTGCGTTGCCCATGCTCAGGAGGTTCTGCTGCCTTAGCACCTGTGCTTCTCATTCCTGCTTTTGGTTTGTTTGGTTGTGACTCCTTGGGCTGCCACCAGTGAGCCGTCAATGACAAAAAGGCATGTTGCCCACTGGGAGCGCTCCACAAGTCTGTAGTAAAATGGACAGACTGGCCAGCTGCTCTGCCCAGCTCCTCTTTCAGTAATCCAACACAGGAATTATATAAAGAGGGTACAATTTTCCTACTAAAGGTAGTACGGCAGGGGAGAACATAGTGAGGTGCAACCACCTTCATGAGGTTTTTAAATGTATGTCCTTCAACTATATTAAAGGGTGCTCCCCCAACTGCTATAAGTTCCCCTATCAGACGGGTGATTTTAAGGGACTGTTGACGAGACATACCCCTTGATTGGAAACTGGGAAATTGTTGCAGCGTGGGCTGCTGTAAAGGAATGGGGCGACATGTGTCAACTACACAAGAAGTCCCTTCATCTTCCTGCCCCTTGTTGAGCCTTTTGGGGTTAATGGCAGCAGTAGTGTTGCTGCTTCCTCTCTTTTTACTAGGTGGAGCTGCAACTCCACTTTCTTCTCTCAGCAGCACCGGTGTATGGTGTGCACGGAAATGGTAATTCATCCCGGCATTGGTTAAATGGGCTATGTCTCTCCCACGGCTCACTTCCCTGCCACATAATTTGCATTTCACCATGCGCCCGTCACCAACAGTAACAAAATGTTCCCATATTTTTGATCTGCGGTTCCCAGTGGCCGGTGAGGATTGTTTTACAATTGC
This sequence comes from Rana temporaria, assembly GCF_905171775.1. Classification (NCBI taxonomy): domain Eukaryota; kingdom Metazoa; phylum Chordata; class Amphibia; order Anura; family Ranidae; genus Rana; species Rana temporaria. The sequence goes on from NC_053493.1 coordinate 225,823,850, forward strand.
CTCTGGCTGATGGGTATGTGCAGCTTCCGTGTCTTTGGAGGAATTTGGTGGACTAACAATGGTGGCAGTTGCACTACTTGGATATGAAAGACATTTAGGCAAAACAACTAAGCCTGAAGAGGTTTGTAATGGTGCAGGCAATTTTTTTTTTGAAGGTGAGGAGTCGGGAAATAACAGAGGGGACTCAGGGGCAGAGGAGTAAGGACTCATAGATATAATATCCTCATGAATTTGGTTTACAAGTTGTGCATTATCCTCTATATTAAAATCTAAATCAATTCCTTCAAGGTCAAGGCCTTCAAGGGTCAGACTCTCAGGTAATTCTACTTTAGCAGCATCCTGTTCTGCCAGGTGCCTACTTGGATTAGGATTAGATACTGAACTATGAGAATGAAAAAAGATGCTGCTATTATCTGTTTCCAATATATTGTGTGCTGTTTTTACATCTGGAGGCTGAGCAATTTGCTCCTCCTCAAGCTGTAAAATTTCAAGTTTTGGCTGCCTAAAATTATGGACACTAGCAACAACCTTTGCAGGAACTGCCCGTGACCGGCATGTCTTGTAAAAAACATCTGGGGTTACAGTTGGCCTATATTCAGAAGTTGTTGTTGCTGTGTCACACTCAACTTTTTCCTCTGTTGCTTTCCTCATGGTGAGAATGTGAGAATAAGTGGGAAAAGTACAAAAAAATTTTATATTAGAAATATTATTATTGTGTTTTTTTTCAGAAAAAAATACAAATGATAATGTATTCTGAAAAATAAAGGTATTGAGGACGGAGTATGATTGTTGATTTATCAGGCCTTACACAATTGGTCAGGATTAAAATGCAACAAAGCTCTACTAATCAACTTCTACCACCACCATTTATATCTTAGTAGAGTACTGGCTGCTGCCTGGGCTGGCCTAGTACTAGACTATAATGGCACTGGTGGCTATGCTAAAGTAAAAAAAATATATAGGCAAGATAATAAAACACAGTCCTACACTGTCTCACAAAAGGGGAAAAAATAACTGCAGAAAATATGAGAAAAAATGAATAGTAATCAGTGAGCACTGCATAATAAGTATAAATGTATAATTTCTAAGTGTCACCAATGAGTGAGTCACTGAGTCACAAATCCAACACCACACACACCCTGTCTAGAATGCAGTCTGACGTAGGAGAAAACTAAAATATGTCAGAGATATTTACAATTACAAATCTAGGAATGAGAATCTAGAGTATGCTTAAGAAGTTCTCTATAACAACTACAAATTAGCTCTAAGATCCACAAAACCGGTGCAACCTACCCAAAGACACCCTATCTGGACTCTGGATGGAATGAAATGCAGTCTAGCCTAGAAAAAGACACAAGGTCAAGGAGCCACTAGATAATGAGAAAGAAGCTCATTGGGGGAAGGAACAAACCTCTTCAGGGGAAGGGACAGGGCTGAGTGGCTATTGGTCAATGTCCAGAAGTATTTTAGGAGAAACGAAACTGAAATTACCTTATTTATTAAAATTCGTTGTTTTCATTTACGTTTTACGAAGATTCGTAAGTTATTTTTCGTTAGATTCGATTTTCGTATTTTATTCTTTGTTTGGCATTTTAGTTGTTTTCATTTCGTTATTCGACTATTAGTAATAGTAAGTTTGCATTTTCGTTTATTTTTTCGTAATTATGATTTTATGGGGGGTGTTCGATGTTTTCGTTAATTCTGTGTTTTCGTTCATTTTTTCTTTCGTTGTTTCTGTTTTTTTACATTTAACAGTTTCGTATATTCGTTGTTTTCCATATTCGTTAACTAGGGAAATATCGTTATTCGTTATAATTTTAGCTAAGCCGTTCGTTCATTCGTTGGTTACCGAATCAACGAAAATAACGAAAAATAACGGAAAACGTATTCGTAACTTAAAAAACTGCACATGTCTAATCTTCAGTATTCCACGAGAGTCAGGAAATTGCTCTTCCTACCTTTAAGTCTCCAGAGTCTAACGAAACTCACTCCCTGGACATAGACAAGATTCTTACCGAGTATCTTCAGGTTACGTCTCCCTTTAGACGCTCCGATCATCTATTTATCCTGCACTCAGGCAGTAATAAAGGAAAGAAAGCCTCATCCAGGACAATCGCTTCTTGGATCGTCCAGACAATCCAGCAGGCATATAGGGCTAAGGGCTTGGCTCCCCCACAGGCAGTGACAGCACACTCCACCAGAGGGATGACAGGTTCCTGGGCAGCGACTCGCCATGTGGCCCCGGACATCATCTGTAAAGCGGCCTCTTAGTCCTCCATAAATACATTTATGTCTCATTACTGTATTGAGCCTGCATCTCTTTCCTCTGTGAATTTAGGTTCAAGACTCCTGTCGGTAAACGGGACAAATTAAAACGATTTTTTGTTAAGCATACCCACCCCTTTGTTCTGGCTAGTTATTTCCCACACATAGGCTGCCATGGAGTCTGTCAGGAAAAAGGAACATTTATTATCATATACTTACCGTAATTTTCCTTTGCTGATGGACTCCATGGCAGACGAAGTTCCCACCCTAAAAGAAAGTAGTCGGCTAGTTACGGAACACAGTACTGGAAGGTGAGCTGACTTTTATGGGTATGGGGTCCTATAGCATTGGAGAGGAGGCGGGATTAACCCACACATAGGCTGCCATGGAGTCCATCAGGAAAGGAAAATTACGGTAAGTATATGATAATCCATTTTCCTTTTTTTGTGGGCTATTTTTAAATGCACATTCTTGCTAAAATGGCCTAAAAAGGACATAATTGAGAGTGATGGGAGAGTATTGTATGCATTTTAAGGAAAACTCCATCCAAAAAAATGAACAAAAAAGGCATGTGATTCCCAACGAAATTGATATCCAAACCTCTATTGAAGCACAAATCCCACCTACGTGTCTTGAATACCCTGAAGGGAAGTCTGTAGTGTGTTAACCTAACAGAGAGACCCTTCTGTGTGTCAGTCTTGACTGTTTCCAAGTTCACCAAAATCATTTCACAGGAGAACCTGTACAATTCACTACTAAATACCACATTTTATACCTAAGGTGAAAATGTACTCACTGGATGAGCTTTGCATTTTGCATTAAAATAGTTTTGACACATTGTGGCATTATGCTTAAATATTTATCCATTGCCTGCCAAAATGATGGATGTGTATTCTATATTAAATTATCTAATATGAAATTTTTCTTTTGAAACAATGCTTCACCATATCACAAATATATTAATGCCTTTTCCATAGCGCACCATGGTGAAACAAATCACAGCTTAAGGCACCTAGAATGAGGAACATGAATATTAATTTTTACATACAGTATATACTGTATGTACAAAAGTTTGCATACGTCAAGTTTGCATATTATTTTATAGACCAACATTAATAAATCACCATTCAACCTTCATGATTAAATTAACCATTCAAGTTTCATGAAGAGTAGCTACAATAATATGAACTCTAGCAGGTGTAAACACATAATTGTCAGGATATCAAAAGGTCCAATATAATATTGTCTGCTTTGAACAAAGTAAAAAAAGATCATCTTGGAAATGAGAAGGGTAGTGCATGAAACATACATAAACCCTCAGGAACTGATCAGTCAAATAATAGATTCTGACAATATTGAGAACAAAGTCAAGAGCTTGAAAAGGAAATAATGATTGGTAACTTGACAAGTACCTTTTTAAGATTTTTTTACTGTGGTTGTAGTTAAAAAAGCAGACTAAAATGCTTTTTATCTTGTCCATTTCAGGGAATTATGAAAACATTATTATGGCCTATCTGATAAATGTATCATCATAGAAAGCTTTAGGACACTGCTGTAAATTAAATTCACATTATGACTGATGGGATCAATCTTATCACAATGATTTTTCAGCATTTATTAATGAACATTGCATACAAGCAATAAATTAGCAAATGAATCTATAACGATAGATAGTCTTTTTTCCATGGCATACTATTAAAATCGTTTTTCATACAAATGCAGTGTTTAAGTAAAACTATGCTGTGTGTGTGTGTAGTTATTTATACATCAAAATATTGCTGATCCATTTTTCTATTATACAAGTGATAAATAAGATTTAAAAAAAGACAAGAGCTAATTAAAATAAGAAAAGTGTGTTTTTATTAGTCACTTTATTATCTAGAGTACAATTACATACAGTAGAGGATATTCATACAACTAATGTAATTGTCTAATTTACTAAACTGAAATGCACAAACGTTTGTTCTTCTGTCAATATAGTTTGTGCACAAACATTTTTCAATACAAACTGTGCTTTGTGACAACCTTGCTTGCTGTATTGTCAAAAAGTACACAGTCAAAAGACAACAAGGAGAAGAGTGCTCTTGGAGGGTTATGCTGGTGTTTAATTGATGCAGCAACAGAAGTTGTCAAGAGTCATAGTAAGAAAGGATACCCTGCATTTGCTCTTAAATTAAGCACAATCATTTAAAATAGAATACAGCTATGACAACAGAAAAGTATCAAAAGATGAAAAGGGCTGCCTTTCTTTTAGCTTTAATTACAATTCTTACACAAATTCCACAAAGAAGGGTAACCCAAATACATGGCTGGGGGTTTAAAGCTAACCAAAAGTGAAGTAAGTTATGGTTAATTAAATTATTTATTACTGTTGGGGTCTTGGCATTGCACATGCTGATTGGAATTGTCAACCAGGGTAAGGGAACAGGAAATTGTGTATAGTCTATAATAAAAAAACCCCTCACACTTAGATTGAAAAACGCTATAGACTGCAAACAGAAAAAAGGTGTGCATGTCTCAATTAAATATTGCGTATCAACCCCTATTTCAAAAATTCTAAATATTATGTGATATCCAATTATTCAAAATAGTTTCAAAACATAAAAAATATATTTCTAAAACAATTATCACAAACATATAAAGTTCATAAATATAGATTGTGAATAGTCCAAATCCACATGAAATGTTTCCAGTTAACTTTTAGTACTCAGTGCTGGACACACAGACAAATTGTTTGCTGCTGTGTTCAAAGTGCTGTACCCAAGCTTAGCCTCTTACTGGACAAAATTGATTTAAAACCAATATTAGATATTAACCTCCCTGGCGGTATGATTCTTTCTGAAAAAACATGCTGAAAGCGGTACAATTATTTGCAAGGAAATTTGGTGTTTTATACTGTAGGCCTGTAATTTTTAGGAATAACTCACTTAAATCTGACCAAACAAGAATCTAATAGGCATCCCGGGTATGACATTTTTTTAAAAACAACATTTTAAATTATAATATAATAAATAATTATAAATAATTATAGCAAGTAATAATATAATTAAAATAAAATTTATTCAATGATGTAATCAACTCAAAATCACTGAAATTTGCTCAGTTGCAGAATTGTTGCTGTCATTATTTTTTTTTATGACGAATTTCCCCGCAAATCGCTATCGCACAATTCTGCAAGTGATTATAATTTATTATCGCTGTTTTCTAGCTGATCTAAAACCATTTTTGACATAAAGGGACACTTTTGGTTGCTATGGACAATCTATAGTTTTCAGGCAGAAAGAAAGGTTTTTATTATATAAAATGACATGTAGGACACTGGGCAGACCACTAGGGACAAGGGGGGTGTGTTTTTTTTACATACAGTACTGTAATCTATAAGATTACAGTATACTGTATGTATAGTGTTTGTTTACTTTTTTGAATTTGGCACTGATTTCCGCTCCCGTGCGTCGTAATGTCGCAGGGAACGGAGATCGGCGGCACAGGAGGACGCTGTGTGAATCGAGCGAGGTCCCGCTCGCTCACACAGCGTGGTGACATCGCTGGATCCAGGAGAAGGTAAGCCAGCGCGCGTTGCAGGCTCTGCATATCTACCCCGAGGGTGACTCGGGGTTACCGATTTTGGTAGAAAAAATCAACCCCGAGTCACGCTCGGGGATACCGCCAGGAGGGTTAAACACACTTTTCAATAAGAAGAGGTGGTACTCACAACATTAAACCTCCAAATCGATCCCTGACCCCGTGTCCATCACTGAGCACCTTCAACTTTTCCTGTGGATTTGGGTTGTTCATGATATATACAGTCCTGATCAAAAGTTTAAGACCACTTGAAAAATGGCAAAACAACATATTTTACATTGTTGGATCTTAACAAGGTTCCAAGTAGAGCTTCAACATGCAACAAGAAGAAATGAGCGTGAGAAAAAACATTTTCTGAGCATTCAATTAATTGAAAATAACGAATAAACTGAAACAGGCTGTTTTTCAGCTGATCAAAAGTTTAGGACCACATGCCTTTAAAAGGCCAAATCTGTGCAAAGATGTAGATTCATTGTCATTCTCTGTCAGGTAGTCACACGTTGTGATGGCAAAGACAAAAAAACTCTCCCTTTTTGAACGTGGTCGGGTTGCTGAACTGCATTAGCAGGGTCTCTCATCAAGACACTGGACGATCCTCGACCAAAATTAAGGCCCTTACTGGTGCTGACTGCAGCACCATAACCATCAGACGGCATCTGAGACTGAAGGGCTTCAAAAACAAAAAACATCTTCAAAAACCTTGTCTCCTTGAACGCCACAGAACTGCTCGTTTGGACTTTGCAAGAGAGCACCAAACATGGGACATTCAAAGGTGGAAGCAAGTTTTATTCTCTGATGAGAAAAAATGTAACCTTGATGGTCCTGATGGTTTCCAACGTTACTGGCATGACAAGCAGATCCCACCTGAGATGTTTTCTACGCGCCACAGTGGAGGGGCGCCATAATGGTCTGGGGTGATTTTTCCTTCAGTGGAACAATGGAGCTTCAGGAAGTGCAGGGGCGTCAAACGGCCGCTGGCTATGTCCAGATGTTGCAGAGAGCATTCCTCATGACTGAGGGCCCTCGTCTGTGTGGTAACAACTGGGTTTTTCAACAGGACAACGCTACAGTACACAATGCCCGCAGGACAAGGGACTTCTTCCAGGAGAATAACATCACTCTTTTGGCCCATCCTGCATGTTCCCCTGATCTAAATCCAAATGAGAACTTTTGGGGATGGATGGCAAGGGAAGTTTACAAAAATGAACAACAGTTCCAGACAGTAAATGGCCTTCGTGCGGCTGTCTTCACCACTTGGAGAAATGTTCCCACTCACCTCATGGAAACGCTTGCATCAAGCATGCCGAAACAAATTTTTTAAGTGATCAACAATAACGACGGAGCTACCCATTACTGAGTTCATGTTTGGAAGTTGGATTTCTGTTTTGGGGGGTTTAGTTTTTTTATTTTTGGAGGTGTGGTCCTAAACTTTTGATCAGCTGAAAAACAGCCTATTTCAGTTTATTCGTTATTTTCAATTAATTGAATGCTCAAAAAATGTTTTGTCTCACTCTCATTTCTTCTTGTTGCATGTTGAAACTCTACTTGGAACCTTGTTAAGATCCAACAATGTAAAATATGATTTTTTGCCATTTTTCAAGTGGTCTTAAACTTTTGATCAGGACTGTATTTATGTACTTTACATTTTTGTCATTAGTCATTAGTATAATTAGTATAATATTTTTATGTTTTGACACTGTTGTGATTTATTGGATGGCACATAATATTTAAACATTTTTAAATGATGGTGTATGTTCTACTGTTTTCTTTAAGTAGGTTTCTTAGCTTTGGGGGAGTCATTGTATTTCCACAGGAATATGTCAGGAATATATCAGACCTTTATCAAGTGTGGGCACTACATTAGTGTCCCTTTGTTAGGCTTGAAAAATAAGACAGTGTCCTCAAAATGTATTGCATTGAAGACTGCACCTTATACCTGGAAGTGGAGTTCTGCACTGGCAAGTCAAGCCGATACACAGTAATAATGCCACCCGTGGCCACCTATTTGTGAGTTCCTGTGTGATAAGCTTTGGCTGTTGTTTCCCCCTCAATACTTGCTACAGAATCAGGGAAAGTGCCATCAGACCAACAGGCTGGCTTGTAAACCCTTCTATTTCTTAGATGTGAGTAGATATTATGTTTTTAATAGAAATGACAGTTTTGCCAATCACATTCAAGTCCCATTGTATCATTTTTAGTACAGGGCCTGGGATCAGACAAGAGACTTGCCATTTCTACAACAGCCTGTCAGCCATGGAACAGAATATAAAGTGCAGCAATTGTTTCAACTGGGATTTTCCAGGACTTTTGATATTATTGTTTGATTGTAAACTCACTATACATTTATCCTATTGGACTCCAGGAAAACTTTGGACACATTTTTTGTTGCTTCTGATATTTTCTGTTATGTCTTTCCTCATATATATATAGAGCTGCATTCCTCAGTGTCCCAGTACATTTTATTTAGCCAACTGTTGTGCGCCATGGAATTTTTTTTTTTATATATTGTATAACGAGATATGATTCCTGTGCTTTCAAAGACTTTTTGTTGGACAAGAGTTTTTGTTGGGCTTATTTTTTTGATGCCATGAAGTTAATGTGAACCCAATTCAGAAAGTTTTCCATGGACCCATTCTACTATGTCTAAGAAAGCCTATAATGTTATTTCATGATCTTGTTGTACATTTTAAGGTGAGCAGCACACATGTGGATGGGTTCCCTTTATCATGATGTTGTTTCATTTTGCACATACATAAATAGTAGGGAGTATATTTGTCATCCAATAAAAATGAACTATAATTGTTATCAAGTAATCACTAGACCTTCTAAAATTTGCCATTTGCTATTTTTTTTACTTACAGCTGTACTCCAGGAAAATTATAAAAAATGCTCCTTACCTTCCCCTGGGATGAAGGAGGCTCTCAATTAGAAATTACACTCATCTTTTCATCTGGTCCTTTTTCATACTTTTTTTCTGCTTTGACATTATCTTAGGGCTTCTAAACTTGAGTTTGCAACAGTCATTTAAAGGAATTTTTCATGTGCACTATGCTACTTCTGTTATATATACTGTAGGCGTTAAATCTATATAGACAGAATTGAAATGATATAAATCAAATCCGAAAACTTTATAAATATGACTGAATATTAAACAGTTCTATCACCCAGTGACAAGTGAAAACACAACTGATTCAATAATAGTTTAAATATAATAGTCCATAAAATCTTATCCTACTTTTCAGATAATTTCTTTTTTTTTGTTATGGGTTAAACGCAGTTTACATTTCATACCTTCTTTTAAGTGGCAGCTTAGCTTTATATTAGGACCCTAGGCACAGTGGTGATAATTCTAGTGTAGGCGGTCTTATTACTAACAGTTTTTTATACTGTCAGGACCTGGGCTTGATCTATTGGACATTCCTATCTGATCCATTGGACAACCCTGCCTTGTGTCTTGATTGCTGTTGAACCTTGAACTCCTTGCTCCTCCCATGAACTTCCTATACTGGCCTTGTCTCAGCACTTCCTCTTTGCCAGGTTATTGTGCCTTTTCAGCCAGTGCCTTGCTCTTTTTTGCCCTGCTGCTGTCTGTATTTTGCTACCACTCATGATTGATGCTTGGCCTTGACTACTCTACTGACTGATCCCAACCTGCAACTACTTGTTACCAACCTTTTGGATAGTTTACTGACCATGCTACCGTTTGATCCTTATCTGCTCATCCACTACTGGACCCTGGCTTGCTCACACCCTTGTGGGTCAAACCTGAGGACCGTGGCCTGGTACTAGCATGCAACTAAGTCCATCTCCACCATCAGAAGCTCTGGTGAACACCGCTAGTACTTAGACTCCACACCTCAGGTGAGCCTGTGTCATCTGCCAGGGTGACTGCCTGTGCACCTATCCTGCTGGTCGGTGGTAGCCCTGCAACTTCTATAGCAACTGGTCTTCAAGACTGACACCTGATTGTGACACCTACAACTCCCAAAGACATTTGAGGCTGGCTTAAAGGTAGAAGGCAGTGCTCTGGGCAGGTGTGTGGACTGTGGCAGAGGGGTTTAGAACCCTCTATTATTCTCGACACATATTAGTTTACAGCAAGAACAAATGCATGTTCAGGCAGGGAGAATTGACCTGGTGCTACTGCTGTACACACTCCTGTCTGAGAAGTGAAAAATTCATAATTCCTTTTTGATCACCCATTAAATAACAGAGAGCTTTTACTCTATGGATGTTTGTGACATGGCCTTGCTTGATGTGCCAGCACTTTAAAAGTACTGGCTAACCTTATTAACAGAGGCACATTATGACAGGGAGAGGCAGTGCTGCTGGTAGTGACCCCCCATCATTACCTATGCCTATTATTCCTCTGAACCAGTGTATGCAGGCGAGTCAATGGTTATTGTGCTTCTATACACTTGTGCTGTGAGCTAGTAGGAATCAGCAATGACTGGAGTCACTACCCACAACACTGTCTCTTACCATTTAGGCTTCATCACAGCACCACTGTATGTCTGCTGTCTGCATGTTACATTATGTAAACAATTACAGTACTGTTTTTGTATTGTTCCTGCACTTTAGCAATGCTGGCACATCTCTGTCACACATTCAAGAAGCAAGCAAGGGCAGTGCGGCAGACAGTGACTGTTTTTGCAGCCAGACAATCAATGGCTGTGATCAGGTCTTAGCGAAATTCTGCGCAGGAATATGCACCCATGGAAGTAAGAGTGACATAAGCAGCTATGTTTGTAGGTCAGACAAGAAAACATGACTGGGAGCCATTTCTGTATAGAAAGAAACAATCAGTGCCTGGTTGCATAAAGCAGGAATGACCCATGGTGCATCGCAAACAAGTTTAGGGAGCTGAAGTACAAAAAAATATATACAGTATTTAATGCACAAGCAATGTAAGCTCATTATACAATAATGGGTGTGCAGTATAGTGCAAACACTGTACTCTCTTCTTGATAATCTTGTACTCTAGGATGCTTAAAAATAGTTTCTTGAATATCAAAATGACATTAAATGTCTTTCAAAAGATTATATAATTGTGGGAGGTTCAAAAAATTTAAAGCACATGTCTATCTCCTTCATCCTTGTTTTTCTTAAAATAAAGTTTGTTTATTTTGAATAACACACAAGAAAAGCAGCAGTAAAATCTTGACAATCATTATCTATATCAGAAATGACAGTTCAACAACATAGCAGCAAACAGCAGAATAGCAGGGTGCATCAAACACAGAGGCACAGTAACAATAGATGTCATGAATTGGTAACTAGTTATTCTTTCTCTAAAAAATGGTGCAAATCACACTACATACAGTTTTATACAGGATTTATTTCATAAGAAACCACAAGGTCTAGTTTTTTTAAGAAAAATGGGGAAGGGAAGGGAGATTTCTAAATTAATTTTCACTAAATAAAATGATTTTCTGGATTGTTGTTGTTCCATTTCTTATGGTTTTCACAAATGTGCCTCTGTGTGTTTACATTACAGATGGATAGTGGGTCACCTGATAATGCATACTATGAAAGAAGTACAGGTCTAAGAAAGAAACAGAAACAAATCATGCTGCTTAACAAAGCTGTACACAGATGGTGGTCTGTTGCTCTCTTCAGTTCAGCAAAACCAACAGTAGATAGTGCTTTGCTTTTTTCTTGCTGACAGCTGCATTGCTTTGTAAATCGATGGAAGGTGTTTTTTTTTTTGTTTTGCTTTTTTAACAAAAACCTTCCACTGCACTTAACATATAAATATACTATAGATTTTCCTCTGCTACTTAACCTCATGAAGATCATACACACACACACAAAAACATACTGTATATACAAACTGCGTGTGTATATAAATATTGTAAACAAGTATAATATAATATTCATCCTATAGTTCCACTTAAAAAGTCCATATAATTTGTATTCCAAATGTCCAAAGTTCATCAGGAATACTTGCTTGTTGATCATATACAATCTTCTTCAAATTATAAATTGTAATCCACCGTGGCATGACATTTAAAATCACTTCTTGAACTACAGTCAAGTGTATTTTCCTATTCTGAAATGATGGAATTGTGCAATTTTTGCAATTTTGCAAATTAGAAGTCTTATTGAAGTCAATTGGGTATCCCAAACCAGGTACCAAGAAAAAATATGTATTACAAATAAAAAAAAAAAGATTGACATTTTTGCAGATTAGTTAGGGAAGCTCGTTGGCAGTATAATATAATATTCATCCTACCTGCCAGGATGATGAAAACATTATGAAATATTTGGAAAACAAGCTAGATAAATCAGAAATAAACCTGTGGCAGCTCCTAGCAGCCATAGATGCAATTGTGTGCAGATCTTCCTGGGGGGAAAAAACAGATTGTCATGTGTTATAGTTTTAGTGCCAGGAGCAATGGAACACAGAACACTATTGCATGAGCAACTCATTCTTTAAGTTGTACTATGGTTAGAAAGATAAAAAAATAGAGTTTGGTCTTTACGACTGGCAGAAGACTTGGACTGGAACAGTGCCTCTTATTATAAATAAGGGGCCAGGGATGCTGAGATATTTCTCAGAGTTTGGCCCTGAAAGTAACAAGAGCATTGGTGTGGCAAGGTAACAATTGTAGATTGCATAGGTGCACAGGTATCAGCTTTACATGTTTAAAATATGAAACAGAGATAGTAGGTAGAAGGGAAAAACCTGGTGGTCCCGATAGTCAAGCTAAGGGTGCTCAGCCAACAACAAAAGCAGATATAAGACAGATTCAGATTGAGTCGTTACCGCAAACTTTCATCAGTTAAACTAAGGTAAAAGGTTGGGACCCACTGACAGGCCTATTATGTTCATGGGGTTACCACACTACATGTGAACTTTAGGATCTTAGAGGAGCATATGAAAATGCTAAGATTTTAGAAAATGTCTAAATCTAGTATTCAAAGGGGAACTTCAGTCCTCTTTACAGTTGGTGCTTTCCCCCCATCTGGCACTGCCAAAATTAGGGTGAATGTACAGATGTGCCATGAGTCACTTCTGGGTCCCAAAGCCCAGACTTTTTTCTAGCAGAGACTCATGCCACACAGGGCCGTCTTAATAGCATCATGGGCCCCTGGGCAAAGTAATGCTCTGGCCCCTCTACCTCCTACATATCCCCCATGCACTCTGACCCCTCTACACCTCAAATATCCCCCCAGCACTCTGACCCCTTTATACCCTAGATATTCCACCCAGCACTGTAACGATATACCATAAGATACCCCTTGTATTGTGACACCACTACATCCCTGATACCCCCTACACTGTGGCCTCTCTACATCCCTGATACCTCTAGCACTATAGCCACCCAAGCTACCCCAAGCATTGCTACCCCCTATACACCCCAGATCCCACCCTCAGCATTGTTTTCCCCCATAATACACCCTTGATATTCCCCAGCATCATTATTCCATCTGTGTAGAACCCCCTTTTCCAGTGAAGATACAATGTAAACTTTTGGATCTGTGCCCCCCTTCAGCACTGCACTCACCTATACCAGTCACGCAGGCAGAAGGAGGGGCAAAGGAGGGAGCATCTCTCTGGGCATTCCAAGCCTTTCGGTGCAAACAGTGCTGGACAGCTGGGCTCACCATGACACAATCCACAATGTTACTTCAGCAGGTGGGCTCTCAGTGCTGCAGACTCAGCAGCTCCCACTCCAGCTCCTACCCCGCAGCCTTCGAGTCCCGAGCATTCAAGCTGCATGGGGCGGGGTCAGAGCATCACTGGTGCTCCGGCGCTGCCACTCCCTGCTGGCTGTGAAATAATAGGCATCGTTCTGCACAGAACGGCACACCGCTGCCAGCCTGCCTCCCCTGTGTATCCATCACTCTCAGTGCCATCATGGGGCCCCTAATTTTGGGGCAGCGTTGACTCAAGGACCAGCTTCTTTGGGGAAAGTGCAGGGCCCCCATGCTGCTGGGGCCCCTGGGCAGTGCCCAGGTGTGCCCTCTCATTAAGACAGCCCTGATGCCACATCTGTATGAACATGCTGGGGCCAGGACGTGCACAGACACAGTTAGAGATCTGCATTTCTTTGGCTCCTTCATGCATGTGTAGAAAATTTTGCACATATGCTCAGATCTTTGCTGAGCCCCAAATCACTGCAACACATTTTTGCAAATGTGGAGTCCATTGGCATGCATGAGCTATAATAGGTTACAGTGAGTGCATAACTCTTGCTTGGGCAGCAATATAGAAGATAAATTATATGGATGTACACATGATAAAATAGGGCATTGGTTCTTTAGTTTGCAATTTGTAGATTGTATTGATATTTAAAATTATTTATAGCTATTTACAGTTTATTTTTGTATTGCATACTTTAGATCACTTACCCACCAGTAATGCCTGAAGAAGTTGGAAATCAATTAAACAAGTCATCTTTCTTCAATGTCACCATTATGATATAGGTGGACTTTAGAAGACGGTATTCTCATTATTCAGATTAATAGGTAGGCAACATGGGTAATATAAGCATGGCGGTGTAGTGTTTTACAATGTGTGAGTTTTGTTGTATCAGAATTGATTATGTACTATTTTATGATTGTTTAAACAAAAACTACCAACATTCATTATAATGTTTGCACTTTATGACTCTTCCCAGTACCTTTTAAAGTCCTTTTAAGGTTTGGGAAGTCCATGCTACACGTGGGCAGTCTGGATGCATCTTAGTCACCACACCACCTACTGCATTGAAAACGCTCTCTGAAATAACACTGGTTAGTCAAGACAACACTTGGCATATTGAGTTAGTTCCAGCAACATGCCTAGTTAGAAAACCTAATATTCCATGGTGTCATCACTTCTTCTGATTTGTCCAGGACACTCTGCCGCTCACATAGTCTTTAGACAATGCCAGTGAATACTAGTTGTCATATGTGCAACCTGAGGTGCACCAGACCAGTGGACCAAAATTGCTTAATCTCGCTGGACTGATTTTTTTTTTTCCCCTGGTGGTCCTTCTGCTACTGACAGTAAAAGAATAATGAGGAAGCCTTTGGTATTGCCCAACAGTTATATTATCTCTCAAATATGAGTTAAGTTAAATGAGAGTTCTTTGACCATGAGTGACAACTTTAACACCATAACAAAATGTATTGGTTAGTAGTAAGAAGGTCTAAACTTATACACAGCAATCTATCTATTTATAGTACAGACAAAGGAAGAAAATCATAGGTTAAATGAAGGAATACAGTATATACCTCAAATGATACAAACAGCAAAACTAACAACAAATAGAACAAACATGTATACATTGCAAGTGCTATGAGGTGTCCTGATATTTACCAGTGTGGTTGTGTGTGGGCCCAGATTAGATGAATCTCTTCTCCTTCTGCCATCTCAGTTTCAAACTTAATCCTTTTTTTTAATTTATATCTTCTTTATTAATTTTCTTCATCATATAAAAAAATAGATTACATCCATATACAATATTAATGTTATATTTTCTTATTACTCATATAACATAATCTTTTCAATATCAAACATTTATTCAATTTCTTCGTTGGTCCTACTCTATCAAACTGGACATTTAAAGCATGTCTAATTTGGAGATATCTATAAAACTTTTGGTTAGGTACGTCATATTCCTGTCTTAAGGCGGCGGACGTTTTTAAGGTTCTTCCTTCGTATAGCTGAGCCAATCTAACTATCCCCTTTACTGCCCATTCCCTAATTTCCCCAACTGGCTCCAGTTCCTGTTATTTCACAGAGGCACATATTCTGTTACACCGCCCTGTCCTTCTAATGATCTTACTGCTTTCCATACTTTAATGGCCATCTTGACCGTGGGGGTTTTATTAACAAATGAGTTGGCTTCCAACACCTCTACCACTGTTTTATGGGGTGCCCCCAAAATCATCAGGCCTCCATTTGTGTCGCCTCCTGGCTATGTTCTTACTCCTATATGCTCCAGTTGTGCTGCCAGGAAGTAACAATGTGGATGTGGTATTGCCATTTCCCCCTCTCTTATTGGTAGTTGTAGGGTTTGTAACCTGATTCTAGCTTGTCCTCCTTTCCATATTAGTTCTCTAAACAAGGTGTCTATTTTCCTGAACCATTTTTTATGTATCCATATAGGTGCGTTATGCAACACATATAATAATTGTGGCATCCACAGCATTTTAATCAAATTACATCTCCCCGCGACCGACAGCGGGAGATGCCGCCAAATGTATTCCCTATATATTTGTTAAGGTCACTTGTTATATATATTCCTAAGTATTTCATACTCCCCACTATCTCCAACTGTGGGATTGCTACCAATGTCTGGATCCTCATTGGGTCTACCGGCATTAATGCTGATTTCTCCCAATTTATGACCAATCCTGAGAGTCTTCCAAATTCTCTGAAAATAGTCATTGCCTGTTTAATGGAGTGATCCGTGTCACCGAGGAAGAGGAGAACTGTGTCCGCATAGAGAGCAATCCTCTCCTCCCCAGTCGGTCTCACGAATCCCTCCATTTTTGTATCCGTTCTTATTGCAGTGGCCAATGGTTCCATTGCTAAAGAAAAAAGCAGGGGTGACAATGGACAATGGTGCCCCTCTCTAACTGAACCTTAGCTGAATAGTCATCGTTAACTCTAATTCTCGCACTAGGGCCGTTGTACAATATCTTGACCCACCTAATACATTTTGGACCAAACCCAAAAACTTCTAAAACATGCCAAATATACCCCCATTCCAGGCTGTCAAAAGCTTTGACCACATCTAAGGACATTACTGCTCTTGTGCCCCCATTCTCTATTGGCATTTGCAAGTTAAGAAATACCCTCCTAATATTCATGCTGGTTTATCTGCTCGGTATAAATCCAGTTTGATCCTGATGTATAAGTCTTGCAACAATTTTATTTAGCCTACCCACCATTATTTTAGCCAATATTTTAGCATCTGCACAGAGAAGGGAAATAGGTCAAACTTAATCTAATAAAAAAACAATTTCTCATAGTCTTGCACAGGGCCACCCTGATTGGTGGAACTATCTTACCCTTCTCCTCCCTTTGGGTGTATCTCATCCAGGATTGGACAATACCCCCATTCCTTGATTTAGCATAGCTCAGCCCCTCACTAGCACCTCCTCTTTTGGGAATTAGGCCAGGACATCACCTTCTCTTGAATGGGGCATTAGCTATGCAAGGTCATACTCTGTGAAAATTATCCACTCCTGAACAGATTGCCATATTCTCTTTTTTTTCACTAAATGCAACTCCCTCTTGAGGAACTACATTTGGCAAAGCAAAATCCAGAGAATTGCCCTCTCCTCCCTACACCTACGGAACTAGCCCACTTGAATATAGGCCTTGACTCATACCAGATTACAGTTAGAACAGTAATCTCCCATGTCCTATTCACAGCTAGAACTGCTCTTGCTAGTAAATGGAAATCCCCTGTTCTCCATACTACAAGAGAAATAACCACAAGGTTTAATATACAATGTCAATATGAAAAATGACTGTTATTTAAAAACATTTAAAGCGCCACAATTTATAAAACTATGGCAAGCTTTGTTCCGTCACCCAGAAGTGAAAGGAAAAAATAAAGAAATAAGGTAAGTTACCTAAACAGACTGACATGCTTGCTGCTTTTGGGAGAGGGTAGGTGGTTTTTAGTTAGCTGCCTAAATATTTAGAATGAAAACGCAAGAAATCCTGCTCAGTTTAAGCTGCAAGTCTTCTCAAAAGCAGACAGAACATAAACAGGTAGTAAGTATTCTTGAGATCTAGGCCACCTTTTAATTCAAAAGAATTTTAAGAAAGATCCATTGGAGTGCATATGTGTTTACGTAAGGATGTTGGTAAAAAAAAAACATATATATATATATATATATATATATATATATATATATATATATATATATATATATATGTATATATATATATATATATATATATATATACAGTGCTCAAAAAAATTAAAGAAACACTTTTGAATCAGAACTCCTGGGATATTGATCTGGTCAGGTAAGTGGCAGAGGGGAAGGGGTGTATACAGAGGGGGTTGTTAATCATTTTTTGGCTGCTTTGCTGTTAATTGAAATTAACAACAGGTGAACTAGATGGGAAACAACAAGACAACCTCCAAAACAGGAATGTTTTTTCAGGTGGAGGTGTCTGACGTTTTCCCTATTTTTCATTCTTTTCTGACTGTTTTTCACTAGTTTTGCATTTGGCTAGGGTCAGTGTCACTACTGGTAGCACAAGGTGATCCTTGGACCCTATAAAGGTTGCACAGGCAGTCCAACTCCTCCAGGATTGCACATCAATACGTGTCATTGCCAGAAGGTTTGTCCTGTCTCCCAGCACTGTCTCAAGAGCATGGAGGATATTCCAGGCAGTTACTCTAGGAGAGCTGTACAGAGCCGTAGAAGGTCCTTAACCCATCAGCAGGGCGGGTATATGCTTCTTTTGTACAAGGAAGAAACCAGATGAGCACTGCCAGAGCCCTACAAAATGACCTCCAGCAGGTCACTGGTGTGAATGTCTCTGACCAAACAATCAGAAACAGACTTCATGGGAGTGGCCTGATGGCCGACACCAGAATTGGCAGGTCCGTCACTGGTGCCCCATGCTTTTCACAGATTAGAGCAGGTTCACCCTGAGCATATGTGACAGACGTGAAAGGGTCTGGAGAAGGCGCAGATAACGTTATGCTGCCTGTAACATCGTTCAGCATGACCGGTTTGGTGGTGGGTCAGTGACGGTCTGGGGATGCATATCCATAGAGGGGCGCACAGACCTCTACAGGCTACACAATGGCACCCTGACTGCCATTAGGTATCGGAATGAAATCCTTGGACCCATTGTCAGACCCAACACTGGTGCAGTGGGTCCTGGGTTTCTCCTGGTGCACAACAATGCCCGGCCTCATGTGGCAAAAGCATGCAGCCAGTTCCTGGAGGATGAATAAATTGATACCATTGAATGGCCCCCACACTCACCTGACCTAAATCAAAAAGAACACCTCTGGGACATTATGTTTCGGTCCATCCGGTGCCACCAGGTTGCACCTCAGTCTGTTTAGGAGCTCAGTGATTCTCTGGTCCAGATCTGGGAGGAAATACTCCAGGACACCATCTTTCATCTCATTAGAAGCATGCCGTAATGTTGTTAGGCATGCATACAAGCACTTGGGGTCCATACAAACTAATGAGGATCATTTTGAGTTGTTGCAATGAAATTTCAGCAAAATGGACTAGCTTGCTGCATATTTTTTTCACTTTGATTTTAGGGGTGTCTTTGAAGTCAGCCCTCTGTAGGTGGATCATTTTCATCTCATCAAATGATGTGCCATCCTTTCATTTCTAACTCATTACCCAATCCATATCAGTATAGATATACAGCATAAGATGTTTGGCCGTTGAGATCTGATATGTTTTCAAAGTGTTCCTTTAATTTTTTTGAGCAGTGTATTTTCTGTAAGCTATAGGTCTTCAAAAAAATGTATAATGGTTATTGGGGTTGATTTACTTAAACTGGAATGCAAAATCTGGTGCAGATGTGCATGGTAGCTAATTAGCTTCTAACTTCAGCTTGTTCAGTTAAGCTTTGACAATAAAACCTTGAAGCTGATTTTCTAATTAGAGCTGCACCAGATTTTGCACTCTCCAGTTTTAGTAAATCACCTCCATTGTGTAACTATGTACCCAGCAGTTGCTTTTACAGTTATTTTGTATTTCTATTTTTTTATGCATTGGTAGAATATTATGCTTATAAATGCAATGTTTTTCTTGATAAAAATGTTTTTTAATTGTCTGAAATATAGAAAAACATAGATATAACATATGCACGTGTATTCCATGTATCAAAATGTTCCTTTGGAAATTTAAAGCATAATTTAGAGAAAACATAAATGTTAAACATTTTATGACTTCATTTAAAAAATATAGGAGCCTTGTTATAAAATACGTGTTGTTATATTCAGCACCATTACATTGTTAGAAAGTAATAAAAACAAGAGAAAATATCACATAGAAGGGATTAAAATGTGCCAACGGCTAATGTATTTGTGAAGACTTCTGGACACAAGGTAATGAGTTTAAGTTGCCTCCAGATCCACATCTATGATTAACAGAAAGTGACCTGAGGCAGAAGTGTATTTTTATTTTGGGGTCTGGAACTATAATAACAGTGGTTTACCAATATAGTCTTCCTGCAAAAATAACAAGAATAAAACACTTTTAATGCTTATTTGCATGTTTCTTTCTGAAGTCATGAAACTTTATTAAATGGCTGGAAAAATCCATGGAAAAGGCTTTAGTGAATTCTAATATTAGCAGTAATTCATCTGATGGAAATGTTTAAATAACTAATCAAATAGAGTGTGTTGTTGCTGTCACTGCATTTACTCTACTAGAATAAGGACAATTATTTTTCAGTAGTGCGAACCAATGGAAGTTGAAATAAAAAATGACATGGCTGAAAATATAGATTTTTTTTACAGTGACTGTTGTATGTGTTATAGCTTAGCCAATTGAGCTTTTGTTAGATTACAGTGTGCATAAGAAAAAATAAAAATAAAATCCAAGCAAATACAGTATGTGTCAACATATAAAATTACATTTTCTTAAGTGCACAGAATGTATGCAATACTATTTTTACTTCACATCCAGTACACATGTTAAAATGATTTTGCTGTTTGTAAAAAATGCTGGAAGTAAAGCTTAGAAACATACCAAAATATTTTTTAATTACATCTTGTGTACATCTAATTCTGAAAGCTTACAGATTACACTCATGTTTCAAACCAACATTAACAAAAAACAAATCGCTCGGCCATATGGGTTCAGCACTCAATAGTGTTTCATTCTAAGTTTTTTTTCAAAGCTATTTATTCGCAGAAAACTAGTCAATGTGTTGTGAAAGAAATCCAATTGTAAATCCCCAGAAGAGGAAACAGATGATTTTGTCTAGTTTATACAAGGCAATGATTTACAAATATTTAAGTGCGACTTGTTAGGTAGAAAAGAAAGCCTCTCTTAATGAAATTGAACATAAGGTATGTTTAAATAAATTCCCTTATAATATATCTGAGAATTAAAGGCAGATCAAACAGGCAGAATCACGGAGGCCAATTTATCAGGCATATGATAAGGCAATATTGCGTGTAAACTAGGCCATGCTCTACTGCATAACTCTTTTTTCTCTTGGGATAAAGAAGAGTAAACCAGTACATCAGTATTAATGGTGTTTATTATTTTCAACACTACATAAAATAGTAACCAAGGGCCAGATTCACAAACAGCGGCGCAAATTAAGTTACTCCAAACGTATGTCATTTAAGTTACGGCGCCTTATTTTTGTGTCGTAAGTGCCGTATCCACAGCGCATTTGCGCCCCAAATTGCGCAAGCGTAACTTAGATCCCGAGGCGTAAGGCGGGGTTATTGCAAGTGGGAAGGAAGCGGGCGTGCTCCATTGTAATGAGCCGTGACCCCATGCAAATGAAGGGCCGGCCATACTGCGCATGTGCGCACGAATCTGCACCTCACTGGGCGTGTGCAGAACTTGGCTCGGCGCAATGAGTGAGATAGGAAAAAGGCCAAGCGTACTTAGTTTGAGAATCACCCTGTGTATAAATAGCCCCAGACAAACACACTTCCCTTGCAAAAGTACATCCCTGTGTTCCCCTTCCTAGAGCAAGTTGCTTCTGCTCTGTCGTCTGTTGGTGTGTGTTGGTGAGTTTCGTGTTAGTTAAAAGATTTGGAGGAGTAGTAGAGTGTAGTAGTTGTGTGTTTTTTCTGATTGTATTTTGTGTTTGTTTTTTTTTATTAGTGAAGTGAACTCCTGCGCTGTCTAGAGTGAGGGGACAAGTGAAAAGTGGGGATACTGCTGCAAATAAAAAAGAGGTCTACCTCGATAGACAAAAAGTGATAATTGTAACAAGTGAAATATTTGCGCTGTAAAGTGTTATACAAATTAATGTGTGTGTGCATATAACCACATACATATACAAGTACAAAAAATGGGTGGGGAAAGTCCAAAAAAGGGGGAGTGACACTAATATACCGGTAAACAATATTGTTGAATAGTCATTAATCGAGGGCACAGTGCTGAAGGGGTCCAGGTACAACAAAATCCAACCATGTAGGGGTGCAGTTCATCAATACTTTATCCAATCAATAACGTTGTGAAGTGAAAAATGTTGAAAAACACAACAATAAAAATAAAATATAAAAATAGAAATAAAAATAAATATAAAAATAAAAATAAAAATAAAAATAAGAATAAGGGTCAAAGTATTTCAGAAGAAGGAGGCCTTGTATCCAAAAAGGGTGAAAGATAGAGAGTGAGCCGTAACCAAGATCTCATATATGCACCTCTAGTGATCCCAGCAGCTCACCTCTAATCTGGCAAGCTGGATTAAATCAGCCTGATCCTGATGGGTGTGGTCCATTGTTGAATATCACATACGGGTCTCCATAAAGTATATTACATGAAAAAGTAAAAGGAGTAGAAATGGTGTGATAACGTCACAGAGAGGGATAGCAATGTCTTCTGATTTAAACCAGTGGAGATGCACTCACATGTGGGTGAAAAAACTGGGGCTCTTATCCACGAACGCCAAGCTCGTCAGTCCCTCCTTCCTCTCCCTTACTGATTCTCCAGGGTTAGGAGTCCCGTGTCCCCAATGGTTCACGAGTCGGCTCTTGTTATGTATGAGGATCTCGGTGGTGTATGTGGGGTAAGAGAGAAGGACAAGCCTGATCGTGTGATATCATCAACAATAAACAAAAAAAAACCCCAGGAATGCCCAGGTAGTAATGCACTCACATGAACAATATAACATAAAAGACCTTCCTCCACGAGTGCGGACTCGCAATAAATCTGTGCCTCCAACACTTCCCCTCTATCTGTGGCTCAGTCCGGACACTCAGATGTGGCAGTCATACATGGGGGGAAGTGGAATAAACAACCACAGCGTAGCCCAGTCAGACGTGAAAAGTTTATTTTAAAAGCACTTAAAAACTCACATTTAAAATCGAAATTGCTGCATCAATCCGACGAGTGGCGAACTCGTATATCCAGTGGTCGGATGCTGGAGTGTGTCAAGCCCTCCAATCCCGACGCGTATCGTCAACATGTTACTTCATCAGGGGATGATGTAGGGGACACACTAACAGATATTTATAGTCTGTGAAATTGGGCGGCCATTTTGTAGAAGCCCATGTATCTCAATGGGGACAGAGATTATTTCAACCCACCTGCGCCATGTTGTTGGTTATATTCAATACTGTCGACATACAGGGAACCCGACGAATGCATCCACAGTATTGTCAGTCCCTACAGTGCAGGCAGGCGGATGGTGTGCCAAGGGCACAAAGAACCTATTACCAATGAAATATACAGAACGGGAAAGAGAATTAGGAACTCGAAAAGATAAGGAGAGGGGGGGTGGGGGGGAACGGAGGACGAGGGAATCCCCCTGGTGGCAGAGAATGGTATTGGAAACTGAAAACACAGACTGGGACGTAAGAGGCACTCGTGACAGAGCAAGCTCTCTTCAGTGCATGTTGCCAATAATTAGAAGACCTGGAAAGAGCATCTGGGGGACATATAGATATATATAATCCTGGAAGTGAGACGGTATACCATAGACAAAAGGATCCAAGCGGAAATATCCACAGGGCACAGGTGTCTATCTGTAAGGTATAAAGAGGCAGACATCTCTCTTCTCATCTGTTGCCACAGATAGATCAGTAATAGGGGTATACATACTTGGGATGTAGAATACCCAGCAGTCTGGATAATGATAGTCCACTGGTGAAAAAAATATATATATAAAAATAAAAATAAAAATAAAAATAAAGAACAAACAAAAATGTACTGAAGGCCGCAGCTGCATTCCAAACAGTATACCGCACCTTCCGTATTGCACCCAATAAATTCTCTGACCTCGTATTGGGTCCCATTACTATTGGACTGGAACTTAGTTACTTTCTGATTGGGTTTATTGGTATGGATGCATGAATAGCATCTTTTGCAAGGATAAAACCCTTTGCCCGTAAAGAAGGAAAATGCTTTTCTAGGGGGATCAATCACGTTCTTAACCAGTTGGTCACGTAAAGTAGGTGCTCTGGTGTATATAAACCTCGGTCTATTAGGCAAGATCTCCTTAAGGCCCGAGTCTGACTTTAGGATGTGCCAATGGCGTGCGATGATCTTCTCTACTTTTCTATGCTGTACATTGAATCCTAGAATAATGGGGACCTGATCTTTCTTAATGATAGGCTTAGGAGTCTCCAAAAGCTGACTTCTCGGTAGCTCAGATACTTCTCTTATTTTATCTTGGATGAAGGTTACTTCATAACCCTTCTCTATGAACAGTGCATCTCCACTGGTTGAAATCAGAAGACATTGCTATCCCTCTCTGTGACGTTATCACACCATTTGGTTTCTACTCCTTTTACTTTTTCATGTAATATACTTTATGGAGACCCATATGTGATATTCAACAACGGACCACACCCATCAGGATCAGGCTGATTTAATCCAGCTTGCCAGATTAGAGGTGTGCTGCTGGGATCACTAGAGGTGCATATATGAGATCTTGGTTACGGCTCACTCTCTATCTTTCACCCTTTTTGGATACAAGGCCTCCTTCTTCTGAAATACTTTGACCCTTATTCTTATTTTTATTTTTATTTTTATATTTATTTTTATTTCTATTTTTATATTTTATTTTTATTGTTGTGTTTTTCAACATTTTTCACTTCACAACGTTATTGATTGGATAAAGTATTGATGAACTGCACCCCTACATGGTTGGATTTTGTTGTACCTCGACCTCTTCAGCACTGTGCCCTCGATTAATGACTATTCAACAATATTGTTTACTGGTATATTAGTGTCACTCCCCCTTTTTTGCACTTTCCCCACCCATTTTTTGTACTTGTATATGTATGTGGTTATATGCACACACACATTAATTTGTATAACACTTTACAGCGCAAATATTTCACTTGTTACAATTATCACTTTTTGTCTATCGAGGTAGACCTCTTTTTTATTTGCAGCAGTATCCCCACTTTTCACTTGTCCCCTCACTCTAGACAGCGCAGGAGTTCACTTCACTTATATTTCACTTACCTTGCTTTACCACTCCAGCAGCAGTCATGGATATTTTCACCTTTGTTGAAAAACGAGAAGTCGATTTAGACCTCGTGTTCAACGATGAAGATACCCCTAAAAATACCAGTAATGTTGAACATTTAATACGCAAATTAGGACACGGCCTAGAAAAGAAGATTAACACCTGGTGGGACATCACCACCTTTTACCGGTATATTAAAGCTAACATTGTACCCAGACGGCTTAGGTGGGATGTACCCCCCAATGATGGCCTATGTGACCAGGAATCAATTGATGAATGGTTCAGGTTTTTCAATCTAAAAGGGATGGAGCTCTTACACCTCCTACTCAAAAGGAAACAGAAGAAGCTCCGCAAGATTGACTCAATACTAGCCACTCTTAAAACACAATTAGATACACATAAAGATACGGCGGAATTTACACGTCTTACCACCCAACTAAATAAAGATTTGGTGATCAAAGACTCGGAAGTTAAACTGAGAAAAAGTAAGAAATACACGAGAGACATCAACGACTATAAGAACGACCTGGTTTTCAAATGGCAAAATAAAGCTAAACCTCCAGGCCCCCCGGACCCCAGCTCCACTTTTTCCACGCCAGAAAGGGGAGCCCCACCTCTAACGAGGACACAGGCGACCTCTATCCCGCCACTTCTGGGGTGGGACCATAGGGGTAGGAGGGAAGAAAGGCCGAGGGATGATTATCCAAGAGATCCGCATGGTGAAGAAAGACAGAGATATGCAAGTAATGTCTCTCCTCATACCACTTGGAGGCAACACCAATCGTATGAACATACCCCACAGCAAGGTTGGAAAAAACCGAAAAGGAAAAACAAAAATAAAAAAAACACATAATAATTGGAATAAAGCAAACCCGGGACCAAGGGACAATAGAGAACCACCAGATGTACCCTATTAACAAACAAGAAGTCCGGACTATCCTAGAGGATATCACGAAAATAGAGAATATAGAAGAGACCAACACCATGGAGAACCACCGTACAGGAGAACCCCAACTTCAGAGGCCTACTATAGGCATGATCCACAATCTCAGATGAGACCAAGAGAGAGAAGTCCAGTGTACACCCAAAATTATTATGCCTCCTCGAGGGACATACGTGATACCCACAGAGACGTAAGGAGAGACCAAGACTTACGTCAAGAACACGGATACAATTACCCTTCGACTTTTTTAGATCGAGGGACAGTATACCATCCCCCAAGGAAACTGGAGGAACCGAAGCAAAAAAGTCCTATAAGAAAAGAGGCTGCCGAGCAGGGAAGAGAAAACAGAAGAAGAGACTAATGGGCGAAGGGATCTTTAACCTCACTGACACACCACTTACCACTGAAGAAATCCTAGTACTGGACAAGGGTCTGAAATATGCACCAGTGAAGAATTTGGATAAATTCCAAACCTACATTGGCATACAGAAATATGTTCGGAAACTAAATATAAAGAAATATATGTTAGAGAAACCCTTTGTGACCCAGACGAGGGATAATCAGCAGGTGGTGCACAGCCATTTGAGGAATAGATCGACCTTCAACCCTAAATTGAAAGATGGGAAACATATTGAGGTTTTTAAACAAATGGTAACTGAGGAAATTAAGAATTTAAATATCAAAAAAGTGGAAGAACCTATTTCTATGAAAACTGGCATTAGCAGACTTACTAAAAGGAAAGATCTCGTGATCAGACCCTCAGACAAGGGAGGAGGAATTGTCATTCTAACCACTGAACAATATCACATAAGGATGATGAAATTACTAGAAGATCCTGACACATACAGTGTGCTATCCAAAAATCCCATTTTTAAATGGAAAAAAGAGCTAGAACAAGTAGTTCAATTAGGCATTAGGAAGAATATTCTAGATAAAAGGGAGGCCAAATATCTTGTCCCAGAGGCCTGTAGAACCCCCATTATCTACGCGCTGCCTAAAATTCATAAGGACATAGTTACCCCCCCATTTCGCCCTATAGTGAACGGGATTGAGTCTTTAACAGCCAGACTTGGCCAATATGTCGACCGATACTTACAGCCGGCCGTGCAGAAAACGCGTGCGTACCTTAAAGACACGAAAGAAATGCTGAGACTTCTAGATGGTAGAGGTAATAATGGACCACTTCTGATGGCGACGGCGGACGTATCCTCCTTATATACTATCATCCCTCACCATCTAGCTTGTGATGCCACAAAATGGGGCCTTCGCCAATACACCAAGCTCCCATGCCTCCAAAGGAAATATTTGATCAAATGCCTGGACTTTTGCCTCAAGCATAGTCACTTCTGGTACAGTAATCAATATTACCTACAAAGAACCGGGGTCGCAATGGGGGCAAAGTTTGCACCTAGCGTAGCAGGACTGTTTATGTCCAAGTGGGAGGAAGAGTCCGTTTTTTCTGATGCTCCACCAGATCTTCTAATGTATAAAAGATACATAGACAATATTTTCGTTTTATGGAAGGGTGACCAACTGGTTAAGAACGTGATTGATCCCCCTAGAAAAGCATTTTCCTTCTTTACGGGCAAAGGGTTTTATCCTTGCAAAAAAATGCTATTCATGCATCCATACCAATAAACCCAATCAGAAAGTAACTAAGTTCCAGTCCAATAGTAATGGGACCCAATACGAGGTCAGAGAATTTATTGGGTGCAATACGGAAGGTGCGGTATACTGTTTGGAATGCAGCTGCGGCCTTCAGTACATTGGGCGCACTAAAAGGCTCCTGAGGATCCGCATTAAGGAGCATGTCAAAAACATAGAATGCGGTTTTCCCAAACACAGTGTATCCCGTCACTTTGCCGAAGTACACCAAAATGACCCCACACACTTGAAAATCTGATTCTCCTGTGAGGACAGGTAAGTTTTGGGTTTGTCTATCTGGTGATTAGCATGTGTGGGTGGGGGAAGGGAAGATGTGCCAAGTGTGTGGATCCTCCAACCTGTGATTGTTTTGTGTCCTCCACAGATGGCCAGGAGATTGCTGGGCCATCAGGCCAGGAGATTGCTGGGCCATCAGACCAGGCTGCTGCACCATCCCCTGGACAACAGGCTGCAGAAGAGTCCCAAGAAGGGCAGGAGTCCCCAGGGGAGGGGAGTGGCCACACCTCCCCTCATGAGGAGATTGAGGGGGAGGAGGATGAGGGGGTGGAGGCTGAGGATGAAGATATGGACATTGCCAGGCAAGTCCTTTTGGCCTCGGATTTGTTGACCCTTGAGGCTACCCCTGAGGCTGGCAGCAGTCAGGCCACCATCAGGGGTAGGCCCTCCCACTCCTCCCCCAACAGGCCTCAACCCACAAGGGTCTCTCTCTCCCCTCCTCCCAGGCCACAAGCCTCAGCTGCAGGCAGGATGGCGACCCATGAGACCAGGGGGGTGGCCGAGCGTCTGCTGGCCAATCTGCAGAGGGACAATGCTCAGAAGACCCGCAATCTGGCTCAGATCAAACAGACTGTGAGCCAGATGGAGGACAGCTTGGGTTCAATTAAGGAGTCACTCACTGATGTGGCCACAAACTCCTTGGCGGTCATCACATGCCTTTGTGACCTGCAGACCACCACAACAGGCGTGGCCCAGGAGGTGAGTACCCTGACCCAGGCTGTCCAGAACAATACAGCTGCCCTCACTCTCAGTCTGACCAGGATAGCAGTGGCTTTGGAGGGCAGGCCAGCAAGAGGACAGTCACCAGGGGAGGCTCCTCCTTCCCCTGCTCACCCACCCCCCCAAGATGATCCTCCTTCCCCTGCTCACCCACCCCCCCAGGATGATCCTCCTTCCCCTGCTCACACCCCCCAGGAGGCTCCCCTGGTTGGCCATGGCCATGCCCGTGGGCGGCCCAGGCGTAGCTTACGCCGCCACCGTTAATTTGTGGGGGTACTTTTGATTTTTTTTTTGTATACTGTACTTATGATTTGTTTAATGTGTGTGAATGATATGTGAATGTGCGGGTGGCATTCCTGATTAAATAAGGGTGTCACCCTCAGTTTTGGTGGAGTAGGGATCCCCAGGACCAGGGAGAAGTGATCCCAGGTCCATGTGAATGGTGTATGAATGCACAGTGACATAATTGGAGCCATGGCGGGGTGTTACTGCTCCCAAGTACCATTGGGGGTACTTGGATCTAATCCAATTAGATGTGCATGTGATGTGTCTGTGCTAGGGACCACAGTGGTGTGCATTCATGCATTCTCATTGTGACATGATTAATGTGTGTGTTTACTGTGCAAAGATGCATTCTGCGAGGCGTCTCCTGACTGCTGTTCCCTCAGAAGAGGGGGTACCCTCGGTTACTGAAGTCACTAGTATAGTTATGAGCATGGATGCCCCTGGCATGTTGGCATACAGATTGTTGTCCTGCAAGTGTGTGTGCTCAGCTCTTCCTTAATGGTGTTGCTTTAGCTGACCTTTACACGGCTTGTGTAAAATTAGGGCACCTTTTATAAAGTGTAATTTTACACCATGAAACTAACAGAAGCGCACAGGGCGTAATCTACGCCGCACACACTTAATTTTGTGGATCGCCTTATCTCCCTCATTTGCATCTTTGCCTATCAAAACAGCGGCGTGTCTAGCGTATTTTGCGTGTGAAGAAGCGCCGGTGTAATTATTTTAGGTAGGACGGAAAAACCTGGATTTCAGGCGTATCTCGTTTTGAGGATCAGGCGCAAAAATACCCGCATAGCGCAAATTTCAATTACGCCGTGCATCTCGAGTTAAGTCGGCGCATCTGCTTTGTGAATCTGGCCCCAAGTCAACATTTCTGCTGTTATAAAAAAACATGGAAAGCACATAAACACATTTTTTCAATTTAGCCTTTTTTTTTGTTTTCAAATAATTGCACATAACACCAAACATGTATGAAGACTTTAGGCAACCAATTATTTTTTTAATTATTAGCCAATCATTCACCTCAAAAGTAAAGGTGATAACATATCCTTTATCATTATTCAGTATTTGACTTTTATAGAGATGAGAAGTGTTTCAGAAAAATGATCTATCAAATCTTTGAGCATAAGGACAAGAAATACAGATGAGGCCTTGTTGATCCATGTCTGCAATATGATGTTGTTGTGTTTGTACACAGATGCATATCTTAGATGTTGCCTATAGGGATAATCAATTAAGGAAACGTAAAGTTAACCCCTTCCCGACCAGCTGCCACAGTTTTACTGTGACAGGTTGGCTCCCCTGGGCAAAACGCTACCTTACATTGCTTCGCCTTTTGGCCACTAGGGTCCGCAATTTCCCCCGTAGGCACGTGCGCACACCTGAGGCTTGACGTGATGACCGCCAGGCACCTGCGATAGCTCATGACAGAGCAAGAACCAGGATCTGTGTGTGTAAACACACAGATCCCAGTTCTCTCAGGGAAGAGAAGTCTGATCATATGTTCATAATAAATATGAACTCTCTCTCTCCTAGTCAGTCCCATCCCCCCCACAGTTAGAACACACCTAGGGAACAAGTTAACGTCTTGATCTCCCCCTAGTGTTAACCCCTTCCCTGCCAGTGACATTTATAAAGTAATTGGTGCATTTTTATAGCACGGATCACTGTATAATTGTCACTGGTTCCATTAAATTTGTCAAAAGTGTCCACCGCAATGTTGCAGTCCCAATAAAATTTTCTGATCACTGCCATCACTAGTAAAATAATAATAATAATAAAAATGCCATAAGTCTATCCCCTATTTTGTAAACACCCTAACTTTTGTGCAATTAAATTCCATATATACGGTATATGCCTAAATTGAGGTATTTATTAGATTAAAAAAATGTGATATTTATTATAGCAAAAAGTAAAAGATATTGGGGCTGACTTACTAAAAACAATGCTCTGCGCCGGTTCATGGCTTAATTAGTGCACCAGATGAATCCTTAATTAGGCGCATGAACCGGCGTAGCAGCGGGCGCAATGCAATTAATATGTAAAGCCGCCGCCTAACTCCCTTTAGAAGTCTATGGGAGAAATCAAAAGTGTTAATTTTAAAGGTGAATATGCAAATTGTTGTCCTAAAAAGTGTTTGGGGACCTGTATCAATGCTTTTTTTTATTTTTTAAAACATCCGTTTTTTCGGGAGCTTAAAGTGCAACAATAAAAGTGAAAATTCCTTTAAATTTCGTACCTAGGGGGGTGTAAAGTAAGCATGTGAAATAGCGCATGTTTCCCGTACTTAGAACTGTTTCTGTTTAAAATGACATTCTGAAGGAAAAAAAGTCATTTGAAAAATGACTCGCGGCTATAATGAATTGTCGGCTCCCGGCAATTCAGAGCCAATTCATTCATAAAAAAAAAAAGCGTGGGTTCCCCCCAAATTCCATTACCAGGCCCTTCCCCCTCTCCTGAACCGTACCAGGCCACATGCTCTCAACATGGGGAGGATGCTTTGGGGTCCCCCCTAAAGGACCTTGTCCCCATGTTGATGGGGACAAGGGCCTCATCCCCACAACCCTGGCCGGTGGTTGTGGGGGTCTGCGGGTGGGGGGCTTATCAGAATCTGGAAGACCCCTTTAACAAAGGGGACCCCCAGATCCTGCCCCCCCTGTGTGAAATGGTAATGGGGTGCATTTTATCTCTACCATTTCACCCAAAAAAAGTGTCAAAAATGTAAAAAAAGACAATAGCCGGTTTTTGACAATTCGTTTATTAATGTCTTCTTTCCGCGCTTCTTCTTCTTCCATCTTCTTCTTTTCTGCTTTCATTCAGGTTTCTTCCTTCATCTTCTTCTTCCTCTGCTTCTTTCTTGGGTATTCTCATCCGCATCTTGCACCGGCTTCTTCCTCCATCTTCTTCTCCTTCAGTCTTCTCGTCCGCATCTTCTTCCCCGGATGATCCGCTTCCAATTGAAGTTCCCGCTGTGTAATGCTCCTGTGACCCCCCCCTGACGCACATGTACCACACAGGAATTTCTTATTTCTTATGGCTTTCCCCGTGGCGTCAGAGGGGGTGGGGTCACAGGAGCGTCAGACAGCGGGAACTTCAATTGGAAGCGGATCGTCCAGGGAAGAAGAAGCCATGCAAGATGCGGACGATCCGCTTGCAATTAAAGTTCCCGCTGTGTGACGCTCCTGTGACCCCGCCCCCCTCTGATGCACATGCACCACACGGGGACTTTCTTATGACTTTCCCCATGGCGTCAGAGGGGGCGGGGTCACAGGAGCGTCACACAGCAAGAACTTCAATTGCAAGCGGATCGTCCGGGGAATAAGAAGCCGTGCAAGATGTGGACGAGAAGACTGAAGGAAGGAGAAGAAGATGGAGGAAAATGAAGCGCGTAATGAAGACATTAATAAAGGAATTGTCAAAAACCGGCTATTGTCTTTTTTTACATTTTTGACACTTTTTTTTGGTGAAATGGTAGAGGTACAATGTATCCCATTACCATTTCACAAAGGGGGGGGGATCTGGGGGTCCCCTTTGTTAAAGGGGTCTTCCAGATTCCGATAAGCCCCCTGCCCACAGACCCCCACAACCACCGGCCAGGGTTGTGGGGATGAGGCCCTTGATCCCAAAGCACCCTCCCCATGTTGAAGGCATGTGGCCTGGTACAGTTCAGGAGAGGGGGCGCTCTCTCGTCCCCCCCCTCTTTTCTGTGGCCGGCCAGGTTGCGTGCTCGGATAAGGGGTCTGGTGTGGATTTTTGGGGGAACTCCAGGCCATTTTGTTTTATTAAATTAGGCATGGAGTTCCCCTTAAAATCCATACCAGACCTGAAGGGCCTGGTATGGATATTTGGGGGGAACCCCACGTTATTTTTTTTTATTTGACGGCGGGGTTCCCCTTAATATCCATAGCAGACCTGAAGGGCCTGGTAATTGAATTTGGGGGGGACCCCCACATTTTTTTTTATGAGCAATGACTGTATTCTTTATAGCCATGAGTACTTTTAAATTACTTTTTTTTTTCCTTCAGAAATTACATCTTGTACAGGGACAGTTCTATGCACGGTTTCATGAATTAAAAAAATAACAAAGCAGTAAAGTTAGCCCAATTTTTAGGAATAATGTGAAAGACGATGTTACACCGAGTAAATAGATACCTTAATTGGATGACAAAGAGTTATCTTAAACTCAACGGTTCAAAAACAGAACGTCTCCTGTTTCGTGCCAATCGGAAAAATCATCCGGCAACAACATGGACATTCTGGGAAAAATCATCACCCCCAGCACCAAAGTCAAGAGTCTCGGAGTAATTTTCGACACTTACATGGCAATGGATGCACAAATTGGGTCAGTAGTCAGCGGATCACATCATCTGCTGCGCCTACTACGCAGACTCATCCCCTTTATCCCAAAAGAGGACATTCAGTCGTAGTGGGAACAATTATTAACTCCAGACTCGACGATGCAAATGCCCTCTATCTTGGACTCCCAAAGTATCAAATCACTCGTCTGCAAGTCGTTCAAAATACGGCCGATCGACTGGTGACTGGGAAAAAAACGTGGGAATCAATCTCACCTTCACTGAGATCCCTTCACTGATTGCCAGTAAAAGACAGAGGGCCATATTCTCGTAGATTTCCGGCGGGCGGCGCGTAAGCCATTTACACTCCGCCTCCCCAACCTACAGGAGCAAGTGCTGTATTCCCCAAACACTTGCTCCGTAGTTTGGGGCGGCGGAGTGTATTTGGCCCGGCGTATCCCCGCGTATCTCCAAGGGGGCGGCTTCTATTTAAATTAAGCGCGCCCCCGATTCTAACGAACTGCGCATGCGCCGGGCTTAAAATAGCCCAGTGCGCATTCTCCAGTTCTCGGCGTAAAACGTCAATGACGCCGACATGTGCGTCATTGACGTAAAGTCGTATTCAAGAACGACTTAGTAAAACGATGTTCCCGATGGGAAAACACGACGCGGACCGGACGCCATACTTAACATGGCCTACGTGGGACTGGCGTAAGGTTACCCCTCATATAGCAGGGTTAACCTTACGCCTACGCAAACGACGTAAGCGACGGTTACGCGACGCAAATTCGTTCGGGAATCGGCGTATCAGGCTCATTTGCATAAACAAATGAGACCTGAACGTAAACGCCACCTAGCGGCCGGCGGAGTAATTACATTTAAGATCCGAAAGTGTAAGTGACTTACACATGTCGGATCTTCAGTGTATCTATGCGAAAATGATTCTAAGAATCACTCGCATAGATACACTGGACAAAAAAGAGAGATACGATGGAGTATCCTGAGATACTCCATCGTAACTTTACTCAGAATATGGCCCAGAATCACTTTCAAAGCACTCTGTCTTACGCATAAGTGTATTCTAGGAAATTCCCCCCAATATCTATGTGAAAAACTAAAAGCTCACAACCCCAATCGCATTCTGCGATCCACAAACCAAAATCTACTTCAGATTCCCAAAGCCAAGTATAGGTCCAAAGGAGAAAGAAGATTTGCGGTCCAAGGACCTAGACTGTGGAACGCGCTACCAACCAGCATCCGGTTAGAGGAGAACCACTTGGCATTCAGAAGAAAGATCAAAACCCATTTCTTCTGAGATCATGGATACCAAGCGCCCAGAGGCGATTCAGTTTGCATGTGTTGCGCTATATAAGTTTCTCACTCACTCACTCACTCACTAACTTGTCACGCTTTAATATTGTACACACTCATGGAATGGCGCCAACCTTCGGGGGTTAAAAATCTCCATAGGCGACGCTTGAATTTTATTTACAGGTTACCAGTTTAGAGATACAGAGGAGGTCTAGTGCTAAAATTATTGCTCTCGCTCTAATGCACGTGTCAATACCTCACATGTGTGGTTTGAACGGCGTTTACATATGTGGGTGGGACTTACATGGGCCTTTGCTTCTGAGTGTGAGCTACTAGGGACAGGGGCGTCTTTTTTTTTGTAGTTTTGCACTTTTTTTCCTTTTTTTTTTGATCACTTTTATTCCTATTACAAGAAATGTAAACATCCCTTGTAAAAGGACTAGTGTGTGACAGGTCCTCTTTAAGGAGAGAGGTGGGGTCAATAAGACCCCACATCTGTCCTCCAGGCTGGAAAGCATGAGATCGGAAAAAAAAAAACACTGATCTCATGCTTTCAGCCGCAATCATGTTCGTTCAGCACAGTGGTGTAGTGGATAGCATTTATTATTACCATATTGCTGGTCAATGACCGGGCCACTTTTTGCGATTCGTCACTGCGTCAGTTTAACTGACAATTGTGCAATCGTGCGACGTGACTCCCAAACAAAATTGGCGTACTTTTTTTCCCACAGATAGAGCTTTCTTTTGGTGGTATTTGATCACCTCTGCGTTTTTTATTTTTTGTGCTATAAACAAAAATAGAGCGACAATTTAGAAAAAATGAATATTTTTTACTTTTTGCTATAATAAATATCCCCAAAAATATATATAAAAAAACTATTTTTTTCCTCAGTTTAGGCCGATACGTATTCTTCTACATATTTTTGGTATAAAAATATCGCAATAAGCGTTTATTGATTGGTTTGCGCAAAAGTTATAGCGTCTACAAAATAGGGGATAGTTTTATGGCATTTTTACTAGTAATGGCGGCGATCATCGATTTTTATCAGTATTGCGACCTTATGGCGGACACATCGGACACTATTGACACATTTTTGGGACCATTGACATTTTTATAGCGATCAGTGCTATAAAAATGCATTGATTACTATAAAAATGCCACTGGCAGGGAAGGGGGTTAACACTAGGGGTCAAGTAAGGGGTCAATTATGTTCCCTGTGTGTGTTCTAACTGAAGGGGGGGTGAGACTGACTTGGGGAAATGACAGATCGCTGTCCATACATTGTATGAACAGACGATCAGGCATTTCTCCCCCTGACAGGACCGGGAGCTGTGTGTTTACACACACAGCTCCCAGTTCTCGCTCTGTAATGAGCAAGCACGGGTGCCCTGCCATGATCGCGCCCTCCGGGCACCCGCGTCGGGACCAGGGGCGAGCAGGGGACGCTGATCATAAAAAGGGACTCCGCACCAAAAAAAAAAGAAAAAAAAGGCGTGGGTTCCCCTTCAGGAGCATATCAGGCCCTTAGGTTTGGTATGGATTGTAAGGGGGAACACCTACGCCGAAAAAACGACGTGGGGGTTCCCCCCAAGATCCATACCAAACCCTTATCCGAGCATGCTGCCTGGCCGGACAGGAATGGGGGTGGGGACGAGCGCCCGCCCCCCCCCCCCCTCCTGAGCCGTACCAGACCACATGCCCTCAACGTGGGGGGGGTGGGTGCTTTGGGGCAGGGGGGTTCTGCGCCCCCCAACCCAAAGCACCTTGTTCCCATGTTGATGAGGACAAGGGCCTCTTCCCAACAACCCTGGCCATTGGTTGCAGGGTCTTCGGGCGGGGGACTTATCGGAATCTGGGAGCCCACTTTAATAAGGGGGCCCCCAGATACCGGCCCCCCACCCTATGTGAATGAGTATGGGCTACATCGTACCCCTACCCATTCACCTGGTGGAAAAATGTTAAGTTAAAAAAACACACTACACAGGTTTTTGAAGCAATTTATTAGTCAGCTGGGGGGTCGCGGCGGGGCCCCCTCCCCCTTTAAGCTCTTTTACATGTGGAGGGGGGGTGCGCCCGGTCTTCTCCATCGTTTTCTGCCGGGGGGAGCCGGTCTCCTCCGCCGCCTTCTGCCGGGGCACCCTACCCCTTTAAGCTCTTTTACATGTGGGGGGGGTGCGCCTGGTCTTCTCTGTCGTTTTCTGCCCGGGGGGGAGTACGGTCTCCTCCGCCACCTTCTGCCGGGACACCCTCCCCCTTTAAGCTCTTTTACATTGGTACCACCCAGTGACCCCACCCCTGGTTACATCAGATTGATGGGAATGTGATGTAACAAAGGGTGGGGTCGCTGGGTGGCATCACCCGGTGACCACGCCCCATGCCCACACGGCATTACAGCGGGAGAGCTTGTCGTGTCAAAATTGCTAGAAGGGGGCGTGTCCGAACGTGAAGCAGGGAGGACGTGTGGAAGCTGAGCTCCGTTCTGACAGAGCGAATCCACCGCCATCCTTGCCTTAATCTACACCTTACTCAAGAACAAAAGCAAAGCCTGCCTTGGGAGGCTACCTGGGGTAGGCCCGGAGTGTTTTTGGGGCACAATTACCGAGGATTCCGGGTCGTGGCCGGAGGGAGACTCGCTCCACGCCGCCGCCATCTTGCGGCCTACCCTACCTCCGGAGCCCGCGGCGCCTGCATACTACCCATCGGAGAGAAGTACTGCCTACACCACCAGAAGGGGCACCCCCGGAGGCTACAACCTACCCGCTCTGCTAGGGATATACCCCTGAAATCCCGGCCGTGGAGCGTGGCGTTCTGCGGCGCCATCCTGCGGCCTACACTACATCCGGAGCCCGCGGCGCCTGCATCCTGCCCATCGGAGGGGAGAGCTGCTTCCACCAGCAACCGAGGCCCCGGAGGCCACAACCTGCCCGCTCTGCTGGAGAGCGGCCCCGAAAATCCAGCCGTGGATCGCGGAGCTATGAGGCGCCACCCTGCGGCCTACTATCCGGGC
This sequence comes from Rana temporaria, assembly GCF_905171775.1. Classification (NCBI taxonomy): domain Eukaryota; kingdom Metazoa; phylum Chordata; class Amphibia; order Anura; family Ranidae; genus Rana; species Rana temporaria. Next base: position 225,861,311 of record NC_053493.1, read on the forward strand.
TCTTCTTCCAGCGGGTCACAGTGAGTAGCCAGGCTCCGGCCTACCCCTGACCTACTGACTTTCTGGGCTGTCTCTGGCTTGCGGCCAGGTGTGGGGATACGACCGCGGCTTGGGGGGTGACATTGGGCCCTCACAGACTCTGAGATCAATCAGCCAGCTCCCCCCTCTCAGGAAAATCAGCGGCTTCGGCCTACTCCTGGAGGTCGGCGGAGACATTGCTACTCCACGCACTCCCAGACTTCTCAGATAGCCGAACTACCCCTATTCCCTGATCAGTGCCTCGTTGGACTCACCCACAGAATACTGGGCTCATTCATTAACCGCTGTCTGAATTAATCCCAGGAACACTTGCATCCAGAAAATTTTAATGTAGTCCACCAATCTAGAGAGCAAAGGGGGAGCGCTATTGCTACGCACCCAATGGCTTTGTGACACCGCTGCCCCACTCCAGATGCATAAACCGCTAACAATTGTAACAACATCGCCGCTTCAGGAGTGACCCTCCTTAGGAGAGACTAGCCGCAGACAGAGATGGACACTTGAGAGCGGAGCCCCATACCGGTGGGACACTTAGCAACACAAAGCAGCAGACCAGGCGAATCGCACGACCAGTGACCAGTTCCCACACCCTTGAGTAACACTCAGACCATGACAAGGAAGAGGAAGGAAGACAGAAAGCCGCACAAACTGACGGAATTCTTCCCGCTCAGTCAGCATGGAGATAGGCGGAATAGCGTCGGTGTGTCATCCACGCCGACGCGCCCTGCTCGCTCTCCTCCCCTCTCCTCTGCCTCACATAGCAGGCATAGTGGATCCCAGGGCAGCCCACAATCATACCCAGACACTCCACAAACAGCCAGTCCAGCAAAGGCTAGGTTTAGGATGGAGGAGCCACAATGCAGCCCAGTGCCGGGACCTGATGCTGATTCGGGGGATGACACGAGGGAACTACCTGCTCAGATCGAAAAATTCCCCACCACAAACCAGCCTGTCATGGATACCATGCTGAAGGACATGCTGCTCTCCCTCAGGAGCACCATCCAGGCAGACATGATGTCCTGCATGAATAAGTTTAACAAAAACATACAAGCAGTGGAATCGAGGGTGGAACATATTGAAACCAAGATGGGCGAATACGCCACTACGATCAATGATCTGGTAGACGCCCAGGAACAGGGAGAAGATGAGTTGGAGGGTGTCAAAGCTAAATTAGCAGACTTGGAAGACAGGAGTAGGAGAAGTCCCTGAATCAGGACAGCAAGGTGAGCTCAAAACCTACGCCACCACTATGTTCTCGGAGCTACTCCCAGATCTCACAGCGATCGACATTACGATCGACAGGATCCATCGTCTCCCGAAACCATCTTATCTTCCCGAAAATATACCCAGAGATGTTATCCTGAGAATGCACTTCTTTCACGTTAAGGAGCAATTAATGGCGGTCATGCGCTCCAAAGAGTATATCAACAATTGCAATTCTACGCCGATCTTTCTCAGTATACCCTGAAAAAACGGAGGAATCTGGCTACTATAACTAAGGCACTGAGAAATCATCAGATAACCTATAGATGGGGCTTTCCAACTAGCATCACCATTACTAAAGAGGGCAGAAACCATGTGGTGAATTCGCTGGATGGTGGCTTGGTCTTACTCAGAGCATGGAATATTCTCCCTGATGCAGCAAACGATACTGACGCTGTGAAAAAACCGAAACCTGTGACCCAGGAGTGGACGAAGGTCACCGCCAAAAACTCTACAAAACACACCTAAAGCCTGGCTTACATGACCGCAGTACTGAGTCCCGCTGAGGAGGGGCTTGGCTTTCTCTAACACAAACGTTTTCCCCCCAATTGTGCCTGAGCAGCTTCTTGCTGCACTTTGAGATACTGTTGTTCTCGCTTGACCAATTGGTCAGTTCTTCAGTTAAATGTTTGCTACGGCTCTGATGCCGGAATTACAACCTTGTTTTTCTATTTTCTTTCTCAACTTATTTCGTTTAGTACTTTTGTCTTGTTTTTTTCCGTCCGCCGAAGCGCACCCGGAGGGCCGGCTGGCCATCCACCAAGATCCGTCTGAGATTTCACTTATTGAACAATCACCTCACTACCTGCTACCTGGATTCGACTGTGAACCTCCATGGAGCGCCACCGACACCGATGAAACCCAAAGCCGTATGGCCATCTTCACAACCGTGAGTAATATGATTACACTCACTATGTGCTTATACAAGTGCTGGGACTGCTCTATATACACATTGAGGGAGTCTGCTCAACTTCCACCTCACCTCTCTCCAATAGGGAGCTCTCATATCAATGATACTACTCAGGTATTATGGGAGTAACGTTCCTATCCATCAATACTAAGGGACTAAACCACCCCGTAAAGCGTAGGGAAATGTGGGCCGAAGCCCTGCAACATGGAGGAGACATCCTGTGCGCCCAGGAAACGCATTTCTGCACCTCAGCACAACCCCACTGCTCTCACAAAAATTTTCCACATGTTTTCACGGCGAGTGCCGACATTAAGAAGCGGGGCGTCCTCACGGCTATACGAGACTCAGTATCCTTTAAATTACACAAGGAAATCAGTGATAGCAATGGAAGATTCCTGATCATAATATGTGACTTTAACTCACATATTATCACAGTCACATATACGCTGGTCAACGTATACTTCCCTAACCGTCATCAATTACGCTTCATCAACAGACTTATGAAAAGGTTGAGCGTATCAGGAAAGGCGCCTTGCTCGTCTGTGGAGACTTCAACCTGGTCCCTGACCGATCCATGGATTCTACTTACACACCCTCCCGGGTGGGTCCTTCGCTTCAGCAAACAATACGACAACACAGTCTATTTGATGCTTGGAGGTGTCAACATGCTGATGAAAAGGACTTCACCTTTTTTTCATCCCCGCATAGATCTTATTCGAGGATTGACTTATTCTTGGTTGACTTTGGCCTGTTAAACAAAACTACCAAAACGGCCATCAATGCTATCACCTGGTCGGACCACGCGTCCATCTCTCTCTCACTAGCTGACGCTTTTTCAGTGGGTACATGCCCAGTATGGAGAGCTAACCCCTCACTCCTACAACTACCAGACTCGAAAGCCTCCTTGGAGGATCATTTGAAGGAATTCTTTGAGGTTAATGTGAACTCAGTTAGCGACTGTTCTGTTTTGTGGAATGCTCATAAAGCTTACATGAGAGGAATATTTATTAAGATTGGAGCAGGGGTAAAGAGGCGGAGGCAAAAACGTATCAAAGACTTAACCAGTGAAATTGAAGTTTTAGAAGACCAGAACAAAAAGGCCCCATCTCTTTCGATCTCTAATAAACTCACGAAGCTACGATGTGATCTTAGACTATGCCTTCTGGATGACTTTGAGAAATCATCTAGACGACTTAAAGCCCAATTTTACGCTAATAGTAACAAAGCAGGCAAAATCTTAGCTCGTCGACTCCGCGGCTATAGATATAAATCTAAGATACTCTTCATCATCCACCCCACGTCTAGAATTAAACATTACCATCCTAGGGATATAGCGGATGCTTTTAGCAGCTACTATGCCTCCCTCTACAATCTCGAGCAGGACCCCCACACCTATCAACCTAAACCTGCCCTGATAGATGACTTTTTGTCCAGGCTGTCACTTCCCCGTCTCACATCCGATCAACTCCAGATGCTAAATTCCCCATTTTCCACACAGGAAGTTCACAGGGCCATAGATTCTCTGCCATCTAATAAATCCCCAGGCCCAGATGGGTTTATAGGGGAATATTATAAAACATTTAAACTAATATTGTCTCCCTACCTGGTTGAGGTGTTCAATGGTGCGGTTGCCTCGGCCTCTTTCCCCTCAGAAATGTTGAAAGCATTGATTATTACTTTACCCAAGCCAGGGAAGGATCCAACTGAACCGCAAAATTTTCGGCCCATCTCGCTTCTTAATATAGACTTAAAGTTGTATGCTAAACTCATTGCCCTTCGTTTGAATACAGTTCTCCCGGGCCTGGTGCATCCTGATCAATCTGGCTTCACGATGGGACGCCAGACGTCGGATGCCACCAGGCGCTTAATCAACATTATCCACTGCTTAAATAGAACAAGAACGCCTTCTCTGCTCCTCGCTTTGGATGCAGAGAAGGCGTTCGATAGAGTTCACTGGGGCTACTTAGCTAAGGTGCTGAGTGCTTTTGGCTTTACAGGATCAATTTTATCGGCCATTATAGCGTTGTATACCTGTCCGATGGCACAGGTGTTCACGTCTGGAGTTTTATCCACACCATTCCAAATCACAAATGGCACACGCCAGGGTTGCCCGCTCTCACCACTGATCTTCAACTTGGTGATGGAACCCCTGGCGTGTTACATTCGCGAACACCCACAGATCTCTGGTTTTAAAACCCCCAGATCCACACATAAGATCAGCCTTTTTGCGGACGACGTAATATTGATACTGTCGGATGTGGAGAGATCCCTGGCTTCGGTACATCAGGTATTGCAAATATTCGGTCAAATGTCTTATTACAAGGTCAATGAACACAAATCCTACATTTTGGGCTTAAACATAAGTGATGGTCTACAGAAAAAGCTAGCCAACTCCTTTCCATATACTTGGGACAAGGTGGGGATAAAATATTTAGGCATCACCCTAACACCAACAACCGCCACCTTGGTCAGAGCCAACTACACGCCCTTTCTGGACAGGCTTAGGGGCAAATTGCAGGAGCTGGCGAAAACTGAATTATCCTGGTCACCCAGACCACCCAGATTGGCGGCCTTTAAGATGGTAGTACTGCCGCAGATGATATATATGTTTAGAACGCTCCCTATTCCAGTGCCAAAATCCTTTTTCAATGCCGCACAATCACTTCTCAGCAAATATTTATGGCAAGGTCGGAGGGCCCGTTGTGCATTCTCCAAACTAGTCAAGTCTAGACGAGCGGGAGGAGTGGGCATGGTGGTGCTAAGGGATTACTACATAGCAACTCTTCTAGCCCAAATTAAAGCATGGTTTCCAAATTCAGGGCATAGGAGATGGTCGGAATTAGAGAGTTATCAGATACCAGGTCATGATCTATACACCTTCCTCATAATGTCTCGTAGCGTCAATCTGCAACGGGACGAGTTTTCCCCGACAATTCTGGCGTCGCTTCAGGGGTGGGAGGTATTTACCTCTCTTAGTTTTCACCAACAAGTGTGCTCAAAGGTACCTGTCCCGATCCAGTGTCTAACCAGTGCAATTCCTAATGTGAATTTGGACGAATGGGTGGCCAAAGGGATAAGAGACGTAACGGACTTAATGGTAGGCCTGGCCCTAAAATCATTTCGTGCTCTTCAATTGGAATTTGGCTTATCGGCTAAAGATGTTTACTATTATTTGCAGATTAGTCACCTTTTGCGAACTCATCCGATAAAGACCATCTCCTTGCCATGGCAGGTCACCTTGTTCTACACTAGCCCTACAGTCAAGACTAGGGGTATTTCTATGTTCTACATGTTACTCAATGATAAAGAGGTCTTTACTAAATCTTCAGCAGTACTTGAGTGGGAAAGGGAGTGGGGTACAGCATATTCCGCTGAACAGTGGCACAGGGCTTTTAACATAACATATACGGCTACAAAATGTGTGAACTTGTGGGAACTTAACCAGAAAATTTTATTAAGATGGTACTTAACTCCCTCTAGAATAGCAAAATTCGCCCCACAGGTCCCGAACTGTTGCTGGAGGTTGTGTGGGAATTTAGGAACTCTGTTCCATATTTTCTGGGATTGTCCTTTGGTGACTAAATACTGGAAGGATGTCTTTTAGGTTATACTCGATGTCCTAGGTCTACCACTACCAATGGAGCCAGGTATGGCTTTGCTTTCGTTGGGTATTGAGTCTCTCCCCCCTGATAAAAGAATAATAGCCACACACATTCTCCTAAGTGCGAGAATAGTACTCGCCCGCCACTGGAAACAAGTAAATCCCCCTCCCCTACTAGAGGTGATCACGACTACCCACACTCATGCCACATACGAACTACTATTCGCCTCCTCGCAAAATTCCATACATAAAATACGCCCCCTGTGGCAACTATGGCTTGATTGGTACGAGCGGTACAAGATTCTTTGAATACAAATTTTGCAGAATATAGAATTTTGATTCCTTAACTCTTCAAAACGAGGTTTGTTGCCTCCATTGGTGTGGTGGAGGGCGGACGGAGTGTTGCGCTTGTTTATTTTGTTTATTTTACTTTTGTACCTTGTTTCTACTGTTTTATAGTATCTTAAATTTATTTTCTTTGTTATGTTATTTTCTATGATTTCTTGGCCCATTAGGCCTTCTAAAAGTACTTGAACGCTTCATTTGAGATTACATTGCTAAGTAATGAACGTATATGTTGCTGTTGCATCAGCTATGGGCCTCGAGCCTTGTTATCTGCTACTTGAAAAATTTTCAATAAAAACGTATTGAAAGATAAAATTGCTAGAAGAGAAGACCCCCCCCCCCGCGGAGCCCAGCAGAAGAGGGAACCGAGAAGACAGCAGAGGAGAAGACCGGGCCCCACGCTGGAGCCCGGCAGAAGAGGGAACAGAGAAGACAGCGAAGGAGAAGACCGGGCCCTGCGTTGGAGCCCGGTAGAATAGGGAACAGAGAAGACAGCGGAGGAGAAGACCGGGCCCCGTGCTGGAGCCTGGCAGAAGAGGGAACAGAGAAGACCTGCCCCCCCCTGCAGAAAATGGCAGAGAAGACCGGGCCTTCCCCCCCTTGTAAAAGAGCTTAAAGAAGAAAGGGGGGTCCAGCAGAAGACCCCCCAGCTGACTAATAAATGACTTCAAAAACCTGTGTAGTGTGTTTTTTTAACTTAACATTTTCCCCCCAGGTGAATGGGTACCCCATACTCATTCACATAGGGTGGGGGCCAGCATCTGGGGGCCACCTTATTAAAGGGGGCTCCTAGATTCCAATAAGCCCCCACCCACAGATCCCGACAACCAATGGCCAGGGTTGTCGGGAAGAGGCCCTTGTCCCTATTGACATGGGGACAAGAGTGCTTTAGGGTGGGGGTGCAATGCCCCCTGCCCCAAAGCACACACTCCCCCATGTTGAGGGCATGTGGCCTGGTACGGCTCCGGAGGGGGGGTGCTTGCTCGTCCCCACCCCCATTCCTGTCCGGCCAGGCGGTGTGCTCGGATAAGGGTTTGGTATGGATCTTGGGGGAACCCCCACGCCGTTTTTTCAGCGTAGGTTTTCCCCCTTACGATCCAGACCAAACCTAAGGGCCTGATGTGCTCTTGGAGGGGAACCCACGCTGCGGAGTTCCCCTTCATGGCCAGCATAAGCTGAAAACGATTCGGGCATTCACGTGCGCCACTTCAAGCTACGCCGCTTGATATTTACCAACATTTTGCCGGTGTAGTGAAGCGGCGTGCGTAAGTGGCCGAATCTGCTGCTCCCGGAGGTTTAAACGTACTTGCCTGCGTAGCCGCTCGTTTTCACAAAAATCACTTTCACTTTCAATTCGGCCCTTAAAACTTAAACATACACATGTCACTACACTTTCCCAAATCACCCCACATCCCCCCTAATAAACTCTCTCACAAACACCTTAATTTCTAAATGCTGTGCGCCAGGTCCATAGAGGCGCACCATGTGCCCCCTCTTGGGCGCACTAGGCATTATAGTAAATAAGGAATTGTGCTGCTTTAGCAGCGCATTCCTTTAGTAAATCTCAAAACGGCTGTTGCTCCAGCCTTTGCTCCATGATCCAACCTAACTTTAAAAGTCAAGCTATTTTCTGCCGCAGAGAAATAAATGTTAAAACATAGATGAAAAGGTAAACTTAGCCTTTAAAATAAACAAAATAAAATCAACCAATAATAGCAGTTTAAGTTTTTGAGATTACTATGAGTAGATAATATTTCAGAGCAATCTGAAAATGAAAATGGTGTAAAAAAATATGTTCTTGGATTAAAGATAATAAACCCCTTAGCAAATCATCCACTTATCAATTTGCAAGTGTAGGCTGCTGATCACAATGGTGCATTCAACAACAGAAACATTAAAATTGTCCCACGCTGCTGAGTATGAAAGATCAATTCTGCCCCCGGAATTAGTGGGAGTTTATTGTATCCTTTTTTCAAATTTGCAAACCCAAACTAAACAGATAACCCTACTGAACTCTATAAGTGAAACATACAAAAATGCATTATTCAAACAAAATGTTTTAGTGACTCAGCTCTGCAGTGTGAGCCTCTACTGGCTAAAGCACCATTGCACCCTGCAGCTTTTGCCGCCATGGTAAAATTGCAATCAATGGTCCAGATTCAGGTAGCAATTGCGTCTGCGTAACCATAGTTACGCATCGCAATTGCTTACTTGCGCCTGCGTTTCGAATGCTCCTGATTCAGGAACCTCGTTACCCCGACGGCAGCCTAAGATATGACAAGCATAAGGCTCTTATGCCAGTCATATCGTAGGCTGCATTCTTACGATGGCCGCTAGGGGGGTGTTCCCGTAGTGGTCAGCGTATAGTATGCAAATTGCATACTAACGCCGATTCACAACCCTACGCGAGCCCTGCGTACGCAGTTTACGTTGTTTGCACACGCCGGTTTTTGCATAAGGCTGCCCCTGCTATTAGCAGGGGCAGCCAATGCTACGTATACCCGTCGTTCCCGCGTTGCGTTTTTGAAAAATTACGTAGTTTGCGTAAGTGAATCGTGAATGGCGCTGGACGCCATTCACGTTCACTTTGAAGCAAATGACGTCCTTGCGACGTCATTTACCGCAATGCACGTCGGGAAAGTTTCCCGACAGAGCATGAGCACTATGCTCGGCGCGGGAACGCGCCTAATTTAAATGATCCACGCCCCCTACGGGATCATTTAAATTACGCGCCCTTACGCCGGGCATTTTTCCGGAGTGCACACGCAATTTACGGAGCTACTGCTCCGTGAATCAAGCGTAGCGCAGGAAATTTACGGAGGCGCAGTGTTAAAACGGTACACTGCGCCTCCGTAAGAAAGGGGCAAGTCGTACCTGAATCTGGGCCAATGCTACTACTTACAACCATAAATATTGATATTTATGGTTGTAAGTAGTAGCATTGGTTGTATTTTTTTGTTGTTGTTTGTTATTTGGACCAGTTAAAATGAAATACCTGTATATATACCGAAATGACACCTAATTAATTCAATGTTCAATACAAAAATGTAATGCTCGAATATATATAATATTCCATATGCAAAGAAAATATAAAAAATATAAAAGACAGTACAATTATAATGTTATAAAAATAAGTCCAATAGCAGTCCTCTTTAACCACTTTCAGGCCGCCCACCACACATATACTGCAGAAGGGCAGCCTGGCTGTGCGAATCAACGTACCTGTACGTCGGTCCATGCATGACATACAGTGGGCAGGTGCGTGCCCCCAGGTCCGGTGGACTTGATGTCCGTTGCCCACCCACGATCGTGGTACAGAGAGGCATAACAGGGTTCTGCCTATGTAAAAAAGGGGATCCCCATTTTGACAGGGGACAATTCTGAGATCTGCTGTACCTAGCGATCAGTAATAACGATCTCTGTGTTGTCCCAGTAAGCCCATCCCCCACACAGTTAGAACACATCCAGGGAGCACAGTTAACCCATTGATCGCCCCCTAGTGTTAACCCCTTCCCTGCCAGTATCATTTATATATTCAGTGCATTTTTTTTAGCACTGATGACTGTAATAATGTCACTGGTCTGTGCTGATAATCAGCACATTGATTATCTGTGCAGCCCCCATCACAGGTGCCCATAAGTTCCCAATCACTGTCTTTTAGCTGCTAGCCAGTACCCCATAAAGAATGCCTGTCAGTGCCCAAAGTGCCAATCAATGCCTTTAAATGTGCCAATCATTGCCCATAAAAGTGCCAATCAGTGCCCCAATGGTAATGCCTGTCAGTGCCCTTCATATGCCAGTCAGTAGCTCCTCATCAGTGCTGCCTATCCAGTGCCATCTATCAGTGTACAACAGTGCCACCTATCAGTGTCCATCAGTGCCGCCTATCAGTGCCATCAGTGCTGCCTATCAGTGCACCTATTAGTCCCCATCAGTGCCGCCTATCAGTGGCCATTCTGTTTTTTTTAGCAAAAAAAATGGTGGTGATCAAATACCACCAAAAGAAAGCTCTAGTTGTGGCAAGAAAATTATAAAAAATGTAGTTTGGGTACAGTGTTGCATGACAGCGCAATTGTCATTCTAAGTGCGACAACACTGAAAGCTGAAAATTGTCCTGGGCAGGAGGGGGGAAAGTGCTCGGAATTGAAGTGGTTAATAATCAACCTATGACACCTAGAAATACTAATAGAAAGGTCAGAGTAGGAGGGGAGGAAATCGCATAGTGGACCAGTTCTTTCCGAAAGGCGAGGGAGTCTGAGAGGTAATTTTTTGCCACATTTTAGCGGTAACTACAGAGGTAACTCAGACCTACAAGGTAATAAACTGTATACAGCTCAGAGCTGGCAAAATAAATCTGATTATGGATAAATCCCAAAATATAATAATTATCAGGCCCTAAGTGATTATTTGGAAGTAGATGGGTTCCCACAAAACCCTAACCACCACCTTTTTTGGGAGGGGGAGGGGCAAAGGCAGAGGACAAAATTGTCCATACATCCAAAATCATCAATGGGACATGATAAGAGATAGGATAGGAACAAGACAAGAAGAGGTTGTAGAGCAGGACGAAGGGTCCAGTACAAAAAAAACACAGGCGAGATTATTAAATCAAGGGATATTAAATTTGAGTATGGTGAATCTAACTAAAAATGAATTACATAATCTAAAACAGGTCCTGAAATGCACTCCTTAAGGACCAGTTAATAAGTTTAATGTTTATATTGATACACATAAATATATTAGGAAGTTGAACTTGAAAGAAACCCTTTCTAAATAACCCTGTCACTTCTATTAGTAATTCTAATTCTAATAGTATGTGGAATTGATAGTGTTCTGCGAAATAAATCAATTTGTAACCCCCCCTGAGAAATAACCATTATGTTAAGGTCTAGTTCTGAAAGATTTAAAACAGATTAAACCCAGGAAAGATTTTAGGAATAGACATATTAGAGATGAAATATAAAGCCTTGAACGTTGCAAAGACATTATAATTAGGCCGGCAGATAATGGGGGAGGGGTGGTGATTTTAGATAGAGAGTTTTCCCCCTAACAGTTAAGCAATATGTTCTTTGATCAGATGACATATACCAAATTATCCAAAGATCCCACACTGAGATTCAAAGGTGAACTGAAATCTTTAATAGACTTTGGATACAAAACCCATGTTTTAACTAATAAAGAAAAAAGATACTAAGTACCGAGTGCCTGTAGAATCCCTATTAACTATACACTCCCCAAGAAACATAAAGATGACAAACACCCGCCTGCACGACCCATAGTAAATGGTATTGGTTTGGTTACAGCTAGACTGGGGGGAATATCTAGACAAATTCCTCCAGCCTAGTGTTGTAAAAACAAAGACATTTTTGAAAGACACCAAGGATTTGTTGTGTTCACTAAATAGAATAGAATTAGGGGTAGACACACCTGCCTTTCTAGTAACGGCGGATATGTCCTCCTTGTACACGATTATTCATCATGACGATGCCCTGTTGGCATGCGCTCGTCACATTCAATGCCGTCGACGCCATCTTGCTTCACCCTACCTATGCCGTGGAAGCTACCTTGCATGCCTCAAAGTCATTTCGAGCATGCACGGGTTTCCACGGCGACAGGTAAGTCTACACACTCTCGGGTTTCTTGTCGGGGAAACAGGCCGACAAGAATCTCAACGAGAAAATAGAGAGCAGGTTCTCTTTTTTTCTCGTTGAGATTCTGGCCAGATTTCCAGACGAGAAACCTGAAAGCCTCGTAAACACGCTCGGTTTACTCGGCAAGAAAGCTCTGCCAGCAGTTTTCTTGATGGTTCTTGCCGAGAAAACTGAGCGTGTGTACGAGGCTTAAGAAATATACCACAGGGACAATTGATGTGGATTAAGCACAATTGTACTTATGATCAGGATTTTATTGAACAATTCCAACCGATTAAGGAGAATTTTTTCCAGAAAGGCTACTCTAAAGGTTGGATTGGAGCAGGAGATCAAAAATATATTGAAGGTCCCAAAGAATAAGTGTTTGGTAATTAAGGTAAAAAATTCAAATGATGCAAAACAATGGTGTTTTAGATCAGACTTCCATGACCAATATAAAGACATTGGGGGTTATTTACTAAAGGCAAATCCACTTTGCACTACAAGTGCAAACTACAAGTGCAAAGTGCACTTGAAATTGCACTGAAAGTGCACTTGGAAGTTCAGTCACTGTAAATCTGAGGGGTAGATCTGAAATGGGGGGAAGCTCTGCTGATTTTATCATCCAATCATGTGCTAGCTAAAATGCTGTTTTTTATTTTCCTTGCATGTCCCCCTTGGATCTACAGTGACTGCACCTCCCAGTGCACTTGTAGTGCAAAGTGGATTTGCCTTTCATAAATAACCCCCAGTGTTTCCAATAAATATCCTCAATGGGGGTTACTTATGAAAGGCAAATCCATGTTGCACTACAAGTGCAAACTACAAATGCAAATTGCACTTGAAATTGCACCAAAAGTGCACATGGAAGTGCAGTTGCTGTAAAGGGAAAGTGAATTTGCCTTTAGAAAACGTTTGCCTTTTGGCACGTTTTACTAATGGATCGTACTCTGGGTTCTGTTTTACCCAGTACACCTTCCTTTATATACAGGAGAGCACCAAGTTTTGGCGAAAAGGTGGTAAAAAAATATTAGATCCACCAGTTACATCTTTCTTCACAGGTAGAAAGGGCTTCCTCGCTTGTAGCAGATGTAAAGCCATCATACTGCCAGAGGTTATGTGAGGAGACGTACAGCATTTAGGCTCAGTTTCCACTAGTGCAACTTGTTAAGTGGCTTGGGACTGCAAAGTCACATTACAAGTTGTACACCATGATTTCCAATGATTACCATTCATATCTGTGCGACTTCAAGTCACAGGAACTTCAAAGTAGCCAATGCACTACTTTGGTCCCACCTTGATGCAACTTGAGGTCCATAGACCTCAAGAATACACAGGCATTGCATCAAGTCGCATCAAAATTGAAGCAAAGTCGTGCGACGTTGTGGTTGCAATAGTGGAAACCTAGTCTTAACGCACCTTCTACAGCCCGAGAGTTTGATATTAATCACCTTAGCACATGTGACATTACACATGTAGTGTATGCACAGCTATGCTATGTCCGTGTGGTTTGTTGTATATAGGATGCACCAAACGCACTTTGAAAATAAGAGTAGGTGAACATATACAACATATACTGTATTTGCTGGCGTTTAAGACTACCTTTTACACTTAAAAAAAAAATGGGCAAAAAGCGGGGGTCGTCTTATACGCCGGGTCAGCTGCTCGGATGTCTGCTGGATGTGCGGTAATACGGTATGTAGCTTTGGCTACCTACAGTATATACTGCTTAGTCAATCCCGGTGAACGATGTATTCAAATGAATACAGAGCCTGCTTGGATTGGAGTAACAACCTCTGCCAATCCTACATACAGTAGCCTGCTCGGATTGGCTTTGAGAGTCAGAGAGGAATGGGCTGATGATGTAACAGCCTCTGCCAATCCAAGCAGGCTTTCTATTCATTAATATAATACATTGCTCGCTGTAATTGGCTCCAGCAAGAAGTAAGAAGAATATGGCTCCAGCTCCAGCAAGAATGAAGAAGAATATGGCTCCAGAAGGAAGAAATATGAAGCGTCGGAAGGAAGGTAGTCTTACACGGTGAGTACAGGCAAGAAATCGTAAAAAACGGTAGAATTAGGGGGTCGTCTTATATGCCTGGTCGCCTTATACACCGGCAAATACGGTAATTAAAGTATACAAATATCAAAGTGGGGGTTATTTACTAAAGGCAAATCCACTTTGCACTACAAATGCAAACTACAAGTGCAAAGTGCACTTGGAAATGCAGTCACTGTAGATCCGAGGGGGATATGCAAGGAAAATAAAAAACAGCATTTTAGCTTGCACATTATTGGATAATAAAATCAGCAGAGCTTCCCCTCATTTCAGATCTACCCTTAGATTTTTACAGCGACTGCACTTCCAAGTGCAATTTCAAGTGCACTTTTCACTTGTAGTTTGCACTTATAGTACAAAGTGGATTTGCATTTCCTAAATAACCCCCCAGTGGGCCAGATTCACAAAAGAGATACGACGGCGTATCTCCTGATACGCCGTTGTATCTCTGAGATACGATTGTCGTATCTATGCGCCTAATTCATAGAATCAGGTTACGCATAGATCTCCCTAAGATCCGACAGGTGTAAGTGACTTACACCGTCGGATCTTAGGCTGCAATTCTAGGCCGGCCGCTAGGTGGCGATTCCATTGTGGTCGGCGTAGAATATGCAAATTACTAGTTACGCCGATTCACGAACGTCCGCTTTGCCCGTCGCTGTAAATTTACGCCGTTTCCGTAGAGATACGCTGCATAAAACTAAAGCTGCCCTCTAGGTGGTCTAGCCAATGTTAAGTATGGCCGTCGTTCCCGCGTCGAAATTTGAAATTTCACGTTGTTTGCGTAAGTCATCCGTGAATGGCGCTGGATGCCATTTACGTTAACGTCGAAACCAATGACGTCCTTGCGACGTCATTTAGCGCAATGCACGTTGGGAAATTTTAGGGATGGAGCATGCGCAGTACGTTCGGCGCGGGAACGCACCTAATTTAAATGGTCCCCACCCCCATTTGAATTAGGCGGGCTTGCGCCGGGCGGATTTACGCTACGCCACCGCAAGTTTACAGGCAAATGCTTTGTGAATCAAGCACTTACGCTGAAAACTTGCGCCGGTGTAACGTAAATGTAATACGTTACGCCGCCGCAGCGTAGGGCGATTCTACGTAAATCTGGCCCTATGTGTCAAATCACTTTAGACACCATCATCATAGAGATCTGAGGGGTCTTTATTTTGGGGAGTTGAAAGAGTGACAGCATCTTGAAGGGTTTTAAATTGGGTTAGGGACCTCTCCAAGTGCGGAACTAAATGGATATATTTATTACAAACTTTAGAGCCTGCAGGTTTAAATATAGAATTAATTTAAACTGCTTCATTAGTGATTATTAAATTGTATAATATTGAGTGTGGAGATATATGATTTTTTATGAATTTTTATTATTGGGTCTTTTTTTTTTCTTTTAGTATATTTATTAAGATTTTTCAGAGGAAGGTATAAAATATATATTTATATATCATAGACAAGTATCGGATATCCACAAAAGCTTTGAAACAAACAGCATAGCCTTCACAGAGTAGAACAAGAAAAAAAAAAGAAATAAAAGTAATAGACAATCAGCCTTGACAGCATGACAAAATATAACAAAATATGGTAACTAACTAATAATTTGCACCAGGAGCTGAAGCTGGTAGACATTCTAAGGCCTCGTACACACGGCCGAGGAACTCGACGTGCCAAACACATCGAGTTCCTCGGCCAGTTCAGCACTGAAGCCGCCGAGGAGCTCGGCGGGGCGAGAGCTCCCATAGAACAACGAGGAAATAGAGAACATGTTCTCTATTTCCTCGCCGAGCTCCTCGTCGGCTTCCTCGGCCGAAAGTGTACACACGGCCGGGTTTCTCGGCAGAATTCAGCCAGAAACTCGGTCGGAAGCTGAATTCTGCCGAGGAAACTGGTCGTGTGTATGGGGCCAAACAGGATGAGGGAGAGACTATTATGCCCCGTATACTCGGTCGTTTTTCAGCCTGAAAAAAAATGACATTTTCAGCATGTCCAAAAAACAAAGTTTTTCCAACTTCATCATTAAAAACGATGTTGCCCACACACCATCGTTTTTAAAAAATGATGAACAAAGAGTGGTGAAGTACAACACGTACAACGGCACTCTTAGACCCCATTCACACCTGAAGCCTCAAGCTACAAAACGCTGGAGGGGAAAAAAATCTATTATTCTCTATGGAGATGGTTCACATCTCCACTACAAAACGCCTGAAGCCAGAAGTTCCAAAAAGCCTGAAGCTCAAACAAGTTCTGGGACTTTTTTTTAGGCAGATTTGGGCGTTTTTCTGCTTTTTACATTGGTGACCCTAGACCTGTCCAAAATCGCGGTAAAAAAACGCCACAAAAATCCCGGCAAAACGCAGGAAAAAATGCCGCAAAAATCGCGATAAAAAACGCGGAAAATGCTACGCTCAGGTGTGAATGCAACCTGAAGGGGAAGTTCTATTCGCCTTTGGGCTGCCTTTAGCTGATTCCATGTTAGTAAAATACGATTCACACTTTTTTGTCTGTTACAGCGTGATGAATGTGCTTACTCCATTATAAATAGTAGTTTTACCAGAACGAGCACTCCCGTCTCATAACTCGCTTCTGGGCATGCGCGGGTTTAAAACGTTGTTTTAGCCCACACACGATCATTTTTTACAACCCGAAAAACGACATTTTAAGAAGCCGAAAAACAATGTGAAACACACACACACACACACACAATGATTTTAAATGACGTTTTTAAAAATGTCATTTTTTTCATGCCGAAAAGTGACCGTTTGTACGCGGCATTAAGGTTAATAACACACACACATTTCAGCTCAGAAAGAGTGGTAAAAGAACAAATTAAGTACATGTAATGCCGGGGGGGGGGGGGGGTCAGGTGGGTTCTGGGATTCAGGGGTATCATGGATCCTAAGTTTACCCAGTGTGTTGGTAAGATCCACCCACAAGTATCAGTCTGGGTGTCATATGTATATCCTTGTTTTTTTAAATGTATAGTATGGGGGTTATTTACTAAAGGCAAATCCACTTTGCCCTACAAGTGCAAACTTAAAGTGCTAAGTGCACTTTAAATTGCACTGAAAGTGCACTTGGAAGTACAGTCGATGTAGATCTAAGGGGGACATGTAAGGAAAATAAATAACAGCATTTTAGCTTGCACATGATTGGATGATAAAATCAGCAGAGCTTCCCCTCAGATTTACAGTGACTGCATTTCCAAGTGCACTTTCAGTGCAATTTCAAGTGCACTTTGTAGTGCAAAGTGGATTTGCCTTTTCATAAATAACTCCCATGTCTAAATGTTTTAAATGTATATTTTTAGTATATGTGTCTAATATTGAGCTTTGCTTTAACTACTTTATGGAATTTTAACCAGGTTTTAATACCTGTATGTATTTTTAATTAGATTCATTAACACTGTTATGTACGCTGTTTGTTGCTCTTTTCCAAGGTCAGAGTACTGTTATGGCAATACTTTTTTTTATTTTTTTTTACCCCGATGAGTACTATCATTGTCTGTATATTTAGAGATGCACAGAGCTATAGATGGAAATGAGGGAATAATTGCACAGATGGACAAAACATTTTAAATAATGCTCAGATTTGAAGTTGAGAAGTTAATTGTTGCCACTCCTGTAGTTGTTTGTATAGAGGATTGAGCTTAGCACAGCTGGTTAGTAATTGCTGACTTTGGAAGAGGTTAATGGCTCAGAGGCAGAGTGTTGATAAGTCTGGTTGCTGTACCGTGTAGTCACCCCCTGTGACAAAGTCAGAAGGGACAAAATGTACATCAGGGTGTGACTGGATGGCAACTGGAATCATTGCATTAACATTGTGATGGCGATTGCCGTTTCCCTGGATAGTTGTCAGCCAACGTGGAGGTGGTGAGACTGAAGGGGATCGTTTGATTATGTTATGAGTAGGGATGAGCCGAACACCCCCCCCCCCCGTTCGGTTCGCACCAGAACCTTTCGAACGAACCGAACGTTTGCGTGAATATTTAGAACCCTATTGACGTCAATGGGACTCGAACGTTCGAATTCAAAAGTGCTAATTTTAAAGCCTAATATGCAAGTTATTGTCGGAAAATGGGTTTGAGAACCCGGGTCTTGCCCCAGGGAACATGTATCAATGAAAGAAATTTTTTTAAAAACTATCGTTTTTTTCTGGAGCAGTGATTTTAATGATGCTTAAAGTGGAAAATAAAGAAAAATTCATTTAAATATCGTACCTGCTGGGTGTCTATAGTATGCCTGTGAGGTGGCACGTGTTTAGAACTGTCCCTGCACAAAATGAGATTACTATAAGAAAAAAGTAATTTAAAACTGCTTGTGGTTTTAATGTAATGTCTGGTCCCTGCAATATGGATGAAAATCATTGAGAAAAATAGCATGGGTTTCCCCCCACTCCCCCCAGGTCATTACAAGCCCCTTTGGCCCTATATACTTTGAACAGCATTATACAGGCGGTGCAAACAAGACAGGCACTGTAGTTTTGTTGTTAAGTAGAATCTGTTTGTAATTTTGAACTGGTACTTTTTTAAAGTGTAGCTCCAGCCATAAAATCTATTTTTAAGATTTTCTGAAAACATAGAGAAGGGTTATCACCCCTGTAAACATTTGTTTTGCTGTCTGTGTGCAGCTGTTCAGAAGATTGCAATTCACTTTATGTCCCAATGACCTCAAGTAATGTTGTGTACCTTATCCAATGCAAAAGGTGTGGCAAAGGATCTTATGTTGGTGAAACAGGACAGAAGTTGCAAGCGAGGATGAATTTGCACAGACATACCATCAAGGAACATAAGGAGGACAGTTTATGCACACCTGTGGGACATCATTTCTCACAACCTGACCACACAATAGAAGACCTTAAGGTTTTAGTTCTTAAAGGGAATTTCAGAACTATCCAGGAAAGGAAAACGTTTGAACTAAGAATGATAATTCTTTTTGACACAAAAACTAATGGCCTAAATTTAGATATTGGTTTCCTTACCCATTATACTACAGTTTTATGACCCCCCTCTGTGACTAACAACCCCCCCCTCAAGTCTTTAGCTCTCCCTCTGTCTTATCCCACTAACTCTGATGTTATCTTTATTACCATTGATTTGTATGTGTTTGTTTTTTTTTCCTTTCCCTCTGAGATTTTTTTTTTTTTCCTTGTTTTGTTTTAACATTCTGCCAAAAAATTGTGAATCAGTACTGCTTGGACCTTGAAGAAGGAGTAACACCCCGAAAGCTTGTCCTGAAAAATTGTATGTTAGTGCAAATAAAAAAAGTATCACGGACAGTACTCAATTTTCTCTGTCCCAATGACAAATGATGTTTTGAAAAATTGGGCCTTTGGTGCCCAGCGCGGTGCCACAACTCTGTAAGCCCTCACAGTTTCTCTTGGTGGGCACAGGAATGGGCCCTGCTGTAAAATATTAGATCAATAATTGTACTTACATGCCCCTGTTGAACAGGGGCTGAATAATTGGGCCTTTGTTGGTGGTGGTGCTGGTGCCACAGCACTGCAACCCCTCACATATACTCTAGTTGGAGTGCAGGAATGAGCCCGCTGCAAAGTATTGCATCAAAAATTGTAATTACACGCCCCTGTTAAACAGGGGCAGAAAAATTTGGCCTTAGCCACTGGTGGCGGTGCCCAGGACCAAACATTTTCTTACAAGCTATCAGCATGATCATTAAAGAAGAAAAGGATAGTCACTCAGCATAACAGTATAGTCACTCAGCATCAGCATAGGCAGTCTTGAAGGGATCTGACATTTCAAAAAAAAAATATTTAGTTACATCAGCATCAGGTGCTTGGTAGCTGGTGGTGATCCAAGCCTGATTCATTTTTATGAAGGTCAGTCGATCGACCGAGTCAGTGGAGAGGCACACCCTGTGATCGGTTACAAAGCCTCCAGCAGCACTGAATGTACGTTCTGAAAGAACGCTGGATGCAGGACAAGCCAGTAGCTCAATCGCGTACTGTGCAAGCTCTGGCCAGTGATCCATCCTCAAGACCCAGTAAGCCAGAGGATTTTCAGTGGGAAAGGTGTCCAAGTCTGATCTTGCCCCTAGGTATTCCCGCACCATGTAAAACAGACGCTGGCAATGGTTGCTGGAACCGGTCATACCTTGGGGCTGCGGACTAAAAAATTGTCTGAACGCATCGGTCAGACGGCCACCTTCTCCACCGCTCTGTCTGTGACTGACCAAAGCCTCAGCAACACGTTGTCCAGGACCAGGATTTTGTAACCCCCCCAGTCTCTGGGATTGTGTTACACAGACCTTTCTGCAAGGCCTCCCGAAGTTGTTTCATCTTCTGCTCCCTCTGCACTGGCAAGATAAGGTCTGCAACCTTATTCTTGTAACATGGATCAAGGAGAGTTGCCAGCCAGTAATGATCCCTCTCCTTGATAGCACGAATACAAGGATCCTTCCACAGGCTTTGCAGGATCAGGGAGGCCATACAACGTAGGTTTGCTGAGACATTCTGTGCGGAGTCCTCTGGGTCACTGAGGACATGATCCGCAGCCACCTCATCCCAGCCACGTACAAGTCCATGGGTTCCTTTGGACTGTAATTGATCCCTTGAAGACCTCTGCTGATGCTGAGGGCTAGGCTCCACCTCCATGCTGACACAATCCTCCTCCTCCTCCTTGTCCTCTTCCTGTGTGATAGGTGGGCAAGCAGGACCACTAGCTGGATAAAGGGGGCCTTGAGAGGTAAGGAAGTCCTCCTCTTCCTCCCTCTGTTCTGCCTCAAGGGCCCTGTCCATTTTTCCACGCAGCGTGTGCTCCAACATGTGAATAAGAGGGACAGTCTCACTGATGCATGCACTGTCACTGCTCACCATCCTCGTGGCCTCCTCAAATGGTGACAGGACAGTGCATACATCCCTGATCATGGCCCACTGGAGTAGGTGAAAAAAACAAGCTCCCCTGACCCAGTTCTGCTGCTATATTGGCACAGATACTCATTGATGGCCCTCTGCTGCGTGTGCAGCCGCTGAAGCATGGCCAGCGTAGAGTTCCACCTGGTGGGCATGTCACAGATTAGGCGGTTCACACACATTGGTTCAACTCGAACACGAAGCTTATCCCTAGTTATGATCTATACAATGTTTGATACATGATGTTTAAAATGTTAGTGGACTGGGCATTGTTTTTAGTTAAAGATTAAGCTTTTCAATATTACACTAGTGGAGCCTTTCTTTTGCATGTAGCCATGGATATGCACCTTTTCTACAAGGAACTGTGGAGAAGTGGATTGACTTATTAACCACTTCCATACAGGGCATTTTCACCCCCTTCCTGCCCAGACCAATTTTTAGTTTTCAGCGCTGTTGCACTTTGAATGACAATTGCATGTCGCTCCCAAACACCTCTGAGGTTTTTATTTTTTGCGCTATAAACAAAAGAAGAGCAACAATTAAAAAAAAAAACACAATGGCCCGGATTCACGTAGCACTCTTACGCCAACGCATCCAACCGACGTAAGTATCGTGGGCGCATATTTACGCTGGCCGCAAGGGGCGCTCCCATTGATTTACGATTTGAATATGCAAATGAGTGAGATACGCCGATTCACGAACGTACTTGCGCCCGGCGCATTAATATACGTGGTTTACGTAATATGTACGTCCGGCGTAAAGTTATTCCCCATCTATGAGGCGCAACTCATGCAAAGGTATAGACCAGGGAACAGCAGTCGTATTTTACTTTGTTTACGTAGTAGTACATGAATAGGGCTGGGCGTAGGTTACGTTCACGTCGTAGGCAGTGATTCGACATATCTTATTTTTTACGTGATTCTGAGCATGCGCACTGGAATGCGTCCACGGGATGGCGCATGCGCCGTTCGTTCGGCCCATCATTTTCATGGGGTCACGCTTCATTTAAATTGTTTCAGGCCCACTTCCACCTACTTTGAACTAGGCTGGCTTACGCCTACGAATTTACGTTACGCCGGCGCAATGTTGGGAGCATTTGCTTTGTGAATTCCATGCTTGCCTCTCTGCGTTGCGTCGGCGTAGCGTAAAAGAGATACGCTACGGCGGCATATATATGCACCGATGTATGTGAATCCGGGCCAATATCTTTTACTTTTTTATTTAATAAATATCATAATTTTTTTTTTGTTTACTTTTTTTCCCTCAGTTTAGACCGATACGTATTCTTCTGCATATTTTTGGTAAAAAAATTGCAAATTAGCGTATTTGATCGGTTTGTGCAAAAGTTCTAGCGTCTACAAAATAGGGAATAGAATTATGGCATTTTTATTTTTTTTTATTTTTTTTACTAGTAATGGCGGCGATCTGCGATTTTTATTGTGACTGTGACATTGTGGCGGACATATCGGACACTTTTGACACATTTTTGGGACCATTCACATTTACACAGCGATTAGTGCTATAAAACTGCACTGATTACTGTGTAAATGTGACTGGCAGGGAAAGGGTTAACACTAGGGGGCGCTACAGGGGTTAAATATGTTCCCTAAAGTGTGTTCCAACTGTAGGGGGACTCACAAGGGGAGGAGATCGATGTGTGTTCCTCTGTACTGGGAACACACATCAGTCTCCTCACCGCGGACAGGACATGGATCTGTGTGTTTACACACACAGATCCATGGCTCTGCCGTGATTGCGGGTGCCCCGCAGACATCGCAGCCGCCGCGCACGTGCACCAGGTCCCAAACAATTCGGCGGGAGCGCGAATTCCCTACGGACGGGAATGCAAGGATGTCATATGACGTCCAGTCTGAAAGAGAAAAGGTTCCCGCTGACGTCATTTTACAATGACTCGGTAGGGAAGTGGTTAAAACCCCCTTTCATGCCTAAGCCCATTTCTGACCGTTGTTGCTTACAAGTTAAAATCTGTATTTTTTGCTAGAAAATTACTTAGAACCCCCAAAAATTATGTAATTTTTTTTTAACCTAGACCCTATAAAATAAAATGACAATAATTGCAATATTTTATGTCACAGCGTATTTGCGCAGCGGTCTTTCAAGCACAATTTTTTGGGAAAAATACACATTTATTTGAATAAAAAAACAAAAAATATTAAAGTTAGCAATTTTTTTATATAATGTAAAAGATGATGTTACACTGAGTAGATAGATACCTAACATGTCATGCTTCGAAATTGCGCACACTCGTGGAATGACGACAAAACACAGTACCTAAAAAGCCCATAGGCGACACTTTAAACATTTTTTACGGTTACCAGGTTAGAATTATAGAGGAGGTATTTTGCTAGAATTATTGCTCTCACTCTGATGATTGCAGAAATACCTCACATGTGTGATTTTTAACATGCTACATTTGCGGGTGTGACTTACGAATGCATTTTCTTTGCTGCGTGAGCTTTAAAAAATTTTTTTTACATTGTCCCTTTAAAAAAAAAAATCTTATCACTTTTATTGCTGTCATGTAAACATCCCTTTTGGCAGTAATAGGTGGTGACAGGTACTCTTTATGGAGGTATCAGGGGGTCCTTTCTTTGCAAATAAAAGTATTCAGATCTCCAAAGTCTCCAAAGGCCTCCCGGTGGGAAGGGAGTATCAGAAGGAGCCTGCGAAGGCGGCAGGAGGGGGATGTCCCTTTCCGCTCCTTTAGGATAACAGCCGAGTGTCTTTTAGCTGCATCCATTGTTATCACTAAAAAGCCAACCATTGGCTCTAAAAAACTGCAGCTGCAGGCATCACCCCAGTTTAACCCCTTCAAGCCATAAATGCAAATTTGCATATTGTTGGCGTGAAGAGGTTAAGAAATCTTTGAACAACTGATTCTTATGACTTACTAGCCTAACCATGAAAGTGGAAGGCAAATACATTTGGTAAGTTTCTACCTGATGGGAGCAGGTCTGATTTTTCTGTTTTTCTTTTTATGACACTTTAATTTTATGATCTTTTCATTTATATATATATATATATACATATATATATATATATATATATATATATATATATATATATATATATATTTTTTATATATATATGGAAAAAGGGGGGGGGTTAAATTTGGGACTTTATATGAGGTGGTTAGTAAACCACCTCCATCCCTGGTTGTATAATAAAGAGAGAGAGATAGAGATTACAATGGATAGGGTGAAAATAATAATTCTGGAATAAGTTATAAGTTATTAATTTCAAAACTTTAAAATAATGCACCGTCCATGACTATATTGCATTATTAAAGAAATTTGGTAAACATATATACTTGACAGAAAAAACTGGGGTATTTGATACAGAAAAAAAAAAGTTTTTTTTGGGGGGCTATAAATAAAATGCCTTTTTAGACAAACTGTAATACAGGTGAAACAGTAAACATGTTAATTGTTTCACCTGTATTACAGTTTTTCTAAAAAGGCATTTTATTTATAGCTCCAAAAAAAAAAAAAAAAATTTTTTTTTTTTCTGTATCAAATACCCCAGTTTTTTCTGTCAAGTATATATGTTTACCAAATTTCTTCTTTAATAATGCAATATAGTCATGGACGGTGCATTATTTTAAAGTTTTGAAATTAATAACTTATAACTTATTCCAGAATTATTATTTTCACCCTATCCATTGTAATCCGATCCCTGCACATGCTTCATTTAAAGTCCTGCTCTCTCTCTCTCTTTATTATATATATATATATATATATATATATATATATATATATATATATATATATATATATATATATATATATATATATACTTCCCTGGTCTTGGTTCATCCATATAGTGTATGTCCATCAGGTAACATCATCTTGTATTGAAACTGATTCATGTGGTGTTTGTGTGTTTTTTTTTTTTAGACAGTAATACATTAAAGGAAAAAAATATATAATTCTGGTTGTAGTATTTTGTGTATATGTGGTGGTGTGAGAAATAGATTGATTATTTAGTGTACAGATATGTTATCTCGCTTGATGGATTACATTTTTCCTGACATACTAATGTCTTAACATATTTGAAAAAGCAGGAGACACCCATATAGTGGGACTTTATAGGCTCGGAAGTTATGTAAAAAAAATGTTTTATTTATTTATCATTTCGAAAAAAAAATCATATATTTGACATAAAAAAACATTTAGATATACTTAAAATCATACAGTACTATACTCTGTGCATTACATATGGGTTATACATGCAGAGAAATTTTCCAACGCGTTTCCAAGTCGAGGTAGCTTCTTCTTCAGGGTTGAATCTACCAGTAATGTGGTATAATCAATGGTACAAAATTGAACATCTAAAGTGAGAAAAAAAACTGAAGAGAAGCGGCAGGCCGGTCCAAGTGCAACATAATTTATTATAAAAGGCAATTCCAGCATGAAAATGCACTTACATAGTGCTCAGTGGGTGAAAGCGTGCCAGTCTAGCAAGATGATACACTACCGTTTGAATCCCTGGGATGGAAGATCAAAAGATCTACAGGCATCATCTAGCAGCAGGAACTGCAGCCTCAAGGGAAATCGGAGGACGCCGGCTGGGTAGTTCAAATTGGAGGTTCAGAGCTGTCAGACAGGGATGTTTGATTTTATACCATAGATCAGGGGTCTCCAAACTGCGGCCCTAGGGCCAGATGTGGCCCTTTGCTAGCCTTTATCCAGCCCTTGGGGCACTATTCCTCCCACTGACACCATCAATAGGGCACTATATCTTCCATGGATACCAATGATGGGATACTATTTCTCCTACTAATAGGGGCACTACTCCTATTGGCCACCAACCCTGAGGCCAAATGTTTTCTCATGCCAAGCCTGTGACATTTTCTGACCCTGCTGGCCACAATCTGGCCCTCCTAAAGTCTGAAGGACAATAAACTGGCCCTGTGTTTGAAAATTTTGGAGACCCCTGCCATAGATTATACTGCATTACTTGTAGAGTCTTGTATCCTGATTGGATAGATTGCTAGAAGCGCAGCCATTGGCTCTTGCTGCTATCAATCAAATCCATTGACGTGGGCGCCAGGGGAAGGGCTGAGTCCTGCTGTCTGTGTTAACCACCTAAGCCCCAGACCATATTGCTGGTCAAAGACCAGAGCACTTTTTGCGATTCGGCACTACGTCGCTTTAACTGACAATTTCACGGTCATGCGATGTGGCTCCCAAACACAACTGGCATCCTTTTTTTACCACAAATAGAGCTTTCTTTTGGTGGTATTTTATCACCTCTGCGGTTTTTAGTTTTTGCGCTATAAACAAAAATAGAGCGACAATTTTGAAAAAAAATTATATTTTTAACTTTTTACCATAATAAATATCCCCCAAAAATATATAAAAAAACAATTTTTTTCCTCAGTTTAGGCCGATACGTATTCTTCTACATATTTTTCATTAAAAAAAATCGCAATAAGCGTGTATTGATTGGTTTGTGCAAAAGTTATAGCGTTTACAAAATAGGGGGTCGTTTTATGGCATTTTTATTAATATTTTTTTTACTAGTAATGGCGGCGATCAGCGATTTTTTTTCAGTACTGCGACATTATGGCGGACACTTCAGACACTTTTGACACATTTTTGGGACCATTGGCATTTTTATAGCGATCAGTGCTATAAAAATGCATTGATTACTATAAAAATGCTGCTGGCAGGGAAGGGGTTAACACTAGGGGGTGGGGAAGGGGTTAAGTATGTTCCCTGGGTGTGTTCTAACTGTAGGGGGGGTGGACTCACTAGGGGAAATGACTGATTGCTGTTCATACATTGTATGAACAGACGGTCAGGCATTTCTCCCCTGACGAATTTATTCCCTAAGATACGACGCTCAATGCCTATGACGTGAACGTAACCTACGCCCAGCCCCATTCACGTACGACTTACGTAAACGATGTAAAATCCAAAGGCTGTTCCGTCGTCCATACCATTGCATGGGATACGCCTCCTATAAGTGGAATCACTTTACGCCGGACGTACGCCTTACGTAAACGGCGTATACTACTGCGACGGGTGCAAGTACGTTTGTGAATCGGCGTATCTTGGTCATTTGCATATTCGACGCGTAAATCAATGGAAGCGCCCCTTGCGGCCAGCGTAAATATGCGCCCAAGATACGATGGCGTAGGAAACTTACGTTGGTCGTATGAAGCCAAAATTCAGGCGTATCTTAATAGCAGAATCAGGCACATAGATATGACAGCGCATCCCTGCACTTAGGCGGCGTATCAGTAGATACGTCTACGTAAATGCTTTAAGAATCCGGGTCTAAGTGTGTACAGTTTTACTCAGTGAACTGAACATTGATGGAAACTGCCTTTTCTCTTCCATTATTGCCACTAATTGGAGTCAGATGCATTTGACTTCTTGGATTGACACATCTCAGCAGCATTTTCCCTTGATGCATTAACCAGGACAAATGTAGCCTTTTTGATAAAGATCATACAGCTCTGCAAAATTGATTTATACTCTTTGGATCACACTCTCTCTGATTATATATACCGGTATGTAGAATATTAGGGGGAAAAAAGCTCAGTCAAAAAACACTTGTGACTGTTTGAAATATTAATTCGATATATGTTTTAGAATTGCGGGATAATTATATGAGAATAAATCTGTTATGGATGCAGTAAGATGTATCCCTAAAAAAGGGATGCATTTTTCTGGCCATGTAAATGGGAGGCCTGTTTTGGCCAAACTCAGTTCTATGTTTGAAAGAGAAATATTCAGCGCTAAACATTTTTTTTGGATTGATAACTAAGCCTGAAAATGTTGCAAAATGGTTAAGGATTGGAATGAGATTAGGGCCTAACACTTGAGGGGATGAGAGAAATAAAATAATATCATCAGCAAATAGGCATATTTTGTGTTGGTGGCCTCCTAATTCTATTCCTGTAATAGTGGGGTCTGATCTGATCTTTTGCACAAGTGGTTCAATGAGGAGGGCAAATAATAGTGGGGAGAGCGGGCATCCCTGTCGTGTGCCTCTTTCTATGTTAAAAGGGTCTGACTTATATCCTGCATATTTGACATATGCTTTTGGGTTATTGTAAAGTTCCATGATCCATTTTGTGAAATTAGGGCCAAAACCCCATTTTTGTGGTGTGTAATTTAGGTACGACCATGAAATGGAGTCAAATGCTTGTTTG
The DNA here is from genome assembly GCF_905171775.1 of Rana temporaria. NCBI lineage: Eukaryota > Metazoa > Chordata > Amphibia > Anura > Ranidae > Rana > Rana temporaria. The sequence goes on from NC_053493.1 coordinate 225,889,217, forward strand.
ATGTCTAATGAGAAAAAACACGCTGGAATTCCTTGCGTCTTTGCTATGTGTGCTAATAGGCTCGCCCTTCGTATATTGTCGCCTGCCTGTCGCATGGGCATAAAACCAACTTGGTCAAGGTGTATCAGTGTTCCAATGATTTTGTTAAGGCGATTTGCCAATATTTTGGCTAGTATTTTGATATCTGTGTTCAGCATGGAAATAGGACGATAATTTGCACTAAGGGTGTCATCAGAATGTGGTTTAGGGATCATACATATTATGGCCAACAATGATTCTTGCCTAAAGGCTTTTTGTTTTAGTAAGTCATTAAATGCTTCTACCATCCTTGGGGAGATAATGTCTATAAAATTTTTGTAATATCGGGCTGAGAATCCATCAGATCCTGGTCTCTTATTTAATTAAGGTCTTTAATGGCAGCTGCCACATCATCTTGTGTAACTGGCTTTTCTAATTGTGCTTTTTTCGTCTTGTTCATTTGTGGTAGTTGGATTTGTGAGAAGAAGGAGTCTTCTTCTGTGACATTGAATGTATTAGCCTCTGAGTAAAGTGTTTTTAGGTGGGAACTGAACTTCTGTACTATTTTAAGTGGGTTACTAGTAATGATGTTGTTTGCTATTTTGAGTTTGATGGGTTTGAAGGATTTATTAACCTGCCTGGCGGTATTCCCGAGTCTGACTCGGGGTTAGATTTTCATGCTGCGAGCGGTAACCCCGAGTAAGACTCGGGCTTGCCTCGCTGGATCCACAGGCAGTGTTTACTTACCTTGTCCCTGGATCCAGCGATGCCACCACGCTGTGTGAGCGAGCGGGACCTCGCTCGATTCACACAGCGTCCTCCTGTGCCGCCGATCTCCGCTCCCTGCGACGTTACGACGCACGGGAGCAGAGAACGGCGCCAAATTCAAAAACGTAAACAAACACATTACATACAGTATACTGTAATCTTATAGATTACAGTACTGTATGTAAAAAATACACACACCCCTTGTCCCTAGTGGTCTGCCCAGTGCCCTACATGTACTTTTATATAATAAAAATGTTTCTTTCTGCCTGCAAGCTGTAGATTGTCCATAGCAACCAAAAGTGTCCCTTTATGTCAAAAATAGTTTTAGAGCAGCTAAAAAACAGCGATAATAAATTATAATCACTTGCAGTATTGTGCGATAGCGATTTGTGGGGAAATTTGTCATAAAAAAATAATAATAATGACAGCGACAATTCTGCAACTGAGCAAATTTCAGTGATTTTGATTTGATTACATTATTGAATAATTTTTATTATAATTATATTATTATTTGTTATAATTATTTATAATTATTTATTATATTATAATTTATAATTTTGTTTTTAAAAAAAGTCATACCCGGGATGCCTATTAGAATCTTGTTTGGTCAGATTTAAGTGAGTTATTTCTAAAAATTACAGGCCTACAGTACAAATCACCAAATTTCCTTGAAAATAATGGTACCGCTTTCAGCACCCTTTTTTTGAAAGAATCATACCGCCAGGGAGGTTAATAAAGTTCAATGCCCTTGCTTAATATGCACCAGGCTTATTAGAATTCTTATAGAATGTTTAGTTCTATTTAATGCTTTATAGGCTGAATCAGTGAGAAATAGATCATACTCTAATCACACCTTGTCTAAACAATTTTTTGGCGGTGGGAGTAGAATTCTTTTGGAAGGCCATGAATGATAGGTTAAATTCTGTTTCTAATTGTCTTGCCAATTGTTTGTGTTCTCTTTTATGTATCCCTATTTGTTGTTGGAATGTTCCTCTTAATACTGGTTTGTGAGCTTCCCAAAGCGTGAGTGGGGATATTTCTGGATTCGCATTATGTGTTAAATATTCTTTTAGGGCTTGCTCAATTATTAAGCTATATGAAGGATGCTTAAGCAAAATATCTGGGAGATACCAAGTTGGATCATGGTTTTTGGGTATAATAGAAGCAACAGTGGTAAATACTGCATTGTGGTCAGACCACGGGATGGGTATGATAGTAGAATTGAGAAATTCTGGTGCCATACCAATTGTTAAAAATATATGATCAATGCGACTAAATGATTGATGCGGGTTAGAGAAATAGGTATAGTTACGTTTCGTTGGGTTAGATTCTCTCCAGGAATCTGCTAAGTTATATTTAGATAAGAGGTTAAGGGGAGACCATTTGGCTTGATATCTTGGGGGGGGGCATATGGGGTTTTGTCCAAAAATGGAAGGAGGGCCTGATTGGAATCACTGCATATAAAAAGAGAGCCCATTTTGTGAGTTTTAATATTTTTAAAAAGATGCGACATAAAGGGTACTGGATTAAGGTTGGGTGCATAATAAGAAACCACTGTAATAGCGGTGTCCGTGATAAAGCCCGTTAGAATAAGGTAACGACCCTCTGGGTATACCGGTATGTAGAATATTAGGGGGAAAAAAGCTCAGTCAAAAAACACTTGTGACTGTTTGAAATATTAATTCGATATATGTTTTAGAATTGCGGGATAATTATATGAGAATAAATCTGTTATGGATGCAGTAAGATGTATCCCTAAAAAAGGGATGCATTTTTCTGGCCATGTAAATGGGAGGCCTGTTTTGGCCAAACTCAGTTCTATGTTTGAAAGAGAAATATTCAGCGCTAAACATTTTTTTTGGATTGATAACTAAGCCTGAAAATGTTGCAAAATGGTTAAGGATTGGAATGAGATTAGGGCCTAACACTTGAGGGGATGAGAGAAATAAAATAATATCATCAGCAAATAGGCATATTTTGTGTTGGTGGCCTCCTAATTCTATTCCTGTAATAGTGGGGTCTGATCTGATCTTTTGCACAAGTGGTTCAATGAGGAGGGCAAATAATAGTGGGGAGAGCGGGCATCCCTGTCGTGTGCCTCTTTCTATGTTAAAAGGGTCTGACTTATATCCTGCATATTTGACATATGCTTTTGGGTTATTGTAAAGTTCCATGATCCATTTTGTGAAATTAGGGCCAAAACCCCATTTTTGTGGTGTGTAATTTAGGTACGACCATGAAATGGAGTCAAATGCTTGTTTGATGTCTAATGAGAAAAAACACGCTGGAATTCCTTGCGTCTTTGCTATGTGTGCTAATAGGCTCGCCCTTCGTATATTGTCGCCTGCCTGTCGCATGGGCATAAAACCAACTTGGTCAAGGTGTATCAGTGTTCCAATGATTTTGTTAAGGCGATTTGCCAATATTTTGGCTAGTATTTTGATATCTGTGTTCAGCATGGAAATAGGACGATAATTTGCACTAAGGGTGTCATCAGAATGTGGTTTAGGGATCATACATATTATGGCCAACAATGATTCTTGCCTAAAGGCTTTTTGTTTTAGTAAGTCATTAAATGCTTCTACCATCCTTGGGGAGATAATGTCTATAAAATTTTTGTAATATCGGGCTGAGAATCCATCAGATCCTGGTCTCTTATTTAATTAAGGTCTTTAATGGCAGCTGCCACATCATCTTGTGTAACTGGCTTTTCTAATTGTGCTTTTTTCGTCTTGTTCATTTGTGGTAGTTGGATTTGTGAGAAGAAGGAGTCTTCTTCTGTGACATTGAATGTATTAGCCTCTGAGTAGAATTCTTTTGGAAGGCCATGAATGATAGGTTAAATTCTGTTTCTAATTGTCTTGCCAATTGTTTGTGTTCTCTTTTATGTATCCCTATTTGTTGTTGGAATGTTCCTCTTAATACTGGTTTGTGAGCTTCCCAAAGCGTGAGTGGGGATATTTCTGGATTCGCATTATGTGTTAAATATTCTTTTAGGGCTTGCTCAATTATTAAGCTATATGAAGGATGCTTAAGCAAAATATCTGGGAGATACCAAGTTGGATCATGGTTTTTGGGTATAATAGAAGCAGAATATAAGGGGAGACCATTTGGCTTGATATCTTGGGGGGGGCATATGGGGTTTTGTCCAAAAATGGAAGGAGGGCCTGATTGGAATCACTGCATATAAAAAGAGAGCCCATTTTGTGAGTTTTAATATTTTTAAAAAGATGCGACATAAAGGGTACTGGATTAAGGTTGGGTGCATAATAAGAAACCACTGTAATAGCGGTGTCCGTGATAAAGCCCGTTAGAATAAGGTAACGACCCTCTGGGTCTTTGATTTCTGAATGCAGTACGAAAGGTGTCGTTCGGTGAAATGCTATTAGGGTTCCCCTTTTTTTGGTATTAGCAGATGCTGTAAACACTTGTGAATAAAAGGCATTATAAAATTGTTGTATTTGTGGTGAAGTGCGTTTCTTGCAAACAAACAATGTGTGCTTTCTTAGCCCGAAACAATCTAAATGCTTTTGTTAGTTTCTGAGGCACATTTGTACCTTGTACATTAATAGCTGGATTCTGAGAAATGTGCCTATCTATAGGCGGGCGTAGCATATCTCAGATACACTATGCCACCGTAAGTTAGAGCGGCAGGTCCTGTATTCACAAAGAAGTTGCGCTCTAACTTACGGCGGCATAGTGTAACTGGGCCGGCGTAAGCCCGCCTAATTCAAATGTGGAAGATGTGGGCGTGTTGTATGTAAATTCATTGTGACCCCACGTAAATGACATTTTTTACTAATAGCGCATGCGCCGTCTGTGGACGTATCCCAGTGCGCATGCTCCAAATTACGCCGCAAAGACTCATTGGTTTCGATGTGAACATAACTTACGCCCAGCCCCATTCACGGATGACTTACGCAAACGACGTAAAACGTGAAAAATTCAACGCGGTCCCGACGTCCATACTTAACATTGGCTGCGCCATCTTTTTGGTGGTTTATATTTACGCCTGAAAACGCCTTACGTAAACGGTGTATCTTTACTGCGACGGCCGTGCGTACGTTCGTGAATAGGCGTATCTCGCTGATTTACATATTCTCTAGGCGTAAATCATTGTACACGCCCCTAGCGGCCAGCGTAAATAGGCAGCTAAGATACGACGGCTTAGGAGGTCGTATATTAGCAACATTTAAGCGTATCTCAGTTTGAGCATACGCTTAATGTTACGTCGGCGCGGATTCCGAGTTATGACAGCATATCTACTGATACGTCGTCGTAACTGTACCTGAATCCAGCTATAAGAGTTAATACATTTAATGGAGCCATGGCAGCCCAAACATTCTGCTAGTCTTACCATTGTTTACTGAGATGTGGCTTCCCGGCCTAGTCCATGCAGACAAATGAGAAAAAGGAGTAAAGGGGATCCAAAATAAGCATCCTTAAAAAGAAAGTAAAAGACAATACAGATTATAAAATATCTGAATACATTTAAGAAAATAAAGTACTTAAGGTTTACCCGTGACTGTGGGGATCCGAGGAGAGCCTAGTGAGGCACATGTTTTTTCCATGCACTGGAGAGCCGCTTACTAAATGAGATATGTGCACCACTTAGGGTGCAAAAAATGTTCGCCCTGACTAAATATAACAAAACAGTGGATAATTTATATATATTTTCCAAACATGAATATGAAATTGGGGGGAGAAATGCAAAAACGATTAAACTGCTGGGGTAATAATATTATTTGGATAAATTTGGAGTATTCCAGCAATAAAATACGGGAATAATAGAGGTTTAAAATATGTTGAAAATTCCCCTGCTGTAACATTAAGCCTTGTGACTGCAGTAGCCAGAATGTTTAACAAAATATTTAACTTTTCCTCGTCTTTTTTTAAGGTGTTTTAATAACTATGTATTTCTTGTAAGCAAATGGCCTTAGGCCTCGTACACACGATAGGATAGCCAGAGGACAACGGTCTGAAGGACTGTTTTCATCAGTCCAAAGCGATCTTGTGTAGGCCCCATAGGTTATTTAACCTTGGTTAAAAAAATAGGAACTTGCTTTGAAATTTAACCGATGGACGCCTAACCGATAGGTCAAAACCGATCGTTAGTATGCAAAAGCATTGGTTAAAAACCCGCGCATGCTCATAATCAAGTTGACGCATGCTTGGAAGCATTGAACTTAGTTTTTTTCAGCATGTTGTTGTGTTTTACGTCACCGCGTTCTGACACAATCGTTTTTTTAACTGATGGTGTGTAGGCGCGATGGACCATCAGTCAGCTTCATCAGTTAACCGATGACAACGGTCCTTCGGACTGTTCTCATCACATGGACTGATCGTGTGTACGAGGCTTTAGAGTATTTGTGGAACAAATTAAGAGTCATGCCGCGTACACACGATCAGTTTGTCTGATGAAAACGGTCTGATGGACCGTTTTCATCAGACGAACCGATCGTGTGTGGGCCCCATCGTTTTTTTATCCATCGGTGAAAAAACTAGGAACTTGTTTTAAAATTATCTGATGGTTAAAAAACCGATAGAAAAAAACGATCGTCTGTGGGCATGTCCATCGGTTAAAAATCCACGCATGCTCAGAAGCATTGAACTTTGTTTTTCTCAGCATGTCGATGTGTTTTACGTCACCGCGTTCTGACACGATCGGTTTTTAACTGATGGTGTGTAGGCAAGACTGATAAAAGTCAGCTTCATCGGATATCTGATGAAAAAATCCATCAGACCGTTTTCATCGTGTGTACAGGGCATAAGGCATAAATCCATTACCAAACTGACTAAAAAATTGTAAGGAGTTTGTATACTACACAAGTATTGGTTGATAAGATAATATTTTCACTCTGTGTGTTAGCTCCTTTACCTGTACTTTTAAATGAGTTTAACATCATTTTATTACTAAGAATATATGATCAGTTCATCAGGTATCTCATAAAAAAATATTTAAATTAAGAATGAAAAAAGAAAAATTAACAACTGAAAGTGGAGGTCCCACCTGAAAAAAAATATTCCCCCCAAAAAAATAAAAAAATAATAATAAATGAAAACATTTTTTTTTTACTCACCCTAAATAGCTGTTGCTATGCGGAAGTGCCAAATCTGCCTCTTCATCCACCGCAGTGGATTCTCTTCCTCCTCCTACACTGGGTGTCTTCTTGTGAATGGGTCACGCTGCATTCTGTGTCCCACTCTGTGTCCCAGAAAGCAGCCGGCCCATTCACAAAGCGCCGCGCTGCTCGCGCATGCGCAGTAGGAAACGGGCAGTGAAGCCGTACCACTTCACTGCCTGTTTCCCTTACTGTGGATGGCGGCGCTTGGAGCTGCTAGGATCGAGGATCGGCCTCGGCGGGGGCAGACATTGCTGGCGGCTAGGACAGGTAAGTGTCCTTATTAAAAGTCAGCAGCTATAGTGTTAGTAGCTGCTGACTTTTATATTTTTTTTTTGTAATGGAACATTCACTTGAAGAATGAAAATTAAATGTAATACTTGTTTCCATCTTCATTTGCCAAAAGGTGTTGCTAAAGCAAAAAAAAAAGAAAAAGTTGAGGAAACAGCTTAAGTGGTGGTCAGTCCATTGTGTATTCTTGGTCCTGGGGTTATGATGCGAATCTGCCACGTTTATGTGAATGATGGGTACCATTGTTCATCCCAGAGTGATGTAAATTATTGTGGGATGAAGCAGACGCTGATCTTCTGCGCGAGGCAGATGTTGTGGCTGCTCCTTCAATTAGCTTGAGGTTTAGTAAGGCTTGTTGAAGTTGATCAGGTGTTCTGCAAGTAATTTTGGTTCCTTGGTAGGTGAAGCGTAGGGAAAAGGGGAATCCCCATTGATACTTAATCTTGTGGTGTTGAAGTTCCAATAAGAGAGGTTTCATTGCCCACCTCGTGGATATAGTTAGCTGGGAGATATCTGAAAAGATCTGGTAGTTATATCCTTGAAAGAGTAAATTGTCCTTTTCTCTGGCTGCTTCCAAAATCTGATCCTTTGTTCTATAATAATGGAACTTGGCAATGATGTCCCTAGGGGGAACTTCTGTTTTTTTGGGCATTTCCAACCGTTCCACTGCTATACTTGGCAGTAATTCCTGGCATAAGGCTAATATGGTTGCTTGGAGGTCTAAGACTGATTCAGGAATACCTCTGAATCTTAAATTGGACCTTCTGGCGCGATTTTCATAATCCTCCAGCCTATTTTGTAGTGTTATATTTTCCTCTTTAAGTGAGTCCAGTTCAGTCAGACATTCTTGGGTGAAGATTTTTTCTACTTTCATTTCCAATGTTTCTGTGCGATGCCCCAGTTCTCTAATCTCCTTAGTGAGGTTAGTAGTGTTTTAAGACTGTATGTAGCATTTTCTCAAATTGCTTTAATAAGCCTGAGGGGACAGATGAATCTTGAAGTGCTGTTTGAGATATGACATTATCATTATCACTGTCAGAGTCTGAAATTTCCGGGGAGATAATGGGTTTCATCTGCTTTGCCATGTTCTTTTTCTCTTTCCCTGAGGAGAATACAGCTGAGGGGGCTGGCACCTTTTTTGCAGTACTTTTAGACTGCTGGCTACCGCTATTGGGGTTTGTTTTGGTCTTGTTTCAGGCACCCCTCAGCACCATTTTTCCTCATAAAAAGTCTCCCTCACCTCTAAGGCAAATGTGTCCACAAATGTTATTGTTTTCAAGTTGATGGGCGTCCTGAGATATGTGGCTTTTCTCCCTCACAGAGCGGAGCTCTAGCCCGGCATGTCTGTCACGCTAGCCTCCGCGCATGCGCCTCGCTTTTTTTTGTTTTTAAGCAAGGATTTAAACGTGCTTGCATTACCAATCATTTGCATCTGTACGTTTCCGAATGCACAGCAACCCACAAGAAAATATACTTTTTTCCATGCACTTAGAAAGCACGGTGTGCTTGCATTACCATTCATTCATATATGCACATTTCCAAATGCACAGCAAGCCGCAAGAAAACACATGATTTGCCATGTGTTTGAAAATGCCTAGCAATGTGTTACCATTTAGGCTGCATTTGCATCTGTACATTTCCAAGCTAGTGAGAACCTGCACAGAAAATGTGTGCTTTGCTGTGCATTTTGAAAACCCGTGATGAATGAATGATGAACGTATCCCTTGGATTTTTACTACTGCCTCCAATGATGAGATAATGAGTGACTAAACCAGTTAGAGTCCGAAGCTATAGAATCTTAGTAGAACATTAATCTAGTGCCCAAATGTTTGACAACTAAAAATGTCCCACTTTCAAAAAATCACGTTCATGCCCCTACATGGGGTTGGGACTCCATATAGCACACTGATTCAAAAAACAGAAAAAAAAATAATTGTACAACTCTAAGTGAAATACACCCGTCTGACATTTTCTTCTCATTTTGAATAAAAAAAACATGCTTGGAATATTTGTCCAGGTGGAATTAAAAACATGATATCATGTTCATTTGTATGCTTTTATGTTTCACAAAATAGTATGACTTTTTGTTCCACAAAACATTGGCTCTGTCAATTATAAAAGTGAAATAAATATCCAGTAAGTGCCAGCATGATAAATATATATATGCCAGCATTTATGCAGTGCATTTTCATTAAATTAAAAACCATGAGGGTTTAATGGACTTCTTTTGGCATATAATGCTAGGGAACCAGATGTACTGAGATTATTTTTATTATACACCTGTCCTTGTGGTATCTTGCTTCTGTTATAGCTGTGTTCTACATTTTCACAAATGTTTATTCAGCTACTTTCTGTGAAATTTAAATTTTAAATAAGGAGGACATTCAAATATAGATGTATCAAAGCAAATGTTATGTAATGTTTACATAAATGAATCTCCTCCTAAATATTAATGAACTGAAACTGTGGTTAGAACAGCTATACACATTTATTTAGGCAGAGGTTTTGGGTTAGAAATGCACATATACACACAAATAAACATAACATAGCAAGCAGGGTAAGCAGGGTTGTATCCCATGAGCGAATTTTGAATCTCCTATTAACAAGAATTATGCATGGCAATCGCTGAATTCAGCTATGAAAAATAAGAACAGTGTAATAAACTTCAAAACTAAGAAAGTTGTTGATATTAATAAATAAAATCATATTACTAATATAAATGAGATAAGTAAAAATAACATATTAACCTGTACATTTGTAAGATTTAAACTTACATTTAGGTGCATGATAGTTAATGTGCATTGTAATCCTAACAATGAACTTCTCTTATATGATCTTTTTTTATATTTTAAATATAGCATTGAAATAGTATAATTATATATCTGTTTGATAAGTGCCAACACATATTTATCGATCCTGCAAGAAATCCAGTGAGCTCAAAACTTCCTGCTCACTGTTCAACTGTCCACTGAAATCTTTCCAATTACATTTTTATTGAAATTTTTCAGTAACAAACATTCAGGTGTCATACATCAGCAAATATAGGAACAGTACATGAGTGTAGGATGAAGGCACAGGTCTACATCAATATCACAACATGGAGATAGCTAGAATGCATATTGAAACATAATGAACTAGTTGGCATACTCTAAACAAGTCTTATATCCAGCCCTGTAGTCCCCATCGCATACACTCAACGTTGGGAATATTGTATAACTGAGGTCAACTTACAACAAGCGAAGGTTAGATACTAAACAATACAGAAGAGGGACTAAAGTAAAAGGGGATGGAACTAAAGTAAAAGGGGATGGGAACGAGATGGACCTCAAACATTAAACAAGATAAAGAGAATAGTTTTACCAGGGCATGATGGGAGCCTCTGTTTAATACTAAGTAATCATTAAGAAATCATTAAGAAATCAGTCAACCAAGGTAAGCTCACTCCTTGTTCCACTCAGTCCAAATCTGCCATCTTTTATCAAAGCTCCTCCTCTGTCTAGCTCTAGAAGCTATTAGGGATTCATAAACGTAATTATCGCGAGTAAATGTGATTACATTTGAGAGATTAGGGACTACATTGGACTTCCAATTCCAAGTGATAAGGGATCTAGCCGCTAGTAGCAGGTGTGTCACCACAGTTCGGAACTGTGGGGGAAATAAGTCAATGGTCAAACTCAACAGGGCCAGTTCAGGCCCTGGCCGAGTAAGGACACCTGTAATTGAGGAGATACATCTGAACACACTATTCCAAAAGCTTGTTAGGTGTTTGCACTTCCAGAAGACATGCATAATGTTACCCACCTCTCCACAACCCCTCCAGCACAGAGGAGAATTATCTTGAGAGAATTTGGACATCCTGTATGGCGTGAGGTACCATCTTAAGGAAATCTTCTGGGCAAGTTCCCAGTGACTGGTGCATTTAGAGGCCTTGTAGGCTGAATTGAGGGTGACCTGCCACTGCAAATCTGTAAAGGTTCTGCCTAAGTCTTCCTCCCATTTCAGGAACGGGGGGACTTGACAAAGGTATGTCTGCGCTGGAGTAGATTGTAGAAAAGGGGAATCCCTTTAATAGGGGGGGGTAGAGGTCATAAAGAACTTCCAAACTTGGTCCGGAAGGGATACTCTGTGGTTATTGACAGATTTTAGGAAATTAGATACTTGTCGGAATTTGTATATTTTCCTAGAGGAAAGGTCGTATGTAGATTGGAGGGACTGGAAAGAGGCAAGATGGCCCTGGCGGTAAAGGTCTGAGATATGGGTAATGCCCCTGCCCTTCCAGTCCCCAAGGTTAATATTAGGAATGGCACTCATTAGGGTTTCAATGGGGATTGGCACTTCCACCACCACATCTCGAGGATCAGAGATGCCTCCAAGATCCCTCCAGGCGCCCAAGGAGGCCCGAATGGACAAGGGAAGCTGGTGCAAAGGAAGAGGTCTCACCCTATCGAGAAATAACAGGGAGACTAAGTCCTTAGTGGGGCTTAATGACCGTTCAATGCTACACCAAGGGACCACCGGAGGGTCAGTAAACCATGACTTTAGTTGGTTTAGAAGGGATGCGCGGTAATAGTCCCTTATGTCAGTGAAACCCATACCACCCGCAGACCTATGTCTGGATAGCAAGGTCTTAGAGCATCTGGGTCTGCGTGCGCTCCACACATAGGTCCTTAGAATAGAATTCAAGGATCTCAAGTGGGGGGGTTTTATGGGGACAGGGAGCGTGCAAAAAATATACAAGATCTGGGGTAGCAGTAACATTTTAAAGGACGCAAGACGGCCAGACCAGGAGAGCTCTATTTTAGCTAATCGAGTGTACTCCTTTGAAAGTTTCTCTATCAGTGCTGGGTAATTGGCATCAGCCAATCCAGAGGGGTCTGCTGTAATCTGAAGGCCTAAGTATTAAATGCTTTTTTTAGTCCACGCATATTCCAAATAGACCTGGACAGAGGGAGGGAGATGTATGGGCAGTATAATCGACTTGGAACAATTAACTTTATAATATGAGATATTACTAAAGGACTGTAGGACTCTTTGGATGTGGGGGAGCGATTCAGTCGGAGAGGTTTTGGACAAGATGATATCATCGGCAAACAGATTAATCTTGTGGGGTGTACCATGAATAGAAAAAACAGTGATGTGGGAATGAGCATTAATTTTTTCGGCCAGTGGTTCAATCAGAAGATTGAAGATTGAGGGGGACAGGGGGCACCCCTGACGTGTCCCATTTGAGATATGGAAAGGTCGGGAGAGGCAATTAGAGGTGTAGATCTGGGCCGAGGGATGGGAGTAGAGGGCTAGGATAGCTGACATAATAGGGCCCTGGAATCCAAACTTAGTTAGAGTATGAGACATATAGCCCCAATGGACCCTGTCGAACGCCTTCTCCGCATCCAAAGAGAGGAGCAGAGAAGGCGTCCGAGAGGTCCAAGCGTGCTGCACCACCCCAATAATCCTGCGAGTGGCGTCGGATGCTTGTCTGCCTAGAGTAAAGCTGGATTGGTCTGGGTTAATCAATGATGGCAAAACAGTTAAAAGCCTATGGGCGAGAATTTTAGCATATAGCTTAACATCCGTGTTTAAAAGTGAAATAGGGCGAAAGTTGGAGGGGACATCAGGGGGTTTGCCAGGTTTAGGGATAGTTACAACATAGGCGGTTAACATCTCAGGGGGGAGGTTTGCAGAGGACATGGCCTGTGAAAACACAGAGTGTAATGCAGGGGCAAGGAGCTTGCCAAACGTTCTGTAATAGTCGTACGGTAAGCCATCAGGGCCAGGAGACTTACACAAGGGCATCTTAGAAATAATTTTCTGGATTTCCTCGTCTGTGATGGGGGCATTTAAGACTTGTAGTTGTGTAGGTGACAGGGTAGGGAGAGATAGATCAGCCAGAAATTTCTGTATGTCCTGATCTGAGGGTTGCGGGGTGTTGCTATCTCCTTTTAGGTTGTATAAGGACGAGTAGTAGTCAGCAAAAGAGTTGGAAATGTCTTTCGGGTTGTATAGTTTGCTGTGATTGGTTGGGTTACGAATGAAGGGGATTTTCGTACGTGTCCTCTGGTCCTTCAGGCGACTCGCCAAAAATTTGCCAGCGTTATTTCCAGAGGAGTAGTACGTCATTTTCAGGGCATTAACAAATTTACTGTGGGATTCTAAGAGTAGGCGTCTAAGGTCACACCAAAGTTTAACTAGTTTGTTTGACAAATCTAGGCTAGGTGAGATCTTATTCTGCATCTCCAGAGATCTGATCTCCTGCAGGTGAAGGTCTACCCTCAAAGTCCTCTGGCGTTTCAATTTCGAACTGATTTGTAGTAAGATGCCCCTAATGAAGGCCTTGTGGGCGCACCACAAGACAGTCGGATCCGATACCGATCCTTTATTTAACTCAAAAAATTCTTGCAGATGTTTAGTGATGCTATTCACCTGGGCCTGCATCTGGAACACTCCCGCATTGGCCTTCCATATGTGGGCAGGGCTGAGGGTCAACTCCTCCACCAACGAGATGGAGACAGGTGCATGGTCTGACCACGAGATGTCGTAGATGGTGGAGGAGGAGACCGCCCCAAGCAGAGACCTATCAATAAGTGTCATGTCGATACGAGAATAAGAATTGTGCCTGGAGGAGTGAAAAGTGTAGTCTCGATCATTAGAGTGTTGACACCTCCAGACATCCAGACACAGAATTTCTGTCCACTTATACACTAAACAGCAAAGATTTTTTGCTGCTTGGGGATCTCAACCTTTGGGCCAACTCCTCACAGGATCCTGTGGCCGTCGCCTGCATTGACCACTTGGAAGGACTAGGTCTGCAGCAACTAGTATGTGGGCCCACACATGCTTCTGGGCACACCCTTGATCTTATTTTCAGACAAAATCTGGAAGTAAAAATTCTGGAAAATAAGTCGTTACCATGGACAGACCACCATGTAATCAAATTTATGATTACCAAAAATACCCCTTTAACAAAAACGCTGAAACCAGTGACAATGCACTGGACCAGATCTCAGAAAAAGCTCCATTCGGAGCTCTTCAAAACAATAGTAGGAAATAAAATAAAAACGATCCCTTCACATCAATCAGCCACTGAAACCCTGGATGCCATAAACACAGCTCTACTGCAGTCAGCCGACTTGGTAGCGCCTAAACGTAAAACCTGTATCCGTAAATACAACTCCAGTTGGTTTAACGACCAGCTATTGTCCCTTAAGCAAGAACGTAGAAGAGCGGAAGCAGCTTGGAAAAGAAGCACCACAGACGAAAACCGCGCCATCTACAATGAAACAACAAAGAAATAACACAAAGAAATTTTCCTAGCCCAAAAAAATCATTTCTCCAAGATCATCACCAATGCCCTAAACCGTCCTCGCGAACTCTTCAAGTTGGTTAGTCAATCCATGAACCCAGCCTGTCTTGAAGCCCCCAATTCTGATACCCAAGAATTTTGCAATTAATTATCAGACCATTTCGTGAACAAAATTGAAAGGATCCGCGTAAGCATTCTGCAAAACAGTAACCCCCTCAACCCCCTCAGCAGTCCCCAGCCCAATCACCACAGGAATCAGGCCCAAGTAACAATGTTTACTCTAAAACCAGTCTCCCTGGATGCCACAAAAAATATCATCGGCACTCTGCGAAATAGCACAGCACCTAACGATATTATCCCCACCAAACTGCTGAAGGAATGTGCCGATATTTTGGCACCACCCATCAAGCAGATGATTAACCAGTCATTCAGGGAAGGCATAGTGCCCTTCCTGTTGAAACAAGGGATAATCAAACCCATCTTAATGAAACCCACCCTTGACCCCAAAGACCCTGAACATCGTCGTCCCATAACAGGCCTGAATGTTTTCTCCAAGGTAATGGAGAAAGGGGTGGTACAACAGCTGCAACAGCATTTAGACACCCATAATTTGCTCGATCCTTATCAATCGGGTTTCCTCCAGGCTACGGGACGGAAACAGCATTGCTCAAAATATGGGATGATGCTCTTGAGGCCACAGATGAAGGAGAACCTTGTCTTCTAGTACTGTTGGACCTTAGCGCAACTTTTGATACCGTTGACCACAAACTATTGCTAATTCGGCTAGCTGAAGTAGCCAAGATCGCGGAATGTGACTTACCCTGGTTCTCCTCCTTTTTGGAAAACCGATCACAAGTTAGTGAAACTGGGACCATTCACTTCTGAAAAATGCACGGTGACATGCGGAGTCCCTCAAGGATCACCTCTGTCGCCGGTGCTGTTTAATATCTATCTTCACCCTCTTTTTGAAATTATCAGCAGCCAAAAGCTGCTCTACCATTCCTATGCAGATGACACACAATTGTATTTTTGTATTTGCAACAAAAAGGATCACCATCTCAATCTAGAGAAATGTCTCTCTTTGATAGAGAACTGGATGACAAAGAGTTATATTGAACTCAACGGCTCAAAAACAAAACTTCTCCTGTTTCACACCAATCGGAAGAATCAACTGGCAACAACCTGGAAACATCCACCCATTCTAGGAAAAATCATCACCCCTAGCACCAAAGTCAAAAGTCTTGGGGTCTTCTTTGACACCTACATGACAATGGATGCACAAATAGGGTCAGTAGTCAGCGGATCACACCATCTGCTACGCTTATTATGCAGACTAATCCCATTTATTCTTAAAGAAGACATAGCAGTCGTGGTGGGAACAATTGTTAACTCCAGGCTGGACTATGCAAATGCCCTCTATCTCGGACTCCCAAAGTACCAAATCACGCGCCTGCAGGTCGTTCAGAACACGGCCGCGCGTCTGGTGACTGGAAAAAAAACATGGGAATCAATCTCCCCATCACTGAGAAGCCTTCACTGGCTACCAGTGAAAGACAGAATCACTTTCAAAGCACTCTGTCTAACGCATAAATGTATTTGGGGTAATGCCCCCCAATACCTATGCGACAAAATAAAAGCCTACAACCCCAATCGCCGTGTACATTAAAAGAGACTATGTTAATCACCATGGTGAGAGGGGGGAGATATAGAAACAGTACCTCGGGTTGAAGATGCAGTCAAAGCTTAACTGAAATCCAAGGCATCGTTTCTGGGGGCAGAGGTCTTGCCACATCCTGGTCAGCGGGGTGGAGTCCATCTCTTGACAAGGGGAAAAGAAAAAGAAAAAGGAAAAAAAAAAGAAAGAAAAAGGAGAAAAGACAAAGCCACAGGGAACAGTAACAGTGAAGTAACAAAACGGCTCAGTCAGAGCAAACCTGGGTGATAAAAAGGGAGATTCAATGTTGAATCTGAGAGCAGCAATGCTTCTCATTTAACACGGAGGGGAAAACATCATAGTCAGTAGGTATTTGGTAGCATGATGTTGTATTTGTAGCCAAGGCACTTAGGAGGACAGTTTTTTGCCCTTCTTCTTGTGGGACACCAGGAGCCAGGAGTCTTGAGTGGCAATTTTGGAGGCCAAGGGCGGGTCTTCGTCGGTTTTCTCTGGGACAATGTTCCAGGACCGCAGGAGATCAAGGCCCTCCGAGAGGTTGTTGATCACGGAGGTGCGGTCATCTCTTGTGACGGTAAGCTTGGCTGGATAGCCCCATCTGTATACAATTTCATGATTGCGTAAGGCTTTAGAAATTGGCAGAAGGGACCTGCGTCTCTGCATAGTAAATTGGGAGAGATCCGAGAATAACTGGATAGAAGAGTACTGAGCCAGTGGGTTCTTGTTCCTCCTGAAGGTCATCATGAAATGCTCCTTAATTTGAAAAAAGTGCACCTGCATCAGGACATCCCTGGGGATACGGTCAGGTAGGTGCGATGGCTTAGGCAGGTGGTGTATTCTGTCAATAGCCAGATCTGCGTCCGACAGTTCAGGAACACACAGCCTCATGATGTCTTTTGCATATTCCTGCAGTTGTTGAGGGAAGACAGATTCAGGGACACCACGGATCTTAATGTTGTTCCTCCTGGATCTGTCCTCCAGGTCTGAGACCTTTGCCTTGAGCCATGTCAGTTCATCTGCTTGGTCATTATGGGCATCCACTAAGGAGTTGTAAAAGGAGGCAAACTCCCCCATCTTCTGCTCCACATGATCCACCCTGCTTCTCAGCTCCTGAACGTCAGCTTTGAAACCCCTCATACACTCCATCATATCAGCGTGGAGGGAGCTGCGGAGGGACACCAACATGTCCTTCAACATGGTGTCCGACAGAGGTTTGTCAGCTGTGGGGAAGGAGTTAATGGCCTCCGCAAGCTCCCTGGTGTCATTCAGGGAGTCCTGTGAAATGACCAAATTCCCGCCAGAGCACTCAGGGGATAGCCGCGGCTTGGACTTAGCTGGGCTGCGCGATAGTGGTGTGGAAGCCTCCGTGGATCTGTGCGCAGCTCCTGGTTGTGTATCAGGGCTAGTCGGGGAAGAGCCGGAGCCGCTGGAGGAGGATGGTGAGGCGCTGTCGGCTCCATCTTGGACAAGGCCGCGAGGAGTCGGAGGGAAGAAGTGAGAAAGCTTCTGTACCTGCGGCAAAGTCTTCTGTTTGCGGGCCATCCCGGGAAGCTAGGCGGTCCGGTGGATCAATCGAGGTAGGATTGGGCCGTTGATGGTGCCTCAGCACGTCGTTTTCCCTACACTTGACACGGAGCTCACTGTCTAGACGTCCATGCAGGAGCTTGGTAGCCACGCCCCCCTGTCCACTGAAATCTTAAAGTGGTTTTGAACCCATATGAAAAAAAAAAAAACCTGCAAGACAAAGTCATAATGAGCTAGTTTAACCACTAGCCGACCAGCCACCGTCATTATATGGCAGCAGGTCGGCTCTCCTGGGCGAGAGCCCGTAGCTATACGTCCACTCTTCGAGCGGCCACTAGGGGGCGCGTGCGCGCCCCCCGCTCGCCCCCGGGCACCTGCGATTGCTCGTTACAGAGCGGGGACCGGGAGCTGTAAACACACAGCTCTCGGTCCTGTCAGCGGGGGAAATGCTGATCTTCTGTTCATACAATGTATGAACAGAGGATCAGTGTTTCCCCTAGTGAGGCCACCCCCCCCCACAGTAAGAACACACCCAGGGAACATACTTAACCCCTTCCCCGCCCCCTAGTGTTAACCCCTTCACTGCCAGTGGCATTTTTATAGTAATCCAATGCATTTTTATAGCACTGATCGCTATAAAAATGCCAATGGTCCCAAATATTTGTCAAAAGTGTCCGAAGTGTCCGCCATAATGTCGCAGTAACGAAAAAAAATCGCTGATCGCCGCCATTACTAGTAAAAAAAATATATTAATAAAAATGCCATAAAAATACCCCCTATTTTGTAAACGCTATAATTTTTGCGCAAACCAATCAATAAACGCTTATTGCGATTTTTTTTTACGAAAAATATGTAGAAGAATACGTATCGGCCTAAACTAAGGAAAAAAAAAGTTTTTTATATATATTTATATATTTTTGGGGGATATTTATTACAGCAAAAAGTAAAAAATATTATTTTTTTTCAAAATTGTCGCTCTATTTTTGTTTATAGCGCAAAAAATAAAAAACGCAGAGGTGATCAAATACCACCAAAAGAAAGCTCTATTTGTGGGAAAAAAAGGACGCCAATTTTGTTTGGGAGCCACGTCGCAGTGATTGGCCGGAGCCGCAATGACGTCACTCCCGCTGGTAGCCACCGGTCATGGCACAGGCCCTTTAGAAATGTCACGATTGAGCTGTTTCTTCAGTGTGTATATGGTAGATATCTCCTAAATCGTGTAGGTTTAGGAGATATTTACAATACCTTCAGGTAACCATTATTATAGGCTTACCTGTAAGTAAAAGTGGTGTAACAGTGTTTACAACCACTTTAACCACTTAACCCCCGGACCATATTGCTGCCCAAAGACCAGAGCACTTTTTGCGATTCGGCACTTCATCGCTTTAACTGACAATTGCGTGGTCGTGCGACGTGGCTCCCAAACAAAATTGGTGTCCTTTTTTCCCCACAAATATAGCTTTCTTTTGGTGGTATTTGATCACCTCTGCGGTTTTTAGTTTTTGCACTATAAACAAAAATAGAGTGACAATTTTGAAAAAAATGAATATTTTTTACTTTTTGCTATAATAAATATCCCCCAAAAATATATAAAACATTTTTTTTACTAGTAATGGCGGTGATCAGCATTTTTTTTTGGTACTGCTACAATATGGCAGACACTTCGGACACTTTTTTATAAATTCTTTATTTTTCATTTTTCCTCATTTCACAATTCCACAAGAACAGGGATGTTATTATATCAGAAAACAAAAGCCAACAATCAAACCACTATACGTTGTACTTGTTCCTGACCTATCTCTAAACTTAACTGCTTCTAACACATATACTACCATATAGATCCAAAACAATTCCTCGCTCTTCTTATTTCCTATTCCCCCGGGACATTTAACCTGTCCTCTCTCTGTTTAAGAAATTGAGAAACCCAGTCTCCCCCTCACCCACCCCAACGTCCGGACCCATTGTCCAAAAACCTTCCCGAGCCCGGACAAAAAAAAAAAAAAAAAAAAAAAAAAAAAAAAAAAAAAAAAAAAAAAAAAACACAATAATTTCAGTTCCTCCCTCTCCCCCCCCCCCCTACTCCCCTCGTTCCCTATAACTATCATAGGGAGCCCATATCTCCCTATACTTCCCCTCCTGTTCCCTCAAAGCCATCGTGAGATTTTCCATACATTGGATTTCCCTGATTTTTTCATGCCATTGAGGTCTACTTGGTGAGCACGTGCTCTTCCATAAAGCTGGAATGCAAGCTCTAGCTGTTATTAGTAAATGTCTTACCAAAGATTTTTTATAATTTACTACTGATATAGGGATGTCTAACAACAGGTAGACCGCTGGATTCTCTCCAAGAGACATTTCAGTTATCTCTTCTATTTCCTCTGACACCATCCTCCAGAATTCTTTCACTCCTTCACAGTTCCAAAACATATGTATCAGAGTTCCTTCTTCTTTTAGACATCGCCAACAAAGATTTGACGTTTGTGGAAAAATTTGGTTTAAAACTTCCGGTGTCTTATACCACCTACTCAGGATCTTATATCCTCCCTCCTGGTATTTGGATGCTAGAGAGGCTTTATGATTGAACTTGTGGAGCTTTAAGTTCATTTAACAGGGAGTAAAATATTGATAACGAATGTCTCACCGCTTCTCCCTTGAGACACAATTTCTCAAATTCCGACAAACTCGTCCTCACTGTTGTCTGGCTCTGTATTGATCGCAGGAAACCCCTTAGCTGTCTTCGCCTGAATGGTTCTAAAACCTCTGCTAATTCACTTTCAATTTCCTCCCATGTCATTACCCGATTTTCCTTCTGAAAGTGAATCAATCTAGTTTTGCCTTGTCTTTTTAAATTCTCGAACCCTGGGTCGTTTACACCTGGCATAAATGCCGGGTTTCCCAGGACCGGAGTCAGAGGATTTGCTTCTGTTTCATCATTTGATTTTCTAAATACTTTTTTCACCACTTTAATTGTCGTCCCTATTGTTGGGTGCTTTTTAACTGATTGTGGTAGAATGGATCTAGAAAGCCAAATTAGTCCTTCCAACGGTATTTCTATCATTGCCTGTTCTAAGAGGATCCATGGTTTGATCTTCGGAGTAACACACCAATCAAGAACTCTTGACAAATGTACAGCCTCATAGTATGCGAGTGGGTCTGGAAAACCTATGCCCCCTTTTTCTTTAGGTAAAGTTAGGATATCTCTCCTGACTCTGGCTGGTTTCCCTGCCCATATAAATCCCGCAAACTTCGTTCTAATCTCTTTCAGGAACCCTTGAGGTATACTGGTAGGGAGTGTCTGTAATAGATATAATATCCTAGGCATTGCATTCATCTTTATAATATTGACCCTGCCAAACCAGGTAAAAACCTCCTTATCCCATTTCTGTAAATCACGTTTTATTTGCCTTGTCAACGGTGCTAAATTTAGCTCTAAGATTCTATTTAGTTTCTTCGGGATTTTAGTCCCCAGATATCCAATATGAGAATTTGTCCATTTAAATGGAAAAGAAGCGGCTAATTGTCGTTGTTGTACCACATTCATCTCCACCCCCATTGCCTCCGACTTGTCATAGTTTACTTTAAAATTTGAAAGCGCGCCATATTTAGCAATCTCAGCCAGCAATGGGGGAAGAGATAAAATAGGTTCCGTAAGAGAAAACATCAAATCATCCGCAAAAGCAGCTAATTTGTATACTCCTCCCTTTACACAGATACCTCTGATATCGGTATTCAGCCTTATCGTCCTCAAAAAGGGTTCAAGTGTCAAAATAAAAATAATTGGTGACAGAGGACAGCCTTGCCGCGTCCCATTCCGTATCTCAAAGGGTTCCGACATAGTCTTGTTTATCTTTATTCTAGCTTTCGGCTGTGAATATAGGCTCATAACCCATCTTTGCATCCCCTCCCCCAAACCGATATATTTTATAATTGCTTTTAAGAATTTCCAGTCGACCCTATCAAACGCTTTTTCAGCGTCGGTAGATACCAGAACTAGTGCTTTCTTAGATACCTGGGAGAGATGGATCGCGTTAATCACCCGTATCGTATTTTCCCTGCCTTCCCTTCCTGGGGTAAATCCCACCTGATCTTGGTGTATCAAATCAGGGATATGTGGTAATATTCTATTTGCTAGAATTTTTGTAAAGATCTTCAAGTCAACGTTTAATAGCGATATAGGGCGATAATTGGAACATAGTGTTAAATCTTTTCCCTCCTTAGGTATAACCGCTATATGTGCCATAAGGGCTTCATCCGGTATCCCCTGTCCTTCTCTTATCGCGTTATATGCTTTTAGAAATCTTGGCATCAGTTTTTCTGCATAGGTCCGATAGTAAAAAAGGGTAAACCCGTCGGGGCCGGGGGCTTTACCTGTTTTTAGCAATTTAAGAGTATTTGTGAATTCCTCAGCCGTAATCGGCCCTTCCATATCTCTCCCAATTTCCTCTGCTAATTTCGGCATTCCCGCCTTCTCTATATATTCCTTTATCTTCTCCTCCTGCCTACTCATCTTTCCTGTGTCCCTCTCTTCTTTTAGTTGATATAAATTCGTATAATAATTTTTAAATACTTTTGCAATTTCTTGTGAGGATTTCACTATCCTATCTCCTGTTGTTTTGATGCCATCTATATGATTTTGGGTCCTCGTTTCTCTTAATGCCCTCGCTAGCATTCTACTCGGCTTATTACCATATTCATAGAAGGCACGTTTACATCTTTTTAGTGAGGCTTTTGCATTGTCTGTTAGTAACAGATTCAGTTCATCTCGCGTCTGCCTCAACTTCTCCTCAATCTGAATTGCCAACGTTTTTTTATGTACATTTTCTAATTTACGAATTTCTCCCAGTAATGTTTCTATCTGTCTCCCTATCCTACGTTTCCTTTGTGTTCCCATTGAGATTAAAATCCCTCTCATAAAGCATTTATGCGTTTCCCAAATACAACTAGGCGACACCTCTCCCACCTCATTATCAGAAAAGAACCCTTCCATTTCCTGAACTATTTTTTCCTCATACTCTGGGTCTTTCAGAAGGGACTCGTTGATTTTCCAGTGCCACTCGCGAGCTACGGGTTCTCCCCATTCCAGTATACAATTTGTCGGTGAGTGATCAGAAATTGTAAATGATCCAATGGAGGCCTCCACAATATTCTGTAAAATATTCTGTGATACAAATATATAGTCTATTCGGGAATATGTTTTATGTTTGGCTGAAAAAAAAGTGTAGTCTCTCTCATGGGTATGACTAGTCCTCCAGCTATCTACCACCTGTATCTTCTGTAGCAGACTCTTTGCTTTACTTAATTTGCTATATGATAGGTGTGATGCTCCCTTAGATGTATCTAGGATAGGATCTAGGGCCATATTCAAATCCCCTGCCAGTATGATTCTTCCTTCTGCATTCAACTGAATCACATTAATGTATTTCTCCAACGCTGCAATCTGTCCTTCATTAGGCATATAGACGTTAACCAGAGTTACTTTCTGGTCGTTTAGATATCCTTTTACTATAAGTAGACGCCCTTCCTCATCCTGAATTACCTTTAGTTCTTTCCATATAATCGTCTTTGATAGCATAATTGCCACCCCCTTCGTCTTTGTTGTCGATGAGGAACTCTGATAGACTATTGGAAATCTATGATTGCCCAGTTTTGGGTTTTTATTTTTCTTAAAATGAGTCTCTTGGAGAAAAACGACCTGTGTCTTTAGTCTCCATAATTCTGCTAACAATTTAGATCTTTTCTCAGGGTTGTTTAACCCTTTTACATTATAAGACATCAACTTAATCTTAGCCATTTTAGAATCTCAATCACGTGGCTCCTTGGGAAACTAATAGAGGTGCCCAATGAGGAGATAAAGGGCTAAAGATAGGGGAATCCCCCCCAAAAGAGGGAGAAAAGACGGACGAGAGAGGAGAGAGGGAGAAAAGACGAGAGAGAGGAAAGGAAAAAAAAAAAAATATATATATATTTTCTCTAGTCCTTCAATCCGGTTGATCCCCTAGGATCCCAGAGAGGACAAAACAAAAAAACAAAAAAAAAAAACAAAAAAACAAAAAAAAAAAAAAATTTAGCGTCTCCGACTTCCCTCCACACGGAGGAGAGGCGCTTTAGTGGGCTAAGGTGTGTGAGCACCGAGGAGAGTCACGCCCTATTATAAGTCCGGGTGCGCTTCCCTGAGTTACCCCTTTCAATCCCCTCCACCCCCCAATTCTAGTCGAGCACACGAAAAATGAGATATCCCCCCCATCATAAAGACCTTACTGCTTCGACATATTCAGTCGTATACATATACTATATAAGCACATTTAGACATATAAATCTCTGTCTACCTGTCTAACTGTCTACCATTTAGAGGTAAAAATTTCTTTTTTTTGTCTTCTTTTTTTTTTCACCTTTTAAACCCCTATTATCATGTTACCACCGACGTACTTCTGAGCTCCCCCCTCTCCACTCTCTCTCTCCTAACCTCCTAACTATTAATATCTTAACTCTTTATGTCTGCTCCCCCCTCTTGTGTCCCCACCAAGAAAGGGAAAAAAAAAAGAGGGAGAAAAAAAAAAAAAAAAAAAAGGTTCTATTCCCCTTTCCCTTACCCTTGCCTCTTCCTTCTTCCTTCGTTTTCCTATTAGGTCATCTTATTAGGCCCCTGTTATCCCCAAAACTCGCTCACCCACTCTTACCCTCCCCACCTACCCCTATACCATCTTCCCTTACCCCTTGCCCCTCCCTCCCACCTCTATGTCCTATTCCAAAAAAGTATCATGGCCTATTGGCCTTTAGTGTTTCAAAGTGTGTAAATGTAAATGTGTCAGCCTTTTATTGTGACTCCTCTAATCCCCCCTAACCCTCTTATCTATCACCCCAAAAAAAAGAAAAAACCCCCCCCCCCCCTTCTTCAATTCTCAATTTCCCCACATCCCTAGTCTCCCCTAGTAGTGAACCACCTTATACCTTTGCCCATCCCATCCATCCCCTCCCCCTATTATAGACTCCGTGTGTCTTATATTTTACCTTCCCTGATCCTTAAATCAAACGGATCTAGGGCTCTAGTGACATAGTGACTTAGTGAAACCCCCCCCCCCCCAAAAAAAAAAAAAAAAAAAAACATTCTCCTCAAAACGCCCCCCCCCCCTTTTTTTTGAGACAACCCCCCCTCCCTGTCCCTCCCCTCACGAACCCCCCCCCCTAACCCCCCCCAAAAAAAAAAAAAAAAAAAAAGAGCGTGGCTGGAGATGCTGGCCTACTAGCCCACCTATGTTTCTGGGTCTTTCCTCTGTCATTTTCCTAGTGCTCTATTTGGCCCATAATAGACCCACCTCAGGGAAGAGGAGCAAAGGAAGCATCTGTAAATTTATACACATATATACACATATGAGCGGGACGATAAAGCCCCGCCACTCAGAAATATTCCACTCTTAACTTATAGCCTTCCCCACATGGGGATAGTACCTTCCCTCCAAAACCAAGTCCGAGTGTTCTCCAAAGAGAAAAAAAAAAAAAAAAAGACCTTCAACGAGAAAAACAGTCGGATATGGGTATGAACCTCAAGAATCACCAAAAAAAAATACTCTCCATAAGGCCTCCACCCAAGTGGGTCGGGTAGAGACAAAGAGAGAGAGAGTGCAAAAAAAAAAAAAAAACAAATGAAAAAAGGGGAGAAAAAAAACAAATAAAAATACACTTTCCCCTGGGAGGGGTCATCTTCCATAAGTCTCTCCATCTCCTCTTTCTCTTCAGAATTGGGGTGGGGAACTCCCCCATGTCCTCTACAGTCTTACCCCTTTTAACCTTCCCTCACCACAGTTTATCTAGGCTCTCTTTCAGCTGTGACTGGCAGCTCTAACCAGTTAGGGACTGCTATTGGTGTTGACCCCAAAAATTCAAAAAGCGCTGGGAGCTGGGACGGCTCTCTTAGATTAAAATTCCTTCCTTCTTTTTTCACATTAACGGCCAACGGAAACCCCCATCTGTATATGGCTCCTTGACCGCGTATATGTTCTAGTAGGGGCCTTAACAAGCGCCGTCGGGCTTTAGTTTGCCAACACAAATCCGGAAATATTTGTATATTCGCCCCCTCCCAGATCACCGGTCCTTCTTTCCATGCTTCCCTGAGAATTTCTTCTTTTTCTCTATAAAAATGTATACGACATAACACATCACGAGGGTTAGTCTGATCTGGATTCCTTGTTGTTGGGACCTTATGGACCCTGTCTAGCTCCAGGGGGGAGCCTGAGCTTTTTTTTAGAATTTTATTAAAGATAGCCAAAGCAGCTTCCCTTAACGCCGCCCCCTCACAACTTTCTGGTATTCCTTTTATGCGCACATTATTCCTTCTACTTCTGTTATCTGCCTCTTCAGCATTTAACTGCAATCTGACCAGCTGCTGTTGCTGTTTCTCACACTTTTCTTCTAGTACCCCCAATCTGAAGTCCACGACCACTTGTTGCTCCTCCAATATGCCCACTTTTTGCTCCCCCACCCCCACTTTTATCCGGACTTCTTCCAACTCTTCTTTCCAAGTACTCGTCATTAGCGTTAACATTTTCTGGATATCGTCTCTGGTTGGGAGAGCCTGAATAAGCCTGCTTAACTGGCGCATATCAGGTATCAGCTCTGATTCAAATGTATCCCCCGTATCGGGCATACTCTGTGCGTTCTGTATGCTAGACTGCATAACTTCTTCTGATATATGTTCACTCTCTTTAGAACTTAATATTTCACCACTTGTTGCACCCTTCTCCCTCTGGTTTAGAGGTGGGGATGGTGCAGGGGATATAGGGGTTGTAGACATTAGTGCTACTATAGATGGTGTCTTTGTATACTCTCTAGACCCCTTATTCATATCCCCCGCTATATTGTCAGCTATTTCCAGCAAAGCAGACAGTAACAGTATGGGTGTTTCAAAAGTACCTTTATTCCACGCCGTTGCTTCTGAGGCCACCTCCGTCCACCCCTCCGCTGGGGGTCTCTCAGTCTCACCTATGTAGCGTAAATCACCTGTATTGTTCACCGCTTTGACCACCGGGGTAGCTGGACTAAGGACTGGGTCTGAAGCAGTTACCAACTCCTCACCAGCAATCAACTGTTGTCCTTTTATCACCGGCAAGTCTGATACAGATACAGGTGTATTCTGAATCACAGTTACAGCTACAGCTTTAAGGGGACTTTCAGATAGTGATTCCCTCCTCAGAACCCTGCTTCCGACGGCTTCCTCCTGCTGCTCAGCCCCCCTCCTCACCGTCATGTAGCGTGTGATGTATGAGTGGCAGGGGGCTTGAACACCTCCTACGCGTCTTCCTTGGCTCTTTCCCCGCCGCGACATCAGCTGTCTGGAGCCTCTGTCAGGTACTGCGCTCTCCACCCGCTCACCGCCGACTTTCGATGGGGGTATGGGGGTATCGGAACCGTCGGTCAGGTGCTGCGCTCTCCCCCCCTGCTCACCGCAGACTTTCGATGGGGGTAGAGGGGTCCCGGAACCGTCGATCTCCTGCTTCAACGCACCACGGACTCAGAGCTCTCCTCACTAGCGTGCGTTCACTCCTCCATGCTCACACCACCGTCCCGGAAAACCACTTCGGACACTTTTGACACATTTTTGGGACCATTGGTATTTTTATAGCGATCAGTGCTATAAAAATGCATTGATTACTTTAAAAATGCCACTGGCAGTGAAGGGGTTAACACTAAGGGGGCGGGGAAGGGGTTAAGTATGTTCCCCAGGTGTGTTCTAACTGTAGGGGAGGTGGCCTCACTAGGGGAAATGACTGATCTTATGTTCATACATTGTATAAACAGAAGATCAGCATTTCTCCCCCTGACAGGACCGGGAGCTGTGTGTTTACTCTGTAACGAGCGATCGCATGTGCCCGGAGGCGATCGTGCCCGCCGGGCACGCGCACGGGAGTCGTGGGCGAGCTGGGGGTGCGCGCGCGCTTCCGGTGGCGCGCATGCGCCCCTAGTGGGTGGCCTGCGCGAGAGCCAACGTTATATTACGTGCTCTTGCACAGGGGAGCCGACTTGCCGCCGTAAAACGATGGTGGGCGGTCGGCAAGCGGCTAAGAAGTGCTATTAGCCCTGATGTCTATGAACTATATAAAAACTCCCCATATGTTATGGAGATGAAAATATGTTGGCTGTTTTGTAGTCCTAACACACTTTCTGTCCTAGGGTAACAATGCTGCTCCTCTATAGGTTTAGTACATTGAGTGTTGTCACCCTAGGACAGGATTTGTGTAAGTGACAAGATAAACAGATGAAAATAAAGGAAATAAGGGCCAAATCCACAAAGCAGATGCGCCGACTTAACTCGAGATTTCTAATTTTACTCCGCGTGTATCTTTGCGCCTGATCCTCAAAACGAGTTACGCATTAAAATCCGGATTTTCCATCCTACCTAAAATGATTACACCGGCGCATCCTCGGATGCAAATTACGCTAGTCACGCCGCTGTTTTTGATAGGCAAAGATGCAAATGAGGGAGATAGGGCGATCCACATAATTAAGTGTGTGCGCCGTAGATTACGCCCTGTGCGCACCTGTTAGTTTCCCTGCGCAAATTTACACGTTATAAAAGCAGCCCTAATTTTACACATGCTGTGTAACAGCATTGAGGAAAAGCTGAGCACATATATTTGCTGGACTTCAAACTGTCTGCCAACATGCCCGGGCACTCGCTACTTTAGAGGCGCAAAGAAGGAGGAGGGCACAGAGGAGGAGGAGGAGGGCACAGGAGAGGGTATACCGCCCACGCTGATATCTCTTTGGCATGCCTGCTTCTGAGGTCTATGGCAACTTCCGTTTTAACCGGGAAGCCATCCTGGAATTAACCATAATCCTGCAGGATGATCTCACCACCCCAACCCAACGATCCCATGCCCTGCCACCTCTCATCAAAGTAATGGCAACACTCCATTTCCTTGCCACTGGGTCTTTCCAACGCACATGTGGAGGTCTGTCTGGGATGGCACAATCCTCCATGAGCAGGTGTGTTCATCAAGTAGTCCCTGCAATACTGCGACGCATGGCCAATCAATTTCAAAAACCCACCCAGGAGGACCAGCGATTGCAAACCATGACGGACTTTTACAACATTGCCCGATTCCCACGGACCATCGGGGCCATTGATTGTACCCATGTGGCACTACAGCCCCCCCATGAGACAGAGCACCTGTTCCGGAATCGGAAGCACTGGCATTCCATAAATGTCCAGCTAATCGTAGATGCCCATGGCCTCATCTGGCACGTCTGTGCAAAATTCCCTGGATCCTGCCATGACAGCTATATATTCCGGCAGACCAAAATCTCTAGAGATTTGGAACTGAACATGTATGGAGACAGCTGGCTGATTGGTGAGTGACATGAGTGTCAGGTATGTCCCCCCCTATGATGCAGACATCACGAGGGGCACCTTACAGGTGACTCTGGATATGCCCTGGGACCACATGTGATGACCCCATACCGGAACCCCCAAACCCCAGGAGAGCACCGCTACAACGAGGCTCACATACGCACCCGGGCAGTTGTGGAACGCACATTTGGGCTGCTGAAGTCCCGCTTCAGATGCCTGGATAAGTCTGGGGGTTCATTGTTGTATTCCCTAGACTTTGTGTGCAAGATCATCGGTGCATGTTGTATTCTGCACAACTTTGCCATGAGAAGGGGACTGGAGATTGACATACGTGCTGACCTGACCCCCCACCCAGGCAATCCCTCCCTAACCCACTCTACCCGGTCTGCTGAGGGCACAGCAGCCAGGAGACGCCTCGCAGAAGGCATCTTTTCACAGTAAACGCACATGAATAATGTCACAATGAGAATTTATTTATTCATAGTAAACGCAGATTAATTATGTCACAATGAGAATGCATGAATGCACACCACTGTGGTCCCTAGCACAGACACATCACATGCACATCGAATTGGATTAGATCCAAGTACCCCCCCCCTTTGGTACTTGGGAGCAGTAACGCCACGCCACGGCTACAATTATGTCACTGTGCATTCATACACCATTCAGGAACCTGGGATCACTTCTCCCTGGTCCTGGGGATCCCTTCTCCACCAAAACTGAGGGTGACACCCTTATTTTATCAGGAATGCCACCCCCCCACATTCACACATCATTCACACACATAAACCAAATCATAAGTACAGTATAATAAACAAAATCATAAAAAAAAGTACCCCTGCTAATTAATTCCTGCGGCGAGTGCTCCGTCTGGGCTGCCCAAGGGCACGGGCACGGCCAACTGGAGGATCTTCACGGGGGGTGTTAGCAGGGGAGGGAGTATCTTCATGGGGGGGTGAGTGAGCAGGGGAAGGAGGATCCTGCTGGGGGGGTGAGCAGGGGAAGAAGGAGCCTCTCCTGGTGTCTGTCCTCCTGCTGGCCTGCCCTCCAAGGCCACTGCTATCCTGTTCAGACAGCCAGTGATGGCAGCTTTATTGGCCTGGCCAGCCCGGGTATTGTCCTGCACAGCCTGGGTATTGTCCTGCACAGCCTGGATCAGGGCAGTCACCTCCTGGGCCACGCCTGTTGTGGCGGTCTTCAGGTCCCACAAACATGTGATGACCCCCAAAGAGTTTGTGGCCACATCGCCGAGTGACTCCCTCATTGCACCCAGGCTGTGCTCCATCTTGTTAATAGTTTTTTGTATCTCACCCAGACTGCGGGTCTGCCGGGCATTGTCCTTCTGCAGACTGGCCGGCAGACGCTCAAACACCCCCCTGGTCTCCTGGGTCACCATCCTGCCTGCCCCTAAGGCTTGTGGCTCTGGAGGAGGGGAGAGAGTGACCCTTGTGGGTTGCAGCCTGTTGGGGGAGGAGTGGGAGGGGCTACCCCTGATGGTGGCCTGACTGCTGCCAGCCTCTGGGGTAGCCTCTGGGGTAGCCTCAAGGGTATCCTCAAATGTCATTAGCTCAGAGGCCAGATGGATTTCCCTGCCAAGCTGCAGGTTTTCTTCTTCCTCCCCCTCATCCGTCTCCCCCTCCCCCTTATCCTCCTCCCCCTCATCCTTCTCATGAGGGGAGGTTTGGCCACTTCCCTCCCCTGGGGAATCCTCAGCAGCCTCCTGTCCTTGGGGTGGTGCAGCAGCCTGGCCTGATGGCCCAGCATCCTCCTGGGCTGATGGGCCTGCAACCTCCTGGGCTTATGGGCCTGCAACCTCCTGGTCATCTGTGGAGGACACCAAACAATCACAGGTTTGAGGATCCACACACTTGGCACATCTTCCCTTCCCCCACCCACACATGCTAATCACCAGATAGAAAAAAAAAACTTACCTGGCCCCACAGGAACATCAGAGTCAAAGCCACGCAGGCCCACCACCTGCTCTGGCTGGAAACACCGGGCCACTGCCCATTCCTCCTCAGTCAGCCGGATGGGGCATGGTCCCCCTCCTCCAGTGCCCCTCCTATGGGCAGTGAGCTTGGCCACCTTATTGCGGACCACGCTCCTCAGATCATTGATCTTTTTCTGGATGCCAGCGGGGGTCCTCGTCTCCCCCCCGGGCCGCATTTATCTGATCTGTAATTTTTTGATAGATCTTCTTCCTTTGGGCCGGGGAGGTGTTCCGGCTCTCAGGCCCATGTAAATAGCGCCCATATCGGACGATGGACCTGGCAAGGATTTGCTTCTCCACATGGGTAAAATTAAGCTTCCTGCGCTTGGGTACCATCACAGACACCACTCAGCAACAAGAAAACTCACAGGACAAACAAACAAAAATACACACACAACAAACAAACAAAAATCAAAACACACAAGCAGACAGCTACTACAAAGTCAAAAACAAACACCCAAAAAACAAACACAAAATCCAAGCAGAAAAAAACAAACACAAAATCCAAGCAGAAAAAAAAAAAAATTACACTTATCAGAAACAATCAAACAAAAAATACACTTATCAGAAACAAACAACACCTACAATCTAATACTCCTCCAAAACTTCTCTATCACACACAACTCACCAACAAACACTGACAAACGTTCAGAGCAGAAGCAACTTGCTCTAGGAAGGGAACACAGGGAAATACTTTTGCAAGGGAAGTGTGTTTGACTGGGGCTATTTACACACAGGGCGATCCTCAAACTAAGAATGCTTGGCCTTTTACCTATCTCACTGATTGCGCCAAGCAAAGTTCTGCACATGCCCAGTGAGAAGCAGATTTGTGCGCGCATGCGCAGTACGGCCGGCCCTTCATTTGCATGGGGTCACGGCTCATTACAATGAAGCACGCCCACTTCCTTCCCACTTGCAATAACCCCGCCTTACGCCTCGGAATTTGAGTTACGTAAGCGCTATTTTGTGCGCAAATGCGCTGTGGATACGGCACTTACGAGACCAACTTAGGGCGCCGTAACTTAAATGACATAAGTTTTGAAAAACTTAATTTCCGCCGCTGGCTGTGGATTTGGCCCTAAAATTCTGAAAAGGAGAAAAAATGCAGCCACCTTATCTAAGGTCTGGTAAACTGTAATATAATACATTTCTGTTTGGGTTTAGACACGCTTTAACCCTGTCAACAATTTATAAAACAGACAATAAAGAACACCATATACCATCGGAAAAGAACCTTATAATTTGCCTCTATCATTGAGGTATTGATGAGTGATCGACAAGCTGTATCAGCTAACAAGTGCCATTCGTCCAGGTCTAAAGCTTCCTGTAGATCTGTTTCCCATGGAATCATATAGTTCAGCTTTCTCGATTCTCCCATCAACAACATATAAACAGAAGAAATATGACCCTTCATCTTATCATATTGGGTACACAACCGTTCCATAGGTGTAAATGTTGTTAAGTCACTTTTACGGACCAAAGTCTGTATATAGTGAGAAATCTGAGTGTATCTATAGCTCTCTATTAAAGGCATAACATACTTATCCTTCATTGTCTGTTCCGTTAACATACCCCTATGATCATAAAAGTCAGCTATACGCAGTAGACCCTTATTGGTCCACCACTCGAACGCAAGGGGAGTGAGGCCCGGGGTGAATGCTCTATTCTTCAACAGTGGTGCCAGAGGAGAATGGGCAGATTTCAAACACTGGGTTCTGGAGACCCTATCCCATAATTCCAATGAAAAAGACAGGGAAGGGCATAATATCAGTGGTCTCTCTTTAAGTGGAAGCCACATAACGTGAGAAACAGGTCTGGGGCAACAGGAATATGATATCATCCAGATAGCCGGGGCATGCTGAGAATGGAATCTAGCGAGTTGTGCTAACTGAGCAGCATTGAAATATTTCTGCAAATCGGGCAGACCGAGTCCACCTTTTTGTTTTGGCGTATACAGTATAGAGTGCTCTTATTTACCCCGGGCATCTTGTTCCCCCAAATATACTGGAATAGTGTTCTTTGAAAAATGTTATGATCGGTCCGCACCAAGGACACTGGTAGAGTGTGAAAGAAGTACAATAACCTAGGTAAAACATTAATTTTTATAGAGTGGAGTCTGCCGAACCACGATGGAGGGTGAATCTGCCACTTAGCCAAATCTTCAGTCAGTCGTTTAAAAAGAGCTGGGTAATTAGCCCTATATAATGTTTCAATAGATGGGGTCAAACGAACACCTAAATAAGAAAGTGCATCTGGTTCCCAACCAAAACTAAACATCTGTTCCAGCACT
Source organism: Rana temporaria (assembly GCF_905171775.1). Lineage (NCBI taxonomy): Eukaryota > Metazoa > Chordata > Amphibia > Anura > Ranidae > Rana > Rana temporaria. Next base: position 225,922,536 of record NC_053493.1, read on the forward strand.
GTCAGTAGAATCAGGCAGCGATAGATTCAGTGCATTGGATTTACTATGGTTAATTTTCAGCCCTGAGATCTCCAAGAATGGCTGCAGTATAGCATAAAGGTTAGGTAGGGAGGTGATCGGCGATGTCAGGGTCAGCAACAAATCTTCAGCAAAAATCAGGCATTTGTGCTCATATTCCCCACAAGTAATTCCCTTAATGTCTGGACACGAGCAAATCTTAATCGCTAGCGGCTCAATTGCAAGGGCAACCGCAATCTTTTTCAAATGTTAGCGAACCAAAAGTTCGCAGCGGACCCCATTGACTGTAATGGCAGGCGAACATTAAAAACCTGCAGGTCATATTTGCAGCGACAAAATACTTACTAGTTGTGCACAAATACTGTAGTGCCACAACACCCAGAGGCGATTCAGTTCGCATGTGTTGCGCTATATACGTTTTTCACTCACTCACAACATGTGAAAAACTGGATACAGAAGTAAGTGTCGGCCATTACAGGCCCCAAAAATTAGCTGACAGGCATTCACCTGACAGCAAACAACTTTGTATTCTGTGACTGGAGGTAAATTAAGCTATTCACCAGATACAGAAGTAAGTGTCTGCATGAGTCGCGCATGAGCAGCCACTGGCGCGGTGCAAAAAAACCAAGCTCCCCAGAACCTGTCCTGCCGCAGAGTTCGTACAGGTAGTCATTTTTTTTTTAAATCAGTAAAGTTTTTATTTTGAAAAAAAGAAAAACAGTAGCAGTACAAAGTAACATACATGTACATCGCATTTAAATGACCTAAAGAAAGCTGAGCCACCCCTGGGGCAAAGCTATTTAAGCATAAAGCCTAGGAGCAATACATTAACACTGCAGTAGTTCTTATGCGATCTTTCCGTACATCTGGTGCTCCAACTGTAGGCACTTTAAACATATTATACAAACAAAAAAAGGGGGGAAGAAAGAGAAAAAAAAAAAAAAAACACAGTAGGGGGAAAAACCAGCCGGCCTGATGCCATAGGTACAGCCTTCACTAGATCACTTAGCCCAATTACCTCTCACCTAGTAATTTATAGAGATGACCCCATCGCACCCTTCCACTTAACCAAGGTTTTAACCAATTAACAGCCTATCAAGTACCAGTTGTGGAGGGGCAACTTCCGGAGACCCCAGCCATCCCTGCCATATGTTGGCAAACTTCTGTGGTGCCTTTCTATGCAGGTATGTGTTCTTCTCCCTTATAAGGATCCTATTGACCTCCTGTACCCACTGTCGGCTCGACGGAACCCGAGCAGACAACCAGTATCTTGCTATAAGTTTCCGTGCCAAATATAGCAGTCTAAGCAAGGCCGTGTAGACAGGAGGCAGGTACAGGTCCTCATCTATACCCCCCAGCAAGCACACCAGTGGGCTTACCGGCAACTGGACCTGGTAGGTAGAGTTAATAATTTTGAGCACCGCACTCCAGTACCTTACTAACTTGGGGCACCTCCAAAGCATGTGGATGAGGTCTCCCGGATGTGCCTGGCATTTGGGACATATGGGTGTATCTCGTCTACCCCACCGGTGTAATTGTACTGGAGTTCTATAGACTCTGTGGAGAATAAATAGATGTGACAGTCTTTGGGCCGCCGAGACTGAAACCAAGGGGCCAGTACTCAGTATTTGCTCCCATTGTTCCCCATCTATGGGTCCTATGTCATTCTCCCATTTCTCTCTACAGGGAAGAACATCAGGTGCTTGTATGGGTGCGAGTAGCTGTTGATATGACCTGGAAATAAAGCCCTTTTTCTCTGTATCTGCAAAAACTGAACCCAAGAAACGAGACTCTTCCCGGCGCAGCGCGGAACAATAACCCTGTGCTCTAATCGCGTGGGCTAGTCTAATGTATTGAAAATGTGTTCCTCCCCATAAGGGGAATTCCTCCTTCAACCTTTCGAATGATTTTAGGGTCCCCCCATCAAAGATTTGGTTTAAGTATAGAATGCCCGCATCCTCCCATCTAGAGCAGTCCCGTAGTTTAACTAACTCGGTGTAGAATCTATTCCGCCAAATAGGCGTACTAGGCAGGAAACCCGTGATCCCCATCCTCCTCCTGACAGCGTTCCACAGTTTCTTAAGAAGGCAAGCCGTAGGGCACGTGGCCGGGACCCCAGGGAAACCCATTTCCATGTGAGACATTGCAGTGTATGAAGTGGCTGGATCTATGAGCAGGGCCCTAGAGGGGTCCGTTATTTCTGTCTGGTCCCAACCTACAAAATGTTGTAGTTGGGCTACATAGAAGTAGGTCTGTGCATGGGGAACAGCCATTCCCCCCTGGTCTTTAGGGTACTGTAAGGTATGTAGTTTTATTCTGGCAATCCGATTGTTCCAAATAAGGGACCTGAATTGGGAATCAATGCGCTGGAACCAGCACTTCGGGATCCACACTGGGGCATTGTGCAAAATATATAGCAACTGTGGGGCCCAGATCATCTTGATCAGGTTTACTCGTCCCGTCACCGACAGAGGCAGCTTACACCAGGCAGAACATTTAGTTCTAAATTTGTACAGTAGAGGTTTAAGATTTAGGGACACATATTCCGTTGGGTCCTTAGTCACCATTATTCCCAGGTATTTGAAAGATTCCACCATTTGTATTCTAGTCGCTATCCCCGGTAGTTCCGAGGGCCTATCATCAAGAGGAAGGAGCACTGACTTATGCCAATTAATGGCAAAGCCAGACAGTTCACCAAAACTCTCGATGAGTTGCATCGCAGCTAACAGGGACCCCTCCGTGTCCCCCAGATACAGTAGTGCGTCATCCGCATACAAGGACAGTCTGGTCTCTCCATGCCTGCGTCGAAACCCCACTATATCCGGAGACGTACGTATCCTAGCGGCCAGGGGTTCCAACGCCAGGGCAAAGAGCAGGGGCGACAAAGGGCACCCCTGTCTAGTGCCCCGGAACAAAGGAAAGGCCCCCGACAATTCGTCATTTATTCTAATTCTTGCCGTTGGGGCCACGTACAAAAGTTTTATCCATTTGATAAAATTCTCCCCCAGACCAAATTTATTCAACACCGACCAGAGGTATCTCCACTCGACGCTGTCAAAAGCTTTGGCAGCGTCGAGCGAGAGAATTGCTCTATGACCCGGGTTCTCCACCGGCAGCTGGAGATTCAGGAAAAGTCTCCTGATGTTCAGTGCCGTGGAGCGAGCAGGGATGAAGCCCGACTGGTCCACATGAACCAGCCTGGCTATCACCGTGGAAAGTCTAGTTGCTAACACCCGTGCCAGAATTTTAACATCTGTGTTTAGTAACGATATAGGCCTGTAAGAGTCGGGCTGCAAGGGGTCCTTGCCTGGTTTAGGAAGTACCACTACCACAGCTTCACCCATAGAGGCCGGCAGTCGACCTGTCTCAAAGGATGCATTGAGTACTCCCAGCAGCTCTGGCAAAAGTGTTCCTCCATATCTCTTGTACGTTTCTATGGGTAACCCATCTGTGCCCGGCGCCTTGCCATTCGCCATTTGTGACACAGCCAGTGACAGCTCCTCTACTTTAAGCGGGGCATTTAGTAACTGCACTTCCTGGGCCGTGGCCTTGGGTAAGGCACACTGGTCCAGGTAGCCAGAGATCGCTTCCTCGGTGGGATCCACCTTGGATGTGTATACGTCCTTAAAGAATTCTGTAAAGACCGAGGCAACATGGGCCTGGTCTTGGACCGTGTCCCCAAGCGGTGTCTGGATGGTATCTATGTGCGCCTTACTCTGCTGCGATCTTGCGATCACCGCCAGAAGGTGCCCAGTATTTTCCCCTTCATTAAAATAGGATTGTTGGATAAAAAAGCGTTTATTTTCGGCTGCATTCAATGTGACTTGTTGATATAGATTTTGGGCCTCTAACCATTTCCTTTCTGTAATATCCGTGGGATCCCGAACGTACTGTACCTCTGCCTCCCCTGCCATAGTCATAACCGTATTTTCCCATTCCTTGGTTTTAGGTACAGGTAGTCATTAACAGCACGTTTCTGCTGGAGTAGCCTATCAAGCATATACAAGGTTGAGTTCCATCATGTCAGGCAGTCACAAATAAGACGTCTGACGGGCAGGTTGTGTCGCCGCTGAATGTCAACAAGGCGAGCCATGGCCGTGTAAGATCTTCTGAAATGGGCCAAGATTTTCCTGGCCTGCCACAAGACATCCTGGACCCCAGGGTATTTGGCAACGAATCGCTGCACGACCAAGTTCAGGATGTGAGCAATGCATGGCACGTGTGTAATTTTGCCCTGTTTCAGCGTGCTCAGCAGATTGGCACCATTGTCGCACACCACTTTACCAACTGTCAAATTGAGCGGTGTTAGCCACTGATCTGCCTGTCAATGCAAATCTGAAAGGAGTGCAGGACCAGTGTGGCTCTTGTCTTCCAGGCATAACAAACATAGCACAGCATGGCAACGTCTCACCTGGCATGTCAAATAGGTTCTGGGGATCTTGGGCGGCACAGTGGAAGAGACAGTAGCATCGGAAAAGGAGGAGTCATCCGAGGAGGAGAGGGAGGATGGAGTAGGAGGAGGAGGAGAAGAAGAGGCAGGAATGCATGCAATGCGTGGTGGTAAAACCAAATCTACATGGGTGCCACGGGTTACATGCTTGATGGCCGTCAGAAGGTTCACCCTGTGGGCAGTAACAGTTATATACCTTCCTTGGTCATTTTTGCTAGACCACGTGTCTGTGGTGTGACAGGAAATCAGGTAAATCTGTGGGTGTTGTCACTGATGGGACATACATTTCTGCCTTGTTTAGACGATACACAGATGGTTATCGGGCGTCGGCTACAAACGTAGCCAGAGAAAGGCTAAAGGCCGTTGAAAAACTTCAGCTGTTCAGAATGAGGCAATTAAAGCCTCTATAAGTAATCCAGGCGATTACCACTAATTGGCTGCATCACTCCTAAGGCTGTGTGAGTAGGAGAGCAGTGCCAGAAGGTCTTCTGTGGAGGTGAGGAGAGGATTGATTTTTCTGTGTGATTAAAATCAAAAGACTATTGTTTTGTGCTGTATGACCAGCACTGTCTACCCAGTAGTAGGCTGTGTTAGACTTCATAGATAGGTTCCTGTGTGGAAGGTAGACACCCAAAGTGACTAGGAGTTATTTTATGTTTGATTTTGTTTATGCTGTTTGGATGCTTGCAATTGTTTTCTAGCAAGATGGAAAAATAAACCAGAAACTTTGTTTTCAACCGTCTTTGACTGCCAGTCTGTATAAATTCAGTGTGTGGTGAACCCATCCAAGGGGTCACACACCTCGCTACCGAGCTAACCCCTCACAGTGGTCAGATGTATCTTGGCACTGACACTGTGTGCCAGAGATAGATTCACTTGCCGCTGAACATGGCCATATAGCTCTAGGATGACCTTCTGTGAGAAAAATGTACTTCCTGGGACCTTCCATTGTGGTGTTCCAATGGCCACAAATTTTCGAAAGGCCTCAGAGTCTACCAGTTTATATGTCAGTAGTTGGTGGGCTATCAGTTCCGACAAGCCAGCGGTCAACCGTTGGGCAAGAGGGTTATCCGGCGTCATCGTTTTTTTACGATCGAACATTTGGGCCACGGAAGCCTGTCTTTTTGCAGAAAAACGTAAGGACGGCATGATGGAAGGTGGAGTGGAGGACAATTGTGAGTATAGAGGAGAAGGAGAAGGAGAAGAGGCTGGACGGTGAGAGCCTGGAGTGTGGCTTTGTGGGTTCTGATGACGTTGCTCCCACTGGGATCGGTGATGGGAGGCCAGGTGCCTTCTTCAGGCGGTCGTCCCTAGGTGAGTGTTGGGCTTACCGCGACTTATGCGTTGACTGCAAAGGCTGCAGATGGCAACACTAATGTCAGCAGCGGACACGTTAAAAAAATCCCAAACTGAGGAGCCAGGGGCCCCCATCCTGGGAGCGCCAGATGTGACTGTACATGGTTGATGGCTCACTCCTGATACATTAGCAGTCTGGTTTGTCCCTCCTGTGCAATGTAAGTTCAGCTTGCTTCTCCTCCCTATCTGCTAGTCCATCTCTCTCTCTGAACTCCCCTCCCCTTCCTCTCTTGTGGGAACCCACGTGACGTCTGTAGACACGTCATCATTGACATCATCTTCCCCACCACTAACATTAGAGATCTCGGAGTAGGCAGCAACAGCGGGGACCAACCTCCTTGGGCTGATCTGGGTACTGTCGTCAGACTGCTGAGTGCCAAGAATGGCTGCGCTTTGGAAATGTCTTCTGATGGATCAGAAAATTATTCCTGTGACTCAAGCAGAGGGTATATGGTGGTGGTTGTGTTGGTGGTGAGCCACTCAACCAAGTCTGGTGCATCCTTTCATGTAAGCGAACGCACCTTGTGCCACTTCCCACTTTGGCTCCGGCCTGGTGCTCCTGCCCTACCCCTACCACCCCTGCGGAAGGGCCTGCCTCTAACTCTACCTGTCATTTTTTAAATTACCCTATGACAAAAGTCTCTAGAGAAGCGCAGTATATGTGGAAGAAGGTATATAGCACCCCGCTTCAATCTGTCGTTTTGGGGGGCCACTGGTTTATCGCACCAGTTATAAAACTTTTTTTTCAGTAACTTTTGTCTCTGTGTCAATAGCTGAGGTAAAGCAGAAAAACAGGAAAAAAATTCTGCAGTACCCAAATACACTATTATGAAAGAATATTTTTATATAACACCCCGCCTCAATCTGTCATTTTGGGGGGCCACTGGTTTATCGCACCAGTTATACAACTTTTTTTTCAGTAACTTTTGTCTCTGTGTCAATAGCTGAGGTAAAGCAGAAAAACAGGAAAAAAATTCTGCAGTACCCAAATACACTATTATGAAAGTATATTTTTATATAACACCCCGCTTCAATCTGTCGTTTTGGGGGGCCACTGGTTTATCACACCAGTTATAAAACTTTTTTTTAAATTCATTTTGTCACTGTGTGTAGCAGAGGTAACGCAGCAAAACAGAAAAGAAAATTCTGCAGTACCGTGTAGCAGAGGTAACACAGTGAAAGAGGAAACAATTCTGCAGTACTCAAATACACTATTTATAAATTTATGTTTTTATATAACACTCTGCTTCAATCTGTCGTTTTGGGGGGCCACTGGTTTATCGCACCAGTTCTAAAACTTTTTTTTCAAGTAACATTTGTCACTGTGTGTAGCAGAGGTAACGCAGCAAAACAGAAAAGAAAATTCTGCAGTACCCAAATACACCACCAGTCACAATGCTGCACAATACAAATCCACTATAATATGCTTCCTATATTAGAAAGTATATTATAAGTTTATTACACCCCTATATACTGCACACCAAACAATAGTACACCTATATCAGTCCTTAAAACGACTTTTGTGTACCTGTTAGCTAACGATTTGTGTCACTACAGTCTGTCCCTGCTCCACACAGCAACCTCTCCCTGCACTGACAAAAAGCAGAATGTATCACACCAGTTCTAAAACTTTTTTTCCAGTATCATTTGTCACTGTGTGTAGCAAGAGGTAAAGCAGCAAAACAGAAAAAAAAATCTGCAGTACCCAAATACACCAGTCACAATGCTCTACTGTGCACAATACAAATCCACTATAATATGCTTTCTATGTTAGAAAGTATATTATAAGTGTATTACACCCCTATATACTGCACACCAAACAATAGTACACCTATACCAGTCTTTAAAAGGATTTTTGTGGACCTGTTAGCTAACAATTTGTGTCACTACAGTCTGTCCCTGCTCCACACAGCAACCTCTCCCTACACTGACAAAAAGCAGAATGTAAAATGCCACCAGATCAGGTCTATTTATAAGGTAGGGGGTATGTCCATGTGCTGAAATGTCTCAATTGGCTGTCCTGTACCACCCGATGGATGTGTCATGGGTCAAAGTTCTTCTCAATGTAAAATTGCGGAAGGGCGCGAATATCGCGAACCACGAATGAGCAAAGTTTGCCGCGAACTGACCACAGGGAGAACCGCCAGGCCATCTCTAATGATCAGAAAATGTGGGCCCATATTACTAGTGCTTGCAGATAATTGTTTGGCTGTTTGGTTGGAGTTTCTCCCACAAAAAAATTAAACAAGTTCTATGCAGCCTTCCAGGACTTCATGGCCCAAGCCCAGACTTATAATATAAAGATTATTTGGGAGATTGATTTGCATTCTGCTCATGGGACTGAACTTACTGATAAGCTCCCCCATCAGGCCCCATACACGCGATAGGTTAACCAGAGGACAACGGTCTGATGGACCGTTTTCATCGGTCAAAACCGATCGTGTGTGGGCCCCATTGGCTATTTATCCATAGGTTAAAAAAAAGCAATCTTGATTTAAATTTAACCGATGGATACCTAACCGATCGGACAAAACCGATCGTTAGTAGGCACGACCATCGGTTAAAAATCCATGCATGCTCATAATCAAGTCGACGCATGCTTGGAAGCATTGAACTTCGTTCTTTTCAGCACGTTGTTGTGTTTTACGTCACCGCGTTCTGACACGATCGGTTATTTAACCTATGGTGTGTAGGCGTGACGGACCATCAGTCAGATTCATCGGTTAACCGATGACAACGGTCCATCAGACCGTTCTCATCGGATGGACTGATCGTGTGTACGAGGATTTAATGTATACTTCATAATACCTATATGATGCCAATTTGTTTAGCAAGATATAAACAATCTTATTACCCAATCAAGGGGGCCCTTAGCTCCCGTTTTCCACCTGCTCTGGTCCTGTCTACAGATACAGGCTTACTGGAAACAAATAATAACTTTTTTGCTTGAGGTCATTTACAACTAAGCCATTGGCTATGATTTTTTTTAATTAAACATTTACTTGCACACCTTTTTGCATGAGGTATTCTTCACTTATTAGAAGCTGATAGGTAAGGTGTGGATCCAAGCTAGGGTCCTAAACTTCAGCCATGGAAAGTGGAGATTAATAAAATGATCCCATATGAGAAACTGACCTATGACCACAGGGGTTGCCCGAAAAAGTTGTAGAAAATTTGGAATATGCAGCAGGTAGAATATTCTACTTGCTGTCCATTAGAATCAGTTGATACTTGATTTTCAACAGTGGCTCTTATGTGTTTTGTGTTATGGGTTATGGGTTTGATAGGGTAAGGGTGTATGCGGGTCCCTACCTCGCTCCTTGCCAAGAGCCTGCCAAAAGTTACAGGGATAGTTGTTCAGGCCTGACTGAGGCCACATGGTCAGTTCACAGCCCCTTAAACTCTCTTCTTATCTTTTAAACATTTGCATGTATTGTTTGCTCAGGTGAGGTGCAAAATGTTGTTTACTAGGGTTGAGCAAACGCGAACTATAAAGTTGTGGTCGTACCGGACTTTTGGATTTTTGGTACCCGGACCCGAACCCGAACAATTTGCTGTAAGTTTGGGTTTGGTGTTCGGCAATGTAATGGCGCGCTGCAGGGCAGCCAATCAACATTCTTTTAAATCGTTGTGTGACCTAGAAGCCATCACAGCCATGCCTACTAACGACATGGCTGTGATTGGCCAGTGCAGCATGTGACCCACCTCTATATAAGCTAGAGGCGCACAGCACGTCACTCTGCTTTAGATAGTGTAGGAAAAGGCTGGCGCTGCTGCTGCTCTGAGGGAGAGATTTAGATAGGAGTCAGACTGTCCTGCTTCAGAAATCAAATTACTCAGCGATCTACATAGCACAGCAAGTCACTCTTCATTAGATACTTTAGGGAAAGGTTTCTGCCTCGTTTTGATTTTAGGGAGAGAAATAGATAGGAGTCAGTCCTGCTTCAGGAATCAAATTAAACCAGCACTGCATATGTTACTGTGAGATACACCCTTTAGATACTTTTCTTCTATTGTGCTATTCAAAAAACATCCATTTAGGGAAAAAAAAATTGCAGCGTTTCCTCCATATATGTACGTGTGAGATAAACACTTTAGATACTGTTCTTCTATTTTGCTATTCAAAAAACACCCATTTAGGACAAAACAATATATTTTGCAGTGTTTCCTCCAGTGTTTGCAGTGTTTCCTCCAGTGGTCAAGATTATTTATTTTTAATTTTTAGGTATTTTATGTTATTTAAAGTTATTTCCCTATCCACATTTGTTTGCAGGGTACTTGCCATGCTCTTACCAACATGTTGCTGCCATTTGCAGCCCTCTAGCCCTTTCCATTACTTTTTTAGAGACATTTTAGTACTCAAAAGTTCGTGTCCCCATTGACTTCAATGGGGTTCGGGTTCAAGGTCAAGTTCGGGTCCCGAACCCGGACTTTTTTTTCCGAATTTCAGCCGAACCCGTCGAACCCGAACATCCAGGTGTCCGCTCAACCCTATTGTTTACTATTCACCTTATATGAAGACCCCAACTAGTCTAATGATACATCAAGGAATACCGATCACCAGGCACATTTGTTGTATCCTCCTCTGGATATCAGGACAAGGGATCACTGCGGCTGTTCATCCAGTCCTTCCAGTTTAATTTTTCCATGGGGATGATATCTCCAGAAGCCACAAAGTCAGGAGCAAACAAAAGAAATCTCCATAGTGTGATAAAGTGTAAAAAACACCAAAACAAAGGATGTACAGGCACTTCCGATCATGACCGTAACCAGATGTGACGTCACAAAGCTCCTCCCAGGGACAAGTATGTAATATTCCCGCAACTTGTGGCAAAATATAAAATATTCCATGGACTCTACATGCCTCTCAGCAAATAGCTTGGGGTGTCTACTTTCCAAAATTGGGTAATTTTGGGGAGGGGGGGGGGGTTGTGCTATTTTGGCATTCTATGGCCTTCAGGGACTAGATTTGTGACATCACTTCCGGTTACGGCCCTGACCTGAAGTCCCTGTACATCCTTTGTTTTGGAGTTTTCTAGCCGTTATTTACTGTTATGTCGTCTTAATATTAAACACAAGATTTTTAAACCTTTTCACACTATGGAGATTTATTTTGTTTGCTCCTGACTTTGTGGTTTCTGGAGATAACATCCTTAAGGAAAAATTAAGCTGGAGGGACTGGATGAACAGCCACAGTGATCCCTTGTCTTGATATCCGGAGGAGGATACAATAATCGTGCCTGGTGATCGGTATTCCTTGATGTATCATTAGACCCATAGGGGTGTTCATATAAGGTGAGAGGCTGGTACCACTGGGGGAGGAATGTAGAAGGACTTCTGCATTTCCAAGCTTCCATTTGTAATTTGGACTCCCTTACCTCTCCCTTTTCCCCTCATCTCCATTTGTTTGCCTGGGAGGTGATCCCATTTGGAATAAGGACTCAGGGCCAGATTCACGTAGAATTGTGGCCATGTAACGTAACCCATTTACGTTACACCGCCACAAGTTTTCAGTGTAAGTGCCCGACCCACAAAGCACTTACCTGTAATCTTGCGGCGGTGTATCGTAAACACGTCCAGCGCAAGCCCGCCCAATTCAAATGGGACGGGTACCATTTAAATTAGGCGCGCTCCCGCGCCGGACGTTCTGCGCATGCTCCGTTCGCAATTTTCCCGACGTGCTTTGCGCGAAATTACGGCGTCACGACGTGTTTGTGAATCGCGACGTGCGTAACGTACTTACGCCGAAAAAAAAAAATTCTAAATCGACGCGGGAACGACGGCCATACTTTAACATGGCTGGTGTAAAGTTAAGCAATGAAAAAGATTGCTTAACTTTGCGATGGGAAACTAAGACTTGCGCCGACGTAACGACCGAGAAAACCGTCGTGGATCGCCGTAACTGCTAATTTGCATACCCGACGCTGGAATACGATGCAAACTCCACCCAGCGGCGGCCGAGGTATTGCATCCTAAGATCCGACGGTGTAAGACAATTACACCTGTCGGATCTAAGGGCTATCTATGCGTAACTGATTCTATGAAGAGATACGACGGTGTTTCAGAGATACGCCGTTGTATCTCTTCTGTGAATCTGGCCCTTAGTTTCTCTGTCTAAAACATCAGATTACCTTGGATGCACTTTACAAATGGACTTTATTTAATATTGGAACACACTTTTATTTTATGGATACATTGCAATGCACTTTATTGGATTATTGACAGTTTTTTATTTATATATATGATTATGCATTTGAGGATTGTATTTATTTATTAGTATAGGAATATTTATATATATATATATATATATATATATATATATATATGTGTGTGTGTGTTGAATGATAAGCACTACTTTTTCTTTTTTATTCATACCTATTGGTGCTGGCAACGCTAACAAAGTATTGGCTGCTTTTTATTTTAGCACTCTACACCACATCAGCACTTTTTGTTAGCACATTAGTATTTTTTATAATTTGTTTACCATTTTCACACTCTCACCATACTCTTGGTCCTCCTTGATAATCACACCACTCTAAATGGGGACACTCACCACACCGGGCCTAATTAAACACAATTACAGGACTGGTTTCCAATTTAACTAGCCACATCCAGCTGGGTATACCGAGTTCCTGCTTCACCAAGTGGGTACTTCATAGGTGCACTATCTATCATGGCTTAATGGTGAGCTATCTCACTTCACAACAGCAAGGTTATTAAGTCTCCACTTCAGACACAACAAGCAGCCATAGGCTCAGTCACACTCTATTTTATTGGCACAGTTACACTAAATGTGTAGATTTTTCACATCTCCTCCATTGTGGTGTACCTTAGTTTGCCCAACAGCATCTCTCTCCTGTGGATCTTATCTTCCCATTAACCATGCTGGCCTGCCCATAACTAAGCTCCACCCAGGGTATACTGGGCCAAATCCACAAAGATCCGGTGTAACTTAATTTTTTCCATTTAAGTTACACTGCCTTAAAATTTCTACCTAAGTGCCCGATCCACAAAGCACTTACCTAGAAATTTTGGGCTGTGTAACTTAAATTCCGCCGGCGTAAGGCGTTCCTATTGTAACGGGGGCGATTCCCATTTAAAATAGGCGCGCTCCCGCGCCGGCCGTACTGCGCATGCTCGTGACGTCATTTTCCCGACGTGCATAGCGTGAAATTCCGTTACGTCAAGCTTTGTGGATTGCGACGGGTCAATAAAGTTGCGTCGGGAAAAAAAAAAGATACGGCGAAAAAAAAAAATTCAAAATAAAAAAAAAATCGCGTCGCTGGACAGAAAGGTCTGCTTTTACATGGTGTACTAACTTTACACCTTGTAAAAGCAGCCCTAATTTTGCGTATGCAAACTAAAACTTACGGAGAAAAAACGAAGCTGAAAAGCTTTGTGGATCTCCGTAAGTGCTAATTTGCATACCCGAGGCGGCATTTCGACACAAAATGCTCCCAGCGGCGGATGCGGTACTGCATCCTAAGATCCGGCAGTGTAATTCAATTACACATGCCGGATCTTCTCCCTAACTATGGAAAACTGATTCTGTGGATCAGTTCCATAGTTAGGAACAGGGATACGACGGAGTAACAGCAGTATCCCTTTTGTGGATTTGGCCCACTATATATATATATATATGATCCTGCCATAAGGAAATTAACTAATTCCCCTTAACAGTCTTAAAGGGGCAACAAAGTAACCATGCCTACAAGGGTGCTACTAATTGCCAAAATAACAATATTTGAAGGGTGCATATGACACTTTTAGTTTTCATGGTTTGGAAACCATTTATAGTCAAATTTTATGGGCTTTGCTATATTATTTTGCACTTTCTGCAAACAGTCTGTGATTAGGCATTCCATTTCATTTATGTTCAGCAATTTGATAACTTGCCAATTGTTAGGTAATACATTCCTTCAATGTGTGATATATTATCGTATATATTCCTTTGTCTGAATATGTACAACACAGGTGCATGTCTTTGCCCGCATTAATGTTATTGTTTTTATGCTCCTTTCAATACTAATAGAAAACTTTTTTGGATACAAAGGGCCAGATTCATAAAGGACTTACGACGACGTATCTCCAGATACGCCGTCGTAAGTCCAAATGTGCGCCGTCGTATCTATACGCGTATTCTTAAAAATAGATACGCCTTAAATTTGCCAAGATATGACCGACGTAAGTCTCCTACGCCATCTTATCTTGGGTGCATATTTACGCTGGCCGCAAGGGGCGCTTCCATAGATTTACGCGTTGAATCTGCAAATGACCTAGATACGCCGATTCACGAACGTACTTGCGCCCGTCGGATTTAGCTACGCCGTTTACGTAAGGCTTACGTCCGGCGTAAGTTTACCCCTCATAAAGCAGGGGTAAGTCATGTTAAGGTATGGACGTCGGAAACGTCGGAACAACGTCATATTTTACGTCGTTTGCGTAAGTCGTACGTGAATGGGGCTGGGCGTAAGTTACGTTCACGTCTAAAGCATTGAGCCGACGTATCTTAGGGAGTATTTGCAACGTGATTCTGAGCATGCGCCGTTCGATCGGCCATGCATTTACATGGGGTCACGCTTCATTATAATACAACACGCCCACTACCTTGCTACTTTGAATTACGCGGGCTTACGCCGGCCCATTTACGTTACGCCGGTGTACATATGGGAGCAAGTGCTTTGTGAATACAGTACTTGCCTCTATATGTTACGTCGGTGTAGCGCATATGAGATGCGCTACGCCCGCTCAAAGATACGCCAATGTATCTGAATCCGGGCCAAAATATATAGGTGGCACATACATCTCAGTGTGTACATGGAATATTTTTCTTAGGCCCCTTACAGACGAGGGGACATGTCCGATGAAAACGGTCCGCGGACCATTTTCATCGGACATGTCCGCTCGGAGATTTCGGTCTGATGGTTGTACACACCATCAAACTGAAATCCCCGCAGACAGACAGCGCGGTGACGTGGCGGTGACGTTGACGCTGCCACGTCCGCTACCAGGAAGTAAAATACTTCCACGCATGCGTCGAATCCATTCGACGCATGCGGGAGATTTCTGTCCGCTGGTTAGGTGTACTAACCAGCGGACATGTCGGACGGACAGGTTTCCAGCCGACAAGTTTTAAAGCCTGCTTTAAAACTTTTGTCTGCTGGAAACCTGTCTGCTAGGCTGTACACACGGTCGGATCTGTCCGCTGAAACTGGTCTGCGGACCAGTTTCAGCAGACATGTTTGGTCGTGTGTACGAGGCCTTAAGGTTTTCCAGATGTTCTATGCTTGCCATAAAGTACTCATGTAAGAAGGAAAAACATATTATTATAATAGTAGTAATGCAGAATAATCATATACGCGAATAAAAGTCTCTGTTATAAAGTATACATTTTAAGAATAGATTTTGCAGTCCTGAAAGATTTAAAAATCCAGTGGATGATGCAACTACCTAATGCAAAAATATCAGTTTGGAGTGGACTGGTCCCTTAAACATTTTTGAAAACAGCATTGATTGCAATAAAACATAGGTGCTGGGATATAAATATGGATTGCCTACCTTTTAGTAAATGTACACAGTAAGCTTATATTACATGTTTCGTTCATATGAAACAAGTATTTGTATAGACATTGCAGGAGAAAACTTTTTTTTTCTCAAGCAGCTCAGGAAACAGAAACAAAAACAAGTGGTTACAATTATGGACAATCATACAGCTGTTGTTGAGGAATTAGTATGCAAGTATCTGCAGCTGTCCAAATTGTGCCCTTATACCACTGTAATATTTAAAAGCCAAACTTTAGAGAATAATATAAATACTATATTCAGGAAATGCAAAATGACTTTAAAAACAACATACAAATGACTTACACCAGCTGCTTCAGTGATTGTGCCTTGGTTTATGTAAATAGAAATAAATACATTATATACATGTTTGTGATTTTAGGTATCCAATAATTGGCCATATACTGTATATGCATTCTTCTAAAATGACTAACTGGTTACCAAATACAGTTTACACTCTATATGATACATGAGTATTTCTTACAGATACACTACTGTGCAAACGTTTTAGTCAGATGTGAACAAATGATGTACATTAAGAATACTTTTTAACAAAATAGAAAGTAAGCAAACAGAAGAAATTTGCCTTCAAAATAGCAAAAAAATGTTTTTGAAGGAACTTGGTAGGTAGGTTGTTCCAGACATCTTGAAAAACTAACCAAAACACTTTTGTTGATGTAGGCTGCCCTGTCTCAAATTGTTTTGTATCTTCGTGTAATCTCAGTCAGACTCAAGGATGTTGAGATCAGGTCTTTGTGGGGGCCACACCATCACTTCCAGGACTCCTTGTTCTTCTATTAGCTGAATAGTTCTTGATAATAACAATAGCTGTATGCTTGAGGGTTATTATCCTGCTGCAGATTACATTTGGGGCCAATCGCATAACCCCCTGATGGTATGGCATGATGGATCAGTATCTGCCTGTATTTCTCAGCATTGAGGATATCATTGATCGTGACCAAATCTCCAACTCAATTTGCAGAAATGCAGCCCCAAACTTGCAAGGAACCTCTACTCTGCTTCACTGTTGCCTGCAGACACTCATTTTACTGCTCTCCAGATTTTCAGCAAATAAAATGCCTGCTGCTACTAGGGTTGCCACCTCATCCCTTTAAAACAGAACACATATGAATTACACAGGTTCTGAGGCTAATTTAATTTAGATAAGGCTCCACTTGAGTTCAATTACCACCTTAATCAGCCACAGAACCTGTGTAATTCATATGTGTTCTGTTTTAAAGGGATGAGGTGGCAACCCTAGCTGCTACAGTCAAATATTTGAAAGAGCACCTGTTGTCATCCCAGTTCCTACGTTTTTGTGCATACTTGAGTCATTTAGCCTTGTTTTTACATCAGAGGTATGGCTTCTTGGCTGTAATTCTTCCATGAAGACCACATCTGGTCAGACTTCTCTGGGAAGTAGATGTGTGTAAGTGGTTCCCACCAGTTTTTACCAGTTATGTGCTGATGGCACTGCTGGACATCTTCAACTGTCAAAGGGAAGTAAGCATGATGTGTCTTTCATCTGCTGCATTAGGTTTCCTTGGCCAACCACTGCATCTACGATCCTCAGCATTGCCCAGTTATTTGCTCTTCTTCAAAAAAGATTGAAAAGCATATCTTGAAACCCCAGCTGGCTTTGAAATCTTTGCCTGGGAGAAACCTTGCTGATGCAGTATAACTACCTCAGTCTTGCCATGGTGTATGACCTGTGACATGAAACCACCTTCCACACCCTCACCTTAGTAGCAGAATGTGGCTGTTTATGGAGGGGGTATTTAGCTTAATACATGACAGCATTTACAAAATTCCTGCTAAATATAAAAGTTAAAACTGTATTGAGTTAATAAATTACAAATATTTGTACATTTTAAATTGAATCTTTTTGGGAAATGGTGGAAACTAAAGGTGTGCAAAACAGTAAATAAAACAATTTACTCAAAAACGGAGGTTACCATTTTTTACACAAATCATACATTTTCTGAAAGCACCTGTAGAATAAAAACGTGCTACTGATTTTTTGGGCATTATTAGTGCATATAAACACAACATAACTTACAAAATGCCTGCTAAGTTGCTACTAAAGCATCATTCGCATGTGGCATAATAAAGTGTATGCCCTTGGAGGGCCATGATTACCTGCACGGGGATGCACAGGTATTCTGTGTAATCCCGTGCAGACAGTCCAATTTATGTCAAATGGGATGCAGCAGCTACACAGATTAAGCAGCTGCTCCAAGCCTGTACAGCGGCTGCATCCCACACTAGTGTGGGTGTGGGTATACAACCCTGAATGCAGACAATGTGAGCTCGGGGACATTAACCTGGACCTACATGAATGTTAATTTGGGAGCAACAGCTCTATTTGTGCAGTTGCTACATCCCAAATGACATCAATGGGACTGAATGAACAGGGATGCACAAAACACCTGTGCATCCCTCTACAGGTAAATGCAGCCTTGAAGGGGTGTTTACTGTGTATGCCCTGTGTGAACAAGGCCTTAGGCCCCTTTCACGTGAGCAGACCGATCGGGTCCGCCTGACTGTTTTTCAGGTGGACCTCATCGGACAACCCATTGTTCTCTATGGAGATGCTGATTTACACTTTCCTGCATCCGATCCAGTCCGCTAAAAACAGATGGATGGGTATCCCCATCCAGATAGCAGATAAAATCAGATGAGAATCGGATGGAAACAGACAGGGAGTCCATTTCCATCCGACCGCCCCAAATACCGCCCCCAAATAGCGGGCTGCTGCTGGGAATGAACATGTGTCATCCAGACTAAATGCTGAGTTGAATGTGGTAGGGTGGTTGAAGAGCAAGATGCGTTATCTCCCCTAGCAGTGGGGTTTAAGGCAGCAGAGGTGCCCCTGGAAACTTGGTGTGCTTTAGCCAAAGGTAATATAGGGCAATAATGGTGCTGCCCTAGTGGGAAAGAGTTTGTCTGCAATGAGTAATGATAACATTTTTAAGCAGTGTTCCAATATTGAAAATGAGAATATGTTACTTCAGGCTGACTTCTTCAAAAACATGTTTGTGCTTGATGAATGGACACAGGCTTACAGAGATGCAATTGTTCATGTGATTAGTGCACAGTGACAGGCTCCCAGTGATAATATTTTGATAATGAGACTTGCTGTGTTTAACAATGTGATGCTGCAATCTTAAGTGCTTGAGATGAAATTTGCAATATGTCTTTTGTTCAACCACTGTGTTCTCCTGGGTGTGGATCAGTGCTGCAGGATATATTTAACCGGAACACAGAACAATTAGATTCAGATAGTTTGGCAAAAAGTTAATTACCAAGGTTAAAAGTGGTCTATGTGTGTAACAATGGGTCAAAGACTGATGCTGTTGTGCCTGATCAAGCGGCTGCTGAACAGCTTATCGACAGGGGGGCTGCAAGGTATGACAGTAGGTATCCCTCATAAGTTGTGATGCTGATACAGAAAAAAACAAGCAGATGGAAGGTGATGCCAAACAAGAAGGTATCAGTGAAAGTGCCAGATGGCACAAGTGGAAGAGATTAAAGGCATAAGCCCAACAATTGGTGCTTGTATTGAAAGTCAAGTTTCAGCACAGTTGCTCATTGAGTTTCTTATGCCAGTGGAGTTTTGGTACAGAGAGGTTGCAGTGGGAGATGATCACTTGGCTGTGTATGGTTCCTCTGCATAACATGCCCTGTCAAATAATGAAAAAAGAAGTTCTGACAGTTCTGATTAACATTATTGGCATTCATAGAAAGCACATTTCATTTATGGTATGTGAAAACTTGGTTAGCCTGGGTAGCAATACAGATGCTATTGAACATAATAGTCTGTGTCATGTCATGGATAAGGATGAAAGAAGGAAAGGTATTGAATCAATGGGGAACACAGAGATACCAATAGTGTAGTGAGGGTTGGTCCCCTACAGACTCAGGATGGTAGTTTGAGAACAGATTCCTGTAATCCAGGTAGGTCTTTTTAGAACCAAATACAATGTAGCAAGTGACACAGAGAAAGTAGCCTGTTGCGGTATGATTTAAGATCTCCTTGAAGGATGTTGGTTTCAGCTGCCCCTGTATGTATTAGTCCAACACTATTACTGTAGATGAGTGGGCATAGTCCTCCTAAGGATGGAACACATGTGGTGGGCATAGTCCAACTTTGTAAAATTATAGTGGAAAAGCATTTTGTGCACTTTTGTAAAATGATATAAACTAGAATGAATCTGCTACCTCATAATGCTACCTCTACAGGCAAAACTAAAGAAGTCTTCCCTGACCTTGTTAATAATAATGGAGAAGAAAAAACATTTTTCTTTCCTAATGGCTGGGATCAGAAAGACCCAGAGTGCCACCATGAGGTGGTAAATTATGTGAGTGAGTGAGTGATTAACTTATATAGAGCTACAAATGTGAATTAAATTGCCTCAAGGCGCTTTCCATCCAGTGTCATCCTGATCCTTCAAAAGAGGTGGGTCTTAAGTTTTTTCCTGAAGGCCTGATGGTTTTCTTCCATGCAGATGTTCGTAGGTAGAGCGTTCCATAGCCGTGGTCCTTGGACTGCAAATCTTCATTCTCCTTTAGATTTGTAGCAGGTCTTGGGGATGTGGAGGAGGTTTTGGTTAGTTGACCGGAGGGCGCAACTAGGACTGTAGTGTTTTATTTTCTCACATAGGTATTGAGGAGCGTTTCCTTGTGTGCATTTGTGAGCGAGGCAGAGATTCTTGAATGTTACCCGATCCTTTACGGATAGCCAATATAGGGACCTTAGGGACGGGGTGATTGATTCCCAGAGTTTTTTCCCATTACCAGTCTAGCTGCTGTGTTCTGGATTACTTGTAGATGTAAAATCTGGTATTTGGATAATCCGAGGTAGAGGGAGTTTGCGTAGTCGAGTCGTGAATTAATGATTGTTCCAACTACCACTGCTGTGTCCTCTTCCGGGATGAAGGGGATGAGTCTACACAGCAGGCAGAGAAGTTGGTGAGATCCGCTGACTACTGATCCTATTTGTGCATCCATAGTCATGTCTGAGTCAAAAATGACTCTGAGGCTTTTGACTTTGGTGCTTGGGGTGATGGTTTGGCCAAGGATGGTGGGTGGTGTGCATGTAGTCCTAGAGGTTTTTCTTTTGATTTGCATGGAAAAAGAGAAGTTCTGTTTTGGATCCATTAAGTTTGAGGGAGCGCTTCGTCATCCAATTATCGATCAATAAGAGGCAATTTTATAGTGCATGGTATTGGTCTTTTTTTCCGGTGATGCAAAGGTAGAGTTGAGTATGTCCTGTTTGCTGATGATTTTGAGGAGTGGGCGGAGGTAGATGTTGAAGAGCATGGGCGACAGGGGTGATCCTTGAGGGACTCTGCATGTAATTGAGCGTGCTTGTCAGGGACTTACCTCTCAATCCCGGCATGCCACCATTCAGATGAGACAACAGCGCTCGCCTGTAATTGCGCGCCGTCGCACATCTAATGCGCACACATGCGCCAACGTGCATGCGCGTCGGGAGCGTGTGCGCGCGTGTGCACGTTAATCTGGCTTGGTGCCAAATCACCTTTAAAAGCCCACTGGTTCCTCCAGCACATTGCTGTCTGATCTGCAGCTTCTGAGTTATTACCTGTATCTGAACCTGATTGCCTGTTATCCTTCTGACCCGGCTTGTCTGACCATCCGTACCTCTCTGATCCCTGACCTTTGGCTTACCATTGACCCTGCTCTTCTGATTGCTCCACCGTTGCCAGTTCCTCCTGCCTGTACCTGTGACTATGCTCCAGCCTTCTGAACCTGTTACCTGATTACCCGTTGTGACCCGGCTTGTCTGACTCTGCTATTTCCTGTTGTCTGCTAACCGGCTTACCTTATCATCTTGCTGCTGCTGTACCTGAACCTCCAGCTGGGGTCGCTGAACCACTTCCTCCGCTCCAGTGGTCTCCAGTCCCACCGCTCCAGAAGGGATTAGCTTCCTGCATCAACTACCACGCTACTCCGGCACTCCTACCTTGCTGCGCTCCTGAGCCCGCTGTTCCAATCCCAGCGGCTCGTGAGCCAGGGCTGTAAGAGAGGCCTTCTCCTGCGACTAGGCTCTGGCTACCAGGTACGTGGCACTTAACAGTGCTTCTGAAGTGAAGGCTCCTAGTTTCACTGTCTGGGATCAATTCTCTAGGAAGGATGCAAACCAGGGTAGATCAGGGTCTGCGACTCCGGCTACTTCTGTGAGACGAGTGAGCAGAGTTTTGTGGTCTACTGTGTCGAAAGCTGTTCTGAGGTCCAGCAGCACCAGGAGACATTATTCTTCATCACCTGCTGCTTCGAGGGCATCATCCCATATTTTGAGAAGTGGTCGTTTCTGTCCTGTGGCCTGGGCGGAAACCTGATTGTAGTGGGTCCAGGAGTTTGTAGGTGTCCAAATGGAGTTGTAGCTGTTGTACTACTACGTTCTCCATGATCTTGGAGATAATGTTAAGGCTTGTTACTGGTCTGCAGTAGTTTGGGTCTTTGGGGTCGAGGTTGGCTTTCTTTAGGAGAGGTTTGATTATACCTTGCTTCTTTGAACGATTGATTTATGAGGTGTGTTATGGTGGGTGCCAGGATGTCGGTACATTCTTTCAGGAGTTTTGTAGAAATAATGTCATTTGGTGATGTGCTGTCTCAGAGGCTTCTGATGATGATTTTGGTGGTGTTGATGGTGATTGGGACCAGAATAAATTTTGTTGATTGTAGAGTATTTGTGTGGCTTTTTTCTTCTTTCTCTGGCCTAGTGAGGTTGGTTGTTTTTTTCTGCTTAATTATTTCACTAATGTTTTCGATTTTGTCAATAAAAAAATCAGATAGTTTATTGCAGAATTCTTGTGTTTCGTTTGCTGGTGGCTCTAGGCAGGTGGAGTTCATAGTCTGACAAAGTTTGAAAAGTTTGCGGGGACGGTTCAGGGCTTTTGAGATGGTGTTAGAGAAGTGTTCTTTTTTTGCTTTGAAGATTGCTTTGTGGTATTTCTTGGTGAGTAATTTGTGATTTAATTCTCTTTATTAAATATTTTCCATCATATATAAAAGCAGGTTACATTCATAATATTCTTTTTACAAAACATTTCACATTCCCTGTATATCATAACCTTGTAGGTTTCTCCTAATAAATCATCATTTCACACAGGGTATCCCATTTTAAGGAACCATAGTTTCCATATTTTATCGAATTCCTTGATGTTTCTCCTCTTAATCTATACTACTTTCTCTTTCCATACTGTTACTGTCACTTTGTTAGTCCACTCACTTATTGTTGGGGGGTTCACCGCTTGCCATCTTTGAGCAATTAGTTTTCTTGCCTGAAAGAGGCACCTTAACACTGCTTTTATGGTGCTAGCCAACCCACCTCTTTCCTCCCATAGGCCCACTATACACGTTCTAGGGTCCATCTCCAAGTTAGTCCCATATGTCATATTTATGATATTAATGATCCCTAGCCAGTACCTAAATAATTTTGGGCAACTCCATAACATATGCAATAAATCCCCCGCATCCTGACACCTGGGGCATCCCGCATCTGCTCTCCAACCAAATCTAAATATTTTTTTGGGTGTATAGTACGTCCTGTGTATCATATTTAGGAATGATACTTTCTGGGCGGGCGAGACTGTGGCCATATGTCCTCTCTCCAGCACCTTGGTCATCCGTTAGGGTTCCCAGATCTTCCTCCCATTTCTTTCTACTTTTAAGCTGCTCTGGACCCTCGATATTTCCCTCGCAAACATATGGGTAAATTTCAGAGATAAACCCTTTCTTCTCTCTCCCCCTACCTAGTTTTTGAGATACTCGGGTCCTGATCTAATTTGGTCCCGCTCGATCAAACTGGGCATTTAACGCGTGCCTAACTTGGAGATACCTATAGAACATGTCATTAGGGATTTTCGTATTCCTCTCTTAAAGTAGCAAACGTTTTTAAGGTATTCCCCTCATATTACTGAGCCAATCTGACTATCCCTTTTACTACCCATTCTTTAATTTCACCCACTGTCTCCAACTCCCGGAGATTCCTGTTGTTCCACAGTGGTGCATTCTCTGTCACTCCTACCTGTCCTCCCACTGACATTACGGCTTTCCATACTTTGATTGCCATCTTAACCGTAGGGGTTAAATTAATAAATGAGTTAGCCTCCAACACCTCTAAAATTGTTTTATGCGGGGCCCCTTGTATCATTAAACTTCCGTTTATGTCTCCTCCTAGTTCTATTTTTACTCCTAGATGCTGCAATTGTGCTGCCAAAAAATAGCAACGTGGATGTGGTACTGCCATTCCCCCCTCCCTTATTGGCAGCTGGAAAGTTTGCAGCCCTATTCTAGCTTGTCCTCCTTAACATATTAATTCTCTGAACAAAGTATATATATTCCTAAACCATTTTTTTATGTATCCATATTGGCACGTTGTGTAAAACATATAATAATTGTGGCATCCACAACATTTTAATCAGGTTGCACCTCCCTGCGACCGACAACGGGAGGTGCCGCCAGATACCAATTTTATTTTTAAATTTAACCAAAAGTGGAGCAAAATTATTCTCTATGTATTAATTGAGATCCTGCATTAGGACTATTCCCAGATATTTCATTTTCCCCACTATCTCCAGCTGTGGAATCTCAGCCAGTATCTGATTCCTCATTGGATCTACCGGCATTAAGGCAAATTTCTCCCAGTTTATGACCAGTCCATATATACTACCGAAATCTCTGAAAATGGTCATTGCCTGTCTAATGGAGTGGCCCGTGTCACCAAGGAAGAGGAGCACATCGTCCGCGTACAGAGCGATTCTCTCCTCCCCGGTCGGTCTCACAAACTCCTTCATTGTCCTATCCCTTCTTATTGTAGTGGCTAACGTTTCCATTGCCAGGCAAAGAGCAGGAGTGACAAAGGACACCCCTGCCTCTTGCCTCTCTCCATCTTTACACTTGCTGAATATTCGTTGTTAACTCTAATTTTTGCACTGGGGCCACTATACAATATTTTAATCCATCCGATGAATATAGGACCGAACCCAAATGTTTCCAAAACATGCCAAATGTAGCCCCATTCCAAGCTGTCAAAGGCTTTAACCACATCCAAGGACATTACTGCCCTATTTCCACTATTATCTGTGGGTATTTGCAGGTTAAGAAATACCCTCCTAATGTTCATACTTGTTGATCTAGCAGGAATAAATCCTGTTTGATCCTGATGTATAAGTCTTGCAATGATTTTGTTTAACCTGTCAGCCATTATTTTAGCCAACATTTTAGCATCTGCACATAGGAGAGAGATAGGCCTACACGATGTAGTTTCCAATGGGTTCTTCCCCTCCTTGTGCAATACTATTATTGTGGCCTCAGTCATTGAGATGGGCAACTTCCCCTCTACCATTGCCGCATTTAGCACTTTTATAAGCTCTGGGAGCAGCACTTTCCCATAGTACTTATAGGTATCCGCCGGGAGCCCATCCGGTCCCGGGGATTTCTGGTTGGTCATCTCATTGACTGCTAGCTGAGCCTCTTCTAGAGTTATCGGGGCTTCCATTTGCTCTTTCTCTATTCCCGTGAGAGTTGGTAATTCTAGGTTCCTGAACAAGCGTTCCCGTTCCTCCTCTCCCGCTGTTCCTTGAGACCTATATAGTTTGTCATAATATTCTCTAAATGTGTCCGTAATCACCGACACATCTGTGGATATGTCTCCATTTCTTATTTTAATGGCCAGAACAGCAGAAGGGGTGGAATTGGTCCTTACCAAATGCGCCAACATTCTTCCTACCCCCTCCCCCTCCCCATATGCTACTTGTTTTTGAAACATTCTCTTATTTTCTGATTTTCTTAACAACTCGATTTTGTATTCCTGTTGCTTATCCAGCCATATTCTTTACCTCTCCACCGTTGGGTTTTCAATGTATTCCTTTTCAGTGTTCTCTAATTCTTTTCTAATCCTATTTTCCCATTCTTTGGAAACCTTTTTAACCTTCGCCACTTGTTGGATGCATAGGCCTCTAAGGAATGCTTTCAATGTATCCCACATCACCCCCCGCGTTGCAGTTCCCTCATTAAACTCTATAAACTCTTTTATTTTTACCATTATCTCCTCGGGATCTCCCATTAATTCAAACCATAGCAGGCTTATTTTCCATACCGTGGCAGACCTTCTCCCCTTAGATCACTCCCCGGTGACAATGATACCCCTCGAGGGTGGTATACTATTTCCCCAATTATTTGAGAGGCTTCCACATTGCCCAGGACTAAATCTATCCTGGACAGTGTGGCATAAGTACTAGAGCAACAGGAGAACTGCACCTCTTCTGTATTTCTCATCCTCCATACGTCTAACAGACCTGCCTCTTGTATAAACTGAAATAGCTGACTCTCTGATGTATTCTGTATATTTACCCTTGGGAACCTGTCCATTTTCTTGTTTAGCACCTCATTAAAATCCCCCATTGCTATGACAGGGATCTCGGGTTTATCCAGGATAAAGTCCATTAACTTATACATAACCTCGAGTTTAAATAGTGGCAGAATATATATATTAGCAAGAATATATTCCCTGTTCTCTATTACACAGTGGAGGAAAACATAGCGCTCCTCGTCATCAATACTGGCCTTCTTACAAGTAAACACCACTCCCCTTTTTACCAGGATCGCTACCCCCCTTGAGTAAGATGTGTGGACTGAATGATATTGATATTGAAATTTCCTATACTGATTCTGTTTTTTAATGTCATTTGTATAGTGAGTCTCCTGTAAACAGATTAGTCCAACCTTAAATGCATCTAATATGTCAAATACTGCTACTCTTTTAGCTGGAGTACCCATCCCACAAACATTCCAAGATCCTATTTTCAAACTTCTATCCTGCATTAAATCATACATTTATACATTCTACAGTCCACAGTCAAAAACAAAACAAAAAAAAGGGGTCAAAGTCATGACCAATTCCCAATTTATCCCACCTGGTGACTCATACCTCCTTATCCTCTTTTTCTTCTTTATAAGAAGCGAGGCTATAATGTTTCTCTAATTTCTCTTTAGTGAACTTATAATACATGTGTTTTCTCCTTTTATATTCTGTGACATCTTACTTATTCCCCTGTGATATGTTATCTGGGTTTTCCTACTTTTTACCAAGGTTTGTGCTTGTTGTGTATATATATCTCTTTCCCTAAGAGAAGAAATACCGCGCTTAAACACTAAAAATATCTAACTTAGCTGCAACACGACAGTGTCATACAAACACAAAAACAAGTAAGGAAAAAAGGAATGTTGCGCTATTAATATAAGTTAAACTAAACAATCAATTGATAGCAGAGAAAATAATTGATAAAAAATTACAATGAGATTGCAAAGACCCCGAGTTTAGAGGGGAATAGAACACATGATTGGAGATAAAGTCTTTGTATCAATCAAAAATGGTTTCAAGTAAGTTCATCAATGTTGAATATAAACTCATATGTTGGAATCATATGTGGTGACCAAAACCACTAATTGAAAAAAGTGGAGGCTTACCGGATGGCAAGCAATGAAAAGCTTGCGGCTGCAAACCCCAGCCAGGGCCTTTTGATGATCCTCGCAGGGGGATGACAGGGGATGAATGTTGAGGCCTCCCGAACACAGAACCACAGGATTGCAGCGTGTCACACAGAAAAAAACTTAATGGTGAAGTACAGCAGGACCAGCGCATACAAGATATTTGTGACTCAAGGGACCACCACCACCAAAACACCATATAAATGGGAGGCTTACCAGAGCACAAGCAATGTGAGCATGTGGCTAAACCCCTAGCCAGGGCCTTTAAAATCCCAAGCGATGGCGATATATCTTAGGGTCCTCCGGTATATTGTGGTCAGTGGATGCATAGAAAAAATGATATTGCCCACATGGTGAAGTATGTTGACTTAATGGTTTTAATAAAAAAGGTTAAACACTTACAGGATAAAACAAAATT
Organism: Rana temporaria; assembly: GCF_905171775.1. NCBI lineage: Eukaryota > Metazoa > Chordata > Amphibia > Anura > Ranidae > Rana > Rana temporaria. The sequence continues at coordinate 225,949,856 of NC_053493.1, forward strand.
GGATAAAAGCCGGCCGGCTCAATCGATCGTCCGTCCACACGGAACGAAGAAACGTCTTGCGTCAGCACGCTACCTTCCCGACGCACGTTTCGTCAAAAGTTGACGTCATCTGGGGCACGGGCGACGTGCTGACACTACACATATATATAAGCTAAAACCAAGCCTCGATCTGAGTCACGGGCTGAATGACCGCCCATGGAGGCCATGCTGGAACGCAAAACATAAAAACAAAAGCAAAACCAGGAAGGGTTTTTGCATATTGCAAACTTATAGGCCATCTTGTGGTGAAATAAGTGAATGACGGTCTACGTACAATGTGTAAAAAGCACATTGAACTATACCGAATGGATAAATAAATATATTATATGGGAAAAAAGGGGGAAAAAGTCACCTTAAGTGAAAAACTTTTATAGTAGTTCCCTGATAGTCCGTAAAAAATCAGCCACTATACATATAAAAATATGTTGGTGAAACATGTGAAATGAAAATAAAATTAAAATAATATGAATATCAAAAATTCAGCTTGAAAAACTTTTTTTAAAAGCCAAATGTTGCATACAAAAATTGTGAATAAGAGCATGAATAAGATGCAATAAGTAGTGCATACAATAAATATAATAAGCTATAATCAAAAAATCGAATAAATAAATGAATGAATTCATGAAAATGTGCTGTGAATGTGAGAGCTCCAAGAAAAAATGAATTAGACATCAAAAATAATTGTATATACATAAAAAGTGAAATAATATATATAATATAAATATATATACAAAAATTGTAATACAGTGTGGTGTAGACCTAATAGTGTACTGCAAAAAATACCTATTAAAATGCCCCCCGGGACGTCCTATTGTGAGTGGGATAGATTCCCTCACTTCCCGGGTGGGCAGGTACATTGATTTTTTTCTACAACCGTTAGTTTCCAGGATGCCTTCTCACTTAAAGGACTCCCGACATGTCATTAATTTATTATCCAGCCTCAAACCCTCTCAAAATATGTGGCTTGTTACAGCTGACGTAACGTCACTTTATACGGTGATTCCCCATGATTTAGGCATATCAGCAGTAGAGTATTATCTTCGACGGGACTCTGGTCTTTTTGATGAACAAATCTTTTTTATACTTGAGTTATTGCACTTTGCTGCGACTAGAAATTATTTCTGGTTTCAAAACCAGTTTTACCGACAAGATAGGGGCGTGGCTATGGGGGCTAAATATGCCCCCAGCCTGGCCAATTTGTTTATGGCCATGTGGGAGGAGGATGTCGTCTATGTTTGCCAACAACCCCAGCTTAAGCTGTGGGCCAGGTACATTGACGACATCCTCCTCCTATGGGATGGCCCCCTCACAGAGCTTCAATCTTTTATGTCATTTCTCAATAACAATAAGAGAGGTATTCACCTCAATTTTGAGGCAAGTCAATCTAGCATCAATTTTCTAGATCTTACAATCTCAGTCCAGGGTGATGTTTTCTGTACGAGCACCTTTTTTAAGGGCACGGATAGAAATTCCTACATCCCCACGGACAGCTGCCATCATGACTCTTGGCTGAAATCTGTGCCTAAAAGCCAGTTTTTGCGTATTAAACGCAATTGTTCCAATGAGTCAGATTTTTTGGTGCAATCCACTATTTTGATGAATAGATTTTTGGAAAAAGGTTATGACCAGGGTACCCTCACATCCACATTAAATGAGGTCAAGGGTATTGATAGGATTGACTTATTGAGGACTAAACCACGCGATACTAGTAAGCTGCCTGTTGTTCCCTTTGTTACCACTTTTTCCACCCAGCATTTTAGTGTCAAAAAACTTTTAAAAAAACATTGGCACATCCTTAAAAATGACCCAATTCTGGGCCCTGTTCTACCAGACAACCCACAGGTGATTTTTAAGGGTGGTTCGGCCTTGAGACACAAATTGGCCCCTAATGTTCTTGAGCCACCTCTCATCAAAACTACCTTTCTCAATTCATTCACTGGTTTTTACCAGTGTAGGAAGTGTCGGGTGTGTTCCCTTAGTGGTTGTGAACATAGAAGAACACACCTCTTTGTCTCCACGGTCACAGGTGAACAACACACTATTAAACCTTTCATTACGTGTGCGACCGAAGGGGTGGTCTACCTACTCCAGTGCCCCTGTGGGCTCCAGTATGTGGGCAGAACCAAGAGAGCCCTCTCAGTGAGACTGAATGAACACATTACCAACATTCTAGCCGGTTATTTGAACCATTCGGTATCTAAACATTACCATTTGGTTCATAATAAGGACCCCTCAAAAACTATCTTCCTGGGGATTGATAGGTATGCCCCCCACTGGCGAGGTAGTCCACTAGTGAGGAGCATCTCCAAATCTGAAATGCAGTGGATTCACAGGATTAAAAGTTATACCCCTTTTGGACTCAATATAGAGGTTGACGTTAATGCTTTTATTGACAATTCTTAAATTTATTTTTCATTTTATATTGTTTTTGTCATTGTTTATTATGTTTTAGTTTACTCTGTCATTTGTGAACTCGATCTGAGTGACGGGGTGATCTACATGCTGGCCTTTTGGGAGCCTTATTTTTCCCCCTTCCCCCTCCTTCCCCCCAATTTTATTCTATAGAAAAACAGAAAAATGTATATGCCTGGCCAGAGATGGTTAGGGTGGTTACTGGTGGTTCACATCAGTACTTACCTTACATTATAATCTGTTTTTTCCGCCTTCCATTAAAGTTCATTTTAATAGGTATTTTTTGCAGTACACTATTAGGTCTACACCACACTGTATTACAATTTTTGTATATATATTTATATTATATATATTATTTCACTTTTTATGTATATACAATTATTTTTGATGTCTAATTCATTTTTTCTTGGAGCTCTCACATTCACAGCACATTTTCATGAATTCATTCATTTATTTATTCGATTTTTTGATTATAGCTTATTATATTTATTGTATGCACTACTTATTGCATCTTATTCATGCATCTTATTCACAATTTTTGTATGCAACATTTGGCTTTTAAAAAAAGTTTTTCAAGCTGAATTTTTGATATTCATATTATTTTAATTTTATTTTCATTTCACATGTTTCACCAACATATTTTTATATGTATAGTGGCTGATTTTTTACGGACTATCAGGGAACTACTATAAAAGTTTTTCACTTAAGGTGACTTTTTCCCCCTTTTTTCCCATATAATATATTTATTTATCTATTCGGTATAGTTCAATGTGCTTTTTACACATTGTACGTAGACCGTCATTCACTTATTTCACCACAAGATGGCCTATAAGTTTGCGATATGCAAAAACCCTTCCTGGTTTTGCTTTTGTTTTTATGTTTTGCGTTCCAGCATGGCCTCCATGGGCGGTCATTCAGCCCGTGACTCAGATCGAGGCTTGGTTTTAGCTTATATATATGTGTAGTGTCAGCACGTCGCCCGTGCCCCAGATGACGTCAACTTTTGACGAAACGTGCGTCGGGAAGGTAGCGTGCTGATGCAAGACGTTTCTTCGTTCCGTGTGGACGGGCGATCGATTGAGCCGGCCGGCTTTTATCCAATTTTGTTTTATCCTGTAAGTGTTTAACCTTTTTTATTAAAACCATTAAGTCAACATACTTCACCATGTGGGCAATATCATTTTTTCTATGCATCCACTGACCACAATATACCGGAGGACCCTAAGATATATCGCCATCGCTTGGGATTTTAAAGGCCCTGGCTAGGGGTTTAGCCACATGCTCACATTGCTTGTGCTCTGGTAAGCCTCCCATTTATATGGTGTTTTGGTGGTGGTGGTCCCTTGAGTCACAAATATCTTGTATGCGCTGGTCCTGCTGTACTTCACCATTAAGTTTTTTTCTGTGTGACACGCTGCAATCCTGTGGTTCTGTGTTCGGGAGGCCTCAACATTCATCCCCTGTCATCCCCCTGCGAGGATCATCAAAAGGCCCTGGCTGGGGTTTGCAGCCGCAAGCTTTTCATTGCTTGCCATCCGGTAAGCCTCCACTTTTTTCAATTAGTGGTTTTGGTCACCACATATGATTCCAACATATGAGTTTATATTCAACATTGATGAACTTACTTGAAACCATTTTTGATTGATACAAAGACTTTATCTCCAATCATGTGTTCTATTCCCCTCTAAACTCGGGGTCTTTGCAATCTCATTGTAATTTTTTATCAATTCTTTTCTCTGCTATCAATTGATTGTTTAGTTTAACTTATATTAATAGCGCAACATTCCTTTTTTCCATATCTCTTTCCCTCCCTGTATTCAATCCCTTACCTTTCCCCTGAAAGTTTTCAAGGTGTATGTAGAGATGAATTTGGTGAAAGTTGCAAAGATGTCTGTCTTTGGTCCCGGTGGTCTGTAGCATAGCAGTATGTGGACGGTTTCCTCGGGTTTTATTTGAAGTTGCAGAGTGAGTGTTTCCATAAAAGGCAATGAGTTCTGTAGAGTTGGTTTGGTAAGAGAGAGAGGTGAGATTTGTAGATCACTGCTAGGCCGCCCCCTCTTTGCCCTATTCTATGCACAGTTAGGATGCAATAGTTCTCAGGCACTAATTCTGCTAGGATGGTGTTACAGTCAGGTGTTATCCAGCTTTTCGTGATAAAGAGGCATTCGGTGTTGTGTTGAGTGATGAAGTCATGAATTTCCTGTTTGTGCTTGACTGCCGATCTGGTGTTGATCATCACTTGCCTGATGATGAGGTCCTATGCGGCCTTGAAATGTTGCACCTCTTGTGATGTTTTCTGTGCATTAAAACTTTTTTGGACGTTATATACGATCCGTGGTGTGCTGGCGAATATGTTCATGTGGTTGATTGTTCCAGTACCCAGCTGGTGATCGCTTCAGCACCCATTTTTGTACTTTTGAGCCTTTTCCCCAGGAAGGTGTGCGATTGGAAGATTCACCAGACTGGTGTTGATCAGGGCGCATGATAGGTGTTGTAGTTGTAGTAGTGCGATCCTGTTTTTGGCGGTCGATTGATTATGAGAAGTTGTTCTACAATAGGTTGTGTACAAGAGTTTGTGTCTGGCTCTTATGGTGAAAGCCAACAAAATTATGTGCCAGGCTCTAAAATCAGAAATGATCATTTTTGGTTTCGAACAAAGGGTATTTCACCATATTTTGAAACATCTCCTTGGTAGAATATTACTTGTTTATTGTATAATTCTTATCAGAAAAGATTTAGTAAGATTCCAATGTGTAGCTTTTAACTGAAAACTTAGTTGTTGGAATTTTTGGCTAAATTTGTTTAGCAAAGCACTCTTTTACAGCACCAACAGCAATACAATAATGCTAACTATATTGCACTTTGGATATAGGACATCTAATTAAAAAATAACAACTTTACTTTACATAGATTGCATTTAATTATCTTAAATGAAAAATAACACTAAAAAAACTCATAACAAAATCATATTTAATTGTTTATTTATTTACTTATTAATATTGATATTTCAAAATTGAATTATTTCACTAAAGATTAGCATTTAAATTATGATGATTAGTTGTTTTTTTTATCTCTGTGTGGGTCTTTTCAGCAAAATGCAGTTTTAAAAATAGATACTTACATTTCAATGTTTATTATGTTCTGTAAATTTTTATGGCACACTTAACCTTTTCAGTATTCCACATTTGATCAGATGGTCATTCAGTTCTTTTCCCTACAGGTTTCCCTGGTAAGAAAGAAGAAAAGAACATATAATGCTGCAGAATATTTAAAAGGTCAAAAAAATTTAAGTTTTAGAGTAAGTGACAGATTTATGAAGATTCAAAATTGTGATGTCCCTATAATATGAAACAGGCATAATAATTTGATTTAATTTTATCACTGACATGATGAAGCAACTGCCTTACCATCTATAATATGATTAATAGTATATATTACATGTTTTAAAAAAAAAAAAAAATTTTTTGTATAGTTTTTTTTCATTATTATTTGAGAAGTGAATCCTTTTCTGTGTTTTTTTTTTTTGTATTGAACGGAACTTTGTGAATGATTTTTGGGATCTAATATATGCAATACTTACTGTATTTATCAACATATCAACGTATAAGCTATTGCTGTTCCTCCTCTAATCATTTTGAAAATAATAGGTGCCTGGATGTATGCAGATCAGGGGATATGATCTCACTCTGAATTTTCAATATGAATGCTTGTTCCAGGTCAGTAACTACAAAAGTATTGATGCAGGAGACAGCCAGACAATGGGGGTTATTAACTAAAGGCAAATCCACTTTGCACTGAAAGTGCACTTTGCAGTGCAGTTGCTGTAGACCTGAGGGGGACATGCAAGGAAAATAAAAAACAGCATTTTAGCTTGCACTAGATTGGATGATAAAATCAGCACAGCTTCCCCTAATTTCAGATCTTCCCCTCAGATCTACAGCGACTGCACCACCAAGTGCACTTGTAGTGCAGAGTGGATTTGCCTTTAGTAAATCAACCCCGATGTGTATGTTTATATGGAGGTCAGCAATGGGCCATGTATCTTTCCAAGTAAAAAAAAAATGTTCAAAAAAAATTGTATGGTGGATTTTTTTTTATTCTTTTATTTTTTTTTTTGCTTGCAAAGGCCAGGATACTGGGGACTGGTGCTTGTCACGTATGTATTTTTGATTGATTTTCTTTTATATATTTTTGATATGGTAACAAACCATCATCATCTCTTGAATGTCTGTAAACATCCTAAAGGGATGACATCATAAAAAAAAAAAAACACAGAAATAAATACTTGTTAAAATATAATTATACTTGGTCATTCAAATATGCATGCATTACTTTAATAACATGTATGCTTAATGATTTATTTAAGTAGATATGTGATCACAGCCGGAGGTTATTTACATTTCTTTTGTTACATTGAAAACAATTGTATTTTCTTGTGTCTATGATATGGAATAACACTACCTTCCACAACTCATTTTATTATAAATACAGACGCAAATCAGAGAAAATTGAGTATTGTCCGTGATACTTTTTTTATTTGCAGAAAGAGAGATTACCTGGCTGTCAGTAAAATAGAAATGGTTTATATGACAGAACAGCTAGAGCTTACAAAGTGTTAGGTAGGAATAAATGATGATCAACAATTTTACTCTACCAGTGATAAGGTGGAGCCAATATTGAAATTCCCTTTAACCTGATGGATATTAGCAATAATACAGTGTTTAATGATATACTATTATTTTATTAAGGGAGTTTACTAGGGATTTCTGTGGTCAGCAGTATAAGAGGGGATGCAACTGAGATAATATTTTACTTCTTTCAGAGGTGGCAAGTGATTAAAGTCCTGTTGTATCTTCCTGTTTCAAGTAGTTAAAAACTTTTCAGGTGCATACAAGAAAATGATGTGCAACGTCTTGCAACTCATTTTTTAGAAAAAAAGAAGAAAAGCCATTCCCCTACAAACATCTTGAAGTAAAAGACACTTGTGTGTTGAATCAATGGTCTCTCAGCAGAGGTCTAATTCGAAAGTGCAAATTTCAAGCTTAAAGTGGATGTAAACCCACAATTTTTTTTATGTCAAAATGTAGAGAATAAGATTTTCTATCATCTGTGCCCAGTCTTGCCACACAGAGTTAATCCAGCTCTGAGCAATCCTCTTTTATTGTTCAGTGAGATAAAACAGACTTACAGAGAAAACCCTGTCTAAATAAAAAGTCCTTCCTGCCCTCCTTGCTTCGAGGGACAGGTTATTTACATATCTTGTGCACTAGCTTGGACACATGCACAGCCTCTGTAAAAGTTCCCAATTCACATGCCCCTCCCCTCCCCTCCAGCTCTCCCAGTATTGGTTGCCTGTCCTGGATGTTTATCATAATATGGGGGGTGATTCACAGTTCAATGAGACAAGGAAATGTATGGTGCAGTGAACAGCCAGCAGAATATACATAGACAAGTCATTAGGGGAGATTTATTTAGTCAGAGCTGAGCAGAGTAGAAGCTTGAGTGATCTTCTTCTTATTATTGTTCTATTGCAATGTGGTGTGTCTGAGGTCACCTGATCACATATGAAACATTCCTATATTACCAGGATGTGTTATGTGGGGGAGGGGTGGATTTCTCACATTTTATACTTACACCCAGTAAGGCTGAATGAACTTAGGCTCCATTCACACTAATGCTTTTTTTGATGCATTTTGCATTTTGTAGAAATGCAGGGAAATTTAACATGATTTCCTATGGAACGTGTTCACATCAATGCTTTTTTGTGCCTCTGTGTTTTTGGAAAGGGTCAAGGACTTTTTTCCTGCAAAAAGCAGCGTTTTGCATGTAATAGAATTTAATGGACCCGTATCCAAATTGCAATTACCACGTTTTTACCGCATTTTTGCCATTTTTAAACCTGTTTATAGCTGGTTGTTAAAGGGAATGTGAACACCAGAATTGCATAGGTGTTCACACCCATGTGATCCGATTCATGTCCTAACTGTCAGTTTGCAGTGCGATATGTAAGCTGAAATGAGGGAGTCATTACCATTGTATGACACTCCCCAGCAGTTTGCATATGGCAGCGTGAACTGCCATGGGAGTCGGGTGCGATGTGGGAACCCGCAGTGATTTCGCAGGGTTCCCGAATCGCACCAGTGTGAACCGAGCCTTGGTGACATTTGTAGGCTGTATGCTTTGAGGCTTGGTTCACACTGGTGCGATTTGGGAACCCTGCGAATCCACTGCGGGTTCCCACATCGCACCTGACTCACACAGCAGTTCACACTGCCATATGCGAACTGCTGGGGAGTGTCATACAATGGTAATGGCACCCCCATTTCAGATCACATATCGCACTGCAAACTGACAGTTAGGACATCATTCGGATTGCATAGGTGTGAACACCCATGCGATTCTGGTGTGGACCAAAAAAAGGGCCCTGTGCGTGTTTTGCCCAAATGAGATGCGGTTTCAGCCATACAGTGTGTATGGCTGAAATCACATTGCACAGACATCGCATGTGATCTGAACAGCAGTCCCTGACCCTTTCCAAAAACGCAGAGGCACAAAAAAACATTGATGTGAACATGTTCCATAGGAAACCATGTTAAAAAATGTCCCTGCATTTCTGCAAAATGCATAAAAAAAGCATTAGTGTGAATGCAGCCTAAGTTCATTCAGCCTTACTGGGTGTAAGTATAAAAAGTGAGAAATACACCCCTCCCCCACATAACACATCCTGGTAATATAGGAATGTTTCATATGTGATCAGGTGACCTCAGACACACCACATTGAAATAGAACAATTATAAGAAGAAGATCACTCAAGCTTCTACTCTTCCCAGCTCTGACTAAATACATCTCCCCTAATCAATTGTCTATGTATATTCTGCTGGCTACTCACTGCACCATACATTTATTTGTCTCATTGAACTGTGGATCACACCCCATATTATGATAAACATCCAGGACAGGCAGCCAATCCTGGGAGAGCTGGAGGGAAGGGGAGGGGAGGGGAGGGGAGAGGAGAGGAGAGGAGAGGAGAGGAGAGGAGAGGAGAGGAGAGGAGGGGGATGTGAATTGGGAACTTTTTACAGAGGCTGTGCATGTGTCCAAGCTAGTGCACGAGATATGTAAATAACCTGTCACTCGAAGCAAGGAGGGCAGGAAGGACTTTTTATTTAGACAGGGTTTTCTCTGTAAGTCTGTTTTATTTCACTGAACAATAAAAGAGGATTGCTCAGATATGGATTAACTCTGTGTGGCAAGACTGGGCACAGATGATAGAAAATCTTAGGGCCAGATTCACAGTTGTAATACGCTGGCGTATCTACTGATACTCCGGCGTATTTTCAAATTTGCCGCGTCGTAGCATTGTTTTGAATCCTCAAAACAAGTCACGACGGCTTTAGGCTTCGATCCGACAGGCGTACGGCTTCGTACGCCTTTGGATCGTAGGTGTAATACTCCGACGCCCGCTGGGTGTCGGAGTATTACACCCGCGTCGGGTATGCAAATTAGCTGTTTACGGCGATCCACGAAGGTACACGCGTTTGTCACACTCTCTTACGTCGTCGCTAGTCGGCTTTTCCCGTCGCAAACTTACGGCTGCTATTTCATGGCTTAGATTTAGACCAGCCATGTTAAAGTATGGCCGTCGTTCCTGCGTCAAATTTAATTTTTTTTTTTTGCGTAAGACATCCGGGAATACGAAAGGACATAACGCACGTCGCTGTTCAAAAAACACGTTGGGGCGCCGTAATTTCACGCAAAGCACGGTGGGAAATTTCCTAACGGAGCATGCGTAGAACGTTCGGCGCGAGATACGTTACGCCACAGCGCAGGTACCTGAATCTGGCCCTTATTGTCTACATTGTGACATCAAAAAAAAAATTTTTGGTTTACATCCACTTTAAGCAAACCAAATGTTTCTACTCTTCCCTACTATTATTCTATTCACATTCATGTTTATTTTGGCTTAATGGGGATGTGCATGCATCTTGTAAGAGCAATAGAAAACATCCAGAAAAATATTTTTAAGGTTGAAGTGTCTGCAAAAAGGGCATTGAATTCATGGACTTGACATAATTTCTTGATCTATTTTCTGCTTGTTTTGATATAGTCTGCAGCCTAAGTTTAAAAAGACGTGCTAGTATACCTAATTGGTTTTCACAGAAATAATCTATAATTATACACTTTTACATGAATTCTAAGAACAGTAATTGATTTTCAGGATTTGTGCTAGGAAATATGTTATGCTATAAAAGAAAATAAGGGATAAAACAAAACGTTTATCTTCTTAAAATAATGTTATTAAAACCAGCATGATAAAAAAATAAAAAGGCAATAAATATCAAAATACCCATGCACATGGGAAATGCCAATAATCACACACCTATTGAATTTAATCCAATCACTTTGTCAAAGGCACCTCTGTTTTCTTGTTGCTACCTGTGTTTGAGATAAATGCAAAGGGAGCAAAGTTAACATTGATCATTTATTTCTTATGTTTAATTTAACCACTTCAATACAGGGCGTTTTCACCCCCTTCCTGCCCAGGCCATTTTCGCAAAGCCCTATTTGCAAACGACGTAATCGACGCAAAATTCAACGCTGGCCCGATGTCCATACTTAAAGCGGGGGTTCACCCTTAGAGGGCACTTTTCCCCCTTAGATTCCTGCTCGTTATTACTAGGGGAATCGGCTATTTATTTTAAAATATGTGCAGTACTTACCCGTTTACGAGACGCATCCTCTCCGTCGCTTCCGGGTATGGGCTTCGGGAATGGGCGTTCCTTCTTGATTGACAGGTTTCCGAGAGGCTTCCGACGGTCGCATCCATCGCGTCACGATTTTCCGAAAGAAGCCGAACGTCGGTGCGCAGGCGCAGTATAGAGCCGCACCGACGTTCGGCTTCTTTCGGCTACGAGTGACGCGATGGATGCGACCGTCGGAAGCCTCTCGGAAGAATGTCAATCAAGAAGGAACGCCCGCTCCCGAAGACCCATACCCGGAAGCGACGGAAGAAGATGCAGCTCGAAAACGGGTAAGTACTGCACATATTTTAATACAAATAGCCGATTCCCCTAGACCGAACGAGCAGGAAGCTAAGGGGAGATTTTTTTTTTTTTTTTAAATGGGTGAACTCCCGCTTTAACATTAGCTACACCTCATATAGCAGGGGTAACTTTACGCCGGAAAAAGCCTTACGTAAACGACGTAAAAAAATGCACCGTGCGGACGTACGTTTCTGAATCGGCGTATCTACCTAATTTACATATTCTATGCGTAAATCTCCGGAAGCGCCACCTAGCGGCCATCGTAAATATGCAACTAAGATACGACGGCGTAAGAGACTTACGTCAGTCGTATCTTAGCCAAATTTCGGCGTATCTTGCTTTCTGAATACAGAAAGAAGATACGCTGGCGCATCCTAGAATTTACGCGGCGTATCAATAGATACGCCAACGTAAATTCTTTCTGAATCCGGGCCAATATGTTTTACTTTTTTCTATAATAAATATCCCAATTTAAAACAAATATATATATTTTTCGTCAGTTTAGGCTGATATGTATTCTTCTACATATCTTTGTTAAAAAAAGTCGCAATAAGCGTATATTGATTGGCTCTGCTCTGTTATACGGCAATCGTGAGCCCCATAGACAGCCAGAAAGCCCAGGACGTCATATAAAGCCCGCCCAGGATGGGAGATCCCTCCTGTGGATGTCATTTCACTATGGGCAGGTAGGGAAATGGTTAAAGCAATAAAGACTGACATTTGCCATTAAGTTTACTGTGGGTAGTGATACCTTGCATGTTCCAATATTTACAAGTTTGCTTATTGGCAAGACATCACAATATCCTACCATTTATCCCTAAGGCCCCGTACACACGAGAGGATATCCGCTGGAAACGGTCCGCCGGACCGTTTCCAGCGGATAAATCCTCTGGCAGATTTGGATCTGATGGCTGTACACACCATCAGATCGAAATCCGCGCGGAATACATCCGCGGTGACGTGTCGCGCCGTCGCCGCGACGATGACGCAGCGACGTGCACGGCGCTGGAAGGTAAATACTTCCACGCATGCGTCAAATAATTACGACGCATGCGAGGGAGGGGAGCGGACGGACTGATCCGGTGAGTCTGTACAGACGACCGGATCAGTCCGCTGGACTGGATTCCAGTGGATAGATTTCTTAGCATGCTAAGAAATTTTTATCCGCTGGGAATCCGTCGGCTGGATTTTTATCCGCCGGGAAATGTCCGCTCGGACGTACACACGACCGGATCTATCTACTGGAACTTATCCGCGGATCAATCCCAGCGGATAGATCCGGTCGTCTGTACGAGGCCTTAAAGCCAAACTCTACATTTAATGTCCCTTTAAATCATTAATTTAGGCCTAGCTAGCCCAAAAAAAAACACACGAACGGATGCACTTGCTGGGAACGCTGTATTAACTGCATGTAGCCTAGTGAGACAGGAACGTATTGCTCTGCTCCAAGAACAATTACACTGCTCAGTAATTCACAGGAAGCTTTGAATTATACGACTGAATTTAAAGCTTCCTCTGATTGGCTGTGGCAGAGAGGTGGATGGATGATGTCAGGATCTCTGCCTCAGCCAATCAGAAGAAGCATTGTATTAATTCATATTGAATGCAAAACTTCCTATGAATGGCTGAGCAGCGCTAAACCTGACTTTGTATTGCAGGAGTGCAACAGGAAGTCCCTGCCTCACTTCTGGAACACAGCAGTGTATACTGTAAATAACTGAGGCTACATATAGTTCATACAGCGTGCCCAGCAAGAGCACATGTTAGTTCAGTAAATAGTTAGTTTGGGCCAACTTGACCAGTATCATACATGTACTGTAAAAAAATTACTTATTACTCTACCTGTAGTAAACTGTGACAACTCATGTTAATAATTATATGGATATTGTATATGACTTTGACTGTCATCTTCTTGGCTCTGTTTTTATAGATATACCATTGAGGGCATGATAACTGTGAATTATCTACTTGAACTGTATAATAAAATTGCATGCTTAGTGATTTATTTATGAAGTAGATATGTGATCACAGCCTGAGGTTATTCACATTTCTTTTGTTACATTAAAAACAATTGTATTTTCTTGTATAAGTTTAAAAAATTGAATAAACAGATTGATATTAAAACAGTTTCTGCAGCACATGAAGTGATGGTAAATCTAGCTACTGTAACTATGGCCACAAAAACAGGAAGAAGCATTTCATTTCACTTGACATTTCATTTAAGACCAGATTTTTGTCCCTCACACAAAATTCAACCATGTGCTGTCACCATGTGCTTAGCAAAATCTTATATCACAGTTTTTCAAGCTTTTTCATGTAACTGCCAAAGGCCGATAATTGTGTAAAACCAATTCCCAATTACTCATAACCTGTTCTAGATCATCTTGGTAGAAGATGAGAAACATTCACAGTCTCTGGATTTAGTTTAAAGGAGTTGTAAAGGATTTTTTTTGCTGAAATGACTGTTTACAGGGTATAGAGACATAATAGTTAACTGATTTCTTTTAAAATTGATTAAAAATACATAAAAATCAATCATATAATGTACCTGTAGTTTTGTTTTTGCCTCTAGTTTCGTTGTTGCATCTAGTTTCGTTGTTGCATGTTATCCTGCCTCTGTGCATGTACAGAGCCATAGAGCAGTGATGGTTTGGAAAATGAAACTAGAATCTCCCAGTACTGTGGTCATCAGGAAACAGACAACCAGGAAGTGTCCAGAACAGAGAAGAATTACAGCAACATCAAAGCAAAAACGAACAATGAGGACATGAAACCAGGACTGCAGTAAGGTAAAGGAAGCTATTTAGCTAAAAAAAAAAATCCTTTAGTGACCCTTTAAAGAATGTGGATGTTATCCCCTAGATTAGAAAATGTTTGGGAATGTCACCTTTTCAAAAAATATTCAATTATGTGCAAGGAAAAACAAAAAAAAAGTATATGATTGGATAATGGAATTCAGCAGAGCTTCACCTGATCCACCAAGCTAGGGGAAAATCCCTTGCCAAGTGCCAATTCTCTTGCAAAATTAACAGCTTACTTGCCTTCAAGTGTATGAATTGTTATGCTATTGTTTCCCTAATTTTGGATGGAGCAGATTGCAAAGCTCTGTCAGATTTGTCTGCTGTCTTTGACTCCATTAAGGAGATTCACCATCACTTTCTGTTTTGGGGACACCATCTTCATCAGACGCAACTGAAACAAAACAATTGAAACACATGCACAAGTAAAAACATCTTTTGTAGGTTAAATAGGTTAAAAAATGCCTCAAATTGGCATGAAATTGTATAATCTTTCCCAAGTGTAATGTAAACACATTCCCTATGATAAATAAAAAATGTAAAGATCCTTGAAGTGAACATGGACAACTTTTTTAATAAAGCTGATCGCCCCATATCATATATGTGTGATGTCTTCAATACAATACAATATACATTATATTTATATTATTTTTATTTCTCCTTTATCCCACATTCCATGTAGCTGGGGAGGGGCCAGGTTGACATGACAGCCAGTCTACCTGCTTAGGAGGAAATATACACCGTTCCAAAATCAGCCGCTGTAATATTTCATGCCATACACAGAGTGGTGTACTAACGCACCTGGTACATGTGAGTACCCCATTGGGTTTTTTTTCTTATTTTTTTAATAAAACGTTTAAAGCAATATCACACTATCAAGGCTTTTTATTCCACATTATACCCGAGATACTGCATGGGAAGCCCAGGATCCTGTTACCATTATAGAACACAGGGGTGGTTCACAATTGTGTACTGAATAAGCATAATCGCTAAGTCACACGCTCCAAGGTGAGCATTTAATACCTGGGGGTCACTGGAATGAGAGCACCAATGCATGATCTGCAACACCTGTCAATCATTTTCAGACACATGGATTTATAAGCAGTGCTATTACTGGATACCACGCATATGCACTTTTTTCAACAGGACTGTCACAGCATTGTTTTATAAA
Source organism: Rana temporaria (assembly GCF_905171775.1). Taxonomy (NCBI): domain Eukaryota; kingdom Metazoa; phylum Chordata; class Amphibia; order Anura; family Ranidae; genus Rana; species Rana temporaria. Next base: position 225,965,320 of record NC_053493.1, read on the forward strand.
AAGACTTGTTTATGCACAATAGCTTTTTTGCTATTTAAAGTGGGACTAGTGTTGTTCCCTAAATACCACCGGACACTTATATCTGTGTTACAAAGCACTTGGATGCATATGAGCACTTTATTATTAATGTTTTAAATTACATAATTATTGTTTTTATTTTGGTCATCTCACATCTATATCACATATGTCACATTAACACTACATGTGTTTGTTTTAATCTTTAGCAGGCATTTATTGTGTAATATTCCAAAGCGCAGCGTATAATTTACAATTTTTGTCTATGTGCACAAGCTTATGAGACACGTGTAATGCTTGCAGCTGGTTAGTGATATCCATTAGGCTTTGCGTTGATTGAGGCTTGCAGGAATTCTATTACTTTCAGGCAAAGGATGACTGATTCCACTACCTGAACCGTCCCAGAGACTGACTTTTTTTGAACCATAACTATGATCTTCTCTTCTTGCTTAGGAGAAGTATACTATCTTCATGTTTCCCATATTATCATAGGCATGCTGGTACTTGATCAGTCTGCATTTCAAAACCCACTATGAGATATATACCTTATTCTAACCCATCAAAAATAATGTTTATGCTCTATTACCTTTCTCTGCTTCTAAAAATTTCCATATAATCTCAAACCTTGATTACATCATACTTAATGAAAGGTAAGTTTGGAATTCATGTGTTTTACTTATCAACTACCCGGAAACAAATGTATAATATCATTATTATGTTTGGTGAGTGTGTGCAAGTGAGCCCTGGGCTGCTATGTTTTTCATTTTTATTGTGACAAAGTTGTCATGATTTTTTAATATTGGTGAAGGTTTTACTTTTTTTGTGGCTAATGGCAATACATTATTGTAATTGTGTGTCTTTTTTATTAATTAACTTTGTATCTATGCCACTGTGAATTCCATATTGAAGCCCTTTACAGACCTGCTTGGCTTGTTTACTTTTCTTTGCATACTCTTTTTGGCTTCGGAACCCCAACCTATTAAGTTGAGTTGGTAAAATACATACCATCTAAACTTTCAGTGTTGATATTCTCCCTATTTTATCATGTCATTTTGTAGTGTTTGTATGTGTCTTCAAAGGATCACATTACACAATTTTTGGTATTGCCTAATGGCAGCTTTTTCCCCTTCTTACAAACTGTCCTTACTATTAGACATTAACAATATTGTGCTGATCAAACATGCATTGCACTTTACTGTCTGGTAAACTCATGCAGCCAGCATAACTCCCAAAAAAGCATAAAAGAATGAAAAAGGGAAAAGAACAAGGGGGCCAAAGAGGCTGCTGGGCAGCACAGTCATGTGACCTGGTAGTCAGTAGAAAAGCCCCTTTTCAATTGAATTACTCTATGTGCTACATTAAAGTGGAATTCTAGCCTGACACTAAATACACTTAAAAATTCTTCCCCTTTCTGCTATCTATCCTGCCTAACCTGTGTAAAACGAGATGTGTATCCTTATCTGTTTTTAGGCCACTCTGATCCAGACATGAGATCTTGCAGCTCCTGCTCCCCTTCAGGAGAGAGGAGAGAGTGCAGACAATGGTTGGGACATGGGAGGCTTTTGGGGGAATTTGGGGGAATCAAACATGAGGAGCTATCTACCCCACTCTGAATATAAAAAGGAAAAATGAAAGATAGTCACTGGGGATGAGAGGGTTAGAACAAAACCAGTGTCCCAGGTAGAGGGGATTCTGGATGTAAAATTGTTCCCCGGATATTGAGGGGAAGCATTGGGCACTATGCCCCAATTGTGTAGCTGCACAACAGAGACTGATTTACCTTGGTAAGTAATAAGGAGCTAGGTTGGAAAGCCCCATGAGTAGGACATTTTATTTTCCCTAAAGATCTTTGTGACAGGAGCAAAGTCTCTTTGTCTTTGATCTGTATAAGCCGAGATGTCTGTAAAAAGGGAGAGTTGAGCATAGGAATTTGGAATCAACTTAATTGACATTATGCAAGTTTTGACGTGAAAGAAATAAACTCTTGCTAGCCAGTCTCAGTGACAGAGTCAGGAAGATGTTTGGGCTTAAAAATTCTATGAGCTCGGTCAATGATAAAGTCTTGCGGATTGTGGTCCGGAAGCAATTTCATGAAGAGCTGCTGAATGTAAGGTATCAGATCACTGTTGGGAACCGATTCAGGAATCCCCCTGAACTTGATATTATTCCTCTTTGATTTGTCTTCAAGGTCAGGGATTTTATTGTTGAATATTGCCTGACACATGTGAGCATCTACAGTATTAGCTCATTATGTGCAGTTGTACATTCAGACATCTGCTGTTCTAGCTGGGCAGTGCATTTACCAATGTGATCAACCTGGGACTGTATTTGCCTGACAGATTTATTAATATATTTCTGTAAATCCCTCTTTAGGGAGAGTAGCATGGTTTTTAGTGAGTGCTCTGAAACAGGGTTATCTGAAGTGGGAAATGCAACTAATGTGTTTGTGTCCCCAGTTTCACTTCCCTCCCCTGCATGTGTGTCCCAGTGCTTCTTACTCACATGCCTTTTATCTTAGGAGAGCCAGAGGGAGAAGGAGAGCTGATCACTTGGAAATCTCTCTGGAGGCGAAGGGGAACTCCATGGTGTCCACTTCAGTGTCACAGGGGATATCCAGAGAAATTTTGACTGAGGAGGAGTGGTGCTGTTTCTAAACAGTGCTCCAGCGCCATCTTGCCTGCTCCCAATCACAGACTTAGGGTAGAAGTCTGTGAGCCTTCTGGAGCTGGTCTGCTTGTTTTTCTTGTGGAACATGCTACGCTGAATCCTGGGGCACAGGTCCACTAATTGCTGGAAGTAAACGGCATGGAATTTTAGCTAAAGAGGTTGGTTGGGTAGATATATGGAGGATTCGGAACCTTCATACTAGAGCATTCTCCTGTTATGTGCCAGGTAAGAGTTGCATGTTTAGGATAGATTTAATATTGGGGAATGAGAAAGTAGTACAGTTAGTATAATTGATTACTTACCTTCCCCAGGGGGTATTGAATCATTCACCAATGGTATGCAAGTTGAGAATATGCCCTACGGGAAGATTCCCAGGGTGGAAAGCGCATCCTTATTGGTTGTCTCAGATAGGATCTAGTTATTGAATACCAGATCAATTAAAGGTATTCTTGGAGGCCCATGGAGAGTCCCAAGTGGAAGTTTCTTGTGACATCTTTAGGGCATATTTAAGTGCGGAATTTGTGATCTACAATTTCCTTTATAAAATAGGCTAATAGATGAGAGGAGGAGGAGTTAGCTCTGGCAGGTTCCCAAGCAAAGTTGGACTTTATAATTAATCATTTAAATATCAATCAACTAAGATGGGAAAGTCGTAATCATCAGTATAATAATCAGTTACTAGCTAGTGATAAGCATATGCTTTTTTTTTTTTAACCACTTGCTTACTGGGCACATATACCCCTTTCCTACCCAGGTGAAATTTCAGCTTTCAGAACTGTCACTCTTTGAATGAAAATTGCGCAGTCGTGGGACGTGGCTCCAAAACAAAATTGTCGTCCTTTTTTCCCCACAAATAGAGCTTTCTTTTGGTGGTATTTGATCACCTCTGCGGTTTTTATTTTTTGCTCTATAAACAAAAATAGAGCGAAAATTTTGAAAAAAAAAACACAATTTTTTACTTTTTGCTATAATAAATATCCAATAAAAAAAATAATAATAATTTTGCTCAGTTTAGTCCGATACGTATTCTTCTACATATTTTTGGTAAAAATAAAAATCGCAATAAGCGTATAGTGATTGATTTGCGCAAACGTTATAGCGTCTACAAAATAGGGGATAGAATTATGACATTTTTTTTTCTTGTATTATTTTTTTTTCTTACTAGTAATGGCGGTGATCTGCGATTTTTGTCAGGACTGCGATATTGTGGCAGACACATCGGACTCTTTTGACACATTTTTGGGACCATTCACATTTATACAGCGAACAATTATATAAATATGCACTGATTACTGTATAAATGTGACTGGTAGGGAAGGGGTTAACAATAGGGGGCGAGGAAGGGGTTAATGTATTCCCTAATTAGTGATTCTTACTGTGGGGGGTGACTGGGGGAGGTGACCAATGGTTGTCCCTATGTACAAGGGACACACCATCAGTCTCCTCTCCCTGACATGACATGGAGCTCTGTGTTTACACACAGAGCTCCACGTCCCTGTCTCTGTGACCGCCGATCACGGGTGCCTGGCGGACATTGCAGCCGACAGGCACGCGCATCGGCACCTGACTGACGATATATAGATGACCTCCCGGCAATTCAGAGCCACAATGTGGCCGTAAAAACCCACCGTGCAGGTAGAAAGTGGTTAAACAGTGGAATTTTGAGCAAGGAAATAATTTTGAAACAGCAAAATCCCCTCTGTGATTCTAAAAGTATGAAATGTGAAGAGGTGTAAATGTTAGAGGAAATATTGAAAATCTTTATATGATTGTTGTGTTATAATGTATACTGCAGATCCACATTATCATGTACAGTGGAAGATATAGAACGATATCTAGATAATGTGGAGTTTCCTAACCTTACAGAAGTGCAAAACAAAATGATGAAAGAGGAGATTACAGAGGAAAAGGTGAGGGAGATCATCTTGGCCCTGGCAACTGGTAAATCCTTTGGACCTGATGGAATAACTTTACAGGTATTTATACGATATATAGATATTTTAGTGCCGTTTTTATCTAGGGTATATACAGAAGTCTTTTTGCAGGCAATATTACCAATCTCTATATATGAGGCTATAGTTGTACTTATACCAAAGCCAGATAAAGGTCTATGTGAGTGTGCTTCTTATAGACCAGTCTCACTGTTAAATATTGACTATAAGATCTTGTGAAAATTCTTGCAAGACGGATAAACATAGTTATTCTATCTATTATCCACAGTGCTCAAACAGATTCATGCTAGGAAAATCAACATCAATGATTATAATAAGAATGCAAATAGTGTCACAGCTGAAGAATTATATTCCAGAAACAAGCCCACTGGCAGCTTTACATACAGCTAGATCATTTGACTCTATAGAGTGGTTGTGTTAGCAGGTGGCATTGAGACGATTTGGATTTGGAGGAAAAATTTATAAGGTGGGTTAGTATATTGTAAAAGCAAGCATGGTTAAATCTGTTGGCGAATGGTCTGTTATTATCCTCTGTAAGGCTGTATAGGGGCATCAGACGGGGGGTGGAGCTTATATCCCCATCTATTTGCTATAGCAAAGGGAACTGCGGAGTTCCACTCAAAAAAACAACTTTGCATAAATCAATAGCATTATGCATCAGCAAAAACATTTGGAAACTTTTTTTTTTACCCAACCCTTCAGCAATTTTGCCATTTTGTCCTGTGTATTCTGCCACTTTCTCTCTGTAGCGCCTGATATAATTTTTCTCAGCACCAGTGCTCGCTGATGCTCCTGGGAGAAGTGTGTCATCATTTTCCAGGAGTCAGTGGGCAACGCCGAGGGCTTTGTTGCCATCACAATGGGGCAGGCAATTCTGATTCCGCCGCCTGTTGTGATGGCAATGTCTGAAGTGTACGGCGCTGCAAGCATACTGTGCATGCGCGAGAATGGGTGGTACATGCTGGTTGCTCAGCTGCACCGTGTCCCGGAAGACAGTGCTTGTGGGCTTCACAGGAATTTTATAGCTTAAAGATAAATTATCAGAAATCTGTATTAATGCCATTACAACAGTAACTACAGACGGGGAATGGAACATATTCTCCACTTAAGATAGTTGATACATTCAAGTATTTGAGAATTTACATTACCCTACAGCCGGATATGGTCTACAATGCTGTTATAAGTTGTGTGGAGAATACATTTGATTAAAACAATAATATTACCTAAATGCTTGTATGTATTTTTACATTCACCAGTAATAATACCTAAATCGATATTTAATAAATTGAATTCTCATTTTACAAAAATTATATGGGCTAATGGAAGATGTAAGCTAAAATTGACAATGCTACAGTGACCTAAAACCAAGGCAGGAGTAGCTCTTCTGGATATATATTTGTATTATTTGGCAGGCCAATTGAAGCATCTGCAGAGGAGGGTGTCCCAGGAACAGAGAAAGGGGGCTGAGGGGTACCTTTTGAAGAGTTTTAGAGTAGATGAGCTTTTAGTGGGATTGGAAGCACATTCATCAAGGCTACCTAAAGTAAAAATCCCTATATTAAAGCGGAAGTAACCCCATTCATAAAACAGTTACATTTCTGCCACGTGACAGAAATGTAATCCTCCCAAATGGTTGTGCTCTCAACCAAACTGTCAAACCATCCAATGGCTGGTGTCTAAACTGATCACATGTGCAGCATCATGACATTTGTATATTAAACAGAGGCAAACACTTACACTTATAATTACACTTTAACCTTGGCACAATCAGTGTGGAAGGAGACAAAGAAGGTGGAGGTTTTACTGATACTCCTTTGGAAGTTCCAATCTGGAATAACCCATTTTTGGATCAGCTAAATATATTTATGGACTATGAATTCTGGAAACAGAAAGGCACAGTTACATTGGCTCAGGTATATGATAATTGAACTTTTCACTCATTTGAATATTTATGTGAACAATTTAATATCTCTCATAAGTATTTCTATAAATATTTACAGCTCTGTTGTGCTCTACAAGCTCAATTGGGTAGCCAGAACCCTAAGCTTTCAAAGTTTCCCCTTACTGGGGTGTTGAAATCACAGGACCCTAAAGGGTTTATATCTATACTCGCATGGATTTAGCACAGGCCAAGGTAGAACTCTATTTAAAAGTAAGTTGAAAATAGCAGGCGATCATTCCGAATATGACGGATGAGAAGTGGGTAGAGATCTGCTCTATGCATTTGACAGTTTCACCAGCGACCAATAATAGATTGATTCAATTATAAATGATACATCAGGTATAACTTAGCCCAACTAGACTATATAGAATGGGGTGTAGGATGACATAAAATTGTTTAAAATTCCATCAAGAAGGGGCAGATTTTCTCCATTTAATATGGCAATATGATTGTGTTTTAAGGCATTGGAAGCAAGTAATAGAAAAACAATTGATTGTGTTGACTATATTGATTCCATGTATTGCTGGGATGTGCTTGTTGGGATTGCTGGATTATGAACTATGGCCTAGATATATTAAGATCCCATTACAAGAAAGATTATTTTTGGCATGGAAGCAAATTGCAGTAAGATGGATGCAAGTGGTACCACCTTTGGTAAATTAATGGATGAAAGCAGTTAAAGAAAAGATGTATGGGCAAAGAGAGGTGCTACAGAAATATCATAAACAAATACAGCATTTCATAACAAGAACATCCTACCAACAGTCAGACATGGTGGTGGTAGCGTGATGGTCTGGGGCTGCTTTGCAGCTTTAGTACCTGGATGACTTACCATAGTTTTGTGAGCTCTACCAGAAAATCCTAAAGGAGAATGTCCGGCCATCAGTTTGTGACCTCAAGCTCAAGTGCACTTCTGTCACAAACTACGGTGAACGAGAGTGAACCACAACTGCGAATAGGAAAAAGATTTCAATGCACTTCTTTATGTAATGTGATTTTCAGTACTGGACCCCAGGCGTCAGTATAATCAGAGAAATAGAGTTTGGGGGTTCACTACATCATATATCTCACATATAGGAATGCATTGAGCTACTAAGGGAGGAAGTATTGCTACATACCTACAACAGCTAGCTTTAAAAAGGTATAGCAAACATGTTTTGTATTTCAGGCCAGGAGGTCATATTCTATAAATAACAAATGTCAAGCACGTAGCATATGAGAATACTGTATGCAGATAGCATATACTTGAGACAGGCAACTGTAGATTAAATTGGTTTAGGAGTGTATGTCCCCTTAAGATATGCCACAACTGTTATATGAATCCACAATAAGTAATGCCAAGCAAGTGGTAGTTTAAACTTGAGCCAGGTTCAAATACAGTACTTAGTAAATGCAATATGCGAACAGGGTAATTCTAGAGCAATAAATGTAATGTGGTAAGGGTACTTATCCATTTGCAGAGCATGAGAGTTCTTCAGCAATAGCAGAATATTGTGGCAGCAATGGGATTAGGTAATGAAGGATCTCCTGGTGGTGGATATCTTACGGTGTCCCCACATGAACTGGAGTAAGGATGGCAGCGTGGATCTAGGTAGAGGATACTTAGTAGAAATTAGCAGTAGCTTGATCATAGCGTGGATCTGGGCTGCGATGGTTTACAGCAGAGGGGATAATATTGCCAGTAGTTTGATGGTAGCGTGGTCCAGGTACGGGAGAAAACAGGTGCCTGGAATATCGCTGATTCCACATGGCCCCTCCGCGTTCTACGCTGGAACGCACGCGTCGCTGGGAAGTGACGTCAGAGTGCAGCGCAGGGAAGTGACATCTGAGCGCGATCGCCGAATGCGTTCCAACGTGGAAGTCGATTGGCGACAGCGCTTACAACTTGAGTTATGCAGCAGGACAATGATCTGAAACGCAGTGGCCTAGTCAAAGCCCAGATTTAAATCCAAATGAGATGCTGTATTATGACCGTACACAGGCCGCTCATGCTGGAAAACCCTCCAACGTGGCTAAATTGAAACAATTCTGCAAAGAAGAGTGGGCCAAAATTGCTTCACGGTATTGTGAAAGACTCATTGCTAGTTATTTCAAATGCTTACAGTAATTGCAGTTGTTTCTGCCAAGGGTGGCACAGCCAGTTATTAGGTTTAGGCAGGCAGGGTTGGACAGCTTTTTTGCCTTAATAAATTAACCCATCATTTAAAAACTGCATTTAGTATTTAATCAGGTTATCTTTGTGTAATAGAACTTTATTTGATGATCTGAGTCATTTAAGTGTGACAAATATGCAAAAAATAAAGAATCAGGAAGGGGTAAATACTGTTTCACATCATTTTATGTATATTTTTATCTTTTTAGTGTAAAATTAAGTAAATAAATCTATCAATGTGATACCTTACTAATTATGTGACAACTCATTAGGAGTTTTTGCACCAATATTTCTTCCATGTTCTTTCAAACACTTCATCACTTTTTCAATGCATCAGCATTTTCTTTATTTAAATGTTGTGGCTGTCACTAAAGCTTTCATAATTTTACTGTAATCTATAAAGAAACCCATATATCATATTTTAATATTCTTAAAGGCACATTATCAACTATAAATCCTATTAAAATACATAAATGTATATTTGAAATAAATACATCTGCTTGCTTGCATATGCATACATTTGTTTCAAGTATTATTGCTTGATTTATTTATGATATAGGTCTGGTTAAAGCCTAAGTCTGCTCATATTTAATCTCATCTATTTTGAGTGTAATCTTTTTTTTGTTTTCTGTGCCACAGTTAAAATAATTTATCATTCATGACATTATATTGGGGGTTATTTACTAAGGGAGTAAAGCATGTTTACTTCACAAACTGAATTTTCACTTTGCAATGGAATTTTCACATTTGCCCGATTCCACACCTCCCACTTCACATATTGCGACAAATACTCTCTTGTCCGTGTTTGTGCCAGTGCTCGAGTTTGAATGAATGAATTTATTCACACATGCACATTGTGGGCAAACTGACTGCTAGCGTGTACACATAGGCCAAGTTGGGGATATAAATTCCCGGGCAATTAGGAGATTTTTGCTGCTGTGCCTGCTGCCAGGAGGATGCCTTGACCCACATTTGTTTAAGGTAATATGCAGTATTGTATCAGGCAGTGTGTGGAAAGAATCTGGGATTTGAGTAACTGACAACAACAACTAATGACAGACTTGAAACGTGTGTTGGTGTGGTATCGGTACCTTCACAGCAGCAGTGGTTGCTTTGCTGGAGGGGGACCCCTTTTCTCACGGTCCTCCCATGGATGCAGAGGTGCGGATGGTGATGACCGAATCTGTCTGCTTGTAGAAAACAATGTCCTGCCTTTCAGTATGATTAGTGATCTGGAAATCCTCTTCTCCGCTCTGTCTCAATTTTTCTGGCCTTTGGTCTTCTACATTAGCCTCCACTCTCTCACATGTCCTGTCTCATTCCCGGTGTTCTCCTCTCCTCCACTTCTGGTGCCTATGCAATCTTTTTTTAAATGATCTATGCTCCCTGCTGAAACCACTGCTTGTGAAAGAGAATTCCACATTCTTACCGTAAAGAAATCTCTACATAGTTTAAGGTTAAACCACTTTCCTTCTAATTTTAGTGAATGGCCATGTGTCTTTTTATGTTCCCTTACGCGGAAAAGATTTATCCCTTTTGTGGGGCACCAGTACATTATTTGTATATTGAAAACATATCCCCTCTCAAGCGTCTCTTCTCCAGAGAGAATAGGTTCAGTGCTCATAATATTTTCTCATAACTAAGGTCCTCCAGTCCCTTAATTAGCTTTTTTGCCCTTCTCTGGATGTGGCAGACGCAACACTATAAAGTGCCTCATGTGCTGTGGCATTAGAAGAATTGTGTTATCTCTGACTTTTCAGTCCAACAAGACTGTCTATTACTCTGACATTCCTCTATTGCCGTTCTATGGAAGCAGTAAGGTTTAACCACTTAAGGACCGCCGCATGTACATATACGTCAGCAGAATGGCACAGGCAGGCACATGCACGTATATATATGTGCCCTGCTTGACGTGGGTCGGGGGTCCGATCGGGACCCCCCCCCCCCCCGTACATGCGGCGGTCCCCGTGGCTTCAGGAGCGATCCGGGACGACGGCGCGGCTATTCGTTTATAGCCGCTCCGTTGCGATCGCTCCCCGGAGCTGAAGAACGGGGAGAGCCGTGTGTAAACACGGCTTCCCCGTGCTTCACTGTGTCGGCGCATCGATCGCGTCATTCGCTTTATAGGGAAGACACGATCGATGACGTCATTCCTACAGCCACACCCCCCCTACACTAGTAAACACACACAAAGTAAACCCTAACTCCTACAGCGCCCCCTGTGGTTAACTCCCAAACTGCAAACTGTCATTTTCACAATAAAGAATGCAATTTAAATGCATTTTTTGCTGTGAAAATGACAATTGTCCCAAAAATGTGTCAAAATTGTCCGAAGTGTCCGCCATAATGTCGCAGTCACGAAAAAAATCGCTGATCGCCGCCATTAGTAGTAAAAAAAAAAAAAAAAAAATGCAAAAAAACTATCCCCTATTTTGTAAACACTATAAATTTTGCGCAAACCAACCGATAAACGATTATTGCGATTTTTTTTACCAAAAATAGGTAGAAGAATACGTATCGGCCTAAACTGAGGGAAAAAAAATGTTATATATGTTTTTGGGGGATATTTATTATAGCAAAAAGTAAAAAATATAGCATTTTTTTCAAAATTGTCGCTCTATTTTTGTTTATAGCGCAAAAAATAAAAACCGCAGAGGTGATAAAATACCACCAAAAGAAAGCTATATTTGTGGGGAAAAAAAGACGCCAATTTTGTTTGGGAGCCACGTCGCATGACCGCGCAATTGTCTGTTAAAGCGACGCAGTCCCGAACTGTAAAAACCCCTTGGGTCTTTAGGCAGCATTTTGGTCCGGGGCTTAAGTGGTTAAAGAGCACACCAAATGCTTAAATAACTTATTTATTAACTTCACTTTTCTTCATAGATAACACTGCTGCTTTGCAGCAGACAATCCATGTACAAAAACGTGGAGGTTCAAATATTCAATCTTGTCATTTAACATAAAATGGTGGATATATTTCTTTCTTCAGTATTTATACTCTCTCTCTCTCTCTCTCTCTGTAAGTTATCAAAGCATTCTCGGATTTCTCTGAAAGGTATAACTGTGGTTTGCAACTTGGTTTGCAGTGTTGCTTTAGTTCGGTTAGCTTTGGTGCAGTTAACTTGTTTGGATGGATGGATGTGACTTAGTTCGAATGACTGAATGCAGTTAGGGCGGTTAGATGACTTTGTTTGATTGCTTAGTTCGAATGACTTAATGTGGCTTAGTTCAGTGGAACTACAGTTAGGGCGGTTAGATGACTTTGTTTGGTGGAACTACAAGTGAACACACAACTAGATCAGTATACAGTTCTGATCACACTATTTACAATAAGAACATATATATAACTTGTGTAACATACCTATTTAGGCCCTTGCTTCCATAAAACTGAACTCTGTGGGCCAGATTCACATAGAGTGGCGCATATTTAGATTGGCGTAGCGCATCTCTGTTACGTTACGGCGGCTCAATTTTGTGACGTAAGTACCGTATCCACAGAGTATTTGCGCCCAAATTTGTGCCAGCGTAACGTTAATTTCCCAGGCGTAAGGCGGGGTAATTGAAAGTGGGAAGGAAGTGGGCGTGCTTCATTGAAATGAGCCGTGACCCCATGCAAATGAAGGGCCGGCTGGCATGCGCATGCGCAATGGTGCTGACTCTGTTCATAGCCTCTCTGCGCATATGCAGAACTCGGCCTGGCACAATCAGTGAGATAGGAACTAGGCCAAGCATACTTAGTGAGATACGTCCTGTGCTTAAATAGGCCCAGACAAATGCCCTTCCATTGCAAAAGTACATCCATTTGTTTCCCTTTTCCTGAAGCAAGGTGCTTTTGTTCTGTTGTCTGTGGCTGTTTGTTGGTTTGTGTAGGAGTGTTGTAGCAAAGATTTTTTGGAGAGTGTGATAGGAGATTGTATTAGCTGTTTGTTTGTTCTGTTTGATTTTGGTGTTTGTTTTTTCTGTGTGTTTTTTGGTGTCTGTAGTAGCTGTCTGTTTGTTCTGTTTGATTTTGGTGTTTGTTTTTTGCTGTGTGTTTTTGTGTCTGTGTGTGCTGTGTGTTTTTGTGTCTGTGTGTGCTGTTTGTTTTTGTGTCTGTTTGGTGGTGATATGGAACCAAAGAAGAGGAAGTTAAACTTCTCTGTTCGGGAGAAGCAAATCCTTGCTAGGGCCATTTCCCATCATGGGCGATATTTGCATGGCCCTGAGAGCCGGGACATCACCCCGGCCAGGAAGAAGCAGATCCTGCAGAACATTACTGATGAGATCAATGCGGTGGGGGGGGAGACGAGGACCGTCAGTGGGATCTCCAAAAAGATCAATGACCTCCGCCGCCTGGTCCGTGATAAGCTAGCCAAGCTTACAGCCCATTCCAGGGGCACTGGAAGGGGGACCACCTTGCACCATCAGGCTGACTGAGGAGGAGTGGGCAGTGGCCCAGTGCTTCAACAGGCAGCAAGTGGTGGGCCTGCCTGGCTTTGACTCCGAGGAGGCCGTGAGGACAGGTAAGTTTTTTTTCCCATCTGGCGAGTAGCATGTGTGGGGGGGAGGGAGGGAATATGTGCCAAGTGTGTGGATCCTCCAACCTGTGTATGTTTTGTGTCATCCACAGATGGCCAGGAGGGTGCTGGGCCATCAGGCCAGTCTGCACCAACCCCCGGACATCAGGCTGCTGAAGTTCCCCAGGCAAGGCTGGAGTCCTCGAGGGAGGAGAGTGGCCACAACTCACCTCATGAGGAGGATGAGGGGGAGGAGGTTGTGGAGGATCAAGTTGACATAGCCAGTGAGATACTTCTCCTTTTGAAGGAGTCTCCCCCTGAGCCTGGCAGCAGTCAGGCCACCATCAGGGGTAGCCCCTCCCACTCCTCCCCCAAAAGCCCCCCCCCAGGGGGCTCCCCTCCTCCCAGGCCACAAGCCTCATCTGGAGGCAGTCAGGCCACCATCAGGGGTAGCCCCTCCCACTCCTCCCCCAACAGGGCTCCCCCTAGGGGGCTCCCCTCCTCCCAGGCCACAAGCCTCATCTGGAGGCAGGAAGGCCACCCAGAAGACCAGGGGGTGGCAGACTTACTGCCGGCCAATCTGCGGAGGGACCAGGCCCTTCAGACCCGCCATCTGGGTGAGGTCACCCAGACTTTGGCACAGATGGAGCACAGCCTGTCCTCCATTAAGGACTCAGTGACTGAAGTGAGCTCTAACTCCTTGGCGTTCATAAACTGTTTTAATGAACTGCAGACTGCAACAGCAGGCGTGGGTCAGGAGGTGCATGCCCTGACCCAGGCTGTCCAGGAAAATAACCCAGGCTGTCCAGGCCAATACGGCAGCCCTCACTGTGGGCCTGAACAGGATAGCCTTGGCCTTGGAGGGCAGGCCAGCAGGTGGGCAGAGACCAGGGGAGGCTCCTCCTTCCCCTGATTCCCCCCCCATGAGTCTCCCCTGAGGGGCCGTGGTCATGGCCAGCCCAGGCGTGGGTCACGCCGACGTAAATTTTTGGTGTATTTTTGTTTTCAGTGCTTTTTTTGTTTTTGTTTTTACTGTGTTTATGATTTGTTTTATGTTTGTGAATGATGTATGAATGTGGGGGTGACATTCCTGCTGAAAAAGGGGTGTCACCCTCATTTGTGGTGGAGTAGGGTTCCCCAGGACCAGGGAGAAGTCATCCCAGGTCCATGTGAATGGTGTATGAATGTACAGTGACATAATTGGAGCCTTGGCGGGGCGTTGCTGCTCCCTAGTACCGTGCGGTGTACTTTGGTCTAATCCAATTCGATGTGGATGTGGGGTGTGTGTGCTAGGGACCACAGTCTCATTGTGCCATGATTAATGTGTGGGTTTAACGTGCAAAGATGCCTTCTGCGAGGCATCTCCTGGCTGCTCTTCCCTCAGAAGACGGGGTACCCTCGGTTAGGGGGGGAATGTCTGGTTCGGGGGTCATGTCATCACATAGGTCAATCTCCAGGCCCCTTCTCATGGCGAAGTTGTGCAGCATGCAACATGCACCGATGATCTGGCACACAAAGTTTGGGGAATACAACAGGGTACCCCCAGACTTATCCAGGCATCGGAAACTGGACTTCAGGAGGCCAAAGGTGCGTTCCACCACTCCACGGGTACGTATGTGTGCTTCTTTGTATCTTTCCTCTCCTGGGGTTTGGGGGTTCCGGAATGGAGTCATGAGATGGGGTCCAAGTGCATATGCTGAGTCACCTGGAAGGGAAAAGACAGGAGGATGTTAGTCATGCATGTGCCCCTTGTGATGTCTGCATCATGGGGGGGACAGCCATGCCTGACACCCATGTCACTCACCAACCAGCCAGCTGTCCCCATACACGTTCTGTTCAAATTCTCTTGGGATGTTGCTTTGACGGTATATGTAGCTGTCATGGCTGGATCCTGGGTGTTTGGCACGGACATGCCATATGAGGTATTGGGCATCGGCTATCACCTGTATGTTGATGGAATGCCAATGCTTCCGATTGCGGTATATGTTCTCTATCTCACGGGGGGCTGTAGTGCCACATGTGTGCAATCAATGGCCCCCACGGTGTGTGGGAATCTGGCAATTCTGTAGAAATCTGTCATTGTCTTCAACCGCAGATCCTCCTGGGTGGGTTTGATGATTTGGTTGGCCATTCGTCTCAGGATTGCAGCGATAACCTGGTGCACACATCTGCTAATGGAGGATTGTGCCATCCCAGCCACCACTCCACTTGTGCGCTGAAAAGATCCAGTGGCAAGGAAATGGAGTGTTGCCATGACCTTGACCAGTGGCTCCAGTGCATGTGAGTGGTGTGTTGGGCTGGTGATGTCATCCTGCAGGGTTCTGGTTAATTCCATGATGGCTTCAGGACTGAATCTGACGGTGCGATACACCTCAAAAGCAGGCATGCCAAAGACATCTAGGCGTGTGCGTTATATCCTCTCCTGTGCCCTCCTCCTCCTCTGTTCCCAACAATGGTGCGTCTAGCGTATTTTGCGCCCCAAGATGAAAACGTGAATATAATAGTAGTAAATATAATACCACCAAACTAATAATGCAAAATCGCACTAAAATGAATAGAACAATTATATCACATAGCAAATTAAGCATAGTGATAAACAATATAATTAATAAAACTGAAGAGTGGAACCGCAAGTGTCAACCATGATCCAATGACAAAGTTAATAATTATAAGTGAAAAAAAATGCAAGTGTCAAAACATGCATAATAAATAGATGAAGGAAGATACAATGTGAGTCTCTGTGCACACGTATCACTCCAAAGCTACGTGCAAAATAATTTTTTGATCAAGTATTTAAAATAAATCACAATAGAGTGTTTAAATCAACACTGAATTCCAAAGTACATAGGTGCTCCAATAAAACAAAATAATGCTTGAATCCACACAAGATCCCACGGTGCAGACATGCAGAAAAAGTGCTCCGTTTCCCCAAGCCTCTCACCTCAAAGAGGCTATAATAAGCCTATAGAGATCTCCACAACTTCTGGCTTGCTAGCACAGTAGATTCCGCTGATCGATGTCTCCAGACCAGCCTGTTACCCCACGTCACTTCAATCCCCCAGGTATAGGTTTCCCAGGTCCCGGCAGTAAAGCTCTCAGGGTGGATGGCTCTCAACAAATAAAAAATAGAGGCTCCATAGCGTAAAAAGCGTAAAATAAATGCACTTACAGTACAGTTGTAAAAAAACAGCGTGTAGCGTGTATTCAGGGTTTTCCCTGCTCTCGGCCGAGGGCGGAGATGAGGTCACCACCAGCTCTCCTCCTTACGCGTTACGTGGCTGCACACGCCACTTAATCATGGGATAGGGAGCCGCTGGTGCGGATTTGACTTTTAAACTGCCGCGCCGCCATGGCAACCAGTGACAACACAATGGCGGGCATAACTACAAGTAAATTAAAACTTGCCACAACTATCATAAAGTGCAAAGTTCATGTATTCAACCATTCTTCTATTTGCTAGAAGTCTACATATTAAAAAATATATGATGAATAAACCAGGTGAAGGCTTAGTAAGAAATAAAACTGTGGAAAACTATGTCCAGTTCAGTAATTTAAGAAACAAGTCCGTATTCAACCCGCCAGTAGGAAATGAAGGACACATTGAAGTGTTTAGAAGAATGGTATTGAAGGACCTACATGATATGAAGATAAAGAAAATGTATGATCCAGGAGACATCAAGAATGGTATAAAAAACTGGAAGAGAGGAAGGATATAGTAGTGAGACAGGCAGATAAAGGGGGGGGGGCTATTGTCATTCAATCAAAAGTGGCATATTAGGCTTCATTTCCACTGGCGTTTTTACAGCCACTTGTGTTAGCCTTTTTTACAGCTTAAAAACGCCTGTCCATGTTTATTTTGTAAAGCGTTTTTGAGCATTTTCGCGCGGTTTTGAGCGTTTTTGAGCCTTTTTTAACATCTGGCGTTTTTACAGCTCTACTCTGGAGCTTCAGAACGCCCTGGTCCTGCGTTCTTTTTACAGCTCAAAAACGCCTATGCAATTTGAAGCTCAAAAACGCCTATGTGGGCATGATGCCATAGAATAACATGGACATGCGTTTTTAAGCTGTAAAAAACGCTCAGAAAAGTGGCTGTAAAAACGTCAGTGGAAATGAAGCCTAAGAAGGAAATTGAACGCCAACTGAGTGACAATACCACATATTTGAAATTACCTGGGAACCCTATAGTTTGCTATAAGGATGATCTGGCAAGCCTCATTAAAAGAGGAATCAAAAAAGGCCTTTTGAATAAGAAGGAAGGAAAATATTTCCAACCAATAGGATGTAGGATCCCGGTCATATATACCCTCCCGAAAATTCATAAATCCAGAGAAGATCTCGCAGTGGTGGCCCGTCCATAGGGGGCGCCCGGGCGCTGCCCCCCCCCTCCTGTAGTCACCAAAAAAAAAATGAAAAATTTTTTTTTTTTAAAACGACCCCTTTAAGAAGAAAATAAAATTCAATATTTTTTTTCTTTTTTAAGTTCACTTGGGCGCTGGTCACCAGTGCCCTATGGGAAGCACCACGTCAATGCAATCACGAGATTGCAGACGTGGTGCTTCATTTGCGGGCTTTTAACCCGCCTTCGGGCGCAATGCAAACAGCCGATTAGCTTCCGCCCGTATAATCACTATGGGCGCTGGGCAGGAGCATTGTTGTTTGCATCGTAGCTGTTACTTCCGGGTTTTGTGGAATAGACAAACCGGAAGTGATGTCACTTCGGCAGATCAGTTCTTTGCATGGCCCGAGCGGAGCTGAAAGCAAGGTAAGAAGACAGAGAGAGCCACACTTACCATGCTAAGATAGTTTGTCCTTGCTAGATCGACCCCACATCCCACTCTGATCACCAATGACTGTCTGTGCAGTTTTCTGTACAATAGTCCTCCGGCTCCAGACTGTCCACTCCTGATTCAGTGTCAGTGATGTATTTTTTTTGGAAAATTCTTTTTATTGGTTTTTCAAACACAAACAAACAATTACACACCCAAGAAAGGCAACATGCCCTCCTTGACACAGGCCATGCAGGGCCGACACCCCAACTAACAGTATATACACCCTATCACTGTAACCCCCCCCCCCCCACACCAACCCCCTCCCAGACCATCCACCCCCCCATAGCATTCCCCCAGAGAAACACCATATGATATCCATATAACAGAAAGCCCATATGTAATATTAGCTCAACTAGTTCAGGGTCAGGTCATGTCTAGACACTCCGGTTAAGCAGATAGAGAAGAAATGTAGTAAAATAACCAAAAACCTTCCATTAATAGCAAAGGAGCATAAGTCACATATACAGCATATCTATGTAGCGTAGACTCCAATAAGTGGCTGAGACCTTCAGAGAGTTAAACTGCAGTTCTAGCCCACAGTGTCTGAGGAGTCTAACCATGCTTGCCAAACCTTCTTAAATTTCTTATCGCAACCCCTCGATCTGTATGTGGCCTTATACATGTGTATCACAGAGTTGACCAGCCCTTTCCAGAATGATAATGTAGGGGCATTGGAGTTCTTCCATTTCAGTAGAATAGCCTTCCTGCCATAAAACAACCCAATATTTAGAAGAGTATGATGTGCCAGGGAGGGTACCACCTCCGTCAGTGATGTATTTAGTATTATTTGTGCAAGGCAAGGGGTGCGTGCATGTTCCTGACCTGTATAACCAACACATGCTTCTTGGGCCAACTCTCAGCAGGCTGGTGCTGTGCAATGCATTCACCTGATCTCCCCAGGAAAGGATGGAGAACTACAAATACCAGCATGTTATTGTATATGGCTCCAAGGTGGATGGGTGTCCAGGTGTTTTCCTAGCACTTCAGGGACTTGTAGTCCCATACATGGGAGATTGCATAAACCAGACTCCTAGCAGAAGATGAAGAACTACAAGTCCCAGCATAGGGCTCCAAGTAAATAAGTGGTCATGCGATTCTGGGACTTGTAGTCCCTTACCTGGAGAACTACAAATCCCAGCAGGCTGGTGTGCAATGTATGATCCTGATCTCCCCAGGAGAGGGTGGAGAACTACAAGTCCCAGCAAGAAATAGTATAGGGCTCCAACATAGATGGATACACATGTGATGCTGGGACTTGTAGTCCCAAACATGGGATATAGCATGCACCTGCAGAACCTAGCAGAGGATGAAGAACTACAAGTCCCAGCAGGTTATAGCATATTGCTCCAAAGTGGCAGAGTTTCCATGCGATGCTGGGACTTGTAGTCCCTTGCCTAAGAGAATTGCATGAACCAGAGTCTTAGGAGGGAGAGAATGGAGAACTACAAATCTCAGCAGGCTAGTGTGCAATGGGTTAACCTGATCTCTCCCAGAGAGGGTGGAGAACAACAAGTCCGGGCAGGTTATAGTATAGGGCTCCAAGGAGGATGGGTGCCCGTGCAATGCTGGGACTTGTAGTCCCATAATTGGGAATTGCATGCACCAGATTTCTATGATGCTAGTATTGTAGTCCCACACATACATAGGGAACTAAATCACCCGGGGACCTAGCAGATTGTAACTTAAAACTCGAAGGATGATGAGTGGTCATGGCTTTTTTTTTTCAATGCTGGGACTTGTAGTAGTGTTGTAAGAAGAAGAGGCTGTTGTCTGGAGGAGCGTGCCTGTCTGCCCTGCCACCCTGTGCTGGTCTGAGGGGGGGTGATTGCTGTGTCCACCACCCCCCTGCCATGTGTATAGTGTAGCACTGTAGCTGACCTGATTGGGGGGGGTTGCAGAATGCAGATATGTTTTATATACAGGTTGCAGATATGTGCGATTTACAGGTTGCAGAAGGCAGATATGTGCGATTTACAGAGTGTAGAATGCAGATTTGTGCGATTTACAGGGTGTAGAATGCAGATTTGTGCGATTTACAGGGTGTAGAATGCAGATTTGTGTGATTTACAGGTTGCAGAAATGTGCGATCTACAGGTTGTAGAATGCAGATATATGTGATTTACTAAAAAAAAATTCATTTGTTGGCACGATCTGTAAGGCTGCACTATATACCATGATCTGTGATGCTGGGGCTGTATACTCTGTCCTGTGATTCTGGGGCTGTATACTCCTGACACTGAGTGGAATAAGGGGAAGGAGTGGGTGGATTCTAAAGGGATGTGGCTTATGAGAAGTGGGAGGGGCCAAACGTGGAGAGACGGGGTCTTGCGCCCCCTCATCCTAAATCTTCACCAGCCGCCACTGCACCAGGAAGGCCAATTGTGAACGGAATGTATTCAGTAGGGGCGAGAATAGCAGAGTATATTGATTGGTTCCTCCAGCCTTTAGTGAAAAAATCTGAATCATATCTCAGGGACACAAAGCATTTGATACAACTATTGAATAGCATTATACTTGATGGGGGTTCGATTTATTTTGCTACAGCTGATGTTTCATCACTCTACACAATCATAAATCATAAGGAAGCCATACAAGCAACACATTGGGCATTAAATGGTCTGAGTGACCTTAAAATTGCACAAAAAAAGTTCATTGTTAATTGCCTGGAATATAGTTTTATAGACCATAACTATTTCTGGTATGAAAATAATTATTTTAAACTAATAGTTATAGACCATAACTATTTCTGGTATGAAAATAATTATTTTAAACTAATCTGTGGCATAGCAATGGGCGCAAATATGCGCCAAGTGTGACCAACTTATATATGGCAGAATGGGAAGAGGATGTTTTATATAATAGAAAACCACAACTACTACTTCTATATAAACGTTTTATTGAGAATATTTTAATTATTTGGGCAGGAGACAGGGAGAGTTTGATTTTGGTTTTTATCTCAATACGAACGGGAAAAACATTAAACTTACATGGGAGGTTTGTGGAAAAAGGATACAAACATGATTTTATCAAGAAGAAAATAGAAGATGTTTCCGCTCTGGAAAGAGAAACTTTAATCCAAGACTCAACAAGAAATAATACCTTTGCTGGGGGAGTGCCCCTTATAATGGACTATAGTGTGCAACACAAACAAATCGAGACAATCTGTAGGAAGTATTGGAATATTGTGAAAGCTGATCGTCATTTAGGATACATACTGCCAGAAAACCATTGTTCACATATCGGAGGGCTCCCACTCTAAGAGACATGATTGCCAAGAATGTCTTGGACCCCCCGGAGAAGAAATCCTTTTCATTCTTTAATAAAAAAGGGTATTATCCATGTAAGACATGTTTTACATGTAGACACATGAAAGAAAGAAAAAAAAACCCTTTTAAATCCTGAATACACACTACACGCTGTTTGTTTACAACTGTACTGTAAGTGCATTTATTTTATATTAAAATTGTTATTCGTTTTTAGATAGATATAGGCTCATCAGTAGCGGGTAGCACCAAATACCAGCTGGACTCATCACAGATCAATGTGCATATTTGCTAGCACACCAAGGATCAGTAATGTTGTTCAAATCTTTCATTGTAGAAATATAACATCACAAAGGACCAAGTGCAACATTTTGTAGCCGCACAGGACCCCTTTGTCAGGCACGTGGTCATCACAGTCCTGCCCAAATCCAAAAGGTTGCACTTGGTCCTTTTGATGTGATCTTTCTACAGTAAAAGCTTTGGACAGAATTTGACGATCCTTGGTGTGCTGGCAAATAGGTGCACTGACTTGTAAGGGCAGTGCATTTAAGTGCAGTGCAGGAAATGCATATGAAACTCGCCTTTCCAGCACTGTGTTTTGGTGTGAACAGACCCTCATAATTCAAACCTTTTTTTAGTTTATTGATAAATATCTACACAAGTATAACTTTCATGTCTATAAAGTGAACGATTTTGTATAGTGTTCAATGTAGTCTAAAATGCAATATAATGTAAATTATTATGGTTTAGAAATGAAAAGCTTTTACTCAATTACATCCAGTATCAAATGCACATTCACAAAGGTTTTTTTTGTTTTTTTTAAATACTCAAAGTCACATACAGATAACTAATGTATGAAATAAATGGAAAGGATATAATTTAATGAATATTCCACAGATTCAGAACAATAGCTCCAAGCAGAGTATCTCCATGTGGTCATGTACTGTAGGTATTAAGCACATTATGCAATGATATGAGCATCAATTTCTTTAAATCGTTTCTATAACTGGATCAAAAAAATGGTCCATTTTAGCAAATAATATGTGGCACTGAAAAAGCTTTTATCTACAAAATTATTCAGATCCTTGATCAAGTCTTTCCTTTTACAAAAGGCTTAAGGTGCTTTTAGCTGCATCAGAGCACTATTGTAACAACACCGTTGAGCAGTGTCTATGATATTGTTTCATTGACAGTAACAGTTCCATTTCAGCTTATCCTGAAATGTAACTGTGAATGCAAATTAAAAAGTGTTATGGACAGTAGTCACTTGATTTTATAGTATACATGCTAAAGTTAATATTTTTTTTTTAATTGATATTTCTTTTTCAAACCACTGGAAATTGAGAAAAAAATTAATTTGATTTTGTTTCCTTTTTCTGAATAAAAAAAAATATATATATTTTGCTTGCTTTTAATCTTTCAATATTTAATTCTTTCAAATAGGTCTTCAACAGTAAAGTTAAGAAAAATATCCCCAACTGGTGTCAGAAGACCAAAAAAATGACATAGATTTTATCCATTCTACACTATGAGGAAAAACAATGAAAAACGGTCACATTTTCGGAATATGAAAACAATAATTTGGGATCTCTCACCATATTGAGGAGGGACAGCTGTTAAAGCGATAACATAAAAGCATCCAAAAGACATTACAGATAATTTATTGTGCTTTGGAAATTATGTACTTAGTCAGCAGCAATACATTACATTAACAAATGTGGATTATTTATATAAAAAGGGATTGCTTTTAAACTAGTGCAATATAATTACTGTATAAGTTTAACTTTGAATAATTATAAATTGCAGCACAATTCTAAAAACTCAATTTTTAGCAATTGTAACAATTTTCTGGTGATGTATTAATACATTGTTTACAAACAACGTTACTGTATTTTGGTATTGACACAAGCTCCGTAATTTTTGGTTCACCTTTACAGAATTTTAAAACATTGTTTATACAGCAATGGTATTGTGTGAACTTCCAAGAAATTATTTTTACCCTAAATTAGGTAAACAGGTACAATATATGATTGCATATATGTGAGCTTTTTCCACATTTACACCTTTAGAAAATCATATTTATACTTTGTGAATTGTCACAATGGGAAATGGAAAAACAATATCCCCAGGAACCAATTTTGTAGGCTTTTACAAAAATTGTAGACTCGGTGAGGACTATGCCTTTCAAAACCAGACACCTCAATCAAATTTTTGGACAAGAGTTACCCTAAAAAATTAGTATAGGGGGCCTTTACTACCTATCCTAAACCATGCCCCACCCTTAATAAACCCAGAGATTCTTCTACCTACTAAATATAAAAGTTATTATACAGTTTCACAAAAAAAAAAATCAAATTTAACATATTGTTAAAAAGAACTGGTCTATATTGCTCCAGGACCCTAATATAGGTCTGATATTAGTAGGGGAAGTAAACTATAAAGTCCACCTGCCAGGGAGAAAAAAAACAGAGCAAATAAATCATATCAATCTCCTAAAACCTTGGGAGACAGAGATACTTTGCTGGTGGTACCAACCCCCAAAAATGGTACTGTCCCCTTTATACCTGAGGTGCCCATCACTGAAAGCTTGTCAGTGGCCCAAAATAATGAGGTATAAGAGATTGTAAGAAATAATAGACGTTTTCTCTCATATACTTGGACTGGCCACAGTTATACAACTTCACATAATTAACAAGCTTGGTGTCCGTGTTAGGCCTCGTACACACAATAGGTTAACCAGAGGACAACGGTCTAATGGACCGTTTTCATCGGTCAAAACCGATCGTGTGTGGGCCACATAGGTTATTTAACCATTGGTTAAAAAAAGCCAACTTGCTTTAAATTTTAACCGATGGATTCCTAACCGATAGATCAAAACCGATCGTTAGTAGGCACGAACCATCGGTTAAAAAGCCACGCATGCTCATACTAAATTAGGGGACAGGAGCGCTCGTTCTTGTAAAACTAGCGTTCGTTTTGGAGATGACACATTCTACATTTTTAAAATTAGTGCCTTGTTTATTGCAGCCCATTTTTTTCTTCGTTCTATTGCTAGAATAATGGAAAATTAAATACTGTGCTTATTCTGTGAATGGTGAAGCAAGCAACTAACAGTGTTATACTACACAAAAACAAGATAGGGAAAAACAAGCTGCGCTAAAATCAAAGGAGAATATTTGCCAAGGCCTGACAAACATGTGAACCTGTGCCACACAAATATGTGTAAATGAATAGATGAAATATATCTCATATGTCAAAAATTATGTGAACCAAAAAACATAAATGAAAACAAACAAAGCATTACATGAGTGAAACAAAAATTCTGTGAGTGTTAAAATAAAAGTCTGTGGGTATTGTGTCAAATCAATCACACACAGTCCAACCAACAACAAACTCCAGTGTCCAAGATTATAGATATCTAGGAAGTATGGATTCCAAGCTCCAAGTGATGGAAAGGTAAGTTGATAACCCAGAAAGTGATGACAGAATAAACACCTCCACCTCGAGAAATGCTGACTCTTACCAGCTGATGTTGACCTATTACAGGAGATCAAACTGAGCGTGTATGCTGATGGAGTTTAAATCGCCTGTAGCGCCAATGGGATGCAGCCTTAATGGGTGGATGTTGCAAGATGTGCCAGAAAGGAAAGGAACGCACATAGCATAAAATCCACAGTATATTTATTGATAAAAGTAAAAATATGCACTTACAAAATAGTAGAATGCAAATCGCATTTAAAGAATCGAGCCGGCCTGTGTCTTCTGGGTTTCAGCTGAGCGCGGTGACATCAGAACGTCGCTTACCCAACGTTTCGTCTCAAAAATGGACGTGGTCCCGTGAACATTTACTAACACGCGGTAACACAGAATCAGCAAGAGCAGCCCCAAAGGGTGGCGCCATTGGATATGACCTTCCCCTTTATAGTTCCGTCGTACGTGGTTTACGTGACTGCGTTCTGACATGATCGGTTATTTAACCGATGGTGTGTGGGCGCGACGGACCATCAGTCAGCTTCATCGGTTAACCGACGACAACGGTCCATCAGACCGTTCTCATCGGATGGACTGATCGTGTGTACGAGGCTTAAATGTAAAGCCATGTAGAATATCTGAAGCCAAGCAGGAAGCATTCACAATAGAAATAAAGATGTTGGAGCTGGCAATGAAAGAGGAGTCCCACAGTGATTGGTCAAGTTGTTGGAACCATAATATTTTGTAATGATTTCAGAAAATTAAAAAGTGTATCCCAATTTGATACTTAACTGATGCCTTGGGTTGACAAGCTTGTTGGCAGATTGGTAACTGCCCCGTACATAACTACTTTAGATTTGACTAAGGGCTACTAGTAGATACTCCTGATGTAAACTGCAAAAGCAAATATGTAATTCTCCACCCCTGAGTGGTCATTCCAGTAAAAGCAGATGCCTTTTGGTTTGCATGGTGCTCCTGCCTCTTTCCAAAGAAAAATTATAAGACCACATCACCAATAAATGACCACCTGTTTGGATGATGTAGTCATCCACAGCCCTGATCTTTAGCAGTCTTATTTGTCCAGAGCACATGCAGTAGTAGAACTCTTAGGAAAGCAGGACTTACAGCCAACCCTAAAATAAATGTGCCATAGGGTTGGACTACATCATTGGTCAGGGATTGATTAAGTCTCAGATTAATAAGAATAATGTGATTTAAAAATGGCCCCAACCTATAAATAAAAAGCAAGTCCATACATTTCTTGGAATCATAGGCTACTATAAGAGTTATATCCCCAATGTTGCCACCATTTCAGCCCCGCTGATGGATACGATAGGTAGAGAGATAGTAATTACTAAGTGGATTTATAAATCGGAGAAGACATTTTAACCACTTAAAGCGGAGGTTCACCCAAAAAACAAGTATCTAACATTACATTCAGTATGGGGGGCGTGGCCTGGCAGGCAATGGAGTGAGACGTGCGGAGACAGAGCTCCTCTTGCAATAGATCCTGACAAACAGATTGCACGCATATTCTGGGTCTTCAAACAGCGCTGACACCGGCTGGAAGGTCCGGGGAGCAGAGAGAGAATGTCGCCGTCAAAGAAACCATCCTCAGCGGTCGACAAGCTGGCAAAATTCCGGCATGAAGGAGGCGAGGACCAGGCCAAAGATGGCGCCGGCGAGGAACGTGGGGAGGACCGCCAGGCCGCAGACACGGCGAAGGTGCTGGAAGCGATCGCAGCGCTGCAGGGCACCTTAACAACAAAGATCGACGAGGTCAAAATAGATATATCTCTAATGAGACAGGACCTAGCCACAGTGAGAGACAGGGTCACAGAAGCAGAGACCCGGATAGGAGCAGCAGAGGACATTCTGCACCCCTTACAGCAGGAAACGGAGGAACTAAAGCGCCAAATGTACCAGCTCCATGCACATCAGGACGAAATGGAGAACAGACTCCGCCGCTGTAATCTGCGATTCATTGGTTTACCAGAGAGAGCAGAGGGCAGAGAACCAGCCGACTACCTAGAAAACCTCCTCATCACAACTTATGGAAGAGAAGCGTTCTCAGTGATGTTTGCGGTGGAAAGGGCGCATAGGATACCAGCTAAGCCCCCACCTGAAGGAGCACCCCCCCGCACGTTTATCGCAAAGTTTCTAAACTTCAGGGACAGAGACACCATTATGCGGTTATCCAGAGAGAAGGGGAATATTAAGCTGGGAAATGGCCACGTGGCGGTTTTTCCGGACTTTTCCAGTGAAGTTCAGAAGAAAAGGGCGCAATTTCAGGAAGTGAAACGCAGACTCCGGGTGCTGCACATCAGATACTCCATGCTGTTTCCTGCCCGTCTGAGAGTGGAGGAAGATGAAAAAGCACAGTTTTTTGACACACCTGCTGCGGCCGTAGCATGGATGGATCGGAAGGGAAGGCAGGAATGGTCCTGTAAATGAGCGATCGTGAGTACACTTGAGATGGGGTGGAGGGGGAGGAATGGACACATACTGCCACAGGGGGGGCCCCAAAGTCATGGATAATAGCGGGACAAGACAGTGTAACTGTGCAGACACCCCTGGGGCACGAGACACCTAGCTCGCTTTCCAGCCCCCCCTCTCCCATATGGTTTGTTTCTACCATGCAGTATCTGTACAGTCAGATTGATCTGAAGGTGGCCCCCCACTTTGCCTCCCCCCCGGGCCCGGGGGGGAAGACCGAGTCCCCCATATTTCTACACCTTTAGACACAGGCTTGGATAGGGACAAGAGCCGCAAGCCGGATGCCCAGACGCATATAATGGCCGTTGGAAAGAGACTGAGACAATGTGAAGCCTGATGCACCGAATCCTCTAGTGCAAGAGGAGCCCAGGCCTAATGTTTGCCTGGGATCACTGATCTCGCACGTGTTAGATCCACACCTGGATCAGTGGACAATCGTCCCCAAGGAAAAGTATGATGTAACGTCCTTACACACAGAAGCAAGTAATGTGCCTCCAGCTGGAGTTCAAAGCTGGATGTTTTTTGGGACAGTTTGGTTTATTTTGTTCGGGGATCAAATGCCTGCACCAGGTTTGGGGGGTGCTGGGCTGGGAGGGGGGAAGGTTGCCTACGGGCGAAACCACCGTTGTGGCCCACAAAGGGTAAAGTTGGGTTATATGTATTGTGGAGATGTGCAAGGTGGGAAGCAGGGGTACTGGAGGAGGATGGATATGCTTGGGAGTCAAAGGCAGATGCAATTGGTCAGTGAACTGTGGGGTAGACCGAGACGGTTTAGAAATGTATATGAGATGCAGACATGACAACAATTAAATTTCTGACATGGAACGTCAGAGGGGTGAGAGACAAAATTAAAAGAACGGCTGTTCTCGCATATCTGAAAGCACAGAAAGCTAACGTAATAGCCCTAACCGAGACGCATGTTACAGGCCATCTGCAGGCGGCATTGAAGCGTCCATGGATTGGATGGGCATACCACAGCACACATACCAGTTTTTCCAGAGGTGTGTCATTGCTGGTGACTAAGGCCACCCCATTTGAGCTTGTAACACTGCAGTCTGATCAGCAGGGGAGGTATCTGTTTATGAATGTATTAATTGGGGGAATCCCTATGATGTTGATAATATGCTATATCCCCCCTCCATACAGCTCTGAGATCGTAATAGAAGGCTTGGAATTTATGGCCAGACACCAGAATATCCCGGCTGTGTGGATGGGGGATTTTAATATGACCATGGATCCATACATGGATCGCCCTAGGGGTGTAGAGGGGAGAGTGGGAGTTGTTAGACAGACCAGACTAAGTAGACTTTTTCAGGAATTCGCGTTAGTAGACGTTTGGAGACAGAGAAACCCGGAAGTTCGGGCGTATACATGCCACTCGGCGAGCTATGCAACCATGTCCCGTATAGACTATGTACTTATGTCAAAACCCTTGATGCCGAGAGTGACAGGGGCGGGCTTTGCTCCTCGTGCCCTCTCGGACCACTCCCCGTGCTGGGTACAGATGTCCCTGCTGGGGGTGGCACCCGAGAGGATATGGAGACTAAATCCCTACTGGCTGACAGCCCTGACAGACCAAGATAGTGTGAACAGGGAACTGACATTCTATTTTATGGAGGGGCGGGAGGCTACCTGGATAAATGAGCATTGGGATGCATTTAAAATACATGCACGTAGGATCTTAGACAACAGGATTAATAGGCTCAAAGCTTCCTCGAAGGAGGTGGTATCCATGTCTGAGAAAGTGTTGCAGGATCTGGAGGGGACCTATAATGCACAGCCATCTCTAGAAAACCTCACTAAGGTCAAGCTACAATCCAGGGTGGTATCACAACTACTTATAGAAAAGGCTAAACAGCGGGTATTTTTCAATAAGACCAGGATATACGAACATGGAGAAAAAGCAGGGAAGATGCTGGCATATCTGGCGCACATGGAGGACAGGCCTCCGGTGGTGGTGTCTTTGATGGAGCCGGATGGCTCAGTGATCACAGACCCCCCGAAGGTGGCAGATAGATTCAAAGATTTTTATGGGGCCCTATATAAATCGCAATGTCAAAACACGCCAACGGAAATTAGAAATTATTTACATAGATTGCAGTTCCCCAAACTTAACTCAGAACAAGCTAAATTATTAGAAGCCCCGGTTACAACGCACGATATAGATAATGCAGTATCGCAACTGGCCAAATCTAAGGCGCCGGGACTAGATGGTCTACCATTAGAGTTTTATGCCACTTACTCAGAGGTCCTAATCCCTAAACTGAAGGAATTGTTTCATTCCATATTTGAATTAGAGAGGCTCCCTTCTTCCATGCAGGAAGCCCAGATCATAGTGCTACCAAAACCGGGCAAGGATCTACAATACCCAGAGTCATACAGGCCCATATCCCTGTTGCCAGTGGATATAAAGATCCTGGCCAAGGTACTGGCCAATAGACTAAATGAGGTTATTCTTTCCCTAGTGCACCCGGATCAGACCGGGTTCATGCCGGGGAAGAATACAGCAATGAACATACGTAGACTATTTATGAATATCCAAGCTCAACACGATAACACGGGGACGAGAGTAGTAGTGGCGCTAGACACAGCCAAGGCCTTCGACTCAGTCGAGTGGCCATACCTGTGGGAATGCCTTAGGTGCTTTGGATTCGGACCAAATTTTATAAAATGGGTGCGACTTCTGTACCAGACCCCCAGAGCTAGGGTTTACGTTAACGGCTGGCTCTCGGACCATATATCCCTGGAGAGGGGTACGAGACAGGGCTGCCCCCTCTCTCCACTGTTGTATGCCCTTGCTGCAGAACCCCTAGCTATCGCCATACGGATGAGCCCGGAGGTCATTGGACTTAGAAAAGGTGACACATGGGAAAAGATAGGACTATATGCAGATGATACGGTCCTCTATTTAGCAGACCAGGGCCCATCACTAACAGCGGCATTGAACATCATAGAGGAAATAGGAAGATTCTCCGGGCTCAAAATAAACTGGGATAAATCCAAGATCCTCCCACTAGATCAGTTCCCCCCGTCAAAGACCCAATCGGAAATGCCACTACAAAGGGTAGCAGAGGTTAAGTATTTGGGAGTTATGGTCACCAAAAATCTACAGGAGTATGTGTCCCTTAATATAGACCCTCTATTTGAAATTATAAAATCCAGAACACAGGCATGGGCGAGACTACCTCTGGGGGTCATGGGAAGAATCAATTTAATCAAGATGATCTTACTACCCAAAATTTTGTATATGAAATGGCACGCTCCCCTATATATCCCACTGAAGATATTCAAACAGATGGAGGCCATACTAAATTCCTTTGTATGGGGATCTGGCAGACACAAACTGGCATGGCATGTACTTAAAAATCCAGCGGCGGAGGGGGGTTGCTCACTACCAGATATCCAGGACTACTATGTAGCAGCTCAACTCTCTCACCTCTATCATTATAACACAGTTGAGTCGGGGAGATACAGATCGCTGGTCTGCAACAAGCCGGGAGGGGTGTTTCACACCCCCTGCCAGGCGATATTCAGAAGAGGGCAGGGGGGCTGTAAGACATCGCAGTTTGGAGCCGGTATGCTAATACACCTTCAAAAGATATGGGACATAGCACTTAAAAAGCAACACAGGACACATATGCACTCGCACACGCCGCTGTGGCTAAATGGAGGCATGACCGAATTGACATCAGTACCAGACCCACAGATCTGGGCAGCATATGGGGTTCTCTATCTCTCCCAGATCCTAACAGAAAATGGGGTCAAGCCCTTTTCGGTGGTAAGGAGGGAGTTCTCCCTTCCACAACAGTTCCTCTTCAGATACCTGCAACTCAGGCACGCAATTAGCAAACAAATAGCATCGGCAGCAGTAGACTTGAGTGTCTCACCAGTGCTGGGCATCATATTTGGAGCCGATCCGACCAAACTCATTTCCAACTTATACTATGCTATCAGGCAAAGTAAGATAAACGGAATAACCCAGGCAGCAAGAATACAGTGGGAGCAGGATGTAGGCCCCATCGAGTCAGAGGAATGGGGGGAAATTCTGGAGGGAGTGAAGACCACATCTCCCAAGCTCTCAGACAGACTGACGCAACTGTATATAATACACCGAGCATACCTGACGCCACTGAGAATGACAAAATTCCAACCCACGAGAAGCCCACTATGCCCCATGTGTCTATTGATGGAGGGCACCTTCTACCATCTAATATGGCAGTGCTCCGACATGCAGGCATACTGGCTTCAAGTGACGCAATTTCTGCATGACAATATGGGATCACCAGTGGGAATGGACCCAAAACTGTGCCTACTGGGCCTAATACCAGACGTTGAGGTTGACAAATACCAGTCCATATTTATACAGGAATCACTGTTTGTCGCAAGAAAAGTGGTAGCCAAGAAATGGTTGCGAGCAACGGCTCCATCCTTACGGGATTGGAAGAAGGAAATAAATGCTGTATTACCCTACAGGAAAATGATATATAAACATAGGGGCCGTCCACAAAAATTCTCTAGTGTATGGGACAGGTGGTTAGAGGATGGGGAAACGTGCACAGTATAACCCAGGAGTAATACAGGGAAGGAAGTGGGTGAAGAAGAAAATGTATGACCACTGCATATTGGGAAATACGAAAAGGGATCCCTCATGTAAGATATGGCAATGGCGATTGTAATAAAGATAGGTATACATACCTGGAACATATTGTCAAGGCGGAAGGCCTTGAGTTCAGAATACATATGTTGTAAGTCAGGAGGAAATGTAACTCCTGTATTGTATGACCTGTACACCTTGAACACATCTCAATAAACTTGTTTTTTGAAGTTAAAAAAAAAAACATTACATTCAGTATACCTCAAACATGTACAGTATGCCAGTGTTTTTTCTGGGGGGGGTGTACATACGGTATTATCAGTGTTTTTCTCCTGGCTTCCGGTTACTCGCTCCCGCGGGACTGGGCGTACCTGTGTAGTACCGCAATGTCATCTGGGACTTTGCCCATATGATTGACGTGCCTGAGAAAAACTCACACCGGGGGATAAGGCGCGTCACGACTTTCTGAAAGTAGCCGAACTGCGAGTCGGCTCTATACGGCGCCTGCGCAGTCAGCTCTACACGGCTCCTAGTCGGTGCGCAGGCGCCGTATAGAGCCGACTCGCGGTTCGGCTACTTTCGGAAAGTTGTGACACGCCTTATGTGCCGGGGGGAGTTTTTCTCAGGCACGTCAATCATATGGGCGAAGTCCCAGATGACATTGCGGCACTGCACAGGAACGCCCAGTCCCGCGGGAGCGAGTACCCGGAAGCCAGGAGGAAAATACCGATAATACCGTATGTACACCCCCCCAAAAAAACAACGGAATACTGTATATGTTTGAGGTATACTGAATGTAATGTTAGATACTTGTTTTTTGGGTGAACCTCCGCTTTAAGCTCACAAAGGTTTTACCCCCTTCATGACCAGGGCATTTTTTTCAGCATTGCGCTTTCTGTTATAAAACAAATCAAATCAAATCAAATTTTGTCATATATTTAGGCCAAATATCTTTGGTAACAAGAATTCTTGTCAATGTTGTAAATCTGACTGATGTGAAGCTATCAGAACATGAAATCTTCCTTTTGTCTCGGAGTCTCTCTTTCTTAGCGACCTATCATTTTGATGTTTTTGACACTATATGAGACACATACAGATTTATGCTCAATCTTCTACAAAGTATTTTTTTCCAGATTGAGATAGGTGAACAAGAGGAAACCCCACAGACCTCTACAATTGTAAGTACAGTAGGTGACCACGATATTGTGTCAATCTCACTCTTTTTCTCAGTGAGAATGACCACCTATGAGCCCTGTCGCGGGAGCCAGCGCCGAGCTGGCTCGCCGGGAAGGGAAAAAGCCAACATACATCCGTCATAGAATGAACGGGGATCCGACTTGGATTCCCGCCAATTCCAGACAATGTGTTTCCCCAAAATCCATACCAGACCCTTATCCGAGCACGTTGCCCTGCCGATCAGGAAAGGAGTGGGGACGAGCGAGCTTCCCCCTCCTGAGCCATACCAGGCCGAATGCCCTCAACATGGGGGGTAGGTGCTTTGGGGCAGGGGGGCGCCCTGCGGCCCCCCCACCCAAAGCACCCTGTCCCCATGTTGATTAGGACAGGGCCTCTTCCCAACAACCCTGGCCGTTGGTTGTTGGGGTCTGTGGGCGGGGGGCTTATCGGAATCCGGGAGCCCCCTTTAATAAGGGAGCCCCCAGATCCCGGCCCCCCACCTTAGGTGAATTAGTATGTGGTACATCGTACCCCTACCCATTCACCTGGAGGAAAAGTGTCAAAAAAATAAACACACTACACAGGTTTTTAAAATCATTTATTAGTTAGCTCCGGGGGTCTTCTTCCGACTTTTTCAGGGGTCTTCTTCTGACTATGGGGGTCTTCTTTCATATTCTCTGCTCTCTTCTTCTGCTCTCCGGTGTCGTCTCCGCACTCCCCGGTTCTTCTCCTGGTCTCCGTCGCTCACTCGTCCCCACTCCTTTCCTGACCGGCCGGGCAGCGTGCTCGGATAAGGATCTGGTATGGATTTTGGGGGAACCCCCATGCCAGTGTAGGGGGGGTTCTCCTTACAATCCATACCAGACCCAAGGGCCTGATATGCTCCTGGAGGGGAACCCATGCCGTTAATTTTATTTAAAATTTGGCGTGGCCTTCCCCCTCATGATCCATACCAAACACAGTGGGCCAGATTCATCAAGAGATACGACGGCAGATCTCCTGATCCGCCGTCGTATCTCTGAGATCCGACGGTCGGATCTATGCGACTGATTCATAAGAATCAGTTCCGCATAGATCTCCCTTAGATCCGACTGGTGTAAGTGACTTACACCGTCGGATCTTAGGCTGCATTCTCCCGCCGGCCGCTAGGTGTCGCCTCTGTCTTTTACGCGTCGGATATGCAAATGAGGAGAACCGCCGATTCAGTAACGAACGCCCGCCGCTTTTTTTTCACGTCGTTTGCGTTCGGATTTTTCCGGCGGATAGTTACCCCTGCTATATCAGGGGTAACTGCGGCATTTCCTATGTTTAATATGGCCGTCGTTCCCGCACCGAGTTTTAAATTTTAACGTCGTTTGCGTACGTCGATTCAGAATTCGGCCCGACGCAGGTTACGCTCACGCCGAAACCACTGACATCCTAGCGACGTCAGTGTGAGCAATGCACGCCGGGAAATTTAGCCGGCGGCGCAAGCGTATTTAAATCGGCGCGGGGACGCGCCTGATTTAAATACTACACTCCCCCTGGCTGCAGAATTTGAATTCAGCCGGGGGAGTTACAATCCGCCGGTGCAAGTTTCGAGGTAAGTGCTTTGTGAATACAGCACTAGCCTCGCAAAAGTGCACCGCTAATCTATGTGAATCTGTACCAGTGTCTGGAATTGGCGGGAATCCAAGTCGGATCCTGTTCATTCTATCTCGCGCTTGCTGTAATGTGTTTTTCCTATTGCAGCGAGTGCGAGATGTCGGCACCCTGTCGCCGAGAACCAGTGCGATGTGATCGTGCTGGAAACATATTCTCGCAGACAGGTACTGTAGATGTGAAATTCACACCCAAACCAAAGTTCATGAGCCATTATATAAAGGTTGTTTTAGTTTGGGTGTGAATTTCACATCTCTTTTTCATTATTACTAGTTTTTATGGTCATTGCAAAGTGTACATTAGTTTGTATATATATATATGTATTTTCCTTTTTTGAGTGCTGCACAACAATTTTACTTTTCACATATGCCTTCATTTACACTTGTCTTAGTGTTATGTTGGCTCCTATTAGATGTATGTCAGCGCGATATACTGTAAACCAATTTTTTTTTTAAGATTTTATTGAAAAGTTTTTATAAACATTAAAACAGTATATAAGGGGCAGTTTCTGCAGAGTTAAATCAAAGATATAGCATATGACCTGGTCCCAGAAGGTAGACATGTATGAGCATGACCACAAACGATGGGTTAAGGAGGGTCTTGGGAGTAAGCAGAGAGGGCAATTGGTGTTGCCCTGGTCCTTTTTGTCCAAAAGAAAAGGTATGTAGGCACAGTGGAGGATTTTGAGTTGGGTTTCTCTCCATATTTCATTAGGAATCAGTTGGTGAACTTTGTTGAGTCCTTGTAGAAGTTTTTCTACCAACTCTGCATCTGGGAAATCTTTATTCCAGTTATCTGCTGAGGAGGATGCCAGTGTGGTCTTTTGGAGAAAGGGTTTGTAAATATCTGAGATGGTATAGGAAGTGTCCAGGAGCAGTTGGTCCATGAAGGCTAGTTTAAATAGCTTACTCTCCTCTCTGCATGAGTCCATCAGAAAACTGGTGCATTGCCCAAAATGAAAAGCTTGGGATTGGGGAAGTGAGAAGGTTTTGGCTATGATTGAGAAATTGAGAGGGCACCCTGTTCCCACATTGCATAGAGTAGAGAACTTTGTAAGGCCTTTCCATTGCCAGATGGAAATGGCGTTGTGTTCCAATCCAGGAGGGAAGCTGGGGTTCCCTTGTATTGGTAGGTATTTGGACATGAAAGGGGAAAATTTGAGGCTCTTCCTAACCTCTCGCCAGGCTATAGCAGTGTCCCGCAGCAGAAAATTATGTTGAAGTAGAGGTGGGACAGATTTATATTTGCAGTGGAGGAGTGCCTTCAGGGAAAAGGGTTGATCCATTACAGATTATAAGGAGTATTTTGAGTACTGGGAGTACTGGGATATCCAGTCGAGGCCTATCCTCAGTAGGCACGCCAAATTATAAGCTCAGATATTTGGAAGACTTATACCCCCTTCGCATCTGGGATGATATAGTTTTGCTATGCATGGTCATTTGTTTTGCCAGATGAATTTAGATATGGCCTTGTTGAGGGTTTTTGTATCTTTGTGTCGTAGGAGTAGTGGTATAGTTTGTAGTGGGTATAGTGGGTAGTTGAGGTGGTATATAGAAGAGGGTAGTTTCCCTATTTTGATTCGTAGGTGATGTAGGATTTTGCGACCATGACGGATAAATGGAGGGCCCAGGGTGGGTTGGAAAGAGTGCCTATGGGGAGGATTTCACTTTTAGACCCCTTTCACACTGGGATGGGGGCGATGTTGGCTTATTTTGCGCCATTTTTAGCACCGCTTTACCGTAATTTTGCAGCGCTATTCAGCCGCTAATGGGTGTTTTTACCCCCCGGTAGTGGCCGAGAAAGGAGTTAAAACCACTGCATTTCAATGGGCAGGAGCAGAGAGCACCGCTCCTTCACCAATCCAAAGATGCTGCTAGCAGGACTTTTTTTAACATCCTGCTAGTGCACCACTCCAGTGTGAAAGCCCTCGGGGCTTACACACTGGAGAGACAGCAGCGGCTGTTTCAAGTCACTTTGCAGGCGCTATTTTTTGCATTCTAGCGCCTGCAAAGCGTACCAGTGTGAAATGGGTCTTACTGTAATTTATATGGAGGCCCAGACACAACCTGAATTTGGCGAAAATCATTTTAATTGTGGACATGTCGGAGGAGGGCTCCGCTAAGAATATGAGAACATCATCAGCGAATAGTGATGTGCGCAATTTGTATGTGCCCACCTTAATGCAATGAAGAAGGGCCTTTTGGGTTAAATACCTGGACAGAGGTTCCAAGGCAATGTTAAAAAAGAGTGGAGATAGGGGACAGCCTTGTCTGGTGCCCTTCTGGAGGCGGAATTCGTCCGAGAGGAGACCCGCTGCCACCAGTCTGACCGCAGGAGAAGTGTACATTGCATCAATGAGGTGAGAGAAGGTCCCAGTAAACCTAATTTTTGACATGGCCAGAGACAGACAGTCAAAGCTGACATTATCAAGGGCTTTCTCCGCGTCCAGAGTGATGATAACATTGTGCCCCCTGATTACATTTGGCATATACTAGGACCGTCATTACCTTTCATATATTTAGGGTTGCTGTTCTACCTCTTACAAAGCCTGATTAGGCAGGGTGGATTAGAGAGGGCAAGATGTTGGCTATGAGTTTAGAGAGGATTTTGACATCTAGATTCACTGGTGATATGGGTCGGTAAAAACCTGGGTCTAGGGGGTCTGTACACTTCTTGGATAGTAATTTGATGATGGCTTGGTTTCCATGGGTAGATAAGGGCCGCCAGACCAAATGCCACAATATACCTTGTGTAGAGTGGGTTCTAAAAAAATTTTGTTATAGAATTCGTCTGTGAATCCAACGGGACCTGGGGCTTTAGAGGGTGCTAGATTGCTGATGATAGTAGATATTTCGGAGAGGGTGATGGGTGCATTAAGGGTCTTAAATTGGGAAGGGGTGACCATGGACAAGTTAACATTCTCGAGGAAGGATTGGGCTTTTAGTTTGTCTACAGGGTCTAGAGCATACAATGAGGAGTAATATTGTAACATGACTCTAATAATGTCCTGCTGCATGGAGTAGGCGATGCCCGAGGTGTCTCGTAAGGAAGTTATGTGGGTTGGAGGCTATGTGGGTTGGGCAGAAGGGGCACTTACAGAGTCTCGCTAGCAGTTTTCATGCTTTGTTACCAAATTTATGGAGGGTGGCATCCACATGTGCCTTTTTTGTCAGTTTGAGGGTGTCGGCCCATGTGTCAAAGCTGATTTCCACTCTTTCCTATTGTTTGGTGAGTCTGTGGAGAATAGGGAACATTGTCTAGAACTAGCCAACTTGTAGTTTGCCAGAGTGTTTCTCTTGAAGTAAACCGCATAGTAAATGACTCGACCCCTAAGAAAAGCTTTGCCAGCTTCCCAAAAGAGGTTGGGGTCATCAGAGTGTGGTGCATTGGCAGTGGAGAATTCCGACCATGCCTAATTCATGTACTGCTGGAAGTCGACATTATTTTGGCGGTAGGAAGAAAAATGCCAGATTTTGGGGTTTGGGTGAATGTCGGGGTTGTCTAGTGTCACAGAGATTTGGACGTGGTCAGAAATGGCGATATCGTGGATGTCTGCACTGGATATCATTGGAACAAGATTGTCTGAGCAGAGGAGGTAATTGACTCTAGTTAAAATGTTGTGTGGGTTAGAGTAGAAGTTGAATTCCCTATCAGTCGGGTGTAGGAGGCGCCCTATGTCTTGGAGGTAAAGGGATTCTATAGTAGATGAAAAGTGTGTCGGATCACTGGTAGGAGATGTGGTTTGTAGGCGTTTGGGAGAGGATCTGTCACCTATTGACTGTAGAATGGTGTTGAAGTCTCTGCCAATTATGTGTGGAAGGTGCGGGTGTTGGAGTAGCCAGGCAGATAGTTCTCCAAAGAACTGTATAAAAAAATATCATAAGGTATCCAAAGGATAAAAACTGATCCTAGCGCTCTATGGACGTGGTGGAATATGTGTAATAATCAATAGTTTTGCAGACAAGCAGCTGTTATAATAGGGTAAGAAATGAAAAGCAATGTGTCTCTGAATAGAAGCACTGACAGCGCTAAGGTGACTAATTAAACCTGTAATTAACCTTCTGCTAAATTAGTCTCACTGAGTGAGGATGAATGCAATGTGTATGACCACAAAATGAAATAGGTTTAAAATATAAAATCATGTGAACCAAAAGGAATAAAAATGCATAAAGTCCATTCACAGAAAAAAACTGTATAAAGTCTCTTAAACCGATGTATTTCATAAAATCCTTGAAACTTCCAATTGTAAAATAATCTTCATACCGGGTCTCCCTTAGGAGTTCTACTCACCAGATGCCTATGGTGTGTTCAGCATTAAGAACTCCTTGCTCATACTGGGATTCCTTTCAATGGATTGCCTTAAAAGTCTCCTCAATCTTCCAAAAATATCTCCTTCCTCCTGTTGTCACCGTATCTCAGTAGGTTTGGTATAGGTCATA
The DNA here is from genome assembly GCF_905171775.1 of Rana temporaria. Classification (NCBI taxonomy): domain Eukaryota; kingdom Metazoa; phylum Chordata; class Amphibia; order Anura; family Ranidae; genus Rana; species Rana temporaria. Next base: position 226,004,453 of record NC_053493.1, read on the forward strand.
AATGAGGGAGTGTTTCATGTAAGGCAAGTGAAAAGACATATAGTGTAATACTGTTTTTTATTGAGAACCATGCCCCATAAAAATATATATATGCTTACAAATGTTGAAGATAAAATACAGCACATCAAACGTAGTGAACTGCAGCTCTCGTCCGCTCTAGGTGCACAGTCAGCTCAGCTCCAGCTGACAGGCTCCCAGTTCAGTGTGAACGCTGTGTGTAGTGGAAGAAGCACGTCGTGTAGCCACGCCCTGACGCGTTTCGTGATTGTCTCACGTCTTCAGAGGGCGTGGCTACACGGCACTGACTCTGATTTTAAATAGGGCAAGTGGGAGTGCCCAAACTCACTCTAACCCAATAGGGAGAGGCATCCTCTCAGCAAAGACAAGTCAGTGGGATAAATAACCTGGTCTTATCCAAGCAAACAGCATCTTAACATTGCATGATGTCGGATGCATTTAACCCGCTCCTTGCCAAATTGCTAGTACCAACACTATGTCGGCATAAACACATATCCGTGGCACTACTGCCATCATGGCTATGTGATAAAATGCATGTATAAAAAATAATTATTAAAAATATACATTAAAAATACACAAGGTGCACAATCTTTAGTAATAAACATTACAGTAAAATAAAGCAATGTTTAAAATTATATATACTATATGGACTAGATGCATGCATCTACATATTCTGGCACTAAGAGCAGAGCATGTAAATCTAAACCCATAAGAGACTAAAATAGCGTACTCCGCTAAGCATAAAAACATGTTACTTATATCTCATAAAAACATGTGACCATTAATAATACAAAAATTACCAATAAAATGTGACTAGAAAATGGCTGACTGGGCAAGAATCTAAAAGACAGAGTAAATAAAAGCAAAAGAGCATATATGACTGGGATAACATCATTGTAAATAAAATGAACCAGCATGAGGGAAAATATATGCTTTTTTGTCATATGTGTATATGTCAGCATGAGGGAAAATATATGCATTATAATACGCTTTATATCCATACTCTACATTGATTAATGATTGCTTATAAAGCATTGTAAATAAATTGAACCAGCATGAGGGAAAATATATGCTTTTTTGTCATATGTGTATATGTCAGCATGAGGGAAAATATATGCATTATAATACGCTTTATATCCATACTCTACATTGATTAATGATTGCTTATAAAGCATTGTAAATAAATTGAACCAGCATGAGGGAAAATATATGCTTTTTTGTCATATGTGTATATGTCAGCATGAGGGAAAATATATGCAATATAATACGCTTTATATCCATACTCTACATTGATTAATGATTGCTTATAAAGCAATTTAAATCAAGGTCTATGTTCAGGCCGTTCGGGCTGAGAGTGTTGGTACGGAAAATCCACTCCGTCTCGCGTTTGGATATTTCCCTGACTCTATTTGACCCCCTCCAATTGGGGTCTATCTTATCTATACCCCAAAATTTCAGTCCAAGGGGATTTTTATTATGTTTCTTCAAAAAATGTAAAGACACGCTGTGTTCTTCATACCCTATGGAAATATTGTAGATGTGCTCTGACACTCTTTTGGATAGCTTCCTTTTGGTGCGTCCAATGTACATTAGCCCGCATGGGCACTCTAGGGCATAAATAACATGCGTGGATGCACATGTAATGCATTCTTTGATCTCAAAAGTTGTCCCATTAGCCGTTGAGGTAAAAAGTTTAAGATCCCTCAGATGCACTGTTACTTGGCGACAGGCTTTGCACCTCCTACACGCCGTGAAGCCAGGTCTATCCCAAAACATTTTAAGTTTCTTTGGGGGATCTAGGACCTTTTTAACTATTTGGTCCCCAAACGATGGAGCTTTCCTATAGATAAATGGGGGGACACTTGGTAATTGTTCATTTAGTACTCTGTCCAACCTCAATATATTCCAATGTTTTTTGAAGATAGCTTCAACATCCTTATATTGTTCGTGATAGCCTGTAATGAAACCCCACTCATGTTGCTGGTTTAGTGGTCTGATTCTAGGTTCCAATAGTTTATTTTGTGTGGTATTTCCTACTTCTTGCATTATGTGGTTCAATTGTGATTCTTTGTAACCCTTTTCAACGAAGCGCTGTTTTATCATGGATGCTTGATTGTAGTAGTCTATATCCTCAGTACAGTTACGCCTAGTCCTCATGAACTGTCCCTTCGGAATGTTACGGAGCCATCTGGGGTGGTGCCCACTCTGTATGGGAATATAGCTGTTTCTATCGGACGGTTTAAAATAAGCCTTGGTATAAAAGTTCGTAGCACCCTTCATAACTGTCACATCAAGATAGTGTATTTGTTCTCGATCCCACTGGAATTCCAGCTTGATGTTATTTACATTGGTGTTTAGCTTATTAGCATAATCTTTTAGAGCCTCTTCTGATCCTTCCCATATGATGAACAGATCATCGATGTAGCGTTGGTAGAAGATTAGTTCTTTTGGTCTGTTGTGGAAAATCCATTTATCCTCCCACTCACTCATAAAGAGGTTTGCAAGGCTCGGTGCAAATTTGGCACCCATAGCTACGCCCGTTTTCTGATTATAAAACTGTCCTCCGTACCAGAAATAATTGTGTGTTAAACAAAACTCTAACACCATTTTAAGGAACTTCTTCTGTATATGTGGTAATTCTTCCCTTTTACTGAGGGCCCAATTCAAGGCTAAAATCGCATCTTCATGATGTATATTCGTGTACAGTGACGATACATCAGCTGTCACCAAGAATAAAGTGCTGTCAGATAAAAATGTTACTGCTTTAAGCTTTTGTAAAAAATCAGTAGTGTCTTTAAGGTAAGCTTTGGTGGTAATTACACTACTCTGCAGAAAATGGTCTAGATACTGGCCCACTCTGGCTGTTACTGATTCTATGCCATTTACAATAGGTCTGCCAGGTGGCAGAGTAAGGTGCTTGTGCATTTTAGGAACTGTATATATAGTTGGCGTGCTGTTGAAACTTGGACATAGAAATTGTTTTTCCTTTTTGTTTATTATTCTCATATAGTACCCATAATCAACTAAGTTCCTTAATTCTGTTCTATATTGCTTATTAGGGTCACCTGATAAATGAGAATAGGTATTTCCATCATTTAACATCTCCTGTAATTGAGAGTGGTAGTAAGATTTGTCTAATACTACCACCCCTCCACCTTTATCCGCAGGCCGCACTACTACATCCTTACGCTTTTCCAGAGCCTGTACACCTTCTTTAATATAAGGCATATTAAAGAAGGTGTACAGGCTCTGGAAAAGCGTAAGGATGTAGTAGTGCGGCCTGCGGATAAAGGTGGAGGGGTGGTAGTATTAGACAAATCTTACTACCACTCTCAATTACAGGAGATGTTAAATGATGGAAATACCTATTCTCATTTATCAGGTGACCCTAATAAGCAATATAGAACAGAATTAAGGAACTTAGTTGATTATGGGTACTATATGAGAATAATAAACAAAAAGGAAAAACAATTTCTATGTCCAAGTTTCAACCGCACGCCAACTATATATACAGTTCCTAAAATGCACAAGCACCTTACTCTGCCACCTGGCAGACCTATTGTAAATGGCATAGAATCAGTAACAGCCAGAGTGGGCCAGTATCTAGACCATTTTCTGCAGAGTAGTGTAATTACCACCAAAGCTTACCTTAAAGACACTACTGATTTTTTACAAAAGCTTAAAGCAGTAACATTTTTATCTGACAGCACTTTATTCTTGGTGACAGCTGATGTATCGTCACTGTACACGAATATACATCATGAAGATGCGATTTTAGCCTTGAATTGGGCCCTCAGTAAAAGGGAAGAATTACCACATATACAGAAGAAGTTCCTTAAAATGGTGTTAGAGTTTTGTTTAACACACAATTATTTCTGGTACGAAGGACAGTTTTATAATCAGAAAACGGGCGTAGCTATGGGTGCCAAATTTGCACCGAGCCTTGCAAACCTCTTTATGAGTGAGTGGGAGGATAAATGGATTTTCCACAACAGACCAAAAGAACTAATCTTCTACCAACGCTACATCGATGATCTGTTCATCATATGGGAAGGATCAGAAGAGGCTCTAAAAGATTATGCTAATAAGCTAAACACCAATGTAAATAACATCAAGCTGGAATTCCAGTGGGATCGAGAACAAATACACTATCTTGATGTGACAGTTATGAAGGGTGCTACGAACTTTTATACCAAGGCTTATTTTAAACCGTCCGATAGAAACAGCTATATTCCCATACAGAGTGGGCACCACCCCAGATGGCTCCGTAACATTCCGAAGGGACAGTTCATGAGGATTAGGCGTAACTGTACTGAGGATATAGACTACTACAATCAAGCATCCATGATAAAACAGCGCTTCGTTGAAAAGGGTTACAAAGAATCACAATTGAACCACATAATGCAAGAAGTAGGAAATACCACACAAAATAAACTATTGGAACCTAGAATCAGACCACTAAACCAGCAACATGAGTGGGGTTTCATTACAGGCTATCACGAACAATATAAGGATGTTGAAGCTATCTTCAAAAAACATTGGAATATATTGAGGTTGGACAGAGTACTAAATGAACAATTACCAAGTGTCCCCCCATTTATCTATAGGAAAGCTCCATCGTTTGGGGACCAAATAGTTAAAAAGGTCCTAGATCCCCCAAAGAAACTTAAAATGTTTTGGGATAGACCTGGCTTCACGGCGTGTAGGAGGTGCAAAGCCTGTCGCCAAGTAACAGTGCATCTGAGGGATCTTAAACTTTTTACCTCAACGGCTAATGGGACAACTTTTGAGATCAAAGAATGCATTACATGTGCATCCACGCATGTTATTTATGCCCTAGAGTGCCCATGCGGGCTAATGTACATTGGACGCACCAAAAGGAAGCTATCCAAAAGAGTGTCAGAGCACATCTACAATATTTCCATAGGGTATGAAGAACACAGCGTGTCTTTACATTTTTTGAAGAAACATAATAAAAATCCCCTTGGACTGAAATTTTGGGGTATAGATAAGATAGACCCCAATTGGAGGGGGTCAAATAGAGTCAGGGAAATATCCAAACGCGAGACGGAGTGGATTTTCCGTACCAACACTCTCAGCCCGAACGGCCTGAACATAGACCTTGATTTAAATTGCTTTATAAGCAATCATTAATCAATGTAGAGTATGGATATAAAGCGTATTATATTGCATATATTTTCCCTCATGCTGACATATACACATATGACAAAAAAGCATATATTTTCCCTCATGCTGGTTCAATTTATTTACAATGCTTTATAAGCAATCATTAATCAATGTAGAGTATGGATATAAAGCATATTATAATGCATATATTTTCCCTCATGCTGACATATACACATATGACAAAAAAGCATATATTTTCCCTCATGCTGGTTCAATTTATTTACAATGCTTTATAAGCAATCATTAATCAATGTAGAGTATGGATATAAAGCGTATTATAATGCATATATTTTTCCCTCATGCTGACATATACACATATGACAAAAAAGCATATATTTTCCCTCATGCTGGTTCAATTTATTTACAATGCTTTATAAGCAATCATTAATCAATGTAGAGTATGGATATAAAGCGTATTATATTGCATATATTTTCCCTCATGCTGACATATACACATATGACAAAAAAGCATATATTTTCCCTCATGCTGGTTCAATTTATTTACAATGCTTTATAAGCAATCATTAATCAATGTAGAGTATGGATATAAAGCGTATTATAATGCATATATTTTCCCTCATGCTGACATATACACATATGACAAAAAAGCATATATTTTCCCTCATGCTGGTTCATTTTATTTACAATGATGTTATCCCAGTCATATATGCTCTTTTGCTTTTATTTACTCTGTCTTTTAGATTCTTGCCCAGTCAGCCATTTTCTAGTCACATTTTATTGGTAATTTTTGTATTATTAATGGTCACATGTTTTTATGAGATATAAGTAACATGTTTTTATGCTTAGCGGAGTACGCTATTTTAGTCTCTTATGGGTTTAGATTTACATGCTCTGCTCTTAGTGCCAGAATATGTAGATGCATGCATCTAGTCCATATAGTATATATAATTTTAAACATTGCTTTATTTTACTGTAATGTTTATTACTAAAGATTGTGCACCTTGTGTATTTTTAATGTATATTTTTAATAATTATTTTTTATACATGCATTTTATCACATAGCCATGATGGCAGTAGTGCCACGGATATGTGTTTATGCCGACATAGTGTTGGTACTAGCAATTTGGCAAGGAGCGGGTTAAATGCATCCGACATCATGCAATGTTAAGATGCTGTTTGCTTGGATAAGACCAGGTTATTTATCCCACTGACTTGTCTTTGCTGAGAGGATGCCTCTCCCTATTGGGTTAGAGTGAGTTTGGGCACTCCCACTTGCCCTATTTAAAATCAGAGTCAGTGCCGTGTAGCCACGCCCTCTGAAGACGTGAGACAATCACGAAACGCGTCAGGGCGTGGCTACACGACGTGCTTCTTCCACTACACACAGCGTTCACACTGAACTGGGAGCCTGTCAGCTGGAGCTGAGCTGACTGTGCACCTAGAGCGGACGAGAGCTGCAGTTCACTACGTTTGATGTGCTGTATTTTATCTTCAACATTTGTAAGCATATATATATTTTTATGGGGCATGGTTCTCAATAAAAAACAGTATTACACTATGGGCCTGATTTACCAAGCCTTTACTCCATGACTCATGGAGTAAAAGCAGGAGTAGCAGCCGTTTGGCCATTTACTAAAGAAATACGCTGCTAGTGCAGTGTATTTCCCTAGTTACTAATGTGCTCCGTGCGCCCAGGAGAGGGTGCATTGTGCACCAGTACAGACCTGGCGCACGGCACATTAAACTATAAATTGCGGGGGTTTGGGCGGGAGTTTATTAAGGGGGGAGGTGGGGGGATGCAGGGGAAGTGAAGTGACATGTGTTTTGAAGTGTTTGGCGGGCCGAATTGAAAGGGAAAGTGTTTTTTGAAAACAGATCCCCGTACGCTTGCACAGTGCGCCTGAACCTCGGGAGGTTCATTTGCATACTGGGCATGCGCAGAGAGAAAAGTCAGGGATTCCCGTGCGCCTTGTCAGTACGCCGTGAAAATCTTGGTAAATACCAAGCGGCGTACCCGTGAATGCGCTGCGTGACGCGGCGCACGGGAATCTCCGAGCTGTTTTCAGCCCTGAAGGGGAACTCGGCGCCAAATTTCAAACTTGAAATCGGCGCGGGTCCCCCTTCAGGGCTACATTAGGCTCTTAGGCTTGGTCCGGAACGTGAGGGGTTAAACCCGCGCCGATTCGGCGCGGGGGTCCCCCCCAGATCCAAACCAAGCCCTCATCCCAAGCATGCAGTCTGGCCCGGACAGGAATGGGGGAGGGGACGAGCGAGCGGCCCCCCCCCTCCTGAGCCGTACCAGACCGCATGCCCTCAACATGGGGGAGTGTGTGCTGTGGGGGAGGGGGGCACTGCCCCCCCACCCCAAAGCACTCTTGCCCCCATGTCGATAGGGACAAGAGCCTCTTCCCGACAACCCTTGCCATTGGTTGTCGGGGTATGCGGGCGGGGCCAATCGGAATCTGTGAGCTCCCTTTAATAAGGGGGCCCCCAGATGCCGGCCCCCCACCCTATGTGAATGAGTATGGGGTACATCGTACCTCTACCCATTCACATGGGGGAAATGTAAAGTAAAAAAAAAACACCACACAGAATAAAATATTTTATTAATCTGCTCCGGAGCCCCCCCTTTCTTCTTTAGCTCTCTTAGAAGGGGGGGTTTCTTCTCTCCCGATCTTCCGCCGGGACCCTGGGCTTCGGTGATTTCTGCCGGGGGAGGGCGCCATCCCTCGGTCCTCTCCGGAGCCTTCCGCCGGATGCCCCCACCCCATTTAAGCTCTTTTTCATTAGGGAGGGGCATCCGGACTTCGGGGTCTTCTGCCGGGGGATGGCGCCTATCCCCCGGTCTTTCCGGTGCCTTCCGCCAGGGTTCCGGTCTTCCTGGTCTTCTGCCGGGGGTGCGCCAACTCCCCGGTCTTTTCTCTTCTGTCTTCTCTGCTCCCTCTTCTGCCTGGCTCCCCCGCGGAGCCAGGGCTTTCTTCCGTCTTCTTTCTTCTCTCTTCCTTCTTCTGCCTGTCTCCTCCGCGGAGCCCAGGGCTTGTCTCCGCTGTCTTCTCCCTTCTCTTCCATTGGATGTTGACACGACGAGGTCCGGCGCTGGAATGCCGTCTGAGCAGTGGGCATGGACTTATATAGGGCAATGCCACCATGTGACCTCAACCCATGTGACATCACATTCCCATCATGCCCAGGGAATGTGATGTCACATGGGTTGAGGTCACATGGTGGCATTACCCTATATAAGTCCATGCCCGCCGCTGACACGGCATGTCAGCGCGGAACCTCGTCGTGTCAACATCGAATGGAAGAGAAGGAAGAAGACAGCGGAGACAAGCCCTGGGCTCCCGGAGGAGACAGGCAGAAGAAGGAAGAGAGAAGAAAGAAGACGGAAGAAAGCCCTGGCTCCGCGGGGGAGCCAGGCAGAAGAGGGAGCAGAGAAGACAGAAGAGAAAAGACCGGGGAGTTGGCGCACCCCCGGCAGAAGACCAGGAAGACCGGAACCCTGGCGGAAGGCACCGGAAAGACCGGGGGATAGGCGCCATCCCCCGGCAGAAGACCCCGAAGTCCGGATGCCCCTCCCTAATGAAAAAGAGCTTAAATGGGGTGGGGGCATCCGGCGGAAGGCTCCGGAGAGGACCGAGGGATGGCGCCCTCCCCCGGCAGAAATCACCGAAGCCCAGGGTCCCGGCGGAAGATCGGGAGAGAAGAAACCCCCCCTTCTAAGAGAGCTAAAGAAGAAAGGGGGGGCTCCGGAGCAGATTAATAAAATATTTTATTCTGTGTGGTGTTTTTTTTTTACTTTACATTTCCCCCATGTGAATGGGTAGAGGTACGATGTACCCCATACTCATTCACATAGGGTGGGGGGCCGGCATCTGGGGGCCCCCTTATTAAAGGGGTCTCTCAGATTCTGATAAGCTCTCCGCCCGCATACCCCGACAACCAACGGCCAGGGTTGTCGGGAAGAGGCTCTTGTCCCTATCGACATGGGGGCAAGAGTGCTTTGGGGTGGGGGGGCAGTTCCCCCCTCCCCCACAGCACACACTCCCCCATGTTGAGGGCATGTGGTCTGGTATGGCTCAGGAGGGAGGGGGGCGCTCGCTCGTCCCCACCCCCATTCCTGTCTGACCAGACTGCGTGCCTGGGATAAGGGCTTGGTTTGGATCTTGGGGGGGGGGGGCACGCTATTTTTTTGGGCCCCGGTTTAACCCCTTATGTTCCAGACCAAGCCTAAGAGCCTGGTATGCACCTGGAGGGAACCCACCTTATTTTTTTTGGGGGGGGGTCTGGAGTTCCCCTTCATGAACAGCGATCTGTCATTTACACATGTCAGTCCCATCCCCCCCCCTACAGTTAGAACACACCCAGGGAACATATTTAACCCCTCCCTCGCACCTAGTGTTAACCCCTTCCCTGCCAGTGGCATTTTTTGAGTAAGCAATGCATTTTTTACAGCACTGATCGCTAGAAAAATGCCAATGGTTCCAAAAAAGTGTTCGATGTGTCCGCCATAATGTCGCAGTACCGATAAAAATCGCTGATCGCCCCAATAACTAGTTAAAACAACAAAAAAAAAAATTTGTAGACGCTATACCTTTTGCAAAAACCAAACACTAAACGCTATTTGCGATTTTTTGGAACCAAAAAGATGTAGAATACGTATCGGCCTAAACTGAGGGGTTTTTTAGTTTTTTGAATATATATTTTTGGGGATATTTATTATAGCAAAAAGTAAAAATAATTTTTACATATGTGGGCGGGACTTACGCAAGTCCCGCCCACATATATAAACATCGTTCAAACCACACATGTGAGGTATTGACGCGTGCGTTAGAGCGAGAGCAATACTTTTACCACTAGACTTTCTTTGTAACTATAAACTGGTAACCTGGAAAAAAAAATAAAAGGTCGCCTATGGGGATATTCACGGAATTCATTTTGGCCCCATTGCAGGAGTGTTTCCAATAGTAAAGCGTGACATGTAAGGTATCTATTTACTCAGTGTAACATCATCTTTCACATTATCCCCAAAAATTGGGCTCACTTTTGTGTTTTGTAAATTTTTAACCACTTGAGCCCGGACCATATTTCTGGTCAATGACCGGGCAAGTTTTTGTGATTCGGCGCGGCGTCGCTTTAACTGACAATTGCGCAGTCGTGCGACGTGGCTCCCAAACAAAATTGGCAACCTTTTTTTTCACACAAATAGATTATTAAATGTGCGTGTTTACTTCTGTCTTTAACACCTCCCCTTCAGGCTGGAAAGCATCAGATCAGGGGAAACAAAAAAAAAAAGCTCTCATTCCATTGCAGCTTGGTTCCTACATGTGTGATGAACTGAGCATGCTCAAACACTTAGAAAAAAAATATCCTTTCTTTTTAAAAGGTGAAAAACACTCATTGGATGCTCATAGAGCGTGGTTTGGGTTAATTGCAGGTGTGCCCAATTACAAGCTCACCCAAACTAGAGACTGCAATTTGGTCATGTGATTTCAATTGCTTCATTACTAGCACTGTTATAAAAAGCTTGGATCGATCATTCCTCAGCTGCCCTCAGAAGGGGCAGGCTGGCAGAAATGCTGTTGCTAAACACAAATGTGGTTTGTTGCATGGGTTTTGTTTTATTTTGCCAATGGTTTTGGTTTATTTTTAAATAATGTTCACTTTGATGTATTTGTCTATGTCGCCTTATTTTATGAAAAATGTGTAAAGCTATGGTTAATTAGAATTTTGAAATGTATTTTTGTTTGTTTGTCTTTTTTTGCTTTCCTTGTTTTGTTGACCAATAAAAATTACTTTAAAATTGTTAAGTTTGTCTTTTGTTACTTTTTCATGCTACATATGTTGACAGCTGCAGCTGAACTAGGTTTGGGCCTAACAAATTATGTGTGATTTTTGTCTAAGCTTCTTTCCTGGTGTGTAATCATGAAATGTTTGCCATGTTTATTCTCCCTGACTTTAAAGACAAAAACTGGTAAGTATTTTATTTATTCTGCAGTGGTCCTCAGCCCTCAAGTACCCCCGACAGGACATGTTTTGGGGATTTCTCTTATCAAGAATTGCTGTCCAGACTATTTTAAAGCACATGTGCAAGATGAAGGAAAACCTGCAAACATGGCCTGTGGGGGGGGGGGGGGTTTGCTATTGGTGGACAGGCTTGACGTGCTGATTTACAGCACTGTGCTTAAATCTAGCGCAAGGCAATCCTATTCAAATTGTGGGTGTTTGAGGGAAGCCAAGTGAGTGTTAGAACCCCTGCTTTGTGTTTTTTTATTTTTGTGTTGAGCTTTGTGTCCCTTTTCTGAAAATTGGCTTCACTTCCTGTCACACAGCTGAACAGGAAGTGAGGTTAAAACCCTACCAGTGTCATTTCTTGGGGACACCGGTCAATCTAACTAGTGTCCCCATTAAGCAAATTGCACTCCAGCACTGCTGTGTACACCCCAAATCATGGGTCTTCAAACTACGGCCCTCCAGTTGTTCAGGAACTACAATTCCCATCATGCCTAGTCATGTCTGTGAATGTCAGTGCATTACAAGGCCTCATGGGATGTGTAGTTCTACAACAGCTGGAGGGCCGTAGTTTGAGGATCCCTGCCCCAAATGATTATTTAGTTTGGGGTTTAGTAAAGGCAAAGCCACTCTGCAGTACAAGCATAGTTGCTGAAAATCAGAGAGGAAGCACTGATGGTTTTAACATCCAATCCTGTAGAAGCAAAGTTGTTTTGTTTTCTTCCTTGCTTTGCACTTGTAGGAGTGGATTTGCCTTTAGTAAATGGACCCCAAAGTCCAAGATCCCTAATAATTTGGGGTGTACACAGCAAAATGCTAGAGTGCAATTTACATAATGGGAAACTATTTAGATTGATCTGTGTCCACAAGAAAATATATTAGTAAGGTTTTACCCTCACTTCCTGTTTGGCTATGTGACAGGAAGTGAATGAATTAGAAAGGGTGAAGACACCTCACAAATGTTGTCACTATCAGGGGTGCAGACATCCCCAAAAAAATGAGCAGATAATACTTATTTGCAAAATAATAATTTTTTAGTTAACATTGGGTGGGGTGCTCTAACACACACATTCCTACATATTAGCAACGCTCTATCCTGGCCTATTGGCATGGTTATATTTTCTTAGGGCTCTCAATAAAACTCTATGAAATTTGTGCTTAAACTAGAACCAGGGGCGGACTGACAACTCATGGGGCCCCCGGGCAATAGAAGATTATGGGGCCCCTCTGGCTTACAGATGACCACCACGCCAGGAGGTAGTGCAGAGGCGGGCAGCTAAAATCTTGGGATATTCACATTAAAAGCATGTCATTTTCGGACATATCAGGGACAGATCTAAAAAAAACACAGATTTTTACATACTGTCCCTGGTTTTACTGAGCCTGGCAACCCGGATGGGGCCCCCTAGTGGCATGGGGCCCTCGGGCAGTGCCCGAGTGACTCAATGGTCAGTCCGCCCCTGACAAGAACTATAATCAACAAGTTTTATTTTCTTTCATTTTGGATAGAGTGAGGGAGGGTTATAGGCCCTGTCAGTTTATTTTGTATTATCTGTGTCCAATTGGGGAGATTTGCCTTCACTTCCTGCCCCATAGCCAAACAGGAAGTGAGAGAAAAACTATGCAAATTAACCACTTCCCGCCCAGCCTATGGCCGATTTACGTCCGGGAAGTGGTTACACAATCCTGACAGGACGTCCTGCAGGATTTCATGCCGCACGCGCCTGTGGGGGCACGCAGCGCGGCGATCGGTGATGCGGGGTGTCAGTCTGACACCCTGCATCTCCGATCTCGGTAAAGAGTCTCTCACGGAGACGGAGACTCTTTACCACGTGATCAGCCGTGTCCAATCACGGCTGATCACGATGTAAACAGGAAGAGCCATCGATGGCTCTTCCTCACTCGCGTCTTACAGACGCGAGTATAGGAGAGCCGATCGGCGGCTCTCCTGACAGGGGGCGTTCGCGCTGATTGTTTATCAGCGCAGCCCCCCCTCGGATCACCACACTGGACCACCAGGGATGCCCACCCTGGACCACCAGGGTGTGCAAAAACAAATAAAATATAGAACAAAAAAACAAAAAGCATTAAAAAATAAGAAAAAAGATGCCAATCAGTGCCCACAAATGGGCACTGACTGGGAAAATCAGTGCCACCCCACAGTGCCCATCCATGCACAGTGCCCACCTATCAGTGCCCACCTGTGCCACCCATAAGTATCCATCAGTGCCACCCATAAGTGCCGCCCATAAGTATCCATCAGTGCCACCCATAAGTGCCGCCCATCTGTGCCGCCCATGAGTGCCCATCAGTGCCGCCTATGAGTGCCCATCAGTGCCGCATAGCAGCGCCGCCAATCAATGCCACCTCATCTGTGCCGTCAGTACTACCTCATCGATGTCCATCAGTGCCATCTCATCGGGGCCCATCAGTGCCGCCATATCAGTGCCCGTAATTGAAAGAGAAAAACTTATTTACAAAAAAATTAACCTAAAAAAAGAAAAAGGTTTTTTTGTTTCAAAATTTGCAGTCTTTTTTTAGTTGTTGCGCAAAAAAAAAACGCAGAGGTGATCAAATAACAACAAAAGAAAGCTCTATTTGTGGGGGAAAAAAGGACGCCAATTTTGTTTGGGTACAGTGTTGTATGACCGCGCAATTGCCATTCAAAGTGCGACAGTGTTGAAAGCTGAAAATTGGCTTGGGCGGGAAGGTGCGTAAGTGCCTGGTATGGAAGTGGTTAAGGGAATCCAGTGCCCCCCCAGAACTAGTGTGTGGGTCCCCTGAAAATTACTGGGCGGGGTTATACAAAAACAGGGTGTGACCTTGACAGGAAGGGGTGGGTCATTTTTCTATTAGGAGGTGCAGATATGTAGTCAGGCCTAGGGCAGAACCAAACCTTAATATACTACTGCATATTAGGGCTTATTTAGACCGGAACCGATTTACAGCGTGTTTTTATATTGTGGGAGGAAACCCACGCAGGCACAGGGAGAACATGCAAACTCCATGCAGATGCTGTCACGGGCGGGATTCGAACCAACGACTCTTTTGCTGCTAGGTCAAAGTGCTATACACTACACCACTGTGGTGAACGAACATGATTGCAGCTGAAAGCATGAGATCTTTTTTTTTTTTTTTCAATACCATGCTTTCCAGCCTTATTGACCCCGCCTCTCTCCATAAAGAGGACCTGTCACACACTAGTCCTATTACAAGGGATGTTTACATTCCTTGTAATAGGAAGAAAACTGATCATTTTTTTTTTATTTTTTTATTTCAGTGTAAAACATTATAAAACTAAATAAAAATAAATAAGAAAACCCCAAAAAAAATTTTAAAGCGCCCCGTCGCGACGAGCTCGCGCACAGAAGCAAACGCATACGCGAGTAGCGCCCGCATATGAAAACAGTATTCAAACCACACAAGTGAGGTATCGCCGCGATCGTTAGAGTGAGAGCAATAATTCTAGCCCTAGACCTACTCTGCAACTCAAAAAATGCAACCTGTAGAATTTTTTAAACGTCGCCTATCGAGTTTTTTAAAGGGTAAAAGTTTGACGCCATGCCACGAGCGGGCGCAATTTTTAAGCGTGACATGTTGGGTATCATTTTACTCGGCGTAACATTATCTTTCACAATATAGAAAAAAATTGGGCAAAATGTATTGTTGTCTTATTTTTTAATTCAAAAAAGTGATTTTTATCCAAAAAAAGTGCGCTTGTAAGACCGCTGCGCAAATACGGTGTGACAAAAAGTATTGCAATGACTGCCATTTTATTCCCTAGGATGTCTGCTAAAAAAAAATATATAATGTTTGGGGGTTCTGATTAATTTTCTAGCCAAAAAATTGTGATTTTCACATGAAGGAGAGAAGTGCCAGAATTAACCCGGTGGGCAAGTGGTTAAAGTACTCATGGCTATAAAGAATAGAGTCATTGCTCATTAAAAAAAAAAGGGGGTCCCTCCAAATTAAATTACCAGGCCCTTCAGGTCTGGAATGGATATTAAGGGGAACCCCGCCGTAAAAACCCCCCAAAAAAAAGACGTGCGGTTCCCGGCAAATATCCATTCCAGACCCTTCAGGTCTGGTGTGGATTTTAAGGGGAACTCCACCCCAAATTGAAAAAAAAAATGGCGTGGAGTCCCCCTAAAAATCCACACCAGACCCTTATCCGAGCACGTTGACCTGGCCGGCCGCAGAAAAGAGGGGGGGACAGAGTGCGGACCCCCCCCTCTCCTGAACCGCACCAGGCCACATGCCCTCAACATGGGGAGGATGTCCCCATGTTGATGGGGACAAGGGTCTCATCCCCACAACCCTTGCCCGGTGGTTGTGGGGGTATGCGGGCGGGAGGTTTATCAGAATCTGGAAGACCCCTTTAACAAAGGGGACCCCCAGATCCTGACCCCCCCCCTGTGTGAAATGGTAATGGGGTACATTGTACCTCTACCATTTCACCCCAAAAAAATGTCAAAGTGATAAAAATGACAGTAGCCGGTTTTTGACAAATCTTTTAATAAAGTCTTCTTTTCTTCTTTCCTTCGGGGTTCTTCCGCTGCTTCTTCTCGTTCACATCTTGCCCGACGTGTTCTTCTATCTTCTCCGTCCGTCCTTCCGCCTTCTGGTCCCGCATCTTGCCCGTTGTCTTCTCCGTCCGCCTCCTCGTCCGCATCTTGGGTCTTCTGCGGTCTTCTTCTCGGTCCGCCACCTTCTCGTCCCCTGCGTTTGAATTGTAATTGGCCGCCGTTTTCCCGCTCCTGGGACCCGCCCCCCTCTGACGCCACAAGTAAACTCCTTAGAAGGTCATGTGCGTCAGAGGGGGGCGGGGTCACATGAGTGTGACACGGCGGGAACTTCTTCTCCGGGCGGCGCGATTGAAATTGAATTCCCCCGCTGTGTGACGCTCTGCGACCCCGCCCCCCTCTGACGCACATGACCTTCTAAGGAGTTTACTTGTGGCGTCAGAGGGGGGCGGGTCCCAGGAGCGGGAAAACGGCGGCCAATTACAATTCAAACGCAGGGGACGAGAAGGTGGCGGACCGAGAAGAAGACCGCAGAAGACCCAAGATGCGGACGAGGAGGCGGACGGAGAAGAAGACAGGACAAGACAACGGGCAAGATGCGGGACCACAAGGCTGAAGGACGGACGGAGAAGATAGAAGAAGACGTCGGGCAAGATGTGGACGAGAAGAAGCAGCGGAAGAACCCCGAAGGAAAGAAGAAAAGAAGACTTTATTAAAAGATTTGTCAAAAACCGGCTACTGTCATTTTTATCACTTTGACATTTTTTTTGGGGTGAAATGGTAGAGGTACAATGTACCCCATTACCATTTCACACAGGGGGGGGGTCAGGATCTGGGGGTCCCCTTTGTTAAAGGGGTCTTCCAGATTCTGATAAACCTCCCGCCCGCATACCCCCACAACCACCGGGCAAGGGTTGTGGGGATGAGACCCTTGTCCCCATCAACATGGGGACATCCTCCCCATGTTGAGGGCATGTGGCCTGGTGCGGTTCAGGAGAGAGGGGGGGCCGCACTCTGTCCCCCCCTCTTTTCTGCGGCCGGCCAGGTCAACGTGCTCGGATAAGGGTCTGGTGTGGATTTTTAGGGGGACTCCACGCCATTTTTTTTTTCAATTTGGGGTGGAGTTCCCCTTAAAATCCACACCAGACCTGAAGGGTCTGGAATGGATATTTGCCGGGAACCGCACGTCTTTTTTTTTTTTGGTTTTTACGGCGGGGTTCCCCTTAATATCCATTCCAGACCTGAAGGGCCTGGTAATTTAATTTGGGGGAACCCCTACACATTTTTTTGTTTGTTTTATGAATGAATCCCTTTAGAATTGTCAGAGCCGACAATTCATTATAGCCGCGTGTGAATTTTTAAATGACTTTTTTCCTTCAGAATGTCACTTTGTGCAGGGGGAGTTCTAAGTGCGGGAAAAATGCGCTATTTCACATGCTGACATTACACCCCCCCTAGGTACGAAATTTAAAGGAATATTTCACTTTTATTGTTTCACTTTAAGAATTATTAATTTCACTGCTCCCGAAAAAACGGCCGTTTTAAAAAATAAAAAAAGCATTGATACATGTTCCCTGGGGCAGGACTGAGGTCCCCAAACACTTTTTAGGACAAAACTTGCAGATTAGCCTTTAAAATGAACACTTTTGATTTCTCCCATAGACTTCTATAGGGAGTTCGGCGCGGCTTTACATATTAGTTTCAATGCGCCGGCTGCTACGCTGGTTCATGCGCCTGATTAAGCCTCCACCCGGAGTACTAATTAATGCATGAACCAGCGCAGCGCACATAGCTTAGTAAATCAGGCCCTATATGTCTTTTCACTTGCCTTACATGAAACACTCCCTCATTTATGACCTATACCAAACCTACTGAGATACGGTGACAACAGGAGGAAGGAGATATTTTTGGAAGATTGAGGAGACTTTTAAGGCAATCCATTGAAAGGAATCCCAGTATGAGCAAGGAGTTCTTAATGCTGAACACACCATAGGCATCTGGTGAGTAGAACTCCTAAGGGAGACCCGGTATGAAGATTATTTTACAATTGGAAGTTTCAAGGATTTTATGAAATACATCGGTTTAAGAGACTTTATACAGTTTTTTCTGTGAATGGACTTTATGCATTTTTATTCCTTTTGGTTCACATGATTTTATATTTTAAACCTATTTCATTTTGTGGTCATACACATTGCATTCATCCTCACTCAGTGAGACTAATTTAGCAGAAGGTTAATTACAGGTTTAATTAGTCACCTTAGCGCTGTCAGTGCTTCTATTCAGAGACACATTGCTTTTCATTTCTCCAAAGAACTGCTTACCTAGGCTGTTGGGAGCTTATATGTTTGAGACCACAAGATCCCTTGTCCCTATTTGAAAGTGTGCAGAAAAAAGACGGCCTTGATTGGAATCGTAATCGGCAGCCACGACCGTACATGTTTTTTTTTTTGCGTATCAAGATGAGGACCCCTGCTTTACGTCCAAAGGCTTCAGAGCCGAGAACCGTGCCCACCCCGTGCTCATGCAATGGAAGTCGGGGTGGATAGGTGAGTTTCCTGAAGTAGGGAGATGTCAGTTTTAAGTGTTTGGAGGTGCTGAAGGATCTTTATTCTTCTATTAGGGGATCTGAGGAAACAAGGAAACAATTTTCATATTGAGGGAATTGTTGAGGTGGCTTGGGCTGTTGATGTACGATTATCTTGGGGGAGTGTGTGGCGAGGTGCTGTCAGTACAATTTGGGACAGTGTATAGTTCACATGGTAGATGGTTAGTGTCTGAGTGCCTGGTGGTGTGCGTGTGCCAGGGAAAAGGGGCAAGAGGGAGACGGGGGGAGGTGCGGAAGGGTACAAACAGGAAGCAAAAACAACAATGCAAATTGGAAGAACTTCACATTGTTTTTGTTTTGTTTCGTCTCGTTCCCTAGATTCGTAAAGATTTGTTATTTCGTAAGACGCAAGTTTTCCTATTCAAACCCATTTTTATTTCCTAAGATGCAAGTTTTCCTATTCGGACCTGTTCATATTTTCGTAACAGTTTTATTTTCGTTTATTTTGGATAATTCGTAAGTCTGTCTAATTTATTTTCGTTAATTCGTAATTTTGTTAGATAATAATTTTCGTTTAATGGATTCGTAATTTTGTACTTTCGTAAATACATTGCGGCGCGGTCATTCGCAATCTCGTATTTTAGTTTCATTTTCAACACGCGGCTAATCCATATTAAAGTCTCGTACACGCTGTCTGATTTTTTTCCATCAAACTTCAAAATTAGCAAGTTTTCAAAAAAATCCGAGCGTGTGTAAGCTCCATTGGACAAACTTTTTCAGTTTTCATCGGACAAAAGTTCGCTCTGCAAACGGACAAACTTTTCGGCAACAAAAGTCCGGCCAACTCCCTTCGGACAAAAATCCACGGAAAAGTTTGTTTGAAGTCCGATCGTGTGTACAAGGCTTTACACTGTCCAATGTGACTCAGCACAAAAGAGATAAACTGATTGGCTAAGATATTAAGTAAGATACATAACTCACTAACTACACTGCCCAGTGCCCATTCGAAAGAACATACACAAATTTACGAACAGACAAAAAAACAGATTTACAAAACACACAAATGAAAATACAAACATACGAATGAAAATATACGAATATACGAAATTACGAACAGACAAAGGATTTAAAATACGGAATGCAAATCGTTCGTTATAGATGTCATTTTCGTTCTTTTGTTGTTTTGGTGTTTCGTATTTAAGTAAGTTTGTCCAATCGTACGTTCGTATTTTCGCTTATTCGTTATTTTGCTTATTCGGAATTCCGTAATTTTTGTATTTTAGTACTTTCAGCTATTCAAATGTTCAAATTGATCCAAATGTACGAATACTAACAAATTCGTACGAAAATTCATTCGTTACGAACAGAAAAGCACATGTCTAGATCCCATGGAGGTCTATATGGGTCTATGATAAGCCTTGATCCACTTTAATCTAATGAGTCAATTTTTATTGTCTTTTATAATTTTTTACAATAAATCACTACACCTAGATGGAGGCGACCTCTTGTGTTTGTTTTTTATATGTGCATTGGTATCTCAAGACCTAACCTGAGAGAAGCTGCATCCACTTTATCTGTGTTCCCTACCACTCTCCTGGTCCTCTTATGTGCCCGTTTAATGACGGTTGAGTTCCAGTCAGTGCAATAGCTTATTCTTTTTCTTTTGTATCATATCCTGCTCGCACCTCCCCCATACTTACCTGCTCTGCCTTACACGTATCTCTTTTCCCATATATTTCACTGGTGGTTGAAATTTAATGGTTTGGGGAAATTTTGTAAATGAACTATGGAATGTTGAATGAGCAAGCACATGAACAATTAAAATCATAATCATTTCAATTATAAAAAAATGGAACATTTTGGCTCCAGAGAAAGTTAATTGTCCATTCATTTTGTGAATAGGTAATTACTGATGGATAACCAGCTGTTCAACAACAGATTTACTCACGTCTAAAATTGAAAATAAGTATAAATCCATCTGTTAACTCACATAGAGAAGATGTCACCAACCATATTTAAATCACATGCTAACACAGGGCCAAGTATATACTGTAGTAATAATTTACTAACATGAGAATGAGTAAATCTTTGTATTGATAGTTATTCACTTCTGTGCAGCCATGCACCTATTAATGAGAATTCTGAAATAGGTTTCCCCAGCTGGTTTGCTGAGCAGGCACCCTAGTATCAAGCATATTATCATCTTTGATAATGACACCTTTAAAGCTCGACTCTAGGCAAATATAAAATACACAAAATAATTCAGCTCTTTATTACTTATTAGGGATGTGGTTTATGTTAAAGTGAAACTTAACCCAGCTATCTTCCCTCATATAGGTAGGTAAGGCATATAAACAGCTGCATGTGTACATTCACAGGGCTTTAAAAAACAGATTCAAAGAGATCTGCGCTATATTTGCGGAGGCGCAGGGCAACGATTTTGCCCTGCGCCCACGCAAATATTTTGCGCTGCCCTCGATTCACGGAGCAGTAGCTCCGTAAATTGCGAGGGTGCGCCGGCAAAATTGCCCGGCGTAAGCGCGCGCAATGTAAATGATCCCGCCGGGGGCGGGAATCATTTAAATTAGGTGCGCTCCCGCGCCGAGCGTAGAGCGCATGCTCCGTCGGGAAACTTTCCCGACGTGCATTGCGGCAAATGACGTCGCAAGGACGTCATTTGCTTCAAAGTGAACGTGAATGGCGTCCAGCGCCATTCACGAATCACTTACGCAAACGACGTGAAATTCAAATTTCACGTTGCGGGAACGGAGGCTATACTTTAGCATTGGCTGCCCCTACTATTAGAAGGGGCAGCCTTACGCTAAAGATGCCGTACGGAAACTCCGTACCTTGCGTACGCAGGGCCCGTGCAACATTGTGAATCGGCGTAAGTATGCAATTTGCATACTATACGCTGACCACAATGGGAGCGCCCCCTAGCGGTCAACGCAAGAATGCAGCCTAAAATCTGCGTGGCATAAGAGCCTTATGCCACACAGATTTTAGGCTGCAGTCGGCGTAACGAGTTCTCTGAATCAGGAGAACTCGTTACGCCGGCGCAAGTCAGCAATTGTGCTGCGTAACCTATGGTTACGCAGGCGCAATTGCTTACTGAATCTGGGCCAATGTTATTTTTACAATTTCTTTCACATGTCACATGATCCATTGTCCTTATGATCATCACAGTATGACCTGGGAGAATGTGGAGCTACACAACAGAGAGTCACATGTCCTCTCTGCTAATCCATGCCCTCCCTTTCATGCCATTTAGAACATAGTGCACTGTCAGTCAGGCACATTCTTAGGCTTTTAATGGTATGGAAAAAGAGGGATTATAAAAGTTAGGATCATAGCAAGATCAAAAGATCAGTAAGACAGGACAGGACAGGACAATTATTTTTGTTTTTCCATTTAAGTTTTATTAGGAATAAATGAAGAAAATATCTTATTGAACAGATAGAAGTAGTACATACATGAGAACATATATTGTGACCTCTACATATGATGTTGAAGATCGTGTAAGAACACTAAAGTACAAAAAAACTTTTGACTGCAAATTTTATCAAGGATGACCAACCGGTTTCTCGTTAACTTGGGGGGGGGGGGTTACACACATTTTAACCACTTAGATAAGTCATATATGGGGGACCCAGATGATCGTAAAGTGTTTCTAGAAAATGGATACAGTTCTACTGTTTAGTAGACATGTGCACACTGAATATTTTGTTTCTGAATTTTGTTTTCGTCCGAAAAATAAATGTATTTAGTTACTCCCGGAATTTGTATTTATTTATTTTGTTTAGTTAAAAAATTAATTTGTCCAAAAATCCTAATTAATTAAGGTTGAATCTGTCATTGAAGGCTTATGGTGTCTGTCGAATGTTCTAAAGAAGATTCGACGGAGCAGCTAAACTGTACGACGCCGCAATCATACATTTCCGGTCGAATATTCCACCTACAAGCTATAGAAGAATTCTAATGTATTACACTAGTAATAATTATATTTATACATTATTATTACTAGTCAACCAACATTCAAATTCTTCTATAGCCTATGGGCAGAGCATTTGACTGGAAATGCAGGATTGCGGCATTGTACAGTTTAGCTGCCTGTGCAGAAACTGACTGCATGGTGTGAATTAGAGCCAACTGGAGCCATTGGAATACATGGAAAACCCTGTGCATGCATTTTGTGCAGAAAAAAGCACACAGAACTGAACGGAACTGCATCTGGTATGAACTGGCCCTAAGGGAGAACCCTGTGTCTATAACCAAAAGGAAACAGAGGGTCTAAAGCATCACTCCCACTGAGCGGACCACTAATCAAGCCCACCAATGGCCATGGAACTTCCTGGTCCTCAAAGTAGGTGCTCTGCTCATTTGAAACTTAGTGAAACATTCTTAAACAGTCTGTATTCCATTTTCAGCAGGGAATGTAGCTTTACATCTTGGGTGCCCAACCTGTGGCCCTCCAGCTGTTGCAGAACTACCAATCATGGTCCAATCATGCATTTACCTTTGGGAATCATGCTTTTAACTGTCAGCCTTTCAATGCCTCATGGGACTTGCAGTTCTGCAACAGCTGAAGGTCCACAGGTTGAGCACCCATGCTTTACATACTCTGAAGCTCAGACACATAAGTAATTTCACTGCAAGGTAAATACAAAGTACAGTATAAGCAAATAAGCCATGAAATCAGCATCTTTGGCCAGCTGGACTGTCAACCTTGAAATTATCTCTAGACATAACTGACTTTCACCCTGTGGCATTCGCTACTCTGTGATCCCCACCCCTTCACTACCTTATGGAAACTTACCAGACAAATCCCTCGTGTCTCAAGAAGTCAGCTCAACTCATACTTCTCTAAAGACTCAGGCCTCTTCAGCCACAAAACTTATGTTCACTTTATAATCTATGCAACATTCTAGTATATACAACTCATCACCATTTTGTTCTACTTTATCCTTACATTGAATTAAAATGTTAAATCATTGTTAAGTTTAGGGAACTTAGGTATATCTTTAGGCCGATGGGCCCATGTAATTTTAGTTTACCTGTTCTTGTCCTTCTGAATGCTAATAAAAAATTACGGAAACTAAACCAGCATCTTAACTCATTTAAACCATACAAATAAGCTACCAAAGAAATCTGCAAGACCTTCTAGACCTTTAAAAGGATTCAACCCATCATCAGTAATACTTCTAACTCTAAGGCCGCGTACACATGGTCGGTCCAAACCGATGAAAACGATCTGAAATCCAGTTTCATTGGTCCAAACCGACCGTGTGTACGGCCCATCGGTTCGTTGTCCTTCGGTTAAAAATGTTAGAACTTGCTTTAAAATTGAACCGATGGACCGCTGCCCGATAGGTCCAAATCGATGGTTAGTACACAAAAGCATCGGTTCAAAACCCACGCATGCTCAGAATCAAGTCGACGCATGCTTGGAAGCATTGAACTTCGTTTTTTTCAGCACGTCGTGTGTTTTACGTCACCGCCTTCTGACCCGATTGTTTTTTGAACTGATGGTGTGTACGCACATCAGACCATCAGGCCACTTCAGCGGTAAACCGATGAAAACGGTCTGTCGGACCATTCTCATCGGTTTGGATCGACCGTGTGTACGCGGCCTCACTGGTTTGAGGGAGACCAAATACCCTTTTCCTATAATGTTTAACAAGCTCATAGGCTTAGGTTATTACTGCAAAGGGGACTTATTGGTAGACAGCACTGTCTGACACACTCTGCAAACTGACAGGTGGGGTACCATTTAAGAAGGATGCAACATTTACTGGAACTGTTATAAGGGGGATCCTGGATGTACTAGGGTGCAATCTAAAAAAAATCAAGCATTGCCTATGGTCAGATTTATGAGCTTATTTGTATTTGAGATGCAACAAAAAGCATAGGGCCAAATTCTCAAAAGAGATACGCAGACTTAACTCCATTTTTCTAAATTTACACGGCGCGTATATTTGCGCACGATCGTCAAAACGACTTAAGCAAAGATTTCCGTATTTTCAGCCGTACTTAAATTAGTTACACCTGCGCATTCCCGGGCGCAAATTACGCTAGGCTCGCCGCTGTTTTTGATAGGCAAAGATGCAAATGAGGGAGTTAGGGCGATTCTCAGAATTAAGTGTGTGTGCCGTATTTTCCGCCCTGTGCGCACCTGTTAGTTTTTCTGACTAAATTTCCACATTATAAAACCAGCCCTAATTTTACACATGCTGTGGAAGGGTTTGCTGAAGGTAGTGACTAGAGGTTAGAGCTCTAGTTGTGAAGTATTTTGTTTAAAAATGCCAGGACCAGCGATGATTTTGACGGCACTTGCTGCCTTACAGGCACAAAGGAGGAGGAGGAGGGCACAGAGGAGGAGGATGAGGGCACAGGCGCGTGTTTATCGGCCACTACGTGATATTTGGCAAATGCCAGCTTATGAGGTGATTGGCAACTACCGATTTGATAGGGAGGCCATCCTGGAGATCACCCAACTCCTTCATGAGGATCTAATCGCCCCAACCCTACGTTCCCATGCCCTGACACCTCTTGAAAAAGTGATGGCAACCCTCCATTTTTTATCGAGTGGCTCATTCCAGCGAGCATCTGGAGGTGTGGCTGGGATGGTGCAGTCAACCATGAGTAAATGTCTACATCAGGTGGTCCCTGCCATACTGCGGCGCATGAGCAACCAGTTTGTCATGCCCACCCAGGAGGACCAGCGTGTGCAAGCAATGACAGACTTTTACAATATTGCTGGTTTTCCTAAGACCATCGGGGCGATTGACTGCACCCATGTGGCACTCCAGCCCCCCCATGATACTGAACACCTGTTCAGAAACAGGAAAGGCTGGCATTCGATCAATGTCCAGATGATCGTAGATGCACATGGCCTCATCTGGCACGTTTGTGCCAAGTTTCCCGGCTCGTGCCATGATAGTTTCATCCTAAGGCAGACCAAGATCTACAGAGACTTTGAGATGAACGTGTATGGAGACAGCTGGCTGATTGGTGAGTGACATTGGTGTCAGGTATGCCCCCCCCATGATGCAGACATCACAAGGGGCACATGCATGACTAATATCCTCCTGTCTTTTCCCTTACAGGTGACTCAGGATATGCCTTGGGACCCCACCTGATGACCCCCTTTAGGAACCCCCAAACACCCGGAGAACGAAAATTCAATGAGGTGCACATCCAGACCCGGGCTATAGTAGAGCGGACTTTTGGCATGCTAAAGTCAAGATTCAGATGCCTTGACAAGACTGGGGGTACACTATTGTATTCCCCAGACTTTGTATGCAAAATTATTGGGGCATGTTGCATACTGCACAATTTTGCATTAAGAAGGGGCATGCATGTGGAGATATGTCCTGACCTAACCCCCCACCCAGGCAATCCCCCCCCCCCAAACCCCTCTACCCGGTCTGCTGAGGGCCAGGCAATCAGGAGACAACTGTCTGAAGGCATCTTTGCCCAGTAAATGGATCCTAATTATATTTTTGTTTTTGATTTGCCCAGAACAAATCACAGAGATTATGTGACCTTTAAATCTTTATTTTGCAAAATAAATGCACATTACTTATATGCCAAAGAGAATGTTTATTTTTTTTTACAAAACGCACATTAATTATCTCACAATGAGAATGCATGAATGCACGTCACTGTGGTCCCTAGCACAGACACATCACATGCACATCGAATTGGATTAGATCCAAGTACCCCCCCCCCCCTTTGGTACTTGGGAGCAGTAACGCCCCGCCACGGCTCCAATTATGTCACTGTGCATTCATACACCATTCAGGAACCTAGGATGACTTCTCCCTGGTCCTGGGGATCCCTACTCCACCAAAACTGAGGGTGACACCCTTATGTTTTCAGGAATGCCACCCCCCCACATTCACACATCATTCACACACATAAACCAAATCATAAGTACAGTGTAAAAAAAAAAAAAAAAAAAAATACCCCTGCAAATTAGGGATGTTGCCGAGTGCTCCTTCTGGGCTGCCCACGGGCACAGGCACGGGCACGGTCACGGGCACGGGGACGGCCACGGGGACGGCCATGGCCGACTGGGGGATCTTCACGGGGGGGGGGTCTGTGCAGGGGAGGGAGTATTTTCAGGGGGGGGGGACTGTGCAGGGGAGGGAGTATTTTCAGGGGGGGGGACTGTGCAGGGGAGGGAGTATTTTCAGGGGGGGGGGGACTGTACAGGGGAGGAAGCAGCCTCCCCTGGTGTCTGTCCTCCTGCTGGCCTTCCCTCCAAGGCAACGGCTATCCTTGTCAGACAGGAAGTAATGTCAGCCGTATTGGCCTGCACAGCCCGGGTATTGGCCTGCACAGCCTGGGTGAGGGCAGTCACCTCCTGGGCCACACCTGTTGTGGCGTTCCTCAGGTCCCACAAACAGGTGATGACCCCCACGGAGTTGGTGGCCACGTCACCCAGTGACTCCCTCATTGCACCCAGGCTGCGCTCCACCTTGCTCATAGTTTTTTGTATTGCAGACAGACTGCGGGTCTGCCGGACATTGTCCCTCAACAGACTGACCGGCAGACGCACCAACCCCCCCCTGTTTTCAGGGGTCGGCATCCTACTTGCCCCTGAGGCTTGTGGCCTTGGAGGAGGAGTTGGAGTGAGCCATGGGTGCTGCTGCATGTTGGAGGAGGGTTGGAAGGGGCGACCCATGATGGTGGCCTGACTTCTGGGCGCCTGTGGGGTTCCCTCAGGGGATGATTCAAAGGTCATATCTTGGCCCATCATTATTTCCTGCCCAATCAGAATATTGTCATCTTCCTCCCCCTCATCCTCCTCCCACTCAACATCCAAATTAGGGGAGTTGTGGGCACTCCCCTCCCATGGCGAATCCTGCCCTTCTTGGGACTCTGCATGAGCCTGTCTTGGGGGTGGTGCAGCAGCCTGCCCTGATGGGCCTGCAACCTCCTGACCTGATGGGCCAGCCACCTCCTGGGCTGATGGGGCTGCCACCTCCTGGGCTGATGGGGCTGCCACCTCCTGGGCTGATGGGGCTGCCACCTCCTGGGCTGATGGGGCTGCCACCTCCTGGGCTGATGGGGCTGCCACCTCCTGGGCTGATGGGGCTGCAACCTCCTGGCCATCTGGGGAGGACACAAAACAATCACAGGTTGTTGGATCCATACACTTGGCACATCTTCCCTTCCCCCACCCACACATGCTAATCACCAGATAGAAATTAAAAAAAATTACCTGTCCTCATAAGAGGATCATTGTCAAAGCCAGGCAGGCCCACCACCTGCTGTGGGTGGAAACACTGGGCCACTGCCCATTCCTCCTCACTCATCCTGACTGGGCAGGGTCCCCCTCCTCCAGTGCCCCTGGTATGGGCATGCAGCGTTGCCAGCTTGTTCCGGGACACGCTCCTCAAGTCATTTATTTTTTTTTGCACTCCAGCGATGGTCCTGGTCTCCCCCCCCCCGCCGCATTGATCCGATCGGTGATCTTTTGAAGGATCTCCTTCCTCCTGGCCGGGGTGGTGGTGTGGCTCTCAGGGCCATGGAGAAATCGCCCAAATTTAATGACGCCCTGAGCAAGTATATGCTTCTCTGCCAGGGTAAAATTAAGCTTCCTGCGCTTGGGAGCCATGACAGACAACACCCAGCAACAGGGAACTCACCCAAAAAACAAACAACAATACACACACACACAACAAAGAAAATACAAACAAGCCAAAATAAAAAATATACAGACAGCTACTATTAATTCGAAAACAAACAGGCAAAAAAGGAAAAGAAAAAATATAAACAAAACCCAAAAAAAATTATTATCAAAAACAAACAGGCAAACAATCAAAACAAAGAACAAATTATCAAAAACAAACACCAACTATACCCTCCAACTCCACAAACACTTTTCTCACAAACCAATCTTACCAACAAACACTGACAAACGTTCAAAGCAGAAGCAACTTGCTTTAGGAAGGGAACACAGGGAAGTACTTTTGCAATTGAAGTGTGTTTGACTGGGGCTATTTAGACACAGGGCGATCTTCAAACTAAGTACGCTTGGCCTTTTACCTATCTCACTGATTGCGCTGACCAAAGTTCTGCACATGCGCATTGAGGTCCAGATTCGTGCGCGCATGCGCAGTACGGCCGGCACTTCATTTGCATGGGGTCACGGCTCATTACAATGAAGCACGCCCACTTCATTCCCACTTGCCATAACCACGCCTTACGCATTGAAACTTAAGTTAAGGATGGCGCAGTTTTGTGCGCAAATGCACTGAGAATACGGTACTTACGACACCAACTTAGGGCGCCGTAACTTAAATGACATAAGTTAGATAATCCTAAATTTACACATGTTTTTGAGAATTTGGCCCATAGTTTCAATTAGTGACTTCTGACAGCGTTTCAGGTTCTCTTATGTCAAGTTGGCCTGACTTGGCCCTACACCAACTTTGTATACTATAAATTCTGCAACAGTGCTAGTATATGCAATCAAAATGGAATATAGCTGAAAACAATAAAAGACTCCCAATCTTTTCCAAGACCCATAATTTTGCAAACAGAGCAATCATTTTGCAAACTTTTTACAGTGACTAGTATGGACCCAGGTAGAATTTCCTTAAGGCCAACTGCTGTGTAAGTTTGGGGGAAGCATTCAATTGGGTACTACAAAGTGCTCTTTCAAGTTTTTCTGCAATAGTTTCTGGATTTGGAGCAGGTGGTCAGGCTGCAGGCTGTGAATTCCTATAACACATGAAGTATCTGGGATGGAAGAATAAAACAGCTTGTGCATGTCCTCTAGGCTTTGAACATACAAATAGGGAATCATCATTCATAACATGTATTTGTTGAGGAAAGTAACATCCTAGCCTGGGTATTGTTACAAAAAGTATCTCATAGAGAGAAAGTCCTGTCTTTACCTTAGGGGTGGTTCTGATATAGTATATACAGTATGTATAACACTATAGGCAAACACTCTACCCAAGTTTTCTGTGTTTTCTCTGCTATCTTAGTCAGTCTATTTTGATTATATTAACCACTTCAGATCTGCGCTATAGCCAAATGACGGCTACAGTGTGGACCTGCTTTGCCGGGTGGTCGTCAATAGACCTCCTCCCCTTTGCAAGCTCCCTGCGTGCCCCCTGCAGGGCGCGTGCAGCGCGCACTGTGATCGCACTGTGATCACCGAGTCACAGAGATTCGGGTGTTCACAGATGCGAGTAAAGGGCCGTAAAGGGGTGTTCGCAACAAATTCAAAAGTCGCGGAACACCCTTTAAAAGTCTATGGGAGAAATCAAAAGTGCTCATTTTGAAGGTTAATATGCAAGTTATTTTCATAAAAAAAGTGTTTGGGGACCTGGGTCCTGCCCCAGGGGACATGTATCAATGCAAACAAAAGTTTTAAAAACTGAAGTTTTTTTGGGAGCAGTGATTTTAATAATGCTTAAAGTGAAACAAAAAAATAATAATATTTCTTTAAATGTTGTACCTGGGGTGTCTATAGTATGTCTGTAAAGTAGTGCATGTTTCCCATGTTTATAACAGTCCCTGCACAAAATGACATTTCTAAAGGAAAAAAAGTAATTTAAAACTACTTGCAGCTATAATTTTTAGTTTTTTTTTGCTTTCTTTTTAATAAAGGACTTATCCCAAGATGTGTACTGTGGTTTTTAAAACATTTTACACTTTATTTGTGAAATGGTACTACTTAAAAATTCACATGGGGGGGTCGGGATCTGGGGGTCCCCTTTGTTAAAGGAAGCTTTCAGATTCCGATAAGCCCCCCGCCCGCAGACCCACACCACCACTGTGCAAGGGCTGTGGGGATGAGGCCCTTGTCCCCATCAACATGGGGACATTCTCCCCATGTTGAGGGCATGTGGCCTGGTACGGTCCCCCCCTCTTTTCCTGCAGCCTGTCAGGTTGCATGCTCAGATAAGGGTCTGCTATGGATTTTTGGGGGGAACCCCACGCCATTGTTTTATTCTGGTGTGGGATTCTCCTTAAAATCCATATCAGACCTGGAGGGTCTGGTATGGATTTTGAGGGGGACCCCTGCACTATTTTTTTTAAATGGCTCAGGGTTCCCCTTATTAATTATACCAGATCTGAAGGGCCTGATATGGAATTTGGGGGGACCCCACACATTTTTTTTTGGTTTGGGGTTCCCTTTAATATTCATACTAGACCCAAAGGGTCTGGTAATGGACTGGGGGTAACCTATCCTGTTTTTTTTTTCAATGACTTTTATCTGTATTGCCGGGACCCAACAATTCATTATAACCGTGAGTATTTTAATTTTTCTTACTTTTTTCCTTTATAAATGTCATTTTGTGCAGGGACTGTTATAAACACGAGAAACGTGCGCTACTTTACAGGCATACTATAGACATCCCCAGGTACGGAATTTAAAGGAATATTTCACTTTTATTGTTTCACTTTAAGCATTATTAAAATCACTGCTTCCAAAAAACAGCCATTTAAAAAAAAATGCATTGATACACGTCCCCTGGGGCAGGACCCAGGTCCCCAAACACTTTTTATGACAATAACTTGCATATTAACCTTTAAAATTAGCAATTTTGATTTTTCATGTTCGTGTCCCATAGTCTTTAATGGTGTTTGCGTGTTCAAACAAATGTTTTGCCTGTTTGCATGTTCTGCTGCGATCCAAACCGGGGGGTGTTCGGCTCATAAGTATATATATATATATTTAAAGAATATTTTTATTCCTTTTTAAATACACCGTTCAATGTCAAGAGTATTTAATGGGTTCATGTTAAATTCTGTATCATAAAAATGTGACAAAGATTCTGTAACCTGCGGGATAGGTAGCAGGTACAAAAGCTTCCTGGGATGAGCAGACACAGATACCAAGTCCATGGGATAAGTGACAAACAGTGGGGTGTTTATTGGTGTTATACACAAAGTCTATTTACAGGTGCTGTACAGTGTGCAGAAAAACAAACAGAACAAAAATACTTAAACAAAAACCTAGCTGTGTCTCGGCTCTAACTATACGATATATACAGGCTCTAACTACCAGGCTGAACAAGCCTACAGCTTGTCAGCTTCCACACAATAATGCTTAACAGTTTCCCACCAACCTTCTTGCTCTCACAGACCAACACTATCTGTGTTTCCCAGGCAGAGCGATGGCTGTCTGCTCAGGTGAGCTTAAATTGGCCTGGGGAAGTGGGCCAACAACTGAACTGGATTCTGGATCAGAGTTTCTCTGAACGTGTAAGAGAGGAGCCTGGAAGATGTATAAACCCCGAACAGGACTTTCCCAGGTTCTCTCTGGGACGCTCTGCTACAATATGTACATTGGAACTGAATAACCACTTAATTTTACCATAATTGGAAAACAGATTCAAAATAATTGTAATCACATTAAACCAGCACATTTACATAATCCTTTATAAAAGAAAACACAACAACAAAGTGTTATAATGCCTTTTCTTTGAATATATATATACAAGGACATTGTTTAAACTCTCATCATATTTACTCTTACTTATTTTCCTTATAACTTTATATTCATAACACGCAAATAACATTAAATTCACGTTCATAATTCTCTAAGTCTTGGAATTCTCATAACTTTCTAATCACACTCCCTGTGTACACATGCATACAAACAACAGCTTCATTATGTGATGGGAGGGTGAACAGGTTAATTTTCCTCATTGTGTTAATTCATCCCTGCTCAAAATGGGACACCGTTCTTTAAAAAACAACTATCTGATACCATTGTTCTGACATTTTTGCTGTAACTTTACTTTATCATATCTAAAAAGTAACTATCTGCGCTCGGTGTGAAATGAATTATAAAAACTCAGTGTATGTTGACAGTTGTTGACAACAATATTGTACACATCAATATTTACCAAATATAAAGAAAATAAAAATTTGCACTGTCATTATTCATAACATCATAAAGTGGAAATAGTGAAATTGGGAAAGACATAAATTTGACAGTACATAATGAGTGCATCCAGCAAAATATTAAATTCACATCATCAGTGCCATCATGCAATAAAAAATGGTAAGGTTCAAAGTCCAAACACGTGGTCACCACCAAATGCTCTCCTCTGAAATGAGCATAATACGCCTCTTACCAGATAGCAAGACTTTATCCAGGTCTACAATGCATTTGCTTAAGGGAATCCGACCATCAAATGGTATAATTTAGATATAGTTTTTAAAAACTCTTCACCGTAGATGCTCAAACGGGGTATTATGGAGTATAGCAATAAAAAGAAAAACGCACATTGCCCAAAGTCCTCTTAATAATAAAACTATTAATACAAAAGAGACCGACTCACAAATCCATAGGAAAAAACAGGTATTCCAGATACATACCTGTCCTGTCCCCCTGTCCCCCTGGAGGGCATACTGACGTCACTGCTATCTCTTTTGCCCAGTGCACGTTTCGTAGTAAAAGACGCCATCAATGGGGCAATGGGGATACCAGTGCTTGCAGATTACAGAGATATATATTCCTACATAATTACTAGAGGGCAGCACCACTTCCTCGATACACTCGACTTGATACAGACTAACTGGCCATAATAATGGAGTCCTGCTGTTTACATGCTGGTGGCCATATTACTGGAGTTCAACTAGAAAGCTCTTGCACAACTCATAAACCTAATATAATATGACAATTATCACTTATAGATATAATTTAGAACCAGATTGGAACTAAGTTTTAAGTTCCTACTATGCCTTTAATTACAGGGTCGTACATTTTCGGCTTCAGTATTGCTAGGTGATAATTTCCCTGGGTCGTTTTAGCCACTACTAGTGATCTATTGTAAACTACCGCAGACCAGAATATCCAGGACACATGTCTGTTCGCTTTTTTCTTGTTTTTAATATTCTATAGAATGTTATGTTTTTCAAATATGTAAGTATAGATACCACATAAATTCATTATTTGTATGAATTGTTATTGATATCTACTATTAACCTTCCTGGCGGTATTCCCGAGTCTGACTCGGGGTTAGATTTTCCTGCTGCGAGCGGTAACCCCGAGTCAGACTCGGGCTTGCCTTGCTAGATCCACAGGCATGTTTTACTTACCTTGTCCCTGGATCCAGCGATGCCACCGCGCTGTGTGAGCGAGCAGGACCTCGCTCGATTCACACAGTGCCTCCGTGTGACGCCGATCTCCGTTCCCTGCGACGTTACGACGCACGGGGACGGAGAACGGCGCCAAATTCAAAAAAGTAAACAAACACCTTACATACAGTATACTGTAATCTTATAGATTACAGTACTGTATGTAAAAAAAACACACCCCCCCTGTCCCTAGTGGTCTGTCCTGTGTCATGCATGTCATTTTATATAATAAAAACGTTTCTTTCTCCCTGCAAACTGTAGATTGTCCATAGCAACCAAAAGTGTCCCTTTATGTCAAAAATAGTTTTAGATCAGCTAAAAAACAGCGATAATAAATTATAATCACTTGCAGAATTGTGCGATAGCGATTTGTGGGGAAATTCGTCATAAAAAAAAAAAAATAATGACAGCAACAATTCTGCAACTGAGCAAATTTCAGTGATTTTGATTTGATTACATTATTGAATAATTTTTATTATAATTATATTATTATTTGTTATAATTATTTATAATTATTTATTATATTATAATTTATAATTTTGTTTTTAAAAAAATGTCATACCCGGGATGCCTATTAGAAGCTTGTTTGGTCAGATTTAAGTGAGTTATTTCTAAAAATTACAGACCTACAATATAAAACGCCAAATTTCCTTGCAAATAATGGTACCGCTTTTAGCATGTTTTTTCTGACAGAATCATACCGCCAGGGAGGTTAATGCTGTCAACTTGCTTTTTGATATATTATAGAGACATGACTGATCTTTCTACATACCCATGAAGAAGGAGATTCAATTCTTCAAAAAGTTGGGTGGTCTACCAAGAAACTGTGGTTATTTTTTTTTATATAAACTCACATGCAGTATTGTATACAGGCCATTTGTGTGCTATTTTTTATTCTTCATCATTATGTATGTACTTTAATAATAAATAATATATTTTATTTTCATATGCTTATACTTGAGTGCCTAAAAAGTCCAGTCAGGGGATATATGTCTCTTCATGTCTAAATTATTTGGATGTGGCACCTGGCAGAGACATTGACCAATATTCTTGTTTAATAAATAATAGATACACACTTAGCATACAAAAGTGGTTAACCACTTAAAGGGGTTGTAAAGGTATTTTTATTTTCCCCTAAATAACTTCCTTTACCTTAGTGCAGTCCTCCTTCACTTACCTCATCCTTCGATTTTGCTTTTTTTTTTTTGCTTATTTCTTATGAGAAATCCTCACTTCCTGTTCTTCTGTCTGTAACTACACACAGTAATGTGAGGCTTTCTCCCTGGTGTGAAGAAAGCCTCTTGAGGGGGCGAGCAGGAGTGTCAGGACGCCCACTAACACACAGCTCCTTTCTCTATCTGCAAAGTAGAGAGTGTCCTGACTTGCCTGCTTGCCCCTTCCCCCCTCAAGAGGCTTTCTCCACACCAGGAAGAAAGCCTTGCATTACGGTGGTGAGTTACAGACAGAAGAACAGGAAGTTAGGATTTCTCAGAAGAAATAAGGACATTTAAAAGCAAAATCGAAGGATGAGGTAAGTGAAGGAGGACTGTAAAGGAAGCTATTTAGGGAAAAAAATGTCTTTACAATCCCTTTAAAGGTTATAATGCCCAAACATATAGATGGTAAGAATATGGAAAAAGAGGAAAACAGGAGCGCACATAGCATAATTCTGCAAGATATCTAACAACTATTTATTAAAAAAAGAGTAAGGCCTCGTACACACGACAGAGTTTCTCGGCAGAATTCACCGAGAAACTCGGTCAAAACCCGGATTCTGCCGAGAAACTCTGTCGTCTGTACAGTTTTGGCTCGATGGAGCCGCCGAGGAACTCGACGAGAAAATAGAGAACATGTTCTCTATTTTCTAGTTGTTCTATGGGAGAAGGCGGCCCGCCGAGCTCCTCGGCGGCTTCATCCCAAAACTCGACGAGGAACTCGACGTGCCAAGCACGTCGAGTTCCTCTGTCGTGTGTACGGGGCCTCACACTTACATTTGAGGTGATACAAAAGCGCTTATAAAATGTGCAATAACAGTGGCATCAGTAACATGTTTTGTTCAATAGATGATGTTCATATTAATGACCTGTGCATGCTAAAAATGTCACATAGGGAATGAAAAAATTAATTAATAAAAAATATAAAAATGTATTATGTAAAAACTACATGTACAAAGTACATGTGTCTACTCATGAAAATTGTTAAAAAATGGCCCGGAGCTGATATTCACCTTAGGTACAATAATACCAGAGGACATTTGTTATAATGAAACTTTCATTATGTGAATAAAGACTATTTTAATAGGAAAGATACAGGTACTCTTTTGGTGAAAGATAAAATAAATAAAGCATATATATAGTGGAACAATTAAACATTATACCAATTGCACCCAGATAGTTTCAAGAATATCTTGACATCAAGCTTGATTTATAAAAGAATTGCTGTCCCACTCTATGTTCAATCCTAGGGGGAATAAGACTGTAACTGGTGTATCCAATATGTCTTTAAACGTGAAACCCCTCTAATCATGGCGTCTCCTTTCTATGAGGGGATGTATTTATCGATAATAAGAAATTGTAAGCTTGTGGGGTCACGTTCGTGATGTTCTCTATAATGTCTCTGCACATTGTGCTTGATGTCACCACCTTTGATCCGAGCAATGTGCTCGTCTATCCGAACAGAAAACGCATGGATTGTGCGACCCACATACTGCTTACCGTAGGGGCAGGTGATCATGTATACAACATGTTTAGTGGCGCACATGCAGAAAGTTTTGATAGGATATATCTGGTTAGTAACGTTGGACCTAAATTCAAGACTCTTGCGTCTACCACATGAATTGTGTTGACATACTACACATTTCTTACATGGAAAATATTCTACCAAATTATGGAAAAATAAAGAGCGTGTTGATGGGTTAATAACATTGAGGGCTATTTTACTCCATAGAGAGGGAACTTCCGGCAGCACAGTTCCCAGGATACGGTCGTTCCTAAGAATGTCCCAATGGCGATTGAAAATAGTCTTAATTGTTGAGTTGAATATGCATTAAAGCATAGAACATTTAAAAGACATATCCAATTCACAAGGAGGTTTCTTTATCAGTAAGAAACTCCTATCCACCATTGACACTCTATGTAGTTCTGAGGTCACTGATATAGAATCATATCACTTCTTGATAAATCTCTGTTTGAGAGTTGACACTTGATAAAAATAGGTGTCGACATTGGTACAGTTCAAGAACTGGCTGCGAGGAACAGATTGTAACCAGGACCGATAGTGACAGCTATCTATTGGTATGAAGCTGCTACAATCAGTGCCTTTAAAGTACATTTGAAACTTAAATTGGTGTGAACTGATCTTGATCTTGATGTCTAGAAAATGTTTTTTTAAGGACTAAATTCATATGTCAGCTTTATGCCTCGATCATTTTCATTAAAAAAGGCAAAACATTTCTTAAGAGATTCAGGAGTGCCTTCCCATAGGAAGAGGATGTCGTCTATATATCTGGCCCACAGAATAAGTGATATATCTATCCCCATAGCCACGCCCCTTATGTTGCAATTTTTTTTTTGGTCGAACCAAAAATAATTGTGTTTTGTGGCAAATTCTAATAATTAGATCACATAGTCACTCTGTTGCCTGTCAAAAGAGTGTTTACAGTTAAGAAAATGGGTAACTGCCTTAATACCCCTGGTATGAGGGATGCAGGTGTACAGAGACACCACATCTGTAGTGGCCATAAGAAGGTCTCCTCATATTTCTACATTTTCTAATAACCTGATAGTATCAGTAATATCTTTGAAATAAGATGGAGTATGTTTCACAATAGGTTGAAGATAGAAATCCTTAGGATAATAAAGTAATAAACCAACAACATAGATTTGACAATGCGAACATTAAAGACATTGTTTCATAAGTATCTTATCTCAAAAAACAGAATTATCAACCCTCAACTTGTGCTTAAATTATGAAGCATTCCTGAACTAAGAGCAAAAACCAACAATCGTTTTTCTCTTATATTTAAACCAAGAGATAGCCGACCACTCTGTGAGCAGTATTCCCTAGGAGAAAGGTGTTAGTCATCTAGCATAAGGTTGAATTCCACCTAGTACATTGATAAAACGAGGTGTACCTTAGTTTGAGTAGGCATATATTCTATATGTTGCTAGAGGGAAGGGGTGTGGCCCAAAGCCCCATTCGGAGATGGCAAGGCCTTGCATACTCCAAGACGTAAATGCGTCAAAGTCCCATGATAAGAGCACTGAAAACGTAGAAATTTGATTAAGCAGTAAGTGAGGAGTACCAACCCCATGTACGGGTTATTACCTGATAATTTAGACTTGCATATGTGAAGTTGTATCATGGAGAGTTTTTATTGCCTTGTAGTGCCAAACTTTCCGGTTAGAGGCAGTGCCACATCCCCATCCCCCCCTTATTATAAACAAACATGTTATCACCAGTAAATATTTGAGCTAATAAAAAGCTTGCTTAACCGCTTCAATGCCCCGGACTATTTTGTTGCTAAAGGACCCAGGCCCCTTTTTGCGATTCGGCACTGTGTCGCTTTAACTGACAGTTGCGCGGTCGTGCAACGTGGCTCCCAAACAAAATTGACGTCCTTTTTTCCCCACAAATAGAGCTTTATTTTGGTGGTATTTGATCACCTCTGCGGTTTTTATTTTTTGTGCTATAAACAAAAATAGAGTGCCAAATTTGAAAAAAATGCAATATTTTTTACTTTTTGCTATAATAAATATCCCCCAAAAATATATAAAAAAAAATGTTTTCCTCAGTTTAGGGCGATACGTATTCTTCTTTATATTTTTGATTAAAAAAAATGCAATATGCGTTTATTGATTGGTTTGCGCAAAAGTTATAGCATCTACAAAATAGGGAATAGTTTTATGGCATTTTTATTAATATTTTTTTTCTTTACTAGTAATGGCAGCGATAAGCGATTTTTATTGTGACTGCAACATTATGGTGGACACATCGGACACTTTTGACACTATTTTGAGACCATTGTCATTTTTACAGCAATCAGTGCTATAAAGATTCACTTATTACTGTGAAAATGACACTGGCAGTGAAGGGGTTAACCTGTAGGGGGCACTGAAGGGGTTAAGTGTGCTCTAAGGGAGTGATTCTTACTGTGTGGGGGCGTGGCTTGGCATATGACATCACTGATCGACGTTCCCTATGACAGGAAAAATGTTTAGGAAGAATGGAAAAAGGTTTGTTTACACTTACCTCTTCCCGTTCTTCAGCTCTAAAGTTTGCATTAGGGTTGTCCAGATACCGATACTAGTATCGGTATCGGGACCGATACCGAGTATTTGCGGGAGTACTCGTACTCGCGCAAATGCTCCCGATACCTAAATAGAATACTTTTTTTGTATTTATCAACATGTTCTATGAAAATTCTTTGAGTTTTTTACCACTGCGTGACAAGCAAATAAAACATTTTTATTCATTTTTACTCATTTTTATTCTTTTATAATGTCTTGAGTTAGAGTTCTTCATAATTCTAAAGAAAATATCCTTAGTCTGTATTGTGGTTTGAAAACTGTCACATGACATTTAAAAAAAGTATCGGTATTCGGTATCGGCGACTACATGAAAAAAAGTATCGGTACTTGTACTCGGTCCTAAAAAAGTGGTATCGGGACAACCCTAGTTTGCATGCTCTCCTTGTGCTTGAGTGAGTTTCCTCCTGTAAATTTCTGTGTACATTGTCAATGCTATATATAGTAAGTGCCTGTATTAAATAAATGATGGGAATAGTTTTTTTCTTGGCTAATGTATTCTAGTATACTATATGATTGATGGGGTGTGTGAGTCCAAACAACAGGTCCCAGCACTGCCCAATTAAACTCAACAATAATATGAACTTGAAGGCTTAACAATAATAAATAACATACTCCATGTATGTATTGTAACTTTAAAGTACCTCCATCACATTACTTTTGAGTGTAGATTTGAGGTGGGAGAACATGTGTTCAATTACTTTTTTAGTAGATAGTAATGCTGTGAGAATTCAGATATATTTTCATATGAGTAGTCGTCAATTCTCTTGGGTTTCCTTGTGGAGGAGGAGCTGTCACACATTTCAGTGGAAGAATGCTCAGAGTCTGCCAAATATACATGGAAATTTTTAGGCTACTGATATTGACAATATATTATAAAAATATTCTTTCTTGGTATATCATAAAATATATGCACACCTAAAATTACATGATGGCTGATACAATGTTACATCCTGTTAATATACAGTACAATCTTACATCACAGAGATACCCAAAACAACCCATATCAGAAACCAAATTACAATTGTTGTGTTGATAGTCCATTGTTTGTCCCTACAGTTGACATGTGGGATTGGGATCAACACAATTGTAATTTGGTCCCTGACCAAGGTTTTTTGGGGTATTGCTGTGATATAAGATTGTATATTACCAGGATGCAACATTTTTTAAGCTGTATGATGTAATTTTAGTTGCACATATATTTTATGATGTATCAATAAAAAGATTATTTTTATAATACATTAATCAATATCAGTAGCCTAAAAAGTCCCATGGAAGTTTTTTATATTTAGTAGACATGTATAGGGATGTTGGTAAGAAATGATGCTGGTCTAGTATCCCCTTCTTTTGAAATTTCCAGGGTGTTTCTGTTCTAGTGCCATCTTGTCTTTGTGGCTTTCTACAGGGAATTGGGAATGCATTAAAACAAGGACTCTATGTTTATGGGTGCCCGAAGGGTGTTGTTTCACCCTCTGAGATGTCTACCTGTCACTGAAGCTGATGGTGCTTAGGAAAATATTGAGAATTGATGCCAATAGGTGATTTTCCCCAGATGGTGAAGCTTTCAACAGACACATCTGCTCATGCCCATAGACAAGCATCTCCACAACTTTACATCTTTTTACGCTGCTACACAAAGACATTGTGGTTAAAAAATGTATTCTTTACCAGTGCTCTTTATACTTAACGCATAATATCCTGGCCCTGTTAAATTATGGTCACTGTTTTCCTTTCATGCAGTGAAAATGCCTTTTTAACATTTTAACACATGTATAATGTTTTATATATTTATTTTTTGATTTGTTTCTATTTAGTTTAGTGGAGCAAATGTTGGCCTAATGCATGACACACTTTTATGGAGTACAGGAAAAGTATTACTTTTAAATAAAATATAAAACAGTACACCTTGGGGGCATATATAAATCCTTAAATGCTACAATGAAACACAGCTCTATTTCTGCACTAAAGAACAGAAATGTTTAAAATCTTACTACAGGAATTTCTGCATACATAAACACTAACTCAAGGGATGTGTTCAAGTTTATGAATTTGAGTTGGAATCTTAAAAGTCTTTTAACCTCCATTCTGAACTATGTTTAAGAACCTGACGGGTCACAGCGTTAAGCTGTACCAACATGGGCGAGCTCAAAGGGGACACGACAGTTTTCTCGCCTGTCCCCTTTGTCTTTCCAGGTCGGGCCACCGCGGGCAGCAACAGCCGCGGATTGGCTGAAATAGAAGAGCGCTGATTGGCCGAGCGCCGCCGAGCCCCCTGCGCTGGAGGCTATATAAGTTCCACGGAAGCGGCGGGAAGTTGTCAGCTTCCAGTCAGAAGCAGCGCCCACCCCCCCTCCCCTTTTGTTTTGGTTTGTCACCTTGAGTACTATGGATTGTCCAAGTTGGGGAATAGTCGTCCAGCTTTGCTGGATGGACACCTGTTATTGTAACATCTTAGCCAAAGATGGCTTATTTATTTATTTATTATTTAATTATTTATTTTAATAAAATTGTAACCCCCCGTTTATCATAACACCGTGGCCGATTTTTACCACTAATAAAGAAGTGTTGGATTATATTGGTGTGTTAGTCTTTTATTCAATGTAAAATTGATACTACAGCGCTAATTAAATATTTAAAAAAATGTCATTAACAAAATAACCAAATAATAAACGCAGCAATAAAGTGATGTAAGTCAAACAAATGGTGCAAAAAATTATATATAATATATTGCGCTGAATATTAACTAAGATAATGTGAAAACCCCAAAATATACGTGATTCAATATATACACAGATCCACAAACAAAGGAAAGACAATTAGTCCAGTGGATATACCAAAGTTTCTTCCGTGCAAAACACCCTGTGTAATGATTGAGAGATGTTTGATCTAATCACACTATGCAGACTTCTGTTTCATATGTGCAGCACTTCCTCCACACTGATACAGCTCATAGAAGAAACAAGAGAAAAATCTTCATAGCGCAAATAGCATGAACAAATATAAGTAGAAAATTTCAGACTAGGTCTCACTCACGAATCCGCCGAGTTAAAAACAGCATTTAGGACAACCTAGCACCAATCCTTCAAATTTGGCCGCTCAACGTCTCTGATGAACTCTCCTCATTCGGATCTGCGATCCGTCCCGCTCGTAACTCCTCCCCCACGCGTTACGTCACTAGA
The DNA here is from genome assembly GCF_905171775.1 of Rana temporaria. Classification (NCBI taxonomy): domain Eukaryota; kingdom Metazoa; phylum Chordata; class Amphibia; order Anura; family Ranidae; genus Rana; species Rana temporaria. The sequence goes on from NC_053493.1 coordinate 226,046,301, forward strand.
CACGTGACTTAATCATGGGTAACTGCTTGCCAGGTCTCAGCTGATGTTATTTAAAGTCAGCGAGATACACAGGCAACAACGGGATATGCAGTAATGGAGTGTTTCATCTTACATCATCGCAGGCTCATAAGGATTGGTAATATATTCATATGTATAATTTATAATTTTAATACAAGTACAATTTAAAATAGGTACAATTTAAAATTATTTAAAAACAATCATTATCATTCAACAACTGGGGATATGTCTAAACATAGCAGCCTCCAGTGGTTACAAATGGTACAACACTATAACCTCCAACCCATTATCAATTTATATGGACAACTGTGGGTATGAAACAGCCCCCACAGGTCATTAGTGGTACAACACTTGTAATATAATTTATAAAAGGGGAACTCCAGCAACTTATCAATACCATATTTGCCGTACATAATAAAAATATTATATAAAATATATATATACATAGAATATATATTTAAAACATAATAGGTATGTTAAAATAATTGTAAATTTAATAAATTTAAAAAATTAAAAAATTAGAGAGGAAATTGTTTCAAACATACACATAATTATAAAAATATAAATATATGTGAAAAAATGTATAAAAATTAAAAAATCAGTAATCAGAGATGAAACAATTGAGATCAAATTCAATATTTAACCCATTCGGTGATAATGATCTCATTTCGTGTATCCATCTTGATTCAGTCTGACTCAATTGCCGTACCTTATGGCTCCCCCTCCAATGTGGATTATATTTGGCAATAGCCCAAAATTTGAGATCTTTGGGATTTTTTTGATGACACATGTAAAAATGCCGTGATACATTATGGTCAGGGAAGCCCTTTTCAATATTTTGAACATGCTCCCTCAAACGTTTCCACAAGGGCCTTTTGGTACGGCCAATGTACTGAAGAGAGCATGGACATTGTAAGGCATAGACTACACCCTCAGTTCTGCATGTTATTAGATCTTTAATTTGGTATTCCGTTTGAGTAACATTAGATACAAAACTGGAACATTTTTGTCCATTGAAATTAGTCTTTCTGCAGGCAAAACATCTTTTGCAAGGGAAGAAACCTTTTCCTTGGAAGAAAGTTAGTCTGTTGGACTTAGTAGGGGGATCCGGTACATTCTTAGCCACTAAATCCCTTAAAGTGGGTGCCCGTCTATAAATTATTCTTGGCATACTTGGCAATATACATTGTAATTGTTTGTCCGCCTGTAATATAGCCCAATGCCTTTTGAAAATGGTCTCCAGCTGTTTATGTTGGACGTTATAATTTAAAATAATTGGCACTTGATCATCCAAAACTGTTCTTTTGACCTTATCTTTTATTAGTGTTTCTCTGGGTATCTCTAGTACTTTTTGGATCTGTGTCTGTATAAAACCAGTATCATATCCTTTGTTCACGAACTTTTCGCCAATCATATTAGCTTGGTCTATGAATATTTGTGGGTCAGTACAGTTTCTACGAATCCTGACCAATTGTCCCTTCGGGATATTAATTAACCAAGGGTCATGATGGCAGCTGTCTACCGGTATGTAGCTATTTCGCTCAACCGGTTTGAAATAAGTTTTAGTGGTAATTCTTTGAGCTTCAAGTGTGATTTCTAGATCCAGAAATTGTATAGTTTTTTCATTAATCATGTGGGTGAGTATAATGTTTTTCTGGTTCATATTGAGTTTTTCAAAAAATTGGATCAAAGAACCCTCATCACCACTCCATATGAGAATACAGTCATCAATGAATCTTTTGTAGAGAACTAATTGTTCAGGTGGGTCTTCATAAATAGCAGTTTCCTCCCACTCCGCCATGAATACATTGGCAACACTTGGTGCATATTTTGCCCCCATGCCTATGCCATTCAATTGGCGATAGTATTTCTGTCTGTGCCAAAAATAATTGTGTTGTAGGCCGAATGCCAAACATCTCAACACAAACCTATTTTGTTTCGACACAAGTGACCCAAATTCATTCAATGCCCATTTTGATGCCTGAATCGCCTCTGCATGGTTGATAACCGTGTAGAGCGAAGACACATCCGCAGTGGCTAATAGATATTTCTTAGATCTATCGATCCTCACTGTATCCAAAATCTGAATCAGATGTTTCGTGTCCCTTAGATAGGCTCTTGTTTGCGGGACTAATGGCTGAATGAACTTATCAACATATTGTCCAAGTCTTGAGTTTATGGACTGAATTCCGTTAATAATGGGTCTGCCTGGGGGTCTGAGTGGGTCCTTATGAATTTTTGGTATTGTATAGATTATAGGCACCCTGCAATTTTCTGGAACCAAATATTTTTGTTCTCTTTTATGAAGTATTCCTTTGTCCCTCCCTCTTTGGATCAAATCAATTAATTCTTCCTTATATTCACACGTAGGGTTTCCCCTAAGCTCAATATATGTATTTTGATCTTCCAATTGACTTTCCAATTCTTCAAAATAGTATTCTTTAGATAATACCACTATAGCTCCTCCTTTATCCGCAGGTCTAATAATGACTTGTTTATTTTCCTCCAGTTCCTTAATTCCTTTGTGTATATTCTTGGGATCCGGGACTTTTTTAGTCTTTAGTTTCTCTAGGTCTCTCAGGACCATTTTGTTAAAAACTTGAACATGTTCATTATTATGGACCTGAGGATTGAATAATGACTTATTTCTTAATTGACTATGCTGAACTCTCCCCAACAAGGTTTGATCCAATGCTCCCTTTATGGGTTGACTCATCATATATTTCTTGATATTTAATTTCCTGGTGTATTTTTGTATATCCACATATACGTCAAATTTGCTCAAATTTCGTTTTGGGGCAAACTTGAGTCCTTTGTCCAAGGTTAAAAGTTCCATAATAATGAACATGTTCAAGTTTTTAACAAAATGGTCCTGAGAGACCTAGAGAAACTAAAGACTAAAAAAGTCCCGGATCCCAAGAATATACACAAAGGAATTAAGGAACTGGAGGAAAATAAACAAGTCATTATTAGACCTGCGGATAAAGGAGGAGCTATAGTGGTATTATCTAAAGAATACTATTTTGAAGAATTGGAAAGTCAATTGGAAGATCAAAATACATATATTGAGCTTAGGGGAAACCCTACGTGTGAATATAAGGAAGAATTAATTGATTTGATCCAAAGAGGGAGGGACAAAGGAATACTTCATAAAAGAGAACAAAAATATTTGGTTCCAGAAAATTGCAGGGTGCCTATAATCTATACAATACCAAAAATTCATAAGGACCCACTCAGACCCCCAGGCAGACCCATTATTAACGGAATTCAGTCCATAAACTCAAGACTTGGACAATATGTTGATAAGTTCATTCAGCCATTAGTCCCGCAAACAAGAGCCTATCTAAGGGACACGAAACATCTGATTCAGATTTTGGATACAGTGAGGATCGATAGATCTAAGAAATATCTATTAGCCACTGCGGATGTGTCTTCGCTCTACACGGTTATCAACCATGCAGAGGCGATTCAGGCATCAAAATGGGCATTGAATGAATTTGGGTCACTTGTGTCGAAACAAAATAGGTTTGTGTTGAGATGTTTGGCATTCGGCCTACAACACAATTATTTTTGGCACAGACAGAAATACTATCGCCAATTGAATGGCATAGGCATGGGGGCAAAATATGCACCAAGTGTTGCCAATGTATTCATGGCGGAGTGGGAGGAAACTGCTATTTATGAAGACCCACCTGAACAATTAGTTCTCTACAAAAGATTCATTGATGACTGTATTCTCATATGGAGTGGTGATGAGGGTTCTTTGATCCAATTTTTTGAAAAACTCAATATGAACCAGAAAAACATTATACTCACCCACATGATTAATGAAAAAACTATACAATTTCTGGATCTAGAAATCACACTTGAAGCTCAAAGAATTACCACTAAAACTTATTTCAAACCGGTTGAGCGAAATAGCTACATACCGGTAGACAGCTGCCATCATGACCCTTGGTTAATTAATATCCCGAAGGGACAATTGGTCAGGATTCGTAGAAACTGTACTGACCCACAAATATTCATAGACCAAGCTAATATGATTGGCGAAAAGTTCGTGAACAAAGGATATGATACTGGTTTTATACAGACACAGATCCAAAAAGTACTAGAGATACCCAGAGAAACACTAATAAAAGATAAGGTCAAAAGAACAGTTTTGGATGATCAAGTGCCAATTATTTTAAATTATAACGTCCAACATAAACAGCTGGAGACCATTTTCAAAAGGCATTGGGCTATATTACAGGCGGACAAACAATTACAATGTATATTGCCAAGTATGCCAAGAATAATTTATAGACGGGCACCCACTTTAAGGGATTTAGTGGCTAAGAATGTACCGGATCCCCCTACTAAGTCTAACAGACTAACTTTCTTCCAAGGAAAAGGTTTCTTCCCTTGCAAAAGATGTTTTGCCTGCAGAAAGACTAATTTCAATGGACAAAAATGTTCCAGTTTTGTATCTAATGTTACTCAAACGGAATACCAAATTAAAGATCTAATAACATGCAGAACTGAGGGTGTAGTCTATGCCTTACAATGTCCATGCTCTCTTCAGTACATTGGCCGTACCAAAAGGCCCTTGTGGAAACGTTTGAGGGAGCATGTTCAAAATATTGAAAAGGGCTTCCCTGACCATAATGTATCACGGCATTTTTACATGTGTCATCAAAAAAATCCCAAAGATCTCAAATTTTGGGCTATTGCCAAATATAATCCACATTGGAGGGGGAGCCATAAGGTACGGCAATTGAGTCAGACTGAATCAAGATGGATACACGAAATGAGATCATTATCACCGAATGGGTTAAATATTGAATTTGATCTCAATTGTTTCATCTCTGATTACTGATTTTTTAATTTTTATACATTTTTTCACATATATTTATATTTTTATAATTATGTGTATGTTTGAAACAATTTCCTCTCTAATTTTTTAATTTTTTAAATTTATTAAATTTACAATTATTTTAACATACCTATTATGTTTTAAATATATATTCTATGTATATATATATTTTATATAATATTTTTATTATGTACGGCAAATATGGTATTGATAAGTTGCTGGAGTTCCCCTTTTATAAATTATATTACAAGTGTTGTACCACTAATGACCTGTGGGGGCTGTTTCATACCCACAGTTGTCCATATAAATTGATAATGGGTTGGAGGTTATAGTGTTGTACCATTTGTAACCACTGGAGGCTGCTATGTTTAGACATATCCCCAGTTGTTGAATGATAATGATTGTTTTTAAATAATTTTAAATTGTACCTATTTTAAATTGTACTTGTATTAAAATTATAAATTATACATATGAATATATTACCAATCCTTATGAGCCTGCGATGATGTAAGATGAAACACTCCATTACTGCATATCCCGTTGTTGCCTGTGTATCTCGCTGACTTTAAATAACATCAGCTGAGACCTGGCAAGCAGTTACCCATGATTAAGTCACGTGTCTAGTGACGTAACGCGTGGGGGAGGAGTTACGAGCGGGACGGATCGCAGATCCGAATGAGGAGAGTTCATCAGAGACGTTGAGCGGCCAAATTTGAAGGATTGGTGCTAGGTTGTCCTAAATGCTGTTTTTAACTCGGCGGATTCGTGAGTGAGACCTAGTCTGAAATTTTCTACTTATATTTGTTCATGCTATTTGCGCTATGAAGATTTTTCTCTTGTTTCTTCTATGAGCTGTATCAGTGTGGAGGAAGTGCTGCACATATGAAACAGAAGTCTGCATAGTGTGATTAGATCAAACATCTCTCAATCATTACACAGGGTGTTTTGCACGGAAGAAACTTTGGTATATCCACTGGACTAATTGTCTTTCCTTTGTTTGTGGATCTGTGTATATATTGAATCACGTATATTTTGGGGTTTTCACATTATCTTAGTTAATATTCAGCGCAATATATTATATATAATTTTTTGCACCATTTGTTTGACTTACATCACTTTATTGCTGCGTTTATTATTTGGTTATTTTGTTAATGACATTTTTTTAAATATTTAATTAGCGCTGTAGTATCAATTTTACATTTTTTCACATTAGTCACTTTATCACTATTCAGCAGCTATTATGGATATATTTAAATTTATGGAAAACCGCACAGTTGATTTGAAAGATGTTTTTACCACCAAACCTGTTTCAGAAGTAGGAGATCTTGATACTACTTTTAGGAAGTTTGGCCATCTAATGGAGAAGAAGGTTAGCATATGGTGGGATTTAACCACTCATGAACAATATATTAAAGAGGGCATTGTACCCCGGAGACTCAGATGGGATGTACCGATTAATGATGGCCTTCTAGACCAGGACTCTATAGAAGAATGGTATAAGTTCTTTAATGAAAAAGGGCTTGAATTAGTGCAATTTATAATGAAACGGAAACAAAGAAAAATTGCAACAATTAACAAACAAATTGCTGAATGTAAAGTATTCTTGGAAGGACACAAGGATACTCCTTCTTTTATAACACTCACTGCTCAACTTAATAAAGTATTGGAGCAAAAGGATCTTGAGATTAAACAACGCAAGAAGCGAAAATACCTTAGGGACACATATGATTATCAACAGCACCAGACCTTTAAATGGCAGATTAACCTTAAGGATGGTAAAAGGGGATCTGTCTCATCATCCCCAGATAGGGAGGTACGTCTAGTATCTCCTAGGAGGGAGATGAGATATAGATCTCCAGAACCCACCAGTTATAATGGAGGGGAATATGGAAGACCTTATAGGGATAACCCTAATGGTCAATACCCCAATAGTCAAGGTCGATCGACAAGAAACGATCAGAATGAACCGAGGACTCCAAAACCCTGGTGGGGTAATAAAAGCAATCAAAAACCAAGGTCAAAATCACCCAAAAAGGCCTTTTGGAAAAATAAGAATAACCAAAAACAATCAAAAGCTCCACAAAATCGACCGGACCAATCAGGGGGGCATCAATATGGTTATCAACAGGAACATCAGCACCATAGCCATGACTATAGGGATCCCAGGGATAACCATTCACAGCAACAGTTGAGAGCCCCACCCCAACAATATCAACAAGGGAGCTCAATTCCAAGGGACTATCATCAATATGATAATAGAAGAAGTCCCGTCCCAATGTACAATAAATATGAACCATTGGGTAACTATAGAGAGGAAAATGATTCTAGATCTTTTTTAGAGTATCGCCGGAGCGACAGAACACCTCCACGATACGAACAAATGACACACCCGCAAAGTCCCAACGAAAGAGAGGCTGCAGAGGTGGACACAAGATCCAAAAGAAGAAAGGTCCAGTAGGGGAAGGAATTTATAATATTAGTGGGGTAAATCTAACACGCACGGAACTTTTAACCTTGGACAAAGGACTCAAGTTTGCCCCAAAACGAAATTTGAGCAAATTTGACGTATATGTGGATATACAAAAATACACCAGGAAATTAAATATCAAGAAATATATGATGAGTCAACCCATAAAGGGAGCATTGGATCAAACCTTGTTGGGGAGAGTTCAGCATAGTCAATTAAGAAATAAGTCATTATTCAATCCTCAGGTCCATAATAATGAACATGTTCAAGTTTTTAACAAAATGGTCCTGAGAGACCTAGAGAAACTAAAGACTAAAAAAGTCCCGGATCCCAAGAATATACACAAAGGAATTAAGGAACTGGAGGAAAATAAACAAGTCATTATTAGACCTGCGGATAAAGGAGGAGCTATAGTGGTATTATCTAAAGAATACTATTTTGAAGAATTGGATAGTCAATTGGAAGATCAAAATACATATATTGAGCTTAGGGGAAACCCTACGTGTGAATATAAGGAAGAATTAATTGATTTGATCCAAAGAGGGAGGGACAAAGGAATACTTCATAAAAGAGAACAAAAATATTTGGTTCCAGAAAATTGCAGGGTGCCTATAATCTATACAATACCAAAAATTCATAAGGACCCACTCAGACCCCCAGGCAGACCCATTATTAACGGAATTCAGTCCATAAACTCAAGACTTGGACAATATGTTGATAAGTTCATTCAGCCATTAGTCCCGCAAACAAGAGCCTATCTAAGGGACACGAAACATCTGATTCAGATTTTGGATACAGTGAGGATCGATAGATCTAAGAAATATCTATTAGCCACTGCGGATGTGTCTTCGCTCTACACGGTTATCAACCATGCAGAGGCGATTCAGGCATCAAAATGGGCATTGAATGAATTTGGGTCACTTGTGTCGAAACAAAATAGGTTTGTGTTGAGATGTTTGGCATTCGGCCTACAACACAATTATTTTTGGCACAGACAGAAATACTATCGCCAATTGAATGGCATAGGCATGGGGGCAAAATATGCACCAAGTGTTGCCAATGTATTCATGGCGGAGTGGGAGGAAACTGCTATTTATGAAGACCCACCTGAACAATTAGTTCTCTACAAAAGATTCATTGATGACTGTATTCTCATATGGAGTGGTGATGAGGGTTCTTTGATCCAATTTTTTGAAAAACTCAATATGAACCAGAAAAACATTATACTCACCCACATGATTAATGAAAAAACTATACAATTTCTGGATCTAGAAATCACACTTGAAGCTCAAAGAATTACCACTAAAACTTATTTCAAACCGGTTGAGCGAAATAGCTACATACCGGTAGACAGCTGCCATCATGACCCTTGGTTAATTAATATCCCGAAGGGACAATTGGTCAGGATTCGTAGAAACTGTACTGACCCACAAATATTCATAGACCAAGCTAATATGATTGGCGAAAAGTTCGTGAACAAAGGATATGATACTGGTTTTATACAGACACAGATCCAAAAAGTACTAGAGATACCCAGAGAAACACTAATAAAAGATAAGGTCAAAAGAACAGTTTTGGATGATCAAGTGCCAATTATTTTAAATTATAACGTCCAACATAAACAGCTGGAGACCATTTTCAAAAGGCATTGGGCTATATTACAGGCGGACAAACAATTACAATGTATATTGCCAAGTATGCCAAGAATAATTTATAGACGGGCACCCACTTTAAGGGATTTAGTGGCTAAGAATGTACCGGATCCCCCTACTAAGTCCAACAGACTAACTTTCTTCCAAGGAAAAGGTTTCTTCCCTTGCAAAAGATGTTTTGCCTGCAGAAAGACTAATTTCAATGGACAAAAATGTTCCAGTTTTGTATCTAATGTTACTCAAACGGAATACCAAATTAAAGATCTAATAACATGCAGAACTGAGGGTGTAGTCTATGCCTTACAATGTCCATGCTCTCTTCAGTACATTGGCCGTACCAAAAGGCCCTTGTGGAAACGTTTGAGGGAGCATGTTCAAAATATTGAAAAGGGCTTCCCTGACCATAATGTATCACGGCATTTTTACATGTGTCATCAAAAAAATCCCAAAGATCTCAAATTTTGGGCTATTGCCAAATATAATCCACATTGGAGGGGGAGCCATAAGGTACGGCAATTGAGTCAGACTGAATCAAGATGGATACACGAAATGAGATCATTATCACCGAATGGGTTAAATATTGAATTTGATCTCAATTGTTTCATCTCTGATTACTGATTTTTTAATTTTTATACATTTTTTCACATATATTTATATTTTTATAATTATGTGTATGTTTGAAACAATTTCCTCTCTAATTTTTTAATTTTTTAAATTTATTAAATTTACAATTATTTTAACATACCTATTATGTTTTAAATATATATTCTATGTATATATATATTTTATATAATATTTTTATTATGTACGGCAAATATGGTATTGATAAGTTGCTGGAGTTCCCCTTTTATAAATTATATTACAAGTGTTGTACCACTAATGACCTGTGGGGGCTGTTTCATACCCACAGTTGTCCATATAAATTGATAATGGGTTGGAGGTTATAGTGTTGTACCATTTGTAACCACTGGAGGCTGCTATGTTTAGACATATCCCCAGTTGTTGAATGATAATGATTGTTTTTAAATAATTTTAAATTGTACCTATTTTAAATTGTACTTGTATTAAAATTATAAATTATACATATGAATATATTACCAATCCTTATGAGCCTGCGATGATGTAAGATGAAACACTCCATTACTGCATATCCCGTTGTTGCCTGTGTATCTCGCTGACTTTAAATAACATCAGCTGAGACCTGGCAAGCAGTTACCCATGATTAAGTCACGTGTCTAGTGACGTAACGCGTGGGGGAGGAGTTACGAGCGGGACGGATCGCAGATCCGAATGAGGAGAGTTCATCAGAGACGTTGAGCGGCCAAATTTGAAGGATTGGTGCTAGGTTGTCCTAAATGCTGTTTTTAACTCGGCGGATTCGTGAGTGAGACCTAGTCTGAAATTTTCTACTTATATTTGTTCATGCTATTTGCGCTATGAAGATTTTTCTCTTGTTTCTTCTATGAGCTGTATCAGTGTGGAGGAAGTGCTGCACATATGAAACAGAAGTCTGCATAGTGTGATTAGATCAAACATCTCTCAATCATTACACAGGGTGTTTTGCACGGAAGAAACTTTGGTATATCCACTGGACTAATTGTCTTTCCTTTGTTTGTGGATCTGTGTATATATTGAATCACGTATATTTTGGGGTTTTCACATTATCTTAGTTAATATTCAGCGCAATATATTATATATAATTAGTCTTTTATTCAACTACCTTTGTGCTAGCCCATGCATATGTAAAGTTTACATACTTAGAACATTGTTCTAAATCTCTATTAAAACAACTAGAATTTAATATAAAAAATGTAGACATACTAGTACACAGTGAGCATAATATATTCTGAGCATACCTCTGTTATCTGTAAGCCATGTCTCAAAGTAAAGTTGCTGTGGGGAACATATTTTTTTTTAATGTGCAGCTAATATTCAAATGAATACATTTCATAAATAAATTAAGCCTTATTCCTCTGCATAAATTCTTGTCAAATCCTATAATAAAGTAACAGACAGTTGCTGCCTTGAACGTTCTAATTGTTTTGCTAAGTAACTATAAAAAGTGTATTAAAAAAGCTGAAGTTTACAGTAATTGGACAAATACATACTCAGCATTCTGTAAATGTCTGAGATCTGTGCCCACTGAGGAAAAAAAGATTACAAAAAAAAACCTTATTATCTCCAGTGTTATGTTAATGACTGCAGAAATAAAGGAAAAACATGCTAAACAAAATTACACTGAATGGTACTATATTCTCAATGTTCCCTACTGTTTAAAAGCCTTGATTTCAACTTTTCAGGACTAGCTCAGCAGATGAATACTTTAAATCTAACTTAAATCATTTCCAAGGTTTTGTCTGAATGTTTAGTGAGAAAGGGAAACTGTACAATTATGTGAACAGGTCTACTTAACTGTTTGTTTGTAAATAAAGACCATATATGCTGTTTAAGGAAGATGGAAAACATTTAAATATATTTTACAACTGTGGATTATGAGATACATGGTAGATACACACTAGACATTTCTGCTTTGGTGCATACTTATATTGTGTGTGTATATATATATATATATATATATATATATATATAGTGACAGGAAGTCAGGTAAATCTGTGGGTGTTGTCACAGATGGGAGATACATTTCTGCCTTGTTTAGACAATACACCACTTATTATTAGGTGTCGGCTGCAGAAGTAGCCAGAAAGGTTTAAGGGCATTGGAAAACTTCAGCTGTTCAGAATGAGGCAATTAAGACCTATATAAGTAATCCAGAGGATTACTACTGATTGCTGCATCCTGAGGCTTTTTGAGTGAAGGAGAGCAGTGAGCAGAAATACTTCCAAAGAGGTGAGGTGCTGTTGATTTTTCTGTGTGATAAAAATCAAAAAGAGACTATTGTTTTTGGCTGTAGGACCAGCAGTGTCTGCCCAGCAGTAGGCTGTGCCAGACTCAATAGATAGGTTCCTGTGTGGTGAAGGTAGATGCCCCAAGTGGTCAGGGTATATTTTATGTTTGATTTTGTTTATGCTGTTTGGATGCTTGCACTTGTTTCCAGCAAGATGGAAGAATAAACCAAATTCTTTGTTTTCAACCGTCTTCAGCTGTTTCTCTGTATCGTTCCGTGTGTAGTGAACCCATCCCGGGGGTCACACCCCCCCGCTACTGAGCTAACCCCTTACAATATATATATATATATATATATATATATATATATACACATTATCTCACAAAAGTGAGTACACCCCTCACATTTTTTGTAAATATTTTATTATGTCTTTTCATATTTCAACACTGAAGAAATTACACTTGTAAAGTAGTGAGTGTACAGCTTGTATAACAGTGTAAATTTGCTGTCCCCTCAAAATAACTCAACACACAGCCATTAATGTCTAAACCTCCCCGCTGTAATGTGACACATTAGTGTTACAAATTGTCAGGTGTGAATGGGGAGCAGGTGTGTTAACTTTGGTGTTATAGCTCTCACTCTCTCATACTGGTCACTGGAAGTTTAACATGGCAGTTAATGCCAAAGAACTCTCTGTGGGTCTGAAAAAAAATATTCTTGCTCTACAGTACAGTCAAGAACATACAGCAGTTTAAAGGTGCAGGTTCCACTCAGAACAGGCCTCGACATGGTTGACCAAAGAGGTTGAGTGCATGTGCTCAGCCCGATATCCAGAGATTGTCTTTGGGAAATCGACATATGAGTGCTGACAGCATTGCAGCAGAGGTTGAAGGGGTGGGGGGTAAGCCTGTCAGTGCTCAGACTATATGCTGCACACTGCATCAAATTGGTGTGCATGGTTGTCATCCCAGATGGAAGCCTTGTCTAAAGATCATGCACAAGAAAGACTGAACAGTTTTGCTAAAGGCAAGCAGACTAAGGACACGGCAAGTGGGCTGCTTAAATACCCCCTGGCTCCTCCCATAAATTCAGGCCACCATACTGGCCTTCTTATATATATACATATATATATATATATATATATATATATATATATATATATATATATATATATATAGATAGATAGATAGATAGATAGATAGATAGATAGATAGATAGATAGATAGATAGATAGATATATCGATTTCTTTTGGTGGTATTTAATCACTGTTGTTTTTTTTTTTTGCTCTATAAAAGAAAAAAAGACTGAAAATTCTGTAAAAGAAAAAAAATAATTCTTCGTTTCTGTTATAAAATTTTGCAAATTAGTAATTCTTCTTCATACATTTTGGCCAAAATTTATACTGCTACATATCTTTGGTAAAATTAACCCAAGTTGGTGTATATTATTTGGTCTTTGTGAAAGTTATAGAGTTCACAAGCTATGGTGTCAATCTATGAAAATTGATCACACCTGAAGTACTGACGGCCTATCTCATTTCTTGAGACCCTAACATGCCAGAAAAGTACAAATACCCCCCAAATGACCCATTTTTGGAAAGAAGACATTCCACAGTATTTAGAAAGGGGCATGGTGAGTTTTTTTAAAGTTGACATTTTTTCCCACAATTCTTTGCAAAATCAAGATTTTGTTGTCTTTTTTTTCACAAAATTGTCATATTAGCAGGTTATTTCTCACACACAGCATATGCATACCACAAATTACACACCAAAACACATTCTGCTATTACTCCCGAGTATGGCGATACCACATGTGTAAGACTTTTACACAGCGTGGCCACATACAGAGGCCCAACATGCAGGGAGCACCTTCATGCGTTCTGGAGCATAAATAACACATCTAATTTCCTGACTACCTCTTAGGCCCCATACACACGAGAGGATTTATCCGCGAATACGGCCCAGCGGACCGTTTCCGCGGATAAATCCTCTCGAGGATTTGAGCGGATTTCCATGCGATGGAGTGTACTCACCATCGCATTGAAATCCGCTCCGAAATCCTCTGGCGATGACGTGTCGCGCCGTCGCCGCGATTATGACGCGGCGACGTGCGCAACGCTGTCATATAAGGAATTACACGCATGCGTCGAATCATTACGACGCATGCGGGGGATCCCTTCGGACGCATGGATCCGGTGAGTCTATACAGACCAGCGGATCCATCCGTTGGGATGGATTCCAGCGGATAGATTTGTTTAGCATGTCAGCAAATATTTATCTGCTGGAATCCATCCTAGGGGATACATATCCGCGGAAAAAAATCCGCTGGAGTGTACACACCATAGGATCTATCCGCTGAAACCCATTCGCTGGGATTTTTCAGCGGATGGATTCTATCGTGTGTATGGGGCCTTTACACTTTTGAAGGCCCTGGAGCACCAGGACAATGTAAACGTCCCAAAATGAACCCATTTTGGAAAGAAACAACCCAACGTATAATCTGAGGCATAATGAATCTTTTGAAAATGTCATTTAAAAAAAAAATTGGAAAATGTGGAAAGAAAATTAACCACTTCCCGCCTGCCAGCCGTCATATAACGTCCTTGACTTTGTGCGGGGATATCTGAATGATGCCTGCAGCTACAGGCATCATTAAGATATCAGCTTTTTAAGCCGGCGATTCCCTAAACCATAAGAATGATCAGAGCGGCTGTACTGTTGTAAAAAGGACCTGTCATGCCATATTCCTATTAAAAGTGTCAAACTAAAATAAATAAAGTAAAATGAACAATATTTTTTTTTTATAATTTTAAAGTGCAAGAACTCAAAACTGCAGTGCTCAATGGAACTAGTATAAAACTTTATAGTATTGTAATAAATTAAAATTAATTCATATTTTTTAAGCGCTGCAGTGCGAAACATGTAAGTTATGGCCACCCCGCAAGCCAGCAATCACTATTGCACCAGATTCCCGTCTCCCTCCACGCTCCCGCTGATGTCAAACGAGTGCGCCCAGCTCTCCGTCGGCTCTTTCTTTGCACTTGCTGCACCTCCACCGCAGAGGCTTCTGCTCAGCGCAGTTACATCTATCGCCTCCCGCACGGCCTGGGTCCCTGAGTGGTCCTTTATTAGTGCTGCATTGCTGCATCCACCTTTGGGAATACACGAACGTGCTCATACACCCATTGACCGGCGGACTCTTTACAACAGAGGCACCTTTGAGTAATTACACCGCACTTTTCCTGACCAATTCATATCTTTCAAGCTATTTGGATTTGTGACAGTTCTACCAAGGGACTTATGCTTGCTGATGGTCTGACTTTAACCCTTCTCTTTTTGGACTCTGCAGTGGTATCGTTTTTAAAACTTTTATACTTCATTATCTATCCAGCCATATGCTCTTATGATTATATGTAGTACAATGTATTTTATTGTTCATATAGCCACATTGTTTTATATGCAGTGCAATATTAATTAATTTCTATTTATTACATTAATATACAATTTTATACTAGTTCCATTGAGTGCTGCTGTTTTGTGTTCTTTTGTTTTGTTATCCATTTTCCAGTGGTTGGTGGCTGCACTGGCTATTAGTTTTGTTTGTATTTTTCCAAGTCACATTCATTACGTTCAAGAATGGAAGTTTATAGAGCTAACAGGAATTTAGAATTTTCTAGAAACAAAAGACACATGAATAAATTGATTTTATGTATAAATGTTGCAATATGTATTCCTATTGGCAAAATGTATAAAGCAAACAAAAGAAACATTTTCCCAGCACGCCCATCTGCTAGTTAGCCAAAAAAAATGTAAGAGGTAGCTGGTATTCCACCAGGGATCCCTTTACAGGAGTTTGGATTTAGCTACAGACTACCCCCCCCCTCCCCGATCACTCAACAAGTACATATGGATAATAAACCTCTAATAACACTTCACTAACCTAAATCATGTAACTCAAACAATATAATAAATAGTGATAAATAAGTGTTTTAACAATTAATCTATAACAGTGCAAACAATCCTGCTGCCTCCTTTATAAGAAATGTATATATCACATGAAAGCAAATCTATGTTAATAGATTCCAGGAACCGCTAGACCAATGCTAGAAATTCAAAGCATGAAGTGTTAAAGTTCATTAAAAACTCTGTGCAACAGTCCCACACATACAGTAATATAACTGCATATACAGTAGCTATTTTCCAATTGTGCTGGAAAGATAATGTGATTATCCCAAGTACTCACCCTATGTGAGTCTCACTCACCAAATGGTTATAAATGCTTGGCATAAATCTCTCAGAATGCAACACTTCTTCTGAAGAATCTTCCCATAGACTGGTATGAATGATAATCCAGTGGTTCCTCAGATATTGGGCAAAAAAAGGGGAACTTGCATAGTGTATTACCATAAAAACATTAACATTTATTAAACATCCAATAACTACTCACAAACATAAAGATGTAAAAGGTATAGCATATATCCCAGCTGATTACTGGCAGTGCAATTGGCTGTCCCACACATCTTCAGTGACACCTCCAGGATACAGTAACTGTTGGCTCTTTGAAAAAATCAGTGAATGGAATGCTGCATCAGGGTGCAGCTGCATGGAAATCTGCATTGACACTTTCACATTATCCTGAATGTATTTTAGGAGCACAAAACTAATTCAACTGAAAAAAAAACGAGTGTAAAAGAAAAAAAAATGGATGTTCCCTGAATAATGATAGGTGCAAAAAGATACATAGAAGCATAATCATAATAGTACTGCTAGTAGACATTCCAAAAGTTCCATTTATTAGTGAAAAATAACCAAAAAATCATGGGCAATGTGATGAATTTTGTCCATCCTGGCCATTACCTGGCCATTTCTGAGAACCACCAATTGAAAGAAATAACCCTTTGGGCTGTAGTAAAAAAAAAATGTGCAATAGTTTCTTACGGAGGGGGAGGGGTATTAGGAATAAGAGCGAAAAGCAGACACATCTGGGCACTAAGGGTGATAGGCAATCCTGCTATCAAGGCCATTGTAGAGATGATTTGCTGCTAAAAGGGGTGACATTTTTTGCAGCTCCAAAATATATGTACTAAAGCACTTGAGTCTGAACAATCCCAAAACAGGTTGGAGGGACCAAAGGGTTAACCCTGTGAATTCCACCTTGTTTGGAGTTTTAACACTGTTTCTTAAAATAATACAGATTGTGCATGGTTCCTAAGATTTGTCATCATGTCCAGCCAGTCCTCCGAGGAGAAAGAAATCCCCAAATCTGATACCCATTTGGACTTTGCAATCAAATCTTCCAGGAGTAAAAAAAATTAAGTTCCTGACATCAAGGGTTACCCAGGCAACACTGTTCAAAGGGAGTGTCAGGCTTGGAGGGGCATAAAGCATTATATCTGTGGAAAAAAATGTCTAATTTAAAAGTATCTGTAGAAGCCTGGGTAATGTAGATGAATCCAGTTATATACATAATTATATACCTAATTTCTACCTTTAAAGGCCAATTAAAAGAGAGGGTCACTGTAACGGTCACCACCGTTTACGACCTTCCATCAACCCATGACAGCTCATCTGACACTCCAAACGTCCAACAGACATCAGACATCCCATTTCCCAGAATAACGAGACTTGCTCTGTGTTCTGGTTTCAAATGCCAGACAACTTTAATGGCTAGCTCTCAAGTTTATATACAGTTTAAGCATGAAAGGAACAATCAAACTCTCCACCCACACATCACACCCTTGGGGGGCTTCAATACACCTTCAGATGGCTAATTGCTAAACATTCCAGACATCTCGGTGCTGGGCTATAATTATCATGATCTAATCTCTCCACCTGAGAAGTCACATTCCTTCATTAACAGAATTCAAACAAAACACCATCACACAATGCATTCCCCTCAAACCATATATTTAGACAGACGTTCTGTCTCTGCATACAGCTTGACAAGTTCCATTCCACACACAAAACAGTATTTAGCATACATAATTAGAGATCCTGGACCAGACTCAATTAGCATGTCAACAGTCTACACAGAGAGATGAGTCATAGAATAAACCAACACTTTGCAATATGAGCTATCAGTAATGTCCCCTGTCCTGTAATTTAGGATATAATTTCTCAGTCACCCTATGGCCCTATCGGACATAAGGTGACCCTAGACATAAAAGTTATTAATGACGCTGGCACAGGAGTACCCGTCATCCTTCCAAAGTCTCTGTTTGTCCCAGGTCATTCCGTTACAGTCACCTATATAGGAAGCGAGGGGGAGATTGGGGAGGATAATTGATAGGGTGTACAACAAAAGGAGCGATTGGGCAACCATTAAATTAATAGGTTTGAACTGAGCAGGGCGAAGGACCTTAGACCACAACAGTCCTGGGAAAAAGAAAGGCAACATTGAGGAGAATTCAAAACATAGCCAGAGGATATTATTAGACAGTGCATGGTTAATCTAGCTGCTAGATAATAATGCCTAATGAGGCACTCCAATGCCTCCTGTGGCCTGAAATCTGAAAAGAGGGGATCTGCCACAGTGAGGTTTTTTTTTCCCTAGGCAAAAAAAAATCTGTTCAATTGTAGGCAGTCTACAGTAGTTTTGGCAATATAGTGAGGTAGGGCTCTAAAAAAGAGACATCTTGAAAGCAGTTATTAGACCATAACTTGATAAGATTTCTAATTTTATGAAAGATGGGGGGATAAGTTGTGGCCTAAAGAAAGGAATAAGGAACAGACTTAAATGTTGAAAATGTTAATTACACCACTGGAAATGATAATATGTATGAAGGGAAGAGATTAGAGTGTCAGTAAGAATAATGGGCATTGCACTTAGATATATTAACCCCAAGGCCAGAGAGGTTCCAACAAAAACTTTAGTATAGCCAACAGATTGGGAGTGATTGGTAATAGGGGTAGCTTAAAATAAAATAACATGAGAGGTTCGTGGGCAGAGCCTAGTGGGACGCATAATGCCGGGCTAGAGCTCCGCTCTATGCAGAAGAAAACCCGCGGATAACAATCAGAATACCGGGCTTCTCACGAACGTGAGTGCAGACACATCTCCCTAAAAGGTGAGGGAAGCCACCTGAGCAAAAAATGGTACTCGGGGGCGCAAGGAACAAAAATAAAAACAGTACAGGCAGCGGAGCACAGCTGACTAAGAGTGCAGCCAAGAAGGCGCCTGTGTCCTCAGAGAAAATCACCTCAGAGAAGGGGACAAAGCGAGTGACAAAGCCAGCTAAACTTATGGCTTCACACAGTGCATTAAATTCAGAGAGTGAGGAAGAGGAGGTCAAAGAAAGGTCACAAGCCATAAGCCAGGGCTCAGCAGTCCCCTCAGAACTAATGAAGCAATTTGAAAGAATGCTTCACAAAGCCTTGAAAAACACCTCAGACCAAATAACTGCCAGTCTCACAAAAGAGATCAGAGAGATTGGATATCGCACAGAAGCTTTGGAGACTAAAGTGGAAGAAATAGAAATGTATACACAAGATTGCCTGTCAGAAATAGACTCTCTTAAAGAAGAAAATGCAACGCTGCAGAATAGGCTGGAGGATTTTGAAAACCGCGCTAGGAGGTCCAATATTAGACTTAGAGGGATCCCAGAATCAGTCATAGACCTACAAGCCACCGCATTGGCTTTATGCCAAGAACTTCTACCTGGAATAGCGGTAGAAAGACTGGAAATGGATAGAATCCATAGGGCACTCACCCCCAGGAAAACTGATGGTCCTCCCAGGGACATAATAGCTAAGTTCCACTTTTACAAAACAAAGGAACAAATAATGGAGGCTGCCAGAGATAAGAAGAATTTATCATTTCAAGGGCATGAGTACCAGATTTTTGCGGACATATCACAAATTACTATTGCTAAAAGAAGGGCCATGAAACCCCTCCTATTGGAACTGCAGCATCACAATATAAAGTACCAATGGGGTTTCCCCTTCTCCCTGAGATTCACCTATAAAGGAACAAAAATTGTTTGTAGGACACCGGACCAGTTACACCAAGCCCTGCTGGATTTCAAGATTATAGAAAAACCCTCTACAGCAAATACTGCGCGCAGAAGATCAGCATCTACCTCTCCACACAACAGCCCATCTCACCAAGAGCATAACAATGGCATACAACAGACGCACAAACGAGGCAGATTTGTCGCTCAAGCTCAGGACCAGGAAGACACAATGGACTGAACTCCCTTTGCAAGCAGCTACTAATTTTTCTTTTTCTTTACCCATAGCTACATAATTACCCTGAACT
This sequence comes from Rana temporaria, assembly GCF_905171775.1. Lineage (NCBI taxonomy): Eukaryota > Metazoa > Chordata > Amphibia > Anura > Ranidae > Rana > Rana temporaria. Next base: position 226,066,392 of record NC_053493.1, read on the forward strand.
TCTCGATCTCCCTGGAGATGAAGTATTTCTATTTTTTTTTTCATTTATTTTATTTATGTTCTGTCAGCATTCAAATCCTTCACTCCCAAAAGTAGTCACATGGGTAAATGCATATTTTTTCAGTGACTAAGTTTAACGCCAATCTACAGATAGATTTTTCCCCCACCCCATTTTTGCTACCTCCAAAGCAAGTTCCCTGGAAACACTTAAATTATATCAATTTTTGGCAAAAATTTAAGACAACTTGTCTCCTTTTCCTGATAAGAAAATTGAAGAAATTAGACCACATTATCCTGTCACGTGCTTTGCCCACTCTCCATCAAATCTACCACCAAACTCAATTTGCATTTGACTTGTAAGTCAAAGCTAACATACCTCGTTGTCATTAGTTAGGACATCACCCTTGCCCCCCTATACGTCTTATATGGCGTGCCCTGACGCAAAGCCAGAATGCCCAATCCAAAACAAAATTATTAACAATAGCTTTACATACGTATCCATAAGGATACGCATAATAAACTCCAGTATGCGGGCCTTCAATGCATGGATAGTACACATGCCTCACTAAGCTTCTTGCAATAATATGCAGGGATTAGACAAGGGCTCCCTTCCCCCTGATGGGGGAGCAATCCTCCCATCACGGGTCTTACTTGAATGCTCACTTAGTAAGCTGATGCTTAAAGATTTAACACCTAGTAATGTCTCTCATTTTCTTTTTAAGGTTTTTTTTTTTTAAGGTTTTTTTCTCTCAATCCTTCCATATTCCTCCTCCCCATCTGTCTGCGTGGAGTGGGCCGGGAGAACGCTGCTCATGGAATTACGGTAAGAATTGCATGTTGGTTTGGCTGCCATGGCTCCGCTGAATATACTGTCACTTAACATGCAAGGCCTAAACACACCACAAAAGCGCACAAAGGCATTCAGATACTTCCAGGCCAAGAAAGCGCACGTAATTTGCCTACAAGAAACTCACTTCACTCCTACTGCTACCCCTAAATATTATAACGCATCCTATCCACAAGTATACACAGCATCCGCCTCTGTTAAAAAGAGAGGTACCTTAATAGCATTCCACAAGACTACACCATTCACTTTGAAAACAGAAATCAAAGATCCAGAAGGCCGTTACATAATCCTAACTGGGTATATCATGGACACGGCAGTGACTATAGTGTCTTATTACGCTCCTAACATTAACCCTTTGTCATTCATGTCACATCTCTTCCAAGCTATTGAAGCACATAAAGTGGGATCCCTATTCGTATGCAGAGACTCCAACCAGGTCCTCCTCCCTTTCCTGGACAAAACACCCTATTCCCCTCCGAAAAACCAAGCTAAATGGAATTTTGCTAATCTTCTAGCCAAATACAAATTAGTAGACACATGGAGAGAAACTAACCCAACAAAACGTAACTACACGTATTTCTCTAATCCTCATCAATTATTTAGTCGCATAGACCACATATTTTTAACAACTGGAATGCTGCCGGAGGTACTAGCCTCCAGCATTATTCCCATTCCCTGGTCAGATCACAATGCGGTACTCACCACAATAGCATCAGCGATCCCTAAAAATCACGACCCAACTTGGTATCTCCCTGAAATACTGCTCAAACATCCAACTTACTGCTTAGTAATTGAACGGAGCTTAAAAGAGTATCTAGAACTAAATGCGACCCCAGAAATCTCCCCGCTAACACTCTGGGAAGCTCACAAGCCAGTGTTGAGAGGGACCCTCCAACGGCAACTGGGATTCCTTAAGCGTGATCGTAAACAATTAGCAAAACATCTAGAAACAGAACACAATTTAGCATTCTTGGCCTTCCAACAGAATCACACCCCCAATTCTAAAGCGCGTCTCGATAAAGCGTGATTAGAATACGATCTATTCCTCACTGACTCTGCAGATAAAACATTACTTAGGTCCAAACACGCGTTTTATAAAAATGCCAACAAACCAGGAACAAACTTAGCAAGAGCACTAAACTCTATCAATAAAACCTACAATCCAATAAGATTAAAAATTGCAAATAAAAATATCTCCAGCAATCCAATCAAGATAGTGCAAAAATTCAGCACCCAACTAAAGAAACTATACTCGGAAACAAACTTGTTCAACGAAACAGAGGCTAACTCCTTTTATTCTCAAATCAAATTACCGCAATTAAATGAAGCCCAAAAATCACAGCTAGACGAGACAATAACTCAAGAGGATGTAGCAACAGCCATCAAAGATCTTAAATTAAACAAACGACCTGGACCAGATGGGTTCTCAGCTAGATATTACAAACCCTTTATAGATCTAGTCTCCCCAAGGTTGGCAGATGCTTTCAATGACCTGTTAAAACAAAAATCCTTCAGGCAAGAATCGCTAATGGCCACAATTTGTATGATCCCTAAACCGCTTACTGACACTACTCTCAGCGAAAACTACCGCCCAATATCTATGCTGAACACAGACATTAAATTGCTAGGCAAAATACTAGCACAATGTCTAAACAAATTCATTGGATCCCTGATCCACCGAGATCAGGTGGGGTTTATGCCCAAGAGACAGGCGGGGGATAATATACGGAGGGCAAACTTAATAGCATACATCGCCAAAAAGAGAGGAATCCCAGCATATTTTGTCTCCTTAGATATAAAGCAAGCTTTTGATTCAGTTTCTTGGTCATATTTAGAATATAATCTGCAGAAATGGGGATTTGGTCCCAATTATATAAGGTGGGTCCTGGAGCTTTATAAAAACCCTAAAGCTTACGTAAAATACGCAGGGTACAAATCGGATACTTTCAACGTACAAAGAGGTACGAGACAGGGTTGCCCATTATCTCCATTATTGTTTGCCCTCCTTGTAGAACCCCTCGCCCAAAAGATCAGATCCGATCCTACAGTCCTAGGCATAGATTTGGGTGGTATCAAACACAAGATATGTTTATACGCAGACGACATTCTTCTATTTCTCTCATCGCCCCAGGTTTCAGGCCCCAATCTAATCCCAATTCTGAACCAGTTTGCGTCTTTTACGGGTCTCGCAATAAACCCCAAAAAATGCCGGGCCTTAAATATCTCGCTCTCATCCACAGAATTAAGTGCCGCAAAATCAGGTCTTCCTTTTGAATGGCCAGTAAAAAGCATTCCATATTTAGGAATTCACCTGACGGCAGATATATCTGACTTATTCTCACATAATTATCCTTCTCTCCTAAAACAAATAACAAGCCTCTTGAAATCTTGGACCCAACTCCCACTGTCCTGGTTTGGGAAAATAAATGCCATCAAAATGACAATCCTTCCAAAATGTCTTTATCTCTTCAGAGTACTTCCCATCCCAATACCGGCTTACTATCTTAGAATAGTCCAAAGAAGAATTTCTTCCTTCATCTGGGGCGCCTCTAAACCTAGAATTAAACCCCACACCCTTCACCTTCCCAAAGTCAATGGAGGACTTGGGTATCCCAACTTTTTGCTTTATTATCAAGCTGCACAATTAGCAAATCTAACAAAATACCACGCAAAACAAGAATCACCTCTTTGGGTAGCTATAGAAGCGCTAGAAAGTGACCCCATACCAATATCTAACATATTTTGGATCACTCCAGAACTACGTAAACATATAAGCAATCCCATCATTAAACACTCGCTATCCTTATGGGACAAAGTCAAAAATAAAAACCGCCTGCAATCCCCACTAACACCATTACTTTCATTCTTCAAGAATCCGGCATTTTACCCAGCATGGGTCTATCCAGGCACATTCAAAGAATGGGTGAAAAAAGACTGCATTCAAAAATACAAATTTCTAGATTCTTCATCCATCATTCCCTTTCCAACTTTACGCAAAACATACGGTATCCCACAAAGTGAGCTATTTAGGTACCTGCAAATAAAAAACTTTTTCCAACCCCCGGCAGATGCTTCTACTTCATCTACTCAATTATCGGTCTTTGAATCCATATGTAAAAAAGATCCACATGCAAGAAGCTTGATATCTACCCTCTATTCCCAACTAGTAACACAACCCAACACTGGGAAACTTGTATATGTCCGCAGATGGGAGGAGGACTTGGGAGCGGAATTGAGTGACTTGGATTGGAGCCAAATATGGTATAATACCAAAACTGCATCCTCAAACGTGTTAGCGTCAGAAACAAACTACAAGGTGCTTTCTAGATGGTACTTTGTGCCAGCTAGAGTGGCTAAATATATTCAGAATTACTCAGAACTATGCTTTAGGGGATGCTCTAACATAGGCACATATTATCACACCTGGTGGTCGTGTCCGAAAGCTCAAACATTTTGGTCAGAAATTTTTCAATTGGCAAACATACTGACAAACAAGAGTATCTCTTTAGACCCCAAATCGGCTTTACTCAACTTAAAACCTGACAATTTAACGCATATACAATTTAAACTCATAAGGCAGCTCTTTACTGTACAGCTGCCAAGCAAACTCTTGCAAAGGCTTGGAAATCCCCAAACCTGTCAGTAAATGAAGTCTTATCCAGAACAAATAAAGCAATGACACATGCCAAAATGTCGGCCATGGACTCGGATACAATAACCAAGTTTGAAAAAGAGTGGATGCCTTGGATTAATTATACTACTTCTAATACTTTTAATAATGATGTGTTGTTGCCATGGTAGCCCAGCCATCGTGGCGGTAGCTACATTTCTTGCTCAAGTGGAGGCGTCTCCCGGCCTAGTCCTGCAGACTCCCTTACCTTATCCTCCCCTCCTTCCCCCCCCTTTTTATTTTTTGTTCTGACGTTTTGATGTTTGCTGTACATATTCCACTTAAGTTATCTTAGGTCAGTAATATAAGATTGATGCTTCAACTGTTTATATAATAAGTAGACTTACTTAACGGATATATAAGTATGGTATATTAGGCTTCAAATTTTGTTTCAAGTTTTTCTACCTCTTAATTAATCGGTATAAGATTGTTGCAAATTATCCACCAAGGTTATAACGTGCTCATTATACGAAATTTTCAAGATGACGTACTTGCGAAAGAACTTATTCCTTAATTGTAATGTATCTGTGTTATACTGTGGGTTCAATTCTTTGACATTTACAAATAAAGATATTTGACAAGGAAAATAAAAGAACATGGTCCACATATAAACCATGTTTAAATTCTTCCGAACCTCTGGAGTACCCTTTGATGTTGGGATTTTGCCGTATGACACAGGCAAGAGGTTCAATTGTCATAGCAAAAATCAAGAACAATAGGGGAAACCCCTGCCAAGTGCCGCAGCCTAGAGAGAAAAAGTAACACCTAGGGAGTTTAATTCTGGTTTGAGGGGATGTGTATAGTGCCTGAACTGTTCTTGAAAGTACCCTGGAAAACAAATTTGCTCAAAATAGTAGTCAAGTAAGACCAGGTAACACTTGATTATGTCAAGGCTCAATAACAGGACAGGAGAAAGGATTTAGTGATAAGGCACATATTTGCTATCAACATCTCTGGGGGAAACATATAACTTTCAAAAAATATGGTTGTAAAGATTAGCCAATTTAGAGAGAAAGGGAGCTAATTTTTTTATAGTAGGTCATTGTGAACCCATCTGAACCAGGGCTGTTGATGTTGTCAATGATTAGAGATGGGCCAAACAGCACCAGCAGAACTCCCGAACAGGGGAAAAGTTCTGCCCTGAGCTACAAACTCAATTAAAGTATATGGAAGCCGAACATGAGAAATCAAAAGTGCCCATTTTGAGGTCTTACATGCAAACAATTGGCCATAAAATGGGTATGGGGGTTTGGGTACTGCCCTGTGGGATATGTATCAATGCAATTTTTTTTTCAGGAGCAGTAATTTTAATGATGTATAACCACTTCAGCCCAGGAATGTTTTACCCCCTTGATGACCAGGCAATTTTTTTGTGAAATGGCACTTACCGGTAATTAGTAAAACTGACAATTGTGCGGTCGTGTGACGCTGTACCCAATTAAAATGTATGTAATTTTTTCCCACAAATAGTGCTTTCTTTTGGTGGTATTTGATAACCCCTTTATTTTTTTGCACTATAAACATATAGTTTTTTACTTTCTGCTATAAAATATATCCAATTAAAAAAAAAAAATTCTTTATCAATTTAGGCTAATATGTATTCTACTACATGTTTTTGTTTAAAAAAATCCCAAAAGCGTATATTGATTGGACTGCGCAAACGTTATAGCGTCTACAAACAATGGGATATTTTTATGGAATTTTTATGTATTTTATTTTTTTACTAGTAATGGTGGCGATCAGTGATTTTTAGGGGGACTGCGACATTGTGGCGGAAAAATCTGACACCTAACTGACACTTTTGACACTTTTTTTGAGGACCAGTGACACTAATACAGTGATTCAAAGAAAAAAGGGACAAGATGCGCCAATCTAAGTGCAATAAGCCCAAATTTAATGAAGAATATAAATAAAATAAATGTACATGTGCAGTGCCTACTCACAAACAAAAGTAGATAGCAGACACAGAACAAGGATGGATCTGGATGGATCTGAAGAAACAGCTGACGCTGTGAAACGTGTAATCCCATTGGCTGGCCTGGACTCCCACGTCACTTCCGGTGTGACGGCGGGACGCTGCGCTCCACGGTGAATCGCACACCGAATCTCCGTGGCCTTTCTGGTGTTCCTATCCCCGGACATTGAATACCATCAGCCTGCTGCTGCCCGTGATTTGGACACCCGTTAGCTGATACCACCGAATGACTCCAGGCACGCATCTGACCACCGAAAACCTGCACCCCTCCATTCCGGTTCTGTGTCTGCTATCTACTTTTGTTTGTGAGTAGGCACTGCACATGTACATTTATTTTATTTATATTCTTCATTAAATTTGGGCTTATTGCACTTAGATTGGCGCATCTTGTCCCTTTTTTCTTTGAATCTTTCAGAGCTTCGCTTCTGCTTTAGGTGCTGCCGCCAAGTGTCCCTTACAGCCAGTTATATTACTATAATCCAGGACTTTCATGGACATTATCTTTGGACTTGTTTGATTATTAGACTTTTCTATATACCTCAGCCCATTGTGTTTGCTCTATTGGATCATGCGCCACATATCCTCTCTTTTCTTGCATACTAATACAGTGATCAGTGCTAAAAATATGCACTGTTACTGTACTACTGACAGTGACAGGGAAGGGATTAACATCAGGGGTGATCAAAGGGTTAAGTGTGTCCCTCGAAGGTGCTTGCTAACTGTGTGGGGGTGGCTCTGACTGGATGAAGATAGAGATCTTAGAAGGAACACAAGATCTCCACCTTCTTCCCTGCCAGAGCACCATTCTGCCTTTCTGGGGAACGATCGCGGGTGGATGGCAAACATCGGGTCTGCCAGACCCACTGATTGGCATCCCCTATGTCCAATTAGTGTGTGATCGTGCCTCGAGCGGTGCGCACCCCCCCCCCCCACCATTGGATATTGCATGAAATCACATACAGGTACATGATTTTGCACAATAGAGCAGACCCGCCGCAGTAAATATGCAATAAGGGTCTGGTATGGATTTTGGAGGGAGGCCCCCATGCCATATATACCAGACTCTTTGGGGCTGGTATGGATTGGATGGACCCCCACACCATTTTTCTTTTGCTATTTTTATTGAAAAAACAAATTATGCTGTCAGCGAGGCAGCCCATTGACAGCTGATGACTCATCGGATGTTAAGGAGGCTGCAGCCCCCCACTCCTTAACAAACAGCTTTTTCTGCACCCTGATTTGCCAAAGCTGTGTCCAATCAGGGCACAGAATACACTAGACATGTGCACAATAAACATTTCTTTGTTTTTGTTTCATTTGGTCTCGTTCTGTAGGTTCGTAAAGATTTGTAATTTCGTAAGACACAAGTTTTCCTATTCGGACCCGTTCGTATTTTCGTAACAGTTTTATTTTCGTTTATACTGAATGATTTGTAATTCTGTCTAATTTATTTTCGTTGATTCGAAATTGGTAATTTTGTTAGATAATAATTTTCGTAATTTTGTACTTTTGTAAATACATTGCAACACGCGGCTAATCCATTGTAAGATAGACTTTCTCTTAAGCCGCGTACACACGGTCGTAATTTTTGCCAACAAACTTCAAAATTAGCGTTTTCCCAAAAATAAGACCGTGTGTACGCTCCATCGGACAAACTTTTTCTGTTTCAAAAGTCCAGCAAACTCCCTTCGGACAAAAATCCACGGAAAAGTTTGTTTGAAGCCTGATTGTGTGTACGAGGCTTTACACTGTCCAATGTGACTCAGCACAAAAGAGATAAGCTGATTGGCTAAGATATTAAGTATATAAGATATAATAACCCATTCGAAAAGAACGATATGAGTACACAAATTTACGAACAGACAAAGAAACGGATTTACAAAACACACAAATGAAAATACGAACATATGAATGAAAATACAAACAGACAAAGGATTTAAAATACGGAATGCAAATAGTTTGTTATGGATGTCATTTTCGTTCTTTTGCTGTTTCGGTGTTTCGTATTTTAGTAAGATTGTCCAATCGTGCGTTCATATTTTCGCTTGTTCGTTATTTTGCTTATTTGTAATTCTTTAATTTTCGTATTTTGGTTCTTTCAGCTTTTCGGATGTTCAAATTGATCCGAATGTACGAATACTAACAAATTCATACAAAAATCCATTCGTTACGAACGGGAACGCACATGTCTAGAAAGCACTGTGCAGCGTGCAGTGCATTGCAGGGAATTCGGCAGGCCGTACACCCACCAAACACCCTGCATATTGGGGTGTTCCCTGAATGGGGCTAACAGCCAATATTCAACCTGAACGCATGCTCGGGCTGAATTGTTTGCCCAACACTACCAATGATTTCATAGTTTCTTCCATTTTCTGAGAGGAACAAGGGACATTAAGTGAACAGAGTTGTTTAGGAGACAGTTAAAGTGGAATATTATCAAGCTAAGCATTTAAGGAAGGGTTAGTAAGAGATTCAGGGGAAGAGAGTAGAGAATGGTAAAAAGAAGTAAAAAAGTCTAAAACGTCCTTGGGGTGGGGTGTCAGACTTGCACGTTCCTGACCGATGAGCCCAATGGAGCAGAGGAAGGTCTCCCGTACGTGTCTGACTCGTGGCCCCTGGTAGTGTAGACAGGAGATACAAGAGTGCCGAGTGGTAAAAGAGCCTGGCAGGTATTTTCAGGAGAAACAGCTCTGGATCCAGATGCAGAAGGGATAAAGACTCACTTGGCAGCAGGCAGGCAGACAGGTAAAGAGATGAGTAAGGCTGAGCAGATTGGTCAGGTCACAGGCAGGGTTGGCAATGGTCGGGCAACAAGGTACAGAGTAGGGATGAGCCAAACACCCCCCAGTTCGGTTCGCATCAGAACATGCGAACAGGCAATACATTTTTTCGAACATCCGAACACCATTAAAGTCTATCAGACACAAACATGAAAAATCTAAAGTGCAAAATTTTATGGCTTATATGCAAGTTATTGTCATAAAAAGTGTTTAGGGACCTGGGTCCTGCCCCAGGGGACATGTATCAATGCAAAAAAAAGTGTTAAAAACTGAAGTTTTTTTGGGAGCAGTGATTTTAACCGCTTAGGGTCCGCCTCCTGCACATATACGTCGAAAGAATGGCACGGACAGGCATATCAACGTACCTGTACGTCCCCTTTACATGCATATCCGTGTGGTCGCGCGCTACTGGCAGGCACTTGTGATGCTTCCGCCATCCCCGTGGGTCGGACCGCGGGTCCCGCAAACTCGATCATCGCAGGGATCCCCGTAATTGTCTCACGGAGGTATAGAGTGGGGAGATGCTTGTATAAACAAGCATCTCCCTGCTCTGACTAGTGACAATGACACTGATCTCGGCTCCGTGTACTCAGAGCCGAGATCAGTGTCATGTGACACAGAGCCCATCCCCCCAACAGTAAGAAACACTATGCAGAGAACACTTAACCCCTACAGCGCTACCTAGTGGTTAACCCCTTCGCTGCCAGTGTAATTTTCACAGTAAACAGTTCATTTTTATAGCACTTTTCGCTGTGAAAATTACAATGGTCCCAAAAATGTGTCAATAGTGTCCGATGTGTCCGACATAATGTTGCAGTCATGAAAAAAATCACTGATCGCCGCCATTACTAGTAAAACATATTTTTTTATAAAAATGCCATAAAACTATCCAATATTTTGTAAACAATATAACTTTTGCGCAAACCAATCAATAAATGCTTATTGCAATTTTTTTTTACCAAAGATATGTAGAAGAATACGTATCGGCCTAAACTGAGGAAAAAAAATATTTTTTTTATATATTTTTTGGGGATATTTATTATAGCAACAAGTACGAAATATAAAAAAAAAAATCAATATTGTCGCTCTATTTTTGTTTATAGCGTAAAAAATAAAAACCGCAGAGGTACCAAATACCACCAAAAGTAAGCTCTATTTGTGGGAAAAAAAAGGACATTCATTTTGTTTGGGAGCCATGTCGCACGACCGTGCAATTGTCCTTTAGCTGCAAAATGGTCTGGGCTTAAGTGGATAATAATGATTAAAGTGAAACAATAAAAGTGAAATATTCCCTTAAATTTTAAACCTGGGGGTGTGTATAGTATGCCTGTAAAGTAGCGCTTGTTTCCCATGCTTAGAACCGTCCCTGCACAAATTGGCATTACTGAAGGAAAAAAAGTAATTTAAAAGTACTCACGGCTGTAATTAATTGTCGGCTCCTGGCAATACAGAGAAAAGTAATTGAAAGTCATTGAGAAAAAAAAATGTGTGGGGGTCCCCCCAAATTCAAAGACCAGGCCCTTTAGGTCTGGTATGGATATTAAGGGAAACCCTGCGTCAAATAAAAAAAATGGATGATCTCCTCTCCAGGCTCCATCGATGATGTCCAGCACAGCGAGGAACAGCATCCTGTCTCCACGGAGACACCCCGGGAATGACGTTGCGGCAGCCTGACAGGTCTCTTATGTAGCTGAGGACAGGGCCACCCGTCATGTGACCCGGCCCCCTCTGATGCATAGAGGAAACCCAGGCTTTCCCAGTGACGTGACGGATGACCCTGCCCCCTCTGATGTAACACAGGTTTCCCGATTTTTGGGGGGAACTCCACGCCATTTGTTTTTTAATTTGGCACGAGTTCCCCTTTAAATCCATACCATAGCAAATACAATCCATAGTCCTGAAGGGTCTGGTATGTATATTTGGGGGGGACCCCACATATTTTTTTTTATTATTTGATGCAGGGTTCCCCTTAATATCCATACCAGGGCCTGGTAATTGAATTTGGGGGGGACCCCCAAGCATTTTTTTATCAATGACTTTCAATGACTTTTGTCTCTGTATTGCTGGGAGCCGACAATTCATTACAGCCGCGAGTACTTTTAAATGGCTGTTTTTCCTTCAGAAATTACAGTTTGTGCAGGGATAGGTCTAAGCATGGGAAACAAATGCTACTTTACAGGCATACTATACACACCCCCCAGGTACGAAGTTGAAAGGAATATTTTACTTTTATTGTTTCACTTCAAGCATTATTAAAATCACTGCTCCCAAAAAATTTCAGTTTTTAAAACTTGTTTTTGCATTAATACATGTCCCCTGGGGCAGGACCCAGGTCCCCAAACACTTTTTATGACAATAACTTGCATACTGTATACTGTAAGCCTTTAAAATTAGCACTTTAGATTTCTCCCATAGACTTTTACAGGGTTTTCCGCGGCTTTTTCGAATTTGCCGCGAACACCTCTAAATTGTTTGCTGTTCGCCGAATGGGCAAACAGGCAATGTTCGAGTCGAACATGAGTTCGACTAGAACTCGACGCTCAGTACAGAGGAACAGGCAGGTTCAGGGTCAAGGCAAGCTGAGGTCAGGTGCAGGCGGAAGACTAAGGGAAAATCCAAGTAACAAGCCGGGTAGTCAGGAGGTCAAAGTACAAAGCAGATAACGGGAACAAGGGACACAGATCAGACAGCACCGATGCAAGGTGCACTGACAGTTCAAATAGACTGATTGGCACTTAAGTGCCGCACACATGCACGTGCCACACTCGTTTAGCCTTAGACCTCATCAACGTTCTCCCTTTATCTTTAAAATAACAATGCATCTAATCAAGAACATCTTTGGGTAATTTCCTGAATATCTGGGGTGTAGTTATAAGAATGGAATTTGTATAAGTAGGCTGAGGCCATACTGATAAGATGTCCTCTCATCATTGCTTTGAGGGCAGTCTAAAGAAGAGGGGGAGCAGATACACCGACCCAGCATGCACTGATCTGTGATGTCGCAAGGGGGTTTTGCCACCTGATGACGTCTCCATGTGGCCCCTTTCTTACTTATATAAGAACTGTCAAACAGTGGTGGAGGCATTCAGCGGTCAGTCGTCAATGAGTGCAGAACAATTTTTCTTTTTTGGGTGTGATGGGCAGCATTATTGACAATGGATTTACATCAGGGGACACTGCTTTTTTTTAATAATAGTCAAAAACTGCCTCTGTTTTTTACTACAGAGACATATATTCATTCATTCACATAAGGAAGGGGTGGGATCTGGGGGCACCCTTCTTAAAGGGAGCTTCCATATTCCGATAAGCCCCCTGCCCGCAGACCCCCACAACCACAGCCCAGGGTCATGAGAAAGAGGCCCTTGTCCTCATAAACATTGGTTGGGGGGCAGAGCCCACCACTGCCACAAAGCACCCCCCTGTGTTGAGGGCAAGTGGCCTGGTATAGTTCAGGAGGGAAGACACTCATGTGTTCCCACCCCCCATTTCCTGACCTGCCAGGCTGCATGCTCAGATAAGGGACTGACCCCTTGTTTTTGTTTTTTTTTGTTAATTTTTTAATAGCTGGGTGCCGGCAATTGCAACCGTGAGTGAATTTAAATGTGATTTGACTCTTTATTTTCTTTATAAATATAATTTTTGCTGCAGCATGTTTTATGCATGCTACACCCAGGCACTATATTGAAAGGAATTTTTCATTTTTATTGTTGCACTTTAAGCATCATTTAAATCACTGCTTCTGAAAAAAACTATTGTTTTTTGTTTAATTGTTTGCATTGATACATGTCTCCCAGTGCAGTACCAAGACCCCCATGTCCATTTATGACCAATTACTTGCATATAAGTGTTCAAAATGGGCTCTTTTCCTGTTCAGCTCTCATGGACTTCAATGGGGTTTGCAATTTGGGTTAGAACTTTTCCCCTGTTTGAGAGTTATGCTGCAAAACTTAGTGCCGCTGGTTTGGAAAAATAGTGTTATATTGAAAAAGGGGACATGGTCTTATCCCAGTAAATAAAGACCTATAAGTTGAATATTGATTGCAGGTAAGGTAGCAGAGGGTTTACTAATAGAGTATATACAAAAATATTATTAAATAACTTGGAATATCAATGGATCGGCAAAAGGCAAATGTAGTGCCTATATTTAAAACAAGGTAATGGTCTTCTTCCACTTAATAAAGACCTATCAGTTGTCTATTGTAGGTAAGGTATAAGAGTGTTTACCAATAGACCATATTATTTGCCAGAAAAAAATAATCATGGCTTTATAAAAGAGCAAAGTTGTTAAATAAATAAAATGTATTTTTAATGAGGAAGTAAACTGCAACTTACAAATGAGTAACTGTGGATGTAGTATGTTTAAATTTTGCTAATATGCTTGACTTGGATCTCCAAAAACAGCTAACTTTTATGTTAAGGTTTATTATAAGCTTGGAAAATTGCTTTTAATGTGGTACATTTGGACTTTGTTGTATTTGACACGGTTCTTTACAGAAAAAGAGTCAGCATGACAACCAGCATCTAGTTTTTGCAGAATGACAAGTCAATAATGTCAGGATCCATGTTTCTCTCATGAAAACATTCTTTAAAAATGTCTCTTATAACAAAATCTCTTAAGAAAGCATTGACATACATACATAGTGATAATGAAAATTGTATAGTTATAATATATTTATTGTTTGCAATAAAAATCTGCATATGCTTTCCTTTTTTTTTTGCTTTTTTGTTTTCTGTAGTAAGTACCCTATTATTGGTATAAGGATGAAAATATGATGGCAGTAGAACAGAAAGAAATATGAGTTATCATCTGGGAAATAAAGCACACAATGCTGCTGACAAATAAAGAAGAATCAGGCAACAGCAAAACTAATGCAATTTGTTTGAAGCAGACACTATTACCACTGGGCAGTTCATATATTTTTTATCTTCCAGTTCTATAAAATATAACATTATTACTAGCACAATTTTAGATTCCTACAGTTTAGCATGTCAGGTTATTTTTTGTTTATTAGACCTTCTTTTTTTGGTTTGAGTTTATTGAATGTATAAATATGAGTAGCTTCTTGATGTAATGTGAAAAAAAAATGCTATGTTTTAGGTAAATTATTTGAATATATAATATACAGTATATGTATATTGAAAGTAAACATTAAAGAACAAAGAAAAATGTGCATTCATAACAATGCCTTTGTAGATACACAGATGGAGAATAAAAGAAATACAGAATTACCAGTATTTCTCGCATGAGTAATATGATCTGAGATAGAAAGGAGGATGGTGGCTGAAATATGCTTACATGCCCTAATATTGTTATGGATAACTAAATTAGAACCCCATGATATTGTGAGTTAACTGTTGCTAAACAAAATAGCTGATAATACAACTGAGCAATTAAGAAAACATGCATACAGTCATTAAGCTAAAATTTCATGCACTTGATGTAGAAAGACAGTAGAAGGAAATTTGTCCTCAGTCCTCATAAGGTACCTGACTGATATCAGGTTTGTTTTGAATCCAAGAGTTGAGGAGAGGGGGATATACTGTAATGTACTGTATGTTCACCTACCCACATTGCAGGACCAGTCTATACTTTAATGGACTGATCTAATGACCTTTGGCTTATTACAATGGATGTGCAAGATGTTATGGGTGTTTTACCACTTAAGACCCAGACCATTATGCAGGTTAAGGACCTTGCCCCTTTTTGTGATTCCGCACCGCGTCGCTTTAACTGACTATTGCGCAGTTGTGCGACGTGGCTCCCGAACAAAATTGGCGTCCTTTTTTTCCCACAAATAGAGCTTTCTTTTGGTGGTATTTGATCACCTCTGCGGTTTTTATTTTTTGCGCTATAATCAAAAATAGAGCGTCAATTTTGAAAAAAATGCAATATTTTAGATTAAATAATCCCCCAAAAATATTTTTAAAAAAGAAAAAATGTTCCTCAGTTTAGGCCTATACGTATTATTCTACTTATTTTTGGTAAAAAAAATCGCAATAAGCGTTTATTGATTGGTTTGCGCAAAAGTTATAGCGTTTACAAAATAGGGGATAGTTTTATGGCATTTTTATTAATATTTTTTTTTACTAGTAATGGCGGCGATCAGCGATTTTGTTTTTGTGACTGCGACATTATGGCGGACACATCGGACACTTTTAGCACATTTTTGGGACCATTGTCATTTTCACAGCGAAAAGTGCTATAAAAATGCACTGATTACTGTGAAAATGACAATGGCAGTGAAGGGGTTAACCACTAGGGGGCGCTAAGGGGCAAAGTGTGCCCTAAGAGAGTGGTTCTTACTGTAGGGGGCGTGGCTGTAGGTGTGACTTTACTGATCATCGTTCCCTATAACAGGGAACAGACGATCAGTGACACTGCCACACAGAAGAACGGGGAAGGTGTGTTTACACACACCTCTCCCCGTTCTTCAGCTCCTGTGACCGATCGGGGGACAATGGTGGCGATCGGGTCTGCATGTCCCACGGGCGCGGTCACAGAGCTTCGGACTGGGTCACGCGCGACCCACGGCTGGGCTCTTAAAGGCAACGTACAGGTGCGTGCCTGTGCCCAGCTGTGCCATTCTGCCGACGTATATGTGCAGGAGGCAGTCCTTAAGTGGTTAAAAAGGATAACATTAAGCATGGACCAAACTGAAGGAATATATATACCATATACTGTAAACATGTTGGAAGGAGATGCTTACAATATGCTCATCACCAGTAACAGAAGAAAAATGTGTAAAGGAGAAGTATGGCCAATGCTCTTTTAGCCATATGTCTCCTGTGGATCACAAGCGTGCATTTAGTTTTGAACTCTTGTGATCCACATTCAGCCATCAGCGGTCAAGACTATGCAGGGATCTCAACAATAATGTTGTGATCCACCCAGATGCCTGACTGGGAGCCTGCTCAGTCCCCCAGTGCACTGCTGAGAGCCTGAATCACACAGTCCGGCACTCTAGTGAGCACTGGAGGGGCAGAGTTCAGATTAGACCTGAGAACTGAATGATGATCAGTGGTCTTTGGTCACTCAGGGCCTGATCCACAAAAGGGATACGCCGGCGTATCTACTGATACGCCGTCGTATCGCTGTTTCTATCTATGGAACTGATCCACAGAATCCACAGAATCAGTTTCACATAAATAGGCAGAAGATCCGACATGTGTAAGGGACTTACACTGTCGGATCTTAGGATGCAGTACCGCAGCCGCCGCTGGGGGCATTTCTCGTCGAAATCCAGCGTCGGGTATGCAAATTAGCACTTACGGAGATCCACAAAGCTTTTACGCTTCGTTTTTTCTCCGTAAGTATTAGTTTGCCGTCGCAAAATTAGGGCTGCTTTTACAAGGTGTAAACTTAGTACATCATGTAAAAGTAGACCCTTCTATCCCGCGTCGCTGTCATTTATTTTTTTTAAAACAATTTTTTCCCGCCGCAACTCTTTTTTTTTTTTTACGCCCGTCGTGATTCTCAAAACCCGGCGCAACATAAAACCGCGCAAAGCACATCGGGAAAATAACGTCGGGAGCATGCGCAGTACGTCCGGAGCGCGCCTAATTTAAATGGGACTCGCCCCATTAGATTAGGAACGCCTTGCGCCGGACGGATTTAAGTTACACCGCTCAAAATTTCTAGGTAAGTGCTTTGTGGATCGGGCACTTAGGTAGAGATTTTGCGGCGGTGTAACTTAAACGGGAAAAATTAAGTTACGCCGGCTTTTTGTGGATCAGGCCCTCAGTTCTCAGGCCCCGTACACACGGCCGAGGAACTCGACGTGCCAAACACATCGAGTTCCTCGGCGAGTTCAGCCCTGAAGCCGCCGAGGAGCTCGGCGGGCCGAGCTCTCCCATAGAACAACGAGAAAATAGAGAACATGTTCTCTATTTTCTCGACGAGTTCCTCGGCGGCTCCATCGGGCCGAAAGTGTACACACGACAGAGTTTCTCGGCAGAATCCGGCTCTGACCGAGTTTCTCACTGAATTCTGCCGAGAAACTCTGTCGTGTGTACGGGGTATGCAGCCATCTAGGTGAGTATGATTGTTTATTATTTTAGATTCCTGCACTTCTCTTTTAACCTGTTCCATTAGAGGGAGTGGACTTTTAATTGCTGGTTAACCCTTGTGCGTACAAAAAAATGCAGGTAAAAACTTAGATAGAAGCATTTGTGTTTCTTTACATGTTTACCTGGATTTTTATGCACATTTTTTTAAACTCATATTGCATTTAGCTGCTTTTTTTCTGTGAGTTTTCTGACTATTGTGTTATCATTTCCTTTTCACTAAAAAATACAATAAAGTTATTATTAGCAGACACAAACACAATATAACTTACAAAAACACTGCTACATCTGAAAAATAAAACTGTATTGGGATAATAAATAAAGCCCTGTATGTGAATGAGGTCTTGGGGCTCATTCACATGGGTGCTGTTGCCTGTACAGTGTGAACCAGATTTGTTGTATGTGGCTAGAGCAGGGAGCCTATGTTACGCTATAGGGTTGCAGATACTGTATGAACACAGCTGCAGGTCCAAATTTGACAGGCATGTGGATGCACCTGTATGGCTCCAAACACTGAGGCCTCGTACACACGACCGAACATGTCTGCTGAAACTGGTCCGCGGACCAGTTTCCGCGGACATGTCCGACTGTGTGTACGGCCTAGCGGACCGGATTCCTGGGCTAGCGGACAGGTTTCCAGTGGAAAAATGTTTCTTAGCATGCTAAGAAACATGCAAAAGGCAGAAAATGTAATGGGTAATGGGTCCAATACAGTCCTGCAGCAGCGCTGCAAACTCTACGTTTGCTGTGATCCTATACAGTGTAGAGGTAGAGAAGATGTGCTCCAATCACCATTGTTGTTCACCACATGGGGGATAGGAAACCCCTTCAGGGGATACACTTACCAGATGGTAGATAAGAAACAGCATGTAATCCACCTCACTAGTAATTGTCAGACTTTCACCATAATCATGATATTCAGCATGTATGAGGAAAAGAAAGCTCATATAGAGTAGTAACGTTTGGATAATTTATTGAAAAAACTCCCCCAAATATGCTTTCCCCTTCAATACTATGCGTACCACATAAAATTAAAAACAGGCATGTAATATATTAGTGTTTGCCTCACGATTGTTGACCCTGAAGACCGCTCTGTCTAGTTTCCTCACGGCGGCTTCCTGGTTCCTTCCTCGTGGAGCGCAAACGTCATTTCCGGTTGTTGTGTTTGGAGAGTCACGCCCTGACGCGTTTCGTCACTTCCGGACTTCAACTGAGGGGACCGTTTTCATCGGACATGTCTGGTCGTGTGTACGAGGCCTGACAGTGTGTATTCAGAGCCACTCACCCTAACCTGCACACCTGTCAAATTAGGACCCATGTCTGGGGGCTTGTACATCAGCTGCACCCATATTGAGTAACAGGCAGCTCCAGCTATACAAACAAACTGCTAATTCACACTGCATGTGAAAAAGAATTTGTGTGAATGAACCCTTCTGTCTTTGCAGATGACACCAAGCTATGCAGTGGAATAACGTCCTTGCAGGATGTCTCCAATTTACAAGCCAACCTCAATGCTCTGTCTAATTGGGCGACTGAGTGGCAGATGAGGTTTAATGTAGATAAATGTAAAGTTATGCACTTGGGGGCTAAGAATATGTATGCATCATACATACTAGGGGGAGTACAACTGGGGGGATCTGTAGTGGAGAAGGATCTGGGGGTTTTAGTTGATCATAAGCTCAATAATGGCATGCAATGCCAAGCTGCGGTTTCCAAAGCGAGCAAAGTCCTTTCTTGTATTAAGAGAGGTATGGACTCCAGAGACAGAGATATCATTTTGCCCCTGTACAAATCATTAGTAAGACCTCATCTGGAATATGCAGTTCAGTTTTGGGCACCAGTTCTCAAAAAGGACATTGGAGAACTGGAGAAAGTGCAGAGAAGGGCAACCAAACTGATAAGAGGCATTGAGGAGCTCAGCTATGAGGAAAGATTAGAAGAACTAAATTTATTCACTCTTGAGAAGAGGAGAATAAGGGGGGATATGATCAACATGTACAAATATATAAGAGGTCCATACAGTGAACTTGGTGTTGAGTTATTCACTTTACGGTCAACACTGAGGACAAGGGGGCACTCTTTACGTCTAGAGGAAAATAGATTTCACCTCCAAATACGGAAAGGTTTTTTCACAGTAAGAGCTGTGAAAATGTGGAACAGACTCCCTCCAGAGGTGGTTCTGGCCAGCTCAGTAGATTGCTTTAAGAAAGGCCTGGATTCTTTCCTAAATGTACAGAATATAATGTACTAAGATTTGTAGGTAAAGTTGATCCAGGGTAAATCCGATTGCCTCTCGGGGGATCAGGAAGGAAATTTTTCCCCTGCTGTAGCAAATTGGATCATGCTCTGCTGGGGTTTTTTGCCTTCCTCTGGATCAACTGTTGGTATGGAGTTGGGTGTATAGGATTTTACTGTGTTTTTTATTTTGTTTTTTTATTTTTTGTGGTTGAACTGGATGGACTTGTGTCTTTTTTCAACCTGACTAACTATGTAACTATGTAACTATGTAACCCTTCATTTTCTTTACATTAATACTTATTTATAAAAAAAAGTAATTATTTGTTGCATTTTTTCTGTTATTTTTTTTTTACAATTGTATTTTTTACAATTTCATTCAGAGAAGGAAGGGGTCTGTAAATTACATATATATCGGCCCTTCCTCCTGCTCTCCATCCTGAATCCCCCGCAGCATCTGGTGGAATAGAAGAAGAGGGAAGCTGGCAGTGCTGCAAGCAGTTGAAGCCATGGAAGGGAGATTTTTTTTTGTAATTTCCCCCCCCCAGCTGCACTGAATGCCCCCAACTGTCAGATTTACCCTGATGCTTGGGCCTCCCTGTGTGAGCCCCTGGCCTCCCTCACAGCACTGCCAGCTTGCCTCCTCTTCCCCACTGGCAGCTAGGGGGATCTATTGAAGATGGAGAGTGGGGGAAGGGCTGGTAAATATGTAATTTAAGGCCCCTTTCTTGTCCGAATGAACAGAGTGAGTGATCGATACCTCACATGTATTATGATGTTTGGTTAGAATGAAATATTACATATTAATCCTTCCTACGTGCAAGCTGGAAGCCTAGTTGAAAATAAATAAATACATAAATACACAAATAAATAAATAAAAACCTTCAGCTTGCACATATTTAACCACTTCAATACCGGGCTTTTATACCCACCTCAATACCGGGCCTATTCTGGAACTTCTCTCCTACATGTACAAATCATGTACAAATCATCATTCTTTTGCTAGAAAATTACGCAGAACCCCCAAACATTACATATGTTTTTTTTTAGCAGACACCCTAGGGAATAAAAGGACGGTCATTGCAACGTTTTATCTTGCACGGGATTTGCGCAATCATTTTTCAAACGCCTTTTTTTTGGAAAAAAATTGTTTCATGAATTAAAAAAATAACAAAACAGTAAAGTTAGCCTAATTTTTTTGTAAACTATGAAATATTATGTTACACTGAGTAAATAGATACCTAACATGTCACGCTTAAAAATTGCACACACTCATGGAATGGCGCCAAACTTCAGTACTTAACAATCTCCATAGGCAACGCTTTGAAATTTTTTACAGGTTACCAGTTTAGATTTACAGAGGCGATCTAGTGCTAGAATTGTTGCTGGCACTGTAACGCACGCGGCGATACCTCACATATGTGGTTTAAACGGCGTTTACATATGATGCCTCTAACATATGATGCCAAAGAGGAAAATAGAGCAGGAACTAGTTGTCCACCCGTCTTGAACATAAAAGGATGATAATAAATAAGTGGCTTGACATTTGTGATCAAGCCACTTATTTATTATCATCCTTTTATGTGGAAGACTGGTGGACAACTAGTTCCTGCTCAATTTTCCTCTTTGGGAGGGGGGGATGTCCTCTCCCGCCGCCTATAAGAACGATCAAGCGGCGGAATGATCATTCTTATGTTGCACAGAATCACCGACACCAACGAATGATATCTGAATGATGCCTCTAGCTGCAGGCATCATTCAGATATCCCCCCACAAAGCCCAGGACGTCATATGACATCCACCCAGAATGGGAGATCCCATCTGTGGACGTCAAATGACTATGGGCGGGTATTGAAGTGGTTAAACATAGACTTTTTTCTTTTTGCATTTTTATGCATGTGTCAGGAACCCCGCCACAGAACAGGGATTTATTTAAACAGTGCACCAAATTAGTGATGAGCTGAACACCCCCCGTTCGGTTCGCACCAGAACCTGCAAACAGACCAAAAGTTTGTGTGAACTTTAGAACCCCGTCAAAGTCTATGGGACTTGAACTTTTAAAATCCAAAGTGCTAATTTTAAAGGCTAATATGCAAGTTATTGTCCTAAAAAGTGTTTGGGGACCCGGGTCAGGCCCAGGGGACATGTATCAATGCAAAAAAAAGTTTTAAAAATGTCAGTTTTTTCGGGAGCAGTGATTTTAATAACAGTGAATTGTTGGCTCCCGGCAATACAGATATGGGGCAGTGAATGCGAAAAAGCGTCAGTATCTGAATCCATCTTCGCGTAGAATACCAGTTATCTACACTCAAATTCATGAGAGTGTCGATAACCCCCCTGCACGCCCAATCGTGAACGGCATTGGGTCGGTCACGGCGAGGCATGGGGAATACCTTGATCAGTTTCTCCAGCCTAGTGTCAAAAGTACTAGGGCTTATCTTAAGGATACAAGTGACCTTCTGCGGTTGCTGGAGGGGGTTGAGTTGAAACCAGCTTGCCAGACCTTTCTAGTAACCTCTGATGTAAGTTCACTTTACACCATCATACAACACGATGATGCCTTATTGTCACTTAATTGGGCATTGAGCAGACACAAGGATATACCGGATGTGCAGAAATGATTTTTGGGTAAAGTGCTGGACTTTTGTATGGCCCATAACTATTTCTGGTATCATGACCAGTTTTTCTCCCAGCAGGTAGGCGTGGCTATGGGAGCGAAGTTTGCCCCTAGCCTCGCCAACCTGTTTATGGCGGAATGGGAGGATAGACATGTGTTTAATGAATCCAGACCAGAGTTGAAAGTCTATAGAAGGTTCATAGATGATCTCCTATTTGTATGGGAGGGGTCAAAGGAATCAGTGGAGATGTTTTTGAAACACCTAAATCATAACACCAACAACATCGTATTAGATCATGTAATCAGTGAACAGGAAGTAAATTTCCTAGATTTAACTATTATGAAGACTGGGAATGTGGTTAGTACAAAGGCTTACTTCAAGCCCACTGACAGAAATAGCTATTTGGCTATAGGTAGTGGACATCACCCAGCGTGGATAAAAACATCCCTAAGGGCCAGATATTGAGGATCCGCCAAAATTGTACAACATCTATTGACTTTTTAACGCAGGCTAACATATTGGGGAATAAGTTCTTACAGAAAGGATATAAAGAGGACTTCATTAATAACACTGTTGCCGAGGTAGCATTAATGCCTAGGGAACAGTGTTTAAGAAAGAAGGAGGATGTGGTCACTAATCACTCACATCAGTTGGGTTTCATATCAGACTTTCACTATCAATATAAAGAGATAGAAGGCATTTTCCGTAAGCATTGGGATATTCTGTGTAGGGACAGACATTTTTGTGAAATCCTACCAGAAAGACCGAAGTTCGTTTTATAGGAGAGCCCCAAACTTTGGGGACCGGGTGGTATGGAAAATTTTAGACCCACCGAAAAAGGAGAACCTTAGTGATGATTTCAAAGGCTTTTACTCCTTTCGCAGATGTATTTGCTGCAGGACAGTGAAAATTAACAATAGGGGTAAGAAGGAGTTTTCAGATAAGGATGGTCATGTTTATGAGATAGAACAGTGTATCACCTGTAATTCATCCTTTGTGGTGTACCTCTTGTGGTGCCCATGTGGGCTGTATTATGTGGGGAGAACTAAGCGTCTCCTTAGGATACGCATAGCTGAACACTTGGCTAATATTAAGAAAGGGTTTATACATCATAGTGTTTCCCTACATTTTAAGGATAAACACAACAAAGACCCTTCAGTTCTCCAATTTTGTGGCATTGACTGCACCTTTTCTGCTTGGAGGGGTTCAAATCAAGTGAGGGAACTCTCTAAGAGAGAAACTAAGTGGATATTTCTCCTCGGGAGTCTCCACCCTAGAGGATTAAATATTGAACTTGACCTAAACTGCTTTATTAGTAATTCCTAATTTAAAATTTTGGTTATTACCATTAGTTATGAAGACACCGGTCTGTTGATTTGGGGTATAGTCTTCAATTTTGACAGATGGTGTGATTGCATTAGGTAATTTATTCGCTTGACCTAATACGTAACTTTTAAAAGAAGGACAGTTTAATAATATTTAGTAATATCTTATGGTATTCATATTCACATTGGATATATGGGTATATCAATATGCCCCCAAAAAATATCCTCAGATTGGTGTATTATAGTAATTTGAATTTTTCTTAATTTAAGGTTTTGAACGATTCATATATTGCTTAGATCCATTGTGCACTTATATCTGATAATTTGCAATGATTTAAATTATGTAACAACTGTGATGCATTTTGATTAATCAGTTTCCTATGACTACTTTATGTGTGTTGGGGCTTGTTGTATTATGGTTGTGGGGACACGAATTGCGCACTGACGTAACATGATCCGTGTAACACATATGGTTGGTTATAGGAGCGAGGAATGCGCACAGAAGTGGCGTGGCATACGTCCGGGTTGACTATTAGACGTGCAGACGTAACGTGATATGCGTCCGGGTCAATCAGCGGATGGTGTATAACGGGGAGGCTATGAGACCGTGTAACCAACCCTATTTGAAGAAGTCCTGAGCGACGAAACTGGTCTAGGGGAAGTTTACACGGCATACCAGGAAAACGTCCGAGTACCGACCACCGCGTGTTTTTAGTGCTTTTTGAAGTGACGAGTGAGACGAACAGAGCAGGGGGTGAGACCGACGGTTTAATTTTAGGTCCGCCGAGACCATAATACAACAAATTAATTACCTGTGGTATGGTACCCGCTGCTAAGTTCACTGTTGAAGTGCCCTTATTTGCTGTGCTAAATGTGAGTGCAATGTGTAAAGCCTTTTTTATTGGTTTTAAATAAATGAGTTTGATATACTTCACTATTGGAGTCACTTTTACTTTTCCATGTGGAGCAACGTTTTGACTTGGGAGAACACTGGTGGAATTGATTATTTCATGTGGAGATATATTCAGCTTTTTTGCCAAGCATGAGAATGCAAGGCATATCCTATTGGTAAGCACAATTCCTGTGGGTGTGGAGTCACTGAGCACTTTGGTGTGGTGAAAGGTCTCAATCAAGAAGATTATTTAAGAAGACCTTTTCTTTGGACACTTTATTTGTTTTCACTTGGAGTCTAATCACATATGAATTTGTCTTGTCGAAATTATTTTCACTCCTTACATTACTTATTATAATTTGTCACATATTTAATTATATATTTATTCAGAATTGTTCAAAGTAATTTTTGCACATAGCGCTACTATTTTGTTTATTCAGAATTTTGGTACATATTAATTTTTTAAAAGTAGCTGCTTTTTGGGGTTTGTATATTGATTGGCGCAGTGGGGTGGAAGAAGGTAGAAGGGTGCACATATTATTCCTTTTTTCACTATTTGTTTATTAATAGAAATTAACTGATAATGATAAATCAGTATGAACTGGCCCTGTTCTTATTTACGCAAAACAATATCGGCAATTCTAGGGGCATGCTTTACCCCTAACAGCTTCCTTGTGACTAACAATAATGTATAAAGAGCTGACATCTGTTGTAGCCATTATACACTGCAGTTCCAGATTATCAATAACACGTAAGAGCATTTTTTATGTCTCTTAAATAAGACTCCATAGATGGCTGTAAAAAAAATAAAAACAAAAATCCACATATCATATGGGCAGATTGCTGCCCAGTGAACATACTTTAAAAAGTTAACTGCATGGTATTGGTCTCCTCCTCAATGCTGTGTGAGCCTCCTGGGCATCCTTACTGGGAGTCTGCACAACAGAGGTAGAAGAGTTAACTTGGCAACAGCTCACTATAAAGTCTGCATGACGTAACATGTAAGACGGTACTAGTGCTGCACAGATTAGATTTCTGATGTACTATATAGTCCTCTGTGAGTTCAAGTCTGAGCAGTGAATACAGGTTAAGGAGCTGAGACTCTCTGCGGAGAGGGAGGGTCTGGTTTTAGACACTAGATGGTATCACTGAAACTCTGAGCGCTCTGTGAAGTTTTACTCTGGTCACCTGCAACATTTGTTTTTTGATACATGCATGGATTCTATGTAAGTGGTGTTTAAAATTTTTAATAAAACTAGTGCATGACTTCACACTTTGTTGTTATTTTTCTCTTCTTGCTTGTGAGAAACATTGGATTTCATATTGAGGGAGCTGTGACTTGAGAGTGTTTTTTTTTTCTCACCTTACTCATGGAGAATGCTGAATTACCCAAGGTGAGATCTGTGATCCATAGCAATCTGGGAAACTACACAAGCCTATGCATTTTGGACAGTGGGGAGAACATGTGATATGCACTGTAATTTGCAAAATTATCTTAACATTTGCACTATTTCACGTGGAGGGGGATTTCAGTCCTTGATTAGAGATCAATCATAGAAGGTCAGTGTAACGAGACCGTTGCTCGCTCGGTTCCACTCTCCCGACACTCCTCTGCTGCTATTGAATCAGATTGCAGATCGCAACGTCTGATGGTTCAGTCATCCAAGCCCCCGGGATTCGAACTACAGCTATGTGCCGTTCGAAATCCATCAGAACAAACACCAGGCAGGCTGTATGTAAGTTCAAACAGGAAACACTTTTATTGGATGCACACAACACACTTTTATACAGCAGTTTGAACACCCCACCCCCAACAACTGCTTTCCTATTGGTCAATTGTAAAGTGCATTGTAGTTCTCAATTAGGTCCTCTTAGCCATGCAAATGAGGACTTGAAACAGGGTCAGCAGGGATTGGTCTGATAGCTTGAATAGGAGGACTGCTATGTGTAATGAGACAGAAGCCCCAGGGGGCAATAAAAGTACACAAACAGCCAAACACAGAACAATGCTTTTCCTCCAGACCATGGAGCCGTCTGGAGGGGGGGTTAGCCTTAGACAGGGCAGAAGACCCTCCACTGTGTAACAGATTCAAACACTTCAGCATTCCAAGATCCATGACAATACTCCCCCCCCCTGAGAAACAGTCCAACAGCCACAGTGGGACCCCGAACGGGTCAACTCGAGGATGTTGGAAAATTAGTCTTAAGGTTCCAGGTCTGTCTGCCGGGATATTCGCCTTCCTGTTTTGAGGCCCTGGCCCATAATCGGAAGGCAAGAGGCTCACATTCAATCCTCTCCAAAAGCCTCTGTCGCAGATAGGTCAGTCAGCTCACCACCGCTCTGTATTGGTTTTATTGCATCAGCGCAGCCACTCCTTCTGGATGCCGAGGACCATCAGACTGAAGCTGCTTTTCAGCTTAATTAGAGGCCAAACCCAACTGGGAGGGCTGACCAGAGGTGTATGAATTACTGTGATAGGAATATTGCGCACATACTTGCGGTGAGTGAGATGGCATGAGGGGAGTGTGTTACACCTAATGCACAGTGGTGATTTGGAGTGAACAATAAACAATATTTTACAGACTATTATTATTGAATGAGAACTTCATTGTTCTGTATTATGTTACTGTATACTTCTGTTACAGGGAGGTGGAGGTTTTCCAGTCTTTCTCTTTCTGTGATTTGCTCTATGTGTTGTCATTTTATTGTTTTACTTAAGATGCAGCTCCCCATATTAATATTGATCTGTGCTTCAGCTACCTCCAAGAGCACATAATGCTGTGAATATGGTTTTGGATTATTTCATTCTTTTTTTTTGTTTGTTGCACAAAAGTTTATTGAAGGATAAGAAAAAAAAATACATACATACTGTAAATGCATTACATGTAGTCAAAAATAATATTTTTAACCAATATTGCAGTACCTATGATACTCAATCTTGTGCTAGCCATGACAGTTATGTCAGAGAACTCACGAGAGGTTTGTAACTAAACAAACTTTCCAAGCTACATCTTTCACTGCTTTTCTTCCTGTGTACAGCAGCTGTCTTCTTTTTCTAAATATGCTCACTTCAAAAAAATAGGTGATGTAAGTAGAAATTCAGTATGGAACATTTCACCCAAAACTAAACTAAAATCACAGTGAAACATACTGCAACAGCCTTTCAATGTTACAAGTAAAATGGTATAAGAAGAATCTGGTAGTTCACACAAAGTGAACAGATTTTAGGAAGTTCATTTATCTCCACCCATAACATTATCTCTGAATGTATATTAAAATGTGTGTTAATATAAAATCTAACGGTTGCCTAATTTGCATCACAATTTTTTTTTTTTTTTTGCTGGTATATAAGGTATACTGTAAGCACTTGGATTTGATTTTAAATTAAAGAATGCCATTCACTGCAGGAACAAAATTATGTTAATCTCTGGGTGAAAAATCCATCAGATATGCAGAATAAGTCTGTCATCCAATTGTCTATCGCGGTACATTTAAAAAACAAAGCATGTACTTGTTGAAATTCTCTGTAGTAGAAACAAAAATTCTCGGTAATTAAACACGTGTAATTAAAATTTTCTCTGAAGGTATAGAAAACATAGCTGGAAAAATGTGCATCAGCTGCAATGTTTTCTGTTATGGTTTAATAATGTATTTATTCAATAATGTACTTGTGCAAAACAGAAATGCTGGTAAGTCATATGCCATTGTTTTAATTGAAATTATGCAGCCACATTCATGAGTAGATTGCAAAGTGTTAAAGTAGTGTCATAGGGAATTTGTTAAGATAGAAATAAGGGACCTGCAAGTACTGACTTGTTTGAGTCACACCATACCTGTTAAAGTGACTGTAAAGTCTTGCTTTAAAAAAAATACAAATAAATAACAAACATGTTATACTTATCTGCTCTGTTGCAGTGGATTTACACAGAGCAGCCCCAATCCTCCTCTTCTGGGGTCCCCCTTCACTGCTCTTGGCATTTTTCTTCTGACGAGTGCCTCCATAGACCAGCAGCTTGCTATGGGGGCACCCGATCTGAGTCAGGGTCATGTACTCGCCGATACCAATTACCAATGCCTATCGCCTAGGAAGAGCAGGTGGGGGGGGTGGTTTGGGAGCAGGAAGGTTGTTGGGGAGTTGGGTTAGGGCACAGGGGGGGAGTAGAGGGGTTAGTGAGAGCAGGGTTGTTGAGTGTGGGGTGAAATAGGGATTGTGGGTGGGAGAGTTAAGATGGAAAAGGCTGTGATCACTAGGGGGAAGATGGTGTGGGTGTGAGGGTCATTGGGAGACATAGGAACAGAGGTGACAGCTGGTGGAGGGAATGAGGATACAACACAGGGATGCCACAGTACAGGGGGTTAGGAGGGCAGGGTTTAGGGACCATTACATGCAGAGTGCAGGGTTCAGGCACCATTACATGCAGAGGGCAGGGTTCAGGCACCATTACATGCAGATTGCAGGGTCCAGTTTTCCTCCACCACTCCTTTCCACTGTATTCTCACCCCCCATCCACCCCTCCTCAGCTCTGATTCGTGCTCACACCTCCTCTACTGCCTTCATCTTCTCCCCTCCCTTAAAAGCTACATAGTGCACATGCCTTACTGTTGTGAAGTACCGGGCCGGCTCTAGCACAGACATTCCCCACTGCAAGTGTTTCCTCTCTGCAGCCAGATCATCCTGGGGCTTCGGCATCAAAGGTCAGGTCAGAGAAAGTGGAGAATACCTTTCCGAGGCCCCCTTCCCGCCCCTGAGTGTACTAGCTGGGACACCGGCATCTCCCTTGTCACTGCACTGCAAGCAGGGACCAAGCTGTGTCCAGTAAACGTCACTTCTGGTATCGGGTTAGGGTATCAGAGTATTTTCGTGAGTACTGATAAACACAGAGATCCACGTCCTGTCAGGGAGAAGAGACTTTTGGTGTGTCCCTTGTACATAGGGACAACCATCAGTCACCTCCCTCAGTCAGTCCCCTCACCCGACAGTAAGAATCACCTAGCAGGGAATACATTTAACCCCTTGATCGCCCCTAGTGTTAACCCCTTCCCTGCCAGTCACATTTATACAGTAACCAATGCATATTTATAGCACTGTTCGCTGTATAAATGTGAATGGTCCCAAAAATGTGTCAAAAGTGTCCGATGTGTCCGCCGTAATATCGTAGTCCTGACAAAAATTGCAGATCACCACCATTACTAGTAAAAAAAAATATTAAAAAAAACATAATTCTATCCCCTATTTTGTAGGCGCTATAACGTTTGCGCAAACCAATCACCAACAATATGTAGAAGAATACGTATCGGCCTAAACTGAGAAAAAAATGGATATTTATTATAGCAAAAAGTAAAAAATATTGTGTTTTCTCAAAATTGTCACTCTATTTTTGTTTATAGCGCAAGAAATAAAAACTGCAGAGATAATCAAATAACACCAAAAGAAAGCTCTATATGTGAGAAAAAAAGGACGTCAATTTTGTTTTGGAGCCACGTCGCACGACCGTGCAATTGTCATTTAAAACGTGACAGTGCTGAAAGCTGAAATTTTGCCTGGGCAGGAAGGGGGTATATGTGCCCAGTAAGCAAGTGGTTAGATATTGTGCCAGGCGAAAATACTCCTACAGCGAGTTTGATATCTGTAATAGGGGTCCACCATATCTGGTAAGAGGCCAACTTTTACCTTATAAGACATCATATCTTCAAATGTATATGATTGTTTTCAAGCGGAACATATCAGACATCTTGTAATGCTCAGTGATTGAAAGCAAAGGAGACGTGCAGGAGATTGCCTGCTGCATCTATTCACTATATGAACTTTGTGTTACAAATAAGAGTCACATTTATAATAAGTTTATTAAATGTTTATTCACTTTGCACTTTTTTGAGCACTGTTTTATACACAGGAAATAGCACTCCATATATATATATATATATTAGCCCATCTCTTTTTTTTACTTTATTTCTGGTCTTGAGTAGCAGCTGTTTCATTATTTAGACCAGAGCAGAAATTTCTAATTTAGGTGTACGTTTATCAAACATTGATAATTTATCTCATTTCAGTTCTCAGCAGTTCTCAGAAAAAAAATCTTCTCCTCTGGCTCCCTGTTTATGAAGCGGAGAACATTTGTTCTCAGAAGGAGATGAGAGGAGAAGTTTTTCCTCTGAGAACACCTGAGATCTGAGTAGAAGGGGGAGGGGCTGCCTGTGATCTCCTGAGAAACTTGTGTGATTACAGAGCAGCTGAAACCAAAGTTAAAAAGGCTGTGTTATTACATGAAAATAATAAGCGCTTTTTTAACTCAATTTTTTTACACACATTTTGGCACATTCTTTAAATGTGTGTTTTGGCCCTTTTTAGTTGCTAATTTGGGCATTATTTATGCATATTTTGGATTTTTTTTAACATGCCGTATTTTTTTAACACACACTAGGCCGTAGGTTTTTTTATTGTGCATTTTGGCGCTTTTTTTAAACACACATTTTGGCCCTTTAGCACACATTTTGGCACAGGTTATTTTAAGATGCATTTTGGTGTGGTTTGTAATGCACACTTTAGCGCTTCTTTTAGCTTATAATTTGACACCTTTTTAACATGCATTTTTATTTGCTTTTTATGCATATTTTGGCAAACCGCACATTTGCTAGCCACTTTTGGGATGCCATTAACAATTAATGACACCGCAAGCATATCATGCATTTTGCATGTGTTTCTGAAACACACTCCAAAACACAGGTAAAGAAATTGTTAAAAAATGCACCAAAAAGTACATAAAAATTTGCTAAAATGCATTTTAAAAAACAAGCCAAAATATTTGTTGAAAAAAGCAGCAAAAAGTGTATTAAAAACAGTACCAAAATGCACATTAAAAAGGCCCAAAAAGCCCAATTTCTTTTTTTGGGGGCATGGAGCATTGTGCATTTTTTCAATGCGCATTTTGGCAAGTTGCTAGAGTGTTTGTCAAATGACAAAATGTGTGGCAAAATGCATGTTTGCTAACTGAATTTGGCACCCAAAAACGTATTGCGTATTTTGACAGAATTTTAGAGCAATTTGGAATCGTGGAAAGAATTGCACAATTCTGCCAACAATTCTGCATTGCTCAGATGTGAATGGGTCCTAAAAGAAAATACATTATAACTATACTGTGTATGTGTAATACATATATATATATAATCACCTATATACATACATAAACATATATAGTTATTATTTATATCAATCTTTAAGCTTGCTTTTGCTCATATTAGGAGGAGAAACCTCTTTCGTCACATCACAGCAGCTTCTCATGCATATTCTCCACCTCTGAGCTGGAGAATCTGGGGTGAAGAAATTTTACAGAGATAGCCAGTAAGGATGAGCTCCAGCGTGTTCGCATAGTACACGTGCAAAGCCCGCCAGGAAGTATGCACGGCGCTGTGCTAATCACAGCCAGGGAGACATTTCCCGATGCTCGGCTGCAGAGATCGGGAAATGTCTCCCTGGCTGTGATTAGTGCAGCGCCGTGCAGACTTCCTGGCGGGCTCTGCACGTGTACCATGCGAACACGCCGGAGCTCATCCTTACTGGTCATCTGTGTAAAAGTGAATGACAGAAGGGTGTGTATTGTGATGAGAAGTGAAACACATAGGGGTAGATTCACATAGACTTACGACGGGCGTATCAGTAGATACGCCGTCGTAAGTCAGAATCCCCACCGTCGCAACTTTAAACGTATGCTCAAACTGAGATACGCTTAAATGTTGCTAAGATACAACCGGCGTAAGTCTCCTACGCCGTCGTATCTTAACTGCATATTTACGCTGGCCACTAGGGGCGTGTACGCTGATTTACGCCTAGAATATGTAAATCAGCTAGATACGCCGATTCACGAACGTACGCCCGGCTGTCGCAGTAAAGATACAGGGCCAGATTCATGTAGCACTTACACCGTTTTTTTGGGAGATGCGCGGCGTAAGTGCAGATTTGCGCCGGCACCAGATTACGGCTTCAAATCGACTTTTTCGCCTCGTGTAACATTTCCACGCCGGCGCAGCGTTGGCGCAGATTTACGCTGGTCGGATCTGGCGCGGCCATGGTTTTTGTGTTTTAAATATGCAAATTAGGTTTTTGAGCCAATTCATCAACCTAAGCTTGTCTGGCGCAGGCTACTCCCGGTGAGCGGAAGAGAAAATTCCGGCGCCAATTTACCCCTAATAAAAGCAGGGGTAGCTTTGCACCAGACTTGCACAGGTCAGCTGGAGAGCAGCTAAAGCAGCAGCGTTACACACGACCTGAGCAACAACACTTGCTGGACAACACATCTGTGTGCCAACATGCCAGGGGCAGCCGTGGTCCTTGCACTATTGCATCGACGGGCACGTAGGAGGGCACGGGAGAGAGTATTCCGCACGTGCATTGACGTCTTTGACATGGGGAAATTGGAGGTGTTTCGCATCTACAGATTCAGCCGTGAAGTCATCCTGGAAATAACCAGAACCCTGCAGGATGACATCACCAGCAAGACACACCGCACACAAGCAGTGCAGCCACTGGTGAAGGTCCTGGCAACACTGCATTTCCTGGCCACTGGATCTTTTCAAAGAACAAGTGGATTGTCGGCTGGGATGTCACAATCCACCATGAGCAGATGTGTGCACCAGGTTATCCCTGCAATCCTGAGACGCATGGCCAACCAAATCATAAAACCCACCCAGGAGGTCCAGCGGATGAAGACAATGACAGATTTTTTCCAAATTGCCAAATTGCCAGATTCCCACCCACCATTGATTGCACCCATGTGGAACTACAGGCCCCCGTGACATAGAGCACATATACTGCAATCGCAAGCATTGGCATTCAATCAATGTCCAGGTGATTGCCGATGCCCAATGCCTCATATGGCACGTCCGTGCCAAACACCCAGGATCCAGCCATGACAGCTTCATCTACCGGCAAAGCAACATCCCTACAGAATTTGAACAGAACGTGTACGGGAACAGCTGGCTGGTTGGTGAGTGAAATAGGTGTCAGGTATGACTGTCCCCCCCCATGATGCAGACATCACGAGGGGCACATGCACGACTAACATCCTCCTGTCTTTTCCCTTCCAGGTGACGCGGCATATGCACTGGGTCCCCATATGCTGACTCCATTCCGGAATCCCCAAACACCAGGAGAGAGAAGATACAATGAGGCACACGCACGCACCCGTGGAGTGGTGGAACGCACATTTGGCCTCCTGAAGTCCCGTTTCAGATGCCTGGATAAGTCTGGGGGTACCCTGTTGTATTCCCCAGACTTTGTGTGCCAGATCATCGGGGCATGTTGCATGCTGCACAACCTCGCAGTGAGAAGGGGCCTGGAGATTGACATACGTGATGACCTGACCCCTCAACCACATAATCCCCCCCCTGCCAGAGGCTATCCCATCTGCTGATGGAAGAGCCGTCAGGACACGCCTCGTGGAATGCTTCTTTTCTCGTTAAACACACACATTAATCATGGCACAATGAGAATGCACGCATGCACACCACTGTGGTCCCTAGCACACACACCCCACATCCACAATGAATTGGATTAGACCGAAGTACCCCCCATGGTACTAGGGAGCAGCAACGCCGCGCCAAGGCTCCAATTATGTTGCTGTCCATTCATACACCTTTCACACGGGTCGTGGGGATCACTTCTCCCCAACGACTGAGGGTGACAAACCTTAATGGCAGGATTGTCACCCCCCCACATTCACACACCATTCACACTGAAGCCTGCACTACTCCCCGTGTGCAGGGAAATAAATAAAAAAGACTCCTAACCTGAGTATCAAAAAAATAAATAAGACTCATAACCTGAGTGCACAAAAAATAAACAAAAAAATCTACGTCCCTTGCGTGGGCTCTTTCTTGTCCCTAAGGTTTTGGGCCGCTGTTGCCTGGTGCGACCCGGGGCTGGGGGGGCTGGGGAGGCTGGTGGAGCTGGGGGGGCTGGTGGAGCTGGGGGGGCTGGTGGTGGAACCTCCCCCAGTCTCTCCATAGCTGCCCTCCATTGCCACGGCTAGCCGGTGGAGGTAGCTATTCGTGGCAGCCTGCATTCGCAGCCAGCGGGTGATATTGCTGTGCTGCTGGCACCTCCCCTCCACTCTGACAGCACCTGCCAGGCTCCGGACCTCAGTAACCAGCTCGGATGGTGTCCTGCAGGTCACCCATACAGGACAAAAGGGCTGCCCCGTTACCCACAACATCCTGCAGCCGACTGTCCCCAGCCTGCTGCATAACAGCCTCCTTCAATGCCACAGTGCAGGCAGCATGGCTCTCGGCAGAGGATGCCAGGCTACCTGCCACCCGGGTCAGATCCCCCGCAAGAGTCCCAATGTGGCGGGTCTGCCTGCTTTGGTCCCTTGCAAGACTTAACTCCAGCTCTGCAGGGACTCCCCTCGTTTTTTTTAATGCCTTCCTCTGGGCAGGAGCGGCTTGAGGCCGGGTGGAAGGGCTGGCCCTGGAGGGGCTGGTGTCCCGTTAGGGGCTGGCGTCCCGCGAGGGGCTGGCCCTGGAGGGGCTGGGGTCCTGTGAGGGGCTGGCCCTGGAGGGGCTGGCCCTGGAGGGGCTGGGGTCCCGTGAGGGGCTGGCCCTGGAGGGGCTGGGGTCCCGTGAGGGAGAATCCCTGATAGCGATAGCAAGCCCTGAGGGGGTAAGTCTAATGAGGGGAGAGGTTTGGGAGGGGCCAGCAATGGGGGTCTCCAACAATAAATAAACAGTCTCCTCCTCTAACATGACCTGCTCCTCCTCCACTTCCTCCATCACAGATGTAGGGGCAGTCTCCACCCTGGATGTGGTGGGTCGGTCTGCAGCCGATGATGGCCCAGCTCCATCCTGCACATCTGTGGAGGACACAAAACATTCAGATGTTGGTGGTCCCACACACTTGACACTTGTTCTCCCCCCCCCACACACACACATGCAACACACCCAAAAGAAGATAAAACACACTTACCTCTCCTCAAGGGCTGATCCCCAGAATCAAAGCCCTCCAGGCCCTCCACCAGCTCCCTAGCGAGGAACCTGGCCACAACAAGGTCCTCCGCTGTCAGGGTGATCTTTTTGGCTGGTCCTCCTCCAGTTCCACTGGCATGTTTTCTTTTTGCCACCAATTTCTCTTTGACTAAGCGACGCAAGTAAGTCATTAATTTTCTTCCGGATATGCTTGGGCTCCCTGTCCGCCACCCCCAAAGCATTCACCTGTGCTGTGATCTCCGCAAAAATTCTCACTTTGTCAGCCTTGCCAGTGTAGGCACTCTGTGGCCCATAGAGGCGGTCCCCATGTTGGGAGAGGCCCTCAATAATCACAGCCCTCTCCTCAGGGCTGAAGTTGGTCATTCGCCCACCTAATTCCTCATCAGCCATAACTGACCAACACACTGCAAACGACCTAGCTTTGAAAAAAAAAGCTTCAGTACATTTGCACCTGTAGGGCGGAAGTCTGGGCTGATTTATGGACTGGGCGTTGGTAGTGGGCCGGCGTGACCCCTGCGCCACGGTCGGCACTTCATTAGCATAGGGTGACTCCCATTTGGCCTTACCCCGCCTTACGCCGTCTAAAATCCGCCCCGCTGGGGCATCGTAGACAAGAAAAGTTTCTTGAATCACCTAACTGCCGCTCCGCGCTGGACCGGTGTAGTCTAAAAATGATGCACCACGCCAAATCTGCACCATTGTACATGAATCTGGCCCACGCTGTTTACGTAAGGGGTTTTAAGGCGTAAAGATAAACCAAAATACATGGCGCAGCCAATGTTAAGTATGGCCGTCGTTCCCGTGTCGAAATTTGAAAATTTTACGTTGTTTTCGTAACTCGTACGTGAATGGGGATGGCCGTAATTTACGTTCACGTCGAAAGCATGACGATTTGCCGACGTCATTTGGAGCATGCGCACTGGGATAGGTCCACGGACGGAGCATGCGCCGTTCATTAAAAACGTCAAATACGTGGGGTCACTAGCATTTTACATAGAACACGCCCCCAACCAGCCTATTTTGAATTAGGCGGGCTTACGCCGGCCCAGTTACACTGCGCCATCGTAAGGTTCAGCCAAGTTCTTTGTGAATACAGGACTTGCTGCTCAAACTTACGGCGGCTTAGTGTATCTGAGATACGCTACACCCTCTTAATTCTACCTGAATCTAGCCCATATTCTCCACTCCTCATCTCAGCTTCATAAACTGGCACACCTGAGAGATCAGCCATGATCATCAGGATCTCAGCTCTTCTCTGTTTGATAAACGTGGCCTGGGCAGAAAGGGAGTGAAATAGTCCAGTCTTGAAGTGGTTAACAAGTACTGGATATATACTTGGTATTGAAGTTGCAAAGGTTTGAAGTCCCATTCTACATATTGTTTCTAGATCAGTGAATAAGTAGGGAACCCAGGATCAGGATGACAGGCCTGGAATCTTAAAAAACAAGTCAGCAGTTTCAGCGGTCATATTTTTATGCTGCCATTTGACAGATTGGTAATACTTTGCACAACGATAGTATGCAATATCAGGGCAGTGTCACTGCTAGCCATGCATGCTGTAAATAGAAAATGTCAAACAAGATAATTGCCAGGTTCACACCTAATTTAGTCTTTACTAAAAATAGCCTCTAGCTATCACATAAAGCTAAAGACTTTGGGCCAAATCCTCAAAAAGCTGTGCAAATTTAGTTTTAGCTAACTTATGTCATTTAAGTTACGGCGCCCTAAGTTGGTGTCGTAAGTGCCGTATCCACAGCGCATTTGCGCACAAAATTGCGCTTACCTAACTTAAATTCCGAGGCGTAAGGCAGGGTTTTTGCAAGTGGGAAGGAAGTGGGTGTGCTTCATTGTAATGAGCCGTGACCCCATGCAAATGAAGGGCCGGCTGTACTGCGCATGCGCGCACGAATCTGCTTCTCACTGGGCATGTGCAGAACTGAGCTCATCGCAATCAGTGAGATAGGTAAAAGGCCAAGCGTACTTAGTTTGAGGATCGCCCTGTGTGTAAATAGCCCCTAGTCAAACACACTTCCCTTGCAAAAGTATTTCCCTGTGTTCCCTTCC
Organism: Rana temporaria; assembly: GCF_905171775.1. NCBI lineage: Eukaryota > Metazoa > Chordata > Amphibia > Anura > Ranidae > Rana > Rana temporaria. Next base: position 226,103,839 of record NC_053493.1, read on the forward strand.
TTGAGCAAGTTGCTTCTGTTCAGAACGTTTGTCAGTGTTTGTTGGTGAGTTGTGTTTGTGAGAAAAGTTGTTGCGGAGTTGTAGAGTATATTTGGTGTTTGTTTTTGATAAGTGTTTTTGTTTTTTGTCTTTGTTTTTTTTTTTGTTTCCCTTTTTTGCCTGTTTTTTTTAATTTATAGTAGCTGTCTGCTTGTGTTTATATTTTTTTTTGCAGTGAGTTTGTTTGTTTGTTTGTTTGTTTGTGTGTTGTGTGTGTATTGTTGCTTTTTTTTGGGGGTGAGTTTCTTGTTGCTGGGTGGTGTCTGTGATGGCCCCCAAGCGCAGGAAGCTGAATTTTACCCTGGGAGAGAAGCGAATTCTTGCTCAGGGCATCATCAAATATGGTCGTTTTCTCCATGGCCCTGAGAGCCAGAACACCACCCCGGCCAGGAGGAAGGAGATCCTTAAAAAGATCACCGATCGGATCAATGCGGCGGGGGGGGGGGGGAACCAGGACCATCGCTGGCATACAAAAGAAAATAAATGATTTGAAGAGCATGGCCCGGAACAAGCTGGCATCGCTGCATGCTCATAGGAGGGGCACTGGAGGAGGGGGACCCTGCCCAGTCAGGCTGACTGAGGAGGAATGGGCAGTGGCCCAGTGTTTCCACCCACAGCAGGTGGTGGGCCTGCCTGGCTTTGACTCTGATGCTCCTGTGAGGACAGGTAAGTTTTTGTTTTTTTCTATCTGTTGATTAGCATGTGTGGGTGGGGGAAGGGAAGATGTGCCAAGTGTGTGGATCCACCAACCTGTGATTGTTTTGTGTCCTCCACAGATTGCCAGGAGATTGCAGCCCCATCAGCCCAGGAGGTTTCTGGGTCATCAGGGCAGGAGGTGGCAGCCCCATCAGGGCAGGAGGTGGCAGCCCCATCAGGGCAGGAGGTGGCAGCCCCATCAGGGCAGGAGGTTGCTGGCCCATCAGGGCAGGCTGCTGCACCACCCCCAAGACAGGCTGATGTGGACTCCCAAGAAGGGCAGGATTCCCCATGGGAGGGGAGTGTCCACACCTCCCCCCATGAGGAGGTTCAGTGGGAGGAGGATGAGGGGGAGGAGGATGACCATTTTATGATTGGCCGGGAAATCATGTTGGGCCAAGATAGGACCTTTGAGTCTTCCCCTGAGGCTACCCCAGAGGCTGGCACCAGTCAGGCCACCATCAGGGGTGGCCCCTCCCACTCCTCCCCGAACATGCAGCAAACCCCATGGGTCACTCTCTCCCCTCCTCCCAGGCCACAAGCCTCAGGGGCAAGCAGGAGGCCGACCCAGGAGACCAGGGGGGGGTTTGAGCGTCTGCCGGTCAGTCTGCTGAGGGACAATGCCCGGCAAACCCGCAGTCTGGGTGAGATGAAAAAAACTTTAAACAAGATGGAGCACAGCCTGGATGTAATGAGGGAGTCACTGGGTGATGTGGCCACCAACTCAGTGGGGGTCATCACATGTTTGTGGGACCTGAAGAACGCCACAACAGGCGTGGGCCAGGAGGTGACTGCCCTCACCCAGGCTGTGAAGGACAATACCCGGGCTGTGGAGGACGATACCCGGGCTGGCCAGGCTAATACGGCTGCCATCACTGGCTGTCTGACAAGGATAGCCGTGGCCTTGGAGGGCAGGCCAGCAGGAGGACAGACACCAGGGGAGGCTCCTTCTTCCCCTGCTCACCCACCCCCCCATGAAGATCCTCCTTCCCCTGCTCACACCTCCCCCCATGAAGATCCTCCCTCCCCTGCTCACACCTCCCCCCATGAAGATCCTCCCTCCCCTGCTCACACCCCCCCCGTGAAGATCCTCCAGTTGGCTGTGGCCGTGCCCGTGCCCGTGGGCAGCCCAGAAGGAGCACTCGGCAACGTCATTAAGTTGCAGGGGTACTTTTGTTTTTTTTTTTGTTTTTTTATGATTTGGTTTATTATACTGTACTTATGATTTGGTTTATGTGTGTGAATGATGTGTGAATGTGGGGGGGGTGGCATTCCTGATGAAATAAGGGTGTCACCCTCAGTTTTGGTGGAGTAGGGATCCCCAGGACCAGGGAGAAGTCATCCCAGGTTCCTGAATGGTGTATGAATGCACAGTGACATAATTGGAGCCGTGGCGTGGCGTTACTGCTCCCAAGTACCAAATGGGGGGGGGGGGGGGTACTTGGATCTAATCCAGTTCGATGTGCATGTGATGTGTCTGTGCTAGGGACCACAGTGGTGTGCATTCATGCATTCTCATTGTGAGATAATTAATGTGCGTTTTCTGTGAAAAAAGACATTCTCATTGTGATATAATTAATGTGCATTTACTGATCAAAGATACATTCTCTTTGTGACATTATTCATGTGCATTTACTGTGCAAACATACATTTTCATTGTGACATGATTTCTGTGCGTTTTTGGTGAATCCAAAAAATTTCATTGTGACATGATTTATGTGCATTTACTGTGCAAAGATGCCTTCTGCAAGGCGTCTCCTGGCTGCTGTGCCCTCAGCAGACCGGGTAGAGTGGGTTAGGGGGGGATTGCCTGGGTGGGGGGTCAGGTCAGCACATAAGTCAATATGCACACCCCTTCTCATGGCAAAGTTGTGGAGTATACAACATGCCCCAATTATTTGGCACACAAAGTCTGGGGAATACAACAATGTACCCCCAGTCTTGTCCAGGCATCTGAAGCGGGACTTCAGAAGCCCAAATGTCCGTTCCACAACTGCCCGAGTGCGAATGTGCGCCTGGTTGTAGCGTTGCTCTCCTGGGGTTTGGGGGTTCCTGAAGGGGGTCATCAGGTGGGGTCCCAGGGCATATCCAGAGTCACCTGTAAGGGAAAAGACAGGCGGATGTTAGTTATGCATGTGCCCCTTGTGATGTCTGCATCATGGGGGGGGGGACATACCTGACACCAATGTCACTCACCAATCAGCCAGCTGTCTCCATACACGTTCATCTCCAAATCTCGGCAGATTTTGGTCTGCCGGAAAATAAAACTGTCATGGCACAAACCAGGAAATTTAGCACAAACGTGCCAGATGAGGCCATGGGCATCTACAATCACCTGCACATTTATAGAATGCCAGCCTTTTCGATTCCGGAACAGGTGCTCAGTGTCATGGGGGGGCTGTAGTGCCACATGTGTACAGTCTATCGCCCCGATGGTCCGTGGGAACCCATCAATATTATAAAAGTCAATCATGGTTTGCAGACGCTGGTCCTCCTGGGTGGGCTTTTGGAACTGATTGGCCATGCGCCGCAGTATTGCAGGGACCACTTGATGGACACACCTGCTCATAGAGGACTGGACCATCCCAGACAGACCTCCAGATGCGCGCTGGAAAGACCCAGTGGCAAGAAAATGTAATGTTGCCATTACTTTTTGGAGAGGTGGCAGGGCATGGGATCGTTGGGTTGGGGTGGTGAGATCATCCTTCAGGATTTCTGTGAGCTCCAGGATGGCTTCCCTGTTAAATCTGTAGTTGCCATACACCTCTGAAGCAGGCATGGCAAACAGATCTCGCCGTGGGCGGTAAACCCTCTCCTGTGCCCTCCTCCTCCTCCTCTGTGCCCTCCTCCTTCTTTGTTCCTGTAAAGTGGCGAGTGCCGTTACAACCATTGATGGCCCGGGCATTTTGGCAGTCAGATTGTTGTCCTGCAGAGATGTGTTGTCAGCTCTACCTCTATTCAGTTGCTTGAGCAGACCCTTACACGGCATGTGTAAAATTAGGTCTGCTTTTATAAAGTGTAAATTTGCCCAGGGAAACTAACAGGTGCTCACAGGGCGTAATCTATGGCGCACACACTTAATTTTGTGGATCGCCCTATCTCCCTCATTTGCATCTTTGCCTATCAAAAACAGCGGCGTGACTAGCGTAATTTGCGTCCGGGGATGCGCAGGTGTAATTATTTTAGGTAGGACGGAAAACCCGGATTTTAAGGCGTAACTCGTTATGAGGATCGGGCGCAAAGATACGCGCCATGTAAATTTAGAAAACTCTGGTTAAGTCGGCGCATCTGCTTTGAGGATTTGGCCCTTTGTATTTGGGGAGCTGGGGAACAGGGTGCTGCAAGTATTATGAAACTACCTGAAAGTGTCATACCTTTGCCTTTCAGAACAACCTGGCATTCAGCCGTGACAGAAAATATTAAATGACTCCTGCAAAACTGCCAGTTTTTCCACTGTTCCACCAGTGATAGAGTGTCTTTAAGATAAAAAGAAAAAAAAAATGCTCTAAATGCTTGTTGACTGAAACAATAATATTAAATATTTTCGGTTTATTTTTCTGCACGTACCTGTTGGAACCCCTTTTTTGCCTTCAGAACTGCCTTAATTCTTTGTGGCATAGATTCAAAAAGGTGTTGGAAACATTCTTTAGAGACTTTGGTCCATATTGATATTACAGCATCACGCAATTGCTGCATATATGCTGGCTGCACATCCATGATGTGAATCTCCCTTTCCACCACATCTCAAAGGTGCTTGATTGGATAGAGATCTGGTGAGTGGTGACTGTAAAGGCCATTGAAGTACAGTGAACTCATTGTCATGTTCAAGAAACCTGTTTGTTTGTTTGTGAAATATCTTTCTGGATGTAGCCATCAGAAGATGTGTACACTGTAGTCATAAAGGATGTGGTGTTTAAATGATGCTCAAGTGGTACTAAGGGGCCCAAAGTGTGCCAAAAAATCCTCCACACATTACACCCCCAGCCTGAACCGTTGATACAAGGCAGGATGGACCATCCATGCTTTCATGTTGTTTTACGCATATTTCTGACCCTACCATCTGAATGTTGCAGATTCATTAGACCAGGCAACATTTTTAGTCTTCAATTGTCCAATTTTGGTGTGCCTGAACGAATTGTATGCTCAGTTTTATTGTCTTAGCTGACAGGAGTGGCACCCAGTATGGTCTTCTGCTACTGTAGCCCATCTGCTTCAAGGTTTGATGTATTGTGCATTCAGAGATGGTATTCTGCATATCTTGGTTGTAACAAGTGGTTATTTGAGTTACTGTTGCCATCTTTATCATCTCAAACCAGTTTGCCCATTCTCCTCTGACCTCTGACATCAAGAAGGCATTTTTGTCCACACAACTGCCGCTCATGGGATATTTTCTATTTTGTTTTATTTACTATTCTCTGTAAACCCTAGAGATGGTTGTGCATGATAATCCCAGTAGATCAGCAGTTTTTGAAAAACGGTAAAACCTTGGTTTGAGAGTAACTTGGTTTGAGAGTGTTTTGCAAGACAAGCACATTTTTTAAATACATTTTGACTTGATATGTTAGTTAATTGTTAACCTCTTAGGTAAAAAGAAAATTAATTAAATATGGTACCATCGGGGGGCGTGGCCTGGAGCGGCATGGGATAGGACGCTAGTCTGCTGAGCTCCGCCGGCCGTTCATCCTAACAGCTATATCCTGGGACTCCATTCGTGCCTATTATCGTTGAAAACCCCCAGCAGACCCCGGACAACCCAGCGGACATGGCCCCGCCGAAAGCGAGCAAGTCGACTGGCCCCAAAATCGACCAATACCTCCGGCAGGAGAAGGACCCCCCGGGGCAAGATGGCGGCGCCACGAGGGTGGAGGAGGCGGCGGTTGGCGCGGACATAGCCAAGGTACTTCTGGCTATTACCTCTTGCCGAGAGGCTGTGGCGGCCTGTCAAACCACACTCACGGCGAAGATCGAGGAGGTGAAGGTGGATATCTCCCTAGTGCGGCAGGACATGCAGAGGCTGAGGGAGAGGGTGTCCGAGGCGGAGGTGAGACTGGGCACAGTGGAGGACTCCCTCCCCCCTCTTTAGCAATCCTCGGAGGCCATGCAGCTGCAGATAAACCAGCTACTGCAGAAGCAAGACGACCTCGAGAATAGAAGTCGCAGGTGCAACTTAAGGTTTATTGGCCTCCCTGAGGGGGTAGAGGGGAGAGACCCACAGGACTTTCTGGAGAAACTGCTGCGGGATCACTATGGCAGGGAGGCCTTCTCCCCTATGTTCTCCGTGGAGAGGGCCCACCGCATGTCGGGCAGGCCGCCGCCACCTGGGGCTCCCCCTCCGCACGTTCATAGCGAAACTCCTAAACTACAGAGACAGGGATGCCATCCTCCGGCTGAGCAGAGAGAGGGGCAACATTCCCTTTGACAACAAAATGGTGGCAGTCTTCCCGGATTTCTCAGCGGAGGTCCAGCACAGGAGGAAGACCTTCATGGAAGCCAAACGGCGTCTACGGGTCAAGCATATAAAGTATGCCATGCTATTCTCGGATCGTTTACGCGTGGAGGGCGAGGACCGGGCCTATTTCTTTGAAGATCCGGAAGAGGTTCTGACCTGGCTGGAGCGTCAAGAAAGGCACAGATAAGTACTCTGTTTCTATATTGTCCTCATTACATGATTCCCGGTAGTGCCTTGACCTCACAGCCCATTCCCGGCTGCTCCCACTGGGATCCTGGACCCCCTTCCTTCCTTCCTTTCGGGGACCCCCCCCCGTTTCTCCCCTGTTTGCCCCCTGTGGGATGCACAAGTCTGAATATGTTGTCCCCTGCCTGTCTTTTGCCAGATGCCTTCCCCCCCCCTGGATGGCGGCGGGGGCTCCGAAAAGCATTCTGACATTGCTCTCTGACACCCGGAGCCCCTTGGCACCCCTGCATTGTGTGATCCCCTGGGGAGGCTACAGTTTGCGCAGGGCAGGGTTATACGCTGCCCGCATGGTTAAATCCTGTGTTGGAAGGATGGATTGCACACTGCCCTTAACGAAAGGAGATGGCCACCTGCTTTATTTTTTCTATGAACGATGGGCCTCCCCTATTTTTTCCCCTTTTTTTTTTCTCTTTTTTTTGTGTACTTATTATTTTGTCCCGCGTTACTTTTATTATTGCATGTTGATGGATGCTCATACGTTTCTACTTTAAACTCTCCTTCCCCCGGCGGAGGGAGGCGCACTCAAGGGCTCGCAACGGACAGCGAGCATGGTCCTACATTGTGCCACAGCACGCAGTGGAATTCCGCCCCACATGCAGCAACCCATCAACAGGACTGGGGGGCTTCCGCTGCACGGTTCCACCCTGAGAGGCTCGGTTTTTTGCTGTCCGGGACCGTGCCGGTGGCCTCCATATGTTTCTCCACATCAACCTTATTTCTCATAATGACATGGGTGCTGCTCACGCCACGTTGGCAGTTGAGGGTTCAAGCCCGCACCAGTTGGGGACAGTGCAGGGAGGGGGAGGGTTGGGTGCAAAAGTTTTGGGTTTTTGTTTTTTTTCCTTTAATTACTGTTTTACTAAAGCAAAGAGCATCTAGATGGTACTTCATTGAGACAATATTGTTGTATAGGGCTGTGTATGTATTAGGCCATGGTTCAATGCTGAATGTTATTAAGGGTCACCTGAATCCTGGAGTCCTCCATATTCCCTGGCTCGTCCTATGGCCACACTAAAGTTTCTAACTTGGAATGTTCGTGGGATGAGAGACACGATCAAGCGCTCTGCAATTTTTGCGGTGCTTAAAAAACTGAGGGCAGATGTCGTGGTCCTTGTGGAGACGCATGCCGAGGGCCTGGCTCAGAGGACGCTTCGGCGACCATGGGTGCGCTGGGGTTTCCACTCGGTACACACCTCTCACTCTAGAGGGGTCTCTATACTCATTGCCAAAACGGCGCACTTTGAACTCCAGGATTCAGTAATAGACCCACAGGGCAGGTATATATTCTTGAAAGCAAAAATGCATGGAGACATGTTCCTCCTAATGGCAATTTACGTCCCACCCCCGTTTCAGTCCACTGTGTTGGTGTCTGGGTTTGATTTTATGGCCTTGCACTCTGACACACCGGCGATCTGGTTGGGAGATTTTAACAATGTACTAGACCCCCCTGGGATAGAATGGTCGGGGCTCAGGCCGCGTCAGCGGAGTCACAACCCACAAGGTTTGCAAGGCTCCTCGCAGACTTCAGTCTCGTTGATGCATGGAGATATGGCCACCCCACAGACAGGGCATATACTTGCTTCTCGACCTCGCACTACTCTATGTCCCGTATAGACTTGATTTTGGTATCTAAATCACTACTCCCTAGGGTGAAGGACAAACCCATTCTGGCTGACCCTGCTCCCGGAGGATGCGGATCTGGCAGCGGAGTGGGAGCAATACTTTGCCGATAACTCTGGATCCGCGTCCCCCCGGGCAGTTTGGGAGGCCTTTAAACTACATGCTCGCATGACACTCTCTTCTCGCATAAACTCAATTAAGATCGCATCTGCGGAAGCACTGGATAGGGCCACGGAACTCACCGTAGCAAAGGAAAGGGCGTACACTGCCAACCCGACGGCCGAACTGGCTGCAGAGCTTAGGCTCTGCACCAGGGCAGCCGATCAACTACATTATGAGAAATCAAAACGAAAACTCTTCTTTCTTAAACAGAGGACGTTCGAACATGGGGAGAGAGCAGTAAAATTACTCGCCTATTTGGTACACTGTGAGGAGAGACCTCCGGTGGTGATCTCCCTGCGCTCTCCAAAGGGGGACCTTATAACTGACCCAGAACAGGTGACCACTATGTTTCGAGACTTCTTCTCCTCCCTATATGCTACCGTAGCCCCAGACAACGACTCCTGGCCGACCTACTAATCCCCCGACTGACCGCACAGCAGACCCAGGCACTCGAAGAACCGCTGACAGCGGAGGAAATCTCCGCTCCTATGGCTGGTCTCCCAAAATCTAAAGCGCCGGGGTCAGACGGCTTGCCAGCCGAGTTCTACTCCACCTATGCTGATACTTTAGTCCCTAGACTTCTTGCCCTTTATAACTCCATATTTGAGGGTTCAGAACTCCCACCCTCGATGAGGGAGGCAACCATAGTGCTGATTCCCAAGCCGGGGAAAGACCCCCACCTACCCGAGTCATATCGCCCCATTTCCTTGTTACAAGTTGACATCAAGATATTGGCCAAAGTGCTCTCAGCCCGCCTTAACACCGTGATCCTTTCCCTTGTGCACGTTGATCAGGCGGGCTTCATGCCAGGCCGGAATACCTCCTTCAACCTTAGGAGGCTGTTCATCAACCTTCAGGCCGCGCACGACAACCCAGGCTCTAGAATAATCGTCGCCCTGGACACTGCCAAGGCGTTCGATTCAGTGGAGTGGCGGTACCTCTGGACGTGTCTTGCAAAATTTGGATTAGGCCCCAAATTTATTCATTGGGTGAAACTCCTCTATCAGGACCCGGTGGCCAGAGTTCTGGCCAACGGGTGGCCGTCAGACCGATTTCCCTTACGGCGGGGCACGAGACAGGGCTGTCCCCTGTCGCCGTTGTTATATGCACTGGCAGCGGAGCCGCTGGCGATTGCCATACGTTCACACCCTGGCATAACAGGATTACGGAGGGGAGGAGTGGAGGAGAGAATAAGTACGTACGCAGACGACACATTGCTATACCTGGACGACTCTACTGACTCCCTTCCGGTGGCTCTGGCCCTGATAGAGCGCTTCGGCGCTTTCTCGGGACTCAGAATCAACTGGGATAAGTCCCCAAAAAAATAAATGGGATTACAATTCTCCTTTAACGGACACAAGATATTTCCCACCGGGGGAAAAAAACAGGTTTGGGCAATGGATATTACAAGAAAATATAAAATTAAAAGATGTCATGAAGTTTAATAGGCTTTTAACAATGCAGGAACTAAAAAATAAAAAGGAAATGATACATATTAAGGAATGGCGGTATACACAGCTGAAACATTTTTTCGACAGTCTTCCCCAACCAATTAGAGCAGAGACAAATCTTCTTCCCCTCGAAAAATTATGCGAAGGAAAAATTGAAAAGGGCATAATTTCTAAAATACAGTATATCAGATATTAAATGACACTAGAACACAGAATACTTTACCATTTATCGAGAGATGGGAAGAGGAATTGAGCTCTCGGTTGAATAAACTTGAGATTAACCAAATAATAACAAGGGTCCATGAAACTTCAATAAATAATGACACTAGAGAACTAAACTACAAATGTTTGGTTAGATGGTATCTTACGCTGGATAAATTATATAAGTTCTCAGGCTCCGCTTCACAGCAATGCTGGAGGGATTGCGGTGAAGTGGGCTCTATGGCCCATGTCTGGTGGACATGTCCCAAAATAAAAACATACTGGAGGGAGATCAGAAAGAAAATTCAAGAAATTACAAATAACGTACTCCCGGACGATCCTTGAGTATGTGTTTTGCATGGATCTCGAATCCAGACAAAACAATATCTGAAGACTCTGATCCCAGAACTTTTGAATGCAGCAAAACATCAAATAGCGTGTAACTGGCGGAAAAAAGTAAGTCCCTCATTGAGAGGGTGGTGTAGCAGAGTAGAAGAAATTTAGAATTTAGAATTTTTAAGATTTAGAGATGAAGAGAAACGGGAAGAGTGCATAGAAAGGTGGGATAAATGGAAAAGGTTTAAATACACAATGATTTTTTTTGACGCCATGGGTACTAATATTAATTTATGATTCATTGATGAGAGGCTGGAGTTTCTGTAGTATATGGATTGGAAAGGCTCGCACGGGGTATGACCGATGGGGGAGAGGTCGAGCGGGCAGAGGTGAGCCCGAGCGGTCTCTCCTATGTAGTCCGGGGAGAGCTAGGGCGCAATGGATATGACGAAGAGAGGGGAAGGATTGCGCAATAATGGCATCTAAAAGGTACTGAAATTAGGGAAAAACAAACTGGCATGGGAGGTTTGGGGAGGGGGAGGAAGGAGAGGGGAAGAAAGGGTACAGTACCTGCCGCCGAGAATGTGTTTTTAGCTCGACGGCATCGCGCTGATTCTCGGCGACAGGGTGCCGACATCTCGCGCTTGCTGGAATAGTAAAAGCACATTCCAGCAAGCGCGTCATAGAAGCGACGAGAGATCCGACTTGGATTCCCGCCAATTCTACACGTGTGCAGCTTTTTTATGAATCCTGAGGGGGAACTCCCCGCCGGATTTTAAATAAAAATCCGGCATGGGTTCCCCCCTCAGGAGCATACCGGGCCCTTAGGTCTGGTATGGGTTTTAAGGAGACCCCCCCCACACCGAAAAAATGGCGTAGGGGGTCCCCCTACAATCCATACCAGACCCGTATCCAAAGCACGCTACCTGGCCGGCCAGGAAAGGAGTGGGGACGAGCGAGCGCCCCCCCCCCTCCTGAGCCGTACCAGGCTGCATGACCTCAACATGGGGGTTGGGTGCTCTGGGGCAGGGGGGCGCACTGCGGCCCCCCAACCCCAGAGCACCCTGTCCCCATGTTGATGAGGACAGGGCCCCTTCCCGACAACCCTGGCCGTTGGTTGTCGGGGTATGCGGGCGGGAGGCTTATCGGAATCTGGGAGCCCCCTTTAATAAGGGGGCCCCCAGATACCGGCCCCCCACCCTAAGTGAATGGATATGGGGTACATCGTACCCCTACCCATTCACCTGGAGGAAAAATGTTAAAGTTAATAAACACGACAAAAGGGTTTTTAAAATAATTTATTAATCTGCTCCGGAGGCACCCCCTGTCTTCTTTAGCTCTTTTCACCAGGGGGGGCTTCTTCTTTGACGTCTTCGGGTGGGGGCCGCTCTTCTTCCCCGCCGTCTGGTTCTCTTCCACCGCCGGGGGGGTCGCTTTTATAAAAGCGCCCACCCGCCGGCGGGTTTCCTCCGACGTCTTCGGCGGGGGGTGGTGTGCTTCTCAGGGGGGGCTTCTTCTTCCACTATCCGGGGGGTCTTCTCCGCTATCCAGGTGGTCTTCTCCACTCTCCGGGGGTCTTCTTCTATGTTCGCCACTCTCCGCTGTTGACTCGGCGCACCCCGGTTCTTCCTCCCGCTGTCCGGTGCCTTCTCCTTCAGGGCTGAACGTCTTCTTCTTCTCTTCTCTTCTTCAGCCTTCTCCCGATGTTGACACGTCGCCTCTTCTCGCTGCAATGACAGGTGCGCGGTTTGCATCTGACTTATATAGGCCTCACAGTCCCATCATGCTCCGGTACCTACCCACGTGGGTAGGTATCACGTGGGTAGGTACCAGAGCATGATGGGACTGTGAGGCCTATATAAGTCAGATGCAAACCACGCACCTGTCATTGCAGCGAGAAGAGGCGATGTGTCAACATCGGGAGAAGGCTGAAGAAGAGAAGAGAAGAAGAAGACGTCACAGCACAGAAGAAGAAGAAGACGTTCAGCCCTGAAGGAGAAGGCACCAGACAGCGGGAGGAAGAACCGGGGTGCGCCGAGTCAACAGCGGAGAGCGGCGAACATAGAAGAAGACCCCCGGAGAGTGGAGAAGACCCCCCGGATAGCGGAGAAGACCCCCCCGGATAGCGGAAGAAGAAGCCCCCCCCTGAGAAGCACACCACCCCCCGCCGAAGACGTCGGAGGAAACCCACTGGGGGTGGGCGCTTTTATAAAAGCGACCCCCCCGGCAGTGGAAGAGAACCAGACGGCGGCGAAGAAGAGCGCCCCCCACACCGAAGACGTCAAAGAAGAAGCCCCCCCTGGTGAAAAGAGCTAAAGAAGACAGGGGGTGCCTCTGGAGCAGATTAATAAATTATTTTAAAAACCCTTTTGTCGTGTTTATTAACTTTAAAATTTTTCCTCCAGGTGAATGGGTAGGGGTACGATGTACCCCATATCCATTCACTTAGGGTGGGGGGCCGGTATCTGGGGGCCCCCTTATTAAAGGGGGCTCCCAGATTCCGATAAGCCTCCTGCCCGCATACCCTGACAACCAACGGCCAGGGTTGTCGGGAAGGGGCCCTGTCCTCATCAACATGGGGACAGGGTGCTCTGGGGTGGGGGGGCCGCAGTGCGCCCCCCTGCCCCAGAGCACCCAACCGCCCCATGTTGAGGGCATGCAGCCTGGTACGGCTCAGGAGGGGGGGGGGCGCTCGCTCATCCCCACTCCTTTCCTGGCCGGCCGGGTAGCGTGCTTTGGATACGGGTCTGGTATGGATTGTAGGGGGACCCCCTAAGCCTTTTTTTCGGCGTAGGGGGGGTCTCCTTACAACCCATACCAGACCTAAGGGCCCGGTATGCTCCTGAGGGGGGAACCCATGCCGGATTTTTATTTAAAATCCGGCGGGGAGTTCCCCCTCAGGATTCATAAAAAAGCCGCACACGTGTAGAATTGGCGGGAATCCAAGTCGGATCTCCCGTCGCTTCTATGACGGCTTTGTCTCCATCGCGGCAAGCCAGCTCGGCGCTTTCTCCCGCGATGGGGCTCGTAGGTGCTCAATCTCGCCGAGAAAGGGAGCGAGATTGACACAATATCGCGGTCACCTACTGTATTTTTTTTTTTTTTTTTTTCCACTCAGACTTGGAGTGCTTTGTGTTCCTATGTAAATTAACATGAAAGATGAAAGAGGAAAAAAAAAAAAAAAAAGGGAAAATAAATCATAAATTTAACTAAAACGATCATGATCCACTTATGATGCGATACCATAGAGGAGATGATATCGGCAAGTGAAGTAGGGGCCAGGAACGTGGTCCTCTCCTCGTCCAATAGATCCTTTTTTATATTTGGTGGAGTCTGAAGTGGGAAAAAAAAAAAAAAAGTCCCAAATACTCCCATTGGACAGCTACCCGGTGACTGGGGACAGGGCTCCACTTCCTCTACAGAGGGTCGCTGAGATCAAGTACCTGGGGGTCCAGACCACCAGAGACCCGGCAGATTATATCTCGCTGAATGTCACGCCATTATATGATATGCTTAAACAGAGAACTCAGGTCTGGGCCCGACTCCCACTGGGAGTTACGGGCCGCATAAACTTAGTGAAAATTGTCCTGCTACCAAAGATTCTATATATGGTGTGGCATTCACCGGTGTACCTGGTGCTTCGGTGCTTCAAGCAGCTGGAGGCTCTCCTCAAACCATTCATTTGGGGCTCAGCAAGACACAAACTCCCCTGGCATAAACTGAAAAACCCCACTGACTTAGCTGGGCTGGCGCTACCCGATTTTAACGCATACTATTTGGCTGCTCAGCTGTCACAACTATTCCATGTTGATAAGGTGGACAGGACTAGATTTCTTCGCCTCCTTTGCCCTGCATGGACCCAATCGACGGGTGACCCCTTGGTGGCGATAGCGGGGGGGGACGAGACTAACTGGGGAATGCCACTCCCTTCTGTATCACTACAGGAGGGTGTGGAGCGTGGTTTCAGACAGGCTAGAAATTTCGTCTCCCCATGGCTACACCTCCCTGTGGCACAACGTTGCCTTACCGGAGTTGGAGTGCATCCGCGACACTGAGATATGGAGTTCTAGGGGGATATACTACTTGTCACACGTCACCAGAGGTGGGAAATTAAAACCCTTCACTGTACTGCAAGCTGAGTATGACCTGCCTGACCACATGCTATTCCGTTACGCCCAATTGAGACACGCCTTCCGGGCTCAGTTCCCCCAGGATGACCTGACCCTGGCCGATAACACCCTTATGGCAGCAATTAAGTACCCTGATCCCAAAAAATTAATCACCCAATTCCACACCATGATCACGCTCCCGAGTGCGACAGTGTCTGCCTACGCCCTGAAGTCCAGGTGGGTGGGGGAGGTAGGTCCAATGGAAGACGATGAGTGGAGTGATGCTCTAGATGCATGTAAACTAGTATCCCCTAAATTGTCAGACCGCCTCACACAAACCTTCATCCTGAATAGAGCCTATCTTACACCTCTCAGGATCTCCAAATACAGAAGGGACTTCCCCGTTATTTGCTCAATGTGTGGCCGAGATACGGGTACTTTCTTCCACCTGATTTGGCAGTGTACTAAGATTCAGGCCTTCTGGGAGCAGGTGGTGAAGTTCCTCCATGACAGGATGGGATCCCCATAACTCTGCAGCCGAAGCCGTGCCTACTGGGTATATTCCCAGATGCAGAAATGAATAAGTTTCTAAAAGTATTCCTGCACGAGACACTTTTTATAGCCCGAAAGGTTATAGCGCGGGTATGGATGCGCTTGAGTCCCCCGGAGTTCTCCCATTGGCTGGCAGAGGTCAACAATGTACTACCATGCAAAAAACTGGTTTATTCCCATAGAGGCTGCCCGGCCAAATATGAAAAGATATGGGACAGGTGGCTGAACTCACCCTCAACCTGCTCCTAGACATCTAAGTGTATGCATTGCAGTATTTCATGCTCCCTCTTATGCCGCGTACACACCATCACTTTATGCGATCTAAAAAATCGACATTTTCTGTGATCTAAAAAACAACGTTTTTGAAACTTCAATTTGAACAACGACGTAGCATACACACCATCGCTTTTTCCACACGCTCTAGCAAAGTGCAGTTCCGTAAAGCACGTACGACGTCCCTATAAAGGGTCGTTTCCATGCGGAAGACGGCCTCTTTTGCTGATATCGTGTTGCTGCGTGTTAGTAAAAGTTTGGTGAGAGACGATTCGCGCTTTTCAGTGTTTGTGCTTTAAATTTCGTTTTCTGTTGTACAGTTTGTGTATTTGTCATCTGATCTTAGCAGGTCGTTCTTCAGAGGCTATTCTGTACTTCAGGGCGTAATTTTTAGTCGGATCTGATTTGACGACCGTTTTCTAGCCATGTTGCGGGTACGAACTCGTCGCCGAGATCGTGCTGTGCTTGTTGTTAGGATGTGTGCTGCATCCCGGCAACGGTCCATGAACAGGGTGAGGAGGAGGTTGTGGACCAAGAACTGGTTGCTACGCAGGGACCAGTTCTCTCATATGCCTCTGCTGCGGGAGATCCGAGAAAATAACCCTGATGATTTCAGGAATTTTCTTAAGATGTCTGACCCTGTATTTCAGCAGCTTTTGGCTTCGGTGTCGCCATATATCACCAGGCAGGACACTGTTATGCGGGAAGCCATCACTGCTGAGCAGA
This sequence comes from Rana temporaria, assembly GCF_905171775.1. Taxonomy (NCBI): domain Eukaryota; kingdom Metazoa; phylum Chordata; class Amphibia; order Anura; family Ranidae; genus Rana; species Rana temporaria. The sequence continues at coordinate 226,119,699 of NC_053493.1, forward strand.
GGCTAGTTGCCACGTTGCGCTACCTTGCAACAGGGAGAAGTCTGCAGGACTTGAAGTTCTCGACGGGCATCTCCCCCCAGGCACTGGGCCTCATAATCCCGGAGACCTGTTTGGCCATCATTCAGGTTCTTCAGGAGGACTATGTTAAGGTAAGTGGTGTCCTTTCAATGCCCAAACTATGCCCAAACTATGCCCAAAAACACTCCCTAATTAACCTGTTTGTAATATGCTGAGAATGTTCACTTTGTCTCTATGTATGCTGGTTTTCAATTTTTTTTAAGCCCTACATGTTTATTTTAGTTAGCCAACCTGTCCAGCATTCTATTTTGTGGCCAAACCCACCTAGCCTAGTCCCTATATCCCCCTTTATGTGTGGCCTCCATTGTAGTGCTGCATTTTGTGTGTCCCTATATCCCCCTTTATTTGTGGCCTCCATTGTAGAAACCCCCCCCCACATTTTTTTGGATTACATTTTAATATTTTGACAAAATATGTTCTAAGGTTATTATTTTTGGGGGTTGTTTGTCAGGTCACAAACTCATCTTGGGCCCCCCCTCCCCCTAATTTGTTTTATTGCACATCAGAGGGGGTGATTAATATGCTTAGTGATCCCATATTATTTTGTAATATTAACAGATTTTTTAATTTTTTGGGGGATCCCTTGAATGTTTTGAGATATTCTGTTCACAATGTTTGTTTGAATGTATTTTTTCTTATATTTCTATACAGTTCCCCACCACGCCACAGGAATGGCAGACTGTGGCAGCGGACTTTTCCCACCGTTGGAACTTTCCGAACTGCGGAGGAGCCATTGATGGCAAGCACGTCCGCATCGTGCCCCCACCCCATTGTGGATCCCATTTTTACAACTACAAGGGGTTCCACAGCGTTGTTTTGATGGCGGTGGTGTCTGCCAACTATGATTTCTTGTACGTGGATGTTGGGAAAAATGGTCGGATGTCGGACGGCGGTGTCTTTACGGAGTTCGCCCAACATCTTCAGTCAGAGGACCTAGGATTGCCACCTGCGGAGGATAACGAAGAGGGTCTGCCCTTCGTGTTTATTGCAGATGAGGCTTTTGGTTTGGGTCCCCACCTCATGAGGCCATTTCCCCAACGCACCCTCACCCATGAGAGAAGGGTTTTTAATTATCGGCTGGCCAGGGCAAGACTTGTGGTAGAGAATGCCTTTGGAATCATGGCCAGCCGATTCAGATTGTTTTTAACTGCAATGAACCTTGCGGAATACAAATGGAATCACATCATCTTATGTTGTTGCATTCTACACAATTATTTAAGAAGACATTCGCCAACTTACCTAACGGTATTGCCTGATGAGGCAGATGTTGTGGCTCCGGAGCCGGGCCGTGAGGCTAGCCATACAGGCTTGGCCCCCCAAACTGCACGTGCAGTGCGTCAATCCTATGTGGATTTTTTTATGGGGAGGGGGGCCATTGTAATGCCCGATCTTGTGTAAAAAAAAAATTAAAAAAAATTCTGGAATAAACAGTGTAATTATTTAGATTAGAATTGTTTTTTTTAACTTTGGGGAATGGTTATTTTTCGTAGGTTCTCATCGAGCCATGTGTTTGGGATGTACAAAATTCCCATCAGTGTCAATATTAACAAACAAAATATACCTGAGTTATTTAATGAGTCAGCATTGATACAAATAACTAGCCACACATTTGTTAGAGTACAAATATGTTTATTTTTTTCCAAAAATTAGGGGGAAATATAATCATTTTTTTGTTATTTTTTTCATTATGACAAAATATAATCTTTTTTTTATTTTTTTGTTATTTTTTTCATTATGACAAAATATTTTTTTTTTCTTTTATTTTTTTTTCATTATGTCAAAATATAATCATTTTTTTATTTTTTTGGGGTTTTTTAATTCTAAAATCTCTTTTTGACCAAAAAAAAAAAAGCCCACAAGAAATGAAACCCTCCCCAAAACATTGATAACATTTTTAAGCTGGCGTTCCAGCGTTTTGGCTTTGTGCCGAATTTCACGGCAGGCAAGACAGATGTCCTCGACTTGGGCCCTGCATGACAAGACCTCTGCGATGAGGAGCTGGGCACTATAGGTGTCAAGTCCCTCACCAGCCCGATTTCTTCCTGAAATGTGGGACCAAAACATGTATTAAAATTATGTAGGCCTACATCTATATTACCTGAAGCTGTGGTATATGTTACTTTACCCGATGTTGTGGCAGGTTCCCCTTCGTCTACATCCCTCGGGGGTGTGGCTTGGTTTGCTTGTGCCTCCTGCCTTGCTGCTTCATTGTGCCCTATGAGATTGAAGAAAGGGAAAACATGAGCTTAAAACATTATAGCGGCCTGAAAGTCAAAGAACATATATTTAGAAAAATAAAAGATGGCAATATTGTTGTTTTTAAAAACCATTCAAATAAGATAGACCAGTATTTTATCCATTCACAAAGTAATTCTAAATCTTGGTACATTTGGTCTCGTTTTCTACATGGAAGCTAACCAAGTATCCACTGGATCTGCTCACCCCTGTGTGACACCCACATAGGTTGTGATTGTGACAAACAATTGTGCTACTGAGTCCACATGTGTAATAAAGAACTGCTGAGCAAACCCTCCTTTTTCTGTATATTAAGGTATTTTTTATTCCAAAAATCGAGTTAGAAACACATCTACATCAAAACCACAATTGATGACACCTCAAACCAAAAAGATGTCACAACTTTCATGTTTCTGGGTCGAATAATTGGTCCTAGGAGTCGTCGTTCATTCGCCCCAAATTACGAAAATTACGCTCTTTTTGTCTGACACAGTGATTCAACTCCCCTTTGCACATGCAAAATAGGCATGATGCCCTTTCTCACAAATATGGTATTTTATGATTGAAAGTCAGCGAATGAACGACGACTCCGACGACAGAATCATGCGCCCACAATCATAAGAACAATTCTGGTCAACCTGAAAGAAAAAACACATGGCACAAAGAACACACACAAATAATTAATACACATGAAAAATACTTACTTCTTCTTCGAATCACCCTATATATTTTTGCAAGTTGCTGGGGTTCTCTCTTCTTCAAGTCTGACCACCTTTTGCGCACTTGCTCTCTGCTCCTGTGTTTTCCAAACTTGCGCTGGAGCCTCCGGATAACCTTCTCCATTATTGTGGCCTTTACTTTGTTCGGATGCCTGTAGGGGCCATGTTTGGCATCATAGTCCTCCCTCCTGAAAATGGTGACCATCTCCACCATTTCGTTGAACGACATGTTGGAGGCTCTGCACCTGTATCTTCTGCATGGTTGGGCCTGGCCTGCCTCCTGGCTTGAGCTGGAATTGTCATTCATGTCGTCCATCATTTCTCCCTCACAAAACGACAGAGAAGGGGCGGGGAAAGGACGATTCCGAACGTCAGGGGCGGGGTGTCGTGCGGAGCGTCACGCGTGCGTAGTGTAAAAAGGGATCAGAAGTGTTTGTAAGCGGCGTGCAGAGTCTGGTGAAGAAGGCGGAAGTCACGATCTTTGCAAATGACGGTACGTAACTTAATTTTTTGACTTTATTATAGTGAACAGGGAATGAGTTTGTGGGCTATATATGGTAAGAAAGCTAGTGGCTTTACTGACATTTTAGGTTTTTGATTATATGTTTCATTTGCAGAAATCATGGATCCCTTCAAGGATGCGGAGTTCATGACTGAATTCATTCAGAAATGGAAGGAACATCCTGTTCTGTGGCAAACCAAACAAACAATCAATAAAAACAAAGATGCCAGGGAAAAAGCAAAGGAGAGCATGCTGGAGTTTGTTAAAACAAGGGTCCCCCACGCCACAAGAGACACAGTCAAGAACAAAATAAATTCCATCAGGGGCACCTACAGGGCCCAACGGGTCCAAGTCCTGGCCTCAATGAGGTCTGGGGCTGCAGCTGACTCCATCTACAAACCTAGCCTGTGGTACTACAGTCAGCTGCAGTTCCTGGACGACCATATTGAGACCAGGGCATCCCTGTCTACCCTTCCCCCAAGAGGGAGCTCACAGCTTCCCAGCAGCCAATCCTCCAGTCTTCCCTGCAGACAAGAGCAGGCAAGCTCGGAGGAAGATCAAGAGTTCCTGGAGGACCCCAATTGTGACCCATGGAGCCAGGTATGTAATTTGTATAGGAAATTTGTATATGACAAGTATAATAATGATGTCAAATTGAGGTTACTAGTGTTCTAAATTCAAAGGGAATGTTAATTTTTTTGTTTAAATAGCAATAGACAGTAGTGTCAAAACAGGATGTGGACAAGATAGAAAAATGAATGGGTCAGAATGATTGTGTGTAATTTTCTGGTAGGCCAGTAGGGGGGGGGACGCAATACACATGCAAGGGGTCCCACATGACAAACACACTTTTTGGGAAAAATCTAGTTGACAACAAATATACTAGTTTGCTTTTTGGTGTAAAGGCACCCTAATTCAAAATGTCAGCCTGCAACAACCCCCACAACTCCAGGGGGACCATGTCTGAAGGTGTGTAAGGGGCCACATAATTAGGGATGGCGACCCTGTGGGTAATATATATTGGCATTCAATTTGCATCTCTCATGATTGTAAAAATTTGTGTGCTTAATGAAAAAGAAACCTAAACTATGTCCCTTTTTTGGATACACAGGCAGAGCAAAGCCAGGAGGAGGCAGGCCCCACAGGGAGCCAGGGAGAGCCAGGCTCCACAGGGAGCCAGGGGAGCCAGGCCCCACAGGGAGCCAGGGGGAGCCAGGCCCCACAGGGAGCCAGGGGGAGCCAGGCCCCACAGGGAGCCAGGGGGATCCAGGACCAACTGCAAGGCAGGAGGTGGCAGAACCCACTGGGAGCCAGGAGGTGGCAGGCCCCAGTGGGACCCAGGAGGCACGCCGGCGGGATACCATCTCCCGGATCCCTCCACTCCGCACTCCCGCAAAAAGGCACAGAAGTCTGCGCCAAATGGAGGAGGAGACCCAGACCCTGCTTCGCCAAGCTACTGCGGCCATCTGAGAGCCACCCAGTGAAGTAGAGGGGTTCGCAGCGCTCATTGCAGCCAAGCTCCATAATCTGGAGCAGAGCCAGCGTGTGCGCTGCGAACTCCTCATCTTCAAAGCCATAAGCATGGCATCCCTGGGGCAGCTCGATGATGACACCAACATTGTGCGGATTGCTCCTCCTGTCCTTGCTGCTCCTCCTGCTCCTGCTCCTCCTCTTCCTGAGGCTGCTCTGGCTCCTGGCACTACATCGCCTCCAGGAACCCAGCCCACAAGGACTCGGGCTGCAGGGAAGACTGCAGGGAAGGCTGCAGGGAAGACTGCAGGGAAGGCTGCTGGGAAGAGAAAGCCCAAAAAATGACACGGTGCCCCTGATGGAATTTATATTGGACTCACAGCCTGGATTGGTGGCTTGGGGGACACTTGTTTTAATTAAGTTCAAGCATGCTCTCTAGTGCTGGCTTCCTTGGCATCTTTGTTTTTAGGAAGTTGTTTTTTAGGTTTGCCACCATTTTATTATTTAATATTTATGCATAATAAATGCAATTTTGATTTATCATCCAAATTTGAACATGTGTATTTTTTAGGAAGTTGAGAGATCATTAGTGAGTGGGCAGACCCATTTGCCCAAAATTGAAGAAAAAATGTACAAGGTTGAAAAACCTCCTTGTGGGTAACTTAAAAAACAAATATGTTGTTGCAGCCACTTCACACACTCCAAAATCAAAAATTAAAAAATATTTCACCAAAAGTTTAGGCCAAAAGAAAAACACACAAATAAAATGTTGGCCAATATATATATTTTAAATTTAGACGATGGAACATACACCTAAATAACACAACACAAACCAAAACATTAGCTAACAATAAATAATGAAGTTAAAAGCTTGACATAACTATGTAACAAGATCAGCCGCAAAAAACGACAATTTTTGAGTAGCATTTAAAAGCAGGGTGTAAAGAAGCGCATTCTTTTCTTCTTTACAAGTTTAAAATGACCTAACGAATGTGCTTAATCCATTCTGAACAGTAGTTTTACCAGAACGAGCGCCGACGTCTCCTAACTTGCTTCTGAGCATGCGCGGGCCAAAAACAAAATTTTTACCTACACACGGTCAATGTTTTGGACACAAAAAACGACGTTGGGCAAAAACAACACATAAAATTGAAGCATGCTTCAATTTTTTTCTGTCGTTTTTTACAAGACATAAAGCGACGTTTTCCCCACACACGGTCAATGAAATTGACGTTTTTAAAAACGTAGTTTTTTTACATTGCATAAAACGACCGTGTGTACGCGGCATTATTGTCTGGCCCATGTTTGCATTCTGATTGAGTCCTTCAGATGCTTACTGTAACTGTACGCCTTCTGTATACCATATGCATTGCTGTTTTGCTCAATAAAAGCTTTTTTGATTGAAAAAAAAAATATGGTACCATCGTCCTGAGAAGTATTGAATAAAGATAGGACTTACGTGACCCCAACACCAGAAAGACCAAAAGAAGGGGGGCAGCAGGGCTATGGGGAGTAGGAGGGGTGGAGAAAGGGGAAAAGGGAGGGGGAAGGGGGGGTTAGTTGGAAAAGTGAGAATACCTGTGTAAGTAAACAGTGAAAATAAAGGTCCCGGGACTGGAGAGCCAGTAAACACTGTCACAACTGAGTATAAAATAGAAGAGAGGCGCCTCTAAGTGTAACAACATGGTTACATTTAATGAAGGTATAACATTTGTATATCAGAGTTAATGCACCCCAAAGCAAGGAACAGCTGGATCAGTGGGCTCTCGGGAGACCCAGGCCTCGTACACACAACCAAGTTATTTGTCGGGCGAAACACATAATTTTCCTCGTTGAGTTCCTTGTTAGGCTTGTCAAAGAACTCAACAAGCTTGCTTTGCGTACACACAGTCAAGACAAAATCTCCTCATTCTCAAACGCGGTGACTACAACACATAGGACGGCAGGGGAAGTTTGATTCCACTTGCACAACTCTTGGGGCTGCTTTTGCTAATCTCATGTGTTTGCGTGTTAAGTGAGGCCCCGTACACACGTCCGAGGAACTCGACGGGCAAAACTCATTGTTTTGCTCGTCAAGTTCTGTGTGAAGCCGCCGAGGATCTCGGCGAGCCAACTTTCCTCATTGAACAATGAGGAAATAGAGAACATGTTCTCCATTTGGCTCGACGAGGAACTCGTCGGCTTCCTCGGCCGAAAGTGTACACACGGCCGGGTTTCTCGGCAGAATTCCGCTCCGATCGAGTTTCTGGCTGAATTCTGCCGAGCAACTCGGTCGTGTGTACGGGGCCTGAAAGTTTGATAAGAGACATTTGCACTTTTCAGTCTGTTACAGCTTTAAAAATGTGTTCTCTCCATTACAAATGCTACTTTTACTCCCGTCTCATACTTTATTATGAGCAAGCGCGGGTTCCTAAGCATACACACGCTCGAGTTTCTCATCGGAAACCAGCCCTGTCGAGGAAAAAGAGAACTCTTTTTGGCTCGACGAGTTCCTCAACGAAAAATGTACACACAACCAGTTTCCTCTGCAAAAAAAGTTTCTTGATGGATTCTGCCGAGGAAACTGGTCGTGTGTACAAGGCCCCAGACACACATCCTTTGTTGGACCCTTTTTTGATGTCTTGGTTGCTAGTGCAGACTTTCTAACACAAGATGGACCGGACATCCAATGGAATTTTCCTTGGTTTGGGGTGCATCAATTTAAATTTATATGTGCCTGTAACCCCTCTATAAAGGTGTGTCCTTTGCTATAACCCACACCATACCTGTATATGGTGACCAAGTTTATCATATGCTCCATATCAGTGAGGTGAAGTATCTTTTCCATTGTTTGGTCTCACCTTAGCCTGAACACATATCCAATGTTAAGCACTTCAGCCCCAAAAGGATTTGCCCCCTTAATGACCAGGCCATTTTTTTGCGATACGGCACTGTGTTGTTTTAACTGACAATAGCACAGTTGTGCAACATTGTACCCAAACAAAATTTATGTTCTTTTTTTTCTTTTGGTGGTATTTGATCACCTGTGCAATTTTTATATTTTGCGCTACAAACACAAAAAGACTAACAATTTTGAAAAAATATATATATTTTTTTTACTTTTTGCTATACTAAATATCTCCAAAAAATGTTTCCTCGGTTTAGGCTGATATGTATTCTTCTACATATCTTTGGTAAAAGAAAATCGCAATAAGCGTATATTGATTGGTTTGCGTAAAAGTTATTGTGACTACAAACTATGGGATAGGTTTAGGGACTTTTATTTTTTTATTGTTTTTACTAGTAATGGTGGTGATCTGCAATCTTTAAAGGGACTGCAACATTGCAGGGGACAAATCTGACCCCAAATTACACTTTTAGGGACCAGTGACATTTCTTACATTGATCAGTGCTATAAAAATGCACTGATCAATGTAAAAATGACACTGGCAGGGAAGGGGTTAACACTAGGGTTATTAAGGGGTAATATGTGTTCCCTGGGTGTGTTCTAACTGTAGGGGGGATAGGCTTCCAGGCACAGGACAAAGATCTATGTTCCCAATCACTGGGAACAGAAGATCTATGTCATGTTATCTGGCAGAACGGGGAATCACCTTGTTCCCCGTTCTGCCTCTGTAAACTGCGATCGTGGGAAGGGGGCCGCCTGACCTGCAGGCACGTTTCTGCGGGGCAGGGCGGCAGTGCGTGTGCGCCCACTATCTCCTGAGCAAAGAGCGACATACACCTCTGGTGGATTGCGCAGGAGAGCCGACCTGCCGCAGTGTCGGTGGCTGGTTGGAAAGAGGTTAGATGTTTTGTGGTGTACACATGGATGAATAAGCCTTGAAGACATGTTGGCAGATCCCATACAATTCATGTGTTTTCATATTTGATATTTTGTGTAATATGCTTTCTACACATTTAGTTGCCCTCTTTGCCTCTGTTTTATGAATAATATATGTATAAAAAAATCTACTTTTTTATATTTCTAATAATAACTGACATATATAAATATATGTTTTACCTGAACCACAGGGATTACCATTTAAAAGCTTATCTTCTACAATACTTCTTTGTATAATATATATCGGGCTGGTGTCCCCTAGATGTGGAGTGTGTGGAACATGGTTTTCCCTCTCTATTAGGCTCTCACTTTAATACATATTTATAATTTGTGCTAGACCTTCTTTTCTTGCATAATATCTTTTTTGTAGTTTACATTAGGCATGTGCACAGAAATTTTTTTTGTTTTTTTTTGTTCTGTTTCGTATCGTTCCGTAGGTTCGTTCCCGTTCATTTTTCGTAAGACGCCCGTTTTCCTGTTCGTTCCCGTTCCTTTTTCGTACGACGCGATTTTTTCGTATTCCGATCGGTTCGTTATTCTGTTTAATTCATGTTCGTTACTTGTTAGACAATAATTTCCGTGAATTTTCGTCATTTTGTACTTTCGTAAATATATCGCGAAATTCGCGGCACTTTCAACACGCGGCTCATCCATATTAACTATTGTTAAGCCCCATACACTTGGTCAGACTTTTTTAACAACAAACATAAAAACGATCGTTTTACCGAATGTTCGTTTGTTTTTAAACTCCATCAGAAAACCATTTTTGGGTTCCAGGTTCAAAAGTCTAGCCAACTGATCTCTCCCTTCAGACGAAAATCCACAGAAAAGTTTATTTGGCTCTACTGTACTACTGTACTCAGCACAAAAGAGAAGCTGCTTCACTAACTAACTACACTCACTGTCCATTCAAAAACGAAAATGAAATAACAAAAGATTTGCATTCTGTATTTTGAAACCAAATTACGAACAGAAAAAAGGAATTCAGAATACAGGATACAAATCTTTTGTTATAAGATGTCATATGAACATACAAACAGAAAAAGGAATCAAACAAAATACAAAATGAAAATCTTTTGTTAGATGTCATATGAACATACGACTGAAAATCAAAATACGAACAGAACAAGGATTCAAACAAAATACAGAATGCAAGTCTTTTGTTATAGATGTCATATTCGTTCTTTTGCCGTTTTCGTTTTGTCGTATTTTCGTCGGATCGTTCGTTCTTATTTGCGGTTGTTCGTTATGCGACTCATTCGTAATCCCGTCGTTTTCGTATTTTGGTGCTTAAATTTTTTCGTATGTACACATTATTCTGCGGGTACGAAAATGAAGATTTTCGTACGAAGATAACATTCGTACGAACGGGAATGCACATATCTAGTTTACATCTGCTTAAAATAGGCATGGTAACCCTTGGGAAGATATAGTACTTTTTAGCACACACTTTTTAGCTTCTGTAATATCTGTAACATTTTTTGTTGAAGTTTGTGTTGTATTTAAGTATTTTTTAAAAAGGATATTATTAAAAAAAAAGTAAAAATACATTTTAATACATTTAGCTAATCAATATTAAATAGCAGAATATTTTCAGGAATAAAGAAGATATTACAGAAGCTAAAAAGTGTGTGCTAAAAAGTACTATATCTTCCCAAGGGTTACCATGCCTATTTTAAGCAGATGTAAACTACAAAAAAAATCCACTACTACAGTTCTCCAGGATCATTTGCAAAAAGCAGAAGACAAAAAGAACATGTTGAGGGAACATTAATCTATTTGCAGGAACAGATTATCTCCCCCCTATAGCCAAGAGTCCAAAATTAAGTGATGTCAATTAATACAAATGACAGATCAAAGTAGGACATGCCCAGAGGGCTCATGACCAAGAAAACCAGAAATGAAAATTGATATGAGGATGTGAGAATATTAAACCTGAATATTATGAATCTTGCATTAAATATTAAGTTGAATCAGAAGCATAAAGTGTATTAGTAAAGTCACAGCAAACTGATCATAGCTGTAGGGATAGTTAGACTCTCAGAAAGGTCACAGTGATGCCCAAAACTACCCCAGTACGTCCAGTTAGCTCCTACCCTGTCCACCTTTAGGCGATCCTTGAAATCTTAATATAAAAGAGAAAAAATCCATGTATAATCACACACAAAACAATAGCACAAGCAGCCAGCATCAATTTATTGAGTCCAAACTAAAACATACAATGCTGTGAAAAAGTATGTGCCCCTGCTCTATGCTCTTCATAGAAACCAATTAGCTTCCAGTTTTTTTTTGTCAAAACTTAACTGAATAAGTTGAACTTAGAAGCTGATTATTGTATTTATTGGCGTATGAAGCCTCGTACACATGATCAGTCCATCCGATGAGAACGGTCTGATGGACCGTTGTCGTCGGTTAACCGATGAAGCTGACTGATGGTCCGTCGCGCCTACACACCATCGGTTTAAAAAAATGATCGGGACAGAACGCGGTGACATAAAACAGTTCAATGCTTCCAAGCATGCGTCAACTTGATTCTGAGCATGCTTGGATTTTTAACCGATGGTTGTGCCTACTAACGATTGTTTTTTTCCCATCGGTTAGGAATCCATTGATTAAATTTAAAGCAAGTTGGCTTTTTTTTAAACGATGGTTAAATAACCTATGGGGCCCACACACGATCGGTTTTGACCGATGAAAACGGTTCATCAGACCGTTGTCCTCTGGTTAACCTATCGTGTGTACGAGGCCTAACACTCACTTTTTTACCATGAAATTAGAGGATAAACTGTGCCCCCTCTTAAAGTTGAGGTGCGTGTTATATGCCTGTGCGTGTTATATGCCGACAAATACGGTAGCTATTATGCACAGCTGCACCACATTCTAAGTACTTAGTAGCAATAGTAAATCTCTGACATCACTAATATTTGCCATGTAGCAATTTAGTGCATGTTTTTTTTTTTTTTTATCTTTCTTGGGTTGACATTGACACTTGGACTTACACATGGTTATAGTTATATCTGTAAATGTTTTTACACAGAACTCAAACTATTTTAACCCAGGAATCACACATTTCCCCCTATCTAGATCCAATTACAAAAATATCAGTTCCAGGGGAAAGTTGCTATTGAATTCATACATTTGCCCAAAAACTGTTTTGATGTAATATACATTACATTACTATGTGTATTTCATTTTGTATGTATTTTGCAAAAAAAAAAAAACTTCAACTGAAATTCTGGCTCTGTTGTTTTCCTGTGCACATAAGGCACAGGAAATCGAGAGTCACATTTCTATCATACCAGTATATAAAATAATTTACTCAATTAATATTTTGTTGAACTTGATGAAGTAGAAGCAATAATGTGAAGGTTAATGAGGAATTAAATTGCATGTATGAAGGTAACCTACACAGACTGGCCTTACGGTCTAGTACATTAGTAAGTAATTATCAGAACTATTTTGATGAATAATTTTCATCAGCATGTTAAAATGTTCCACTAAAGAGTTTAGATGAAATGATACTAAATCTTCTGTTGTACTAAAATTAAGGCAAAAGCAAATTAAGGCATGATAGTTATAAAAAAAAGTATCAGCTTCAACTTTTACACAGTTCCACAATATCACTGCATGCATTAAATATACAATCAACAATAGAAATGACAAAGGATGAGCAGAGTGATTTTGGCTAAATTGATTTTAATGCAGAATTACCAATTTCATCTTTGGCAAAATATAACAAAAGTATAGTTCTCTAGGCAAAACATTTTCTCTTTTAGTTATTTTTAAATAGTGTTCTTTGAATTTTTGTTTTACCTTTTTGTCTGTTTGATGGTTTTTGGTATACTGGGATTTGGGATACTTAAAGGAACACTAAAGGTACAATTTTTTTTTTTAAATAACATACATGTTATACTTACCTCCACTGTGCAGATCGTTTTGCACAGAGTGACCCGGATCCGTGTCTTCTGGGGTCCCTCGGCGGCTGTCTCGGCTCCTCCTCGCAAAAGCTTTCCACGTTCATGCGAGCTCCCTCGCATGGGGGAAAGCTTTTGCGAGCGCGCTCCCGTGATACAGCAGCGGCCATAGCCGCCGACTGTATCACTCGGCCCCGCCCCCCGGCGCCGCGTCATCCGCTGTGATTGACAGCAGCGCCAGCCAATGGCTGCGCTGCTATCAATCCGCCCAGCCTAGCCAATCAACGGCCAGGCTGGGAACCGAGCAAGATGACAATCACGCGCCCGGGACTTTCGAACAGTGAGGTAAGTAAAACGGGGGCTCGGGGGGGGGCGGTGCTGTCAGATGTTTTTTTACCTTATTGCATAGGATGCATTAAGGTAAAAAAACTTTTACCTTTACAACCCCTTTAAGCCACTTGATAGTATTTATGAAATATTGGAAAACCTAGCCCTTTATGGGGTTTAGCTTTATATAAGATTGATTTTGCCACCCACTGTATGGTACCTTTCCACATGAGTAATAAAATCAAATGTTATAACACTCGGAGGTGAAAAGAAGGGATAATAAGACTCTGGCATAGTACAAAATTTTTGGCAGAAATTATATATTTTTTTATTGTATTATTATGGGATATAAAAAAGAAACAACATGTTACAATATACTCAGAGGTTGGGGTATTACTGTACTCTGAATTTTTTACATTGAGCCATGTAACTCTAAGACAACAAATATGAAATAACTCTAATGCCCCGTACACATGTGCAGGATTTCCGATGGGAAAAGTTCCCGTTGGAAATCCAGAGGGGAAAGCTGAGAACCTGGTCGGTAAGTCTTTCCCCCTACACATGTGAGGTTTTCCCGACAGGAAAACTGCGATGGTCGGGAATCCCGGCCGTGTGTATGCTCCATCACAGTTTTCCCCATAGGAAAACTGCCAAAAACCGCCGGGCAAAAGTCCACCGGTTTTCCCGGCGGGTAAAAAGAAAGCTGGTTCTCTTTTTTTTTTTGTCCAGCACTTTTTGGCCAGTTTTCCCATCGTAAAAACTGCAAGGAGCATACACATGGCCGGGATTCCCAGCCAAAAGCTCTCCTCGTAGTTTTTCCTTCGGGAAAACTGGCCGTGTGTACGAGGTTTAAGGCAACAAATATGAATAGAGAAGATAGAACACCATAGAGGCCCTAACTGGATCTGGTAATACAGAAGAAATCAATAGTTGCTGGTGTTGTAGAGGGCTATCATATAAAGTAAAATACTATAAAAGCAAACAAGCCTAACCTAAGATAAAATATTAAAGTAGAGAAACTTATGGCCATCTATTGCCCTGGGAAGAGCCTGTGTTGGAAACATTAACTGAGTAATGGAAATTAGTTGGGACTTATAGAGGTGGGCCATAAAGAGGTTAGAAAGAGAGACTAATTGACCACATCCTATAAAAGTTGTATTCTGAGAAGACATTTAGTGTAGCCAATTGGATAAAGAAATTGTTCCTCCTCCTCCTCATTGTAAGTAGTTTTGATATATCTTTACCATTTGTGAACAAAATTTGGAAGGCTCCACATCAGGATTGAGTTTAGCATGATGCTTTTGTTAGCAAATGTGTATTAAATGAAATCTTTGATGTCCAAACTGGTAGGAACTTGAGAAACACCCCACTTTTTTAACCACTTTCCCACCGTGCTATAGCGAAAATACTGCTACAGCGCGGTGGAGTTATTCTGGGAGGACGTCCTCCCAGAATCCTTCACTCGCGCGCCCCCTGGGGCGTGCTCCCGGGAATCATCTAGAAGACCCGGCGCATCACGGATCACGGTAAATTGCCGCTCATAGCGGCCGTTTACCACGTGATCGCTCCGTCAAATGACAGAGCGATAACTTGTAAACAAACCGGCGTCATGTAATGACGCCGGTTCCTCCCTCTCCTCTCTGTACCGATCGGTACAGTGCGAGAGGAGAGGCGGGGGGAGCGGGTGGCAGCAGCAGCACTGTGGGCTGGATCTGTGACAATTGCAGTCACAGATCCAGCCATCCCTCCCTGTGCAATACTCTGCAATACCCCCCATACTGTCTGCAATACCCCCCATACTGTCTGCAATACCCCCATATTGTGCAATACCCCCCATACTCTGCAATACCCCCCATACTCTGCAATACCCCCCATACTCCAATACCTTGCAATACGTCGCCTATGGGGATTTTTAAGTAGCGAAGTTTGGCACAATTCCACGAGCGTGTGCAATTTTGAAGGGTGACATGTTAGGTTACCTATTTACTCGGCGTATCGTCATCTTTCATAGTATGCAAAAACATTGGGCTAACTTTACTGTTTTTTTTTTTTAGCACAAAACAGTTTTTTTTTTTAAAAACATGTGTTCAAAAAATTGCTGCGAAAATATCGTGCAAGATAAAAAGTTGCAACAACCGCCATTGTATTCTCTAGGGTCTTTGAAAAAAAAAACATATATAATGTTTTGGGTTTCTATGTAATTTTTTAGCAAATAAATGATGATTTTTACATGTAGGAGAGAAATGTCAAAATTGGCCTTGGTGCTCCAGAACGCCTGATGGTGTTCCCTGCATGTTGGGCCTCTGTATGTGGCCACGCTGTGTAAAAGTCTCACACATGTGGCATCGCCATACTCGGGAGGAATAGCAGAATGTGTTTTGGGGTGTAATTTGTGGTATGCATATGCTGTGTGTGAGAAATAACCTGCTAATATAACAGAAACTAGATTTTTTTTTTTTACAGAATTTTCAGTCTTTTTTCTTTTATAGCGCAAAAAATAAAAACCGCAGAGGGGATCAAATACCACCAAAAGAAATCTCTATTTGTGTGAAAAAAAGGACACAAATTTAAGATGGGTACAATGTTGTATGACTGAGTAATTGTCATTCAAATTGTGAGAGCACCGAAAGCTGAAAATTGGTCTGGTTAGGAAGGGGGTTTAAGTGCCCAGTGGTCAAGAGGTTAATATGCATCTCTGAGAAGCTAAATTACAAATTTGGGCCTTTAATGACCCTCTTACTTTGAAAAAATGCTTCTTTTTTTGAATCAAGAAAAAGGCTTTATTGAAACAAATTAGACATACAAAACAGTTGGATGGATGTACATGGAATAGGAATACAATCACATTCTTCATAGGGAATATAAAGGAAGTGTAGCAAAATATGAGAGGTTGGCTGAACATCCTCCCCACACCAGTAAACATCGTAATCCCTGAGACTGGTATAAACTTAATTCCAAAACTATGCATATACTTTAAACCTGTATATATATTTCTCTGCTAACATCAAACGTAAGGAAGATTCAGCACCATAATATTGCATCCAGTACAATTATAATAACTGTCATGTGCCTTAAAGTTGTACCTAATGTATAAACAGAAGTAAAACATTCTTCATGATAACACATTTCACCGTGATCCCGTCCCCGCTAACTGTACCCCTGGATACTAGGACTCTGTGCATCAGTGCTTGCCCCGCCCTATCCCCTGCTTTGACCCATTATACTTGCAATAGCCTATCCATAATCAGTTGAGCTGGACCCAACCCAGGTGTATCTAGTCAGGGTTGCCATAGTGAGTAGAATTTTTTAAGCGCATTCCTGTGCTGGTATGTAAGTTTCTCCCGAATCAGCAAACTGTTTACCATCCCCACCCATTGCCCCACATTCGGCACTCTAGGTGTAATCCAAAGTCTTGCAATGGCCTTCCGGGCAACATAAAGCAGTCGCAGAACAGCCGTGTGGCCATTAGGGGAGAGTGACGGCACCTCAAGGGCGCCTAGTAAACATACCACTGGGTCATGTGGTACCGGAAAGCCATATGCCTGAGATATTGTGGTAATAACAAACTGCCAGTATCTGAAAAGTTTGGGACATTTCCACATCTAATGTAATAAATCACCCTCATGTGCACTGCACTTTGGGCACAGCGGAGAATCCCTCAGGCCCCACTTGTGCAATCGAGCAGGTGTCCTATAGACTCTGTGAAGTAAGAATAGGTGCGAGAGTCTATGTTGTGCCGATACTGATACCAACGGAGCAGAAGATAAACACAGCTCCCAGGCATCACCATCAATGGGGCCCAGATCTTTTTCCCAACCCTTCCTGCATGTCAGGATGATCGCATCATGAGTGGCATTAAGCAGTCTGGAATAAACTTGTGAGATCATACCTTTCTTGTCTCTAGCTATCAACACGTCATTGTGGAGGGGATGTCATATCACAGAGATATGGGTGAGCCTACCCTCACTCTGTACAGCATGTCTTAATTGCAAATATTTGTAGAACTGGGTCTTGTTAAGAGCAAACTCATCGCTCAGGTCAGAGAACGACTTGAGGACCGGCCCTACAAACAGCTGAGCTATGTAGTGGATTCCCGCAGTGACCCAGGGTCGGAAGCCCTTAAGCTTAAAGAGTTCCCTATAGTAAGAGTTGTTCCAAATGGGGGTAAAGGGACATACCCCCCTAACGTTGAGAGTGGACCGAATGTATTTCCATAAGGTATTCAATAAGGCAACAGTAGGGAGTGTCTGTGATAAATGCGGAAACCCTGCTTCCAAATGTGATACGGCTGGGAGCACGGATCCCAATGGGATTATTGGTGCCCTTACCGGGTCTTCCACATCTGCCACCACCCAATTACCCAGGTGTTGGATTTGTGAGGCTACAAAGTAGTAACGTGCATGTGGAACTGCCATACCCCCCTGGTCTTTAGCTAACTGTAACGTAGAGAGACTTATTCGCGCCATCTTGCCACCCCAAATCATATCCCTGAACTGGGCATCAATCTGTGCAAACCATTTATGTGGTATCCAAATTGGGGTGTTATGGAAAACGTACAAGAGCTGGGGAGCCCACACCATCTTTATAAGATTAGCTCTACCCGTAACCGACAGAGGGAGTTTCTTCCAAACTGCACATTTTAGTCTAAATTTGTTCAGTATTGGTGTAAGATTCAGAGATAGATATTGGGCGGGGTCAGGAGTCACCTGAATTCCCAAATATCTAAACTCATTCACCACCAAGATATCCTTGGCACAGTCAGGTAGTGGACCAGTTAAAGGGTATATGGGCATGAGCACAGATTTGTTCCAATTGATGCTGAAGCCTGATAAGTCCCCGAAATCCGCTATTAGAGTCATCGCATTCCTCAGAGAAACGTCCGTGTCTCCTAAATATATTAGTGTGTCATCTGCAAATAAAGAAATTACGTCCTGCCTGGCACCCCTGGTGAAACCAGTAATACCAGGTGAGGCTCTCCCAGCGCCAGGGCGAACAGCAGGGGCGAAAGCAGGCATCCCTGCCGTGTCCCCCTGAAAAGTCGGAAGGGGTCCGAGACCTCTCCATTAACTCTCATTCTTGCTGACGGAGAGCTATACAATAACTGAACCCATTTCAAGAAAGATGATCCTACTCCAAATCTACTCAGCACCTCCCATAGATATGGCCATTCAACACTGTCGAATGCTTTAGCCGCATCAAGGGAAAATATGGCTCTGTTACCTGGGTTATCTACTGGAACTTGCATGTTAAGAAACAACCTACGTAAGTTTTAGGAGGTAGACCTAGTCGGGATAAAACCAGATTGATGCCTGTGCACTACATGGTGAATGTATCTAGATAGTCTAGTGGCCAGAACCCTGGCCAAGAGTTTCACATCAAACGTTAAGAGGGAGATAGGCCTGTATGAATCCGGAGAAAGAGGATCCTTCCCAGGCTTCAGCAGAACCACTATGAGGGCCTCGTTCATGGACGGGGGGAGTGCTCCAGTTTTAAAGGCTATGTTATAGACGTTTAATAAAATGGGAATAAGCTGTTCAGAGTAGCGACTATTAACCTCTGAAGGAAGGCCGTCCGCTCCTGGCGCCCGCCCGTTATGAGCTTGCGCCAGTGGTTACAGGAGTTCCTCCCTGGTCAGGGGGGCATTAAGCAGGGCCACCTCTGAAGTGGGAAGGCTCGGTAATGGGTATCTATCCAAAAAGGAGTGTAGCTGTTTAGAAGAGGGGCTAACCTTTGATGTATAGACATCCTGAAAAAAGCTTTTAAAACAACCCATGATGGACTGTGTGGAGTAACGCACTTCACCCACAGTATCTGTAATCGCCGTAATATGGGAAGGGGGTTGCTGTGACCTAGCCAGAATTGCCAGCATGTGGCCTGTATTTTCTCCCTCTTCAAAATGCCTCTGTTGGAGAAAGAACCTTTTATTTTCAGCCAGTTGCAGAGAAAGGTCTTTGAGCATGGCCTGAGAGGCCAGCCATCTCCTTTTGTTGGCATCTGAGGGATCGCCACATAATCTGCCTCAGAGTGGTGTGCTTCATCCAGGACCCGCGTCTCCCATTACTTAGTATTAGACTTAATACATTTAATAGCTCTAATGAATTGTCCCCGCATATAGATCTTAGCCGCATCCCACACCGTCTGCAGATTTGTTGATCCAATATTATCACTAAAGAACTCAGTAAGGAGCAGGGGGATTGGGTCTGAATCTGGCATAAGAGACAGCCAGAATGGGTTGAGCTTCCAAAGACTATTACCCTCCTTTACCCCCAAGCTCAGGTCCACCGTGAACGGAGAATGGTCTGAAGTGTGTCTCGGGTGATATTGAGATAACTTCACCAGTGGCAACAAGAGACCATTCCCTAGCCCCATATCAATCCTCGACAGTCCTCCCACCGAGGTCGACTGGCATGAATATACTTTTGCGTCAGGATTATGCATTCTCCATACATCAGTCAGGCCCAACTCATTCACCAGCCGAGCAAAGGGCGTGGGACCCCTCCTCTCCTGCACATCTCCCCCATCGTATGTTTGAACTTGTCCTTCTCGTATTCTAGAAAATTATTAAAGTCCCCAAGGACCAATACTGGAATACCAGGAAGACGAGACATAAATTCAGCCAAGAGTTTTAAAACACTAGAAGAGAACGGGGGTGGTATGTATACTCCCACCAGCACACACCTCACCCCAAATGGGGAGCAGTATAGGAAGATGTATCTACCCTCAGGATCAATCTTAGCATCTATAAATGTATATTGAGTGCCCTGACGAAGCAGGACACTTACTCCCCTCTAGTACACCGTATGGGTGGAATGGTATTGGTGGCAATACTGCCCTGAGGGACAGTGTCAGAGAGGTACCTGCTTCAGAAATCTACACAGGCACTCTTTATTTCTGTGAGATCTGCATCTTATAGTTTAGGGAGAGGTTCCAGCTATTTGCTATAGGGACAGGCTGCTGTTGATTGAGGGACAGTGTCAGAGAGGTGTATCCTGCTTCAGAAATCTACACAAGCACTGTTTATTTCTGTGAGATCTGCATCTTAAAGTTTAGGGAGAGGTTCCAGCTAGTTGCTATAGGGACAGCAATCTATAGGTGACTCTCTGTATATTTCACCAGCACTGCACCTGTCACCACCTGTGATATACTGTGTGTGTCCAGTACATAGTTTAGGGAGAGGTTCCAGCTATTTCCTATAGGAACAGCAATATATAGGTGACTTTGTATATTTCACCAGCACTGCACCTGTCACCACCTGTGATTTACTGTGTGTGTCCAGTACATAGTTTAGGGAGAGGTTCCAGCTATTTCCTATAGGGACAGCAATCTATAAGTGACTCTCTGTATATTTCACCAGCACTGCACCTGTCAACACCTGTGATATACTGTGTGTGTCCAGTACATAGTTTAGGGAGAGGTTCCAGCTATTTGCTATAGGGACAGCAATCTATAGGTCACTCTCTGTATATTTCACCAGCACTGCACCTGTCACCACCTGTGATATACTGTGTGTGTCCAGTACATAGTTTAGGGAGAGGTTCCAGCTATTTGCTATAGGGACAGCAATCTATAGGTGACTCTCTGTATATTTCACCAGCACTGCACCTGTCACCACCTGTGATATACTGTGTGTGTCCAGTACATAGTTTAGGGAGAGGTTCCAGCTATTTCCTATAGGGACAGCAATCTATAGGTGACTCTCTGTATATTTCACCAGCACTTCACCTGTCACCACCTGTAATATACTGTGTGTGTCCAGTACATAGTTTAGGGAGAGGTTCCAGCTATTTCCTATAGGGACAGCAATATATAGGTGACTCTCTGTATATTTCACCAGCACTGCACCTGTCACCACCTGTGGTATACTGTGTGTGTCCAGTACATAGTTTAGGGAGAGGTTCCAGCTATTTGCTATAGGGACAGCAATCTATAGGTGACTCTCTGTATATTTCACCAGCACTGCACCTGTCACCACCTGTGATATACTGTGTGTGTCCAGTACATAGTTTAGGGAGAGGTTCCAGCTATTTGCTATAGGGACAGCAATCTATAGGTGACTCTCTGTATATTTCACCAGCACTGCACCTGTCACCACCTGTGGTATACTGTGTGTGTCCAGTACATAGTTTAGGGAGAGGTTCCAGCTATTTGCTATAGGGACAGCAATCTATAGGTGACTCTCTGTATATTTCACCAGCACTGCACCTGTCACCACCTGTGATATACTGTGTGTGTCCAGTACATAGTTTAGGGAGAGGTTCCAGCTATTTGCTATAGGGACAGCAATCTATAGGTGACTCTCTGTATATTTCACCAGCACTGCACCTATCACCACCTGTGATATACTGTGTGTGTCCAGTACATAGTTTAGGGAGAGGTTCCAGCTATTTGCTATAGGGACAACAATCTATAGGTGACTCTCTGTATATTTCACCAGCACTGCACCTGTCCCCTGTGATATACTGTCTGTCCAGTACATTGTTTAGGGCTAGGTTCCTGCTTCTTGATATAGGTAGAGAAATATATAGGTGCATCTCTGCATATTTCACCAGCACTCTACCTGTCCCCTGTGATATACTGTCTGTGCAGTACATTGTTTAGGGCTAGGTTCTTGCTTCTTGCTATAGGGAGAGAAATATATAGGTGAATCTCTGCCTATTTCACCAGCACTCCACCTGTCCCCTGTGATATACTGTCTGTGCAGTACATTGTTTAGGGCTAGGTTCCTGCTTCTTGCTATAGGTAGAGAAATATATAGGTGAATATCTGCATATTTCACCAGCACTCTACCTGTTCCCTGTGATATTCTGTCTGTGCAGTACATTATTTAGGGCTAGGTTCCTGCTTCTTGCTATAGGGAGAGAAATATATAGGTGAATCTCTGCCTATTTCACCAGCACTCTACCTGTCCCCTGTGATATACTGTCTGTGCAGTACATTGTTTAGGGCTAGGTTCCTGCTTCTTGCTATAGAAGAAGTGAGTGGCAAGGAGATTTGAATTCTCAAACCAAAATATGGACCGATTTAGGTACTAGAATGTCAGTGAAAAAAAATAGAAAGGAATGAATAAAAGCCTTATGCCGCGTACACACCATCACTTTATGTGATGAAAAAAAATGACGTTTTTAAAAACGTCACTTTAATTGACTGTGTGTGGGGGAAAACGTCGTTTTATGTCTTGTAAAAAACGACCAAAAAAAATTGAAGCATGCTTCAATTTTATGTGTCGTTTTTCAAAAGTGCACTTTTTACTTCACAGAAATTGACCGTGTGTAGCAAAAAACGTCGTTTTCTAAGACGTTTTTTCATCCACGCATGCCCAGAAGCTACTTATGAAGCGAGCTTCAATGGTAAAACGTGGTGGAACGTAACCTCGCTTTGCTAGAACATTGTGAGAAAAACGATGGTGTGTAGGCAACTTCGTCTTTGAAAATTGGAGTTTCAAAAACGTCATTTTTTACTTCACAGAAAGTGTCGTTTTTTTTCATCACATAAAGTGATGGTGTGTACGGGGCATTATTGTCTATGCCCTGTGGGAACATGTGGTTGTTGTGGATATACAATATATCTAGAGATACATACTGAAAACCCCATATCTTTATGAACTTCAAGCAAGCATGCAAGTGTCCCTGATCACTATATTGTGGTTGAGCTTGGGGGGGGGGGGTGCAGGGAGATTTTATTATGTGAAATTTTCAGTAGGGACAGGGGGGTCATACAGGATTTCAGGAAGTAGTTGGAGTATTTGGAAGATTCAGATTCTAGCGCATGTCTGAGAAGACAAACTAGAATATGTACCCTGACACTGAAGATATTTAAGCTACTTTTACTTTTCAGGAAGTACAACTTACTCATGATATTTACCCTGCCAAATAAAAGAAGATGATGGCCCGGATTCACATACCTTGGCGCATAGTTATGCCGGCGTAGCGTATCGAATATACGCTACGCCGACGTAGAGCAGAGCGGTGAGCACAGTATTCACAAAGCACTTGCTCCCTAATCTACGCTGGGTTCCCTCGGCGTAACTCGTCGTAAGTGGCAGTGGTCGTGAGCCATGCTAATGAGGCATGTAAATGATGGGCCGAGCACCATCAAGATATGAATAACAAATGGCGCATGCGCCGTCCCATGGACGCTTCCCAGTGCGCATGCTCAGAATCATGTCGAAACAAGTGCCTAAGTTACATTGAATCACTGCCTATGACTTGAACGTAACCTACGACTAGCCCTATCCACGTACTACGTAAACAATGTAAAAAACTACGTCTGTGTTCCCTGGTGCAGCCATTTGCATTGATGCTGCTGACTTACACCTGCTTTATGAGGCTTAACTTTACGCCGGACGTACGACTTACGTAAACCGCGTATATTAATGCGCCAGGCGCAAGTACGTTCGTGAATCGGCGTATATCACTCATTTGCATATTCGAATCGTAAATCAATGGGAGCGCCCGTTGCGGCCAGCGTAAATATGCGCCCACGATACGATGGCGTAGAAAACTTACGTCGGTCGGATGAAGCCGATTTTCAGGCGCATCTTGCTTTCAGAGTCAGGCGCATAGATACGATGGCGCATATGTGCACTTACGCGGCGTATCTCGAGATACGTCGGCGTAAGTGTTACGTGAATCCGGGCCGATGCCTTCAGAAGTAAGCTTTCTTTTTTTTCTTTTAAATTCTTTATTTTATATATTTTTCTTTCTCTTCTCAAAAGTTCAAACAGAAATAGTTACAACAATATAACTAACATTTCAATTATCTCTAACTTTAGAATTTTAGCTACTGTTATTCCTCTCAATCGCAAAATTCTACTTTCTTAACTTTATGTCTGTTATTAAACAAAACCCTATCGTTATGAACTCCCTACCCCCCTCCCCCTAACCCCTCCCCTCCCATAAACAAACCCACATGAAAAAAAAAATCCTCTCGGGTGTCCACCTCCCCCCCCCCATCTCAGGGGGTTTTGGTCTCTATATGTAATATATGGGGCCCACATCTGTCTTTATTTCTCCTCCTGTTCCCTCATTCCCATGGTCAAGTTTTCCATTTGCTGAATTTCCGTTACTCTGGCCAGCCACTGCCTTCTTGTCGGCACAGCCGTGCTCTTCCAAAGAATTGGAATACATGCCTTTGCCGCGGTCAGCAAGTGTCCAATCAGAGATTTTTAAACTTTACCATGGAGATTGAGAAATCATTCAGGAGATATGCCGCTTGACTATCTCCCAGATTCACCTCCGTAATTTCCCTTATTGTATCTGCAACCATTTTCCAAAATTCTTTCAGTTTCGGGCATTCCCAGAATATGTGCACCATGGTGCCCTCTGCCTCTCCTCATCGCCAACATTGATCTGATACTTCTGGGAATATCTTTTTGAGTACTACTGGGGTTCTATACCATCTAGTTAAAATTTTGTATCCCCCTTCCTGATATTTGGTGGCTAGCGAGGCCTTATGTGTAAACCAGAAGATTTTATTTTTCTGGGTCTCTGAGAATGTCACCCCTAGCTCTCTTTCCCAAGCTTGGATAAATGGGAAAGTCTGTGGGACTTCTGATTCTACTAGCAAACTGTACATACAGGACAGGCCATGTCTTGCTGGTTTTCCCTTTAAGCATACTCAAATTCCGATAGTCTTCTAGTCATCCCCCCTTGTGATTTCATTGCTCGGATAGCCGCTTTCAGTTGCAATTGTCTTAATGGATCCAGTTCCCTCCTGACTATCTCTTCAATTTCTCCACTAGTCCTCATTTGATTGTTACTCTCGAAATGTATTAGGCCCAATACACACGAGAGGATTTATCCGCGAATACGGTCCAGCGGACCGTTTCCGCGGATAAATCCTCTGGAGGATTTCAGCGGATTTCTCTGCGATGGAGTGTACTCACCATCGCATTGAAATCCGCGCCGAAATCCTCTGGCGATGACGTGTTGCGCCGTCGCCGCGATTATGACGCGGCGACGTGCGCGACGCTGTCATATAAGGAATTCCACGCATGCGTCAAATCATTATGACGCATGCGGGGGATCCCTTCGAACGGATGGATCCGGTGAGTCTATACAGACCAGCGGATCCATCCGTTGGGATGGATTCCAGCAGATAGATTTGTTTAGCATGTCAGCGAATATTTGATCTGCTGGAATTCATCCCAGGGGATAAATATCCGCGGAAACAGATCCGCTGGAGTGTACACACCATAGGATCTATCCGCTGAAACCCATTCGCTGGGATTTTTCAGCGGATGGATTCTATCGTGTGTATGGGGCCTTAGTCTGCCCATTCCCATTCGTCTTAGGTTATTAAAATGTAAATCTGTTAGGCCTATCTCAAACCTCGGATTCCCAAGAACCGGCATCATTGGGCTTAGATATTCTGAGATCTTGGTTTTCCTGAAAATCCTTTGTATCGCTCTTATCGTCGCTCCCACTGTAGGGTGTTTTTTCACCCTAAGTGGGATATCTACTTTTGCAATCCATGCCATTCCCTCCAAGGGGATATTTGTGATTTTTTGTTCCATATGGATCCACAATTTCTCCTTCTGGTGGGCACACCACTCTACTACCCTTTCCATATGAGAGGCATCATGGTACCTGATAGGATCTGGGAATCCCACCCCCCTCTCTCTTTTGGCACTGTAAGAATATCCCTCCTTATTCTCGCCGGTTTATCTGCCCAAATAAACTTGGCAAATCTAGATCTTAGATCTCTCATGAATCCCAGAGGGATCTTTACAGGAAGGGTCTGGAATAGATACAGTCTTGGCATCACATTCATTTTTATAATATTAATTCTTCCGAACCATGTAAAGGTCTCCTTATCCCATCGTTGAAAATCTACTTTGTTCTGTTTTATTAAAGGAACAAAGTTCAGTTCAAAAGTCCTATTCAAAATTTTCATAATCTTTGTACCAAGATAACATATATGGGAACCTGTCCATTTAAAGGGAAAATTTGCCGCCAGTTGTTCCTGCATCAATCCATTCACCTCCACTCCCATCGGATCAGATTTACTATAATTCACCTTGAAATTGCACAGGTCTCCATATTCCCTTATCTCCTTCAATAATGATGGGATGGATAGCTCTGGCGTCGTTATCGAAAACAATAGATCGTCTGCAAATGCGGCTACCTTGTATTCATCCCCTTGTACCCGTATACCTCTGATATCCGCATTTGCTTGTATCATTCTCAAAAATGGTTCAAGAGTAAGGGTGAATATAATCGGGGAAAGTGGGCATCCTTGCCCTGTCCCATTCTGTATTGGCAATGGTTCAGACATCACCTCGTTTATCTTCACCCTTGCCGTCGGGCAGGAATAAAAGCTTGAGATCCAATTTTGCATCCCTTTCCCTAACCCTATATGTTGTAATGTGGTTCTCTGGAATCCCCAATCCACCCTGTCAAAAGCTTTCACGGCATCAGTTGATATTAGTACTAGCGGGTTTTGTTGGAGTTGGGATAAATAAATAGTGCTTAATACTCTTTGTGTATTTTCCCTCCCCTCTCTACCGGGTGTAAACCCTACCTGATCTGGGTGTATTAAGGATGGGATATACGTTATCAATCTATTAGCTAGTATTTTCGAGAATATTTTAAAATCTACGTTCAACAAGGATACTGGTCGGTAACTGGAGCATAACGTAGGGTCCTTTGCCTCTTTTGGAACCACTGCTATATGCGCCTCTAATGTCTCCCTTAAAGGGGAGTTCCACCCACAATTTCACTTTTTAAATATAAATACCCCTGTAATACACAAGCTTAATGTATTCTAGTAAAGTTAGTCTGTAAACTAAGGTCCGTTTTGTTAGGTTGTTACAGCATTTAGATAGTTTATAATCTAGAAATAGACCGTGGCCATCTTAAGTGTGGGCATCATGAAGCCAGACTGTATGACTTCCTGGATTTCAGCTTTGCAGATCTCGCACATGCTCAGTGCACAAGCAATGTAATAGGTTTCAGTCAGGTTTGCAAGGACTACTGGGAAACATGATGCCTATCCCAGAAACCCTTGCAAATAGCCTAGGCAAATAAGGAGGAGGAAGTAATGAAGGACTACAAAATAAAGGTATTTACAAGCAACAAATTAAATAAAAATTGTCCATTCTGAACACTATGAGATTAGAGCATGCAGCACAGACAAACATAAAAAAATGGGTGGAACTCCACTTTAACATTGGCTTCCCTTCTCTTAATGAGTTAAAGGCTGCAAGAAATGTTGGTGTCAATTTTTCATGAAAGGTTTTATAATATAATAAAGTATATCCATCTGGGCCAGGGGATTTACCCGGTTTCATTGCTTTGATTGCTTCTAAAAACTCCTCCGATGTTATCGGCTTTTCTATATTCCCAAAGCTTTCTTCTGGTATCCTGGGCATTCCTGAGGCCACTATATATTCCTTTACCTGGTCTTCTCTACTATGATTTTTTGTTGTTACTGGTTGTTTCTTCAATTGGTATAGGCTACTATAGTATTCTCTGAAGGCTTTAGCTATTGACTGAGATGAGTTTACTAGAGTATCCCCTTGGATTTTTATTTTCTGAATATGGCTCTTTGCTCTTGTCTCTCTCAACGCATTTGCCAGCATCCTACTAGGCTTATTCCCATACTCATAATATGCCCTTCTACATCGGCTTAATTTTTCTTTCGCCTTGTCCATTAATAACAAATTTAATTTGTCTCGCAGGATAGTTAGCCTCTCTTCAATGTTTACTCTTTGTGATTTCTTATGTTGGTTTTCTAATATTCTGATCTCCCCCAGCAGGCTGTCCAGCTTTGCATTAAGAGAGCGCTTTCGATGAGCTCCTAATGAGATGAGGATTCCTCTCAAATAGCACTTATGCGTTTCCCATCTACACAGATGCGATGTTTCATCTGAGTCATTAATTTAAAAAAAAGTTTCTATTTCCTGAACTATCTTTCTCTCATACTCTGGATCCCTGATTAATGTTTCATTGATCTTCCAATTCCATTTTCTTGGGCCTGCTATCCCCCATTCAATGGAACAGTTTACTGGGGCATGATCAGATATTGTAAATGAGCCCATTGATGTGTCCCTTAAATTTAGCAATATATTTTGATCTAAAAATATATGGTCAATTCTTGTATACGTTTTATGTTTAGCTGAGTAGAAGCTGTAGTCTCTCTCATGGACATGTAAGGTCCTCCAACTATCTATTAGCTGTAGCTCTTGAAGGATCTTCCTTGCTCTTCACAGTTTTATATTAGATACTGTATGTAATAAGATCCTTTAGATGAGTCCAGGCTAGGCTCTAGGACCAAATTTAGATCCCCTCCCAGGATCAGAGCTCCCTCTTTCTCCTGACTTATCAAATTTGAGTACTTCTCCAACGCCGATACTGGGTCCTCGTTTGGGAGATATACAGTATGTTAACTAGGGTGATCTTTTGCTCATTCATCGTCCCTTTCACTAAGAGAAAGCGACCTTCATCATCTGCTAGTACCTTCTCTTCCTTCCATAGTATCCCCATGGCTATCAGAATTGCAACACCGTTTGCTTTTGACGTCTGGGAGGCACCATGATACACTACTGGGAATTTTCGGCTCCTCAGCTTTGGAATTTTGTCTTTTCTGAAATGCGTTTCTTGCATAAACACAATTTGTGATTTAAGTCTTCCCAATTCCGTCAATATTTTAGTTCTCTTTTCTGGGATATTTAGCCCCTTTACATTGTAAGTGGTGATATTTATTCTATTCATCTTAGCTCTCACTTTTTTCCCCGTTCCCCACCCCTCTTCCGTCTTTCCTCCTGATTAGGTGATGTCCCAGTCGGCTAAGGCACACAATGGGGAGGGGCAGAGGGAGAGAGGAAGGCACAACACCGAGAAGAACCCCCCCCGTCTCTTGGTTCCAAGTCCTCTGTCCGAGTCTCAGAGTAGTCTTACGTTCCTCCGCAGTGTCCCTCACCAGTCCCGGTGGTGTCTCACTTCTGGAGGAAGGAAGCGCAAAAAAAAGAGAGAAAAAAAAAGGGGGACAAACCCCAATTAAGCGTCTCCGACTTCCCTCCTTTAGGAGGAGAGACGCTCTTATGGGGGTAAGTGTAAGAGCACCGCGGAGGGGCACGCCTTGGTATCATTCCGGGTGCACCCTCTTAATATTCAACTTTGGATTATTCCCTCCTCCCTCCCGCCCCCTCCTCACCGAGGTTCTCCTCCACCCCGTCCCCACGCCCCCCAATTCTTAGGGGGGGCGGGTGTGGGAAGAGAGGGGAGGAGTCCCCCCATCCCTCCATCCACCTGTACCCCTGGAAACTGATACAATATCTATAATATACAATTATTATACTATCATATACAGTAGAGATGTAAAATGCTGATACCCTCTGTGGTGTAAGAGGGGGATCTAACACAAAGACATCAACAAAAAAGAGCCTCTAGCCTCAGTAAACATAATGTCCTCCTATTATCCCACCATATCTCCATTTACTTCCCTAAGCAAACCTCCCTTCCTACATGATTTTAGTTTGGTTTGTTAATTACATAGCAGTTCCCCCTCTTTCATTACTCTTATTATTCCGTTGTTCTACTGCCCCCCGGTTTATTTAGCTACTGCCCTCTTCCATTCCCTTGCTTCCCCCTAGACCTATCCTATATCTTCCTCCATGTCCCTTCCCCATTCCCCAAAGTCATATACCTCCCTCCCCCCCTCCTATCTTAAACCCCCACCCAAAAAAAAAAACACCACCCCCAGTGCTCAAAACCTAAGCCCCCCCCCTTTTCCCCTGCTTTGCACCTAATATGTCTATTGGGGCCTCCTGGTGTGTCAAATTTTGTGACATGTACAATTAACCGAGATCAAATTGATCAATTTTATCTGTGTCTGTGTTTTTTTGTTCTAAGTGTTTTTTTTTTTTTTTTTTTTTATCTTTATGTGAAAATTGGTAAATCATTGTGTTGGTGTTATGTGTTAAATACCTCACTCACTAAAATAACCCCTAAACCCATTAATTATAAACCCTACTCCAATACCCACAAAAACCACACCCCCCTCCCTCCAAAAAATAAATAAAGACGGGCGGATAGAGAAGTGTTCCTGTCTTATATCCTCTCTATGTCTCTTTTATCTTCCTGTGTCTTTGAGTCTCTGTAACTTCTTGCTTCCTCCTTCTTTATTGTTTCGTCTGTGACAAAATTTTTGGGGTTTTTCTGATATAGATTGTCTTTTGTGTGGTATCATGTAGTATATGTGTAGAAAAAAATGACACTTAGGTCACTTAGGTCTGGCTCTAATCTGTCATCAGCCCATCTCTACTATCTATTCATTTATATCCTCTCTCTGCTGCTGCTGGTAGCTCCAGCCAATTAAGGACCTTTATTGGTTCAGCACCCAAGAACTCAAAAAATGCTGGAAGTTGAGAGGGCTCTCTCAGATTAAAGCTCCTTCCTTCCTTTTTACCGATTACAGCTAATGGGAACCCCCAACGGTATGTAGCTTCCTTGCTGCGTACAGTAGGTGAACCCGATTTTGTGTCAATCTCACTCTCTTTCTCGGCGAGATTGAGCACCTACGAGCCCCATCGCGGGAGCCAGCGCCGAGCTGGCTTGCCGCGATGGAGACAGAGCCGTCATAGAAGCGACGGGAGATCCGACTTGGATTCCCGCCAATTCTACACGTGTGCGGCGTTTGTTATGAATCCTGAGGGGGAAGTCCCCGCTGGATTTTAAATAAAAATCCGGCATGGGTTCCCCCCTCAGGAGCATACCGGGCCCTTAGGTCTGTTATGGGTTGTAAGGAGAGCCCCCCTACGCCGAAAAAAACGGCGTAGGGGGTCCCCCTACAATCCATACCAGACCCGTATCCAAAGCACGCTACCCGGCCAGCCAGGAAGGGAGTGGGGACGAGCGAGCGCCCCCCCCCCCCTCCTGAGCCATACCAGGCTGCATGCCCTCAACATGGGGGGGGTTGGGTGCTCTGGGGCAGGGGGGCGCACTGCGGCCCCCCCACCTCAGAGCACCCTGTCCCCATGTTGATGAGGACAGGGCCCCTTCCCGACAACCCTGGCCGTTGGTTGTCGGGGTATGCGGGTGGGAGGCTTATCGGAATCTGGGAGCCCCCTTTAATAAGGGGGCCCCCAGATACCGGCCCCCCACCCTAAGTGAATGAGTATGGGGTACATCGTACCCCTACCCATTCACCTGCAAGAAAAGTGGTAAAAACACAAATAAACCACACAGGGTATTAAAATATTTTATTAGTCTGCTCCGGAGGCCTCCCCTGTCTTCTTTATTAGCTCTTTTACCAGGGGGAGCTTCTTCTTTGACGTCTTCGGTGGGTGGGGGCCGCCGTCTGGTTCTCTTCCACCGCCGGGGGGGGTCGCTTTTAAAAAAGCCCCCACCCCCCGGCGGGTTTCCTCCGGCGTCTTCGGCGGGTGGGCTTCTTCTTCCGCTATCCCGACGGGTCTTCTCCGCTATCCGGGGGGTCTTCTCAACTCTCCGGGGGTCTCCTTCTATGTTCGCCGCTCTCCGCTGTTGACTCCGCGCACCCTGGTTCTTCGTCTCGCTGTCCGGTGTCTTCTTCCGTGCTGTACGTCTTCTTCTCCTTCCGTGCTGTGAGTTCTTCTTCCGTGCTGTGACGTCATGTTCTTCACTTCTCTTCTTCTCCCGATGTTGACACGTCGCCTTTCCTCGCTGCAATGACCGGTGCGCAGCTTGCA
Source organism: Rana temporaria (assembly GCF_905171775.1). Lineage (NCBI taxonomy): Eukaryota > Metazoa > Chordata > Amphibia > Anura > Ranidae > Rana > Rana temporaria. Next base: position 226,151,434 of record NC_053493.1, read on the forward strand.
TCGGACCTATATAGGCCTCACAGTCCCATCATGCTCTGTACCTACCCATGTGATACCTACCCACGTGGGTAGGTATCACATGGGTAGGTACAGAGCATGATGGGACTGTGAGGCCTATATAGGTCCGATGCAAGGCGCGCATCCGTCTTTTAAGCGAGAAGAGCCGGCGTGTCAACATCGGGAGAAGGAGAGAAGTGAAGAACATGACGTCACAGCACGGAAGAAGAACTCACAGCACGGAAGGAGAAGAAGACGTACAGCACGGAAGAAGACACCGGACAGCGAGACGAAGAACCGGGGTGCGCCGAGTCAACAGCGGAGAGCGGCGAACATAGAAGGAGACCCCCGGAGAGTTGAGAAGACCCCCCGGATAGCGGAGAAGACCCGTCGGGATAGCTTAAGAAGAAGCCCCCCCGCCGAAGACGCCGGAGGAAACCCGCCGGGGGGTGGGGGCTTTTTTAAAAGCGATCCCCCCCCGGCGGTGGAAGAGAACCAGACGGCGGCCCCCACCCACCCGAAGACGTCAAAGAAGAAGCTTCCCCTGGTAAAAGAGCTAATAAAGAAGACAGGGGAGGCCTCCGGAGCAGACTAATAAAATATTTTAATACCCTGTGTGGTTTATTTGTGTTTTTACCACTTTTCTTGCAGGTGAATGGGTAGGGGTACGATGTACCCCATACTCATTCACTTAGGGTGGGGGGGCGGTATCTGGGGGCCCCCTTATTAAAGGGGGCTCCCAGATTCCGATAAGCCTCCCGCCCGCATACCCCGACAACCAACGGCCAGGGTTGTCGGGAAGGGGCCCTGTCCTCATCAACATGGGGACAGGGTGCTCTGAGGTGGGGGGGCCGCAGTGCACCCCCCTGCCCCAGAGCACCCAACCCCCCCATGTTGAGGGCATGCGGCCTGGTACGGCTCAGGAGGGGGGGGGTTGCTCGTCCCCACTCCCTTCCTAGCTGGCCGGGTAGCGTGCTTTGGATACGGGTCTGGTATGGATTGTAGGGGGACCCCCTACGCCGTTTTTTTCGACGTAGGGGGGCTCTCCTTACAACCCATAACAGACCTAAGGGCCCGGTATGCTCCTGAGGGGGGAACCCATGCCGGATTTTTATTTAAAATCCGGCGGGGACTTCCCCCTCAGGATTCATAACAAACGCTGCACACGTGTAGAATTGGCGGGAATCCAAGTCGGATCTCCCGTCGCTTCTATGACGCGCTTGCTGGGATGTGCTGTCACTATTCCAGTGAGTGCGAGATGTCGGCGAGATCTCGGCACCATGTCGCCGAGAATCAGCGCGATGCTGTCGTGCTAAAAACACAATATCACAAACACCTACTGTATATGATCTAATAGAGGTTTTAACAGACGTTGTCGAGTTTTAGTTTGTCAGCACAAATCAGGGAATATCTGTATGTCCGCTCCCTCCCACGTCACTGCTCCCTCTCTCCATGCTGCTCTTAATATCTCCTCCTTTACTCTGTAGAAGTGTATCCTGCATAGAACATCCCGGGGATTGGTCTGGACTGGATTCCGTACTGTGGGGACCTTGTGGACTCTATCCAGTTCTAGTGGTGTATCTGGACTATTTTTCAAAACTTTATTCAAAATAGCCATAGTAGCTTCCCTTAAAGCCTGTCCCTCATAATTCTCCAGTATCCCCTTAATACGTAGATTGTTCCTTCTACTCCTGTTATCGGTTTCTTCTGCGTATAACTGCAGTCTGACCATATGCTGTTGTTGTTTCTCCAATTTCTCCTCCAGGACTGTCAGCCTTATATCTACAGTGCCATGCTGTTTCTCTAGGATATATATTTTTTGTTCACCCACTGCAACTTTTGTCCGCACATCCTCAATCTCTTCTCTCAGTGTGCCTGTTATACACATTAACATTTTTTGAATGTACTCTTTGGTTGGGAGGGCCTGGATAAGCCTGCTAAGCTGCCTAATATCGGGGGACGGCTCCTGTTCGCCCCCCTGCATAACCCATGCATTCAGTGGCCCAGGCAGTATTTCCTCCGCTAGCTCCGCCTCGGCATCCCTGGATCTGCACATTTCCCTTCCCAGGGCCGTACATTTTGTCTCCATAGCCATGGCCAATGTAATTGATTCCTCCAATGGAGCTTTGGGGGATCCCCTAGGCACCTCCAATACATTTAACATTGAAGAAAGAGTTGACAGTACCTCTGTGGGGGGTTGTGGAGCGCCTCCAATATCTTTCTCTGTCTCTGTTGCTGGTGCCGTTACTGATGGTGGCGGCCCTCCCTCCGGAATTTGTGCAGGTCCTTCCTTCAGCTCCTTCAGCTCCTGGTCTTCCATCGCTGATAGATTCGTGGCTGGCGTTCCCACCGGTGCTAAACCTGGGGCATGCACCGCCCCTCCGGGTTGACCTTTCCTTCCTTCAGCCTTTTTAAGATTTGTGGATGAAGTCAATGTCACTGCAGCGGCTAAGGAGTAATTCTCTGATAGCGAGTGTCTCCTCAGTCCTCCAATTAGCCCGTCCTCACTCCTGTTTACCGTCATATATCGGGTGATATATGAGTGGCTAGGTCTCTGCGCTCCTCCCGTGCTCTTCCCAGCGTTCCTTCCACGCCACGACATTAGCCACCGCAAGCCGCCACAAGCCACCGCAAGCCGCAGACTGCAGCACACCGCTATCTTGGCTTAAGCAGGGGGGTCCTATCCTGTCGTTTTCCTGTATGGGTCCACCCGATCCTCAGCTAGACTCTCCTCAACGTGTCCTCACACCGCCATACTCTAGCCACTCCCCTGGAAATGGAAGTCCTTTCTTTTTTTTCTGACCATATCCGCAATCACTTTTGGCTGGCTTATTCAGCTTTGCATTAATTTGCTGTTTCCTTCTCAGTTTTACATCATTGTGGTATCTTTTCCCAAATCTTTATTCATTTTCCAGTTCCTACTATATCAGATATTCAAAACATATAAAATAATAATAATAATAATAATAATATTATAATAAAATCTTAGTCTTGGTCTATCTATGATTTTTCCCTTTATTTCTTACTTTTCTTACTTTCTTTATTTCTTACTTTCAAGAACAATTTCTCCCCCACTTCTTTTCTCCCTCCCCTGCCCACTCCACTCCACTCCCCCCCCCCCCCCCCCATCGTTTATTTCCTTTACTTCTCAATTTTTTTTTTTTTGTTTGAAATATGACATACATTTAAAAATTGGACATCAGAATACCAATAGCAGAGTATTGTGTTACGTTGTAGGAGTTACTCTGAAGGAGTGAATCATAACTCAGCAATTTGAATACAAAAAACAGATCAGAGAAACAATAGGAAAATCATAGAAACATAAGGCATGTGTAAAACCCAGTGTTCTACCCTTACTATACGTGGCTGAGGTAAAATTAGACAGACAGCTAACTCTCCTCCCTTAATAATTCATTGGGACAGCACAAGGTCCCTTTTTCAAATTTTATTGCAGGGGAGTTAGAGTAAAACTAGATATAAATAAATAACATACAATCAGTATACACAATATACAAAATAAACAGTCCTAACACACTAGTCTAGTCTAACTAGGGAAAAGGATATGAACATACCAGCGATGTTTCCATAAGGCTGACATAATAATTGCAGCTGAAAAGGTGTGCAGTCCTCTGGAGCAGATGCATGTAAGAAGAAGGAAAGATGGCTACAGAGGCTGTATCTCACACCTCATGGTATAGACCAGTAGAATTATGGGAAGCTAGGGTGGCTTATAAGCAACAATCTCTATCTACACTCAGTAAATTATTAACAGATACTAAATATGTAAAAGAGCCACTAGATGGCGATGTTACAATGTATTTTACATATCATTCATACATATCATACAGTAGGTGACCGCGATATTGTGTCAATCTCTCTCCCTCTCTCTTTGGTATGCATCCTGAGAGGGAGAACTCCATGCCAAATTTTAAATAAAAAATCGACATGGGTTCCCCCCCAGGAGCATACCAGGCCCTTAGGTCTGGTATGGGTTGTAAGGAGACCCCCCCACAATCCATACCAGACCCGTATCCAAAGCACGCTACCCGGCCAGCCAGGAAGGGAGTGGGGACGAGCGAGCGCCCCCCCCTTCTGAGCCGTACCAGGCCGCATGCCCTCAACATTGGGGGGGGTTGGGTGCTCTGGGGCAGGGGGGCCCACGTGGGTAGGTACCGGAGCATGATGGGACTGTGACATCATAAGAGAGCCCTATATAAATCAGATGCAAACCGCGCACCCGTCATTGCAGCGAAAAGAGGCGTTGTGTCAACATCCGAAGAAGGCAGAAGAAGGGAAGAGAAGAAGAAGACGTCACAGAAGAGTGGGCTGGCCACCTGCTAGTAATTAAGCTAACACACGAAGATAGCGGTGGCCAGCCCTGAAGGAGAAGTCACCAGAGAGCGAGTGGGAGGAGAACCGGGGAGCGGAGAAGATAGAAGACCCCCGGAGAGTGGAGAAGACCCCCGGAGAGCGGAGAAGACCCCCGGAGAGCGGAGAAGACCCCCTGGAGAGCGGAAGAGAACCAGACGGCGGTGAAGAAGAAGCCCCCCCGGAGAGCGGAAGAGAACCAGACGGCGTGAAGAAGAAGCCCCCCCCCTGCTAAAAGAGCTATAGAAGACAGGGGGGTCCCCAGAGCAGACTAATAAATTATTTTAAAAACCCTGTGTCGAGTGTTTATTTACGCAGTGCGCCCCCCTGCCCCAGAGCACCCAACCCCCCCATGTTGAGGGCATGTGGCCTGGAACGGCTCAGGAGGGGGGGCCGCTTGCTCGTCCCCACTCCCTTCCTGGCCGGCCGGGTAGCGTGCTTTGGATACGGGTCTGGTATGGATTGTGGGGGGACCCCCCATGTTGGTTTTTTGGCGTAGGGGGGGGTCTCCTTACAACCCATACCAGACCTAAGGGCCTGGTATGCTCCTGGGGGGGAACCCATGTCGGTTTTTTATTTAAAATTTGACGTGGAGTTCTCCCTCTCAGGATGCATACCAAATGCCGCAGCTAGAATTGGCGGGAATCCAAGTCGGATCTCCCGTCGCTTCTATGCGCGCTCGCTGGATTGTGCTTTGTCTATTCCAGCGAGTGCAAGATGTCGGCACCCTGTCGCCGAGAATTAGCGCGATGCTGTCGTGCTAGAAACACATTCTCTGCAACATGTACTGTAGCATTTACAAGAATAACAATGAACATAAGAAACCTTGCTGAAGGCATGACACCCAGATTGATTCTGGAGAGTATGTCAGGCATCTGCAAGCCATAAAGGCAAAGCCAATCGTAGAGAGATCAGGGCGATCCAGGGTAGAACCCTTAATGCCCAGCACCCCCAAGGGGATCAAGCTGTGCTGGGCAGGGCTCGTTATCCCTGAATCTGGCCCCCATCCCACTAAGTAACAGCAAGATGGGCGGCCCTATGTGCATCTCCTCAAGCCCTTCCCAATGCGAAACATGAGCCCTGACTAGAGGATATATAATTACCGGTTGTCAAGAGCACGTAGAGTGGTGGAAAACGCTTTTGGAATATTGGCCAACCATTTTCGTATTTTCCAGACGACAATTAATCTGTCATTATATAAAATTGACAAACTAGTGCTATGTTGCTGTGTATTACACAATTTCTTGCGGCGACATGCACAGGGCTGCATTACAGCTATGTCAGCGGAACATCCAAATGACAGAGGAGTAACATCAGCCCAACCAGTGCGAGATACCAGCAATGCCAGAATGAACCAAGTAACACCACTGGCTCTTCCACATTTAAGGCTGCCATCTCAAAGTGCGCGTCAATGCCGCCTGGACTATCTGAATTATTTTATTGGTCGGGGGACAGTGTCATGGCAGAATGACATTTAAGATATTTTTCAAAAAACAAACTCCGATGTTCACACTAGATCTATTAAAATGACTCTTTGTCAAGTGTATGCTTACCAATTTAGTTTTCATAGTAAAAGGTGTTTGTATGTTAATAAAAAAATGTACAACTTGAGTATTTTTGGGGATTTAATATAGTATTAAGCTGTCTGCAAAGTTGGAACATATGTGCTCATTAATACCACCTTATAGTACCACCTGTCAGTGCCCACCCAGTGCCAACAAAGTACAATCAATAAGTGCCACCTATAAATCCCCACAAGTGCCACCTATCAATGCCCACTGTGGACAACTATCAATGCCCACCAGTACCACCTAGCAGTGCTGTAACAATGCATTTCAGTGCCCACCTATAAGTGCACACCAGTACCACCTATTAAGTGCCCATCAGTGCCGCCTTATCAAAGCCCACATTGAAAACTGATTGCTTTAAAAAAATAAATAAATAATGAAAACGTTTGTTATGTGTACTTGACCAAATTATGAGATTTTCACTTCTTAAAAAAAAAAAATGAGTATCAAATAATACCAAGAGCACAACATTTTCATTAAATGTTAAAGTGGTACTAAAGAGGAGATATTCCAATCCCCTCCCAATGTGCCGCTGATGGCAGCAGCGCATGCGCAGTGGGTATCCTCGGCTAAAGGCCCGGACAGAATGAAGTCTCCCACGCGCATGCGCGGCAGTGACAACATCACCGCTCCAGCCAATCACAGCGGTGATTTTTTCAAAATGCTCTAGCAAAGCGTGGTTAAGTTCAGCACTCTTTTACATTGAAACTAGCTTCATAACTTGCTTCCGAGCATGTGCGGGTTAAAAACGTTGTTTTAAACGTCGTTTTGCCCACACACTATCATTTTAATTGACACAAAAAACGACGTTTTGAAAAACGACACAAAAAATTCGAGCATGTTTCGATTTTTTTTTTGTCGTTTTTCAGAAGACATAAAACAACGTTTTCCCCACACACAGTCATTTTAAATGACGTTTTCAAAAACGTCGTTTTTTTTTTTCATCACAAAAAACGACCGTCTGTACGCGGCATTAAAGTTCGAAAGCTCACCATATGTGTTTTATTTCTCTAATTATATTTGGAAGTGTCACCCTTGGGTTGGTTATGTACTGTACATTAGGATATTGTCTGCTTATGCTGCAATCTTATGTTCTTCTTCCCCTACTCTCGCCCCTCCCACGTCTGCATTGTTCTGGAAGAAATGGTACCAATGATAAGAAATATAGGAGTGGTGAGAGTGGGCATCCCTGCCTGGTTCCGTTGTACATTTCAAAGGACGGCAACATTTTTTCGTTAACTTTGACCATGGCTGTGGGTCGGTTATACATTTTTTTGATTCATCGCATGATTTTAGGTCCCAATCCTAGATGTTGGAGTGTCTTCATCATAAAATCCCATTCTACCCTGCCGAATCCTTTTTCCACATCTATCGACATGAATAGCACATGCATTAATAACACTTTTTATACCATTATCTCTGACCTCTTTTCCAGGTATAAACCCTGTTTTTATCTGAATCCACCCATTCTGACATCAATTTTTTTTTTTCATTGTCAAAATGTTTGCATAAATCTTAAGCCTCGTACACACGATCAGTCCATCCGATGAGAACGGACCGATGGACCATTTTCATTGGTTAACCGATGAAGCTGACTGATGGTCCGTCGCGCCTACACACCATCAGTTAGAAAAACGATTGTGTCAGAACGCGGTGACGTAAAACACAACGACGTCCTGAAGAAAACGAAGTTCAATGCTTCCAAGCATGCGTCGACTTGATTCTGAGCATGCGTGGATTTTTACATGATGGTTGTGCCTACTAACGATCATTTTTTTCCCATTGGTTAGGAATCCATCGGTTAAATTTAAAGCAAGTTGGCTTTTTTTAACCGATGGTTAAATAATCTATGGGGCCCACACAGGATCGGTTTTGACCGATGAAAACGGTCCATCAGACCGTTGTCCTCTGGTTAACCTATCGTGTGTACGAGGCCTTAGTGTTCACGTTCAATAAGGCTATAGGCCTATAATTAGAGCAAATGGTCATGTCCATTCCCTCTTTGGGTATTATTGCAATATGAGCTAGGAGTGACTCTTGTCTTATTTATTTTTCTTCCCCTATTTTATTCAAGTAATCGCAAAGTTTTGGGATCAGTTGAGTTTGAAATTTTTTATAATATTTAATCGTGAACCTGTCCAGTCCTGGGCTTTTCCCTGTAGGAGTTTCTTTCATTGCCGTTTTAATTTCCTATTGCATTAATTGGGTCCTCCAGCCCTATCAATTGTTCTGTTTGGATTTTTGGTAATTTGGCCTTCATTAAGTACTTATGTATAACGGAAGATTTATTATCAAATACTTACCTTAATTTTCCTTTCCTGATAGGCTCCATGGCAGCATACATGTGGGTTGGCCCTGCCTCCATAACTACCCAATTGGACCCCTCCCTATAAATTTCAGCTGTGGGCTTTCAGCCGTGTTCCATAACTAGCCTACTTCGAGCATTGGGAGAGACTCCTGCTGCCATGGAGCTTATCAGGAAAGGAAAATTACGGTAAGTATTTGATAATACATTTTCAGTTTTCCTGACATGCTCCATGGCAGCATACATGTGGCAATTAACTCGCCAAACACACCCGGGCGGGCAAAATGCTGAGGCAAGAAAATACATTCATTTAACACTGTCAACTGACAGCACTTGTAAACCAAAATTCAGTGATGATAAAGCAGCCGGCTCAACACAATAGTGGGAAACAAAAGTATTAATAGACAACCACGAAGCCACTCTGCATATAACTTTAGGTGCGACATGACGTGAGGCTGCCCAAGAAGTCGAGATTGCTCTGGGTTGAGTGCGCAGTCACTGCCTCTGGAGGAGCTAAGCCCTTGGCTTTGTATGCCCTTTGGATGGTCTAAACTATCCAAGCTGAACTGGATCTGATTGAGGCCCGTTTTCCTTTGTTCTTTCCATGGAGAAGAATAAAAAGAAAATCCATTTCCCTGAAAGATTCTGTCATTTCCAGGTATTGACTTAATGTGTGCCCCACATGAAGGGGATGAATATTTTGATCTTCAGATGTTCCAAAAGTGGGCAGTACAATTTCCTGATTTTTCTGACCATCATCCATTCTTAGATAGTTTCTGTAATCTTCAGGATTCTTTTCCTGAAGATCCCTGAGCAAGGACATGTGCGAGTACTTTTCCTGGTTTAGCAGCCACTCTTTTGTCCATGTCCTTCTACGTTTTTTTTTCCCCTTTAAGGACATTTTGTATGGCCATTACTCCAACTGCTAGATTGTTTCTTTGTTGGCCAAGATCCATCATGTCCGAACGACCGTGCAAGTCCGAAAGAAAAGACGTACTGGCTAGAAAGAACTACCGTAGTCCGAAAGAAGGCTGGGTCAGAACTACTATGCTGCGGGCGTGGCTTAAGGGGTCAAACGTACATTACATCACTACACTACACCGTAATTCCACAAAGAACGTAGTCAAGTTTCATCGTACGATCTTTTTCGGGAGTATTTTAGTATATTCTGGTCCCAATGCGACCAGCAAGCAAAGAAAGTCGTACGATCAGTCGTACGATATTCGGATCGTGTGTACAGTCCATTAGACTGTTAACATCTTCACGTTACTCATTGAGGGAACCCTTTACAGCAGGGATATGCAATTAGCGGACCTCTAGCTGTTGCAAAACTACAAGTCCCATCATGCCTCTGCCTCTGGGTGTCATGCTTGTGGCTTTCAGAGTCTTGCTATGCCTCATGGGACTTGTAGTTCTGCAACAGCTGGAGGTCCGCTAATTGCATATCCCTGCTTTACAGGGTCTCTTTACTCTCCACTACCTGACCCAGGTATGTTTACATTCTCAGTTCTTCCCCATCCCTCCTTCTTGCATCACACCTACCACAAAACGCTCTGTGCTTCCAGGTGTGATTAAGCATGAGAAGTAACCATTCTTTGCTCCATGGAAGTTCCAACACTAACCAACAACGTCTATTTTATGCTGACTGTGACAGAGTAATAAGCAGTGGTGGCACCATGGAAAGATAATGCATAAATGACTGTGGGGTTGGGGGTGTGGGTCTTAAAAATATTCTTTCACTTTGCTCTAATAGGGCAGAGTGACAGGGTCTCTCTTTAACTTTAATCTCAGTTGCAACTGTAATAAAATACTTTACATACAAATAAAATAAACAAAACACGGGGCCCAGAAGATTATTATGTTGAATTTTACAAAGTGTTGTTCCCAGAAAAAGGCTAAATTAACAGTGAATATGTATAACAAAATTTGGATGATACATTTTCTCTTTCCTATATTTACAAACACATATAAAACACTGATGCACAAGCCAGATAAAGACTTTGAACTAATGCTTTCCTATCTCCTGATCTTACTTCACAGCACAAACTAAATTACTAGCCAAATCTATAACTATATAGCCAGATTCAGGTAGAGATACGACGGCGTATCAGTAGATATCTGCGCCGTCGTATATTTAAGCGTATTCTCGAATTGAGATACGCTTAAATGTTGCTAAGATACGACCGCCGGCGCATCTTATCTGTGTATTTACGCTGGCCGCTAGGGGCGTGTACGCTGATTTACGCCTAAAATACGTAAACGGCAGTAAAGATACGCCGTTTACGTAAGGCGTTTTCAGGCACAAAGATAAACCACCAAAAAGATGGCGCAGCCAATGTTAAGTATGGACGTCGAAACCGCGTCAGATTTTTCACGTTTTATGTCGTTTGCGTAAGTCGTCCGTGAATGGGGCTGGCCGTAATTTACGTTCACGTCGAAACCAGTGAGTCTTTGCGGCGTAATTTGGAGCATGCGCTGTTCGTTCAAAACATCATTTACGTGGGGTCATGCTTAATTTACATAAAACACGCCCACCTCTTCCACATTTGAATTAGGCGCGCTTACGCCGGCACATTTACACTACTCTGCCGTAACTTAGGACGCAAGTTGTTTGTGAATACTGTACTTGCCGCTCTAACTTACGGCTGCGTAGCGTATATGATATATGCTACGCCTGTCTAAAGTTAGGCACGTCTACCTGAATCTGGCGAATAATCTTTTAGGAAAACTATTTTTCCTGTATTACTAACTGCACATCAAATACAATTTGAACAAGGAATACTATCCATTGAAATTAGAATGAGAAGAATGAGAAGAATTCTATTTTCACGTGTATAAGCCCTAACAAAAAATTTGTATTATTAAATCTCAATGCTGACAATTGCAAAATGCTTATTATCACTCTGGCTCTAAAATGGCTTTGAAGCTGCTTTGCTACAGCAACATCTTTATAACTCTCTTCATTTTGTTTTTGCTGTTCATTTGCCTCAGCCATTTATGAATAGATAATGCTGCTTAAACTTGTAAATGAGTACAAAAACATGTGTAGCAATTAATATTGAAAATGTGAAGCCAAATTACTGTAAGGACTACCTTCTGTTAAGAAAATGCAGAGAAGTTTGAATTTGTTTTTTGTATCAAAACCTTTTATGAACTCAACTGCATAGCAACAAGCCTTTAATGTTCTTTAATGAATGTTATGCCATTTTAAACTCTTGCATGGCCAGAGCTATTTTGTAGCTTTGAGAATTGAGTGCTTTGTTTTTCTTAGTTTTGCTACAAAGCGCAGGGGCACCATACAGTATAACAGATTGTCTTTCTTATCTTCTTGACAGTAGGAAGAAGATGTTCTTTGTCTTTCTATTACACCCACACTGTCTCTTCCAAATGTTTTACTTTGAGCTACCTGATTTCCATATAAAATCTCATATCTGTCTAACTAATGTATTTTTTTTCTTGATGTTATGCCTCCCATATTTAAATATGACTACATTAGAACCATTGTCAATCCAGGTGACATGACTAGTCCATTCTCTCCAGAGATTACATATACCAAATCCCATATGGTAAGTGATGCCCTATGGTATAGGCATTTCAGACTACAGTTTATTTTGATTCCATGAGCTATCATTTTTGTAACAAGCTTAGTATTGCCATAAAAAATAAAACTCTGTGCAATCAATTTAACACATATATATATATATATATATATATATATATATATATATATATATATATATATATATATATATATATATATATATATATATATATATATATATATATATATATATATATATATATATATATATATATATATATATATATATATACACATTCATGCACAAACAACACAAAGCTGACCTGATTACAATTGTTTCTTAGTTGGCCCCATTTCCAGTCCATGCTAATTTTCAGCTTTCAGTGCAGTCACTTTCTGAGTGACAATTACTCAGACAGGCAACACTTCACTCAAATTAAATTGTTATCATTTTTTAGATAGATAGTGCTTTATTTTGGTAGTATTTAATCTCCACTGGTGATCAGGATGCTGGTATGGCATATGGTGGTGATCAGAACACTGGTATGGCATATGGTGATGATCAGGTTACTGGTATAGGATATGGCGCTGATCAGTATATTTTTATGGCATATGGTAGTGATCAAAATTATGGTATGAGGTGATGGTACTCAGGATGCTGGTATGGTGTATGGAGGTAATCAGGATGCTGGTCTGGTGTACAGTATGGTGGTGTTATTATGGTAACATTGGGACAGGTATACAGATAAATAATGCAGCACTATGATTGAATTCTCAATATCATCATACCATAATCACTATACATTGAATATAAAGTGCTATATGTACAATAAATAAATAATTGATTTATAAATATGCAACATCAAATGATACATGCATCACAGAACAATAATAACAGTGCTCCAAACAAAATCCCAGTACAAAGTGATAACAATACTTATAGCAAGTCTACAGTAGGGATGAGCCGAACACCCCCCTGTTCGGTTCGCACCAGAACTTGCGAACACACCAAATGTTCGTGTGAACTTTAGAACCCCGTTAAAGTCTATGGGACTCGAACATTTGAAATCTAAAGTGCTAATTTTAAAGGCTAATATGCAAGTTATTGTCCTAAAAAGTGTTTGGGGACCTGGGTCCTGTCCCAGGGGACATGTATCAATGCAAAAAAAGTTTTAAAAGTAGCTTTTTTTTTCGGGAGCAGTGAATTTAATAATGCTAAAAGTGAAACAAAAAAGTTAAAGCGGTGGTTCACCCTCCTTAACAACAATGCAGCATAAAATCCAGCATAGTAGCGCGAGCTACACTATGCCGGTCTTAATTTTTTTATCCCCGTACTCACGGTTATATCGTACATAGACGATTCCGTCTGCCGCGGGGAATGGGCGTTCCTAGCAAGAGGGAGGGTGATTGACGGCCGGCTCTGGCACGTCACGCTCCCTGAAGTACTTTAAATTTCGTACCTGGGGGGGTGTAAAGTTAGCATGTGAAATATCGCATGTTTGCCGTACTTAGAACTGTCCCTGCACAAAGTGTCATTTCTGAAAGGAAAAAAAGTCATTTAAAACTGACTTGCGGCTATAATGAATTGTCGGCTCCGGCAATTTAGAGAGAATTCATTCATAAAAAAAAAATGTGGGGGTCCCCCCAAATTCAATTACCAGGCCCTTCAGGTCTGGTATGGATATTAAGGGGAACCTCGCCGTCAATTTAAAAAAATATCCATTCCAGACCCTTCAGGTCTGGTGTGGATTTTAAGGGGAACGCCACCCCATTTTAAAAATGGCGTGGAGTTCCCCCAAAAATCCACACCAGACCCCTTATCCAAGCACGTTAACCTGGCCGGCTGCAGAAAAGAGGGGGGACAGAGTGCGCCCCCCCTCTCCTGAACCATACCAGGCCACATGCCCTCAACATGGGGAGGATGTCCCCATGTTGATGGGGACAAGGGCCTCATCCCCACAACCTTTGCCCAGTGGTTGTGGGGGTCTGCGGGCGGGGGGCTTATCAGAATCTGGAAGACCCCTTTAACAAAGGGGACCCCCAGATCCTGGCCCCCTATGTGAATTGGTAATGGGTTACATTGTACCCCTACCATTTCACGAAGGAAGTGTAAATAGTTGTAAAAAACACACACACACACCGTAGAAAAAAGTCCTTTATTAATTAAAAAAAAAAGAAAAAAATCCAGCGGTGGTAATCTACTCGGTCCCGGCTCCCTGCTCCAACATTGTCTGCATTCAGCGATGGGTGATCTCCTCTCCGGTCCAGCGATGAAAAGATCGTCCGGGATCCAGAGAAGCATCGCCGGCCTCCTCTCTCCGCCGTACACAGCCCGGCGAATGAAGCGGCTGGAGCTTTGACATTTCTTATATTTGTGAGGCGGGCCACCGTCACGTGACCTCGTCCCCCTCTGACACACCCTCTGCTATGTCACTGGGGAAGTCCAGGCTTTCCCCATTGCGTCAGAGGGGGCAGGGTCACGTGACGTGGCCCCACCTCACAAATATAAGAAATGTCAAAGCTCCAGCCGTGTCATTCGCCGGGCTGTGTCCGGCGGAGAGAGGAGGCCAGCGATGGATAGCGCACATCTTATAGTGCAGTGAGAAAGATTTAACTACTTGGGACCCGCGCTATAGTCAATTGACGGCTACAGCGCGGATCCCAAAATCCAAGTGGACGTCAATTGACGTCCGCCCCTTTGGGCGGTCCCCGCGCGCGCTCCAGAGCGCGCAGCGGGGAAAATCTGTGTTGGCCGTGTCCCTTGGACACAGCCAATTACAGATCGCCACGAACAGTCAATCAGAGTGGCCGTTTGCGATGCGATCTGTGCGGCCAATGAGAGATGATCTCATATGTAAACATATGAGATCATCTCTCATTGCCGTTTTACACAGAGACAGCGGTGCTGTCTCTGGAGAGGAGACCGATCTGTGTCTCTTGTACATAGAGACACAGATCGGTCACCCCCCCAGTCACCCCCCCTCCACCTACAGTTAGAACACTTTATAGGAAACATATTTAACCCCTTCCTCACCCCCTAGTGTTAACCCCTTCAATGCCAGTCACATTTATACTGTAATTAGTGCATATTTATAGCACTGATCGCAGTATAAATGTGAATGGCGCCAAAAATGTGTCCGATGTGTCCACCATAACGTCGCAGTCCCAATAAAAATCACAGATCGCCGCCATTTCTAGTAAAAAAATAAAATAATAAAAAATAATAATTCTGTCCCCTATTTTGTAAGCGCTATAACTTTTGCGCAAACCAGTCGCTTATTGCGATTTTTTTTACCAAAAATATGTAGAAGAATACGCATCGGCCTAAACTGAGAAAAAAAATGTGTTTTTTTTTTTAAATTGGGATATTTATTATAGCAATAACTAAAAAATATTGTATTTTTTTCAAAATTGTTGCACTTTTTTGTTTATAGCGCAAACAATAAAAAACACACAGGCGATCAAATACCACCAAAAGAAAGCTCTACTTGTGGGAAAAAAGGACGTCAATTTTGTTTGGGAGCCACGTCGCACAACTGCGCAATTGTTAGTTAAAGCGACGCAGTGCCGAAAGCTGAAATTTCACCTGGGCAGGAGGGGGGTATATGTGCCCAGTAAGCAAGCGGTTAATAATGAAAAACAATAAAATATTACACTTACAAACAATGAGAGAGGGGATGTGGTGGGAAGAAGGATACTGGAGTGTGATGTCTGTGCAAGGAACGTCTGACTCCTCACCTTGGCCACAGACTGGGGAGAAGCATTGGCTGCTGCTGGTTATACCGATGCGGTAGGAAAAGATGACAGGAGCCACCAGGGTCCAGGAATCGTCCAGAAAACCACCTGTAGTACAATGCAATGTGTGTGCGTACTTACTTGTTTTTTTTTGTTATGTAGCTATTGATGCATATATTTGAATGTCTAAAATGCTAAGTAGGAGCAGGCATAATGGCATAATGGCATAAAGTGTAGAGCAGCATTGGCGGCCTCCTCTCTTTGCCGGACACAGCCCGGCGAATGACGCGGCTGGAGCTTTGACATTTCTTATATTTGTGAGGCGGGGCCCCCGACACGTGACCCCGCCCCCTCAGACGCAATGGGGGAAGCCTGGACTTCCCCAGTGACGTAGCAGAGGGTGCGTCAGAGGGGGACGAGGTCACGTGACGGTGGCCTCACCTCACAAATATAAGAAATGTCAAAGCTCCAGCCACGTCATTCGCCGGGCTGTGTCCGGCGGAGAGAGGAGGCCAGCGATGCTGCTCTGGATCCCGGATGATCTTCTCATCGCTGGACTGGAGAGGAGATCACCCGTCGCTGGATACAGACGTTGGAGCAGGGAGTCGGGAACCGAGTAGATTACCACCGGTGGATTTTTTTATTTTTTTTTATTAATAAAGGACTTTTTTCTACGGTGTGTGTGTTTTTTACAACTATTTACACTTCCTTTGTGAAATGGTAGGGGTACAATGTACCCCATTACCAATTCACAAAGGGGGGGCCAGGATCTGGGGGTCCCCTATTGTTAAAGGGGTCTTCCAGATTCTGATAAGCCCCCCGCCCGCAGACCCCCACAACCACCGGGCAAGGGTTGTGGGGATGAGGCCCTTTTCCCCATCAACATGGGGACATCCTCCCCATGTTGAAGGCATGTGGCCTGGTACGGTTAAGGAGAGGGGGGGCACACTCTGTCCCCCCTCTTTTCTGCAGCCGGCCAGGTTAACGTGCTATAGCCGCAAGTCCGGTTTTAAATGACTTTTTTTCTTTCAGAAATTACACTTTGTGCAGGGACAGTTCTAAGTACGGGAAACATGCGATATCTCACATGCTAACTTTACACCCCCCTAGGTACGCAATTTAAAGTAATATTTCACTGTTATTGTTTCACTTTTAGCATTATTAAATTCACTGCTCCAGAAAAAACAGCAGTTTTTAAAACTTTTTTTGCATTGATACATGTCCACTGGGACAGGACCCAGGTCCCCAAACACTTTTTAGGACAATAACTTGCATATTAGCCTTTAAAATCAGCACTTTTCGAATTTGTTAAAAAACCGATCGTGTCAGAACGCGGTGACGTAAAACACAACGACATGCTGAAAAAAACGAAGTTCAATGCTTCCAAGCATGCGTCGACTTCATTCTAAGCATGCCTGGATTTTTAACCGATGGACGTGCCTACAAACGATCGTTTTTTTTTTCTATCGGTTAGGTATCCATCGGTTAAATTTAAAACAAGATTGCTTTTTTTAACCTATGGATAAATAACCGATGGGGCCCACACACGATCGTTTTGGTCCGATGAAAATGGTCCATCAGACCGTTCTCATCGGTTTGACCGATCGTGTGTACGCCATTAGTTTGGTCTGGATAAGCAGCTGAACCATCTTAAAGGGCAAGGTTTTTCAGTTTTGAGTGGTTTATTCAAATGGCAATTATATTATACATTTTTCACATATAGTTTATACATGTGGTGTTGTTTATACAATCATATATATATATATATATATATATATATATATATATATATATATATATATATATATTTAATTGGACACTTTTGATTTGGTTGCACAGAGTTTTTATTTTTATTGATTTAGTTTGGTTTCGGAACACACAACAACAGCTGCTACAACCACTGTGGAGATTTACATTACGTATATTTTTTTGTATTTTTAATATTGTGGTATGGTAGTGTGGTAGATTTATGTTTTTTGGTATTGCCATACTTGCTGCATTTGCAATATTTTTTTTTTTTTTTTTTCAATTAGGTTTTTATTGGAAAATTTTTCAGTTTACAAACATATAAACAAATGCGTCAAAAAGACATGAGACACCGGACTACAGTGAGAATAGGGACGCAATAAAGGCAAATATCACAATCATAGGAGCACATTTCCAGTACAGTACAAGCAGGAACTGTTACATCTGAGAGACATATTATGCAAATTGGGGAAGTGCTACCACTCACAGCAGTCAGCCCAGCATACTCCCCCCCCTCGAGGTCATAAAAGGGACCAATGTCAAACGACCACCCGTTGGAGGGGGAGAGGAAGGACCCAGTACCGGAATGGAATGTAGTCGAGAAAGGTGAGTATGATTATATCAATAGTAAACATAAGCATAAAAAAAACATAACATAAAATGAACTGAGACAAAATGAAATGGGGGGAGGACAAGAACAGGGGTGAGATGGATCACAAGGACTGGTTACGATAAGGAAAAGTAGTCGTACCAGGACGTGACAAGAGCCACCGCTCGCTTTACATTGTCATCAAGAAGGCCGTGTACCAGAGGTAAGTTCACTCACCAAACACTTCTCTCCAGATCTGCCATTTTTTGTCAAAGCTTCTCCTCTGGCCCATTCTAGAGGCTATTTGAGATTCGTATATATAGTTGTTACGAGTGAAGTTGATGACATCTGAGAGATTTGGGACTGTGGAAGACTTCCAGTTCCGGGTAATCAACGATCTCGCAGCTAGTAACAGGTGTGTCACTACTGTACGGAACTGAGGGGGGAAGGAATCAATGTTCAGTCCAAGTAGGGCCAGGGCAGGCCCTGGTCGGGTGAGAATCCCGGTAATAGATGATATGCATTTAAACAGACTCCTCCAGAAGCTTGTTAAATATTTACATTTCCAAAAGACATGTATAATATTACCCACCTCTCCACAATCTCTCCAGCACAGGGGGGAGTTGTCTTGGGAGAACTTAGACATTCTGTATGGCGTAAGGTACCACCTTAGGGCAATTTTTTGGGCAAGTTCCCAGTGGTTAGTGCATTTGGATGCTTTATACACCGAATTGAGGGCCACTCGCCATTGAAGGTCTGTGAAGACAGTGCCCAAGTCTTCCTCCCATTTCAGGAATGGGGGGGACTTGACAAAGGAGTGCCCGTGCTGGAGAAGACCGTAGAAGAGGGGAATCCCCTTGGTGGAGGGGGATGTGGATACGTAGAACTTCCATATCTGATCTGGGAGGAGTATTCTGTGTTCACTGAGAGAGCTAAGGAAATGTGATACTTGGCGAAACCTGTACAGATCTGATTGGGTAAGGTGGTATGTTGCCTGAAGGGACTGAAATGTGGAAATGCGGTTAGCACTGAAGAGGTGAGAAATCTGCGTGATACCCTTGTCTTTCCACCCTCTAAGACTAACATTGGGGATTGCGCTTTCTAAGACGTCAATAGGGACCGGAACCTCCACCAACGCGTCGCGGGGATCGGTCCTGTTCCCAAGGTCCCTCCAGGCCTCCAGTGAGGCCCGAAGAGACAAGGGCAACCTATGTAGAGGAAAAGGTTTCCACCTGTCCAGATACAGCAAGGAGACCAAGTCCTTGGTGGGACTCAAGGATCTCTCAATACTGCACCAGGGGGTCGCCTGGGGGTTTGTGAACCACACCTTGAGCTGGTTTAGAAGGGAGGCACGGTAGTAGTCTCTTATGTCCGTTAGGCCCATACCCCCGACTGACCTGTGTCTGGTTAAGAGTGTCTTAGAGCATCTGGGCTTATGTGAACCCCAGACATGGGACCTAAGGATAGAGTTTAATGAACGGAGATGGTGGGCTTTTAAGGGAATAGGGAGTGTGCGAAAAATGTACAGGATCTGGGGAAGTAGCAACATCTTAAAGGAGGCAAGACGCCCAACCCAGGAGAGTTCTATTTTGGAAAGGCGCATCGACTCCCTATTGAGTTTCGCTATTAGCGCTGGGTAGTTAGCATCTGCCAGTCCGTAGGGGTCTGCTGTGATCTGAAGACCTAGGTATGATATGCTCTTCTTGGCCCACGAGTAGGGGAAGGTTTTTTCCAGATACGCTTGGGTGGGGGTTGGTAGGTGCATAGGTAAGATAGTTGATTTGGAGGCGTTCACCTTATAGTAAGAAATATTGCTGAAGGAGTGCAAAACCTCCTGAACATGGGGGAGTGATGATGACGGAGATGTTATGGACAGGATGATATCATCAGCAAACAAATTAATTTTATGGGACATACCATGGATAGAGAACCCAGTGATATGGGGATGGGCCCTAATTTTTTCTGCTAAAGGTTCGATTAGGAGGTTAAAAATGGAGGGAGAAAGAGGGCATCCCTGTCGCGTCCCGTTGGATATGTGGAAGGGTCTTGAGAGGCAATTGGATGTGAAAACCTGGGCTGAAGGGTGTGAGTAGAGGGCCAGAATAGCAGACATAATGGGGCCTTGGAACCCGAATTTAGTTAGGGTATGGGACATATAGTTCCAATGGACCCTGTCGAACGCCTTCTCCGCGTCCAGAGAGAGGAGCAGAGAAGGCGTCCGAGAGGTCCAAGCACACTGTACAACCCCTATGATCCTGCGGGTGGCATCTGAAGCCTGTCTTCCCGCAGTAAAGCCAGACTGGTCAGGATTAACTAGGGAAGGGATGACAGTCAGAAGCCTCTGGGCTAGAATTTTGGCATATAGCTTAACGTCTGTGTTCAATAATGAAATGGGGCGGAAGTTTGAGGGAACATCGGGAGGCTTACCAGGTTTGGGGATTGTGACAATATAAGCGGAAAGCATCTCAGGAGGGAGACTAGCAGAAACCATGGCTTGTGAAAAGACTGAACACAGTGAGGGTGCCAGGATCTCACCAAACGTTCTATAGTAGTCATTAGATAGGCCATCAGGGCCAGGGGATTTACCTAGGGGCATCTTGGATATGATTTTCTGGATCTCTGCAGATGTGATGGGAGCATTAAGTGCATTGAGTTGTGTAGGTGCCAGGGCGGGGAGGGATATGTCAGCTAGAAAGTTCTGTATGTCTTGATCTGAGGGTTGTGGGGTGGAGCTATCCTCTTTAATGTTATACAGGGCGGAGTAGTAGTCTGCGAAAGAGTTGGCAATGTCTCTCGGGTCATACAGTTTGCTATTGTTAAGTGGGCTGCGGATGTAAGGAATTTTCGTACGAGTTCTCTGGTCCTTCAGGCGACGTGCCAGAAATTTGCCAGCCTTATTCCCAGAGGAGTAGCACGTTAGTTTCAGGGCGTTAACAAATTTGTTATGAGATTCTAGGAGTGATCGCCGAAGGTCGCACCTAAGGCCGACCAGTTTGTTTGACAGGGCTAGAGTTGGCGAGGCCCTATTTTGCACCTCCAAAGATCTGATTTCCTTCAAAAGAAGGTCTATCTTCAGATTTCTCTGGCGTTTTAGTCTAGCGCTAATTTGGAGGAGAATCCCTCTGATGAAGGCCTTGTGGGCGCACCACAAGACTGACGGGTCAGATACTGACCCCTCATTCACCTCAAAGAATTCTTTCAGTTGCTTGGTGATAGCATTCACCTGGGCCTGAGTTTGGAATACCCCTGCGTTTGCTCTCCAGATGTAAGCAGGACTAGGGGTCATCCCCTCCGCCAGCGAAATGGAGACAGGTGCGTGGTCAGACCACGAGATGTCGTGGATGGCGGAGGAGGTGACCGCCCTGAGAAGAGTTTTGTCGACGAGGACCATGTCAATACGGGAGTAGGTATTGTGTCTGGTCGAGTGGAAGGAATAGTCCCGTTCACTAGAGTGCTGACACCTCCAAACATCGTAGTAGTCTTCTCTGAGAAGAGCAGGGTGTAGGGAGGGAAGAGGGCGTTTGGATTTAGATGTGGTGTCAACACTGTAGTCAACCGTCATATTATAGTCACCACATACAATAACATTACCTTTTTTAACATCACTTATTTTCTTAAAGACCTTGTTGACAAACCTGACCTGATTGGCATTGGGGGCGTAAAGGTTAGCAATAGTGTACATGTGGTTGTTAAACTCCCCCACAAGAATCACAAACCGGCCCGCTGGGTCGGAGACCACCTCTTCTAGTTTAAACAAAACAGAGTCCCTTATGGCCGTGACGACTCCTCTATGCTTCTTATTGGGGGCTGAGGCGCAAAACACATGGGGAAAGTTTTTGTGTTTGAGGCAAGGGGGGTTGGAGGATAAAAAGTGGGATTCCTGTATGCACAAGATGTCCGCCTGTAATTTCTGAGCCTCTTTCCACAGAGCAGTTCTTTTAGCAGGGTGGTTCAGCCCATGCACATTAAAGGATATTACGTTAAGAACCATAGCGACGTGGGGTGAAGATGTAACAGTACCTCTGGTTGAAGAAGCTGGTGTAGCAGGGATGAAAGCCAAGGTGTTGTTTTCGGAGGCGAGGATCTCGACAAGTCCTGGTCCATGGGGTGAAGTCCATCTCTAGGTAGGGGGTGGGGAAGAACAAAAAAGAAAAGAGAAAAGAAAAACAAAACAATGCCACATGGGTTAGTGGTCTTTAAACAGCAAAGAAGTTCGATCAGAACCAAGTCAAACGGTAAAAAGGGAGATTCTTTTGAGAATCTGAGAGCAGGGGGTCTGCTCATTTAACACGGGGGGGAAAATAACAAAGTTAGTAGGGAAGCATGTAGTATCAAACTGTTGAAGTAACCGAGGCACTTAAGAGAGACGTTTCTTGTTCTTCTTCTTGTGGGTCACCTTGTGCCATGAGTCCTGGGTAGAAACCTTTGAGGCAGAGGGCTGGTCTCCATCAACCTGTGCCGGCACGATATCCCAAGAGCGTAGGAGGGCCAAGCCCTCTGTGAGGTTGTTGACCACAGATGAGTGGTTGTCTCTCGTGACGGTGAGTTTGGCTGGATAGCCCCATCTGTAGACGATGTCATGGTTGCGTAGAGCTTTGGTGACCGGAAGAAGAGCCCTGCGTCTTTGCATTGTGTATTGTGAGAGGTCGGCGAACAATTGAACAGAATCATATTGGGGAAGCGGGTTTTTGTTCTTCCTGAAGGACATCATGAAGCGCTCCTTTATTTGGAAAAAATGTACCCGCATTAAGACGTCTCTGGGTATGTTCTCGGGGAGGTAGGACGGCTTAGGCAAGCGGTGTATTCTGTCAATAGCCAGATCAGCGTCTGACAGGTCGGGGACCAGCAACCTCATAAGGTCCTGTGCATACTGTTGCAGTTGGTGGGGGAGGACAGATTCAGGGACACCACGGATCTTAACATTGTTCCTCCTGGATCTGTCCTCCAGGTCCGAGACCTTTGTTTTGAGCCAAGCCAGTTCATCCTCCTGGTCGTTATGGGCATCCACCAGTGAGTTGAAAGATGAGGCAAATTCCCCCATCTTCTGTTCCACATGATCCACTCTGCCCCCCAACTCCTGCACATCAGCTTTAAAACCCCTCATGCACTCCATCATGTCCGCATGGAGGGAGCTGCGGAGGGACACCAGCATGTCTTTCAACATGGTGTCTGAGAGCGGCTTGTCAGCAGTGGGGAAAGAGTTAATGGGTGCCGCCAGCTCCCTGGTGTCATTCAATGAGTCCTGCAGTATGTCCGCCCTCCCACCGGAGCTTTCAGGGGAAAGCCGCGGCTTGGATTTCGCTGGGCTGCGCACCAGGGGTGAGGAGATCTCGGGGGACCTATGTGCCTCACCTGGAAGTGGGTTAGGACTCGTTGGGGCCGAACCGGAGCCGCTGGAGGAGGACGGCGAGGCGCCGCCGGCGCCATCTTGGACTAGGCCGCGGGACGCCGGGGAGAAGAAGTGGGACAGCTTCTGTACCTGCGGAGCTGTTTTCCTCTTGCGAGCCATCCCGGGATGCTGGGCGATCTGGTGGAGCGATCTGGAGGGGATAGAGCCGTAGACGGAGCCTCGGTAAGTTGATTTCCCTACGATTGGCGCGGAGCTCTCTGCCTACACGTCCATGCAGAAAGCCCGGTAGCCACGCCCCCCCTGCATTTGCAATATTGACCAGTGTTCTTTTTCATTATTTTTTTTTTTTTTTTTTTATAAATTTGTATTGAAGTTAATGAAACTTACAAGTAACATATCTCACACCTTGAAATTAATTAATGAATTAACAGGTATTCAATAGAAACATATGAATTTTAGAGGCATAGAAAATAACACATATTGAAGAACATTCTTATTCATAACAGAGCTGCTCCCTTTATTATTCTCTAATGCAAAGTAAACATGAAAGGGCAATGGCTTGTTTATGCCAGTATATAATCTAGGGTTTTACCATTTCTTAGGAGATATTGTTGGCTGTGAGAAGTGATGTGTTTATATGAGGAGAGGAGGAAAAGGTATAAAAGTGGAAAGGAGAGTATGGGGGTGTTAGAAGAAGTTGAGGGGGGAAGGGGAGGAGGAGGAGGGAAAGGGAAGTCCAGAATCCTACCCCCCCCCGCGTGCATGAGCAAGAGTAGGAAAAAAATAAGTTTGTTGAAGTTAAACGTTTATTACGATGAGTATTTGGTGGTCCCTATATGCCACTGTTTCACTTTCGGGACTGAGGGATAAAGTATCGGGCAGAGCATTTGTTAGTTCCTATTTCTATCGAATAATTATGCTGAGAATAGGTCAACATTTTCTCTCAAAGTAAGCAGTTGTTGTCTTAAAGTGTTGCCAACTGTACCATGTTGATGTGAATTTGGATATATTTTCTTGTGAAATACTGGTGAGTTCTTACATTTTTTTCTATGTTCCTATGTTCCTATGTTTCTATGTTCTATGTACTATTCCTTTTTCGTTGGGATGGCCAAAGTGTGCCAGAGGCAGGGGATGCAATGTCTAGCAGCGTTTATCATAAACATTACTAGCAATTTGAGGTAATGCCTCTTTGGGTTGACAGTATGATGAAGCAGGTATTGAGCCGGTGAGAATTCAATATTTTCCCAAGTGACCAAGAGAATTGTGTTGTGAACTAATTTCCCAAATTTCTGGATTGTAGGGCAAATACCACCAAATGTGCAGCATTGATCCATCCTCTGCACCACAATGCCAGCATCTATTAGAGATTGAGTTAGAAAATTTGTTGAGCAGCGCAGGGGTTCTGTACTATCTTGAGAGAATTTTAAAACCACACTCTTGTGTGGCTACATTGGGGGAGCCCTTGTGTATGTAAGAGCAGATTGATTCCCACTCAAGATCAGTGAATTGTGTGTTTAGATCATGTTCCCAAGCAGAGCAAGCATTGCTAGTGGGTAAAAGTAGTATTGGTCTGTATAGCAATTCTCTGAATTTCCACTAAATAAGATAAGGTACCAATTACTTATGTAACCAAACTCAATCCATTGCTTTTGTATGTAATAATATTAAGTTTCTTAGCAGTATTCTGGCTGTTTTTTTTTTTTTTTTTTTTTTTTAAAACCGGTTACCGACCACCCACTGTATATATACGTCCTGTTTTTAAAGATGGATATCTCGGTAACGGCAGCAGCTGCTGCCACAACCGAGATACCCATCTCTTCAGTGAGCGGTCCGGTAAACGATAACGGCGGTCTCCGTGGTGGATTTGCCGCAAGATCGCCGTTATCGGTGGCGGGAGAGGGCCCCTCCCTCGCCCTCCGCCGCTTACCGGAGCTGTCGGTAGCGGCGGAGGCGATCGGGTGCTTCTTCCTAGTGAGTGAGGATGCGAGTGAGGGCAAGATGGCCCCCACCCGTCCTCATAGCTTTGCTGGGCGGAAGTGACGTCAAAACGTCCCAGCGTCTTAAAGAGACAATTTTTTTGTTGTCATTTTTTTTAAATGACAACATTTCCATTTTTTTTCTTGCATTTAAGTCTAAATATGAGATCTGAGGTTTTTTGACTACAGATCTCATATTTAAGAGGACCTGTCATGCTTTTTTCTATTACAAGGGATGTTTACATTCCTTGTAATAGGAATAAAAGTGATACATTTTTTTTTTATTTCAGTGTAAAAAATTATAAAATCTATAGAAATAAATAAGAAAACAAAAAAAAAATTTAAAGCACCCCGTCCTGACGAGCTCGCGCGCAGAAGCGAAAGCATACGCGAGTAGCGCCCGCATATGAAAACGGTGTTCAAACCACACAAGTGAGGTATCGCCGTGATCGTTAGAGCGAGAGCAATAATTCTAGCCCTAGACCTACTCTGTAGCTCAAAAAATGCAACCTATAGAATTTTTTAAACGTCGCCTATCGAGATTTGTAAGGGTAAAAGTTTGACGCCATGCCACGAGCGGGTGCAATTTTTAAGCGTGACATGTTGGGTATCATTTTACTCAGTGTAACATTATCTTTCACAATATATAAAAAAAATTGGGCCAAATTTATTGTTGTCTTATTTTTTAATTAAAAAAAGTGAATTTTTTCCAAAAAAAGTGTGCTTGTAAGACCGCTGCGTAAATACGGTGTGACAAAAAGTATTGCAATGACCGCCATTTTATTCTATAGGGTGTTATATATAATGTTTGGGGGTTTTAAGTAATTTTCTAGCAAAAAAACTGTTTTAGTCTTGTAAACGCCAAATCTGAAAAACAGGCTTGGGGGTTAAGTGGATAAGTATACCCTGCCAGACTTTGAGATATTAACCAGAAATGTAGCCTTGTATTAGTAAGAGTATTATATTTAATAAGAATGCAGACATTCTCAAAATGGCTACAGGAATGTTTTCTATTCCCAAGCTGAAGCAAGTGAACAGAAAAATGTGTTTTTCATTCATAATTTATGATGCTATTGTAGTGCATGACACAGGTAACTAAGCCACTGACATAGCCATAAAAGACAAGACAACATACTTTATTCTCCATCCAGACAAGCGTCTAACTGATCCACACTTTGCAGGAACCGATTCATGCAAACATAATAATATGTGATATTCACAGTTTTACTCATTACAAAGAAATACTACAATCCCTTCTATCATTAAATTAAAAGACCTTCTGAATGTGACATACACATATTGCAATAAGGTGGACTTCAGAGATAATACTAATTGCACACCAAAACAATACATCAAACCTAAAGCTGTTGTCCATACACAGAGAAATTAGCTGATTAATGGCAAATAGGCTGTTTGCTTTTTGCAAGGGAATTTTCCTTTAGTTTATTAATTTATCTTCCTTGCATGTGATTGGGTATTGTTTGCAAGATGAGTTTTCATCACATTCACTAAAAAAAATGTTTAGCCAGGCATTGGTGAAACACCTATATTCCTAATCTCTCAGAAGCCCTGGCGCAAGTTAACCTCAACTACCAGTGTAGCGTTACCCCCTCAGGAGCCGCTGGTTGATTTGGGATCGGCGTATTAAGTTACCTCTATGTGATGTCTAGGGTGAAGATAGTTAGTAGAGCAGTAAGTGAATGTCCAATCTGTAGATAAGAGTTTTCTGAATGCTTTATTTCTTGGTCCAACACAACCAACACATCAACTTAAGGTAGACAGGACAGATTGATGAGAATAGAATAACTTTGCAATATCAGGCTTTGGATGAAGAAAGCAGTCATGCCTTCTAGTAGCTGTATCAGTACCTCGCCACTCCCGCCGGAGTGGGTGAAGTGCCCCCGGACAGACCCCTCTCACAGGTCTGGCAGCCAGAGCGTCACTTAAAGGGTCACTAAAGGAAAAATAAAATTTTGCTGAAATGACTGTTTACAGGGTATAGAGACATAAAAGTTAACCGATTCCTTTTAAAAAATGATTAAAAATAGATAAAAATCAATCATATAATGTGCCTCTAGTTTCACTTTCGTTTTTAAACTGGTTTCATGTTTCTGTGAAGTAGAGAGAGACACAGAACAAAAACAAACAAATCCAGGGCAGTGTTTTGTTTTTAAAATGAATCTGATTGGTTCTGAGGAGTTTTAGACACACTTAGGTAGATTCACAAAGAGTTAGGCCGGCTTATCTCCAGATAGGCGGCGTAGGTGTAGATATGTGCTGTCGCGCTTTTGCTCCGTACCCACAGAACAAGATAAGCCTGAAAATAGACTTTTTCCGACCGATGCAACTTTTCTAAGCCGGGCGCATATTTAGGCGCGACGCATCTTCCGCTTGCATTGATTTCCTATTTAAATATGCAAATTACGTAGATACGGCGATTCGCGAATGAAAGTGCATGCACATGAACGTCTTTGCCATGGGGGAAGCAGAGGTGTATCGCATCTACAGATTCAGCCGTGAAGCCATCCTGGATTTAACCAGAACCCTGCAGGATGACCTCACCAGCCCAACACAATGCTCACAAGCAGTGCAGCCACTGATCAAGGTATTAGCAACACTGCATTTCCTGGCCAGTGGATCTTTTCAGCGAACAAGTGGAAATTTGGCTGGGATGTCACAAACCACCATGAGCAGATGTGTGCACCAGGTTGTCCCCGCAATCCTCAGACGCATGTCCCACCACATTGTCAGACCCACCCAGCAGCATCTGCAGCAGAAGGCAATGGAGGATTTCTATAGAATTGACAGATTCCCACGCACCGTGGGGGCCATTGATTGCACACATGTGGCACTATGGCCCCCCCATGAGACAGAGCACATATACTGCAATAGGAAGCATTGACATTCAATCAACGTACAGGTGATAGTGGATGCCCAATGCCTCATATGGCCAAACACCCAGGATCCAGCCACGACAGCTTCATATACCGTCAAAGCGACATCCCAACAGATTTTGAACAGAACATGTATGGGGACAGCTGGCTGGTTGGTGAGTGACATGGGAGTCAGGTATGACTGTCCCCCCCATGATCCAGACATCACAAGGGGCACATGCATGACTAACATCCTCCTGTCTTTTCCCTTCCAGGTGACTCTGCATATGCACTTGGACCCCATCTCATGACTCCATACCGAACTCCCCAAACCCCAGGAGAGCGAAGATACAATGAAGCACACGCACGTACCCGTGGAGTGATGGAACGCACATTTGGCCTCCTGAAGTCCCGTTTCCGATGCCTGGATAAGTCTGGGGGTACCCTGTTGTATTCCCCAAACGTTGTGTGCCAGATCATCGGTGCATGTTGCATGCTGCACAACTACGCCGTGAGAAAGGGCCTGCAGATTGACATACGTGATGACCTGACCCCCCAACCACACAATCCCCCCCTAACCGAGGCTACCCCGTCTGCTGTGGGAGCCGCAATCAGAAGACGCCTCACAGAAGACATATTTACACGTTAAAAACACACATTAATCATATCACAATGAGAATGCATGCATGCACACCACTGTGGTCCCTAGCACAGACACATCTCATCCTCATCTAATTGGATTAGACCCAAGGACACCGGACGGGACTTGGGAGCAGCAACGCCACGCCAAGGCTCCAATTATGTCACTGTCATACACCTTTCACACGGCAGAGGGTGACACCCCTTTGCCAGCAGGAGTGACACCCCCATTCACACACCAGTCACACTGAAGCAGCACTCCTCACCGTGTGCTGGAAGAAATAAATAAAAAAAACTCATCACCTGAGTAATAAATAAAAAAACTCATCACCTGAGCAAAGAACAAAAATAATAGACTCATCACCTGAGTAATAAAAAAAAAACACTCATCACCTGAGCAAAGGGAAACAAAAAAAACAAAAAGGCTTTCATTTAGCCTTTCTTTGGCTGCGCCTTGTGGCAGATGATTGGCTCCTCAGCTGCCTGGGCTGAGCCTGGGGTGGTGGGGGGGTGGGAGATCTGGAGGTGGCACATCTGCAGGTGACGGCTGGCTTGGCGGAGCCTGTGGTGGTGGGGGGGTGGGAGATCGGGAGGTGGCACATCGGCAGGTGACGGCTGCCTGGCCTCCAAGGCAGCAACGATCCTGGTGAGGACCAGGTTGGTCTGGGCCTGCATCCCCAATTGCCTTGTGAGGTTGGCCCTCTCACTCCGCTGCCTCCGTCTCCCCTCCTCCTGTATGGCAGAGGTATTTTGATTTACTGCCTCACAAAGGAAATCCACCTTGGTGGCCAGGTCGACCATACAGGTGGCTACAGCAGAGCTGTTACAGCTCAATTCCTGAACAGCCTCCCTCAAATGTCCAGCATCCTGTGAGATTTTCCTCATATCCCCAGCAATATCCCCCATATGCTGGGTCTGGAGGGTTTGGTCCTGGGCGATCTGCTCCTGGACATCGTCCACAACACCCCTGGTCTTCCTGGTCGCCTTCCTGGGGCCAGAAGAGGTGACAGAGCGGGTGTATGGGGAGCCCCTGGTGGTGGTTGCCCTGCTGGTGGGTGAGGGAGAGGGGCTTATTATCATGGGGGTGGAGGTGGTAGAGGGCCCAACCATCACCATAGTCTCCTCAATAGAAAGCCCAATCTGGGCAAGATCCACGGTGTCATCCAGCACCACCGCTATAGGCGTGCTGTGGACTGTCCCCTCCTCCACCACAGTGTCTTGGGGGTCTACAGGAAGCTCCTCAGAAGAGGTGGTGGGACGGCCAACAACCCCAGATGGGCCAGCCTCCTCCTGCACATCTGTGGATGACATAAAGCAGTCACATGTTGGGGGACCCACACACTTGTCACATGTTCCCTTCCCCCACCCACATATGTTACACACCATATAGGAAATATAAAACACACTTACCTGTCCTCAAGACATCTTCCCGGGAATCAAACCCCTCAATGCCCTCCACCTGCTCCCTGTGCAGACACCGGGCGATCCGCTCCTCCTCCGGGGTCAGCTCGACAGCACAGGGTGGGCCACCCCCAGTGCCAGTCCGGTGCTTCCGAATTTTGGCAACCTTCTCCCGCACCCGAAGCCGCATATCATTATTTTTTTTAAAATATGTTTGCCAAGGTGGGGGACATTGCCAAGGGCATTGACCCTGGCGGCAATGGTATCATATATCTCCTGCCTCCTGGCACGGGTGGTATTCCGGCTGGAAGGGCCATGGAGGGATTCATGAAACTCCTCCATCGCATCAATAATAATGGCCCTCTCCTGGGGAGAATTTTTTTTTTCCTGTGGGTGACAGGAGCAGCCACTGGAGCAGCCACGGGACCAGCCACGGAAGCATCCACGGGACCAGCCACGGGAGCAGACATCGTTACTGTAAAAGCCAGGGGCAAAATTACCAAGCTCAGGGGGGGAAGCAGGATGTAATTTTGCATCGACCGGATGCATGTCTGGCTGTACTTGTACGCTCGAGCCTAGCCAATAGGCCGGCCTACAACAGGAAGTTCGGCCAACCTAGATGCGCGCATGCGCACAAGAAAGCGCTCCGGGTAAAACATCACTGTGCATGCTCCGTTGAAATTAGGCCGGGCGTAAGCCACTGCACCACGCTCAGACAATCATTTACATAAGTTGACACCCACTTCCACTTGCACCAGCTTAAGCCTCCAACTTTAGTTTTGGCCGGCGCACATTGGCGCGCAAATGCTTGGTGAATCATCAACTTTGCTCTACAGATTAGGCCGGGGGAGTGTAAACTCGCTAGGCTACGCCGACCTAGATTTAAGCCAATCTACGTGAATCTACCTAACAGCTTGGACCACAGTGAAAAGCTGCCATGAGATTTTTCATAAAGAGCCAGACAAGCAGGAAGTGTGGAGATCAGAGCAGAATTACAGCTACTTCAAAGCAAAAACGAACAATGAGGACATGAAATCAGGACTGCAGTAAAGTAAAGGAAGCTATTTAGCTAAAAAAATATTTTCCTTTGGTGATCCTTTAAAGCTTCTGGGTGGAACAAGTCTCTGCCACCGACTTGGCTCTAATTGGATGTTGAGACCTCTGCCACAGGCCTAGTGCAAGATTAGGTTGAACAATAGAGCAAATCCTCACAGTAAATCACGTTATGGTCACCGGTTGACAGCGTAAGTGTACCTGTCAATGTCCAGTCACCAGATCCCCGATGGTTCGTTCAAGCCCTTTTGGATCACCTGCCTCCGGGTTCTCCTCAAGCCAATCCCCCACCGAACGGCATGCAGCCTGGGATCTCCTCAGTAGAAGTGGGGACCCAGTAAGTCACTGGGGCCCCTTGGTAGCATCAGTTGCTCCAGGCCAGGAAGGGCCCAGAGTCAGGCACTCTGTGTAGCACGCGACCCCAGGCCAGGTGGGCCATAGTGGTGGGGCCCGCGATGTGCGCACACCCTAAAGGTGGGTGCCGCACCTGGAACCTGCGAAGAACTCAGAACAACGGCCTTCGCCACATAAATACCCCTCCCCAGCATGCACAGCGAGGCCCAACTCCTCTCATTGGCTGCTGGGAAGAAGCGGCTCCGCCTGGATCCCTCTGGCTCTGTATGCCATCCAGAGATGAAACCGTATCTCTGGACGCACAGACTGACCCACAGGACAATCCAGGATTTGGCGACATCCAAATCTATCAAAATCAAGAATGAGAGCAATATAACTCTCTCATTACCCCACTAAATTTAACATAGCGTCCTTTCTGAAGGTAAAGGGGCGCTGCACCAGTATGAAAGGCTCATAGCTATAGGAGATATTGGTGTAAGTGGTTACTCAGTTATACAGAGGTTAATTTTGTTTTCTTCAGTGCATGCCTATCTACATTTGTAATATTCCTTTTCCAATATTCCTTTATGATTCACTTTGTAAACTATTATTATTTTGAGCCTTGCGTGGCACACAATACCTATTGTGGCTGTTTTATTTGTTGCTTTATTTACCTAAACAATACCTGAGGCCTCGTACACACGACCGAGTTTCTCGGCAAAAACCAGCAAGAAACTTGCTGTTTTTTTTTTTATGCCGAGGAAACCGGTGTGTGTACATTTTCGTTGAGGAAACTGTCGAGGAACTTGACGAGCCAAAAAGAGAGCATGTTCTCTATTTTCTTGACGAGAATGGAGAAAATTGGCTTGTCGAGTTCCTCGACAGCCTAACAAGGAACTCGACGAGGAAAACGATGTGTTTCGCCCGTCGAGTTTCTCGGTCGTGTGTACGAGGCTTAACAGTTTCATTGCTGCACCTGCTGTAATTTACAAGTTATGTATCTTGTATTATCTGTATGTTAAAAATTCAATACAAATCTATGCCTTTAGTAAAGCAACCCTAAAGTCTTTAATACATGTTGAAGGTTTAACTTAATGATTACTTCTTAGATAAGGATACAGATAAAGATACAATACATACTTTATTGTCATTACAACACAAATTACAATTACATTTTATAAAAGCTCCAAACATATGAAAAACATGTAGCAACCTCAACATAAACACATGTAAACAATTCCAAAATGAAACCTTACCACAACAACAAAGCCAAGTCACTAACAGCTAAATAATATTGTTCAAATTAACATTTAGGGCCTTAATAGCTCTTGGAAATAAACTTGAATCTGATTGTCCTCATCTTTATATTTCTGAACCTCCTGCCAGATGACAGTAGTTTAAAAAAGATAGTTTCCAGGGTGGGACAGGTCACTCACTATTTTTCCTGCCCTGCTGACACAACGGGACTTATAAATGTAATTTAAAGGAACTAATCTGCAGCCCATGACCTTCTGCACAGCATTTATTATTTTTCTGAAGGGAAGCCTTTTCTGCCAGTGTGCAGTTGGAATACCAAGCTAAAATGCAGTATGTCAGCACACTCACAATGGAGGCACCATAGAAGGACTCTAAGATCTTTTTCCCTAAGCCATTTTCCCAGATAAATCTTACTAAATATAAACATTGTTAATGCTTCTCGATAACAGCTGTCACTTTAGATGACTTGGATAAATTTGTCTGAAATATTAATACCTAAAAACTTAAAAGCAGATACCAGCTATACCAATTATTCTCTGATAGAGT
Organism: Rana temporaria; assembly: GCF_905171775.1. NCBI lineage: Eukaryota > Metazoa > Chordata > Amphibia > Anura > Ranidae > Rana > Rana temporaria. The sequence goes on from NC_053493.1 coordinate 226,184,711, forward strand.
GGAACCATGTCAGTCTAAGGCCTCTTACACAACCGTTTTCCTCGACAAAATCCATCAATAAAATTGGTGGTAGAGCTTTTTTTGCCGAGGAAATCGGTTGTGTGTATGTTTTTCGTCAAGAAAACTGTCATTGATCTCGACGAGAAAAAAAGAACATGTTCTCTTTTTTCTCGTCGGAAATCTCAATTTCCTCGTCATGTTTCTCGTCGGGCTGGTTTACGACGAGAAACACGTTAATGTGTATGTTTGGAAACCCGCGCATGCTCAGAATAAAGTATGAGACGGGAGCGCACCTTTGGTAAAAGTAGCGTTCGGAATACACATTCGTCACGATGTAACAGACTCTCACCAAACTTTTACTAACACGCAGTAACATGAGATTAGCAAAAGCAGCCCCAAGGGTATCGTCAGTGGAATCAAACTTCCCCATTATAGTGCCGTCGTACGTGTTGTACGTCACCACTAGGGATGAGCCGAACACCCCCCTGTTTGGTTCGCACCAGAACCTGCGAAAACACCAAACGTTTGTGCGAACTTTAGAACCCTGTTAAAGTCTATGGGACTCGAACATTTGAAATCTAAAGTGCTCATTTTAAAGGCTAATATGCAAGTTATTGTCCTAAAAAGTGTTTGGGGACCTGGGTCCTGCCCCAGGGGACATGTATCAATGCAAAAAAAAAGTTTTAAAAACGGCAGTTTTTTCGAGAGCAGTGTTTTTTAATAATGCTTAAAGTAAAACAATTAAAGTGAAATATTCCTTTAAATTGTGTACCTAGGGCAGGGCCTTCTTAATAACATCATGGGCCCCTGGGCAAAGTAATGCACTAGGGCCCCTACCAGGGAGATGGTGACCTGCGGCACACTATGTGCATGGTGGCAAGGAGAGAGTGTGGATAAATAATGCTACATATTGGGTGTGGCTTTTGAGTCTGATTAGAAACAAAAAATACACACCGTGAATTATCTCAAATTAAATTCACCCCCTATACACATTGTCCTCCCACCCCATATACACTGACTCTTTTTCCCTGTACACACTGCTCCCACTCCTTTCCCTGTACATACTGCCCGCCTGTCATAAATGCCTCTCCCAGCCTATCAGTGGCTTGTATTTATGTATGACGTGACACGGTATAGGGGGGGCAGGAAGGCACAATACAGAGGGGTTGGGGGACACAGTAAAGGCGAGGTCCGGCTGATACAGTATAGGGTGTAGTAATGTATAGTGTCAGGTTTGGGTAGTATAGGTGGTAAAGAGGGAGGTATGGGTAGTATAGGGTGGTATAGTGTCAGGTTTGGGTAGTATAGGTGGTAACGTGGAAGGTTTGGGTAGTATAGGGTGGTACAGTGGCAGGTTTGGGTAGTATGGGTGAAATAGTGGAAGGTTTGGGTAGTATAGGTTGGTATAGTGGAAGGTTTGGGTAATATAGGGTAGTATAGTAAAAGGTTTGGGTAGTATAGGGTGGTATAGTAAAAGGTTTGGGTAGTATAGGGTGGTAGAGTAGAAGGTTTGGGTAGTATAGGGTGGTATAATGGAAGGTTTGTGTAGTATAGGATGGTATAGTGGCAGGGTTGGGTAGTATGGGTGGTATAGTGGAAGGTTTGGGTAGTATAGGGTGGTATAGTGGAAGGTTTGGGTAATATAGGGTGGTCTAGTAAAAGGTTTGGGTAGTATGGGTGGTATAGTGGAAGGTTTGGGTATTATAGGGTGGTATAGTGGAAGGTTTGAGTAATATAGGGTGGTATAGTAAAAGGTTTGGGTAGTATAGGGTGGTAGAGTGGAAGGTTTGGGTAGTAAAGGGTGGTATAGTAAAAGGTTTGGGTAATATAGGTTGGTATAGTAAAAGGTTTGGGTAGTATGGGTGGTATAGTGGAAGGTTTGGGTAGTATAGGGTGGTATAGTGAAAGGTTTGGGTAATATTGGGTGGTATAGTAAAAGGTTTGGGTAGTATAGGGTGGTATAGTGGCAGGGTTGGGTAGTATGGGTGGTATAGTGAAAGGTTTGGGTAGTATAGGGTGGTATAGTGGAAGGTTTGGGTAATATAGGGTGGTGTAGTATAGGGTGGTAGAGTGGAAGGTTTGGGTAGTATAGGGCAATATAGTAGCAGGTGTGGGTAGTATAGGGCGGTATAGTGGCAGATGTGGGTAGTAAATATTTGAGTGCATTGGGTCTTATAGCTTTAGGATAATCATCCACATAGGACAGCGGGGGCTCTATGACTTTGTCATATTGTATCACATGGTTGTTGGGTGCCGACTTTGTTCATTTATAGCTGTACTGTGTGTTACAGATTGTACTCCACATTACATCCACAGCAAAGCTGGGCTGGAAGATAAATATGTAAGTGATGAGAGCTGCATTCTTGTGTGTGTGTGTATACAGTATATATGTGTGTGTGTGTGTGTGTATATATATATATATATATATATATATATATATATATATATATATACTGTGTGTGTATGTATTGTAAGGGGTTAGCTCGGTAGCGGGGTGGGTTCACTACACACTGAATTTATACAGACAGGCAGTCGAAGACGGTTGAAAACAAAGATTTGGGTTTATTCTTCCATCTTGCTGGAAACAAGTTCAAGCATCCAAACAGCATAAACAAAATCAAGCATAAAATAAACCCTGGCCACTTGGGGCGTCTATCTTCACCACACAGGAACCTATCTATGGAGTCTGGCACAGCCTAGTGCTGGGCAGACACTGCTGGTCATATGGCACAAAAACAATAGTCTTTTGATTTTTAGCACACAGAAAAATCAATCCTCTCCTCACCTACTCAGAAGACTTTCAGTACACTGCTCTCCTTACTCACAAAGCCTCAGGATGCAGCAATTCAGTGGTAATCCTCTGGATTACCTATAGAGGCCTTAATTGCCTCATTCTGAACAGCTGAAATTTTCCAACGCCCTTAGACCTTCTCTGGCCACTTTTAGAGGCCCGCGCCTAATAACAATTGGTGTATTGTCTAAACAAGGCAGAAATGTATGTCCCGTCTGTGACAACACCCACATATTTACCTGACTTCATGTCACAGTATGTATATAATGTGTGTGTTTGTGTGTGTGTGTGTATATATATATATATATATATATATATATATATACACACACACACACACACACACACATATACCAGAATGAAGATACAGTATATATCTCTAGAATGCATCTCCCATCACTTACTTACATGTATAAATATTTTTCTCATTTCTTTTTCCTCATCCTTTTTATTGGGATGTGGGTCTGATTTCTGTGAATAAAAAGTGAAAAAAATTCAATGCGCTACTGTGAGTATACAGTGATGATAATAAAGCAGTGATCATACATATATATCTGATGCAGCTATATCTAAGAGTGTTCACATAACACAAAAATCAAATATCTATAAACAAGTGATAAGCGCTTCAAATAGGTGATCGTGACCATAACAGAGGATGATTCCAATAATACGTGTACACATATAATCAATAACTGCACTGTGATAAGTGAAAAATTATCAACTGGGAAACAGACAAACCCAGAATTAACACAAGGATGTGGACATGAAATGATATAAATAAATGAATAAATAAATCTCTGTGTGTTCAAAAGTGTCCAGAGATGGTAAAGTGCAAGTGCTGAAGCTTCAAAAAATATAATAAAATAAATAAAAATAAATATAAATAAATAAATAAATAAAGAGGATCCAAAATGATAGACAGTCTCTATGCCAGGTGAGTCTGAAAAGGTGAACTTCTGAAACTCTATTTTCTTCCCTCAGACAATTAGTGGACTATCCTGATAGGTAATGTAGTACCCTTACCTGCAGGGTGCTATATATAAGCATATAGTAAGGACTCCACAATGGATAATCTTGCGTCCCCGACTGTGGATCACTCCTACTGCTCCAGCTGTTAAATAGCTCTACACAATCGACTCCAGTCAAAGAAGTGAGAATCCAAGATCCCACAGCATCACAGATGCGACCCCCACCCAGATGGGAGGATCAAACTGGATACAGGGAAAATAATAGACCACAATATGACCATCATCACAATGGTCAATATACTTATCATACACCTAAGAAACAGTGGAAGAAACCATTTAAGAAACCAAACAAGAAACCGTATAACAATGGACAACATAACAATGGACAACAGAATGAAAGAAATCCAAGAGACAACAGAGGCCCCCCGCCTCCACCACATGACCCATATGGTGGCTACCATAGAGGACCACCTCCACCCCCACAAATTTATGATTACTATGGAAATTACAACAGAGGACCTCCGCAGGCACAGGACCAATATGGAGGATACTATAGAACACCAATAGTAACCCACAATAGATTTGAACCCCTTAGAGGACAACAGGAACAATATTATGAGGACTCACGTTCAAGCTATGACCAACAATATACAGCACCTCGGTCATCTTTTTTAGACAGGGAAAGGAGGGAACATTCCCCACGAAGATTGATACCAGACCCGCACTGCTCACCCAGGAGAAGAACACAGGAAACGACAACAAAACCAAGTCCAGAAACAAGAGGGGAAACAGAGCAGGAAAGGGACAACAAAAGAAAAAGAAAAGACGAGGAGAGAACGTGGTGAATTTAACCTCCATCCAACTGACATCTGAAGAACTAGCTGTCCTAGATAGGGGATTAAAACATGCACCAGTAAAAAATCTTAGCAAATTTGATACCTATATTGGGATTCGGAAATATATCCGAAAACTCAATATGAAGAAATATTTCATTGGTGATAAGTTTTCACATCTTGTACAACAACCTCCAAACAACCAACCAACATACAGTACGCTACGCAACAATTCCACTTTTAATCCACAAGTGTCAGATAATCAACATATAGAGGTCTTTAAGAAATTAGTCCTAGCAGACCTTGACACATTGGAAGTGAAGAAAAAATTTGACCCGATACATATGAAAAAGGGAATTAAGTCATTGACCGAAAGAAACGACGTAGTTATCCGCCCAGCGGACAAAGGGGGAGCAATAGTTATACAAACTAAATCTCAATATTTGGGAGAACTAGATCGCCAATTGTCGGATGAAGAGACATATGTCAAACTACCAGGAAATCCCACCAACACGTATAAGAAAGAACTTAAATTGGTGGTAAACCTAGGAGTGAAGAGAGATATACTGAACAAAAAAGAGGCCAAATATCTGGTGCCGGAATGCTGTAGAATTCCAGTAATATATACTGTGCCCAAAATCCATAAGTCCAAAGATAACCCCCCTGGAAGACCGATAGTTAACGGTATCGAGTCACTCACTTCCAGAATGGGACAATATATCGACTTTTTCATCCAACCGGCCGTACAAAATACGAGAGCATATTTAAAAGATACCAAACATATTCTCCAACTTCTCGACACAGTCCCTGTGGCAGAAGGAAGTACGATCCTTGCCACAGCGGACGTTTCGTCACTATATACTATAGTAGGCCACCACGATGCATGCCACGCAGCCAAGTGGCTATTACGTGAACATAGTAAAATGGCATGCAAACAACGTAAATATTTAATCAAATGCCTTGAGTTTTGCCTTAAATATAATTATTTTTGGCACAACCAGACCTACTTTAAACAAGCCATAGGCATAGCTATGGGCGCCAAATTTGCCCCAAGCATAGCCAACGCCTTTATGGCTCAATGGGAAGAATCAGCCATCTATGACCATACACCGACTGAACTTCTATTGTACAAGAGGTACATAGATGATGTTATCATTCTATGGAACGGCAGTAAAGATAGTTTGGAGAAATATATGGAAAATCTAAATAAGAACAAGAAAAACATCAAGCTGGTTTGGAAAATAGATGAAAAAAACGGTTGACTTTTTGGATTTGAGCATAACATTAGAAGGAAATAAAATCATAACCAAAACCTATTTCAAAGCCGTCGATACAAATAGTTACCTGTCAGTTGAAAGTTGCCATCACAAACCATGGCTCTATAATATCCCGAAAGGACAACTTGTCAGGCTAAAAAGAAACTGTACGAGGGAAGATGACTTTAGGGAACAGGCCCAATTCATCGGAAAACGGTTTGAAGAAAAGGGTTATGATAAATCCTGGTTAAATGAACAAATATGGAATGTACAGGAACTGGACAGAAGACCTATGCTTGAAAACAAGACAACCAATAGAAAATCTCAAGCAGACTTGGCACCGTGTCTCATATTGGACTACAATGTCCAATATAGAGACATAAACAAACTCATCCAACGACACTGGCATGTGTTATTGAACGATAAGGATCTTAACACAATACTCCCCACTAAGCCCAAAATCATATATAAACGGGCTTCAACCCTTAAAGATATGTTGGTCAAATCTGTGATTGCCTCGCCCCCGAAACTAATGTTCTCTTTCTTTAATGGAAAGGGATTTTATCCATGTAGGAACTGTTTTGCCTGTAGACACGCCAAATTATTTCAAGGCAAACGGCAAGACTTCATTGGCACCAACACAGGGCACACACACCAAATAAGAGATTTTATTGGATGCCACACGGAGGGTGTGATATATGTGCTCCAATGTAGTTGCAATCTACAATATGTGGGCAGGACAAAAAGGAAACTTAAATTAAGAATAGAGGAACATGTACGAAATATCACCAAGGGCTATCCCAAACACAGTGTATCACGACATTTTGCAAAAGAACACAACCAGGATCCCAGTACACTACAATTTTGGGGTATAGAAAAATACAAGGCATCCTGGAGAGGTAGCCACAAAATACGGGTTATTAGTCAAAAAGAATCCCGCTGGATACATACCCTCAACACACTTACCCCGGGGGGTATGAATGTGGATTTCGATCTCAATTGTTTTTTAAACAACTTTTAATTATATTTTATTTCATTTTAACCAATAGAACATGAATGGTATTATATAGAGGATTGATGTTCTATATATGTTCTTCATTTATTGTGTTCATTGATAGAGTATGTTATATTTGATGTGGTGGCCTCGGGTTTGTGGGGGTGTAGGTGAATCCACCTATGGCACTATTACACTTTACCCCCGAGACATTTTGGGTTATAACCGCAACCTTATGGACCTCTAACTGTGTGAGATGCCCCTCTATGAGTATCCCCATTGTCCAGTACACCAGGCCCCACAATACTCCAATAACAATACTTTGACATATACATACCCCTATGGACACATAACTATATATATATTTGTAGAAAAACACATTCCACTGCTATCCTCATTTTTATGTGTATTTTAACTCAACTTTATATATATATTTTAATTCTCATTTCCTCTCAAGTTGGCTCTATTGTTACATATAGGTCAGTCAACCTGAATGGTTTCAATATTATATTAGTACTATGATTAAATATGTGGTCTAATCATTATTTATTAACCAGATGACATTTACACTGATATGTGCATTTACACTAATGTTGGACATTTGTATTGCCAATATATGTCCTGCATCTAACTATCAGTAAATGCCTTCACCTCATTTTATCCTATTCATACTTTAACTCTTATTCAATCCCTATTTATTGATTTTAACATTATATACAATGTGCACATCAGAGCTTGATTTATTTATTTATTTTTTAAATATACATATGGCCAGTACACTTTATTCCATTGTTATATATAATGAGAAGCACTCTCATAACTATATTTGCATTGTCCGTGTTGCCTATTAACAACAGCTCTGTCACTTTGTAGCTTTGACTACATATACAGAACTCAGCAACGTTCAGCGAAGCCTTACTATACTCGCTTCAAGTATCACTATATCCATTGATATGGACTACAAGAAAATGGAAGCTTGTTCACTTCCGGTTCGTCACTATGTAATTGACGGCCTGACAGCCAATAGGGTTCCCCTGATGAAGTCACGAGGTGCGTGACGTAACGCCGTAGGGAGTCAGACCGAGATTCACATCCGCACAAGCCGGAGGCCACTGGACGTCAGGCGGTACATAGAACGCCGCGTCCCCGGGAATTTTTAAAAACACAACATTGCATGCGCCCATCATTGCTCTGTTTGCTTTACTTTATATTTTTTTGCTACAATAAATGCGCGCAAGCTTTAATATACCACACTATCGGAGGCATTTTTTCTTCCCTCACTGTCCCCATTCTACCCGTACTGAGGACCATGGAGCCTGGAGCTATTTAACAGCTGGAGCAGTAGGAGTGATCCACAGTCGGGGACGCAAGATTATCCATTGTGGAGTCCTTACTATATGCTTATATATAGCACCCTGCAGGTAAGGGTACTACATTACCTATCAGGATAGTCCACTAATTGTCTGAGGGAAGAAAATAGAGTTTCAGAAGTTCACCTTTTCAGACTCACCTGGCATAGAGACTGTCTATCATTTTGGATCCTCTTTATTTATTTATTTATTTATATTTATTTTTATTTATTTTATTATATTTTTTGAAGCTTCAGCACTTGCACTTTACCATCTCTGGACACTTTTGAACACACAGAGATTTATTTATTCATTTATTTATATCATTTCATGTCCACATCCTTGTGTTAATTCTGGGTTTGTCTGTTTCCCAGTTGATAATTTTTCACTTATCACAGTGCAGTTATTGATTATATGTGTACACGTATTATTGGAATCATCCTCTGTTATGGTCACGATCACCTATTTGAAGCGCTTATCACTTGTTTATAGATATCTGATTTCTGTGCCTTCAATCTCCTAATATGTAAATCCAGCCCTGGGGGAAAACTCCTCAAACAGGATTTTTTTTTTTTGAGAAAAACATTTTTTTCATTTTTTTTTTCATATAGATTTATGGTGGATTGTCATTTAATAGTAAACACTTGTGGAGGAATAGCACAGGGTGATATTTATAGGTGCTAATAACCGTAACTACTGCACATGATCAGGTGGTTGTAGGTCACCCACCAGGGTAGCACAATCCATATACTATAAGGATTAGCAGAGAAACTGCTATCATACAATACAAGAGGTCTGTGAGAGGAAGTGAGCAGTTGGAACCAGAGGAGTGAACTTTCACCTCTCACTTCCTGTTCCTGGTAAGGCCTCAGTGGAAGCATGGTGCAGACGCTCTCTGTATTCTCCTGGATGTATTTTCCTGAATCAAAGGAATGTCTTATATGAAATAATATTAGAATTGTGAAAGTTTGGTGCATAAGCTAAGTTGTATTTGTCTATTTCCTGCTGAATGGTTCTCATTCTTTATGCATTCACCTTCCCAGTTACCATACAGCATGTGCATAGTACTACTAATACTACGTAATATTATAGAGCTCCTCTTCCACAGCATGTCAACCTGCTGCATATATTATGTATGGCTTCCATGTTATATCCAGTAACTGTGTAGCATACTTCCAGTGCACATTGCTGCATATAATTTTATACGGCTTCCATTCTATATCCACTCACCATGCAGCATAGGGGTTGATTTACTGAAGGCAAATCCATTTTGCACTACAAGTATACTTGGAAATGCAGTCGCTGTAGATCTGAGGGGAAGATCTGAAATGAGGGGAAGTTCTGCTGATTTTATCATCCAATCATGTACAAGCAAAAACACATTTTTTTTCTTAGCATGTCCCCTTCAGATCTACAGCGACTGCACTTTCAAATGCACTTGCAGTGCAAAGTGGATTTGCCTTTAGTAAATATACCCCATAATGTCAGGGCACAGTGCTACCAATGTTTTATGGCTCCCTCCCCTTTTGCATATTATTATCTGCCCTGCTACTAGGTGTCAACAGATATGGATTTTTCCATACAGATACCAATTATGGGCCACCTTTCAGGCCGGTAACAATATGATGTACTGATATTCTTTTTACATCCAGCTCCCCCAGAAGTAGCCTGATATCAGTTGACACCTACTGTAGGCCTTTTTTTGTATTCTATCAGCCACTGGCCACTGTCAGAATACAGGAAAAAAGAGCAGATAGCAGGGGAATTAACTACTTGCCGACCGCCCACCGCCGTTATACGTCATCACTTTAGAGATGAATATCTCGGTAACGGTAGCAGCTGCTGCCACAATCGAGATATTCATCTCTTCTGTGGACGGCCGTGTTAACGATAATGGCAGTCTCCGCGGCGAATCCGCCGCGAGATCGCCGTTATCGGTGGCGGGAGAGGGGCCCCCCCCCCTCCCGCCGCTGTTCCGCGCCCTCCGCCGCTTACCGGAGCCGTCGGTAGCAGCGGAGGAGATCGCGACCATCCGGCAGCTGAGCGGGGACGAGACTGAAGGAAAAATCTCCTTCGCCCGTCCCCATAGCTCCGCTGGGCGGAAGTGACGTCAAAACGTCAGTCCCGCCCAGCGTCTTAAAGAAACATTTTTTTTTTTTGTCATTTGAAAAAATGACATTTCCAAATTTTTTATTTTTTTTTTGCATTTAAGCCTAAATATGAGATCTGAGGTCTTTTTGACCCCAGATCCCATATTTAAGAGGACCTGTCATGCTTTTTTCTATTACAAGGGATGTTTACATTCCTTGTAATAGGAATAAAAGTGATCATTTTTATTTTTTTATTTTTTTCAGTGTTAAAAATTGTAAAATAAATAAAAATAAATGCGAAAAGCAAAAAAAAATGTTTTTAAAGCGCCCCGTCCCGACGAGCTCGCGCGTAGAAGCGAACGTATACGCGAGTAGCGCCGACATATGAAAACGGTATTCAAACCACACAAGTGAGGTATCGCCGCGATCGTTAGAGCGAGAGCATTAATTTTAGCCCTAGATCTACTCTGTAACTCAAAAAATGCAACCTGTAGAATTTTTTAAACGTCGCCTATCAAGATTTTTAAGGGTAAAAGTTTGACGCCATGCCACGAGCGGGCGAAATTTTTAAGCGTGACATGTTGGGTATCATTTTACTCGGCGTAACATTATCTTTCACAATATATAAAAAAATTGGGCCAAATTTATTGTTGTCTTATTTTTTCATTTAAAAAAGTGATTTTTTTCCAAAAAAAGTGCGCTTGTAAGACCGCTGCGCAAATACGGTGTGACAAAAAGTATTGCAATGACTTCCATTTTATTCTCTAGGGTGTTAGAAAAAAAAAATATATAATGTTTGGGGGTTTTAAGTAATTTTCTAGCAAAAAAAAATGGTTTTGTCTCGTAAACACCGACTCTGAAAAACAGGCCCGGGGCTAAAGTGGTTAATAGCCAGGTTGCTATTGACTATTTTAATTTGCAGTAGCCAACAGCTAGTGGGCTATTGCACCCACCCACTGCCTGTTGTCTATCAGCAAAGGAGAGGATTTGAAGGACAACATTCTTCTTTAGGTCTTCCTCTGCTGATTGACAGCAGGCATTGGGAAGGGGGCGCAATAATTAGCCTAATTTTTAAATTGAAACAGCCAATGGCAGTCTGGCTATGGTTCCCCCACTACCTGCTGTTTACTATTATTATTAGAAAAGATCAAATATCAGGGAGATGTTCTATTGGTCACAGCGGATGTTTCAGCGTTATATACGTGTATCCCACACCAATTGGGCCTTGCTGCGGTAGAATCATTTCTCATAAGAAATTCACTTTTATTCATACTTCCGAGAAATTTTATTATGGAACTATTGACATTCACTACCATACATAACTACTTCTGGTTTCAGGGAACTTTCTTCTCCCAAATAAAGGGTGTGGCTATGGGTGCTATGTATGCCCCTAGCCTTGCGAACCTGTTCATGGCCCAGTGGGAGGAGGATGTTGTCTATGCCCTGAAGAGGCCTTAATTACTCTTGTGGGCACGGTACATAGACGACATCCTTTTCCTCTGGAAAGGCGATATGGAATCGTTGTATTCCTTTATGGCCTGCCTGAACAATAATGATCGTGGCATCACCCTTACATATGAGGCTAGTCACACGTCCATACATTTTCTGGACTTAGAGATTTCAACCACTGGCAAAAAATTGGTATTTAAAACATATTTCAAACCTACCGACCGGAATAGCTACATTCCGGTCGATAGTTGCCATCATCGCCAGTGGTTGGAATCCGTCCCTCGAGGTCAATTTCTCCTTCTTAGGAGAAATTGTACCAATGAAAGAGATTTTCATCTTCAATGTAATGTTCTCAAGGGGAGATTTCTTGATAAGGGATACCACCCTGCTGCATTGGATGATGCCATCAGTGCAGTTTTGGCCGTCAGTAGAGCCTCCTTTTGGAAGATAAGCCCAAAATAGTGAAACAAGATAATTTCAAGTGGTCTTTTTTTACATCTTACTCCACCCAACATTGTGATGTAAAAAAGATCCTAAATAGACATTGGAGAGTTCTACTCAGTGACAAAATTCTTGGACTCTCTCTACCGGAGAGGGCAGGAGTTATTTTTAGGGGTGCACGTTCTGTTCAGAGCGATAAAGCCCCTAAGACTATAGACCCTCCTAAGAAGGTCTCCTTTTTCCCTGAGGGCAATGGTTATTATCCATGTCGAACATGCAATGTGTGTGTTGTTAATACGTAGAACTGACACTTTTTCCTCTACTGTGACCAATTGCATATACACCATGAAGCAATTTACCACCTGTTATATTACCTTTATTGTCTATCTTATAACTTGTCCTTGTAAACTGCAATATGTGGGACGTACCATTAGAAACGTTACTATTAGAGTAAATGAACATGTAGCCAAGATCCGTAAGGGTTGTCCCAAACATACGGTTTCCTAAAGACGAATCTAAGTATTCGAAACGCGTCAAGGCGCGGGGGTACCACACATCTTTTTCACGCCACACGATCCTTGACCCCTGGAACGATACCGCACAGGCATTTTCGTCAGCTGTAACGCACCACGGTTAAGGCTTGGAATGCCGGGAAGGTAGCAGTGACGCTGGACAGGCTAGTGCCGGCTTGGGCACAGGAACATGTGAGTGTAAAATTCGTTTTTAATGTTTCATGAATAAAACCTGTTAAAACGTACTACACCATATGGGCCTTTTTTCTTCTTGGGAGTATAAGAGAGCCCATAGAGAGTTGGAGCGCAGAGATTCGGGAACCAGAAGAGGAAACTGTACACCATATGATTATATGCAGTTTACCTTTTTGAATCTGGTGAGAGCATAGCGCAATAGGAGGTGGTGGTGACACTATAAGGTGGCAAAGTCACAATTTTTTTTGCAGCAAGGCACAAATTCCTGCACTTACTGGAGGCATGCTTTTTGAGGACATTGTATTAATGCACGATTGCACTGGAATATTTAGTGTATTTATAGTTCTGTATTTTGATTAATAGCGCAGACGCGCTTAAGAGTTTGCAGGGGAGAAGGGGTTCATATATTTTGTACTGTACGAATACACGTTAATATTTTGCACAACTGCACCACCTGGTGGAGTACACCACAACTGCAGCAGACCAAATAATAAAATTTATATTAACACGTAATATTTAATATTTATTTGCGCCGGTACAACCACTCACAACCAAACGGTTTCTCGTCATTACTTAGAACACCATGCCAAAGACCCCAGGGGTACGCAGTTTCAAGTTATCGACAGGCTAATTATTTTATTTTTTGGGGATTCTGACAGGTGGGAAGCCAGCCGCTGTGTCAGGGACCTGCCAATAGGCTCCGGCGTGCACGCATGCGCACACTTACTGATGGTCAGAATCAGCACCAATCACCTATTCATGTGCGCAGGCGCGTCCCACATGCACACGGATATGTGCCAAATGCGCGCATCTGTGCGCCAAATGTGCGCGCCCGTGTGCGCGCGCATGCGCCTACTACACGCGCACGTGCACGACGGCGGGAACGCGCGTGTGCTCGTTAATGTGCGATTGGCGCCACTCAGCCTTTAAAAAGCAAGCAGCTGCAGTGACACTTTGCTGTCTGATCTGCAGCATTGTATCAGTGAAACCTGTGACCTGTTGTAACCTGTTACCTCAAACCGACCCGGCTCCGTCTGACCATCCGACCCTCTCCACTCCGACCCCTGGCTTGCTCTGACTCCGCTCTGCTCTCCTGCCCATCGTTACCAGACCCTGTGCCTGAATCTGACTACGCTTGCTTAACCTACCTGATTATCTGCTAACCCGGTTTGCTTCACCAGCTCCTGCTATCCAGTGCCTGTGCCAGCTCCAGAGACGCTGTCTCCTGCAACCACCGTCCCGAAGGACCACCAACGGTGCCGGGCTGCTATCATCACCAGGCACTCCTACCTCGCCGCGCTCCCGAGCTTGCTGTCCCAACTCCAGCAGCTCCAGAGCCGGGGCTGTAAGAGAGGCCTCCTCCTGCACACTAGGCTCTGGCTACAGGGTACGTTCCAGTACATAACACGCTGTAAAAGCACCTGACCAAGACTGACAACTGGTGAATGGAAAACCGGAAAAAGCACTTGGAAGAAGAAAACCAACAACTGAGACAACTTGTCTTTGGTAAGCGGACAACTTAATTACGGTGGTGGGCACCTTCCATTTATTATTTCACCACATTCAACTGGCACTGTATCTGATCATCATATCTGCATCATCCTTCATTATTAATTTGGTCATCAGTATTTGAGTTTTGTGGTGATATCATTAAGAACTTTTGAGGTTTGGTTTGCCAATTGTGTGCTGTTGGCATACAATTTTGGGATCACCAATTTGGCGTATTAACCTCTCATTGTTTATACATATAATTGGACATTTTGTGAATTTATATACACATTTTTCCCTGCACTCTGATTTTTAGTTTTGGTTAATTATTGTGCACCGTTTTTGGCATATCAGCCCCTGGATGACAATCTTTCAATGTGAATTGGTATTGGTGAAATTTTTAATTTTAATTTTCATTGAATTTTTTATATTGGCGCAGTCTTTTAATTTGTTATCAATTTTTAGTGTGTTTTTCCACCAGTGCTGCTGCCTTTGTTATTTTTGATTTTTATCTTTATTTTCTGTTTGACAAATCATTTTCCCTTTCATTCTACAGTGTTTTAAGACAGAGGTAGGCAACCTTAGAGAGGTGGAGATCTACCTGAACAACATTGGAGAAGTCAAAGATGTCCTCCAATGTTGCCTCCTCACACCTGACTAAAACCTATAATTGCCGTACTACCGCGCTGCAATCGTGTGCCTTTCACTGCAATTACTGGTGTGAACATTTTGCCTCCTCACCACCTTGCAGAACTTTTAAGAGGTGCATTGGAGCATTGCATACCGCACTTGTGAATGAGCCCTTAGTTGCATTTGGTAAGAGCACTTTTAAGGCTCATTCACATGTGAATTTGGGGGTGGTAAAACCCTGCCCCCAATCCCTACCCCCTTTAGCTGCTAAGTGGGGGGCAGGGTGCCATGGGAGGTGGATGCTTGAGAATAATATTAGCTCTCAAGCAACCAGAAACAGTATCAATGGGGATCGTTGGGCAACTGGGAGTTTACTGCACTACCTTGGAAGAAACCCTCCTGGAATATTTTTGATCTGGGGGGGGGGGGTCAGCAGCAGACTGGAGGAAACCCTCTAATCACGTAAAAGTACATTGTTCCACAAGTAGTCAATTTCTAAGAAATGAAATGAATGGATATATTGAGAAAATAGGCCATTATGTTACGTAAAAAGTTTTTATGCATTCCCATAGATTTGCCTGGCAAAATGGATACTTTGAAAACAACAAGAGCGCAGCTAATAGCACCGAAGAATGATGGTGGAAGTTCATCCTGTGTGGGTGTATCGTGTGTATCACCTTATGTCCCATCTGAAGAGTTGAGTGTCGTACTCATGGCCTAAACAGGTAGAATTTCTTTTGGTACCAAAACATTAAAATGTTGTCTTTTTATTAAATATCAAACATGACATATTTACCTGCTCTGTGTAAGGTTTTTTTTTTTTTTACAGAGCAGCCCAGATCCTTCTCTTCTCAGGTCCCATTCCAGTGCTCCTGAACCACAGCTCTGTTTTTTCAACCACACACTGAGCTGCCCCTTGGCCCCATCTCCAAATTAGCTCACTGGCTGTGATTGACAGCACCGGGAGCCAATAGCTCCCACCACTACAGAAAGCCGATCAGCAGTGCAAGTCCCTGGAGAGACTGAGACTGAGGCTCTCGTGGACATCGCTGGATCGAGAGGGGACTCATGTAAGTATAGGGGGCTGCTGCACACAGAAGTTTTTTTTACCTTCATGCATAGAATACATAAAGGTAAAAACCCTTGTGTCTTTACAACCACTTCAATAAAAAGTAACTTTCAAGGCGGTGCCTCCAAGCGGCTGACAGATGGAGAGAAGCGGGTACAGTTACTCTATGAAAACATCAGCTTTGACATGTAGACTGTAAGCCAATTTCACTGCTGTGTCAAAATTAGATATTGTGCTCAGTCTGGTAGTAGTCTGACCTATATAAGGCAAGTTGTAGGCAAAATGTTGATTTTTATACAGATTTTTGGAAAGGCTACAATATTTTGCTGATTTTATACATGCTTAATTTTGTTAGTTTTATTTACTCAGCTGTATCTGTTAGACCCCTTTCACACTGAGGCTGTTTTCAGGCATTTTAGCGCTAGAAATAGCCTCTAAAAATCTCATGAAACTGCATCCCTTTCAGTGCAATGAGTACTTTCACACTGGGGCAGTGCGCTTGCGCAACATTAGAAAGTCCTGCAAGCAGCATCTGGGGCGGGTTGGGAGCGCTATAAATAGCGCTTCTAAAACGCACCTGCCTATTGAAATTAATGGGCAGCGCTTCCAAAGCACCTTAACCACTTAAGACCCGGACCAAAATGCAGCTAAAGGACCTTGGCCCTTTTTGCAATTCGGCACTGCGTCGCTTTAACTGAAAATTGTGCGGTCGTGCGATGTGGCTCCCAAAAAAAATTGGCGACCTTTTTTTCCCCACAAATAGAGCTTTCTTTTGGTGGTATTTGATCACCTCTGCGGTTTTTATTTTTTGTGCTATAAACAAAAATAGAGCGACAATTTTGAAAAAAATGCAATATTTTTAACTTTTTGCTATAATAAATATCCCCCAAAAATATATATTTTTTTCCCTCAGTTTAGGCCGATACGTATTATTCTACCTATTTTTGGTAAAACAAATCGCAATAAGCGTTTATTGGTTGGTTTGCGCAAAATTTATAGCGTTTACAAAATAGGGGATAGTTTTATTGCATTTTATTTTTTTTTATTTTTTACTACTAATGGCAGCGATCAGCGATTTTTTTCGTGACTGCGACATTATGGCAGACACTTCGGACAATTTTGACACATTTTTGGGACCATTGTCATTTTCACAGCAAAAAATGCATTTAAAATTTACTGTGGAAATGACAGTTGCAGTTTGGGAGTTAACCACAGGGGGTGCTGAAGGCGTTATGTTTCACCTAATGTGTGTTTACAACTGTAGGGGGGTGTGGCTGTAGGAGTGACATCATCGATTGTGTCCCCCTATAAAAGAGATTACACGATCGAGACAGTGAAGAACGGGGAAGCCATGTTTACACGCGGCTCTCCCCGTTCTTCAGCTCCGGGGACTGATCGCGGGACTCTAGCGGTGATCGGGTCGTGGGTCCCACGGTCCCGGTCACGGAGCTTCGGACCGGGACCGCGCGCCCGTGACCCACGGCTGGGTACATGTACAGGACGTACCTGTACGTACATGTGCCCAGTCATGCCATTCTGCCGACGTATATGTGCAGGAGGTGGTCCTTAAGTGGTTAAAAGCACATAAAATCTGGACTTTTTCCCTTTAAAAAAAAAAAACGCCTAAAAAGTGCTACAAAAACACTGCAAAAATGGCCGGAGCTTAAGTAGTGCTGCAGTGTAAAAGGGGTCTTATATGGCTTTTGATTCACAGGGAAAATCTAATAAGTCTAATATTTTCCATTTACTTTGTAAAGCTGCTACTTTGGCAAAGTTTCCTGGGACTTCAAAAGGTGTGATCAGTGACGTTGTTACGAGAAAAATTGCGGTGTTGAAATATCACCTGAAGGGAAACATGAGGAACCTCAGCAGAATACCACAAATAAACTTTTATGTCATTAATGTCATTTACCACAGTTAACACCACTTTCCATTCTGTGTGTTGTAGTTTTTGTATATTTACATGATAATAAAGTTGTGTGTATTGTACTGTGTTATTGTTTTTTTTTTCAAATGTCTGCTGGTTTTATAGTCCTACAATATATAAAATACAATATATAAATGCACAGCATTTCAGAATGTAATAGGAATGTATTTTTTTTAATTTTGCATTCAGAAGTACATTTACATGTATGTTTAAAATATATTTTAAAAAAAACATTCTTAATATATTTTTCCCAAATATATTGACATATATTTGAAATGCTACAATTTTGGCCATATTCAATATATTTCAAAAATATATTTCAATATATTTGTGAACATAATATTGAATATAATTTGAAATATATTTTGAAATGCAAATATATTCATAAATACATGTTAAATGTACTTCTGAATGCATTTAGCAATATATTTTTGCAGCCATAAATATATTGCAAAGTGCATTTTGGAATGCATTGTGAATGGCATTTAGCAATATATTTCTGAATATATGCACAATGCATTCCAAAATGCACATTGCAATATATTTATGGTTGCATAAATATTTTGCTAAATGCATTCAGAAGTACATTTAACATATATTTATGAATATATGTGCAACATATTTCACAATTCATTCAATAATATATTCACAAATATATTGAAATATATTTTTGAAATATATTGAATATGGCCAAAATTGTAGTATTTCAAATATATGTCAATATATTTGGGAAAAATCGTTTTTTTTTAAATATATTTAAAATATATTTTTCTTCCACATGGTCACCCACCGCTGACAAAGTCCAATTGGACGTAACGTACGTACAGGGGAGGAGCTTCTTGCCGTGATGTCACTCTTGTCCTTTCACTGCCGCTCGCGGCTGTCTACTATTGCGATTTGCCGCACTGGCTATTTGTCCTCTGTTGGACTTCCACATTTGTGTACTTACCCAGATTGGATTGTGGCTTATGGTGAACTTTTGTACTTTTATCCTTTGAAATAAAATACAGCCTTCACTGAGATCGTGTTTATTTTTATTCCGTATCTGACTGTATCACTGGGTGTCATCTTCAGTTTTCGATTCATGGACTTTATTGCGTTGCACTTATATATTTTTTGATTTGTACTTACTTGAGGTATTTGTGATTAATTACCTCCTTTTGTGTTCAGTTTGCAATCTATTTAGTGTAATTATTGTATTATTTGTGCGCTGATTGCTGCTCTTATTATCACTGTTATCTATCACATTTCTTTTAGCTGCACTTATGGAAGTTTTTCACTACCTGGAACTCCGGGAGGTGAAACTTAATGAGCTTTTTTCTGACACACCTTCGCCTATTTATCCAGATGATTTATCTGTTTGTTTCAAAAAGTTGGGATTTGCTTTTGAGAAAAAAATCAAGGTTTGGTGTGACATTGCATCGTTTGAGCAATACACCAAGAGTAAATTAATCCCAAGACGTTTGAGATGGGATATCCCACTTAATGATGGTCTTGTAGATGATGAGTCCATGCGTGAGTGGCAGATTTTTTTCTGTCAGAAAGGTCAAGACCTTTTATATTTGCTTTTAATTAGGAAACATAGGAACATTAAATTATTAGATAAACAAATTGAGGAGATCAAACAGAAAAATCAGCCTCTTCAAGAATCTTCGGCTTTCCCCAAATTATCAGGAGAATTGAAAAATAAAATGATTAAATGGGACAAAGAAATCCAAGATAAAAAGAAAAGTAAATATATCAGGGACTCTGGTGATTTTGCTAGAGGGGAATTTTTTAAATGGCAAACCAAGGCCCTAGCTTTGGATACAGGATCTAGTATTGCGGGTCTATCTCAGGTCCCGTCTGTCTCTGTAGTGTCCACTTCGGTCACGACTAGGGCCCCGCCCGTTAAGGGACCCCCCAATCGAGGTGCAGGGCGACCTACCGGGAGGGGGAATCCTATCAGAGGTGGTCGGGGCAGAGCACCTCCATATCATTATCCACCTTCACATGAATATAATAATTGGCGAGATCATGGTGACACTTCACGACCTTATAGGGGTCATGTCTCTTATGGTCCCCCCAATAGGGATAATTTCCAATATCAGAATTTAGACACGTGGGAGAGGGAATGTATACTCAAGAGGTAATGAGCCATATTATGAGCCTCCCTCTGTTTCAGTTCAAAATCGCTTTGCGCCACTGTCTTATGATGATAATGGTCAAAGTGATGATTTTTTAGGACAGCGCCAGCTCCATTGGCAGGATCAATGGAGACAAACCCCAAAGGGGAATCAACTAGTCGGCAAAAGAAGACTAAAAGAGGAAGAAGAGCCGGTAGAAGAACTCAAAAGGAAAAAACGGTAGTAGGTGCTGGCATTTTTAATATAAGTGGTTTAGAATTATCAATGGACAAACTCAAGGTCCTAGACAAGGGACTTAAGTTTTCCCCCGGTCCGTAATTTTAATAAATTTCAAACGTATATCAGTTTACAAAAATTTGTTAGGACCTTAAATATTAAGCAGTATTTTTTGCCTAAACCTGGAGCACCACGTCCAGTTCCTGTTTCTGTCTCTGCCCCCACTGTCCGTCAGGAGGTACATTCCAACTTATCCAATAAGTCCGTTTTCAACCCTCCTAAACATGGTCGTAGCCATATAGAAGTGTTTAAGAACATGGTTGCCAGTGATTTGGAATCTATGAAAATTAAAAAGGTTAGGGGTCCACATTATCTCAAACTAGGGATTGCATCCTTGGAGAAAAACAAAAATGTGGTGGTTTGGTGGTAATGAGCAAAATTTATTATAATGAGGAAATGAATAGACTGTTGTCAGACTGGTCCACATACAAATTGTTGAGTAATGACCCTGTCCTTGTTTATAAGAATGAGCTTCAATCACTTATTAAACAAGGCTTTACCAGAGGGGTACTCAACAAAAAAATTGTTATATTTGGATCCCAGTGCGTGCAGAAGGCCTATTATCTATTTTTTGCCTAAAGTGCATAAAAATGCTTTGAAAAATATATATATAAATAAAAATTATATATAAAAAGTATAAAAATATTTAAAATATATGAAATTCTATTTATATGGATTAAAAGATGCCATGAAATAAAATAAGGTGCACATAAGGTGCACATAAGTACTATAATAAAATATTAATTTCTATGCCCTCATTTAGGCCACCACATCCTCCCGCGCCTGGTAGTGACGTCAGAAACAAGCTCCCTTCTCTCTGGTTCCGAGAGCGTTCGGTCCTCACCGCCACTGCCGCCTGTGGCAAGCACACAGCTAGTTTCAGCACGAGTGATTACAGCCTCCACCGGGACTCTCGCGGATGACAGCTCTTATGTTCCCATGCCTAACCTAACACTTGGTTTGTGAGTAGGTTTTTCATACACCTTTTGCCATTTTAAAATAAATTCCTCATTTGCTACGCTTAGAAGGCACCACTGTGTCTTTTTTGCAATATTGTATGCAGGCTATCTGGTGACCCCACAGGAAGATGTATCCAATCACGGCTGATGCGCTGAGCTGCTCTCACTTTGACTTCCGGTTACAGCCCGCCGAGTGTTTGGGACTCTCCATGGTTATCGTGTCTGTATATCTAGACGCTGGGTGACGTACTAGCTCCAGCCACTGCTGACGAAGTCCCATTGAACGTAACGTACGCACGTACGTACGGGGGAGGAGCTTCTTGCCGTGACGTCACCCGCGTCCTTTCACTGCCGCTCGCGGCTCTCTACTGCAGCTCTGCTTTGTTTTTATTGCAATTCACCGCACTGGCTATTTGTCCTCTGGTGGACTTCCACATTTATGTACTTACCCAGATTGGATTGTGGCTTATGGTGAACTTTTGTGCTTTTATCCTTTGGAATAAAATACAGTCTACACTGAGATTGTGTTTTTTTTTATTCCATATCTGACCGAATCATCTACCACTTTGCTGGATTCATCCATATCTCCCTCATGGCGAGGACAAGCTGATTTGACCACTTGTTATGCAAATGGTCCATCCCATCTGGTAAGGAAGCATTTCTTTTGTCGGTGGAGGAAACATCACTTTCGTTTTGAAGATTTTTGTTGTATCACTGGGTGTCATCTTCAGTTTTCAGTTTTCTGTTCATGGACTTTATTGTGCTGCACTTATATATTTTTTGATTTGTACTTACTTAAGGTATTTGTGATTACCTCCTTTTGTGTTCAGCTTGCAATCTATTTAGTTTAATTATTGTATTGTTTGTGCACTGATTGCTGCTCTTATTATCACTCTAAATTACTTTATGTCGCCAGCTGGTAAGTTACCTTGGCAGATGCAGTCAATTTAATTTTATACTTACCTTTTTTGTGTTGCCCAAAAATTCTCTGGCCCTTTAAAAATTATATAATGACATAATGTAAAAAATGTCACTATGTGAAAGTTTAATGCTGAAAAAAATAAAACATTTTTATGACATTTGTGTATTGTAATATTTGGGACTCCAAAGCTAAGTTCAACTTGAAAATAGAGCTTAATTGATGACCTCATCTGTCACTCTCTGACACTGTTATGTGTGCTCTGTTGGGGGTCATTGTACACAAAGTCAAGGGGTTAGGCCACGTTAAATCATCACTTGTCATTATGACGTCTTTGTATAACCATCATGGGTCATAGCGTTAAAAGGGGCTGACAAAAAAAGATAGCCACATTCCCACAAGGATCTACAAACAACCTTGTTAACCACTTAACCCCCGGACCATATTGCTGGTCAAAGACCAGAGCACTTTTTGCGATTCGGCACTGTGTTGCTTTAACTGACAATTGCGCGGTCGTGCGACGTGGCTCCCAAACAAAATTGGCATCCTTTTTCCCCCACAAATAGAGCTTTCTTTTGGTGGTATTTGATCACCTCTGTGGTTTTTAGTTTTTGCGCTATAAACAAAAATAGAGCGTTTATTTATTGGTTTGCGCAAAAGTTATAGCGTTTACAAAATAGGGGGTATTTTTATGGCATTTTTATTAATTTTTTATTAATTTTTTTTTTACTAGTAATGGCGGCGATCAGCGATTTTTTTTCGGTACTGCGACATTATTGCGGACACTTCGGACACTTTTGACACATTTTTGGCATCATTGGCATTTTTATAGCGATCAGTGCTATAAAAATGCATTGGATTACTATAAAAATGCCACTGGTAGTGAAGGGGTTAACACTAGGGGGCGGGGAAGGGGTTAAGTATGTTCCCTGGGTGTGTTCTAACTGTAGGGGGGTGGCCTCACTAGAGGAAATGTTTACACACACAGCTCCCGGTCCCCGGTCCCCGCTCGCACGCGCCCCTAGTGGCCTGTGCGAGAGCCCACATTATATTATGTGCTCTCGCGCAGGGGAGCCGACGTAAAATGACGGCGGCTGGTCGACAAGTGGTTAAAGTGAGTTTGCATATTCTTAAAATAGACACGCATGCAGACACCTACAAACAATGACCAAGGATGTGGGAATGAGTCCCCTTGTTACCATTAACACGGGGACAAGTTGAATTGGTAGGGAGCCAAAAACACCCTGCCCATGTTGAAAGCATGTGGTATGGTATGGGTCAGGGGGGAGGGCTTCCTAGCACACTTAACATGCCCTGACAGACTGCATGCTTGGATACAGGCCTGGTCTGGATTTGTGGGGGACCGCACGCTGGTTATTTGGGTTTTATTTAAAATAAAACTTTTTAACATAATTAAATAATAGGCGAACATCTACAGGTAGAGAATAAGAAAACTCAACTTACCTTTGTCAGCAGAGCTCAGCAAGCACGTCTACTCAGTCCGCCATTCCGGCCACGCCCCCGGGTCCCATAGTCTTTAACTGTGTTTGCGTATTCACACAAACTTTTGGTCAGTTCACATGTTCTTCCACGAACCGGGTGTTTGGCTCATCCCTAGTGCCTGATACTACAGTATACCTTTAGAGGTCCAGTAGCATCCATAGCTCGATGGGCAGTGGGTTGTTTTGGATGCAAAATGGGCAGCAAAAGAGGGGACCACTTTATAGAAGTTGGGTGATCATAAAGTTACGCCTGGTGTATATACCAAGGCCACTGGTCCAGTCTGAAGACTCAGTTATCAGTGAGGTTACTTGTTATGTTTGAAACAGATAAGATAGGGGCGTGACTGGCAGTGAAGAAAGATGGTCACATAGCTGACCAGCTCTGAGACAACGGGACTCCCTAAAGCGACTAGAAGCCATTAACAGCTTCCCTGGGCACAAAAGACAGACTCTGAAACATCGGAGAACTGACAGCCATGACAAGGGGGAAAAAAGAAGAGAGATTCATCCCGTAAATTGAAAGAATTACGGAGTACGATTGTAACTCAGGGGAAAACAGATGAATTCTCCTCACAGCACGATGCGAACGGTGAAGCGGGACATGCTGAGGAGGGTGAGAATTCTCATGTAGAGATGCTTTTCAGTGACATTAAAAGTTCACACAATGACATTAACTGTCCTCCTAAATAGAAACGAAAACTTGATAACTCTGAGGGAAATTGCAGTCAAGCCCCTCATAACTATGATATTACACTGTGTGAGAATCCTTATGATGCAAAACTGAATGCTATTCTTACCACAGGGCAACCAGTTTCAGACTCAACTATTAAATAAATAATGATGTCATTAAGGGGAACTCTTGACATGATATGATTAATTTCATGCAACAGTCTAAGAAATACATAGGTGAAATAGGAGACAGAGTGGACTATATAGAAAACAAAATGTGTGACTTCACTGACACACATAATGACCTGGTTGAAGCCCATTTTGAAATAGAAGAGGAATTAAAAAAAACTAAAATTAAAGATGGCTGACCTAGAAGATAGAGCAAGAAGGAACCATATTAAGTTCCGAGGTATCCCAGAGAATGATAAACCTCCAGACCTGAAGAAATTTCTAAGAGATATGATAACAGCTCTAATACCTACTGTCCCACAAAAGGAATTAGCAATTGACCGAGCACACAGATTGCTTATCCCTCATACTTACCAGAAAGATTACCCAGAGATGTAATGGCAAAAATACTCTTTTTCCAAGTGAGGGACCAGTTAATGCAATATGCACGCCACCACTTACCTCTTCCTGACCCCTATGCAGGAATCGTGCTATACTTTTATACAATTTTATACAATTTTTTTACAATTTTAGCATGTAAAAACCTGAATTCAATAACTAAAGTACTCCGGAACCACAAGATACTTTACAGATGGGAATTCCCCACAAAGTTACTAATCAAACGAGCTATCCATAACATGGAGGTGGGCTTGAAGACCCTGCAACAATGGGGATTATTACCACATGGAGAAGATAATTTATCCGAAAATTCCCTACCTGGAAAATTACCTGGATACGCCTATGGCAGGGCCTTAAAATCGTGGTAAAATAGCGGTGTTTTACCGCGATTTTAAGGCTCCGCTATAGCCGTATCCAGTGTGAAAGGGGTCTAATGAAGAAACATCAGTGGCTGTCCTAGCTTCATTCAGCAAGAGCCCACATCGTAGCACTCGCCGCATGTCGCTGGAGAGCACATTGAACACATTTTATAAGTGGTCAGAAACTTGTAAATAACTCATGAAAGAATAAAGTTACGTTAAAACCAAGCACACCATTGTTTTTTTTGTGAAATTTCCAATAAGTTTGATGTGTCACATGACGCTCATTTACTAATGTGCCACAAACAGGAAGTTAATATCACCAACCATTCCCATTTTATTAAGGTGTATCCATATAAATGGCCCACCCTGTACATTTACAATGTACACTGGAGTTGTACACCAACTCTTATTGACTTACTTTATTATGTTCATAATGTTGGTTTGGCTGTTATATTTTTACTTTACTAGTTACAGGGTTCAACACCACTATCTACTGATCACAGAAGGTCATGACAACAACAGCATCAAAGAGGTAATGATCTTTTCATGTAATGATATAGTAACTTTTACTAACAGCAACTGCCACCAACGGTATAGGTCTTAAATTTATGTCAATTAATACCAAAGGCTTTAACAGCCCATACAAGAGCAGAGCTTTATGGAAGGATGTGTTAAAATTCAATAGCGATATAGTTTCCAAGAATCACATTTTTCAGTGGATAAAGCACCACATTTTTCTCATCACATGTTTCCACACATTTTTGTCTCTAACAATAGTGGCAAACATTGACAATGCAGCCTATACGATCATAAACATATATGCGCCAAATAAACACCCACAAAGGTTTATACGGAAAACTATTATAACAGCAAGGAAAATACAAAAAGGCCAACTTATTCTCTGTGGGGATTTCAATGCACCAATGGATCTCATTATGGATACCTCTAACAAGGAACACTCCACCAGACATGGACAAGATAAGATGTTCCAAGATAAAAACCTGTATGACCCATGGAGATGTCTTCACGTCACTGAGTGGGATTATACTTTTTTTTTCAAATGTTCATAAATCTTATTCAAGAATAGACTATTTTATTACAGATAGATACCTTTTAGAAAAAATAGTAAATGCTAATATACATAACATAACATGGTCCGATCATGCACCTATCACAATAGAAATATAAACAGGACCATCTTGTTCCAACAATACGTTTATGGAGAAACAATACCTTAATTTTATCACAAAAGGACAATCTATCTGTAATAAAAAAAAATTAACATAATGTTTTACATTTGATATGGATGATTCATTGAATACTGCAAATGTATGGTGTACCCATAAAGTATTTATAAGGGGAATACTGATTCAAATAGCAGCCATGAAAAAAAGAAACAAATAACTATAAACAAACAAATTTGTGATATTTCTAAACTAGAAGAAGAACATAAAAAAAATCCAAAAGATATCAAAATTTCTCAACAGCTAAACAACCTTAGAATGGAACTAAGATGCGTTTTAATAGCAGACCATGATAAATACTTAAATTAAACTACTATTCCAAAAGTAATAAAGCTAGCAAATTATTAGCAAATCAATTGCGCCAACGACAAACCAAGACTAAAATAACTAAAATAATTCATCACGCAACTCACAAAACTCACCAACCCCGAAGAAATCGCAGACTCTTTCTCGGATTACTACAAATCGTTATATAACCTTAAGTAGGATAGAATTACTTCACAACCTACACCTGTAAATATAACTGAATTTTTAGATTCAGTAAATTTACAAAAAATTGATAATATCACCCTTGAACAAATCAAAGAACCAATTGCATTTGATGAAACCCTTACAGTCATTAAATCTCTACCCAAAAACAAAACACCAGGTAGTGATGGTCTATCCGCAGAATACCATAGAGCCTGTGCAGACACCTAAATAAAGTGTTTAACCATGCTGCAAATACCAAACAATTCTCCAAGGAAATGCTAGAAACAGTAATAATAACTATACCAAAACCAGGAAAAGATTCCACAGCCCCCCAAAACTACAGACCCATATCATTATTAAACACAGATTTGAAAATGTATGCAACAATTCTGGCTAACAGACTATTGTAACTGACAACTTATCTTATAAACCCTGATCAAATAGGTTTTGTTAAGGCACCAGATGGTACAACAAGAATGTTAAACTTGATTATTCAGAAAATGGTCAAATTCCTTCTCATTTTCTGACTCTAGATGCCGAAAAGGCATTAGACAGAATGCACTAGGAATTTATCCCCCCTTATTTTTTCTATAGCCATTAACACTTTAGCAGAATCCATACAATCAAACCCAAGTATAACAGGAATAAAAATTGGTCAATTCGAGCACAAAATCAGGTTGTTTGCAGATGATGTCATAATATCAATAACTAACCAGACTACTTCATTACCTGAGGTACACAAAGCATTAAAAAGGTATGGAAATGTGTCCTACTATAAGATCAACCAAAACAAGTGTCATGTACTACCAATGAAACTACCTTCTGATATTACTGATGATTTGCATAAAAAATATGGTTTCAATTGGGACGTAACAACCTTACCCTACCTAGGGATTAAATTTGCCTACCCTTTCTCCCAGTACTCCCAGTATTTCCCAGTACTCCTGGACATTATTCATAAAGAGCTACAAAATGCTCAGAAAACTCAACTTACATGGATAGGAAAAATAGCAGCATTTAAAATGGTAACTCTACCCAAAATTCTGCATTATTGTGATCCCTAACAATTTTTTTATGCAAATTAACACAAAATTAAAAAAATTCATATGGAATGGAAAAAAACCGAGAGTGGAATTTTCTACATTGAACTCCACCAATTTGGTAGGTGGAATGGGACTACCAAAAATTGGAAATTACTATTTTGCTTCCTTAACCACTTTAAGACCCCTTCACGCCAATATAAGTCGGCAGAAGGGCACGGCTGGGCACAGGCACGTACCTGTATGTTGCCTTTAAGAGCTCAGCCATGGGTCGCTAGCGTGCCACCGGCAGCACGCTCGCGACCTGGTCCTGTTCTCCGTGACGATGCTTGAGGGACCCGCAGACCCGATCACTGCCGGTGTCTTGCGATCGGGTCACAGAGAAGAAGAACGGGGAGAGGAAAGTGTAAACAAACCTTCCCCATTCTTCCTAAGTGTGCTGTCACTGATTGTCTGTACCCTGTGTTCGGGAACGACGATCAGTGATGTCACATGCACAGCCACGCCCCCCACAGAAGTAATCACTCCCTTAGGGCACACTTAACCCCTTCAGCGCCCCCTCCTGGTTAACCCCATTCACTGCCAGTGTCATTTTCACAGTAACCAGTGCATTTTCATAGCACTTTTCGCTGTGAAAATGACAATGGTCCCAAAAATTTGTCAAAAATGTCCGATGTGTCCGCCATAATGTCACAGTCACAAAAAAAATCACTGATCGCCGCCATTAGTAGTAAAAAAAAGAATACATATCAGCCTAAACTGAGGGAAAAAATTATTTTTTTTATATCTTTTTGGGGCATATGTATTATAGCAAAAAGTAAAATATAGATTTTTTTTCAAAATTGTCGATCTATTTTTGTTTATAGCGCAAAAAATAAAATCCACAGAGGTGATCAAATACCACCAAAAGAAGGCTCTATTTGTGGGAAAAAAGGACGCCAATTTTGTTTGGGAGCCATGTCGCACGACCGCGCAATTGTCAGTTAAAGCAAAGCAGTGCCGAATCACAAAAAGGGGCCAGGTCCTTAATGGATCAAATTAAGTATTGGTTCTCCTCTATGGAGGATAAATTATGGGCAAACATCGAAAAATAAGTAACTTTAGGCCATGATATGTATGCGTTATCTATGAATAGCTATTTACTCAAAAAATTATTATTCCCAACCTAATTAGTATTAAAGCCACCCTGATGGCTTGGAAAAATATCCTGTCTAAAACTAAACATTGGGAAAAAATGTCATATTACAAAAGCCAGTGAAAATATTAGAGTATTGTAAAATCTGCATTAAGACAAATCACTGTAATATACAATGATATAATATGTTTAGAGACTTGCCCTTAACTTACAAAACAATAGTGTCAGATAAAATTAGAAGATGCTCTTGATTAAAAAACTTCAACAAAGATAATGATGTAATGATTCTCACAAGTATCCGGGAATACCTAACTAACCATAGAGAGCAGAAGTTAAGAGGAATTTCTCTATTCTATGAATTCCTCTCTGAATACCCTTTAGAGTACAAAAGTCCTCACATGCTTAAATGGGAAAATTATTTATCACAAGCTTTTTCACGAGAACAATGGAGGAAAGCTCTCTTAATATTTAGAAAGGCTTCATTTTTTATGGAACATTTTGTTAATTCCCCAAAAATACTAAATAGATGGTATCTGGCTCCATACAGACTATCAAAAATGTATCTCTCTTCTTCATCCCTATGCTGAAGATGTAATGAACACATAGGAAATCTACACTATACCCTCTGGAGTTATAAAAATGTACAATGTTTTTGGAAAACTGTTTCCAAATTTATAGCGGACCTCACTGGTAATTTAATTGATCTTACTCCTGCCATGGCCCTCTTAGGAATAAATCTAGACTCCTACTCGATTATTTTCAGAACAATATTGGCCCACATACTAATAGCAGCTAGAATCACAATATCTAGTATGTGGAAATCTCCTGATGTCCCGAACTTATCCGATGTTATTATAAGATTGAATATCCAAGCACAATATGAGCTGATGTTAGCATATAAAAATGATCCTACGGCTAGCTAAACATAAAATGGGAAACTTGGATGGAGCACCCAAAAACATCTAACTATTTAAAAACCTGTAACCTCTAATTAAGGGTTCAAGAGTAAATTACCTCTTACATAATAAAAATAAAAGTTTAGTAACGGATCTTCCCTTAGGCCCCATACACACGAGAGAATTTATCCGCGAATACGGTCCAGCGGACCGTTTCCGCGGATAAATCCTCTCGAGGATTTCGGCGGATTTTCATGCGATGGAGTGTACACACCATCGCATTGAAATCCGTGCCGAAATCCTCTGGCGATGACGTGTCGCGCCGTCGCCGCGATTATGACGCGGCGACGTGCGCGACGCTGTCATATAAGGAATTCCACGCATGCGTCTAATCATTACGACGCATGCGGGGGATCCCTTCGGACGGATGGATCCGGTGAGTCTATACAGACCAGCGGATCCATCCGTTGGGATGGATTCCAGCAGATGGATTTGCTTGGCATGTCAGCAAATATTCGATCTGCTGGAATCTATCCCAGGGGAGAAATATCCGCGGAAACAGATCCGCTGGCGTGTACACACCATAGGATCTATCCGCTGAAACCCATCTGCTGGTATTTTTCAGCGGATGGATTCTATGGTGTGTACGGGGCCTTACAGTTTGAACCCATTTGGGGTAAGCGAGGACTGATATTTTGAGATTGATATACTCTTATTCTGCGTACACGTGATCAAAAATTCCAACAAGAAAACCGCAGATTTTTTTTCCGACGGAATGTTGGCTCAAACTTGTGTTGCATACACACGGTCACACAAAATTCCGACCTTCAAGAACGCGGTGACGTACGGCGCTACAATGAGCCAAGAAAAATTAAGTTCAATGATTCTGAGCATGCATGTTTTTTTGCTGTTGGAAATTCTGAAAGAAAAAGTCAGATGGAGCCTACACACGGTGGGAATTTACTGACCAAAAGCTCACATCGAACTTTTCTTGTCGGAATTTTCGATCGTGTGTATGCGGCATTATTGTTGTGTTACCTATAAACTTTAGTCATGAACTTTTAGATGGAAATTCCTTTTTTTCCTTTAAACATATGCTACTATGGAACTATATTATGTATTGTTTATTGTTATGTATAGATGATTTTGTTATCAAAAAGAAAAAATAATAAAAATCTTTTGAAAGTAAAAAAAAAAAAGAAACAGACAAGATAAGCCATGACCATAGCTTGTCTAGCTAATAATTTGGAAAAAAACAAAACTTTTCAGAAAAACAAAACTTTAAGCTAGGCAAAGCTTACAGTTTACAAAGAAAATATTTGTTTTTAATAAGTTGTTCACACCATAGAAAGTAGCAAACCAAGACTCCTGTGCACAATGAAAAGGACATATTCCTTCCAAAACAAGTTTACAAAGTAGAAGGCAGGGCATCATGTCAAGATAAATATCCTAATGTAGAAAAACATAGAAAATGCATAAAAATGTGCTTATCATTTTGTCAACACAATTCTTATAACAAAGTAATATCCCTATGCACATACAATATATAACTGCATATCAAAGGACTTCATAGAAAAATATCCCTCACCACTACCCCTGATGACCACTCTGAAATACTCGACCTTTTAAAATACAGAGGAATGTACTGCCTGTACTGCATACACTTTACAATGGTGGCTAATGGTGACTCTCATAATTGACCCCATCATTGACCAGTAGTATGTGTTTTTGATTCCTGAAAAAAGCCTCATTCATACTTAAAGTAAATGGTATCCTATTCCATCTTAATCAAACCCAATTTATTTAAGCTAAGAGTCAGCATAATCATTTCATCATTTCTATGATTGGATCACTTGGCTCTTATGAACAAATTGTCAAAGGAAAACACTATTTACATTTATCCTTTGGCAGTAAAATTACAACATAAATTAGCATGTTATATATATATATATATATATATATATACCCAAAGCCATATATCTGCTTTGATTGGGCCTCAACTGGGATCAGTAACAGTAACTAGGTACAGGATGCATATGAGGTAATATATCCACCAATTTATAAATTGATTTTAATAATATGTTAGCATAAGAATAAAAAAGACAAGGGATGAAAAGAGCAAACAGAAAATTATAAAAAGCAAACAAAAGGCACAAGGACTCAGTTGGGAAAAGGAAGGGAAAACAAAAGGAATAAGGACAGCATCCCTAATTCTAACCCCATACCCAAAACCATGTTCTGTTTGATGCAGGTACAGTAAAATCTTGGTTTGAGAGTAACTAACTTGGTTTGAGAGTGTTTTGCAAGACAATCAAACATTTTTTTTTATAAAAGAGAAGAGAGGTGCCTTTAAGTGTAGCAATATGGTTACATTTAATGAAGGTACAACATTTAGCATTATATTACTACACTTAGATGTGCCTCTATTCTCTTTTATTCTCTGTAGCTTCTGCTGGATTTTGCTTCTAATCCCCTTTGTGGTGACTGCAATTTGTGGATGGACATTTTATAGTTACACAACCTATCACATTGCTATAATATTTTTTTATGTACTATAAACTGAAGGACGTATGAATAAATGGTTGTAGAAAGAATATTTTGAGTTTCCATTATTTCTTATGGGGAAATTTGCTTTGATATACACTTTGATAAGTGCTTTGGACCACAAGCATGTTTCCAGAACGAATTATGCTCGCAATCCAAGGTTTTGCTGTATATACAGTACATAAAACCTGCCATGAGAGGCTTTACTATAGTACAGATGCTGTTTCCAGGCATACACATATGCACATGCACCAGCCAAGAACAACCTGGACAGATGTGGGCCAATAAGCACACACGCATGTGAGAACTAGTGTGCCCATTTGGGACAACCCAAAATGTGGGAATACCATACACTTTCAGTTTTCAGGGGCAATGGCAAATATGACAATTGACAAATAGAGAGGTTCAATTGCCTAAATGGAGGCATAGACAGCTATAAACATCTGACAGGTGTTCTAATCTGTCTGCACTTTAAAATAATTTGTGTGGTTTTGCTTACATATTACCTTACAGTACATTTTACAGTACATTTGGATTTACAAATACTGTTATGTGTTACATCATACACAACTATTAAAACACCTGTAATGAATCATGTGGAGTTATGTTTCAAATCTGAGGAATAACAGTTAAATGAATATACTTGTCAATGCAGAAATAATGCTTAACCAATAAGTGATGAAAATCAAGATGAACTACAGTATTGCAAATCTAAGTAGTTCTCTATAAGATTAGAGTATATTCACTTTGCAAAGTGCCATTACTGGGCTTAGTAAATAAGATGAAGCTATGTTCACTTTGTTATGTTCAAAAACTATTCACATTATGAATACGAATAATGAACAAATACAGTATATATATATTTTTAAAAACACAATTGAAAAGCTTGTTAATGTTAATATTTTTACATCTATTTCTTTGGGATAATGTAATCTGTTTATCTAGTTACTGCTTATTTTGATTTGTTTGTTTTGTCTATTTTCATGATTTTTCTACTTCATTTGACTACCACAGTGTACTAAAGACACACTCTCTAAATCCCTGCAATTAATGGCATAGTATCTGTGGTTGCAGAAATCACAATTGTGACCCCAACGAACTCTAGAGGGCTTGTGCAGCCTCCCTGTAATATCCAGTCTAACACCTGGACAGAAGGGGCAGCAGAGGCAGCATATACAGGAACCAATCCCCTCCATTTTCCTCCTGCAACTCATCAACAGTTTGTTTTTCACAAACGTTTAAGAAAACCATTTTTACAATGTTTATGTATAAAGTGATATTAGAAGTGTTTGCTGACCATTTTTGGGATTGTACTTAATTGTAGAAATATATGGATATGTAGATGGTCTTTGATTTTTGCAGGCAGATATTGCTTTCTAGCTGTGTCTTTCTTTGATGTTAACCCTTTGATTGTAAGTTTTGGTCTTATATGTAGGATTTCATTTTTCACTATGTTGGGGGTTAACATTTGGACATTCAGGTTAAATCTGAATAGTGAATCCTTCTGGCAATTTTTCAATATTATTCTCAACACTGGTTTCCACTGAAATTCTACCTGGTTCTGTGTATCACTTTACTTTCTACTCCACAATTGGTTTCACCTACAGTTTAAATTCCCCACCTGTCTTCCAGTCGTGCACTCTGTCCAACAGTAGTGTTGAGGAAGAGCACGTGACTGCATCAGGAACATACATGCATCATTGGATGATCTATTCCTCTCTCAAATTGCTAAACATAGAGCTTGATCAAAAAGAGAAATGCATCCTCACATTTAGTGCGCATGTGGATGCACAATGATAACACGCATGCCACGTCCTATAATCCCTGTTAACGCTGTGCTACCTTAAGATCTTGTGCATATCTCTCGGAGAATATTTTTTAATTTTTTTAAAAAATATATTTTTGTAATAAATAATATTTTTATATAAAATCCATTTTGGTGCTGACCTGTATCTTTACCAACATATAATGCCCGCAAAGTCCATGACTAGCCCCTAGTCTTTTTTCTCTTTACAAAACATAGAGCTTGGCTCAATAACAATTTCACAAGTAAATATATCTAAGATAAATCCAAGAAAATATACAAAATTATATGTAGCCTGCAGGTTCCCATAAGCTGTGATTCAGTTGCAATCTCTGGGCATGTCACGCAGACATGCCCAAAAAAATTTTCATAATTCTACACAGGGCATGTCTAGTACATCCAGTGCTTCTGCCCTGCTGCCAGGATCCCCCTGTCACAGTACATGGCAATTCAGCTCTGATTACTTATTGCTGCATTGCCAAGTACACAGAGAAGGTCCCAGCAGTGGAAGCTGTGCACAAATACAGAAAACTACAATGAAACATTGTTTTATTTTGTATCTTTATGTTTATTAATCTACAGATCAAAGGGATAAGCTTCAATCTGCAGGTGAAGTCAGTTAAAGCAACCTGACAAGTTTTTTTTTTTAATTAAGGAGTTTAACCCCTTGTTAACTAATAGTTTACTCTGATAAGCCCTAATTAACTCTCCTCTCCATTCAATTATATTTTTTTCTGGTAATTTATTTTTAAAATGTTATTAACTAATTGTAACAGCACTGGTGAACGGAGTGAACCACAGCTGCGGTTAGCAAGGATTTCAATGCGCTTCTTTATATGACAACTCAGTATTAGCCCCAGGCATCACTCCTCACAAACAGGAGTTTGGGGGAACTCTACATCATCTCTCTGTCACATAAAGAAAGGCGTTGAGCTACTAAGAATGGACGCATTACAACATGTGACGAGAACTTAGCGTTTAAACTGATATAAGATACTTTAAAGGTCAAGATTCCAATATACCTCTATATGCAAGTGATTATCAGTACGGGACCCCAGGCGTCACTCCACACAAACAGGAGTTTGGGGGTTCTCTACATCATATCACCTTGAGCATATAGGGATGTATTAGGCCACTAAGGGAGATGCTATAAAATAGCATCAGCCCCTAGCATAGAAAAGTTAGAGCGAACATGTTCAAAAAATTAGGTCAAGGCCTATAAGGGATTTGTACTTATGTCAAGTTCGTAGTAAATAGGAGTTGTAGTGACAACTAGTAATTGTGTATGAGAGGCAATATAGCTCAGGTACTAGTAGTTGCAAATAAAGGCAATATAGCTCAAGTTATTATAGTTACATATATGAGGTGAATATTGAGTTGCATGTGAGAGGCAATATAGCTCAGGTAAATATAGTTGCATATATGAGGTGAATATTGCAGACATAATAGTAGTTGCATGTGAGAGGAAATATAACTCAGGTAATTATAGTTGCATATATGAGGAGAATATTGCACAAGTAATTCAAGGGTAGCTGACCCTTTAAGGTACTCCCTAGGAAACAGTCCTTAGCACAGCAGTATCTCCCAAATAGTATGTTGATCTCCACAAGGCATGTTAAGTAACAACAAACAGTAGAACTTCTTATAGGACTACAAGTGATACAATAGCTACTTATCTGTTTGTAGGCTTCTATGTGTGAGATAGAGATTCCATGGTGTAGGGTGTTCAGCAAAAGCCTCAAGGTTGTCCCCAGCAACGCTGTATGTTGTTGTAGGTGCAATAGCACCAAAGTAAGAGTTGTTGCCAGGAGCGGTGTTGCAGCATGTGGAGCGATGGTTGCGGTAAGAGTAGCGTGGCCGAGCTACGGCTGACAATAATAGAACAGGGATTGAGTGTAAGGTCAATGCCTTTATAGGCATGTAACCAGCTGTAGTGCATCGCACTGAATTTGAAAGGAGCGCCGTTCGCCGGAGCGCACTTACGCGTCCCAGGGTGGAACGCACGGGCACCGAACGATGACGTCATTGCGCGGTCGCCGTATTGCTCTCCAGGGTGGAACGCAAATAGGAAGTAACAGGCACGCGGAGAGCCTTTTACACAAATACTGTATTTAACCGCTTCAGCCCCAGAGGATTTTACCCCCTTCCTGACCAGAGCACTTTTTAAAATTTGGTACTGCGTTGTTTTAGCTGATAATTGCGTGGTCATGGGATACTATACCCAAACAAATTTTGCATACTTTTTTTCACACAAATAGAGCTTACTTTTGATGGTATTTTATCAGCTCTCATGTGCAGTAACACTATTTATTTTTAAACAAACATTGCTGAAAATAAGTGCATTTTGTTTAGTTGTATTGCAATTTATTATCTGGATTGTGGGGAAAAAAAATCATTGTTGCAGGACAATATTCACAAAAAGAAAGCCTTGTTTGAAAGCCTTAAGAAAGTAACATAATACATATATTGTTTTTTTAAGTAATGACAAAATGATCGCTGAAAAAACAGGCTCATAGCAGAATTTTTTTAATTCCTCTGGTCCATAAGGGGTGAACAGGTGTGAGAGTCAAAGTTGATATTAAAGGGGTTGCAAACCCTCGTGTTTTTTCACCTTAATGCATCCTATGCAAAAAAAAACACCTGTCAGTGACCGGCCCCCCAGCCCCCCATTTTGCTTACCTGAGCATTGGAATTTTCAACGACGGGGACACACTGTCCCTAGGCTCGCGCTGCTGTCAATCAAATCCAATGACTCGGGCGCCGAGGGCAGTGCCGAGTCATGCATTCGGCGGTTATGGAGGCCGAATGATGGACTTGGGAGTGCGCCCACAAGGTAACCCTCGGTAAAAGCACTTCTCCTAGGGGGTTATCTGATGCGGGGAGAAACCACGAGAGCCACCGAGGGACCCCAGAAGATGGTGTTCAGGGCCACTCTGTGCAAAACAAACTACACAGTGGAAGTAAGTATGATATGTTTTTTTTTAAATAATCGTGGCCTTACGATCACTTTAAGGCATTTAAAGATGTTTTATTAATCACAAACATACAGAAAATTATTTTTTCATAAGTTTGCCTTTTATGCCATTAATATACTCAATTCCATTGGTCTAAATATTTTGTATGTACAGTTGTACATTTGTCACTGATTCCTTATAGTCAGTAGCCATGTTTTAGATAAGGCACTTGTCAACAGCAATTTATTCAAGGCATTTAAAAGCTAAACTATTCTAGAGGAAAATACTGTAGTTATGAAGTTTTGTTTTAAGATTATCACAGATGAACAATCAAAGTAAGTAATTTTACTGAATACATAACCTGCCTTCGACAATATGGGTTACAGAAGAAGTTCTAATAAACAGATGTTTAGATGAAATTAGATTTTCAAATGAGCACAGCTGCTTTAGAAATGTTATGTATCTAGTTGAAGCAAGACAAAAAATATCCATATATGGGAAATAATTACAGATACAGTACTTATCCAGATTTGATTATTGCCAGCATATAATTCCTGAACAAAGAAGTAAAGCAGGCAACGGTTTTAAAGAAATTTTTTTTTTCACAGTCACACACCTGCTTGTAACCTCATTTTATAGCTTATAAAATTAAACACAAGCCAACATTGCACTGATTTAGTAAAAGGAGACAGCTTTGGCATGTTATTTATTAAATGAAAGGCATGTCATGATATTTGTTTGTTGTGTCTTGTGCATATTTATTATTGTAGTACATTATATTGCTTGTTTTCACAGTCTGCCTACATATTTGGAAAACAGTTGCAAGTTGTGCAAAAGCCACATAGGGGTCTATGATCTTCTGCATAGGTTTGATAAGCTGCTCCACTCTGTATGCTTGTAAATTAAATGTATTGTTATTTGTTAGCCCCAGTTCACATGGTTGCATATGATTTGACAGTTTAAAATTTCATGAAAAGGAAACCATCCATATTATTGTGATTCTGCACCAATTTTGAAAAGGTTCCTGCACTATTTTTGGCAATCTCATGTGCAACTTGCATAGACATCTGTGCATGAAGTTGCACAGATGTTGGCAAGCCGCACATGAAATCAGCGGAGGCTTTGAAATTGTATTGAAGTAGGACTATTTCAAAATGACATTCAGTATGAACTGGGGCTTAACTGGTATGGTTTTTAATGCATTAAGGTCACTGAACCTTGTTCTCTGCTAAATGTTATATTTTATTTTATATTTTGATGATTTAATATGTTCTATTTACACAAGACCTGAGCCAGATGTGTAAAATGTATATGCACATTTGCAGCCACATTGGGATAACACATATTTTATATCTGGTACATGTTCCCATTAAAATAGAATTTAAAATAATATTTACAAATTGCTGCTTTACTTGTTCTCCTCTAAAAACTCCAAAACTGAAAAACCATACATAGCTTCTCCTTCTATGTAATGTTAAGGAGGGGCTGGGGGTTATGTTTATCATAATTAAAGAGGAAAACAGGGAGGGGTGGGGACAAGGAACATAGTTGCTGAGACTAACCCTGTAGCATTCCCACCCAGGAAATGAATGGACTATCTCGGTACCGATGAAAACAGAATACAGTATAATATAAAAAAATATGTTATTATGAATAAAAAACAAATATACAGTTGACATTGATTAAAAAGACAAAAACAGACGCTCAGGGATCCTCCAAGAGACATCTGTGATTGTCAGTTGATAGATTGGTCAAGGTCTCAACTAGTTTCGCGGTAAACCGCTTCCTCAGGAGAGCTACACGAGGAGTAATGGGGAGAAGGTGTATGGATCCAATATACTGGTAACAAACCAGCAAAGAATATGGACTTGCATATAAAAATATTTATAGCCTCACAAGCAAGGTAATGCAAATACTGGGGCAGGGGGTAGACATACCCAAAAACCTCCTAGGCTGCCAGCCGCGTCCGTCCTGTGGATGCCTCGCAACAACCACCACCAATAAAGATATCCACCATGCTCATCCCAGGGCCCAAAGGCCCCTTAAATGAGCTCCCCAACCATGGAATGCCCGTGTCACTGCCAGACGGCGGCGTCTTACGTCACCGGGTCTGTTTCCCCGCACTGCGCAGGTGCGCGATCCCGTGCTACTTTGCATGTGTATTCACGACGAGCCGGTGGGCAGAAGCCCTCCCTGTTTTGCTTTAGTAATCTGGATGATGGTACGTTGCTATTTATTATTACGCTTTTTAAATGAAGCCATACTCCATTCGTTTCATAATTAAAGAGGAGTTCTGCCCGCTCCTTTAAAAATTAAAAGTCAGCAGCTACACATACTTTTAACATTAGGACATTTACCTGTCCTGGAGTCCAGTGATGTTGGCACCGCATCTGATGTTCACATCGACTGGTCGGGTGCTGCCGCCACCATTACTGGTAAGGGAACCTGGCAGTGTAGCCTTTCGCTTGCACGGCAGGGACCCTATTGCGCATGCAGTCGTGAAGACCGCCGGCCACACATGATCGCGGGCTCGAGAGCCAGAACAGGGACATGTGTATGTGTGTGTAAATACACAAATCTCTGTCCTGGGAGGAGAGGAGAGACAGATCGTTTGTTCCTACTAGCTAGGAACAACAATCTGTCTTCTCCTCTAGTTATTTCCTTCCCCCCACAGTTAGAACACAACCTGAGGGAACACAGTTTACCCTTGATTGCCCCCTAGTGTTAACCCCTTTCCTGCAAGTGATATTTACACAGTAATCAGTGGAATTTTATAGCACTCATCACTGTATATATGTGAATGGTCCCAAAAATGTGTCAAAAATGTCCAATCCGTCC
Source organism: Rana temporaria (assembly GCF_905171775.1). Classification (NCBI taxonomy): domain Eukaryota; kingdom Metazoa; phylum Chordata; class Amphibia; order Anura; family Ranidae; genus Rana; species Rana temporaria. The sequence goes on from NC_053493.1 coordinate 226,225,009, forward strand.
TCCACAATGTCGCAGTCCTGATAAAAATTGCAAATTACCGCCATTACTAGTAAAAAAAATAATAATAAAAATACCATAAAAAAAATCCATAAATCTTTCCCATAGTTTGTAGATGCTATAATTTTTGTGCAAACCAATCGATATACACTTATTGCGATTTTTAATATAAAAAATATGTAGAAAAATATATATTGATCAAAACTGATAAAGAAATTAGATTTTTTATTTTTTTTTTACTTGTCGCTCTTTTTTTGTTTATAGCACAACAAATAAAAACTGCAGAGGTGATAAAATACCACCAAAAAAATCTCTATTTGTGAGGGAGGACGTCAATTTTGTTTGGGCAATTGTCAGTTAAAACAATGCAACGTGTATCGCAAAAAATGGCCCGGTCTGTTTTTTCCCAAATGATCAGTGTCACTGGCTATAACCAGCAGCACTGATAATTGTATTCTGACAGAGGGGAAGTCTCCCTGCCATCACAACACAAAAGCACAGCAGGAGTGTGTCTCCCATCCGCACATCAGATCACTCTCTTTTCATTTATCCCACTGGCAAGTCTAATGGAAATTGTGCTCTATGCACTATTTAAGGCAATATTAAACCCAAGAGCAAAAATTTATTATATTGCAACTTACCAATTCTTAGATTTAATGGCTGCATTAGCTTCCTTTTTTAGGGTTTTCCTTCTATTTTCATCTGGTGATGCAGCCAGTAAGTCAGTTGTTTTTCAACAGAAAAGCTCTATTGCGGAGGGCGTGGCCTGGAGCGGCATGGGATAAGACGCTAGGCTGTTGAGCTCCGCCGGCCGTCCGGCTTTACGCTGAAAACCTCCAATAGACCCCGGACACTACAGAGGACATGGCCCCGCCGAAATCGAACAAGTCGGCCGGTCCCAAAATCGACCAATACCTCCGCCAAGAGAAGGACCCTCCGGGACAAGATGGCGGCGCCACGAGGACGGAGGAGCCGGCGGTCGGCGCGGACATAGCCAAGGTGCTTCTGGCCATCACCTCTTGCCGGGAGGCCGTGGCGGCCTGTCAGACCACCCTCACGGCAAAGATTGAGGAGGTGAAAGTGGATATCTCCCTGGTGCGGCAGGACATGCAGAAGCTGAGGGAGAGAGTTTCTGAGGCAGAGGTGAGACTGGGCAACGTGGAAGACTCCCTCCCCCCTACAGCAATCCTCGGAAGCCATGCAGCTGCAGATTAACCAGTTACTGCAGAAACAAGACGACCTCGAGAACAGAAGTCGCAGGTGCAACATAAGGTTTATTGGTCTCCCCGAGGGAGTGGAGGGGAGAGACCCACAGGACTTTTTGGAGAAGCTGCTGCGGGATCACTATGGCAGGGAGGCCTTCTCCCCTATGTTCACCGTCGAGCGCGCACACCGTATGTCGGGCAGGCCGCCGCCGCCTGGGGCTCCCCCCCGCACGCTCATAGCGAAACTCCTCAACTACAGGGACAGGGATACCATCCTTCGGCTGAGCAGGGAGAGGGGTGACATCCCCTTCGACAACAAAATGGTGGCCGCCTTTCCGGATTTCTCGGCCGAGGTCCAGCGCAGAAGGAAGACCTTCATGGAAGCCAAGCGCCGTCTGCGGATCAAGCACGTGAAATAGGCCATGCTATTCCCGGCCCGTCTGCGTGTGGAGGGAGAAGATCGGGTCTACTTCTTTGAAGATCCGGAAGAGGTCCTGGCTTGGTTGGAGCGGCAGGAACGGCACGGATAAGTACCCAGTTGTTGCCCTTCTTCTTGTTTCTGTTACCCGGTTCCAACAGTGCCCTGGCCCATCAGCCCTCCTTTTTTGCTGCTCCCATGGGGGCCAGAGTTCCCCATCCTCTCGCATGCCCCCGGGGTTTTCCTCCTATCTCCACCCTGTTTGCCCCCTGTGGGGTCCCTGTGGGGTCCGCGGGGCTGACTACACTGCCTGCAGCCTTTCATTCACCTGCTGCCTCCCTTCCCCGGGGGCGGTGGGGGCTCCGAACTGCATCTAGACATTGCTCTCTGACACCCGGAACCCCCGGGGAACCCCTGCACTGCGAGGCCCCCGGGAGAGACTACAGCATGCTCAGGGCGATGGTTCACTTTGCTCACACGGCTAAACCCCGCGATGGGGGGTCGCTCCGTTCGCTGTTCTACATGTAGGGGGATGGACACCTGCTTTTCTCCTCGTCAAGGGCTGGACCCCCATCCCTAATTTTACTCCGTGACTTTTTTCTTTTATTTTTACAAGGTTTTCTAGTTTTTCCTTCGATGGATGTCCGTATGTTCTATACCAAGTTCTCCTCCCCCCGGCGGAGGGAGGCGCACAGCTACAGGGCTCGCAACGGGCAGTGAGCGTAGTCCTACATTGTGCCGCGGCACACAGCGGAATTCCGCCCCATTTGCAGCAACCCACCGTCTAGCACGGAAGGCCACCGCCACGCGATCCCACCCTGGGAAGCCAGATCTGTTGTTGCCCGGGAGCTGGTGGCCTCTGTATGTTTATTCACATTAATCTGCTCTCTTAATGTGTTATGGGTCCTGCTCATGCCATGTTGGCAGTTAGGGATTCAAGCCCGCACCAGTTGGGGACAGTGCAGGGCAGGGAGGGGGGAGGGAAGGGAATACAAGTTTTGGGACCTTGTTATTTTTCTTTTGATTTCTGTTTTACTGAAGAAAAACGTATCTAGGAGGTACTTTACTGTGACAATGATGTCGTATTGGGCTGTATGTGTAGCTGATCATAATTATATGTCTCCTATCATTAGGGGTTCCCTGAATCCTGGGGTTTCGCATATTCCCTGGCTCATCCCATGGCTGCACTGAGGTTTTTAACCTGGAATGTCCGTGGGATGAGAGACCCGATTAAACGCTCTGCAATCTTTGCGGTACTTAAAAAACAGAGGGCGAGTGTGGTGGTCCTTGTGGAGACTCATGCCGAAGGCCTGGCCCAGAGGACGCTCAGGCGGCCTTGGGTGGGCTGGGGTTTCCACTCGGTCCACACCTCCCACTCCAGAGGGGTCTCGGTGCTCATCGCCAAAACGGCGCATTTTGAACTCCAGGATTCAGTGGTAGATCCACAGGGCAGGTATGTGTTCCTGAAAGGTAAACTGTATGGCGATGTGTTCCTCTTAATGGCTATATATATCCCGCCCCCGTTCCAGTCCACTGTGATGGTGGCTGGATTCGATTATATGGCCTCACACCCGGATATACCAGCAATCTGGTTAGGTGACTTTAACAATGTACTGGACCCCTCCCTTGACAGAATGGCTGGGGAACAGGCCGCACCGATGGGGTCGCGCCCCACGAGATTTGCGAGGCTCCTCGCAGACTTCAATCTCATTGATACGTGGAGACATGGTCATCCCTCGGAAAGGGCATACTCTTGTTTCTTGACCTCGCACTGCTCTATGTCCCGCATAGACTTAATCTTAGTTTCTAAATCGCTCCTCCCTAGACTAAAAGCCACTGGCTTCTCCCCCCGATCCCTCTCTGACCACTGCCCCTGTTGGGCGGAGTTGTCATTGCCCCAGGCTCGGCCGCCGCCCTCATGGCGGCTGAATCCATTTTGGCTGACCCTGCTTCCGGGGGATGCGGACCTGGCTGTGGAGTGGGAGCAGTACTTTGCTGATAACTCCGGATCTGCATCTCCCCGGGCAGTCTGGGAGGCCTTCAAACTGCATGCCCGCTCGACACTCTCCTCCCGTATAAACTCCATAAAGGCAGGGTCTGCAGAGGCGCTGGACAGGGCCACAAAACTCACTGAAGCAAAGGAGATGGAATACACTGCCAGCCCGACGGCCGACCTGGCTGCAGAGCTTAGGCTCTGTATCAGGGCGGCTGAACAGTTGCACTACGAAAAATCGAGGCGTAAACTCTTCTTTCTCAAGTAGCGGACATTCGAACACGGGGAGAGAGCAGGGAGGTTGCTAGCCTATCTGGTACACTGTGAGGAGAGACCTCCGGTGGTGATCTCCCTGCGCTCTCCAACAGGGGACCTCGTGACTGACCCAGAACAGGTGACTGCTATGTTTCGAGACTTCTTCTCTTCCCTATATGACACGGTAGCCCCAGATGATGACTCCTTGGCGGAGGAGTTCCTGACTAACCTAGTGATCCCCCGACTGACTGAACAACAGACTCAGACACTCGAGGAGCCGCTGACGGTGGAGGAGATCTCCGCTGCTCTGGCCGGCCTCCCGAAATCTAAAGCACCGGGGTCGGACGGCTTACCGGCCGAGTTTTATTCCACCTACGCTGATACTCTAGTCCCTAGACTCCTTGCCCTATACAATTCCATCTTCGATGGCTCCGAGCTCCCACCCTCAATGAGGGAAGCGACCATTGTGCTGATCCCCAAGCCAGGGAAGGACCCTCACATACCCGAGTCGTATCGCCCCATCTCCCTGCTACAGGTGGACATTAAGATACTGGCCAAGGTGCTCTCAGCCCGCCTTAACACCGTGATTCTTTCCCTTGTGCACGTTGATCAGGCGGGCTTTATGCCGGGGCGGAACACCTCCTTCAACCTTAGGAGGCTGTTTATAAACCTTCAGGCTCCACATGACAACCCAGGCTCCAGAATAGTGGTCGCCTTGGACACTGCCAAGGCGTTCGACTCAGTGGAGTGGCGATACCTCTGGGCGTGCCTTGCAAAATTTGGTTTGGGTCCCAGGTTCATTCGTTGGGTAAGACTCCTTTATCAGGATCCAGTAGCCAGGGTACTAGCTAACGGATGGCCGTCAGACCGCTTCCCTTTGCGCCGGAGTACGAGGCAGGGATGTCCCCTGTCGCCGTTACTGTATGCACTGGCGGCGAAGCCGCTGGCGATCGCTATACGCTCCCACCCTGACATAACGGGCCTGCGGAGGGATGGAGTGGAGGAAAGGATAAGCACATATGCTGATGACACGTTACTTTACTTGGACGACTCCACTGACTCTCTCCGGGTGGCTCTGGCCCTGATAGAGCGCTTTGGTGCTTTCTCGGGACTCAGAATTAACTGGGACAAGTCCCAAATACTTCCACTTGACAGCTACCCGGTGACTGGTGACAGGGCCCTGCTCCCTCTGCAGAGAGTGGCTGAAATTAAGTACCTGGGAATCCGAACCACCAGAGACCCGGCAGACTATATTTTGTTGAATGTCGAGCCATTGTATGATGTGATCAAACAGAGAACTCAGGCCTGGGCTCGGCTCCCACTGGGAGTTACGGGCCGTATAAATCTGGTAAAAATGGTACTGTTACCAAAAGTTCTATACATGGTTTGGCATTCGCCAGTTTACCTGGTACTCCGGTGTTTCAAGCAGATGGAGGCCCTCCTTAAACCATTCATCTGGGGCTCAGCGAGGCACAAGCTTCCCTGGCACAAACTAAAAAACCCCACCGACCTGGCCGGACTGGCACTACCCGACTTCAACATGTACTATCTAGCTGCCCAGATGTCACAGCTGTTCCACGTGGACAAGGTTGACAGGACGAGGTTCCTCGGCCTCCTGTGCCCTACCTGGACCCAGTCGACGGGCGACCCACTAGTGACAATAGCTGGGGGGGGCGGGACGACCGGGGGACCGCGATTCCTTGCTGTACCACTATAGAAGGGTGTGGAGCGTGGTCTCAGACAGGCTGGACATCTCGACCATACACGCTTACACCTCCCTGTGGCATAACACGGCACTACCAGAATTAGAGCGCATCCAAGACACTGAGATATGGAGTTCTAGGGGGATATACTACCTGTCACACGTTACCAGAGGCGGAAAACTCAAACCCTTTAATATACTACAAGCTGAGTACGACCTACCTGACCACATGCTATTTCGCTACGCCCAACTGCGACACGCCTTCCGAGCCCAGTTCCCCCAAGACGACCTAGCCCTAGCCGACAATCCCCTGAAGGCCGCAATTAGGTACCCTGACCCTAAGAAACTAATCACTCAATTTCATACCATGATCACGCTCCTGAGTGCGACGGTGTCCGCCTATGCCCTGAAGTCCAGGTGGGTGGGGGATGTGGGTCCACTGGAAGATGATGAATGGAGCGATGCCTTAGATGCATGTAAACTGGTATCCCCTAAGTTGTCAGACCGCCTCACACAAACTTTCATTCTGAACAGGGCCTATCTTACACCCCTTAGGATCTCTAAATACAGACGGGATTTCCCTAATACTTGCCCAATGTGTGGCCGGGATGCGGGTACTTTCTTCCATTTGCTATGGCAGTGCGTTAGGATTCAGGCCTTCTGGGAACAGGTGGTGAAGTTCCTACATGACAAGATGGGATCCCCCATAACTATGCAGCCAAAGCCATGCCTGCTAGGTATATTCCCGAACGCTGAACTGAATAAATTTGTAAAGGTGTTCCTACTTGAGACACTGTTTATAGCTCGGAAGGTCATAGCACGGGGGTGGATGCGTCCAGACCCCCCAGAATTCTCTCACTGGCTGGCGGAGGTCAACGGTGTACTACCGTATAAAAAGTTAGTTTATTCTCACTGGGGCTGCCCGGCCAAATATGAAAAGATATGGGACAAATGGCTGAATTCCCCCTTAACCTGTTCCTAAACATATAAGCATAGTCATTGCTGAATGTCATGCTCCCTCTTTCTATATGGCCCGTGCATTTATTTATTCTTTCAAAAAAATGTTTTATTATTTTGCTGTTTTGTATTGCACTACTGTCTGATTCTTATTGTATCAGAACGCTTATTGTCTACCATGTAAACTGTTGTTTTGCTTAATAAAAGCTTTTTGATGGAAAGAAAAGCTCTATTGCATGGAACAATATGCTACAAGATACTCCCACAAATGCAGGAAATTGACCTCAACCAAGATTTGCTAATTTGCACATACTTTTTTTTCCCCCCACAAATTCATTCAAGACCATGTTGCAAAAAAAAAATGAATACACCCCAAAGAAAGCCTTAAGAGTAAAGCTAAATTTTAGACAACAAAATCGTAATTAACAAGAATTAGTACAGGTGAGTTTAATTGTTCATTAATCAGGTGTCTAGCAGACAGTTGATTATAAAAGGGTGTTACTTAACAAAGAAAAACCCTTACCATTCATGCTGTCAACAATGGCACCACATGGAATTATCACAAGGCCTGAGAAAGAAAATAATTTCTTTACACAAAAAAATGTGAAGTCAGAAGTCAAGGGTACCAAGCGATCCGGTAAAAAAGGCGTCTTTGCTGACGGAATTGGATCGCCTTTTGGGCCAGGGAGTAATCGTGGAGGTACCAGCCCTAGAACGCGGGCTAGGCTTTTATTCCAATCTGTTCATCATACCAAAACCCAACGGCGATGTCAGGCCGATTCTGGATCTAAAGGGTTTAAATTCTTACCTAAAGGTTCGCTCCTTTCGGATGGAATCCATACGGTCAGCAGCCGCTGCCTTACAGCAACACGATTTTTTGGCCTCAATAGACATAAAGGATGCATACCTACATGTGCTGATCTTTCAGGCACATCAAAGGTTCCTGCGCTTTACAGTCGCAGAGCGCCACTACCAGTTTGTAGCTCTCCCCTTCGGACTGGCAACAGCCCCCCAGGTGTTTACGAAGGTCCTGGCTCCCATATTAGCCAATCTAGGGGTCCAAGGAGTTACGATCCTGGCTTACCTAGACGATCTATTAATCATAGATCACTCAGCCTCCGATCTAAATCGAACAGTAGCTCTCACGGTCCAGTACCTCGAGGTATTTGGTTGGGTATTAAACCGAGAAAAATTGGTCTTGCAACCCACAAAACAATTAGATTACCTTGGCATGCTATTAGACACAGAGAAGAAGAAGGTGTACCTACCCTTAGCAAAGGTCGAGGCTATCAAGCAGATAATCCAGCTGGTTTTAAGCAAAAAAGAACCAACTATTCGCTTGTGTATGCGATTACTGGGCAAGCTGGTAGCCACTTTCGAAGCAGTTCCTTATGCTCAGGTTCACACTCAAGTCCTGCAGGCAGCCATTCTGTCAGCTTGGAACAAAAGGGCACAGGCCCTGGATCTCCCTTTGACCCTCTCGTCAAAGGTCCGTCAAAGTCTTTGCTGGTGGTTAATCCCTCAGAACCTACTGAAGAGAAAATCTTTCAGCCCCGTCACCTGGAGGGTCGTGACCACAGATGCCAGCCTAAAGGGCTCAACAGGGGACGTGGACAGAGTCAGAGAGACTTCTACCCATCAACGTCTTGAAGATCAGGGCTGCACGGTTGGCCTTACAGGCGTGGACACCCAGGTTACGAGGGTCCCCGGTGAGAGTGCAGTCCGACAATGCCACAGCGGTGGCATATATAAATCACCAAGGGGGCACGAAGAGATGAGCCACCCAAAGGGAGGTGAACTTAGTATTTCTGTGGGCAGAGGCACACGTGCCATGCATTTCGTCAATTTTTATTCCCGGAGTGGACAACTTACAGGCGGACTTCTTAAGTCGCCAGCAGTTGTTGCCAGGGGAATGGTCTCTCCATCCCCAGGTTTTTCAGGAGATTTTCCGGAGATTGTAGACATCATGGCGTCGAGGTTCAATAGCAAGCTGGACAGATTCATGTCCCGGACAAGGGATCCATTGGCCTGTGGAACCGATGCGTTGGTTTGCCCTTGGCATCAATTCAGTCCACTGTATGCCTTTCCCCCGTTACAGTTGTTGCCCCGATTGCTGCGCAGGATCAGGGTAGAGCACAAACCAGTCATTCTTGTAGCCCCGGCTTGGCCCCGGAGGTCATGGTACTCACTGATCGTGAGAATGGCAGTGAGGGAGCCCTGGACCCTGCCGCTTCGTCCAGACCTACTCTCGCAAGGCCCGATCCTCCACCCTGCCTTACGGCATCTAAATTTGACGGCCTGGTGGCTGAATCCCTGATTCTCAGGGGTAGAGGCCTGTCTAGCCAGGTCATTTCTACTCTGATTAAGGCTAGAAAGCCGGTCTCCAGAGCAATTTATTACAGGGTTACAGCTGGGAGTGGACACAAACTTGGCCTTAAGCACTATCAAGGGACAGATTTTATCCTTGTCAGTGTGGTTTCAGAGGTATTTGGCCACTCACTCTCTAGTTAAGACTTTCTTGCAGGGGGGTCTTACGCATTAATCCCCCTATCAAATCACTGCTTTGTCCATGGGACTTAAATCTTGTGTTGTCAGCTCTACAAAAGCAGCCCTTTGAGCCTCTGGCTGAGGTTCCGTTAGTATTACTAACTAGAAAGTTAGTATTTTTGGTCGCTATGGCCTCTGCTACAAGAGTATCAGAGCTGGCAGCCTTGTCTTGTAGAGAACCATACCTCATTCTGCATAAAGACAGGGTGGTTCTCCATCCGCATCCATCTTTTCTGCCAAAGGTTGTGTCCAGTTTTCACTTAAACCAGGATTTGATCCTACCATCCTTCTTTCCAAGACCCACTTCAAGAAAGGAAGGCTTGTTGCATACCTTGGATATTGTCAGGGCCATGAAGGCCTACCTTAAGGCTACAGAAAAGATTGGAAAGATGGATATATTGTTCATCCTGCCGGAGGGGCCCAAGATGGGTCAGGCGGCAGCAAAAGCTACCATCGCTAGATGGATAAAACAATTAATCAGTCAGGCCTACGGCTTGAAGGGTTTGCCCCCTCCTTTATCAAAAAAAGGCCCATTCTACTAGGGCCATGGGCGCCTCCTGGGCAGCACACCACCAGATCTCCATGGTTCAGGTTTGCAGGGCAGCGACCTGGTCGTCAGTCCACACGTTCACAAAGTTTTACCAGTTAGACGTTAGAAGGAGTGCCGATGCAGCCTTTGGGCAGGTGGTGCTGCAAGCTGCGATTTGAGATCCTCAGGATCTGGGGCACCCTTGATTAAATTAGTTAAATACATTTTTGTTTGGATTTAATTTGGATTTATTTCTAAATTAAGTCTTCTTGGTTGAGATGTCTCCCTCCCCTCATTAAAGCATTGCTTTCGGACATCCCGTATAGTAATGACTATGCTGCTCTGTGTCCCGTGATGTGAATAAAGAAAAAGGGATTTTTAATACAGCTTACCTGTAAAATCCTTTTCTTGAAGTACATCATGGGACACAGAGCTCCCACCCCTCTTATGGGAAAGATTTTGGGATGCATACTGCTTGCTACAAAACTGAGGTACTCCCACTATGAGAGGGGGTTATATAGGGAGGGGACTTCCTGTCTGAGATTGCCAGTGTCCATCACCTGAAGGTAGACTCTATAACCCGTATAGTAATGACTATGCTGCTCTGTGTCCCGTGATGTACTTCAAGAAAAGGATTTTACAGGTAAGCTGTATTAAAAATCCCTTTTTTACAACCGTTGGTATTCTGAAAGGAACATAACAAAATCATAAATGTAAGCATCTAAGGCATATTCAGTAAATCTTCAAATATTCAGTACTATGCTTAGGTCATACATTTGTCTTTATTTATTTTTTTGTTTATCATTTTGTATTAAGTATTTTATCTTTACACAATTTCCACTTACAACACAAATATATCATATATCCAAATACTTTTATAGAGTTTTGTTATCAATTCATATCTCAAGTTCCTCAATTGGAGCAAGATAATGACTAGACTAGATAATGTAATAAAAAAAGGACCCCCATAAACATCCAGCATCTTTCCTATCAACAACTTCTCAACCAACACTCCCTCCTCGATTCATGGCATGAACAAAACCCTACTAGGAAACAATACACGCATTACTCTCATCCCCACAAACATTTTTCTCGGATAGTATTTGTACTTCACCCCTTATACTAGATTTTTTAATCATACCATGTTCATGGTCAGCCCATAATGCTGTCATGACGACTTTCTGCTCACTGGTCCTAAGACCTAATCTCTGTACTTGCTATATTAATGGCAGCCTACTAACTAATCAAAAATATAGACAGGATATAGAAAAAGCTATAAAGGAATATCTTACCAACAATACACCCATGGATACAGATCCCCTGACACTATGGGAAGCCCTCAAACCATCCATCAGAGGGATTTGCATAAGTCAAGCATCATACCAACGTAAACTAAAAAACAACTTCATAAGCAACTAGAAGAAGTTTTTTACACCGCTTCAGAGAATTTTCTAAATATGCCTTCTCCATCAAATAAACAAATCTATGAAAAAGCGCAATTAGAACTTGATATATCGGCTGAAAAAATTCTCAGAAAATCCTCACACATTTGCTATATGAAAGCAAATAAGCCAAACACATTCTTAGCCTTATCCCTATGTAAAGTGGACTATACCCCCAAACCAATTCGACTTCAAATTACCAAAGACACCTATTCTAGTAACTTGAAAAAAAATTCTCCTTGAGTTCCGTAGAAGACTCAGAGGAGAGGGAGGAGTGGACAGCCTGCAGTGTGGGTACGGACTGCTGCCTGATAAAAGTTGAGATCATCAACAATAGGATCCATTACAGCTCTGTGAAGCTTGAAGGAAGAAGGATACGCTACTATACCGATGCCTAGCCAATGAGGATCCCAGTGAGTGACCCCTGGTTTGATGAGCCCATAAGACCTCCGTAATAGAGGTCCATCGGATCTTGAAAGCATTACCTCTGTCTGAATGTTTATCAACGGCTGAAAATCTCTTGGATGATATTGTTGGATAAAGTTTTTCCCTGCGATTATACCTAACCAACATCAGCTCCAGTGGACACTATTTTTTGTTAATACCACTTGCACTTTATTTGTGGGATTCACCATATGCCATTTATGCCATCACTTATTATTTTTTATTCTTTATCACAGGACACTTTGTTTGTTTGTTTATTTTGCCTTTGTTAGGCATTTTTTTACCTATTTTTGACATGTTTGTATAGCTGTGTATTCCATCTTTTTTGTATTATTGCAGCACCAGTCATTTTTTCTGTTTGTAACACAATTTTCCCTCTCGTTAGGTTGGGAAACTTATATTAGCATATAATCATTGTGTGGTGGGTTATATATAAGTCTTGGGTGATATATGTAGACCTCACTTGTATCAAATAGCACAGATTGCACTGATTATTTAGGCGGGGGAAGAGCGGATTGTTCACGCTTTACATTCCGTAGAAGACTCATTGACCTATATCGGGATACTCATAAATTTGACCAAACACACTTTGATTCACTTATTGCCTCCTTTCAACTACCCTCCCTCTCCATGGCTCATAAAAAAAACCCTTGATAAAACCATCTCAGACTCAGAAGTCCGCACAGCTATAAAATCATTAAAACCACACAAACGCCCAGGCCCTGACGGCTTTTCAGCAACCTACTATAAACACTGTGCTACCCTATTGTCTCCTCTAATGGTTGAAGCCTTCAACTCCATCCTCTCAAACCATTCCTTTCGTACTGAATCCCTTTTAGCATCTATCGCCATGATTCCTAAACCTAATACCGATGACTCATCCTGGTCCAATTACAGACCAATTTCCATACTCAATTTAGACACCAAAATTCTCTCTCAGCGACTCATCCCAATTATAGAATCCCTGATCCATAGAGATCAGATTGGGTTTATCCCTTCCAGACAAGCGGGTGACAACATTTGCCACGCTACCCTCTTAGCCCATACGGCACAAACACGCCACATCCCTGCCTGCTTTTTCTCCATTGACATACGCAAGGCATTTGATTCTCTTTCCTGGTCTTACCTTACCTCCATCTTGGTGAAATGGGGATTTGGAACCAATTTCCTATGATGGATCTCTTCCTTGTATCAAAATCCAAAAGCATGGGTTTCCTATTCTGGATACCGTTCCCTTCCTCATTGAATGATGAACCAGGCAGGGGTTCCCCCTTTCCCCTCTTCTTTTTGCTTTGGAAATAGAACCCTTAGCCCAACTCATACGCTCCAATATGAATATTAAAGGCCTAGAACTAGGGGGTCATCAACATAAATTATGTATGGTTGCAGACAATATCCTCATATTCCTCACTTCACCCCAAATATCTTCTCCGAACCTTATTGACACCCTAACCAAATTTGGATTAATATCTGGTCTCAAAATAAATCCTCATAAATCTAAAGCATTAAACATTTCAGTACCACCTGATTTACAAACACAACTACAGGAATCCCTCCCATTTACATGGTCGACAACACAAGTAACATATCTAGGAATCACATTCACAGCGAATCCAGAAAATGTATTTACAGCAAACTACCCACCTATGCCATCTCGACTCTCCACCCTAATGAAGAACTGGTCTTCCCTACCACTAGCATGGATGGGTAGAATCACAGCAGTCAAGATATCTATACTACCTAAGGTTCTATATCTTTTTAGAGTACTCCCGATACGTGTCCCAGAATATTTTTTAAGGACATTACAGCCAAAAGCTTCCCAATTCCTTTTGGCAAAGCTTAAACCCCATCTTTCACAATCTTCTTTACATACACCTCACATTCAAGGTGGGCTAAGTGTTCCCAACTTGTCCAATATTATTATGCTGCCCAACTAGCGCACCTACCCAAATACTACGCCACTAAAGAAATTCCCCTTTGGGTGACGATTGAATTGGTAGACTGTGACTCACTCTCCATAGCAAATCTTCTATCGCTATCGCCTGCACTATGTCGTAATTGCTTCTGAGGCTGTACTGATCTAGGTACGCACGTACATATTTGGTGGGATTGTCCCATTGCACGAGTCTTTTGGTCGGAAATATTCAACATCTTTTCCATAATGTTCCAAACCACTTTAACACCTGACCCAATGGTAGCTATTCTAAATAATAAACCACAAGCTATAACACACCACCAATTCAAACTCTTAGGCCCCATACACACGACCGGATCGATCCGCTGAAACTGGTCCGCCGGACCAGTTCCAGCAGACAGATCCGGTCGTGTGTAGGCCCGAGCGGACAATTGTCCCGCGGATCGGACAGTTTCCAGCGGATAAAAATTTCTTAGCATGCTAAGAAATCTGTCCGCTGGAAACCTGTCCGTCGGACGTATTCGGTCCCTCGCATGCGTCGTACTGATTCGACGCATGCGTGGAAGCTTTGAACTTCCAGGGCCGCCCACGTCGCCGCGTCATCGTCGCGGTGACGGCGCGGCCAAGCCCTGCGTATTGTTTACGCGCGGATTTCTGTCTGATGGTGTGTTCAACCATCAGACAGAAATCCGGCAGCGGTCGCAGCGGATCTATCCGCTGAAAACGGTCCGGCGGACCGTTTTCAGCAGATCGATCCGGTCGTCTGTACGGGGCCTTATGCCCTGTACACACAATCGGTTCGTCTGATGAAAACGGTCCGATGGACCGTTTTCATCGGACAAACCGATCGTGTGTGGGCCTCATCGTTTTTTCTCCCATCGGTGAAAAAAAATAGAACCTGTTTTAAAATTTTCTGATGGTTAAAAAAACGATAGAAAAAAACGATCGTCTGTGGGGAAATCCATCAGTCAAAAATCCACGCATGCTCAGAATCAAGTTGACGCATGCTCGGAAGCATTGAACTTCATTTTTCTCAGCACTTCATAGTGTTTTACATCACCGTGTGGACACTTTAACTGATGGTGTATAGGCAAGACTGATGAAAGTCAGCCTTATCGGATATCTGATGAAAAAATCCATCGGGGGGGGGGCGTGGCCAGCAGCCGGAGCGGATGGCTGTGTGAGACTGGAGCTCCGAGAACTGAACTAACATCCAGCGGCATCCAGCTACTAAATCAGCCCTAAACTGTCCCTACTACATCGGAGGTGACCCAGAACGACAATCGGAGACGATGGGGAAGTGCAAACCGGACCGAAAACCAAAGAAGCTGACTGACTTCTATCATGCGGCAAGCACACCTAGGCCGCAAGATGGCGCCGAGACTGCGGACTCGCAGCGCAGCCCTCACGGAGGAGGAAGCCAGCACAGCTCGTTCCAGCGACCGAGCGGATCAGCACTCCCCCGGAACGGGAGGGGAAGCGGAGACTCCACGCCATCCCCATCTCCCATCTGCAGCCCGCAGAAATCGTCCCAGCGGCGATCGGAGGAGCACAGATATGCAGGTGAGCAAGATGAGGCCTGTAACTCCCAGAATAGTACCAGGGACTTTGTGGAACAAATCCAAGAATTCCCAACATCGGGGGTCCCGCTCAGCGATACTATTATGAGGGATATGCTGGTGACCCTGAGAGGATCCATGCATAAAGATATGATGCACTGTGTGTCTCAGCTCAAGAGAGAAGTCTCAGAAATTGGGGAGAGGATTAGCCACGTGGAGGATAAAATGGGTGACTTTACTATAGCCCACAATGACTTAGTAGATGCACACTATGAAGCTGATGATGAAATCAAAGCCATGCGTGAGAAATTAGCGGACTTAGAGGACAGGTCCAGAAGGAATAACCTTAAATTGCGGGGGGTAGAGGAATCAGTGTTACCAGTGGACCTGAGGCGATATGTTCAAGAATTCATTGCGGCCATCTTACCTGATGTCCCTGGCACCGAGATTATCGTGGATAGAGCGCATCGCCTCCCCAAACCTAAATTCCTCCCTGAAAAGGTTCCCAGAGACATTATAGCACGGGTGCACTTTTTTCATGTAAAAGATGAATGAATGCGTTTCTCAAGAAAGAACCATCCCCTGCCTGCTCCGTACTCAGACATCTCTATCTATTCTGATTTATCACAATACACCATGATGGCACGCAAGAACCTGACATCAATAACTAAGCTGTTGCAAAATAACAAAATTACATACTCATGGGGCTTTCCTACCAAGCTGCTGATCACCAGAGATAATCGCACCTTCGCCATCAGAAGCATAGAGGAAGGTCTAGATCTAGCGAAAAAATGGAACCTTCTTCCAGAAGAAGCTCCTACTCCTCCAACTAAACCCACAGCTGCACGGTTGTCTCCCGACTGGAGCACTGCTTGATCCTTGATGCAGTTATACCCCAAATACCTTCTCCCTCTAATCCTCATCATGAGGCTGGTTTACTACCAAAGTTCACGTTGTTCTCTTTAAGACCCATAGGAGCTCTTACCCCCCCAGAGAAATACAGCGAGATATGCTCGCACTTTGTGACCGTTGTCACCTTTTTATATGTTGCTTGATATTTTTGATCTTTCTTTTTTTTGTCTACCCTTTTTTTTCCTCCCTTCCTTACTCTTTTTCGTCCAGACACCTGAGGATACCACCTTCAAGCCTACCTGCGCTTCAACAAGCCTCCAACATGTATATACAGCTCCCTTTTCAATTGATATAACCTGGTCATCCGTACCAAAAGTGTTGGTGCCATCTTCAGGTAACATTTTAGTACTTCTTGTGATGAATCCAATGGGTGATGTGAATGCAATAGCCAGTTTTCCTCCTTCAATATGTCGCTATCAGTAATCTCCATGAATGTCCACGGGCTTAATAGCCCATTCAAAAGGAGTGCTATGTGGAAAGACGCTATTAAGCTTAAAGGAGAAATATTGTGCGCACAGGAAACGCATTTTATATCATCAAATCCACCGAAATGTACCCACAGGTCTTTCCCTTATGTATTCCATGCAATGGCTTCGGAAAAAAAGAGAGGAGTACTAATTGCAATAAATAAGTCTGTCACTTTCAAACTACATGAGGTGATTAGAGACCCGAATGGTCGGTTCATCATCCTAATATGTGACCTGAACAATTCACCCTTCACTTTGGTGAACGTATACGCCCCTAATCGGAGGCCCTTCTCCTTCCTTAGATCACTCCTAAACAAAGTTACTAAAATGAAAAGGGGTGCATTGCTACTTTGTGGTGACTTTAATTGCATTGTAAATAATCACTTAGACAGTTCTGGCGCAGCACCGTCCTCTAGGACAGAACTACAACCTCTATTGACAGAGCATAACCTTTACGACCCCTGGCGGTGCCTTAACTCAATGGAAAGAGACTACACCTACTACTCTTCGCCGCATCGCATTTATTCAAGAATTGATTTTTTTCTCACAGATCTTGCCCTTTTACATAGAACTGAATCAGCTAAGATACATTCTATTACGTGGTCAGACCACGCCCCAATATCATTGGTTTTGAAAAATACCTATGATACTTCCCCCACGTACCTCTGGAGAAACAATACTGACCTTTTTGCCAATCCCAAAACTGTTTTGCATCTCAAGACTCAATTGTCTGAATTTTTTGACATAAACGACACTCCTGATGTTAGTGCATCTACTTTATGGTGCTCCCACAAGGCTTTTAGCAGGGGGTTACTTATTCAAGCAGCAGCACGGGAGAAAAGGCGCAGGGGGGCGTTGCTGAACAACCTTCTCACTGATCTAAAATCCTTAGAAGACCTTCATAAGACAACCCCTACACCCCAGATAGAATCTGACCTGTTTGACTGTAGGCAAAGAGTACGTCTAACCCTCCTTTCCAAACATCAAAATAGCTTAAAGAGACTAAAGGCCCAATTTTATGTTAACAGTAATAAAGCGGGCAAACTATTGGCTAATTATATTTCTAGAAGACAACAAAAAACTAACTTGACATCCATTAAAGACCCCCATACCAACGTGTTAGAACACCACCCTGACAAAATAGCCAACTCCTTCATGAAATACTACCGGGACCTATATAACCTCAGCCTAGATGGTGACACGCCACAACCCACTCCTCAATCTATTGAGTCCTTTTTAAATTCTGTGGCATTGCCCTCACTGGGAGAAAAAGATCTAGCTACCTTAAATTCCCAGATCACTCGCAAAGAAATACTGGACACTATCAAGGCTTTACCGAAAAACAAATCCCCAGGAGCTGACGGCTTCACGGCCGAGTATTATAGGGCATTTTCCCAATCATTGGTCCCGTACATGGAAAGGTTGTTCAGTGACGCCTCGGCTTCAGCCTCCTTCCCAGAGGAAATGCTGCAAGCCATTATAGTAACGCTACCCAAACCAGGGAAGAAGCCGGATTTACCCCAAAACTTTAGACCCATCTCCCTCCTAAACACTGATCTAAAGATCTACGCGAAAATCCTAGCAAATAGGCTTGCGATAATTACCCCTTCCCTGATCAAATCAGACCAGGTGGGCTTTGTGAGGGGACGGCAGGCTCCTGATGGTACTAGGAGAGTGCTCGACCTGATACACATAGCTGAATCCAACAAACTCCCTACGGCCTTTTTGGCACTTGATGCTGAAAAGGCCTTTGATAGGGTCCACTGGGGCTACTTACGGGCCACGTTACAGAAATTCGGCCTCCAAGGACATATCCTATCAGCAATTCTAGCCCTCTATTCTACACCATCGGCGAGAGTCTTTACATCAAACGCTCTCTCCGACAAATTTTCAATAACAAATGGTACCCGCCAGGGATGTCCACTTTCCCCCATAATTTTTACCCTCATGATGGAACCCCTGGCGGAAGCTATTAGGTCCAATGACACTATATCCGGTATTAAGGTGGGAAAGATTAACCACAAAATTGGCCTTTTCGCCGACGACGTGGTTTTAACGCTCTCCAACCCGGCTTCTTCCCTGGAAGGTGTATTTAAAGTGCTAAGGAGATATAGCGATGTTTCTTATTACAAATTAAATGTGGTGAAATCATGCATATTACCTATGAATATGTCTAAGAACCAAGTAGCTTTCCTGAAAGGCAAGTATCAATTCCAATGGATGTCCAAAGCATTTTCCTACTTGGGTATTAGAATAGCTTTCCCATCTTCACACACATATGAAGCCAACTTCCCTAGCCTTATTCATTTGGTTAAGAATGACCTTCAACACATAGCCTCATATGAGCTCTCATGGCTTGGGAAAATCGCAGCATTGAAGATGGTGGTACTTCCAAAACTAATCTACTACTTTAGAACTATCCCTATCTGTCTACCTGAATCTTTCTTTAACCTGATAGACAAACTTTTTAGGCAATTTGTGTGGAACCGAAAGATGTCCAAAATTCCCTTTGTCATACTCCAGAAACATAGAAAACACGGTGGGGCGGGGTTCCCAAATGTGAGAAACTACTACAGGGCAGCTATACTAGATCAGGTCAAGGCCTGGTTCGACCCACAGTCTCCTAAACTATGGGTTCACATAGAAAGGTCGGTAGTGTCCAATAGAGATCTGCCGTCCCTACTATTAGCTCACTTGGTCAATGCACCTTTGGTATACCCTAAGTTCCCTTCCATAGAAGCAACACTTAATGCTTGGAAAAAGCTTCACTTACTTGCCCCCCAGGACTCGTTAACGAAACATACCTTGTCTAACCTACAGGTGTACGAATTTTTGATTCCCAACATGAGTGTCACTCCCTGGCATCGAGACAACATACTCACATACGATGACCTATGTGCCAGAAACCCAGCCACCCATCATTTCTCTAAAACACAAATTTACCACTTTCATGTTAAGCACCCTGACGCAACTTATTCATTACATGATGAGGTATGGAAGTACTTAATGTCTAATCATGACGAACCCAAAGGTCTGTCGTGGTTCTACAACACGCTACAAATCACCACTCATTTCAGCAAAACCTCAAATATGGCGAGTTGGGAGAAGGACCTGGGGTCAGTCCACACTTTAGGGGATTGGAAAATAGCTATAAGTAACTGCTACAAATTCTCTCATTGTTCCGGTCACTGGGATCTGATGTTGAGGACTTTGCACAGATCATATCTGACTCCGGTCAGAATGTCTACAATTTTCCCCTCGGAGACCAGTGATTGCTGGAGAATGTGCGGGGCAAGAGGAAACATTTTTCATATTCTATGGGATTGTAAAAGTATTCGCAGCTTCTGGCGTGAGGTATTCAAATTGATTTCCTCAGTCACAGGCTTTTTTATTAAACCGTCGCCTCACTTAGCCCTTCTATTTCTAAATATCCAAACTATCCCCATTCAATTTAGAAGTATCACGACCCACGTCCTGTTAGCGGCTAGACTTACAATCACATCCAAATGGAGATCAACTATGGTCCCCAACATTAGCGAAGTCATACAGCGAGTAAAGGTACAACACTCATACGAAAAACATTTCGCTAATCAATCCCAGACGGTAACTAAATTTTGCGACTTCTGGGAACCCTGGACGTCTAAGTTTCAGGACTGACTCCGACATACGATCGTTAAAATCAAGCTTCGGCTCTATAGTATATTTGCTGACATAGATATCTTGGCAGATAGGCTAGTAGCACAACATTAAACTACCCAATCTTAGGCCGACCCTCAGGTGTCTCCCTTCAACTCCTTCCTTTACTTCCTCCCCCCCCCCTGTCTTCTTCCCTCCTCATAGTATTTCCCCTCCCTTCTCTCTTCTTTCTCTCTGTTATCTTATTATTTTCATTGTCCCATCATTGGACGATATAACCCCGGTTCATGTCTTGGGTGCTATGTTATTTTGCAACTGAAATTTTGGGTTATAACATTTTACTTTGCCACTTGTTTATCAATTAAGCTCATGTATTGCTCGTAGCGGATGCACGTTACATATGCTTTTGAGGGTTCGTGTGGGCTCCCGCGGGGGGTGTCTGCGGTGGGGGGGTGACGCCCACATTTAGCGGTAGGGCGTGCTCCCCCATGCGTTGGATGGCCTGCGGTGGGGGTCTTCGTGAATCTAGGGTCCAAACCTTAAATGTTCTTATTGTACCCGCTTCTGATGATTGCAAAAAAAACCAGATGGTTCTAGTTTTGTATTAACAAATGTTGACCATTATATTTGCTTACATTGTTTGTATGATGGTGAAATGTCACTCTTTATTTGAACCAATAAAAACTAATTGAAATGAAAAAATCCATCGGTCCGTTTTCATCGGATGAACCGATCGTGTGTACGTGGCATTAATCTTAGTGACCACAGCAGCAAAACAAACTTTTGCAAAAGCCTGGAAATCAACTACATTATGTACAGCATCAGTTAAATATCGAGTAACACAGGCAATGATTCACACCAAAACAGAGGGTATATTACTAGACAATTTACTCAAGTTTGAATTGTTATGGCTCCCATGGATCAAACACCACTTGCCACCTGGTCTTAATTACTCTCTATTATTGTGCTGAGGATACATTCCACCCTACATACTACTACTCATATACCAAATCAGATTTATTGCACTTTAGACCTCTCTGGAGAAACCCTCCCTCCTCTGATCATTATACCAACCCTCTTTTCCCCACCCCCTTCTTATATATTAGAACAGTGGTCTCCAAACTGCGGCCCGAGGGCCAGATGCGGCCCTTTGCTTGCCTTTTTCCAGCCCTTGGGGCAGTATACCTCCCACTGATACTAGACACTATTCTGACATCTGACACCGCCAGTGGAGCACCATTTCTCCCACTGACACCACTAATGGGGCACTATTCCTCCCTATGATACAGACGATGGGGCATTATTGCTCCCCCTAATATCATATGTTAAGTTTTACTGATGCCAGGAAAATTTCCATCCCCCGCTTGCCAAAGTCCGGCCCTCCAAGAGTCTGAAGGACAATAAACTGGCCCTTTGTTTATAATGTTTGGAGACCCCTGTATTAGAACATAAGACAACAGGCCATTCAACCATTCAAACCTAACTCAAACACACACCAATGATGGAGACACGTGGGATGGTTTGATTTCCTTATCCCTCTTCCCAGGTAAACCAAGCCACGTGGTTGGATCTTGGCCCTGGACTAAAACATACTCCCCTTAATATTCCACAGATAACCACCCTTTCAATTCACAAAGATCTCTCGTCTCCACTTAACCTGAGATTTTAATTCACATTACATGGATTAGGTAATTAATCCCTTTCTAGCTTTGTTTTAGCTATTTATCTGACTCAGTGATATATCTCTTTAATTACCTTTAAGTGGTTTAATTAAACAAAAATATATAGTTTCTGTATAGCTATTGAGAAGCTTTGTTTTTCATACTTGTATTTCTTTTACTTACTTACAAATCGTGTATGATTACTTGTACTGTATTATTCTCAATAAAAGTATTTGAAAGACGAAAAAAAAGGAAAACCCCCAGACTAAAAGAAAAAACAAACAAAAGCCAAACGTCCATATACTGTACTTTGGAATTCTCTTCCTTTTTACCCATTCCTCTATATAGCTATTTTGTGTTGTCGAGTAGGCCTTGTTAGTGTGTATCTGCCACAAAAAGAGGCAAAAATAGAAAGAAGAACAAGGAAAGAAGAAATAAAGAAAAGACAAGAAGAAAACAATACACATACACACAACAAAAACGACTTCTTCTGGAAAGCCCCCCTCTACCAGCCCTCTAAACCACTCACCAACACCCAAACCTGACCTAAGAATGGTTACTATTTTTTTTTTAGAGAGATAAGATCTCAGCGTTTCCGAGCTCAGAAAATCATTCCAAGGTAACCACAGTTCCATATACTTATGCCCCGTACACACGATCGGGATTCCTGGCGGTAAAAAGTCACCCGGGAATCCTGGGGGGAAAACCGAGAACTTGCTCGGTCACTTTCCCTGTGTACACACCAGAGGTTTTCCCGTCTGAAAAACTGTGGTGAGAGCTTTGGCCGGGTATCCTGGCCATGTGTATGCTCCACCGCAGTGTTTCACATAGGGAAACTGCCGGAAAAAAGGCCGCCGGGAATCGCGGCAGGAAAAAAAATGTTCTCATTTTTCCTGCCACGATTCCTGACGGTTTTTCTGTCGGGAAAACTGCCATGGAGCATACACATGGTCAGTTTTCCCGGCAAGAAGCTGTCATGGCAGTTTTCCAGATGAGAAAACTGGTGGTGTGTACGAGGCATGATAGTAGCTTTCCTTTGTGCTTGCAGTTATTTCCTCCATTCTCTTTAATTGATTGAGTTCAGCAACTCACTCCTTAATAGTTGGGGTAATGCTAGTGTTCCAATGTCTAGGGATAGTTGTTCGCATTCTACCGTTTCATTACTACCATACATTTAAAGCAGAGGCATGGTGAATGTATATTTCTTGAGTGCCAATTTTAGACAGCACTTCATGAAGCAAACTTAGGTATCTAGCATGTCCACTTAACATCTATGATCAAGGTGAAATTAGATTACAGAGAAAACTGATTGAGCAAATTGGATAGACCCTAGATCATGTGACTATGCCGCAAGCCCTTACTTCTCTCCTCCTCTTTGATCATGTTAGAAACTTAGGGCCAGATTCACGTAGAGTGGCGCATATTTAGACCGGCGTAGCACATCTCTGTTATGCCGGCTCAATTTCGTGACACAAGTACCGTATCCACAGAGTATTTGCGCACAAATTTGCGCCAGCGTAACGTAAATTCCGAGGCGTAAGGCAGGGTAATTGAAAGTGGGAAGGAAGTGGGCATGCTCCATTGAAATGAGCTGTGACCCCATGCAAATGAAGGGCCGGCCGGACTGCGCATGCGCGCATGATTCTGCACCTCACTGCGCATGCTCAGAACTCGACCCGGCGCAATCAGTGAGATAGGAACTAGGCCCGGCGTACTTAGTGAGATACGCCCTGTGTATAAATAGGCCCAGACAAACGCCCTTTCATTGCAAAAGTACATCCATGTGTTTCCCTTCCTGAAGCAAGGTGCTTTTGTTCTGTTGTCTGTGGCTGTGTGTTGGTTTGTGTAGGAGTGTTATAGTAAAGATTTATTGGAGTAGGAGATTGTATTAGCTGTCTGTTTTTTCTGAGTGTTTTTTGGTGTCTGTATTAGCTGTCTGTTTGTGCTGTTTGATTTTGGTGTCTGGTTTTTGCTGTCTCTTTTTGTGTCTGTTTGTGCTGTCTGTTTTTGTGTCTGTTTGTTCTGTCTGATTTTTGTGTCTGTTTGGTGCTGAGTGTTTGGTGGTGATATGGCACCAAAGAGGAGAAAGCTAAACTTCTCTGTCCGGGAGAAGCAGATCCTTGCCAGGGCCATCACCCGACATGGGCGTTTTTTGCATGGCCCTGAGAAGAAGGAGATCCTCCAGGAGATAGTTGATGATATCAATACCTTGGGGGGGAGACGAGGACCGTCCGTGGTATCGCAAAAAAGATTAATGATCTGAGGAGCGTGGTCCGTGATAAGCTGGCCAAACTCACAGCACATTCCAGGGGCACTGGAGGGGGACCACCTTGCACCTGGACTGATGAGGAGCGTGCAGTGGCCCGGTGCTTCAACAGCCATCAAGTGGTGGGCCTGCCTGGCTTTGACTCCGATGAGGCCATGAGGACAGGTACGTTTTTTTTCTATCTGGTGTGTAGCATGTGTGGGGGGGGGAGGGAATATGTGACAAGTGTGTGGATCCTCCAACCTGTGTATGTTTTGTGTCATCCACAGATGGCGAGGAGGATGCTGGGCCATCTGGCCAGTCTGCACCATCCCCCGGACATCAGGCTGTTGAAGACCCCCAGGAAAGGCAGGAGTCCTCAGGGGAGGGGAGTGGCCACAACTCACCTCATGAGGAGGATGAGGGGGAGGAGGTTGAGGAGGAGGAGGTAACCATTGCCAGTGAAATACTTCGCCTTTTGGATGAGGCTCCCCCTGTGGCTGGCAGCAGTCAGGCCTCCATCAGGGGTAGCCCCTCCCACTCCTCCCCTAACAGGGCTCCCCCCCAGGGGGCTCCCTTTCTCCCATGCCACAAGCCTCATCTGCAGGCAGGAAGGCCACCTGGAAGACCAGGGGGGTGTCAGACTTTCTGCCGGCCAATCTTAGGAGGGACCAGGCCCATCAGACCCACCATCTGGGTCAGGTCACCCGGACTTTGGCCCAGATGGAAGAGAGCCTGGCTTCCATAAAGGACTCAGTGAATGACGTGAGCACAAACTCCTTGGCATTCATAAACTGCTTTAACGACCTGCAGACTGCCACAGCAGGCATGGGTCATGAGGTGAATGCCCTGACCGAGGCTGTCCAGGCCAATATGGCAGCCCTGAATGTTGGCCTCAACAGAATAGCCGTGGCCTTGGAGGGCAGGCCAGCAGGAGGGCAGACACCAGCGGAGGCTCCTCCTTCCCCTGATTCCCCCCCATGAGTCTCCCCTGAGGGGCCGGGGCCATGGCCGTGGCCGGCCCAGGCGTGGGTCACGCCGACGTTAATTTGTGATGTACTTTTGATTTCAGTGTTTTCTTAATTTTTTTTTTATTTTACTGTGATTATGATTTGGTTTATGTTTGTGAATGATGTATGAATGTGGGGGTGACATTCCTTCCAGAAAAGGGGTGTCACCCTCATTTGTGGTGGAGTAGGGATCCCCAGGACCAGGGAGAAGTGATCCCAGGTCCATGTGAATGGTGTATGAATGTACAGTGACATAATTGGAGCCTTGGCGGGGCATTGCTGCTCCCAAGTACCGTGCGGTGTACTTTGGTCTAATCCAATTCGATGAGGATGTGGGGTGTGTGTGCTAGGGACTACAGTGGTGTGCATGCATGCATTCTCATTGTGCCATGATTAATGTGTGGGTTTAACGTGCAAAGATGCCTTCTGCGAGGCGTCTCCTGACTGTTGCTCCCTCAGAAGACGGGGGACCCTCGGGCAGGGGGGATTGTCTGGTTAGGGGGTCAGGTCATTGCGTATGTCAATCTCCAGGCCCCTTCTCACGGCAAAGTTGTGCAGCATGCAACATGCACCGATGATCTGGCACACAAAGTTTGGGGAATACAACAGGGTACCCCCAGACTTATCCAGGCATCAGAAACGGGACTTCAGGAGGCCAAAGGTGCGTTCCACCACTGCACGGGTACGTATGTGTGCTTCATTGTATCTTTCCTCTCCTGGGGTTTGGGGGTTCCAGAATGGAATCATGAGATGGGGTCCAAGTGCATATGCAGAGTCACCTGGAAGGGAAAAGACAGGAGGATGTTAGTCATGCATGTGCCCCTCGTGATGTCTGCATCATGGGGGGGGACAGACATGCCTGACACCCATGTCACTTACCAACCAACCAACTGTCCCCATACACGTTCTGTTCAAATTCTCTTGGGATGTTGCTTTGACGGTATATGTAGCTGTTGTGGCTGGATCCTGGGTGTTTGGCACGGACGTGCCATATGAGGTATTGGGCATCGACTATCACCTGTACGTTGATGGAATGCCAGTGCTTCCAATTGCAGTACATGTGCTCTGTCTCATGGGGGGGCTGTAGTGCCACATGTGTGCAATCAATGGCCCCCACGGTGCCTGGGAATTGTGCAATTCTGTATAATTCATGCATTGTCTTCATCCGCAGGTCCTCCTGGGTGGGTTTGATGATTTGGTTGGCCATGCGTCTGAGGATTGTGGGGACAACCTGGTGCACACATCTGCTAATGGAGGATTGTGCCATCCCAGCCACCACTCCACTTGTGCGCTGAAAAGAGCCAGTGGCAAGGAAATGCAGTGTTGCCATTACCTTGACCAGTGGCTCCACTGCATGTGAGCGGTGTGTTGGGCTAGTGATGTCATCTTTCAGGGTTGTGGTTAGTTCCACGATGGCTTCAGGGCTGAATCTAAAGATGCAAAACACCTCAGAAGCAGGCATGCCAAAGACGTCTATGCGTGTGCGGAATATCCTCTCCTGTGCCCTCCTTCTCCTCCTCCGTTTCCTCCTCCTTCTGCGTGCCTCTAAAGTCACTAGTATAGCTATGACCATGGATGCCCCTGGCATGTTGGCATACAGATTGTTGTCCTGCAAGTGTGTGTGTTCAGCTCGTCCCTAACGGTGTTGCTTTAGCTGACCTGCACACGTCTGGTGCAAAGTTAAGCCTGCTTTTATAAGGGGTAACTTTCCGCCGGACAAACAGCTGATGCGCACAGGGCGTAGCCTGCGCTGCACAAACGTACTTTTGTGGATCGCCGTATCTCCCTCACTTGCATATTTGACTAGCAAAACAATGGTGCGTCTAGCGTATTTTGTGCCCCAAGATGCGCCGATGTAATCGTTTTACGTCGGTCGTAAAAAGCTGGTTTTCAGGCGTATCTCGTTTTGAGGATACGGCGCATAGATACGCACGGCGCATATTTACAATTACACCGCGCATCTCTAGATATGCCGGCGTAAGTGCTTTGTGAATCTGGCCCTTAGAAAGGAGAGCTGTGCTGCCATTCCTGTCAGTAATACACTGTATCACTGTGCAAAACCAGATATCAGTTTTAAATTACTTTTATACCTTTTAGAAAAGAGATGTGTATTAACAGTACAGAACAATAAATACCCAGGGCAAAATTCATGAAATATACAAACAGAAATAGAAAGACATTTAAACCCAATACACACTTTACATACAGACCATTACCAACATACTGTATAAAAAAAACTGTATTCTATAACCCTGTCAGCGACCAGATCTATCATATTACTCCTCACAGAGAAGCAAAGGGACATCTTGAGAGGTGGACTCTACCCAATCTTGCTATATTCACAACTTCTGCTATAATTATTCCCTTGCCTCCTCATCCCATATCCCCTTTTTCTATCCGATCCCTTACTACATGTGTTTGTGACATAACCACCAAAAAAATGTGCCAAAAACAATCTATTTGTGATATTAAGGGGAATAAATAGGGGAAATTGACCACAGCTTCTTCCCTAATTATTCCCTTGCCTTCCCATACCATAATCGCTTCCCCTTCCCCTATTGTCCCTCCCCCCTCATTTTTATTAGTTCAAGCCCTGGTTCAAAACCAGATGTCAGGTAATAGTGTACATCAAACGCCAGAGAATACACATTAGACACCTGAGAATGCATTGTACAGTATTCTGATGTTAACCAGCCCTCAGAGAAAAGAGTCTGAATATTTAAATGTTTACTGTACTAATGCCCAACCTAGATACATTGTTCAGGAAGCACACCATTTCCATAGTATGGCAAATAGGAATAGAGAAGGAATCACAGTTTCTGATCCTAAATATGAGCAGTAAAACATAGTGACACTTTTACACACACTCTTGTTCTGAAGAAGAAACAGTCACTGCTAAAACAGCCACACTTACTGAGCTACCAAACACCAGCAGCATGGTTTATTCTAGAAAATGCTAGGGCAAGTACCATCAGTGCAGGGTGTCAATGCCTGCCACAAAATGGTAAAGAAACACAGAGCCTCAGCTGTCCTGGGACTCCCTGTCCTGAGACAGCAGCATGAGCTATTGGCCCCTATGAGCAAATGAGGAGAGAGTAGGGAGTGGGGCCTAGCCACGGCTCTAGGTGGCTTATGGACGCATAGAGCAGGGCTTGGGAGACAGCAAGTACCAGTGAACCATAGCAAGCAGCTTGCTATTAGGGGCACTGGTAAGGAAGGAAGATGCCAGGACGGCCCACAGGGGACCTAGGAAGAGAAGGATTAGAGCTTCACTGTGAAAAAACACTGCACAGAGCAGGTAAGTAGGCTTTAATGGTTATATGCCCTTGACAAAAGCTTTATATTCAAAAAATCAAAAGAGAGCTAAAAAATAAAAAATAAATAAAAGGAGAGCATGTGTCTGACATCTTTACTAAAACTGATTAAAGCTCCTTAGCAAAAAACATGAAACATTATGGAACATCATGAGTTCTCTGTAAAAATAACTGAATTTCTGTGTTTTTTACTAACTTAAAGTCTCAAATACTGTAGACATGGATAAGACAAGATTAAATCCTGCTCCAGAAAAAGGCAAAAAAGATGCATCATTTTCAAGCCCGTTTGCATTAGGTCTTAACAATGAACTGCAGTTGCAATGTTCCTTTATTATTAATAATATTATTATTATTATTATTATTATTATTATTATTATTATTATTATTATTATTATTATTATTATTTGAGAGCAGGAGGTCTTGAACTCCTGCTCTCCCTTTATTAGAATGTAAATGTGTTTGATAGTTGTTGATACACTGGGGTTAAATTAACTAAACCTAGAGGGGCAGATCCACAAAGCACTTATGCCAGCGTATCTCGAGATGCACGGCGTAAGTGTAAATTTGCGCCGGCATATCTATGCGCCGTATTCCCAAAACGAGATACGCCTGAAAACTAGGTTTTTCCGACCGACGTAATTTTTCTACACCGGCACATCGTGGGCGCAAAAATACGCTGGACGCACCATTGTTTTGCTATGCAAATATGCAAATGAGGGAGATACGGCGATCCACGAAAGTACGCTTATCCGGCGCAGGCTACGCGCTGTGCGCGTAAGCTGTACGTCCGGTCTAAAGTTACCCCTCATAAAAGCAGCTTTAACTTTGCACCAGACGTGTGCAGGTCAGCTTCAGCAGCACCGATAGGGACGAGCTGAGCACCCACACTTGCAGGACAACAATCTGTATGCCAACATGCCAGGGGCATCCATGGTCATAGCTATACTACTGGCTTTAGATGCGCGTAGAAGGAGGAGGGCACGGAGGAGGAGGGCACGGGAGAGGATATACCGACCGCGCATAAACGTCTTTGGCATGGGTGATTCTGAGGTGTATCGCATTTTCAGATTCAGCCCTACTGCCATCATGAAATTAACCACAACCCTGAAAGATGATATCACCAGCCAGACACGCCGCTCACATGCAGTGGAGCCACTGGTCAAGATACTGGCAACACTCCATTTCCTTGCCAGTGTCTCGTTTCAGCGTACAAGTGGAGTTGTGGCTGGGATGGCACAATCCTCCATTAGCAGATGTATGCACCAGGTTATCCCCGCAATCCTCAGATGCATGGCCAACCAAATCATCAGACCCACCCAGGAGGACCTGCGGGTGAAGGCAATGCGGGATTTCGTCAGAATTGCAGGATTCCCACGCACCGTGGGGCCATTGATTGCACCCATGTGGCACTACAGCCCCCCCCCATGGCACAGAGCACCTGTACCGCAATCATAAGCATTGGCATTCCATCAACGTACAGGTGATAGCCGATGCCCAATGCCTCATATGGCACGTCCGTGCCAAACACCCCGGGTCCAGCCATGACAGCTACATATACCGTCAAAGCCCCATCCCAACAGAATTTGAACAGAACGTGTATGGGGACAGCTGACTGGTTGGTGAGTGACATGGGTGTCAGGCATAACTGTCTGCCCCCATGATGCAGACATCACAAGGGGCACATGCACGACTAACATCCTCCTGTCTTTTCCCTTCCAGGTGACTCTGCATATGCACTTGGACCCCATCTCATGACTCCATTCCTGAATCCCCAAACCCCAGGAGAGCAAAGATACAATGATGCACACACACGTACCCGTGGAGTGGTGGAACGCACCTTGGCCTTCTGAAGTCCCGTTTCCGATCCCTGGATAAGTCTGGGGGTACCCTGTTGTATTCCCCAAACTTTGTGTGCCAGATCATCGCTGCATGTTGCATGCTGCACAACTTCGCCATGAGAAAGGGCCTGGAGATTGAGCTACGTGATGACCTGACCCCCAAACCAGACAGTCCCCCCCTAACCGAGGCTACCCCGTCTTCTGAGGGAGCAGCAGTCAGGAGATGCCTCGCAGTAGGCATCTTTGCATGTTAAACACACACATTAATCATGGGACAAGGAGAATGCATGCATGCACACCACTGTGGTCTCTAGCTCACACACCGCACATCCTCATCAAATTGGATTAGCCCAAGTCCACCATTTAGGACTTGTGAGCAGCAACGCCATGCCAAGGCTCCAATTATGTTGCTGTACATTCATACACCATTCACACGGACCTGGGGATCACTTCTCCCTGGTCTTGGGGATCCCTTCTCCACCACAACCGAGGGTGACACCCCTTTTCCGGCAGGAATGTCACCCCCACATTCAAACATCATTCTCACTGTAGCCAGCACTACTAACCGTTTGCTGGGTCTACAAAATAAAATAAAAACTCATCACCTGAGTATAATAAAAAATAAAAAAACAAAACACTCATAACCTGAGTAAAAATACAAAACAAAAAAAATCTACCGGCGCTGCCGTGGCCCACGCCTGCGGCGGCCACGGCCCTGGCCCCGGCTCCTCAGGGGAGACTCATGGGGGGGGGGGAATCAGGAGAAGGAGGAGCATCCCCTGGTCTCTGCCCACCTGGTGGCCTGCCCTCCAACGCCAGGGTGATGCGTGTGAGGACCACATTGCTGTCCTCCTGCAGCCTCACCCCCGCCTGGATGGCTGCCGTGTTTGCCCAGACAGCCTCAGTCAGGGCACGCACCTCCTGACCCATGCCTGCTGTGGTGGTCTGCTGGTCATTCATGCAGTTTATCACAGCCAAGGAGTTGCAGGCCAGATCCTCAACAGACTCCTTTATGGAGGCCATGCTGTCTGACATGCGCTCCATAGTCTGGGCTACCTGAGCCAGACGGCGGGTCTGGCGGGCCTGGTCCCTCCGCATATTTTCTGCGGAGGGACCAGAATGTCTGCTACCCTCCTTGTCTTCCTGGTGGCCTTCCTGGCTCCTGATGTGGCTTGGGGCCTAGGAGTAGGGGAGACCCCTGGGGGGAAGCCCTGCTGGTGGAGGAGTGGGAGGGGCTACCCCTGATGGAGGCCTGCCAGCCCTAGGGGGAGACTCCTCCAAATGGAGAAGGACCTCATTAGCACTCAGCACCTCCTCCTCCTCAACCTCCTCCTGAGGAGAGCTGTGGCCACTCCCCTCCACTGATGACTCCTGGCTTGCCAGGGGGTCTGCCTCAGACTCATGTCCGGGGGAGGCTGTGGACTGGTCAGATGGCCCAGCACCCTCCTGCACATCTGTGGATGACACAAAACATTCACAGGTTGGAGTATCCACACACTTGGCACATATTCCCTTCCTCCCTCACACATGCTACACACCAAATAGAAAAAAAAACACTTACCTGTCCTCAAGACCTCCTTAATGGAGTCAAATCCAGGCACTCCCTCCACTTGATGCCTGTAGAGGCACTGGGCAACCACCCGCTCCTCAGCATTGAGCCTGAGAGTGGTTGATGGTCCCCCTCCAGTGCCCCTGGCATGAGTGGTAATCTTGGCCAGCTTACCTCGGACGACGCGCCTGAGATCATTGATCTTTTTCAAGATCTCATTGGGGGTTCCTGGCCTCACTCCCCAATGCATTGACATCGTCTGCAATCTGTTGCAGGATATCCCTCCTCCTGGCCTCCTGGCCTTGGTGGTGTTGATACTCTCAGGCCCATGGAGGTACCTATCATATTGGGTCATGGCCCTGACAATAATAGCCCTCTCCTGGGGGGAGTAATTGTGCTTCCTTTTCTTGGGAGCTGCAGACATCTCTCCAAAAAACACACCAACAAAAACCTACAAACACCAACAGACAACAGAACAAAAGTACCTTGCTTCAGGGGGAGAAACAAATGGATGTCCTTTTGCACTGGACGGGCGCATGTCTGGGCGTATTTATGCCCTGGGCGTATCTCACTAATTAGGCCGGGCCTAGTTCCTATCTCACTGATTACGCTGGGCCGAGTTCTGAGCATGCGCAGAGAGGCACTGAACATAGTCAGCGTCATTGCGCATGCGCCGTCCGTTCGGCCCTTCATTTTCATGGGGTCATGGCTCATTTCAATGGAACATGCCCACTTCCTTCCCACTTTCAATTACGCTGGCTTACGCCTCGGAATTTACGGCGCGCCGGCGCAAAGTTGGGCGCAAATACTGTGAGGATACGGTACTTGCCTCTCTAAGTTGAGCCGGCGTAACATAAATGAGATGCGCTACGCCGGTCTATATATGCGCCGATGTACGTGGATCTGCCCCAGAGTGTGCAAAATCTGGTGCAGCTGTTCATGGGAGCCAATACAATTCTAACTTTAGCTTGTACAATCATACAATCCCCAGAATCTTTTTCAGATGACTTATTCCATAAATTGTCAGCTCTCCTGGACAGGGGTCTGGCATCTACGGCAGCTAAAATAACCACTGACATTAAGGCTGATTTCCAGAACTTGGGCTCAAGGATGGAAGATATCGAACACAAGCTAGACCTCACAGTTTCCGCCACTAACCAGAATTCTGGTCATATACAAACGCTACAGGACAGACTCGATTCAGCTCTCCTCAGGATTGATGAACTCGAAAACAGATCCAGAAGGGACAATTTTAGGATCAGGGGTCTTCCAGAGGCTGTAACGGATGTTATGCAAGCTACCCATGAGTTGATCTCATCACTGATCCCGAATATCCCGCAACATCGCCTGGAACTTGATAGGGTTCACAGAGCTTTGGGCCCCCCCAGAAAGGATGGCACCCCTAGGGATGTTATCGTAAAGCCTCATTTTTTTTGGTTAAAGAAGAGATAATGAAACAAGCTAGAGCAACAAATCAAATCCTGTGCCAGGGTCATCCAGTTCAAATTTTTGACGATCTGTCCCAACCTACAATTCAGAGATGCCGTTCCCTGAAACCTATGTTGTCGGTCCTGTCTCAAAAGGCTATAAAATATTGGTGGACATTTCCATTCGCTGTTAAATTTTCTCTTAATGGGAAGTACTATTCCTTTTCCACCCTTCAAGAGGGAGAGAAGATCCTCCTTTCATTGAAGCTGATTACCCTGGAAGCTGTCTTCTTCATGCGCACGGCTTAGCTGATGTTTGGCGGGAGCAAAACCCAACAACTAGGGACTTTACTCATTTTTCATGTCCGCATCAATCTTACGCCAGGATTGATCATATCCTGATGTCCACATCCCATTTACCTACTGTATCTGGATCCAAGATTGTGGATTCATCTCTCTCTGATCACTCCATAGTCGTAGCTGTTATTTATAACTCTTCTCGCAATCCTAAACCCTTCCAATGGAGACTTAATGAATCTCTCTTATCTGATCCCGTAGTTCTTGCTGAAATTAATAAAGCTCTCTCTGAATACTTCACCTTAAATAACACTGGGGATGTTTCGGCTGAGGTTCTTTGGGCAGCCCATAAAGCTACCATTAGAGGGAAATTTATCCAATTAGCATCTAAAATGAAAAGGGAACGAAAAGTTGATATTGATAGACTTGAAAAATTGTACACTTCCCTTAAAACCCAACACAAGGCAAACCCCTCTAGCGTCCTACTATCCCAAATTGAAGCCGCTAGGTTGGAACTCAATCTTGCCCTTACCACACGGGCTGAGAAATCGCTTAGATGGAGTGGGGCTAAATTTTATTCTCAAAAGGACAAATTGGGCAGAATGCTTGCTACCAAGCTGTCCCCTAGAGTGAAACTTCTTACTCTTCCTAGGATTAGGACCCATCAACAGTACACGACCTCTGACCCCTCTAAAATCCTTACAGTGTTCAGGGACTTCTATGGTAAATTATATGGTTCTGGTCGACAGGCTTCTGAGAGCTCCATCTCTCAATTTCTAGACACCCTCCCTATCCCTAAACTTTCAGCGGAACACATAGCTGTTATGGAGGATCCGATCTCTATAGCTGAAACGTTGGAAGTTATTAAAAGTCTGAAAAGGGGCTCGGCGCCTGGCCCGGACGGCTTTTCAGTACCATATTATAAATCATTTTCAGAGTCACTAGCCCCCTTTATGACAAAGTTTTTCAATGAAAAGGTTTCAGGAAGCCCCCTTGTTGCGGTGCTAAACGCCGCCTTCATAACTGTCATACCCAAACCCGATAAGAACCCGGAAGACGTTGGGAACTATAGACCGATCTCGCTGATAAACAACGACGTTAAAATCCTCACCAAAATTTTTGCTAATAGACTGAATACCTTCATCAGCTTATACATTCATAAGGATCAGGTGGGCTTTATCCCAGGGAGGCAGGGGCCTGACCAGACTAGAAGAGTCATTGATATTATGTCAATTCTTCAATCTAACTGGCCAGGGGGGCCGAAAGCAGCAGGGTATGCTGTTATCACTGGATATTCAAAAAGCTTTCGATACGGTTTCCTGGCCTTATATCTTTACACTTTTAGATAGATGGGGTTTTGGTTGTCGTTTTCTTGGTATCTTGAAAGCACTTTATTCCTCTCCCACAGCGCGTATTCGTGTACAGGGGTATTACTCCTCTCCGGTTCAAATAGCAAGAGGCACGAGGCAGGGGTGCCCTCTTTCCCCTATTATTTTCGCTATGGCCATGGAAACGCTTGCGATTGTGATTCAAGAGAATCCTAACGTGTTGGGGGTTTCCTGTGGTCCCAAGATGCACAAATGTGGCTTATTTGCCGACGATTTAATTCTATTTCTTACGTCCCCTCTGATCTCTATTCCCAATCTAAATACGATCCTTGATGCCTTTGGGGCTATCTGGGAATCTTCCTCACATCTAAATTTGAAACTCTATACACCCGAAATTACCCCCCCACGTATCGTAAATTGGAACAAGACTTGTAGT
Source organism: Rana temporaria (assembly GCF_905171775.1). Classification (NCBI taxonomy): domain Eukaryota; kingdom Metazoa; phylum Chordata; class Amphibia; order Anura; family Ranidae; genus Rana; species Rana temporaria. Next base: position 226,260,092 of record NC_053493.1, read on the forward strand.
CTTGGTCTAGACTCAATTTGTCTTGGCTAGGTAGAATAAATGCTGTAAAAATTACCCTGCTTCCTAGGCTTCTCTATCTTTTTCGAGCCCTCCCGATCCCTTTGAGGAAGGATCACTTGAAATCCTTCCAAAGCAACATTTTGAAATTTGTTTGGGGAGGGTCGGGTTATAGGATTAAACAGCAATCTCTCTTCCATTCGAGGAAACAGGGTGGCTTAGGGTTGCCCCACTTATATAAATACTACTTGGCATCAAGATTGGCTCAATTCTCCATACTTTTTACTAAATGGGATAAACCTGATTGGGTTCAGATTGAACGACAGGCAGTACCTCTACACACTCTGGATTTCCTCTCATGGATGGTCCCCAAGTCGAGACCCCCTATCCTTGCCCCTACCCTTTCTCACTCGTATGCGTTATGGGATAAATTGAAATTGAATTCTAACCTCACATCTGATGTTAAACCCTTATCTCACCTCTTTCGTAATCCTATTTTTCCCCCCGGATTGGATATACAAGCTTTTCGATGGTGGCTTGATAAGGGACTGTATCGCCTGGGTCAGTTTTTCACCCCTAACGGCCCTGTTTCCCTAGCCTATTGTGTACGTAAATTTGAACTCCCGCCTTCTGAGAGATTTCGCTTTTTTCAAATTAGTCATTTTTTACATAGCATTTGGTCCTCCAAGCCGTCCCCTCCTAAATTCACAGATTTTGAATTGTTCTGTAGTCAGTCCATCGAGGGGAAAGGAGGCATATCGATTATCTATGCGTCACTTTCCTTACCGTCCACTAAGTCCTCCTTCATGCTAGCCTGGGAGGAGGACTTTCAGTTTAAGTGGAGCCTGGAGACCTGGCAGACAGCTGTTTTCTCTGCTTTCAAAAGTATCATTAACATTTCTCTCATGGAAGCCAGTTTGAAGGTCATAACTAGATGGTACTGTACTTGACTCCCTCTAAGTTGGCTAGGATTTTCCCCTCAGCTGACCCTTTATGTTTTAGGGGTTGTCAGTTGTTGGGCTCTTTTGCACATATTTGGTGGGAGTGCCCTAGAATCAGGCCGTTTTGGAGAAAAGTTATTTTAACTATTAAGAAGGTTACTGGCTACGAGATCGCAGGGCACCCAGAGTCCTTCTTGTTGAGCGCGCACCTTCCTGGAATTTCTACACAGATGCGCAGATTTATTCATTTTATTTTGCTCGGTGCAAAGATTACTTTGGCCAAAGCATGGAAACTACCGAGCGTCTCTGGTAAGGCGGCGTTCAGGAAGATCTCCTGGATCATGTGCCAGGAAAAGGTGGCCGCCATGTTGAATGATTCAATGCCTAGTTTTGAATTGATCTGAAGTCCATGGGCTCAGTATATGGGTATATCGCTCATCCCAGGAACCTAGGTCAATTTTTTGCTTGATTATTTTCCGCTTGATTGAGATGATATCTTCCCGTCGTGCACTCCCCCCTTCATTCCCCTACTCCCCTTTTCTCTTCTTATCTTCTTGCTCTTTTTCGCTTTTTTTTTTTTTTTGAGCTTTCCCTTTCTTCTCCCCTTTTTTTTTTAATTTATTTTCTTTTTACGTACTACTGTTTTATGTGGCTTTCATTCCTGCACCATTATGTTTGGAGATGTACTGTCTATTTGTGGATCCTCCCCGGTGTGGGGTGGTCTGGGGTGTCCCCACCCATCTGCACAGTGAGTTCCCTTTGGGGTGCTGGTGGTTGGGGATCCTCCGGTTATCCTACTATCCCGGGCCTATGGCAACGGGGTTGGGGTCTCTTATGAGGATTTCTTAGTTAGGGGGTTGGCCGGATGTCCTCCTCTCCTTTGAATCTTAGGGGTTGACCTCTGGGGCTTTTGTATTTTTATTGTTTGTATTCTTTATGCAACCCCTTCATTCCTGGATCAGGTCTGCCCTTGTTTATAACTTGAGACTCACCCAGTAGTCAACCATGAGCCTGTATCTCTTCTGTTCTGTTTTTTTTTTTTTATGTCTGCAGGAATGGCTGTTTTATGTATTGTTTCTTCCTTTTTTTTCTTTTGAAAATAAAAACCTTTGAAAGTAAATAACTCCTAGCCACTTTGGGCGTCTACCTTCCACACAGGAACCTATCTATGAAGTCTAACACAGCCTACTGCTGGGTAGACAGTGCTGGTCATACAGCATAAAACAATAGTCTTTTGATTTTTATCACACAGAAAAATCAATCCTCTCCTCACCTTCTCAGGAGACTTTCAGTACGCTGCTCTCCTACTCACAAAGCCTTAGGAATGATGCAGCAAATTAGTGGTAATCCTTTGGGCTACTTTTAGAGGCCTTAATTGCCTCATTCTGAACAGCTGAAGTTTTTTAATGGCCTTCAGCCTTTCTCTGGCTATTTCTCGCAGCCGACGCCTAATAATGATTAGTGTATTGTCTAAGCAAGGCAGAAATGTATGTCCCGTTTGTGACAACACCCACAGATTTACCTGACTTCCTGTCACAACGTAAAGAGTGCCCCCTTGTCCTCAGTATTGACCGTTAAGTGAATAACTCAACACCAAGTTCACTATATGGACCGCTTATATATTTGTACATGTTGATCATACCCCCCTTAAACTCCTCTTCTCAAGAGTGAATAAATTCAGTTCCTCTAATCCAGGGATATGCAATTAGTGGACCTCCAGCTGTTGCAAAACTACAACTCCCATCATGCCTCTGCCATTGGGTGTCATTCTTGTGGCTGTCAGAGTCTTGCTATGCCTCATGGGACTTGTAGTTCTGCAACAGCTGGAGGTCCGCTAATTGCATATCCCCGCTCTAATCTTTTCTCATAGCTGAGCTCCTCCATGCCTCTTATCAGTTTGGTTGCCCTTCTCTGCACTTTCTCCAGTTCCCCAATATCCTTCTTGAGAACTGAAGCTCAAAACTGAACTGCATATTCCAGATGAGGTCTTACTAATGATTTGTACAGCTGCAAAATTATATCTCTCTCTCTGGAGTCCATACCTCTCTTAATGCAAGAAAGAACTTTGCTCGCTTTGGAAACCGCAGCTTGGCATTGCATGCCATTATTGAGCTTATTATCTACCAAAACCCCCAGATCCTTCTCCACTACGGATCCTCCCAGTTGTACTCCTCCTAGTATGTATGATGCATGTATATTCTTAGCCCCCAAGTGCATAACTTTACATTTATCAACATAAAACCTCATCTGCCACTTAGTCGCCCAATTAGACAGAGCATTGAGGTTGACTTGTAAATTGGCGACATCCTGTAAAGACGTTATTCCACTGCAAAGCTTGGTGTCTTCTGCAAAGACAGAAATGTTACTTTTGATCTCAGACCCAATATAATTTATAAAGATATTAAAAAGTAAGGGTCGCAACACTGAACCTTGGGGTACACCACTGATAACCTTAGACCATTCAGAGTATGAATCATTAACCACGACTGTCTGAATTCTATCTTTTAGCCAGTTTTCTATCCATTTACAAACTGATATTTCCAATCCTGTAGACTTTACCTTCCACATGAGCCGTGTGTGGGGAACTGTATCAAACGTTTTTGCAAAATCCAGGTATACCACGTCCACTGCCACGCCTCTGTCCAAGGTTTTACTTACCTCTTCATAAAAAGAAATCAGGTTTGTCTGACAACTTTTGTCTTTCATGAATCCATGAGTCTGTTGCTTAAATATTTTTTTTTCCAGCAAGAACTCATCTATGTGGTCTTTTATTAATCTCTCTATTTTACATGATTGGTAAATTAAGTGAACACAGCATTGCCTTATTTATTAAATTCAGGGAACAATTTTTACTCTTTTAGTATATAAGCCCCACTAACTGAGCTAATCTTCAGTGTAGAATATCAGATTAATGTGAATCTAGTGATAGTGCAGTGTAGTTTGACCATTCATTTTTACTTTAGTGTCAGTTTGTTTTGTCAGGGCAAGTTTCCTGCAGTATCTTTCAGTGCATTATTGCACGTTTAACGCAGTGTATTTCAGTGCATTACTGCATGTTTAACACAGTAAATTTCAGTGCATTACTGCACATTTAACACAGTATATTTCAGTTTGTTACTGGTCATTTAACACAGTATATTTCAGTGCATTACTGCACATTTACTACAGTGTATTTTACTGTGTTACTGCACGTTTAATGCAGTGTATTTCAGTGCATTGCTGCAGGTTTAATGCTGTATTTTTTAGTGCATCACTGAACGTTTAACGCAGTGTATTTCAGTGCATTACTGCATGTTTAACGCTGTATATTTCAGTGCATAGGTGCACATTTAACACAGTACATTTCAGTGCAGTATATTTCAGTGCATGTGTGCACATTTACTGCAGTATATTGCAGTGCGCCAGTGCAGTTTTACTGCCAAATATTGTAGTGTGTATCTGTGTAGTGAGTACTCAAATTAAAGTGCATCACATACCACTTTCCTTTGATTAAAGTGCATCCACGTACACATTTCCACATCTTTATTACATTTTGGTAATAAGCAGCCCCCATCATGTCTGGGGGGCCAACAAGGAGATAAAAATATAAAGTGATTCAGCGCTGGAAAAATATAAATACAAATAAAACTAAATATGCAAGCCAGCACTGCAGATATAATCCAAAAAAATATCTCGAAGTGAATAAGTAAATAATTAGTGCAGCGCAAGTGAAAAAAACTAAAAATACAAAATTATAACACAATAGTTCAAACTATTTAAATAGAGTCCATAAAGAGTGATAAAGGTGCTCCGAAAAACACAATAGTGATAAATGGTGCAGAAATCTTCGTCAGATCTGTGACCCATAGGACAGGATTATCCTCCACCAAGGCTAATGGGTGGCCTCTCACCTCAACACTTCGACCTGTGGCTAGGTCAAAGGGCAAAAAGCAAATTCTCCACAGAATAGTAATCAGCTTACATGGGCTCAACTCCGAATCGACCACCAGATGGAACCAGCGAGTAATATGCAAGGCAACACTCTTCCATATAACATTCAATGGACCGGAAAAGGAGTAAGAAAACAATCTAAGTGCTCTCTGCTTAAAACGTTTAATGAAGATAAAACATAGGATAAAAACTCACATTGTCCTGCACTCTAACCGAGTGCAGGTAAGACAGCAAATACCGGAGCTCAGCGTCCGGATCGATGTAGACAGCGGGTGAGGTCTCTGTGAGGCAAACGCGGGTGACGTCGACGTAGCTCCTCCCCCTCGTACGCGTTACGTCCCAGTGTGGGCGGGACTTCATCAGCGTGGGGCGGGGATCAACGTAAACGTCCCGCAGCACAATATATACCATGCGGTTACCATAGCAGCACCAACATGGACCTAATTAACTAGCGCCATCTTGTGTCTGCAAAGCAGAACATCAGACAAAGGATAAAAATCCTAAGGGGCAAAGTTACATTGGGTAATAACATTAAAAATGGCCTAAGACTAGCGCCATCTTGTGTTTATAAGAAAAACACCAGACAAAGGATACTCAAATCCTAAAGGACAATAATCAGGCAATCAAATTTAAAAAACAGAAATCGGTAACAGAATTAAAAATTAAAAGACGTCATCCGCCCTTACCTCACCTAAACCTTAATTGACATCACATATTCACAATATATAACTGCATTGACGTTTATACAATATAAAAGCAGTTAAAGTTAAATGAACATATAATTTTTTTTTTATAAAAATATCCAAATATGATTCAAATAACTATATAATCCCCAATACACTTCTCAACGGTTAGATATAAAACAGTTGAGATCGAACTCGACGTTCAATCCCAACGGTACAGAAACCTTCATCTCATAGATCCAATACGATTCTCGTCGACTCAATTGTCGAATATAATGACCTCCTCTCCAGTGTCTGGAGACTTTCTCTATACCCCAGAATTTAAGGCATTTGGGGTCCCTCTGATGATGGTCTCTAAAATGTTTAGATACGCTGTGGGTCTTGATGCCACGCTTAATGTTGCTCACATGCTCGCCCACTCTCACGTGCAGCTCACGTGAGGTGCGCCCCATGTACTGTAACCCACAGTCGCACTCGAGCATATAAACTACGCCCTCTGTTGCGCAGGTGATTAGCTGCTTAATCGGATACTCTACATGGGTTACATTGGAAACAAAAGTTTTGCGTTTTTTGATATTCCGTTTTGCATGCTTGCATGTGGCACACCTGCCGCAAGCATAAAACCCTGACAAGAAATTAAAAAGCCTGGGACGAGGGATGACAGGAGGATCAGTGACTCCAGGGGCCAATCTATCTCTCAAAGACGGTGCTTCCTTATGAATAAATTGTGGGCGCTCTGGAAGAGCAGGACCAAGAATTAGATCTCCCTTTAATATCGGCCAATATTTGGCAAAACATTTTTCGAATGCTTTATGTTAAACATTAAAATCCAATAGCATCTTAAAATTTGTTTTTCCTAAATCATCTTTGGGAGGGTTATCCTGTATCATCAGATTTCTATCTGCGGTCCTAACTTTTTCTATTTCTTGCTCTATCAAGGGCTTGGAATATCCCTTTGCAACAAACCTAGTGGCCAGCTCACGGGACTGCACCAGAAAATCAGACTCCCTGGTGCAGTTTCTCCGCAATCTCACGAATTGGCCACGAGGTATGTTACACAGCCACAATCTGTGGTGGCAACTAGTCAATGGGATATATCCATTCCTGTCCACCAACTTAAAGTGGTTTTTAGTCACCAATCTAGATTCAGACTTAGATATCTCCAAGTCACGAAAGGTCACCTGTTCCGTAGAAACGGTCCAGGTCAGGACTATACCCAAATGGTTAGAATTCAACCTTGTCATGAAGGCATTCAAAGATGGCATATCGCCTTCCCAGATAAGCACCAAATCATCTATATACCTTCGATAACAGCGAAGCTGAGACGGCATGTCATGGAAGATCGCATCTCGCTCCCAGTGGGCCATAAATAAATTGGCCACACTGGGAGCGAAACAAGCCCCCATTGCCACTCCGCAGCGCTGAAGAAAAAACTGCTTATCAAACCAAAAATAGTTTTTAAGTAAACAAAATTCCAAACTATCCAAAAGGAAACGAACATGCTCAGGATCCAGATTGGTGGAATCCAGAGCCCATGCAACTGATGTAAGGGCTGCATCGTGCCCTATAATGGTGTACAAAGACACCACATCAGCTGTCACCAGTATCGTTTCAGATGTACACGTGATGGAACTCAAAATTTGGATAATTTGCTTAGTATCTCGTAGATACGCAGGCAATTTGCAAACTAACGGCTGCAAAAACACATCCAAATACTGCCCTAATCGGGAACTGACTGAATCGATCCCATTCACGATCGGGTGGCCTGGGGGCCGTTCTGCATTTTTATGCATTTTGGGCAAGAAGTAAATAATCGGGGTCCGACAATAATAGGGATCTAGGTAGGCAGCTTCCTTCTTATTAAGGATCCCAGATCCTTTACCTCTCTCAATCAGAGTATGGAGATCATTCTTAAAGTTCACCATTGGGTCGCCTCGCAATAAGAGATAGGTATCATGGTCCCCAAGTAGCCTACTCATTTCCTCAAAGTAATAAGTCCTACTGAGGACCACCATTTAAATAGTTTGAACTATTGTGTTATATTTTAGTATTTTTAGTTTTTTTCACTTGCGCTGCACTAATTATTTACTTGGCCAACAAGGAGAGGCAGACATTCCCATGGCACTGTAAGGGGGCCAGTAAAAAATTTGTCCACAGGCAAATGTGGATGTGGTCTGTCCTCAGGCAGGACATACTTTCCTCTGTTTAGTGATGTTGCCTTTGCTATCCAGCCACAACATGCAGAGGAGGTGGTGAACTGGCTTACTGAACCATCCTCATCCTCCTCCTCCTTGCGTCACCCAGGCAGAGACTGGTGTGCAGTCCCTTGCAGCTGCCAGAGTGTCTTATTCTGCCTCCTTGTCCACAGCTTTTCCAGTCATAGCCCCAGCATCAGGCATGGAGGAGTCAGCTGAGTTATTTAAACACGGTGTCAGCCACTTTCTCGTTGACGGTGCACAGTCATTAGTTGATTTAGATATTGGTTCTGAGGTTGAGGAAGGTAGGGTTATGAGCCTACAGAGAGGGGAGAACACTGGTAAACAGTTCCCCCAGCCGCAGCATATTGCCAAGTTGTCTTCAGTGATAATGAGGATGGAGGGGATGATGACAATGAGGTCACTGACACGACTTGGGTACCGAATAGAGCAGAGGAGGAAAGTGAGGGTGAGGCACAACCCCTAAGAGGCAGCCATCGTGGAAGAGTAGAGAGCAGCCAACCTATTCCACCAGATTGTGGAGCTGTTATCTCCCAGCCCACTTCCCACAGCTCAGCTGTTTGGGCCCTTTTTTAGCAAAAAATATGCAAGCATAATGGGTAGCATTGTATGCTTATGACATATGGGGGGAAACAGTTAACCATAGAAACAACAGGTTGATATGGTGAGGCACCATTTTTGATCAAGGGGATCTGAAGGAAAGACCAATCTGCCTCCATAGGGTGGAGTTTAAGTGGATCAGTAGAATTATTGTCAGCCGGGACAATATGCCATTCTTTAATCAGTTCTAAGCTTGCCTCTAGGTTTCAGATTGTAATAGATTTTCCCTGACGTTCCCTAGTATGTTTTGTCGGGAAACCCATCGGTATCCTATGCCATTATTATGCAGTGCTTTGGTGATATTTTTTCAATAGCCTCATAGATAGGCCCGAGGCCTCACCCATTGAGTTCGACAGAGCTCACAGAGCTCTCAGGCCTAAAGCCCCAGATGATACCCCCCCGAGGGATATAATCTGTTGTCTCCCAAACTATACTTTGAAAGAAGATATCCTGCAAAAGGCGAGGCAGAATGACCAGATTACTTTTAATGAGACCACAATTCAGCTCTTCCAGGACCTGTCCCCTATAACACTGCAGAACAGGAGAGCCCTTCGTCCATTGCTGGATGTTCTGAGGGGAAAGGGACTTACATACAGATGGAAATTTCCATTCGCGCTACAAACTACATATAATGGCAGACAATATCTGCTCAAGACCCCTGATGATCTTCAGAAATGTTGTGAATCCGTGCAAATTGCCCCGGTGGAACTGCCTGAATGGTATGCGGACTTCCGACTACCACCAGAAATCAACAACCATCCGCCCAGGCAGGGCCCGTCTCCCGCTAAATCTCCTTACAGACAGGGCACCCCTAGAAGAAACGCAGGCTGGAACGATCATAACTCTCCGGCTGCTAAAAGCCCCAGGATGTGAGGTCTGTAAGGATTATCCCCAGATCATTGCCTAGTTCATCCTTTCTTTCTCCTGTTCCCCTAGGATGACCCTCATTGGGTTAAACAGTTCTGCCAAAATGCCCTATTCTTTAAACCTGCTCCGAACTTTCGATTGACATGTTGGAATCTTACACCTATTACAGAGGTAATTTAAACTCTCTCCACTAGATGGCAGTGGGCCACTAAAAGTGCACAGTTAGCACGCATTTCCCACAACGCTCGATAACACAGCATCGACAGTACCTAACGAACTGTCCACTCAGACAATCCTTGTTTCAAAGGCCGGCAAGATGTCCTGTTCCTGTTGCTAAGTAATCTCCCACTACCCAGCACAACTGAGACTTTCTTTCCTGCGGGGAGCTCATCTGGAATTGCAGAACTGACTATGTCCCCCAACGGCTCTCAAGACCGCAGAGATGTTGACCCCTTATCCTTCACTTATAACGCGCTCCTCAGAACTGGAGCCTAGACCGAAAAGCTTGTATTGAATTTCGATCAGACCTCTCTCATTCGAGGCAGGAGCTGTTTAGTGGGGGGTCACTCTTACTTTATAGCCCCAGGATCAAACTTACCTGCAACTTCGTTAGATATCCCAGGGACTCTTTTTCTAACAATACCTACACAATTTTTATTTATTTTGCCTATTTTGTAGTTTTTCTTTTTTCTGTCTGATTCTTCTCCCTCTGACAGATCTTCAGCCCCAGGAAATATGACACTTCAGGAATACCTGGGGATCTTCCATCCAAACCAGATCCTCTACAGATTCTGATACCAGGCCCTTGCTGAATATTGCCTGGTATAGTACCTGAGACATTCCTAATATGCACTCTGTTAGATGGGTTATATTTTTACAGGGACAACGTTCACTTTATAGCTCTAAGATCAAACTTTCCTGCAACTTAGTTGGATCATCCAGGAATTCTTCTTCCAACAACTCCTGCTCGATTTTTATTTACTTTGCCTATTGTGTATTTTTTTTTTCTTTTTTCTGTTTGACTCTTCCCCCTCTGACAGATTTTCAGCCTCGGGAACTGTATCATCTTGGGAAACTCCAGGTCTCCTCGACCAAATCTGATCCTCTACAGACCCTGGCGCCAGGCTCTTTCTGAACATTGTCTGGTACAGTACCTGAGGCATAACTAACATACACTCTGTTGGTGGGGTTACACTTTTAAAGGGACTACGTAGATTAAGGGATTACAAACTACTCCCATGATCGTGTTGAACATTGCTATTTTTGCTGTTTGGACACCCCTCTGAAATAGTTAGGTTGACTTAAAAACTGTGACAATGGGGCACCGGCGCATGGAGGGCTATTTTACTTCCGATTCCATATGTCCGTGCCTTTATAATGTAACTAGTAGGCAGAACTGCATTTGGTCACTCCTGGGGAAATGTTATTTTGGTTTTAATGTTATTTTGGTTATATCACACAGTTACCAACAAAATTTTATTTCTGGCATACTCTTTTTTGGGTTGTAATGTATACATGCTTAATTATCACCATTAACACTTTCTCCCTGGAACCTCCTGTTCCCTGATATACACACTCATAGTCTCCATTGACTTTATACATCCGCCTTGGCACCTCCCACTTTCCCCCACTAGAGACATTAAAGGTGCGCACTCTGGGACACCTGATATCTCTGCGCTTTCACAAGCGATACCCAGAGTGTAGTCTCTATTTCAGTTTAATACCTCCCTTGGCTTTCCTACACACATTACCCTTTTTCCCTCCCCCCCTCAACCAACCCACCTCCCCCCCTACCCCGCTCTCCCCCCTCCTCCCCCCTTACCATCCTTCATTAGATACTCTTGAGGATTTTCTGCGTCCACATCTTTACCTCTTCTTTCCAGGATGTCATATTCCCACTTAGGCAAATCCCCCACAGTTATTTCCCATAACGTTAACAGCCTCAACGTACCCGAGAAAAGAACAAAACTGCTGAGAGAACTCAAAAAGGCGAACCCTTCCGTAATTTTCCTCCAGGAAACCCATTTTTAAGGTCCAATCATTCCTAAACTCACAAACGACTTCTTTACTAAGGCATATCACGCCACAAACCCCCTAGCAAAAACTAAAGGGGTCTCTATTTTACTGAGCAAACACTCCCCATTTGAATTGTCTAACCAACTTTCAGATCCAGAAGGTAGATTTATCTTCCTCAAAGGTACATGGGGAGGGACACCGGTTACACTGGCAAACGTGTACTTTCCAAATTCTGCCCACATTACATTTTGCACCAAAATTAATTCGGAATTAAAATGGTTCGCTGAGGGTTGTATCATACTTGGCGGGGATTTTAACATCCCCCTCTCCCCTTCACAAGATACCTCCAATGGACACTCCCATGTCTCCTATAGGATACTGAAGAGGATTAAGACCTTACTTCAGTCACTTAAACTGGTAGACACTTGGAGACTCCTACACCCCACAGGCAGAGATTACTCCTTCTTCTCCCCTCCCCACAGGAAATATTCTAGACTAGACTTGATCTTTGTATCTCAAAGGAATTTAACAGCACTATCGAAGGTGGAAATAGGCATTATTGCGCTCTCTGACCATGCCCCTGTTGCTGCAACACTATCGCTAGGAACTAAACAGAGATCCCCGTTCAATTGGAGGCTTAACGCATCCCTGCTAACAGACCCGTCCATCCATGACAGTATCCGAAACTCCATTGTAACGTATTTCAGTCTGAACAAGGACTCTGATACAAATCCGCTCAACAACTGGGAGGCACACAAAAGTGTTATAAGAGGAGAGCTCATTAGTTGGGGCACGAGACGTAAGAAGGAGAGGGCAGAGGAGATCACACGCCTTTCAAACACTATAGCCAAGCTTGAAGCACTACACAAGAAATCACTTTCTGATGGGGTAATGGATGATTTGATAAGACATAGAAAATCCCTTACACAAATACTGACGTTCCAGACACAAAAATCCTTGTTCTTTAAAAGAAAAAAAATAGCCGCAATTTTTCATGATTTTTATGCAGGCCTCTATGACCTTCCCCCACAACATAAACCACATCATATACATTCCCCCAAAGAAGAAATGATCCGTCAATTTCTAATTGACAGCAAACTCCCTTCTCTTTCCCCTGCAGAGGTTTCCACACTAAATGAGCCCATCACCACTACAGAACTACAACTGACGATTAAGGAACTGAAGACAGGGAAGAGTCCAGGGCCTGACGGTTACACATCACAATACTATAAAACATACTCTCCTATCCTCACAGACCCGTTACTTAAGGCCCTGAATCACCTGGCACTGCAACCGCATGACTCCAGATCCCTCCTCTCAGCCCATATAGCCGTAGTCCCAAAACCAGACAAAGACCATACTGAAGCCACAAATTATAGACCCATCTCCCTATTAAATTTGGATATAAAAATCCTGGCAAAAATTCTGGCAAACAGGATCAAGCCACTCCTATCCAAAATCATAGGCCCTGAGCAGGTGGGCTTTATGCCTGGTAGGGAAGCCAGGGACAATATAACTAAATCATTAAACCTAATCCACCACACAAACATAGAAAAAATCGAGGGCCTTCTTCTATCCACCGATGCGGAGAAGGCCTTCGATAGGATCTCGTAGGACTATCTGTTCGCAATGTGCTCCCATATAGGCCTCAGAGGGAATATCTCAAATTGGATTAAGGCCCTATATCAAAACCTGACTGCTCAGATCAAAGTAAACACCTCCCTATCCGACCCCATATATATACGAAATGGCACCCGCCAAGGCTGCCCTTTATCCCCTTTACTTTTTATACTATCTCTGGAACCGCTCATTAGAACCATAAATCTTTCCCCAGACGTTAGAGGCTTCACAGTTCAAGATAGGGAATTTAAACTGGCGGCCTACGCCGACAACCTTTTATTTTTCATTACCCACCCACATATTTCCATGCCAAACCTATCCAAAATATTTAAAACATTCGGTTTCATCTCGAATTTCAAAATTAATCAGACCAAATCCGAAGCGCTTAATATTTCCCTCCCCCCAGACAAACTCAACTCACTTAAACAAAATTTCAAATTTAAATGGGAAAAAGATTCCCTGAAGTATTTGGGAATCAAACTCACCCCTGATCTGAATTCCTTGTTCAAAACTAACTTCCTCCCTCTACTGAACTCGATTTCAGGAGACCTGAGGAGATGGAATTCCAAATTCTTCTCTTGGTTCGGAAGGGCCGCTATTTTTTTTCACAATCAATTTTTATTAAGGGTTTTTCATTACATTACATGCTGATTATTTCTGTCGAGTGGAGTAGCATCATGAACAAAGAAACAAGACAAAGCAAAAGCAATTGTGGCGGTCAAACAACGCCATGCCAATTCTACAGGTTATAACTATACACTGTCATCAACAGTAGTTCTCAGGTGCTAAAAGAGGAACAAACCAGGAGTTCAGTGATATGTCTTTCAGAGATGGACCGCTCCCAGCTCCGGACACCCCCAGTAGGGATCAATACTGTGTCCCGAGCCCGAGGTGGCCCCTCACAATTTCCCAGGGTGGTCCAGAATCTCAGGGTAGGGCTAGTGGGGTCAGACAGTTCCTATCGTACCAGGATAGCCACAGATGCCACTTTTTAACGGCATCGTCTTTGTGTTTATCCCTGAATGCCAGTGTTTTCTCATAGGTGTAGTGTAGTTGTGTAGTCTGGATGACCTCCCCTATTGTGGGAGGTATGGGGTGTTTCCATTTTCGTGTAATGCAAAGCCTAGCAGATAGTAATACATGCAAGACAAGGTGTCTAGATCCTACTGGAAGTTGGTCCAAGTCGAGCGACAGGAGCGCCAGTCCAGGTTGAGGAGTGATAACAGAGTGCGAGGCGTCGGAGAGCATGTGGAATATCGATGACCAAAATTGTGTTAAGATGGGGCAGCCCCATAAAATATGGAGCAAAGTCCCCTGGGCTCCACATTTCCTCCAGCACCTATCACTCTGCAATCCACTAAATTTAGATAGTCTCTCAGGAGTCAAGTACCATCTATGGGTAATTTTGGTGGACAATTCCCAGAGGGTAGAGCAGCTGGTGACTTTATATGTGGCCGTGCAGGCTTTGGTCCATTGTTGGGTAGTATAAGAGCGACCAAGATCAGATTCCCATTTGAGCAGGGAGGTCGATTCAATGAAAGTGCACTTCTGCTGGAGAGCATTATAAAAGAGCGAAGTGCCTTTCTGGGTGGGCAAGGGGCTACTAAGATAGAGCCAGGCGGGCGAGGGTATGCTGCGGTCCCAATGGGGAGAAGCAGCCAGGAAGTGTGCAGTTCTAATATAAAGATACAAGTCAGACTCGGGTAAGCGGAATTCCCTTTGAAGGCTAGGGAACGATTTGACCTTAACAAATAGTATGCCACTTTCAAGCCAATTCTTGTAAGAAATCATGTTTATGTTGTGTTGCAGAGTCTCAATTGGGATTTTTAGGGTGGTGTTGCCGGAGTACCCACGACAGGCGAGAACAAATTTGTTCCACGTCCGGACAGTGGCTGACATAGTGGGGGAGACGAAGGGGAGACGAAGGAGGGGAGTTTAGTGCCTGATGTAGTAGATAGCAACCATGGGGCTAGGGCAGTGTTGGGGATGAGGGCAGATTCCATCTGTCCCCACAGGGTATGCGGTACAGATGAAAACCAGTCCTTGGATTGGGTGAGAACCGAGGCCATATAGTAGTGATGGAGGTCTACATACCCGGTGCCTCCTGCCTTGCGATGTTTGATAAGGGTGGAGTGGGCGCTTCTAGCCCTTTTTCCCTGACAAATGTAGGAGGCCAAGATAGACTGGAGGGACCTAAAGTACTGGGTAGGTATAATAATTGGGAGGGTCCTGAAGAGGTAAAGGAGTTGGGGTAAGTGAAACATTTTGAAGGCCGCTAATTGGCCCGTCCATGAGAGTTCCTGAGACGCTAGCTTGCGTAGATCATCCTGAAGTTTAGTACGAAATGGGACATAGATGTGGTGGAATAGATGGCTAGTAGATTTTGTCAATTGGATGCCTAAGTAAGTAATGCTATGATCCGCCCAAGTGTACGGATAGAGGTGTTGCAATAAGAGGCATGCAGGGGTGCTAACCCCTAAGTTCAGGATATGGCATTTAGATTCATTAATTTTTTAATAGGATACCTTACTAAAGCAAGCTAGCGTCTCCTGAACTGCGGGGAGTGAAGTGGCTGGGTCAGACAGCATGAGCACAACGTCATCAGCGAAGAGGCTGATTTTTTGCTCACGTCCTCCTACCGAGACACCAGAGATGAGTGAATTTGCACGGATGGTTTGGGCCAGCGTTTCCATAATTAAATTAAAGATCAGAGGGGAGAGGGGGCAACCCTGTCTGGTCCCATTGGTGATGTTGAAGGGGGATGACAAAGAATCAGCGGAGTACACTCGGGCCAAGGGGTTAGAGTACAGGGCCATTATTGCCCTATGGATCTGTCACGCGAATCCGAACTTATTGAGTACCGAAGACAGGAACCCCCAATGCACCCTATCAAACGCTTTTTCAGCGTCTAGAGACAGGAGCACAGAGGGGGTCCCAGTGGCCTCGGCCTGGTGGATGATATTAATCATTCGCCGAGTGGCATCGGAAGCCTGGCGGCCTTTTGTAAATCCCGATTGATCCATATGGATAAGTAAGGGGAGGATATCGGTCAGTCTGTTAGCTATCAATTTGGCATACAATTTAGCGTCGACATTAAGGAGGGAAATGGGGCGAAAGTTTTGGGGCGAGGTCGGGTCTTTGTCTTGTTTGTGGAGAGTCACTACTATCGCAGCCAACATATCCGGGGGGAATGATGAAGATGTGGCGGCTGAATTAAAGACTTCACAAAGAGTGGGACTCAGGACGTGGTGGAACTTCTTATAATATTCCCCGGTGAATCCGTCAGGCCCTGGTGACTTAGCGTTAGGTAGTTTGGCAATTGTGCGTTCTAGTTCGGCAGTCGTGAAAGGGGCATTAAGTGATGCTACTTGGTCGTCAGAGAGCGAAGGAAGGCTAACTCGGTCCAGGAAGGTCTTTATGTCGTGTAGGGAGGGTTGAGTGGTATTCCCTTCAAACTGTATGTTATAGAGATCAGCATAGTACTTGCTGAAGGCATTCGATATGTCGTGCGGCTTCATCAGTTTCTCCTTGGTGTGAGGGTGGTAAAGGTAAGGAATTTTTGCTTTAAGTCTGCGGCCCCGTATCTTTAGAGCCAGCATCTTGCCAGCTTTGTTCCCTGTGGCGTAGAATGTGGCCCTGACCTTTGTACATGCCTTTTCAAAGGACTCTAAAAGTAATGAGCGTAGGTCGTGTCTAAGGTTAAAGATTTTCGCTTGTAGGAAGGGAGAGGGTAGGGTCTTGTTCTGGGATTCAGCAAGTTCAATGTCAGCTGTTATCTTATCAATTTTCTGGGCCCTGGCTCTTTTCACCCTAGCCCCTAGTTGAATGAATAAGCCCCTGATTACAGCTTTGTGGGCAGCCCACACCACCACCGGATCCGATACTGATTGGGAGTTTATGGAGAAGTAGTCCTCCAGGCCCTGTTGTATACGGCTAGTCATTGTTGGATCTTTGATTAAGGAGTTGTTAGCTCTCTAGAGGTATGAGTTTGTTTGGGGGGATCTGGTATCAACAGTGATTCTGACCGGGGCATGATCCGATCAGGTGGTGGGGTGGATCACCGAGGCTGAGACTCTTTGAAGAAGTGGCCTATCTGACAAGAACAGATCTATCCGTGAGTAGGTGTTGTGACGCGGGGAGAGAAAGGTATAATCGCGTTTGCTCGCATGACAACACCTCCACACATCAAACAGCTCATTAGACAAGATAAAAGCTTTCAAAGGGGACACACGTCTCTTAGAGCATGTGGTTGAATCCATATTCTGATCTGGGACAAGGTTAAAGTCCCCGCACAGCAAAAGATGTCCTTTCTGGGATCCCCTAACCTTTTTCATTACAGTCCTGAGAAACGACACTTGTCGCTCGTTAGGTGCATATAGGGAAACCAACGTGTATTGCACATTGTCAATCAGGCATAGTAAAATAATGTAACGGCCCTCCGGGTCGGATATGCTGTCTTGTAGTTGGAATGAGACCGTGTTTTGGACAGCTATCAGTACTCCTCTCTGTTTCTTCGTGTAACATGAAGTAAAAATGTGGGGAAACTGCTGGTGGTGGCAGTGGGGGTGTGAGACTCGTATTAGGTGAGTCTCCTGGACGCAGAATATATCGCAGTTAAGTGATAAGGCCGTCTTCCACAAGGAGGAGCGCTTGACTGGATGGTTCAGTCCTTTTGCATTCAAGGATAGTACTTTGAAGGACATGGTGCTGGAACAGGGGTGAGGGTGCAGAGTAGAGACTTACGGTTAGCAGGCGATGTTCAACTGACCCTCAGACCCCCAGAAAATGTTGCTGTAGATAAAGGTACGGCAGGAAGGCTCTCTGAAGTCAAAGAAGGGCGACTGTGGACGTGGGTCGTATTCTGGACGTGCTGTGGAGTGCAAGCTCCTGTACGAGAACTACTGAGCAACCAGAAAAAATAAACAAAAAAGGTATAGTAAAACAGAACAGTTCTGCAAAAGTAAAGAAAACTGGATTACAATGCAGCAATACCAATCAGCAGTGCAGACAAAACCGGCTGCTGAGTAAACTTGGGGAAAAGTTCAGGCTCAAAATGGTCAAAGGAAAGAGTAAGAGCAACAAATCGAACTGCTAGCCGGTGCATGTCGCACAGTAAACTAGGATAGGGACAGGCAGGATGATTCAGCGCTGCTGGGCAGGATGACGGCCTGTGTGGCTGGGGCTCTTGTGAGGTGGAGGATGGCCCCCAGGTTTATCATCATCAGCTTTTGGGAGCTCCGGGATAATGCCCCAGGATAGCAGCAGCTTGGTACCCCCCTCAATGGTGGAGATGGTGTGAGGGATCCCGTTGTGAGTCACCAGGATGGTAGCAGGGTGACGCCACTTGTAGATTATTTTTTGGTTCGCCAGGGCCTTGGTCACTGTTTTTAGCTGCCTCCTCATCTGCAGTGTATGTTGGGATAGATCTGCGTACATTTGGATGTCAGCATAGGGAGCAGGGAGACTTTGGAGTGCACGGGCTTTGAACAGGATTTGGTCCTTCGCCTGATAGAAATGTATCCTCAGGAGTACATCTCTCGGGACCGTGTCCGCCAGGTGGTGCGGTTTGGGGATCCTGTGAATTCGATCAATAGTCAGTTCAATGGAGGACAGGTCCGGCAGCAAGGTCGAAAATAGGGTGCTCAGAAAGGTGCGCAGATCTGTAGACAGGACAGTTTCAGGGACACCCCTGATTTTTATGTTGTTGCGCCTGGATCTGTCCTCGAGGTCTGCTAACTTCGATTTGATCCAGTCAGTGTCGTCTTTCTGGGTCATACAAGCATTAACCAAGTCATTTACAGTGTCAGTGCACTCCTCCATGTTCTCTTCTATGTAGGTCACCCTATCACCCATATGCTGCATGTCAGTGGAGAATTTCTGCATGAGGGAGGATAGGTTAGACATCAGGGAGGACTGTAGCAGCAATAACATGTCCTTCATTGTCGTGTCTAAGACAGGCTGTCCTGTCGTGGGGAAGGCCGCAATAGATGATTGCAGTGAGGAAATGGCGTCAGGGTTGTGGAGGCTTGTACTCACTGTTCCGGCCTGTTGTGCAGGATCGAGGCGCATCCGCGCTTTCGCTGGGCTCCAGGTGCCAGGGCACAGTGGAGGAGAGCTGGCGTGAGGTGGGGATGACAATCCCCCTTCTGCGTCTCCCGGATCGCTGCTGGGGAGGTCTGTATAGGCCGTGGACGTTCGCCTCGCAGTCCCGCTGACGCCATCTTGGATGAGACCCCTCCGCGTCGGCTGGAACGATAGGGCCGTGAGCTTCTTGAGGTACCTCTCGTCCTTTCTTTTGCGGGACATCTTCTCCCGGGGCTCTGCTGAGTGTCTCCCGGTTAGGTGAGCAGTCGATGGTCTGGGGAAACCTGCCTGTTGTCGTCGCTTTGTTCCGGCTAGCGGGAGCTCAGGTTCTAGGCAGCCATTCAGCTTGCGCGCAAGCCACGCCCCAAAGGGCCGCTATTTTGAAGATGGTGGTGCTTCCACGATTGCTGTACCTCTTCAATGCTCTCCCAATCCACATCCCAAACTCCTTTTTTGCTAAACTCCAATCAGCCCAAAGAGGATTCCTCTGGTCAAATATAAAGTCTAGAATCTCACTGAAAATTCTTAAATTGCCCAAAAACAGAGGTGGCTTGGGACTTCTAGATTACAAGAAGTATCACTTCGCCTCTCACATTACTAGGGTAATAGACTGGCACTGTAACAGCCCTAATAAGGACTGGGTGCAATTAGAACTGGCCTACACTTCACAATCTCTCCTTTACTACCCTTGGACCCTTCACTCCAAATCCTTCAAAAGTTCTTCCAATCCCCTCATAGCCAGCACCCTAAAAATGTGGCACAAACTAGCTGCACCCTACAATCTAGCTACGATTCCAGGCCCTCTGACACCAATTATGGGAAACCCCGATTTTCAGCCAGGACAGAACCAAAAATCTATTCCATACCCTACTCCTTCTAATAAATTTTTGGTTACTAACTGTATGGCGGGTAATGTGGTTAAATCTTTATCTACCCTGCAATCTGAATATGGGGACTCTGCACCAAGCCCTTGGTTCTACTTACAACTTAGGAATTTTCTAGTAAACAGCAAACACAAAACCTCTTACCTCCGGGGTATGACACTTCTAGAAGAAATCTGTCACAAGAGATCCCCTGTACTCAAAACTACTTCCCTGGCATACAAATGGTTGATCTTACGTGATTTTTTAGATAGTAACAAACACAAGAAGAGATGGGAAGGAGACTTAGACAGACAATTCAGTGAACGCCAATGGGAAACAGCCTGCATATTTGCACACAAATGCTTATTAAGTACCAAACATCAAGAGACCTCATATAAAGTACTCACTCAGTGGTACATTAAGCCTGCGAAAGCTCACAAGTGGTACCCGGCAATCTCTGACACCTGCTGGCGTTGTAAAACGGAAGTAGGCACCTTCTTACATATTTGGTGGGAGTGCCCCCGGATTCGCAGTTTCTGGGATGAGGTTTCCACATGGATTAAACATATAACTGACACGGAAATCACCCAGGATGCCGCAGCATGTCTACTGCATATTAACTCTTTATCCATAAAACGATATAAAACATCTTTGACCAGACACCTACTTACAGCCGCAAAATCACTGATTCCATTACACTGGAAAACAGACAGGGTCCCCAGGGTCAGAGATTGGCTGGAAAAAGTGAATTACATTTACAAAATGGAGGAGCTGGTGGCAATGAAGAACGAACGTAGTTCCGCCTTCATTGAGAACTGGTCCCCCTGTGTAGATTTCATCTATTCAAAAGAATACGAACTACTCTTTTCTCGCTGACAGGACTCCCTTTTAGCCTTACTCCTTCAGTCTTTGTACTATAGCCTCTGGGAATGTTGCCTCTAAAATGATCCTCTGCTATGTGGTAGTAATGATTAACGATGTGCCTTTCTCACCCTCCTTTTGGTCTCCTTCAGATGGATACCGACCCTTTTGCCTCTCAGTCCAATACCCACCCTTTGTATCTATTTACATTCTCCCTCCCCCTCTCCTACCTCCCTCCCTTCCCTCCCCACCTTCCTTATTCCCACTATCCTATCCTAGTTGCCCTTCCAATTGTAATACATTTAATTACTTGTATTTGATACTGCACATTGATTTGTGTTACCCAAACTTATTCAAATGTATGCTATATTCGAATGTTGTTATGCGACAATCTCTGTACAATCTTACTTTTGCTTTAATAAACCTTGGATTGTGAAAACAAAAAAAAGATATTTTTTCCCGTTGAGTATCGTTGTTTTGGAGAGATCAGCATATAGTTTGACACCTACATGGGAGGGTGGAAGGGTTAGTGAATGCTTTGCTGCAGACATGAGCTATTATTTTATGTGGTAAAAATGTATCCTAGTTAGTACCTGTCTAGGAACCAATGTGAACATAAAGTTAGGTTAAGAAATTCTATGTGCTCTCTCTATGGCCAAATCTAAGTCAGAGATTAAAGGAAGAAGGGGCTTCATCAATTGTTGAATATATGGAACCAGTGCATCAAAAGCAACTGATTTTGGAATACTGCAGAGTTTAATATTGTTCCTTCTGGAACGGTCTTTCAGGTCAGCTATTTTCAGCTTCAGTTGTTGTAGTTCAGTATCATGGTGAGAGTGAGCATCCACCATACCATTATGGACTGTGACCATTTCACTCATTTTTGTTTCTATATGAACTATTGTTTGCTCATGATATTGTACTGCATGAGAGTGTGGGGCTATAACTGTGGAAAGGAGCCTATTTTTATGGTCAATTTGGATACTGGCTGATCAGTAGCAGGAAAGGTATCTATAGCTGTATACATGCTTGATGCATGCATAGGGAGAGAGAAAGCAGAAGCTGACAGGCTGGAGGATAGGCTGGCTATTGTGGGCTTTGATTTTACAGGTCTCTGAAATGAAGGAGAAAGAGGAGATGAGGACTCACCCAGGTCACCATCATACAGGGGCAGGATGATATGATAATGTGTCTCTGCTATCCTCAGGAGAACTGCTCTGAGCACCACCGACACCATCTTGGCTGCATTCTGTGCTCTTGGCCTGGTAGAAATCAGTCAGCTTTTGAAGCTGATTAGGGGATTTTAATCACCAGGGCATGTTGCTCATGAGTGTGGGGAGATTCGCCAGGCTGTAGGGTTCAGAAGTAACCCCAATCATCAGGTTAAAGCCGATGGGTGAGTTGGAGAAACAGAGGAGCTCTAGTGAGTAGCGTACATCTGCTGAGCTGGCCAGACTTTCCCCATTGAGAGAGTTATTTAAGAAAGATGAAAATCAGTGCATGCAGCTCCATTGAAAGTTATAAAACAGTGTATAATAAAGGAGAAATGTAATGTTTGAAATGTGGTTTGTTATCTACTGATTTAAATTATATGATATACAAATGCTGTAAGGTTACAAAATAGCAGAATAAATTGGTAGAGTGGCTTAGGAAACAAAATGAACAACAGGTTGTACTCCACTTTGAGATAATATTGTTTTTGGACCTAATCTCTGCTTGTTATCTTATAACTACAGGTAAGCCCATATAAAAGCTTACCTGTAGGTACAGTAAATATCTCCTAAACATGCACCATTTAAGAGATATTCCAACATGTAGCATCTGGTGACATCACCGGCCCATGCGCACTGCACTTTCAATGAATGGTACACTTGGGTATGACACCCATTGAAAGTGCTGTACCACAATTGTGGCTCCTGTGCACATGTGTAGGAGTGGCGTCATCGTGGCTTGGCCATTCAAATGGCCTGAGCTCTTAAACCTGGAAGAAAAAAAACTGTTTACTACTACCTTAATTATTTAAATCCTGGTGGTCTTGAAAATGATATGAAGTAATTGGTTGAAAAAGGGTCCCCTACAGGTTTATGGATGTGCAGTATTGACCCATTATACTAAATTGAAGTTTTAATATATATATATATATATATATATATATATATATATATATATATATATATATATATATATATATATATATATGTGTGTGTGTGTGTGTGTGTGTGTGTATCCTCAGTTCAGTAATAGAAAGTTCATTATGAGTTATTGCAAGTTCCTTCATCAAAAAGTAGGATGTTAATGAGGTACTATAAACTGATGCCCCGTACACAAGAACAGATTTTCCGACTGGAAAACTGCTATGAGAGATTTTCGTCGGGAATCCCAGCTGTGTGTAAGCTCCATTGCAGGATCTTTTTTTTCCTGTCAGGAAAAAATCCTGGTGGGAAATCCGCTCGTCTGTATGGTTTTCCGACAGGCAAAAAAACGTGCATGCTCAGAATCAAGTATGAGATGGGACTGCTCTTTCTGGTAAAACTAGCGTTCATAATGGAGATAGCACATTCGTCAAGCAGAAAATTATTGCATCGTTTAATGCAGCGCATTCTTTCCTTCTTTATAATGCCTTTATATTGCTACGATAATGAACTTATTTTGCTGCTGATATTCACACATTCTGACAAACTGTTTTCTTTATTATTTCTTGTGATCTCATAAATATATATTTGTTTTTTTTAAGCTAGATCTCCACAATAATGTTTAATTTATTTGTATATTTTTTTTCAAAATGTAAGCAAGATCTGCATTTTTTCTGATTCTTTGCAAAAAAAATCTAGTGATCTCCATGTTTTTTTGTTTTTTTTGTGTGTCAAGTTACCACAATAACATTATTATCTTGTATTTTATAACCTCAAGGAGGTTGGTTGGTGCCCCTTGTTAATTACACATTGTATTTTTGAAATGTACCTGCCTACTCACAAACAAACTGTCCTCTTTTAAAGAAAAACACATAGGCATGTATTTACTGTAAAAATGTATTCCATGTATTCTGGCTCTTAACAAATTAAAGAGGAAGGCAATGCTGGAGAACTTGCTGCAATTTGCGAAGCCTTTGGACCCCAGGGAAGACATCAAGGATTTGAAAAAGAAAATTGGGAGCTTGAGGAGTCCATACAATTGGGATCACAAACTGGTCCTGGACTCCCAGAGATCAGGAACAGCAGCATATGACATATATGTCCCCAGTCTGTGGTACTACAACAGCCTGTGTCTTCTGTCAGATCAGACTGAAGCCAGGCCATCACTTTCTCAACGTCTTTGTAGCCCTCCCTACACCCTTCTTTGCAGCCTTCCCTACACGCTTACTTGGAGCCTGTGGCACTGGAGGTGGACAAGGCAGGAGGAGGAGAAGGAGGAAGAGGAGGTGAAGAAGGATGGATGACCTCACAAATGTCTGTACTTCTGGTTAGTTCACCCATCAACCCCATATTTAGGGCCTTAAAAATGACTGTCTCAATCGCCTGCATTTTTGAAGCAACTATGCAGGCATGGTCCTCTTGAGCGGTGGGGGATTCTTGGAGTGTGGCATGAGCCTCCCTAATGAGGGCCATTGCTGCCTCCTCCATGTTCCTAACCCTCTTGGTCCTTCTTGTTTGAAGGCCGAGGAGAGGCACCTGGGATCGGGCACTGGGCCTGGCCACCTCCTAGCTACCACTTCCCTGTTCCTCCTCCTGCCTGGCACTTTCCACACCCTCATCCTGGCTGAGCGCTTCCTGTGTATAAAAAAGGGACATCATTTTAGTTTTTGGTTCATCAATCACACAATTTTCAGCTCATGACTGTTGCAAATTGAATATTAATAAATATAAAAGACTATCATTCTGACCCCAGCAGTTTTCATTCATCTCCCAATCATTTTTGGCCACTACTGTCTATTGATATGTCAAACATTTTTTGCTCAAACATTAATTTCTTATCAATATTAACATTCATTTTACATCATTAATTTTAGGACAATAAATCTTTAGAAAAATACTATACCTGGCTCCAGCTGGGTACATCTGCTTCTTCCAGGATGTTAGGCTCAGGTTGCTCCTCAGAAGGCTCAGCTTGACTGGAGGGAAGGCTGCAGGGAAGAGGTAGCTGGTCGTCCAAAAAGTGCAATTTGTTGTACTACCACAGACTGGGTACATAAACATCCGCTGCTGCTGCTCCTGATTTCTGGGATTCCAGGACCTTATTTTGCTTACTCCTGTATGTGCCCCTCAAGTTTGCAATTTTATTGTCCACATCCTGAAGGGTTGCAGTGGGGGCCCGTGTCTGTACAAATTTCAGCAGGTTCTCCAGTGCTGCTGTCCTTGCTCCTCGTTTCTTGTGGATGGGGTTTGTGCTTTCCCACAAAGCAGGCAGCTCCCTGTACCTGTGCAGAAACTGACTGATAAAACCCTGTTTTTTTAAATGCATTCATTTTTCTGCAAGACAAAAAACAAGCCAAAAATACTAATGTCAGTGTAAACTCTACTAATCTTATCCCCATATAGGCCACAATCTCAAAGCAGTATAGGCCACCGATGACCCAAGTTAAAATGTTACCTTTGGTTTCACGTTCGTCGCTTATTCCTTCCTTAGCACACAGAACGTAGGTACAACACATACGTGTTAGCTTTATATACACTGTGCATGTGTGAAACTCTGACTGCATTGCCTGCCCCTGACCTTCTTTCTAGTATATTCCCCGCTCCTTCTCTTTAGGTGTGCAGTGGGAGACAACATGACGGAGACAGAGCAGGTGGCTGATAATTCCACTTACGACGAGGAAAGCCCGGAGCCAAAAACGTCCTGATCCAGGAGGAGATACAAGCAGTGCTTTAACTGGGCCGGAACGCGGCGGTACTCAGTTCCGCCACTTCCAAAAATGGCCCTGGAGAGTAGGAGAGTACCAGCACCTCTCCGTGCGCCCAGTACGTGGGTTTACAGTACCGGAACATAGCCAGTGGGCTTTTCGAGTTGCGGGCCGGTAATGTGTGTCAGACAGGCAGCGCAGTCACAATAGAAACTGTATGCCGCCCCGCCGGAGCCGACTCACTGCTGCCGAGTGCGCTCCTGGCTCCCTTTCCTCTGTCCTGTCACTCCTGTCCTGTGCGTTTCCTCGACCCCCCCCATGGAGGAGAGTTGGTTCATTCCCCGGCGTGCGCCACGTGACGTCACGCCGGAGGCGAGGTGAGAGGTGAGAGGAGGACTCGCGCAGGGAGCTGTGTCGGCGGCAAGGAAAGAAGCCCAAGTCATGAGGAGCCTCAGCTCAGCCTGCGTCTACAGTTCCTAGTGCTGCTACTGTCTGGATCCTGGACTCAGGACTGCAACAAAAGAAAGTAAGAAAATAATTGACTGTATTGGAGGGAGGGGGGGTTGGACTGAGATGACCATCAGTTTTTTAATAAAAAAAATAGCAGAAAAAAATATTTTTGAGTTATTTTGAGCTTGCCTTCTCTAACTAAAAAACCCCCCCATTAATTGCAGCCTCACTGTGCCACCAAACGCAGCCACTGTGCCCATGAAACGCAGCCACTGTGCCCATCAAACGCAGCCACTGTGCCATCAATTGTCGCCATTCTGCCCATCACACTCAGCCACTGTGCCACCAAACGCAGCCACTGTGCCATCACATGCAGCCACTGTGCGAACACACGCAGCCACAGTGCCATCAATTGTCGCCACTGTGCCATCACATTCAGCTACTGTGCCAACTCACACTCCCACTGTGCCATCAATTGTCGCCACTGTGCCATCACATGCAGCCACTGTGTCCATCAAATGCAGCCACTGTGCCATCACACGCAGCCACTGTGCCATCACACGCATCCACTGTGCCATCACACGCAGCCACTGTGCCACCACACGCAGCCACTGTGCCACCATCAATTGTCGCCACTGTGCCCATCTAATGCAGCCACTGTGCCCATCAAATGCAGCCACTGTGCCCATCACACACAGCCAAGGGTATTTTCATGTTCAGTATTGGGGGGGAGCACCGGCGCCTAATAGAGTACCGGCACCTCTTTTGGCCCACTTAAAGCACTGGATACAAGGCCTCAAATATGTCCTTTGCAGAGATGGAGGAGATGGTGGACATCTTGAGGTGGACAGACTATGATGGGAAGCATGGACCGTACAAGAACCCCAATGAGAGAAAGGTCAAGATCATGTCTAAAGTTGTGAGAAGTCTGCACATGAATTTTGGGGTACGACGATCCAAGGAGCAGCTGAGGAAATGCTGGTCAGATCTGAAACTGAGGGAGCATGACCAGTACAGGAGGATCAAGAGAATGCTTAAAAAAAGTAAGTATTTCTCCTGTCTTCCTATTATTAGAACTTGTATGTTGCTCCATGTGCTTTTCTCCACTGTTGGATAGTTTAAAATTGAAACTTTTAGGTTAGTGGGCACAATAATCGGTGGTAGGAAACATTGTTCCCCCACTACATACAATGTTTTTGTTAGATACAGGGTTAACTACATTTGGTCATGCCTATTTTTATTAAAAGAAGTTTAGAACATTGTTGTCTAGATGTGTTTGTAACTAGAATAAAATGCAACCTTGAATTTGTGTAAAGGGGAGGACACTCAGCAGCTGTTTACACATCTTTACTCAGGAGCACTAGTGTGGGACACCAGAATAAGCTTGTTTAGGGTGTCCCACAGAGGTGCTCCAGTGGATACTTGGGGTGTCTACATGTGTGAAACTTGGCCAAAAAAGGTAAAGTATTCCAGCTTTGGTAAGGGGAAAAATCATGTCTTCAGCTTGGAACTTTGCCAAAACTGACAATTGTACCCCACTTCCAAGCAATGTTTCATATTCCTATTTCTGGTGTGAAATATTTGTGTGCTAAGTATACCTTTTGTTTCATTCTCATAGGGCAGCAAAGACTTGGAGGACACCACTCAAAAGAGGACACCAGGAACCCAACACCTCCTAAAAAAGGGGACCAGAGAGAATCCCAAGCTGAAGATGTGGAGGAAGGAGAGGTGGATGAAGTGGTGGAAATTGTCACCACAACAGGTCAGTGTCTGTCATCACAGCTTCAGGTAAGAGATGTAGGCCTTCATATTTATAATACATTTTTTTAGGTGATGAACATGTTGGTGAAGAAGAAACTCCTTGTTTCACAAGTGCTAGTGCACACATTTTAATACAGAAAATCATGGTGTGTAGTCGAGAACTAGACATCATGAGGAATAATATCAATCTTATGGATCAAAAATGTAAGAACATTATTGATGTTTTGGGGTGAATCTAAAGAAACACAAAATTCCCCCCCTCCTTTTGTTTTTTGACACACTTTTTAAACAAATTTTACTACTTTTATCAAGCCAAATTTTGAAGATGCTCACAGTGTGTCAACATGTGATATCTCTCATCAGGGGATATCAATGTACGCATTTTGTGGGTACAACTCATTTCACGCCTGAAAAAAAAAAAAAAAGGTAATTAAAGCCAGATGTACAGTATATATTCGGAAATAATGTTTTTATAATGCACATGTGAATGTGCACGGAGTTAAATTTTGGAAAATTTACAACGTGTGGCTTCTTCTTTCTATGCTCAATACCATTTTTTCAAATAATTTGGTGTTTTCAGTGACAATGGGGTTATTTACTAAAGGCAAATCCACTTGGTACTACAAGTGCACTAGGAGAACCTAGGAGGCAGCTAAATAAAACACAAGCAGTAAATCAAATTCAAGATGATTACAGGTCAATTTTTTTATTTTTTACAAATACATCAAGAATCTTCTGGCATAGCAATGGCCCCCCTGCCCGTGAAATAGTCAATCACGGGCACCTTGGGGGGGCAAGCCAGTACGGCGAGCTTCCAGGGCCAGGATTGGATAGAGGTCCTGAATTGGGGTCTTATGCCTAACTGAGGGCATATAATTCGGAGAAGTTTTCCGGAGAAAGTTGTGCAGAACACAGCATGCCATGATAATGTGATTTAGTTTGTACTCTGCCATATTGATGGATGTGTTAAATAGGTGGAACCGGCTGGTCATTATGCCAAACGCATTACCAACCACTCTTCTGGCTCTGGCCAACTGGCAATGAAAAACCCTCCTCTCAGTGGTGAAGTTCCTCTGGGGAAATGGCCTCATGAGATGATTCCCAAGCCCAAACACTTCATCAGCAACAAACACAAACAAAAGTCCTTCCTCGTTATCTTCATCAGGTGACAATGCCAGGCCACCCCTCTGGAGACATCGGGAGACGTCAGTCTTGGGAAACACTCCACAATCAGACATCTGGCCATTCTTCGCCACTTTCACATATAAAAAATCATATGTCGCTGATGCCACAGCCATTATCACTATACTATGGAAACGCTTGTAGTTATAGTAGCAAGACCCTGAATGGGGTGGTGGGACGATGCGGACGTGCTTCCTGTCTATTGCCCCTCCACGGTTGGGAAAGTCTCACCATTGGGCAAACTGGGAGGCCACAGTCTACCATTCCTGTGGCGTAGAAGGAAACTATGGAGTCAAACAATAAAAAAATATATTAGCACTTTTGCACATAACATTTCAAGCAGATTTAACAAAAAAAAATTTTGGCCAACATCAGTATAACATTTATTTACGGGGTATTTAAAGACAAAATTATAAGGTCCACTTATCAGATTCCTCACCCCCTCTAATGGCCCATTGTAAAAATTGTAGGGGGGGGGTTCTTGCTGACTGCCACTCTGACTGAATACCTGACAGAATTCCTCATAGCCTGCCTTGCATACACACACTCAGACAAAAGTCCGCCCATCCAAAGTGTGGTGGCGTACAACACGTACAAACGGCACTATAAAGGGGAAGTTCCATTTCAACGGCACCACCCTTTGAGCTGCTTTTGCTGATCCTCATGTTAGTAAAAGTAAACCGGTCGTGTGTACTAGGTATAAGTGTTTGATGCTGTATAGGAGGTGGGATATTTTTTTTGGATGATGTAGGTGTTGTTCTTTTTACTTAAAAAAAAAAATCAACTAGAGGAAGCAAACTGGTATTAAGCCACTGCCACATAGTGTAAGAACAAAGGCATTCTCTGTTGTTTGGGAGGAAGTTAGCAATGTACAGTATTATCAGTATTAAGGGCACAATCAGAAGATAGAGACTTTTTTTCTCAGTTCAAACAAATGTGATTTTTATTATTATTATTATTATTATTATTATTATTATTATTATTAATAATAAAAAACACATTTGAACAATGTGCAAACGATCTAACTATGGACAAATAACTGTGATCCTATGAATCACAATGTATAACCATGTATTTATCCTCAAAGTGATAATAAAATAGATGTAACTTAATACTGAAAAGTGCATGTAATCTTTGTACATAAAACGTTTATGGCATGACCATCCCCTATAGCTAAGGCAAAAAAGTATAAATGCATACATTTGATAATCCCTACTCTGCTAGATTTCAGTAATATATAGCTAGGTTGTGGTAAGATGACAAATTACACTGCTTTCTACTTGCTGCATAATGGTAAGCAGCAAATCTTACAGTTGTACTTTTATTTGGATCTTAAAATGTGTTTAAAAAAAATGTCTAGAGTTATTGCACTACACAATTTTTGTTTTGAGTTTGTGACATCAAAGCAGAAGCAAGACCAATTATACACACTTGAAAGTGCTAAACTTTTGCTGCATTAAAATTATGTAATTTTGCTGCCAATATAATTTAAAAAGAGAGAGTGTATACAACAACATAATAAATTAGAAACCACATAAAAATGCTATTGCCTTGCAGCATTATTTGTCTTGTGTTGATATTATACCCATGTGTTTTGATAATCAGACCATTCTTGCAGAAACACCAATCAATATCAACCATTATTTATTGACCTAATGTCATACCAAGCAAAATATGTATATTAAAACAACTCTTGTCTGAGACTCAAGTTCCTTGATTTTTTCAGTGTAATGAAAGATTGAATGTCTGATAGGGAACACGTCAAGATAGAAATATCCAGAGCTTTCACTGCAGATGCAAGCACTGAGGCTGCCATACTTTTGTTTTTGCTACTGAATAAAGAACCTCCAGTCACTAATGTGGTATTAGTATTTTAAGCTGAGAGAAGTTCATCCTAAATGGTTCAGTGGTGCCAACTGTGGAAATGATAAATAATTTGGATCAACTTTTTCATGTGTTTCTACTCATTGGGGTGTTGTGTTGAGGGGTCACTCTCTCTCAGGGAAACCTCCCATAGGACTCTTGAGCTATTATAGAACTGAAAACATCTTCAACCTTGAGAAATCTGTTGCAGTTGCTGCCAACTAGGAAGAAGTGGTAAGTGACTGATGGAAGGAGAAGTATACACAAGAGCCCTCTCAGCTATCTCAACTTACAAACAGCCAATAACAGTAACAGGACCTTGATTACTAAGAATTTTAAATACTGCATACTTAGAGTATTATGACTGAACAGTTTTAATGCTACTATGCTACTGTTTCTGCTATTACTCCTCTGGTCATACATTTAGGAATATTTTTTTTTCCATTTCCCTTCCCATTCCATTCCCTTAATTTCCCTTTCATGTCTCTTATCTGCAAAGGCAGATTTTGGTAAAAAAAAAAAACACAGCTGTTTTATTGGCTGCAATGATCTATTGCCTCATCTGTTCTGGTATGATTACATATAAACCAACAGTGGTGTCACTATTATTTTTATTACTACAACTAATACTACTTTTCACTGTTTCTGATGTCTTTGGAAATAAAATCTGAAAAGCACTTTTTCCCTAGTGTGTGTTTTCATGATTTTCTCTTTTGTGAAATAAGACATGGCTGCAGTGCACAACACACAGATCTTAGAATTCTTACAAAGAACCACACTTTTCAAGAGGAGAATTTAATTTTGCAAAATGAGTCAAAGTAATAGTAAAGCTTATTTAAAAACAGGTTTCTACATCCACTATTTCCTTGGATGATGAATATAAATTCAAAAGCCTGGAAAATGCAATATTTTCCTCTATCATTTGAAAACATAATGTTCCCAGACATAGTGGTAGCAGTGCACAATGTGCAGAGCCAAGCATACTTTCAAAAGAACAGAACAGGGTGATTTTAATCAAAATGAGGCAAAGCAACAGTAACGTGTTTTAAGTTAGTTTGCTATACCTCCTTTACCCTTGGATAAGAGAGACACATTTAGTTATAGAAATACTTGGCAAATACATTTTCTTCTCCCCTGTGTAAACTTACATTTATATATATATATATATATATATATATATATATATATATATATATATATATATATATATATATATATATATATATATATATATATATATATATATATATATATATATATATATATGTCATAACCCACCGCCCTAAAAAAAAAATATTAACTACTCAAATAGCAAAACATTGAATATTCCACTGGTAACAACTATATTAGCAACGCACAAATTTATTTTAAAACCAACCTTAACCACTTAAGCCCCGGACCATTTTGCAGCTAAATGCCCAGGCCAGGTTTTGCGATTCGGCACTGCGTCGCTTTAACAGACAATTTTGCGGTCGTGCGACGTGGCTCCCAAACAAAATTGGCGTCCTTTTTTCCCCAAAAATAGAGCTTTCTTTTGGTGGTATTTGCTCACCTCTGCGGTTTTTATTTTTTGCGCTATAAACAAAAATAGAGCGACAATTTTGAAAAAAATGCAATATTTTTTACTTTTTGCTATAATAAATATCCCCCAAAAACATATATAAACATTTTTTTTCCTCAGTTTAGGCCGATACGTATTCTTCTACCTATTTTTGGTAAAAAAATCGCAATAAGCGTTTATCGATTGGTTTGCGCAAAATTTATAGCGTTTACAAAATAGGGGATAGTTTTATTGCATTTTTATATATTTTTGTTTTTACTACTATTGGCGGCGATCAGCGATTTTTTTCATGACTGCGACATTATGGCGGACACTTTGGACAATTTTGACACATTTTTGGGACCATTGTCATTTTCACAGCAAAAAATGCATTTAAATTGCATTGTTTATTGTGAAAATGACAGTTGCAGTTTGGGAGTTAACCACAGGGGGCGCTGTAGGGGTTAGTGTGTGTTTACAACTGTAGGGGGTGTGGCTGTGGGACTGATGTCATCGATCGAGTCTCCCTTATAAAAGGGATCACTCGATCGATACGCCGCCACAGTGAAGCATGGGGAAGCCGTGTTTACATACGGCTCTCCCGTGCTTCAGCCTCGGGGAGCGATCACGACGGAGCGGCTATAAACGAATAGCTGCACCGTCGTCCCGGATCGCTCCCCGAGGGAACCCGCCGGCCGCACGCAGCGGAGGGGGTCCCGATCAGACCCCCCACCCGCTAGAAAGCAAGGACGTATATATACGTCCTTCTGCCTGTCCGTGCCATTCTGCGGATGTAAATAGTCGTGTGGTGGGCATTAAGGGGTTAAACGAATACTTAAAACATTCTAATTATTAATAACAAACTGTGCATGGGGAGTAATAACTCCCTAGAATTAATGTTGAAAGGTTATTCAACAATTTCAGTTATAAGACCCAAGTTTTTAAATAAAAACACAGGAAAATGTAAAACCTAGACTCAAATGATACTGTATATAGTACATTACTGTATTCAAATATATACAAAAATGCAAAAAAAAGGCCCTGCAATGTAACCTGATAAAGCTAGTATTGCTAGATTACATTAGTGTTGCTCTCTCCCACATTTCAGAGAGCATTTGACAGGTGGTGAGGAGGTGTTGTATAGCCTCCTGAGTCCTCACCACCTGTCTTAACCCCTTAAGCTTTGCACAAGCACACCACATGCATTGCACATGAATGTGGGACAATTATGGGGTGGCACCATTTCAATTGAATAACTTACATTCAGTTGGCAGTACAGCCTGCTAAATGCAACAACAGGGGATTATTTTTGCTCTACAGTGATGTAAAGCATGGATGGTGTGGCATATGCCCCCCCGCTTCCCTGCCTTTGCAGATAAAGGGGGAGTGCTTGGTAAGGCAATAAAGCAGTGGCTTAAACACGTGGTTTTACTGCCCTCCAAAATCTAGGGTAAACAAGGCCTTAGTATGCTTATCAGATGTGTCAAAGTGTCAGGGGTTACTGATAAGTACATGTTTATGTAGGAAAGCGCTGGAGGGGTGAATGCTGAAAGAAAAGGGTGGAAATAAACCCTGGGTCATTACTGCCAATATGTTGCCAGTGTTGTTACAAGAAACTAATTTTTGTGTGTGAACAGATTTTAAACACAATGGAGAGCACCTTTCAGCAGATTTTCTTGCATACTTTAAACCATTGTATACATATACTGTACAAGTGACATTCAAAATCTTTTTACAAGATTTGCCTGCTGTACATTTAACCCATTTTAAAACGAGTACATTTGACTGTGGGATGCCAGGTGGATGCCATCTATTTTAACTTAGGAGAAAATCAGTAAAGGATTTACTGGGAAACTTGCCCAACAAATTCTTCATAACCAGTGATAGATAGATAGATAGATAGATAGATAGATAGATAGATAGATAGATAGATAGATAGATAGATAGATAGATAGATAGATAGATAGATAGATAGATAGATAGATAGATAGATAGATAGATAGATAGATAGATAGATAGGTCTATACAGTATATATACAGTATATATATACAGTATCTCACAAAAGTGAGTACAACCCACACATTTTTGTAAAAATGTAATTATATATTTTCATGTGACAACACTAAATACATTTTGCCACAATATGTTTTGCCACAATATGACGACATCCTGCAGTGAGTTAGCATGCCACCCGTGCCCCAGGACGACATCATATTGTGACGAGAGACATCGGGTGGAAGGACATGCTGATGTAACCATGTTGTTTGATATCCCGGAAGGACGGGTGTTTGTTTCAGCCAGCTGGCTTTTTTAACCAAACTGCTCTAATTTATTCATGATGATGTAAGTGCATTAACTTTTATATATTAAACATAAGTCTAGTTTTACACTATGCAAGTTTCTCTCTTTTTGGATTTACAATCCTGGTGCCGGAGTGATAATCCTATACCTAGTGTAAAGATGTGCCTATCCGGTTCCTTTGTGGAGTGAAAGTTCCTCTGGTTTGAATGCCAGTGAAATCCTGTGAGGAAAAGGCCCTTGCTGGGTATTAGCAACAATCAATTCAGCTTGTGTAACCTGGTAAGCCCACAATCTATATGGTGGTTGAAACTCACTTGGTGTGCCAGTGTAAATTGATATGTCACAAGGTGGATTTTTTATGTTCATTGATTGTTTTGCACTCCATATTTTCATGGTGGATACATTTTCATCTCTAATTCATGAAGGAATATTGGTTTTCTGAAACGTATGGACTGATATCATATATTATAAGTGTATTATTTTATATGTGCCTTATTCATTATGGGTTCTATGTGTTATTAAGGAATATATTTCCTAACTTTAGACACTAGAGCACAACTCTATTGTTTAAAAATTATTTTCTATGTGTATATCCCACAGCAGAGTTTGCTGCTATTTAGGATTCATCAGTATACAGCACAGTTTTCCATCTCTCTCTCTCTCTCTCTCTCTCTCTCTCTCTCTCTCTCTCTCTCTCTCTCTCTCTCTCTCTCTCTCTCTATATATATATATATATATATATATATATATATATATATATATATATATATATATATATATATATATATATATATATATATATATATATATATATATATATATATATATATATATATATATATATATATATATATATATACAGTATATATATATATATATATAGAGAGAGACACACTATATAATTACTTGCAGTATCTGAGCTGGGAATATTTTGTATACTTAATAAAGCTAAACTGAGACTGTTAAACAGAATATTGAAAAGAAAGAAAAGCTTCTAGCTTCAAAGCTTTACATCGAAAGATAAAAGTAATGATGGCATGGTGATGTTATGCTAATTAGATTACATATCTGTTCTAGGAAAAAAATCTAAAATTAAGCACATGACCTGCATTTACCTGCGGGTATTAAAAAAGTACCTACTTCAGCTGTTGTTAATTACTCTCTAAAATGCAGAGTGTCTAATTACTGGCCTTTTAAATTACTTAATAGAAACTCCAACACCGTGTAGGTTGTTAAGTGTGAGATGAAAATTATGAGCTTCACACAAAGATGAAATGTGCTTAATATTCCCTAATTGTTTGTCTGGTACCAAAGCAGCTAAACCAAAAAAGCTTTAAATGCTGACAATGTTCTAAAATTGTAGTTGAAATGAAGCATTAGTTTGAATCGTTGAATGTACATTTTGTAAAATTTTTGTTAGTGACATTTATTACAAATGATTTGATGTGACAAGTTTAGGATTCATCCAAATCCAGCAGATTCACAGCAAGAAAAACGTTAATTTAAAAACTGCAATACCCCTTACAGTAGCTAAAATAAAGAAGTAAAGAAGATTCACTCATTAGAGAGAAGGGTGGATAGGAATAGATTCAGGGCTAAAGAGGCACACGCATTCGGTTCCCATTTTGTCATTTCCAGCTTGTTTGCCTTTCAGCACTCGGTTCATTCCTCAAGAAAGGTTTGGCCTAACTTTCTCCTTTCAAGGGTTATGTAGTACTTGGTTACATAGTATTTGATCACTTCTGTGTTTTTTTTTGCGCTATAAACAAAAAAAAAGCGAAAATTTTGAAAAAAAAACACAAGGGGGTAGATACACAAAGAAAGTACGCCGGTGTATCTATTTTTTTTTTATTTATTTTTTTTTCTTCCGCTCAGTCAATAACTTTCTTGGTGACTTTCTCATGGAAGATGGGCCCCCATCGTCTCCGAAGAAGTTTTAGCATCATCTGCGGTTGTGTATTTACCCCTTTTTTTTTTATTTTTTATTACAGAGTGAATAAAATTTTACAGCCTAACCAGAGACTAAGGGTATACCTAAATTATACCCAACGATACCCCCCCCAGTACCTTACCCCCCCCCCCCCACCATCTCGAGACTCCACATTACTAATATGTCCCAACATATACTTGGATTTTCTATCTCTCCCTCAAATTTTCCAAATATCGTTTTTTTTTTTTTAACTCATTCCAATTTGCCCATTTGCCCCTATGCTCAGCATTTTCCTCGTCTGCCCTATCTTTCCACTCCTCCCTCCTGTAGGTATCTTCCACAGACTCCATCCACTCCCATACTTGTGGGCTTTCTGCTTCCCTCCACTTTTTTGGAATCAGACGTTTGGCTGCATTCAATAAATGGGGGGTCAGCGATTTTTTATATGCTTTTATACTCTCATTCCCCCCATGGAACAAAACAACCCATGGGTCTTCTATTACCTCTTTTTTAGTAATCATCTTAATAAGTGGAAGGATTTTTTTCCAATAATTTTTAATTACCGGGCAGTCCCACCAAAGATGAGCCATTGTCCCCCTTACTGTACATCCTCTCCAACAGTCTGTTGACTGTCCGTCTCTGTATTTACTGATTTTATCTGGGGTAGCGTACCACCCCGTTAAGCATTTAAAATTCATCTCGGCAGTCCTTACATCTGTTGCGGAGGTGTGGGTCATTTCTATTATTCTTGTTACTGACGTTTTCCCTCTGGGAGCTTTCAGTTCTCTTTCCCATTTTAAAATATATTTTGGGATTTCTAACTCTTCCCTTTTAAACAGAAACCTGTACATTTTTGAGATATTACCTTTTGAGCTATCGCTGGTACAAAGTTTTTCTATCGGTCTGTATTCTTCGCTTGGTCGAAGAGGTAGCGGTAGGCGCTTAATAAAGAGCGCCAACTGCATATAACGCCATTCGTCCAGCCTCATGGATTCTATCTTTGTTTTAATTTCGTGATGTGTCATTATCTTACCCTTTTGTATTATATCCCTGACCTGTGTCCTATTTTTAATCCAGTTCCCTCCCACCCCTTCAGTCCCGGGTGCAAAGAATTCATTATCTTTAAGGTCCATTAGTGGGGAATTAAAATTTGATTTCAATTGTTTGTGTACTCTATCCCAAACCCGCAGTGCATTAATTGTTATTTCATGTGCTAAAGTGTCTAAAGTTCTATGTTGAGGTGGGTTCCAAATAATTCGCCCCAATTGTGCCCTTGCAAGTGCGCATTCAATATTAATCCATCTTTTGTCTGGGTTTTCTTTGGCCCACTCTATTATTCTCGCGAGAACCGTTGCAACATAATATTTATTTATGTCTGGGACCGCCAGCCCGCCCATTTTCTTTTTCTGTTTTAGTACTTGAGCTGCGATCCTCTGTCTTTTATTTTTCCAGATATAGTTCATCAGAAGGGAGTTTAATATTTTTATATACGTCTGTGGTAACGCTACTGGGACCATTTGAAATTTATAGATTATTTTTGGGACTAAGACCATTTTTACCACATTTATCCTACCAAACCATGAAATTGGCCGATGATAGATTGTTTTAATCTCTTGTTTAATTTTGTTTAGGAGGGGGATATAGTTGGCTCTATACATTTTCCCTAGAGAGTTTACAAGTTTTATGCCGCGATAATTTATTTATTTTTTCCAGGAAAAACTGAATGCCATTTGAAGGTATCGTTTTTCCCCCTTAGAGATATTGACATTCAGTATCTCCGTCTTAGATACATTCATTTTAAAATTTGAGACCTCACCGTACTGTGTAATATTTTCCTTTAGGATCGGAAGTGTGTTTCTGGGGCTACTTATAAAGAATAGAACATCGTCCGCGAAGGCGGCCAGTTTGTGCTCTTCTGCACCAACTTTGGCTCCCACAATCTCTGGGTTATTACATATCATTGCCAAAAGGGGTTCCAGCGAAAGAACGAAAAGAAGAGGGGATAGGGGACACCCCTGTCTAGTCCCATTCCTCATCTCTAGGGGAGTGGATAAAGACCCGTTGATTTTGATCCTGGCGCATGGGTGATGATACAGAGTTTTGATCCGCCTCACCATCCTCGGACCTATACCTATATTTTCTAACGTTTGAAACATGAGCCCCCAGTCTACCCTGTCAAACGCTTTTTCAGCGTCTACTGACAGGAGTAGACCGGGGGACCCACTATCTTTAATCTGCCGAAGGAGAAGGAGCGCCCTGACCCCGTTGTCCTTACCCTCTCTGCCGGGTATAAAGTCCACCTGGTCAGGATGCACTATAGTTGTCATTAACCCCTTTATGCGTTCGGCCAATATCTTGGCATACAACTTTGTATCTGCATTTAACAATGAGATTGGCCGGAAGCCTGAGCAGAGTGTATTATCTTTTCCCTCTTTTTTTATTACAGTAATAGTTGCTTCCAATGCCTCCCGACTCATCTCATATTCAGCCCCTAGCCCGTTGAAGTAATGGCAGAGTCTGGGAATCAAAATGGAACCGAACCTTTGCAAATAAAAGGTCGTAAAGCCATCTGGGCCTGGGCTTTTACCCTTAGCTGAGTTTTTTAGGGCTAGTCTCACCTCCTCCTCTGTTATAGGCTCCTCCATTTTTGAGGTTGCTTGAGATTTTAGGTAGATTTGCCTTCTGTAGTACTGCTCTTATTTTGGCCTCTTTCTCCCCGGGGTTCCACTCCTTTTGCTGTACATCATATAGGCCTTCGTAGTATTTTCTGAACACTTCGGCAATATCCCTAGTTGAGTTAACTGTTTCCCCGTTCTTTTTTTGAATCTTCTCAATAAAGTTTCTCGCTTTCTTTCTTTGTAACATTCGCGCTAAATGCTTACTAGGTTTGTTCCCTCCAATGTATATTTCTCTATCCCTTCTATTTAGTAGTCTCCTGGTTTCTTGTTCTGAAAGTACTCTATATTCATCCCTTTTTAGAGTCAATGCATGAAGAGCTTCTTTCTTTTGGCCCTGTGTTTTATGGTCTTGTTCTAACTTATATATTTCTTCTATTAAGGATTTTAACTTCTTGGTACTTTCTTTCTTTTTCCTTGCGCCCTCAGCGATAAAGATCCCTCTTACATATGCTTTGTGAGCATCCCATAGTGATGCCCCCGAGATCTCCTCCGTATCATTCTCCCTGAAGTAAAACTCCAGTTCCTTTTGGACTCTCCCTACCACCCCTTCGTCTTCAAGTAGACTTTCGTCCAGTCTCCAGCCGGTGTATCTATTGATACGCCGGCGTAATTTCAAAATTCCCGCGTTGTATCTTTGTTTTGAATCCTCAAAACAAGATACGACGGCATCTGGGTTAGACCCGACAGGCATACGTCCTCGTACGCCTTCAGATCTTAGATGCAATTTTTCGACGTCCGCTAGGTGGCAATCCCGTCGTAATCCGCATCGAGTATGCAAATTAGCTATTTCCGACGATCCACGAACGTACGAGCAGCCGTCGCATTTTTTTACGTCGTTACCGTTCGGCTTTTTCCGGTGTATAGTTAAAGCTGCTATCTGGTGGCGTACTCAATATTAAGTATGGCCGTCGTTCCCGCGTATAATTTTGAAAATTTTACATTGTTTGCGTAAGTCGTCCGTGAATGGGGCTGGACGCCATTTACGTACACGTTGAAAACAATGACGTCCTTGCGACGTCATGTGGAGCAATGCACCCTGGGAGTTTTGACGGACGGGGCATGCGCAGTTCGTTCGGCGTGGGGACGTGCTTCATTTAAATGAAACACGCCCCCTACCCGCCCAATTTGAATTCCGCACCCTTACGCTGCGAGAGATACGCTACGCCACCATAACTTACAGCGCAAATTCATTGGGGATTCAAACCAAGTCAAAGTAAGTTACAGCGGCATAGCATATCTGACATCTGCGCCGGGCGCAGCGTATGTATGTGGATCTGCCCCAAGATCTTTTACTTTTTGCTATAGTAAATATCCCATTTTTTTCTTTTTTTTTTTCTCAGTTTAGGCCAATATGTATTCTTCTACATATTTTTGGTAAATAAAATCGCAATAAGCATATATTGATTGGTTTGCGCAAAAGTTATAGCATCTACAAACTATGGGAAAGATTTATGGCATTTAAATGGTGTTTTTATTATTATTATATGTTTTACTAGTAATATAAATTTTTGCAGTATTGCGACATTGCGGCTCACAGGTCGGACACTTTTGACACATTTTTGGGACCATTCACATTTACAGAGCGATCAATGCTATAAAAATGCACCGATTACCATGTAAATGTCACTGGAAGGGGTTAACACTAGGGGGCGATTAAGGGGTTAACTGTGTTCCCTATTTTGTGTCCTAACTGTGGGGGGACTCATTATAGAAGATGACAGATCATGTTTTCTACTTTGTAGAAAGACACAATCTGTCCTTCTCTCCTCAGACAGCAGATGGATTTGTGTGTTTACACAATCGTGCCCACCAACCACGCGCATCTGGGTTTCCAGCCGTGCAGTGGGCACACATGCGCCCTCTGGTGGCTCTCCTGGGCGAAGCCGTATATATACAGGATTTTGTCCAGGAGAGCCATTCAGCCACAGTATATCTGCGTGAGCCGGTCGGGAACCAACTAAAATACAATGATGATTACTAAAAAAAATAGATTTTTACATATTTTTTTATTAACATTTTTATCCAAAATAAATAAGTGTACTTATCAAAATATTTGTCAGCATTTTTGAGCTCTTGTAAGCTTAAAATCAGTGGCTCAACCAAACAAGTAAATATTGTTTTCAGTGATTTATACCTTTTGCATACACATTATTGTAGGAAAATAAACTTTAATACAATTTTAGACTCAGTACACAGATGGTGTTTATTTCTTGAAAAAGAATTTTAAGCAATGTACTTGAAAGTGACCTATTACATCTGTTCACATTTTTTTAGGCTGCCTAATACTGTTTTACCTTTATAGATTTAACAAGTAATTTGATTTGTCTTTTCTTGATTTAAAAATCACATTTCTATTTTATATATATATATATATATATATATATATATATATATATATATATATATATATATATATATATATATATATGTGAAGTGGGATAGTAACTGTTTAGTAACATCAGGACTATGTTTACAGCCAGTGAGATTTGAAAAACAAAATCTAATTTTATATTATTATATTTCGTATGCATATGCATACAATAGTTGCTGCTACTATTATTGTGATAACAATCAATGTATCCATATACTGTAGTCTCACATTGAGGATGCATTCTCTTTTGCACTAGTTACACTACAAGACATAACTTTTTATAATAGCTAGCTTGCAATAAAAAGATACAGTTCCTGGGCAATAAACAGATGGCATTCATCAAACTATTTAACTGTAAGGCCCCGTACACACGAGGAGACATGTCTGATGAAAACGGTCCGCGGACCGTTTTCATCGGACATGTCTCCTGGGAGCTTTTGGTCTGATGTGTGTACACACCATCAGACCAAAATCCCCGCGGACAGAGAACGCGGTGACGTAGAAGACACAGATGTTCTCAAACACGGAAGTGCAATGCTTCCACGCATGCGTCGAATCAATTCGACGCATGCGCGGGATTTCGGGACGCTGGTTACACGTCATAACCAGCGGACATGTCCTATTAGGTGTACTAACCATCGGACATGTCCGACGGACATGTTTCCATCGGACAAGTTTCTTAGCTTGCTAAGAAACTTTTGTCCGCTGGAAACCTGTCCGCTAGGCCGTACACGCGGTCGGACATGTTCGCGGAAACTGGTCCGCGGACCAGTTTCAGCGGACATGTTCGACCGCGTGTACGCCGCCTAAGATAAATCAAGTATAATAGAAACACATTATCTAAACAAGCTAATCGGAAATTTTCCAATAGCAGCCCAACCAAGCAAACCATACTGGTGCTCAGTGAGTTTGAAGGATAAGTTTACCTTTGGGAACATGTTCCAAATTTCACCCGTGAAAGATGTAACATGTTCATACTGCTGCAGCCTCTTCTTGACCTGCCACCTCTTGTGGCAGTGAGCCAGGGATGTTCTCCTTCATTTTGCTGTCACAATAAAAAAAAATGGGGCCATGTGGTGCTCTGCCCACCTGACCATGTCATTCATTAACAGGTTCTGTGAACGGGAGAACTACAAGTACCGAGAGCACTTATGACTGTCGGCTTGTAGTTCTCAGTGAACTCCCAATGCACTGTTGAACATGTTAAATACTTCCTTGTTTCTTCCTGTCATTGTGCACATAACTGCCTACTTGTTTGAGGATTAAACTGACAGTCTACAGGAGTCCCGCATTGCACCCATGATCTTCTGTTTGCAGGCTCCTAGTAAAAAAAAAAAAAAAACATGCACATTTTTTTTGCCTGCAAAACAATGTGGTTTATATATTGATTTATTTATTTTTACAAAGGGAACTTATGCTTTACATTTTTTAGCCATGCTGAATACAGGCATGTTGCCTAAAAAGTACCTTTATTGACTACAAATGATCCTTGGATCCACCGGACATGAGTTTGGTTAAGTCTTGCAGAAGGTACCACCATCTACCAGTCATCCTAATATTTAGTAAGACCACAACACTATTATTAATATGCAAACAGCATATTAAAGTGATTATAGGCCTTCATTTTTATTTTATTTAAAATAACAAACATGTCATACTAACCTTCATTGTGCAGTTAATTTTGCACAGAGTGGACCAGATCGTCCACTATTGGGATCCCTCAGCGGCTCTTATGGCTCCTCTTATGGCATCAGATAACCCCCTAGGAGAAGTGCTCTCCCGGGGGGTTACCTTTGCGGGTGCACTCCCAAGCCCAGCATTCGGCATCCATAGACACAAATGCCGGACTTGGCCCCACCCCCCGGTGCCCGCGTCATTGGATTTGCTTGACAGCAGCAGGAGCCAATGGCTGCGCTGCTATAAATCTATCTAATCAAGAGCCGGGACCCCATGCAAAGAGGGACAGCGCGTCTCCGCCAAGGGAAATATGGGGCTCAGGTAAGTAAAACAGATGTAACATGAAGTTGCCAGAAGTTTTTTTCAAAACATCAGGGTTTACAACCCCTTTAACTACTTGCCGCCCAATAGAAGAGTTACTGCTACAGGGCAGCCACACTGTGCAGAATCACGTGTAAGGGGGATGCACACATGCCACCGGCGCACCACTTCTGCTATGATGTGTTACAGCAGAAGCCAATCAGCAGGTGCTGGTCAAGTGATGTCTGCCGTCACCTGCTGGTCTTGAGAAGAGAGGCTGGATGGAGCTCTGCATATGCAAACAATGAAGAGCTCTGTCCTGACAGGGGAGAAGTGATGGATTTTCTTTAACCACTTGACTACCACCCGCCATCAAATGGCAGTGGGAGATAAGCCTCTCGTTCTGGGAGGACATCATATGATGCCCTCGCCTTCCCGAGCCACTAGGGGGCGTGCGCGCTCCACCGGCGATGCACACTTATCACGTCACTGGGAACCCGATGTGCGTGTCCGACGGCCGCGATATCCGCCGGGCACCCGCGATTGCCCAGTAACTGAGCAGGACCATGGATCTCTGTGTGTAACACAGAGATCCACGTCTTGTCAGGGAGAGGAGACCGATGGTGTGTCCCTTGTACATATGGACACAGATCGGTCTCCTCCCCCAGTCAGTCCCCTCCCCCTACAATTAGAATCACTCACTAGGGTACACATTTAACCCCTTGATCGCCCCCTAGTGTTAACCCCTTCCCTGCCATTCACATTTACACAGTATTCAGTGGATATTTATAGCACTGTTCGCTGTATAAATGTGAATGGTCCCAAAATAGTGTCAAAAGTGTCCGATGTGTCCGGCACAATATCGCAGTCATGATAAAAAATCACTGATCACTGCCATTACTAGTAAAAAACAAAAATGCTATCCCCTA
The DNA here is from genome assembly GCF_905171775.1 of Rana temporaria. Lineage (NCBI taxonomy): Eukaryota > Metazoa > Chordata > Amphibia > Anura > Ranidae > Rana > Rana temporaria. The sequence goes on from NC_053493.1 coordinate 226,304,590, forward strand.
TTTTGTAGCCGCTATAACTTATGCGCAAACTAATCAATATACGCTTATTGTGATTTTTTTTTTACCAACAATATGTAGAAGAATACATATCGGCCAAAACTGAGGAAAAATATGTTGTTTTATATATTTTTGGGAGATAGTAATTATAGCAAAAAGGAAAAAATATAGTTTTTTTTTCAAAATTGTCGCTATTCTTTTGTTTATAGCGCAAAAAATAAAAAACGCAGAGATGGTCAGATACCACCAAAAGAAAGCTCTATTTATAGGGAAAAAATTATTAAAATTTCTTTTGACTACAGTGTCGCATGACCGCACAATTGTCATTCAAAGTGTGACAGTGCTGAAAGCTGAAAAATGGCTTGGTCAGAAAGAAGGTTAAATAATAAAATCAACCACATGCCTAAGTAAAACAGCACACATAGTACACACAAACAGTGGTTAAGCACACATTTAACCCTTTGATCACCCTAGATGTTTAACCCATTACCAGGCAGTGTCATTAGTACAGTGACAGTGCATATTTTTAGCACTGATTACTGTATTAGTGTCACTGGTTCCCACAAAGTGTCAAAAGTGTTAGTTAGTGTCAGATTATCCACTGCAATATTCCAGTCCAGCTATAAGTTGCCAATCGCTGACATTACTAGTATTTAAACTAAAAAAATCAGTACATATCCCATAGAATATAAACACTATGGCCCCGATTCACAACCGAGATACGACGGTGTATCTCCAGATACGCCGTCGTATCTCTGAGTTGCGCCGTCGTATCTATGCGCCTGATTCTTAGAATCAGTTACGCATAGATATCCATTAGATCCAACAGGCGTAAGTCTCTTACGCTGTCGGATCTTAACTGCATTTTTTTTGGACCGCTAGGTGGCGCTTCCGTCGAATTCCACGTCGAGTATGCAAATTAGCTAGATATGTGAATTTCCGAACGTACGCGTGGCCGACGCAGTAAAGTTACGATGTTTACGTTAGGCTTTTCCCAGCGTAAAGTTGCCCCTGCTATATGAGGCGCAGCGAATGTTAAGTATGGCCGTCATTCCCGCGTCTAAATTTGAAAAAGTTACGTTGTTTGCGTAAGTCGTCCATGAATAGGGCTGGACGTCATTTACGTTCACGTCGAAACCAATGACATCCTTGTGGCGTACTTTGGAGCAATGCACACTGGGAAATTCCACGGGCGGCGCATGCGCCGTTCAAAAAAAACACCAATCACGTCGGGTCACAGTAGTTTTGTATAAAACACGCCCCCTGATCCAAATTTAAATTAGGCGGGCTTACGCCGCAGCAACTTACGGAGCAAGTGCTTTGAGAATACAGCACTTGCCTGTGTAAGTTGTGGAGGTGTAACGTAAATCAGATACGTTACACCTGCACAATTTTACGCGGCTCTACGTGAAACTGCCCCCATAACTTTTGTGCAAACCAATCAATATACACTTATTGGGCATTTTGTTTTACCAAAAATATGTAGCAGAATACATATCAACCTATTTTTTATTGGATATGTTTTATAGCAGAAAGTAAAAAATACATATATATTTTTTTTTCAAAATTCTCATGATTTTTCTTTAACCACTTGAGTTCCGCGCTATGGTCGAAAGACGTCCACAGCGCGGCTCTCAAGTGCCAGGTGGACGTCCCTGGACGTCCTGTTGTTGTTGTTCCCTGTGCGCGCCACTGGGGGCGCGCAGCGGGGAAACAACGTGCCTGGCGCATCGTTCGGGAGCCGATGCGAGTGCCTGGCGGCCGCGATGTCCTCCAGACACACGCGATCGTCGGTTACACAGCAGAGACGTGGAGCTCTGTGTGTAAACACAGAGCTCCACGTGCTGTCAGGGAGAGAGGAGACCGATCTGTGTCCCTTTACATAGGGACACAGCATCGGTCACCTCCCCCAGTCAGTCCCCTCCCCCCACACAGTAAGAACACAATGAGGGAATACATTTAACCCCTTCCTCACCCCCTAGTGTTAACCCCTTCACTGCCAGTCACATTTTTTACAAAAATACGTCGAAAAATACGTATCGGCCTTAACTGAGAAAAAAAATTGTTTTTTTTTTTTAAAAAATGGGATATTTATTATAGCAACAAGTAAAAAATATATATATATATTTTTTTTAATTGTCGCTCTTTTTTTGTTTATAGCGCCATAAATAAAAACCGCAGAGGTGATCAAATAGCACCAAAATAAAGCTCTATTTGTGGGGAAAAAAGGACGTCAATTTTGTTTGGGAGCCACGTCGCACGACCGCGCAAATGTCAGTTAAAGCGACGCAGTGCCGGAAGCTGAAATTTCGCCTGGGCATGAAGGGGGTTTATGTGCCCAGTAAGCAAGTGGTTAAAGTGCAAAAAATAAAGATGCAGTGGTGATAAAATACCACCAAAAAAAGCTCTATTTGTGGGGAAATAAGATTACATAAATGTTATTTTGGTACAGCGTTGCATGACTGCACAATTGTCAGTTAAAGTAACGCAGTGTCGTATCACAAAAAATGACCTGGTCATGAAGGGGGTAAATCTTCCAGGGGTAAAGTGGTAATAACTAAAGTGAAAATCTGACTCACGGGCATTAGAAATTTAAAAATACCCATAAATAAGTCCTATAAGACAATACCTGACTAAAGGATTAACATTATTTTTTAAAGAGCCCCATTTACACCTGTATTTTTATCTTCTGTGCATCTTGGAAAAAAAATAGATAAAATAATAATAAAATAATTTGGGTGCATTTTTCCATAGATTTCCATTGGAACCCCTGAAAAAACATAAAAAATGCATGAAACTTGCTTTAACTATGCACAAAAAATGCATGAAAAGAAAGAGGAACAAATGGGAAACTAGGCTAAATCAGAAATGATAAGGAATATGTTTTCTAGTATTTCCACTTAACATATTGACTTACATACAGTGTGATTCAAAAAGGATGGTGCAAAAGTAAAGCTGATTTGTTCATCATGGAATGAACCTAACACAACAGAGTCCACACAGCCACAGTGAGCAACCGCTGCCTTGTCTGTGCCCACCAGTGCAACCTGCCAGTGCCCACCAGTCCCACGTATGCAGTGTCACCTACCTTTGTCCACCAGTGTTTAGACTGGGCAAAACTCTGAAGGGGGAACAAGTGAGAATATCTGATATGCCCCTAAACATAGCACTTGTGACGGGCAAGCGTTTGCCGTTGGCTACGGACTGATCCTTCTGGCTGCAATGTAGGAGGGATTTTACTGAATGGACCTTGAACACAGATGGCTTTCTGTAGTCCTGTAAGGACAGGAAATGCTGGATCCCGGCTAGCTATGGCCTGATAGTGTTATGAGAAAGAGCCATCTGTGTGTGGCAGTATGATGCCAAGGCTAGGACGTGTCTAAGGTCACCTTTCCTTGCTCTGGGCCATGAGACTATAAACCTTCAGCAGGTGTTCCAATATATATATATATATATATATATATATATATATATATATATATATATATATATGTATAAAAATAAACACACACACATATAGCTAGATAGATAGATAGATAGATAGATAGATAGATAGATAGATAGATAGATAGATAGATAGATAGATAGATAAACACATATACATACACTATAAATTCCTAACCTGCTAAATTTGGGGTGTGTAATAGTGAGGAAGATGTGTTCTGACTGTAGGGGCTTGTGTGTGAAGCATGGAAGTCAAAAGACTTCCTTTTTCCTCCACAATACTCAGCCAGCTTCCCGCGTCTCTCTCTGATTCTCCACCTCTGAGATGGTGAATCAGAAAGTGAGAATTCTGTCACAGATCGCCAGTGAGGTGCTGAGATCACACCTTCATAAACTGCCCGTTTCTGTGACAGTCAGTTACAGATTCTCATTGTGCTGAGGTAATCAGTGGAGAACATGTTCTCAGCTGATTACCTCAGCTTCATAAACTGTGTATGACCTGAGATCAGCAGTGAGAGTCTGGATCGTGGAGGAGCTGCTGGTGACGTCACCCGCTCGCGGCCGCAAAGCGGGTTGACACTTAGATTGTACACGCCGACTTTTTCATTACCTTACTGTGAGTGTTTACTTGTTTTTTTCAATAAATGTTTTAATAATACTGCACTATGGAGGCTCCCCTTGCTTTGTATTCCCTCTGAGAGACTTCAAGCAGCCGTGTTTGAATCGTGGAATTGAGGTGTTTGATGAACAGCAGACTGCCTGGGAGATATCTATTTAGGCTTGATTACAAGCCGCTTTGAGGTAAGGGGCTGGAACACCTAGTCTGTCCGACACTTCTGGGAAGCCTGATGGTGGAAGTTTTAACATGCATGCATATCCAGCATTTGATCACTGAACGCTGTTGATATAAGGACCTGTGTTTTGGAGCACAATTTTTTTCACTGAACATTCATCCATGAATTTGTATTTTTTATTATTTTATGCACTGGAACACTTTATCATTGTCACTTTGTCTCTACTCCTACTTCAATTGGTGGACTATTAGAGACATTGGTAATATTCTATTACCTCACTGGACATTTATTTATTTTCATGCTGCAGTTTGCATGTCATCTATTTGTATTATGGATCACTTAAACTAATATTTTTGCACTTTAATCATTGCACGCTGCACTTTAATTAGATTAGTGGTTTTGGTGTTATAATATTATTGGATTTGTTTTCACTATCCACTTTTGATTACATTGTTGCAACATTGTGCAGTGTTTTGGCACAGTTGTTCACGCATTATTGGTTACGTATTATTATTTACCACTATAAATACCCTCCACATTTTTGTGAATGACGGATGGTATTCCAGGATTTTACCCAGAGTGGAACACATTTATTCACATATATTGGAGGATCTACTACTTACACATTTCCTTATTTATTAATGGGCCTAGTGATGAGATTATTGTTTTAAAGTCTTTTTAAGTTTTTTAGTGTTTTAGCGCCATTACACCTAACATTATATTATCTGCTTTGAGTGTGTGAACACTTTTCGTCGTGGCTGCTATTTTTTAATTTTAGTTTTAGTTTTTTAATTTAAAATTATCCTTGATTAGGGTGACTTGCGCATTGGTTCCCCCCTCTTATCATGAGAGTCTGGATCGCCGCTGATCTCTCTTACATAAAAGGACACCTTAGTGTGCTGTGGAATGACGAGTGGTTAATGAGCTGGGTTGCATGGCAAGATGTGGCTTCAATAGAGATGTACAGAACTGTTCGCCGGCAAATAATTTGCGGCGATTTTTGCGCGTTCGCCGATGCGCGCGAACATATGCGCTGTTCGATCTGCCTCCTATTAATTATCATTGAGCAAACTTTGACCCTCTACCTCACAGTCAGCAGACACATTCCAGCCAATCAGCAGCATACCCTCCCTCCCTGACCCTCCCACCTCTCTGGCAGCATCCATTTTAGATTCATTCTGAACCTGCATTCTTAGTGAGAGGAGGAATAGTGTTGCTGCTGCTGAATTTATAGGCAAATCTATAGCTAGGCTAGTGTTTTCAGTGTCCACTCTAGTCCTGAAAGACTCATCTGATCTCTGCTGTAAGGACAGCACCCCAAAAAGCCCTTTTTAGGGCTAGTATATCAGTCAGATTTTTTTTTCCTGTAATACAATTGCAGTTGCCTGCTAGGCAGCGTGTGTGTCAGGATCACAGCGTACACTGTGCCCAGTGCCACCCACCACTCATCTATCTTGGTGGAACAGTAGATAACATTTAAAAAAAAAAAAATATTACTGCAATAGAATAGTAGTCAGTTGCCTGGCTGGCAGCGTGTGTCAGGGTACAGCGTACACTGTGCCTAGTGCCACCCACCACTCATCTATCTTGGTGGCACAGTAGATAACATTTAAAAAAATATATATATATTACTGCAATATAATAGTAGTCAGTTGCCTGGCTGGCAGCGTGTGTCAGGGTACAGCGTACACTGTGCGCAGTGCCACCCACCACTCATCTATCTTGGTGGCACAGTAGATAAAATTTAAAAAAAAATGTATTACTGCAATATAATAGTAGTCAGTTGCCTGGCTGGCAGCGTGTGTCAGGGTACAGCATACACTGTGCCCAGTGCCACCCACCACTCATCTATCTTGGTGGCACAGTACATAACATTTAAAAACACCAAAAAATTGACTGCAATAGAATAGTAGTCAGTTGCCAGCGTGTGTCAGGCTCATAGTGTAAACTGTGCCCACTTGCCCAGTGCCACCACTCATATATCTGGTGGCATAGTAGATTACATTTTAAAAACAACTCAATTTTGACTGCAATAGAATAGCAGTTAGTTGTCTGCAGGCGTGTGTCAGGCCTACAGCGTCTACTCTGCCAACTTCTGCCAGTGCACAGTGCCACTCATATCTGTTGTCACAGTAGCTTGCAGATAGGGTTAGAGTTACAGATAGGGTTAGGGTTAGGGTTACAGATAGGGTTAGGGTTACAGATAGGGTTAGGGTTACAGATAGGGTTTGGGTTAGGGTTAGGGTTACAGACTGTAACCCTAACCCTATCTGTAACCCTAACCCTGTCTGTAACCCTAACCCTAACCCTACCCTAACCCTATCTGTTACCCTAACCCTAACCCTATCTGTAACCCTAACCCTAATCCTAACCCTATTTGTTACCCTAACCCTAACCCTATCTGTTACCCTAACCCTAACCCTATGTGTAACCCTAACCCTAACCCTAAGCCTTACACTACCTGATCGATATAACATCATACTTGATGTTTTAAAGCACATTATTCCAAACAATTTATGAATGTTAGGTGATTTATGCCCTTTATGGATTAAAAACGACAGACTCTGCGACAACTACGTAATTTTCCATGGGAGTTTTGCCATGGATCCCCCTCCGGCATGCCACAGTCCAGGTGTTAGTTCCCTTGAAACAACTTTTCCATCATCATTGTGGCCGGAAAGAGTCCCTGTGGGTTTTAAAATTTGCCTGCCCATTGAAGTCTATGGCGGTTCGCCCGGTTCGCGCATTCGCGAACATAGGCGTAAGTTCACAATCGCCGTTCGCGAACACAAAATTTTAGGTTCGCAACATCACTAGGCTTCAATCCATTGTCAGCTGTGACCAAGGTGGGATAGAGGTAGTCGTTGGGTTGGCTCCAGCTTCCTGCTAGAAGAATGAGATAAAATTGAAATGAGACAGCGCATTTGCTACAACATTGCACTTGCCAGGAATGTGCTTACAGTGAATGTTAACTTGGTAATGCAGTGACAATTGCACCAACCTGCACAGGAAAGACATGATGGGGAGCAATTTGGACCTACCCTTATTAATGATGTTGGCCATAGCCTGATTGTCTGAGTACCGTTTTATCAGTCAATGTGTGGCCCCAGACCTGGGCAGCTGCCACAATGAAATAAAGCTCAAACAGTGATGAAGATTGAGTAAAGCCAAGGACCAGAAAACCAGCGATGGCCAAAAATTGCAGCAAAGCGTACCTTCAGGAGGAGATGCTGGTATCGGGAGCACGACTGGGTCAGGGAGGGCCATGGGTGAGCGCACTTCCAAAACTGTCACTCTTGTTTGGACATTAGACACTGTTATGGCTAGAGAAAAGACCAAGGAGTGTAGCTGGGAAGAGGCCCCAGAGATGGATTACAAGGATGTCCGCTGGGTGCTGGGCTCATATGCAGCTGGTAGCAGAAAGAGGAGCCTGTAAATCTCTACCTTCCTGGCCATAGTAGGGTAGAGGATGCCCCTGCGTCTCAACTCTGCTCTGAGCTTAGGGATGGTCCATCCCCTATGGAAGACACAAAAACCTATTGTCCTAAATTTCCCTGAGTTTGTGGCTTCCTTTAAAAGACTACCGCATCTGTTCCAGTATCTCCTGCCTGTGTATGACCCGGTCTGCCTATACCTGCCTGTGCTCACCTTGTGTGGCTCTTCTGACAGCTGACCCACCAGACACTCATACCACTCTGCACTCCTGAGCCACATGTCTTCTCTATCAGGGGTCATGAGTCAGATATGTAAGGGAGGCATTCCTCTGCATTGTCGGGCTCATCTACAAGGTACATGGAGTCACTTTCTGCATATATTACTGTAATCCCCAAAATGGGTAAAGATTCATCAAGTTGTGGAAACTATCACCCAATATCATTACTCAAAGTAGACACAAAATTAATACGAAGGTGTTGGCTACTAGATTGCTCCCTCCCATCCCGCAGTGTATTGGGTTAGACCACACAGGTTTTGTCCCAGGTCACGAAGCCAGGGACAATTCCTTAATATCTTTGTCTATAATTTCCTAATTCAGGAATAGTTCCAAGCCCACCCTGTTACTTTCAACTGACGCCAAAAAGGCGTTTGACAGGGTGAACTGGGAATATTTGATGTTGACATTGAAATCTTTGGGAATAGGCTCAAGAATGTTTCATGGGATCGCATCTTTATATATACAACCAACTGCACGAATAAGGGTTAATGGCATACTAAGTGATGCATTTACTCAAATGTTACACGTCAGGGCTGTTCATTATCACCCATTCTATTTTCCATTCATTTAGAACCCTTTCTATCAGTTGTGAGAATGAATCCTAATATACATGGCGTGAACGTTAAGGGAAAGGAGCATAAGTTATCTACATATGCAGATGATGTTTTATTTTATGTTCAGCAGCCAAAGATTACATTGCCAAATCTATTGGGGTTAATGTGGGAATTTTAAAATGTTATATACAAGTCCTATATGTATTCCAAAGGATACCCTTTGGTGTCCCTACAGGATATTTTTCGATGCTACAGTCATCTAGATTCTATAGCACATTATATTTGGAAGGGACAGGATATTAGAATATCTTGAAAAACATCTTATACCATTCTAAAAAGCTAAGGGGACTGACTTTATCACATTTTAAATTATATTATCAAGCAATTGCACTAGCCCGTATGGCAGACTGGAAAGATGCTAAAAAGACTAGACTCTGGGTAGAACTTGAAATGGCACTAGCGAATACTGACTTATCAGTAGTGCCATAGATACCACAAACTTTGAGAGGGCTTGCGGCCACAATATCTCCCCTGACTAAATAAACCCTGGCAATATGGGACTCCCTACATACTCTGTATGGTTGGGAATATAATTCCCCACTAATGCCTTTGCTAAAACATGAATATTTCATGCCGGGAGTACTTGATAAGGGCTTTGAATCATGGTTCCCAGAGGTAACACCGCTATTACACCAAGCATTGAAAGGCTCGAAAATTAAACCAATTAGGTCCTTATGTGGAGTAGATTAGCCAACATTTATGAACCAATGGAGGTACATACAGTTGTCTCAATATATTCACAATCTCCAACAGCCCATTTGTTTTTTAAAAGTACTGAATCCTATTAAAGCAATTATGCAATATAGAAATCAACCACAACATTGTATTTCTCTTTTTCTCAAAGCTTTGATGAATTGGCAAAACCCTGGGTATCCAGATTATATAGGTAGATGGGAAAAGATTTGCAAATTACACTTTCAGATAAACAAAAAGATAAGAGTATACAATTTTATTATATTTCCACCACCTTGAGTATTGAGTGTCTGAAACCTCCATATGGACCCAAGTCTACAACCTAATACAAGGTGCTTCTGAACCGACTTTCACCTGATCCTGTGTTGGACTTCACCTCCTCGCTGGTATCATCAACTTTAAAGCGCAAATGACCCATTAGGTATATGCCTATTCTGGGTCCACAGCTTCTGGTAAGCCTCCATTCATTTCGGTGCTGGATTTATACATCTTTTTTACCTATGAAGATTTATTACCATTTCTTTATTGAAGTTTTTTTTTTTTGCACATTTATCCACTGTGAACTGAATTTTGAGGATTCATATATTATCAATTTTTTCACAGTTTTTGTTTATGGACTACTTTATTGTGTTTCATACGGACACTTTTCAATGATTGGCTAATTATTAATTTACCCAATCCTTCATTCCACTTATAATTAGCGCTACACTTTATGTTTTATTTTATTATATTTCCACCACCTTGAGTAGAATGACAGAGGTAAACTTTAAACTTTTATCTCCATGGCATTATACACCAGTAAAATTACATGCAATGTCTGACTCAACCTTGCCCCTGTGTTGGAGGGAATGTGGAGAGCAAGCTCTACACAGACACATATGGTGATTCAGCCCTAAAATCTGCCCATTTTGGGAAGAAGTGGCCAAGGTGATCTCTCTGATACTGGGCCGAGTAATTAAACCTGAAACATTTAAATTTTGACTTCATTGTACGAACGAAACAACAGAGCAATACAAGATGTCTATGACCACATATTTTTAAATGCTTGCAAATTGTCAGGTCACCTGTGGCCAGGTGACAAGTGCACCCTGTAGGGGTCAGGGATGCACCACAGGGAAGTGAACCCTATAGCCGACTACTGCTGGCAGGGAGGAAGCGTAACCCAAGATCACCCAGGGCGCGGAGTCTAAGACCCAGTTTTGTATTCACCAGAGCCCTTGATGGTAGGGATGGTCTTGGCCGCAACTGGGTCCAGGTCGCGTTCCCGGGATTCCTTAAGTCACACTCCGCAGGGAGAAGGGGGAAGCAGCCAGCAGGACAAACAGTGGTGATGGACAGGCCGAGGTCAGGGCAACAGGCAGACAAGGATAACCGTGGAACATGCAAATAGTCAGGAGCACAGGCAGACAAGGAAGTCGGGGACAAGCCAAAACGGTACACGGAAAGATGATCGTAGCACTCTGCAAACAGGAACTAGCAATTACACTGCAGACAGGAACTAAGCATAGGAACACTGTTGAACAGCACTGCAGACCTGTAGAGCAAAGGTTAATATAGGCTTCCTGGGATGGACTAGGGTGGAGCCATACAGGAAGAGGAAGTGATAAAAAAGGGAAACCAGAACAGGATCTGCCTCTAATGAACACATGGAGATCAGGTAGGCAGACAGACTTGATGCATATTCATGACAGTACCCTCCCTCTTACGAGGCCTCCCCCTTCCCCGCCTGGGTCCGGGTTTAAAGGGAAACTTCAGATGAAAATTCTTCAAGAGACGAGGTGCAAAGACCTCTGATGCAGGAACCCAAGACCTCTCCTCAGGACCAAAGCCTTTCCAATGAACAAGGTACTGAAGAGCGCCTCTACAGAGTCGGGAATCCAGAACTTGACTGACCTCATATTCCTGATTCTCCTCAGAGACTGGTGCCGTGGTGGGGAGAGGACGAGAGAACCTATTAAGGACTAAAGGCTTCAGAAGGGAAACATGGAAGGAGTTAGAGATTTTGAGGTTTTTGGGAATCTGAAGTTTGAAACAAACTGGATTCAGCTTAGCCATTATGGTGTATGGACCAATGAATCTTGGAGCAAACTTCAGAGAAGGAACTCGGAGCTTGATGTTTCTGGTGGAGAGCCAGACTTTGTCCCCTGGTTGAAGAGAAGGCGGTTTACGCCTGCGGCGGTCAGCAAAGCCTTTGAATTTGTCGGCAGCTGCCCGGAGGGAATCATGGACGTCACTCCAGATGGAATTGAAGGACTCTTGATCTGAAGCCAAAGCTGGGATATCCAGAGAACAGGTCATGGGAAGTGGAAGTTGAGGATGTCTTCCATAAACTGAGAAAAAGGGTGTTCTCTGCGAACTGGTATTTACATGATTGTTATGGGAAAATTCCACCCATGGAAGTAGAGAGGACCAATCGTCATGATGAGCGGAGACTAAGGTACGAAGAAAAACCTCTAACTCCTGATTAACCCTCTCCGTCTGCCCATTGGATTGAGGATGGTAAGAAGAGGAAAAATCCAAAGCAATATTGAGGGATTTGCAAAAGGCTCTCCAAAAACGAGACGTAAATTGAACACCCCTGTCCGAAACAATATGAGAAGGAACCCCATGAAGACAGAAAATCTCTCGAACAAAAATGGGGACCAAGGCAGGAGCAGAAGGCAGACCAGGAAGGGGAACAAAATGTGCCATTTTGGAGAACCGATCGACTACCACCCAAATGACCGTATTACCGTCAGACAGTGGAAGATCGGTGATAAAATCCATGGCAATGTGAGCCCAGGGCTCCTTGGGAATGGGCAAGGGCATGAGGAGACCAGCAGGAGCTTGTGTGGAGGATTTGAACTGAGCACAGACATGACAAGCCTTGACATAGTCTTTAACCTCTGAGCGGAGATTTGGCCACCAATAGTGACGACTAATAAGTAGGAAGGACCGGAGGAAACCAGCATGGCCCGCCACCTTGGAATCATGTCCCCAACGAAGGATCTTGGCTCTTAGCTCAGTGGGGACAAAGGTCTTACCAGGAGGAATTTTTGAGTCCAGGGTGGTAGAATGGGCCACAATGCATGAAGTTGGAATGATCGGCTCAGGTTCAAGAGTGAGATCTTCGTCCAAGGTGTCAAAGGATCTAGAAAGCGCATCAGCCCGACCGTTGCAGGAACCAGGTTTGTATGTAATCGTGAAACTGAAACGGGAAAAGAAGAGACTCCACCTGGCCTGTCTGGAATTCAGACGTTTAGCATTCTGTAAGTACTGTAGATTCTTGTGATCGGTGAAGATCGTTATGGAGTGAGGAGAACCCTCCAAAAGATGACGCCACTCTTCTAGCGCCAATTTAATTGCGAGAAGTTCCCGGTCACCGATGGCATAATTTCTCTCTGCCTGAGAGAATTTTTTGGAAAAGAACGCACATGGTTGACGTCTCTTCTCAAAAAGTTGCAGAAGCACCGCTCCCACTCCCACTGAAGAAGCGTCCACTTCAATAAAGAATGCCTCCTCAGGGTTTGGTCTCCTCAAGAGAGGTCCAGAGACAAAGGCCTGTTTCAGATCGTGAAACGCAGAGACAGCTTCGGAAGGCCAGTCTTTGGCATTAGCACCCTTCTTGGTCAAAGCGATAATAGGCGCGGCAATGGAAGAATAATTCCTGATGAACTGCCTATAATAATTTGTGAAACCAAGAAAGCGCTGTGTGGCCTTGAGGCTAGCAGGAAGAGGCCAATTGGTAATGGCTAAGACCTTCCCAGGATCCATACGAAGGCCCAAGCTTGAAACAAAGCATCCTAGAAACAGGGCCTCGGAACATTCAAAGGAGCATTTCTCCAGTTTGGCATAGAGATTATTCTCTCTGAGGCGCTGGAGTACAGTGCGGACATGGTTCCTGTGGACACGCAGATTCTCCGAAAAGATGAGAATGTCATCCAGATAGATGACAACAAACTGGTACAGCAGGTCCCTGAAGATTTCGTTGACAAAGTTTTGAAACACGGCTGGGGCATTACATAACCCGAAAGGCATGACCAGATACTCATAATGGCCGTCTCGAGTGTTAAACGCAGTCTTCCACTCATCACCTTCTCGTATTCGAATGAGGTTGTACGCCCCTCTGAGATCCAACTTAGTGAAAATGGAGGCACCCTTCAACCTGTCGAACAATTCAGATATCAAGGGTAAGGGGTAACGATTCTTAATAGTAACAGCGTTTAATCCTCGATAATCAATACAGGGTCTCAAGGTACCATCCTTCTTGGCAACAAAAAAGAACCCTGCTCCTGCAGGCGATGACGATTTCCAAATGAAACCTCTGTCAAGGTTTTCTGCGACATACTCAGACATGGCCTGGGTCTCTGGGATGGACAAAGGGTATGTGCGACCCCTGGGCAGAATTGCTCCAGGAACAAGGTCAATGGCACAGTCAAAAGATCTGTGGGAAGGAAGCACCTCAGCTGATTTCTTACAGAACACATCCCGGTAATCGCTGTAAGCAGTGGGAAGATCCGAAGATACTGATGTGGTAGCAACCGGAAGTTCCCCCTTAGGAGTCACCTTGGAAAGACATGACGAGAAACATGAAGGGCCCCAAGCCAGAATCTGCCCAGAAGCCCAGTCCACATGGGGAGAGTGGAGCTGTAGCCAAGGAAGGCCCAATACAATGGGAGTGGAGGCTTTAGGTAGGATGAGAAAGGATATCCACTCCTGGTGGAGAATCCCTATCGACATCCTAATAGGTAGTGTCTGGAAGCGAATAGGACCCCCTGGGAGAATAGTGCCATCAATTGCCGAGACTACCAGCGGCGTAGTGAGGGGTGAAAGGGTAAACTTCATAGAAGAAGCAGTTCTCCAGTCCATAAAGTTGCCGGCAGCCCCGGAATCCAGATATGCAGAGATCGATAGGGGAGAAGTGTCTACATGAAGGGACACCGGAAGGAGCAGACGGGAAGGTGATGTTTCTGAGTCCAATACTCCACCTTCTAAATGTATTAGACCTGAGCGTTTCCCGGGCGAAGCGGGCAGGAGGCACGAAGATGGCCCTTGCCTCCACAATAGAGGCACAAGCCCAGAGTTCTGCGTCTAGCACGTTCTTCGGGTGTTAGTCTGGTCCGGCCCAGCTGCATAGGTTCCTCAGCAGGCAGAGGATGGTCCACGGGACGAAGTGAGGGAAGCACAGACTGACTACGACCTAGGGAGTGCTGGTGTCTTTTCTCAATGGACCTCTCCTGAAAACGAATATCGATCTGATTGCACAGGGAGATGACATCGTCCAGACCGACGGGGATGGTTCTTCCCGCTAATTCGTCCTTTACTCGGTCAGAGAGGCCATGTAAAAAGGTAGCGACCAGGGCCTCATTGTTCCAGCTCAATTCAGCTGAGAGTATATGGAACTGAAGAGCATATTGACCCACTGAACGAGATTCTTGGCGGAGACGTAGCAGAGCACTGGCTGCTGAAGAGGCCCGAGCCGGCTCTTCAAAGATGTTCCGAAAGAGCTTTAGGAAGTTGAACAGGCTGGAAACTACCGGATCATTCCTCTCCCACATAGGGGCAGCCCAGGCTAAAGCTTCACCGGAAAGGAGGGAAATAATATAGGCTACCTTTGCCCGATCAGACAAGAAGTTTTGAGGCTGTAGTTCAAAATGGATGGTGCACTGGCTAAGAAACCCCCTGCAGGCCTTGGAGTCTCCAGAAAAACGGACTGGAGGTGGTAGCTTCAGCGAATGCGACTCTGCGACTGGTGCGACGGGCGCAGCCGCTGCCGCTGGTTGTACTTGGGGTTGTAGATTCGAAGCTCCCAACGAGGTCTGGAGCTGATCAAAGCGGGAAGCCAGATCCTGAAGGAAACGCATCACCTGAGCCTGATTAGCTTCATGCGTCTCGAGTCTGTGAACAACACCCTGTAATGGGTCATCTGCAGGAAGCGGCACGTTGGCCGGGTTCATGGCTGTTCAAACTGTCGGGTCACCTGTGGCCAGGTGACAAGTGCACCCTGTAGGGGTCAGGGATGCACCACAGGGAAGTGAACCCTATAGCCGACTACTGCTGGCAGGGAGGAAGCGTAACCCAAGATCACCCAGGGCGCAGAGTCTAAGACCCAGTTTTGTATTCACCAGAGCCCTTGATGGTAGGGATGGTCTTGGCCGCAACTGGGTCCAGGTCGCGTTCCCGGGATTCCTTAAGTCACACTCCGCAGGGAGAAGGGGGAAGCAGCCAGCAGGACAAACAGTGGTGATGGACAGGCCGAGGTCAGGGCAACAGGCAGACAAGGATAACCGTGGAACATGCAAATAGTCAGGAGCACAGGCAGACAAGGAAGTTGGGGACAAGCCAAAACGGTACACGGAAAGATGATCGTAGCACTCTGCAAACAGGAACTAGCAATTACACTGCAGACAGGAACTAAGCATAGGAACACTGTTGAACAGCACTGCAGACCTGTAGAGCAAAGGTTAATATAGGCTTCCTGGGATGGACTAGGGTGGAGCCATACAGGAAGAGGAAGTGATAAAAAGGGAAACCAGAACAGGATCTGCCTCTAATGAACACATGGAGATCAGGTAGGCAGACAGACTTGATGCATATTCATGACACAAATATTTGATTCCACTATACTGGGGAACAAGTTTAATAACTACTATCTCACAGTGGCTATGAAGGGTTTATGAGCTCTGTCTAATGGAAGAAATAACATGTAGAAATAAAGGGCTCACCAGAAAATGTATTAAGACTTGGGCAAAATGGTTTGAATTTAAGGAAACTAAACTATATTATGAAATAATATCAGACTCTGGTCGATTAATCAGAGTATGATTTATTAATTGATATTGATTAACCTTATAGGCGACACAGTGGTGTAGTGGGTAGCACTCTCGCCTAGCAGTAAAAAGGGTGGCTGGTTCGAAACCCAACCACAACACTACCTGCCTGGAGTTTGCATGTTCTACCTGTGCCTGCGTGGGTTTCCTCTGGGAACTCTGGTTTCCTCCCACACTCCAAAGACATGCTGATAGGTTAATTGGCTTCTGTCTAAAATTGGCCCTAGTATATGGATATAAGTTAGGGACCTTAGATTGTAAGCTCTTTGAGGGTAGGGACCGATGTGAATGTACAATGTATATGTAAAGTGCTGCGTAAATTGACAGCTCTATATAAGTACCTAAATAATAAAAATAATAGTTTCTGTACCTCGCCAATAGTTCTATATTTACATGTGCCGTATGTCCCCCAACCTCCCCCTTCTTTTTCTTCCTTTGGAATAAAATGTTTTATCTTTCCCTCTTTTTTTCTCTTTCTTTTTCCTTTTCCTTAGGTTGAGAACCATGAGGAGTAGGAGATACAATCTATCACTGAATCCCATAGGTTTCGTGGGTGCATACAGTACCTTGTTCATTGGAGAGGGTATAGTCCGGAGGAATGCTTTTGGGTCACATCCTCGGACATACATGCTCCTGCTTTCCTCCGTGCTTTCCATAGACATTTTCCCCTCAAACATGGTGCCCATCTGAGGGGGAGGGGTCTTTGAAGAGAGGGTACTGTCAGGGCTGGGTTCTGAGCAGCTCTCTGCTCTGTGCTCATGGCCGCTCAGCTGTCAGATAATTGTCAGCACTCATTATTTCCATAGTGGCTCTCCTGGTTATCATAACCTGCTCATCAGTCCTGCCTACAGCCAGCCCCTTCTGGCTATTTAAACTGCCTTTTCATTCCTTTCATGCCTTCGCCTAGTCAACCTATCTGGGGTGTTTCTGCTGTGTTCCTGTGAAAGACTTTGCCTGGCTGAGATCCCTTCTGGTTCCTGATTCTGTTCTATTAAAAAAAAAAAAATAATAAAAAAGAAGGTAGCGCTGCACTGTAGGTGGGGGATGGGAGAGGTGTGTAGAGGAAGTAGGATGATCTGTATGTGATTATAGCAATATAAACAACATAGCATCAAAACATAATCAGTGAACTGGCTGACAGAAGTCTATCACTTCTATGCATGAGTGCTACAAGATAACTTCATAAACTCTATATGGTGAAGTGAAATAAACAATAAAATAAGTGATGAAAAATGCAAATATAGATATACAATGTGCGTCACACAACACCCAAGTGGCTGGGATAGGCTAAGCTGAAAGGTCCATGCAGCAGAGCTTAATAATAAGAGCGGAAATATAAATATTAATCAAAAGTCCAAAATTAAAGTCCAAAATTGAAAGGTGCTGGTGTAGATCCTAACATGTAAGGTGAAAAAAAGGATGGATATCCAGTGATCCTGTCAGGGAATTTCCGTAAGACGCTTTGCACATAGACGTGCGCAAGCGCATAGTCTTTGCCATAGAATGGCTCACAGATGCGCGCATGCGCGCCAGAGCTCGCAATTGCGGGCACGCATGCGCACAGATACGGACACGCGCGCACACGTACGAGCCTAATTCAGTTTGGCGCCAGACAGCCTATTTAAAGGGTGTCTGGGCTCTTGTGCCCTTGCTGACTGATCTTCAGCTTGTTTCTGTAATCCTGCTTGATCCTGTATGTTTTCCCAGTATTCTGACCCGGCTCCGTTCCTGACTCTGGCTCTGTCTACGATTCGGTACCTCACTGCCCGCTTGCTGACGAACCTGGCTATCCCTGAGACCTTGCTCCTGTCTATGCCCCTGGTCACTGTCCCTCCTGTCCTTCGGCTTCCTCTGTTTCATCTTCAGCAGAGCCAGGACAGGAGATATAAGAGAGGCCGACCTCATCAATTCAGTCTCCCATCCGATCCCTGACAGATCCCTTCAGGGTGAATGAGGATGTCCCCTTACCTTACTGCTGTAAGGTAACAGCATATAGATCCGAGCAAACTTTCCAAACGTATCTGTATGGGTGGTTATCCAGATGGAATAACCATGTGAGTACCCGTTTGTATTCTTTCTGCTAAATAAATTTTTAAAAACGGTATCACACTATTGGTGCTTTATCCCTCTGGGTGTGACTCATTGGCCATCCTGAGACGTGACCACCAAGAGGGACCTGTGTTTCCTTGAATTAGAGTCCATCTGGATAACCACCCATACAGATACGTTTGGAAAGTTTGCTCGGATCTATATGCTGTTACCTTACAGCAGTAAGATAAGGGGACATCCTCATTCACCCTGAAGGGATCACTTGATATCCATCCTTTTTTTCACCTTACATGTTGGGATCTACACCAGCACCTTTCAATTTTGGACTTTAATTTTGGACTTTTGATTATTATTTATATTTCCGCTCTTATTATTAAGCTCTGCTGCATGGACCTTTCAGCTTAGCCTATCCCAGCCACTTGAGTGTTGTGTGACGCACATTGTATATCTATATTTGCATTTTTCATCACTTATTTTATTGTTTATTTCACTTCACCATATAGAGTTTATGAAGTTATCTTGTAGCACTCATGCATAGAAGTGATAGACTTCTGTCAGCCAGTTCACTGATTATCTTTTGATGCTATGTTGTTTATATTGCTATAATCACATACAGATCATCCTACTTCCTCTACACACCTCTCCCATCCCCCACCTACAGCGCAGTGCTACCTTCTTTTTTATTATTACTTTATGGTCTGATACACCTTTCAGTGCCGCAGCTGTAACCCCTCCCCCTCTCCCCCCTCCCCATCCCCTTTGGTAGCGCGGTAATACTCACTCCTTCACATTTGATTCTGTTCTATTGCCTCTGACTACACTGATTTCTGTTTTTCCTGATTATTGGCTCATCTGATTACCCTTTTGACTTTTCGATCCCTGGCTTATATTTTGACTATGTTTATTGATATGTACCATTTTTACCATTGCATTAAAGGTGTGATTTTTACTGCATTTTCTGTCTCAGTCTTATTCATGGCTCGAGTCCTGACATTAGTCTACAAAGAAATAGCATACAGTTTGTAAATTGTGGTATGGTAAATACTGCATAATCTAAGAAGAATGTATATTTAATCGACTGATGTTTTGTTGTTTCAAGTCAAACTGCATTATTTTCATTTTTAAACCAATATTGATATTCACCTAAAATTATGCATACCATCTTGTTCAGTTGTTTGAAACATAAATCATGTAGCCTAAACACAGATGTAACAAATTTAGATAAACAAACAAAAAAATCTTTGATGCCAAGCATAATTGTTATATTTTATCTGCAAGAAAGCAAAACCCTAATCACAATCTAAAATGATATGGTGTCTGCTTCATTCCAGATTCATCCCCAAAATGTCTGATCAAGACAATTAATTAAAAGGACTAAATTACAGCAAAATACAGAAATAAAGATGATTTGATTACATTTTTTCAGAAAAAAAAATATTGAAAACCTTTAAGGACATTTGAGCCTTTGATGTAATTTCTTAAGATGTACAATTTATCACTTCCAAACAATCATAAAACTTTATGGTATTTCTTTTTTCACAACTTTGTGAAATCAAGCTATTGTATTTGGGAAAAAAATGCTTCCTCTTTTTTATTGGTCAAGATTAGAGTTCTATTTAATCATCGGTCAATTATCATAGGGGTTACATAAAAAGACAATGATGGTTTACACATTTCAATAATTTTTTGAAGGATTACACATTCAATTTCCTCCCTTCATAGTTAATCAAGTTGAAAATAGACACATAGGCCCGGATTCACAAAGCACTTACGCCGAGGTATAACAAGTTACGCCGACGTAAGTGCAAATGTGCGCCGTCGTATTTGTGCACCAGACCCACAAACAGATATGCGCCTAAAACCAGGCTACACCCCGCTTGCTTACGCCGGCGTAGGGTGGGCGTACATTTAGGCTGGGAGCATAGTGCCGCTTCCATTGATTAGCCATTCAAACATGCAAATGAGGGAAATACAGCGATTCACAAACGTACGTGCGCCCGACGTGCGTGTAAATTGTACGTCCATCGTAAAGTTATTCCCCATAAAGGAGGCGCACCAGGGAACACAAGCCGGCGTATTTTACATTGGACGTGTGTCTGGCTGGGCGTAGGTTACGTTCATGCCGTACGCAGTGATCCGGCGTAGTTTAGGCAGTTGTTCCGACGTGGTTGTGAGCAGGCGCAGGGGGATGCATTCACGTCACAGCGCATGCGCAGTTCGTGATATGTATCTGTCTGGCGCTCGGCCCATCATTTGCATGGGGTCACGCCTCATTTGCATGGGTCACGCCCACTTCCACCTACGCCGGCGTATGCCTTCAAAACACACGCCACGCTGGCGCAGCTTTGGGAGCACTGGCTTGCTGAATTCCATGCTTGCCTCTCTGCGCTGTGTTGGCGTAGCGTACAGTGGTTATTCTACGGCAGCGTAATGTGCGCCCACACTCTGTGAATCTGGGCCATATCCATCAAATTCAACCATTAGAAAAATAAGCAAATCATTTGAAATGCTGCATCCACAAAATGCTAATCCCACAGTTGATCCAGAGAAAGGCAAGGAAGTCTCTTCAGTATTCTTTCCATGGTCGCTTGATTCAATACCCCTTCGGGAGGGAGTCCTTAAAATGACCCTTTTGGTGCAAGGTAATTTTGTATGTAAAAGCACAATGAATAGGAGAGGCTCCATATTCACCTATTTGTGGAAATGCCACCTCTTTGCTGTTCCTAGACCACATCAAGGATTCCACACGTCTGGGTGTGTGGTAGACCTGTTACTTATTGTACCCTCCGGACCATGTGGTGTCTCCCACTGGCTCATGCAGTATACAACTACAGGCAGTTCAAATTGGCTGAAAATATCACTGCATGACATATCTGACTGGCTAAATATTTGCAACCACCAGGGAATAGGGTGGTGAAAATGCTGGGGACTGCAATGGAGATGAGAATTTAATCTAGAGCTATTTAATTTTTACCAGCAAATGCATTTAAAAGGAAAAATAAGCTAGAAATAGCCTTTAAGATAAGCTGGGCTCTCCCGTTCTAACGGCATAAACATATAAATGCATGCTAGATGGTAGGACCATGTCTTAATGTACAACCTATAGTAAGAGAAGGAACCATGGGCCATATTCTCAAATACTTTATGCCTGCGTATCAGCAGATACGCAGACGTAAGTCCGATCCTATGTTTAAGTGTATTCTCAAACTGAGATACACTTAAACATGCCTAAGATACGACGGCCTGCGCCGTTGTATCTTAGGCTGCAATATTTACGCTGACCGCTAGGTGGCGGTCAGCGTAGAATATGCAAATGACTAGTCACGCCGATTTTTTAACGTACGCTTGCCCGCCGTAGTGTTTTAACGTAGTTTCCGTAAGCGATACGCGGTGTAAAGATAAAGATGCCCCCTAGGTGGCGTACTCAATGTTAAGTATGGCCGTCGATCCCGCGTCGAAATTTGAAAATTTAACGTCGTTTGCGTAAGTCGTCCGTGAATGGCGCTGGACGCCATTTACGTTACAGTCAAAACAAATGACGTCCGTGAGACGTCATTTAGCGCAATGCATGTCGGGTAATTTACCCGACGGAGCATGCACATTACGATCGGCGCGGGAGCGCGCCTAATCTAAATGATCCACGCCCCCTACCAGGATCATTTGAATTAGGAGGGCTTGCGCGGGTGGACTTTACGCGCCGCCGCTGCAAGTTTACAGGCAAGTGGTTTGGGAATCAGGCACTTGCCACTTAAACTTGCGGCGGCGTAACGTAAAGGACATACGTTCCGCCGCCTCAGATATTTAAGAATATGCCCCCATGTCCTTAGATATAAATCAGTAAGCTGCCAGCACAAAGATCTGTGATATAAGACCCCAAAATAAATGTAACTCAAATGTGCAACGCTATTTGGAAACATTACCTTAGTATATGTAAAATATGATTAAAGAGGAGATCCTGTCCACCCCCCCCCCCCCCCCATGAAAAAATTAAAAGGCAGCAGCTACAAATACTGCACTGCAGCTGCTGACCTTTAATATATGAATAACTACCTGTCAAGGGAGCCCACAATGTCAGCACCCCAGCTGATCTTTGGATTGGCTGTTGGGAGCAGCCACTGCCAGTCCTGGTAAGGGAACCCAGCAGTAAAGCCGTTTGACTTCATAGCCAGTTCCCTACTGCGCATACATGAAGTGAGCTGCACTTTCTAATCTAATTTGTCCAACTGCAGAGAAAGGTGGAGGGGGCCCAACTTTAGTGTTGAATGTTGAATTGTTTTTAAGTCCACTTTGTTGGTATGTGGAATTTTGGCTTGTTCCTTCACTATTTGTGATCTTCCCTGCAAAGTGTTTCTTGATGTTGAGTTTTCTGATATACTTTTAAACATCAATGGACACCTCAAACTTGTCAATATTTTTATCTGGTGCAAATTGTAACCCCTTTTGTAGTACCTCCAGTTCTGACTCTGAAAATTCTACCCTTGCTAAATTGAAAATTCCTTCACTTAATCCACTCTTTTTCTTTTTCGTTCTGCCTGTCCTCGTCTGCCTCTTTTTCTGTAGACTCTTTTGGGTACTGAGGGGTTCTGGGAGGGATACGATAGGGCTCTTTTCATCCTCTCCATTCCCCCCTGGTATTGGTTTTGGTAGGGGGCCAGTCTCCCTCTAAAATTGCCTCTAGAACCCCCTCTCGGGGGTCTAGGTGGGTAATGTTGACGGTTGGATTCAGTAGTAGCCATTTTCCATCTGCAGTGGGTCTGGAGTGGTATACCGATAGTAAGTAACCATTGGATATTGGTTTTGGACTTACGCAAACGACGCAAAAAATTCAAATTTCGAAGCGGGAACGACGTTTATACTTAACATTGGCTGTGCCACCTAATAGCAGGAGCAACGTTATGCCAAAAAAGCCTTACGCAAACGACGTAAAAAACTACCGCCGGGCGCACGTACGTTTGTGAATCGGCATAACTAGGTAATTTGCATACTCTACGCCGAAAACAACGGAAGCGCCACCTAGCGGCCAGCGTGAGAATGCACCCTAAGATACAACGGCGTAAGAGACTTATGCCAGTCGTATCTTAGGCTAATGTCGGCGTATCTTGCTTTCTGAATACAGAAAGAAGATACGCTGGTGCAGCTTTGAATTTACGTGGCGTATCTATGGATACGCCGGCGTAAATCGTTGCTGAATCTAGCCCCTTGTTGTCCTCGAAATCCTTAATATCCCTTTGATATTTTTTGAGCTTTTTATTTTTTTTCCCCATCATATTTATTTAAATGAACTTGTAGAAGTTTTGTTTTTTCTGTATACACACTATGGATTTTAAATGGTTCCATTCTTTCTTTTAAATCAGCGATTTTGGCATCTAATAATGCATTTTTGGCCCTCCGCCTTCTGACCATTAGCTGCATGAGTTTTTGTTCACATGCATTAAAGAACTGGAACCATTCATCCAATAGTTGTAAATCTTCAATCCCATCATTGAATAACTACCTGTCAAGGGAGCCCACAATGTCAGCACCCCAGCTGATCTTTGGATTGGCTGTTGGGAGCAGCCACTGCCAGTCCTGGTAAGGGAACCCAGCAGTAAAGCCGTTTGGCTTCATAGCCAGTTCCCTACTGCGCATACATGAAGTGAGCTGCACTTTCTAATCTAATTTGTCCAACTGCAGAGAAAGGTGGAGGGGGCCCAACTTCCGAGAGACTGGGCCACAGCCCCGTCTCCCGGAAGTGGGGAACGTACCTGGGCTAGATCCGACTGGCGTACATCTTAGTACGTTGTCGGATCTAAGGTGCATATTTACGCTGGCCGCTAGGTGGCGCTTCCGTCGAATTCCGCGTTGAGTATGCAAATTTGCTAGATACGCGAATCCACAAAAGTACGTCCGACCGGAGCATTTTTTTACGTTGTTTCCGTCAGGCTTTTTTTGGCGTAAAGTTACCCTTGCTATATGAGGCGTACTCAATGTTAAGTATGGACGTCGTTCCCGCGTCAAATTTTAAAAATTTTACGTTGTTTGCGTAAGTCGTTCGCGAATAGGGCTTTGCATAGAATGACATTTACGTCGTAAGCATTGGCTTGTTGCAGGTTAATTTCGAGCATGCACACTGGGATACCCCCACAGACGGCGCATGCGCCGTTCAGAAAAAACGTAATTTACGTCGGGTCAAGTACAATTAACATAAAACACGCTCACATCTTTAACATTTGAATTCCGCGCCCATACGCCGGCAGATTTACGCTACGCCGCCGCAACTTTAGAGGCAAGTGCTTTGTGAATACAGCACTTGCCTCTCAAAGTTGTGGCGGCATAGCATTAATACGATACGCTACGCCTGCTGAAAATTACGATCCGCTACGTGGATCTGCCCCCTAGTGAGATTTTTATTTTCTTGCCGTACATACCGTTTTATCTATATTTTCACCGCGGCTTCCGGGTATGTAATCCTGCGGGACTGGGCGTTCCTATTCACATGCTAATTGATTGACATGCTTCCCACCGGCGCATACAGAGCGTCATGAGTTGCCGAAAGAAGCCGAACGTCAGTGCGCAGGCGCCATATAGAGCCAACTCGCAGTCCGGCTTCTTTCGGCAACTCGTGACGCGCTGTATGCGCCGATGGGAAGCATGTCAATCAATTAGCATGTGAATAGGAATGCCCAGTCCCGCAGGATTACATACCCGGAAGCCGCTGTGAAAATATAGATAAAACGGTATGTACGGCAAGAGAATAAAAAAGGTCAGCATAATGTCATTCTCACAACTCGGCTCAATGTAATGTTAGAATTTCTTTTTAGGGTGAACCCCCGCTTTAAGATATTTCCATTTCTCTCACATCATCCTGTACCATAGTTAAAAACTTCTATATGATGATTCATGCCTTTTTTAGTGTTGAATGTTGAATTGTTTTTAAGTCCACTTTGTTGGTATGTGGAATTTTGGCTTGTTCCTTCACTATTTGTGATCTTCCCTGCAAAGTGTTTCTTGATGTTGAGTTTTCTGATATACTTTTAAACATCAATGGACACCTCAAACTGCCTCTTTTTCTGTAGACTCTTTTGGGTACTGAGGGGATCTGGGAGGGATACGATATTGGTATTGGTTTTGGTAGGGGGCCAGTCTCCCTCTAAAATTGCCTCTAGAACCCCCTCTCTGGGGGTCTAGGTGGGTAATGTTGACGGTTGGATTCATAGTAGCCATTTTCCATCTGCAGTGGGTCTGGAGTGGTATACCGATAGTAAGTAACCATTGGATATTGGTTTTGGACTTACGCAAACGATGCAAAAAATTCAAATTTCGAAGCGGGAACGACGTTTATACTTAACATTGGCTGTGCCACCTAATAGCAGGAGAAATGTTATGCCAAAAAAGCCTTACGCAAACGACGTAAAAAACTACCGCCGGGCGCACGTACGTTTGTGAATCGGCGTAACTAGGTAATTTGCATACTCTACGCCGAAAACAACGGAAGCGCCACCTAGCGGCCAGCGTGAGAATGCACCCTAAGATACAACGGCGTAAGAGACTTATGCCAGTCGTATCTTAGGCTAATGTCGGCGTATCTTGCTTTCTGAATACAGAAAGAAGATACGCTGGTGCAGCTTTGAATTTACGTGGCGTATCTATGGATAAGGCGGCGTAAATCGTTGCTGAATCTAGCCCCTTGTTGTCCTCGAAATCCTTAATATCCCTTTGATATTTTTTGAGCTTTTTATTTTTTTCCCCATCATATTTATTTAAATGAACTTGTAGAAGTTTTGTTTTTTCTGTATACTCAATATGGATTTTAAAATGGTTCCATTCTTTCTTTTAAATCAGCGATTTTGGCATCTAATAATGCATTTTTGGCCCTCCGCCTTCTGACCATTAGCTGCATGAGTTTTTGTTCACATGCATTAAAGAACTGGAACCATTCATCCAATAGTTGTAAATCTTCAATCCCATCATTGGGACTGACATCCAATCTTAGGGCCAGATTCACAGCCGAGATACGACGGAGTATCTCAGATACTCTGTCGTATCTCTCAGAGTATCTATGCAACTGATTCATAGAATCAGTTACGCATAGATATCCCTAAGATCCGACAGGTGTAATTGTTTTACACTGTCGGATCTTAGGATGCAGTACCGCGGCCGCCGCTGGGGGGAGTTCGCGTCGTAAACCAGCGTAGGGTATGCAAATTAGGAGTTACGCAAATCCACAACGGTTTTTCGCGTTCGCTATGTCACCGCTAGTCTAGTTTCCCGTCGCAAAGTTAGTCGTCGTTTTGGGTGCCTTAACTTTACACAGCACACGTATGTGCTGTATAAAGTATGGCCGTCGTTCCCGCGTCGAAATTTAAAAATTCACGTAGTTTGCGTAAGACGTCCGGGAATACGAAAGTACGCTACGCGCGTTGCCGTTCGAAAAAATGACGTCACTTCGCGCAAAGCACGGCGAGAATTTCAAAACGGAGCATGCGCAGTAGGTCCGGCGTGGGAGCGCGCCTAATTTAAATGGCACATGCCCATTTAAATTAGGCGGACTTACGCTGGAGGCTGCCGGCATAGGTTTTCATTGCAAGTGATCTGTGAATCAGGCACTTGCGATGAAAACTTGTGGAGGTGTAAAGTATCTACGATACGTTACGCCGCCGCACTTCTACCTGAATCTGGCCCTTAGTCTCCTAGGTGTAAGGTTTTTGCGTATGTATATTTCAAAGGACGCAATGTCCCACCACAATCTTATTTGTTTTTCCATATCACTTTGCAATTGTTTAAAACCCCTTTCCAAATCAATATTGGGACTAGGGGCCTGCTGGAAAACCTCTTCTAGATTGACGTGTCTATCTCTCATGAAATTAAACACATCCATGGCTGCGTGGAAAATACATGTATTTCCTTTTAAAGCTGCTCCCCTAAAAAATGGAGTGTATATCTCATATTTAGTGAATAGTTGAGTGATAGGGGGCGCTGTGAAAGGTATAAGTCACTGAAAGTGACTCGTGACTAAAAAGTGGTAGGTTTAACATATGTTGGCTGGTTCCCAAGCAGATATATGGCAAAAACAATAAGTGAATACAATAAAAATAATAAAAAATTGATGAAAAATAGATACTATTATTAAAGTAGATAATTTAAGCGGTCCTCCACCCTAAAGTGGAGTCCCACTGATCGGAACCCTCCCCCCCTCCGGTGTCACATTTGACACCTTTCAGGGGGGAGGGGGGTGCAGACACCTGTCTAAAGACAGGTATTTGCACCCACTTCCGGCCACACGCTACAGGCGAAAGACAGGCATTCCGTCACATCCCGTCTGTCGCCCGTTGTGTGCTGGGAACACTCGGCTCCCAGCACACAGCGTGTGAGCCAATCGGCGGGCGCAGCGCGACTCGCGCATGCGCCGTAGGGAACCGGGCAGTGAAGCCGCAGCGCTTCACTTCCTGGTTCCCTCAGCGTGGATGGCGGGGGGAGCAGCAGAGTGACGAGCGATCGCTCGTGCTCTGCTGCGATCGGCGCTGGACTCCAGGACAGGTAAGTGTCCTAATATTAAAAGTCAGCAGCTGCAGTATTTGTAGCTGCTGACTTTTAATATTTTGTTCCCATGGCACATCCGCTTTAAGAAGTGCACAATCTCTATGCAAACACAAACTGTGTCTTCAAAAGAAAGTGTAGCGCTACCCCCGAAGGAGCCGCTAATTTGTTGTTGAGATCAGTGCTTTAAGTTACCTTGATGCAGTCTAGGGGTGCAGTTGGAGAAACATAGCAGTGAGCGAAGGTCCAGACAGTGAATAAAGGTTTTCCAATGCTTTATTTCCAGGCCAACACGGCCAACATCAACATCAAATGGGAAAGAAAAGGGTTGATGAAGGAAAAGAGAGAAACCTTGCAGTGTCAGGCCTGGATATGAACTGAGCAGTCCTGCTCTCAGTAGTATCAGATTGTGGTTCGTCGCAACTCTAGCCAGAGTGGGTGAAGTGCCCCCGGACAGACCCCTATCATAAGCCTGGCAGCCGAGGTGTCACTTTAGATTTGCTGGGAGGAACAGGTCTCTCTCACAGGCCTGGCTCTAGGGCCTCTGCCACAGGCCTATTACTTTAAGCGAGCTAGATGGATGATTGGAGCGAATCCTCCCAGTAAGTTTTTTTGTATTTTTTTTATTAGAATTTATCGAAGTAAATTGCAGTACAAAGAAATGAACATGGGACAAAGTACAGAAAAAAGAGAAAATCAAACGCAATTCACATTTTGTCATATAAACCTAAGGCGCTAAGCGCCGAACCCTGTGTCCTAGTTTAAGGGAATCTAAATGGGAAGTAAAGCATAGATACAGCTTAATGACGTTAAGGAATGGTGCAAGAGCATTTTTTTTGAAAAAAGGACAGAAACTGGATGGATCATAAAGATAATGGACCCTGAAAGAAAAATAATAAATAAATAAAAGGGTAGGGAATAAACAAACAATGGAAGGGTGAGGGAGGGGGTGGGGGGGGACACCACTAGAATACAAAAGCTGGACACACATACCGAAGCTCAAAGATAGTTTACAAATCAGATATGTGAGGAACCAAAGCTAAGAGCAAGCGGTAGGCTACAGATATGGTAACATTGGAGGGTTGAGGAGTGGAGCGAGACTATATTTAAAAGGAAAGCATTTCAATGAGTCTGTGCCAAGAGTTAATCGACAGATGAGTCTATTCTTCCCTTAGTCGTTGGATGTGCCCCATAGTAAGAGAAAGAGACCATGAAATTGTTGAGTTCTTCCGGAGGTAAAGCCGTCTCCATAAAAGCTCCCCATGTGGAGTAAAAACGTTTGGTGGAGCCCTCACGCTTAAATTCGATATTGAGTTTGTCTTTATATAAAAGGTGAAGGAGCTCCCTTTTAACCTGCGAGACTGTCGGTGGGCAAGGGGATGTCCACATCTTTAGTATGGACCTTCGAGTGATAAGTAGACACATACCAGGATCCAGTTCATGTGTTGATTCTGGGAGCTGGCAGAACATGTGAGGAAGCGCTTGTCCCAATGACCGAAGATGAGGAGTAGAGGGTCTTTTGGTAATTTCAATAGAGTTATTCCATATATGAAGGATAAGACTTGATCCCAGAAGGTGGAGATAAAGGTACATGCCCAGAAGCGGTGGGTTAGTGAGGGTTTGAGTTGGTGGCAAAGCAGGCATTTGGCAGATCTTCGGTTTTTTTTATCATGGAGAAAGGGGATGTAGGCGCGATGCAAAATCTTTAGCTGAGTTTCCCTCCAGATCTCATTGGGGGTTAATTGTAGTACCTTATTGTAACCCTGTAGGAGTTTAGTTATTAGATCTTCATCGGGAAAATCCTTGCTCCAATTTGCTGCAGATGAGGATGCCAATGGGGAGGAGGTTTTTTGAAGAAGAGGTTTGTAGATGTCCGAGATGGTATAGGAGTCATTCAGGAGCATTTGATCTAAAATAGACATTTTGGGCCAGATCCACATACAAATAGATCGGCGCAGCGTATGTGAGATACGCTACGCCGCTGTAACTTACTTTTGGCTGCTTTGAATTCTTAAATTTGCGCTGTAAGTTTTGGCGGTGTAGTGTATCTCTGGCGGTGGAATTCAAATCTGCGATTAGGGGGCGGGATTTTTATTTAAATGAAGCGTGTCCCCGTGCCGAATGAACTGTGCATGCGCCGTCCCGAAATTTCCCGGCGTGCATTGCGCTAAATGACGTCGCTAGGACGTAATTTTTTTAACTTAGACGGGACTTACGTACATTCCGATTCAGGGACAACTTACGCCAAAAAAATAAAAAAATCAAATTTCGACGAGGGAACGACGGCCATACTTAACATGGCAAATCTAACTATACGCCGCAAAAAAGCAGCTTTAACTATACGCCGGAAAAAGCCGACTAGAGACGACGTAAGAGAATGCGACGGCCGCGCGTACGTTCGTGGATCGTCGAAAATAGCTAATTTGCATACCCGACTTGGAAAACAACGCAAACTCCACCCAGCGGACGCCGAAGTATTGCATCTACGATCCGAAGGCGTACGAAGCCGTACGCCTGTCGGATCAAACCCAGATGCCGTCGTATCTTGGTTTGAGGATTCAAACTACTAAAGATACGACGCAGGAAATTTGAAAGTACGCCGGCGTATCAGTAGATACGCCGGCGTACTCTCACTGTGGATCTGGCCCTTTGAATCTTTGAGCGTCCTCTCTGCATGCATCCCGGAGAAAACTGAGGCATTGCCTGAAAAAGAAAGCTTGAGATTGGGGAAGAGAGAAAGTTGTTGCCACTTCCGAAAAGGGGAGAGGTTTTCCTGTGACCACGTTGCAAAGTTGAGAAAACTTAGTGAGGTCATTTTGCTTCCATATCTCAAAGGGCTTGTGGCTTAGACCCGGTAAAAAGTTAGGGTTGTCCTGGATAGGTAGGTGCTTGGACATAAACGGGGAAAGTTTTAGGCTCTTCCTCGATTCCCTCCAAGCAATAGCCGTATCATGTAAAAGGAGGTTGTGTTGTAAAGCAGATGGGACGGATTTCCACTTGGAGTGGAGAAGGGCAGACAGTGAGTAGGGATGGGCCATCGTAGATTCCAAAGTGAAATTGGAGTATTTGGAGGATTGCGACAACCAGTCTAGTCCTATACGCAAAAGGCATGCCAAGTTATATGTTGTAACATTAGGTAAACTTATGCCCCCTTCGCACCTGGGAAGATATAGTTTCAAAAACGCAATGCACGGTCGTCTGTCTTGCCAAATGAATTTGGAAAAGGTTTTATTAAGTGATTTGATATCTTTGTGCTTTAGTAATAGTGGTATCGTCTGTAGTGGGTATAATAGGCGAGCAAAACTGACCATTTTTATCAGGTTAAATCTTCCCAGGAGCGAAAGAGGCAGATCCATCCAGTTTCACAATTCCTGAGATATCCTATTAAACAGTGGTGGGTAATTTAGGTGATATATGGAAGAGGGCAGCTTCCCAATTTTTATGCCCAAATAAGTTATGCTTATTTGGGCACCTTAAAGAGAGAATGGGAAATCCAAGAAAGACAATTAGCAGAGCCTATAGGGAGAATCTCACTTTTACTGTAGTTTATACATAGTCCGGAACATAGTGTGAATTAGTCGAAAATTGTTTTGATGATAGACATGTCGGAGTGGGGGCTAGCTGAAAATACAAGTATATCATCTGCGAACAGGGATGTGCGTATTTCGTGGTTGCCTATGGTAATCCCATGTAAAGGGGCTTTATAGGTTAGGTATCTGGAGAGGGGTTCTAGCAAAAGGTTGAATAGCAGCGGAGAGAGGGGACAGCCTTGTCTAGTACCTTTGTAAAGGCGGAATTCATCAGATAAAAGACCGGCTGCAACCAATTTGGCTGCAGGGGATGCGTACATTGCATTTACTAAGGATAGAGGATAAAGGGGCCTTGGAAACCCATTCTCGATATGGATAATGTTAACCATTCGAAGCTAACATTGTCGAAGGCTTTTTCCGCGTCTAAAGTGATGATAGCGAAATCCCCCCCGGGGTTACGGTTGGCATGGTCAAGCACCATCATGACTTTACGTATGTTCAAAGTGGCTGTCCGTCCTTTTACAAAACCGGATTGAGCAGTATGAATCAGGGAGAGGAGAATGTTTGCAAGCCTAGAAGCAGCTATTTTCGACAAAATTTTCACATCCAGATTTAAAAGAGATATTGGTCTGTACGAACCTGGGTCAAGGGGATCCTTACCTTTTTTGGAAAGCAATTTGATAATGGCCTGATTCCCCGTGGGTAGGTAAGGGCCCCCTGACCATATACCTTCGTAGACTTTGAGCAAAGTAGGTTCTATTATGTTTTGTAGGGTTTTATAAAATTCCCCTGTAAAACCATCGGGGCCAGGGGCTTTAGAAGGGGCTAGGCACTTGATGGTTGTTGAGATTTCGGAGCGGGATATTGGTGCATTTAATGCTTCTAACTGGGAGGAGGTTATCGAAGGCAGGGCAATTTTGTCGAGGAAAGAGGACGTGAGTTTGCTGTCAATGGGGTCGGGAGCATAAAGCGACGAATAATATTGTAACATAACGTTGTTGATTTCCTCATGCGAGTGTCTGACGGATCCTGTGGAGTCACGTAGGGCGGTTATATGTGTAGGGCGGAAGGGACCCTTGCAGAGTCTCGCCAGAAGTTTCCCAGCTTTGTTGCCATACTTGTGAAGTGTAGCGTCTAGGTGGGCTTTTTCGTCAGTTCTAGGGTTTCTGCCCATGCGTCGAAGGCTCTTTTTGCCGACTGCCATGCTGTTCTGTGAGCAGGGGAGTCTAGGTGCGTTGGGCCAAATGAAGTTTGGAGCTAGCTAATTTATATTCGGCTAAAGGCGAGGCGGCATAGGATATGATGCGGCCTCGGAGGAAGGCCTTGCCTGCTTCCCAAAAGAGGTTAGGATCAGCACAATGTGCCGAGTTTGCCATGGAAAATTAAAAAAAAAAAAAAAAAGAGACACACGGCAATATATATGCAGTAATGCACACTAGGGCCAAATTCTCAAAAAAGCTGCCTAACTTAACTTTCAGCAGTTAAGTTACACTGACTTAAAATTTCTACCTAAGTGCCTGATCGTCAAAGCACTTACCTAGAAATTTCAGGCCGTGTAACTTAAGTGCCGCCGTCGTAAGGCGGTCCTCCTCTCCTGGGAGCGTTTAAAATTTAAATGAGGCGCGCTCCCGCGCCGGCCGTACTGCGCATGCGTGTGATGTCATTTTCCCGACATGCAGCGCGCGAACGTAATTAACGCCGGGCGGCTTTGAGAATTTTGACGGGACACTAAAGTTGCGACGGGTGAAAAAAAAAAAATGCGCCGGGAAAACAAATAATTATAAAAAAAAATGACAGCGTCGCTCAGCATGCATTCCTGAGAGGGAGAACTCCATGCCAATTTTCAAAGAAAAAACTGGCATGGGTTCCCCCCCCCAGGAGCATACCAGGCCCTTAGGTCTGGTATGGGTTGTAAGGAGACCCCCCCACGCCGAAAAATCGACGTAGGGGGTCCCCCTACAATCCATACCAGACCCGTATCCAAAGCACGCTACCCGGCCGGTCAGGAAGGGAGTGGGGACGAGCGAGCGCCCCCCCCTCCTGAGCCGTGCCAGGCCGCATGCCCTCAACATGGGGGGGTTGGGTGCTCTGGGGCAGGGGGGCGCACTGCGGGCCCCCCCACCCCAGAGCACCCTGTCCCCATGTTGATGAGGACAGGACCTCTTCCCGACAACCCTTGCCATTGGTTGTCGGGGTCTGCGGGCGGGGGCTTATCGGAATCTGGGAGTCCCCTTTAATAAGGGGGTCCCCAGATACCGGCCCCCCACCCTAAGTGAATGGATATGGGGTACATCGTACCCCTATCCATTCACCTGGAGGCAAAAAGTAAAAGTTAGTAAACACACAACACAAGGGTTTTTAAAATAATTTATTATTCTGCTCCGGAGGCCCCCCCTGTCTTCTTTATTAGCTCTATTACCAGGGGGGGCTTCTTCTTCCACTCTCCGGGGGTCTTCTTCCACTCTCCGGGGGGGGTTTCTTCTTCCGCTCTCCGGGGGGGGCTTCTCCGCTCTCCGGGGGTCTTCTTCCATCTTCTCCCCTCTTCCGCTGTTGACTCGGCGAACCCTGGTTCTTCTGCAGATGTCCGGTGCCTTCTTCTTCAGCGCTGGCTGCCTGCTATCTGTGTGTGTTAGCTCAATTAGTAACAGGCAGCCGGCGCGGTCTTCTGTGACGTCAGGGTCTTCTCTTCTGTTCTTCTCCCCTCTTCCGATGTTGCCTCGTCGCCTGTTGTCGCTGTAATGATGGAAGCGCGCCTTGCATCCCATTTATATAGGCATCACCGTCACATCATGCTCCGGTAGGTACCCACGTGGTGGGTGCACGTGGGTAGGCACCCACCACGTGGGTACCTGCCGGAGCATGATGGGACGGTGATGCCTATATAAATGGGATGCAAGGCGCGCTTCCATCATTACAGCGACAACAGGCGACGAGGCAACATCGGAAGAGGGGAGAAGAAGAACCTGACGTCACAGAAGACCGCGCCGGCTGCCTGTTAGAAATTTAGCTAACACACACAGATAGCAGGCAGCCAGCGCTGAAGAAGAAGGCACCGGACATCTGCAGAAGAACCGGGGTTCGCCGAGTCAACAGCGGAAGAGGGGAGAAGATGGAAGAAGACCCCCGGAGAGCGGAGAAGCCCCCCCCGGAGAGCGGAAGAAGAAACCCCCCCCGGAGAGTGGAAGAAGACCCCCGGAGAGTGGAAGAAGAAGCCCCCCTGGTAATAGAGCTAATAAAGAAGACAGGGGGGCATCCGGAGCAGAATAATAAATTATTTTAAAAACCCTTGTGTTGTGTGTTTACTAACTTTTACTTTTTGCCTCCAGGTGAATGGATAGGGGTACGATGTACCCCATATCCATTCACTTAGGGTGGGGGGCCGGTATCTGGGGGCCCCCTTATTAAAGGGGACTCCCAGATTCCGATAAGCCCCCTCCCGCAGACCCCGACAACCAACGGCAAGGGTTGTCGGGAAGAGGTCCTGTCCTCATCAACATGGGGACAGGGTGCTCTGGGGTGGGGGGGCCCGCAGTGCGCCCCCCTGCCCCAGAGCACCCAACCCCCCCATGTTGAGGGCATGCGGCCTGGCACGGCTCAGGGGGGGGGGGGGGGGCGCTCGCTCGTCCCCACTCCCATTCCTGACCGGCCGGGTAGCGTGCTTTGGATACGGGTCTGGTATGGATTGTAGGGGGACCCCCTACGTCAATTTTTCGGCGTAAGGGGGGTCTCCTTTCAACCCATACCAGACATAAGGGCCTGGTATGCTCCTGGGGGGGGAACCCATGCCGGTTTTGAATTTAAAAATTGCCGTGGAGTTCTCCCTCGGGAATGCATACCAAATGCCGTCGCTGGAATGGGCCTTTACAATGTGTGACTAACTTTACACATTATAAAACCAGCCCTAGTTTTGCGCAGGCAAATTCGGAACTTACGCAGAAATCACAGTGATGAAATGCTTTGAAAATCTGCTTAAGTCCTCATTTGCATACGCAAAGCTGCATTTCAATGAGAAATGCCCCCAGTGGCGGATGCGGTACTGCATCCTAAAATCTGACCGTGTAAGTGTCTTACACATGTCAGATTTTCTGCCTAACTTTGGAAAAAGCCTTTTGAGAATCGTTTCCAAAGTTAGGCACAGACTGAACAGCAGTTAAGTCTGCGTATCTCTTTTGAGAATCAGGCCCTAGTTCCACCAGAAATGGCGTCCACCAGCCTGGAATTATGATATAATGCTAGGCACAGCTGAGTATATCTAAACCAAAATATGAAGCAGCATCTAAGCCAAAGTAATGTAACTATATAGTGAGTCACTAGAGTGGAAAACTATTGCTAGTTAGACCAAACATACTATGTGGATAAAAATAGGCGCATATGTGTGAAATAGATGCAAATAAAAATGAATTGAACTAGAACTCCGCTAGCAAAATATAAATATATGTGAACCTAAAGTGAGATAGAGTCCTGTGATGCCCGTAGCATAATAGTTGAATATAAATATAGTATGCGCACAATTGTGCAAAAAACATCAGCATATATCACCAAAAAGTATTGAATCCTGTGATAACCAGAGTTGGATATATGTACCCAACTGTGTTGGATAATGAAAAGTGTAACACAAAAACACCAAAAAGTGAAACCAAAAAGTCATAAGGTCAATCCAAAAGTATGTGTAAAAAATGTCACAAAAATCAGCAGTAAAGTGATGAATCCTCAAACAGTTAATTGAAATTCAAATTCAACTTGAGTGCAGTAATCCACTTGAAACAGTGCTTCTTGCTGTGCTGGGTGATCACACTATGCAGTTTGTGTAAGCGCGGTGGTCCCGGTGCTCCCCCACTTGGGTCCCCACTCACCAGAAGCCCTCACCCCTGCAGGGGTAGGGTGCAAAACATGCTGCGATGTCTCTCGATCCCAATCCTTCCTTCCCTGAGCTCTCTGGGAATGACTTCCACCAGGTGGCAAAGATCTTCCTAATCGTCCAGACTCCTCCAGAAAAAAAGACAGGCTCCCATAGCGTGATATGTAAAAACCAGGGTAAGCTCTATTGCACTGCCAATAAGTGCTTGGCCTGCTAAATAAAATATGAGCGTGTACAAACAGTGTATAGTATTGCCCATAAACTAATCAGGACAAGGATAATTAAAAATAAAATTGAATAAAAAATAAAAAAGTTGAAAAAATACTAAATAAAAGATGAGCTATCTGCGATAATCGCGTTACGCGCGTTTCGTAAGGTAACTTCTTCCCCCGCTTCAGAAGAAGTTACCTTACGAAACGCGCGTAAAGCGGTTACACGCACTTCCGGGTGGAACAGCTAACTAGCTCAGTGGAACGCACGGCGTCCGGCAGCTGCTACCACATACATACTGGACTGATAGTGCCGTGTCTGCACATCTGCGATTATCGCAGACAGCTCATCTTTTATTTACTATTTTTTCAACTTTTTTATTTTTTATTCAATTTTATTTTTAATTATCCTTGTCCTGATAAGTTTATGGGCAATACTATACACTGTTTGTACATGCTCATATTTTATTTAGCACGCCAAGCTCTTATTGGCAGTGCAATAGAGCTTACCCTGGTTTTTACATATCACACTATGGGAGCCTGTCTTTTTTTCTGGAGGAGTCTGGACGATTAGGAAGATCTTTTCCACCTGGTGGAAGTCATTCCCAGAGAGCTCAGGGAAGGAAGGATTGGGATCGAGAGACATTGCAGCGTGTTTTGCACCCTACCCCTGCAGGGGTGAGGGCTTCTGGTGAGTGGGGACCCAAGTGGGGGAGCACCGGGACCACCACGCTTACACAAACTGCATAGTGTGATCACCCAGCACAGCAAGAAGCACTGTTTCAAGTTGATTACTGCACTCAAGTTGAATTTGAATTTCAATTAACTGTTTGAGGATTCATCACTTTACTGCTGATTTTTGTGACATTTTTTACACATACTTTTGGATTGACCTTATGACTTTTTGGTTTCACTTTTTGGTGTTTTTGTGTTACACTTTTCATTATCCAACACAGTTGGGTACATATATCCAACTCTGGTTATCACAGGATTCAATACTTTTTGGTGATATATGCTGATGTTTTTTGCACAATTGTGCGCATACTATATTTATATTCAACTATTATGCTACGGGCATCACAGGACTCTATCTCACTTTAGGTTTACATATATTTATATTTTGCTAGCGGAGTTCTAGTTCAATTTTTTTTTATTTGCATCTATTTCACACATATGCGCCTATTTTTATCCACATAGTATGTTTGGTCTAACTAGCAATAGTTTTCCACTCTAGTGACTCACTATATAGTTACATTACTTTGGTTTAGATGCTGCTTCATATTTTGGTTTAGATATACTCAGCTGTGCCTAGCATTATATCATAATTCCAGGCTGGTGGACGCCATTTCTGGTAGAACTAGTGTGCATTACTGCATATATATTGCCATGTGTCTCTTTTTTTTTTTTTTTAGCCAGTGGCTACTGAACAGACAGCGCCACTACCCCCATACCCCAATTTTATTCCTTTTCTATTTGTATCCTCTTGGGGATACAAAAGAGGGGGGCCGCAGTCTTATAATTTACATTATTTACATTTCCCACCTCTTATCCTAAGCGTGGGTATTCCATTTATTTTCTGCCATGGAAAATTGTTCCCATTCTTTTGTCATGTAATTATGGAAGTCTGAATTATTGTAGAGAAAGGAGGGGAAACGCCAAATTTTAAGGAAAGGTAGAAGGTCTGGGTTATCAAGTGTTACCGAAACAGGGGCATGATCCGAAATGGCAATATTGTGGATATCCGTTTTGGAGATCAGTGGGACAAGGTTATCAGTACAGAAGAGATAGTCAATTCTAGTGAATACTTTATGTGGGTTGGAATAGAAAGTGAACTCCCTATCTGTCAGGTGGTGTAGTCGCCAGACGTCTTGGAGGTGAAGAGAATCCATTGTGTCTGAGAAGAGAGTTGGGTTGGAGGAAGGTGGGGTATTCGACGTGCGTTTGGGAGGAGATCTGTCATCGGCTGGGTGCAAGATGGCATTGAAATCCCCGCCCGTGAGGTGAGGGACATGTTGGATGCTCAGTAGTCTGGAAGACACGTCGTTAAAGAATTGTTTACCCGGACTGTTGGGGGCGTAAATATTCGTTAGCACGAGTTTCCTGGTACCTACACGAATGTGCGCTGTGAACATCTGCCCCTGGTCATCGGAGTCAGTAGATATGATCTCACATGGGAGGTTTCTTATGCATCAGGATGAGAACCCCTGCTTTGCGGCCATTTGCGCTAGAACCTAATACCGTGCCCACCCACTGTTTCCTCATGCGATGGAAGTCAGAAGTGGGTTTCTTGGAGGAGGGCGACGTCAGTGTGAAGTCTTTTAAGATGTCGAAGGATTTTAAGTCTTTTGTTGGGGGATCTAAGCCCTTTAACATTCCATGAAATGATTTTCATGTGACGGGGACAAGGAGAGAGATGTGAGCAGGCTTTGGAGAGACAATTGAACTGAACATAAGGGCGAGCAACACAAAGTCTACTCTTGAGAGCATATCAGAAGGGTCAGATGTTGTATGAACTAGTGGTGATTTGCGGGTGACGTAGGAAAATGGTGGGGAAAGAGTATAATTAGGTGAAAAGGTAAAACTAAAACAGAAGTAGCAAACCAAACATTCAAGAGGCTTCACTTTTTTCCGCACGGAGACACTGTGCGAAACAGCTCCCATTACAGACCCGAGTTGAAGCGTCAAATCAGTTACCCATAAGGTGTAGTGATAGAGATCACAAGCAATATTCGGATGCGTAGGGGGTAGGTGTGAACAGCCATCACCATGAGGTACCAATATGTAAAACCAAAAAAAGAAAAAAAAAAGTAATATGAACTTTTTAAAAAAGGGGGGTACCCCATCAGGTGAAGACGGCTCCCGCATAGGAAAATAAATCATCCCAAGATAGTGCCATTCAACCGTAAAAAGAAAAGTCTCATCCACCGGATAGGTGGATACGAATAAATGCCAGGTCAATGAGGAGTGTTGAGATGGTCAGGTCCTAAGGTCTTAAAGCATTTAGGAGAGTCTTTCCTAGGGCTCCTTTGGACCAGAGAGCGGTTGGGTGAAGTTAGTTTGGAAGAGGAGTTTGAAGTCGACTCTGTGCGAAGCATGCGCAGGTAGGCCTCTGCTTCAGAGGGATCGTGGAAGGTAAGTTGGTCTCCAGTGGGGGTTTTGAGGCGGAGAATGGCAGGAAAGGCCAGGGTGAATTTCACTTGCCGTTTGTGGAGCTCCGTGCAGACATGTTGGAAGGCCTTCCTTTTCTTGGAGATGTCGGCGGAGTAGTCCGCAAAAATTAGTACTTTCATCCCGACCACGTGGAGAGATCTTGATTGTCTGAATTTTTGTAAGATGGTCGTTTTGTCAGCGTAGTTCAGATATTTTGCAATAATTGGACGGGGAGTTTTGCGTTCTGCAGCGAAAGCACCCATGCGATGGGCCCGTTCGACCATACAGGTGCCAGGAAGGCCTAGTGCTTCTGGGATGTGTCTGGCACAGGGGTCTGTGAGAGCAGAATTCTGGAGTGATTCTGGGATACCAACGAACCGTAAGTTGCTACTTCTGGACCTGTTCTCCAAGTCATCTAGCTTTTGGAGCACAGATTGATTGGTTTTGTCCTGGGCCTGTTCAGTACCCTGTGTCTGGTATAATTCCTCTTCTATATTAATAATACGGCTCTCAACCTCAGACAATCTGGTAGCATGTTCACTTAGCTGCCGTTTGACCTGCTGCATACCTGCAGTAACAGCTTTCTCCACTGAGGCAGCAATCATGGGGGACAGAAGTGCTGCCACTGCCTGTGCTATGAGATCAGTGCTGTGGGGGTTAACATCCCCCTGGTGTGGAAGGGACAAGGTAGGCTGTGACTGTAGAGGGCTTGTGGCTGGCTGTGTCTGTGAAAGCGCTGGGCTGCCACTCACTTCCATGCCTGAGTCTTCAGGCATGGAAGGCGGATTAATGGTGCGACCGACGTAAAGTAGTTTACATGGGCAAGTGATGCAGTAAACCACATAGTCACTGGAACAATTAAAGAAATTGTCCAGAACATATGTTTTACCTCTATGAGTAAAGTCTTGTTGACTCGTTTTCCAGATTGTGTGAACGTGAGACCTTCTGGATCTTCACCCTCGATTGTCTCGCCCCTCTTGGTCTTAACGAGG
The DNA here is from genome assembly GCF_905171775.1 of Rana temporaria. Classification (NCBI taxonomy): domain Eukaryota; kingdom Metazoa; phylum Chordata; class Amphibia; order Anura; family Ranidae; genus Rana; species Rana temporaria. Next base: position 226,344,957 of record NC_053493.1, read on the forward strand.
AGTTGGATATCAACACTATTCTTTAAATCACCAATATTTTACACCTTGCTTATGCCCTACCCCCATTTTTGCATACGTGTGTTTCCACGTGTACAGGTATGGATATTCGCACACGTGCGTGTGGGAGTGTGTGTTTGCTCCTGCACTCTTGGGTCCATACTCATCATGTGAATCACTCACATAATTTATATATATATATATATATATATATGTATATATATATATATATATTTATTTTTTACTATTTTTTACTATTTACTATTATATTTTATATTTTTTATTTCATATTTCATTTTTTACGCAATATCAATTTATATATATTTTTTATATATTTTTTTGATATATATCTATTTCCTCCTTTCCTCTTTAAAATATATATATTTGTAAATTCCTGTAAGATTTCCCAACATATAGATTTTATTCTTCCCCAGGTCTGTTATTTAAATGTTATTGTATTTTATCCTTAGAGGGCCCTCTGGTGTCCATTGATCGCAAATACGGTGTCTTTTATATATTTATATATATTCCAGCTTTGAGCCCAACTGATGCACAGACATTGCTCAAAAATTATTTCTAACTAAACACCTATAGTCTGTCCGTCATCATTTAATTATTTTAGTAATAACTTTTTAATTACTCTGTGTATTTTTCCCTTCTGGTTTGATGGTTACACTGTGTCCTGTCAGATCGTTTCCTCTGCATCCCCATTGGTCGACTCTCACCACATGACCAGCTATAATACATGCCCTTCTCCCCTATCTCATCACACTTGATAAAGGAGCGCACAGGTCGGATCCTTTGCGCATGCTCTGAAACGCGTTGTGGTCCCTCTCGGCCTCCGTCCAAGCTGACGCTACGTTCCACCGGATGTTTTCCATGCTGACAGTGTGATACCAACCACGGACATAGCCGGCTCCCTCCGGCTCTCCTCGGGTCCCAGCAGCCACATTTCATCTGGATACATTTGGTCTACTGTACGTCAGACTTGTGCCAGCTCCCCTGACTGCAGCATAGTAATTTATGATGTAAGTGCTGGATTATTTTATATGTTATATTAAAAACACAGTTTACTCAGTGGCACTTCTCTCCTTACTCTTTTTTCTTGCATATACTGAGCTGACTTCGCTCCTGGACAGCTGCCTTGATTAACTGCTCATCATCTGAACTGATCGTCCACAGCTTTCTACAAACTCCTATTGATTTCTTGCTGGGACTGATCCTATTACCTCCTAAAACATGGACTCATGAACTTTCAGACTACACACGTCGCCGTTGTGGTTTGTTTATTTATTTTAATTTGACTATTATTTAACCCTTTATTGATTGTTCTTGCTGACAACCTGAGCGCTGTACCCCCATTGCCAAAACCTGCTCATTAGTGGTAATGCGCTTACCAGAAATGGTGGACCTCTTTACTGAAAAAGATGGTCAAATTTGCTTATGCAGGATAATACCTGCATACATATCATGCGTCACAATTAGTAGATAGACACCTTGTTCTCCAGACGTTTAAAGATGAGAGTGCCTACACCTCCATGCTATTTCAAAGACACGTCCTTGCCTATTAGCCTAGAAGATTTTTACATTTTTTCTTCAATCGTTTTTATAAAATTTTACATGTAAATACATGTACAATATGAACATTGTATGTCATGCAACAACGTCACGGAATGGTAGGATTTTTAAATTTGACAGATTCAGCTTCCATTGGTTTTATTAAGGGTTAGGTTCTGCATTCAAACGTTGCTGAATAGTGCTTGAACAGAAACCAGGGCAGTTTGGTTCATCACTACTGGTGAAGTGACAAGCTCCAGCAATGCAGTAAATCCTGATGAAATGGCAAGAACAAGTAGTAGGGTATTACAACACTAGCCACAATTAATTCCTTTTATGCCCAACCATTTGAGTGGAGGCCTAACATTGTTTCCAAATTTATAACCTTTGTTGGCCTTACTTTTAATATGGAAATCGCAAAAAAAGTTCCCTCCTATTAGTCTACACACCTAATTCACCATATACCATAATATTCTTCTTCATGCCTTAAAATAATAAGATTTTTGCATTTCAATGAGATTTTTGCATTTCAATGGCAACTTCCTGTGTTCTCCCCAAAATTACACTTGATAGGCTCCACAAAATGCATCCACTTATCAATTTTATTAAACCAAATAAAAAACAAAAATGTATACCTCTTACAAAAATATCTACATTGAAGAGTCCCTCGTACATTTCACTGGCAGACTTAACCATAAACAACAGCTCCCCAGTAAACATGCTGGGTATGTGGTGAAGTTACTGTATATATGCTCTGTGAGAGGGCAACAGGGTACATATATGACTTCTGCATTTACAAAGGGACAGATATCTATCTGGAGCCCCCAGATGCCCAGCTTATATGTAGCAGCAGAATGATAGTGTGGGACCTTTTCAGACACCTAGGCCTTCAGCAAACTATAGCTTGTGATACAATGCAACCAAATCACAAAGTCTTTCAGTAAAGATTTGTCATCGCAAAACTGAGAAGGGAGAAGTCATCAAGTGTGTACAATTAGGAACTTTTGGCAATAAAATTTAAGAATAAGTGTCATGTTTGTGTTCTTTCATCCCCCCATTAAGATACCTCAGTAGAAACATAGAAAAGTTCCAGTCCTGTCCAAAAACCTCTTTACAAATGATGAAGCCCTACCTGGCAACCCAAAGATCTTGTTTCCAATATCAATACAAAACAATATATATATATATATATATATATATATATATATATATATATATATATATATATATATATATATATATATATATATATATATATATATATATATATATATATATATATATATATATATATATATATATATATATATATATATATATATATTTTAATGGACATTTACAATGACATCTTGAAAATCTGGATCCTACCTAAAATATAAAGGAGACATTTTAACAGCCAAAATGGGACTGTCCATTAGTAAGAATTCCAGTGTTTTTGGAGATTATTTAAAGCAGCCTCTGCTTCAAAAGGGTGGTTGGATAATTGTCACTGAGAATATGTAGTCAATCACCTATAAAATTGAAAAAAATATATATTATGAGTAGTTAGGAGAATTACCTCATTATTTAAAAAAAAATTAAATGGATTACTAAGGCTGCTTTCACACTGAGGCGCTTTGCAGGCGCTATTGCACTAAAAACAGCGCCTGCAATGCGCCCTGAAAGAGCCGCTCTTTTCTATCCAGTATGAAAGCCTGAGCGCAAAACAAAAGTCCTGCCAACCGCATCTCTGAGACGCGGTAGGAGATGTAAAAATACCGCTCCTATAGTGCCCCTGCCCATTGAAATCAATGGGGTAGCTCTTCCAAACTGCTGCAAAGCAGGGTTTTTGCTGGTGGGTTTAACACTTTTTCAGCCGCTAGCGGGGGTTAAAATCTCCCTGCTAGAGCCTAAAAAACGGCAAACACGACGGTAAAACGCTGCTAAAAATAGCGGCGCTTTACCGCCCGCACCAAGTGCCTTAGTGTGAAAGTACCATAAGACCCCTTTCACACTGGGGCATTTTTCATGCGCTTTAGCGTTGAAAAAGTGCCTGGGTGCTTTCACACTAAAGCGCCTGAAAAAGCCTGGGTGCTTTCACACGAAAGCGCCTGAAAAACGCCCCAGTGTGAAAGGGGTCTTAGCGTTAAAAAAGCGCCTGTAAAGAGCCTGAAAGAAGCCGCATCTGCAATCCCAATGTGAAAGCAAAAGGGCTTTCACACTGAGGCGCTGCCCTGGCAGGGCGTCCAAAAAAGTCCTGCTAACAGCTTCTTTGCAGCACTTTGGGAGCATTGACTACACCGCTGCTAAAGCGCCCCTTCCCATTGAGGTGCTTTTTTAATGCCAAAGCACCTGAAAAACGCCCCAGTGTGAAAGGGATCTAAGCGGAGCTTTACCAGTGTTTTTCGGGCGCTGGCAGTGTGAAAGGGCTCTAAAGGCACTCGGGCTTTCACATTGTGATTGCAGGTGAGGCTTCTTTCAGGCGCTTTACAGGCACTTTTTTTAATGCCAAAGCGCCTAAAAAACGCCCCATTGTGAAAGGGGTCTAAATCATTCAGGCGGGCTCCAGATGGTGAAGTAATAAACTCTATTTAGATACCAATCTATATCCAGCACTAAAATCATTATTATCAGATAAAAAAACATAACATACGCATATTTTTACTAAAGTTCTACAAAAGCTAAAACTATGAGTTAATAAATAAAAAAATATTTCTAAAATGTAAACTGTACCTTGAGATTGAGAAACAGTGGAAACTGAAGATACACACAACTTTAAATAAGCCATCTGGAGGTTGACATGCATGTGCTCCATTGAGGTGCAATATGACAAAATTATGAAGGCATGCATTTTATTACAACATATAAGTTACAATCTGTGACAATACACCACAACCTGCTGTTGCACAAAGAGTTACAAAATAAGCTTCCTTTGCCAATGTAATAGAACAGGAAACTGTCAGAAGTGTCGTGCTCCACATTAACTATGATAGACCTCCAGATAGACATGTGCCACTAGTGCCATAGTAAAACAGAAACTAGCACAGATTTGCCTCTAATTAACAGAAACAATAATATTTTTTTTATTTAAAAAAATTGTTCCAAATTCCTGCCGGTGTAACCTGTTGTATAGGATGTAATCTGTCAGAAGACTACAGTGTATACTTGACATGTGCACACTGAAATATTTTGTTTTTCGAAATTTCATTTTCATCCCGAAATATTTAGTTTTTCGTTTAAAATTGCTTATGGTGTTTGTCGAATGTTCAAAGAAGATTCGACGGAGTAGCTAAACTGTTTGATGCCGCAATTGTACATTTCCCATCGAATGTTCCACCTACAAGCTAGCTATAGTAGAGTTCTAATGTTGTTTGACTAGTAATAATTATATTTAATAATTATTATTACTAGTCAACCATCATTAGAATTTTTCTATAGCCTATGGGCGGATGCATTTGACCGGAAATGTAGGATTGCAGCTTTGTACAGTTTAGCTGCTCCGTCGAATCTTCTTAGAATTTTGGACAGACACCATAAGCCTTCAATGACAGATTTGACGTTTGTGGGCCAGATTCAGATACATTGGTGTATCTGTCTGGCCCGCGTAACGTATCTCCGATACGTTACGCCGCTCTAACTTTGGGCGCAAGTTCTTTATTCACAAAGAATTTGCGCCCCTAGTTAGAGCGGCGTAGCGTATGTGTTGCGGCGTAAGGCCTCGTAATTCAAATGGAGATGTAGGGGGCGTGTTTTATTTAAATTTTCCTTGACACCACGTTTTTTAAGTTTTACTTAAAAGGGCGCATGCACCGTCCGTAAAATCTCCCAGTGTGCATTGCTCTAAATGACGTCGCAAGGACGTCATTGCTTTCGTCGTGAATGTAAATTACGTCCATCTGTATTCGCGAACGACTTACGCAAACAACGTAAAAATTTCAAAACTCGGCGCGGGAACGATGGCCATACTTAACATTGGCTGCGCCTCATAGACCCAGGGGTACCTATACGCCGGAAAAAGCCAAACGCAAAAGACGTAAAAAAAAAGCAGGGGCGGTCGTTTGTTTCTGAATCGGCGTAACTCCTCATTTGCATATTCGTCGCGTATACAAACGGAAGCGCCACCTAGCGCCCAGCGTGAGATTGCAGCCTAAGATCAGACGGTGTAAGGCACATAGATCCGACCGACGGAACTCAGAGATCAGGAGATACACCGTTGTATCTCTATCTGAATCTGGCCCTGTATGTTTTTCGCTGCTTTGTCTTTCGCTGCTTCTTTCATGTTGAATTGTCTACCCCAACAGTCAGCCAACTTTCATATTTGTTTCTCCAAGTGCTAACTTCTAGCTATTTTACTGCCCCTCCTCTTTGGTTACAATCAGCCAATAACATTCATCATCATCATCATTATTTTTATTTTATTTCCCCCACCCAATTCCAGCAGCAATCTTTTCTCTCTATGTCAAATCTTTTCTCTCTATGTCAAATCTTTTCTCTCTATGTTGAATCTTTTCTCTCTATAATGTCGAATCTTTTCTCTCTATGTTGAATCTTTTCTCTCTATGTCAAATCTTGCCTCTCTATAATGTCAAATCTTTTCTCTCTATGTAGGATAATCTCGGACTAATAGGGTTGAAGGAGTTGTAAAGGAAAAAAAAAATTTGCCTAAAATTAATGTCTGCAAGGTAGACAGACAGAATAGTGTAATGATTCTGTTAAAAAACGAGTAAATAACTATTAAATTCCTTTATCTATATCACCTCTGGCCTTCTAGTTTCTGTTCTCTTATTCACTTCCTGGTTTGCGGTGCTCGTTCATGTAAGAACTACAATTCCCAGTATGCATTGCGGCATGCCCAGTAATTCACACCTCCTTAAAGTCTCTAACACGTAGAGAGCGTCCTGCCGCACAGATAAAGTTCCCAGGAGGGGGCGAGCACGTCACTGACCACCGCAGTAAAGCCTCCCTTCACGGTGGTGAGTAACAATCAGACAAGCAGGAAGTGAACAGAACAGAGAAGAAATAGAGCAACTTCTGAGCAAAAACGAACAATGAGGAAGTGAAAAGAGGAATGTCTGCAGGTAAAGGATGCTTATTATAAAAAAAAATGTTTCCTTTACAACCCCTTTAAGGTTAGGCACATTGGACCACATGCTCGATAGATTGTTATTGTCAGTGTCATGTCGAATCTCCTATCTATATCAAACTATTGTTGCAACAAAAACAAAAATAAAGCATTTGTTTATGCCGGATCTTTCGGTTTTTAGAGTCTGTGCTTTTGTTATCGTTTGTTAACTAATTAAAGCTATTGGGAAAAAATAAATAAAATGAATGTCAACCATATGTTCAGCAGTCATGTGGGTTCCATGTCAGTAAGGTAGGGTCTCTGATCAATAAAACCACTATAATATTTAATATTAGATCTGACTGGGAGCATCACCTGGATCGCATTCTGATCAGCATGTCAACAGAAAAGGCTATGTAGCGTAACCACTGCTAGGCAACCTGTGGGAGACTCAGCTGTTTCCAACCAATTGTGCTGGCCCTCCTGCTTATGTGCTCATCAGCCCCATAAAGTAACCAGCGCTGGGTCCTATTGCACTGCAGCTGCTGCCATGGAGACAGAGACCAGCGCAGTCAATAGCAGGTGTAGGACAGCAACCCTGGTTGTTCGCCACTGGTGACCCTGATAGTTCCGCCACTGGTCCACAGTGGGAGGATTCCCTCATCCACCTGGAATGTGTAGATGGGGGAATTTAATATCTATTTTTGTTTTCAATCTAAGACGCCATTTACACTGAGGTGGTTTTCAGGCTAGAAATATCCTCTAAATAGCACCTAAAAAAACGCCTTCCATTCATTTCAGTGTGTTTTTTCACACTGGGGCTGTGCACTTGTGAGACGTTCGGAAAAGACCTGCAAGCAGCATCTCTGGGGCAGTTTGGGAGCAATGTATTTAGCATTCCCAAAACACCCTGCCAATTTAAATAAATGGGCATGCACATGCAAAGCGCCTGAAAAGCGTTTCGGAAGCGCCACAACCCAGTCGTTTTTAACCCCAAATAAGGGGTTAAAAATGCCCTACTAGCGGCTGAAAGTGCAGCTTAAACAGTGCTAAAGTCCCACTAAAACAAGCGGCCCTTTTGTGCTAACAGGCCGCAGCCCCTGTGTGAAAGGGGTCTAAGGCCCCTTTTAGACGGGGTGGACCCTGTTAAGTGGTTGTGCCTGCTCAGTGGGGATTAGGGATGAGCCGAACACCCCCCGTTCGGTTCGCACCAGAACCTTCGAACGGACCAAACGTTCATGCGAACATTTAGAACCCCATTGAAGTCTATGGGACTCGAACGTTCGAATTCAAAAGTGCTAATTTTAAAGCCTAATATGCAAGTTATTGTCATAAAATGGGTTTGAGAATCTGGGTCTTGCCCCAGGGAACATGTATCAATGTAAAAAAAAAGTTTTCAAAACGGTCGTTTTGTCTGGAGCAGTGATTTTATTGATGCTTAAAGTGAAAAAACTTTTTTTTAAAAAATTCCTTTAAATATTGTACCTGCTGGGTGTCTATAGTATGCCTGTGAAGTGGCACATGTTTAGAGCTGTCCCTGCACAAAATGAGATTACTATAAGAAAAAAGTAATTTAAAACTGCTTGCGGCTTTAATGTAATGTCTGGTCCCTGCAATATGGATGAAAATCATTGAGAAAAATAGCATGGGTTTCCCCCCTCCCCCCAGGTCATTACAAGCCCCTTTGGTCCTCTATACTTTGAACAGCACTATACAGGCGGTGCAAACAAGACGGGGACTGTAGGTTTGTTGTTTAGTAGAATCTGTTTGTAATTTTGAACTGGTACTTTTTTAAAGTGTAGCTCCAGCCATAAAATCAATTTTAAAAGCTTTTCTGAAAACATAGAGAAGGGTTATCACCCCTGTAACATTTGTTTTGCTGTCTGTGTGCATCTGTTCAGAAGATTTCAATTCACTTTCTGTCCCAATGACAAATGATTTTTTGAAAATGTGTTTTTTTTTTTTTTAGTGAAACAAGGATTGGTGATAAAGCATCAGTGGACAGGAGACATCTCTTACAGAAGAGAATTTCCCTTCCTAGGGGTAGATTTCCTCTCACTTCCTGTTGTCTACTTCTGTTTGCAAGTAGGAGTCGTTTGTAAGTTGGATGTTTGAAAGTAGGGGCCTGCCGTATATACTCTGCATAAATTTGGGCCCTAGGTGTTGGTCTTGCCACAACACTGTAAGCCCTCACAGTTAGTCTTGGTGGGCGCTGGAATGCCCTGCTGTGTGAACTGTTATATCAAGAATTGTAATTACATGCCATTGTTGAACAGTGATATAAAAATTGGGCCTTTGTTGCTAGTGCTGGTGCCACAACACTGTAAGTCCTCACAGTTACTCTTGGTGGGCGCAAGAATAGGCCCTGCTGTGAAATATTAGATCAAGAATTGTCGGGGCGTGACCGGATGTGGAAGGTGTGAGTTTGTGAGGAGCGAGATGCCTGCGTGATCTCGAGCTGCCTCGCTCCAACCCCCCCCTGCATTGGGACCCTCTTTTTTGCCCGAATAGTGTGCGCTGCACACCGCACAGGACAGTGCAGAGAGCGGCTTACCTCAATGGCTTCAATGACATCTCATCGCAGCGGCTGATACTGTGGTCACCGTGGAGCCGCCGGGACCCGGCTGGGTTCCCCCTCCCCTCGTGCAGCACGCAGCGTCTGAAGGTGATTGCCTGTGTTCTCTGCTGGGAGATCAGGTGACCTCTAGCCGTCTCAGCCTCCAGCCCCCCCCCCTCTGCACGGGGATTCTCTCCCCCTACTGATTGTAGCAGCGATGCTACACTGAACTGTGCAGCACAGCATGACCGGATGGAGGGGTGAGTGTGCGGCTAGGGGAATAGCTGTGCGTGTCCCCTCTCCTCTAATATGTTGACCGGCTGAGCTCGGGTGTTCTGAGTTCCCTGACGGAGGAGGGAAAAACCAACCAGCTGGCATATTGATCTGACTTTTTTTTTCCTTTGCTGCAGTTTATAAAAATACAAATACAAAGGCACAAAGGAATTTAGAGTACAGATCTCTGCCCGCTCTGCTCTGTCCCTATCAGCTTCACACTGCTTTGTTTCAGGAGTAGCAGGCTACTGCATTGCTCTATAGATATGCCGGATATGCCGGATGATTAGGAGGGAGAAAGATGCCACAGGAAGGAATCCATGAGTGAGGCATGGAGGACGTCTGAGGATCCATATCAGCAAAAATACAGCAGTGTAACTAGGGAAAATACAGATTTTGAGCGGATCATCGCACCGCTGTGCCTCCGTGACTAATATAAACACTCCAGTTCCTGAGGACTTTTACTTCTATTTTGGACAGGTCACGTGAGTAACGAACTGTAAATTAATGCCAACTGGAATTGGAATGACTGCCTTTTGTATGTGCTTCTCATAATTGCTCTCATTACTTTGTCTCTCTCCTCTCTCCTGTTGATGGCTCTTAAAGTTACATGAAGCAGTAGGTGACAATGACACAGGACTAGAGGGAATCTGTGTAAGCACAGGAACAGTAGTAGAAGCGGCTTAAAATAAGAGCTATTAGAGTGTCCGGTATGGATGTATACTGAGCACTGATTGGTGACTGTTGGCGATTATTCTTGAGCAGATTGGTATACCAGGTACACCATAAAAAACGCAATTTTTTTTTTGGTTTTACCTCTCTGAAGAATGGCAGCAGCTACAAAAAAAGGACAGTCCAATCAGGAGAGTGGGTGCCCCCAAATAACACGAGCTGCGAAAGATAAAGAGAAGGCCGCGCAGGCGGCAGCAGCAGCGGTAGCAGCAGCTAAACTGGAACAGTCTTCACACGCCTTAGTAAAATCGCCTGGAAAAGCGGCACAGCACTCACAAACACAGGTTAAAAATCAAACAGGGGCAGCAATGGACAGGAAAAGTGGCGGACAAGGTTCATTAGCTCCCAAAGTAAAAAAAAACCCTGTGGTGGAGCCCCAAGGGGGGGGGGGCACAATGGCATCAACAAAAACCCTAGTAGAAATTCCCTCAGCAAACACAGCAGGTGACCCCAGGCGGGAGGAAGAGCCAACACTGAAGGAGATATTAAGCGCTATAAATGCATGCAGGGGGTCATTGAATAATTTGACCAACCAGATAAAAGAAATAAAGGAAGAATTAGCGATAATGGGCCAGGAACTACAAAAGACTGTACAAAGGATAACAACAGTAGAAGAGAGAGTGAGTCAAGTAGAGGATGAGGTGTATATATTAAAACAACAGATGCAAGAATTAAAGGAACAAAATGGATGGCAGGCATCTAAACTTGATGAAATTGAAAACAGGCTACGCAGAAATAATATTCGGGTGGTGGGCCTCCCGGAACATAGTGAGGGTACCGACCCCATAAAGTTCTGTGAAAAATGGTTTAGAGACATTTTTGGGGAAGATGCCTTTTCACCGCTCTTTGCAATAGAAAGGGCCCATAGAATTCCGTACAGAGCGCACCTCAAGGATGGACACCCTCGGCCCCTATTTTTGAAGTTTCTCAATTTTACTGACAAGGGAGTAGCACTGCAAAGAGCAAGAGAGAAAGGGGACATTTTTCATAATGGATCAAGGGTCTCATTATTTCCAGATTTTTCTCCAGAACTTAGTAAACGTAGGGCGGAGTTTACACCTATCAAACGTAACCTATTAAAGAACAAAATGAAATATGCACTACTATATCCAGAACGTCTAAGAGTAATGACAGCAGAAGGTCCCCAATTTTTTGATACACCAGGAAAAGCAGCACAGTGGCTGGAACAGAACAAAATACAGGAATAAACTATGAGCTGATTGACTGGATAATATGGAGAAAACTGAATAAGGGTTACACATTGGGAAGGGGGGGAGGGGGGGTGGGGGTTGTTGTTTTTTTTTGTTTTTTTGGGAACAATTGGGAATAATTGGGAATTATTTTTTGAAAAACCAAGGAAGAAGAGAACAGAAAAGCCAATTCACTTTAAACACATATTAAAAGGGGAAGAAAAGGAGAAGGAAAGAAAAAGGAAAAAAATTAACATTAATAGATAGACATAAGATGGGGTAGGGGGACAGGGGGGAGGGGAAGAAAAGGAGCATACATTTATATACACACGTAAATACGTGCGCACACTAAATTAGGAATCTACCACTCCCCCCTCGGGATATAAAAATTATATCATAGCACAAGCACCACGTTCCACCTATTTGACACAAGGGAAAGGATTGTACTGGAATATATATTTAAATGCTTTTTTCTTTTTTTCTTCTTCCTGGTTAGATTTAAAAATGGTATACAATTTTTTTTTTTTTTTTTTACCTTCTGATGTTAAGGGTCTGCTTTGGTTTGATATCTTTGGTCGAGTATGAGACCTAAAATGATAAATATAGGCTCCTGGAATGTGCGGGGGATGGGGGACCCAGTGAAAAAAGCTGCAGTTTTCACTACCCTGGAGTGGTATGGGGTGGAGGTGATTTGTATTCAAGAGACCCATTTGACTAAAGAAACAAAGTTAAAACTGGTTAATAAAAGAAAATATCAAAGCCAATACCATTCTGTCCACTCTTCCTATTCTAGAGGAGTGAGCATAATGGTAAAAACTGGCGTATCATTTGTATGCATGGAGTCAAGAATAGATGAATTGGGCCGCTATATTTTTTTTGCACTGTTTGATAAAAAATGTACCATATGTATTGGCTAATATTTATATACCCCCCCCCCCCCTTCAAGGTGGAGGTGTTATATAAATTGATGGGATTTGTGGTAAACAAGGTAAATATTCCGGTATTAGTGGTTGGAGACCTAAATAACGTGCTAAATAGAACGATGGATAGATTTCCACCGGGGACACGGAGCCTAGGGAAAGGAGAGGGGCATCTAAGTCAATTTCTGAAAGAGGTTGGGTGGTGGGACATTTGGAGGGTGAAATACCCAGACCTGCGGCAGTATTCTTGTTTTTCAAGTACATACTCTACATTATCAAGAATAGATATGGCCCTGGGAAATGGTGCATGTTTACAAGCAGTTAGTAAAATATCCTAATACCCAAGAGGGGTTTCTGATCATTCCCCTCTGGTTCTGTCACTGAATACAGGGAAAAAATGTCCCCCAAGTAATTGGAAAATAAGTCCCTTCTGGCTAGAAGTGATGGGGAAGCCAGAAGAAATTAGCATCAAATTAAGGGAATTCCTGGATTTTAACACAGGGACAGCGCCAGAGGGAGTGGTGTGGGACGCCCTAAAGGCATTCCTCAGGGGTATATTGATCCAGCAGGTAGCTAAGATTAAGAGAAACTCAAGGGAATGGGAGGAGAAAATCAGGGAAGAGGTCTTAGAGGCTGAAAAGCAATATGTGGAAAATCCAACACTGTCTAAACAACAACTATGGCTGGAGAAGCAACAGGAATATAAGTTAGTGGTTAATAAGAAAGTTGAAAATAAGCGTCTATTTCAGGAGCAGAGCGCTTTTTCGGAGGGGGAAAGTGTGGGTCATACTTTGGCCCTCCTAGCGAAAACTAATATGGCACCCTCTAAAGTACCAGCAGTTAGGACGGCAGGGGGTGGGATATCATTTGAAACATCTGCAATAGTGGACACGTTTGCAGCTTACTACAAAGATTTATATGGATCAAAAAAGGGGGAAGTCAAAGTGCAGATGGAAGAATTCTTTAGAGGAATAGGAACCCCAGTTCTATCAGAGGAAGACAGAAATGCTATGGAATCCCCAATTACACTATTGGAACTACAACAGGCAGTCAAAGGACTCTCCAACCAAAAGTCCCCAGGGCCAGATGGCCTGCCAGCGGAGATTTATAAACAATATGGTGAGGTGCTGCTCCCGGAATTACTAAAAACGCTGAACTGGGCGATAGAAGGAGGAAGGCTACCCCCCTCAATGATGGAAGCAATTATTATTGGGGAGGGAAGGATCAACTAGATACATCATCTTATAGACCCATATCTTTGCTTTGTTCAGATGTAAAAATATTGTCTAAGGTATTGGCAACGAGAATAAACAAATATATTCAGAAATTAATACACCCAGACCAATCTGGATTTATTCCAAATCGGTCCACAAGTATAAACATAAGAAGGCTGTACCTAAATTTACAGACTCCAACGGAGAATGTGGGAGATAGATCTATTCTATCATTGGATGCCACCAAGGCCTTTGATAGTTTGGAGTGGGACTATCTCTGGCATGCTCTGGAGAAGTTCGGGTTTGGCCCATCTTTTATTAAATGGATAAAGCTATTGTATAATTCCCCAAGGGCCAAAATAAAAATAAATAATGAAGTTTCACAGTCGTTTGAATTGGAAAGGGGAACGAGACAGGGATGTCCATTGTCCCCCCTCCTCTTTGCCCTGGCAATTGAGCCTTTGGCGATTGCTATTAGAGCAAGACAGGAAATACAGGGGTTTCAGAGAGGAGCAGAGGAGGAAAAAGTCACACTTTATGCGGACGATATCCTTCTTTTTTTGGGCAACTCTACAACTTCCCTTAAAACTGCAGTTCAAACAGTAGAAGCGTTCGGACGATTCTCGGGCCTAGTAATAAATTGGAAAAAGTCAACACTCTTATTAGTGGACCCGGTAAGCAATCCCTCAATTAAAAATTGGGGAGAAGATGGAGTATCTAGGCATTGTGGTAACATGTAACCCAGAACAATTTATAAATAATAATCTAGTGCCACTTCTGGGTAAATTTAAACGCAAAGCGGATATATAAGGACATTTGCCACTATCGGTGGCCGGCCGCAGTAATTTAATCAAAATGATATGGATGCCACAATTGCTCTATATACTCCACAACTCCCCAGTATGGATTGACAACCGATGGTTTAAAAAGATAGAGACCCTCTTTAGGACCCTAATTTGGAAAAAGGGAAAAGCAAGGATCAGTCTCCGAACGTTGCAATTACCAACAAATAGAGGAGGGTTAGCGGTCCCACACCCTTATAGTTACTTTTTGGCGGCACAGTTGCAGCACTTGGGGGGGTGTAGTATAGAGGGGGGAGGAAATGCAAGTGGGAAAATGATACTAAGAGGATCTCCTCTTAGATCTGTAATAGAGACCTTAGAGGCCAACTTCTTCTCGGTGAAAAATCCAACAGTAAAGATGGTGGTAAGAATATGGCAAGCAGCAAAATTAGCTTTGGGCTATAAAGGATTAACAGAATATTCCCCATTATGGGACAATAACAATCTAAAAGAAATTCTGGCCATGGGGAAACTAAAAGAATGGGATAAACGGGGGATAACCAGAGCGGTACAATTGTATACAGGTTGCACATTTAAACCCTTCTCAGAGCTAAGCAGTGAATATAGCATCCCAAACTCCATGTTTTTTACTTATTTACAGGTTAGACACACACTACAAGCCCAATTTAAATTACAGCCGATAAGATGGCAAAAGCTCACGCATCTCCAAAGACTAATCAAGGTGGGGGTTCTGAAAGGTCTTATCTCAGAATTATATAAACAGATTAGTGATCAGTTAATAGAAAAAGAGAAGTTGAGCAGGAACAAACAGAGATGGGAGGAGGATATTGGACTTTTAACGAACGACCAATGGGACAGGATACTGGAACTAGGGACAAGGGTCTCATTGGCCCCGTCACAACGGGTCTCCCATTTATTCCTCCTACACAGGGTCTACTATAGCCCAAAGAAATTATATGGATTTGGATGGAAGCTGGATGACAAAGGTCCCAGATGTCAAAATACAGGGGACCTCATCCACATGATGTGGAAATGTCCAAAATTGCATAGATATTGGGTCCAAATTTTGGACACTATAAATGCAACCTTTAGTATTACTCTGGAACTTGAAGCCAGGGTCTGCCTATTAGGTTGCATTGAGGAGAGAATGGGGCAGAGGGATACATTAGAAGCAGTTATAAGATGCCTGTTTCAGGCGAGGAAACTAATAGCACTAAAATGGCAAGCACAAAATCCACCCACAGTAGAGGAATGGTTTAATATAATGAATAGCACAATTGGGAAGGAAAGGGGAACATGGATTAGAAGGGGTAACCTCAAAAAATTTAAGGCAATATGGGAGCACTGGTTATGTAAAATAGGTCGTTCACTTTAAATTAAGGAAAGATGGGTAAAGAATAATCTAAGGAAAAGAATGGAACTAAAAACGTGTATGCACTTTAAAAGCAAGATAGGAGGGAGGGAGGAAGGGGAGGGGTGGGAAGGGGACGAATGGACATTTTTAATCTTTGCAATTAACTTTTTGTATGCACATAAAATGCACTAAGTATATAAAAAAAATGGATTGGTAAACTTTTCTTTGTATTTCTATGGAAACAATACAAAAAAGTATTGAAGTTAAAAAAAAAGAATTGTAATTACATGCCCCTGTTTAAAAGGGGCAGAAAAATTGGGCCTTTGTTGGTGGTGGTGGTGGTGCTGGTGCCATAACTCTGTAAGCCCTCACAGTTACTCTTGGTGGGCACAGGAATGGGCCCTGCTGTGAAAGCCTAGATTAGGAATTGTAATTACATGCTCCTGTTGAACAGGGGCAAAACAATTGGGCCTTTGTTGGTGCTGGTGCCACAACACTGCAACCCCTCACAGATACTCTAGTTGGAGCACAGGAATGAGCCTGCTGCAAAGTATTGCATCAAAAATTGTAATTACACGCCCCTGTTAAACAGTGGCAGAAAAATTGGGCCTTAGGCCGCGTACACACGATCGGTCAAAACGATGAAAACGGACTGAAGGTCCGTTTTCATCGGTCCAAACCAATCGTGTGTGGGCCCCATCGTTCAGTTAACCTTCGGTCAAAAAATTAGAACTTGCTTTAAAATTGAACCGATGGATGCCTAACCGATAGGTCAAAACCGATCGTTAGTATGCAAAAGCATCGGTTAAAAACCCGCGCCTGCTCAGAATCAAGTCGACGCATGCTTGGAAGCATTAAACTTTGTTTTTTTCAGCACGTCATTGTGTTTTACGTCACCGCGTTCTGACGCGATCGGTTATTTAACCTATGGTGTGTAGGCACATCAGACCATCAGTCAGCTTCATCGGTTAACCGATGACAACGGTCCTTCGGACCGTTCTCATCGGATGGACTGATCGTGTGTACGCGGCCTTAGGCACTGGTGCTGGTGCCACAACACTGCAACCCCTTACAGATACTCTAGTTGGAGTCCAGGAATGAACCTGCTGCAAAGTATTGCATCAAAAATTGTAATTACATGCCCCTGTTAAACAGGGGCAGAAAAATTGGGCCTTTGGCACTGGTGGCGGTGCCCAGAACCAAAAATGGTCTTACAAGCTATCAGCATGATCATTGAGGAGGAAAAGTATAGTCACTCAGCATAACAGGATAGTCACTCAGCATCAGCATAGGCAGTCTTGAAGGGATCTGACATTTAAAAAAAAAAATATTCAGTTACATCAGCATCAGGTGCTTGGTAGCTGGTGGTGATTAATTTTTATGAAGGTCACTCGATCGTCCGAGACGGTGGAGAGGCGCACCCTGTGATCGGTTACAAAGCCTCCAGCAGCACTGAATGTGCATTCTGAAAGAACGCTGGATGCAGGACAATCCAGTAGCTCAATTGCGTACTGTGCAAGCTCCGGCCAGTGATCCATCCTCAAGACCCAGTAAGCCAGAGGATTTTCGGTGGGAAAGGTGTCCAAATCTGATCTTGCCCCTAGGTATTCCCACACCATGTAAAACAGACGCTGGAGATGGTTACTGGAACCGGTCATACCTTGGGGCTGCGGACTAAAAAATTGTCTGAAGCCTCAGCAACACGTTGTCTAGGACCAGGATTTTGTAACCTCCCAGCCTCTGGGAACGCGTTGCACATCTTCTGCTCCCTCTGCGCCGGCAAGATAAGGTCTGCAGGCTTACTCTTGTAATGTGGAGCAAGGCGGGTTGCCAGCCATCCCTCTCCTTGATAGCACAAATACGAGGATCCTTCCGTAGGCTTTTCAGGATCAGGGAGGCCATCCAGCGTAGGTTTGCTGAGGCATTCAGTGCGGAGTCCTCTGGGTCACTGAGGATGACAGGATCCGCAGCCACCTCATCCCAGTCACGTACAAGTCCATGGGTTTCTTGGGACTGTAATTGATCCCTTGAAGACTGCTGCTGATGCTGAGTGCTAGGTTCCACCTCCATGCTGACACAATCCTCCTCCTCCTCTTCCTCGTCCTCTTCCTGTGTGATAGGCGGCCAAGCAGGAACACTGTCTGGATAAAGGGGGCCTTGAGAGGTAAGGAAGTCCTCCTCTTCCTCCCTCTGTTCTGCCTCAAGGGCCCTGTCCATTATTCCATGCAGCGTGTGCTCCAACAGGTGAATAAGAGGGACAGTCTTACTGATGTATGCTCACTGATGCATGCACTGTCACTGCTCACCATCCTCGTGGCCTCCTCAAATGGTGACAGGACAGTGCATGCATCCCTGATCATGGCCCACTGGTGTGGGGAAAAACCCAAGCTCCCCTGAGTGTCCTGTTGCCACATTGGCACAGATACTCATTGATGGCCCTCTGCTGTGTGTGCAGCCACCTGGTGGGCATGTCACAGATTAGGCAGTTCTTGGGCAGGTTGTATTCCTTTTGGAGGTCTGCCAGCCGAGCGCTGGCATTATATGACTGTCATAAATGCACACAAAATTTCCTGGCCTGATTCAGGACATGCTGTAAGCCCGGGTACCTGCCCAAGAACCGCTGCACCACCAAGTTAAGGACATGAGCAAAACAGGGCACACCAGTTGTCCCTGTCGCAGGGCGGAGAGGAGGTTGGTGCCATTGTCGCAAACCACCATTCCTGGCTTAAGCTGGCGTGGCATCAACCACCTCTGAGTTTGCCCCTGCAGAGCTGAAAGAACCTCTGACCCAGCGTGGCTCTTGTCCCTCAAGCACACCAGCTCAAGCACCCCATGGCATCTCTTTGCCTGCATACCTGCGTAGCCCCTTGAATGCCTATGGATCACCGCTGGTTCCAAGGACACATCAGCACAGGAAGAGGCCACAGAGGAAGAAGAAGAGGATGGGGTGTCACAACTAGTAGTAGCATTTTGGAGGTGTGGTGGCAGAACAACCACCAACACCACTGTACCTTGTCCTGCGTCCTTCCCAGCTGCCAGCAGAGTCACCCAATGCCTGCTTGACCATGAGTCAGTGGTAAAATGCACCTTACCACTGACTGCCCAGTCCAGCAAGGCATGGACATTGCCTTTCACATGCCGGTAGAGAGCCGGAATCGCCTTCTGTGAGAAAAAGTGTGGGAACTTGCCACTGAGGTACCGTACATTCCACAAACTCATGGAAGGGGGCAGAATCTACCAACTGAAAAGGCAGCAGTTGAAGTGCTAGCAATTTAGCTAAGCTAGCATTCAACCGCTGGGCATGTGGATGGCTGGGGGAGAACATCTTTCGGCGCTGCAGCAGCTTGGGCAGGGAAATTTGCCTGGTACAATCTGCCATCGGTGTACCGATAGTAGATTGCCCTCAAGTACTTGGCTGTGACACACCTAATTCTACACCTTCAGTCCTATTAGTGCAGGCTTCAGAGAGGACTGAGGGTATAGTAGGGTTGGAGATCCCAGCTGATGAGGAATAAGGAGAGGTCTGCTTTGTTCTCTGGTGTGGGTCTTTGAGGTACGCTTGCCAACGAACTGCATGGCAGGTCCATATATGTCTGGTCAAGCATGTGGTGCCCAAGCGGGTGATGTTTTGGCCACGCGAGATACGCTTGAGACATGTGTTGCAAATAGCAGTGGTGCGATCTGATGCACTTGTCTCAAAAAAGGCCCACACCAAACAACTTTTGGAATAACGCTGATAGACAGCAGCGCCCTGCACATGCGTAGCTCTGCGTTGTGATGCATTTGGTGTGCTACCCTTAAGCTGGCCCCTGGAGGGCATCCTGCCTCATTGGAGATGTGCCTCCTCCTGCTCCTCTCTCCTATCAGGCACCCACGTAGAGTCAGTGACCTCATCATCCCCTCCCTCATCATCACTGTAGAAAACCTGGCAGTATGCTGCAGCTGGGGAAACATTACTGCCAGATTTTTGTCCTTCTTTGGCATCCCCTCTCTCTGGGCTCACAATACTGCCTTCCTCTAGCTGTGTACCATCATCAGAGCCTTTAAAACGCTGTGCATCCTCCTGCAGCATGTACCCAACACTGTGGTCAAACAGTTCGGGGGACTCCTCAGGAGGACATGGTGGGGCTAGGGAGTGACTGATGCCATTGAGCAGAGGGAAGAGGCTGCATTGGCAGCTGCTTTGCCAGACAAAGTACCCTGAGCCTGGGTGAGAGAGGATGAGGAGGATGAAGACGGCTTGGTCATTCACTCTACCAAGTCTTCAGCATGTTAAGGCTCAACACGGCCAGCTGCCGAAAAAAAGGACGAGCATGTCCCACAGCCACGTGCTGATGAAGATGCACCGTGTCCACAACCAGCACTGTTGCCTCTAGACGCAGCGCCTGCTTTCCCTCTTTTATCGGCTCGTGACTCTCTGCCTCTCCTTGTTGTCCTTCCTGACATACTAACTGTACCTATTCAATCACCGTTTTTAGGTCACTTCCTCTGTGTCTGTACACCCTTCCATTTCCCAGGCACACAGACTTTGTCCACTCACCCCTCCCCCCCCCCACCCTTCCTTCTCCCTCCATCCATTTATTAGTAATTATCACAGCGCAGACACTCACATTTTTTCGCATTATCACTTTGTCTCAATAGGACAGACCCTCTTTTGTTTGCTGCAGTGCCCACATCCACCTTCACCTACCTCCCCCTCCCCTCCCCCTCCCCTTTTTCATCCATCCTACACAGCGCAGGAGTTTCACTTAGTTTTAAATATGAGAAGATCTCTGCTTCTAGGAGTAAATATGAGAAACACCAGCTTTACATTAGGTGCACAATGTGCAGAGGACACAGACAGTACACACACCACATAGCTTAAGGTGCACACTGCAGAGGACACAGACAGTACACACACCACATAGTTTTAGGTGCACACTGCAGAGGACACAGACAGTACACCACGTGAAAGTACTTGCAACAATATACCCTGCCTGTAGTTTTAATATGAGAAGATCTCTGCTTCTAGGAGTAAATATGAGAAACACCAGCTTTACGTTAGGTGCACAATGTGCAGAGGACACAAACAGTACACACACCACATAGCTTCAGGTGCACACTGCAGAGGACACAGACAGTACACCACGTGAGAATACTGCAGCTAGCACAATCACCTGCCTGCCTGTCAGTAAATTAGGAAGAGCGGATCTAGCTAAACTATACAGTGTGTTTATATATATACACACCACCTGGGATGCATATATATCCTCTACACACTGTAACTCTAACTGACTAGCCTGCCTGCTCTATCTACCTGCAAAAAATGACACTCTCTCTCTGTCTCTCTCTGTTCTCTCTTAACCACCGCAACACACTACACAAGGCCGACTTGCAGGCGGCCTTTTATAGTGTGGGGCGTGTACTAAACCCCCTGAGCCATAATTGGCCAAAGCCACCCTGGCTTTGGCCAATTATGGCTCTCCGTTTTTTGCAAGCTGTGATTGGCCAAGCATGCGGGTCATAGTGCATGCTTGGCCAATCATCAGCCATCAATGCACTGTGATGCCGCAGTGAATTATGGACCGTGACACGCCACATATATTTGGCGCGAACGGCCCGTAACGTTCCTATTTCGACAAACTGTCGAACATACAATGTTCGAGTCGAACGTGAGTTCGACTCGGACACGAAGCTCATCCCTAGTGGGGATCTCTCCATTGGTCCCCACTGAGCAGGCAGATGATAGATCAGTGTCCATCACTGATCCGATTCAGAGTGGACATGGACACGACCTAATGTTCTCTATGGGGGGGGTTTAAGGGAAATTTACCGCCTGTCTGTTTCCATCTAAATAAAAGGAAGGGAACGGATCCTCATCTGTCTGTGTTTAGCTGATCAGATTGGATGCTAGCAGGTGTTAGCAGAAACATGTCCGCTGACATCCACTGCCGCATAAAGAACAATGGATGGTCTGGTTGGGTCTACCTGAAAAACTCACAGGCAGACCCAAACAGTCCGCTGGTGTGTAAGGGGCCTGATGGTTGAATTTAAAAAGTGATCAATATATGGGCTGCCTAAGTGCTAAGAAGTGAGTTTTGAAAGCTCTTGGAAGAACTGAGGGAGAGAGACAGACAGGGGAGAGAAGGGAGAAAGATATCGACAATTCACAGATCAAAGAGCAGAGCTGGGGGCTCATCATTGACACAAAAAAGGAATGGGTCTTCTGTCTTCCATATTTTCCGCCCACATATCCTGCCTTTCTCAGGTACAGCTGCAGATAAGGAATAGGAGAGTGGGCAGGCCAGGCAAACATGGGAGGGACAGGGGCAGGAGAAGGAGGAAGAGGTTGTTTTCCAGTCCATGCAGGGGGTGTGATCGCTGGGCTGTCACAGACTCTCGGCTCAGCTGCAGCCACTGATGATGGGTCTTTTAATTTACAGACTGATTCTCCTGTCCTACAGATGGGAGACATCTGGCTATTATTTCAAATTGGTGGGAGGTTGGGAGCACTGCTTGCCCCCCTCCACGGTGGTGGAACCAGGGGAGGGCTGGCAGCCTTAGGCCTGGGGGGCAAGTCTAGTCAAGTGGCCCACTGAACCAGCTCACCATCCATCTGCTCCACATTGCCCGCAGAGAGAGAGAGACTTCTCCACATTGCCCACATTTCACAGAAAAAGACTGCTCCACGTTGCCTAAACAGAGAGAAACCGTTTCACATTGCCGGAACAGAGAGAAAAATCGATCCACATTACCGACATAGAGAGATAAATCGCTCCACATTACCAACATAGAGAGAAAAATCAATCCACATTGCCGTTTCTCTCTGGAAGCAATGTTGCGCAGTCTCTCTCTGTGCGGTCAATGTGAAGTGGTCACTCTCGCTGTGTGGGCAGTGCTGTGCATGTGCAGGCACAGGCCTATGCACTGGCCCCCAGGACCAGATTAAAGGCATTGTGGGCCTGGTGCGGCAGTGGAGCAGATTTAGGAGCGGCATGGATATGATGCAAGTAATGTTCTATCCCAGCTTTCCTCTTACTGGCCACTCTCCTGCGTTTCCAGGAGCCTGTGCTGGCTTGTGCCCAGACTTGGTTGCAACCACACAGGTGTAATGCTAGGCCTGGCATTTGATTTACCAAGCTTCCGTAAGAGAAATGTGTCAGTGTGTGCTGTGCTCTGAGGTGAACGTTTTCCAGCCATCAGAATACAGTGATCACTGCCGGCAGCTATAGCAGCCAGCAGTGATCGACAAAAAGAAAAAAGGACAGGCTGGCTGTACTGCAGTCAGCAAGCAAACTGAAAAAATTCAGAAAAAAAACATCAAATGCAGCTACTGTGCCCCATCAAATGCAGCCACGGTACCCCATTAAATGCAGCCACTGTTGCCCATCAAACGCAGCCACTGTTGCCCAGAAAACGCAGCCACTGTTGCCCAGAAAACGCAGCCACTGTGCCCCATCAAATGCAGCCACTGTGCCCCATCAAATGCAGCCACTGTGCCCCATCAAATGCAGCCACTGTGCCCCATCAAATGCAGCCACGGTGCCCCATCAAACGCAGCCACTGTTGCCCAGAAAACGCAGCCACTGTGCCCCATCAAATGCAGCCACTGTGCCCCATCAAATGCAGCCACTGTGCCCCATCAAACGCAGCCACTGTTGCCCAGAAAATGCAGCTACTGTGCCCCATCAAATGCAGCCACTGTGACCCATCAAATGCAGCCACTGTTCCCTGTGCCCCATCAAATGCAGCCACTGTTGCCCAGAAAACGCAGCTACTGTGCCCCATCAAATGCATCCACTGTGCCCCATCAAATGCAGCCACTGTGACCCATCAAATGCAGCCACTGTTCCCTGTGCCCCATCAAATGCAGCCACTGTACCCATAAAACGCAGCCACTGTACCCTGTGCCCCATCAAATGCAGCTACTGTGCCCCATCAAATGCAGCCACGGTACCCCATTAAATGCAGCCACTGTTGCCCATCAAACGCAGCTACTGTGCCCCATCAAATGCAGCCACTGTGCCCCATCAAATGCAGCCACTGTTGCCCATCAAACGCAGCCACTGTTGCCCATCAAACGCAGCCACTGTTGCCCAGAAAACGCAGCCACTGTGCCCCATCAAATGCAGCCACTGTTGCCCATCAAACGCAGCCACTGTTGCCCATCAAACGCTGTTATATCCTCTGTGTTGTGAGGGGCACAAGACTCTGGGCTGGAACTATGGATGTTTATTCAGTACATGCTGTACCCTGCAACATGCATGTCAGGACATTACAGGTTATCTCTTTCTACATGTGCTCTCTCTAAGATGGCTACTATACCCCTTCACCCTTGTCATCACTGCTGGGTGGAGCCAGCCTTAAAGTGCCAGTACATGTGAAACCCTTCAGGTATAACACCTTCCATCCATCCCTAAAAAAAAACAAAAACAAAAACACAACAAAAACACAACAAAACAATAACAGGCACAAAACATTAACTGATAGCTGTCCAATAACAGTCCTCCAAACACAGGAGAATTATGGGACTTCAAGCTTCCAGGAACAGTTGCTGGGTTAATATGTCATCGGATCACTTCCGTCGGCCCCGTCGAAAGTCTCGTAACCGCTCTTGCAACTGAAACCGGTCAGGAGGGCGACAGTATCGTTGAGGCCGGGCATCCAGCGATTCGGGACCGGAGGATACTGGGCTGGCCGGAATGGTTACCGGCGGGGCCAAGAAGGGATCCCCCAGCTCAGAGGGTAAACAGACCTCCGGACCAGAGCTGGAGGGCTCTGTTGGAGACGAGTTCAAAAGTTCAGAGTCCCCACAATCATCAGTCTCTGTGCATCCTGATTCGCTGGGAGCAGATCCTTGAGACACTGGTGGTTCAGCTGGCATCAGGGATTCGGGCAGTTGAGAACGAGGACGCAGTTGGTCCGCATGACGTCTGCAAATGGAACCATCTTCCAGGCGGACCTTGTACATCTTGGGTCCCAAAGTCTCTGCAATGACAGCAGGAAGCCAACGGGTGTTGGAAGCCCCATAAGATCGGGCCCATACCTTTTGTTGGGCTGTGAATCGGGGGAGCTCGTTGTGTTTGACCATTTTGTCTTGGGACTGTAGTACATGTTCCTGGACTGTTTGAGGGCGGAGCATATCCAAAACAGTCCATGGCTGCCGCCCCAGAAGGAGTTCTGCTGGAGTTTTCCCAGTGGTTGCATGTGGTGTGTTTCTGTAAGCAGAAAGGAAGGAGTCCAGCTGCTGGGGTGACAGTGACTGTTGTTTACTTGCAGCCACTGTAGCTTTGAAGTAGCGTTTAAAAGTCTGCACAAACCGCTCTGCTTGACCATTTGTAGCCGGGTGGTAAGGTGCGGTCAACTTGTGCTTGATGTTGTGGGCAGTCAGGAAACGCTGAAACTCCTGACTGGTGAATTGCGCACCGTTGTCTGTGACAATTTCTCTGGGGTATCCAAACGTAGCAGCGAGATGTAACAGTATGGAAACCGTTGCCTTAGTCGTTGGCTGAGTAACAGGAATGACCTCAGGCCACTTTGAATGGGCGTCCACTATGATCAAGAAGGTGTGTCCTCTGATCGGGCCTGCAAAGTCCAAGTGTAGGCGAAACCAAGGAACCGTGGGCCAAGTCCAGGGCTGGACGCACCCTCGAGGAGGGTCTCTTGCCGTTTGTGCACATCCAGCACAAGCATTCACATATGTTGTGATATCTGAGTCTAGGTTTGGCCACCACACATAGCCTCTGGCCTTTTGTTTCATACGTGTGCTCCCGGGATGACCAGTATGTAGCAAGTCCAGAATGTGTCTCCGGAGGGACTGTGGAATGATCACTCGGTCTCCCCATAAAACACAGTTGCCAGCCACAGTTAATTCCATACGCCTACGGAAATAAGGTTCATACTCCTGTGTGACAGTTGCAGGCCAACCGGAACGTACCCAGGAGAGTATGGTTTTCAGAAAGGTATCCTTGGTTGTATGGGCTGCTATCTCCCCAGAAGACAAGAAGGACAGGCTGGTGTAACGACAACTCTTGACCGGTGGAGAAGAGTCCATGGACCTCCCTGTCAGTTGGGACATAGCGTCCGCATTAGCATTGGCATCATGACCACGATACTGAATTTTGTAGCTGTATGCCCCCAAGAATAGGGCATAGCGTTGGAGGCGGGCCGCAGTAGTCTGGGAGATGCCTTTGTCAGGGCTAAAGATCTGAAGGAGTGGTTTATGGTCCGTCAGTATGGTGAATTCCCTACCATACAGGTAAAGATGAAACTTTTTAATTGCCCATATCAGCGCAAGAGCCTCTTTGTCAATGTGTGAGTATTTGCTTTCTGCTTTTGTCAAAGACCTGGAGGCAAATGCCACTGGTTTTTCTGACCCATCTGGTAAGATGTGAGATAGTACCGCCCCCAGACCATAGGGTGAGGCATCACAAGCCAAGGTGAGAGGCTTCTGGAGGTCATAGTGCACGAGCATGCGTGACGCCAACAGCTTCCGCTTAGAAACTTCAAAAGCACGTTGGCATGCAGCCGACCAGTCCCATCTGGAGTGTTTCTCCAAAAGCTTGTTCAACGGAAACAAGGTGTGTGCCAGATCTGGCAGGAATTTGTGGTAATAGTTCAGCAAGCCAAGGTATGATCGCAGCTGCTGGACGTTGGTTGGGGCTGGAGCTTTGACTAAAGCATCAACCTTGGCTTCCGTGGTGTGTATACCTTCTGCATCCACAAGGTGGCCACAAAACTCCAATTTAGGCACCATGAATTGGCATTTTGCTAAGTTCACTTTCAGACCCTGTTCTTGGAGTCTCGCCAACACAAGCTCCACATTCTGCTTGTGTTCCTGGTCGGTCCGACCTGTAATGAGCATGTCATCTAGCAGGCACTGAGTGAAAGGAATGTCCGCCAAAATCTCGTCCATTTTTCGTTGCCAAATGGCTGGGGCAGAGGCTACCCCAAACACCATCCGATTATATTGATACAGTCCCTTGTGGGTGTTGATGGTCAGAAACTTGCGGGAAGAAGGATGGACCTCAAACTGTAAATATGCTTGTTTGAGATCAAGCTTGGTGAACTTTTGACCTCCTGCAAGAGAGGCAAAAATGTCATCTACTCTGGGTAGGGGATACTGGTCTATTTCCAGTTGAGAGTTCAGTGCCATGCGGAAATCGCCACAAATGCGCAAGTCCCCATTCGATTTCTTTACCGGTACAACTGGTGATGCCCACTCGCTGTGCTCTACCTTTGAGATGACACCTTGTTCCTCCAGCCGACTTAGTTCTGCTTCCACACCTGCTCGGAGTGCGAAAGGTACTGTCCGAGCTTTGAAGAACTTAGGCTGAGCGTTGGGTTTCAGCTTGAGTCTCACACAGTCATGCTTTATTTTTCCCAACTGGTCATCAAAAATCTTTGGGAACCGCTGCTTCAGGGACACCACCCATCCCTCATTATCTCCTAATGGAATGGTAACGGTGTTACAGGGACTTATGGCGATGTCTGGCATACCAAAGTGAGCAATCCAGTCTCTCCCGAATAGAGGGGGTCCCCCATTTTCTAGGATATATAATGGCAGTCTCTTTGTCTGACCCTTGTACAATACTTTTACTTTTGCGTAACCCAGTGGGTGGAGTATCTGCTTTGAGTATGTCTGCAGTTTGATTGGTGTTGGGCGGACAGTTTTTCGGGTCTGAAGTTGTTTCTGGGTGATAACTGAAACTGCTGCTCCTGTGTCTACATCCATCCTGAGTTTCTTTCCCTCAATGGTTACATCTACAGTCATTGCAGAGGGTGCTGAATGCATATGATGTATGTCTAACCTGTGGAGCACAGCCTCATCCTCTGACTCAGATGATGATGTATATCTTCCCACCATATATGTCTTAGTCTTGGGGTTCAGAGGTTGTTTATCTCGCACCTTCTTGCTACGGCAAACTCGTTTCAGATGGCCGGTCCTACCACAATTATGACAGGTCTGATCCTTAAACCGGCAGACTTTGTAATCATGGTCTGTATTCCCACAATGGTAGCAAGCTGACTCCCGGCTTGGTGGGGGTCTGTATTTCCAGTTTGCAGCAGTTGGCTTGACTGCTGTTCTGAAAACTTCCTGCTTCACCTCTTTCCTTCTGCTCTGGGGGTTCAATTCCTCTGTATCTTTCACAGCCATTTCCATCACTGAAGCTATCTCAATTGCCTTTGTAAGAGTAAGGTCTTTCTCTGTTAACAGTCTCTTTTGTGTTGACTCACAATTCAGTCCCATGACAAACTTATCTCTCAGTGCAGTAGGTAGGTAGTCCCCAAAAGAACAGGTCGAGGCTAGTCTGCGAAGGGCGAGCACATAAACTTTAATCTCTTCACCTGTCTGTTGCTGCCTCTGATAGAAGCGAAATCTTTCTGCAATTTCTAGTGGTTTAGGCTGGAAGTGATCCTCTAGCAGTGTCAGCAGCTCTGCCAATGTCTTAGCTGCTGGTTTTACAGGGGAAAGCAGATCCTTCAGAGTGTCATATGTCTTGGCCCCAACCACTGTCAGAAACACTGCTACTTGCCTGTTGTCTGGGATGGCATTTGCACTGAAATACTGTTCCAGCCTCTCAACCCAGGAACTCCAGGATGTCTGTTCTCCAAACTCACTTAATGTCCCGATTAATGACATTTTCCTGCTGGGATCTGTGATTGCGTTTATCCAGGTGACAATCCACAATGTCTTTGTCTCTCTCTCAGACTGATAGACACTTTATAAATCCCATCCTCGTCGCCACTGTTATATCCTCTGTGTTGTGAGGGGCACAAGACTCTGGGCTGGAACTATGGATGTTTATTCAGTACATGCTGTACCCTGCAACATGCATCTCAGGACATTACAGGTTATCTCTTTCTACATGTGCTCTCTCTAAGATGGCTACTATACCCCTTGACCCTTGTCATCACTGCTGGGTGGAGCCAGCCTTAAAGTGCCAGTACATGTGAAACCCTTCAGGTATAACAAACGCAGCCACTGTTGCCCAGAAAACGCAGCCACTGTGCCCCATCAAATGCAGCCACTGTGCCCCATCAAATGCAGCCACTGTGCCCCATCAAATGCAGCCACGGTTCCCCATCAAACGCAGCCACTGTTGCCCAGAAAACGCAGCCACTATGCCCCATCAAATGCAGCCACTGTGCCCCATCAAACGCAGCCACTGTTGCCCAGAAAATGCAGCTACTGTGCCCCATCAAATGCAGCCACTGTGACCCATCAAATGCAGCCACTGTTCCCTGTGCCCCATCAAATGCAGCCACTGTGCCCCATCAAACGCAGCCACTGTTGCCCAGAAAACGCAGCTACTGTGCCCCATCAAATGCAGCCACTGTGCCCCATCAAATGCAGCCACTGTGACCCATCAAATGCAGCCACTGTTCCCTGTGCCCCATCAAATGCAGCCACTGTACCCATAAAACGCAGCCACTGTACCCTGTGCCCCATCAAATGCAGCTACTGTGCCCCATCAAATGCAGCCACGGTACCCCATTAAATGCAGCCACTGTTGCCCATCAAACGCAGCTACTGTGCCCCATCAAATGCAGCCACTGTGCCCCATCAAATGCAGCCACTGTTGCCCAGAAAACGCAGCTACTGTGCCCCATCAAATGCAGCCACTGTGCCCCACCAAATGCAGCCACTGTGCCCATAAAATGCAGCCACTGTGCCCCATCAAATGCAGCCACTGTGCCCCATCAAATGCAGCCACTATGCCCCATCAAATGCAGCCACTGTGCCCCATCAAATGCAGCCACTGTGCCCCATCAAAAGCAGCCACTCTGCCCCATCAAATGCAGCCACTGTTCCCCATCAAACACAGCCACTGTGCCACATCAAATTCAGCCACTGTTCCCTGTGCCCCATCAAATGCAGCCACTGTGCCCCATCAAATGCAGCCACTGTGCCCATCAAACGCAGCCACTGTGCCCCATCAAATGACACCCCCTCCGGTCACGGACACCTAAATAGGGGCTGGGCACAGCAGCCATGGATAGATTCATGCAAGGCAGGAATCTATCAATTTTACATATAGGGGGTGGCATGATAGAGGGGGCAGCGCCTGTGCACCCTTAATGGACTGGCCACCACTGCACTGATGTGCTGGCGGTTTTCCATAGCCGCAGTCCCTCAGACTTCTTTTAAGTTGTGCGTTTTTGCTGCATTTTCTGGAATTGCGCCAAAGATGCAGCATGCAGGACTTTATGTGCACTTTTAGAACATGCAGCAAAAATGTAAAAACCTAATAGAAGTCTACCGGGACCGGGGGTAACATGCAGCAAGACAGTGCCAGTACACCAGCATTGCAACCAAACTGCAGCGTACGTGTGTGTGAACCCACATCAAAAAACATAGGAGGGCAAGAAACTGTCACAGGCTGCAGTGCAAGTAGTAACAGGCTGCTAGTCTAGTACTGTGCAGAGGGGGGGGAGAGAGCAGGAAGGGAGTGAGGAGAGGCTCAGTCACTTGTCACTTACTTGGTGGCAATGGACAGTCCCAGGAGGCTCACTTCTTTTTTTTAAGCCTGTCAATGCCGAGCAGAGCAGCAAACTGCTCTGTTTTAACTTTCCCGCCCACATATCCTCTTCAGACAACACGGGCTGCCAGTGTGGGCGGGGAAAGAGCAAGCAGATCCACCCACCCCCTGATAGAGCTTCGTGTGAAGGAGGGAGGGGAGGGGCTGGGCTGAACTCAGACACACACAGAGACTGTGTCAGGTTGTCAGCCCAGAACAGAGCTCATCGCTGCTGCAGTACTAAATCCGGCCGTGTCTTCCCCCCGAGCTGCCGCTCTCAGCCAGCTCAGCGGCCCTTGTACAGAACATTAGAGCGGCCCGGGGGAAGATGCATGCCTGTCACCCAGGCCAGTCCGCCCCTGGGTGGAACTCCAAGGCCCATTTGCAAGTGTGACTTCTGCGACCCTGGTAGTTCCGCCACTGATACAGTCCTATAATACCTACAATGCCAAAGTTCAGCTTCCTCTGTTTTTCCCAGTTCCACTAAATAATGTAAAACAAAAAAATACATGCAATAAAACCATGTTTAAGAAAGTCATGTTAGCAGGGGTGGTTTAAAAAAATAAATGGCTTTACAATTCTATGGATATAAATGTGGAGCTCAAATTGTTCACATGCATGATACTGTGAATGCAATTGTATGTGTTAAAAAAGAGGTAAACTTTTTCTAGTTCTACATTGTAATCATCAAATTAACAATCCCCTCCCTAACATATGGCTGCAAAATAGATATCTGGCTGCAAGGGAGCTGGAGGAAAATGAAGAAATTAAGTAGAAGCAGAGTAGAAATATTGCTGTATTATGTAGATACAGGAAGAGGAGATGTTGAACCTTAAATGACATGTGACTGTAAAGAGAAGTTGCAAAGAAGAAAATACAGTTATATTTCCTATATACACTTCATGTTATACATTGAAGGACTAATATTCCATTACAGTCAAACCAAACCACTGTCCAAAAACTAAGAGAAATACAGCACCGTGTTAAAGAAATATAAGAGTATTTGTTAATTTGTTACCTAAAATGTAAATGAGGGTCCTTGATAATGTGTGTAATATGGCAAAAGGTATAAGCATTTTCATAAATACCTACAATTAAAGCTTTTGTGACTTAATTGTTACATGCATGGTCCCCTTGTTATCTCTTGAATTTTGAATAACTATGAAGCTATTGTGCCGTTTAGCCAATTTTGATTTAAAACCAACAATGTAAAAATTACATCTTTTACTTTTATTCAGAGCTAGAATAAATCACTTACAGAACCATAGCATATAAACACCTTTGGGTCTCTCATTAAAATAATGCAGGAACAGTTGTTTTGCAGCTCTTCCTGCATTTCAATTGAGCATTTTCTGCAGACATGATTTCCATGTCTTAGGGCTTTTGTAAATCGTTTTTTTCAATCTTGCAAAGGTTAGGTCTCTCATAGTAACATTAAAAATAAATCCTAGGAAATGCTGTTTAATGTTGAGATCACAGATATATAATTATTCAATTTATGAAAGATGCACACTTTTTCATTTGTTTAGAACATGAGTTAGAATAGGAAAATTTATTCTTACCTGAAATTTTCTTTTCCTGTAGTCCGTAGGCGGCACACAATGGGTTAAGCTTTCCATCTAACCCCTGGAGGAAGAAAACTTAAACAAGCAGTGAGACAAGTTTAAATTGATTAATTGAACACAGCAAGACTACCTGTCCTGCCCCTATAAATTCCCCCCAAGAACACACACAGACGTATCTTATGCAGCAATATAGTAATTTTAATGGGAGGGAAAACCTGTGCCGCCTACGGACTACAGGAAAAGAAAATTTCAGGTAAGAATAAATTTTCCTATTCCTGGTCGTCCTACGGCGGCACACAATGGGATTTGCAAAGCAGTGCAAGAAAGAAAGGGAGGGACATCAATGTTTTAAGGCACCCTGAAGCACTCTCGAGCCAAAGGCCGATCCCTCGGACGATACTACATCGATTCTGTAGTGTTTTATGAACGTGTTCGGTGAAGCCCACGTAGCCGCCTTACAGATCTGGTCCATTGGAACATGATACCTCTCAGCCCAAGACGCAGCTGTAGACCTTGTGGAGTGAGCTTTCAAAAGAAGAGGGGATTCTTTGTCTTCCAGAAAATAACAATGTTTGATGGTGTCTCTTATCCATCTTGCTAGCGAAGATTTACTCGCTTTTTTCCCCTTGTTTGGCCCTTGGAACTGTAGGAACAGGGCCTCAGACTGTCTGAACTCCGATGTTCTCTGTAAGTAAGTAGATATGGTTCTCTTTACATCCAAAAGGTGTAGGTCATCCTCAGAATCCTCTTCAAATACAGGCAAAACAATTTCCTGATTGACATTCGTGGACGTGGAGACCTTGGGAAGGAAACCTGGCATAGTTCTTAGAACAACTGCATCCGAAAGCAACCTGAGGTAGGGTTCTTTGGATGACAGGGCCTGAAGCTCACTTATTCTTCTGGCGGATGTAATTGCTACCAGAAAGATACATTTGAAAGTGAGGAACCTTAAGGATGAACTCTCCAGAGGCTCAAAGGGAGGTGATGTTAGCCTTTTTAGCACTAAAGGTAAGCTCCAAGCTGGTAATGGCTTATGGAAGGATGGTCGTAATTTAATAATTGCTCTGAAAAACCTGCTGACGAGAGGTGTTTTTGAAAATATTCCGTTCAGGCAGGAGTTAATGGCGGTCAGCTGTACCCTCAGAGTGTTCGGCTTCAGACCCTTTTGGAAGCCCTCTTGTAAGAACTGCAAGAGAGATGCCACTTGCTCAGGAGAAGATGAATTCCTGGCGCACCAGGCCGAGTAGAGGGTCCACACTCTATTGTAGACCTTCAGGGTAGAAGGCTTCCTAGAGGCTAGAAGGGTAGCTATAACCTCCTGAGATAGGCCTTGAGCCGTCAAGGCTCTGAGTTCAAATTCCATGCCGCAAGCTGGAGTTTCCCGAGGTCTGGATGGAGCATCTCCGATTGAAGAAGAGGGTCCTTCTGGATGGGTAATTTCCAGACCTGCTTCTTTGCCATATTCAAGGCTAGCGGGAACCATGCCCTCCTGGGCCAAAATGGCAGGATTGCTATTGCCCTCACCTTCTCGTCCCGAATTTTCTGCAGCACTTTCGGGATCATCGGAATCGGGGGAAAGATATAGACGAAAAACTTCTTCCAGTTTATTGACAGAGCGTCTATCGCTAGCGGGTTCCCCACTCTGGATAGGGAGCAGAACTGGAGAAGCTTCTTGTTCCGAGAGTTGGCCATCGCATCCAAATCTGGCAGACCCCACATGGACGTGATCTTCCTGAAGACCAGAGGGTTCAGCTCCCACTCTCCCGGGCAGATCGAATTCCTGCTGAGCCAATCCGCTCTCACATTGTCCACTCCTCTGATGTGGATGGCCGATAGGGAAAGGAGGTTCTCCTCCGCCCAGCGCATGATGAGGGCACATTCCTTCTGCATGGAGGGGCTTCGTGTGCCCCCCTGTTTGTTCAGGTAGAACACTGCAGCTAAGTTGTCTGATTGTACCTGAACAGCCTTGTGGAGAACCTTGGACTTGA
Source organism: Rana temporaria (assembly GCF_905171775.1). Classification (NCBI taxonomy): domain Eukaryota; kingdom Metazoa; phylum Chordata; class Amphibia; order Anura; family Ranidae; genus Rana; species Rana temporaria. Next base: position 226,378,649 of record NC_053493.1, read on the forward strand.
AATGGATGAGCGCTTTCCTGATGGCCGTGAGCTCTTTCAAATTCGATGACATTTGAAGCTCCTTCTGTGACCAGGCTTCTTGTACCCAATGATCCTCTACATGGGCACCCCAGGCTGAGCCTGAGGCATCCGAGGTGAGGACCGTCTGAATCTGAGTTTTGAGAGATCTGCCCTGTAGGAAGCGTTGAGGGTGCAACCACCACAGGAGATCTTTCTTCACTGGAAGAGAAATGTTGATATTCCTCTCCAAAGAGTCTCGGCTCTTGTCCCACTGGGTCAAAATGCAGTTTTGTAGCATCCTGAAATGAGCCCTGGCCCATGGAACGGCTTCTAAGGATGATGTCATCATTCCTAGTATTCTCATCGCTTTCCTCACTGAGCAGTGATCGGTTTGCAGGAGACCTTGCACCGCCCGTTGGAGATTGGTAGTCCTCTGATCTGAGAGGGACAACTTCATTAGAAAGGTGTCTATCGTGAACCCGAGGTAGGAAATGACTGGAGTAGGGTCCAGAGAAGACTTTTTCAGGTTCACTAAGAACCCGTGGGTATCTAGCATTTGAAGAGTCTTGTGAAGATGTTGCTTCAAGACGGCTTCTGAGGGGCCCCTGACTAGCCAGTCGTCTAGATAGGGAGTAACACATATCCCCTGTAACCGCAGAGCCGCAGTCAGGACCACCACCACTTTCGTAAAAACTCGAGGCGCCGAGGTGATGCCAAATGGAAGGCATGTGAATTGAAAATGGAGAATCTGGTGATCGAGGAGGAGAGCGATCCGAAGATATTTCCTGTGTGCTCTGAGGATAGGGATATGCAAGTATGCATCCTGAAGGTCGACTGACGCTAGGAAGTCTCCTCTTTCCACGTTCGCGATGGCAGACCGAATTGACTCCATTCTGAATTTGTGTTTGACAAAAAACTGATTTAGATAAGACAGGTCTATTACTAGCCTCCATCCTCCCGAGGCTTTGGGTACCGGAAATATCGGGGAGTAGAGACCTTGGAATTTCTCTTGATCTGGAACTCTTTCTAGAGCGTGCTTTCTTATGAAGTCTTCTACTAACTCTAGAACTACTGGATTGGAGGGTTTGTTGAGCATGAACTTCTGAGGTGGGAAAGAACTCAGCTCCACAGAGTACCCTCTTGTGATGATGTCCGTCACCCAGGAGTCCGATGACGTCTTTTGCCAGACCTGAGAAAAAAACCTCAGCCTGCCCCCCACTGGAGGAGAGGTGCTGATGGCGTCAAGATTCCTTGGGTTTATTAAAGGGCTGCTTCTTGGCTGTCGCCGGATCCTGCCTTTTTTTATAGTAGGATCTTCTGCCCCGAAAGGAATAGTTTCTTCTTGGGGAGTATCTGGATCTCCCAAAAAATGGCTTATTAGACTTTTTCTTCTCTAAGGGAAAAGCAGCGTCTTTTTCCTCATTGTAAGATTTGAGAATATCTTTTAGATGAGGACCAAACATAGAAGAAGGATGAAAAGGCATGTTAATGAAACTAAACTTGGATGGCATGTCACCCGTCCACTGCTTTATCCAAAGCGCTCTCCTGGTTGCGTTGGACAAAGCGAGGGATCTGGACGAAAACTTCAAAATATCCACAGGTGCATCACACAAAAATTCCGCAGCAGACTTCATCATGTCAACCCCTTTCAGCAAAGAGTCCCTGGACACTCCCTCTTCTATATCCAGAGATAATTGGCTTAGCCAGATCCTAAGAGCTCTAGCTACAGGAACTGAGGATGCCGCTACCTTGGAAGCGGAAGCTGCGGCTAGGTAGTTCTTTTTAGCCAGGCCATCTGCCTTGCGCTCTAATGGGTCGGACAATTTGGAGGATTCGTCTGAGGGAAATAGAGATTTTTTAACCATCCGGGCAGCCGCCAGATCAAGCTTAGGTGGATTCTCCCATTCGGATGAACATTTGGGGTCCAACCTATATGTAGTTTTAAAGCGGGCCCCCACGTCAGACCTTCTATCAGGGTTGGCCCAGTCCTTCTTAAACCAGTCATTTAAAATAGGGTGAGAAGGCAATCTCATATCCGGGATCTGTGGAAAGTAGTACAACTGATCCTTCTTTGGTCTGGCTGACACGTCTTTAGAAGACTCTATAGTGTCCTTTACTGCAGAGAGTAATTTGGGAAACTTATCCCTGGGCAATAAGTATAAATCATCATCCAAATCGTCAAATAATACTTCCGGACTGGATGAAGAGGCAGAAGATTCCCCAGAAGTGTTGGATGCAGCAGGGGACACATCTCTGGGAACCCTCTTTCTTTTCCTCTGCCCCAGGGAGTCTTTAAGTTCTTTAAAGGTATTACACATCTCATCTTTAAACCAGGCTAGGAAAGCATTGGTCTGCCCTCTATCTGATTGATTCAAGCAAGTTTCACAGGTGTCTCTAGTATATGATTCTGGCAAAGGTTGTTCACATTTGCTGCACATATTATGTCTAGACTTCCTTGTAGCTTTACCAGAGGGAGCCATCTGGAAAAACAAACAGAGAAAGGCCCCCACTTCTGTAATACAATTGCAGAAAAAGAACACAGAGAGACAAACCTCAGACAGTGTCTTACCTCTGACCGGCCAAGGGATCTGCTGCCTAGGCTGAGTGCAGCGATTGCAGATCCCACCAGTCAGAAAAGGCCCCAAAACAGGAAATGACACGAATAGAGGGAAGGCCCTGGGATCCCACACAAACAATTCCGGCTGCCCGTACATCAAACTATCAGTGGAAGTAAAATTGTAATTTACCTTGCAGCCATGTTCCTCCGCTTGTGGTCCCCATTGCTGACGCGAACTCCGGCACTCCCGGAAGTGCGTCATAACACTGCGCCGACCTTTCCGGAGACTTCCGGTACTGCGGCGTGTATACACCCTCGGTGTCCATCTCGTACCGGTCTTTTCGACGGGAAAACATGGCGGCTTCCTATACCGGACCGAGGGATGTCGGGGTGCAGGCTGAGGGACCGGAGATAGCATCCGGTATACGGCCGCCCCTACGCTCAGCAACCCAGAAGCACCGGGTGTGAGCACTTGCCTCACGAATTCTTCATCTGTAGGTAGAAGAAAAATAAAATACGTCTGTGTGTGTTCTTGGGGGGAATTTATAGGGGCAGGACAGGTAGTCTTGCTGTGTTCAATTAATCAATTTAAACTTGTCTCACTGCTTGTTTAAGTTTTCTTCCTCCAGGGGTTAGATGGAAAGCTTAACCCATTGTGTGCCGCCGTAGGACGACCAGGAAAAAATAAATTCCATTTAGTTATAAGAACGTGATATGTCTTATTACTTAGATATCATGAAATGCTACACTTGTTGTTAAGAAAGCATATGTTACTTTGGAACAACATAAAATATATTTTTCCAGAAGTAATATAGAAGTGTCATTTGAAATTATTCAAAAATGTCATAGTGCATATGATTTGCGTTGGAGAAATCTGTCACATTGCAAAGCTGTTGAAAAGTGGCAAAAAATGAAAATATGCATATGTACAAAATCTTGATGCAAAAATATAGCCTTGATACATCATGTTATTTAAAATTATATCATTATTCTTATCTAAAATGTATAAAATATGTTTAACACTTGAAGCAATATTTTCACAGTAAAATTACATAAATACAATTGCGGGACGCCCGTCACCCAAAAGAATCGAATCGCAGGTGTCCTGCGATTCTGTTCACCAGTCTTTACTGCTATTGTTGGCAGATGAATCGTGGGGAAATTGTGCCATGTTTGGGGTGTGCTATTGAACAGGCAGCGCACGGGAATGCACGGGGGTTCCGCGATTTGCCGCTATTGCGAATTGCAGGCAGAATTGTGGCAATTCCACCCGTGATTTGGAACGCGGAGATGTGAACGAAGCCTAAAGGGCAATATCAAACAAAACATTTTGGGAGAATTCATAAAGGCTGTCTACGACACCTTTTACTCCAAAATTGACAGTGTTTGTGCCAGATTTAGATACCTGTGAGAAGGTACATGAATCTGTCAGAGGCCAGCATTGAGGCGTGTGTGTCTTTCCCAGACCCTGCAACTGTCACAGAGTCAGGAGCATGGCTGAGTAGTATTTTAGTAGGCTGGGTGGAGCTTTATGGGGAACTAATAAACCAGTTCTCCATCAACTTTACCTTTTTTTTGTTTGATAGTAAAATAGCAACATTTAAATCCACCCACTGCCATGTGCTTTCAATCAAAAGCAAGGCAGATCTGAAAAGGAGATAGTTTCCCAGTCTCCTAGGCATTGCAGCTGTAGGGGATAGTTCCCCATTAGGTTCCCATCTCCTGTGAGCTTGTCATGTCACAAATATAGCTATTGCAATATATTGTATGATATCACTCGTATTTAAGGCTCATGTGTTGACAGTTAGTTTTCATCCAGAAAATGTCCCATCTGGCATGAGGCCAGGGATAAAGTTCTGTGTTGGGAACTGTATTGGTGATATTCTCACGCTGTCAATTAAAACTAGATAAAATATGGAACGACCAACTGATGCAAGCACCATTTAGCTAATTCATGGCAGATATAAAAACTTCTGCTTAAAGTGCAAGTGCAAAGAGCATCAATATATGCAAGTGTATAAATAATACCACAGAAGGCTTGTGCAAACAAAATATGAATATGGTTCAAGGTAAATTGGTGACAAACATAATATGTATGTGCAAAAACAGCAAGTAGGTAGGAATAAATAAATAAATAAAGTGCAATGAAATTGAATGCCCCATGTGCCACTCAGATTGCCTGAGTGAATACACAAAAAGTAAACAAACAAGGTATTAATCAATAAGTCAATCAACAGTTAATGGATACATTTTGAATTCCTTCACCATGAACAGTAAATACATGGCTGGTACCTGGCCAACCCAATGTGATGACACCTCTGTGTTCTCTAGCCTCTCACCTTACTGTTGTAAGGTAACAGCATAAAAAATAGCTGCCAAGTGCTTCAAAGGGCCTCAGGGGGTCCTCTAGGGGTCCTTCTCAGGTAAATCTGATTGGTGGCCCCTTATGGTAAATGGTAGGGACAAGCTTTATGTTCGAGTCGAACATGAAATCGACTCAAAGATTGGCTGTTCACCTGTTTGCCGAACAGCAAACAATTTGGGGTGTTTGCGGCAAATTCGAAAAGCCGCCGAACACCCTTTAAAAGTCTATGGGAGAAATCTAAAGTGCTAATTTTGAAGGTTAATATGCAAGTTATTGTCATAAAAAGTGTTTGGTGACCTGGGTCCTGCCCCAGGGGACACGTATCAATGCAAAAAAAGTTTTAAAAACTGTTTTTGTTTTCGGGAGCAGTGATTTTAATAATGCTTAAAGTGAAACAATAAAAGTAAAAATTTCCTTTAAATTTTGTACCCGGGGGGGTGTTTATATTATGCCTGTAAATAGCATATGTTTCAAGCTGTTTGACAGCTCTTTTATAACCGAGGGTGGAGTGTGGACATGTGACCCCGCCCCCTGCTCACTTGTCACGGGAAACCCCTTATTGTTTCACTTTAAGTATTAATCAACTCACTGCTCCCGATAAAATGTTCCTTTTTAAAACTTTTGATTGCATTAATACATGTCCCCTGGGGCAGGACCCAGGTCCCCAAACACTTTTTTATGACAATAACTTGCATATTAACCTTTAAAATTAGCATAGACTTTTAAAGGGTGTTCTGCGGCTTTTCGAATTTGCCGCAAACACCCCAAATTGTTCGCTGTTTGGCGAATGGGTGAACAGCCATTGTTGGAGTCGAACTCATGTTCGACCAGAACTTAAAGCTCATCCCTAGTCCTTGGTATAGTGCTGCTGAAAATCACTTAATCTGGTGCTGCAAAAAAAAGGATTAATGGAAAACCATGCAGTTTGCCCGATGTCTCCATACATGCTCCTCCTCTTTTTGTTCATCATAACATCTGCCTCTGACGATCATAGAGACTCCGGTGACCATCTGGTCTGCCAGAAATCTCTATGGTAAACATCTGGGGCCAGCAGATCCATTCTCCAACTCACTGATCGCAACAGTGATTTGGTATAAGCTCCGGAGGACATCCCCTCTTTCTGCCTGTAAGAATGATCAAGCAGTTGACCAGCAGCTATGATCATTCTTATGGTGTAGGGAATCACCAGATGAAAAAGACAATATCTGAATGATGCCTGTAGTTGCAGTGCAAGCATCATTCAGATATACCCACACAAAGCCCAGGATGTCAAATGACGGGCAGCTGGCAAGAGCCAAAAGGCCTCTCCGAGGCTGAGCGGTTCTCAAGACTGTGCGAGCTGGAAACTTTCAGGATTTTCACTCTTGATTGTCTTGCGCCTCTTGGCCTAAATGAGGAGTTAGACATCAACACCATCATAACAAAAAAAAACCCTAATTGATAAGTTAACTAATTAATTAATTTTTCTCTCCTCCCCCCCGTTTGCATGTATGTGTGCTTATATGCACATACGTGTGTGTAGGCATATACATATGTGGGTGCACTTGTGTACACGTATATGTGTTTATATGTATATGGGTTATTCCCTTGAGTTGATTTTATTTCATCTTACTTAAATTCCCGCATATATCGCCCTCCAACAATCATCTTATTAATATTGATTTTTATTAATAATGTTATATACTTTCCATTTACATTATTCTCACATGTACATCCTCATTCATACTTGTATCTTTACCATCATTATCATTTTTCCTTCTATCTCATTTATATTTTTTATGCAAGCTAAGCGCCGCCATTATCCTCACACATTTCATTTTTATGTATGGGCACATTATATGTGTGTATATCCGTTTAGATAGTTCTGGTTATTGTTAAATTACCCCGCGATTATTGTTCTGCTCTTTTTACATTTTCTATGCTAACATTACTGTGCCCCGTTTGATCGGCTTTTCTGTATTCTTATTGGTTGGTGCAGTACCACATGACTGGCTCTTATACTTCCCTCTTCCTTCATCCATCTACACTTGAAAAAAGAGCGTGCAGGTCTGTTCCCTGACTCGCGCACGCTCTGAAATGCGTTGTGGTCCTCCTCGGCCCCCGTCCAGCTAACGTCATATGCCAGCACAGGGGACTCCAGCCCAGCAGCACTCTATCACCGCTGATACAGTCGGCTCCCCCCGGCTCCGAGCAGCTGCTGACATCTGGATAGACAACAACATCCCTCGATCCTGGCTTCACTGACCACCTCTAAAGTTCTACACCAGCTTTCCAGACTTCACCATTGCCTTATATGATGTAAGTGCTGGATACTTTTGTTTGCACATATTAAATACAGATTACTCAGAGGCGCTTTTCCTCTTGTTTTTTTCTTTGCATATTCTGAGCTGGCTTCGCTTTTGGAGAGCTGCCCTGAGCACCTGTAACCACCCACACTGGCTGTAGCCACCAACAATAGCCACCAACTATAGCCACCAACAATAGCCAAATTAGCACCTTGTTTAGACTGAACCTTAACGGACTTATCAATCTATGAACTTTTAGACAATATATACGCTGCTGTTTTGGTTTTACCCCACCACCAACTATAATGAACCCTGCCCTATAATCGATTGTCTGAGCAGACATCCTGAGTGCTGTAACCCACTGCTATATTTTGCGTTTTATCACAAGGATGTCATCCTGATTGCATACACATACCTGGCTACATACTCACATTTAATTCCTGTCTGTAGCATGGAATCACCAGAAGAAATGATTAATTGCTGTATGTGGTATGATCAGTATTTTTTTTTTTTCTGTGATCAAATTCACTGACTCATGTTGATGGTATACATTGAAGTGACAGACATGAGTGAAATAAAACTATGAATTACCTTGACTGGCAGCAAAGTGCACAAACCAGTTGTGAACTCGGCCTACAATGCTATCTGTAGGAAGGACAGAATGAAAGCAGGGTGAATGTTAAGTAAAGTTATTATTGGTGAGATCTGGTGGGTAAATTAAAGGAATCCTTATTTATTCCAGTGTAAGTTGAAAGCACAGGCCTAATCAGCAATTTGTTTGGCAGTAACCATGTGAGCAATGTGTGTTTGGGAAATGAGACTGATATTATATTGCATTGTCCTGCCTTAATCAGAGCTGGGGGACCAAGGAGAGTGTCACAATGGATTTAAATGACAGAGTAGCCTGTGAGGAGGAAAATGGCTCTTTAGATACGGTAAGTACATTAGTTTGTGAATGTAAGGGATGTGATTAATATAAGCTCAGGCGCTGTGAAATATTAGTGTATAAAAAATGCTAAATTATGTTTGTTAAGGTTTTTTTCTTGATATAACATAAAGTTGATTGTTTTTGTGTAAAAAATGTAAAAAAATGTAAAAAAAAAAACATCACAATCATATTGTTGCATAAGTAGGCACTAGACATGTGCAGACTGGAATATTTTGTTTCGTTTTTTCTTTTTCGTTTGGAAAATAAATGTATTTAGTTACTCCCAAAAATCGTTTTGATTTATTTTGTTTTTCGTTGGGGAATAGCTTTCGTCCAAAAATCCAATAATACTTGGTTTCTGTCGAATGGTCAAAAGAATATTCGCCGGAACGTCGAATCTTTGTTGGTTTCTGTCTAATGGTCAAAAAAATATTCGACGAAACGTCGAATCTTTACGTCGAATCGTACATTTCCGTTCGAATATTCCGCCTACAAGAATTCTAATGTTGTATGACTAGTAATAATGTCTAATCTATTCTCTATAATGTCGAATCTATTTTCTCATAAATAAAAATCTATTCTCTGTAATGTCGAATCTATTATTTCTATAGTGTCGAATCTTTTCTCTATAATGTCGAATCTTTTCTCTATGATGTCGAATCTTTTCCCTATAATGTCGAATCTCTCTATATCGAATTTTTACCACAACGAAAACGAAAATAAAGCATTTTTTATGTCGGATCTTTCGGTTTTCGTTTCTTGCACTTTCGTTATCGTTTGTTAAAACGATAACGAAAAAAACAGATTTTCGGACGAAAATGCATTCTAACGAAAACGAATGCACATGTCTAGTAGGCACAAACAAGATTATACACTTGAAATTCAGGTGGGGGATTAATTAGTTCAGTTGGGTATCTACTAGTTGAAGAATGACATAGTGATTATTTGAATGGTTTAGTGGCCTAATTGAGGCCATTTAGGATAAGCGTGTTCAGTCTGTGTATACAGAACATTTCTAATTTGCAGAGTCTTGTAAATCTGTTGTATTTCTTGGAAACTGATTTGTTCCACAATCATTGCTGATGAAAACTGTGGATCTTTATTGTGATGTATCAAGAAATGTCTTGACACACCGTGTTTCATAAACCCCACCTTCATGTTGAATCTGTGCTTGTTTAGTCTTTGGCGGAAGGTTTGGCTTGTTCTTCCAACATACTACAAATTGCATGGTCACCTGAGTACATAGATTATAAATTGGGATGAACAGTTCAAAAAGGTATTAATGGACCATTCAGTACCAGTGCTGGTGGCAATAACACTATGGGTTCTTTTGTGAAGTGACTGGCATGCTAGACATTTGGGCATTCCACACCTAGTGATGGTCTGAAATCATGGTTTGCTGGTGGGGCAGCTTGTTTCAATGTCATGCATTTTTCTAAGTGGCAAACTGTTTTTTAGGGTGGGTGTTCTGTGGTAGGTGATCTTGGCATGTGATGATAGATCTTTCTTAAAACAGCGGTCAGCTTTAAGCACATGTCAGTGTTTTTTCATTAACTGATGCTGGCCCCTGTATTGGGTCGCAAAATTTGTGTGGAATTTTTGTGTTTTTTTGGCAGAAAATAGGCATTTTGTCTGGGTAAGCCTTTTTGCCTTCCAAAAACTAGTTCTACTAAGTCCTTTGGGTAGTGTTTGGCTAGAAAAAAATTCTTCAGAACTTTGAGAGAGCAGTTTTTCCTCAGTCTTTTAAATTGGCTGAATGGCACATTTTTGAGCCATCATTTGTAGTGACAACTTCTAAAGTCTAGATAGCTTTTGCTACTGACCTTTTTAAAGAAATTTCTAGTGCCACCCTTCTAAATACTCAATGATGATGTTAGTGTGGGAATTGCTTGTGAGCGTTAGTCAATATAAATTCTCATTTATATACTGAACAAAATTTGGAATATTTGCGAGATCACCTTCCAAACTAGAATCAGTTCATCTGTATACTCTTTGTAGAACATAATATTCTTGAAAATGGATTCTATGGAGTAAGGATATACTTGTGTTTTTTTTAATTAGGGAGACTTGCCCAATTAGTGCTAGAAAATAAGAGTACAGGAAGGAGTTTTAATTATTAAAATTAGCATAAAAAGAAATAAAAGCTGCGCTAAAAACTTGTGGAAATATATGAATAAAAACAAATATATACATAAACTGAAATAGAATCCCAAAATATCAGTCCTTATGTATTAATGGTGAATAACTTATTGTGATGAAGAGTCTGACCAAAAAAAAAGGAACAGTCAGACTCCAGGCCACCAGACTCGTTGAAAGAAAGAAGCTGCAGACAAGAAAAAAAAAACCCTCCTGAACCAACCAACCCAGGTTTAAGCCTTTCCTGGGACTGGAAGGTTCAGACTGAAAGTCAGCTGTCAAGCTTGAATATTCCGTTCACGGAATGGGAAATCATGGTGACGATTAACTCACTCCCCACAGGGAAAGTGCCAGGTCCAGATATATTCAATAGCACTGCCTCCTCTTCTAAGCTCCCAAATTAATCTTTGAACGCATTAATAATAACGTTACCAAAGCCAGGGAAGGAGCCGAATACGCCCCAAATTTTTCACCCAATATCACTACTCAATCTAGATATGAAAATGTATGCTAAAACCATAGCATGGTGTCTGCTGAACATTATGCCCACCCTTATACATAGAGATCAGACTGGTTTCACTAAAGGCAGGCAGGCACCAGACGCCACTAGAATGATTAACCTGATCCACCACACAGAATCCAGCAGAACGCCTTCTCTTTTTCTATATTTGGATGCAGAGAAGGTGTTTGACAGGGTACACTAGTCATATCTCAAATTGGTACTTCAAAAGTTCAGGTTCAAAGATTACATCATTGGCACCATCATGGCACTATACTCCACCCCATCGGCCCAGGTGTTCATGGCGGATATGGTTTTCCGACCATTTTCCATAACGAATGGCACATGTCAAGGGTGTCTGCTATCCCCCCTATATTTAATCTAGTCATGGAACCCATGGCCGAACACATCAGAATGCACCCATCCATCTCAGACCTAACAATAGGTAATACATCTCACAAAATCAGTCTATTTGCAGATGATATGATATTAATCCTTTCCAAACCCGGCTTCCTCCCTGGCAGAAGTACAAAAAACTCTGAATTGGTTTAGCAAGGTCTCATAGTATAAAGTAAATATGACCAAATCATTTATTCTTGACCTAAAACTTGATGCCACAACCAAAAACGTACTCCAACTTCAAAACCCCTTTGTGTGCCAGACAGGGACATCTCTTATCTAGGGTACAACTAACAAGCTCAGTCAAAAACCTCTACTCCACTAACTTTAAACCCCTTCTTCATAAAATACAAACAGAATCCCAACAAATAGCGAAACGTGAACTTTCCTGGTCAAGGAGACTTACAGTGTTTAAAGTGACACGTCTCCCACAAATATTATACCTATTCCGAACACTTCCCATCCCCATCCTCACATCATTCTTCAGATCCCTTCAAACAATCTTTAACAAATATCTCTGGAAAAGTAAAAGACCTAGATATGCACACTCAAAACTCAAAGCACAAACTAGCAGGTGGTACAGGTTCCATAGACATTAAAGACTACTACATAGCAGCTATTCTCGCCCAACTATCGGAGTGGCTCCATTTCCAGCCAAACACGCTATAGGGTCAAATAGAAAACTTCTCTCTTCACTGTCCAAACCTAAATTTACTAAGTCCCCCTCTAGGAACCATCATTCCGTCCACCATTTCTCCAACCATAAAGGCATCAGTCCAAGCATGGATTTTTTTTTATAAACCTCTCTGACTACTCCCCCACTACACCACCCAACCAAATACCATTAGAATCTCTTCACCACTTAATGCCAGATCTAATGTTGACACACTGGACCCACAACAGAATTCAATATCTACAAAACTTGTTACAAGGGACACAGTCCAAATCCTTCTCCCTCCTACAAAAATAATTTGATCTTAATTTATCAGAATACTTTACATTTATAAGAATACACCGCTGCCTATGAACACTACCTCTTCCCCTTTACGCCATACCCTCATCATCCTGGGAATTCCTAACAAACCCTGCCTCCAAAACAAAAGGCAGCTCTCATTTCTACAATCTCCTTCACCAAAAGAACACTTTTACAAAAATGCCCCTACATATGGGAGGCAGATCTAGCACACTGCTACTCAGACAAATAATGGCAACACGCCTTACAAACCATTTATAAAGCCACAAAATGCTCAGCCCTCTGAGAACTCACTCAGAAACTATCACTTTGATGGTACAGCATATGACAGCTGCTAAAATAGCATCCATTAGCCCCCAAACCCCCAACACCTGCTGGAGATGTAAAGTATTCAAAGGTGACCTGATTTATGTATACTGGGCATGCAGCCTTGTCCAGGAGTATTGGGGAAACATTTTTAAAATAATTTAAGACATAACCAACAACACATTGCACCCCTCGACCAAACTTGCAATACTAAATAAACCTAAACATCGAAAAAATCCCCAAACCCTTCAGGCATGTAACAACTCACATACTTCTGGCCATCAGACTAAGTTTAACAAGACTTTGGAAAACTGACCAGACTCCAACCATTGCAAACACTATTGACCTAGTGAACCTACACTTCAGTTAAAAGACAATAATGGCCACCAGTAATGGTCAGGCTACCAAGACTCAAGGAGCTTGGAAACCCTGGGCACAATGGTCTAAAGCTGCAATATTCCTGTAACAAGTTTTCCTGTAACTCAAGTTTTAGCTTTACTTCCTTCTTGATCGAGCAATATGAATAGTCCATTCAGGTTTTGTTTTATGTATAAGTACAATAGTAAGTTATACATTACACATGTTACGAGAGTTAAAACTCATACTAAGCAAATGCACAGTGGGTGTTTTCTCTCTTCTTGGGACCCAAAAGTGCTCCCATTAGGGATGTCCGAAGGGGAGAGAGGATCCACAATGTTGACAGTTATCAGTATGACAAATCAAGGTGTGCGAGTCATACATGGCTCAAGCCCTAAGCTACTCTGTTAGTTCACAACTTGTTTCTCATATAAATGTTATATGTAAAACAACGTTGTTGCACGATGTGCAATGTCCACATTGTTATCTGTGTATACCTGTGAAAATATACCAATAAAAATCGATTGAAACAATAAATGGAGCTGGGTAAATAAAGTGTTGCAGATCTGCCATTGAAAACTGCACAACAGTAGGTGAAAGTTTAAATACAATTTACATTTTTACACGTCCTCCTTTGCAAAAAAATGCAAATTAGCCTTGAAAAAGCCAGCAAAAAATAATTAAGATTTGGCTTAAATAGACTTTAATGAAGTTCATAGACTCATTGGAGTCATAGACTTCATAAATTTCAATAAGGTTTAGTGCTATTTTTGGGGTTCACGAACAGTTTACCCATCCCTACACATAATAGGATCATATCATATTGTCAACCCATATTGCAGAAGTAGCCTTGATAGACTGAACTGTGATGATTTCACTATTATTGTTTGTGTTGGCATAATAATTCTAAACGTAATGTATTAAATTGGTTGCACTGTCTTGTGTCTGGTCAATATATATTTTAAAATTATGGCTAATACCAATTGTCTACTAAAATTATATTATAAGATAACATACAGTAAATATGTGTGATGTATAGAGTTTATTAATATGAAGCTGAAATACTTTCTGACCCTTTCCACAACACAGAGCACCATAAATAAGTCAACACTAAAATAAAAAACTGGGACAAACTTTTAAAGTTGGGATTAAAATCAAATATTATTTTTCCACAGACAATTTTATTTTGAATTAAATCAACTCAAAGGGTCGCATGAAAATATTAAATTGATAAAATATTAAAACAGACTATCTTACCTAGACATTTTATATTGATTCTCATATGAGAATATAAAACTTTATTAAAGGAGTGTGATATTAAATCTGCCATATTAAAATATATATATATATATATATATATATATATATATATATATATATATATATATATATATATATATATATATATATATATATATATATATCAAATCATTTCTGTAATCAGCTTACTGCCAAGCGAGCATTATAATTACTTGGCTATTGAACTGACCAGGATGGAATAAGAAAAATGGAACATAAAAAATCTTGTGATATTTAGTTTGGTCTAGAACTTTATTTGTATGATTATACTGATACACATCATAGCTTGGCTTGAATACACCTTAATTAATAAACAATTGTTTCACAAGACATACAGAATTCATTCAGTCCTTTTTCTGAAACAGTTACTCTTGCATGTGTTTCTAATATTAAGAAAAATAGTAGGGCATGCATTTGTAATGTCACTTAAATTGCTGAATTTGTTGGTTTGTGCATACTGAATAACCTAATGCATATCACCAAATTTCATAAGTACAGTTATATAAATAAACCATTGAACATGAGATAGCAGAAGAAATGTTTTCAGTTAAAAATATACTGACAACATTTCTGTTCTGATCTTACATTTGTTGTCATGTGTATGGCTTTTGTACATTCAAATATATTCAATAACATATTTGAACAAGAAAAATATACTGACATAGAGGGATCATGATTGAGTTTGATGCTGTGACTTATTAGAAAATGGGCTTATTTTTAACTAGGGAAAGTTGCCTGTTGCCTGTTGCACATTGGAAAATATTAGCACACTGCCCACATCTTTATCCACTTTAATACAGGGCACTTTTACCCCCTTCCTGCCCAGGCCAATTTTCAGCTTTCACCACTGTAGCATTTTGAATAACAAGTTCAATGTCATGCAACTGATAACTAATGTGCTTATTATCAGTGTAGACTCCCCCCCCCATCAGGAGAGCTGCCGATCGGTTTACTTCCTTATCATGTAATCAGCAGTGATTGGACACAGCTGATCACATGGTACTGAGCCTATGTCATAGGCTCTTTACCAGGATCGGAGATGCGGTGTGTCAGAGCTCCCTCATGGGTGTGCGCGAACGGCTTATCTTGCTGGATGTCATATGACGCCCAGTCAGGATAACTTAAGCAAGGTCCATAAAGACATAATTGAGTGAGTCTTGGGTGGAGGAACTTGACTGGCCTGCACAGAGTCCTGACTTCAACCCAATAGAACATCTTTGGGATGAATTAGCGCGGAGACTTTGCTTTTTCATCAGAGAAAAGATGGATGTGCAGTTTCATCAGTATGGTTTTTGTACAAAAAAAATCTTAAGAGCAAGGCCCCTTCCACATGACATGGATCCGCTCAGTGGGAGATCGCTATGTTGATCTCCGCTGAGCTGGTGGATGACAGGTCCCTCTCTGCTCAGTGAGCAGGGAGGCTGTCCAAGCCCCACTGATTTCTATGGGGAGATCTCATCCGATCTGCCAGACAGATGGCTAAATGTATCGCCATACATCTGTTTTTAGCGGATCGGATGGCAGGTGGGTGTCAGCGGATACACATCTCCGCTGACATATGCCTGCCCATAGGAGTCAATCGGTGGTCCGCTTGGATCTGTCTGAAAAATGGACAGACGGATCTGAGTGATCTTATCAGAAGTTTAGCAATGGATGACAGGTTACAGCAATGTCATCCATCGCTAACATTTTGGTCAACCGCCACAATCCCTATCGATGGGGGTACCCAGTTAAACTTATCATCACAAAAGAAGGGAAAACTTAGTTATGACACTAGAGGATGTTCTTAACCTCCTTAAAAATTGGCACCTTCTGTGCTTGGATTCACTCGCACCATATCTTCCTCTCCCAAAAGGGCTGATTCAGAGTGGCATAAAGTTGATGCTGGTTTATAGTTCTGACATACTTTGACAATCTTTACTATTCACATCAGCCGTTGGGTCCCCAACATGTAATTGTAAAATTCATCTAATACCATACCCCTGAAAAGTCTGTGGTAATGCACTGCCCATTAATCTGCAGTACACTACAGTTTTTTTTATTTTTTCTACAGTTCAGACAGATAAGTTTCTTCTTCTTACGTTTTTGTATTTTTCTTTTGTATGTTAACTATGCCATTTTTATAGGTTGTGTGCTGACGGAGCCTACTGCTCCCTGTTTATGCCCTTACTTTGGCATATGTCCCCTGCACCCCCTCCTTTTGGGGTTGGCAAATGTTAGCAGCCCCCACGCCTTCATTGTCGGTCTCTTCCTAGAGGCCCTGACAGCTGGTTGCTCTCCTCCTCCCCACAGTGACCACTGCAGATTTCTGTGTGCATATTTTACCACTCCCATTCGTTTAAC
Source organism: Rana temporaria (assembly GCF_905171775.1). Lineage (NCBI taxonomy): Eukaryota > Metazoa > Chordata > Amphibia > Anura > Ranidae > Rana > Rana temporaria. The sequence continues at coordinate 226,395,096 of NC_053493.1, forward strand.
AGATTGTAAACAACTTTCTTGCACATGCTTTTTTCCTTTTCTTCTTTTCTATGGTCTGCCCTTACTACCCTCATCCCATTTTCTCCTCCCTCCCCGTTTTGCTGGCTTTCATGGTTGTATAAGCTAAAGACCCATCCACCACTGACGTAATGGCTACTCTAACGGTTCTCTCATATAATGTTAGGGGTTTTAATGTGCCCGCAAAACGACATCAAGTGTTGCATGAACTAAAAAACTCATTGGGCCAGATTCACATAGAGATACAACGGTGTATCTCGAGATGCGCGGCGTAAGTGTGAATTTGCGCCGTCGTATCTATGCGCCGTACCCACAGAAGCAGATACACCCGAAAATAGGCTTCATCCATCCGACGTAACTGTCCTCCGCCGGCGGAACTTAGGCGCATATTTAGGCTGGGCGCAACTTTCGTTCCCATTGATTTCCTATTCAATTATGCAAATGAGGGAGATATGCCGATTCTCATGAGTACGCTTGGCCGGCGCAGGCTATGCGCGGTGCGGATAAGCTGTACGCCCGGCCTAAAGTTACCCCTCATAAAAGGGGTAACTTTGCACCAGACTTGCACAGGTCAGCTGGAGAGCAGCAACAGCAGCAGCAGCGTTACAGACGACCTGAGCAACAACACTTGCAGGACAACACATCTGTGTGCCAACATGCCAGGGGCAGCCGTGGTCATAGCACTACTGCGTCTATGGGCACGTAGGAGGAGGAGGGCACAGGAGAGGATATACCAAACGCGCATGGACCTCTTTGGCATCAGGGATTCGGAGGTGTATCGCATGTTCAGATTTAACACTGATGCCATCCTGGAAATAGCCAGAACCCTGCAGGATGACATCACCAGCAAGACACACTGCTCACATGCAGTGCAGCCACTGGTCAAGGTAATGCCAACACTGCATTTCCTGGCCAGTGGATCTTTTCAAAGAACAAGTGGAGCTGTGGCTGGTTTGTCACAAACCACCATGAGCAGATGTGTGCACCAGGTTGTCCCCGCAATCCTCAGACGCATGTCCCACCACATCTTCAGACCCACCCAGGAGCATCAGCGGAATAAGGCAATGGCAGATTTCTACAGAATTGCCAGATTCCCACGCACCATTGGGGCCATTGATTGCACACATGTGGCACTACAGCCCCCCCGTGAGACAGAGCACATATACCGCAATCGGAAGCACTGGCATTCCATCAACGTACAGGTGATAGCCGATGCCCAATGCCTCATATGGCACGTCCGTGCCAAACACCCAGGGTCCAGCCATGACAGCTTCATATACCGTCAATGCACCATCCCAACAGAATTTGAACAGAACGTGTATGGGGACAGCTGGCTGGTTGGTGAGTGACATGGGTGTCAGGCATGACTGCCCCCCCCATGATGCAGACATCACGAGGGGCACATGCACGACTAACATCCTCCTGTCTTTTCCCTTCCAGGTGACTCTGCATATGCACTTGGACCCCATCTCATGACTAGTGTTGAGCAGAATACGCCATATTCGATTTTGCGATATATCTCGAATATATAGTCGAATATTCGAGACATATTTGCTAAATTCGAATATTCGTGATATTTTATCGAAATGAAATGATTGCGAATTTTCGCTATTGCGAATGCGAAAAAAATTGCGAAATTTCGACAACAGCGGAAGGAGCACTCTGATTGGCTCAGAATATTCGTGATATTTTACAATACAAAATAATTGCGAATATTCGGCAAATGCGGAAGGAGCACTTTGATTGGCTCAGAATATTCTTGATATTTTACAATACAAAATAATTGCGAATATTCGGCAAATGCGGAAGGAGCACTCTGATTGGCTCAGAATATTCTTGATATTTTACAATACAAAATAATTGCGAATATTCGGCAAATGCGGAAGGAGCACTCTGATTGGCTCAGAATATTCTTGATATTTTACAATACAAAATAATTGCGAATATTCGGCAAATGCGGAAGGAGCACTCTGATTGGCTCAGAATATTTGTGATATTTTACAATAGAAAATAAAAAGTGTTTTGCATTGGTGGTGATTCTTTACTCTATGCATCTGTCACAGCCGTTTGTCAATCAAACACCTTGAAGATTGAACACGTTCATGCTGCATGCTTTGGACTTTTTTTCACTTCACATATCAAAGACATTTTTATGAAAGATTATTTTTCTATTATTGGGACTATATTTCTTTATATATTTGTTTCACTGTGTATTTCACAAGTTATTTGCGCTTGCTTATTTTATAATTTGCCCACATGTCTTGTCACTAGACATATTTTTTATTCTTGTAGAGCGACTCCATTTTCTGTCTTGTATTAATTTATGTTGTATAACATTTTTGAGTTGCTGCTGTATTCTCCCCTTTTTTTAAGGTATGCGCAATTTTTTCCTTCTTACAAAAAAAAATAATATCAAACATACAAATATTCATAACAGAAACATACACAAAGCCCCCCCTTTTGCATCAGAGACAATCAGAGTTCTCCTACCACAGTTATCGAAAATTCGCAATCATTTTCGCATTCGCATTAGCGAAAATTCGCAATTTTTTTTTTTTTATATTTGGCAACATAAAAGGATCGCCTCAGCTTAGCTACTCGGCCCAGGGTCTCTAATCATACCAGCAATGCTTTTAGACGTCGATAGGATGTGATCTGTTTTAAAAATAAAATTGAAAAAATGCGAATATTCGGAATAGCGAATATTCACCGCGAAATTCGAAATATATCGCGAATACTCGAATATGCCATATTCGAGCCGAATATTCGCAATACGAATATTCGTGAGCAACACTACTCATGACTCCATACCGGAATCCTGAAACCAGAGGAGAGAAAAAATACAATGAAGCACGCGCACGTACCCGTGCAGTGGTGGAACGCACCTTTGGCCTCCTAAAGTCCCGTTTGCAGCCAATGAGAGGAGTGTTTCCTTCGCGGGGCATGCTGGGAGAGGGTATTTCTGTGACAGACGCCATTTTTTGGGGTTCTTCGCCCGTTCCTGATTCCAGGTGCGGCACCCACCTTTAGGGTGTGCGCACATCACGGGAGTGCGCACGTGAGTCGGTCTGAGGTGAACCTAGAGGCAGGTGATCCAATAGGGCTTAGACGATCCATCGGGGATCTGGTTGACTGGACACTGACAGCTTGTATGCTGAAAACTGTCAGTCGGTGACCCCAATCTAACAAGTCTACTTGAGGAAGATTCAGGCGAAATTGTGTTTACTGGGAGGATTTGCTCTATTGTCCATGTTCATAAGCATTGGGCCTGTGGCAGAGGTCTCACTGCACATTTAAATCTTACTAGAGCCAAGTCGGTGGCAGGGACTTGTTCCTTCCCAGAAGTTCTAAGTGACGCCTTGGATGCCAGCCCTGTGAGAGGGACCTGTCCAGGGGCACTACACCCACTCCAGCTGGAGTGGTGACGAAGCAAGAGCTATTATCCTGAAGCAGGACTGCTTCGCTTATCTAGAGGCCTGAATCTGCAAGTTTCTCTCCTTTTTACCAACCTATTCTATCAAGTTGACTGTTGGTCATGTTGGACCAGTAATAAAAGCACAGAAAACGTCACCCTGCTGTCTGGACATTCTGTCATTCGCTCTCATCACCATCCTCTCCTTCATCATCCCTAGACACATCACAGAGGTAACATAATTATGCCGTCACAAATCTAACCAGCGGCTCCTGAGGGGGTAGCGCTACATATATATATATATATATATATATATATATATATATATATATATATATATATATATATATATATATATATATATATATAATATTTGGGGGTTCTAAGTTATTTTCTAGCAAAAAATATGGATTTTAACTTGTAGACACCAAATGTCAGAAATAGGCTTAGTCATGAAAAGGTTATACTCTTCCACGCCACTTTGATGCCCATTGGCAAGTATAAACGCTCGCTCATTCCCCACCTGTTTAAACACAGCTAAGCTTATTCCCTCTATGTGGGGTCAACCCATAATCCCTTCCATACGGAAATGGCTGCAAAAAGTCTCTGAGGTATGTCTTATGGAGGAACTTACCCACATTGCAAAGGGAACCACCATGCGTCACATCTCAGTTTTGGCCCTCTGGTCCTCTTTCACAACTACCCCTTGCTATCGAGACCTCATCTCTACGTCTCCTTAAGACAACCTACAGTAACAACCTAAATTGTTCAAACGCATTTGTTTGCACATTACTGAAATATAAGGTCGAGTGTTCTTGATCTTGGTTTCTCAGTTGTAAATGTCCTTTTGTGTTAATTTATTATTGTATTCCCCATATGAAAATTACCATGATTGCCTGCCTCCCTCCCTACACCCTTCCCCATCCCTTCTCCGTTCTCTATTCCCCCCCTCTCCATTCCTCCTCTCTTATTTTCTTCTCCTCCCACTTTTAGTCTGTCACTCTCTTTCTCTGAAACTATTATTAAGAAATTTATTTGTGATACTTATGTTAGCCCAAGAATACACTCAGTCTTATTAGTATTTACGTGTCAGATACTATACTCCTTCTACCTTAGTACTCTATGGGCCAGATTCACAAAAGAAATACGACGGCGTATCTCCTGATACGCTGTCGTATCTCTGTTTCTAACAATGCGACTGTTTCATAGAATCAGTTACGCATAGATAGGCAGAAGATCCGACAGGTGTAATGGACTTACACTGTCGGATCTTAGGATGCAGTACCGCGGCCGCCGCTGGGGGGAGTTTGCGTCGTAAACCAGTGTCGGGTATGCAAATTAGGAGTTACGGCGATCCACAAAGCTTTTTCCCATCGTTACGTCGTCGCGAGTGTTAGATTTCCGTCGCAAAGATAGTGCACCTTTAACATGGTGTAAAAGTACTCCACCATGTTAAAGTATGCCTGTCTTTCCTGCGTCGCTTTTGAATTATTTTAAAAAATTTTAATTTTCCTGGCGTAACTCTTTTTTCACGTCGCGATTCACAAAACATTGGTGCGTCGTAATTTCGCGCAAAGCACGTTGGGAAATTTGCGACGGGAGCATGCACAGTACGTCCGGCGCGGGAGCGCGCCTAATTTAAATGGTACCCGCCCCATTTGAATTGGGCCGCCTTGCGCCAGACCTGTTTACGATACACCGCCGCAAATTTCCAGGTGAGTGCTTTGTGTATCGGGCACTAAATTGGAAAAAATGCGGCGGTGTAACGTAAACCGGTTACGTAAATTTGCGCCCGCTCTACGTGAATCTGGCCCTATGTTCCTGTTGGTCCTGGACCGTGAATTGCATGTTTATCTGTCTTTGGGTCTACAGTACACTAGCCCCATTATCTTGATGTATTGACTATTTTTACAATGATGTTGCTTGTGTTTCCTACATTCTTTATGTTCTTGCATATTTTTTTTGCTAAATAAAAAGATATTAAACAAAAAAAACTAGAAAATCCCCAAGTTCTCCCACCATTATTTTCCTCATATCTTTATGTCTTACACTTCTTTAAAAAAAAAAGTAGTGTCAATTGCTGTGAAGGATAATGTGGCATTTACTCACACATTGACATTCACAGATGATTCTGGCAGGAATCTTATAGTGCGTGAAATCAATAATACTAAATATAGTCTGATTAATATTTACATCCATTTTAAAAATAAAATTATGGAAAAGGTCAACAAGGTATGCCAGGGATAAGGGTTTATGTGCAGAGACTTTAACACAGTACCAAACAAATCTCTGGGCATATCTACTACAGGCTTCAAAAAACACAACAAATCTCATTACATAACTTTCTCTCCTCTTCCAACTTATACAATGTATGGAGATGCCAACACCCCATAGAGAAGGACTTCACTTTCTTTTTCATTTGCACCTTACATATTCTAGAATTGATTTGAAAGGGTTGTTAACCTTCAAGGTTTTTCCCCTTAATGCATTTTATGCATTAAGGTGAAAAACCCTCTGCAGTGCAGCAGCCCCCCAGAACCCCCCTTTTACTTACCTGAACCCGATCGTTCCATCGACGGGGACGAGCACAGCAGCTCCAGCCGCTATCTCGAGTCCTCATTGGATAGATTGATAGCAGCGCAACCATTGGCTCCCGCTGCTGTCAATCGAATCCAGTGACACAGGGCAGGGCCAAGTCCTGCTGTCTGTGACAATGGATGCAGCAGCAGGACTCATCAGCGTGCCCGCACGAGTGTCCCCTTGGAATACGGTTCTCCAAGGCAAGGGGGCACTCGATGAGGGGAGGAGCCAGGAGTGCCACTGGAGGACCTCAGAAGAGGAGGATTGGGGCCACTCTGTGCAAAACCCTTGCACAGAGGAGGTAAGTATAATATGTTTGTTATTTAAAAAAAAAAAGAAAACCTTTACAACCCCTTTAATGCACTAAATAGATTTGTGTTACAACATGTGTCCGGATATGCACACTATGGGGCTGATTTACTATTGTCAGTGCGCTGCACTGGTTCATGCCTTAATTAGTGCGCTGGGTGAAGCCTTAATTAGGCGCATGAACCAGCGTAGCAGCCGGCGCATTGCAAGTAATATGTAAAGCCGCGCAGAACTCCCTATAGAAGTCTATGGGAGAAATCAAAAGTGTTCATTTTAAAGGCTAATCTGCAAGTTTTGTCCTAAAAAGTGTTTGGGGACCTCAGTCCTGTCCCAGGAAACATGTATCAATGCTTTTTTTATTTTTTAAAACGGCCGTTTTTTCGGGAGCAGTGAATTTAATAATGCTTAAAGTGAAACAATAAAAGTGAAATATTCCTTTAAATTTCGTACCTAGGGGGGGTGTAATGTCAGCATGTGAAATAGCGCATTTTTCCCGCACTTAGAACTGTCCGTGCACAAAATGACATTCTGAAGGAAAAAAGTCATTTAAAATTCACACGCGGCAATAATGAATTGTCGGCTCTGACAATTCAGAGATGATTCATTCATAAAACAAAAACAAAAATGTGTAGGGGTTCCCCCAAATTAAATTACCAGGCCCTTCAGGTCTGGAATGGATATTAAGGGGAACCCCGCCGTAAAAAAAAAAAAATGGCGTGGGTTCCCCGCAAATATCCATACCAGGCCCTTCAGGTCTGGTGTGGATTTTAAGGGGAACTCCACCCCAAATTTAAAAAAAAAATGGTGGTCCCCCTAAAAATCCACACCAGACCCTTATCCGAGCATGTTAACCTGGCCGGCCGCAGAAAAGAGGGGGGACAAAGTGCGGCCCCCCCTCTCTCCTGAACCGCACCAGGCCACATGCCCTCAACATGGGGAAGATGTCCCCATGTTGATGGGGACAAGGGCCTCATCCCCACAACCCTTGCCCGGTGGTTGTGGGGGTCTGCGGGTGGGGGGCTTATCAGAATCTGGAAGACCCCTTTAACAAAGGGGACCCCCAGATCCCGCCCCCACCCTATGTGAAATGGTAATGGGGTACATTGTACCTCTACCATTTCACCCCCAATAAAATGTCAAAGTGTTAAAAATGACAGTAGCCGGTTTTTGACAAATCTTTTAATAAAATCTTCTTTTCTTCCTTCATTCTGGTTTCTTCCTCTGCTTCTTTCTTGGGTATTCTCGTCCACATCTTGCCCGACGTGTTCTTCTATCTTCTCCGTCCGTCCTTCAGCCTTCTCGTCCCGCATCTTGCCCGGTGTCTTCTCCTGTCTTCTCCGTCCGTCCTTCAGCCTTCTCATCCGCATCTAGCCCGGTGTCTTCTCCTGTCTTCTTCTTGGTCCACCAGCCTTCTCGTCCACCTCTTTTTCTTCCCCGGACGCAACGCTTGAAATTGAATTAGCCGCTCCTGGGACCGCTCCTGGGACCCGCCCCCCTCTGACGCCACAAGTAAACTCCTTAGAAGGTCATGTGCGTCAGAGGGGGACGGGGTCACAGAGTGTCACACGGCGGGGGAATTCAATTTCAAGCGTGCCATCCGGAGAAGAAGAAGCCGCTGCACTCTGCGGACGAGCTTCCAATTGAAGTTCCCGCCGTGTGACGCTCTGTGACCCCGCCCCCCTCTGACGCACATATGCCACACGCGGACTTTCATATGAGTTAACCTGTGGCGTCAGAGGGGGCGGGTCCCAGGAGTGGGAACACGGCGGGCTCTTCAATTTCAAGCTCAGCGCCCAGAAGATCAAGAAGATGCGGGACGAGAAGGTCGACGGACAGAGAAGAAGATGGGAGACTTCGGGCAAGATGTGGATGAGAAGACCCAAGAAAGAAGCAGAGGAAGAAACCCGAATGAAAGAAGAAGAAAAAATGCGGAAAGAAGATTTTATTAAAAGATTTGTCAAAAACCGGCTACTGTAATTTTTCACACTTTTGTCACTTTTTTTTGGGTGAAATGGTTAGGGGTACAATGTACCCCATTACCATTTCACATAGGGGGGGGGCGGGATCTGGGGGTCCCCTTTGTTAAAGGGGTCTTCCAGATTCTGATAAGCCCCCCACCCGCAGACCCCCACAACCACTGGGCAAGGGTTGTGGGGATGAGGCCCTTGTCCCCATCAACATGGGGACATCCTCCCCATGTTGAGGGCATGTGGCTGGTGCGGTTCAGGAGAGGGGGGGCCGAACTCTGTCCCCCCTCTTTTCTGCGGCCGGCCAGGTTAACGTGCTCGGATAAGGGTCTGGTGTGGATTTTTAGGGGGACTCCACGCCATTTTTTTTTTAAATTTGGGGTGGAGTTCCCCTTAAAATCCACACCAGACCTGAAGGGCCTGGTATGGATATTTGGGGGGACCCCACGCCATTTTTTTTGTTTTTACGGCGGGATTCCCCTTAATATCCATTCCAGACCTGAAGGGCCTGGTAATTTAATTTGGGGGGACCCCCATACATTTTTTTATTTTTTTAGTTTTAATGAGCAATGACTGTATTCTTTATAGCCATGAGTACTTTAAAATTACTTTTTTTTTTCACTTCAGAAATGACATCTTGTACAGGGACAGTTCTAAGCATGGGAAACATGCGTGTAAACCCCCTCCCCCCTGTATGAAATTTAAAGGAATATTTCACTTTTATTATTTTACTTTAACCACTTCCATACCGCGCCTATTCTGGCACTTCTCTCCTCCATGTAAAAATTATATTTTGTTCCTGGGAAATTACTCAGGACCCCCAAACATTATCTATAATTTTTTAGCAGACACCCTAGGGAATAAAGTGGCGGTCATTTTTTATTTGATTTCCAACGGTATTTTCTAACGCCTGTTTTTTTGGGCCCAAATATTTTCTAACGCCTTTTTTTTTGGGCCCAAAAAAAAAACAACACGGTTCATGAATTAAAAAATAACAAAACAGTAAAGTTAGCCCAATTTTTATGGATAATGTGAAAGATGATGTTACACTGAGTAAATAGATACCAACTTGTCACTCTTTAATATTGCACACACTCATGGAATGGCGGCAAACTTCGGGACATAAAAATATCCATAGGCGATGCTTGATTTTTTTTTTACAGGTGACCAGTTCAGAGTTACAGAGGAGGTCTAGGGCTAGAATTATTGCTCTCGTTCTAATGCATGCGTCAATACCTCACATGTGTGGTCTGAATGGTGTTTACATATGTGGGCGGGACTTACATGCATATTCGCTTCTGAGTGCGAGCTTCTAGGGACAGGGGCGTTTTATTTATTTTTTTATTATTTTTTACCTCATATTTTTCTTCTTGCACTTTTTTGTCACTTTTTTTATTTTGGATCACTTTTCTTCCTGTTACAAGGAATGTAAACATCCCTTGTAATAGGACTAGTGTGTGACAGGTCCTCCTCATGGAGAGAGGCGGGGTCAATAAGGCTGGGAAGCATGGTATTGGAAAAAAAAAAAAAGATCTCATGCTTTCAGCTGCAATCATGTTCGTTCAGCACAGTGGTGTAGTGTATAGCACTTTGACCTAGCAGCAAAAGGGTCGCTGGTTCGAATCCCGCCCGTGACTTCATCTGCCTGGAGTTAGCATGTTCTCCCTGTGCCTGCGTGGGTTTCCTCCCACACTATAAAAACATGCTGTAAACCGGATACGGTCTAAATTAGCCCTAATATGCAGTAGTATATTTAGGTTTTGTGCTGCCCTAGGCCTGACTACATTTCTGCACCTCCTAATAGAAAAATGACCCACCCCTTCCTGTCAAGGCCACACCCTGTTTTAGTATGACCCACCCAGGAATTTTCAGGGGACCCACATACTAGTTCTGGGGGGGAAGGGGGTTACTGGATTCCCTTAATTTGCATAGTTTTTCTCTCACTTTCTTTTTGGCTATGGGGCAGGAAGTGAAGGCAAATCTCCCCAATTGGACACAGATAATACAAAATAAACTGACATGGCCTATAACCCTCCCTCACTCTATCCAAAATTAAAGAAAATAAAAAGTGTTGATTATAGTTCTAGTTTAAGCACAAATTTCAGAGAGTTTTATTGAGAGGCCTAAGAAAATATGACCATGCCAATAGGCCAGGATACAGCATTGCTAATATGTATGAATGTGTGTGTTAGGGCCACCCACAAACACCACCCAATGTTAATACTTATTTGCAAATTAATATTTTTGTATTTATCTGCTATTTTTTTGGGGATGTCTGCACCCCTGATAGTGACAACATTTGTGAGGTGTCTTCACCCTTTCTAATTCAAATTCATTCACTTCCTGTCACATAGCCAAACAGGAAGTGAGGGTAAATCCTTACTAATATCTTTTCTTGGGGACACAGAGATCAATCTAAATAGTTTCCCATTATGTAAATTGCACTCTAGCATTTTGCTGTGTACACCCCAAATTATTAGGGATCTTGGACTTTGGGGTCCATTTACTAAAGGCAAATCCACTTTGCACTACAAGTGGACAAGCATGGAAGAAAACAAAACAACTTTGCTTCTACAGGATTGGATGTTAAAACCATCAGTGCTTCCTCTCTGATTTTCAGCAACTATGCTTGTACTGCAGAGTGGCTTTGCCTTTACTAAACCCCAAACTAAATAATCATTTGGGGCAGGGATCCTCAAACTACGGCCCTCCAGCTGTTGTAGAACTACACATCCCATGAGGCCTTGTAATGCACTGACATTCACAGACATGACAAGGCATGATGGGAATTGTAGTTCCTGAACAACTGGAGGGCCGTAGTTTGAAGACCCATGATTTGGGGTGTACACAGCAGTGCTGGAGTGTAATTTGCTTAATGGGGACACTAGTTAGATTGACCTGTGTTCCCAAGAAAAGACACTGGTAGGGTTTTAACCTCACTTCCTGTTCAGCTGTGTGACAGGAAGTGAAGCCAATTTTAAGAAAAGGGACACAAAGCTCAACCCAAAAAAAAACACAAGCAGGGGTTCTAACACTCAAACACCCACAATTAGAATAGGATTGCCTTGCGCTAGATTTAAGCACAGTGCTGTAAATCAGCACTCCAAGCCTGTCCGCCAACCCCCCCCCCCCCCCCCCCCAACAGGCCATGTTTGCAGGTTTTTCTTCATCTTGCACATGTGCTTTAAAAGACAGTCTGGACAGCAATTCTTGATAAGAGAAATCCACAAAACATACTTACCACTTTGTCTTTAAATTCATGGAGAATAAACATGGCAAACATTTCATGATTACACACCAGGAAAGAAGCTTAGACAAAAATCACACCTAATTTGTTAGGCCCAAACCTATTTCAGCTGCAGCTGTCAAAATATGTAGCATGAAAAAGTAACAAAACAAAACTGCAAAATTTTTATTGGTCAACAAAACAAGGAAAGCAAAAAAAGACAAACAAACACACAGACAAAAATACATTTCAAAAATCAAAATAAACATAGGTTAACCATCCCAACATCTTCAGAAATGTTTATCAAAATAAGGCAGCAGAGACAAATACATCAAAGTGAACATCATTTAAAAATAAACAAAAAAACATTGGCAAAATAAAAATAAACATGCTCCAACCCACATTTCTGTTTAGCAACAGCATTCCTGCCTGCCTGCCCCTATGAGGGCAGCTGAGGACTGATCGATCCACGCTTTTTATAACATGTGCTAGTAATGAAGCAATTAAAATCACATGAACAAATTTTAGTCTCTAGTTTGGGTGAGCTTGTAAGTGCTTACACCTGGTAATAACCCAACCAAGCTCTATGAGCATCCAAGTGATTTTCACCTTTTAAAAATAAATGAAACATTTTTCTAAGTGTCTGAGCAGACTCAGTTCATCACACATGTAGGAACAAAGCTGCAATGGCATGAGAGCTTTTTTTTTTTTTTTTTCCTGAACTCATGCTTTCCAGCCTGAAGGGGAGGTCTTAGTGAATTATTACGTAACAAAACTAAATAATAATAATTAAGGGGAAAAAAAAGATTATTTTTAGATAATTTTGGGGATATTTATTATAGCAAACAGTAAAAATGATTTTTTTTGGTTAAAAAAAATGTCGCTCTATTTTGGTTTATAGCAACAACAAAAAAAAAGGCAGAGGTGATCAAATACCACCAAAAAAAAAAATCTATTTGTGGGAAAAAAAAGGATGACAATTTTGATTGGGAACCACGTCGCACACTAAAGTTTGGCGCCATTCCATGAGTGTTTGCAATATTAAAGCGTGACATGTTAGGTATCTATTTACTCGGTGTAACATCATCTTTCACATTATCACCAAAAATTGGGCTAACTTTAGTGTTTTGTTAATTTTTAACCACTTGAGCCCCAGACCATATTACTGGTCAATGACCGGGCCAGTTTTTGTGATTCGGCACTGCGTCGTTTTAACTGACAATTGCGCGGTCGTGCGACGTGGTTCCCAATCAAAATTGTCGTCCTTTTTTTTCCCACAAATAGATTATTTTTTTTGGTGGTATTTGATCACCTCTGCCTTTTTTTTGCTATAAACCAAAATAGAGCGACGGTTTTTTTTAACCAAAAAAAATCATTTTTACTGTTTGCTATAATAAATATCCCCAAAATTATCAAAAAATAATGTTTTTTTCCCTCAGTTTAGGCCGATACGTATTCTTCGACATATTTTTGGTTCCAAAAAATCACAATAAGCGTTTGATTGGTTTGCGCAAAAGTTATAGCGTCTACAAAATAGTGTTTAGTTTTATGGCTTTTTTATTATATATTTTTTTACTAGTAATGGGGGCGATCAGCGATTTTTATCGGTACTGCGACATTATGGCGGACACATTTTTTGGACCATTGGCATTTTTCTAGCGACCAATGTTCTAAAAATGCATTTCTTACTATGAAAATGTCACTGGCAAGGAAAGGGGTTAACAATAGGGGCGAGGGAGGGGTTAATTATGTTCCCTGGGTGTGTTCTAACTGTAAGGGGGGTGGGACTGACTAGGGGAAATGACAGATCGCTGTTCATACATTGTATGAACAGACGATCAGGCATTTCCACCCCTGACAGGACCGGGATAAATTGGAACTCCGCGCCAAATTTCAAACAAGAAACCGGCGTGGGTCCCCCTCCAGGGGTACATTAGGCTCTTCGGCTTGGTCTGGAACGTGAGGGGTTAAACCCACGCCGAAAAACAGCGTGGGGTCCCCCCCCAGATCCAGACCAAGCCCTCATCCCAGGCAAGCAGTCTGGCCTGGACAGGAATGGGGGTGGGGACGAGCGAGCGCCCCCCCTCCTGAGCCATACCAGACCCCATGCCCTCAACATGGGGGAGTGTGTGCTGTGGGGGAGGGGGCACTGCCCCCCCACCCCACAGCACTCTTGTCCCCATGTCGATAGGGACAAGAGCCTCTTCCCGACAACCTTGGCCGTTGGTTGTCGGGTTATGCGGCCGGGGGGCTTATCAGAATCTGAGAGCCCCCTTTAATAAGGTGGCCCCCAGATTCCGGCCCCCCACCCTATGTGAATGAGTATGGGGTACATTGTACCCCTACCCATTCACCTGGGGAAAAAAATGTAAAAAAATAATACACCACACACATTTAAAAAATAATTTATTAGTCAGCTGGGGGTCTTCTGCCGGGGCCCCCCACCACCACCCCATTAGGCCCCGGGCTTCGCCGTCTTCCGCCGGGACCCCCTTCACCATGAAGCTCCTTGCTTATGGGGGAGGGTCCTGGGCTTCGTCGGTTTCTGGGGGGGTGCACCCACCCCCCCTCTTTTGCGCCGTCTTCCGCCGGGACCCCCTTCACCATGAAGCTCCTTGCTTATGGGGGAGGGTCCCGGGCTTCGTCGGTTTCTGCGGGGGGGGTGCACCTACCCCCCGTCTTCTACGCCATTTTCTGCCGGAGCCCCCTTCACCATGAGGCTCCTTGCCTATGGGGGAGGGCTCCGGGCTTCGCCGATTTCTGCCGGGGGGGGGTGCTGCTGTAGCCCCCCGTGCTGTTTTCTGCCAGAGCCCCCTTCACCATGAGGCTCCTCCTTGCCTATGGGGGAGGGCTCCGGGCTTCGTCGTTTTCTGCCGGGGGGGGGGCTGTAGCCCCCCCCCCGGGCTGGGTGCTGTAGCCCCCCGTGCTGTTTTCTGCCGGAGCCCCCTTCACCATGAGGCTCCTCCTTGCCTATGGGGGAGGGCTCCGGGCTTCGTCATTTTCTGCCGGACGGGGGTGCTGTAGCCCCCCCGGGCTGGGTGCTGTAGCCCCGCCCCCCCGGGCTGTTTTCTGCCGGAGCCCTCTTCACCATGAGGCTCCTCCTTGCCTATGGGGGAGGGCTCCGGGCTTCGTCGTTTTCCGCCGGAGGGCGCCACCCTCCGGGCTCCTGCGGTGCCTTCCGCTTCTGCCTGGTGCCTCCGGGAGCTCAGGGCTTGTCTCCGCTGTGTTCTCCCTTCTCTTCCATTCGATGTTGACACAACGAGGTTCCGCGCTGGAATGCCGTCTGAGCAGTGGGCATTGACTTATATAGGGCAATGCCACCATGTGACCTCAACCCATGTGACATCTCATTTCCATCATGCCCAGGGAATGTGATGTCACATGGGTTGAGGTCACATGGTGGCATTGCCCTATATAAGTCGATGCCCGCCGCTCACACGGCATGTCAGCACGGAACCTCGTCGTGTCAAAATCGAATGGAAGAGAAGGGAGAAGACAGCGCAGACAAGGAGGAGCCAGGCAGAAGAGGGAACAGAGAAGAAAGCCATGGCTCTGCGGGGGAGACAGGCAGAAGAGGGAACAGAGAAGAAAGCCCTGGCTCCGCAGGGGAGACAGGCAGAAGAGGAAACAGAGAAGAAAGAAGCGGAAAGAAAGCCCTGTCCCCCAGAGGAGACAGGCAGAAGAGGGAAGACAGCAGAGAAAAGACCGGGGATTTGGCGCACCCCCAGCAGAAGACGAGGAACAAGACCGGAGTCCTGGCGGAAGGCACCGGAAAGACCGGGGGATAGGCGCCATCCCCCGGCAGAAGTAGCCGAAGTCTGGATGCCCCCCCTAATGTAAAAGAGCTTAAATGGGGTGGGGGCCCCCGGCGGAAGGCTCCGGAGAGGACCGAGGGATGGCGCCTTCCCCCGGCAGAAATCGCCGAAGCCCAGGGCCCCCGGCGGAAGATCGGGAGAGAAGAAACCCCCCCCCCCCTTCAAAAAGAGCTAAAGAAGAAAGGGGGGGGCCCGGAGCTGACTAATAAATTATTTTATTCTGTGTGGTGTGTTTTTTTGCTTTACATTTTCCCCAGGTGAATGGATAGAGGTACGATGTACCCCATACTCATTCACATAGGATGGGGGGCCGGCATCTGGGGGCCCCCTTATTAAAGGGGGCTCGCAGATTCCGATTCTGTCACTTTGCTCAAAGCACGGCGGGAATTTCAAAACGGAGCATGCGCAGTAGGTCCGGCGCGGGAGCGCGCCTAATTTAAATGGCACACGCCCCTTTGAATTACGCAGGCTTACGCCGGGGGCCACCGGCGTAGGTTTTCATTGCATGTGCTTTGTGAATCAGGCACTTGCGATGAAAACTTGCGGCGGTGTAACGTATCTAAGATACGTTACACCGCCGCACTTCTATGTGAATCTGGCCCTTTAAGTCTATCTCCCAACCAGATTCATCAGCCGTCTTGAACATTTCAAACTTGTTCTCACATGCCTATCTCTCATAAAGAAATTGAAGAAACTATTAGGTCTATGGCTTCCAATAAATCACCTGGGCTTTTGGCTGAATATTATTGTCTGCAGTCCATACTTAGAGAGGCTGTATAATGCTGCTGCAATTACAGCTTTGTTACCAAAGGTAGCGTTAAGCACTACTTATATTACTTTGCCAAACCAGGGAAGGAACCAATACAACCTCAACATTTTTAAACTCTTTATTGAATATGAATTATAAAATCTATGCAAAAATCATTGCCAACCAGATCTCAATGTCAGTGGCCCAGATTCACGTAGAATCGGGCAAATCTGCGGTGGCGTAACTTATGACATTTACGTTACGCCGCCGCAAGTTTTACGGGCAAGTGCTTGATCCACAAAGCACTTGCCTGTAAAGTTGCGGCGGGGTAGCGTAAATCCCCTGGCGCAAGCCCGTCTAATTCGAATGATCCGGGCAGTGGATCATTTAAATTAGGCGCGTTCCCATGCCGAACGTACTGCGCATGCGCCGTCCCTAAAATTTCCCAACATGCATTGCACTAAATGGCATCGTAAGGACGTCATTGGTTTTGACGCTAACGTAAATGGCGTTCTGCCCCATTCATGGACGAGTTACGCAAACAAAGTAAAATTTTCAAATTTCGCCGCGGGAACGACGTCCATACTTAACATTGGCTGCGACTCCTAATAGCGGGAGCAACGTTACGATGAAAACGACTTACGCAAACGACGTAAAAAACTACCGCCGGGCGCACGTACGTTTGTGAATCGGCGTAAGTAGGTAATTTGCATACTCTACGCTGAAAACTACGGGACCGCAACCTAGCGGCCAGCGTGAGAATGCACCCCAAGATACGACGGAGTAAGAGACTTATGCCAGTCGTATCTTAGGCTAATGTCGGCGTATCTAGCTTTCTGAATACAGAAAGTAGATACGCCAGCGCAGATTTTAATTTAAGCGGCGTATCTATGGATACGCCAGCGTAAATTCTCTCTGAATCTACCTCAATGTCTCTCTATGTTAATAGACTCAATCAAGTAGGCTTTGTGGCTGGAAGGTAATTTCCGGGTGCAAAGTGACATATTTTAAAGGGGTTGTAAACCCTCAAGGTTTTTCACCTTAATACATTTTATGCATTAAGGTGAAAAATCTGCAGAAGTGCAGCAGCCCCCCAGAGCCCCCCTTTTACTTACCTGAACCTGATCGCTCCATCATTGGGGACGAGCACAGCAGCACCAGCTGCTGCCTCGGGTCCTTATTCGATAGATTTATAGTAGTGCAGCCATTGGCTCCTGCTGTTGTCAATCAAATCCAACGACACAGGAGACGGGGGCACGGCCGAATCCTGCTGTCTGTGTCAATGGACGCAGCAGCAGGACTCGGGAGTGCGCCAGCACGAGT
This sequence comes from Rana temporaria, assembly GCF_905171775.1. NCBI lineage: Eukaryota > Metazoa > Chordata > Amphibia > Anura > Ranidae > Rana > Rana temporaria. The sequence goes on from NC_053493.1 coordinate 226,412,494, forward strand.
GTCCCCTTGGAATGCGGGTCTCCGAGGGGGCACTCAATGTGGGGAGGAGGCAGGAGCATCGCTAGAGGACCCCAGAAGAGGAAGATCAGGGCCACTCTGTGCAAAACCCTTGCACAGAGGAGGCAGGTATAACATGTTTATTATTTCAAAAAAATTGCGACCCCTATTTTATGTTGAGCAAACCAAAGTGCCTTCTATGTTGTTAACTTTGGATGCAGGGAAGGCGTTTGACCACATACACTGGGATACCTTTCACAAGTGCTAGTGAAATTTGGTTTCTTTCGTTATGTACACTCAGCTTGTATCTGGCACACATATGTTCATGACCATCTGTCACATCTGTCCATGATTATCTGCCACATCTGTCCATGATCATCTGCACATATATTTCTGTGATCTGCCCACATCTGGCACACATCTATCAGTGATCATCTGCCACATCTGTCCATTATTATCTGCCACATATGTCCCAGTGAACATCTTCCACATCTGTTCCAGTAAATATCTGCATACATCTGTCCATAATTATCTGCCACATCTGTCCCAGTTCACATTTGCACACATCTGTCTGTGATCATCTGTCACATCTGTTTAAGTGCACATCTACCACATCTGTCCAAGTGCACATCTGCAAACATCTGTCCATGATAATCTGCCACATCTATCCCAGTGATCAACATATGTCACACATCTGACACATCTGTCACATATGTCCCAATAATCTGTCAACATGGCCAAATTGTTACTCAGCAGCGAGGAGGCTTTCCATATTCTCTAGAGTAGATTAAACGAGAGTAGCAGGGGACTCTCTCCATCAGACTTGGATAGCAAGTATGAGCCAGTAGAAAGCAGTGGCTTTGAAATGAAAACTAAGGAGGATGGAATCCTAATAAAGAGGCTCAGGATCCTGAAAAAAATGTGATAGGTAGTCAGGAAATGAAATGTGAGAAATGTATAGATGGAACCTCGCAGTGGAAGTGAAAAAGCTCTGATGGACAATATATATATATATATATATATATATAGGGTTTTAACACCCCTCTACAGGTATTATAAAGAAGCTGCCTCGACGTGATTTATTCCACCTGAGTGAAATAATGGATTAGATGGGGTGTGAAAGTGGGAGTGTGCCATCCTGCAGCTGGTGCGATAAATATAAATGATGCAAAAGATAAAAAGTAAGAATTAAATACATTAAATAATTAAATATGTTATATGAATATGAATAAATATATAATAATTAGTGCCAACTTATATCTAAAATCAATGTGCCATCCTGCAACTGGTGCGATAAAAAAAAATGTGCAAACAAATATATTTAGGTAGGAATAAATAAAATAAATAAATAGAATAATATAAAAATATAAATTTTAAGAATATAAATGAATGTATAAAGTGCTCAAGTGTTAGGCCTTGTACACACGATCAGTCCAATCCGATGAAAACGGACTGAAGGATCGTTTCATTAGTCCAAACTGACCGTGTGTAGGCCCCATCAGTCCGTCATCCTTCAGTCGCAAAATTGAGAACTTGCTTTAAAATTTATCCGATGGATGCTTAACCGATCGGTCCAAACCGATGGTTAGTACGCAAAAGCATCAGTTCCAAACCCGCGCATGCTCAGAATCAAGTCAAAGCATGCTTGGAAGCATTGAACTTAATTTTTCTCTGCACGCAGTTGTGTTTTACGTCACCGCGTTGGACTTGATCGGATTTTGAACTAAATAGTGTGTAGGCACATCAGACCATCAGACCATCAGCCTTCAGCCTTCAGTCCGTTTTCATCGGATGGACTGATCGTGTGTACAGGGCCTTAGACTTGTGCTAAAATGTCCATGAAACAGTAGGTGAATTGTTGTGCTCTCTGTGTCACAAATCCAAAAAGTGCTTCATGCCAGGTGAACTTCTGTTACAATGCTTCACTCAGTGACCACCTCACGCTGTGCTCTTAAAGCGGGGGTTCACCCTTAGAGGGCACTTTTCCCCCTTCGCTTCCTGCTCGTTATTACTAGGGGAATCGGCTATTTATTTTAAAATATGTGCAGTACTTACCCGTTTACGAGACGCATCCTCTCCGTCGCTTCCGGGTATGGGCTTCGGGAATGGGCGTTCCTTCTTGATTGACAGGTTTCCGAGAGGCTTCCGACGGTCGCATCCATCGCGTCACGATTTTCCGAAAGAAGCCGAACGTCGGTGCGCAGGCGCAGTATAGAGCCGCACCGACGTTCGGCTTCTTTCGGCTACGAGTGACGCGATGGATGCGACCGTCGGAAGCCTCTCGGAAGAATGTCAATCAAGAAGGAACGCCCGCTCCCGAAGACCATACCCGGAAGCGACGGAAGAAGATGCAGCTCGAAAACGGGTAAGTACTGCACCTATTTTAATACAAATAGCCGATTCCCCTAGACCGAACGAGCAGGAATCTAGGGGAAGAAAAAAAAAAAATTTAGAAATGGGTGAACTCCCGCTTTAAGTGGCCTGCACTCACCGGATCTTTCACCCCCTTCTGGGGTGTAAAGTGTTCACAGTGTGAGCCACTGTGCAGCACTCTGGCAGTTATCCATCCTGCTGTGTTCCTGGAGGTGCTTTCAATGTTTTACCCCATATGCAGGAGAGAAAAAGGTCCCAGAATAGTGTGATACCGTATGTAAAAAAATTGCTTTTATTGAATGAATAGGGTACTCACATTTGAGCAGTAAAAACAAAGCGTATCATGCAAACGGAAGTGTTGTGATGTTTTGTCAAAACACTTGACCGGTTTTGTCGACCTGACATCATCTGGAGCGTGCAGAACGTCACTATCACTTCCTATTTATATCTGATATACATACAGCGTCCTAATTTTGCCTTATGGCTGCCATGTTTGGGGTGATAGTGAGGACCGAATTCCAAATAGACTAGTGATTGTGTATGGCGGCCATTTTTGGTGTGTTTTTTCACTCTGGAGTTTTATACAGTGTGCGCCGCCATTTTCTGTTGGATATTGAAGACTGTAGTCTGAGTATGCTATTCGCCAGATGCTTTTAGTCTTAAAGGACGCTGTGTGTAGTAACAACTTTAAAACTGTTTGTATTGTAGACATCTCAAATAAAATCATATTGTATTATTATTATTTTTAAAATGTGAAACGGGAGGATATATGTCACGCGGATGCTTAATACAGGGGCATAATATTAAAAAATATTTTCTGCAATATAAATTATCTGAAAATTAATACAAAATCTGAATGCATTAAATTGTGCAATATTCTTATTACTTGATTGGATTGGAATAAATGCTTATAGAGCGCCAAATGCGAGTTGTGAAATATTTAATGAAAGTAATATGTGTGTATATATGTAGTTAATGTATATATATAGTAGTTTAATATGGGGACTGGTAGATAACCGAATAATACGACATAGTGCCCCTAGTGGTGGGAACTATTATTGATAATAACAATTTTAAAAGCATCTCAGATAAAATCACGTAATATTATTATTAATATATAAAAATATAAAATGGGAGGAGGTAAATATGTCACGTAAATGTTTAACCCAGGGGCATGTTATTAAAATATTGGCATTGGGAATATTTGAAAAATTATATATAGAATGGTTTCCTTAAATTAGTGTGACATGGAGGGATATGTGTATATATGTACAGGTCATTCTCAAAAAATTAGCATATTGTGATAAAGTTCATTATTTTCTGTAATGTACTGATAAACATTAGACTTTCATATATTTTAGATTCATTACACACAACTAAAGTAGTTCAAGCCTTTTATTGTTTTAATATTGATGATTTTGGCATACAGCTCATGAAAACCCAAAATTCCTATCTCAAAAAATTAGCATATTTCATCCGACCAATAAAAGAAAAGTGTTTTTAATAAAAAAAAAGTCAACCTTCAAATAATTATGTTCAGTTACGCACTCAATACTTGGTCGGGAATCCTTTTGCAGAAATGACTGCTTCAATGCGGCGTGGCATGGAGGCAATCAGCCTGTGGCACTGCTGAGGTGTTATGGAGGCCCAGGATGCTTTGGCAGCGGCCTTAAGCTCATCCAGAGTGTTGGGTCTTGCGTCTCTCAACTTTCTCTTCCCAATATCCCACAGATTCTCTATGGGGTTCAGGTCAGGAGAGTTGGCAGGCCAATTGAGCACAGTAATACCATGGTCAGTAAACCATTTACCAGTGGTTTTGGCACTGTGAGCAGGTGCCAGGTCGTGCTGAAAAATGAAATCTTCATCTCCATAAAGCTTTTTAGCAGATGGAAGCATTAAGTGCTCCAAAATCTCCTGATAGCTAGCTGCATTCACCCTGCCCCTGATAAAACACAGTGGACCAACACCAGCAGCTGACATGGCACCCCAGACCATCACTGACTGTGGGTACTTGACACTGGACTTCAGGCATTTTGGCATTTCCCTCTCCCCAGTCATCCTCCAGACTCTGGCACCTTGATTACTGAATGGCATGCAAAATTTGCTTTCATCCGAAAAAAGTACTTTGGACCACTGAGCAACAGTCCAGTGTTGCTTCTCTGTAGCCCAGGTCAGGCGCTTCTGCCGCTGTTTATGGTTCAAAAGTGGCTTGACCTTGGGAATGCGGCACCTGTAGCCCATTTCCTGCACACACCTGTACACGGTGGCTCTGGATGTTTCTACTCCAGACTCAGTCCACTGCTTTCGCAGGTCCCCCAAGGTCTGGAATCGGTCCTTCTCCACAATCTTCCTCAGGGTCCGGTCACCTCTTCTCGTTGTGCAGCGTTTTCTGCCACACTTTTTCCTTCCCACAGACTTCCCACTGAGGTGCCTTGATACAGCACTCTGGAAACAGCCTATTCTTTCAGAAATTTCTTTCTGTGTCTTACCCTCTTGCTTGAGGGTGTCAATGATGGCCTTCTGGACAGCAGTCAGGTCGGCAGTCTTACCCATGATTGCGGTTTGGAGTAATGAACCAGGCTGGGAGTTTTTAAAAGCCTCAGGAATCTTTTGCAGGTGTTTAGAGTTAATTAGTTGATTCAGATGATTAGGTTAAGAGCTCTTTAGAGAACCTTTTCATGATATGCTAATTTTTTGAGATAGGAATTTGGGGTTTTCATGAGCTGTATGCCAAAATCATCAATATTAAAACAATAAAAGGCTTGAACTACTTCAGTTGTGTGTAATGAATCTAAAATATATGAAAGTCTAATGTTTATCAGTACATTACAGAAAATAATGAACTTTATCACAATATGCTAATTTGTTGAGAATGACCTGTATAGTTAATGTGTATAGTAATTTATTGGAAGGATATGTTATGAGAACTGTTAGATAACCGACTAGTCCGGAATAGTGCCCCTAGTGGTAGGAACTATTATTAATATATTTACTTTACTGACCTTGCGTCATGTGCGTATGTATATGTACATATTGGAAAAAGTATATTAAAATACATATTCAAAAAGTATGTGGTAAAATGGGGAAGAAGAATATATATAGGATTTTTATGCCGCGTACAGACGGTCATTTTTTGTGATAGAAAAAAACAACGTTTTATGTGATGAAAAAAACGACGTTTTTGAAACTTCATTTTAAAAAACGACGTAGCATACACACCATAATTTTTTCAAAATGCTCTAGCAAAGCGCGGTTAAGTTCAGCACGTACGACGGCACTCTGTTCCATTCAAGCTCACTTCATAACTTGCTTCTGAGCATGCGCGGGTTAAAAAACGTCGTTTTAAACATTGTTTTGCCCACACACTATCGTTTTAAATGACACAAAAAACAACGTTTTGAAAAATGACACAAAAAATTGATGGATGTTCGAATTTTTTTTTGTAATTTTTCAGAAGACATAAAACAACGTTTTCCCTACACGCGGTCATTTTAAATGACGTTTTTAAAAATGTCGTTTTTTTTTCATCACAAAAAGTGATGGTGTGTACGCGGCATAATACTCAGATAGGGATTAGAAATTGGTCAGGAAGCAATTAAGGTCTAAGTCTATATTCATGCCTGAGGGCTGGAGAGTATCAAGCTCAAAAATCCATCAGGTTTTGTTTTGTGATATTTTTATTCTCTTATTCTCTCCTCTCCAGTGTCCCTTGATCTTGTCTATTCCATAAAACGTCATGCATGTAGGGTCTTTGTTGTGGTAATCCCTAAAATGCCTTGAGACACTGGGCCAGATCCACATAGAAATAGATCGGCGCAGCGTATGTGAGATACGCTACGCCGCTGTAACTTACTTTTGGCTGCTTTGAATCCTCAAAGAATTTGCGCCGTAAGTTACGGCGGCGTAGTGTATCTCTGGCGGCGGAATTCAAATCGGCGATTAGGGGGCGGGTTTCATTTAAATGAAGCACGTCCCCACGACGAATGAACTGCGCATGCGCCGTCCCGAAATTTCCTGGCGTGCATTGCGCTAAATGACGTCGCTAGGACGTCATTTTTTTTAACTTAGACGGGACTTACGTACATTTCGATTCACGGACGACTTACACGAAAAAAAAAATTCTAATTTCGATGCGGAAACGACGGGCATACCTAACATGGCAAGTCTAACTATACGCCGCAAAATACCAGCTTTAACTATACGCTGGAAAAAGCCGACTAGAGACAACGTAAAGGAATGTGCCGGCCACTCGTATGTTCATGGATCGTCGGAAATAACTAATTTGCATACCCAACGCGGAAAACGACGTGAACGCTACCCAGCGGACGCCGAAGTATTGCATCTTAGATCCGAAGGATCTAACCCAGATGCCGTCATATCTTGGTTTGAGGATTCAAACTAAAGATACGACGCAGGTAATTTGACGATCTGGCCCACTGTGTTCATTAAATACATTTTTTATGTTGGCAATATGTTCCCGAATTCTAACATGTAATTCTCTAGTTGTTCTTCCAACGTATTGTTTCTGACATGGACACTCAAGGACATACATCACATGAGTGCTATTACATGTTATTAGATCCTTTATGTTGTGGCTTGATCCGTGTGCCATAGAGGTAACATTTTCTTTTTTCTTATTGGTCTTTTTGCTCACCCTACAGGGGAGGCATGTGCCACACTTGTGGAAGCCTTTTAGGTTTTTGAAGATCTTTATCTGTTTTGGAGGGTCCAAAGCATTATGTACAAGATGGTTTCTGAGGTTTGGTGCCTTTCTGTAGATAAAGGAAGGTTTCATGGGTATTATGGTTTTCAGAATTTTGTCTGATTTTAGAATGGGCCAATGTTTTTTAATTATGGTTTCCAGGGCTTTATGTTGTATATTATATCCTGTGAGGAAAGCCATGTCCATATGTTTTTTCTTGTTCTTTTTCGGTACTTCTGTTGTCACAAGTTCTCTATTCATATGCTTCACCTTTTCTTGTTGTAGACTTTCTCCACAAACTTATCGATAATAGAGTTTGTTTGGATTTCATAATCACTGGCATTGCTACAATTCCTATAGATTGTCATTAGCTGTCCCTTTGGGATGTTACTTATCCATTGCATATGGTGGCAGCTGTTAATTGGAATGTATCCATTCCTGTCCATTTTCTTGAAGAATGTTCTGGTGTTGATACATACATTTTCCTTTAAGGCCGGGTACTCACGACCAAACATGTATGGTGAAAGCGGTCCGTCGGACCGTTTTCACCATACATGTCTGCCAGAGGGCTTCTGTACGATGGTTGTACACACCATCGTACAGAAGTCCGCGCGTAAACAATACGCGGGGCGTGTCCGCGGTGTCGCCGCGTCGATGACGCGGTGTCGCCGCGACAATGACGCGGCGACGTGGGCGGCCCGCCTTTAAAATGCTTCCACGCATGCGTCGAAGTCATTCGACGCATGCGAGGGACGGCGGGCGCCTGGACATGTACGGTAGGTCTGTACTGACGACCGTACATGTCCGAGCGGGCAGAATTCCAGCGGACTGTTTTAAAACAAGTCCAGGAATATTTGTCTGCTGGGAAAAGGCCCGGCGGGCAAATGTTTGCTGGAATTCGGCCCGCTCGCGCCCACACACGACCAAACATGTCTGCTGAAACTGGCCTGCGGACCAGTTTCAGCAGACATGTTTGGTCGTGAGTATGGGGCCTTACAGTTGTAGATCTAAATAATCACTTGTCTGTTTGTTCCAGGTACCTGAAAAAGTGATCCCATATGCACTGTGATTAATTTCATTGAATACATTTTGGGCTAGATTCAGGTAGGGGCGTGCAATCTAACGGCAGCGCAGCGTATCGTATTTACGATACGCCGCCGCAACTTACAGGAGCAAGTGCAGTATTCACAAAGCACTTGCTCCGTAAGTTGCGGCGGCGTAGCGTAAATGGGACCGGCGTAAGCGCGCGTAATTCAAATGTGTAAGGGGGGGCGTGTTTTATGTTATTGTGTGTTGACCTGACGTGATTGACGTTTTGTACGAACGGCACATGCGCCGTCCGTGTACATATCCCAGTGTGCATTGCTCCAAATGACGTCGCAAGGACGTCATTGGTTTCGACTTGAACGTAAATTACGCCCAGCCCTATTCGCGAACGACTTACACAAACAACGTAAAAAATTCAAAAATCGAAGCGGGAACGACGTCGATACTTAACATTGAGTGCACCTCATAGAAGCAGGCACAACGTTACGCCGAAAAAGCCTTACGCAAACGACGTAAAAAACGAACGCCGGGCGCACGTACATTTGTGAATCAACGTAACTAGGTAATTTTCATATTCTACGCCGAAAACAACGAAAGCGCCACCTAGCGGCCAGCGTGAGAATGCACCCTAAGATACGACGGCGTAATAGAATTACGCCAGTCAGATCTTAGGCTAATGTTGGCGTATCTAGCTTTCTGAATACAGAAAGTAGATACGCCGGCGCAGCTTTGAATTTACGCGGCGTATCTATGGATACGCCGGCGTAATTCTTTGCTGAATCTAGCCCTTTGTAACTCTTCTTCTGTGCCTCTCCAAACAATCATAATATCATCGATGTACCTGCGGTACAATTTGAGGTTTGTTATTTGGACACTATATATTTGTTCTTCCTCCCAATGGTTTAAGAAAATGTTGGCTACACTGGGGGCATATTTGGCCCCCATAGCCACGCCCTTGGTTTGGGTGAAGTACTCCCCCTTATTCCAAAAATATATGTGACTCATGGCCAAACAGAGCCCTTCAATAATGTACCGTATTTGTTCTTCTTTCATGCTAGTCTGGCTAATTAGTTGTCTACTATATTTTAGGTATGATCGTCCTTCTTTCACTAATGGTTGTAAAAAACATCAATGAAGGATCCTAATCTTGAAAATAGCAAATCAATGCCACTTATTATTGGCCTCCCTGGTGGTTTATTTTGATCTTGAAATGAAATGTGTAATTTATGCCTTTAAAATGCCTGACAGTGCTACTTGAATGCTGGGCCTCTGTATGTGGCCAGGCTATGGAAAAGCCCCACACATATTGTATCACCATACTTAGGAGGAGTAGCAGAATGTATTTTGGGATGTAATGTTTGCTATGTACATGCTATGTGTTAGAAATATCTTATAAATTGACAACTCTGTAAAAAAAAAAATTCCACAGTTTCCAAAAACTTGTGGAAACAATTACATGTTCAAAAGACTCATTATGCCTCATAGAACATACATTGGGGTATTTGCTTTCCACAATGGGGTCATTTTGTAAGTAATCTTCCTGTACTGGTGTTTCAAGGGCCTCCAAAAATGTGATAGGCAGTAAGGAATTGTGTAATTTATGCTCCTAGAACACCTGTGTCATGTACCTGATGGTTGTGAGCCTGAATTGCAGAGGACGGTCTCCCTTACGGCTCCCACTCGTGGCCCCCTGATAGGGTAACAGTAGGCACAGGAGTAAGGAGTGGCACGGGTGCCTGGCAGGATCAACAAGAAGAGGAAGTGATTCAGTCCAGCAGAAGCTTCCTTGCAGGAACTGGAATACCGGAACTGGATCAGCTTAGCAGACTGGATCAGCTCAGCAGACTGGATAGGCTCAGCAGGCTGGATCAGCTTAGCAGACTGGATAGGCTCAGCAGGCTGGATCAGCTTAGCAGACTGGATAGGCTCAGCAGGCATGATCAGCTTAGAAGACTGGATCAGCTCAGCAAACTGGACTGGAACTAGGAACAGACTGACATCGTTCAGCTGGACCGGAACTAGGAACAGACTGGAATCGTTCAGCTGGACTGGAACTAGGAACATACTGGAATCGTTCAGCTTGACCGGAACTAGGAACAGACTGGAATCGTTCAGCTGGACTGGAAGTAGGAACAGACTGGAACCGTTCAGCAGACTGGAGCAGACTGGATGGTCAGACAGGCCGGGTCGGTTATCGGGTGGACCATGAGGTACAGAGGTGCAGACAGAAGGGTAGTCAGAACAGGCCAAGGATCAGGCGCAGGCAGATGGCTGGAATAGTCACAGGTAAGCCGGAGTCTTTCACAGGTTAAGTCTCAGATCAGGTTTCAGATATACAACGCTGGAGAGCAAAGAGCAGGGATGGTGTGTGAGAGGCAGGCTTAAATACCCCGCCTGGCTCCAACAGAGGTGTGCACACGTGTACACACACGCATGCGCGGTTGCAGCCGCGATCGGGAACCGCAAAGTCTGAGTCCCCTGTTTCTGGCAGGATCTTCATGACATTGCCCCCCCTAAGGGGCAGCCTCCGGATGCCCATCCTGGCAAACTTCTCAGGGTGAGATCTCTTAAAGGACTGTACCAGACTCTTATGCCACGTACACACGATCGGTTTGTCTGATGAAAACGGTCTGATGGACCGTTTTCATCAGACTAACCGATCGTGTGTGGGCCCCATCGTTTTTTTATCCATCGGTTAAAAAACAAGGAACTTGTTTTAAAATTATCTGATGGTTAACTAACCAATAGGAAAAAAACAATCGTCTGTAGGCACGTCCTTCGGTTAAAAATCCATGCATGCTCAGACTAAATTAGGGGACGGGAGCGCTCGTTCTGGTAAAACTAGCGTTCGTTATGGAGATAGCACATTCATCACGCTGTAACAGACAGAAACGTGCAAATCATCTTTTACTAACATGAAATCAGCTAAAGCAGCCCCAAGGGTGGCGCCATTGGATTTGAACTTCCCCTTTATAGTGCCGTCGTACGTGGTTTACGACCGCGTTCTGACACAATCGTTTTTTTAACCAATGGTGTGTAGGCACGACTGATCATTAGCTTCATCGGATAACTGATGAAAAAATCCATCAGTCTGTTTTCATCGGACAGGGCATAAGCGTGAATGTTCCCCTCGGGCTCCCACAAATTTTCCTCAGGTCCGTACCCCTTCCATTTAATCAAAAACTGATTCTGGTTCCTTCTCCTTCTGAAGTCCAGGATAGCCTCCACTATGGATCTTTAATGAATCTGTAAGTTCCAGTTTGTAAGCCACTTTGTTGATTCTCCTCCTAACCAGAATTGGCCCTAAAAATTTGGGGCCCAGCTTCTTCGAAGGACATGCCATCCTCAAATTCATTGTGGATAACCACACCAGGTCACCAGGAGGCAATATTAATTCACCTTGTCTCTTCTTGTCAAAGGTTGTCTTGTTGTGTTCCTACTGTAAGGCCCCGTACACACCATAGAATCCATCCGCAGATAAATCCCAGCAAATGGGTTTCAGCGGATAGATCCTATGGTGTGTACACGCCAGCGGATCTGTTTCCGCGGATATATCTCCCCTGGGATGGATTCGAGCAGGTCGAATATTTGCTGACATGCAGAACATATCCATCTGCTGGAGTCCATCCCAACGGATGGATCCACTGGTCTGTACAGACTCACCGGATCCATCCGTCCGAAGGGATCCCCCGCATGCGTCGTAATGATTCGATGCATGCGTGGAATTCCTTATATGACAGCGTCGCGCACGTCGCCGCGTCATAATCGCGGCGACGGCGCGACACGTCATCGCCAGAGGATTTCGGCGTGGATTTCAATGCGATGGTGAGTACACTCCATCGCATTAAAATCTGCTGAAATCCTCAAGAGGATTTATCCACGGAAATGGTCCGCTGGACCGTATTCGTGGATAAATTCTATCGTGTGTATGGGGCCTTAGTCTTGGTCATGGTTTCCTGCAAAAGCTGGTTATTAGTAGAGAATAAATGTATTTTCTCCTGGACTGCTGGTACTGTACATTCAGGAAGTGAATTGGGCAGAAATGAGGGATGGAAGCCAAAGTTGGCAAAGAAAGGAGTTTGCTTGGTAGCAGAGTGGATGGAGTTATTGTAGGCAAATTCGGCCAATGGAAGCAGAGAAATCCAATAATTTTGTTCGAAAGAGGAAAAACAGCGTAGATACTGTTCGAGAGTCTGATTATTCCTCTCAGTTTGCCCATTGGTCTGTGGATGATAGGCAGAGGAAAAGGACAGTTCAATGTCCAGGGCCTTACAGAGGGACCTCCAGAATCGGGGAGGTAAACTGCACCCCCCCGATCTGAGACGATGTTAGCTGGTACCCCATGGAGTCTGATGATTTCCTTAATGAATGCCTGCACTGTTTCAGGAGCTGAGGGAGTGCCTTTCATTGGAATGAAATGTGCCATCTTTGACAGACGATCAACTACCATGAAGATAGTGGTATGATCTTCTGTCGGAGGTAATTCAACGATAAAGTCTATGGATAACATCCTCCATGATCTATCTGGGACAGGCAAGGGCTTCAGAAGCCCCAACGCGTTGGTTCTAAGGGTCTTGTTTCTAATACAAGTAGTGCAGGATTCAACATACTTTTTACACTCTTCCCGTTACTGAGGCCACCAAAAGGTATGCTGTACCAAATCGGTGGTTTTAGTTATGCCAAAATGCCCGGTTAATGCATGGTCATAGGCTTTCGGGAGTGTAGATCTTGTCTTTGTGCCAAAATGCCCCATCCCTGACTTGCAGTCCTGGTTCAGAAGGAGGTGTCTGCCCTGTGGATACTTGTTTAATTCGGGAAAGCAGATTTTCCTGAAGTAGAAGAATGTTGCTGGGGGTTTTAGTTGATCATAAGCTCAATAATGGCATGCAATGCCAAGCTGCGGTTTCCAAAGCGAGCAAAGTCCTTTCTTGTATTAAGAGAGGTATGGACTCCAGAGACAGAGATATAATTTTGCCCCTGTACAAATCATTAGTAAGACCTCATCTGGAATATGCAGTTCAGTTTTGGGCACCAGTTCTCAAAAAGGACATCGGAGAACTGGAGAAAGTGCAGAGAAGGGCAACCAAACTGATAAGAGGCATGGAGGAGCTCAGCTATGAGGAAAGATTAGAGGAACTGAATTTATTCACTCTTGAGAAGAGGAGAATAAGGGGGGATATGATCAACATGTACAAATATATAAGAGGTCCATACAGTGAACTTGGTGTTGAGTTATTCACTTTACGGTCAACACTGAGGACAAGGGGGCACTCTTTACGTCTAGAGGAAAAGAGATTTCACCTCCAAATACGGAAAGGTTTCTTCACAGTAAGAGCTGTGAAAATGTGGAACAGACTCCCTCCAGAGGTGGTTCTGGCCAGCTCAGTAGATTGCTTTAAGAAAGGCCTGGATTCTTTCCTAAATGTACAGAATATAACTTGAGTATTAAGATTTGTAGGTAAAGTTGATCCAGGGTAAATCCGATTGCCTCTCGGGGGATCAGGAAGGAATTTTTTCCCCTGCTGTAGCAAATTGGATCATGCTCTGCTGGGGTTTTTTGCCTTCCTCTGGATCAACTGTGGGAATGGAGTTGGGTGTATAGGATTTTACTGTGTTTTTTATTTTTGTTTTTTTATTTTTTGTGGTTGAACTGGATGGACTTGTGTCTTTTTTCAACCTGACTAACTATGTAACTATGTAACTATGTAACTATGTTGCCAGGGGCAAGGATGGTATCTGGGGCAGAAATTTCTTTTGACTTGTGAAACATCCGGGACAGGGCATCAGGTTTAGTATTTTTGGAGCCTGGGTGATACGTGACATGGAAGGAAAATCTGGAGAAAAAGAGCGCCCACCTGGCTTGTCGTGGCATCAACCTCTTTGCAGACCTCAGATATTCCAGGTTCTCGTGGTCGGTGAATATTAGGATTGGATGGGCAGCTCCCTCCAGCAGGTAGCGCCACTCCTCCAGTGCAGATTTTATTGCCAACAACTCCCCGATCCCCTACATCATAGTTCTTCTCTGCTGTTGAGAGTTTACGTGAGAAGAAGGCTACTGGATGAAGTTGGGCCTTGGTCCCTTGTCTTTGAGACAATTTTGCCCCTAAGGCAATTTCAGACGCGTCTACCTCAAGAACAAATGGTAGAGAGGAATCTAGATGCCCCAAAATGGGAGCAGAGGTAAAGAGTTCCTTAAGGGCCTCAAAGGCTCTTTGGGCCTCATGGGACCAATGGAAGTGGTTTCCCTGTTTGGTCAATTGGGTGATCGGTGCAATGATAGCCGAGAATCCTTTGATAAACTTGCGGTAGAAGTTGGCGAAACCAACAAAATGTTGGATTCCCTTTTTGTCTGCTGGGACTGGCCAGTCCAGGATTGCAGAAATCTTCTGGGGGTCCATCTTGATGCCTTCACTGGAGATGATTAACCCCAGAAATGGTATACTTCCCTGTTCGAATTCGCACTTTTCAGCTTTCGCATATAAACCATGTTGACGAAGATGGCCCGGTACACTTCTGACATGCCTGTGGTGGAAGTCAAGGGAAGAAGAAAAGATTAGAATATTGTCCAGGTAGACAATAACAAATAAGTCCAAAAAGTCTTGGAGGACATCGTTGATAAAGTACTGAAAAGTAGCAGGTGCATTGCACAATCCGAAGGGCATCACCAAGTACTCTAAGTTCCCGAATCGAGAACGGAAGACAGTTTTCCACTCGACCCCATCCCTGATGCGGACCAGATTATAGGCACCATGCAGGTCAAGTTTGGTGAAAACCGTGGCGGCCCCCAGCCTCTGGAATAACTCTGGCACCAGGGGAAGAGGGTAACGTTTTTTTTACAGTGATTTTGTTTAATTTGCGGTAGTCGACACAAGGTCGAAGGGTATGGTCCTTTTTCTCGACAAAGAAGATGCCTGCGCCTGCTGGAGATGTGGACGGGCGAATAAACCCCTTCTTTAGGTTTTCATCTATGTATTCCTTTAGTTCCCCTTGCTCTACCTCTGTCAAAGGGAAAATCCTACCGAAAGGAATTTCGGCCCCGGGAAGCAGCCCAATAGGACAGTCGTAGGCTCGATGGGGTGGTAGAGCCTCTGCCCTTTGTTTACTGAATACGTCCAGAAAATCATGGTAGACTTCGGGAATAGACTAACGTATTTCAGATTCAGAATCCAGACATAGCAAGGTAGACGGCCCATGAGGATCGTGGGGCCCACAGAACTCCTGGCAGTAAGGTGAAGAAAAGGTAACCTCTCCTGTGGCCTAGTTGATGGCAGGATTATGGATTTGTAGCCAGTAGGGATGAGCCGAACACCCCCCCGTTCGGTTCGCCCCAGAACCTTCGAACTAACTGCCCATTCGCGGGAACATTTAGAACCCCATTGACGTCTATGGGACTAACGTTCAAATTCAAAAGTGCTAATTTTAATGCCTAACATGCAAGTGATTTTGTCGTAAAAAACGTCTTTGAGAACCCAGGTCTTGCCCCAGGGAACATGTATCAATGGAAAAAAAGTTTTAAAAACGGTTGTTTTTTTATGGAGCAGTGATTTTAATGATGCTTAAAGTGAAAAAAAAATCTGTTAAATATCGTACCTGCTGGGTGTCTATAGTATGCCTGTGAAGTGGCATGTGTTTAGAACTGTCCCTGCACAAAATGAGATTACTATAAGAAAAAAGTAATTTAAAACTGCTTGCGGCTTTAATGTAATGTCTGGTCCCTGCAATATGGATAAAAATCATTGAGAAAAATAGCACAGACACAGACAGTACACACACTACATAGCTTTAGGTGCACACTGAAGAGGACACGGGCAGTACACACCACGTAGCTTTAGGTGCACACTGCAGAGGACACAGGCAGTACACACCACGTAGCTTTAGGTGCACACTGCTGAGGACACAAGCAGTACACACCACATAGCTTTAGGTGCACACTGCAGAGGACACGGGCAGTACACACCATGTAGCTTTAGGTGCACACTGCAGAGGACATGGGCAGTACACACCCCCTGTAGCTTTAGGTGCACACTGCAGAGGACAAAGGCAGTACACACCACATAGCTTTAGGTGCACACTGCAGAGGACATAGGCAATACACCACGTGAGAATACTGCAGCTAGCACAATCACCTGCCTGCCAGTAAATTAGGAAATGCAGATCTACTGTAGCTAAACTATACAGTGTATAAATATATATACAACACCTGGGATGCACATATATCCTCTACACACTGTAACTTTAACTGACTAGCCTGCCTGCCTGCCTGCTCTATCTACCTACTAAAAATTACACTCTCTCTCTCTCTATCTCTCTGTGTTCTCTCTTTTAACCACCGCAACACACTACACAAGGCCGACCTGCAGGTGGCCTTTTATAGTGTGGGGCGTGTACTAAACCTCCTGAGCCATAATTGGCCAAAGCCACCCTGGCTTTGGCCAATTATGGCTCTCCGTTTATTGCAAGCTGTGATTGGCCAAGCATGCGGGTCATAGTGCATACTTGGCCAATCATCAGCCAGCAATGCACTGCTATGCCGCAGTGAATTATGGGCCGTGAAACGCAACTCGAATTTGGCGCGAACGGCCCAAAACGTTCGTAATTCGACGAACGATCAAACATATGATGTTCGAGTTGAACATGAGTTTGACTCGAATACAAAGCTCATCCCTTGTAGCCAGGGCATGCCGAGGATTACAGGAAATAACGGGGAGGAGATTATGTCCATATGTAAAAGTTCATGGTGGGAACTGGAGATGACAGCAGGTATCGGAGCAGTCTCTAGAACTACAGGGCCTGATTTGATAGCAGACCCATCAGCCAAATGAACAGAAAGTCCATGGGTCTTGGGAAGAAGAGGAATCTGGTGCTTAACAGCAAAAGATGAGTCCATGAAACAGCTACACCCCCAGAGTCAATAATGGCGGGTGTTAGCAGAGTCTTTCCTGAAAGCTGTAATGAGATAGAGAGGGCAAGTTGAGATGCAGGCTGGGTAATCAAGTCTGTGTAGCCAGGAGACATAGAGAGACACTTACAGAGTTTTAGAGGGCAGTTCCTGATGTAGTGTCCAGGTCCTCCACAGTACAGACACAGATTATTTACCAAACGTCGTTGACGCTCTTCAGGAGTAAGGGAAGTACGAAGGATGCACAGCTGAATGGGCTCAGGTGTGTCAGCTGTAGAGGCTGGTGATGCAATGGGTACCGGATGTAGATGACTTGGGGCCTTCGGAAGCATCCAGGTTGGACAAGAAAACCCGTAGCTCTCTTAGCCCTTCGCTCCCTTAGGCGTCGGTCGATTTGTATGGCTAAATCGATCAGTGCATTCAAAGTCTGTGGTACCCCAACTCTAGCCAGTTCATCTTTCAGAGGATCTAAAAGTCCCATGCGGAACTGGTGACGAAGGGCAGCGTCGTTCCAGTCCATATCTGCGCTCCACCACCTAAACTCAGTGACATAGTGCTCTGCTGCCCTGCGTCCCTGCTGAAGGGTACGTAAAGCAGCTTCTGCAGTTGCTGAAAGCTGGGAGTCTTCGTAAAGCTGTGCCATAGCATCAAAGAAAGTGGTAAGGTTGGTCAAGGATTCATCCTTTCGTTCTAGGAGGTGGTGGGCCCAGGTTTGGGGTTCTCCAGTAAGTAAGGAGATCACAAAGCCCACCTTGGTGACTTCCAGAGAAAAGTTTTGTGGCTGAAGGGCAAAATACAGCTCGCAGGAATTGCGAAAGGCCCTGAAGCTACTTCGATTTTCAGAGAACTTTTCAGGTGAAGGGACCCTAGGTTCCGGAGGAAGCATCACCACTGTTGGTGTTGATCCTGCCCCAGCAAAATAGATGAATGCGTGGGGAGATCCCTGGGCTCCGGTGGGGTTGGACAGAACCAGCACCCGTTCTTCTAGCTGGGTGTAGCCGTGCTGAAGATTCTTAACTGCTTCAGTAAAAACCAGCCAGGTGCTGACACAGTTCTTTTATAGGGGAGGCTCTCTGCTCGGGCTCCGACAATGCTGTCTGCTATTGTCACGTACCTGATGATTGTGAGCCAGAATTTCAGAGGACAGCCTCCCTTATGGCTCCCACTCGTGGCCCCCTGATAGGGTAACAGTAGGCACAGGAGTAAGGAGTGGCACAGGTGCCTGGCAGGATCAACAAGAAGAGGAAGTGATTCAGTCCAGCAGAAGCTTCCTTGCAGGAGCTGGAATACCGGAACTGGATCAGCTTAGCAGACTGGATCAGCTCAGCAGACTGGATAGGCTCAGCAGGCTGGATCAGCTTAGCAGACTGGATAGGCTCAGCAGGCTGGATCAGCTTAGCAGACTGGATATGCTCAGCAGGCTGGATCAGCTTAGCAGACTGGATCAGCTCAGCAAACTGGACTGGAACTAGGAACAGACTGGAATCGTTCAGCTGGACTGGAACTAGGAACAGACTGGAATCGTTCAGCTGGACTGGAACTAGGAACAGACTGGAATCGTTCAGCTGGACCGGAACTAGGAACAGACTGGAATCGTTGACCTGGACTGGAACTAGGAACAGACTGGAACCGTTCAGCAGACTGGAGCAGACTGGATGGTCAGACAGGCTGGGTCGGTTATCGAGCAGACAGCGAGGTACAGAGGTGCAGACAGAAGGGTAGTCAGAACAGGCCAAGGATCAGGTGCAGGCAGATGGATGGAATAGTCACAGGTAAGCCGGGGTCTTTCACAGGTTAAGTCTCAGATACACAACGCTGTAGGGCATACCAGGTCTGGTATGGATTGTAAGGAGAACTCCCTACGCCGAAAAAACGTCATGGAGGTCCCCCACAATCCATACCAGACCCATATCCAAGCATGCCGGCCAGAAAAGGAGTGGGGACAAGCAAGCCCCCCCCCTCCTGAGCCGTACCAGGCCGCATGCCCTCAACATGAGGGGGTTGGGTGCTCTGGGGCAGGGTGCGCCCTGCGGCACCCCCACCCCAAAGCACCCTGTCCCCATGTTGAGAAGGACAGGGCCTCTTCCCGACAACCCTGGACGTTGGTTGTCGGGGTCTGTGGGCGGGGGGCTTATCGGAATCTAAGAACCCCCCTTTAATAAGGGTGGCCCCAGATACCAGCCCCCCACCCTAGGTGAATGAATAAGGGGTACATCGTACCCCTACTCATTCACCTGGAAGAAAAATTTCAATAAAATAAACACACAACACAGGGTTTTAAAATAATTGATTAGTCAGCTCCGGGGGTCTTTTCCACTCTCCGGGGGGGTCTTCTCCACTCTCCGGGGTCTTCTTCCATCTTCTCCACTCTCCGCTGTTGCCTCAGCGCTCCCCGGTTATTCTCCTGCTCGCTCTCCGGTGCCTTCATTCGGGGCTGGCCGCCGCTATCTTCTTTTTAGCTCTCTTACTAGCAGCTTTTTCCCCTTCCCCTACTTCTTGGTAGCACGGTAATACTCACTCCCATATATATATATATATATATATATATATATATATATATATATATACATATTATAATGCACATTGCTAATACAAAATCATATTGTTTCTATCTTTTTATGTGTTTTATATAGATTTAACTACTTAAAGGTAGTAATCAAGTTTGCATCCAACTTTCTGCTGGGTAGTATACAGTATATCAGTAGGGAAACGTCTTGTTGCAAAAAATTTACAGACCAATTTACAGTATTCCTCAGCTTAATTTTATATGCAGAGACAAATATTGAAAACTTTATGTGGTGTTTACATCTAATAATTTAACAAATAAAGTGTTCTGTATAATTTTAGCATTGCCATCTGATTTGGTATTATTAGCAAGCCTAAATTTCATAGCAAATGAAGTTTAACATTTACAATCTTAATTCCTTTAGATCACATATTGCCAATGTCCGTTTCTCATTGAATTTACATTATAGCTTTCTACATTAGTAAACTCATATTTACAAATTGTAATTTTTTTTCATAACATTTTTTTCCCTTAAAAAAAAGTATGTACAAAGCTGAGAATTTCAACATATCTTTATAGATTAAACTATAATATATTGTATTAATATAGAAGTCATCATATATAACCTTCTTAAAAGTCTTTGGCAGAGCAACATATCATATTTATCCCTCTGCTGAGAGTCATTGTAGAGACATAACTCAAGAGTTCTTTCAGTCCAGCCGAGTTATGAATTTTCCTCTTTATGTGAATTCTGAACATATCTCACAGTACTAAGTGACAACTGTAACAGACTGTGGTAATTCACCAAAAAATAAGAAACAAAACAAAGTATGCTGCAAGAAATAACACACAGGCTAGAGTCCTAGGAAAACAAATCCCAGAGTTTGCCAAAATGCACATAAAATCAAAGACGAAAGTGGAATTCCTTTGGGGAAGATATAATTCAGCCTCCCATCTGTGTACAATTCAGCATATGGATCTATCAAAATAAGATCTCCAGATACATAAGTGGAAGCACAAAGGAAAAATTAAAGAACAATGGCATACTTGTAAATGTTTGCTTGTGTTTAGATTTTACTTTTTCTTCTGTCAATCACCTGGATGTTTAAATAAAGTGTATACTAAATGAGCAGAGCTAATAATGAGGGGTCTATGTGATAAAATAAACAAAAAAAATAAGGAATCATTAACACACATTTGAACATTTAAAAAAGTAGAAAGACAATTGATGAGGAAGTAATTGGAGAATAAGCTATTCTTTTAATAACTATACAAAAACATATGGCTCAAATTGAGAACCCTTACAGCTAAAGCAAAGAATAGCTTTTATATGCAAATGAAAGGTATTATAAATTCAAATTATTTTGACAAACTCAGAAGAGATAGTTGAAAGTGTTTGCTCTTTCTTTGTTTTACTGACACTACATTTTAATAATCTGCTGATGATATGGATGCTGTATTTAACAAAAATATATTTATATAGTTGATAAACAAAGTAGTTCCCTGTTTATAAAAAAAACGTAACTTAAAGTGTTACTAAACCCTGCAATCACTATATCTCAGTGATGGCGAACCTATGGCATTCGTGCCACAGCCGGCACACAGAGCCATCTCTGTGGGCACAGGAGAGAGTCCAGGTTTGCAGTGGTGAGACCACAGCAGCAAGCAGCGGTGCAGTGCAGGAATCTACCTGCACGAGTGAGTGGACAGCCTGAGTTACAGGCCTGAAAGCACAGGAGTGAGAGAAGAGCTTCACCACCTCCTTGACGGCCAAAGAGGCGAGCAGTGGGTGAAGAATTCCTGGCATCTTCTGCAGCCTGGACTCCTCAAACCTCCTCTTCAACAGTGAGGCCTAGAGAACAGACTCTCTTTGTTCTCCCACAAATTAAATCTCTACCCACTAAAGCTTCCTGAAGCAGTGAAGGTACCACTCCCACTGAATGTCTTACACTGCCCCAGGGGGTATTAACCTCAACCACCACTGTCTGGTAGTCCTGAGTGTCCCCATGGATGCAAATTACCCCAATAGTATTGGGGTGTAGTTTTGTGGGGTTTACACAATCATTCCTGACTAGGGTCACCACACTACCAGAGTCTAGCAGGGCTATGAGTGGCTTTCCATCTACTGAAATAACACACATCTGTTTTTCAATGCAACTCTGACAAGACGCAGTACATGCGACCTGTGAAAATAGAGAAATGTGTCTTTTCATATAAGCATAATCGTATTGCATAGGTTCATCATTTATAGGACAGTTTGTGAGGAACGAATGCAAGGTGAAATATAGTGATTATAATGTATCTCACCTTGCATACCGTCACAATATATATATGTATATATATATATATATATATATATATATATATATATATATATATATATATATCAACATAGATCCCACTATCTAAAAACAGAAAGTACAGCGCTAATAAATTATTGACCACCAAAAACAACTGAAATTTTTTTTGGTGAAGTGAACCGTGACATAAATGAGAAAATTAAAATAAACTAAAAATATATAGTCCATGAAACGTAATCCACATTCAAACAAATAGATGAAAACAAGTTAATGGAAAATGCTAATATATAGATAAATTGGTACAGAGATCCTCCACCGAAAGGAACACCCGATTGATGAGATTGATGAGAACAATTTTGCAGCGGTCTAATAGGGCCCAGGGATGTTTAAAGTCTTAACCAATAAGACTACTTCTAAAGCTGGGAAATGTAGGGACAATTCCAAACTGTATTCTTTCCACCAAGTAAGTACCGATTCAAACTCCCATGTAATGAAAAATGATGGGAAACCACATAGTGTAAAACTGTTTTGAATGAGGATTTTAATATGGTAAGGGTTGCACTTACAATTAGGTGGATATTACAGCACAGTAATAGGTGAAGTGGAATGGCGTCTCCTCTGATCTTCCTCCGTCTGCTCAGTACCGTTACCACGTATCTCAGTATAGTGCGTGATGACGTCACCCAGCTAGGCCACACCTACGCGTTTCGTCACAAACAGGACGTCGTCGGGGATAGGCTGCTGGGTTTGCGTCATCACTCAATCCCTTAAATAGCCCTAAGACTCAATTTTGAATAAGGGCAATTACACAGGGACTATTGGAAAAAACAAACGGACATCCACACAATGACGTGCGACGTATAGGAAGTGTAACAGACTAGGAAGAAATGTGGGCAGAGAATTGCCATCTTGTGGAAAAAAAGGAGAAATGCATGTAACGGAACTTAAGCAATAACAGAGAAGGAATCAGAGAAGAACCGCCACACCAACACCACAACATAAATTGCAAATATTCTAAATATTATGTAAATACTAATAAAAGCATTAAAAGTAACATTTAAAAATATTAAGACATATTAAAAATGGTACAAAATAGATAAAATAGATGGGATAAATGAATAATAATCAGATTATAGAAATCACTTAAAAGTAACAAGTAGATCCCACTATACCTTTCCATAGAAACCTTTAGCCATCAGAGACCCTCATTCCATCTACAAGACCACTTAAATGCCATCCAATGCCCTACAGCAATCCATATAGACCAGTGATGGCAAACCTACGGCACGTGTGCCACAGCCGGCACACAGAGCCATCTCTGTGGGCACAGGAGAGAGTCCAGGTTTCTGCACGAGTGAGTGGACGGCCTAAGTTACAGGCCTGAGAGCAAAGGAGTGAGAGAAGAGCTTCACCGCCTCCTTGACGGCCGAAGAGACGAGCAGCGGGTGAAGTAATCCTGGCGTCTTCCACAGCCTGGACTCCTCAAACCTCCTCTTCAACAGTGAGGCCTAGGGAACAGGCTGACTGGGGACCCAGAAGACGAGGAAAAGTGGGAGGCACAGGCTGCAAGGGAGCCGAAGGTATGGAGATTGGCATGAAAGGTGCCAGGCACAATCATACACAGACTACCTGCAGACAAAGGGGGCAGAGCAGGGACTTCAGATGGGGACAGAGCTAGGGGTCTCTCTCTTATCTCCTCTCAGCCCCCTCCTCCTCTCTCTCTCACTCACACCCCTCTCTATGTCCCCCCTCTCTCTCAGCCCCCTCTCTCTCATCCCCCCTCTCTTTCTGCCCCCCCCTCTGTCTGCCCTCTCGCTCTCAGTCCCCTGCCTCTCAGCATCTCTCACACCCCTATCTTTGTCCCCCCACACCCCCCTATCTCTCTGTAACCCCTCTCAACCCCTCTCTCTCTCAACCCCCGTCTTTCTCACACACCCCCTTCTCTCTCTCACACTCCCCCCTCTTTCTCTCACACACCCCCTCTCACCCCCCTCTCGCTCTCTCACACAACCCCCTCTCTCTTTCAACCCCCCTTTCTCTTATATACCCCCTCTCTCGCTCACACACACACACATCTCTCTCTCACACCCCCCTCTCTCTCACACACACCCCCTCTCTCTCTCTCCCAAACCCCTCTCTTTCCCCCTCCCTCTCCCAGACCTCTTCTCTCTCTCTTTCTCCTCTCTCCCTCACACCCCCTTTCACACACCCCCTCTCTCTCACACACACCCTTTTTTATCTTACCCCTCTCTCTCAAACCTCCTCTCTCTCTCAGCCCCCTCTCTCGCCATCTGCAGTATTGGCACTTTGAAGTAAAGGAGTTGGTTTTGTGTTGCAGTTTGGGCACTCGGGCTCAAAAGGTTCACCATCACTGCTATATATGGTCTCCCACAGTACACAGAACATGGAAATGCAATAATTTTAGTAAATATAAACTGTTAAATACCTTTTCTCATCAGTAATATAGTCTTGTGACTTCGATCAGTACCCGGTTAAAGATTTTAAGAGGAGTTTTCACACAGTATTTTCTGTCCTATCAGGATCCAGGACCCCTGACCCTCGGTCTGAACAGTGATGATTGGCTCTGTGCTGATCGCATGCACTGTCTTAAGAAAAAAACAAACTGAGTATGTGCAGCCTGACTTCAGTAACTCTGTCTTATCTGGACCTGTTTTGGAGTCAGTGGAAGAAGGGGAGGATCTGTGCATACAGGATCAAACAACCTTTTTACACAATGCAGCGGATTAACCCTTTAGGTTCCACAGTGAGTATAACAAGCATGCTTTACTGCATATACAAACTGATTTTACTGTTGTGAGTTTAGTAACACTTTAATGTATAGTTTATTTTATAGTGGATGTTTCTTGTTGACATCATTTTCCTTACAACATTTCAGTAAAGTTCACACAACAACAGGAAAAAAGTAAACAGTGTGATTAAATGGGATTGGAACCTTGGCAAAATTTCTCCCACAGATTGTCAGCGATCTTGCATTCACCATGGCTGCTGGTATAAATAAACCCTTAACCTGCCTGGCGGTGTTCCCGAGACTGACTCGGGGTTAGATTTTCCTGCTACGATCGGTAACCCCGAGTCAGTCTCGGGCTTGCCTCGCTAGATCCACAGGCACTTTTTACTTACCTTGTCCCTGGATCCAGCGATGCCACCGCGCTGTGTGAGTGAGCGGGACCTCGCTCGATTCACATAGTGCCTCCGTGTGACGCCGATCTCCGTTCCCTGCGACGTTACGACGCACGGGGACGGAGAACGGCGCCAAATTCAAAAACGTAAACAAACACCTTACATACAGTATACTGTAATCTTATAGATTACAGTACTGTATGTAAAAAAAACACACACCCCCTGTCCCTAGTGGTCTGTCCTGTGTCTGTCCTGTGTCATGCATGTCATTTTATATAATAAAAACGTTTCTTTCTCCCTGCAAACTGTAGATTGTCCATAGCAACCAAAAGTGTCCCTTTATGTCAAAAATAGTTTTAGATCAGCTAAAAAACAGCGATAATAAATTACAATCACTTGCAGAATTGTGCGATAGCGATTTGTGGGGAAATTCGTCATAAAAAAAAAAAATAATGACAGCAACAATTCTGCAACTGAGCAAATTTCAGTGATTTTAATTTGATTACATTATTGAATAATTTTTATTATAATTATATTATTATTTGTTATAATTATTTATAATTATTTATTATATTATAATTTATAATTTTGTTTTTAAAAAAATGTCATACCCGGGATGCCTATTAGAATCTTGTTTGGTCAGATTTAAGTGAGTTATTTCTAAAAATTACAGACCTACAATATAAAACGCCAAATTTCCTTGCAAATAATGGTACCGCTTTCAGCATGTTTTTTCTGAAAGAATCATACCGCCAGGGAGGTTAAAGATGGCCCTACCAGCAGCCCATAATTACTTTCCATGCATTGCTCCACAGCTCTGTTTGACTGCTAGAAGTAAAAAAAATTCCAGGTGTAGTGGAACAAGCAACTCACTCCTCTTCGTCAAACGTCACAGTTTTGACAAATGGCTGCTTAGGCACCCAGCACTGTTACGTAAAGGGCAGAAACACAATCTTCCGCTCTGTGCAAGCTCAAAGTTGTGGATTTAGCCATGGTGGCAGGAAAGGAGAGCATAAGCATCTGGTGGGTTTGCCATTAAAAAGAGAACTTTACCCTAAATGTTCAAAATCAATTGTATGTACAAAATCACTGCTTATAGAAGACTGCATTTACTTTTCGTTTTGATGGCCTGATCCTTGAAAAGCCACAACTTCACTGCATTTCAAGCATTTTTACTAGTCAAATGTTTCCAAAACCTTCCAGATATGTTTGAACAGCTATTTGAAAATAATATATAGTATACTAATATTCATTTAAAATACATTTGAAGCTATTCTATGGTTAAATGTGTAATAATTGCATGCAGAAAGGTGAGGACCAAACATTTAAGTTGAGCAGAAACATGGGATAATAAAAAATATTTAGTATTTCTATACAGGGGCTTCTTTTGGGATGTGTGCATGTAATTTGCAAGAGATATGTATGGTTGGCTGAGGAACAGCAAGTCACTGTTTTTTCCCACCTCTGACCCCATGAAGCATACAGTAGTGACATAAAGGTCAGTGGGAGGAACCAGTGACAGCTGCAAGTGACCCAGGAAATTGCCTCTACATTCAAGCCCTACATGAGTGAAACGTTAGTGAAATGTTAGAGGGGCTTTCCTGATGGGTGGAGAGCCAGCTGAATCCAAGTTATGATCATCCAAGATGTGTCAGTTTACAAACCGAATCCAGGGCATGAGAGCTTTTGAATGGTATTAAAGCTTGGCATACAAGTTGTCATTTCAAAAAGTGAGTAGTTAGAGCCTTATTTTACAGGTAACAATGGTTTAAATAATATTTTTTTGTGACAGGGTTGCTTTACATATCTTATTACAGTATGTTGCAGCTCAACTTGACCCATTTCACATTTTAACAGAACACATTACTCAATAAACTTTTCTTGTTTTATTATTATTATTATTATTATTATTATTATTATTATTATTATAATACTGGACTTATATAGCACCAACAGTTTGTGCAACACTTTACAACATGAGGGCAGATAGCACAATTACAATACAATTCAATACAGGAGGAATCAGAGGGCCCTGCTTGTTAGAGCTTACAATCTAGAAGGGAAGGTCAAGTGAAAAAGGAAAGTAATAACTGTGGGGGATGAGCTGAAGGAGAAAATTAAAATTATAGTTGTTCAGGCTTCTCTGAAGAGGAGGGTTTTCAGGGATTGTCTAAAAGCTAATAGAGTAGGAGATAATCGGACATATAGGGGTAAGGAGTTCCAATGGGATTGGAGAGGCTCTAGAAAAGTCCTGCAGGCGGGCATGAGAGGAGGTGTCGAGGGAGCTAGAGAGCAGGAGGTCTTGAGAGGACAAAAGAGAATTGTTAGGTGGGTATTTTTAGACTAGGCTAGTGATGTAGCTGGGGGCTAAGTTGTGGATGACTTTGTAAGTTGTTGTTAGTGTAGTAATATGTCCGAACCATGATGAGGCCATCTTTTATGGCTTCATGTTCGATAACTTGGTTTAAGTTGGTAGTTTACCAACTAAAATGCACCGATTACTGTAAAAATTACACTGGCAGTGAAGGTGTTAACCTGTAGGGGGCACTGAAGGGGTTAAGTGTGACCTAGGGAGTGCTTATAACTGTTAGGGGGCGTGGCTTGCCGTGACACGTCACTGATCGCTGTTCCCGATGACAGGGAACAGACTATCAGTGACATGTCAGGGGAAGGATGGGGAGATGTATTTACACTGACATCTTCCCGTTCTTTAGCTCTGTGACCCGATCGCGGGACACCAGCGGACATCGAGTCCTCAGGTCCCGACAGGGTCACGAGCGTGCCACCGGTGGCGCGCATGACCACACGGCTCGCAAATTAAAGGGGACATATATATACGCCCATTTGCGCAGCCGTGCCATTCTGTCTATGTAAAAGAGCGTGTGGCGGTCGGGAAGTGGTTAAGTTTTAAGCTGTGTATTTTACAAAGTACAATTGCATGCATAAAATATAGCTTTAGTGAGCAGTTTTACTCTGTACTCTCTAGATCAGTGGTTCTCAACCTGGGGGTCAATTGATGATTTCCCAGGGGTCCCCGAATCCTGGGCTGTTCTTGAAGCCCGCATCACTCTCCCTGCCTTTTTGTGGCTGCCCAGCTGGGCTGTTCCTGGAGATCGTCGCAGCCACCCATTCAGTTCACGGCATGGGCGAGGGGAAAGAGGTTAGTGGTCAGCTGACTGGTGAGGAATGTGAAGTGGGAGGGGCTGGAGGAGACCCTATCTCCTGATTCCCGGCAAAGGTGTCACTGCTACGAGACGCCACAAAGTCAACACTACCTATAATTATAGTTGACATTTAAAGTCCCCACTACAGTTCTCAGATCAGCAGATGACCTTGTTCAAGAGCACCTAATACACTCATCCCATCCAGCCCCCATCAAGGAGTAAGAGAAAGAATAAAAATAGAGAATACATGGAAGGGAAAGGAAAAGAGGGGTGAACAAAGGGAGATAAATAGCAAGAAAGACAGCTAGAGAGAGGGATGGGGAAAAAAAAAAAAAGAAATTAGGATAGAGAGATAAAAGGGAAAGAGTGGTACATCCTACAATGTACCATAAGGGGTTTTAATACTGTACAAGTGGAAGGGACTCAGGGAGCGCTAAATGTCCATGGGTTAGAGGTGCACATTACTTGTCTTGCCCCGGGTGCTGACAACCCAAGCTACGAAAATAATTTTACTGTTAGGGGTCACCACAACTTGGAAAATTTTATCAAGGGGTCACGGCACTAGTAGGTTGAGAACCACTGCTCTAGATGAAGAAATGATGTCTCAATATGTTGAGTGAACTATGTCCGCCATGTTTGAGAGGTCAATCATCTAAGTATCAAAGTATGTAATAATATGAAATGTATATGAAATGTACACCCCTGTATTAACCACACAATCTTTACCTCCTATGATTGGTTTATGGTAAATGTATAAAGGTTATGTTCCTGCCTTTTATTAAAGCAGATATCTTTGGAGACAGACATTGGTTCATCTTTCTTTGTGTCCATTAAGAAGCTATCTCATCAGTACCGAGAGGGTCTTGTGAGTGTGGTAATTGCTGTGATTATACCTAGCTGGTTTTTGTTAGGTATATGGGAATGCCATTTTTATTCCCTATAGTTAATATTCTAAATTTAATTTGTTGGGTGAGTGGAAGCCAGTGGAGGAATTGACAGAAAGGAGTAGCAGACACAGGATAAGGTAGGTGTGACAAGATCCTTTGCTCGCCTAGGTCCTGCTCTCCCGACACTCCTCTGCTTCTATTGGATCAGGTTGCAACATCTGATGGTCCAGTCTTCCAAGGTTCCGGGATCCGAACTACAGCTATGTGCCGTTCAGACCCATTAAGAACGCACACCAGGCAGGCTGTATGTATGTTCAAGCAGGACTCTTTATTTTCAAGTACACAGCACACTTTTATACAGAATTTGGAACATCCCACTCCCAACAACTGCTTTCCTATTGGTCAATTGTATATGCAGTCCTCACTCAGGTCCTCCTTAATCATGCAAATGAGGACTTGAAATAGTCAACAGGGATTGGTCCAATAGCTTGGATAGAAAGACTATTATGTGCATTGAGACAGAAGCCCCAGGGGGCAATCAATGTACACAATAGCCAGCCACAGAACAATGGGACCGTCTGGAGAGTGAGTTAGCCTTAAGACAGGGCAGAGACCCTCTTGACTTAATCAGTTACAACACAGTATTGGCATCACACAATAGAACATGGTATGTCATTCCACATCTTTAGACAGACGATCTGTCTCTACTAACAGAAGATATTTTCACCTGATAATCAAAAAGGCTTTAAACAGGCTTATCACATAATGGACAATGAAATGTCTTTCACAATTCAGCTTACTTAGCATCTTAACCACTTAAGCCCCGGACCAATACGCTGTCTAAAGACCCAAGGTGTTTTTACAATTTGTCACTGCGCTGTTTTAACTGGTAATTGTGCGGTCATGCAATGTTGTACCGAAACAAAATTTGCGTCCTTTTCTTCCCACAAATAGAGCTATCTTTTGATGGTATTTGATTGCCTATGCGATTTTTATTTTTTGCGATATAAACGGAAAAAAAACGATAATTTTGAAAAAAAATGATTTTTCTTATAACAAAAAGTAAAAAATATCGAATAAACTAAATTTTAGTCAAACATTTAGGCCAAAATGTATTCAGCCACATGTCTTTTGTAAAAAAAAAACGCAATAAGCGTATATTTATTGGTTTTCTAAAAATTATAGCGTCTACAAACTAGGGTACATTTTGTGGAATTTACACAACTTTTATTTTATGACTGCCTATCTCATTTCTTGAGGTGCTAAAATGGCAAGGCAGTACAACCCCCCCCCCCAAATGACCCCATTTTGGAAAGTAGACAACCCAAGGAAACTGCTGAGAGGCATGTTGAGTCCATTGAATATTTTTTTTTTGTCCCAAGTGATTGAATAATGACAAAAAAAAAAAAAATTACAACAAGTTGTCACTAAATGATATATTGCTCACACATGCCATGGTTATATGTGGAATTGCACCCCAAAATACATTCTGCTGCTTCTTCTGAGTACGGGGATACCACATGTGTGGGACTTTTTGGGAGTCTAGCCACGTACGCGACCCCGAAAACCAAGCACCGCCTTCAGCATTTCTAAGGGCGCAAATTTTTGATTTCACTCCTCACTACCTATCACAGTTTCGAAGGCCATAAAATGCCAAAATAGCACAAAACCCCCCCAAATGACCCCATTTTGGAAAGTAGACACCCCAAGCTATTTGCTGAGAGGCATATCGAGTCCATGGAATATTTTATATTTTGACACAAGTTGCAGAAATATGACAAACTGATTTTTTTTTGCACAAAGTTGTCACTAAATGATATATTTCTCACACATGCCATGGTTATATGTGGAATTGCACCCCAAAATACATTCTTCTGCTTCTCCTGAGTACAGGGATACGACATGTGTGGGACTTTTTGGGAGCCTAGCCGCGTACAGGACCCCGAAAACCAATCACCACCTTCAAGATTTCTAAGGGCATACATTTTTGATTTCACTCCTCACTACCTATCATAGTTTTAAAGGCCATACAATGCCAAGATGGCACACAACCCCCCCAAATGAACCAATTTTGGAAAGAAGACACCCCAAGCTATTTGCTGAGAGGCATGTTGAGTCCATGGAATATTTAATTTTTTTGCCCCAAGTGATTGAATATTGACCAAAAAAATAAATAAAAAATAAATTACAAAACGTTGTCACTAAATGATATATTTCTCACACATGCCATGGTTATATGTGGTATTGCACCCCAAAATACATTCTGCTGCTTCTCCTGAGTATGGGGATACCACATGTGTGGGACTTTTTTGGAGCTTAGCCGCGTATGGGACCCCGAAAACCAATCACCACCTTCAAGATTTCTAAGGACATACATTTTTGATTTCACTCACACAAATCTTGAAGGCGGTGATTGGTTTTTGGTGTCCCGTACTTGGTTGGCTCCCAAAAAGTCCCACACATGTGGTATCTCCGTACTCAGGAGAAGCAGCAGAATGTATTTTGGGGTGCAACTCCACATATAACCATGGCATGTGTGAGAAATATATAATTTAGTGACAACGTTTTGTATTTTTTTTTTTTTGGTCAATATTCAATCACTTGGGGCAAAAAAATTAAATATTCCATGGACTCAACATGCCTCTCAGCAAATAGCTTGGGGTGTCTTCTTTCCAAAATGGGGTCATTTGGGGGGGTTGTGTGCCATCTTGGTATTTTATGGCCTTCAAAACTATGATAGATAGTGAGGAGTGATATAAAACATTTATGCCCTTAGAAATCTTGAAGGCTTTTCGGGGCCCCGTACGCGGCTAGGCTCTCAAAAAGTCCCACACATGTGGTATCCCCGTACTCAGGAGAAGCAGCATCATGTATTTTGGGGTGCAATTCCACATATAACCATGGCATGTGTGAGCAATATATCATTTAGTGACAACTTTGTGCAAAAAAAAATCAGTTTATCATATTCCCGCAACTTGTGTCAAAATAAAAAATATTCCATGGACTCGACATCCCTCTCAGAAAATAGCTTGGGGTGTCTACTTTCCAAAATTGGGTCATTTGGGGGGTTTTTGTGCTATTTTGGCATTTTATGGCCTTCGAAACTGTGATAGGTAGTGAGGAGTGAAATCAAAAATTTACACCCTTAAAAAGCCTGAAGGCGGTGATTGGTTTTTGGGGTCCCGTACGCGGCTAGGCTCCCAAAAAGTCTCACACATGTGGTAGCCCCGTACTCAGGAGAAGCAGCAGAATGTATTTTGGGGTGTAATTCCACATATGGGGGGAGTATGCTTTGCGCGTGGGTGTAAGCGTTACTGGCACTAACTAGCTACCTAGCGGCACCAGCGACACTAATACAGCGATGCGAACCTCAAAAAATAACTAGCTACCTAGCGGCACTAATACAGCGATCAGAAAAATGATCGCTTAGTGACGCTGGTAATAGGGGGTAAAAGGGTTAACTCTAGGGGCAATCAGGGGTTAAAACCGTTATTAGAAAATGTATGGGGGTACCTAACGCTATAAAAAACCTGGCGGGCGAACCTCAAAAAATAACTAGCTACCTAGCGGCACCAGCGACACTAATACAGCGATCAGAAAAACGATCGCTTAGTGACGCTGGCAATAGGGGGTGAAAGGGTTAACTCTAGAGGCAATCAGTGGTTAAAACCTTTATTAGAAAATGTATGGGGGTACCTAATGCTATAAAAACCTGGCGGGCGAACCTCAAAAAATAACTAGCTACCTAGCGGCATGAGCGACACTAATACAGCGATCAGAAAAACGATCGCTTAGTGACACTGGCAAAAGGGGGGTGAAAGGGTTAACTAGGGGGTGATCAAGGGGTTAAAAGTGTTAGGTCCAGGGTAGCCCCCTACCCCCCCCCCCAATAAAGGTTTTAACCCCTTGATCACCCCCTAGTTAACCCTTTCACCCCCCTTTTGCCAGCGTCACTAAGCGATCGTTTTTCTGATCGCTGTATTAGTGTCGCTCGTGCCGATAGGTAGCTAGTTTTTTTTGAGGTTCGCCGCCATGTTTTTATAGCGTTAGGTACCCCCATAAATTTTCTAACGCTATAAAAACATGGCGGCGAACCTAAAAAAAAACTAGCTACCTAGTGGCACGAGCGACACTAATACAGCGATCAGAAAAACGATCGCTTAGTGACGCTGGCAAAAGGGGGGTGAAAGGGTTAACTAGGGGGTGATCAAGGGGTTAAAAGTGTTAGGTCCAGGGTAGCCCCCTACCCCCCCAATAAAGGTTTTAACCCCTTGATCACCCCCTAGTTAACCCTTTCACCCCCCTTTTGCCAGCGTCACTAAGCGATCGTTTTTCTGATCGCTGTATTAGTGTCGCTCGTGCCGCTAGGTAGCTAGTTTTTTTTGAGGTTCGCCGCCATGTTTTTATAGCGTTAGGTACCCCCATAAATTTTCTAACGCTATAAAAACATGGCGGCGAACCTAAAAAAAAAACTAGCTACCTAGTGGCACGAGCGACACTAATACAGCGATCAGAAAAACGATCGCTTAGTGACGCTGGCAAAAGGGGGGTGAAAGGGTTAACTAGGGGGTGATCAAGGGGTTAAAACCTTTATTGGGGGGGTAGGGGGCTATCCTGGACCTAACACTAACTGCCTGACACTAACTGCCTGTCACATTGACACTAAATGCAGTGATCAGTAAATGATCACTGCTATTTAGTGACAGTGTGACAGGGGGGGCTGGGGGGGTGACCGGGGGGGGATTGTATGCCTATGTGTACAGGTGTCAGTGTAGTGCTTGTGTACTCACTGTGTGATGTCTCCGCTCCTCCGCCGGACGAATATACCGGCGGGAGGAGCGGTGACATCACTTCCTCCTCTGCCTGTGTTTACAATGCAGGCGGAGGAGGGCGGGGGAGGAAGCGGATTGGCTGGGGACTGATCCGGAGGGGGCGGACAAAAACGAACCGCCGCCCCCTCATCCCAGATCGCTCGTGAAGATTACCGGACCGCCGCAAGCACCGGGGGGGGGTCCCGATTGGACCCCCGACCCACGTCAAGCAGGGCACGTACAGGTACGTTGATGTGCCTGTCCGTGCCATTCTGCTGACGTAAATGTACATGAGCGGGTCGGGAACTGGTTAAAAGCAGGTGTCCTTGCATTGAATAAGCCAACAGCTTGTAATGTCCCTCTCCTGTGTAACAGATGTCAAGTAGAAACACTTTAATATCTCAAGATCCATGACATTACTCCCCCTGGGAAGCAGTTCAACATCCACAGTGGGACCCAAACGGGTCAACTCGAGGATGTTGAAAAAGTAGTCTTAAGGTTCCAGGACTGTCTGCCGGGATAACCCATCCGCCTTCCTGCTTTGAGGCCCTGGCCCATAATCGGACGGCAAGAGGCTTGCATTCAGTCCTCTCCAAAAGCCCCTGTCCAGGCTAGGTCTGTCACCCATCTCCACCTTTGGCAGGAGACTAACACTGGGAGAGACCCCAATTCCGGTACCCACCCAGTACCCCGGATAACTTGTCCCAAACAGAGCATTACTCACCCAGCCAATCTCTGCCTCTCTCAAAGAACACGCCTGCCGCTGGGGAGAGGCCTGGACTGGCCCTTCTCCCTGGAGTCCTTTCAGCCGCTGGAGAGAAGACAGGGTGGCTGGGCTCAGTTCATCATGCTGTTGGGGATCTGGGCCAACTGGCCACCATTCCTGGGGTATACCAGTGGAGACTGAAGTCCCATCCACCGATATCCGCTCAAGCTGTAGTGGGGTGCAGCCGCCAGTAGCATCCTGTCCTGCTGCCAGTGATTCAGCTGGGTGGTTTTTAACATTAGAAGGCTTGGTCTGCTGCTGGGCCGAGGGGCCGACCACCCCAGCTTCCTGAAGCTGTCGAGACACTGTAGGTGCTAGGCAGGGGCCAGCGGCGCTCTTCCCTTTTGCCAGCACTTGTCTGTGGTACTGTCTCCCAGATGCACGTATCTTTGCTGGGGAGGAAAGACCACCTTCTCCACCCTGGCCAACTGTTGGGGAGGGACGATGAACACTTCCTCTCCCTTCTCCCCCTGTATCTGCTGCTGGGAAGTGATCGCCAACCTCTCACCCTGAGCCTCCGGAACTGCCACATAGGTGGGGCAGAGGTCTTGAACCCTCTGTCTGCGCTTCAGCTGGGGAAGTTCCTTGCAACTCCACAGATACTGCTGTTGGTGATGGGCAGAGCACAGTGAAGTGTGGCCCTGATACCAGCTCTTCTGCTGGAGGCTCCTCAGGTTGTTCTTCCTCAGCAGAAAAGTCTATTAAATCCCCTGTATCTGCAACTGGTGTCTGGGGATAGAGGTTCACCATCTCCTGTCCGTGGAACCCAGAATATGCCATAGGTACTGAGCAGAGGTTAGCAGAGCTCTGCCCTGCGGTCAGCACTTCAGCTTTGGGAATGGCAATCTCCAGATTTTCCACTGCCGATTCTCTGGCATACTGCTGGACAGGCACATTCATCCATCCAAGATCATCCCATGCAGAAACAGGATCATCAAGGTCAGTCAGCACATGCTGCATCCGCCATAAGACCTCCGGGTCCATAGCTGCAGGGGCAGGTTGGCAAAGCCCACTGTTACTCTGCCACATTGCCGATTCTTCAGCCAGGATTTCATTACTGTCAGCTGATATTTCCTCATAGTCCCAGGTAAAGGGAACCTCACCCTGCTGCTAAGCGGAGTCTAGCAGCTGTTTGTAGGCGATTTCCAGTTCCCATTCCTGAGCGGCCAGGAATTCCAAATCTTCCTGTAACCAGTGCACTTCTGGGATATTCAGTCTTCGCTCTCTGTGCTCCATTATTTCCTCCCAACGCCACTCCTGATCGCTCCCAAAGTTGGGATCCCTGGACATCCTCCAATACAACAATCCCAGGCCATCATAGTCAAAGCCTTCCGTGGGGCTGTCATCCGCTGACCACGGGCACTCTTGGACTACATACCACCGGAGGGCTCTGTAGCTCTCATCCAACCGCATCTCTGCCTGGATCAGCCTGCTTAACTCTGCTGTCCACTCCTGCTTTGGTTGTTCCCCTAATAACAGCATTCTTACTTCATACTGTGACCAGTATGCTAGCGCTTCTTTCCAGAGTTCGCAGCGGATCGAATCAGACCATCCAAGCAGGACCTCCTCTGATACTGGTCCTCTGTGCTGTATCTTCTTCTCTCGCAACCTCCTTCTGAATTCTTCTTCCATGGTTACTGGTATCTGTACCTCTCATCTTCTTTCATTTGGTGCTGCTTCTTTAGGCGTTGTCACCGATCGCCGTATTTCTGCAATTCTCAGCTCCTGTTGCCGCTCACGTTCTCTCTGTTGTCGCTCTCGTTCTCTCTCATCCTGCCGCTGGAGGTCTCTAATGGTATTCTGTATGGCGGTCTCTGATGGGTTAGCACCATATAACGCCAACCGCTGTTTAACTCGCTGCTGGAACAAGTCTTCAACTGACCGGGGTCCTGCATCACCATCCCTCTGATCCATCTCAGCTAGCGCAATGATCAGGGTGGCCTTTTTCTTCCCACCGGTCCCTCCACGGCTCTCAAGCAAGTCTTTTAGCATGGTTCTCCTCCAGGCTGCATAGCTGCTCATTCATGGTGGTGGTTTGGAGTTGTCCCAGTAACTGGAGAGCAAATTCCACCGCTGCCAACCAATGTGACGAGATCCTTTGCTCGCCCTGGTCCTGCTCTCCCGACACTCCTCTGCTTCTATTGGATCAGCTTGCAGGTTGCAACGTCTGATCTACAGCTATGTGCCGTTCAGACCCATTAAGAACACACACCAGGCAGGCTGTATGTATGTTCAAGCAGGACTCTTTATTTTCAAGTACACAGCACACTTTTATACAGAATTTGGAACATCCCACTCCCAACAACCGCTTTCCTATTGGTCAATTGTAAAGTATATGCAGTCCTCACTCAGGTCCTCCTTAATCATGCAAATGAGGACTTGAAATAGTCAACAGGGATTGGTCCAATAGCTTGGATAGAAAGACTATTATGTGCATTGAGACAGAAGCCCCAGGGGGCAATCAATGTACACAATAGCCAGCCACAGAACAATGGGACAGTCTGGAGAGTGAGTTAGCCTTAAGACAGGGCAGAGACCCTTTTGACTTAATCAGTTACAACACAGTATTGGCATCACACAATAGAACATGGTATGTCATTCCACATCTTTAGACAGACGGTCTGTCTCTACTAACAGAAGATATTTACACCTGATAATCAAAATGGCTTTAAACAGGCTTATCACATAATGGACAATGAAATGTCTTTCACAATTCAGCTTACTTAGCATCTTAAAAGCAGGTGTCCTTGCATTGAATAAGCCAACAGCTTGTAATGTCCCTCTCCTGTGTAACAGATGTCAAGTAGAAACACTTTAATATCTCAAGATCCATGACAGTAGGTAAGAAGAAAAAGACCAAGACAGCATTAGGAAAGGGAATCTTCAATCTAAGTGGAGTCCAATTAACAACAGAGGAAATGAAAATTCTAGATTTAGGCCTCAAATACGCCCTTGGACCAATTTGAAGTCTACATAGACTTTCAAAAATTCCTGAGAAGGATCAATCTGAAGAAATATTTTCTTATGAATACAGATGATATCACAACAGATGAATCAGCAAACAAAACTAAAGAATAACTCAACCTTTAACCCCACCAACTCAGGGAACCAATGTGTGGTAGCTTTTAAAAAAATGGTAGAGGGGGACCTTAGAAAACTTGAAAGGAAACTTAACAATAAGAGCAAGAATACATGGAAAACCATCAAAGAGATAGGAAACAAAAATGAAGTGGTTATACGCCCTGCGGATAAGGGGATGGATTGGTCATCCTTAGTCTAAGCGATTATGAAGAATAAATGAATAATCTACTCTCAGTTGAACACACATACCAGACAGACAGAGATTTCAGAAGCGACTTGAGAAATACGTGAAGAAAGGGAGAAATATGGGGATACTTAGCAAAAATGAATCAGAATATCTGGTATCCAATTCTACTAAGACACCTGTGATCTATTACACCCCCAAAATCCACAAAAGGTTGGATAAACCACTGGGGAGACCAATCATCAGCGGTATTAATTCCGTGTTTTCCAGACTAGGAGAATACTTGGACACTTTTCTCAAACCCCTGGTCAAGCAAGGGAGATCATATCTAAGGGACAGTTTGCAACTTATACAAGAGCTAAAAACAGTGAAGGGGCAGAACATTATTTATTAGTTACCATAGATGTAAACTCACTGTACACAAGTATTGTACAAGATGATGGATTAATGGGGGTAGCTACAGCCTTACATGAGAAAACGGAACTAAAACAAGAACAGATACAATATATCCTGGAGGGGTTAAAAATAGCAATGGAATGCAATTATTTCTGGTACGACAAGAAGTACTTCGTCCAAACCAAAGGGGTTGCTATGGGGGCTCACTATGCCCCTAGTGTGGCCAACCTGCTGATGAACCTCTGGGAAGATGAGTACATCTATAACGAGGAGTACCCAGAGATTAAATTGTACCGGAGGTATATAGACGATCTCATAATACTTTGGGATGGTACAGTGGAAAAATTCCAATACTTTCTTTCTGAATTGAACAACAACAGATTCGGTCTTACTTTCACTGGCAAATACAGCACAGAAAGTATCAAATATCTAGATTTGGAGATTTACAAAAGCGGAACTTCATTGCATACTAAAATCTTCTTCAAGGGTACAGACCGCAATGGATATATCCCTGTTTCGAGCTGCCACCATCCTAGATGGACAATTATTGAGGCTAAGGAGAAACTGTGATTCAAATGAAGAATTCTTAAAAAGAGCAGACACGATTATTGATAGATTCAAAGAAAAAGGCTATTCGTCGGAAAGCTTGGCTAAACTTAGAGCAGAAGTCATGCAGATAGACCGTGAAAACTTGCTAGTACAGAAAAATAAAGCAAGTAATAACCAATGGAGTATGGCCTTTATTACTGGGTTCAACACCCAATATAAAGAATTCAAACTTATACTGAAAAAATACTGGCCTATCTTGAAAGAGGACCACATTCTCTCAAAAATTCTCCCACAAAAACCCTCCTTCATATATAGAAGGGCACCATCACTGAGACATCATCTCGTACATAATATCAATAACCCACCCAAGAAATTTGAAATCTGCCCCGAACTTAAAGGGTTTTATAAGTGTCAGAGGTGTTTGGCCTGCAGGGTCAGCAAAAAGCAACCACGCAGAAGAAATGATTTCAAGTCTAGAACAGACCATAAGGTTTATAAAATTAGGGACCTTATTACCTGGAATACCACCCATGTCACATACATTGTAGAATGCCCCTGCCACCTCCAATATGTGGGCAGGACTACGAGGCCATTGTGCATTCGTATACGCGAACATATCAATAATATTCACAAAGGGTTCCCCAAACACAATTTATCCCGCCATTTCAATGAGTTCCACCAGAGAGATCCATCTGAACACATCTTTTATGGGATAGATATGGTCAAAGACAATTGGAGAGGGGGCAATAAGCAGACGGCCATATCACAAAATTAAACCAGTAGAATATACCATCTAGGAACCCTTGTGCCACATGGCTTGAACGTGGACATTGACCTTAATTGTTTTTTGGCCAACCCATAATTTTGCTCTATATACTTTCCTATACATATTCTTTATTACCAGTTCAATAGGGGGTTCGGGTAACCTAGGACATACACTGCTTACTATTCTAATATAGGTTTATGCCCTATGTAGTTCACTCACCCTTTCGCAGGTAGGGTAGCATAATGGTCTTCCTATGCAACACCTACTACCCTTTTCCTTATTTAGGATTTTTTCATCTAGCCCCCACATGCACTGGGACACACCCAACGCAATTTACGAGAATGTGGGGTGATAGAGGGGTTTGGGGGACTAGTACTTTGACACCTTCATTACTAAGGTTTATCCAGTCTGGGTCTAGTATTTTTCCCCTTCCCATGTTCTTACTGTTTTTCTTACCACCATATAGGTCCATTCTAGGATGGGTTAGGTTTTTGCCCTTTTAGGGTACGTGGGGGCCATACCTGCTTAGCTTGGAAGGGTTAATAGCTAGTGGCCTCACCTAGGAATTATGCAGGATAGTACCTATATACTGACCCTCCATCCTTAGATGGGCTTGATTAATGGGGCATTAGTGCTGTAGTTATATTCACATACCTATATACCTATATTAACTTCTCATAGGTTGATAACCCATTTTAATTTATTTGGACTTCATGCTGTTTCTTCTTTATCTATTGTTTTTGTTCTTAATATTGTATTCTTCTGGCCTCTTAAATGGGGTATGATTTAATATGTCTAGTGGCAATTCTTATGAATATTTTATGGTATTAGTACTTGATCAATTATGTTTTCTATTACTGATATTCAAATAATGCTGGTCTGTACACTTATTCCCGCACACCGCTAATATGTGGTGATTTTATCTTTATTTTGAATACCCCATGGTGATCTAACCAACTCTACAATATCGAGGATGATGACCATCTGGGGATAATACTAATATATATATATATATATATATATATATATATATATATATATATATATATATATATATATATATATATATATATATGTGTGTTCTAGTTGCCATAGAGGTTACAACGCATCAGGCGGAACTTGT
Organism: Rana temporaria; assembly: GCF_905171775.1. Taxonomy (NCBI): domain Eukaryota; kingdom Metazoa; phylum Chordata; class Amphibia; order Anura; family Ranidae; genus Rana; species Rana temporaria. Next base: position 226,453,186 of record NC_053493.1, read on the forward strand.
GCATTACGTCACTTCCGGGTCAGCGTAAGGGTGGAACGCAGCTGAAGCGCACGCTGCTTACCACCGCGATATACGCTTCTGTGTACCCGGTGAGCTAGAGAGTGCTCCATTGCACCTGAGCTCTCCTTTTTTATCTTTTTGTTTTGATTTTGTTTTTTTAATTGTTGTCCTTAGCCGATCCACTGTGTGGAGTGCAGTAACCTCTTTTTAACCGCTGGCTGTAATAAATCATATTTTTTTTAAAACTTCTACACTATTGGAGCATTTTTTCCTCTGAGGGATCAGTGGAAGCTGTGGAGCTGTACAGATGTTGGAGTGGATAGCTGCAAACCTGCTGAGGAGGGGAGTGGAGCAGTCCCTGGGAAGCCTATACTACATGCCTTATACCCCTGGTGGGGAGCGACATCTGGTGAGTGGGGACCCCTGAGGGGAGCACCGGTATCACCGCTAATGCATTGTGTATAGGAGCACTTCCTCCACTACAAGCAGCCCTACCTAAAGTCTTATGTTCTGGATTCATTGTCCTAGAGACGAATGTATTCCTTCCTTATTTGCCACTGATTGATTCTTTTTCTGCACTGATTGATTCTATGATCCTCAACTTTTTTGGAATTGGTTGAACTCTTTGGACTATTCACTGAAAGTTCAGGCTGCAGCCTGTCCCTTTTTTTTCTTTTTTCTTTTTTATTTAATTAGGTGTTATTTGTATTTTCACTTATACTATTGGGTACTTTTATGACCTTTGGAGACCTAGGGCCAAATCCTCAAAAGGGATACGCAGGCGGAACTGCTGCCCGTCGGGAAAATGACGTCACGAGCATGCGCAGTACGGCCGACGCGGGAGCGCGCCTCATTTAAATTGTCATCGCCCCCTGCAGAAGAGGACCGCCTTGCGCCGGAGACATTTAAGTTACACGGCCTGAAATTTCTAGGTAAGTGCTTTGTGGATCGGGCACTTAGGTAGAAATTTTAAGTCAGTGTAACTTAAATGGGAAAAGATAAGTTAGGCAGGATTTTTGAGGATTTGGCCCCTAGAGTGGTGTCAGGGATGGTCTGTGTGGGCTCCTAGCCACACAATATATAGGTCTCAACTTGAGGATTCACTGATCACATTTTTTCTACAAATGTTTTCTTATTGTTTATCATTTATTTTATGCAATTATTAGTACTAGCCATTGATATTGCACCTGATATTGCACTTGGTTAGCAACTGCATTGCATACTATTTTATCACTACTAACCACAAACTTCACTTCACCTACACTTAGGTGTAGAGGTGAGGGCACATTTATAGCAGACACAGAGTGATTGTTAAGGTTGATGAATCTGGCAGCAGAATTCATGATTCATGTTGGTTTGAAGGGGGGTAGCCTATGTAGAAGTAAGCCAATGAAAAGGGAGTTGCAGTAGTTGAGGTTAGAGATGACCAGGGAGTAAATTAAGACCTTTGTTGTGTCATTTTAGAGATGTTGCAGAGGTTGAGACGGTAAGATTTGGACAGTGCTTGGATGTGGGGCTTAAAAGAGAGTCCAGGACTACACCTAGGATTTTGGCATGCAGGGATAGGCTGATAGTTGTGCCATTGATTTTGACAGAGATCAGGGGAAAGAGCACATGGTGGAGGAAAAAATTATAAGTTTGGTTTTGGATAGATTGAGTTTGAGGAAGTGGTGTGATATACAGACTGATATATCTGTTAGTAAATGAGTGATACATGAGGAAACTGAGGGAGTGAGCTGAGGTGTAGAGAAATTGATCTGGGTGTCGTCAGATGGTATTGGAAGCCATGGGAGGCTATAAGCCAACTCAGGTAGGAGGTGTATATTGAAAATAGGAGAGGTCCAAGAGCAGAACCTTGGGGGATCCCAACAGAGAAAGGAAGAGGGAGGAGGAAGTAAAATTGTAAGTAAGGTGCAGTTGGATAAGTAGGAAGAGAACCAGCAAGGAGTACAGTCAAATAGACCAAAGGCATGGAGTTTTTTGAGGATGGGGGGGTGTTCAATTGTATCAAAGGCAGCAGAATGGTCCAGAAGTACAGAATTGTGTCCATTGGTTTTGACCATTAGTAGCTAATTTGTTACTTTTAGGAGAGCAGTTTCTGTGGAGTGTTGAAAACGAAATCCAGACTGAATGGGATCAAGAAGGCTATTCTCAGCAAGGTGATTGCTCAGTTGGTTGTAGACCAGGGGCCGGATTTAGAAAGATGATCGCATCTTTCTGCGGGCGTAACGTATCTCCGATACGTTACGCCGCTGTAACTTTGGGCGCAAGTTCCATATGCAGGAAGAACTTGGACCCTTAGTTACGGAGGCGTAACGTATGTGTTGCGGCGTAAGCCCGCCTAATTCAAATGGGGATGTTGGGGGCGTGTTTTATTTAAATTTTACTTGACCCCGCGTTTTTGAAATTTTTTTTAATGGCGCATGCGCCGTTCGTAAAATATCCCAGTGTGCATTGCTCCAAAGTACGCCGCAAGGACGTATTGGATTCGACGTGAACGTAAATGACGTCCAGCCCTATTCGTGAACGACTTACGCAAACAACTTAAAATTTTCAAAACTCGTCGCGGGAACGACGGCCATACTCAACATTAGCTACGCCTCATATAGCAGGGGTAACTATACGCCGAAAAAAGCCTAACGCAAACGACGTAAGAAAATGCGCGGGCGGGACGTACGTTTCTGAATTGGCGTAAATACCTAATTTGCATATTCCTCGCGTAACTATACGGAAGCGCCACCTAGCGGCCAGCGTGATTATGCAGCCTAAGCTACGATGGTGTAAGACACTTACACCAGTCGGATCTTAGGGATATCTATGCGTAACTGATTCTCTGAATCAGGCGCATAGATACGACGGCCCGCACTCAGAGATACAACGGCGTATCAGGAGATACGCTGTCGTATCTTGTTTCTGAATCCGGGCCCAGATGTTCAAGGAGTTTTGATAAAAGAGGCGCAAGGACATGTGGCCTAGTTTGATTAGGGTCCAGTGAAGGCTTAAGGAATTGGTTGGGTCCAGTGAAGGCTTTTTAAGTATGGGGCTGACTAGTGCATTTTTTAGAAAGTTGGGAAAGATGCCAGAAGAGAGAGAGAGAGATTTAAGATGGGAGTTAGAGAGTGTAGAATGGAGCCAGATGGTGCAAAAAGAGAAGAGTTGTACTACACTAGGTAGCGACATGGCGGACTTTAGAGGGCAATCACAGGGACATTTATCATTATAAAAATAAAGTTTAATTACAAAATGGTACATATACAAATAAATTTCATATTAAAAAATGTTATCCAAAGAGAGAACATAGATACATATTTGAGCAATAGAACGTCTCGCCGACGCGTTTCGCCTTACGGCTTCTTCTGGACGAGTTGTATGGTTTTATAACACGGAAGTATTGCTACTTGTATGTGTCTGAAAGAAAATTGTACACTTATAACATACAGATAACATAAAGACATAATCCAATAAAATATTGAGAGCCAGCATGCAATAAAACCAAATATAGTACCAATTGAGTTGGTGGTCATCCGCATCCATCACAAATCATTGGAGTAGTACCACAAATAAGTACGTAAGCTGTTAAAATAAAGAAAAATAACCAGAAACAGAAAAGCAGTGTATACCTAAATGTATATATAGCTCTATATATGTGTGGACATTATGCGCCCATATGCGTGCATATTATTAAGCTTGAGCAAGCAAAAAAGGGGGGGGGGGGGGGGGGGGGGCGATGAAGAACCTACCCGGGTAACGAGGAGGAAACGATCTCCTGATGGTATGGGAAGCCACAATAGTAGTAGGTTCTAAGAGAAAATAGGGGGGCAAATGAATATATCTGTGCATATACTGGGACACAATGAGAATATATAGATAGCAGCCAAAAGGTTGTAAAGAATCAAATATCAAAAATGGCAAATATCAAAAATGGCTAAGGTACCTCAAAAATAGTATAAGAAGGCAACAACCGGGACCAGCAAGGCAGAAGACAGGTGGGAAAGACCTGGAGGGAAAATAGATTCCGTCGCTAGGTGACCACACTGCACTGTCCACAATAAAGGGCAGATCAAAGACTTAGGAACCTGTGTACAGAATAACCAGAGTAACCCATATGCACAGCAGATAGAAATAACAGATAAACGGAGATAAGGATAAAGTTTTACCTTGCCGCCTACAGAGTAGTGTGTGTCCCGGGGAGGTAGCAGCCTGTGCTCCACGCCGAGAAGACGGCTGGAGCTGGCTTTAAATAGGCCTAAAGACGTGGGCGTATCGCGTCAGAAAGACGCGATGACGTCATCGTCATAGCGCCAAGAGCTGCGGCGCATAAACATCAGAAGATCAGCTGAGGCTGAGTGAGCTATAGCCAATGAGCGTCTCTGCATCAGTGCTGACGCATGCAGCCACACCTGTCCATCAAAACGATACCCATCAGTTGGGCGTGACTGTAGGCGGGGCGGCATCGATCATAATCATAGATCATGCCGGCCCCCAGGCTGAAATAAAGGTAAAAGAAGCCGCATCAACAAGCCAGCATGAGCAGAAAGATAGATCGGGGCAAAGATATAAAGGATTAATGTTAGTTCAATGGCCCAATAGTGAAAGTCCATCACATAAAAGCAAAGGAATCTCGGCAGAAGTACCCCATTTGTAGTGGCTCAAGCAAACAATATAAACGCAGTGTAGTTAATTGACCACAAGGTGGCAGATAGAGAAGGGGACAAAAAGGCTTGTAACAACCAACACTGGTAACAATTAAGGAATCAGTTGCATGCTGACAGTCAATAGGACTAAAAACAGAAATTTATTCAAATATTACAACAAATAGATATTATACATTGTATCCAAATCCCTGATCAAAGATACTTGGAATTAAATTAGGTTGTCTCACATCCATATTTATACATATATATACATACATATTGGTTTTCAGAAGAAAGTTTATACAAAAGAAAAAACAGATTTGAAAAATATAAAATAAAAAACACAAACAAAAAATATTAAATAATTTCTCCTATATTATTTTAATTCCCTGGTGTATAAATATCCATTTATTCATATATCCATATAAAGGTATCCATATATTCTAGGAATCAAGTGTGGATACAGGACCCTATTCCTTATTCTCCCAAATACATAGGTACATTTCTAGAATGGAATGGAGATGGCATGTTTCAGCAATGGATATATCAACAGGGCATTTTTTGGGGAGGACATGTTAGGGGGCTCAAAGATTAACCACCTACCAAAGGTTGGCAAGGTGGTAATTAGTGGTGCATAGTGTGGTTAGATATTCAGAAAGGATTTGAAACTTAGGGCGTCGTTGAGGCCTGGAAATTGGTTGGCGTGTAACCTATGAATCCAACGAGTTTCACATTGTAAAACACGTTGGTCAAAATTACCCCCTCGTGGATCCTCGTAAATACTCTCCAAAGCTGTAAATTTGAACACATTTGGTTCATACTTATGCCCAAACGCTATGTGATGGCCCATAGTGGTGTTCAATAGGCCATTAATCGCATAATAGGTGTGGTCTTTAATCCTTTTCCAAAAGGGTCTTATCGTTTTACCAACGTAAAAACAGCCACATTTACATAGGATTAAATAGACCACTCCTTTTGTTTGGCACGTGATGTGTTGCCTGATTGTGTGTCTTTGTCCATTTGGGAGTTGGGCATCAGTGCCCACTATAAGATACATACAAAAGTTGCATTCCCCACACCTATAGAGACCGGGCTTCTCACGTTTTTTATCGCTGGATCTGATGTAATTACTCGTGACCAGATGGTCACGAATCGATCTAGCCCGTCTGAAAGTGATTTCAGGCTTTGGCCCAATGTATTTTGTTAGTACTTGGTCGGATGTTAGTAGGTGCCAGTGTTTCTGTATTATTCCACGTGTTTCTACATGTTGGTTAGAGTATGTTGTAATTACTCTAGTAGTATTCTGGTCGGTTGGTTTTTGTCTGCGTAATAGAAGATCACCTCTTAATTTACCGTTAGCTTTAGCAAACGCTCTTTTCAAGCATTTTTTGCTGTATCCCCTCGCTCTCAGTCTTATATATAGGAGATCTGCCTCAGATTTAAATTTTTGATTATCTGAGCAATTCCGTCTGAGCCGTAAATATTGTCCAAACGGAATGCTCTGGACCAGAGACTTGGGGTGAGCACTGCTGGCGTGGAGGATGGTGTTACCAGCCGTAGGCTTCCGGTATAGAGATGTGCTTACATTGCCATCTTCTGAGATGTAAATGGTTATATCTAAGAAGGCCAGTTCGGTTATGCTTGAGTTCATCGTGAACTTCAAGTTGTAATCATTTTGGCCGAGTTTGGTCATGAAGATATCAAGGCCTTCTGATGATCCCGTCCAAAAAAGCAGGATGTCATCAATATAACGGTACCAACTCAAAATAAACGGTAGTAAATCAGAAAAGCTGTCACTAGAAAAAAGTTCTCGTTCCCACCCCCCCAGGTACAGGTTCGCATAGGACGGCGCGCAGCATGTGCCCATAGCGACTCCCTGTACCTGGAGGAAGTGGGACCCATCGAACGAAAAAATATTTTTAGTTAGAATATGTGCCAAGAGTTTAATAATAAAATCATTGAGTTTACAAGACTTTGGGCCTCTTTCAGTCAGGAATTTCCTAATAGTTTCCAAACCCTTAGAGTGTGGAATAGAGGAATACAAAGCTTCCACGTCGATTGAGACGAGGAGGCAACCAGAGGGTACAGTTAGATCATCTAGTGCCCGTAAAAGGTCGGGAGTGTCCTGGATGAAAGAGGGCATAGTGTTGACATGTGGTCTAAGATATTCGTCTACAAATTTGCTTGCACGTTCGGTTTTAGAGCCTATGCCAGAGACAATAGGACGACCCGGTGGATTATGCAGGTTTTTGTGGGTCTTTGGGAGTGAGTAAAAGGTCGGAATTTTAGGGTAAGGGACCTGAATACCATCGAACATAGGCTTGGTGATCAAGCCCTCGGAGAGGGCCGCTTGAATAGTATCATTATATTGCTGGTCGAATCTATCGATAAGATCGACCGGAACCGGTCTATACCAATCCCTATTCTTGAGTATATCCCAGCACATGTTACGGTAGTTCAGCTCGTTCATCACCACGACATTGCCGCCCTTGTCCGAGGGCTTGATCACCAAGTGAGGGCTATGGCTAAGATTAGCCAGGGCCTGGGTCTGGGCCGGGGTAAGATTTTTATCTGGGTGTAGACAGGGAGGCAAAGATTCAATGTCCTTAATTGCCTGCATTAGGAAGGCCCAAACATTGGGGTTTGTCTGTAGTGGAGGGAACTTTAACGATTTTTTCTTTACTGCTTTCTCTAGGGCGTCTAAATCGTTTTGGTAGCGGTTAAGTTGCACACGCTGTCCTATTGTTTCCTCAGATTCAAATGAATCTTCAAGTATTGAATTACCCTCATTTTCTTCTAATAGAAGAACCAAAGTTTTTAGGGCACGGAAATCCGCAACCGTAAATTCTTTCCATATGTCCTGTTGTATGATGTCCGTTTGTCTTTTACATCTCTCACTGTCGTACATAAAGTTGAATGTCAACTTGCGCGCGAACAGGTAAAGATCTTTTATAAGTTCAAATTTATTCAATCTAGGGTTAGGACAAAAACTGAGACCTAAACTAAGGAGATCAGTTTCTATTGTACTTAGAATGTAAGATGATAGATTGATTACCTCCAAGCGAGGACTATTATTGGCATCTGGTATATTCGAAGGTAGAGGTAATGCAACACTAGGGGTGTCAAGTTGGGCAGTAGTCGGATCGGTATAAGAGATGCGTGGAAAAAAGTGATCTATACGTCACTTTGGACCATCCCTCACCTTACCCTCCTTGTTAGCACTGACATGGGATTTAGCCATGTTTTGGGCTGTCTCTATGATATTCTGTCGCAAGTGGTCATCGGGTGTCAATGGTTTAGAAAAGGTAGGAAGATTCTCAGAGGAGACACCCGGTGCAGCGTGAGGAAACATGGAAACAGTGTGTGTTCCTACCGTTGCTAAGTCGCGGTTAGATGTATCCATTTGGATGTCAGTATTAGCTCCGTCTGATACGTCAGTGATATGTTTTTTACTCACGGTGCCCGATTGGTGCCCACCACCTTGTTGTTGCCGTTTCCTGGTCTGCCGGCCTCTTGTTCGTCCTTGGTCGCTGAATTTGGAGTTCTGTGAAATGAGAGAATTGGCAGAAGAATCAGAGTCAGCGTATTTGTCTTTCTCCCTATTCCTGTCTTTTTGATTAGGACCCTTCCTGTTTCTATTAGGTCCAAAGGTCCTATGCCCCCCACGTTGTCCATTGGTATTTGGCCAATTGTAAGCATATTTCCCTGCGAAGGCTAATTTGTCCCGCGATAGTTTTTCTTCCTTTTTGTTCAGCAAATCACTAGTAAAGGTCTGTATGTGTTCCTTGAGTCGTGTATCGTAGTTACCAAATTCGGGTTTATTGAGTATTTGACTATTTTCATCATAGATTCTTTTTATTTCGCAATCGACTATTTTTAACTCTTGCATATAATATTCTACCATTAGCTCCATCATTTTTTTGGAGCACATATAGAGGTTTTCTTCCCATCGGGCCTTGAGATCGTTATCTATGGCCCAGATATTTGGGAACACCTGTACCCTTAATCCTTTAGGGTTTAATCCACTGGTAATATATTGTTCAAAATATTTTATATGCCAGAAAAGACTCGATTTGCGTTCAAATGTTTGCAAAAGTTTTTGGTAAACTATTTCGTATTCAACCTCGTTGGATTTGGAAGTGGAACATGTTTTTTGAATCCCTATCATGAAGTCCTCCCAGTCATTGCCCGAGAAAGTAGCCATTGTCGCTGATATGTAGCCAATATAGCTAAGTCACACGGAGGTGTGAGCGAGCTATTAGGAATAAAGGGTAAATAAACCTAAGGTTTCTTGATAGTAATGTATAGAGGGATATAATAATATTATATTTATAACTATAAAAAGAAAAAAAAGAGAAAAAACCAATATATAGCAAGACAAAGGGATGTAGAAGGGGAGGGAGGGGAGCCAACTCCTAATAGAGGGTTAGCATACCCACGAGTGCAACAAGACAGATTGGTGTTTACCACCCAGGATAAGTTCAAAAAGGGTAGGGGAGGGAAATGACAATAAGGCACTCACATTGGCCCACATCCGAAATATTGGTTCAAAAAGAGAAGAGTTGTACTACACTAGGTAGCGACATGGCGGACTTTAGAGGGCAATCACAGGGACATTTATCATTATAAAAATAAAGTTTAATTACAAAATGGTACATATACAAATAAATTTCATATTAAAAAATGTTATCCAAAGAGAGAACATAGATACATATTTGAGCAATAGAACGTCTCGCCGACGCGTTTCGCCTTACGGCTTCTTCTGGACGAGTTGTATGGTTTTATAACACGGAAGTATTGCTACTTGTATGTGTCTGAAAGAAAATTGTACACTTATAACATACAGATAACATAAAGACATAATCCAATAAAATATTGAGAGCCAGCATGCAATAAAACCAAATATAGTACCAATTGAGTTGGTGGTCATCCGCATCCATCACAAATCATTGGAGTAGTACCACAAATAAGTACGTAAGCTGTTAAAATAAAGAAAAATAACCAGAAACAGAAAAGCAGTGTATACCTAAATGTATATATAGCTCTATATATGTGTGGACATTATGCGCCCATATGCGTGCATATTATTAAGCTTGAGCAAGCAAAAAAGGGGGGGAGGAGGGGGGGGGGGCGATGAAGAACCTACCCGGGTAACGAGGAGGAAACGATCTCCTGATGGTATGGGAAGCCACAATAGTAGTAGGTTCTAAGAGAAAATAGGGGGGCAAATGAATATATCTGTGCATATACTGGGACACAATGAGAATATATAGATAGCAGCCAAAAGGTTGTAAAGAATCAAATATCAAAAATGGCAAATATCAAAAATGGCTAAGGTACCTCAAAAATAGTATAAGAAGGCAACAACCGGGACCAGCAAGGCAGAAGACAGGTGGGAAAGACCTGGAGGGAAAATAGATTCCGTCGCTAGGTGACCACACTGCACTGTCCACAATAAAGGGCAGATCAAAGACTTAGGAACCTGTGTACAGAATAACCAGAGTAACCCATATGCACAGCAGATAGAAATAACAGATAAACGGAGATAAGGATAAAGTTTTACCTTGCCGCCTACAGAGTAGTGTGTGTCCCGGGGAGGTAGCAGCCTGTGCTCCACGCCGAGAAGACGGCTGGAGCTGGCTTTAAATAGGCCTAAAGACGTGGGCGTATCGCGTCAGAAAGACGCGATGACGTCATCGTCATAGCGCCAAGAGCTGCGGCGCATAAACATCAGAAGATCAGCTGAGGCTGAGTGAGCTATAGCCAATGAGCGTCTCTGCATCAGTGCTGACGCATGCAGCCACACCTGTCCATCAAAACGATACCCATCAGTTGGGCGTGACTGTAGGCGGGGCGGCATCGATCATAATCATAGATCATGCCGGCCCCCAGGCTGAAATAAAGGTAAAAGAAGCCGCATCAACAAGCCAGCATGAGCAGAAAGATAGATCGGGGCAAAGATATAAAGGATTAATGTTAGTTCAATGGCCCAATAGTGAAAGTCCATCACATAAAAGCAAAGGAATCTCGGCAGAAGTACCCCATTTGTAGTGGCTCAAGCAAACAATATAAACGCAGTGTACGCATATGGGCGCATAATGTCCACACATATATAGAGCTATATATACATTTAGGTATACACTGCTTTTCTGTTTCTGGTTATTTTTCTTTATTTTAACAGCTTACGTACTTATTTGTGGTACTACTCCAATGATTTGTGATGGATGCGGATGACCACCAACTCAATTGGTACTATATTTGGTTTTATTGCATGCTGGCTCTCAATATTTTATTGGATTATGTCTTTATGTTATCTGTATGTTATAAGTGTACAATTTTCTTTCAGACACATACAAGTAGCAATACTTCCGTGTTATAAAACCATACAACTCGTCCAGAAGAAGCCGTAAGGCGAAACGCGTCGGCGAGACGTTCTATTGCTCAAATATGTATCTATGTTCTCTCTTTGGATAACATTTTTTAATATGAAATTTATTTGTATATGTACCATTTTGTAATTAAACTTTATTTTTATAATGATAAATGTCCCTGTGATTGCCCTCTAAAGTCCGCCATGTCGCTACCTAGTGTAGTACAACTCTTCTCTTTTTGAACCAATATTTCGGATGTGGGCCAATGTGAGTGCCTTATTGTCATTTCCCTCCCCTACCCTTTTTGAACTTATCCTGGGTGGTAAACACCAATCTGTCTTGTTGCACTCGTGGGTATGCTAACCCTCTATTAGGAGTTGGCTCCCCTCCCTCCCCTTCTACATCCCTTTGTCTTGCTATATATTGGTTTTTTCTCTTTTTTTTCTTTTTATAGTTATAAATATAATATTATTATATCCCTCTATACATTACTATCAAGAAACCTTAGGTTTATTTACCCTTTATTCCTAATAGCTCGCTCACACCTCCGTGTGACTTAGCTATATTGGCTACATATCAGCGACAATGGCTACTTTCTCGGGCAATGACTGGGAGGACTTCATGATAGGGATTCAAAAAACATGTTCCACTTCCAAATCCAACGAGGTTGAATACGAAATAGTTTACCAAAAACTTTTGCAAACATTTGAACGCAAATCGAGTCTTTTCTGGCATATAAAATATTTTGAACAATATATTACCAGTGGATTAAACCCTAAAGGATTAAGGGTACAGGTGTTCCCAAATATCTGGGCCATAGATAACGATCTCAAGGCCCGATGGGAAGAAAACCTCTATATGTGCTCCAAAAAAATGATGGAGCTAATGGTAGAATATTATATGCAAGAGTTAAAAATAGTCGATTGCGAAATAAAAAGAATCTATGATGAAAATAGTCAAATACTCAATAAACCCGAATTTGGTAACTACGATACACGACTCAAGGAACACATACAGACCTTTACTAGTGATTTGCTGAACAAAAAGGAAGAAAAACTATCGCGGGACAAATTAGCCTTCGCAGGGAAATATGCTTACAATTGGCCAAATACCAATGGACAACGTGGGGGGCATAGGACCTTTGGACCTAATAGAAACAGGAAGGGTCCTAATCAAAAAGACAGGAATAGGGAGAAAGACAAATACGCTGACTCTGATTCTTCTGCCAATTCTCTCATTTCACAGAACTCCAAATTCAGCGACCAAGGACGAACAAGAGGCCGGCAGACCAGGAAACGGCAACAACAAGGTGGTGGGCACCAATCGGGCACCGTGAGTAAAAAACATATCACTGACGTATCAGACGGAGCTAATACTGACATCCAAATGGATACATCTAACCGCGACTTAGCAACGGTAGGAACACACACTGTTTCCATGTTTCCTCACGCTGCACCGGGTGTCTCCTCTGAGAATCTTCCTACCTTTTCTAAACCATTGACACCCGATGACCACTTGCGACAGAATATCATAGAGACAGCCCAAAACATGGCTAAATCCCATGTCAGTGCTAACAAGGAGGGTAAGGTGAGGGATGGTCCAAAGTGACGTATAGATCACTTTTTTCCACGCATCTCTTATACCGATCCGACTACTGCCCAACTTGACACCCCTAGTGTTGCATTACCTCTACCTTCGAATATACCAGATGCCAATAATAGTCCTCGCTTGGAGGTAATCAATCTATCATCTTACATTCTAAGTACAATAGAAACTGATCTCCTTAGTTTAGGTCTCAGTTTTTGTCCTAACCCTAGATTGAATAAATTTGAACTTATAAAAGATCTTTACCTGTTCGCGCGCAAGTTGACATTCAACTTTATGTACGACAGTGAGAGATGTAAAAGACAAACGGACATCATACAACAGGACATATGGAAAGAATTTACGGTTGCGGATTTCCGTGCCCTAAAAACTTTGGTTCTTCTATTAGAAGAAAATGAGGGTAATTCAATACTTGAAGATTCATTTGAATCTGAGGAAACAATAGGACAGCGTGTGCAACTTAACCACTACCAAAACGATTTAGACGCCCTAGAGAAAGCAGTAAAGAAAAAATCGTTAAAGTTCCCTCCACTACAGACAAACCCCAATGTTTGGGCCTTCCTAATGCAGGCAATTAAGGACATTGAATCTTTGCCTCCCTGTCTACACCCAGATAAAAATCTTACCCCGGCCCAGACCCAGGCCCTGGCTAATCTTAGCCATAGCCCTCACTTGGTGATCAAGCCCTCGGACAAGGGCGGCAATGTCGTGGTGATGAACGAGCTGAACTACCGTAACATGTGCTGGGATATACTCAAGAATAGGGATTGGTATAGACCGGTTCCGGTCGATCTTATCGATAGATTCGACCAGCAATATAATGATACTATTCAAGCGGCCCTCTCCGAGGGCTTGATCACCAAGCCTATGTTCGATGGTATTCAGGTCCCTTACCCTAAAATTCCGACCTTTTACTCACTCCCAAAGACCCACAAAAACCTGCATAATCCACCGGGTCGTCCTATTGTCTCTGGCATAGGCTCTAAAACCGAACGTGCAAGCAAATTTGTAGACGAATATCTTAGACCACATGTCAACACTATGCCCTCTTTCATCCAGGACACTCCCGACCTTTTACGGGCACTAGATGATCTAACTGTACCCTCTGGTTGCCTCCTCGTCTCAATCGACGTGGAAGCTTTGTATTCCTCTATTCCACACTCTAAGGGTTTGGAAACTATTAGGAAATTCCTGACTGAAAGAGGCCCAAAGTCTTGTAAACTCAATGATTTTATTATTAAACTCTTGGCACATATTCTAACTAAAAATATTTTTTCGTTCGATGGGTCCCACTTCCTCCAGGTACAGGGAGTCGCTATGGGCACATGCTGCGCGCCGTCCTATGCGAACCTGTACCTGGGGGGGTGGGAACGAGAACTTTTTTCTAGTGACAGCTTTTCTGATTTACTACCGTTTATTTTGAGTTGGTACCGTTATATTGATGACATCCTGCTTTTTTGGACGGGATCATCAGAAGGCCTTGATATCTTCATGACCAAACTCGGCCAAAATGATTACAACTTGAAGTTCACGATGAACTCAAGCATAACCGAACTGGCCTTCTTAGATATAACCATTTACATCTCAGAAGATGGCAATGTAAGCACATCTCTATACCGGAAGCCTACGGCTGGTAACACCATCCTCCACGCCAGCAGTGCTCACCCCAAGTCTCTGGTCCAGAGCATTCCGTTTGGACAATATTTACGGCTCAGACGGAATTGCTCAGATAATCAAAAATTTAAATCTGAGGCAGATCTCCTATATATAAGACTGAGAGCGAGGGGATACAGCAAAAAATGCTTGAAAAGAGCGTTTGCTAAAGCTAACGGTAAATTAAGAGGTGATCTTCTATTACGCAGACAAAAACCAACCGACCAGAATACTACTAGAGTAATTACAACATACTCTAACCAACATGTAGAAACACGTGGAATAATACAGAAACACTGGCACCTACTAACATCCGACCAAGTACTAACAAAATACATTGGGCCAAAGCCTGAAATCACTTTCAGACGGGCTAGATCGATTCGTGACCATCTGGTCACGAGTAATTACATCAGATCCAGCGATAAAAAACGTGAGAAGCCCGGTCTCTATAGGTGTGGGGAATGCAACTTTTGTATGTATCTTATAGTGGGCACTGATGCCCAACTCCCAAATGGACAAAGACACACAATCAGGCAACACATCACGTGCCAAACAAAAGGAGTGGTCTATTTAATCCTATGTAAATGTGGCTGTTTTTACGTTGGTAAAACGATAAGACCCTTTTGGAAAAGGATTAAAGACCACACCTATTATGCGATTAATGGCCTATTGAACACCACTATGGGCCATCACATAGCGTTTGGGCATAAGTATGAACCAAATGTGTTCAAATTTACAGCTTTGGAGAGTATTTACGAGGATCCACGAGGGGGTAATTTTGACCAACGTGTTTTACAATGTGAAACTCGTTGGATTCATAGGTTACACGCCAACCAATTTCCAGGCCTCAACGACGCCCTAAGTTTCAAATCCTTTCTGAATATCTAACCACACTATGCACCACTAATTACCACCTTGCCAACCTTTGGTAGGTGGTTAATCTTTGAGCCCCCTAACATGTCCTCCCCAAAAAATGCCCTGTTGATATATCCATTGCTGAAACATGCCATCTCCATTCCATTCTAGAAATGTACCTATGTATTTGGGAGAATAAGGAATAGGGTCCTGTATCCACACTTGATTCCTAGAATATATGGATACCTTTATATGGATATATGAATAAATGGATATTTATACACCAGGGAATTAAAATAATATAGGAGAAATTATTTAATATTTTTTGTTTGTGTTTTTTATTTTATATTTTTCAAATCTGTTTTTTCTTTTGTATAAACTTTCTTCTGAAAACCAATATGTATGTATATATATGTATAAATATGGATGTGAGACAACCTAATTTAATTCCAAGTATCTTTGATCAGGGATTTGGATACAATGTATAAATATCTATTTGTTGTAATATTTGAATAAATTTCTGTTTTTAGTCCTATTGACTGTCAGCATGCAACTGATTCCTTAATTGTTACCAGTGTTGGTTGTTACAAGCCTTTTTGTCCCCTTCTCTATCTGCCACCTTGTGGTCAATTAACTACACTGCGTTTATATTGTTTGCTTGAGCCACTACAAATGGGGTACTTCTGCCGAGATTCCTTTGCTTTTATGTGATGGACTTTCACTATTGGGCCATTGAACTAACATTAATCCTTTATATCTTTGCCCCGATCTATCTTTCTGCTCATGCTGGCTTGTTGATGCGGCTTCTTTTACCTTTATTTCAGCCTGGGGGCCGGCATGATCTATGATTATGATCGATGCCGCCCCGCCTACAGTCACGCCCAACTGATGGGTATCGTTTTGATGGACAGGTGTGGCTGCATGCGTCAGCACTGATGCAGAGACGCTCATTGGCTATAGCTCACTCAGCCTCAGCTGATCTTCTGATGTTTATGCGCCGCAGCTCTTGGCGCTATGACGATGACGTCATCGCGTCTTTCTGACGCGATACGCCCACGTCTTTAGGCCTATTTAAAGCCAGCTCCAGCCGTCTTCTCGGCGTGGAGCACAGGCTGCTACCTCCCCGGGACACACACTACTCTGTAGGCGGCAAGGTAAAACTTTATCCTTATCTCCGTTTATCTGTTATTTCTATCTGCTGTGCATATGGGTTACTCTGGTTATTCTGTACACAGGTTCCTAAGTCTTTGATCTGCCCTTTATTGTGGACAGTGCAGTGTGGTCACCTAGCGACGGAATCTATTTTCCCTCCAGGTCTTTCCCACCTGTCTTCTGCCTTGCTGGTCCCGGTTGTTGCCTTCTTATACTATTTTTGAGGTACCTTAGCCATTTTTGATATTTGCCATTTTTGATATTTGATTCTTTACAACCTTTTGGCTGCTATCTATATATTCTCATTGTGTCCCAGTATATGCACAGATATATTCATTTGCCCCCCTATTTTCTCTTAGAACCTACTACTATTGTGGCTTCCCATACCATCAGGAGATCGTTTCCTCCTCGTTACCCGGGTAGGTTCTTCATCGGCCCCCCCCCCCCCTCCTCCCCCCCTTTTTTGCTTGCTCAAGCTTAATAATATGCACGCATATGGGCGCATAATGTCCACACATATATAGAGCTATATATACATTTAGGTATACACTGCTTTTCTGTTTCTGGTTATTTTTCTTTATTTTAACAGCTTACGTACTTATTTGTGGTACTACTCCAATGATTTGTGATGGATGCGGATGACCACCAACTCAATTGGTACTATATTTGGTTTTATTGCATGCTGGCTCTCAATATTTTATTGGATTATGTCTTTATGTTATCTGTATGTTATAAGTGTACAATTTTCTTTCAGACACATACAAGTAGCAATACTTCCGTGTTATAAAACCATACAACTCGTCCAGAAGAAGCCGTAAGGCGAAACGCGTCGGCGAGACGTTCTATTGCTCAAATATGTATCTATGTTCTCTCTTTGGATAACATTTTTTAATATGAAATTTATTTGTATATGTACCATTTTGTAATTAAACTTTATTTTTATAATGATAAATGTCCCTGTGATTGCCCTCTAAAGTCCGCCATGTCGCTACCTAGTGTAGTACAACTCTTCTCTTTTTGAACCAATATTTCGGATGTGGGCCAATGTGAGTGCCTTATTGTCATTTCCCTCCCCTACCCTTTTGGAGCCAGATGGTGAATGTAGTATTTATGAGGGAATAGGACCCAGAAGGCAGGTGGTAAGCAAGTAGTTTAGCAACCTTGTCTATAGTGGTGGGGTTGAATAAGGAAAGTAATGATGATACCTGTGGGCATGAAGTGTAATATGTGGAGGATATCTGAACATCAGAGATCTCCTCACAAATTGTATCAATCTTCTGTTTGAAGTTATTGGCAATCTCCTGGGCAGTGAGTGAGTTAGTGGGTGAAGGTAGAGAAGAGAAGGGATGATAAGTTGTTAATCAGAGTGATAAACTAGGTCTGCTTGGCAGTGAGGAGGTTGAAATTGTATTTTTGGAGGGAAAATTCATATTGGTTGAAATCCTTCTGAGACTTAATCTTAACCACAGGCGCTCAAGAGCAAGTCTATGTTTTTTCAAACTTCTAGAGTCATCTGTTTGCCAAGGTTGAAGGGTTCGGGGCCTGATTCTGTGTGTAGTGAGGGGGGGGGGGCAGTGTGTCCAGGGAGGCTAAAAGTGAAGAATTATAGACAGAAGTGGCTAGGTCAGTGCAGAACAGGGTTGAGATTTTGTCATAGAGGTGGTCGGTACCAGAGTAGAGAAGAGAAGGGTTGAGATGGTGTAGGTTTCTACAGATAACTGTTAGGCCGGGTACTCACGACCAAACATGTATGGTGAAAGCGGTCCGTCGGACCGTTTTCACCATACATGTCTGCCAGAGGGCTTCTGTATGATGGTTGTACACACCATCGTACAGAAGTCCGCGCGTAAACAATACGCGGGGCGTGTCCGCGGTGTCGCCGCGTCGATGACGCGGTGTCGCCGCGACAATGACGCGGCAACGTGGGCGGCCCGCCTTTAAAATGCTTCCACGCATGCGTCGAAGTCATTCGACGCATGCGAGGGACGGCGGGCGCCTGGACATGTACGGTAGGTCTGTACTGACGACCGTACATGTCCGAGCGGGCAGAATTCCAGCGGACTGTTTTAAAACAAGTCCAGGAATATTTGTCTGCTGGGAAAAGGCCCGGCGGGCAAATGTTTGCTGGAATTCGGCCCGCTCGCGCCCACACACGACCAAACATGTCTGCTGAAACTGGCCTGCGGGCCAGTTTCAGCAGACATGTTTGCTCGTGAGTATGGGGCCTTAGGCAGTTGGAGGGAGAGGAGGGAGAGGAGGTGGAGGAGAGGGAGAGGGAGAGGGTGAAACTAATAAGGTAGTGATCAGAGAGAGGGAAAGGATAGTTGGAGAGGTTGCACTGAGTGCATAGGTAGGAGAAAAAAAAGCTTTTCTTTAGTTCTTTAGGTTCATGGACATATGCACTTTGTCTAAACACTGTGGGCTAGATTCATCAAGCATTTATGGCGGCGTATCTCCAGATAAGCCGCCGTAATTTCAAATCTGCGTTGGCGGATCGTTACGCCGATTCTCCAAGGCAGATACGTCTAAAAATAGGCTTCCTCCGCCGACGTAACTTGAATGCGGCAGTGTATAATTGTATGCAATATTACGTTGGCTGCTAGGGGCGCTTCCGTTGTTTTCGGCGTAGAATATGCAAATTACCTAGCTATGCCGATTCACAAACGTACGTACGGCCGGCGCAATTTATTTACGTCGTTTACGTTAGGCTTTTTCTGCAATTAGGAGGCGCAGCCAATGTTAAGTATGGACGTCGTTCCCGCTTCGAAATTTGAATTTTTTACGTCGTTTGCGTAAGTCGTTTGCGAATAGGGCTGGACGTAATTTACGTTCACGTCGAAACCAATACGTTGTTGCGCCGTACTTGGGAGCAATGCACACTGGGATATGCACATGGACGGCGCATGCCTGTAGTAGAAAAAGAGAACATAACCCTACCATAATCCAACCACTTGGAATTTTAAAAATAGTAACTTGGCCTACAAGATTTACCCCAGATGGAATCAATGAGTAAGGGGTTGATTAAATGAAAGCAAAGGGGCTGTTCACCTTAAAAAAGGAATTTCACATTGCACTGGGGCTTTCCCTTAGCTTAGTGAATGCGCCTCCTATTTGGTGGTTTATCTTTACGCCGGATGTACGCCTTACGTAAACGGCGTATACTCATGCGACGGGCGCAAATACGTTCGTGAATCAGCGTATCTCGGTCATTAGCATATTTGACGCGTAAATCAATGGAAGCGCCCCTTGCGGCCAGCGTAAATATGCGCCCAAGATACGACGTCGGTCGGATGGAGCCGAAATTCAGGCGTATCTCCTTTGCAGAATCAAATGCATAGATACAACGGCGCATCCATGGACTTACGTAAGTCGTACGTGAATGGGGCTGAACGTAGATTACGTTCACGTCGTAGGCATTGAGCCGTCATATCTTAGGGCGTAAATTTGACGTGATTCTGAGCATGCGCGTGCATGCGCCGTTCGTTCGGCCCTCCATTTACATGGGGTCACGGTTAATTTAAATGTATCACGCCCACTACCTGCCTACTTTGAATTAGGCGGGCTTACGCCCATTTACGATACGCCGCCATAACTTAGGGAGCAAGTGCTTTGTGAATACTGGTCTTGCCTCTCTATGTTACTCCGGCGTATCGCATATGAGCTGCGCTACGCTCGCTCAAATATATGCCGCTCTACCTGAATCCGGTTATATATGTCTAATAAACTTGGATAACATTGGATCAAAATTTGGATAGTTTGTAAAGGCAGATCTAGTTATACCTGTAAAATGCAGGTCTACACTAAAAAACAACTAGGTGGTTCAGCAAAAAAGAACTAAGAAATGCAGGTCCTAAGGTCACAATATCACATGTGACATTTTTTTTATGTTTTACAGAATAGGAGAAAAAAAGGGGAAGCAGCCATGTGAGGAGAAATAGGTCAAAGTTCCCCAAAAAAACTTTGATTGTGGTGAAAAGACCTGTAAACCCCTTCATGTTTACTTTCACTGACACAACAATACTGCTGTTATGCTGCCATAAAATAATACAAATATCCTTATTATGAGCACTATGCAGGCAGTATATTAAGTTTGAAATGATCCTAAATTACAATATCACCAGAGCAGTGGGGAAAAATCTTGAGTGACAGCAATGTACAAGGTTCAGTGAATGACTGAACAATGTCCACGTGTAATGTTCTACAATATTGCTTATGTTTCTGCATGCAATGCCTATATCATATTTTATTTTTTGAATGCTCAATATATACTGCAATCTGGGACCACACTGTATGTTTTAAATACCAATGTATGATTTACTAGACAGGTTTAGGGATCATGTGACCTATATATAGAGTAAATAGATCCAAATGTTCATGCAATCTTGAATGGAAGGCATGCCATAGTGCTTTATGCCTGTTCTTGTGCATTTTGTAATAGACTGTATAGTAAAATAGCACCATAAAGGCATTGTAGCAATTCTAGGAAAAAAGAAGCAGAATATACATGTGTACAGTACTTAGCAAATAAGACTGAACTCACCTATACATAGCATTACAACCTGTACAAGTACAATCAGCAAATACTGCACCCACCTTAAAATAAATAACTGTATTTTCCATTTAAAGGCTAAATGCATCATACAATTACTTTACATGTGCATTATAGAGCATTTATTAAGGGGGAGGTTCACATTGGAACAAACAAGTTCCTATGAGGAGCAGTTTTGACAGAACATTCATTTGAATAGGATGAAATTTGCTCTGAAACATGAAAAAAATAGTGGAAACACTACTTTTTTCAGAAAGTGTCAAATCACTACCCATAGTAATGTGGTACCATGTGAATGTCTGCAAGATGGATTTGGGATGCCAATAACAACTCATTGGCACCCACATGATTTTCGTAAGATCATCAAATTCATTTGTGTTTTGGTGTGAACCAAAGGAGGAAACAATGGGCCAGATCCACAAAGCACTTACGCTGGCGTATCTCGAGATGCGCGGCGTAAGTGTAAATATGCGCCGGCCTATCTATGCGCCATATCCCCAAAACGAGATACGCCTGAAAACCAGATTTTTTTTCGACCGACGTAATATTTCTAAACCGGCGCATCGTGGGCGCAAAAATACGCTAGACGCACCATTGTTTTGCTATGCAAATATGCAAATGAGGGAGATACGGCGATCCACAAAAGTATGTTTGTCCGGTGCAAGCTACGCACTGTGCGCATCTGCTGTACGTCTGGTCTAAAGTTACCCCTCATAAAAGCAGCTTTAACTTTGCACCAGACGTGTGCAGGTCAGCTAAAGCACCACCGTTAGGGACGAGCTGAGCAGCCACACTTGCAGGACAACAATCTGTATGCCAACATGCCAGGGGCATCCATGGTCATAGCTATACTACTGGCTTTAGATGCGCGCAGAAGGAGGAGGGAACGGGAGAGGATATACCGACCACGCATAAACGTCTTTGGCATGTGAGATTCTGAGGTGTTTCGCATCTTCAGATTCACCCCTACTGCCATCATGGAATTAACCACAACCCTGAAAGATGACATCACCAGCCAGACACAACGCTCACATTCAGTGGAGCCACTGGTCAAGGTACTGGCAACACTCCATTTCCTTGCCAGTGGCTCTTTTCAGCATACAAGTGGAGTGGTGGCTGGGATGGCACAATCCTCCATTAGCAGATGTGTGCACCAGGTTGTCCCCGCAATCCTCAGACGCATGGCTAACCAAATCATCAGACCCACCCAGGAGGACCTGCGGGTGAAGGCAATGCGTGATTTCTACAGAATTGCCAGATTCCCACGCACCGTGGGGGCCATTGATTGCACACATGTGGCACTACGGCCCCCCCGTGAGACAGAGCACCTATACCGCAATCGGAAGCACTGGCATTCCATCAACGTACAGGTGATAGCCGATGCCCAATGCCTCATATGGCACGTCCGTGCCAAACACCCAAGATCCAGCCATGACAGCTACATATACCGTCAAAGCCCCATCCCAATGGAATTCAAACAGAACATGTATGGGGACAGCTGGCTGGTTGGTGAGTGACATGGGTGTCAGGCATGACTGTCCCCCCCCATGATGCAGACATCACGAGGGGCAAATGCATGACTAACATCCTCCGGTCTTTTCCCTTCAAGGTGATGGAGCATATGCACTTGGACCCCATCTCATGACTCCATTCCGAAAATCCCCAAACCCCAGGAGAGCAAAGATACAATGAAGCACACGTACGTACCCGTGGAGTGGTGGAACGCACCTTTGGCCTCCTGAAGTCCTGTTTCCGATGCCTGGATAAGTCTGGGGGTACCCTGTTGTATTCCCCAAACTTTGTGTGCAAAGATGTGGCGATCTACCTGAATCTGGCCCTATATTTCTGCCAGAAGAACACTGGCTGAATATCATCATGTAAAGTGGCCATAACCCTTTCTGGCCTGGCAAAATACTTTCTGGAAGCCAATGTACTTCATGATGAACCACCATGAGTGAGGACATGTTCTAGGTAAGATACATTGCCTGGTTGATGAGGACTTGCCATTTCTCAGTCTCAAAATGGGGAGCTGCCAGCAGCTCTGGCATAGTGTCCCCCAGGCATTTGAGATACAACACAGCACAGCAGCATTTAGTCTGGGATATTTCATATACTCAAAGATGCTTGAGAGTGAATTCTGGGTCCAAGGAGTCAAAGTATGAATCCATAAAGGAAGAGTCGGTACAAGTAATCATGCTGTCATGATTGGACAAGAAACATAGCAGCACCACATGCTCCAGTGGTGTGCCTCACCCTGCATCCTTCACAGCCACTACAAGATTAACCCAGTGTGCCATGAAAGATATGTAGCATATCTGCCTATATTTACTAAACTATGTACCCATGGTCACATGTACCATGCTGCTGACAGAGTGGTGCAGCAACCAAGACACATTACATTTGAAATGCTAATGGATGGCAAGGATGGCCCCACTGGGCAATATAATACAAGCTGGCAACCTGCTACTTTGGTGTAGCACAGACCATAAACTTGTAGAAGAGTTGATTTCCTGAGCATGGTAAGTTCAGCTGAAAAGCTGTCAGTTTTGCCTCCTGGCATTCAAGTTGTACAGTCCATGAAGGTAAAAATCCTGCTCATTTATGTCAGTCTTTAGCTCCTGCAGATTTCTTCCAAGCTGATGTGGTCCCCACAGCCTCTTCTTTCTTCCACTCAGGTGGTCAGATGCTTTCAGACATCATCAAGTGCAATGCAGAGCCATCAGCCCTGCACTAAATATGAGAATATCATGGGACAGTCCAGAGAATCAGGGATCAGATAATTAAAAATGCTTTTCCGTATCCCTAGACCTAAACAAGCATGTACCCATTGCAGTGCAGGCTCAGCTCTACTGCAAGGGAGGATTTTCACTTTCAATGTAGATAGCCTTTAAGATGTTGGGGAAATTAAGCTCTTTTGCTTCAGCAGCTGCAGAAAAGACACTCTCCTTGGGAAGAATAGTGATGGATATGGCAAAGTGGGTGTAGGAGAAGTCTGCAACGGTTCAAGCCTTCATTTTACCCTCCTTACTATACCCTAGTGACCCTCTTCTCTGTTTTATGTGACATATCTTAAATTCCTTGTGAGACTTCCCTTCTTTCACTAGAGGAAACAGAAGTTGAAGTGAATGCAGAATGAGAATGTTGCGGGGAGTGGTAAGATGCAGAAAGTGAGGAATGAGGAGTAGGAGTGTGGGACTTTTGCTGTTAACTCATCTCATTGAAGTGCTGGTCCTACTTAGTTCTTTGCTACAAAGTCATGTGGTACCTAAACAGTTAATACACTGAAGACTACAGATGTTCTAACAGTAGCAGATACAATAAAGATATCAACACTGTAGAGTTTTCTGGACTGGCCCTGGGGATAGCAGAGATCTGTACCAGTGTCACAATAACGACAGGTGACTGTTCCCTCCTGTTCTCTGCAAACTACTTCTGGATGAAAATTTCCCATTGCTGCTTTTTTTTTTCCAGTCCCTCACAACTGTCCTCCATTTAACTCAGTTGTGCCCATGAACTCTCTGCCACCATCTTCTCATCGCTGAAGCCCAATTTCCAGTAAGTTCCAGCTGCCTGAACATCATTTCTACTTGCTGCTCCCTGCCCAGTGTCCTCTCACTCTGTGGTCATGATGATCTACCTCATCTTCAATATTTTGAAGGAAGAATGAATGCCTGCACATGATCAAGATCATCCTCCTGTGGTAAAACATTGATTGTGTGATCAAATAGGTTTGCTGTTTTCTCATTGTCAGTTAGCAGGCTTGGATTAGAAAAGGAGGGGTAGAAGAAGAGGGCAACTTAACAGCAGTTGTACACAAATTTGTGCCTGTGGAGGGAAGAAAGCAAGGCTTTGTCAACTACTCAACTACCTCCTGCATGTGCTTTGGCTGCATAGTATTCCACTCTCATATAGAAAAGGCAGATTGGCCCTGCCTCTAGATATGGCCCAAGCAGCTTTTTACTTTAAAAATTTGCTTTCCCCCTTACTACCTCCATATGCAAAACCTTTGCCTTTTATTTTAGTCCTGTCTGACATTTTTAATAAAGGGGCTTTCTTTAATTTAATGGTAGTGATGGCAATAGGTGGAATAATTGTGTGGTGCTTTAGTGCACAATACTGTACTGCACAAGTGTGTGGTGATGTGCTGCAAACAAAGTGCAAAGCAAAAATAAAATAAAACTCCCCCTCCAAAAATAAAAGCTAAAATACTAAGGGGCAGATCCACAAAGCGAGTACGCCGGCGTATCTACTGATACGCCGGCGTACTTTCAAATTTCCTGCGTCGTATCTTTGTTTTGAATCCTCAAAACAAGATACGACAGCATCTGGGTTAGATCCGACAGGCGTACGTCTTCATACACCTTCGGATCTAAGATGCAATTCTTCGGCGTCCGCTGGGTGGTGTTCCCCTCGTTTTCTGCGTCGAGTATGCAAATTAGCTATTTCCGAACGATCCACGAACGTACGAGCGGCCGTCGCATTCTTTTACGCTGTCTCTTTCCGGCGTATAGTTAAAGCTGCTGTTTCGTGGCGTATAGTTAAACCTGCTATGTTAAGTATGGCCATCATTCCCGCGTTTATTTTGAATTTTATTTTTTTCGTTTGCGTAAGTCGTCCGTGAATCGGGATGGACGTAATTTACGTCCAAGTCAAAACAATGACGTCCTTGCGACATCATTTAGCGCAATGCACGGCGGGAAATTTAGGGATGGCGCATGCACAGTTCGTTCGGCGTGGGGACGCGCTTCATTTAAATGAAACATGCCCCCCTACTCACCGATTTGAATTCCGCACCCTTACGCCGCGAGAGATACACTACGCCGCCGTAACTTACGGCGCAAATTCTTTCTGGATTCAAACCAAAGAGAAGTAAGTTACGGCGGCGTAGCGTATATCAGATACGCTGCGCCGGGGCAGATCTTTGTGGATCTGCCCCTAAGTGACAACAATTTTTTTTAACCTAGTAGGAAATAAAAAATAAAAGTGAAAATAAAAACACTCCAAAAAACATCCACATAAAAAAATGCAGATGGCTCCACATCTAAACAGTAACAGATGTTGTTGACACACACACAAAGGTAGTCCTAAAAATACCTTTTGGTTCTCTGAATTGTTAGCTCTATCTAGTAATCTACTCAACACACACTGACAAATCTCTGCTGGGAATCCACTTGTATATAATGAGGGGTCTAAAACATAACAAACCTCAAATGAAACCCAGTTGAAAGGTTATGCAGTGCAATCTAGGTATGGTTTTGCTGACTAAGAAGAATCTTTAATAATTTTAATGTTGTTCTCAGCAATTTAAAATTTTCTAGTTTGACAGTACTTAGAGTTTTTTTTTTCTTGTTATATAAATTCTGATGATAAGTTTTGAGACTTAAAGCAATGTGTTGAGTTATGTTGAGCTTAAGAGATTTTATGTCACATGCTAACACCTAGTTAGCATAAAATTTGCATGTCATTATAATGGAAGACTGCTAAGCTTAGCGTTATGCTTCAAATGCAACATTAACCTATCCTAGCATTACTTTAGTAAGCTCAGTGAATCCTAGATTAGCATTAATTATTTTAACAGACTTTTTCTCTGTTGTCCTTTGAATCTTGTAAATCTAATAGAGCAAAAAACATTATGAGCCACAGGAGAACAGAATATTTAAAATGTTCATAAGTAGGGTGTTCTGATCAAGGCAATGCAAAGCAGGGTGCTTAATTTGTAAGCAATAAAAACTCACATTTCAATTGAGTTTCTTAGTGACAAATCCGAGTTTTAGTATCAATATGTTATGTGGTAAAATGCTGAAGATTAGGTTTGTATTTGCATTCCTTACAGCCGGAAGCAAGTTTGTTCTATGCAAAAATTGCAGTTGTGAATCTCCAGCAGTGACATCAATGGCAGTTAAACAAAAATGCATAGAAGGACAATAAAGCGGAATTAAGTTTTAACCATAAAGAAATAAAACATAATGTAAAAAAAAAAAAAATGCTTCCTTTCCTTTAAAATAGAGTTTATACATTAATATTTCTACACTTCGCTTGAAGATATGGCGAGTAACCGTTTGAGCATGTCAGTGTACATGTGCTGTGCGGGCTCTATCCTTCTACAGCAGCAGCCGTGGCTGTGCCCTAGGTTATCTAGTTTGCCTAGTGGTAGCATTGGCCCTGCCTATAAGGCCTCGTACACACGGACGGACTGTCCGATGAAAACGGTCCGCCGGACTGTTTTCATCGGACATGTCCGCTCGGAGATTTCTGTCTGATGGTTGTACACACCATCAAACAGAAATCCGCGCGGACACGATACGCGGTGACGTGGCCGAGCCTTCGCCGCGATGATGACGTGGCGACGTGCGCGGCCCTGGAAGTTCAATGCTTCCACGCATGCGTCAAATCACTTCGACGCATGCGAGGGCTTTCAGCCGAGCGGACATGTCCGGTGAGTCTGTACAGATGACCGAACATGTCCAACGGACAGGCTTCCAGCGGACATCTTTCTTAGCATGCTAAGAAACATTTGTCCGCTGGAAACCTGTCCGATCCGCCGGAAAATTGTCCGGTCGGACGTACAGATGACCGAACATGTCCGCTGAAACTGGTCTGCGGACCAGTTTCAGCAGACATGTTCGGTCGTGTGTACAGGGCCTTAGCCCTTTTACCATTTTGATTGTTTCTGTTCTCTCACTTGTCATGATCCAGTTGATGCTTACTTACTTTTTCAGAACCCAGGATAGTATTAACGTAGTACTAATGCCTCACATTTTTTATTTGTGTTACATTAGTATGGAACAATGAAACAGAAGACAATAAGGGGCCTTTTTTAAAAAAAAATGCTTTGCAAATGTCTCAACATTTGTTCAAGCATAACAAATATTTCACATAAAATGTGTAATATGTTTGAAATAGTTTCAGTGTTGCCTTTTGCAGGGAAAATGTAACAACCTCTAACTTTCGATCCTAGGAGAAAAATAGCTGAAGAATATTGAACCATGAGTGTTAATAAGCTAAGAACATGATATATATCCACTATGTACAGTCTATGGAGAATCTTGTGCAGACTGCTGAACGAATGGCGATTTGGATAACTGCAGTGTGTATAAAAGCCTTTAGCAGCATAGCTTCTGAATCCAACTACAAGGTACTAATGCACTGGTACTTGGTCCATGCCCGGATCTCTAAATACCTCCCATCATACCCTCCCAACTGCTTCCACCTCCACACTAGGTGGAATTGCCCCATTGTTCAATCTTTTCACGCTAAGCCTGAGGCTATAATCCTCGACAAAGTAACAAAATATGAGCACATGTGGCAGCCATAGGTCAATAACTTCCTCCCTCCTGATTTTGACAACTCAATACTTCTCCCCTATCCTACCCTCCCCCTATTTTTTTTGCATATAGGTATCGGTGTAGTCGCTCCTCCCTTTATCTCCCCCTTTCCCCTGGCAACATGCCAACACTCTCCCTTACTCTGTATTTGAGGTATGTGCGGCAACAGATACACAGTCAATATAATAACACAATGGGGCTGATTTACTAAAATCAATGGGCTGCGCTTAATTGGCACACCGGATGAATCCTTAATTAGGCGCATGAACCAGCGTAGCAGCGAGCGCAATGCAATTAATATGTAAAGCTGCCGCCGAACTCCCTTTAGAAGTCTACGGGATAAATCAAAAGTGTTAATTTTAAAGGTTCATATGCTAATTTTTGTCCTAAAAAGTTTTTGGGGACCTGAGTCCTGCCCCAGGGGACATGTATCAATGCTTTTTTTTATTTTTTAAAACGGCAGTGAACTTAATAATGCTTAAAGTGCAACAATAAAAGTGAAATATTCCTTTAAATTTTGTACCTGGGGGGCGGGGGGGTAAAGTAAGCATGTGAAATAGCGCATGTTTCCCCTGCTCAAAATGACATTCTGAAGGAAAAAAAGTAATTTAAAAAATCACTCGTGGCTATAATGAATTGTCGACTCCCGGCAATTCAGAGCAAATTCATTCTTAAAAAAAAAAAAAAAAAGCATGGGGTCCCCCCAAATTCAATTACCAGGCCCTTCAGGTCTGGTATGGATATTAAGGGGAACCACTGCCGTAAAAAAAAATGAAGTGGGGGTTCCCCCAAATATCCATACCAGGCCCTTCTGGTCTGGTATGGATTTTAAGGGGAACTCCACCCCAAATAAAAAAAAATGGCGTGGAGTTCCCCCAAAAATCCACACCAGACCCCTTATCCGAGCACGTAACCTGACCGTCCGCAGAAAAGAGGGAGGGACGAGAGAGCACCCCCCCTCTCCTGAACCGTACCAGGCCACATGCCCTCAACATGGGGAGGATGCTTTGGGGTCCCCTCATCCCCACAACCCTGGCCGGTGGTTGTGGGGGTCTACGGGCGGGGGGCTTATCGGAATCTGGAAGACACCTTTAACAAAGGGGACCCCCAGATCCCACCCCCCTGTGTGAAATGGTAATGGGGTACATTGTATCTCTACCATTTCACCAAAAAAAGTGTCAAAAATGTAAAAAAATACAATAGCCGGTTTTTGACAATTCCTTTATTAATGTCTTCTTTCCGCGCTTCTTCCATCTTCTCATTTTCTGCTTTCATTTGGGTTTCTTCCTCCATCTTCTTCTTCCTCTGCTTCTTTCTTGGGTCTTCTCATCCGCATCTTGCACCAGCTTCTTCCTACATCTTCTTCTTCCTTCGGTCTTCTCGTCCGCATCTTGCACCGGCTTCTTCTTCCATCTTCTTCTGCTTCCTTCGGTCTTCTCATCCGCATCTTGCACCGGCTTCTTCCTCCATCTTCTTCTCCTTCCTTCGGTCTTCTCGTCCGCATCTTGCACGGCTTCTTCTTCCCTGGACGATCCGCTTCCAATTGAAGTTCCCGCTGTGTGACGCTCCTGTGACCCGCCCCCTCTGACACACATGTACCACACAGAACTTTCTTATTTATTATGGCTTTCCCCATGGCGTCAGAGGGGGGTGGGATCACAGAAGCGTCACACAGCGGGAACTTCAATTGGAAGCGGACGAGAAGACCGAAGGAAGAAGAAGATGGAGGAAGAAGCCGGTGCAAGATGCGGACGAGAAGACCCAAGAAAGAAGCAGAGGAGAAGAAGAAGATGGAGGAAGAAACCCGAATGAAAGCAGAAAAAAAGAAGATGGAAGAAGAAGATGCGCGGAAAGAAGACATAAATAAAGGAATTGTCAAAAACCGGCTATTGTCTTTTTTTACATTTTTGAACACTTTTTTGGTGAAATGGTAGAGGTACAATGTACCCCATTATCATTTCACACAGGGGGGGGCAGGATCTGGGGTCCCCTTTGTTGAAGGGGTCTTCCAGATTCCGATAAGCCCCCCACCTGCAGACCCCCACAACCACCAGCCAGGGTTGTGGGGATGAGGCCCTTGTCCCCATGGGGACATCCTTCCCATGTTGAGGGCATGTGGCCTGGTACGGTTCAGGAGAGGGGGGCACTCTCTTGTCCCCCCTCTTTTCTGCGGCCGGCCAGGTTGCGTGCTCAGATAAGGGGTCTGGTGTGGAATTTTGGGGGAACTCCACGCCATTTTTTTGTTTAAATTTGGGGTGGAGTTTCCCTTAAAATCCATACCAGACCTGAAGGGCCTGGTAATTGAATTTGGGGGGACCCCCACTTTTTTTTTTTTTTTTTCATGAGCAATGACTGTATTCTTTATAGCCATGAGTACTTTTAAATTACTTTTTTTTTCCTTCAGAAATGACATCTTGTACAGGGACAGTTCTAAACATGCCAATAGGCCAGGATACAGTGTTGCTAATATGTATGAATGTGTGTTAGGAACCCCCACAAACACCACCCAATGTTAAATAAACACTTTTCTAATTTGCAAATAAGTATCATCTGCTCATTTTTTGGGGATGTCTGCACCCCTGATAGGGTGAAGAGTAGACACCTCACAAATTTTGACACTTTTTACTTCAAATTCATTCACTTCCTGTCACATAGCCAAACAGGAAGTGAGGGTAAAACCTTACTAATGTCTTTTCTTGGGGACACACAGATCAATCTAAATAGTTTCCCATTATGTAAATTGCACTCTAGCATTTTGCTGTGTACACCCCAAATTATTAGGGATCTTGGACTTTGGGGTCCATTTACTAAAGGCAAATCCACTTTGCACTACAAGTGGACAAGCAAGGAAGAAAAGAACAAAAAAAAACTTTTCTTCTACATGATTGGATGTTAAAATCATCAGTGCTTCCCCTCAGATTTTCAGCAACTACGCTTGTACTGCAAAGTGGCTTTGCCTTTACTAAACCCACAACTAACTAATCATTTGGGGTGTACACAGCAGTGCTGGAGTGCAATTTGCTTAATGGGGACACTAGTTAGATTGACCTGTGTGTCCCCAAGAAAAGAAAAGAAGGAGGGTGCACCGACCTTGTGCATTACCACTTAAAATGTATTATTAAAACAGAATAAAAAGCAATGGTCCTACTCACAAAGCAATCATAAGTAAGCGTTTTTTAGACAGCTGGTCTGGACATCACGGCACCTGCCAGTAGAACTTAAGACATCTGAGCTGTTCAGATGTCTGAAGTTCTACTGGCAGGTGCCGTGAGGTCCAGACCAGCTGTCTGAAAAGCGCTTACTTATGATTGTTTTGTGAGTAGGACCATTGCTTTTTATTATGTTTTAAAGTGGAGTTCCACCCATAAATATAACATTACATCAGTAGTTTTAAAAAATGTCATTAGTCCTTTACGAAAAAAAATAAAATGTTTTTAGATGCCTTCAAAGTGTTGTTGCTAGGCAGAATACTTAATCTTCCCACTTCCTGCACCTAGGTGCTTAATGCTTCCTAACCTACACCGCACAGACTCCTTGGAATGTAGTGGGTGTAACTTTCCAGGAGTCTGTGCACTCCCCAGTCTCAAAGAATCATGTGACTTGGATAGCACAGGTGCTGAAACCTGATCTGACACTGCTTGTGCAGCACTGAGCATGTGCGAGGTCTGCAAGGCTGAAATCCAGGAAGTCATACAGTCTGGCTTCATGATGCCCACACTTAAGATGGCCCCAGTCAATTTCTATTTTATAAAGTGTCTGGATGCTGTAACAACCTAACAAAATGGACCTTAGTTTCCAGACTAACTTTACTAGAATACATTAAGCTTGTGTATTACAGGGGTATTTATATTTAAAAAGTGAAATTGTGGCCGGAACTCCGCTTTAATAATACATTTTAAGTGGAAATGCACAAGGTCGGTGCGCCCTCCTTTCTTTTCTTTTCTTTTCATTTTAGCCATGTGAACACCCTTTGTTCTGTAGAGGGCTGCAAGACTTCTGACTTTGCCGTTAGACTATACTGCTGTACCCGGTTTGGCGAAACACCAGAGTGCAGGAGGTTTTGTGTTTCCCCAAGAAAAGACATTGGTAGGGTTTTAACCTCACTTCCTGTTCAGCTGTGTGACAGGAAGTGAGGCCAATTTGAAGAAAATGGACACAAAGCCCAACCCAAAAAACATGAGCAGGGGTTCTAACACTCACTTGGCTTCCCTCAAACACCCACAATTAGAATAGGATTGCCTTGCGCTAGATTTAAAGTGGGGGTTCACCATAAAATAATTATATACAATTACATCCAGCATACTTCGGATATGTAAAGTATGCTGGATTTATTTTTTTCGGGGCACATACCGTTTAAAAGTTATTTTTCATCCGACTTCTGGGTTCTCTTTCATGCGGGGGAATAGGCATTCCTAGGCAGCGGTGTAGATGATTGATGTGCTGTTATGGCGCATCACGCTTTCCGAAAATATCCGAGCTGGACTCGGCTCTGTACGGCGCCTGCGCAGTCAGCTCTACACGGCAGGCGCAGGCGCCGTACAGAGCCGAGTCCAGCTCGGATATATTCGGAAAGCGTGACGCGCCATAACAGCACATCAACCATCTACACCGCTGCCTAGGAACGCCTATTCCCTGCGGCAGAGAGAACCCGAACTGAGTGAAACAGAACTTTTAAACGGTATGTGCCCCGAAAAAAAAAAGTCCAGCATACTTTACATATCCGAAGTATGCTGGATGTAATGGTGAATAGCTGTTTTTTAGGATGAACCTCCGCTTTAAGCACAGTGCTGTAAAACAGCACTTCAAGCCTGTCCGCCAATACCCCCCCCCCCCCAACAGGCCATGATTGCAGGTTTTCCTTCATCTTGCACATGTGCTTTAAAAGACAGTCTGGACAGCAATTCTTGATAAGATAAATCCACAAAACATGTCCTGTCGGGGGTACTTGAGAACCACTGCAGTAAAAAGGAAAAAATACTTACCGCTTTGTATTTTTCCTTTCCTGGTGATTAAACATGGCAGCAAACAATCCATGCATGAAGGCACCAGGAAAAGAGCTTCAAGACAAAAATCCCACCTGTTTTGTTAGGCCATTCAGCCTATTTCAGCTGCAGCTGTCAAAATCTGTAGCATGAAAAAGTAACAAAAAAAACAACAAATTTTATTGGACAACAAAACAAGGAAAGCAAAAACAAACTGACAAAAAAAATCAAACAAAAATAAATAAATATAAAAAATAAAAATAAACATAGGTTCATTTGAGACAGTAAACAGAATATGGTTTATGCTTTGGAAATTAACAGGAAAAATCATGGGTCTTCAAACTACGACCCTTCCCATCATGCCTAGTTATGTCTGTGAATGTCAGTGTGTTACAATGCCTCATGGGATGTGTAGTTCTACAGCAGCTGGAGGGCCATAGTTTGAGGATCCTTGGGATAAATAGACCCACAGACATCTATTAAGGATTGAAACATTAATTAGTCACAACTAGAGTTGAGCGGACACCTGGATGTTCGGGTTCGGACCTGAACCCGGACTTTGAAAAAAAAGTTCGGGTTCGGGACCGAACTTTGACCCGGACCCGAACCCCATTGAAGTCAATGGGGACCCGGACTTTTGACTACAAAAATGTCTCTAAAAAACGAAGGGAAAAGGCTGGAGGGCTGCAAATGGCAGCAAAATGTCGGGAAGAGCATGGCAAGTACTGTGGAAATAAATGTGGATATGGAAATAACTCAAAATAACCAAAAAAAAATAAAAATAAAAAATATAATGATTTTGACCTTGGAGGACGAGGTCCATACAGTTTTGTTCAAAATTATTCAACCCCCCAATGCTGTAAAGGGTTTTAGGGAATTCAGTGTACATTTGTAATTTTATTCAGAATGAAATCCTACAATAGGGTGACCAGACATCCCCGGTTTCAGGGGACAGTCCCCGGATTGAGGACACTGTCCCTGGACAAAGTCTGTCCCCGGTTTTGTCCCCAGATTTTGTCACCTTATCCTACAAGGACTTCATAAACAACCATATGCAACTAAAATGATATCAATTGGTTTTGTAATACAGTATTAAATGCAAAATTCAAGGCAATGGGCACTGTTGAAACGCTACCTGGTCGTGGCAGAAAGAAGATGCTGACTTTTGACTGCTGTGCGCTTACCTGAAGCGTAGAGTGGAGAAAAGTCCCTGTGTGACTGCTGAGGAACTGAGAAAATATTTGTCAGATGTGGGTACTGAAGTTTCTGCTCAGACAATACGGCGCAGACTGCGTAATGAAGGCCTCTATGCCAGAACTCCCAGGCGCACCCCCATGCTGTCTCCAAAGAATAAGAAGAGTCGACTGCAGTATGCCGAAAGTAATGTGGGCAAACCACACACGTTTTGGGATTGTGTTTTGTGGACTTATGAATCAAAATTACAACTGTGTGGGCCCATGGATCAACGCTATGTTTGGAGGAGGAAGAACAAGGCCTATGATGAAAAGAACACCTTGCCTACTGTGAAGCATGGCGGGGGGGTCAATCATGCTTTGGGGCTGTTTTGCTTGTGCAGGTACAGGGAAGCTTCAGCGTGTGCAAGGTACCATGAATTCTCTTCAGTACCAAGGAGATATTGGATGACAATGTGATGCAGTCCGACACAAACCGTAGGCTTGGGAGACGTTGGAGCTTTCAACAGGACAATGATCCCAAGCATACCTCCAACTCCAGTAGAGCATGGTTGCTGATTAAAGGCCGGAACATTTTGGAGTGGCCATCGCAGTCACCAGACTTAAATCCGATTGAGAACCTCTGGTGGGACTTAAAGAAAGCAGTTGCAGTGCGCAACCCTAACAATGTGACTGAAGGTGGAAGTGGCGGTGGAGGAGGAGGAGGAGGAGGTAGCCAACACAGCAGGTTTTGGTTTTTAATAGATTTATTTTTTAAATTAGGGTAAACCCCAAAATAGTTAGACAGATCTAGGGTTGCTACCTCATCCCTTTAAACCTGAACACAGAGTTACACAGGTTCTGGGGCAAATTTAATGTCGATAGACTCGATAAGGCACCAAGTGAGTTTAATTAACAGCACCTTAATCAGCCAGAGAACCTGTGTAAATAATATGTTTTTGCTTTGAAAGGGATGAGATGGCAACCCTAGAAAGCTCAGAAAAAAACAATGGCTGGGTAAGGCCGGCCCGGTGTCTATTCTGTACAAGGTACGGACAACTCCTCTGGGATCCATGCCTGGTTCATTTTAATGAACGTGAGCTTGTCCACATTGGATCTGGACAGGCGGCTGCGCTTGTCTGTGATAACGCCCCCTGCCGTGCTAAATACACGTTCAGACAATACACTGGCCGCAGGGCAGGCCAGCACCTCCAAGGTGTAAAGGGCAAGCTCAGGCCATGTGCCCAATTTGGAGACCCAGAAGTTTAAGGGGGCATTGCCGTCATTCAGTACGTGTTGGGGTGTGCTGACATACTGCTCCACCATGTTGCTGAAATGCTGCCTCCTGCTAAAACGTTCCATATCAGCTGGTGGTGCTGTTTGTTGTGGCGTGCTGACAAAGCTTTTCCACATTTCGGCCATGCTAACCCTGCCTTCTGAGGTGCTGGCGGTGCCCTTGCTGCATTGGCGACCTCTTCCTCCTCCTCTGCCTTCACCTTCTGCTTCCACTGTGGCCCCGCTGCCAGGTGGGAATTGCACCAGCAGCGCGTCTAACAGCGTGCGCTTGTACTCGCGCATCTTGCGTTCACGCTCCAGTGAGGGGATTAAGGACGGTACATTATCCTTGTAATGGGGATCCAGCAGCGTGGCCACCCAGTAATCAGCACCTGTCATAATGTGCGAAACACGCAGGTCGTTGCGGAGACACTGCAGCATGTAATTGCTCATGTGCGCTAGGCTGCCCACAGGCAATGAAAAGCTGTCCTCTGTGGGAGGTGTATCATCTGTGTCCTCTGTATCCCCCCCAGCCACGCACCAGTAATGGCCATGAGCTGGTCTGGATGCCATCCTGCTGTGAACATGGTTCCTCCTCCTCCTCCATGTCTTCCTCCTCCTCATCCTCCACCGCGTCATCCTCCAGAACTGTGCCCTTGCTAGACAATTGTGTACCTGGCCTTTGTTGGTGCATGAACCCACCCTCGGAGCCACTTGTGAATGACTGCCCTGAAAGCCTTGCAAATGATCCCGATTCCTCCTCCTCCTCCTCCTCCTGTGCCACATCCTCTTCCATCATCGCCCGTAGCGTTTTTTCAAGGAGGCATAGGAGTGGGATAGTCACACTGAGAGCGGCGTCATTGGCACTGGCCATGTTGGTGGAGTAAGATAAAATAAGGAAAAAAAGTTGCGCTAACTGTAAATATTGTAAACCAGTAGCAGCTAGCACCAACAAAAGACAATATTGTGTACAAGGAATAAAAAAGAAAAAGTGCAGCGCTGAGTATTCAGTGAAATGAATCAAAAAATATGGTAAATAATCAAAGTTCAGTGAAAAATCAAAGAAATTTAAAAAAGAAAAAAAAGGGGGACACACCCCCAAGTAATGTGACAGGTAAATAACCTGAAAGGCAGCTAGAAAGTGAAATCTAGCTGGATAATGTGTAATATAAACACACCGTGATAAGTGAGGGGACACAAAAATAAATAATAATGAGAACCTCAAATGAAGTCCATATAATTTATACGTGTAACTCCAAAATGTAAATGTGATAGTCCAAGGTCAAAATGGCCTATACAGTCCAAAAAAATATATATATGCAATGTATTTCCTTTTTTGGAGTTGGTCAGAAGTTCTTTGTGGAAAAGACCAAATGACTGTAGAGGAATGGAAGATGTTGTGATCTTCTCAGGTATGGAACTCAGATGTTCTTAATAAGCAGTTGGAACCTCATCAGCAATCCATAATAGTATCCAAATAAACAAGTATAAAGATGGGTACTCTTACCGGAAAGTGTGGACATACACGTCAGCGACGGTATGTCAAACACGCATGTACGAGCTCCTAGGCAGCCGTGATGTCAATAGGGAAGCTGTTTGATGTGCCAGCCTTTAATCCGCCAGGACGGGTCCAATCCAATGAGAGGAGACAGCTCGTGCAGGTGTGGTTCTCAGATGAAAAGAGTGTAATATGCAGGCCAAACGTAGAAACCATGTAAGGGAAAACGTACTCACATAGTGCGGTTAATCCCAAAACAAGCCTCTCTCCTGTCTCCTTCGTTTGACATGTGTTGGTGGAGTACTCAAAACAGCGCAACAAGGCACACAGGTCTCGCATGGAGGCCCAGTTATTGGTGGTAAAGTGGTTGTGTTCTGCAGAGCGACTAACGTGTGCGTGCTGCAGCTGGAACTCCACTATCGCCTGCTGCTGCTCGCACAGTCTGGCCAGCATGTGCAAGGTGGAGTTCCACCTTGTGGGCACATCACATATGAGGCGGTGAGCGGGAAGGCCGAAGTTACGCTGCAGCGCTGCCAGGCGAGCAGCAGCAGGGTGAGAACGCCGAAAGTGCGCACAGACGGCCCGCACTTTCTGCAGCAGCTGTGGCATATTGGGGTAACTTCTCAGGAAACTCTGCACCACCAAATTCAGCACATGCGCCAGGCAAGGAATGTGCGTCAAACCGGCTAGGCCCAGAGCTGCTACGAGATTTCGCCCGTTATCGCACACCACCAGGCCCGGCTTGAGGCTCAATGACGCCAACCACTCATCGGTCTGTTGTTCCATGTCCCTCCACAACTCCTGCGCGGTGTGTGGTTTTTCCCCCAAACAGGAAAGTTTTAAAACTGCCTGCTGGCGTTTACCCATGGCTGTGCTGAAGTTGGTGGTGAGTTTCTTAAGCTGACTGGATGAGGAGGCGGCAGAGGATGAGGAAGCGGAGTAGAAGGAGTTAGGAACAGGAGGCAAACTGAAGCACCCTGCAATCCTCGGTGGTGGAAGGACATGCGCCAAACTGCTATCCGCCTCAGGCCCAGCCGCCACTGCATTTACCCAGTGCGCTGTTAGGGAGATATAACGTCCCTGACCGTGCTTACTGGTCCACGTATCCGTAGTTAGGTGGACCTTAGCAGAGATGGCGTTGCACAGTGCACACCTGATTTTGTCCCCCACTTGGTTGTGCAGGGAAGGGATAGCTCGCCTGGAAAAGTAGTGGCGGCTGGGCACGACGTACTGTGGGACAGCCAATGCCATCAGGCTTTTAAAACTCTGCGTCTCCACCAGACGGAATGACAGCATTTCAAAGGCCAGTAATTTTGAAATGCTGGCATTCAGGGCCAGGGCTCGGGGGTGGGTAGAGGGGTACTTCCTCTTACGCTCCAGTGTTTGGGAGATGGAGAGCTGAATGCTTCCATGGGACATTGTGGAGATGTTTGGTGACCCAGGTGGTAGTGTTGCCTGCCGGTCCCCTAATTAAGGGGTGGCAGGTGGCACTGTCACTACGGAGGTGGATGAAGAGGCAGAGAGGCCCGAGACTGATGCAGAAGAGGAAGCAGGAAGAGCCAGAGACCTTTCTTGGTTTTTGCGGTGTCTACTCCACTGCAGCTCGTGCTTTGCACTTAGATGCCTGGTCATGCAGGTTGTGCTCAGGTTGAGAACGTTTATGCCTCGCTTCAGGCTCTGATTGCACAACGTGCAAACCACGCGTGTCTTGTCATCAGCACATTGTGTGAAGAACTGCCACGCTAGGGAACTCCTTGGACCTGCCTTTGGTGTGCTCAGTCCCTTGCTGGGTTGGGCAGTAGCAGGCGTACTGTCTAGGGGACGGACGCTCTGCTTTGGCACCCTGCTCCCTCTTCTGCTGTGCTGGTGGCTCTGTGCGACCACCGCCTCTTCCTCCGAACTACATGGGTCACCTGCACGACCTTGATTCCATGTCGGGTCGAGGACCTCATCGTCCTGCACATCATCTTCCACCCAGTCTTCACCACTGCCCTCCTTGTCGCTCTGCACAATTGCAAAAGCACCAGCAGTTGGCAACTGTGTTTCATCATCATCATCATGCAAGACGTGCTGTGATGGTCCCCCCATGAACTCATCCTGAAATAGAAGTGGTTGGGCATCAGTGCACTCAATCTCTTCCCCTTCTGGGCCTGGGCTAGTTGGATGGCCCTGGGAACACATGCTAACAGACTCATCAAAAGGAAGAAGAGACTGCTGCATGCTTTGGGGCTCAGACTGCTTGGCTGATTTGCAAGGGGGTGAGGTGAAAGACTGATGGTGGACATCGGCTGCAGGCGCCAACTCTGAGCTTTCAGCACAAGACTGGTTGGAAAACAATGTGAAGGAACTGGAGGCACTGTCAGCAACCCAATCTACTACCGCCTGCTCTACTCCTGGCCTCAACATTCGTAGAGCTGGATTAGGCCCCACCAAATACCGCTGCAGGCTCTGTCGGCTACTCGCACCTGAGAAAGGTGTTTCACTTGTGTTTGTAGCTGGCACAGATCAACCACGTCCTCTCCCTCTAACAGGAGCTCCACCAGCAGCACCACGCCCGCGGCCACGTCCCTTATTTGACGGTTTCCTCATATTTCTCAAATTTAGGGTCTTGCCCTAATTTTGAGAAATTTTAAATACAAAAAAATGTAAGCTGGTGAAATAGGTAGAGATTCAACTATATATTTCTCCACCTATAGCAAGAAGCAGGAAGCCAGCACTAAACAATGTACTGCACAGACAGTATATCACAGGGGACAGGTGCAGTGCTGTTTTAAATATACAGAGTCACCTATAGAGTGCTGGTGCCCCTATAGAAAAAATAGTTCAGAAACCTGTGCCTGCCTGACTATGTACTTGACAGAAACTCAGTATATGACAGGTGAACAGTCACCTATACAGTAATGATTGCCCCCCCCCCCCCCCCACAGAAATTATTTTATTTTTCTGAAAAATCTCACAGAGTATGGAACTGTTACTTGACAGAAACTCAGTATATGACAGGTGAACAGTCACCTATACAGTAATGACTGCCCCCACCCCACATAATTTTTTTTTTCTGAAAAATCTCACTGAGTATGGAACTGTTACTTGACAGAAACTCAGTATATGACAGGTGAACAGTCACCTATACAGTAATGACTGCCCCAACCACACAGAAATTGTTTTTTTTTTCTGAAAAATCTCACTGAGTATGGAACTGTTACTTGACAGAAACTCAGTATATGACAGGTGAACAGTCACCTATACAGTAATGACTGCCCCCACCCCACAGAAATTATTTTTTTTTCTGAAAAATCTCACTGAGTATGGAACTGTTACTTGACAGAAACTCAGTATATGACAGGTGAACAGTCACCTATACAGTAATGACTGTCCCCACAACACAGAAATTATTATTTTTTCTGAAAAATCTCACTGAGTATGGAACTGTTACTTGACAGAAACTCAGTATATGACAGGTGAACAGTCACCTATACAGTAATGACTGCCCCCACCCCACAGAAATTTTTTTTTTCTGAAAAATCTCACTGAGTATGGAACTGTTACTTGACAGAAACTCAGTATATGACAGGTGAACAGTCACCTATACAGTAATGACTGCCCCCACCCAACAGAAATTATTATTTTTTTTCTGAAAAATCTCACTGAGTATGGAACTGTTACTTGACAGAAACTTAGTATATGACGGGTGAACAGTCACCTATACAGTAATGACTGCCCCCACCCCACAGAAATTATTATTTTTTTCTGAAAAATCTCACTGAGTATGGAACTGTTACTTGACAGAAACTCAGTATATGACAGGTGAACAGTCACCTATACAGTAATGACTGCCCCCACCCCACAGAATTTTTTTTTTTTTCTGAAAAATCTCACTGAGTATGGAACTGTTACTTGACAGAAACTCAGAATATGACAGGTGAACAGTTGCTGTGGCAGGTCTGGTGTTATTGTAATATGCATCCAGTTAGCTATAGATTGCAAACAGCCACTATAGATGAAGCTAATGCCTGAAGTATATAGCAGCACAGCAGATGTCAGAGGAATACAGTGCTTCTTGATATTTAAGAAACAAACTAAGACCTACAACTGTCCCTATGAGAATCAGCAGCAAGCAACCATCCCCTCACATAACTGAAGCAGCCAGATACGATAAGATGATGCAGATCTCAAATGAATAAAGTGTTCCCTCTTGAAATTTCTGGAGCAGTAATTAATCACAGCACACACCTAACACTCTCCCTAAAGAACAATCAGGAACCTTGCCCTCACATAAGTAGAATACAGCCAGATCACCTAACTTTCCCTAAGCAGCAGATTCCACCAGCCTTTCCCTATCTAGAGTAAAGCAGAGTGACGATCTGTGCTGTGTGCCTGTATCTAATATAGAAGCACGTCACATGATGGGTCACATGCTGCACTGGCCAATCACAGCCATGCCATAAGTAGGCATGGCTGTGATCAGATTACAGTCACAGTTGTAAAAAGAAAGGCGATTGGCTGCCGTGCCGCGCGCCAAATATACCCGAACCCCGAACCCGAACTTTTTCCAACTATTTGGGTTCGGGTCCGGGTTCGGGAAAAAC
Organism: Rana temporaria; assembly: GCF_905171775.1. Lineage (NCBI taxonomy): Eukaryota > Metazoa > Chordata > Amphibia > Anura > Ranidae > Rana > Rana temporaria. Next base: position 226,494,843 of record NC_053493.1, read on the forward strand.
CCAAAGTCCGTACCGAACCCGAACTTTACAGTTCGGGTTCGCTCAACCCTAGTCACAACATCTTGAGAAATATTTAGCAAAATAATGCAGCACAGACAAATACATCAAAGTGAACACCCTAAAAACAACATACATTGACAACCTCACAAATATTTCAGGTGAAGTTAGCCCCCACCCAAAATAAATAAATAAACCAGTCAAAAAACCCTTGATCAAAAACATATCTGTTTTGCAAAGACATTCGATAAGGACACACACATTTATTCTTTCCAGCCGGCCCACACACAATCTGGCCTCTTTTCAGGGCAGGTAACAAATGCTCCCTGCAAGCCTTATATAACATAGGCTTGTGTGCTGATGAGGCAATTGAAAACACATGCACAGCCCATGAAACACACAAAACACAAGTTCACCCAATGTAGAGACTGAACTTTAAAGTGGGTACACCTGTTAAGGATGTCCTTAAATTACTAACCCAAAAAACATGCTCTATGAGCATGCTCAGAAACATCCAAGTGCTGTTCACACACAAAAAGCAACATAAAAAAATCAAGGTCCCTGGGCATGCTCAGATCACCAGAAATGCAGAGGCAAAGCCCTGTCCAAAATGAATCACATCATCCAGCATGCTACAAAATTAGAGATGGGACAAACACCCCCTGGTCTGGGTGGGCAAACAAAGAGCCTAACATGGGCAAAAGTTATACCATAAATACCATTGCAGTCTATGTGAAATTACATATTTTTGCTAGAACCCACTTGGCTGGCTTATCTTCTAGTAATTGGCCTTAAAATGGGTATGGGGGCCCAGGTCCCACCTAAGGGACATACAGTACCTGCCGCCGTTATTGTACTTTCAGCGTGATGTCATCACTCTGGTTCTCGGCGACAGGGTACTGTAAATCTTGCGCTGGCTGCCACAATAGGAAAAACACAGGAGAGAGAGAGTGGCCTCCATGATGGAGGGGGGAGGCATGCGACGTATGGGCTTCCTCCATTCCTCCACCACTGCTGTGCCAGCGCCTCTAACACTGTACGGAGGGACTCTAGAGTGGAGTGGCTGTTGAGTTAGTTTCTGAGAGGGAGTAGGATCACTGGTGGCCAGGCGCCCTGGGTGGTAGTGCCACCGCCTCTCTCCAGGGCACCCTAGGCGGCTGCCTAGTGGTAGCATCGGCCCTGACTCCAAGGCAAATTTTAACCACTTCCGTACCGTAGGATGTCATATGACCTCCTTGACTTCAGTGGGGGATATCTGAATGATCGGTGCAACTAGAGGCATCATTCAGATATCCTTTTTTACAGGCAACGATTGTTCGCACCATAGGGTTGATCATAGCGGCAGTTCTGCCACTTATCGTTCTTACAGGTGGCGGGAGGGGACATCCCCCCTCCCACCGCCATCCAGTGCTTCTCCGGGCTCTCCTGTGCCATCGGAGGCCCAGAGAAGGAATCGTCCACCACCGAATGAGGAGCATAGAGATTTAAAAACATAAACAGAAACAAAGCTGCAATCGCTGCTGAAAGCATGAGATCAGTGTTTTTTTTCCCCCAATCTCATGCTGTCCAGCCTGAAGGACAAATGTGGGGTCTTATTGACCCCGCCTCTCTCCATAAAGAGGACCTGTCACACACTATTCCTATGTCAATGGATGTTTAGGTTCCTTGTAATAGGAATAAAAGTGTTAAAAAAAAAAAAAGGAAAAAAAAGTGCAAAAATAAAAAATATTACATAAAAAAAAAAAAATTAAAACGCCTCTGTCCCTAGTAGCTCGCACTCAGAAGCAAACACGCATGTAAGTCCCGCCCAAATATGTAAATGCAGTTCAAACCACGCATGTGAGGTATCGACGCGTGCATTAGAGCGATAGCAATCATTTTTGCACTAGAACTCCTCTGTAACTCTAAACTGGTAACCTGTAAAAAAAAAAAACAAGCGTCGCCTATGGAGATTTTTAAGTCCCGAAGTTTTTGGCGCCATTCCATGAGTGTGTGCAATATTAACGCGTGACAAGTTAGGTATCTATTTACTCGGTGTAACATCATCTTTCACATTATCACAAAAAATTGGGCTAACTTTACTGTTTTGTTATTTTTTAACAAATTCAGCCCCTGACCATATTGCTGGTCATTGACCGGGCCACTTTTTGCGATTTGGCACTGCGTCGTTTTAACTGACAATTGCGCGGTCGTGCGACGTGGCTCTCAAACAAAATTGGCGCCCTTTTTTTCCCACAAATAGAGCTTCCTTTGGTGGAATTTGATCACCTCTGCGGTTTTTATTTTTTGCGCTATAAACAAAAATAGAGCGACAATTTAATTTTTTTTTATATTTTTTACTTTTTGCTATAATAAATATCCCCAAAAATATATAAAAAAAACAATGTTTTTCCTTAGTTTAGGCCGATACGTATTCTTCTACATATTTTTGGTATAAAAATATCGCAATAAGCGTTTATTGATTGGTTTGTGCAAAAGTTATAGCGTCTACAAAGTAGGGGGTAGTTTTATGGCATTTTTATTAATATTTTTTTTTACTAGTAATAGCGGCGATCAGCGATTTTTATCGGTACTGCGACCTTTTGGCGGACACATTGGACACTTTTGGCACATTTTTGGGACCATTGGCATTTTTATAGCGATCAGTGCTATAAAAATGCATTGATTACTATAAAAATGCCACTGGCAGGGAAGGGGGTTAACACTAGGGGGCGAGTAAGGGGTTAATTATGTTCCCTGTGTGTGTTCTAACTGAAGGGGGGGAGGAGACTGACTTGGGGAAATGACTTATCACTGTTCATACATTGTATGAACAGACGATCAGGCATTTCTCCCCCTGACAGGACCGGGAGCTGTGTGTTTACACACACAGCTCTCGGTTCTCACCCTGTAACGAGCAATCGCGGGTGCCCGGCGTGATTGCGCCCGCTGGGCACCCGCGTCGGGACCAGGGGCGAGTGGGGGACCCTGATCATGAAGGGGAACTCCGCACCAAATGTCATAAAATTTCAGGAGCATATCAGGCCCTTAGGTTTGGTATGGATTGTAAGGGGGAACACCTACGCCGAAAAAATGGTGTGGGGGGTTCCCCCCAAGATCTATACCAAACCCTTATCCGAGCACGCCACCTGGCCGGACAGGAATGGGGGTGGGGACGAGTGAGCGTCCCCCCCTCCTGAGCCATACCAGACTGCATGCCCTCAACATGGGGGGTGTGGGTGCTTTGGGGCAGGGGGGGCCATTTCGCCCCCCACCCCAAAGCACTCTTGTCCCCATGTCGATGGGGACAAGGGCCTCTTCCCGACAACCCTGGCCATTGGTTGTCAGGGTCTGCGGGGGCTTATCAGAATCTAGGAGCTCCCTTTAATAAGGTGGCCCCCAGATGCCGGCCCCCCACCCTATGTGAATGAGTATAGGGGACATTGTACCCCTACCCATTCACCTGGGGGAAAAATGTTAAGTTAAAAAAACACACTACACAGGTTTTTGAAGTAATTTATTAGTCAGCTGGGGGGTCTTCTGCCGGACCCCCCCCCCCTTTCTTTTTTTAACTCTTTTACAAGTGGGCGGTAGGCCCGGTCTTCTCCTCTGTTTTTTTTGCGGGGTGGAGCCGGTCTTCTCTGTTCCCTCTTCTCCGCGGGGCCCGGTCTTCTCCTTCGCTGTCTTCTATGTTCCCTCTTCTGCCGGGCTCCAGCACGGGGCCGGTCTTCTCCTCCGCTGTCTTCTTTGTTCCCTCTTCTTCCGGGCTCCAGCGTGGGGGCCAGTCTTCTCTTCTAGCAATGTTGACACAACGAGCTCTCCCGCTGTAATGCCGTGTGAGCATTGTGCAAATACTTATATAGGCATGGGGCGTGGTCACCCTTTGTTACATCACATTCCCATCATGCCCCGGTAATCTGATAGGATTATCGAAATGCGATAGCAATCTACAAGTCGCTGGGGAAAGCCCCGGCGAATAGATCGCATGGTGCCACATGCGCCAATCTGATGATCAAACAAGTGACTAAAAAGTGTAATAATTGTCCATGTACAAGTGGTACCCCTTTCCGAATAAGTCCCACACAATCTTGCCAGCGCTCCCTATGTAACCTAGGCAGTTCTCCGGCTCTACGTGACTATCTTTTCCCTCATAAACCGTAAAGCTCCATGTATAGCCTGTTGCCCTGTCACAGAACTTATAGAGCTTGACCCTGTATCTGGCACGCTTGCTGGGAAGGTACTGTTTAAAAGGCAAGCTGCCAGAAAATTTAATCAGGGACTCATCAACGCAGACAACTTGATGGGGAGTATACAAGGTGCAAAACGTTCGTTGAAGTGGTTTACAAGGGGCCAAATTTTGTAGAGCCGATCGTATTTAGGGTCTCCACAAGGAAGACAAAGTTCATTGTTGTTGAAGTGCATGAACCGCAAGATCTGCTTGTATCGTTCCCTGGTCATGGAGGCAGAGAGCACAGGCAAATGGTAAACTGGGTCAATGGACCAATATGACCGCAACTCACTCAATTTAACTATGCCCATGTCGAGGGATAGGCCCAGAAAGGTCTTACATTTGGAAACCGTAATTGATTTTCATTATTTGGCAAGGGAGGACTGGGGATTAGCGGCGACAAATTTACCAGCATACAAATTACTTTGGTCCACAATAGATCTATAGAGATTGTCCGTAAAAAACAGCGAATAAATATCAAGTGCCGTAAAATCAGCTGTTTCCACCTGAATTCCGGGTGGGCCAGTGAATGGGGGAAGTACGGGTGCTGCAGAAGTGGTGGGCTCCCAATTAGAATTGGCAAATTCTGAAGGAAGGACACTATGGGCACGGCGGGCCTGTCTTTGTCTTCTTGGTGGCAGTGGGACACTACTTGTGCTTGCCACCTCGCCAGCTTGAACTGCACTTATGGGACTAACCACATCACCAAGTGTTACTGCAGTGCTGGATATATGACCAGGGGGTACTAGGCCGCTCGTGCTTGCCAGTTCACTAGAAGGATGAGCAGCACTAGTACTTCTCTGCTCCATACAAGAGCCCTGTGGTTCTTGCACCTCAACAACAGAAGAAAAATAATGGGGTCGGGTTCGCCTGACCTTGGCAGGGACCTCAACTTTGTCATCTGTGCTATCTGTCATGGAGCCACTGTTGTCTACAGGATTATATTCCGAGCCTGAATCTGACAGATGAGTCACTTTCTGTCATGCTCAGAAATGTGTAGGCCTCGTCACTAGTGTACCTTCGATTTGCCATTTTGGGCTCTATATTTACTAGTACACTAGTAAAAAAAGCACTTAGACTGTCAGCAACTGAGTCAAACACTACCAAAAAATAATTGTTGTGTTATCTGAGGTCAAAAAGAGTTTATCAAGAAGATTCTGAGGAAGGGTCACCAAAAGAATAAATTGTGTAGCAACTGCGTGTCAAAGTTAATAATAGCATGTCAATATGTTTGTGGGGATACCAAATTCCATAGGCATGGCTTTTAAATATTTTTTACTTCATGAGGTGTGTGCATCACATGGTACTTGGATTGAAACCTGTAAAGACTCATGAACTTATAGAAATACTCAAGGTTTCTAAAAGGTACAAGTTTTTTTTGTTTTTACCTTAATGCATTCCATATATCAAGGTGAAAAACCTTCTGCAAGCAGCTGATGTAGCTTGGGGCAAAGTTGTGGATGGCTTTTATGTTGTGGTTAGCATTTTAAAGGGACAGTGGGCACTTCTTTGCACACATTGGAATTCCTAACATAATTTATTTTGTTCTGTTTTAAAATCTCCAGGAAGAAAACCTACTTTCTATGTGTATTTCTATACTTTCTCTCTCAGGTAGAGTAGAGAGAGGTCATACGATTACAGTAGGCATTTTTACTTCTTTACAAACAGTTCCCTTTGCATTTAAAATTATAATACCCATACATTCTGTTATTTTTATCAGGTTTCTTAATTTTGCAGTTAAAATAATGCAACATCTCCCTGCAGCACTGTCATTCCAAACATTTTGTAAGGCAAGTCATACAACCATACAACTATTACCATCTTTTTTTTTTTTTTTTTTTTTTCAAATAATTTTTATTAAGTTTTGAGAGACATACAGAAGGAAAAGGATACATATAGGGTGATGGCAGGCGTACCGAACATGGTACAGTTAGATTACATACATCATACAAAGGTGCTTTACACAGCTTCTGGAAACATAGGGAAATACATTCCGCAGGTCAACATGTTTACAGAGGGTATACCCAATCGGGTAATATTAGGGGAAGGGTAGGTGGGGTTGACCTGCAGGTATAAAGCACGAGTCGACCTTGGACCCACCAGGTGTGCATGTAAAGAGGAAACCACATAAGAACAAACAAATATCGCATGGTTAAAGCTTTACAATAGAACAATCAACTCTGGATGGATCTTGCTCATTGGTGAGGGCCAAAGAAATACCGTGGGATCTAAGGATGTATATAAGCGGCCTATATGAAATACTCTGAAAGGAGGGGGGGCACTCAGGGGGGTGGGGGGGGTGTTGTGGCGACTCAAGGAATGATCCTCATGGTGAACTGTTCCTCCTAGGTCTGGACGGTGGGGGGGATCTGAAAAAAGAGAAGGTGTATTGACCAAAATTAGAGCATTCCTCCGCAGATAGCGTAGCTTGCATAAAGAGTTCCCATGTTGCCAGGAAACGAGATTTAGAGAGTTTGCGGTTGAAGTCGGTGGTTGCACGTTCCCTGTAGAGGAGGAGGAGTAGCTCATGTTGCACTTGGGTTGCCGTGGGAGGGAGGGCGGACGTCCAGTTTTTTAAGATGGGTCTCCGTGCGACCAGGAGACATAGCAGAGACCAGTCTTTGTTGGGACTTGCAGGTGCCGGGTGGGCCGGCGTAAGTGGGCGTGCCTGTCGGGACCATTGCAGTAGTAGAGGATCCCAATAGCCAAAGATAAGAAGCAGAGGGTCTTTGGGTAGTTTTAATAAAGTAATGTTAAAGATGTAGGCCAGTACCTGGTCCCAAAAGGAAGATATGAACGAGCAAGACCAAAAACGGTGGGTCAGGGAAGGTCTCTGATGATGACACAGGGGGCATTTTGCGGCCTCAGGGTCCGTTGCGGAGTAGAGAAAGGGTATGTGCGCCCGGTGGACGATTTTCAGTTGAGTTTCTCTCCAGATTTCATTGGGGGTCAGACGTTGGACCTTGTTGAGGCCTTGAAGTAGCTTATTGACTAGGTTGTCATCTGGGAAGTCTCTGCCCCAATTAGCTGCGGATGAGGCACGCAAGGGAGGAGTGGTTTTGAGGAGTAGGGGTCTGTAAATGGCCGAGATCCTGTATGAGTCTTCTGCGATGAGCTGGTCGGAGAAGTTAGGGAAGAAACGGTTGTTGGCCGCAGTGCAGGTGGCCTTTAAGTAGTTGATGCATTGCCAGAAGTGAAACACATGGGAGGGAGGGAGCGAGAAGGTGGTAGCCACCGATTTAAAGGGTAAGGGACGACCAGTTGTTGCATCACAGAGGGATGAGAACTTGGTGAGGCCTTTGTCTTGCCAGATTTTGAAAGGTTTGTAGTCCATGCCTGGGGGGAAATTTGGGTTTCCCTGGATTGGGACATGGCGAGATATGTAGAGGGGCAGCCGAAGACTCTTTCTGATTTCCCTCCAGGCAATAGCAGTGTCCCTTAGCAGGAGGTTGTGTTGATACAATGTTGGGACCGATTTCCATTTACTGTGAAGGAGAGCTATGAGGGAGAAGGGATGAGCCATGGCAGCTTCCAGGGGGTAGTTAGAGTAACGTGAGGATTGCGTGATCCAGTCTAGACCGATTCTCATTAAGCAGGCTAAATTATAGGTTCTTACATTGGGAAGGCTAACACCCCCTTCGCGTCTGGGCAGGTAGAGTTTCTTTAAAGCAATGTGGGTTTTTTTACCTCGCCATATAAATTTTGAAACAGCCGATTCAAGATGCATGATATCCTTATGCCGGAGGAGCAGAGGTATAGTCTGCATTGGATACAGCAGCCGAGCAAAGCTGACCATTTTGATAAGGTGACACCTGCCCAGGAGCGAGAGGGGCAGATCCATCCAGTTTGCCAGTTCTTGCAAGATTTTTGCTAGCAGGGGGGGATAGTTCAGACAATACAGGGAAGAGGGCGTCTTTCCTATTGATATACCCAAGTAGGTGATATGTGATTTAGCAACAGAAAAGATTGAGTGATGTGACCATGAGGGGGGGGCCACTCCCTAGCGGGAGTATCTCACTTTTGCCATAGTTTATGTGTAAGCCTGAGCAGGTTCGGAAAGTGTCAAAAACTCTTTTGATAGTGGACATATCGGAGGAGGGGTCGGCCGAGAAAATAAGGACGTCGTCCGCAAAGAGGGAAGAGCGTAGGTCATAGTCGCCGATAGGGATACCGTGGAGAGGTGCTACCTGGGTGAGGTGTCTGGATAAGGGTTCTAAGGCAATGTTAAATAAGAGTGGCGATAGAGGGCAGCCTTGACGTGTGCCTTTGTGTAGACGAAATTCTTCCGAGAGTAGGCCCGCTGCCACTAGTTTCGCCGTGGGGGAGGAGTACATGGAGTTTATGAGGTGGCAGAAGGGACCCGAGAAGCCCATCTTTGACATAGTCAGGGCAAGCCAATCAAAGCTGACATTGTCAAAGGCTTTTTCCGCATCTAAAGTTATGATGGCAAAATCGCCATTTGGGTGTTGCTTAGCGTGTTCCAAGGCCAGCATAACTTTACGTATGTTAAGGGTGGCTGTTCTGCCCTTCACAAAGCCTGATTGTGCAGGGTGAATCAGGGAGGGGATGATGTCAGATAGTCGATTCGCTATGATTTTCGATAGGATCTTGACATCCAGGTTAAGTAGGGAGATGGGTCTATAAGATCCTGGCTCCAAGGGGTCCTTGCCCTTCTTCGATAGTAATTTGATGATGGCCTGGTTACCTGACGGCAAGTAAGGACCGCCGGACCACATGTCTGAATATACTTTGTGAAGGGTAGGTTCTATTAGAGTTTGAAGGGTCTTGTAGAATTCACCCGTAAAGCCATCAGGGCCAGGGGCCTTGGAGGGGGTAATTTTGCGGATGGTGTTAGATACTTCTGAGAGGGTTATGGGGGCGTTAAGGGTCTCTAGTTGGGAGGGAGTGACAGTGGGAAGGTTTAGGTTGTCCAAAAAGGCTTGGGCCGTCTGTCTATCAATTGGGTCTGGGGCATAAAGGGTTGAGTAGTACTGAAGCATCGTCTTGTTTATAGTAGATGGCATGGTGTGTACGGTACCTTTGGAGTCTCTTAGGGACGTGATATGGGTGGGACGGAAGGAGCCCTTGCAGAGTCTGGAGAGGAGTTTGCCCGATTTGTTACCGAACCTGTGTAGAGTAGCGTCTAGGTTTGCTTTTTTGGTCAATTCAATGGTGTCTGCCCAGGTGTCAAAGGAACTTTTCGCTGCTAGCCACTCTTCTCTGTCATTGGGGGAGCCAGAGGAGTACAAAGCCCTCTGGGCTTGGTGTAGTCTGGAGCTGGCTAATTTGTAACGTGATAATGCATGACGTTTAAAAGAGGAGGCATAGGAGATGATCTGACCTCTGAGGAAAGCCTTGCCAGCGTCCCAGAAGAGGTTGGGATTGTCGGAGTGGGAGGCATTAGCTGAGGAATATTCTAACCAAGCCTTCTCCATGGATTGCTGGAAGTCGGTTAGGTTGTAGAGGTATGAGGGGAAGCGCCAGATTCGGGGGTGGGGGGGCAGGTCGAGGTTGTCCATAGTCAGAAGGATCGGGGCGTGATCTGATATGGCTATGTCTAATACATCAGTGTTGGACATCAGAGGGATGAGATTGTCAGAGCCGAAGAAATAGTCAATGCGAGTAAAAACGGAGTGGGGGTTGGAATAGAAAGTGAATTCCCTATCTGCAGGATGTTGTAGGCGCCACAGGTCACGAAGGTGAAGGGAGTCCATGGTGGACGCAAAAAGGGAAGGTGTGAGAGAAACAGTTCGGGTCCCTGCGTGTTTAGGGGTGGATCTGTCATCTATCTGGTGAATGACGTCGTTGAAGTCGCCCCCTACCAGATGGGGGAGGTGGGGGTTTTGAAGTAGCCAAGTGGTCAAAGTATTGTAGAAAGTCTTTCCGGGGCTATTGGGGGCATATACATTGGAGATCATTAGTTCCTTCGTTCCTATTTGCACATGAGCGGTTAGAAGTCGGCCATCTGCGTCAGTTTTTACTGCTAGAACCGTACACGGTAGATTTTTATGGATTAGCAGGAGAACTCCTGCCTTACGGGCAACTGCATCAGAGCCCAGGACTGTGCCTACCCACAGTCTTTGCATGCGGTGAAAGTCGGAAGTGGACAGGTGGGTTTCCTGTAGGAGTGCTATGTCAGTTTTAAGTCTTTTGAGGTGGCGCAAGATTTTCATCCTCTTATTGGGGGATCTAAGGCCCTTTACATTCCAAGATACTATTTTCATGTTATTGGGTCATTGAAAGAGACGGTCTGAGAAGGCATTGTATAGAAGTTGGCACGGAGAGGGGCTGTCCGCGAGAGGGTTACCCGACCTAGGAGGGGGGGAATAATTGAGTCACCTGGGTTTGGCGTCAGAGAACGTACGTGAGCATGAGTGCTTGGGGTAGGGGGGATAACGAGGAAGGGGAGGGGGGGAGTAGAAAACAGAAAAAATAACATCAAACATAACAGTAAATGTGAGAACTTCGCTTTTTTCCGCATGGGGTCACTGCGAAGTCCGGCTCCCATGCCACGACACAGCCGGCATGAATTCTGAGAGCCCGAAACTGGGTAGGCAGATTCATGCGGCTAGGAAGTACCGATAGCAAGGGAGATTAATAGCAGAGTACGCAGTGAAGCCAGGGAATGGTTACATAAATGAAACATCAAACTGGCAGTTGCAATAGCACAGATCCCAGACAATGCAATTACTAAACATTTTGACTGAATAGGGACGAATACAGCAATGAAGCATGTAGCCGAGGCCCTGCAGATGAGTTCATTACATGTCAAGTAGTGTGCAGAAGGGTGTACCTCGTTTGGATGATTGCCTGGAGTCATGTCCCGTGTAGACGGAGTTGGGGGGGGGTCAATGTGGGCCCCATAGAGTAAATTAACCAGGAGTGGGATTCCGGCCAGAGAGGGGAGGAGCGGCCGGGGTGATCCCTCCGGTTCGGATGAAGGACAAGAAAGTGTATTATAACGCATAGAAGCTGGATCAGGTCAAATTTAGGGTGATCCGGGATGGGTCAGAGATCGTGGCCCTGAAGCGTTTGGGCGATTCTTTGCGTGGGCTTCTCTGGTCCAGTGGACGGTTGAGCGGGGGGGTTTTGAGGGGGATTGCCGACCATGGTAGTGGGAGCGTAAGAATGCCTCAGCTTCTGAGGGGTCGTGAAAGGATAGTTGCTCCCCGTTTGGGGCTCTGAGGCGGAGTATGGCCGGGAAGGCCAAAGTGAATTTCACTTGCTGCTTAAAAAGTTCAGAGCACATCTGCTGGAATGCTTTCCTCTTTTTGGATACCTCCATAGAGTAATCAGCAAAAATCAGGACTTTTATCCCATCAATCTGGACTTGCCTGGCTTGTCTAAACTTTTGCAAGATGAGGGACTTGTCAGCATAATTCAAATATTTGGCAATGATAGGTCGGGGCGTTTTGCGGTCTGAGTTAAATGCTCCCATTCGGTGGGCCCTTTCCACTGCACAGGGGCCTGGGAGGCCCAGGGCCTCGGGGTATGCGTTGCGCGCAGAAGTCTGCAAGAGCGGATGATTGGAGTGCTTCAGGGACCCCTACAAAGCGAAGGTTACTTCTTCTGGCCCTATTTTCTAAATCATCCAGCTTTTGGAGTATAAACTGGTTAGTTTTGTCCTGAGCGTGTTCAGTGGCCTGAGCTTGATAAATTTCCTCCTCTGCATTCGAAATGCGGTGTTCCATATCATTAAGCCTGACACCATGCTCCTTGATCTGCCTGTGAATCTGCGCCATCCCTGCATTCACCACTTTTTCTACCGACGCGGTGATCATAGGGGTTAAAAGAGCAGCCACTGCTTGGGCTATACGCTCTGTGGTGTTGTCTCCCTCTAGAAGTGTCCCCGGGGTGTGTGGATCCGGGGGGTGTGATGGGCTGCCGCTTACCTCCATCTCCGTGTGCAGCGCCGTCGCGTGTGTAGCGGTGTAGGCCGAGACCGGGGCCTCGATTTGCGGGGAGGCCGTCGGCGCCGTCTGGGCCGTTTGGGTGCGCGCACCCGATTTCTCCACGAAGCAGTCCATAATGACCGTGGGGTGTCTCCGGAGGTGGAGGGGGTCCTGCTGGGCTTCTCAGGCGGGTTTTTTAGGCCGGATTAGGTCGCGCTGCGGGAGCCGAGGAGAGGAGCTGTTACTCCATGCGGCGCCGGAACCGGAAGTGACTATTACCATCTTAAAGTGGAACTCAAAATCACATATCTGTAACGCTATTAGCGTTAATTTATGTACTAGGAGCGCAGCTTTACCTAATATGACAGCTGCGCTCCATTCACAAAGACATCCGCGTCACTTCCGGTACGCGGACGTCTGCGCTCCACGCTGGAACGCGGAAGTGCGTTCCAGTGTGCGGCGCTCGGCGTGCATGGGAGACCGGGCTATTTAAACCTCCAGCACTGGCGACAGGTTGTTGGAATATTCCTGTTGGACCCTGTCGCCACCTGGAGACCCTCCACCAACTCACACCAACCTTGAACTTCACTTTTGGGATACTTGGATCCTGATCTTAGTTGCTATACTAGATAGAAGGACCACCAGCGTTACACCTGTGCTTATTTTCCCAGTCTGGACTACCTCCTAACCGCAAGTATATAGAGTATATTACTGCATATTGGGATTACCATCTACTCCTGTGCAAACAGACCTGGTCCACACTACTTCTTAAACTGCATAAGGATATATAGCATATTACTGCATAAAGGGATTACCATCTACTCCTGTGCAAACAGACCTGGTTCACACTACTTCTTAAACTGCATAAGGATATATAGTATATTACTGCATAAAGGGATTACCATCTACTCCTGTGCAAACAGACCTGGTTCACACTACTTCTTAAACTGCATAAGGATATATAGCATATTACTGCATAAAGGGATTACCATCTACTCCTGTGCAAACAGACCTGGTTCACACTACTTCTTAAACTGCATAATTATATAGAGCATATTATTGCACATTGGGATTACCATCTACTACTATGCAAACTGACCTGGTCCACACTACCTCTTTAACTGCTTGTGTTTAAAGACTATTTTGCCATATAGTTAGTGTTGTTGCCCATAGTCTGGACTACCTCCTTCTCTCTCTTTCAGAAATACATATTAACTATTGAGATACTTGCTCTAAATATATTGAGGTTTTGCTTCTATATGTTATATCAGGAGTGCTAATTTCCTACATGACTCAAGTTCAGTACCTATATATTCAAAAAGCACTTACTAAAGACTTATCCTTGTCATTGCTCTAGACAAAGGTTACTATATAGTTTAACAAGTATTAAACTATTACTACATGTTTTGCTCCAATCAGAGGATATGATGATATAGACCCCATACTCTTATAGTTCAGTGAGAGTGAGCTGGTGGTTAATTCTGATAGGCCTCTACAGCTGGAGTCTAAACTTGAGACAGAGTGTTCTCAGAATCAGGGTCGTAACATAATATTCCAACCCCTTTAAAAAAAAAAAAAAAAAAAAAAAAAAAAAAAAAAAAAGGGAAACATTCAAGATGGATCCAGCTGAACTTGCAAATCATTTAGTTACACTCTCCCAAAGAGTGGATAACCTGACTGCTAACATGAATGAATTGCGTGTTCAGAATGATACCTTACGCAATCTCAATCATGCACAAGCTAGAGACAGACCTGAAGCTAAGGTCTGCCCACCAGAACTTTTTTCTGGTGAAAGGAAGAATTATAAACAATTTATTAGTTCATGTCGTTTGATGTACGAATTACGTCCGCGCACTTATTACTCTGATAGAACAAAGATCCTCACTTTAGTTACCTATCTCAGAGGTGAACCCAGAGTGTGGGCTGATACATACATAGAAGAACATGGAGATCTTTTGGGAGCTTTTGATACTTTCATTAATGAGATGTCTCTCTTATATGAAGATCCTAACAAACAGCTAACAGCTGAAAATTCAATCAGAACCCTCAAACAGGGTAAGAGGCCTGTGGAGGACTTTATTTCAGAATTTAAATGCTGGAGCAGGGAGACCCAATGGTCAGAGATTGCTCTTAGAAATCAATTTCGTTTGGGTTTATCAGAGGCTATGAAGGATGAGCTTGCTCGCGTCGTGCTCCCTGATACTCTAGAAGACCTAATGCACCTATCAGTGACTATCGATCGCCGTCTGCGTGAGAGAAAGGCAGAACGTGCAAATACATACCCAGTCACTTCCTTCAGGAGATTCAGATCGCCTTCAAAAGAGTCTCCAATGGAACTTGGAACTATAAGAGGACCTTTGACTCCAGCAGAAAAGCAACGCCGTAGAGCCAATAATCTATGTCTTTATTGTTCAGCTCCAGACCACATTGTGTCTACCTGTCCTCTACTTAAGAAAAACTCTGAAGGTAAATTTTCCCACATTAATAAATTAGACTCATCCCTTTCCACGTCTAATCGATATATCTTTATCCTTCTTACTCTACAGTGGGATCAAGAAGAGATTTCTATTGAAGCAATGGTCGACAGCGGAGCCTGCGGCAACTTTATTGATTCAAGTATTGTAGAATCAAATAAAATTCCCTGTGTGTTTAAGCAAAATCCAGTGTCACTCACTTTTATTGATGGGTCCAGTTCAACTCATGGTCCTGTTATATCTCAGACATCTCCCCTAAAGGTTACATGTGCCACTGGTCATTCTGAGACCCTCAAATTTGATATTATTTCCTCACCTGTCTTTCCCATTGTTCTAGGCCTCCCATGGTTACTTCTTCATCAGCCTATTTTCTTATGGTCCACCAAATCAATTTCTTTACAGTCTGATTATTGTAAACAGTTCTGTTATTCCCCATGCATCATCTCTTTCTCTGACGCCATTCCACATGACCTACCTGAATATTTACATGATTTCCTTGATGTATTCAGTAAGACTAATGCAGATAAACTTCCTCCACATAGAATTTACGACTGTCCCATAGACCTTATTCCCGACAGTCCTATTCCTACTGCTCGAATCTACCCCCTCTCTCAACCAGAGCTTGTACATTTAAAAGAGTACCTCGATGAGAATCTAAAAAAGGGGTTTATTAGGAACTCCACCTCTTCAGCAAGTGCAGCTCTCTTTTTTGTAAAAAATAAAGATGGTTCACTCCGACCAATCATTGATTATCGTTCCCTCAATAATATCACTGTAAAAAATAGATACCCATTACCACTCATTCCGGAACTCATTGAGCGTCTACAGAACGCCAAGATCTATACAAAACTGGACCTCAGAGGTGCATATAATCTGATCAGAATCCGTTCGGGTGACGAATGGAAAACTGCCTTCAAAACCCGATATGGCCTTTTTGAGTATTGTGTAATGCCTTTTGGTTTGTGTAACGCTCCAGCAACTTTTCAGTGGTTCATTAATGATATTTTTCATGATCTACTTGATATTTGCGTTGTAATTTATTTGGACGACATCTTAATTTATTCTGAGAATCAGGATGAACATCACAAACATGTGCGCTGGGTTCTGGCTAGGCTTAGGACACACTCTTTGTATGCAAAACTTGAAAAGTGTGTATTCAATCAAACTACTATTTCCTTCTTGGGTTACCAAATTACTCCTAGTGGAGTTCAGATGGATCGATCTAAGGTAGATTGTATTCTGTCCTGGCCTGCACCACAAACTAGGAAAGCTCTTCAGAGATTTCTCGGTTTTTCAAATTACTACAGAAAGTTCATAAAGAACTTTTCAGCTATTGTGAGACCATTAACCAGCTTAACCAGTTCAAAGATACCTTTTGTTTGGAATGATGATGCACAGAAATCTTTTGACACACTCAAGAATAGTTACACTTCTGCTCCTATTCTTCAATTGCCAAATCCATCATACCATTTTACATTAGAAGTAGATGCTTCGCATTTTGCTCTTGGCGCTGTACTCTCCCAACAACCTACATTATCGGAACCACTACATCCAGTTGCCTTTTTTTCCAGGACACTCTCCTCAGCGGAAAAAAATTATCCTATTGGCGAGAAAGAATTACTAGCAATAAGAGATGCTCTCTCTAACTGGAGACATTTGCTGGAGGGTTCAACACATACTATCACCATCCTCACTGATCATCGAAATTTACAACACTTAAAATCTTGCAAAACTCTCTCTGCCCGTCAAGTCAGATGGAGTCTATTTTTCGATAGATTCAATTTTGTTATTTCCTACCTTCCTGGCACTCAAAATACTAAAGCAGACTCTTTGTCTCGTATGCATGAAGAACAAACATTGGAGATTCCACCATTTTCAATTATTCCATCCAATAGGATTCTGGGTACTACTATGACCTTCAATAAATTGCTTATTCAAACCCTCACTAAAGAGAGATCTCATTTACCTATGGGTTTACAACAAGAGTCTAACGGACTATTAACTTTTAACAACAAGATATATGTTCCACCAAAATTGCAACTTATGTTACTAAAACAACTTCATGATGCTCCACTTGCAGGACATCCTGGCATTACTAAGACCCTTCATCTAGTCAAGAGAAATTACTGGTGGCCAAATCTCACAAAGACAGTTCAGGACTATGTTAATTCTTGTCAGACCTGTGCCACCAACAAACATTCTAGAAAACCTCCCTATGGTCTATTAACTTCTATCCCAGTACCAAATAGACCTTGGGACGTTATTTCTATGGATTTCATAGTTGACCTCCCAAGGTCAAATGGAACAAACACCATCATGGTCACAGTTGATGTTTTAACAAAGATGGCCCATTTTGTACCTTTGAAGAGGTTACCAACCTCTCAAGAGACGGCAAAGGCTTTCATATCCAATATTCTTAAACTTCATGGCTTACCATCTCAGATCATTTCAGATAGAGGCTCACAATTCATTTCCAGATTCTGGAAAGCTCTCTGTCAAACGCTACAAATAGATCATCGCATGTCTACCGCCTATCACCCCCAAACTAATGGGCAAACAGAACGGGTAAATCAAACACTGGAACAATATCTGCGCTGTTACTGCACCCACCTCCAAGACGACTGGTTTCATTTACTTCCACATGCAGAATTTGCTTACAACAACGCCTCCAGTTCATCCTCCCAGTTTTCACCTTTTTACGCAAATTATGGTTTTCATCCTAATAATTTACCGTCTACTTTTCCTTCAACTAATGTCCCTGCTGTTCAGAATCTTTTATCAACCATAAAGGATACTCTAGATACTCTCCGTTCTAATCTTGAAGATGCGCAGATTAGACAAAAGAAGTACTACGATTCTCATAGAACAAAACCCCCATCTTATAAGATTGGAGATTTGGTATGGTTATCTACTAGGAATTTACGACTCAAGATTCCTTCTAAGAAACTTGGCCGTCAGTACACGGGACCTTTTCCAATTTCCCACATCATTAACAATAATGCTGTCAGATTAATTCTACCCTCCGATTGGAAGATTCATCCATCCTTCCATGTTTCATTAATTAAACCTTTCAAACCAAACCCTTTTCCAAACAGAGATCCACAACCTCCTCCACCAGTTCAAGTTTTTGGTGAGACTGAATATCAAGTAGAGAAAATTTTGGATTCTAGGAGGAGAGGTTCTTCCATTCAATACTTGATTCGTTGGAAAGGCTATTCTCCCACAGATGATTCCTGGGAATGCTCATCAGATATTCATGCCCCTAGACTTATTAAGCAGTTCCATCACAAATATCCTGATAAACCATCTCCTATTAGGCGCCCCGGATGGGCCCCCTTGAGGAGGGGAGTATGTAACGCTATTAGCGTTAATTTATGTACTAGGAGCGCAGCTTTACCTAATATGACAGCTGCGCTCCATTCACAAAGACATCCGCGTCACTTCCGGTACGCGGACGTCTGCGCTCCACGCTGGAACGCGGAAGTGCGTTCCAGTGTGCGGCGCTCGGCGTGCATGGGAGACCGGGCTATTTAAACCTCCAGCACTGGCGACAGGTTGTTGGAATATTCCTGTTGGACCCTGTCGCCACCTGGAGACCCTCCACCAACTCACACCAACCTTGAACTTCACTTTTGGGATACTTGGATCCTGATCTTAGTTGCTATACTAGATAGAAGGACCACCAGCGTTACACCTGTGCTTATTTTCCCAGTCTGGACTACCTCCTAACCGCAAGTATATAGAGTATATTACTGCATATTGGGATTACCATCTACTCCTGTGCAAACAGACCTGGTCCACACTACTTCTTAAACTGCATAAGGATATATAGCATATTACTGCATAAAGGGATTACCATCTACTCCTGTGCAAACAGACCTGGTTCACACTACTTCTTAAACTGCATAAGGATATATAGTATATTACTGCATAAAGGGATTACCATCTACTCCTGTGCAAACAGACCTGGTTCACACTACTTCTTAAACTGCATAAGGATATATAGCATATTACTGCATAAAGGGATTACCATCTACTCCTGTGCAAACAGACCTGGTTCACACTACTTCTTAAACTGCATAATTATATAGAGCATATTATTGCACATTGGGATTACCATCTACTACTATGCAAACTGACCTGGTCCACACTACCTCTTTAACTGCTTGTGTTTAAAGACTATTTTGCCATATAGTTAGTGTTGTTGCCCATAGTCTGGACTACCTCCTTCTCTCTCTTTCAGAAATACATATTAACTATTGAGATACTTGCTCTAAATATATTGAGGTTTTGCTTCTATATGTTATATCAGGAGTGCTAATTTCCTACATGACTCAAGTTCAGTACCTATATATTCAAAAAGCACTTACTAAAGACTTATCCTTGTCATTGCTCTAGACAAAGGTTACTATATAGTTTAACAAGTATTAAACTATTACTACATGTTTTGCTCCAATCAGAGGATATGATGATATAGACCCCATACTCTTATAGTTCAGTGAGAGTGAGCTGGTGGTTAATTCTGATAGGCCTCTACAGCTGGAGTCTAAACTTGAGACAGAGTGTTCTCAGAATCAGGGTCGTAACAATATCCCACTTAAATTATAGCTTATGGCTTCTTTTTCTTAAATGAACACATCAACCCACTCTGTCTCCCAGACGAATGGACAATTCCTACACAATAAACTCCCAGGAATGAAGCTAAAAACAATTTAACCTACTCATAATAACCACTACTTCTCAGCATCGTGTATACCCAGCACAAGCCACACAATAAACTTTGCACAACACGATTGGAAAAAAAATGTGCACAGCAACATTACATGTTATTAATCAGTTATTACTGCACTAGCAGCATCAAGAGAGTTGTGTTTGAGTAGCTGACAATATCCTTAACAACCAGTGACAGGTGGAGGGGGTAGTTGGTTCTAATTACCTCTAGTTGTGGTATCTACAAACTGGTGGTCATCCTTTTTTTTTTAATTGACGCAGTAATAGCACCACTTTTTAAATGTGGCACTATTATTTGTTACCTGAATCTGCCACATGTTTTAGTAAAGCTAACAAAAGTGGCAGCATGTTATTTTTTTTTTTCATCTGGTGTCCGTTTAAAGGGCCACACCATGATAAAAGTGTCAATAATGCTTTAATAAATTCAGTTGATTGTTCCCATTTTGTGGAGCTAATTGTGACAGCCAAGAAAGCAGAGAGTGAGTAGTGAGGTGTATAATGTGTATTCTCTGCTGCACTTGAAAATGAATCTCATTTATACTTGTTGTAAAATGGTAGACAAGTGGTTAGGTTCTTGTGTTAGTAATTAATAGTGCATACTTTTGATACAATTTCACATGTGTATGTGAGGGTTCAAGCACTGTTTGCATATTTTAAGGACAGATCTGTCATTTTTATTCAGAGTTTTTTGTATTATTTTGTCTTTGGTGGGATTAAATAATGCATAATATCTTTGTAATAACATGTTTACATTTAATTTATCTCTTAAATTGAAGTCTCAGTTTTCTATCATGCCTTTTTATGGTTTATATGTTGTATTCATTTGAGAGATGTGTATCACATTTGATTGAGTTTCCACAAGTGCAGAGTATAAAATAAAATAGGGATGTAGTTTAATATACTTTGTTTTTATGAAAATCTAGCAGAAGCTTTCTGCAGGCGCTCAAGATAACATTGACCTAGAACAGGGATATGCAGTTAGCGGACCTCCAGCTGTTGCAAAACTACAAGTCCTATCATGCCTCTGCCTCTGGGTGTCAAGCTTGTTGCTGTCAGAGTCTTGCTATCATGGGACTTGTAGTTCTGCAACAGCTGGAGGTCCGCTAATTGCATATGCCTGACCTAGAAGCCTTGTTGCTCTATAGTAGGCAAGACTATTGCTTTGTGAATTCTAGTACAAGTTGCAGTTTAAGCCTTAAAACTTGATAGGGATATTGTCTGTTAATCTAGCAGTATGAAAGGAGATCAGTGATTTGTAAGGAGACTATATCTATATCATCTTTTATATTAACATGCCCAGGGAAAGGCTTTTATAGCTCCAAATCAAATATGACAGGTGAGAGTGTCAGAGGGTCAACCATGATTTAGTAAACCCTAGTAAAGTAAAGCAGTTACAAGTAAATTGATGATGGGTGTGTGTGTCTGTTACAAACTAAGTAAGTATTGATGAAGGAATCAGGTTTATCCATACTGCCGGTTGATTTAAAAAAAACTATGGGTGAAACAAATGCATCTAGACACAGAATGATTTCACATCCTCACCTCTCCATCGTCCAAGGGCCAACAGGAAGAACAAACCCTGCTGGTTCTTTATTTAAAACACAGAGAGAATATCACACAACACACCCATCAATCCCTCCCCATCACCCTTGTGAGTCTTTTATTGGTCAATTCATATAGAAGGGTGGTTTCTCCTCACAAGTCCATTTCATGTTCTGAGTGTGTAGAAGGGGCAGCCAAAGTCCATGTTTGGGCATGCTGCCCACATCATCCAGTGTAGAAAAAAGTTCATTCAGCTCTGCACATTTTCCTTCCAAGCGGTCTGAGTGAGAAGGAGGGGGATGGGAAGGCTTTTCCTGTTACAACTGAGGAATCCAGGAGGGAGGGGGAACACGGAGTGAGTGAGGGGATGGAGTTGCTTCTGTTCTTGTATAATACTGGCCTCATAACTTTAAAAAAATCACAATAAACACTTCATTTCAGTGGCTCTAATCATAACACAAAAATATTCATTTTATTTCACATGAAATGTTACCATCAATGCTTTGACCTATGTTCAGCTTTAGTTTTCACCTTCTACAATATTTGGCATGTACCCTTTAAGCAGTCTGGCTCTTGCTATTGTAGAGTGTTTTTAAAGGATAAAACATATACTGGCTTTATAAGGAGAAGCTTGTTCCATCACAGTATTTCAAATGGTGCACCTTATAGAAAATAAATTCATTACAAAAAGAGATATGTTGATTAGGTTGTTTAAGCAGATGCAAAGTATGGCCATCTCTGTGCTTTTAGCTTTGGTATAGGGTGAGTGGTTGGTAGATATGTGCATTCCCGTTCGTACGAATGTTATTTTCGTACGAAAATGTTCATTTTCGTACCCACAGAATAACGTGTACATACGAAAAAATTTAAGCACCAAAATACGAAAACGAAGGGATTACGAACGAGTCGCATAACGAACAACCGCAAATACGAACGAACGATCCGACGAAAATACGACAAAACGAAAACGGCAAAAGAACGAATATGACATCTATAACAAAAGACTTGCATTCTGTATTTTGTTTGAATCCTTTTTCTGTTTGTATGTTCATATGACATCTATAACAAAAGATTTGTATTCTGTATTCTGAATTCCTTTTTTCTGTTCGTAATTTGGTTTCAAAATACAGAATGCAAATCTTTTGTTATAAGATGTCATTTTTTTTTCGTTTTTTTGAATGGACAGTGAGTGTAGTTAGATAGTGAAACAGCTTCTCTTTTGTGCTGAGTACAGTAGTACAGTAAAGCCAAATAAACTTTTCTGTGGATTTTCGTCTGAAGGGAGAGATCAGTTGGCCAGACTTTTGAACCTGGAACCCAAAAATGGTTTTCTGATGGAGTTTAAAAATGAACGAACGTTCGATAAAACGATCGTTTTTATGTTTGTTGTTAAAAAAGTCTGACCAAGTGTATGGGGCTTAACAATAGTTAATATGGATGAGCCGCGTGTTGAAAGTGCCGCGAATCCCGCGATATATTTACGAAAGTACAAAATGACGAAAATTCACAAAAATTATTGTCCAACAAGTAACGAACATGAATTAAACAGAATAACGAACCATCCCGCATGTACGAAAATAAAACGGTAACCAAAATACGAAACGATCGGAATACGAAAAAATCGAATCCTACAAAAAACGAACGGGAACGAACAGGAAAACGGGCGTCTTACGAAAAACAAACGGGAACGAACCTACGGAACGATATGAAACAGAACAAAAAAAAACTATTTTTTTTTTCTGTGCACATGTCTAGTGGTTGGGTGAAAGAGAAGTGATAAGATTTGGCAGAATTTCATTAGCAACAGGGAGTTGGTAGAGATTTAGGATGATCATATAACATTTTGATTTTCACAACATAATGCCACTTTTTATATGTCACTTGCTGTTAAAAAGACATAGATTTATTTGAACATAAACAATCACAAGTTAACAGATGCCTTTAAAAAGACAAGCAGATGCATCTGGTTAACTTTGAATCTACTCACGTGTACATAATATGAAAAAAAAATGCAAATAGGATCCTAGTAAAATTCTACTTATATGATTACATTAAAATGGACATTTTGGATTTAGTCTTTAAAATTATTTTGTTTAGCAGTTTCCTATTTTTACTTTCATTTATAATTACAGTCAAGAATGCACCTTCCCAACTTGAAAGGCACAAAAAATCATATTGTATATAAAAAAGATTCACTAAAACTAATGAGGCACTTTTCTTATTAAAGTCTAAGGCTTGTGTACAATATTTTGAAGGTGGAACAAAATCTCATTAAAAAGTCCAATTAAATAAGAATGAAAAATAGGGAATACTGTTAACTTTGATGTGGTGGCAAAAAAACTGTCAGTTTGAGAGCTTTTAAATTTGTCATTTAAGAAGCTATCTTTTCAACTTTACTGCGTTTGAAATCTTGTACAGCATCAACTTCCATCATGTTAACTAATTGAGTTTGTTCCTTTAAAAGACACATTGTTTAATATACAATTAGAATAAAAATTTCAAAGACATTTATATTTAGAAAGATCCTTGTGAAATTATTGAAACAACAGTGTTTATTAAGGAAGCAGTTTTCCTTAAAATGTATTGTTTAAATAAACTAATGGACGATGAGAGTTGGGTGAAGAACAAAAATCATAATCTTAAGGGAATTACCTTTATGTTGCCTGGTTTAATTTTTGCACTATTTAAAATGTATTGGGTCTGATTGAGTCTGATTTACTAAAGGAGTAGAGCATGTTTACTTTACAAAGTGAAATGTTATCTTTATCTTAGAGAAGGTAGTGAAGCCAAGTAAAAATAAATTTTGCAATATGCAAGAAACATTAAAAAAAATAACATTTCACTCTGCATACTATTAAGCCTCGTACACATGATTGGACTTCCATCTGACTTTTCCGTGGATTTCTGACCAAAGAGCCTTGTCCGTGAACTTGGTATGCATACACATGGCAGAACCTTTTCAGCCAACAAATACGAAAAAAAGTGATGTTTCAATGTACTTACGACACTCCAAATGAGGAAGTTCAATTATCCGGCGTCACCCTTTGGGCTCCTTCTGCTAATCTCGAGTTAGTAGAAGTTTGGTCAGTGTTGATTTGCGCTTTTCAGTTACGTGCTTTTCAGTTCATTTCTGAATGGTCGTTCGTCAAGCAGCCATGTTGCGCAACCCTACGAGAGAGCATGCTATTTATGCTTTGACTTTATGCTTTGAGTTATTGCTTTGACTTTAGCCTGGTCCAGGAACAGGAGGAGGAGCAGGAGTTGTTGGACCAAAAATTGGTTGCTTAATCGTGACCAATTTTGTCATATGCCTTTGCTGCGGGAGCTCCAGGAGAATAATCTTAATGATTTTAGGAACGATCACCAGATGACGGACTCCTGTTTTCAGCAACTCTTGTCTTTGCTGTCCCCCTGTATTAGGAAGCAGGACACCTGCATGAGGGTTGCTATTCCAGCAGGGCAAAGGCTCATAGCCACCTTGTGGTACTTGGCGACAAGAAGAAGTCTCCAGGATATTAAGTTTACCTCTGGGATCTCTCCCCTGGCTCTGGGAGTCATTATTCCAGAGACCTGGTGTGCCATCATACAAGTCCTGCAGGACTATATTCGGATAGGTTTTATTCTTTATTATCACATTCTATGTACTTCACATTTCTAATGTCTTTTACTTTTTTCTGGATTCCATCATTCCCATTATTGTAATATGCTGTGAATGTAAAAAACGATGTGTTATTAAAAAAATATTAACAAAACATTAACAGCGCTAAACAGAGCCTATAAATGGCTTATGAGTCCAATACTCATGTACTGCAATGGTAAATTGAGAAAAAGGTTTATGAGACTATATATATATATCTCATAAAAATTATTATGTAACATGTGTTCCCACTCTTTGTGAGTCAATTAATAATAGTCCGTGCAATTCCTCAGATGTACAGTTTTTTGTTAGGAGTGATCTCACAGTATAGCTGTTTGTCTGCTCAAATGCTGATAGGGACTCTCTGTGATTTCCCCCTAAGGTTTTGTACTCACCAGAATGTAGTACTTTAAAGGCATTGGATACATCCACTTGTAGTAATCACGCATCGGTTCTCCTCCTCTGGTGTATGGTGATGATCCGTGTGCTCTTCAATCAGTGTAGCTTGGCAGTCATGCAGGGAGGCAAAAGAGACTTTGCATAGTGTAAAATCCTTTTATTTAAACAATAAAAACCCCTGCTACCCGCTCATGCTTACACAAAGTTTAAGATAAAAAAGCGCTTGTCATAAAGGCTGCTGCCTCTGCTCACTCAGGAATATGGCTCCAAATTGCTCAGGCTCAAATTTCCCTTCGTAAGTCCCGGGTAGAAGCTAGGCTGCCTTGCAAGCTGAATCGTCGTGTAGTCACGCCCTGACGCGTTTCGTGATAGGTCCACGTCTTCAGAGGGCGTGGCTACACGTCTTAGTCTATTTAATTTATAGTGGGGACTCTGCTTTGGGTACCTCCCCTATGTGGACCCTATTGGACAGCATTTGACAGGGCTGTAGGAAACCTCCCCATCAGCTGTGCACCATTGCTCTGGGTTCATTTGCCGTGACGACTACCGCTCACCTCTGATTGGTGCGCGGCGGTCACGTGGTCCAAGGGATCGGGATACAGAGTTCCCACCCCTCTGCTATGCTGACTGGATGTACGTCAGCAGCCTTGGTAGAAGTCCTCCCACTTTGCTGACTGTGCGTTCCAGTCACTGAAACCAGCCCTCGTTTTGACCATCGCTTGTATTAGCTGATGTGTCTAATCGGCTGATGAATACTCGCACTCCAGCCATTCTTATGGAGCCGTGTATCCTTCCTTGTTAACCCCTCTGGCTCAGTTATTCCTCTCGAATTGTCGCTGATCCTAGTGAGGGAAGTAAGGGGATCATTTAGAATAATTTTTAAACAAATTTATATTTCATATTGTTTAAACTGATTATTTAAAAGAATTTTTTTTAAAAAAACTTTTTTTTAAACATCATATTATTATGATAATTAAGATTTTATAACAGTTTTATGCAAACTATAAATAAATATATACGTATCTTGGTGACAATATATATGTGCGGCTGTCACCCTATTACTGTGTGAGCAGACACTTCTGACAGCCGAAAAACATTGAAACCATTATACATGTCTGATAGCATTATATGTGAAGAAATATATAGCAGCATCCATCATTAATGTAGCTAAAGTGCAATCTCTGATATTTATTCACAACAATTGTACATAGCTAATTTTACAGAAAGCAATGATAAGAATCCTCTCACTGTAATCATTATTATCATCTGATAGATGGATCTGAGTCATTCCAATACTATTCTATAAATAAATATAAATATAAATATAACACCTAGACTATAATAATCTTTGCATTCAAAATATTACTATGTTACAATGTTAAAAAATATTTTAAAAAATGTTAAAAATATTAAAATATTAAAAAAATTTAAGAATGTTATGTTAGATAGAGGTCCTGCAATTTTGTAATAATAAGGCAAGATTGGCTTGATCTTATTCTGATTACTGTCTTTCTAGTGGTTGCTAATAAAACAATTGAGGTCCACATCTATATTTAAGCCATTCGGACTGAGAGTGTTGGTCATGTACAGCCATTGTGTTTCGCGTTTTGAGATTTCTCGGACCATTTTGGCACCCCGCCAGTTGGGGCCAACACGGTCAATCCCCCAAAACTTGAGTCCTATGGGGTTCTTATCATGTTTCTTCAAAAAATGTAGCGAAACACTATGCTCCTCATATCCAATAGTAATATTGTATATGTGTTCAGACACCCTTTTGGACAATTTTCTTTTTGTTCGTCCTATGTACATTAAGCCACAAGGGCATTCATAAAGCGTAGACCACATGTGTTGTAGCACAAGTAATTGACTCTTTAATTTCAAAAGTTTTGCCATTGGCTGTGGATGTAAAGCTACTTATGCCCCTCAAATGAGTAGATACCTGGCGACAAGATTTACACTTTCTACAGGCTGTAAAACCTGGTTTGTTCCAAAACATCTGGAGTTTTTTTGGGGGATCTAAAACTTTATGAACTACTTGGTCCCCAAAAGTTGCTGTTTTTCTGTAGATGAACACAGGAGATTCAGGTAACATTGGTTTTAATGTCTTATCCATAGCTAGTATGTTCCAATGCTTTTTGAAAATCATTTCTACTTCACGGTACTGGTCATGATAGTTTGATATAAAGCCCCATTCATGTGTTTGTTCATGTGGGCGTTCTTTAGGTTGTAGAAGGGCTACCTGTGAGCTCTCTCCCACCTGGAGTCTTATCTTATCTAGCAATTCTTCTTTATACCCCTTTTCCACAAAACGCTGTTGAATCAGTGAAGATTGTGTTCTGTAATCATCATCTTCCGTGCAATTTCGCCTGATTCGCATGAACTGGCCTTTAGGTATATTTCGAAGCCAGCGTGGATGGTGTCCACTCTGAATTGGGATGAAGCTGTTTCTATCAGTTGCTTTAAAGTAGGCTTTAGTTGTTAGGTGATCTACTCCTTTAATGACCGTAACGTCTAGGTAATGTATTTCCTGTTTACTCCAAGAAAATTCCAATTTGATGTTATTCTTATTACCATTAAGCCACTCTGAGTATGCAATGAGTGATTCCTCCGTTCCTTGCCATATGATGAAGAGATCATCAATATATCTCTGGTAAAAAATCAACTCTTGCTTCCTATTGTTATATATCCATCTGTCTTCCCATTCACTCATGAATAGGTTGGCTAGGCTGGGTGCAAACTTTGCACCCATAGCCACACCTATCTTCTGAGTGTAGAACTGCCCCCCATACCAGAAATAATTATGGGTAAGGCAGTAATCTAGTGCCATTTTCAGGAATTTCTTTTGAACAAAAGGCAAATCTTCTCTTTTACTCATAGCCCAATTAAGGGCTAGGAGGGCATCATCATGTTGAATGTTGGTATAAAGAGCAGCAACATCCGCTGTTACTAGGAACACTTCTGAATCTTTAGGAAATCTCACTTCTTTTATCTTCTGTATAAAATTGGTGGTATCCTTTAAAAATGCCTTGGTAGTGATAACACTGCCTTGCATGAAGTGATCTAGATATTGTCCAATCCTAGCTGTGACGGACTCTATACCATTTACGATAGGTCTCGCTGGTGGTAGTGTTGGGTGTTTGTGTATTTTGGGGACAGTATATATCGTTGGAGTCCTGTTGAAACTTGGGCATAAATGCTGTGAATGTCCTCTTTGTGATCATGCATGCTGTAAGTTTTTTCTTGGCCTACATGCATATTTTCCTTCACTAACCTCCCTAGCATGCTACTCTGGGCCCATACACACCTAGCTTAGTAACTTAACAATGTTTTTTTTTTTTTTTGATGCTTCATTTTTATGTTTACCCTGAACACCCCCTAAAATGTCTCACAATCTTATTGTTGTCCTCAAATTCATGTAGAGTGCAAGAGTCCATTTTTTGGGGTGCATAAACTCTTTTGTAACCCTCCTTCCCATCTGCTCACTTTGCAAAACCCATAAACAGTATACCTCTTTTGCGGTAAGATTTCTGCATGAATTCTCTAAAGCAAGTATTGCAAGGGCCTGCCTGATTAACTTAAAATTGTACACTATTAATTTTTGGTCTCCTATTATCTTGTTAATGGTAAGTTATGTATGTCAAAATGTGCTTCTATTTGGATAGTGTGTATTCTTTTTTTTGTATTATGACACTTCTTACCTGTCCACTGGGCTGCCAATCTTGAAAAGACGGAGGGGCTGGCCAAATTAGCCTTCATTTTTTATGCATTTAGCTCTCATGGAAGTGGAGAGGGTTACCTGTCCAAAACATCTACCATTCAACCCCCCCTAACATTTTTCAAATGTGCCACCAGAGGGGGCACATTTTTTCCTCAATTTAGACCGATACGTATTCTTCTACATATTTTTCGTAAAAAAATTGCAATAAGCGTTTATTGATTGGTTTGCGCAGAAGTTATAGTGTTTACAAAGTAGGGGGTAGTTTTATGGCATTTTTATTAATATTTTTTTATTTTACTAGTAATGGCGGCGATCAGCGATTTTTTTCGGTACTGTGACATTATGGCGGACACTTCAGACACTTTTTACACACACAGCTCCCGGTTCTCGCTCTGTAACGAGCGATCGCGGGTGCCTGGCGATGATCGCGACCGCCAGGCACACGCGCGGGAGTCACAAGCGGGGGTGCGCACATGCCTCTGGTGGTGCACACGCGCCCCTAGTGGCTGCTTTGCAAGGCGACGTAGAGCTACGGGCTCTCGCGCAGGAGAGCTGACCTGCCGCCATAGAACTGCGGCGGCTGGTCGGCAACTAGTTAAAAATGGAATTAGAACAACTCATAAGTATTTCTCAGGAGAGAATAACAAATTTCTCGACAACATGGTATAATTGGATGGTTTTCAAAGAGTCACAGACATATAAAACAATCATTCAGTAAAATTGAAAAGCACCCTCTGCAAGGCTATTAAACATCTTGATAAAGTGGATGAAATATACTGGTAAATTACCCTAAGTCAGACAACTCTCAATAAGCTCCCCCTCCCCATTTTTTTTTTATCCTTTTTCTCCTCCCCCTCTCCCCAACCCCTTCTCTACTTATCTTGACCACGAAAGAAATATATAACTGAATAACCTGTTTACTGGTCGAGATGGGTTCAACAAAAAAAAAAAAAAATTCTCTTTGGTGAAATTTTTTTTTCCCTTTTATGCTATTTAATGTTCTCTCATTTACGACTCTCTCCTCAATTATTTTGTCCGATTAATGACTATATTTTGGCATAAGAGTGTAATCTGCGACACCACGTTTTCGGATATCTATCACTATTGTTAACATATGCAGTTATATGATGTATCTATACGATGCTATGTTTGATTTCATATTCACCTAATAAAACTTTATGAAAAAAAAAAAAAAAAAAGGAAAATAAATGGCTAAATACACACATTGAACAACTCATGCAGTTGCCACCCACCCCTCCTGTCTCCTATAGGATAGGGGATATATGATGATCATTCTAGCAGGCATGACTCTGTGAGATTGTGATCCCCAGGGCCTCTCCTCTACCCATGTATACCCTGGCAAGGCATCATTAATGGGCACTGAGCAACCAGAAATTGTTATTTACCCCTTAAGTAACGCCCTAAGCCCATGGCCTTTGTCCCACCTAGAAACACCCCTGTTAACTGCTAAATTAGTGTTTTTAAAGTTATCACTTACGATTTTGGGGGGAAGTTCGACCTGTTGTCTCCTCTGTTAGGGGGCCCGGCCAAGGGAAGCCTTACTTTGTCCCCTCTGGTGACTTTGTCTCTTCAATTTTCCTGTTGAAAGAATAAAATACATTAAAAATTAGTACACCAAAAAAGGGTACAACAAAAACAAAACAAGTATAGTTCATATCTGCTTTAAATTTAACTTAATCTTTACACAAAATATTCATACCTAGATTAGAGAAAACATTATGTCAATTTTTAAATACCTACTTGTATAAAGCTAATTCCAACATCTACATAATGATTTTAATTATTTTAATGTGGCTTAATTTTTTATGATGAGATGGATGGAGCCCATCTGGTTTTTCTCACGGTGCTTTAAATCCGACGAGCGCTTGCAGATTTGATCCTTCGCTCGGTGCACTGAATATTCTCCCTCCAACACCGCAATGACCTTTTCCAGATTCCAGTCCTTTTGGCTGTTGGGCCTTTCATAGTTATGCAGCTAAGC
This sequence comes from Rana temporaria, assembly GCF_905171775.1. Lineage (NCBI taxonomy): Eukaryota > Metazoa > Chordata > Amphibia > Anura > Ranidae > Rana > Rana temporaria. The sequence goes on from NC_053493.1 coordinate 226,525,442, forward strand.
TTACAGTCGTAGTCATATTTCTCCAATATGCACACCATCTCCACCATCTCCACCTTGCTCATGGGGGTGGCCTTATGCTTTCTATAAGCTCCACCACCGCAGGGACTGCTCATTTTCGGTCATTCCGCCATCATGTTGTCCCTCCTGAATGTTCCATCGTGTATGTCGCATGCAGAATAGGGAATCTGATCATGCCCCAGTGTCATGATGCTCTGAGAGTGGAGTTTCACACATGCTCAGGGTATATCAATCTATAACGAGCGGTCGATGTAACAGCCATAGGAATGCGATGTAACAGCCGTAGTTGCGAGATGAACGCAAGCCAAAAGAAGCCACGAAAAAAAGGTACATTTGAAAATTGGGTCACTGGTGGTTAGTGGCATAAAAAAAAAAAGGCAAGGAGAGAGGCGCCTCTGGGTGTGGTAACTTAAGACAGTTTAATAGTTAAAACAAGCACATGTGGTCATTACACTCACATTTAAGTAGTATAAGGCAGGCATGTAAAGGTTTCTTTAAGGCAAGGTGAGCTGTCATCCGATGAGGGAAATTCCTTTGCCAGTCAGAGGGAGCACTGTGCGGGGAGGTCACTGCTTCATCAAACGATGGGCGTCCATAGGAATGGAGGTGGTTCTCAATGCTTGAGAAAGGAGTGTAAGCAGCCAATCCACTCGCTGCTTCGATACTCCGAAACGCGTCGCACAGTAGTGACGTCATCCGCCCTCGCCAGCTACTCGTGTGCGCTCCAGACCTCGGGTTGAGAACCACCTCCATTCCTATGGACGCCCATCGTTTGATGAAGCAGTGACCTCCCCGCACAGTGTTCCCTCTGACTGGCAAAGGAATTTCCCTCATCGGATGACAGCTCACCTTGCCTTAAAGAAACCTTTACATGCCTGCCTTATACTACTTAAATGTGAGTGTAATGACCACATGTGCTTGTTTTAACTATTAAACTGTCTTAAGTTACCACACCCAGAGGCGCCTCTCTCCTTGCCTTTTTTTCTAGATACCGGAACATGGTCTCTGTTCCTCCCTGATGGCAGCCCTGGAAGTGTGCACCCATTACATTTCAACCACAGACTTATTGATCAGTTTACCCTAAACTGTCATTTCTTGACTCTTGACCCATTTCCCTTTGCTTTTACATTTATGCTGTGTTTGACATCAGAAGTTTTTTGTGTACTTTTGCGCATTATTTACTTGTCTCCGGTTAGTGGCATATACTGCTTAGATAGTGGCCTATATTGTGACCAGATTATGAGCTATAAGCCACCCATTATGGTTTGTCTTGTGTTCTGTCTTGCAGACATCTGATACTTGACAACAAAATGAGGGCAAAGTTGAATTCCCACAAATTCTTGACACAAATTATTGAAAAATACAGGGAGCTCACCTGTCTGTGGCAAGTAAAAAATAAAGATTTTTCAAATAAAATCAAGAGGAGGGAAGCAATAGATCAACTGGTGGAATTGACAAATATTGTGTACCCCAGGGCAACCTACAGTTTCATGAAGACCAAAATTGGGCGCCTCATGTATAACAGGGAGCGAAAGAAGATCGAGAAATCCAAACAATCGGGAGAAGCAGCAGAAGACATTTATGTCCCCAAGCTGTGGTACTTCACCAGCCTGCAATTTTTGTCTGATCAAACTGTACCATGCAGCTCTCTCTCCACACTACCCTCCATATCAACTAAGGCCACCGATACTGAGCCTGATCCTACACAGGATGAAGAGGAGGAGGAGCTCAGCTTGACCCAGGTATAGCATTGTTGAAAAGATTTGAAGACACAAATACAATGATGTTAATTAGATGTTATTATGGATAATAATTTTCTGCTTTAACAAAGTGAGTTGCATATCAATAGACAGTAGTGGTCAAAAAGGATTAGGAAAAGAATGATATCCATGTTGATGAATAGAGCCTGGAGGGGCGTGTCAGGAAGAGCTCTTCCTGCCAATCAGCTTTGATCCCTCTAATCTATGTCTTCTCCTGCTGCTCGATCTCCTTAATGTCTGCAGCTCTTCTACCGCTTGTGATGTGAATGAAATGGGAGAGAGGTTTCTAAAAGACATTCTCATTGCTCCGCTATACTAGGCTTAATCCAGGCCTAATCCACTGCTATCGGCGGTGGGGACTTGGCTGTTTGCCCTGTACCATCACCAGCCCGAGTCCCGGTGTCTCCCTGAGCGGGTTCATACCTTTGGGACGAGCTACGATCAACCGCCCGCTCTGTAATACGTCCCACGGTCGAATCCATCCACGGCCGAGCCGCCGCCATATTGCGGCCTACAAAGCCTCTGAGATTACCGGGCTCGAGTAGCGAGTATCGCGGTCGCGATACGATCCGACAGACGATCATCCCCGGACGGGCCTGATTCAACGGGCAGCTTACCCGGACTGCAGGAGCTAGATAGAGGGGATCCAGAGACCGGTAGAGGTGCCCAGGGAAGGACGGCAGTCGGCGTGTGGAGACCTGGACCCTGCAGTTTCAGAAGGTGATCCTGCTACACTATCTGGATGAAAGCTGCGGCACGTCGGGAGCTAGAACGAGGGCGGTCAGCTGCCTGCCCAGGAGTAAGGTGAAGCCTGATGGAGATGCACTGAATAAAAGGGTCAGAGGCAGAGTGAGAGGCAGCGTCTGGAAGTGGTCTGGTGGCAGTAGTGTGAGAGACTAAAGCCGATCCACTCCCCCCTTCCCTCTGGGCAGAGGACTCCGGCCAAGTGGCGACGGGCACGTGTGAGGTACCTATAGCCCTGTATAGAGAATATCTGGTGGAATACCTGCATCTGGTAGTGGGGTGACAGCGGTGGTGTGAGAGACTAAAGCTGACCCCCCTTCCTGACCCCCCTTCCTCCCCTCGGATAAAGAACTTGTGCTAAGGGGTGACGGGTACGTGTGAGAGGTACAGTTAGCCCTTCACGGAGGAATACCTGGTGGAGGTGTAGCGGCGGTGTGAGAGACTCCAGCAGCATCTCCCCTGGGGTATAAGGTTGGGACAGTAGAGATAGTTGACTTCTCTGGATATTGGAAAATAGAAGCTATAACATCTTGGCTCTAAAGGCCGATAGGTAAATAATAGAGGGATGAGAAGTAACTAATGTAATTTTTAAATAGATCTCAATTAGCGGGACTTAATTCACCTGATCCAATTTTATGTTAGATGGAGGTTTTATATTGGATATTTTAAAGTTTGTGCCTGTTTGGTATTTTATCATTTGATTATTTTAATTGTGTGCTATAAGGTGTAAACTTTTATGATATGGCACAAGACAGAGTGTTAGCTGTATCATTAATATGTTACTCTTTTGAATATTTAACAAGGTTAAATAAGTGCTATTCCTTAAACGATCGCACTAAGGAAAAAATTATAAAATACAATATTATGCGTAGTTCTATAAGGAATAATGGTGTCATGGATCTGCCACTTAAGGGTTAATGGTGCAGACTGATTTCAGTGATTAACAGCAGGCTGGCCTATTTAAACACCTCAGCAGCACAGTGTCTTTGCTGCCTGATCTGCAGTTCTGACTTGGATCCTATCTGAGACCTGTTTGCTATCTGAAACCTGATTTGAACACAGAACTTGGCTTGTTTTGACTACTCTACCTGAAACCTGATTTGAACACCGAACCCGGCTTGTCTGACTCCTCTCATCTCTCCTATCCTGACCCGGCTCCGTTTGACCATCCGCCTGCTTGACTTCACTGCTGCCAGATCCACCTGCTTGTTTACCGACCATTCTTCAGTCATCTTTCTGCACGATCACCTGTTATGACCCGGCTTGTTTGACCCTGCTTTCCCGGTATACCTGAACTATTACTAACTTGTGCCGCTGTAGTCGCAGCTTCTGTGCGGGTCGCTGACCCATCCTCCGCTGTACATTCAGCATCTACTTGCCAGAGGTATTCGTCCACCTGCTTCTACACATCACCACCCGGCACTCCTACCCCTCTGTGCTCCGAGCCCGCTGTCCCATATCCAGTGGCTCGCGAACCAGAGTCGTAAGAGAGGCTACCCTGCATCAGACTCTGGAAACCAGGTACGTAACAGTATCAGGCAGCCATGACAGAGTCTGCAGGTGTAGTTCCGGCTATGGAAGAGGTGTGTAAACACTTAGCATCACTTACCCAGGCCATTCAAAACCTACAAGATGGCTACCTGAGATTGGAGGGGCAGGTTCAGAACTTATCAGCTTCTGGGGACGCAACTTCAGCATCCACTGCTAGATCATCGTCATCTGCGGGTCCGTCAGTTGTGATGTTGCCACCTGAACCCAGGGTTCCCATGCCCGAACGATTCTCCGGGGATCGAACCAAGTTCCGGGACTTCCGAAACGCATGTCAGTTATACTTTGCTTTGCAACCCCGAACCTTTTCTTTGGAAGCCACTAAAGTGGGATTTGTCGTTTCCCTACTCCAAGGGGAACCCCACAATTGGGCACATCGCTTGTTAGAGGAGAACGGTGTCCAGACAGAGACTTTGCTAAACTTCTTCCAGACTATGGCACAGCTCTACGACGACCCGCAAAGGACTGCTACTGCTGAAGCTGCTTTACTCGCTCTCCAACAGGGGCGTAGAGCAGTGGAGGACTATGTTACTGATTTCCGCCGCTGGAGTGCGGACACCCAGTGGAATAGCGCAGCCTTGCGCCACCAATTTCGCTTAGGTCTGTCTGAAGCCTTAAAGGATGAATTGGCCCGTATTGGGGTACCTGACACCCTGGATGATCTGATTGACAAATCCGTTCAGATCGACCGACGACTACGGGAACGCCGAGCGGAACGATCCTCTCAACAGAGTCGCCCAGTCTGGGTCACCACCCGGGCTCCCTTGCCTCCTTCTCGTTTTCCACCACCTGTTTCTTCCAATTCTGCTGGTCCACCCATGGATACTTCAGAACCCATGCAAATAGGCGTGATGCGACCCACCTTGCCACCTGAAGAACGCACACGCCGCCGTCAGCTAAACCTGTGTCTATATTGCGGTGAGGCCGGTCACTACGTACACAATTGTCCCGTCAAAATACGTAAGTTCCGTTCTTCAGTTCCTGATAACATCTCTGCTATTACTACCAACCCCAACCATCTTGCTCTCTTCCTTTCCTTACAGCTTCCGGGAAAGACGGTGTCGGTCAACGCTATCGTTGATTCAGGGGCATGCAGTTGTTTCATCGATTCCTCATTTGCCGATCTGCATAACATTCCCGTCCGCACAAAGGACTTTAGACTTTCCGTTTTTTTGGCTGATGGCTCACACATCAAGTCTGGGCAAGTGACCCATGAGACCCTTCCTTTACCTGCTATTACTTCATCCAATCATAAGGAACTTTTAATTTTGGACGTCATTTCATCTCCTTTGTTTCCAGTAATCCTGGGTATACCCTGGCTTCAGGTACACAATCCTCAGATTGACTGGACATCTAAAAATCTTTCGTTCCCATCTCATTACTGTCAGGAACACTGTTTTCCCGAACGTCCTAAACCATCTTCTGCCCTGCTGTGCTTAAACACTGACCCAAGTTTGATTCAATCCATCCCCAAACCCTACCATGGATTTCTGGATGTCTTCAGTAAGAAAGGGGCAGATTCCCTTCCACCTCATCGGCCATACGATTGTCCGATTGATCTTCTTCCAGGGGCCGAGATCCCTTTCGGACGAATTTTCCCACTTTCTGAAAAAGAACAAGACGCATTAAAAATCTACCTTGACGAGAATTTGGAAAAGGGATTTATCCGCCCGTCCACTTCACCAGCAGGTGCCGGAATATTTTTCGTCACAAAGAAGGACCAAACTCTTCGTCCCTGTATTGACTACCGGGAACTCAACAAAGTCACCGTGAAAAATCGTTACCCTCTACCTTTAATACCTGAACTTTTCCAAAAATTAAGATTTGCCGTTATCTTTACAAAATTAGACCTAAGGGGAGCGTATAATTTAATACGTATCAAGGATGGACATGAGTGGAAAACAGCATTCCGTACCCGCTATGGCCATTACGAATATTTGGTCATGCCCTTCGGGCTATGTAACGCGCCCGCTACTTTTCAGCACTTCGTCAACGACATATTCCGAGATTTTTTGGACATTTTTGTAATCGTGTATCTAGATGACATACTGATTTTCTCCCGTTCCTTGGAGGAGCACCGAGGACATGTCTGTAAGGTTCTGGATCGCCTCCGTCAGCACAGTTTATATGCGAAAGCTGAAAAATGCGAGTTTGAACAGCAAACCATCCAATTCTTAGGCCTGGTAATTTCCCCTACAGGAATTGAGATGGATCAAAAGAAGGTATCTGCAATCTTAGACTGGCCAACACCCTTGGATAAAAAAGGGGTGCAGCGTTTCATTGGATTCGCAAACTTCTATAGAAAATTTATTAGAGGGTTTTCGGCTATTGTGGCCCCTATCACACAACTCACGAAACAAAATCTTCGTTTCTGTTGGAACCCTGAAGCGCAGAAGGCCTTCGACATTTTAAAAAGACTCTTTACTTCAGCTCCGATCCTTAGACATCCCAATCCAACGTTACCTTTCCTTCTTGAGGTCGATGCCTCCGAAGTTGCGGTAGGAGCCGTTCTCTCTCAGCGCTTGGGGGACAAAGATTTAATACACCCAGTGGGATTCTTCTCTCGAAAGCTTTCCCCCACAGAAAAGAACTATGATGTAGGAGATTGAGAACTACTGGCCATTAAGACAGCTCTAGAGGAATGGAGATATCTATTGGAGGGCGCCATTCATCATGTACTGATCTACACAGATCATAAGAATTTGGAGTATTTGAAATCTGCCAGACGTCTTAAACCTCGACAAGCCCGTTGGGCTCTTTTCTTTTCTCGTTTTTGTTTCCATATTACCTTCCGACCAGGATCCAAAAACATTAAACCGGATGCATTATCCCGAATGTACGATAACCCAAAGGATACTTCTATTCCCGATACCATCCTGTCGGATGGCAACTTCCTGCTCCTACACACTGACCTAATCTCCATGATCCGAGGAGCATCTTCCGATTCGTCCAAACCCTCTAATGTCTCACTAACTTCCAGAAACGGGCTGTTTTGGAGAGGAAGTCAGGTTTTTGTCCCAGAAAACATTAGAGTGGAAGTCTTGAAACTTCTTCATGATCACCCACTTGCAGGTCACTTTGGAGTTAATAAGACTCTAGAATTGGTACGACGCACCTTCTGGTGGCCCAATTTGGAGGAATTTTGCAAGTCTTACATCAGTTCTTGTCCGATATGCAACGGAAATAAAACACCCCGAAAACTAGCCTGGGGTTTACTAAAACCCTTACCAGTACCTAACCGACCATGGGAGATGATCGCAATGGATTTTATTGTTGAACTTCCTCGTTCCGAGGGATGTACCGCAATTTTTGTTGTCGTGGACCGTTTTACTAAAATGGCTCATTTCCTGCCTTTAAAAAACACACCTTCTGCTGCAGAAACGGCCCGCGTGTTTATCAAGGAAATCATTAGACTACATGGGGTACCTTCCAACATCGTTTCGGACAGGGGAGTCCAATTTACTTCTCGTTTCTGGAGAGCCCTCTGTGAAACACTACAGATTCAACTTTCCTTGTCCTCAGCCTACCACCCCCAGTCTAATGGGCAAACAGAGAGGACGAATCAAACCCTGGAACAATATATTAGGTGTTTCACAGCCTTCTCTCAAGACGACTGGGTCTCTCTGCTGCCTTTGGCAGAATTTGCATATAATAACACCAATCACTCAGCTACTGGGCAATCCCCTTTTTTCTCTAATTATGGCTTTAATTTAACATTTTTACCAGATTTCTTTTCAGAGTCAGCAGTTCCAGCTGTGCAGAGTACTATGGACTTTCTCCAACGCAACAATCAGTTATTGCACGACGCAGTAACTAAAGCCCAGGCCGATAGCAAGAGATTTTTTGACAAGAAAAGAAGGGGTGACTTGGACCTGAAACCAGACGATCAGGTATGGCTGTCTACAAGTAATCTCAAATTACCTTGCCCATCCAAAAAGTTGGCACCTAGGTTTTTGGGTCCATTTTCAGTTAAAAGAAAAATCAACTTAGCTTCTTACGAACTGTTTTTGCCTGACTCATTGAAAATTCACCCTGTGTTCCACGTTTCTCTACTCAAGCCTGCAGTGGCCGATCCTTTTCCCAACAGAGGATCCAGACCTCCCGAACCCATCCAGGTTGACGGTTGGGAAGAATACGTGGTGGAAGCTATCTTGGACTGTAGGAAGTGACAAGGCCAGAATCAATTCCTAGTCAAATGGAAGGGGTACGGCCCAGAGGATAATTCTTGGGAGCCAGAAGGTAATATACATGCCAAGAGGTTGTTACGTGCTTTTTTCCTTGCTCATCCTGACAAAGAAGCCCGACTGGGCATCCGGAGGCTGCCCCTTGGGGGGGGGGGCAATGTCATGGATCTGCCACTTAAGGGTTAATGGTGCAGACTGATTTCAGTGATTAACAGCAGGCTGGCCTATTTAAACACCTCAGCAGCACAGTGTCTTTGCTGCCTGATCTGCAGTTCTGACTTGGATCCTATCTGAGACCTGTTTGCTATCTGAAACCTGATTTGAACACAGAACTTGGCTTGTTTTGACTACTCTACCTGAAACCTGATTTGAACACCGAACCCGGCTTGTCTGACTCCTCTCATCTCTCCTATCCTGACCCGGCTCCGTTTGACCATCCGCCTGCTTGACTTCACTGCTGCCAGATCCACCTGCTTGTTTACCGACCATTCTTCAGTCATCTTTCTGCACGATCACCTGTTATGACCCGGCTTGTTTGACCCTGCTTTCCCGGTATACCTGAACTATTACTAACTTGTGCCGCTGTAGTCGCAGCTTCTGTGCGGGTCGCTGACCCATCCTCCGCTGTACGTTCAGCATCTACTTGCCAGAGGTATTCGTCCACCTGCTTCTACACATCACCACCCGGCACTCCTACCCCTCTGTGCTCCGAGCCCGCTGTCCCATATCCAGTGGCTCGCGAACCAGAGTCGTAAGAGAGGCTACCCTGCATCAGACTCTGGAAACCAGGTACGTAACAAATGGTGATTACGGGTCGGAACCTACATACCCTGACCCAGTAGTACAGGACAAAAGGATACCCCAGGATACATCAGGAAAAAAGACGGAGATTTTAAAGGCAGACCTCATAAATGTCCGCTCAGCTATAAAAAATGCAGCGGCCATTTATGATTTAATAGTTGAACATAAAATTGGACCTACTTGCCATGACGGAGACGTGGTTTTCGGCTGCTTCTCCCCCACAGCTGGATGAATTAGTTCCAGGGGGATATAAAATAGTAAAGTGTGATTGCCAGTTTAAAAGGGGAGGAGGTATAGCCCTTATTTTCAGAGCGATACTTGACTTTGAGGTCGTGAACTGCACAGAAATTTATACTTCATTAGAAAGCCTAGCTTTAAGATGGAAGAAAAGTTTGGAAGAGACTGTTGGCTTCATTATCATCTATCATCCTCTGAGTATGAATGCAACTGTCTTAAAGGATATTACAGAATTGTTATCAGCCTCAGTGTTGCAGTTTCCCAAATCTTTAATTGTGGGAGACTTCAATATGTGGGCAGATGATATTAGCAATACAGAAGTTCAGCAACTTCTTTGTTATGCTAATAGCCTGGGTTATACAGAGGAAGTGAGTAAACCCACCCATAGGGCTGGGCACACTTTGGATTGGATACTACATAATGGCTGTGTAACCAGGACGGACCCACCGTTAGAGGTGGCTTGGAGTGACCATTTCTTTATAGGCTTTAAAATAGTGGGTAATGTAAAGAAAAAACCCCCTCACATACCTAATAGAGTTGTTAAACCACTGCTTACACGCAATTACTCAAATGTGTCCGCAGATGCTTTCTCTATAATATTTCTAGAGAATGCAGATATTAGGGTATTTAAAAAAATACATACCATTGAGGATAAAATAGAAGCATTTAACTCAGCAATAACAAAAACTTTAGATCTTCTGGCCCCAAAAAAACAGAGTCAAAATATAAGATCCCCTACAAATAATCCGCTCTGGTTTAATCAAAATACTCGCATGTTAAAATGGAGTTGCAGAGCGTTAGAAAAAATATGGAGGAAAGACCCTAATTCCTGTACTAGAGAGGCATATAGAGCGGCGTTGAAAATATAAAGCTGAAATAAAAATAGCCAAAAGAACATATTTAACAGAGAAAATTAGGTTGGCGGAAAACAAGGCCGCAGAATTATTTAAAGTCGCCAACACTCTTGCAAATCCAATTTGTTTAGATACTAAGGAAGAACTCTCTCCAGAATTAAGTGAAAAATAATAGACATAAGAAATAATATACCTGACTCTTGTTATACAGAAAGTTCTCCTGTATATACAGGGGTACGTTTTACCTGTTTTTTGGCGGTAACTAGTGTAGAGATACTGACTATTCTCAAATCGCTTAGAGCTTCGTCGTCAGCGCTTGACCCCTGCATTGCGCAGCTGGTGAAGGACTCGGCTGTTACCTTGGCACCATTTATAGCAGACATTATTAATATGTCTTTTGCTATTGGAACAGTGCCAAGTATTTTGAAGCAGGCGGTTATAATCCCCTTGTTGAAGAAGGCTAACGTGCCACGGTCCGATCTAAGTAATAACCGACCTATTTCGACCTTGCCTTTCTTAGCTAAAATAATGGAGAGAGCTGTTGTGTGGCAACTTCAACCGCACTTGGAGTCCAATGATGTTGTTGATGAATATCAGTCTGGATTCCGCCCTGGTAGAGGCACAGAGACCACCCTGATTAAAGTTAAGGATGACTGCCTATGGGCCATGGACAGTGATGAGGCTTCAGCGTTAATATTGCTGGATCTGTCGGCTGCATTTGACACTGTAGATCATGTCAGACTTTTGGAAAGGCTGGTGTCTGTGGCCGGGTTTGAGGACATGGCATTGACATGGATGGCCTCATTCCTGCAGAATAGAACTCAGAGGGTAAGACTAATAGCTCCTCGTCCTGCGGGGGTTCCTCAGGGTTCGGCGCTATCGCCGATATTATTTAATATCTACATAAGGCCGCTACTATATATTATTCGGCATCATAATCTTAGCTTTCATGTTTATGCAGACGATACGCAAATTTATTTTAAGCTACCTAAAAATGAGGAAGTTCAGGTAGATTTGGCATCCTGCCTGGAAGAAATACAGTCCTGGATGGGAGCCCATTATTTAAAACTTAATGGCTCAAAAACAGAATGTATTATTATCAGTAATCCGAGCAAAACCAGTTTGACTGATTTTCCTTCTTGGCCGGTTTCGTTTATGCCATCCCCGACCCTGGCTACCCAGGTTCGGAACTTGGGAATCATTGTGGATTCCAAATTGTCATTGAAGGCGCAGGTAAATCAGGTGGTAAGCGTATGTTACTACCAACTGAAACTCCTGCGCTCTACATTGCATTTCATTGACGAGGTGGACAAAGTCCAAGTGATCAATGCTTTTATTGGTAGTCGGCTGGACTATTGTAACGCGTTATACATGGGGTGTCCAAAAACCCTTCTGCATAAGCTTCAACTGATCCAAAATGCCGCAGCCAGGTTATTAACGGGTGTGGGTCGTCGGGACCATATTACACCTTCTCTGAAAGCCCTGCATTGGCTACCGGTTGCTGAGCAGGTTTTGTTTAAAGTGGGTTGTATCGTCCATAAAACTATCCATAAGATAGGCCCAGGGTATCTGCAAGAAAAATGTACCTGTTACGTTCCCAACAGATCACTGAGATCTGCTGATCAGGCCAATCTGACTGTGCCTAAATTTAGAAGAACTAAATGTGGAGGGAGGACGCTGGATGCGCAGGGTTCAATATTCTGGAACTTTCTACCTCTATACATAATACGTGAGAAGGATCTATTAAAATTTAGGACGTTTTTAAAAACGTTTCTATTTTTCAAGTGTATGGCCCTAATTAGGGTAAGATATTAGTACTAGTATTAGTATTTTAGCTCTTTTAAATGTTATTATGTGATTTTATATTGTTATCTTATAGTAATGAGAGATGTGTTTTGTATTTGTATATGTTGGTTCTATGAGCGCATCGAGGCCTTCGGGTAATGACTGCGCTCCCAATAAGCATTTTAAATAAATAAATAAATAAATGCTGGAGTCAAAATGATAGTCTTTTCTATTTGGACACATTCAAATTTAAAAAAGTCATGAGCTGAAAAGTATTTGTGATTGATGACAAAAAACTAAAATGATGTTCCACTTTCACACACAGGAAAGTTTGAGCCAAGAAGAAACTGGGCCCAGCAGCCAGAAAACAGAGTGCCAAATCCCTCCCCTGCGCCCTCCTATCAAAAGGGCCGGCAAGAGCCATCATCTGGATGAGGCCACAGCTGTCTTCCCTACTAGGGCAACATCAGTCATCACAACAACACCCAATAGTGCTGAAGGGTTTGGCTGTTTCACAGCTAATAAGCTCCGGGAGGTGGACGAGGAGCAAAGGGAGCTATGTGAGGGGCTAATCATCCAGCTCCTCAGCAAGGCAAGGAAACGTGAGACAAAAACACATGTGTTTGATTTGGAGCACACACCTCCACCACCTCCACAACAAGCCTACCCACCCTAGCAAACCTACCCACCTCAGCAAACCTACCAACCTCAGCAACCCTAGCCACCTCAGCAAACCTACCAACCTCAGCAACCCCACCCACCTCAGCAAACCTACCAACCTCAGCAACCCCACCCACCCCAGCAACCCCACCGACCCCAGCAGCATGGTGGTATTTGGAAAAATCAGCCACAGGATCCCCAACTAGGCCACCAGTCTGGGGAGTTTCGGGGTACTAATTTAGATTTATTTTCTTATGATTTTCTTGGTTATACTTTAGTTTCTTTTCTGTATATAATTTCCTCTTTTGGTTTCAGTTTGTTAATTTTGATGACAGAGAATGTCTACATTTTTTTTCTTTTTGTTCTGAATGCACAAGAAACAAAATGGTGTCAGCTGATGTGGAAAGTAGTGTGGAGAGCGATGGGCATGGTCAGGTCTGGTCTGTCAAAAGTCACAGCCTGTTGTAGTACCACAGCCTGGGGACATATATGTCATCTGCTGCTGCTCCCGATCTCTCAGAGTCCATGACCTTCTTGTGCTCCCTATTGTATGTACTCCTCAGATTCCCAATTTTGCTCTTCACATTATTTATGTCTGCCCTGGGGTACAGAGGCTTCACCAATTCCACCAGTTGATCCATTGCTGCCTTCCCCTTGATTTTGGTATGCCATTATTGTGCTTACTATTCAAAATAAAAAAAAATAATACCAAAAAAATGTGCTTATGTGTTTAACTTCTAATGACAGTTTGGCAGAAGGCAGATACATTTCTAAAATTAAGAACAAGGGACACAAATAGAGTTGGAGCTTTGAGCTTCAGAACCCCTAGGGGATAATGGTGTTGTGCTAACTTGACACAAAACAATATATATTTTATTGATATTACTAGAACACAAATCCTTTGCAAATATGTTTGTTATTACACTGTCAGTATAACCAGCAAAGCAGCTTTATTATTAAGCTATTATACAAAAGAAGAGAATGTGCGCTGCATTTCGAGATTTTATAATTCACAGCGTCACCAATGTGATATCTCCATTGTGAACCCTACAGGGTGGGCCATTTATATGGATACACCTTAATAAAATGGGAATGGTTGGTGATATTAACTTCCTGTTTGTGGTACATTAGTATATGTGAGGGGGGAAACTTTTCAAGATGGGTGGTGACCATGGTGGCCATTTTGAAGTCGGCCATTTTGAATCCAACTTTTGTTTTTCCAATAGGAAGAGGGTCATGTGACACATCAAACTTATTGGGAATTTCACAAGAAAAACAATGGTGTGCTTGGTTTTAATGTAACTTTATTTTTTCATGAGTTATTTACAAGTTTCTGACCACTTATAAAATTTGTTCAATGTGCTCTCCAACGATTTTGGTTTATTCTTCCGTCTTGCTGGAAACAAGTGCAAGCATCCAAACAGCATAAACAAAATCAAACATAAAAAAACCCTGGCCACTTGGGGCGTCTATCTTCACCACACAGGAACCTATCTAGGGAGTCTGGCACAGCCTAGTGCTGGGCAGACACTGCTGGTCATACAGCAGAAAAACAATAGTCTTTTGATTTTTATCACACAGAAAAATCAATTTCCTCCTCACCTCCTCAGAAGACTTTCAGCTACTGCTCTCTTTCACTCAGAAAACCTCAGGATGCAGCCAATCAGTGGTAATCCTCTGGATTACTTATAGAGGCCTTAATTGCCTCATTCCGAACAGCTGAAGTCTTCCAACGCCCTTAGACCCTTTCTGGCTACATTTGCAGCTGACTCCTAATAACAATTGGTGTATTGTCTAAACAAGGCAGAAATGTATGTCCCGTCTGTGACAACAACCACAGATTTACCTGACTTCCTGTCACATAACCCCCCTCTTGTTTCAACCCTAGGGTTGGGACACAGGTTGCCAGGCAGGCATGCACTCGGGACAACCCATCTGCATTTCCCATTTTAGCACCGGGAGGGCCAGGAACCACCTATTTATTCTCCTATTGGTCTCTTTGTTCTGTGCCATCCACTTCAATGGGGCATGATTTGTCACCAGTTCAAACTGTCTACCCACGAGGTAGTACCGGAGAGAATCCAAAGCCCATTTTACCGCCAAGCACTCTTTTTCAATGGTGGCATAATTCTCCTCATGGGCCTTCAACTTTCGGCTGAGGTACATAACAGGGTGTTCCTCCCCCTTGATAATCTTAGACAGTACAGCTCCTAAGCCCACATTTGACGCATCCGTCTGAACCACGAAGTCCCGTGAAAAATCAGGCGAATTTAAAACTGGCTGACTACATAAAGCCTGTTTTAAAGCCTGAAAAGCTGTTTCTGCTTCGGGAGTCCATTTGGTCATGACAGACTCCTTCCCTTTGGTCAAATTGGTCAGGGGAGTAGCCTGTGCGGCAACATGGGGGATAAAGCGGCGATAATAGCCCGCAATCCCCAAAAACGCACAAACCGGTTTCTTATTGGTGGGACATGGCCAATCCTGAATAGCCTCAACTTTGTTTATTTCAGGCTTGATTAGACCTCTTCCAATGGTATACCCCAGATACTTCGCCTCTTCTAGCCCAAGGGTACATTTTTTTGCATTGGCTGTAAACCCGGCTTTCCAGATGGAATCCAACACAGCCTGAACTTTTGGCAAGTGTGATTCCCAATCCTCACTGTGGATGACAATGTCATCAAGGTATGCAGCAGCATAGGCTCGATGAGGCCGAAGGGTCTTATCCATGGTGCGTTGGAATGTGGCAGGAGCATTTTGTAACCCAAAAGGCATCCTCCGATATTGGAAAGATCCGTCTGGAGTTACAAATGCTGTTTTTTCCCTGGCCGACTCCGAGAGAGGAATTGGCCAATAACCCTTGGTCAGGTCTTACGTTGTCATGTACCGGGCAGTGCCTAGGCGATTAATCAGTTCATCTATGCGGGGCATAGGATAGGTGTCAAACTTAGTGATTTGATTCAGGCAGTGAACGTCATTACAAAACCGCCAACTTCCCTCTGGTTTGGGCACTAAGACAATGGGACTGGACCAATCACTATTTGACTCTTCTATCACCCCTAGCTCAAGCATTTGTTTTACTTTTAAGCCTGGCGAATTGCCTCTCGCCGGGCTTCTGGAATTCTATAAGGCTTCAAATTGACCTTATCCCCTGGTGTGGTGATAATGTCATGTTCAACTCCGGAGACCCAACCTGGCAGGTCTGAAAACTTCTCCTTATTACGGAGCACAAATTCTTTAACCTCCTGTTTCTGAGTTTTGGATAGAGTCTCCGCTATCCGAACTTCAGGGACAGCCAGGTTAAATAGAGCAGAAAATCGGGTAGTCTTAGCGGCCAAGGACTCTCTATCCTTCCATGGTTTCAGCAAGTTCACGTGATAGAGCTGCTCAGGTTTTCGTCTTCCCGGTTGGCTAATTTTATAATTCACCACTCCCATTTTTTCCAACACTTTATATGGACCCTGCCATTTGGCTAGGAATTTACTTTCGACCGTGGGGACCAGCACCAACACCCTATCACCAGGTGCAAAGGAACGGACCTGGGCCACACGATTGTAAATCCTTTGTTGAGCCAATTGGGCTTGGGATAAATGTTCCTTCACAATCGGCATCACTTGGGCAATTCTATCTTGCATTTGGGCCACATGTTCAATCACACTTCGATGAGGGGAACTCTCACTCTCCCATGTTTCCCTGGCAATGTCCAGTAGGCCCCGGGGGTGCCTCCCATACAGTAGCTCAAACGGAGAGAACCCTGTGGACGATTGGGGAACCTCTCTTATTGCAAACATCAGATAAGGGAGCAGATAATCCCAATTCTTTCCGTCTTTAGCCACCACCTTCCTCAACATTTGTTTTAAGGTTTTATTAAACCTTTCGACTAACCTGTCTGTCTGAGGGTGATATACTGATGTACGTAATTGGGTCACTTTCAGGAGTTTACAAAGTTCTTTGGTCACCCTAGACATAAACGGGGTGCCCTGGTCAGTTAGGACTTCCTTAGGAAGACCCACACGGCTGAAAACCCGAAACAACTCTTTGGCAATGGTTTTAGCAGAGGTGTTTCGGAGAGGAATCGCTTCTGGGTACCGGGTGGCATAGTCCATTATTACCAAGATGTGCTGGTGCCCTCTAGTGGACTTCAGTAAGGGGCCAACCAAGTCCATGTCGATCCTCTCAAAAGGGACCTCGATAATGGGCAGGGGTACCAACGGACTGCGGAAATGTGGCATGGGTGCAGTATTCTGACACACTGGACAGGAAGAGCAGTACAATTCCACTTCTTTAGTGATCCCAGGCCAATAAAACCTCTGGGTGATCCTCTCCCAGGTTTTTTCCGCTCCCAAATGTCCCCCAAGAATGTGCCCATGGGCCAGTTCCAAAACCATCTTGCGGTACGGTTTAGGCACTACCAGTTGCTCAATGGTGTCCTCTATCCTCTGTGATACTCGATATAACAGGTCCCTTTCAATAATGAAGTAAGGGAGGGCAACCCTCTCGTCAGGGTTAACTAACTCCCCATCTATCTTCACTACATTCTCCCAGGCTCTTAGCAATGTGGGGTCCCTCAATTGCTCAGTGACAACATTTTCTCTGTGCACCTCGAGGTCATCAAACCCTATCGGTGGGTAGGGTCTGGTCTTCGGGTGAAAAGTCTGTGCGTCTCTAGTGGAAGGGGACAAATTCTCTGTTGTTAGGTACCTTTCGACCAGGTCTACAAGTTTGTCTGCGGTTTCCGGACCACCATGGTTCACCCATTTCTGCAGGGTGTTAGGAAGAGACCTAAGACATTTGTCCATGACTCATAATGCAATGGAAGGGCTCTCGCGCTATCGATATTCTAAACCTAGGGGGCACTGCTGCAGTTACCTGAAATTGGTCCCAGCCAAAAATGAAAACAAATGAAATGAGTGATAATAACTGCGCTGTGTGGGTATGGAGGGATAGGGCAACAACCAAAAAACAATAAAATAAAAAAAAAACTAAACAGTGATCAAATAAGTCCCACCAAATGGGCGGGGTGAACTCTACAAGCAGTGTGCAATCTGAACTGTGAAGGTGAGTGATCTGGAAAAGGATAACACTATGCAGCAAAATCCTTATAAGGAAATAAAATAAACATGGAAGTACAGTTATCAAAATAAATGTCCAAGATTGGTACTAAAGACCAAAGGTAAGTGATCCCAACACATAATAAAGGGTAAAAATCCAGTGAAATCAAGTGCAAATACAAATCTTGCATCCAAAAAGCATATATTTAAAGGTGCAGTCCTTGATAGCTGTGAGTAATAAGTGATGAGAAACCAGGAAATCCAATATTTCAGAGAAGAGCAAGCTTCGGTGCGCACACCTCTAGTGGTATGGAATGCTCACCTCAAGGCCATAGCACGGATAGCCTGGATACCACTCAGGGTGTACTCAAAGATCCAGCAGGATGAGGGCTAGATGTAGTCTCCACATTAAATGACCATATTGGAAGAAACAAGAAAAAGATATGGCGTAATACTGGAAGCAAGGGTCTAAAAAACGATCAATCACATGCACATGCACTCACATGGAGGCCGTGAGCAGTGGGCCTATCTCCTACGAACGGCGAGTTTGTGCGACCCAGTCTGAGATCTTGATTGTATGCTGATCCTCTCTCTTTGGCCTCCACCTAAACATCCACGGATACTGGAACTAAATGCTCAGCAGGTATAGATGGGCAAAGAGAGAAGAAGGCACATGGTACAGCTCCGCTTCAAAAGGTATTTAATATAAAAACATATAAAGTTTGAGTTTTTTAAATGTTTTTATATTAAATACCTTTTGAAGCGGAGCTGTATCATGTGCCTTCAAGATCTCAGACTGGGTCGCACGAACTCGCCGTTCGTAGGAGATAGGCCCACTGCTCACGGCCTCCATGTGAGTGCATGTGCATGTGATTGATCGTTTTTAGACCCTTGCTTCCAGTATTACGCCATATCTTTTTCTTGTTTCTTCCAATATGGTCATTTAATGTGGAGACTACATCTAGCCCTCATCCTGCTGGATCTTTGAGTACACCCTGAGTGGTATCCAGGCTATCCGTGCTATGGCCTTGAGGTGAGCATTCCATACCACTAGAGGTGTGCGCACCGAAGCTTGCTCTTCTCTGAAATATTGGATTTCCTGGTTTCTCATCACTTATTACTCACAGCTATCAAGGACTGCACCTTTAAATATATGCTTTTTGGATGCGAGATTTGTATTTGCACTTGATTTCACTGGATTTTTACCCTTTGTTATGTGTTGGGATCACTTACCTTTGGTCTTTAGTACCAATCTTGGACATTTATTTTGATAACTGTACTTCCATGTTTATTTTATTTCCTTATAAGGATTTTGCTGCATAGTGTTATCCTTTTCCAGATCACTCACCTTCACAGTTCAGATTGCACACTGCTTGTAGAGTTCACCCCGCCCATTTGGTGGGACTTATTTGATCACTGTTTAGTTTTTTTTTTTTTTTTATTGTTTTTTGGTTGTTGCCCTATCCCTCCATACCCACACAGCGCAGTTATTATCACTCATTTCATTTGTCCATGACTACTCGCTCCAAAATTTTTGGTCCGGACAGAGTTTCTGGCTGCAGCCATTTCCTAGCCAAATGGATGAGGTCATACATCTGCGACCGAGGTGGCTTCCTCTGCTGATAACTCCAATTGTGGACCCGCTGAGCACGGACATCCAGGGTTACACCGAAACGTGCCAATATTTCCTCTTTTGATCGATCATAGTTTTTTGCCTCTGCAAGCTCCAAATCAAAATATGTCTTTTGGGCTTCTCCAGATAATAGAGGGGCCACTAGTCCAGCCCACTGGTCTTTAGGCCAACTCTCTCTTTCCGCTGCTCTCTCAAACGTGGTCAGAAACATCTCAGGGTCCTCATCTGCAGTCATCTTTGGCAATAAGTGTCTTACCCGAAAAGTCGGTATGTTACTGGCTTGACTCCCAGCCTCGGTCTGCTGTCTCTGAAGCTGTTTTACGATGGCCTCCATTTGGTGCTGGTGTCTCTGTTCCAAGCCTGCAATGCTCTCTTGTTGAGCCTGTTGTTAAACTGCAATGCTCTCTTGGTGAACTTGTTGTTGAGCTGCCATGCTCTCTTGGTGAGCCTGTTGTTGAGCTGCGTGAGCCTGTTGTTGGGCTGCAAGGCTCCGCTGCAAACCTGCATTCGTCTGCTGTTGATTTGCATTTGCTATAGCCAGCTGTTTCAGTATCTCCTCCATTTTGGGTTTACTTTAACTGCCCGCGGCACTCCACCACGTGTAAGGGGTTAGCTCGGTAGCGGGGTGTGTGACCCCTTGGATGGGTTCACTACACACTGAATTTATACAGACAGGCA
Source organism: Rana temporaria (assembly GCF_905171775.1). Lineage (NCBI taxonomy): Eukaryota > Metazoa > Chordata > Amphibia > Anura > Ranidae > Rana > Rana temporaria. The sequence continues at coordinate 226,545,392 of NC_053493.1, forward strand.
GTTGAAGACGGTCGAAAACAAAGATTTTGGTTTATTCTTCTATCTTGCTGGAAACAAGTGCAAGCATCCATATAGCATAAACAAAATCAAACATAAAATAAACCCTGGCCACTTGGGGCGTCTAACTTCACCACACAGGAACCTATCTAGGGAGTCTGGCACAGCCTAGTGCTGGGCAGTAGTGTTGAGCGGAATACGCCATATTCGATTTCGCGATATATCACGAATATATAGCCGAATATTCGAGAAATATTCGCTAAAATCGAATATTCGTGATATTTTATCCAAATGAAATTTTTGCGAAATTTTGCTATTGCGAATGCGAAAATAATTGCGAAATTTCGACAAGTGCGGTAGGAGAACTCTGATTGGCTCATGCTGAAATCGAATATTCGTGATATATTATCGAAATTTCGCAAATGCGAATGCGAAATTGATTGCGGAATTTCGACAACTGTGGTAGGAGAACTCTGATTGGCTCCGATGCAAAAGAAGGGCGGAGAAAGTATTCGCTAATATTCTGAAATCGAATATTCGTGACATTTTATCCAAAAAACAATATTGCGAAATTGCGCTAATGCGGATGCGAAAATGATAGCAAAATTTTAACAACTGTGGTAGGAGAACTCTGATGCAAAAGAAGGGCGGAGAAAATAATCACGCAATATTCCTATTGCCGAATATTCGCATTGCGAATATTCGGCAATATAAAATGATCGCTTCAGCTACTCAGCCCAGTGTCTCTAATCATACCAGCAATGCTTTTAGACGTCGATGGAGATCACTAGGATGTGATCTGTTTTAAAAATAAAATTGAAAAAATGCAAATATTCGGAATAGCGAATATTGGCCGCAAAATTCGATATATTCGCGAATACTCGAATATGCCATATTCGAGCCGAATATTCGCAATACGAATATTCGTGAGCAACACTACTGGGCAGACACTGCTGGTCATACAGCAGAAAAACAATAGTCTTTTGATTTTTATCACACAGAAAAATCAAATTCCTCCTCACCTCCTCAGAAGACTTTCAGCTACTGCTCTCTTTCACTCAGAAAACCTCAGGATGCAGCCAATCAGTGGTAATCCTCTGGATTACTTATAGGTGCCTTAATTGCCTCATTCCGAACAGCTGAAGTCTTCCAACACCCTTAGACCTGTTCTGGCTACATTTGCAGCCGACGCCTAATAACAATTGGTGTATTGTCTAAACAAGGCAGAAATGTATGTCCCGTCTGTGACAACACCCACAGATTTACCTGACTTCCTGTCACAATATATGTATATATATATATATATTATTCTACCTGCATTAAAATGCTATTATTAAAGTCATTTTTAAATACTGTCTAATTTATTAGTAAAAAAAAAAATTATTGTAAACCCTAAAATATGGTTTTACCCATGGACTGTTCTATTACAGTTATACAGGGGTTAATATTTGTATACTTTATTAAAAAAAAAATTATGATTCATTTATATGAGTGGTGTAGCATATGTGGATTCCATTAATTTACTATACACCATTCACATTTAAATAGGCACATATATGTAGCCGGATTCAGAAAGACTTACGCTGACATATCTTCTGATACGCCGCGTAAGTTCACCGATGCGCCGTCGTATCTATGCGCCTGATGCTTAAAATAAGATACGCCTGAATTTTGGCTCCATCCGACCGACGTAAGTCTCCTATGCCGTCGTATCTTGGGCGCATATTTACACTGGCCACAAGGGGCACTTCCATTGATTTATGCGTCGAATATGCAAATGAGTGATACACCGATTCACGAACGTACTTGCGCCCGTCGCTGTAATTTACGTAAGGCGTACGTCCGGCGTAAAGTTAAACCACCATATAGGAAGCGCAGCCCATGCAAAGGTATGGACATCAGAACAGCCGTCGTATTTTACATAGTTTACGTAAGTCGTACGTGAATGGGGCTGGGCGTAGGTTACGTTCACGTCGTAGGCATTGAACCGTCGTATCTTAGGGAATATATGCAACGTAATTCTGAGCATGCGTGCGCATGCCCGTTCGTTTGGCCCTTCATTTACATGGGGTCACGCTTCATTTTAATAGATCACGCCCACTACCTTCCTACTTTGAATTAGGCGGGCTTACACCGGCCAATTTACGTTACGCCGGCGCAAGTTTGGGAGCGAGTGCTTTGTGAATACTGTTCTAGCCTCACTGATTTACGTAGGCGTAGCGCTTCTCATATGCGCTACGCCAGTCTAAAGATGCGCCGCTCTACGTGAATCCGGGCCATGATCTTTAATTATTGATAAAAACAATGTTTTTTAATAATTAGGTTAATGTATATTGTGTAGGGGGAATGTAACTTTATTATTTTATTAATATGTGATGTGTAATGTGTGGTGATTTCATGTTACACTTTGGTATTTGTCCCTTCCTATAAATGTAAACCCGCTACATTGCGCAAGATTACAGTGAGAGAAGCCGTTCTCAGAATTTCCTGGCGTTTGTAGATCGCTTCTCAACTCAACATGAGAAGTGATCTACAAAGCTTGATAAACATGCACTCAGAGGAGAGCGATCTCATCTGAGAATGCCTGAGAACTGAATAGTGGTATTTTACCACAGTTTGATAAACGGACACCTAAAGATCTTAAAAACAACTCAGTCCCTGGCCCTGATGGCTTCTCAGTTCCGTATTATAAACACTTCTACTCATTACTATCCCCCCTACTTGGCTCAATTCTTCAACCAACTTTGTGCAGGAGCACAACTTGATAAAGGCATTGAACTTATTATCATTGAATATCATTAATAATTAATAATGACCTAAAAATTTTGATGACAATTATGGCAGACAGAATATACAACTTTAGACATGTGCACAACAAAAAAAATCGTATTTTTTTTGTTCCATTTCGTCTCGTTCTGTAGATTCGTAAAGATTTGTAATTTCATAAGACTCAAGTTTTCCTATTCGGACCCATTCGTATTTTCGTAACAGTATTATTTTCGTTTATACTGAATGATTCGTAATTCTGTCTAATTTATTTTCGTTGTTTCGAAATTCGTAATTTTGTTAGATAATAATTTTCGTTTAATGGATTCGTAATATAGTTTTATTTTCGTAAATACATAGCAACACACGGCTGATCGATATTAAGAAGATTTACTTTCTCTTAAGCCCCGTACACACGGTTGGTCTTTTTGCCAACAAACGTCAAAATTAACGTTTTCCAAAAAATCCGACCGTGTGTACGCTCTATCGGACAAACTTTTTTGGTTTCAAAAGTCCGGCCAACTCCCTTCAGACAAAAATCCATGGAAAAGTTTGTTTGAAGTCCGATCGTGTGTACGAGGCTTTACACTGTACAATGTGACTCAGCACAAAAGAGATAAGCTGATTGGCTAAGATATTAAGTAATCACTCACTAACGACACTGCCCAGTGCCCATTCGAAAGAACGATACAAGTACACAAATTTACAAACAGACAAAGAAACGGATTTACAAAACACACAAATGAAAATATGAACATACAAATGAAAATACGAACAGACAAAGGATTTAAAATACGGAATGCAAATCGTTCGTTATAGATGTCATTTTCGTTCTTTTGCTTTTTCGGTGTTTCGTATTTCAGTAAGATTGTCCAATCATACGTTCGTATTTTCGCTTGTTCGTTATTTTGCTTATTCGTAATTCCGTAATTTTTGTATTTTGGTTCTTTCAGCTTTTCGGATGTTCGAATTGATACGAATGTACGAAAACTAACAAATTCGTACGAAAATCCATTTGTTACGAGCGGGAACGCACATGTCTATACAACTTTATTAGTCTTTATATCCACAAGGACCAAGTCGGCTTTATACATGGGAGACAGGGCCCAGATCAGTTCAGGAAAGCGATTGACATAGTTTCTCTACTGAGGTCTGGATGGTATAAGGGACCTCCTCAAAAGGGGTACTTACTTTCTCTAATTAACCTAATTAATTCATTCAATTCCATCTCCTGGTATTATTTGGTTCCAATTTTGCAAAAATGGGTCTTTGGTTAATCCAGTGTTTCTCAATTCCAGTCCTCAGGCCCCCCCAACAGGTCAGGTTTTCATGATTTCCATTATTTTGCACAGGTGATTTGATCAGTTTCACTGCCTTAGTAATCACCACAGCCTTTTCATCTGAGGGAAATCCTGAAAACCTGACCTGTTGGGGGGGCCTGAGGACTGGAATTGAGAAACACTGGGTTAATCCTTTATGAACATAATAGGAGCACTCTACTCCAACCCAGAAATGAAAATTAAACTGCGTGGATATTAATCGGAACTCTTCCCAATTCTCAGCGGTACAAGGCAGGGATGTCCCTTGTCCCCACTGATTTTTTCCATCATCATCGAGACCTTAGCCATCGCCATTAGAGACAACCCAGATATACATGGGGTGAGATGTGGGCCACAAACCCACAAATGCACTCTTTTTGCAGATGATATCTTACTCTTTATCACTTTGTCACCAACTTCATTACCAAATATCTGCATGGTGCTTGATGACTTTGGCAAAGTCTCTGGACTCAAGGTTAACTACTCAAAATCCCTTGCACTATACTTAGCGGCCCATCTGGTTGCACAGCTTAAAGACAACTTCCTGTTAGGTTAATCCCTAAATGAGAAATTCATCCAAACAGCCTTGATAGACAAACTATATGCTGCCAATTTTCCCCAATCTTTTGCAAATTGGAAGATGATCTCTCACATTGGGATAAACTGGGTCTTTCCTGGCTAGGCAAGGTCAATTCCGTAAAAATTACCCTATTGCCATGCATCCTCTATCTATTTAGATTGTTACCTATCCCAGTTCCTAGGGATTACCTTAGGAAATTCCAATCCAAAATTATCAACTTTATATGGGAAGTAAAGGGGCATAGCGTTGCCAAGGGGACCCTTTTTAGAATTAGAGATCAGGGAGGAGTGGGCCTACCAAAACTTCTCTGGTATCATCAAACAGCCTGGGTATCCCAACTCTCCATTATTTATTCCAAAATAGCACACCTTGACTGGGTAATCATAGAAAGGCAAGAAATACCCCACTACACTTTGCACTATCTCCTCTGGTGCCCTGCCAAATCTAGACCTGCTATCATGGCCCCCACATTATATCACTCCTTAGTACCATGGGATTCCCTCAAAAATAACCCACACCTGATGTACTGGCGCCCACTATGTTATATTTTTCAAAACCCTCTGTTTCCATTGGTGGTTAGACAAGTAGCTCTATAGGATAGGACATTTTGTCAACCCTGTGGGACCTCTCACTCTGGCAGACTGCATTAGTAAGCTTGACATGCCAAGGTCAGAGAAGTTTAGATTCCACCAAATTTCTAATTGTTTTCATTCCTTATGGTCCTCTAAACCCAACCCACTCTTGATTACGACTTATGAAATGTGATGTGGTCAAGCCATGGAGCAGAGGGGGGATAACAGTGATATACAGATATTAGGCTGAGACCAAATCTATCTTTATGAGAGACTGTGAGAAAAACCTAGGACATTACTGGAGCCTTGTGGGTTGGCATAGAGCTTTGTCTTCAGCCTCCAAGGGCGTTCTGAACATAACTAATCAAAGCTAACTTAAAAGTCCTAATGAGGTGGTATATGTTCCCTCTAAAAATTGCCAAAATCTACCCGAGTGCTTCTCCTTTGTGCTTTTTCTCGTATAAACTTTCCTAACCCCAGGATCCCGAAATTGTCCCAAAGCCTTATTATGTTTATTCTCCTTGGGACCAAGCTGACAATTGCTTGAGCCTGGAAACAACCTACTGTTTCTTTTTTCCTGGTTAAAAGGAAAATGTAACAGGTGCTCCTCGCCTGTTGCTTGTAATGCTTTCCATGCTGGAATGCATTACAGAGACCACGCAATGACTTCATTGCCCAGCGCCACATGCATTCCACTGTGGAACACGGAAGTGCGCCGCAGATCATAGCTCTATGCGATGCACCTGGCTGCTGCCTATAAAGGCATTCAAGATGCAGTCATACAGGATTCTTTTATTGTTGACGGTAGCTGGCCTGGCTACAGGCCACTATCCATCCCTTAACTGTAGGCAATCCCATTCCTTGAGCTGCGCTGCTAACCTCGCCTTGAGTTGCTGCGGACACCCCAAGCTACCCCTCACCAGGAGACCCTCCATAGAAGAATCCCATTGCTGCTGAACTACAACAAGAATTCCTCTGCAAACGGATAAGTAGCCATTGTTTCACTTGTAGTGCTTCAGAATCATCTGCTACATATATTGCATTTAATCAAGTGCTGTGTTGAACTCTGGCTTGCTAAGTGCTACCATACACCTTGAGATTATCTGTTGTGTTCTTGGCTGCTTACTGTGGAGTATCTTAAAGGGACATACACTCTCAGGCTACCTGAGCTATAATTGCCTCTCTTATGCAACTATCCGTTGCCTAAAGTATACTTAATTGTTACATGCTTGACATAAGTGTTACTTGTTTATGGGCGCATGCCCTAAGTTGCTGAACATGTTCACCTTATCTTTCCTATGCTAAGGGTTGAGATATTTCATGTGAGTGTAAAAAATATTGCGCAAACTAAAGTATAATATGGATAGGCAGCCAACACACAAAATGTATTTGTGAAAGAATGTAAAAATATAAAGTGTAGCGCCAATGACTTAGCTCTACTCGGGATGCCCCAAATGGAGTAGGACACTCCTGAAAGGAATGAAAAAACAACGTGTATCCACACAGTGATAGTGGGATAATGTATAGTGTCACAAATGTGAGATATCAATCACAAATATAAAAATGAGAATATTAAATAAACCTGTAAATTGAACAAAGTGCAATACACAAATTCAACCCAACACCATATTGTACATAAATCAATCTGTGTTGTTATGTGTCCATAGAGATCAATCCGGCAATCAAAAAGGTGTTTGATAGCAAAAAGAGGAGGTAGCAACTCTCCCAATTTGGCATATAAACCAGACACCCAGCATCAACATAAATTAATATGTGGAAGAATCTCTATATGCCTCTGCAACAGTCTGCATAGAAACAAAAGATGTAAAGTCCGTCCCCCTATCAGTGGTGATATACAAGTATAAACTCTTTCCACTCGTATGGACTTGAAGAGATGAATATCTTCAGCAACTCATTCCAATCACTTTAGGGAAGGTAGTAAATGGATACTCTTACCAGATTCCAATGACCCACTGCTCATCATACGATGGGTGGGTCTCCAATGCTTGTATGGGCCGATTGCCCTCTCTGGTTATCCTTGCGGTGGTATCCTTCCAAGACTATTTCAAAGCCTATGTGACATCAAGACGGTTGCTGGTGGGAGATTAAACTCACAGTCCAGGGGGGTTCGGATGTTTCCAAGGGTGATTGGAAAATCGTGATACAGCCAATAATTGATCATACCAAGGTATGTGAGGAAAAAAGAAAAAAGAAAAAGCTCCTCATAGTGTAAAAAAGTTGTGATTTAATAAAAAACATCAAACTAGTGTCACTACAAAGATCAACACTTTGAATAAAATTGGCAATAAAATTCAGTAGTGAATCCAAAAAAAGGAAAAAACAATCCAACCAGAAAAACATGCAGCAAAAAATAAAGCTTCAATGCCCTGTGAAAGGCTGAAGGAATCCACAGAGTTTTAGCAGATGGTGGCAATGTGACCTGTATACCCTACCGGTTTCGTCGCAATTGGACTTCTACTGGGGTGTGTACACAGTCCCATGCCCTCACCTGCCTTAATAGCCCATTGCCCACCTGTTTGGAATCATTCATCTGTTAATCTGCCGACGTTCACTGCCCATTAGGAACATGACACTCAGCTGAGCTTCAAATCCAAAGAAGTATCATTGACAATAAGAGCGGCGTCTTGTGGCTGAAAAGGGGTATTACACTTATTAGGCTTGTATAAATGAAAAAAGCCCACAGAACACCTCCTATGGAAACCAAAGATGTATACATCTAGGTTTTATCAACATTCACTGGAGGGTGGAAAAATGAATGCCAAAAATTACATGAATCCAAACAGATGAGATAGAGCTAGACAAACAATATAATATAAAGCATACTTGAAAAAATAAATCCTAAACATCAACATCATATTTAAACCAAAAATATATTTTTCTCTTTGTCGCAATGTGCAGGGCTCCACAATGAATTGTAATGCTATGCCTGATTGATGAAGGCATTAACATCCCACTCAACGTTTAGCCCATGTGGAATGAAACTCTTTAGTTGAAATATCCAGAATTCTTCCAGCTTAGATACGCCTCTGGTTTTAGGCTCGCCCCTCCAATGGGGAACAAACCTATCTATGATCTGAAAGCTCGTCCCCTCCACTCTCTTGTTGTGTTTTTCTACATAGTGTCTGGGGACAGTATGGTTAGTGCGGCCTTTCAGAATCTTGGCCACATGTTCACCTACCCTTGTGGAAAAGCTCCGTATGGTACGACCAACGTACTGTTTTCCACAAGGGCAGGTGATCAGATAAACAACATTGGTAGTGGCGCACGTAAAAAAATGACGCATGGGGTATTCTATTCCTGTGTGTGTAGACTTAAAACTGGTCGTCTTCTTCTTACCACATGTATTATTAATACACACAGAACATTTCCTGCAAGGGTGATAACCTTTTGAAAGAGGAAAGAAAGAGGGCTTAACAGGGGGGTCAGGAACATTTAGGGCGATTTGATTCCTCAAAGAGCTGGCCCCTCTGTAAATAATTCCTGCATTATCAGGAAGTGACGGCCCTAATATGCCATCACTTTTCAAATAATACAATGTGCGCATGCACAAAATAAAGTCCAATATCTCAGATTTTCAGAAATCTCTCAGATATTCCAAGGAATAGTGCCGTGTGCTCTTGCCAAAAAAAAATTGTGACTTTTCACCCTTATTTAGTGTCACCACCACCTCTAATATATTATGCGTTCACCAGATCAGGGTAAAAAAACAGCATGTAATCATATCCCGCTGTGTGTCTCCTCAGACTTCTAGCAGTGGTCCCGTTTTTCCAATGCTTGTATCAGACCCAATGAATGACAAAAAGGGCTTTTCTCATCCACATCGGCTTCCAATAAGATCTCTTTGCTCCCAAAAGAAAAAGCCTCATATGGTGTAGTATGTATGTAAAAAGGCAGTATATTTCTAAACATTAAAAAGTGCACTCACATGTTAATGTGCCCAACCGGCACTAGTTTGTCCAGCGCTACTGCACTATCTCTCCTCGGCGTGCGTTCCACGCCTCGGTTGTGATGCGATTCAGCGTGCAGAAGTGCCGTGGAGGAGGCGTGTGACGTATTTCCGTCTACCAAAAAATATTACCCATAGGCCTCTACGCGTTTCGCATATTTCGAATCTTCCTGATGACGCATGCGTACATGTGAAACGCGTAGAGGCCTATGGGTAATAGGCCTCCTCCACTACACGACAGAAAGTATATAAAAACATTTCTTACTTGTGGAGCCCCTTACCTTGATATACCTTCACCTATTAAGATCCCCAGGAGGGTATCTCTTAAGACGGGGGTACTGTAACAGGCGCTCCTCTCCTGTTGCTTGTAGTGCGTTCAACGCTGAAACGCATTACGGCGACCACGCGATGATGTCATCACCCGGCGCCACGTGCGTTACACCGTGGAACGTGGAAGTGCGCCGCAGATCATCGCTCTAAATGATGCACCTGGCTGCTGCCTATAAAGGCATTCAAGATGCAGTCATACAGGGTTCTTTTTTGACGGCGGTAACCGGCCTGCCTACAGGCCACTATCCATCCCTGAACTGGAGGCAATACCATTCCTGGAGCTGCGCTGCTAACCTTGCCTTGAGTTGCTGTGGACACCCCAAGCTACCCCCCACCAGGAGACCCTCCATAGAAGAATCCCATTTCTGCTGAACTGGAAAAAGAAAATATGGACAGCCGCACTCCAAAAAACCTTGATGGTTGTCTTTATTTAAAAAAGGAAAAATGCACTACAAGTCATAGCACACTACACAGGAGTAAAACAGCTAATAAATCCCATTGCTGCTGAACTACAAGACTTCCGCTGCAAAAACGGATAAGTAGCCATTGTTTCACTTGTAGAGCTTCAGAATTATCTGCTACATATATTGCATTTAATCAAGTGCTTTGTTGAACTCTGGCTTGCTAAGTGCTACCATAAACCTTGAGATTGTCTGTTGTGTTCTTGGCTGATTACTGTGGAGTATCTTAAAGGGACATACACTCTCAGGCTACCTGAGCTATAATTGCCTCTCTTATGCAACTATCTGTTGTCTACAGTATACTTAATTGCTACATGCTTGACATAAGTGTTACTTGTTTATGGGCATATGCCCTAAGTTGCTGAACATGTTCGCCTTATCTTTTCTATTGTAACGGTCTGGGGTCAGGCTCAGAGGCCAGTAGCTATAGCAGCTGAGCAGGTCACCCTGGCTGATGACACGGGTCACCTGAGGTGCGGAATCTAAGTGCTAACCGGTATTCACCAGAGCTCCTGAAGGTGGAGATGGATTTTGCTGCGTGTTAGCGCCAGGTCGCGGTCCTCAGGATTGCCCCACCAGAAGGTGAGAAAGCCGGGGTACAATAGCAGATAAGCAGGTAAGGATCAAACAGAAGCGTGGTCGGTAAACAAGCCAAAAGGTCGGTAATGAGTATTTTTGTAGATTGGGATCAGGCAGAAGCATAGTCGATAACAAGCCAAGGGTCGATAACGAGTATTTGTAGGTTGGGATCAGGCAGAAGCGTAGTCGATAACAAGCCAAGGGCCGATAACGAGCAGTAGCAAATATGGACGGCAGCAGAGAAGACAAGAGCGAGATACAGGCTGGAGATAGCACAATATTCTGGCAAGGAGGAAGTGCAGAGACATGGCTTATATCAGGAAGTTGGTGGGAAGAGCAAGGGGTCCAAGGTTCAAGACAATCGAGACACAAGGCAGTAATGTTTAATGGATCAGATGGGTTTGTCCAGCAGATCAGACAGGGAGCTGTCCAGCATCCCAGATAGCTCAGTGAGAAGGTTCACTGCCAGACACAGCTGAGGTCCCAGGTTCGAATCCAGGTCCTGACATCTATGCTAAGGGTTGAGGTATTTCATACCTGCTCCCTTAGTGGCCTATTGCATTCTTTACGTTAAAGTGATATGATGTAGAGAACCCCCAAACTCCTGTTTGTGTGGAGTGACTCCTGGGGTCCAATACTGAAATCTCACATAACATAGCGAGGTGCATCGAATTCTTTCCTGTCATGGATTATGGCCCAGGAGAAGACAGATAGCATCTTCTTGGATACTGTTTACAAACATGATGCCTCTGGGAACCCTGGACCAGATACATATCTCTGACATCTACCACCTCTTTTCACCCTGGATCTGGGTAGATTTGCGAGTATCATACCGTCATCAAGTACTCTCACTTTTTTTTTATCTAAAAGAGGATTGAAAGATAGAAAGCTTCTATCCCCAGAATCTCTTTTCTATCCTTTTATTTTTTCTATAACTGCTTTTCCCACAACTAAGCCCCTCTCCCTAACTGTGACAGGGAGGGATATATAGCCCACTATGGTAGCAGATCAGTTGACACCTCGATCTTCAGCTTGATACCTCCTGTTTAATAGACATCCACATGTATGAATCCCTTTGGCTCATAACGGTTAATACAGGTGTCTAGGCATTGCAGTCATACAATGTATTTCAATTTTTTTATTTTATTTTTCATTTTTGAACATCTATGCACTCACAGCTATATGTCACGACAAGTTTGTAAGTTATCTATTTCAGGTTTGGCTAGGCATTATGAGCTGTCTTAAAGGACAACCAGCCATGCTTCTACCCTCTATTTCTGATTTGGTCTTTCCTAGTCTATCCTGCATCGGTTGACCATCAAACCTTTAATGATCATCTAACATTCTATGTCCAAGAGGAGCTACCCCTCACTTCCTAACGCAGCTAGATCCCTTGAAGGGTGTTGGGAGTGAGGAGTCCTCTCCTCCTTTAAGATCTTGCAGATGTCATAGAAGCCCCATTGAGGAGCAGTGTGTGTATTGTGTTTAGTGTATGAGGACCAGTGTGTGTGTCATGTTTAGTGTATGAGGAGCAGTGTTTGCATCATGTTTAGTTTATGAGGAGCAGTGTGCCTATAAAATCTTGTTGTTTTCTAAAAACATTGTGTCATAATATGTATTTATACACATAAGAAACCGTTCTACCTTTACCTATATTTCAATGTCTTTGCTGAAATTTCAATAAAAACTATTGAAAGTAAAAGTAATAGTTGTTAATTGTTATTGTACCAGTATATTGTCTGTGCATATTTTTTTTAGAAATGTGGTTATTAGTGGTTAAAAATATCTGAACACAATAAAGATTGACCTAGAAAATTTCCAAAATAAAGTTATTACCAATCTTATATAATATTATGTCATCATTTAGAATCTCCAAATACAGTGTTAGTCAACATAGATAAATGCTTTATTAACTCATGATTATTCATAACTCTGTTTATAGGATATAGAACCAGGTTGTTGACATCAAGGGTACCACATCAATAAATATATGTATTGTTGAAAAAAATCAGCCTTTGTAGGGACCCAAAACAAGGTAATGTAGTTAGTATATTAGTTATATTAACTGCTTCCCGCCCACACCATTGTAAAATGACGGACAGGTGGGAACCATATTGTTCTGAGAGGACGTCATAGGACTTCCTCCCGAAAACATGCCTCACACGACTGCTTTGGGCCATGCTCCGATGTGATCTGACTGATCAGTGCACCGACCTGCTGCCAGTACCATGTAATTTCTGTGACCAATCACAGCAGACCACATAACAGTTGTAAACAATGACTGGCATCCTTTCATGCCAATTATTATATACAATTGTGTTGCTAGCTGTGATTGGTCACAGTGATCACATGGTAGAGACAGGACAAATCACAGCACATTTGTACCATGTGATTAGCTGTGACCAATCACAGCTAATCACAACAATGCACACTGTCTACACACTGTAATTCAGTAAAAATATTTGCTTAGAGCAGTGGAATTCACTGCTATAAGCAATCATAGTATGTAACAAAAATAATCCTGATCAAATACCCAGAGTGGTTCAGTGTAACAATGGTAACACTGCATTTCTCTGTTAACCCCAAACCAGTTATACGATGATACTGTACTGCACTGGTGACAGTATGTAAAAAGTTTAAGAAATGTGAAAAACACAATTTTTTTCCCTTCATTTTTCAAAAAATTGCAACTTCAAAAAAGCACCATGCCTCCTAGTAAATACCTCAGACTGTCTACTTTCCAAAAAGGTCATTTAGAGGGTATCGTATTTATCGGCGTATACCGCGCACTATTTTGCCCTGAAAATCAGGGCAAAATCGTGGGTGCGTGATATACGCCGATACCCGTTTTCCCGCCACGAGTTTGAATACTGCGCCGGCATATACCGAGCGCAGTACACTTGTGTATCTTTGGGCAGTCTCGGCGCCTCTTGCACTGACGTCCTGAGCGTACAGGACGTCAGCGCGACAGTTGCCGAGCCTGCCCGATGATACACAAGTGTACTGCGCTCGGTATATGACGGCGCAGTATTCAAACTCGGCGCGGGAAACGAGCGGGGAGGACGCGAGGACGCCGCAGAAGGATGCCGGACCCGCCGAAGAGGACACCCGACCCGCCGAAGAGGACACCCGACCCGCCGAAGAGGACACCCGACCCGCCGAAGACGGACGCCGGACCCGCCGAAGAGGACACCCGAAGCCGCAGAAGGACGCCGGACCCGATGAGGCCGCCGATGGACGCCGCGCAAGACACCAAAACCGTAAGTACAAAAAAAAAAAAAACTTTTTTTCCACAGGATTGGGGGCCACTTTAGGGGTGCGCGGTATACGCGGGAGCGCGTTACACCTCAATAATTACGGTACTTGAACTTTCCTGGTGTTTTTTGATCTCCAGAAATTAGATAGGCCGTTATTACAGCAGGACTGATCAACTTTCTTAAACATATACCATAGTTTGTGAACTTTCCTACAGACTGAATAATATACACTGATTTGGGTTATTTTCACCAAAGAAATGTAGCAGAATATTTTTTTGCCTAAATTCATGAATTGATTTTCTTTGATTTTCTGTTTTAGTAATTATTGTTCTTTAAAGGCTTGCTCTAACATGGATGTACGGTTGTATGTGACAATGACAAACTTTTTTGGTGAAGAAAAGGTGATATTCCGAGCCTAAGTAATATATTGAAATTACAACTAAGTATAACAACTCAAATTAATAACAGCTACTCCTCAAGGCAGTAAAAATACTGATGTAGTGATAAAAAGGTGTGGTGAGGGCGCTATATAAGTGTATAAAATGACCAATTATATCTCATAACTAGCAAGCTAAATAATTGCAACATACACATAATAATAGTGAACAATGAGTGTGTCACCCATCTGCTAGAAAAGTCTGCTAAAAATATATAAAATTATATAATATACACAATTAATATATGATTAGAAAGTCCCAATAAAAAATCAGTGCAAAATACAGCAAAATTCAGCAATAGTTGCTTCAAGAAATCTTGATGTCTTATTCCAAAGTGATAACAGATTCCTTCACCAAGATAAATATTATCATCTTCACCTGAAGTGCTCAGAATATAGATTGCGCTTACCAGCTGGAGATTACTTCTTTAATTAAAAAGATAGTCATAAAAAGCTTTTGCAGGATTGTGCCTGCACACATGTAGGAAAAACTGGATCTGGGAAGATAGCCTCAGGCCCCGTACACACGACAGAGGAACTCGACGTGCTTGGCACGTCGAGTTCCTCGTCGAGTTTTGGGATGAAGCCGCCGAGGAGCTCGGCGGGCCGGCTTCTCCCATAGAAGAACGAGGACAACGAGAAAATAGAGAACATGTTCTCTATTTTCTCGTCGAGTTCCTCGGCGGCTCCATCGAGCCAAAACTGTACAGACGACAGAGATTCTCGGCAGAATCCGGGTTTTGACCGAGTTTCTCTGCGAATTCTGCCGAGAATCTCTGTCGTGTGTACGAGGCCTCATACTCTGAATGTAGCCGGGAACAAAAAACAGAAGGTTCCCATAGCGTGATATTGTTTATTTGAAATAGAACATATAAAAATAGCCAGATGGCCTCTTACATTAAAAAGTGCCTTCCCGGCACTGGGGCTGCAGGCGTGTCAGATATTGTAGGGGTCTCGTTCGCTCAGGCTTCCCAGCCGCGACACATACTCCCTCCGATTCGGATGTCTCCACAGTAGCCGGGGATAGCGTGGATATACACGTGATCAGGTACCTTCTATGATGGCTTAAAGTCTTGTATCATGTCCTGTAGGTGCATTTTGTAATAATGTTTCACTTTATGGTGTTTATTGACACCACTCCATACTCCTAAAGATTCAAATAATAACTAGAAAAGATACAATTTCTGGGGAAATTGTGTGACGTGTTCTTGCCTCCACCAATACTCCTGACTGGAGACAGTGCCCCTGGAGATGTAAATGTGATTGAACAGTGTGTCGATCCATTTCAGTCCATTGCCCCATCAAAAACTGCCCCATCAAAAAATGCCCCATCCTATTGCACCATCCTATTGCCCCATCCTATTGCCCCATGAAAACTGCTCTGTCAAAAACTGCCCCATCAACCATGGTTGATGGGGGCTATGGACGGTTACTATGGACTGGTTGCTATGGACTGGTTGCTATGGAGGGTTGCTATGGACTGGTTGCTATGGACTGATTGCTTGCTATGGATGGTTGCTATGGACTGGTTGCTATGGATTGCTTTCTATGGATGGTTGCTATGGACTGGTTGCTATGGACTGGTTGCTATGAAGGGTTGCTATGGACTGGCTGCTATGGACTGGTTGCTATGGATGGTTGCTATGGACTGGTTGCTATGGAGAGTTGCTATGGATGATTGCTTGATATGGATGGATGCTATGGACTGGTTACTATGGACTGGTTGCTATGGATTGCTTTCTATGGATGGTTGCTATGGACTGGTTGCTATGGAGGGTTGCTATGGACTGGTTGCTATAGATGGTTGCTATGGACTGGTTGCCATGGAGGGTTGCTATGGACTGGTTGCTATGGTGTGGTTGCTATGGACTGGTTGCTATGGTCTGGTTGCTATGGATGGGTGCTATGGACTGGTTTCTGTGGACTGATTGCTTGCTATGGATGGTTGCTATGGACTGGTTGCTATGGACTGGTTGCTATGGACTGGTTGCTATGGATTGCTTTCTATAGATGGTTGCTATGGACTGGTTTCTATGGACTGGTTGCTATGGACTGGTTGCTATGGACTGGTTGCTATGGAGGGTTTTTCTTTGGACTGGTTGCTATGGACTGGTTGCTATGGAGGGTTGTTATAGACTGGCTGTTATGGAGGGTTGCTATGGACTGGTTGCTATAGTCTGGTTGTGATGGTCTGGTTGCGATTGACTGGTTGCTATGGACTGATTGTTATGGAGGCTTGCGATGGACTGGTTGCTATGGTCTGGTTGCGATGGACTGGTTGCTATGGACTGGTTGCTATGGACTGGTTGCTATGGATTGGTTGCTATGGACTGGTTGCTATTGATGGTTTATATGGACTTGGTTGCTATGGATGGTTGCCATAAGCAGAGTTTGCTAGTATGCAGAAGTTACGCAGAGCCAAAAAAAACAGAGCCAAATACCCTCAGCATTGTGTGGGAGGAGCTAGAATTCACCTCACATATGTGTGGGAGGAGCTATAATACCCCTCACAGCTGTATATGAAGAGCTTTAATTCACCTCAGCGTTTCCCAGGAAACCAATGTTTATATGCAGGCTCTAAGCATAGACCAGTTGTTTGCCCCTCCTGAATACTTGTTCTTCTTCAAACGGTTGTATTTTAAAAACTATAAATCGTACAGCGAAGATCTTTATATTGTGATGTATAGTATGTCTCTGAAATATTAAAATTGAAGTCACAGTCACAGTTTAAATATTGCCCTTCAAATTTTAGGTGTCTAGACTGTAATTTCAATGGATTTCAATGGATGTAAATGGATGGCCTGAGTTGCAAACAAATGGTCATATTGTGAAAACCATCAGGAAGATGGCTTAGCTGTGGACACGTGTAGCGTGAAAGATTTGTGTAGGTCAGCTTGAAAATGAGGGAGTGGTGGCAGTTTAGAAATCATGTCCTGATTTTTCAGTTTTTGTCATGTCACACTCTAGATTCACCATTCATTCCTATGGGAAAATGTTGCCACAAAAACGACAATATTTCGAGAACGATTCGGCAAAACATTCCACAAAGTAATGGCACACCATTCGGGAACAATCTGCACGTTTCATTATATTACTTGTCTATGCAGTGTAAAAACTTTGGGAGGAGTTAAAGGGGTTGTAAAGGGATTTTTTTTTTCATAATAAGCATCCTTTACCTGCAGACATTCTCCTTTTCACTTCCTCATTGTTCGTTTTTGCTCAGAAGTTGCTCTATTTCTTCTCTGTTCTGTTCACTTCCTGCTTGTCTGATTTTACTGACCACTGTGACGGGAGAATTTACTGCAGTGGTCAGTAATGTGCTCACCCCCTTCTGGGAACTACATCTGTGTGGCAGGACGCTCTCTACGTGTTAGAGACCTCAAGGAGGTGTGAATTACTCGGTGTGCCACAATTCATACTGGGAAATGTAGTTCTTACATGAACGAACGATGCAAACCAGGAAGTGAATGAGAGAACAGAAACTAGAATGCCGGAGGTGATACAGATGAAGGAATTTAATAGGTATTTACTAGTTTTTTAACAGAATCATTACACTATTCTGTCTGTCTACCTTGCAGACATTAATTTTAGGCAACATTTTTTTTCCTTTACCACTCCTTTAAGGTGGTAAATTTGGCTATAATAAGAATAATATATATGTGAGATAACAATAAGTGCTCTTGCTATGCAAGAACACTTACATATGAGAATCATGCAGAGAGCCAGCTTAATTTTATAATTGCATAGAAACATCCAACAAAACAACATGTAAACACCCCTTGTAATAGAAATTTGCATACCAGGTTCTCTTTATTGAGAGATCTGGGATTAAAAAGACCCCAGATCTCTCATTTACCTTTAACTGCAAAAAAATGACATTCTGCTTTAAAAAAAAGAAAAAATCCTTTCTGTCTGCCCGAGAACAGGAAGGAACGTCAGACGTCACTCCGATCCTCCAATGGCATAAAGCCAAGTGGGGGCGATCTTGCACTCACTCGACTTCCTATGTAGCCAGTGGTCGCACAGGATCGATTCCAGGATTAGGCCTCGTACAGACGAGAGGATATCCGTTGGAAGCGGTCCGCCGGACCATTTCCAGCGGACATTTCTGCCCCCGATTTTGATCTGATGGGCTGTACACACCATCAGATCAAAATCCCCACGGAAAGCATACGCGGTGATGTGCCGCGCCGTCGCCGCGACGATGACGCGGCGACGTGCGCGACCCTGGAAGGTAAATACTTCCACGCATGCGTCGAATCACTTCCACGCATGCGAGGGATGGGGATCGGGCAGACTTATCCAGTGAGTCTGTACAGACGACCGGATAAGTCCGAGGGACTGGATTCCAGCGGATAGATTTCTTAGCATGCTAAGAAATTTTTATCCGCTGGAAATCCGTCGGCTGGATTTTTATCCGCTGGGAAATGTCCGCTCGGGCCTACACACGACCGGATCTGTCCGCTGGAACTGATCCGCGGATAAATCCCAGCGGACAGATCCGGTCGTGTGTACGGGGCCTCACTGATGGCTCCGGTAAGCTCCGGTAAGCTCGAAAAAGGACCAGGAAGCGATGGAAGGAGGGTTACCTCTCCCGCAGTCTATAAAAGTGATTCCGTGGCAAATCCACCACTTGAATCACTTTTATCAGAACAAAAAAAAAAATACTTACAGTTAGGCAGTGGAATAAAAATGATTTTCTAGTAGGTCTAGCATGGTGTTTTAATATGGAGGTTACTTGTATTAGGTAACTTCATAATTTTATGCCACAATAATCTTTTATTGTTTATAATATTTTTGCATTAATAACATTTATGTTTTTACCTACATTTTCTTCATTGTGGGTACCTTAAAAGTCCAGTTTATTTCAACACAATGCATAATAATCATAACTGTGCACATTGAATTTTACCCACCTAATCCCCTTTAGCTAATGTCTCAAAATAATAAAAAATGTATATTAATTAACAGAATGTGTCTTTCTGAACTATTATAGGGGGTTAATATCTAAGTCATTACATGAACTGAACTTTTGAAAAAACGGGGGGACTTTAGTGGAACCAACAGCATAAATACTGGATATGTATGCTTTATGAACAGAATGTGATCTGATTTTCTCATCTGAAGTTTATTAAAAGAAAAAAAAAGTTAACCAAGAAAAGTTCTGAAATAATCATACATTTGTATGGTTTCCATTAATAAAAAAACTATAACCTTCTGTGTAAAAGTTTCATGAGAATTTACGCCTGAACATATAAAAGCAAAGCTGAAATTCTGTGAAGTCTACTTATATCTTATCAGTAAATGTGATCTTTAGATGGAGAAAAGAATAATACAGTAAACAGACTTTATAAAGCGTTGAGATAAATTGTGTGGCATTTGGCAATTGTTAAGTTATGAATAGGGCTATATCCAAACCATGCTCTGACAAGAGCACTCCAGGTCATAAATTCTGCATTTCTTTTCCATGAGATTGAAGTTCTTTGACAAGCACATTTGTCTCTGCCTTTTTTCAAATTAGGATCCTTTCAAATGTTGAAACACTTCCATCGGTGAGGGGAAAAGTTGCTATTTTCAGCAGCTCTGGTGTAATCACAAAATGCAACGTAAAAGGAAAAAAAGAAAGTAAAAACATTAAATTTCAAAGGAAAAAATAATCAAGTGCTTACACATTTTATTTGTTCATATCTATGCTTTAAATCATGACAGGAACTTTAAACATTCATTATGTAAAAATAACAAACTTCTTAAATGTTGCTTTATTAATGATTCATGTGATTCTTCCTTATGATCCACTTTGACAGGACCTCTTAATCGTGTATTTTTCAAAGTTAATATTGCTTACCATTACGTTCCAACACATTTCACAACTGCTTGACTAGACCATACATGTGGGGCCAGATTCACGTAGATCAGCGGATCTACGTGATTTAAGATCCGCTCCCGTAAGTTTAAGAGGCAAGTAGCTAATTCACAAACCACTTACCTCCAAACTTGCGACGGCGGATCCTAAATCCCCCGGCGGAATTCAAATTCCGCGGCTAGGGGGAGTGTACTATTTAAATCAGGCGCGTTCCCGCGCCGATTTAAATGCGCATGCACCGTCCGGGGAATTTCCCGGCGTGCATTGCTCCCACTGACGTCACTAGGACGTCAGTGGTTTCGACGTGAGCGTGACTTGCGACGCGCGTGTTTGTGAATCGGCGTACGCAAATGACGTTAGAAAATTCAAATTCGACGCGGGAACGCCGGCTATACTTAACATTGGCTGCGCCTGATAAAAGCAGGGGTAAGTATACGACGGGTACGCCGCTACGGAAACGTCGTAAGAAGACTGCGTCGGGTCCGCGTACGTTCGTGAATTTGCGTATCTCGCTGATTTACATATTATTTATCGTAAATCAGCGGGAACGCCCCCGGCACCATTTTTTAATTGAAAAAAAGATCCGACAGTGTAACACAGTGTAACACTGTCAGATCTTAGCCCTATCTATGCGTATCTGATTCTATGAATCAGGCGCATAGATAGGACCAGTGTAAGTCAGAGATACGATGGTGTATCTGTAGATACACCGTCGTATCTCTTTGTGAATCTGGCCCCTAAAGACCATTTAAACCCAGCAACAAAAATTTGATACAAAGAAACTAGTCCTTAGATGTGATTCCACTAACACACTTCCAGTCCTAGGGTGACAATGCACACTCTCTGTACTGTCTTTGTCTACTGTGTCTGTGTGTTTGTCACTGTAGAAGTGTTGTTACATTAGACTCCTGATTTAGGCTCTCTCTTTCCTTATTTATATTACATAGAGAGGAGTTTTGTATAGTTAACAGAAGAAAGATGGAGTTGGTGATAACATTTCCTATTTGAGTTTAGTAAACAGGAAGTAACAAGGACATTTAATTCTGGCCAGATACCAACAAGTCTTTTTTTTGTACTTGCATGTATACAGTACTTTATGTGTTCCCGGTATAAATATTACAGGACGCCTGTTTTGCTAGAGGATTTAAAGTACATTTTTATGTAAGTAAGAAGCATCAGCATATTGTACCGGACAATGGGACGGATGATAAAACTGCAGAATCCTATGGATATTTTTCTATAATACTGCAACATCACAGTGTATCATTATCAGTACTGTCTACTTTGTTGAAAGGAAATATCATCTGACCTTACCACAGCAAAGCACCGTTGCAATATTAAACCAAGCAGGGAGGTCAATGATAAAGGAGCATTGTATTACACATCTTTATGGGGTAGAATATCATCAAGGTATCATGGAGTTCAAATTGGGTTAACAAATTATAAACAAGTAATATTGATGTGTTATTCATAGGGTGCCACTGCACCACATCAAAGCATTATGAATAGAGTTGAGCAGACACCTGGATGTTTCGGGTTCGGACCCGAACTTTAAAAAAAAAGTTCGGGTTCGGGAACCCGAACCCGAACTCCGAACCCCATTGATGTCAATGGGACACAGACTTTTAGTAAAAAAAAAAAAAATGCGCAGAGGTTCCCCCAAATTCAATAACCAGACCCTTTAGGTCTGGTATGGATATTAAGGGGAACCCCACCGTCAATTTAAAAAAAAAATGACGTAGGGTTCCCCCTAAATATCCATAACCAGACCCTTCAGGTCTGGTGTGGATTTTAAGGGAAACTCCACCCCAAATTTAAAAAAAAATGACGTGGAGTTCCCCCTAAAATCCACACCAGACCCCTTATCCGAGCACGTTGACCTGGCCGGCCGCAGAAAAGAGGGGGGGACAGAGTGCGCCCCCCCTTTCCTGAACCGCACCAGGCCACATGCCCTCAACATTGGGAGGGTGCTTTGGGGTGCCCCCCAAAGCACCTTATCCCCATGTTGATGGGACGAGGGTCTCATCCCCACAACCCTTGCCCGGTGGTTGTGGGGGTATGCGGGCAGGGGGCTTATCAGAATCTGGAAGACCCCTTTAAGAAAGGGGACCCCCAGATCCTGGCCCCCCCCGGTGTGAAATGGTAATGGGGTACACTGTACCCCTACCATTTCACGAAGGAAGTGTAAATAGTAGTTTTCAGAAAAAAAAACACACACACCGTAGTACAAATTACTTCATTAATTAAACCAAATAAAAATCCAGCGGTGAAAATAGACGATCGATGCTGCTCGCTGCTCCATCGTTGTCTCTATCCAGCGTCGGGTGATCTCTCCAGCGACGGGTGATGTCTCCAGCGATTGGTCCAGCGATGAGAACATCCATCCATTCAGCATCGATCGTCTATTTTCACCGCTGGATTTTTATTTGGTTTAATTAATAAAGTAATTTGTTCTACGGTGTGTGTTTTTTTTTCTGAAAACTACTATTTACACTTCCTTCGTGAAATGGTAGGGGTACAGTGTACCCCATTACCATTTCACACAGGGGGGGCAGGATCTGGGGGTCCCCTTTGTTAAAGGGGTCTTCCAGATTCTGATAAGCCCCCTGCCCGCATACCCCCACAACCACTGGGCAAGGGTTGTGGGGATGAGACCCTTGTCCCCATCAACATGGGGACAAGGTGCTTTGGGGGGCACCCAGTCTGGTGTGGATTTTAGGGGGAACTCCTCGCCATTTTTTTTTTAAATTTGGGGTGGAGTTCCCCTTAAAATCCACACCAGACCTGAAGGGTCTGGTTATGGATATTTAGGGGGAACCCTACGTCATTTTTTTTTAAATTGACGGCGGGGTTCCCCTTAATATCCATACCAGACCTAAAGGGTCTGGTTATTGAATTTGGGGGGACCTCCGCACATTTTTTTCCCGAACTCCGAACCCGGACCCGAACTTTCAGCAATTATTCGGGTTCGGGTCCGTGTTCGGGAAAAACCCAAAGTCCGTACCGAACCCAAACTTTACAGTTCGGGTTTGCTCAACTCTAATTATGAACATCCAATCTCAGGATTATGATAAGAAATGGGTACCATCTTTATCTTGATTTGTTTTACAAAGCGTGGCAGCTTTTCAGAAAAACATATTAGAATTCCAACCTCAACATCATGATAAGCAGTGAGCGCCATCAGCCAGAAAAGAAGACTGGTACTTATAAAAGTAAAGATTACACTTTAATTGAGAAAAGGCCGGGTAAGGTCAAATTCCTCCATCCCTATCACTAAGGAAGAATATGTGGAAGGGGAACAAGGGGGAAAGGGAAAGGAACAGGGAAAAGTGGGGGAGGGAAAGGGAGAAGAAAGGGAAGGGAAGGAAGAGGGAACTTGGGACTTTAAATGAAACCAGTGGGTGCAGAGTATATAATGAAATTTAATTGAATAAAATGCATATGTATTCGTTTAAAGCCAGTGTATATTATGATAATAATACACAAACCCAATTCGAATCATACATGATGATGATACAAATTCGAAAGATATACATGTGTAAACAAATAAAAAATTAATGTAAACAATATGGTCAGGGGCCTCTCTTAATTCCCAGCGTAGATGATAAACACGATTATACAATAAGGCAATACATAGTCCAATGGGTCACACACATACAAACACTCATACAATGACATTCCGTTGTAGGGCCTCACAAATCCCCATGGTATTTGCTAGTTAAAACATCCCAAGAGGGATTAACACAAACACCCAAGGAGCCTGTTATCTGGCGTAATGAACATAGCGTGGTTGAACTGGATATGACAAAGTGCACCGCATCTGTAGCTCGACGCATTTTATGGCTGTAGCCAACCTTCAGAAGCACGTTGAGTGGATCACGTGCTAGGGTATGGCTTGAGGTCCCATTTTATGCCAATCTCAATTGTGAAGAAGTTTAAAAAAGATACAAACACCACCCTGGACCGATCCCCCACGGCCGGCGCCGCAGCCTGCCACTAACTTCATGCAACCATGCAGGGTGAGAGGACTGTAAAATTAAGGATTCTTATTAAGGATGAGCCAAACATGTTGTTAGGTTCTCTCCAGAACTTGCGAACAAGCAAAAGATTTAAAGTTAAAGTCTATGGGACACGAACATGAAAAACCAAAAGTGCGAATTTTAAAGACTTATATGCATGGTATTTTCAGTGTTTGGGGACTTGGGTCCTGCCCCAGGGGACATGTATCAATGAAAAAAAAAAGTTATAAAAACAACTTTTTTTGGGGAGCAGTGACTTTAATAATGCTTAACCACTTAAGGACCGCCTCCTGCAGATATACGTCGGCAGAATGGCACGGCTGGGCACAAGCACGTACCTATACGTCCTCTTTAAGTGCCCAGCTGTGGGTCACTTGGTTTTCAGAATCTGGAAGCCCCCATTAACAAGGTAACCCCAGATCCTGCCCCCCCTTTTGTGAATTGGTAATGGGGTACACTTGGGACAAGTCATTTATTAAAAAATAAAAAGATAAAAATGTCCAGCGATGTAAATCTACGTTGCTCGATGACCAAAA
Organism: Rana temporaria; assembly: GCF_905171775.1. NCBI lineage: Eukaryota > Metazoa > Chordata > Amphibia > Anura > Ranidae > Rana > Rana temporaria. The sequence goes on from NC_053493.1 coordinate 226,570,074, forward strand.
AAAGCAGCAACAGTTCTGCCTCCATGGGAGGCTCCTGTCGACTGATGCTTCTCTTGCTTTGACAGCTGTTATATAGCTGAGGGCAGGCCCACCCCCTCTGACACCCTGGGGGTTTCCCCAGGAAGTTAGAGGGGAGTAGGGTCGCCCATTTACATCACCGGGTAGCCCCGCCCTCAGCTATATAACAGCTGTCACCAGCGGAAATGCATCACTCGGCAGAGCCTCCCATGGCGGCGGAACTGTTGCTGTTTTTTTTAGGTCGAGTGGCACGAGATGTATTTACATCGCTGGACATTTTTATTTTTTTGATAAAGGACTTGTCCCAAGCTGTCTCCTGTCTTTTTTTAAAATTTTTGACACTTTTTTTGTGAAATGGTAGGGGTACAATATACCGTTACCCATTCACATGGGGGGCTGTTCTGGTAAGCCCCACCCACAGACCCGCACAGCCACCGAGCGAGGGTTGGGGGATGAAGCCCTTGTCCCCATCAACATGGGGACAAGGTTTGGGGTCAGACCCCAAAGCATCCTCCCCATGTTGAGGGCATGTGGCCTGGTACGGTTCAGAAGGGGGGCACTCTCTTGTCCCCCCCTTTTTTCCTGCGGCCTGCCAGGTTTGCATGCTCGGATAATGGTCTGGTATGGATTTTTGGGGGGATCCCTATGTCATTTAAAAAAAAAATAGGCGCAATGTTCCCCTTAAAATCCATACCAGACCTGAGGGGCCTGGTATGGAATTTAAGGGGACCCTCTCGCAATTTTTTTTTACATTTTGGTTCAGGGTTTCTCCTTAATATTCATACCAGACCCAAAGGGCCTGGTAATGGACTGGGGGGGGAACCCATGCCATTTTTTTCAATGACTTTTATCTGTATCACCGAGACCTGACAATTCATTACAGCCGCAATCAGTTTTAAATTACTTTTTTATTTTAGAAATGTAACAGGAAAAATGTGCCACTTTACAGGCATACTACAGACCCCCCAGACACAAAATTAAAAGGAGAATTTCCATTTTATTGTTTAACTTTAAGCATTATTAAAATCACTGTTCCCGAAAAATCGGCCATTTTTAAAACTTATTTTTTCATTGATACATGTCCCCTGGGGCAGGACCTGGGTCTTTTTGACAATACCATGCATATAAGACTTTAAAATTAGCACTTTTGATTTTTCATTTTCATAGACTTTTAAACAGTGTTCGAATTTTCCACGAACACCGCATATGTTCGCTATTCGAACAACAGGCTCATCCATATTTCTTATTATAGATTTGCTAACGGGGTGCAGTAGCACCATAGAAAAAATACTTTCCTGACAGACTCCATGGCAGTCTTTGTGTGGATTAACCCCTCCTCCTCTCCAATGCTATAGGACCCCTTCCCATAAATTTGAGCTCACCGCTAGGGACTGTGTTCCTTTTTTGTCATCCTCTACGGACCTACATCGCATGTGCTCACGTTTTGCATCCTGTCGTGATGGTTCCTGAATCCAGCATACCAACTTTGCAGTGCAAGCCCTGGACCCAGCTATGGGCAGGCGAGTGGCTTTTTCAGGCACAAGATACTCCAGTGGTGGAGGAGTCCTGCCTATGTATGCCCAAGATGGATATCTACAGAACAACACAGCTGGCAAGGTCTGCTGTCTTTTCTTATACTTCCATAGCAGTTTGTCTGTCTCACAGTCTTCCCTCTCCTCTTTGAGGTTATTTTCGGCCTCTCAGGGTACCTGGAATGCTCCTGCATTCCAGGGCGCTGCATTATTTCCGGGTTCGGCCACCGCTAGCATCTGCGCATGTGCAGGTCCTCAGCGAGACTGAGGCTTGGTTTGTGCATGCGCAGTGTGGCGGAGCACCCGGCAGCCGCACAGGCGCTGTTTAGCTGCACTCCACAGCACAGGTGCGAGGTGGGGGAGGCAGTGACATTATCCGAGCAGGGATTTTAAAGGCTGTCAGCTCCTGTCAGGATGGGTTCCCTGTGAACACTGAACGATAGCCCCCTGATTAGCCTTATGGATTATCACTTTTTTTCTTTGATAGTTTTACGTTAAAAAAAATCTCTTTGTATATTGTTCTGTGTCATGGCTAATCCTAGAGTGTTCTGCATATCACTTAGATACAAGTCTGTGCGATCTCTCTGGGTCTGATTGACTTGTCGCCCAGGAGTCATGGACAGGTCACGCTCTCGTGCGGCCAGCCCTCATGCACAAGGTATGTGCAGTTGAGGAGGAGGAGCTGATATTCTTTATATTTGTTAAAGAATGTGTTAAACCTCTGAATCCTCCCCCCTGTTTTTTTCTCCCTACAGCCCTTCTAGACTGGACCACCAAATTGTGGTCTGAGATGACAGAGACCTTGCCAGGCCTTAACAACTTCATTCATAATCCAGGTCCAGGCGTGATTCTCCATCCAGGACCCAATGTTTCCATTCCTCCTCCAACCAGAGGAGAAATTTCCATTCCTCCTCCAACCAGAGGAGATGTTCCCATTCCTCCTCCAACCAGAGGAAATGTTTCTATTCCTCCTCCAACCAGAGGAGTTGTTCTCATTACTCCTCCAGGCAGAGGGGATGTTCCCATTTCTCCTCCAGTCACCGCACCCACAGCCATGACAGGCCCTCTAGTCGCAGAGCCTGCTGAGGATGTGGGACATGAATCCTGGAGGGCAAGTCACTGTGTGACGCATGTTTTGCCTGGGCGGTAGGAGAGAAAGAGACATAAAACCAACAGATGAAGTCTCTTGTCAAGCGTGTGGTTCAACAATCCCTAAAGGAGTGGGGTACAACCAACACACTGAGCCAATCATCCACCCTATCTGGCTCCCTGGCTGATGAGGCCCAGAAAGATCCAGGCCCATCCCAGCCCTGCGATGCCTCCCCAGGTTCTTTGGTCAGTGAATTGGGAGGAGATGATTTTCTGAGGTTTCGACCTTTTGACCTCTCCCTGATTTCCTTACTAGTCAAAGCGGTCAAAGAGGCCCTAGAATGGAAAGAGCCTTCCACTCCGCCGGCTAAACAAAGGAAGTTGCTAAACACCTGAGGAAGGAATGCTCTAACTTTCCGCTCTTGGCGGAATTGAAATATATTATTGATGAAGAATGGAGCAAAGTAGACAAGAAAACTCCTATGTCAAATAAAACCTTTAGACATTATTCCTTCAAGCAGAGGAAATAAAAATGCTCCCCTCATGGATGCAGCATTGATGCGTCTGGCTAAACACGTCACTGTTCCCCTAGGAGATGCCATATCCTTTAAGGACGGGCTCGAGAGGAGAATAAATCAAGGTCTTAAGAAAATTTACGGGTCAGCCGGTTTGGCTTGCAATTCCGCCCTGGCCCTAGAAGCTTAGTCCAGGGCGATGGAACCTTGGACAAAAAACGTGGACTCCGTACTAAGGGGTGTCTCAGAAGAGCTGACCAGAGGCTCGGCAGTGCAGGAACTGAAGCTGGCCCAGCCCAGGAGATGCAGCATTGAGCATTTAAGGAAAGCACACTCTTACAGGTCCAGCTGGGACTTCAAGAGAAATTGGAGTGGAGGGCAGACGCCCTGCCGAAAGCCCGCAAAGAGCCAGGCGTCCAGTGGATTTGAGCCAGCTAAAATCGTGTTTTGATTGGGCCCGCCCAGGCGGGTCGAGTTGGGGCTCATCTGCTTGTTTTCCAGTATGTTTGGGTGGCCTCGACTACTGGTCCATCAAGATGGCCTTATCAGGTCATATGTTGTCCTTCACCAGCACTTCTCACTCCCAGATTAATTTTTACCCTGCTACCATGGCTGGGAGATAAAAAGCAAGTGTTGCTGTCTTACGTGGATTCACTGAAATCACAGGGAGCGGTGGTGCCTATCCAGAACGATGAGGAGTTCCAGGGGATATACTCCCCTCTCTTCCTGGCTCAGAAAAGAACGGTTCTTGGCATCCAGTGATAGACTTCCCTTATCTAAACAAGTTCATAAACTACAAAAGATTCAAAAGGGAGACTCTGGCTACCATTCAGCAAGTTGTGCAACCAGAAGACTGGTTACTCTCAAAAAGACTTGGATGCTTACTTCCACGTTCCCGTGACAGAGGATTTCCGCAAATACCTTTGGTCCCAAGTCGGGCAAGAACATCTGCAGTTCACCTGCCTCCTTTGGGCTGACGACCTCACCCCGAGTATTCTCAAATTCTTCTAGATGTGGGGGCCCTCATCAGAACAAAAGGGATACCACTACCTAGACAATCTCTTGGTGCTGGCCCAAATCAAACATCAGCTGCTGGTCCACAAGGAGCAGGTTACCTCCATATCGATAGAATTCGGGTAGCTCCTAAACCAAGAGAAAAGCCAGCTAAAACCAGTCCAGCGACTGGTATACTTAGGGGCTCAGTTCACCCCGGTGGAGAACACCATCTCTCTTCCTGTAGAGAAGATCCCAGTCATCCGAGAGACAATTTCTCTGGTTTTGAGCTTCTCACACCTGAAGGCCTCACGGTGCTTGAGAATTATCGGCACAATGGTCTCTACGTTCCCCATGGTCATAGTGGGCCCTATGGAGGTTATGCCCTTTTCAGTCAGGGCTTTCTCTTTAACAACAGCCAAGAACAGCCTCTTCTGGTGTCTTCAACGCAAAATTTGCTCAATTGCCACTCCATCGCTCCCATCTCTTGGGTCGCAGTCACGACCGATGCCATTGGTGCTGGTTGGGGAGTCTTCTGCAGGGCGGAACTTGCACAGGGCAAGTGGGATGCCCATCTTCACAATCTGGGCCCGAATATCCTGGAACTTCAGGCGGCCTGGTGTGCCCTTCAGTTCTTCACTAATCACCTGAAAGGGTAATCAGTATTATTAATGCCACAGCGGTCTCCTACGTGAAGAAACAAGGAGGATCTCGGAGCTCCACCCTGCTCTGAGAAGTCAAGTTCATCATGTCTTGGGCTTAGTGATATTTGGCTAACATCCCTGCAGTCTTTATCCCCGGAGTCCAGAACGTCCAAACGGACGTCGCACACTCAGTTAGACAACTAGTGGTTCCGTCATGTGCAGACGTTCAAGTGAATCCTGTCCCTGGAAGTCAATCCCGATGGTGGATCTGTGGGCTTTCCCCTGCAACTTTAAGATCAAGAAGTATTACATTAGGGCATCACAGCCAGGCCTTTAGAAAAGATGCCCTGGCAGATCATTGCAACTCCGACGGGGAATACGCTTTCCTCCGCTCCTGATCATCCTCAAGTTCTTACAGAAACTCCAAATGGAAGCAGTCGAGGGGGTGAGGTTAGCACTCTATTGGCCGGACAGTCCATGGTTTCCTCTTCCTGATCCAGCTCAGCTTCTGGGATCCGGTGTCTTCTTTTTCAGGGGGCAGTCCTGCACCCCTGTAGGGCATTACTGGGACTGATGGTCTGGTTCCTGGGAGGGAAAGGCCGAATCTCTCGGGTGCGCCTCTAGAGAGATTTCCACCCTCATGAGCTCAAGGATGAAGAGGATGAAGTGCATGAATAAACTTTATGGGAGAATATGGGCCAGGTTTGTCAAATTCTCAAAGCTTCCTTCAATCCAGCCTAGATCTATCTCTATCCATCGGCCCTCTTAGAATCCAAGTCTCAGCCTTGTCAGCCTTCTCCAGAACATCATGGGCTGTGCACCCTTTAATCAGGCAGTTATTCCATGGAGTGTCAAGACTCAGGCCCCAAAAGAGACCAAGATTCCCCAAATGGGATCTTCCCCTTGTTCTCAACTCGCTGTCCGAACTCGGTACCATGGGTCTTCCTGCTTTCTATCAAAGACCTTTCTGCTAAAGTCACTTTCCTAGTAGCCATCATTTCGGCTAAGAGGGTCTCGGAGATCCGGTCCCTAGGTTACAAAGATCCTTTTCTGACATTCTTTATTCCTATGCTTGGCTCAAACCCGAAAGTTACCTTAGCTCCATGAGAACCAAGAAAATGTCCTGCTTACTTTCAGGACCCCGGGGGCCGCTGAAATTCATCCTCTGGATATAAGTAAAATTCTGAAGGAATATCTGCAAGTTACTTCCTCCTTCAGATGCTCTGACTACTTGTTTATCCTGCATTCTGACAGTAACAAATAAAAACCGAGCCTCGATCAGAATGATTGTGGCCTGGATAGTCCAGTCCACCCAACAGGCTTACAGAGCTAAGGGCTTGGCTCCTCCAGAGACAGTGACGGCACATTCCACCAGGTGTATGGTGGCGTCACGGGCGGCAACCCGGCATGTGGCTTCGGATGTTATCTGCAAAGCGGCTTCATAGGCCTCCATTTATACCTTTATGACACATTACTGTATTGCGCATGCTTCACTATCTTCTGTGAACTTCGGTTTAAAAATCCTGTTTGTTGACGGGTCAAATAAAAATTATTTCTGCGCAGCATAACCACCCATGTGGACTGGCTAGTTATTTCCCACACGTAGACTGCCATGGAGTCTGTCATGGAAAACTGAAAATGTATTGCCAAATTCTTACCGTAATTTTTTTTTCATGATGTACTACATGGCAGTCGGAGTTCCCCCCCATCGGTCAAGAGTCGGCTAATTACGGGAACACAGTCCCTAGCGGTGAGCTAAAATTTATGGGAAGGGAGTCCTATAGAATTGGAGAGGAGGTGGGGTTAACCCACACGTAGACTGCCATGGAGTCCAAAAGGAAAGGAAAATTACGGTAAGTATTTGGCAAAAAAAGTTTCTGTTTTACATCAGAACTATCAATGAGCACTTTAAGATTCCTGGAACAAATACAGGGTTATTTTTATATTTATTTTTACAGGGAACACTATAGAATTAGCTATTGGTCTGGGTAGGGAGGTTGATGATGCTGCTCAAAATTAAGATTTTGTAACAGAAATGTGAGAGTCAATCATCACCTTGGAAAAATGATTCTGGATTCATCTCTTTACACATGAATCCTCTAAGTCACAAAGGCTAAGTTTGGGAATGGGAACCAACCACTGAGTTGATGACAGAAAGGAGGAAAAAAACAGGAAAAAAAACAGCCTTCTGTAAAGAAGAATATAGTCAAGGGCCAGATTGCTAACATTATGAGAGATGAATATGATGGGGAGAGGGTTTGTTCCCAATTTGTATGTTCTAAATTTGCCTTTTCCCAGTTGCTCAAAATTTTCCATTGCATGTTCCTTCCTCAGTGCACCATGTAATCATCTTGTCAGAAAACATTGTGGTGGGTCAATATCTTCTTATCTTAAATAATAGAACTCAAATTGTTATTACTATGCATATACATAATCACCTAAAACAAACCAAACCATTCAAATATAGGTGAACACCAACACTGTAGACATTGTAGAATTAGAAGAGACCCTTGACTAAGTATCACGTGTTATGTCAATAGTGTCTTCTCCCTAGGCAGTTCGTTCCCAAAATTCAAGAGATAGGCTACCTTCAAAAGTGTGAATTTATTCTTCAAGAAAGACAAGCAAAAGACAATGCTTAAATAATGACAGCTGTTAACACATGGTAAGATGGTTGTTTCAGAAGGAGGAATGTGGTATGATGGTACATCTTTCTCCGACCTTCCATAGTGAAGGCTTCCTGCAGGGTCGGTTGACCCCCAACTTTCCTAACTAGCTACTCAAACCACATGGATTCTTATACTGTTCTTAAAGCCAAGCTAAGCATTTTTACTTTTAGCATCGCTCCAAGGAAAGTGATGATGCTACTGTCACAAAAGTAACACCCACTTGTGTATATTAAATAACATAGCTCCACCCATTGTCTTGACATAGAACTTCAAAAATAGATGTAACGTACAACAGATGACCTTCCTCTTTCCTCAACAACCCTCAAAATTAACATGTTTAAATAGTGATTCCAGAAACTTTTATCACATAAAATAGTAATAAATTCAAAATTTAACAGACATAAATAAACAAAGTGATAACTGTATAATAAATGAGTGCACAAAAAAACATGATGATTTTTAAATACACCCAAGTAAAAAAAAGAAAAAAGGACACACAATTAGGCTCAGTCCATAGAAACAGTCCATAGTATAGTTAAGTGTGCTGTATTATACAGAAAAAGTCCTTCATAAAGGTAGCAATCTTCACACATTTGCTCGTTATACCTCTCCCCATAAGAATTGGACCTAGAACAGAATGCCTCATACTCTCATGTTTGGCAAACAAGCAGTGTAACCTAGCAGGGTATTGTATCCAATGGAGCAACCCCAGCCTCTGCAGTAGCCAAAAGAAGTATGTCGCACTGTGGATCTCGCAGGCACGTCACTTCCGGTTGCCATACAGCCACAAACCGATGCATTTCATCATCACGACTTCGTCCTGGGATTCCAAACATTCATAGTTTTGCAAATTGTTATTAGGTAAAAAAATAAAAATAAGAAATGTTTTTGTTATAGAATACACTTTTATAAAGGGGTATGGCACATTGAATAGAAGCAATTAGTTACATAACCAAAATGTGACTGACAGTGGTCAGGACTACCGGTGAAAAGACTTATCAATATTAACATAGCTCAAAGATACACAGTTGTACACTGACAAATCGCTCACCGCCATTCATCCAAACAAATTAAGATGAAGAGGTGAGCGATCAAGAAAAATTGTTATAAGAGCAACACATTACAAAATATGTTTACTGGAAAAAAGAAAAAAAATAGAGAAAGAAAAGAGAAATTTTAAAAAAGTAAGAATAAGATAAAAACAAAGAATAAAAAAGTGGGTGAAGAAACCAAGAAGAGAAGGCGTTCAACGGGGGGGGGGGGAATGATCAACATGATATCCAAAAAGAGAATGCTACTTTTTATTTACTCATAAAAGGCAATAGCTGAGGGGAGACAGAGGACTCCACCCACTGGATCCATTTTTACCTAAAACTTAGAATGGTTTTCATTAGATACAGCATCAGCTCCTCCATCTGTATAATATAGTTAAGGTCCACAACTAATTCCCATATTATAGGGACTATGGGTATTTATAGTGCCTGGGAATCAGAGCTCTACCTGCCATCAGACCTGGGAATCAGAGCTCTACCTGCCAAGCAGGAATCAAAATATTCCCATTTTTAATAAATGTAATTTATCCAAGGATCATGGAGATTTTGCACAGTATGATTATTGCTAATTTTGCACAGTAGATATTTGCTTATGATTTATTATTCAGTTTAACACATACATGTGATTTTTTACTAATAGAAAGTTGAGCCGATCACTTTTTTATTCATTAACAGTTTTTGTGCACTGTGTACACTTTAGGTTTAGCAGCAATTTTCCACATTATTATTTAGATTAGATTGATTCACTTGATAGCGCAAAGGACCAAGCTTTCTATTTTCTAAGACGGGTAATATGTTCTTCCAACAAATGTTGCGAGAATGTACAGAGATCAGAAAATAATATTGAACGTGCTACCCAAAATAAGGACTAGAATGTCATGAAATTGTTTGTAAAAGTCATTTGAAAATCCTTCTGGGCCTGGGCTCTTACCTGATGGAAGCGCCTTAATCGCATGAGCAATTCCTTTAACAGAAAAGAGGACATTCAAAGAATCAATGGTAGACTGATCTAACCTAGGAAAGGCCGTTGCCAAGATGTATTGAAAAAGCTGGGTGAGGTCCTGTGTATTAGTATGAGCTGTAGATAGATTAAAGATATTATAAAGAGTCATGAAATGCTCATAAAAGGCCAAGGTGATACCTTAAGATGAGTGGACCAGGTCCCTTTTAGAATAGCAAAGTTTAGGAATATACTTACAATACATCCTAATTTAATGTGAATTAACCTGGATAATGGCCTACTTGCATTATTACCACACTAGTTCATTGTTTTACTAATACAGTTTTTTTGGCGAAGGTAAACCTTATCTAATAACTGATATAGATCTTTAGGTTTCTGTTACAGTTGCTGGAATAAATAAGCCCCCGGAGTACATTTATGACTAAGTAACATATGAATTTCCTGCAAAAGCTTTGTGATATCTGAAGAACATTTTTTCTTAAAACAAGAGCCCTCTGAGATAAGGGTCCCTTGAATGACACATTTCAAAGCCTCCCATTTAATTGGTTGTGCTGTCATGTCCAGGGTATGGTCCAAAAGAAATTGAGAGACTGTACGTCTGACCGCAGCACAGGTTGGATCATCTTTAACCCCTTCCCTACCGCGCATTGTAAAATGACGCCGTCAGGAAATCTCCCTCGATCCGGGTGGACGTCATATGACGTCCTGTGTTCCCGGCGATCTAGGGTGCGCGCACGCACCGGCGGCGGTGCGCACGCGCCCATGGCACCGCTCGTGACCCGGCGCGGGTGCCCGGCGGCCGCGATTGCTGCCGGGCACCCGCGATTGCCGGTGATCATGGCGGGACTGTGGATCTGTGTGTGTAAACACACAGATCCACCTCCTGTCAGCGGTGAGGAGACCAATGTGTGTTCCCGGAACAGAGGAACACATATCGGTCTCCTCCCCTTGTGAGTCCCCTCCCCCCTACAGTTATAACACACCTTAGGGAACATATTAACCCCTTCAGCGCCCCTAGTGGTTAACCCCTTCCCTGCCAGTCACATTTACACAGTAATCAATGCATATTTATAGCACTAATCGCTGTATAAATGTGAATGGTCCCAAAACGTGTCAAAAATATCCGATGTGTTGGCCGCAATGTCACAATAAAAAATCGCAAATCGCCACCAATACTAGTAAAAAAAAAATTAATTAAAAATGCCATAAATCTATCACCTATTTTGTAGACGCTATAACTTTTGCGCAAACCAATCAATATACGATTATTGCAAATTTTTTACCAAAAATATGTAGAAGAATACGTATCGGCCTAAACTGAGGATTTTTTTTTATTTTATTTAAAAATTGTGATATTTATTAAATAAAAAAGTAAAAAATATTGTGTTTTTTTTTAAATTGTCGCTGTTTTTTTGATTATAGCGCAAAAAATAAAAACCACAGAGATGATCAAATACCACCAAACGAAAGCTCTATTTGTGGGGGAAAAAAACATAAAGATTTAGTTTGGGTACAGTGTTGCATGACCACGCAATTGTCATTCAAAGTGCAACAGCGCTGAAAACTAAAAATTGGTCTGGGCAGGAAAGGGGTGAAAATGCCTCCTTAAGGCTGTTGATTTGGAGAAATGTGGTAAAAAAATGTTTAACCACTTAAGACTCTGACCAATATGCAGGTTAAGGACCTTGCCCCTTTTTGCGATTCGGCATTGCGTCGCTTTAACTGACAATTGCGCAGTCGTGCGACGTGGCTCCCAAACAAAATTGGAGTCCTCTTTTCCCACAAATATAGCTTTCTTTTAATGGTATTTGATCACCTCTGCGTTTTTTATTTTTTGCGCTATAAACAAAAATAGAGCGTCAATTTTGAAAAAAAAAACAATATTTTTTACTTTTTGCTATAATAAATATCCCCAAAAAAGATATAAAAAAAAACATTTTTTTTCTCAGTTTATCCCGATATGTATTCTTCTACCTATTTTTGGTAAAAAAATTGCATTAAGCGTTTATCGATTGGTTTGCGCAAAATTTATAGCGTTTACAAAATAGGGGATAGTTTTATGGCATTTTTATTAATAATATTTTTTTTACTACTAATGGCGGCGATCATCAATTTTTTTCGTGACTGTTACATTATGGCGGACACATCGGACACTTTTTACACATTTTTTGGACCATTGTAATTTTCACAGCGAAAATGCACTGCTTACTGTGAAAATGACAATGGCAGTGAAGGGGTTAACCACTAGGGGGCGCTGTAGGGGTTAAGTGTGACCTCATGTATGTTTCTAACTGTAGGGGGTCGGGGCTGGACGTGTGACGTCAGTGATCGTCTATATCAGGGAACAGATGATCACTGACATTGCCACAGAGAAGAACGGGGAAGGTGTGTTTACACTCACCTCTCCCCATTCTTCAGCTCCTGTGACCAATCGTGTGACACCCATGGCGATCAGGTCACGGGCCACGGTCACGGTCACACGGTCACAGAGCTTCGGACCGGGTCGTGAGCGCACCGCCGGCGGCGCGCTCGCGACACACGGCTGGGCTTTTAAAGAGGACGTATATATACGTCCATGTGCCCAGCCGTGCCATTCTGTCGACGTATAACGTCGTGTGGCAGTCCTTAAGTGGTTAAAAAGCCAAAAGTTGGGAGCAACCAGCCACGCATCCACCAATTGAAATTCATAAAGTCATCGCTTGAGCCAATTGAGTTGGGCCAAGTAAAAGCAGGGAGAGGTGGGCGTAGTGTCTAAAGACAGGTCAAGTATTATTAATAAATCCCCTCCCAATACTACTCTTTCTTCGGCCAAGTGGCCCAGGAGGCACGAGAGAACAAGCAAAATAGGAACCTGACCCTGGTTATTAACAATATTCAGAATGAATGGCACACTGTTAGTTTTACATTTAAGAGTAAGATATACTATATTAACTACTTAAGGACCAAGCCTGTTTTTCAGACTCAGTGTTTACAAGTTACATTTTTTTTTTGCTAGAAAATTACTTAGAACCCCAAACATTATACATTTTTTTCTAAAACCCTAGAGAATAAAATGGTGGTCATTGCAATAATTTGTGTCACACCATATTTGTGCAGCGGTCTTACAAGTGCACTTTTTTTGGAAAAAATCACTTTTTTTTATATTGTGAAAGATAATGTTACACAGAGTAAATTGATACCCAACATGTCACGGTTCTAAATTGCGTCCGCTCGTGGAATGGCGTCAAACCTTTATCCTTAAAAAATCTCAATAGACAATGTTTAAAAAATGCTACAGGTTGCATGTTTTGAGTTACAGAGGAGTTCTAGCGATATAATTATTGCTCTCGCTCTGACGATCATGTCCATACCTCACATGTGTGGTTTGAACACTATTTTCATATGCGGGCACTGCTCATGTATGCGTTCGCTTCTGCGCGTGAGCTCGTCGGGATGGGGCGCTTTAATTTTTTTATCTTATATATTTTACTTTACTTCAATTTACATGACAGATCCTCTTAAATATAAGATCTGGGTTCAAAAAGACCTCAGATCTCATATTTGGACTTAAATGCAATTAAAAAAAAATGTCATTTGAAAAAATGACAACAAAAAAAGTCCCTTTAAGACGTATGGGTGGAAGTCGCTTCCGCCCTGCAGTGATATGGAGACGGGTAGGGGCCATCTTCCCCTTACTCATCTACATACACAGCAAGGAAGAGGACCTGATTGCCTCCGCCACTGCCGATGGCTCTGGTAAGCGGTGGAGGGCATCTGAGAGCGGCGGGCCCCTCTCCAGCCGCCAATAAAAGTGATTTTGCAGCGTATCTGCCACAGAGACCACTTTTATCTTGTAGCGGACCACCCACTGAAGACGAGGATACAGGGGTTGTGGTAGCTAGCTGCTACCATAACAACGATATTCCCTTCAAACAGATTACATATAATGACGGTGGGAGGTCCGGAAGTGGTTAAATTAAGTAACCACTTAAGGGCCTGAAGGATTTGCCCCCTTAGGCCCCATACACACGATAGAATCCATCCGCTGAAAAATCCCAGCGAATGGGTTTCAGCGGATAGATCCTATGGTGTGTACACTCCAGCGGATCTGTTTCCGCGGATATATCTCCCCTGGGATGGATTAAGGCAGATCGAATATTCGCTGACATGCTAAACAAATCCATCTGCTGGAATCCATCCCAACGGATGGATCCGCTGGTCTGTATAGACTCACCGGATCCATCCGTCGAAGGGATCCCCCGCATGCGTCGTAATGATTCGACGCATGCGTGGAATTCCTTATATGACAGCGGCGCACACGTCGCCGCGTCATAATCGCGGCGACGGCGCGACACGTCATCGCCAGAGGATTTCAGCGCGGATTTCAATGCGATGGTGAGTACACTCCATCGCATGAGAAATCCGCTGAAATCCTCGAGAGGATTTATCCGTGGAAACGTTCCGCTGGAACGTATTCGCGGATAAATCCTCTCGTGTGTATGAGGCCTTAATGATCGGGCCATATTTTGCAATATGGCACTGCGTCACTTTAATTGACAATTGCGTGGTCGTACGACTTTGTATTGAAACAAAATTGATGTCCTTTTTTCCAACAAATAGAGCTTTCTTTTGGTGGTAATTGTTTTCAATCTCTTTTTATAAAATGTTATATACATTTTACAAATACATTTTTAAATACATATATGTTGCGCTATAAACAAAAAAAGAGCGTAAATTTTGGGAAAAAAACAATATTTTTTACTTTTTACTATAATACAATTTTTTTTTAGACCGATATGTATTGTACATATTCTTGGTAAAAAATTGCAATAAGCATATATTGATTGGTTTTTCACAAAGGTTATAGTATCTACAAACAGGGGATAGATTTATGGCTACGAAAGGTTTGCGCGGTCGTGCAACATTGTACCCAAATAAAATTGATGTCCTTTTTGTCCCACAAATAGAGCTTTCTTTTGGTGGTATTTTATCACCTCTGCATTTTTTTATGCTATAAACAAAAAAAGATTGACAATTTAGAAAAAAATTAATAAAAATATGGCTGAGGAATATAAGCAGAAAGGGCATGAGAGCCCATGAATATAATGAATGATAGATTGTGAATGGCAGATGGCCAGCACCAGTATTGCTGACAAGCCATCAACTGGGCTGCAGGGTACATAGTGCAGACCAGTAGGAAGAGGAAAGGGAGCCTGCGGTGGCGGAAGGCAACTAATAGCCACTGCCAGATGCTGGAAGTGCATGCGAGCAGGCAGGGACACGAGCAGAAGCCCACAAAGTTGAGGTGGTGGGACAAAAACTGAATTGTGCTGCAGGTTGAAAACGAGCAGGAGGGGAGTTGAGCCTCCAGAGGATCCATCCTCACATGGCCATCAACAGGCCACTCTCCCCAATAACACAAAACGTATAAGAAAAAACGTGTTAAAAGTTAGTTTAATGTTCTAAAGAGCATTGGGCCAGATTCATAGAACAAATACGCCGGAGTATCTACTGATACTGCGGCGTATTTTCAAATTTGCCACGTCGTATCTGAATTTGTGATTCACAAACTAGATACGACGGCATTTGGCTAAGATCCGACAGGCTTACGGCTTCGTACGCCTTTAGATCTTAGGCTGCAATACTTTGGCCGCCGCTGGGTGGAGTTTGCGTCGTTTTCTAGCGTCAGGTATGCAAATTAGCTTTTACGGCGATCCACAAAGGTACTCGCGTGCGTTACGTCGTCGCAAGTTGTTTTTTCCCGTCGCAAAGTTAAGCCTGCTTTTTCAAGGCTTAACTTTACACTAGCCATGTTAAAGTATGGCCGTCGTTCCCGCGTCAAATTATTATTTTTAAGTACGTTACGCACGTCGCCATTCACAAACACGTCGGGGCACTGTAATTTCGCGCAAAGCACGTCGGGAAATTTACTAACGCATGAACGTTCAGCGCGGGAGCGTGCCTAATTTAAATGGTACACGCCCCATTTGAATTAGGCGGGCTTGCGCCGGGCGGCTTTACGTTACACCGTCGTAAGTTTACACGCAAGTGCTTGGTGAATCAGGCACTTGCGCTGAAAACTTGCGGCGGTGTAACGTAAAGACGATACGTTACGCCGCCGCGATTCTTTCTGAATCTGGCCCATTATCCTTAGAAACCATTCATGCAACTTTGTCTTAAACAGAGTTTTTCTTTTAACAAGCAATATCTATCGAGTGTACTTTTTGTGTATATTAAAGTGAGCATTAGTATAGAAATAATTATGGGAGATACTTAATTTATAGGTAAACATATTTAATGCTATATTTGGGTCCTCTAAAAGAAAAATTAACTGCTTATTACCAGACATCTGACAGAATATGTTAGTAGAGTCCACATGATGATCTGCAGTTGCCATTAAGCTACTTATCCTGCGCTCCAGGAGAGTTATGTAGGCAATGTTAGGCTTGTGTTAAGTATTCTTTATGGATTAAAACTTTATAACCTAAAAAAGAAACAGGACTACATAATAGTTCATAAAACAGCATGTTTAAACATAATTGGGTGAATTACTATTTGAATTCTAGTTAATTGGGAATTCTTAAAATATATTATGTGTCATATAGTAAAAAAAAAAAAGGAGCCAGTTCATTTTTGTGTTTATTGTACTTTACTTAAATGAAATTAATTGAAAAATACATTGTCTAATGGGGAAATACTACTGCTACTAAGTAAACATGTACAATTATTAGGAAGTAAGGAACAATCAGCATAGTGGAAGGTCTCCTCAAAAGCCTTTCATAATTAAATCCTTTGTAAGTTAACCACTTCAATACAGGGCACTTTCACCCTCTTCCTGCCAAGGCCAATGTTTAGCTTTCTGCACTGATGCAGATAGCAGAGGAACACGACTGCAGAGAGAAATCCCACTCAATGATTTGGATTGAGGCAAGAACACACTTTTAAAGAATATTTTTTGTTCATTTTTCATCAGAGGTTTACAATAACTTTAAATACCCATACAGTATATAAAAAATATAATATAAAGAAATTGTTGTGGCATGAGGGAACAGATGTTGTGGAAAAAGTCCCTTGGGCTTTGTACGCAAATCAGCACAGCGCCAAAATGTGCACTTCCAGCGTCTAAATCAGGGGTGGCAAACACAAGGCCCGCGGGCCGAATCCGGCCCGCCAGACCTTGTAATGTGGCCCGCACAGCAGCCACCTCATTTTGCCAGGATTTCAGCGAGCGAGCGGCACGGCACATATTCCCCTTACTTTGTGCCATTCCATCTCCGTCCCGCCTCCAACGCTGGGTCTTAGGCTCCGCCTCCACCGGCGCTCTACACTAAAGCCATTAGGTGTACTTACATTATGGTTCCGGCTGCCGCTCTGGTGCCTGCCTCCTACTCCGCCCTGTCTCCGCCTCCACTCTTTCTGCAGCCACAATGCTGCTCTGGTGCCCGCCTCCTCCGCCACCCTTTCTCTGCCTCCACCACTGCCCCGTCTCCACCTCCACCCCACCTCCCCAGTCTTTTCCAGCCAGCGATGCTGGCTTTTTGATGGCAGAAATTGCAGTTTTTAGGGAAGTTTTTTCCCCCCATCCAGCGGGCTGCGTCCTGTGGCTCCGGTGCCCAGCTCAGCACAGTGGATTTCGCAGCAGACGCAAGTGCAGAGGATGGCTAGCTTTGTGAATCCCTCCGGTGTGTCCTGGGTCCCTGCCTCGCAATGCCGTCTCACCCCCCCTCTCCCCCTCAAGTGGATGTGCTGCAGGAAGAGATTTGCTGCCCAAATCGTGAGTACCAGCTGCCCCCTCCCTGCTCGGTCCCTCTAACCCTGCCAGGCTGTCTGGGGTCCCCTCTGACACTGTCCTCTGCTCCTCTCCTTAACCTGTGCTTTCCATCTGCCCTGCACCCCTCAGCCTATACTAACCTACTCCACCTCACCCTGCACCCCTCACTATGCACCCTGCACCCACCCCACAGCATCCTGCACCCCTCACTTTGCACCCGGCAGCCACCCTACAGCACCCTGCACCCTTCACTGTGCACCCTGCTCCCACCCCACAGCACCATGCACCCCTCAATGTGCACCCTGCACCCCTCACTATGCACCCTGCAGCCACCCTACAGCACCCTGCACCCTTCACTGTGCACCCTGCCCCCACACTCCCCATCTTAGTCAGCATGGAGCCCACTCAAAGTAAGTTCAAAGTAAACAGTATCTAGTAAGATCATTCTACTTGTTCTCACAGTTTTGAGACAATCGGCGGGGACATTGCTACTGCTGTTGTCAATGTATGCTACAAGTACATCGACAAGGCAGATATCAATGTCCTCTTGTAAAAAAACAGATATGTATCCATAAGGGGATAACGAAGTCCGCAAGAGAGAAATAATAGGTTTCTCTCGTTATGCAGACTTCGCTTCTCTAATATGTATAGTCATTGCAAGCGAGCAGTCCAGCGCATTGTGCTTGATATCTACAAACAAACAAGCGCCCACACATACAGAGAACATGTTCCAATCACATAAGAAGGTTTTCATACTGACCGTTTTTACCGCTGGTCTCAAATTAAACCCAAACTCTAGCTCTGCTAGAGCGCTCCTCGATTAAACATCAGACACAGGGAGACCGATGACAATCCATAAAACACACATCCTAGAATTAAATGTCCACATAAATCTTATATAATAACATTTCCACAACACAGATCACCTACAGCCCAGTATTGATCCCCAATCCCAGATTGTGTTACTATAAGGCTCCATTCAGAAAGAGCCCTTTGCATGTAAGCTTTTGAAGTTTTCCTTCCATGGAAATTTTCATGTATGTTAACTTGCAACATTGTAATTTAAGTGATTATAAAGCTTTTGTTTTAGTTTTTTTTTTTAAATAACAAACATGTCATACTTGCCTCCACTGTGCAGCTTATTTTGCACAGAGTGGCCCCGGTCCTCAACTTCTGGGGTCCCTTGTGGCTTTTGCGGCTCCTCACCACATCAGATAACCCCCTAGGAGAAGTGATTTCCTGGGGGTTACCTTGAAGGCGTGCTCCCGAGTCATTCATTCTGTGTCCATAGCCAACAAATGTATGACTCAGCCCCACCCTTCAGTGCCCACATCATTGGATTTGATTGACAGCAGCGGGAGCCAATGGCTGCACTGCTTTTAATCTATCCAATCAAGAGCCGGGACCCTGTGGAGAGAGGGACAGCGCATCACCGCCGTGTGAATTCCACAGCTCAGGTAAGTAAAACGGGGGGCTGGGGGACCGGTGACTGCCAGAAGTTTTTTCACCTTAATGCATAGGATACATTAAGGTGAAAAAACATGAGGGTTTGCAACCCCTTTAAATAAGCTGTCACCAACATCCCAAAGAAGGAAAAACTTATTTGAAATGTAAAATGACATTGATGGTGCCAACATCCTTTAAGAATTGTCATAGAGTCTCTCTCTCTCTCTCTCTCTCTCTCTCTCTCTCTCTCTCTCTCTCTCTCTCTCTCGTATATATACTGTATGCAGGCATGTACTGGACATCGGGACTACTGGGACAGTGGGCTGATAGCTCAGTGGGCTCAGTGGGCCGGTTTCAGCAGTGCAGTGAATTCCCCTGGAGGTCCGCAGCGATGCCCCATGTGCTCTGATGTGCCCCATGTGCTCTGATGTGCCCTGATGTACCCCTTGTGCTTTGATGTGCCCCATGTGCTCTGATATTTCCTATGTGCTCTGATGTGCCCCATGTGCCCTAATGTGCCCCATGTGCTTTGATGTTCCCTGATGTGCCCCATGTGCCCAGATGTGCCCCATGTGCCCAGATGTGCCCTGATGTGCCCCATGTACCCTGATGTGCCCTGATGTGCCCCATGTACCCGCATGTGCCCGGTGTGCCCTGATGTGCCCCAGGGAACACAGGCCCAGATTCTCAAAGGGCTTACGACGGCGCAACGCAATGTACGCCGTCGTAAGTCCTAATCTGGGCCGTTGTATCTATGCGACTGATTCTTAGAATCAGTTACGCATAGATATCCATTAGATCCGACAGGCGTAAGGCTCTTACGCTGTCGGATCTTAAATGCATTTTTTTTTTGCCGCTAGGTGTCGCCTCCGTCGTATTCCCCGTCGTGTATGCAAATTAGCAAAATACGCAAATTCCCGAACGTACGCGCGGTCGACGCAGTGAAGTTACAACGTTTACGTTAGATTTGCGTGGCGTAAAGTTGCCCCTGCTATATGAGGGGCAACCAATGTTAAGTATGGCCGTCGTTCCCGCGTCGAAATTTAAAAATATATGTTGTTTGCGTAAGTCGTCCGTGAATGGGGCTGGATTCCATTTACGTTCACGTCGAAACCAATGACGTCCTTGCAACGTCATTTAGCGCAATTTACGTTCGGCGCGGGAACGTGCTTAATTTAAATGCTATACGCCCCCTACCCGCCTAATTTGAATTAGGCGGGCTTGCGCCGGGTGATTTACGCTACGCCGCCGCAACTTTACAGGCAAGTGCTTTGTGAATAAAGCACTTGCCTATAAAACTTGCGGCGGCGTAACGTAAATGACATACGTTACGCCGCCGCAGAGCTACGCCGGATCTACCAGAATCTGGCCAAAAGTCTTTACCAAGTAACTATAGACCTGTTAGTTTAACTTCTACAGTTGGGAAGATACTGGAGAGATTAATAAAAGATCACATAGACAAGTTCTTGCTGGGAAAAATAAACAATTTAGGCAACAGATAGTATGGATTCATGAAAGACAGAAGTTGTCAGACAAACCTGATTTATTTTTATGAAGATGTAAGTAAAACCTTGGACAGAGGCATGGCTGTGGACGTGGTATACTTGGATTTTGCAAAAGCGTTCGATACAGTTCCGCACACACGGCTCATGTGTAAGGTAAAGTCTACAGGATTGGAAATATCAGTTTGTAAATGGATAGAAAACTGGCCAAAAGACAGAATTCAGAGAGTCGTGGTTAATTATTCATACTCTGAATGGTCTAAGGTTATCAGTGGTGTACCCCAAGGTTCAGTGTTGGGACCCTTACTTTTTAATACCTTTTATAAATTATGCATATGAAAGAAAAGTGTTACTGCACTGATCTAATTTATCCAGAGGATTCAATCTCTGGGGATGTGAACTGTGAACTGGTTTAGTGCACAATCAACCATATGTGACATATATAATATCAGGAACTGAATATACCCAATATTCATTGTGGATACAAACAATCTATAGAAATATATATTATGCAAGTGTTGCAATAAACTCAATGCTTTAAACGTGACCCAAAAAGATGTTTTGGTTGGTTTGTCAGCCTACACATCTATATGCCATAGTGCTCCTGTAAAGGGGAAAAAATGGCTGCTAATGCTACTCCAGGCTGACCAATATTGAAAACAATCAATACAAAAATGAAATAAAATTAAATCAAATCAAAACAATCAAAAAAACAATAAAAATGTGCAATGTGTCAGCTGCACTAAAAATAGTCCAATGACAGACAGTCTTGCTTTTACACAATAGATTCCAATGGAAAAGAGGTTCAATGCTGGTAATGCTGTATACAAAAAAGTGCAACTGTCTCTTCCACCCGACAAACACAAAACACTCATATTTGCCTTTCCTCACCCCCGTATTTTTCTAGATATACCTATAGCACCTTTTATCACTCTTTTCATACTTTTACATTTCTTGCCTCTGCACCTGCCCTAAATTTTAAGAACACAATATGAAAATGTATTAATTAATTATAGGAAATTATCTCAGGGTTTAATTCTTAATCCTTTTGGAACTATATATATTTTTATATTAGTATTGTAGCATGCCAGAAAGACTCCCTGGTTCTTGAATTGAAACAGATAATAAACTATACTGTGCTTCTATGTGATAAACCTGGTAAACCAAATAACTGCAGTTATGTTTAGATTTAGTCAGCAAAATCACTATACAAATATTACTTCTCACAACAATGCTGTAAAAATAGATTCCTGCTGTCTTTTAAAATTATTTTATGTAGACATAATTGTATTTTTGCATCTATATTTAAAAATAGAACAGTCATTTTCCAAACATAAGATATTCAATATCCTGAGCTGCAGGAGGTGTAATATTGCCATTTTTTCTGATAGGTCAAACCTTATCCGGAGCTTTGCTTAAAACTACTGTAAGGTTCCTAAAGTTAGTGTTACAGTGAAATATAATGCATACAGCGTACTTAATACTACCATGCTGTTCTCTTTGTTGCTTAGATATCAGTGTTTTAAGTAATAATAAGAAGAGATAGAAAACAATATGCAGTAGTTTAATTAGTGGGAACATAATTAAAATTGCAGGTAAAATCACAGGCTAATAAAACATTTTACAAACTTGCAGCATTTTGCTTCTTTCCATAAACAATGTTTTCTTTACTTGTAATTTTCCTTTGAGCTTTAAATGGAATTTAGCCACTCCAGGAAAATAGTGTGTATATATATATATATATATATATATATATATATATATATTTTTTTTATATATATATATATATATATATATATATATATGTGTGTATATATATATATATATATATATATATATATATATATATATATATATATATATATATATATATACACACACACATATATACATATATATACATACAGTATATAAGAGGTTAGGTAAATAACATTGATTATTTCATTACAATGACATCTGAAGGTTGATGGAACATATATATTATAGGTTCATTTGGTTGTCTGCGAGCTGGTTGGTAAGTAGGCTTGGGTTTTTCCTGGGAATTCCCCAGGCTTTGTTCTAACCTGTTTCAGTCTTCCAATGCTGCTTACTGCGATAGCCAGCTATAGATGGGGGCGGTGGTAAGTTTTAGTTTTTTCATATCACATTGGTGTTTGTATTGGTCCAGCAATGCACCAACACATTTCCAGCCATTGAGCTATATGCTGGGTGTTTGGGGTGCTCATGTACTTTTAAGAAGGGGTGGGCTCCCCTTCAGTCCACCTGCTCTCATCTATCCATCAGAATGCATGTGCCTCCATTGTGGGGACACTCATAGTTTAGCGTTAGGACCACAGATACCTGGGTGCCGTGACAAGGCTCTGTGGATTACGCATGCGTTTGCAAATGTGTGTGGACTAAGCCCCTTTTTTTTAATGCATACTGTTAGACAGGTTAATTTGGTTGTCTGTGAGCTGGTTGGTAAGTAGGCTTGGGTTTTTCCTGGGCATTCCCCAGGCTTTGTTGTAACATATATATTAGGCAGCAAGTAAACATTTTGTTCTTGCAGTTGGCATGCTGAAAACAGAAGAAAGTGGCATTGCATTTTTTTGTGTATGAGGCTGTGTAGTGTCCACAGCCAAAAGTGCCTACAATGGGCACATGAGCATCTGAACTGGACCATGGAGCAATGAAAGAAGGTGGCCTGGTCTGATGAATCGTGTTTTTTCACTTCATACAGTATGTATGGACAGATGCGTGTGTATCGCATACATGGGGAAGAGATGGAGGTACAAGAAGGCAAGCCGGTGGAGGCAGTATGATGCTTTGGTCAATGTTCTGCTGAGAAACCTTGGGTCCTGTCATTTATGTGGATGTTTTCTTGACACATACCACATACCTAAATATTGTTGCTGACCAAGGAACACCCCTTCAGAGAAACAGTATTCCCCGATGGCAGTGGCCTCTTTCAACAGAAAAATGTATGCTGCCACGTTGTAAAAATTATTCAAGAATGGTTTGAGGAATACAACAGGTTTGAGGTGTTGACTTGGCCTTCAAATTCTACAGATCTCAATCCGATTGAGCATCTTTTGGGATGTGCTGGAAAAACAAGTCCAATCCATAAATGCTCCATGTAGCAACTTACAGGAATTGAAGGAACTGCTGATGGCTTGTTACCAGATACCACAGCAAACCTTCAAAGTTCTAGTGACATCCATGCCTCAATAAATAATGCCACATACACACGGTCGTTTTTCGGCGTGAAAAAAAAGTCATTTTTTTAAATGTCATTTAAAATGATTGTGTGTGAGCTTCACATCGTTTTTGCGGCTTTTCGGCGTGATGTAAAAAATGATCGTGTGTGGGCAAAAAAGTTATGAGACGGGAGCGCTAGTTCAGGTAAAACTACCATTCATAATGGAGTAAGCACATTATCACGCTGTAACAGACAAAAAAGCGCAAATCGTCTTTTGCTAACAAGGAATCAGCTAAAAGCAGCCCAAAGGCAAATAGAACTTCCCCTTTAGAGTTCCGTCGTACGTGTTGTACGTCACCGCTAAGGATGAGCCAAACACCCCCCTGTTCGGTTCGCATCAGAACTTGCGAACACACCAAATGTTCGTGTGAAATTTAGAACCCCGTTAAAGTCTATGAGACTCGAACATTTGAAATCTAAAGTGTTAATTTTAAAGGCTAATATGCAAGTTATGGTCCTAAAAAGTGTTTGGGGACCTGGGTCCTGTCCCAGGAAACATGTATCAATGCAAAAAAAGTTTTAAAAACGGCCGTTTTTTCAGGAGCAGTGAATTTAATAATGCTAAAAGTGAAACAATAAAAGTGTAATATTACTTTAAATTTCGTACCTAGGGGGGGGTGTAAAGTCAGCATGTGAAAAAGCGCATGTTTCCCGTACATAGAACTGTCCCTGCACAAAGTGTCATTTCTGAAAGAAAAAAAGGCATTTAAAACCGGCTTTGCGGCTCTAATGAATTGTCGGCTCTGGCAATTACAGAGATGATTCATTCATAAAAAATAAAAATAAAAAAGCTGGGGGTCCCCGCCGTCCCCGCCGTCCCCACCGTCAATTTAAAAAAAAAATGACGTGGGGTTCCCCCCAAATATCCATACCAGACCCTTCAGGTCTGGTGTGGATGTTAAGAGGAACTCCACCCCAAATTTAAAAAAAATGGCGTGGAGTTCCCCCAAAAATCCACACCAGACCCTTATCCGAGCACGTTAACCTGGCCGGCCGCAGAAAAGAGGGGGGGACAGAGTGCGGCCACCCCCCTCTCCTGAACCGCATCAGGCCACATGCCCTCTACATGGGGAGGACCCCCAGATCTTGCCCCCCCCTATGTGAATTGGTAATGGGGTACACTGTACCTCTACCATTTCACGAAGGAAGTGTAAATAGTTAAAAAAAACACACAGACACCGTAGAAAAAAATCCTTTATTAATACAAAAATAAAATAAAAAATCCAGCGATGTGAATCCACTCTCAGCCCGGGCCCCCGCTTTAACGTGGTCTTCTATCCTGCGACGGATGATCTCTCCAGCGACGGACGGGTAATCAGCGGTCCGGTCCAGCGATGAGAAGATCCATCCATCCAGAGCGCAGCAGGCGAGCTCCTCTCTCTGCTGGACACAGCCCAGCGGAATGACGCGCTGGAGCTGTGACATTTCTTATATAGGGGAAGCGCCACCCGTCACGTGACCCTGCCCCCTCTGACACACCCTCCTACGTCACTGGGAAAGATCGGGAAATACCGGGCATCCCTGTACACCAGTATAGCTCATCATCTGGGGTTCCAAGCAGTTGAGTGCTTCCTGAATAGAGTCACGGACCTCCCCCTGTCACAAAATATGTTTATCATGGACCCCCTCAGATTCGCCACCACGCACAATTATTTCTGGCATGGTGGTGAGTTCTATCTACAACAGAAGGGGGTCGCAATGGGGGGCAAGTTTGCCCCCAGCCTGGCCAACATTTTCATGGCCAAATGGGAGGAGGATGTCGTCTATGCTCTCCAGCGACCAGAGATAATTCTTTGGGCTCGTTACATAGACGACATCCTCCTCCTATGGAGAGGCGAGCGAGGATCTCTGGATGAGTTTATGGCCGTTCTTAACCATAATCAAGTGGGGATTAGCCTATCATACGAGGCTAGTTTTTCCAGTATTAATTTTCTGGATTTGGAAATTTTCGTGCAAAATAGTCAATTAAAGACCAAGACTTATTTTAAAAAGACGGACCGTAATGGTTTTATCCCGGTTGACAGCTGTCACCACCCGTCGTGGCTGAATTCAGTACCACGCAGCCAAATTTTGAGGATCAGACGAAACTGTTCCAATTTGGGAGACTTCCGGGAGCAGGCCAATACCCTTAAGACTAGATTTGTAGATAAAGGGTATTCAGCGAAGATTATCGATGAGGAAATAGACAAAATCTCGATCATGGACAGGGCAACATTAACTAGGGAGAAAACCA
Source organism: Rana temporaria (assembly GCF_905171775.1). Lineage (NCBI taxonomy): Eukaryota > Metazoa > Chordata > Amphibia > Anura > Ranidae > Rana > Rana temporaria. The sequence goes on from NC_053493.1 coordinate 226,595,716, forward strand.
AAGTAGTACAGGATAATAAATTCAAAAACTCTTTTTTTACTACTTTTTCCACCCATCATAAACAAATCAAAAATATTGTTCGGAAACATTGGAACATCTTGAAGAGTGATTCCATATTAGGACCGTCTTTGCCTAAGGATGCCGGTGTGATTTATAGGGGGGCTTCGTCCCTTAAGAATCAGATTGCCCCCAATATACCCGACCCCCCGGTCAAACCTTCTTTCGTCCCCCTCTCCAAGGGCTACCACCCCTGCAGGAGATGTAAGGTATGTAGTTATAACTGCATCAAAAGGAGGTCCACCAGTTTCAGGTCCACGGTCACTGGGATGGAGGCAGTTTTCTACATGTGCTACGAGGTATGTCGTATACCTTATCACCTGCCCTTGTGGGAAACAGTACGTTGGACGCACCATACGGAACTTTTCCACAAGGGCAGGTGAACACATTGCTAAAATCATCAAAGGTTACCCAAACACACAGTGCCTAGACACTACCTAGAACAGCACGACAAAAAAGTGGAGGGGACTACCTTTCAGATCATTGATCATTTTGTTCCCCACTGGTGAGGGGAGCCAGGCACCCGGGGTGTTTCCAAACTAGAAGTATTTTGGATTTATCAGTTAAAATTTTATACTCCTTACGGTCTCAATGTAGAATGGGATGTTAACTCATTTATTAACCAATCCTAATTTAATTGCATACTTGATTTAGAATGTTTACTGTGTTTTTTTCCTCCCTCTGGTGATTTTCATTATCCTATTGGGGTGGGGAAAACATGTTCTGATTCTGTCTTTGGCCCAGACATTCACATGGGACTCGTTTTCACATATGATGCCATTATTTATTTTTATACGTGGGTTTTTAGTTTTCCAATTGATCCCTTGAATATGGGGGGAACGGTGAGCTGTTCAGCTGCCTTTCCACTATATGGGATCAGTTGGGTCCCCGTTTTTACTCCTATGGGAGCCCTTCACGGCCGATGGTTCCCGGCCTGCAGGAGATGGAACGCATGACGTCATCCCACGGCGATGTCTCGAGACGCGCACGCCGGCGACGTCGTTTGCGTTCCATTCGCCGCTGCGTCACTGCTGACGTTAGAGGCAGGGCTGGAGTATGACGCTGGCGTGTCCTCCCCCTGCGAGCATAGCCAGTGGACGCAGAGCGATGCAGATCTTCCCGCCCCCTGACAACAGTCGGTGGATGGGCGAACGAAGGGAGGAGGCATCATAGATTTGGGCGATTATGTTAGGCCCCTATGGGTATTCGTCCTGACGTCACTTCCGATATTTGGAGCACAATTCCCAGCGGAAATGTGATGCGGTGGAACGCACGCTGGTCAGGCAATATATGGAACGATGGGGTCACATGTGGATGTCATGGGGGTTATTTAAAGTGTGCAGAAATGTTTGGAGTCCAGTTTCATGCCCCAGTGGAAGTCTGTGGAGACGAAACCGGTCGGGTTTACTGGACTCTCAGCATTTACTGCACTTTGGACTTGATCACTCTGTGTTGTGGTTATTTTGCATGGAGTTGTGGCGTTATGTGCTGGGACTTTTTTTCCTTTTACCCATTTGTATTTCATGCTTTGAATTTTGAAGTGCAAGAAGTTTGTTTTTCATTTTTTGTGATTTTTAAATTAAAACGTTTTTACACCATGAGGAGGTGTTTCCTCTGTTTTTTCTCCTTTTGATATTTGGAGACCTTTGGAGCATCCCCCCCTTATATCATCCCATTGGAATTTCCTGTGGCCATCTTTACCAGCATACCTCTGGAGCTCACCTGATACATCAACTCAAGGAGTCGTATCCACGCCGGTGTCCAAAGAGGGTGTTTGGCCCACACAAGCCTTTGGGATCCACCCACCGTACGGTGAGCTGTGGGTCAACATCATTCGCTAAGAGTATTTTAACCTTACTTATATGCCAAGGAATTCCTGCCTGGAGATTTGATGGGTCTGACAGAGGGAACCAAGCACCTTTATGCATATATGTGATTTTAACAAGACCATCCGTATGCACATATGGGACTGGACTCTTTGGCTGTATCTGTTTTCAGCACATTCAATTGATTGCTTTGTTTGTTTTTCTTCACTTCAGCGTTTTGATTCACAGCATTTCTTTGTACACAGTCACTTTGTTAATATGTGATCTCTCTTTTTGGCACAGTGCTTTTTGTATCTAGATCTGGGAGTGGATGTGAGATCCATCCCATAAGTCACTCACACTTTAGAACCACCTTGATAGGTGGATCACTTATTTAATTTTGGCGCTGCATTTTTTCTTTTTAAGATACTAGACAAGATAGATTAACACTGGAATCAAATCTGAATGCCCAGGGCAGGGGTAAATGAGCAGTTAGTCACAGAATAATCAAACAGAAACCGCTATAACTGAATAGAAGGTGTAACACAGTATAACAGATACAGAACTAGAACATTAACAGGTGTGCACAGTACACAACAACCTGTAGAGGTGGATTTAAAGGTGTATATACGCCCATGCTGGATCCAGTGTATGCATGGGACCGACAGCAATAGTAATAAATTTACTCAGTCCTTATCGGGTGCCGTATTGCGTGGTGCTGGTGGACGAGGTTGGGATCCCAAGTGCCCTGTGGCATCATTTGAAAGAGGAAGGAACCCCCAATTGGTCAGGATTTTATACCCCTCCTTAGGCGTAAGGATGGATATGGTTTGTTGCTTGTAGGTGACCAACAATTTGGTGGGAAAACCCCATTTGTAGATAACTTTGCGTTCCTGGAGAATGGAAGTGATCAGATTGAATGCTTTGCGCATATCCATAGTTGCTTTCGACAGATCACTGAACATCAGAATATTGGCGTATGGTGCCGGTAGAGCTTTAGTGGTTCTGGCAGCCTGGAGAATTTGGTCTTTCATATGAAAATAGTGTATACGTGCCAGAATATCTCTCGAGGTGTCCGGAGGGAGGTGTGCAGGTTTGGAGATTCTATGGGCCTGATCAAGATGTAAGATCCCTGGCGTTTAAGCGAGGGAGTAATGTTGTGAACAATTGTTGCAGGTATTGGGTAATCTCATTAGGTTTAACTCTCAGGCACACCCCTAAATTTGATGTTGTTGCGCCTTGAACGGTCCTCTAAGTCCGCTAGTTTCATTTTAATGTGGCGAATTTCTGATGTGTGGTGATCATGCGCGTCTAACAGTTTGTTGTGCGCTTTAGCATGGTCATGCATAGTATCTTCCAATACATCAGCTCTTTCTTCCAGGCAATCCACCCTGTCATGCAACTGAGACATAGATAATTGCAATTATCTATGCAGATCCTTTTGCAAGGTTAACAGCATTGATTTTAACATAGCTTCCGATACAGGATTGTCTGACACAGGGATGGCCACCAAAGCTGGGACGTGGTCAGTGTCAGACACAGCATTAGGAGCACTAGCCCATAGATGCCTCTTAGGCAGGGGTTCTTTGATGGGGGAGAGCACAGGGGAGGATGCCAGTCTCCTACCTCTTTCTGCGGTGTTGGTGAGGGAGGATTGCTAGGTGAAGGCAGGGTGTCCATGTCCTCTCTCGGTTCCCCTCCGGAGGGCAAAGTGCGGGGATCCACTGCGGAGATGCGCTGTCTCATTGCTGGAGCGGGGCGGAGTGTTCCCCCTGTTCCCGGCGCCATCTTGGGTTGTTTGCATGGCCGCGCTGGAGAAATAATCCGTCAGACGGCGGGGAGCTGGCGGTTTATACCGCTTCTGGGGCATGCCCGGGAAGGTCCTGAGTCTTTATCCTCCTTGTGTGGCCGAAATGCGGGTCGGTTATTTGCCGCGAGTTGCTGTGAATCCGAGCAGCGGAGCGGAGCTAAGGACTCAAGCCTCCATCAGAGTCTGCAGCAGGCCACGCCCCCTATTTTTTTTATTGAATTTTCAAAACAATACAAGCAACACATACATAACATTAAAAGATAGCATGACAACCAAGCAACACGTGACACAATAAACATACAAGACCTCAGTACTAGGCCATTAGCATAGCTCCAAGACTAATTCATAGTCTTAAACGCAGTAAGCACACTGCACATATATGACAGATGGTAATCACTATATTTTGACATCTGTTGGATCCCAGTTCCCAGAACTGAATATATGTCAGCAGTACACTTTAACAGCTACTAGATATAATTCACACATACCCAGACCACATCAAAGGAATCTCAATACACAATCCCAAGTTATCAGCACCAAAATCTCATACAGAAATATTTGCAACATCTATCATGAGTATCACAACATGTTAATTGAATCAGATACTGTAGAATCACTATTTGTCCTCCCACCCCACACTTTTTCAAATGCATTGGGAATTCCTCTACTAGAATATGTGGCTTTGTACAAGAGCTTTACTAATAAATGCCTTCCAGGCCAGAGCAGCAGGAGGTGTAGGCTTTTTCCAAGAGAGTACTATCAGCTTTCTGGCATAGTAGAACAACAATGTCAAAAGGGTATGTGTTCCATTTTTTGGGGCCAGGGCATCAACCATACCCAGAAGACACACTTCAACAGCTGTTCTAACACAAAGTGTAGCAACTTCTTCTATACATTTAGTGACCTCCAGCCAAAACCATTGTATGGCAGAAATTCTGCTTTGGTTGAGGTACACCACCAGTAACAGGGCGACTGGGAGGGAAAAATCATGGGCCAGATTCAGGTAGGACTTACGCCGACGTATCTCGAGATACGCCACGTAAGTGTAAATGTGCGCCGTCGTATCTATGCGCCGTACCCACAGAAATAGATACGCCTGAAAATAGGCTTCTCCCAACGACGTAACTTTTCTCCGCCGGCGTATCGCAGGCGCATATTTACGCCAAATGTATCTGGCGCACCCATTGATTTTGTATGCAAATATGCAAATGAGGGAGATACGCCGATTCCCGAACTTACGCGCGTCCGGCGCAGGCTACGCGCGGTGCACGTAAGTTGTACGCCCGGCCTAAAGTTACCCCTCATAAAGCAGGGGTAACTTTGCACCAGACTTGCACAAGTCAGCTGGAGAGTAGCTTCAGCAGCATCGTTATGGACGAGCTGAGCAACCACACAGGACAACACATGACAGCCGTGGTCCTAGCACTACTAATGAGCCCACCGCCACGTAGGAGGGCACAGGAGAGGATATACCGAACGCGCATGAACATCTTTGGCATGGGGGAATCGGAGGTGTATCGCATCTTCAGATTCAGCCCTGATGCCATCCTGGAATTAGCCACAGCCCTGCATGATGACATCACCAGCAAGACACACCGCTCACATGCAGGGAAGCCACTGGTCAAGGTACTGGCAACACTCCATTTCCTTGCAAGTGGATCTTTTCAGTGTACAAGTGGAGTAGTGTCTGGGATGTCACAATCCACCATGAGCAGTTGCGTGCACCAGGTTGTCCCCTCAATCCTCAGACACATGTCCCACTACATCATCAAACCCACCCATGAGCATCTGCGGCAGAAGGCAATGCAGGATTTCTACAAAATTGCAGGATTCCCATGCACCGTGGGGGCCATTGATTGCACCCATGTGGCACTACGGCCCCGTGCCACAGAGCACATATTCCGCAATCGAAAGCAGTGGCATTCCATCAACATACAGGTGATAGCCGATGCCCAATGCCTCATATGGCACGTCCGTGCCAAACACCCAGGATCCAGCCACGACAGCTACATATACCGTCAAAGCAACATCCCAACAGAATTTGAACAGAACGTGTACGTGTACGGGAACAGCTGGCTGGTTGGTGAGTGACATGGGAGTCAGGCATGACTGTCCGACCCCATGATGCACACATCACGAGGGGGCACATGCACGACTAACATCCTCCTGTCTTTTCCCTTCCAGGTGACGCAGCATATGCCTTCGGGCCCCATCTCATGACTCCATTCCGGGATCCAGAAACCAGAGGAGAGAGAAAATACAATGCTGCACACATACGTACCCGTGCAGTGGTGGAACACACATTTGGCCTCCTGAAGTCCTGTTTTCGATGCCTGCACAACTATGCCATGAGAAAGGGCCTGGAGATTGACATATGTGATGACCTGACCCCCAAACCACACAGTCCCCCCCTAACCGAGGCTACCCCATCTGCTGAGGAAAGAGCAGTCAGGAGATGCCTCGTGGTAGGCATGTTTGCACGTTAAACACACACATTCATCATGGCACAAGGAGAATGCACGCATGCACACCACTGTAGTCCCTAGCTCACACACACCACATCCACATCACATTGGATTAGCCCAAGTCCACCATGCAGGACTTGGGAGCAGCAACGCCGCACCAAGGCTCCAATTATGTCGCTGACCATTCATACCACATTCACACGGTCGTGGGGATAACTTCTCCCCGACGACCGAGGGTGACACCCCTTACTGGCAGGAGTGTCACCCCCACATTCACACACCAGTCACACTGTAGCCTGCACTGCTGATCGTGTGCAGTATTCCAAAAAAAATGCTCCTCACCAGAGCTGAAATAAAAATAAAACTCCACACCGGAGCTGAAATTAAAAAAAACACCCACTCAAATGCACCGTCGTGGGCTCCGCCTGGTGCCACATCTCTGGCTCCTCACTTGCCTGGGGGCAACTTCAGGTGGGGGTGGGGCATCATCAGGAGACTCTTCATCAAGTCTGCCACTCCTGGCAGGTTCTGGCTGCCTGCCCTTCAATGCCACCGCTATGCGGGTGAGCACCGCGGTGGTCTCTGCGTGCATTCGCAGCTGGCGGGTGGTGGTCTGATGTTGCTGCCGCCTCATGTGCCTTGCCTCTGAGGTATTGGCCTTTACAGCCACTGTGAAGCTCTTGACCTCAGCCACCAGGCGGGAGGTCGTGGCCTGCAGCTCCCCAACACAGGTAACAACTGCTGCACAATTGGCACTGATATCCTGCAGACAGTCTGGTATCTGTGCCGAGGAGGCCAGGCTGTCTGCGAGATGCTTCATGTCCCGGGCAACAGCACCCACATGCTGGGTCTGGTGAGCCTGATCCCTCTCAAGGGTTTCCTGAATGGCCTCTGGAACACCTCTTTTTTTTTTGGTGGCCTTCCTGGGGGCAGGGAGGCCCGTGAGGAGCTTCCCCTGATGGAGGAGGAGGGTGAGGATGGTACCCTGATGGAGGAGGAGGGTTGAGAGGGTCCCCTGATGGGGGAGGAGGGGGAGGATGGTAACCTGATGGAGGAGGAGGGTTGAGAGGGTCCCCTGATGGGGAAGGAGGGTTGAGAGGGTTCACTGATGGGGGAGAAGGGTTGGGAAGGTTCAGGGATGGTGGGATTTTTATCCACGATATAGAACGCGTCCTCCAGGTCCCCGTGCTCCTCCTCTACTTCCTCCAGGGGAGAGGTATGGGGACTCTGATCCCTGGATGGCGTGGGTCGCCCTGCAGCCGGCGACGGCCCCTGCTCCCTCCAGCACATCTGTGAATGACACAAAGCATTCACATGTTGGTGGACCCACACACTTGAGACATGTTCCCTTCTGACAAGATATGAAAATCTACATTGATCTACCTTGTATATTTACTAGGGTTAGAATGTAAAATTGAATATCTTAGACAGAACAGTAGGGTAGAGGTCTCCCATATTCTGTCTTTTCCCTGCAAATAAGCTTATGTTTCTAAATTCTATTTGGTATTACACATTGCAATATATTGCAACATATTCTCAACATATTCTCAATAACATGTTTTTCCCATTCTCATGGCCGAACAAATGTCTCATGTAAAATAAGAGATGTTCCGCCTTAATGAGCTGATAAGAAGTCTATGTAAACAGTAAACAGTGTGTCTGGAAAAACCCTTCCATTCCTTTTTATTACTTGATAATTACCCCTCACATATAATCCATCTCTCTAACTATCAAAACAACCATTTCACATGATGCGCTAATTAGGTCAGGATGACCGGATGTCAGTTTTACTCATTATATATGTGTGATTTATGGAATCTTGTGAAATCTTGTGTAATCCAAACTTTGGGCTTCGTGCCCTGCGTAGACTCTCATGTTATCAATTTCTTATAAAATGTCTGTATAAACCTTATGTATCATCACAATCCTCCCCAAGGCTTTGGGAGGTGTGATCCTGTATGCAGTGTATTCTGAAGTAAACTTACATTGAAGACGAATGCAATTGTCTGCTGTCAATGACTTACATTCAAAGACTGACTTATCAATTGGTGACCCTGCAACGTGTCTTCTTGATCGCAGCTCCTCCACCGACCCTCACCCCACTGCAGGAGGGACAGCAACATCGAGGCCTCAGGTGAGAAACATTTATTCTCATATAGATACTGTCTTTCCTGTGCGGTTTGAGGTGCCGGGTGGGGAGTGCGGCCACAGAAGGTAATACGTTTCCTTTGTATTTATACGCATTCTGTCTATGTATGGTTACTTAGAATGAAATAACATGGTACCATTTTTAAAGCTATGCATGCAAATGTAATTATCATACGTATGTACCTTTTCTCTTTACCCCCAGAAATGACAATATATGTATAGACATTTGTATTTTAAAGGGATGGTTAAATGCAGGTACCAAAAATTTCTGTGAAAGCATGGAAGTTGATGAATGATTGACTTTTTGTGTAAAAGTTTTTGAACATTTGTGGTCCTAAGGCAGATTGGTTTGCCTTCAGCGGATAGCCACAAACGGGTGATTGGTTTTTGAACGTTTGTGGTCCTAAGGCGGATAGGTTTGCCTTCAGCGGATAGCCGCAAACGGGTGATTGACCTGCTGTATGTTCTTTGGAGTAGGGAGCCGATAGACTAGCCTATTTCCACTCAGCAAGGAGACGTCCTTCTGAGAATAGAACAAGATAGATATTACAAGGTATTGTAATTGGCTGCTGGTACACAGCCGTGGTGTAAAACCAGGGAGCTCTACATCCCGGAGTTCGAAACATATTGTCATTTCTCACAGGGAGTAACAAGGAAAATATAAATTATGGGAAATGTATTTGATAAAAATGTTTTGCCTGTCATGAATAAGCCTGGGGCTAACTAAAGATAGAGCCAAGAGGTTATTGAAGATAGCAAAAGCTACAGGACTAAGTGTGGCTAAATTAACTCCAGGTGCACCCATCATCAAAATGATGGTGAGTGGAGACCCGGATGCTCTCAAACATCATGTTAAGTGGTGTAGGATTACTAAAAAGGAGTACAAGGATGATCCCACTAAATGGTGGCCACCAGAGGGCTCCCTTAATACTCCTAATATCGATGCACTATTTAATCTGCTGTTTAAAAAATCTGATTGTGAGGGAATTGAGTGTTTGGTAGCATGGGAAAAAGCATCTAAAAAGGATGTTAAACCACCTCCATATATAAGATGTGTTCAGAAAAAACTGCTCTCCCTTTTGATGAAGATGGAGAGATGCCCAACACATGGGCTTCCCCTTATACTTTAATTAGATGGAGAAAACGCAACAGGCCAATTATATAGATATGTGGATCCTGATTGACTGTGCCCTACCTGAAAAGTATGTAGATGCATGGGGTGCCTTTGCTAAAGGGAAAGGTGCCACTGAATAGGGGGTAGTGAAGGATGAGCAGGTAGTACAGAAAGAATATGAGAAGAAGACTACACGTTTAAATGAAATTCTGAGGGAATGTGTGACAACCACCTTTGATAAAGGACAAGACATGCGTGTATTGATGGATGTGGTTCAAAGGAAGGGTGAGGATGTGTTAGATTATTGGGACAGGTTTAAAGATGCTATACAGAAGCATACTGACTGGATTGCAGATGATACAGTTGATATGAAGAGGCCAGAAGTGGTGAATGTGTTGGTAGGAGGATTGTTGCCTGAAATAAGGGAAGAGATAGAACTACGTACAACAGGTTGGAGAAAGATGGAGGCATCAACATTAATTGAGATAGCACAGGTTGCTTATGATGTACTACAGAAGAGAAAAAATAAGTTAGAAAAGAAAGAAAAAACTAAGATAATGAACGTGCAAACCCCTGAGGTTAAAGAGAAAATCCCTGAGTCTAAAGGAGTACCGGTGTCCACAGTACAGGTGACACCCCAGGGTGTACCTGTGGCAGTCCCTCCCTGCCCTCCCTCAGGAGTAGTGTATATTTCTAACTATGGGATGCCACAAAATAAGCGCAGTACTTGGAAGCAAAATGGGGATCAGCGCAGGGCCCCTAGGGTCCAGCCTAGATACCAGCAAATCATTCCAAATCAGTCTGGTTTCCCCACGCACCAGCCTGGCTTTCCTCCAAACCAGCTGATGCAGCCTCGTGCCCCTCCCACTTGTTTCAAATGCGGAGCATACTTTTGTATTGTCTCCACATTCCCCCTGTAATTTAATAGGTCGAGACCTGCTCTCGAAAATGGGAGTTACTATTGCCCTGTCCCCAGGTAAGACCATCATTGATATACCGTACAAAGTACATGATGAAGCTGCTGATCTCCTCTGCATGCCTCTAATTGTAGCAGACATGGAGAGTGGAATACCGGAAGAGGTCAAACAAAGGATTGACCCATCTCTATGGGTAACGGGAGCAAACACTCCTGGACTCATGCAGGTTACCCCGGTACGGTTACAAAGGGACCCCACACTGCCAGTACCTAGACTACCTCAGTATCCTTTATCTCCAGATTCAGTAGAGGGGATTAGGCCAGTCATAGAGGAGTTACTACAGGAGGGAGTTTTAACCCCTTGCAGAAGTCAGGCAAATACACCGATCAGTCCAGTCCCCAAACCAATTGAGCAAGGATTGGACGGAAGGTTGATGCAACAAAAGTTCAATGGGTTAAGACAAAAGTCCAGTATTTAGGACATTGTGTTTCCCAGGGAATCAAGCACCTTACAGATAAACGAAAGAAGGTAGTTGCTAAACAGCACATGCCTAAGACCTTGAAACAGTTGCGAGCATTCTTGGGGTTGGTAGGTTATTGCAGGCAATTTTTGCCCCAATACTCTACAATAATCGGTCCCTTACAAGAATTATTGAAAGGACATACTAAAAGCAATTACAAATTCACGGTAGATGAATTAACCCCAGCAGTCCAAGACGCTTTCAGATTAATAAAACAATCGTTACTGACTGTGCCCAGTTTGGGCTTACCTGACTATAGTAAAGACTATTACTTGTTTTGCACAGAAGTTAATGGACATGCCAATGGTGTCCTGACACAGCATTTCTGTGCCCGCCACCGTCCGGTTGGATACTACAGTTATCCACTGGATAGTGTGGCCAGAGGCCTACCTGGATGCTTGAAATCAGTAGCGGCGGCTGCCCTACTGGTTGAAAAAACTGCTGACATTGTCCTGGGTAACACTTTGTATTTAATGTGCCCTCATGACTTGGAAGCTATGTTGAATAGTGCTTATACTAAGCATTTCTCTGTTCAGAGAATAACTCATTACCATCTGGTTCTGTTATCCGCTTCCAACCTCAAAATTCAGCGCTGTCAAACTCTGAATCCTGCCACTTTCTTGCCAGAGGATGATAGCGATGAAATTGAGAATTCTGACTACTTAACCCATGACTGTGTTACCTCCATTGATGAGGTGACCAAACCAAGAGCTGACTTACAGGATGAGCCCATCCCAGGATTGCCTCCTTGTGCTGACCTGTTTGTGGATGGCTCATCCATCAGACGCCCAGATGGACTGACTTTGGCCGCGTGTGCAGTGGTGAATGGTGAGCATAAACTACTGCATGCTGAAGTTCTGACTGACTCCAGATCTGCTCAGGCAGCGGAGCTTACCGCTCTCTGCATTGCTTTGGAGTTAGCAGAATGTGATACGGTTAACATATACAGTGACTCAGCCTATGCGGTAGGGATCCTGCATAGTTTTGCACAGCTCTGGCAGGAACGAGGTTATCTAACTGCTGCAGGAACCCCCATACAGCATAAAAGGTTAATTGTTCGCTTGTTGGCTGCAGTCCAACTGCCTCTAAGAGTTGCTGTAATTAAATGTAAAGCACATACAGGTTCTGATGATTGTGTTTCTATGGGAAATGCTATGGCTGATAAACATGCTAAAAGAAACTATATACTCTTATCAGCCATCAGCACTGACTATACCTGCAATTCCTATGATAGACCTCCAGGTGGACCCGGTTGTTCTTTCAGCCCTACAAGAAAGCTCTCCCCACAAAGGATCCTGGTCTACAAAAGGAGCTATTTGTGGAGATGATGGCCTGTGGCGAATGAAAAACAAATTGATTGCTCCCCAACTCTTTTTCCTTCCTTGTTCTCTTTGAGCCATGGGCCTTGCCGTGTCTCAACAGGAGGGATGAGTCAGGCGGTGACCAAACAATAGTGGGCACCTGGGTTTCATACATATGCTGCTAAGCAAATAAATGAATGTGCAATATGTCAAATGCATAATGTCGGAAGACCAGTCCCTACTCCTATGAAGCATATTCCGCATACTGAGGAGCCATTTCAAATTGTGCAAAAAGACTTCTCAGATATGCCACCTTGTGGTAGATTTAAGTACTTACTAGTTTGTGTGGATCAATTCTCGGGTTGGGTAGAAGCGTACCCAACGGCGAAAAATGATGCCAGGACAGTGGTAAAATGCCTTACTAGAGAGATGATTCCCAGGTTTGGGATAGGAAATATATTCTCATCAGACAGAGGTACTCATTTTGATAACAAACTTATGGCTGAAGTGGTAAATATTTTAGGGTTAAAGCAGCAATTGCACACCCCTTACAGACCACAGGCTAGTGGGATGGTAGAACGGACTAATCAAACAATAAATATGTATTTGGCTAAGATAACTGCTAATGGGAAAAGCTCATGGGTAGAGGCCTTGCCGATAGTCTTATCAGAACCACCCCCAAGGAGAAACATGGGTTATCACCTTTTGATATTTTGTTCGGACGACCACCCAAAAGACTTCCTGCTACATTGATACATCCTGAAACAGTGACTTTAGGTAATGGTCAAGATGCCATGATTGAGTATGTACGCAAATTGGCAAACGTGTTTTATGATACCTTTTCCAGAGCCAAAGCAGGACAACCGGTGGATACGAATGAGACAACTCATGGACTAAACTCAGGAGATTGGGTGTATATCAAGAATCATACACCCCGGACTACTTTGTCCCCTAAGTGGAAAGGACCCTTCCAGATCATTCTGGTGTCTCCTACTGCTGTAAAACGGAAAGACTATAAGTACTGGGTGCATGGTTCCCATTGTAAGAGAACAGTAGCTCCGAAAAGTAGCCAGTGTACCACTGGCCAGGATTATTCTGTACCTTTACCTTCCAGGTCTCCACCGCTGACACGAGCTCGAGCCAGAAGACAACAAGATGAATCTTCTAGGGCCTAAACCAGATGTTCAGCTCTGGTGTGTCATCCTCTGTGGAGGAGCGTTGGTGTGGATAACGGTTATGACGTATGAATGGACACACCAGAAAGCGATGGGTAAGATACATGATACTGTCCTACTAAATGCTACTATAATGGAAAAGTTATTGCAGCTTGGAACTATTTCAACCCCAGACCAAAGGCCGAGAAGAGACGCACATGATTTCCATAATAGGTTGGCAGAACCTTTTCATAACTCCTTTGTGTCCATGCATCTGCAAGCAGCTAAACGACTGAACATTACTAACTGTTGGATATGCACATACGCCCCTATTTCACACAAGACTATACCCTTGCTAGGCATACCCAGCACTTTGGTTGAAATGGAGGATAGTGCCCATTTCGATGAAGTAAGCCCCAACATGTTTGAAAGAACTGTTTCACTGTTGTTATATACAAATGCCCCAATGAGAACACCTGCAGTTTGTATCTACTTCACCCGAAATTACTCTCCCGAACAGCGTGATCAAGGTTATCGGAGTACTACAAAGTCACTTGGAGATTCCCATTGCATGGAAAAGGCCGATATTAAATATTGGTTTGAGGGTAAGGACACTGCGTGGAGTACTGATCGATACCAAGAACTGCATGATCACACACACACAATAGATGTTGTATTAAGAAGGCTTTCAGTTTCATCATAGATCTGGCAGACCTGATGGATAATGTCACTGCCCTATATGATAGAAACTTTATAGCCATGGCTACAGAGCTAAAAATGATCAAGAAAGAGGTTCTGCAACACCAGCTGGTGTTGGATTATCTCACTGCAAGTCAAGGAGGAATATGCACCATAGTGGGAACTGCCTGCTGTAACTATATTAGGAATGATACTAGGGCCAAAGACGCCATCATTGGTCATATAGAAAAAGTACAGCGCTTAAAGGTTAACTTTCGCAAGGAGCATACCGAAACCGCTTGGATCGATGGTAGCTGGGAAAGCTGGCTTTCCTGGATCAATCCGCTCAACTGGTTTTCAGGTATACTACATGGTATTCTTTATATTGTTGGAATTATTGTACTTTTTATCCTTATAATCAAATGTGCACCTATGATCTGCAAATGTTGCATGAAGATGACCACACATACATATAAAGCATGTTGTGGTGCTTGTATTAATGCCGGTTCCTTTGAGCCCTCAAGGTCCAGAGTCAAAACCGTTCATGAAATGGTGACGCGGATTCCTGCGATTCTACCGAAAGACCCTGAGAACCCCCCGGAAGCATGAAATTTAACAGAGAATACCAAAGAATTCGAAACACAGGAGGGACTGACAAGATATGAAAATCTACATTGATCTACCTTGTATATTTACTAGGGTTAGAATGTAAAATTGAATATCTTAGACAGAACAGTAGGGTAGAGGTCTCCCATATTCTGTCTTTTCCCTGCAAATAAGCTTGTTTCTAAATTCTATTTGGTATTACACATTGCAATATATTGCAACATATTCTCAACATATTCTCAATAACATGTTTTTCCCATTCTCATGGCCGAACAAATGTCTCATGTAAAATAAGAGATGTTCCGCCTTAATGAGCTGATAAGAAGTCTATGTAAACAGTAAACAGTGTGTCTGGAAAAACCCTTCCATTCCTTTTTATTACTTGATAATTACCCCTCACATATAATCCATCTCTCTAACTATCAAAACAACCATTTCACATGATGCGCTAATTAGGTCAGGATGACCGGATGTCAGTTTTACTCATTATATATGTGTGACTTATGGAATCTTGTGAAATCTTGTGTAATCCAAACTTTGGGCTTCGTGCCCTGCGTAGACTCTCATGTTATCAATTTCTTATAAAATGTCTGTATAAACCTTATGTATCATCACAATCCTCCCCAAGGCTTTGGGAGGTGTGATCCTGTATGCAGTGTATTCTGAAGTAAACTTACATTGAAGACGAATGCAATTGTCTGCTGTCAATGACTTACATTCAAAGACTGACTTATCACTTCCACCCCCTCACATGCTACACATCATATAGGAGATAAAACACACTTACCTGTGCTCAAAGCCTGGTCTCCAGAGTCGAACCCCTCCATGCCCTCCACCTGCTCACGCTGCAAGCATTGGGCGATCAACTCATCCTCTGGGGTCAACCGCACAGTACAGGCTGGTCCTCCTCCCGTGCCCCTGGCATGCCTCCATATCGCACCCAGCTTTTCACGGACCTTACGTTTCATGTCATTAATTTTTTTGGGGATATCCAGGGGGCTCCTGGTCGCATTGCCCACGGCACTGACCTGCAGGCTGAGCTCCATCAGGATCTCCTTCTTTCTCGCCTTTCTGGTCTGGTGACTGAGGGCACCATGGAGGTACTTGTCATGTGCCACTATGCCAGCAACAATAACAGCCCTCTCCTCCAGGCTAAAGTTTTTCTTCCTCCGATCCTTCTTGTCTGTATTTGCAGCAGCCGCAATCGCTTTGCAAAAAAAACAGGGGCCCAGATTCAAGTAGATTTGCGCTTTATTTTCGGGGGAGCAGGGCAACGATTTTGCCCTGCGCCCCCGCAAATAATTTGCGCTACCCTTGATTCACGGAGCAGTAGCTCCGTGAATTGCGAGGGCGCGCCGGCAAATTTGCCCAGGGTAAACGCGCCCAAGTTAAATGATCCCGCCGGGGGCGGGAATCATTTAAATTAGGAGCCGAGCGTACAGTGCATGCTCCGTCGGGAAACTTTCCCGACGTGCATTGCGGCAAATGACGTCGCAAGGATGTCATTTGCTTCAAAGTGAACGTGAATGGCGTCCAGCGCCATTCACGAATCACTTACGCAAACGCCGTGAAATTCAAATTTCACGGCGCGGGAAGGCCGGCTATACTTTAGCATTGGCTGCCCCTACTATTAGAAGGGGCAGCCTTGCGCTAAAGTTGCCGTACGGAAACTCCGTACCTGGCTTGCGCGGAGCCCGCGCAAGCTTGTGAATCAGTGGGCCAGATTCAAGAAGCAATTGCGCCCGTGTAACCATAGGTTACACGGCACAATTGCTTACTTGCTCCGGTGTAACGAGTGCTCCTGATTCAGGAACCTCGTTACACCGACTGCAGCCTAAAATCTGCGCGGCATAAGGTTCTTATGCCTCGCAGATTTTAGGCTGCATTCTTGCGTGGGCCGCTAGGGGGTGCTCCCATTGTGATCAGCGTGTAGTATGCAAATTGCATACTACCACTGATTCACAAGCTTGCGCGGGCCCCGCGCAAGCCAGGTACGGAGTTTCCGTAAGGCAACTTTAGCGCAAGGCTGCCCCTTCTAATAGTAGGGGCAGCCAATGCTAAAGTATAGCCGGCCTTCCCACGCCGTGAAATTTGAATTTCATGGCGTTTGCGTAAGTGATTCATGAATGCCGCTGGACGCCATTCACGTTCACTTTGAAGCAAATGATGTCCTTGCGACGTCATTTGCCGCAATGCACGTAGGGAAAAGTTTCCCGACGGAGCATGCGCTGTACACTCGGCGCGGGAGCGCGCCTAATTTAAATGATTCCCGCCCCTGGCGGGATCATTTAACTTGCACGCTCTTACGCCGGGCAAATTTGCCGGCGTGCCCTCGCAATTTACGGAGCTACTGCTCCGTGAATCAAGGGTAGCGCAAACTATTTTCGGGGGCGCAGGGCAAAATCGTTGCCCTGCTCCCACGCAAATAAAGCGCAAATCTACTTGAATCTGGGCCAGTGGTAGTATGCAATTTGCATACTGCACGCTGATCACAATGGGAGCGCCCCCTAGCGGCCCACGCAAGAATGCAGCCTAAAATCTGCGAGGCATAAGAGCCTTATGCCGCGCAGATTTTAGGCTGCAGTCGGTGTAACGAGGTTCCTGAATCAGGAGCACTCGTTACACCGGAGCAAGTAAGCAATTGCGCCGTGTAACCTATGGTTACACGGGCGCAATTGCTTCTTGAATCTGGCCCCTGATGTACTTTTGCGCCGGACGGGCGCATGTCTGGGCGTATTTATAGGCTTGGCGTATCCCAGGAAGTTGGGCCGGCGTAGTTCAGGATACGCCGGGCGCATATCACTACTTCACGTTCCCACCATCATTTGCATAAGGTCACACCCACTTACACTTACGCTGGTTTACGCCGACAAAATTAAGTTATGCCGGCGCAACGTTAGGAGCAAGTGCTTTGTGAATACTGTACTTGCCTCTCTGAGTTACGTCGGTGTAGCACATATGAGATGCGCTACGCCGGTATAAAGATGCGCCAATCTACCTGAATCTACCCCCATGTCTATTCTGGCTAAAGTGAGATAAATTTGATGCAGAAATGTATACTGAATGAGATAATCTCTAGCCGATACCAATCTGGAGAAATTAATCTCCAAAATGTCATCCCGGTCATCCCCATCCAACTTAGGAAACACTGCTACCCAAGCTTTTCTGCATGGTTCAAGGACCCCATTTATATCAATAAACAAATGCTTATATACATCGGACAAGACCTTAACTAAACAGTCATCTTGAAGCACAGACTCCATTTCTCCCTCTTGAATTGCAAGTACTGCTGTGCCAAACTGAGTATTGAATGCATAGCGAAGTTGTAAATAATCAAACAGGTAAGTATTAGGCAATTTAAATTTAGATTTCAGAATATCGAACTGAAGGAGTAATAATATGGTCCATATAATAGGGTCAGGGTAGGTATAGAAGTGGGGTAACTGTGGATTGTTCATAGTGGAGTGTGAGGAGAGATTACCCTACTGTCCTTCAACTCTGTCTTAGCAACCATCTCCCATGCTTGAACAGGTGGCCACATAGATGTAGTAATGGGGTATGGGGCCCTAGTCCCTCAAGGCAATAAATGTGTCAAAGCCTCAGAGGAACCCACTATGGCAGCCTCTAAAGTTACTGCCACATCATCATCTGGGAGGGTTAGACACCTACATACTTGCCAACTGTCCCGTTTTTAAAGGGACAGTCCTGTTATTTGGGACCTAGTCCCAGCTAATTTAGCCTGCGGGGACTTGTCCCGGCTATTGGGGAAGGCAGGTGCGGCTTCTGGGTCTCAGCAGGGACCTGAGCCTGCGGTGTGTGTTTGGGATGCAAAGCTCCTTTCTGTTCCCTCCCTCCCTCCTTCCAATCTCGTACTGTGCGGGGTCCTTGTTATCTCTGACTCAGCCTCCCCCTCCAATCAGCAGCACGGTGTGCTGTGAGACCTGGGAGGCGGAGCTCACTGTAGCTCCTGTCGGCTGGCCAGAGGAAGGGAGGAGGTGAGTGAGCTGAACTTTTCTGGGAGAAGTTTCCTAGGGTGGATAGTAGTAGTAGTACAAACTTTCAAGGAGATTTTTTCTTAGGAGAAGAATCGGGGGAGATAGCGAGTTTGAGTGTGGGGGAGGGGAGGGGGCGGGGGGAGGTCTGCAGCCCAAACACATTTTGACAGATCACTTCTAAGCATGAACACTCTGTGCAAACATCATCCAATCCAATTGCTCAGACTAGATAATGTGGGGTCATTTATAGCCATTCATGTAACCTGTATATATATATGTGGTGAGTTCACACCTCTGATTGTACATGTATACAGGTTCTGAGTCTGTGCAATCAGAAGTGTGAACGCACCACTTACACACACAGGTTACATGAATGGCTATAAATGACTCCACATTATCTAGTCTGAGCAATTGGATTGGATGCAGAGTGCTATAAACTGGATTACATAGATCTGTACTTACATCTAGTACTGTTGTATGATTCATTGTTTTAAATGTTTTTAGTGGATGAGTTTTTTTTTATTATATACATCGCTATCTGACCACTTCTCAGTCCCCCTCTCCTGTACATACTGCCCCCAGCTTGCATCACCCCCAGATCACATCATACAGACATCACTCCGAGCTTCCCCCCCCCCCCCCCCCCTGCTGAGGGACATCATTCCATGGTCACTTACCTTCCCTTATCTTCCCAACATCACTTCCTGATTACCCCATAGACACCACAAGAAATCCCTCCCCATTATGCCACCGCCATACCCTCCAAACTCCTCTCCCGTACTAACTGTGCCCATCATACCCTCTGCACTCCTCCTCCTCTCCTGTACACACTGCTCCATCATACCCTCTGCACTCCTCCTCCTCTCCTGTACACACTGCCCCCATCATACCCTCTGCACTCCTCCTCCTCTCCTGTACACACTGCCCCCATCATACCCTCTGCACTCCTCCTCTCCTGTACACACTGCCCCCATCATACCCTCTGCACTCCTTCTTCTACTCTACTGTACACACTGCCCCCCATCATACCCTCTGCACTCCTCCTCCTCTCCTGTACACACTGCCCCCATCATACCCTCTGCACTCCTCCTCCTCTCCTGTACACACTGCCCCCATCATACCCTCTGCACTCCTCCTCCTCTCTGGTACACACTGCCCCATCATACCCTCTGCACTCCTCCTCTCCTGTACATACTGCGGAGTGGGTGGAGCTTTGGGGAAGTGAGTGTGGTAATTAATTAATAGCTGTGCTGCAAAGTGTCCCTGGAATTTTTTTTCAAATGTTGGCAACTATGCACCTATGGATAAAAACCCGCCAGGAAATAGCAAGCAAAGTTGTGAACCATGGTTTCCATGGTTGTTGAAGCACCCGGGAATTTGATCATAGGATTTGATCCATTCCACAAAAAGTCTGAGACCAAACGATCTATATTGCTAAATATATACTTTGATATCCAAACAGGTAATAAACGTAAGACCCCTTTCACACTGAAGCGTTTTACAGCGTGTTAGCGTTAAAAATAGTGCTATTAAAACACTCATAAAACGCTCTCCATGCATCTCAATTGACCCTTTCACACTGAGTCCTGCAAGCAGCATCTTTGAAGCAGCTTTTGGGCGCTGAAAAAAATGCTCCAAAAACGCCCCTCTCCATTGAAATGAATTGAAAGCGCTGTAAAAATGCCTTACCCTCTCATACTGAGGCGCTGCAAAAACGCCCTGAAACATTAGGGTCTTAGCGGTGCTTTACCAGCACATTGGGATTGCAGATGAGGCTTCGCTCGAATAATGCTCGAATAACGCTCGAAAAACGCTCGAATAGCGCTTAAATAACGCTCAAAAAACGCTCAAATAACGCTTGAAAAACGCCCCAGTGTGAAAGGGGCCTTATGTTAAAAAATATATATATACACTGGTTCAGCAAGTGGCAATCGCATAATTTTAAAATATCAACAGTCAGGAGATGAGAGCTGTGTGTCAGTGGAGGGAGTTTGGGAAGGAAGTGATGGAATTGGCAAATTCTCCAAAACCCAAGAGGGGAGTAAATTTGGTCAGTTGACACATCTGACACTGATGGCCACGAGGGGGTGTAAGGGAGGTGTTTGATTTTGGAAAGACTAATTCAAGCTAGATGTTGGAAACCTGGGTCAGATATACAGAACATGGTGGGAATGAGGGATTTTCAAGTTGTGGATATGAAGATATTGACCTAGGAGAAATAAGGGCATTAGTGGAATGTTTCAAGAACATTGAGGTGGTGGGGCCTATTGTAGGATGTATTTTTAGGTTAGCTGGGATAGTTTTAAAAGAACCAGATTATATGGTGTAGGGTGTTGAATCCTGCTGTCTTCCTATCCATTGTTTTAATTCTTTGTGTCAGCACCAATTTATTATTCTAGAAAGGCTACTGCATCCGATGTGCGGCTTCTGATCATGGCGGACGTGTGAGAATGGAGCTCTGTCCCCCGCCGCTTCTCCATGACTCCAGCTGACGAGATCCAATGCTCTGTTCTCCACGGGAGTCATCTCCTCAGCCTCTTGCAGCCGTCGCGCACCCCATGGGCAAAATTGGGGTCCAAAGACAGATCTATGCCGCATTACTCAAGCCACGGCCACCTCCATGATGGATTGTTTCCCGCATAGGGCCGTTTTGAACCAGAGACAGGTACCCTTTTTGATGTCACCCCCACTCCTACACAGGGGTCACAAATCCCCCCCCCGTTGACAGCAGAAGTATTGGATGCTAAACTGCAGTCTCTGCTCCAGGCCATCGCCCACAAGATTGCACAAGAAGTGGGAAAGCCTGCCAAAGAACTGAGAGGGGAAACTAGGAGAACTCACTGATACCCTGGCGTCCAAATTTGACAAACTAATACAATATGTACAAGTGCTTGAGGAAGACAATGCTACCATAAAACATACAGTCACTCAGCTCCAAGCACAACAGGAGGACCTTGAAAATAGGAAAGAGTTTAAAGCTTCTAGAGCAGATGTCATTTTGGTCCAGGAATTTTCATCTGGAAAAGCGGGCGTGTCTATCTTAATTAATTGATCATACCCATTGCGAGTTAAATTTTCCTATCTGGACCCCCATGGCAGATTTATTATCCCGGACTGCTCATTTCTCACCCAATTTATTACTATTGTTAATGTTTAGGCTCCCAATTCTGGTCAGATCTGATTCATTTCCACCATGTTTGACATTCTGGACAAGTTCTCCCAACCCTTTATGATACTTGGTGGAGACTTTAATATGACAACGACAGACACGTTCTTTTCCCTTCCACATCATCGACCAAACCTGATCACCTTTCCAAATCCTTCCATAAACTTATCAGAGCTAAAAATCAAACATCCTACACATCCTACACATAAACAATACACATTCTATTCACACCCTCACAAGCTTTACTCCAGATTAGACCACTTATTTATCTCCTCACCCCTCATGACATCCACGATCTCCTCTGAAATCAATCTGAAATTAATCCCATAACCTGGTCAGGCCATTCTTCTGTACACTTAAGGCCTCGTACACACGACCGAACATGTTTGCTGAAACTGGTTCGGTCGTCTGTACAGCGGACAAATGTTTCTTAGCATCGGGGCCGTCTTTAATATGGTTTGGGCCCGGGGCAAAAAAATTTTTGGCCCCCCTCCAGCTTATTTTGGGCCTGGCTGGTTCACATGTATGTTTTGGCGGTCCTCATTTGTGCAGGTACAGCGGCCCATTGATTTGAATGGGCTGCCATGCCTTCGTTTCCTGCAGAAAAAAGGTGCATTCAGCATTTTAAAAATACAGTTGCCTTGAAATCCATTCTGCTTTTGCACCATGCTACTTACCTGCAGTTCTTGCACGCACAAACGCACTGTGTTTTTAAAAGCGTGACCTAAACGTCTAAAAATGCAGCAAGTTTGACAGTGCGGGAACTGCAGATAAGTCACAGCAGACAGCAGAATGGACAGACAGTGCTGTATTTCAGTGCTTGATGGGCATAGGGGTGCCATGTGCGCAGCCTATTACATGAGGCATGCACTTTTCTTTGCAGGAAACGCAGGCATGGCGGCCCATTCAAATGAATGGGCTGCTGTGCCTGCGCAAATGTGGGCCGCCAAAACACATACATGTGAATCAGCCAGGCCCATCAAGCAGTTAAATACAGACAGTAATGCCATGTGCTCTGAGGCCTTACTCAGCCTGGACTGCAGGTCTGGTCTGTGATTTAAAGAGTTCCTCTATTTTACACATGGCATGGCATGGGGTCCCATGGTGCTAAAGCAGAATGGACAGACTGTGCTGTGACCCCATGCCATGTGTAAAATAGAGGAACTTTTAAAAACACTGACCAGACCTGCAGTGAATCATCAAATATTATAAAGACTTTGGGCACACTCTACAGAAAACTTCTATTTACAATATAGATTAGCAAACAGTGACATACCTTGAGGAGCAGGACATGAAGAAGTCAGCCTCGGGAAGAGCAAATTGGGGATGTTATAAAATCACATTATAATTCACTTTTATATACAAGCAGCACCCAGTGGCAGGAAGGGAGAAGTGCACGTCTAAAGGGAAGCCAGGGGTGCTGTACATTTTAAAACACTGGGAAGGGAAGCAGTACCGTCACTGGCTGCGTGCCGCTGATGATTTTCAGCCTGATTTGTGGGCAGCACAGGGGCTTAATGGGCGAAGGGCCGCCATCAGGAATTATGGGGCCACTTACACAGCTTCAGGCATGGGCCCCCTGGAGCAGAGAACCGGGATGGGGGGGTGCTGCCGCCTGAAATTGAGAAGCAGGGGGGGGCTGCCGCTAATTTAGAAGCGGGGGCCTTTACAAAGAAAGAAATAAAGAAAAATATATATAAAAAAGGGGTTGCCATCTGGGGCCCTGGGGACCTCTGGGCCCTTTAATATTTTTTTTTTAATAAAAATAAATTACAAAAAAAAGGGGGTTGCCATCCGGGACCTCTGGGCCCTTTAATAAACAATTTAAAATATATATATAAAAGAAACATTTATAAAAAAAGGGGGGTTGTCATCCAGGGCCCTGGGGACCTCTGGGCCCTTTAATAAAAAAAAATATATATAAACAAAAATAAAAAAATAAACATTTAAAACAAAATAAAGGGTGTTTGCCACATGGGGCCCTGGGGACCTCTGAGCCCTTTAAAAAAAAAAAAAAATATATATATATATATATATATATATATATATATATATATATATATATATATATATATAAATAAAAAGAAAAAAAAGAAATAAAATAATATAAAAAAAAATGTTTTTTTTTAAAAAAAAGGGGGGTTGCCATCCGGGGCCCTGGGGACCTCTGGGTCCTTTAATAATAATAATAATAATAATAATAATAATAATAACATTTATATTATATATATATATATATATATATATATATATATATATATATATATATATATATATATATATATATATATATATATATATATATATATATATATATATATATAAATAAAAGAAATAAAGAAATATATAAAAAAATATTTTTTTTATAAAAAAACAGGGGTTGTCATCTGGGGCCCTGGGGAACTACGGGCCCCTGGGGACCCCCAGACCTCTAAAAAAAAATTGGCCCTTTAATAAAAAATAAAATAAAAATATATTAAAAAAAAAATGTTTTTAATTTAAAACTAAATAAAAAAAGGGGGGTTGCCATCTGGGACCCTGGGGGCCTCCGGGCCCCTGGGGACCCCTAAAAAAATTGTCCCTTTAATAAAAAATAAAAATATATAAAAACAAATATTTATTTTATTTAAAAATAAATAAAAAAAAGGGGGGTTGCCATCTGGGGCCCTGTGGGCCTCCGAACCCCTGAAAAAAAAATGTTTTTTTTTTTTTTCAAAGGGGGTTGCTTTGGGCCCCCAACAGTGACAGGGCCCAGTGCACCTGCCCCATTTGCCCTGCGGTAAAGAAACATGTCCGCTGGAAGCCTGTCCGTCGGACATGTTCGGTCGTCTGTATGACTCACCGGACATGTCCGCTCGGCCGAAAGCCCTCGCATGCCTCGAAGTGATTCGACACATGCGTGGAAGCATTGACCTTCCAGGGTCGCGCACATCACTGCGTCATCGTCGCGGCCACGTCACCGCGTATCCTGTCCGTGGGGAATTTGGTCTGATGGTGTGTACAGCCATCAGACCAAATGATCCCAGCGAGCATGTCCGATGAAAACGGTCCATGGACCGTTTTCATCGGACAGGTCCCGTCGTGTGTATGAGGCCTCAGATATAGCCCTCTCCTTTGCCTCCCCCAGAACTTGTCATTGGCGAGTCAATGAGACCTTTCTCCATATTCCCAAAACCAGAACTCATCTATCTAATGGTTTAGCTGAGTATTTCCAACTTAACACAAACACGGTCTCAGTGCCTTCCACCATGTGGGAGGCCCACAAGGCTGTCTTTTTTGGGGACAGTGCATTGCTACAGGTTCACGCTTAAAAAAAGATGCCGCGTTCCAACATAAGACTATTTTGTCTAAACTCCACCAGGCTGAGAGACTACTGTTAACTTAAAGCACTGAAAAAGAAAAGAATCAATACATTCCTTTCAAGGTCCAAACAAAAATTGTACGAATACTCAAATAAACCCCATAGGATGTTGGTGAATAAGCTGAAACCTCACCCCTTTCACTCATCCCCAGATTTTCTCAGGTAAGCAGATCTAACCCCCACCTATTGCCCTCTCACTATGTCCAAAGTTTTTGGAGACTTTTATAGCCAACTGTACAATTGTCTGCAATCAGGCCCTACTTAGAATTTTACACAGGCGAGATTTGACTCCTTCTTTGATTCTTTACATTTACCCAGACTCTCATCTGAACAACTCTCATCTCTGAACTCTGTAGTAACTCTTGAGGAATTATCTGATGTAGTTAAACACCTCCCTACTTAAAAATCCCCTGACCCAGATGGTCCACCATAGTCCTATTATAAAACTTTCTTACACATTTTGAGCCCACATTTGATTTTATTATTTGCCTTAATTTTTATAGGTATTGCACCCCATCCCCAGTTTCTCCATGCCCACATTTCCGTGATCCCAAAACTTGCCAAGGATCCCTCCATCCCCGACAATTACAGGCCCATTGCTCTTCTTAATTCCAATTATAAGATATTTACCAAAAACTTAGCTAACCGACTATCCCACTTAATTTCCAGACTTGTGCACAAAGACCAGGTATGCTTTTTGACAGCCAGAAACGCCGGTGACAACACAAGATGCACCATAGATCTCACAGACCTGCTAAACAAAATGTCCCACCCAGCTCTGGTATTGAGCATTGACGCACAAAAAGCCTTTGATCGGTTGAGTTGGCCTTTTATGTTTGCGGCCCTGTCCAACTATGGCTTTGGAGGTCCCTTCATGGCAGCTCTGCAGGCCCTATACTCCCAACCTTCCTCCCAAGTTCAGTTATCCTCCTATTTATCACAACCTTTACTTTGAGTAATGGTACCAGGCAAGGCTGCCCATTATCCCCTGTTCTTTTTATTCTCTGTCTGGAACCCCTATCTGCAGCCATCCACATTTTCCCTGATATCCGTGGCGTCTCACTATGTCTGAAAGAGTACTGTATAAATTGTCATTATTTGCAGACCATGTTCTGCTGACCCTAACCAAGCCCCATATTTCTCTTGTTAAAATAATTAAAAATTCTTGTTAAAAGAATATAGCTTTATCTCAGGATATAAAATAATTTTATAAAAAATTGTATTATAAAATTAATACAAATAAAACGGAAGCTCTATCAATACATATTTCACCCCTGGACCTTGCCATTCTCAAAAAAAATAATCCATTTCATTGGTGCACGGACTCTCTTAAATATCTGGGGATAAACCTAACCTCCTCCTACTCAACTCTTTATCAGGCCAATTTTTCCCCACTCTTCCGAGACATTGACCGACTCTTGCGACAATGGGACGCTTATCCCATTTCACTCTTGAGTCGTATTAATGTCCTGAAGATGTCCATTTTACCAAGACCCCTTTATCTGTTTGAAACTCTACCCATTCCCATCCCTATGTCACAACTCAAAGCTACTCAGAGAGCATTTCTTAACTTTATTTGGCATTATAAAGCACTCCAGATAGCGAGAGTGGTAATGTTAGCTCCTAGAGCCAGAGGTGGGATGGGAGCCCTGGATCTTATTAAATACTATTTCGCCACCTATCCTAAACCGATCATTAACTGGTCCGCTGTAACGCCATCTGCGTTACTCCATGCAGAACGAGCGCAGCTGTCCCTGTTTCTAACAGCTGCGCTCCGTTCTGTAAGACGTCCGCGTCACTTCCGGTGCGCGGACGTCTGCGTTCCACGCTGGAACGCGGAAGCGCGTCCCAGCGTGTAACGCTCGGCGCTCGGCACCCGGGCTATTTAAACCCCCCAGGATCGGCGGCAGGGTGTTCGGTTATTCTGGTTGGACCCTGCCGCCACCTGGAACCTGGTACCCTCACTGCAGGACCTGTGCCCACGCTGGACCCCTGCACCGCTGCACCTCTGCGCTCCGGACCTCTGCACTCTGGACCCAGCTCCCTGGACCTCACCTCTCTGGACTCTGTCCCACATTTGGCTCCCAGGAAAACCTTGCTTAGGGGACACTCATTGAGCCAGTATCCTTCTGCCTGATACAGATCCCTTACAGGACCAGCTGCCACGTTCTGCTTCTATTATCACTGGATCACCACTACCAGCAGATTCCTGTCACAGAATCAACTACAGAAAACCTCCTAAACCGCAAGTATTATCTATGACAAGATGTATTGCTTATAGTTAATGCTGAATCTATACAGGACTGTATTCATCTCCATACTAACTGCCTTATTACATCAATATACTAACTTGAATCATTACCAACACCAGCTTGTGTTGATTACAGAGACTGTTTAGATGCTGCAGTAGACAATTAGCTTATGAGTTAATAAGCTATCTATAATATATGTTTTGTTCTCTGGAGGTTGTGATGACCTAACCCCAAACTCTTTATATTACTTTGAGAGTGAACCGGTGGTTTTGAGCTGAGTAGCCTCCGTTTTGAGATCCAAACTTATAGTCTAGAAACTTAAGTATTGCAGAGTCATAACATCCGCTAAAATGGCATCCAGCATTTGGTCGGAGATTGAAATGAGTTTCACCAGACCAGTCCATCCCTGCTCTATGATTTGGGCAAGCATAGAGACATCCATAAGCCAGCTTAGAAGTCTATGTTTACACCCAATGTTGTTTACTCTCTCCATATGGAAAAAATGTTCCCATCAGATCCCTAAACACTTATTCTACTCTTAATTCTCTACCCTGTCCCTGGATAAGCCTACCCCATTTGAACTTGTATGTGCTCAAGGACCATATCAGACACATCTTGAATGAATGAATGAAAAACTTATATAGCGTGGCACATGCAAACTAAATCGCCTCTGGGCGCTTGTTGTTCCTGTCTCCTTTGATATCAAAAGAGATGAGTTTTGATCTTTCTCCTGAATGCTAAGTGGTTTTCCTTCAACCGAATGCTGGTTGGTAAAGCGTTCCATAGTCTGGGACCCTGGACCGCAAATCTTCTTTCTCCTTTGGACTTGTAATTGGCTTTCGGTATTTGGAGCAGATTTTGGTTGGTGGATCGCAGAACGCGATTGGAGTTGTGAGCTTTTTATTTTTTTCGCATAGATAATGGGGAGCATTTCCATGGATACATCTATGCGTTAGACAGAGTGCTTTAAAAACAATTCTGTCTTTTACTGGCAACCAATGAAGGGATCTCAGTGAAGGTGAGATTGATTCCCAGGGTTTTTTCCCAGTCACTAGTCTGGCGGCCGTATTTTGAACGACTTGCAGACAAGCAATTTGGTACTTTGGGAGTCCGAGGTAAAGGGCGTTTGCATAATCCAATCTGGAGTTTACAATCGCTCCCATCATGGCCGATATATCTTCCTTGGGAATTAAAGGAGTGAGTTTGCGTAGTAGGCGCAGCAGATGCTGAGATCCGCTGAATACTGACCCTATTTGTGCATCCATTGTCATGTAGGAGTCAAAGATGACCCCGAGACTTTTGACTTTGGCGCTAGGGGTGATGATTTTGCCCAGAATGGGTGGAGGTATCCAAGTTGTTGCAGGTTGATTCATATGCTTGGCGTGAAACAGGAGAAGTTCTGTTTTCGCTCCGTCGAGTTTAAGATAACTTTGTCATCCAGTTCTCTATCAAAGAGAGGCATGTCTCTAGATTGAGATGGTGATCCTTTTTGTTGCAGATGTGGAAATACAGTTGCGTGTCGTCTGCATATGAGTGATAAAGCAGTTTTTGGCTGCTAATGATTTCAAAAAGAGGACGAAGATAGATGTTAAACAGCACTGGCGATAGAGGCGATCCTTGAGAAGTGAAAGGTCCCAATTTCACTGTTTGTGATCGGTTTTCCAAAAAAGAGGAGAACCAAGATAAATCACCTTCTGCGACTTTGGCTATGTCAGCTAGCTGAGTCAGTAATAGTTTGTGGTCTACAGTGTCGAAGGCAGCGCTTAGGTCCAGCAGAACCAGGAGACAAGATTCTCCTTCGTCTGCGGCCTCGAGAGCGTCGTCCCATATTTTGAGCAATGCTGTTTCCGTACCGTGTCTGGGGCGGAAACCCGATTGAAATGGATCAAGTAGGTTATGGGTTTCTAGATGCTATTGCAGCTGTTGTACCACTACTTTCTCCATTACCTTGGAGAGAACGTTTAGGCCTGTTATGGGACGGTGGTGAAGTGGGTCCTTGGGGTCTAGGGTGGGTTTCTTCAAGATGGGTTGGATTATGCCCTCTTTCAACTGGGAGGGCACTATGCCCTCCTTGAAAGACTGGTTTATAAGCTGCGTGATAGGAGGTGCCAGGATGTCGGCGCATTCCTTCAGCAGTTTGGTGGGAATGATATAATTTGGCGCTGTGCTGTTTTGCAAAGTACCGATGATATTTTTAGTGGCATCGATGGAGATGGGTTCTAGAGTGAACTTTCCTGATTGTGGTGAATTTCTGTGGGTATTGTGTGAATAACTGCGGGGGGGGTTGAGGGGGTATTGTTTTTCTGAATGCTTTCCCGGATTCCCTCAATTTTATTAATGAAGTAATCCGACAATTCATTGCAAAACTCTTGGGTGTCCGAATTGGGGGCTTCAAGACAGACGGGATTCATGGTCTGAGTGACCATCTTGAAGAGTTTGCGGGGGCGGTTTAGGGCGCTGTTGATAGCCTTGGAAAAATAATTTTTCTTAGCTTTGAAAATTTCTTTGTGATATTTTCTTGTTGTTGCCTTGTAGATGATGAGGTTTTCTTCTGAAGATCTTCTTTTCCAGGTGGCTTCCGCCCTTCTGCGCTCTTGCTTCAGTAACGACAGCTGGTTGTTAAACCAGCTTGAGGTGTTTTTCCGGATGCAGGTTTTACGTTTCGGCGCTATTAAGTCGGCTGACTGTAATAGGGCTGTGTTTATGGCATCCATTGTTTCTAAGGCCGTTTGATGAGGTTGAATTGTTTTTATTTTTTCCCTTAATGTGGTTTTGAAGAGTTCCGAATGGAGCTTGACATCTAGTCAAGTGTGTTGTCACTGGTTTTGATGTTTTTGTTAAGGGGGGGATTTTGGAAATTATGAATTTAATTGCATGGTGATCTGTCCATGGCAACGGTTCATTTTCCAAAATGTTTATTTCCAGATTTTGTCTGAAAATAAGATCGAGCGTGTGACCTGAAGTATGTGTGGGCCCACATACTTATTGCTGTAGCCCTAATCCTTCCAGGTGGTCAATGCAGGCGTCGGCAACAGGGTCTTGTGAGGAGTTGGCCCAAAGGTTGAAATCCCCGAGCAGCAAAAGGTGTTTGCTGTTAAGGGTGTAAGTGGAGATAAACTCCGTCAATGATGGTAGAAGTTGCGATTTTGGGCCAGGTGGTCTGTAGCAGAGTAGAATACGGATGGTCTCCTGGGAATTTGTTTGCAGTTGCAGAGTAAAGGTTTCCATGAATGGAAGGGGATTTTAAAGTACTGGTTTAGTGATCGCAAGGTGATTCTTGTGGATCACCGCCAGGCCTCCTCCTCTTTGCCCTATTCTGTTTTCGGTTATAATACGATAGTTTTCTGGCACCAGTTCTCCGAGAATGGTGTTACAGTTGGCTGTGAGCCAGCTCTCTGTAATAAAGAGGCAGTCTAAATCGTATTGTAAGATGAAATCGTGGATTTCTAGTCGGTGTTTTACTGCTGATATTGTGTTGATCAAAGCACATAATATGTGCTTAGGTTTGGGTAAATGGCTGAAATTCTTGACAGTCGATAGTTGATCGATTTTCAATAATCGCTCAATTCTTAGGGCTTTTTTGGTGATGACTGGTAGTATTGCGGCAAAACGCCTCAGACCCCAAATGGTTTCAGCAGAATATTGCAGATTAACCATGGTCGCCAAACACCAGAGGGGGGGTTTAAGGGTGATGGAGGGAAGATTAGCTTAATCCTCCCTCCTGACTTGGTCCAGAGGAAGGCAAAAAAAAAACCCTGGCCGAGCTGTGCCAATATGCTGTGGCAGGGGGAAAAATTCCTTCCTGACCCCTTGAGAGGCGATCGGGCAAAGCCCTGGATCAAGTTCTAGTTGTATTAAGAAGGGGGGGAGTGGGGATGAGGGGTATCCTTGTTGCTGGGTGTAGCAAGATGGCCGCCGATCAGGCAGCAGGATCCAGGCTGGGGGCTGTCTGTTGGGTTGATCGGTTCTGCCGTGGGGGACTAGATCAGTGACCAGGAAAAGCAGGTATCCTGCTGGGGTAGGGGGGGTTTCTGGGCAGTTTGGCGGAGATTTCCGGGTGTGGGAAGCGGCGCGCTGCTAGGCCACGGGTAATGTCGCGGTCTTTCCTAGATCGCGGCTGCAGCGGCTCTCCACAGGCTGGCGCGGATGTCTGGAGAAGCACCTGAAAACAACAGGGGGTTGAGGCCTGAAAGCGCCTGAAAATGGCAGGAGGTTGAGGCGGGGAGGAGGTGGGGGGATGCCTTGATTATGGATGGTAATGTGGGGGTATAGAAGAGGGGGTAAGGAGAAGGGGAGAGCCGTACTGATTGGGTTGCTGCGGCGGCTTGTCCTGAAAAGGACGGCCACCAACGATCCCAGTGGAGGGCCCTGGGAACAGGGGCTTACCTGTTGGGAAGAAGGAGGGAGCCAGGGTACGTCAGGGTAGGCCGGGGGAAGCCAGGAGGAGAGCTGACAAACAGAGGCTGGGTTAGCGCAGACAGCAGTGACAGGGGGGAGGAAACAGAGGCTGAAGCTGGGGATGGAAAGCCCTGCCTGTCTGGCTCCAGGAGCCGTACGTCCTACTGCTAGGATCCACACGCCGATTACTACTGGAGCTCAGTTCTAGCCCTGGGGAGGAGTCACTCTTTCAGACTCAATCCTCAATCTTATCTCAGATATCTATAGGTTTCTACATGACGCTACTTCACTTACCAACACACACAACCCTTACATGCGGAAATGGTCCCAGATTGTCCAGTGACCCATCCCTCTTTCTTAATGGCAGAGGATATGGGAGGGGGTTTCCAAATCATCAAGATGCATGAAGCAGAGAGAGACAGCTTACAAGATACTTTTTTTTTGGGTATACAGTAGAACCCCAGAAATCTTACATAGATATGATCCCAAAGCTCCTAGAGTGTGTTGGAGATCCTGGAGTGACATTGGCTCTCATTTCCACATTTTTGGGGAATTTTAATGCCCCTTAATTCAATCATTTTGGCTCTCTATCCAGGTCAATCTTCAAAACTTATTTGAAACCAATCTCCCTCTGGATCCAGTCAATTATCTTCCGGGACTGCCGTTTACTGGCATCCCCAGACACACCTAAAAATTAGCTGCCTTTATCCTTTTGGCAGCTAAAAGGGCTTTTCCCTCGAGATGGCTGTCCACCTCTCCACCCACCCTCCCTCAGGTTCTCCAGATATTGGATCAGATCCACAGGATGGAACACCTTACTGCGATAGTAAATGATACGCTTCCTCAATTTTCCAAAACTTAACTCCAATGCAATGTATCCTTACCTCCTTGTGGCACAACACTCCCTTAAACCTGAATGCTAACATCCTGATTTCTTAGATACCATAGCCTGTTGTCTTATAATTCCATGGTGCTCCCCCCTTACCCATTCCCCTTCCCTCCGCAGGTGAGATCTTTACAGGGTGCTTTTGTTCCTCAGTTTGGGCGCCCTGGGGACCTCACTGGCATCAGAAATTTCTCCTTGTGTGATATATATGTTAGTTGTTTGGAGCGCACACTCCCTGGGCCCTGCCTCCCCTGTTCCCCTCCCCTTGGCCTAGTTGGAGGAAACTCTGTGTTATAGTTACATTGGTGGCATTGTAACTTTACCTGTTTGGCTTTAGAACATGTTGTATGCTATTTCTATGATTGTTCTTTTTTACAATGAATTCTCAAATGTTTTTCTTATCTTTTTTTTTATTTTTGTAAAAACTTAATAAATATAACATGTATATATATATATATATATATATATATATATATATATATATATATATATATATATATATATATATATATATATATATATATAAATAAAAAGTACTGCATAGTACATACTCACCTCTGGGATTCCAAAACTGCCACAGGATTTTTTGGGGGATTATTATTATTATTAATCCCCCCAATAATTATTATTATTATTATTTTAAGGGGGGCCCTATGCAAAAAAACATGTCTGCAACATGTGGAGAATATATGATGACCCTGACAAAGCACCTTATGCCCATGTTGATAAGGACAATTGCCTCTTCCCCACAACATTGACTGTTTTTTTTTTTTTTTTTTTTTAAATGGAATTAGAAAAAAAGAGTTGCTGCCCAATGACCCTCTTGATAAAGGATGGATTTTAAATAGAAACCACACACAAAAAACTCCATGGATCCCCAAAATCTATACTAGATCCTCATCTTTAATGTCCCACCAGGTAAATCCAATATCCATTGTTGTTGCCAGCAGTCACTGGCATAAATGACCCTGAGCAGCTTGCAGTAAGATAAGTATGTATTTAAATCTGCAGGGTGTTAAGGCAGTCAACCAGCTAAAGCAAGTAAAATGTATTACATCATTGGATTCTTTGTTTTACACACCATATTCATTTGAGTATCAGATGTGTTAGATAATGAGTTTATATGAAATCTTCATTACCAGATGTTAATAATAGTGTAATTAGAAATATATTTTAGTTAGATGGAAATTTATTTAAACCATTGAGTGTGTTTCAGCATCAAACCATTCCTAGCTTCCCTGTTGGTATTACTGTAAATAGTTAAATATGTCCATTGTCTTGCATTATCACATCTCACATCAGTTGTAAACACCCAGTTGCGCCCAATACACATTTGCTTGCTAGGTATAGTGGCCGATTAGGATGCATTGTATTAGCCAATGTACAGAAATAAGAGGGGATATAATGCACTGTTACCAAGCTGTGCAGAGACACCAAAAGCAGTCAGCATGACCAGATTTGAACCTGAGGCCTCGTACACACGACCGAACATGTCCGCTGAAACTGGTCCGGGGACCAGTTTCAGCGGACATGTTCGGTCGTGTGTACGGCCTATCGGACCGTTTTCCAGCGGACATTTGTCCAGCCGACCGTTTTCCAGCAGACAAAAATTTCTTAGCATGCTAAGAAACATGTCCGCTGGAAACCTGTCCGTCGGACATGTTCGGTTGTCTGTACGACTCACCGGACATGTCCACTCGGCCGAAAGCCCTCGCATGCGTAGAAGTGATTTGACGCATGCGTGGAAGCATTGACCTTCCAGGGTCGCGCACGTCGATGCGTCATCGTCGCGGCGAAGGCGCGGCCACGTCACTGCGTATCCTGTCCGCGCGGATTTCTGTTTGATGGTGTGTACAACCATCAGACATAAATCTCCGAGCGGACATGTCCGACGAAAACTGTCCGGCAGACCGTTTTCATCGGACTGTCCGCTCGTCTGTACGGGGCCTAAGAGGTAAACTGTATATTGAATTGTAAATATGTTTTGCGTGTACTTTGTAAATATCATGTAATCCACCAAAATTACTGTATACTGCACATTGTGTTGTAAATACTATTTAATGTGTAATTTTTATATACAGTATTATGCAACCCTATTAATCAATGTATATTGCAGATAAAACAACTACTTTTGTTCAAGAATCCTAAGATCTAGATGTGGACATGTGAATACTCTTATACAACTGGGGAGTATTTACATGGAACATCTCTTAAAAACAATCGCCATGCAGGAGTGTGAGGGCTATTTAAATCTGGCAACCAACTTTTCATTTAAAAAAAATGAGGAAATTAGAAAGGAAAAACCCATATCTGTATAGTTAGGAACAGTTTTATACTTTTAGTGAAATATATATGAGCATCCTGGTCACAATAGTCTTAGTAGAGAAAGTATATCAATGTGATAGCAGGAGCAAGGTTCCATAAATAGAGCTGCAGTCTTAATAGCTTGTCAGGGAAACAGATATTAGAGGTGCACCAAATGGAAAATGCAGGATGCACTTGGGCAAAAACCGAAATGACAGTGTTAAAAAAAGTGTGTGTATATATATATATATATATATATATATATATATATATATATATACACATACATATATTTGTATTATATTCGACTTTTTAATTAATATCATGAATTTAAATGAATATGAATTTATTGTCTGCAATTATTGGCACTTTTAGCACAATAAAGGCTCAAGAAAAAGGTGACCCTTTAAACTATTTGTATGTCTTCACACGGGTCCGTTGCGCCAATGTGGTGTTAAAAATCCTGCTTGCATTTTTGGTCAATTAACCCCTTGCCGACCACTGCGCGACTATATACGTTGGCAGAGTGGTACGGCTGGGCATATGGACAAATGGGTATGTCCCCTTTAAGATGCGGTATTGTGGGTGAATGCACGCCGCCGCAAGTTCCATGAGTGTGACTGCGGGTCCTGCAGACTCGATGTCTGCCAGGAGTCCCGCGATCGTCTCACGGAGCGGAAGAACGGGAAAATGCTTAAACAAGCATTTCCCCATTCAGCCCTCTGATCGGGAGCAGTGATCAGTGTCATGTCACATGTAGCCCATCCCCCCACAGTTAGAAAACATCCCAAGGACACACTTAACCCAGTCATCACCCCCTACGGGTTAACCCCTTCACTGCCAGTCACATTTACACAGTAATCAGTGTCGGAATACGTATCGGCCTAAACTGAGGAAAATAATGTTTTTTCTTAATATATTTTTTCCCGATATTTATTATAGCAAAAAGTAAAAAATATTTTTTTTTTTTTTTTAAATTGTCACTCTTTGTGTTTATAGCACAAAAAATAAAAACTGCAGAGGTGATCAAATATGACCAAACGAAAGCTCTATTTGTAGTGAAAAAAAAAGACGTCAATTTTGTTTGGGAGCCACATCGCACGACAATTGTGCAATTGTCAGTTAAAGCAACACAGTACTGAATCGCAAAAAAGTTATCTGGTCTTTGGGCAGCCAAATGGTCCGGGGGTGAAGTGATTAAAAAAATGCATTTC
This sequence comes from Rana temporaria, assembly GCF_905171775.1. Lineage (NCBI taxonomy): Eukaryota > Metazoa > Chordata > Amphibia > Anura > Ranidae > Rana > Rana temporaria. The sequence goes on from NC_053493.1 coordinate 226,631,867, forward strand.
ACTGTTGAAATGCATTGAAAATGCAAGAAGAACGCATCAATAACGCACCCGTGTTATTCTTTTGATGCTGTTTTTGAGTCACATGAACTATAAAAACACACCAGAGCAGTAAAATTGTGGGAAAATTGTGATAAATTCATAGTGAAATTGTGGCAAAATCGCATGCGTTTTTAGCGCAGTTTTTGGCAACTTTTTCTCTTATTGGCAAAATGCCGATAACACCTTTTTTGGGCGATATGTTTTGGTGCTTCCCTAACAGTGTAGGGAGGATACATGATGGTACAAATGCAAGTTTTATCAAATTAAGTATAAACATAAAGCCCCAATAGGGGAACCTAGAAGAACAGGTTACACTGTAAAATAAAACAACACAGAAAGCCTTGCATCTATAAGAAAGTGTCCTGCCATTTGCTATCACCTGTATGTGTACAGGGTACAACATTGAGTATGAGAGTTGAAGTTGTTGCAGGCATTTTTTAACCTTTGCAAATCTAGCCCTTTTCATATGTACTTCAGGAGAAAGTCAGGAAGAAACATGATTTTAAAGTCATTATGCTGACTTTCTCCCATATTCTGAGTGAAATGTGTAGAATAAGTTATTTATCTTGATAGATTAGTAAAAGTAAAAGCATTACCATGGGTCTTGGGGAAATACCAGGAGGCAGTGGACATGTGGGGACCAAGTATGTCCATTCCACTGTAAACAGTGGGGAGAGGTTATCTTTACCCATAGTCTTTAGAATTGCTCTGATGATGTTTTGGCACGTTTTATGTTCAAGATCAGGTTTCTCCAAATTGTGGCCCGGGGGGCAATATAGAGCCATTTTCTTGCCTGTATCTGGCCCTTTGGGTTACTTCTTCTTCCACTGATGTGAGACACTATTCTGCCCCAACACCAACAATGGGGCATATTTCCTGCCACTGACATTAAAAGAGGGGTGCTTTTTCTCCCACTGACACTAACAATGGGGTCCTATTGCTCCCCCTAATACCAAACATAGGGCACTGTTTCCTCCCAAAGATGCTAGAAAAAAATATCCCCACTGGCCACAGCCCCCCTCCTCTAAAGTCTGAGGAACAGTTAACTGGCCCTTTGTTTCGAAAGTTTGGAGACCCTTGTTCTATATGATATGTTATGAGTGTCATTGCACCTGCCCTCATTGTAGTCACTTTATTTTCTAATGGGGACTGTAGTATTTTCTATATCACTGACTCAACTGTCTAATGCAGTAGTGTGCTTCCTAATACATTGCATGTCATGTCACACAAGCATGGTTTCCTCCCACATACCATGTAATTGGATAGTTAGGTATCCCAGGGAGGATGTGCATTTCTGTATTGCTGTGTACACATACCCAAGGGTGGCCTTGGGTAAAATAACTGTTTCTTCACACATTAGGGGACCCTGATGGGTTAGGGGCATGTTACTCACAACGATGCATCCTTCAATGTAGCTTCAACGCTAAGAAAATGGTATTACCACATTGACATCAGAGTTCAGATTGGAGTCTTAGGCCGCGTACAGACGACCAAACATGTACGATGAAACCGGTCCGCCGAACCGTTTTCACCGTACATGTCTGCCCGGGGATTTCTGTATGGTGGCTGTACTCACCATCATACAGAAATCCGCGCGTAAACAATACGCGGGGCGTGTCCACGCCGTCGCCGCGACGATGACGCGGCGACGTGGGCAGCCCTGCCAGTTCAATGCTTCCACGCATGCGTCAAAGTCAATCGACGCATGCGAGGGATGGCGGGCGCTCGGACATGTACGGTAGGTCTGTACAGACGACCAAACATGTCCGAGCGGGCAGGATTTCAGCGGGCTGTTTTAAAACAAGTCCAGAAATATTTGCCCGCTGGAAAAAGGCCCGGCGGGCAAATGTATGCTGGAATCCTGTCCGCTCGGGCCTACACACGACCGAACATGTCTACTGAAACTGGTCCGCGGACCAGTTTCAGCAGACATGTTCGGTCGTGTGTACGGCCCATTAGGCATCTGTTTCAGGAGCAGCTACCAGTCCAATGTGGTAGGCATAAACCTATATTTTAGCAATGGCAGTCATGGGTCTTTCTCTTATTTGGGTCTTTCTACCTCTTTCTCTCTTCCCTTTTTTTAACATACATATTTTTCAAACACAACGTCTCACATCAATCAATGATAGTCATGTGTGTAATAATGGAGAACACTGGACCATATTATAAATATTGAATCTTTAATATTATCCTGATTCTCTGTTTTGTACCATGGAACACCATGGAACTTCAGTGCCTTATATGAGTAAATTCTTTTAAAAAATGCAATAAATATTTACAGTTAAAAAAAAAAAATTCTTACAAAGTTTAAATCGCAATCTATTACTAGCATTGTAATTTGCAACATTACCTACAACATTATCAGGCTTAGAGATAACACAGATATAGGGGCAGATCCACAATGATCTGCCCCGGCGCAGCGTATCTGAGATACGCTACGCCGCCGTAACTTACTTGTGTTTGCTTCGAATCCAGAAAGAATTTGCGCCATAATTTACGGTGGCGTAGTCTATCTCTCACGGCGTAATGACGCGCAATTCAAATGCGGCGAGTAGGGGGCGTGTTTCATTTAAATGAAGCGCGTCCCCGCGCCGAACGAACTGCGCATGCGCCGTCCCTAAATTTCCCACCATGCATTGCGCTAAATGACGTCGTAAGGACGTCATTGTTTTGACGTGGACGTAAATTACGTCCAGCCCGATTCACGGACGACTTACGCAAACGAAATAACATTTTTAAAATTATACGCTGGAACGACGCCCATACTTAACATTGCGTACGCCACCAAATAGCAGCTTTAACTATACGCCGAAAAAAGCCAACTAGAGACGACGTAAAAGAATGCGACGGCCGCTCGTACGTTCGTGGATTATCGCAAATAGCTAATTTGCATACTCAACGCGGAAAAAGAAGGGAACGCCACCCAGCGGACGCCGAAGAATTGCATCTAAGATCCGAAGGCGTACGAAGACGTACGCCTGTCGTCGTATCTTGTTTTGAGGATTCAAAACAAAGATACGACGCAGGAAATTTGAAAGTACGCCGGCGTATCAGTAGATACGCCGGTGTACTCTCTTTGTGGATCTGCCTCAGGGTCTCTATTAGAATCCACATCTAGCTGCATGCCCTGTTGAGGTGTGCTAAAATATTTAACTAGATGTGGACCAAGGACCCAGGTATTAGAAGATTTAGTCTGATGGCCAGTACATCTTCTTTGTGAGCCTGATAGATACAGGATCAGGAGATCAATGAAAATTATATCTATATTATGGACCTGGTCTGCCTAGGAGCAGTATAAAGAGTAGAGTAATACAAATTGAATTCATAGAGAACTGTTTGAGGGTTTTGAGTAAAAAAAAAAAACATAATGCTTTCTGATCTTGGGGATTGCAGTGTGTAAAGGGTGAGTTTTTTGTTTTCTGGTGAGTAGTGTACTTGGGTGATCAAATTGGGCATACAAATTAGCATTGTCCATTGAAGGCTCTTTTCGGCCTTTGTTGCAAGGCACGTGTTAAGTTCCAACCTGGCAGAGTATATCTTAGTGTAACATAATTTTCATACATTTAATAGGCACAAAGTAGAATAAAAACAAAAGGGCTTTTTTAATAACAAAAATAATTAGACATTGTTATACTTTTTACCATTTTTACAAAAAAGTAAAAAAATAAAATCATTAATAAATAAATAATTACTAACTGTTACTATGATTATGTATGTTAATAATTTTGTGAAGAAATTAAAATTACAAGTTGAAAGTTAGGCTAATAGCAGAACCAGTAATAATAATATTAATCACAATAATAACAACTAGAAAGCTTTTATATGATTGTTGTTGTAGTCTCTGCAGTAGATGTGTACTGCGTATGTCTTTCTTCATTAGGCAATGTTATATAAAATACAATAACAATGTTAATTCACTTTTATACTGTTTCATATAATTCTAATAGGCTCTTCAAATACTATACCAAATTACACATTTGAAAATTAGGCTATTTAGACAATGATATCACTTATGAATTTCATTCCCTTTAAACCAAAAAGCTATACTGAACATGTGTTATAGGTATAACTTAACTTTAATTTACTGTATTAATGTTTGCGTGTAAATAAAAAGAAAAACATCAATGTAAAAAACAAGTTACCTCAATACAATTGAATACTGTTAAAAAATAAAGATATTTGTACATATAACATTATTATAGTTACTGTTTAGTGAGATATAGGAAATTATTTATTGTAAAAATAAAAATATATGTTTAGACAGATTGTAAGTAATGTTTGTGCAGTTTTGCAACGATACTAATCCTATATAAAGATATGACTGCCTAAAGCATATTTTTTAATTTTTTTTGGTAAACATAGGAGCATGACTTGTGAATGTCTAATGTTTCTCATCACTGCACAAGATGTTGAATTTTAAAGTAGGGCTCACTAAACTAATTTAAACAGACACTCATGATTTCATTTAATGAAAATGTTAAGGATAAGTTCACCTTTGTACAAAATAATAATAAATACACATCTTTTTGCAGGTACAAAAATGTGCATCTTTTTTTTTGTATTAGGAGCCTGTAAAGCATTGCACCAGAAGTCAGGAGATCCCTGATGCCATGCAGGTCTGCACACTATTAGTGTATCTGCTTACCTGTACATCCCATATGGGTAAGCCAATACTCACTGACAGGAAGACATGAACTACCACAGACCTTCACAGCGCTGTGGTAGTTCATTGTGAACTACAAGCCGACAGTCGCTAAGCCTAAGAGCTCTGTGTATGAATGATGTGGCTGTGTGGGAAGAGCCCCACACTGAGAACGGGTTCGTTTACACTCACCTCTCCCCGTTCTTCAGCTCCTGTGACCCGATCGCGGGACACCCGCAGCGATCGGGTCCATGGGTCCCACAGGCTCGGTCACGGATCTTCGGACCAGGTCACGAGCGTGCCGCCAGGGGAGCACTCAGCCGTGCCATTCTGCCAATGTATATCATCATGCGGCGGTCCTTAAGTGGTTAATATTATTGTGGATGAAATCCAGCTGTAGACTTTTTAACCACTAGAGGGCCGCGCTATAGACGAAAGACGTCCACAGCGCGGCTCCTAAGTGTCGGGTGGACGTCCCTGGACGTCCTGCTATTTACATTCCCCGCACGCGCCGCTGGGGGCGAGTAGCGGGGAAACACTGTGCCCGGCGCATCGCTGAGATGCCGATGCGCGTGCCTGGCGGCCGCGATGTCTGCCAGGTACCCGCGATTGGCGGTGAAAGCAGGGACGTGGAGCTCTGTGTGTAAACCAAAATTGTGTCAAAAGTGTCCCATACGTCCGCCGCAATATCGCAGGCATGACAAAAAAAACGCAGATAGCCGCCATTACTAGTAAAAAAATAAAAATCTATCCCCTATTTTGTAGGCACTATAACTTTTGCGCAAGCCAATCAATATCCGCTTATTGCGATTTTTTTAACAAAAATATGTAGAAAAATACGTATCGGCCTAAACTGAGGATTTTTTTTTTAATTGGGATATTATTATAACAAAAAGTAAAAAATATTGTGTTTTTTTTCAAAATTTTATGTCTTTTTTTGTTTATAGCGCAAAAAATTAAAAATCGCAGAGATGATCAAATACCACCAAAAGAAAGCTCTATTTGTGGGGAAAAAATGATAAAAATATAATTTGGGTACAGTGTTGTATGACCGCGCAATTTTCATTCAAGATGCGTCAGCGCTGAAAGCTGAAAATTGGTCTGGGCACGAAGGGGGTTTAAGTGCCCAGTAATGAAGTGGTTAAAAATAAAATCAACAAAACATTCCCAAAACATAGGGAACAGCAACAACAAATGTAGTTATAAAAAAGGACCGTTGGATCAAATGACAAACAAATGACAGTGAACACAGACAATTATGGTTCAGGTATTTTCATTATCGTTTTAACAAACGAAAACGAATGCGCAGAATCCGAAATCCGAAAGATCCGACATAAAAAAATGCTTTATTTCTGTTTACGTTGCTACAACAGCTCGATATAGATAGGAGATTCGACATGACGCTGACAATACCAATCTGTGTCTATCGAACCTGTGATCAAATGTGCCTAACCTTAACTCTATTAGTCCAAGATTATTCTACATAGAAAGGAAATATTCGACCTAGAGATAAAAGATTCAACATTATAGAGACAGTGTTGAGGTAGACCATTCGACATGAACGACGAAGATTTGACAAGCAGCTAAACTGTACAACGCCACAATCGTACATTTCCAGTCAAATGCTTGGCCTATAGGCTATAGAAGAATTTGAATGTTGGTTGACTAGTAATAATAATTTATAAATACAATTATTACTAGTGTCATACAACATTAGAATTCTTCTATAGCTTTTAGGTGGAACTGTATGATTGTGGTGTCATACAGTTTAGCTGCTCTGTTAAATCTTCTTAGAACATTTGACAGACATCATAAGCCTTAAATGACAGATTCAACCTTCATTAATTCGGATTTTTGAATGAATGCATTTTTTACACAACAAAATATATAAAAACTATTTTCGGGAGTAACTAAATAAAAGTGTTTTTTTGGACGAAAACGAAATTCCGAAACAAAATATTTCAATGTGCACATGTCTAATTTAAAGGATAAGTAAAGGGTCGTTTAACAAAAAAACTTGCCTCCTCTATTCGGTTGGTTTTGCACAGAGTGGCCCCAATTCTCCTCTTCTGGGGTCCCTCAGTGGCACTCCTGGCTCCTCCTCTTCTCGAGTGCCCCATTAGAGAGACGATTTTCCTTGGGACACTCATGCAGGCACGCTACCATGTCCTGATGTTACGTCCATTGGCATTTCTTATGGAAACTATGGTTCACATACCAACTAATTTTTGGGCAGGATTACAGCTATACAAATTTAAATTTTGCCGAAAGTATTTTCTTTAGGATATATTTATTTTTATTCTTTCAGCATAGAATTTGTATTGAACATTTTCAAATACAAGACACAACCAACATGTAGTAGCTAGGCTACGTGATAAATGTACAATTTGTTCTCTCCAATTATATGCAGTGTTTGAGATCTAAAGCCATAGTTGCTTATTCTTTATATGAACAATGTGTAAATAATACACTGGGTTGGCATGAAATCACCAAGTAAAGTGTTTGTACCATCCAGATCATGCGGACCATCCTTTGTCAAAAGTATTTTTTTTAGGTCCCTCCCCCCATATACATTACCAAATCTTGCATTGAGTCCCTCCAAAGAGATGTGAACAAATGTGTTTGGCGTTCTAAGAAACCAAGATTTCATCAATCTTTTCTATATAGGCCTCAATCTCTTGGTGTCCTAGGCCTACCTAACCTATGGCTATACTATCTGGCAGTGAGATTCACTCAAACTTCACAATGGCATGCTCTATGGGGGGACATCCCCTGGCTATCATTTGAAACATATTCCATTTCCACATGTCACCTTTCAGGCCTATTGTGGTCTATGTTCATGCAGGCAAGCCTTATCTCCCCCTCAATAGAATCATAGCCCAAACTCTCTGTAAAGGAACGTTCCACAGTCCGCTTGAGTGCTCCCGTCATATACTGCTTCCTATCAGTCTGGATATAGATATCAGATATTCCAGCTGCTCACAAGCACACAACGAGACAAGACTTGTTTGTCTGCTGAACATTGAGTGTTTAATAGAACCAAGAATACAACCTTGTATACAGTTTAAAGAGGAGGTTACCAGAACATAAATTAACATGAGCTAATTAACTAATCATTTACCCAGACTAGGCGACTCATAGATATGATCTTTCAGGGTAGATGTCACATCTCCTCGCTCACCTGCTATACAATACACATTATATCATAAGTGTAAACACAGGACATCTTCACACAATAGCAAGGTCAATTGGCACAAAGAACAGACAGATGGCTGGAGGTGATGGCATTAGCATCTAACAGTATGTGTCCCAACATTATGAATGAGTCACTCTTACAATTAACCCGTTGAGTTCAGAATCAACAAACAGTAAATAGTTCTTTACAGATATCCTGGAATATATTGTGGATAATAATTACTTATTAATCCCATCTCAGGTAGTCCAAGATATAATTTCTCAGTCAAGCAATGCCCCTAGTGGATAATTTTAGACATAAGAGGGTCCGGGGGGATGTCCCGGGTAAGTCTGTCACACTCTCCACATTTGGGGGCAGATCCACGTACCTTTGCGCCGGGCGCAGTGAATCTCAGATACACTACGCCGCCGTAACTTGTTTTTTTTTCGAATACTGAAAGAATTTGTGCCGTAAGTTACGGCGGCGTAGTGTATCTCTGGTGGCGTAAGGGCGCGGAATTCAAATGGATGTAATGGGGGCGTGTTTTATGTAAATACGTTGTGACCCGATGTAAACAATGTTTTTTTTTAACGTCGTCCGTGGGGGTATCCCAGTGCGCATGCTCGAAATTAAACCGGAACCAGCCAATGCCTACGACGGTGATGTCATTCTACGCAAATTCCTATTCTCGAACGACTTACGCAAACAACGTAAAAAATTCAAAATTGGACGCGGGAACGACGGCCATACTTAACATTGAGTACGACTCAGAATAGCAGCTTTAACTATACGCTGGAAAAAGCCGAACGCAAACAACGTAAAAACAATGCGCCGGCCGGACATACGTTCGTGGATCGGCGTAACTAGCTAATTTGCATACTCAACGCGGAATTCGACGGAAACGCCACCTAGCGGCCGCCAAAAAATTGCAGCTTAGATCCGACGGCGTACTAAGACGTACGCCTGTCGGATCTAGCCGAGATGCCGTCGTATCTTGTTTTGTGAATACAAAACAAAGATACGACGCACAAAATTTGAAATTACGTGGCGTATCAAGGGATACGCCGCCGTAATTTCTTTGTGGATCTGCCCCATGGTCTCTATACAAAAATAAGTTTAATTTAGTCTCTTCAGTAGCACCCCTTTCTTCCTTTTTAGGTAATCCTAACTTCCACGAAGCCTTTAAAAACAGAGACAACTTTACATATTTAGTCCTCACGTGGGTTAACTATGTTAAAATCCCTAAAATCAGATACCCACTTTTAAACGTTCCAACAACATCAATCAGAATGTAACTTACTGTATTTGCTGGCGTATAAGACTACCTTTTACACTTAAAAAAAACTGGCCAAAAAGCAGGGGTCGTCTTATACGCCGGGTCAGCTGCTCGGATGCCTGCTGGATGTGCGGTAATACTGTATGTAGCTTTGGCTACATACAGTATATACCGCTAAGCCAATCTCGGTAAACGATGTATTCAAATGAATACAGAGCCTGCACGGATTGGGGTAACAACCTCTGCCAATCCGAGTACCTACATACAGATTGGCTTTGAGAGTCAGAGAGGCGTGGGCTAATGATGTTACAGCCTCTGCCAATCCAAGCAGGCTTTGTATTTATTAATAGAATACATCACTCACCGTGATTGGCTCCATCTCCAGCAATAATAAAGAAGATTATGGCTCCAGAAGAAAGAAATATGAAGCATCGGAATGGGGGTCATCTTATACGGTGAGTACAGGCAAAAAAATCTTAAACAAAAATTAAATTAGGGGGTCGTCTTATACGCCTGGTCGCCTTATACGCCGGCAAATACGGTACCTTATTTTGAGCTGTTTAGAGGCTTCCAAATCAAGAATTGTTGTGTAGTGGTCTTTGAAATAAATTTTTATATAAGATACATGAGATATTCGTTTTTTTTATTTTGTAATAGTGATTGCTCATTAAAGTCCCGTATGCAATATACTCAAATTGAACTTATTTATGAATCCCTTTATAGAGAGAGTGGTATTATATAACATATTTAAGGCTACCTTAATGAAGGCTCTCTCACAGAGAAATCTAAACAGATGACCCAACCAAAAGCTAAAACAGGTCTTACATTTTCACCTCCTGAATGGGAAGAGATGCTCAGTAATGTAAAAAATAAGGCTTTTCTGTTATCCACTTAAGGACCGCCTAACGCCGATATACGTCGGCAGAATGGCACGGCTGGGCACAAGCACGTACCTGTACGTCCTCTCTAAGTCTGAAGCTCCATGACCGCGGCCATGGGACCCGCGGACTCGATTGCCGCCGGAGTCCTGCGATCAGTCACAGGAGCTGAAGAACGGGGAGAGGTGTGTGTAAACACACCTCCATTCTTCACAGTGGCAGTGTCACTGATCGTCTGTTCCCTGATATAGGGAAAGACGATCAGTGATGTCACAAGTCCAGCCCCGCCCCGCTACAGTTAGAAACACACATGAGGTCACACTTAACCCCTACAGCGCCCCCTAGTGGTTAACTTCTAAACTGCAATTGTCATTTTCACAAACATCAATGCATTTTTAGAGCACTTTTTGCTGTGATAATGACAATGGTCCCAAAAATGTGTCAAAATTGTCCGATGTGTCCGCCATTATGTCGCATTCAAAATCACTGATCGCTACCATTAGTAGTAAAAAAAAAAAATATTAATAAAAATGCCATAAAACTATCCCCTATTTTGTTAACGCTATAAATTTTGCGCAAACCAAATCGTTAAACGCTTATTGCGATTTTTTTTACCAAAAATAGGTAGAAAAACACGTATCGGTCTAAACTGAGGAAAAAAAATCTTTTTTTAATATCTTTTTTTTATTTATTATAGCAAAAAGTAAAAAATATTGCAGTTTTTTTCAAAAATGACACTCTATTTGTGTTTATAGCGCAAAAAATAAAAAACGCAGAGGTGATCAAATACCACCAAAATAAATCTCTATTTGTGGGAAAAAAAGGACGGCAATTTTATTTGGGAGCCACATCTCATGACCACGCAATTGTCAGTTAAAGCGACGCAGTGCCAAATCGCAAAAAGGGGCCTGGTCCTTTACCTGCATATTGGTCTGGGTCTTAAGTGGTTAAAAGACTCTTCTGTCTTTTTAAATGAATTGTGAGACAAAGTTCATGGATCAGCACGAATCAAACCATGTGATTCATTATACACACAAAAATAGGAAAATAAATACAATAGTTGTACATTAATACAAAATAACTGTAATTTTAAATAAGTTCAAAGATATGAGAAAGTTCTTTAAGACATGTGAGACCATGTGCTTCTGGAATTCAAAGATAGCCGATTAACCCTTTGTGTGCAGAAGAAAGTCTGTATGCTGTTGAAGTAGATGTGATGTAGATGGCAGGCAGGCAGTTAAGAAAGGCTGCTTTCAGCTAAAGCCTTTTATAAAATTATAAACTTTATAAACACTCCTAGAATACTCCTACTTCTACTCCCCTCTGAGGGCGGGGGCTAAAAGTAAGAATATGAGGAATATGAGACCAAACATCTGACTTAATTACGGTAGCCTCAGAGACAGGAAGTGGGTGAGGGGCCTAATAATTAGAAATCCCATCCCAGTGTGTCTAACTAACAACAGGCACAGGAAGTCGGGGATGCCATTCAGACAGCCTTAGAATGCATCTTTCAAACAAAATATCAGTTAACGTATGATACATTTATGAAGCTATAAAAACTTAGAATATCCATCACATGTCTTGACAGCTTCTTGAAGTTGAGAAGTAACAATAAAGCCCTGTACACACGATCGGTTCGTCTGATGAAAACGGTCCGATCGACCATTTTTATCGGACGAACCGATCGTGTGAGGGCCCCATCGTTTTCTTTTACCATCGGTGAAAAAACTTAGAACCTGTTTTAAAATGATCTGTTGGTTAAAAATCCGATAGAAAAAAACGATTGTCTGTGGGCAAGTCCATCGGTTAAAAATCCACGCATGCTCAGAATCAAGTTGACGCATGCTCGGAAGCATTGAACTTCATTTTTCTCAGCACGTTGTAGTGTTTTACGTCACTGCGTTCTGACATGAACAGATTTTTAACTGATGGTGTGTAGGCAAGACTGATGAAAGTCAGATTCATCGGATATCTGATGAAAAAATCCATCGGTACGTTTCATCGGATGAACCGATCGTGTGTACGTGGCATTACAGTAACAGTTCAAATGTTACATCTGTTAATTATAAACTCGAAGTCTGACATTCATACAATTATAATTATAGGGAATTCATACTCTGAATAATGTATAATAAAGCCAAATACAATTTTAGATATTAGGAATATAACATTCCACTCTGAAATATGAATAAATATGAATAATAATCATATTTTCAATTTAATCCATTCAAACCCATTCATATTACAAACACTCTGAATTTGATCCAATAACTCCAAATGTTTTGTCATTTGTAACTGAATTTGCAACTCCAGAACCCATTCTCCTTTTAAAGGGGTTGTAAAGGTAATTTTTTTTTTACCCTAAATAGCTTCCTTTACCTTAGTGCAGTCCTCTTTCACTTACCTCATCCATCCACTTACCTCTTTCTTTTAAATGTCCTTATTTCTTATGATAAATCCTCACTTCCTGTTCTTCTGTCTGTAACTCCACACAGTAATGCAAGGCTTTCTCCCCAGTGTAGAGAAAGCCTCTTGAGGGAGGAGTGGGCGAGCAGGAGTGTCAGGATGCCCACTAACACACAGCTCCTTTCTCTATCTGCAAAGTAGAGAGCGTCTTGACCCTCCTGTTCGCCCCCTCAAGAGGCTTTCTCCACACCAGGGAGAAAGCCTCCCATTATTGTGTGTAGTTACAGACAGAAGAACAGGTGAGGATTTCTCAGAAGAAATAAGGACATTTGAAAGCAAAATCAAAAGATGAGGTAAGTGAAGGAGGACTGCACTACAGTAAGGGAAGCTATTTAGGGAAAAATGTTTTTACCTTTACAACCCCTTTAAGCTTATTTTGCAACATATCATCACCTTTCTTAATTTATTTTTCTAATTTGCTTATACAATGTTTTCATTCTAAACATTAAACATAATTGATATATAATGCATAACATAATGATAATAAAAATAATAACTATAGGATGCAATAAAATATTTCCTGCTGCAGAAGTAGGTTTTTCCCCAAATTGATATACTAGTTCTGATTTTTTTCCACCAATTGTTACCTGCAAAGTCTGACCATTGATGATCTATTTCTTGTAAATTTCCTAGTTCATGCCTAAACAATATCTCTGCATTCTGAAGTTCTTTAGCTAAAGCCATTAATGAACCTTTTAACCTTTTAAATTACATTTGCCCATTCATTAGGCATGTGCAAAAGGGAAAAATTTGTTTCATTTCGTTTTAATTTGTTATTTAATTCATTTCGTTAAGTTATATTAGTTACATGTGTTAAATTCGTTTTCAGAATTTGTTCGTTTTCGACCGAATTTCGAAAAATCCGGTCGAATTCTAAAATATTTAGACCGTTTTCAGAATTCGTTCGTTTTCGACCAAATTTCGACATTCATACAATTATAATTATAGGGAATTCATACTCTGAATAATGTATAATAAAGCCAAATACAATTTTAGATATTAGGAATATAACATTCCACTCTGAAATATGAATAAATATGAATAATAATCATATTTTCAATTTAATCCATTCAAACCCATTCATATCACAAACACTCTGAATTTGATCCAATAACTCCAAATGTTTTGTCATTTGTAACTGAATTTGCAACTCCAGAACCCATTCTCCTTTTAAAGGGGTTGTAAAGGTAATTTTTTTTACCCTAAATAGCTTCCTTTACCTTAGTGCAGTCCTCTTTCACTTACCTCACCCATCCACTTACCTCTTTCTTTTAAATGTTCTTATTTCCCCAAATTGATATACTAGTTCTGATTTTTTTCCACCAATTGTTACCTGCAAAGTCTGACAATTGGTGATCTATTTCTTGTAAATTTCCTAGTTCATGCCTAAACAATATCTCTGCATTCTGAAGTTCTTTAGCTAAAGCCATTAATGAACCTTTTAACCTTTTAAATTACATTTGCCCATTCATTAGGCATGTGCAAAAGGGAAAAATTTGTTTCGTTTCGTTTTAATCCGTTATTTAATTCATTTCGTTAAGTTAGATTTGTTACATGTGTTAAATTCGTGTTAAATTCGTTTTCAGAATTCGTTCGTTTTCGACCGAATTTCGAAAAATCCGGTCGAATTCTAAAATATTTAGACCGTTTTCAGAATTCGTTCGTTTTCGACCAAATTTCGAAAAATCCAGTCGAATTCGAAAATATTTCGACCGGATTAGAAAACAAAGAGTCTCTTTTTGAATAGAATTTGTTTTTGAATTCGATTCGAATTTTTTTTTTTTTTTTTTTATTTCGATCAAATTTTTTTTTTTTTTTCGAATTCCGATCGAATATCGTCCGCAGGTTTTCGATTCGGAATCGAAAACGTTCGTTCGGATTCGGTAAATTCATTAATATTGCAATTCGGGAATTCGTATGCATCCGAATGTCCGAATAATGAAAAATTTGTCCGAATTTCGATTCGGAACGAAACGAAATGCACATGCCTAGAATTCATCTATCTGAGATAAATTGTATTGTGAAGGAAGAGCACTTATATTTTTCAGAAGAATATTTGTTAAATTTGTTCTCAACTCATTAATAGGGTTGAGCGAACCCGAACTGTAAAGTTCGGGTTCGATACGGACTTCGTTTTTTTTTTTGCTCCCGAACCCGAATAATTGGAAAAAGTTTGGGTTAGGGTTTGGAGTTCGGCTATTTTATGGAGCGCTGCACGGCAGCCAATCGCATATATCGGATAGAGGCACACATCACAGCTCGTGACTCTGCATTAGCTACTGTAGGCAGAGGCTGCTGCTGATTGAGGGACAGTGTCAGAGAGGTGTATCCTGCATCAGAAATCTACACAAGCACTGTTTATTTCTGTGCAATCTGCATCTTATAGTTTAGGGAGAGGTTCCAGCTATTTGCTATAGGGACAGGCTGCTGTTGATTGAGGGACAGTGTCAGAGAGGTGTATCCTGTTTCAGAAATCTACACAAGCACTCTTTATTTCTGTGAGATCTGCATCTTATAGTTTAGGGAGAAGTTCCAGCTATTTGCTATAGGGACAGGCTGCTGTTGATTGAGGGACAGTGTCAGAGAGGTGTATCCTGCTTCAGAAATGTACACAAGCACTGTTTATTTCTGTGAGATCTGCATCTTATAGTTTAGGGAGAGGTTCCAGCTATTTGCTATAGGGACAGGCTGCTGTTGATTGAGGGACAGTGTCAGAGAGGTGTATCCTGCTTCAGAAATCTACACAAGCACTGTTTATTTCTGTGAGATCTGCATCTTATAGTTTTAGGGAGAGGTTCCAGCTATTTGCTATAGGGAAAGCAATCTATAGGTGACTCTCTGTATATTTCACCAGCACTGCACCTGTCACCACCTGTGATATACTGTGTGTGTCCAGTACATAGTTTAGGGAGAGGTTCCAGCTATTTGCTATAGGGGCAGCAATCTATAGGTGACTCTCTGTATATTTCACCAGCACTGCACCTGTCACCACCTGTGATATACTGTGTGTGTCCAGTACATAGTTTAGGGAGAGGTTCCAGCTATTTGCTATAGGGACAGCAATCTATAGGTGACTCTCTGTATATTTCACCAGCACTGCACCTGTCACCACCTGTGATATACTTTGTGTGTCCAGTACATAGTTTAGGGAGAGGTTCCAGCTATTTCCTATAGGGACGGCAATCTATAGGTGACTCTCTGTATATTTCACCAGCACTGCACCTGTAGCCGCCACTACTTTTCCAGGCGAGCCATCCCTTCCCTTCACAACCAAGTGGGGGACAAAATCAGGTGTGCACTGCGCAACGCCATCTGTGCCAAGGTCCACCTAACTACGGATACGTGGACCAGTAAGCACGGTCAGGGATGTTATATCTCCCTAACAGCGCACTGGGTAAATGCAGTGGCGGCTGGGCCTGAGGCGGATAGCAGTTTGGCGCATGTCCTTCCACCACCGAGGATTGCAGGGCGCTTCAGTTTGCCTCCTGTTCCTAACTCCTCCTACTCCGCTTCCTCATCCAAATTCACCACCAACTTCAGCACAGCCATGGCTAAACGCCAGCAGGCAGTTTTAAAACTTTCCTGTTTGGGGGAAAAACCACACACCGCGCAGGAGTTGTGGAGGGACATGGAACAACAGACCGATGAGTGGTTGGCGTCAGTGAGCCTCAAGCCGTGCCTGGTGGTGTGCGATAATGGGCAAAATCTCGTAGAAGCTCTGGGCCTAGCCGGTTTGACGCACATCCCTTGCCTGGCGCATGTGCTGAATTTGGTGGTGCAGAGTTTCCTGAAAACTTACCCCGATATGCCACAGCTGCTGCAGAAAGTGCGGGCCGGACTGTGCGAGCAGCAGCAGACGATAGTGGAGTTTCAGCTGCAGCACACACGCGTGAGTCGCTCTGCGGAACAGAACCACTTCACCACCAATAACTGGGCCTCCATGCGAAACCTGTGTGCCTTGTTGCGCTGTTTCGAGTACTCCACCAACATGGCCAGTGCCGATGGCGCCGCTCTCAGCGTGACTATCCCACTTCTATGCCTCCTTGAAAAAACGCTACGGGCGATGATGGAAGAGGATGTGGCACAGGAGGAGGAAGAGGAGAAATCGGGATCATTTTCAAGGCTTTCAGGGCAGCCATTCACAAGTGGCTCCGAGGGTGGGTTCATGCACCAACAAAGGCCAGGTACACAATTGTCCAGCAAGGGCACAGTTCTGGAGGATGACGCGGTGGAGGATGAGGAGGAGGAAGACATGGAGGAGGAGGAGGAACCATGTTCACAGCAGGATGGCATCCAGACCAGCTCATGGCCATCACTGGTGCGTGGCAGGGGGGATACAGAGGACACAGATGATACACCTCCCACAGAGGACAGCTTTTCGTTGCCTCTGGGCAGCCTGGCACACATGAGCAATTACATGCTGCAGTGTATCCGCAACGACCGGCGTGTTTCGCACAGTTTAACAGGTGCTGATTACTGGGTGGCCACGCTGCTGGATCCCCGTTACAAGGACAATGTACCATCCTTAATTCCCTCACTGGAGCGTGAACGCAAGATGCGCGAGTACAAGCGCATGCTGGTAGACGCGCTGCTGGTGCAATTCCCACCTGGCAGCGGGGGCACAGTGGAAGCACAAGGCGAAGGCAGAGGAGGAGGAAGAGGTCGCCAACGCAGCAGGGGCACTGCTTGCACCTCAGAAGGCAGGGTTAGCATGGCCGAAATGTGGAAAAGCTTTGTCAGCACGCCACAACAAACAGCACCACCAGCTGATATGGAAAGTTTTAGCAGGAGGCAGCATTTCAGCAACATGGTGGAGCAGTATGTGCGCACACGCCTACGCGTACTGAATGACGGCTATGCCCCCTTAAACTTCTGGGTCTCCAAATTGGGCACATGGCCTGAGCTTGACCTTTACGCCTTGGAGGTGCTGGCCTGCCCTGCGGCCAGTGTATTGTCTGAACGTGTATTTAGCACGGCAGGGGGCGTTATCACAGACAAATAGGGATGAGCCGAACATACCCGGGTTAGGTTCGCACCAGAACGTTCGAACAGACCGCGGGTTCGCACGAACATTTAGAACCCTATTGAAGTCTATGGGACTCGAACGTTCGAATTCAAAAACGCTCATTTTAAAGACCAATATTCAATTTAATGTTGGAAAACATCTTTCAGAACACGGGTCTTGCCCCAGGGAACATGTATCAATGGAAAAAAAAGTTTTAAAAACGGCCGTTTTTTCTGGAGCAGCGATTTTAATGATGCTTAAAGTGAAAAAAAATACCTGTGATATACTGTGTGTGTCCAGTACATAGTTTAGGGAGAGGTTCCAGCTATTTGCTATAGGGATAGCAATCTATAGGTGACTCTCTGTATATTTCACCAGCACTGAACCTGTCACCACCTGTGATATACTGTGTGTGTCCAGTACATAGTTTAGGGAGAGGTTCCAGCTATTTCCTATAGGGACAGCAATCTATAGGTGACTCTCTGTATATTTCACCAGCACTGCACCTGTCACCACCTGTGATATACTGTGTGTGCCCAGTACATAGTTTAGGAAGAGGTTCCAGCTATTTTCTATAGGGACATAAATATATAGGTGACTCTCTGCATATTTCACCAGCACTGCACCTGTCACCACCTGTGATATACTGTCTGTACAGTACATTGTTTAGGGCTAGGTTCCTGCTTCTTGCTATAGGGACAGACATATATAGGTGACTCTGCCTATTTCACCAGCACTCCACCTGTCCCCTGTGATATACTGTCTGTGCAGTACATTGTTTAGGGCTAGGTTCCTGCTTCTTGCTATAGGGACATAATTATATAGGTGAATCTCTGCATATTTCACCAGCACTCCACCTGTCCCCTGTGATATACTGTCTGTCCAGTACATTGTTTAGGGCTAGGTTCCTGCTTCTTGCTATAGGTAGAGAAATATATAGGTGAATCTCTGCATATTTCACCAGCACTCTACCTGTCCCCTGTGATATACTGTCTGTGCAGTACATTGTTTAGGGCTAGGTTCCTGCTTCTTGCTATAGGGAGAGAAATATATAGGTGAATCTCTGCCTATTTCACCAGCACTCCACGTGTCCCCTGTGATATACTGTCTGTGCAGTACATTGTTTAGGCCTAGGTTTCTGCTTCTTGCTATAGGGAGAGAAATATATAGGTGAATCTCTGCCTATTTCACCAGCACTCCACCTGTCCCCTGTAATATACTGCCTGTGCAGTACATTGTTTAGGGCTAGGTTCCTGCTTCTTGCTATAGGGACAGAATTATATAGGTGAATCTCTGCATATTTCACCAGCACTCCACCTGTCCCCTGTGATATACTGTCTGTCCAGTACATTGTTTAGGGCTAGGTTCCTGCTTCTTGCTATAGGTAGAGAAATATATAGGTGAATCTCTGCATATTTCACCAGCACTCTACCTGTCCCCTGTGATATACTGTCTGTGCAGTACATTGTTTAGGGCTAGGTTCCTGCTTCTTGCTATAGGGAGAGAAATATATAGGTGAATCTCTGCCTATTTCACCAGCACTCCACCTGTCCCCTGTGATATACTGTCTGTGCAGTACATTGTTAAGGGCTAGGTTCCTGCTTCTTACTATAGGTAGAGAAATATATAGGTGAATCTCTGCATATTTCACCAGCACTCCACGTGTCCCCTGTGATATACTGTCTGTCCAGTATATTGTTTAGGGCTAGGTTCCTGCTTCTTGATATAGGGAGAGAAATATATAGGTGAATCTCTGCCTATTTCACCAGCACTCCACCTGTCCCCTGTGATATACTGTCTGTGCAGTACATTGTTTAGGGATAGGTTCCTGCTTCTTGCTATAGGGAAATAATTATATAGGTGAATCTCTGCATATTACACCATATTACACTATTGTTGTATTTAAAAAAACACCCATTTAGGGCAAGATCCTACATTTGAGAAATGTTGAGGCCAGGAGCAGAACAGGCAGTAGTAGATTGGATTGCTGACAGTGCCTCCAGTTCCTTCACATTGTTTTCCAACCAGTCTTGTGCTGAAAGTTCAGAGTTGGCGCCTGCACCAATACTCTGCAATACCCTCGCACCAATACTCTGCAATACCCCCAAACCATACTCTGCAGTACCCCCGCACCAATACTCTGCAATACCCCCCGCACCAATACTCTGCAATACCCCCGCACCAATACTCTGCAATACCCCCCCGCACAATACTCTGCAATACCCCCGCACAATACTCTGCAATACCCCCGCACCAATACTCTGCAATACCCCCACACCATACTCTGCAGTACCCCCGCACCAATACTCTGCAATACCCCCCGCACAATACTCTGCAATACCCCCCGCACAATACTCTGCAATACCCCCGCACAATACTCTGCAATACCCCCGCACAATACTCTGCAATACCCGGGAAAAAAATGCGTTTTAACCACTTCCTGCCTGCCGGCCGTCATATGACGTCCTTGATTTTGTGCAGGGATATCTGAATGATGCCTGCAGCTACAGGCATCATTCAGATATCCACTTTTTCAGTCGGCGATTCTCTACACCATAAGAATAATCTTATCGGCTGTTCCGCCTCTTGATTGTTCTTACGGGAGGCGAAAGGGGACGTCCCCCCTCCCTTCTCCCTCCGGTGCTTCTTCCGACTCACCGCTACGATCGAAGCCAGGATCGTTTTTTTTTTCCAGGCTTCCCAGCCTAGAGGTGAGATGTGGGGTCTTATTGACCCAATATCTCACTGTAAAGAGGACCTGTCATGCTATATTCCTATTATAAGGGATGTTTACATTCCTTATAATAGGAATAAAAGTGATAAAAACATTTATTTTTGGGGAAAAACATGTCAACCTAAAATAAATAAAGTAAAATGAACAATAAAAAAAAAAAAAAAAAAAATTAAAGCGCCCCTGTTCCCGTGTGCTTGTATACAGAAGCGACCGCACTCGTAAGTCCCGCCCACATATGAAAACGGTGTTCAAACCACACATGTGAGGTATCGCTGCAAACGTTAGAGTGAGAGCAATAATTATAGCCCTAGACCTCCAACTAAAAAGATGTAACCAGTAAAAATATTTAAAGCGTCACCTATGGGGATTTTTAAGTAGCGAAGTTTGACGCCATTCCACAAGCGTGTGCAATTTTGAAGGGTGACATGTTGGGTATCTATTGACTCGGCGTAACTTCATCTTTCATATTATGCAAAAACATTGGGCTAACTTTAACCACTTACTCCCCGGACCATATTGCTGGTCAAAGACCAGAGCACTTTTTGCGATTCGGGACTGCGTCGCTTTAACTGACAATTGCTCGGTCATACGACGTGGCTCCCAAACAAAATTGGCGTCCTTTTTTTCCCACAAATAGAGCTTTCTTTTTGTGGTATTTGATCACCTCTGCGGTTTTTATTTTTTGCGCTATAAACAAAAATAGAGCGACAATTTTGAAAAAAATGAATATTTTTTACTTTTTGCTGTAATAAATATCCCCCAAAAATATATAAAAAAAAAAAAATTTCCTCAGTTTAGGCCGAGACGTATTCTTCTACGTATTTTTCATAAAAAAATCGCAATAAGCGTTTATTGATTGGTTTGCGCAAAAGTTATAGCGTTTACAAAATAGGGGGTATTTTTATGTCATTTTTATTAATATATTTTTTTACTAGTAATGGCGGCGATCAGCGATTTTTTTTCGGTACCGCGACATTATGGCGGACACTTTGGACACTTTTGACACATTTTTGGGACCAGTGGCATTTTTATAGCGATCAGTGCTATAAAAATGCATTGGATTACTATAAAAATGCCACTGGCAGTGAAGGGGTTAACACTAGGGGGCGGGGAATGGGTTAAGTATGTCCCTGGGTGTGTTCTTACTGTGGGGGGGTGGCCTCACTAGGGGAAACACTGATCCTCTGTTCATACATTGTATGAACAGAAGATCAGCATTTCCCCTGCTGACAGGACCGAGAGCTGTGTGTTTACACACACAGCTCCCGGTCCCCGCTCTGTAACGAGCGATCGCGTGTGCCCGGCGGCGATCGTGCCCACCGGGCACACGCACGGGAGTCGGGGGCGAGCGGGGGGCATGCGCCTCCGGCGGCGCGCACACGCCCCTAGTGGCCGCTCTAAGAGCTGACGTTATACTACGTGCTCTTGCCCAGGAGAGCCGACCTGCCGCCGTAGAATGACGGCGGCTGGTCGGCAATTAGTTAATGTTTTTTTTTTTAAAGCACAAAACCGTTTTATTCCCAAAAAAAACGCATTCGAAAAATTGCTGCGAAAATAACGTGCGCGATAAAAAGTTGCAACCACCGCCATTGTATTCTCGAGGGTTTTTGCTAAAAAAACATATATAATGTTTTGGGGTTCTATGTAATTTTCTAGCAAATAAATGATGATTTTTCCATGTAGGAGGGGAATGTCAGAATTGGTCTGGGTGTTCCAGAACGCCTGATGGTGTTCCCTGCATGTTGGGCCTCTGTATGTGACCACGCTGTGTAAAAGTCTCACACATTTGGTATCGCCACAGGAATAGCAGACCTGCGAATATGAACATTTTGTGAAAAAAAAATCTTGATTTTGCAAAGAATTGTGGGAAAAAATGGCAACTTAAAAAAACTCACCATGCCTCTTTCTAAATACCTTGGAATGTCTTCTTTCAAAAAAGGGGTCATTTGGGGGGTATTTGTACTTTGCTGGCATGTTAGGGTCTCAAGAAACGAGAGGCCATCAGTACATCAGATGTGTTCAAATTGATCAATTTTCAGTAATTGGTACCATAGCTTGTAGACCCTATAACTTTCACCCAGACTAAATAATAAACAATTTTTTTTTTACCAAAGATATGTAGCAGTATACATTTTAGGCCAAATTTATGAAGAAAAAATACCTTTTTGCAAAATTTTATAATAGAAATGAAGAACAATTTATTTTTTTACAAAATGTTCTTTCTTTTTTCATTTATAGCGAAAAAAATAAAAACCGCAGAGGTGATCAAATACCACCAAAAGAAAGCTCTATTTGTTGGAAAAAAAGGACAAAAATTTAATTTGGTTACAGTGTTGTATGACTGAGTTATTGTCATTCAAAATGTGAGAGCACCGAAAGCTGAAAATTGGTCTGGTGATTAAGGGGGTTTTCGTGCCCGGTGGTCAAGTGGTTAAAAACCAAAACCTGCTGTGTTGGCTACCTCCTCCTCCTCCACCGCCGCTTCCACCTACACCGCCACATCCACCTCAACCTCCTAGGTCAAAATGATTTTATTTTTTTATTCCTTTTTTTATGTTATTTTAAGTTATTTCCCTATCCACATTTATTTCCAGAGTACTTGCCATGCTCTTCCCGACATTTTGCTGCCATTTGCAGCCCTCCAGTCCTTTCCTTTAGTTTTTTAGAGATATTTTTGTAGTCAAAAGTCCGGGTCCCCATTGACTTTAATGGGGTTCGGGTCAAAGTTCTGGTCGGGTTTGGTCCCGAACCCAAACTTTTTTTTCAAAGTCCGGGTTCGGGTCCGAACCCGGACATCCAGGTGTCCGCTCAACTCTACTCATTAACATTTATCGCCACTGAGTCTCCTTCTATACAATACAATTGATTTAGGTTTTCTGTATTTGTACAAGAGGAGAAGAAAGTTGTAACCCTCCTGTCATGATTTGAAAACAAACCTTCTTTTTATCTACAAGAGTAATTAATTCAGAAGTCATTTCAACCTTTTTTATTCTTGCTGAACATAATGTATGATTATGATAACAAGAATGAAATATACTTTTGTCTTGATTAGGTAAACAAATAACTTTAGATTGGAATTTTAAACATATTGACGGATCTAATTGTTCTGATTCAAAATTATCCCTGTTAAACACAAAGGGGTAGATCCACAAAGAAAGTACGCCGGCGTATCTATTGATACGCCAGCGTAATTTCAAAATTCCTGCGTCGTATCTTTGTTTTGAATCCTGAAAACAAGATACGACGGCATCTGGGTTGGATCCAACAGGCGTACGTCTTCGTACGCCTTCGGATCTTAGATGCAATTTTTCGACGTCCGCTAGGTGGTGTTCCCATTGTAATCCGCGTCGAGTATGCAAATTAGCTATTTCCGACGATCCATGAACGTACGAGTGGCCGTCGCATTTTTTTACGTCGTTTCCGTTCGGCTTTTTCCGGCGTATAGTTAAAGCTGCTATCTGGTGGCGTACTCAATGTAGGTATGGCTTTATTTATTTATTTAATGAAATGGGACCGACTCCCTAGGAGCAGGCTTCACACCCTAGCACCACCCCAGGTACCGTAGGTGGAAGTGGACGTGAGCCATGCTAATGAGGCGTGACCCCATGCAAATGATGGGCCAAGCGTCATAGAAGTACTTAAAATGAACGGTGCATGCGCCATCCCATTGCCGCATCACAGTGCGCATGCTCAGAATCATGTCAAAACAAGTGCCTAAGATGCGTTGAATCACTGCCTACGACGTGAACGTAACCTACACCTAGTCGTATTCACGTACAGTGTAAACGACAAAAGATACAGTAGGTGTTTGTGATATTGTGTTTTTAGCACGACAGCATCGTGCTGATTCTCGGCGACATGGTGCCGAGATCTCGCCGACATCTCGCACTCACTGGAATAGTGACAGCACATCCCAGCAAGCGCGTCATAGAAGCGACGGGAGATCCGACTTGGATTCCCGCCAATTCTACACGTGTGCGGCGTTTGTTATGAATCCTGAGGGGGAAGTCCCCGCCGGATTTTAAATAAAAATCCAGCATGGGTTCCCCCTCAGGAGCATACCGGGCCCTTAGGTCTGTTATGAGTTGTAAGGAGAGCCCCCCTACGCCGAAAAAAACGGCATAGGAGGTCCCCCTACAATCCATACCAGACCTGTATCCAAAGCACGCTACCCGGCCGGCCAGGAAGGGAGTGGGGACGAGCGAGCGCCCCCCCCCCTCCTGAGCCGTACCAGGCTGCATGCCCTCAACATGGGGGGGTTGGGTGCTCTGGGGCAGGGGGGCGCACTGCGGGGCCCCCCCACCCCAGAGCACCCTGTCCCCATGTTGATGAGGACAGGGCCCCTTCCCGACAACCCTGGCCGTTGGTTGTCGGGGTATGCGGGCGGGAGGCTTATTGGAATCTGGGAGCCCCCTTTAATAAGGGGGCCCCCAGATACCGGCCCCCCACCCTAAGTGAATGGATATGAGGTACATCGTACCCCTAACCATTCACCTGTAGGAAAAATGTCAAAGTTAATAAACACACCACACAAGGGTTTTTAAAATAATTTATTTTTCTGCTCCGGAGGCTCCCCCTGTCTTCTTTATTAGCTCTTTTACCAGGGGGAGCTTCTTCTTTGACGTCTTCGGGTGGGTGGGGGCCGCCGTCTGGTTCTCTTCCACCGCCGGGGGGGGGCGCTTTTTTCTTCTTCCGCTATCCCGACGGGTCTTCTCCGCTATCCGGGGGGTCTTCTCAACTCTCCGGGGGTCTCCTTCTATGTTCGCCGCTCTCCGCTGTTGACTCGGCGCATCCCGGTTCTTCCTCTCGCTGTCCGGTGCCTTCTTCTTCCGTGCTGTACGTCTTCTTCTCCTTCCGTGCTGTGAGTTCTTCTTCCGTGCTGTGACGTCATGTTCTTCACTTCTCTTCTTCTCCCGATGTTGACACGTCGCCTTTCCTCGCTGCAATGACGGATGCGCGGCTTGCATTGGACCTATATAGACCTCACAATCCCATCATGCTCTGTCATGCCACGTGGGTAGGTATCACATGGGTAGGTACAGAGCATGATGGGACTGTGAGGCCTATATAGGTCCGATGCAAGCCACGCACCTGTCATTTCAGCGAGAAGAGCCGGCGTGTCAACATCTGGAGAAGAGAAGAAGATGACGTCACAGCCCGGAAGAAGAAGAATACGTCACAGCACGGAAGAAGAAGATAGACGTTCAGCGCTGAAGGAGAAGGCACCAGACAGATGGAGGAAGAACCGGGGTGAGCCGAGTCAACAGCGGAGAGCGGCGAACATAGCAGAAGACCCCCGGATAGTGAAGAAGACCCCCCGGATAGCCAAAGAAGACCCCCCTGGATAGCGGAAGAAGAAGCACCCCACCCCCCGCCGAAGACGTCGGAGGAAACCCGCCGAGGAGTGGGCGCTTTTATAAAAGCGACCCCCCCCCGGCGGTGGAAGAGAACCGGAAGGCGGTGAAGAGCGGCCCCCACCCGAAGACGTCAAAGAAGAAGCCCCCCGGTAAACAGAGCTAAAGAAGATAGGGGGAGCCTCCGGAGCAGAAAAATAAATTATTTTAAAAACTCTTGTGTTGTGTTTATTGACTTTAACATTTTTCCTCCAGGTGAATGGGTAGGGGTACGATGTACCCCATATCCATTCACTTAGGGTGGGGGGCCAGTATCTGGGGGCCCCCTTATTAAAGGGGGCTCCCAGATTCCGATAAGCCTCCCGTCCGCATACCCCGACAACCAACGGCCAGGGTTGTCGGGAAGGGGCCCTGTCCTCATCAACATGGGGACAGGGTGCTCTGGGGTGGGGGAGCCCCGCAGTACGCCCCCCTGCCCCAGAGCACCCAACCCCCCCATGTTGAGGGCATGCAGCCTGGTACGGCTCAGGAGGGGGGGGGGCGCTCGCTCGTCCCCACTCCTTTCCTGGCCGGCCGGGTAGCGTGCTTTGGATACGGGTCTGGTATGGATTGTAGGGGGACCCCCTACGCCATTTTTTCGGCGTAGGGGGGGCTCTCCTTACAACCCATAACAGACCTAAGGGCCCGGTATGCTCCTGAGGGGGGAACCCATGCCGGATTTTTATTTAAAATCCGGCGGGGACTTCCCCCTCAGGATTCATAACAAACGCCGCACACGTGTAGAATTGGCGGGAATCCAAGTCGGATCTCCCGTCGCTTCTATGACGGCTTTATCTCTATCGCGGCAAGCCAGCGCGGCGCTGGCTCCCGCGATGGGACTCGTAGGTGTTCAATCTCGCCGAGAAAGGGAGCCAGATTGACACAATATCGCGTGCACCTACTGTATGACGGCTTATGTTCCCTGGTCCATACCTTTGCATGAGTTGCGCCTCCTATATGGGGAATAACTTTACGTCGGACGTACGACTTACGCAAACCGCGTATATTATGCGCCGGGCGCAACTACATTCGTGAATCGGCGTATCTCCCTCATTTGCATATGTGCATAGAAAATCAATGGGAGCGGCAAATGCGCCCAGCGTAAACATGCGCCCACGATACGACGCCGTAGGAAAATTACGTTGGTCGGATGAAGCCTATTTTCAGGCATATCTCAGTTTATAGGCACGGCGCATAGATACGACGGTGCATACTTACACTTACGCGGCGTATCTGGAGATACGTCGGCGTAAGTGCTTTGTGAATCCGGACCATGCTCTTTATATCATATATGGTGGAAGTGCCCAATACTCTCTCCTTTTTGGAAATACATTTTCCAGTTTTTCACCTCTCTAAATCCAGTTTTAGTATGATTCAGCATAGGGATCGAACTTTGGCCTTTCCACACTAGGTATTTTCTGGTATTGGCTGTGAAACTGGAACTTATTAGAGCCTGGAGCCAAAAAAAAGCACCTCTCCTTGGTGGTGGACATTCTCAGGATTTGGGTGTTGATGATGTGTGGCACAAATGTAGCAAGCATCAGGATTGCTGGCTGAATGACTCCAGATTTCTGCTCTGATCCTCTCACTTTGTGTATATATATATATATATATATATATATATATATATATATATATATATATATATATATATATACCGTATATACCGTATATACTCGAGTATATACATACAAAAAGAAAAAAGCGCAAAACCCCAATCTTTAAAAATTGTGCAATCGCAACGGAGTGAATAACAATGTATCAAACCATAAATTAATAAAAAGACGGGTGTGTTGAAAAAATACCCTAGACCAGGTGAACAAAAATATTAAACCCACATGAATAAACAATATATATGGATAATTGAAAGATCAAAGTCCTCAAAAAATATATACCGGTATATATCAAAATCTTGACCAAAATTTTGACCACCAGATATTTCCAAGAAAAAGTTCATTAATCGCTGCAGACTTTAACCCAACTTCTTGAAGAAACTTGCATCCTTATATTCAATTGAAGAAATAAAAATACTGGGCCAGATTCACGTACCCGCGGCGCAGCTTAACGTAAACCGTTTACGTTACACCGCCGCAAGTTTTCCGATTTAGTGCCCGATCCACAAAGCACTTACCTGGAAATTTGCGGCGGTGTATTGTAAACACGTCCGGCGCAAGGCGGCCCAATTCAAATGGGGCGGGTACCATTTCAATTAGGCGCGCTCCCGCGCCGGACGTACTGCGCATGCTCCCGTCGCAAATTTCCCGATGTGCTTTGCGCGAAATTACGACTCGCCAACGTTTTGTGAATTGCAACGTGATCAAATGACTTACGCCGGGAATTTTTATTTTTTTTAAAACAATTCAAAAGCGACGCGGGAAAGACGGGCATACTTTAACATGGTGGAGTACTTTTCCACCATATTAAAGGTGCCCTATCTTTGCGACGGAAATCTAACACTTGCGACGACGTAACGACGGGAAAAATCTTCGTGGATCACCGTAACTCCTAATTTGCATACCCGACGCTGGTTTACGACGCAAACTCCCCCCAGCGGCGGCCGCGGTACTGCATCCTAAGATCCGACAGTGTAAAACAATTACACCTGTCGGATCTTCTGGCTATCTATACGTAACTGATTCTATGAATCAGTCGCATAGATACTCTGAGAGATACGACAGAGTATCTGAGATACTCCGTCGTATCTCTTTTGTGAATCTGGCCCACTGACTCTTACCAAATCGTTGGACCCCGGTTTTAAGGAGGTCAGATGAGCTTGTGCATCAGCCTGCTGGCCCCAGTGTACAATCACTTATCTTGGGGAGGGGTGCTTCTATCTTGCAAGAAGGAAGAGAAAAGACTTCAGCTGTCTTTCCAGGCCGTATGACACAGAGAGGAAGCAGTCAGATTTCAGTTTTCAACTTTAACTTGGATTAAAGTCTGCAGCGATTATTGAACTTTTTCTTGGAAATATCTGGTGGTCAAGATTTTTATGTATATATATATATATATATATATATATATATATATATATATATATTCTTAGGACTTTGATGTTTCAATTATCCATATATATATTGTTTATTCGTTTGGGTTTAATATTTTTGTTCACCTGGTCTAGGGTATTTTTTCAACACACCCGTCTTTTTATTAATTTATGGTTTGATACATTGTTATTCACTCCGTTGTGATTGCACAATTTTTAAAGATTGGGGTTGCACGCTTATTTCTTTTTGTATGTATGTCCTTGAAGTTTAAGTATTTGAGTTTTAATAGGCAGCAGCATCCCCCATTTTTATTTACATTCATTTTTCACTCATATTTTTTACATCTTTTTCCTCTATTTAAGAGGTCATATATCAATATATTTTTTTCACTTGTGAGTGTGTTTTTAGCGCAGAGTTTTTTCCTTTTTTTATTTTCACTGTTTTGAAATACTCGAGTATAAGCCAAGTTTTTCAGCAAATTTTTTTGTGCTGAAAATGCCCCCCTCAGCTTATACTCGAGTCACCTTGTTGTGCCTGATCTTCCGGATTTGGGGACATGGTTATGACCAGCTGTAGGACCCCCAGACCCCAAACTTGGCACACATGTAGCCCCACTCTTCCTCTACAAGTTTGCAAAGTTTGTTGTCCGGGGGACCAACAGCCGGGGAGCACCGTTTTTTCAAACCGAGCACCCCTTCCATATACTCCCATGTTAAACGGTCATTTCTCTGGTGACTTTGGGGACCCGGTTCCCGGACGATCGTAGGTCCCCTGAACTTGGAAGTTTGTTTTCTGGGGGACCTACGGCTGGGGAGCACCAATTTTTCAAAGCCAGGCACCCCTTCCATAGACTCCCATGTTAAACGTCAGTCTAGTCATGGACAAAGTGAGGCATGGTCATAGTGAGGCATGGGCATGGGCACAGTGAGGCATGGGCACAGTGAGGCATGGACACGGTGAGGCATGGACACGGTGAGGCATGGACACGGTGAGGCATGGACACGGTGAGGCATGGGCACAGTGAGGCATGGGCATAGTGAGGCATGCACATGGACACATTGAGGCAAAGTGAGGCACAGTGAGGCATGCAGATGGACACCCTAGGCTTATACTCGAGTCAATATGTTTTCCAAGTTTTTGTGGTAAAATTAGGTGCCTCGGCTTATATTCGGGTCGGCTTATACTCGAGTATATACGGTGCATAGATACATATATAGTATAATGTTATCCTTTCTAGCTGTAGCTTTTGAGATTTGCTATGTCAGTACTAGTATGCCTTCCCCACTCTAGTGGCCATCTCTGGTTAAAATGTTATGGATAAATGAATGTAAGAGCTTATTTAAAAAATTGTGTTATAACTTTTATTTGTGTCAATATATATGCTGCCTAGGAGTACTTTTTCTGTATTCCCTAATTTCTGTTATTACATTAATGATTTGACTAAAGGTACTCAATTAGAAATGTTTCTTTTCCACATCAGAAATGTATTAGAGCCACTCTCTCCAGCTATAAAGACTGCATTATGCAAAATTAAGGCTTGATAAGATGGTTATTCTTGAAACGTTTCACTTTGACACCCCCTTCACTTTAGTGATTCTCCTAGTGGATTGTGGACACTGGTGGTTCAATGAATGTTTAGCAGGTCTCTTTCTGCAGTAGTGACAGCTATTTCTACATCGCTCATAACCCCATAACCAGTAAGTATGAAGGTGAATACAGGCTGGACTTATTATTAATTGTGCTTAGGTTTTCAGTGATCATAGTAAACCCATGTACGGTACTTACCTTACTCTTTATAGTGACAGAGCAAGAATCTACCAGGCACCTTCTTGCTATCTTTTATTTAATTCCATCTCCTTAGGAAACCCAAAAACTGGAGCAAATGGCTTCTATGATCATGTAGTGACACATATTTGTTCCAATTAAATTTGTATTAGTGAGTGAATTACTAGTCACAATTGTTGCTCATAGGGTGGTTACATGTGCTCTGATATTTTTTATCATGTGGGAAAGTATAATCCCAGGAGCTCCCTTACCTGTCTCTGTCTTGCACAATGTATGCAAAAGTAGACCTGTGCCCTGCTTATTGATATTTAAGTACTACATTTACATAATATTAGTGGGCAGTATACAAGCTGTAAAACAATCCCTCTCTGACCTACATAGCTGCAAGCACTGAGAAGAATGAAGCGTCAAAGTTCCCAATAGAGGCATTTGAATTACAAATTCTGATATTCTATTCTCTGGAACAGGGACATGGCAGCTTGCAAGTCTTCTTATATAAAAAAAAAAAAAAAAAACAACGGGTTCTGTAAAATGTTAAAATCTGAATGAAGGGGCGTGGCTTGGCACGCAGCGAAGATGGCAGCACACTAAAGGAGCTCCGGAGAAGCCGCAGCCTTAAGCCAGTTTTCTGCCTACCAAACACTTGATAATGCACAAACAGAGCTACCGGACACCGCACACGAGATCCAGGCGCTCTTCTGCGGCACAAAAAGGGAGAAATATCTCCGAATTGTTCAAGCAACAGACCCTCTCGAGAAGCGGGGGGTCCGGTGACAAGATGGCGCCGCCACATGTGCCTGGGGACTACAGCGAGGACTCGCAATCGGCTCCGGAAGATTACGGTGGGGGAGCCCCCAATCCCAATCTACCTTTAACATATGCCGGCATGTCGGTCTTTGCGGCGGACATCAAGTCCACTTTCTCCGCGGCCATCACGGACCTCAAATCGAATCTCCTGGTCCTGAATGACAAGATGGCCACCGCAGAAGCTGCGGGGAAACAGAGAGACAGAGCGCTCCATAGGCTAGACAGGATAGCGGCGACACACTCGAATCATTTCATCGAAATGAACAGACACATGGAGGATTTGGACAACCGCGGAAGAAGATCCAACATCCGCGTCAGGGGGATCCCTGAATCTGTTGAGGCAGACCAAATCATACCAACACTGCAAAGGATCTTTAATAACCTACTGGAAAACCCCGAGGACACGGAGATTGACTTTGTGCGAGCCCACAGGGCTCTAAGAGCACGAGGCCCAGACACCCAGCCACCACGGGATGTCATATGCTGTATGCAGAGTTTCACATTAAAGGAGGAAATTATGCAGAAGGCACGCAGGAATGACAGAATTTCGTTTAATGGCGCCACAATCCTACTATTCCAAGATCTGTCACAGATAACCCTGAAAAACCGCCGAGCTATGCGCCCACTACTGGACAGGCTCAGAGAAAGAGGAATGAGATACACCTGGTGATTCCCGTTCTCGCTACTAGTGACCCATAACGGTCACCAACACTCCCTACGCAAGCCGGATGAACTAACTGCATTCTGCGACGCCCTGCAACTCGGACCTATTTCCCTACCAGAGTGGTATCAGGAATTCCGGCTGCACCCACTAGAAAGGAGCCCGCCGGGCTCCCCTCTTGCATCCCCGGATGGGAAAAGCCACAAAAGGCTGAAAAATGGCAGGAATGGGGGTTCCTCGGCCGGCACACCAGCGCACAAAATGGCACACGCATCAAGAATGCTGGGGGGTGAAGACATCTAACCCCAACGAACGTTCAGCCTTCATCCTGAGATCCCCACTAACATGGCTACCCTGGACCAGCAACACATCTCCGACCCGCTCTAAAAGAAGAATCCCAGACAAAAACAGCCTTTCCAACGAGGGGGACCCTTCCAACACATAGGAGGACAGCACCGGCTACTGAGAACACTTTTATTTTACTTTATTTTACTTTTTCCACCTTTCCTTTTACGCACGTCTACCGGGCTTTTTACACAGCCCTCCGACACCCGTGCCCTGATACCAGGCGTGGAGCGTGGGGAGCCATCGGCGACGGAGTGGGATCGCGACCAGGAAACAGGCACCGTAATGAAGCACCTACTTACGCCGCATGGGACACGTAAGCATGAAAAAGCACTGTCAACTACTCCCTTTCCCTGCTACCCGATCCTCATCGCCGAATTATGGACGATGTGGATCAGATTCGAGACTGGTCCTGCCCCACTGAGCGCCATTTTTTGGCAGAACTTCATCCTACGCCCTCGGGAGCACTTATACTCATTCCGGGGGTCTGTGGTCGTTGGGTGGGGGGGGGGCGGGGGGGGGGTGCTCGGGTGGGGGGGGGGGGGGGGGCGGGCTGAGGGACCGGGATAATATGTTGCAGATCTAGACAATGGCGGGCTGGGAACCGGGATGCCCACTCCCAGAGGTAAAGTGAGGCTGCTTGAGTATTGGTTTATGCACAAGTGTTGTCAACAATCTGTAACAACGAACTCTGAACTGTCACATTCTCACACTAAACGCTCCCTGACTAAATAGTGGTTCCCCGCTCCCTCCCCCTGGGGGCCCGGTTCCCTCGCTTTCCCCTCCGTCGCTGGCAGGCCTATACCTGGCGCCTGCGGACGGGGAGGCCGGTGTCTCCCCGTGCCTCCCGCTCCTCAACACACAGTGCGCCATGCGCTGACACAGGGCCCTTGCTGTGACCTTGAAATCTTGCTCCAAGTAAACCATACAATGCCCCTCACACACAGACGGGTCTCCTCACACATTACCTATAACTACAGAGACCCACACCCCAACCACAATATTACATGTCGGGTAGCCATGCAATATAATCTCTAGATGCTGTTTGTTCCTACGCCATATATTATGTGCCTTATTCAGTTTTATTCTCTGTTCAAGTTAAACACATGTTCCGGTTTATCTGTTCATCCACACCATCAAGGCAGAACTACTTCAATAGACTTGACATAAGCAAACCTAGGCTGCGGCCACCCGCTCCTCTCCACGGAGACACCCATATATATACTAATACCAGTTACTGGTAACTAGTGCTGTTTCTGAGGCTGCTGCCTCCCACTACCCCTCCAAGCGACACCCGTTTACGGTTACACACCCCGGGAGTTGCGCAATCTAACCCAGTGGATAGCATACCTATTTACTGGGTTTCCAACACGACTTCTCTCTCCCTAATTACAACTTTCTCCTACCCACTTTCTTATTCCGAGCTCCCTAGCTCACCTTCTTTCAACACTAACCACCCTTCCTAAAATCCTTACCCATACCTGAGAGTACGCAATCATTCACTTCATAGCTGTGTATTGGTAGAATATTATACTGAGACGATATTGTGTGATACTAATTGAACTATATTACAGACAAGAGGCGGAGGTACTTTCAACTCTCTGAACCATGGCGTACTCAGCTTTGGGCCCAAGCCCCACCGTGATCTCACACAATGTGAGGGGACTAAACATCCCGGAGAAAAGGTCGGCACTACTACGCGAACTGAAAAAAGGTAGGCCGCACTTCGCTTTTCTCCAAGAAACGCATTTTATGACAAACAAAATACCCAGGCTCACTGACTCGTACTTCACCACTGCATTCCATGCTACCAACGACTTAGCCAAATCCAAGGGGACTTCGATACTGATCAGTAGGGAAGCCCCCTTCGAACTAACAGACAGACTGACGGACCCCGAGGGCAGATACCTCTTCCTGAAGGGTACATATAGAGGAGAACCCATCACACTGGCCAACGTGTACTTCCCGAACTCCTCACATTTACCATTTTGTAAAAAGATCGTCGGGGAACTAGAGAGTTTCAGCTCGGGATGTACAATCCTGGGAGGGGACTTCAATCTACCTCTGAACCCACTGACGGACACATCAACGGGAAAGACTTACATCAAATATCAAATACTAAAACGTATCAAAACATCCCTGAACTCTCTCCACCTAGTGGACTCATGGAGATACTCGAACCCCGACACGAAAGATTACACCTTCTATTCAATCCCCCACGACAGGTACGCCAGATTGGACTATCTGTTCATCTCCCGTAGGGACTTACCACTAATCCAGAATGCGCAGATTGGAATACAATCTTTATCAGACCATGCCCCAATCTCCCTAACGCTAAACCTAAATACCTCTAAGCGCACATTCCCCACATGGAGGCTCAACTCTTCCTTGATAACAGACCCCGAGTTTCTCCCACAATTGAGGTCCTCACTCACTGAATATTTTGACACCAATGCCACGTCAGACTCCGACCCATTGATGGTGTGGGAAGCCCACAAATGTTTCATCAGGGGCGAACTTATACGTATGGGGGCAAAGCGCAAAAGGGAGGGGAAAAAGGCTCTGACCGACCTCTCTGACACGATCATGAAACTAGAAACCCAACACAAACAAACTCTCTCAAAGGAAGTTGCCACCGAATTATTAGACGCCAGGAAGAAATTACACCAACTGATAACAAATACGGCTAAACGTTTTTTGTATTTTAAAAAGAAAATATACTACGAGTTTGGCGACAAAACAGGGAAATTTTTGGCTAGTGCACTAAAAAAACCTAAGTACAACAACTCCATCTTAGGGATAAGGAACAAAGGGGGCTCCCTAGATTTAACAGACGACCTCATAGCTAAACATTTCCAAACCTATTACACAGAACTCTACAACCTCCCCAACCAACATAAACCAGCTGGAGTGCAAGGCACCAGGTTGCAAATCATCCAAGATTACTTACAATCCTCTATGCTTCCAAAGCTAGCGGAAATAGACTCCTCATCGCTCGAACTACCAATTAGCATATCGGAGGTCACAGCAGCAATCCACGGTCTTAAAACAGGGAAGAGCCCAGGCCCGGATGGCTTCACATCCATATACTTTAAAACATTCCTGGACACGTTAACAAACCCCTTAACAAAGGCCCTAAACACTCTTTCCTCGCCCCGTGCTGTCCCGACAACCTTCCTCACAGCACACATTGCAATATTACCCAAGCCAGAAAAAGACCCGACACACTGCTCCAGCTATAGGCCAATATCCCTTTTAAACCTAGATATCAAGATCATGGCCAAAATTTTGGCCAACAGGATCAGACCTCTCCTCAACCAGCTGATAGGCCCCGAACAGGCAGGCTTTATGCCGAATAGAGAGGCAAAAGACAACGTGACCAAATCCCTGAACTTGATCCACGCGGCGGGGCGGCGCAAGATCGAGGGCTTTCTCCTGTCCACGGACGCGGAGAAAGCGTTCGATCGCGTGGCCTGGGATTTTATGCTGGAGACCTGCAGGTTTGTAGGTATGGGAGAACACATGATGGCGTGGATCTCAGCACTATACCAAAACCCCACCGCACGGTTAAAAATAAATGGATCCCTGTCAGAGTCAGTTTATATAAAGAATGGCACAAGACAGGGTTGCCCCTTATCGCCACTCCTCTTCATCCTAACATTAGAACCATTCATCAGAAAGGTAGGGCTAGAGCAATCCATCAAAGGCTTCCAGATAGCGGAGAAGGAATTTAAAACAGCAGCTTATGCAGATGACCTCCTATTCTTTTTAACAGACCCTAAGACATCCATCCCCCAACTTATGAAGAGCTTCTCCCTATTCGGATACATATCCAATCTGAAAATAAACTTCGCAAAATCCGAAGCACTGAACATCTCAGTACCTAACGAGGTCTTGGGTCCATTGCGAGCGGACTGTCCCTTTAGGTGGGTACCATCTGCCCTCAAATATCTGGGGACATGGCTCACCCCCCAACTATCCCAAATCTTCGACAAAAATTTTACCCCCCTTCTCAAAACAATTGACACAGACCTACTATCATGGCACCCTAAAAATTTCTCCTGGTTTGGGAGGGCAGCTATCTGTAAAATGTCCATACTGCCCAGACTCTTATATCTGCTGAGGGTGTTACCGATCAAGATCCCCAACAAATTTTTCCAAACGCTACAGTCACTCCAGCTTAGATTCGTGTGGGCACACAAGCGCTCTCGTATCAAGTTTAGCTTGCTAACTAGACAAAAAGCCGATGGTGGGATGGGGTTACCAGACTATAAGCACTATTACTATGCCTATCACGTGACCCGGATCGTAGACTGGCATTGCCATGCGGACACAAAAGACTGGGTTCCCCTTGAGGAGGAGCTGTGCCAACACAATCTACGATTCTCCCCCTGGATACCATGGGAAAAGTGTCCAACCCCTTTAAAAAGCCACCCCCTGACAGGTACCACCCTCTCAATATTCCACTCATTGACCGGACGTTCAAAACCCTTCTCACACATAGGCCCCCTCACACCTCTGAGAAACAACCCGGACTTCCAACCAGGGATGAGAAACCCACTCTTACATATGGGAGACACTAACAGGCCCCTCCTAGCCACCCACTGCTTCAAGAATTCACAATTTAAAGACCACCAAGCCCTAAAAACAGACACGAACTGTCCCCAATTACCATTGTGGACATATTTCCAAATCCGCAGTTACACGACCGACACCAGACGCAAAACTCAATTAAACAGACAACTAACGGAGATGGAGTCAGTGTGCCTGGAGGGAAAACCAATTCGTAGGGCCACCTCGCTGGCATACACATGGATACAGAACGCGTCGCAGGACGACAATAACAGATTCAAAGACAAATGGTCAAGAGATCTTGGGACCACTCTATCGGACAAACAATGGCACAGAGCGTGCGTATTCGCACATAAATGCTCACTTAGCACTAGGACCCAGGAAACGGCGTACAAACTGCTAACGCAGTGGTATGCCACTCCTGCTAAATTACACAAATGGTACCCGGAGTCCTCAAACCGGTGCTGGCGGTGCAACGCGGACGTGGGCACTTTGCTCCACATCTGGTGGCAATGCCCACGCATACAAAAATATTGGTCGACAATCATTGCGATGATAAAAATCATGACAGAAACAGAACTTACGCTCGATGCAGCATGCTGTTTGCTCCATGTCAACGACTTCTCATATAGAAGGTATAAAAAATCTCTAACCAGACACCTGCTTAACGCGGCTAAGTCATTAATTCCGTTATACTGGAAATCTACTTCAGTTCCAGCCATTAAAGAATGGCTACAAAAAATCTCAGAGATCCATGACATGGAGGACACAGCGGCACAAGCCACAGATGAAGCGGCAAAATTCCAGGACACTTGGCGCCCATGGGTGACCTTTCGATACTCGGAAGAATATGAACAGGCACTCTCAACACCCACTACGTGAATAAACCACCCGACTAAGCTGATAGTCGGGTTAACATACCCAAAACTCTCTACTATCTCCCGTCCATTGTCAACCAGCCATAGCGAGAAGGGAAACACCCTTTGTCTCGCATAGATGTCGTCTCATATCCATGAATGCCCTATGAACAACACACAGCATTGCTAAACCCAGGTACAGCTTACTCTCACCCCTCTTGAACCCTTTCCAACTTTTCTACTCTTTACATCTGTTTCTCAATTCTTTATCGGCTCTAGACCGAAAAACAAGCCCATTAACAACAATAAACAAAAGGAAACTTGGCTGAAACGGCAGCTGAGGAATCACAATTTTGATCATTTGCACGCAAAGTAACCGGTTAATCCTTCATGTTCTTAGATAAATGTTACCCAGCCGGTAACCGGGTAATGCTATTGTTGTTCCCACTATTGTTAGACAAATGCAGTGTATGTACTTTTATCATTCAAAATTTGTCTCATCTGCGTGTATACACAATTGTACTGCAACTTTTGTTTTAATAAAGCATTTGAAAGATAAAAAAAAAAAAAAAAAATCTGAATGAAACCACAGCTTTAGAATCTCTATTGAGTGTGTTGTGCTATATTAGCTATTTATGGATTTGTTGTTGAGTATTTATTCACAAATATTGTTCTTTTTAATGTGGAAAAACAGCAGATATACACTTTCTACGATTGCTTCAATGGATATTGGAAATGAAAATAACTTTTTATCTTATGTTCATAAACTGAAGAAATATGTATTCCCAAAATAGAGCAAAGTGTAGCACAATAAAACACATTATTTTTATTATACAGTATTTATAGAGACCCAAAAGTTTGTGCAGCTCTTTCCAACATATGAGAAGACAGTACAGTTATGCCGCGTACACACATTCCAACAAGAAAAGTCCCATGTGAGCTTTTGGACGAAAATTCCGACCGTATGTATGCTCCATTGAACTTTTGCTGTCTGAATTTCCGCCAACAAAAGATTGAGAGCAGGTTCTCTATTTTTCAGACCGAAAAAATTCCTATCAGAAATTTTTTCCTCGTTTGTATGCAATTCCGACGCACAAAAAAATATGCATGCTCAGAGTCAAGCAGAAGAGCCGAACTGCCTATTGAACTTCATTGATCTTGGCTCGTCGTACGTCTTGTACGTCACCACGTTCTTGACGGTCAGAATTTCAGACAAGATTTGTGGGACCGTGTGTATGCAACACAAGTTTGAGCCAACATTCCGTCAGAAAAAATCCACAGTTTTCTTGTCGGAATTTCTGATTGTGTGTACCGGGCATTACAATACAATTCAATACAGGAGTATTTAGAGAGCCCTGCTTGTTAGAGTTTACAATCTAAAAGGGAGGGTCAAGGGATATAAAAGGTAATACATGTGGGGGATAAACTGATGGAGAACGTGACAGTAAAATTGTTAGGTCAAGGCAGGAATATGCTTTTTTGAGGAAAGAGGTTTTCAGGGATCACTTAAAAGTGGACAGAGTAAGAGATAGTTAGATAGATTGGGGTAGAGAGTTCCAGAGAATGGGAAGATAATGGTTTGTTTGTTATTTTGAGACTAGGTTAGTGAAGTATCTGGGGGGAGGGGTATAGTTGTGGATGGCTTTGTAAGTTATTGTTAGTTTTTCAAATTTAACCGCTTGCCGACCAGCCGCCATCATTATACTGCTGCAGGTTGGCATGGCTGTGCAAATCGCCATAGATGTATGTCAGCGGCTTTAAGAGTGATGGGGGGTGCGTGCCCACGACGCAACGCTGGAGACTGATGTGCGTGGCCAGCACCCGCTCCACAGAGAGCCAGAATGGGGATCTGTGTATGTAAACAAACAGATCCCCATTCTGACAGGGAAGTAGAGAGAGATCTGCTGTTCCTAGTGATCAGGAACAGTGATCTCTCTGTACTGCCTGTCAGTACACTCCCCACACAGTTAGAAACACCTCCCTAGGGAACACTTAACCCCTTGATCATCCCCTTGTGTTAACCCTTTCCCTGCCAGTGACATTTATATAATAATCAGTGTTTTTTTTTAGCTCTGATCACTGTATAAATATCACTGGTGCCAAAAGAAGTGTCAAAAGTGTCCGATCTGTCTGGCACAATGTCGCAGTCCCGCTAAAAATTGCAGATCGTCGCTATTACTAGTAAAAAATAAATAAATAATACAAATGCCATAAATCTATCTCCTATTTTGTAGACGCTATAACTTTTGCGCAAACTAATCAATATACGCTTATTGTGATTTTACCAAAAATGTGTAGAAGATTACATATTGGCCTAAACTGATATTGGCATAGAATGCATGAAGGTAAAACACCATGAGCCTTTAGAACCACTTTAAGCTCGTAAATTCCTATTACTTTTTCAAAACTTATCATAGAGAATACTCTCCATCAAAAGAAGAGATAAAGGGCCAGATTCACAAAGGATTTACGACGGCGTATCTCCAGATACGTCGTCGTAAGTCCGAATGTGAGGCGTCGTATCTCGGCGCCTGATCCAAAGAATCAGATATGCCAGAATTTGTCCAAGATACGACTGACGTAAGTCTCTTACGCCGTCGTATCTTAGATGCATATTTACGCTGGCCGCTAGGGGCGCTTCCGTATATTTCCGCGTCAAATATGCAAATGAGCTAGATATGCCGATTCACGAACATACTGGCATAATAAAATACGCTGTTTACATAAGGCGTACGACCGGCATAACTTTACCCCTCATAAAGCAGGGGTAAGTCATGTTAAGGTATGGACGTCGGAAACGTCGGGACAGCGTCGTATTTTACGTCATTTGCGTAAGTCGTACGTGAATGGGGATGGGCGTAGGTTTTGTTCACGTCGACTAAGCATTGAGCCGGTGTAACTTAGGGATAACATTTGAAGTGATACTGAGCATGCGCGCACATGCACCGTTTGTTAGGCGCGTCATTTACGCGGGGTCACGATTCATTTCCATACAACACGCCCCCTACCAGCCTACTTTGAATTACACGGACCGAGATATTTAGTTCCTACCTTATCACGGTTTATTAAACACCTTTCTAGGGAATTATCACCATGATCAGCTGAGAAAAGGGTTATCCCTTAAATGTACACCTAAGCATGCTTTTCTAAAATGTTCTTGTTTTTGCAAGAATTCTTTGAGTGTGCTTTTTCTTTATGTATACATAATACAAATTGGTTATTGTGATTAATAAGGATAATTTATTTTATATAATATATATTAGTATTTGTTTAAGTAATTGAGCTTTAGGACAACAGTGTTGTTTTTATGTTTTTTTATTGTATTTTTAAAAGGTATGTGCCATTATAATTAGGCAAGGTCATTAAAAAAGTCATTTTTGTTAAATATCTGTTAATGAAATATTTATAGTGCTCACAGAGTTGACTCTAATAACCAGTAATCTGTGTGCATGAAATGAAACTGTAATTACTGTTAAATAAACACACATTATTGGTAGTTTAGTATGCTGCAATTATATAAATATTTTAATTGACCGCTGTATTTATTAGAATGATAATAAAGCAGTGATTTTAATTATAATCTCATTTTAATTCATTATATGTTACATTAAACATTTAAACTAGCAAAATCAACTTTTATGGTAACTACTTGTTTTCCTTGACATTGTGTTAATTTAAAAACTAGCATCATTCCATTTTCATGTATAAATGCCATTTAAATCAATGAGTACATTTCAAATTGCATAGAATAAAAGTAAGTAGTTTAATAATGATAGTCTAATGGTCACACAATAATTAGTCCTTTTTCCATTACTATAGCAACACCTTCATAGTAAATGGCTAATTAATTGCTTTTAGTAGTCAGGGTAAATTATGCTAAAATGCCAAATAATTCAAAGCAGAATACATTATTATGACTTATAATAGTGGACTGGGTTCCACTAGAATGCATATAGGGACAACTTTGTTCATCTAAACTGAACAAAGCAATTCATTTGCATCAATTTTCATTTTGTTTGCCCTCTACTTGCACTTGGTAGAAAAGTAAGTAGCATAAGAACCATGAAACATTTGATTTATTTTTAAATAACACAAACAAACTTCCTTAATATAACATAATGTAATATACTTGCTTAAGCTATAGTTACAGATAATAAAATGCTCTTGGGTTTGGTCCATGGGCCGTTAATTAAACACATTGGAAGTTTTGAAATTTAGAAG
This sequence comes from Rana temporaria, assembly GCF_905171775.1. NCBI lineage: Eukaryota > Metazoa > Chordata > Amphibia > Anura > Ranidae > Rana > Rana temporaria. Next base: position 226,673,707 of record NC_053493.1, read on the forward strand.
GTTAAATCTGAACACCATTGAAGGCTATGGTGGAGAATCTGGAAAATCAATTCTGGACACTTTCAAGGATAAAAAAATATTGGCAGAGAAAATGGTGCTCCTTTTTATGCAACAAGGTCGTCATGGGAAAAACACCAATCCTATCAATTAGATGGTTGAAAGATACCTATAAGCTGTATTTGGCGTACAGTAAAATAGAATTCTCATTCAAAGCATAAGTGGCACATATTTGGACATCACATATTTTTACATGTTTAATGTTAAATTATTCCTTGGCTTAAATACATAAACAGCAGCATCAGCAGCAAGAGCACCTAATCAGAATGATTAAAACTAGAAATATATAAATTGTTAGGCAGTTTATTTTATTCATCATTCATTCATCCAGGAATAAACTGGTGGGAGTAGCAGCCACAATATATCTAAACGCTATAGGAAAGTTCCTCATTTAAAAAAAAAAATAGTTAACCTCCCCGGCGGTATGATTATTTCAGAAAAAAGGTGCTGAAAGCGGTACCATTATTTGCAAGGAAATTTGGTGTTTTATACTGTAGGCCTGTAATTTTTAGGAATAACTCACTTTAATCTGACCAAACCAGAGTCTGAGGCCCCATACACACGATAGAATCCATCCGCAGATAAATCCCAGCAAATGGGTTTCTGCGGATAGATTCTATGGTGTGTACACGCCAGCGGATCTCTTTCCGCGGAGAAATCTCCTCTGGGATGGATTCCAGCAGATCGAATATTTGTTGTGCTGCACAACGAATCCATCTGCTGGAATCCATTCCAACGGATGGATCCGCTCGTCTGTACAGACTTACCGGATCCATCCGTCCAAAGGGATTCCCCGCACGCGTCGTAATGATTTGACGCATGCGTGGAATTCCTTATATGACAGCGTCGCGCCCGTCGCCGCGTCATAATCGCGGCGACGGCGCGACACGTCATCGCCAGAGGATTTCCGCGCGGATTTCAATGGGATAGTGTGTACACTCCATCCCATCGAAATCAGCGGATATCTTTGAGAGGATTTATCCGTGGAAACGGTCCGCTGGACCGTATTCGCGGATAAATTCTCCCGTGTGTATGGGGCCTAATAGGCATCCCGGGTATGACATTTTTTTTAAAACAAAATTATAAATTATAATATAATAAATAATTATAAATAATTATAACAAATAATAATATAATTCTAATAAAAATTATTCAATAATGTAATCAACTCAAAATCACTGAAATTTGCTCAGTTGCAGAATTGTTGCTGTCATTATTTTTTTTTTTTTATGACGAATTTCCCCACAAATCGCTATCGCACAATTCTGCAAGTGATTATAATTTATTATCGCTGTTTTCTAGCTGATCTAAAACCATTTTTGACATAAAGGGACACTTTTGGTTGCTATGGACAATCTACAGTTTGCAGAAAGAAAGAACCGTTTTTATTATATAAAAGTACATGTAGAACACTGGGCAGACCACTAGGGACAAAGGGGGTGTGTATTTTTTACATACAGTACTGTAATCTATAAGATTACAGTATACTGTATGTATAGTGTTTGTTTACCTTTTTGAATTTGGCGCCGATCTCCGCCCCCGTGCGTCGTAACGTCGCAGGGAACGGAGATCAGCGGCACAGGAGGACACTGTGTGAATCGAGCGAGGTCCCGCTCGCTCACACAGCGCGGTGGCATCGCTGGATCCAGGAACAAGGTAAGCCAGCGCGCGCTGCAGGCTCTGCATAGCTACCCCTAACGTGACTCGGGGTTACCGATAATGGCACAAAAAATCCACCCCGAGTCACGCTTGGGAATACCGCCAGGAGGGTTAAAAGCCTTAACTTCATTCCAATTGGCCAGTGGTGCAACAGTTTGAGAGTGTTATTTCACAGCACTACACTACATTGTCTTAAAGGGGTTGTAAAGGTAAAAAAAAATGTCCCTAAATAGCTTCCTTTACCTTAGTGCAGTCCTCCTTCACTTACCTCATCCTTCCATTTTGCTTTTAAATGTCCTTATTTCTTTTGAGAAATCCTCACTTCCTGTTCTTCTGTCTGTAACTACACGCAGTAATGCAAGGCTTTCTCCCTGGTGTGGAGAAAGCCTCTTGTGGGGGAGGGGGTGAGCAGGCAAGTCAGGACGCTCTCTACTTTGCAGATAGAGAAAGAAGCTGTGTGTTAGTTTGGCGTCCTGACACTCCTGCTCTCCCCCTCCCCCTCAAGAGGCTTTCTCCACACCAGGGAGAAAGCCTTGCATTACTGTGTGGAGTTACCAACAGAAGGACAGGAAGTGAGGATTTCTCAGAAGAAATAAGAACATTTAAAAGCAAAATTGAAGGATGAGGCAAGTGAAGGAAGACTGCACTAAGGAAAAGTAAGTTATTTAGGGATTTTTTTTTACCTTTACAACCTCTTTAAATGTTTAAGCAGAGTGCACAAAAACACTTCAAAACCACAATACCAGGTTTCATGAATCGTCTTCCATCATAGTATCCCCAAACATGGGCGTCCGCTGAAATTTTTTCAGAGGGGGGCGCTTCGGCAGCGGCAATACACAGTCGCATTTAACCCTTTCTTCTTTCACTAGCGGGGGGTTAAAAATGCACTCCCCACGTTAAAATGTAAAAACATCCGACTGTGCCCCCTGCATCTTTCAATATCTCTTTGTCACTACTGTGTACCCCCTCTCCACAACTGCACCTCTGGACTCCTTTATATTACACAACCCCCTGCACCTCTGGACTCCTTTACGTTACACAACCCCCTACACCTCTGGGCCCCTTTACATTACACAGCACCTGCACCTCTGGACTCCTTTACATTACACAGCTCTGGACCCCTTTACATTACACAACCCCCTACACCTCTGGACTCCTTTACATTACACAACCCCCTGCACCTCTGGACTCTTTTACATTACACAACCCCTTGCACCTCTGGACTCCTTTACATTACACAACCCCCTACACCTCTGGACCCCTTTACATTACACAGCACCCTGCACCTCTAGACCCCTTTACATTACACAGCACCCTGCACCTCTGGACGCCTTTACATTACACAGCACCCTGCACCTCTGGACTCCTTTACATTACACAGCACCCTGCACCTCTGGACGCCTTTACATTACACAGCACCCTGCACCTCTGGACTCCTTTACATTACACAGCACCCTGCACCTCTGGACGCCTTTAAATTACACAGCACCCTGCACCTCTGGACTCCTTTACATTACAAAACCCCCTGCACCTCTGAACCCCTTTACATTACACAGCACCCTGCACCTCTGGACCCCTTTACATTACACAGCACCCTGCACCTCTGGACGCCTTTACATTACACAGCATCCTGAAGCCTTTGGGTTCACACTGGTGTCCTGGAGTTTGTCGCAGTGTAAATGCAGTTTTTCTGCATTTAATCCCCACTTCTATTAGCTTGTGTAATTTTACTGTGTTTTCTAAAAGCAAAGATTCAGTATAGAGAACATTTGGTGCGCTTTCAGAAAATGTTGCAAAAATGTGTAATCTAATAGAAGTCTGTGGGACTGTAGTGAAAATGGAGATAAATGCAGGAAATCGGTGTATACACCGGCACTGCAACTGAACCACAGTACACATATATGCGATGCAAGAATCGGCACGATTCCAGTGCGATTTCTGCATTGCATGGTTCTTGTCGGCCATTCACGCAGCCCTTTGCAAACTGTTACGGGGGTGTCAATATAAAATTAATGAGACCCCCATATCGGTTTGCAGATTGCAGTGAGAACTGTGAAATGGTGCAGGAAGTGGATTGCATAGGTGTAAAAACCCATCCACTCCAAAAAAGAGTCCTGCACAGTTTTGGTGCAAATGCCATTTTAGCCATACAGTTTGTATGGCTGAATTTGCTTAGCACAGACATCCCAGCAATGCCGCGCAAATCACATGCAATGTCTATGATCACACAAGTGAAAACCCTGGCTAAAGGAACATGATGGGGCCAACTATCAGCATAGGGTTAATGAAAGACTGCTGGAGGACAACAGAGGAAAGAGGGGGAGTGAAAGTTTTGGGAGAGAGAGAGGGCAGAGTACACAGTGACAATGCTGATAACTCACCTGATGTTGTCAGGATGCTCACAGTAGTAGTTTAATCAGCTCTTTAGCTATCAGCTACTTGTTTAAATGTTCCTGCCCACACACTCCTTTCAGAGCAGCACACAGGCTGTACAGAGAATGAACGATGGTACACAGGAACAGAGGGGAGGGAGGGGGCAGAGCCGATGCAGCCTCTCCATTTCTGTGGAAGGGGGGTGGTTGTACTCACTGGGATGTTACAATTTAACAGAGTGAGACACACAGCAATGGGTCAGTCCATCTGAGCTCTCCCTGTGCTGTCAGCATGTCTCATTGCTGCTGCACTACCAAGCCTGTCCTGCTCTCACTGTTTCAAGTGTCTTCTCTTACGATCCTAGGGGGGGTCAAACGCCCCCCCTTGCCCTCTGGAGCGGACGCCCATGTCCCCAAATGAAATAAAACAAATATATAGACTTCAGGTACGTGAAGTCTATATTTTTATTTATTTATTTATTTATTTTATTAGACTAGTATGCAAGCACTCAAATAGATAGCAAATTGAAAGCCCTGAAATGTGTTTTTTTTTTTTTACGTATATGCTTCCAACAGAACCATTGTGGTCTGCAATCTCTGCTTGTTGCAGATCAGCCATGGTAAAGGAATCACTTGAGTACCACATGCATTATTGACGCATTCATAACATTGCACCAAAGGGCTCGGTAGGAGCAAAATCTCAATGAGACAGGTCAGCAGCGCAAGGCACATCCTCCTCATTCCTCAAGGGCATATAGCAGCCACTTTCTTTTGCTGCTGCAATTGCACTATTTTGCACCACCTCATTCCTCAAAGGTGCATGTAGCCAGGTTGTTTTGCCTTCTAATATGCCCTGTTACTTCTCCTCCACTGATGTACATATCAGCCATTTTAAATTAAATCATGTAGGCTGTTTCTACTTTTTCTACTACTCAAGAACCATTTTTTGGAGGACTGCTAATGTGCCCCTTTCCTCCTCCTTTACCACTCTAGGGTGCATAGCAACCATACATTTTGGGTCTGCTAATGCTCAATTTCCCCACTCCTACCCCTTAATAGCACATATCAAAATATATTTTTAGATCTATTGATATTCCATTTTTATTCTCAGGCAACAGAAAATAGAAGAGGGAAATCATGCCAATAGTTAGGAAAAGGAAGTGTTGGCATACAGATTTCTTTTGGGGAAGACTTTGTGTATGAATGTATGTATGATCCCTCCTGGATTCAAAGCAAAAAAGATGCAATTTGTGCCCCAGTCTGAGGCAGCATGGTAAACAAATTCTTTCCACATTTGCTCTTGGTGGCAGTATCCACCATTCTTTGCACAGTGAGTTGAACAAAACCACCATGTGTACCTCTTTCCTTTTTGCCATAGCTGTTATGACATTTAATAAATCCCTGCTTTATTGAATAAAATATGGATAAGGCACAACATTTTTTTAAATGCAAGTCCTAAACCTAAGCAGCACCTTGTTCTTATGCAAAAAATTAAACAGTGGGTTCCTTAAAAGATAAGGTCATCCTCTTACTTGGGAAACCCAATGAAAGAGAATTGGAAATAATAATTACCACAAAGAAACAAAGCAGAACACTGAGGAGGTTTTTCTTATTGAACCAATGAAATCTAAATTATGTATCCATTGTGAAAAAAAATCCACAATATGTGAAGTTAATGCATAGTAAATACACAGTGGGATTGAAGTACATTACACAAAGTAAATGTTCACTTATCTTAGTAGGTCAGGTGAAGCTGTGTTCACTTTATTCATCTAATCATGTCAAGCAAGAATTTCCCTTGTACATGACTGGTTGTTCACACTTAACACAGCGTAACCCTTTTTTAGTTAAGATTAGTAAATATTCACTTTGAAATGTGAACCCTCTGCTCCTTTAGAAAATCTTCCACAGTATGTTAAGAATTGATTATGTGTATTTATGAGTGTTTCAATTCAAACCATAGCCAAAAATATTGTACAGACTCAATGAACACTATGGACCAGATCCACGTAGATAGGCATAAAATTAAGCGGGTGTAGCGTATCATAGTTATGCTACGCCGCCGCAACTTTGAGAGGCAAGTGCTGTATTCACAAAGCACTTGCGTCTAAAGTTACGCTAGCGTAGCATAAATGTTCTGGCGCAAGCGCGCCTAAATCAAATGAGGAACAGGGGGGCGTGTTTTATGTAAACTAAGCATGACCCCACGTAAATGACGCTTTTTTCGAAACGGCGCATGCGCGCGCATGCTCAGTATTACGTCAAATTTTCTAATTAAATTACGCCCGCTGAATGCCTAGACGACATGAACGTAATTTACGCAAAGCCCTATTCGGAACATTTTACGTAAATGATGGAAAATTCGACGCTGGCCCGACGTCCATTCTTAACATTGCGTACGCCTCATAGAGCAGGGGTAACTATACGCCGGAAAAAGCCTTACGCAAATGACGTAAAAAAATGCGTCGGGCGGACGTACGTTCTGAGAATCGGCGTATCTAGCTAATTTGCATACTCTACGCGGAAATCAATGGAAGCGCCACCTAGCGGCCAGCATAAATATGCACCTATGATCCGACGGCGTACTAAGACGTACGTCAGTCGGATCTAGCCCACATTCAGGCGTATCTTGTTTTGTGAATACAAAACAAAGATACGCCGGCGTATCAATAGATACGCCGCCGTAAGTTCTTTGTGGATCTGGGCCTATGAGATATTTTTATAAAAAAACACTTTGCAAATGCCTCATTATTCACACAATTGTAAGAAATAATACTCATGTTTCTAATATGTGATAATATTAGTTTATATTTGTTATCTTTTGAGAGCATATATAACATTCCCTAAAATTTAATCCTGAGAGAAAAATAGCCATAGAAATGTTTAACCATAACAATTAAAGAACATTCACCAACAGAGAAAATATCCTAACTCCATTGGTGAGAACATTTGACCAGCAGGGTTAATATTATGAGTGAGACCTCAGAACTGTGTACAAAGTAGATGGAGAAACTTGTACAGATGGCCAAACAAATGGGTGTTTAGCTGAATGAACGTCCAGCTGCAGCATGAGGTGACACTTTTAGCAACAGTGTTACTACTACTGCTAAATGTGACAGCTTCCTGTTCATGGCTACTGGTTGTTAGGGAGACAACACCTTCCAGCATTCTAACAACCAGTAACTTATGTCGCCAGACACATCCAGCTTGCAGCCAGGCATTCTGGCTAACATGTTAATGTAAATAAAGGGCCAGTGTAAAAAAAAAGGCACCTCCAGTCTAGTACGAATATTAGGGAGACCCCATATAAAAAAGAGGCCCTTATCATTAGCATAGGGACACAGTGCTTTGCCAGGACCTCCATGTTGAGGGAATGTGGCCTGACATGGTTCAAAGGGGTGGAGTAAATGCTTGGCCCCTTTTCCTGGCCAGCCATGCTGCATGCTTGAGTAAATGTCTGTATTGGTCCCAGACATGAATGGTCTAATATGGACTTTAAGCAGCCACCCAAGCCATTTTGTTTTGTTTTTCTCCACAGGGACTCCATTAAAATTCATACCAGACCTTTGTTTCCTGTGATGAATTGTTTGTACTTTCCTTATATTTACATTGAAATCCCCAGCTGACAGCTTAGGCTTTATTCACATGGCTGTAAAAAATGCATATACAGTAGGTGACTGTGATATTGTGTCAATCTCGCTCCCTTTCTCGGCGAGATTGACCACCTACGAGCCCCATCGCGGGAGCCAGCGCCGAGCTGGCTTGCCGCGATAGAGACAAAGCCGTCATAGAAGCGACAGGAGATCCGACTTGGATTCCCGCCAATTCTAGCTGCGGCGTTTGGTATGCATCCTGAGAGGGAGAACTCCACGCCAAATTTTAAATTAAAAAACCGACATGGGTTTCCCCCCCAGGAGCATACCAGGCCCTTAGGTCTGGTATGGGTTGTAAGGAGACCCCCCCTACTCCGAAAAACCGATGTGGGGGGTCCCCCACAATCCATACCAGACCCGTATCCAAAGCACGCTACCCGGCCGGCCAGGAAAGGAGTGGGGACGAGCGAGCGCCCCCCCTCCTGAGCCGTACCAGGCCGCATGCCCTCAACATGGGGGGGTTGGGTGCTCTGGGGCAGGGGGGCGCACTGCGGGGCCCCCCACCCCAGAGCACCCTGTCCCCATGTTGATAAGGACAGGGCCTCTTCCCGACAACCCTGGCCGTTGGTTGTCGGGGTCTGCGGGCGGGGGGCTTATCGGAATCTGGGAGCCCCCTCAAATAAGGGGGCCCCCAGATACCGGCCCCCCACCCTAAGCGAATGAATATGGGATACATCGTACCCCTACCCATTCACCTGGAGGCAAAGTGTAAAAGTAAATAAACACACAACACAGGGTTTTTAAAATAATTTATTAGTCTGCTCCGGAGGCCCCCCTGTCATCTTTAGCTCTTTTACCAGGGGGGCATCTTCACCGCCGTCTGGTTCTCTTCCACTCTCCGGGGGGTCTTCTCCGCTCTCGGGGGTCTTCTCCGCTCTCCGGGGGGTCTTCCCCACTCTCCGGGGGTCTTCTCCACTCTCCGGGGGTCTTCTTCTATCTTCTCTGCTCTCCGGTTCTTCTCCCGCTCGCTGTCCGGTGACTTCTCCTTCAGGGCTGGCCGCCGCTATCTTCGTGTGTTAGCTTAATTACTAGCGGTGGCCAGCCCGGCTCTTCTGTGACGTCTTCTTCTCATCTTTTGCCTTCTTCCGATGTTGACACAACGCCTCTTCTCACTGCAATGACGGTTGCGCGGTTTTAATCCGATTTATATAGGCCTCTCTTATGATGTCACAGTACCATCATGCTCTGGTACCTACCCACGTGGAAATCAAAAGAATATACGACGAGAATGCAAACTTACTGAATAACCCTGAGTTTGGAGCTTATGATACACGATTAAAAGAACACATCCAAGGTTTTACACGCGATTTATTATTGAAAAAGGAGAAAAAAATGTCACGTGACAAACTGACATTTGCAGGCAAATATGCCTTTATTGGCCTGCTCCGAATGGTCAACGGGGAGGACATAGAAATTGGGGTTCTTATATGAGCAGAAAGGGTACTAACAATAAGGAAAGAAATAATGACTCTGACTCTTCTGCTAATTCCTATACTTCACAGAATTCCAGAACAGGAGACAGAGGACAACAGAGATGACGCAACTCTAGGAAGCGACCGCAACAAGATGGTGGGTACCAGACGGGCGCACAAAACAAAAAACGTGTAACTGACAACAGCGAACGACAGAACACTACTAATCACAAGGATGTAACCATCAATGATGGCACATCCTCTGCCCCCCGACACACCTCTATGTTTCCTAATCAAGCACTTGGTGTCTCAACTGAGATTTCCTCTCTCTCTTCCTCTGTCACTCCTCGGACTGATCCTAACATACGACAGACCATTTTGGACTCGGCGCAAGCCTTGACTAGAGCTCAGGGTGGAAGCTCTAATGCACTTACACAAAAAGACGGTAATAAGAAATGACGTATTGACCACTTTTTTACTCTGGTCTCGCGAACCCAAACAACTAAGTTTGACGTCATGCAGGCCGAGAACCCCACCCATAATGATTCTACTTTCTTCCCTACTGAAATAGTCCTCCCTGACTCTGTGTAATCCCCGCAAGAAAGGAGCAATAATCTAAAATTAGAAGTAATCAATTTATCCTCCCAAGTTCTGAGCCCAACTGAAGTCGAACTTATCAGTCTCGGCCTCAATTTTTGTCCCAACAAAATTCGATCTTATTAAAGATCTATATTTGTTTGCGAAAGCTAACTTTTAAATTTATGTTCAACAAAGAGAGAAAAGTAAAACAAACCGAAATCTTAGACCAAGAGATTTGGAAGAACTTTACGGTGGCGGATTTTCGTGCTTTAAAAACCCTCATCCTACTCCTCGATGAGAGCGAGGGTACTACTAGTCATGACAATACTCCTGAAACATATGAAGCTAGGGGGCAGAGGGTACAATTATCACAGTACCAACACGATATTGATGTATTAGAAAAGGCAGTCAAGAAAAAGTCCCTGAATTTCCCATCCCTCCATACCAATTCCAATATATGGGCATTTCTTATACAAACTATCAAATAAATTGAAACCCTTCCTCTACATAGATCAGACAACCAAAATCTTAGCCCTGTACAAAAATTAACCTTGGACAGTCTCAGTCGTAGCCCCCATTTGGTGATCAAACCCTCGGACAAGGGTGGCAATGTGGTAATCATGAACGACCTAGATTACAGGAACATGTGTTGGAATATTCTCAAAAACCGCACATGGTACAAACCAGTCGCAGATGATTTGATTGTTATATACAACCAACAGTATAATGATGCCATACAGCTTGCCCACTCTGAGGGCTTGATCACCAAAGCTATTTTTGAGGGAATACAAGTTCCCTTCCCCAAAACACCCACCTTTTACGCGCTCCCTAAAACATACAAAAACTTGATACACCCACCGGGACGCCCCATAGTCTCGGGAGTGGGCTCGAAAACTGAACGGGCAAGCAGGTTCGTTGATGAATATCTTAGACCTCACGTGGTATCCCTACCCTCCTATATTCAAGATACCCCCGACCTTCTTAGGGCCCTAGACGGCCTTAGTGTGCCACCGGGATGCTTTTTAGTATCCATTGATGTTGAAGCATTGTATTCCTCCATTCCTCACACGAAGGGCCTGGAAGTCGTAGCTAGCTTCTTGGCCTACAAAGGCCCCAAACTAGAGAAACTCAATACATTTGTGCTGAAAATACTGGCTCATATCCTGACAAAAAATATTTTTTCGTTTGATGGGTCCCACTTCCTCCAGGTACAGGGTGTCGCAATGGGCACATCCTGTGCGCCTTCTTACACTAACCTGTACCTGGGGGGGTGGGAGCAGGAACTTTTTTCTAGTGAAGAACCCGATAATTCACTTTTGTTTGTGTTAGGATGGTTCCGGTATATCGACGATATACTCCTATTATGGACAGGAACATTCGAGAATCTACAAACATTTATGCAGCTACTAAGCCAAAACAGCTACAATCTCAGGTTTACTATGAGCTCCAGCCAATCGGCAATTGCTTTCTGGACATCCTGATCTATGTTAATGAGGCCGGTACAATTAACACCTCCCTTTACCGTAAGCCCACAGCTGGGAATATGATTTTGCACGCCTCCAGTGCCCATCCATCTTCCCTGGTTTGCAGTATACCGTACGGGGAATATTTACATCTAAGACGTAATTGCTCTGAGGACATGAAATTTAAGATGGAAGCAGACCTGCTATATACCAGACTATTCAGTAGGGGCTATAGCAGGACATGCCTTAAAAAGGCCTTTAACAGAGCAACGGGTAGACGCAGAGTGGAGACACTTTCTAAATCTACTAAAAAAACTTTATCCAACACCACCAGATTTATTACTACTTACTCTGACCAGCATGCACAAATATGGGCTATCATGCACAAACACTGGCACCTTCTGACTATTGACCAGACCCTATCTAAATACATAGGGCATAGCCCAGAGATCACCTTCAAACGTGCCACCTCAATTCGGGACCGTCTGGTTAGGAGCAAGTATTGTAAAGTAGGCTCTGAGCCATCAACAACTCTGGGTCTATTCAAATGTGGCAATTGTAATTTCTGTGACATGATATTGGAAGGAACCTCTGTTCAGTTGCCAAATGGTCAGACCCACAAACTACGGCATCATATAACATGCCAAACAAAAAGAGTAATTTACATCATATTCTGTCAATGCGGCAGCTTTTACGTGGGGAAAACCATCCACCCTTTTTGGAAGCGAATCAAAGATCACGTTTACTATGTCACCAACGGCCTACTTAATACCACCATCGGCCATCATGTGGCATTTAGGCATAAATACGAACCCTCTTTATTCAAATTTGCTGCCCTGGATTGCGTCCCTGAAGACACAAGGGGAGGCAACTTTGACCAAAAGGTAATTCAACGCGAAACACAATGGATCTATCGCCTTTGAGACAATTTCTTTCCAGGCCTCAATGAGGAAATTCGTTTAAAACCCTTTTTGGAGATTTAAACAATTGATTTGTTTCACTGATGTAATGCTATACCAATGCTATGTTAGTTCTATACTAATTAGGAAGTATTTTAATTTATTTTATTTAAGTATCCTTTCAATATTTTCCAAATGTCTGTTATGTACATGTTGTGTGTATGTATGACTTGTGTCTCCGTGTACACCATGGCGCAATTTTAGTTCATTCTGCAAATGTCATCTTTCATTTTATTTGTAGGGTTAATTTGACTTCCAATTACAATCCAAATATAGGCATCTATGTTCGTTTATCCCAACTTGCAGGCTCTGTTTCCTATTCCTCTTTATTTTCCCCACTCGGGCATCTGTGTCTCCTTCTATACACGAGTTTGATAACTTGATTGTACTCCTTTGGTAATCCTATGGACATGTGATGCTCCCGGGTTTAGCCGTCTATTCGGCATTTTTTTTTTATTGCTCCCTGTGATGGACCAATTCACGAGCGTGTGTTTACATGCAGAGATCAGGACGCTCAGTGGCTGTGCTGTGACACCGCCCACAAACGATGAGTATTCTTCTGTTCAGTACAGGATAACTGGCCTGTAGTGAGCGCGCATACGTCTTTACGCTCACAAAGTGTACCCCCGCAAATACCCATTCATTGAAATTCCCCTGTTTATGCGCCGCTGATGGATGCGGCGCATAACAATGACGTCATTACGTTACGTTACGAACCCAGCTTATTTAAACCCAGCTAACAGTGTCAGCTGTGTACATAGCACAGGCTGTTACCCTGGGGCATACGTGCGCATTTCAGGCTCAAAGTAAGTAATTCTCCACTTTTACCTTCCTTCCTCTGTGATATTGCTGGGCTTTTTATTTGAATGAATTTGTCTTCACTCACTCTGAAACTTTAGGAGCTGCTGGCCTCCTGGACTATATTGTCCCAAAGTGATGATTGCTCCAACTGCGCTTGGATCTTCACTATATATATGCCTGCATTTGACACAGCGTGAAAAACCACCCCAGATTTATCCTTACACCTGGATTTTTTAGGTACATTTCTTTATGAATTACTTTTGGCTTAACTAATCTTCACACCCTGCCATTGTGCAAGAATACTGTATGCACATTGCAGGTTTGTTTGCTACATTTTATCTAATCCACACTATTTCTATGTGTCTCTTCACAGAGTGGGGCTTACTACCCTGTGCTGAATATTTGGCAACGCCCCATATATCCTCATTTTTTTTCTCCACCCCTCCTTTTTTTCATTATCAATGTCTCTGATACCACTGGATCGCCACTATAGGTGAAAACAATCAGTACCAATGGTACGTTTTCCTATATATTTTTGTTCCCCTGCTTCCTCCCCTCTTTTGTGTGTCCCTCCCTTTTTCTTCTTTTCTTTTTCTTTTTCTTATTTCTTTTATCCATTAGTTCCTTCACTTTGTCCCCTCCCTTTTCTTCCCCTTTCTCCCTCTTTCCTTTTACTTTTTCCCCCCATCCTGCTTGCTCAATTAATTTCCTCTTTCCCCTCTTTCTTCTCTTCTTTTTCCTGCCTCCTTGCTCTTGGTAGCCTTTTAACCCCTACTATAGAATTTCCACATAAATTACAAAATTCATAAAATATTAGAATTTTTCTGCCTAATAGATGATCAATACTCTTTTGATACATTTGGAAGTATTATAAACTACCTCTTGACATTTCCGCATACCTCTGTGGAACTCTCTGGATGAATATATTCGCCATGATGTGCTAGGTGAAGTAACCATGTTATATGTAGATATATATATATATATATATATATATATATATATATATATATATATGTTTTTAACCTTTTTTCTTTGTGTAAAACCATTAAATATGTTATAACATTGTGCTAATATAATACATATCATTTTAGACTATGAAACATTATCTGTATACTATCAAAAATCCCTTTGACTCGTCCTGAGGAAGCCCAACGCGTAGGCTACTTCAAAGGATTTTGTCCATATTCATATATATGGTTTTATTTATTTTCATTTATGCTGTAACTTTTCTATTTTTGTAATAAACAATATATTTTTATACATACATCCGTCTTGCCTCAAAGTCCGACCATCAATTACTCTAGTGATTGTTTTCTACCATATACGGATGTGGCTCATGTGAGTGCTTTTCCCTGTGTATCCTGTCCTTCCCTTCCGTTTCCCCTCTCCCATCTCCTTTCCTTGTGGTTTGTGTTCCCGTTCCCTCCCCCCCTCCTTCATTTTTTGAGATAGTGAGTCTATAAACACATTTTTTTTCCTTCACAAAATACTTTTATTAGGAGAAATTCCACCATGCATATACACACAAACAAATATGTATATTTAGCATAACATATCATCCGCTAATGTAATCATAGCAAAGAAACTTACATAGATAACGTGCAATGTTCAGACATTAGTAAACAAGAATATTAGAACAGTGCAATCCTATACACATTACTAGATACAATTCAATAAGCCTAAAGACACCCTATTAATAACCGACACTCAAGTATCTTAAGAACGGTGCCTATATAGAGCTAAGGAACGTTGTAAGTGATCTCAGTACCCCCGGGGCCAAAACCTGCAGGCTTAACCGTGACTGCAACTGAAACCTGAAACCTAAACTTTGAAACCCCAGTAGGTCAGGGAGGTAAGGGGTGGTTAAAGTGTAGAGCCTAAATAAGCTTGGCCGGTTATATAGCTATAGGGGTAAGGGATGGGTGGAGGGGGGGGAAGGATAGTGGGTAGGGGAAATAAAACAAAACAAAAAAAAGGGGGGGAGGGGGGAAGGATGGGTCCAGGTCACGAGGTTCTCTTTTCTGGCAGAAAGTTTGCTATCAAGGAAATAAGGACTTGTAGTAGTCCGAAGTCTTGAAATGCGTCCAGCAGGCCCAGGTCGTTGTGAATTTTTGTATACGGTCTTGAGAAATATGGATTAATTCCTCCATTTCTTCTATTTTGCCTACTCTGTTCAGCGACTCTCTAATGGTTGGGATATCTGTTGATCGCCAGTGCGTGGGAATGCAAAGTCTGGCCGCATTGACTATATGCATGGCCAATGATTTCTGGTATGTTTGTTTGGGCAGGGTTGTGTGATGCAGCAGGTATTGAGCCGGGTTGTAGTCTAGGGTATAGGTGGTGACTTGGGAAATTATGTTGTGGACTTCTTTCCAGAAAGATTGTAGCGTGGGACACTCCCACCAAATATGGATCATGGAGCCCACTGCTCTTTTGCATGTCCAACAAATATTTGGAACTGAAGGTAAGAACTTTTGTAAGCGTGCTGGGGTCCTATACCATTTAGTTATAATTTTGTAACCATTTTCCTGAATCGCTACATTCAGCGACCCCTTGTGAGCAAATGTATAGATAGAATCCCAGTCCTCCTCTGTGAGTGCTAGTTGTAGATCCGTTTTCCAGGAGGTATGTAGGGTCTGCTTCGTGGAAGGGCAAGGACCATTTTGGAGTAGGGCATAGATGTATGAAATGAGGTGTCTTTGAGGTGTACTGCGTGAGCAAAGTGCTTCAAAAGGTGTGAGTTGTCTGTTCCACTTTGCGTTTGCGTCTGTGGCAGTAAGAAAGTGTGTCAGCTTTCTATATAACCAAAAGGTAAAAGTGCTAGTGCGTGATTTGGCAGTCAACTCTTCAAAGGAGCGTCCATGGCCTTTGTGAAAGAAGTGGTGAGCTAAGACCTCATCGTGAGGCCATTCCATTTGAAGGAAATGTTAGAATCTCCC
Organism: Rana temporaria; assembly: GCF_905171775.1. Lineage (NCBI taxonomy): Eukaryota > Metazoa > Chordata > Amphibia > Anura > Ranidae > Rana > Rana temporaria. The sequence continues at coordinate 226,689,601 of NC_053493.1, forward strand.
GGTGGGAACTCAGGATTCCCCCTCACGGGGGTCATTGGTCCTGGTTGCGAGGACAGCTTAAAGAGGGAGACCGCTTTCCCAAAGGCCAGTAGAGAGGGGAAGATGAGTGGGTGCTCCCTAATGGATTGGGGCCAGTGTCGGGGTGCTAACCAAGGAAGAGTGTGTGTCCCGGTTCTAGTGCAATAGTTTTCTAGCATCACCCACGTTTTCCCCATTTTGTGAACTTTCCAGTCCACTACCCTGGTCAAATGTCAGTTAGGTAGTACTTATAAAGATCAGGTAAGCCAATTCCACCTGTGGCTTTGGTGCAGGTCAGGCGTGAGTATTTAATACATGGGGCTGTATTCTTCCATATGAAAATTGTGCAGGCCCTCTTGTATGCCGCAAAAAAGGAGGGGGCAAACGGATTGGGATCGTCTGCATTATGTAAAAGAGTCGGGGGAGAATAACCATCTTAATGAGCGCCGGTCGGCCGTACCATGAAATGTTTAGATTGGCCCAGTCCTTCAAGTCCATTTGGATTTTCGAGAGGGAGGTTAGAAAGTTTTGGTTATACAGGTCTGCTAATTTTTTAGTAATTTGAATACCCAGGTAGGTAATGGCCTCAGACTTCCATTGGAAAGGGAAACTTTCCTGACAATGAAAGACATCTTGCGGGGACAGTGTTATGTTCAGAGCATGAGACTTATGCCCTGTACACACGATCACTTTTTGTGATGAATTTTTTTTTAATTTTTTATCATGAAAAAAAATTTCATTTTTCCAACTTCATCATTAAAAATTATGTTGCCCACACACCATCATTTTTGAAAAATGATGAACAAAGTGACGGCACTCTAAAGGGGAAGTTATATTCGCCTTGAGGCTGCTTTTAGCTGGTTACTTGTTAGTAAAAGACGATTCGTGCTTTTCTGTCTGTTACAGCGTGATGAATGTGCTTACTCCATTATGAATGGTAGTTTTACCTCCCATCTCAAGACTTGCTTCTGGGCATGTGCGGGTTTAAAACGTAATTTTTGCCCACACACGATCATTTTTTGTGACACAAAAAATGACATTTTAAAAAATTACATAAAAAATTCAAGCATGTTCGAATTTTGTTTTTGTCATTTTTCAGAAGACATAAAATGACATTTTGCCCACACACGATCATTTTAAATGACATTTTTAAAAATGTCATTTTATTTCATCACAAAAAGTGATCGTGTGTACAGGGCATTAGAGTAGTTCATTTTAAGGTTAGATAGCTCACCAAAATGATTTATATCTTTCAGCAGGTTAGATGGGGATACTCTGGGTGCTTGTAAGGATAACAGAATATCGTCTGCGAACGTGGCCACCTTAAATTCTCTATGAGCAAAAGGGAGTCCTTTGATATCCGAGTTACTTCGTAATCTATTTAATAACGGTTCTAATGTCAGAACAAAGATGACGGAGGACAGCGGGCATCCCTGATGTGTATCATTGCTGATAGAGCAGGCGCTTGACAGGAGGCCATTAGCTTTCACTCTAGCTGAGGGATTAGCATATAGAGCATTAATGTATGCAAACATGCGTGGGAGGAGACCAATGCCTTCTCAGCGTCAAGGTAGAGAAGAAATCCCCTAGTGCCCGACGAAGTAAGCAAATGGTGCAGGTTCAGGGTGCAGATAATATTATCCCTGGCTTCCCTACCCGGAATAAATCCCACTTGGTCTGGTGAAATAAGGCCCGGAATTAGGGGTAGCAACTTGTTTGCCAAAATCTTTGCATACAGTTTCATATCCACATTGAGCAAATAAATTGGCCTGTAGCTTGCCACTTGTGAGGGGTCCTTTCCCTCTTTTGGAATAACAGTAATATGGGCTTCTAACATTCTGCCTAGCGAAGCGTGGGGACTTGAAAAGGAGCTAAACGTTTGCAGCATCTTAGGTGCAAGATCATCCAGGAAGCACTTATAATATACTAAACGGAGACCATCAGGGCCCGGGCTTTTGCCTACTTTCATTTGTTTTATTGCTAGATTAAGTTCCTCCATGGAGAGAGGACTCTCCATGACTTCCGCTTGATTTGAAGTAATGGGCTTAGGGCAATATTGCGCTAGGAAGTCTTTTATATAAGAGGAACGATTTGAAGAATCGGTCAGCTGCCCTCCTCCCTGTTTTAAGTTATAGAGCTCTGTGTAGAATTTCTCAAAATGTTTGGCTATCTCCTCGTTCTTAGAGAATATGTTACCTTGGCTATCCCGGATGTGGTGTAGCACAGATGAAGTCTTGGCTGCCTGTATTGTGCACGCCAACAGTCTCCCGCTTTTGTTTTCATGTTCATAGAAGACCCTCTGTTTGAGAACATATGGCCTTCTGGCGGGTTTCCCCAACTCGTCCAGCAAGGTGGAGCACGCATGCAGCAGGTCTTGCAATGTGGATTGCAGAGCCGATCATTTGTGGGCAGCCTCTAACCGGTTAATGGTTTCAATAAGTGATTTAATCCGCTCCTGATGTCTTTTTTTTTAGCAATTGTTGCTAACAAAATCAGTTTTCCCCTTAAAACACATTTATGTGCTTCCCAAAGCGTAGTAGGTGATACGTCAGGGGTAGAGTTTTCTTTGAAGTATAAGTGAATTTGGTCACATATCTGTCTAAGGTTATCGGGGTCTTTCAGCAAGGCAGGATTTAGTCTCCATGTCTTCATCGTAGTGTTTGATTCTGGAAATGTGAGGGTCATTGTGATGGTACGGTGGTCTGAAAGGAACATTGGCTCTATGGTGGACTGTGTGAGAAGTGAGAGGTCTGCTTTAGAGAGAAATAGATAATCAATCCTGGAGTACTTTTGATGTGGGGGAGAGAAAAAGGTATAATCTCTATCATTAGGGAACATAGAGCGCCATGAATCATGGAGCGCTAAACTTTGCAACTGTAATTTGAATTGGCGCAGTGCTCGGTAGGGGAGCGCAGAAGTGCCTGTGGATGTATCTATGGCTGGATTGAGAGATACATTAAAGTCTCCCCCCAGTATTACAATCCCTTCTAGAAAAGTGGAGAGCAGATCACAAATTTTCCTGAAAAATTAAATTTGGTGTTCGTTAGGACAGTAAATATTCGCTAATGTGATCGGTTTGGAGGCGTATTTACCCTTAACAAAAATATATCTACCCTCAGGGTCAACCATTGTGTCTGCAAGTTAAAAATCAGCCTGCTTGGAAATTAGAATTGAAACCCCTTTTGTCTTGGAGTACGGATTTGTGAAGTGTATTGCACGCTTGTACACATGATTCTCTAGTTTAGGGATTGCATCAGATCGAAAATGCGTTTCCTGCAGCATGAGAAAGTGGGCCTTGTGTTTGGTCAGGGTCGATAGAACCTGCAATCTTTTTTCTGGGAGGTTTAAGCCTTTGACATTCAGCAAGAGGCATTTTAGTGACAGTTGTTGTCTAAGTATTGGGTCCTTCTGCATTTTACAACCCAATTGTTTATTGTATATATATTTTATATATTTATTATAGCAAAAAGTAAAAAATATTTCTTATTTTTCAAAATTGACGCTATTTTTTGGTTTTTGAGTAAAAAAAAGAGCAGAGGTGAACAAATCCCACCAAAAGAAAGCTCTATTTGTTGGGGAAAAAGGACTTCAATTTTGTTTGGGTGCAATGTTGCACGGCCACACAATTGTCAGTTAAGGGACACATTGCCGTATTGCAAAAAGTGCTCTGGTCCGGAAGTGGTAAATTCTTTCGGGGCTGAAGTGGTTAAGCATTATTAATTCACTGCTCCTGAAAAAAAAAAAAACATTTTTTAAAACTTTTTTTTGCACTGATACATGCCCCCTGGGGTAGTACCCAGGTCCTCATACACTTTTTATAAACTTGTATATAAGCCTTTAAAATGAGCACTTTGGGGTTTTTATGTTAGTGTCCCATAGACTTTAATGGTGTTCCACAGCTTTCGAATTTGCCACAAACACTGCATAATGTTCACTGTTCGTTGAACATCGGGCTTATCCCTAGTCAACAGGAACAAGCTGAAAGACCCCTCAGCAATGAGTATGTGTCATTGCTCAGTTGAAATAGGCTGTCTGGCGCCAGTGCTTGCACGTGTGTGCGCTCACACTCACGGATGCACCAATACACGCCTCTTCTTGAGCACACACTGGTGTGCCCACGCCTGTGTGCCAATGCACAGTTATTAACCAGACTTCTCTTACAGATCCACTGTTACTATCAGCAACGATTGTGAAACTTAAAAAAAAATCAGATTGTAATTCTTCATTTATCAGATATCTGACTAGGAAAATGTTCTGAAAATTTTTTTGTGGAAGCATATTTATACAATTGGCACTGTGTGTAACATTTGATGCTTCTTCGTAATTTTAAAACTTTTCCGGAAGAAGCAGCCGAGTTACTGCTCTGAAATGCATTGAAATAAGGATGTAATACTGAGTAATGTTTACAGTCCCCTGATCCTTCAATTTACATTCAATTTGCACATAAGCATTTCTGGAATACGCTCATGTTTACATGTGATAGAAATGAGGCAGAGACTAGAAATAAACTGCTCAAGCATTTCTCCCCCTCTCTTACAGCACTCACTGATATGGACAAACACAGCAGGAAGATCCTAAAATCTGATTACCACTGCAGCTGTCAACAGCTAAGCCTTTACGTAAATTGTATTGACAGCCTTATATCTCCTCTCATCTATGTGGATCTGTAGAGGAGGACAGACATATTTTTTTTTGTTTGTTTTGTTGAAACCAACAATATATGTAAAGCAGTCAGCTTATCTGCATAAATGATTTATGAGTTTCTTTTTTCCCCCGCATAGGACAGGAGATTAGGTTGATCTCAGCAGGTAGCACAGACAGCATTGCGTTCTGTACCGGGATAAAGTCAGATGCCCTGACACTGGACATTAATGCTTAGGTCTTGGCTGATTTCAAATTACAATATAATATCCCTATGCTGACAGAAAAGGTGTCAGACTTTTGTGAGTTTACTCCTAGGATGAACACAGAGAAACGTATGGCTGCAGGTCTCATTGGAAGAGGACTAGAAGGTGCTTAGAACTGCGGAGTCTCATAGTCCAGTATGGATGGTCTGCTACTTTCCGGACCCTGTGACTGCTGGGACTTATAGTTTTTAGTGTCTGTGCTGCTTTCCAGACACTAGACCTACCATTTTTTCATGGTAGCCACTTGCAACCAGAACCTTTGGGGGGACAAGTCTTATGTGTTCCAGGGGTGTAGTTTCGGCATGGCGGCAAAAATATGTTTTGTCTCAGAGCTCCTGACCAGTGGCTCCCTCGCACCTCAGTAGTATGGTTGGAGTGGACGGCCACGTCCCCTGACCAGACACTGATGGGGATAATGGGACTGCAGAGGTCTGCTGTTAGGAGAAGGTGCTTGTTGAGTTATACTAAAATTATTATTACATTTATTTTTATATTTATTTTTTATTATATTATTTGTTTTTCTTCCATTGCTGTCTCTATCTTTAGACAGTTCCCTAACCTCTCCTGTGTGCTCACTGGCCATCCAGACCTTTGACATATACCATGACAGGTGGAAACCATTTGCCACTGTGAGACAGACAAGTCTATCTTTAATTTGGGCCTAGCTACCAATATCAAAGGCTTTTTTTTTGCTACAGGCTTACTAGATCCCTGCTGAGCCACCAGTGAGCTATTGTGGTTACAGTCTCTGCTGCACATCCCAAAGGGGATCATGAAGCGCACCAGGAGGCTCTTGGATTTCACTTTGGAACCTCTCTGTCTGCTTGATTTGAGTTTTGCACTCCAGAGAGTCGTCAATGTCGGCTCTCCAGAAATTAGCTCTGTGGTTTTTCAGGTTTTCATGTTTTGTTTTGTTTTTGTTTGTTTTTTTCTTGTCTGGATCTCCAAATGTTTATCTAACATGACTGTTTTACCTTCCATGTTTATTCTGGAAATGTGAGGGTCATTGTGATGGTACGGTGGTCTGAAAGGAACATTGGCTCTATGGTGGACTGTGTGAGAAGTGAGAGGTCTGCTTTAGAGAGAAATAGATAATCAATCCTGGAGTACTTTTGATGTGGGGGAGAGAAAAAGGTATAATCTCTATCATTAGGGAACATAGAGTGCCATGAATCATGGAGCGCTAAACTTTGCAACTGTAATTTGAATTGGCGCAGTGCTCGGTAGGGGAGCGCAGAAGTGCCTGTGGATGTATCTATGGCTGGATTGAGAGATACATTAAAGTCTCCCCCCAGTATTACAATCCCTTCTAGAAAAGTGGAGAGCAGATCACAAATTTTCCTGAAAAATTAAATTTGGTGTTCGTTAGGACAGTAAATATTCGCTAATGTGATCGGTTTGGAGGCGTATTTACCCTTAACAAAAATATATCTACCCTCAGGGTCAACCATTGTGTCTGCAAGTTAAAAATCAGCCTGCTTGGAAATTAGAATTGAAACCCCTTTTGTCTTGGAGTACGGATTTGTGAAGTGTATTGCACGCTTGTACACATGATTCTCTAGTTTAGGGATTGCATCAGATCGAAAATGCGTTTCCTGCAGCATGAGAAAGTGGGCCTTGTGTTTGGTCAGGGTCGATAGAACCTGCAATCTTTTTTCTGGGAGGTTTAAGCCTTTGACATTCAGCAAGAGGCATTTTAGTGACAGTTGTTGTCTAAGTATTGGGTCCTTCTGCATTTTACAACCCAATTGTTTATTGTATATATATTTTATATATTTATTATAGCAAAAAGTAAAAAATATTTCTTATTTTTCAAAATTGACGCTATTTTTTGGTTTTTGAGTAAAAAAAAGAGCAGAGGTGAACAAATCCCACCAAAAGAAAGCTCTATTTGTTGGGGAAAAAGGACTTCAATTTTGTTTGGGTGCAATGTTGCACGGCCACACAATTGTCAGTTAAGGGACACATTGCCGTATTGCAAAAAGTGCTCTGGTCCGGAAGTGGTAAATTCTTTCGGGGCTAAAGTGGTTAAGCATTATTAATTCACTGCTCCTGAAAAAAAAAAAAAAACATTTTTTAAAACTTTTTTTTGCACTGATACATGCCCCCTGGGGTAGTACCCAGGTCCTCATACACTTTTTATAAACTTGTATATAAGCCTTTAAAATGAGCACTTTGGGGTTTTTATGTTAGTGTCCCATAGACTTTAATGGTGTTCCACAGCTTTCGAATTTGCCACAAACACTGCATAATGTTCACTGTTCGTTGAACATCGGGCTTATCCCTAGTCAACAGGAACAAGCTGAAAGACCCCTCAGCAATGAGTATGTGTCATTGCTCAGTTGAAATAGGCTGTCTGGCGCCAGTGCTTGCACGTGTGTGCGCTCACACTCACGGATGCACCAATACACGCCTCTTCTTGAGCACACACTGGTGTGCCCACGCCTGTGTGCCAATGCACAGTTATTAACCAGACTTCTCTTACAGATCCACTGTTACTATCAGCAACGATTGTGAAACTTAAAAAAAAATCAGATTGTAATTCTTCATTTATCAGATATCTGACTAGGAAAATGTTCTGAAAATTTTTTCGTGGAAGCATATTTATACAATTGGCACTGTGTGTAACATTTGATGCTTCTTCGTAATTTTAAAACTTTTCCGGAAGAAGCAGCCGAGTTACTGCTCTGAAATGCATTGAAATAAGGATGTAATACTGAGTAATGTTTACAGTCCCCTGATCCTTCAATTTACATTCAATTTGCACATAAGCATTTCTGGAATACGCTCATGTTTACATGTGATAGAAATGAGGCAGAGACTAGAAATAAACTGCTCAAGCATTTCTCCCCCTCTCTTACAGCACTCACTGATATGGACAAACACAGCAGGAAGATCCTAAAATCTGATTACCACTGCAGCTGTCAACAGCTAAGCCTTTACGTAAATTGTATTGACAGCCTTATATCTCCTCTCATCTATGTGGATCTGTAGAGGAGGACAGACATATTTTTTTTTGTTTGTTTTGTTGAAACCAACAATATATGTAAAGCAGTCAGCTTATCTGCATAATTGATTTATGAGTTTCTTTTTTCCCCCGCATAGGACAGGAGATTAGGTTGATCTCAGCAGGTAGCACAGACAGCATTGCGTTCTGTACCGGGATAAAGTCAGATGCCCTGACACTGGACATTAATGCTTAGGTCTTGGCTGATTTCAAATTACAATATAATATCCCTATGCTGACAGAAAAGGTGTCAGACTTTTGTGAGTTTACTCCTAGGATGAACACAGAGAAACGTATGGCTGCAGGTCTCATTGGAAGAGGACTAGAAGGTGCTTAGAACTGCGGAGTCTCATAGTCCAGTATGGATGGTCTGCTACTTTCCGGACCCTGTGACTGCTGGGACTTATAGTTTTTAGTGTCTGTGCTGCTTTCCAGACACTAGACCTACCATTTTTTCATGGTAGCCACTTGCAACCAGAACCTTTGGGGGGACAAGTCTTATGTGTTCCAGGGGTGTAGTTTCGGCATGGCGGCAAAAATATGTTTTGTCTCAGAGCTCCTGACCAGTGGCTCCCTCGCACCTCAGTAGTATGGTTGGAGTGGACGGCCACGTCCCCTGACCAGACACTGATGGGGATAATGGGACTGCAGAGGTCTGCTGTTAGGAGAAGGTGCTTGTTGAGTTATACTAAAATTATTATTACATTTATTTTTATATTTATTTTTTATTATATTATTTGTTTTTCTTCCATTGCTGTCTCTATCTTTAGACAGTTCCCTAACCTCTCCTGTGTGCTCACTGGCCATCCAGACCTTTGACATATACCATGACAGGTGGAAACCATTTGCCACTGTGAGACAGACAAGTCTATCTTTAATTTGGGCCTAGCTACCAATATCAAAGGCTTTTTTTTTGCTACAGGCTTACTAGATCCCTGCTGAGCCACCAGTGAGCTATTGTGGTTACAGTCTCTGCTGCACATCCCAAAGGGGATCATGAAGCGCACCAGGAGGCTCTTGGATTTCACTTTGGAACCTCTCTGTCTGCTTGATTTGAGTTTTGCACTCCAGAGAGTCGTCAATGTCGGCTCTCCAGAAATTACCTCTGTGGTTTTTCAGGTTTTCATGTTTTGTTTTGTTTTTGTTTGTTTTTTTCTTGTCTGGATCTCCAAATGTTTATCTAACATGACTGTTTTACCTTCCATGTTTATACCAGTACACTGGAAAAGTGTTAGTACTGTTTCAGGCGTCCCAAAGGTAGGGGTTCTGTGCCTAACTGTGCCGTTCCACCTCCCACAGTAAGAATATGCTGCCCTGGTGGCATTAGTTCTGCTCTGAGAGATTCCTCTCTCTGCTAAACGGTATATTTTTCCCTTACGTTTCTGATATCCCTCTCTGCTCCATCTTTCCTCTACTCTTTTATTTCTCCCCCTATTTCCAACTACCACCTCCTTTCCTCCCTCCCACCCCCCCTCCTTTTTTTTCTTTCCCTTCCCCTACCTAGGGAGTAGGTACCTGCAGACATTGACATCCTAGGAGGGCTGAATTCCCCATAGAAGCGTTCCAGCTGTCTTGCTAAACTCTGCAGACTTTATTGCTTTCCTCCAAGAGACTCACTTCAGGGCATAAAGGGTTCCCAGACTTACTAACAAGCATTTCCCGGTGGCCTATCATAGCCCATCCACATCTTATAAATCTAAGGCAAGTATTCTTATATGTCAAAAATAGGTAAAAGATGCGCAGCCAGAAAAGTGCAAACAAACAAAGTGTCCTGGTGTAGAAATATAAGAAATATATATAGAAATAAATGTATATAAGATTGTGAACCCAATTAATAGATAAATGTTGATGGTGTTAAACTAAATTAGTGTTCACTACAGCTGATGTTGATTTGCTGTAATCACGGAGAAAAAGGTGAAAACTTCATCCAAAATTAACATCCAAAATTTCAGCCGTTGTTACACATTTAAACAGAGGGGCCGCTTACCAGATCAGGTGGACCTCTATTACGGAGGTCTTTAGAAGCTCAGCAGACCAGGGGTCACTCAAGGGGATCCTCAGTAGCTAGGCACTGGTGTAGTGGTGTATTCCTTTTTTTCTCCAGGCTTCCAAGGGCTGCAATGAATCCTATTAGAGGCACTCTCCACTCCCAATGGAATAGCGTGATATGCAGATATATTAAAGGAAGAGAAAAAAAGGCTTCATGGTGCAGTAGGATTTAAATAATCAAAAGCCCCTTTATTGACAAAGCGGGTTTACTGACATCAAATAAAAACTTTTTTGGCAGAACAGTTTAAAAGCAGTTAAAACATCCAGCAGCGGCTCAGGCCAATCAGCTGGGGCGTGGTGACATCCGCCCGATGCTGCATTTCTCCTCACAAGGCATCCTCACAAGGGGACATCAGGCCTACCAGGGTCATCAACTATTGTTAATATAGCAATTTATGTCCCATTCTATATTCAAGCCCAAGGGGCTATAACATGCCATGTCAAATATCCACTGAGTTTCTCTGCGTGATATTTGACGTTTCAAGTTGTCCCCTTTCCAGTGGGGGACATACCTTTCAATTCCTATAACTTCAAGTAGAGCTGGATTTCGATCATTTCAAAATTGGGAGAGTACACCAATCACAGGATGGGCTGTGGGTGTCTCGCAGTAATACAGTGCCACGTCCTAGATTATAGCAAAACGCAGGGGGAAGAATTGTTGGAGGAACAATGAAATGGACTTTCTAGGCACTAATCGTTTCTAAAATGTTATTTTATTGAGACAATCCCATCGTGGGTATTTGAGTCAACAACAATGTATTTACATTAAAAAGTACATCAAAAATACAAAAATAAAAAATAAAAAGAATCACATATAATGCAATAATTACAGACACTTTAAAACCAATAACTGGTCCAAAGACAACATCAACAGAGTGATGATTATCGTGAATTGTAATATTCTAGGCAAGCTCTACATGTTTCGCGGGGAAATCCGCTTCATCAGGAGCTACAAGTATTTCTGAAATAAAAACAGGCTGTTAATGGTTTGTATAGGTCCATTAGTTTACAGATCAAAGAAATTTCAATATTGTATGTGCAGTATAGTATATGCATGAAAGCATCATATAATATCCATGCAATTGTAGTTGGTTGAGTTGAGTTGGTCTCTTAGCGAAGAGACCAATTCACCTGTAGTCATTACGACTCTCACAAAAAAGTGTTGCCCCTACTAAGGGAATGTTCAAATGTGGACACTGTGAATTTTGTCGCTACATTGCTGTAGGCTCAGAGTTCACATTGCCCAATGGCGAAATCTTTAAACCTAAATTTAGAGCTGACTGTAACACGGCTGGGGTGGTCTATCTCATGACATGCTCTTGCGGTGTCTATTACGTTGGGAAAACGATCCGCCAACTGCGCCAACGAATTAAAGATCACACTTACCTTTCCAAAAGCGGCAAAATATTAACACCTATTAGCCGACATTTGGATCTGTACCATCGCTTTAACACGTCCTCCGCCTCCTTTATGGTGCTAGCTGTGGTACTCGCTGTACCCAAGGGGAGGCGATTGGGACAAAAAAATCTTACAATATGAAACTAAGTGGATTGAGAGACTCAGTGCTACACAGCCACCAGGTATTAACGAAATACTGACATACAAATCTTTTCTTTAATCAATATACATTTTTTTATTATTACCTTTATTGGCTGTGCTCAGTTCTCTCACTTCCACGTTCATGGGTTTCTATATTCCCCCTTGAAGCATCCTATGCTCTATCCTTAGTCCCCCTTAATATTATGAAAATTCCTGCGGTCTTGTTCCAATATTCATACAGCCCTTCTGCCATCTCTGCTCCCCCTCCCCGCTGTTATTATTTTTAGCCTAGCCCCCAATTCTCGTTACTTTGCCTGTTTATGTTTCCGTGTCTGATTAAATATACATATACTGTCCTAGCAAAATGTTACAGGGTCCCCCATACCTCTTATTAATCTTATAATGTTAGTGGGGACACCATAGATGCTATCTATATAACAATTGACCAATTTTTTAATTCAATGTCATATATGTTTTTTTTTATATTTTGAAATGTAAATAATTCTATATATCTTTGTTTGATACAGCTACCAAATAACACATTTGGTTTTCTATTTTGTTTTCTAGCCACAATTGTGGCCGTGATTGCCTAGAGTCCCTGGGGATAGGTGCACACCCTTGGGACCCACGTCTTGACATGCACGGTCGGGACACGCCAATCCGAGCAGTCTGCTCGGGTTGGCTAGTGAGGGCTTATAGGAGGGTGGTTCGTGTCCGTTGTGCCAGCCAGTTATTTTCTCAACTGGCTGTGCTTGTCATCCGGGACACGCCCCGCCAATGCCCATTGGTTGGTTCTCCCCTCCTGTCTTTCCCCTGCTACGGTGACGCCGATCATGCGCCCGCCTCTGCTACAGCGTCATTTGACGCTTGGAGGACATCAGCGCTGTGATTGGCTTGCCGAAATCCCGACCGGATCACGTGATGCGGAAGTCCCGACGGCACACGTGATCGGAGACGCACGTATATATGGGGATGGGATTCCCCACAAACCAGAGGCATTTCCCCACAACTCGCAACGTTGCTGACTCGACGGTCCGGCTGGTAGGTTCTATACTGCACATCTACAACTTTGATTTCAGCTGGTTGATGTTAGATGGCTCCCTGAACTAGTTTGGTTTTTGAAACACTCAGCTTGCTTTCTCTTTTCTGTTTATTGTTTCATTTTGTGCAGGTCTGTCCATTACTCAGCCTTCACAGTGCCTTATGGTCCTTACCTACTCAGAATTCATTTCTGACATTTTTGGGTTAATTATCCCTCTTATCTGATTACGCCTATTGTTGCTGCTTGCAATATTCAGCCAAATCAACTTTGTGACCTAACGCACCCACTTATTGGCTGGGTCTGGGTATGTATACCCCCATTAAATCTACTTATACTTTTTATCCCTCCTATTTCCCCCTTGTTGAGTGTCATTAACCTATTCCAGGCTCCCCTAATTTTGTATTATTACAACTTCTTATTCCACTAGACAACCCTCCAGCTCTTTAACCCTTATCACCGCCTGAGGAAAGGAAATCCTTGCAACGCTACTATAGTCACATTGATACTTCTAAAGTTAAATCTTTTAACCATTTCCATTATCGTGGATGGTAGGTGTTTATCCCACTTATCACTGAACTCACTGCTACCTTTCTCTTTTTCACATTTTTCCTTTTTTTTTTTATTTTTTTTTTTTTTGATCTTCAGTATCATCCTCTGGTTTACACACCCATCCCCCACTATTTGTTATCACTATTAAACTACTATTGGGCATATGTTTTTTTTTTTTAATGCACTTTTTTAGTGCCTCCCACTATGTCCCACACTACCATTACTATAGGTTTACTCTCCCTTCTTTCCCCGGTGTGTCCCTGCATGTCTTTACCATGGGTTCCACAGTGCACTGTCTCATTGGTGACTCTTTTCCCCTGGCAATCACGGTTACAATTGCATGGATATTATATGATGCTTTCATGCATATACTATACTGCACATACAATATTGAAATTTCTTTGATCTGTAAACTAATGGACCTATACAAACCATTAACAGCCTGTTTTTATTTCAGAAATACTTGTAGCTCCTGATGAAGCAGATTTCCCCGCGAAACATGTAGAGCTTGCCTAGAATATTACAATTCACGATAATCATCACTCTGTTGATGTTGTCTTTGGACCAGTTATTGGTTTTAAAGTGTCTGTAATTATTGCATTATATGTGATTCTTTTTATTTTTTATTTTTGTATTTTTTATGTACTTTTTAATGTAAATACATTGTTGTTGACTCAAATACCCACGATGGGATTGTCTCAATAAAATAACATTTTAGAAACGATTAGTGCCTAGAAAGTCCATTTCATTGTTCCTCCAACAATTCTTCCCCCTGCGTTTTGGATTTCGATCATGGTACTGGCGAAAGTGTAACAAAACACTATGCTCCATAAAACCCCTATGTATATTTGAAAGGTGTTCCCCTATTCTGATTTTAAGGGCATGGGTGGCCCTCCCAATATACTGGAAGCCACAAGGACAACTTAATAGATAGATTACCCCCACCGTATCACATGTAATGAGTTCTGATATAGAGTATTCTCGGGAGGTGGAGTGGGAACTAAAAGTGGAAGTTTTGACTGTTCTAGATGAAGAATATACTTTGCATCTTTTACAAGGAAAAAAGCCCTTTAAGTGTCCAAACATACACATTTTTGGAGGAGGGTCTACGACACTGGGGGCTACAAAATCCTTAAGATTTTGATTTCTCCTAAATAGCACTTTCGGACATTCCGGGAGTTTTGGTCCCAGGACCTTATCACACTTAAGTACCTGCCAGTGTTTACGTATAATTTTGTTGACCCACCAAAACTTAGACGAAAAGGTGGTCAAAAAAGACCATTGTAGTTCTGTGTTTTTCTCCCCATTCAATTTGGTTCTAGGGACTAATAAACTTTGTTTGGATGCAACCCCCGTATGTCTCCATCCAAATTTTTTGTGTGATACATATATATATATATATATATATATATATATAGACCTACATTTATTTTTTAGCACGGTTTGCACTGATTATTTTTGTGGGGGAAGCGCAGATTGTCCACGCTTTACATCAAGTATTCTTATATCCATCTCCCTTCACTGGAAATTCCTCAATGAACACTGAGATCAAGAGGGTACGTTCCTGCTCTTAAAGGGCAAACTCGATTCTCATACATTTACCCATGCAAACTTCTACCTTCCCAACACTAACCAACTCCTGGCTCTTGAGGCATTTTCTTGAAGGCACTCTGATCTTGGGGGGTGACTTGAACTTCACCCTAGATTCCTCCAAGGATTCCTCTGTGCACTCGTCCTCCCTACCACAAAGTGCACGACTCCACTTGAAAGACCTGTTGCACGATCATCAACTAGTTGATATCTGGAGAATCTTCCACCCACAAGAACGAGACTACTTCTTCTACTCTCCCACCCATAACACGTACTCTAGAATACATTTTCTTTTATTGAAACAATCTGCAATTACTTTAGCCTGTAAGGCAGATATTGGTCAGATAACGCTATCCAACCATGCTCCAGTTTTCCTGGAACTTACTCTCCCACATCCTTCTCCTAAGGCACCAACTTGTTGCCTCAATGAGATGTTTCTTAGGCCCCGTACACACGAGAGGATCTATCCGCTGGAATTTATCCGCGGACCGGTTTCAGCGGATAGATCCGCTGGTGTGTACAACCCAGTGGATATTTATCCGCGGATATTTTTCGGGCCGATGGTTTTCCAGCGGATCAAAATTTCTTAGCATGCTAAGAAATCGATCCGCTGGAATCCAGTCCAGCAGATTGATCCAATGGTCTGTACAGACTCACCGGATCAATCCGTCCGATTCCATCCCTCGCATGCGTCGTAATGATTCGACGCATGCGTGGAAGTCCTTATATTACAGCGTCGCGCACGACGCCGCGTCATCATCGCGGCGACGACGCGACACGTCACCGCGGAGGGAATTCCGCGCGGATTTTGATCTCATGGTTAGTACAACCACGAGATCAAAATCCGCCAGAGGATAAATCCTCTCGTGTGTACTAGGCCTTAGAGACTCTGAAACAACAGCAGCGATTCTTAGCAAGCTCATATTTTGATAGCAATGCTGGCTCCGTATCTAACCCTCTTACTGTGTGGTCTGCTTATAAATGCTACATTAGGTGTCTCTTCATAAAGCATGGCCATGCAGCTAAACAACGCTGGGCCAAAACTCTGACTACCTAACAAAACTCCATACCCTGGAAAGGCAACATAAAGACAGACCTTACCACACAACTAAAGCGGAGTTGGTCCGGCTCAGGGAGGCAATCAGGGAGCATTCCATGTATGAGCCTAAGCATATCTTGCTCAAGGCCGGTTGCTCTTTCTACAAGTAAGGTTATAAATGTGGCAGCTTGTTGTCCAATGCTTTGAGAGTCAAACACACTCATTCATACATTCCTGCTTAACTAACCCCTTCTGAGTCTAATATCTATGCCTCGCCTGACTCGGCAGATACTTTGATATTTCTACTCCAAGTTTTACAACCTGGACTCTACTCCTGCCACTAGCTCAACAGCCCCTTCCCTGTCAACCATTCAGGAATACTTACAAATATCCATTCTTCCTTCTCTTACCAATGATGACCAGGAGATGCTATCTCAGCCTCTCACAATGGAGGAATTTACATCTGCCATAGCGGATACCCAGCCTGGGAAGGCTCCTGGGCCTGATGGTTTTACACTTCTTTACTATAAAATATTTCAGACCCAGCTCGCTCCACAATTTACCACACCCTTCAACGCAATCCTAGAGGGGCATAGTGTCCCTCCAGATATGTTATGCGCATTCATTTCTGTAATCCCAAAGCCAGGAAAGGACTCACTGTTGTGTTCGAGTTACAGACCTTTCTCTACTGACAGGGCTATCCACTCTCTCTAATGCTATTTGTCCTTTCCCTAGAGGCTTTTCTTCACCGCATACAAGATAACCCTAATATTAGTGGTGTTCAAACAGGCCAATACCAGCACAAAGTAGCAGCGTTTGCAGATAACCTTTTATTTTTTATTACTAAACCCTTAACTCTTTGCCCTGACTGTTGCAAGAGTTGAAATGTTATGGTCCTCGTTCCAAATTTAAGGTAAGCTGCAAAAGTTGGATGCGCTAAATGTCTCTCTATCGGACCACATTCTGATGGGTCTATACCCCTTTTTTCCATTTAAATGGGCCACTAGTTCATTTCAATATTTGGGAACCAGAATTTCCGCAAACTTGAATGACATTTTCCCCCTAAATTCCCCCTGCCTTTCCTGTCAAAACTGACTTTAGATCTGAAGAAATGGGACTTCCTTACGTGCCTCCCACTTTCTACGGCCCACGGGCTGGGCCCCTACTAAGACCCTAGTAACGGGTCAAACACCTGTTGCACTAGACCTATGGAGAGCTATACAGCTTTCTCACTTCCTTAGCTCCATGTCCAAACATACGTTCTTCCACAGGCAGCTCCACCCCTTTGAGAAAATGTGTTTTTGCGTGATGGCACGCTCCGTAGATCCTTTTCTATATCATACAGAATTTTGTTGGACCTTCATGCCACTACTGACCCTCCTTTCTTAGTGAAGTGGGAAAGAGACTTGCAAAGCACATTTATTGAAAAAAAAAAAGGAATATATACTCTTCTTTGTGCAAAAGTCTTTGCTTTGTAGTAAATATCAGGAAAGTTCATACGAATTAACCACAAGATGGTATTGCACCCTGTCACTCTTGGCTAAATTATTTCCCAATCAGTCTGAATGTTGTTTGCACTGTGAGCAACAGCCGGGCACTATTCTCCATATTTTTTGGGAATGCCCCAAGATCCAAACCTTTTGGCAACCAGTCCTTCAACTCATCCATACATTTACAGATATCTCCCTATCTAACAACCCGGCCGCAGTCCTACTTAACCTTACTCCCATGTCAAGAAAGTGTTATCACAAATATCTCCTCAATGCTGCTCAGGTATGTATACCGAGCCAATGGAAACAACAATCTGCCCCTACAGTAGCCCAATGATTCACAAGGGTTAATGATATTGAACGGATGAAAAACCTGACTGCTACCATTCGGGATACATCGGAGGAACATAAGACACGGTGGTTTCATTGGGATCTTTTCTGCTTCTCAGATGAACACCTCCACTACACATAGCTTAGCTGTAATGAGTGCCAAGGGATTAAGCTTTAAACCTGATGCCCTTGCAACTTGATGAAAACAGATGTTCCTTACCCCCTAGGTGGAAATTCCCTCTCCCATCACCCCCCCTTTTTTTTCTCTTCTCCTTTCTTTCTCTCTTTTCTTTCTGTCCTCTTTTCCATTATAACTCAAATATTTGGTATGTCCTGACCCTAATGGGACACCCCACATTAAACTTTCCCCATGTTATCATATCTGTTTTTCAAGAACATAGGGATCCCTCCTTATGACAGTGTGTGACCTGCCTAAGAGGAAATTTAGACTTCTGTTTCATAGGTACCAGGACTCCACGATTATTTACAGATTTATCCTCTGGTATTTACCTGATGTGACCCTATCGAGGGTAGGACACATCCAGATACTGGTCGCCTACATGTTATTTGTATTGCAAACTTATTCTGTGAAGTTATCCTTTCATCGTGTATGTTAAATACTGTGTAACCGCTAAAAAAAGACTGATTGGTGCCTAGAGATCTCCAAGGATAGAACTGCTTGCCCCCTCTTCTTTGTGCCAAAAATCCTCCAGGGACCTCCCTGCCTGCCTTCTCTGCTGCATGCCTAAAATCCTCCAAGGATTGCCCTGTCTGTCCTATCTGCTGTGTTCCCATAGGCCTCCAAGCATTGCCCTGCTTGCCCTCTATGCTGTGTGCCCAGAGACCCCCAAGGATTATGCTGCCTGCCTTCAATGCTGTGTGCCTAGAATCCTCCAAGGATTGGCCTGCCTGCCCTCTCCCTTGTGTGCCCAGGATCTTCAAATGATTTCCCTTCCTGCCCTCTCTGCTGTGTTCCCAAAATCCTCCAATGATTGACCTAACTGCCCTCTCTCCTGTGTGTCCAGGATTCTCAAATTATTGGTTTATTTGCCCTCTCTGCTGTGTGCCCAGAATCCTCAAAGAATTGCACTGTCTTCCCTCTCTGCTATGTGCCAAGAATCCTCCAAGGATTGCCCTACCTGCCCTCAATGCAGTGTGCCTAGAATCATCCAAGGATCGGCCTGCCTGCTCTCTCTTTTGTGTGTCCAGAATCCTCAAATGATTTCCCTACCTGCCTCTGCTGTGTTCCCAGAATCCTCCAATGATTGGTCTGCCTGCACTCTCTGTTGTGTATCCATAATCCTCCAAGGATTGCCCTCTCTGCTGTGTGCCCAGAATCCTCCAATGATTGCTCTACCAACCTCTCTGCTGTATGCCCAGTCTTTCCTGCTGCCCTCCCCATTTGTTACATGTGCCTGTGAGGACCAGAGACCCTCTGCCTCCCATTGTCAGCTGCCTCTCTGCCTACAGCTCCTGATTCTCTCTCTCCCCTGGATCCAGCACTGGTTACAGAGATACTGCCTCCATGGATCCATCAGGAAAAGCCACCCAGCACCCAAACCACTTCACCAATGGCTTGGGCCTCCAAAGTCCTACATGTGAGTCCCTAAATCCTCATGCCCTCCTCTGCCGCACCCTACTATCTTCCTGCACTTAACCCATGCTGTGCCATCCTACTTGCTCTAAAGACCTGTCTTGCCTTTGCTGTACCTGCCTGTGGCCCCATGGACTGCTTCCTGTTGTACTGTACCACATTTCCTCTCCATGAATTCTTAACCCTTGATGTGCCATATTACCACTTTGAGGACCTGTTTTTCCCTTGCCTACCCTACTGTGACCCTGTGGAATGTTTCCTGTGACATTGTACTGCATGGAGAATCACCTCCCCTTGTTGTGCCTTAGCATTACCTTGTGAACGGTTTACTCACGGTGTCCCCAAAATAAACCACATGTTTACTCTGTGAGCTTCTTGTACTCTGTATACTGTTTACCGTTTACTTCCTATGAATTATTGGTCCCAGTAAGATGAGGCTGTATTGAGCACTGAGAGTTTGAGGGTGTAGAGGAACTCTCAAAAACACTTCCTCAATCTGCCATTATGAGGTCATGCCCCCCAGCAGCTTATTATATTTTTTTGCTAGCGTATTTAAAAATAAGTTCTTGGGTCTTTTAAAAAAAGCTCATCTTGAGCGATTTCATGACTAAATCCTATTTAAAACATTTCTTTGAAATAAGTATTTTTAAAAATAGTAAAAAAAAATATTTGCTTCAAAAACTTATTATGTTAAAAAAGGAATTAAAATTTATCCTAAACCATTATAGTTTCCCTTTAAAAAATGCTGTTATTACAGAAATGTGCAGTAAAATATTTTAGAACTAGCAAAACTAGATATTCACAGAAAAAGCACTGTAACATGAATAATACCCATAGCAACAATACAGCCAATTCATGTATAATACAGAAAGTCAAAGTGAAGCTGCCACTTAGGAAATGAGTGAATAAATGTTAAGCCTCTCAGCAGAAAATCTTTCAATAAAATGACACACAAGTAAAATGCAAAAATTACTGTTTCTGTACTCACAAACAGAATACAGTACTGAATGAATGCAATGCTAAATAGCAGAAGCACAATGTTATAATAGCCCTAGGTCCAGGAAGACTGATATAAATAATTCTATTATATCTGTGGAATAGCTTGTGGAGATTCCATCAAGCTAAGCAGCTTTGTTGATTTTCTGAAACCCAAAACCCAAAGAAATATAATCAAAGGCCAGTAATGATAGACCCCCTGAAAAGGAACTGCAGATATAATATTGACATAAAACTATTTCCATATTATATAATTGATAATGTGTAAAAAAATCATATTGCCCATTCTTAAATTAAAGCGGAGTTCCAACCTTTTAGTGTTTATTAAAAGTCAGCTGCTACAAAAAGTGTAGCGGCTGACTTTTAATAAACAGACACTTACCTGCCCCATTGTCCAGCGACGCTGCTGCCCAGAGCTCCGCTCCACTCCCTCCCTCTCCGGCCGGCGCCTCCATTCATAGTGTGGGCACCCGGACATGACAGCTTTCGGCTTCACAGCCGGGCACTCACTGCACATGTGCAAGTTGTGCTGTGCTCTATGAGTGGACAGGCGATCTCCTGGGACCTGTCATGTGCCCCTGGAGATCGCCTAAAGGTAGGGGCTTCCTAAGACGAGAACAGAAGGCTGAGGTGATCCCTTTGTGGAAGGAGGAAGTGGGACACTCCTACCGAAGCCCCCTCTCCCCCCCAAAAAAAATTACATGCCAAATGTGGCATGTAAGGGGGCGAGGAGTGCTTAAAGTGGAAGTTCCACTTTTGGGTGGAACTCCGCTTTAAGTAAAAGTGAATACAGTAGTTATCATAGGTGTGCACAGCCTATTGCATTAGGGTGTGCACCATAAAGCTCAAACACATACGTGTGTGCATATGTATCAGTAGTCGGTGTCAGTAGAGCAGTGTACAATGTCATTAGGGCTTGTGGATGGTGTCAGTAGTTTTTATTATTATTATTTTTTACAATTCAGTTTTTTCACAAATTTTTTAGGAGCCCCGTTGAGAGCTTTGCTGAAAAATCCAGAGGTTAAACAGGCGAAATATGTGCCACACAGGGTGAATAGGGTTTGCGCAGGCACACCTGGCACCCCTTGTGCACACGCCTATGGTGGACATTAGCTTGTTTTGAGGGCAAACATTGTCAGTGTTAGTATTTGTGGATGCAAAAATTAGTGCATCTGTGAACAGAAATATTCAACAAACAGTATTGGGATGTATGAAAGGAGTCTCCTTCTTTCGTAGTGAATTCCTGTTGTGCAATAGAAGGCTACATTCACAAGCAATAGGGCTTGGTGTAAATTGTAACAACAGGAATCTACTGATCCCTGCTGCTGCAGTAAGGTGCTAGCTGCTGCAGCTGAGCTGATTCTCATAAATGATAGGATGCCTGGTGACCACAGCGATTTGTGACTGTCTGCACAGCCAGCGATTACTTGCAGTGATCGCTACTGGATGCGCACAAAGGCCACGCAAATTAACACAGTCAAATCACCTGTGTGAATGTAGCCTTAAGCCCTCGTTCACAATAAAGGTGGGATTGAAATTGTGCAAGTTCAGCTGAACTCGCACAATTTTAAACCAGCATTACAGTATGAGTTTGGGGGTGATTTAAAAGACATCTGTGTGGGTTCATGCAAAGATGTCTATTGAAAATCACCCTGATGTCACTAAAAGTAGTGCAGGAACTACTTTTGGAAATCAGTGCATCGCCACAAATTCGGTGTCGCAACAATTGGGACAGTGCCGTTGCTATGATTTGGTATTCGATCTGAAATGCGATCTGACATGTCAAAACGCATGTGTTAAAAAACAAAATTTTTCTTACAAGGTAAGACTGCCACCGAAGGTGTCTGTTTAGTGCACAGACACAACCATTTAGCCAATACGTCCATTGATGTGATGTTATTATCATTATACTAAATTAACTGCTATATATATCTATATCTATATATATATAGCTATCTCTTCTGAGATCTGTTGAACATAAATTTAATGAATTCAGTGATCAACTTAGGAGTTCTCCGTTGTACTCCCACCTGTCTTCTGGACCCACTGGGCTTTGATGATTGTTGTCCAATCCCTCCAGAAGGAGACTGCAATCATCATTTTCACTCAAGCCCCCTGGACCCAACTGGAAGAGAGTGTTTGGATGCACCTTTAAAAAGACTTTCCAGCCATCTTAGCAGCTTGCTCTGGACTTGATTTCATGTCAAAAGTAACTTTGAGACACCTCCAATGTGATCTGTTAAATCTGCAGCCTGTCCTATAAGGTTTGGCCTCCTGCACTTTCTGAAGTTCAGTAGGCTTGAGTGAAGGATGGCGGCTTCCTCTTACTAGTCTGTGGCCACAGTTCAGACTTTTCCTCATCATTCGCTTAATTGCATTGTTCAGTGTTTGGCCAAACAATAACCTCCCATTATAGGAAATGTCCAAGGCTTGTGTAGAGGTTCCGCCTTCCCTCCAGTGGTGTAACGATAATGCTCTCATAGCAGTGACTGAGTGTGCCAGCGCTTGTACTAGGTCTATCAAAAGCATCAACCAAAGGTCAGTTGCTAGGTTCCACTCTTTTTAGAAACTCTGCCAAATCTTGTAGTTTCCAGTGTTGAATGTAATGCCATTTCTGAAGTTTAAATAGCAAAGTTAACTCTATTGCTGATTGGCAGGCAAAATCTGTCACTGTATAGATTCTGTGCAAGTCTGATGGCCAGATCACCACAATCTCTGTGTTTCAGATATGTCTCTGATGCATTCTCAGTGCATTTTGCCACTTTCCAGATGTGTTCCATACAGAAACAATGAAACATTCTACTTTTGTTGACTGCACTAGAATGCACTGCACTGGTATGAACTAGGTAATTGGAATCCAAGTTAGAAACTGTCAATGCATTCTTAATGCAGAATAAAACACACACTGGACTGCATCTGGTGTGAACAAGGCTACTTTCTCATCCATAGGATCTCTGAAGGCAACCAACTTATAAAAAGGAAAAGACACTTGCTGTCCCAGACATTAGAGGGCAACATCAACTCCTGGAAGTGCAGTGCATAAACATACATTAGCCATCCTATTTTGATAAAGCTTACATATAGTTACATAGTAGGTGAGGTTGAAAAAAGATACAAGTCCATCAAGTCCAACCTATGTGTGTGATTATATGTCAGTATTACCTTGTATATCCCTGTATGTTGTGGTCGTTTAGGTGCTTATCCAATAGTTTTCTTGAAATCATCAATGCCCCCCCGCTGAGACCACCGCCTGTGGAAGGAAATTCCACATCATTGCTGCTCTTACAGTAAAGAACCCTCTACGTAGTTTAAGGTTAAACCTCTTTTCTTCTTGTTAAACTCCCTTCTGCAAAAACATTTTATCCCTATTGTGGGGTCTCCAGTGTTGTAATATTAATATATAGGTATAGATATTATATATATATATATATATATATATATATATATATATATATATATATATATATATATATATATATATATATATATATATATAATGTCGTATTATTGTGTTATAGGTCCAAAATTGATCAGGCCAGATTTCAAACCTGTAATTCAAAGAGACAGGACAAAGTCTATTTTGCACATCAAACCTGTAATTACATGTTTCACATCAAAAGACACTTGTCCATTGTCAAATAGGCAAAGACAGGATGGAGTCGATTTTACACATCAAACCATTACTCAGGTCACATGTAATCTAATTACTTATTAAAAGGTAGCTTATTGGTATGCAAGTATGTATACTAGTTAGCTCCCTAATACTAATTAGTGACTCCTGCTGGGAGTGACAATTACCTAGCACTCTAGAAGACAGGACTCTTTCAGATCAAAGACGACCAATCAAATTTCTCAGCTATTCAGTGAATAGGAAATATAATCTGGGTGTTCTGGTTGTCACTCAGAGAATGTATTCCCGGTATTCTCTCTGATATGAATATTACACAGGTCTAGGAAAAGATGGGATTCTGAATTACTCTGTTGGATTTGTATCGTCTGTGGACTTTGGACTTTGTATGTTATTGGAAGTTAATTAAAATTGCATTCTCTGGAGAACCTGTGTTGCTGCGAAACAACGTAATTTATAGTCATCATACTAACATCTAAGATATCAATTATCTAACCAGACTACTGGACACTATACATCTATATCACTACATTTATTGGACACATATTAGATCACTACAACCAGTGTGGTATTTGTAAATTAAAATCATATCACCTCTCAGGCGTCTCTTCTCCAGAGAGAATAAGTTCAGTTCTAGCAACCTTTCCTCATAACTAATTTCCTCCAGACCATTTATTAGCTTTGTTGCCCTTCTTTGTACTCTCTCCATTTCCAGTACATCCTTCCTGAGGACTGATGTCCAGAACCGGACAGCATACTCTAGGGGCGGCCGGACCAGAGTCTTGTAGAGTGGGAGAATTATAATTTTTTTCTCTGCAGTTAATCCCCTTTTTAATGCATGCCAATATTCGGTTTGCTTTGTTAGCAGCAGCTTGGCATTGCATGCCATTGCTGAGCCTATCATCTTCTAGGACCCCAGGTCCTTTTCCATCCTAGATTCCCCCAGAGGTTCTCCCCCCAGTGTATAGATTGCATTTATATTTTTGCCACCCAAATGCATTAGTTTAAATTTTTCTACATTGAACCTCATTTGTCATGTAGTTGCCCACCCCATTAATTTGTTTAGATCTTTTTGCAAGGTTTCCACATCCTGCAGAGAAGTTATTGCCCTACTTAGCTTAGTATCATCTGCAAAAACAGAGATTGCACTGTTCACACCTTCCTCCAGGTCGTTTATGAACAAGTAGGATTGGTCCCGGCACAGAACCCTGGGGGACCCCACTACCCACCCCTGACCATTCTGAGAACTCCCCATGTATCACCACTCTCTGAACTCGCCCTTGTAGCCAGTTTTCAATGCATGTACTTACCCTATGGTCCATGCCAATGGACCTTATTTTGCACAGTAAACATTTATGGGGAACTGTGTCAAATGTTTTTTCAAAATCCAGATACACCCCATCTACGGGTCTTCCTTTATCTAGATGGCAACTCACCTCCTCATAGAAGGTTAATAGATTGGTTTGGCAAGAACAATTCTTCATGAATCCATGCCGATTACTGCTAATGATACTCTTCTCATTACTAAAATCTTGTAATGAACCATAACACTAGAAATGTCCAAGGCATTAATAGCCAAAACAAAATAAGTCATCATATCCCAAAGATATTGTTGAAAAACTGTTGAGAGTCTGGTTATGTATTTAGCTTTTCCAGTATTTGAAATGTACAACAATACTAAATAAACATCAAATTAATATACATTTACACAATGAAAATATCTGCTGTACTTCAAGGCAATGAAAACACAATTAAGCATTTTAGTGATTTTTTTGTAAGGCAACAAGAACTCTCTGAAAGCAAAACTACCAATTCATAGATACATGTGCATAGCTTTCTATTATGATATTGTAGGTTTCAATAAGGAATCTCAATAGATAGTATAGGTGCCTAAATTGTGGAAGAAAATAGATATTCAAGTATCTATCCCCCACAAGCACCACCACCCTTAAAAAATAAAGCACTCACCAGATGTACTGACTCCACAGTAAACAGAGGGCATGTCACTTAATCCGATTACTAGGCATGAATCTGTGAAATATATGGCATGGGGGGCTGAACACTGCCCTAGTAAACAGGTATCAAAGCAAAAGAAAACAAATACAATTCAATTTGGTGGAGAACAGTAATTTTAATAAAGCTTTAACATTAAAAATGCTAAATTCACAAAAAGCTCCCCCACAAAAAATATCCCCTGCACCCACCACTTTAAAAAGTAGGAAAAGTAGGAAAAGTATGTAGCACTGTGAGGTTGTATACAAAGTTAATACAAAGTACCTACTCAGTCTTCTTATACATATACTTTCTTCTATTGTTTCTCCACCAATAAAATAAAGCACTCACCAGATGTACTTACCCTACTATAAACAGAGGTCAGGTCTCACTTAATCAAATCCTTTACGCATGTACTATACTCTGCTTTCTCATGAGAAGCCAAGATTATCAGATATCCCAAACTTCTTTGTACTTTATGCCTACTACAGTCTACTACAGACAGGAGTGCATTCTAATTTGTCATTAACAAGCTGTCTCTCTCACAGCACTTTCTCACAGCATTTGAACCTCACCCTTACCCAGATCCACAGTGCACCAGTAAAAAAAAAAAAAAAAACAACAGCTGAAAATGATGCAGACTTCCAACCCTGAAATTACTGTTTTTCTTTTTTCTTCTTTCTCTTCTGTCCACTTTCTGAAAAGCTTGAAGCTATTTGTTTATGTTTTATATTCTGAATATTGGGACATATTTACGTATGTGTCGATTTATCTTTGTAGGAGATGGGAATAAAGATTTGCTTTTACTTTCTATTTTTTTTTCTATTCTATATATTTTTTTTATTCACTTACAAGAATCTGTGGAAAGTTTTCTGGTGTCATGACTTGCTAAGCTGGTTTATCTTCCTGTAACAGCTTATATTTGGCTTTTATTCCCTTTTGCTATATAAATATGAGGTATGTCTTCAAATGTAATTCTTACTAACTGCAAGTAGAAATGATAGTTCATACATCTGTTCCTACAGTATCTTGCTTCTAATATTGCTACAAGCAAGAATGACAGCAACGTTATAGGCAAGATAAGAACAGATGACCACTGTAACAGTAAAGCTATTTTTACCTTTTTATTCTTTTTTTTTTTCGTAATAGTTTTTATTGAACATTTTCAAGAGTGTTAGAAACCACAACATAGATTACAAGAAAAAAAAGAACATGTATAGAGTCTTACTGTTTTGTAAAACTAACTAACAGAGAACTAAAAAAAAAATATGACTAAGCTGTCATAGTGGAAAGTGGAAAAAAAAGTGGGGCTGAGGAGGGGAGGGCAGTTTAACCACTTGCCGTCGCCGCACCGTCATTATACGTCCACAAGGTGGCTCTCCTAGGCGAGACCACGTAAATGGACGTCCTACCTCTTAGCCGCCACTAGGGGCGCACGCGCGCCGCCGGAGGCGCGCGCGCGCACCCCCCGCTCGCCCCCGACTCCCGTGCGTGTGCCCGGCGGGCGCGATCGCCGCCGAGCACACGCGATCGCTCGGTACAGAGCGGGGAACGGGAGCTGTGTGTGTAAACACACAGCTCTCGTTCCTGTCAGCAGGGGAAATGCTGATTTTCTGTTCATACAATGTATGGACAGAAAATCAGTGTTTCCCCTAGTGAGGCCACCCCCCCCCACAGTAAGAACACACCCAGGCATACTTAACCCCTTCCCCGCCCCCTAGTGTTAACCCCTTCACTGCCAGTGGCATTTTTATAGTAATCTAATGCATTTTTATAGCACTGATCGCTATAAAAATGCCAATGGTCCCAAAAATGTGTCAAAAATGTCCAAAGTGTCCGCCATAATGTCGCAATACCGAAAAAAAAATCGCTGATCGCCGCCATTACTAGTAAAAAAAATATTAATAAAAATGCCATAAAAATACCCCCTATTTTGTAAACGCTATAACTTTTGCGCAAACCAATCAATAAACGCTTATTGCGATTTTTTTTACGAAAAATATGTAGAAGAATACGTATCGGCCTAAACTGAGGAAAAAAAATGTTTTTTTATATATTTTTGGGGGATATTTATTACAGCAAAAAGTAAAAAATATTCATTTTTTTCAAAATTGTCGCTCTATTTTTGTTTATAGCACAAAAAATAAAAAACGCAGAGGTGATCAAATTCCACCAAAAGAAAGCTCTATTTGTGGGAAAAAAAGGACGCCAATTTTGTTTGGGAGCCACGTCGCACGACCGCGCAATTGTCTGTTAAAGCGACGCAGTCCCGAATCGCAAAAAGTACTCTGGTCTTTGGGCAGCAATATGGTCCGGGGGGTAAGTGGTTAAGAGAGTGTGGAAATGGGAATACGTAAAGGCAAAAAGGGAAAAAAAAATACCCAGCCCACCTTTGCTCCCCCATTGCGGGTCAGAGAATCAAACTTCATTGGGACATAATATCAGTTTACTCAAGCTTTATTTGAAGGAGACCGACATCCTCATTTATAGATGAAGTGCTCCAATGTGTGAGAATAAACATGGGAATGTAGGCCGCACGTATCCCTCCCGGTATACCAAACAGTATTAATTTCTAATAAATAAAGACACTCAACGCTGAACCTTGGTTTAGAATTGGCCACAGCATGTTTATTGGTGTAATATTTAAATAAATTAAAGTCCATTTAATAATTTGTATTAACTACTTCAGCCCCAAAAGATTTGCCCTCTTAATGACCAGGAAATGTTTTTGCTATACGGCACTGCGTCGTTTTAACTGACAATTGTGCAGTCATGCAACGCTGTACCCAAACAACATTTTTTACCCACAAATAGAGCTTAGTTTTGGTGGTATTTTATCAAAACTGATAATTAAAAAAAAAAAAATGTTTTAACTTTCTGCTATGATACATATTCAAAACAAATATATATATAAAAAAACAAATTTATTCATCAGTTTAGGCCAATGTATATTCTTCTACATATTTTTGGTAAAAAAAAAAAAAAATCACAATAGACGTATATTGATTGGTTTGCACAAAAGTTATAGCATCAACGAACTACAGGATAGATTAAGGGACTTTTCTTTTATTGTTTTTACTGGTAATGGTGGAAATCTGTGATTTTTAGCGGGACTGCAACATTCTGATGGACACATCTGACCCCAAATGACAGTTTTTGGGGACCAGTGACATTATTACATTGATCAGTGCTATAAAAATGCACCGATCAATGTAAAAATGACACTGGCAGGGAAGGGGTTAACACTAGGGGGCGATCAAGGGGTTAAGTGTGTTCCCTAGGTGTGTTCTAACTGTAGGGGGGATGGGCTTACTGAAACATGACAGATCACTGTTCCGATCGCTGGGAAGAGTAGATCTCTATCATGTGATCTGGCAAAACTGGGAATCGCCTTGTTTACCCATTCTACGTCTCTTCACCGCGATCACGAGTTAATACATACATTTCTTAACGTGTAAATAATAAGTACAAAACAGCTTACTCTTCAGGATTTGCTCAATACCACATATCAATAAACACAAGTCCCCCCTTTAAATGTAAAGGGTGACCAACCACACAACATGCCTGCGACAAGGGGTTGGGGGGGGGGTTGTTGGCTTGTTGCTGACTTCTGCTAACAGTGGAATATTCCTTTGGGGGCTGCCTTATATAAAGAGGCCCTTTTCTAGAACACTCCAGCTGATCAAATGACCCTCTGGGAATTTCCCCGGCGGTCATGTCATGTGACATTCTGTGAAATTCCTCAATGTTACATGACCCTGTTTTTTCCTGCCTAAGGATCAAATACATTTTTCTTAAAGTTACCCCCTTTTTTATATATATATATAAAAAACAAGTTGGAAGAGGGCGGCCACATGGCCACAGCGCTGGCCGGCGGCTGGGACGGGGATCATGGAGGCTCCATGATGTGATGTTGTTGTCACTTCCGGGATTCAGGCTGGCGGGCAGCGCTTCGTGATCGGGACATGCGTGTCCCTTCTTTAGGCTTCCACGATCCCTGTCCCAGTCGCCGGCCAGCACTGTACACATTCAGTGCAGACAGGAGTGCTACAGGACTCAGATCTCAACCATCAGCCCGTGATGTACACACTCCACCAGGACTAGTGCGGATGAAACACACTTAACCCTTGACATGCCTGATTATCTCTACTCTAAATGTAAGTGTTTTTAATCCCTTTTTATCAAAGATGTTTTAAATATGCTGCCTGATTATCTCTACTCAAATGTGAGTGTTTTTAATCCCTTTTTATTAAAGATGTTTTAAATATGTTGCACTTAGAGGGCGCCGTTCTCTTACTTCTTGTTTGTTCTCAGAGCCTCTTCTAGCTTTTTGGACTGGCAGCCTTCTACTAACTCAGCAACTTTCCTGTATACCTCCTTACATGGACTATATACCATATATGGACTCATATTGATTTTAACCCGTTCCCTGCCCATCCACTTTCCTTTTATATATTTTATTGTTCTTTTTAGACAGCTATATCCAGAGTGCACCATATCAACCCACTGTTTTAAGGATCATGTGGAGTCTGTTGTAAAGACACATAGGAAGCATGGTCCAATATTGTAAATGGCGGTTGTAAAGGGTCATAGAGAAATCTTAATTCCAATGACAATCCACTTACAGGACGTATTTATGGGACATAACCACCACAAACATGAAGTAGTGTACCTTATTCAACTAAACAGCATCAATGGCGTATTGGTACTGATAAGTAGAATTTAGAAAGGAGGGAGGGCTTTCTATACCAGCATGTACAGAGTTTATAACAATTTTCATGGGTATTAACATTTAGGGAAGCCTTGTGTATGGAATTATGAAAGCTTTTCCAATCCTCAGAGAGGTGTATCCCCGACTCCTTTTCTAATGTTTTACACTACTTTCCATTGTTTGCAGGAACATGGAAGATCATGTAATTGTATGTGGAAGCGATAAGATGTCTTTGTGGTGTGTCTAATGCTTTGCCATACACTAAATGAAAAATCGACCAAACCCATTTTCGAAAAACGAACATTCAGCCGTGAGAGAAAATTATAGTGCCATCATGTAATGACTGATAAATCGTTCAGTGGACATAAATGAATACATATTTTGTTTGTTTTTTTACATATACCTAGTGAAGACAGTTCGGACGGGAAACACATTAACCTTTCAATTTTTTCTTCGTTCGGCAGAACAATTTCAAACTTGACTTTCGGCTCAAAAATGTCCCAACGATTATCGATTTTGTGGCCATTAACTGTCAGAAAAAACAAACAAACTGTCTAAATGACCGAATTTCGGGCAATTTTTTGTATAGTGTATGGCCAGCATAAGGCCCCTTTCAGACTGGGGCGGGAGCCGCAGTGGCGGTATAACGCCGCTAAAAATAGTGGCGCTATACCGGGATTGCCGTGGGAATCAGCCACTAGCGGTGCGGTATTAACCCCCGCTAGCGGCCAATAAAGGGTTAGTACCGCCCGCAATGTGCCTCTATAGAGGCGCATTACGGGCGGTATTGCCGCGGTTTCCCATTGTTTTCAATGGGAAGGAGCGGTGAAGGAGCGGTAGACATGCCGCTCCTCTCACCGCTCCAAAGATGCTGCTGACAGGAGATTTTTTTGACTCCCGCCAGCGTATCGCCTCAGTGTCAAAGCCCTCGGGCTTTCACATTGAGTCTGCAGTGAAGGAGTTTTTCAGGCGGGATAACAGCGCTATTTTTAGCGCTGTACCGCCTGAAAAACTCCTCAATGTGAAAGGGGCCTAAGTTAAAAAAAGAGATTAAAATAACGCTGTCTTCCCTGGGGAACAAGTAAGAAAGAAAAAACTCCATTTAGTGTGTGTGTGTGGGGGGGGGGAGGGGGGGCAGGGATTTTAGTAATGCTTTAAGTGAAACATAAAAAATACAACATTTCTTTAACCACTTCAGGCCCGGAAGATTTACCCCCTTCCTGACCGGCCATTTTTTTGCAATATGGCACTGCGTTACTTTAACTGACAATTGCGCGGTCATGTGACACTGTACCTAAATAAAATTGACGTCCTTTTTCCCCACAAGTAGAGCTTTCTTTTGGTGGTATTTGATCACCTCTGTGCTATAAACCAAAACAAACCAACAATTTTGAAAAAAATAAATATTTTTTACTTTTTGCTATAATAAATATAATTATTTAAAAAAAAAAAAAACATCAGTTTAGGCCGATCTGTATTCTACATATTTTTGGTAAAAAAAAAAAATGCAATAAGCGTATATTGATTGGTTTTCGCAAAAGTTATAGCGTCTACGAAATAGATGTGGCATTATTTTTTTTACTAGTAATGGCAGAGATCAGCAATTTTTATTGGGACTGCGACATTGCGGCGGACAGATCAGACACTTTTGACACTTTTTTGGGACCATTGACATTTATACAGCGATCCGTGTTATAAAAATGCACTGATTACTATGTAAATGTCACTGGCAAGGGGCTAGGGGGTGATCAATGGGTTAACTGTGTTCCCTAGGTGTGTTTCTAACTATGAGGGGATAGGACTGACTAGTAGGAACAGACGATCTGTCTCTCCTCCCCTGTCTCCTCCCCTGTCAGAACAGGGATTTTTTGAACGCCGCGGCGGCTCCTCCTCTCTTCTCCTCGCTCGCCCCCCTGCTCCCAAGAAGCCAGCCAGACACTCGCCAGCCCTCAAAATTTACTCGCAAAATGCGAGTGGCGAGTGTAAATTTTGAGGGCTGATATACCATATTTATATGCTATATAACATAGTTACATAGTTAGTCAGGTTGAAAAAAGACACAAGTCCATCCAGTTCAACCAAAAAAAAAAAAAAAAAATTAATAATTTATTATTTATCTATTTACTATGAAATTACTGGTTGGAAGTTATAACTTCAAACTTCAGTAATTTGTCCGTTAAGCCATCTGCTTGGGTACAGATTTATAAAATATAGTAAATTCTGACACTTCTCTCATACATGTAAAAATCATAATTTCAGAACCCTTAAACATTATGGGCTAGATTCAGGTAGATTGGCGCATCTTTATACCGGCGTAGCGCATCTCATATGTGCTAAGCCGACGTAACTCTGAGAGGTAAGTACAGTATTCACAAAGCACTTGCTCCCAACGTTGCGGCGTTGTAACGTAATTTCGTCGGCGTAAGCCGGGGTAAGTGTAAGTGGGTGTGACCTTATGCAAATGATGGTCCGAGCATGGAGCAGTGTTTTACGCCTGGCGTATCATGAACGGAGCATGCGCAGTGACGAGGACGTATGAGCGATCCCATGTGCGCATGCTCACAACTACGCCGGCTCAACTTCCTGGGATACGCCGGCCCACTGGCTTACACCAAACGCATAAATACACCCAGACATGCGCCCGTCCGGCGCAAAATTACATCCTGCTTTTTTCCCCCCCTGAGCAAGGTAATTTTGCTGTGCAATGGCGGCTGCTGGTAATGGAGGCAAGGAGAGGAGGAAAAAAAACTTCTCCAAGGAGGAGAAATCAATCATCATTGTTGGGATAACCCAATATGACAAGTACCTCCATGGTGCCCTCAGTCACCAGACCAGCAAGGCTAGGAAGAAGGAGATCCTGAGGGAGCTCAGCCTGCAGGTCAGTGCCGTGGGGAATGCGACCAGGACCCCCAAAGATGTTCAAAAGAAGATCAATGACCTGAGACGTCAGGTCTGGGAGAAGCTGGCAGCTATAAGGAAGCATGCCAGGGGCACGGGAGGAGGACCAGCCTCATCTATGCGGTTGATGGATGAGGAGGAGATGATCGCCCAATGCCTGCAGCGTGAGCAGGTGGAGGGCATGGAGGGATTTGACTCCGATGAGCAGTCCTTGAGGTCAAGTAAGTGTGTTTTAGCTCCTATACGGTGTGTAGCATGTGAGGGGGTAGAAGGGAATATGTGACAAGTGTGTGGGTCCACCAACATGTGAATGCTTTGTGTCACCCACAGATGTGCTGGAGGGAGCTGGGCAGTCGTCGGCTGCTGGGCGACCCACGCCATCCAGGGATGAGAGTGCCCACACCTCTCCTCTGGACGAAGTAGTTGGTGGAGCACGGGGACCTGGAGGACGCCTTCTACCTCGTGGAGAAAAATCCCATCATCCCTGGACCCTCCCAACCCTTCTCCCCCATCAGGGGACCCCCCCTCACCCTCCTCCCCCATCAGGAAAAGACCCTCACCCTCCTCCACCATCAGGGGAAGTTTCTCACGGGCCTCCCCATATACACGACCCCAAGCCTCTCCTGCCCCCAGAAAGGCCACCCGAAAAACCAGGGCTGTTCCTGAAGCCATCCAGGAAACTCTTGCGAGGGATCAGGCCCGCCAGACCCACCATGTGGGTGCTGTTGCCCGGGACATGCAGCGTCTCGCAGACAGCCTGGCCTCCTCGACACAAATACCCGACTGTCTGCAGGATATAAATGCCAACTGTGCAGCTGTTGTGACCTGTGTTGGGGAGCTGCAGGCCACGACGTCACGCCTCGTGACAGAGGTCAAGAGCCTCACAGTGGCTTTAAAGGCCAATATGGCTGCCATCGCGGCG
Source organism: Rana temporaria (assembly GCF_905171775.1). NCBI lineage: Eukaryota > Metazoa > Chordata > Amphibia > Anura > Ranidae > Rana > Rana temporaria. The sequence goes on from NC_053493.1 coordinate 226,723,902, forward strand.
GAGGGGAGGCACAGGAGGAGTGTTCACCCGCATAGCCCTGGCGTTGCAGGGCAGGCAGCCAGAACCTGCCAGAAGTGGCAGACTTGAGGAGGAGTCTCTTGCTGATGCCCCACCCATACATGAAGTTCCCCCCAGGCAAGTGAGGAGCCAGAGCCGTGGCACCAGGTGGAGCCCACGACAGGGCAATTGAGTGCCTTCTTTGGATTTTGTTGGCTCCGGTGAGGAGTTTTTTTTTTTATTTATGCTCCGGTGAGGAGTTTTTTTTATTTATGCTCTGGTGAGGAGTTTTTTTTTATTTATGCTCCGGTGAGGAGTTTTTTATTTTATTTATGTATGCACACGGTCAGTAGTGCAGGCTACAGTGTGACTGGTGTGTGAATGTGGGGGTGACATACCTGCCAGCAAGGTGTGTCACCCTGGGTAGTTGGGGAGAAGTTATCCCCACGACCATGTGAATGTGGTATAAATGGTCAGCGACATCATTGGGGCCTTGGCGTGGCGTTGCTGCTCCCAAGTCCTGCATTGTGGACTTGGGCTAATCCAATGTGAAGTGTATGTGGTGTGTGTGAGGTAGGGACCACAGTGGTGTGCATGCGTGCATTCTCCTTGTGCCATGATGAATGTGTGTGTTTAACGTGCAAAAAGGCCTACCATGAGGCATCTCCTGACTGCTCTTCCCTCAGCAGATGGGGTAGCCTCGCTTTGGGGGGGACTGTGTGGTTCGGGGGTCAGGTGATCACATATGTCAATCTCCAGGCCCTTTCTCATGGCGTAGTTGTGCAGCACGCAACATGCACCGATGATCTGGCACACAAAGTTTGGGGAATACAACAGGGCCCCCCCGGACGTATCCAGGCATCGAAAACAGGACTTCAGGAGGCCAAATGTGCGTTCCACCACTGCACGGGTACGTATGTGTGCATCATTGTATTTTCTCTCTCCTCTGGTTTCGGGGATTCCTGATTGGAGTCATGAGATGGGGCCCAAGTGCATATGCAGAGTCACCTGGAAGGGAAAAGACAGGAGGATGTTAGTCGTGCATGTGCCCCTCGTGATGTCTGCATCATGGGGTCAGACATTCATGCCTGACTCCCATGTCACTCACCAACCAGCAAACTGTTCCCATACATGTTCTGTTCGAATTCTGTTGGGATGTTGCTTTGACGGTATATGTAGCTGTCGTGGCTGGACCCTGGGTGTTTGGCACGGACGTGCCATATGAGGCATTGGGCATCGGCTATCACCTGTACGTTGATGGAATGCCACTGCTTCCGATTGCGGAATATGTGCTCTGTGGCACGGAGGGGCGTAGTGCCACATGTGTGCAATCAATGGCCCCAACGGTGCGTGGGAATCCTGCAATCATGTACAGTAGGTGAACCCGATTTTGTGTCAATCTCGCTCTCTTTCTCAGCGAGATTGAGCACCTACGAGCCCCATCGCGGGAGCCAGCGCCGAGCTGGCTTGCCGCGATGGAGACAGAGCCGTCATAGAAGCGACGGGAGATCCGACTTGGATTCCCGCCAATTCTACACGTGTGCGGCGTTTGTTATGAATCCTGAAGGGGAAGTCCCCGCCGGATTTTAAATAAAAATCCGGCATGGGTCCCCCCTCAGGAGCATACCGGGCCCTTAGGTCTGTTATGGGTTGTAAGGAGAGCCCCCCTACGCCGGAAAAAACGGCGTAGGGGGTCCCCCTACAATCCATACCAGACCCGTATCCAAAGCACGCTACCCGGCCAGCCAGGAAGGGAGTGGGGACGAGCGAGCGCCCCCCCCCCTCCTGAGCCGTACCAGGCTGCATGCCCTCAACATGGGGGGGTTGGGTGCTCTGGGGCAGGGGGGCGCACTGTGGCCCCCCCCCACCTCAGAGCACCCTGTCCCCATGTTGATGAGGACAGGGCCCCTTCCCGACAACCCTGGCCGTTGGTTGTCGGGGTATGCGGGCGGGAGGCTTATCGGAATCTGGGAGCCCCCTTTAATAAGGGGGCCCCCAGATAACGGCCCCCCACCCTAAGTGAATGAGTATGGGGTACATCGTACCCCTACCCATTCACCTGCAAGAAAAGTGGTAAAAACACAAATAAACCACACAGTGTATTAAAATATTTTATTTTTCTGCTCCGGAGGCCGCCCCCTGTCTTCTTTATTAGCTCTTTTACCAGGGGGGGCTTCTTCTTTGACGTCTTCGGGTGGGTGGGGGCCGCCGTCTGGTTCTCTTCCACCGCCGGGGGGGGGGGTGGCTTTTAAAAAAGCCCCCACCCCCCCGGCGGGTTTCCTCCGGCGTCTTCGGCGGGGCTCTTCTTCTTCCGCTATCCCGACGGGTCTTCTCAACTCTCCGGGGTTCTCCTTCTGTCTTCGCCGCTCTCCGTTGTTGACTCGGCGCACCCCGGTTCTTCGTCTCGCTGTCCGGTGTCTTCTTCCGTGCTGTACGTCTTCTCCTTCCGTGCTGTGATGAGTTCTTCTTCCGTGCTGTGACGTCATGTTCTTCACTTCTCTCCTTCTCCCGATGTTGACACGCCGGTCCTCCTCGCTGAAATGACGGATGCGCGCCTTGCATCGGACCTATATAGGCCTCACAGTCCCATCATGCTCTGTACCTACCCATGTGATACCTACCACGTGGTAGGTATCACATGGGTAGGTACAGAGCATGATGGGACTGTGAGGCCTATATAGGTCCGATGCAAGGCGCGCATCCGTCATTTCAGCGAGGAGGACCGGCGTGTCAACATCGGGAGAAGGAGAGAAGTGAAGAACATGACGTCACAGCACGGAAGAAGAACTCATCACAGCACGGAAGGAGAAGACGTACAGCACAGAAGAAGACACCGGACAGCGAGACGAAGAACCGGGGTGCGCCGAGTCAACAACGGAGAGCGGCGAAGACAGAAGGAGAACCCCGGAGAGTTGAGAAGACCCGTCGGGATAGCGGAAGAAGAAGAGCCCCGCCGAAGACGCCGGAGGAAACCCGCCGGGGGGTGGGGGCTTTTTTAAAAGCCACCCCCCCCGGCGGTGGAAGAGAACCAGACGGCGGCCCCCACCCACCCGAAGACGTCAAAGAAGAAGCCCCCCCTGGTAAAAGAGCTAATAAAGAAGACAGGGGGCGGCCTCCGGAGCAGAAAAATAAAATATTTTAATACACTGTGTGGTTTATTTGTGTTTTTACCACTTTTCTTGCAGGTGAATGGGTAGGGGTACGATGTACCCCATACTCATTCACTTAGGGTGGGGGGCCGGTATCTGGGGGCCCCCTTATTAAAGGGGGCTCCCAGATTCCGATAAACCTCCCGCCCGCATACCCCGACAACCAACGGCCAGGGTTGTCGGGAAGGGGCCCTGTCCTCATCAACATGGGGACAGGGTGCTCTGAGGTGGGGGGGGCCGCAGTGCGCCCCCCTGCCCCAGAGCACCCAACCCCCCCATGTTGAGGGCATGCAGCCTGGTACGGCTCAGGAGGGGGGGGGGGGGCGCTCGCTCGTCCCCACTCCCTTCCTGGCTGGCCGGGTAGCGTGCTTTGGATACGGGTCTGGTATGGATTGTAGGGGGACCCCCTACGCCGTTTTTTTCGGCGTAGGGGGGCTCTCCTTACAACCCATAACAGACCTAAGGGCCCGGTATGCTCCTGAGGGGGGGACCCATGCCGGATTTTTATTTAAAATCCGGCGGGGACTTCCCCCTCAGGATTCATAACAAACGCCGCACACGTGTAGAATTGGCGGGAATCCAAGTCGGATCTCCCGTCGCTTCTATGACGCGCTTGCTGGGATGTGCTGTCACTATTCCAGTGAGTGTGAGATGTCGGCGAGATCTCGGCACCCTGTTGCCGAGTATCAGCGCGACGCTGTCGTGCTAAAAGCACAATATCACAAACACCTACTGTAGAAATCCCGCATTGCCTTCTGCCGCAGGTGCTCATGGGTGGGTTTGATGAAGTGGTGGGACATGCATGTAAGTATTGCAGGGATAACCTGGTGCACGCATCTGCTCATGGTGGATTGTGACATCCCAGCCACGACTCCACTTGTACGCTGAAAAGATCCACTTGCAAGGAAATGCAGTGTTGCCAGTACCTTGACCAGTGTCTCCACTGCATGTGAGCGATGTATCTTGCTGGTGATGTCATCATGCAGGGTTGTGGCTAATTCCAGGATGGCTTCAGGGCTGAATCTGAAAATGCAAAACACCTCCGAATCATCCATGCCAAAGACGTTCATGCGCGTGCGGTATATCCCCTCCCGTGCCCTCCTACGTGGCGGTGGACCCATTAGTAGTGCTAGGACCACGGCTGCCATGTGTTGTCCTGCAAGTATGGTTGCTCAGCTCGTCTGTAACGGTGCTGCTGCAGCTACTCTCCAGCTGACTTGTGCAAGTCTGGTGCAAAGTTACCCCTGCTTTTTGAGGGGTAACTTTAGGCCGGGCGTATAACTTACGCGCGTATGTTCGGGAATCGGTGTATCTCCCTCATTTGCATATTTGCATAGGAAATCAATGGGTGCGCCAGATGCGTTCAGCGTAAATATGTGCCTACGATACGCCGGCGGAGGAAAGTTACGTCGGTCGGGAGAAGCCTATTTTCAGGCGTATCTAGTTCTGTGGGTACGGCGTATAGATATGACGGCGCGCATTTAGACTTACGCGGCATAACTCGAGATACGTCGGCGTAAGTCCTACCTAAATCTAGCCCTATACTGTATATATACATATATATATATATATATATATATATATATATATATATATATATATATATATATATATATATATATATATATATATATATGTATATTAGCAGACACCCTAGAGAATAAAACAGTGTCTGTTGAAGCTTTTTTTATTTGACACAGTATTTGCACAGCAATTTTTCAAATGTGTTTTGTTTTGGAAAGAAACTGTTTCATGAATTTGAAAAAAAAGTTAGCCTGTTTTTTTTTGTATAATGTAAAAGATGATGTTATGCTGAATATATACCTAACATGTCACACTTTAAAATTGCGCACACTGGTGGAATGGCGCCAAACTTCATTACTTAAAAATATCCATAGGCGATTTTACAGGTTACATGTTTAGAGTTACAGAAGAGGTCTAGTGGTAGAATTATTGCTCTCGCTCTAACGATTGCAGTGTATATAACCTGTGTGTTTCTGGCTCTGGTACTAGCCAGTTCCTCACCAGCCACTGACCTCACTGCATGTCCCTGGTCTGTTATAGATGTTACTGGAGGACCTCGCAAAAAAGGCACGGGGCTTATCCCTAAAAATACATTCCAGGCCTTTATCCTTTATGAGAGTTGTGCATGAATGTCAAGGAGGATTCCACACAAAAAAATAAATAAAAACAAGAGCCTTATCCAAGCATTCAGCCCAAATGGCAAATATAAGGGGGTGACAAGCATGCACCCCCATCCCTCAAACCTTAGCAGGCCAGACACATAACCCCAGCATGGAGGTACCTTGACAAGGGAGACCCACCTTACAAAACACATTGTCCCCATGCTGCTGAGAATAAGACCCGAACAACAACTTTGGCCCAGTGGGAGTCTGCCGGTGGGTTCTTATTGGAATCTGGACACCTATCAAAAAAGGAGACTCCAGATACATTGTACCACTAGGCATTTACACAAAAAAGTAAACAGTAAAAAAACACAGAAACACCTTCTGACAATGAGTACCTGTCAATTATTTTACATTGAATTACATTGACTAGGGCCCCACTTTTATAAGAAAACAAAAGGGGGGGTCTCCCGGTTGATACAATTGATCCAATATGAACAAAACAATTTACTTTTACTTTATTTACTTTGGCACCACCTGGCCAGAGTTGTGGGAAAGAGGCCCATTTTGTTATTAACATGGATACAGGTAGGTAGATTCACAAAGAGTTAGGCCGGCTTATCTGCAGATAAGCCGACCTAACTCTGAATCTACGCCGGCGTTTGTTTAAGTGTATTCTCAAACAGAGATACACTTAAACAAAGCTAAGATAGGCCGGCTTGCACCGTTCTATCTTAGCTTGCAAAGTTTCTGGTGGCCGCTAGATGGCGCTTCCATTGCGGCCGGCGTAGATTATGTAAATGAGGGGATACGCCGATTCCCGACGATTTACGAGCGTATGCCGGGCCTACACCGTCGAGTTACGTCGATTCCGTACGCGATAGGCCGCCTAAAGTTATTCCACCTATGAGGTGGAATAACAATGTTAAGTATGGCTGCCGTTCCCGCCGCGAGGTTCGAATTTTTTAAGTCGTTTGCGCAAGTCGTCCGCGAATCGGGATTTACGTCGTTTACGTACGCGTCGAAATCAATAGGCCCGTACGGCCTACTTAGCCGCAATGCGCACTGGGAAATGTAGTCGCCCGGCGCATGCGCAGTGTAAAAAACGTCAAAAAACGTGAGGTCAAGCCTCATTTCCATACTACACGCCCCCCTCCCAGTCATTTGAATTAGGCGCGCTTACGCCCGCTCGTTTTAGGCTACGCCGCCAAAAATTTGAAGGTAAGTGGTTTGAGAATCACTAATAGCCTAAATAATTTACGGCGGTGTAGCCTAAAAAGATTAGGCTAGGCCGTCCTAATTTTAGGCAATTGTATGTGAATCTAGCCAAGGGTGCTTTGACAGGAGGGTCCAATTGGCAAGGTACAATCCCATCATAAGTAGAGTGGGGAAAATGATCATATCCCCCCTATCCTGGCCAGCTAGTCTGCATGCTCGGATCAGGGTCTGGTGTGGAGGACCTTACACTTTTTCCTTGTTTTATTGCATGGTGTACCCTCTTAAGATCCATGAGTATAGTATGAATATTGGGGAGGAAATTTTACATTCTGATGTTAGCCTGGATTCCCAAGATCATAATTAAATGACATGGGTAGGGATGAATCATGGTTGTTAAAGGATATGTAAAGTAGAAAAAAACCATGTCATACTTAGTTGGTTTTGCACAGAGTGGTCCTGATCCTCTTCTTCTCGAGTGCCCCGTTGGAGAGCCGCACCCCTCGGGGCACTCCCATGTCCTGTTGCTGCATCCATTGACACAGACAGTGGGACTTGGCCCCGCCCCCGGCTCCCGAGTCATTGAATTTGATTGACAGCAGTGGGAGCCAATGGCTACTCTGCTATCAATCTATCCAATAAGGACCTGAGAGAATGCATTAAGGTGAAAAACCTTGTGGGTTTACAACCCCTTTAAGGTGAAGGTGGTCACTGGCTTCCTAACAACCAGCTTGAGAGGAAGCTTTTACACTGAACAGTGATAATATTACCGCTGCTAAATGTTTCATTTCCAGCTGCAACTAGAAGTTTAACTAGACCGATAATCAGTTTAGTTAGGCCATTTGCTGAACCTCTGCACAAGCAAAATTCAGTCTAAATGAACCAGTAGCTCATCCTGATTAATTAGATTAACTATTTTCTTATGTTGCATGCATTTTTTCAAATATAAATGATACTTTCCTAACAAGCTATATACTGCATTTTAGGAAGGCAGATATTTTGGTGTGTGTGAATTTGATTTATTATGCTCAACTGATATGTACAATTGCATAACATTGCTCAGTAAAGAATACCAAATAAACTTGTGAAGGAACAGGGAATCACTTCAATTAAAAAAAACATTTTTTTCTTTATTTGCCATGATTTTAGTTAAAACTGCTGACATGCAGGAAATGTCATGTTTTATTGAACCGCTTCAAAGTGGCTTTTTGACTTCCAGTAACAAATAATAATTCAGCATTTTAGATAAGACTCTCAAAGCCATAAATGATTGTTTTATTTATTCTCATTTTTGATAAATGTTCTTGGCAAACATCCTTCACATCACTTTGCAGCATGAGCCAAAAATCTTGCTTGACATAAAGATTAATTAATGTTCCTTTTGTAAAGCTAGGGATGTCGTTCTTGATGATGATGCATGTTTAGCAATATGGACAACTCAAATTCAGTTTCTATATTTGAATAAATGTACTTTCTCACAGTATGAGGTGACAAATGTTTACACAGCCTTAAATAAGAGAGTTCATTTCTTGGATAAGAATGTTTCCTTTATATACTTGGCATGTATATTTGAAATTAAGGCCTTAGCAATAATGCAAAACCAACAAAAATGGATTAAACATTCAAATTTTGTCATACTAGCAAGCAATGTCACTTTTGATGGCAGTGAAATTTGTACTCCTCCATAACCAGGCCCGGGCTGGGTCAAAAAATAGGCACGGGCATTTTACACTAAGCAGCCCGCTGGGGGGAGGGGGCGGCGGCGGTTAATGATGGGATGTGGGGTTCCAGCATCTTGTACCTTTGGACCCCTTTACATTACACAGCACCCTGGACCCCTTTACATTACATAGCACCTTGCACCTCTGGCCCCCTTTACATTACACAGCACCCTGCGCCTCTGGACCCCTTTACATTACACAGCACCCTGCACCTCTGGACCCCTTTACATTACACAGCACCCTGCACCTCTGGACCCTTTTACATTACACAGCACCCTGCACCTCTGGAACCCTTTACATTACACAGCCCCCCACAGTTTGTTACACAGACACCCCCTAACAGTTCTGGACCCCCTGCATGTTACACAGACCTCCCTACAGTACAGACCCCCTCCCTACAGTACAGACCACCTCCCTACAGTGCAGACCTCCTCCCTACAGTACAAACCCCCCTACAGTACAGACCCCCCTACATTACAGACCCCCTCTACAATACAGACGCCCCTACATTACAGCCCCTCTACAATACAGACCCCCCTACATTACAGACCCCCCTATACAATACAGACCCCCTCCCTACAGTACATACCCCCTCCCTACAGTACAGACCCCCTCCCTACAGGACAGACCCCCCTACATTACAGACTCCCACTACAATACAGACCCCCTCTACAATACAGACCCCCTCTACAATACAGACCCCCTCTACAATGTAGACCCCCTCTACATTACAGACCCCCCTCTACAATACAGATCCCCTACAATACATACCCCCCTACATTTCAGACCCCCCTACAATACAGACCCCCCCTACATTTCAGACCCCCCTACAATACAGAACCCCCCTACATTACAGAACACCCCTATATTACAGAACACCCCTACATTACAGAACCTCCCCTACAATACAGAACCCCTCCTACAATACAGACCCCCCCTACATTTCAGACCCCCCCTACAATACAGAACCCCCCTACATTACAGAACCCCCTGCATTACAGAACCCCCCTACAATACAGAACCCCCTAAATTTCAGACCACCCCTTAAATACTGAACCACCCCACAATACAGACCCCACCCCTTCAGACCCATAATGTACCTCAGATCAGTGTGGGACTGCATGTCGGGTCCCCTCCCCCTGTGTAGACATAAAGGAGGAGCGGGAGGCGGCTTCACTCTGCTCGGCTGTGTGAGACAGCCGAGACTGAGGCCTCGTACACACGACCGAGTTTCTCTGCAAAAACCAGCAAGAAACTTGCTGGGAGATATTTTTTGCAGAGGAATGTGTACATTTGCGTTGAGGAAACTGTCGGGAAACTCGACGAGCCAAAAAGAGAGCACGTTCTCTATTTCTTTGACGGGAATGGAGAAAATTGACTTGTCGAGTTCCTCGACAGCCTAACAAGGAACTCGATAAGGAAAACGAGGTGTTTTGCCCGTCGAGTTCCTCGGTCGTGTGTACGAGGCTTGATCAGATCATCAGAGCCACGGCCACCGTGCCAGAGAGAAGGGGATCGTTGCGGGTCCCGGCCCCCTGATGTGCCAACAGGTGTCACTGTCACTCAAGTGCGGCTCAGACTCGCAGCTGAGAGTGCACTGGGGGGGGGAAATGTGACATGCGGCCCGCGGACTGCCATGGGCCACTGGCCAGTCCGGTCTGTCCATAACACCACATCAATCTTGAAGAAATATACCAAGCATGTAATTTAAAGCATTAGTGTTTTTGTAACGTCACACCAATAACTTTCCACTAAGTACAACTATAGTTGCTTCTTTCCCAGTCAACTCTCTTCCTTCTTTCTGAATATCCTCTCACTTCCTGCAGCCTTCCTCTCCACGGTGGTTGCGGAGGTGCGCCACCTAGTGGTACTTCCTGGTTCGCTCCTGTGCAGCCTATATAAACTCCCAGCACTGACAGAATGGTGTTCCTCTATTCTGTTCCTCAGAATGCCACTGTCAGCTGGGCTTCCAGACTCACCTTTACTGAGCTCCAGCTTCCTGAACTGGACCACCAGGACTTCACTCATGGCACAGCCGCTCTCATCAACCAGGTCCAGGCTCCCAGGATGCACATCCATGCCCAGCTATCTGCAACCGCAAGTACTCTGCTACAGAAACCAATTACTAAACGCTGATCTCCATACTTGCCGCTTTGCTTCCAAGTTATGCTCACTGCTATGCTAAAGTACTAAGGAGATTTACTCAAGATTGAACTGCAGCTCACATGTTGTGCTCACTGCTATAGATACCAATTACCTGCTTTGCTTCTATGCCTGTGTTCATTACTGACCTCTAGTGTGCAGTCCCAGTACTGCGGCTACACCTATTCCTATACCTGTTCTATACCATTAATACCAAGATTTACTTTTATGATGCTTATGCTGGAATAAGCACTATTTACTTTACTGAGGCTGTGATGATAGAACCCAAACTCTTAACTGAGTTAAGAGTGAAACCTGGGTTCGAACCTGAGAAGTCTCCGCAGTTGCGATCCATAAACCTGATTCTAATTTGGAGTATTGTTACAGTTTTCCCACATGTTGTATCAAAATGAAGGCCCCCTTGCTTTCTTACATGGGCAGAACGTGGGTCTGTAAAGCACCAAAGGGTATGAAGTAACAACCCTGCAAAAGGTTACTTTGGCAGGACAAGTATGTAGTTGCTATGGGTAACCAAGTAGACAAATGCACTACAAGCAAACAGTTGTTCGGCATGGTACCTGGTAAAGTGACAGGTCCTTCCATAGCGAGGGGGTCATTGTTCGACTCCTCCCTAGTGGTTGGTATCCAATCGCAACTGGATCTGAATCTGTGTTATGGAGATCTATGGTCAGGTCACATAAATATGGAAGTGAATGAGTTGATGAGCATTCATGAGATCCAAGCTATGTGCTCAATGAGACCCCATTCTGTAACTGGTAGTGAGGTAACAGAGGTACGCTGGCCCAGTGAAGTGGGTACAGGCTCAGTATGTACCTTCTAATGCAACATGTATTAGTTACAGTGTGTAGTGACATAGGACAAATCACTTTTCAGTGGAACTCTGCATTTTATTATTACACACAGTGAAAGCTCATCTCTAAATCCAAGAACTAACTTATTGTTAGATTCTTAACATGACCACAGTCTCCACCTGGTTTCCAGTCATTGATGAGTGCGCTCCACATGAAGGGTACCCCCATATGCATGGGCGCAGATGTCCTTGCCCACACCCTATTATCAAACACACACTGTCACATACCTGGTTAGCGAGCCTGATGTGCAGAGGTAGACCTCTTGTACAGCTCGGGCTTGGAACTACTGATAGTGAAACAGCAGTCACAGGAGCACGGTGATGTATGTGTGCCTGTAATGAGTCCAGTAATCTGTAAGGCTGCAGTGGGCAGGTCGATGACACAGCAGGCAGGCTGATGGTAGTAGAGCTGGCACGGAGCTTGGTAGGCTGAAGTAGAAAGCTGAAAGCAAGAAGCCAGATGAGGACTTGCTGGACTGAGAGCTGATAGCAGGCCGGATGAGCAAGATGCAAAAAACCTGGGAACCATCTAATGCGGGTCTAAAGAGGGAAGACACCGCAGAGATAAAGGGGCTACTATTGGCAGAGATGGACGTCACTAATCCGTGATGAAAATAATGAAAATAGTTTATTGGGTAATAAATAAGTCGCTACATAAGTTAAAATAACAGCAGAGTACTAGTGCAAAAGTATCCCGAGTCATGGGTCTCAATATACAGACAGAGTGCACCAGTAGGTTCTACTGTGTGCAAATAACATATTGTCACGGAAGCATGAATCAGACGTACAACAACAGATAAATAAAATAGGAAGGCTTTATTAAAAACCAAACAGCAAGGTTAAAGTCCAAACGGATGATCAAACAGTAAGCAGAGTCTTCCACCGGAGCCAGAGATCAGGAGCCAGAAGGATAGTCCGAACAAAGCCAGGGATCAGGAGCCAGAAGGGTAGTCCGAACGAAGCCAGGGATCAGGAGCCAGAAGTATAGTCCGTGGAAGCCGGGTCGGTAACCAAAAGCAGCAGCACAATCTCAGGAGAATGTGTATACAAGAGGACCAAGCAGGGAAATGAAGCAACAGACCTCCTATATATATGCAAGGCATCCAGCTCCTCCCAGTGGGAAGGAGGAGCCGCAGGGTGTGGTAAGTTATAAGAAGCCCAGGAACCAATATGGCCGCTAGCACATGTCAGATGAAAGAAGCCTGCAGAGAGGTAAGACCATGACAGTACCTCCCCCTCAAGGGCCCCTCCTCCGCGGCGCAAAAAACGGTTTCTGGGGGAAGCGCGCGTGGAAGGCTCGAAGCAAGGCAGGAGCATGGATATCTGCGGAGGGAACCCAGGAACGTTCCTCTGGACCATAACCACGCCAGTGGACCAAAAACTGCACCCGACCGCAGACCAAGTGTGAGTTCAGGATATCGCTCACCTCATATTCTTCATGATCGCCCACCTGGACCGGACGAGGCCGAGGAACCGAGGAGGTGAAGCGATTGCACACCAGTGGTTTCAACAGGGAAACGTGAAACACATTGGAGACCCGCATACCAGGTGGGAGCGCAAGGGCATAGGCAACCGGGTTTACCCTGCGAAGCACTCGGAAGGGACCAACAAAGCGAGGAGCCAGCTTAGGAGTGGGCACTCGAAGGTTGAGGTTGCGAGTGGACAACCATACGCAGTCTCCGACCTGGTAGGAAGGAGCAGCCGCCCGTCTGCGATCAGCCTGGAGTTTCTGGCGCTGCGCAGAGACCTCAAGGGACCTCTGGATCTGTACCCAAGAAGCACATAGAGCAGAAAGGTGATCCTCCACAGCCGGAATATCCTGGGGAGAGAATGACTCCGGTAACACGGCAGGTTGGAACCCATAATTGGCCATAAAGGGAGACGTCCCAGAGGAAGAGTTCACCGCCGTGTTCCTGGCAAACTCAGCCCATGGCAGAAGGTCAACCCAATAGTCTTGATGATCGGAGACATAGCAACGAAGGAATTGCTCCAGGGCCTGATTGGACCGTTCTGCGGCCCCATTGGACTGAGGGTGGTAGGCCGAGGAGAAGGAGAGTTGAATCCCCAACTGGGAGCAAAAGGCGCGCCAGAACCTGGACACAAACTGACTTCCCCGATCCGACACTATCTCCTTGGGAAAACCGTGCAACCGGAAGACCTCCCTGGCGAAAACCGTGGCCAACTCTTGTGCAGAGGGTAATTTCTTGAGAGGAACACAGTGGCACATTTTGGAAAACCGATCCACAATCATGAGAATGACCGTATGGCCTCGGGATGCAGGAAGGTCCACAATGAAGTCCATCCCAAGGTGTGACCATGGGCGCTCCCCAGTGGCGATGGGTTGCAGAAGGCCCAATGGAAGGTGCCGAGGGGATTTACTCTGGGCACAAACAGAGCATGCCGCTACATATGCGGCGATGTCAGAACGTAGAGAAGGCCACCAGAACAAACGTGAAACAGCCCAGGACAGCTGATTCTTTCCAGGATGCCCCGTGGTCTTGGAGTTATGGTAAGTTCGCAACAACCGAGTGCGCAACTCCTCAGGCACAAAACATCTGCCGTTGGGTCTCCCAGAGGGAGCACCAAATTGGGCCGCCAAAATCTGCTCTCCAAGGGGAGAGGTCAGGCTGGTGCGAATGGCGGCCAGGATCTGATTAGGAGGTATGACCGAAGTCGGTATCGATTCCTCCCTGGACAGCTCGGAGTATTAACGTGATAAGGCATCCGCCCTGACGTTCTTGGAACCGGGTAGGTAGGGGACCACATAATTAAAACATGACAGGAACAGAGCCCATCTGGCCTGACGGGGTGTCAATCTCTTGGCCTCAGAAAGGTAAGTCAGATTCTTGTGGTCCGTCAGGATGAGAACCGGAACCACCGAACCCTCGAGCAAATGCCTCCACTCTTTGAGAGCCTGCACGATGGCCAACAACTCTCTGTCACCAATCTGGTAGTTGCACTCCGCGGGAGACAGTTTCCGGGAGCAAAACCCACAGGGAAGCAGAGGACCCTCTGGTGTCCGACGCTGAGACAGAAGGGCGCCTACTCCCGTCTCAGACGCGTCCACCTCGAGAACAAAGGGCAACCCAGGGTTGGGATGAGACAGTATTGGAGCCGACACAAAGGCAGATTTTAGAGCCTCAAAAGCCCGGATGGCCTCAGCCGGCCAGACCTGGGAATTACTGCCCTTCCTGGTCAGATCCGTGAGAGGCTTGGCCAGCATGGAGAAGTCCCTGATGAACTTCCGACAATAATTGGCGAAGCCCAAAAAGCGCTGCAGGGAACGAAGACCACTGGGCTGGGGCCACTGTAAGACAGCCGAAACCCTCTCAGGGTCCATTGAGAACCCCTCCGTGGAAATGATGTAACCTAAGAAGGTTACCTGGGACCGGTGAAATTTGCATTTCTCAAGCTTACCGAACAGCTTGTTCTCTCGTAACCGTTGCAACACTCGCTTGACATCCAGAATGTGGGCCTCCATGGATTCAGAATATACCAAGATGTCATCCAAATAGACCACCACACACTGCTGCAACAGGTCACGGAAAACATCGTTGATGAATTCCTGAAAGACTGCGGGCGCATTGCACAACCCAAAGGGCATAACCAAGGATTCATAATGACCGGTCCTGGTGTTGAACGCGGTCTTCCACTCGTCACCAGCCTTAATCCTTACCAGGTTATATGCCGCCCTCAGGTCGAGTTTGGTAAAGACTGTGGCCCCTTTCAGGCGATCAAACAACTCGGAAATCAAGGGTATCGGGTATGCATTCTTGATCGTGATGCGATTAAGGCCCCTATAGTCGATGCAAGGATAGTCGAAGCAAGGCCTCAACTCTCCGCCCTTCTTTTTCACAAAGAAAAATCCAGCCCCTGCCGGGGACGAGGATTTGCGAATGTGACCACGGGAAAGCGCCTCCTTCACGTACTCCTCCATGGCCTCATTCTCCGCAACTGACAGTGGATAGACCCTGCCACGAGGAGGAACGGCACCAGGTTGTAAATCTATGGCACAATCGTAAGGGCGATGCGGGGGTAGGAACCCAGCGCGCACCTTATCGAATACATCCCGGTACCCCTCGTATTCAGGAGGCAACACAGAGTCCGAGGAGGTACACAACAACTTGACAGGCCCATGGATGCAACTAGCCCCACACTGTGGTGACCACGAGAGGATCTCGGCCGATCTCCAATCGAAAGTCGGATTATGCTTCTGGAGCCAGGGGTACCCCAAGACCACCGAGTAGTGTGGAGACGAAATTACCTGAAGGCAGGCCGACTCCCTGTGAACGGCCCCAATGGCTATCAACACTGGAAGGGTCTCATGAGTCACGTGCGACGGCTGGAGGGGTCTGCCGTCTATCGCGTCGAGAACCAGCGGGGAAACTCGAGCCTGCAGAGGAATGGAGTTGGCGGCAGCGAACTTACTATCAATGAAAAATCCACCAGCACCAGAGTCCACCAACGCCTGGGTCGTCACTGAGCCCCCGACCCAGGAGAGAACAACGGTGATCAGTGGTTTATCAGCACGGGAAACCGGGGACGAAGAGACTCCAACCAAGATCTACCCCCGACAGGATCTCAGGTGCGAGCGTTTCCCGGACGGTTTGGACATGCCAACCGAAAATGCCCACCGAGACCACAATATGGCCGCCAGCACATGTCAGATGAAAGAAGCCTGCAGAGAGGTAAGACCATGACACATATAACAAGAAGGACAATTACAAACATATAACAGTAATACAAGACAGTCTGGACGCCAAAAATCCACATATGTTGTAATTCCCAACGGAGAAGACCGTAATCTGGAAATAACAATCCCAAAATGGGGAATTAATGGGAACGGTACAACATATGTATCCCCGCGGGGGAGTAAGAAGAGGGGAATAGCGGTCTGGTAAAAATTATGTGATTAATGCACGTGCAGGATTTAAATTGCAGAAGGCATGAGTAAATACACCTCAACTCTCAACGATACTGCTGTGATATAAAGTCCTGGATGAGGAATAATCAGCGTTGACAGAGCAGTGGTCCATGCATAGTAAACATCTCTAGATATGGTTTCCCTGGATCAGTAAGGGAATGACTGATACGAGAATGTGTAGCCTAGAGCATATATGGTACAGATAACTGCTGTATAGGAAATGTCTCTAAAACAGTATTGCCTGTGAATGACCTCTCAGGGCATGGATTTTCACTTTGCGCAAAGTCTGTATGCTTTATGGGTGACACGTCCTTTTACTATCATATCATGTCCTTATCCACCTTACCGCTCTTGAAGTCTTCAGTGGGACCGGGGCTCACTCATCCTCTGTATATTGAGGGGGGCCCGTCACAGTCCACAGATTATACTGCACCTATATGGAGGTGCCGAGGTATTCGGCAAAACGGCATGGATGTTGGACGCGTGTTCTCCTGCTCCTGCTTTGCGGCGCCTGTAAGCTGCGCGTGACTGGACTGAAGTTGTTAGTCAGCCGCCGTATGTCCCTGCATCAGCTCCGTGCTGACAGGGAATGGAATGTAGCGTCCTAGGACCATGACGTCAACGCGTTTCGCAATCTTAGTCACGTAGCTTCGTCTGGACGTTGGAGGGGGGCCTGTGCAATGCTCCTTTATGCTCCTTCGGTGCACGCCCCCTGCTCCCCGTTACGATTCATGTTATGATCAGGAGTGTTAAACAAGGGGTTTTGTTCCTTCATGTAATCGGTTCATTCCCGCAAGGAGATCCTGCACAAATGACTTTGATATGAATGAATGAATGAATGAAAACTTATATAGCACAGCACATAACTTAATCGCCTCTGGGCGCTTGTTGTTCCTGTCTCCTTTGGTATCAAAAGAGATGAGTCTTGATCTTTCTCCTGAACGTCAAGTGGTTCTCCTCCAACCGAATGCTGGTTGGTAAAGCGTTCCATAGTCTAGGCCCTTGGACCGCGAATCTCCTTTCTCCTTTGGACTTGTATCTGGCTTTGGGTATCTGGAGGAAATTTTGATTGGTGGATCGCAGAACGCGATTGGGATTATGAGCTTTTATTTTTTCGCATAGATAATCGGGAGCATTCCCATAGATACATCTATGCGTTAGACAGAGTGCTTTAAAAGTGATTCTGTCTTTTACTGGTAACCAGTGAAGGGTTCTCAGTGAAGGTGAGATTGATTTCCAAGGTTTTTTCCTAGCGGCCGTATTTTGAACGACTTGTAGACGAGCGATTTGGTACTTGGGGAGTCATAGGTAAAGGGCATTTGCATAGTCCAATCTTGAGTTTACAATAGCTCCCACCACGACCGCTATGTCTTCCTTGGGAATAAAAGGAGTAAGTCTGTGTAGTAGGCGCAGCAGATGGTGAGATCCGCTGACTACTGACCCTATTTGTGCGTCCAATGTCATGTGAGAGTCAAAGATGACCCCGAGACTTTTTACTTTGGCGCTAGGGTTGATGATTTTGCCCAGAATGGGCGGGGGGGTCCAAGTTGTTGTAGGTTGATTTATACGCTTGGCGTGAAACAGGAGAAGTTCTGTTTTCTCTCCGTTGAGTTTAAGATAACTCTTTGTCATCCAGTCCTCAAAGAGAGGCATGTCTCTAGATTGAGGTGATGATCCTTTTTATTGCAAATGCGGAAATATAGTTGCGTGTCGTCTGCATATGAGTGGTAGAGCAGTTTTTGACTGCTAATAATCTCAAAAAGAGGGCGAAGATAGATGTTGAATAACACCGGCGACAGGGGGGATCCTTGAGGGACTCTGCACGATAATGTGCGTTTCTCAGAAGTGAAAGGTCCTAACTTCACTATTTGCGATCGGTTTTCCAAAAAAGAGGAGAACCAAGATAAATCGCCTTCTGCGACTCTGGCTACTTCAGCTAGCCGAGTCAATAAAAGCTTGTGGTCTACTGTGTCGAAGGCTGCGCTTAGGTCCAACAGAACCAGAAGACAAGATTCTCCTTCGTCTGCGGCCTTGAGAGCGTCGTCCCATATTTTGAGCAATGCGGTTTCTGTCTCGTGTCCAGGCCGGAATCCCGATTGAAATGGGTCAAGTAGGTTGTGGGTATCTAGATGCTGTTGCAGCTGTTGTACCACTACTTTTTCCATTACCTTTGAGAGTACATTTAGGCCTGTTATTGGACGACGGTGGAGTGGGTCCTTGGGGTCCAGGTTGGGTTTCTTCAAGATGGGTCGAATTATACCCTCCTTCAACTGGGAGGGCACTATGCCTTCCCTGAAGGATTGGTTGATAAGCTGCGTGATAGGAGGTGCCAGGATGTCGGCGCATTCCTTCAGCAGTTTAGTGGGGATGATATCATTCGGCGCGGTGCTGTTACGCAGAGTACCGATGATATTTTTAGTGGCATGGATAGAGATAGGTTCCAGCGTGAACTTACCTGGTTGTGGTGAATTACTGCAGGTATTGTGTAAATCATTACGGGGAGGGTTGAGGGGGGAATTATTTTGCTGAATGCTTTGTCGGATCCCCTCGATTTTATTAATGAAGTAATCCGACAATTCACTGCAAAATTCTTGTGAGTCCGAATTGGGGGCTTCAAGACATCCTGGATTCATGGTCTGAGTGACCAATTTGAAGAGTTCGCGTGGGCGATTAAGGGCGCTGTTGATAGCCTCGGAAAAATAGTTTTTCTTGGCTTTGAAGATTTCTTTGTGGTATTTGCTTGATGTTGCTTTGTAGACAATGAGGTTCTCATCTGAAGAGCTTCTTTTCCAGGCGGCTTCCGCCCTTCTACGCTCTTGCTTCAGTAATGCCAGTTGGTTGTTGAACCAGCTGGAGTTATTTTTCCGGATGCAGGTTTTACGTTTCGGTGCTATTAAGTCGGCTGACTGTAATAGGGCTGTGTTTATGGTATCCAGCGTTTCTTCAGCCGTTTGACGCGGCTGAATTGTATTTATTTTTTTCCTTAACGTGGCTTTGAAGAGTTCCGAGTGGAGCTTCTTCTGACATCTAGTACAGTGTGTTGTCACTAGATTTGATGTTTTAGTTAAGGGTGGGAAATCTGAAATAATGAATTTAATTGCATGGTGATCTGTCCATGGCAATGGTTAATTTTCCAAGATTTTTATTTCCAGATCTTGTCTGAAAATAAGATCGAGTGTGTGACCTGAAGCATGTGTGGGCCCACATACTAGTTGTTGTAGCCCTAATCCTTCGAAGTGATCAATACAGGCGTCGGCAACGGGGTCTTGCGTGGAGTTGGCCCAGAGATTGAAGTCCCCGAGCAGCAAAAGGTGTTTGCTGTTAAGGCTATAGGTGGAGATAAAGTCCGTCAATGATGGGAGAAACTGCGATTTTGGGCCAGGTGGCCTATAGCGAGTAGAATCCGGACGGTCTCCTGGGAGTTTGTTTGTAGCTGCAGGGTAAGGGTTTCCATGAATGGAAGAGGGTTTTGAAGGACAGGTTTAGTGATTGCAAGATGAGTCTTATGGATCACCGCCAGTCCTCCACCTCTTTGCCCTATTCTGTTTTCAGTTATGATACGATAGTTTTCTGGCACCAGTTCTCCTAGAATGGTGTTGCAGTCGGCTGTAAGCCAGCTCTCTGTAATAAAGAGGCAGTCTAAATCATATTGTAGAATGAAATCATGGATTTCCAGTCGGTGTTTTACTGCCGATCTTGTGTTGATCAAAGCACATGATATATGCTTAGGCTGGGGTAAACGGCTGAGATTTTTTATAGTCGATCGTCGATCGATTCTCAAAAGTCGCTCAGTTCTTAGGGCTTTTTTAGTGATGGCTGGTAGTATTGCGGCATATTGCCTCAGATCCCCAATGGTTTCTGCAGAGTATTGCAGATTAACTATAGTCGCCAAACACCAGGGGGAGGAGGGAGGGGGGGATTATCAAGGATTAACTTAATCCTCGATCCTGACTTGGTCCAGAGGAAGGCGAAAAAACCCTGGTTGTGCTACGCCAATATGCTACGACAGGGAAAAAAATTCCTTCCTGACCCCTTGAGAGGCAATCGGGCGAACCCTGGATCAAGTACAAATGGTATTTGAGAAAGGGGGAGTGGGGCTAGGGTGTTGCAAGATGACCACCACTCCGGCTGCAAAGAGCCAAGGTGGTGACCTCGAGGGGGGGGGCAGGGGGGATTGCCAACTGGTAGTTATTGTGTCAGGAGATGGTGGTAGGTGACCCAATTACAAGGGGGTAGCAGGCTGGTATCTGGAGGGGAGGAGCGGGGAGCCACTCGGTCGCGGTGATGAAAGGGGGGGGATGGGGCCCTACCTATCTACATCCCGTGTGCCACACGTCCTACTCCTAGGAAGCGTGTGCCGGTAGCTGCCGGGATGCAGTTCTAGCCCTAGGGAAGAGGGGGGTCCAGCTGGTGTCCGGGGGGGGGGGTTGATGAACAGCTGGCAGGTCGCGCCGATGAATCGGGGGGGGGGTGGAGGGGGCCCTACCTATCTACATCCCGTGGGCCACACGTCCTACTCCTAGGAGGCGTGCGCCGGTAGCTACCGGGATGCAGTTCAAGCCCTAGGGAAGAGGGGGGTCCTGCTGGTGTCAGGGGGGATTGATGTGCAGCTGGCAGGTGAATGGTGTATCAGGGGGGGGGTGGGCGCCAAGCCGGGGAATACCGAGTTGCCGCTGGGGACTCTCAGTATATCAAGAGTTCCAACTTTATTAGCTGCAAGCTTGTTCTGGATCAGTGATTGAAAAAAATAATGAAGACTCCTGTCTTACCTCCTGTTTTAAACTCCAGGGGCCAGATCCACAAAAGAGATACGACGGAGTAACTGCTGTTACTCCATCGTATCCCTTGTCCTAACTTTTGGAACTGATCCACAGAAGCAGTTTTCCAAAGTTAGGCAGAAGATCCGGCATGTGTAATTGAATTACACTGCCGAATCTTAGGATGCAGTACTGCATCCGCCGCTGGGGGCATTTTGAGTCGAAATGCCGCTTCTAGTATGCAAATTAGCACTTAAGGCGATCCACAAAGCTTTTTAGCTTTGTTTTTTCGCCGTAAGTTTTAGTTTGCAAGTGTAAAACTAGGGCTGGTGTTACAAAGTGTAAACTAGTAACACCATGTAAAAGCCCATTCAAGCGACGGCATTTGGTATGCAGGGAGAACTCCACGGCAATTTGTAAAAACAAAACCGGCATGGGTTCCCCCCCAAGAGCATACCAGGCCCTTAGGTCTGGTATGGGTTGTAAGGAGACCCCCCTACGCCGAAAAATCGACGTAGGGGGTCCCCCTACAATCCATACCAGACCCGTATCCAAAGCACGCTACCCGGCCGGTCAGGAAAGGGAGTGGGGACGAGCGAGCGCCCCCCCCCTCCTGAGCCGTGCCAGGCCGCATGCCCTCAACATGGGGGAGTTGGGTGCTCTGGGGCAGGGGGGCGCACTGCGGGCCCCCCCACCCCAGAGCACCCTGTCCCCATGTTGATGAGGACAGGACCTCTTCCTGACAACCCTTGCCGTTGGTTGTCGGGGTCTGCGGGCGGGGGCTTATCGGAATCTGGGAGTCCCCTCAAATAAGGGGGCCCCCAGATACCGGCCCCCCACCCTAAGTGAATGGATATGGGGTACATCGTACCCCTATCCATTCACCTGGAGGCAAAAAGTTAAAGTTATTAAACACACAACACAAGGGTTTTTAAAATATTTTATTAGTCTGCTCCGGAGGCCCCCCCTGTCTTCTTTATTAGCTCTAATACCAGGGGGGGCTTCTTCTTCCACTCTCCAGGGGTCTTCTTCCACTCTCCGGGGGGGGGTTTCTTCTTCCGCTCTCCGGGGGGGGTCTTCTTCCGCTCTCCGGGGGTCTACTTCTATCTCCGCCGCTCTCCGCTGTTGACTCGGCGAACCCCGGTTCTTCTGCAGCTGTCCGGTGCCTTCTTCTTCAGCGCTGGCTGCCTGCTATCTTTGTGTGTTAGCTCAATTACTACTGCCTACCCACGTGCACCCACCACGTGGGTACCTACCGGAGCATGATGGGACGGTGATGCCTATATAAATGGGATGCAAGGCGCGCTTCCATCATTACAGCGACAAGAGGCGACGAGTCAACATCGGAAGAGGGGAGAAGAACAGAAGAGAAGAAGGTGACGTCACAGAAGACCGCGATGGCTGCCTGCTAGTAATTGAGCTAACACACGAAGATAGCAGGCAGCCAGCGCTGAAGAAGAAGGCACCGGACAGCTGCAGAAGAACCGGGGTTCGCCGAGTCAACAGCGGAGAGCGGCGGAGATAGAAGAAGACCCCCGGAGAGCGGAAGAAGACCCCCCCTGGAGAGCGGAAGAAGAAACCCCCCCCGGAGAGTGGAAGAAGACCCCCGGAGAGTGGAAGAAGAAGCCCCCCCTGGTATTAGAGCTAATAAAGAAGACAGGGGGGCCTCCGGAGCAGACTAATAAAATATTTAAAAAACCCTTGTGTTGTGTGTTTAATAACTTTAACTTTTTGCCTCCAGGTGAATGGATAGGGGTACGATGTACCCCATATCCATTCACTTAGGGTGGGGGGCCGGTATCTGGGGGCCCCCTTATTTGAGGGGACTCCCAGATTCCGATAAGCCCCCGCCCGCAGACCCCGACAACCAACGGCAAGGGTTGTCGGGAAGAGGTCCTGTCCTCATCAACATGGGGACAGGGTGCTCTGGGGTGGGGGCGGCCCGCAGTGCGCCCCCCTGCCCCAGAGCACCCAACCCCCCCATGTTGAGGGCATGCGGCCTGGCACGGCTCAGGAGGGGGGGGCGCTCGCTCGTCCCCACTCCCTTTCCTGACCGGCCGGGTAGCGTGCTTTGGATACGGGTCTGGTATGGATTGTAGGGGGACCCCCTACGTCGATTTTTCGGCGTAGGGGGGTCTCCTTACAACCCATACCAGACCTAAGGGCCTGGTATGCTCCTGGGGGGTGAACCCATGCCGGTTTTTTCTTTGAAAATTGGCATGGAGTTCTCCCTCAGGAATGCATGCCGAGCGACGCTGTCAATTTATTTATTTTTTTCCCGACGCAACTTTTTTAAGCCGGCGCGATCCACAAAACTCGGCGTAACGTAACTTCGCGCATGCGCAGTACGGACGGCGCGGGAGCGCACCTCATTTAAATGGGACTCGCCCCATTTGAATAGGAACGCCTTGCGCCGGCGGAATTTTAGTTACACGGCCTGAAATTTCTAGGTAAGTGCTTTGTGGATCGGGCACTTAGGTAGAAATTTTAAGGCAGTGTAACTTAAATGGGATTTTTTAAGTTGCACCAGGTTTTTGTGGATCTGGCCCCAGGTTTTTAACTCAGGCACTTTTAGTCAAAGAATGCACTTCTGGTCAGAGAATCCACATGTGAAGCCACCATCAACTGGTAGATTCCTCTATGGCATGTGTCCCGGTGTATTTTAAGCCAGGTTAAAATTCAGCAGTAATGAATAAGCAGATGAAAGCCTACATAAAATCACTATAGGCTTTTCTTTTCATTGATGCCATATTCCTGCTTTGATCTAAAGAGCGTATTGACATATAAAACGAGAGACAAAGACAAACATACATGTACTGAATTAAATCAGATATACGAAGATCTAGAAAAGGTTAGTAAAATAATATACAGTAGTATAAGGAAAAAACGTTTTAGACAAAAAGGGAGGATATTTTAAGTTAGTGAGAGATGATAAAAAGTCATCAATATCCTATATCGCTACCATATCCGGGTACACTCCCGATATATTTGGGTACAATCCCATATTGGGGAATTAATATACTGTATGGATTTAAGCAGTGTATATAGTGTACCTATTGTGTCTAGGGTGTGACTTTAGAGAAGAGGAAAAAGGAAGCAATGATACTAAAAATAAATAACAAAGCTGATAAAATGTTAATAGGTAGATAGCTTTATGATGTACAAGAGATATGCAATATGATGACAATACATTTAAATGGGGGAAGAGAACATGGCTACTCACTCCAAAAAGGACTGCATGCTCATCTCCACATTCATTCCTAGGGGTGCTAGGGATTTTAGGGTGTAGATCCACCACTTTTCCTTCTGCAGAAGAATTTTATCGAAATCACCCCGTCCAGCTGGCAGTCTCAGTACATATATGCCTTTTACCTTAAAACCATCAGGTTTGCCCTGATGGTGTTCCAAAAAATGTCTGGCGACTGGACTTTCGTGATGCTTCTCCAAGTCACCTTCTTTTTTGCTCCTCACTTTCTCTTCTCTTTTGATGTCTCTGAGATGTTCTCCAATTCTAATCCTCAATTGCCTTTTTGTTTTTCCTATATATATTTTGGGGCATGAACAGGTAAGCATGTATATGACCCTTTCAGTAGAACAATTGATCAAGTCTCTAATTTCAAATTCTCGTTGACCTTTTGCGTCATAAAACACTTTAGTTCTATCTACAAAAGGGCAGATCTGACATTTAGAGCAAGGGAACATCCCTTTATTGCGGGGGTACTCTGATAGCCATGATGTATTAGGTTGTCTGACAAATTCAGATTGGACGAGTATATCACCCAAATTCTTGGCCCTGCGAGCTACCATTTTTGGATAGTGTCCTACAATTCTGAGCAAGATGCAGGGTCAGGCAAGCCGGGTTGGTAACAGTGAGGCAGATCAGACATAGACTGTAAACAGCAGGATAGTCGGGTCACAAGCCGGGTCGGTACCAGAGGATCAATTGGGCAGATTTAGAAGGCAGAAGTGGAATCCAAAAGATAAGCTGGGATCAGGGTATGAAGCAGACAAGCACAGGTTAGAGGTAAGCCGGATCAAGATCAGAGGTCACACAGAATCAAGTCGCACAGAAGCTGCAGACCAAACATTAATGAGCCTATGCAGAGGCCCTGTTTAAATTGCCTGCCTGGCACCAGCATTAGTAGCGAGAATGCGCATTGATGTGTAAGTACGCATGTGCATGCCATGAACCTTCATTTGCATTAAGGACCTGCATTCCCTGACAAACACATGCACAATATGTATGCTCTTATAGCCTCCTATAAAAATGTATGAGCTTTTTCCTATATAAACAAGCCAAGCATTGGGTGCATGTAATTTCTTTAGTAAATGCAAGAGCATTGTGTTTACAGTCCCCACTACAAGTGCTCCTGGATCCCAGAAGCATATAAATTAATCTACTGGGATTAGTACTGTCTGTTCTATACAGGAAAAGCTAAGACAAGGTGCTGTTTGAAGTGACATTAAAGGCAAAAAAAATAACAAACATGTTATACTTACCTGCTCTGTGCAGCAGTTTTGCACAGAGCAGTCTTGATCCTCCTCTTCTTGCATCCTCCGCTGGGGCACCTGGCCCCTCCCTCCTGTCGAGAGCCCCCAGAGCAAGCAGTATGAAATGAGGGCACCCAAGCAGGAGCGCTCCCAAGCCACTGCTCTGCGTGTCCATTCAGACACAACTGTGGATTGGCATTGCCTCCTCTCACTTCTCATTAGCTCACTGGCTGTGATTGACAGCAGCGGGAGCTGCCTTAGCCAATCAAGAGGGGGACTGCCCAGAGGACTGTTGATCTTGTACACATTGCTGGATCAAAGGGGAATCTCAGGTAAGTATTAGGGGAGCTGGGGGGGGGGGGAGGCAAAGGTAAAAAAAATGTCAGCCTTTAGAACCATTAAAGGAGTTGTAAAGGGAAAAAAATGTTTTGCTGAAATTACTGTTTACAGGGTATAGAGACATAATAGTTAACTGATTCCTTTTAAAAATGATTAAAAGTAGATACAAATCAATCATATAATGTACCTATAGTTCTGTGAGGTACAGAGACACAGAGCCAATACAGGGCAGTGTTTGTTTTTAAAATGTAACTGATTGGTTCTGAGGGGTTTTAGACACACAGTAAAAGCTCCCATTACTTTTTTCATAAGGAAACAGACAACAAGGAAGTGTCCAGAACAGAGAAGGATTACAGCAACATTATAGCAAAAACAAACAATGAGGACATGAAACCAGGACTGCAGTAAGGTAAAGAAAGCTATTTAGCTAAAAAAAAAAAAATCCTTTAGCGACCCTTTAAGTCAAGGCTGAGACTAATGGCATTTGGGATTCAAGAGGTCGACAAGCCAATAAAATAAAACAACATTATTTATCTAATATTTTCTGATATTATTTGAAACTCTGTATTTCTGTCAGTATTACAGTGTAATTATTTCCATATTTCAGAAGACATGTCGAAATTTTCAGCAGCATCCATTCCCAGCCTGGCTTACTTAGTTACTTAGTTTAAAGCCCAACTCCAGCCTGTACAAAAAAGAAAAATGTATTACCCCCAATTCAAAATTAAAATGAAGTACAGCTCTGGCTGCTATATACACATCCTTTCTAGTGTTATTTCCTTCAAACTCTAAAGCCGCGTACACACGACCATTTTTCATGTCATGGAAAAAAACAACGGGGCAAATCCACAAAAAACCTGCCTAACTTAACTTTTAGCAGTTAAGTTACACTGGCGGAAAATTTATACCTAAGTGCCCGATCCACAAAGCACTTACCAAGAAATTTTCGGCTGTGTAACTTAAGTGCCTCCGTCGCAAGGCGGTCTTCTCATCCAGGGGGCGATGATAACTTAAATGAGGCGCGCTCCCGCGCCGGACGTTCTGCGCATGCGTGTGACATCATTTTTCCCGACGGGCAGCGAGCGAAATTACGTTACGTCGGGCTTTGTGGATTGCGACGGGACAATAAAGTTGCGTCGGGTAAAAAAAAAGTTATGCGGCGAAAAATAAAATTTTAAATTTCAAAAAAATAGCGGCGATCGAAAAAAAGGTATGTTTTTACAAGGTGTAAACAGTTTACACCTTGTAAAAGCATCCCTAATTTTACGCATGCAAAACGTAACTTACGCATACGCAAAGCGGCATTTTGACTCGAAATGCCCCCAGCGACGGATGCGGTACTGCGTCTTAAGATCTGACAGTGTAAGTGTCTTACAGATGTCAGATCTTATGCCTATCTTTGGAAAAATCCTTCTGTGGATCAGTTCCAAAGATAGGCACAGGGATACGCAGGCTGAACAGCAGTTCCGCCTGCGTATCTCTTTTGAGGATTTGGCCCAACGTTTTTCTCGACGTGATTCTTATCTAACCTGCTTTGCATACACACGATTGTGAAAAAAAAAATGCTTGAGCAAAGCGCGGTGACATACAACACATACAACGGCACTATAAAGGGGAAGTTCCATTCGATTGGCACCACCCTTTGGGCTGATAATGCAAATTTCCCTTCTCATAACTTGCTTCTGAGCATGCACATTTTTTCCTCGTCATTAAAGCCTACACACGACTGTTTTTCATGACATGAAAAACAACAAGAAAAACATTTTAATGCCTATTTTTCACGTCGAGAAAAATGCTCTGGAGCCTACAAACGATCGTTTTTAATGATCATTTTAAAAAATTGCATTTTTCGCATCATGAAAAACAGTGGTCAGTACACGGCATAAGGAATCCAGCTCCACTACTTTTCAGGTTTCAGTATTATCTATATTAACCACTTACCCCCTGGGCACTTAAACCCCCTTCCTAACCAGACCAATTTTCAGCTTTCAACGCTCTCACATTTTGAGAGCAACACCGTACCCATATGAAATTTTTGTCTTTTTTTTAACACACATAGGGCTTTCTTTTGGTGTCATATTTATATTTGTTATATTTAATCACTGCTGTGTTTTTTATTTTTTTGCGCTATAAATGGAAAAAATATCAAATATTCGGTAAAAAAAATGAATTTTTCAAAGTTTCTTTTATAAAATGTTGCAATTTTTTTTTCATACATTTTGGCCAACATTTATACTGCTACATATCCCTGGTAAAAATAACCCAAATAAGTGTATATTATTTGGTCTTTGTGAAAGTTATAGGGTCTACAATCTATGGTGTCAATCAGTAAAAATGTATCACACCTGAAGTACTGACAGCCTACTGTATCACATTTCTTGACACCCTAACAAGCCAGGAAAGTATAAATACCCCCCAAATTACCCCTTTTTGGAAAGTAGACATTAAAAGGTATTTAGTAGGAAGCATGATGAGTTTTTTTTAAGTTAAAGCGGAGGTTAACCCTAAATATCAAGTTTGTCTTACTAACACCACCAGCCTTAATATATGTAGTATCCATCATTTTTTTTTTTCGTATGTCATTCATTACCTTGTTTCAGAAGCTTTTCCTGTGGCTTCCGGGTTTCATTCCCTGTGGGAGTGGGCGTGTATTTAGTTTTCCCCGGCCGTGTGCGATGTCTCCTGGGAGTGATGTGTCAAGACTCCCAGGAGACGCGCTGTACGCCGGCCGTTATGATGGCAACTGTGTAGTGTTGACGGCGATGCTCGCCGTCAACACTGCACATGCGTGGGATAGAGCGGTGAATGCTGGGACATCAGCATTCACCGTATCCCAGGAGGAAATCCTGGTGGGCTTCAGATTGTGTGCCCACAATCAAGATGGAAACATCCATCTATGATTTTTATAAAACATCTTTTGCGGGACAAAGACAATGCTGGCAGCTAGAATATTAGGACACATGAGTAGCAGATTAACAAAGATAAGAGCGCCAGAAGGATCTTAAAAAAAAAAACGAATACCCGCGGAACCCCTGCTTTAAAGTAATTTTTTCCCACAATTCTTTGCAAAATTAAGATCCCCCCCTCCCCCACAAAATGTACCCAATTTTGTAAATAAAACATACCAATGTATTATCTATGAGGCATAATGAGTCTTTTGAACATGTCATTTTTTTCCACAAGTTTTTGGTAAATGCGAAAAGAAAATCAAAACACATTGTTTTTTACACAACGTTGTGCATAGCATGTACATGCCAAAAATTACACCCAGAAATATATTCTACTCCTCCTGAGTATGGCGATACCACATGTGTGAGCCTTTTCCACAGCCTGGCCACATACAGAGGCCCAACATGCAGGGGCAAAGATTTAAAATCTAATTTGACTTCCTATTACACTTTTGTGAGGCACTGTAGTGGGACTCCTAGAGTTTGGGCTGGGCTGCTTCCATCCCATTCATCTTCTGGCGGCAAATACAGGAGCTTCCTACATTTGCCACCAAAAGACGAATAGGATGGAAGCAGCCCAGCGCAGTGCCCTAGGAGTCTGAAGGAAGCAGAGCGCTGTTGATCGCCAACAGCCTCTGTGCAGGCACTTCCTTTCTAAATGAATAGATTCCAGTGACCATGCCTGTGTAATGTCTACCTAAACTGCTGTTTGTAGTCTTCATTGAAAGCTCATGTGACAAGGTTAGATCACCAGGAGCACAACTGGAGGACAAAAATTGAATATTGTCACCCTACAACAGCTCTGTTTCCTTTTTGGGGATTGTACCTTTAAATACAATGAACAGAGGATGGCTATTTTTTTTTTCTTCCTGCTAATTAAGGGGAGTGGTTAATTGTTCACAGGTGTGTATATAAGTGTCGATACAAAGTTCCCTAGGAGCTGGCTCCCTGCTGATGGTGGCTTGCATGTGGATTTTGTGAACATAAGTGGAATTTTGAACTAAAGTGGAAAATTAAGAACCAATATTTGAAAACAGGAGTTAGGACAGGAGTCTTCTAACCTGTGAGTAACATCTTAACCACTTAAGACCCGGACCAATATGCAGGTTAAGGACCTTGCCCCTTTTTGCGATTCGGCACTGCGTCGCTTTAACTGACAATTCCACGGTCGTGCGATGTGGCTCCCAAACTAAATTGGCATCCTTTTTTCCACACAAATAGAGCTTTCTTTTGGTGGTATTTGATTTGGTTTTTATTTTTTGCTCTATAAACAAAAATAGTGCGACAATATTGAAAAAAAATGCCATATTTTTAACTTTTTGCTATTATAAATATCCCCCAAAAACATATAAAAACATTTTTTTTCCTCAGTTCAGGCCGATACGTATTCTTCTACCTGTTTTTGGTAAAAAAAATCGCAATAAGCGTTTATCGATTGGTTTGCGCAAAATTTATAGCATTTACAAAATGGGGGATAGTTTTATGGTATTTTTATATTAATATTTTTTTTTACTACTAATGGCGGCGATCAGCGATTTTTTTTCGTGACTGCGACATTATGGCGAACACATCGGACACTTTTGACACATTTTTGAGACCATTGTCATTTTCACAGCGAGAAGTGCTATAAAAATGCACTGATACTGTAAACATGACAATGGCAGTGAAGGGGTTAACCACTAGGTGGCGCTAAGGGGTTAAGTGTGCCCTAAGGGAGTGATTCTTACTGTAGGGGGGCGTGGCTGTAGGCGTCATGTCACTGATTGTCATTCCCTATATCAGGGAACAGACGATCAGTGTCACTGCCACACAGAAGAACAAGAAGGTGTGTTTCTGTGACCGATCGCGGGAAACCGGCGGCGAATGGGTCCGCGGGTCCCGCGGGCACAGTCACAGAGCTTTGGATCTTAAAGGGGATGTATATATACGTCCCTGTGCCCAGCCGTGCCATTCTGCCGACGTATATCATTGTGCAGCGGTCCTTAAGTGGTTAAACTTCCTACAAACAGGGCTTTTGTTTCAGGGGGAACTCAGTTCCACCACCTCTGGCTCAGACCCTTTGGTGCCTGCTCACCACAATCACTTGTAAACACAGAAGTCCTGTTTCTGTGTTTACAAGTGACAGCTCTGCACTCTGTGTGTAACCACCTGAACTCTGCACTCTGTATGTAATGCAATCCTGGTATTTAATTCCCCTTTAGGACCTTTCTACTGTTTGTGAAATCTGAACGAGTCGTGGTTGAGTTCCTGCACCTATTTTCTGAGAAAATATTGCCTACAAGAAATTATATTGTAACTGTGAAATGAGTGCTAGCAGGGTTGAAGATTTTGCTAAGTGCACAGTGTGCCACATGTATGCAAAATTGGTGCAACAGCTCCAGGATGGATACCACTGGGACAGATGTGAGCGGGTTTCCCTTCTGGAAGCTCACAATAGAGATCTAGAGGAGCAAGTTGCAACACTGGGCAGAAAGGACAACCTTGAAAGGTGAGCAGGTGGTAAGTATGGTTGATTTGGAGGGTGGAGGGGCAAATCAGGATTATCAGATAGGAAGATGGGTTATTGTAGTTAGAGGGAGTGGAAGGGGCTCACAGAAAAGGAAGGCCAGTCCTGTATTTGTGCATCAAAACAAATTTGCCAAGTTGGGTGAAGATGTGGCAAACATAGAGGTGGCAGCCCTATATGTCACTGCTACTCCTAACAGCTGGGAGAGCAGCCCATCTAGTAGAGGTGGTGAGGAGAGTGCAGGTAGGCCTAGACAGTTGGTTGTAATAGGGGATTCTATAATCAGAAGGACTGATAATTTGTCTCCCTGGTGCCAGTGTTTGGCATGTGGTGGACTGGGTGGATAAATTACTGGGAGGGGTTGGGAATGACCCAGCTGTCTTGGTCCACGTTGGAACCAATGACAGTATACATGGAAGGTGGAGGCTCCTTAATAATCAATTTAAAGAACTAAGCTGCAAGTTGAAGGGAAGGACCTCCAAAGTGGTATTCTCTGAAATAATGCCTGTTCCATGCGCAACACAGAAAGGGCAGTAGGAGTTTATGCATGGCTAAAGACCTGGTGTAGGGAGGAGGGATTTGGGTTTCTAGAGCACTGGGCTGACTTTTCATTGGGGTGCAACCTATATGCTAATCCCATCTTCCGTGAAGTATTATAACTTTTTAATTGGATTCACATATTATCATATATGGACACTGCCTCTAAATATCACTAAATTTTGTAGAGATTATATTTGAATAACCACTTTATTCACTTACGTACACTTTAATCAATATATGTATTACACTATATTAGACTTATGGCATTTTAGGATTTAAACTCTCCTTCTATTAGCGTGACTAGTCTCTTTTACTTATCTTGTTTCACATGAATATATTGCATGTTAGTGTCGCTGCTCTTTTTCATATTTATAATATTAGCGCGGTATATACACCCTTTGATTGCATTATGCCTAAATATGGTATGCCATTCTTGCTCCATGTGTAGGGGAGAGTCTGTTGTAGTTTGTTGCTGATAATCTTCGGCACTCCCAGATTTAAAATGAACGATTTGGTGAAGTTGACTTTATA
The DNA here is from genome assembly GCF_905171775.1 of Rana temporaria. Classification (NCBI taxonomy): domain Eukaryota; kingdom Metazoa; phylum Chordata; class Amphibia; order Anura; family Ranidae; genus Rana; species Rana temporaria. Next base: position 226,756,159 of record NC_053493.1, read on the forward strand.
ATATGAGATGTCGCCAAAGTCCATCAGCAGCTTATGTGCTAGTGGGATGGAAGTTAGTGGGTGTGTTAGAAGGAAGATGACATTGTCTGTAAATACATTTATTATATGTGGATTAGAACCAAATTCAAAACCTGTGATTGAATGGTGTGCTCCAATTGCCTCCGCCAGGGGTTCTATCATTAGGTTAAAGATGGTCGGGGAAAGGGGGCATCCTAGGCGAGTCCCATTGGATATGTAGAAGGGAGTGGATAGCATGCTGGAGGTATATACCTGTGCAGAGGGACAGGAATATAGAGGTAGAACCACATTCAGTATAGGGCCCTGGAAACCAAACTTCAACAGTACCATTGACATATAAGTCCAGTGAACTCTATCAAATGCCATATCTGCATCTATAGATAGCAGCAGAGAAGGCATTTGAGTTGTTTCAACATGATGTATAATGTTTATTATCCTTCTGGTGCTGTCTAATGTTTGCCTCCCATTCACAAAGCCCATCTGGTCGTGCTGAATAAGAGAAGGTGTGAAATCTGTCAGTCGTTTGGCTAACTAATTTGCATAGACTTTGAATCAGAATTTAAAAGAGATATACGTCTAAAGTTGGATAGAGTGGTAGGGTATTTTCCAGGTTTAGGCAGTGTAACAATATATGCTTTCAGCATCTCTGGGGGAAAGATTGACTTTGTAGCAGCCTTTGTTAAGACTGCTTGCATATATGGTGCTAATGTGCTGCTAAGCGTTATAAAATATTCGTTAGAGAAGCTATCTGGTCCAAGCAATTTACATGCCATTTGGCAGAGTGGCTATGACTGACTATTTTGGAAGTTGTGAATGGGGAGTTTAGTCAAATTTGAGTGACTGAAAGGAATGGGAGGTTCAGTCCCTGTAGGAAGTTCTGTATATTCTCTGTTGTTGGTTAAGGGGTTGAGGAGTCCCTATGTAGATTGTATAGTTTGTCATAGTAATCGTGTAATGTAATGTAATGTCTTGTGGGTTGATGATTTATTGGTTGAGGGTAGGATGCTTCAAGTGTGTTATTCTTGTTTTGGTGCGAGCCACTTTGACTTGTCTGCTTTATTAGCATTTGCGTAGGAGTTTAATTGGAAACGTCTAATGCTGCGTACACACGATAGGTTAGTCTGATGAAAACGGTCTGATGGACTGTTTTCATCAGACCAAACTAATCGTGTGTGGGCCCCATCGGTTATTTATCCATAGGTTAAAAAAATAGGAACTTGTTTTAAAATTATCTGATGGATAAAAAACCTATAGAAAAAAACGATAGTCTGTAAGTACGTCCATCGGTTAAAAATACACGCATGCTCAGAATCAAGTCGACGCATGCTTGGAAGCATTGAACTTCATTTTTTTTCAGCACGTCGTTGTGTTTTACATCACCGCATTCTGACACGATCGTTTTTTTAATTGATGGTGTGTAGGCACGACTGATCATCAGTCAGCTTCATCGGATAACTGATGGAAAAATCCATAAGACCGTTTTCATCAGACTAACCTATCGTGTGTACAGGGCATTAGGTGTTTGTCATATTGCTGAAATAGAAGCCATTTCTGATTCTCTCTGAGCTGTGAGAGTGTGTTGGCTAGGGTCATGCTGGGTGAAGCTTTGTTTTGGGTTTGTAAATTGCAAATTTATGAAAGTATAGAACTGAGTTTTGAGGTGTATAGTTTTCTTTTCTCTGACCCCTATTTGTATCAGTATACCTCTCATGAATGCCTTATGAGCGTTCCATAGGATATAGGGGTCTTCTACAGATGTGTTATCATTCTAAAAAAAATACTGGAGGTGCCGAGAGATAGGGGAAGTTTGGGGTTTTTACAATAGCCTAACATTGCAGGGTCAGATACGTGGGGAGAGGGAGACACCCTGTTCAGTAATAGACAGTGAGAATTCAGTGTGGTGAGACCACGTAATGTCATGTATCTGTGTGGAGGCTACTTTCTGTAGTATCCACTTGTCTGTTAAAAACATGTCAATGCATGAGTATAAGCAATGCCTGTGGGAGAAGAAGGTTAAGGCCCCGTACACACGGTCGGTTTGGTCCGATGAGAATGAACCGAAGTTCATTTTCATCGGACCAAACCGACCGTGTGTATAGGCTATCAGTCTGGTTTCCTTCGGTCCAAAATTTCTAAACATGCTTCAAAACCGAACCGATGGACCGATGCCCCATCGGACAAAACCGATGGTTAGTACAGAAAAGCATCGGTTCAAAACCCGCGCATGCTCAGAATCAAGTCGACGCATGCTTGGAAGCATTGAACTTTGTTTTATTCAGCACGTTGTGTGTTTGACGTCACCGCGTTCTGACCCGATCGGATTTTGGACTGATGGTGTGTACACATATCAGGCCGTACGGCCACTTCAGAGGTGAACCGATGAAAACGGACCGACGGGCCAGTCTCATCGGTTTGGTCCGACCGTGTGTACGGGGCCTTAGTTGCTTTTGTTGGCATGGAGGCATCTCCATGCATCGAAAAGTTCCTCTGTGTGAAGTACATTGTGCAGGTTTGCGGTGCTGTTTGGTTTGTGGGTTGAAGTGTACATCTTTGGACCAACAATCAGGTTAAAGTCTTCACCTATAAGGAGATTGGCATCTTGCATGGAGTGGACCCTTTTAAGTAGTTGCCTTAGGAATTGGAGCTAATGTGAGTTTGGAGCATAAACCATCATATGGCTTTGAGTTGATGTCACCTATTATTATAGAATAAGGAAGACATTTTGCGACTTGGACTTTATAGGCACAGTAACACATAAGAGTCTATTTAATACAAAAATACAAATTTATTAGACATAAAATTCACAAACTTGCTAAAAGCCCACATTTGATACATAAATCAACAATACCGCTAGTGTACAAAACCATACGTATCTATGGAATGATTAAAGGATTGCAATGACATTTCATATAATTAGCAACAGTCCAGAATTATGGTACGGTAGTAACAACGCAGTGAAGAATTGTTGGATGGGTAGAAAATTAGGCTTGACATGTTCCACGTGCAATCATGCTTCTTCAGGAGCATTAAATGTAAACTATCAAAAAAGTGATGAAGAATGTAAATTAATATAAAAAAGAGAAGAAAACGACATACATATAGTATAACAATGTTAAAAAAACTGATGAGCTGTCTTAGCTGTAGCAATAGGGGAAGGAAAGAGGAAGAAAAGAAAGGAAGAAAAGGGGGAGAGGGAAAAATGGGGAGGAAATAAAAGGGAGGGGGAAGGGGGCTCCAAAAAGGGAAGAGAAAGGGAATAAAAAAGGGGAGATAAATAGGGGGTATAAAAAAAGCGAAAAGGAAAAGAATGGGGAGGGGGGAAACAAGTGGAAAAGAAGGGAGGGGGAGAAAAAACGAAAAGGTAGGGAAGAAGTGGGGGGGAGGGAAGGGGGGAGGCAGAAGCAAGGGGAAGGGGGAAAGTGAAATATGAAAGAAAGAGGGGAAAAGGTTCAGGAAGGTTTAAGAGATCAAAAGAGTATCTATCCTGCCAACTAGATATGTGCATTCCCGTTCGTACGAATGTTATTTTCGTACGAAAATGTTCATTTTCGTACCCGCAGAATAATGTGTACATACGAACAAATTAAAGCACCAAAATACGAAAACAACGGGATTACGAATGAGCTGCATAACGAACAACCGCAAATACGAACGAACGACCTGACGAAAATACGACAAAACGAAAACAGCAAAAGAACGAAAATGATATTTTGTTTAAATCCTTGTTCTGTTCGTATTTTGATTTTCAGTCGTATGTTCATATGACATCTAACAAAAGATTTTCATTCTGTATTTTGTTTGAATGCTTTTTCTGTTCGTATGTTCATATGACATCTATAACAAAAGATTTGTATTCTGTATTCCTTTTTTCTGTTTGTAATTTGGTTTCAAAATACAGAATACAAATCTTTTGTTATAAGATGTAATTTTCGTTTTTTTGAATGGGCAGTGAGTGTAGTTAGTTAGTGAAGCAGCTTCTCTTTTGTGCTGAGTAGTACAGTAGTACAGTAAAGCCAAATAAACTTTTCTGTGGATTTTCGTCTGAAGGGAGAGATCAGTTGGCCAGACTTTTGAACCTGCAACCCAAAAATGGTTTTCTGATGGAGTTTAAAAACGAACGAACGTTCGGTAAAACGATCGTTTTTATGTTTGTTGTTAAAAAAGTCTGACCAAGTGTATGGGGCTTAACAATAGTTAATATGGATCAGCCGCGTGTTGAAAGTGCCGCGAATCCCGCGATATATTTACGAAAGTACAAAACGACGAAAATTCACGAAAATCATTGTCTAACAAGTAACGAACATGAATTAAACAGAATAACGAATCATCCCGCATGTATAAAATAAAACGGTAACGAAAATACGAAACGATCAGAATACGAAAAAATCTCGTCGTACGAAAAACGAACGGGAACGAACAGGAAAACGGGCGTCTTACGAAAAACGAACGGAAACGAACCTACGGAACGATACGAAACAGAACAAAAAAAAAACGAAAAAAAATTCTGTGCACATGTCTACTGCCAACATATTAGTTAACATAATTTCAATGGTTAACTAAATAATCTACTTACTGCAGAATGGGAGGCATACATCCTAAAATATAAAAACAGCCAACATATACTACAGGGGGAGAATTTGAAGTGCTGAATAGTGAGGGGTATAGATAAGTGGTAATCCAAGCTGGGCTAGACCAATTGCTAGTTGCCTAAGACAGAATGTAAATAAAGATTATATTACTGTAATTTATTTATTCAAAATTCTTGAGCTAGTGACAGATGAGATAGTGGAGTACTGCAAACTCACCCAGCTATTAGACTGTTAATAGGAAGTGGACAGTGAGGCCGCGTACACACGATCGTTTCAAACCGGTGAAAACGGACCGAAGTTCAGTTTCATCGGTCCAAACCGTCCGTGTGTATGCCCTCATTCGGACAAAAGTTAGAGAACTTGCTTTAAAATCGAACCGATGGACCGCTGACCGATGTTTAGTACACAAAAGCATCGGTTCAAAACCCGCGCATGCTCAGAATCAAGTCGACGCATGCTTGGAAGCATTGAACTTCATTTTTTTCAGCAAGTCGTTGTGTTTTACGTCTGACCCGATCGGATTTTGAACTGATGGTGTGTACGCACATCAGACCATCAGGCCGCTTCAGCAGTGAACCGATGAAAACGGTCCGTTGGACCATTCTCATCGGATGGACCGGTCGTGTGTACGTGGCCTAAGTCAAAACTTAAAACGGAGTCAAACCAAATAATAAGTAAAACGGAATTAAGCCCAATTAGCCGTGAACAGTGTCCAAATGAATACACCCACAGCTGGTCCAATTATGGATATGTATATAGACAGCCTAGAAATTAATGTGGAGAGAAATGGTCACTATTAAGGTGCAAGAAAGCTAGAAGATTGGGGCAACCCATTAGGTGTCAATCTGTGAACCCCTGTTTCTGGAGAGAAGTGTGGAGGAGTATATGCATCTAATTCAGAAGTTTCCTCCAGCATGTTTTTTATTTCAACGCTTGTGTGACACCATCTGCCATTCTTTTTAAAGTGGCTGTGAATGTGAGATAGACCTACCATGCAGAGTTTTATCAGGGAGGATTCCCCATTTGGCATACATGGCCCCTTCCTTTATGCTATCGTATGCCTATATTTCACCCCCAGTGTTAGAGTCCTTACTTCAGGTATGCTCTCCACTGCCTTCCCGATAAAAAATGGAACCTGTCAGGGATTCCCCCTATCATATTTAATATTTCCACTCATAATTAAATTTTTAGCCCAAGCTATACATTGTCACCCCCATATTACTGGCCTAACTGACGTCGCTCAAGACTCCCTTAAAATTGGCCTCTATGCCATGACATAATCATCTGGCTCATCTGGCACCTGGCCCCCGCTGTGTGATCTATTAGACCACTTTAGTCAACTATCCATGTACAAAATAAATCACTCAAAATCAGCCATGTTTGAGATATCCCTCTCCTCATGTCTTAAATCAGCCATAACCAAGGCCTCCCCCTTCTCTTGGGACCCCAACTCAGACATAACGTATTTGGCCATTCATTTGATTTCTCCCTCTGCTATGCTCTTCCATACAAAATTCTCAATTTTATGTCAAATTTGATAGGGCGTCATAAAATTCAAATTCAAGCATAAGATTAGGGAGGGAGACATGAGGATTAGTTAAAGATGTCTGCAAAAGCGGATATCTTATATTGCAAGGCAGGTGTCCCAATACTTTTGGTAATATAGAATGTGTATGTGTGTATATATATATATATATATATATATATATATATATATATATATAGATAGATAGATAGATAGATAGATAGATAGATAGATAGATAGATAGATAGATAGATAGATAGATAGTACAAAGGTCAAAGAAAACAATACATATTGGAAATATGATATTTGTATTTACACAAATGGCAGTAGACCAAGAGTCAATGTAAGTGTTTGATGTAAAGAGTATAGCATACATTATTTACTCTCAGTCTCAAATGTCTCTATCCCAGATGCAATTCATCACAATCCCATTTACAAACATGAAAAAATAATCTCCTATAAAAAAGTACAATTATATTTGACACATCAGCTTTTTGATAGTGCATATAAGTAATCCCAGAGCTCTGCTCATATTCAGCAAAGTACAAATTTGAATATGATTGCTATGTTTAAATAGCAGCTTTGACCTAAAGTGTTCTTGACTGTTGAAATGATACGTTAAGTAACTGCGTTAACAAGTATTGGTCATTTTATATAGATCAAAAACAAGTTTTCTAATATTAACACAAGCCAGATAGAATGTATAAAACTGTATTATGATGTGAAATAATGATGCTGCTGGACCCTTTTTGTGCTGTATATCTGTCAATTAATAATAGAATGGAAAGTAATAGAAAATATTACTTTGATTTAACAATAGTGGGCCAGATCCACATAGAATTGGATAGGCGCAGCGTATCAGAGATACGCTACGTCGCCGTATCTTACCTGGCTTTAAGTCGAATCCAGAAAGATTTTGCGCTGTAAGTTACAGCAGCGTAGTGTATCTCTGGCGGCGGAATTCAAATTGCCGATTAGGGGGCGTGATTCATTTAAATGAAGCGCGTCCCCGCTCCGATTGAACTGTGCATGCTCTGTTTCGAAATTTCCCGCCGTGCTTTGCGCGAAATAACGTCGCAACGATGTAATTTTTTTAACTTAGACGTGACTTACGTCCATCCCTATTCACGGACGACTTACGCAAATTTTTTTTTTTACAATTTTGACGCGGGAACAACGCCCATACTTAACATGGCAAGTCTATCTATACGCCGCAAAATAGCAGAATTAACTATACGCCGGAAAAAGCCGACTAGAGACGACGTAAGAGAATGCGACGGCCGCGCATACGTTCGTGGATCGTCGGAAAAAGCTAATTTGCATACCCGACGCCGAAAACGACGTGAACTCCAACCAGCGGGCGCCAAAGTATTGCACCTACGATCCGAAGGCGTACGAAGCCGTACGCCTGTCGGATCGAACCCAGAAGCCCTCGTATCTTGGTTTGAGGATTCAAACTAAAGATACGACGCAGGTAATTTGAAAGTAAGCCGGCGTATCAGTAGATACGCCGGCGTACTCGCTATGTGGATCTGGCCCAGTATTTATTGTATTTAGACATAGAAACTATTATTTTATTGAACACTTGACTTTTTATAAGTAAACTGAATGTGGTATGCAAATTATAAATCAATCAAAAACCGTTAGAAAAGTAGTAGCAAGTTATTTAAAAATAGTCTAGCTTGTTACTTTTAAGGACCGGAGAATTTGCCCCCTTAATGACCAGGCCATTTTTTGCGATACGGCACTGCGTTGATTCAATTGACAATTGCGCGGTCGTGCGACGCTGTACCAAAACACAATTGATGTCCCTTTTTCCCACAAATAGAGCTTTCTTTTGGTGGTATATGATCACCCCTGCAGTTTTTTTTTTTTTTTTTTACGATATATATACAAAAAAAGACAGACAATTTTGAAAAAAAACAACAATATTTTTTACTTTTTGCTATAATAAATAGAACAAAAATGCAAAAAATAATAATTTCTTCATCAGTTTAGGCCAATACGTATTCTTCTACATATTTTTGGTAAAAAAAAATTGCAATAAGCGTATATTGATTGGTTTGCGCAAAAAGTTAGGGGATACATTTTTTTGGCATTTTTATTATAATTATTTTTTTACTAGTAATGGCGGTGATCAGCGATTTTTAGCAGCACTGTGACATTGCGGCGGACAGATCGGACACTTTTGACAGTTATTTGGGACCATTGACATATATACAGTGATCAGTGCTATAAAAATACACTGATTACTGTATAATTTTCACTGGCAGGGAAGGGATTAACACTAGGGGGCGATCAATGGGTTAAATGTGTTCCCCGGGAGATGTTTCTAATTGTAGGGGGAGGGGACTGACTGGGAGTACAGAGAGATCGCTGTTCCTAATCACTAGGAACAGATGATCACTCTGAACTCCCCTGACAGAATGGGGATGTCAGGTCACCTGAGTCCATGTGACAGATGCACCTCCTGTGGGTCTGGAGTGCATCGCAAGGTAGTGGACCCTACAGCTGACTGCTGCGGATGGAGCTCTAGGTGGTACAGGAGAACAGGTACTCTGTAGTACTAACACGGATGATACTGGGAGCTAGAGCATGAGATTTCCCTGGGCGTGGAATCTAAGAGCCTGCGGGTGTTCGCCAGAGGTCCCTAGTGGTGGGGATTAATGCAGGTTGCAATCCCTAGGGCCTCCTAGCTCAGGGAGGTAAAGAAGAAGCAGCAGACTGCGACAGCATAGGATAGTCAGGAGATAGCAAAAGGTCGAGGGAACAAGCAGGTAATGATAGTTAGGGGATAGCCAAAAAAACAAGCAGATAAGGAAAGTCAAGAACAAGCCAAGATCTGTAACTTTTTACGATTTGCGGGAAAAAGCCGACATCCTGCCGTATAATGACGGCGGCTGGTTGGCAAGTGGTTAATATGATTTCAATCAATATGTATCAATATGATTTTAATCAATAAGTGGTATTTAGGCATTCACACATATTTTTCCCAAACAATACATGCAATGCTAAAAATGTCAACTTACTATCCCGTTGTGCAGTATTTACCTCAAAAAGCAAAAACGCTCAGTAAATACTGCATAACCAGTTCCCGACAGCCGTACGAATATGTGCGGCCGCAGGGTGGCTTCGAATCTCTAACAGGACGCATATATGCGTCCTGCTCTTTCCTCGTTCCCCACGCGCGCTCCCGAGCGCGCAGCGGGGAACTTCTGTACTGGCCGTGTCCCCTGGACACAGCCAATCACAGATCGCGCTAAATAGCCAATCACAGCGGCTATTTACAGCGCGATCTGTGTGGCCAATGGGAGATGATCTCAAATGTAAACATATGAGATCATCTCTCATTGCCGGCTCTCTCTCCTCACACAGACAGCGCATTTGTGAGGAGAGAGAGATACAGTGAGTGATACAAGATACAAAGTGTCAAGTGTTCAACCGTTACAAAGTTCCCAGCGCCCAATCCAGTGCCCAGTGATTCCTGTGCCACCAGTTCCCACTTGTGCCACCAGTCCCCACTTGTGCCACCAGTTCCCACTTGTGCCACCAGTTCCCACTTGTGCCCACCAGTTTCCACTTGTGCCCACCAGTTCCCACTTGTGCCCACCAGTTCCCACTTGTGCCCACCTGTGCCCAGTGATCAGTGCCCACCTACCGATCAGTGCCCACCAGTGATCAGTGCCCATCTACCGCCTCAGTGCATATCAGTGCATATCACTGCATATCAGTGCCCACCTGTGCCACCTCATTAGTGCCCATCTGTAGCGCCTCATCAGTGCCCATCTGTGCCGACTCAATGCACATCTGTGCCGCCTCAACGCACATCTGTGCCGCCTCAACGCACATCTGTGCCGCCTCATTAGTGCCACCTGTGCCGCCTCATCAGTGCCACCTGTGCCGCCTCATCAGTGCCACCTGTGCCGCCTCAGTGCCACCTGTGCCGCCTCATTAGTGCCACATGTGCCGCCTCATCAGTGCCACCTGTGCCGCCTCATCAGTGCACATCTGTGCAATCTGTACACATCTGTGCTGCCTCATCGGTGTACATCTGTTCCGCCACCTGTGATCAGTGCCCATCTGCCGCCTCAGTGCATATCAGTGCCCACCTGTGCCACCTCATTAGTGCCCATCTGTAACGCCTCATCAGTGCCCATCTGTGCCGCCTCAACGCACATCTGTGCCGCCTCAACGCACATCTGTGCCGCCTCATTAGTGCCACCTTTGCCGCCTCATTAGTGCCACCTGTGCTGCCTCAGTGCCACCTGTGCCGCCTCATTAGTGCCACCTGTGCCGCCTGATCAGTGCACATCTGTGCAATCTGTACACATCTGTGCTGCCTCATCGGTGTACATCTGTTCCGCCACCTCAGTACACATCTCTGCCACCTCAGTACCCATCTCTACCACCTCAGTACCCATCTCTGCCACCTCAGTACCCATCTCTGCCCATCTGTGCCGCCTCAGTGCACATCTGTGCCACATGACTGTGAAGTCGCTAGCAACCATGTCGAAACGTCTCTTTTCCCTTCAGCAGGCATATCAAATTATTTCCGCGCCTGACGAGAGCAACGGGGAGCTCTCTTCTTCCGATTCCTATTCGGAGTCTGATTCGGATGTCGACTATGAGCCAGTCTACACCAGTGAAACAGCGACAGGCTCAGAGGGGGAAGATAGGCAGCCCGCCAAAAGAAGGCGCTCTGGTGAGGAGGCAGTGGAATCCACCAGCACCGTCATGCCATCCACCAGCCCCGTCATGCCATCCACCAGCCCCGTCATGCCATCCACCAGCCCCGTCATGCCATCCACCAGTCCCGACGTGCCATCCACCAGCACCGAAGTGCCATCCACAAATACAGAAGTGCCATCCACCAGCACCGCAGTACCTCGGCAACAAAGGCCAAGGACCCATGCAAGCCTTCCCTATGCCCTTCAGTACCCCTTGTGGCTTCCTCCAAATTCCGGAGAAGCCAACATTCCCCCTTTCACTGCCCAGCCAGGAGTCCAGGTGGACACGGACAATTTTTCACCAATAAATTTTTTCGATTTATTTTTCACTGAGGAACTGCTATCTAGCATTGTGGCCCAGTGCAACCTTTATGCCCAACAATTTATCACCAACAACCCCACATCATCTTATGCCCGTCCCTTCCAGTGGAGAGACCCAACAGTGGAGTTCAGGATTTTTTTAGGCCTCACCTTCTGCATGGGACACAACCCAAAAAATGAAAAACATTCCTTTTGGTCAAAACGCCCCATTTACCACATGCCAATTTTCTCCGCAACAATGCCCAGATCCCGATATTTTATAATCATGAGGTTCCTCCACTTCAATGATAATACACAGTGCCTTCCCCGAAATGACCCCAATTTTGACAGGCTTTTCAAAATTCGCCCCTTATTAAATTATTTTCGGAATTATTCCCCCAAATATATACCCCGGAACAACACATATGTGTAGACGAGTCCCTCGTTAAATTTTGTGGCCGACTGAAAATCAAACAGTTTATACCAAGCAAAAGAGCCCGCTATGGGGTGAAGATGTACAAGTTATGTGAACGAGCCACAGGGTACTTGTATTCCTTCTTGGTCTACGAAGGGAAGGACACCCAGCTGAATCCCCCCGATTGCCCAGACTACTTGGGATCAAGTGCAAAAGTTGTCTGGCAACTCATCACCCCCCTCCTGGATAAAGGATACCACCTGTACGTGGACAACTTCTATACGTCTCTTCCTCTGTTCCACAACCTGCACCGGAAGAAGACGCCAGCATGTGGCACCGCCAGAAAGAACCGGAAAGGCTTTCCTCAAAGCCTTGTGAATACAAAGCTGAAGAAAGGGGAATCGGCGAGTCTGCGCAACAAGGAGGTTCTGGCAGTGAAGTGGAGGGACAGAAGAGATGTATATATGTTGTCCTCCATCCACAACGATTCTTTTGTAGAAACCCGCAGAAGGCGTGGCACCACCATCCAAAAGCCCACCTGCATCCGGGACTACAATTCGTTCATGGGGGGAGTCGACTTAAACGACCAAATGATGGAACCATACCTTGCCACAAGACGCACGTACCATTGGTACAAGAAAGTAGCTATTTATTTTTTTCATTTGGCCGTCTACAACTCCCATATTATTTATCGCAAATCCACCCCAAACCCCCTACCCTTCCTTGGCTACCTGGAGGAAATTACCACTACCCTGATATTTCCGACCAACCTACCCCAAAACATCCGATCATATATTTTAAGTCGGCTCTCCGAACGGCACTTCCCGGATAAGGTCCCTCCCACAGCATCAGGCGGAATAGGTAAAAAAAAATGTAAAGTGTGTGCCAGTGAAGGAGTCAGACGAGAGACAGTTTATTATTGTGCCGAGTGTCCTTCGCAACCAGGCCTCTGTGTAACTGGCTGTTTTAAACGTTACCATACTAAACTAAATTATTAGTTTAGTATGGTAAACATAATCCTCCGTTCCTGCCTTCTCACACCTTCACACCCCTTATGCCACTGCCTGCTTTGTAACTGACCCCGGCTTGTTATTGGACCACCCTTCTGCCTAATGATTTTGCAATACCGCTGCCTGATTTGGAATTGACCCTGGACTGTTTTTTGACCATTCTTCTGCCCAACGATTTTGTAATACCTCTGCCCGATTTGGAATTGACCCTGGACTGTTTTTCGACCATTCTTCTGCCTAACGATTCTGTACTGCCTCTGCCTGATATGGAACTGACCTCGGACTGTTTGACCATGCCTTTTGCCTGCCTCTTGGACTGATCTTGTACCCTGCTACTGGACTATGTGAGGGGCTCCAGAAAAGTTTTTCTAGATGAAGAAAACAATTTTTTTGTTTTTTCATCCTAGATTAGGGTCTGGTTGCCCGGAGGCTTCAAAGAGATTTGGGTGGGAGAAGCCTCTACCCCTGTCCCCATTCTGTCCTGAACGAGGCCCTCCTTCTGCCTGCTGCCTGTAGGACCTATGCCATCATGCCTCTGCCTGTTGCATGAACTGACCACCTGCAGTATCCCTGCCTGGACGTTGCTGACCAAGTCCCTGCCTGCTGCCTGGACCAGTGCTATCCTGCTGTGTAGAACTGCGCTACTATTACCAAGGTAATCTTTTGTTTACGCTTTGCTCAGCATAATGTATTTTGGGGTGTAATTCTTGGTATGTGCATGCTATGTGTCTCTGGAACACCTGACGGTGTTCCTTGCATGTTGGATCTCTATATGTGGTCAGGCTGTGTAGAAGTCTCACACATGGGGTATCGTTTTACTCAGGAGGAATAGCAGAATGTATTCCTCCTGAGATTATACGTCATTATACGTCATAGATTATACGTTAGGGTGTTAGCTTTCCAAAATGGGGTCATTTTGTGGGTAATTCCATTGTCCTGGTGTTCCAGGGCCTTCTAAATTGTAATAGGTTGTCAACTAGTTAGATGTGCAATTTATGCTCCTAAAACCCCTGATGGCGCTCCCTGCATGTTGGGCATCTGTATGTGGCCAGGCAGTGAAAAAGTCTCACATATGGGGTATCGTTTTACTCAGGAGGAATAGCAGAATGTATTTTGGGGTGTCATTTTTGCTATGTACATGCTATGTGTTGGAAATATCTTATCAATGGACAACTTTGTGTAAAAAAAATGCGTTTTCATTTTTTTTCCACATATTCCAAAAACTTCTGGAAAAAAATGAACCGTTCAAAAGACTCATTATGCCTCATAGATTATACGTTAGGGTGTTAGCTTTCCAAAATGGGGTCATTTTGTGGGTAATTCCATTGTCCTGGTGTTCCAGGGCCTTCTAAATTGTAATAGGTTGTCAACTAGTTAGATGTGCAATTTATGCTCCTAAAACCCCTGATGGCGCTCCCTGCATGTTGGGCATCTGTATGTGGCCAGGCAGTGAAAAGGTCTCACACATGGGGTATCGTTTTACTCAGGAGGAATAGCAGAATGTATTTTGGGGTGTCATTTTTGCTATGTACATGCTATGTGTTGGAAATATCTTATCAATGGACAACTTTGTGTAAAAAAAATGCGTTTTCATTTTTTTTCCACATATTCCAAAAACTTCTGGAAAAAAATGAATCGTTCAAAAGACTCATTATGCCTCATAGATTATACGTTAGGGTGTTAGCTTTCCAAAATGGGGTCATTTTGTGGGTAATTCCATTGTTCTGGTGTTCCAGGGCCTTCTAAATTGTAATAGGTTGTCAACTAGTTAGATGTGCAATTTATGCTCCTAAAACCCCTGATGGCGCTCCCTGCAGGTTGGGCATCGCTATGTGGCCAGGCAGTGGAAAAGTCTCACACATGGGGTATCGTTTTACTCAGGAGGAGTAGCAGAATGTATTTTGGGGTGTCATTTGTGGTATGCACATGCCATGTGAGAGAAATAAGCTATTACAATGACACTTTTGAGACATTTTTTAAATAAAAAATAAAAATCTTAATTTTGCAAAGTGTTTTGGGAAAAAATTACAACTTCAAATAACTCACCATGCCTCTTACTAAATACGTTGGGATGTCTAATTTCCAAAAAGGGGTTATTTGGGGGGCATTTGTACTTTCCTGGCTTGTTAGGGTCTCAAGAAATGAGATAGGCCTTCAAAACATCAGGTGTGATCAGATGTGATAATTTATTATGATTTGCACTATAGCTTGTAGACTCTAAAACTTTCACACAGACCAAATAATTTCCCAAAAATTTGGGTTATTTTTATCAAAGACATGTAGCAGTATAAATTGTGGCCAAAATTTATGAAGACAAATTAATATTTTGCAAAATTTTATCACAGAAACTAAGAAAAAAACATTTTTTTTCAAAATTTTCGGTCTTTTTTCATTAATAGCGCAAAAAATAAAAAAACCCAGAGGTGATCAAATACCACCAAAAGAAAGCTCTATTTGTGGGAAAAAAAAGGACAAAAAAATCATTTGGGTACAGTGTTGCATGACTGAGTAATTGTCATTCAAAGTGTGAGAGCCCTGAAAGCTGAAAATTGGTCTGGTCAGGAGAGTGTTTAAGTGCCCAGTATGGAAGTGGATAAAATGGCATTAAAGTTATGTCACAAAAGGAAATACGTAAGTAAATGAATGCAGTAAATTAGTAGTGGTCCAGGAATGGGGTATTTAAGGAATGGATGACTTTGGCCACCACACCCTAATGGGCTGTTTAAATTTTTTTTAAAAAAGGGAACCAATTCACAATCTAATGAGTAGGGATGAGCCGAACCCCCCTGGTTCGGTTCGCATCCAGAACATGCAAACGGACCGAAAGTTCACGCAAACTTTCAAACCGTTAAAGTCTATGGGACTCAAACGGTAGAAATCAAAAGTGCAAATTTAAAGCCTAATATGCAAGTTATTGTCCTAAAAAGGGTTTGAGGACCCGGTCCTGCCCCAGGGGACATGTATCAATGCAAAAAAAGTTTTAAAAATGTATTTTTTTCAAAAGCAGTGATTTTAATGATGCTTAACCACTTAAGGACCCCCTACTGACGATATACATCTGCAGAATGGCACAGCTGGGCACAGGCACGTACAGGTACATCGCCTTTAAAAGCCCAGCTGTAGGTTGCCGACGCGCGCACGCGACCGGGTTCGAAGCTCTGGTGTCCCGCGATCGATCACAGGAGCTAAAGAACGGGGAGAGGTGTGTGTAAACAAACCTTCCCCGTTCTTCTGAATGGCAGTGACACTGATCGTCTGTTCCCTGATATAGGGAACTCCGATCAGTGACGTCACGCCTACAGCCACGCCCCTCTACAGTAGGAATCACTCCCTTAGGGCACACTTAACCCATTACCGCCCCCTAGTGGTTAACTCCTTCACTGCCATTCTCATTTTCACAGTTATCTGTGCATTTTTATAGCACTTTTCGCTGTGAAAATTACAATGGTCAAAAAATTTGTCAAAAGTGTCCGATGTGTTCGCCATTATGTCGCAGTCACGAAAAAAATCGCTGATCGCCGCCATTAGTAGTAAAAAAAAAATATTAATAAAAATGCCTATCCCCTATCTTGTAAACACTATAACTTTTGCGCAAACCAATCAATAAACGTTTATTGCGATTTTTTAACCAAAAATATGTAGAAGAATACGTATTGGCCTAAACTGAGGAATAAAAATGTTTTTTTTTATATATTTTTGGGGATATTTTTTATAGCAAAAAGTAAAAAATATTGAATGTTTTTCAAAATTGTGGCTATATTTTTGTTTATAGCGCAAAAAATAAAAACCGCAGAGGTGATCAAATACCACCAAAATAAAGCTCTATTTGTGGGGAAAAAAGGACACCAATTTTGTTTGGGAGCCACATCGCACGACCGCGCAATTGTCAGTTAAAGCGACACATGTGCCGAATCGCCAAAACTGGCCAGGTTCTTTACCTGCATAATGGTCCGGGTCTTAAGTGGTTAAAGTGAAAAAAATAAACGCAAAATATTCCTTTAAATATCGTGCCTGGGGGGTGTCTATAGTATGCCTGTAAAGTGACGTTTGTTTCCCGTGTTTAGAAGTGTCCCTGCTAAAAATTAGATTCCTAAAGGAATAAAAGTCATGTAAAACTGCTTGTGGCTTTAATGTAATGTCTGGTCCCAGCAATATGGAGGAAAATCATTGAGAAAATGGCATGGGTACCCCCCCCCCCCCGGTCTTGTATGGATATTAAGGGGAACCCCGCACCCAAATTAAAAAAAAGGACAGACATGGGCTCCCCAGGCCCTATGTACAGCAGTATATCTTAACAGCAGTATACAGGCAGTACAAACAAGACAGGGACTGTAGGTGTGTTATTTAATAGAATCTGTAGTTTGGAACAGGTACATTTCTTTGGTGTAGTTCCAGCCAAAAAAATACATTTTTAAGCTTTTTGGAAAACATAGGGAAGGGTTATCACCCATGTAACATTTGTTTTGCTGTCTGTGCACCTGTTCAGAAGATTTCACCTCACTTTCTGTTTCAATGATTTGAAAATGTGGGGGTTTATAGGGAAACAAGGATTGGTGATAAAGCATCAGTGTAGAGGAGACATGTTTTTCCCATATTAAAAAAAAGGGCAAGCGTGCCCCACGGCCATGTGCTGATGAGGATGCACTGTGTCCACGACCAGCACTGTTTCTTCTAGACACAGAGCCTGCTTGCCCTCTTTTATTGGCCTGTGAGTGTCTGCTTCTCCTTGTTGGCCTTCCAGACATACTGTCTTTTATGTATTGGAATAGGTACACAAGGAATGGCCTGCAGTGAGATGTAGCTAAACACTGTGCCCAGTATACAGCACACTAATATACTGCAGCTAGCTGAATCGAATGCCTGCCTGTGGCATTATTAGGAAGAGAACAACAGGAAGTGTCTGCAGTGAGCTTTAGCTGAACACTGTGCCCAGTATACAGTAAACTAATATACTGCAACTAGCTGAATTAACTACCTGCCTGTGGTATTATTAGGAAGAAAACCCCATGAAGTGTCTGCAGTGAGCTTTAGTTGCACACTGTGCACAGGATACAGTACACTGACTGAAAATACTGCAGCTAGCTGAATCAACTGCCTGCGGTATTATTAGGAAGAGAACACCAGGAAGTGTCTGCAGTGAGCTTTAGTTGCACACTGTGCACAGGATACAGTACACTGACTGAAAATACTGCAGCTACCAGAATCAACTGCCTGCCTGTAAGTATATTATGAAGAGAATAACAGGAACAGATCTAGCTAAACTGAATACAGTGTTTATATTTATGTATATATATATATATATATATATATATATATATATATATATACACCTGGGATGCATATATATACTAAATACACTGTGACTACAGCTAACTCTCTCTCTTTCTCTCAGCATGCCAGAACACACTACACAAGGCCGACACGCAGGCGGCCTCATATAGTGTGGGGCATGTACTAAACCCCCTGAGCCATAATTGGCGGAAGGTTCCCTGTCTTTGGCCAATTATGGCTCTCTGTTTTTACGGCGCTGTGATTGGCCAAAGCATGCGGGTCATAGTGCATACTTGGCCAATCATCAGCCAGCAATGCACTGCGATGTCGAAATTGGCGCGAACGGCCCATAACTTACTTTCGAGTCTAACTCAAAGCTCATCCCTAGTAATCAGTTCGTGTCCCGTTCTGGCGAGCTTTATGTTCACAGTTGGGAATTCAGCTTGCTTTCTCCTCTGGGTATCACCTGCAATCTAATGGGGCCAAAGAATGAGCCAATCAGTCCTTGGAGCAATTCCTATGTTGCTATATTTCTGACCATCATAACAACTGGTCAGACCTCTTACTGTGGGCGGAGTTTTCTCACAATAGTGCATTGAATTCTGCTTCCCTGTGTATGGCTAACTATGGTTTCCAACCTTTCATGTTGCCTGACTCGTTTTTCTGCAGAGTATTCCTGCATTAGAGGAGCATCTCTGTGGTCTTCGTTCCACTTGGGCATAAGTCCAGGAGGCTTTGCGACATGCTAATAATAGATACAGACTCCATGCTGACCACAGACGCCTGCCTGTGCCTTCCTACCAGGTTGGGGACAGGGTCTGGCTGTCATCTTTCAACCTCTGACTTTGTGTTCCTTCTCTGAAGTTTGCAACTTGGTTTATTGGACCTTTTTGTATCCTTCGCAGAATTAACCCAGTGGCTTACGTGTTGGACCTTCCTTCTAGTTTGCATATCTCAAATGTGTTTCATGTCTCCTTATTGAAATCTTTGGTCTGCAACCGCTTCACCACCTCGGTGCCACGTCCTCACCCTATACAGGTTGAGAACCATGAGGAGTATGAAGTACAGTCCATTGTTGACTCCCGTAGGTTCTGTGGGCACATACAGTACCTAATGCATTGGAAAGGGTATGGTCCGGAGGAACGCTCTTGGGTCTAATCCTCAGACATACATGCCCCTGTTATCCTCCATGATTTCCAACACGTTTTGCCCCTCAAGCCTGGTGGTCCTCCAAGGGGAGGGGGTCGTTAAAGGGGGTACTGTTAGGGCTGGGCTCAGCTCTTCCTTCTCTGAGCTGGCTGCTAAGCTGTCGGCTAATTGCCAGCTCATATCTCTCCACATTGACTCACCTGTTGATGATCCGACTCGTCCGTTCTGCCTACTTAAGCCTTCCAGTTCACTTGCTCTCTGCCTTCTCCTTGGACAACATCACAGAGACTTTCTCCTGCGTTTAAGACTTTGCTTGGCTAACATCCCTTCTGGCTCCTGATCCTGCTTGCTGTTCTACTACGTTCATCTATGGCTCCCTGACCTTTGGCTTGTCTGAGTATCCGATCCGGTTCCTGAACTCTGGCTATGTTTGACTACGCTTACTTTGTTTATCGTTTTATTACTATTATTAAATGAGTGTGATTTAACTGTACTTCTGTCTCATTCTGATTCATGGTTTCTGACAATGTAGAACTAAATGGCCAGCCATTTTATTGTCAATAGTAAAAACAGAGGGAGGAATTCAAAAGGCATAGGTGGGTCATCAAGCATCACTGGCCAGATTGTTAACATTCAGCAGTCATTCCAAGATGCTGACAGTTGTAGTATGAGTGCAACAGGAACAGGATTGCCATGTGTGGGTAATCTGGGATGACATTCATCATTGTGGTTGATGCTGGATCTACAATACTGGACAACATAATCGATGATGAAAGTACACCATTGGACATGTTTATTTTTTATTTTTTATGAAATACGTTGTCATAGTGTGGACATGTTCATTTATTCTGTTTTTCTTTTGTTACTGAGTGACAAGGGTTTTTAACCACTTGCCCACTGGGCACTTATATTCCCTTCCTAACCAGGCCAATTTTCAGCTTTTAATTTTTTCCAACATTACAAACAAATATATAAATAAATACACATTATTTAATGGACAAACATTATACAAACACACATATACGGTCTCAATAAAACCCCTTTATAAAATCTGACTGATGTTTATAATTCTTAAAGT
This sequence comes from Rana temporaria, assembly GCF_905171775.1. Lineage (NCBI taxonomy): Eukaryota > Metazoa > Chordata > Amphibia > Anura > Ranidae > Rana > Rana temporaria. Next base: position 226,776,241 of record NC_053493.1, read on the forward strand.
TACATATCCCCTTAACTGATAAATATCCCACCCAGACCTATATCTTCTGTCTTCTCCTTCCTATCTTTTAGTGATATTAAATTACCACTACCAATTTTTTGCATCATAGAAAAAGAACAACATTTTGTAAAAAAATGCATTTTCTTTGTTATTGTTATAAAACTTAGCAAATTAGTAATTTTCTTTATAAATGTTGGCAAAAAGTTATTCTGCTACATATCTTTGGTAAAAATAACCCAAATCAGTGTATATTATTAGTTTTTTTATGAAGGCTATAGAGCTATGGTGCCAACCATTGAAAATTGATTGCACCTGATTACACCTGATGCACTGGCGGCCTTTTTTTACATCTTGAGACACAAAAAAAAAAACATTTTTAAAAACGTCATTTAAAAACGTCATTGAGCCCAGGTTCACACTGGGTACGATTTCCTTCGATTTGAGATGCGATTTCACATGTCAAATCGCATCTCAAATCGGCGGCATTTGCCGCCAATTGTCGGCAATGGCACTGTCCTAATCGGTGCGATGCCGCATCTGCGGCGCTGCACCGATTTCAAAAAGTAGTTCCTGTACTACTTTTTGCGATATCGGGCCGCGATTTACATTGAACCCTGCACAGATAGACATCTGTGCAGGGTTCAACTACTTAAATCACGGCCAAAATCGCGGCAAAAATCGCAGATTTTACCGCGATTTTGAATTTGCAGCAGTGTGAACCTAGCCTTTATGTCTTCTGAAAAACGACAAAAAAAAAATTTGAGCATGCTTCAATTTTTATGTCGTTTTTCAAAACGTCGTTTTTTGTGTCATAAAAAATGACCGTGCGTAGCTAAAACAACGTTTAAAACAACATTTTTAAACCCGCGCATGCTCAGAAGCAAGTTAGGACGCAAGCTTGAATGGAACAGAGTGCCGCCGTACATGCTGAACGTAACCGCACTTTGCTAGAGCTTGTTGAAAAAATTATGGTGTTTGCTACGTCGTTTTTTAAAATGATATTTGAAAAATGTCGTTTTTTTCATGCTAAAAAATGAAGTTTTTTTCATCACAAAAAAACGACCGTGTGTGCGCGGCTTAAGAAGCTGGGAAAATACAAATATGACTCTTTTTGGGAAGTATACATTCCAAAGTATTTAGTAAGAGGCATAGTGAGTTTTTTCAAGATGTCCTATTTTCCCACAATACTTTGCAAAATGAAGACTTTTTTTCTACAAAATTGTCATATTAACCACTTAAGACCCGGACCTTTAGGCAGCTAAAGGACCCGGCCAGGTTTTGCGATTCTGCACTGCGTCGCTTTAACAGACAATTGCGCGGTCGTGAGACGTGGCTCCCAAACAAAATTGGTGTCCTTTTTTTCCCACAAGTAGAGCTTTATTTTGGTGGTATTTGATCACCTCTGCGTTTTTTATTTTTTGCACTATAAACAAAAATAGAGCGTCAATTTTGAAAAAAATGCAATATTTTTTACTTTTTGCTATAATAAATATCCCCCAAAAATATATATAAAAACCTTTTTTTCCTCAGTTTATTCCGATATGTATTCTTCTACCGCAATAAGCGTTTATTGGTTGGTTTGCGCAAAATTTATAGCATTTACAAAATAGGGGATAGTTTTATTGCATTTTTATAATTTTTTTTTTTACTACTAATGGCGGCGATCAGCAATTTTTTTTTCATGACTGTGACATTATGGCAGACACTTCGGACAATTTTGACACATTTTTGGGACCATTGTCATTTTCACAGCAAAAAATGCATTTTAATAGCATTGTTTACTGTGAAAATTACAATTGCAGTTTGGGACCTATACGTGCATGTGCCCAGCCATGCCATTCTGCCGACGTAAATGTGCAGGAGGCGGTCCTTAAGTGGTTAACAGGTTATTTCTCTCACACAGCATATGCATACTTGCAACTACACCCCAAAACACATTCTGCTACCCATCCTGAATGTGTGTGAGACTTATACACAGCCTGGCTACTTGGGCTCATGCAATGAGCACTGTTAGGCCTCGTACACATGACCGAACATGTCTGCTGAAACTGGTCCGCGGAGTAGTAATAGTAATTGTAATGAAAGGGGGTCCTTAGAGCCCAAAGTCTTCCTGTACAGCCGTGTGATTTTTACCTCTGGTTTATGGAGGACGCCTATATTACTATACTGCAGTGGCACTGATGAGCACTCACTGATGGCACTGATAAGCACTAATAAGCACTTACTGAGGGCTGCCTTATAGTGCACTGTAGGGCACTGATGAATACTGTAGGGGCACTGATGAGCACTGTAGTGGCACTGCAGGGCACTGATGGCACTTTAGGGTACTGATAGCACTGTAGGGGCACTGTAGTGGCACTAATGACACTGTAGGGGCACTGATGTGTACTGATGGCACTGTGGAACACTGATGTGGCACTGATGAGCACTGTGATGGTACTGTGATGGCACTGATGAGCACTGTGATAGCACTTTGATGCAGCCATCCCACGCTGCTGCACTGTGTCTCCCTCCAGGAGTGAGCTTAACCAGACATGACACCGTGGACCTGGCAATCGTGGACAATTTCGGATGCATGTGAGAAGCGGGTGCACAGGAGGACGTCAATAGACATCGGCTATAGCGTGGTCGGCAAGTGGTTAAAGAGAGGCTTCCAGATTTCAAAGTCCCCCTTGCAGAACTTCACAGTGTGGGTGAGGACCTTTTTCACATCATCAGTATGACAATATGCTTTGCCCTGGCACCCCAGCAAGGCACCTTTCCCATGTTGAGGGCATGTGGCCTAGTATAATTCTGAAGGATGATGTGCACCCTGATTGCCACCTTCTTTTCTGGCCATCCAGGCTGAATGTTCAGATAAACGTTTGATGTGGATTTTGAGGGGGGACCTATGTCTCTTTTATTACAGCCTTTTCTGTGGAGTCCCCCTTAAAGCAAAACTCCAGGATTTAAAAAAAAAATCCCCAATTAGTACACCTTCCATACAAAACACTAAACGGTTATTACATTTCTGAAATGACTTACCGTTTAAGAGATAGAACTGATTACATTTTCAGGAAGTCAGCTCTGTGATTCAAAAAATACAGCCTGTATTCGGGCAGGTAGGAGGTGTTAGAACAGTGATTTCATCATATCCTCTTCTCTCTCTCTAACTGTAATCAGCCTACATTTCCCATGAATACTTGGGAATGTGGGAGGTATACTAGGCTTGTACATGTAAATGTGAACTCACCCCTCATTATGCAGCCAGCAAGCCATACATAACACATGGTGTGATAGGTTACAGCCTTATAAATGCAAAGCATTTTAATATAAATGTATATTAATATAATATTTAATGCATTTAATAAATACATTTCAATTAAATTAATACATTTAATATAAATGCAAACCAGTGCAGCTTATCAGTGTCCACCAGAGCTGCTTTTCAGGGACCACCAGTGCCGCTTGACAGGGACCACCATATCAGGGACCACCAGTGCCGCTTGTCAGGGACACAATGTCAGGGACCACCAGTGTGGCTTGTCAGGGACCACCAGTGCCGCTTGTCAGAGACCACCATGCCAGGGACCACCATGTCAAGGACCACATGTCAGGGACCAACAGTCAGGGACCACCATAGGATCACCATGTCAGGGGTCACCAGTGTAAAGCTGGGATTATTATCAGTAATCACTTGTATGACACAGCGCCCCTCCACTCCACCCCCCGCCTTCTATCTCTGTGCAAATCAGGGATTATCATCAGTAATTGCTTGAATGACACAGCGGGGATCTCCCACTGTGTCAGGTATTGTTATATGATAACACTGATCATTGATGCCCCACCCCCACTGTTATTATGATTGACAACTCACTGAACTACAGAGCTCAGAAGAACATGGATGGCAAAGTTGGTAAAGGTAGGAGATCAGCAACAAGGAAATGTAAAAAAAATGCCTGGAGTTCTGCTTTAAAACCCATTTCCAGGGCAGGAGCCTATGCTTCTTCTTCTTTTTTTTTTTTTTTAAGGCTGGCATTATTGAGTATATATGGCCTTAACATCTATGGTCAATTACATCATCCAGAAATCCTCAGCCTCTTTGCAAAACAGAAGCAAGCTGGGGATCTGAATTGTCATTTAGCTGCAAAAGGTTTTCTTTTTCTTTCAAGCTGTCAATTTTGCTTTATAGTACATCCTCCAGGTGTGTCACTTCATACACAGGTTTAAGGCATCTTCACGCCTGTTATTTAAAAAAATTGTACATTTTATTATTTCCTTTAAGCCCTTTTAGAAAATATCCTTTCCACCAAACATTCCTGTCTTTCCATGAATTTGTTTGACAACTCTTTGCCTAATAGCCTATTAATAATTTTGCCTATTAATAATTGGCAAATTGCAGATTTTTAATGAGTTTACCAAATGACTTTGCAAATGACTTTGCTAACCCAAGCACATTCAACCATCACTACTACTAATGAGAGCTTGATAGAAATTGGCCAATGGCAGGGCAGTTTAGTATCAGTGAGAACAGGGACATTTTTAAAGAAGCACTGACCAATTTATTTCCAAGGGTCAAAACAGACCGATTAGCCCTACAAATGGCCAAAATCTACTAAAAGATTTTACTATCCCATAGACTACAAAGAAATTTGCCACTTTAATTCCAATTTACAGAATTTCATAAAAAATTTGCCTAGCGCTTGGTTATTAAACCCTGACAGTTTTTAGTCCTTCCTGATCCAATTAAGTGAAGGCACTGCTGGTTATAAGATAGTGTGTCCTGTTCTCTCAGATATACTAGAGTATTGGTATTTTAGTTGCTAAGTATATAAGAGTATATAAGAGGGCTACACTCACTGTAAAAAAAAAAAACTTGCATTGCAGAGATCAGGTGACTGTTAAAGTGATGATCTTTCAAAGACGGCAGCAGACAAACAAGAACCAGGGGACATATCAAGGTCATAACTAAAGTAACAAACGTGGTTTGCAGTATATGTACAGAAGCTCACAGAGACCAGCAGGAACCTTTTGCTCAATCACAGGTATGGCACACTGAGTAGAATTTGCAGTTGCTTTAGATTACAGATTGCTTAGCATTTTCACACTATGATACAAATGAAATTTCAGACATAACATCAGCAAAACACAGTGGTGCTTTATCTATCTCTATAGTACATGTATAAGATTTGCACTATAGAAATTACATTTTATACAGCTGCATTACTGATGTGCATCTACCTATTATAGCCAAACCAGTGTGAAGTTATATGTAACATATACAGCTATCTTTGTTTTGCAGACCATTGAGAAGTATTTCAAAATTCAATTGCATTGATCACTGTTAACCAGATGTATGTCAAAAGGACAGTTTGTTGGGGCTTGTGTGTCTTGGTCATTAAGATAAGTAAACAATTTAACAATTTTCTTGAAGTGATAAAGCATTTAGTATGTAATGCAGTGCCTGATATACTTAACAATGTGCCTGTACGTACTAAATCCCTCACATCACAATTACAAGCACAGTTTAAAAAGAGCAGAAAGGAATCAAATTTTATGTATTTGTTGTAACCTGGGGGACAGGTAGCAGGTACACAAGCTCCCTGGGATAGCAGGCTTTCAGGCACAGATACCAGAACAAGTTAGGTAGTGACAAACGGTGAAGTGTTTAACCTCTTTAACCACTTAATGACCCATCCATAGACAAAAGACGTCTACAGGGCGGTTTATCCTCCCAGAATCGTGCTCCCGCGCGCCCCCTGGGGCGCGCACACGGATCACAGTAAATTGAAGCTGAATTGCCAATGACGGAGCGATTACATGTAAACAAACCGGCGTCATTTGATGATGCCGGTTCCTCCCTCCCCTCTCTGTACCGATCGGTACAGTGTGAGAGGAGAGAGCGGGTGTCAGAAGCGCTGTGGGCTGGATCTGTGACAATTGCAGCCATCCATGCTCAGCCATCCCCCCTCAATACCCTCTGCAATACTCTTCCATCCCTGCAATATCTCCTGCAATACTGTGCAATACCTCTGCCAGTACTCTGCAATACCCCTGCCAGTACTCTGCAATACCCCTGCCAATACTCTGCAATACCCCTGCCAATACTCTGACATACCCGACCAATACTCTGAAATACCCGGCCAATACTCTGACATACCCGACCAATACTCTGAAATACCCGGCCAATACTCTGAAATACCCAGCCAATACTCTGAAATACCCAGCCAATACTCTGCAATACCCAGAAAATACACTGGGGAAAAAATTTGTTTTATCCACTTCCCGCCCATCGGCCGTCATATGACATCCTTGACTTTGTGCAGGGATATCTGAATGATGCCTGCAGCTACAGGCATCATTCAGATATCATATTTTTCAGTCAGCGACTCTCTACACCATAAGAATGATAATGGAGGCTGTTCCGCCTCTTGATCGTTCTTACGGGAGGCTTATGTGTCCCCTGGGGTGGGTCACTATCTGTTCCCGTCTTGGTTTTTCCTTGGCGCAGCCTCCTTCTGTGAAACTTGTGAATGCAGTTGGGGGGTTGTTCTTGAAATGGGTGCCTCTTCTCTTTTAGATAAAAATCTAACTCTATATATATTCACACTGTGATAATTAATGTTTATGTTTTTCCTTTTTTATTTTTTAGTCACATGACAATCTTATGTATGTACATCCGAGAAAAAATATATATACAAGAAAAGCTCCTGAAGAAGCTGTCAAATAAAAATCTGTGAAACATGTTGAGCAACATAAAAAATGTATCCACTATGGATGGTTCTTATGTTCTATTGGTTAACTATAGGATGTACTGAAATAGTCATTGTATGATTGTCATTATCAAATATTTTATTCTATGAATATGTAAAATTATCTGTTTTTTTTAATTTCTTAAATTTTTACTGGATATTAGTTAATATACGGTACCATTAAAGTCCAACCCTTAGCCTCCTTTTAATCCCTTTTCATAATTTGATGGGATGAAGGTACCACCTATGAAAAAGGTTTACTCCCAACAAACTGACATGAGCATTGCCACCATCCCGAGTATATAGAAAAAGGAATACCTCAAAGAAATTGGATTTTAAGGGCAATGAAAATAATATACAAAAAAGTATAGGTAAGTATAGAAAAATATAATATTTAATTTACTTTACAAAAAAGTTATGCAAAAGGTTTTACAATTGTAACAATCGCTGTAACAAATAGGTTTGCATAATGTGTGGACCATGCAGATCCTAAATAAAAATATATATATATACAAAAAATGACAGTACATAAATGCAGAAGATGAATGATGTATTGAACCTCGAAAACCCAATGAGGGTCAAGGGAAAATGCAGAAGATGTTTTATTGTGTTTTATTTCAACGCGTTTCGACTAGTGAGTTTACACTCGATGTCTTCATCAGGAAAAAGAAAACAGTGTTCCTGCAATTAAGAACAAACAGACAAATAATATATGTACTTGGTACAGATGATCAAAGCACGATACAAGGTCATACATTGAATAATCTGAAAAATAGTTTTTACAAAAATGAAAAAAAATAAAATAAATAAATAAACCCAGAGCCCCTCAAGAAATCCATCCCATACAGCCATTTTTTTATGGCTCAAACGTAACTGTACTAATAATGATGATTTCCAGTTGGAGGCAGATAGACTTACTAGTAGACTCCTTATCCGAGGGTATACAAAATCTGCTTTGAGACGATCCTTCAATAGAGTAAAAATTCTCAACAGACATGACCTTATTTTTAAAAAGAAGGTTAGACAAAATGATGACTCTACACGTATCATCTTAAGATTTTCAAATGAACATGCTAAAATACGAAAGATTCTGTCCAAACATTGGACAATTCTTACTGAGGATCAATCCCTGGCTGGCTTTGTCACGGAACATCCACAGGTTACGTATAAAAGATCAGGTTCTTTGGGTGAAATGCTGACCCAAAGTGAATATAGAGGAATGACTTGTTGCTAAATGTCACAGTTACAGAATGCCCCAGATAAACTTTACAGTGTTGGATAGAATACATATCCCCAAACAAGGAGGTGATTGGAATAAAGTATTACTCCAACGTGAAATGAGATGGATCAGACATCTCGATGCTACCAGTATTCCTGGCCTCAATGAGGCTGAAAGTTTCAGACCCTTCTTGGATGGCTTCTGTTCAGGAAAAACGGACTGACAATGTCATCCGTTTGTGTCCTGCACGGTGCCACCCTGTGGAGGGCTTTCCTTCCTGTGTTTTCTTTGTTTTCTTTATTACATCTTTGACAGTATTTCTCTCCTCTCGTGCTGTCTTTCATCTGCCCATTTTTTATTAACTTGCTATGCGAGATGTATGTTAAGGGAATCAGATAGGGGGTTTCTTTTATTGTAGATACATATATATACATATATTTCTTTGTGTCTGTATGCATTATTTATATATAATATATTGTATGCGCATATATGTGTGCACGTATTTATATGCGCGCACATGTATGCACAATTGTTTATTTATTTTTATAGTGATCACTGTGTCTGTCGGATTTGGGGTCCGCTCCCCTTCCCCTTTGGTTCTATCCCGTCCTTGTTCTTTTCCCGTACGTCCAGCTCACCTGGCTTCCAAGCTCCCACGGGATTCTTTCCGGTGGGGGCTATTCCATGTGTCATGGCAAGCCGGTTTATCCGGCAGGCCTTTTTGACACTTTGTGCCAGGTTGGTGTTTTTCTGCCCTCTCAATAGGACAGGTTCCAAAATTATACCCCTCCCCCTCTCCTTTGGTCTTGATTCAATATTGATTGTATGTCTCCCATGCATGGAGACTTCTATTATAATTTATTCTTGTTATTTATTTTATTTTTTATATATATATATATATATATATATATATATATATATATATATATATATATATATATATATATATATATATATATATATATATATATATATATATATATATATATATATATTTTTTTTTTATTATTATTATTTTTTTTTATTATTATATTTATATTTTTATAAAAAAAAAATAATAATAATAATAAAAAATAAAAAATAAAATAAAATAAATAAATAAATAATAATAATAATAATAAAAAAAAAATTACATATACATATATATATATATGTATATGTAATTTTTTTTTTATTATTATTATTATTATTTATTTATTTATTTTATTTTATTTTTTATTTTTTATTATTATTATTATTATTTTTTTTTCCTTTTCTCCATTGCATTGGAATCTGCATTCGGGTTCCTTCATGCTTGGACACACCCCTAGTACACGCCTTCTGGGGGTAGGCTTAAGGGTATATAATGGTTACACCAGGGAAGCTCACTTGCCATTCACTCCTGGACACTGCAGCGGATGGGTCTGCTATCAGACCATCCAGCTACTTCTGGCCATTTCTGCCTGATCTTCCAATTCATGATAAGTTCCTGTCCATTGTGTTTCTTGCAGTGCAATTATTTATCTTTTTTGCCTTATATGAACCTTTATATTTGGGAGGTATTTTTTGGCTATTTTTTTAGCTTTTCCCTTTTCCATCTTTTAGGTCATTTGGCATATACTCTGCAATTCTGCATAAAAATATCTTCCTGGGATAAACTTCTTGGAAATTTATTTTTCTTATGGCATGTGTTTAGAATGAACTTTTGTTTATTCACTCTGAGCTTTCCTTGCTGCGGACGTCCACCCATGTGTGGAGGGAGACCAAGCCGGGTCCTTTTGGAGGAGGGGGATGGATCTCTTTTCTTTTAGATGACAGACGCATGCACCTGTAAGTTCTTCTTTTGGTGATGATTATTTTTTTTTATTTTTTATTTTTTTCATCTTTGTAAAAACTATTTTTCAGATTATTCAATGTATGACCTTGTATCGTGCTTTGATCATCTGTACCAAGTACATATATTATTTGTCTGTTTGTTCTTAATTGCAGAAACACTGTTTTCTTTTTCCTGATGAAGACATCGAGTGTAAACTCACTAGTCGAAACGCGTCAAAATAAAACACAATAAAACATCTTCTGCATTTTCCCTTGACCCTCATTGGGTTTTCGAGGTTCAATACATCTTCTGCATTTATGTACTGTCATTTTTTGTATATGTTTTTATTCAGGATCTGCATGGTCCACACATTATGCAAACCTATTTGTTACAGCGATTGTTACAATTGTAAAACCTTTTGCATAACTTTTTTGTAAAGTAAATTAAATATTATATTTTTCTATACTTACCTATACTTTTTTGTATATTATTTTCAGTGCCCTTAAAATCCCATTTCTTTGAGGTATTCATTTTTCTCGAAGGTACCACCTATAATCCTTTTCTCTACACAGCACTTCTCCACATTAATCCATCGTTAATGATGTTAGCAAATTCGCCCATTTTTGTCTCAATATGTGTTACCGTATTTTCCGGCGTATAAGACGACTTTTTGGATGCAAAAAAATGCATCCAAACTCGGGGGTCGTCTTATACGCCGGGTACGGTCTCCGTGCAGCTGCGATCGTTCATGATTTCAAAGCCGCGCCGTCTTCTCAGCGTGTCCTGTGATAGGCGAAACACAAATCTTCCCAGCAGCGCCTCTGTTCTGTGTTCCACCTATCACGGATGCCTTCTCATCCTCGGACGAGAAGGCATCCACCGGCCTGCAAAACGTGAGTGATGACACAGTGGGGGGGAAAGTGGGGGCAAGTGATGGCACTGTGGGGGCAAGTGATGGCACTGTGGGGGCAAGTAATGTGATGGCACTGTGGGGGCAAGTAATGTGATGGCACTGTGGGGGGCATGTAATGTGATGGCACTGTGGGGGCATGTAATGTGATGGCACAGTGGGGGCATGTGGGGGGCATGTAATGTGATGGCACTGTGGGGGCATGTCATGTGATGGCACTGTGGGGGCATGTAATGTGATGGCACTGTGGGGGCATGTAATGTGATGGCACAGTGGGGGCAAGTAATGGCACAGTGGGGGCATGTAATGGCACAGTGGGGGCTTGTAATGGCATAGTGAGGCTTGAAAAAAGCCTGTTTCTGTCAGCGGTTGTTTCTGTCAGCGGTTGTTCTGGCTAACCCTCAGCTTCCAGAAAGACTAGTAGGAAGGGGGTAGTCTTATACGGCGAGTATATCCCAAAACCAAAATTTTTCCTGGAAAATTAGGGGATCGACTTAAACGCCAAGTCGTCTTATACGCCGGAAAATACGGTACTCTATTTTCTACAGCTGTCAGTTCTGTGTTGAATTGCTGCATGCAGGACATCATGTCAGAGTGGAGTGTACTTCTGAGAGATATTAACATATCTTTCAATGTAGTGTCCAGCACAGGCTGGTTAGTGCTAGGGAAGGAGTTAATGGGGTCTGGCTATTCTCTAGTGTCCTCCTGTGAATCAGGGTTTGAGCATACTTATAATTGTAGCTGTGATGGGCCGTACACACGACCGAACATGTCTGCTGAAACTGGTCCGCGGACCAGTTTCAGCAGACATGTTCGGTCGTGTGTAGGCCCGAGCGGACAGGATTCCAGCATACATTTGCCCGCCTGGCCTTTTTCCAGCGGGCAAATATTTCTGGACTAGTTTTAAAACAGCCCGCTGAAATCCTGCCCGCTCGGACATGTTCGGTCGTCTGTACAGACCTACCGTACATGTCCGAGCGCCCACCATCCCTCGCATGCGTCGAATGAGTTTGACGCATGCGTGGAAGCATTGAACTGGCAGGGCCGCCCACTTCGCCGCGTCATCGTCGCGGCAACGGCGCGGACATGCCCCGCGTATTGTTTACGCGCGGATTTCTGTATGATGGTGAGTACATCCACCATACAGAAATCCCCGGGCAGACATGTACGGTGAAAACGGTCCGGCGGACCGGTTTCATCTTACATGTATGCTCGTCTGTACGCGGCCTGAGTGATGGTTTATTTTGAATCTAGATTTCTCAGGGCTCCCAGACAGAGGGCTGGCAGAGTGTGAGGCCCCGTACACACGGCCGAGGAACTTGACGTGCCAAACACGTCGAGTTCCTCGGTGAGTTCAGGGATGAAGCCGCCGAGGAGCTCGGCGGGACGCCTTCTCCCATAGAACAACGAGAAAATAGAGAACATGTTCTCTATTTTCTCGACGAGTTCCTCGGCGGCTCCATCGGGCCAAAAGTGTACAGACGACAGAGTTTCTTGGCAGAATCCGGGTTTGACCGAGTTTCTCGGTGAATTCTGCCGAGAAACTCTGTCGTGTGTACGAGGCCTGAGTTATCCCTAGCTTGTGGGGAAATGTTAGTGGTGTGGCTGCCTCGCTCTGCAGAGGCCCACGTGAGTGTCGTGGGGAAGGAGTCGGCACCATCTTTGGAGTGACTCTGCTGCGACTGGGAGAAAAAGGCTGACAGCTTTTTCGGTATGTAAGGTTTCTCCCTCTTGCGGGACATACCTCCGGTGAAGGATGGGTACGTTCCCCCATCAGATGGCTCTGTTGTTTTGGCTCAGGACACCCTGTGTTGCTGGGGAACCGCCGTTTAGCTCCGCAGCTCCTGACATCGGCTTCCCTTTTTACATTTTTTTACATACTGTGACAAGTTACACTATGATAGCTTATCACAGTGATGATCACTGTTGCCAACAATATTTTTTTTTTCTTAAATGGCATATATTCATGTGCCATTCTGTGCAAATGTGATAGCCACAGCTATCACATGGTACAGGTCTGTTGTGATTGGCCCTGTACCATATTCTCAATGTGACCAATCACAGAGATCACAATACTTCCCAATAAATGGCTATGAATGATAAGCCATTGTATACAATGGACATGCGATCACTGTGATTAGTCAGAGTGATTACATGGTACCAGGGCTGGCCTAGTATAACAATATGTCTTTGGATCACAGATGACACCCCTGTGCGGCCCCTAGGACACGCACAAGGCATGTGAGCAGGAAGACGTCATATGACATCCTTTTTGGATAATGGTACACCTACCCAGCTGTATTACAGTATTATAATAGATAGGGTCAGTGGTGGTTAATTTCACTATGAATGCATTAGTGAATAATTCATATAATATTTAACATGAAGATTATTGGTTAGAACCAATGCTGCAGCTGAGTCCCAGTTTTTAAAATTAGGGATGCGTTCAAAAAATTAAGAAATATGGAATTGTATTCAAGGCCATGCTGTTATCTTAAAGTATACAGTTCATACAGTATATTCTTATGTCAAACAAACTTTGCACATGTTTTAATCCTGCATAGTGCACACAAACACAGGTCTACATATAAAAATAAACTGATAGGTAGATAAAATAAAATTTTATGTATTTAACAAAGTTATAATTATGTATAGATTATGTATAGACTTTACAACACTAAAGTCATATTACTTATTTAAAGTGGAGTTCCACCTAAAAATGGAACTTCCACTTTTTGGAACCCCCCCCCTCCGGTGTCACATTTGGCACCTTTCAGGGAGAGGGGGGAGCAGATACCTGTCTAATACAGGTATTTTCTCCCACTTCCTGGCATAGATCACTTAAGTGATCTACGCCACTTCCGGCGCCTACTCTGTACCCCCTGATGTCTTCTGACACACAGCTCCCAGAACACAGCGGGACCAGTGAAGACTCACAGCGCGACTCGCGCATGCTCAGTAGGGAACCGGGAAGTGAAGCCACAAGGCTTCATTTGCTGATTCCCTCACCGAGGATGGCGGCGAGGACAGCCGAGAGCCAAGCGATTGCTCGGCTTCGGCTGCCGACATAGCGGGCACCCTAGACAGTTAAGTGTCCATATATTAAAAGTCAGCAGCTGCTGTATTTGTGGCTGCTGGCTTTTAATATATTTTTTTTAGTGGGACCTCTGTTTTAATTTATGTTGGTCTTAGGGGTATATATATAAAGTGGTGGCTGTGAATTAATTTAAGATTCACTGCAGGTGTTTCTTTCTAGTTGATGGCCCAGATTCACAAAGCACTTGCGCCAATGTATCTCGAGAAACGCAGCGTAAGTGCAAATATGCGCCGTCGTATCTGTGCGCCATGCCCACAAACTAAGATACGCCAGAAAATAGGCTTCATCCGACATCCGGGCGCATTTGCCGCTCCCATTGATTTTCTAGGCACATATTTTAAATGAGGGAGATATGCCGATTCACAAACGTACTTGCGCCCGGCGCATAATATACACGGTTTGCGTAAGTCGTTACTTCCGGCAAAAGTTATTCCCCATATATGAGGTGCAACCCATGCAAAGGTATGGACCAGGAAACACAAGCCATTGTATTTTACGTTGTTTACATTGGACGTGCGCACTGGGATGCGTCCACGGAACGGCGCATGCGCCGTTCATTATATGTGTCTGTCAGAGACTTAGCCCATCGTTTGCATGGGGTCATGCCTCATTTGCATGGCTCACACCCACTTCCATATACGCCGGCTTACGTCTAGGAAACCCAGCGCAGATTTGGCAGCACTGGCTTTGTGAATCCAGTGCTTGCCTCTCTGCGCTGCAACGGCGTAGCGTAAAAAAGATACGCTACGACGGCATAAATATGCGCCGATGTATGTGAATCTGGGCCGTTGTCTTTTAAATAGCAGTTATTGATGTGGTGTTTTGTAAATGTCAAGTTTAGTACTGTATAGATATTAAGAGTAATATATATTTTTTTTTTTTTGCATGTTTATGCTTACCTAGGTGGATGTAGCATTGGTCCGATGCTGTATCTGTCCCCCAGCTGCATGGGATGCCCCTGAACTTTCCTTAAAGCAGCTGGTCCTTAAGCCCATGCTACCACAAAATTGGGGGCCCCATGGTTGCACTGAGAGTGATGGATACACAGGGGAGGCAGGCTGGCAGCAGTGCGCCATGCTGTGCAGAATGATACCCATTTCACAGCCAGCAGGGAGGGGCAAGGCCTGAGCACCAGTGATGCTCTGACCCCGCCCAATGCAGCTTAAATGCTCAAGACTTGAAGGCTGTAGGGTAGGAGCTGGAGTGGGAGCTGCTGAGTCGGCAGCACTGAGAGCCCACCTGCGGAAGTTGCATTGTGGATGGTGTCATGGTGAGCCCAGCTGTCCAGCACTGTTTGCACCGAAAGGCTTGGAATGCCCAGAGGGATGATCCCTCCTCCGACCCGCCTTCTGCCTGCTTGATTAGTATAGGTGAGAGCAGTGCTGGAGGTGGGCACAAAGCAAAAAGTTTACAAGTTTACAAGTTTACATAGACTTAGGCTGGGTTCACACTATACTACACGACTTTCATCCTACTTTGCGCTGCTACATCGGTCCTACATTGGTCCTACATTGATCCTACATTGGTCCTACATCCATCCTACTTTTATGAACAGGATACTACTTTGATCCGACTTTGTGATAGTCTGACTTGTTCTTTGACCAATCAAAACAATCCCAGAGTGAGATAAATTCCTTTTACTGCTGCTGTAATCACATGTCAGATGTCAAAAGTCGGATGGTTAGGACAAGGCTCCTACTTTGGTTCGACTTCAATGATATTCAATGGGCTGAAGTAGGATCAATGTAGGACCAAAGTAGTACAGGGAGCATTTTCAAAGTTGGACTGACTTGTCTAGGACCAGTTAAGACGGCTCTCATAGGGAAACATTGATTTTCACACGTCATGCTACATGAGCTCCCAATGAAGGAGCGTTTGTCGGACAAGTGTGAACCCAGCCTGAGGCTGGGTTCACACTACTACACTACTTTCATCCTACTTTGCTCTGTGTTCAATGTTTCCCTATGAGAGGTCTTGTAGCGTCCTACACAAGTCGGTCTGACTTTGAAAATGCTCCCTGTACTACTTTTGGTCCTACATTGATCCTACTTCAGGCCCATTGAATATCATTGAAGTCGGACCAAAGTAGTATCCTGTTCATGAAAGTAGGATGGATGTAGGACCAATGTAGGATCAGTGTAGGACCAATGTAGCAGAGCAAAGTAGGATGAAAGTAGTGTAGTAGTGTGAACCCAGCCTGAGGCTGGGTTCACACTACTACACTACTTTCATCCTACTTTGCTCTGCTACATTGGTCCTACACTGATCCTACATTGGTCCTACATTTATCCTACATTGGTCCTACATCCATCCTACTTTCATGAACAGGATACTACTTTGATCCGACTTTGTGATAGTCTGACTTGTTCTTTGACCAATCAAAACAATCCCAGAGTGAGATAAATTCCTTTTACTGCTGCTGTAATCACATGTCAGATGTCAAAAGTCGGATGGTTAGGACAAGGCTCCTACTTTGGTCCGACTTCAATGATATTCAATGGGCTGAAGTAGGATCAATGTAGGACCAAAATAGTACAGGGAGCATTTTCAAAGTCGGAACCGACTTGTGTAGGACCAGTTACAGTTTTTCTCTATTGTTTTGGCTAATTTCTTGAAACCAAAATAACATTCTCAAAACTCTAAGATCATTTGGCAAAACAGTCTTACAGTTCAGCGCAACACTATAACTCACGTGCAAAAGCTCATATCTTTTCCAAAACTGTTAACTCATGCTTCAAAACCATATTCCTTTCCCATATAAGGAGTCAGTGCCCCCAAAATGGCAAAGATTCTTCTCAATTGCTTTGGCTCATTTCTTGAAACAGACCAGACATTCTCAGCTCTCTTGGTGCTTATGCCAAAATAACCTGGATGGTTCGGCACAACACCATGGTTCACCTTCAAAAGTTCATATCTTTCTCAAAACAGTTCACTCATGTGTCAAAACTAAATTTCTTTCTCATTCAAATAGTCAGTGCTCCCAAAATGCTTTGTCCCTTTGGCATTGTGTAAGCACTGCAAGTCAAAATGTTTAGATGTTTTGTCTCTATGGCAGAGGACCATTGAAATATCCCTCATGTCCACCTTTCAGTCTTAGCCCAGTCCTTCATTGACAATGGTTACTGTACAGTTTTTATCTAGCTAATTGAATACAATTGTGTATAAAACTGAAAAAAAAGAAAAGATTTTAGGGTAAGAGTCACCTCCAAGGTTTGACATCACACATTGCACTCATACTGCCAAGGAAAAATTACTTTACAGTATTGTAACCATTATCATTCACACACAAAGTAACTTCCATACATCAGAGTAAAAAGAAAATGTATACAGCATAATATACGGAAAAATAAACAAACAAAAAACAAGGAAAATTACATTTAGCCTACAATGCTGTAAATAAAGCTGGAGTTTCACAACTACTATAATATCTCTTCACTGGTCGCTGCCCTCACCCTCCCTCTCCTGGTCACCGTCCTCACCCTCCCTCTCCTGTCCACTGTTCTCACCCTCCCTCTCCTGTCCACTGTCCTCACCCTCCCTTTCCTGTCACCATCCTCACCCTCCTGCCCATCCACACACTGCTGTCTGTCTGGCCACAGATTCTCGCCAACATCGCAGCGTATATCCTCCCTTGTGATGCAACAAGGGAAGAAACAGTGTGAATGTCGCAAACATCCACTACACTGATCTCCTGTAATATCCTCACAGGCAGCGTCCATTGCATGGAGCAGGGACCTCTGATCTCGAGACCGATGCTCATACACTCTCCACCTCCAAGCAGAGAAAACTCCTCAATAGAATTGAGGAAAGGAGAGTAAGATGGTAGGAACACCATATCCATCCTTGGATGATCAGTGAACCAGGCCCTGATAAGCGGGCCACGGTGGAAATTCACATTGTCCCATACAATTATATATTGTGGTAGGTGAGGCCCTATGAGACCTCTCTCATTTTTAGGGATCAAATCCAAATGAAGGCGGTCCAAGAAGATAATGAGCTTCTGTGTATTGTATGGGCCAAGACTAGGGATGTGAGTGGACACACCATTCTGAAAAATGGCAGCACACATAGTTATATTGCCCCCTCGCTGGCCTGGGACATCCACCGTCAATTTACTACTGGCCAGTATTCCAGTGGTTCCAAACCTGGGGTACATGTTCCCTATGCAGAGGTACTACAGGGTGTATTTGACAGAAAGGGGAGGGGACAAATTATCAACGACTAGACTTGCTGAAATGTTACAGTAAATCCCACAGTATTAGATAGATTTACATGGGAGGCACTACTGTAATTGCAGCTCTTTGACCCTTTTTCTTACTGTATTGTATGTTATATTCTTCAAAATATGGATTATAATGATAATTGCAATATACAGTAAGCTGCAGTTTTTACTGGAATACTGGAATACTACTGTAAACTGTATCATCAATATTGTAGAAAATAAACTATTCCATACTATTCCATAGTTTATTTTCTACAATATTTTTCTTGTCATTGTTAGTATCATACGTAACATCCCACTGAGGTAAGATACTGTAATACTGTAGGCCTATCTCACACACACACACACACACACACACTAAATGAATATGTAAATGAATAAACATATTTGTTGCTCTATGCACAATGTCCTGTCTTATACATTATATAATTCCATCATTGATTGTGAGGCCATGGTTGATGACATGGTCTTTAATTGTGGCCCGAATTTCATCAGGGACAGCATGGTGTCTTCGTGCTCCTCGGCCTCTTCCCCCTATTCCACCACCACGCACCCTTACTCCTCCTCCTCTTCTTCTTCCTCGAGCAGACAGTTTCCATTGTTCATTTACTTGGTCAGGTGACTCCATGTTCAGAAATTGTACTGGTCCTGCATGGTCAAGTTCTATATATACATGTTTGGCAGCATTCACAGTTATGGACAGGACCTGTCAGGTAACTAAACATACCGTTTGATTGGTCATCTGAGACCAACGCCAACTCCTCCTTCGTTAGTCAAGTTCTAGTTGCACCCGACTGTCAATTGCTGTAATCATTTTGTCAAATGTTCCAAGAGATTCATATATGGTATTCATGGTATTATGTTCCTGAATAATTTTGACAATTGAACAGACTATTGTGCATGTGATGACTTAAACAATGAAATGACGCTGACACGTTTTGGAGAGAACGACCATTAGATTGAAGAAATGACAATCAGTTTAGATCAACAAGATCTATTCAATTGGAAAGTGTGCTAAATGTAGGCTACTTGTACTTAATCATTTGAAAAATGTACTGAGACATTGAGACTTGTACTGAGACATTTGCAATTTGACGAAATGAATGAGAAATGCAATTCAGTTGTGAACAATTGCCAAGTGATTTGGAGATTTGTCCATGTTGTTTTGAGAATGTAATTTCTGTTTCAAGAAATGAGCCAAAACAATGGAGAAAAACTGTAAGACGGCTCTCATAGGGAAACATTGATTTTCACACGTCATGCTACATGAGCTCCCAATGTAGGAGCGTTTGTCGGACAAGTGTGAACCCAGCCTCAGGGTAACAAAATCTGATGCATATGTGCATGGTAGCCAATCAGCATCTAACTTGTTCAATTAAGCTTTGGCAATAAAACTCGAAGCAGTTTATATTTTTTTTACAGAGCTGCACCAGATTTTGCACTATCCCGTTTTAGTAAATCAACCCCATTATCTTAGTGTAACATATTGGTATGTTTTGGCATTATCTTGGATTTTTGAATACAGCAGCAAAAGAAAACATGTTAAACATTTTCTTTCTTTGAACTGGTCCTTTTTTTTTTAACCATGGTCAAACTGTGAAATGTTATTCATATTACAGTAAGCCACATTCAGTCATTATTACCTTTTCCTCTATCATTTGTCTAAAGCCTGGTACAAACTATAAGTTATTTTTCATTTAACTCTGCGGGCTGAAAAAATATATGCTGTACTAACACAAGTGATGTTAGTACTTTAAACTGCCCTTGCTGTACTATTGTGTCCCCCCCCCCCGCCAGGACACACTGATTAGCCCTTACAGGCATTGGCTGCCAGCGTTGATCCGATGCCAATCGCATGCTCTTTTTTCAGCATGCCCGTTTCAGTGCAACAACTGGAAAAAAAACTAAATTGCAGTATATAATTTTTTTTTCTGCAGTTTAAATACAGCCACACACATGCAATTATATGTTTAAAACTTCTATGTGTAGTCATTTGCATGAATATGCCAGCAAATTAAATGTAGTTGCAACAGGCTACATTTAGACACAAATACACCTGTTAAACTTTTTTATAAGGAGTTTTAGGCACAATGTACAGTACATGTGTAACATGGCTATATTTATGTTTTAAGAACACCAGGCAGAAGAGAAACGACACATACTAATTGAATAGATAGATAGATAGATAGATAGATAGATAGATAGATAGATAGATAGATAGATAGATAGATAGATAGATAGATAGATAGATAGATAGATACATGTTAAAAAGCATAAAACAAAAAAAGTAAAAGTGTGATTGTATGGAATATAGGTTTAATGATCTGCATCTTATCATAATAACATGATGCTGGATCATTAATTTTATCGCTCTTTGCACAAAGTAGTTATATTTTCAAACCGTGCAAAATATATCCCCTTCTTATTACACTAGCTAAGAGCATAAAGTAATTTTAAATCTGATGAGATTTAATGCCCTTCATTGGCCAAAGAAACAAATATATTAAAAAAAAAAAAGTTCAAAGCAGAATATTATTTTATTAAATATCAAAATAATGCAGTTTCTGCAGACTTACAGATTTAATATATACACAAAAATAAGTTAACCACTTTGCTGCCATCGATGTAAGGGTTCTGATAGCAAAGAACTTGCTTGCAACTGGTCAGCACTTAGTACCGGTAATCATTACATCAGCAGCATTTTCTAAGCCTGCAAGCTCATTGTCGCTTCAGCAATCTGGAACTTACACTCAAATAGTACCTGTCATGTTAGCATTTTACTGAGTGTGTGTAAATTAGCATCTAACAAGTTGGCGATGACATCAAAGTAGTGCATAAACTTATCTGCTCGGTGGGCGTGTCCAAGATGGCCACCAGAGCAGACATGCAGTGAGTGAGCTCCTGCTCAACCTACGGCTTTTTGCCTGTTTCCCTGCAGACCGGCCACCCTGACCTGCCTGGAGCCAATACTCCATCGACCAAGGGGAAAAATGTCCAGTCCACCCGTAAGTCTCACAAAGCTGCTCCCCCGCCCACTGTGCAAAGCCCTACTCCCACGGAGGCCTCCAACATGGCGTCTCAGGCGGAGGACGATGACTCGGACCCGGTGCTGAAGGAGCTATCAAACTTTGATGCTTAGCTGCGGGTTTAAGATGGGGAGACGGTCCTCTTTTTTACCTCGCCTGAAGATGCATCACACTGGCTAGAGACCTTGCCTAGAAGCTGAAGTGATACATGAAAAATATGGTATGTCTGCCTTGATTTGCATTCCTGAATCATGCCCGGTTCACTGTCCCTCCCCTTGCTCCTATGTGTGGGAGTCGGTCATGCCTGAACATGACAGCCTGTTGATGCCCTGAGAGGGCTAAATGTTTGGCTTGCCTATGTGCTGAAGCTGTAACTTTCTTTTTTCGTGTTGTTTTAAAGTTTGGTGACAGTTTGCAACCGTTTTAAATATTGCACCCTCTTAAACCTCCCTTTTTCTTTTTTTTTCTTTTCTCTCTATTTTAACCCCCCCTTTTTTTCGGGGTGATCTCACATTCTGCAGGGAACACTGATCCTTTAAATCCCATAGGAGGATGCTTTGTATGTACTGTAACACTCTGGTGTCCATCTGTTCACATTTCCCATTGGCAATCACCATGGTTATTTTAGGGGAGAAGGCACGCCGTAGTTTGGGGGGAGGTGTGTGGTGAGAGGGTGGTGGGCAATATTGGAGTATATGTTCTTACTCTCTGTTGGGTTTTCTTTATTGTTTTATTTTATGTTTTTCTTTTACCCATGTTTTTGTTCCAGGAATATGAGCGGTACTAATCCTTGTCCACTAGGTGGCAGGGGAGATCTTCCTGAAGATGTTGTCATGCTAGTGAATAATGTAGAGATGTCTATGTACATGCTGATAACCTATATGTTACTGATACTGCTCTGATGCTCCCTAGATTGTATTATGCCCCTCTGATGTCTTCTCTAAGAATTTTGTCTTGGAATGTTCAAGGCTTGAACTCGTTCCTTGGTATTCAACTATATACAGAAGTATGCCCCCCATGTGTGTATACTCCAGGAGACCCACTTGGTGGGGAGCAGAACATTGGAGCTCCGAAAGCCTTGAGTAGGCTCTTATCTTTCAACCTGTTCAGCATATTCTAGGGGGGTCAGTGTTCTGGTCCACAAATCTCTTGGCTTTACGCTACTGGACCTCCACCTTGAGGAGAGATATGCGGCCCTCCATGCCATGTGTGAGAGACTAGAACTCTTGATTGTAGGAATTTACATTCCGCCTCCAGCCACCCTCGATATTCTCTTTAAGCTGGCCCCTCTGATAGCAAATTATCCCTCTGCGGGAGTATTAGTAGCCGGGGACTTTAATATGGCCCTAAACCCCTCTTTAGGCAGACTCAATGCAGGTCCAGCTGGGGACTCCCCCCTATCCAATTGGGTGAAGAACTATGGGTTTACTGATCTGTGGAGACTAAAGAATCCAGGGAAGAAACAGTTCACATGAAACTCGGCTACACATGCTTCCTTCTCCAGGAAGAGGCCCACTTTCTTCTCTCAGAAGAGGTGCACAACACCCTAGATGCCCCAATTGTGGTTAAAGAGGTGCGGGTGGCAGTGGCTGCACTTCAGTCAGCCAAAACCCCAGGCCCCCAGAATTCTACAAGACAAATAGTGAGCTCCTAGTCCCTAAGTTCCATTACCTGCTTCTGACCATGCTGGAAGAGGGATGTATCCCTCCCTCTATGTTGAAGGCGGTGATTGTGGTTATCCCTAAACCCAATAAAGACCCTACACAGTGTGCATCCTACGGCCCTATATTGATCTTGAATTTAGTGGGTTGTCTGAATTGTCCATCCCTCTACTACTACAAGTTTTGTTTATTAAAAGCATTGGAAAAAGACTAAGTTATTGGTGCATACATCTGTTTGACATTTTTCCTAATATAGACTCTTAGTTCTGAAACGGTGAAAGGAGGGGTAACGGCAGGAACCAAAATTATTCTCAGCAGCTCTTTTGGGGGTAGTGCTACACTAAAATAACTACTAAAATCCTTTCAACTAGGCTCAACTCATTCATCCTCTCTCTAATTTATGAGGATCAGACTAGGTTTATGCCGGGCAAATGCACCGACATTAATCTACACCGTCTGTACACGAACATATACCAGGCAGGGAGGGTGGATTCTCCGGGAGTTGTGGCCTCCTTAGATGCCGAGGAGGCCTTTGACTCGGTGGAGTGGGAGTTTCTGTGGCAAGTCCTAGATCAATTTAATTTTGGCCCTAAATTTATCTCTTGGATCAGATTGCTATACAGATGCCCCTCTGCAAGAGTCAGGACAAACTGTATGCTTTCACCCTCCTTCTCCCTGGGTAGGGGAACTAGGCAGGGGTGCCCGCTGTCTCCAGGGCTATTTGCCCTGGCCGTGGAACCCCTGGCCATCCTGCTCTGATCCTCCTCAACAGTTAAAGGTGGGGCCGCTGACAGAGAAGATTTCCCTCTATACTGATGATGCGTTACTATATCTCCCAGATGCATCTACATCTTTAGAAACTGCCCTTGGAACCATTGATCATTATGGATCCTTTTCAGGCATCTGGATAAACTGGAGCAAGTCGATCCTCTTTCCTCTACCTTAGACCCTCCCCCCAATGACGCCTCAGATGCCGCTAACCCTGGTCTCCAAATATAGGTACCTTGGGATTGAGATACAGAGAGACCCATCTTTGTATCTGGTAGACAATGTGTACCTGATCTTACATCAACTTACTGCTAGATACCAGGCTTGGAAATCCCTACCCCTCTCACCCATGGGAAGGATTAACCTGATTAAAATGACATTTCTTCCTAAATTCCTCTATGTGTTCTGTAATACCCCTATCCCTATTCCTAACTCCTGTTTCTCTAAACTGGACCAGGTAGTTAACAATTTTATATGGGGTAGTGGCCCCTAGGGTTGCTCGAACTACCCAGCTCCCTCTTTCGTTGGGGGGTTTGACACTCCCCTGTTTTAAACAATATTATTGGGCCTCGGTGGTTGTAACAGTAAGCTGGTGGCTCTCACAGCCATGGTACAACAAGTAATTTGGTGTTCCGGGGGCCCCAAGGCACACCCGGAAATAAGGTCCCCTATGCGCACAACTGTCAAGGTATGGGAGCAATTGTCTAAGAAACTTAATGAGCCAAATACAATTTCTCCATACACACTGTTATGGGGCAACCCTAAACTAGGTCATTTAATGTCAATCCCTGATCCGGCCCTATGGGCTCGCTACAAAATCAAGGTTCTACAGCACATTATGATGGAGGGTGGGATCCTCCCTTTTGATACGCTGAAGACTAACTTCCAGCTCCCCTCAAAAATTTTGTTTCAGTACCTACAACTGAGGCACTCGGTACAGGTGCAATTCCTGGGGTGTGGGGGGGGGGGGGGGTCACCCTGAATTTCCATGGGGTGAAGTGTTTTCTAATTTCTAAGAACATATATTGCATCCTTTCCTCCTTTTATATGCGGATATCATGTGAAGGTGCAAGCGGGGGGGACCAAACTGTATCACAAATGGAAGGCATATCTGCCTGTACTTGCTAATGATGATTGGGAGAAGGGTATTCAACAATATATTCCTCTGATGATCTTGGCAAGAGATACCAAGTCACATAGGGGGGGCAGGATCTGGGGGTCCCCTTTGTTAATGGGGGGGTTCCAGATTATGATAAGCCCCCTGCCCGCAGACCCCCACAACCACCGGGCAAGGGTTGTGGGGATGAGGCCCTTGTCACCATAATTTTTTGGGGAACTACATGCCATTTTTTTTATTTTTCATGCAGGGTTCCCCTTAAAATCCATACCAGACCTGAAGGGTCTAGTATGGATTTTGAGGGGGATCCCTATGCTATTTTAAAAAAAAAAGTTGGCGCAGGGTTACCCTTAATATCCATACCAGACCTGAAGGGCCTGGTTTATAATTTGGGGGGACCCCCACTAAAAAAATAAAATTATTTTGGTATGGGGTTCCCCTAAATATTTATACCAGACCAAAAGGGCCTTGTAATAGACTGCAGGGGGAACCCATGTGTATTGCAGGACCCGACAATTCATTATAGCCGTGAGCAGTTTTACATTACTTTTTTCCTTTAGAAATGTCATTTTATTGCAGGGACTTTTCTAAACACAGGAAAAATATTCCACTTTACAGGCATACTATTGACACCCCCAGGTCCAACACTTTTTATGACAATAACTTGCATATTAACCACTTAAGCCCCGGACCTTAGGCAGCTAAAGGACCCGGACAGTTTTTCCGATTCAGCACTGAATCGAAATTGGCGTCCTTTTTTTCCCACAAATAGAGCTTTCTTTTGGTGGTATTTGATCACCTCTGCGGTTTTTATTTTTTGCGCTATAAACAAAAATAGAGCGACAATTTTGAAAAAAATGCAATATTTGTAACTTTTTTCAATAATAAATATCCCCCCAAAATATATAAAACATAATTGTTTTCCTCAGTTTAGGTCGATACGTATTCTTCTACCTATTTTTGGTAACAAAAAATCACAATAAGCGTTTATCGATTGGTTTGCGCCAAATTTTTAGTGTTTACAAAAAAGGGGATAGTTTTATTGAATTTTTTTTTTTACTACTAATGGCGGCAAACAGCGATTTTTTTCGTGACTGCAACATTATGGCGGACACTTCGGACAATTTTGACACATTTTTGGGACCATTGTCATTTTCACAGCAAAAAATGCATTGGGCTAGATTCACGTACGGCATCTTTACGCCGGCGTATGTTTTACGTAAACGGCGTATCTTACTGTGACGTACGTACGTTGGTGAATCGGCGTATCTTGCTCATTTACATATTTGACGCGTAAATCCACGTACACGCCCCTAGCGGGCAGCGTAAATATGCAGCCAAGATACGACGGCGTAGGATCTTGGCAACAGAGAGGCGTATCTCTGTTTAAGAATGCGCGCAAAGATACAACGGCGCGCATTCGGACTTACGACGGCATATCTACTGATACGCCATCGTAAGTCTCTCTGAATCTGGCCCATTGTTTACTGTGAAAATGACAGTTCCAGTTTGGGAGTTAACCACAAGGGGGCGCTGATGGGGTTATGTATGACCTAATTTGTGTTTCTAACTGTAGAGGGGTGTGGCTGGAGGAGTGATGTCATCGATTGTGTTTCCCTATAAAAGGGAACACACGATCGATGATAGTGCCACAGTGAAGAACGGGGAAGCTGTGTTTACACACAGCTCTCCCCGTTCTTTAGCTCCAGCGGCAATTGGGTCCGCAAGTCCCGCAGCCACGGTCACGGAGCTTCGGACCGGGTCGCGTGCACGCGCCCGCGACCCCACGGCTGGGCTTAAAGAGCCACGTACATGTACGTGGATGTGCCCAGCCGTGCCATTCTGACGACGTATATCGGCGTGAAGGGGTCCTTAAGTGGTTAACCTTTAAAATTAGCACTTTTGATTTTTCATGTTCATGTCCCATATACTTTAACAGTGTTTGCGTGTTCAAACTAATTTTTTGCCTGTTCGCAAGTTCTGCTGCGAACTGAACCTAATCATCAACCATGTGAGTTGCTAAATGTTGTACCTTCATTAAATGTGACCATATTGTTATACTTAGAGACGCCTCTCTTCTTGTTTATACTCTGTAGCTCCTGCTGGATTTTGCTTCTATTTGTGGATGGACATTTTATGGTTACATAACCTAGTCACATTGCTATAATCTTTTTATATGGACTATAAACTGAAGGACCTATGAATAAATGGTTGTGGAATAAATCATGTGAGTTTCCATTATTTCTTATGGGGAAATTTGCTTTGATATACAAGTGCTTTGGATTACAAGCATGTTTCTGGAATGAATTTTGCTTGCAATCCAAGGTTTTACTGTATTTCTAAAAAGTGTGTTGTGTATGCTTCCAAATAGCTATTTTCATGCAGACTCATGTCTTCACTATAGTTGAGTACAAAATGTTCAATAAATAAGTATAAAAGTTGTTGGTTTGCACATGTCATTCTCACAGGTGTTAGCAACTTTTTTAAAGTATCCATAAATATTTATTTTCTCCCTGTTAGTAAACTGCTTTTCATATACTCCATTTATAAAAAAAAAAAAAACTCAATTAATCATTTTCACATGGCTTCAGTACATTAGAATCATTTTGATTGACTGCAACAAAGTGTTTGTTCCTAAACAAAGGTTAAAAGCTTTTAGTATGACAGTGGATTGCATCTCAGTATGGGGCTTGAAAGTAGCAAGAAGAAAAATAAGAACATAAAATACTGTGATTTTATCAGAGGGAGGTCAAAAGCATTCTTCTAAGTTGTGCATAAATAGGTAAATAATTGTTGTTAGTGGTTCTAATTCATCTGAAATACCTTGTCCTTACCAAGACATTTTTAGTCCAATATTTTATTTTAATTCTTAATATCTCTTTATGTTTTGCACTCACACAGTTATTTAATATCTTGTGAAATAACCCACCACCTACATTAAACAGAAATATAGGCTTGTGAGCAGTTATGCATTTAACCAAAAGTGGAATTCATAGTGGAATGGACCATGATGCTGAAGGTGAAATCTTACAAAATTTATGAACTTTAAATCAATATACTTTGTATTATTGTGAAATGATTTTCTCAGTTTTGTGTGCTTTAGACCGTCCTACTTAAAAAAAAAAATGGATATCACAAGTAGGTTTGAACTTTGAATTCTGGTAGACGATGAGTTTGACCTAAACTGTAGCCAATTACCAATAATGCATTTCCTGACCTTTGAACTCTCTTTCCTAAGGTGATATAGACCATATTAATGTTTAGTTATCTCACAGAAAGGGGTTGAAACTCAAAACATCATTCACACTCATAAATCATATTCTTGCCATAATTGGCTGGATATTATAAATGAAACTTTCGGGACCACATTGGAACTGGAGGCTAAAATATGCTTATTGGGATGTATGGAGGGGATGAATGAGCAAACAAGCACTATAGTGGTGGTATTGAGGCGTTTGTTCCAGGCTAGAAAATCGATAGTACAAAATTGGCAATCATTGAAACCACCAACATCGGCAGAATGGGTCAACGTAATAAACACAAAAGTGTGGAATGAAAAGGTAGTCTTTACTAGACAAGGTAATTTTAATAAATGTATAACATTGTGGGTGCCCTGGTTGAGTAGAATGGGGAGCCCACCCTAGGGGTGGGGAGAAAAGCCCAGAGTAGTAGTTGGAAGTTAGTCTAATAAGTTATGGTTAGAGGATAAGATAGGGAGTAGCAGCAAATAAATAAGGAATAGCAGCCCCCCCCCAGAGAGCAGAAAACGGAGATGATGTTGGTCGTAGGATACCTGTGTGAATAGTTAAAATATAGTGGGGAGGGAGGGAGGGGGAGGGAAAGGGAGGGTAGCGGGAAAAGAGGGTATTTTAACGCTAATACAATTTGATGTACATATTACACTGATTCTGTAATTTAAATGGATGTTTTGTATTGGATAAAATAATAAAGAATATTGAAAACCATGGGCCAGATTCACATACAATTGCGCCGGGACACGTAAGCCATTTAAGTTACACCGCCGTAAGCTTTCAGGTTTAGTGCTCGATCCACAAAGCACTTACTTGGAAACTTGCAGAGGTGTATCGTAAATGCGTCCGGCGCAAGGCGGGCCAAATAGAATGGGCCGAGTACCATTTAAATTAGGCGCGCTCCCACGCCGGACGTACTGCGCATGCTCATGTCGCAAATTTCCGACGTGCTTTGCGCGAAATTACGACGCGCCAACGTTTTGTGAATCGCAACGTCAAAAAAGATTTACGCTGGGAAAAATAAAAGATTTGAAAAAAATTCAAAAGCGACGCGGGAAAGACATGGTGGAGTACTTTTACACCATGTTAAAGGTGCCCTATCTTTGCGACGGAAATCTAACACTCGCGACGACGTAACGATGGGAAAAATCTTTGTGGATCGCCGTAACTCCTTATTTGCATACCCGACGCTGGTTTACGACGCGAACTCCCCCCAGCGGCGGCCGCGGTACTGCATCCTAAGATCCGACAGTGTAAGTCCATTACACCTGTCGGATCTTCTGCCTATCTATGTGTAACTGATTCTATGAATCAGTCGCATAGTTAGAAACAGAGATACGACGGTGTATCAGGAGATACGCCGTCATATCTCTTTTGTGAATCTGGCCCCAAATTCTTGCCATAATTCATTGTAAATTTCAGGTTCAAAGGGCCAGATTCACGTAGAGCGGCGCAAATTAAGTTACTCCAAACGTATGTCATTTAAGTTACGGCGCCTTAATTTTGTGTCGTAAGTGCCGTATCCACAGCGCATTTGCGCCCAAATTTGCGCCATCCTAACTTAAATCCCAAGGCGTAAGGCGGGGTTATTGCAAGTGGGAAGGAAGTGGGCGTGCTCCATTGTAATGAGCCGTGACCCCATGCAAATGAAGGGCCGGCCGTACTGCACATGCACGCACAAATCTGCACCTCACTGGGCATGCTCAGAACTTGGCTCGGCGCAATCAGTGAGATAGGTAAAAGGCCAAGCGTACTTAGTTTGAGAATCGCCCTGTGTATAAATAGCCCCACACTTCCCTTGCAAAAATACATCCCTGTTTTCCCCTTCCTAAAGCAAGTTGCTTTTGCTCTGTCGTCTGTTGGTGTGTGTTGGTGAGTGTATTGTTAGATAAAAGATTTGGAGGAGTAGTAGATTATAGTAGCTGTGTTTTTTTTCTGAGTGTTTTTTTCTGTTTGTTTTTTCGGTGTTTGTTTTTGAATTTGTATTAGCTGTCTGCTTGTGTGGTTTGATTTTGCGTGTGTTTGTTCTGTGTCTTTTTGTGTGTGTTTGTTCTGTGAGTATTTGTGTTTGTTTGTTGTGTTTGTTTTTTGTGTTTGGTGCTGAGTGTTGGGTGTTATGGCACCGAAGCGCAGGAAGTTGAATTTTTCTGTGAGAGAAAAGCAGATACTTGCTAGGGCCATCACCCATTTCGGGTGTTATTTGCATGGCCCTGAGAGCCAGGACACCCCCCCGGCCAGGAAGAGGGCGATCATCCAGGAGATAACTGATCAGATCAATGCAGGGGGAGACGAGGACCCCCAGTGGGATATCCAAGAAGATTAATGATCTCAGGAGCCTGGTCCGTGACAAGATGGCCAAGATAAGTGCCCATGCCACAGGGCACTGGAGGAGGACCACCCTGCTCCGTCAGGCTGACTGAGGAGGAATGGGCAGTGGCCCGGTGCTTCCACAGACAGCAGGTGGTGGGCCTGCCTGGCTTTGAATCTGATGATCCTGTGAGGACAGGTAATTGTGGGGTTTTTCTATCTGTTGAGTAGCATGTGTGGCTGGGGGAAGGGAATATGTGCCAAGTGTGTGGATCCTCCAACCTGTGAATGTTTTGTGTCCTCCACAGATGGCCAGGAGATTGCTGGGCCATCAGGCCAGGATGTTGCTGGGCCATCAGGCCAGGCTGCACCACCCCCAGGACAACAGGCTGCAGAAGAGCCCCAAGAAGTGCAGGAGTCCCCAGGGGAGGGGAGTGGCCACACCTCACATCATTAGAGGTTGAGGGGGAGGAGGATGAGGGGGGGAGGATGAGGATGAAGATATGGACATTGCCAGGGAAATCCTTTTGGCTTCGGATGTGGTTCCCCCTGAGGCTACCCCTGAGGCTGGCAGCAGTCAGGCCACCATCAGGGGTAGCCCCTCCCACTCCTCCCCCAACAGGCCTCCCCCCACAAGGGTCTTTCTCTCCCCTCCTCCCAGGCCACAAGACTCAGCTGCAGGCAGGAAGGCTACCCATAAGACCAATCTGCCAAGGGACCATGCCCTTCAGACCCGCCATCTGGGTCAGATCAACCGGACTTTGACCCAGATGGAGGACAGCCTGGGCTCAATTAAGGAATCACTCACTGATGTGGCCACAAACTCCTTGGCGGTCATCACATGCATTTGTGACCTGCAGACCGCATCAACAGGCGTGGCCCAGGAGGTGAGTGCCCTGACCCAGGCTGTCCACGACAACACCCGGGCTGTCCAGGCCAATACGGCAGCCCTCACACTGAGTCTGAACAGGATAGCAGTGGCCTTGGAGGGCAGGCCAGCAGGAGGACAGTCACCAGGGGAGGCTCCTCTTTCCCCTGCTTCCCCCCCCCAGGAGTCTCCCCTGGTTGGCCGTGGCCAGCCCAGGCGTAGCTCACGCCGCCGCCGTTAAGTTTGGGGGTACTTTTTATTTTTATTTTTTATTTTTTTTATTATACTCTGCTTATGATTTGTTGTGGCGTGGCGTTACTGCTCCCAAGTACCATTGGGGGTACTTGGATCTAAACCAATTAGATGTGCATGTGATGTGTCTGTGCTAGGGACCACAGTGGGTGTGCATGCATGCATTCTCATTGTGACATGATTAATGTGTGCGTTTACTGTGCAAAGATGCATTCTGCGAGGCGTCTCCTGACTGCTGTTCCCTCAGAAGAGGGGGTACCCTCGGTTACTAAAGTCACTAGTATAGTTATGAGCATGGATGCCCCTGGCATGTTGGCATACAGATTGCTGTCCTGCAAGTGTGTGTGCTCAGCTCTTCCTTAATGGTGTTGCTTTAGCTGACATTTACACGGCTGGTGCAAAGTTAGGGCACCTTTTATAAAGTGTAATTTTACACCATGAAACTAGCAGATGCGCACAGGGCGTAGCCTATGCCGCACACACTTAATTTTGTGGATCGCCTTATCTCCCTCATTTGCATCTTTGCCTATCAAAACAGTGGTGTGTCTAGCGTATTTTGCGCTCGAAGAAGCGCCGGTGTAATTCTTTTAGGTAGGATGGAAAAAAATGGATTTCAGGCGTATCTCGTTTTGAGGATACGGCGCAAAGATACGCGTGGCGCATTTTTCAATTATGCCGCGCATCTCGAGATAAGTCGACGTAAGTGCTTTGTGAATCTGGCCCAAAGTGTTAATACATATTCTCATAAAAGGCTTTGTCTATGTACTTGTAACAGGCTAAAATGTGGCACAGTTACAAAGACAAGGGGTCATCAGAAAAATGCTACGCTCTCACCCTCCCAGGCAAAGGTTGGCATACAATACAGTACAACAAATCCCCATCCCTACCCCCTGCACTTGGAGGTAGTGGGATTCCATAAACATGAACACATCCCATGT
The DNA here is from genome assembly GCF_905171775.1 of Rana temporaria. NCBI lineage: Eukaryota > Metazoa > Chordata > Amphibia > Anura > Ranidae > Rana > Rana temporaria. The sequence goes on from NC_053493.1 coordinate 226,808,403, forward strand.
TACTATATATCTTAATAGTCTCAGAATTTATTGATTAAAGGGCCAGGAGAATTCCTCCTGTTCCCTCAAAAAATACTCCACTGTTCTAATGCTTTGCTTGTGAGGTAGAATAAATGGCCTCAAAGTCTATAGCCACTAGCCAGGCATTCTCAGAAAAGTTTATTTTCCCTATAGTTTTCAATAATTCTATGGTGTCCCTTACATATGAGGATAACCCTCTTACATGTGGGATTAAATCAAAATCCATTAAACTATTATTATTATTATTATTATTATTATTATTATTATTATTATTATTATTATTACTATTATTATTATTATTATTATACAGGATTTACAGTATATAGCACTGACAGTTTATGCAGCACTTTACAACTTGAGGGTAGACAGTACAAATACAATACACTTTAATAATTGTCATAATTGTGACTGTGGATCTGTATAGTTTTTCTCAAGTAGTTAATATAATTTCCATAATGCATAATAATCAGCCATATTGTGATACTGTAAATATTTGTGTTTCCTATCATATACTTGTAGTGGGGTATCACCCTTTTCGATGTGATATAAAACACTACCATTACTGATCGTGAAGGATCTCAGCTCCCTCCTGTGGCCGAGTTGGGTTAGAGCCACCTGTTGTTTACAGTTTGTTCCGGTACCGCAGTGAATGTTGGGGAATTGAGTTCAGGAGAAGAAGAGACTCCATTTGCCCTGGCCTGTAATAAACTACATTAACCAGAGAGCAGCTGTACAACCCCAAGATGCTTTGCCTTCCGAGCCGCCTGCTAGGGGAGGTAATTTAAGGGAGAGGATGTGTTTGGCGTGCTCTCTCGGGACCGCCTCTTCAACCCAGGAGGACACTGACAGGAGTGTCTTCACGGGGAGTAGGCCACAGCTGAGGCCTACATACGCCCAGGCGGATCGCCTTTGAGAAGAAGAGACAGAGCCTCTGCCGGACTGATTGGACGAGTTTCCAGTACCCCTGCGACCTGTCTGAGAACCTGAGGCTACCGGCTAACAGGACTGTGGCTGGAGATCGGGGACGGAGTGCCACAGAAGGACAAGGCCTGAATCGGTTGGGTGAGACGGGCACTTACCCGAGAGTACTGATTGTCTTGCGGGAGGGCAGGTTGTTGATATCCATCTTTGCGGTTTGACTATTCAGGAAACTTTCAACAGTTTACTATTACCCTTTTGGATTATAAATTGTTCTTTGCGTGCCAACGCATACGAACGCACAAATGCACAAACTATTAGCATAAAACTGTATTGAAGTTTGGCCTGGGACACCAGGCCATACTGATTAGCTATAGCTATAGTACCCAATGGTTATCTATTTAGTGTTGTATATTGTTGATATTCATCTCATTGCTCGTTGATCGAGTAATCGGTTATATTACCTTATATTGTATTGTAGAGAGACGGAGAGCTGGGTGAGGCTTGGCAAGGGGGCGTTTCAATGTGTATGTTTTGTTGAAGGGGTCCCCCTTGCTGTGTGCTTACACAGGTCTGTGTGAAATTGTAGTCTAGCTCACACTTAAGCCTTATTATTGTTACTGATACTGCAGGGATCTGCAAATAGGGTATCACTGTTTTACTCATGTTCCTTTGTTTCCACCTTAAGTAAAGCATTACTTTGGTTATCTTGAAGTCTGTGTGTATCCTATCTTTCATAGTGCAGGATCCCTTCCATTTAAGGTATCCTTTAATTTGCATAATGTGTTGTAGTGTAACAGGATATTGTGTTTCCCCACAAGTTATTGGGGTCCACAACTCCCATATTACCAGTTGTGTCAAGGGAGGATTTTGAGACACTTTAAGGGGTTGATCACAGAGCGTAGACCAAAAATGAACCAGCAGCTCCTCCAGGGGTAGTGCTACACGTGGGGGCTCATCTGTGCTCGTCTGAACTTTTTTTTATACGTCCAGATCTATCTAGAGAGAGTCCTACATCTACTAGTCAAGCCACTTCCAGTTCAAGCGTGGGACCAAAATCCCTGTCTTTAGCCTCTATTAACCCAGAACTGTGTGCCTTCCTTGGAGTAATTATTGCCAAGTGCAAGTGCCAAGTGATGGCTGAGTACCGGAAGCTTAGGTTCTTCTCAGGAAGACAACCAGTGCCCTCTGCAGAAGATGGGTTTGAGGAGTGGTTAGACTGCACCACTCAGGCTTTGGAAGAATGGGAAGTTCCTGAAACCCAGAAGAAACAAAGGGTCACAGAGAGCTTAAGGGGCCCGCTTTAGAAATGATACGCAATCTCAAGCTCAGTAAGGAAAACTGTACAGCCCAAGATAACCTGAGCGCCCTTCAAGATGTGTACGGTCGGACTGAAAAGGCCACTGAACTCCTCTATCAGTTGGAGCACTGTTACCAGAAGGAAGGGGAGAAAATGTCGGAGTTCATAAGACGGTTGGACTGGATCATATACCAGATCTTACTCAAGAAGGGAATGGATCTGAAAAAGGTCTGTGAGCTCAGTACAGAACAAGTTATACGGGGTGCTCAGCCTTTAGACCCCATCGCCTTTGTTCTGCGAACCCGCCTGGCAGGGAGTGTCCTGGAATACCCTGATCTGATCCGGTTAGTCAGGGAAGAAGAAATTATGCTGGATAATAAGAGAAAACCCCAGAAGCCCAAACCCACTGCTAAAGTCAGAACCATCGGTGCCAAGGAGGGGGACAATCAGGTGGAGCTCTTGAAGGCCCAAATGTCTCAGTTGATAGAATTGGTGTCTGCCCTGACAAGTCAAACAACTAAGACCCCAAGTAGGGATGCTTCGTCAGAATCAAGGAAACCTCCCAGTTCCAACACTGATTCACTAAGGAAACACTGGAAGTTACCAATTTGCTTCAACTGTGGAGGAGTTGGACATGTCATGGAAGTATGAGAAGGCCACAGCTCAGTACCGCCAGCCAGCGGAAAACTTCAGAGGGCCCCGGTGAAGGAGTCAACCGGGTGTCCGCGGGTCTCAGTTGACTCCAAGACATTCTCTAAAAAAAGAAAGCAGCGTCGGGGGTACAAGTTCCCGCCAAGTGCCCCTGTTGTTGTCTCTGGGCAGTCAAATATTTTCCCTCCCATGACCTAAGCTGCTAAAAGGCGGGAGATCAAAGCATCCCAGGCCCAACAAGGGTTCAAACTTAATAGGAATCCACAGAAGAAAGAAGTAAAGGTACAGATGGCAGAGTCAAATAAGAAGGTGCCAAGAAAGAAGTTTCCTGTCAAATTAGTGGGGCCTTCCCCGATAGTTTCCATCCAAGTAGAAGGAATCTACGCCAAGGGCCTCCTTGACACTGGAGCCCAAGTGACTCTCCTACTGTATATAGGAGTTTCTTTGACAAACACCTTAAGCACCTGCCGCTACGCAAGCTGGAAGAGCTGGAGATCTGAGGAATCGGCACCCAAAACTTCCCTTATGATGGATACTTGCCAATCAAATTAACTTTTGACCCTCAGTGGCAGGAGAAGCCGAAATTTTCGACACTCTGTCCCCATCCACCAGAAGCTGAAAAAGGTTCTCTTATCATAGGGACTAACACTGACTTAGTGCAGAGGCTCCTGACACCTCTAGCTCAAGAATAGCATACTCCACCTGCAAGGGTACATCCAATGCTGAGGCAGGCCTACCAGTGCCTGGTTCTGGAAAAGAAAGCACCCACAGAAGGAGTCAGTAGGATCTGGAGACTGGGAAGAAGTGAAAGGATGCTGCAGCCAGGAGAGGTGACATGCTTAAAGGATTTTGTCAAGCTCAGCTGGAGGCAACCGGGCCCCTTTGTTGTTCTAGAAGTGGCCTACAGAGCAGTAAGGGGATAGAAGTGGTCCCTGAAGTGGTCCCATTGAAGGTACTACAGAGGAATCATGTGAAGGTCTCGGTGAGCATCAGAAACACCACGACCGCACCAGTGAAGGTACCAGTCAGGATGTTGCTGGGTCAAGTGAACTCAGCCACCCCAATCGCTCCATCTGATTGGAAGAAGGAGGAAGGGGGCAAAGGAATGCTGGAAAATCTCTGCACAGGGGACATGGCCCTCCCACCAGAGTGGAGAAGAAGGGCCAGAGCTCAGTTGGCCAGATGGCAGAAAATCTTTTCTAAGGATGAATCTGGCGTGGGGTGTGCAAAGAGTGCCACTCACACGATCTGCCTAGAGGAAGACAAACCATTCAGGGAAAGAGTCAGACGGGTTCCTTTAGGAGACTTGGAACATTTGCGCGAACAACTGGCAGAGCTCAAGAGGACAGGAATAATCTGGAAATCTAGAAGTCCTTATGCCTCCATGATTGTGGTAGTTCGAAAGAAGAATGGGTCCTTAAGATTGTGCATCGACTACCTATTGTTGAAACAAAGAACTGTCCCTGATCAGTATACTATCCCCAGGATAGAAGATGCCCTACAGAGTTTATCGGGGGCCAAATGGTTCAGTGTGATGGTTCAGTGGCACTTCTGAATCTTAAGCCAATTACACTTAGCCGACATCAAATTTGACCCCTCATTAATCTTACAACTGCAGCCAAACAAACCATAGCCAAGGCTTGTGTAGCACTACCCCCGGAGGAGCCGCTGATTAGATTTGAGATCGGCGTGTTTAAGTTACCTCTATACTGTGTCTAGGGGTGATGGTAGTGCTGAGAGCAATAATAGAATGTCCAGGACCGTTGGTTGACGTTTTCAAATGTTTTATTTTCCCGATCAAACACGACCAACATGTGAACTTGAGGTAGACAGGATAGGTTGGCTAAGGAAGAGCAACTTCACAGTATCAGGCTATGGATAGTCAAAGGCAGTCCTGCCCCTTTTGTAGTTGTATTCATCTGCGTCGCCACTCCAGCCAGAGTGGGTAAAAGTGCCCCTGGACAGACCTCTCTCACAGGCCTGGCAGCCAGAGCGCCACTTAAAGCTTCTGGGAGGAACAAGTCTCTGCCACCGACTTGGCTCTGATTAAATCAAGATACTAGATGAGACCTCTGCCACAGGCCTAGTGCTGAAATTGTGAATGATAGAGCGAATACTCCCAGTATGTATCTTGGGGTTACCGACTGACAGTTTAAATGTGACCTGTCAGTGTCCGGTCACCCAGATCCCAGATGGTTCGTTCAAGCCCTGTTGGATCACCTGCCTCTGGGTTCTCCTCAGACCGATCCCCCACCAAACAGCACCCAGCTTGGGATCTTCTCAATAGGAGTGGGGACCCAGTAAGTCACTGAGGCCCCTTTGTAGCAATAGTTGCTCCGGGCTATGAGAGCCCAGAGTCAGGAACTCCGCGTAGCATGCGACCCCGGCCAGGTAGGCCATAGTGGTGGGGCCCGTGATGTGCGCACACCCTAATGGTGGGTGCCGCACCTGGAACCAGAAACCCGCGAAGAACCCCGAACAACGGCCTCCGTCACAGAAATACCCCTCCCCAGCATGCCCCGTGAGGGAAAAACTTCAATTGGCTGCTGGGAAGAAGCGACTCCGCCTGGACCCCTTTGGCGCCACCTGCCGCCCAGGGATGAAACTGCATCCCTGGAGCGCAGACTGACCCACAGGACAATCCAGATTTGGCGACAGCCAAATTTAACAGATCAAAGAATGAGAGCAACATAACTCTCATTCTCCCACTAAATTTAAAAATAGCACCTGTACGAAAGTACACAGGTGCTACACTTGGAAATCCCTAACTTTGATCGTGGCTGAAGCTAAACATAGAATGCATAAGACCCTTATTTATGCCAAAATGTCAGCTATTGAGGAGGATAACATAGTGACATTCCACACGATCTGGAAACCATGGGTAAAACACTTCCTGCCTCCAGATTTTGGGCCAGATCCACGTAGCGTATCGTAATTTTAGTCCGGCGTGGCGTATCGTATTAACGATACGCAGTCGCAACTTTGAGAGGCAAGTGCTGTATTTACAAAGCACTTGCCTCTAAAGCTACGGCAGCGTAGCGGAAATCTGCCGGCGTAAGGGCGCGGAATTCAAATGTTAAAGATGTGGGCGTGTTTTATGTTAATTTTACTTGACCCAACGTAAATGACGTTTTTTCTGAACTGGGATACAGTGCGCATGCTCGAAATTAACCCGCAACAAGCCAATGCTTACGACGTGAACGTCATTCTACGCAAAGCCCTATTAGCGAACGGCTTACGCAAACAACGTAAAATTTTCAAAATTCTACGCGGGAACGACGTCAATACTTAACATAGGATATGCCTCATATAGCAGGGGTAACTATACGCCGAAAAAAGCCTTACGGAAATGACGTAAAAAAATGCGCCAGCCAGACGTACGTTCGTGGATCGCCGTATCTAGCTAATTTGCATACTCGAAGCGGAAATCGACGGAAACACCACCTAGTGGCCAGCGTAAATATGCACCTTAGATCCGACGGCGTACTAAGACGTACGCCAGTCAAATCTAGCCCAGCTTCAGGCGTATCTTGTTTTGTGGATACAAAACAAAGATACGCCGGAGCAAACTAGAAGTTACGCGACGTATCAATAGATACGCCAGCGTAACTCCTTTGTGGATCTGGCCCTTTGTTCTTTGTTGTTGCCTCAATAACTATTCTTTTTAATTATCGATCATAGCATTTCATGGACGCGGGCCACGCTACCTCCTGGGGATATCTTCCCCAATCCCTTCTCCCTCTTTCTCTCTATGACTTTATCTCTACTTTCCTATTTCATACTGTTCTATTAGTGGTGGTGGGTATTTTAGACTGGCATTATTATTTCAGTCATTATTTAATTATATTGTCCCGCATTTCTTTCTTATCGAGCCCTTTCCTATCTAATTACTTCCTTTACTTCCTTTAAGATGACCTATATTTATGGGATACTTTTTATTCCATACTCATAGTTATAAGATCAGAGAAAGTTACGTATATTTTCTGTTATTCTGGTCTTTACCTTTCATCTCTTTATTTGAATACGAGATCTATAAAATGAGAATCTTCACCCTTTTACATCTCTTTCAATTTACCTACATACTTTAACGAATACACTCTTATCAGTTTATAACGTGCCCCCACTCATGTACAGTTTGTGCCCATTTGAGGTGGATGGGTGGTCTGGAGGCATGATTTACTAGACTTAATCTACTTAAAATCTTTTCCTACAGTTCCATTACTACTTGCTATATGAATTGCTACTAGATCTTATTTGTTTATTTTTGACACTTTTTAACTGATTTGTATACTTAAATATGTGATTAATGGTTATGAATGTCTCCCATGTATGAGCTTATATGCTTTTCTATCTGTCCTTTGTATGTAAACTTTAAAAAAAAACATTGAACAAGAATTATTGCAGACCCATGTCACTGTGATACCTAAGGAAGGGAAGGATGCAACATTGTGCTCAAGCTATAGGCCCTGTACACACGATCGAACATGTCTGCTGAAACTGGTCCGCAGACCAGTTTCAGTGGACAGATCCGACCGTGTGTACAGCCTAGCAGACAGGTTTCCAGCAGACAAAAATTTTAAAGCATGCTTTAAAACTTATCTGCTGGAAACCCGTCCGTCCGACATGTCCGCTGGTTAGTACACCTAACCAGCGGACAGAAATCTCCCGCATACGTCAAATGGATTTGATGAATGCGTGGAAGTATTTTACTTCCTGGTTTGGTGATGTGGCGGCGTCAACGTCCCCGCCACGTCACCGCGATGTCTGTCCGTGGGGATTTCGGTTTGATGGTGTGTACAGCCATCAGACCAAAATCTCCCAGCGGACATGTCCGATGAAAACGGTCCATGGACCGTTTTCATCAGACATGTTCTATCGTGTGTACAGGGCCATAGACTTAAGCCCCATACACACTATGGCCCGGATTTACATACATCGGCGCATATATATGCCGCCGTAGCGTATCTCTTTTACACTACACTGACGCAACGCAGAGAGGCAACCATGGAATTCACAAAGCAAATGCTCCCAATGTTGCGCCGGCATAACGTAAATTCGTAGGCATAAGCCAGCCTAATTCAAAGAAGGTGGAAGTGGGCGTGATCCATTTAAATGAAGCGTGACCCCATGCAAATGATGGGCCGAACGAACGGCACGTGCGCCATCCCGTGGACGCATCCCAGTGCGCATGCGCAGAATCACATCAAAACTACTCCCTAAGATATGACGGATCACTGCCTACGACGTGAACGTAACCTACGCCCAGCCCTATTCACGTACTACTACGTAAACAACATAAAATACGATGGCAGGTCCCAGGTCCATACCTTTGCTTGAGTTGTGCCTCATAGATGGGGAATAACTATATGCCGGACGTAAGCCTTACGCAAACCGCGTATATTATGCGCCGGGCGCAAATACGTTCGTGAATCGGCGTATCTCACTCATTTGCATATTCGAATCGTAAATAAATGGGAGCGCCCCTTGCGGCCAGCGTAAATATGCTCCCAAGATACGACGGCGTAGGAAACTTGCGTTGGTCGGAAGAAGCCTATTTTCAGGCGTATCTAGTTCTGTGGGCACGGCGCACAGATACGACCGCGCACATTTACACTTACGCAGCGTATCTAGAGATATGTCGCCGTAAGTGCTACGTGAATCCGGGCCTATCAGTTTTCCTGAAGGTATTTTCTTCAGGTTTACCAAAACCATGCAGTGCAAGGGCCTGCCTGATTGCATACAAATTGAAACTCTTGAGGTTTGACCTCATATTAGATGGTTTTGGTAAACCTGAAGAGAAAACCTGCAGGAAAACTGATAGTGTGTATGGGGCTTAACAGCATTATTAAATGCTGATACAAACTTATATGCAAAAGTTCTGGCCACCAGATTGAAAGAGTTGATACCTGAATGGATACATGCAGATCAGACCGGGTTTATTCTGGGAAGGGAAGTTAAAGACAATGGGATAAGAACACTGCTTCTGTTGCAAAAATTGAGCGCTGAAAGGTCCCCAGTGATACACCTGTCAATAGATGCCGAAAAGGAAATCAACAGGGTAGACTGAGGATTTATGGTGGAAACAATAGAGACATTGGGGCTAGACATGCACATTTTGCTTCATTCCAAATTAAAATTATTTTAAATTCTATACTATTCTAATTTGGAAATTCGGATACATCCGAATTTCCGAATAAGAATAGTACCTCATTTAAACGAATGCAAAATAACAAAATTTGAATTTAAATAGTTTTCCAATTTCCAAAGAGAATAAAATAGAATAGAAAATAAAGGAATAGAATATATATATGCTATTGCTTTATTTTCTATTTTCTATTCTATTTTATTATTTTTGGAAATTGGAAAACTATTCGAATTCGAAAACAATTCGAAAACTTTTCAAATACGAAAACTTTTCAAATTGGAAAACTTTTCAAATTCAAAATCCTTTCGAATTTGAAAACTATTCCAAATTGTTTTAAAACATTTTCGAATTGATCTGAAAACAAATAAACAAAACAAATCTTGGAAATTAATTAAACAACTGAAACAAATTTAACTAAACAAATTAATGTAAATAATGAATCGAAACAAAACAATACAAATGTTTTCGTTTTGCACATGTTTAAGTGGGACTAGGCACAAAGATGGTTCACTGTATTAAAACATTATACAACGGCATCTGTAAAGGTAAAGGGGAGTCTGTCTCCACCCTTTGAATTTCTTTAGACCTGGTAATGGGATACAATTTGGGAATTGGATTAAAGATACATATGAACAATTACAAGACATATTGAAAAAAGGAAGATTTGCACATATTAGGAATTGAAACAGAGAAGGGAAGTAATGGTTTTGAATGAATGGAGGCATTTTCAATTAAAACACTTTGTTATAACATTAGCTCAACCAATTAGAACCAAGGAGGACTTATTACCATTTGAACAACTGTGTAATTCACAGACAGACTTAAAACATTGTATTTCCCAGATTTATAAAATATTGACGGAGATGGCAGAACTGAGAATACCTCCATTCATTGAAAAATGGGGAAAATAATTAGGATCACATTTAAAAGGGCATCAATTAGGTAAATTACTGAGAGCTGTATATGGTTTGACAACAGATATAAACACAATATAAATTAATTACAAATGCCTGGCAAGGTGGTATATAACCTCCCCCGCTAAAACACAAAAATACCAACCAGAGAAATTGGCAATGTGCTGGAGGGGGTGTAACCAAAAGGGTACTATGGCCCACATATGATGGTACTGCCCTAAGATATGGGCCTATTGGCCAGAAATATGGTAATATATATGCAAGATTACGAGCACAGATATCTCAGATTATCCTTGGTTATGTTTATTTCACAACACTAAAAACACAATAAAGCAATATAAGGAAAATGGAAAGAAACTGCGCTAAAAGAAATTTAGAAAGATGGAAAAAAAACTGTAACAAGGTCACAGTCTAATCCCTCCAGGTGCTGCGATTATCATGCAAACAATAAATACAAGAGATAAACATAAGAAAAAATATAAATCGCGCTACAACGCCCTGCTTGCTAGACACAGACGTGTGCAAGTGGATGACCTACAGTGATGAAAAGTGAAGAAGGCGGTTGCTATGTTAGGAGCGACCTCTGATGGCCACTAGGGTGCAGCATTCACCCACCGCAAAGTCCCACACCAGTGATGGTGATAATAATATACAAGTGAAAACAAAAAAAGATTAACAATATTAATAATAAAACAGACACTAGATCAAAACGACATTGCCTGAATATAAACTTTGGCTATAAATGAGTTAATAGTCCAAAATATTAACAGCAACAAGTCTGTTTAAACAGCAGATAGTGTGTCCAACACCCGTGCATCTGTGTCACATTACAGATTGGTTGTAAATGTGTCCAAAGGAAAACGTGATATCTCCTCCACCAAACGTATAAAATGGCCTCTTACCGAATTCCCATGATCCCTTATTACATGGGATCAGAAACAGCATATAATAGGTCCCAATCTCAGGCCCCGTACACACGACCGAGTTTCTCGGCAGAATTCAGCCAGAAACTCGGTCGGAGCTGGATTCTGCCGAGAAACTCGGTCGTGTGTACACTTTTCAGCGAGGAACCCGTCGAGGAACTCGTCGGGCCGAAAAGAGAACATGTTCTCTATTTCCTCGTTGTTCAATGAGGAAAGTCGGCCCGCCGAGCTCCTCGGCGGCTTCCACACTGAACTCGCAGAGGAACTCGATGTGTTTGGCACGTCGAGTTCCTCTGTCGTGTGTACGGGGCCTCACAGTTTCGGATATACGGTCCTGTTGGATCTTGTTCCTCAAGAAAATTTCAGCAGTAACACTGTCCACCCTGTTTCTGTTCCTAAGAAAAAGCTGTATGCTCAACTATGTCCTTGTATGTCCTATACCATGCATCAATGAAATTCATCAATGCTTTTCTTGCAAATAAGTAACACTGGCTCACTGTTAGCCCAGTTTTATTTTTCTTATGCTTACACATATGTATACATGCCCATATGATGTTTTTACCTATTTTTGTACAATAAAAATATTGTTTTACAATTTTATTTAGTTTCGTGCTCACCTCAGCGACTACCTTGTATATTTAAAAGTCCTAATTGTTTTAGGGTAGGGGGTACCCCCTCCCATTTTTTGTTCTTCTAATATATGTATCCAGGATGTGGATATAAGGTGTGTCCCTAGAACTGGAGGATTAAAGAAAATGTTTTATTTTTTTCAAAGCACTGCATATGCACAAATTATATGATCATGCCTATATGATCCATATAACACAGAAAATCCTTTTACGTTCAGGTCAACTTAAAAAGTTAATATTGCTAAAGGTGACCATGTACACCCATGTGCTGCACTGCTAATTGACTGAGGCAAAGAGATGGTCCAAGGAAGATTCCTACCCATTTTGTGTAAGGCCCCGTACACACGACTGGATCTATCCGCTGGTATTTATCCGCGGATCAGTTCCAGCGGATAGATCTGGTCGTGTGTAGGCCCGAGCGGACAATTTTCGGCGGATAAAAATCCAGCCGATGGATTCCCAGCGGATACAAATTTTGTAGCATGCTACAAAATCTAGCCGCTGGAATCCAGTCCAGCGGACTGATCCGGTCGTCTGTACAGACTCACCGGATCAGTCCGTCCGCTCCCATCCCTCGCATGCGTCATAATGATTCGACGCATGCGTTGAAGTATTTACCTTCCAGCGTCGCGCTCGTCGCGGCGATGGCGCGACACGTGACCGTGGATGTTTTCCGCGCGGATTTTGATCCGATGGTATGTACAAGCCATCGGATCAAAAGGAATGTTGCTATACAAAGATTGTTTATAGAATATTACAGAATTGGGCAATATATAATGTATCAAAAAACATGCAGATGTCCTTTCTTCTGTTTTGTGACATATAATAACATAATAAATCTTGAATTGTACCCAGCATTGTCGCATTGTCATATTTTCGTAGGACTATGTTGAGAAATCTTATCCAATTTCACTGTTCGCAGAGAGTGGGCATGGTGTGGGTACAGGGGAAGGGAATTAAACGCAAAAAAGACAAAGGGAAAGGTGGGGTAAACAGAAACATTAAACAGGAGTAGAAAAGATGGAGAGGGGGGCTGGTGAAGGGGGCATTTAAAGGAACCAGGGATAGGTGGGGAGAAATGAATGATGCTTTTGGTCAGCTATGGTGGGCTAAAGTCAGCTTGCACTTTGCTCCAATGCAGGGAAGAGAAGGGACAGTGATCAGTCCCCTGTGATGAAAGATTTATACTCTCGGGGTCACCTGCTGGTGGCACTGTGCTTCCCAGAGTAGGAAGTTGTTGTTCCACTGTCCACCAGAATGTGTCTCCCAGGAGCCACCAGATTCCAGTAATCAGTCTCCACCTGATGCTGGTTGCTGGGAGGGTATTTTTTCCTGCCTCTACTATAACACTTCACTTCAGTGTTTTGCTTTGCTGCCAGATACTTCTTGTCACTTATCCCGAGCCTAGATTTTGATCTTGCTCCTGTCCTGCATCCTGAACTCTGCTGCCTCTTTTCTATCACCTGCATCTCCAGTTTTTCATTTTATATATATATAGACTGGTCTCAGTTTCAGAGTGTAGGTATGCAGATTTTGCCATCCCTGCTGCTGATTCCTAACATAACACTAAAGCCTACTAACAACCAGATCAGCTGCACTTGGGAACTGTTTGCTGTCCTTTCTGTTAAGATGCAAGAAAGGGAGGCTATTTGTCATGTGAAATTGGCATAAAAAAACAAAGATTATTCCTACCAGATTTTAACCAGTTAACCACCGCCCTATAGACGAAATACGTCTACAAGGCGGTTGCTTAACTCTGGCTCCTGCACGCCCTCTGGGGCACGCACACGGGGGACCCGGCGGATCACGGTAAATTGCCTCTGATAGCGGCGGTTTACCACGTGATCGCTCCGTCCAATGATGGAGCGATCACTTGTAAACAAACCGGCGTCATGTGATGGCGCCGGTTCCTCCCTCCCCTCTCTGTACCAAACGGTACAGTGTGAGAGGAGAGGGGAGAGAGCGGATGCAGCAGCAGCTGCTGTGGGCTGGATCTGTGACAAATACAGTCACAGATCCAGCCATCCATCCCTGCCCCAACTCTGCAATACCCCACAATACTCTGCAATACCCCACAATACTCTGCAATACCCCACACTACTCTGCAATACCCCACAATACTCTGCAATACCCCACAATACCCTGCAATGTCGCCTATGGGGATTTTTAAGTAGCGAAGTTTGGCGCCATTCCACGAGCGTGTGCAATTTTGAAGGGTCACATGTTGGGTATCTTTTTACTCGGCGTAACTTCATCTTTCACATTTATGCAAAAGAATGGAGAAAAAATACTAAATTTGCTAAATTTTATAACAGAAACAAAGATTCATTAATTTTTTCAAAGTTTTTTTTGTCTTTTTTCTCTAATAGCGCAAAAAATAAAAAACCCAACAGTGATTAAATACCATCAAAAGAAAGCTCTATTTGTGCGAAAAAAAGGACAAAAATTTCATTTGGGTACAATGTTGTATGACTAAGTAATTGTCATTCAAATTGTGAGAGCACCGAAAGCTGAAAATTGGTCTGGTTATTAAGTGGGTTTACGTGCCCAGTGGTCAAGTGGTTAAAGAATTGCTCTAGTCAAATCCTGTTGGAAAGCATTCAGGTAGTGCATACCTTAGTTGATAAAAACACATTTTTAGCTTGAGAAATACAGCCTTTGGTTCAGGTTCGTTCTGAATTGGCTTTGCCTGCTACACCCTATGGCATGATGATTTCATTCATTTGCCAATTAGTGATTGCCAAATCCTTGACACCTGACATGCACATATTTAAATAGACTGGGTGTAAACCTGACACCTGCCTGTGATCCTATCTTCATACTATGCTGGACACACCACACATAGGGTAAGGCTGCATTTTCAAATCCTGCACAAAGTTATCCTTCCTATGCCTACTAAATCTAACTAATAATAATATTTCCCCTCCAGATACGCTTATTCTTGCTCTCTCTGGAGATCGCTTCCATACTCATATTCTAAACATTTAATAAGGTATTTTTTTACTATCCTTTACATTGTCCTTTTTTAACATTATTCACCCCATTGGCACCAATCCCAATATCCTTACTATTTTACCACATTGTAAACAATTATTCTCACATGAATTTAATTATTTTAGCACATGCTTATTCACACCCATCCATTACACACTATTATATATATATATATATATTTTTTTATTTTTTTATTTATTCAACTAATTATATATATTTATTATATTATACTAATTATATATATATATCTTTCACTATTTAATTATAATTATCATATATTTTTTGGCACCTTAACCCACTATTAGCCCTATATTGTAATCTTTATCGCCCTGTTACACATATAATTCTCTTTGAATTCACAATTCTATATCATTTTGATATTGTTTTATTAATCTTAACTCATGATTTCATATAACATTTAAAATATCCTGTGCATATTTATATTAATTTAAAATTCCTATGACATATCAAAGTCCCATTTTATATATGCATCATTATAATGAGCATAATGTGCATGTCTAGCGCCATCTACTTGTATAACAAGTCAATTAATCTTTATACTTTAAACATATAGTTTTTGGTATTAAATCTACTTTATATTTGAATTTCTTAATAGGCATCACTCTGGCAATTGCTTTGCTGGGCTCCCCCTCCACCTGTCCGGCCCGCACTCTCTGACTGGACCTTTGGATTTTTTTCCCAGTTATACTGTGGGTCCCTGCAGGCCACTCTTGTGGGGCATCGTTGAGGCCTTTTTGGGGGTGCTAACCACCCGTATGGAGAAAAGTAACCAGGGATCCTCAGGATTATAACCTTACTCTGGTCCAAATAGAACTGAGAAACACAATCTGTGAGTTGATAACTATATACTTTAAATTTATTTTTCACCTAAATTGTACTATGTATCTATGTATTTTATTACCATATATTTACTCTCTGTTATAGTTTGCATCATATACCCTTTCCTCCGAAGAAGACCCATATGTGGGGATCGAAACGCGTCAGAAACAACTTGACCTGAAGATCAGCCATTCATGTTGATCAGTGTCATGTAATTTTGGTGTTATATTCTCATATGTATGTGTCCTCAGTATAAACTGTACCAGAGTTCATTATTTTACGACTTTGTACTTATTAAATACAATTTTTTTACAACAAATTGGTACGTCTTTGTAATTGTTTATATAATTTTTGCTGCCTAAAAACCCCACTGGGGAACCCTTCCTTTTTTCATTACCTTTACAGGGGTGAGCAGCACTTTCCCTACCCCCTTTGTGTCCTTTTCATTTACATGATGATTTCACCCTTTCCTTCAATATGCCTCAGGTTGAGTTGCTGGTATGGTTGCTGGAAGATGACACTGCTTACTTCTTTGAGCACTGCTATACTACTATAGCATGTATATACTGTATATCCTAATAAGGATGCGCCAATCTAAGTGCAGTATGAAAGAAATTTAATTAAAAAAACTAAACACACAGCCAAATGGCTACTCACAATTAGTATGCGGTTACAGGCATTACAGGTAAATATGGTCCGTGGTCACTGGTGTCCGATATGTTCTGGTCCTCAGGGAGGTCTGCACAAGATGAGGGAGCTGTAGGTGGAATGATATGGCGCTGGAGACAACCATACAGGAGGACAGCAGACCATGCAGGGAGCCTACAGGACGGCGTGCGTCTCAGGGTGGACCGCAAACAGGGATCGTCGCACCGGAAGTGACGTGGTGTGGCCTACGGGAGCGGACCAATCGGATGACGTGTTTCACAGCTCCGCTGTTTCATGAGATCCGATGAAACAGCGGAGCTGTGAAATGCGTTATCCGATTGGTCCGCTCCCATAGGCCACGCCACTTCCGGTGCGACGATCCTAATCCTGATCCTTATCCTAATAGACAGTGTTACAACTGTCAATGTAAATTAATATAATGCACTGAATTTTTTTTAAAAGGTCTGGCAGCTGCACTTGGGAGTTTAGTGTAAAGGCATGGCCATCACTCTGAACCTGCAGGTGGAACAGAAATCCTAGCAAAAGATTTACCCTGCACTTTGTATGTTTTCCAGGAGAATATTGAGCATATGGCATCTCTGAAGAGTACAAATTGAAAGGTCTGAAAATATGTATACATATGCCTTATCAAAATCTATAGGCCCTGTAAAATATTCCACCTGGTATGCTTCTGTGATCCAGAAAATAAGGCTGGGCCTTGTGTGAGGCTGGCACAGTATTATCTACACTCCATGCTTGGCATGGCATGTGGTTGGAGCCAAAGGACTCTGTGATTGCAGGACCCTAGAGCATCTGGTTCTGGAGTATTTTTCCTTTGGCATGGGGCAAATGGGTTTATAAAGGCTGTTTTTCATTTATAATAGGCCAGTTGATGATCTTTATAAAGTTGCATCCTCACATCACCATAGTTGACCACAACATTTCTTGTGTATTTACCATTACCAAAAATATGAAAGTTTGTGCCAACCCTAATAAACTGGAAAAAAATGTGTGTCACCACTAAGTTAGTCAATCTGTTGCAGCGTGTTCTATCTCACATACTCGAGGTCCAGCCATCATTCTGTCTCAGGGTGGAGGCACCTGCTATAATTTGTTTCTTACCAGCATTTATTCTGACATATGAGGATGTTATGAACTACTGTAATATGCCTGGGATCCAGCCGCCATTCTTCCTGAAGTTTGGCGACATCAGATGTAAGTTGCTGTGACCCAGCAGCATATGTCAAAGCCTTTTATTTTTGCAGACCACTGTGTGTTTATAATGGTTTTATATAATTGTAATCTCTTGTTGGAAACTGTCCTGATGGATACAAATTAATTTTCCCTCTGATGTCCATGTCTAAAGACGGAAGAATATTGGGGCAGATTCACAGAGCAAGTACGCCGGCGTATCTACTGATACGCCAGTGTACTTTCAAATTTCCCGCGTCGTATCTTTAGTTTGAATCCTCAACCCAAGATACAACGGCATTTGGGTAAGATCCGACAGGCGTACGGCTTTGTACGCCTTCGGATCTTAGATGCAATACTTTGGCGCCCGCTGGGTGGAGTTCGCGTTGTTTTCAGCGTCGGGTATGCAAATGAGCTTTTTCTGACGATCCACGAACGTACGCGCGGTCGTCGCATTCTCTTACGTCATCTCTAGTCGGCTTTTTCCGGCGTATAGATAAAGCTGCTATTTTGCGGCGTATAGATAGACTTGCCAAGTTAAAGTATGGCCGTCGTTCCCACGTCGAAATTAGAATTATTTTTTTGCGTAAGTCGTCCGTGAATAGGGATGGACGTAAGTCACGTCGAAGTTCAAAAAATTACGTTGTTGTGACGTCATTTCGCGCAAAGCACGGCGGGAAATTTCGATACGGAGCATGCACAGTTCAATCGGCACGGGGACGCGCTTCATTTAAATTAATCACGCCCCCTACCCGCCGATTTGAATTATGCGCCGAGAGATACAGTACGCCGCCGTAACTTATGGCGCAAAATCTTCCTGGATTCGACTTAGAGCCAGGTAATATACGACGGCGTAGCGTATCTCTGATACGCTGATTCACATACAGGCGCCTATCTTTAGGCAGGCATAGCGTATCTCAGAAACGCTACGCCGCCGTAACTTAGAAAGGCGAGTACTGTATTCACAAAGAAGTAGTGCCTTTAGTTACGGCAGCGTAGCGTATATTGGGCGGCGTAAGCCCGCCTAATTCAAAAGAGGCTGGTTGGGGGCGTGTTCTATGCTAACTAATCGTGACCCCACGTATTTGACGTTTCTTACGAACGGCGCATGCACCGTCCGTGAAAGAATCCCAGTGCGCATGCTCCAAATTACGCTGCAAATCGTCAATGCTTTAGACATGAACGTAACTTGCGCACAGCCCTATTCGCGAACGACTTACGCAAATGATGTAAAACATAATAAATTCGACGGTGGCCCGACGTCCATATTTAACATTGCGTACGCCTCATATAGCAGGAGTAACTTTACGCTGGAAAAAGCCTTACGTAAACAACGTAAAAAATGCGCCGGGCGTACGTACGTTTGTGAATCGGCATATCTACCTAATTTGCATATTTCTTGCGTAAATCTACGGAAGCGCCACCTAGCGGCCAGCGTAAATATGCAACTAAGATACGACAGCGCAAGAGGCTTATGCCAGTCAGATCTTAGCAAAATTCCGGCGTATCTTGTTTTCTGAATACAGAAAAAAGATACGCCGGAGCATCCTAGAAGTTACGCGGTGTATCAATAGATACGCCAGCATAACTTCTTTCTGAATCTGGCCCTTTATGTTCAGTGGAGGCAAGAATACCAAGGTGGAGGTTCCCACATTGCTGATCACCTCTGTTTTCTTATGAACTTTATTATCTGTCAATTTTCTCTTGCACTATTTATATGGTGTAACACTACGTCACTACAGTTTTGGACTCTATCATTGATTATTATTCACTTGATTCTTTTTTTATACTTTTTTTTGATACATAAGGGATCATTTAAATTATTTGAGCACTGTATTTATTTACAAATAACCCTAATAATGTCACAGGGGCCTATTGACCAATGTTTGCACCCAAGATTATCACAAATTTCACCCAAGATTTTTTTTTTTTTTTTTATAGAATCTCATGTAAAAAATAAGTGAATTATGGGTGGAAGTTTGGTGACACGTGTGTAAAAATCATAAATAGACTATTAAATATGCACATGGCTAGTATGCCTATGTGATTGTATTCATGATGTAAATTTGGCTTTTTGTTTTTTTTTTACAAAACACAAAATCACATTTTTATCTTTGTGTCCATTATTCTCTACAAACAGATAATTGCTCTACTATTAGTCCTGAAAGTAACTTTGGTGTTTAATTTATTACAGAATAAAAATATCAATTTGTACATTCTAAAAGAAAAAGTCATCCTTGTGAAAGTAGTAACAACCCTAAAATGTAAACATTTGTTACCTGTAATTAAGGAGTAATTAAGAAATGCTGTTCAATTGTGACATGGATAAATAAATCAAATATGATATAGCAACTGTATAAATACTGTGGGTTTTAAACATTGATTGTGAAATGCTTAAAGTAAAATATCTATCATTCTTTGATTGGAATGTTTAGACTGTACTTACCTGAAGTGAAAAAGAAAAGTGGATTGCCCAAAAAAATCCATAGTGAGTGCAGTGCTTATTTTATTTTGTTTCCCTTCATCTGTTGATAAATGTTTGGATATTGAATTTCAGATCTCTGCCAATATGGACTTTTCACTGTTCTATGAAGAATCATTATATTTTTTTTCTGTAGCTTGCATTTTTTATTCTTTTCATTCTTGAGTTTCATATTTGTACAATATATTGAACTTTTAGATAAATATTGGAGATTTGTCACGGCAAGGGCAATTTTGTAAAAACATGGTAGAGAAGGAAGAGAAATATCCATATCTATGAAAGAAAAGAAAGCAAATTCAATTGCAGTTCAAGTATTCCATCTAAGAATTGCTCTAAATCTGTTTTGCTATATTCGGGAAGGCGCTTAATCCTTTTTCTTCTCCTTGGTTTCAGAGAACATTCTTAAAATGAGAAACTGTTCTTTCATGTTATGGGCTGTGACTTTTTCTACCTTAAAATATTACATAAAATGTTCCTTAATATTATATAGTTAAAATGATACTGCCTTACGCAAAACTGAAATAAATATACGCATGCAATTGTACGGAAACATATTTAATGCTTATATTGCAATTTAGACGGTATAATGTTTGTATTTTGTTGGGTGAAGAAAAAAAAGCCAGGAAAATCCTAAATATTTGTTACACTGAAACAAAATATTCATTAAAGCGGAGTTCCAGCCACAAACATTATTTTTTTTAAATGTCAGCAGCTACAAACACTGTAGCTGCTGATTTTTAATAAGGACACTTACCTGTCCAGGGAGCCCGCAATGTTCCCCCCCCCCCAGGCTGATCCGTCCATCAGATGGGGTGAAGGTACCGTGTTTCTAACCAAGGGAAACTGGCAGTGGAGCCTTGCGGCTTCACACCCTATTTCTTACAGCTCATGCGCTTGTCACGTGGTGCTTTGTGAATGGCCAGCTTGTGTTCTGGGGGACCATGCCCTAAGTTACTGAACATGTTCTCCTTATCTTTTCTATGCTAAGGGTTGAGGTATTTTAGACCTGCTCCCTTAGTGGCCTAATGCATTTCCTTATGTTAAAGTGATATGATGTAGAGAATCCCCAAACTCCTCTTCACTGATTGGAGTGATGCCTGGGGTCCAGTACTGATAATTACTTACATACAGAAGTGCATTGGAATCTTCACGTGCATCGTAACCTTTTAAAACGCTAAGCGTTGGACGCATGTTGTAATACGTCCATCCCTAGAAGCTCAACGCATTCCTTTATGTGAGAGAGAGATGATGTAGAGAACCCCCAAACTCCTGGTTTCTGATTGGAGTGACGCCTGGGGTCCAATACTGAATTCTCACATAACATAGAGAAGTGCATTGAAATCCTTGCTATCCGCAGTTGTGGTTCACTCCTGTTCACCAGTGTTGTTACAGACACACAGGTCCCAAAAGACAGGGGGGGCTCCCCGCACAAGAGGACATTAGGTATGTATTGCACCGGGGCCTGGCTGGAACGGAAGTACACCTATAGGTAGATTCAGTAATGCCCCGTACACACCATCACTTTATGTGATGAAAAAAAACGACGTTTTTAAAAACGTCACTTTAAATGACCGTGTGTGGGGGAAAACGTTGTTTTATGTCTTGTAAAAAACTACCCAAAAAAATTTACGTATGATTCAATTTTATGTGTCGTTTTTGAAAACGTTGTTTTTTACTTCACAGAAATTGACCGTGTGTAGCAAAAAACGTCATTTAAAAAGACGTTTTTACACCCGCGCATTCCCAGAAGCTAGTTATGAAGTGAGCTTCAATGGAAAAACGTGGTGAACTTAAACTCGCTTTGCTAGAACATTGTGAGAAAAACGATGGTGTGTAGGCAACTTCGTCTTTGAAAATTGAAGTTTCAAAAACGTTGTTTTTTACTTCACAGAAAATGTCGTTTTTTTTCATCACATAAAGTGATGGTGTGTACGCTGCATAAGAGTTAGGTTGGCTTATCAGTAGATAAGCCGACCTAACTCAGAATCTATGCCGACTTATGTTTAAGCGTATGCTCAAACAGAGATACGCTTAAACATATCTAAGATAAGATGGCTTGCGCCGTCCTATCTTAGATTGCAATATTTTGGATGGTCCCTAGGTGGCGCTTCCATTGCGGTCAGCGTAGAATATGTAAATGAGTAGATACGCCGACGCAGTACTTTTACGCCGTTTACGTAAGAGATAGGCCGCGTAAAGTTAGAGCTAGGCCCTATTGGAATAGTAATGTCAAGTATGGCCGCCGTTCCCGCGGCCGTTGTTTGCGTAAGTCGTCCGTGAATCGGGATTTACGTCGTTTACGTCCACGTCAAAATCAATAGGCCCGTGCGGCGTACTTAGCCGCAATGCACACTGGGAAATGTAGGTGCCCGGCGCATGCGCAGTTCGAAAAAAAAGGAAAAACGTAAGGTCAAGCCCCATTAGCATACAACACGCCCACCTCAAACACATTTGAATTAGGCGTCCTTACGCCCGCCGATTTAGGCTACGCCGCCGTAACTTAGCATGTGAATCATGTACTTGCCTAGCTAACTTACGGTGGCATAGCTTAAATGCCTTAAGCTACGCCGCCGCCGCAAAGTTAGGCATAGGTACCTGAATCTACCTATTAGTACTTAGTACTTCATTAAAGTTGGATTAGAAAAAAAATAAAAACGAGTGGTGGAGGGGTCGCCTTTCCTTTAAGACAAAGTTCTAAAAGCAGTTGGAACTCCGCTTTAAGTATGTTTTTGACTACAATTGAAAAAAATAACTCAAACCAAAAAAATATATATTACAGTATAATGGGACTATTAGGCTTGGTACACACTGCTGCGACTTGGGGTCAGACTTGTGAGATCCGAAGTCGCATGACATGTCAAATTCAATGTTTCCCTACGAGAGCCATCTTAACTGATACTACACAAGTCCCTCTGAAATAAGAAAAAATTCCTGCACTACTTTGGTCTGACTTAAGATTAAAAGAGAAGTATGGGTTTCCTTTTTTTTTGCTTAAATCTATTCTATGTGAGCTGATGATATCTAAAAATCTTTATAGCCTTCTCAGAAGTGCCGCCATTCTGTTAAAATAAAGCTAAATACCTGTGGGAGGGTCCACAGACTTTCGTACAGCGTAATACCGACAATGGTCTGGCTCTGGAGTCTGGATCCACCCCCTTCCTGTTATCTTGCTTTATTGATGTTGGCTCACTCCCGAGACTTCACAGAGCGTAGCGGCTCCCCCTCCCTTCTCCCTCTTCCCCCTCCCTTCTCCCTCCTCCCTTCTCCCTCTTCCCCCTCCCTTCTCCCCTGCCTTCTCCCTCTTCCCCTCCCTTCTCCCACCTCCAAAGCAGCATGTTCTGATCGTCAGACAAATCCAGCAAAGATAAGAGCACTTGAGTGACTAAGGTAGGAGAAGTCACTGATAGTGCTGTGTATGTAAATATCCTCTACATATTACTATCTACCGGAGTGAAAACAATGTATTTGTAAAGCAGAATACACATATGAATTAGCAGCACACAGGCATTCCATGCATTACTGGTATAGTAAAATTAAATAAAATCAGAGCTAACATTGTGAATGAATCCTTTCATTGACTATCTGGATTTTTTTATGAGACAATGAAACCTTCCGTTCACATCAACTTGTATTTTTATACTGAAGCCCAGAGCTCCTCAGACATGCACAGAGTTGTGCTCCCCCATACTTGGTGTATTACCTAGTACCCCTATAGCAATAATGTTTCCTTCATTGTAAATTGAGTATTACAGGATCACATGCCGTACAGTGCCATCACATGCCGTACAGAGCCATCACATGCCGTACAGAGTCATCACATGCATTACAGTGCCATCACATGCTGTACAGAGCCATCACATACCATACAGAGCCATTACATGCCATACAGAGCCATCACATGCTATACATTGCCAGCACATTCCGTACAGTGCATCACATGCCGTACAGAGCAATCACATGCTATACATTGCCAGCACATGCCGTACAGTGCATCACATGCCGTACAGAGCAATCACATGCCATACATAGCCATAAAATGCCGAACAGAGGCATCACATGCCGTACAGAGTCATCACATGCTTTACAGTGCCATCACATGCCATACAGTGCCATCACATGCCATACAGAGCCATCACATTCCATACAGTGTTATTACATGCTGTACAGTGCCATCACATGCCATACAGTGCCACCACGTGCCATACAGTGTCATTTGGTGGCTCTCTATGGCATGTGGTGGCTCTGTACAGCATGGGATGACACTGTATGGCATCTGGTGACACTGTACAGCATGTGGTGGCTCTGTATGGCATGTTGTGGCTCTGTATGACATATGGTGACACTGTACAGCATGTGGTGGCTCTGTACAACATGTAATGACACTGTACTGCATGTGATGACTCTGTACGACATGTGATGACTCTGTACGGCATGTGGTGGCACTGTACAGCCTGTGGTGGTGCAGTACGGCATGTAAGGGCACTGTGCAACATGTAATTACACTGTACCACATATAATGACATTGTACGGCATGTGATGGCACTGTATAACATGTGGTGGTGCTGTACAGCATGTGATGGCACTGTACAACATGTAATGATGCTGTACGGCATGTGATGACTCTATACGGCATGTGATGGCGCTGTACGGTATGTGGTGGCACTGTACGGCATGTGGTGGCTCTGTACAACATGTGATGACTCTGTACGGCACGTGGTGGCACTGTAGGTCATTTGATGACTGTACGCCATGTGATGGCTCTGTATGGCATGTGGTGGCTCTTTACAGCATGTGATGAATCTGTACAGCATGTGGTGACTCTGTATGGCATTTCATGGCTCTGTATGACATGTGATGACTCTGAATGGCATGTGTGACGAACCCAGGACTATGTTCGCTGTCAATGCTTCCTCTGTCCAGAACCAGCACTAACCAAGACTCTTTAGCCCCCCAGTCACCAGCCGTACTTGTGTACAGTGTAGGGTAAAACCAGCAAAAGACTTTATTCGAGCATGTGTTACACAGATATTTCACTTCAAAACACTTCCCCCCAACTTGGAAAATAGGGCGGGTGCAACTGTCCAATGACAATGGACACACAGGTCAGGTGTGTTCAAATTTCTCATCAGTAAACAGTCTCATCAGCAGGGGCATGCTGGAGGAATCCCCCTCCCTCTTACCTCACAGTAAACACACTTACACATCCCATAATAGTTGAGACAGCCACAATAGAACAATAGAATACAGTCACACCCCAAATCATCACAGCAAAGAGTACACAACAGCATGAGACAGCACACAATATATGCATATATACAACATTCAGTCTGACTAGCACAGATCATAGTGGGGTTCTCATTCACCCTGTGCTCCTATTAGAGACACAGGGTGATTTACACATAAGAGGGGCCCGGGGAAGCTGGACACAGAGTTTCCAGAGCTCTCCAAGGTAAGCTGAGTTGCACAAACCCCCCACCCAAAGTAAACCCTGTCACAGCATTTGATGCCACTGTATGGCATGTGATGACCCTGTACGGCATGTGATGCGTACAATCATCCTCCGATTTTCTGATGTGAGAGCTACAGCAAGCATAGTAGGCAGCTATATGCAGTGTACACACACATGCTATGTGTATTTACAGTGTGCATATCATGGCTCTGTCTGGGTAAACAGAAAGCAGTGCTATTTGCAAGTCTTGGAGACAGTACCTCAAATTTTCCTGTGTTAAAAGGAACTGTGTTAAAAACTGTTGTTGGCCTGACTGCAGAGATGGGCCAGTCAAAAAGCAAAAAGGAAAAGGAAGCAATGTTTGCTGAGATGAGAGACAGATCTCTGTGGCTGGAGAGGTTGTTACCACCTGATCGAACCCCCAACATGCCTGAACAGAGCTTACAAGGAGAAAGAGAATTGGTGTTGCCCCTAGCAACACAGGTGCAATGAGTGCACAGGTGACTGCAAGTATGGAGGGGCCACCAAAGTCTGAGTCTGCAGTGGATTGGAGCAGGCGACACCTGGCAGCACTAAACCAAGTTAAAAGGGAAGTGCATGCTGTTGCCCCTGGCAATACTGGTGCAAGCTGGCCAGCTATCAATGTGCAAAGGGTTAAGAACCAAGTGCGCTGTTTGCGGTGCAGTGAGTGGGGGCATGAAGTTTCCAAGTGCCCTTTGTCCCAGGCTCCAGCAAAGCAAAGGTATGAGAAGCCTGCTCTGAGTGTAAAGAGTGAGCAGATAGGTGCGGTTGTCCGTGACAACAAAGCAGAAATCCATACAGCCGACTTCATACGGCCTATGTTGCCTTCTGAATATGTTGAAGACTTTTTGGATGAGTTTGCGATGATTTCTTCCTACAGAGGATGGCCCAAAAGTCGCTGGGTTGAGTTGGTGCAACCTTTTCTAAAGGAGGAGTAAGGCCCCGTACTCACGACCAAACATGTCTGCTGAAACTGGTCCGCAGACCAGTTTCAGCAGACATGTTTGGCCGTGTGTTGGCCCGAGCGGACCATTTTCGGGCGGATCGGACAGGTTTCCAGCGGACAACTGTTTCCTGGACTTGCTTTAAAACAGTCCGCTGGAAACCTGTCCGCCCGGACATGTACGGTCGTCTGTACAAACCTACCGTACATGTCCTGCCGCCCGCCATCCCTCGCATGCGTCGAATGACTTCGACGCATGCGTGGAAGCATTTTAAAGGCGGGCCGCCCACGTCGCCGCGTCATTGTCGTGGCGACACCACGTCATCGACGCGGCGACACCGCGGACACGCCCCGTGTATTGTTTACGCGCGGACCTCTGTTCGATGGTGTGTATAGCCATCGAACAGAAGTCCCCGGGCAGTCCCCGGCCAGACATGTCCGATGGAAACGGTCTGCAGACCGTTTTCATCGGATATGTCCTGCCGTGAGTACAAGGCCTAACAGGTGTACCGTGGGATGTATAGTAGGGGTGCAACGGATCAAAAAACTCACGGTTCGGATCGTTCCTCGGATCAGGAGTCACGGATCGGATCATTTTTCGGATCAGCAAAAAAAAAAATTTGCAGCCTCCATGTGCCTCAAATTGCCGCCTCCCTGTGCCTCAAATTGCCGCCTCCCTGTGCCCCAAATTGCCACCTCACTGTGCCCAAATTGCCGCCTCACTGTGCCCCAAATTGCCGCCTCACTGTGCCCCAAATTGCCGCCTCGCCAGGGTGGAAGAAGTGAGAGGGCAGCCAGCAGGGCTGGATTTCCTTTCCCTGCCACCCCAAGGCCAGGTTTTGCAATGCACCCCCTCCCAACCAACCGAACCACCCCCCGGAGAATAGCAGTTGGATGGCAGGGGCGGCACGGTTAGTTCAAATATTTTTTTGTTTCTTCTTTTTTTTTTTTTATTACATTATCACTTTTTTTTTTTTGTAGCTTGTCGTTTTTACTTTTTTAATTTTTGTATAATTTTCTTATTTTTAATATTTTTCTTCTTCTTTACTTTTTAATTACTTATTTTTTTATTAATTGAATTATTTCTTATTTTTTTTTACATTTAACTTTATTGCTATTACACAAGAGAAAACAATTCCCTGTGTCATAGCAATTGAAGGTGACAGGTTCTCTTTGTTAACCCTGTCAGCTCCAAAAACAGTCCTCACAGTGGAGATGGGAAGAGCATAGCTCACCCATCTCACTGTGTGCTATTTGCAGCAGGGACAGGAGACTCGGCAGCTGGGGGAGGAGGAACGAACGGACGGAAGGCAGCTGGAGGGGGGGGGGGAACGGACGGACGGCAGCTGGGGGAGGGAGGGGGGGGAACGGACTGCAGCTGGAGGGGGGGGGGGGGAACGGACGGACGGGAGGGGGGGGTTATCAGAGCCAGCAGGGAGAAGTGTGGGGGGAACGGATGGACGGCAGCAGCACATTCTCTGCTAGAAACCAACTGAACTCACCGCCCGTATGTTTAAACGTCTCCACTCCTGCTCGTACACAGCCCCACCTCCTCCTAAGCCCACGCTGTAATAGACCAAACACATCAGCGCATTGGACACGCATTCTGTCTATCACAGCGTGGTTAGGAGCAGGCGGGGCTGTGTGCAAACAGCGGAGACAATTTCAATGTGTTTTTTTACCGCTTTGCTCTGCAGTCCCGCGGCACACCACGGATCACGTGTGTGCCGATCCGAAGTCATTGATCCGTGCGGATCACGGATCAATGACGATCCGTTACACCCCTAATGTATAGTAACTGCGTCATCAGGCAACGCAATGCCGCTTGCGAAACGCGTAGAGGCTTCTGGGTAAACTCAGGTTGGGCGGAAATACATCACGCGCAAATCCCCTGCCGCTGAACCTCACAGAGACCGAGGTGTGGAGCGCACACCGCCGGACGAAAACAACATATGGAGGAGCGTTGGTGGTTATCGGTAATGCTAGAGAGACTGGTGCCGGTCTAAGAGGCACAATACCATGTGAGTGCATTTTAAATGTTTTACATTAATAAAGCGTTTTTTGGAGCATGTTACACTATGTTGAGCCCCTTGTTTTAAGAGAATTATAGCATTACCTCACGGAAAGAGGGAAACAGTGAGCAGGCTGGAAAGAGGAAACAGACATAATTTTACACCTGTGAAATAGCATGTTGCCTGATCTTAAAGGCGATTATTACATTTGGGTCTGGTGAGTGTGCATTTTGGAAGTTGGTGGCGGTGGCACAACTGGTGGAAGATTCACTATTGATCCATTCACCCCAAGGAGCCCTCTTAAGTTTTTGGAGTTTTTGGAGTATTGGACTCTTACACATTGAATTCATATTTTTGATACACTCAGTCACTTTTGGTGTATTTATTAACCACTTCCCGACCGCCTCATGTAGATATACGTCGGCAGAATGTCACGGACAGGCACATAAACGTACCTGTACGTGCCTGCCTAGACGTGGGTCCGATCGGGACCCCCCCCGCTACATGCGGCGGTCGGATCCCCTCGGGGAGCGATCCGGGACAACGGCGCGGCTATTCGTTTATAGCCGCTCCGTCGCGATCGCTCCCCGGAGCTGAAGAACGGGGAGAGCCGTATGTAAACACGGCTTCCCCGTGCTTCACTGTGGCGGCGTATCGATCGAGTGATCCCTTATATAAGGGAGACTCGATCGATGACGTCAGTCCTACAGCCACACCCCCTACAGTTGTAAACACACACAAAGTGAACACTAACTCCTACAGCGCCCCCTGTGGTTAACTCCGAAACTGCAACTGTCATTTTCACAATAAACAATGCAATTTAACCACTTCCCGACCTCCGCATGTAAATGTACGTCCACAATATGGCACGTACAGGCACATGGGCGTTAATGTATGTCCTTGCCTATTAGAGGGTGGGGGGTCCGATCGGGACCCCCCCGCTACATGCGGCGGTCGGGTTCGCTCGGGGAGCTATCCGGGACCACGGCGCGGCTATTTGTTTATAGCCGCTCCGTCGCGATCGCTCCCCGGAGCTGAAGAACGGGGAGAGCCGTATGTAAACACGGCTTCCCCGTGCTTCACTATGGCGGCGCATCGATCGTGTCATCCCCTTTATAGGGGAGACACAATCGATGACGTCAGTCCTACAGCCACACCCCCCTACAGTTGTAAACACACACTAGGTGCACCCTAACTCCTACAGCGCCACCTGTGGTTAACTCCCAAACTGCAACTGTCATTTTCACAATAAAGAATGCAATTTAAATGCATTTTTTGCTGTGAAAATGACAATGGTCACAAAAATGTGTCAAAATTGTCCGAAGTGTCCGCCATAATGTCGCAGTCACAAAAAAAATTGCTGATCGCCGCCATTAGTAGTAAAAAATTTTTTTTTATAAAAATGCAATAAAACTATCCCCTATTTTGTTAACGCTATAAATTTTGCGCAAACCAATCGATAAACGCTTATTGCGATTTTTTTTTACTAAAAATAGGTCGAAGAATACGTATCGGCCTAAACTGAGGGAATTTTTTTTTTTATATATGTTTTTGGGGGATATTTATTATAGCAAAAAGTAAAAAATATTGAATTTTTTTCAAAATTGTCGCTCTATTTTTGTTTATAGCGCAAAAACTAAAAACCGCAGATGTGATCAAATACCACCAAAAGAAAGCTCTATTTGTGGGGAAAAAAGGACGCCAATTTTGTTTGGGAGCCACGTCGCACGACCGTGCAATTGTCTGTTAAAACGACGCAGTCCCGAACTGTAAAAACACCTTGGGTCTTTAGGCTGCATATTGGTCCGGGGCTTAAGTGGTTAAATGCATTTTTTGCTGTGAAAATTACAGTGGTCCCAAAAATGTGTCAAAATTGTCCGAAGTGTCCGCCATAATGTCGCAGTCACGAAAAAAATCGCTGATCGCCGCCATTAGTAGTAAAAAAAAAAAAATTAATAAAAATGCAATAAAACTATCCCCTATTTTGTAAACGCTATAAATTTTGCGCAAACCAATCGATAAACGCTTATTGCGATTTTTTTTTACCAAAAATAGGTAAACGAATACGTATCGGCCTAAACTGAGGAAAAAAAAAAAATTTAGATATGTTTTTGGGGGATATTTATTATAGCAAAAAGTAAAAAATATTGAATTTTTTTCAAAATTGTCGCTCTATTTTTGTTTATAGCGCAAAAAAAAAAAACGCAGAGATGATCAAATACCACCAAAAGAAAGCTCTATTTGTGGGGAAAAAAGGACGCCAATTTTGTTTGGGAGCCACGTCGCACAACCGCGCAATTGTCTGTTAAAGCGACGCAGTGCCGAATTGTAAAAACCCCTTGGGTCATTTAGCTGCATATTGGTCCGGTCCTTAAGTGGTTAATTAATTTTAGATTTAATAATGCTGTTGGTTTATTTATTATTCGTATTATTTATATAATTAACATTATTTTGCACATTCATTGTATACAATTGTGTTGCTAGCCGTGATTGGTCACAGCGATCACATGGTACTGGACCAATCCTGGCTAGTCTGTGCCATGTGATCATCTGTGCCATGTGAGACAAAACAAACTAAAAAAATTCAGTAAAATGCTTGCATATATGAAATGTATTGCTATATGCAAACACAATGTGTAAAATGTTTTAATAAAAATACTGATCACTTCCCCAGGGTAGTACAATGTTACTATGGTAACATTACATTGTTCTGGTCAAAGTGTGGTAAAAAATAAATAAATTGTACTGCCACCAGTTAGTGTTCCCTGTTCAACCACCACACCCGTTATACGCCGACACTGTACTGCACTGACAAAAAATTACAACTTAAAAAAAATTGCCATGCCTCTTACTAAATACCTTGGGGTGTCAAAATTCCAAAAAATGAGTCATCTGGGGGGTATCCATACTGTCCTGACATTTATGGGCCTCAAGAAATTAGATAGGCCGTCAGTACATCAGGATTGATTAATCTTCAGATATATACAGTACCAAAGTTTGTGGACTCTATACATTTTCTACAGACTAAATAATATACATTGATTTGGGTTATTTTCACCAAAGAAATGTAACAGAACACATTTTGTCCTAAATCTATGAAGAAAGATTATTTGCAAAATATTATAACAGAAACAAAGAAAAACTTGTTGTTTTTTTCAATTTTTTTGGTAATTTTATTATTTATTTAGCAAAAAATAAAAACCCCAGTGGTGATTAAATACCACCAAAAGAAAGCTCAATTTGTGTGAACAAAATAATGACAATTTTGTTTGGGTGCAGTGTAGCAAGACTGCACAATTGTCATTCAAAGTGAGACAGTGCTGAAAGCTAAAAATTGTCCAGAGTAAAAGTGCCCAGTATTGAAGTGGTTAAAGACTAAGTCCACTTTTTTTTTCAAAATTCCAGCTGCCCTATGTACCAATATACATTAATGTATCTTTATTGCAGAAAATAAAAAATCTTGTTTTAAATTATAGAACAGGATTTACCTCAGCCTCCAGTGTCTCCTATTGAAAACTCCTCTATTACTACCTGCTGCCCATACTGGTATTTTGTATTTGGAATGGAAAAACTGTTGGTGTACTAAAGAAGTAGTTCAGTAGCTGACCTTATTAACACACACCCTGCACCCCCCTCCCCCCTCTAGTAGGTTGCTCTTGCCCACCTCTGCAGTTTCATGCTTCTCCAAATAAGAAATTTCAGTCAGCATTAATCTCACTAAATACATAGGCCCGGATTCAGGTAGATCGGCGCATCTTTCTGCCGGTGTAGCGCATCTCATATGCGCTATGCCGACGTAACACAGAGAGGCAAGCAGAGTATTCACAAAGCACTTGCTCCCTACGTTGTGCCAGCGTAAGGTAAATTATTTGGCGTAAGCCCGCCTAATTCAAAGTAGGTGGACAGTGGGCGTGATCCATTTAAATGAACCGTGACCCCATGCAAATGATAGGCCGAACGAACGGCGCATGCGCCGTCCTGTAGACGCTTCCCAGTGCGCATGCTCAGAATCACGTCGGAACGAATGCCTAAGATATGTCGAATCACTGAACGTAACCTACGTAACCTACGTAAACAACTTAAAATACGACGGCTGTTCTGTGCATGGGATGCGCCTCCTTTAAGTGGAATAACTTTACCCTGGACGTACGCCTTACGTAAACGGCGTATATTTCTGCGACGGGCGCAAGTACGTTCGTGAATCGGCTTATCTCCCTCATTTGCATATTTGCAATGAGGCGGCCAGCGTAAATATGCGCCCAAGATACGCCGGCGTAGAAAAGTTACGTCGGTCGGAGGAAGCCTATTTTCAAGCGTATCTAGTTCTATGGGCATGGCGCATAGATACGACGGTGCACATTGATACTTACGCGGCGTATCTGTAGATACATCGGCGTAAGTGCTACGTTAATTCAGGCTATAGCCATCAAATGTTTTGCACCTTCTTCTTGCATTGACCGTTCATTTGGCAGAGTGTGCAGGGGCTGAGTGATCACATGACATCCTATGTTGAGCTGAGCTGTAGCATTGAAAACAGAAGTGTGACTCTTGAAAATATGTAAAGCTCACCATACACTGTACAATCTGTAATGCAGGTGGCCTGCCTAATTGGATGAAGAGTGATTGGATATATAGGTGTGTCCTCCTATTATATAGTTTTGGTAAATCTAAAGGTGATTGTACAAAGATTGTACTATCTAATTGTATAGTGTATGGCCACCTTTATACACCTAAAATGAACTAGTTGCACTAGTTAACCCTGACATTTATTAGAATAATCCATGTGAAAGGCATGACTGGTCTTGTAGGGCTGTAGAATTTGTGATGTATAAATTAAAAGGAAATTACCCTTTCAAATGATTATACAAATATTATATATATTGTTTTATAAAAATACTTAGATGTGGTTAAAAAAATAAATTAGGATTCTGAACATTTTGCCAATTCCACCTTTTCTGTTTACTGTAGAACAGTTTTCATAAATGTCTGTCAATGTGTCTTTAAGCCAGCTAAAAGGAAGTGAGCTATTTGCATAACTGTGCCACATTTTCCTTTTAGATAAGCCTTTGTTCATATCATATACTAATTCCTTTTTTGTCACAATATTTTAGCCATCGACTAAACATGACACTCATTGTCATTAGACTGACAAAGACAAATCATTGCTAGAATGCATTATATGAAGTTAATAAATGAATTACTCATCTTTGTACAATAATGGACATTTAATAGGGGTAAGCTGCTGGAAATTGCTTTCTGGCATAGAGCTGCATAGTAAACACAGGGCCAACTTGTCTCATTATCTTTACCATTAATTGTGCAGCTAAAAGCTTGAGTTAATGAAAAACAGAAACTGCAAAAACAATCAAATATGGGGACTGTATTGACTGCAGTGAGATAATAATCATTGGAAGACCTATACCAAGATAACCACTCTGCAAGAAATTAGATTTAAAGAGGTAAAACAGATGCAGCAAATAAAACATTTCATCAGCATTTTGCATCATAAAATGTACATCTTTGTGTAATTAAAAATGTCACTGTATGTGAAAAATGCAGCTTAATCCAACAGCTTGTTTTTAGAACTTCTAAAGTACCTGTAAATTTTGTGTTATAATAATTTTATAAATAAACAAAAGGAATATTTTATACATAAATTACTGATATGCAATCCTATTTCATCTCTGTATGTGGCATGTGTAATTGTAAAATTAGGTGTTACATTTTTAATGTGGTTGCGGTTGCTGAATGAGCTGTCAAGTGTTCATGCTATGCATCACCAATGAGACAAGTGGGTGAAATCAAATTTTAATTAGAGAAGCATACATAATGACTACAAATAGTATAATTACTTCCACTCCAAGGTTTTGACAATGGCTGCTTGTAATCTATGTAAAAATAAATCTTGATCTTACAGCACTAGGAAAAAGGTAATAAATTAACATCAGTTATGTTTTTCACATAACCTTAAACAGTTAATATTAAAGTATTTAAGAAGATATGACTGTTTGAAATAAACAACACATGCCTTGTTAGCTTCAATAATGTGGTGGCTGGTGGTAAAAAAAAAATTGGGAGGGGGGCGGGGCAGCAATCAGTGCACCCACCCCCTCGGGTCAGGCCGGTCGGTGCACTTACCTCAACCACGGGTGGCATCCCCGGCTCTCCTCCGTGGGCATATTCTTCCCCTGCTTTGTAGCTTCCGTCTCCTCCCTCCTCCTTGGCGACCAATCAGAATGCTTCTCCTTTCAGACAATCAGGAAATGCGTCTCACACCCTGATTGGCGGAGGGACGATTCAATGTTAGAATATTAATTCGCTATTCTAACACACCTGGGTAGGCTCTGAGTGCAATGCTCTGTGTCCGAAGCCCAACCTATTTTTGAAACCTTTTAAAAAAAACGCCACTATAATTCATGCACCCGGCATCCTAAAAGGGGCTTGACGCACGAATAGGGTTAGGCGGTGGCAATGGAAAGGGGAGGTGGAGCCTGTGTTCCCTTCATGGATTGGCCACCCCTGTTCAACATATTACTGTTACCATGTAGATATCTGACAAAGAGGATGTGTAATCAAGATGAAGTGAGAGTAATATCTAGTTTTTTAAAGTATATCTTAAAATTTTGAATAGATCATGGAAGGGGAAAACTAATGTCAGTTTTTTTGGGCCCTGTGTCTCAGACAGATTTACCTTCACTCTCTGTCCTGAAGACTTAACATGAAGTTAAATAATGCATTTCCCTTTTAGCTGTCACATAAACAAGTTCCCTTGTTAGCCCATGGGAAGATTTACCTGGCAACTGAAAATTTGGTATTTATCCTCATTTGTTTATTTTTTCCAATAGATTTTATTGAAGGAAATTGCAATACAAGATATCACAATAGTGGTTATAAATGTTCTAAAAACAGTTTGAATAACCCAGTAGTCTAGGCAATTGTGAACATGGGTGGAATTATATAACAGGGGTAGGATAATACATAAAAAAAAAACTACCCTACAATGCCGAGATAACTGGATGGATCAACTTGGGGGGGTCCCTAGGGAGCTACTGGTTGTAACATAAGAGGAAAAGGGGGTGGGATGAGGGGGGAGCAGACACCAATGTGTTGTACAAAGAGAAGAGAAAGAAATAAAGAGAGAAGTAACTAGAGCTAGGCTACAGTTGTGGGCTGGGTGCACTCAGGCGAGGTGTTTGGTAGTTGAAGTAGACAGTGGTGGAAGAAGGTGGTAATGTTGGAAGACATCTAGAGCATTTGATCCCACTGGTGTGGGGATATTGTGGGGAGGGTCCTCTTCTTCTGGAGTTGTAGTGAGAGCCCCATAGTAAGAGAACAAAAAAGTCTGGAATTCCTCTTGTGATAAGGTGGATTGCATTAAAGCCTGCCATCTGGAATAGAAGCATGGATTGGAGGTTTCTTGATTGAAATCTGTGTTGAGTTTGTCATTGTCCCAATGGTCTCTAGATGAGTGGAAGCATGATTCATGACACATTTGCTAACTCCTGCCAACTGCAAGCTGATGCATTTCCTGCCCTGTTCATATGAGTACCTGATGCACCCTCTCTTGCCTCCTGCCAGCAGTTCATTACCACTGTGCCTACCACCTGCAACTTCCCCTCATACCCTTTGCCTGCCTGCTATTGGGTGTTGTTCCTAAGGCCATGTGTGCAGCACTGTATGCTGTATCCATCAAATTAGGATCTATTACATAGCCAAATTACAATGTGGTGTTAATATTTAATTGCTGTTTCATACCTCCCAACATTTTGAGAATTGAATGAGGGACACCTACTAACAAACAAATGTTGGCAAAGGACACATCCCTTGCCACACTCCCTTAAAAGACAATTAACCCCAAAAAAGGTTAATTTAATCCACAAGCCTTTTTTTTACCACTACTATTCCTTTATGTTGGCGTTTAAAATGTACAAATGCAGCAATTTATAAATTGGATGTAAGGTTTAGCTCTGGGAAACACTTTTTGAAAGATAAAAAGTGCATTTTATATACAACATATAAATCAGACCAAAATGAGTGACACATGAAGGGGGGAGAGGGACAGAGGGAAATTGCTCCAAATGAGGAACAGTCCCTCCAAATCAGGGATAGTTGAGAGCTATGCTGTTTAATAAGATGACATGCTAAATCTTTCATAAATTGTATCACTGTTTCTCAAAAGACTTTCTTAATAGGAAATACAAGCATACTGTTAAAGTGGATGTAAATCCACTCTCATCCTTTCTAAACTACTGCCATAGTGCTGATCTATAAGGATATAAATGCTTCCTGCATGTATCCTTACCTGTCAAATGTCTCCCCACTGTCTGTTATGGGACCCGAAAAACTGCAGATTCTGTGGGTGGGTCTGTTGTCTGAAGCTCTGTGGCTGGAGTTGTGATGTCAGTAGACTCCCCGCCCAGCTCTACACTCCCCTTGTCAACATGCATTTTCTCTTGTGTATTTCTTACACTAAATTCTGCTATGATCACTAACATCCAGTCAAAATCCAGAAAAGTGACCACATGACTTCAGAAAAGGAGTGGGGGTGGGAATTTAAAAATAATGCTTGTCTCCAGGCTAGTGCATGAGATATGTAAATAATCTGATGGTGCAACTGTGATCAGGTGACCTCAGACACATACATTGCAATATAACAATCAGATCACTCAAGCTTCTCCTCTGCCCAGCTCTCACTAGATGCATCTAACCTAAATCAGATCACTTGTCTGTGTATATTCTGCTTTCACTGCAATATACATGCATTTCCTCATCCCACTGAACTGTGGATCACACCCCATGATGAGAAACATCCAGTCAAAACACAGTAAATGCAGCCAATCCTGGGAGAGCTGGAAGGGAGAGTTGCAAAACTACAAGTCCCATGAGGCATTGCAAGGCTAACAGTTACAAGCATGACTCCCACAGGCAGAGGCATGATGGGACTTGTAGTTTTGGAACAGCTGGAGGGCCGCCCGTTTGACACCCCTGGGCTAGTGCATGAGATATGTAAATAACCTGTCACTCACAGCAAGGGGGCGGGATGTTTTTTTCTCTGTAAGTTTGTTTTTTAACTGAACAATAAAAGAGGATTACTCAGAGCTGGATTAACTCTGTGTGGCAAGACTGGGCACAGATGATAGGAAATCTTTTTTTTCTTCGAGTTTACATCCAGTTTAATCCCACAAATCACTGTAAAGTAATTTTTATAGTTTACACCCTTTGCTGAAATTTAGGGCCAGATTCACAACCGAGATACGATGGCGTATCTCCAGATACGCCGTCGTATCTCTGAGTTGCGCCATCATATCTATGCGCCCTGATTCTTAGGATCAGTTAAGCATAGATTTCCCTTAGATCCGACAGGCGTAACTGTGTTACATCGTCGTATCGTAAATGCATATTTACGCTGGCCGCTAGATGGCGCTTCCGTCGAATTCCGCGTCGAGTATGCAAATTATCTAGATACGCTAATTCACGAACGTACGCCCGGCCGATGCAGTACATTTACGCCGTTTACGTTAGGCTTTTCCCAGCGTATAGTTACCCCTGCTATATGGTGGCATAAGTGCGGCGTACCAATGTTAAGTATGGTCGTCGTTCCCGCAACGAAATTTGAAAATTTTACGTTGTTTGCGGAACTCGTCCGTGAATGAGGCTGGACGTAATTTACGTTCACGTCAAAACCAATACGTCCTTGCGGCGTATTAGGAGCAATGCACACTGGGATATTTCCACGGACGGTGCATGCGCCGTTCGTGCTAAACGTCAATCACGTTGGGTCACACAACATTTACATAAAACACGCCCCCCTGTTCCAAATTTGAATTAGGCGAGCTTACGCCGGCCGATTTACGCTACGCCGCCGCAACTTACGGAGCAAGTGCTTTGAGAATACAGCACTTTCCCGTCTAAGTTGCGGAGGTGTAACGTAAATCGGATACGCTACGCCGCCGCAAAGATACACGGATGTACCAGAATCTAGCCCTTAAAGTGTATGTAAAGCCCAACTATGAACATCTTTCATTCACCATAAAGGAGAAGATTCAGACTGATGAGGTCATCTATCTTTTCTCTCCCATCAACATGTTTAGCATAAGGATCCTAAAACAGTGTCCTTCTATAATACGTGTTATACACACTCACTTATATCTGTTTTAAAAAGAATACAACCAGAAATGTGTGTGCAAAACTATTATTATAGAAGGACACTGTTTTAGGATCCTTACATGCTGCTGGGGGTAAGGAAGTGAAAAATAGATGAACTAGATGACCTCATCAATCTGATGCTTCTCCTTCAGGGTCCATTCACTGGCTGGAGGCAGGGAGGAGACCTAGTTATATTATTTAATCACAGTAGAGAAAGGACAGGTCTCCTAACTAGTTTTTCTGTCTGGCACTGCTCTGTAAATCCCAGGGAAAAATAAAAAAAATAAAAATACCTTTGTCAGGTGAATAAAGTTTTTTTCATAAAATGTATTTTATCTGTATTTTTAGCTGTTTGGCAGGAGTCCAGTTTAAGATCTAATGTTTCAACAATATCTTAAACTACAAGACTCATATTATTACAGATGACAAACAATTTCAGCAATTAACCTCCCCGGCAGTATGATTGTGTCAGGAATTTTGTACCAAAAGCGGTACAATTTTTTGCATGGAAATTTGGTGTTATGTATTGTAGGCCTGCAATGGGATTGCATGCAACCCACGCCCCAAGACATTAAACAATTATAAGAATAAATCTAATGACTTCCAAAAATATAACTTAAATAAGAAAAAACACACAGAACAACTATTGGCATAAATAATGGCTGTGGCACTTTATTGGTTTGCAATAAATTAATAAAATATTTTCAAATTATTTTATTCAATCATAAAAATTCCAGTAAAACTAAATCTATCCAGAAGCTCAGGTATTAGAAATTAAGCCATAAAATATTAAAATAACATTAAAGTTCCCCCTAGAAATCCAGGGTGACTATCATACCACATACGTGCCAACGACAAAGGAGGGAAGGGAGGGTAGCTCTTTGGCTAAAGGCTTGACCAACTGTAAAAGTTCCTGTCAGACAGAAATATTTATAGGTTCCTGAATATTAAAATAACATTAAAGTCCCTACAAGCCAGAATTGTGTTTTTGTAAAAAAAAAAAGATAGCCTAACCCATAACCACAACCATTTCTATGCAATTCTGCAAATCAAGATTAAACAGGTCAATGCCAATGTCTGAAAGATGAATTCCCTCTTGTCTGTAAAATTCCAGAATGCCCCCTTCTAAATCTAATTGCCTATAAGCAAAACCCCCAATGGAAGGTAAAAACGTGGAAATCGCTTGATTAATTCTTTTTCTAATCTTTTCCATAACTCCACTATGTCCTGAAGAGAACCAGCACAATCTCGGCAATAACCCAGAAAAAAATTATGACTATATTAGGGGAAATCAACTTAAATCTATGCAAATCCTGCTTAATCTGGAAAATCAAATCAAGTGTTCTAACCTTGCATAAATCATTTTCATCCTACATGAATGATTAAAATATTGGGCAAAGGCCATGCAACAGCTAATCGAGCTAGTATATTAAAGAGATGGCACCATCGAAAACCTCTAATGCCTTTCCATAATACAATAAATTCATCCTGAGGCATCGATAAATTTTCAGTATAAATATGTTGAGCAGCTTGTTTCCTTGCCCAATAAATGTAGGAGTGTCCAACGATCCAGACGCATTTCCTGAGCCCTAAAGAAATCAAATAAACAAATTAGGGCAAATGTAGGTTTTAAAACAATTGAAACCCCACCTACCTCATCGGACATACCACTTTGAGCTGCCACCGAAGCTGCACCAATATGAAAAGAATGTGAGGTAAACTTAAAATTCTCTAAACCCAAGACACCAAGACATTTCTTTAATATAGCATTAAACTGAAAAATGGTAAGAGGGTTACCATTCAAATGTATTAAAAATAAACCCTCTAGCTGGGGGTGAATGGCTGCATAAAGACGCAGCATCGTCAATGGACAAATCCTCTCCTGAACACCAGGAGACAAGACCAACCATTGACCCTTTCCCAATTGATCAGTTTTAGATCTATGTATAAAAATCCGAAGTGCATCATCCTCAAAAACGCTGTGCTCCCTTCTCAACCCGGATAGACCCATTTTATTGCTAGGGATAAGCTCTGAAATCCTTAACGCTCCGAAAAAGGAAAGAACAAAAGCAGATCTAAAAAGTAAGGCCTCAAAATTAGAAAAACAAATAGAAGCAGTACTCTCACAGATCTGAACCAAAATATCAAAATATCAATATCAAAAAATATCAAAATATCAATATCAATAAATATCAATAGATATTGGTCTACTACTATCTGGTATGTATTTCTCTCAATTTTCTAGCTACCCTAACATCTGGCCAGGCATCACAGCACCAATGCTCTTTCCATATAGTCACAAAGCCTTTAGAGCCTGCAGCGTCTGTAAACAGATGAAAATCAGCTGCAAAAATAAATGTATCCTGAAAAAGGGAGCGACCATTGAATTCATTCAGAAATCTTTCCCATAAAACCAGATCTTCCTTAAGAGATTCTGTTAAACAAATGTGAGAAAACAGTAGAAGTAGAAAAGTATAGGCTCCTGGAAAATATCCGGCCTACAGGCATTTTCCTGGATGTGAATGCCTACAAACCTAATAAAGATTGCATGTCTCTTAAAATAACTTTCTTCTTACGCAAAAAGGAATAAATCAGGTTTTTTATTTTAATTAATTTCTGAACAGGGAGCCTAAATTCCATTAAAGAGGTATCAATGGTAATAC
Organism: Rana temporaria; assembly: GCF_905171775.1. NCBI lineage: Eukaryota > Metazoa > Chordata > Amphibia > Anura > Ranidae > Rana > Rana temporaria. The sequence goes on from NC_053493.1 coordinate 226,849,293, forward strand.
CTAGAAATTCAATGACTGAGCAAGGAAGAACAGTTTTTTCAACAGATAAGGGTACCCCAATTTTTTTGACATGTCCATAAAATAATTTAACAGGTTTAAGCAGATATTGGAATCTTTTGGACCTATAAATAGAAAATCATCCAAATAATGGACAATTCCCTCATGACCAGACCATACTGACAGCACCCAATGTAGGAAAGAGGAAAATTCCTCAAAATAGGCACAGGATATTGAACACCCCATTGGGAGGCATTTATCAAAGAAATAAAAACCTTCAAAGAAAAAACCTAATGAATTTAAAGCCTCTGGTGCTATTGGCAAAAGCCGAAAAGCTGATTTAATATTCTGCCTTTTCCAATAAGGCCCCATGACCATAAGACCTCATTTTTAAAATTGCATTCTTAAAAGAAGCATACGATACCGAACAAATGGAATCATCAATGTCATCATTTAAAGACTTACCAAAAGGAAACGGTAAATGATGAATCAACCGATATTCATTTGGTTCTTTATTGGGGACTAAGCCTAATGGGGATATCCTAAAGTTTTCAAAAGGAGGCATAAAGAAAGGGCCAGCAATCCTACCCTTAACCAATTCAGTTAGCAATTTATTCCAAACCATTCCAGGATCCTCATAGACAGATTTTAAATTCCTTACTATTACACAGCCTTTACCCTGAAATGAAGGTAAAGGAAAACCTGAATAAAAACCTTGAGTTAAAAAATTATCTTTCTTCTTGTCTGGGTATTTGCCCAGCCACTGGAGCATATTTCCCAGGTTCACTGGTGTGTGAGCTTTTGCTAGCTGGCTCTCTGCGAGATTGCATTGACGCAATCCTTTTATAACATTTGACGACTGGATGGGATCCCATACAAAAAGAACACTCATGCTTGTATCTGCAAGAAGTGTTCCACGTGCACTTCGACTCATTATAAGAGAAGCAAAAACCCTTCTTATAAGCTGTCGACATGTTACTTACCCGATTCTGCCTAGGAGCAGGGGTTTTCTGCGGAGTAATTAAGTTGAGCCACAACCCAACATCTTTCATACCTAACTTAAGAGTGGGATGAATAGCCAACTTCTGACGGAACGACTCATCGTATTGAAACCATCCAATGCCACCAAAATTCCTGTAAGCCTCTAAGACTTGCTCAAGATGTTGGAACAAACCTCCACATAATTCAGGTTTCTTTTCAGCCAACACACTGGAAAAAATAGTCTCCCTGCAACCAGTTAAAAAAAGATCTAGGGACACATTTATGCTCATCATTCTTATCATCAGATTTCTTATCATGATGGAAAGAAAAATCCTTAGCAGAAGGAAGAAGAGAAATAACATCAATAAAATCTGCTTTCCAATTTTTTTCTTTTAAATTACTGGGTAAGTAAAAACCTAAAGGAGAAGGCCTCCTTAAAAAGATTCTCAGGAACTGTATTCTTTGTGCCAGTTGAGTTAACTGATTGTACACTAGTGTATAAAATGAATATAGTGACTCCAAAAAACTATTTCAGTGTCAAAAATATATCAAGCAGCACTAAAGTGAATAAGTGTATAGTTTGCACAAACACCAGGTGACCAGGTGGTTCAAAAGATTTTGGATCCACCTAATCAACGATTAAAAATTGACCTTAAGGGTTTTTTTCCATGTAAGAAATGTATTTGCTGTCGAACAGTTAAGGTGCACAATAAAGGAAAAAAGGAGATAATCGGGACCGATGGCAAAACGTTTGAACTAAATGAGTTTATTACATGCAATTCATCCTACGTCGTATATCTGCCATGGTGCCCATGTGGACTCCTATATGTTGGAAGAACTAAAAGACTTCTGAGAATTCGCATTGCTGAACATCTAGCCAACATAAAAAAGGGTTACAAGTACCATAGCGTGTCGGTACACTTTAAAGAAAAACACAATCAGGACCCTACACTTGCCCAAATCTGTGGCATAGATTGTGTGTATCCTTGGAGGGGGTCCAATAGGGTTAGAGATCTATCGCAGCGTGAAACGCAATGGATTTTTCTTTTAAAATGTATTTTCCCACGAGCATTAAACATAGAATTAGACTTGAATTGTTTCATTAATAATTCCTAAGGGATTGAAGCTTATATGTGGGTACCATTCTGCTGGTGTTCGCGTCAATAGTTTATTTTAGAATAGTTCTCGAGTTCCTTCTTCACAATATAAGTATATAGTGATTATAGGCGATAGTCTAACTGTGTCTATATTACCTTGTGACATGTTAACACAGGAGTGTCAGGCAGTTGTGACATCCATCACAGGTCTTGAGGATACAGATTTAGACTTAAATCGCATAACACTTTACCTATATCAACTCTACATTTTACTTTCACACTAATGTATTATTCAGTTCTCATCCAATCCTATATATGTGAGGGTCAGACTATGAAATTTTATGAAATTTTACATTGGGATTTGTGAATTTTATTAATTATTTTATTTTTTTTATTTATATTATTATAATTATTCAGTAATGCATACTAATTGGTTGCACTTACTAGTAATTTGGTATTGCTCAGTCATTTGTCATTTGTCCATAAGTTTATTGTTTTGTGCATGTCACAATATGTCTTTAGCATAAGTTCATAAAATTATTTTAGATCAATGTTACACAATAAGTGGATTGTGCCATGTGCTAGTGATGTGCTAGTGATACGTGTACTGCACGTATCCTCTGTAGTTTGCACCTAAAGCTACTTGGTGTGTACTGCACGTGTCCTCTGCATTTTGCACCTAAATCTACTTGGTGTGTATTGCCCGTGTCCTCTGCAGTTTGCACCTAAAGCTACGTAGTATGTGTACTGCCTTTGTCCTCTGTAGTTTGCACCTAAAGCTACTTGGTGTGTACTGCATGTGTCCTCTGTAGTTTGCACCTAAAGCTACTTGGTGTGTACTGCACGTGTCCTCTGTAGTTTGCACTTAAAGCTACTTGGTATGTACTGCATGTGTCCTCTGTAGTTTGCACCTAAAGCTACTTGGTGTGTACTGCACGTGTCCTCTGTAGTTTTCACCTAAAGCTACTTGGTGTGTACTGCCCGTGTCCTCTGCAGTTTGCACCTAAGGCCACTTGGTGTGTACTGCTTATGTCCTCTGCACCTAAAGCTACGTAGTGTGTGTACTGCTTTTGTCCTCTGCAGTTTGCACCTAAAGCTACTTGGTGTGTACTGCACATGTCATCTGTAGTTTGCACCTAAATCTACTTGGTGTGTACTGCTCGTGTAGTTTGCACCTAAACCTTTGTCCTCTGCAGGCCATTAGTATGTCTGGAAGGACAACAAGGAGAGGCAGAGAGTCATGAGGGCAAGCAGGCTCTGCGTCTAGAGGCAACAGTGCTGGTCGTGGACACGGTGCATCCTCATGAGCACGTGGCCATTGGACACACTCGTCCTTGTTTTCGGCAGCTGGCCGTGTTGAGCCGCAACATGCCGAAGACTTGGTAGAGTGGATGACCAAGCTGTCCTCATCCTCCTCATCCTCTCTCACTCAGGCTCAGGGTACTTTTTCTGGCAAAGCAGCTGCCAAGGCGTCCTCTTCCCTCTGCTCAATGGCATCAGTCACTCCTTCCCTAGCCCCACCATGTCCTGCTAAGGAGTCCTCCGAACTGTTTGACCACAGTGTTGGATACATGCTGCATGAGGATGCGCAGCGTTTTGAAGGCTCAGATGATGGTACACAGATAGAGGAAGACAGTAACGTGAGCCCAGAGAAAGGGGGTGCCCAAGAAGGACAGCAATCTGGCAGTCATGTTCCCCGAGCTGCAGCATACTGCCATGTTTTCTACAGTGATGAGGAGGGAGGGGATGATGAGGTCACTGATTCTACATGGGTACCTGATAGGAGAGAGGAGGAGGAGGAGGAGGCACAGGCACATCTCCAACATGGCAGGATGCCCTCTAGGGGCCAGCTTAAGGGCAGCACACCGACTGCATCACAACGCAGAGCTACGCATATGCAGGGCGCTATTCCAAAAGTTCATTGGTGTGGGCCTTTTTTGAGATGAGTGCATCAGATCACATTGCTGCTATTTGCAACAGATGTCTCAAGCGTATCTCGCATGGCCAAAACATCACCCGCTTGGGCACCACATGCTTGACCAGACATATGTCAACCTGCCATGCAGTTCATTGGCAAGCGTACCTCAAAGACCCACACCAAAGAACAAAGCAGACCTCCCCTTGCCCCCCATCAGCTGGGATCTCCAACCCCACTATACCCTCAGTCCTCTCTGAAGCCTGCACTGATAGGACTGAAGATGTAGAATTAGGTGTGTCACAGCCTAGTACATGCGGGCAATCTACTATCGGTACACCGATGGCAGATTGTACCAGGCAAATTTCCCTGCCCCAGCTGCTGCAGCGCCAAAATAAATTCTCTCCCAGCCTTCCACATGCCCAGCAGTTGAATGCTAGCTTAGCTAAATTTCTAGCACTTCAACTGCTGCCTTTTCAGTTGGTAGATTCTGCCCCCTTCCGTGAGTTTGTGGAATGTGCGGTACCTCAGTGGCAAGTTCCCAAACGCCACTTTTTCTCACGGAAGGCAATTCCGGCTCTCTACCGCCATGTGGAAAGCAATGTCCATGCCTCGCTGGACAGGGCGGTCAGTGGTAAGGTGCATATCACCACTGACTCATGGTCCAGCAGGCATGGACAGGGACGTTACCTCTCTTTCACGGCGCATTGGGTGACTCTGATGGCAGCTGGGAAGGACGCAGGGCAAGGTACAGTAGTGTTGGAGGTTGTTCCACCATTACGCCTCCAAAATGCTACTACTGGTTGTGACACACCTTGGCTCCGCATATAGAAGAGGTGATTACTACAGCGTTATTTAAGGTACAACAAAGCAATCAGAATAATTAACATGAGCCAATTATCTAATCATTTAGCCTGACGAGGTGACTAGGCGTCTCGTCTGAAATTCCCCACTATACAATACACAATCTCTTAAGGGTAAACACAGGTCTTCTTCACACACATAATAGATCAATTAACCTTTAGAATAGAGAGCTGGCTGGTGGTGGGACATTAGCATTTCAACAGTCTGTTATGCAGAGGAATGAGTCACTCTGGTCCACATGAAATCACCTGTAATATGTCCAATCTCATGTAATACATGAATTATGATTTATTAGCCACCCTCTCCTGTGTAACAGATGTCAAGTAGAAACACTTTAGCATCCCAAGGTCCATGACATTACTCCCCCTGGGAAACAGTCCAACAGCCGCAGTGGGACCCAAACGGGTCAACTCGAGGATGTTGGAAAAGTAGTCTTAAGGTTCCAGGACTGTCTGCTGGGATAACCCATCCGCCTTCCGGTTTTGAGGCCCTGACCCATAATCGGACGGCAAGAGGCTCGCATTCAGTCCTCTCCAAAAGCCCCTGTCCCGGCTAGGACTGTCACACATCCCCCCCTTTGGCAGGAGACTAACACTTGGAGAGACCCCAATTCCGATACCCACCCAGTACCCCAGATAACTTGTCCCAAACAGAGCATTACTTACCCAGCCAATCTCTGCCTCTCTCAGAGAACACGCCTGCCGCTAGGGAGAGGCCTGAACTGGCCCTTCTCCCTGGAGTCCTTTCAGCCGCTGGAGAGAAGACAGGGTGGCTGGGCTCAGTTCATCATGCTGTTGGGGATCTGGGCCAACTGGCCACCATTCCTGGGGTATACCAGTGGAGACTGAAGTCCCATCCACTGATGCTAGGTGAAAATCCCCCGGTGCTTGCAAAGCAAAGCCGACATCCTCCTGTCTCAGTGCCGCACCATTTTCTGGGGTTGCGTCAGTGGAGATCGAAGTCCCATCCACTACCACAGGAACCCCCTCTTCTGTTAGTTGAGAGCAGAGGCCCGGGGCACTCTGCTCTGTTGCCAGCTCTTCCGCTGGGGTTGCATAATCCATAACATCCTCTGAACAGTCCATACATTCTGTAATCTGCGGCTGGGGAGTGATCGCCATCTTCTCACCCTGAGCCTCCGGTACTGCCACAGGGGTGGGGCAGAGGTCTTTAACCCTCTGTCCGGTGACCAGCGCTTCAGCTGGGGAAGTTCCTTGTAACTCCACAAATACTGCCCTTGGCACTGGACAGAGCACAGTAAAGTTTGGCCCTGATCCCCGCTCTTCTGCTGGAGGTTCATCAGGTTGTTCTTCCTCAGCAGAAAAATCTATTAAATTCTATGTCTCTGCAACTGGTGTCTGTGAATAGAGGTTCACCATCTCCTGTCCATGAAACCCAGAATATGCTATAGGTACTGAGCAGAGGTTAGCAGAGCTCGGCCCTGCGGTCAGCACTTCAGCTTTGGGAATGGCAATCTCCAGATTTTCCACTGCCGATTCATCAGCCAGGATTTCAGTGTTGTCAGCTGATATTTCCTAATAGTCCCAGGAAAAGGGAGCCCCATCCTGCTGCTTAGCGGAGTCTAGCAGCTGTTTGTAGGCGATTTCCAGCTCCCATTCCTGAACGGCCAGGAATTCCAAATCTTCCTGTAACCAGTGCACTTCCGAGACATTCAGTCTTCGCTCTCTGTGCTCCATTATTTCCTCCAAATGCCACTCCCGATCGCTCCCAAAGTCGGGATCACTGGACATCCTCCAATACAACAATCCCAGGCCATCATAGCCAAAGCCTTCCGTGGGGCTGTCATCCGTTGACCACGGGCACTCTTGGACTACATACCACCGGAGGGCTCTGTAGCTCTCGTCCAACCACATCTCTGCCCGAATCAGCCTGCTTAACTCTGCTGTCCACTCCTTCTTTTGTTTGTTCCCCCAATAACAGCATCCGTACTTCATACTGTGACCATACATGGATGGAGGGGAGAGCTTTTCCCTGGTGTTGCTGCTCACGGGCTAGCGCTTCCTTCCAGAGTTTGCAGCGGATCGAATCAGACCATCCAAGCAGGACCTTCTCTGATAGTGGTCCTCTATGCTGTATCTGCTTTTCTCGCAACCTCCTTCTGAATTCCTCTTCCAAGGTTACTGGTATCTGTACCTCTTCTCTTATTTCCTTTGGTGCTGCTTCTTTAGGCGTTGTCACCGATTGCCGTATTTCTGCAATTCTCAGCTAATGTTGCCGCTCTCGTTCCCTCTGTTGCCGCTCTCGTTCTCTCTGTTCCTGAAGCTGGATGTCTCTAATGGTATTCTGTATGATGGTCTCTGATGGGTTAGTACCATATAATGCCAACAATTGTCGAACTCGTTGCTGGAACAAGTCTTCAACTGACCGGCGTCCTGCATCACCATCCCTCTGATCCATCTCGGCTAGCTCACTGATCAGGGTGGCCTTGTACTTTGTCCCACCGGTCCCTCCACGGCTCTTAAGCAAGTCTTTTTGCATGGTTCTCCTGCAGGCTGCATAGCCGGTCATTCATGGTGGTGGTTTGGAGTTGTCCTATTAACTGGAGAGCAAATCCCACCGCTGCCAACCAATGTGACGAGACCCTTTGCTCGCTCGGTTCTGCTCTCCCGACACTCCTCTGCTTCTATTGGATCAGATTGCCGACTGCAATGTCTGATGGTCCAGTCATCCAAGGTTCCAGGATCCGAACTACAGCTATGTGCCATTCGGACCCATTAAGAACACACACCAGGCAGGCTGTATGTATGTTCAAACAGGACTCTCTTTAATGGCAGCATTCTGCTGGTTATATACAGTTTACAAGCTTATCATCAATCAAAGAACAAATGAAATCTCCACCCCCTTTTCACACACTGAGGCTTCCATACAGATTTTAGGTAGACACTCTGGTGCCGAACCTGACACGACACATTTCTTTAGATAATGACATCAGTGAAGTTAATTACTAATTGTAACACAATACGTTATCTAGACAGCTTGGCTCTGCATATAGAAGAGGTAATTACTACAGCGTAATTTAAGGTACAACAAAGCAATCAGAATAATTAACATGAGCCAATTATCTAATCATTTAGCCTGACAAGGTGACTAGGCGTCTCGTCTGCAATTCCCCACTATACAATACACAATCTCTTAAGGGTAAACAGAGGTCTTCTTCACACACACAATAGATCAATTAACCTTTAGAATAGAGAGCTGGCTGGTGGTGGGACATTAGCATTTCAACAGTCTGTTATGCAGAGGAATGAGTCACTCTGGTCCACATGAAATCACCTGTAATATGTCCCATCTCATGTAATACATGAATTATGATTTATTAGCCACCCTCTCCTGTGTAACAGATGTCAAGTAGAAACACTTTAGCATCCCAAGGTCCATGACACTGAGTGACTATCCTTTTCCTCCTCAATGATCATGCCGATAGCTTGTAAGAACATTTTTGGTTCTGGGCACCGCCACCAGTGGCTAAGGCCCAATTTTTCTGCCCCTGTTTAACAGAGGCATGTAATTACAATTTTTGATGCAATACTTTGCAGTGGGCTCATTCCTGTGCTCCAACTAGAATATCTGTGAGGGGTTGCAGTGTTGTGGCACCAGCACCACCACCAACAAAGGCCCAATTTTTCTGCCCCTGTTCAACAGGGGCATGTAATTACAATTCTTGATCTAAAATTTCACAGCAGGGCCCATTTCTGTGCTCACCAAGAGTAACTATGAGAGCTTACAGAGTTGTGGGACCAGCACCACCACCACCACCACCAACAAAGGCCCAATTTTTCTGCCCCTGTTCAACAGGGGCATGTAATTACAATTCTTGATCTATTATTTCACAGCAGGGCCCATGCCTGTGCCCACCAAGAGTAACTGTGAGGGCTTACAGAGTTGTGGCACCAGCGCCAGCACCAAAGGCCCAATTTTTCTACCACTGTTCAACAATGGCATGTAATTACAATACTTGATATAATAGTTCACACAGCAGGGCATTCCAGCACCCACCAAGACTAACTGTGAGGGCTTACAGTGTTGTGGCAACACCAACACCTAGGGCCCAAATTTCTGCAGAGTATATACGGCAGGCCCTACTTTCAAACATCCAACTTACAAACGACTCCTACTTGCAAACGGAAGGAGACAACAGGAATTGAGAGGAAATCTACCCCTTCTTTCTTTTCTTTTCCTTGTGCACATTTCCTAATTTTTCCCTCTTTCTTTCCTCCCTTTTTCCATTATTCCCTCTTTTTCATCCTCATTTCCTTTTAAGTTCCTTGGTTGTTTTTCCTCGATTTTTACAGGATCCATAATTATAGGATCTCCTTCTTTATAAGAGGACTATAAAACACCAAGGCTCCTGGCACCCTTTAAAGAGAACCAACCAATACACATTGCAAGATATGTCCCACGATCACAGTTCTGCTGGCTTCCCAGTTATACATACGATATTGCTTGTTATCTTAATATATTTGTTCATTAGGACATTATATATGCATATTGTGCGTTTTTTGTTTATATCACTGTATTAATTAGTTTTTTTATATATGCAGCTGCCAATAGTAATGTTTGGCTTCTCTGTTCTATTTTTATGTGTTCTTCATAAATACACGTTCAAGCATTTAATTTATGTGGACCGCACAGTCATCGCGACATGTATGGCGATGTCTTTGTTGTCCGGGGGAGATATGGTGGCCCAATTTCTGTAATTGGATGTGTCAAGACAGAGAATTAGATAGCGTATTTTCGATATTTACATATGTTTACTTTCTGCCCAGGGAGTTTTCATTAACCTTTCACTAATCTTTTGGTTCTAATTTTTTTAATCTTCCCTTTCCAGTCTAACATTAAAATATGAATATATCAATCCCGCTATGCAACCTGATACACATTCCATGCTTATACCCTGATTGCCATCATTCTTTAGATAGATTTTCTACTCAGAATGAGGTTTATATGTTGGCTACTGTTCGCTAATAGCGTTTATGTTTTATCAGCCTCATATAGCCACATTGACTCTCCCCGGCACATTAAATGTCTTCTTTGACTACCATTCCATACTATTCTGCATGTTTACTCATTTACTGATTTTTAGGATATTTTAGAATTCTTTTACAAATGGCCACACATGTCCACTTTTTCTTGGTTTGTTTTCGTATTTGTGGTTCAGCCCACGTTGAATGTTAAATTAGTCCAGATGGATCCTTCTGTGTCATCAAAATTTGGGCAGTTCCACATTTGAATTCATTCAAACTTCACTCCGCATTTACATGCACATGTAACTAACCAGTCTTTGTGCATATCTGCTTGAACCCTCATTCTGAACCTCAGCTATCACTACAATAACGAACTAGTATACGAATACACACAGGCAACACAAATACAAAAAATTCAAAAATATAATAATATAAAAAAATAAAAAAATAAAAATTTAAGATAATACAATATTAACAAATAAGACCATTAGAATTAAGGTACATCTTCACACTATGCTCAATCTTTAGGCATTTTTGATCACTACATTACACTACATTATATTATGATTCACGTATTGTCCTTTATACGGTCCACTGACATATTCACTCTCACTTTCACTCTCACTTTTGCTCATTCCATTTTTCACTTTTCTTTCTTCTTTTGTATTCACTTTAGTTTACTTCATTGCACGTCCATTTATTTCATATTTCTTTCTTTCTTCATTCTCATTTGTTGCTTACACATGTTTTACACATATCATTCCATTTCCTGTCCTCTTTAATTTATTTTTCGTGCACCTAAACATATTTTTTCACATATACACACACTCCTACACTTTTTTGTTTTTTTTTCACTCCATTTTTTTTTTCACTCCCCTTTTCCTATTGGGTCAACATATTCGTTTATTCAATGTTCACTTATGCACTATGAATCTGTATGAGATATAGTCTACATGAGATACTCTCTGATTGTCTGTCGAGACACACCCAAACTTCACAGGAGACTCTGATTAACTTAATTGTTTCCAGAGCCTCCTCCCATTCATTGGGTTGTAAGGTACTTATTCACTCATTTTACTGTTTACACACTAGCTATGAATAAGCACTAAGGCATAGTGCGAAACGTCAGCTTTTCTTTTGTTGTGCTGTTTTTTGCTGTGGCATGTGTTTTGTGATTTTTAATTAAAGGAGGAGCTTTTTTGGAGTGCGGCTATCCCAGCTCCTTTCTCTCATCCCAACCTGCATATTGTATTCACAATGATGACATAGAGGTACTCACATTTAATAAGATAAAAGCATGCACATAGTAAAACGAGCGCAGAGATCGTGGCCTGACGTCACTTCTGGGTTCCATCTATCCAATGCGCATTGTCACGAGTCACGTGACTTCATCAGGAAACCCATGATTGGATGTTGTCAAGTGTGTGTGGTGGCAACCAGGTGAGGGGGGGGGACAAAGACAAGTGTGTCTTGCCTACAGTCAAGCATTGTTGTGGGAGTGCCATGATGTTGGGCTGCATGAGTGCTTCTGGCACTGGGTTGCTACAGTTCATTGAGGGAACTATGAATGCCGTACTGTGTACTGTGTACTGTGACATACTGAAGCAGAGCATGATTCCCTCCTTTTGGAGACTTGGCCGCAGGGCAGTATTCCAACATGATAACGACCCCAAACACACCTCCAAGACAACCACTGCTTGACTAAAGAAGCTGACGGTAAAGGTGATGCACTGGCCAAGAATGTCTGCAGACCTAAACCCTATTGAGCATCTGTGGGGCATCCTCAAATGGAAGGTGGAGGAGGGCAGGGTCTCTACCATCCACCAGCTCCATGATGTCATCATGGAGGAGTGGAAGAGGATTCCAGTGACAACCTGTGAAGCTCTGGGGAACTCCATGCCCAAGAGGGTTAAGGCAGTGCTGGAAAATAATGGTGGTCACACAAAATATTGACACTTTGGGCCGAATTTGGAAATTTTCATTTATATTGAAAATACACGCTATGATTTAACAGCTGGGCTATATACATGGAGAGCTATCCCTGTGTCAAGTATCCCCCATTTTCTTAGATGTGATTTAACCATAGATAATAAATTTGAAGAAAGTTTTCAAAAGCTACAAGTAAATAAGCACCTTACTTTTTGTGGTCTAGGCATGCAGGTCCATATACATCTTTAAATTAATTCATTGCTAGAATATGAAGAAGGGAACCATTTTAAATGATCCGCAACCTAAACAACATAATTCTTTAAAAAAAAAATGTGTCATATATACTGTATATTCAAGTGTAGGTTAATTTTGGCATTGCTCAGGACCTTCTACTTTTTTTCCCATTCTCACCATATGTTCTAAAACATATACCTTCTCAGAAGTAATATTGTTACAAGGCCCTGGCTTCAGTTTACTCCTAGCCACATATACTGTATGAAAGATCACAAATAAACTCTGGTAGATGCTGCTGCAGTGTAAAAAAATAAAAATAAAAATGACAGCTTCCTATGCTATTTTACATGATGGCATCAGCTATTTTAATGGATGGCAAGCAAAACATAGGTTTCTTTATGATTATACCTGCCAATTCTGTATTTTTGCTCTAAAATTAACCAGTGGTAAAAAAAACATATATATACAGTATATATATATATATATATATATATATATATATATATATATATATATATATATATATATATATATATATATATATATATATATATATATATATATATATATATATATATATATATATATATATATATATATATATATATATATATATATATATATACCAATACTTAAGTTGTGTAGTCTCCGATTTTATTATGTATGGTTATTTTATTTCAAGAATCCAAGATCAATATTGATCATGAAAAATACAGAAAATCCAATCATACACACCAAGGTTAAAGCAGGTCTCATAGATAGGGTCGCAAAATATGAACCTTTGTGGAAACTTTGGGTGGATCATTTCCTCCCTGCTGATCTTCATGTTACCTTACTTTCTCCCTGAATTGTCTCATTGCAGTCTGTGATAACCCCAATGTAAGGGCTTACCAACCCCCGGTGGTCATTTCCCCTTTCTGTTCTGTCTGACCTTCTTTTCTTCTATGTTCTTTTTCTCTTTTTTATTATTTTTATTAAACAAATTTTGTTCTCCTATGGGTCTTTCCTAAAGGTACTGACCACCGACATATTCTGCATTGAACACCTGCCACTTATGATAGGTCTCATCAGACCCAAGTTTTAATGACACACGATAGTCACATCTCCTCTTTCTTTCTATTTTGTTTTATACCAGGACACTTTCATCCTAAGTTTCTCACCATTCATCAATGTTTCCTGATTCAGATACTTTGCAGCTTCTTTGATATACCACATTGTTGGAACCTGTGATATTGTGTGTATATGAACCCCATGCTTTTCCCAGTTCAAACCTGTATGTCTTAGTTGAGTTATGTTAGTGCGGGCTACGTCCCTGTCATTGCACTGTTTCATTGTACATCCTATTTTGGCCTCTTTCTCTCGGGGATAACTATTGTTTGATTTTTTATTATGTATGACTTCTTACTATGTTTAATAAAAACATTTGAACTAGAAAAGGACAGAAAACCATAGCAATCGAATAAATAGTTTACTGTCAAGGGGGGAAATCTATTACCAATAGGACCAGGACTGACCAGGACTTACTAGCAGCAGCTAAGCCCAGGATGTGGCATAGTTCACAGAGGAGACACAAAGAACATTGTCAAGTCACAGAGAGAGAAAGGACACATTGGAAACTAGATATCTCATGGCATTGAAAGGAATGTAGTCAGTGTACCCTCTTGTTCAGATGAGAGTCCTTTAAAACGCTCTGTATCTTTTTTTGTGCATACTGGGGACAGGGTCCCAAGTACTTACACAGCTTGGCGGTGCACTATGAACCCTCGCACCCATTAAGATCCAAGACCCAACATTTAGCCACAGTTATTCCATCTAAACTTTCTTCCATGGGAGGCAAACGACTCCAGAGTAGGGGTGCCATGCTGTGGAATGCCCTCTCCTTGGAACTTAAGATGACACCTAACCTGCTCCTCTTCAGAAAAAAAACTGAAGACGGAGCTGTTCGTCCAGGCCTATGGATAAATGTATATTATTTTCCCTCTCACAGTCCGCCCCCTCATTGAAGGGGCCACTTACCTCTCTAATAACTATGATGTCTTCTACCCCTCCTCTAGTATCCCCACTGTTCCTTTTTTCTTTTATATTTTTTCTCATACACTTCACGGCTCTTTCCTCTTGCTCCCCTAGGGGCTGGATACCCTTTCCTTTCACCGCCCTCTCTTCTCTTTTCTCTCTCTTCTTCACCACGGATTGATTCAAAGTTACATCTCACCAGCGGCGCTTAGAGGCTCACTTCACAGTGGGCATTTGGCGCCTAACTAAGCTCAAAAATCAATCAAAATCAATCAATCAATCAATGACTAAGGCATGTGTTCTAAGGATGTGCCTGGTCTTCACTAGAGCACCCCACAAGGAGTGATGATTTTGCTGCTGACTCTCATGTTGAGGCCCTCAGGGTCCCCAAGTAGGCAGTTACTGAAGACTAAGTACCAATATACAGGGATGATTCTCGTTCAGCTCTAGGATACTGGGCTCACTAGATATAATAGCAACAGATCTCTTGTAGCAGTGGGATGCTGAGCTTAAAGAGAAATTCTGGAGAGTACAGGAGACACATAAGTGTTATAACTTGGATGAAGACTCTACTTGATGACTGGAACTCACACAGGTGCTGGGAAGCAGGTTATTGACTAAAATGCACAGGGGGTCACAGAGGTGAAGGACAACAGGATACTAAATGGTGTGCACCAAGAAGTCGCAGGTATGCTGATTACAGGCTGGGGAACACAGGTGCTAGGGTGGAAGTTGTTGGCTGGAATACACAGGGAATCAAATAGGTACTGGTGGCAGATTGCAGGTTAGAATGCACACAGAGTCACAGAGGAAGGCTGGCGTGAGGAACACTGGGGACTTTTAGAACATGTCAGTGTCACAGAGGATTACTGGAGACATGCACAGGAAGTCATTAGGAGACACAAGGAGGTAATCAGCTAGCATGGTGATACATTGTTCAAATGCCAAGACACATATTCACTGACCCCTTAGACAGAGCCTGAGTATGGAATGGCTGAGGTGTCGGCAGCAGCTGGTTGGCTGCATGCCATCAGCCTTGTGCAAGGAACAAGACCTGACACTTGAGTATGAAAGAGGTGAATAAAACCAAAAAGATTCATTCTGATTGATGTCTATTATTAAATAGGTTATTATAAAATGATTCCTCTTGAAATATTTTTGAACAACTCAAGCTATATATTTATTGTGTTTTGCACATAGACTTTTAAACAAGTTTAGGGCTATTCAGTAGTTTATAGCTAACTAGATATTAAAAAAAAACTGTTAGTGTTAGCCATGCATACTGTTTGAATCACCATAATTGTAAGAAAGCAGTGTTAATTAACAAAAATCTTTATGACTTTGGTACATATTTAAATGTTGTATCTGCCTAGGGAATGCACAAAGTAAATGAATTGTCTTTATACATATAATAAATATATGATTTTCAGAATTTGTGCAATCAATAAATGCAAATCTATGCTTATCTGCAAACTTATTCAGAAATATGTCTCTATTAACCTCAGGAAATTAAATTAAAAATCTCAATCTACATTTTTTCTTAATTGAATATAAAATTGCTTAAGATTTGAATTATAATGCTCTAAATTGAGGATGATAGTCTGTTTTTAAAATCAGATTTTTACCTACTTCAATACTAGGCACTTTCACCCCCTTCCGGCTGCATTAATGGTAATTGATGAGGCTGCTTTGATGGACACTGATGGGCACTAATGAGGCTGCACTAATGGGCACTGATGAGGTGCACTAATGGGCACTGATAAGTTGCACTGATGGGCACTGATAAGCTTCACTGATGGTCACAGATAGGCTGCATTGATGGGCATTGATGAGGCTACACTGATGGGCACTGATGAAGCTGTTCCAATGGACACTGATTGGCACTGGTGAGGCTTTGCTTATGGGCACTGGTGAGGCTGCACTGATGGGCACTGATAGGATGCACTGATAGGGACTGACAAGGATGCATTGATGGTCACTGATGAAGCTGCATTGATGGTCACTGATAAGGCTGCACTGATGGGCACTGATGAGGCTACACTAATGGGCATTGATTAGCTGCACTGGTGGACACTTATTATGCTGCATTGATAAGGCAGCACTGATGGATACTGATTGTCAGCACTGATATGCTGCACTGATGGACACTGGTATGCTGCACTGATGGACACTGATATGCTGCACTGAGGGGGTTGCACTGATTATCATGGCACTGATGATCAGTGCCCTGATTATCAGTGTAAATTTCCCCTGAAAAGCAGGTTATCAGCTTTCCTTTCCTCAGACACTGACAGCACTGAGAAAAAGAAAATGCTGATAACCGCCATTTGTTTACATGTGATTAGCTATGATTGGACACATGGTAAAAGGCCTACTTCATTGGCTCTTTTTCCTGATCGGTGATGTGCTGTGTCCGAGGAACACAGCTCACCACCGATCGCCGTGATGTGCGCCCCCAGGGGAGCAATTGAGTGGCACAATGCCAAGGTCATGATATGACGTCCAGTCAGGATGAAAGTCAATGCCTCGCCATCATTCTGCTATAGGCTGGGTGGGAAGGAGTTAAACCCCACTTTCTTTATTATAAATATATTAAAAAAAGCTAAATGATTGAATATTTTAAACTAAGTAAAAAGTCTGTAAAAAATGTATATATGGCACATATCCTGTGAATCAGATACAGACTGGTAGTCTTCAATTGCCTTACATGCAAATATCCAGTAGTCATCAGACACCTTTTTTTTTGCTTAAAATAGAAAAGCTTTTATTTTTTTTAGTGCATAGGTTCACTGTATTGTAATGAATATTGGTGCTATGACAGTTCCAATATCAATTGATCCAATTTGTATACTGAATTTTAAATCATCATGGACAAAATAAGAATTACATTTTTGGACACACTGCTGTCTATAGAACATATACAGTATCTCCCACATGTGTTTCAGTTGGATGTTCACATCCAGCTATTGAGATTTAAGCGTATTGTCAATGGCAAGTGACAAGAAGAAATTGGACATGCAACTGCAACAGATAGCAACTTGTTTTCAGGAGAGGGAATATCCCTTGTCATCAGCTGAATCAAAAATAAAGGACATATTGGGAAACAGTCGGATGTTATCTGACAGTAACTGTTCTCATTCCAGTATCATCCCAGGAATAAAAAATCATTTTAACTTACTTACTAGCCCTTATTTTAATGTAATAAAATAATAATTTATGCATTTAGCGCATTGATTTGTGAGGTTAATATCTATTTTTCTTTTCTCGTTGGTACATTTTAATTTCCATGTTCTTTTTTTGGTATGTTCTTTTTGTAATTTAAGTAACTAATGCCTTACATTTTCACTTTCGCACAAAAGTGCAATTTTATATGTGCACTATTAAGGGTTTCATTTTCAATTCAGTTTTGTAAAAGTTCTTTAACCGCTTGCTGACCAGTGCACAATGATGTACGTCGGCACAATGGCATGCTGCACAAATGGGCGTACCTGTACGTCCCCTTTAAATTGCAGGCAAGTAGGCGCACATGGGCGCCCGCTGAGTACTGCGTGAGTGTGCCCGCGAATCATGCGGACTCGATGTTCGACAGTGGCCTGCGATCGTGACACGGAGAGGCAGAACGGGGAGATGCCTATGTAAACAAGGCATTTCCCTATTTTGCCTAGTCTCATGACAGGGATCCACTGCTCCCAGTGATTGGGAGCAGTGTTTTCTCTCATGTTCTAGTGAGACCAACCCCCCTACAGTTAAAACACAGTGAGGGAACACATTTAACCACTTGATTCCCCCCTGGTGTTAAATCCCTTCCATGTCAGTGTCATTTACACAGTAAACCGGGCAATTTTTAGCACTGATTGCTGTATAAATGTCACTGGTCCCAAAATGGTGTCAAAAGTGTCCGATATGTCCGCCGCAATGTCACAGAAATGATAAAAATCACAGATTGCCACCATTACTAATAAAAAAAATATATAATAAAAATGACATAAATCAAACCCCCAATTTGTTAGACACGATAACCTTTGCACAAACCAATCAATACACGCTTATTGCGATTTTTTTTCTTTTTACCAAAAATATGTAGAAGAATACATATTGGCCTAAACTTAAAGGGACACTAAAGGCAAGATTATTTTGGTTTAAAAATAACAAACATGTTATACTTACCTCCGCTGTGCAGTTCGTTTTGCACAGAGTGACCCGGATCCATATCTTCTGGGGTCCCTCTGCGGCTGTCTCTGCTCCTCCTCGCAAAAGCTTTCCACGTTCATGCGAGCTCCCTCGCATGGTGGAAAGCTTTTGCGAGTGCACTCCCGTGATACAGCGGCGGCCATAGCCGCCGACTGTATCACTCGGCCCCGTCCCCCAGCGCACCGCGTCATCCGCTGTGATTGACAGCAGCAGCAGCTAATGGCTGCACTGCTATCAATCTGCCCAGCCTAGCCAATCAACAGCCAGGCTGGGAACCGAACAGGAGGACAAGAACGCGCACAGGACTTTCAAGGGGTGAGGTAAGTAAAACGGGGGCTCGGGGGGGGGGGCGGTGCTGTCAGATGTTTTTTTACCTTAATGCATAGGATGCATTTTCAAAATTGTCGCTCTTTTTGCTTTTTTTGTTTATAGCGCGAAAAATTTAAACCACAGAGGTGATCAAATAGCACCAAAATTGTCTTTGCTCTATTTGTGGGAAAAAAAATTATGTTGTTTGCGTGCCACGTCGCACGATCGTACAATTGTCAGTTAAAGCAACGCAGTGCCGTATCGTAAAAAGTGCTCCAGTCAGGAAGGGGGTAAATCCTTTCAGGGCTGATGTGGTTAAAGTGCAAGTTGTAATTTAAAGAAACATGTGGATATAAGCAATGCACTGTTGGATTCAAGAGGTCTGTAGTTGTCTTGCAAGGTGGCTAGCAAGGCACTGACCAGAATGTGCTTCTGGAAAGTTGAGTCTGCTCCAAGATGGAGATACAAGTAACATTAAAAGAGACTACACAATAGGCAGGTGTAAGGAAATATTGGAGAGGAGTAGAGCAGGAACAAAAATTGTCTCTGAACAAATTGTAGCCTTTATTAAAAGAAAGACAGCACTACAAGTCACAGCAATATAAAATAAAAACCCACTGCTGACGCGTTTCACATTGAAACTCATCAGAGTGGAGTAGTAAGGGAATATTATGGGGGAGGACATCAATAACACCCAAGCCAGGACCTTAAAGTGGATGTAAACCAACCACACATGAATATAAACTGTTGCCAGGATAATAAAGTATGTATCTGTATATAGCTTCTGATTATAATCCTACCTTCTACAACTCACCACCTTTCCTACACTGAGCCCCACAAATCTCCGGAATCCATGGGCGGGCCTATGCTGCAGCGCTCGGTGGGTGGAACTGTGATGTTACCAAGCTCCCGCCCACCTCTACACTCCCCTTGTTCTCGCAGCGGTGCAAGTACGAACCTTGCACTTGTTATACTAGAAGTGCATGCACAGGGAACACAAAGCATGTCCTGGGCAGAAGCAGAACATGCTCACGGCCCCCCTGTAACTCCTGCATTTGTGCCACACAGGCTGTAGTAGAGAGGAGTTTTTGGTATAGCCAGCAGAGCTCTGAGACACTGAGAGAGGGGAGATGTGTAGCTCTGTACTGTATGCTCATGCATGAGATAAGGAAACTACCTGTCATTCACAGCACAGGGGAAGAAACAGACACTTATTTCTCTGTGTGTCCTTTTTTTCTTACTGAAAAAAGATAAGAGGATTGCTCAGAGCTGGATTAACTCTTTGTGGCAAGACTAGGCACAGATGACATGAAATCCTACTCTCTACAAGATACGATAGTTAATTATTTGGGTTTACATCCACTTTAATGTTTGAGGTCCAAGAGATGAATAGATTGCTGGCATTGAAGGGTGGGCATATTGTATTCACAGAGTCCATACTGCAAATAAATTCTTAAATTCAAAAAGAATTCTGGTAAGTTATTAATTCATTAATGAAAAAGGCGTCAAGACACATCACCAAACATCCGCAAATTAAACAAGCTTTTTTCAAGTTTTTACTACAATCTGTTTTGCTGCTGAAAGAACATAGGCTAATAGATTGATTTGAGACCTAGTGAGACCTGAAGATTAAAGGTGGAATAGAACATGCCAGCAGGGTAGCACTCTTGCCTAGCAGTAAAAAGGGTTGCTTGTTTAAATCTCAACCTGGAGTTTGCATGTTCTCCCTGTGCCTGCTTGGGTTTCCTCCCACTCCAAAGACATGATGGTAGGTTAATTGATTTCTGTCTAAATTGGCCACAGTATATAAGTGTGAGATAGGGACCTTGAGGATAGGGACTGATGTGAATGTAAAATGTATATGTAAAGCACTTTGTAAATTGATGGTGCTATATATGTACCTTAATAATAATCTCTAGGGAAGGGGCAACCAAACAGACTGCAAGAGTCTGAGAAGTTTGGTCCAGAACCTTGCTAGCATGGGACAAGTCCACTATATGTGTAAAACATCTCCAGAGGCAAGGCAGCCACAAAAGCATGTACCAGGAAGAGATAGTTGAAGATGTGCTGATTGGGACAGAACCGTGTACCATCTCACAACAGTCTTTTTTTTCAAAGATAGTTTATTAGTTTTGTTATAGTTTTGACAGTTGGAGTAGTTAGCAAACAAGGTAGTCAGATAACCAATATAATCTCTGCAATGATAATAACAGACATTGTTACAAGGAGGGAGCATGGGAAAAGAAAGTAGAAGAAAAAAGAAAAGAAAGCTAGGGATGAGAGGAATAAAGGGAAGAAGGATGTGAGACGAACAAGAGAAGACATCGACTGGGGACAGTTGAAAGCTGTCCCCCATCGGTGACCCCAGGTATAAACCCAGGAAGATATACATGGACACTAATAGTATTTTACGCGCAAGTTTATCTATTTTGTAGATCCTAACAGACAACAGTTTAACTCAAAATGAAGTCATCCAAGCAAAAAAAACAAAAAATTCCAATGTATTCTCAGAGAAGGAGTGCTTTTGGTGTCGAGGCTTATGTAGAGGATAGGCATGTCTGCCTGTGAATAAGGTATGAGGTCGGTATGTGATTTTGTTCAATGAGAGGGAATCAGACAGTCGTCGATAAAGGATGACCTTTTTCTCATGAATTTATTGTTGGGTCATTTGTGTTGGATCATGGCAGCTAAATTTTTTTTGACAAAGCAGAGATTTGAGGGATCTTATTGTTCCGGATACTTTCGGAGGAGCGGGAACAATCAAATGGTTAAGGATGTTTGCGCGGGCGATGAGTAGTGTTAGGAGGATCCATTGACGGTTTTCTTGGGGTAGCAAATTAGATGAGTTTGGGGATTCTGATTTTGACGTGGAGTATCCAAACAGGAGGAGCATAGGGTCTTTCTTGGGTTGGCAGTTAGTCACTTCATAAATGAATATGAGGATTGAGGATCAATGGGTTGTGATCCTTGGACAGAGCCAGAGGCAGTGGAGTAACAATGGCTTACGGAATGAGCACCATGGGCAAGATGGTCCAGTGGTGGAGGGATGATTCTATGAAAAAGGGTAGTAGGCTCGGTGCATTAGCTTGAATTGCATTTCCCTCCAAGATTTGTTTGGTGTAATGCTTATGGTGACCCTGTAGCCCATGAGGATGTTATCTGTTAGGTCTGTTATCCAGGATCTGATTGAAGTAACGTGTAAAGGTTTTCAAATTTCCTATTCAGAGGGTGATACAAGTCCGAGACAGAGTATCAGTGCTCCTCAAGCAGAGTATCCAAGAAGGATGGTTGAAATCTAATGTTTTTCCTTGGGCAAGTCTTGCTGATGAAGTCTGAAAATTGTGAGACTGGAAGGAAGTGGCAGGTGGGTAGGTTAAATTACTTCGCTATGAGGTGAATTGGGCACCATTTTTGCTGTAGTATAGATAATAAGCTCTGGTCAGCCCTTTCCATTTGGAAAAGGGTTTGTATTGTAGACCAAGGGGGAACATGGGGTTGCCTTGGATTGGGAGGAACTTGGATACATGGGGTGAGAGGCCTAATTTTTTCCTCACTTCTTTCCATGCTATTATCATATCCCTAAACATCAGATTTTGTTTGATATGGCACAGAATTTGTTGCAGAGAGCTATGTAGGAGTGCTGACAGATTTATCGGGTGGACGATGGCAGATTCCAGGTCATAGTTAGAGAATGTGGACGATTGTGATAGCCAGTCCATGCCTGATCTCAATAAACATGCAAGATCATACACTCTAATGTTCAGGAGGTTGCCCCCCCCCCCCTTACTCTTTGGGAGAACAAGTTTTGTTAGAGCTATTCTCGGTTTACCCTTTTTCCATAGAAAGGCAGTAATTGCCTTATTTAAAGTCTGTACATATTTATGTTTAAGTAGTAATGGTAAAGTTCATAGGGGGTATAAAAGGAGAGCAAAGCTGACCATTGTGAAGAGTGAATATCGCCCAAAGAGGAGGGTAATTGAGGTTGTAAAGAGAGGATGGATCCTTCCCTATTTTGATGCCCAAATAGGTTTATGTGAAAAGGGGAGGAGGACACCCATGGTCGGGACGTGTGTGCACCTAGAGGAAGGATTTCACTCTTGGTGAAATTTATTCTCAGGCCAGAGCACTTGTGGAAGGAGTTGAAAATATTTTGTATGGTGGGAATATCTGTTTGGGGGGAAGTCGTGAATAACAAGATATCGTCCGCAAACAGGGAGACTTGCAATTCATAATGCCAAAATGTGATTCCTTAAATGGGGGCTGTGGTGTTAAGGTATTGAGAAGGGGCTCAATGGCCAGGTTGAATAGCAAGGGAGAGAGGGGGCATCCATGTCTTGTCCCCTTGTGCAGTCGTATGGGGTTAGATTGTATTAGATGCTATTACTGTGGCTGACGGGGATGAATACAAGTTATGTATGAAATGGTAAAATGGGCCTGATATACCTACCTTTTGCATTACTAGGGATAGCCATTGAAAACTAACACAGGCCTTTCCTTTTTGGCACCTAAAGTTATAATTGCTACATCTTCTAAAGGGGTGTTGTTTTGCATACTATAAGGTGGCTAGGACCTTCCTTAGGTTGGAAGCAGCCGATCTGTCCTTGGTGAACCCTGAATGCACGTGGTGGATAAGAGACGGCATAATGTTTTCCAAGCGGGTAGCTATTATCTTGGATAGTATTTTGGAGTCAATGAGCTGGATTCAGGTAGATCGGCACATAGTTATGCCGGCGTAGCGTATCGAATATACGCTACGCCGACGTATAGCAGAGCAGCGAGCACAGTATTCACAAAGCACTCGCTCCCAACGTTGCGCCTGCGTAACGTAAATTCCTCGGCGTAAGCCCGCCTAGTTCAAAGTAGGTGGAAGGTGGGCGTGATCCATTTAAATGAAGCGTGACCCCATGCAAATGATGGGCCAAACGAACGGTGCATGCGCCGTCCCAGGGACGCATCCCAGTACGCATGCTTCAGAATCACGTCGTAAATACTCCATAAGATACGTCGAATCACTGCCTACGACGTGACGTAACCTACGCCCAGCCCTATTCACGTACTACTACGTAAATGACGTAAAATACGACGGCTGTTCTCTGGTCCATACCTTAACATGACTTACCCCTGCTTTATGAGGTTTAACATTACGCCAGACGTACAACTTACGTAAACAGCGTATATTAATGCGCCAGGCGCAAGTACTCACTCATTTGCATATGGGAATCGAATTTCCATATGCCTCCAGCGTAAATATGCGCCCAAGATACGCCGGCGTAGGCAAGTTACATTGGACGTAAGAGGCCTATTTTCAGGTGTATCTAGTTCTATGGGCACAGCGCACAGATACGACGGCGCACATTTACACTTACGCGACGTATCTCGAGATACGCAGCGTAAGTGTTAGGTGAATCCAGGCCAATGTTTAGCAGTGATATTGGGCAGTACAACCCTGGGTTCTGTGGGTCCTTACATTTTTTTTTACAATCAGTTTTATGTTTGCGTGATGTTCTGTCGGAAGGCATTACCTGTGAAACTGGCCAGTCCATTTTTCTATATATCTACATTATTGCTGGAGCCAGTCTATTTGCATACATTATGGAGTATAGAATGAGTGTACCCATATATGGATGTGGCAGACCCCGGTTATAAATGGCTAATTTGTATTTGTGTCCACTACCATGAAGCCTTCTAATTCTAAATACATGGGCATTCGTTTTTGAGCAGACTTATTATCAGCTATCCTAGAGTACTTGTTTATACATGTTGAATGCTAACATTTAGAGGTGCTTACTGGTACCAGTGGGTTTTTGTTAATTCTTGGTCAAAATGTTTTACTTTGCCCATGCTCTTAAAATTGTACTAATAAAGATAGTTGTATTTGATTTACTTTTTTTTTGTGGTCTATCCATATCGATAAACCGACGACCCCCCCAACGTATATTATTTTTTAATTGTTTACTTTCTTCATTGTTGTCATTGTTCTCTTTTGGTACTAGGCTTCCGGTTTGAGGATGTTTTTATCAGTGCTGTCAATACAATAAACCCTTAAATTAATTTGAGTGTATTTTTCTACAAATAATATAGATTTAGGGGTAGATCCACAAAGAAATTACACCGGCGTATCTATTGATACGGCGGCGTAATATCAAAATTCCCGCGTTGTATCTTTGTTTTGAATCCTCAAAACAAGATACGACGGCATCTCGGCTAGATCCAACAGGCGTACGTCCTCGTACGCCTTCGGATCTTAGATGCAATTTTTCGGTGGCCGCTAGGTGGCGTTTCCGTCGTAATCTGCGTCGACTATGCAAATTAACTATTTACGGCGATCCACGAATGTATGTCGGCCCGGCGCATTTTTTTCCGTCGTTTGCGTTCGGCTTTTTCCAGCGTATAGTTAAAGCTGCTGTTCTGAGGCGTACCTAATGTTAAGTATGGCCGTCCTTCCCGCGTCCAATTTTGAATTTTTTGCGTCGTTTGCGTAAGTTGTTCGCGAATAGGAATTTGCATAGAATGACATCACCGTCGTAAGCATTGGCTGTTCCGGTTTAATTTTGAGCATGCGCACTGGGATACCCCCAGGGACGGCGCATGCGCAGTTAAAAAAAAACGTCGATTACGTCGGATCACGTTGTATTAACATAAAACACGCCCCCATCACAGCCATTTGAATTCCGCGCCCTTACGCCGCGAGAGATACACTACATCCCCGAAATTATGGCGCGGATTCGTTGTGGATTCAAACCAAAGCAAAGTAAGTTACAGCGGCGTAGTGTATCTTAGATACGCTGAGCCCGGCACAGATGTATGTGGATCTGCCCCTTGATAAACAATATAGCACAATTATTATGTGACATAAACAATTGCCATGATTTACTTCTACAGGGTCATTGCTTTCAGAAAACACTGTATATAATATTTTGTGCGTTCTTACGGCCTAAAATGTGCATATTCACATCTGTGTAACAAAAAAAAGGCTCCTGCAGTCAAAAAGTTGAATCTGTTAAAGTGAAGGTTCACTCAAAAAAAAAAAACACACAAATCCTGTAAAAAAATAAAAAATGTACTTACCAGAAGTCCTAATCTGCCTCTTCCCATACCACAGCAGGTTTTTTTCCTCGTTCTCCCCGCGTTGTCTTCTGGGGAATGGGGCACGCTGCCTTCTGGGAACTGTGTGTATCCCAGAAAGCAGCCACCCATTCACAAAAGTGACATGAGACTTGCGCATGCACAGTAGGAAACGGGCAGTGAAGCCGCAAGGCTCCACTGCCTGTTTCTCTCAGTAAGGATGGCGATGCCGGGAGCTGCCAGGATCGAGCGATCGGCTTGGGGGGGCCGACATTGCGGGTGCCTAGGACAGGTAAGTGTCCTTATTAAAAGTCAGCAGCTACAGTGTTTATAGCTGCTAACTTTTAAAAAAAATTGTGGGTGCAACCCTGCTTTAAAAAAAATAAAACTGCAAGTTTGTTACTGGCCATGAAGAAAAAAAAAAAACATGTCTCATAAAATAAAACAAATGCAGCCACTACATCTAAGGACAAGTAGGTTTTTGTTCTTGGGATTAGAATGCTTTTTACAGTACACAGGCAAAAGTAGTTTGCATGTAGAAATGTAAAATAAGCCATGAGATTCTATGCACAATGACAGGTGAACTGCTTAATCTCTAGACATGTATCCTTGGAGGAAAAGTATGTGAAGATTTAAGCATCACTTGCTATTTCAAGAATGTGTAAATAAGCAAATGCACATTGAAATTATAAAGGTAAAGGTTATTTTCCTAACAGTAGAAAGGGACTCTGAAACACCTTTCAATTTCAACCATGTCATTTACCTTTGTAATCTTCCAAGCAAATTGACAGAAAATGTAAATCTTTCTCTTTTTTTTTTTTAGGGTTTGGACATTTTGTCTTTTCGTTTTGATTTGTGAGTTCTGTGAAACTGGGATAAGCACCTGTCAGAGTTGAATGTTCATCTTTTTTTATTTTATATAAAACCCGTACATGGCTCGTGTAGTGAACATATCTTTAAAGCATCACTTCTGGCAGGTGAATTTTAGTTAGTCATTGCCATGTAGGAAAATAAAAAGATGTATTAGTTGCATCCTGAAAACACTACAGAATCCTTATAGGGCTTCTTATAGTTTTTGATCTCTGGGAGCAGTAAGCTTTTGCAACTCCATTAGGCTCTAAAATCTTTCTCAATAACTTTCTCAGAAGAAAAGAAATATACACTTTATAGAAATCAAGCAGAGTCCACATGTCTCCTATTTTCCTCAAACACAAAGGATGGTCAGAATTATACCTGCAAACTATTTCTACACTGAAAGCCTAAAGCTGAACAGCTGTGGTCTAAAAACTTTGTACGACAAATAACACTTCTGTTTTCTGTATTTCCAAGGTAATTGAAAAAAAAAATTGTGTCTATTACTTAACTTGCTTCTACTGTTAAAGTCACAGAAGCTTGTAAACAATACAACTCTACAATTGCAATATGAAGTTCAGATCCGGAAATGACTAGGGGTTTTACCTGGGGGCTTAGAGCTCAATTGTCATTATTGTGATTTTTTTTTTCAATCATTGATTCTGTATTAGATTTTTATTTAATGTACAAAAAAAATAATGAATATAATGAATTGTTCATCATTTGTTACAAGGTGCCACCAATATACGGCCATACAGCATCAAACTGAAAGCATACCTTTGAGAACTCATCACAATATCACAGTTAACAAATGTTTACCATTAACTATTACCATTAAACATTTCCACAGATAGACAGTGAATTCCTGTCTAGGAGTAATCACATCTATGTAGCAAACCGTGGTTATTCAAGTAAAACAGATAAGGAAAGAGGTTACATCTAGAAAGTTTAGGCCATGCAATCCACTTATAAATAAATGTATTGTAGGTATTGAATTTAATAGCCAACAATCTTTCCATGGAGAACGGGATGTTAAGATCACTAGTCAATCCATTTGGCGCAAAGGACTTCTACTTTCTAGTAATATTTATTTTGCAGCAAATAGTAAGCAACAACAATCTAAGTGAATGTAGTCCTATGGTTTACATTGAAGTCCTCAATACTGATACTCAAGAGAGCTAAAGCTGAAGAAGGTGATAATTGTTGAGATTGTAAAAAAGACTTGTTTCCTTAAAGATCTTAGGCCCTGTATACACGAGGAGACATGTGCAATGAAATCGGTCTGCGGACCATTTTCATCGGACATGTCTCCTGGGATATTTTGGTCTGATGTGTGTACACACCATCAGACCAAAATCCCCACGGACAGAGAACGCGGTGACGTGGCGGTGACGGTGACACGGTGACGTGCGCAAACCAGGAACTTCAATGCTTCCACGCATGTGTCGAATCAATTCGACGCATGCGCGGGATTTCGATCCGCTGGTTAGACGTACTAACCAGCGGACATGTCCGACGGACAGGTTTCCAGCGGACAAGTTTCTAAGCATGCTAAGAAACTTTTGTCCGCTGGAAAACGGCCTCTGGAAAAATGTCCCCTGGAAAACGGTCCGATAGGCCGTACACACGACCGAACATGTCCGATGAAACTGGTCCGCGGACCAGTTTCATCGGACATGTTCGGTCGTGTGTACGGGGCCTTAGGGATTTACTGTATATCACCGCAATAAGTGATTCAAGCAGCCGTTGGCATCACATCGCCTTCAGCATTGGGGCAATGAGTTTCCAGAAAATGTGTGTATTTTGTAAGTTACCAACTATGTATAATTTTGAGAAATATCGGATATTTCCTGGATCAACTTTACCTATAAAGATCAGTACTCAGTTATATTGTGCACAGTACATTTAGAAAAAAATCAGGCCTTTTTTTTAGTAATCTACTGAGCTGGCTGGCCAGAACCATTTTTTGAGGGAGTCTATTACACATTTTGACAGCTCTTACTGTGGAGAAGCCTTTCTGTATTTGGCCTGTGTATTGAGTCAGGTTTGGGGTCAATGGATTCGAAAGGTCCGAATTAATATTTTCAAACTTGTCTATATGTTTAGTCTACCCTCACACAGCACAAGCCAAGGTCAATATTGGTATATTCCTCTGAAGCAGCTGGGATACAGCTGCCTCCAAGGCTATTAAAAGGTGGTACATTTTCAGTAAATGTGCCAAATGGCACACCTCAGCCCTGGGCCTCTGCACAACCGTTAGCTTAAGCTTGCGTATGTTATTTCCCCATATAAAGGTGGTAAATAAAGTAAAAAAAAAATGAAGGACTGTAGCTGACATGTGTGACATAATATAAAGACACTTTGGCAGAAGAACCATTTTATTTAAATTCATTTTTCCAGCCACAGACAGAGGAAGATTAGCCCAGGTAGCCAACTTAGTTTTAATTATTTAATCCAGTAAAAGTGCTCTTTTACAGTGCCTTGAAAAAGTTTCACATGTTGTCATGTTACAACCAACGTAAATATATTTTACTAGCTGAATACCCGGCGTTGCCCGGTCTTCCTATCTTAACCTTTTGGGGAGGAAAATCATAGTAATATAAATATACCCATCTTTTATATAAGGGTGTAGGTAAGGGTTAATTTAACTGTCATATATTTTTATTTGGCATATAAGTAATATGTGTACCAGGTATTATTGAAATATCTCCAGGCGTACAGAAGTTATGTGGGCATTGATTTGCATGGGACTTTAAACAAAAACCCCAACCCTCACAAATGGGGGTAGTTAAGGGATAAATTAACTATCCTATAGTTTAAGTGGACATATAAGTAACATGTGACCAAGTGTAATCGAAATATGTACAGCCGTTTGGAAGTTATGAAGTAACATGTATTTCCCATAGAGTTGAATGGGACTTTAAAGAAAAACCCTGACCATGGCAAATGGGGGTGGGTAAGGGATAAACCACCTATCCTATGTTTGTTGCTGACATATAAGCAAATATCTCCAGGCGTACAGAAGTTATGTGGGAACATACATTTCCTATTGATTTGCATGGGACTTTAAACAAAAACCCCGACCCTCACAAATGGGGGTAGTTAAGGGATAAATTAACTATCCTATAGTTTAACCACTTGCCGTCGCCGCACCGTCATAATACGTCCACAAGGTGGCTCTCCTAGGCGAGACCACGTAATATGACGTCCTGCCTTTTTTCCGCCACTAGGGGCGCACGCGCGCCGCCGGAGGCGCGCGCGCGCCCCCCGCTCGCCCCCGACTCCCGTGCGTGTGCCCGGCGGCCGCGATTGCCGCCGGGCACACGCGATCGCTCGGTACAGAGCGGGGAACGGGAGCTGTGTGTGTAAACACACAGCTCTCGTTCCTGTCAGCAGGGGAAATGCTGATTTTCTGTTCATACAATGTATGAACAGAAGATCAGTGTTTCCCCTAGTAAGGCCACCCCCCCCCCCACAGTAAGAACACACCCAGGCATACTTAACCCCTTCCCCGCCCCCTAGTGTTAACCCCTTCACTGCCAGTGGCATTTTTATAGTAATCTAATGCATTTTTATAGCACTGATCGCTATAAAAATGCCAATGGTCCCAAAAATGTGTCAAAAATGTCCGAAGTGTCCGCCATAATGTCGCAATACCGGAAAAAAAATCGCTGATCGCCGCCATTACTAGTAAAAAAAAATATTAATAAAAATGTCATAAAAATACCCCCTATTTTGTAAACGCTATAACTTTTGCGCAAACCAATCAATAAACGCTTATTGCGATTTTTTTTTACGAAAAATATGTAGAAGAATACGTATCGGCCTAAACTGAGGAAAAAAAATGTTTTTTTATATATTTTTGGGGGATATTTATTACAGCAAAAAGTAAAAAATATTCATTTTTTTCAAAATTGTCGTTCTATTTTTGTTTATAGCGCAAAAAATAAAAAACGCAGAGGTGATCAAATACCACCAAATGAAAGCTCTATTTGTGGGAAAAAAAGGACGCCAATTTTGTTTGGGAGCCACGTCGCACGACCGCGCAATTGTCTGTTAAAGCGACGCAGTCCCGAATCGCAAAAAGTACTCTGGTCTTTGGGCAGCAATATGGTCCGGGGGGTAAGTGGTTAAGTGGACATATAAGTAACATGTGACCAAGTGTTATCGAAATATGTACAGCCGTTTGGAAGTTATGAAGTAACATGTATTTCCCATAGAGTTGAATGGGACTTTAAAGGAAAACCCCGACCATGGGGGTGGGTAAGGGTTAAACCACCTATCCTATGTTTGTGGCTGACATATAAGTAACATGTGTGCCAAGTTTCATGTTAATATCTTTAGCCAATTGGACGTGATGCTGGAACATACATACATACACACACACGTTGAGTTTTATATATATATATTGGGGTTTAACCTCCCTGGCGGTATGATTATTTCAGAAAAAAGGTGCTGAAAGTGGTACCATTATTTGCAAGGAAATTTGGCGTTTTATACTGTAGGCATGTAATTCTTAGGAATAACTCACTTAAATCTGACCAAACAAGAGACTAATAGGCATCCCGGGTATGACATGTTTTTAAAAACAATAGAAAAAAAGCTGCGCAACTAATGTGAATACTAAAGTAGTGTTAGTACAAAGTATAACAATTCTGTCATCCGTACATGAAATATTGCATAGATAGTGAGAAAAAGCCAAGGGGTTACGTGGCAGGATATCCAAGAGCCAAAAACTTCTCCCTCAGTGGACCGATAACCAATGTTGATAGAAACCAATATGGAGAAGAAAAATGCTACATAGTGTTAACCCATATAACAATTTATTAAAAAAATTAAAATCACACTTACAAGAATGTAGATAAAAATCGCAGTGAAATTATAGCCGGCCGGCTAGCACAACCCGTTCTCTCCGGGACACAGTATGCGGTTTAAAGTCGTTAGCACGCCGCCACCCTACTCACCGCAATATATACCTAACAAACACAAATGGTACCGCCCCCATCTGAGCTCCCAGCATCCCTGAGGCTCTGATGGCCATCTTGGATAAGGGATATGTTCAAAAGTATGGTAATAGTTGGTTCCTTATTCTCTTATCAATTTAACTGCAAATTCAAAAACAATCAAAAAAGAATAAAAAACTAAAAAGAGGAACATTGTGAAAACAGAGTTACTCACAGTACTTGATCAACCCATGTCGTGCTAACAACTTTAAACCGCATACTGTGTCCCGGAGTGAACGGGTTGTGCTAGCCGGCCGGCTATAATTTCACTGCGATTTTTATCTACATTCTGGTAAGTGTGATTTTATTTATTTTTAATAAATTGTTATATGGGTTCACACTATGTAGCATGTTTCTTCTCCATATTGGTTTCTATCAACATTGGTTATCGGTCCACTGAGGGAGACGTTTTTGGCTCTTGGATATCCTGCCACGTAACCCCCTGGCTGGGGAGTAAAGTCGTCTGCTGTCAGAAGATCTCTAGTTGGGATCTTCCCTTCTGGTAAGGGACAGTGTGATTGAGAGGTGGAGGTGTCCTGTCTATCCATGCACTTTTCTGAGGTTCATACAATTTTGATGTCACTATCTGCTTGAATGTGAAAAGGAATTTTCTACTATCAAAATTACCATCAGATGCACATTTTTTGTTTGAACAATAGACTTTCATACGTTTTATTTTTCTCACTATCTATGCAATATTTCATGTACGGATGACAGAATTGTTATACTTTGTACTAACACTACTTTAGTATTCACATTAGTTGCGCAGCTTTTTTTCTATTGTACTATTTTGTTTGTGGGTATCTCACACTTCAAGCTGCTTGCATATATATATTCATTATTCACTCAGACAGCGCGGTATCTTCACATTTTTTTCACATTTTTTCATTTTTTTAAAAACAAAATTATAAATTATAATACAATAAATAATTATAAATAATTATAACAAGTAATAATATAATTATAATAAAAATGAATCAATACTGTAATCAACTCAAAATCACTGAAATTTGCTTAGTTGCAGAATTGTCGCTGTCATTACTTTTATTTTTTTAAGACGAATTTCCCCACAAATCGCTATCGCACAATTCTGCAAGTGATTATAATTTATTATCGCTTTTTTCTATCTGCTCTAAAACCATTTTTGACATAAAGGGACCCTTTTGGTTGCTATGGACAATCTACAGTTTGCAGGCAGAAAGAACAGTTTTTATTATATAAAAGTACATGTAGGACACTGGGCAGACCACTAGGGACATGGGGGGGTGTATTTTTTACATACAGTACTGTAATCTATAAGATTACAGTATACTGTATGTAATGTGTTTGTTTAAGTTTTTGAATTTGGCGCCATTCTCCGCTCCCGTGCGTCATAACGTCGCAGGGAACGGAGATCGGCGGCACAGGAGGACACTGTGTGAATCGAGTGAGGTCCCGCTCGCTCACACAGTGCGGTGGCATCGCTGGATCCAGGGACAAGGTAAGTAACTTTGTCCGCTGCTGCAGCGAGGCATGCCCTCTTTTGGTATAAAAATCTCACCCCGAGTCAGACTCGGGAATACCGCTAGGAGGGTTAATGTTCTCTGCTGAGGGCTGAACTGCTAAAGAGTATGATTTTAAGTTATATAGTGAGCCATAATATTTGCTAAATGCATCCGCTATATCTTTGGGATTATAAATTTTTCAAGCAGTGTTGGGATCTAGAAGATATGCAATATTTTGCTTTGCTATTTTTCTCTTTTAGTTGTTGGGCTAGTAGTTTACCTGCTTTGTTCCCATAGCTATATGAGTGGACTTTAATGAATTTCTCGCCTCAATTTCATTACCCTCTCTGTCCTCAAAGGATCTGAGTTTCCTTAATTCTCCATTCTCACCACTGGAAGTAGAGAAGCTACTCTTTGCCTCAAAACAAAGAACCCGGACCAGATAGTTACTCATCTGAATAGTACCAAGTGTTTCACCCAATACTAATCCCTCTCTTGATACCAGTCTTCAATGCAGCTGTAAAAGACTACTCATTTCCCCCAGAAATGTTATCTGCTACCATTGTTACACTACCGAAACTGGACAAATCCCCTAATGTGCCATAGATTTTTTTTCCTTATTGAATGTGGATGTCAAGATATATGCCAAACTGAAGACTAACAGATTGTCTAAATGTTTGCCCCTTCTGGTGAAACAAGAATAGGTGGGCTTTGTAGCAGAGTGCCAAGCCCCTAATGCAACTAGAAGAATGATCAGCCTTATCCACATGTCAAGGAGGACCAAAAGACCTTCTCTGTTTCTCGCTTTAGATGCAGAGAAGGCTTTTGATAGGAACATTGGGGTAATTTGTCCAGAGTGCTGGAGAAGTTTGGAATTAGAGGCCCTATCCACTTTGCCATATCAGCTTTGTACTTTAAACCCTCTGCCCATGTGCTCTTGGTTGGTCTATTCTCCTCTCTGTTTGAAATAAATGGAACTAGACTGTCCCCTTTAATATTTGACCTTCTTATGGAACCACTGGCAGACAAGATAAGCAGCACTCAATAACATTATTTGTGGACAATTAAATTCTCTCCCTTACTGACCCACTGCGTATCCTCCCAATAGCTTATGAAATACTACAAAAATCTCAATAAAAATCAATTGAATTAAAATGTAAGTAGTTTGCCGCTGCTGCACGAACGTGCACAATTTTAAAGCATGTTGTGTTTGGTATCTATGTATTCAAAGATCATATTTTATATTTTACATTTGAGCAATATAGTGTGCTTTTATTCATTAAAATAAAAAATAAAAATTTCCCCTAAATTGCATTTGGAAAATTGCTGCACAAATACTATGTGAAAATAAATATTGCGACAACCACCATTGTATTCTGTAGGACCTCTGCTTTAAAATATATATATATATATATATATATATATATATATATATATATATATATATATATATATATATATATATATATATATATATATATATATATATATATATATATATATACTGTTTGGGGATTCAAAGTAACTTTATAGATTTTTTTTTCATGTAACCAAAAAGTGTCAGAAATGGCTTGGTCTTCAAGTAGTTAGAAAATTGGGTAATGTGTGGCATAAGCTTGTAATGTTGGGCATAAAATGCCGGGACAGTTCAAACAGCCCCAAAGGACCCCTTTTTGGAAAGTTGACACCCTAAGCTAATTGGTTAAGGGACATGTTGAGTCCATGGAATTTGTGAGAAAAACAATCAGTGCCACAATACTAATAAATTACTCCTATAATAATGTGAAAAAAAGCAACAAATATAACCCTCTGAGTGTCTACACAGCTGCTGAACACTTATAGTGATACACCACACCTACTGCAATATTAATTTTGTGAAAATAGTGCAGCGCTGCGCATCTATTAATCTTATATAAACAAATAGTTATATAGTCCATAAAACAATTTATGAAAAAAGAAAAGAAAAATTATAAAAAACAGTTCATATGTAGATTTCCAAAGCTGTCACCGCTGTGAAAAAATCCTATTTAAATTAATCAAATGTTCAGTACATACCACCACCTGCTAAAATGCCTGCTCACCTCAAGGATGAGTATAAAACTCATAGACAGATCACTCCTTGTGTCCACCACGATGAATCCACTTTACCAATGGTAGTAATTCCTACAGTCTCCAGACTGCACCTCTGTGTGGGTAATCAACGTTTAAATTGTCTCCAAACACCACCTTCCTCCATTCGCTTTTTAATAATCAATTCCACTTATCCAGGGGTTAAGGACATTAAACACAAAACACAAGTACCATAGTGTTCTCTGCTTTTGAATTTATTAAAAAAGCTCATGGAATATTTTATGTTTTGCCACAAATTGCTTGAAAATTACCAACATTTTTTTTTTACACAAAGTTGTAATTTAAATGATATATTGTTTGCATATGCCATGGGTTAATGTGAAATTACACCCCGAAATACATTCTTCTGCTTCTCCTGACCACATGAGTGAGACTTTTTAGCAGTCTAACCATGTACAGCACCTCGAAAACCAATGACCGCCTTCAGGATTTCAAAGGGTGCAAATTGTTGATTTCACTTCCTCACTACCTATCACCACCACCAAATGACCCCTTTTTGGAAAGTAGACACCCCAAGCTATTTGCTGAGAGGTAAAATTACACCCCAAAATACTTGCTGCTGCTTATAGGGATACCACATGTGTGAGATACCACATGACTCTCAGCAAATAAATTGGGGTGTCTGCTTTCCAAAAAGGGGTCATTTGGGGGGGGGGTTGGTGCTATCTTGACATTTCAAGGCCTCCAAAACTGTGATAGGTAGTGAGGAAGTTGATAGGGACAAGGGCCTCTTCCTGACAACCCTGGGCGGTGGTTGTGGGGTCTGCATGCAGGAGGCTTTTTGGAATCTGGAAGCCTCCTTTAATAAGAGGGCCCCAGATCCTGGCTCCCTCCTATGTGAATGAGTAGGGGTACCCCTGCTCATTCACCAAAAAGGCAGTTTTTGACAATTATTTACTAAAAAAATAAAACAAAAATGTTGCCTGATATAGATCTGTCATCAATCACAATGCTCCGCCTATGACAATGGCTAACTGCTGAATGCCTGCTCTACCATTTCACAGTTCTTAAATAGATAAGAGGTGGCACCTCCCCCTTGAGATGTCACCAACCCATCATGCACTGGTCTGTGACATCACAATTGGGGCAGTGCAGGTTCAGGATAAGGATAAGGGTCTGGTGTCTGGTATGGATTTTGGGGACCCCACACCCTTTTTAAAAAATAAATTGATGTGGGGTTGCCTTTAAAATCAATTCCAGACTCAAAGGGCCTGGTATAGATTGGGGAGACTCCCTTGCTATTTTCTTTTACATTTCTGTGTATTGCCGGAAATTATATTGTATTGCCGGTAATATAAATGTCACCATTTTTTCTTAATAAATGAAATGTCTGTTTTGCTGCAGCAGGTTCTATACACAGTACAGGCAGACTAAGGGGACCCCGCCAGGCACTATGTGTAAAGGAATTTTTATTGCTTCACTTTAAGCATTGTTAAAAATCACTGCTTCTGTAAAAACGATATATTTTTTTAAAAAACAGGACAGTAGCCAAGACCCTATACCCTTTTTATGGGCAATAGCTTGCATAAGCCTTCAAAATGGGCACTTTTGATTTTTCAAGTTTGAATCCCATAGGGTTTGCGGTTCAGGTCCAAACTTTTGCAATGTTGAATGAATGAATGACTTGTATAGCGCAACTCATGCGAACTGAATCGCCTCTGGGCGCTTTTTCCAGCCAGAGTCTGCTTGGCTGGTGCGGTCATTTTACCCCGTAGGATCATGACACGCTTGGGACACACAGTCATACACAACAGATACATATATATACTGGGCCAATTTGGACAAGATCCAATTTACCTACCAGCATGTCTTTGGAGTGTGGGAGGAAACCGCAGCAAAACCAGGGGGTGTTTTGCCCAACTCCCCTCGCTAGTAGAAAACTTTGCCATGCTCTATCAATCTCCACTTTAACAAAACACTGCAAATGGTTCCTATGGGACGGAACCTTTATAGTGTGGGGTAAGATTATGAGCACTGAGCAGTGATTGGATCTATCAGGACAGTGCTCTGTGCCCTACTTGGCAAAACCTTGCACCTGACCAGCAGTCAGGTGCAAGACTTCATTCAATTAGGGCCCTAGAATGCATTGTGCAGCATGCAGTGCATTGTGGGTCACTCAGCAGGCAAACATCCCGCAGAGTGCCCCACAAATTCGGGTGTTTGCCAAATGGGCAAACAGGTGATGTTCGAGCCAATCGTTTGCCTGGACCGAACCTTTCACCCAACACTAAAGGTGAGGGGATTGAGGGGTGATATGCAGGGCCGTTTGAAGGAATTTGGGGGCCCCAAGCAAAATGGACATGGAGGCCCCCAAACCCCAGCCCCCCCCTGCACGCAAAGCCTACAGGTACCACAGCATAGCGATACAGTTTACGTTCACCCACACGTTATATAAATAAAAAATGTTTACAGTGCAAATACTGCTGTTGCATATAATGTGCCGCAGCAAACGCGTGTAGCTGAATTGCGAGTGTTCTGCATGGAATGCAGGGGTCAGATATGTCCTGGGGAGAGGGCTAGTGCTATAGAGGGGAGAGATAGATATGTGCTGGGGCAGAGGCGGTCGGTGCTCAAATTTGTTTGGGGGGGGGCGCAAACTGATTCTAAAAAAAGAAACATCAAATGCAGTCAGTGTGCCCCATCAAATGCAGCCACCGTGCCCCATAAAATGCAGCCACCGTGCCCCATCATATGCAGCCACCGTGCCCCATCATATGCAGCCACCGTTCCCCATCATATGCAGCCACCGTTCCCCATCATATGCAGCCACCGTGCCCCATCATATGCAGCCACCGTTCCCCATCATATGCAGCCACCGTTCCCCATCATATGCAGCCACCGTGCCCCATCATATGCAGCCACCGTGCCCCATCATATGCAGCCACCATGCCCATCAAATTCAGCCACCGTGCCCCATCAAATGCAGCCACCGTGCCCCATCAAATGCAGCCACCGTGCCCCATCATATGCAGCCACCGTGCCCCATCATATGCAGCCACCGTGCCCCATCAAATGCAGCCACCGTGCCCCATCAAATGCAGCCACCGTGCCCCATCAAATGCAGCCACCGTGCCCCAT
Source organism: Rana temporaria (assembly GCF_905171775.1). Taxonomy (NCBI): domain Eukaryota; kingdom Metazoa; phylum Chordata; class Amphibia; order Anura; family Ranidae; genus Rana; species Rana temporaria. The sequence continues at coordinate 226,887,420 of NC_053493.1, forward strand.
CAAATGCAGCCACCGCGCCCATCAAATGCAGCCACCGTGCCCCATCATATGCAGCCACCGTGCCCCATCATATGCAGCCACTGTGTCCATCATATACAACCTCTGTGCCCACATGTGCTTGGAGGGTCAGATATGTGCTGGGGGGAGCTTTGTGAGAGAAAAGATACAGTACAAGGGGGATGGGTAGGATATGTGCTGGAGGGGTGTTTTGGGAAGGAAGAGAGGGGTTGCCAGATTTAAAATCTAATCCCTACTTCTAGCATTGACTCCCCCCTCCCAGCACATGTCCTCCTAACCTAACCCCTCGATCACTCAAATGACATCTACCTTGTCCTCCTTTCCAGACAGACAGTCTCCCCCCTCCCTCCTCCATCTACAGTAGTACAGAGCATAATAAAAACTTAGTGCAGACCTGATCAGAGCATCCCATCTCCCCCTCCTCCTCCTCCTCGTGTGTGTGTGTGTGTGTGTTTACAGAATGGAGGAGGGGAGAAGCATTGATACACTGACTGATCTGCTCAACTAACCAGAGGGGGAGACTGGTCTCTGCCGAAAAAAAAAAAAAAGTTAAAGTAACAGACATCGCTGCGGCCGTAAATCGCTGGGATTATACATCAGGCCTGTCACACAGCCCAGTTCGCCCCTGCTTCTCTCCCCTCAGCAAACAAAAGACCCCATTCCCGCAGTGGAACAAACAGGCGCCTGCTTGGGGGCCCCTGGGCAGCTCGGGGGCCCTAAGCAGTTGCTTGCTTTGCCTGTCTTGTTCCGACGGGCCTGGTGATATGTGTCACCTCTCATGCTTCCATATGTGGGTAACTAAGGATGAATGGTTCAGGTTTTCCGAGCCACCTTGCCAGTGTGGGATTTAAACTGTGTTTTGCTTCCCACTTGTGACCAGCAGTAAATGGGATACATAAGAAAGGATTAGAGCAAGTGGTTGCTCTGGCCTGGCACTCAGGAAGCCACCCTGAGATAGGGACACATGTGAAAATTGATCTGTAAAAATAAAACTGACTACAAGTCAGAATTTTAAGAAAGGGCCTGCTGTTTGGACTACCTTTTTTCCACTTGAGCTAACCTCCAAAAACTGCATTGTTGTAGTCTCCCTTTAGTTAGTAATGTTTATGATTACTATGCTCTGTATACTGAAAAGTATGTAAGATACTATGAATGTCTCTACTTGGTACTGTTCTAGGAGGTACAGAGTGCAGAACACTCACTGTTGTACATTTTGTTTCTCTACTCCTCTCAATTTTCTGTACATATATATTCTACACCTCGTTACCATGTACACTTTGGTGTGCATTATATATTAAATACTACACATTATTAATCACCAGGATTTTGTTTTATTAATAGACACAGATAGAGGCAGATATATTAGCAATTCTAAAAATGTTTTAGAACTTCAGAATTAAGCCCTGTTCAATGCATGGGTACATTTTTGCTAGTTAATTATAAGGATCGAGTACAGTGCGACTTTGGACAAGTCTCCCCCCCACTCAGACATTTATTGATGAACTGTTTAGTCCTTTTAGCTTTGGACTCTGACTGCTTATCTTTATGAAGATTGTTTCATTCATTTCTTCATAGGCGTTTCATGTAATTTACACTCAATTTTGGTGTTGACTGTTTTGATGCATTCCCACTACATTTGTGTTTATATCACTTTTTTCATGGTATTTAAACTTCATTTTGGTGTTGACTGTTTTGATGCATTCTCACTGCGTTTGTGTTGATATAATTTTTGAACACATTCTATGATTTATATTGTGTTACACTTTATATACCCCACTTTTTTCTGGTTATATGTACTGTTCATATTACTGTTCATATATCAAAATGGCCTATTAATTAATTTTCTATAGGCACATTAGGATTGATCACATTCTTATGGTTCCACCTGTGTCACTTTTATATTTGATGGTTTGCTCCATTCATTCACATTCACAGCGCTACACTACACTACTATTTTATTGCACTATTACAATTATAAGGATCATCCAAGCTGTTTGCTGCCTGACAAGCTGGTGACATTATAATATGATTCTAATTGATATAAAAAAAAGTGTATTTGTGTGGTACATGCATTTGAGGGGCAGAAAGCATAAGTCATGCTTGGACCTCCTATAATGCACAAATACATTTTCCTGCTTATTACTGATAAAAGTGTTTTGTATCTGCAGCCTGCATTTACCTATAAGGTAATGGCATTTGGGATATAGTACAACACATTCCACCACACACAGGAACCCAGGCCCATGCATTATTTTTCTATAACCTGTGCTGCATTACATTGTTATGAAAGCCTGCACATATTAATAGTAAAAATAATTGTGCAGCTTACTAAGAACCATGGGCCAGATTCACGTAGGGGAGCGGCGGCGTAACGTATCGTAGATACGTTACACCGCCGCCAAGTTTTCATCGCAAGTGCCTGATTCACAGAGCACTTGCGATGAAAACTACGCCGGCGTCCTCCGGCGCAAGGCGGGCCAATTCAAATGGGCGTGTGCCATTTAAATTTGGCGCGCTCCCATGCCGGTCCTACTGCGCATGCTCAGTTGCTCAATTCCTGTCGTGCTTTGTGCGCTGTGATGTAATTTTTCCGAACGGCGACGCTCGTAGCGTAATTCCGTATTCCCAGACGGCTTACGCAAACGACGGTCATTTTTAAATTTCGACGCGGGAACGACGGCCATACTTTAGACAGCAATAAGTTTGCTGACTAAAGTTAGGGCACCTAAAACGACGACTAACTTTGCAACGGGAAACTAGACTAGTGGCGACATAGCGAACGCGAAAATCCGTTGTGGATCCGCCGTAACTCCTAATTTGCATACCCGACGCTGGTTTGCGACGCAAACTCCCCCCAGCGGCGGCCGCGGTACTGCATCCTAAGATCCGACAGTGTAAAACAATTATACCTGTCGGATCTTAGGGATATCTATGCGTAACTGATTCTATGAATCAGTCGCATAGATAGAAACAGGGATACGACGACGTATCAGGAGATACGCCGTTGTATCCCTTTTGTGAATCTGGCCCCATATGATACTAGAAGTAATTTAACCTAGAATAGAGGAGGAAGATGTAGAGGGTACCACTGGAGTATGGAGAAGGTGAGTATTGATAGGATTTTTTTTTTGCTTTTGTAGAGGAGAGGGAGAGGTATTTAACGCGGAGGACCCCCCATGTTTTTCTAAAGGCCAGCAGCTACAAATACTGAAGCTGCTGACTTTAAAAAAATGAACATTTACCTGTCAAGCACACCCGCAAAGTCGGCAGATGAGGACGAGCAATCGATCGGTCCTCGGATGCTTCTGCCGCCATGCTCGTTGAGGGAATCAGGAAGTGAAGCCTTGCGACTTCTCTGTCCGGTTTCCTACTGCGCATGCGCGAGTTACGCATGCGCGAGTAGCGTTGTTCGCCGTCACTGGTCCCCGCTCTCTCCTGGGAACAGTGTGTTTCCGAGAAGACAGCTAAGGGTGGTGCTAAGTGGCGTGACTCCCGTGGGAGTCGATACCCGGAAGTGGTGCAAATACCTGTCTTAGACAGGTGTCTTCACCCAATCCCCCCTGAAAGGTGCCAAATGTGACACTGGAGGGGGAAGGGTTCTGAAAAGCGGAAGTTCCATTTTTGGGTGGAATTCAGCTTTAAACAAATTAAACTGTAACTAGGATTAAAGATGAGTCATAACATATTAAATGGTTGTGTATCAAATTCCATGTTGTACACGAGAAGCTGTATTATATGAAAGGTTATTCATGGAATAAAAGCTTAATGGTTGACTTTAGGTGATACTAAAGTTTCCTTTCTTTACTTTAAAAATAATAAACATGTTATACTTACCTGCTCTGTGTAATAGTTTTTCACAGAACAGCCTGGACCCATCTCTAGTCCCTCGCTGGCACTCCTGGCCCCTCCCTCCTGTCGAGTGCTCCCACAGAAAGCAACTTGCTATGGGGGCACCAAGCTGAGCCGCACCTCCGTGTGACCATTCAGACACTGAGTCGCAGTTCAGCCTCACCACTCTCTCTCCTAACTGACTTTGATTGACAGCAGCAGGAGCCAATGGTGCGACTGCTGTGTCTCAGTCAATCTGGATGGCCGAGGCACTCTTGCACATCATTGGATAGGGATGGGACTCAGGTAAGTATCAGGGTGGGGCTGAGGGGGGCTGCTACACATATAATGTTTTTTATCTTAATGCATAGAATGCATTAAGAAAAAAAAAACATTAAACTGAGCTGCACATGCTCTTTTTATCAACAATTTAAACAAAATGATTACTATTGTTTTCTTTCAACGTTCTTACTAAAGTAAATATAAAATAAAAATAAATTAGGTCCATCATATTACTATATTTAAATGTGGTGAAAATGTTTTTACATATTACTAAAAATTGTACAGTTAAACATTGAGTTATTTTTTTATAAATTTTTTCTCATTATTTGCAATAATTTTTGGTTTGAAAGCAGTTTCCGTATGCTCATTATGCCTATTAAGCACAGATTTTCCCTTACATCTGAAAGAGAAAGATGCAACACCTACTGTACTCTTTGATTCAGTTTCATGTGGAAGATCATTTAATGTATCTAAAGATTTGTGAAGAGGACTATAATTAGAGGAAGATGACAGTTGTTCTCACACCAGCTATATTTCAGTGTGCACCTTCATAAAATAGATGAGGCTTTCAAGTGAATTTTATCATACATATAGCAAATTCTGCTTTTTCAAGCTGCCTTTCCTATGCAGCTTGTCCCAGCAACATTTGAAAAATAAATAAAAGTGCTATAATAGTGTGCACATAAGCCACCTTTAATTAAATAAATTCCATTCAATGCACTCCCCTATTCCCATCATAAAAATAAACGTTAGACATCCCCTAGTTAGGTCTATTATACAGTACCTCAATAAAACTCTGCTGGCCAATTTTATCTTGCTGTATCCTCTTCAGTATCTTAAAGTAGAATTAAAGACAACACTTTTTTCTTGTTTTGGATAGAAACAGACCGTTTTCATCGGATGAACCGATCGTGTGTGGGCCCCATCAGTTTTTTTCCCATCCGTGAAAAAAAATAGAACCTGTTTTAAAATGATCTGATGGGTAAAAAAACGATAGAAAAAAATGATCCTCTGTGGGGAAATCCATCGGTTAAAAATCAACGCATGCTCAGAATCAAGTCGACGCATGCTCAGAAGCATTGAACTTCATTTTTCTCAGCACGTCGCTGTGTTTTACGTCACCGCGTTCTGACACAATAGTTTTTTTAATTGATGGTGTGTAGGCACAACTGACCATCAGTCAGCTTCATCGGATATCTGATGAAAAAATCCATAAGCCTTTAAAATTAGCACTTTCGATTTCTCCCATTGACTTTTAAAGAGTGTTCCACCGCCTTTCGAATTTGCCGCATAAACACCCCAAATTGTTTGCTATTTGGCAAAAAGACAAACACCCGATGTTCAAAATGAACTTACGTTCGACTCGAACATCGGGCTCATCCCTAACTATTTATCAAGATATTTCATGACCTGGATAAATGAATACCTAAAGTGATACTAAAGTCTTGTTGTTTTTTTTTTGTTTAAAAGAAAACATGGTATACTTTCCTGATTTGTGCAGTGGTTTTGCACAGAGCAGCCCAGATCCTCCTCTTCTCGGGTCCCTCGCCGGTGCTCCTGGCCCCTCCCTCCTGCAGATTGCCCCCATAGCAAGCAGCTTGCCATGGGGGCAGCTGAGCTAACCTGCTGCTCTGTGTGTCCATTTAGATATGGAGCAAGGGCTTGGCCCCCTCTCTCTCCTCATTGGTTCACTGACTTTGATTGACAGCAGCAAGAGACAATAGCGCCCACTGTGTTTCTCAGCCAACCAGGAGAGAGAGTCTCAGAAAGCTGGGTCTCTCATGCAACATTGCTGGATTGTGATGGGGCTCAGGTAAGTATTAGGGGGACTGAGGGGGGCTGCTGCACACAGAGGGATTTTTATCTTAATGCATAGAAAAACCTTCTGCCTTTAGAACCACTTTTATTTGAGAGTTGATTTAAATGTAAGCTTAGATTTGTTTTAAAAAAAAGTTGTTTGATTAGCTTTTGACTGGAAGTGCTCTCTGTTAGAGCTGGTTCACACACAGGCGACACAACATGGGGGGCGACTTGGCAAGGCGATCTCAAGACGACTTGAGAGGCAATTTGCAAAATGACTTCTGTATTGAAGTCAATGCAAGTCCACCCGAGTCGCCCCCAAAGTCGTACAGGAACCTTTTTCTAAGTCGGAGCGACTTGCGTCGCTCCTATTAGAACCGTTCTATTGAATAGAGCAGACTGCGACTTGTCAGGTGGCTGAGTCGCCTGACAGGTCACCCCTGTGTGAACCAGCTCTTACTGTTGGTTGCAGCTGCTTAGCAATGGGAATGAAGTCTGAGATCCAGGCTCCGTGGTAACCAAACAGTGGGTTTGGTTTCCAGGAAAAAACACACCTTATCATTATGAGGACATACAGCAATAAGTCTGAAATATGAAATGAACTTTAAATGGCTATAATGTATTTAATAGCATAATGTGTCTGCATGCGTTTAATACAGCTAAAAGAGTTTTGCTGCTGATTTTCATTTGTACTCCAACAATATTCAAGTTTTTTTTGGTGGCAGTGCCCTGGTGAAACCTTTCACCGTGTTTGTCACTGACTGCTCCTCCAATGGCATGTTGCAATGTTGCAATTGCATAGTCTTATATGCTGTAAGAAGTTTGTCAACCAGCTGGATGTAGTCTGGTGCTTTGTAGTTTCCAAGAAAATTCTCAAAAACATTCCAAAAGCGGGGTTCCGGTCATAATTTTTTATTTTTTTTGCAATCTCAATTACATTATTATGAATATTTATTAAAACATATTATTAAAGCATGAACAGTACATAAACAGTTGCAAAAACATACCTGATATCATCTCAGGGATTGCCGTTTCCATCATAGCTATGGGCATTATGAAGCCCAGTTTATGTTTCTTCCTGGATTTACAAAGAGGTGCATGCTGGGATTTTTAGGCACAGTAATGCCCAGAGACTCCTGGCAAATGAGTGTCATCATTTCCCAGGAGGCAATGGGGTCTTAAGACAGAAAGTTCTACCACCACGGACTAGGAACTAGGCAGATTACAAAATCTGCCTAGTAGCAGCCATATAGAAGTGAGTAAAAAATAAATAAATTGAAGATTTTTTTTTTTTTTTTTAACATTAAAGGGTTTGTAAAGGATTTTTTTTTTTATCTTAATAGCTTCCTTTACCTTAATGCAGTGCTGTTTTCATGTCCTCATTGTTCGTTTTTGCTCTCAAGTTGCTGTAATTCTTCTCTGATCTCCACACTTCCTGGTTGTCTGTTTCCTGATAACCACAGTACTGGGAGCTTTCTCTCTGTGGTCACTAATCAAGGAGGTGTGATTACTGTGGGCCAGATTCATGAAGAGATACGACGGCGGATCTCCTGATCCACCGTCGTATTTCTGAGATCCGACGGTCGGATCTATGCGAGTGATTCATAAGAATCAGTTCCGCATAGATCTCCCTTAGATCCGACTGGTGTAAGTGCCTTACACCAGTCGGATCTTAGGCTGCAATCTACCGCCGGCCGCTAGGTGTCGTCGCGTTTTTTTACGCGTCGGTTATGCAAATGAGGAGAACCGCCGATTCAAGTCCGAACGCCCGCCCGAACGCTCTCTTTTTTTTACGTCGTCTGCGTTCGGCTTTTTCCGGCGGATAGTTACCCCTGCTATATGAGGGGTAGCTAATGTTAAGTATGGCCGTCGTTCCCGCGCCGAGATTCAAATTTTTACGTTGTTTGCGTATATCGATCGGGAATACGGATGGCCGGAATTTACGTAGCCGCCGAAAACAATGACGTCCTAGCGACGTCATTTGGAGCATGCGCACTGGGAAATTTCGCCGGCGGCGAATGCGCTGTTAAATCGTCGCGGGAACGCGCCTGATTTAAATTGTACACTCCCCCTAGCCGCGGAATTTGCATTCCGCGGGGGAGTTACGATCCGACGGTGCAATTTTCGAGGTAAGTGCTTTGTGAATACAGCACTCGCCTCGCAAAAGTGCACCGGCGGATCGTAAATCACATAGATTACGCGGATCTAAAGATCCGCTAATCTATGTGAATCTAGCCCTGTGTGTCTAAAACCCCTCAGCACCAATCAGTTTCGTTTTCCAAACCATCACTGCCCTGTATTGGCTCTGTGGCTCTGTACAGCAGAGAAGCAGGAAACAACATGCAAAAATGAAACTAGAAACTGCAGGTACATTATATGATTGAATTTTATCTATTTTTAATCATTTTTAAAAGGAATCATTTTTAAAAGGAATCAGTTAACTATTATGTCTCTATACCAACATTTAACATACATTTAACTAACATTTTCCTTTACAACTCCTTTAAAGGCAAGCTGTTCATAAAAAAGTTTGTTTTTAGGGTGGAACTCTTTTTTCTGACTCCACTAACAAGATCTCGGATCTGTGGACCACCAAAAATGCTATTCTTAGAAACATCTTTTTCACATGAAAACCTTTATTGTTCATTGCTTTACCAAAATGTTTTATCTGTCTATATTTTATAGGAAGAGGATGCAAAAATATCTTTGTCAGGTCAACAAATGGTTTGTGTGCTTTGTTTTTTTGTCCTAAAACCAAACTCTTGTGTAGTGGCCATTTATTTTTAATATAAAGCAACTACTGTCACAATTGCATAAGTAACACCAATAATTGGTATTTCTGAGCTGCTTTCTGAGCAGTAGAGCCCCGACTTTTAGATCTTCACAGATATTTCAGTGGTACTTGGTGTATTGAATGTGCCTCAACAACAGCTCTATGTTTTAATGTTTCTTTCATGTGTGCAGCATAGCTAACAGGTATTTTTGGGTATACATTGCCATTTTGTAACAAGACACCTTTGAGGCTTAACACTAACGAGTCAAAGAAAAACAGTTTTAGTAGGTTATTCATACAGCCCAAAGGTATGACCAAACCATCAATATCAGTACAAAAAAAAAGGCTGTCAATCTGCGCAAAGAAATTAGTTATTTCATCTTGGCATCTTTGAAAGATAGAAAATGTCATACCTGATAATAGCCAGGGCCGTCCTACTGAGCGGGCACCCCTGGGCACAGCCCAAGGGCCCCAAATTCACCTGGGGCCCTATCAGCAGGGCCAGAGCTACCACTAGGTGGGTGCACTGCCGCCTAGGCTAGGGCACAGCCAGGACCGCTGGTTTCTCTACTCTACGCGGGGCGGGAGCTTGTCAGTGCCCTGTTCGCGTGCACGGTGAGAGTACACTACCACAGCCGGCCGGCTGCCTCAGCTCCACTCTCACACACACAGAGAGCGGCGTCTTCATGGGCACTCTGCTCCGCCCCCCAGTCTGTCAATGTATACTGAAAGGGAGGAGTGACATAAGTGTGGGAATCCCTTCCCAATAACAGAGGGAGGCTGTCCCGCCCCGAAGCGGGAACACTTGACAGGTGACCACACACAGCCGTCCTCCTCCCTTGGTTCGGTGCTCACTTGATCCCTGGGACAGCACAACGCGGCGCCGCCACCACACGGAACACGCCCACCTCTGCTATCGATTGGCCGTGGCACAATGTGCACACGACTCCATCTCCATGCCTGCCTCAGCTCTCTCCTTCTTGTCCTGAGAAGCTGGCACTAAAGACCAACACAGTGAGTGGAGTTCTGGCACCTGTCACACACTGGCCCCTCACCACCACCTGTCCCACTGGCCCCCCACCACCACCTGTCACAGTGGCCCCCCCACCACCACCACCTGTCACACTGGCCCCCACCACCACCACCTGTCACACTGGCCCCCCACCACCACCACCTGTCACACTGGCCCCCCCACCAACACCACCTGTCACACTGGCCCCCCACCACCACCACCTGTCACACTGGCCTCCCCACCACCTGTCACACTGCCCCCCCACCACCACCACCTATCACACTTCCCCCACCACCTGTCCCACTGCCCCCCCCCACCACCACCACCTATCACACTGGCCCCCCACCACCTGTCCCACTGGCCCCCCACCACCACCACCACCTGTCACACTGGCCCCCCCCACCACCACCACCTATCACACTGGCCCCCACCACCACCACCTGTCCCACTGCCCCCCCCCCACCACCACCTGTCACACTGGCCCCCCCACCAACACCACCTGCCACACTGGCCCCCCACCACCACCACCTGTCACACTGGCCTCCCCACCACCTGTCACACTGCCCCCCCACCACCACCACCTATCACACTTCCCCCACCACCTGTCCCACTGCCCCCCCCACCACCACCACCTATCACACTGGCCCCCCACCACCTGTCCCACTGGCCCCCCCACCACCACCACCACCTGTCACACTGGCCCCCCCACCACCACCACCTGTCACACTGGCCCCCACCACCACCACCACCTGTCACACTGGCCCCCCACCACCACCACCTGTCACACTGGCCCCCCCACCAACACCACCTGTCACACTGGCCCCCCACCACCACCACCTGTCACACTGGCCTCCCCACCACCTGTCACACTGCCCCCCCACCACCACCACCTATCACACTTCCCCCACCACCTGTCCCACTGCCCCCCCCACCACCACCACCTATCACACTGGCCCCCCACCACCTGTCCCACTGGCCCCCCACCACCACCACCACCTGTCCCACTGGCCCCCCCCCACCACCACCACCTGTCACACTGGTCCCCCACCACCACCACCTGTCACACTGGCCCCCACCACCACCACCTGTCACACTGGCCCCCCACCACCACCACCTGTCACACTGGCCCCCCCACCAACACCACCTGTCACACTGGCCCCCCACCACCACCACCTGTCACACTGGCCTCCCCACCACCTGTCACACTGCCCCCCCCACCACCACCTATCACACTTCTCCCACCACCTGTCCCACTGGCCCCCCCACCACCACCACCACCTGTCACACTGGCCCCCCCACCACCACCACCTGTCACACTGGCCCCCCACCACCACCACCTGTCACACTGGCCCCCCCACCACCACCACCTGTCACACTGGCCCCCCCACCACCATCACCTGTCACACTGGCCCCTCCACCACCTATCACACTTCCCCCCACCACCTGTCCCACTGCCCCCCCCCACCACCACCACCTATCACACTGGCCCACCACCACCACCACCACCTATCACACTGGCCCCCCACCACCTGGCCCCAACACCACCACCACCTATCACACTGGCCCCCCACCACCATCACCTGTCACACTGGCCCCCCACCACCACCACCTATCACACTGGCCCCCCACCATCACCACCTGTCACACTGGCCCCCCACCACCACCACCTATCACACTGGCCCCCCACCATCACCACCACCTGTCCCACTGGCCCCCCACCACCACCACCTGTCCCACTGGCCCCCCACCACCACCTATTACACTGGCCCCCCACCACCACCACCTATCACACTGGCCCCCCCACCACCACCTGTCACACTGGCCCCACACCACCACCACCTGTTACACTGGCCCCACACCACCACCACCTGTCACACTGGCCCCCCACCATCACCACCTATCACACTGGCCCCCCACCACCACCACCTATCACGCTGGCCCCCCACCACCTGTCCCACTGGCCCCCCCACCACCACCACCTATCACACTGGCCCCCCACCACCTGTCCCACTGCCCCCCCACCACCACCACCACCTATCACACTGGCCCCCCACCATCTATCACACTGGCCCCCCCACCACCTGTCCCACTGCCCCCCCCCACCACCACCTATCTCACTGGCCCCCCACCACCTATCACACTGGCCCACCACCACCTATCACACTGGGCCCCCACCACCTGTCCCACTGGCCCCCCACCACCACCACCTGTCCCACTGGCCCCCCACCACCACCACCACCGATCACACTGGCCCCCCACCACCACCACCAATCACACTGGCCCCCCCACCACTACCATCTGTCCACTGCCCCCCCACCACCACCACCTGTCACACTGGCCCCCCACCACATGTCACACTGGCCCCCCCACCACCACCACCACCACCTGTCACACTGGCCCCCCACCACCACCACCTATCACACTTCCCCCACCACCTGTCCCACTGGCCCCCCCACCACCACCACCACCTGTCACACTGGCCCCCCCACCACCACCACCTGTCACACTGGCCCCCCACCACCACCACCTGTCACACTGGCCCCCCCACCACCACCACCTGTCACACTGGCCCCCCCACCACCATCACCTGTCACACTGGCCCCTCCACCACCTATCACACTTCCCCCCACCACCTGTCCCACTGCCCCCCCCCACCACCACCACCTATCACACTGGCCCACCACCACCACCACCACCTATCACACTGGCCCCCCACCACCTGGCCCCAACACCACCACCACCTATCACACTGGCCCCCCACCACCATCACCTGTCACACTGCCCCCCCACCACCACCACCTATCACACTGGCCCCCCACCATCACCACCTGTCACACTGGCCCCCCACCACCACCACCTATCACACTGGCCCCCCACCATCACCACCACCTGTCCCACTGGCCCCCCACCACCACCACCTGTCCCACTGGCCCCCCACCACCACCTATTACACTGGCCCCCCACCACCACCACCTATCACACTGGCCCCCCCACCACCACCTGTCACACTGGCCCCACACCACCACCACCTGTCACACTGGCCCCACACCACCACCACCTGTCACACTGGCCCCCCACCATCACCACCTATCACACTGGCCCCCCACCACCACCACCTATCACGCTGGCCCCCCACCACCTGTCCCACTGGCCCCCCCACCACCACCACCTATCACACTGGCCCCCCACCACCTGTCCCACTGCCCCCCCACCACCACCACCACCTATCACACTGGCCCCCCACCATCTATCACACTGGCCCCCCCACCACCTGTCCCACTGCCCCCCCCACCACCACCTATCTCACTGGCCCCCCACCACCTATCACACTGGCCCACCACCACCTATCACACTGGGCCCCCACCACCTGTCCCACTGGCCCCCCACCACCACCACCTGTCCCACTGGCCCCCCACCACCACCACCACCTATCACACTGGCCCCCCACCACCACCACCAATCACACTGGCCCCCCCACCACTACCATCTGTCCACTGCCCCCCCACCACCACCACCTGTCACACTGGCCCCCCACCACATGTCACACTGGCCCCCCCACCACCACCACCACCTGTCACACTGGCCCCCCACCACCACCACCTGTCACACTGCCCCCCCACCACCACCACCTGTCCCACTGGCCCCCCACCACCACCACCTATCACACTGCCCTCCCACCACCACCACCACCTATCACACTGGCCCCCCACCACCTGTCCCACTGGCCCCCCCACCACCACCACCTATCACACTGGCCCCCCACCACCTGTCCCACTGCCCCCCCACCACCACCACCACCTATCACACTGGCCCCCACCATCTATCACACTGGCCCCCCACCACCTGTCCCACTGCCCCCCCCACCACCACCTATCTCACTGGCCCCCCACCACCTATCACACTGGCCCACCACCACCTGTCCCACTGGCCCCCCACCACCACCACCTGTCCCACTGGCCCCCCACCACCACCACCTGTCCCACTGGCCCCCCACCACCACCACCTATCACACTGGCCCCCCACCACCACCACCAATCACACTGGCCCCCCCACCACTACCATCTGTCCACTGCCCCCCCCACCACCACCTGTCCCACTGGGGGGGGGGGCAAAATAGTCTAGCTCCAGCCCTGCCCATCAGAGCCGGTGACGATGAGCGGGTCTGAAAATAAGAAACTGTGCTGCCCCTCCCCCTCAAGCCGTCACTGTCAGAAGAGGTCTTAATTTCTTGCCTATCCCCCTCCTCCTGTCAGCAGTGGGGAGAGCGGTTGTGTCTCTTGAGAGAGCACCTGCAGGCTTTTCTCCCCCCTCTCCTCCTCTTGCTGCTGTACTCAGGAGCGGAGCCCTCTCCTTCCCATTGGCAAAAAAAAACACAAAGGAGGATCATGGGACATATAGTCCCCAGGACTGGCAAGCCCCAGCAATCCTAAAAGGGAAACTGCAGCCCCCAGCATGCCCAGCTGAAGGGGAGGGAGAGAGAGCCAGGATATATGTGGCAAGTGACACGCTGAATCTGGTGACAAGGAACCAGTGGCAAGTGACACGCTAAATCTGGTGACAGGATGAGTGGTAAGTGACACGCTGAATCTGGTGATGGGATGGGTGGCAACTGGCAAGTGACATGCTGAATGTGGTGACGGGGTGGATGGTAAGTGACACGCTAAATCTGGTGACAGGAGACAATGGCAAGTGACATGCTGAATCTGGTGGCAGGGTTCGGGTGCCAATTGACATGCTGAATCTGGTGACAGGTGACGGTGGCAAATGACACACTGAATCTGGAGGCAGGGAACAGTAGCAAGTGACACGCTGTAAAGTAGAAATATTGTACTTTCATTCTTGAGAGTAGGTGCGTAAATTGGGACAACTTTAGGGGCCCCATAGCATTCTTTGCCCAGGGGCCTATGATGCTATTAAGATGGCCCTGATAATAGCGGACACTATCCTTGAAGTTTTTAACTCAGTAGTTATGCTTTTGAATTTAGAAAACATAAGTCCCTCTCCAGGCTATATACAATATGTAATTCTGACTGTTTGAGATAAGGCCCACCAGATGTACACAGTATAAAATCAAAATGATCATTTTCACTCTCCATGCCTGGCTGGTATATTGTAGCATCTTCGTCTGTTTTGCCTCAGCTCCATTTCTCTGGTGGCTTCGGTACTGACAGATTGAGAAACCAATGACATTAGTCAGACAAAAATAACAGTTATTAATGTGATCATTCTGTTCTTGCCATATACCCTGTAATTGGAATACAAAATGCCATTGACTTCATAGTTCTTCTGAACCAAGCTCTAAGATCGACAAGTCCAGTCATATCTTCAAAGGCTAAGTTCGCCTTTTTGGGCAAAATGTCACTTTTCATAATAATATTTATGCCTAAGCAATCCCAGTGTTCTTATCTCTCAGTTACCTCATCCACAGAAGCTTTACACTTCATTTTATTTACTGCTTCCATCACGCACTGCATCACATAGTAGGGTGTGCTTACCAGTCTGGACCATAATGCCCTCATTACTATCCCAACTTTGTTTTATTTTCATCCACTTTTTGTACAATCTCCCTTAGATCTACCATCAGCTGTGTAGTGCAAGGGTCTGCCTGATTTGATACAACTTGAATAGATTTTTCAAGTTTGTCCTACTACTCCATAGTTTTGGTAAATCTAAAGAAAACTGTACAGAGATTGTACACTCAGATTGCATAGTGTATGGTCATGTTTATACAAATACAAAGGAGGAAGTAGATGTAGACACTCAGCTGTCAGGCCCTGTTCAAATCTCCACAACAGTGGGAATTCACATTCCCACACTGAGTTTTTTTTTTTTTTGGCGTTTTGGAGAATTTCCACCCATCATGCATCGGGTATTCCCATTCACTTTAATGGGCTACCCTACACACTACAAATGACCTAAAAAAGTTTCAGAACTTTTATTAAAACAGAGAATGGCACATTTTTACTGCACTTTTTGGTGTACTTTTATCGTGTTTGTCACATGGTGGACACTTGCCTACTATCTACACTTGGAGTGCCATTAACATTTAATTGCGCTGCAAGTGGGATGCATGTTTGCAGCATGTTTCACAAATTTGGAGCAAAGTGTGTTTTCTCTGTAGTTTTCTTCCCAGATGTGAGTGGAACCTCATTTTTCTTGTGTAAATACACTAATCTCACTACAATACAATTCAATGCAGGAAGAATTTTGGGGCCCTGCTTGTAGAGCTTACAATCTAAAAGGGAGGATCAAGTGATACAACAATTTATAACTGTGGGGGATGTGCTGATGGAAAAAATAAAAGTATGGTTGTTAGGTGGAGGCCGGATAGGCTTTTCTGAAGAGAAAGGCTTTCAGGGATCATCTAAAAGTGGACAGAGCAAGAGACAGATAGGGGTAGGGAATTCCATAGGATGGGAGAGGCTCTGTAGAAGAGGTGAGTATTGGAGGAGATGACACAGAAACTTGAGAGCAGGATGTCTTGGGAGGAATGAAAATAAAGATTTTGTTGGTATTTTGAGACAAGGTTGGTGACGTAGCTAAGGGGAAAGTTGTGGATCGTTTTGTAAGTTATTGTTAGTACTTTGAATTTAATTTATTGGGTGAGTGGCAGCTAATGAAAGGATTGGTAGAGAGATGGCAGACACTGAATGGTTGGTAAGGTGGATGAGTCTGGCAGCAGAATTTATAATAGCCTGAAGGGGAGATAGCCTATGTAGAGGTAGGCCAATGAGGACAGGCTTGCATTAGTTGAGGTGAGAGATAACCAGGGAGTAAATTAGGAGCTTTGTGGTGTCATTGGTTAGGAAGTGGTATATTTTGGAGATGTACCGGAGGTTGAGGTGGCAAGCTTTGGACAATGATTAGATGTGGGTCTAAAAGGAGAGTTCAGAATCCAGGACTACACCTAGCACCCTGGCATGCGCTGATAGGTTGATGGTTGTGTCATTGACCTTGACATAGAAGTCAAGAGAAGGGGTATATGGGGAGGAAATAATGAGCTCAGAATTGGATGGATTGAGTTTGAGGAAGTGATGTGACATCCAGACTGATATGTCGGTCAAAATAAGTGATGTGCGAGGAGAGGGAGAGAGATAGATTTGGGTGTCACCAGTGTATAAATTATATTGAAAGCCATGGGAGGCTATCAGCTCACCCAGGGAGGAGGTGTAGATGGAGAATAGGAGAGGTCCAAAAGGAGAAGCTTGGGGGACCCCAACAGAGAAAAGAAGAGAGGAAGTAGAATTGTAAGTGATATTGAAGGTGTGGAGGGATAGGTAGGATGAATGCACAAAGAGTACAGTCACGGAAGGCAAAAGGAGTGAAGTTGAGGAGGAGAGGGTGGCCAACCATATCAAAGGAAGCCACAATTCAACATTAAACATACATTACAGACCAAGTTTCGACACACCTTCTCATTCAAAGAGTTTTCTTTATTTTCATGACTATGAAAATTGTAGATTCACACTGAAGGCATCACAACTATGAATTAACACATGTGGAATTATACATAACAAAAAAGTGTGAAACAACTGAAAATATATTTCATATTCTAGGTTATTCAAAGTAGCCACCTTTTGCTTTGATTACTGCTTTGCACACTCTTGGCATTCTCTCGATGAGCTTCAAGAGGTAGTCACCTGACGCAGCACCCCATCACTCTCCTTCTTGGTCAAATAGCTCTTACACAGCCTGGAGTTGTGTTTGGGGTCATTGTCCTGTTGAAAAATAAATGATGGTCCAACTAAACGCAAACTGGATGGAATAGCATGCCGCTGCAAGATTCTGTGGTAGCCATGCTGGTTCAGTATGCCTTGAATTTTGAATAAACCCCCAACAGTGTCACCAGAAAAGCACCCCCACACCATCACACCTCCTCCTCCATGCTTCACGGTGGAAACCAGGCATGTAGAGTCCATCCGTTCACCTTTTCTGCGTCGCACAAAGACACGGGGGTTGGAACCAAAGATCTCAAGTTTGGACTCATCAGACCAAAGCACAGATTTCCACTGGTCTAATGTTCATTCCTTGTGTTCTTTAGCCCAAACAAGTCTCTTCTGCTTGTTGCCTTTCTTTAGCAGTGGTTTCCTAGCAGATATTCTACCATGAAGGCCTGATTCACACAGTCTCCTCTTAACAGTTCTAGAGATGTGTCTGCTGCAAAAGGTGGCTACTTTGAAGAACCTAGAATATGAAATATATTTTCAGTTGTTTCACACTCTTTTAATGAAAATAAAGAAAACTCTTTTAATGAGAAGGTGTGTCCAAACTTTTGGTCTGTACTGTATATCAATGTGGTATAAAATCCTAAACCAAAAATGTATTATATTGCAGTTTACCAATCATTAAATGTGGTGGCTATATCAGTTTTCTTTTCTTTATCTTTTTTCCTTCTGTTTTCACCTAATGATCTGGCCAGTAACACACTGACTGTATTAGTAAGACACAATCCTGGAGGAATTTAGAAAAGGAGTGACAGCAGACAGTCGCATTGTCAATCTGGGGGAGAGGGCAGTGTTAAATTTATTAACAGATTTAGATACACTAACATATTGAAAGCAAACTCCAGCTCACACGTTATAATCAGTTACAGCAAACTTTTTTTTTCCTTTTTGGATAAAGGTTTTGCATGAATAAACAAAAGCTGATCACCCTAATCACCCCTGCCAGTGTTAAGTGGCGTCATTCGAATAAACTGATACATTCTGGCCAGATCGCCAGATAAAAATAGAAGAAATAGAGCCTAAAAAAAAACTAATAAAGCCATCACATCTAAGGAATAGTAAGCTGCCATAAAATAAATGTTTGCTTTTGGGTTTAATACTGCTTTAAGTTGCCATTTGTTTGCATCAATACAAATATTTATTTTATGCCACTTTCAGAACAGTGAATCTGAGAAATAATATTTGGCACTGAGGCACTCAGTGTTGAAAAACAGCTTTCTATAAAATAAACTGTCCATGAACTATTACATCTAGGTTTCTTCTTAATTGATAGCAATGCTTTACCTTTGACAAGTACACCATATTTACAAGTACATACTGCAAATACATGTGCATGTTTTATGGTGAGAACATTTTCATCAAGGTTGGTAATTGGTAAATGCACTGCCACCCTATCACTTTGAATGACAATTACTCAGCCATGTAATAGTCATGTAATACTGTACCCACAAGAAATTATTATAATGTTTTTGGTCAGATACAGCTTTCTTTTTGTGTTATTTAATCCATGCTAGATATTTATTTATGTATTTACTATATAAATAAAAAACAGCCTAAAATGTTGAATTTTCTTTTTCTTAATTTTGCAAATACATAATCTTTCTTTATACATTTAGGCCAGAATGTATTCTGCTAAATATTTTTGGTAACAATAATCCACAGCGGTGTATATTATTTAGTCTTTGTAAAAAGTTATAGGGTTTACAAACTGTGGTACAGTAAAACCTTGGTTTAAGAGTAACTTGGTTTAAGAGCGTTTTGTAAGACAAGCTATTTTTTTAAAAAACGTTTGACTTGATATACAAGTGATGTCTTGATATAAGAGTAGCGTCATGTCACAACTGGGTGTAAAATAGAAGAGAGGCACCTCTAAGTGTAGCAATATGGTTAAATTGTATGATTACACAAACTGGTCACATTACTATAATCTTTTTATATGGATTATAAACTTAAGGACTTATGAATAAATGGTTGTGGAACAAATCATTTGAGTTTCCATTATTTCTTATGGGGAAATTTGCTTTGATATACAAGTGCTTTGGACTACAAGCATGTTTCTGGAACAAATTATGCTCGCAATCCAAGGTTTACTGTATTTCTAATGTACCGACTGCCTGTCTCATTGAGGCCCAAAAATGCCAGGACATTACAAATACCATCCAAATGACAGTCAAGGGTATATAATAGAAGGCATGGTGTGTTTTTGAACGTTTAATGTTTTGTCAACATTTTTTGGACAACAAGTTGTCAATTGAACATTTTTTTTTAACACAAGGACAGCACAGTGGTGCAGTGAGTAGCACTTTTGCCTAGCAGCAAAAGGGTCACTGATTCGAATCTCGACCACCACACCATCTGCCTGGAGTTTGCATGTTCTCCCTGTGCATGCGTGGGTTTCCTCTGGGTACTCCAGTTTCCTCCCACACTCCAAAGACATGCTGGTAGGTAAATTGGATCTTGTCCAAATTGGCCCAGTATATATATGTATATCTGTGTGTATGACTGTGTGTCCCAATGCGTGTCACGATCCTACGGGGTAAAATGACCGCACCAGCCAAGCAGACTCTGGCTGGAAAAAGCGCCCAGAGGCGATTCAGTTCGCATGAGTTGCGCTATACAAGTCATTCATTCATTCATTCATTCATTCATTCATTCATTCACACAGCTTAGGCATACATGTGAAATGTGTGACATCTCATTTAGCATGGTCTCTACACCTGTCCATAGGTTGTTCAGACAGGGACAAAATATATGGAATAAAGTGCCTGTTTGACCACAATTTCTCCAGCAGGTGGATGGAGAGTGTGGGTGACATTTGGCTAATCTTTGTGGTGTCAGGTGCCATCTCATTGATATTTTTTTATGTTAGTTCCCAAAATAAAGTGCAGCAAGTGGACTTGTAGATTGAGCTTAAGGCTGTCTGCATTTGTTGTTCAGTAAATTATACTTGAAATTCTGCCTCCCAGTCCCTAAAGGGTTTAGATTTATTGAACACTTTTTTTTCTTGTAGGGTAGAGTAAATGAATGAAGTTCCTTTTGGATGTGGTATTTTTTGTGAAAAAGTAATTCCACTTACCAGTAGGTAAAGCACCTTCCAAATGAGGGTAGGATGAGAGACACATTTTTGAATTCTGAATTCAAAAACTTTTGTGGTGCACTTTAGTACGCAGATCAGAGGTATGCAGTACCTGATCTAGTAACCATTTGGGTAAAGCGTAAATGGGGCCGGCGTAAATTCAAATGATGATGAGGGGGGCGTGTTTTATTTAAATGATGGTGACCCCGCGTATTTTACGTTTTTATGAACGGCGCATGCGCCATTCGTGAAAGAATCCCAGTGCGCATGCTCGAAATTCCGCCGCAAATCGTCATTGCTTTCGACGTGAGCATAAATTACGTCCAGCCCTAGTCGCGAATGACTTACGCAAACTACGTAAAAAAGTCAAAATTTGAAGCGGGAACGACGTCCATACTTAACATTGGCTGCGCCTCCTAATAGCAGGAGTAACCTTATGCCAAAAAAGCCTAACGTAAACGATGTAAACAAATAGCGCCGGGCATACGTACATTTGTGAATTGGCGTATCTAGGTCATTTGCATATTCTACGCCGAAAACGACTAAAGCGCCACCTAGCGGCCAGCGTCAGTTTGAAGGATGCTTCAGTTTAAATTATCCCTGCTTGGTTAATGATGTGTTAGAAGGTGATTTCAGGTGTGACTCACTCTGCTAACAGGCTGTTGAAATGTTAATTGATCTAGTGTGTTGTGTGATTCTTCTTGTGTGGTTACTGTTTACTGTGATTAGAAGGGGCTCAGGTTAATTATTCTGATTGCTTCATTGTGGTAATTATCTCTTCTATATGCGGAGCCAAGCTGTCTAGATAATGTATTATGTTACACCTAGTAATTAACTCCACTGATGTCATTATCTAAAGAAAATGTGTTTTCAGAGTCGGCTCCGAAATGTCTGCCCATGATCTGTATGGAAGCCCCAGTGTGAGGGGGGTGGAGATTTGTCATTGTAACAGTTTTGGAAATTACATATAAGCTGTGTGTTATACCATTAAAGTCTCTCTGGTTCCAGCATTCAGCCTTGGCTCATGTGTGGATGATTCTTTGATGTTCTGTTATGAGAGAAGGGACTGTTTGACGGGGATATCATACCAATACCATCACAATTGGTTGGCAGCAGCGGGATTTTCCCTTCTATTCCCCTTTACACCCGGATTCCAAGCAGACACTGGTAGAACTACTGGAAGTTCGTGGAAGTATTGCTAGCAACAAAACCAAGCGGGTCATCATAGCAGAATTAATGGAGATAGACCAGGAGGACAGGATTGCAGCAACGCCAGCAGTACAAGAGATGGAGACACCAGTGATTCAGGAGGAGGAATCGCCAGCCAACAAAGTAATGAGAGAGAAGCTAGCATGGTTCGGTCCAAACCCAACGGCGGATGTGGTGCTGAAAGTGATGGACCTGTTAGCGGAGGAGGCTAAACAAATAAGAGACGCAGAACTACAGTTAAAACTGGCAGCAGTCCAACAAGCAGCCGCACACTCTCCAAACAGTAAGTACAGCACAGCAGACACAAGGAAGGCAGACACAAGGAAGATTCCGTTTAGCGCTTTTAAAGCTTTTGATGAAAAAGACTGTGAAATTGATAACTACCTGGCAGATTTTGAGCGACAATGTAACCTGCACCGAATAGCTAGAGGAGAGTGGGTTGCAATATTGTCAGGCAAACTGTCAGGCAAAGCTTCTGATGCTTTCCGGACCGTGCCAGATCAAGATATCCATAGCTACGCC
Organism: Rana temporaria; assembly: GCF_905171775.1. Classification (NCBI taxonomy): domain Eukaryota; kingdom Metazoa; phylum Chordata; class Amphibia; order Anura; family Ranidae; genus Rana; species Rana temporaria. Next base: position 226,909,664 of record NC_053493.1, read on the forward strand.
CGGGTTAAAGAAGTGCTCCTGACTCGTTATGCAGTAACCCCAGAGTCCCACCGACAGAAGTTCAGGGATTCACGCAAAACCACGAAAGACTCTTATGCGGAATGGGCATGCCAGTTATCCCTGTCGGCCTCTAACTGGGTTAACAGCAGCCAGGCCACCACAGCAGAAGACATTTTGCAACTAATGCTCCTGGAGCAATTTTACAATCACATCCAGACGGACGTCAAAGACTGGGTGAGAGATCGCAGGCCCATGACTCTACCAGAGGCCGCTAAGTTGGCGGATGAATATGCGGATACTCGCAAGACGAACCAGGTCACACCACAGGTACAACCTCCACGACCAACGGCGCCCTCACACCCACCAGCTGCTAGATACCAAACTCCTAACAGACCGGTGACATCTAGCCCTCGCTATCCACGCCAGGAGGACAACGAACAACGTTGCTTCCGATGCAAACAGCTGGGTCACTTCAAGCAGAATTGCCCCCTGAATGACAACACCAGGTCAAATTGGTCTCAACCTGGGTACCGCCCACCAGCAGCAGCCCATTGTGTAGACTCGGCTTGGGATCCCCAGGAGCTGGGTCGGGAAGAACCATTGGGCACCCCTTACGAAGCCCTCATGATACAATCTGTTATTACGGACAACAGGGAACACCATTGTCAGCTGGTCATGGGCGACAGCCATGAGCCGGAGGGGCCCTGGAGGGAGCTGGGCAGAAAGAGGCACCGCCGGCCACCCTCCAAGAAGAAGAGGTCCTGGAAGCCGTATAACAAGCTGACCTGGGAGGAGAAGAAGCGACTGGAGGAGAGGGAGTCGCAGCGGGCATCCCAGATGCGGGTCGAGATGTTCGCCAAGGGCCCACCAGTGGCCCCTTACACCACCACCCAGTTCCTGATGATGAAGGACCACGTGGAGAGCCTGCAGGACATGAGCAAGCAGGAGCTGATCCGTGAGTACATGGAGCTGGAGGAGTGCATAAGCCGCATGGAGGAGGAGAACAACCACCTGAGGTCACAGCAGGCTGACCCCCCCAGGCTCCATGAACTGGAGATGGAGCTGGAGAAGCTCAAAGAGGAGAACCGGCGGCTGCGGAGGGAGCAGAGGGTGGCTGACCCTATGGGGCACTGATTCCCCCCCCCCGAACTCTGAGCACCAGTGCTACAGCATTTCAACAAATATAACTTTTTATTTTTTTTATGAATCTCCTGTGATTGTCACTTCAGAGCCATAACCTACCCCCTCCCATAGCGGAACACCTAGACGGCGGCGCACAGACCCATTCGCCGTCTTCACACTGACTTCTGGTGACTCTGCAGATCGCACAAAGACTTGGGGACTGACCGGCGTGTGATCTGATGACCCGGTGGCATACCTGAGTCTGAAGCAGTTGCCAAGGGAGGTCAGTCACGCCAAACGGAGTTAACCACGGACTAAAAGCTCTGAACCCGTCAACCCTACTGGACCAGGGAAGGTCCAACTGGGTTGCCGGAGCAGGGAGAAAAAGGGGGGCCATTGTGAAGGATGCTTCAGTTTAAATTCTCCCTGCTTGGTTAATGCTGTGTTAGTGTTAGAAGGTGATTTCAGGTGTGACTCACTCTGCTAACAGGCTGTTGAAATGTTAATTGATCTAGTGTGTTGTGTGAAGAAGCCCTGTGGTTACTGTTTACTGTGATTAGAAGGGGCTCAGGTTAATTATTCTGATTGCTTCATTGTGGTAATTATCTCTTCTATATGCGGGGCCAAGCTGTCTAGATAATGTATTCTGTTACACCTAGTAATTAACTCCACTGATGTCATTATCTAAAGAAAATGTGTTTTCAGAGTCAGCTCCGAAATGTCTGCCCATGATCTGTATGGAAGCCCCAGTGTGAGGGGGGCAGAGATTTGTCATTGTAACAGTTTTGGAAATTACATATAAGCTGTGTGTTATACCATTAAAGTCTCTCTGGTTCCAGCATTCAGCCTTGTGTGGATGATTCTGTGATGTTCTGTTATGGGAAGAAGGGACTGTTTGACGGGGATATCCTACCAATACCGTCACAGTCAGTATTGCACCCTAAGATACGACGGCATAGGAGACTTACGCCGCTCGTATCTTAGCCTAATTTAAGCGTATCTGGTTTCCAGAATACGCTTAAATTTACGACGGCGTAGATTCAGAGTTACGACGGCGTATCTACTGATATGCCGCCATAACTACTACGTGAATCTAGCCCAGTGAGTATGGAAATGGGTCTAAAATTTTGTGGAGAAGTAAGATCCTTCCTTGTCTTCAGTAGCATTATAATCAGCAATTTTAACATTTATGGTGGTTGAGAGGAGGAGCAGCGTCATTGCATGTTTGGGCCAAAAAAGGTGCCAGGATTGATTTAAACTGTTTGTAATATTCTCTCACGAGTCTGTCTGACCCAGGGAATTTATTGGATGGTAGAGTTGAGATTACTTCTAGCATTTCTAGGTTTGTAAAATGAGCATTCAGCAGGGAGAGTTGTTCTTGAGATCTTTTGGAGAGATTAATTTCCTGTAGGAAAGTGTCCATCTCGGTTGGAGATGGTTGCATAATTGTAGAGTCATATTTTAAATTATAGAGTGTGTTATAGTAATGACTGAATGCATCAGCTATGGCTTGTGGATGTATGAGTTTAGCTTTCGAGGTAGGGTGATAGAGATGTGAGATTTTGTATTTGCTATATTATCCCTTGATTCTAACGACCATGGCTTTTCTGCCTTGTTTCCTGTGGAGTAATGTTTAGCCTTCAATTTTTTTCTGAGCTGCTCTCAGTTATTGTCTAAGGAGTCTTAATTTTTCTTTCAGGGAGGGCTCAGGGTTTGTTTGGTTTTGACTTCCTAAATTTTTAATAGAGGATGTGAGGGTATCTAGGCACTGTAATCTCATCCTCTTCTCTCAGTAAATTGAATAATAATCCCTCTAATGAACGCTTTGTGGGCAATCCGCAGAATAGCACTGTTGGTTGTAGTTCCTTCATTTATCTTAAAGAATTCCTGTAGGCATTCTGGTAGATAGGTGGAGTAAGTGGGCGAGTGTAGGATTGATGAGTTAGCTTTCCAAATTCTCGTAGTTGGGACAGGTGGTAGAGTGTCAATGGTAATAATAACAGGTGCATGGTCAGACCAGGTAATTGTCGATATAGATGAGTTTGAGATGCTGGGTAGGAGCCATTTGTCAACTAAGAAATAGTCAATTTGAGTATATGAGTTATGGCAGTGTGAAGAAGGAGTAGTCATGTTCAGTGGTATGGTGGCATCTTCATACATCATACAAGTCATTGTTCCTTATGAAAGTTCCCATTGGGGAAGGAAGTCTGTTGGCATGTGAAGAAGTGTCCAGTTGATTGTCTGGTACAATGCTGAAATCGCTGCACATAATGAGGTGCCCTTGCCGAAATGTGTGGATTTTTTTCATTAATTTAGTTAGAAAATCTGGTGTTGTGCAGGGTGCAATCTAGAGCAAGGTATCTGTCATCAACATCAGCTAGGTTATCATGTAGCATGAAGGCTATTGTGATTTTGATAGCTATCAATACTCTGTTCTTCTTAGTAGGGCCCGAGGCCTGGAAGATGTGGGGAAAGTCTTTGTTGGTGCAGTGTGGTTCTTCACTGGTTTTAAAGTGTGTCTCCTGTACACATATGACGTCACTCTGAGATTCTTATGTTGTACGCCACAGGGATGCCCTTTTTTGTCAGGTGGTGTTAAGCAACAGGAAATTCTGCATTTTGTGGAGGGCTAAGGCAGATGTATAGAATGTGGTATTACTCACAGTTAGATGAGAATAAACATTCAAGTTTGATAGAGCGAGTTGTAGATTTCTCTTTGGAACCAGGGGTTGCTAAGGAGATGTTTAGATGAAGCTTGACTTGAGTTTCCTCTTATGCTCTCAGGAAAGGGGATACGGATAGAGAAGAAAGTGAAAGGTCACTGGATGAAATAAGGTTTTATGTTAATAATGTGACAGTTCACCTGTGCATGCAGGTGATAACCCAAGTGTAACCAAAAAAGAAAAAAAGAAAAAACAGGCTGTCATTCGAAACATAAAAAAAAAGGCAATTGGACCCAGAATCAAGCTACTTAGTTTGACACAATCTAAAGATCTGGGAGGGATTGGCTTCCCTGATTTCAAACAGTACTACCAAGCCTCCCACTTAGCAAGGATCATAGACTGGCACTGCCATGGCCACTCAAAAGACTGGATAGCTCTAGAGAATGAACTTAGTCCCGTGACCCTGTTGTACTCACCGTGGTTGGCGTGGCCCAAGTGTCCACCTCACCTTCGTAAAAACCCACTCACAGGAACCACTTTGGGGATTTTTCACTCACTCGCCAGAAAGGGAAAACTCTCTACCTTTCCTAGCCCACTTACCCCTTTATCTGACAACCCTGAATTCACACCAGGGGTCGACACCCCAACTTTTAAATTGCCTCGCACCAATGGTCCTCTACTAGCTGGAGACTGTTTTGTAGGGAATACACTCAAAACTTGGCCCTCACTCAAGTTAGACAATGACCTCCCTAACATGAAACAATGGGCATATTTCCAACTACGAAGCTACTTAAATGGATTTGGGAGCTCGGCTAATCTGTCTAGACCACAAACTACTCTAGAATCAACATGTCATAAACAGGAACCAGTGGCTAAAGCCACGTCGGTGGCCTATGCGTGGCTGAAAAGCACAAATAAAGAAAATTTAGACAAACAAAAGCAAGAATGGTCGGAAGATCTAAACCTAGATATTACAGACACACAGTGGCAAACAGTGTGCACATTGGCACACAAGTGCTCTATCAGCACAAAACTGCAGGAGACAAGTTACAAGTTGCTTGCCAGATGGTACAATACTCCGGTAAGGCTTCATAAGTGGGACCCTTCAAAACCAGATACATGTTGGAGATGTAAAGATGCAGTGGGATCACTGCTCCACATTTGGTGGTCATGCCCCATGATTTCTGCCTTTTGGCAGGAAGTATGCGATGTTATCAAACAGATTACTGAGACGTCCATGGAACTGTCGGCCGCGTGCTGCCTGCTACACCTGTCCTCCTTCTCGCTTGCCCGCTACAAGACTTCACTGACTAAACACTTGTTAAACGCGGCTAAATCTCTCATCCCCCTTTACTGGCTATCCACCAGGGTGCCTACGGTCAGGGAGTGGCTCCGCAAAGTGGCGGAGGTTCGCGAGATGGAGGATACGTTGGCTCAAGATAGGGGGACGGCCGAGAAGTTTCTGGACACCTGGCGGCCGTGGTCGGCTTTTAGGTTTTCGAAAGAATTTGAATCTATAATGCAATGAATCCACATTGGAGATTTTATCGAGCCTTGGTAGGCCCGCAGTGATGATATTTGCCCCCACACTGATGATTGAGTCGATGACACGGTTACAGGTAGTGTCACCGCCACACCCCACCAACCCCTCCCCTACCCTTCCCCATTATCCTTCCCCTCCCTTTTCCTCTCTTGCTCTTTCACACCTCATCTCGCCTACGATATCACCTTTGATATCTCTCATTACTTTTGGCTCTCTAAACTTAAGTGTAACCCCTACGTCCTGATACGTTTTTGACATGAATATGAATGATTAATTCCTTTAGTATAACTACTACTTATGCAATGTTAATGACTCCAGGTATTCTCTTGTATTACCACCTGTTTCTCACTTTCTGCCTCACACTGTGGAGTTGCTTATCGGTACTTGTATCAGACGTGATATGCACACAGCTGCGTCTGTGTTGAGTCATCCTTTGTATTTCTCTTGTTTTCTATTGTCTTCAATAAACAAAACTTTTGAATGAAAAAAAAAAAAAAAGGCAATTGGAATATGCAGGTGACACTGAGAATGCAGACATAACAATGGAGACATGTGGAGTACACAGGGGTTACTCAGGGGTCAAAGGACAGGGAAACTAGGACTAGGAACTTTAATCTCTCTCTGGGTCACTCAGAGGACAGGGTAGCTTGGAACTCAGAACTTGGTGTCACTTTTAGGGTCCAATGGAGAACACACACCAACTTTATACACACAGTAATGCAAGGCTTTCTCCCTGGTGTGGAGAAAGCCTCTTGAGGGGGGAGGGGGCGAGCAGAAGTGTCAGGACGCCCACTAACACACAGCTCCTTTCTCTATCTGCAAAGTAGAGTGTCCTGACTTGCCTGATCGCCCCCTCCCCCCTCAAGGGGCCTTCTCCACACCAGGGGGAAAGCCTTGCATTACTGTGTGTAGTTACAGACAGAAGAACAGGAAGTGAGGATTTCTCAGAAGAAATAAGGACATTTAAAAGCAAAATAGAAGGATGAGGTAAGTGAAGGAGGACTGCACTAAGGTAAAGAAAGCTATTTAGGGAATTTTTTTTTACCTTTACAACCCCTTTAATCTGTATTGAAAACATCTATAGGAAGGGTTTCATCATCCCTGCTAAGTTTCATTTGTTATGTCTTATTTTCAGTTTGATGTGTATTATATGTGTATTATATGTGACGTTAAATATTACAGAGATTAGTATTGTGGTAGTATTGAAGTTTATTGAGATTTCCATACATTAGAGGGTTCCACTATTATTGTTACAGTATTGATTAATAAAGTAGCGCTGCACTTTTTTGTTTATTTTTCTCATGCCGAATTGCAGATGTTTACTTGCTGATCTAAAGCAGCATGTCCCGGCTTTTTCATTTGGTGGTGCAGCGAGGGATGTGCTCATATACACCATACAAGCACTGAATGCTGTTGGAAAGATCTTGTCAGGGCACTAATCCTTACCTGCCTTCCAGAACGGTGCAATCGCGGCTGTTTGCGCCGCGCGCGTGCGTGGTGTTGGCGCACGCGTGCGTGGTGTTGGCGCGCGCGGGCGCGTGCATGTGCGCGCGCACAGACGCGCAAGACCTGTAGTTCCGTCCGGCCAATCAGAGCCCTGAGCGGGCTATTTAAACCTCTCCCTTTCCTGTGGCTAGTTGCTGGTTTGTCACAGCGTTTGTTTGGAGTGTTTCCTGGATCTTGAAAAAACCTTACCTGATCTTGTTCCTGTTTACCTGACCTTGGCTCTACTCTACCGGATTGCTGCTTTCTCCTACCTTGACCTCGGCTTGCTTATTGGACTATTCTGATCTCACCTGCCCTTGACCTTTTTGGCTTGAACTTTGGACTACCTTGTTTATCTGAGCTTCCTTGACCACAGCCTGTTTCCTGGATTTCCCTGTTTTCTACCAATCCTGCTTCCCGGACCTCCTAGAATTCCATGCCGTGCTTCCAGCTATTTCCAAGCGGACTTCTGCCTGGTTGTTCCTGTTTCACGCACCCAACCTTCACCTTCCCATCGGTACCGGTGCCTCCTGGTGCGTCTGTTCCCCTGTCCCCACTTCAGGGGGTGGACCGCGCCGGGTCGAAAAGGGAGCCACCCTCAGCATCTTGGCCTTGGTAAGTGTACTTTTGTTACTACCTGATAGTACCTGATAGATCTCAATGCTGTGGGAGGAGAAACATTTATTTTACTGAATCACAGCAAAATACGAAGGAGGCTGGAGGAGAGGGGGATGGGGCTGTGGGTGAGGGAGCAGGCTGGGAGTGTGGTGGGATGGTTGGTCAGGGGATGGGGTAGGTGTATGTGGCTGGTAGGGAAAATGACTGCAGTGGAAGGTGTCAGTGGACAATGAATGGGCAGTGGATGGTGTCAGTAGGGCAGAGGATGGTGTCAGTGGACAATGGATGGGCAGTGGACAGAGTCAGTAGGGCAGTGGATAGTGTCGGTAGAGTAGTGGATGGTGTCTGGGGACATTAGATGGTGTCAGTAGGGCAGTGGATGGTGTCAGTGGACAATGGATGGGCAGTGGATGGTGTCAGTGGGGCAGAGAATGGTGTCAGTAGGGCAGAGAATGGTGTCAGTAGGGCAGTGGATGGTGTCATTAGGGCAATGGACGGTGTCAGTATTGCAGTGAACAGTGTCAGTAGGGCAGTGGCTGGTGTCTGTAAAGCAGTAGACGGTGTCAGTAGGGCATAGGATTGTGTCAGTAGAGCAGTGGATGGTGCCAGTAGGGCAGAGGATAGTGTCAGTAGGGCAGAGGACGGTGTTAGTAGAGCAATGGACGGTGTCAGTAGAGCAGTGGATGGTGTCAGTAGGGCAGAGGACAGTGTCAGTAAAGCAGTGGACAGTGTCAGTAGGGCAGTGGATGGTGTCAGTAGGGCAGAGGACAGTGCCAGTAGGACAAAGGAAGATGTCAGTAAAGCAGTGGGCAGTCTCAGTAGAGCAGTGGACGCTCTCAGTAGAGCAGTGTATGGTGTCAGTAGGGCAGTGAACAGTGTCAGTAAGGCAGTGGATAGTGTCATTAGGGCAGTGTACGGTGTCATTAGGACAGTGTACAGTGTCAGTACGACAGAGGACGGTGTCACAGATGGACAGATTTAACTCCACAGCTGATCACAATTCATCCCTCAATGGCTGGGCACCTTTACTATGTAACCAGCAGCCACTGCTTGAAGCTTGCTGGCTATTTTACACCTACCATTTCTCACAGTCAGTGTGGGGAGTAGGAAGATTAATATAGGGGTTGGGGTCTGTTAGTGAGGACAGGGGCTATATGGTTAATTCTGTGTAGCCTGTGTGTCCCTGGGGAAGGTCAGTGTTAACAATAGTGATGATCCATGTCTGTGTTCCTGCTCCGCTGTCACACTGCCCATTCTTTTAAATCTCTCCCATGAAATCCTCTACCCCCTGCCTCTGTTATTGCCTGGCTTTGTATGAAGGTAAATGCTCTCAGGGAACTTTCGGCTCTCTGCATTGCTTCACTGTGTGATCTGATAGCTGTGGCTGTACACAGAGCAAGGGAAAATAAATTAATGGACAATGAACTGCAACAATTAGTGATAAGGAGATAGAGAAACATGTGAGGGGCGAGGTGTCCGGGGTGACAAGTGGCAGCAGTGACAGCTGGCAGGAGAATGTACGAACAAAAGTCAGGCTGTCCTGTTTTGTATAGCAGAGGTGGATGATAGGAGCCGAGGCAGAGACACATGCAGGATAAGAAGGGGTATGAACAGCTTTGGGAGGGGAAGGCTTGTAGGGTAGCAGAGGAGGGAGGAGGAAGAGGACAGAACACCACCTCCACTGGGCGGTCTGGTCCAGTCTGTGAGTCCCATTCGTCCACTAAAGCAAGCTGGTATGGAAGTACAAGTCCCTACTTGCTGGAGAGAACTACAAATGGGATGTGACAAGACCAGTGGCTAGAGGAACAGGAGAAATAACAGCCACTGATCTTACAAACAGAAAATCCCTGGCCAGCAGTGGTTTTGTTTTAAAGTTACCAGTCTATTACAGAGATACTACTGAGCTCGAAAGAAGATGGGTGGCATGTTTGGTGAAGGTAGTAGATCAGCAGCAAGGACATGCAAAAACGTTTTTGCCCGGAATTCTCCTTTAAATGGTGAAGGAGTTTCCAGGCTAGGAGAAGCTGCACAGAGAAGCTGCACATTATTTATCAGATGAGGCCCAGCAAAGCCCATAGCTTTCAATTTTGTGCAGCAGCCAGATTAAAATTAACAACTTATCAGTGGTACTACAGGTACTAGAACAACTATATGTTCAGCTTTGTATGTCTGTGAAATAATAAATGATAGACCAGCTTTACAGCTGCTCTGACACACCTGCCATTGACCTGGTGGAAAAACTGCTGAAGGGCTACAATAAAGTACAAACAGTTCTAATAAATACATTTTGGAGGGAGACCCAATACAAAATACTGCACAAAACAGATATCCCAATTACTGCTTGTAATTCCTCTTATACAACATCAAAATCCCAAAATGTCACTAAACTTGATCCACCTTTGCTCACCATTTAAGGACATTTTTTATCACCTCCTCCTTTTTGGAACAAGTGAGGAACTTTATTTACACACAGATCTGGAATAAAAACACAAAGCACATATAGATTAAATGAAGCATACACATGACTCTTGCAATTAAACAATATTTGCTTATATTGGACAAAAGATTTAAGTCAACATTTTAATACACTGTGTTTCAATCCACGATCAATCTGTCTATACTCTGAGAAAGATAAAGCTCAGTTTTGGTCTTGCTCTCCACAAGAAGGACCAGCCAGAAAAGAACAGCGTTGTACTTTAACTTTTTCTACATTGGCAAAGCAAAGATTTACTTTAAGAACCATATTCCAGAATGTACAGGTTAATCTTACTCAAATGTGCTTCAAAACATGGCAAATGTACAATAAAAACTACAATACATTTGCTAATTTAAACAAAATTACCTGCTCATTTTTTAAATGCATACATATTTATATGGTTATTTATTTACTGCTTATTTATAGGGTGGAACATTACTATTTCTGTAGGTTTACATTGAATACATAATATTTTGGAGAGAGAGAGAGTTCATAAGATATTCAAGATAAGTGAAAAGAGGGGTAAATAAAAATAAAAACTATTGAAGGTGAATTGTGATTTATGCAAAATAAAATAGACACATCCTCCCATACTATTCCCTTCAAGTCTATATTTTTTCTTAGAATGAGTGTTCTGAGTGATTTGAAATATTAATATATAATTTACTTCACACATCATGCAAGAGTTTTAAATTAAATTGATACATCTAGTATTTATTATTTATATATTCTGTTTTCAATATTTGGTGAATTCTATTATCATTTGTGCAAAGGAGTGGCAGATGTTTCTTTAAAAAGTGTTAGGAAGAAAATAAATAGACATATACGATTTTTATCACTAGGGAAACCTGTGATGCACATTTGCTTGCTTTTTTTGCATGCAGATACAAATGGCAATTGCATACTCAACTTTCCATATATTTAAATAGTTTCTCCTTATCAAATTATACATGCATGTCACACCAAATACACGTGTGCAGAACAAAAACATTTGTTTCATTTCATTTTTGATTAGTTATTTACATACATTTGTTTAGTTAAAGTGGTTTAATCTGTTGTTTTTGGAAATTGTTTTGTTTATTTATATTGAAATTAATTCAAATTTTCCAAATTCAAATTCGAATAGTTTTAAAATTCGAAAAGTTTTGGCATTAAAATTTGTTTTGAATTGGAATATTTTTACATTTGTTTTTTCAATTTCCAAAGAGAATAAAATAGAAAATAAGATAAAGGAATAGAAAATAAAAGAATAGAATATAATAGCGTAAAACAGAACAAAATAGAATATAAAATAAAAGAACAGAATGGAATAGAAACAAATAGAATATAATAGAGTAAAAGAATATAATAAAATAGAAAGAATGGGCCAAATTCTCAAAAACTGTGCGTAACTTAAATTTCAGCAGTTAAGTTACACTGACTTAAAATTTCTACCTAAGTACCTGATCGTCAAAGCACTTAGGTAGAAATTACACGCAGTGTAACTTAAGTGCCGCCGTCGTAAGGCGGTCCTCCTCTCCTGGGGGCGTTTAAAATTTAAATGAGGCGCGCTCCCGCGCCGGCCGTACTGCGCATGCGTGTGACGTCATTTTCCCGACGTGCAGCGCGCGAACGTAATTAACGCCGGTCGGCTTTGAGAATTTCGACGGGACACTAAAGTTGCGACGGGTGAAAAAAAAAGACGCGCCGGGAAAACAAATAATTATAAAAAAAAATGACAGCGTCGCTCAGCATGCATTCCTGAGGGTGAACTCCATGCCAATTTTCAAAGAAAAAACCGGCATGGGTTCCCCCCCCAGGAGCATACCAGGCCCTTAGGTCTGGTATGGGTTGTAAGGAGACCCCCCCACGCCGAAAAATTGACGTAGGGGGTCCCCCTACAATCCATACCAGACCCGTATCCAAAGCACGCTACCCGGCCGGCCAGGAATGGGAGTGGGGACGAGCGAGCGTCCCCCCCCCTCCTGAGCCGTGCCAGGCCGCATGCCCTCAACATGGGGGGGTTGGGTGCTCTGGGGCAGGGGGGCGCACTGCGGGCCCCCCCACCCCAGAGCACCCTGTCCCCATGTTGATGAGGACAGGACCTCTTCCCGACAACCCTTGCCATTGGTTGTCGGGGTCTGCGGGCGGAGGCTTATCGGAATCTGGGAGTCCCCTCAAATAAGGGGGCCCCCAGATACCGGCCCCCCACCCTAAGTGAATGGATATGGGGTACATCGTACCCCTACCCATTCACCTGGAGGCAAAAAGTAAAATGTAGTAAACACACAACACAAGGCTTTTTAAAAAAAATTATTATTCTGCTCCGGACGCCCCCCCTGTCTTCGTTATTAGCTCAATTAGCAGGGGGGGCTTCTTCTTCCGCTCTCCGGGGGTCTTCTTCCACTCTCCGGGGGTCTTCCGCTCTCCGGGGGGGGCTTCTCCGGACTCCGGGGGGCTTCTTCCATCTTCTCCCCTCTTCCGCTCTTGACTCGGCGAACCCCGGTTCTTCTGCAGCTCTCCGGTGCCTTCTTCTTCAGCGCTGGCTGCCTGCTATGTTTGTGTGTTAGCTCGATTTCAAACAGGCAGCCGGCGCGGTCTTCTGTGGCGTCAGGGTCTTCTGGTCTTCTGTTCTTCCGATGTTGCCTCGTCGCCTGTTGTCGCTGTAATGATGGAAGCGCGCCTTGCATCCCATTTATATAGGCATCGCCGTCCCATCATGCTCCGGTAGGTACCCACGTGGTGGGTGCACGTGGGTAGGCACCCACCACGTGGGTACCTACCGGAGCATGATGGGGGGGCCCCCTGCCCCAGAGCACCCAACCCCCCCATGTTGAGGGCATGCGGCCTGGCACGGCTCAGGAGGGGGGGGGACGCTCGCTCGTCCCCACTCCCATTCCTGGCCGGCCGGGTAGCGTGCTTTGGATACGGGTCTGGTATGGATTGTAGGGGGACCCCCTACGTCAATTTTTCGGCGTGGGGGGGTCTCCTTACAACCCATACCAGACCTAAGGGCCTGGTATGCTCCTGGGGGGGAACCCATGCCGGTTTTGAATTTAAAAATTGCCGTGGAGTTCTCCCTCAGGAATGCATACCAAATGCCGTCGCTGAAATGGGCCTTTACAAGGTTTGGCTAACTTTCCACATTGTAAACCCAGCCCTAATTTTGCGCCGGCAAATTCGGAACTTAGGCAGAAATCAAAGTGCTGAAATGCTTTGAAAATCTACTTAAGTCCTCATTTGCATACGCAAAGCTGGATTTCAATGAGAAATGCCCCCAGTGGCGGATGCGGTACTGCATCCTAAAATCTGACCGTGTAAGTGTCTTACACATGCCGGATTTTCTGCCTAACTTTGGAAAAAGCCTTTTGAGAATCGTTTCCAAAGTTAGGCACAGAGATACGCAGGCTGAACAGCAGTTAAGTCTGCGTATCTCTTTTGAGAATTTGGCCCAATATAACCATCATCTGAAATTCAAATAGAAACAAATAGAATAAAAAAAAATATAATTAAAAAAACAATAGAATAGAATAGAAACACTATCACTCTTATTACACTTTAATCCTGGGCAGGCAAGATACAGATTGGCCCAGATTCAGGTAGATTTGCCCATTACTTACACATGAGCTGCTCAGCTGAATTTCTCTGCGCTGGGGCAATTTTGCCAAATTGCCACCTGATTCAGGAATCGTTTGTTCAGTTAATTTGCTCCTGTTTAAGGCAAAGCTGAGGGCGCAAGGCCGTGCAAGTCAAAGTGGGTGTGCCCCTATGTAAATGAGGATTTTTCGGCTCAGCAAAGGTTTGCGCCGGGCGCGCGCATGCGCAGTTAGAGCGCTGCCGTCTGCGCATGCGTCAAACTGCGCCTAGCATACTTTCAGGGCAAATCCTGCTCAGCTGCTTGCACTGAGCAAATAAATAGGAGCAGACTTGCGCAGGTTCTTTGCTGAATTTCATCCTGCTTTTTCCAACCCCCCCTGAGCAAGGAAATTCAGCCCATTTTGAAGAGATGGCACCTCCCAAAGGAACTAAAAAAAGAAAGGCAAACTTCGTGGCTGCGGAGATGGACATCTTAATTGCTGCACTCCAGCAACATAAAGAACTCCTATATGGTGCCCAGCGGGCAAACACCACCGTTGCCCAAAGGAGGGCTATCTTTGAAGCCATAGCCCTGGACATCAATGCCCTGGGTAATGAAGATCGTTCCTGGGATGACATTCAAAAAAAACTGAATGATATGAGGCGCAGGGTCCGGGATAAACTGGCTCTTATCCGAAAACATACCGGTGGCACGGGAGGTGGACCGCGATGTAAGATCCGCCTAAATCATCAGGAGGAGCTTATTGCCCAAACTTTTGTGCAGGAGCAGGTGGAGGGACTTGCAGGGTACGACTCCACTGTTGGGAACTTGGGGACTGGTAAGTTATTTTTGTTTCATATCTGCTGTGCATCATGGGAGGGGGTAGAAGTGAACATATTTGTGGGTAGAAGTGAAGATGGAACTATTATTTTTGTTTCATATCTGCTGTGCATCATGGGAGGGGGTAGAAGTGAACATATTTGTGGGTAGAAGTGAAGATGGAACTATTATTTTTGTTTCATATCTGCTGTGCATCATGGGAGGGGGTAGAAGTGAACATATTTGTGGGTAGAAGTGAAGATGGAACTATTATTTTTGTTTCATATCTGCTGTGCATCATGGGAGGGGGTAGAAGTGAACATGTGAGCAGTGTGTTGCACCAGCAAAAAATTTCGTTTTGGTGTCATCCACAGGCGGTGATGAGGATGATGAAGCTGGGCCATCTTCGGCTGCGGGGCCACCCACGCCATCCATACCTGAGCCAGGGGTCCAGCCCCATGGACATTATGGCAATGCTGGTCCAGGAGGAGATCCTACCGGGGCCAAGTATGGTGGAGGAAGTTGTTTTGGAGGAGGATTCCTTTTTCCTCATCCAGGAGGACTCTGGCTCCCTCCAGGAGGATACCACCATCCCTGAGCAACCCACCACCCCCCCACCCAGCACGTCATCCCCCTCCAGGGCAAGCCCCTCCAGGGCAAGCCCCTCCATTGTGGACCCCTCCCCTTCTCCCTCTGTCCGTGCCCGAGCCTCTCCTCCCAGGAAGGCTCTGTCCAAAACAAGGCATATATCCTCCAGCCTCCGTGACGGTCTGCTGGAGGAGCAGGCCCTGCAGACCCGCCATATAGGGGCCATGGTGGGAGATGTTCGACGTCTGGCGGACAGCATGGCATCCACCTCCACCTCTGTGCAGCATGCCCTCACCCTGCATGCAGACCGGGACAAACATGTCTCACAGAGCCTGGCGGAAATAAGTGGCAACTCCAAGGCCATAGTCACCTGCTTGGTGGCTCAGGAGAACGCCCCCGCTTTATTAAGCAGGATGGCAGCTGCGGTGGAGGCCAACACCGCTGCTGTGCAGGCCAACACCGCTGCAGTGCGGGAGGAGGGGAGAGTTACCCGCCGTCATCAGCGGGATACCACCACCCGCCAAATGCGGATGTTGGCCCAGACCAACACCATCCTCGCCAGCCTGGCCAACGCCATGGAGGGCATGCAGCCACCACCTGCGAGGAGTCTGGAAGTAGGGGTTGATGCTCCTCCCCCCCCTCCATCCCCACCCCATGCCTCCTCCGCACCACGGAGATTGAGGAGCCAGAGCCGGGGCACCCTTGGCCCAAAGAAGAAATCCAAAAAATGATATATTTTCTACAATTATTATATGATCAGAATATGAGTTTGTTATTTTTTTTTATATATGCTCAGAATATGAGTTTTATTTTTTTTATATATGCTCGGAATATGAGCTTTTATATTTATTTGTAGTCCCTACACACGGTGAGGAGTGTATACTACAGTGTGACTGGTGTGTGAATGGGGGGGGGGTGGCACTCCTGCTGGAAAAGGGGTGTCACCCTCTGCCATGTGAAAGGTGTATGAATGGACAGCAACATAATTGGAGCCTTGACGCGGCGTTGCTGCTCCCTAATACCATGGGGTATTGTTGGGTCTAATCCAATTTGGGGTGCATGTGTCGTGTGTGTGCTAGGGACTACAGTGGTGTGCATACATGCATTATACTTGTGACAAGATCAGGGTGTGTTTAATGTGCAAAGAGACGTTCCACAAGACCATTCCGGATTGCTCTTCCCTCAGAAGATCCGGTAGTGTTTCTTGGGGGGGGGGTTGCGTGGTTCGGGGGTAAGGTCATTGCGTAGCTCAATGTGCATGCCCCTTCTCTCAGCAAAATTGTGGAGAATACAACATGCCCCGATGATTTGGCACACAAAGTTGGGTGAATACAACAGGGTCCCCCCTGATTTATCCAGACATCTGAATCGAGATTTAAGGATGCCAAATGTGCGCTCCACCACCGCACGGGTACGTGCATGGGCTTCGTTAAATCTTTCCTCTCCTGGTGTTTGAGGGTTACGAAATGGGGTCATCATGTGAGGTCCCAGAGCATATGCAGAGTCACCTGGAAGGGAAAAGACAGGAGGATGTTAGTCGTGCATGTGCCCCTTGTGATGTCTGCATCATGGGGGGGGGGGCAGTCATACCTGACACCCATGTCACTCACCAATCAGCCAGCTGTCTCCATACATGTTCTGGTCAAACTCGGTTGGGATGGGGCTGTGTCGGTAAATAAAACTGTCATGGATTGACCCTGGGTGTTTGGCACGGACATGCCATATGAGGCCATGTGCATCCACAATCACCTGCACATTTATTGAATGCCAATGCTTCCTGTTGCAGTAGATATGCTCGAGGAGCCCCATTGACGTCTATGTGACTTGAACGTTCGAATTCAAAAGTGCTAATTTTAAAGCCTATTATGCAAGTTATTGTCGTAAAACGTCTATGAGAACCCAGGTCTTGCCCCAGGGAACATGTATCAATGGAAAAAAAGTTTTAAAAATGGTAGTTTTTTTCAGGAGCAGTGATTTTAATTATGCTTAAATTAAAAAAAAGAAAAAAAAAGAAAAGAAAAATTCCTTTAAATATTGTACCTGCTGGGTGTCTATAGTATGCCTGTGAAAACGTCACTATCAATGGAAAAAAAGGTTTAAAAACTGTAGTTTTTTTCAGGACTCCTGAAAAAACGACAGTTTTAAAACTTTTTTTCCATTGATACATGTTCCCTCGGGCAAGACCCGGGTTCTCAAAGACGTTTTCACAGGCATACTGTAGACACCCAGCAGGTACAATATTTAAAGGAATTTTTCATTTTTTTTTTATTGAACCTTAATTAAAATCACTGCTCCTGAATCAGATGCAGTGATTTTAATGTTGCTTAAATAATAAATAAAAAAATGAAAAATTCCTTTAAATATTGTACCTGCTGGGTGTCTATAGTATTCCTGTGAAGTGGCATGTGTTTAGAACTGTCCCTGCATGAAATTAGATTACTATAAGAAAAAAGTAATTTAAGACTGCTTGCGGCTTTAATGTAATGTCTGGTCCCTGCAATATGGATGAAAATCATTGAGAAAAATAGCACAGACACAGACAGTACACACACCACGTAGCTTTAGGTGCAAACTACAGAGCACACAGCCAGTACATACCAAGTAGCTTTAGGTGCAAACTACAGAGCACATGGCCAGTACACACCAAGTAGCTTTAGGTGCAAACTACAGAGGACACGGACAGTACACACCAAGTAGCTTTAGGTGCAAACTACAGAGGACACAGGCAATAAACCATGTAAGAATACTACAGCTAACACAATCACCTGTCTGCCAGTAAATTAGGAAGAACTGATCTAGCTAAACTATACAGTGTATAAATATATGTACAACACCTGGGATGTATATTTATCCTCTACACACTGTAACATTAACTGACTAGCCTGTCTGCCTGCCTGCTCTATCTACATGCAAAAAATGACACTCTCTGTCTCTCTCTGTTCTCTCTTAACCACCGCAACCCACTACACAAGGCCGACCTGCAGGTGGCCTTTTATAGTGTGGGGCGTGTACTAAACCCTCTGAGCCATAATTGGCCAAAGCCACCCTGGCTTTGGCCAATTATGGCTCTCCGTTTTTTGCAAGCTGTGATTGGCCAAACATGCGGGTCATAGTGCATGCTTGGCCAATCATCAGCCAGCAATGCACTGCGATGCCGCAGTGAATTATGATCTGTGAAACGTAATTCGAATTTGGCGCGAACGGCCCGTAACGTTCGTAATTCGGCGAACGATCGAACATACGATGTTCGACTCGAACATGAGTTTGACTCGAATACGAAGCTCATCCCTACTCATGGTGCCATTCTAGGAGTTGGGGAGGAAGGCCCACTGGCACCATATTTTCTGCAGCCTTGTTGCTGCTGAAGGAATAAAGCTGTGAGTTTCTGAGGCTTTCTTTCCTCCTTGCGCTGCCTCGTCATGGTGTTTGGGGTGCAAACCACAGGTATGGGGTGACATGTGGCGGTTCCTGGAGGTTGATTTGGAGCCGTTCTAATCCCTTGCTCAGTCGGAGGTTCTCTCCCAGGCTGCCATCTCAGATTGCGGCAAACTCTGCCCCCGAGTAATTTTTTTTTTTTTATTATTACACTTTGTTCCTCATAAAAATAATAACCTTTGGTACAGTTGCATCTGTGCCTCTGAAACTGACTGCAAGGGATGTTTATGGTTTATGTTGTGCATGTGGCATCTATATAGGCAGGGCCATTAGAATCATATCACAACAGCAGTACTGAAGGTCTCACATTGTTTGATATTGAGGTGGTCCCCATTAATCTAACAGAAAACAAAAGTTTAATCCTCTGGGTAATGGAGAAACATATTGGATCTTCATGTTAAAAAGTATGGCTTCGAGGTGGTTAGATGAGGACAAAGGGATCAGCACAGACTTGTAATTTTTGCCTTCAGTGATTTGGTGTGTCTCTTTGGTAAGATTAATTAATAACATTCCGTTTTTTATTATCTCATTGGTTATTTTTATGAAACACATTTTAGGATTGTATAAGGTATTAATTAAAAATATCATAATTCTCTTTAACTACAATTAATTCATATTTAATTCAAAGTTGTTACATTTTTATATTTTTTTATCTCTATTATTATATCTCATTTCAGCAATGTTTCATTTAAGTATCCACTACAGTTTAGGGAATTAATTTATATAACAATTTGATGGATATTCCCAATGTTTTAAGATTGATCTATATATTAGGTAAAAAGAGTAGAAACTGTTATAATTAAAACAAATACCAATTTTCAAAGCAGCAACACTTCTGTGAGATACAAGCACAGTCTGAAACGTCTTAGGCCCCGTACACACGACCGGATCTATCCACTGGGATTGATCCGCTGATCAGTTCCAGCAGACAAATCTGGTCGTCTGTACAGCCTAGCGGATATTTATCCGCGGAGATTCATCCGGCCGGTCCATTTCAAGCAGATAGAAATTTCTTAGCATGCTAAGAAATCTATCCGCTTGAATCGGGACCAGCAGATTGATCCGGTGGTCTGTACAGACTCACCGGATAAATCCGTCCACTCCCCTCCCTCGCATGCGTCGTAATGATTTGACGCATGCGTGGAAGTACTTACCTTCCAGCATCGCGCACGTCGCCGCGTCATCATCGCGGCGATGGCGTGACACGTCACTGCGGAGGAATTCCGCACGGATTTTGATCCGATGGTGTGTACACGCCATCGGATCCAAATCCGGAGGAGGAATCTCCGCTGGAAACGGTCCAGCGGACCGTTTCCAGCGGAGATTCGGTCGTGTGTATGAGGCCTTAGACAATTACAGAGTTGTACTGTTTAAGTTATTATACCATCAGTGACATTAAAAAGTCTAGAAATAGATAAGGGTATTGAAGAATTTCTTAATCCTTGCTACCATCTGCCACTTAGAATGTGTGACCTCTAGAAGCACCACCACCAACACAGATAAAATTACTCACTTACCAGCTCACAGAGACCTCATATTACAGAAGGTGGCTTTACACCCTTTGCTGCCATTGTGCAATGTGCTGGGTGTTTAGTGTGTTCCTGCTCCTTTAAGGAGGGTTGGGCTCCCTCCAATCATCTGCCCTTCATCTATCCATAAGCATACTGTACATGTGCTTCCACTGAGGAGACTCTTTAAATTTTAGAGTTAGGGTCTGCAATACACAGGGAGCCTTGACTGTGCCTGCAGCTTACACATGTATTTGCAAATGTGTGCAACTAAACCCCTGTTTTTAACGCACTCTTATGCCGCGTACACACGATCGGTCAATCCGATGAGAACGGTCTGATGGACCGTTTTCATCAGACCAAACAGATCATGTGTGGGCCCCATGGGTTATTTATCCAACGGTTAAAAAATGTGAAACTTGTTTTAAAATTAACCGATGGATACCTAACCGATAGAAAAAAAACGATCGTTTGTAGGCACGTCCATCGGTTAAAAATCCACGCATGCTCAGAATCAAGTCAACGCATGCTTGAAAGCATTGAACTTCGTTTTTTTCAGCGAGTTGTTGTGTTTTATGTCACCGCGTTCTGGCACAATAGTTTTTTTAACTGATGGTGTGTAGGCACGACTGACCATTAGTCAGCTTCATCGGTTAACTGATGGAAAAATCCATCAGACCGTTCTCATCGAATTGACCGATCGTGTGTACAGGGCATTATACAGGTGAATTTGGTTGGTTTCTGATTGGTTGGTAAGTTGAGCTTGGAAATTCTGTCTGTGTGTTTTTTTGGATGTGTTGCCTTTCAGTTGCTCCTTGCTGTGAAGACCAGTTATAGGTAGGGGCAGTGACATTTTTTTGCACTGATGATGGAAGCACTGATGTGACAGGTACTCTTGCTGCAATCAGGGCACTGATGATGGCTACTCTGTTGTAAAAGGTACACTGGCTTCAATGAGGGTACAGATAGGTGGCTTTGTATGTGTTCAAGTGTGGTATCACAGTAAATATCACTCTTGTGATTGGCAAAACCTTAAAGAGGTTTTAAAATATTTTATTAATATTGCAATAAAATAATGTATAGCACATTTCTTAGGCCTCGTACACACGGACGGACTGTCCGATGAAAACGGTCCGCCGGACCGTTTTCATCGGACATGTCCGCTCGGAGATTTCTGTCTGATGGTTGTACACACCATCAAACAGAAATCCGCGCGGACATGATGACGCGGCGACGTGCGCGGCCCTGGAAGGTCAATGCTTCCACGCATGCATCGAATCACTTTGACGCATGCGAGGGCTTTCAGCCGAGCGGACATGTACGGTGAGTCTGTACAGACGACCGAACATGTCCAATGGACAGGCTTCCAGCGGACATGTTTCTTAGCATGCTAAGAAACATTTGTCCGCTGGAAACCTGTCCAATCCGCCGGAAAATTGTTCGGTCGGACGTACAGACAACCGAACATGTCCGCTGAAACTGGTCACGACATGTTCGGTCATGTGTGTACGGGGCCTAACAGTATCAATTCATATATTACAATGCCTTATTTGTGCAGAAAAGTTGGAAGCTCTGTTATGTTTTGTTCTGTGTCCATGCTGGGGAGACCTTTCCTTACCATGTGTCCCTATGACCAATAACATTGGGAAAGAAAGTGTGGTGTGGAAGATTCAAAGTTTTATGGTTCACACTTAAATTGGGTTAAATGTGCCCTCCTAGTGGGGACATCTGTTCCATGAACACTTCTCAAAATTAGAGCTTGACCTCACTTACAGTGTGGTTTCTACTGTATTGTCTGTGGCTATTGTAACAAAAATGCATGGCAATCTGATCACTGGGGACATAGGGCCAGATTCTCGTAGTTCTGCGGCGGCATAACGTATCCGATTTACGTTACGCCGCTGCAACTTAGACGGGCAAGTGCTGTATTCTCAAAGCACTTGCTCTGTAAGTTGCGGCGGCGTAGCGTAAATCAGCCGGCGTAAGCCCGCCTAATTCAAATTTGGATCAGGGGGGCGTGTTTTATGTAAATGTACTGTGACCTGACGTGATTGACGTTTTTCACGAACGGCGCATGCGCCGTCCGTCGAAATCTCCCAGTGTGCAATTCTCCTAATACGCCGCAAGGACGTATTGGTTTTGACGTGGACGTAAATTACGTCCAGCCCCATTCACGGACGAGTTACGCAAACGACGCAAAATTTTCAAATTTCGACGCGGGAACGACGGCCATACTTAACATTGTTACGCCGCACTTATGCCACAATATAGCAGGGGCAACTATACACCGGGAAAAGCCTAACGTAAACGGCGTAACTTTACTGCATCGACCGGGAGTACGTTCGGGAATTCGCGTGTCTACCTAATTTGCATACTCAACGCGGAATTCAGCGGAAGCGCCACCTAGCGGCCAGCGTAAAAATGCAGTTACGATCCGACGGCGTAAGAGACTTACGCCTGTCGGATCTAACAGCTATCTATGCGTAACTGATTCTAAGAATCAGGCGCATAGATACGGCATAACGCAGAGATACGACGGCGTATCTGGAGATACGCCGTCGTATCTCGGTTGTGAATCGGGGCCATAGACAGCAAAGAAAATGTTCTAATCTAACCAAAACTACATTTTATTTTTCAAGTTAACATTTTTCACATTCATTAATTGTTACAGTTTTTCTCTATTGTTTTAGCTAATTTCTTGAAACAGAAATGACACTCTCAAAACTCTAAGATCATTTGGCAAAACAGTCTTACAGTTCAGCACAACACTATAACTCATGTGCAAAAGCTCATATCTCTCCCAAAACTGTTCATGTATGCTTCAAAACCACATTCCTTTCCCATATAAATAGTCAGTGTCCCCAACATGGCAAAGATTCTTCTCAATTGCTTTTGCTTATTTCTTGAAACAGACCAGATGTTCTCAGCTCTCATGGTGCTTTTGCCAAAATAACCTGGATGGTTCGGCACAACACCATGGTTCACCTTCAAAAGCTCATATCTTTCCCAAAACAGTTCACTCATGTGTCAAAACTAAATTTCTTTCTCATTCAAATAGTCAGTGCCCCAAAATGCTTCATCCCTTTGGCATTGTGTAAGCACTGCAAGTCAAAATGTTTAGATGTTTTGTCTCTATGGCAGAGGACCATTGAAATATCCCTCATGTCCACCTTTCAGTCTTAGCCCAGTCCTTCATTGACAATGGTTGCTGTACAGTTTTTGTCTAGCTAATTGAATACAATTGTGTATAAAACTTACAAAAAAAGAAAAGATTTTAGAGTAAGAGTCGCCTCCAAGGTTTGACATCACACATTGCAATCATACTGCCAAGGAAAAATTACTTTACAGTATTGTAACCATTATCATTCACACACAAAGTAACTTCCATACATCAGAGTAAAAAGAAAATGTATACAGCATAATATACGGAAATATAAACACACAAACAAAAAACAAGGACAATTAAATTTAGCCTACAATGCTGTAAATAAAGCTGGAGTTTCACAACTACTGTAACATCTCTTCACTGGTCGCTGTCCTCACCCTCCCTCTCCTGGCCACCGTCCTCACCCTCCTGCCCACCGTCCTCACCCTCCCTCTCCTGTCCACCGTCCTCACCCTCCTGCCCATCCACACGCTGCTGTCTGTCTGGCCACAGATTTTCGTCAACATCACAGCGTATATCCTCCCTTGCGATGCAAAGAGGAAAGAAACGGTGTGCATGTCGCAACCATCCCCTACACTGATCTCCAGTAATACCCTCACAGGCAGCGTCCATTGCATTAAGCAGGGACCTCTGATCTTGAGCCCGATGCTCATACACTCTCCACCTCCAAGAGGAGAAAAAATCCTCAATAGGTTTGAGGAAAGGAGAGTAAGGTGGTAGAAACACCATATGCATCCATGGTTGAGCAGTGAACCAGGCCCTGATAAGCGGGCCATGGTGGAAATTCACATTGTCCCATACAATTATATATTGTGGTAGGTGAGGCCCTATGAGACCTCTCTCATTTTCAGGGATCAAATCCAAATGAAGGCGGTCCAAGAAGATGAGGAGCTTCTGTGTATTGTATGGGCCATGACTGGGGATGTGAGTGGCCACACACCATATAATTATGTGTCTGTACATTATAGATGGATCAAAGTTTTTGGCGGTTATTTCTTGTGGGGGCTACAGAACAAGTTAATGCAAGTTTTAATGCAGTTCATTATAATTGTAAAGTTGTTCTTTCTGTCTTGGCTTCTTTTGTCTAATAATTATTATACTGTATTGTAATGTTTTCCACAGGACAAAGGCACAGAGAAAGACACCACAGGGGACAAAGGGAGGTTTCCCTTGGCCGGCACCAACAGGGGAGAGAACAGGGGAAACAACAGGCCCAAAATCACCCCCAAAACGTAAGTTCAAACTAAACAAAAAGTCATTTTGCCAGCGACAGGGGTGTTTATAGGTAGGACAAAGGCCATGGGCTCAGGGCGTAACTTAGGGGGTACATTACACTTTATTTTAGATGCGTGGCTCATCACTGACCATTAATGACGCATTGACAGGGTAGACATGGGTAGAGGAGAGGCCCTGGGGAACAGAGTCACACAGAGTCACGCCTGCTAGATTTCACATCATATATCCCATATTGCCATAGCAAACAAGAGTGATGGGTGTCATCTGCTTGAGTTGTTTAATGTGGCCATATAGAAATTTCTTCACACATTTTAAATGACATCCTACTCCTGTTCCATAAAATGTTGTCAATTAGAATAATGCATAGTGTAGTGCACTAGTGTGGAGCAAACTTTGTCACCAGGGCAAGGTTGGTGTACTTAAAAAGCAGCAAATGTGATTTTGGTAAATTAATGTAATTTTGGGGTGGCTTCATGGATGTTTTATTCTTTATTTTTAGAGGATCGTGAGTGTGGTCAGCATCAACATGAGCAGGATTTTGATGATAGCGCTGGACCCAGCAAAGAGCCACCAGTGGACAGCACATCCCCAGACACCAGATATACTGATGGTGAAGGAGTGCAAGAAATACAAGATGAGCCTTTGGAGGCTGTTGTTTGCCCCAGTAAGTTTTTTGAACATCTGCCTTACAAAATCAATACATGTTTACTGATTATTAGATGTCCACACCAAACACGCCCACAACACAGTAGAAAATTATGTAGTGCATTTAAAATTTGAGCATGTAGAAGGGAGAGGTGGCAGTGTTGCTTAGGTAGATGCACGTGAAGACACATGGATATGCACCTGGCCCAAGATTTACAGAGTATCTGTAGTGTGTACATTCCCTAGTAGTGTAGGTGTATTATGAAGAGCAAGCAGGTTGCAAGCAAAAATTGAGTGTCTAGGTTTAGGTAAGTATTTTCCTAAACTAGCCCTGAATAATAATGTGCCCATATTTTTGTTGCCTCAGTCACTTGACCATCAAACCCATTATAATTTCTTATCTTCTTCCAAGGCCACCAACTATCAGGATGCACTATTGGTCGGATCAGTGCTGATATGCTGCAGGCAATGACAGTGCTGGAAAATCTAAAGGAGGCTGCCACTGGTGTTCAGAGACAAATCAGGGATTATTACGACCTGTTAGCAAAATATTTGCTGTTTTTTGGAGGTACGTTTAGTTTCAATTGTTCCCTCCTGTTTTTTTTGTTTTCAGGGAACTTTATGCAACTAGGCTTGGTGCTTGAACACGTCATTTTATTTTTTTGAAGGCATAAACCTAAAATAATGTAAAATATGCACAGCCAAAAATGCCCAATGTACCTATGGCAAAAGTGAAACATCTTGTCAATATGACCATGGGAATGCACCAGGAGAAGGAGAGTTGAGAAAGACTGTCCTAAGGGGCAGTTTGCATCAAACGCAGTTCCATTCATTTTGGTGTGCATTTTTGTGTGTGACAAGGATGCAGGCACAGTGTTTGACATGTATTCTATTATGGTTCTGGTTGGCTCTAGTTCACAACATGGTAGTCAGTTTCTGTTGCTGAGGATGACTGCATGGTGTGAGCTACAACTAACTAGAACCCTTGGAGTGCATGGAGAGCACTGTGCATGCTTTTTTGCCGCAAACAAAAAAGCTACACAGAATGAACAGAAATGGTTCTGGTCCTACATTTAAATTAGTGTATAATATTTTTTGGCGTGAATAAAGCCAAAAATGTTCAGATTTCTGCTGTAAACACTTGCCGATGTGTATTGCTCTGTTTTAAAAGATGCATGTTTAGCGAGAAAAAAAAAATATTGTGTTCTTCCAGAACTACCAATGTTTTATACTTTTGTAAAAGTCAAAAAAGGCACATTGGATTGTGCTGGATTAAAAAAGTATATTTTTTTAAAAAAATGTGTGGCTCCTTATTTATATGATCACTACTACCAGTATATTTGCATATTTGGGGTAGGGACATTGACAGTGTATTATTGGAAACGGGGTGTAGCAGAGCCCCAACACATAATAATACTCCACATAGCTTTATTCAAGATTTTAAAGGGAAATGTGCACATCTGCTTGGTTTCCAAAAGTTTATGAAAATCAAAATATTATTCTAATGACATTTGAATAAATATTAAGAAACACAGATAACAGTAGCTCCAAAGTTTATTTTTAGAGATGAAAAATAACGATATTGAACCGACTCTACAGGACATTTTTTTTGCCAAGGCACTGCCCCTCTACCCACAAAGTAATCCATATACTGCTCACGCACAAGACGGGCATTCTGGGAGGATACAGCAGGTCAAGTAAGTTGCAGGGCTGGCATCACTGCCTCTTCAGCTGGCCGTCCACCTGAGGGGTCATCAGTATGGCCGGAGCCAATGTAGTTGGCAGCATTCCTCCGTAGAAAATTGTGGAGGATGCAGCAGCACAACACCACATGGTTCAGCTTGTATTCAGCCAAGTGAATGGCAGTAAGAAAAAGGCGAAAACGACATGATAAAATTCCAAAGGCATTTTCAACCACCCTTCTGGCACGTGAGAGTCTGTAATTAAAGATCCGTTGCTCAGGGGTGAGGTTCCTCATCGGAAAGGGCTTCAACAGATGTTCCCCAAGAGCAAACGCCTCATCTGCCACAAAGACAAAGTTGAGGCCCTCCACGTTGTCCTGCGCAGGTGGCAAACGTAAGGTGCCATTCGTGAGACACCGGTAGAATTCTGTATGAGACATGACACCTCCATCAGAATGCCGACCATTCATACCGACATCCACATAAATAAATTCATAGTTCGCTGAAACTATAGCAAGCAGAACTATGCTGCTAAAGCCCTTGTAGTTAAAATAATAAGAGCCAGAGGCCGGTGGAGGAACAATCCTGACATGTTTGCCATCAATGGCACCCCCACAGTTGGGAAAATTCCACTGATTACCAAACTGGGCCGCAACATCCTGCAATTGCTCAGGGTTGGAAGGAAACTGTGGTGTGAAGCAATGACAAATTAGTTACTACTTGAGCACAAACAATTGCAAGCAATTTTGACACATACATTATAGGGGCAAGATAACAATAGAACAATTAGATCAGTTTGTGGACTAAAAATTAAAACTAGGGGCGTGGCCGAACGTGCATGGAGGAAGACGTGTTTTGGAGGAGCTCCGCCAGGCCTGACAGCATCCACCGCCATCCCGCATTGGCTATTGCCTGCTGACCCCCTAGACCACCTTACCTCGACTCCTGGGGTCTTCCTGAGTGGATCCCTGCTCGAGTTTCGATCCTGGGCCGCGGGATCGCTTCGCTGGACGGGATTCGGCCGGCTCCATCCATCGCAGGCCCTCCGCCATCTTGAGGCCTGTGGAGCCTGGGGACTTTCCTGGACAGGCGCTGGGATCGCGGTCGCGAGTGGAGCGGGATCGCCTCCGGACCTACCTGCAGCGGTGCCGCTAGTGGAGGAATGCCACCTGTCACTCACCCGACGCGGCGATCGTAGATCCTCCAGCCACCCGCTACTCCAGATCGCGGCTTGGGCCTACACGCCGCGGCCATCTTGGTTCTTCTGATTCACCAGGTCAGTGGGTGAACTCCGCACCAGCCCTCATCCCCAGCCCCCTGGCCGGACACCCCTCCTCAATTTATTCGGGGATACCCACTGTACTCCCCGGAGCCCGCAGCCAGCTTTATATTACCCCTTTGAAGCCATCTGCAGGCTCTGGCAAACTCCGGCGGCCATCTTGGTACACCCCTGAGGCCTTTCTCCATTTCTGCATGGCATACTCCTCCTTGCCTCCTCGAGAACACCCTGAACTGTTGAATTAATACCCCTGACGGGGGCAAGGACCGGAATGGTCGCATAAAAACACAGCTCCGGTGAAACGGGGATACAGCACCAAAACGTAATCTGATCAGCGGTGATCACCTTCTAACGTACCGGCGCTCTCATCCTGCTGCCCATCCGTGGGATGACGAACAAACGCAAGGGCCCCCAGCGGCCTCAGAAGCTAACCGAATACTTTGCCTGGGAGCAAAGACAAGATGGCGCCGAATCTCCCAGACCATTTGCCAGCACTCCACAGACGACTCAATCCAAAAGCTAGACAGCGAAACGAACTTCCCCGACGGCTGGAAAACAATCTCCTGTCCCTTCCTCCGCCTCCGGGAGCCCAGAAAAGACAAGACCTAAGCTGGATGACAAAGGTCACACTCCTGAGGTTAGTGCGAGCCTGGACTCTGGGGATGATACCAGGGAACTCCCTGACTCCATCGACCGCTTCCCTACCAATAACCAACCTGTGCTAGATACTACGCTTAAGGACATGTTGGTGTCCCTTAGAACCTCGCTGCACGGCGATATAATGTCCTGTATGCGCAAGTTTGGCAGGGAACTGCACGATGTATCTGCCAGGGTGGACCATGTGGAAACTAAAATGGGGGAGTACGCCGACACCATCAATAGCTTGGTGGATGCCCACGACGCCAGAGATGAGGAGATGGAAGCGGTAAGGGCCAAAATTGCAGACATTGAGGACCGAGCTCGGAGGAACAACCTTAAAATACGGGGGGTCCCTGAAACGGTTCAACAATCGGACTTGCTAGACCATGTCACTGACATAATAACCTCAATTCTGCCCGGCGCGACAGCGCTAGATGTCACCATGGATAGGATCCACAGGCTGCCTAAACCTCCGCATCTACCTGACAACGTGCCCCGTGATGTTACTTTACGCCTCCACTTCTATCATATCAAGGAACGCTTAATGAGAGCAGTCCGCAACAAGGATCTTGTCCCTGAACAACATAGAGATCTACAGTTTTTTGCGGACCTGTCGCAGTACACATTGCAGAAGAGGCGCAACTTGAATACCATCTCAAAAGCACTACGTAACCACAACATTGCCTACAAGTGGGGATTCCCTACTAAACTAATCATTACTAACAAAGGAAAGGACTTCATTGTTGACTCCCTCTCCAAAGGATTGGATCTACTCAAAACCTGGCTCATCATCCCCGAGGAGGACCCAAGAGGCCCTTCCAAGGGAGACCCGTCGCGGGTCGATAAAGACTGGCAACTCGTTAACCCGAAAAACGCCCGATCTCACCGCCACAATGCCCGCTGAACTGTGATACCAAACTATCTAACTCTTAGCTGTACCCCTGTTTAGGAGCAAGTTACTGTGCTAGACTTTTTCCCCTACTCTGAGTTAGCGTTTGTACATGCTACACCCGGGTCGTCATGACCTACCTCATCCCCATGTTGTTTTTTTTGTTCGTTTTACTTCAACCCTTTTTTCTCCTTTCTTTTCTTGCCTGGAGCCGCCTTTTTGCAGCTGGAGTTACCACAAACCTTCCGGCAGTCGGAGTCCCATCACTCCTGTCGAGATCCCGCCACTTGGTAAAAGACCTCCATCACCACATACGGACACCAAAAACTGTAAGTGATGTACCTATTTCTTACTCTACACGGCTCTTTGTCTACGGATTTCCATGCCTGTCACATTCTTGACAATTAATACTAAGGGATTAAATCACCCAGTAAAGAGAAAATCCATGTGGAATGAGGCTATTCATCACCGGGGCGATGTACTTTGTGCACAAGAGACCCACTTTCACAAGCAGAAAATGCCCTCATGCACCCATCCTAAGTTCCCACATGTCTTTACAGCAAGTTCCTCGGCTAAAAAGGGAGGTGTGCTTACTGCAGTCAGAGACACGGTGGCGTTTACTAAACATGATGAATTGGCCGACCCCTTGGGCCGATACCATATTTTAGTGTGCGATATTGCCTCCACTACGTATACTATCGTAAATGTATACGCGCCCAATGCCCACCAGATTCGATTTCTCCATCAAGTCCTCAGGAAAGCTAAAAAAGTCCAGATGGGCTATCTTCTTCTCTGCGGAGATT
This sequence comes from Rana temporaria, assembly GCF_905171775.1. NCBI lineage: Eukaryota > Metazoa > Chordata > Amphibia > Anura > Ranidae > Rana > Rana temporaria. The sequence goes on from NC_053493.1 coordinate 226,939,816, forward strand.
TTAACCTACCTCCCGATCCACTAGTAGACTCAACGTCCTGCTCAACTCGGCATCGTCATTCACTTCAACCGTTCCTTCACACTCAAGAACTCTACGATGCATGGCGATGTCTCAATGGATCGGAGAGGGACTTCTCCTTTTTCTCATCGAGCCACCGAATTTACACAAGATTGGATCTTTTTGTCACGGACAAATGGCTGCTACCTAAAATCACTGCATCCAAAATCAATGACATCACGTGGTCAGACCATGCCTCGGTGACGCTGTCGGTTGATGACTCGCCAGGCGTGAACTCATGCTTCGTCTGGCGGTCCAACTCGAGGCTGATCCAGGATGGTACTACCAAGGCCCAACTGCAGGATGAATTGTCTAATTTTTTCTCTAGCAATGATAACTCTGTAACCAACCCTATGACTATTTGGAATGCCCATAAGGCATATATGAGAGGGGTCCTTATAAAGATGGGGGCTGGGGTCAGGAGAAGGAGGAGACAGCAAATACAAGACCTGGTCACCAAAATTCATACCTTAGAAGCCCAAAACAAAACTGACACCTCTCAGGCGTTATCTGATCAATTATCACAACTTAGATACGATCTGCGACTAGTGCTACTCGACAATTTCGATCTAGCGACTAGGCGCCTTAAAATGTCCTATTATGTCAGCGGTAACAAAGCCGGGAAGTTACTGGCTAGCCGCCTTAGAGGTGTCAGATACAAGACGAAAATCCCTTACATTTTACACCCTACCACGAAAGAAAAGCTATATCACCCGCAAGCTATAGCGGATGCATTTAGCTGCTATTACAACTCTCTATATAACTTGAAGGAAGACCAAAACACGACCCAGCCCACCGAGTCCCTGATATCAACCTTCCTAGATCAGGTTAATCTACCCCGAGTCACGCCAGGCCAGTTGGAAGAACTCAACACACCCTTCTCGGTCCCGGAGATTATTAAAGCAATTGATTCCTTACCTATCAATAAATCTCCTGGACCGGATGGGTTCACAGGGGAATACTTTAAAGCCTTCAAACTTGATCTAGCTCCCTATCTATCTAATGTTTACAATTCTGCTGCCTCCTCCTCTTCCTTCCCCACTGAGATGCTCCGTGCTCTTATTGTGGCACTTCCAAAACCTGGGAAAGATCCGAATGTACCACAGAACTTCAGACCGATCTCTTTACTGAACAACGATCTGAAGCTCTATGCAAAACTCATTGCTAATAGATTAGTAGACATATTACCATCCCTGATTCACATGGATCAATCGGGGTTCACAAAAGGTAGACAAACGGCAGACGCAACAAGGCGTTTAATTAATATTATTCACGCAGCCAATGTGACCAAAACGCCTTCTCTGCTCCTAGCTTTGGATGCAGAGAAGGCGTTTGATAGAATCCATTGGGATTATCTGGCGAGGGTCCTCATCAAATTTGGCTTTACGGGCGGGATTCACTCTGCGATAATGGCGCTGTACACCACCCCCTCAGCACAGGTGTATATATCCGGTATGTTGTCTTCCCCCTTCAATATTACCAACGGGACACGCCAGGGGTGCCCCCTATCCCCACTTATTTTTAATCTACTCATGGAACCTTTGGCCTCGTACATCCGCTCGCATCCCAAAATCAAAGGGTTCAGGAGTAAAGACTCGATACACACCATAAGCCTTTTTGCGGATGACATCATCCTAATGCTTACGGATGTAGAATCCTCTCTAACCTCTGTCCATGAGGCGTTGAATCTATTCTCCTCAGTATCTTACTATAAGGTTAACGATGCCAAATCCTATATCTTGGGAATGGGTATCCCACCCGAGCTCCAACAATCCCTGGCTGAGAGATTCCCATACATCTGGAGAGATGCGGGGATCTCTTATTTAGGTATAACTCTTACCCCCAAGCTCTCTGAGCTGGCTAAAGAAAATTATTACCCCTTATTGCAATCAATTCCATCCAAATTGAATAATCTTGCGAGGTTTGAACTCTCATGGTCGGGCCGCCTTGCAGCCTTCAAGATGCAGATTCTCCCCCAACTTATCTACATTTTCAGAACCCTACCTATTCCGGTCCCCGCCTCCTTTTTTTCTTCCCTACAATCCCTGATTAATAAGTTCCTATGGGGGGGCAAGCGGGCTCGCTGCGCATTTAGTCGGCTAATTAAACATAGATCTGTAGGGGGGATAGGCCATACGCACATTAAGGATTATCACTCAGCTTCTCTCCTGGCCCAGCAAAAGGGATGGTTCCCCTCCTCAAACCCGAATCCTAATCTTTGGTCGATATTAGAAAGGCATCAGGTTCCAGGGGAAGATCTTTATGGTTATTTAATGTCTAGTGTCTTCCTGCCCCACCCATCTCCCATGATGAGCCCAACGATCCGAGGATCTATTGCGGCTTGGAGATCTCTGATATTACATACATCCCCTGAACAAAGACCCGTGCCACTAATGATTCCTCTATCAGCTTTATCAATGTTCATACCTAATATATCACTTGCTAAATGGGACCCAGGGGGTAGGCTGACGTTAGCAGACTTATATATAGGACCTGCCCTCAAGACATTTAGATCACTCCAACTTGAACTATCTCTACCTTCAACAGACTATTACATGTACCTGCAAATTTGCCATTTCTTGAAAAGTGTTAAAGAGACTTCTATTCTGCTTCCATGGCAGGCTAGTCAGTATTATCTCTCTAAATTATCAAAAACCAGGGGCATCTCGCTATTCTATTCAATACTACAAAATAAATGTGTGTTCCAGAAGTCTCTCCCTATGAGAGCATGGGAGAGGGATTTCGGCAGGGTGTATCTGGAAGATCAGTGGAAAGCAGCTCTCAAGGTCACATACTCATCCACCAGGAGTGCCAATCTGTGGGAGCTGTTTCAGAAATTCCTACTTCGTTGGTATCTCACACCTTACCGTATATCGAAATTTGCCCCTGGGGCTTCCCCCCTATGTTGGAGAATATGTGGGAACTCTGGCACTGGAAATCTGTCTCCACTGGCGATCTCCGACTGTAACGTTAATCTCTAATATACGACTTGCTGGTCCAGTTAAGGCTCCACTCTCTCTCACCTTCTTTCCTTTTCCTTTCCCCCTCCCCTGCCCTACTACGCCTCTCCACCCCCTTCCCACTTTTCTCTATGCATCTTGTCCTCTTCTCCTCTTCCACCTTCCCCCTTTTCTTTTTTTTTACCTATTTCTCACCCAGTTAAACCTAAATTTATTGGTTATGATAATTGAATCTTAATCAAAGTTATCAGACATTTGATGAAGGCAAGTCCTGTTTCCACCAATGCAGTAGTTATTGGGCACTAGGGGTTTGTATGTTTATATCCCATCTCATTATTAATGATGCCACATTGTTTTTCGTTGATGAAATCTAACCCCATTAGTTTGCACTGGAGTTATGTTTATTTCATTGTGCTACTGGATGCCTTCCGCACTGCGATGTGGAATTTTTCTAGTGTCTGCAATATGTTATGGAACCTGTTAAAACCTTAATAAAAAACTATTGAAATTAAAAATTAAAACTAGCAAAAATTATTATGCTTACTCACTCCCTCTGGTGGCACATTCCAAAAATGTTAGGGAGATGAGGTTGAATGGTTAAAGTTTGGGGAGTGGTACTGTAATAACTCTCTCCTTTTCCATGTGACCAATATGGTGAACAAATGAAGGTTCATGTTGCAAGCCACTTTTTGGGATTGGCAGACCAGAGGCAAGATATTAAGTGACATAATATATGCAAAAACACAAACTACAAAAACAACATTAACTTTTTAAAAAATGGTAGAAATATGACAACCAGAAAAGGGGTATAATGCGTATATGTTTTGCTAGAGTCCAAAAATAGTTGGATCAGGTGACTAAGCATTTTGGGAAGGGGAAGGTTAATAAACAGTTTGTGCACCCCAAACAATTACCTCTTCCACTCTGCAGGCATTTAAGGACAAAAATAAAAAGGAGACCCAGTTTATAAGGGCTGTTAAGGGAAGGCCAATAAAAAATTTGGGTCCCAGGGTAGCTTGCTAGGGAGGTAACTGAAGGAAAATATCTATGTAGGGCAAGGAAAATTAGTCAGCATGCCACAAAATGAAAAGAAAATTTGACACATTAACAAGAATGGGAATTACAGTTTTTCTCCATTGTTTTGGCTCATTTCTTGAAACAGAAATTACATTCTCAAAACAACATGGACAAATCTCCAAACCACTTCGCAATTGTTCACAACTGAATGGCATTTCTCATTCATTTCATCAAATTGCAAATGTCTCAGTACATGTCTCACTGTCTCAGTACATCTTTCAAATGATTTAGTACAAGTAGCCTACATTTAGCACAATTTCCAATTGAATAGATCTTGTTGATCTAAACTGACATTCTTCAGTCTAATGGTCGTTCTCTCCAAAACGTGTCAGCGTCATTTCATTGTTTAAGTCATCACATGCACAATTGTCAAAATTATTCAGGAACATAATACCATGAAGACCATATATGAATCTCTTGGAACATTTGATAAAATTATTACAGCAATTGACAGTCGGGTGCAACTAGAACTTGACTAACGAAGGAGGAGTTGGAGTTGGTCTCAGATGACCAATCAAACAGTATGTTTAGTTACTGTACCTGACAGGTGCTGTCCATGATTGTGAATGCTGCCAAACATGTATATATAGAGCTTGACCATGCAGGAACAGTACAATTTCTGAACATGGATTCACCTGGCCAAGTAAATGAACAATGGCAACTGTCTGCTCGAGGAAGAAGAAGAGGAGGAGGAGGAGGAGTAAGGGTGTGTGGTGGTGGAATAGGGGGAAGAGGCCGAGGAGCATGAAGACACCATGCTGTCCCTGATTAAATTCGGGCCACAATTATAGACCATGTCATCAACCATGGCCATGAATAAGCACTGAAGCCAGTGCGAAACGTCGGTATTCTCCTGTTCCTATTGCTGTGATCTGCTGTGTTCATGCTGTTGATTTGAATAAAGACAACCTGTTTGGTTTGGAGTGCGGCTGTCCATCCCTCATCTTTTTACCAACATGTCATCAACCATGGCCTCACAATCAATGATGGAATTATATAATGTATAGGACAGGACACTGTGCATAGAGCAACACATATGTTTATTCATTTACATATTAATTTAGTGTGTGTGATAGGCCTACAGTATAACAGTATCTTACCTCAGTGGGATGTTACGTATGATACTAACAATTACAAGAAAAATATTGTAGATGTAGCGCCTGTGTACTTCCAAGTACCGGTGCTATTACTGTGAGGCCGGGTACACACGGGCAAACATATACGATGAAACCGGTCCGTCGGACCGTTTTCACCGTACATGTCTGCCCGGGGACTTCTGTACGATGGCTGTACTAACCATCGTACAGAAGTCCGCACGTAAACAATACGGGGGGCCCTGTCCGTGCCGTCGCTGCGACGATGACGCGGCGATGACGCCGCGTTGTGGGCGGGCCTGCCTTTTACAGTTTTTCTCTATTGTTTTGGCTCATTTCTTGAAACAGAAATGACATTCTCAAAACTCTAAGATCATTTGGCAAAACAGTCTTACAGTTCAGCACAACACTATAACTCAGGTGCAAAAGCTCATATCTCTCCCAAAACTGTTCACTCATGCTTCAAAACCATATTCCTTTCCCATATAAAGAGTCAGTGCCCCCAAAATGGCAAATATTCTTCTCAATTGCTTTGGCTCATTTCTTGATACAGACCGGACGTTCTCAGCTCTCTTGGTACTTTTGTCAAAATAACCTGGATGGTTCGGCACAACACCATGGTTCACCTTCAAAAGTTCAAAAAAAGTTCATATCTTTCCCAAAACAGTTCACTCATGTGTCAAAATTACTAAATTTCTTTCTCATTCAAATAGTCAGTGCCCCCAAAATGCTTCATCCCTTTGGCATTGTGTAAGCACTGCAAGTCAAAATGTTTAGATGTTTTGTCTCTATGGCAGAGGACAATTGAAATATCCTTCATGTCCACCTTTCAGTCTTAGCCCAGTCCTTTATTGACAATGGTTACTGTACAGTTTTTGTCTAGCTAATTGAATACAATTGTGTATAAAACTGAAATAAAAGGAAAAGATTTTAGGATAAGAGTCGCCTCCAAGGTTTGACATCACACATTGCACTCATACTGCCAAGGAAAAATTACTTTACAGTATTGTAACCATTATCATTCACACACAAAGTAACTTCCATACATCAGAGTAAAAAGAAAATGTATACAGCATAATATACAGAAATATAAATACACAAACAAAAAACAAGGAAAATTACATTTAGCCTACAACGCTGTAAATAAAGCTGGAGTTTCACAAGTACTGTAACATCTCTTCACTGGTCGCTGTCCTCACCCTCCCTCTCCTGGCCACCGTCCTCACCCTCCTGCCCACTGTCCTCACCCTCCTGCCCACGGTCCTTACCCTCCTGCCCACCGTCCTCACCCTCCCTCTCCTGTCCACTGTCCTCACCCTCCCTCTCCTGTCCACCGTCCTCACCCTCCTGCCCATCCACACGCTGCTGTCTGTCTGGCCACAGATTTTCGTCAACATCACAGCGTATATTCTCCCTTGCGATGCAACGAGGGAAGAAACGGTGTGCATGTCGCAACCATCCCCTACACTGATCTCCTGTAATATCCTCACAGGCGGCGTCCATTGCATGGAGCAGGGACCTCTGATCTTGAGCCCGATGCTCACACACTCTCCACCTCCAAGCGGAGAAAAACTCCTCAATAGGATTAAGGAAAGGAGAGTAAGGTGGTAGGAACACTATATCCATCCTTGGATGAGCAGTGAACCAGGCCCTGATAAGCGGGCCTTGGTGGAAATTCACATTGTCCCATACAATTATATATTGTGGTAGGTGAGGCCCTATGAGACCTCTCTCATTTTCAGGGATCAAATCCAAATGAAGGTGGTCCAAGAAGATGAGGAGCTTCTGTGTATTGTATGGGCCAAGACTGGGGATGTGAGTGGCCACACCATTCTCAGAAATGGCAGCACACATAGTTATATTGCCCCCTCGCTGGCCTGGGACATTCACCGGGGCCCGATGGCCAATAAAATTACGGCCACGTCTTTGGCCTTTGGCCAGGTTGAAGCCAGCCTCATCCACATACACGAGTATGTGAGAAGTCTTGTTTCCTTCCAATGCCATTATTCTCTACAATAGAGTAAACAAATAAAACATCAAATCAGTCATACAGAAGAGCCATACACTACAGTTACAGACAGTTACATAGGAATGTTCTATGTTCTACACAAGTTCAATATACTACTGGCCAGTATTCCAGTGGTTCCAAACCTGGGGTACATGTTCCCTATGCAGAGGTGCTACAGGGGGTATTTGACAGAAAGGGGAGGGAAAAAATTATCAACGACTAGACTTGCTGAAATGTTACAGTAAAACCCACAGTATTAGATAGATTTACATGGGAGGTACTACTGTAATTGCATCTCTTTGACCCTTTTTCTTACTGTATTGTATGTTATATTCTTCAAAATAAGGATTATAATGATAATTGCAATATACAGTAAGCTGCATTTTTTACTGGAATACTGGAATACTACTGTAAACTGTTTAATCAATATTGTAGAAAATAAACTATTCCATACTGTTCCATAGTTTATTTTCTATCTAGCGCTCACCCCCGAAGGAGCCGCTGGTTATAGATTGGGATGGCATGTTACCCCTGTGATTGTCTAGGGTAGACGATGAGAGCCTTAGCAAATGGAATGTCCACACGGCAGGTGTCTTTTCTTGTGCTTTATTTTACCAAACACGGTAAACAGTAAAACTTGAGATAGATAGCAAAGATGGATGAGGAGAAGAAATAGCAGATTCAGGCTTAACGATACGGAAACAGTCCTGCTTCCAATGATACTTTACTTTCGTCGCCACTCCAGCCGGAGTGGGTATATAGTGTACCTGGACAGGCCTCTCACACCGACCTGGCAGCCAGAGTATCACTCGGAACTTTGATGGAAAAGATCTCCGCCACAGACCCTTCCCTAGAACTTAGATCATGGAGACAATCCTCCTTGGTAGAATTTGTGTTAGAATCGCCTTCAGGTAGTATTTTCAACCAGGTTACCGACTGACAGGTTGCTGACATCCAACCTTTCAGTGTCCCATTACCTTGATCCCCGATGGATTGTCTAGGCCCTGTTGGATCGCCAGCCTCTCTTGGCTCTCCTCAGGCAGACTCCCCACCGAAGAGCTATCTTGCTTGGGATCTTCTCAGAATTGGGGACCCAGTCGAATACTGGGGCCCCGCCACAGCTTTAAATGTTCCGGGCCAACATGGTCCCGGAACCAGGAACACCGCGTGGCACGCGCACCCCGGCCTGGTAGGCCATCTCGCCGGGGGGACGTGATGTTTGGTCACCCTAAAGGTGGGTGCCACCTTAGGAAAAAAAACAGCCTCAATGGCGTCTGCTCCAGAAGTACCCTCCCCCAGAATGCCCCGTGAGAGAAACTCCCTCCCGATTGGCTGCTGGCAAGAGGCACCCCAGCCTGGACTCCACTGGCACCACCTGTCGCCCCGGGGTGGTATGACACCCCAGCAACCACAGAATTGACCCGTAGCACAGCCCAGCTGAAACAGAGACCCTTTGTAAAATTGCAATCAGAATCAGAGTCAACTACACTCTGATTATCCCTTAACTTTTACAGTAATAGCATCGGTACTTAGAAGTACAAAGGCGCTACATCTACAATATTTTTCTTGTCATTGTTAGTATCATACGTAACATCCCACTGAGGTAAGATACTGTTATACTGTAGGCCTATCACACACACACACACTAAATGAATATGTAAATGAATAAACATATTTGTTTCTCTATGCACAGTGTCCTGTCCTATACATTATATAATTCCATCATTGATTGTGAGGCCATGGCTGATGACATGGTCTATAATTGTGGCCCGAATTTCATCAGAGACAGCATGGTGTCTTTGTGCTCCTCGGCCTCTTCCACCTATTCCATCACCACGCACCCTTACTCCTCCTCCTCTTCTTCTTCCTCGAGCACACAGTTGCCATTGTTCATTTACTTGGCCAGGTGACTCCATGTTCAGAAATTGTACTGTTCCTGCATGGTCAAGCTCTATATATACATGTTTGGCAGCATTCACAATCATGGGCAGCATCTGTCAGGTACAGTAACTAAACATACTGTTTGATTGGTCATCTGAGACCAACTCCAACTCCTCCTTCGTTAGTCAAGTTCTAGTTGCACCCGACTGTCAATTGCTGTAATAATTTTATCAAATGTTCCAAGAGATTCATATATGGTATTCGTGGTATCATGTTCCTGAATAATTTTGACAATTGAACAGACTATTGTGCATTTGATGACTTAAACAATGAAATGACGCTGACACGTTTTGGAGAGAATGACCATTTGACTGAAGAAATGACAATCAGTTTAGATCAACAAGATCTATTCAATTGGAAATTGTGCTAAATGTAGGCTACTTGTACTAAATCATTTGAAAAATGTACTGAGACAGTGAGACATGTACTAAGACATTTGCAATTTGATGAAATGAATGAGAAATGCAATTTAGTTGTGAACAATTGCGAAGTGGTTTGGAGATTTGTCCATGTTGTTTTGAGAATGTCATTTCTGTTTCAAGAAATGAGACAAAACAATGGAGAAAAACTGTAAATGCTTCCACGCATGCGTCAAAGTCATTCGACGCATGCGAGGGACGGCGGGCGCTTGGACATGTACGGTAGGTCTGTACTGACGACCATACATGTCCGAGCGGGCAGGATTCCAGCGGACGGTTTTAAAACAAGTCCAGGAATATTTGCCGGCTGGGAAAAGGCCCGGCGGGCAAATGTTTGCTGGAATTCTGCCCGCTCGCGCCTACACACGACCGAACATGTATGCTGAAACTGAAACTGAAACTCCGCGGACCAGTTTCAGCATACATGTTTGGTCGTGTGTATGGGGCCTGAAAGTTAAGGGATAATCAGAGTGTAGTTGACTCTGATTCTGATTGCAATTTTACAAAGGGTCTCTGTTTCAACTGGGCTGTGCTGCGGGTCCATTCTGTGGTTGCTGGGGTGTCATACCACCCTGGGGCGACAGTGGAGTCCAGGCTGGGGTGCCTCTTGCCAGCAGCCAATCGGGAGGGAGTTTCTCTCGCGGGGCATGCTGGGGGAGGGTACTTCTGGAGCAGACGCCATTGAGGCGGGGTTCTTTTCCTGAGGTGGCACCCACCTTTAGGGTGACCACACATCACGGCACCCGGGCGAGATGGCCTACCAGACAGGGGTGCGCGTGTCACGCGGTGTTCCTGGTTCCGGGACCATGTTGGCCCGGAACATTTAAAGCTGTGGCGGGGCCCCAGTATTCGACTGGGTCCCTAATTCTGAGAAGAACATGTACCCCAGGTTTGGAACCACTGGAATACTGACCAGTAGTATATTGAACTTGTGGAACATAGAACATTCCTATGTAGCTGTCTGTAACTCTAGTGTATGACTCTTCTGTATGACTGATTTGATGTTTTCTTTTTTTACTCTATTGTAGAGAATAATGGCACTGGAAGGAAACGAGACCTCTCACATACCTGTGTATGTGGATGAGGCCGGCTTCAACAAGACGTTACCGTAATTTTATTGGCCACCGGGCCACGGTGGATGTCCCAGGCCAGCGAGGGGGTAATATAACTATGTGTGCTGCCATTTCTGAGAATGGTGTAGCCACTCACATCCCCAGTCTTGGCCCATACAATACACAGAAGCTCCTCATCTTCTTGGACCACCTTCATTTGGATTTGATCCCTGAAAATGAGAGAGGTCTCATAGGGCCTCACCTACCACAAAATATAATTGTATGGGGCAATGTGAATTTTAAACATGGCCCGCTTATCAGGGACTGGTTCACTGCTCATCCAATGATGGATATGGTGTTCCTACCACCTTACTCTCCTTTCCTCAATACTATTGCAGAGTTTTTCTCCGCTTGGAGGTGGAGAGTGTATGAGCATCGGGCTCAAGATCAGAGTTCCATGATCCATACAATGGACGCTGCCTATGAGGATATTACAGGAGATCAGTGTAGGGGATGGTTGCAACATGCATGCCGTTTCTTCCCTCGTTGCATCGCAAGGGAGAATATACGCTGTGATGTTGACGAAAATCTGTGGCCAGACAGACAGCAGCGTGTGGATGGGCAGGAGGGTAAGGACGGTGGACAGGAGAGGGAGGGTGAGGACAGCGACCAGTGAAGAGATGTTACAGTAGTTGTAAAACTCCAGCTTTATTTATAGCATTGTAGGCTAAATGTTATTTTCCTTGTTTCATGTTTGTGCATTTATATTTCTGTATATATTATGCTGTATACATTTTTCTTTTTACTCTGAAGTATGGAAGTTACCGTATTTATCGCGGTATAACGCGCTCCCGCGTATACCGCGCACCCCTAAAGTTGCCCCGAATCCTGTGGAAAAAATGTTTTTTTTTTTTACTTACAGTTTTGGTGTCTTGCGCGGCGTCCATCGGCGGCCTCGTCGGGTCCGGCGTCCGTCTGCGGCTTCGCGTGTCCTCTTCGTCGGGTCCGGCGTCCGTCTGCGGCTTCAGGTGTCCTCTTCGTCGGGCCCGGCGTCCGTCTGCGGCTTCGGGTGTCCTCTTCGACGGGTCTGGCGTCCGTCTGCGGCTTCGTGTGTCCTCTTGGTCGGGTCCGGCGTCCTTCTGCGGCGTCCTCGCGTCCTCTCGCTCGTTTCCCGCGCCGAGTTTGAATATTGCGCCGACATATACCGAGCGCAGTACACTCGTGTATCGTCGGGCAGGCTCTGCAACTCTCGCGCTGACGTCCTGTACGCTCAGGACGTCAGCGCGAGAGGCGCCAAGACTGCCCGAAGATACACGAGTGTACTGCGCTCGGTATATGCCGGCGCAGTATTCAAACTCGTAGCGGGAAAGCGGGTATCGGCGTATAACGTGCACCCACGATTTTGCCCTGATTTTCAGGGCAAAATAGTGCGCGTATACGCCGATAAATACGGTACTTTGTGTGTGAATGATAATGGTTACAATACTGTAAAGTAATTTTTCCTTGGCAGTATGAGTGCAGTGTGTGATGTCAAACCTTGGAGGCGACTCTTACCCTAAAATCTTTTCTTTTTTTACAATTGTATTCAGTTAGCTAGACAAAAACTGTACAGTAACCATTGTCAATGAAGGACTGGGCTAAGACTGAAAGGTGGACATGAGGGATATTTCAATGGTGCTCTGCCATAGAGACAAGTTTAAAGGACACTGGAAGCAGGAATCTGTCATCCGAAGATAGTTCCTAAAATCATTAGGATTGTTTTCTTGCAGCTCCCTGAGCTATGGCATATGGGAAAATTGTTCCTGACGAAGCAACCAATTTTTGATCCAAACAGTCCTCCTCCTACTCCTGGACCTGGACCGGGCTTGAGCAATAGCCAGAACTCCAAGCCCATAAACAGCACGCTCCCTCGCAGGATTGCGCAACATTTCTGAATTGGGCGAACGGACGCAAAGAAACGACCAAAAATGCACGAAACAGGAAATCTTGAAAGCACTCACACGTAACGTCAACTAACTATAGAGTGCCGAAGGAACGCAATGGGTGACGTCAGAGAATTGAACTTCTTCTTTTAAACGTTTGGCAGTACGTTGAAACGTCACTACGTTTGTGTTGGTTGCCGGAAAAGTCAGAGCGTGTGTATGCCATGGGTGTGATCGAAAAAAATCAATTAGGACAAAAATCCAAGGGAAATTTTGTTGGATGTCCGACCGTGTGTACGAGCCATATACAATAAAAAATATTTTCAGTTGTGAAAAGTGACTCATATAACACAAAGTCCATAAACTTGATCCACTATAGTTGATTTTCTATTCAGTAATTTTCTATTCATCCACCACACCAGTGTGCCAGTGATTCCTCTCCCGTCAGATAACACACTCACCAACTCAATCTGCATTACATTCTTATGTTTGGCAAAAAGCACGTAAAAAAAACTCACAGAAAGGGTTAATAGACTCTCCCAAAATCCAACCGTGAATTTAAAGAATCTCTCCACATGTAAATAACTTAATCTCGTGATTCGGTTGGTGTAACAAAACATGTCGGGTGTGGCTGTATGGCAACCATTGGAGCGAGCGTGTGACGCGTGACGCGTCAAGCTGAATGAGTAAGTGGAGATCCAAGCCCGAGCAGCGAGTTGGGGTGAGATAATATCCGCACACCTTGGGTCCGCCGTAACCACAATACACCATTTTGGGCACATAATGGAAGTGTTTGCTGTGGTATTTGTTGCTTGTTTTTTAAGGAGATTAATGTGAGTGTAATGGTTGAAATTTGCACAGTATTTATTAAAACTGGGTTTACTTTATTACACTATTAGTGCACTCTTTATTATTTACATGTGGAGAGATCCTGAACATACATGTTTGGATTTTGGGAGAGTCTATTAACCCTTTCTGTGAGTTTTTTTATGTCCTTTTTTCCAAACATGAGAGTGCAAGGCGTATTAAGTTGGTGAGTGTGTTATCTGATGGGAGAGGAATCACTGGCACACTGGTGTGGTGGATGAATAGAAAATTACTGCACTGAATCAACTATAGTGGATCAAGTGTATGGACTTTGTGTTATATGAGACACTTTCACAACTGTCACAGGGTGATTCATGTGATATATCAATATTTTTTATTGTATAAGTCTGCTGAGAGAGGCATTCATTATATCACTTAAGAAGTGCTATTCAAGCGCCGCTTATTTTTTTGCATCTGTTTTGATAGAGTTTTAAATACCATTCACATTCTTTGGCCCGGATTCACATACATTGGCGCATATTTATGCGGGCGTAGCGTATCTAATATAAGCTACGCCGGTGCAGCGCACAGATGCAAGCACAGTATTCACAAAGCACTCGCTCCCAGTCGCTGTTAAAGATACACTGGGTTTCCTCAGCGTAAGCCAGCGTAGGTAGAAGTGGGCGTGAGCCATGCTAATGAGGCGTGACCCCATGTAAATGAAGGACTGAGCGTCATTAAGTTACGAATAACTTACGGCGCATGCGCTGTCCCGTGGACGCATCCCAGTGCGCATGCGCAGAATCACGTCAAAACAACTGCCTAAGATACGTTGAATCACTGCCTACGACGTGAACGTAACCTACGCCTAGCCCTATTCACGTACTACGTAAATGACGTAAAATACGACGGCTGTGTTCCCTGGTCCATACCTTTGCATGACTTGTGTCTCCTATATGGGAAATAACTTTACGCCGGGCGTAAGTCTTATGCAAACTGCGTATATTATGAGCCGGGCGCAAGTACGTTTGTAAATCGGCGTATCTCTCTCATTTGCTTATGTGCATAGAAAATCAATGGGAGCGGCAAATGCGGGCAGCGTAAATATGCGCCAATGATACGCCGGCGTAGGAAAGTTACGTTGGTCGGATGAAGCCTATTTTCAGGCGTATCTCGGTTTATGGGCACGGCGCATAGATAGACTTACGCGGCGTATCTCAAGATACGTTGACGTAAGTGCTTTGTGAATCCGGGCCATAAAGTTTAAAGTGGCAGCTTCACTAAATTAATATTCAAGAATCTGTAAGCGCAGTGGTTGGAACTCAAGAGTGGCGATTGTGCTTGGTAACCATCAGTTTTATATATGTGCATCATAGCCAACAGATATTGCAAATTGCAAAAACAAAAGATTTCTATAAAATGGTATGTGATAGATTACATTACATGTTATTTTGTATTACAGAACATCTATAAGATATACCAGAAGTGTTTAGAAAGCTAAATATCTGTTGTCCAGTGTTTCCTGAGATGTATTGTTTATTTAATAATGTTTTATTATTTATGTAGCAAGTACAATTTGTGATCCTTTTAGTAGAAAAAAATAGCATTTTCAAGAATGTTGTTGGGTTAGTATTATCATATTGTGTGAATAGCTATTTACCTATTTTAAATATGATACAGGAGGTCTACATTACTTTAATTTAATTGCATCAATCATTAAATAGGCACATGTAACTTAAAGTACTCTGTACTCAGCATGTTATTTTTATTGCTGTTAGACCAGAGACTTTATTTACAGTACATGCCATTTGTGTATGAAATGCTAAAGTTGTAACTGTGTTTAGATAAAGGAACAGAAATACTAGGAATACTTGATAATATTAAGTACTTTAAAATATAGACTCCAATTTAAAATTGTTGCACCGAATAATTTTAAATCCCAACGGAGTGAAAATAATTGTATTGTATTTTATTGCCATGACCTAGTATGAATAGAATTATTTGGTATAATTTAATAGTGTAGAGCAGTAACATACCATATCCTTAATTTGATTTAACCAATATTTAAAATTTTGCATCTTTAAAAATGATGAGACATGAATTCAGAAAATTTTGAAAAAGACAGTAATTAAATTTGCATTACTAAATTATGGCCAGAAAATAATTAGAGCACAAAGTAAAAGAATGCCAAGTTGGCAAAAAGGATAAATTAGTTAAGATTATGAAACTTTTGTGCAAGACAATGTTTTCACCCCCTGCTAGTCACAGTTGGAAATCTTATAGCTGAATATGTTTAAAGAAAAAAGCTAGCTAAGAAAGTGTAAAGAAAATTATTTTGAATACATTCTGCTGTAATGCATCCATCCATCCATCCATCAATTTATCCATCATTTTTCATCAGTAAAGTAACATATCTGTATTTAATATACAATGGGGTTGATTTACCAAGCCTTTGGTCCATGATTCATGGAGCAAAGGCTGGAGCAACAGCCATTTTGGCATTTTCTAAAGGAATGCGCTGCCAAAGCAGCACGATTCCTTATTTACTACAATGCCGAGTGCACCCAGGAGGGGGCGCATGATGCGCCCCTATGGACCTGGCGCACAGCATTTAGAAATGTAAAATTAAAGTGTTTGGGAGTGAGTTTATTAGGGGGGGATGCGGGATGATGTGGGGAAGTGTAGTGACATGTGTTTGTTTAACATTTACGGGCCGAATTGAAAGTGAAAATGACTTTTGTGAAAACGATCGGCTGCGTCCGCTAGTACATTTAAGCCTTCGGGAGGTTTATTTGCGTACTGCGCATGCGCG
This sequence comes from Rana temporaria, assembly GCF_905171775.1. Lineage (NCBI taxonomy): Eukaryota > Metazoa > Chordata > Amphibia > Anura > Ranidae > Rana > Rana temporaria. The sequence goes on from NC_053493.1 coordinate 226,955,965, forward strand.
AGCGGCAATTTCGGACAAATATGCATGCCGCTTCACTATCTTGGCAAACTATTGGTAAATATCAAGCGGCGTAGCTGCCTTTGCGCGGCTTGAAGCGGTGCATGTGAATCCCCGAATCGTTTTCAGCTTACGCTGATCATGAAGGGGAACTCCGCGCCAAATAACAAAAACAAAATGGCGTGGGTTCCCCTTCAGGAGCATACCAGGCCCTTAGATTTGGTATGGATTGTAAGCCTCTTCCCGACAACCCTGGCCGTTGGTTGTCGGGGTCTGCGGGCGGGGGCTTATAGGAGTCTGGGAGCCCCCTTTAATAAGGTGACCCCCAGATGCTGGCCCCCCACCCTATGTGAATGAGTATGGGGTACATCATACCCCTACCCATTCACCTGGGGGAAAAGTGTTAAGTTAAAAAAACACACTACACAGATTTTTGAAGTAATTTATTAGTCAGCTGGGGGGTCTTCTGCTGGACCCCCCTTTCTTCTTTAAGTTTTTTTACAAGGGGGGGTAGGCCCGGTCTTCTCCACTTTTTTCTGCCAGGGGGGGAGCCGGTCTTCTCCGCTATGTTCTCTGTTCCCTCTTCTGCCGGGCTCCACCGCAGGGCCCGGTCTTCTCCGCTATCTTCTCTGTTCCCTCTTCTGCCGGGCTCCACCTCGGGGCCCAGTCTTCTCCACTGTCTTCTCTGTTCCCTCTTCTGCCAAGCTCCACCACGGGGGCCCGGTCTTCTCTTCTAGCGATGTTGACACAACGAGCTCTCCCGCTGTAATGCCGTGTGAGCGTTGTACCAATACTTATATAGGCATGGGGCGTGGTCACCGGGTGATGCCACCCGGCGACCCCACCCTTTGTTACATTACATTACAGCAAACGTGCAGTAAGATCGACTGCGTTTATGGGCAAAAACACAGCAAACGTATAGTAAGATCGACTGAGTTTATGGCCAAAAACACAGCAAACGTGCAGTAAGATCGACTGCATTTATGGGCAAAAACACAGCAAATGTATAGTAAGATCGACTGAGTTTATGGCCAAAAACACAGCAAACGTGCAGTATGATCGACTGAGTTTATGGGCAAAAACACAGCAAACATGCAGTAAGATCGACTGCGTTTATGGGCAAAAACACAGCAAACATATAGTAAGATCGACTGAGTTTATGGGCAAAAACACAGCAAACGTGCAGTAAGATTGACTGCGTTTATGGGCAAAAACACAGCAAACGTATAGTAAGATCGACTGAGTTTATGGCCAAAAACACAGCAAACGTGCACTAACAGCAACTGCGTTTATGGGCTAAAACACAGCAAAGGTGCAGTAAGATCGACTGAGTTTATGGGCAAAAACACAGCAAACGTGCAGTATGATCGACTGCGTTTATGGGCAAAAACACAGCAAACGTGCAGTAAGATCGACTGCGTTTATGGGCAAAAACACAGCAAATGTATAGTAAGATCGACTGAGTTTATGGGCAAAAACACAGCAAACGTGCAGTATGATCGACTGTGTTTATGGGCAAAAGCACGGCAAACGTGCAGTAAGATCGACTGCGTTTATGGGCAAAAACACAGCAAACGTATAGTAAGATCGACTGAGTTTATGGCCAAAAACACAGCAAACCTGCAGTATTATCGACTGCGTTTATGGCCAAAAACACAGCAAACGTGCAGTAAGAACAACTGCGTTTATGGGCAAAAACACAGCAAACGTGCAGTAAGATCGACTGCATTTATGGGCAAAAACACAGCAAACGTGCAGTAAGATCGACTGCTTTTATGGGCAAAAACACAGCAAATGTGCAGTAAGAACGACTGCGTTTATGGGCAATAAACACAGCAAACGTGCAGTAAGATCGACTGCGTTTATGGGCAAAAACACAGCAAACGTATAATAAGATCGACTGAGTTTATGGGCAAAAACACAGCAAACGTGCAGTATGATCGACTGCATTTATGAACAATAGCACGGCAAACGTGCAGTAAGATCGACTGCGTTTATGGGCAAAAACACAGCAAACGTATAGTAAGATCGACTGAGTTTATGGCCAAAAACACAGCAAACATGCAGTATGATCGACTGCTTTTATGGGCAAAAACACAGCAAATGTGCAGTAAGAACGACTGCGTTTATGGGCAATAAACACAGCAAATGTGCAGTAAGATCGACTGCGTTTATGGGCAAAAACACAGCAAACGTGCAGTAAGATAGACTGCGTTTATGGCCAAAAACACAGCACACGTGCATTAACAGCGACTGCGTTTATGTGCAAATAAATAACACACGTGCGGTAACAGTTAATGTGTGTATGTGCAATTATATAGCACACATGTCATGCAGTAACAGCAACTGCGTGTATGTGTGCAATTAAATAGCAGACGTCCACTAACACTGAGTACTATGTTTAAATTTAAACTAAACTGCATGCAGGCAATACAACATGTTAGAGCACTGCAGCTAGCACAAAGAAATTGCCTAACAATAGGAATAGCTGATCTAGCTAAGCTATACAGTGTATAAATATATGTACAACGCTAGGATGTATATATATCCTCTACACACTGCAAATTTAACTATGCCTTCCTGCTCTATCTATCTATCTATCTATCTATCTATCTGGTAGAAAAGACACTGTGGGGCAGATTCAGATAGATCAGCGGATCTTTAGATACGCGTAATCTATCTCATTTACGATCCGCCGGCGCAAGTTTGAGAGGCTAGTGCTGTATTCAGAAAGCACTTACCTCAAAACTTGGCGTATCGTAAATCCCCTGGCGGAATTCAAATTCCACGGCTAGGGGGAGTGAAGTATTTAAATCAGGCGCGTCCCCACGCCGATTTAACTGCGCATGCGCCGTCCGCAAATTTTCCCGGCGTGCATTGCTCCCAATGATGTCGCTAGGACGTCATTGGTTTCGTTGTGAACGTAAATTACGTCCATCCATATTCGCGACTGACTTAGGCAAACAACGTAAAAATTCAAAACTCGGCGTGGGAACGACGGCCATACTTAACATAGGATACGCCGCATATAGCAGGGGTAACTATCCGCCGGAAAAAGCCGAACGCAAACGACGTAGAAAGAAAGCGACGGACGGGCGTTCGTTTCTGAATCGGCGGATCTCCTCATTTGCATATTCGTTGCAAGTAAAACACGAAACGCCACCTAACGGCCAGCGGAAGATTGCAGCCTAAGATCCGACCGTGTAAGTCATTTACACCTGGCGGATCTTAGGGAGATCTACAGTGGGTATGTTTGCGCTGTATGTTTTTGTTCTTTTGCTTTTTGCCCATGTCTCCTTAGTGGTTGACAGCTGCACGGATTGTGTTTTAGTGAAACTTCTTTAACCACTGACAACACTGTGGTTTACCGTCCTTATGGTGTAGCGCTTCATGCGGGTGTTTCTTTGTAGATCTACAGTGGGTGACTGCGATATTGTGTTTTTAGCACGACAGCATCGCGCTAATTCTCGGTGCCATGGTGCCGACATCTCGCACTCGCTGGAATAGACAAAGCACATTCCAGTGAGCGCGTCATAGAAGCGACGGGAGATCCGACTTGGATTCCCGCCAATTCTAGCATCGGCATTTGGTATGCATTCCTGAGAGGGAGAACTCCACGCCAATTTTTAAATAAAAAACCGGCATGGGTTCCTCCCCCCCAGGAGCATACCAGGCCCTTAGGTCTGGTATGGGTTGCAGGGAGACCCCCCCTACGCCGAAAAACTGACGTAGGGGGTCCCCCTACAATCTATACCAGACCCGTATCCAAAGCACGCTACATGGCCGGCCAGGAAGGGAGTGGGCACGAGCAACATGGGGGGGTCGGGTGCTCTGGGGCAGGGGGGCGTACTGCGGGCCCCCCCCACCCCAGAGCACACTGTCCCCATGTTGATAAGGACAGGGCCTCTTCCCGACAACCCTGGCCGTTGGTTGTCGGGGTCTGCGGGCGGGGGCCTTATCGGAATCTGGGAGCCCCCTCAAATAAGGGGCCCCCAGATAACGGCCCCCAACCCTAAGTGAATGAGTATGGGGTACATCGTACCCCTACCCATTCACCTGCAAGAAAAGTGTTAACACAAATAAACAACACAGGGTATTAAAATATTTTATTAGTCTGCTCCGGAGGCCCCCCCTATCTTCTTTAGCTCTTTCAGCAGGGGGGCTTCTTCTTCACCACGGTCTGGTTCTCTTCCGCTCTCCCTGGGGGGGGCTTCTTCTTCTTCCGCTGTCCGGGGGTCTCCTCTGCTCTCCTTCTGCTCTCCGGGGGTCTTCTCCGCTCTCCAGGAGTCTTCTTCTATTTTCGCCGCTCTCCGCTGTTGACTCGGCGCACCCCGGTTCTTCCTCCCGCTGTACGGTGCCTTCTCCTTCAGGGCTGGCCACCGCTATACAGTCCCATCATGCTCTGGTACCTACCCACGTGGGTAGGTACCACGTGGGTAGGTACCGTAGCATGATGGGACTGTGAGGCCTATATAAGTCGGATGCAAGCCGCGCACCCGTCATTGCAGCGAGAAGAGCCGGCGGGTCAACATCGGGAGAAGGCAGAAAAAGAGAAGTGAAGAAGATGACGTCACAGAAGAGTGGACTGGCTGCGGCTAGTATAGTGGTGGCCAGCCCTGAAGGAGAAGGAACCGGACAGCGGGAGGAAGAACCGGGGTGCGCCGAGTCAACAGCGGAGAGCGGCGAAAATAGAAGAAGACTCCTGGAGAGCGGAGAAGACCCCCGGAGAGCAGAAGGAGACCAGAGGAGACCCCCGGACAGCAGAAGAAGAAGAAGCCCCCCCGGAGAGCGGAAGAGAACCAGATGGCGGTGAAGAAGAAGCCCCCCCTGCTGAAAGAGCTAAAGAAGACAGGGGGGCCTCCGGAGCAGACTAATAAAATATTTTAATACCCTGTGTTGTTTATTTGTGTTAACACTTTTCTTGCAGGTAAATGGGTAGGGGTACGATGTACCCCATACTCATTCACTTAGGGTGGGGGGCCGGTATCTGGGGCCCCCCTTATTTGAGGGGGCTCCCAGATTCCGATAAGGACCCCGCCCGCAGACCCCGACAACCAATGGCCAGGGTTGTCGGGAAGAGGCCCTGTCCTTATCAACATGGGGACAGTAGCAATAGGAGGAAGGAGATGGACAGCCGCACTCCGAAATAACTTTTCAAAAAAGTTGTCTTTTATTTTTAAAGCAGGAACATGCATAATCACCACAACCATAAACCAGGACAGCCGACTAGTTTCGCACTCTTGCTAGTGCTTAATCATGTCTCCACGTATTCTCCTTAACCAACATATACTTTAAGCATGTAAGGTACTCCTAGTCTCCTCTGTAGTGCCTTTTTCCACTATCTTCTTGTCTAGACTTGGGATTTAACAAATTCTGTTTCTCTACTGAGAGGTCAAAGCCTCCGTATTAGCGTATTATGTAGAGAAGGAGAGAGATGGGCATAGGAAAATAGGAAAAGGGGGGATTGGGGAGAGAGAGAGAGAAAGAGAAAAAAAAAGGGGGAGGAGGGGGGAGTCTCCCATGTTGAAGCTAAGGTGAATATTACCTTACCTAAGGGGATGTCTACTAGGTGAGATTGTACATATATGATATGTGGACTCCCCATGTATGTGGACCTGACCCTTTGGTCATGCCTCTTGTGTTCGTGTTTAAATATTAGAGTTGCCCACTCTATAACTGCTTAACGCCCGCCGCATGTATATGTACGTCCACAGAATGGCACGTACAGGCATATGGGCGTACATGTACGTCCCTGCCTTCTTGCGGGTCGGGGGTCCGATCGGGCGTCTTACCTCTGGGAGCGATCCGTTATGAGGGGACGGCTGTTCGTTTTTGTCGGCCCCCTCGTGATCGCTCCCAGCCAATCTGGCAACCCCCTGCCGTGTGACTTCCTCTGCCTGTGTAATGTAAACACTGGCAGAGGAAGTGATGTCAGCTCTCCTCTCGGCGGTATTTTCAATCTGACGAGAGGAGAGAAGACATCACAGTAAGTGGCACCAACACTACACTGACACCACACACATAGGCACACTTAACCCCTTCCAATCACCCCCCAGCCCCCTGTCACAGTGTCACTGATTGCAGCGATCATATATTTACTGATCACTGCATTTAGTGTCAGTGTGACAGTTCGTGTGACAGGCAGTTAGTGTTAGGACCAGGGTAGCCCCATACCCCCCCTAATAAATGTTTAACCCCTTGATCACCGCCCTAGTTAACCCTTTCACCCCCTATTGCCAGTGTCACTAAGCGATCGGTTTTCTGATCGCTGTATTAGTGTCACTGTTGCCGCTAGGTAGCAAATTTTTTTTTTATATTGCAATTTTTTTTTTACTAAAGACATGTGGCTGAATACTTTTTGGCCTAAATTTTTTACTAAAATTTTGTTTATTCGATTTTTCTTATAACAAAAAGTAAAAAATATATTTTTTTTTTAAAAAATGTCGCTCTATTTCTGTTTATAGTGCAAAAAAAAATCGCAGAGGCAATCAAATACCATAAAAAGAAAGCTATATTTGTGGGAAGAAAAGGACGCAAATTTTGTTTGGGAGCCAGGGCGCACGACCGCGCAATTGTCTGTTAAAGCGACGCAGTGCCGAATTGTAAAAACGCCTTTGGGCATTTAGCAGCATATTGGCCCGGGGCTTAAGTGGTTAAAGTGTCAAAGTTGCCAGTGCAGTATAACTATGGAATGTAAAGGGGAGGATAAGAGGAAAAGAAATAGAAGTGTTTAAGTCTTATGCCGCCTACACACAATCACTTTATGTGATGAAATAAAACGGCGTTTTTAAAAACATCAATTAAAATGACCGTGTGTGGGGAAAACGTTGTTTTATGTCTTGTGAAAAACGACAAAAAAAAAAATTGAAGCATGCTTCAATTTTTTGTGTCACAAAAATTGATCGTGTGTAGCAAAAACGACGTTTAAAACAACGTTTTTAAACCCGCGCATGCCCAGAAGCTAGTTATGAAGCGAGCTTCAATGGAAAAAAGTGGTGAACGTAACCTCGCTTTGCTAGAGCATTGTGAAAAATTGATGGTGTGTAGGCAACGTCGTTTTTGAAAACTGAAGTTTCAAAAACATCGTTTTTTACTTCACAGAATTTTTTTTTTTTTTTATATCACATAAAGTGATGGTGTGTACGCGGCATTAGTGCTAACTATTGGCCTCTCTAAGTATATGTGTGAAATAAAAAAGGAAAAGAAAAGGGAAAAAAAACGAAGGGGGGGGAACCCCCACCCATTATTGACTAAAGTGTATAAACTATTAACCCTATAGAGAAATCTAGTTGACTGGGCTAAGCATACAAACCCAGACGATACCCCGTGTGTGTAAACCCAATCTAAGTATTAAGTGCCAGAACTCTAAATCGCTTGTGCAATATGTTTAAGGAAAAAGGGAGAACAAAAAAAAAAAAGAAAACTACAGAAAAAGAGGGACCAAATTCCCTCCCCCACCCCCACCCCCCATTAACCCAGAATATTAATAAAGGTTTCTGTCTTCCTAAACTCTTTCCAGCCTCTCCAGGTCTCTTCAAATCTTGGCCTGTATTCATTTTGGATTGACAATAATTCCTCCATGTCTCCCAACTTACCCACCTCCCTGATCCATTCCCCCACCGATGGAGCATTTTCTTCCTTCCAATTCTTTGGTATTACTACCTTTGCTCCATTCAGTAGGTAAAGGATCAGGGACGTTCTATATTTTTTCCTTGGGCTTGTCGTACAATGAAACAGACAGGCCCAAGGGTCACATTTCACCTCTATCCCACTTATCTTTTTTATCAAGCCTAAGACCTCTTTCCAGAATATCTGTATCCGAGGACACTGCCACCAGATGTGGGCGTGAGTTCCCTCCAGCCCACATCCTCTCCAACATAGGGATGACGTCTCTCTGTCTATTCTGTGAAGTCTCGAGGGGACAAAATACCATCTCGACAAAAGCTTATAGTTCATTTCTTTTATTTTAGTATCTATAGAAGTGGAGTGAACATAGTCCAGAACCTGTTTCTTCTTGTCCTCAGGTAGGTTTTGTTTTAATTCTACTTCCCAAGCCCTTACGGATTTCAGCATCTCTGATCCTCTCGACGGAAGCAGTATACTATATATGTTTGATATCCCTTGTCTGCCCAAGCCCATTCGGTCTACGAGCTTCTCCCATGGGTTCGGCTCGTCCAATGCCCGTAGGGGCTTCGGTAGAGCTTGAACGAAGTGCTGGTCTATACCTCCAGTCATCACCTTCCATAGCTCCAAACCTTTCTTGTAGGTCTTTCAGAGGGCTCAGAGTATCTCCTTTCATTACATCTTTTAGCTTCATATATCCGTCGTTGCCCATCTCAGGAATCGGCCACCTTCTTTCCCTGGCGGAAAGTAGTCCGTTCCCGTGAGGGGCAATTGAGGGCTATTATAGGGCCATCTTTTAATTTGATATATTCTGTCCCATATAATAAAGGTTTCTTTGGTTATTGATGGGGTATCCCCTGAAAGACATCTGTATTGTTTTGGTATCCATATTCTTATTCCCAGGTCTTTTCCACTCAAGTTCTCCTCTATACCAACCCACTTTTTCCTTTGTCTCTCCTCCTGAAACCAATCGGTTATCCTTTTCAATACCGCTGCCTCATAGTATCTTTTAAAATCTGGTAATTGTATTCTGCCCTCACTTCTGGGTCTAGACAAGATCTCTGCAGAAATGCGGGATTTCTTATTTTTCCACATGTATCCCCTTATTATTTTCCCTAGAGTTTTAAAATAAACTTCTGGGATTTTAATTGGGAGTACTTGGAATATGTACAGGACTTTAGGCAGTATCATCATTTTGATAATATTTATTCTCCCGAACCAGAATATTATATTTGTCCAATAGCTTTTGAGTTCTCCTTTAATTTTATTTAATAATGAGATATAATTGTCCACATATAGATCCCTTTCTGAGTTTGACAGGAATATCCCTAAATACTTCATGGCCTTACATTTCAATGTGAAATGATAGAGGGCCCCAAGATCTCTGCGTTCTTTTGGACCCATAGATATAATCAGAGTCTTAGTTTTTACTCTATTGATTTTTAGATTTGAAATTTCTCCATATTTTCCATATTCCTCCATAATTTTTGGTAGTGTCTGTATTGGATTTGATACATAAAGCATCATGTCATCAGCGAACGCAGAGATCTTGTGTTCCCTCCCATCCACCTTCAACCCCTTTATCTCCTCATTGGATCTGATTGTAGCCAATAAGGGTTCCAATGAGAGGACAAATAGGAGGGGGGAGAGTGGGCAGCCCTGGCGGGTCCCATTGAAGAGTGGAAAACTCTCCGACATGGTACAGTTGACTCGGAGCTGTGCCGAGGGTTTAGAGTATAGTGCTTCTATTAACCTGATCATTCTGGGACCCAGTCCTATATATCTAAGTGTTGCTGTCATAATTTTCTAGTCAAGTCTATCGAATGCTTTTTCAGCGTCAAGAGACATAAGCATTACCATTTTTTTACTCTTCCTGGCTTTTTGTATCAAGAGGAGTCCTCTCAGCACATTGTCCCGTGTTTCCCTTCCAGGAACAGAACCCGCCTGATCTTGGTCTATCAGCCCCACCATGAGCGGTCTTTTTCTCTCGGCCAAAATCTTCGCGTATCTTATATCTTATGGGCCTATAACTAGTACAGATTGTAGGGTCTATCCCCTCCTTTCCTATAAGAGTTATATGAGCTCCCAGGGACTCCTCGCGGATTGCCAGGCCTCTCCCGATTGAGTTCATATAATCCTGAAAATAAGGTACTGTATAAGAGTATCTCCATATCTTTTATAATAAAGAGAGGTGTATCCGTCGGGGCCCGGACTCTTTCCCATTTTGATATGTTTAATTGTTTGGCTTATTTCTTCTCTAGGTATATCTTTCTCTAAATTAATAGCATCTTCTACTAGCATTCGCAGAGTCCCAGACCCCTCTAGATATTGACCCATTTTTCTTTCCCTATTCTGCGTTTCTATTATATCTTGATCTTTATTAACTTTATATAGATTTTGATAATACTCTTTAAGGGTTTTTGTTTTTTCTTTAGTCGAGTGCTTCATGTCTCCTTTCTTATCCTTGATTTTTAAGATATAATTTTGTGCATTTTTAGGTTTAACTATCCTTGCTACAGTAGGAGCTTCCCTGCTTTATTTCCCATAGCGCAAAATCTCTTGCTCGTATTATCAAATACCCACTTAGTTTCCTGTACCAATAATTCCCGTAGAGTTTCTCTCTTCCTAGTTAATATGATCAGGGTTTGCTCTTCCAGACTCCCTTTGTGCTTCTGTTCCAGCTCCTGTATTTCTTCTAACAAAGTTATTTTCTGGGCCTGCCTGATTTTATTCCTCTTAGCCTTTTCCGATATCATCTTGCCTCTCATATATACTTTATGGCTTTCCCATAAAACTGATCTGTCTATATTGTCCTTATCATTTTCTTAAAAAAATTGACACATCTCCTTCTCCATCTCATCAGCTATCCTCGTATCTCTCAAGAGAAATTCGTCCATTCTCCAGACTCTCTGGCCCGTGGGGCTCCCCCCCATGTCAAATGACATCACCACTGGAGCATGGTCCGTGAGTGTTATTGATTTTATTTCAACCTTTCTCAAGCCCCCCAATAGCTGGTGGTCCAGAAGGATATGGTCTATTCTGGAATAAGACCCATGTACAGAGGAGTAAAATGTGAAGTCTTTGTCTCTTGGATGAAATATTCTCCAGGCCTCCACTAAGTGCATTTGATGTAATTTATGTTTAATTGCACGTAATTGTTTGCCCTCAGACCTTAGCGATACCGGATGGGTGTCTAGTGCCAGATCGAAGACAAAATTAAGGTCTCCTGCCAGAACCAGCCTGCCCTCTCTGAAGCCCTCTAATCTATTCAGAATCTTCCTCAAATACCTAACTGGACGGGAATTGGGACAGTATACATTCACAAAAGAGTACTTTGTATTAAATAGGAAACCCCTGACAAAAATGTATCTTCCATCCGGGTCTATCTCCAAGGCATCCATTGTAAACCGTGTTTTTTTATCAAAGCCTATCGCAGTACCCTTTGATCTATTGTTGGGAGAGTAGCTAGGGAACCACAGTTCATATCTTGACCTTGTTGTCTCCTTAAAATGGGTTTCCTGGAGGAATATTATATTGGCTGACATACTCTTCATCTCCTGCAGCACCTGGTAACGCTTACTGGGGCTATTAAGTCCCCGTACATTATAAGTTATTATATTTAATCTAGACATATTCTTTCGGTTTTATTTTCTTTTTCTCCGGACCTATACCATATATTATCCTTACAAACCACCGAGGAGAGATAGTCCCCCTTATATTTCTTCCCCTAAGAGGCAGTTCCTTTCTACTGGCTTCAGGACTCCCCATACGACATTTTATATTGCCAGTTGGAGTAATAGGTTCAGGTTTTACCATCGAGCCGAGTACCTCGAGTCTGCTTTCAGAACCATCTATACAGAACACATTGAGACCAAACCCACCCCCCTCCCTTCCCACCCCAAACATATTGTACATCAATATTTGAACTCTCTCGGTCCGCGCTCATCCTGGCGACTTGCCGAGCTGGCCCTCCCATGGAGTGCCCAGCGTGTCCTCCTCTCCCCCGAGACCTAGTTCCTCAATCTAGGAGTGGTCTCGGGAGGACAGGCTGGTACCCAACTTTTATAGCTTTTAGTCTATCATCCCATAGGTCCCCTTAAAGTCTTATTAACCATTAACCTGTGTGTCTAGACCTTCCTGGTCCAGGACAGCGGCATAAATAAAAAAAAAATATGAAAAAGGAAACAAAAGGAGGAGAATTCTTTTCCGTTTAAAACCTGCCTTGTGCCCTAAGGCAAATTCAAGAGAAGAATTTTTCTATTTATGTATTTGGCTGATGGCTGGTGACTGGACGGGCTTCACTGGAGGATCAAGGCATTAATTATTAGACAGTAGTGTTTTCATTGTAGTCCTTCCTATGATTGGTCCCTCATTAATTAAGGCCTTCTTGGACCTCTAGTGGGCAATAAGGAGGAAGTACAGTCTGTTCATAACCATGAAATATGTAATACAGCAGGGTACAGTAAGTTCAGAAAGAGTGGGTGTATTATATTATATTTCCATCACACTTTTATTCTTCATTACAGTCCTTCCCACACTTTTTACGTACTGAGTTTTCAGGCAGACCTCATTAAACCTTCATTTGCTAGAAGTATTTTCACTTTTTAACAAGAACAAAGGGAGAGAACAAGTCTGACCCACCTGCTGCTGATTTAAAGCTCCTCTAGATCTGTTCGCTTGACTTGCTCCTGCAAACCCTGAAAATCCAGCTCACTCCAGCTCCATCCAGCCAATAGAGAGACAGCGGTGGTCTCCTGTTTTTCAGCCCCTTCCAGGGCCCTTCCCGGACTGGGCTAGGGGGACAGGATGAGGAGGGGGCTGCAGCAGTCACAAGGCAGCCGCTGGATTCTCCCCCACCTTATCAGAGGAACCAGCTCTTTTCTCTTCCACGGCCCCCAGACCCCTGCTCCGGACCACTAAGCTCCTCTGTGACCACCCAGCTCTGCTTAGCTGCAGGTGCCTGGGTGTTCTCTGCTCGACCCACCGTCCTTCATGCTGTCCGGTCCCAGCCCTCCAATACGAGCCGGCCAATGCCCACGTGTCAAGCTGCCATACAGCTCAGGAGTCCACTGCCCCACCTTCCCCGCACAGTCTCGGAGAACTCTCTCCTTCACGTCTGCACCTTCAGCCGTCCAGGTTAGTCTACAGGCATCCTTCTAAACCCTTCCTCTGCCTTCTTGATATTGATCCCTGGGGAGGATCATGGAGCCCGGAGCTCGGAGCTGCCGCAACGCTACGCCACGCCGCCGCCATGTTGCTAGCTCCGTTTCAATGGTTTTAATGACGTTTTGCATCGGAGAGGTATGTCTCAGTTTCCCTTTTTAACTGTCCAGGTGGTTGTCATTGGCAATATTGAAGTCTTCACACAAGATTAGAGAGCCTTTTTGAACTTTCCTTACTCTTTAATTTAGCTTGTTGAGGAAAGATATTTGTCTGGTGTTCGGGGCATATATGCCAGTATTGAGCGTGCATACCAGTATCAGGTAGCGGCCATTGGGGTCAGGGATTTTCTCTGTTATTTGTACATCTACTGTGTTTTTGAAGGCGATCAAAACACCCCGCTTTTTTTCTGGGCTACAGGCTACTAAGATTTGGGGGAATGCTTTATGCTGGAACAAGGGGATAGCAGTGTCCTTCAAGTGAGTCTCCTGGGAGCAAATGATATCACATTTCAAGTTCAGTGCGTATGCAGGGTGATTTTCACTTTACTTCATACTTTATTATATTTGACCCTATGACTGAGTAGTTCAAGTAATAGGTAAGGTTAGTCAGTGTAGTATATACAAGAAAATTCAAAAATGTTGAATAAACCATGTTGTCAGTTAACAATCTCTTCATTCTGTATTTGCCATAAAAAGATGTTCATCTAATATGTTCAGGATGTTTGAATAGTTACAAAAAACATATTGGCCTGGATTCACGTAGCACGAGATACGCCGTGTAAGTGCACATATGCGCCGTTGTATCTATGCGCCTGACTCTAAAAGCAAGATACGCCTGAAAATAGGCTTCATCCGACCAACGTAAGCTCCTGCGCCGTCGTATCGTGGGCGCATATTTACGCTGGCCGCAAGGGGCGCTCCCATTGATTTACGATTTGAATATGCAAATGAGGGAGATACGCCGATTCACAAACGTACTTGCGCCCGGTGCATTAATATACGCGGTTTGCATAAGGCTTACGTCTGGCGTAAAGTTATTCCCCATCTATGAGGCACAACTCATGCAAAGGTATGGACCAGGGAACAGCCATCATATTTTACGTTGTTTACGTAGTAGTACGTGAATAGGGCTGGGCATAGGTTACGTTCACGTCGTAGGAATTGATCCGTCGTATCTTAGGGAGTAGTTTCGACATGATTCTGAGCATGCACACTGGGTTGCGTCCACGGGACGGCGCCGTACAATATTCGTATATTTATGACGCTCGGCCCATCATTTACATGGGGTCACGCCTCATTAGCATGGTTCACGCCCACTGCCACTTACGACGAGTTACGCCGAGGGAACCCAGCGTATATTTGGGAGCAAGTGCTTTGTGAATACTGTGCTCACCGCTCTGCGCTACGTCGGCGTAGCGTATATTCGATACGCTACGCCGGCATAACTATGCGCCAAGGTATGTGAATCCGGGCCATTTTCTTTAAAGCTATTTTTTTTCTTTTTCGGGACTTTCAATCTTCTATAAATAAATTTTGACTTTACTTTAATATCTCTGTAAAATTAGGGTGATTAAATATGGCTAAATTTTTTCATCTCATTCTGTTGCTAATTGAAAAAATAAATATCTGTTGATTTGTTTTTTAGATATTTATGTAATAAACATTAAACTGTTTATAATGTAAAAAAAAAAAAAAAAGTTTTGTTTTTAATCATGAGAATGCAAAGTACAAACAAGTAACTTGTATAAATGTTTAATTGTATTTTTAAAATAATAACATTGTCTTGTTAGTCTATTAAACATTAGTATGTAAATTTATGTAGAAATTTTATTATGAAATAATAGGAATAAAATCAAATTTACTTGGTCACAAGTAATTATTTTACCAGCATCAAGTTTGCAAATGTCAGCGACAATTAAAAGCTTTCCATGTTTTTAATTATTCATTAGTTAAGGGACTCCAAAATACTTTATTTGTTTTCTGATTGAGTTTGTAAGGGATGCCAATTTAACATTTTATTAGGATTAAATAAAAATTAGATTTTAAAAAGTTAGGCACTGCAACATTTGTACATTTGTTAGTAAGGTATAAGCAACTTAAAAATATCTTTGTTTGCTGCTGCTGCCGCTGCTGCACAGATATTACAAGTAATGTTAGAAATAGGTAATTAGAGCTAAACAAATAATTGTATGTAACTATCTAAATGAAAATATTGAGATCTAGTTTCACTGAACCTGGAGAATGGGAAATATACAGGGGAATAATAAAGGAGCACAAGCAATGAGAATGTCACAGAAACATAATAAATTAGCCTGGAGAGTCTCCGCAGGGGAAATCACCCAATAAACCGTTTCCCAAAGCAAGGGAGGACATAGTAAGGCACAAAATAATTTACATTTATCCCAGACCCATTAGGGTATGCGAATCATAGAAGCCTGAATACAAAAAAAAAAAAGAACAAAGAAAAGAAATGAGAAAAAGAAAAGAAGGAAAAGATCTGAATGTAGAGAAGAAACAATTATGTTGCTTCTGTAAAAGCACCTGATAAACAGTGAGGAGATATTTTTGAGACATAATCCATTGTATCTTTTTCTGTGCCTAGGACAGTGACACCGTAGAATGCTTCAGTTAATTAGCTATTGTCAATTTTGCCCTCGGTAAAATAATGTGGATCAGATGCTGGGAGCTTTTTGAAATTTTGAAAATAGGTGAACTGAAGAGTGCAATATGAGGGGATTGCGGAACCAATACCCCTGTCGCCTTTGCGCAACAAAGCAAAAATTTCATTAAAAAGGCTGAAATTTTGGCACACTTCCACCAGATATGAAACATAGGGGTAGATTCACGTAGAATGGCGCAACTTTGTGCAGGCGTAACTTATCCTATTTACGTTACGCCTCCGCAACTTTTACAGGCAAGTGCCGTATTCTCAAAAAAAGTTGCGGCGGCGTAGCGTAAATAGGCCGGCGTAAGCCCGCCTAATTCAAATTGTGAAGAGGTGGGCATGTGTTATGTAAATCAGGCTTGACCCGACATGATTGACGTTTTTCCCGAACGGCGCATGTGCCGTCCGTGGAATTTCCCAGTGTGCATTGCTCCAAAGTACGCCACAAGGACGTCATTGGTTTCGACGTGAACGTAAATGACGTCCAGCCCCATTCACGGATGACTTACGCAAACAACGTAACTTTTTCAAATTTCCGGGAACGACAGCCATACTTAACATTGTTACGCCGCACTTACGCCACCATATAGCAGGGGTAACTATACGCCGGGAAAAGCCTAACGTAAACGACGTAACTGTACTGCATCGGCCAGGCGTACGTTCGTGAATTTGCGTATCTAGCTGATTTACATATTTTGACGCGTAAATCAGCGTACACGCCCATAGCGGCCAGCGTAAATATGCAGTTACGATCCGACGGCGTAATAGACTTACGCCGTCGGATCTAATAGATATCTATGCGTAACTGATACTAAGAATCAGGCGCATAGATACGACCGGCCGGACTCAGAGATACGATAGCGTATCTGGAGATACGCCGTCGTATCTCCACTGAGAATCTGGCCCATAGTGTCCAGGAGGTTGCAGCCTCAAAAACATAAAGGAGAAGAGGAAGGGTACATTTTAGCTAATTATGTAGGGACTAAGTGCCAAATCCACAAAGCAGATGCGCCGACTTAACTCGAGATTTCTAATTTTACTCCGCGCGTATCTTTGCGCCAGATCCTCAAAACGAGTTACGCATTAAAATCTGGATTTTCTGTCCTACCTAAAATGATTACACCGGCGCATCCTCGGACACACATTTCGCTAGTCACGCCGCTGTTTTTGATAGGCAAATATGCAAATGAGGGAGATAGGGCGATCCACATAATTAAGTGTGTGCGCCGTAGATTACGCCCTGTGCGCACCTGTTAGTTTCCCTGCGCAAATTTACACGTTATAAAAACAGCCCTAATTTTACACATGCTGTGTAAAGGTCTGCTGAAGCAACAGCATTGAGGAAAAGCTGAGCACACATATTTGCTGGACTTCAAACTGTCTGCCAACATGCCCGGGCCATCCATGATCCTAGCAGCACTCACTACTTTAGAGGAGCAAAGAAGGAGGAGGGCACAGAGGAGGAGGAGGAGGGCACAGGAGAGGGTATACCGCCCACGCCGAGATTTCTTTGGCATGCCTGCTTCTGAGGTCTATGGCAACTTCCGTTTTAACCGGGAAGCCATCCTGGAATTAACCAGAATCCTGCAGGATGATCTCACCACCCCAACCCAACGATCCCATGCCCTGCCACCTCTCATCAAAGTAATGGCAACACTCCATTTCTTTGCCACTGGGTCTTTCCAACGCACATGTGGAGGTCTGTCTGGGATGGCACAATCCTCCATGAGCAGGTGTGTCCATCAAGTAGTCCCTGCAATACTGAGACGCATGGCCAATCAATTTCAAAAACCCACCCAGGAGGACCAGCGATTGCAAACCATGATGGACTTTTACAACATTGCCCGATTCCCACGGACCATCGGGGCCATTGATTGTACCCATGTTGCACTACAGCCCCCCCATGAGACAGAGCACCTGTTCCGGAATCGGAAGCACTGGCATTCCATAAATGTCCAGGTAATCGTGGATGCCCATGGCCTCATCTGGCACGTCTGTGCAAAATTCCCTGGATCCTGCCATGACAGCTATATATTCCGGCAGACCAAAATCTCCAGAGATTTGGAACAGAACATGTATGGAGACAGCTGGCTGATTGGTGAGTGACATGGGTGTCAGGTATGTCCCCCCCCCATGATGCAGACATCACGAGGGGCACATGCATGACTAACATCTTTATGTCTTTTCCCTTACAGGTGACTCTGGATATGCCCTGGGACCACATATGATGACCCCATTCAGGAACCCCCAAACCCCAGGAGAGCAACGCTACAATGAGGCTCACATTCGCACCCGGGCAGTTGTGGAGCGCACATTTGGGCTGCTGAAGTCCAGCTTCAGATGCCTGGATAAGTCTGGGGGTACATTGTTGTATTCCCCAAACTTTGTGTGCCAGATCATCGGTGCATGTTGCGTGCTGCACAACTTTGCCATGAGAAGGGGACTGCAGATTGACATACGTGCTGACCTGACCCCCCACCCAGGCAATACCCCCTAATCCACTTTACCCGGTCTGCTGAGGGCACAGCAGCCAGGAGACGCCTCGCAGAAGGCATTTTTTCACAGTAAACGCACATGAATAATGCCACAATGAGAATGTTTCTTTTCACAGTAAACGCACATGAATAATGTCACAATTATAATATTTGTTTTCACAGTAAACGCACATGAATAATGTCACATTGAGAATGTTTTTTATTCATAGTAAACGCAGATTAATTATGTCACAATGAGAATGCATGAATGCACACCACTGTTGTCCCTAGCACAGACACATAACATGCACATCGAATTGGATTAGATCCAAGTACCCCCCCTTTGGTACTTGGGAGCAGTAACGCCACGCCACGGCTCCAATTATGTCACTGTGCATTCATACACCATTCAGGAACCTGGGATCACTTCTCCCTGGTCCTGGGGATCCCTTCTCCACCAAAACTGAGGGTGACACCCTTATTTTATCAGGAATGCCACCCCCCCCCCACATTCACACATCATTCACACACATAAACCAAATCATAAGTACAGTATAATAAACTAAATCATAAAATAAATAAAACAAAAAAAATCAAAAGTACCCCTGCTAATTAATTCCTGCGGCGAGTGCTCCGTCTGGGCTGCCCAAGGGCATGGGCACGGGCACGGCCACGGGCACGGCCAACTGGAGGATCTTCACGGGGGGGTGAGCAGGGGAGGGAGTATCTTCATGGGGGGGTGAGTGAGCAGGGGAAGAAGGAGCCTCCCCTGGTGTCTGTCCTCCTGTTGGCCTGCCCTCCAAGGCCACTGCTATTCTGTTCAGACAGCCAGTGATGGCAGCCGTATTGGCCTGGCCAGCCCGGGTATTGTCCTGCACAGCCTGGGTATTGTCCTGCACAGCCTGGGTCAGGGCAGTCACCTCCTGGGCCACGCCTGTTGTGGCGGTCTTCAGGTCCCACAAACAGGTGATGACCCCCAAAGAGTTTGTGGCCACATCACCGAGTGACTCCCTCATTGCACCCAGGCTGTGCTCCATCTTGTTAATACTTTTTTGTATCTCACCCAGACTGCGGGTCTGCCGTGCATTGTCCTTCTGCAGACTGGCCGGCAGACGCTCAAACACCCCCCTGGTCTCCTGGGTTGCCATCCTGCCTGCCCATGAGGCTTGTGGCTCTGGAGGAGGGGAGAGAGTGACCCTTGTGGGTTGCAGCCTGTTGGGGGAGGAGTGGGAGGGGCTACCCCTGATGGTGGCCTGACTGCTGACAGCCTCTGGGGTAGCCTCTGGGGTAGCCTCAAGGGTATCCTCAAATGTCATTAGCTCAGAGGCCAGAAGGATTTCCCTGCCAAGCTGCAGGTTTTCTTCTTCCTCCCCCTCATCCTCCTCCCCCTCCCCCTCATCCTTCTCCCCCTCATCCCCCTCATGAGGGGAGGTTTGGCCACTCCCCTCCCCTGGGGAATCCTCAGCAGCCTCCTGTCCTTGGGGTGGTGCAGCAGCCTGGCCTGATGGCCCAGCATCCTCCTGGGCTGATGGGCCAGCATCCTCCTGGCCTGATGGGCCAGCAATCTCCTGGTCATCTGTGGAGGACACCAAACAATCACAGGTTTGAGGATCCACACACTTGGCACATCTTCCCTTCCCCCACCCACACATGCTAATCACCAGATAGAAAAAACAAAACTTACCTGGCCCCACAGGAACATCAGAGTCAAAGCCACGCAGGCCCACCACCTGCTCTGGCTGGAAACACCAGGCCACTGCCCATTCCTCCTCAGTCAGCCGGATGGGGCATGGTCCCCCTCCTCCAGTGCCCCTCCTATGGGCAGTGAGCTTGGCCACCTTATTGCGGACCATGCTCCTCAGATCATTGATCTTTTTCTGTATGCCAGCGGGGGTCCTCGTCTCCCCCCCGCCGCATTTATCTGATCTGTAATTTTTTTATAGATCTTCTTCCTTTGGGCCGGGGAGGTGTTCCGGCTCTCAGGCCCATGTAAATAGCGCCCATATCGGACGATGGACCTGGCAAGGATTTGCTTCTCCACATGGGTAAAATTTAGCTTCCTGCGCTTGGGTGCCATCACAGACACCACTCAGCAACAAGAAACTCACAGGACAAACAAACAAAAATTCACACACAACAAACAAACAAAAATCAAAACACACAAGCAGACAGCAAAACAAACACAAAATCCAAGCAGAAAAAAACAAACACAAAATCCAAGCAGAAAAAAAAAAACACTTAGCAGAAACAATCAAACAAAAAATACACTTATCAGAAACAAACAACAACTACTATCTAATACTCCTCCAAAACTTCTCTATCACACACAACTCACCAACAAACACTGACAAATGTTCAGAGCAGAAGCAACTTGCTCTAGGAAGGGAACACAGGGAAATACTTTTGCAAGGGAAGTGTGTTTGACTGGGGCTATTTACACACAGGGCGATCCTCAAACTAAGTATGCTTGGCCTTTTACCTATCTCACTGATTGCGCCGAGCAAAGTTCTGCACATGCCCAGTGAGAAGCAGATTCGTGCGCGCATGCACAGTACGGCCGGCCCTTCATTTGCATGGGGTCACGGCTCATTACAATGAAGCACGCCCACTTCCTTCCCACTTGCAATAACCCCACCTTACGCCTCGGAATTTAAGTTACGTAAGCGCTATTTTGTGCGCAAATGCGCTGTGGATACGGCACTTACGAGACCAACTTAGGGCGCCGTAACTTAAATGACATAAGTTTTGAAAAATTTAATTTCCGCCGCTGGCTGTGGATTTGGCCCTAAGTACCAACAAATATTCAAATCCCATTAACCATAAATAACCTTCTTGCAGGCTAACATATAGGGGTACTTATCTGAGGACTGTAAGAGCAGACTGTAAATGAGAGAGAATATAGTATGATCTTAGAAAAGTGAGGTCCTTTGGAACCCCACACATATTTGACAATTTTAGATTGAAAGTGGGCCAGATGAGCTTGACGAAGAGGGATCGACAAGAAAGAAGATGCAAACAAATTGTACATTTAACCATATTAATTTTTCCTAGTCAGGATAGGTCATGCATCAACCACTGATGAAGATTACCCTCCAGTTTTTCTAAATAATGGGGGGTAGTTGATATTATATAATGCATCAATGGTTGAAGCAAGTTGAATACCTATGTATACAATGTGTGAATCTCTCGAGATAATTATAAATAGTTTTTTTCAGGCAGTCAGTCAAAGCGGCTGGCAAATTGACATTCAAGGCTATTGGTTTAGCAACATTCATATGTGACTCAGAAATTGCACCAAATTTTTTCAGAATCCACAGAATATTAGGCGTAAATGTAAATAGGGAAGTCACAAAGAGAAGGAGGTCATCCGCAAACAATGCACTTTATGAGAACGTAAGAACAGGCAATAGACAAATAAAATAAGCACATAGGCCCAGATTCACATAGAACTGCGGTGGCGTAACGTATCATAGATACGTTACACCGCCGCAAGTTTTCATCGCAAGTGACGTGATTTTTTTGAACGGCGACGTGCGTAGCGTACTTTCTTATTCCCGGACGTCTTACGCAAGAACAAAGAATTTTTAAATTTCGACGCGGGAACGGCGGCCATACTTTATACAGCACATACGTGGGCTGTGTAAAGTTAGGGCAGCTAAAACGACGACTAATTTTGCGATGGGAAACTAGACTAGCAGCGACGTAACGAACACGAAAAACCATCGTGGATCGCCGTAACTACTAATTTGCATACCCGACGCTGGTTTACGACGCAAACTCCCCCCAGCGGCGACCGAGGTATTGCATCCTAAGATCCGACAGTGTAATTCAATTACACCTGTTGGATCTTAGGGCTAACTATGCGTAACTGATTCTATGAATCAGTCGCATAGTTAGGAAGACCCTAAAACAGAGATACGACGGCGTATCAGGAGATACGCCGTCGTATCTCTTTTGTGAATCTGGCCCATAGTAAGTATATTATTGGAGAATAAAGGGGTGGCATAGGTTTACATTGCACAAAAACATTTCTGAAGTGCAACAATGCTTACTTATAAGCAAAACAAAAAGTGGACTGTCACATCTCTTTTGAATATAAACATTGATGCAAGAGGTCCTACAATGCATGTCCCAATACAAATGGTGCATACAATACATACAGTATATGTGTTCAAAGTCAACAGGGATAATCTCCATTACACTAATCCTTAGATGGGAAGGCATTACATAAACTAGTGGTTAGAGGCATTCCATTAATTTGCTCAGCAATCTGGAAATAGTAGTGTTAAATCTAAAATTGTAATCACTAGATTGTGAGTATCATTAACTTTTCTTTTTAGAGGGAATAGGGATTAGTAGTCCAGTAAATCAACCATAATATACTCTCAGTTATAAATTAAATGACATCCATTATTAAAGAAGGGCACACATGTTTTCATCCTTTTTCAAATGTTTTTTTTTTTTCTTTGGAAAACACATATCCGTTAAAACAGACATTATTAAATCTTTAATAAAGCTTGTCATTACAGGCCACTACTGTTTCTCATCTGTTAATTAGTGAATTGTTTTAAAAGGAAGACTATAAAAATTACTCTCATTTTCAAATGTGCCCTGAGGTATATGGAATAAAAAGAAACAAGGATTTATACAAGGTCAGGCAGAACTAGATTTAATGCATTTCCCAGACGTCTTTGCTGTATTAATGGTTATCCGCTTACATTCTCTGTGCATTTTAGAAAACATTACTTTTTTTTAAGTAGTTATTGCCCAACTATGAAATTATATGTCATATTGAAATATTGCTTTTTTATTAAGATTTTCAAGAAAATTCTTAAAATTAATGAACCTTGTTTCATAAGCACAGGTCATTCAATTTTCTGACTGATTTCATTATAGTTGTTTTCACTCTTGGGCAAGTTGGTCCAGCAACAATCAAACATTTTGGCGGATTGTCAACTTACTTTGCAAATTAATTGCAAAGAAGAGGTAAGATAGGCATGAAAATAAATACATGTATTAATCCATATTTATTTCTTAATGGAATTAAATATTATCTTAATTATTGTTTGTTGATAAAGGTCATTGCTCGTCGAATATATATTTAGAAATAAAAGCCATAAGCTATTTGGGATCACATATAGCTAATATTTACTGATTACCTAAAGCAAATGGAACCCTATGAACATTTTATTACAAATGAAAATTCAGTCTGACCATTTGTTTGATGATTTTATTGAAAATAAAATGCTTTACTATAAAAAATAAATTACATTTGATATGTAAAAACTGTATATGCTTCCTTTCAACATTATAAAATTAATTGACCTGTGACTGTTATTCCTATTAAAAAAATCCTACCACTACAAAAAATAAATATAGATAAAATAAGTAACAGCACAAAATAATTTCATATTTACAGTATCTCACAAAAGTGAGTATACCCCTCAAATTTTTGAAAATATTTTATTATATCTTTTCATGTGACAATACTGATGAAATGAGACTTTGCTACAATGTAAAGTAGTGAGTATATAACAGTTTAAATTTGTTGTCCCCTTAAAATAACTCAACACTGATGTCGTCATGGAGGAGTGGAAGAGGACACCACTTTGGGCCCAATTTGGCCTTTTTTCACATAGGGGTGTACTCACTTTTTTTCCCAGCGGTTTAGACATTAATAACTGTGTATTGAGTTATTTTGAGGGGTCAGAAAATGTACACTGTTATACAAGTTATACACTCACTACTTTACATTGTAGAAAAGTGTAATTTCTTCAGTGTTGTCACTGAAAAGATATAATAAAATATTTACAAAAATGTGAGGGGTGTACTCACTTTTGGGAGATACTGTATGTTTCACAATTTGCTGAGCTTGAATCTGCCAATCTAATTTCAATTAATACAGTAGCTAAAGATACATGGCCTGCACATTGAGCATATAGTATCCTTATTGCTGTATGGCCATGATCATCAACATAAAGGTGATCAAATAAACCCATAGGTGTAGTCTAGGATATTGGGGCTTCTCCAACAATAGTAGCAAGTACTGAGCTATTCCACAACATCATTACCCAGGAGGTATTACAGAAATTTAAAAAAGAGTTATGTGAGACTCACCTGCATCTAGTGGGACATTTGCAATTTGCCAACCCTGTATGTAAATGTAAACTGGTAAATGTTTATTTTATAGACTCTGTGCACAATTACCCAAACATTTTAAAAGCCAGGTTTACTGGAAATTTTACTGGAAATATTAAAGCAAAGTTACCCTCCTATACCCACTTGTAAAAGGTTGATTGTACATGAGCCTGAGGAAGGATCTAAGTCGTCCCAAAAACTTGCATCAATAATAATTAAAGTTAGCTAATAAAAGCTGTCACTTAAAACACCACATTTCTTTCAACATTATTTAAAAAATAAACCTGTCCTTATTCTTTTTTCAATATTTTTTTAAAGATTTTAAGCACACATTGTGATAATGTGATGTAATAATATAGTAAGATATCATTATAATTGAAGGAGTGAGAGCAATAAACAAAAGTGTGAGAGTGTGAGAGTGTGAGAGCCCAAGTGCTTTCACACTGGAGTGGTGCACTGGCAGGACGTCCAAAAATGTCCTGCAAGTAGCTTCTTTGAGGCCCTTTAGTGTGTGTATACTCTGCTCCTAAAGCGCCCCTGCCCATTGAAACCAATGGTTAGCGCCTGCAAAGCGCCATGGCTTTGAACCTTTTAGTTGGCCACTAGTGGGGGTTAAAAGTACCTCTAAAACTAAGGTAAAGCGCTGCTAAAACTAGCAGCGTTTTGCCACCGACGCCCCTGCACTGTCAGTGTGAAAGGGCTCTTAGTACATCTCATTATACCTCACATCTGTAGACGGACTACTGAGGTCCAGGAATAGGCAGGGACTGTGTATCCTATGCAGGGGTAGCCCAGAGCATGTGTAAAGGGATGCTGGGATGCCATCCTCCAGCACACTGAACACTGTGACTTACCTAGGTTCTTTCTGCAGCCCAAGATAGAGATGGGAGGGGGAGGCATTCTAACTGGAGTTGGTAGAGACAGTGCGGGATCCCAGAATCCCAGTGTGAGGAATTAATTCCTGCACATCAGCACTCAGCAGCCACTGAAAACTAGAACCCTTGTGTCAGGAAGAGGAACGGCCCTCCCCTGAGCACTGCCAGAAGGAGGGGAGAATTCTGGCACTTTAGCGCCCCCACCTCTGCAGGCACCTGGGTGCATAGCACCCTGCGCACCCTGCCTAGGATCGTCCATGTGTGTAGGTGTGTGTCTGCTCCAGTCCTCCCCATGCCTGCCGAGGATCGTAGTGAGCTCCCCTGAACGGGGAAATTGAATGGGCAAGCTGGTCGGCAGCATTGTTATCTGAGCGTTCCGCTCTTATCAGCTCTTATTAGCCTCCCTCTGACCCCCACGGGAGGACGATACAGGCAGGCAGGCAGCTGCTACAGAGCCTCAGAGATGCGCAGCCTTATGGCGCTCTATTAAGGAGAAGGACACCTGGAAGGCTCGGGACTGAACCCTGGAGCTGCTGGCAGGACGTGCATGGTGTACCTGAGCTGAACTGCGTGATCCTGTGTTTTGGAAAAACAACAAGTGGTCTCTCAGAGAACCGAGCAGCCCCCCTCCCTCTCAATAGACAGGTCACATGAGTAATGGTTTACAATAGACTATCGCCATTGGAATGTCATTGGAATGTCATTAGAATGTTGAGCCCTTTTTCTCTTCTAACGACTGAATCCTCCTAAAATTGTATGAAGTGGGAGAGTTATAAGCTGGGAAGCTGAGCACAGTGTTTTTTTTCTCCACGGAAAGTGCTGCTTCAAGTGGGAGTGACACAGAGCGGGAGGTTTGAACTGTACAAGCTGGAATAGACTGCACGAACATCTGTGTCCCCATATCCTTGTTAAGGTTAAAGTAAAAATAAAAAAAAACTCTGTTGCTCACTCACTAAGGCCATCCCTCCATGGGGTTGAGAACTCTGGAAATAAGGGGGACGAAACTGACACTTTATACGTAGAGTCTTAGTTGCCGCTCTTTGATAACTGCTCCGCTTTTTTCCTTTTTTTTTTTTTTTTGAGCTTGATGTTCTTGGTTGCTGATTTAAAATCGCAGATAATAATTGCCAACGTTAACTGCAGCTCTCCTCCCTGGTGAAATAAGGGGAAGTTGAACTGACATCTTATAGAATCTTGCTGCTTTTGAGGACTGTTTTCTTTCTTTTTTTTTGTTATTTATTTTTGCCTGATGATTTTGAACGTTGATTGAAAATTACAATTATTAATTGCTACTAATTGCTAATGCTGACGCTGAGTATTGCTCACCTCTTTGTTTCTGCATGCTGGAGTACAGCCTTTGGGTTTGACTCTCAGATATAAAAGCCTTCGCTTATTGAGGATCCTGAGTCAAAAGAGTGCATTTCCCCCATATCTTTTATTTGCCCTATCCCTGGGAAGGAAGGGTAATAAAAAGTAAGAGTAATAAAATATACGGAAACTGAGGTCCTTGAATTATTGATTAGCTCCTTAGCTGCACTGTGGGCCTAATATTACACTGCATTAGGGCACTACCCTAGTGGACAAGCGTATCCCCGTAACTATAAAACGCATAGATGCAGCAGCTACGCTCAGCAAAGGAGAAGAACTCACAACAGGCAGCAGCCGCTGCCAAACTGGAGCTATATGCCCATTCTTCTGCCCAGACACCTACGTCAACAAAAAAGGTGACACAACTTAAAATACAAGGAGGCACGGCGGATAGAAAAAGTCAGGGGCAACCAGCAGTTACAATTGCACATGGCTTAGCAGGGACATCAACAGTTAAAGCATCAAATAAAACCCCAGAGCTGATGGAACAAAATATGGCGGTAACAGTTGAGACGTGTTTTCCATTGGAGACGGAACCAACACTAAAGGATGTATTTATAGTTGTGAATGCATGCAAGAGCACACTAAAAGAACTTTGTGATCAGATGAAAGAAGTAAAAGAGGACTTGGTATTGGTCCGCCGAGATTTACAAAAAACAGCGGAAAGGACATCTGCTCTGGAGGCAAGGACAAGACAACTGGAAGATGATGTATACCCATTAATAAATGAGGTGAAAAATCTGAAGGAGCAGATGAGCAGATATGCATCAAAGATGGACGAGATGGAGAACAGACTCAGAAGGGACAATGTCAGACTGGTGGGGCTGCCAGAAAAGAGCGAGGGTTCTAACCCTATAGAGTTTCTTGAAAAATGGTTTATCAAAATTTTTGGAAGAGAGACATTCTCAACGACATTTTCTATTGAAAGAGCACATAGAGTCCCCTTTAGGGCTCCGCCAGCATGGGGGCATTCTAGGCCGCTCCTTCTGAAGTTTCTAAATTATAGAGATAAAGTGACACTGTTGCGGATAGCAAGAGAGGTGGGAAACATCTCTTTTAAAGATACTAAGATATCATTGTATTCAGACTTTTCAACGGAATTACAGAGGCGTAGAGCAGAGTTTATCCCAGTTAAGCGTGCATTGCAGAAATACAGACTGACCTATGCCCTTCTTTATCCAGCACGGATACGAGTAGTGACAATGGGAGGGACCCAGATTTTTGAGCTTGATGTTCTTGGTTGCTGAGATGGTTAGAAGAGAATAAGGATACGTTGTAGATAACCTAAGAAATGGGGAGGAGGTGTGGAAGGGGGTGGGGGGGAGGAGAGAGATTGTTTTTTTTTTTTTTTGTTCTTGTTTTTCCCTTTTCTTTCTCTCTGTTCCTTTTCTCTCTCTCTCCCTCTCTCTCTCTGAGGGGAAAATACAAATATAAATATATGGGGAGGGGAGGGGGGAGTAATATGCGCACAGATGATGAATGGGATGGGATGGGATGGGAGTGAATGTGAGGAACATATGGTGCGGGAAACGGTCACTGAAAACCCCTTAGGGGAACACCAGGATAGGTGGAGGGGGGGGAGAGGGGTGGGGAGGATGGGTAAGAGGGGGAGGGTGGGAAAGCGCATGTCACACAGGAATAAATTGTTCACTAATATATGTAAAATATGAACCAAAGGAGAGTATAGAAATCAATGATATTGCACAAAAGAATAATTTAATGAAACATATTGGGAGGTTGCAAAGTAACACACAATGGGGAAAAGATTGCTATAGTAATATAGAGTTTGAAAATCCACATGGAAATCATTTTTAACGGTTTATACACTTTTCTGGGTTATTGCGCTATAACTCCTAAAAACACAGTAAACGAGAAGTAGGCACGGGTTTACAATATAAAATAAAGAAAATTAGGGTAGAGATTAGTTATGTATTTATTTTTTTGGATTGGTACCCCCGACTTTTTATGATACACTCCTTACCCTTAAATGCAAAGTAAAACATTTAGGCCCAGATTCTCAAAGAAGTTACGCCGTCGTATCTCGAGATGCGCGGCGTAAGTGTATATATACGCCGGCGTATCTATGCGCCGTATCCACAGAACCAGATACGCCTGAAAATAGGCTTCTTCCGACCGACGTAACTTTTCTACGCCGGCGTAGCGTGGGTGCATATTTACGCTGGGCGCATCTTGCGCTCCCATTGATTTCCTATTAAAATATGCAAATGAGGGAGATACGCCGATTCCCGAACGTACGTCCGCCCGACGCAGGCTATGCGCGGTGCGCGTAAGCTGTACGTCTGGCCTAAAATGACCCCTCATAAAGCAGCTTCAGCAGCACCGCTACGGACGAGCTGAGCAACCAGACTTGCAGGACAACACATCTGTATGCCAACATGCCAGGGGCAGGCATGGTCATAGCACTACTAGTGTGTGCCCAGGTGCATAGAAGGAGGAGGTAACGGGAGAGGATATACCAAACGCGCATGAACGTCTTTGGCATGGGTGATTCGGAGGTGTATCGCATCTTCAGATTCAACACTGCTGCCATCCTGGAATTAGCCACAACCCTGCAGGATGACATCACCAGCCAGACACATCGCTCACATGCAGTGCAGCCACTGGTCAAGGTACTGGCAACACTGCATTTCCTCGCCAGTGGATCTTTTCAGCATACAAGTGGAGGTGTGGCTGGGATGTCACAAACCAGCATGAGCAGATGTGTGCACCAGGTTGTCCCCGCAATCCTCAGACGCATGTCCCACCACATCATCAGACCCATCCAGGAGCACCTGCGGAATAAGGCAATGGGGGATTTTGTCAGAATTGCAGGATTCCCACACACCGTGGGGGCCATTGATTGCACACATGTAGCACTACGGCCCCCCCGTGCCACAGAGCACATATACCACAATCATAAGCACTGGCATTCCATCAACGTACAGGTGATAGTCGATGGCCAAGGCCTCATATGGCACGTCCGTGCCAAACACCCAGGTTCCAGCCACGACAGCTACATATACCGTCAAAGCATCATCCCAACAGAATTTGAACAGAACGTGTATGGGGACAGCTGGCTGGTTGGTGAGTGACAAGGGAGTCAGGCATGACTGTCCGACCCCATGATGCAGACAACACGAGGGGCACATGCACGACTAACATCCTCCTGTCTTTTCCCTTCCAGGTGACTCTGCATATGCACTTGGGCCCCATCTCATGACTCCATTCTGGGATCCCGAAACCACAGGAGAGCAAAACTACAATGCTGCACACATACGTACCCGTGCAGTGGTGGAACGCACATTTGGCATCCTGAAGTCCCGTTTCCGATGCCTGGATAAGTCTGGGGGGACCCTGTTGTATTCCCCAAACTTTGTGTGCCAGATTATCGGGGCATGTTGCATGCTGCACAACTTTGCCGAGAGAAAAGGGCCTGTAAATTGACATACGTGATGACCTGACCCCCGAACCAGATTAGCCCAAGTCCAACATGCAGGACTTGGGAGCAGCAACGCCACGCCAAGACTCCAATTATGTAGCTGGCCATTCATACCACATTCACACGGGCCGTGGGGATAACTTCTCCCCAACGACCGAGGGTGACACCCCTTTGCTGGCAGAAGTGTCACCCCCCCATTCACACACCAGTCACACTATAATATGCACGCCTCACCGTGTGCAGTAATTGAAACAAAACAAAAATGCTCTTCACCAGAGCACAAAATAAATAAAAACGCTCTTCACCAGAGCACAAAATAAATAAAAACGCTCTTCACCAGAGCACAAAAAAAGGCAAACCCAAAAAATCCGTTGCCCTGTCGTGGGCCAAGCCTGCTGCCACGGCCACGGCCATGGCTCCGTAAGTGCCTGGTAGAAGACTCAGGGGGGGGGATCAGGTGGAGGAGCATCCACTGGTCTCTCCCTGGCTGGAGGCCTGCCCTCTAAAGCCACGGCAATGCGGGTGAGGATGGTGTTAGTCTCTGACTGCACCTGCTGTGACTGTCTCCCCTCCGCCTCAATGGCAGCTGTGTTGCCCTGGACGGCCTCAGTCAGGGACCTCACCTCTGCCACAAGGGTAGCCGTTGTGGCCTGCAGCTCCCCCAGGCAGGTGATCACAGCTGCAGTGTTGCCAGACACATCTTGCAGGGCATCATTGATGTGTCCCGTGGAGGCCAGGCTGTCTGCCACTCGCCTCATCTCCACAGCCATCTCACCTATATGGCGGGTCTGAGAGTCCTGGGCCCTGGTTAGATTTTTAGGCAGGAAGTCAGGAACCCCCCTGGTCTTCCTGGTTGCCTTCCTGGGGCCAGGAGAGGCTTGAGGCCTGGCATACGGGGAGGCACTTGAGGGAGTGGGAGGGTTGGGGATGGATCCTGAGGGGCTGGATGAGATGAGGCTTGACGTCCGGGACGGATCAGCCGAGAGGGAGGACTCCTCCAAATAAAGGCACACCTCCTCACCCATATGGAGTGCATCCTCCTCAATCACCTCTTCAGTGGAGGTCAGGGCACCACTCCCCTCCACCAATGCCTCTTGGCTTCCCAGGGGGTCAGGGGCATGATGATCAGGGGATGAAGGTGTGGGATGGGCAGAGGCACCAGATGGCCCAGCTCCTTCCTGGACATCTGTGGATGACACAAAACATTTACATGTTGGAGGACCCACACACTTGGCACATGTTCCCTTCCAACCCCTCACATGCTACACACCATATAGGAGAAAAAACACACTTACCTGTCCTCTAGGCTGGTTCAACTGAGTCATAGCCCTCAACTCCCTCCACTTGCTCCCTTTAAAGGCACCGGGCAACCACCTGCTCCTCAGGAGTCAGCCGAATAGTAGAGGCTGGTCCACCTCCAGTGCCCCTGGCATGCCTTCTCATATTGCCCAGCTTCTCCTTGACCTTCCTGCGCAAGTCATTCATTTTCTTGGCAATGTCCTGGGGCCTCCTCACCTCATTCCCTAGGGCATTGACCTGGGTGGTTATCCGCATCAGGATCTCATCCCTCTTCCCCTTGCTGGTGTCCTTACTCTGTGCCCCATGGAGGTGAGCATCATATCTCTCTATGGCCAATATTATGATGGCCCTCTCCTCTGGGGAGAAGTTCTTCTTCCTACTCCCACTATGCCGAGCAGACATGGTCAACAGGAAGAGAGAAAAAGTACTTACACCACTAACAAACAGACGGGTGTATTTTTGCACTTGACGGGCGCGTGTCTGGGCGTATTTATACCCTGGGCGTAAACGGTGGGCCAGCGTATCTCAGGATTTACACCGGGCATAGTTGTGAGCATGCGCAGAGGGGCGCGGGACATACGATCACGTCACGGCGCATGCGCCGTCTGTTCGGCCCTTCATTTGCATGGGGTCATGCTTCATTTAAATGGATCATGCCCACTTCCTTCCTACTTTGAATTACGCCAACGATTTTACGTTACGTCGGCGCAAAATTGGACGCATTTGCTTTGAGAATACAGACCTTACCTCTCTAAGTTATGCCGGCATAAAGATGCGCCGATCTACGTGGATCTACGTGAATCTGGGCCTAAGTCTAGGTTCATGGAATGTCAGGGGCCTGGGGACAGCAGCTAAAAGAGCAGCAGTGTTCTCTACGATGGAAAGATATGGGATAGAGCTGGTCTGCCTGCAGGAAACACACCTAACAAAGAATACAATTCACCAACTACAGAGTAAAAAATATCCAATCCAGTACCACTCAGTACACTCCACATACTCTAGAGGAGTAAGTATTATGGTGAGAGCTGGGGTAAGGTTTTGATGCAGACAGACCAGCATAGATGAGAATGATCGATATGTTTTTCTGCATTGTACAATTGAATGAATGAATGAATGACTTGTATAGCGCAACGCATGCGAACTGAATCGCCTCTGGGCGCTTTTTCCAGCCAGTATCTGCTTGGTTGGTGCAGTCATTTTTACCCCGTAGGATCATGACACGCTAGGGACACACAGTCATACACACATATATACTGGGCCAATTTTGGATGAGATCCAATTTACCTACCAGCATGTCTTTGGAGTGTAGGAGGAAACCGGAGTACCCGGAGGAAACCCACGCAGACACAGGGAGAACATGCAAACTCCAGGCAGATGGTGTCGTGGTTGGGATTCGAACCAGCAAACCTTTTGCTACTCACTGCACCACTGTGCTGCCCTATTGATAATAGAATGTATGTAATAGCAAATATTTATGTTCCTCCACCTTTCAACATAGATATAATGCTTAGATTAAATGAATTTATGCTGGGAAAGGAAGAAAAAACGGTTTTAGTAGTAGGAGACTTTAACAAGGTCTTAGACCAAAAGGCTGATAGGTTTCCCGCACCGTTGTGTCCAGACCCTATAAAGAAGAGCCGACTGAGCCAATTTACGGAAGAAGTTGGCTTAATGGATATGTGGAGAGTGAGAAGTCCAGGCGTTCAGCAATATTCCTGCTATTCAAGCACGCACTCCACACTCTCCAGGATAGATATGGCCTTGGGGAATGATAGAGCGTTACAGGCCATGGGAAAGATAATATACCTGCCAAGAGATGTGTCAGACCATTCCCCAATGGTTTTAACTTTAAACTTAGGGGGACAAAAACCCAGAGAGAGTGGAAAATCAATTCATACTGGTTTGAGCTAATAAAGGAATCGGATGAGGTCCTGCCCAAATTGAGGGAATTTGTAGACTTTAACGAAGGCACCACAGGCACCGGGATACTATGGGACACCCTGAAGGCATACCTTAGGGGTATAGTGATCCAGCAGGTGGCCAAATTTAATAAAAAATTCAGAGAAGGGGAGGAAAAGTCCCATAGAGAGGCAGTGGAGGCAGAAAATAACTATGCAATAGATCCAACATCGGAGAAGAAGAAAATATGGCTAGAGAAACAACAAGCATATAAGATAGTAATCACACGGGAAGTAGAGACCAGACAACTTTTTTTGCGGCAGTCCTCTTTTGCAGAGGGTGAAAGCGTTGGAAGGATGTTGGCGCAATTGGTGAAGTCTAACCCCCCCTCCGATATCCGGACTTTTAGATCAGTAGGAGGGGTAATAACATCAGATACCTCAGAGATAGTGCAGACCTTTTGGGCGTACTATAAAAAACATTATACTACACAGAAGGCGGGGATGGAAGAAGAAATGGAGGATTTCCTGGGGAGGTTAGAGATCCCGTCCATTACACAAGAGGAAAGGGAAGGATTAGATACTCCAATATCACTCGTAGAAATCCAGCAGGCAGTAGCAGATATGGCAAATCAAAATTTGCCCGGCGCAGATGGGCTCCCGACGAAAATATACAAATATTATGGAGAAATACTACTACCAGAGCTCATAAAAGTATTAAATGGAGCGGCCATGGAAGGAAAACTCCCTGCGTCGATGCTGGAAGCAACTATTATAGTTATACCAAAAGAAGGGAAGGACCCCTTAGACCCTGCTGCATATAGACCAATTTCCCTCTTATGCTCGGATGCCAAGATAATAGCTAAGGTTTTGGCATCAAGGCTTAACAGGCTCATTTCAAAACTGATCCATCCAGACCAGACAGGATTTATAGCTAATAGATCTACCAGTATGAACATCAGAAGGACATTTTAAAATTTACAAACCCCGACGGAGAATGAGGGAACAAGAACGGTATTGTCACTAGACGTGACCAAAGCCTTCGATAGTGTAGAATGGGGTTATATTTGGAGGGTGCTGGGGAATTTCGGATTTGGTCCGATATTTACCGGTTGGATAAAAATGCTTTATGACAATCCTAGCGCCAAGCTCAGAATTAATAATGAATTTTCAAAAAAGTTTGTCCTGTTCTTCGCCCTAACGATGGAACCTTTGGCAATAGCCATAAGGTCAAGCACTGAGATAACTGGATTTCAGAGGAAGACGGGAGACGAAAGAATTGCGCTATATGCTGATGATATTCTCCTCTTCCTGGGAGATATGGAACAATCATTGGTAAAACCAATGAGCATGGTAGAGGAATTTGGTAGCTTTACGGGCCTAGAGATAAACTGGGGGAAATCTGAGCTACTCCCGGTAGATCCAATTAGAGAAGTGGTGGCATTGGGAATGCCACAGCTGACAGTGGTGGACACATTGAGATACTTGGGGGTATTGGTGACGAAAGATCCCAATCAATATATTAATAAAATCGAATCCCTTTACTGGCCAAATTCAAACAAAAAAATTATATTTAGAAACGGATCCCCCTGTCAGTTGCTGGTAGATGTAGTCTAATTAAGATGATTTGGCAGCCACAACTGCTGTATATAATGCATAACTCTCCAGTGTGGATCTGTAGAAAATGGTTTAATAAAATTGAAACTCTTTTCATAGAGCTAATATGGAAAGGGGGGCAAGCCAGGATTCATCTTCGTACACTGCAGCTCCCGGTAGTGGAAGGAGGTCTCGCAGTCCCCCACCCCGAGATCTACTATCTATCGGCACAACTGCAACAACTAATGGGTTGTAATATCCCAGGAGGGGGCAACCCTAACGGGAGAATACTTCTGAATGGAGCTGCACATGATACTATTGTCGAAGTGCTAGAGGCAGATTCCTTTAGCTATAGGAACCCAACAGTAAAAATTATAACTAAAATATGCAAAACGGTTAAAAAACTGATGGGATACATTGGGTTTACTGAATACTCCCCTTTGTGGAATAATACCAATTTGAAGGAAATCCTCCAGATAGAAAAGGTTGGGGCATGGGAAATACATGGCATTAAAAGGTTGAGACAACTGTATAAGGGTGGTAGGTATAGGAAGTTCCTGGACTTGAGGGAGGCATTTAAAATAACGCAACACTCATTCTTTACTTATATTCAGGTAGGGCATGCCCTTGAAGCCCAATTTAGGACACAAACTTTAGAGTGGAATAAAATGCCCCTCTTCCAAAATGTAGTTAAGGTAGGCCCAACTAAGGGTCTCATTTCTGAAATATATGGACAGATAAGCAAAAAGGTCAACTCAGCTAGGATCTAACCTCCTTAAAGTAAGAGAGAGATGGGAAGAGGATATAGGGGAAACAACACAGGAGCAGTGGAGGAGAATTTTGGAGATGGGACCGAAGGTTTCGGTTTCACTCCCGCACAAATTCTCCCACCTGATGTTGATAAATAGAGCTTATTATACGCCTAAGCATCTGTTTAAGTACGGAAGAAGACTAGATGATAAATGTCCTAGATGACAGGAGCCTGGAGACTTAATACACATGGTGTGGCGCTGCCCAAAGCTGTTTTGATATTGGGAGGGAGTGATTAATTTCCTGAGGGACACATTCGGAATACCTCTGGAGATGGAGGCCACACTGTGTGTATTGGGGTACAGGAAGGAGCGGGAGGAGAAGAAGAGCACTACAGTTGTAATATTGAGATGTCTGTTTCAAGCCAGAAAATTAATAGCCATGAGATGGCAGGCGACAACGCCCCCGCAGTAAGAGAATGGATCAGGGTAATAAATGAGACGATTTGTAAAGAAAGAGCAGTCTACATAAAAAGAGGTAATCTTAAGGACTTTGAGGAGATGTGGAAGCCATGGTTGGAGAAAAGGGGTGTTTCTCTCTAGAGGGTAAGAACTACAGTAGGGGTGCAGAATAACCAAAATATAATATCTGATTGTAAAGGCACATGCGTGATAATCCAGTAGAGCTATGGTTATTGTAGCCTCGAAACCTTGCTGGGGGAGGGGAGACAACTGGGCGAGGGAATTGCTCTACAAAACAAATGGCAAAGAGATTAATGGAGTGGTAATTATACCGAAATCGGGTAAAATAATATATATACTTCCTGGCCAGTAAATGTGATTTATTTTTATTTTTTTATTCTTTTTTTTTTCTCTTTTTCTCTCAGTATGTCAATTAAGGTGGCCTCACTCTTTGTACTTTTTGTATTTTGTATTATGATGCACATAAGGAATAATTTTTTCCTGATTTTAATGAATTGTTAGATAACTGAATGCTAAAAAAATAATAAAGAATGAATAAAAAAAAAAAAAAAAAAAAAGTTATTTTCATGAGAACAGAAACAGAAGCACCTGTAATTGACCTTACATATGGGCAGTATCTCTACATCTTAGGCATCATTGTGTGAAGTTGAAGTGGTCCTTAACCACCTGAAGACCAGCATGTTAGACCCCCTTCTTTTCCATGTTTCAGTTTTCAGAGCTCCCACATGTTAAATGACAATTACTCATTAATGCAACATTGTAACCAATTGAATTTCATATCACTTTTTAAAAAAATTGAGAGCTTTCTTTTGGAGGTATTTAATCAAAACATTTATTTTTTATTTTTTGTAAGTAGCGGAGGGCACCAGAGAGCGGCAGGAGGGGGGCTCCTCTCCCGCTGCCGATAAAAGTGATCTTGTGGCGAATCCACCACATAGACCACTATTATCGGAAACCGGACTGATGGCTGAAGAAGAGGATACCTGGGTTATGGCAGCTAGCTGCTGCCATAACAAAAACATCCCCCTTCAAACAGCTGACGTATATCGGCATTCGGTGGTCCAGAAGTGGTTATTTTCCAGCAACTCTTTATTCCCTATGTCCTCAATGGATTGTTCATGTAAGGTCATAGCCCAAATATAGTTAATAAAGTGGGTCCAACTCCCTTCCACCCACAACATAAAGAAAAACAAGGCAAAAAACACCCAAGCATGAATACATATGAAGCCTGTACTAAGGGGTAACCTATAAACAGGTATCTGGATAAATGGAGCCAAAGATTGCATCCAAATGAGGGGAGAAATCTGCATATCTTACCTAAAAGCTGGCTATAACTGGGGGAGAATTATCTGTCCCACTATTCAAGCAGCCGCACCTGGTCTGTTCGGGTGAGATGCCTTAAGTATGGCTAAGAGCACATGCGCAGTGGGAGACGGCTGGGGTAAGGGCATCTCATCATCACACCAGTGCTGTGTGCATCAGAATCTGTGCCTGCACAATGCGTGCTCAGATTGCATGCGATATGTCAGTCCGGCGCATGCGCAGTAGTGGTTGTGGAGAGATCCTTCAGAGCGCGAATGCCCAGCACTCGCACGTCATGATGCGGGATGGCATCATGCATGGGCAGTCCACCGACCCAACACACACAAGACATGACCCCAAGGGAGGAAAGGGACTGTCAGGGATCACTGGTGACCCTGAGCATGGCCAATCACATCCAATGGAATAAAGGCCGTAAATACAGCCTGCCAGCAGAGTTGGGAATAGCTGGGGTCCAGGATCAGCAACAAATTAGCCTCCTGTGGCACAGTTACATGATTGCACTAGCAAAAAAAGAAAATAATTGTTAAAGTAAAAAAAAAAAATTAAAATGTGTCACTGCCTGGAGATGCTAGTAAGAGAATCAGAGACAAATATATGACAGGTGATACTGTGCCATACACAACAAGCTACCAAAGGACAGAATACCATGAACAATCTCCTATCTGTCTTTGTACATATGGTCATGGAATGCCTAAATCACAGTCTTACATATTGATGCTCATCAACTAGTCTTGGAGAAACAAGGGCATATGGGCCACTCAAGCCTCTAGGGCCAATGGCATTATTTTTTACATCCCTCTAAGGAGAAGCCCTCCAAGAAGGGACAATAACTGAGCTGATCATTGAGACCAGGGGGAGAGGTCGCCCCCAGCTCCACAAATCAATGTGGCTCACATTGGAGCAATAACTTATTATTATCCGACGGGGGGTGATCCTGTGACCGACTTCCCCCGTAAATTGGGTGCCAATCCCAAGAGCTGAGGGGATAGTAGCAGAGCATACCATGGCCAGGGTGGAAGCCTTGAAAGATTCTGGTAGTCCTATGATACAAAGATTGTTTCACCTGGAGCAATTTTTCAGGTATTCTAATTTATCCTGGATAGCTTGTAGAGCATCATCATGAGAGTCAACTGTAGTTGACGTGGTGTATAGCTCTTCCTCAATTGAGGGTATTCTGTGCTCCATTTCCCTGATGCAGTACAATTGAGCACCAAGTTGGGTCACAGCATCCTCCACTGCTGAGGAGATTGTGGGGGTGAGGAAGGCTGCCACTGCTTCTGCAGAGAGGGTCGGCCACTGCAGGTGTGATAGATGTGGCCGGGAGACATGTGTCTAGACTAGGAGGGAGGGGAGATCCCCTCCACACGTTCCTCTATGTCAGTGGCTCCCACCATGCTGATATCATCAGTGACAGGCTGGCTCTGCATGGGGAGTAGAGCATGGGATCCCTCTAGAAATCAGTCCATCCATCTGCCCTGCAGTGCAGACAGGAGGATCGGATGCAAGAGGGCTCCCGAGGTGGCTTTATAGGCAAGATTTCAGGTGGCTCAGCGGGAGCTTTGATATTTCATCCACGAACCATGTAGCGCCGAACGGGAGGTCACAAAATATATATATTTGTTTTAATTCTTAATTTTCCAAAAAAGTACAACTTCAAAAAACTATTCATGCCTCTTACAAAATACATTGGGCTGTCTACTTTCTAAAAAAACAGAATTTGGGGGGATATTTGTACTCTCCTGGCTTTTTAAGAAATTAGATAGGCCATCAGTACATCAGGATTGATCAATTTTCAGATATATACACTATAGTTTGTGGTTTCTATAATGTTCCTACAGACTAAATAGTAAACATTGATTTGGGTTATTTTCACCAAAGAAATGGAGCAGAATAAAAGGAAAAACCGAGAGGAACCAGGGGTGGGCGACGAGCCCAAAAGGCAAAGGCCATAATAGGTACAGGGATTTTTAATTTGAGTGGTGTCCCTCTCTTAGATGTAGTCTAATTAAGATGATTTGGCAGCCACAACTGCTGTATATAATGCATAACTCTCCAGTGTGGATCTGTAGAAAATGGTTTAATAAAATTGAAACTCTTTTCATAGAGCTAATATGAAAAGGGGGGCAAGCCAGGATTCGTCTTCGTACACTGCAGCTCCCGGTAGTGGAAGGAGGTCTCGCAGTCCCCCACCCCGAGATCTACTATCTATCGGCACAACTGCAACAACTAATGGGTTGTAATATCCCGGGAGGGGGAAACCCTAACGGGAGAATAATTCTGAATGGAGCTGCACATGATACTATTGTCAAAGTGCTAGAGGCAGATTCCTTTAGCTATAGGAACCCAACAGTAAAAATTATAACTAAAATATGCAAAACGGTTAAAAAACTGATGGGATACATTGGGTTTACTGAATACTCCCCTCTGTGGAATAATACCAATTTGAAGGAAATCCTCCAGATAGAAAAGGTTGGGGCATGGGAAATACATGGCATTAAAAGGTTGAGACAACTGTATAAGGGTGGTAGGTATAGGAAGTTCCTGGACTTGAGGGAGGCATTTAAAATAACGCAACACTCATTCTTTACTTATATTCAGGTAGGGCATGCCCTTGAAGCCCAATTTAGGACACAAACTTTAGAGTGGAATAAAATGCCCCTCTTCCAAAATGTAGTTAAGGTAGGCCCAACTAAGGGTCTCATTTCTGAAATATATGGACAGATAAGCAAAAAGGTCAACTCAGCTAGGATCTAACCTCCTTAAAGTAAGAGAGAGATGGGAAGAGGATATAGGGGAAACAACACAGGAGCAGTGGAGGAGAATTTTGGAGATGGGACCAAAGGTTTCGGTTTCACTCCCGCACAAATTCTCCCACCTGATGTTGATAAATAGAGCTTATTATACGCCTAAGCATCTGTTTAAGTACGGA
This sequence comes from Rana temporaria, assembly GCF_905171775.1. Lineage (NCBI taxonomy): Eukaryota > Metazoa > Chordata > Amphibia > Anura > Ranidae > Rana > Rana temporaria. The sequence goes on from NC_053493.1 coordinate 226,995,983, forward strand.
AGAAGACTAGATGATAAATGTCCTAGACGACAGGAGCCTGGAGACTTAATACACATGGTGTGGCGCTGCCCAAAGCTGTTTTGATATTGGGAGGGAGTGATTAATTTCCTGAGGGACACATTCGGAATACCTCTGGAGATGGAGGCCACACTGTGTGTATTGGAGTACAGGAAGGAGCGGGAGGAGAAGAAGAGCACTACAGTTGTAATATTGAGATGTCTGTTTCAAGCCAGAAAATTAATAGCCATGAGATGGCAGGCGACAACGCCCCCGGCAGTAAGAGAATGGATCAGGGTAATAAATGAGACGATTTGTAAAGAAAGAGCAGTCTACATAAAAAGAGGTAATCTTAAGGACTTTGAGGAGATGTGGAAGCCATGGTTGGAGAAAAGGGGTGTTTCTCTCTAGAGGGTAAGAACTACAGTAGGGGTGCAGAATAACTAAAATATAATATCTGATTGTAAAGGCACATGCGTGATAATCCAGTAGAGCTATGGTTATTGTAGCCTCGAAACCTTGCTGGGGGAGGGGAGACAACTGGGCGAAGGAATTGCTCTACAAAACAAATGGCAAAGAGATTAATGGAGTGGTAATTATACCGAAATCGGGTAAAATAATATATATACTTCCTGGCCAGTAAATGTGATTTATTTTTATTTTTTTATTCTTTTTTTTTTCTCTTTTTCTCTCAGTATGTCAATTAAGGTGGCCTCACTCTTTGTACTTTTTGTATTTTGTATTATGATGCACATAAGGAATAATTTTTTCCTGATTTTAATGAATTGTTAGATAACTGAATGCTAAAAAAATAATAAAGAATGAATAATAAAAAAAAAAAAAAAAGTTATTTTCATGAGAACAGAAACAGAAGCACCTGTAATTGACCTTACATATGGGCAGTATCTCTACATCTTAGGCATCATTGTGTGAAGTTGAAGTGGTCCTTAACCACCTGAAGACCAGCATGTTAGACCCCCTTCTTTTCCATGTTTCAGTTTTCAGAGCTCCCACATGTTAAATGACAATTACTCATTAATGCAACATTGTAACCAATTGAATTTCATATCACTTTTTAAAAAAATTGAGAGCTTTCTTTTGGAGGTATTTAATCAAAACATTTATTTTTTATTTTTTGTAAGTAGCGGAGGGCACCAGAGAGCGGCAGGAGGGGGGCTCCTCTCCCGCTGCCGATAAAAGTGATCTTGTGGCGAATCCACCACATAGACCACTATTATCGGAAACCGGACTGATGGCTGAAGAAGAGGATACCTGGGTTATGGCAGCTAGCTGCTGCCATAACAAAAACATCCCCCTTCAAACAGCTGACGTATATCGGCATTCGGTGGTCCAGAAGTGGTTATTTTCCAGCAACTCTTTATTCCCTATGTCCTCAATGGATTGTTCATGTAAGGTCATAGCCCAAATATAGTTAATAAAGTGGGTCCAACTCCCTTCCACCCACAACATAAAGAAAAACAAGGCAAAAAACACCCAAGCATGAATACATATGAAGCCTGTACTAAGGGGTAACCTATAAACAGGTATCTGGATAAATGGAGCCAAAGATTGCATCCAAATGAGGGGAGAAATCTGCATATCTTACCTAAAAGCTGGCTATAACTGGGGGAGAATTATCTGTCCCACTATTCAAGCAGCCGCACCCGGTCTGTTCGGGTGAGATGCCTTAAGTATGGCTAAGAGCACATGCGCAGTGGGAGACGGCTGGGGTAAGGGCATCTCATCATCACACCAGTGCTGTGTGCATCAGAATCTGTGCCTGCACAATGCGTGCTCAGATTGCATGCGATATGTCAGTCCGGCGCATGCGCAGTAGTGGTTGTGGAGAGATCCTTCAGAGCGCGAATGCCCAGCACTCGCACGTCATGATGCGGGATGGCATCATGCATGGGCAGTCCACCGACCCAACACACACAAGACATGACCCCAAGGGAGGAAAGGGACTGTCAGGGATCACTGGTGACCCTGAGCATGGCCAATCACATCCAATGGAATAAAGGCCGTAAATACAGCCTGCCAGCAGAGTTGGGAATAGCTGGGGTCCAGGATCAGCAACAAATTAGCCTCCTGTGGCACAGTTACATGATTGCACTAGCAAAAAAAGAAAATAATTGTTAAAGTAAAAAAAAAAAAATTAAAATGTGTCACTGCCTGGAGATGCTAGTAAGAGAATCAGAGACAAATATATGACAGGTGATACTGTGCCATACACAACAAGCTACCAAAGGACAGAATACCATGAACAATCTCCTATCTGTCTTTGTACATATGGTCATGGAATGCCTAAATCACAGTCTTACATATTGATGCTCATCAACTAGTCTTGGAGAAACAAGGGCATATGGGCCACTCAAGCCTCTAGGGCCAATGGCATTATTTTTTACATCCCTCTAAGGAGAAGCCCTCCAAGAAGGGACAATAACTGAGCTGATCATTGAGACCAGGGGGAGAGGTCGCCCCCAGCTCCACAAATCAATGTGGCTCACATTGGAGCAATAACTTATTATTATCCGACGGGGGGTGATCCTGTGACCGACTTCCCCCGTAAATTGGGTGCCAATCCCAAGAGCTGAGGGGATAGTAGCAGAGCATACCATGGCCAGGGTGGAAGCCTTGAAAGATTCTGGTAGTCCTATGATGCAAAGATTGTTTCACCTGGAGCAATTTTTCAGGTATTCTAATTTATCCTGGATAGCTTGTAGAGCATCATCATGAGAGTCAACTGTAGTTGACGTGGTGTATAGCTCTTTCTCAATTGAGGGTATTCTGTGCTCCATTTCCCTGATGCAGTGCAATTGAGCACCAAGTTGGGTCACAGCAGCCTCCACTGCTGAGGAGATTGTGGGGGTGAGGAAGGCTGCCACTGCTTCTGCAGAGAGGGTCGGCCACTGCAGGTGTGATAGATGTGGCCGGGAGACATGTGTCTAGACTAGGAGGGAGGGGAGATCCCCTCCACACGTTCCTCTATGTCAGTGGCTCCCACCATGCTGATATCATCAGTGACAGGCTGGCTCTGCATGGGGAGTAGAGCATGGGATCCCTCTAGAAATCAGTCCATCCATCTGCCCTGCAGTGCAGACAGGAGGATCGGATGCAAGAGGGCTCCCGAGGTGGCTTTATAGGCAAGATTTCAGGTGGCTCAGCGGGAGCTTTGATATTTCATCCACGAACCATGTAGCGCCGAACGGGAGGTCACAAAATATATATATTTGTTTTAATTCTTAATTTTCCAAAAAAGTACAACTTCAAAAAACTATTCATGCCTCTTACTAAATACATTGGGCTGTCTACTTTCTAAAAAAACAGAATTTGGGGGATATTTGTACTCTCCTGGCTTTTTAAGAAATGAGATAGGCCATCAGTACATCAGGATTGATCAATTTTCAGATATATACACCATAGTTTGTGGTTTCTATAATGTTCCTACAGACTAAATAGTAAACATTGATTTGGGTTATTTTCACCAAAGAAATGGAGCAGAATAAAAGGAAAAACCGAGAGGAACCAGGGGTGGGCGACGAGCCCAAAAGGCAAAGGCCATAATAGGTACAGGGATTTTTAATTTGAGTGGTGTCCCTCTCTCAGACAATGAGACACGTGTGCTTGACAAAGGTTTAAAATTTGCCCCTATTCAAAACCTTAATGAATTTCAAATGTATGTTAACGTTCAAAAATATGTTCGAGGTTTAAATATGAAAAAATACTTTCTTTCAAATCCCATACAGAGAAATATCTCTATATCTATTTCTAAACACTCCAATTTAAGGAATAGGTTGGTCTTTAATCCTCAATGCAATGACACCAGGCATCTTGATGTGTTTAAGAATATGGTGTGTAGTGACCTGGAGGGTCTCCAGATCAAAAAGGTTAGAGATTCACAACACATCAGACGTGGGATTATATCATTGGAAAGGTGAAATTATATAGTTATTCGACCTGCGGATAAGGGGGGGGGGCTTGTGGTACTCAGTAAGGTCTATTATCATGAAGAGATGAATAGACTTCTGAGTGACCGCAATACTTACCTATTATTGACAGGCGATCCTATGGTGAAATTTAAAAATGAGTTGCTCTCTTTAATAGAGGTTGGCAAAAGTAAAGGGATTCTTAATGATAAGGAGGCCGCTTACTTGGACCCTTTTTACTGTCGTACACCTATTATTTATTTTTTGCCCAATTACATAAAGATTCAGAACGCCCACCTGGCCATCCAATTGTCAATGGAATTGACTCAGTGACATCGCGGTTGGGTCAGTATCTGGATTTTTTCTTACAACCTTTGGTATGTAAAATGGAAGCATATCTTTGTGATAGCAAACAAATTATCTAGATACTTGACACCTTACCTTGTACATCAAACATAATTTTGATTACAGCGGTTGTTGGATCTCTATATACAATCATTGACCATGAGGCGGCCTTAGCTTCAGTCATATGGGCATTGGAAGCTACTGATCTTAGTAGTCAACATGTTTCGTTTTTGTTAGATGATCTTAGGTTTTGTCTTAAAAATTATTTTTGGTTCCATAAGGATTTTTATTTGCAGCGGTGTGGTGTGGCGATGGGCGCTCGTTTTGCTCCCAGTGTGGCCAATTTATTTATGGCCCACTGGGAGGAAGATGTAGTTTTTCACCATCGGCCACCACAACTTCTCTGTTATAAGAGATATATTGATGATCTGGTGATGGTATGAGAGGGGGATATGCCCAGCTTCCAGTTGTTTATGGATATGCTCAATGGTAACAACAAGAATATTGGGCCAGATTCACGTAGCCCGGGCACAATGTAACTTAAACGATTTAAGTTACACCACCGCTAATTTCCCAAGTTAGTGCCCGATCCACAAAGCACTTACCTGGAAATTTGCGGCGGTGTATCCTAAATCCGTCCGGCGCAAGGCGGGCCCAATCGAATGGGGCGAGTCCCATTTAAATTAGGCGCGCTCCCGCGCCGGACGTACTACGCATGCTCCGTCGGGTAAATTACCTGACGTGCATTGCGCTAACTGACGTCGCACCAACGTCATTTGCTTAGGCGTTAACGTAAATGGCGTCCAGCACCATTCACGGACGTCTTACGCAAACGACGTTGATGTTTAAATTTTGACGCGGGAACGATGGCCAAACTTAACATGGCTTAAGACAACTAGGGCTCAGCCCTAGTTTTACGCGACGTAACTCGACGGAAACGACGTAGACGGGCTGTTCGGGACATTTGGGGATCGCCGTAAGTATTAATTTGCATATTCTACGCCGGCCGCAATGGCCTCGCCACCTAGCGGCCGGCCTAGAATTGCAACCTTAAGATCCGACAGTGTAATTCAATTACACCTGTCAGATCTTAGGGCTAGCTATGCGTAACTGATTCTATGAATCAGTCGCATAGTTAGAAACAGAAATACGACGGTGTATCAGTAGATACGCCGTCGTATCTCGTTTGTGAATCTGGCCCATTGTTCTTACCTGGACAGTCGCCTATGACCAGATCACATTTTTGGATCTTGAGATTTTTAAAAAAGATCACAAGCTGCATATAATAAATCACTTTAAGACCACGGATCGCAATGGTTATATACCCCTTACAAGTTGTCATCATAAATTATGGCTGTGTAATATCCCTAGAGGACAGTTTGTTAGACTTCGTAGGAACTGTACATTGGAATCAGATTTTCTCTTGCAGTCACAAGTGTTGGCCAATAGGTTTAAATTAAAAGGGTACTCTCAGTCTTCCATTGACCAGGAGATTGAGAAAGTAAGGGTCATGGATAGGTATAATATTGTTGCGGTTAAAGTAGTGAAATCTATCAATAAGGAGGCTGTTAGCAACTATAAGGTGGTTATGGATTTCAGCATTCAACATAAAAAAATTGAGAAGATTGTGGCCAAGCATTGGCCTATTCTTAAGAGGGATCTAACTTTGGGCCCTGTTCTCCCCGACCATCCTCAGTTTATTTATAGAAAGGCACCATCTCTTCGGGACAGTTTAGCCCCTGGGGTGATTGATCCACCTACTATAGCTCAGCCAAAGCTTTTTAATTTCTTGTCAGGCTTTTATGCCTGTGGCCATTGTGTGACATGTAAACATGCTAAAAACAATATTAAAAAGCATAAAACCTTTTGTTCTTCAGTTACACATACTCAATATCCAATCAAACAGCTTATTACATGCACCACCATTGGTGTGGTGTATATGTTTGAATGTGAATGTGGCCTGCAATATGTGGGGCGCACTTCTCGTGCGCTCCATGTTCGTGTGGGAGAACACATTAATAACATCAAAAGAGGGGTCAAAACTCACAGTGTCTCCCGAAATTTCAAGAAATACCATCAATGAGATCCAAAAGACCTGAAATTTTGGGGGATTGAGAAAGTTTCTAAGCATTGGAGGGGGGGACATTTTATCTGCCAATTGAGTCGTCATGAATCCTATTGGATATTCGAGACCAAGGTTTTATTGCCTGTAGGCTTACATGTAGAATTTGATCTCAATTGTTTTATCTCCAACAGATAAATATTGTTTTCATCATATTATATGTATAATGATTTTTATCTATTTTTATTTTCTATTTTTATTTCTATTTGTCCGGGATTCTGTATTAATTTATGTACATGTATAATTTATGGTTTTTATATAAGTATATATTTTGCATTCAAGGTGATTGTGGATGACGTCTTTTTTAAATAATTTTGAATTATTCATCTATTTTGTGAATAGTTTTTTTGCAAAGAAGGGGTTAATGCATTGTTTCCCCTTCTGTTCAATACAGAGGTGCATTAATATTTTTTATTCTAAGAAAATTGGTTATTAGGATAGCGTATTGGGGTTCTCTCTCCCCCGTTATACACATATATATTTTTAAAAAAAAGTTTTAAATACATTTTTTTCTCCATGCAGCTAGTGACCAGTCTGCATGTATCATTAATTAAATGCATGTCTGTTTAGTAGTTTTTTAGTTTGTATATTGTGGCAATCTTATTTGACCAATCGGTGCTCCTGCTGCATACCGAGATGCAGGTCCTGTAAGAGACATGAGCCATGAGTGGCTGGGTCCATCCGGTGATCCGATTGGTTAATGCATTGGTTGCCATGACAGTATACTCACTATTTATACTATCATTAGCGGGACATCGGCGTATCTACCTGCCCCACGCTGAAGAAGTCCCGCCCACAGGACGTAACGCGTACAGGGGGAGGAGCTATGCATGACATCACCCGCGATCGCCGCAGTTTGCATTGCTATACTGTTTGGTCACTTTTATATACCTGCACTACGCGATTGAAAATTGATTGGATTTCCTCTTTTTCACAAACACATATGGACTCTTTCTTTCATTGATTTATACTTTTTTCATTGATTTATAATTTTAGTTATTTTATTTTTATGTTTTTGCGCTGCACTGTTTATACTGTATTAGCTATCTTAAAGCGGATGTCCGCTGAAAAAAATATTAAAAGCCAGCAGCTACAAATACTGCAGCTTCTGACTTTTAATATTAGGACACTTACCTGTCCTGGAGTCCAGCGCCATCCGCAGCAGAGGACGAGCGATCGCTCATCACTCTGCTGCCCCTCCGCCATCCTCGGTGAGGGAACCAGGAAGTTAAGCGCTCCTTCGTCACTGCCCGGTTCCCTATGGCGCATGCGCGAGTCGCGCTACGCCTGCCGATTAGCTCCCTCTGTGTTCTGGGAGCCGAGTGTTCCCAGAACACAACGGGGGGATGGGGACGGGAGGTGACGTCATGCCCGCAGTTTACCCGAGACTGTGTGGCCGGCAGTGGGTACAAATACCTGTCTTTAGACAGGTATCTGCACCCCCCTGAAAGGTGTCAAATGTGACACCAGAGGGGGGAGGGTTCCTATCAGCGGGAGTTCCACTTTAGGGTGGAGCTCCGCTTTAAGCTAATTAAAATGTGTACAGTTAAAAGAATAAAACAAATCACTGTTATTGTACATTTTAGGATTATTGGGTAACTTGTTAGTTTGATTTTAGCAAGTCATAGCATTACTTTAGCAAGTTATTGCATTACATACAGTACAGTATGTCTTCAAAAAAAGTAGGCACAGTATTTTATATAAAAATATAAATGCGTATATACTGTGTGCAATAGCAGACAATGTTGGCTTCATTAATGTCTTGCTTTCATACCATGAAAATGTGAATGCATCAGCTTTTCCTAAGCAAAATGTGAACATATAAAATGAAGCTAATTTTTTCCTTCTCTTTATTGTACACATAAAAAATGTTCAGTCTACTTGGTACCAGTGTACTGGTTAATGCTACATGAAATTTTATGGATCCATTTTCCACCAATGCATATTAAAAAGCCAAGCATTAAAGCTATAAATTTTTCAGTTGCATTTCACAGTACTGTACATTTACTTCAACCCCCTTGGTAAGCAACGCTATAAAAATGGATAGGGATGATAAATTAAAATGTGAGTTTGTGCTAAAGAAATGATAAACACTGTAACAATAACAGACAAACAAAATGTTCTGTTTACAATAACCTTCTAAAACAATGAATAAGGTCCTTAAGTTTTTATTGAAAAAGAAAAGGCTAACTCGGTAAATAAAAAAGTTAGTAAACATTTGTTTTTTTAGGCCATAGTAGAAAAGTTGACAGTGTGCATACAGTAAAAATGTGTTGGTATGCATTACATCCACATACAGGTTTAAAGTTTAAATGGCAGCCTTTATATTATGCCAAAATAATCATGCTGGGTTCCTTTATGTGTGAAAATTTGAATGCATACCGAATGCAGTAGAGTACATGTGTTTCATAAGAAAAAGAAGAACACAGATTTTACAGTACATTAATTAAAATATTTACATTTATCGTACATACATAAAAACAGTACAATGGACATGAAACATATTTATTTAGGTTTAAAAGGTTTTTTTTTTATCAGAAGTTACATGGGCAATTCATGTAACATTCTCCCAAACTTTTTTCGTGAACATTCATCCTATCTATTAAAGAGTATGTTACCTCAACACAGTAGTGTATTTAGGTTTTGTGCTGCCCTAGGCCTGACTAAACTCGTGCAGCCCCTAATTTAAATATGACCCACCCCTTACTGTCAATGCCACACCCCTTTCTATTTAAGACCTGCCCTGAAATTGGGGACACTAGTTCTGAGGGCATGGGGGGCAGTGGATTCCATTATTGGATTTCCTCTCACTTCCTCACTTCCTGGTTGGCTATGGGGCAGGAAGTGAAGGGAAATCTCTGTAATGGGACAGGTATGGTAAAAAATAAACTGGGACTATAAAATGACAGGGGCTATAACTCTCCCTTACTCTATCCAAAATTTAAAAAAATTGTGTTGCTTATAGTTCTATTTTAAGCACACATTTCTGATAATTTTATGGAGAGGACTAAGAAGATATAACTATGCCAATGGTGCAGCAGAAAACATATAGCACAGTGAGGAAGGTTTGTGGTCCAGGCTGATAGGACAGTCAAAATTAGAAGCAGCTTGCGTTACACTACAATGTAGCACAAGCCGACGGGGACTCTTTCCATGCTGCCTTCCTGCAAAGTGCTTCCCTAGGCCTGGGCCTTGTGGGCCATGTCACTTGTGTGCCGATGCACGTGCCTGGTGGCCAGGATGTTCGTTAAGCACCCGCGTTTGCCAGTTACACAGCCAAGGACGTGGATCTGTGAGTGTAAACACACAGATCCACGTCCTGTCAGGGAGAGGAGACCGATGGTGTCTTCTTTGTACATAGATACACCGATCGGCCACCTCCCCCAGTCAGTCCCCTCCCCCCACAGTTAGAATCATTCCCTAGGATACACATTTAACCCCTTGATCACCCCCTAGTGTTAAACCCCTCCCTGACAGTCACATTTACACAGTAATCAGTTAATTTGTATAACACTGTTCGCTGTATAAATGTGAATGGTCCAAAAAATGTGTCAAAGGTGTCTGATATGTCCGTCGCAATGTCACAGTCACAATAAAAAACGCAAATCGTCACCATTACTAGTAAAAACAAAATTAAATAACTAAAAATGCCATAAATCTATCTCATATTTTGTAGGTGCTATAACTTTTGCGCAAACCAATCAATATACGCTTATTGCGTTTTTTTTTTACCAAAAATATGTAGAAGAATACATATCGGCATAAACTGAGAATTTTTTTTTGCGTAAGTCGTCCGTGAATAGGAAAGGACGTAACTCACGTCTAAGTTCAAAAAATTACGTTGGTGCGACGTCATTTCGCGCAAAGCACAGCGGAAAATTTCAAAACGGAGCATGCGCAGTTCAATCGGCGCGGGGTCGCGCTTCATTTAAATGAATCATGCCCCCTACCCGCTGATTTGAATTACGCGCCGAGATATACACAATGCCGCCGTAACTTACGGCGTGAAATCTTCCTGGATTCGACTTAAAGCCAGGTAAGATACGGCGGCGTAGCCTATCTCTGATAGGCTGCGCCTTTCTAAATCTCTGTGAATCTGGCCCTTTATGTCTGCAATTACCCTTTTAGTGGACTACTCAATGTCTTAAATATTTGGGGATCTTTCTTAAGCCAGGGCTAAGAAACATTTACCCTGCATATTTTCTGACATTGCTTTCCCTGGTTCATTCAGACTTTTCAGCCTTGTCTTCCAAACTACTGTCTTGGCTTGGACGATGAAGCTTTTTTTTGGACTGTTCCATACTCTTCTACTTGGTAAAGATGATTTCGATATCTACTTTTACTTTATTTTTTATTTTTATGTGCATTTATCTTTTATCTCCCCCCTCCATTTCACTAGTGCCCATATACAGACGGGGCTGGGGCGGGGGACAGTTGATATAAACATATAATTAATAAATAATTTTTTGCAATTTTCTTTTCAGTCACAACTAAAACCTCTGAAGAAGACCTTTAGGGTCGAAACGCGTTAGGATCTATTTTATATATGCTATGTTTACCCTTATCAAGCTGTATAATTACCTGTTGTGTGCTGTAAAAAGTTATGGAATTTTAATGCTTTTTGTATTACAACATATGTCTTAACCATACCCCCCATCCCTCCTTTTGTATGTGTTATTCCCAAAAAAACTTTTTTAAACATTGCATTCTAACTCATTACTTAATGCCTAAAAACCCCACTGGGGGAAAATTTCTCTGTTGAAGATGAAGATACTTCCTCATCTCAGTTACCTATTTAAGACTCTTCCAGTTCTGATTTCAGAGACCTTTTTCAGGTAAGGAGTGAATTCCATAACTTTTTGTGGCCAGGTAAAGCCCATAGACTTTGGGAGGAAGGAACTCGTGGCATGGGTTGGCCGGATGTTAGTACGTATTACAAAGCATCCCATGTGGCCCACATCATACACTGGTGCCAGTCAGAATTGGATAATAGATGACTTTCACTTGAACAAACCTTCTCACCTTGTTTATTGGGTGGCTTGCCCTGGTTGTTTCAGGACACTCCCCAAATTCTTTATATCCACCCTACAATCAGGGCTACCCTCCAGGTAGGCAAGGTTCTCACAGGCTCTATACTTGCTGCCTCAGGTCTGTCTAGTATGTAATTTCTCACCCCTCTTTCAAACCAGGGCCTTCTTCTCTACTCTAAAATAATAAAAGTTTTGGGTGCATAATTTCAGTATGGATGGCCACTGCTAGTCATTTTCCAGCATTCAGTCTATGTTCGATCCTCCGCTCTATTGCTGGACACTTAATAACTCATAATTGGGGTAAGGTACAGTCCCTAGCTGCTCTCACTTTGTTTGAGTGGATTTGACTCTCAGAGGACTTGGTGATGCATGCCCTATCCCAGACCTACCATATGTTGACACAAACTGCCAACCTCCTACCACTAAACTACATGCCAATGTTGGGAACAGGATCTAAACACCACCTTTACTGAGCAACAACAAGAGACAATTATTCAGATGACACATATGGCCTCCATAGCTTGCAAAACACAAGAGAGAAACTATACATTTTTAACCAGGTGGTATAGGGTCCCATCGACCCTTCATAAGCTTTTTCCACAGAATTTTCTGTTCTTCTGGGAGGTGCCAGAGGCCACCTTGCTTCATGTCTTCTGATCTTGCCCTGGGCTTTCAGTCTTTTGCTCAAAAGTCCCCCATTAAATCTGCAAATTGATGGATATACAGATGCCTATGAAGGCAGTAACCTTCCTCCTCCACTTAACACCTACAATATGTCACTGAAAAGATATCAATGAGCACTTCTTCTGCATTTATTGAATGCAGTTAAGTCTTGCATACCATTGTACTGAAAACAGACCAATGCATCTATTTGGTAGTGGTTTGCCTGGATAAACGAGACTCCTATCATTGGGAAGATCGCTGTAATAAAACGTGGTTTTACTGGATAGATTTCACATGCTCCCCTGAATACGGAGACATCATGGGCTCTCAGGGTTAGGAAGTTCTCTAGGACAGGCACTACCCCCTCTCTGTAAATGTATAAGATTGAGTCTACTGTGCAGCCTGACATGCATTCATCTAATGGAATTGTATCACCTGTATGTATTGATGACAATTTTAAATAATACATAAAAAAATCTGTTCTTTTTGTTTTGCTTCATTGTGTGAAATACCTAGTAATACTACCAGTCCCCCTGCTTTCCTATTTGAAAATGACCATGCTAGGCATGAGAGCACATATATTTCAGCCCGGTCAGTTTTCTGGCTGTGCTGGGAGAACAGCCTCCCTGTCCTCCAATTGTCAGACTTGTGTTGATATTTCCCACTGCACAGCCATTCACTGGTGATAACAGCATATTGTTGTTGCTCCACCCCTAGCTTTTTAAACCCTTTATGAAGTTGAGAACGTAGATTATATGATCACCTATGAAAATAAGAGGGGTGAAGAAAAGCGAAGACTTGCAGTGATTACAGACAACTGGCTCCTCTGGAGGAGGACAAAAGGGAAGGCTTTGTCATACACAACATTACCTCATCTGCATGCTTTTGCTGTAAAGCATGATACTCACAAAAAGAAAAGGTAGATTTATCCTGCCTCTAGATGGTGTAGTCTAAATATTGCATGGTCCTTCGGCACCACTCACGCCCTATTATAAATGACGAGAGGGGGGTGACCCCCTCCCACCACGATAAAAGTGATCTTGCAGCAAATCCGTAGCTGAGACCACTTTTATCTGAAAGAGGTCCGTAAGTTGTTAGTGGCTGTGTGTTCAGTTAGTTTAAGGGGACAGTAAATTTGCACAAGCTGTACACTCACTACTTTACATTGGAGCAAAGTGTAATTTCTTTAGTGTTGTCACATGAAAAGATATAATAAAATATTTACAAAAATGTGAGTGGTGTACTCACTTTTGTGAGATACTGTATGCACTCCTTTAAAAGTGACTTTTTTTCAAACAGTAGTCAGGAATCTTCCATTTAGCTGTGGTAATACTAGGGCTGCTAAATCGAAAATAGAGAAGTAAAAACCTGAATCCGAACTGGGTGTAGTAACACTAGTGTTGATGGACTGATTCGTCTGAATAAAACAGGATCCTCCTAATAGACAAAAATGACTAGATGTAAGAAATGAGGGATGTGGGGCACAGAGGTGTCCCACAAGAAAATCTGAAGGTGAATCAACCACAGAGGACCATCAACACTGCATAAAGACTTTAATGGCGAACACATATAATATCAAAGATTTCCCCTACGGTGATACAAAAGATCACCTAGGGTGAAATGTTCCTCCAAAGCATAAACAAAACAATAAATATACACTAGAAAAATGCACTTGAAAACTACAACGTTGTAGTTTTCAAGTGCATTTTTCCAGTGTATATTTATTGTTTATAATCACAGCCTTCCAAATTCACCACTTTCATTGGAAATATAAAAATAAAATGTCTCTATAAATTCCTCTCTATGGCAGCACCTCAATACTAAATATGAGGCCAAAGGTTGTACGGTATATTCTGTTTTTTTAACTACATTCAGTACCCCAAAGTAGACTATAAAACCCTTGCATTTCTAAATTGGGAGCAGGATTTGAATGCTCCTTTTTTGCTGGGGGCCTGGCAATCAGCGGTTGCGCACAATTTGGTCACCACTTACTGTACAAAGTGTACAGACCACTGAGATAACATGCTAAAAATTCTGTATAAAGGTTATTTTACTCCATATAGATTTGCAAAAATGTACCCAGACCATTCACCCTTTTTCTGGCTCTACATTTTTTGGGCCTATTCTAACCTTCAAAATTTTTGGAACATGGTATTTATTTTAATCTCTAAAGTTACAGGTATACTGACTAATCCCTCTCCTGAATTAGCTATACCTAACCTACATACTGTATAGGACGGTTCCCCCTAAAATACTGCTGTATTGTTTCACATGTTTTGATTGCCTCTCTGTTACTGATCACTAAAAAATGAAAAACTGACATGTCTCCTGATATATAAGAAGTCATTCATTGGGTGAATATACATTGTATGTATGAGAGAGCCACAGCCTGTAACCTAAACAATACACCCTCATTCCTATTGAATTGCTAGCTAGCAGAGATTTTTGAAGGATGAATCTATCTAAAGATTTCTTGTGTCGACATGTATACATATTTCCCCTTCCCCATGTTCACCCCTCTCTTCTTGTTTTTTTTTTCTCCCTCTTTAACTGGGAAAGTTGTCTCTATTCTCTTTGTTTATTATTCTCCCCTTTTAACACACATACATAGTACAAGTTACAACATGGTTGTTTTTATAATATAACGTGCCTTTCAAAGAGTTAGAGTCGGTTCACATAGGGGCAACACGACTTCCAGCACGACTTTGGGAGGCAACTTGGACACGACTTGAGTATGAATCATCAGGCAACTTACAAGGCAACTTCAAGTTGCCTCCAGGACAGTACAAGGCAACTTTAAGTCGCCTCCAGGACAGGAGGCTTTCCAGTGGCCAATCAAATAACAATCAGCTCTGTGGGAGGTAGGGGGAGGGAGGGGTTTGCCTCAGAAATGCATGTTATCTTCCTGTATTGTTGCTTCAGTTAAGACAGTGATTAGACTTCTGAGGCGACTTCCATTGAAATAAATGGGTACAAAATGCCTACAAGTTGCCTGCAAGTCGGATTGAAGTAGTACAGGAACCTTTTCTGAAGTCGGAGCGACTTCAGTAGTGTACATTAAGACAGCTCTCATTCACTTCCATTGATTTTCTCAACCACGCGACTTGGTGAGACTTGGTGAGACTTCAAGTCGGATCCCAGGTCGCCCCTGTGTGAACCGGCTCTGAAATAGGTTGTATGGTGTCCTCGTACTTCACAACTTCATGTATAGTTGCTGAAGTTTATTTGCAAAGTCTTTAAAGTGTCAGGCCTCGTACACACGACCGAACATGTCCGCTGAAACTGGTCCGCGGATTAGCGGACTGGTTTCCTGGCCTAGCGGACAGGTTTTCAGCGGACAAAAGTTTCTTAGCATGCTAAGAAACTTGTCCGCTGGAACCATGTCCGTCGGACAAGTCCGATGGTTAGTACGACTCATCGGACATGTCCGCTGGTTATGACGTATAACCAGCGGCCCGAAATCCCACGCATGCGTCGAATTGATTCAACGCATGAGTGGAAGCATTGAACTTCCGTGTCAGAGAACGTCGGTGTCTTCTACATCACCGCTTTCTCTGTCCGCGGGGATTTTGGTCTGATGGTGTGTACACACATCAGACCAAAAGCTCCCAGCAGACATGTCCGATGAAAACGGTCCATGGACCGTTTTCATCGGACATGTCTGCTCGTGTGTACAAGGCCTTAGAAGTTATGGTATTATGTACTAGACACTACCCTTATGACCCTATTTTGAATTATGAATGAAACATCATTACCTTACTGTAGTTTCTTTTGCCAGCCCTGAAGCTGCATGTATTCATTATACTGTATGTTTTCCTATTTGTTTACTCTTATAAAAAAAATTATAAAAACTATTGAAACAGTCCACTCACGTATCCCTTATAGACGCAGTCCATTCAGTGTCCCTAATCACCACCTCCCACGCAGGGTGTCCCTGATCACGGCCATACCAGTCAGTGTCCCTTACCACTACCACCCACCCATAGGGTTCGTAATCACTGCCACCCACTCACAGTGTCCCTAATAAGTCTCACCCACTCATAGTGTCTCCAATCACTAGCAGGGTGGAAATGAATCTGGGGAGGAGTACTGGTGAAGGACCATTTGTGGCCTGAGGAGACCATCCTCATGGTCCAGTAGTCTGAAACTGAGGCCACCCAGACATCCTGAAAGAGGAGCAGACAAGCCCCCACCCGACCCGCTTGGGCGGGCCCAATACCATAACAACTTAGGCGGCTCACATCCACTGGACGCCTGGCTTTTAGTGGACTTATGGGCCAACTCCTCACAGGACTCCATTGCCGACGCCTGTATTGACCACTTGGAAGGATTAGGTCGGCAGCAATTGGTATGCGGGCCCACACATGTTTCAGGTCACACACTCGATCTTATCTTCAAACAAGATTTGGATATTAACACAATGGGAAATGAGCCCCTACCATGGACAGATCACCATGCAATGAAATTCAAAATCACTACAAATGCCCTCTTAAAAAAACCAACAAACCCGTTAACAACACACTGGACAAGATCCCAGAAGAAGCTCCACTTCGAACTCTTCAAAACTACATTATGGAACAAAATAAAAACAATAGTACAGCGTCAAACAGCAGCGGAAACACTCAACTCCATCAACAAAGCTCTACTATAGACAACAGACATAGTAGCTCCGAAACGCAGAACGCGCATCTGGAAAAACAACTCTGGTTGGTTTAACGACAATCTCATGTTGTTGAAGAAAGAAAGCAGAAGAGCAGAAGCAGCCTAGAGAAGAAGCTCAACAGAGCTTGCGCGCTTACGCCGGGCAATTTTGCCGGCGCGCCCTTGCAATTTACGGAGCTACTGCTCCATGAATCGAGGGCAGCGGCGCAAATTTGCGGGGGCGCAGGGCAAAATCGTTGCCCTGTGCCTCCGTAATTTATGCGCAAATCTTACTGAATCCAGGCCAATCTATATCGACACCACCAAAAATATTATAGGTACCCTGCGAGACAGCACAGCACCTAATGATATCATCCCCACTAAACTGTTAAAAGAATGTGCCGATATTGTGGCACCTGCTATCACCCACCTCATAAACCAATCATTTAAGGATGGCATGGTGCCGACCCCGCTGAAACAAGGCATAATCAAACCAATTCTAAAAAAAAACACCCTCGACCCCAAAGACCAAAATTATTGTCGACCCATAACAGGCCTAAACATTTTCTCCAAAGTAATGGAGAAAGCAGTTGTGCAACAACTACAACATCATTTAGACACCCACAAACTACTGGATCCAGTTCAATCAGGTTTCCGTCCTGGTCACGGGACAGAAACAGCACTTCTCAATAGTGATGTCGCGAACATAACATTTTCCGTTCGCGAACGGCGAACACGAACTTCCACAAATGTTTGCGAACCGGCGAACCTGGCGAACCGCCATAGACTTCAATAGGCAGGCGAATTTTAAAACCCACAATAGTGATGGAAAAGTTGTTTCAAGGGGACTAACACCTGGACTGTGGCATGCCGGAGGGGGATCCATGGCAAAACTCCCATGGAAAATTACGTAGTTGACGCAGAGTCGGGTTTTAATCCATAAAGGGCATAAATCACCTAACATTCCTAAATTGTTTGGAATAACGTGCTTTAAAACATCAGGTATGATGTTGTATCGATCAGGTAGTGTAAGGGTTACGCCCGCTTCACAGTGACAGACCAAACTCTGACAGACATCAAATCCCTGCATTAATATATTAAGCAGCCTGTATAATGTATTATTGCAGGGATTTGTAGTTCTCTGTAACTGCTGGTATTCTGCATTGCATTTTAAATAATGTATTGCTGGGATTTGTAGTTCTCTGTAACTGCTGGTATTCTGCATTGTGTTTTATATAATGTATTTTTGCTGGGATTTGTAGTTCTCTGTAACTGCTGGTATTCTGCATTGCGTTTTATATAACGTATTGCTGGGATTTGTAGTCCTCTGTATCTGCTGGTATTCTGCATTGCATTTTATATAATGTATTGCTGGGATTTGTAGTCCTCTGTATCTGCTGGTATTCTGCATTGCATTTTATATAATGTATTGCTGGGATTTGTTGTTCTTCTATAGCTGCTGGTATTCTCCTTTGCGCTGTATAATGTATTATTGCTGGGATTTGTAGTTACTCTATAACTGGTCAGTGGTAATCTGCATTGCGCAGTATAATCATTATACATCGCAATGGAGAATACCACCAGCTATAGAGGACTAAAAATCCCAGCAATAGTACATTATATACAACGCAATGTAGAATACCAGCAGTTAGAGAGGAACAACAAATCCCAGCAATAGTACATTATACAGCGCAATGCAGAATAGCGCCATCTATGCGATCACTTTAAGAATCATAACCATTAAAGCCTAATGGAGCACAGATATAATGTATGGTGTGTGCGTGCGTGCCGGGGGGGGGGGGGGGGGTCAAAATGCACCTTCGCCTTAGTTGGCAAAAATCCTTGCACCGGCCCTGGCTGTGAGCCTGACACACACGCTGGCAGGCAACTGCAATTAGATTACAGAGGGAAAAAAAAAAGCAGACTGATGTACTAGCCCTAAAATGGGGTTTTTGGGGTGCTGTCAGTATATTAGGAAGAGCGGATGTAGCTAAACTCAATACAGTGTATACATATATATACAACACCTGGGATGCATATATATCCTCTACACACTGTAACTCTAACTGACTAGCCTGCCTGATCTATCTAACTCCAAAAAATGACACTCTCTCTCTCTCTCTGTCTCTCTCTGTAAACAACCGCAACACACATTAGATTACAGAGGAAGAAAAAAAAAGACCTAAAAAGGGCTTTTTGGGGTGCTGTCAGGACGCTGTCCTCACAGCAGAGATCAGATGAGTCTTTTAGGATTGGAGTGGATACTGAATACACTGGCCTAGCGATCTATTTCCCTATTAAATTAGCAGCAGCTACACTGTCCCTCCTCTCACTAGGACTGCAGCTTCAGAATGAATCTAAAATGGATGCTGTCCAGGAGGTGGGAGAGTCTGGGAGGGAGGGTATGCTGCTGATTGGCTGGAATGTGTCTGCTGACTGTGAGGTACAGGGTCAAAGTTTGCTCAATGATGACGAATAGGGGGCGGATCGAACATCGCATATGTTTGCCCGCGGCGGCGAACCTGAACACGCTATGTTCGCCGGGAACTATTCGCCGGTGAACAGTTCTGTACATCTCTACTTCTTAAAATATGGGATGATGCTCTCGAAGCAGCAGACGAAGGAGAATCTTGTATTCTGGTACTGTTAGACCTAAGCGCAGCTTTTGATACAGTAGACCACAAATTGTTGCTGACTCGCCTAGCTGAAGTAGCTAGAGTGCCAGACTCAGATTTACTCTGGTTCTCCTCCTTTTTGGAAAACCGATCACAAATAGTGAAACTAGGTCCGTTCACTTCTGAAAAACACATGGTGTCATGCGGAGTCCCTCAGGGGTCTCCCTTGTTGCCTGTACTATTCAATATCTATCTCCGCCCCCTCCTCAAAATCATCAGTAACCAGAATGTACTCTACTATTACTACTCGGTTGACACCCAACTCTACTTTTGCATCAGCATTAAAAAGGATCATTATCTCGACTAGAGAAATGCCTTACTTTGAAAGAAAACTGGATGATGGAGAGTTACCTTAAACTCAATGGCTCAAAGACAGAACTTCTTCTGCTCAACGCCAACTGAAAGAGACTTGCCACGACAACATGGACACCCCCGCCCATTTTGGGACAAACCATCACCCCTAGCACCAAGGTCAAAAGTCTCAGAGTCAGTTTTGACTCCGACATGACAATGGATGCACAAATAGGCTCAGTAGTCAGCGGATCCCACCATCTGCTGCGCCTGCTACGTAGGCTCATTCCCTTTATCCCAAAAGAAGACATAGCAGTTGTGGTGGAAACGATAATCAACTCCAGACCCGACTATGCATACGCCCTTTACCTCGGACTCCCAAAGTACCAAATCGCTTGTCTACAAGTGGTCCAAGATATGACGGCAAGACTTGTAACTGGAAAAAAAACCTGGGAATCAATCTCTCCCTCCCTGAGATCCTTTTACTGGTTGCCAGTAAAAGACAGAATTATGTTTAAGGGACTTTGCCTGATGCACAAATGTGTTCAAGGAAGTGCCCCCCAATATCTATGTGAAAAATTAAAATGTCACAACCCTAATCGCATCCTCCGTTCTACTAACCAAAATCTACTCCAGATACCCAAGGCCAAAGGAAAACGAAAATTTGCAGTCCAAGGACCTAGACTGTGGAACGCTTTACCAACCAGCATCCAAACGGAAGTGAATCACCAGGCCTTCAGAATTTTTTTTAAAACCCATCTATTCTGAAAGAAAAATATAGTAGGGAATGGATACCAAGCTCCCTTCAGTTCACAGGTGTTGCGCTACACAAGTTTTTCACTCACTCACTCACTTATAAAAGTGTGCCTGCCCTCTGCTCCAATTCCTTCTGAAGTCCCAGCCGGGCCTTTAAGAGCGTGCTTCCCTTGAACGCTCAGTACTGCATCTTCTGTGCTGGGGTCTCTTCTGACCGAACAGACACCTATCCTGGGGTAGGAAGATCAACTTCCCACCCATTTCCCAGACTATGGTGCTATCTAACCTGTTGCCAAATAACAAGGACCCCTTAAAGGGGATCCTGCACCAGGCTTGTTTGGATGCTGGATCGGCAAACCAAGGACTTAACCATAAGGCGTGCTTAGCCGTGACAGAGGATAGCATCGCATGGGTCAGCAGGTGGATAAGGTCAATAGAAGCCTCCCCAGGAAGGCCGTTGCCAGCTTCAGCTGCTGGACTGCCAAACCTCTGGCCAGCTCTTTTAAACGCCTCTGAGTATGAATTCCACGTTCTCTGTCCATGCTTCCGTAGCCTTGGACATGGCCAGGGTGGGTTTACAAGTCATACCGGCAAGCCCAATAAATTCCCTTGAGGTCTTGGTCTATTCTCCTCTTGAGTCCATCCTTGAAGGATACAGCATCCTCTAAAGAAAGAGTGATGTGTTTAGCCAAACGCATCAATGCTGGGTCTACGAGGGGAGCGTTTTTCAGATGTTTCACTTCCTCTGCCTTAAAGGGATATAATCTGGATGTTGTGCTGGGTCTTCCCACTTAAGGGCCCCTTTGACCGCTTTGACTAGTGGGGAAACAAGAGTGAAGTCAAAGCCTCTGACAAATTTGTCTCCCTCTAACTCACTGTCTGAAGATCCAGGAGATGCGTCATAAGGCTGGAATGGGCCCGGATCCTCCTAGGCCTCGTCAACCAGGGAGCTAGATAGGGTGGTGGACTGACTCCATGTGCAGGTTGTACCCCACTCCTTTAGGGATTGCTGCACCACACGCTTAATAAGAGACTCCACCTGTTGGTTTTCCATCTCTTTTTCCCCGACCACCCGGCATAATATGGATCACACAGTGATTTGTTCTCTGGGACCCGAGTCCCACATACCCAGCAGGCACTGCGATCAGAGCAGCTGTCATGGCGGTGGGTGCAATGTTTAGAGGAGGAATGGGAGCATCTCCTCAGCTGGTGGTTCCTTAGAGGAGAGACAAGTTTGAAGCTGGAAGAGGAATGATGTTGATGTTGCTGTTGTGGCCTGGCAAGGTCTCCGTCGCTCCTGTCCAGGTTGAAAATCTGACCTAGAGGAGCTGAACAAAATAAAAGGGAGGGTAGGGAAAGAACAGAAGCATGTTATTAGGACACCTGTCCATCCACCAGCAATCCTGGCCCCTCTTCCCTCACATACCTTGAGCATGAGGACTGGCTGCATGAAGGCGGTAATATGTCAATGGCACCTCCAAAGAAAACTGGGCAAAAATATCCCACAGGGACAGGGAGGAAGAGAGACAAATGGTGACCAGAAAAAAAGAGAAAGTCAGGTTACTGTCTCATTAAAGGCTGCCATTGACCGAAAAGGCACAGACCAGAGCTAGTGCTTACCTTCCACAGAATTCCCAGGGTTTGGGGAAGCTGTCACACACTGCCCGCAGGAGATCCCACAGAAGCAGTGGCTGGCAGGCTATTTATATTCCCCACCTGGATGAAGTCACTGGCGTGTCCCCCACTTGCGCCTGGGCTGTCTTAACTCGAAGTCCAGAGTCTGTGCGGCCGCCGGGTCTTCCAACTGAGCTGCGCATGTGCGAACCAAGCTTTTGAATCACCCAAGGCCTTTCGAATGCGCAGAAGCTCACTGCAGCCGAGACCCGGAAGAAAGACAGTGTTCTGGAATGCAAAAGCGCTCCAGGGGCCATGAGGGGCCAAAGGAAAGGAACCAGGGGATATGGATGCAACAAATCACTGCCATGGAGATACTCTGAAGGACGCCTGACCTTGCCAGCCATGCTGCACTTCTCCTCCTGAGCATTCGCAGGCTGCCCCCCACCACAGGGGCATACATGCCTGAAGTCACTCACCCGCCAGTGGCTGGGCCCTGGGCTTTCCACACCACTCCGTAGGTATGCCATTGGCCCGCTCGGGGCTCATTCGTCTGGTTTTGGACGTGAGGAAAACGTAAGTGCATAATATGTAGGTCCAAAGAGGAGGACAAAAAAGAAACGCAGTCTCTAATGGTGAACTCAAATTTATGGGAGTGGGATCCTATAGCATTGGAGAGGAGGCGGGGTTAACCCACACGTAGACTGCCATGGAGTCTGTCAGGAAAAGTAAAACATTTTTTCCCATTGATTATCAAATCCCACTGAATGCTTTTTTCAACCAACTTTTTTCAAATGTTGTGTGAATTAACACTGAAATGTAAATGTTAAAATAAAATAAGTTTGAATATTAAAAATTGAAACTTGGGCAAGTGTTAGGGAAAAAATAGGTAAATTGATTTTTAAAATGATTAATAAATACACCCCTTTAAATTAAAATATCACCAAACACCATAATTTTGGAGGTGATGAAATGTGCATGGCTTCTTTATCAAGGCAATATTTGACTTCTTAGTAGACATGTGCATTCGATTTAGTCCGAATGCATTTTCGTTCGAAATTCAGGTATTTTCGTTATCGTTTTAACAAACGAAATCGAATGCACAGAATACGAAAACCGAAAGATCCGACATAAACAAATGCTTTATTTTCGTTTTCGTTGGTCGAATGTGCCTAACCTTAACTCTATTAGTCCAAGATTATTCTACATAGAGAGGAAAGATTCGACATTATAGAGAGAAAATATTCGACATTATAGAGAGTAAATATTCGACATTAGAGAGAAAAAAGATTCGACATAGAAAGAAAATATCTCTGCTGGAATTTGGTGGGGGAAGTAAAATAAAAATAATGATGATGATGAATGTTATTGGCTGATTGTAACCAAAGAGGAGGAGCAGTAAAATAGCTAGAACTAACTTGACAATTCAACATGAACGACGAAGCATCGAAAAACATACAAACGTTGAATCTGTCATTGAAGGCTTATGGGGCCAGATCCTCAAAAGAGATACGCAGACTTAACTGCTGTTCAGTCTGTGTCTAACTTTGGAAACGATCCTCAAAAGGCTTTTTCCAAAGTTAGGCAGAAGATCAGGCATGTGTAATTGAATTACACTGCCGAATCTTAGGATGCAGTACCGCATCCGCCGCTGGGGGCATTTCGAGTCGAAATGCCGTTGCTAGTATGCAAATTAGCACATCCACAAAGCTTTCCAGCTTCGTTTTTTCGCCGTAAGTGTTATTTTGCAAGTGTAAAACTAGGGCTGATGTTACAAAGTGTAAACTAGTCACACCATGTAAAAGCCCATTCCAGCGACGGCATTTGGTATGCATTCCCGAGGGAGAACTCCACGGCAATTTGTAAAGACAAAACCGGCATGGGTTCCCCCCCAGGAGCATACCAGGCCCTTAGGTCTGGTATGGGTTGTAAGGGGACCCCCCTACGCCGAAAAATCGACGTAGGGGGTCCCCCTACAATCCATACCAGACCCGTATCCAAAGCACGCTACCCGGCCGGTCAGGAAGGGAGTGGGGACGAGCGAGCGCCCCCCCCCCCCCTCCTGAGCCGTGCCAGGCCGCATGCCCTCAACATGGGGGGGTTGGGTGCTCTGAGGCAGGGGGGCGCACTGCGGGCCCCCCCACCTCAGAGCACCCTGTCCCCATGTTGATGAGGATAGGACCTCTTCCCGACAACCCTTGCCATTGGTTGTCGGGGTCTGCGGGCGGGGGCTTATCGGAATCTGGGAGTCCCCTTTAATAAGGGGGCCCCCAGATACCGGCCCCCCACCCTAAGTGAATGGATATGGGGTACATCGTACCCCTATCCATTCACCTGTAGGCAAAAAGTTAGTTAGTAAACACACAACACAAGGCTTTTTAAAATATTTTATTATTCTGCTCCGGATGCCCCCCCTGTCTTCGTTATTAGCTCAATTAGCAGGGGGGGCTTCTTCCGCTCTCCGGGGGTCTTCCACTCTCCGGGGGTCTTCTCCGCTCTCCGGGGGGGGCTTCTCCGGACTCCGGGGGGCTTCTTCCATCTTCTCCCCTCTTCCGCTGTTGACTCGGCGAACCCCGGTTCTTCTGCAGATGTCCGGGGCCTTCTTCTTCAGCGCTGGCTGCCTGCTATCTTTGTGTGTTAGCTCGATTTCAAACAGGCAGCCAGCGCGGTCTTCTGTGACGTCAGGGTCTTCTCTTCCCTTCTTCCGATGTTGACTCGTCGCCTGTTGTCGCTGTAATGATGGAAGCGCGCCTTGCATCCCATTTATATAGGCATCACCGTCCCATCATGCTCCGGCAGGTACCCACGTGGTGGGTGCACGTGGGTAGGCACCCACCACGTGGGTACCTACCGGAGCATGATGGGACGGTGATGCCTATATAAATGGGATGCAAGGCGCGCTTCCATCATTACAGCGACAAGAGGCGACGAGGCAACATCGGAAGAGGGGAGAAGAACAGAAGAGAAGAAGGTGACGTCACAGAAGACCGAAGACCGCTCCGGCTGCCTGTTTGAAATCGAGCTAACACACAAAGATAGCAGGCAGCCAGCGCTGAAGAAGAAGGCACCGGACATCTGCAGAAGAACCGGGGTTCGCCGAGTCAACAGCGGAAGAGGGGAGAAGATGGAAGAAGCCCCCCGGAGTCCGGAGAAGCCCCCCCCGGAGAGCGGAGAAGACCCCCGGAGAGTGGAAGACCCCCGGAGAGCGGAAGAAGCCCCCCCTGCTAATTGAGCTAATAACGAAGACAGGGGGGGCATCCGGAGCAGAATAATAAAATATTTTAAAAAGCCTTGTGTTGTGTGTTTACTAACTAACTTTTTGCCTACAGGTGAATGGATAGGGGTACGATGTACCCCATATCCATTCACTTAGGGTGGGGGGCCGGTATCTGGGGGCCCCCTTATTAAAGGGGACTCCCAGATTCCGATAAGCCCCCGCCCGCAGACCCCGACAACCAATGGCAAGGGTTGTCGGGAAGAGGTCCTGTCCTCATCAACATGGGGACAGGGTGCTCTGAGGTGGGGGGGCCCGCAGTGCGCCCCCCTGCCCCAGAGCACCCAACCCCCAGATGTTGAGGGCATGCGGCCTGGCACGGCTCAGGAGGGGGGGGGCCGCTCGCTCGTCCCCACTCCCTTCCTGACCGGCCGGGTAGCGTGCTTTGGATACGGGTCTGGTATGGATTGTAGGGGGACCCCCTACGTCAATTTTTCGGCGTGGGGGGGTCTCCTTACAACCCATACCAGACCTAAGGGCCTGGTATGCTCCTGGGGGGGAACCCATGCCGGTTTTTTCTTTGAAAATTGGCATGGAGTTCTCCCTCAGGAATGCATGCCGCTGTCATTTTTTTTTTTTTTCCGACGCAACTTTTTTAAGCCGTCGCGATCCTCAAAACTCGGCGTAACGTAACTTCGCGCATGCGCAGTACGGCCGGCGCGGGAGCGCGCCTCATTTAAATGGGACTCGCCCCATTTGAATAGGAACGCCTTGCGCCGGCGGAATTTTAGTTACACAGCCTGAAATTTCTAGATAAGTGCTTTGTGGATCGGGCACTTAGGTAGAAACTTTAAGGCAGTGTAACTTAAATGGGATTTTTTAAGTTACGCCAGGTTTTTGTGGATCTGGCCCATGGTGTCTGTTGATAGTTTTAAGAAGATTTGACGGAGCAGCTAAACTGTACAACGCTGCAATCATACATTTTGGGTCAAATGCTCAACCCATAGGCTATAGAAGAATTCGAATGTTGGTTGATAAGTAATAATAATTAATAAATATAAATTTTTCTAGTAATACAACATTAGATCTCTACTATAGCTAGCTTGTAGGCGGAACATTCGACCGGAAAAGTATGATTGCAGCGTTGTACAGTTTCGCTGCTCCGTCGAATCTTCTTTGAACATTCGACAGACAGTCAGACACCATAAGCCTTCAATGACAGATTAAACCTTAATTTGTTCAGATTTTCAGACGAATGCAATTTCCAACGAAAAACAAAATGAATAAAAACGAATTTCGGGAGTAACGAAATTCCGAAACAAAATATGTGTGCACATGTCTACTTCGTTTAATTTAGTCCCTCCTTTCCATAGTTTAAACTGAGATACCCAGTCTTTTTTTTTACCTGGAACAAGGAATTTTATTGAAACAAAGAAAGTAAGGGCAATACGAAACATATGAGAGAGGTCTCATACTTTTAAAGGAACCATGACTGGTCTCATCACCGCAGCAAGACTTTCATTATCAAAATAAAAAATTAAAAACAACTTGGTAAAGGTGACTCACCATACATAAAATTGTAATTTGTCCATACAGGATGTTTCTGATCAGCACTTTTAGTTGTGGTCACTTCTGAATATTAATAGGCCTTGAAGCTGTCACATCCCAATAATAATGTACCCAAAATACTACATGGAGTATACACCCTTATCTATGGGAGGATTTTAAAGGCAGTACTACAAATCAGTTTAAAACAGAGTTGTTATTGTAGCGCCTGGCTATTTTCAGAGCCGGTGATATTGTAAATTTAGGGGGAGTTCAGAGAGGTAGTTGGCTCTGAACCTGTTTATTTTGGTTAAATTTGGGGCCTCTGCTCCAGCTTTGGCTGTACTGTGTGTGCATACTGTCATTATCTGGGGAGTGTTCCCACCCCAGGCCGATAGGTGGCAGCAGTAGGGTCAAGTGCAGTTGAATATTTCCTCCCAGCAGCCTATCAGGAGGGTTTTCTGCCTCTCTGTGCATGCTGGGGAGGGGTATTTAAAGGGCAGACACCATTGATTCGAGGGCGCTGTGTTCCCGCCCTTAAGCTGGGCAGTCATCATGCCCCCCCGTGTGTGGCCTTCCTGGCCGGGGTGTGCGCGTGTGTGTCGCAGTGTTCCTGGCTCTGGGACCACGTTGGTTCGGAGCACATTCATCTAGCTTGTGGATCCAGTCGGTCGACTGGGTCTATAATTTGCCAGATGGTCCTGGGCTGTCCGTCCAATTGGAGGAAGCTGACTGATGAGGAACCTGTCCGGGAGATACCGAGCATGAGGCTGGTGTTTCTGAAGAGGCCTGTCTATTCATCGGAAGACACTTTGGTTCTGAGAGGCTGGACGTTGGTCGCCTATCAGTTGCTGATTTAACTAAAAGCTATGTGAAGGAGAACCGGGTGCTGAATCCAGTCAAGATGAATTTTGGACCGCAATTGTCTCCAATCTTCAGGAGGGTCTGTGGCAGAGACTTAATCCTATTCATCCAAGTAACACTCTGGCTGCCAGGCTGGTGAGAGAGGCCTGTCCAGATGCACTATACTCACTCTGGCTAGAGTGGCAAAGTAAATTTGTCATTAGAAGCAGGACTGTTTCCATCTCCAGTTGCACCTGAATTAGCTGTCTTCTATTTTGCTATCCCTTCTCCTTCCTGCTATTTGTCGTTTTTACCCGGCTGGGTAATAAAAGCACAGAAAAGACACCTAGCGTGTGGACATTGACTTTACTGCAGCTCTCATCCAGTACCCCAGATGGCGGAGATACAGAGGTAACGTGCCACCCAAAACAAACCAGCAGCTCCTTCGGGGGTAGTGCTACATTATTACAAAATTACATTTCTTAAAAGTCAAACATTTTAAAAGAATATGCCAACCATACATTAACCTTTCCCAAGAAAACTGGGTTTGGTATTCAAAACAGATTGTGCACAATTCTGTTCATTGTTGAGTTCAGCAGTACATCTATTAAGTAGATCCTTCACACACTCTTTTGAATACCAAACCCAGTTATATGGGGAAAGGTTAATGTATGGTTGGCATATTCTTTTAAAATGTTTGTCTTTTAATGAATGTAATTCTGTAATAAAAACGTTGTTTTAAACTATATTTGTAGTACTGCCGTTAAAATCCCACCATATATAGGGATGTGTATTCCATGTAGTTTAGAGCTAAGGTGTTGTATTCTGAGGCAGAATTTGGTCTCTGTAAAGCCATTCCTTTGTCATTGCACCAAGAAGTCTAGATACTGGGAAAATTGCAATTTTCTCATTCTGGAAAGGTATGTTGTCTTTTTCCCAGGTAAGACAAAGCAAGTGTCTTGATCACGGTAATTAAGGAGCTTGGCGATAAATGGACATAGCGGAGCTCTTTGAGGTGGAGGTTTAGCCACCAAAAGGCAGCTGGGTCTGAGCACCCTGCTCCCTGTAGTTATAATTGAGCAGAGATCTTCTGTAATGGCGGAATGGTATCTTCCACACTGCCAAATGGACCACAGATTCTTTGCTCTGATCTTAGAGCTTCTGCAGGTCTTGCTGGATCAGAGAGATGTCCACCTTGACTTCTTCTATTTTCATAGTGAGAGATGTCTAAAAAGAGGATATGGCCTCCAGCACCTTTACAGTGTCGTCGACGACCAGGTCTGTCTCACTGTAAGAAGCTCTGCCATTTTGCCCTGCAGGGTCCCACTCCTGCTGCCTTTCTCCAGTTTGCAGCACATATTTGGAGGTTTGCGTGGTGGGGACATGATAAATAGTAACACCGGAGTATTCCAAAATAGCTAGGAGTAGCTGATGAGAGTGAAGGGACTCAGCATTCTGTGTGAAGGATAATAGATGCAGAGCTCCTCTTTTAAGCGTATTATTCCATGCTGCTTCAGGCCACACCACATGCCCAACCTTTTCAACTTTATTTTATGTAGAGGGCGATAGAATGTCTGTCAGTTTTCCTGTTTTCTTTGACCACCCCTCACTTGCTGCTATGCGGACCACAAAGAAAGTGACACAAATGAGGATACATATAGGAAAAATTCTCTCTGAGATTCTCTCAGTTTTCTATTTTGCCCCATATAAAATATGAATTGCAGTTTGTGTCCTCACTAGAGATTTTGCCTTAAAGGGTCACTAAAGGAAAAAACATGTGTTGCTGAAATGACTGTTTACAGGGTATAGAGACATAAAAGTTAACTGATTCCTTTTAAAAATGATTAAAAATAGATTAAATTCAATCATATAATGTGCCTTTAGTTTCACTTTCGGTTTTAAACTGGTTTCATGTTTCTGTGAAGTAAAGAGACCCACAGAACAAAAAAATCCAGGGCAGTGTTTTGTTTTTAAAATGAATCTGATTGGTTCTGTTAAGTTTTAGACACACAGTAATGACATCTTAGACCACCGTGAAAAGCTCCCAGTACTGTGGTTATAAGGAGCCAGACAAGCAGGAAGTGTGGAGATCACAGCAGAATTACAGCTACTTCAAAGCAAAAACGAACAATGAGGACATGAAACCAGGACTGCAGTAAGGTAAAGGAAGCTATTTAGCTAAAAATGTTTTTTCCTTTAGTGATCCTTTAATTCATGTGCTGGCAACTTCATGTATAGTTATAGGATTTTGTGTAAACACACAAATCCTAACCTGATAAGACAAAAACTTTGCTCCACCCCTCTCTCTCCTCATTGGCTCACTGGCTGTTATTGACAGCAGTGTGGGCCAATGAGGAGGGGGATCATCCAGAGAGCCAAGGCTCTCATGCACATCGTTGGATTGAGATTGGGCTCAGGCAAGTATTAGTGGGGCTGGGGGGGGGCTGTTGCACCCAGAAGTTTTTTATCTTAATGCATAGATGTAAAAAACCTTCTGCCTTTAGAGTCACTTTAAGCGCTTGAGGACCAGCCACCACAGTTATACTGTGGCAGGTTGGCTCCCCTGGGCGAGCGGTTGTAGCTGTACATTGGCCGCTTTACGATTACTAGGGGCACACAGAACAATGATTGGTCTCCTCCCCAGGCAGTCTTATCCCCCCACAGTTAGAATCACTCCCTGGGACACACACTTAACCACTTGATGGTCCCTAGCATTAACCCCTTCCCTGCCAGTGATATTTATACAGTAATCAGTGGCTATTTTTAGCACTGATTGCTGTATAAATGTCAGTGGTCCCAAAAAATTGTCAAAACTGTGTTATTTGCTGCAAATGTTGCAGATCGCAGATTGCTGCCATTACTAGTAAATATATATATATATATATATATATATATATATATATATATATATATATATAATAAAAATGCCATAAATCTATCCCCCTTTTGTAGACACTATGGGCCAGATCCACAAACGAATTACGCCGGCGTATCTATGTATACGCCGCATAATTTTTAAAATTCCCTGTCGTATCTGTGTTTTGTATCCACAAAACAAGATACGACTGAATCTGGGCTCGATCCGACAGGCGTACATCTTAGTACGCCGTCGGATCGTAGGTGCATATTTACGCTGGCCGCTAGGTGGCGTTTCCGTCGAATTCCGCATTGAGTATGCAAATTAGGTAGATACGGCGATCCACGAACGTACGTCCGAATTTTGAGAATGTTACGTTGTTTGCGTAAGTCGGACGGAAGAATGCACCGCGCTACGTGGATCTGCCCCTATAACTTTTGTGCAAACCAATCAATATACTGTACGCTTATTGTGATTTGTTTTTTACCAAAAATATATAGAACACATCGGCCTAAACTGAGGAATATACATATATATATATATATATATATATATATATATATATATATATATATATAATTGGGGTTATTATAGTAAAAAGTAAAACAAAAAATCTAAATTGACGCTCTTTTTTTTGTTTATAGCGCAAAAAAGTAAAAAACGCAGAGGTGATTAAATACCACCAAAAGAAAACTCTATTTATGGACATCAATTTTGTTTGGGTACAGTGTCACACGATTGTCAGTTAAAGCAATGCAGTGTCATATCGCAAAAATGGCCTGGTCATTAAGGGGGCAAATGATCCAGGGCTTAATTGGTTAAGTAATAACACCTCACATCAAACAAATTCTAGGGGTTGCTTAGACTTTTAAAAAGCTGAATTATAAATTAATTTGTATATGTATAATTTAGAACAGTGTTTTACATTGTTTTGTGCAGAGAAAAAAGCAAGATTATGAAAATGGAATATGACTTTCATACCATTATATGGAAATATGTTTTCATTACTATACTATTCTACAGTAAACATTTATTTTAAAAACAAAGAGTTATTTTTGTGTTCTTCTAATTCCTTCTTTATTTTCTAAATTGGAGGTTTAACATTGAGTTCCTGTGATTTTGTGCATTTCCTAAATAAAAATGTAAAAGTATACTAATAATTCTTTATTATTCTAATACAGTCTGCCAAATTCTTCCTTTAGTATATTTTTTATGACTTAATTTAATTTGTATATGTCAGATAGCTTTTAATTTTTTTTAAACTTTAGGTTTACAAGCCAAACTTAACATGTTTGAAAACAATAATTACCTGCTATGAGAAAATCTATGTTTATCAAAATCTCTTTCAACTTTTTTTTCAAATACAGTAAAGTTTCAAAGACTCATTTTGCCTTGTTTTGTTCTTTTAGAAATATGTGATTATTTCTAAAGAAACTAACCATAGTTTTGATACTCAACACAAAATACATCAATGTCAAGTTGTATGTGTGTTTTGTTCTAGCACTACAGACAGTTAAGCTAGCTGTTTAATAAAACTTTTATGATGGAAAATACAAG
This sequence comes from Rana temporaria, assembly GCF_905171775.1. Classification (NCBI taxonomy): domain Eukaryota; kingdom Metazoa; phylum Chordata; class Amphibia; order Anura; family Ranidae; genus Rana; species Rana temporaria. Next base: position 227,028,059 of record NC_053493.1, read on the forward strand.
ATAAACAACATTTACTGCAGTAGATATTTTAATTGATGTTTTCAGTTTTTGTTTTGACTAAAAAAGATTAGCAGCAGTGAATAGCACATTTCACTTAGCTGAGGTTTCATTTGAATCTGGGTTTAGATACATTTCATGGTGCACCAATCAACTACAATTCTACAATTTTGCATCTCATTAAAACAAGAAGACCAGACCATTAACCGACAAAAATGCCAAATGCCGTGTGGGTTGTTAGTGGGTAAAAAAAATAATAAACCAAAACAAAAACATATGGAGACTACTATGCTCTGGGTGATTTATGTGCATTGTAGCATTTGTTGAAGTTTGGTGCAGTCATCTTACCTTTGTCTTTTTTTTTCTATTCTGAACAAATATTTGTTTCAGCATGACTTGCTTTCTGTATGGCAGGGTCTGTTTCATGAATCACCTGTTGGCATTACAATGCTCTGATATGAGAAGCTGCAGTGTCAGTATTCCTTTAACAGTGGGTAACCCCTTAGGGGTTTTTCTCATCTACCAAACAGAAACAACTATTGCATTGCCTTTTTTTGACAGCTTAGGTAACTCCAGCAGCTGCAGTTTGAATTAGGAAGGTTCGTTTTTTAATTACTACATGGCTTGAGGATAATGATGATATACATGCAGGTTTTTTTACCTCCTTTTTGTAAGGCTGCTAAGATATCTAAAGCCCCGTACACACGGTCGGACTTTTGCCCAACCAACTTCAAAATCCGGCACTTTTCGTATTTGTCCGACCGTGTGTACGTTCCATCGGACCAACTTTTTTGGCTTCAATCGGACAAAAAGTTGGGTCTGTGAACGGACCAACTTTCTGTTCCGAAAAGTCCGATTGTGCAAAGTGCGACCGTGTGTACAGCAAACCATCGGACTTTTAGAACAAAGTACAAATGCGCATGCTCAGAACCAATGTTAAACTCAACCAACAATAGCAGAAGTTAACCAAAGGGTGGCGGTAAAGAGCAAGTAAAACCACGTGATGTTGGGAAAGTGTTAGAAAAGTTTGCAGAAAAGTCCGAGCGTGTGTATGCTATGGGTGTGATCGGACAAATCAATTAAGTCAAAAATCCAAGGGAAATTTTGTTGGATGTCCGACCGTGTGTACGAGCCTTAAGATGTAAGATCCTGCAGAGTTTACCTGTAATGCAAGTATTTTTAGCACTTCCAAAGGAGTGTGTGTTTCCCTATGATGTTTAAGCTAGAAGCTCACTCTAGAAGAGTGGTACACAATTGAAAAGAAGGACAGAGCAGCAGAATGTCCTAGTGGTCAGTACTTCTACCTTGCAGCACTGGGTTGCTCAGCTCAAACCACAACCAGGACACTTCTACATGCACTGCAGGATGTCAGATTAGGCACTTATGAGGAAGAGGTTTTCCAGCACAAGGAGTCACCTATTTGGTTGATGTGGCCTTAATGAGTTTAGCCGTATGCATGGAGTTGGAGGATGTGGTGTCCTTCAAGGGTATACTCAATCAAGATGATTGGGTGTGTACTTGTGGGGTGCAACATCTTCTGGTGGTAACTTTATGTGTTGGTCTTGTCCCTGGGTAGTATATACAGTATATCTACAGTTGCATCATGTGAACCTGCCCTAACCCTTGCCTCTCTTCCAATGCAATGTATGTTGGAATGCAGACACGGTTGTCTCACTTGTCAGAGTTATTCTTTAGGGTAGAAATAATATTCTACCCTAAAGAATCTCTGACAAGTGGGACAACCGTGTCTGCATTCCAAGAGTTTAAACTGTCCTCTTCAATGGCTAACTTAATTTGATAGCAAAGAACTGGGATTGCATTTAGTCTGGCCTCATAGTAAATGTCTGCCAAATGAAAGAAGGCTGATGTTTAATAGTTAGTATCTAGCTAGAATCTAGCTCCACTTCTGGGGTGCGAGGTTGCTTACTGGTCTTGCTCAGATTGTGCCACCCATACATACCTTTGGGTATCCGGTTGCTCCTCTTTTGATAGGAGAGTACAGATTTGGTCTTGGATGATTGAACCCTCAGGACAAGCATTTCAGGCCATGTTGGAGAATTAGTCACGTTCTGACCTCTGACTGTGCTAGGAGGAATCATTTGCTGTAGGAACAATAGACAATTTCTGCTAAGTCAATAGACAGGTTTAACCAATGTCAAATCTTACTGTCTCTAGGGACAGAAATAAAAATTCCAGTAGATGTGGTTTTAAGTTGAGTACTATCATTTCTCAGAGGGATGCCTATTTCCAGTTCCTGGAGCTGTGTTCTCTGATTTAACTATTTCTACATGGGTCAAGACATTATGCAGCATACATCTGCTGGTTGGATTCTCGATCCACCCCATCTCTAGACAGGGATCCCTGTCAAGAATACAGAAGGAGTTCTCAGAAACCTTCAAGAGGTTGGCTGACTAGTCTTTCACAAAGGGTCATCTGACTCCTATAGAAAGTCTTTGTATCTGAGAGCTTAATTTATAATGGTTCAGGATACATTGTTTTTGTCACTAGAGCATACTTGTGGTAAGACCCTGGGTTATCCCGGCTTTCCTCTCTTCACCTGTCAACACCTCAATGCCTAATGATCAGGACCGTGATCTTTACGACATAACCTTATGGGTAGTGGGGCTGCCAAAAGCAGCAGTGGGAGTCATTTAAATGATTATTCTGGAAGGTCACCACCCCAAAACGCTATACAAAAAAAAGAAAAAAGGTAAATGGGTGTTCGAGGGTAACCAGCCAATATATACATATATCTTGTAAACAGAATTAAGTAAAGCAATGGGTCTATAATTGTCAGGGAGGGAATGATCCTTACCAGGTTTTGGGATCATGGAGATGTGGGTATGAAGAAATTGGGGATGGAATATAGTGCCTTTGAGCAACAAAGTGAATAGGGATATTAGGTGTGGGCTTAAAATCAGGAGGAAAGTTTTATAATATGAGTAAGGCAGACCATCTTGGCCAGGGGATTTATGAGTTTTGATGTTTTTGACTACTTCAGCTAATTCTTTGGGGGTGACCACAGAGTTCAAGGATGAAAGATGTTGTAGAAAGAAATGTTTGGACAGCCGCACTCTGGAAAAACCTTCTTGGTTGCCTTTTATTGGTAAAAGTATTCAAACACCACACATCACAGCAAAGACAGGGGCATACAGCTGACATTTCACACTATCAATCAGTGCTTACTCATAGCTAGCATGTAAGAAAATGCACAAAAAATATATAGTATCAAACAAAACACCATGTGATCAACATCAACCAATAATACAGACTTCCCAATTGAATGATGGGTGTGGACACACTTATGGGTGTGGACACACTTGAAAACCATACTACACCAGCTTAAAGGATCACTAAAGGATTTTTTTTTAGCTAAATAGCTTCCTTTACCTTACTGCAGTCCTGGTTTCATGTCCTTATTGTTTGTTTTTGCTTTGAAGTTGCTGTAATTCTGATGTGATCTCCACACTTCCTGGTTGTCTGTTTCCTTATAACCACAGTACTGGGAGCATTTCACTGTGGTCTAAGCTGTCATTACTGTGTGTCTAAAACTTAACATAACCAATCAGATTCATTTTAAAAACAAAACACTGCCCTGGATTTGTTTGTTTTTGTTCTGTGTGTCTCTCTAGTTCACAGGAACATGAAACCAGTTTAAAAGTGAAACTAACCCGCAGGCACATTATATGATTGGTTTTTATCTATTTGTAATTATTTTTTTAAAGGAATCAGTTCATTTTTATGTCTCTATACCCTGTAAACAGTAATTTCAGCAAAATAAAATGTTTTCCTTTAGTGACCCTTTAACCATTTGAAACAAAGGACTGTGAACTAGATGTGAAAATAAAGGAAAATCCTTTTAATGTGTGCATGGGAAATGAATAGAATGTGAAAATGAAGTGGTGAAATGAAAATAAATGAACTGTGTTGATATTATGGTGACATAGTGTAATAAAATTAAATTAAATATGGTTGAATGAAATTAGATTAAATCCAAATATATGTGATTGTAAATTTATACAAAAAGAGTAAAGTATATATATGTTAAAATGAAGGTCTGTTCCATAGGGACAATATAGACACACTTAGGCCTCGTACACACGTCCGTGGACCAGTTTCAGAGGACAGATCCGATCGTGTGTACAGGCTAGCGGACAGATTTCCAGCGGACAAAAGTTTCTTAGCATGCTAAGAAACTTGTCCGCTGGAGAGCTGTCCGTCGGACATGTCCGCTGGTTAGTACGTCTAACCAGCGGACCGAAATCCCACGCATGTGTCAAATTGATTCGACGCATGCGTGGAAGCATTGAACTCGCTCGATAGAGAACGTCGGTGTCGTCTACGTCACCGCGTTCTCTGTCCGCTGGGATTTTGGTTTGATGGTGTGTACAACCATCAGACCAAAATCTCAGAGCGGACATGTCCAATGAAAACGGTCCGCGGACTCTATAAGTTGCGGCGGCATATTGCAACTACGATACGCTACGCCTGCTTACATTTACACCGCCCTACGAGAATCTGGGCCTTTGTGTTTAGTGTAATGGCCTCATAGTTGTATGGATACAAGTCAAGATGCTCGATGATCTGGCTATATGATATAAATATCCTGACATATATATATAATGTCCAATGTGGCTAGTCTTTTCTGTTCCATTATGAAGAATATGAAAACTATAATAGAAAAAGAAAGGAAACAGAACAGAAAAAAGGACTTAATAACACTTATTTTTACTCAATGTTGTTTCTATTCTGAGAACAAGGCCCTCAATGTTAGTATTTGTATTATTGTTTTATTTTATTTTATGAGATCGTTGAGACTGCAAATGAACAGACGCACAGACCAGAGCCCAAATATATGCAATGTATTAATATAGTGTGACCTATATGGGATGATATGTCTGTGCGGAGAACAGTGCTGGCTCTCAATGACCCTAAACAAAAGATGAAAAGTAAAACCTAATAAATAAAATGATCCGAGAAAAAAAATGTGTATAAAAATAATATTTCTTTATGTTTGGTTGTTTGTTATATGTTATTAATAGTACTCGCAACATGGTTGGTATGTATTGATACACGTATCTATATTTAAAAACAACCCTATGTTCAGAAGGCGAAAGGACGTGAAAGAGAGTATACAAGGACAGATTAGCAAATGGAAAAAAGTTTTTTTGGAAAAACAGAAAAACTGTATGGAGAGGAGGGGAAGGTCCCATGAGGCAGCACAGGCGCAAGGTGCATGTGATCCTTAATCATAATAGTGGAAGACAATTGGGTGAGTGGCTCGATGGCCAATTGCAGCCGATGGTGACACAACTTCCTAGCTATCTCCAAGATACTAAATAGTTTTTAAACAAATTAGATGGATTTACATGGGATGATAGCTATAGGTGGGTCAACTGTGATGTAACTAGTTTATATTCCAGCATTCAACATCATTTAGGCATCTTAGCTGTGGCCAGTTTTTTGAAAGAGTCAGGTAGTTTTTCCTTGGTTTTACAGGAATTTATTTTACAAGTATTGGTGTATATTTTAACACACAATTTCTTCATATTCAACGGGGTCTACTATCTCCAGAGATGCGGGGCCTCGATGGGAGCCAAGTTTTCCCCCTCCCTGGCCAATCTCTACATGGGATGGTGGGAGAGGTCCAGCATCTTTGGACATAGTAGCCCCCGCCGTGCAGACACTTCATTTTTCTGTCGCTACATTGATGACCTCTTGTTTGTTACCTCTGACAAGTCAGCCAGTTTAGACAATTGGCTTTTTTTCTTAAATGATAATGACCTTAATTTAAAATTTACCGGCAACCTGCAGATCACCACCATTGATTTCCTGGAAGTTAAACTCACTGAAATCAATAGGCAGGTGTCCACAGGTCTTCATCGGAAAAGTACAGCAGGGAACGCTCTTCTTAGGGCTGATTCAGCACATCTGAATCACACCATCAGGGGAATACCCTTTGGCCAATGTTTACGGCTCAATTGCCTCTGCAGTGTCCTGGAAGAATTTGCTGAAGAAGCCAAAAAGATGACACTAAGGCCCAGATTCACATAGAACTGCGGCGGCGTAACGTATCGTAGATCGTATCGCCGTCGTATCTCTTTTGTGAATCTGGGCCTTAGATTTCAAGATAGAGGTTACCCAAGGAGTATCATAAATAGGGCCCTTTCCAAAGTACACACCATTCCCAGATCCTCGTTGTTACAGGATAAGAAAAAAGGAGATATTACATGTGACCAACTAGATGTATCTTTTAGTACTGTACCAATTTTCTCAACACCATACAGTTTAGAATTTAATAAAATCAGGAATATTGTCACAAAATATCTCCCTGTCTTGTACAACGACACAGTCTACCTAGAAATATTATCCAAAGGCATAAAAACAATGTCCCGCAGGGCACCAACATTGGGAGGCACCCTTTCTCCAAGTCTATTTCAGACCAAACTAACCAAAACCAATTGGTTACACTTTAAGGGTACCTTCAAATGTGGGACAAATGGATGTAACTACTGTCGTTATATTAAATTGGGGTCACATCTACATTCTGGAGCCAATGACAAAAGTTTTGAAATACAGCAATTCATCAACTGCAACACTAAATACGTTGTATATGTGATCAATTGTGATTCATGCAAAATACAATATGTGGGTCATACTATAAGAAGACTCAGGGACAGACTTTACGATCACCTATATGATATAGAAAAGAATCACAAAACCAATGTAGCACATCATTGGAACGCTGTACATTTAAAGGATACATCCAGCCTATTCATCCAAGGTATGGAAAAAATCATTGTTCCTACAAGAGGAGGGGATAGGTTCAGGAGTCTGTGCAGGCGCGAGGTCTATTGGATATTCTCCTTGGATACTCGTATACCGAGGGGGTTAAACTTTGATTGGGATGTCTTCCACTATTATGATTAAGGATCACATGCACCTCGTGCCTGCGCTGCCTCATTTCTTTTAACTGATGAGATTGACGTATATATTATTGATATTTGGCTAATATCCCATATCTAATCCCAAAGCTGGGATGCAAATGGAGAATTTTATGGTTATAATGAAATTACACCATGATCATTGATACCCACCTTAAAGCGGTGGTTCACCCTCCATAACAACTTTTTAGCATAAAATGAGGCATAGTAGCGCGAGCTACAGTATGCCCGTCTTTATTTTTTTATCCCCGTACTCACTGTGCACTCGTAGATACAAGATTACGACTCCCCGCGGGGAATGGGCGTTCCTATGGAGAGGGAAGGTAATTGACGGCCGGCTCTGGCACGTAACGCTCCCCGAAGACAGCCGGAACAGGTCTCGGCTCTTCACGGCGCTATACGGCGCCTGCGCACAGACTATGCGCAGGCGCCATGCAGCGCCAAGTCCTATTTTGGCTATTTCCGGAGAAGCGTGACGTGCCAGATCCGGCCGTCAATCACCTTCTCTCTCCATAGAAATGCCCATTCACCGCGGGGAGTCGTAATCTTGTATCTACGAGTGCACAGTGAGTACGGGGATAAAAAAATAAAGACAGGCATACTGTAGCTCGCGCTACTATGCCTCATTTTATGCTAGAGGGAATTTTTTATTTTTTTTTATTATTAACCACTTAAGCCCCGTTTAAGTGGTTAATCTGTTTTTAATCTGTTAATCTGTTTTTCAGATTCGGGATTTACAAGACTAAAACTGTTTTTTTTGCTAGAAAATTACTTAAAACCCCCAAAAATTATATATATTTTTTTCTAACACCCTAGAGAATAAAATGGCGTCATCGCAATACTTTTTGTCACACCGTATTTTCGCAGCGATCTTACAAGCGCACTTTTTTTGGAAAAAATTAACTTTTTTGAATTAAAAAATAAGACAACAATAAATTTGGCCCAATTTTTTTATATATTGTGAAAGATAATGTTACGCCGAGTAAAATGATACCCAACATGTCACGCTTTAAAATTGCGCCTGCTCGTGGCATGGCGTCAAACTTTTACCCTTAAAAATCTTGATAGGCGACGCTTAAAAAATTATATAGGTTGCATTTTTTGAGCTACAGAGTAGCTCTAGGGCTATAATTATTGCTCTCGCTCTAACGATCGCGGCGATACCTCACTTGTGTGGTTTGAATACCATTTTCATATGGCGGCGCTACTCGCATATGCGTTCACTTCTGCGCGCGAGCTCGTCGGGACGGGGCGCTTTAAAAAATGTTTTTTTTGTTTTCTTATTTATTTTTATTAATTTTATTATTTTTTACACTGAAATAAAAAAAAAAAATATATTACTTTTATTCCTATTACAAGGAATGTAAACATCCCTTGTAATAGAAAAAAGCATGACAGGTCCTCTTAAATATGAGATCTGGGGTCAAAAAGACCTCAGATATCATATTTAGGCTTCAATGCAAGAAAAAAAAAAAAAAAGGAAAATTTGTCATTTAAAAAAATGACAACAAAAAAATTGTCTCTTTAAGAGGCTGGGCGGGACTGACGTTTTGACGTCACTTCCGCCCAGCAGAGCTATGAGGACGGGTGGGGGCCATCTTGCCCTCACTACAGTCCTCACTCTCCAGGCAACATCCGATCTCCTCCGCCGCTACCGACGGCTCCGGTAAGCGGCGGAGGGCACGGAAAAGCGGCGGGAGTGGGGGGGCCCTCTCCCGCCACCGATAACGGCGATCTTGCGGTGAATCCGCCGCGGAGACCGCCGTTATCGTTTACACGGCAGCCCACTGTAAAGGTGGATATCCCGGTTCTGGCAGCAGCTGCTGCCATTACCGAGATATTCAGCTTTAAAAATAGGACGTATATATACAGTGGGCTGTCGTTAAGTGGTTAATAGGGTGAACCCCCGCTTTAATGGGGCTATTTGATCATACAGAGATTAATATATTGGTAACATCTTACTCATTTGTATCTATTTTAATTTCATGTATGAATTTTATGTATGAATTATATACCAGTGCTTATGACCAAAAACAATTATATTTTAGAAATTATGTCCATACCACACATAATATAATATAATGCATTGCATATAGCAAACATACACAGGGAAAACATAGCCATCTAATCAATTTCCAGCCAATCTCTATCACACAATACATCATGAACTTGTTAATTTCCCATGTAAACATATATCTCTTTATAAGTTCAGTTCACAAATTGACACGCCTATTGTATCTATAGAGGCTTTTGATGACACTTATATATAAACTATAGCGGCACCGTCGCCAATTGCCACACACAGATATATACATTTCCTCACATTCTCACCATCACCATCACTATTTATATTTATATTTATATTGTTATACATGTCTTTTTGGATAATAAAACACATATATAGATTTCTCACAAGTATCACCTTTCCAAGTATTAGTGCGTCTATATTGTCCCTATGGGACAGACCTCCATGTTCACATATATTTACTTTACTCTTTTTGTATAAATTTACAATCACATATATTTGGATTTAATCTAATTTCATTCAACCAAATTTAATTTAATTTTATTACACTATGTCACCATAATATCAACACAGGTCATGTATTTTCATTTCACCACTTCATTTTCACATTCTATTCATTTCCCATGCACACAATAAAATTATTTTCCTTTCTTTTCACATCTAGTTTACAGTCCTTTGTTTCAAAGGGTTAAGCTGGTTTAGTGTGGTTTTCAAGTGTGTCCACACCCATAAGTGTGTCCACACCCATCATTCAATTGGGAAGTCCGTATTATTGGTTGATGTTGATTCACATGGTGTTTTGTTTGATACTATATATTTTTTGTGCATTTTCTTACATGCTAGCTATGAGTAAGCACTGATTGATAGTGTGAAACGTCAGCTGTATGCCCCTGTCTTTGCTGTGATGTGTGGTGTTTGAATACTTTTACCAATAAAAGGCAAGCGAGAAGGTTTTTCCAGAGTGCGGCTGTCCAAACATTTCTTTCTACAATTGCTTTGTGCATTGCCGGCACCTGGGTTTCTCTGAGAGGATACAAATCCATCCACATACCTTATTGGAGCGGTGACTATCATCTCTCTATTTAGTTTTGGACAAGGATGAAAGATGGTCTGGGGAGAGTTTAGGTAGGTCGTAAGGATTCAAAAAAGGAGTAAAATTGTTCTTGTGTGTAATGGTAGTTGGGGTCCATTTGTAGGCAATCATATAATTTAAGATACAATTCTCCAAATACTTTGGACATGGTAAGAGCCTGAGGTCCAACTCTTGAAGCCATGTTTCCGTGATTGCAAGAAGGTTAAGTTAGTGGGAGACAAGTGGGGGTACCATAAGTTTACATGAGAAAATCTGGGGATGAATGGAAGGGGCCAAGTTTCAATTTATTTACCAGCATTCTTTGAGGTTTGTTGGAGTATTCATAACATTTCTGTTTGGGCCACAGAACAGATTTTATTATTTTCTTCATATCTAGGGATCTGAGTTGGTTTCGTAGAAAAATAACAGCTCGGAACCTAACCATTGTGGGGGAAGACATCAAGTGTTTCTCAGCTTTGCAGAGTTTGGACAGGTTATTAGAATGCTGGAACTTTTGGAACTCTGCATCTTTTTTCAAGCGGGAGCCTTTGACCCCGGAAGAAGGCTTTATGTGCTTCCCACAAGGTGGAGGCCTCAGAGACTGTGTTTTCATTGAGTTGGAAGAATTCAGACAGGCTGCTGGATAAGTGGTCCCTAGTCTTTGAAATATGAAGTAGGGATTTGTTGAGACGCCAATAGCAAGTTCTGGGGGAGGCAGAGTATAGGGCAATGTCTATGTGGACAGAAGAATTATCTGACCAGGTTATAGGGTTGATTTCTGAGGAAATCATAGATGTCAAAAGGGGGGAGGATTGTGGGGATAAGAGTGGAACGTGTATTTCTTATGTGTGGAATGCTTAATCCTCCAAACATCTAGGAGATTACGAGCTTGTATGAGTTTACGGGCAGAAGGTCGAGAGGAGGTTGACTTTGGTGGTTGGCGTGGAGGGGAATAGTATACGCCTATCTTTGCCAGGGGACATGGTCTTGTTAAAATCCCCACCAATAACCGTAAAAGGTTGGGAGAATTTGTCTAAGTTGTCAAATACAGTAGAAAAGAACTGAATTTGGCCAGTTAGTAGCATAAACATTAACTAAAGTAAGAGAATGAGTGAGGAATGTGCAATCCAAGATAATAAATCTGCCATGGGGGTCCAAGTGTGAAGATTTGATACGCAAGGGGCATGAGCGTTTAATTAAAATCACCCTCCCGATTTCCCAGATGGATCAAAGGCCATAAAAGCTGCCGGGAAGTACTTGCTAGCAAATTTAAAGGAGCCCCCAGGGTGAAAATGAGTCTCTTGAAACAAGATTGTATTATCCCTAGAAGATTTAAACTCTTTTAAAGCTAGCCATCTCTTTTGAACAGAGTTTAAACCTTTAACATTACAAGTAAGTAACTTCAGTGCCATAGTAACTTAATCCATTAAAAAGGCAAATGATAGACTGCATAGTATATGTTAGTTGGGAAATTCCATGGTGTGTGGAGCATGTAGAGGAAATAAGACAACAAAATAAAACTTGGAAAATCAGTAGCACTATAACATGAAGGCATTAGGTCCATGAAGTGTAGCAGCCACAGGTAAAAAAAAAAAAAAAAGACATGAAAAAATAAGAAAAATAGAAAAGACAGAAAAAATATATATAAATTATCCAAAAAAACCCTGAAGGGCATGGTGCCTCCAGGGAGCAAAGGTCAAAGCCTTGGGCTAGGATGCGGGGCATGGGGACCTTCAAAAATGGGGGAGGAGAGTCCCCCACCATCTTCTGGAGTATGAAAGCCTGGAATACAAAACATAAAACATATAAAAGATCAAACTTTTAAACCAGAATGCAATAGTCACAACAAATGGTGCACCCCATGGGCATAGGGTGAAAAACGATAATGGGACACTGGCCACAAAAAAATGTCAGGGGGCCAGAAAAAATCAGAGATCATAACCAAAGCATTCATTAGTGTCCCTCAGATTGGAAATCTAGAGAGGGCGTCTCTGAGATGTGAAGGTCAATTTGTGTTGCTTCTGTTGCACTGGGGTCCAGATGCGACCTGGAGCCATTGGTGGCTTAGGAGTAGCATGAAGTGGTACAGGATCATTTGGGGAGAGGTGGCAGGTGCGCATGAAGGCATCACTTTCCTGAAAATCACGTAAGGTATCACGGGAGACAGAAAGGTGAAAGGGGAAAGCGGGGGGTTACTGGACTTTGTGAGTCTGAAGGTGGAGTGTCACTGGGTAAAGGTTTCTTAATTTTTCCAGAGTTATAGGGGAAAGATCACTGAAGATCTGGATTGTGGACCCTTTGAAATCAAGCCTGGACTTATTGCGAGTAGCGATGGTTAAAGATTCTTTGCTGTCATAATAATAATGGAAGCAAACAATTACATCCCGCAGATTAGCCCCAGCCAGGGGTTTAGGGATTTAGGAGCTAGTGATCTGTGAGCTCTATCTAATCACCAGTCAATATCAGGGATTTTAGGGGATACTATATTGAACAGTCTCAGTAGATGGGGCAGAGGTCCTGGTCTTCCACTGTTTCTGGAATATCCCTGATCCGCAGGTTTTGTCTGCGCTCCCTGTTCTCCAGGTGCTCTTGTTGAGCTTGGATCTGGGTAACGGAATGTTTTATGGCAGCATTGTCCTCTTCTAGGACCTGTACATACTGTATAAGTTCATCAAACTTTGTCTCCAGGGTGTCAGTGCGCTCTCCCTGTACTATTTCCCCTCTTTTTTAGCAAGTTTCCCCACCTCCTGTGAAATATTGTGGGTAAGGGCTTGAAGCAGAGAATGCAGACTTGCATCTAATACTTCTGTCAGTGGGGTGGGAGATCCCTGTGCCTGAGTGTGGGGGATATCAAAGAGGGTACTTGCCTCAGGTGCGTGGTGTTCCGGTGGGTTTGGCGCATCATCTTGATTACTTGAGGCCGGGGATGGAGAACCAGATCCGACACAGAACGACGGCGGTGAGACGAGCCCGCTGCTCGTGTGGTTGTTGACTACTGTCCACTTTTAAATGTGAGTTTTTACTTTTGCGCTACCCTATTTCAATAAATTCCATACAGTACTGCACCATGGGCCTCCCTCATTTTCTCTTTTATATCTTATACCTTCTGAGCACTCACTGACACCACGGGTCAAGCCAGGAAGTATTAGAGATAGAGGAAGTGTGCGTTCCCATAACATCCAGTGATTTCCCAATCAATATCACCAACAAGATCCGGATACGAACTCGGTGTTCGTGGAGATAGGTCCACTATCCACAGCCTCAATGTGAGTGCGTGCATATGTGATACATCAAACTCCCTTCTCAATATTTCTCTACGGGATTATGCCATTATTCCTTTATTTTTGTTTACATGTTTTTTTGCACATCGGATGAGGAGCGTTTCCCTCTCAGTATTAATGAGGCTGCACGTTTGAAGATATATTTTGGTACTCTGAGCTATCCGTGCTATAGCTCCAAGGTGAGCATTTAGTACCACCTAAGGTGATCGCACCGAAGTCTGCCTAGCATCCCACACTGGATTTCTGGGTCATGTCTCTGTTAACACTCTCCATAGACTTTTTTGCACCTGTGCTGTTTATATGCGTTATGGTCCTGGACATTTTATGTTTGTGATTTTTATTGCTTGATCTATTATATTATTGTTTAATTTGATTGGCACAATAGAGCACAGCTTTATATTGTATTCTATGTCACATAGAGTTTGCTTTATGATTTTCTTTTTTTTCTGTTTACTGGTTTACCTGTTATATTTTGGCAAACCGAGTTGTTTTTGTATCATTCACCTCTTTCATTTTAGTTTTAGTACTACACCTGTTTTATCAGGGTTGGCATACCACGTTAGGTTTTTTTCCCTAGTCCCCTGTCTTAGTTTTAGTTTCACAGTGCTTCTCCACCACTTTCCCAATAGTGGGTATTGCAGAGGAGAGAAAGTAGGTAGCCAGGCAGAGAAGTCATCAAGAAAGTGTGACACGGTCTAGTAGGCCAATAGATCACTGCAATCCTTAGACCCCATTCACACCTGAGCATTTTGTAGCTTGAAGCCTGAAGCTACAAAACGCTGAAGGGGAAAAAAATCTATTATTCTCTATGGAGATGGTTCACATCTCCACTCCAAAACGCCTGAAGCCAGAAGCTCTAAAACGCCTGAAGCTCAAACAAGTTCTGGGACTTTTTTTAGGCAGATTTGGGCATTTTTCTGGTTTTTACATTGGTGACGTTTTGACCTGTACAAAATCGCAGCAACAACTTGGTTAAAACGCTGTAAAAACACTGCATGAATCGTGGTAAAATCGGGCGACTTTCTGCCTGAAAATGCTATGCTCAGGTGTAAATTGGGCCTTAGAGAAATGGGAGAAAACAGACTATTACAGCGTGTCTAAAATAATAGAAGAGTAGAGAGGGATGGTAGACAGGATGTGAAAGGTTCTCAGTGGAGATAGAAGCAAACCAACTCCACCTCCTTTCCATCCACTGGGTCTGGGTGAGTGAGTCCAGTGGAAGCCTCCATTTGAAAGCACTGCGTTTGAGACAGAGTCCGACTCTTGAAGCCATGTTTCCGTGATTGCAAGAAGGTTAAGTTAGTGGGAGACAAAAAGGTCATGGACAGAAGTGAGCTTGTTGCAGACAGATTGGGCATTCCAGAGGGCACATGAGAAACAGGGGGGAGGGTTTTGAGAGCAGGGGGATTGAGATAAGACAAGAAGGTTTCAGCTAAATCGGGAGGAGGGAGAGTGTTGGGTGTGGGGGTGAGATACTGAAGGACCAGGATTAGGCAAGATATCCCCAGAGGTTAGTAGAAGAAGGAGGGTGAGGAAAGTAAGATGTGAGTGGGATGTGTATGAGTGCACGTACTCCCCTGTCCTGGTATGTGGGTCAGCAGGTGGGTTAAGTATTAGCAGGAGGTGATGAGAGCAGTAGTAGAGAGAGGGTAGAAGTGATGGTGATATGTACAAGTTTTGGGGTGGAGAAGAGGGGAAAAGAAGTGAGAATTTGAAAGTAGAGGATACTAGTATGAGAAGGCAGAGTAGAGGGGACATATTAAAGGGTAGTGGGGATAGGATTCTGACTTGCAGAATGCCTTCTAACGGGTTGGTTTGTGGTCAATCCAAAGTGGATCAGAGATCTTTGTGGTCTTTCATTGCTGCTTTCTTTGTCCTGCTTTAGTTAAACTGCTGTGTTCAACTGCTGATAACTCCTGCAAAAAAAGTACTCATACAGGAAAAAATTGAAGTTTCTGACTTCCCCATGGGCATAACTAAATTTATACAGAGATGATCAAGTGAGGAAACACCCCAATTAGGGACTGATAAGGAAAACATGAATTTGGGGAAGGAATTGCTTGAGAGACAGTTACATTACCACAGGTATAGCAGAGCTTTAGTAAAGCAGTGAGACAGTTTGGATTGCTTGAGAGACAGTTGCATTACCCTATCCTTCCCTCCTGCAGGCACCTTTGTCATGCTCTGGATCCTGCATTTTCTTCTCCACTATGCTTCAGTGGTCTAAGGTCCTCTTTTATCACCAAAACCAATATAGGAGGTTGAGCAACAGTCCACTTTCCCACCATCAAAAACATTGCTTTATTGAATAGTTTTAAAGTTAGTGGACAGTTTGGACAACTTTTGCTTATTTATAGATGAATAACACTGTGTAGAGCAGGGGCGCCCAACCTTTTGAAGCACGGGGGCCAGTTAAGCGACTTGGTAACCAGTCGCGAGCCACAATAAATGGAGCAAGCGGTTGGCAGGTCCATGTCTGCTCTGCATACACAGAGCGGACATGGACACAGCCCACTATACTCTTATTTAGCGGGTCAGATTGGAGTTAGGACACAAGTCGGTTTACTTCTGCCACTCCTTAGAGATGAATAGAGGGTCCAATTGGGTCAAACTGACCATGTAAAAGGGGCCCATGTCTCAGTGCAGGTAACCTGCAGGTGCGCTGCTCTGCATCTTCGGATCCATTTGAAAGCAGTGCAGTAGCCACTTTAGAACATATATGCCCATATATACACTGTGATTTTACTAATAAACTGACCTTTGATAACAGTATTCTATTCCATCCCAGAGCAGGAGGTCGCGGGCCACATCAGAGCGCTTTGCGGGACACATGTGGCCCCCGGGCCACTGGTTGGGCACCCCTGGTGTAGAGTGACATCATCCAAGTTTAAAGATACATTTAACAAAACTAGCTTAAAAGCAGTTTTGGTAGTCAGTATAGAGGTTCATAAACTTTGTGTAATTTATTTTCAATTAGTTTTTATTGGTTCACAATAAGACACAAAAGAGACACTACATTATTGCATAAATCAATACATCTTTCAACACTTGTTAATGCGGAACCAACAATTTTTAGCGAACAGCAGTAGAGATCTGCACAATCTCCAACACGCATTGGATTCCGAGGGGAAAATCATAGACATCCGCACAGGGGTCAGATACGACCTATGCAATATCTTCAACATCAGATCCCAGTGGTTGGAGCAATGTGAAAATCTATAACAGTTGTCAATGGCGTATTTCCACTCCTCCGTAGAGTGGGCGGTCCCTAAAACTCTTTCCCAACTTACCATATTAGAGGTTTTAGTGAAGCTAGCGTTTTTTTGTAGAGTATTGTAGAACCACGACAAGACTTTTGGCTTATCCTGACTAGACATTAGGTACTGCCATACATCATCATATAAGATATAAGTTGTATCCGGGTATTTGATGTGGAAATAGTGTATCTGCATTTTAGAGAACTGGTTAGCGACAGGATTTTTAGTCAGCAAATCGCTGTAGGTGAGAATTTTCTCCTTCCGCCACTGATGTATATTAATATTGGGTATCAAGAACTCGTAAATTTGGAGATTGGATAGTGTGTGTTTTGATAGCGAGTCCTGAGGGGCAATTAAATGGAGTTTTTTCCATGCCGCAAGCATCGCCTCAATAGAGGGGAATTTGGGACATATTAAGGGTGGGTCAACCAGGTTAGCTAAGAGGAGGGAGGGGAGATCTCTGTTGGATAACACTGATTTCTCAATTTGGACCCACAGTTTAGGGGACTGTGGATCGAACCAGGCCTTTACCTGGTCTAGAATAGCTGCCCTGTAATAATTTCTTATGTTTGGGAATCCTGCCCCTCCATTTTTCCTATGTTTCTGGACTATAACTCTGGGGATCCTGGCCATTTTACGATTCCACACAAATTTCCTAAAAAGCTTATCTATAAGATTAAAGAAAGATTCAGGCAGACAGATAGGTATAGTTCTAAAGTAATAGATCAGCTTGGGAAGCACAACCATTTTTAAAGCCGCAATCCTTCCAAGCCACGAAAGTTCATAGGAGGCAATATGTTGGAGATCATTCCTCACTGTATGAATCAAAGTGGGAAAGTTAGCCTCATACGTAGACGAGGTGGGGAAGGCTAATTTAATACCCAAATAAGGGATCGTCTTTGACATCCATTGAAATTGATATTTACCTTTCAAAAGGGTTATTTGTTTTTAGGACGTGTACATAGGTAGCAAGCATGATTTCGCCACATTCAGTTTATAATAGGAAACATCACTATAACTTTTCAATACTGAGGATATTCTATCCAGGGAAGATGGAATTAGTGAGAGTCAGTACCACATCATTGGCAAAGAGGCCAATTTTGTGGGTAGTATTTCCCACCCTGATTCCTGAGATTGCATTATCAGACCTAATGGCCTCCGCCAGGGGTTCCATCATAAGAGTAAAAATGATGGGGGATAGCGGGCATCCCTGGCGGGTGCCATTCGTAATAAAAAAAGTATCCGAAAGGGCATCTGACGTAAAAACTTTTGCAGATGGCTTAGAGTAGAGGGCCAAGATTGCTGATAGAATGCGCCCCTGAAGACCGAATTTCTGTAATGTGGCCTGAAGATAACCCCAGTGGACCCTATCAAAGGCCTTTTCAGCATCAAGTGCCAAAACGACCGCAGGCACTTTTTTGTTTTCTGCTATGTGTAATAGGTCAAACAACCTTCTGGTACCATCAGGAGCTTGACAGCCTCTGACAAAGCCCACCTGGTCCGACT
Source organism: Rana temporaria (assembly GCF_905171775.1). Taxonomy (NCBI): domain Eukaryota; kingdom Metazoa; phylum Chordata; class Amphibia; order Anura; family Ranidae; genus Rana; species Rana temporaria. Next base: position 227,046,142 of record NC_053493.1, read on the forward strand.
TGATTAAGGAGGGGGTTATTTTTGCTAACCTGTTGGCCAAAACTTTTGCATAAATTTTGAGGTCTGTGTTCAAAAGGGAGATGGGTCTGAAGTTTTGGGGTGAGTCCGGCTTATTCCCTGGTTTGGGTAATGTAACAAATATAGCCTGAAGCATTTCTTCCGGGAAGGAAGTCAAAGAGGAGACACTATTGAACAAGTTTCCTAAATATGGCACTAGGGATTGGGAAAACACTCTATAATACTCGGACGTAAAACCGTCAGCTCCTGGGGATTTATTTTTTGGTAAGGACTTTATAGTATCCAATATTTCTTTATTTGTTATTTGGGAATTTAGTATGGCTAGGTCTTCTTCCTTTAAAGAAGGTAAAGATACTGCATCTAGAAAAGAAGCAATGGATTGTGGTGATGGTTGATGAGTTCCACCGTCCAAATGGAGGTTATACAGGTCACGGTAGTATTTCATAAAATAATTGTCTACTTTATTAGGGTGATGTTCCAGTACGTTAGTATGGGGGTCTCGGATAGAAGTTAAATTCGTTTTTTGCTGTCGCCTAGATATGTAGCTGGCCAAGAGTTTGCCTGCTTTATTGCCCTGGGCATAGAACTGAGCCTTGAATCTATTTAAACTGTTTTGGTGATTAGATAGTAAAGATATACACACTTTCTGTCTACACTCAAACAGATCCGACTCTATCTTAGGGGATGGATCTTTCTTATGAGGATCTTCTAGGGATTTGAGGTCACTGAGGAGGTTGTTCAATAGAGCTCCCTTACTTTTCTTCTCACGAGCTGCAGCCTGAATGAGTAAGCCTCTGCTAAAGGCCTTATGAGAACACCATAACATAGCAATATTAACATCAGCAGTGTCATTAATTACAAAAAATGTTGATGTGGGAGACAACAGTGGGGTTAGTTAGAAGCTCAATGTTGTTTCTCCAGAGATACATAGGAGGGGTAGAAGAGTTGCCCCTTAAAACTAAGGATATTGGAGCGTGGTCCGACCATGTAATAGAGTGAATCTTGGCTGAATCTAATCTATTTAGGAGAGCCAGAACTGTGAGAAAAAAGTCAATCCTTGAGTATATGCGATGAGGAGAAGAATAGTAGGTATAGTCTCTTTCAGTTGAATTGAGGCACCGCCAAGGATCATAGAGATTATGTTCCGATAGCAGGGGTTGCAGTTCTTTTCTAGTGGATGGTTTCGTGCCTGAACTATCCAAGTGCTTGTTCACAATGCAATTAAAGTCCCCACAAAGGAGCAAGGATCCCTTCTTAACTTTGTTGACTTTTTTCAGTAGGGATTTAAAAAAAGAGAAAGGCCTCTGGTTAGGGGCATATAAGTTAACCAATGTATAAGTAGAATTGTTCAAATCACAGACTAGGATGATAAATCTGCCATTCGGATCACTGACCACTTCATGCAAGTTGAAGGTGACAGATTGTTTAATTGCTATTAGTACTCCCCGTTTCTTGACTGAAGCTGTAGCCTGAAAAATATGGGGAAAGGCCTTGTGGGTGCATTTAGGTTGTTTTGCTGTCATGAAGTGGGTTTCCTGTGCACACAAGACTTCCCCTTTGAATTTAATTGCATCTATCCACATAGCACTCCTCTTAAATGGGCTGTTAAGCCCATGTACGTTCATAGATACAACTGACAGAGACATTCTGGAGTCAGAAGGATGAATGTGTGAGGAGGGAGGAGTCTGGTAATGGCGCCGGACAGGAGCACGCCATGAGCTATGGGTTCCCAGCCTCCTGAAGTACGTTGATAGAATGCCCGTCCCCCGTCCCCCGTGAGCTGTTGAAATTTTTCCCGCCTGCGATGGATCGCTCTTACCTCTTAAAGTTCTAGTCCTCTGTCCCCGGGTTCGGTCCTCTGTCTACACGTGGAGTTGTTTGCGCATGGAGTGGTCGTTAGCGGCTATACCCCGGGTTCCCGGTTATTGCAGAGCCAGCGGTGGAGCGGAGACCTCTGCTCGGCTTGTGTGCAGAGAGACCGGGGAGCCGTAAGTATGACCGAAGATTGCCAAAGATTGCCGAAAGCGCTTGAAGCCCGAAAAAAAAACCCCAGAGAACAGCCGTGAGCTCCGGAGCCTGAGGAGAACATCTGAAAGACAGCCGAGGATAGCCGAAGACGGCCAAGGCTCAGAGCTGCAGCACAAGGGGGGTCAGAGGAGGTAATACCTACTGAGGTACGGGTAAGACCTAGAAGCGCACCTCGGTAAGTAATATGGCAGTAATTTGTTGCCTCTGCTACCTGTTGAATATGAGGAGTCCCCTTCCAGTACTTTTAATGAAATAGCAGGGTTTTTCTGGGCTGCAATTTGTTTTTTTTTTGTTTTTTCACTTACATCTTTTTGGTACTGTAATTAATTGTCTTCTCCTGGCTATTGAAATAATAATATCTGAATATTTGATTTGAATATATTACACGGACGTCCACAGGAAGTTTATGAGATATACCTATAGGAGACTGGAGTGTAAATAAATGACTTGCCTTCTCTCCTTTTTCTCTCTAAAAGATAAGGAAACCAGGCGTGCTGTTTTCCATCCAATAAACCCAGATCAGATTAGAACTCCCCTCTCCCTAAATATTGGTTGTGTGATAGTTGGGAGTTCTATTGATTGCCTGGGAGGTTTTGTTTCTTTGTTTGTTTGTTTTTTTCTTGTGTTTTTTTTTGTGTGTACTGTATAACATTTAATGAAATTTGGACTTGAACCATGAAATAACAAATAGCAACCCGGTCTACACTCGGAAGTACAAGATCGGTAAGGGCCAGGTAAGGGGTGATGGGAAAAGGGAGAGTGGTGAGTACCTCCCCCAGTACCTAGGCCCAGAACTCCTTTTTTTTTTTCAGAGCTGTAGTAGTTTTGCGGGACACAATTGAATTGAGTTAAACTGAACTGAATTAAATTAGAGCAGCGGCGCAAGACACAGAGATTGTGCGGAGACTAGCGGTCGATGTGATTGAAAAAAAAATGAAATGGGCGGTGTTTCAGAGAGTGCTATACTCGCATGGCAGAGTGAACTTATTGTGATCTGTAAACTACAAAAAGACTGAAACAAAGGAGAACTGTTTGATATTAAAATGAAAACCAGCAGTAAAAGTAGTGGAAAGGGGAAGGAAAAAAGGGACTGGGGACATATTTCCCTTGGTTTCCTATGTTCCCTTCCTGCCCCCTCCTCGCCCTGCCCCCCCCCCCCCCTTTTATTTTTTTTTATTTTTTTGGTTCTGTTTTGAGATGATAGGTAGTATGCGGGGGAGAACGGGAAGAGGTGGAGCGGTGGCAAAGTCACCCCGTTCAAGTCTGAGCCCTGGGCCTATGACCAAGTATGTGACATTGGGAGTAAGTGGAAAGACAAACAAGGAGAGAGGCGCCTCTGGGTGCGATACTTAAGACAGTTTTTAAATTTTACATTTTTTAAAAAAACCACAAGTTAAAAAGCCACTCACATTTTGGTGGTCAATCAAAAACGTGTGGAAGCAATTTTTCAGGAGGGTAGGTAGGTATCTTCTGGTGGAGTCCTTTCCCTTTGTCCCTGGTACAGCGCTGTGGGATGCAGGGGATCTGTCCTTCTGCCGCTGGTGTAATCTTTGATTTTCGGCAGTGGGCAGGGGGATCCTGTGCAGGCGCTGCGAGCCGTGTGTGCCGATGGACGAACAGGGATGACGTCACCAGGAAAGCGACGCGTTTCTGAATTCTGGCCGCGAGTGACAGGGCTGCCGCATTCCTTTCTCAAGCTTGAGAAAGGAATTGCTTCCACACGTTTTTGATTGACCACCAAACTGTGAGTGGCTTTTTAACTTGTGGTTTTTTAAAAAAATGTAAAATTTAAAAACTGTCTTAAGTATCGCACCCAGAGGCGCCTCTCTCCTTGTTTGTCTCCTAGATTGGAACATGGTCTCTGTTCCCTATTGACGGCAGCCCTGTGTACATACTCCCATTCAAACATACCCGCACATCCCCCATCACCACCCCAAACAGCCGGAACTTTCACTGATTTCAGCTTTTTATACTGACTATGCTGCCTCCAATAACAATGCTCTGATAAACTTCTTGCGCATAATTTACTCGCTATATAGTAAGTGGAAAGAGCCAGGCTATAGGAAAGCAGCACACTAGGGGGTGGCAAGGCGAAGTGAAAGATAAGAAGGAGAAGAAGGCCCAAAATAAAACAGTCTTAGGCCCCGTACACACCATAGAATCCATCCGCAGATAAATCCCAGCAAATGGGTTTCAGCGGATAGATCCTATGGTGTGTACACGCCAGCGGATCTGTTTCCGCGGATATATCTCCCCTGGGATGCATTCCAGCAGATCGAATATTTGCTGACATGCAGAACATATCCATCTGCTGGAGTCCATCCCAACGGATGGATCCGCTGGTCTGTATAGACTCACCGGATCCATCCGTCTGAAGGGATCCCCCGCATGCGTCGTAATGATTCGACGCATGCGTGGAATTCCTTATATGACAGCGTCGCGCACGTCGCCGCGTCATAATCGCGGCGACGGCGCGACACGTCATCGCCAGAGGATTTCGGCGCGGATTTCAATGCGATGGTGTGTACACTCCATCGCATGAAAATCCGCCGAAATCCTCGAGAGGATTTATCCGCGGAAACGGTCCACTGGACCGTATTCGCGGAAAGTCCAAGATATATAATTGGAGGAAAATATCAAATATGGAGAAACATGAGGGGAAAGCCCCCGATAAAATATGGGGAAAAACCACTACAAATTTTTCCGGACCTAGCACAAGACACACTAAAAATGTTACAAGAGCATGAGATTCAATATAATTGGGGGTTTCCTGCATGCCTGATTGGCAAGAAAAATGGACATACAGTAAGACTTAGGTTTGTAGAGGAAACACAGGACTTTTGTGAAAAACTGGGAATTCCAGTCCCAGAGGCTTTAAAAGGGAGAAAAATTAAACAAGAAGAGGAAACACAAGAAGAGGAAGAATGGCACCTGATACCTAGTAGAAAGACATAAAGAAGAAATAGATATGGAAGAAATAAGAGAATTAGTACATATGATAGCAAGTGGGGGCTTTGTTTTTGTTTTTTTGGGGGGGCGGAGCTTCGGGGTGAGATGGGAGGTCAAGGAAGTTGACGTTTAAGAAAGAAAGAGAGGGAAGGAAAAAAAAGGGAGGTAGGGGGCCCGCGCTCTTGGAGAGGCTCCAGAGCTAGCTCCCCTTTTTCAAATAGCGCCAGACAGTACACCACCTCGGAGTAGGATAGCAGGGCGGCCAGGAATGGCCATAGATACCTGCTTACAGACCATGGGTCTAAAACATTTGAAACATCTGAAGGGGAGGGGGGGCAGGATAGAGGGGGCGAGGGGGGAGATTGGGGGAGGGATTGAAGGGTTTGTCCAGGAAAGAAGAAAGGGAAAATAATTCTTACTTAAGTTGCTGCCTTCAGAGATGAGGGGAGGGAGAGACCCCTGGTGCATAACGGTGCCCGGGACCTCTCCATCCCTGTATAAAGAGAGGAATGGAAGAAGGGAAGAAAAGAAAAAAGTAGAATGGATTTGACAAAATTTATAATGTACATTGTTAGAGGATTAAACTCGCCACAGAAGCGGCATATAGTGCTACGAGAAATAGAAAGAATGGGCGCAGAAATAATATTTCTACAAGAAACCCATCTGGCATTGGACGTTAATATTAGACTATACTCCAGGAAGATTCCCACATGGTATTATGGAGATTCCCCTACAAAAAGGGCGAAAGGGGTGGTGATTGGCTTCGGAAATAATGTTGGCTTTGTGATAGAAGATAGAAAGGTGGATCCTGAAGGCAGATTCCTGTTCCTGAGAGGAACTATATCAGGTACAAGATATACCTTTGCAAATATTTATTGTCCCAATAAGCATCCGAAAAAATATTTTCTAGAAATCTTAAAGGGACTGAGTGAATTTAAGAAAGGTTACCTAATTCTGTCTGGAGACTTAAACTTTACCATGGACAGTAAACTAGACTCCACCTCCGGGACTGTCAATAAGGAAAAAAAAATTCTAAGAAGAATAAAAAGAAAATTATTTGAACACCAACTAGTAGACGTCTGGAGGATTCAACATCCTAGTGTAAAGGATTTTACATATCATTCAACGGTACATGAAATGTACTCCAGACTTGACTATATATTGATTGAACATAGAGCCCTGGATGTAGTTATGGAAACAACAATAGAAACAGCTACAATATCAGACCACGTCCCAGTGACAATGAGAATAAAACTAAAGAGGGAAGCGCTGGGGAGAGGAGCATGGAGAATAAATGAAGACATAATTGAAGACCATGAAGTGGAGAATATTATAAAAATGGAAATCGATCAACATTTCCAGGCCAATGATACATCAGAAGTAAGCTCAGCAACAATCTGGGAAGCACATAAGGCTGTCATCAGGGGCCAACTGATTGCCATTGGTACCAGAAAAAAAGAAAGAAAGAGAAGTTAATATGCAAAAAATCCTAAAAGAAATCCACGATCTGGAATATAGACATAAAAGAAATGCGGAAAAATAAATTCAACGAGCTTTGATATTAAAAAGGGAACTATTGAAAGACCTCATGGAACAGGAAACAAGAAAGGAGTTCAATAAACTCAAAAAAGACAGATACAAAGGAGGAAATAAGCCTGGAAAATATCTTGCAAAAATGTTAGGACGTAAAAAGTCAATAAATTATATAGAGAAGATAAAGAATGGAAAAGGAGAAATGGTAAATAAAACAGCAGACATCGCCACGGCATTCCAAACATACTATAGTGCATTATATGCAATTAAAAATGAAGATATGTATAAGGAGAAGAGAAAAGAAAAAATACAAGAATATTTAAAGAAGGCGAATTTGCCAAAAATACATGAAGAATACCTGACAGCTTTGGATGCAGTAATTACGCAGGAGGAAATTATAAGAGCACTAAAAGAAACACCTACAGGGAAAAGCCCTGGACCAGACGGGTTCACCATTAAATATTATAAAAAATTCCAGAGCCAACTGATTCCGAGACTATGTGATTACTTTAACAAAATAGGGGAAGATGAAGAAATAAGGCGCAAATATTTAATGGCCCATATTACTATAATACCAAAACCCGGAAAAGACAAGACTTTGTGTTCCAGCTATAGGCCTATAGCACTCCTTAATGCTGATACAGATATTGCTCCGTTGATTTAAAATCTCTCCACGGCTTCCATCTCTTTCTATATGCATTAAATTGGCCCTCATCACAGCTACATAGATGTTCTAAATTATTATAATATCTGGAGAAAATTATAGTAGACAGCAGCTAAAGAAGTAGAAATAAATATATAAAAAAAAAAAAAGAAATAAAATTTATTTTTTTAACGCCCCTGTCCCCGGTAGCTTGCGCGCAGAAGCGAACGCACACGCAAGTCCCGCCGACATATGTAAACGCCGTTTAAACCACACATGTGAGGTATCGCCGCGTTGGTTAGAGTGCCAGCAACAATTCTAGCACTAGATCTCCTCTGTAAATCTAAACTGGTAACCTGTAAAAATTTTCAAATCGTTGCCTATGGAGATTTTTAAGTACCGAAGTTTGGCGCCATTCCATGAGTGTGCGCAATTTTAAAGCGTGACATGTTAGGTATCTATTTACTCGGTGTAACATCATCTTTCCTATTTTACAAAAAAATTGGGCTAACTTTACTGTTTTTTAATTTTTTTAATTCATGAAACAATTTTTTTCCAAAAAAAAGGCGTTTGAAAAATGATTGCGCAAATACCGTGCAAGATAAAAGGTTTCAATGACCGTCGTTTTATTCCCTAGGGTGTCTGCTAAAAAAACATATATAATGTTTGGGGGTTCTGCGTAATTTTCTAGCAAAAAAATTATGATTTGTACATGTAGGAGAGAAGTGCCAGAATAGGCCTGGTATGGATGGGTGTATAACTGCCCTGTATGGAAGAGGTTAATGAAAAAAGACCGAAAATTTTGAATAAAAATGTTTTATTCTTAGTTTCTGTGATAAAACTTTGCAAATTATTAATTTTTCTTCATAAATTTTTGCCACAATTTATACTGCTACATGTCTTTGATAAAAATAACCCACATTTTTTGGAAATTATTTGGTCTGTGTGAAAGTTTTAGAGTCTACAAGCTATAGTGAAAATCATAATAAATGATCACATATGATCACACCTGATGTATTGAAGGCCTATCTCATTTCTTGAGACCCTAACAAGCCAGGAAAGTACAAATGCCCCCCAAATAACCCCTTTTTGGAAAGTAGACATCCCAAGGTATTTATTAAGAGGCATGGTGAGTTATTTGAAGTTGTAATTTTTTCCCAAAACACTTTGAAAAATTAAGATTTTTATTTTTTATTTAAAAAAATTCACAAAAGTGTCATTGTAATAGCTTATTTCTCTCATATGGCATGTGCATACCACAAATGACACCCCAAAATACATTCTGCTACTCCTCGTGAGTAAAACGATACCCCATGTGTGAGACTTTTTCACTGCCTGGCCACATACAGAGGCCCAACCTGCAGGGAGCGCCATCAGGGGTTTTAGGAGCATAAATTGCACATCTAACTAGTTGACAACCTATTACACTTTTGAAGGCCCTGGAACACCAGGACAATGGAATTACCCACAAAATGACCCCATTTTGGAAAGCTAACACCCCAACGTATAATCTATGAGGCATAATGAGTCTTTTGAACAGTTCATTTTTTTCCAGAAGTTTTTGGAATATGTGGAAAAAAAATGAAAACGCATTTTTTTTACACAAAGTTGTCCATTGATAAGATATTTCCAACACATAGCATGTACATAGCAAAAATGACACCCTAAAATACATTCTGCTACTCCTCCTGAGTAAAACGATACCCCATGTGTGAGACTTTTTCACTGCCTGGCCACATACAGAGGCCCAACATGCAGGGAGCGCCATCAGGGGTTTTAGGAGCATAAATTGCACATCTAACTAGTTGACAACCTATTACACTTTTGAAGGCCCTGGAACACCGAGACAATGGAATACCCCACAAAGTCAGGTGTTCCAGAGACACATAGCATGCACATACCAAGAATTACACCCCAAAATACATTATGCTGAGCAAAGCGTAAACAAAAGAATACCTGTGGTAATAGTAACGCAGTTCTACACAGCAGGATAGCACTGGTCCAGGCAGCAGGCAGGGACTTGGTCAGCAACGGCATACACAATTGTCCAGGCAGGGATACTGAAGGTGGTCAGTTCATGCAACAGGCAGAGGCATGATGGCATAGGTCCTACAGGCAGCAGGCAGAAGGAGGGCCTCGTTCAGGACAGAATGGGGACAGGGGTAGAGGCTTCTCCTACCCAAATCTCTTTGAAGCCTCCGGGCAACCAGACCCTAATCTAGGATGAAAAAACAAAAAAATTGTTTTCTTCATCTAGAAAAACTTTTCTGGAGCCCCTCACATATGTGAGACCCCTGTGTTGAACCCCACTAGTCCAGTAGCAGGGTACAAGATCAGTCCAGGAGGCAAGCAAAAGGCATGGTCAAACAGTCCGAGGTCAGTTCCAGATCAGGCAGAGGCATTACAGAATCGTTAGGCAGAAGAATGGTCGAAAAACAGTCCAGGGTCAATTCCAGATCAGGCAGAGGCATTACAGAATCGTTAGGCAGAAGAATGGTCGAAAAACAGTCCAGGGTCAATTCCAGATCAGGCAGAGGTATTACAAAATCATTAGGCAGAAGTGTGGTCCAATAACAAGCCGGGGTCAGTTACAAAGCAGGCAGTGGCATAAGGGGTGAGAAGGCAGGAACGGAGGATTACGTTTACCATACTAAACTAATACTTTAGTTTAGTATGGTAACATTTAAAACAGTCAGTTACACAGAGGCCTGGTTGTGAAGGACACTCGGCACAATAATAAACTGTGTCTCGTCTGACTCCTTCACTGGCACACACTTTACATTTTTTTTTTAGCTCGTCGGCCTGATGCTGTGGGAGGGACCTTATCCGGGAAGTGCCGTTCGGAGAGCCGACTTAGAACATCTGATCGGATGTTTTGGGGTAGGTTAGTCTGGAATATCAGGGTAGTGGTAATTTCCTCCAGGTAGCCAAGGAAGGGTAGGGGGTTTTGGGTGGACTTGCGGTAAATAATATGGGAGTTGTAGACGGCCAAATGAAAAAAAAAAAATTGCTACTTTTTTGTACCAATGGTACGTGCGCCTTGTGGCAAGGTATGGTTCCAACATTTGATTGTTTAACCACTTGACACCCGCACGCCGTCATATGACGTCCAAAACGGGGACCTGTTATGCCGGGTGGACGTCATATGACGTCCTGGGCTTTGCGGGGGGATATCTCAATGATGCCTGCACCCAGAGGCATCATTGAGATATCATTTTTTAGCGGCGGCGATCCTGCGCACCGTAAGAATGATCATAGCGGCGGTTCCGCCGCTAGATCGTTCTTACAGGCGGCGGGAGGGGACATCCCCCCCTCCCGCTGCCATCCGGTGCTTCTCCGGGCTCTCCCATCCCACCGGGGGCCCGGAGAGATGATCGCCGTCCGCCGGATGTTTGCCATAGAGAAGACTGGTGACCAGATGGTCACCAGTCATCTCTATGACCGTCGGAGGCCCGGGGGCGATGTGATGACGTCACGCCCGGGTCCCCGTAAGTAAACAAACCGCAATTGCGGCTAGTTTGAATGAGATCTGTGAATTTTTTTTCACGATCTCATTCTTTCCAGCCTGGAGGAGAGATGTGGGGTCTTATTGACCCCGTATCTCTCCTTAAAGAGGACCTGTCACACACATTCCTATTACAAGGGATGTTTACATTCCTTGTAATAGGAATAAAAGCGATTGAAAAAAAAAAAGTGTAAAAAAAGTGTAAAAAATAAAGAAATAAGTAAAATAAAAAATAAAAGATAATAATAAAAAAATTAAAATGCCCCTGTCCCCGGTAGCTCGCGCTCAGAAGCGTACGCACATGTAAGTCCCGCCCACGTGTGTAAACGTCGTTCAAACCACACATGTGAGGTGTCGCCGCGTGCGTTAGAGCGTGTGCAACAATTCTAGCACTAGACCTCCTCTGTAACTCTAAACTGGCAACCTGTAAAAATGTTAAAGTGTCGCCTATGGAGATTTTTTTTTTTTTTTTTTTTTTTTGACTACTTTAATTTCAATAGTTTTTTATTAAATTTTCAAGACAAACAAAATTGAACATAGAAGATGCACTACAGATGTTAATCTTTCATACATTAGAATTAACAGCCTCAGCTAGGATAGGAGATAGTTTTCCATCAATGCCCTAAACATAGGCCTTATCCGCACCACCGCCATGAGCGATCCCTCTCATTGGTCGCAGCGGTGATCATGTCGCGTTAAAATCCTTTCTCCATATGTGGGTTAAACTACCATCATATATGACTCTAAACGTTTTAGAACATTGTAAGCATCAACAACCAATAAACCATACTTGCACTAAAGATCTCGTAAAGTCAGAATCAAGGCAATGAAGTTATTACAATATTGCTCCTTCGCGGTACCACTTGAACCATGGTTCCCAAGCCCTGGAAACCGAGTCCCCACTGCCTAAAGCCGAGGAATGGAGAACCTCGTACGTACCACATGTCTGAATTGACTGAATGATCTCTGAGAGTCCGGGAGCCACAGGGGCCTTCCAGTGTCTCAGGACCACCAGTCGTGAGGACAAGAGGATATTCGACACCACAACTCTATAAGGTAGCGGTATGCCCTGTAGTCCTAGAGACAGCAGTGCCATATCTGGGGTTAGCACCTGTCTGTGGCCAATGATGGTAGATAATAAACGTTCAATTTGGGACCATAAGAGGTGTATATGAGGGCACCCCCATAAGGTGTGAAACAGTGTACCCACCTCCCCGCATAATCTCCAACACAGTGGAGAGGCCCCCGTGTGTATCTTGGATATCCGATATGGGGTGAGGTACCACCTAAGTGTCAGCTTCTGCTGCATTTCCCGCATGTTTGTGGATTTAGTGGAGGAGTGAGTAAGGCGAAACGCTGAACCCCACTGCTGTGAAGAGTATTCTGTTCCAATGTCCCTTTCCCATGCCAGCATAGATAGTTTTTTTATACAAGTGTTCTTGTCCCTCAAACATGTGTATATAACTGATATACCTCCAGTAGTGTAAGAGGTGTTTTGGTAATAGCGTAATAAGTTTGCCGGAAGAACCGTGTAGATCAGAGGGTCTTTTTTTATTAGGTGGTGTATTTGCACGTAAGTGTATTTAGTCGTGAGTGGGAGATGGAATTCTTTTTGTACTTGTTCAAAGGGTTTTACGTGCCCCCCCACCATTACATCCTCCAGATATTCAATTCCCCCCTCCACCCACTTATCAATAGTTATGTTTGGTATTAGGAGTTTTAACGCCGCGATGGGGAGTTTTAAGGGGGAAGAGCCGTCGACCTCCTTCGTGTTTGCTCTCAGATACATCCATGCTCTTACCGATGCTAGAATGGGAGGGGCTAATGTGGTGCTTAGGGATCCGCAAGAGGGAGCTGTCATCAGAAAATTTGTTAGACTGCCGTGTGGGATTTGGCTCAATTCCAACTCCTTCCACGGTGTGTTAGCATGTGGCGAAAACCAATGTTTCAGCTGTGCTAGTATGGAAGCAAAGTAGTAATCCTGTATATGGACATGACCCATTCCTCCCGCGTTTCTACTCTTAATAAGTTTGCTAAATGCACATCTAGCCCTTTTACCCTGCCATAGATATTTATTCAGTAGGGACTGCATAGAATTGAAATAAGTGTTTGGAATCGTGATAGGTACTGTCCTAAAAAGGTACAGTAACTTCGGGAGTAGCTGCATTTTAAATGCTGCTAGTCTACCTAGCCATGATAGCTCCAATAGTGCTATTTTAGATAACTGGGGACCCATCGACTCCATAAAGGGAGTAAAGTTAGCCTTTAAAAGGTCTCCTGATCTAGGAGTCAAAGTGATGCCCAGATAACCAATCCCATCTGACCTCCAGGCATATGGAAACCTCTGTCTGAGCGTGTGCTCCATCTGCCCAGGGACATTTAAGTTGAGTATATGAGATTTTGTTGTGTTTACTTTATAGTACGACACTTCGTTAAATGTTTGTAATGCTTCGTGGACTGCTGGCAAAGACACCTCTGGGTTTGATAACATCAAGATGATGTCATCCGCAAATAAACTAATGACATGTTGTCTGCCCCCTGCGTGAATACCAGATATGCTAGGGTGTGAACGCAGGTAAGAGGCCAACGGTTCCATCAATAAGTTAAACACAAGAGGGGAAAGGGGACATCCCTGTCTCGTGCCATTGGAAATTTCAAATGGGGCCGACAGAGCACCCGATACATATACCTGTGCCGAGGGGAGTGTGTATAGGGCCATCACTGCCGAGTATATGGGTCCAGAGAAACCAAACTTGCTCAGGACCTGTGACAGAAACTGCCAATGAATCCTGTCGAACGCCTTCTCCGCATCCAACGCTAGGAGCAGAGAAGGCGTTCGACTTCTACCAGCCAAATGTATTACATTTATCAGTCGGCGAGTGGCATCCGACGTCTGGCGTCCCCTAGTGAAGCCAGACTGGTCCATATCTATCAGTAAAGGCAGTATATCCACCAGTCTGGAGGCCAAGATCTTGGCATAAATTTTGATATCATTGTTCAGTAAAGAAATTGGTCTAAAATTCTGAGGGGTGTTCGGGTCTTTGCCCGGTTTTGGAAGAGCAACAACCATAGCCCTTAACATCTCCGGAGGGAAAGAGGACGAGGCAGCAGCCGCATTGAAAATATTGACCATATGTGGGGTTAAAATTTCTTGAAATGTCTTGAAATATTCCCCTGTAAAGCCGTCCAGTCCTGGGGATTTATTATTGGGAAGCGTATGAATTGTCTGTCTCACCTCTGCTTCTGAAATGGGAGCATTCAAAGCAGTAAGGTGGTCAGGAGATAGGACTGGAAGTTTAACCTTTTGTAAGAATGACTGAATAAGCGCAGTATCAGGTTGTATTATATTGGGGTCATTTTTAAGGTTGTAAAGTGAACCGTAATATTGACTAAAAGCGTCTGCTATATCTTGTGGGTGGTGTCTTTTAGTGTTTGTTACAGGGTGTATTATGTGTGGAATCTGTGTCTTGTGTCTAATACCCTTTAGTCTATTGGCCAACAATTTCCCTGCCCTGTTGCCGCTTGTGTAGTACGCTAACTTAAGTCTCCTTGAGGCCTTTTCAAAGTCCTCCAGAAACAGTAGTCTCAGGTCAGTGCGAAGTTGCGTAAGTTGTGATGAGATTTCCACCGTCGGGTTAGTCATGTTCTGTCTCTCAAGTGCCGATATATTGGACAACAATTGGTTCAAATGCTGCTGCCTTATCCTCCTACACCTCGCACCTTGTTGGATCAAGATCCCCCTAGCAAATGCTTTATGGGCATTCCACACAACAAAGGGATCAGACACTGATTGATTATTAATTTCAAAATACTCAGTCAGCTGAGAGAGAATTTTAGACTTTGTCGGACCATCCTGGAGCAGTCTAGGATTTGCCCTCCAAATGAATGCGGGCTTGTGAGTAGAGGTCTCTCCAACTAGGAGAGAGATCGAGGCATGGTCCGACCAAGTGATGGTGTTAATCTTGGCCTCTCTGCAGTGAAATAACAACCACTTATCTACCAAGAACAGGTCGATCCTGCTATAGGATCTATGGCAATTAGAGAAGAACGAGTAATCCCTCTCATCCGCATTGAGACATCTCCAGGAATCAAACATGTCATGCGAACTTAGGGCCTCTTTGAGGGATGGGAGGGACCGCTTTGGTGCAGCTGTGGAGTCCATGAGAGGATCAGGAGTGATATTAAAGTCACCGCATAGTAAGACCTGACCTCTCTTCACCGACTGAATCTTTTTCATAATTCTGTTGAAAAAATGTGTCTGTCTGTTATTCGGTGCATACACATTGGCCAATGTGTATGTGGAAGAGTTTATGTCGCATATTATGATCAGGAAACGACCCTGAGAGTCTGCGATCATTGAATGTAAATGGAAAGCCACAGAGTCCTTGATGGCGACCATCACCCCTTTAGTTTTAGAGTCATCCATAGCGTGGAATACATGGGGAAATTTAGGGTGTGAGCACTTAGGAGACTTTTGGGCATGAAAGTGTGACTCCTGGACGCACAAAATGTCACATTTATGATGAAGTGCTTCTTTCCAAAGTGACCGCCTCTTTGCTGGGTGATTCAACCCCTTGGCATTAATAGATAAAAATTTTATCGCCATAGAAATGTGGACAGTTTATGCGTGGTGTAGTGTCTGTAGATATCACTTACGGGATCCAGAGGGGGTATCCACAGTGGTTTTGTCACCGGCGCCTCATGTAGCAGTTTTAGGACTCCCACATGAACACCTTCAGAGTCCATTGAGTCCGCGATATGATGTCTGACAAATGAGATAGGCAAGTTATAATTCCCCAAACAACAACAGGGAGCAACAGAAGCCATAGGCAAAAAGAAAAAAAAAATAGAACCAAAGTTTGGGTGTGGCACAGAGCCACTCAGAAAATTGGGGTGACCAAGTTCGAGCAGGTAACAAAGGTAAAAGAAAATAAGATCTTCTTTCTCCAGCAGGGTACTCTTAGGTACAAGACCACATCCTGGTTATTTATGAGTACGGGAATTTTTTTGGTTGACTGTGCGCCATTCCGGATTAGGGGATGAGCGGCCGCTCTGGCGTTGATTTTGAGGTTGTGCTTCTGGTATAATCCCCCACGAGTTGAGCAGGGCCATCCCCTTCGCCATTGACTCCATCACATACTCCACCCCTTCCTTAGTGACAATAAGTTTTGTCGGAAAGCCCCACTTGTAACTGAGGTTATGATTTCTGAGGGCTTTTGTGAGCGTGTTCAGGTTTCTACGCTTTTGCAGTGTAAATTGTGATAAATCAGCGTAGAATTGCAGGTTGGTGTATGGCGACGGGAGGTTGACATTTTGTCTAGTCGCTGTCATCAGTTTCTCCTTTGTGTGGTAAAAGTGCAGCCGCATAATAACATCTCTAGGCACAGTTTCAGAGAGGTAAGAGGGCTTAGGCAGACAGTGAATTCTATCCACGGTAATGTCCATTTCTGACATATCAGGCAGGAGTGCTTTAAAAAGCTGGGATACATACCCGCGGAGGTCATTATACTGAATATTTTCGGGTATACCCCGTATCTTCACATTATTCCTCCTGCTCCTATCTTCCATATCCGCCATTTTGGTCTTAAGAGCCTCAATTTCAACATCCCTGCCGTCATTGGCATCCACCAAGTCATTTATCGTAACCGCGTATTCCCCCATCTTGTTTTCAACGTGTGTCACCCTCTCAGCCATGGAGCCCAGATCCTTGCTGAATCTATGCATACAGGAAACCATATCTGAGTGCAGTGAACTTCTCAGTGACACCAACATCTCTTTCAAAACAGTATCTAATACTGGCTGGTTACTAGTGGGGAATACATCAATGGAATCAGGCAGCTCCCTAGTATCCTCTCTAGTGTCATCCCCTGACGCTCGCAGCTGGCTCACCTCCTCCTCTGTGGCATCCGGTCTAAAACGGGACTTCTCCGGGCTCCCTGAGGATGGTGTAGCTGGTGGAGATCCCAGGGATTTAGGAGGGCTGCTCCTTTTAGCAATGTTCCTGCTAGTAGCAGGTTGAGTTTTCGATCCCGATGCTGGCGTGGAAGTGGCGCCGGCGCCATATTGCCTGGGCTCCGGCGGGAAAAACTCCGTCAGCTTCTGGGGACGATTTCCCCCTTTCTTGTTCTTGCCCATGGTACTAGAGCTGCCCGCCAGGTTGGGGAAGTAATCCGCCGTGCCTTGGGTCTGTTTAAGTGCTCGGATGGGTCGCTGTTAGCCGCTGATCTCCTGCTTGCTACGGAGCTCCGCTATCAAGCTTCCATCGCGGTCTCCGGCTAGCTCCACCCCCGCCTATGGAGATTTTTAAGTAACAAAGTTTGGCGCCATTCCATGAGTGTACGCAATTTTAAAGCGTGACATGTTAGGTATCTAGTTACTCGGCGTAACATCATCTTTCATATTTTACCAAAAAATTGGGCTAACGTTACTGTTTTGTTATTTTTTAATTTATGAAACCATTTTTTTTACAAAAAAAAGCCGTTTGAAAAATTATTGCGCAAATACGGTGCGAGATAAAAAGTTGCAATAACCGCCATTTTATTCCCTAGGGTGTCTGCTAAAAAAACATATATAATGTTTGGGGGTTCTGAGTAATTTTCTAGCAAAAGAATGAGGATTTGTACATGTAGGAAAGAAGTGCCAGAATAGGCCCGGGAAGGAGGTGGGTTTTAAAGCCCGGTATTGAAGTGGTTAAGTCGACTCCCCCCATGAACGAATTGTAGTCCCGGATGCAGGTGGGCTTTTGGATGGTGGTGCCACGCCTTCTGTGGGTTTCCACAAAAGAATTGTTGTGGATGGAGGACAACATATATACGTCTCTTCTGTCCCTCCACTTCACTGCCAGAACCTCCTTGTTGCGCACACTTGCCGATTCCCCTTTCCTCAGCTTTGTATTCACAAGGCTTTGAGGAAAGCCTTTCCGGTTCTTTCTGGCGGTGCCACATGCTGGCGTCTTCTTCCGGTGCAGGTTGTGGAACAGGGGAAGAGACGTATAAAAGTTGTCCACGTACAGGTGGTATCCTTTATCCAGGAGGGGGTTGATGAGTTGCCAGACAACTTTCCCACTTGATCCCAAGTAGTCTGGGCAATCGGGGGGATTCAGCTGGGTGTCCTTGCCTTCGTAGACCAAAAAGGAATACAGGTACCCTGTGGCTCGTTCACAAAGTTTATAAACCTTCACCCCATAGCGGGCTCTTTTGCTGGGTATAAACTGTTTGATTTTAAGTCGGCCACAAAATTTTACTAGGGACTCATCGACACATATGTTTTGTTCCGAGGTATATATTTGAGGGAATAATTCCGAAAAATAATCTAATAAGGGGCAAATTTTGAAAAGCATGTAAAAATTTGGGTGATTTCAGGGAAGGCACTGGGTATTATCGTTGAAGTGGAGGAACCTCATGATTATAAAATATCGGGATCTGGGCATTGTTGCAGAGAAAATTGGCATGTGGTAAATGGGGCGTTTTGACCAAAAGGAATGAGGCCTAAAAAAAAAAAAACTCCTCCACTGTAAGGTCTCTCCACTGGAAGGGACGGGCATAAGACGATATGGGATTGTTGGTGATAAATTGTTGGGCATATAAGTTGCACTGGGCCACAGTTCCTCAGGGAAAAATAAATCGAAAAAATTAATTGGTGAAAAATTGTCCGTGTTCACCTGGACTCCTGGCTGGGCAGTGAAAGAGGGAATGTTGGCTTCTCCGGAATTTGGAGGAAGCCACAGGGGGTACTGAAGGGCATAGTGAAGGCTGGCATGGGTCCTTGGCCTTTGTTGCTGAGGTACTGCGGTGCTGGTGGATGGCACTTCGGTGCTGGTGGATGGCATGTCGGTGCTGGTGGATGCCACTGCCTCCTCACCAGAGCGCCTTCTTTTGGCGGGCTGACCATCTTCCCCCTCTGAGCCTGTTGCTGTTCCACTGGTGTAGACTGGCTCATAGTCTACGTCCGAATCCGAATGGTTATCAGAAAAAGAGAGCTCCCCATTGCTCTCGTCAGGTGCAGAAAGAATTTGATATGCCTCCTGTGCGGAATAACAACGTTTTGACATTGCTGGCAACTTCACAGGTGTGTGTGGCACAGATGTGCACTGAGGTGGCACAGATGGGCAGAGACGGGGACTGAGGTGGCAGAGATGGGGACTGAGGTGGCAGAGACGGGGACTGAGGTGGCAGAGATGGGTACTGAGGTGGTGGAACAGATGTACACTGATGAGGCAGCACAGATGTGTACTGATTGCACAGATGTGCACGGATGAGGCGGCACAGATGTGCGCTGAGGCGGCACAGATGGGCACTGAGGAGGTGTTACAGATGGGCCCTGATCACAGGTGGGCACAGGCGGTACTGATGGCACAGGCAGTACTGATGGCACAGGTGGTACTGATGGCACAGGTGGTACTGATGGCACAGGCGGTACTGGTGGCACAGGTGGGCACCGTTGGTATTGTGGCACAGGTGGTACTGGTGGCACAGGCGGTACTGTGGCATGGGCAGTACTGTGGCACGGGCGTACTGATGGCACGGGCGGTACTGATGGCACAGGCAGTACTGATGGCACAGGCGGTACTGATGGCACAGGCGGTACTGGTGGCACAGGCGGGCACAGGTGGTACTGTGGCACAGATGGTACTGTGGCACAGATGGTACTGTGGCACAGATGGTACTGTGGCACGGGCGGTACGGTGGCACGGGCGGTACTGTGGCACGGGTGGTACTGTGGCACAGGCTGTACTGTGGCACGGGCTGTACTGGTGGCACAGGTGGTACTTGTGGCACAGGTGGGCACAGGTGGTACTGGTGGCACAGGTGGGCACTGGTGGTACCAGGTGGGTACAGATGGTACCAGGTGGGCACTGATTGGGCACTGATTGGGCGCTGATGGGCACTTTTACACTGTAACTTTTCACTTTTTACAATTTGTAGCAAACTCACAGCTTTCTCTCTCCTCACACGCGGTGTCTGTGTGAGGAGAGAGAGACGGCAATGAGAGATGATCTCATATGTTTACATTTAAGATCATCCGTCATTGGCTGTCCAGATCGCGCTGTAAATAGTCGCTGTGATTGGCTATTTACCGCGATCTGTGTTTGGCTGTGTCCAGGGGACACGGCCAGCACAGTAGTTCCCCGCTGCGCGCTCGTGAGCGCGCACGGGGAACAAGCAAAGGGTCGGCCGTAAAAAGATGGCCTGTTAGAGATTCAGAGTCGCGCTGCAGCCGTACAAAGTCGTACGGCCGTCAGCTAGTGGTTAATATGAAACAAATGCACACAAGCTATAACATCTCTAGGGAATTTTTTGGGGAGAAACTTGGGCTTAGGAAGGCGGCGTGCTCTGTCTACAATGACTTCAGAGCTAGGAACCTCAGGCAAGATGGCCGCTATAAATTCCTGCACATAATGTCGTAGTTCCGACGGTGGTACCGATTCTTCCACCCCCCTTAATTTAATATTGTTCCTGCGGGACCTATCTTCCAAATCCGCTAACATTTCACGCATGGCTTGGATGTCCCCCTCCGCATCATAGTGTGCATCCACAAGCTCATTATGTGCAATAGTAAAGTCTCCCATTTTATCCTCCACATGGCTGATCCTGTCTCCAATTGCTGACACATCTCGTTTTAATTGTGAAACACACAGCATCATGTCCTTGTGCATAGACCCTCTAAGGGTCACCAGCATATCCCTCATAATGGTATCACTGAGCGGGACCCCTGATGTAGGGAAATAGTGGATCTGTTCCACAAAGTCTCTGGTGCTATTTTGAGAATCGCAGGTGTCCTCTGGATCGCCTGCATATCTATGCTCCACTGACCTCTTTTGAGATGACTTCTGTGGGCTGTTGATGGGAGAAGGGTTCGGCGTGGAGCATCCGCTTCCTCCCCGGCTCCGATGGATCGATGATCCGCTGGGCAGCTGTGTTGGGTTGAGCTGGTGTCCTCCGCTGCCTGAGCCACGCCGCGAGTCCGAGGCCTCTGCGCCATCTTGAGGCCTAGGCGTGCTCGCCGCTGGATAGAAGTCTGTCAGCTTTTTGGGCTTTTTGTCCTTCGGAGTCACCCGCGGTGTCGCAGGGTCACTTTAGGGCTAGTTTCGTCGCTGGATGCCGCTGGATGGTAGTTCTCTACATGGAGCTCCCGTCTCAAGCAGCCATCCGCTCCGGCTGCTGGCCACGCCCCCAACTTTGTGTAATTTCATTAAATATTGAAAATTATCTATTAGCGGTCCTCTAATATTATATTCAAAATTGAAACAAAATTATTTTATGTATAACAGTTAAAGGTGTGAAGGTTTGCTGGGTGTTATTATTGACTTTGTTCCAGTAGAGGGCATTTATTTTCACTTCATGTCCTGCCAGCACCCTATCAACACCCGGGCAGGAGATAAAGTGATGACAAACTTCCCAAATAGTGGTGCAGGCAGCAAAGAAAATTGACACAGCTTTTAATGTTTCTCCACTGTAAAATGGCATCACTATTGCTTTTCAAAACCTGTTAGAGTGATTCTTTTCACTTCCTTTACTAATGATAGGAGGATGGGGAGTCTAATATAAAGCCCTGCAAACAGGACACAAACAGTAGTGGAAACTTAAATGAGGTGCTATGCACACAAAAACTAAAATGTTTTAACTGGAGTTAAACTTTATCTAGTTTTACCTAATGTATGAGTGAATTACTTTAATTTATTCATTGCCTTTTTATATCTGTTGAAATACAATGGTATTTCTCCAGAGGATATCAGGTAAATATTTTTTATTGTTTATTTAAATTCTTATTATTAATGTCTCCATGGAATTACACCATCTTTGGTATATTTTTTATTAACCATTGTCACCTGTATATATTACCAATATGTTTTAATTGTATGCATTGTTTTATTTGTTTTATAAATAATTATAGCGTGTGATAAAAATGTCAGTGGATATATACTTTCAGCAGTAAAAGACTATTGTGTAATTTGTCGAGTAATGAACATCACAAGTTGAATGATAATGCAGACTATAAAAATACACCTCAATGTTATGTCAATTAAATTAATTGCATAGTTTATCTTTAATGCGCTTAAATGAAATAAGAGCTAGAAGTTAA
This sequence comes from Rana temporaria, assembly GCF_905171775.1. Lineage (NCBI taxonomy): Eukaryota > Metazoa > Chordata > Amphibia > Anura > Ranidae > Rana > Rana temporaria. Next base: position 227,067,900 of record NC_053493.1, read on the forward strand.
ATGTATTATGCTAACCATTCTGCCACAATTAGTATAAAAGCCAGGACACTGTATAGCTTCATTTACCAGAATTCGTCCAACTTTGTCTGGCTATTAGCATTATTTAAAAGTCATAAATAACCTTTATAGAAATATATGGCATCTAAAAGCTTCTATCTGGCTCCATAAAAAAGCAATATCTATTAATGGTTTATTTCAAATCTTCATAATTATCATTGGCATCAATGACACAAGTCAGAATTGAAAACTAGTGAATATTTTATCATTATCTAATGTGTTTTCCTTTGTGATACATTAGAATAAAATGTTACAGAGCTGCTGAAATCAAATACAGCATTCTCATAAATTAACTACTGAAGTTATTATATTTATATTTACTGAATGAAACAATAATGTATAAGGTATGCACCTAGTAATAGATCTAAACTAGCAATAAATCTTTGCATTGCTGAAGTTATTGGTTCTATGCCCATAACTTTATTCTTAATATGTTTTACTTTCTCTACAGCTGACTGCTTGGAAAGTTCATAATCATAAATTAAACACCGTTGATTTAAAGAGGAATTGAACTCCTAAAGCTGTTCCAAAAGAGGGGCATTTTAAGAGCAAAGGACAGGTCACCAACATTTCCTAGAAAAAATACAAGTAACAAGTGCATTGAGGTTCCAAGAGGATATGTTACAAAGCATGACATTCAGGGATGCCCAGACTGATACATCACCAAGCCATTGGAGAGTAGAAAAAAATAATCCCAAAAGCTGAAGGATGACATATGACTCCGGACTAAACGTGAGGTTACACCACCCATGATCCTCAGGACAGTGGGAGAGGTGTGTTGATTATGAATGCTGGGGTTACTGAGATGGCGTGACTGTGAAAGTCACATGTCCCAGAACCAGATGTGTCTTACACCTGGCGGAAGACCACCAAAACATTGGCTGGTGAGGGCAAACTGGAAGTACTGGAGAGCATTGAAACCATGTCAAACCAAAGGAGAGAAGTTGTTCATCATGGTAACATGTTACAGGTTCTTGATCTGAGGCAGGGGCAAGCCCTGAAATATGTTATCAGGCTGGGAATTCCTGCATGTCATGCTTTTTAACTGCTTGCCGACCAGCCGCAGTTATACGGGGGCAGGTCGGCTCGGCTGCGCGAGATGACGTAACTATACGTTATCTCACGAATCAGCCAATCAGCCAATAGGCCCCCCGCTGGCCCCTGGTTCCGACGCGAGTGCCCAGCGGGCGTGATCACCCCGGGCACCGGCAATCGCTCGTTACAGAGCGAGAACCGGGAGCTGTGTGTGTAAACACACAGATCCCGGTCCTGTCAGGGGGAGAAATGCCTGATCGTCTGTTCATACAATATGTGAACAGCGATCAGTAATTTCCCCTAGTCAGTCCCACCCCCCCTTCAGTTAGAACACACACAGGGAACATAATTAACCCCTTCCACGCCCCCTAGTGTTAACCCCTTCCCTTCCAGTGGCATTTTTATAGCACTGATCGCTATAAAAATGCCAATGGTCCCAAAAATGTGTCAAAAGTGTCCAAAGTGTCCGCCATAAGGTCGCAGTACCGATAAAAATTGCTGATCGCCACCATTACTAGTAAAAAATAAATATTAATAAAAATGCCATAAAACTATCCCCTATTTTGTAGACGCTATGAACTTTTGCGCAAACCAATCAATAAACGCTTATTGTGATAATTTTTTATGAAAAATATGTAGAAGAATACGTATCGGCCTAAACTGAGGAAAAAAAGTTTTTTTATATATTTTGTGGGATATTTATTACAGCAAAAATTAAAAAATATGGTCCGGGGCTGAAGTGCTTAACTTTACATTAAAGTGCATTTTGATTCTATCTATTCCTGGGCTTGTAGCTCAATTGACTTCCACGGGGCTGGGAGTGCTCCTTTATTTGTTGTTTTTTGTCACCAGCATTTCCTGTGGTCTTTTTGTAGCTAATCTTTCCACCATTACTGAATTACTATGTTTTGTTCCGTAACAGTGGAGGCCTTTGTTTTGTTAGCAGCTTTTCATATAATGTTAGACTGTAGGCACAGCAGTTTCTGGGCATCATCACATACTAGGAAGTATATGAAGAGTAATGCATAGTTAAAGTACATTTGAACCCTTACCTTGTAAAACAACCGTTCAGTTTAAAATTCACTTCAGTGTACAGAGTGAGCATTGTTGGAGAGAATCGTCTGCATCATCAGGGGGTACCTCCCACACCAGGCGGTACTGATGTGCAATCAGTGCTGCCTGCATAAAACCAAAGATGGGTGGTGAATAGGCCATTCTCTAGGGCATACAAAAACTACTACTAATACTTCACACAGGCTTTCCGATCAGGTCCACCTGTCAGTTTTTCAGGCAGACCTGATCGGACCCTCCATTCAGAATATATGGGGTGGTGGATGTTAGTGGTGACATGTTCACTGACATCCACCGATATTTGATCTGATCCTCTCTGTGAAATCCAGACAAATGGAGACCCTATTTTCTATCCATCTGGTTGATCGGATTGGATGGGCCTCCATGAAAACGGACAAGCGGTCTGTTTTCATCCAATATCTCCATAGAGGAGAGAGGAGCTCTGACAGGTCCATCTTTGCACAATGAGTGGATACGGACCCCCATCAGCGGATCGATCCCCCGCTGAGCAAAGCAGAGTCTGTCAGGCATGATGCCTGTGTGAAAAAGCCCTAAAGGTGACTTATTTCCATTCCATTATATACTGTACTCCTTTTGCATAACAATTTTAATCACTTCAATACTGGGAACTTTCTCCCCCTTCCTGCCCAGGCCAATTTTCAGCTTTCAGCACTGTCGCACTTTGAATGACAATTGCGCAGTCATGCAACACTGTACCATGACAAAAAATAAAATTTTGTTCACACAACTAGAGATTTCTTTTGGTGATATTTAATCGCCACTAGTGATGGATGAACATCTGACGGGTGGTTGGCGAACACTAACCGCAAACTTTCTCAAATGTTCGCGAACCGCAAGTTCGTGGCGAGCCCCATTGACTTTAATGGCAGGCGAATATTAAAAACCTGCAGCTCATATTTGCAGCCACAAAATACTTACTATCTGTGCACAAATAGTCCCACAACATGGACACTGACCTACCAGAAGTATTAAGTGAAAGAACGGATACAGAAGTAAGTGTCAGCCATTACAGGCCCCAAAAATGATCCGACAGGCGTTCACCTGACAGCAAACAACTTTGTATTCTGTGGCTGGTGGTACATTAGGCATTCACCGGATACAGAAGTAAATGCTGCCCATTAAAGGCCTCAAAAATTATCCCACAGGCATTCACCTGACAGCAAACAACTTTATTCTGTGGCTGGTGGTACATTAGGCATTCACCGAATACAGAAGTAAGTGCCGCCCATTACAGGCCCCAAAAATTAGCCCACAGGCGTTTACCTGACAGCAAACAACTTTGTATTCTGTGGCTGGAGGTACATTAGTTATTCACAGGATAAATAAGTGCAGGCCCCAAAAATTAGGCATTCAACGGACATAAAAGGCCATTTATGCCGCTGTTTTTACCTAAAACAGGGACCATGAATTGTTATGGGTGGTGGCGGATATTTGTGGCCTGTCATGAGGAATTTGAATCAAACATGGTCTACTGGTCACATGTGTTGAATTCCCCCGAGATCCATGCCTCATTCATTTTTAGAAATGTGAGGTAGTCAACACTGTCGTGAGCTAGGTGAGTGCGCTTATCGGTCACGACCCCCCCTGCTGCGCTGAACTTTCTTTCGGACAGGACACTGGACGAGGGGCAAGCCAACAGTTCCATTGCAAATTGTGCAAGGTCTGGCCAGAGGTCAAGCCTGCCCACCCAGTAGTGCAGGGGTTCATCACTTCTCAGTGCGTCCACATCGGCCGTTAACCCGATGTAGTCGGACACCTGCCAGTCTAGGCATTCCTTGATGCTGGATCCGGAGGACAGCTGTCGATGGGTCGGCTGAAAGAATGATCTCATATCATTAGTGACCAACACATCTTCAAACCGCCCTCTTCTTGCAGGCGCTGTTGGATTGTTACCCGCAACTGTTTCTCTGTGAGTGGAAATTCCTCTGCCAGCGCACGCAAAAGCAGAATGCAGCATTTTTCGAACCAAGGCCTGGAAGTGCTGCATTTTGATAGCCCTCTGTGATGGTGGTAACATTTCCGACATTTTTGTTTGTACCAGGGGGTCTAGGTACGTTGCCACCCAGTACTGGTCCTTGCCCTTTATGCTTTTTATATGGGGGTCCCTCTTTAAACACTGGAGCATGAAGGCCCACATTTGCACTAAACTGGAAGCAGTGTAGTGGCCTGGCTCCTGCTCATCATCCAGGATAATGTCGTCCTCGTTCTCCTCCCCCCATCCACGGTCAACACCAGAGATCCCAGAAAGGTTTAAAGCATGCTCTTCTTGCTCCTCCTCATCCGCCCCGGCACCATCCTCCTCTGACTCCTCTTCAGACTTCCGTTGTTGACTTGTCTTAGGTGGAGTAGCCCCCCTGGGAATTTATCCAGCTTCGTGACTTCCTCATCTTCCTGCTCCTGATCCTCGAGGGCTTGATCAATGACATGATGCAATGCATGCTCCCGAAAGAATGTGTAAGGTACGATGTCACTGATGGCGCCCTGGCTGCGACTGGCCAGTTTGGTGATCTCATCAAATGGTAGCAGAAGTCTGCATGAGTCACGCATTAGCAGCCTTTGGCGCGGTGAAAAAAACAAGCTCCCCAGAACCTGTCCTGCCGCAGAGTTCGTACAGGTAGACGTTAAGGTGCACGTTTCTGCTGGAGAAGCCTATCAAGCATATACAAGGTTGAGTTCCATTGCGTCGGGCAGTCACAAATAAAACGTCTGACGGGCAGGTTGTGACGCCACTGAATGTCAGCAAGGCGAGCCATGGCTGTGTATGATCTTCTGAAATGGCCCAAGATTTTCCTGGCCTGCAGCAAGACGTCCTGGACCCCAGGGTATTTGGCAATGAATCCATGCATGGCACGTGTGTAATTGTTCCCTGTTTCAGCGCGCTCAGCAGATTGGCTCCGTTGTTGCACACCACTTTACCAACTGTCAAATTGAGCAGTGTTAGCCACTGATCTGCCTGTGAACGCAAAGCTGAAAGGAGTGCAGGACCAGTGTGGCTCTTGTCTTCCAGGCACAACAGACGCAGCACAGCATGGCAAGTCTCACCTGGCATGTCGAATAGGTTCTGGGGATCTTGCGTGGCACAGCGAAAGAGACGGTAGCATCGGAAAAGGAGGAGTCAGCCGAGAAGGAGAGGGAGGATGGAGTAGGAGGAGAAGGAGAAGAAGAGGCAGGCCTGCATGCAATCCGTGGCGGTAAAACCAAATCTACATGGGTGCCACGGGTTACATGCTTGACGGCCGTCAGAAGGTTCACCAAGTGGGCAGTAAAAGTTATATACCTTCCCTGTCCCTGTTTGCTAGACCACGTGTCTGTGGTCAGATGTATCTTGGCACCAACACTGTGTGCCAGAGATACATTCACTTGCCGCTGAACACTGGAACACCCTTCAGTGAGAAATATTTCCTTCCTGGACAGTGAGAGCCTGGAGTGTGGCTTTGTGGGTTCTGATAGCGTTTCTCCCACTGTACTCAGTGATGCGAGGCAAGGTGCCTTCTTAAGGCGGTCATCCCTAGGTGAGTGTTGGGCTTACCAGGACTTATGCATTGACTGTAAAGGCTGCAGATGGCAACACTATTGTCAGCAGCAGACACGTTAGAAAAAAAACACACTGTGGAGCCATGGGCCGGCGTCCTGGGAGTGCCAGATGTGACCGTACATGGCTGATGGCTCGCTCCTGATACATTAGCAGTCTGGTTTGTCCCTCCTGTGCAATGTAAGTTTGGCATGCTTCTCCTCCCTATCTGCTGGTCCATCTCTCCCTCTGAACTCCCCTCCTCTTCCTCTCTTGTGGGCACTCACATGACGTCTGTAGACACGTCATCATCAAAGTCACCTTCCCCACCAATAAAATTAGAGATCTCAGAGTAGGCAGCAACAACCTCCTTGAGCTGATCTGGGTACTGTCGTCAGACTGCTGAGTGGCGGCTGTTGCTACCTCCTGTTCCTGATCCAATGCCAAGAATGGCTGCGCATCGGAAATGTCTTCTGATGGATCGGAAAATAATTCTTGTGACTCAAGCGGAGGGTTTATGGTGGTCATGGTGGTGTTAGTGGTGAGCCACTCAACAAAGTCTGGTGCGTCCTTTAAGGTAATCGAATGCACCTTGTGCCACTTCCCACTTTGGCTCTGGCCTGGTTCTCCTGCCCTACCCCTACCACCCCTGTGGAAGGGCCTGCCTCTTCCTCTGCCTGTAATTTTTAAAATGACCCTGTGACAAAAGTCTCTAGAAAAGCGCAGTATATGTGCAAGAAGATATATAACACCCCGCTTCAATCTGTCATTTTGGGGGGCCACTGGTTTATCGCATCAGTTATAAAACTTTTTTTCAGTAAATTTTGTCACTGTGTGTAGCAGAGGTAACGCAGCGAAAGAGGCAAAAATTCTGCAGTACCCAAATACACTTTTATGAAAGTATATTTTTATATAACACCCTGCTTCAATCTACCATTTTGGGGGGCTACTGGTTTATCACACCAGTTATAAAACTTTTTTTTCAGTACATTTTGTCACTGTGTGTAGCAGAGGTAACGCAGTGAAAGAGGCAAAAATTCTGCAGTACCAAAATACACTATTATGAAAGTATATTTTTATATAACACCCCGCTTCAATCTGTCATATTGGGGGGCCACTGGTTTATCGCACCAGTTATAAAAAAAAAATTTCAGTACATTTTGTCACTGTGTGTAGCAGAGGTAATGCAGTGAAAGAGGCAACAATTCTGCAGTACCCAAATACACTATTATGAAAGTATATTTTTATAAAACACCCCGCTTCAATCTGTCGTTTTTGGGGGCCACTGGTTTATCGCACCAGTTATAAAACTTTTTTTCCAGTAACATTTGTCACTGTGTGTAGCAGAGGTAACGCAGCAAAACAGAAAAGAAAATTCTGAAGTACCCAAATACAGCACCAGTCACAATGCTGCACAATACAAATCCACTATAATATGCTTTCTATATTAGAAAGTATATTATAAGTGTATTACACCCCTATATACTGCACACCATACACTAGTACACCTATACCAGTCCTTAAAAGGACTTGTGTGGACCTGTTAGCTAACGATTTGTGTCACTACAGTCTGTCCCTGCTCCACACAGCAACCTCTCCCTACACTGACAAAAAGCAGAATGTATCACACCAGTTATAAAACTTTTTTCCCAGTATCGTTTGTCACTTTGTGTAGCAAGAGGTAAAGCAGCAAAACAGTAAAAAAAATCTGCAGTACCCAAATACACCAGTCACAATGCTGCACAGTGCACAATACAAATCCACTATGTTAGAAAGTATATTATAAGTGTATCACACCCCTATATACTGCACACCAAACAATAGTACACCTATATACGTCCTTTAAAGGACTTTTGTGGACCTTTTAGCTAGCGATTTGTTTCAATACAGCCTGTCCCTGCTCCACAGAGCAACCTCTCTCTACATTGACAAAAAGCAGAATGTAAAATGGCCACCAGGTCAGGTCTATTTATAAGGTAGGGGGTATGTCCATGTGCTGAAATGTCTCAATTGGCTGTCCTGTACCACCTGATGGATGTGTCATGGGTCAAAGTTCTTCTCAATGTAAAATTGCGGACAGTCGCAAATATCGCCAGATGTCCGCCTGTTCGGCGAACGAGCAAAGTTCGCTGCTAACCGACCGCCGGACAAACTGCCAGGCCATCTCTAATCACCACTGTGTTTTTTTTTTTGCTAAATAAAATAAAAATGATGTGCTTTCTATGTTTCTGTTATGAAATTTTGCAAAAAGAATTGAAACATGTATTCTGATACATTTCTTTGGTGAATTAAGCCCAAATCAGTGTATATTATTCAGACTATAGAAAAGTTATAAAGTCCATAAACTATGGTATATATCTGAAAATTGATCAATCCCGATATACTGATGGCCTATCTCATTTCTTGAGGCCTGAAAATATCCCCCAAATTACCCCTGTTTTAGAAAGTAGAAAGTCCAAGGTTTTTAGTAAGAGACATGGCAAGTTTTTTGAAGTTGTAATATTTTCGTAATTTTTTTACATTAAAATTAAATTAAAAACAAAAATGTTCACAATATTTTTTGTCATACTGTCACTAGTGCAGTACAGTCTCATAACATAACTGGTGTGGAGGTGATCAGGAACACTGACTGCTGACTGTATGAAAAAAATATATATATATTTTACTTAATTTTTTTAACACAGAGCACATCTATCCTGAAAGTTGGCAAAACTCCTGCACATATCTATGTAAACTTGTTTGTCTAAAGTTCATCTTTAACCTGTTTAGCTGCCAAGCCATGTGCTCCACTTCTAAACTCACCATTTTGCAATTTTTCCATAGTTTTTTTATTTGTCCTTTCCAGCTTTCAGAGTTTGTAAAAGACCCCCCCCCCCCCAAACCATATATTTTCAGAAAGCACATGACCAGTAAAATTAAAAAATATGCTACTGATTTTTAAGTCCCTGCGATATTTGTGCAAATGTTTATTAAAACAATATTTTCACAAAAAATATGCTAAAATCATCATAAGCAGATACACATAAAGAACATTTTACAACATGTATGCAAAATTCCTACAAAATATAAAAGTTTAACCTGTATTGAGTTAATAAATAACAATTATTAGTAAAGTTTCAAATTGTGTTTTTTTGTGAAATGGTGGAAGCAGTGAGCAGTGATATTAATTATGCTGCAACAATAAAAATCAAAAATCACTTTGAATGTAGTGCCTGGGGGGTCCCCTTAATATGCCTGTAAAGTTGCACACCTGTAGCATGCAGAAGACATGCTGAAGCAAAACATTTTTAAAGGAAAATAAATGAGTCAAATCTCATTTAAAATTACTTGCGGTTACAATTGCCGGCACCCGGCTAGTGAAAAAAATAATAACTGCGTGGGGTCCCATCAGTCCATACCAGGCTTTTCAGGTCTGGTATGGATTTGGAGGGTAAAACCCATGCCAAAAAAAAAAAAAAAGGGAATGGGGGCCCCCAAAATCCATGGCAGACCCTTATTCAGACATGCAGCCTGGCAGATCAGAAAAGAAGGGGGCAAGCAAGCTCCCACTCAAGAACCATACCAGGCCACATGTCCTCAACATACGGGGTGGATGCTTTGGGGTGGGAGGGCTCTGTACCTTGATGGGTCTCATCCCCACAACCGTGGCCGGTGGTTGTTGAGGTCAGGGCTTATCGAAGTCTGTAAGCCCCCTTAAACAACAGATTCCAGCCCCCCCATGTGAATAAATATCGGGTCCATAGTAGCCCTACCCATTTACCAAAAAAGTGTACAAAAAGTAAAAAACAAAAGACATTTTTTTTTACAATTCTTTTATTAGAAAATAATAAAAAAATAGTGTCCCCCCGATGTAAATCTATCTTCAATCAGGCTGCCAGCCAACCAAAAAAAACAACAACAAAAAAAAGCGCTGTGCCAGGCCTCCCGCTGACTGCCTCCTTTGAACTTTGACATTTATTATATAGGTAAAGGGCTGGGCCCCCTGGCAAGGCCTTGCCCCTTCTGACATCATGGCCTGGGCAATGCTGGGCATGTGACATCATAAGGGGGTGGAGCCACTGGGTGACATTGCCAGGTGGCCCTGCCCCTTACTTTTTAAAAAAAATCAAAGCGCATAGGAGGCATTCCGCGGGAGGTCTCCCAGGAGGCAGAGCATTTTTGTTTTATTTTTTCGGTCTGCAGGCAGCATGATTGACAATGGATTCATGGACACTTTTTACATTTTTTAATAAAGGATTTGTCTCTTGTTTTTATTATTTTTTTTGTTACTTTTTGTACACTTTTTTGGTTAATTACATTAATTAAATTTTAGTCAATTACATTAAGGCATGCGGGATCTGAGGGGCCCACTTGTTAAAGAGGGCTTCTAGATTCCAATAACCCCCTGGCCACAGTTGTGGGGATGAAAAAACGTGCAAAAAAATTCTCAAATAATCTGGAGGATTAATTTATCACATACAGCTTTAAAGAGGAAGTAAACCATGCCTAATTTTCATATTTTTTTAAAGCCCTGCAAAGTAAAGGCATAATGTGCTAGTTTGCATTGCGTACTAGAAAATTATGAAATACTTACATTAGAATGAAGCCCTGCACTGCCGTGCTGTCAGCTCTGACAGACGCTTCCATCTTCACCCGGTCTTCCCTCTGGGTTTGCATCCTCTGGCCTTCTGATTGGCCGTGCTGTGATGATGTCACTCATGGACTGTGGCACAGAGCTCTGAAGGGACGGCACGGGTATACTGTCCTTTCAGAGCACACGTGCCTGTGACATCTCCGGCTGCATAAAGTGTGAATAGCTCATAAATAGTAAAGCTCTAGAAGATATTTATAGTTCTTACAGGTAAGCCTTATTATAGGCTTACTTGTAGGTACAAGCCTGCAGAGTGAGTTAACAACCTCTTTAACCACTTCAATACTTGGCACTTTCACCCACTTCCTGCCCAGGCCAATTTTCATCTTTCAGTGCTGTCACATTTTAAGTGACAATTGCGTGGTCATCCAACGTTGTACCCACAGTTTTTTTATATTTTTTTTAGACAGAGAGAGCTTTCTTTTGATGGTATTTAATTAGCACTTGGTTTTACATTTTTGTTGATAAAAAAATGAAAAAAGACCAAAAACGTTGAAAACACTGTTTTCTTTCTTTGTTGTAAATAAGTATTTTTTCTCTTTCACTGTTGTGCGTTTATGAGGCTGCACTGATGTGTACTGATGAGACAGCACTGAAGGGGACTTATGAGGTGGCACTGATGAGGATGCATTACTATGCAGCACTGATATACAGCATTGATGAGCACTGATAGGCGGCACTAATAGGCACTGATAGGTGGCACTGATGGGCACTTATAGGCAGCAACCGTTTACCCTTACAAATCTCCATAGGCAACATTTAAAAAATTATACAGGTTGCATGTTTTTCATATGCGGACGCTGCTCACGTATGCATTCGCATCTACACGCAAGCGTGACGAGACACTGTTTAAAAAAAAAAAAAAATTGGGCCACTTTTATTCCTGAAAAAATGTGTAGAGGGCGCTAGACCACTCAGTGCTAATGAATAGTAAACCAGCGTGCTGGGTGAAAATTTAAATACAATAGACTTCTATTATAAAATGTAAATATAATAATAATATAATAATAAATTCCAAAAAAAGTCTCTGTGTCCAGAAAAAGACCCCTCAGAATCCTATAAAAGTCCCAATAAGTGTTCAGTCAAATGCATAACATGTAAAAGAAAAAGAAAAAACAAATCTTCTTTCTTGAATATTCTTTAAGTGCAAAAAAGGAAAAGGAAAGCCGTCACCAACAAATCCAGTCTTCTTAATCACCCTTAGATTGGTGTTGAAGCAAACAAATGTGCTTACCAGAAATAGTGGACTATTATGGTTAAACAATTGTCTGCTAGACATATGCAGGATTGTGCCTGCATGCACATCGGACAGGAAATCAATAATAGCCTCAATGCCAGGGATTCCAGATAGGATATAGATGAAAAAAGAAAGGCAATGGAGATGCCAATAGTGTATTATCGCTTAAAATTTATTGTAAATAAAAAACATATGTAAAAAACAAGAGACAAATGGCCTAGATGGCCTCTTACTTCTAAAAGTGCCTACCCGGCACTGGGGCTGCAGGCGTATCACCGCTACCTTGTGGTGCGGTAAGAGGCAGGGTCGTCTGGTCCGGTGCTAGCTCCGTAGCACGGCTCGGCGTCCCAGCTGACAGCTCGTACGGGCAGGGAGGCACGTCACGTGATCGGGTCCGCCTCCGACGTACGTTTCGTCGGGTACAACGTCTTCAGGGGGGCGTGCCCGATCACTAATGCATGACGGTATTTGTAGTCTCAAAGGGACTGCTGATTGGTCCAAAATAGAAAGGTGAAGTGAGAAGCAGCCGCGGTGCCGTTTAAGCTAAACAGTAAAGCATAACAATCAAATTGTAGATTATCATATTATAGTTTGCAACAACGGATGCTTTGGTAAATTTGCTAAATATGCCCAAAACCACGAAAAACAAAAAACACAAAAAAAATCTCTCTCTGGCAAATAGCAAAAAAACCGGAGGATTCTGAAAAATACTACACTCGCATCCCTCCGGGTGTGCACACTAAAATCCATCATGAACAACACTATATATAAAAAGAACCATCTTGCAGGCCATAAAACTACATAGAAGTGTCTGGTGGATAGAAATAGGGCATGACAAAATGTTGTAGACATTATGTGAAAATCCACAGCATTAGCAACATAAAAATAGGGTAATTGGATACCTTGCCTCCCTCCGGGCGTGCAAAGTCGCCAGTTTACCCAAGTATATAAAAATTAAATAATTTTTAATAATAAAAAATATAAAATGCACAAATGTGCACTTGTATCTTGAGAAAAAGATTTTGTATCTTAAAGACATGGATAGGAAATTTGGGAATTTGAACAAATGGAGAGGAATTGATAGAGAAACATCTCTAGAACCAATAACAAACGGGTTTGTTAATGGAGGCTGGGTGGAGTATAGTGCCAATTGAATGAACTTAAAGGCCAGAGCACAAACCAAATCGGTCAAATGATAAGGTACACAGATCAATGCTAGACCTCATTGGCAATGAAAAATAATAAAAAACAGTAATATAATAACGGACCAAATGGATGAACCTTGGTAAGTCAACATACTAGTCATTTGCTAAAAAGCAATTTAGGTCTAGCTCAATATTTAGACCAGTAGGCTGCATGGTACGTAACCTATGCACCCACTTCATTTCATTCTGTGATACACTTCTGATCATGTGCGTACCCCTCCAGTGCTTACTAATTTTGTCTATACCTTAAAAAGTACATAGGCTCGGGTCGCTATTGTGATATTTCGTAAAATGCCTAGAAACACTATGATTGGGGAACTCTTTTGCAATATTGGTTAGATGTTCATTTATTCGTATTTTGAGTTGTCGGGTGGTCCTGCCAACGTACTGAAGTGAGCACGGACACTCCAGCACGTAGGTGACATGATCAGATCCACATGTGATCAGGGGTTTAATGGTGAAACTCTCACCTGTCACATTAGATTTGAAATGTGTGATCTTTTTCTTGTCTCCTGGTTTACGTGTGGTTCTACATGCTTTGCATCGAGTACAATGGTGGAACCCAGATCCATCTAGAAAGGTGACGAGTTTCTTCGGTGGATCAGGTACATTGGGGGCTATTTTATTCCGCAATCCAGGGGCTTTCCTATAAATGAATTTGGGTACCCCAGAGATGGATGATTTCAGGTCTTTATCTTTCATTAAAATAGGCCAATGCCGTTTAAAAATGGCCTCGACTTGCCGGTATTGCCGGTGGAAGCCTGATATGAAAGCGGCTTCACTTTTAAATTCTTTTTTTGGTTTAGAGGTCAACAGAGTTTTTCTGTCTATAACGGAAACTTGGTTGAACACTTGTTGCAAAGTGTCAGCCGCATAGCCCTTCTCTAGGAATCTGTTGGTAAGGTGTTTGGCTTGTATACAAAAGTCTTCATCTGTGTCACAATTTCGTTTAAGTCGCATGTATTGCCCTTTGGGCACTGCCCCTATCCAAAGAGGATGGTGGCAGCTTTTGGTAGGTACAAAGCCATTGCGATCTGTGGCTTTGAAGTAGGTAAGCATCTGGAATTTCTCTCCTTTCTTCCTTATGGTTAGATCCAGATAGTTGACAGTGGTCATACTGGTCTCTGCTGTAAATGTCAAGCCATAGTTGTTGCTGTTCATTTTCTCAATAAAAGATTCCAGACTCCCTACTGGGCCTTCCCAAAACAAAATGACATCATCAATGTAACGTCTATAGAAACTCAAAGAAGAATGTTTATCCAAAAAAATGGTCTCTTGCTCCCATTTATTGAGAACAATGTTGGCCACGCTAGGAGCATAGCGGGCCCCCATTGCCACCCCGCCAATTTGATTGTAATATTGGTTATTAGCCCAAAAATAGTTATTAGACATCGCTATCTCTAATCCCTTGATCAGAAAATTGATCTGGATTTTCTTTATTTTGGATTCCCGCTTTAAAGCCCAACGTAGGGCCACAAGGGCATCTTTCTGGCGGATATTGGTATATAATGACTCGATGTCAATTGTAACCATAATAGTTTGATCGGTGGCTTGCAAATTTTGGAGTTCTATAATTAGGTCTTTACTGTCTTTAAGGTATGACGGACTTTGTGATACAAGTGGTTTAAAAAAACCATCCAGATATTCTCCCATCCGGGAGAAAAGGGATCCGATGCCACTGATTATAGGTCTCCCTGGTGGATTTTCTTTGTTCTTATGAACTTTCGGTAAGGTATATAAGACCGGAATCCTTGGTGTATGGAGGATCAAATAGTCTGCTTCCTTTGTATTTAGGATCCCTCGATCGATTCCTTCATTCACCCATTCGATGAGTAAGTTTTTTAATTTTAAGGTGGGGTCCCCCCTCAACAGTTGGTATGTGTTTGAATCATCGAGCTGTCTCTGCATCTCTTGGTAATAATATTCTCTTTTCAGTATAACAAGCCCCCCCCCCTTATCGGCCGGTCTGACCACTATATTCCTATTCTTTTCAATAGATTTAATTGCTTCTTTAAATTGCATATTAGAACCATGTCGACTAAATTCCATCTCTCGTATATCATCTTGTACTAGAGTGCGAAACACTTCAATATAATGATTGGAGCTTTTATTTGGATTAAAAGTGGACTGATTCCTCAGTCCACTATGTACAAATTTATCCGGACTTTTTGATATGACATCTGTCGAATTCCCAGCAAAATGTTTCTTAATATTTAATTTTCTAATGTGTTTCTCCACATCAATAAAGAGTTCAAACTTGTCCACATCTTTATTGGGGGCAAATTTGAGGCCCTGTTGAAAGACTTCTAATTCATGATCGGTAAATTTTTCTTCTGTTAAATTATAAATTCCTTCACTCAACTTGTCCTTTTTCTTTTTCGTTCCGCCTCTTCCTCGTCGGCCTCTTCTTCTGCGTAATCTTTCGGGTATTGGGGAGATTTTGGGGGGATGCGGTATGCATCTTTCCACCCCCTTCCACCCCCCCCCCCTGGTGCTGATTGTAATAGGGGGCTGGTCTACCTCGAAAATTTCCTCTAGATCCTCCTCTTGGAGGCCTGGGGGGATATTGCGGACGATATGGTTCATAGTATTGATACTCTGGTCCTCTTTGATCCAAAGGTCCAAATCTGTTGTAAACTTCAACAGGTGGAGGATATGGATATCCACTCTGATTATATGGAGGATAATTGGAAGGTTTTGAATGGGAGGACTTGGAATAGTTTTTAATGATGGATTTTTTTGGGGTACTCACAGTCTGTACAGTTTTTTTCTTTTCCACACTTTTAGGTGGTGGACCGATTTCACCTCTCTCCATACTGGATTCAGGAGATAAACCCAGTTGGAAAGTCTCCTGCCATTTATATACCCGATTGTCTTCAGAATCTTTAATGTCTCGCTGATACTTTTTTAATTTTTTGCTTTTTATTTCACCGTCATATTTGGACAAATGTGTTTGTAAGAGTCTTGATTTTTCTACATATTCACTACTTGTTTTATGGGGCTCCATTTTCTTTTTTAATTCTGCAATTTTAATTTCCAAGGTTGCATTTTTAGCTTTGCGCCTTTGGATCATAAATTGCATCAGTTTTTGCTCACAGGCATTAAAAAACTGATACCATTCTTCTATGGATTGTAGATTGTCGGCGCCATCACTGGGACCAACATCCCATCTAAGATGCCTGGGTGTGAGGTTTTTGCTAATATAAAGTTCGAATGAGGCGATGTCCCACCACAATCTTATCTGTTTTTCCATACCGAATTGTAATTCCTTGAATCCCCTTTCAAGATCTATATTGGGACTGGGGATATCTTGGAATAATTCTTCTAGATTGATATGTCTCTCTTTCATAAAGTTAAACACATCCATGGCTGCGTGAATCGCCTCCATTAACAAACCCGTTTGTTATTGGTTCTAGAGATGTTTCTCTATCAATTCCTCTCCATTTGTTCAAATTCCCAAATTTCCTATCCATGTCTTTAAGATACAAAATCTTTTTCTCAAGATACAAGTGCACATTTGTGCATTTTATATTTTTTATTATTAAAAATTATTTAATTTTTATATACTTGGGTAAACTGGCGACTTTGCACGCCCGGAGGGAGGCAAGGTATCCAATTACCCTATTTTTATGTTGCTAATGCTGTGGATTTTCACATAATGTCTACAACATTTTGTCATGCCCTATTTCTATCCACCAGACACTTCTATGTAGTTTTATGGCCTGCAAGATGGTTCTTTTTATATATAGTGTTGTTCATGATGGATTTTAGTGTGCACACCCGGAGGGATGCGAGTGTAGTATTTTTCAGAATCCTCCGGTTTTTTTGCTATTTGCCAGAGAGAGATTTTTTTTGTGTTTTTTGTTTTTCGTGGTTTTGGGCATATTTAGCAAATTTACCAAAGCATCCATTGTTGCAAACTATAATATGATAATCTACAATTTGATTGTTATGCTTTACTGTTTAGCTTAAACGGCACCGCGGCTGCTTCTCACTTCACCTTTCTATTTTGGACCAATCAGCAGTCCCTTTGAGACTACAAATACCGTCATGCATTAGTGATCGGGCACGCCCCCCTGAAGACGTTGTACCCGACGAAACGTACGTCGGAGGCGGACCCGATCACGTGACGTGCCTCCCTGCCCGTACGAGCTGTCAGCTGGGACGCCGAGCCGTGCTACGGAGCTAGCACCGGACCAGACGACCCTGCCTCTTACCGCACCGCAAGGTAGCGGTGATACGCCTGCAGCCCCAGTGCCGGGTAGGCACTTTTAGAAGTAAGAGGCCATCTAGGCCATTTGTCTCTTGTTTTTTACATATGTTTTTTATTTACAATAAATTTTAAGCGATAATACACTATTGGCATCTCCATTGCCTTTCTTTTTTCATCTATATCCTATCTGGAATCCCTGGCATTGAGGCTATTATTGATTTCCTGTCCGATGTGCATGCAGGCACAATCCTGCATATGTCTAGCAGACTATTGTTTAACCATAATAGTCCACTATTTCTGGTAAGCACATTTGTTTGCTTCAACACCAATCTAAGGGTGATTAAGAAGACTGGATTTGTTGGTGACGGCTTTCCTTTTCCTTTTTTGCACTTAAAGAATATTCAAGAAAGAAGATTTGTTTTTTTCTTTTTCTTTTACATGTTATGCATTTGACTGAACACTTATTGGGACTTTTATAAGATTCTGAGGGGTCTTTTTCTGGACACAGAGACTTTTTTTGGAATTTATTATTATATTATTATTATATTTACATTTTATAATAGAAGTCTATTGTATTTAAATTTTCACCCAGCACGCTGGTTTACTATTCATTAGCACTGAGTGGTCTAGCGCCCTCTACACATTTTTTCAATTATCACAATCAGTATTGTTTTTGAGGTGCAGCTTTTATTTTATTTTCTAACTTTTAATTTAAACTATTATGTTTGGCGCTGAATGTTAATTTTACACCACTTTTATTCCTATTACAAGGAATGTAAGTATCCCTTGTAATAGAAAAAAGCATGGCAGGCCCCCTTAAATATGAGATCTGGGGTTAGATCTCATATTTGGACTAAAATGCAATAATACAAAATTTGTCATTCTAAGAAAAAAATCTAAAAATAATATGGAAACAGGTGGGGGCCATCTTCCCCTCACTCGTCTCCATTCACAGCAAGGGAACAGACCCGATTGCCTTCGCCGCTACCGACGGCTCCGGTAAGCGGCGGAAGACACCATAAAGTGGCGGGAGGGGGGCCCTCTCCCGCCACCGATAAAAGGGATCTTGCGGTGTATCTGCCCCAGAGACCACTTGTAGCAGATCACCCACTGAAGAAGAGGATACCGGGGTTATGATAGATTGCTGCTACCATAAACATGGTATTCCTCTTCAAACAACCAACGTATTCATGTGGCGTGCGGTCCGTAAGTGGTTAAGGGATTGCAATATTTGCACAAATGTTTATCAAAAAAAAATTTGGGCAAAAAATACACTAAAATCATTTTGTAGCAGATTCATGCATAGCAACATGTATAAAATTCCCGCAAAATTCCTACTAAATATAAGTTTAAACTATATTGAGTTAATAAATAGCAGATATTTGTACATGTTAAATTTCACCTTTTTGTGAAATGGTGAAATGGTGAAAACTTTTCCCTTGCAGCTTTCAGAATTTGTAAAAGTCCCCACAGATGTTCCGTACATCCCCATCCGATCCTCCAAAAAGAAATGGATGTTCCCCACCCATCTAGTAGATCGGATTGGATGACAAGTGAATGAAAACAAAGAGGCAGTCCTTTCCATCTGACCACCCCATAGAGAACAGTGGGCTTTGCTGATGCAGGGCTAACGTGGACCTGTCATCTGCAGGTTGCAGATTTGGTCTTAAAAGACCCCTGTCTTTTTTGATACAGAGAAAGGGACTGAAGTCAGTCCCTTTCTCTGCACCCTAATCTGTATATTAAATTAATGAATAGGAGTCTGTATAGACACTCCTATTCATTCATAAACTGACATAGAGTAAACATGGTTTACTCAGTTATCAATGGTCACAGGAGCGATCGATAGTGATCGCTGTCAGGGTCCATTGCAGGAAATAGAGGGGGCTGGTAAATATATGTTTACCAAGCCCCACCACTTCCAACCTCACTCGCCCCCTGCCCCCCACACTCAATCCTGACAGCTTGCCAGAGCTGAGTGCCGGAGCAGTAGCTGCAGGGGGCAGGAGGGGAAGGGGGGAATGTCGGCCAGCAACAACAGATCAGGGAGGCAGAGACCATTTTGGGGGGGTCAGAGTGGCAGGGGAGACAAAAGGGAGCAATGGTAGGTGGAGAGGCTCGAGACAGGAAAGTGGTGGCATTGGAGGGTCAAATTTGAGGTGAATAGCTCTGATCGGCAGATTGTAATCCACTAATCGGAGTCTGCTGAACAATTCTGCTATAAGCTCATGGTGACTGAAGTGACCATGAACTTTTAGCAGAAACAGAAATGCAGTGTGCCCTATGGACCCGACAGTGAAAGGGTTAGTTGTTATGTCCTCTCTGTTAGAAAGTAGGTTAAATGGTAATATTTGTATTGAATGGCTATTTTAAGCCTCTGGATTACAGTTCAGTTTATCAATTTTTACCCAAGATTCACACATTTTTTGCAACTGGGTTTAATTGTAAAGACGTATGAAGTATATCTTGGGTGAAAGTAGTGTGGATTTGAGTGAAACATTTATGAATAGACCTGAACATGATTCAGATATTAATTTTGCGAAAAGTAAATCAATACTATAAAAGGGTTTGGCTTTATAGACAGTTTGGGGCAGAAGGTGCTAAACCCATGCTAAACCAGAGAACTTACTTCAGGCTCATTGTGGCACCACTGCAGAGTGAGAGCAGGCTGCCTTTCTTCCTCTTTCCTCCAGTCATGTGACATATCACATGACTGTAGAGGAAAAGGAGAAGCTGCCCCTTCATTCCTGGTGGGCACAGTGTGATCTGTGAGTACAAGGGTTAGAAACTCAGCCCCAGACTTCTCCTTTTCTCTTGAGACCCCTTTAGCTTCCTCCCTCTCATACACTAGGATAATATTTGTGCAGAACCTGTTTAAAATTGCTTATGTTCTCACAGTACACAAGGACACACAGCCCTTTTGAAAATATGCTGTGGTGCAATTAATTCTTAATGGCACCCCCTTGCACCTTGCTAACGTACATGCTTTTGTGCACCAAAACGCATGGTAACAAATACTATGCATTTTGGTGGTGCAATTTGTACAAAAATGTGCATGCTTCATTGTACCTTTATAGGTGTGAAGGAGCCTTAGGAGCCTTAAGTGGTGCAATATTGCCTGCTCCCCACCTGTTTTAACCTCCTAAAATTCTGCTCCACAATGCCAAAACCACATGCATTGCATACAGGTTCAGGACAGCTGCAGCTCAGCCCCATTTTCTTGCATAGGTCACTTTAGCTGGCCGTACTGCCCATCAAACCTAACAGAATTTTTTTTCTTTGAATATGTAATCCCTCATATGGCTGCCTTTCCAGCTCAGTAGGGGGTTGGGAGTCAGTAAAATCACAGCTCAACTGACGGTTTTCACCACCCCCACCCCCTAACCCCATGTGTAAACAAAACCTTATTGTTCATTCACATGGATGGATTGAGGGTGGTAAAAGGAAGCAGTTCGGCTGCATTTTTACTGCTCCTGACCACCCACCTGATCAAGGAGATGCATTAGATTAAAACTGTACACATGCCATGATCACAATTATTTGCTTCATGGCCACAAAAAACAATGTAATGGTATGGGGCCATGCTGCAACTGTGTGCAATGCACTCTGCAATGCATTGGGTCAGTGGAACAGGTGTGAATGTTACAGTGTCAACAAACTATAATATCTGTCTCTCACATTTCTTGAGGTACAAAATGCCAAGGCAGTACACAAAAAAATTATGCCTTTTTTGGAAAGTAGATGCCCAAATGTATTTGCTAAGAGGTATTTTGAGTCCATGATAGATTTTATTTTTTTGCCACAAGTTTTTAAAATATGACTTTATTTGTTTATTTATTATTACACACAATTCTCACTTTAATGAGATAGTTCTCACACATGACATGAGTATATGTGGAATTACACCCCAAAATAGATTCTACTACTGGGGATGCCACATGTGTAAGACTTTTTGGGAGCCTAGCCATGTACAGGGGCCAAAACCCAATAACCACCTTCAGGCTTTTAAAAGTGCGCAATTTCCTCATGTCCTAACTAACTTTCACAATTTCAGAGGTCCTGAAATGCCAGGATAGCACAAGCCCCCCCACCCTTTTTAGAAAGTAGACACCCTAAGCTTTTTGATGAAAGGCATGTTGAGCACATGGAAGATTATTATTTTTTTGGAAAATGACAAAGAAATCTTTCTTTTTACACAAAGTTGTCACTTTAAAAAAATATATTTCTCACATGTGCATTGGGTAATGTATGTTTAGAATTAGACTCCAAAGCACATTCTGCTACTTCTCCCAAATATGGGGATACTTTTTGGCAGTCTAGCCATGTACAGGGCCCAAAATCCAATGACCACCTTCTGGTTTTTAAAGGGCGTAATTTCATCATATTGGTTCCTCACTACCTTTGACAGCTTTGGAGGTCCTGAATTTCAAGGATAGTACAAACAAATTACCTATTTTTTAAAAGTAGACATTGCAAGGTATTTGCTAGGAGGCATTATGAGTATTTTGCAGGTCTCATTTATAGCTGGGAGGGATGCTAACTGACCCTGATGCTATCTGATGCTAAATGAGGTCCCTAATGGCAATGGTAATACAGTGAAAAATACTGTACACTGACGCTGTACTTATGACACTGGTTGGATGACAGGGGTGATCAAAGGGTTAATGAGAATGATTAAAAAGGTTGAATGTGCCTAAGGAGTGTGTGTGCACAGTGTGCTGCTTTTACTCATAGTAATGTTGTCTCTTCTTTCCTGAACCCGGTCCAGGAAGAGAAGAGAACATTAGATTGACTGTCTGTGTTTACAAATACAGGCACAAGCTAATCTGTCATTGGCTGCAGGTGATCGACAGAGTCCCAGTCAAAATCATTGGCCGGGACCTGCTGACAAACTGGTCCTGCAGCCAATGACAGCTTGGGTTTCTGGGCACATGTGCACATAGCTGTGCTGACCCGGAGGAAGACCCCAACATACAAGGTATGTGATTGTGCCTGTACAAGCCACCTGTCTGCAAAAGTCCTATGGATGGTCGGCAAGCAGTTAAAGCCCCCCTCTAATCATTCACCAGATCATGAATCCTGTTACACTAGACCTCTAAAAAAACGGTTATTATTTTCTTTCAGCTGTTTTCT
Source organism: Rana temporaria (assembly GCF_905171775.1). NCBI lineage: Eukaryota > Metazoa > Chordata > Amphibia > Anura > Ranidae > Rana > Rana temporaria. The sequence continues at coordinate 227,090,013 of NC_053493.1, forward strand.
GAGTGGAAGGCTTCAGGACATAGCTTAGTAAGGCTCAGTTTACACAGAAATGGGTTGTTAAATTCACATCTGAATAACAATCTGGCCAGCATACATTTACAAGACCTTTCATACATTTTTACCAGCTTTATTTTTGTTAATGACTTATTAAATAATTTTGTTTGGCACATACCATTAATTATGCATGCACATTTTGTACTGCACACATTAATTAGTTTGAAAATATTCTCAGATATAAATGATAAATGTACATGAAAATTTAAATAAAATATAAACTGAAAGAAATAATTAACATTTGTCATTTGTGGGGAATTGATTTCATGACACAAGTAACAATTCCATGTTGTAGAATTTAGCAGTTTATTGCTGTTCTAATGTTAACTATATGTTTTAATAGTTTTGACTGAAGTAGTTACTTTCCAAAATCTACCATATATTTTCATAAAAAGAGATTCCTTGCTATATTGGATGATCCAAAACCTAGATACTGCAAAAATCTTTGTGTTGTGGAACATCACAATTTTCGAGGACAGCCTCAGAGACAATGGCCCGGACTCAGAAAGAACTTACGCCGACGTATCTACTGATACGCCGTGTAAGTCCACAAATGCGCTGTCGTATCTATGCGCCGTACCCACAAAACTACATACGCCAGAAAATAGGCTTCTTCCGACTGATGTAACTTTCCTACGCCGGCGTATCGTGGGCGCATATTTACGCTGGACGCATCTGGCGCTCCCATTGATTTCCTATTGAAAAATGCAAATGTGGGAGATACGGCGATTTAGAAACGTACGTGCGCCCGGCGCAGGCTATGCGCGGTGTGCGTAAGTTGTACGTTCGGCCTAAAGTTACCCCTCATAAAGCAGGGGTAACTCAGCAACAGACGTGCACAGGTCAGCTGGAGAGCAGCTACAGCAGCACCGTTACGGACGAGCTGAGCAACCACACTTGCAGGACAACACATCTTCATGCCAACATGCCAGGGACAGCGGTGGCCATAGCACTACTGCGTCTACAGGCACGGAGGAGGGCATGGGAGAGGATCTACCGAACGCGCATGAACGTCTTTGGCATGGGGGATTCGGAGGTGTATCGCATCTACAGATTCAGCCCTGATGCCATCCTGGAAATAGCCACAGCCCTGCATGATGACATCACCAGCCGGACACAACGCGTACATGCAGTGCAGCCACTGGTCAAGGTACTTGCAACACTGCATTTCCTTACCAGTGGATCTTTTCAGCGTACAAGTGGAGTCATCAAACCCACCCATGAGCATCTGCGGCAGAAGGCAATGCAGGATTTCTTCGGAATTGCAGGATTCCCACACACCGTGGGGGCCATTGATTGCACACATGTGGCACTACAGCCCCCCGTGCCACAGAGCACATGTACCCCAATCGTAAGCATTGGCATTCCATCAACGTACAGGTGATAGCCGATGGCCAATGCCTCATATGGCACGTCCGTGCCAAACACCCCGGAGTCAGCCACGACAACTACATATACTGTCAAAGCAACATCCCCACAGAATTCGAACAGAACGTGTACAGGGACAGCTGGCTGGTTGGTGAGTGACATGGGAGTCAGGCATGACTCTCCGACCCCATGATGCAGACATCACGAGAGGCACATGCATGACTAACATCCTCCTGTCTTTTCCCTTCCAGGTGACTCTGCAGATGAACTTGGGCCCCATCTCCTGACTCCATACCGGAATCCCCAAACCAGAGGAGAGAGAAAATACAATGCTGCACACATACGTACCCGTGCAGGGGTGGAGCGCACATTTGGCCTCCTGAAGTCCCGTTTCCGATGCCTGGGTAAGTCCGGGGGAACCCTGTTGTATTCCCCAAACTTTGTGTGCCAGATCATCGGTGCATGTTGCGTGCTGCACAACTACGCCATGAGAAAGGGCCTGGAGATTGACATATGTGATGACCTGACCCCCCAATCACACAGTCCCCCCCCCTGAACGAGGCTACCCCGTCTGCTGAGGGAAGAGCAGTCAGGAGATGCCTTGTGATATGCATCTTTGCACGTTAAACACACACAAATTCATCATGGCACAAGGAGAATGCACGCATGCACACCACTGTGGTCCCTAGCTCACACACACCACATCCACCTCACATTGGATTAGCCAAAATCCACCATGCAGGACTTGGGAGCAGCAATGCCATGCCAAGGCCCCAATGGTGTCGCTGTCTATTCATACCACATTCACGCGGTCGTGGGGATAACCTCTCCCCGACGACCCAGGGTGACACCCCTTTGCTGGCAGGAGTGTCACCCCCACATTCACACACCAGTCACACTGTAGCCTGCACTCCTCACCGTGTGCATACACTACAAACAGAAATAAACTCATATCCTGAGCATAAAAATAAATGAAATAAACTCATATCCTGAGCATAAAAAAACAGAAAATAACTCATATCCTGAGCATAAAAGTAAAAAACAAAAGGCACTCATTTGCCACGTCATGGGCTACGTCTGGTGCCAAGGCTCCTGGTCCTCAGTTGCCTTGGGGGAGCCTCAGGCGGGGGGTGGGGCATCTGGAGGAGGATCATCCCCCGGTCTCTCCCTGGCTGGCTGCCTGCCCTCCAATGCCAGGGCAATCCGGTTGAGGACGGCATCGGTCTCCGCCTACATCCGCAGCTGGCGGGTGGGGGTGTGGCGCCTTGTCTGCCTCCCCTCCACCTGTACGGCCGCTGCCAGGCTCCTCCTCTCCACCTGGATGGCAGCTGCATTTGCCTGGACAGCCACTGCCAGGCTCCTAACCTCTGTCACAAGGCCTGATGTCGTGGCCTGCAGCTCCCCAAGGCAGGTCACTATGCCAGTGCAGTTGGCACTCACATCCTGCAGGCTGTCAGTGATGGAGGTAGTCTGATCAGCCTGCTGGACAGCCAAGGTGCAGGCAGCCTGGGTCTGGGCCTGAGGAGGCCAGGCTCTCTGCCACACGGTGCTTGTCACCCACTAAAGCACCCATATTGCAGGTCTGCCGGGCCTGGTCCCTCACCATATTCTCCTCCAAGGCATCTGGATCACCCCTGGTCTTGCTGGTAGCCTTCCTGGGGGCAGGAGAAGCTTGGGGCGGCTGTATGGGGAGGCCATTGAAGAGCTACCCTGATGGGGAGGAGGCCCTTGAGGGGCTATCCCTGATGGGGGAGAAGGCCCTTGAGGGGCTATCTCTGATGGGGGAGGAGGCCCTTGAGGGGCTATCCCTGATAGGGGAGGAGGCCCTTGAGGGGCTATCCCTGATGGGGGAGGAGGTTGGGGAGGGTCCAGGGATGGGTATCTCCTCCACGAGGTATACACCCTCCTCTATAGTAACATGCTCCTCCTCCACTTCCTCTAGAGGAGAGGTGTGGGCACTCTCCTCTGGGGATGGCGTGGGTCGCCCAGCAGCCGACGACGGCCCAGCTCCCTCCAGCACATTTGTGAATGACACAAAGCATTCACATGTTGGTGGACCCACACACTTGTCACATGTTCCCTTCCACCCCCTCACATGCTACACATAGGATAGGAGATAAAACACACTTACTTGTCCAATGACCTGCTCATCAGGAGTGAGGGTGATCTTAGTGGCTGGTCCACCTCCCGTATACACCCTCCTCTATAGTAACATGCTCCTCCTCCACTTCCTCTAGAGGAGAGGTGTGGGCACTCTCCTCTGGGGATGGCGTGGGTCGCCCAGCAGCCGACGACGGCCCAGCTCCCTCCAGCACATTTGTGAATGACACAAAGCATTCACATGTTGGTGGACCCACACACTTGTCACATGTTCCCTTCCACCCCCTCACATGCTACACATAGGATAGGAGATAAAACACACTTACCTGTCCAATGACCTGCTCATCAGGAGTGAGGGTGATCTTAGTGGCTGGTCCACCACCCGTGCCCCTGGTGTGCCTCCTCATCGTGGCCACCTTGTCTTTGACCAGACGACGCAGGTCATTAATCTTTTTTGCAATGTCCTTTGAGGACCGAACCTCATGGCCAAGGGCATTGACCTGCCTTGTTATCTCCTGCAGGATCTCCTCCCTCCGGACCTTGATGGTCGTGCCACTCTCAGCACCATGGAGGTACTTGTCGTGCCTTGAGATGGCATCAATGATAATTGCCTTCTCCTCTGGTGAAAAGTTTTTTTTCCTCCTCTCCTTAGGCCCAATCACTGGAGCAGACATGGCTCAGAAATCGTGTATGTGGTATCTCGCGCCAGGAAAGTTAAATATAAATTTAGACTAAAATATACAAAAGCTGCTACCCAAAATAATAAAAAGATTATGACAGTGAAAAAAAAGGGGGGGTGGGTGCGCTAACAATTAATAGTAATACATACTTAGATCATGTGCCAAGAAACTAATATATAGTACTAAAACACCTGGTGATACTAGATGATCTAGTAGAAAAGTCCTTAAATGCAGTACTGATTACTGCTAGTAATATTTCAAAATTGCTGTGCCAAACATAATATGTGACCTCGATTGATATGAACAAGTCCAATTCATGCATGAAAACAAAAAAACTGGAAAATAATTCTCATAAGCAGTCCTCAATGATTAAAGAAAGTTGCGTGCTTCCAATCAAATCAATAGTGTTCCACCTTCACCATTAAGCTGACAGACACCCGAAGTGAATGAATAGGATGGCTCCTTACCAGATGGAAATGCCCCTTATTTTGATATCAAAAAAGGGGACATTTAAAGCTTTGACAGGATCACCTGTATGGTCAAATACGTCCTGGCAGTTATAGTTGTTGCAATCATTGATATCCCGATAGATGCATGTTAAACAGAATAGTACCAAACATAGTGTAACTTGTTTATAATTTCAAATTGGCCGCCAAGTGGCCGCTAAGTGGCCGCTTACTGTTTAAGGTGCCTCAAACCCGGCACTGAGGCTCAATTGCGTTGGATCGGATGTTGGATCCTGGGCACTGTGTGCTACACTCGTGTCCCGAGCGTGCATTCCACCTCAGCGATGATCGGAACCAGCGGTACAGGAAGTGACGAATTCGCGTGCGTGGTTAGGTACCGCCCCGACGTACATTTCGTTGTGAACGTCCCCAGGAGGCGTACCCAACCATGCTGGATTGGATTATTTATACGTCCGTCAATTACTATGGCCGGGGAGCAGCGTATGACAGCCTCAGTAGCGGATTCGATGCTAAAGTGATGTGTTCGGCAGCTAGCCGTCTTGCCCCTTACAATGTAAAAGGTTCATACAATTATAATATAACTCCTGCAGTGTTGTACTACATCGAGTATCTATACAACCAGGATACTAAAAATGTACAGAAATACTTCTAGATTGGGACAATGATTAAACCAGAGAACCTAAAATACATAGTAAACACACAGACAGACAAATTCATAATTCTTTTTGCTGTGCCTAGGTTAACCCTTTCATGGGCTATTAGGATTAAGCATAGATATCGTGCCCTAATTAAACTTAGGCTGGCAATGAATTAGATTGTAGTCAAAGTATTGCATAATAAAATACCCATACCTAATAAATTGGTATAGGAAATTTTTTTAAAATGAAATTTAAAATTGAATAAAATTACTATATGTAAAATATAAAATTCTATGAAAAACTCAACCCCCTACATTAATTGTTGGTGAGAAAGCAGTTCAGGTCCAGTTCAATGTTGAGGCCATGCGGATGCATCGTCCCCAAACGATGAATCCACATGGTCTCGTTCTGAGAGATAGCCTGTGTCATATTAGTGCCTCTCCAATGGCTGGTGGCCCTATCTATGCCAACAAATGAAAGCTTACTGGGGTCTTTATCATGGCATTGGGCAAAGTGCCTCGACACGCTATGATTGGGGAAACCGTTTTTAATATTAGCCACATGTTCGTTAATTCTTATTCTAAGTTTTCTGGTGGTACGACCCACATATTGTAGAGAACACGGGCACTCTAATAAGTATGTGACATGGTGTGAGTCACAAGTTATAAGATATTTGACTGTATATTCTTTTTGTGTGATGTTAGATTTGAATTTGGTTAGTTTTCTGCTTTTTCTAGTAGTGCTTTTACATGATTTGCACCTAGTGCAATGATGGAAGCCTGATCCATCAAGAAAAGCAGGAGAACGGGGTGGAGGATCCGGTACATTTGGAGCAATCATATTCCGTAGACCTGGTTCCCTCCTATAAACAAATTTAGGTTTGGGGGGTATAATTGCGGCCAAGTCATTGTCTTTGAGCAAAATGGGCCAATGTTTTTTAAAGATTTGGTATTGACGATGAAAACCTGAAAAGAAAGCCAAATCTCCTGAGAACGGGGCCTTTTTCTTGGAGGTCAAAAGTTGGTCCCTATCCATATTTGATACTTCTAGTGCTGATTTTTCTAGTATTTGGGGGAGGTATCCTTTTTCTTTGAACTTTTCCGTTAGGATCAGAGATTGAGATTGAAAGTCTGTAATGGTATCGCAATTGCGACGGATCCGCATGTACTGGCCTTTAGGAATGGTACTTAACCATTTGGGATGGTGACAACTGTTTACTGGTACAAATGCATTCCTGTCAGTACTTTTGAAGTGCGTGCGTGTACTGACTTTATTACCATTTTTAGTTAGAATTAAATCTAAATAATTGATGGAGACCAAACTGGACGTTGCTGTGAATTTAAGTTCATATTGGTTGTTGTTCAGTCCGTTCAAAAATATTTCTAAGGTGGCCCAAGACCCCTCCCACATGAGAATGATGTCATCTATATATCTCATGTAGTAAATGAGGGGTACATGGTTATCTCGGTAGATGGTTTCCTCTTCCCATTTGTTCAATACCAGGTTTGCAACACTGGGGGCATAGCGAGTCCCCATTGCAACTCCTTTAATTTGATTGTAGAACGATCCCAATGCCCAGAAATAATTATTCCCCATTGCCTGTTGTAGTCCATCAATGAGAAATTTGACTTGGACCTCCGGCAGCCTGGGATCTGTCCTTAGTGCCTGAGTTACTGCTTCTATGGCGTCCTCCTGTTGGATATTTGTATACAAAGACTCTACGTCTACTGTAACCAGCCAGGTGGATTCTGTGACTGTAAGGGAGGATAGGGATTTAATAAGTTCCCGGCTATCTTTTAAGTAGGACTTGCTTTGTATAACCAAGGGCTGAAAAAATGTGTCGAGGTATTCCCCAATCCTAGAATATAGGGATCCGATCCCACTTATAATGGGCCTCCCTGGGGGGTTGATTTTATCCTTGTGTACCTTGGGAACTATATAAAGGACAGGGGTACTAGGTGTATTGGGAACTATGTACAATGCCTCCTTCGTGGTCAATATAGACTTGGCTGTACCCTCTGATGTCCATAATAGGAGTTGCTCCTTAAGTTTTACCTGGGGGTCTCCTCGGAGTGGTTTATATGTAGCTGTGTCTCCCAATAACCTTTGTATTTCCCCGTAATAGTTTTCTTTGGTGAGCACTACTACGCCTCCCCCTTTGTCTGCGGGGCGAATGATAATGTTTTTATTTTCCTCTTCCTTTTAATTCCTTCCGTTATTAAACAATTAGTGTTGGTGTGTTTGACCTCCAAATCTTTGATGTCTCCTTGGATCATATTTTTAAAAACCTCCACGTGATGATGGGTTCCCTTTTTAGGATTAAAAACAGAATTGTTTTTCAACCCTGTGTGAACAAAGGTGTCATCATCAGCAATAGGTGTACTAGTACTCTGTTGTGAAAAATATATTTTTAATATTAAGTTTCCTTATATATTTTTCAACCTCTATGAAAACTTCAAATTTATTAATATTTTTATCTGGGCAGAATTTCATGCCTTTTGACAGAACTTCTAATTCCGCACTGGAGAAGTCAACCCCTGCCAGATTAAATATTCCCTCACTCAGTTGTCTCAAGGTCTTTTTCGTCCTGGCTCCCCCTTGTCTCCCTCTTTTTCTGGGTCTGTTCTCTGGGGATGGACAGGAGTAGTGGGAGTTTTGTAGGGAATTTTGTAGGGAATTTTGTAGGGTTCTTTCCATCCCCTCCATTCCCCCCCTGTGGTGGATGGCTTTGTTGTTGGGCCAGTCTTCCCCTAAAATTCCCTCTAAATTGACCTCTAGGGGGTCTGGGTGCATATTGGCTCGGTGGGGGGTTATAATGGTAATGGTCATAATCCCTTGAATAGTTCTCCAGTGGAGCATATCTGTTGTAACTAGGTCCTCCATATGGCGCTGGATAGTATTCATATTGAGCTGGGTGGTTTCCATGGTCACTGGGGGGGGGGACCCCGGGGGGGGGACCCTCCCAGGCGGGTTGGTATTCCCTTTATGGGGTGCAGGAAGCTTAGTTTTTTTGGGGGGGTGAGTTTTGTTTTTTTGTTTAACTTTGCTAACTGTGTGAGAAACTTGGTTCGAAACTTCCATGTCCCTAGATGCGGGTGGCTCATTAGAGCTGGCAGGATCAAATTCAGCTTGCCATTTGCAGGCTTTGTGCTCTTCATAATCCCTAATATCCCTCTGATATTTCTTTTTTTTAAATTGTTTTTATTGAAAATAAAAATTTTTCTTCAAACATCAAACATACACTTGGTACCTAGGAAACATAGATACATACATAGTACTTCAAGAGGTCGGTGCGCACAGCGCGACCACAGCTAGATTTTCCATCCTACAGCTATACAGCATAACATAAATCTACTATTGCATCCATGGAACCAGTGTAAAAAAACAAAGAAAAATGATAAAAATAAATCAAAATAAATTATAAAACCTTCAATGTATCAGTCCTCTTTCAAAGTAAGAGAAGAACAATAAGAAGGAAGGTGTCAAAAGTATAGGAACTAAAACAAGAGGAGAAGAGAGGACAGAGGGGAGACAGAAGGTGAGAAGGAAGAGGAGAAAAGGGAGGGAGGGAAGGGAAGGCTGAGATGAGGAGGAGTAGGGTAGCAGTACTAAGAAGCCTGATTCCGCTTTTACGGGAGACATTAAATATATAAGAGAATTTCAGTTTTTAACCATATACCAGGTGGTCCATATCTTCCACAGGGCATCAAATTTACATCCTACCCCTCTCCTTCTGGCCAAAAGGGACTCATGAACATAATGCGTCTGTGTCATAAGGAGAACCTCAGAGGCATTGGGGGCCCTATCAGCCTTCCATTGTTGTGCAAGCAATAGTCTAGCCGCCAAGAGGACATGAGTCACTACTACTCTGCAATCTACCGGGAAGATTTCTAGTCAAGTTCTTGCAGGACCATAGCATATGGAACAGATTGCCTATTCCACCACAATTTCTCCAGCATAGCGGGGAACTCTGGTTTCCAAATTTTGAAATTCTGTATGGAGTAAGGTACCACCGAAGTGCTATTTTCTGGGATAGCTCCCAGTGATTGATGCATCTGTAAGAAGAGTAGATTGAGCTAAACGCTTTACTCCACTGTGCTTTCGTGATTGTCATTCCTAAGTCGGACTCCTACTTCCTGAAGGGTTGGGACTTAACAAAGCGCAGCTTGTTTTGGAAAAGGTTGTAGAAAAAAGAGATACCCTTACGGGGTGTTGGGGAGGTATGATAAAAATTCCACACTTCTCTAGCCATGAGTATACTATGCGGTCCAATTGAGTTCAGGAAGTGGGAGATGCGAACGTAGGCATAATGATCTGGGGGGCCTAAGTTGAACTTTTTCTCCAGGGCTGGAAAGGTGAGGAGAGCCTCACCCAGGAACAAGTCCTGAACGACGGCAATCCCCCTTGCCCTCCAACTGGACATGGGAAGGTCCGGAATGACCAGGGAGAATGTCTCCAGTGGGATGGGGACCTCTATTAACTCAGAATGGGGAAAATGAATCTCCCTCAAAGCCCTCCAGGCCTCGAGGGAGGCCCGAATAGTAATCGGGAGTTCTCGCAGACTAAATGGTCTCCAGGCATTCGCAAGGAGAAGAAGATCAAGGTTGGTGGAAGGTCCCAGGGCCCGTTCGATAGACCCCCAGACTGAATCATCCTGGGGGGTCATCCAGGTCTTAAGTTGCGTCAAGATGGACGCTCTGTAGTAGTCCCTAATGTCCACCAGACCCATACCTCCGGCTCTTCTGTGCTTGGAGCATCTGGGACGTCTGGAGCGCCAAATAAATCTGGAGAGGAGTGTGCTCAAGGCTTTAAGATAAGGGGCTGGTAGAGGGACGGGAAGGGTTCTAAACACATATAGTATCTGCGGAAGAAGCAGCATTTTAAATGCCGACAGTCTTCCAGACTAGGATAGTTCCACGTTGGCAAGTCTGGTGACTTCTTTAGTTAATTTGTCAATTAAGGGAGGGTAATTGGCATTTGCTAAGGCACATGGGTCAGGGGTCAGCTTTAGGCCCAAATAGGAGATATGGGATGTAGCCCAGGAGTAGGGGAAATTAAGTTGAAGTCTTGATTTTAAGGGGGAGGGAATACTTAGACCAAGGATAACCGATTTGGTAAAATTAACTTTATAGAATGAGATCTCACTAAACACCCGTAAGGTATCATGAGCATGGGGTAAGGACACCAGGGGAGAGGTCAAAAAAAGGATGATGTCATCCGCAAATAAGTTGATAACATGCAACCTATGGTGAATCTGAAAACCTTCAATGGCTGGATGGGACCTGATCCTCTCCGCCAACGGCTCCATTAAGAGATTGAAGATCAAGGGGGACAGAGGGCACCCCTGGCGGGTGCCATTTGATATTGAGAATGTGTCTGACAATAGATTAGAGGTATACACCTGGGCAAACGGAGAGGAGTAGAGGGCGAGCACTGCCGAGAGAATCTGTCCAGAGAACCCAAACTTCCCCAGGGTATTTTTCATATATCCCCAATGTATCCTGTTGAACGCCTTCTCTGCATCCAAAGAGAGTAGCAGAGAAGGCGTCCGACAGGATCTAGCATGTTGCATAACTCCCAACACTCTTCTCGTGGCATCCGATGCCTGTCTCCCTGGGGTGAAGCCCGATTGGTCAGATTTAACAAGAAAGGGAAGGACAGATAAGATTCTATGAGCTAATATCTTTGCATATAATTTTACATCGGAGTTCAATAATGAAATCGGTCTGAAGTTGGAAGGGGTGGTGGGATCTTTACCAGGCTTTGGGATAGTAACCACATACGCTTTGAGCATCTCAGGAGGGAAGGAGGCAGAGGACACCGCTTTGGCATATAAGGTCTGTAGAGCAGGAACCAGATCGTCTTGGAACATTCTATAGTAATCGTTCGGAAGACCGTCAGGTCCTGGAGATTTGCCTAGAGGGAGTGAGTTAATAATTTTCCTAATTTCAGGTTCCAAGATAGGGGCATTTAGAGAGTCTAGTTGTAATTGAGAAAGAGCCGGGAGGTTCACACTGGCGATAAACTCCTGAATCTTGTCATCAGAGGGTTGTGGAGTGTCAGGATCATCTCTTAGATTATACAGGGATGAATAGTAATCAGCAAAGGAGTTTGCTATATCTTTAGGGTTAACAATTGTGTGTTTGTTAGTCGGATGGAACAGGAAAGGGATCTTAGCTTTGGTTTGGGCTGCTCGGAGCCTCTGGGCTAGAAATTTCCCCGCTCGATTACCAGACGAGTAATGGTTGAGTTTCAGCCGCTGTAGATGTTTATCATACTGCTCGATAAGAAGGGACCTGAGCTCTGCCCGACACTGAGAGAGAGTTTTCCCCAGTGCCGTATTTGTATTAGATTTGTTTTGGGCTTCTAATTTTTTGATGTCACCTAGGAGCTGATTAATTTTCAGTGTCCTCTGCCTTTTCTCCCTCGCACAGATCTGAAGGATCACTCCCCTAACCACTGCCTTATGGGCACACCACAGAGGAGTTGGGTCAGAGACAGACCACACATTATTTACAAAGAATTCCGACAGACATTTGGCAATCGCAGTAGCATGAGTAGGAATTTGGAAAATCCTTGAATTAGCCCTCCAAATATACGCAGGACTGGGAGTGTGCCCCTCCGCCACCATTATAGAGACCGGAGCGTGGTCAGACCACGTTATTATATGGATGGCGGAGGAGGACACTGCCTGCAAAAGCATCTTATCAACAAGTATAAGGTCAATTCTAGAATAGGAATTGTGCCTGGCGGAATGGAAAGAATAGTCACGTTCTGTTGGATGGTGGCACCTCCAAACATCAAAGATGTCCTCCGAATGCAACAGCTGTTGGAGTTGGGGAAGGGATCTCTTCGTCGTGGAGGAGGAATCTAGGGCATGGTCAACTGTCAGGTTGTGATCTCCACAGATTATCAGGGACCCCTGTCTCACCGAGGCGATTTTAGCATAGGTCCTTTTCAAAAAACGGAGCTGGTGGGAGTTAGGTGCGTACACATTAGCAATAGTGAAGGGTTTGTTGTTTACTTCTCCCACCACGACCAGGTACCTCCCCTCTGGATCTGCAAGGGTTTGTTGTAAGCTGAAAGCCACCGAGTCCTTTATAGCTACCAAAACACCCTTGGACTTGGCTGGAGCAGAGGCCATAAAAATGTGTGGGAAACGCTTGTGTGAGAAGCGGGGCGGGTTATCAGTGGAGAAATGGGTCTCCTGAAGACAGAGGACATCAGCCTGGAGGTCCAGAGCCTCCCTCCAGACCGATGCCCGTTTGGCGGGGTGGTTGAGCCCATTCACGTTAAAGGAGACAATCTTAATCGCCATTTGGGGACAGTGAGTGAGGTTGGAAACAGTACCTTGTATTCATCTGTGGAGAGCGGTGCATCTTGTGGTGTAGACAGCCTTCAATGCCGATTGGATACAGCCTTCCCAGGATGGCAGGGAGAGTAGGGGGCGCAGATAGAGCTTTCCAGCGTAGAACTGGGTCCAACGACCAGAAAGGAGGAAAGGAAATAAAAAAAGTCAGAGTCAAAGGAAAAAAAAACAACATGGAGTCAGCTAAAAAAGCTTGAAAAAGCAAGAACCAGAGGGCAGAAATTCTGCCCATAATCAAGGGGGATCAAAGGAACGGAACAAAATGGATACTCCGGATGGAGTGGGAACCTTCAAGTGAGTAATGAGACACTACAACCCGAAAGGATCACGCAGCACGTTTCTTGCCGCTTTTCTTCCTGGACACTGTTTGCCATTGCTAGTGCTGGTCAATTTTGGCAGATGGCATGGGACCTGTAGGCGCCTGAGCCGGGAGGATATCTAGGGATCTGAGTAATGTAAGGCCTTCCTCCAGGCTAGCAATTGTTGTGTCCTTCCCATCATGAGTGACAGTAAGCTTCACCGGAAAACCCCATCTATAGGGAATGTTGTGATTGCGCAGAGCTTTGGTAATTGTCACCAGTGACCGTCGCTTCTGCATAGTGAACTGTGATAAGTCTGTAAACAGCTGGAGCCCAGCGAACTGCTCCGGAAGTTGTTGAGCTTTTCTGAATGAAGTCATGAGCTGCTCCTTAATTTGATAGAAATGTATTCTCAACAGGACATCTCGGGGTACATTATCAGGCAGGAAACCAGGCTTGGGCAGCCTGTGGATTCTATCAATCTGCAGCTCTGACTCAGAGGCATCCGGGAGGATCTGCTGCAACAGGTCTCTGGCAAATTTCTGAAGTTGGGCGGGGAGCACTGTTTCAGGGACCCCCCTTAGCTTAACATTGTTGCGCCTTGACCTGTCCTCAAGGTCAGCGACCTTTGCCCTCAGCCAGGCTATCTCAGTATCGTGTTTAGAGTGGGCATCGATCAATGAGTTGTGGGAGGATGCAAATTCCCCCATTTTTTCTTCCACATGGGTAACTCTTTCCCCCAGCTCCCCCACATCTGCTTTAAAGTTCCTCATGCACTGGAGCATGTCAGCATGCATGGAGCTCCTGAGGGAGACCAGCATGTCTTTCAGAGTCGTGTCAGACACTGCCTTTCCTGAAGTGGGGAAGGCAGTGAAGGGGTCAATCAGCTCTCTAGTGTCCTCCAGGGCCTCGGCCCCCCCGCTCACCTGGCTGGTGTTCGCCTCCAGGCGAGGTTTGGACTTAGCAGGGCTCCTATCGATCGGGGTCGATCCTCCTGGGGACTGCTGTGTGGTGCCTGGATGCATCCCTGGACTTGAGGCGGTTGATCGGGAGCTGCAGGGTGAGGAAGGAGACGCGTCTCCCAGGCCGGCGCCAGCGCCATCTTGTTTTGGGCCGCGGCCTTTTGGAGGATAAAACTCCTCTAATTTCCGGGGTTGGGACCCCTCTTTTCTCTTGCGGGTCATGCCGCGGGTGTCTCCGGACCTCCAGGCGGGAGTAGGGCGAGTGATGGGCGGAATAGTCGCCGCTGTAGCTAGGCGGAAAGTTCCCTTGGACGGAGCAGCTCAATCACACGTCCATACAGCCGCGCGGTAGCCACGCCCCCCCTCTGATATTTCTTAAGTGTTTTGTTTTTGATTTCTGTGTCATACTTGGAGAGGTGAGCTTGTAACCTCTGTGCCTTCTCCAAATACTCCTCAGAACCAATCATGGGTCCCATTTTTTCTTTTAGATCACTAATGTTTGCCTCTATTAATACATTTTTGGCTTTGTGCCGTCTGATCATCAATTATAGTAATTTCTGTTCACATGCATTGAAAAACTGAAGCCACTCGTCTATGAGTGTGAGATCTTCAACCCCGTCATTTGGGTGCACATCCCACCTCAAACTCCTAGGGGTGAGGTTTTTACTGATGTACACTTCAAACGACGCGATGTCCCACCACAGACGGATCTGCTTTTCCATATCATATTGCAATTGCTTGAACCCTCTATCGAGGTCCAAGTTAGGACTAGGTGTTTGTTGAAATAAGTCCTCTATGTTGGTCTGCCGACCTTTCATAAAGTTAAATATGTCCATGTCAGCGTAGATAAAAAACCTAGTAGATTTCTGATAATTGTGTATGTGGTATCTCGCGTCAGGAAAGTTAAATATAAATTTAGACTAAAATATACAAAAGCTGCTACCCAAAATAATCAAAAGATTATGACAGTGAAAAAAAAGGGGGGGGTGGGTGCGCTAACAATTAATAGTAATACATACTTAGATCATGTGCCAAGAAACTAATATATAGTACTAAAACACCTGGTGATACTAGATGATCTAGTAGAAAAGTCCTTAAATGCAGTACTGATTACTGCTAGTAATATTTCAAAATTGCTGTGCCAAACATAATATGTGACCTCGACTGATATGAACAAGTCCAATTCATGCATGAAAACAAAAAAACTGGAAAATAATTCTCATAAGCAGTCCTCAATGATTAAAGAAAGTTGCGTGCTTCCAATCAAATCATCAATACTGTTCCACCTTCATCATTAAGCTGACAGACACCCGAAGTGAATGAATAGGATGGCTCCTTACCAGATGGAAATGCCCCTTATTTTGATATAAAAAAAGGGGACATTTAAAGCTTTGACAGGATCACCTGTATGGTCAAATACGTCCTGGCAGTGATAGTTGTTGCAATCATTGATATCCCGATAGATGCATGTAAAACAGAATAGTACCAAACATAGTGTAACTTGTGTATTTGAAATTAAAATATATACAGAGGGTGCCCTCCTATAAACAAATTTAGGTTTGGGGGGTAAAATTGCGGCCAAGTCATTGTCTTTGAGCAAAATGGGCCAATGTTTTTTAAAGATTTTCTCGATACTTTTGTATTGACAATGAAAACCTGAAAAGAAAGCCAAATCTCCTGAGAACGGGGCCTTTTTCTTGGAGGTCAAAAGTTGGTCCCTATCCATATTTGATACTTCTAGTGCTGATTTTTCTAGTATTTCAGGTACCTGAAGAGAAAGGGTTAACCTAGGCACAGCAAAAAGAATTATGAATTTATGTCTGTCTGTGTGTTTACTATTTATTTTAGGTTCTCTGGTTTAATCATTGTCCCAATCCAGAAGTATTTCTGTACATTTTTAGTATCCTGGTTGTATAGATACTCAATGTAGTACAACACTGCAGGAGTTATATTATAATTGTATGAACCTTTTACATTGTAAGGGGCAAGACGGCTAGCTGCCGAACACATCACTTTAGCATCGAATCCACTACTGAGGCTGTCATACGCTGCTCCCCGCCCATAGTAATTGACAGACGTATAAATAATCCAATCCAGCGTGGTTGGGTACACCTCCTGAGGACGTTCACAACGAAACGTACGTCGGGGTGGTACCTAACCACGCACGCAAATTTGTCACTTCCTGTACCGCTGGTTCCGATCATCGCTGAGGTGGAACGCACGTTCGGGACACGAGTGTAGCACACAGCGCCCAGGATCCAACATCCGATCCAACGCAATGAGCCTCAGTGCCGGGTTTTGAGGCACCTTAAACAGTAAGCGGCCACTTGGCTCCCTCTGTATATATTTTAATTTCAAATAACAAGTTACACTATGTTTGGTACTATTCTGTTTACATGCATCTATCGGGATATCAATGATTGCAACAACTATCACTGCCAGGACGTATTTGACCATACAGGTGATCCTGTCAAAGCTTTAAATGTCCCCTTTTTTGATATCAAAATAAGGGGCATTTCCATCTGGTAAGGAGCCATCCTATTCATTCACTTTGGGTGTCTGTCAGCTTAATGGTGAAGGTGGAACACTATTGATTTGATTGGAAGCACGCAACTTTCTTTAATCATTGAGGACTGCTTATGAGAATTCTTTTCCAGTTTTTTTGTTTTCATGCATGAATTGGACTTGTTCAGTCGAGGTCACATATTATGTTTGGCACAGCAATTTTGAAATATTACTAGCAGTAATCAGTACTGCATTTAAGGACTTTTCTACTAGATCATCTAGTATCACCAGGTGTTTTAGTACTATATATTAGTTTCTTGGCACATGATCTAAGTATGTATTACTATTAATTGTTAGCGCACCCACCCCCCCCCTTTTTTTTTCATGGCTCAGAAATCAGAAAGCAAAAGTACCTACACCAAAACACCAAAAGCTGCTGGTGTACTTTTGTGCTCGACGGGCGCATGTCTGGGCGTATTTATGCACTGGGCGTAAGCAGTGTGCCGGAGTATCTTAGGGGTTACGCCGGGCGTAGTTGTGAGCATGCGCAGAGGGGAGTGGGACGTACGGCAGCGTAAACCACTGCACCAGGCTCGGACCATCATTTGCATGGGGTCATGCCCATTTACACTTACGCTGGCCTGCGCCTTGGAAAATACGTTACGCTGGCGCATCTTGGTGAGTAATGGCTTTCAGAATACAGTACATGCCTCTCCGCGCTGCGACGGCGTAGTGTAATAAAGATACGCTACGCCGGCATAAATATGCGCCAATGTATGTGAATCCGGGCCAAGTACTTTGACAGTGCATGTTAGCTATTGAATATTTTTAGGGGTTTGGTATCAGAAGTAGCAAGTAGAAATTAGGTAGTGTTATTAGCAACATATGTGTCACTGAGGACAACATTGCCCTCCAACTACTCACCCCAACAAAATATATTACTTATGTTTTTGAACAGTTGAATAATCGCCCAGAAGCCTGTCTACCTTCCACCCCTTCCTCCCCTCTAGGGATAGATTCAGATTCACTAATACCACTGGTTTGAGACTTACAGTCACTACAAACTATGGTGCAGATCAACCAGAGATATTTTTTTTAACAATAACGACTGCTTTGTCTTTGAACTATGGCCAACAGGCTTAGAAGGGTCAAAAGGAGGGATTTTAGATAGGTCAGTCCCTCTCTACTAAAGGAGGAGGGCACAAGGCAGCCATAGTCTCAATTTACTGGAAGCTACTATAGGGTTTCTCTGCCTACCATTGCGCTTAATCCATTTTTTTTATCTTGTGATCACAATTTTTATCCATTGTACAGACCGGAGGGTGTTTTGTAGTACAAACCATTTTTTTATTAAACCTTTTTTTGATCTATGCCATGAGGAGGCTTCCTTTTCTTTTCTTTCCTTTTTTTGATCTCCATGTCCATATTTTGGTTGTTATCCATGTGAGGGGCCACCACTCAACTTGCCCGCTTCATCACGGACTCACCTGCACCACGGGCCAATGACTGCATTACCTTCTGGAAATCCTTGACCAACCGTCCATTGGAGGGATCACCTTCAGAAAGCAGACAGTACCCTTATGCTGTTTTGACTCACCACTGACGTGGGGGAATCCACATCTCAGGCCTCGACACACGACGAGTATTCTCGGCAGGTATTTTTCACCGAGAAACTCGGTCAAAACCCGGATTTCTGCCGAGAATCTCTGTCGTCTGTACAGTTTTGGCTCGATGGAGCCGCCGAGGAATCGACGAGAAATATAGAGAACATGTTCTCTATTTTCTCGTTGTCCTCGTTCTTCTATGGGAGAAGCCGCCCGCCGAGCTCCTCGGCGGCTTCATCCAAAACTCGACGAGGAACTCGACGTGCCAAGCACGTCGAGGTTCCTCTGTCGTGTGTACGGGGCCTCACAGTAAGGCCCCATACACACAAGAGGATTTATCCGCGGATTTCCATCCGATGGAGCGTACTCACCATCGAATCGAAATCCGCGCCGAAATCCTCTGGCGATGACGTGTCGTGCCGTCGCCACGATGATGACGCGGCGACGTGCGCGACGCAGTCATATAAGGAATTCACGCATTAGCGTCGAATCATTACGACGCATGCGGGGATCCCCTCGGACGGATCGATCCGGTGAGTCTGTACAGACCAGCGGATCGATCCGTGGGATCCGATTCCAGCGATAGATTTGTTTGCATGTCAACAAATTTTTATCTGCTGGAATTCGGAAATATCCGCGATTAAGAAAGATCCGCTGGAGCATACACACCATAGAATCTATCCGCTGAAACCCATTCGCTTGGATTTTTCAGCGGATGGATTCTATCGTGTGTATGGGGCCTTAGGGTACCCATCTTCACCTTTGTGGTGGCGTTTTTTTCCATTCATACAAATGATATTATCTGCTTAAACGTCAGGATTTATACCAGCTGTTTGGCCTAGTGGATCAATGCATTGACTGTCCAGCCTGTCATGTATATGACATTGATTTGATGATTATTCACATTCCTGCATGTTTGTGAGATCTCTATTGAGACAGAATTCTTTCATTATTTGTTGCAAAGACATTTTTTCATTCATGCCCTATTTTGGGATTAGAATTTACTCACATACATTGGTGATAATGTCATGTTTATTCACCGTTGAGACAGAGTTTTTATGTTTGCTGTAAAACATTTTTTTATACTCTATGTGTTATTAGCACTTACCCACATGCATTGATGTTATTTTTTTGTTTATTCACCATTCACATTCTATATTGCATTTCAGCTTGCTTTATATTATATTAGTTTACTATTAGCGCTGCACTTGTTCTATTTCATACTATAGGGGAAATGATTGAGAAAAGTTGGGGAAAATTGCACAGGGAAATGTTAGGCTCAGTTAGAAAAATCTGAACTTTCATTTTGACTGCTAGTGTTTTGGGCAATCAATCCTTTTGCTCCTGTTTTTGTTGTTTACATTATTGGGGCTTTCTGTTACAAAGCTACATAGTTGGTATATTTGAATAAAGACACTTTTAGTTCAATTTACAGTATGTTTGTACATATACAGTATGTAAGAGTGTGAGTGACAGTCGTGTGTGTAAGAGTTTTTTTTTTTTTTTAAGTTAACTATGCTCTCAGTTGATACTACTAGCTGTAGAAGGGAGTTCCGTATTTTTACCACTCTGACTGTAAAGAACCCCTTATGCAGTTTAGGATAAAATCGCTTCTCATCTCATGTTAAATTGAATAGCGTATTGCCTATACTTCAATCGCCATTGATAAATTTGTTATGTGCCCCTTTTCCATGGAGAATATTTTCTATAATTGTTCCTCATAGCTTAGACCCCCCATCCATCTTTCTAATTTATCTGCCCTTTTAATCTCTAGTCCAAGGACATCTTCCTGAGGACTGGGGAAAATAACTGAACCATATACAGTACTCAAGAAGAGGCTGAACTAGTGGTTCGAAAAAGTGGTACAATTATAGTTTGATATTTTAAAGTGATTGCAAAGGATCTTTAAATGAAATGACAAACATGTTATACTTACCTGCTCTGTTCAATCCTCCTCTTATGGGCCCCACCACCAGTCCTCTGGGCTACTTCATATGGTTGCACACGTGCAGGCTCAATCCTGCTCCCTGCTTCCTTGTCACTATATTTGATTGACAGCAGCAGGAGCCAATGGATCCTGTTGCTTTCACTGAGCCCACTTAGGAGGAAGAGAGAGAGAAGCACACCGCTGATTTTGGACACAGCGCTGGATTGAGATCAGTCTCAGGTAAGTATTTAGGGGGGCTGATGCAATATAGCTTCCCAGAAGTCCCTGTTACACAGACAATTCTGTGCCTAAGTTTGTGTATCTAAACAATGGACCCAACCCCTTTGTTCTACAAATATTCACTTCAAAGGATCCCTTGTTTAGATATGCAATGAAGGTGACCAGCCCATCATCAATACTTAACTTCCCAGAAAAGGTCATATACCTACAAGTTAAATCTCCCACTCAAATGAGTCGGTGACAAGGATTTGCATTAAGGGGGCTGACTGACTTCAAGAAAGATGTGAGCGTTCGTGTTTGAGGACCTGGACGCCACCACAGACGGTCTTAGTAATACGGTACAGGCACATGACAAAATTCCTGAACACCCATACTGTCATGCTACAGCAGTTGGCGTACCAACAGGACGATATCGAAAACCGTTAACCGTCGTAACAATATCCGCATTCCGCGGAATTCCCTAAACAGTAGACACCAAAGCCCTACCAGCAGCTGTGACCCGCCATTTTTAACCAATTGCTGCATCGCCCTAAGGACGACCCAATTGAGCTAGACCGGGTCCACAGAACCTCCAGCCCGCGGATCCAGGACCCCTTCTTTGTCCGTGACACCCTGTGCTGGGTCCACTTTTATAAGGTCAAAGAAGCCATCATGAGAGCTGCCAGCTCACAGGACACTATACTGTTTAATGATGCCCCCGTGATGCTTCTTCCAGACCTGTCGCGTCAAACGTTGACGATGAGAAAAGCGTTGAAGCCACTTACCCAACTGTTGATATCCAAGCAGATGAAATACCAATGGAGATTCCCGTTCCATTTGCATGTGTACCACGAGGGCAAGACGGCCATCTTCCGCACGCTTGGAGACCTGCCTAATTTCCTCAGCACCCTGGGTGTTCCACAAGTATCTCTCCCGGATTGGCCATTCATGCCGACCACTCCAGGCCTGCCCTCTGCCTCTCCATGGCAGACACAAGGCCGCAAGCACAACCCCAAACCTCTGCCTTGCCGGGACTCTGAGGATTGAATACACTCAGGTTGATCCAATCACACCACTTGCCCTGCCTTTCCCGGGGTTTCCCCCGGAAATGACTTCGGGTTGGAGCCTCCTCATTGTCTTTTTTATTTTTTATTGTTTTTTGGGGGGGGGGCTCAACCTGATGCTCTCCCTGGATACTGTTCCGCTTGTTGGGTTTATCCCTCCTGAGCCCTGGACTACTTTAATGTTGTTATTATTGTTACGGCCTTAATTCTCTTCCCAGGTGGATCGGGCTCCATGTTCCAGACCGGGAGACGTTTGCAGATTATTCATAAGTATTCTCTATTCAATGTCTTCAGATAACATGTTTAGACTCTGCTGCCTTGCTACCATTGTGTTTTTTCTCATTGTATTTGCACTTTACTGTTGTTTGTGCCTACTAGATTGTTTGGTTTCCTATCTCATGTGCTTAACCAATTCATTTTTTTTTCTCTGTACCGCTATTTTTCGTACCACATATTGGTTTTGCTCCATGATTGTTTTCCCGTGGAGCTGGGGTCGGGGGGACCGCCCTTTCTGGAGTGATCCCACCGCCCCCCCCTTTTTTTGAGGGGTTTTTCTTTTTTTACGGTGTCGCTATGGATGCCGTCTGGCTTACGGTTGCTAGCCATGCTATGAGCTTTTTTTTCTTTTTGTGTACAGTTTTTTTGGAGCCACCTAGTGGCCTTTTTTGTTATTGCTCATTTTTTTATCATTGTTCACCTGGCTATTGTGGTCCCCCTCCCCACCGCCTCTCCCTAGTTGTCTCCTGCGACCTCTACTTGATGATGAGGGTGGTGCGGACCCAAACCATGTCTTTTTATTTCTGTTGTGCCTTTTTGTTTTTTGTTACCACCCGTTCTTACCCTTCCCTCTGTCTATTCCCACCCATCCCCTCCTTTGCCCTTCAATCTCTCTTTCTTCTTTCTTTTCCTCTGGGTCTTACTTGGCTCTGTCTCTATCTCCGAGAGTTGCTGATTTATAGTATTGCCTATGCCCGTGCTTCTGCCCTTTATCTCCACCGCTCACCCCTACAAATATCATGGCCTCTGTTTGCCCGATAGCATTAGCGCCTTTCAACTGTAGGGATTCACACACCTGAGAAGCGGAGTCAGGTCCTTTACCATTTTCATAAAAAACGCTCTGACATTTTGCTGCTCCAAGAAACACATTTCTGTACTGATTCCGTACCGGTTCTTCGTAACAGGTACTATTCACAATGGTTCCATAGTACTAATCCCCAAGCTAAGTCTAAGGGGGTATCCATAGCCTTCCATAAATCTTTTAAGCCTGAGGTCCTAGACACCCTTGTTGATACTAATGGACGCTTCATTTTTCTCAAACTGAAACTAAACAACTTTCTTTTCACAGTGGCCAATATATACGCTCCAAATGTGGGTCAGGCTTGGTTCCTCTCATCGGTTCTTACCAGACTATCCTCTTTCGGGGGTCCCTGTTACATCATTGGTGGAGACCTCAATGCCGTCATGTCCCCGTCTGCAGATACATCCTCGGGTAAGTCCTCTATCCCACACTCTACTCTGACACGCATAAAGACTCTCCTACATTCCTTCCACCTGGTGGATGTCTGGCGTGTCCAGCATCCCACGAAAAGGGATTACAGTCATTACTCCGCAGCACACAACTTGTATAGCAGACTAGACAATTTCCTGATATCCCAGTCACTGCTAGACTTCCCTATTCAAACGTCCTTGGGTCAATTACTCTGGTCGGACCATGCCCCGGTCTACTTGACTCTTGCACGCCCCCCCACATCCCGTAGAGGTGCACACTGGAGGCTTAATGACAATTTACTGCGAGACCCCGTTTGTGTGGCCGAAGTTTCTACCGCCATCCATCACTTTGCGATCGAGTGACATTCGTCGTCTCCTCTCCACCATAGCGGAACTTGAACCTCTTCACAAACATAATTTAGACCCCGCCATTTTTGTCCGCTTGTCGAACGCTTGTAGGGATCTCCTTCAGCTTCTCGATTCCCATTCCCTGATAGCTCGGGATAGGGCGCGCAACTTCCATTACTCACTTGCCAATAAATGCGGTAAGCACTTGGCACGGGTCTTGCACCCTAGAACGCCACGTCGCTCCATTTGCTTTATCTCACACCCTGATCAAACTCGATCGTACAACCCGGATGGTATATCCTCGGCCTTCCGGGAGTACTATTCGCGTCTCTATAATCTGCAATCTGCGGACCCGACCAGGTGTTATACACCTTCGGGCGATGACATGCGGGATTATATTGCTGAGACGGCATTACCCCCCATTACTGCGTTGGATGTGGCTGAACTAGATAAACCCCTCGATACGTTCAAGTTTCTGGGTGCCATCAAAAGTTTACAGGTGGGCAAGTGCCCTGGCCCAGATGGATACACCCCGCGTTTTTACAAAACCTTTGCTCCACTTTTATCCCGTTGATGGCTAAGGCCTTTAATACAATGGATGACTCCCGCACGCCGCCCAATGCATTGTTTTCTTCTACTATATCTGTATTACCCAAACCAGGCAAAGGCCCCTCCCAATGCAGCAGCTATAGGCCTATATCCCTGCTCAACGTGGAACTAAAATTGTTTGCAAAGGTTTGGCCAATCGTTTGTCTCCTCTACTCCCAGGCGTGATCCACAATGACCAGGTGGGATTTGTCCCGGGCCAGGAGGCGAGGGACAATACCACTAAAACGATTCATTTCATCTCTTACATTCAACGTAAAGGGCTGAGGGCTTGTCTCCTCTCTTTCGACGCCGAAAAGGAATTCGATCGGATCAACTGGGGATTCCTTCGACTGTCATTAGAACAATTGGGCCTGGGAATGCCCTTTATTTTCAAAGTGATGTCCCTTTACTCACAGCCTTCAGCCTCGGTCTTAGTGGACGGTTCTGCTTCTGCGTCCTTTGACATCTCCAATGGTACTCGACAGGGCTGCCCCCTGTCCCCACTTTTATTTGTCATTGTAATAGAACACCTAGCTTGCGCCATTAGACAAAACGTCTCCATACGTGGTATCCAAACGCCTTCCACCCATTACAAACTATCCCTCTATGCCGACGACCTCTTGGTGTACGTACAGGACCCCCACATCTCCCTGCCATCCCTCTTCGCGGAATTTCGTCGCTTTGGCACGTTTAGCAACTTCAAACTCAATCTGTCTAAGACTGAAGCTCTCAACGTCTCCCTCCCCGCCGCTACGATGACTATGCTCAAAGCCAATTTCTCTTTCAAATGGCAGACAAGGGGAATCTCATACCTTGGTGTCATTATTCCTCCTAATCTCTCTAATCTCTTTTCTTCAAACTATGTTCCTCTGCTCTCACGCTTACGAAAGGACTTGGAGGAATGGGGGGGGTCTTCTCTACCGTGGTTCGGACGGATCAACACCCTGAAGATGGACACTCTTCCCAAACTCCTGTACCTCCTCCAAACGGTTCCCATCATAATCCCTAAATCCTTCTTCAACTCCCTGCGCTCTCTCGCCATCGGATTCCTGTGGCGGCGGGGGCTGCCTAGGGTGAAGTACAATGTGCTCACCCGCCCAAAGCTGCAGGGCGGAGCTGGCATCCCGGACTTCGAGACCTACTACAAGGCCGCACACGTTGCGCGTGTCTTGGAGTGGTTCCCACGTCCTTTTTTGAAGGCCTCCGTTGCCCTGGAGCAGGACTTGGCTCACGTAGACCTCCGAGCACTTTTATGGGGATATAGGACTGAATTGGCACATATGCCTCCTCCCTCCCCGCTTACACTGGCCTCTCTCAGACTATGGTACAACAGGGGATTGTGTTCCCTCCTGTCCTCCGACCCCTCTCCGCTATCCTCCCTATTCGACAATTCCTTCTTCACCCAAGGCTTTGGTGTGTCATCGTTGGGCCCCTTCAAAAGGGCTGAATGGCCCCAAGCACGATCCTTTGTGCATACTACCCTGGGGTCGCCAGTGACACCGGCAGGCTCACATGACTGGCTCACTACGCTACACTTTTCCACACTCAAGAAGCACCTACATTCCTCCTCTCAGGTACACCGCCCACATACAGAGTTTGAACGACTGTGTTCCCTCTCGGAGACGCCCAGGCACCTACTCTCGGCCATATATAACTTCTTACAAACACTCACGCACACCGAGCTACCCTCTTACACTGGGATGTGGTCTGCAGATTTGGGTGAGGACATCCGGCTGGCGGACTGGCAGACTTCTTTTTACTTTATGCACAAGTCCACGATCTCCTGTTACGCACAGGAAAAGAAGATTCTGTCAAGATGGTACAGGGTTCCCTCCGCGTTGCACAAAATATTCCCGTCCACCCCGGCAACCTGTTGGCGATGCTCCGCTGCTGTGGGGACTTATCTACATGTCTGGTGGGAATGTGAGAGGATCCGACCCTTTTGGACTCAGGTATTTGAATGTTACAACAAAATATACGATGAATCGCTGGTTCTCTCTCCTAAAATTGCACTTCTTTCTATACTACCAGGCTCTGTTAAATCGCAGAGGCGGTGTCTCCTCCGATTCTTCATGTCCTCAGCAAGACAGCTAATACCTTCCTATTGGAAGTCGACCGCAACTCCCCCATTGTCACGCTGGGTCTCTATTATGAACGACACCATGAGAATGGAGGACATGCTGGCTCTTGATAACGACACTTTTGCTAATTATACATTGCTGTGGCTCATCTGGCTCCACTTCTCTTCCTCTGACACCCTGGCGAACATGTTGTCCACCCAACCATGATCATTCCTGATCGCTTCCGTATGTGTCACCACCTAGAGGCAATCTAGGTCCCCCTCCCCCCGCTTACTTCACACTGTCTCTTCCAATTGCTCTATCGGCAACTCTCACTCTACCCTTTGATTCCCCTCTAGCTTTCTTCTCTCTCTTCTTCTCTTTCCCCCCGTTCTCTCTTTCTTTCCTTCTTCCCCTTTCTCCCCGCCCTCTCACACCCCTGGTCCTTGACCTCCCATTTTTATCTTAATTTTCCTTGTTCCTTTTTATTTTTGGTCTTTGTTCTTTTTGTCCTATTTGTCATTTTTTTTCTTTTGATTTTATTGTCTCCTTCCTGGAGACTCTGGTTACAATATTGTCATCTATTAAGAGGCCATTTTGGACGCTCACAATTTTTGTATCGTGTTCTTGTCATAATTGTTCCTGTCTTGTTATACGCTGGTGGGAGTCCTGCTGTGGGCGATAGCCATTGGGCTGACTCTTTACTACCATGTATCTGTAACTGTTCCCGGATTGTAACACCTCATGTTGTTCATGTTTAATAGGTTAAAATTCCAATAAACATATTTTCAACTCTAAAGGGGGCTGACTTATGCAAAGTATAGGGATTGGAGATTTAGCCAATCCTTAACCAGGAATAGGGAGATTTACCAATTAGGTTTACCGATTAGAGCCATGCCATGCCAACCAATGAGGCACCAGCCTGTAATGATATACACAGACTAGAAGGGAGGGGAAAAGTATACTCTATGGTAGAGAAGTCACTAGAATGGAACCTTTGTGGGCAGTAGCATGGTAACTATGGAATATCTCCATTGTACTTGTTCTTATGTCTTTTCTGTCCTGTTGTTTGTAGATTAATGTTTTACATAATATATGCTGTATTCCTTCATGTAATCCATGTTTCTTACCCTTTTCCTGTACAATAGATAGATTTCTGTGTATTAGTTTAGGCCTCCTTACTATTTACCAATACATTTTTGTTATTGTGTTAAAGCTTTCACTCATGGTCAAAGAACTCTCATTAACCCAAATCATATCTGAGAGATATTAAATCTCAAATATAACTAACGTGTACAACCACGTAAATCAAATGTTTTTTGTAATGCTTGATAGTAGTCTGCTGACTTTGCTAGCTGCATTTTGGCATCTCAAAGATCCCTTAAATCTTTTTCCATTTCTGATTTCCCCAGAGGAGACACCTTTAATGAATAGCTTGCATTCATATTTGTATCTTCTAAGTGCAAAACTTTACAATATTGAACCTAATCTGCCATGCAGCACCTCTCAATTTTATCAACATTTAACTATAGAGACTCTAAATCCTGTTATGAAGTTATTGCCCTTCCAAGAAAACAGAAATGGAAGGCATGCACACCTAGTGCCTTCCAAAGGGTGGGTACTCACAAAATGCAACTGACATAAACATGGACATGACAGAGCACAGTGCCATAAAAGTGGGTACTCACTTTTAAGCTTGGTATCATCAGCCAACACTGGGATACAACTGTTTATTTCCACCTTTATATCAAGGGAATTGGTCCCAGGTCCAAACTTTGGGGCACCCCACTCACTATTGTATATCATTAAAAAAACATTTATCACTACCAGCTGGATGTGTTCCTGTAACTGGTGTTTTATCCATATACACACAATTCCTTCAATGCCAATAAAAATTTGAAAATTGGGTGTTTATTGGAAACGGTATAGAATGGTTAAGCAAGGTCCAGAAAACTACAACTGGCCTCCCTATATATAATAATTTGTTGATCACTTTCACATAAACTGTTAGTAGAATGGTCTGACGAGAATTGTCTTTCATAAATCAGTGCTGGTTATTATACATGATGACATTTCCACAAGCAAATTCTTAAATATAGTCGCTTCCCATTGCTTCCCATAGCTTGCATACTATTAATGGGAAGGACTGGTCTGTGGTTACTTGGTATACATTGCAATCCTTTTTTGAAAATCCATATCACATTTGCTTTTCTCCAATTGGTTGGTAGGATTCCAGTAAGTAAGGGCTTTTTAAAAAAAGTAGGAACTATGGCCTAGCTAAAACTTGGCTAAGATCCCGGAGGACTCATTTGTTAAGTCCTCTGAACCTAGAAATTTGCTCACTTTAAGTTTTTCTACTTTTTTCTAGCCTTCTGTGAACCTGGATTCCAGTCATCCACAGAGGTACTTTAAGTATAATGTTATTAATGTTACTGTTGTGACTACTGTTGTGATTAGTAAACCTGCCTTTCTCCAGTATAAACCAAAAATTGAATGTGTTTAATACATCTTGCATACACTTGCATTTTCCAGTCTTCTGTGTTTTTTATAAATTCAATGTTCTTGTAATAATAACCTTGTAATAATAACCTGTTTTTTTTGCCCACAGCAATTTTCTGCCATCAGCGCTGTCACACTTTGAATGACAATTGCGCGGTCACGCAATACTGTACCCGAATGAAATTTTTACCTTTTTTGTTCACACAAATAGGGATTTCTTTTGGTGGTATTTATTCGCCTCTGGGTTTTTCATTTTTTTGCTAAATAAAATAAATAAGACCAAAAATTTGGAAAAAATACATATTTTTATATACGGTACAATTTTGCAAAAAAAATATCTTTCTTCATAAATTATGGCCAAATGTATTCTACTACATTTCTTTGGCGAAGATAACACAACTCAGTGTTTATTATTTACTCTGTAGGAAAGTTACAGGAGATGGAAAGTAGCAAAGGACGGATGGATGGCCGCACACCAAAGAACTCTTGAGTTGTCTTTATTGAAGGAACATGAGCAAACACCGCAAATACACAGCAGAAATCAAAAACATCTGTTTTTGATTTCTGCTGTGTATTTGCGGTGTTTGCTCATGTTCCTTCAATAAAGACAACTCAAGAATTCTTTGGTGTGCGGCCGTCCATCCGTCCTTTGCTACTTTCCATTGCCTAGTGCATTGCCAGCACCCACATCCACCTGGACTTATCCACAATTGCACTTGGGATTTCCCTGGAGCGGTGAACCCCACCTCGCAAAGTTACAGGAGAGTCAGGACGGCCACTAACACACAGCTCCTTTCTCTATCTGCAACATAGAGAGCATCCTGACTCTCTTGTAGTCCAAGGGAGGGGGTGAGCATGACACTTCCCACCAGGGAGAAAGCCTTGCATTGCTGTGTGGAGTTACAGACAGAAGAACAGGACGTGAGGATTTCTCAGAAGAATAATATTTAATCAAATTAATCCTCTACCAGGCCTTTTATACTGTTTCATATCACTGTCCATTAAAATTTCAGGAATTAGGTCTTCAAAGATTGCAACCTAAATTATTGCAATTTTTATAGGGATAGAAATTTTGTAGAATTGCATGCAAAACACTACATGCTCCATATAACTTAACCTTATATGCACCTGGACAAACTTGGGGCTTTGGTGCCTCATCTTCTTAAATATCGCCAAGATATTCAATTTATAAAACTGTATACAATATTTTCTCATGTTTATTTCCTGGACTGGATTGCTATAGAGATAATGGCATTCAATATTATCTCTATAGACTAGTTTTATGCACCCACTCGCAAAAAGGTTTATAAGGCAATTTTAGCCTTGAGTTTTTTTGTTTTTATTTTTCACTTGCTACTCTTGCTTTTTTTTTTCTTATTCTGTTTTGTTAGTTTTTTTGTTCTTGTTTTGCATTGTTCTTCTGCACTTAAATAGACTATGTATATATTCAGAAGATATAGCAGTACATGGTGTACTTCTTTATATATTATCTCAATAATCATTCTCAATATTTTCTGTTTCAATATTTTTTATTGTGCGTTAGTCAACATTGTTGTGTTGCTATAATGCATATTCAGAAACTTAAGAACAAGGATTATGTGTAACACAAGCAAGGTTTTAAAGATTGTCAGGATGTACAGTTATCTTAGATGTACTACATTTTTATTGTTTTATATATTATCTCATATATCTCTGTAACAATGTTCTTCAAGTACAGTATATAAGTAAATGCTTTAAAAGGTGCAACAATAATATTTAAAGTGCAGGGTGGGTAGGGGGGTGGGGGAGTCAGAGGAGGGTGAAGGGAGATGGGGGGTGAACAGGAGGGGAGACATGCATGAAGAAACCAAGTATTCACCTCCTAGTAAATGTCTTATTCCAATTAGACCAGGAGTTCCACATTTGTCTCAGCTTGGTGTAAGATTGGTTGTTTTTTGTTAGGAAAATCTCATAATTGTGTTGGGTCTGAACCATCTCAATAACAACTAGAACAACTAGGGGTTTAGTATTTTTCCATAATTTGGTTATATAATTTAGTTTGGTTATATAATATGTGGGTAGTTTCTTTCCTGTGAACTATAGGTATGACATCTATATTTAGAGTTAGTAGAGCTAGTTCAGGTGATGGTATTAAGATTGACCTGGTAATTTGTAAAATAATTGAGAAGACTTTGTGCCAGTAGTGCAATGTTAGGGCATTCCCAAAGAGTATTGAATACATTCTTAATATTTTCAATATCTCTGATGTAAAATTATGACAATACAAACTTTATTGTAAAGCCCTTCGGACCGTTCTCATCGGTTAACCGATGAAGCTGACTGATGGTCTGATGTGCCTACACACCATAGGTTAAATAACAGATCGGGTCAGAACGCAGTGATGTAAAACACAACGACGTGCTGAAAAAAATGAAGTTCAATGCTTCCAAGCATGCGTCGACTTGATTCTGAGCATGTGTGGATTTTTAACCGATGCTTTTGCATACTAATCGTCGGTTTTGACCTATCGGTTAGGCGTCCATCGGTTTAATTTTAAAGCAAGTTCTACATTTTTTGACCAAAGGATAACTGACCGATGGGGCCCACACACGGTCGGTTTGGTCCGATTAAAAGGTCCTTCACATCCGTTTTCATCGGTTTTGACCGACCATGTGTACGCAGCCTAAACCTTCAATAAAAATCTATCAAAAGTCAAACATTTCCCAGTGAGAGGACCACATGCTTTTAGTAGACCTCCAATTCAGAGACATGTGGCAATAGTTTAACTTCAATAAAATGTATAGTTTTTCAGCTTAGACACGCAGCTACACATTTTTTGTCTAGAAGACAACATGCTTTTAGCCTTAATATGCAATAAATTTAGAGGCATATGGTAGGCGTTTTACTGCAACAAAATGTATATATTCCAAAAGTGCAGCACAACATCAATATGGCTCAAATAAAATGTTCAATGAAATTCATCACAGCAATAAATACAACGTAAATAAGGGTTTACAATATTTAAGGAAATATATTAAAATTGCAATTTGTGCTTCACAGAACACACATACAGTGATTGTGAAAAACAAATGGAAACAGGGAAACAGAGAAGAGAATCAGGCCTCATTGTGAAATAGTAAGGCAGATAAGAGAACCAGGCCTTATATTAAATAGAAAGACATGCAAGAAAACCTGGCTTCATTATGAAATAGTGAGAAAGAGAAGAGAACCAGGCCTCATCATAAAATAGGGAGGCAGAGAACCAGGCTTAATATGAAATAGGAAGACATGCAAGAGAACCCGGCCTCATCATGAAGTAATGAGCAAGAGAAGATAACCTGGCCTCATATAAAATAGAAATACATACAGGAGAACAAGGCCTCATCATAAAAAAAGAGACACAGAGAAGGGAAAAAGCCTCATAATAGGGAGACAGGGAAGAGAACCAGGCCTAATTATATAAAAGGAAGTCAGAGAAGAGAACTACACCTTATGAAATAGGTAGACAGAGAAGAGAATTATGCCTTATGAAATAGGGAGACAGAGAAAAAACCAGGCCTCCGTGGTCTTTACGAATTTCTCTATAAGGTGTTCAGCGGATCCCCTGCGTTTTAGCTGCGGATCATGTGCGAATTTGAAGAATTTCTCTTCAGAGCTGCGTTTTTGGTGAGGGCCAATCATTGTTAGCTGTGTGATGATGTAGCTAATAAAAGGGAGTGACCTTTCTTGGACACTTCCTTTTTCTCCAGCATTCAGTATTGTGTGGATTTGGATTCGGATTTGTGAAGAAATGTGTGCTGCCCTGCCCATGATCATGCCTACAGTTGTTGCTGCAACAGCAGCAATCTTGCTGGAAGTTGAGAGGAGGAGAAGGAGGAGGAGAAGAAGAAGATACTGGGTTCATCCCATAATTGCAAATAGGGATGAAAGAGGGCAGTTCATGATATTGTATGAAGATCTCCGTGGGCATGAAGACACGTTTTTTGATT
Source organism: Rana temporaria (assembly GCF_905171775.1). Classification (NCBI taxonomy): domain Eukaryota; kingdom Metazoa; phylum Chordata; class Amphibia; order Anura; family Ranidae; genus Rana; species Rana temporaria. Next base: position 227,122,220 of record NC_053493.1, read on the forward strand.
ATACACGCATGTCAATAAAGAGTTTTTTTTTTTTAACTTGCTAAACATTTTGTTCCTCCATTGTTCCATAGTAGATCTTTGGATTTATTTTTTTTATTTTTTAAGTTTTGATGAATTGTTAGGACTAGGTTGGAGCGACAGAACACATGCTACAGAGAAAGCATCCAGCCTGCAGAAAGATTACTAATCACATTAAGGTACTTTTCCCCACCTATGTGCATTGTAATTTTTATTTGTGAACATGTAAAATTTTGTGTGTTGAAATCTCCAACATGTGTAATTAGAAATGAATAACCAGACAGAAGATGACCAAAAATATCTTTATGTTTTTTTTTTCTCTCCATAAAAATAGCAGAAATAGCCAACATATTTTTTTTTTTAAATAATATTCAAAAAATAAACTTTGCATTCAAGTATACCTCAGGAATAAACTTTTTTTCACAAAAATGCACACATGCTCGTTAACTGTGGGCAGAACTAAAACTTTATAGATTTTGATATGTTCTTTCAAATAATGCAGCCTCAGTGGAGTATAGACTTTCTGAAGGATTTTCAGCAATGGCAGTGCTGGAAGCATGGCTAGACTCACCATGTTGCTGTGGCCCATGTTGCTGTGACAAATGTTGCTGTGACAAATGTTGCTGTGGCACATACATCCCCTGAATTTGAGCGTGGGGCCTAATTGAAGGGATTGGTGATGGGATGGGATAGGGAACTCACCTGTGTTGTACATCATAAATTGAGGTTGCCTCTTGAAAACTGGAAGGATAGGATGGAGGAACAAAGGGGTAAGGTTTGTGTCCCGGGTCTGGGTACTGGCCTGACATTGGTAAGTGTATGTGAGTTTTTGCTTGTGGCACATATGGCCTTTCCAATGTTGGTTCCTCACTTGGCTGTGAAAATGACTGCAGAACTTGTTCTACAGTGGTTCTCATTTCAAAATATCGCTCAGGTAGTACTTTTTTAATCAAAGGTACAAAATTGAGCGCCAGTATTGTAGCTGGACATAAGAAAGCATCCACCTTTTCAGACATTTTTTCTAACATCTCTATTAGACGCTCACTTATGTACGTCTGCGATACTGGTGCTCGCTTGGGTGCCACTTTGGCAGGCCGAACAATGGTTGCAGGAGCAGAGGAGGGCCCAGGGATTGGCTCAGCCAATCCAGATTCCTCCTCAGTGTTATCTAACCAAAGATTTGCCCCTAGTTGGATTTCTGTGAGATCCTCATTTGGTTCATTCAAAACTGGTGCCCCTGATTGTGCCTCAGAATGGCTCTCCGGTTGATCCTCCAACACATCCTGTTCATCCCAACTTGCTTTGGTCCTGTATTTTGAAGAAAAAATGACCTTAATAATGCAAAATATGTAGGCACGATACATTGATGATGTAGATGATAACTTACTCTCTCATATCTATGAGTGGTTTCAGAAAATCAAGGTCATCAGCATACATATAGGGTTCTCTAGCTGTTGCCCCCGAGCCACTCCTCACTTCTCTGAGGTGTCGATTGTAGTTTTTGAAGGCATCCCGCATGCTTCGTCACCTTTTCTTTATGTATTGCACTGAAAAACAGAGAAAAATAATAATGTATTATTTTTATTTGTTGAAGGTACCTAGCTACAGGCAATTCTTTTGAAGTCTCCACTATGAGTTTGGTCTTCAAAAAGCCAACAAAACAAGAATGGTTGAAGGTATCCGAGGAATTCTGGGAGCGATGCAATTTTCCTAACTGTCTGGGAGCCATCGATGGGAAGCACTTTCGCATCCTGAAGCCATTTGATAGTGGGAGTCAGTTTTTTAATTATAATTTGTTTTTCTTTTGTATTAATGGCAGTGGCAGATGCAAATTATAAATTATTTTATATTGATGTTGGTGCTTATGGCAGCAGCTCAGATTCAGGTGTATTTGGCCATTCCTCATTTGGGAGAATGCTAAGGGAGAATAGACTGGATTTACCAAACGATTCGTCCTCGCCTGGAACAAATGAGCCTGCCCTCCCATATGTTTTTTTAGGGGACGAAGCGTTTGCCCTTGGGAAAAATATGCTAAGACCTTTTTCGAGTAGAGCGCTGACCAATGTAAAAAGAATATTTAATTATCGGCTCACTAGGGCACGCCGAGTAGTAGAGTGTGCATTTGGGATTCTTTGCAATAAATGGAGATTCTTGCACACTGCCATCAACCTCAGTCTGGAGCATGTTGTCTCTGCTGTTAAAACTCCCTGTGCACTGCACAACTATGTGCGAGAACGTGATGGTTACGTTTTTGAGGATTCCCTGATGCATAACATGGAGGCTGCACAGTGGAATGTGACTAGGGGCACTACCAGTGGTAAATTGATTAGAGATCAATTCCAAAATTACTTTATGTCGGCAGCTGGCGAGTTACCTTGGCAGCTGCAGTCAATTTAATTAAAAAATTTCATTTTTTGTGTTGCCATAAAATTCTCTGGCCCTTTAAATATTATAAAATAACATACTGAGATACAAATGTCACTATGTGTAATTTGAATGCAGATAAAAAAAAAAAATATTATCACATTTGTGTCTAGAAAAATGTGTGACTCCTAAGTTAATTACCACCTGAAAATCGCGCTAAATTGATGACCTCACCCGTCGCTGTCTGACACTTTTATGTGTGCTCTGCTGGGTGTCATTGTACAGAAGATGATGTCTTTGTACGACCAGCATGGGCCCTAACATCAAAAGGGGATGACAAATACAGATAGCCACTCCCCCAAGGATATGCAAACAAACTTGATAAAGTGAGTTTACATATTCTTCAAATAGACACGCACGCAGACTCCTACAAACAATGACCAAGAATGTGGGAATGAGTCCCTTGTCACCATCAACATGGGGACAGGGTGCATTGGTATTTAGCTAAAACATCCTGCCAAGATTGAAAACATGTGGCATGGTATGGGTTAGCACACTTAACATGCCCTGACAGAATGCATGCTTGGGATAAGGGCCTGGTCTGGATTTGTGGGGGTCCGCACTCTGGTTATTGGGGTTTAAGTTAAAATATAACTTTATAAGTTAGGGAAAGAATAGGCAAACATCTCCAGGCAGAGAAAAAGAAAAGAAAACTTACCTTTGTCAGCTTGAACTTGGGATGAGCACATGCTCCACTCTGGCAATAGGCTTCTGGAAATTTCAACCCAGGTTCTTTTTTTAAGCACGTTGTCCTTATATTTAGGATGCCGGGTGTCATAGAGCAGTGGGTTCTCCCTGACAAGGCGGATAAGCTCCTTGCAATCCACACACTCCTTCACCTTTTCTGTCACTTTTTTGGTCCGTCTTTTCGACATGGCTACTCACCTCAGCAGCATGAAACAGACAGAGGAGGAACTTGGAAAAGGGGGAGGTGGAGGAGGAGGAGAGAAAACTTCCGTTCAAACCGCAACACATGTGCGAATTAGATGCGTACCCATAGAAGATAATGGGCCTGAATTCACACCTGTGTGAAGCATCCTCATTCAAAACAAAGGAATACATACAAGAGAACAAGGCCTCATTAGGGAGGCAGCGAAGATAACCAGGCCTCAAAAGGGAGACAGCGAAGATAACCAGGCCTCATCATGAAATCGGGAGGCAGAGAAGAGAACCAGGTCTCATCATGTAAAAGGGAGTCAGAGAAGAGAACCAGGCCTCATCATGAAATAGGAAGTCAGAGAGGAGAATCAGGCCTCACCATGAAATAGAGAAACAGAGAAGAGAACCAGGCCTCAAAATGAAATAGTGAGGCAGAGAAGAGAACCAGGTCTCATCATGTAATAGGGAGTCTTAGAAGAGAACCAGGCCTCATATGAAATAGGGAGACAGAGAGGAAAATCAGGTCTCATAATGAAATAGGGAGACAGAGAATAGAACAAGGTCTCATCATAAAATAGAGAGACAGAGAAGAGAACCAGACCTCATTATATAATAGGGAGAAAGAGAAGAAAACCAGGCAGCATCATGAAATAGGGATACAGAGAAGAGAACCATACAATCATTATATAAAAGGGGGAAAGATCTGGGGTATGTGCATATTTACCAAGTTTCGCAGCTGCTTGACTTGCTGCCTGGCTTGTCTTAGTGGTGCATTGTGTTGACATTGTAAAGCAGGGAGGAGTTATTGCATTTTTAGAATGTGTTTCATATATCTCCCTCCACCCCTCTTATCTGGATTAGCCCCCTTGATAGCTCTATAAATAGCTATACTTAGCTCCAGGTGACTCTATCAAGTGGGCCAGGTCTGTGTGTCCAGTTCAAAAAAAGTTCACAAAGTCAGAGAGATAGGGGGATTTGAATAACAAAAATGTCCACAAAGCAGAGGGAAAAAAAGCGAAAGCCTTCCAAAAAAAAGGGGAAGGGAAACAATTGCCAACTTTACAGTCGGAGCCTATATTAAGGTCTGTGTGGTTTTTTTTTACAGTCTTTACTTTTTCCCCTTTCTTATACCCCACATGAGGGAAATGGAAACAGGCAGAAAATTACTATGGTTATCTCTCACCTGTCCACTGATCATCCGTCCCGGAAGGCTTGTTTCCAGCTTCAAGCAAAGTCAGAGAAGGGAATCAAAAATATGTAGTTACTGTGCCGCTTTGTGAAGTACCTCTCCAACCACTGTCACTCCAAGGGGGTCTGCGTGCGGGTCTCTCACATCCCCACCGACACCAAATGCTGCAGCAGCGGACTTTCTCCAGGACCTCTCACCTCCCTTGATCATCCATTCAAACTTCAGGCAAATCGGGAAAGGAAAAACAGAAATTGCTGTGCCGCTCTGGATTTTGCCAGGGTCCTCTGTAGTCCTCTATAGTCACTCAGGGGATAGTAGGGGGTAGTAGGTGGTCACTGCGGGGGGTCTCTCACACCCTTTACAATCTGAAATGCTGCAGCCTCTGTCTATTAATAGAAATCTTTCCCATCCTGGTGTCTTCAGCCTTATTAAATGCTGTTGTCTTGTTAACTCAGAGAGCCACGCGTTACTGGGGGGGGGTCAGTGATCTCTCCACCTCTGCCCGCTGAGGGAGCCACAGGCGAACTATCTCCGGATGCCACTTCAAGGAGGAAGGAGTGGGTCGACAACCGTCACTCACCCGATGCCGAACCCCACACATCTGGTCACTCTTTTGCTACTGGTAATGCTGCACTCCGTGCGGCTCAGAGCTCAACACTTCCACAGCTCGGCTCCGATCAGCTGGGATTATAAGGGCGGCTATTACACCGTACTCACCACCAGCTTAATTACTTGGTTGCTCCTGAGCTTTCCAGATGACGCAATAGCGAAACACGTAGAGGCTGTCTGGACGCACACGGAGGGGGAAGCACACCAACATGCCAGAACCGCTTGTAGCAATACATGAGGACAGGAGCGGGGTATGCACACCTTCCAAGATGCAATACAAATGCTGGTCAGCGGCTATAACGTTTTAAAACACTGCCAGAGATACTCAGTGCCAGTTAGAGGCACTTCTTCTTGTAAGTGCATCCTTTTTATCTTTTTAATAAATACGTTTTTACATACTACACTATGATGAGCCCCTTGTTTTTGAGGAAATAAGGACATCTTGTAAGAGGGAGAAGAAGGAAACACCCAGTGACGGACAAAGAAAAGACACCACTTTGGGGCCTTTTATTATCCGGGATCTGGTGAGTGTTGAGTTTAACCATTGGTGATGGTGGCACATCTTTGTCGGGTGGAAGAGACAGTTGCACCTTTTTATATACAGCATTACCAGCATTGAACCCTTTTTCCACTGGAATCTATTGTGTAATAGCAAGATTGTCTGCCGTTGGACTTTTTCAGTGCAGCTGGCGCACTTTATATTTGGGACTCTTTGCTCTGTTATTGTTTTTTTTGGCTTTGTTTGTTTTATTTTTACATTGTTTTTTGTTTTGTTTTTTGTTTTCACTATTGGTCGGCTTAGAGCAGCATGAGTGGCCATCTCTTCCTTTACAGGAGTACTATGGTGCATTGATGTGTATGCCGACAACAAATTTTGGGTCACATTCTAAGTATTGTGTTTATCGCAATATTCGTATAACATATATATTTCTTATTTTATATATATTTTTCGTACTAACATTAATTGATTCAGAGATATTTATTCACATAGAATATTAGGTGCGTTGTAGTACCTGATTTAATATTGTATATGCTATATATGGTTGTTTGTGCACTAAACTAGTTCACAGTTCATATTTCTAGAGATTGAATTCTTTGGATTATTAGATCAGCGCAGTAACACTTTTTTCTTTATATGCTCCTGGCTCTGTTTGGCTCAGCACGGATCACACTGCACAGGATGGCTGGAACGGGATAAGAGGAAGGGGAAGAGAAAGCATCCCACGCTCATGCTCACACTCACATCCTGGTCACGGCCCCTTCCAAGCCCTGAACATCCATTAGTACATGAGGTACTCCCTGATTTTTAGCATTTCAATTTCAGCCCTGGAACTAATATAGTCAGATATGATAAGGTTCATGTTCTGCCTATAATTGGCACCAGTAGGCAAGTCTGGCTGTTATGGCTTAAAAAAAATCGATGCAAAGCCATGCTAAGGCTGCTGCTCTTGCCAATCCTTGAGGCAATATTAGCAGCAGAGGAACATTTTTCAGCAGATTGTTACATGTTGCACACCCCCTGGGTTGACAGGAGATTGGCTACTTTGGTCTAATAACTGGGATTCAATAGAGTATGGACTCCTCTATTTAATCACCTGAATGCCTGGATCCTTGCAGGTTCTTGCATTATGAATAGGGATGAGCCTGCGGTTTAAGTCGAATATACTGTAAGTTTGACTCGAACATTGGGTGTTCGTTTGTTCACAAAGTTTCCCTTAATATCCATACCAGACCCCAAGGGCCTTGTATGGACTGGGGGGATGGGGGAACCGCACACCATTTTTTTCAATCGTTTTTCATCTATATTACCAGGAGCTGAAAATACATTACAGCCACAAGAAATTATGAATTACATTTTTCCTTTATAAATGTCATTTTGCTGCGGGACTGTAATACACATCAGAAAGATGCACTACTTTACAGTAGGGACAGATCCCCCAGGCATGATATCTAAAGGAATATTTCATTTTTATTTTTTCACTTTAACCACTTCAATACAGGGTACTTATACCCCCTCCCTGCCCAGACCAATTTTTAGTGCTCTGCTCGTCGTGCAACACTGTACCCATATGAAATGTGCGTCCTTTTTTTCACACAAATAGAGCTTTCTTTTGGTGGTATTTAATCACTAGTGGTTTTTTATCTTTTTGTGCTATAAATAAAAAAAGGCCGTCAATTTTGTGAAAAAAATAATTTTTTTTTGTTTCTGTCATAACATTTTGCAAATTAGTCATTCTTATTCATACATTTTGGCCAAAATTTATACTGCTACATATCTTTGGTAAAAATAATACCAATACCAATAACAAATTTGTGTATATTATTTGGTCTTTGTGAACGTTATAGGCCCAGATTCTCGTAGATCGGCGCATCTTTATGCCGGCGTAGCGCATCTCAGATGCGTTACACCGATGTAACTTAGAGAGGCAAGCTCCGTATTTTCTAATCAGAAGCGTTCATTTTTGCGCCGGCGTGGCGTAAATTCGTCGGCGTTAGACGGCGTAATTCAAAGTAGGCAGGAAGTGGGCGTGATCCATTTAAATGAACTGTGACCCCATGCAAATGAAGGGCCGAACGGACGGCGCATGCGCCGTCACGTGATCGCATGTCCCGCTCCCCTCTGCGCATGCTCACAACTACGCCTGGCGTTATTCCTGAGTTACGCCGGCCCACAATTTACGCCCAGGGCATTAATACGCCCAGACATGCGCCCGTCGAGTGCAAAAGTACACCTGTTTGGTTTGGTTTGGTTTGGTGGATTGGTGGCTATACTTTTGCACTGCTTGAAGACATGTCTGCCCAGCGTTCTGGGACACGAAAAAATAATTTCTCTCCAGAGGAGAAAGGCATAATACTTGCTGCCATGGAGAGGTACTATGATCACCTCCATGGGGCCCGTAGCAAGAATACCAGCAGGGGCAGAAGGGACGAGATTCTTCAGAGGATCATGGACCAGGTAAATGCGGTGGGCAATGAGACGAGGAGGCCCAAGCATATTGGCAAGAAGATAAATGATCTTCGTTGGAGGGTTAAGGAGAAATGGCTCTTATTGCTTGCCATGCCAGGGGCACTGGTGGGGGCCCACCCTCTAGGGTCCGTCTGACACCTGAGGAGGAGGTTGTTGCCTGCTACCTTACCAGGGTGCAAGTGGAGGGAATGCCGGGCTACGACTCAGTTGAGCCGCCCTTGAGGACAGGTAAGTGTGTTTTTTCTACTATCTGGTGTGTAGCATGTGAGGGGGGGAGGGAATATGTGACAAGTGTGTGGGTCCACCAACATGTGAATGTTTTGTGTCATCCACAGATGTCCAGGAGGGAGCTTGGCCATCTGGTGCCCCTGCCCGTCCCACACCCTCTTCCTCTGATGATGATGCCCCTGACCCCCAGGGAAGCCAAGCGACATTGGTGGAGGGGAGTGGTGGCCAGACCTCCAGTGAGGAGGTCATTCAAGAGGATGCGGAGCATTTGGGGGAGGAGGTGTCAGTATACCAGGAGGAGTCGTCCAACTCAGCTGGTCCTTCCCGGCAGTCAAGCCTCCAATCCTCCAGTCCCTCTGGCTCCACCCCCCCCCCCCCCCCACTCCCTCAAGTCCCTCTGGCTCCATCCCCAACCCACCCACTCCCTCAAATCCCTCCCCCTATGCCAGGCCTGAAGCCTCTTGTGGGCCCAGGAAGGCAACCAGGAAAACCAGGGGGTACCGGAATTCCTGCCTGTGACCCTGACCACTGCCTAGGACACACAGACCCGCCTTATGGGTGAAATGACCCAGGACCTGCGTAGAGTGGTCGACAGCCTTGGCGACAGGGGACACATAACGGATGGTCTGCAGGACATGGCAGCCAATACCACAGCAATCATATCCTGCTTTGGGTATCTCCAGACCACCATGGCTACCCTTGTGGCAGAGGTGGGGACCCTGAATGAGACCGTCCAGGGCCACACAGCTGCCATTGTCCAGGTGCAGACCGAGACCAACAGCCTTCTGAGGCTTATTGCGGTGGCATTAGAGGGCAGGCCTCCAGCCATGGTGGATGCTCCTCCACCTGATGTCCCCCCCCACCATCAACCAGGCAGTTGCGGAGCCGTGGCCGTGGTCGTGGCAGCAGCCAGGAATTTTTTTTTTTTAGTTTATTTTGCTCTGGTGAAGAGTTTTATTATTTATTTTTTTCTCTGGTGAAGAGTTTTATTATTTATATTTTGCTCTGGTGAAGAGTTTTATTATTTATATTTTGTTAATAATGCACACGGTGAGGCGTGCAGATTAGTGTGACTGGTGTGTGAATGTGGGGGGGGTGACACTCCTGCCGGCAAAGGGGTGTCACCCTCGGCCGTGTGAATGTGGTATGAATGTTCAGCAACATTATTGGAGCCTTGGCGCGGCGTTGCTGCTCCCAAGTCCCGTGTGGTGTACTTGGGCTAATCCAATGTGATGAGGATGTGGGGTGTGTGTACTAGGGACCACAGTGGTGTGCATGCGTGCATTCTCCTTGTGCCATGATAAATGTGTATTTTTAACGTGTAAAGATACGTTCCACGAGGCATCTCCTGACTGCTGTTCCCTCAGCAGATGGGGTATATTGGGTTAGGGGGGGATTGTCTGGTTCGGGAGTCAGGTCATCACGTAGGTCAATCTCCAGGCCCTTTCTCTCGGCAAAGTTGTGCAGAATGCAACATGCCCCGATGATCTGGCACACAAAGTTTGGGGAATACAACAGGGTCCCCCCAGACTTATCCAGGCATCGGAAACGGTACCTCAGGATGCCAAAGGTGCGTTCCACCACTCCACGGGTACGTATGTGTCCAGCATTGTAGTTTTCCTCTCCTGGGGTTTGGGGATTCCGTAATGGAGTCATGAGATGGGGTCCAAGTGCATATGCAGAGTCGCCTGGAAGGGAAAAGACAGGAGGATGTTAGCCATGCATGTGCCCCTCGTGATGTCTGCATCATGGGGGCGGACAGTCATGCCTGACACCCATGTCACTCACCAACCAGCCAGCTGTCCCCATACACGTTCTGTTCAAATTCTGTGGATGGTGCTTTGACGGTATATGTAGCTGTCGTGGCTGGACCCTGGGTGTTTGGCACGGACGTGCCATATGAGGCCTTGGGCATCAACTATCACCTGTATGTTGATGGAATGCCAGTGTTTACGATTGCGGTATATGTACTCTGTGTCACGGGGGGGTTGTAGTGCCAGATGTGTGCAATCAATGGCCCCCATGGTGCGTGGGAATCCTGCAATTCTGACAAAATCTGCCCTTGCCTTATTCCGCAGATGCTCCTGGGTGGGTCTGACGATGTGGTGGGACATGCATCTGAGGATTGCGGGGACAACCTGGTGCACACATCTTCTCATGCTGGTTTGTGACATCCCAGCCACAACTCCACTTGTACGCTGAAAAGATCCACTGGTGAGGAAATGCAGTGTTGCCAGTATATTGACCAGTGGCTGCACTGCATGTGAGCGGTGTGTCTGGCTGGTGATGTCATCCTGCAGGGTTGTGGCTAATTCCAGGATGGCATCAGTGTTGAATCTAAAAAGGGGATACACCTCTGAATCCCCCATGCCAAAGATGTTTATGCGCGTTCGGTATATCCTCTCCCGTGCCCTCCTCCTTCTACGCGCCTGGGCACACACTAGTAGTGCTATGACCATGCCTGCCCCTGGCATGTTGGCATACAGAAGTCTTGTCCTGCAAGTGTGGTTGCTCAGCTCGTCCGTAACGGTGCTGCTGAAGCTGCTCTCCAGCTGACCTGCACACGTCTGGTGCAAAGTTGCCCCTGCTTTATGAGGGGCAAGTTTAGCCTGCGTCGGGCGGTCGTACGTTCGGGAATCAGCGCATCTCCCTCATTTGCATATTTGAATAGGAAATCAATGGGAGCGCAGGATGCTATCGGCGTAAATATGCGCCTACGCTATGCCGGCGTACAAAAGTTACGCCGATCGGAAGCCTATTTTCAGGCATATCTGGTTCTGTGGGTACGGCACATATATACGCCGGCGCATATTTACACTTATGCCGCGCATCTCGAGATACGCCGGCTTAACTTCTTTGAGAATCTGGGCCATAGAGTCTAAAACTATGGTACCAGTCATCTAATTTCTTGAGAGACTAACAAATCAGGAAAGTACAACCCCTTTTTAGAAAGTAGACATTCCAAGGTATTAAGAAAGTAGCATGGTGAGTTTTTTTAGGTTGTAAGTTTTTCCCACAATTCTTTGCAAAATTATTGTTATTTTTTTTACAAAATGTTCATATTAACAGGTTATTTCTCTCACAGAGCATATGCATACAACAAATTACACCCCAAAATACATGTGTGAGACTTTGACACAACCTGGCCAGTGGCCACATACAAAGGCCCAACATTGAAGTAGCACCTTCAGGCGTTCTACGACCATAAATTACTCATTTCTCAACCACATATTACAAGTTTGAAAGCACTGGAGCACCAGGACAATGGAATTTCCCACAAAATGACCCCATTTTTTTAAAGCAAACACCCCAAAGTATAATCTATGAGGCATATTGAGTCTTTTGAACGGTTCATTTTTTCCAGAAGTTTTTCGAAAAGTGGGGAAAAAAATTAAAACACATTTTTTTTTTACACAAAGTTGTCCATTTATAAGATATTTCCAACACATAGCAAATACATAGCAAAAATGACACCCTAAAATACATTTTGCTACTACTTCTGAGCATGGCAATACCACATGTCTGAGACTTTTACACAGCTTGGCCACATGCAGAGGCCCAACATCCAAGTAGCACCATCAGGCATTCTAGGAGCATATATTACATATATCATTTCCTGACAACCTATCATGTTTGAAGGCCCTGCTTATTTCTAACACATAGCATGTACATACCAAGAATTACAAACATAAATCCAAAAATAAATTCTATTGCGGAAAGTGTAAAAAAAAAAAGTATTACCTGTGCTTTTAGGAGTGTCCACAGAAACTGGAAATGACTGATTCAGGCAGCAGTCAGGGATGTGCTTAGTAACAGCAATAGTAATTATCCAGGCAGCATGCAGGAATATTGGCCCGGATTCACAAAGCACTTACGCCGACGTATCTCGAGATACGCCGCGTAAGTGTAACTATGCGCCGTCGTATCTGTGCGCCGTGCCCACAATCTGAGATACGCCTAAAAATAGGCTTCCTACGATCGACGTAACTTGCCTACGGCGTCATATCGTGGGCGCATATTTACGCTGGGCACATTTGCCGCTCCCATTGATTTTCTATGCACATATGCAAATGAGGGAGATACGCCGATTCACAAACATACTTACGCCCGGCGCATAATATACACGGTTTGCGTAAGTCGTATGTCCAGCATAAAGTTATTCCCCATATATGAGGCTCAACTCATGCTAAGGTATGGACCAGGGAACACAGCCGTCGTATTTTACATTGTTTACGTAGTACGTGAATAGGGCTGGGCGTAGGTTACGTTCACGTCGTAGGCAGTGATCCGTCGTATCTTAGGGAGTAGTTCTGACGTGATTCTGAGCATGCACCGTTCATTTTATGTACTTCTATGGCGCTTGGCCCATCATTTGCATGGGGTCACGCCTCATTAGCATGGGTCACGCCCACCTCCACCTACGCTGGCTTACGCTGAGGAAACCCAGCGTAGATTTGAGAGCGAGTGGGAGTGAGTGTTTTGTGAATACTGTGCTTGCCTCTCTGCGCTGTGTCGGCGTAGCGTATATTCTATGCGCTACGCCGGCATAAATATGCGCCGATGTATGTGAATCTGAGCCATTGTCTATAGTCAGCACAAGGATATTGTCAGCACAGCCACAAATTGTCCAGGCAGAGACAGCCAGCACAGCCATAATATTGGTCCTGGCACACTGTTACCTGCAGACACTCATTATTGTACCACTCTCTAGCCCTTCATAAACATACTGCCTCTTGCTACAGCTAATTATTTGCATAGTCCAGGTATGAGGCAGAGGTGTGGTCTGTTCATGCGGCAGGCAGAGGCATGATAGCAGTAAGTCAGCAGCAGGCTGAGGGCCACAATCAGGTAAGACCTGTGCACAAGGGCACAGGGTTAGAGGCTTTGTCCACCCAAATCTCTCTGAATACTCCAGACTCAAGATTCTAATCCGGAAATGGTAAAACCCTGAGAAAACAAAAAAAATAATTCTCCATCCGGAAAAAAAATTCTGGAGCCCCTCACATATGTGAGACCCCTATGTACTACAGTAGCAGGGCAACAGATCAGTCCAAGCGGTAGGCAAAAGCATAGTCCATAAAACAGGCCAGGGTCAGTTCACGTGCAAGCAGTCCAAGCGGTAGGTAGAATCATAGTTGATAAAACAGGCCAGGGTCAGTTCACGTGGAAGCAGTCCAAATGGTAGGCAGCGGCATAGTCATAAAACAGGCCAGGGTCAGTTCATGTGGAAGGCAGTGGCATGGTTATTTGGGGAAGCATGGAAAATGTTCAGCACAGATTATGAAAATGGGGAAATGGTTAAAAATATGGGCTAATATTTTAGGGATGTATGATAAAGTTGGAAGCATTCACCAATGCAAAGTCCAGGTTGGGAGGGACACTGGGGACAATGGTAGCTGGTATCTCTTCGAAATCCTCTTTTGCAGCACACACAACATTTTTTTTGTCATCTTCGACCTGCTTCAGATGGTGGAATGTTGTATGGGAAGTGGCGCCCATGAAGTTGGCTAACAGCATAAGAGCAAAGGTCTTCTGGGGGGTCTTTAATGATAGATGAGGGACGTGACAACTTCTTCTATGAATTTTAGGAAGGAGGCTGGGCTTTCCGTGGATTTGGTGTAGAATGGCCAAATGGATGAGATTAAATGCTCACTTCTTGTACCAGAATCCGGACCTCCTTATTGACAAATAGGGCTGAGTCATTTGATAATAGAAATCCACCCCCCCAAGTAGAGATTATAATCATGGACACATGTTGGCTTTTCAATGGGACCTCATCTTATTTGAACCTCAATTGTTATGTCATCATGGATGGTGGACATCATGTGCACGTTCCTGTTATCCTTCCACCCCAAGGCCAGCACTTTGTTGCATCCTAATGTTGCTCTTTACCCCTTCACAGCTTTTTGTTCACTAGAGGTTGTGGGAAGCCCTTCCTATTCTTTCTGGAGGTTCCGCAGGCCAGGGTTTTTGTGACGTATAAGTGTTTCAAAAGGGGCAAGCTGGTATAAAATTTGTCAAGGTATATGTGATATCCTTTTGTCAAAAGTGGGTATGCCAGGTCCCATACAATTTTTCCAGTTGTGCCCATGTAGGCCGGGCACTCAAGGGGGCTGGAGCTGGGAATCTCTTCCTTTGTATATGCAGAACGCATACAGATATCCCGTGACTCTGTCACAGAGCTTGTAAAATGTTACTCCATATCTGGCCCTTTTGCTAGGAATGTATTGTTTTATTCCTAGCTGGCCTGAAAAGGGTACCAGGGACTCATCTACACTTATATGCTGGTCTGGGAAATAGAGTTCTGCAAATCGTTGGGAAAATACATTTATCAGTGGGCAAATTTTATATAGCTTATCCTAATTTGGATGATTGCTGAGAGGGCACTGGGTGTTGTCGCTAAAATTAAGTAATTGCATAAACATCTCGTATTGGGACCTAGACATTACGGCAGAATAAATGGGCATGTGGTGCATGGGGTTGGTGGACCAATAGGCATGTCCTTAATTTTTTTTGTAAGCCCTATGTTTATGGTGAGGCCCACAAACAATTTGAACTCCTCTAAATTCAGATCTCTCCAATCGAACGAACGGGCATATGATTATTGGGGGTTGTTGGCAATATACTGCTGGGAGTACAAATTGGTCTGTTCCACAATGAATTGCAGAAAAGTGTCGGGCAAAAACAGATAAAAGCAATCAATCTCTGTGAAATTTTGGGTGTTGGCCTGCACACCTGGCTGTTCTGTAAAAGGGAGAATAATTGGTGATCCTGAGTCGGAAGGCAGCCATGTTGGGTTGGCAAGACCATCTGGCATGTATGTAGTGGCCCTGGCACTTGGAAGACATGACACTCCATTAGTTGGGGGATTTGAATGTCATGTGCTGGTACTCAGGCATGATGTGACAGCACTGGTACTGGGCCTGGGCATTTGTTCCCGGGGCCTATCGCTGGTGGCAGCATTGGTACTGGGCATTAGTTCCTAGGGTCTATTGCTGGCGGCAGCTCTGGTACTGGGCAAGAGAATATAATGCTGGTTGCTGGCTGCTGCCTGGTTTCCAGAGCGCCTTGCCCTTTTAGGAGGGACTCATTCATCATCCAAATCAATTGTCGATCCACTACTCTCAATCGGTTTAAATGCAAATTTGATACAGAATTAGAATTGGAATCTGATGAGAACTACCCACTGCTCTCATCAGTCATGGAGAGGATCTGGAATGCCTCCTCACTGTTATATACTCTTTTGGACATGATGTTGATGGCTATTTGACGGTCACTGATGGGCTTTGCAATGGGTGACAGATGGGTGGCAGGTGACGGTCACTGATGGGCTGTGTGATGGGTGGCAGGTGACGTTCACTGATAGGTGATGATGGTGTGATGGGCAATGGTCACTGATGGGTGACAGGCGATGGTCACTGATGGGTGACAGGCCACGGACGGTGACAGGTGATGGTCACTGATGAGTGACAGGCCACGGTCACTGATGGGTGATAGGCCACGGTCACTTATGGGTGATGAGTGACGGGTAACAGGCCACGGTCACTTATGGGTGAGGGGGGATGGATGACAGGCCATGGTCCCTGATGGGTGACGGGTGCACCGCTGATGGTCACTGATGGGTGACAGGCCACAGTCACTGATGGGTGATGGGTGCACCACTGACGGTCACTGATGACAGTCTCTTATGTGATAGGTGCACTTTATGGGGTGACTATGGTGACTGTTGGGTGACAGATGACAATGGGGGGGGGGTGGGACAAGTGTGGTGTTGGTGCAGACACTACTGAACACATATCGGTAACTCACTGCTCCTAGCTCTTCTCTCCTCACATTGGAAATGGTGTGTGAGGAGAGAAGAGCTGGTAACAGTTAATTACAGCTCTGTGTTTACATTTAGTGATTGGCTGTGAATTGATCACAGGCGATCATGTGGTAAACAGCCGCCGCCCAATGGCTGTTTACTTGTGTAGATGACGAGCACTGTTCCCGGGAACACGCTGCCACGACATGCACACACAGCGTGCTCGCGATCGTGCACATGTGCCGCGTAAAATGGGGAGGTAACATCTGTGATCGGCCATGACTTAATCACGGCTGATCACGTGGTAAACAGCCATGCCCAATGGCTGTTCACCCCCATCAGTGACGAGCGGCGTCTCGGTAACACTCCGCCACCGACAGTACAGGGCTGCGCGCACACAATCTTGCGCATGCCCTGTTTAAATGGACAGATGTCATATGGCGCCCACCCAGAACGAGGGCCGAACCACCCAGCCATCATATGATGGTGGGCGGGGTGCAAATGGTTAAGCATTATTAAAATCACTGCTCCTTAATAAACTGCAGTTTTTAAAACTTTTTTTTTTGCATTGATACATGTCCCTTGGGGCAGTACCCGGGTCCCCATACACTTTTTATGGCAATAACTTGCACATAAGCCATTAAAATTAGCAATTTTGTTTTTCATGTTCGTGTGCTATAAACTTTAACGGTGTTCGCATTTTTTTACACATTTTTTCCCTGTTCACATGTTCTGGTGTGAACCAAACCGGGGGGTGTTCAGCTCATCCCTAATTATGAATGAAGACAATTTAGTATTTCAAATGATCCCCATAACTAGGTATAATACTAAGGGTCTGGGAAGGGTTAAACGCCTTTCCTGCTCCTACCCTGCAGCCTCCAAAGCCTCCTCCTTTGACTCGTTGTAAGCCTCCTGCTGCCCCTGTGTCCACAAAAATAATAGAGGCAGTGAAATATTATTAAAAGCAAATAACATTTCTTTTAAATTTATGTTGTGGTGAAATATTTTTTTAGGGATAGTTTGATCTTTTTATTTATTTCATTGATTTACACAGTGTAGTTTATAATTCAGTTCCTTTTTTCAATTTTGGGTTTATTAAAGGGATTGTAAAGGAATTTTTTTTCCCGCTAAATAGCTTCCTTTATCTTAGTGCAGTCCTCCTTCACTTACCTCATCCTTCGATTTTGCTTTTAAATGTCCTTATTTCTTCTGAGAAATACTCACTTCCTGTTCTTCTGTAACTACACGGAGTAATGCAAGGCCTTTTTTCCTGGCCCCTCACCCCCTCCCCCCTCAAGAGTCTTTCTCCACACCAGGGAGAAAGCCTCACATTGCTGCATGTAGTTACAGACACAAGAACAGGAAGTGAGGATTTCTCAGAAAAAATAAGACATTTAAAAGCAAAATCGAAGGATTAGGTAAGTGAAGGAGGACTACACTAAGGTAAAGGAAGCTTCTTAGGGGAAAAAAAAAATCCTTTACAATCCCTTTAACCTCCCTGGCAGTATGATTCTTTTAGATTTTTGGTGCTGAAAGCAGTACCATTATTTTGCATGGAAATTTGGCGTTTTATATTGTAGGCCTTTAATTCTTAGGAATAACACACTTAAATCTGTCCAAACAAGAGTCTGGTAGGCATCCTGGTTATGATAAAGTTTAAAACACAAAATCATAAATTATAATATAATAAATAACTATAAATAATTATAACAAATAATATTGTAATTATAATAAACATTATACAATAATGTAATAAAATCAAAAACAATGAAATTTGCTCAGTTGCAGAATTGTCGCTGTCATTACTTTAGTGTTTTTACTTTACATTTAGAAAAAACACCCAAAAATCAGGGGTCGTCTTATATGCCGGTTTTAAATGCCCAACATATGATTTCAGCCCGCTGGATGTGCAGGAGTGGGGGGGGAGCGCGGGTACCGCCGGCATACAGGGTTGATCGGGAACCCTGCATAGAGCATGGAGGAAGAGGAAAGACCCGGGATTACAGAGCGGATAGCCCACTGTTACAGAAGAGTTTGCCTCCGCTCTGCTTGTGGTTATACACAGCCCCGCCTCCTGACCCCGCGCCTGTAAGGTGGACAGAACACGTCCCAGCATTGGACAGGCATTCTGTCCATCTCACAGGCGTGAGGTCAGGAGGCGGGGCTGTGTGTAATCATGAGCAGAGCGGAGGCATTTATAATGTAATAGAAGAAGGAAAATCACCGCTCAAGGTGGGTCTTCTATAGGGTCATACACAGGTGTAGGATTCCAAGGGTGCTGGCAGTGCACTAGGCAAGCATGGGCGTAACATGAAGGATGGATGGCCGCACTCCAAACCAAACAGGTTGTCTTTATTTAAACGAACAGCAAAACATACCAGATCACAGCAACAGAAACAGGAGGATAACCGACGTTTCGCACTGACTTAGTGCTTATTCATGGCATTTATAATGTAATCTATGCTGTAACAGCCAACTATCCGCTCTGTAATCCCGCGGCTTTTCTCTTCCTCCATGCTCTATGCACAGCTCCCGATCAACCCCGCAGCTTTTCTCTTCCTCCATGCTCTATGTACAGCTCCGGATCAACCCTGCGGCTTTTCTCTTCCTCGTAATGATCCTCTGCACAGGTGAGAAGAGACTGCAATTGTGGCACAGGTGAGCAGAGGCTGCAATGGTGGCACAGGTGAGCAGAGGCTGCAATGGTGGCATATATAATGTAAACTATGCTGTAACAGCCGACTATCCGCTCTGTAATCCCGTAGCTTTTCTCTTCCTCCATGTTCTATGCATGGCTCCCGATCAACCCCACGGCTTTTCTCTTCCTTGTAATGATCCTCTGCACAGGTGAGCAGAGACTGCAATGTTGGCACTGGTGAGCAGAGGCTGCAATGGTGGCACAGGTGAGCAGAGGCTGCAATGTTGACACTGGTGAGCAGAGGCTGCAATGGTGGCACAGGTGAGCAGAGGCTGCAATGTTGGCACAGGTGAGCAGAGGCTGCAATGGTGGCACAAGTGAGCAGAGGCTGCAATGTTGGCACAGGTGAGCAGAGGCTGCAATGTTGGCACAGGTGAGCAGAGGCTGCAATGGTGGCACAGGTGAGCAGAGGCTGCAATGGTGGCACAGGTGAGCAGAGGCTGCAATGGTGGCACATGTGAGCAGAGGCTGCAATGTTGGCACAGGTGAGCAGAGGCTGCAATGGTGGCACAGGTGAGCAGAGGCTGAAATGGTGGCACAGCTGAGGAGAGGCTGCAATGGGGACACAGGTGAGCAGAGGCTCCAATAGTGGCACAGGTGAGCAGAGGCTGTAATGGTGGCACAGTGAGCTTAGGCTGTAAAGGTCGGTGGTGAATATGTGCCGGAATCAATGTTTTTTTTTAAAATGGTGCTGCCGTGGAAGGGGGTAGACTTTTAGGGTGAGTATAGCCCAAAAGCTATGTTTTCACTTGAAAAATAGGGGGTCATCTTATATGCCCAGTCGTCTTATACGACGGCAAATATGGTATTATTGCTGTTTTCTAGCTGGTCTAAAACCACTTTTGACATAAACAGACACTTTTTGGTTGCTATGGACAATGTCCAGTTACCAGGCAGAAAGAACAGTTTTTATAAAACTGCACGCAGGAAACTGGACAGACCACTAGGGACAAAGGGGATGTGTAATTATTTTATACAGTACTGTAATCTGTAAGATTACAGTATACTATATCTATACTGTGTTTTTACTTTTTTGAATTTGGCGCCGAACGGAGCTCGGCGGCACTCGGCAGTCACCAGTGTGTGAATCGAGCGAGATGACAGCTCGCACACACAGTGGGGACACATCGCAGGATCCAGGGACAAGGTAAGTAACTTCCCCTGTATCCTGCAATGCGATCCCGAGTCAGGCTCGGGGTTACCGCTTTTGGTATGTAAAATTCACCCCGAGCCCGACTTGGGAATACCGTTAGGCAGGTTAAACACTCAAATGCGGTGTGATCATTTAAGCACATTCACATATACATTAGATTAGGTTGTGCATCCAAGTATGACAAAGTGTCTAAAGCAGGCATGTCCAAAGTCCGGCCCGGGGGCCATTTGCGCCCCCCCTGGTAATTTAATATGGCCCCCCTGGGGATTTGTGTATATATATATATATATATATATATATATATATATATATATATATATATAGCCATTGCAGCCTCACATGCATCCTGTGCCCTGGGGGCCACAAAAGATATATACCATATTTATCGGCGCTGCCTCGGAGGGGACAGGACGTGTTCTGTCAGATTACATAAAGAGAATCTCCTGTTTACTCGGTGGCGTCTGTAATAGGAAGTCCCGTTTCCTGGGATGTCATTGGATGACTGTTCTGTTTATCATAGGAGGCGGGACTTTGTATTAAAGAGGCCACGAGTAAACAAGAAATTCTCCTGTTTGTAATCTGACGGCACTTGTCCCTCCCCCTCCCTGTCCCCTCCTGCAGAGACAGCTGCAGATGGGCATCGATCAGGCTGCACTGATAGCAATGGTAAGGCTGCATTCATGGCACATGTGAGGCTGCATTGATTGCAATGGTAAGGCTGCATTCATGGCAATGGTGAGGCTGCATTCATGGCAATGGTGAGGCTGCATTCATGGCTATGGTAAGCCTGTGCGTGTTATACGCTGATAAATACGGTATATCCAAATAACACGCCCAAGCTCAACCTTAGTCCTGAGCAGCGCTTTGGGATTTGTTGGGGCCACAAAAGAGATATATACAGTATATCCAAATAACACGCCTGAGCTCATCTCTTCACCACACACAGCCACAAATGCAAGAGAATTCTTGTTGGGCAGTGTATTAGTGCACGGGCAAACACACTTAGATACAATTTTAATGGTTCAAAGAATGTCAGGCAAAATGGTCGGCCCTCGAGCATGTTCACTTCATCAAATGTGGCACTCTTTGAAAAAAGTTTGGACACCCCTGGTCTAAAGGGACACAACATAGGTAAATGTGCATTTGTTGCAGAAATGTATTGATTTTTTTTTTGCCCCAGGTGGTTGTGGGAGTACAGTGTTTCACTGATCAAGCTATTTAAATTAAATCCAGAGCTTGGAGAGAGAGCTAAATTGGGATTATTCTGAAGTTTCCAGAGAACTGCAGGTCAGTTTAAGGAGAAGGTATACCTTGGTTTAATCGACAATATTTCTTTATTAAAGGTTTTGCAAGAATTTATGACCAGTTACCATAGAGCTACATCAAAGTGAAGTATTTTCTTTGAGTTATAAGAAAACATTATTTTTTATACTGTAGGAATTATCAAGTATATCAAGCAGCCTAGGCAATTAATTTCTTAGAGCTTAAAGCACATCCAAACACAAATTAGCATACAATATTTAAAAAAAAGTTTTTACTTCTTTTTTTTAAATTACACTATCAATGTATTATATATTGCAGTTTGTAGTTGCAATGGGTACAGCAGTTTGCATTTTTGAGCCTAAGAACTTTTTCATAAGTGCAGAAAACACATGTTGAAAATTGCAGAAATGCAGTGTTGTTGTCACATCCTATGAGCTGAAATGGAACAAACTTCCTCATCCTTCTTATTTAAAGTGTAAGTTCATCTTGAATAATAAAAAAAAAATACACAGTAAACTAACACCCTTCAGTTCCCCCAGTGAAAAAAAAAACGAAAAATGTAATTTGGATACAGTGTTGCATGACCGCACAATTGTCATTCAAAGTGTGACAGCGCTGTAAGGTGAAAATTGTCCTGAACAGGAAGGGGTTTAAAAGTGCCCTGTATTGAAGTGGTTAAGGGGAATGGTCAATTGGTCACAGGTGCTACAGGTACTATATAACTTTCTATAGTACTCACTTAGAGCTTGCCCACAATTTTGCTTGCTGGAACTTTGACAAAGTAGTCATTTGACTAAGTGGTGCGTTAGAAAATAGCATTTAAACCAGGATATTATAACAGGAGTCTTCAAGCCTGTAAGTAACACCTGAAATTTCCTGTTAGTAATATTAATATTGTAACTGTGATAATGTGTGCTAGCAAAATTGAAGGTTTTGTGCAGTGCTCAGTGTGCTGCATGTATAAAGAAATAACTGGGGGCGAGTTGATTGGACTTTTCAGGCACTAGTAACTGGTCAAAGTATAGTCATACAAAGAGTAAATTTTCTAAAAAAATATTACAAATTTATTAAGACATAGAAGATATAGTACACGTTAAAAGCATTATCTGCCAAACACAGCAAGACCATCTAGCAAACCAACTGAACAGTGCAAAACCTCCAAACTGTTGACAGGAAATGTAAATAATCAAAAGTAACGAATACAATTTTGAAAATGGAGTGAAACACTTTCACATAAAGAGCACCCCATGTGTAGTTTCTTAGTCCTGCGTAGTAATGGAGGTACAGACAGAAGATTGTCTGAGATGTTGAAGTTTGCAAAGTTTGGTTGACTCGACCGGTTTCACGCTTGTTATAGTGCTTCCTCACTGAATTTCATTGTGGTTAGCTACAGAACAATGGGAACAAATGGGGGACAACAACAATGTACAAGAAAGATAAATAACATAAAAATATATTAAAAATTAATTAATTATTAAATATATATAACAAAAGAAAATACACATAAATCGGGTAAGAAAGCCAAAAGCACCTTACATGAAAAAGGAGAGAGTATAGAAAAGGAAAAGGGAAAGAAGAAAACAAGTCACAGCAAGAACAAAACCAAGAACGAAACGAAAAGAAAAGAAAAAAAAAATGAAAAAAAAAATAATGATGAAGGGGGGGGGGGAGGAAGGATAAGGAAGGGAGATAAATAGCCATAGAGAAAGAACATGCAGTCCAGTGCAGGGTCACCTCAAGAGCATCGCCTCGTTAGTAATAGTGGGAGCAGGGATATATAATAGAATGATCTTATCAAAAATAAAGAGGATTTTAAACAATTTTTACAACAAAAATCGTATAAATAGCTATGTGAAAATACTCACAGATAGAATTGGAGGCAGATTACTAATCCAAACATGGATAGCAAAAATTAGGAAAGGTAGAATCCTGATATAGGATTAATTGACCAAGTCCTGGCTGCTGGACGTAGAATAATGTATAATAAGCCCTAAAATAGGGCGAGCAATCTAAAGGATAATAATAGTGAATCAGTGATTGACCATAGCAGTGGATATCAGAGTATAGAGGATAAAAAGATGCATAGAATTTACCTTAGTGGAGAGCAATTGGTGTTTAGCTGAAGAAAGACACCAAAGGATGGCATTCCTGATTTAAAGTGTATATATAGAGGAAGACTGGCGGTATGCCTAAATAATAGCCTGCATTGGCTGATAGGCACCAGATAGTCCTGATAAGTAAGCAGAGCAGACAAATGGTGGCTGTTAACAACGCGGCATAAATTAAAAACAGAAGTCCAACCATTTCAGGTGAGGATATGAGGCTCTTACCTAAGGTAGTAATAGAAAGGAACACCCTCAATCCACAAGTCTCCCGGGAGACTGCAGCAACCGGCCTCTCACACACAGGGGCTTAAATAGAGCCCCGCTCTGTACGAAGAGGACGTACAACTCGGCGCGGGCCGTGTGACGTCATTCGCAATGGCCGCGCAAGACCTAGCCAAACGTCGGCGTCGCAAGAGGACAAATGACGCAATGACGTAGGAGGCATTGCAGCACTGAGGAAGATCTCCATCTAGTGGTGCAATGAGATATCTACTGGATGGAAAAGTAGATATCGAATTGCGCGGCCAACACTAAAACAAAGGGAGGGGAATATCTCATAGAGATTGGCACATAGCACAACGAACCGCAGAAAACGAAAAAGAGGAGAAAAGAAATCAGAAAACAGAACAAAAAGGCCTCTGGAAGGAGCTTGGCAACCCATACATCCAAAATTATGTATTTGATAAAATGCATCATATTTAAACTAAACCAATGTATTTATAATATTAGTTGAGATAATGGTTCCTTTGAAAAAATCCTTCTTCATATTACAGACATGAGTAAATGATGTTGAAAATATTATGGTAACATTTACTCAAAAATAGTCCACCTTTTCCAACATACCAGTAAACATAATAAATCAATTGAAGAGCATAGCTTAGAACATGGAGAGCAGGGACAAATGGTGGGAAAGGGGGGGGGGGAGGGAGGGGATAGTTGAGGGAATTGAACAGTATTACATATCATGGTCATATCATATAATATACAAGTCTCTCTCAGTTGATTTTCAATCAAGTAGTGAGGCGTACAAATCAACCAAGTGTGTATAGTAATTGTATATTTGTTTAAACCACCTATTAACAATTTAGACTCGTAGCATTGTTATATATATAAATAATAATATTCAATGACCTAAAGATGGAAAAGATAGTATGAATAGGGGAGGGAGAGGAAAGGGGAAGGGGATGGGGAAAGGGAAGAGGGGGAGGGGAATGGCAGAAGAAGGAAGAAAAGAGAAGGGGGAGGGGAAGAAGGGTGATGGGGGAGGGGAATAGGTCGGGGAAAAGGAAGAGAAAGGGGGAGGGAAAGTGGGAAAAGGGGGGAAGGGGAAAAGGGAAAGATGAAGCTGGATAAAGGGGGGACTGATCATAAAAAGGATTTATAGGATTGTGCCTCATTGAGGCCTGGGGCACAAAGAGCATTGAGGCGTTCAATCCACAATGTTTCTTTCTGTAGTATTAGCTTGTCCCAATTACCTCCACGAGCATTTTTAGGGACAACCGCCAGAGCAATGAAGGAGACCACTTTATTATTAAACCCATGGTAAAGGTCTAAGTGACGAGTCACTGAGGTAAGCATTTTCCCTTCTGCTGAATAATACACGTGGTCACGAATCCTAGCTCTAAAATTCCTGATAGTCTTCCCAACATAAAAGGCCTTACAGTGGCATGTCATCAAATACATTACTCCCTGTGTATTACAATTTGCGTGGAAGTTAGGTGTAAACATTTCACCATTGGGTAAAGTAAAAGTTGTACCTTCAGTTACCCATGAACAGAAAGAGCAATGACCACAGCGAGTAATACCATTAGAAGTTGTTGGTCGTTTCGAATTTGGTATATAGTGGCTTGATGTCAATTGATCACGTAAAGACCTACACCTCCTAAAGGTTATATCTGGTTTCGAGCTGATGTATTTTTTCAAGATCGGGTCGTTTGTAAGTAGCGTCCAATGTTTGGTGAGTATGTTTCGTAACTCATTATGATGCCCAGAAAACCGTGTGATAAACCTTACAGGTTGGTCAATCGGCTTTGCTTTTTGTTTGTAAAGTAGGCTGGGACGTGACTTACGAAAGGCTTTGTTAAAAGCCTTGCGCAAAAGAGTTTTACTATAGCCTCTATTAAGGAGACAGAGTCTCAAAAGATTGGCTTGCTCAATAAAATCAGTAGTCAGGGTGCAGTTCCTGCGAAGGCGCAGGTACTGGGCGTACGGTATACTTCGTATTAAATTTATTGTATGGGCATTATCTGCGTGCAGCAGTGTGTTCCCTGCCGTCTCTTTTCTGTAGAGGGATGATGTTAAGCGTCCTTGGGTGTCTTTGAGGATAGTCAGGTCTAGAAAGGTCACTTGGTTCTGTGCACTAGTGTAAGTGAATTTCAGATTGAAGCTGTTGTTGTTTAATGCTTCAATAAAGTCATGTAATAGGTCTAGTGATCCTGTCCAAATTATAAAGACATCGTCGATATAACGTAGCCAATTAGCGACATGTGTAGTAAAAATAGCCAACTCTTCATTTGAAAAAATAAATCGTTCCCACCCCCCCAGGTACAGGTTTGCGTAGGCAGGGGCACAACAAGTGCCCATTGCCACGCCCTGTACCTGGAGGTAGTGGGACTCTTTAAAAACAAAAACATTTTGAGTGAGTATGAAGCGTAAAAGCTCTATGACGAAATCGTTATGTTTCCACGAATGGTGATCTTGTTCGTTAAGGAATGCTCGTGCTGTCGAGATGCCCTGCTCGTGAGGGATGCTGGAATAAAGAGCTTCCACATCCAAAGTCACGAGCAGGGCATCGCGAGGCACGACCATATCCTCAATCTGTTTCAAAAGGTCAAGAGTGTCTCTTGTATAAGACGGTAAGGCCAGTACATGTGGCATCAAGATCGAGTCCACATAACGTCTCGCATTTTCCGTGAGTGATCCAATGCCGGAGACTATAAGTCTTCCTGGTGGACATTTGGGGTGTTTATGGATCTTGGGTAACGCGTATAGTGTCGGTATTCTTGGATACCGAGTATTTAAATAGTTGTATAAGTCTTGATCAATCAAACCATTCTGGTAGGCTGAAGCTAGAATAACTAAGAATTTGTCTTTGTATTGTATTATTTTGGTTTGGTTGATCCACCTATACCATTCTTGATTAGAAAGTATTCCCAGATCTTGTTAGTAATCCTAATCTACGGGCTTTTCTTGTAACTACTATAAATGATTTAAAAAGGCTAGACATTAACCCCTTGAACCATAACATCTCTAAAGAGCAACGCCTAGCTAGTAACGATCTTCAATGCCACCCTGACCTTGAAATCAAGGCATCAGATAAGGGAGGCAACGTAGTTCTAATGACGAAACAAAATTATGAAAGAATGGTAATGAAAATACTTTCTAATCAAGAATGGTATAGGTGGATCAACCAAACCAAAATAATACAATACAAAGACGAATTCTAAGTTATTCTAGCTTCAGCCTACCAGAATGGTTTGATTGATCAAGACTTATACAACTATTTAAATACTCGGTATCCAAGAATACCGACACTATATGCGTTACCCAAGATCCATAAACACCCCAAATGTCCACCAGGAAGACCTATAGTCTCCGGCATTGGATCACTCACGGAAAATGCGAGCCGTTATGTGGACTCGATCTTGATGCCACATGTACTGGCCATACCGTCTTATACAAGAGACACTCTTGACCTTTTGAAACAGATTGAGGATATGGTCGTGCCTCGCGATGCCCTGCTCGTGACTTTGGACGTGGAAGCTCTTTATTCCAGCATCCCTCACGAGCAGGGCATCTCGACAGCGCGAGCATTCCTTAACGAACAAGATCACCATTCGTGGAAACATAACGATTTCGTCATAGAGCTTTTACGCTTCATACTCACTCGAAATTATTTTGTTTTTAAAGAGTCCCACTACCTCCAGGTACAGGGCGTGGCAATTGTGCCCCTGCCTACGCAAACCTGTACCTGGGGGGGTGGGAACGATTTATTTTTTCAAATGAAGAGTTGGCTATTTTTACTACACATGTCGCTAATTGGCTACGTTATATCGACGATGTCTTTATAATTTGGACAGGATCACTAGACCTATTACATGACTTTATTGAAGCATTAAACAACAACAGCTTCAATCTGAAATTCACTTACACTAGTGCACAGAACCAAGTGACCTTTCTAGACCTGACTATCCTCAAAGACACCCAAGGACGCTTAACATCATCCCTCTACAGAAAAGAGACGGCAGGGAACACACTGCTGCACGCAGATAGTGCCCATCCAATAAATTTAATACGAAGTATACCGTACGCCCAGTACCTGCGCCTTCGCAGGAACTGCACCCTGACTACTGATTTTATTGAGCAAGCCAATCTTTTGAGACTCTGTCTCCTTAATAGAGGCTATAGTAAAACTCTTTTGCGCAAGGCTTTTAACAAAGCCTTTCGTAAGTCGCATCCCAGCCTACTTTACAAACAAAAAGCAAAGCCGATTGACCAACCTGTAAGGTTTATCACACGGTTTTCTGGGCATCATAATGAGTTACGAAACATACTCACCAAACATTGGACGCTACTTACAAACGACCCGATCTTGAAAAAATACATCAGCTCGAAACCAGATATAACCTTTAGGAGGTGTAGGTCTTTACGTGATCAATTGACATCAAGCCACTATATACCAAATTCGAAACGACCAACAACTGCTAATGGTATTACTCGCTGTGGTCATTGCTCTTTCTGTTCATGGGTAACTGAAGGTACAACTTTTACTTTACCCAATGGTGAAATGTTTACACCTAACTTCCACGCAAATTGTAATACACAGGGAGTAATTTATTTGATGACATGCCACTGTAAGGCCTTTTATGTTGGGAAGACTATCAGGAATTTTAGAGCTAGGATTCGTGACCACGTGTATTATTCAGCAGAAGGGAAAATGCTTACCTCAGTGACTCGTCACTTAGACCTTTACCATGGGTTTAATAATAAAGTGGTCTCCTTCATTGCTCTGGCGGTTGTCCCTAAAAATGCTCGTGGAGGTAATTGGGACAAGCTAATACTACAGAAAGAAACATTGTGGATTGAACGCCTCAATGCTCTTTGTGCCCCAGGCCTCAATGAGGCACAATCCTATAAATCCTTTTTATGATCAGTCCCCCCTTTATCCAGCTTCATCTTTCCCTTTTCCCCTTCCCCCCTTTTCCCACTTTCCCTCCCCCTTTCTCTTCCTTTTCCCCGACCTATTCCCCTCCCCCATCCCCCTTCTTCCCCCCCTTCTCTTTTCTTCCTTCTTCTGCCATTCCCCTCCCCCTCTTCCCTTTCCCCATCCCCTTCCCCTTTCCTCTCCCTCCCCTATTCATACTATCTTTTCCATCTTTAGGTCATTGAATATTATTATTTATATATAACAATGCTACGAGTCTAAAATGTTAATAGGTGGTTTAAACAAATATACAATTACTATACACACTTGGTTGATTTGTACGCCTCACTACTTGATTGAAAATCAACTGAGAGAGACTTGTATATTATATGATATGACCATGATATGTAATACTGTTCAATTCCCTCAACTATCCCCTCCCTCCCCCCCCCCTCCTTTCCCACCATTTTTCCCTGCTCTCCATGTTCTAAGCTATGCTCTTCAATTGATTTATTATGTTTACTGGTATGTTGGAAAAGGTGGACTATTTTTGAGTAAATGTTACCATAATATTTTCAACATCATTTACTCATGTCTGTAATATGAAGAAGGATTTTTTCAAAGGAACCATTATCTCAACTAATATTATAAATACATTGGTTTAGTTTAAATATGATGCATTTTATCAAATACATAATTTTGGATGTATGGGTTGCCAAGCTCCTTCCAGAGGCCTTTTTGTTCTGTTTTCTGATTTATTTTCTCCTCTTTTTCGTTTTCTGCGGTTCGTTGTGCTATGTGCCAATCTCTATGAGATATTCCCCTCCCTTTGTTTTAGTGTTGGCCGCGCAATTCAATATCTACTTTTCCATCCAGTAGATATCTCATTGCACCACTAGATGGAGATCTTCCTCAGTGCTGCAATGCCTCCTACGTCATTGCGTCGTTTGTCCTCTTGCGACGCCGACGTTTGGCTAGGTCTTGCGCGGCCATTGCGAATGACGTCACACGGCCCGCGCCAAGTTGTACGTCCTCTTCGTACGGAGCGGGGCTCTATTTAAGCCCCCGTGTGTGAGAGGCCGGTTTCTGCAGTCTCCCGGGAGACTTGTGGATTGAGGGTGTTCCTTTCTATTACTACCTTAGATAAGAGCCTCATATCCTCACCTGAAATGGTTGGAATGAAGGAAAAAAGCTGGGACAGCCGCACTCCAAAAAAACTCCTCCTTTAATTAAAAATCACAAAATACATGCCACAGCAAAAAACAGCACAGCTGTTTTTTGCTGTGGCATGTATTTTGTGATTTTTTAATTAAAGGAGGAGTGTTTTTGGAGTGCGGCTGTCCCAGCTTTTTTCCTTCATCCTAACCTGCATTTTGATTGCACTGCCTGCACCCTTGGCTCGGACCACAGGAATCAGATTACCTGGTTCTCTTTGAGCGATTACCCACTCTCTCATGAAATGGTTGGACTTCTGTTTTTAATTTATGCCGCGTTGTTAACAGCCACCATTTGTCTGCTCTGCTTACTTATCAGGACTATCTGGTGCCTATCAGCCAATGCAGGCTATTATTTAGGCATACCGCCAGTCTTCCTCTATATATACACTTTAAATCAGGAATGCCATCCTTTGGTGTCTTTCTTCAGCTAAACACCAATTGCTCTCCACTAAGGTAAATTCTATGCATCTTTTTATCCTCTATACTCTGATATCCACTGCTATGGTCAATCACTGATTCACTATTATTATCCTTTAGATTGCTCGCCCTATTTTAGGGCTTATTATACATTAGTCTACGTCCAGCAGCCAGGACTTGGTCAATTAATCCTATATCAGGATTCTACCTTTCCTAATTTTTGCTATCCATGTTTGGATTAGTAATCTGCCTCCAATTCTATCTGTGAGTATTTTCACATAGCTATTTATACGATTTTTGTTGTAAAAATTGTTTAAAATCCTCTTTATTTTTGATACGATCATTCTATTATATATCCCTGCTCCCACTATTACTAACGAGGCGATGCTCTTGAGGTGACCCTGCACTGGACTGCATGTTCTTTCTCTATGGCTATTTATCTCCCTTCCTGATCCTTCCTCCCCCCCCCCTTCATCATTATTTTTTTTTCATTTTTTTTTTTTTTCTTTTCGTTTCGTTCTTGGTTTTGTTCTTGCTGTGACTTGTTTTCTTCTTTCCCTTTTCCTTTTCTATACTCTCTCCTTTTTCATGTAAGGTGCTTTTGGCTTTCTTACCCGATTTATGTGTATTTTCCTTTGTTATATATATTTAATAATTAATTATGTTTTAATATATTTTTATGTTATTTGTCTTTCTTGTACATTGTTGTTGTCCCCCATTTTTTCCCATTGTTCTGTAGCTAACCACACTGAAACTCCGTGAGGAAGCGCTATAACAAGTGTGAAACCGGTTGAGTCAACCAAACTTTGCAAACTTCAACATCTCAGACAATCTTCTGTCTGTACCTCCATTACTACGCAGGACTAAGAAACTACACATGGGGTGCTCTTTATGTGAAAGTGTTTCACTCCATTTTCAAAATTGTATTCGTTACTTTTGATTATTTACAATTTCCTGTCAACAGTTTGGAGGTTTTGCACTGTTCAGTTGGTTTGCTAGATGGTCTTGCTGTGTTTGGCAGATAATGCTTTTAACGTGTACTATATCTTCTATGTCTTAATAAATTTGTAATATTTTTTTAGAAAATGTACTCTTTGTATGACTATACTTTGACCAGTTACTAGTGCCTGAAAAGTCCAATCAACTCACCCCCAGTTATTTCTTTATTCATACTTACAGGACGTGGCACATCTTTTTCATTTACTAAATATCCACATGTACACTGCATGTGAGGATATTTGCATTTTTCTTTTCTCTTCTTTTCAGTGTGCTGCATGTGTGCAACAATGAAGCATCAGCTCCAGGAAGGATACCACTGCAACCAATGTAAACAGGTTGCCCTTCTGGAAGCTCACATTAGAGATCTGGAAGAGCAAGTTGCAACATGGGCAGAACTAACAACCATGAAAGGAGTCCTCTGTTCACTGAGCAGGTGGTTAGTAGGGTTGATATGGAGCGGGGGGGGGACAGAATTATTAAGTAGGAAGAAGGGTTAATGTAGTCAGAGGGAGTGGAAGGGGTTCACAGAAAAGGCAGCCCTGGGTTTGAGCACCCTAATAGATTTGCCCTGTTGGGTGAAAAAGTGGGGGTGGCAAGCTCTGAGGTCCCAGCCCTAGATGTCACTGCCACCCCTAACATCAGGGGTGGTGATGGTAGTGTATTTAGGCCTAGAAAGTTGGTGATAATAGGGGATTCTATAATCTGAAGGATAATTTGTTGTCTGGATTTCCAAATAATCTGCTGTCTCCCTGGTGCCAGGGTCTGACATGTGGTGAACAGGGTTGATAGATTACTGGGAGGGGCTGGGCATAAACCGGCTGTCTTGGTCCACTTTGGTCCTTCACTTTGCAAGTTGAGGGGAAAAACCTCCAAGGTGAAATTCTCAGAAATATTGCCCGTGCCATGCGCAACACAGGAAAGACAGGGGAGATTAGAGAACCGAATGCACGGCTAAAGACTAGGGATGAGCCGAACACCCCCCGGTTCAGTTTCCATCCAGATCATGCGAACAGACCAAAAGTTCACACAAACATTTGAACCATTAAAGTCTATGGGACTCGACCATGAGAAATCACAAGTAAGAATTGTAAAGGCCAATATGCAAATGATTGTCCTAAAAAGTGTTTGGGGACCCGGGTCCTGCCCCAGGGGACATGTATCAATGCAAAAAAAAAGTTTTAAAATCTGAAGTTTTTTCGGGAGCAGTGATTTTAATAATGCTTAAAGTGAAACAATAAAAGTGAACCATTCCTTTAAATTTCGTACCTGGGGGTGTCTAAAGTATGCATGTAAAGTAGTGCATGTTTCCCGTGTTTAGAACTGTCCCTGCACAAAATGTAATTTCTGAAGGAAAAAGGTCATTTAAAACTACTCGCCTCTATTGTCGGTCCCGGAAATACAGAGAAAGTCATTGAAAAAATGACAGGGGTCCCCCCCCTGCACTTTGAGTCTGGTATTAATATTAAGGGGAACCCCTGTAATTTTTTCAATGACCCGACAATTCATTAATAGTGCAAGTAGTTTTAGATTACTTGTTTTCCTTCAAAAATTACATTTTGTCCAGGGAACCAAAATGAAAAAAAAAAAATGTGTGGAGGTCCCCCCAAATAACATATCAAACCCTTCAGGTCTGGTGTGTATATTAAGGGGAACCCGTGTAATTTTTTTAA
Source organism: Rana temporaria (assembly GCF_905171775.1). Classification (NCBI taxonomy): domain Eukaryota; kingdom Metazoa; phylum Chordata; class Amphibia; order Anura; family Ranidae; genus Rana; species Rana temporaria. The sequence goes on from NC_053493.1 coordinate 227,155,004, forward strand.
AATTACGTGGGGTTCCCCAAAAAGCCATACCAGACCTGAAGGGTCTGGTATGAATTTTAACCAGTTAGCAACCGCCCTATAGACGAAATACGTCTACAAGGCGGTTGCTTAACTCTAGGAGGGCGTCAATGTACGTCCTCCTAGAATCGCGCTCCCGCGCGCCCTGTGGGGCACGCACACGGGAGTCTCCGTGACTGCCGGGTCCTCCGGACCCGGCTGATCACGGATCACGGTAAATCGCCGCTGATAGCGGCGGTTTACCACGTGATCGCTCCGTCCAATGACGGAGCGATCACTAGTAAACAAACCGGCGTCATGTGAAGACGCCGGTTCCTCCCTCTCCTCTCTGTACCGAACGGTACAGTGTGAGAGAGGAGAGAGGAGAGAGCGGAAGCAGCAGCAGCTGGTGCTGCTGCTGCTGCGGGCTGGATCTGTGACACATGCAGTCACAGATCCAGCCATCGATCCCTCCCTGTGCAATACTCTGCAGTACCAGCCATACTCTGCAATGCCCCCACACTCTGCAATGCCCCCACACTCTGCAATGCCCCCACACTGTGCAATACCCCAAAATACTCTGCAATGCCCCCACACTCTGCAATGCCCCCACACTGTGCAATACCCCAAAATACTCTGCAATACCCCAAAATACTCTGCAATACCCCAAAATACTCTGCAATGCCCGCAATACTCCGCAATGCCCCGCAATACTCCGCAATGCCCCGCAATACTCCGCAATGCCCCACAATACCCCACAATACTCCGCAATACCCCGCAATACCCCGCAATACTCCGCAATACCCCGCAATACTCCGCAATACCCCGCAATACTCCGCAATACCCCACAATACCCCACAATACCCCGCAATACTCCGCAATACTCCGCAATACCCCACAATACCCCACAATACCCCGCAATACCCCGCAATACTCTGCAATACCCTGCAATACCCCACAATACTCCGCAATACCCCACAATACTCCGCAATACCCCACAATACTCCGCAATACCCCACAATAATCCGCAATACCCTGCAACATCGTCTATGGGGATTTTTAAGTAGCGAAGTTTGGCGCCATTCCACGAGCGTGTGCAATTTTGAAGGGTGACATGTTGGGTATCTATTTACTCGGCGTAACTTCATCTTTCACATTTATGCAAAAGAATGAAGAAAAAATACTAAATTTGCCAAATTTTATAACAGAAACAAAGAAATTTTTTTTTTTTTTACAGAATTTTCAGTCTTTTTTCTTTTATAGCGCAAAAAATAAAAACCCAACGGTGATTAAATACCACCAAAAGAAAGCTCTATTTGTGTGAAAAAAAGGACGAAAATTTCATTTGGGTACAGTGTTGTATGACTGAGTAATTGTCATTCAAATTGTGAGAGCACCGAAAGCTGAAAATTGGTCTGGTTATTAAGGGGGTTTACGTGCCTAGTGGTCAAGTGGTTAAGGGGAACTCCATGCCCAAATAAAAAAAAATGGGGTTTCCCATGACACACCAGTGACACCACGGAGAAGCCGCTGGAAACCCTCATTACGTCAGAACGTGGCGGGGTCACTCGTCCTCGTCACGGGTGGCCACGCCCTCGGGTTTAAAAGAAGTGTCTAAAACAGAAGACAAATCAGCACAATAAAAACCCTAATACTAAGCAGCTGAATACCAGGAGTCAATTTAAAAAAAAAATCCTATAGCAAGTATTAAAGAGATAGTGCAGCGCTAATCAAAGTCCATAAAGTCACTGACGTATAGTTGGCACATGCCGGTGGTAAACGTGGAATACAGTGAGAGACCTCCACCAGTATTGAAAATGGCCGCTCACCTCACAAAATGGACCCTCAGACCCTCATGTACTAGGAAGCCATTAGCACTGATATCTCAAAAACCCATCTATCAGTACTAATAATAGTAAGGCAGGTTTCTTGAATTATACATCCTGTAGCCTAAGTGAAAATCCATATGCTGAATTTAAGATGCTCATTGCTATAGTTCCTATGCAAAACCATACTGTTGCAATTAATCATAGCTCCTAAAAATGTAAGGTATGTTCTATTTTTCAATCTTCGGAAAGACACTCTCCAGTCACCTTCTTAAATATGTGCCGAAAATATAGACACAATTTGTGTCTTTATATGTTCAACTGGGAATTACACTTTATGGGCCTATTAGTTTTTTCTTTTCTTTTTTTTGCATATTCAGAATGCAGAGGGGAAAAGGTTGTACGAGTCTTCACTCACTGTGATGTAATAGTACATTATAATACACTACAAAATTCTCCTCCCCCTACATATAGCCTGTAGCCTCTATGCAATCTGACAAACAGATAAATCTTTCCAATATGTCACTTTATGACTTCACTACATATCAGGTAGATTGCCTGGCAAAGTACAATTTAGGCCCTGAACTGACTGAATACCTAGCAGGGAAGAGCCTTTGGAAATCACACAATACTATTTCCTTTGTGATTGTTTTATACTTGTTATAAATACAATTTCTATGAAACTATTTTTAAAAAGGTCCGCTTGTAGATGATTAATTACTGTATATACTTGAGTATAAGCTGACCCGAATATAAGCCGAGACACCTAATTTTACCACAAAACAATGGGAAAACGTATTGACTTGAGTATAAGCCTAGAGTGTCCATCTGCATGCCTCACTGTGCCTCCCTTTTCCTCACTGTGTCCATGTCCATGCCTCACTGTGCCCATGCCTCACTGTGCCCATGCCTCACTGTGCCCATGCCTCACTATGCCCATGCCTCACTGTGTCCATGACTAGACTGACTATGGAAGGGGTTCCCAAGTTTGAAAAATCGGTGCTCCCCATCCATAGGTCCCCCAGACAACACACTTTCCACACTTATAGATGAGAAATGGGGCTACATGTGTACCGGGGACCGGGTCCCCAAAGTCACTGGAGAAATTACCATTTAACATGGGAGTCTATGGAAGGGGTGCCCGGGTTTGAAAAATCGATGCTCCCCGGCCGTAGGTGCCCAGGACAACAAACTTTGCACACTTGTAGAGGAAGAGTGGGGCTACATGGGACCTAAGGCTGGCTGGTATAGGGTCCCCAAATCCGGGAGATCAGGCACAACAAGTTGACTGAAGTTTAAGATGAGGGGGGCATTTTCAGCACAAAAAAATGTGCTGAAAAACTTGGCTTATACTCAAGTATATACAGTTTGTGATGGAATGATGAACTGTAAAAACTATAATGGCTTTTGGTCAATTTCATTTTATTACAAACTTTTTGTTTTCAATTAACATGAAAAAGGATTTTCAGAGCACTGAAGGGGCAGCTGTAGACAGAACACACTACCAGCAGTATTTTTCTTTCAGGCAATCAAAAAATTATATGTTCGCCTTACAATAATTTTGTATATAGAAAATATGAACAAAACCACAATATATGCCTTTTTAGTCATAATATGATTATTAATGCAGTGTTTAAGTACATTATATGTAAAGGCAATGACGGTTTGAATAAGAAGATTTATACAACTATGACTAGTTATGAGTGAATTAATTTGCAAATCAGGTGATTTTTTATTTGCTTAAATATATATGCATATTTGTTTTTTTTTCTAATTTGTTAAGAATCATGTAATTCCTGCTTTATGATTGCCCACATTTCTAAAAGGGTTCTTAATAAAATTACAGATATTTAAATAGTTGTAAGTGGTATATATTCTTGGTACTTATAATCTACTTGAAGGAACATTTTGAGGCTTGAGATAGAAAACATACTGACTTTTTAATAATTCCACAAAAAATGGTGTTCTACCACAACATTTTATATTTGTAGTATTTTATGAGTTATACCATATTTTAACATTTTATTTGACATATGCTTATGTCAGCTCATCACACAAATATGCTATAATTTTAATTTATGTATGTGCATCTTCTTAAGGCTCCATCATTATTATGCTCTCATAATGCTTTTACTATATTTAAAAATGTATGAGGCAAAATACCATGGCCAATATATTTATTTAAAGTATAATTAACATATCTGTATGAATACAACATTAATCTTCTCTAATGAAAGGACACATAACTATTTTGCAATATCCAACAGGGGCTCCAGGTAGATTAAACTAAATTATTCTTCCTTTAGCTTCTAATTGGAGCTCACTGTTTGCATTATTAATTTAGGTGTTGACATTCTTTTTTAATTAATATTGCAGAATAGCTTCAACTGATTATAGAGTAAGCCAAAAAACAATGGCCAATATAAATATGACAAACAAAAGAACACTTTATAGAGAGCTTATACACATTGTTGACTAAATATGGTATTTGAGAGAAGTAGCCAATACAAGTAATCTGGAAAAAATATTGTTGAAAGCTTGACATTTTTTGGCAGTCTATACAAAAATCATTCCTATACTAGAATTTTTGAAGCCTCTTCGGAAGAATTTTTTTTTTTTTTAAACAAAACATCCCAGATAATACTAAACATTATTCCACTTTGATTTGCTTTACAGAAAAAAAGTCCCAAGTGGCAGATAAACAACACTATGGGGTAGAATTACTAAAAATGGAAAGTGCAAAATCTAGTGCAGCTCTGCATAGAAACCAAAAGCTTAATTGAACAAGCTGAAGTCAGAAGCTGATTGGCTACCATGCATAGCTGCACCAGATTTTGTGCCCTCCAGTTTTAGTAAATCAGCCCTCAAGTGTACATGTACTTGCTTGCAACCTATGTTTTACTCTATTATGTCCAGGCCTCTAGGTGGCAGAAAGAAAGCGACAGCTTTTCTCTGTATAGTTATCAGCTACAGATCTTTGAACTCTGGTCGTTTTATAAGAGCTTGATTACACATTGTCACAATTTTCAAAGAAGTAAAAAAATATTCTTAGCACATGTTTAGTCAACGCAGGGATGTACAGGCTACAAACCAGCTTTATTAAAATCTCTTTATTATATTTTTCTCATATACAAACATACAATTATACATTTCACATTTCGAATTCCATTTAAAAATCACATAAATACCCAAACTCCCCTACATACTTCACATTTGTGTCTTCTTACATTTACTCCCCCCCCCCTTTCTTCCATTGGTGTAGTTCCATCCCACTTCCCTATCCCCCTACCCTGATGCTGTTGTCACGTTTTCTATCCAATTTGCCCATATTTTCTTATACTTCTCCCCATTTCCTCTATTATAGTATGTCTCTTTATACAATGGCAAATTACTATTTATCAAGTTCTTCCATTGCGCCACCGAAGGGGCTTCTACTTTCTTCCAATTTAGCACTATTGCCTTTCTTGCATAGAAGAGCAACAGACCCACCTGTGTTCTTCTTTCTATAGGGGCCCTAGTTTCCTCTGTTAAGCCTAACAGACAGGCCTCTGCCTCCAGGTCAAGCTGAACAAATGTCACTTCATCAATTATTCTTAAAACCTCTCTCCAAAACCCCCTTATATTTGGGCAGGTCCAAAATATATGTATACAATTTCCCGGCATACCTGCACATCTCCAACAGTTTTGAGAATTTGATGGGAATATTTTAAACAACTTATATGGTGTATAGTAGATCCTATGTGTTATTTTAAATTGGATTAATTTGTCTCGAAGTGAGACTAGGATTTGAAAAGGGAATTTATAAATCTTCCCCCAATTTTCTGGTGACAGTTTTGGGACATCTCTCAACCAACATTCATATAATTTATTCATGGTTCTGTTTTCCCCAAATACGAGTATGATGCTGAGATCATCCCTTTTTCCTTTCTCTTTCTCACCATTTGTTCTAAGCCTGTTTCAATTAGTCGTGGGATACCTTCAGAAAATTGGGCTGTCAGAGCATGGACCATCTGCATATGTCTAAAAAAATAGTTCTCCGGTACATTCCATCTTTCTCTAATATCTACAAATGAAACTATTTTTCCCTCATGTATTACCTGTGATATTTTTTTTACTTCATATTTCGTCCATGCTCTGGGATCCTGAATGGAAGATAAGTGTACCAATTTGGGGTTTCGCCACATTGGTGTATTTGGGGAAATATCTGTTTTTAAATTACTCTCTCCTGCTATACCAACTTTCCATGCCCTTATTGTTGTTCTCATTGACGGGGTCAAATCTTGTCTACATTTCAACCCACGGAATGGCAATGCCTGCAGTGCCTCCAAGGACTGGAGGCTCCAAACCAGCTTACCTTGAACTTAATAAGTGTGGGATTTTATTGTATAATTCAGAGAATTGTATACATACCCAGGAACTTGTAGGAAATGCACTGTGTTACCAAGTTTTTCCTGGCAAAGAATGTCTAAAAGAATGTCTAAAGCCCCATACACACTATCAGTTTTCCTGAAGGTATTTCTCTTCAGGTTTACCAGTCCCTTGCACTACATGGTTATGGTAAACCTGAAGAGAAATACCTTCAGGAAAACTGATAGTGTGTATGGGGCTTAAGAGTGGTCCTGTGTAAGGAAATAATATCACCTAATGTGCCACTCTTATATTTTCAAGTTGGAGTCAGCTGGAAGAAGGGTAAGTAAAATTCTTTCCCCTTATTCTCCAAATCTCTCCACAAAATATTGACAGGTGCATAAGACAGAGGATCCATAATATTAAATAGCAGAGCAGGGTCAGCGCTACTGCTAGATGAACTAGGCAGCTGCATAGAGTGCATTGCCGCCTAGGGCGCAGCCATGAACACTGGCCTGGGTCCAAACCAACCAGCTGTTGCTGGGTCTAAACCCCCCCAGTGCATCCTGCCCATATACCCAGTCACAGTCATGCTAGTGCCAGTCAGTAACAGTGCAGGCTTTGCAGCAATCAGAGATGTTCTTGAATGTATGGTGGCAGACAGCATCCGCCACTACTGTTCTCAGAACTAGGGTTTGGTTGCTAAGAGTGCTGATTTCCTAGAAACCAATCACATGCCTGCCCCTCCCCCAGACCTCGCCATTCAGAGGAGGAGGGGAGGATGTTCCTCCTTCAAACCTATCTAGTGCCAGTGCCAGTGCCCAGTCTTCTAGCTTCCATCTGTCCTGTAGCCGACTGCTGTAATGAGAAGGAACAAATCCTGATGCAAGCTGGGGTCTTCACAAAACTCCCTCCTCCCCTTTCACTACTCCAACTATTCTCTTAAACCTCTCCACACACCTTACCCTACTCTGCTCTTCCCTTCTAACCTTGGGCACCCTATTGGAAGGGAATGAGCTCTAGGGACCATGATGTAAGTTATTTTTGGGACCCTGATAAAAGGGGGCTTTAAGCACCCTGATGTAAAGTCACTTTAGGGACCCTATTGTAATGGGGGGCTCTGGGGATCTTGATGTAAGAGGGGACTCTGGGGACCTTGACGTACGAGGGGACTCTGGGGACCTTGACGTATGGGGGGACTCTGGGAACCTTGACGTAAGGGGGGACTCTGGGACCTTGACATAAGGGGGGGGACTCTGGGGGACCCTGATGTAAGGAGGGGCTATGAGAACCCTGTTGTATTGGAGATTTTGGGATCCTAATGTAAGAGGAGACTTTGGACCATAATGAAAGTGGGGGTCTCTGATTTAAGGGCAAACTCTGGGGACCCTGATTTAGGGAAAGGGGACTCTGGGGACCCTGATGTAAGGGAGGGAACTCTGGGGACCCTAATTTAAGGGAATGACTCTGGGGACACGGATAAAAGAAGGAGGGACTCAGAGGATCCTGACGAAAGGGGTAAACTTTGATGTAAGGGGGTCAGGCCCAGGGGGCCCAGGCATAAAGCTATGTAAGGGGCTCCAAAATCTCTAATGACTGCCCTGTTCCCCACGCACCGTGCCAACGTCTTGCATACTGCTCCAGGATTGTATGATGTTATCTGGAAACTTTGGCGTGAAAAATAAATTACCCAGCCATGGTTGTTTAAAAAAACACAAAAAAACTTTCACTCCAATTATTACCTGTCCCCTAAATCTGTCCACTGATGACTCACCATTGTCTTTAGCTGATGCCTCTGCTCCTCCAGGTTGATTGTGCCATTAAAGAGGAGTGGGCTCCCTCTTGGTACACCTACTTAGGAGACTCTGGACATGGGTTTGTATTGATGATGTGTATTTGTGATGTGCATTGCCATTACTTTTGAACCTTGTTGCAAAATCTAGTTATAGGCTGGGGTGGTTGCCACTTTTTTGTAAAGTTGGTTTAATTGGATATGGGGACCCACCGGATACCTTCCCTGCCACCTTTAAGGAGGGATGACCTCCCTCCAGGCACACCTGCCTTTAATCTATCCTACTGCTTTATGTGCTTATACTTGGGAAACTCTGGAAATGTATAGAGTGAGGAATGCAGATTACAGAGAAGCTTTGACATGGGCACTTCAGTTCATGCATATATTTGCAAATGTGTGCAAACAAAACCCTCTGTTTTTAACACAAATTATTAGACAGGGTCAGTTTGGTTGTTTTGCAGGCCGACTGGAACATTTTTGTGGTGAATGATGCCCAAGTCTAATGATGCGTACACACGATAGGTTAGTCTGATGAAAACGGTCTGATGGACCGTTTTCATCAGACCAAACCGATCGTGTGTGGGCCCCATCAGTTATTTATCCATAGGTTAAAAAAATAGGAACTTGTTTTAAAATTACCTGATGGATAAAAAAAACTATAGAAAAAAACTATCGTCTGTAGGTAAGTCCATCGGTTAAAAATCCACGCATGCTCAGAATCAAGTCGACGCATGCTTGGAAGCATTGAACTTCATTTTTTTCAGCACGTCGTTGTTTTTTATGTCACCGCGTTCTGACACTGATGGTGTGTAGGCACGACTGATCATCAGTCTGCTTCATCGGATAACTGATGGAAAAATCCATCAGACCGTTTTCATCAGACTAACCTATCGTGTGTACAGGGCATTATTCAACCAACTGCTTGTATTCTTACTGCATCAATGTCCCTTGGCATACATATGCAAGAGAGGAAACTAGAAAAAATGGTCTAGATTCAGGTATGATTCACGCTGGCATATCTATTGATACGCCGCGTAAGTTAAAAGTTGCGCCGTCGTATCTATGCGCGCTATTCAGGGAACTAGATACACCTGAATTCCTGCTTCATCCGACCGACGTAAGTCTTAGGCTGGGTACAGACGAGCAAACATGTACGATGAAACCGGTCCGTCGGACCGTTTTCACCGTACATGTCTGCCCGGGGATTTCTGTATGGTGGCTGTACTCACCATCATACAGAAATCCGCGCGTAAACAATACGCGGGGCGTGTCCGCGCCGTCGCCGCGACGATGACGCGGCGACGTGGGCGGCCCTGCCAGTTCAATGCTTCCACGCATGCGTCGAAGTCATTCGACGCATGCAAGGGATGGCGGGCGCTCGGACATGTACGGTAGGTCCGTACAGACGACCGAACATGTCCGAGCGGGCAGGATTTCAGCGGGCTGTTTTAAAACAAGCCCAGAAATATTTGCCCGCTGGAAAAAGGCCCGGCAGGCAAATGTTTGCTGGAATCCTGCCAGCTCGGGCCTACACACGACCGAACATGTCTGCTGAAACTGGTCCGCGGACTAGTTTCAGCAGACATGTTCGGTCGTGTGTACGGCCCATTAGTACGCCGTCGTATCTAGGGTGCATATTTACGCTGGCCGCTAGGGGCACTTCCGTAGAATATGTAAATAAGCTAGATACGCCGATTCACGAACGTACTTGCACCAGCTACGCCATTTACGTAAGGCTTACGTCCGGCGTACAGTTATCCCTGCTATATGAGGCGCAGCCAATGTTAAGGTATGGACGTCGGAACAGCCGTCAAATTTTACGTCATTTACGTAAGTGGTATGTGAATGGGGCTGTGCGTAGGTTACGTTCACGTTGAAAGCATTGAGCCAACATTTCATACGGAGTATTTGCGACGTGATTCTGAGCATGCGCCGTACGAACGGCCATTCATTTACATGGGGTCACGGCTAATTTACATGGAGCACGCCCCCTACCTGCCTTTTTTGAATTAGGCCTATTTACACTATGCCGGCGCAATGTATGGCGCCAGATCTTTGTGAATACTGGTCTGGGCTCCCTGTTTTATGTCGGCGTAGCAGATATGAGATGCGCTACGAGGCCAAAAGAAGCACCAAGCTACCTAAATCTAGCCCAAGGTGTATATATAGAGTATAGAGTATACAGTATGCAGAATACCATCTCTCAATGCACAACACATCAAACCTTGAAGTAGATGGGCTAGAGCATCAGAAGACCACACTGGATGCCACTCCTGTCAGCTAAGAACAGGAAACTGAAGCTGAAATTTTCACAGGCTCACCAAAATTGGACAATAGAAGATTGGAAAAACGTTGCCTGGTCTGATGAGTCTCGATTTCAGCTGTGACATTCAGATGGTAGGTTCAAAATTTGGCGTAAACATCCATTCTGCCTTGTATCAATGGTTCAGGCTGGTGGTGGTGAAATGGTGTAGGGGAAATGTTATTGGCACACTTTGGACCCCTTGGTACCAACTGAGCATTTTTTTAAAGCCACAGCCTACCTGAGTATTGTTGCTGACCAGTAGGGATGAGCTTTGTGTTCGACTTGAACATGGTATGTTCAACCACTCATCGAAATACGAACGTCACGGTCCATAATTCACTGCGGCATCGCAGTGCATTGCTGGCTGATGATTGGCCAAGCATGCACTATGACCCGCATGCTTGTCAAAACACAGCTTGCAAAAAAACGGAGAGCCATAATTGGCCAAAGCCAGGGTGGCTTTAGCCAATTATGGCTCAGGGGGTTTAGTACACGCCCCACACTATAAAAGGCCGCCTGCAGGTCGGCCTTGTGTAGTGTGTTGCGGAGGTTAAGAGAGAGAAGACAGAGAGAGAGAGAGTGTCATTTTTTGTAGGTAGATAGAGCAGGCAGGCAAGCAGGCTAGTCAGTTAAAGTTATAGTGTGTAGAGAATATATATGCATCCCAGGTGTTGTATATATTTTTATACACTGTGTAGTTTAGCTAGATCCTAATTTACTGGCAGGCAGGTGATTGTGCTAGCTGCAGTATTCTCATGTGGTGTACTGCCCGTGTCCTCTGCAGTTTGCACCTAAAGCTATGTGGTGTGTACTGCCTGTGTCCTCTGCAGTGTGCACCTAAAGCTACATGGTGTGTACTGCCCGTGTCCTCTGCAGTTTGCACCTAAAGCTACATGGTGTGTACTGCCCGTGTCCTCTGTAGTGTGCACCTAAAGCTATGTGGTGTGTACTGCCTGTGCCCTCTGCAGTGTGCTCCTAAAGCTATGTGGTGTGTGCTGCCTGTGTCCTCTGCAGTTTGTACCTAAAACTATGTGGTGTGTACTGCCCATGTCCTCTGCAGTGTGCACCTAAAGCTACGTGGTGTGTACTGCCTTTGTCCTCTGTAGTGTTCACCTAAAGCTACATGGTGTGTACTGCCTGTGTCCTCTGTAGTGTGCACCTAAAGCTACGTGGTGTGTACTGCCTGTGTCCTCTGCAGTGTGCACCTAAAGCTACGTGGTGTGTACTGCCTGTGTCCTCTGCAGTGTGCAGGCCATTAGTATGTCTGGAAGGACAACAAGGAGAGGCAGAGAGTCACAATCCGATAAAAGAGGGCAAGCAGGCTCTGCGTCTAGAGGCAACAGTGCTGGTTGTGGACACAGTGCATCCTTATCAGCACGTGGCCATGGGACACGCTCGTCCTTTTTTTTGGCAGCTGGCCACGTTGAGCCGCAACATGCCGAAGACTTGGTAGAGTGGATGACCAAGCCATCCTCATCCTCCTCATCCTCTCTCACCCAGGCTCAGGGTACTTTGTCTGGCAAAGCAGCTGCCAAGGCGGCCACTTCCCTCTGCTCAATGGTATCAGTCACTCCTTCCCTAGCCCCACCATGTCCTCCTGAGGAGTCCCCCGAACTGTTTGACCACAGTGTTGGGTACATGCTGCATGAGGATGCGCAGCATTTTGAAGGCTCCGATGATGGTACACAGCTAGAGGAAGGCAGTAATGTAAGCCCAGAGAGAGGGGGTGACCAAGAAGGACAGCAATCTGACAGTCATGTTCCCCCAGCTGCAGCATACTGCCAGGTTTTCTACAGTGACGAGGAGAGAGGAGATGATGAGGTCACTTACTCTACGTGGGTGCCTGATAGGAGAGAGGGGGAGGAGGGGCCAGCTTAAGGGCAGCACATCGACTGCATCACAACGCAGAGCTATGCATGTGCAGGGCGCTGCTGTCTCTCAGCGTTATTCCAAAAGTTCTTTGGTGTGGGCCTTTTTTGAGACAAGTGCATCAGATCGCACTGCTGCTATTTGCAACATATGTCCCAAGCGTATCTCGTGTGGCCAAAATATCACCCGCCTGGGCACCACATGTTCGACTTGCCATGCAAGCGTACCTCAAAGACCCACACCAAAGAACAAAGTGGACCTCCCCTTGCTCCTCATCAGCTGGGATCTGCAACCCCACTATACCCTCTGTCCTCTCTGAAGCCTGCACTGATATGACTGAAGGTGTAAAATTAGGTGTGTCACAGCCAAGTACTTGCGGGCGATCTACTATCAGTACACCGATGGCAGATTGTAACAGGCAAATTTCCCTGCCCCAGCTGCTGCAGCGCCGAAAGAAGTTCTCTCCCAGCCTTCCACATGCCCAGCGGAATGCTTGAATGCTAGCTTAACTAAATTGCTAGCACTTCAACTGCTGCCTTTTCAGTTGGTAGATTCTGCCCCCTTACGTGAGTTTGTGGAATGTGCGGTACCTCAGTGGCAAGTTCCCAAATGTCACTTTTTCTCACGGAAGGCGATTCCGGCTCTCTACCCCCTTGTGGAAGGCAATGTCCATGCCTCGCTGGACAGGGTGGTCAGTGGTAAGGTGCATATTACCGCTGACTCATAGTCCAGAAGGCATGGACAGGGACGTTACCTATCTTTCACAGCGCATTGGGTGACTCTGCTGGCAGCTGGGAAAGACGCAGGACAAGGTACAGTGTTGGAGGTTGTTCCGCCACCACGCCTCCAAAATGCTACTAATGGTCATTGTGACACACCTCTCTCCTCCACCCCATCCTCTTCTGATGTGTGTTGGGTACATGCTGCATGAGGATGCGCAGCATTTTGAAGGCTCCGATGATGGTACACAGCTAGAGGAAGGCAGTAATGTAAGCCCAGAGAGAGGGGGTGACCAAGAAGGACAGCAATCTGACAGTCATGTTCCCCCAGCTGCAGCATACTGCCAGGTTTTCTACAGTGACGAGGAGAGAGGAGATGATGAGGTCACTTACTCTACGTGGGTGCCTGATAGGAGAGAGGGGGAGGAGGGGCCAGCTTAAGGGCAGCACATCGACTGCATCACAACGCAGAGCTATGCATGTGCAGGGCGCTGCTGTCTCTCAGCGTTATTCCAAAAGTTCTTTGGTGTGGGCCTTTTTTGAGACAAGTGCATCAGATCGCACTGCTGCTATTTGCAACATATGTCCCAAGCGTATCTCGTGTGGCCAAAATATCACCCGCCTGGGCACCACATGTTCGACTTGCCATGCAAGCGTACCTCAAAGACCCACACCAAAGAACAAAGTGGACCTCCCCTTGCTCCTCATCAGCTGGGATCTGCAACCCCACTATACCCTCTGTCCTCTCTGAAGCCTGCACTGATATGACTGAAGGTGTAAAATTAGGTGTGTCACAGCCAAGTACTTGCGGGCGATCTACTATCAGTACACCGATGGCAGATTGTAACAGGCAAATTTCCCTGCCCCAGCTGCTGCAGCGCCGAAAGAAGTTCTCTCCCAGCCTTCCACATGCCCAGCGGAATGCTTGAATGCTAGCTTAACTAAATTGCTAGCACTTCAACTGCTGCCTTTTCAGTTGGTAGATTCTGCCCCCTTACGTGAGTTTGTGGAATGTGCGGTACCTCAGTGGCAAGTTCCCAAATGTCACTTTTTCTCACGGAAGGCGATTCCGGCTCTCTACCCCCTTGTGGAAGGCAATGTCCATGCCTCGCTGGACAGGGTGGTCAGTGGTAAGGTGCATATTACCGCTGACTCATAGTCCAGAAGGCATGGACAGGGACGTTACCTATCTTTCACAGCGCATTGGGTGACTCTGCTGGCAGCTGGGAAAGACGCAGGACAAGGTACAGTGTTGGAGGTTGTTCCGCCACCACGCCTCCAAAATGCTACTAATGGTCATTGTGACACACCTCTCTCCTCCACCCCATCCTCTTCTGATGTGTCCTCGGAACCAGCGGTGCTCCGTAGGCGTTCAAGGGGCTACGCAGGTACACTGGCAGGAGCCACACTGGGCCAGAGGTTCTGTCCACTCTGCAGGGGCAGGCTCAGAGGTGGTTGACCTCACGCCAGCTTAAGCCAGGAATGGTGGTTTGCGACAATGGCACCAACCTCTTCTCCGCCCTGCGACAGGGACAACTGACCCATGTGCCCTGTTTTGCTCATGTCCTTAACTTGGTGGTGCAGCAGTTCTTGGGCAGGTACCCGGGCTTCCAGGATGTCCTAAAGCAGGCCAAGAAAATCTGTGTGCATTTCCGATGGTCATATAATGCCCGTGCTCGGCTGACAGACCTCCAAAAGGAATACAATCTGCCCAAAAACCGCCCAATCTGTGACATGCCCACCAGGTGGAACTCTACGTTGGCCATGCTGCAGTGACTGCACACGCAGCAGAGGGCCATCAATGAGTATCTGTGCCATTTGAGGAGGCCACAAGGATGGTGAGCAGTGACAGTGCATGCATCAGAGAGACTGTCCCTCTTATTCACCTGTTGGAGCACACGCTGCATGGAATAATGGATGGGGCCCTTGAGGCAGAACAGAGGGAGGAAGAGGAGGACTTCCTTACCTCTCAAGGCCCCCTTTATCCAGGCAGTGTTCCTGCTTGCCCGCCTATCACACAGGAAGGGGATGAGGAGGAGGATTGTGTCAGCATGGAGGTGGAGCCTAGCACTCAGCATCAGCATCAGTCTTCAAGGGATCAATTACAGTCCCAAGGAACCCATGGACTTGTACGTGGCTGGGACGAGGTGGCTGCGGATCATGTCGTCCTCAGTGACTCAGAGGACTCCGCACGGAATGCCTCAGAAAACCTATGTTGTATGGCGTCCCTGATCCTGCAAAGCCTGCGGAAGGATCCTTGTATTCGTGCTATCAAGGAAAGGAATTAGACATTACTGGCTGGCAACTCTCCTTGATCCACGCTACAAGAGTAAGGTTGCGGACCTTATCTTGCCGGCACAGAGGGAACAGAGGGAAGATAAAACATCTTCGGGAGGCCTTGCAGAAAGGTCTGTGAAACACGTTCCTAGATACTGGGGGGTTACAAAATCCTGGTCCTGGACACGTGTTGCTGAGGCTTCAGTCAGTCACAGAAGGAGCGGTGGAGATGGTGGCCGTCTGAGCGATGCGTTCAGATATTTTTTTAGTCCACAGCCCCAAGGTTCCAGCAACCATCGCCAGCATCTGTTTTACATGGTGCAGGAATACCTAGGGGCAAGATTAGACTTGGACACCTTTCCCACCGAAAATCCTCTGGCTTACTGGGTCTTGAGGATGGATCACTGGCCAGAGCTTGCACAGTATGCAATCGAGCTACTGGCTTGTCCTGCATTCAGCGTTCTTTCAGAACGCACATTCAGTGCTGCTGGAGGCTTTGTAACCGATCACAGGGTGCGCTTCTCCACCGACTCGGTCGATCGACTGACCTTCATAAAAATGAATCAGGCTTGGATCACCACCAGCTACCAAGCACCTGATGCTGATGTAACTGAATATTTTTTTTTGAAATGTCAGATCCCTTCAAGACTGCCTATGCTGATGCTGAGTGACTATCCTGTTATGCTGAGTGACTATCCTTTTCCTCCTCAATGATCATGCTGATAGCTTGTAAGAACATTTTTGGTTCTGGGCACTGCCACCAGTGGCTAAGGCCCAATTTTTCTGCCCCTGTTTAACAGGGGTGTGTAATTACAATTTTTGATGCAATACTTTGCAGCGGGCTTCTTCTTGTGCTCCAACTAGAGTATCTGTGAGGGCTTACAGAGTTGTGGCACCAGCACCACCAACAAAGGCCCAATTATTTTGCCCTTTCAACAGGGGCATGTAATTACAATTCCTGATCTAATATTTCACAGCAGGGCCCATTCCTGTGCCCACCAAGAGTAACTGTGAGGGCTTACAGAGTTTTGACTTCAGCACCAACACCAACAAAGGCCCAATTTTTCTGCCTCTGTTCAACAGGGGCATGTAATTACAATTCTTGATCTAATATTTCACAGCAGGGCCCATTCCTGTGCCAACCAAGAGTAACTGTGAGGGCTTACAGAGTTGTGGAACCAGCACCACCACCACCACCAACAAAGGCCCAATGTTTCTGCCCCTATTCAACAGGGGCATGTAATTACAATTCCTGATCTAATATTTCACAGCAGGGCCCATTCCTGTGCCCACCAAGAGTAACTGTGAGGGCTTACAGAGTTTTGACTTCAGCACCACAACCAACAAAGGCCCAATTTTTCTGCCTCTGTTCAACAGAGGCATGTAATTACAATTCTTGATCTAATATTTCACAGCAGGGCCCATTCCTGTGCCAACCAAGAGTAACTGTGAGGGCTTACAGAGTTGTGGAACCAGCACCACCACCACCACCAACAAATGCCCAATTTTTCTGCCCCTTTTCAACAGGGGCATGTATTTATAATTCTTGATCTAATATTTCACAGCAGGGGCCATTCCTGCACCCACCAAGAGTAACTGCGAGGACTTACTGTGTTGTGGCACCAGCGCCGGCACCAAAGGCCCAATTTTTCTACCACTGTTCAACAATGACATTGATATAACAGTTCACACAGCAGGGCGTTCCAGCGCACACCAAGACTAACTGTGAGGGCTTACAGTGTTGTGGCAACACTAACACCTAGAGCCCAAATTTTTGCAGAGTATATATGGCAGGCCCCTACTTTCAAACATCCAACTTACAAACAACTCCTACTTGCAAACGGAAGGAGACAACAGGAAGTGAGAGGAAATCTACCCCTAGAAAAGGGAAATTCTCTTCTATAAGGCCGGGTACACACGAGAGGATTTATCCGCGGAAACGGTCCGGGGGACAGTTTCCGCGGATAAATCCTCTGGCGGATTTTTATCTCATGGTTGTACTAACCATGAGATCAAAATCCCCGTGGAATTCCGTCCTCGGTGACGTGTCGCGCCGTCGCCGCGATGATGACGCGGCGACGCTGTCATATAAGGAATTCCACGCATGCGTCGAATCATTACGATGCATGCGGGGGATGGATTCGGACGGATTGATCCGGTGAGTCTGTACAGACCAGCGGATCAATCCGTTGGAATGGATTCCAGCGGATCGATTTCTTAGCATGTCAATACATTTTTATCCGCTGGAAATCCATCCCCGGGGACAAAAATCCGCGGAAACAGATCCGCGGATCAATTCCAGTGGATCGATCCTCTCGTGTGTATGGGGCCTAAGAGGTGTCTCCTGTCCACTGATGCTTTATCACCAATCCTTGTTTCACTAAAAAAAAAAAATGAATTAAAAAAAAATCAGTTGTCATTGGGACAGAATTGCAATCTTCTGAACAGATGCACACAGACAGCAAAACAAATGTTACAGGGGTGATAACCCTTCTATATGTTTTCAGAAAAGCTTAAAAATAGATTTTATGTCTGGAACTACACTTTAAAAAAGTACCAGTTCAAAATTACAAACAGATTCTACTTAACAACAAACCTAGGCCCCTTTGGCCTATATAGGGCCAAAGGGGCTTGTAATGACCTGGGGGGAGTTGGGGGAAACCCATGCTATTTTTCTCAATGATTTTCATCCATATTGCAGGGACCAGACATTACATTTAAGCCGCAAGCAGTTTTAAATTACTTTTTTATTATAGTAATCTCATTTTGTGCAGGGACAGTTCTAAACATGTGCCACTTCACAGGCATACTATAGACACCCAGCAGGTACGATATTTAAAATAATTTTTTGTTTTTGTTTTTTCACTTTAAGCATCATTAAAATCACTGCTTCAGAAAAAACAACAGTTTTTAAAACGTTTTTTTCCATTGATACATGTTCCCTGGGGCAAGACCTGGGTTCTCAAACCTGTTTTACACCAATAACTCGCATATTAGGCTTTAAAATTAGCACTTTTGAATTTGAACGTTCGAGTCCCATAGACGTCAATGGGGTTCTAAATGTTTCTGCGAACGTTCGGTCCGTTCGAAGGTTCTGGAGCGAACTGAACGGGGGGGGGGGGGGGTGTACGGCTCATCCCTACTGACCATGTCCTTCCCTTTATGACTACAGTGTACCTATCTTCTACTTCCAGCAGGATAATACACCATGTCACAAAGCTCAAATAATTTCAAACTGGTTTCTTGAACATGACAACAAGTTCATTGTACTCCAATGGCCTCCATAGTCACCAGTTCCCAACCCGATAGAGCACCTTTGGGATGTGGTGGAACAGGAGATTTGCATTAAAGATGCGAAGCTGACAAATCTGTAGCAATGACGTGGATGAAATATAGGAGGAATGTTTCCTACACCTTGTTATATCTATGCCATGAAGAATCAAAGCAGTTCTGAAGGCAAAAGGGGGTCCAACCTGGTACTAGCAAGGTGTACCTAATGAAGTGGCCAGTGAGTATATATATATATATATGTAAAAAAGTAAATCAATCAAAATGGGGGCAGCTTAGTGCCTAACCCTGAGTTGGCTTTGAAACATTCTCATATATGTTACCTATTCTTGTGTGTCACACTGCTAGGTCTGTATGATTATGTTTGTTGTATGTGACACTTCTCTCTGTTCTCATTGTCTCTGTTGTTGATTACCTTAGATTTCATAATTAAATCACACTACTAAAAACACTAAGATTTTTTTTTTCTTCAGCAAGAGAAAATTTGACAGTGTCATGTTGAATATGCAACACACTTATCACATATAGCCTCTAGTTACAACTTTCAAAATGGTCTGTAATTAATTATATTCTAACAATGAGAAACTCTTTATGGAAAGGGTGCTTTACCTCCAATTATTAACGAGTGAAAATAGCCTACAGTACTTGTAACCACAAAAAGGTGTTTTTTTTATAGGATGCTTTATATTGTTAAATCCCAGCTTTGGATAATACGTTTATTTTGTACGTTAGAATATAGAAGGATTAGAATATCTATTTAATTGTAAATGCTGTCTACTTTCCTATTGAACATGCTTCCCCTAAATTCCTGTTCTGTCTGTCTACTTAGAAGGACAACAATAAATAAAAATTGCTGAACATCGATAAAGCAATGATACATTTTGATGGAAACCTTAAAGCCTTGTGCACACAATCAGAATTTCCAACGGGAATTGTGTGTTGACAGACTGTTGGCCTAAAATCCGACCGTTTGTATGCTCCATTGGACAATTGTTGTCAAAAGACTGTTTGAGTAGATAAACAAGCTTTATTCAAGGCTGTACTTACATCAAGGATGATAAAAACAAGCAGGTAAATGTAAAATTGTATTGCCACGGCTCTCAGCGTGCTTGTGTCACGTGACAAGGTCCTATTGGACAAAACGTGTCAGGCAGGTGCCCACAGGACACAAGCACGCTGAGAGCCATGGCAATACGATTTTACATTTACCTGCTCGGTTTTAACATCCTTGATGTAAGTACAACCTTAAATAAAGCTTTATCTACTCAAACAGGCATCACTATGTGCTGTTCTATCATTATTCCTTTGGTGTCATCATCCTCTGGTCTGAGACAAAGCACTTGATTGTACCTGGATTCTGGGAATCCTAGCCAAGGTGGTTAAAAAGAGTGGAGGTTGATGCAGTTCATCCTGTGTGGCCTTACAGCATTGATTCATTTGTTTGAGAGAGAGGAGGTTTTGATTATATGCCTGCTTTCATCCTTTGGTAAGAAGATTGGATTGACACTGTGGTGTGGTGTGCTTTATTCACACACTGAAGCTGGTGCAGGGGCTTTCATCCCTCTTCTTCCACTGGTCTTTCTTTCTAGTAGATTTTAGCACTACATGTGGACTTTTATTTATGTATGCTTATCAAACAAATTATCAAACAAATTGTGCTGGCTGCTTTTTAGTATACAGTATATTGTATACACTATATAGAAGCTTGGATACCTCATATATTTTATACAGTATGAGCCAATGTTGTACCCCTCAACAGGGAGGATATGTACACAAAAAAGGGAGATAGTTACTCATCCCTATAAGTACTTACATTGTAATAAGTCTGGAACATGGGGGATGAGGTGTCAGAGGCTGCCCAAATTGTCTATACCGGGAGCTGTGGAAGGGACCCGCAGAAGAAGGACCGGGCGTACAAACATGATCCTCAAAAAAAACGAAAGACAAAGGTCCAGATAGTGGTGTGAGTGGGCTTTATATCTAACAATATATTTGGTATACTATATTGTGCTTAAGTTGCTAGAGCTCAACACCAACAAGTGCAAGTGAACAAGTCAGTGGAAAGGAAAATGGTGTGTGAGGAAGAAAGAGCAGATCAGAGATAAAAAATAAAAGACATGACAAAATAGAAGAAAGATAGGAGTGAGCCTCTGTGAGCATGAACAGGAAAGGAATGACCATGATGTAGAAACGTGGATTCCAAATAGTATGGAGTGTGCATAAAAAGGTGCTGCCATGAGGACTGGCTAGCACAGAGTGGGGATGTTAAGTACACTCAGCACACCCGTGGGCTCCTCCCAATGTCACACAGTTGGTTTAAAGATCTATTTGGAGAACCATTATTTTCATCCTTTTGTGCTTTAGAAAGAGCTCATGGGGTCCCTGCTAGACCACCCAAACCAGGAGCCCCCCCAAAAGCAATTTTGGTAAAAATGCTCTATTATAAGGACAAAGTGACCATACTAAATAAAGCCAGAGAAATGGGTAATATTCTTCATAACGGTAACAGGGTTTCCATATACCCAGACTTTTCACCGGATCTACAAAAACGGAGGGCTAAGTTTGGGAAAGCCAAACGCAAATTACAACAACTAAAATTGAAGTACTCACTGTTATATCCGGCAAGACTGCGCATAAAAGCCTCGAGTTAGACTGTGTTCTTTGACACCCCGGAGGGTGTGGAGGACTGGATGACAACTTACAAGAGGGAAAAGTAGATTAATCTAATCGTATCACCTTGGAATTTTATTATTAATATGATTTAGATTAAGATACATATTAGTACACTACAGAATAACTGGGAGTGAGGAGAGGGGGTTGGTGGTGGATAGGTGGGAGGGAACAATGAGCTCACTCCCCCTATTATTATTAGGGGGTATGGCAAGGAGTTTTCTCCATTTATGTTTTTGTTTTAAGTCTTTGTCTTGTTTTGTATGGGAATAGGATGGTGGGTGGGTAGGGAAGGAAGAGTGTAAGAATACAAGTTTAAAGATGATAATAACACTTAAAATTCTAGGATAATGTAATGGCCACAATAGGAATCCCCCCAAATCGTTCAAATTTAATTACAGATACGAGATTAGGCAATATAGGGTCACAAAAATTATATGGAAAACCATACTAGGGGGGAAATGTTATTGGTCACAAGGTTCACAGAAAATTGAATTCTAATGGGGAAAAGCACTCAAATCAAAAAAATTAACCTTATGTTCATGGAATGTTCAGGGAATGGGCGAACCAGCTAAAAAGCAGCAGTTCTCCTGATCACAAAGACATATGAGTGAGCTATTCTTTGTCTAGAGGAGACACATCTTACCAAGATCTCCATTCCCCAACTGAGGTGGAAGGACTATCGTACACAATTTCATTCAGTTCACACCTCCTATTCTAGGGGGGTGAGCATTTTTTTCAGATCCGGGGTGGTTTTACGTGCATTCAGTCTAAGGTGGATGAATTAGGGCAATACATTTTCCTATTCTGAAAGATCGAAAATAAAACTTGCGTATTGACAAATGTATACCTTCCCCCCTTTGATCTTTTGATCCTCTGTGGGCTTACTGAGTTTGTCCTGGATAAGCCAGGGTTGCCGGTAATAGTAATGGGGGATTTTAACATGGTAATGGACCGGAAATTAGATAGGTTCCCCTAGGGTTGCAAACGGGCAGAGCTGTGGATAGCCGACTGCCTAACTTTTTAAAAGAAACTGGATTGATGGACATTTAGAGAATCCGGAATCCGGAAGCCCAACAGTATTCATGCCTCTTCAGGACACACTCTCCAGGATTGATTTGAACATCATTAATAGATTCACCCAAATTTCCGGATTCAAGATAAACTGGGAAAAATACAGCCTTTTGCCAGTAGACCCCTTGAGAGGCCCCTTGCCTGAGGAGGTGGCCCAGATCCAAGTGGTGGATAAATTCAAATACTTGGGTATAAATGTCTCTAGAGACCCGTTATTGGTTAAATATAAGGGGAAACAAAAGTGTGGAAACACCTGCCAATATCCATGGCAGGCCGATGTAATCGAATTAAAATGATTTGGATGCCGCAACTCTTCTATGTATTACATAACTCACCAATCTGGCTGTATAAAAAGTGGTTTCAGAGAATAGACACTGTGTTCAGAGAACTGATTTGGAAGGGTGGTTCGGCAAGAATCCGCTTAAGTACTTTGCAGCTACAGAAACAGGAGGGAGGAATAGCACTTCCGCACCCCTTTAGCTATTTTCTCACGTCACAACTTCAGTACATGAGGGGTGTAACCTATGGTTAAAGGTTAACCAAAGATTAACCACTTCAATACCAGCCCATAGTCATATGACATCCACAGATGTGATTTCCCATCCTGGGTGGACGTCATATGATGTCCTGGGCTTTGTGAGGGGATATTTAAATGATGCCTGCAGCTAGAGGCATCATTCAGATATCATTATTTCCCAGTGGCTATTCTGCTCACCATAAAAATTATCATAGCAGCGGAACCGCCAATTGATCATACT
Source organism: Rana temporaria (assembly GCF_905171775.1). Taxonomy (NCBI): domain Eukaryota; kingdom Metazoa; phylum Chordata; class Amphibia; order Anura; family Ranidae; genus Rana; species Rana temporaria. Next base: position 227,177,926 of record NC_053493.1, read on the forward strand.
TATGGGCAGCGGGAGCGGACAACACCCTCTCCCGCCGCCATCCGGTGCTTCTCCGGGCTCTCCCGTGCCATCGGGGGGCCCGGAGAAAGAATAGTCCGACGCATAGAGATGTCCAGTGTATATATACAGTGTGTATGTGTGTATGTATATATATATATATATATATATATATATATATATATACACAATATCTCACAAAAAGTGAGTACACCCCTCACATTTTTGTACATATTTTATTATATCTTTTCATGTGGCAGCACTGAAGAAATGACACTTTGCTACAATGTAAATTAGTGAGTGTACAGCTTGTATATCAGTGTAAATTTGCTGTCCCCTCAAAATACCTGAACATGCCCATTAATGTTTATACCACTGGCAACAAAAGTGAGTACACAAGTGAAAATTTCCAAATTGGGCCCAAAGTGTCAATATTTTAGTGTGGCCACTATTATTTTCCAGCACTTCCTTGGGCATGGAGTTCATCAGAGCTTCAAAGGTTGCCACTGGAGTTCTCTTCCACTCCTCCATGATGACATTGCGGAGCTGGTAGATGTTAGACATTGCACTCTTCCACTGTCTGTTTGAGGATGCCCCACAGATGCTCAATAGGGTTTAGGTCTGGGGACATGCATGGCTAGTCCATCACCTTTACCCTCAGCTTCTTTAGCAAGGCAGTGGTCATCTTGGAGGTATGTTTAGGGTCGTTATCATGTTGGAATACTGCCCTGGGGCCCAGTCCCCAAAGAGAGGGGATCATGCTCTGCTTCAGTATGTCACAGTACATGTTGGCATTCATGGTTCCCTCAATTAACTGTAGATCCCCAAGTCCGGCAGCATCAATGCAGCCCCAGACCATAACTCGCCCACCACCATGCTTGACACACTTGTCTTTGTTCTCCTCACCTGGTTGCCGCCACACACGCTTGACATCATCTGAATCTAATAAGTTTATCTTGGTATTATCAGACCACAGGACATGGTTCTAGTAACCCATGTCCTTAGTCTGCTTGTCTTCAGCAAACTGTTTGCTGGCTTTCTTGTGCATTATCTTTAGAAGAGGCTTCCTCCTGGGACGACAGCCATGTGGACCAATTTAATGAGGTGTGCGGCACATGGTCTGAGCATTGACAGGCTGACCCCTCACCCCTTCAACCTCTGCTGAAATGCTGGCATCACTCATGCGTCTATTTCCCAAAGACAACCTCTGGATATGACACTGAGCATGTGCACTTAACTTTATTGGTTGACCATGGCAAGGCCTGTTCTGAGTGGGACCTGTCCTGTTAAACCGCTGTATGGTCTTGGCCACCGTGCTGCATCTCAGTTTCAGGGTCTTGCCAATCTTCTTATAGCCTAGGCCATCTTTATGTAGGGCAACAATTCTTTTTTTCAGATCCTCAGAGTTCTTTGCCATGAGGTGCCATGTTGAACTTGCAGTGACCAGTATGAGAGAGTGAGAGTAATAACACCAAATTTAACACACCTGCTCCCCATTCACACCTGAGACCTTGTAACACGAGTCACATGACACTGGGAGGGAAAATGGCTAATTGGGCCCAATTTGGACATTTTCACTTACGGTGTACTTACTTTTGTTGGCAGCTGTTTAGACATTAATGGCTGTGTAGAGTTAATTTGATGGGGACAGCAAATTTACACTGTTATACAAGCTGTACACTCACTACTTTACATTGTAGCAAATTGTAATTTCTTCATTGCTGACCAACAATGAAATCTGTATGAGTATCAAGTATAAAAGGGGGGGGGGTAACTGCTGTACGTTTGGAGTCGTGTATCTATTGATGTGCCCATGTGGGTGTTTCTACGTGGGAAAAACCAAACTAGAATTTCAGAAACGGATCAGTAGACATGCGGATCTGCAATCCTGATTTGCCCCTAGGTCGCCATGCGACAGATGTGCACCAGGGGAATTTCCTTAAAATTACGTTTTTAGCTCTGGACAGGGTACACCCCAATCCCAGGGGTGGTGACTGGGATAAGATCTTACTTCTGCGAGAAACCAGATGGATAGTGGCCTTACGGGCTACTCTTGCTCCCGCTTTAAATAGTACTATCAGCTATCAGCCTTTTCTAGAAGGCTACAAGTCTGGGGTATGGGAAGGTGAGGGTTAATGATGGGATGGCATAAGTTTTATCAAATTTTTGATCTTTTGTCCTTTTCCCCTCCCCTCCTCTTCTCCTCCTTCTCCAACTTCCGTGTTTTGCTTTTTCAATATGTTGACTGTTACAGTACCATCTATGACCATATCTGACTAATGTGACTGTTTATTTAATTATTTACCTTTTTTCTTTTCAAATTCCATAGGGGACTAAAAAAGATCCATCTATGCAGCTATTTACTGTAATAGGGTCTCATATACAAGTGGGCTTGTTGTGGTGCAACAGTCTGATATGACAGAGTTAGAGAATATAAATGGTGAACCTGGTCTTTTGTCTGGTAAGAAGGTTGACTCTTTTATATTCTTCTTGGGCATGTACTTTGGGATTCGACCACTAGGGGGAGCGTCTGAGTGATGACGTCTGCGCGCACAGTGATGTTTGGTCATCACCAGTATAAAAATGAGCTGTCTTGGGAGGGGAAACCAGGCACCTACCACTTGGGGAAACGCCACTCTTCACTTTACATCTGGACCTAGAAGGTAAGTTGGCCATCCAGGCACACATGTAACTATGGGTTGACTCTCAGGGCAAGCGCTAACTGGGGCTCTTTTTTCTTCCTTGTTTTTGGTTTTATAGGTCATCCCAGAGCCCGTGGGTCTATTTAGACCTTCACAGGGATTTAGGTAGCAACGGGAGTTGGATTCGGGCAGGACGTGACCGAAAGGTCCTGGGCCCCTCTACTTTTCCACCCCTCTGGTAACTACCCCCCCTTTTATACTTGATACTCATACATATTTCATTGTTGGTCAATTTAATCTGCACACTAAGTGAGATATACTGGTTTTCCAACATAGGGGGCCCTATTTGTCAAATGCCCTTTTTACATCATTTGCTCCACGAACATAAGCCAACCTTTTAATTATTTCAAGTATATTAGCATACAACTTTTCACCTACAGTACACTGCCATGGAGACATAGTCTGCATGTCAGTGGTCCCTGACTAGAGTTCTGTTATGTGTCCCCTTGTTTTATTGGTCCCTGCAATCCGCCTTGCCTACTTACCTAGGGCCCTGGACTGAGGGCCCCTATGTTCCCTTCTCTTTATGTAACAGTCCCCGTAAGGCAGACTGCTGACCCCATCCGCATAATTGTATTCATAATCTGTGGGGTGGTTGTTCAGAAATAAATCATACTACATAGAAATTAGAATTAAAATTAGAATACAAAAATATACACCATATGATTTCTGTTCCTATTTGTTCTATGACCAGGGCTGAAGGAGCACTTGGACGCAACCCTATCCCCACATAACCCCATAACCAAAGGGGGTCCTTATCCAGATAATAACCTGGTTTGGTATGTTACCCGTTTGCCATGTGTTGCACCAGTTCAACAAGTTATAGCCTGATACTCATACTATATGTACATTTTTCCATGATGTGTCTTTTATCATTTTCTAGTGTAAATTGAACTACGATTTGTATTACTCTTCCTCCATGGCCCCTGATGACGGTCGACAACCAGATACGCGTTGGGCATACACACATCATCAACTAGGAGAGTGTATTTTTCGTCTATTTGCCATTTGTCTATGGCATATGTATTGTTTTATTGTTCTGTACTTGTCTATCTGTTGTTTTTACATGCACCGTGGGTGCTTGCTACGTGCATTATCATCAAGTGCCAGTATCTGTACTAATTCTTATTAAAGACCTTGGGCCAAATCCTCAAAAGGGATACGCAGGCGGAACTGCTGTTCAGCCTGCGTATCCCTGTGCCTATCTTTGGAACTGATCCTCAGAAGCAGTTTTCCAAAGATAGGCAGAAGATCCGACATCTGTAAGAGACTTACACTGTCGGATCTTAGGATGCAGTACCGCATCCGCTGCTGGGGGCATTTCGAGTCGAAATGCCGCTTTGCGTATGCAAATGAGGACTTACGGAGATCCACAAAGCTTTTCAGCTTTGTGTTTTCTGCGTAAGTTTACGTTTGCATACGTAAAATTAGTTCTGCTTTTACAAAGTGTAAACTAGTTACACCTTGTAAAAACAGAACTTTTTTTCGATCGCCGCGATTTTTTTAAAATTTTGAATTTTTTTTTTCGGCGCGTAACTTTTTTTTTACTTGACGCAACTTTATTGTCCAGTCGCAATCCACAAAGCCCGACGTAACATAATTTTGCGCGCTGCCCGTCGGGAAAATGACGTCACGAGCATGCGCAGTACGGCCGGCGTGGGAGCGCGCCTCATTTAAATTGTCATCGCCCCCTGCAGAAGAGGACCGCCTTGCGCCGGAGACATTTAAGTTACACGGCCTGAAATTTCTAGGTAAGTGCTTTGTGGATCAGGCACTTAGGTAGAAATTTTAAGGCAGTGTAACTTAAATGGGAAAAGATAAGTTAGGCAGGATATTTGAGGATTTGGCCCCTATTTTTTACCTTGACATTTTGTTTGGCCTTTAAAATCCCACCTAGGGGGTGATACTCTCTTTTTGCTCTATTATTTAGGGATGTGACCAACACAAATGCTTTATATGGACCAGTGAGTACCTCTTCCTTTTTTTTTCCTAAACACGGGAAACATGCTCTACTTTACAGGCAAAATATAGACAGCCCCCAGGTACAAAATTTAAAGGAATATTTCACGTTGATTGTTTCACTTTAAGAATTATTAAAATCACTGCTCCCGAAAAAAACAGCAGTTTTTAAAACTTTTTTTGCATTGATACATGCCCCCTGGGGCAGGACCCAGGGCCCCAAACACTTTTCATGACAATAACTTGCATATTAACCTTTAAAATTAGCACTTTTGATTTTTCTTATAGACTTTTAAAGGGGGTTCTGCTGCTTTTTGAATTTGCCACGAACACCCCAAATTGTTCACTGTTCGCCGAACGGGTGAACAGCCAATGTTCGAGTCAGACTCATATTCGACTCGAACATAAAGCTCATCCCTATTATTCACAATCCTCACCTCTCTGCTTCAGGGGTTGTGGCCACTTAGGCACTGTCCTCCACACGTGGTGGCAATGCCCTCGAATTAGAGGCTGTTGGAATAGAATTTTCAACTTGATTCGGAGGACCACATGGATTGCGGTCAATAGCCCTCCTAAACCACAAGATCCCAAAAATACCTAAAGACACCCAGATTCTAATTCATTTTATTCTCATTGGGGCCAAAATCACAATGGTATGGGCCTGGAAATCCCCCTCAGTATCATTCTCTATGACTAAACAAAAAATCTCATGGATTATGTCTCAAGAGAGAATTTCCAACACCATATTTGACACCTTGGAGAAATTTAAACACGTATGGGAACCCTGGGTCAGTTACATTGGGGTCACTTTATAGTCCTAAAACATATCCACAATAATTGGGTTCCAAGATCAATCCAGCTCCAAAACTCTCTCTGCTGCTTTTTCTCTTTTCTTTTCTCCTTAACCTCCTCTGTCTATTTTTGTTCTTAGTACCTATTTAAGCCTCTGCGAGCAGAAATTTGATATTATTGGCAACAAACCTTTTCATCTGTTACTTTACAATGTTGGGATGCAGTTGTTGGTTCCATGTTTCAATTTGGTCAATCATCTATTGATAGGCCACTTTACCTTGGTCAACCATGATCTAGAAAAAGTTTACCCAACATGTCATTGTTTTCCTTGAGGCTTACTTGTTTTTCCTTTTAGCAGTTCAAAAGTCTAAGGCCGAGCGACCTGGCTGCCCATAGCACAGCTTGATCCCATACAGGGTGCGGTGGGCAGCGGGGCAGCTAGCTGACGAAAAACAATGCTTTATATATGGTATTATTTGTTGATCTTGTTGGTTGATCATATGCATATGTCACTACGTTTGTATTACTGTCAATGGACCCATGTCTGTATCTATGTATTTACTTAATAAAAACTAAAAAAAAAAAAAGAATTGTATAGAATGTAAAATATATTTTTTCCATAAAACAAATGGAGTCTACTCTCATTTTTAAATGAGTTATGGGAACTGACAAAGGTTTCCTATGACTAGCTATAAGCCAGTGTATATAAACACAAATGGTATGAATAAGTCTCATATGAGTGAAATCTGTGGAATAGAAGCGAACAGTAAACAATTGGCTAAGTTAAGGTGGATAGGGTTAACAGTTATACTTGCAGAAAAAGCTTCCAGTTTACGCCAAATAAGTGATATCTTCTCTCAATCCCAAAAAATATGAGGGAAGGAGCCCGGAAAAGAACACCCTCTGAAATAGGCAGGGGAAACTGATGGAAAGATAAAATGCAGTTTGGTAGGTGTAAAATACCATCTGGTAAAAAGTTTAATAGTGGTTTCTCAAACAGTAATGCCCAGTACACACGATTGGTTCGTCTGATGAAAACGAACCGATGGATTTTTTCATCAGATGTCCGATGAAGCTGACTTTCATCAGTCGTGCCTACACACCATCGGGTAAAAATCCAATTGTGTCCAACGCGGTGACGTAAAACACAACGACGTGCAGAGAAAGATGAAGTTCAATTCTTCCGAGCATGCGTTGACTTGATTCTGAGCATGCATGGATTTTTGACCGATGGATTTCCCCACAGGTGATCGTTTTATTCTATCGGTTTTTTAACCATACGAAAATTTTAAAACAGGTTCTATTTTTTTTCACCGATGGGAAAAAAACTGATGGGGCCCACACACGATAGGTTCGTCCGATGAAAACGGTCCGTTTTTATCAGACGAACCGATCGTGTGTACAGGACATAAGTGATCTAGTGCATTTACAAAAGTTTACTATGCAATCATCCCAGTCATCTGAAGATAGAGATATGTCACATTCTGATTCCCATTTGTGCATTTATAGTAGCTTATCTTGGGGGTCAGTAATCACCAGATGATTATAAATCTCTGATATAAGACCTCTTCCCCGAGAGTTCTATGACAGAGAGTTTCATAAAATGAGGGGGGGGGGGCAATATCAGTTGTTTTAAAGTGAGTAGTGTGATTTTATTACCTTTTTTATATGACACGCCCAGTTCTTCTATGCCTGTATAGACTGAGGTCCATTTTTGTATATGGTATATTGTAAATGGCTATATTGTACATTTTAAACTGCAATAAACAGTATGTAAACTTTTTTATGGTTTCTCAAAAAAACAAGATTTCCCAGCGCACTTACCAGCCAGCCTGCAAAACAGATGTGTGTCACCCTTCCATGTACAACTTACAGCAAAGACTAATTAAAAGACAAAAGAAAGGATTCTTCTGGACAAAAAAAATTGCCTTTATTGTAAAAAATCCAAGATAAAAAACAGCACTACAGGTCACAGCATATCGGCAGAGCTGATGTGTTTCACACTATACTTAGTGTTTCTTGTGCAGAAGAAATCTTTTCTTTTGTCTTGCAATCTCATGTGCATTGCCTGCACCCGTGGTCCTGGGGGAAGCACTCACTTTGAGGATCTCCACACCTGAGCAGTCTTTCTTCAAAGACTAATTAAAGGTTGGGGTGGTTGCAACTATTTTGTACAGTTACTATAAAGTGGATGTAAACCCACTCTCATCCTTTCTAAACTTCTGCCATAGTGATGATCTATAAGGATATACATGCCTCTTGCATGTATCCTTACCTCTCAAATGTCTCCCCTCTGTCTGTTATGAGAACTGAAAAACTGTGGATTCTGTGGGTGGGTCTGTTGTCTGGAGCTCGGTGGGTGGAGTCGTGATGTCAGTAGACTCCCTGCCCACCTCTACACTCCCCTTGTCAACATGCATTTTCTCCTGTGTATTCCTTACACAAAAGTCTGCTATGATCACTAAAACCCAGTCAAAATCCAGAAAAGTAACCACATGACTTCAGAAAAGGAGTGGGGGTGGGAATAAAAAAAATAATGCCTGTCTCAGGCTAGTGCATGAGATATGTAAATAACACACCATTCACAGCAAGGGGGAAGAACAGACAAAAGTTTTCTCCTGTTTGTCTGTTTATCTCACTGAAAAAAGAAAAGAGGATTGCTCAGAGCTGGATTAACTCTTTGTGGCAAGACTAAGCACAGATGATAGGAAATCATATACTCTACATTGCGACAGCAAAAAAAAAAAAATTGCATTTACATCCACTTTAAAGGCTTTCCATTTTTTATGTTTTGACAATAGCTTGCCTATTAGCCCTAAAAATGCCAGAATGTAATAACATGATTTTCCCCAATAGATTTCAATGGGATTAAGCTACGTTTTGATCTGAAGGGTTTTAAACAGGAATTTCTGAACCCAAAATGAATTGAACCCAGGTAGGTTTAGCAGTGATCCTTAGGAGCATTGTTGAAGAAGTGTGGTCAGAGTCCTTCAACCTGTAACATCACTTTGCCAGTGTAGGTCATCATAGACCCAACCCCCCACCAGTAGGGAATATAAGTCTTACAAATAGATGTTTAATACAGAGTTATTTCATGACAACTTTTTTTTTACAGAATGTAACATTGCTTGCTCACTTTTTAAATGCTTCTGCCCAATTAAAAGTCTGTTCTGAGGATGCAGTGGAAAACCAATCAACAGCTGCTGCAGTAGTTCCTGTTAGGCAGAGAGTAGCACAACAAGCTGACCATAGACAAAGAGAAAGGCAGGGCTTTTAGAGACAAACAGCTGTTTTCTGCAAAATGGAGTTGTGCAGTTTTTTAGAATAGCATAGAAAGAATGAGCGAGTGGTCCCTACTGTCAGTTTAAATTAAGTTTCATGATTCATTGATGGCGAGGGAGTGTGGGATAGAATTTGAGTATTCTCTGTAGATCAGGGTTAGTTGTCTGGGTTCACATACATTTTAGTCTCCCTAGCGGTATTCCTGAGTATGGCGAGGGGTGAATTTTCAGTACCAAAAGCGGTAACCCCGAGCAACACTTGGGATCGCATCGCAGGATCCAGGCAAAGTTACTTACCTTGTCCCCAGGATCCTGCAATGTCTTCCCGCTGTGTGTGCAAGCCGTGTCCTCCTCTCAATTCATCACAGTGGCAAGCTCCATTCCCTGCGAGCATCACAACGCACAGGGATGGAGCACGACAAATAATTAAACAAGTTAGAAACACCCAATACATACAGTACACTGTAATCTTACAAATTACATTACTGTATCAAATTATTTCACATCCCTTTTGTCCCTAATGCTTTATATTATAAATGCTGTTCTTTCTGCCTGGAAACTGGAGATTGTCCATAGCAAAGAGTGTTCCTTTACATCAAAAGTGGTTTTAGAGCAGCTAGAAAACAGTGATAATAAATTAGAATCACTTGCAGAATTGAGCGGTAGTGATTTGTGGGGAAATTCGTCATCAAACCCTGAAAGTAACGACAGCGACAATTCTGCAACTCAGCAAATTTCATTGTTTTTGATTTGATTAGATTATTGAATAATTATTATTATTATTATTATTATTATTATTATTATTATTATTATTATTATTATTATTATTATTATATTATTTGTTATTAATATTTATAGTTATTTACTATATTATCATTTATAATTTTGTGTTTCAAACTTTATCATACCTGAGATTTCTAATAGACTTGTTTGGACAGATTTAAGTGTGTTATTCCTAATAATTACAGGCCTACAATATAAAATGCCAAATTTCCATGCAATCATTGTACCGCACTGAGCATCAAAAATCTGACATAATCATACCGCCAGGGAGGTTAAGTATACTTCCTACATTTTAAAACGGGTATCCACAATGTTCCTTTTTAAAAGCCCAAATGAAACATTCATGCACTAAAATCTGTGCTAGGCCACACCTTACAATTGCATTATACCCATTATAGTTTTTGTTATTTTAAATACCTTATCTGTTATAGTGTTGTCTATACTTACTAGTCTTTAAATGATAACCCGTCATGCATTTTTGCTCTTTAGTCGGCGAAGAAAAATAATTCTCTAGTTTCAGATTTTTTATAATTACTTCTTAAATCTAAGATCAAGCAATTTTTGACAAGGATGAAGAGGTGACTCTTTAAAAAGTACTTTTATTACAAATAATTTTTATTTCTCAAAATACAAAAATATAATTTTACATGTACAAAAATAGAATGAACATAGAATCACACACTCTCATTGAATAAATAACATAGTAAATATTATTTTAAAATAAACATTATCCATATCTCTGTTTTGGTTTGCTTTTTTATGTAAATGCTTGTTCACTGTATGTGTATGATTTATGTAAAATAGGGGTTTTAATAAACTAAAATATATAAAGTAACTAAAAGATAGTATGGTAAAGGCACACAACAGGTTTTTAGCATTTTTGTTTTACCATACACTTCATTAAAAATGCATTACTGTTACTTAATTGTTGTTTCAGGTATCAAGGGTAGCAAAATAGTTATGAACATATCTACAGCATTTAAATATGTGGAATATGTTACTTACAGCAATCTATTTTATCTTTAATATTGATAACTGCATAAGCCTCATTAATCACTTTCATCACCTCCATATAAATCTGCCAGCTTTTTAAATCGTGGCCCCCACTCATTTAGATAATGATAATTATGATTTTCTTCAGGTGCAGGTGATTCCAAGGAACTTAAAGACTCAGCAATGGAATCATTTCCTTCATAGGCATATGTTGCAAGAGAATCATATGGAGGTGCAGTTGCATCTGCATCATTTTCTTTTAGTCTTTTTTGAATGAAATCCTGTACATCAACATTTTCCCACAGAGGAACTGCTCTTTGTATGTGGAATATAGTATCAGGGATAATATCTCTTCTAGGTTTATTTTCCTCTCTGGATTCAGGATTTCTTAATGCACCAATATCAAAAGCTTGAGTATCCTCTTCACCTCCTCCTTCATCATTATAGGTCACAACATTATCTCGCACATCATCCTTTGATACTTTAAATGGCTCTTTTTTTCGTTGCCTCTTTAAAGCTGCAAAGAGGATGACTAATGCTGAAATGTTAAAATAGAAAAGAAAATATTTATTCCAACAGAAAAAATGATTACATTGTTTTATACATTGCCATCATGTCATGCTATTGCTAGTAAGATTATATATATATATATATATATATATATATATATATATATATATATATATATATATATATATATATACTGTAGATATTGATTCTATGAGTAACTGAGAGTTATTTCACATAAACAACATACAATATATTACTCATAAGATTTTTGTTTTAACAGATTAAATAACAAAACATCCCACATGGGTAAGCAGACAATCTTGAGAACTGAGAGTTATTTTAAGGGATAAGTCCACCCAAAAATGATATTCTGGACGGCTTTCTCTTTCTCTTGAGGGGGCGAGCAGGAGTGTCAGGACACCCACTAACACACAGCTCCTTTCTCTATCTGCAAAGTAGAGAGTGCCCTGACACTCCTGCTCGCCCTCTCCCCCCTTAAGAGGCTTTCTCCACACCAGGGAGAAAGCCTTGCATTATGGTGTGTAGTTACAGACAGAAGAACAGGAAGTGAGGATTTCTCAGAAGAAATAAGGACATTTGAAAGCAAAATGGAAGGATGAGGTAAGTGAAGGAGGACTGCACTTTAGGGGAAACAAATACCATTACAACCCCTTTAAGTTCCAGGGTTTTCTGGAACCACTGAGATTGGTTCCCACTCTCAATCCTATTTCTTAAAAAAATTATATTATGGAAATTAATGGAACAGAAGGTTCTGAAACACATAAAGCTGGTTGGGAAAACATAAATAAACAGGTAAAGGAACAGAGTTTGGAATCAGGGTAGAAGGATCTTGCTGTTGGACTATCTAAGACAATTGGGGCAGAATCAACCTACTGGGATCCACCTATAAACACATATCCCTTTAGAGATTGACTAAAAGTGAAAAATACATTTAAAAATTCAGAAATGTAATACAACTCTACTTCTAAGGCCCCGTACAGACGACCGAACATGTCTGCTGAAACTGGTCCGCGGACCAGTTTCAGCATACATGTTCGGTCGTGTGTAGGCCCGAGCGGACAGGATTCCAGCAAACATTTGCCCGCCGGGCCTTTTCCCAGCGGGCAAATATTTCCGGGCTTGTTTTAAAACAGCCCGCTGGAATCCTGTCCCCTCGGACATGTTCGGTCGTCTGTACAGACCTACCGTACATGTCCGAGCGCCCGCCATCCCTCGCATGCGTCGAATGACTTAGACGCATGCGTGGAAGCATTTAACTGGCAGGCCCTCCCACGTCGCCGCGTCATCGTCGCGGCGACGGCGCGGACACGCCCCGCGTATTGTTTACGCGCGGATTTCTGTATGATGGTGAGTACAGCCACCATACAGAAATCCCCGGGCAGACATGTACGGTGAAAACGGTCCGACGGACCGGTTTCATCGTACATGTTTGCTCGTCTGTACCCGGCATAATATGCTATACAGGCTAAAAACATAAGAATACTTCTCAAGCACAACTGTATCATCCTTGAACAGGAATCATATTCTAGGAAATAGAGGTTGAACTTGGATGATGCCATAACAAAAGTAGCGCTAATCTTCTGGGGTGAAGGAGAGATATAGGCATTGGGAGAGGGTGTAATGTGATCTCAATTTAAAAGATAATGAATAGCTACAAGCCTGCTATTACCCTGCAGGCCTGTGCCTAATATGAAAAAAAAATCTGATTATTTGTAACTGTCTGTTCCCCTTCCCGCTGAGCGTACGCATATATGCGTCCTCGGCTTTCGGGGGTTATACCGGGAGGCACTCTGCAGGCATCATCCCGGTACCATTTTTAGAGCTGGCAATCGGCTTTCCAGGCATAACAACCAATGCGGCTAAAAGCCACTCGGTTGTTATCCTGGAGGAGCGGGAGGGGACATCCCCCCTCCTGTCACCTCCCGCTGCTCTTACCGGGCCTCTGTCCCACCGGGAGACTCAATCCACGATCCGGCACTTCCGGAGCCTAGTGAAAGACTGGAGCGAAGCCATAAATGGCTTCATTCCAGTCTCCTGAATGTAAACACGGAAGCAACGTCACAATGTCACTTCCGTTTTACTCGGCTGCCAATCGCGCCGGATATAAAAAAATATACGGTATTCAGAATCGCAGTTTTTGGCGAACTGAATACTTTGAAGTGTAATGGAGGAATTTGGGGTCTTTTAGACCCCCAAACTTTCCATAAAGAGTACCTGTTACCACCTATTACTGTCACAAGGGATGTTTACATTCCTTGTGACAGCAATAAAAGTGATATTTAAAAAAAAAAAAATAAGAAAAAAAAATTAAAGTGCACCCGTCCCCGTGTGCTCGCGCAGCAAAGAAAATGCATACGGAAGTCGCTTCCGCGTATGTAAATTGTGTTCAAATCACACAGGTGAGGTATTGTCACGATCGTTAGTGCAAGAGCAATAATTCTAGCACCTGGTAACCGTAAAAAAAATTAAAGCGTCGCCTATGAAAATTTTTAGGTACCGTAGTTTGTCGCCATTCCACGAGTGCGTTCAATTATAAAGCGTGACATGTTTGATATCTATTTACTCGGCATAACATTATCTTTCACATTATGCAAAAAAACAAAAAAATTGGGCTAACTTTACTTTTTACTTTTTTTTTAATTCATGAAAGTGTCTCTTTTCCCAAAAAGTTGCGTTTAAAACACTGCTGCACAAATACTGTGTGACATAAAATATTGCAACAATCACAACTTTATTTTCAAGATTCTCTGCTAAAAATATATATATAATGTTTGGGGGTTCTAAGTAATTTTCTAGCAAAAAATATGGATTTTAACTTGTAAACACCAAGGGGCAGGTCCACATACATCTGCGCCGGGCGCAGCGTATGTAAGATACGCTACGCCGCTGTAACTTACTTTGATTTGGTTTTAATCCTCAACAAATTTGCGCCATAAGTTACGGCGGCGTAGTGTATCTCTCGCGGCGCAAGGGATCGGAATTAAAATTCGGCGGGTAGGGGGCGTGTTTCATTTAAATGAAGTGCATCCCCGCGCCGAACGAACTGCACATGCGTCCGTAAAAACTCCCAGAGTGCATTGCTCCAAATGACGTAATTGTTTTCGACGTGAACGTAAATGGCGTCCAGCCCCATTCACGGACAACTTACGCAAACGATTTCAAAATTTCAAAATTATACGCGGGAACAACGGCCATACTTAACATTGAGTACTCCACCATATAGCAGCTTTAACTATACGCCGGAAAAAGCCGAACGGAAACAATGTAAAAAAATGCGACAGCCACTCGTACGTTCGTGGATCGTCGGAAATAGCTAATTTGCATGCTCGACGCGGAATACAACGGAAACGCCACCTAGCGGCCGCCGAAACATTGCATCTAAGATCCGACGGCGTACTAAGGCGTACGCCTGTCGGATCTAACCCAGATGCCGTTGTATCTTGTCTGGGGACCCTCCCTCCTCATTGGCTCCCACTGCTGTCAATCACAGCATGTGAACCAATGAGAAGAAAGAGGGGGTGAGGCCAAGCCACAGCTCTGTGTCTGAATGGACAAAAAGAGCAGGGGTACAGGATGGACCCTGCTTGAGTGTCCCCATTGCAAGTTGCTTGCTCTGCGGGCACTCAACAGGAGGGAGGGGCCAGGAGCACCAGTAGAGGACCCAAGAAGAGTAGGATCAGGGCTGCCCTGTTCAAAACTGCTGCTTAGAGCAGGAAAGTATGTCATGTCTGTTATTTTATTTGTTTACATATATAATTTGCCTTACTAACACGTTAAACTCAGGACATTTTTGGGTAATGAGTGAGTAAAGGAACACTTCTGTGTAGCTCCTGCTCAGGCAGAGAAAACTGGGGGGACATACCTCAGCCACAAGCAACAGAGACACTTCCCCAAAAGCAGCCAAACACAGATTTTGAGAGGGTAATTAAGATCAGGAAAGAAGACACATGTGAGGGAGCAGCAGAAAATGCTAAGTCCTAGCACCAGCAGATGCTGATGAGCATGTGTGGGCTTTAACCGAACAGCTCCTCCCTTTAAAAAAAAATTAAATTCTATCTTCCCTCCACTCCTCACTGCATAACTCACCCAACCTACCCCCAGGGTTGTTTTCAGGTCTCAGGGCACTGTTGATTGGGACTACAGTAGGGCATAAAGCAGCCAATTTTGGAGCTGCCCATGAAGTCTGGTGTCTCCAAATTGTTTTATTTTCATTACCAGCCCATTATTGTTTTTCACAGCCTCCATGTGGGTCCTGTCAGCTGCTGGGGTTTCACCTAAGATATCTTCATTGTTTCTGTTTTTTGCCGTGGATTATCTGCAGATGAATGTTTTACTTGTATACTGAGGGGATGTCTGCATGCATTTATGGCTGCTCTCTCACCCCAGCCAGTGGTATCCCTTAGGTATGGAGCATTACTCTAATCTTTATAGACACTCCTGTGGTTGGCAATAACCTTAGATTTTGGGGGATCTTAGCTTCCTCTCTAGGCTTTTTTGTTCTGTGTTTTATTCATTTGTTGGTTTACAGTCTTTTCATAAAATCACCACAGGTTGACTACCTAATGATTTATTTCATACAGTGGTAAAGGGCTCTGCTCTCCTAATAAATTCCATATGATGTGGATAGACCTCTGGTGGCTTAAACCCTAGATGTTGCAGGAAACCCATTTCATGCTGACCTTAGGCCCAGATTACCTCAATCTTCTTATATTCAGTGGTTCCTAAGCCACTTTCCTATTGAGAGGACAAAATGTGTGGTGGCTATTGGACTATTGCTATACACCACTCATGTCCTATGTTATTTTCAATTCCAGGTACAATAGACAGGCTACAATGAGTATATATATCTATAAATATAGATCTATATCTATAGAAAATCTATAGATCTATATCTATATAGATATATATCTATATATATAGCTCTCTCTCTCTCTCTCTCTCTCTCTCTCTATATATATATATATATATATATATATATATATATATATATATATATATAGAGAGAGAGAGAGAGAGAGAGAGAGAGAGAGAGAGAGAGAGAGATCTATTGCACCCTCCTACGTAGGTGCTAGGATGAGTGTATAACAGTTTTCGATTTCTCTGCTTAACAGAGAAACAGTGAGGTAAATTTAATTGCTGTCTGCTTAACAGAGTGATAGTTATTTGTGGCTAATGTAGTGTGCTCTGGTGATGCACATGCTGTCTTGAAGTTTCACTGTGTCATAGCAACTATGGAAAGTGCTGGATTGTAGGTGGAAATCATGAAGATGAGAGTATGAATATTTATACAGCCCTGGCCAATTACAAGGGGAGACACGCCTAGGCAGGCCTGTATTTATATTCAAGAAGCATGTGGGCTCTTGGTCTTTTCCAACTGATTTCACCAGGCTGGGGAAAAGGCACTTCCTCCCCCAACACTTGCTGCCATATGGTCTCAGGTAGGCGACCTGAGGGCCTGAAGTCTGCAGGGCTGACCCTACCATAGCTGACAGAGGGAGAGTCTACAATTCATCTGGTCTGGTATCACTTAGGCATGTGCATTTCGTTTCGTTCTGAATCGAAATTCGGACAAATTTTTCATTATTCGGATGCATACGAATTCCCGAATTGCAATATTAATGAATTTACCGAATCCGAACGAACGTTTTCGATTCCGAATCGAAATTCGATCGAAATTAAAAAAAAATAAAAAATAAATTCGATCGGAATTCGAAAAAAAAAAATTTGAATCAAATTCGAAAATACATTCTATTCAAAAAGAGACTATTTGTTTTCGAATCCGGTCGAAATATTTTCGAATTTGACCGGATTTTTCGAAATTCGGTCGAAAACGAACAAATTCCAAAAACGGTCGAAATATTTTCGAATTCGACCGGATTTTTCGAAATTCGGTCGAAAACGAACGATTTACGAAAACACATTTAACACATGTAACAAATCTAACTTAACGAAATTAATTAAATAACGAATTAAAACGAAATGAAACAAAACCAATTTTTCCCTTTTGCACATGCCTAGTATCACTCTCCTTGACACACAGATCAAGAGCCTTGTGAGTACAGAAACTTGAAAGAGCCTCAGGCTCCGATGAGAGTGGTCCGACGGACCGTTTTCATCGGTTCACCGCTGAAGTGGCCCGATGGTCTGATGTGCGTACACACCATCAGTTCAAAATCCGATCGGGTCAGAACACGGTGACGTAAAACACACGGCGTGCTGAAAAAAATTAAGTTCAATGCTTACAAGCATGCGTCAACTTGATTCTGAGCATGCGCAAGTTTTGAACAAATGCTTTTGTGTACTAACCATCGTTTTGGACCTATCGGTCAGCGGTCCATCGGTTCGATTTTAAAGCAAGTTCTATAAATTTTTGTCCTAAGGACAAAAGACCGATGGGCCGTACACACGGTCGGTTTGGACCGATGAAACTGAACTTCGGTCTGTTTTCATCGGTTTGGACCAATGGTGTGTACGCGGCCTCAGACAGTTAATTCCCCAATTGTTCTAAGTCACCTATGGTCCACACAAAAAGAACATTGGCTAATGTTCTTAGAGCTTTGTCCAGGACGGTCCATTACTTTTCTAAGAGACATCAGCGTGCAACGTTCAATTTGGAAGTATGCCACCATATCCCGTTTTTGGTTATAACATGACAAAATGTGGAAAATTTCAAGGAGTATGAATACTTTTTCAAAGCACTACTATATATATCTATATATATATATATATAGATAGATATGTAAATATATATATATATATATATATATATATATATATATATATATATATGTATATATATATATATATATATATATATATATATATATATATATACATATATATAGCTTATTTTTGTTTGGGAGCTGTTGGATTTTGCTGAAGGTGTTTTGCTGAAGGAGGGGACTTTAAGTTCTGAGCCTTTCCTGGATACCTCATCGGGGAAATATGTCCTGTCTTCTG
The DNA here is from genome assembly GCF_905171775.1 of Rana temporaria. NCBI lineage: Eukaryota > Metazoa > Chordata > Amphibia > Anura > Ranidae > Rana > Rana temporaria. The sequence continues at coordinate 227,195,924 of NC_053493.1, forward strand.
TAGCTTCTACCCATTTTAATAGGTCCTTGCATAGTTTACTTGACCACTGCACTACATCACATCATGTCCTAAAGGGATTTCAGATACTATTGGACTGTACACCTGTCATATTCTAGAACCAATGTTTCTAGACCAGAAATCATTTGACATGTTGCTTTCTGTGAATATATACCAAATTAATATTTAGGATCGTGCTTGAGCTCTCATACATTTGAAATGTCAAGTGTCTTAGTCCAGGGAAGGGTCATGGGGGCTAAAAGAAAATGTGTTCAATGACATAGGGATAGAGTTATAGGGGATACTGATTTTCTAAGATTCCCCCTATCCAGGCATGGGAGGAAGATATTCAAGCATTGTGTACTATTTCCCAGTGGATCATGGCATTTCGTTATTCATACGCCATATCCCACTGTGTTAACCATTAGGCACTCACACAAAACCAGTTATACATCACCCCATACCGCATTGCACAATATTCCTCCAGCAAATCCTATTTATGCTGTTGGGAAAGTTGTCAGGTTGGCAATCTACTCCATATCCCCTAGACTTATACAAATCTATGTAGCTTCTGGTGGAGTGTGTTCCAGCTTCTCTCCAGTGTCTCTGTAATTCCTACTACTCGAGAACCGGCCTTGGCAATCCTAAATCTAGGCATTTATAATTTCCCTCCTGATTATTGAAAGATAGTTTCTAGCACCTTACTGGTGGCCAGACTTACCTTCATGAGATGCTGGAAAGGGGAGCTGTTGCTCAATGTGTCCGTGGTCATTTTGTGTGGTTAAAAAAAATAGAACAACAAACATGTCATGCCTACCTGCTATGTGCAGTGGTTTTGCACAGAGCAGCCCCAACAATCTTCTTCTATGGTCCCCCACTTGCACTCCTGGCTTTTTCCCATTGATCAGTGCCCCCAATAGCAAGCCGCTTTCTATGGGGCACTAGTGCCTGCTCACTCCCAAGCCCTGCTTTATGCATCCATAACACACAGAGCCACAGATCAGCCCAGCCCCCACACTCTCCTTATTGCCTCTATGGCTGTAATTGACACCAGTGGCAGCCCATAGCTCCCTCTTCTGTCTTAGCCAACGAGGATAGGGAGTCCCGGAACAGCTGAAGCTCTCGTGCACATCGCAGGATTGAGAGGGGGCTCAGGTGAGTACTAGGTGGGGGTGTGGGGGAGCTGCACCCAGAATGTTTTGCATGAAAGTAAAAAAAACGTCAGCCTTTACAACCACATTAATAAGTTTGTTTTGCAGATTGATCAACAATAGGGATAAGTGAAAATGAGAATTTTTGGTTCGCTTAAAGTTTGGAGAAAATTGTAACAATTTGTTAAATGTTGTCATTTAACCACTTCCCGACGGCCGTACGACTATTGACGGCTGCGGGGTGGTTCTACTTCTCTGAGCCGCCGTCAATTGACGGCAGCTCATTTCCGCGTTCCCCGCGCGCGCTCCCGAGCGTGCGGCGGGGAACTTCTGTTCTGGCCGTGTCCCTTGGACACAGCCAATAACAGATCGCGGTAAATAGCCAATCACAGCGGCTATTTACAGTGCGATCTTTCCGGCCAATGAGGGATGATCTCAAATGTAAACATATGAGATCATCTCTCATTGCCGTCTCTCCCTCCTCACACAGACAGCGCGTGTGAGGAGAGAGAGATACTGTGAGTGAAAAAAAAACGATACAAAGTCTTACAAATCACTGCCCAGTGTCCAATCAGTCCCACCAGTGCTATCAGTGCCACCAGTGCCACCAGTGCCACCAGTGCTACCAGTGCCACCAGTGCTACCAGTGCCACCAGTGCCCATCTGTGCAATCTGTGCCCACCTGTGCCCACATGTGCCCATCTGTGCCCACCTGTGTACACCTGTGATCACTGCCGCCTCAGTGCATATCAGTGCCCACCTGTACCACCAGTGCCACCTGTGCCCACCTATGATCATTGGCCACCTGTGATCAGTGCTGCCTCAGCGCACATCAGTGCGTATCAGTGCCCACCTGTGCCACCAGTACCACCAGTGCCACCAGTGCCCACCTGTGATCAGTGCCCACCTGTGATCAGTGCCCACCTGCCGCCTCAGTGCCCACCTGCCGCCTCAGTGCCCACCTGCCGCCTCAGTGCCCACCTGCCGCCTCAGTGCACATCAGTGCGTATCAGTGCGTATCAGTGCGTATCAGTGCACATCAGTGCGTATCAGTGCCCACCTGTGCCACCAGTACCACCAGTGCCACCAGTGCCCACCTGTGCCCACCTGTGATCTGTGCCCACCTGTGATCAGTGCCCACCTGTGATCAGTGCCCACCTGTGATCAGTGCTGCCTCAGTGCACATCAGTGCGTATCAGTGCCCACCTGTGCCACCAGTACCACCTGTGCCACCAGTACCCACCTGTGCCACCAGTACCCACCTGTGCCACCAGTACCCACCTGTGATCAGTGCCCACCTGTGATCAGTGCCCACCTGCCGCCTCAGTGCACATCAGTGCACATCAGTGCGTATCAGTGCCCACCAGTACCACCTGTACCACCAGTGGCCACCTGTGCCCACCTGTGCCCACCTGTGCCCACCAGTGATCAGTGCCCACCTGTCGCCAGCAACAATGTCAAAACGCCTCTTCTCCGTCCAGCAGGCATATACAATTATTGCCGCAACTGACGAGAGCAACGGGGAGCTCTCGTCTTCCGATTCCCAGCTGGATTCCAATTCGGACATAGTCTATGAACCAGTCTACAGCAGTGGAACAGCGACAGGCTCAGAGGGGGAAGATGGTCAGCCCGCCAAAAGAAGGCTCTCTGGTGAGGAGGCAGTGGCATCCACCAGCACCGTCATTCCATCCACCAGCACCGTCATGCCATCCCCAAATACAGAAGTGCCATCCACCAGCACCGAAGTGCAATCCACAAATACTGAAGTGCCATCCACCAGTACCGCAGTACCTCGGCAACAAAGGCCAAGGACCCATGCAAGCCTTCCCTATGCCCTTCATTACCCCCTGTGGCTTCCTTCAAATTCCGGAGAAGCCAACATTCCCCCTTTTACTGCCCAGCCAGGAGTCCAGGTGGACACAGAAAATTTTTCCCCAATTAATTTTTTTGATTTATTTTTAACTGAGGAACTGCTTTCTAGCATTGTGGCCCAGTGCAATTTATATGCCCAACAGTTTATCACCAACAATCCCACATCGTCCTATGCCCGTCCCTTCCATTGGAGAGACCTAACAGTGGAGGAGTTCAGGATTTTTTTAGGCCTCACCTTTTGTATGGGACTCAACCCAAAAAATGAGAAGCATTAATTTTGGTCCAAACGCCCCATTTATCATATGCCAATCTTTTCGGCAACAATGCCCAGAACCCGATATTTCATGATAATGCGGTTCCTCCACTTCAACGACAACACCCAGTGCCTTCCCCGAAACCACCCAAATTTTGACAGGCTTTTCAAAATTCGCCCCTTATTAAATAATTTTTCTGAATTATTCCCCCAAATATATACCCCGAAACAACACATATGTGTAGACGAGTCCCTCGTAAAATGTTGTGGCCGACTGAAAATAAAGCAGTTCATTCCAAGCAAAAGAGCCCGCTATGGGGTGAAGGTTTACAAGCTATGTGAACGAGCCACAGGGTACTTGTATTCCTTCCTGGTCTATGAAGGGAAGGACACCCAGCTGAATCCCCCTGATTGCCCAGACTACTTGGGAACAAGTGGAAAAGTGGTTTGGCAACTTATCACCCCCCTCCTGGATAAAGGATACCACCTATACGTGGACAACTTCTATACGTCTCTTCCCCTGTTCCACAACCTTCATCGGAAGCAGACCCCGGCTTGTGGCACAGCAAGAAAGAACAGGAAAGGCTTTCCTCAAAGCCTTGTGAATAAGAAGCTGAGGAAAGGGGAATCGGCGAGTCTGCGCAAAAAGGAGGTTCTTGCAGTGAAGTGGAGGGACAGAAGAGACGTATACATGTTGTCCTCCATCCACAACGATTCCTTTGTAGAAACCCGCAGAAGGCGTGGCACCACCATCCAAAAGCCAACATGTATCCGGGACTACAATTTATTCATGGGGGGGTCGATTTTAACGACCAAATGTTGGAACCATATCTGGCCACAAGACGCACGTACCATTGGTACAAGAAAGTAGCTATTTATTTTTTTCAATTGGCCGTCTACAATTCTTATATCATTTATCAAAAAATCCACCCAAAACCCCCTACCCTTCCTTGGCTACCAGGAGGAAATTACCACTTCCCTGATATTCCCGAACGACCTGCCCCAAAACATTCGATCAGATGTTCTAAGTAGACTCTGCGAACGACATTTCCCAGATAAGGTCCCTCCCACAGCATCAGGCCGACGAGCTCAAAAAAGATGCAAGGTGTGTTCCAGTGATGGAGTCAGACGAGACTCAGCTTACTATTGTGCCGAATGTCCTTCCCAACCCGGCCTCTGTATAACTGAGTGTTTTCGACGTTACCATACCAAACTAAATTATTAATCCTCCGTTCCTGCCTTTACTCACCTATACACCCCTTATGCCACTGCCTGCCCTGTAACTGACCCCGGCTTGTTTTTCGACCACGATTCTGCCTAACGATTCTGTAATGCCTCTGCCTGATCTGGAACTGACCTCGGACTGTTTGACCATGCCTTTTGCCTGCCTCATGGACTGATCTTGTACCCTGCTACTGGACTAGTGGGAACACAGGGGTCTCACATATGTGAGGGGCGCCAGAAAAGTTTTTCTGGATGAAGAAAACTTTTTTGTTTTCTCATCCTAGATTAGGGTCTGGTTGCCCGGAGGCTTCAAAGAGATTTGGGTGGGAGAAGCCTCTACCCCTGTCCCCATTCTGTCCTGAACGAGGCCCTACTTCTGCCTGCTGCCTGTAGGACTTATGCCATCATGCCTCTGCCTGTTGCATGAACTGACCACCTGCACTAATGCCGCGTACACACCATCACTTTATGTGATGAAAAAAAATGACGTTTTTAAAAACGTCACTTTAATTGACTGTGTGTGGGGGAAAACGTTGTTTTATGTCTTGTAAAAAACGACCAAAAAAAATTGAAGCATGCTTCAATTTTATGTGTCGTTTTTCAAAAGTGCACTTTTTACTTCACAGAAATTGACCGTGTGTAGCAAAAAACTTCGTTTTCTAAGACGTTTTTTCATCCACGCATGCTCAGAAGCTACTTATGAAGCAAGCTTCAATGGTAAAACGTGGTGGAACGTAACCTCACTTTGCAAGATCATTGTGAGAAAACGATGGTGTGTAGGCAACTTCGTCTTTGAAAATTGAAGTTTCAAAAACGTCATTTTTTACTTCACAGAAAGTGTCGTTTTTTTCCATCACATAAAGTGATGGTGTGTATGCGGCATAACCCTGAAGGGACAGTATCCCTGCCTGGACGTTGCTGACCAAGTCCCTGCCTGCTGCCTGGACCAGTGCTATCCTGATGTGTAGAACTGCGCTACTATTACCACAGGTAATCTTTTGTTTTTTACACTTTGCTCAGCATAATGTATTTTGGGATGTAATTCGAGGTATGTGCATGCTATGTGTCTCTGGAACACCCGACAGTGTTCCTTGCATGTTGGATCTCTGTATGTGGTCAGGCTGTGTAGAAGTCTCACACATGTGGTATCGTTGTACTCAGGAGGAGTAGCAGAATTTATTTTGGGGTGTCATTTTTGCTATCTAAATGCTATGTGTTGGAAATATCTTCTAAATGGACAGCTTTGTGTAAAAAAAATGCGTTTTCATTTTTTTTCCACATAATCCAAAAACTTGCTGGAAAAAAATAAACCGTTCAAAAGACTCATTATGCCTCATAGATTATACGTTGGGGTGTTAGCTTTCCAAAATGGGGTCACTTTGTGGGTAATTCTATTGTCCTGGTGTTCCAGGGCCTTCAAAAGTGTAATAGGTAGTCAACTAGTTAGATGTGCAATTTATGCTCCTAAAACCCCTGATGGCGCTCCCTGCATGTTGGGCCTCCGTATGTGGCCAGGCAGTAAAAAAGTCTCACACATGGGGTATCGTTTTACTCAGGAGGAGTAGCAGAATGTATTTTGGGGTGTCATTTTTGCTATGTACATGCTATGTGTTGGAAATATCTTATCAAAGGACAACTTTGTGTAAAAAAATGTGTTTTCATTTTTTTTCCACATATTCTAAAAACTGCTGGAAAAAAATAAACTGTTCAAAAGACTCATTATGCCTTATAGATTATACGCTGGGGTGTTAGCTTTCCAAAATGGGGTCACTTTGTGGGTAATTCCATTGTCCTGGTGTTCCAGGGCCTTCAAAAGTGTAATAGGTAGTCAACTAGTTAGATGTGCAATTTATGCTCCTAAAACCCCCGATGGCGCCCCCTGCATTTTTGGCCTCTGTATGTGGCCAGGCAGTTAAAAAGCCTCACACATGGGGTATCGTTTTACTCAGGAGGAGTAGCAGAATGTATTTTGGGGTGTCATTTGTGGTATGCACATGCCATGTGAGAGAAATAAGCTATTACAATGACAATTTTGAGAAATTTTTTAAATGAAAAATACAAATCTTAATTTTGCAAAGTATTCTGGGAAAAAATTACAACTTCAAATATCTCACCATGCCTCTTACTAAATACCTTGGAGTGTCGACTTTCCAAAAAGGGGTTATTTGGGGGGCATTTGTACTTTCCTGGCTTCTTAGGGTCTCAAGAAATGAGATAGGCCTTCAGTACATCAGGTCTGATCAGATGTGACAATTTTTTATGATTTGCACTATAGCTTGTAGACTCTAAAACTTTCACACAGACCAAATAATTTCCAAAAAATTTGGGTTATTTTTATCAAAGACATGTAGCAGTATAAATTGTGGCCAAAATTTATGAAGAAAAATTAATAATTTGCAACATTTTATCACAGAAACTAAGAAAAAATCTTTTTTTTTTCAAAATTTTCGGTCTTTTTTCATTAATAGCGCAAAAAATAAAAAACCCAGAGGTGATCAAATACCACCAAAAGAAAGCTCTATTTGTATGAAAAAAAGGACAAAAAAAACATTTGGGTACAGTGTTGCATGACTGAGTAATTCTCATTCAAAGTGTGAGAGCACTGAAAGCTGAAAATTGGTCTGGTCAGGAGGGGTGTTTAAGTGCCCAGTAAGGAAGTGGTTAAAAATTAGATTTAATAGGAGATGTTGTATTATTTTTGTGGTTTTAAGTGTTTCTTTAAATGATTATATTTTTAAGCTTTAATTTTTTTAACAATGATTTTAAGCATTTTTCTACATGCAAATTTAGAGCACTCAGCAAACAATACAGTGGCAATAGTCACTGACATGGCTTTGTTCATTGCACTGGGCTGGTGCTGATGTTTTTTTTTATATTAAAAAAGCCAAGTGATCACATCTTGATAAACAAAGTCATCTCCAGTTCTGAGTTTAGTAACAAAGCCATGTGATCTCTATGTAAATTGCTGACACAGACATGGCTTTTTTTTAACAAAAGCATTGGATCACCACGTCTTTGCTGACATAAGGATTGTGTGGCTTTATTAGAACACAAAACAAATTAATATAGGGTTAACGTTGAGTATAGAGTTTGGGTCAGTTTTACCTTTATGCCGACGTTTTAAATCATGAAATAAAACAACGTTTTTGAAACGTAATTTTCAAAAACGACGTTGCCTACACACCATCGTTTTTTTCAAAATGCTCTAGCAAAGCGCGGTTACGTTCAGCACTCTTTTCCATTCAAGCTTTATAAGCTTCAATGGAATAGCTTCATAACTTGCTTCTGAGCATGTGCGGGTTTAAAAACGTTGTTTTGCCCACACACTATCATTTTAATTGACACAAAAAACAACGTTTTGAAAAATGACACAAAAAATTCAAGCATGTTCGAATTTTTTTTTGTCGTTTTTCAGAAGACATAAAACAATGTTTTCCCCACACACGGTCATTTTAAATGACGTTTTTAAAAACAACGTTTTTTTCATCACAAAAAACGACCGTCTGTACGCGGCATTAGAATTGTGGTAAGTGTTTGGGTTAGTGTTAGGGTTATCTTTGACTTGTTTATCAGCAACACTATTGATTACCATGGTGGTTCTGACCTGCTTTGTAAAAAAAAAAAAAAAATCAAGCAATTTATGAAATTAATTTCATTAAGTTCATCTTGTATCAGCAGGTGGCTAATGTCATTCAAGTTCACTCATCCTTATGTATTGGGTGGCCATTCAGTTTTCGTATAGCCATATTGTTATTGTTATTAGTCTTCTTTTAGATAAATATCAGTAGCTTATTGTAGCTTATTGTTTAAATTTAATTTTGAATGTAGTCTCCTGATTGTTTGTACAATTTCTTTGTAGGCACACATTCAATTTACTTTGAGTTGTGTTATTTTCTTCTCATCCAGTCTTAGCTATTGCCTATTATATCACTTTACTTTGTGCACGTTTCCTTTTCAAAATACCTAATGTGAAGCATATGTTTTTTTTGTAAATGCTTATTGTGATGCATAGTTCAATAAAATGCATACAATATATAATAAGGTGTCAACATGTGTTATTGTCTCCTTGCCTTTGTTAGAGTCATCTTATATAGCCAAAGGTGATATTCTGGCATAAGTGTGTGTTGTATAATTTCACAAGCACATCTAAACTCTCACTAATGTCCTCTTTAATTATCAAGCACAGTTACAAACATACTGCAGTAAATGGTTAATACATCATTAGTAACTTACTCAGAAGAATCAATATACAAAGTAAAATTGCAATTAATGCTCCAGTGCTCAGTCCAGCTGGGAGTAAGAAGGCTTCTGCATTGCATGACAGCACATTTCCCTTCTTGTCACAGGCACATACTTGTATAGTTAACGTTTCAGTGCTACTTTGAACTGGGTAATCATTGTCAAAAATAATTATTGGCAATGCATATGTGCTTATTTTATTCCGGTTATATCTGTTTCTCTTTGTAAGGATACTTGCAGTGTTGTCTGTAATTTAGAACAAACAGAAAAAAATAGGGGTTATTTGAGTAACAAAAGCAACATGTTCTAGCAAACATAAAATGTAAGCCTTACTTACCTTTATTGTCTAGGACTGTAAAGTTTGGATTGACAGAAAATTCTGGAACCATCTCAAAGAAAAAAGTATGTCCTCGAAGAGGCTCATCTTTGTCTACAGCACTTACTGTTTGAATAAGCTGTGAACAAACAAATATTTTAAGAATAAAGTTGCAGCCATATGCCTGGGTCATACTCCTTATAGTAGACAAATACATGTATTGAGTTAAATTTACTAAAACAGTATTCAATATATAGTAGCAATACACAATTTTTAGTGTCATAGGTGTGATATATGTAGATGCTCCTAATGAATCAGCAAAGGTAAAACTAGTAAGGTGAGATAAAATTTACAGCATTCAATGCACTTTGCTCAATACACATGCTCTATTAGTTGTTTTTTATTTTAATGTTCACTATGTTTACTTCCACTCTAATCAGTGAAAAGTAAAATAAAGGGTAGTATCTTTAAGGATTATTTTGGGAGAAATACAAAGACTGATATTTCTTATGCCATGATGAAAATGCCTGTCTTGCTTTCTGTTGTTTCAGTACTCTAACACTGACTGTGAGTAACTATGCAGGTTAGGAAGTTAGAGTGAATTCAGAACTCATGATCAGCTTATAATAAGCAATCTAGAAAATACTCAGCTCATTGGGTCGGTTTTTCATTTAGGCAATTAGTATTTTCAGAAAGAGAGGGTAGCAATGGCAGCCACCATACTTCCTCAGTACTGGCTTTCTTCAAGATACAATGCCCTTTAGTGAGGCTGAAAACAAATAATCCACATACATGTTACTTTAGGAGCACAATGTCTTTTTGGCATACAAACAAGGAATAGACTATTTAGTGGGACCTCAGAAAAATGCATTATTGCCTGTTTGTTTTCCATGTATTGTAACAATTGCCCAGTTGTTGTCTACATATTGCAGTGCTTGCCCATTTGTTTCCCATGTTTTAAAATGATTGCCTGTATTTGCTTGAATATTATCATAAATGCTAATGTTTTAACTGTTTTTTTGTAACAATTGTTCATTTGTTGCCTGCATATAGTCATATTTACAATTTGTTGCCCACAATTGCCTGTTTGTTGTCTGTGTTGTTTTTTTTTTCTAAGTATTATCAGTCAGCACTTTGTTTGGAGGACTATATTACTGTGATTTAACCACTTGCCGACTGCCTTTCACAGATACTGTATACACCTGTACATTGGTCCGTGCATGAGATAGTGTAGGCGTGCGCGTGAGTCCGGCGGACTAAATGTCCCCTGACCACCTGCAATTGTGGTACATGTAAACAAGGTGGATCCCCGTTCTGACAGGGGACAACATTGACATCTAATAATAATATTAATTATACATTTTATTTATTGTGCCCTTTTCATCAAGGAGATCTCAAACTGCTACAGGTTAAAAACAAAAAAGAAAATAAAAAAATTGCTGTTTATACAATAAAAAAAACACATCTAAAATCTGTTGTTCCTAGTTATCAGGAACAGTGATCTCTATGTTGTCCCGGTAAGCCCATCCCCCACACAGTTAGAACACACCCAGGGAACACAGTTAACCCCTTCCCTGTCAGTGTCATGTATACATTGACCAGTGCATTTTTTTTAACACTGATCACTGTATTGTGTCACTGGTCCCCAAAAAGTGTCACTTATGCCGCGTACACACGATCGGTCAATCCGATGAGAACGGTCTGATGGAACGTTTTCATCAGACCAAACCGATCGTGTGTAGGTCCCATCGGTTATTTATCCATCGGTTAAAATTTTTTAAACTTGTTTTAAAATTAACCGATGGATACCTAACCGATAGAAAAAAAACGATCGTTTGTAGGCACGTCCATCGGTTAAAATCCACGCATGCTCAGAATCAATTTGACGCATGCTTGGAAGCATTGACTTTATTTTTTTCAGGCACGTCGTTGTTTTTTACATCACCGCGTTTTGACACGATCGTTTTTTTAACTGATGGTGTGTAGGCTGTAGACTGATCATCAGTCAGCTTCATCGGTTAATTGATGGAAAAATCCATCAGACCATTCTCACCGGATTGACCGATCGTGTGTACAGGGCATTAGAGTGAGATTTGTTCGCCGCAATGTCGCAGTCCCTTTAAAAATCACAGTCCCTTTAAGAACCGCAGATCGCAGCTAATTACCTGTAAAAACAATAAAAAAATGAAATGTCTTTAAATCTATCCAATATTTTGTAGATGCTATAACTTTTGTGCAAACCATGTAATATACGCTGATTGGGATTTTTTTGGGATGTGTATTATTAGCAGATTTCAAAATTGTCGCTCTTTTTTTATAGCGCAAAAAAGATGATCAAATACCACAAAAAAAGCTCTATTTGTGGGGAAAAAAGGACATCAGTTTTGTTTGGGTACAACTTTGCACAACCATGCAATTGTCAGTTAAAGTGACGCAGTGCCGTATCTCAATAACTGGCCTGGTCATTAAGGTGGTAAATCCTTTCGGGGCCGAAGTTGTTAATCCCATACATCTTTGAGCCCCTTACAATTTGTCCAAACACATCATTAACAGTTGTTAGAGGTGGCTTGACAAAATTTAGTTGGCTTGCAATACAACATGAAAAAGTTTTCTTGCAAGTATATTTTTATTAATTAGAGGCAGATTTTGATAACATTCAGTGAAAGGAAAATTACTCTGCTCATGCCTATTTCCCCTAGTTTTTTTTTTTTTTTTTAATGCTTACTATTAAGCTTTGACTTTTAGAAAAAAAACTATTTGTACACAAGGGTTCATATGTCTAGCTGAGATTAAGACATCAGATATTTTTTGGCCAATAATTTGTCCAGGAATCATATATTAGAAGAAAGATTGTAATTTCTTTACTTGCTTTCCTTGGAAAAACAAACAGTGATATGTTTGTTGGGCAGATACTAACTTTTAGCTTTAGATTAAATCAATAGTACTTGACAACTTAATACGATAGAGCAGTAAACTATAAGGAATAATTATCCAGGAAAGTGTCTGACTCAGTGACTTTTATACAAGTATGCCTGTAGAGTGTGAGTTGATAAATAAGGTAGTAGTGATGAATATACACTTCTTTTTGTAAAGATATTTTGCATTTCTTTTTTAACAGTACAACATAACCATAAAAAAATAAATAAAAAGAAAATGCCTTCATACACAAAGTCTTTTATGTGTCAAACTTAGGGTTAGGAGTTCAAATAAAAAAGTTGCAATACCACAGTAAGTACAAGGAGGAATACCATACATACAGCAGATAATTTGTATATCAATAGTTACTACCAGATTATACAACACCACATTCCAATTAAAGGAGCGTATGCGTGAAATGAATACAGGGCCACAAATGTTCTAATTTTTTTGTGCTCAAAGCTCCTAGATATATTTGAACAGATTAGAATGACCCTGTTGTTTCTATTCAGTTAAAGAGGGAGAACATGGTTCCTTCCATGTTAACAGTATGACCTTCTTGGCATAGAAATATAAAGGCGCATGCGCGGAGGACTCCGGAATTGCTGCTTAAGCCTGGAGCTCCGCTTCACCCTGGCTGATCGGCAAACCATCTAACTGCCTGCAGCTATCACGACGGTGATTGACCACCCCATCTCACAGGGGACACCCCAGGATCACTTACATGATTAAGGGGTCAACCAGGAGGGATTTACGGCCGCGATTAAGCCAAGAACTGGACCCGCTCGGATCCAAGATGGCGGCCGCATCACAGGTAGGCTCCAAAATGGAGGAGGTGATGCCTGAAATAACAGCCCTTTACCCCCCACTGGCAGCACCAGGTCCTGCAGTGAGTAATGATCACACAGAGGCACCATCCCTGGCTTCCACGGAATCCCTGATAGGACACACCATGGAGGATTTACTATTCTCCCCTCAGGGACACAGTGAGGACTACCCAGCTTCTCCTCATCAGCCTGGGCTCCCTCACAAAGACTCTCTCATCAATACAGTAGACCTATACAACAAATTATCAGAGCTACTGGACAGGGGTCTGACTGTCACATCAGCTAGAATTACGAGTGAACTTAAGGCTGATTTTCAGAACCTAGGGGACAGAATAGAGGCTATGGAATACAAGCTAGATAATACAGTGGCCGCGAGCAATCAATATTCTGACCATATCCAGCTCTTACAGGACCAATTGGACACAGCCATCTCAAGGATCAATGACCTGGAGAACAGATCACACAGATACAACTTTAGGATGAAGGGCCTACCGGAAACAATTACTGATGTCTCAAAAGCAGTGCAGGATTTTATAAAAGACCTCATCCCTGGCATACCCCCACATAATTTGGAACTGGATCATGCTCACAGAGCGCTGAGACCCCCACGGAAAGATGGAGCCCCTAAGGACATAGTAATTAAACCACACTTCTACTCTGTAAAGGAGGAGATCATGAAAAAATCTCGCGCACAAGAATCTTTGCTCTGCCGAAACCATCCGGTGCAGATTTTTGCAGACATCTCCCCATCAACCATCCAAAGAAGGCGGGCGCTGAAGCCACTGCTGAATGTCCTCACACAGAAAGACATTAAATATCGATGGTCGATCCCTGCTCAAATTCTCCTTTAAATCCAAGCCATGCTCATTCTCCAGCCTGCAAGAAGGGGATAAGTTACTTCTAAGTCTGAGGCTTATCATGCTTGATCCACCACATACCCCCTCAACCCCCATTCCGGGAGCCACCAAACATCAGACGCTATCCAGCCCTGTATCACCAATGTGGAACAAAAACACCTTCAAGGCCCCAAAGAAAGGAAAACCTCCCTGAGTCGAGATGTACCAGAATTGCCTTTCTTACACACTAGACTCAACCAGATTCATATAATTCCTCCGTTTACGCATTACTTTTTCAGGACACTTGTAAGTTGGATTACTGTTGATATAAAGATAATAGTGCAGTGCAAAAAGTGAATACAACTAATAAACCACATTAAATAAAGTGAAATCATACAACACTCTAATATATCAGCATAAAAAAATATTTTTAGCGTGAAAAATAATAGATAAAGTCCATAAAGTGCTTAGGTGCAGATGAAATCCAAAACGAAAAATAAATAAAGTGCAAAAAAGTCCAAAATGTGATGTCCAGAGAACCTCCACCAAATAGCAGGAATGGCCTCTCACCTTAATACCTCGACCTACAATAGGTCACAAAGCATGGGATATAGAGAGAACCTCCTGTTCTCACAGAGACAGCAATCAGGTGCAGCAGCTCAGCATCAATATGACAGACTCACTCAGGAACAAGGTAAGGCAATCAGGGCATATGAAACAGAAAGAAGGGATATCTAGTGCTCTCTGAAGCCAAACCAATACATTTATTAAAAGGTTAAGAGATACACTCACATGTAAAAGCACTCTTCAGTGAGTGCAACGAATATGCATAACAAGGATCAAAGCATGAAGCAGCCTGGATCTCACATGGGTTGACGATCGCGGGTGACGTCACACGTGGCCCCTCCCCCTTTCCCAGCCAGACGACCACCTAGTTTTCTACACTTTCTGAATCAGGACTCCTGAAATCCAGGAAGACATCCTTCACAATCAACCACCTGGAACCAAAACCTGATCCAGATGAGTAGTAACTATAGTTCCTTGCCCGCAGCCAATACTTGAAAGAACTTCCTACGCAACGCCACACACATCTGCGTTTTCTGTCCTTGAATCATTAACGAGACGAACACCCTCATACACACCTTAAATTCCCTCAGTAACACTGGACCCCTAGCATCCCATTCTAAACCCTTACCCATTACAGAATGAGTTAGATCTCCATGGGGCAAATCCACAAAAAACCTGCCTAACTTAACTTTTAGCAGTTAAGTTACACTGGCGGAAAATTTCTACCTAAGTGCCCGATCCACAAAGCACTTACCTAGAAATTTTCGGCTGTGTAACTTAAGTGCCTCCGTCGCAAGGCGGTCTTCTCATCCAGGGGGCGATGACAATTTAAATGAGGCGCGCTCCTGCGCCGGACGTTCTGCGCATGCGTGTGACGTCATTTTTCCCGACGGGCAGCGCGCGAAATTACGTTACGTCGGGCTTTGTGGATTGTGACGGGACAATAAAGTTGCGTCGGGTAAAAAAAAAGTTACGCGGCGAAAAATAAAATTTGAAATTTAAAAAAAATAGCGGCGATCGAAAAAAAGGTATGTTTTTACAAGGTGTAAACAGTTTACACCTTGTAAAAGCATCCCTAATTTTACGCATGCAAAACGTAACTTACGCAGAAAACACAAAGCTAAAAAGCTTTGTGGATCTGCCTAAGTACTCATTTGCATACGCAAAGCGGCATTTCGAAATGAAATGCCCCCAGCGGCGGATGCGGTACAGCATCTTAAGATCTGACAGTGTAAGTGTCTTACAGATGTCAGATCTTATGCCTATCTTTGGAAAAATCCTTCTGTGGATCAGTTCCGCCTGCGTATCTCTTTTGAGGATTTGGCCCCATGTCTTTAGCTACATGCTGGTTGCAGTCAGATGTTGTTTTTAAATTTACATAAATTCTGGTGTATCTCGGCCGGGGTGACATGATTTTGTGCCTCCCTCCATCTACTGGTTATGGATTTT
This sequence comes from Rana temporaria, assembly GCF_905171775.1. NCBI lineage: Eukaryota > Metazoa > Chordata > Amphibia > Anura > Ranidae > Rana > Rana temporaria. The sequence continues at coordinate 227,211,571 of NC_053493.1, forward strand.
CCATACACACCTGTTGGGAACTTAACCTCCATTGCTGAGGTTGAAATGATAACTAGTGGCGGAGAGAACGCTTTTCTCTTTGACTCCCCTCTTCTCTTTACCCTTCTGTTTTTCCTTGCCTGTTCTTACCCAGTTTCTTTTTCAGCTGGTCTCCATGAGCTCTCCATTCTCACACCATCAACCAAGTTCCTCAAAGCACACAAGTCGAGATCATATGGGTAACCTAGAAGACCTTATGAGGTGAGTGACAGAGTACCAGGTGGGATTCCTTCCCCTCTGCTCGATGGCTAACGATTCTATTCCCTCTCCTCCACTGCGCATTGTGTCACACCATGGTATTGTGCAGGCCCTCTACTCCCAACCAGAAGCACAAGTCCGACTGCAGGGATACCATTCTGAACCTATTAAAAAATCTAGAGGGGTGAGACAGGGATGTCCCTTCTGTCCCCTTATATTCAAAGTTGCAATAGAAACCCTGGCAATCGCCGTTCGTAATCATCCTGATATTCGGTAGGTCGTCTGTGGACAGCAAACGCAAAGACGACCTATTGCTATTCGTGACATCACCAACAATCTCACTTCCAAACATCTGCAAATTACTAGAAGACTGTTCCAAGGCCTCAGAGCTGCAGGTCAACTTCTGTAAGTCACACATTCTAAATATCACAATCCCTCATCACACTGCTCAGGTCCTTTAAACCTCCTTTCCAATTTGAATGGAGCGACTCTACCATCCGTTACCTGGGAGTAGAACTCTCCTCGAAAGTCGAACAACTTTATCAAGTTAACTTCCCCCAACTGTACAATAAACTTGAAGCGGAGCTAAAAGGCTGGGCCATCCACCTAGGGAGGATAAACGCAATAAAGATGACACTCCTTTACAAATTACTTTATATTTTCAGATCCATCCCGAGTTCCCTGAGGACAGATCGCCTACGAAAATTCCAAGGCAAACTCTTGAAATTTATCTGGGGAACCTCAGGCCACCGACTCGCGAAGAGAACCTTATATAGACCAGGGAGAACACAGGGAGGACTGGGGGTTCCTAACCTAGAGTGGTACTACCGAGTGGCTCGCTTAGCACAACTATCTGTAATATACTTTGTCTTTGGATTAAATCATGAAGCCCCATGAATAATAAGTGTCCTCAAACTCCTGCCATTCCCCAACTATGAGTTAAATAAGTTTGTAAATGTCATATATCTTTGGATTTTTTGGTATCTACAACATAGAAAGGAAAGCATTATTTAGTGCTGCATAATGTTGGGAGGCCAATTTGGTCCTATCTTTTTATCTAATTTGTTATTCTAATTTTTAGAGAGGGATACATTATGTTTACCAAACTGGTTTTAAGCTGCCTGGCAATCTTGTAGATAAAATAAATACAAATTTGGATTAAACCCCCAAATTAATTTGTTGAAATGACTTGAGCTTACCCATGAAGTACACCTGATGAATTTGCTTTATACCTTAGGAAAACCAACATTATGAATGGGAGACAGTGTGGAATTCTGAAAGATTAGACCACACAGGGTTGTTCGGAGATCTGGTCCTGTGCTATCAAAAGCATTTTATTACTGGGGCCGGAGCTAGACGGAGACCGGGATGGACGTGTGTTAGCTGAGCTCTGGATCCAGCGGCACTTGATCGGCTCACAGCGGCTCTCCCAGGTGGACTAACGCTGCACAAATACGGTGATCTTGCTCCTCGGCACCCGCAAAGCAGACCACCACCATGACCAGGCGCAAAAAGAACGGGAAAAGGCCCACAAAACTCACAGAGTTTTTCCTCATGGAGGCCAGACAAGATGGCGGCGGTCCGTCTTCCACACCTCTGCACAGCGTCCCACAGCTCTCTGCACAGAAGGGGAAAACAACCAAATGGAGTAGTCCTCCGAAAAGCACACATTCCCCACCTGCTACCCCTTCATCTGGGAGCCTAGAGAAGACGAGATTCAGGTCGGATGCAACGGATACTGGCCATGAGGTGAGCTCTCTCATAGAATCTGGGGATGATACCAGGGAGCTGCCTGATTCGATTGATCTTTTTCCCACTGCTAGCAAACCTGTGCTGGACACTGTTTTAAAGGAGATGCTAGTATCACTTAGGAGCTCCCTTCACTCTGATATAGTGTCCTGTGTTCACAGATTCAGTGCAGATTTGAGACATGTGGCAGACAGAGTATCTCATATAGAAGACAAGATAGGGGAATATGCTGCTACAATAAATGATTTGGTGGATGCCATTGAAAATACAGAAGATGATATTGAATCCATTAAATCCAAAATGGCAGAAATAGAGGATAGGTCCAGAAGGAACAATATCAAGTTCAGGGGGATCCCTGAATCGGTCAAACCACAGGAATTGCGAGATTATGCTGCGCAACTGTTTGCTGTTGTCATGCCAGACCTGTCCGAGCTAGATTTCACTGTGGATAGGATTCATAGACTCCCTAAACCCACCTACCTCTCGGAAAACATACCGAGAGATGTTATTTTCAGGATGCATTTCTATCACACCAAGGAAAAGCTGATGGCAGTGTCCAGGAAGAAGGAGCAAATCCCAGCCCCCTATTCTAACCTCCAATTCTATGCAGACCTCTCGCAACACACACTTCAGAAACATAGAAACCTGAACACCATTACAAAGGCCCTTAGAAACCACAACCTAACATACAAATGGGGATTTCCGACTAAATTGATAGTCACGAGAGAAGATAAGGACTATGTCATGGATTCCCTTGCCAAGGGCTTGGCATTGCTTCAATCATGGGGGATAGTTCCTGACCCTCAACAACACCAGGGCCACAGCAACAAGAGCCTGGATTCAGAGTGGTGCATGGTCAACCGTAAGAACGCCTGCTCTCATAAATGACCTGGGATGAGTTACTATCTTTAGTCTTTATGCCCGCTGGAGAAAAAAAATAAAAAAAGTTCTCCCTGTTTCGTGAAACTTTCTTGTACCCCACCTACCTTTTGAGTGGCGATGAGCCGCACCCAGTTAAAATCTGTTTCTTGGCACTTAGCCTGTATTTTTTTTTTTTTTTTTTAATTAAACTTCTTTTTGCCCTTCAGGTTGGAACCCCCATTGCCTCCACTTGTGCCTGGACCCATTGGACGACGCTATACACAGCCCTTCAGGATCAGCCACGGACATCTCGTACACCCTTGTGGAATTTTTGGGGTCGCCTCAAGTAAGTGTTTTGATGCAACTTGTTACACTATGCTGTATTCTCTTATGCACTCATGGTGGTGAATATACTGACTTTAAACGCCAAAGGGCTTAACCATACGGCCAAGAGAAGATCTCTGTGGAGGGAGGCATTACAACAATGTGACATTCTCTGCGTCCAAGAGACCCACTTTATACAAAGCTCTCCTCCTAAGTGCACCCACCCCAGATTTCCCTATACTTACTACGCCAACGCGGCCACCAAGAAAAAGTGGGTGATGGTTGCAATTAGGGATTCAGTTGCTTTTTCCCTCCATGAAGTCATTTCTGATCCCCAGGGGTGCTTTATCATATTGATATGTGATATTAACTCTGTCACGTACACGGTGGCAAACGTCTATGCCCCCAATGCCAGACAGATTAGATTTTTGAAGGATCCTGAAGAAAATTTGTCTGGTGCAGAAGGGCCTTTTGGTTGTATGTGGTGACTTCAACATTACACCAGACCCAAACATGGACACCACGTCCTCATCTAAGAGACTTCCACCATCCCTGGGGGCGTCTTTGCGGTCTCATGGACTATACGATTACTGGAGGTGTTTGAATGCAAATGAAAGGGACTACACTTTTTTTTCTAACAGGCATAGATCTTACAGTAGAATTGATTTGTTTTTGGTAGATAAACACTTATTGTTAAGGTGTAAATATGTTAAGATTAACAATATCACCTGGTCGAATCATGCCTCGGTGAAGCTGTCTGTGGGGAGTTCCTCCACCCAGGGTACGACCTTTCTGTGGAGAGCAAATCCTCGCCTTCTACAGGCAGGACCGGCCAGGTCTTATATTGAGCAAAAGTTACAACAATTTTTTTACGATAACCTTGGTTCTGTGTCGAACCCTCTTGTGATGTGGAACGCTCATAAGGCGTTCATGAGGGGTGTCATGATCCAACAGGGGGCTAGATATAAGAGGGAGAGGCAGCAGCAGATGGAAAATGTAATCTCTAAAATCGAGGCGCTAGAGAGTCAAAACAAATCTAATCCTTCCCAGACCTGACTGATCAACTAACTCTCTTGAGAACGGAGCTTAGACTGAAATTTCTAGACGACTTTGAAAAGGCTTCTAGGAGAATGAAACTGACCTTTTATACTAGCGGTAACAAGGCAGGGAAACTACTGGCCAATAAATTAAAAGGACACAGACTTAGGACTTATGCCCTGTACACACGATCACTTTTTGTGATGAAAAAAAATGACATTTTTAAAAATGTCATTTAAAATGATTGTGTGTGGGCAAAACATCATTTTTTGTCTTCTGAAAAACGACCAAAAAAAAAATGATCGTGTGTGGGCAAAAATGACGTTTTAAACCCGTACATGCCCAGAAGCAAGTCTTGAGATGGGAGGTAAAACTACCATTCATAATGGAGTAAGAACATTCATCACGCTGTAACAGACAAAAAAGCACGAATCGTCTTTTACTAACCAGTAACCAGCTAAAAGCAGCCTCAAGGCAAATAGAACTTCCCCTTTAGAGTGCTGTCACTTTGTTCATCATTTTTCAAAAATGATGGTGTGTGGGCAACATCATTTTTAATGATGAAGTTGGAAAAATTTTTTTTTTTTTCATGATAGAAAATGATTTTTTTTTTCATCACAAAAAGTGATTGTGTGTACAGGGCATTAGATTTTGCATATATTACAGGCAACGACTCGAGTGAAACAAACACACCCTCAGGCAATAGATGATGAATTTAGCAAATACTATAGCTCGCTTTATAATTTAAAGGACGACCCTACCACCCTGCAACTGACTGAGGACATTATTGATGCTTTTTTGGACAAGGTAAGCCTTCCTAGAATTTCACAGGAACACCTACAATGTCTTAAGTCCCCTATCGCTGAATCCAAAGTTAAAAAGATCATTCAGACCCTTCCACTTAACAAGTCCCCTGGCCCTGACGGCTTTACAGGGGAGTATTATAGGGCATTCCAGGACATTTTGGCCCAGATTCACAAAGGAGATACTCCGTCGTATCTCAGATACTCCGTCGTATCTCTCAGAGTATCTATGCGACTGATTCATAGAATTAGTTACGCATAGATATCCCTAAGATATCCATAGATATCCCTAAGATCCGACAGGTGTTTTACACTGTCGGATCTTAGGATGCAGTACCGCGGTCGCCGCTGGGGGGAGTTTGCGTCGTAAACCAGCGTCGGGTATGCAAATTAGGAGTTACGGCGATCCACTGTGGTTTTTCGTGTTCGCTACGTCGCCGCTAGTCTAGTTTCCCATCGCAAAGTTAGTCGTTGTTTTGGGTGCCTTAACTTTAGTCAGCAATCGTATTGCTGTCTAAAGTATGGCCGTCGTTCCCGCGTCGAAATGTAAAATTCAACGTCGTTTGCGTAACACGTCCGGGAATACGGAAGTACGCTACGCGCGTCGCCGTTCGACAAAATGACGTCACTTAGCGCAAAGCAACGGAGCATGCGCAGTAGGTCTGGCACGGAAGCGCGCCTAATTTAAATGTTAGCCGCCCATTCGATTTGGACCGCCTTGCGCCGGACGTATTTACGATACACCGCCGCAAGTTTCCAGGTAAGTGCTTTGTGGATCTGGCACTAAAACTGAAAACTTGCGGCGGTGTAACGTAAACGGCTTACGTTACACCGGCGCTAATGTACCTGAATCTGGCCCTATGAGTCCTCACTTGACTGAGGTTTTTGGGTCTGCTGCTGCGTCCTCCTCATTCTCCTCGGAGATGCTTAGCGCAACAATCGTAGCATTACCGAAACCGGGGAAGTCCCCAGATGTACCGCAGAATTTGAGACCTATATCATTGTTAAATAATGACATTAGGATGTATGCTAAACTTCTAGCTACTAGGTTGGTGGATGTTCTCCCTGATATTGTGAATATAGATCAGTCTGGGTTCACCAGGGGCAGACAGACGTCTGATGCCACAAGACGCTTGATAAACTTGACCCACATTGCCAGACGGAGAGGAACGCCTTCTCTGCTCCTATCGTTGGACGCGGATAAGGCATTCAACAGGATACACTGGGGTTTCCTGAGGGGGGTTCTGAAAAGGTTTGGTTTTAGTGGTTTCATCTACAGTGCCATCATGGCTTTTTACACGCAACCCTCAGCCCTGGTGTATATAGCAGGTGTACTGTCCACTCCATTCTCAATAACGAATGGTACGCGCCAGGGGTGTCCTCTTTCACCGCTTATTTTCAATCTGATGATGGAACCTCTGGCGGCATACATCAGAGCTCATCCGCAGATCACTGGTATAGAAGTGGGATCTAGACGCCATGTCATTAGTTTATTCGCGGACGACATAATTTTAATACTTAGCAAACCCAATGTATCTCTGCCCACAGTAACTGAGGCGTTGCAAGCCTTTGCCTTAGTCTCCTACTATAAAGTAAATGAAACAAAATCCTATATTCTAAACATGGGTATAGATGCCGAAGTGAAGCGAATTCTGCAGAACAATTTCCCGTTCATATGGAAGGAGCAGGGTATTACTTATTTAGGGGTGACCTTGACCTCTAACCCAGCAGACCTGGCAGCAGCTAACTATTTACCCTTTTTGGCCTCCCTTAGGACTAGCTTGCAGAAAATATCTCACTTAGAATTATCGTGGTTGGGCAGGCTGTCAGCCTTTAAAATGACAATCTTGCCACAGCTGTTGTACCTCTTTAGAACCCATTCCTCTGCCTAATACCTTTTTCAAAAAGTTGCATTCGGTCCTCAATGGCTTTTTGTGGCAGGGAAAGAAGGCGAGGTGTGCCTTCGGCAAACTGATCAAAACCAGGTCGGGGGGAATAGGCCATACCCACCTACAGGACTATTACTTCTCCTCCATTCTAGCTCAGCTCCGACAGTGGATGGATCCTTGTTCCAATGCACTGTGGAGGGAACTGGAGAGGGTGCAAATCCTGAAAGGAAATTTAAAGGACTTTTTAATGACGGCACACCATAGTAGAGCCCTGGATAGGGACCTAGCACCGCCTAAACTTGCCTCGTTGAGAGCTTGGGCATACTTCCGCACTGCACACAAGTGGGGGGGAGCACTGATCCCTTTCCACCTACCTATCACAGCCATTCAATATATAGTACCAGATATTAATCTCTCTGCGTGGAGGGAGGGGGGTGTCGTCTCACTTGAGGACATACTTCTCGACTCCCAACTGCGGCCGTTTCAATCCTTACAACAAAAATATCACTTACTCGCAAATTCTTTAGATATGCTCAAATATCGCAACTATTGAAAAAAAATCCACAAACGCTTACCCACCTCCCGGTGAAAATAGCTCAATTTTACCAACAGCTTAAGAAAGGGTATAAAGGTATCTCAGTTATTTATAAGGGCTTACAGGACAAGGAGTTGCTGGCCAAAACTCTGAATATATTAGCATGGGAACAGGAATTAGGAATCGATTACCGACCTCACACTGGGAAAAATCCATTAAACTACAACTTACTACCACAAAAAGTACAAATCTGCGGGAGATGCACCAGAAGATACTCCTTCGCTGGTACCTCACCCCGCACAAATTGACTAAGATTTTTTTGGATACCTCTCCAGGGTGTTGGAGACTTTGTGGGAACAGAGGTACACAGATCCACATTTCATGGGGCTGCACTAAAATCCAACCATTGTGGGAACAAGTTGGGAGAATAATAACTAAAATCTCGACCTTCAGCTTTCCACTAAAGCCCAGCATGGCCATTCTTTCCTTAGAATTAGATGAGGCCCCTAAACTCTGTCAGACTGTGGTCTCGCACATACTGATGGCTACTCGACTAGTCATCCTTAGGCATTGGAAGAATATTGAAGCCCCAACAGTTTCGGAAGTTATAAGTACAGTACAAATGCATTGTACTTACAAAATACTACATGCATCAGCAATGGGTAAATATGAAGAAGTATTAAAACTATGGGTTCCATGGAATACTTGGAAGTCAGTCATGTGATACGTGTCAGTGGTGTTATGATGTTCAGCTGTCTACTATCTGAAGCTATCTGGCTAAAAAGGGCAAATGTTTTCCTATGTTTTCCTATGTTTTCTTATGTTTTCTTTCTTTTTTGTTGCTATCGTTCTTTAATCTCATTCATGCTGGTTTATACGTTATTACTTATTATCAGTGTGGTTATATTATCCATCCCGAGGAATTATTGAATACAACTTTCAGTACACATGATAATCGTGCTCCTGGCGGGTTCCCTCTGCGCCTTGACGCTGGTCACTGCGGTAAATTGGAGAAGCCGTAAGTGGTTGGCTCAGTCTGAGGTGTGGGGAGGTGCCATCTGGGACCTCAACTAGTATTTCCTAAAGGATGGTGGGAATGTGCAAGGGGGACACTGAACTGTTTACAATTGTGATGTAATTTGCTTTATACGCTTCCTCTTTGTACCTTCTGTGCCAAACCCTGTTTATCCTGTTCTTTTTTGGGATATGTACCTGTATCTACACTTTAAAAATTCAATAAAAAACTTTAGATTTAAAAGCATTTTATTACTATGTATAGACAATGGTACAGAGCAGAGTAGTAGCCTGGTTGAAGGAAATGGAGCGTATTTATGTAATATTGTGTAAAGATTTAAATGAGGAGACAATGACAGCTTTGTTAGCAGAGCAGGCATTAAAACAGGCCTTTTAAAATAAAAACAAAATGTAATGTTGTACAGTCCATGCACAAGATGAGGCACATTACATCATGCACTCCATTTCTTGCATGGGCAATATAACTTTATTTTTTTTAAATGCTGGCATGGGTCCAGGGACACATGAGTCCACCTGAAAAAGACATAGTACAAAAGAAAAGATGCATGGATATAGGTAAATGTAATTGTTTTTGGACAATGTATACAGTAATATCAAATGATGATTTTGCATTGCTTCTGGCATTCATAATCTCCCCATTAGTCCCCTCCCACTTTCACCTCATGCCATCCCAATGACCCATCATCCAGACTATAACAGTACTTTGAGGCTCTGTGTATTGGGGGTGATAGAAATTGCCAGTAACAGGTAGGGCCTAAGGACAGTCACATATAATATATTTAGTCACAGAAAAGGATTGTTTGCTGTGAATCATATATTTAATTTATCCCTATAACCAGATTTCTATTAGGGCTGATAATGGGGAACTGCAGGAATATTTCCAGCAGGCTCTGAACACTTTTAGTGCCCACAAGCACTAAGTAAGTGCTTGTGGGCGTCACAATGCCCACAAGCAAAATGACAATGGTGTGGACATAGTTTTATATCTTTTTTGAATAACTATGCGGAGCGGCGGGGGATTGTAAAATAGTAAGTGACCGGATTTATATTATAAAAATGCAAGATGAAAGGACATACATTTAAAAAATGCTAATTGTGGTTGGAACCCCGCTTTAATGCTCATTTAAACTTTGAACCTCGAACATTTCAGCATGGTACCGAACAGCATTTTTTTTTACCTGGCATTATACAGAAAGTATGGTAGGGATAGATACCTCCAACATATCTTATGCCCCCTGGTTTTTACAGGAAGAATCCATAGGGTTCTTAAACCACACCATTGTTGATCCAATACATACTCCCCCCTTACACTCACTTCAAATCCCTCCTCCCATCCCACCATATCCCTTTCACTCCCTTCTCTAGTGTACAACCCCATCCATTCCTGGATGGGAGTGGAGAGGAACTTCTATCCCCTTCTTTACTGACCATAGTTTCTGTTCTATACTCGGTACCCAGCATAATCCAACTCAATCCCAAAAAGAGAAACTAAACAATCATCCTTCCATTCCATTGTGTGGCGGGCTCTCTCATACACAATAAATCTCAAGGACACCTCACCCATTAACCATTTTACCCCCTATATCTAGCTTCTCCTTTAAGTGCTTTCATAATTATTTTGAAATTCATATTCAATATAAAAACCTTTTCCCAACCACCTATTCTTTATTCCCCTTATGTCATATCACCATATAAAAAAATAAAAAAAAATAGAATTGGGGGAAACCCCCCATAACATTATTTATCATTATATAGTGCTCTTATCATTATCAGGATCTATAATCATATATGTGTCAGTATATGTTTGGCGAGATTAGCACAAAAAAAAGGATCACAAAAAATCAGAAAAATTGGGGAAAAACACCCCATAAAATTGGTTATCATTATATAGTGCTCTATAGTGAACTATAGATCTATAATCATAAATGTGTCCAAACAATTGGGACATAAGACACCTCAAAAAACTTGCATATTTAATAGCTTAAGTCAATAAAGGGTATCACTTAAAGCAGAACTAAACCCATCCAAAAAACTGTTTCATTTCTGGTACGTGCCGGAAATGTAACTCTCCCATTGGTTGTGCTCTCAACCAAACTGTCAAACCATCCAATGGCTGGTGTCATAACTGATCACATGTGCAGCATCATGGCAGTTGTAGATTAAACAGAGGCAAAGATGGCAGCTCCCTTGGCTGAAAAAGATAGGGGGGTTTACTTACACTTTAAAGTGGAGGTTCACACAAAAAGTGAACCTTCGCTTTTTGGATCCCTTCCCCCTGTGGTGTCACATTTGGCACCTTTTAGGGGGGAGGGGGGTGCAGACACCTGTCTAAGACAGGTATTTGCACCACTTCCGGGTTCTGACTCCCGTGGGAGTCTAGCCCCTTCACGTCACCCCCCGCTGTCTTCTGGGAAACACTGGAGAGACCGAGGACCAGTGACGGCGCACCGCATGAGCAGTAGGGAATCGGGCAGTGAAGTCGCAAGGCTTCACTTCCTGATTCCCTCACCGAGGATGGCGGGCGGAAGCAGCCAAGGACAGAGCGATTGCTTAAGGCAAATCTTTCTGCATTATTGAAAAGCCCAGAATACAATGCAATACATATGTATATATATATATATATATATATATATATATATATATATATATATATATATATATATATATATATATATATATACATATATATTTGTAAATACACACACTGTACTTTAAAATATCAAACAGCAGTACAAACAAAAATAAAAACAAAACAACTGACCAAAAGCCAGTATATTTTTTTCTTTAGCTTCATTGCATTTGTTCAAGCACAAGATAGTACAAGAGACCCTCAATGCACAGTAGAGATAACACATTTGATACTGATAAAAGTTGATATTCTTTGCATATTTGCAGTTATCTCAAAAAGAGGGGAAATTAAACAATGTCAACAAAAACTTTAATGGTAACGTTTTTTAACCACTTCCTTACTGGGCACTTAAACCCCCTTCCTGCCCAGAGGACTTTTTGCGATTCGGCACTGCGTCGCCTTAACTGACAATTGCGCGGTCGTGCGACGTGGCTACCAAACAAAATTGACGTCCTTTTTTTCCCACAAATAGAGCTTTCTTTTGGTGGTATTTGATCACCTCTGCGGTTTTTATTTTTTGCGCTATAAAAAAAAATAGAGCGACAATTTTGAAAAAAAAAATGTTTTACTTGTTGCTATAATAAATAGCTCAATTTTTTTTTTTATTTTTTTTATCCTCAGTCTAGGCCGATACGTATTCTACACATTTTTAGTAAAAAAAAAAAAATCGCAATAAGCGACTGGTTTGCGCAAAAGTTATAGCGCCTACAAAATAAGGGACAGAATTATTATTTTTTATTATTTTTTTTTTACTAGTAATGGCGGCGATCTGCGATTTTTATTGCGACTGCGACATTATGGCAGACACATCGGACACTTTTGACACATTTTTGGCACCATTCACATTTATACTGTAATCAGTGCTATAAATATGCACTAATTACTGTATAAATGTGACTGGCAGGAAAGGGGTTAACACTAGGGGGTGAGGAAGGGGTTAAATGTGTATACTGCTTAGTGTTCTAACTGTGGGGGAAGGGGGGTGACTGGGGGGGTGACCGATCTGTCTCTCTATGTACAAAAGACACAGATCGGTCTCCTCTCTCCCTGACAGCACCGCTGTCTGTGAGAGCCGGCAATGAGAAATGATCTCATATGTAAACATATGAGATCATCTCTCATTGGCCGCACAGATCGCCTAGCAAACGGCCACTCCGATTGGCCGTTCACGGCGATCTGTGATTGGCTGTGTCCAAGGGACACGGCCAGCAAATAAGTTCCCCGCTGCGCACTCGGGAGCGCGCGCGGGGAACGTGGAAAGGGGCGGACGTCAAATGACCGCGCCCCAGAGAAGTAGAACCACCCTGCGTCCGTAAATAGTCGTACGGCCATCAGGAAGTGGTTACAAACAAGCCATCAATGTACATGAAAAGAATACAACTTTAGAAGTGAAATATACAGAAAGCTATTTTGCCATCATACATATCACTGAATAACTTACAGTGTTGTCACTTACCTGACCTGGCTTTGCATTTTCACATACAAATGTATCGTAATGTTGGGCAAACTCTGGTGCATGGTCATTAATGTCCAGTATTTTAATATAGGCCTGTACATTTCTACTGAGTCTGGGATTTTCTGCAAAATAAATAAATAAAGACAACAAGTAACTTATACAAAATGTACTAATTATATACCAATTATGCAGGTTTTCTTTTTACAGTTAATACATACAGTATATAATTATATATATTTGATTCTTAAAAGCAATTCAAAAGTACACTGCTCCCTTAAAATGTGCTATAGATATGTTACCTGTTCAGCAAAAACTTATTTCGGAACATTAGACTGAGAAAGGATTAGAACCCTTGTTGGTTTTTATTGCTATTTGAGGTTCAATTGAGAGATTTCCCCAAACTTACTATTAAAATTGAAATGATTTCTTTAGAGAGGAATTGAGGGGAGTTCAATCACCAGGACACAGGCAGAGATATAAAAAATCCCTAATTTGCTACTAAAAAAAACAATCTTTATCAATACCTGTGTTGTTGTTTGGGATTTCCTCTTAATCCCTGTCTGGGTAAACTGTGAAGCCCCATACACACTATCAGTTTTCCTGCAGGTTTTTCCCTTCAGGTTTACCAAAACCATCTAATACGAGGTCAAACCTTAATGCCGCGTACACACCATCACTTTATGTGATGGAAAAAAACGACATTTTCTGTGAAGTAAAAAACAACGTTTTTGAAACTTCAATTTTCAAAAACGACGTTGCCTACACACCATCATTTTTTCACAGTGCTCTAGCAAAGCGAGGCTACGTTCACCACTTTTTTCCATTGAAGCTCGCTTCATAACTTCTTCTGGGCATGCGCGGGTTTAAAAACGTTGTTTTAAACGTCGTTTTTTGCTACACACGGTCAATTTTTGTGAAACAAAAAACTACGTTTTGAAAAACGACACAAAAAATTGAAGCATGCTTCAATTTTTTTTTGTCATTTTTCACAAGACATAAAACGACGTTTTCCCCCACACACGGTCATTTAAATTGTTTTTTTTTCATCACATAAAATGATGGTGTGTACGCGGCATTAGAGTTTCAATTCGTATGCATTAGGCAGGCCCTTGCATGGTAAACCTGAAGAGAAAAACCTGCAGGAAAACTGATACTGTAGTGTGTATGGGGCTTAACAGTCAGGCTCCATGCACACTATGCGCAATTTTGAAGCGTGAAATGTTTGGTATTAATTGACTTGGCGTAACATTATCTTTCACAATATAAAATTGGGCTAACTTTACTGTTGTCTTATTTTTTTATTCAAAAATGTGCACTTGTAAGAACGCTACGCAAATACGGTGTGACAAAAAGTATTGCAATGACTACCATTTTATTCTCTAGGGTGTTAGAAAAAAAAACAATATATAATGTTTGGGGGTTCTAAATAAAAAAAACTGTTTTAAACTTGTAAACACCAAATCTCAAAACGAGGCTCGATCCCTAAGTTGTTAAACTGTAGTGACTTGCTCTCTCCCTGACCAATGATAATTTTCTGCACTTTTCTGAGTTTCTACAGTTTCCTTTCTTACTACCAAAGTTTGCTATCACCAAATACATGGTTATTGGTCCATTTTATAGAATTTTGGGAACAGCTATTATTTGCTCCTCACTTTTCGCCATTTCTTTTTTTTTTTTTTTGTTATTTATGTTTTTATGGGAGTCTTGAAAATTAATGTGATTGTGTTTTTTGTTTTTTTTTACAAATGTGCTCTTGGGGTCAGCTGTCCTGAAAGAGTTGCTCTTTTATTTATTATCATTGCTATTCTCTACAAAATAAAAAGAAAATAAATCAGCGCAAAAATGACAAATGAACCCCTGTATAGCAGCTGAACACCAGGGTCAATAATCACAAAATCCCTGTAGAGAAACAAATACAGATGGTGCAGCGCTCAAATAAAATAATAAAAGATGAATAGAAAGTCCATAAAATCGCAGTACACCTCCAGTGAGTGCCAATGTATACAGACAGATGACTGTGTAGGTAACTTCACATGTGCTAGACACACATCCACCACCACATGAAATGGCCTCTCACCTCACCACCTGGACGCTTTGATTATGGAGGGTCAAATGCACTTTGGCCGGGATTCATAAAGGACTTACGCTGACGTATCTATTGATACGCTGCGTAAGTCCACAGATGCGCCCTCATATCTAAGCGCCGTATTCTTGAAACCAGATACGCCTGAATTCTGGCTCCATCCGACTGACGTAAGTCTCCTACGCCGTCGTATCTTGGGCGCATATTTACGCTGGCCGCAAGGGGCGCTTCCATTGTTTTAGGCGTCGAATATGTAAATGAGCAAGATACGGCGATTCATGAACGTACTTACGCCCGTCGCAGTAATCTACGCCGTTTACGTAAGGCGTACGTCCGGCGTAAGTTTACCCCTCATAAAGCAGGGGTAAGTCATGTTAAGGAAAGGGCGCGGGAACAGCGTCGTATTTTATGTCATTTACGTAAGTCGTACGTGAATGGGGCTGGGCGTAGGTTACGTTCACATCGTACGCATTGAGCCGTCGTATCTTAGGGAGTATATGCGATGTGATTCTGGGCATGCGCGCGCATGCGCCGTTCGTACGGCCATTCATTTACATGGGGTCACGAATCATTTTAATACAACACGCCCACTACCTGCCTACTTTGAATTAGGCGGGCTTACGCCAGCCCATTTACGCTACGCCGCCGTAACTTAGGGATCAAGTGCTTTCTGAATACTGGCCTTGCCTCTCTATGTTACGTTGGCGTAGCGCATATGAGATGCGCTACGCCCGCTCAAAGATACGCCGAGCTACGTGAATCCCGGCTAGTATGTGTAAATATTAGCAAATCCAGCAGTAGTAGAGACGTCACAGAGAAACCGATAGGTCATCCCAGGTCATGTAATAAACAAATGCCAAAACATAGTGCTCTGCGTTTGGATAAACGATTTAATTGTAATAAAAGATAAAAAACACTCACAATAAAGGCACCACGATCGGTGCCGATGTATACAGCATTACGTCCTCTATGGGCGGGGACTTCTTCAGCGGTGAAGGAGTCCCCGCCCATAGAGGACGTAACGCGTATGGAAGGAGCGTCATGACGTCACCCGCGGCTATCACTTTGCTCAATATACATGCTGTATACATCGGCACCGATCGTGGTGCCTTCATTGTGAGTGTTTTTTATCTTTTATTACGATTAAATCATTTATCCAAACAGAGAGCACTATGTTTTGGCATTTGTTTATTACATGACCTGGGATGATTTGCTGATATTTACATATAAAGCGCATTTGACCCTCCATAATCAAAGGGTCCAGGTGGTGAGGTAAGAGGCCATTTCATGTGGTGGTGGATGTGTGTCTAGCACGTGTGAAGTTACCTACACAGTCATCTGTCTGTCTACATTGGCACTCACTGGAGGTGTACTGCGATTTTATGGACTTTCTATTCATCTTTTATTATTTTATTTGAGCGCTGCACCATCTGTATTTGCTATTCTCTACAAGCTTAAGTAAAAGGAACATTTTAGTTTCATGGTTTGGAAGTTTTCTGAAAAGATTTTAAATGACTGTTATTTTTTTAACTTCAGTAGCATAATGTTCTAAACAGAACAAAGATGTCAAACTAAAAAACATTTCAAAATGAGAATGATGTATAATTTCAGCACTTTGTTCTGAAATAGATTTCTAATAATATAATGCAATCAATTCACACAATTGTATTTATTACTGTAGGAAAAAAATGTATATTAAGTAATGGTATGGTAAGTTTCCTAGCGTTGCGGTCTATTAAGCTGCAAAAGTAGGGCAAAAAGTACCCAGGATATTGCCTAAAGAACCAATTAATAATTTAGAGAGTATTGCATGTTTTTTCTTAATTTCATTTTCATATATAGAGAACATATTTTATATTAAGAATATAAATTAAAAAAAAAAACAACAACAAAAAGTTATCAAGAACTGTGCTTTATCTAAAAAACCACAGTGAGAATATACAGTAGCATTTTATTGTACACTTTTTGTGCATTTTAATAGTTTACAGATAAAGAATATTGTTTTTGAAATGTAACTCGCAATCAGCTAAATATTTTATTTAAAATGGTAAATAATTCATTAGATGGAACATTAAAAATAAATTATGTTATGTAACAATTTCAAAAAGACTTGGATCGTGAACCATGATTAACTCACTTGTTTCAGTTGCAACTATTGTGATGTTCTGCCATGGTGTTGATTCACGGTCAAGTGGTTTAGCAAGAATTAAAGAACCATTGCCTGTGTGTATATTGAATATTCTCTCCAAGTCTGTGTTACGGTCAATGCTATACCTGTAAGTAAGGTGCTGAATTATTACTATAATAAACAAAAATGTATCTTATGGCAAATATTAGACAACATAATGTCTCCTCATTTATTGTCTCCAAACAATTGTGGGTCAAAATACTAATATTCGTTCTAGTTCTTGTATTTAATAGAGATGACAAAACTTCAACACTTCTTAAAATAATCTTTGAATGTGATTCTACTGATATATATATAAGGCTCCTCTACCAGTGCTCAGTACTCTGAAAGGGTGGTGACATGTGCACCGTTTAGTAGACATGTGCACACTGAAATATTTCATTTCGGAATTTAGTTTTCGTCCGTAAAATACAATTATTTAGTTACTTCCAAAATTTGTTTTAATTAGTTATAATTTATTGTGTTTTGTTAAAAATGCATTTGTCTGAAAATCCAAATTCATTAACCTCCCTGGCGGTAAACCCGAGCGTGACTCGGGGTTGGTTTTTCATGTTAGGATCGGTAACCCCAAGTCACGCTCGGGGTGGACGTGCAGAGTGTGCAGCGGCGCGGCTTACCTTCTCGCTGGATCCACAGGCAAGTTACTCACCTTGTCCCTGGATCCAGCGATGCCACCCGCTGTGTGAGCGAGCGGGACCTCCTCGCTCGATTCACAGTCTCCCCCGTGTGCCGCCGATCTCCGTTCCCTGCGACGTTACGACGCACGGGAGCGGAGAACGGCGCCAAATACAAAAAAGTAAACAAACACTTTACATACAGTATACTGTAATCGTATAGATTACAGTACTGTATGTAAAAAATACACACCCCCCTTGTCCCTAGTGGTCTGCCCAGTGCCCTACATGTACTTTTATAAAAATAAAAAATGTCATTTCTGCCTAAAAACTGTAGATTGTCCAAAAGTGTCCCTTTATGTCAAAAATGGTTTTAGATCAGCTAGAAAACAGCGATAATAAATTATAATCACTTGCAGAATTGTGCGATAGCGATTTGTGGGGAAATTCGTCATAAAAAAAATATATAATGACAGCGACAATTCTGCAACTGAGCACATTTCAGTGATTTTGAGTTGATTACATTATTGAATAATTTTTATTATAATTATATTATTATTTGTTATAATTATTTATAATTATTTATTATATTATAATTTATAATTTTGTTTTAAAAAAAAATCATACCCGGGATGCCTACAAGACTCTTGCTTGGTCAGATTTAAGTGAGTTATTTCTAAAAATTACAGGCCAACAGTATAAAACGCCAAATTTCCTTGCAAAATAATTGTACCGCTTTTGGTACGTAATTCCAGACAGAATCATACCGCCAGGGAGGTTAAGGTTGAATCTGTCATTGAAGGCCTATGGTGTCTGTTGAATGTTCTAACGAAGCAGCTAAACTGTACGACACCACAATCTTAAATTTCCAGTCGAATGCTCCTGCCCACAAGCTATAGTAGAATTCTAGTGTTGTATGACTAGTAATAATTATATTTAATAATTATTATTACTAGTCAACCAACATTAGAATTCTTCTATAGCCTATGGGTGGAGCATTTGACTATAAATGTCCGTTTGTGGCGATCGTATGTTTTTAGCTGCTTCGTCGAATCTCCCTGTCTCTATAATGTTGAATCTTTTCTCTCTCCATGTCAAATAATCTTGGACTAATAGAGTTAGGTTAGGCATATTCGACCGCAGGTTCGTTAGACCGTCATGTCGAATCTTCTATCTATTTTGAACTGTTGTTGCAACAAAACAAAAATAAAGCATTTTTAATGTTGGATCTTTTGGATTTCGGATTCTGCACATTCGTTATCGTTTGTTAAATTGAAACGCGAAAATCCGTGAAATTCGGACGAAAATGCATTGGAACAAATGCACATGTCTACGGGATAGACAATTGATTTACCCATGCATGACAGTAGGCTTGAACATAACACCTAAATGCTTTCACTCAACAGATTAAAGTGGTTGTAGAGGCTAAAGGTTTTTTACCTCTACAAGCATGCACCAGTGCCCTTATAGCACATGGCTTGCTATTGGAGGCACTTGTCAATTGGGAGGAGCCAGGGGCATTGAGGGGGACCCAAGAAGAGGAGAGCCAGAACTGCTCTGTGCAAAATCACAACATAGATAAGTATAACCTGTTTGTTATTTCTTAAAAAAGCCAAACCTTTAATACCACTTTAATGTTCATTAACATGTTTGGACATTCTGAGGTTACATTAATCCAAGTTCCACTTTAATACAAGGAGCAGGCAGCTGTGAGCATTCCATTACTGAGCATGAACTTCCACTTGTTGCTCTGGTCTCACATTTGTTGCTCTGGAACCCCACTGATTTGTTCCTAATCAGATGATAACCATGGCAGCCAGTCATGGCAATCACATGAGCAATACGATGAATAAAACTAATTGTATGCCCAATTCTAGGCTCACCAGGTCTTTCCTGTCATCTCATTGGAGATTCTCTTTGTTTTGAAAGAAATCTTTATAATTTATTTTATAGTTTTTTTTTCTAGTCTCTTGTCTAGTTTTCTCTTCTTCCTCTGGCAATGTGTGAATCCTAAAATGCTGCAGAGAGAAAAATCAGGTAATGATGTTGTGCTACTCTCTTCTGCATTCTCCTGTGAGCTCCAGATGGAGCATTGATACTGGACATCATTTAATCCAGCAGAGATTCAGAACTAAATACAGTAGGTGAGCGAATGAGGAGCTAATGAGTTTACAGTGAATAATACAGAGGAGATGAGTAAAGTAGCAGGGGGGTGCTTTTTAAACAGCTCCTGTGAATCCATGTCTTTCATTCTTCACTAAGCAGGAATTGGGCTTTAATTTCAAAAGTGAAAAAAAAAACATATTACAATTTTATATTTGAAAAATATAGAGCTAATAATAAAAGCACAAGCATTTATTCAAACTGTGTACAATTCTGATACTTTCTTAACTTTTTCTTAAGGCAAATGGAGACTGGTGGTCTGAATTTGTAGAATTTAGGACCATGTTTGTCTTTATTACTAATGTTATTTTCAAAATGTTTATCACAGTTTGGGTTTGCCAATATCTTTGTTACTAAAGTCTTTAAAATTGTTTAAGTGGGTACATTAATCAGAGAGATATTGTTAATATATTTCCATGTCTTCCATGATTTATAAAATCCCACAATATTTCATACTGATTCCACTAAGTTTAGTCTAAAATTCAATTACCTCTAATAGTGAAGGTGTTTTACAGATCCACTAGTGTAGCTGTAGCATGAGATTTTGGGAGATTTAATTAACTGGGTCTCACACTGCCACTCATAATTAATTAACTTGACAGAAAACAATGCTGTTTGAATACTTCTTCTTGACTGTAGTCCAATAGTTGCTATATCCAAAAGACAATGGGATTGATTTACTAAATGCAAATAGACTGTGTACTTTGCAAAGTGCAGTTGCACAAGCTTGTCTTCCTCAGGAAGTTTGTTTGTTAGGCTTCATGTACACTGCTGCTGGTAAACACATGTTTAGGAGCAATTGGGTATTTTTTTCAGCTGCCCCTGAACTCTCTTCTATGCTATCAGTACATATACACAGGGTCGATTATAGTAGTTTCTAGGCAGTTGAGTGTAGAAACATTTGTGGAAAGCAAAAAAATGCATTCAGCTCAGATGTTCAGAGGCATTTACAACCTTCAACAGCTTGTAAACGCGGTAACTCATGTTTAGCCGTGTTTCGTTTACAGGCGTTTTTAATTTTTGACTAATTGAAAAAAAAAATGCTGCTAAACGCAAATGTAGATAAACGCAGCATGTGAACATGGTAAAACTGAAATAGGGTTTTCATCTTTGAAATTTTATTGCAAATCAGGGTGTTTTTTAAATCCCTGTGTTTCTGTTTGCCTGTGCCGTGGAGCCGTTTTTCTCTCCCCTTGTTTTCAATTGGGTTCATACAGGCACCATGGGAACACCGCCATATGGCTGTTTAATCAATCGGCCGGTTGATTGTGAACCCTAAGAGAAGAGCGCCATAAAGATACGAATAACGAACGGCGCATGCGCCGTCCCGTGGACGCATCCCAGTGCGCATGCTCAGAATCATGTCGGAACTACTCCCTAAGATTCGACGGATCACTGCCTACGACGTGAACGTAACCTATGCCCAGCCCTATTCACGTACTACATAAACAATGTAAAATACGACGGCTGTGTTCCCTGGTCCATATCTTAGCATGAGTTGCGCCTCATATATGGGGAATAACTTATACTTAACGTATCTCCCTCATTTCCATATTTGAATAGGAAATCAATTGGAGCGCCACTTACGGCCAGCGTAAATATGCGCCCATGATACGCCGGCGTAGGAAAGTTACGTGGGTCGGATGAAGCCTATTTTCAGGCGTATCTCAGTTTATGGGCACGGCGCATATATACACTTATGCGGCGTATCTCGAGATACGTCGGCATAAGTGCTTTGTGAATCCGGGCCACACACACTAAATACACTAAATACACTGCAGCTCACTGGATAATCTGCTTGCCTGCTGAATCTAAATGACACTCTCGCTCGTTTAACTCCAGCACCACACTGCACAGGGCCACCAGGGCCGACATGTGGGGCGTGAACTTAACACCCTGAGCCATAATTGGACAAAGGCACCCTGCCTTTGGCCAATTATGGCTCTCTTTGCTGACGGTGCTGTGATTGGCCAAAGCATGTGGGTCATAGTGCATGCTTGGCCAATTATCAGTCAATACACTGCGATGTCACAGTGCATTATGGGGCGTAATGCTCTGCCCGAATTTGGTGTGAATGCCCCATAATGTTCGAATTTAGATGGGGTGAACAGCCAATGTTCAAGTCAAACTCATGTTCATCCCTAAGTCTGGTGTCCATGAGCACCAAATTAAAGTGGTTCTAAAGGCTGAAGCTTTTATACCTTCATGCATTCTATGTATTAGTGATGGGCTTAACACCCCCTATTTTGGTTCGCACCAGAACTCCCAAACATGGAAAAAGTTCAGACCTAAGTTGTGAACTCTATTTAAGTTTAGGGACCTGAACTTGAAAAATTAAGTCCCCATTTTTAAGGACTAAATGTAATTTATTGGCCATAAAAAGGGTATGGGGGCCCAGGACATGTATCAATGCTAAATATGTTTTAAAAAAATATAGTTTTTACAGGAGCGGTGAAGTTAATGATGCTTAACCACTTAAGGACCGACCCACGTACATATACTGTGGCAGGGCGGTCCTTTACAACTTCCCGCCCAAGGACATCATATGACGTCCTGTACTTTCAGTGGGGATATCTGAATGTAGCCTGTAGCTATGCCCGTCGAATGACGCGGCTGGCGATAGTAACAGTTCTTATGTAGATGAGGCGGGGCCACCCGTCACGTGACCCCGCCCCCTTCTGACGCAAGGGGGAAGCCTGGAAATCCCCAGTGACGTAGCAGAGGGTGCGTCAGAGGGGGACGGGGTCATGTGACAGGTGGCCCCGCCTCACCTATATAAGAACTGTCACTAGCTCCAGCTGCATCATTCGCCAGGCTGTCTCCGGTGGAGGCAGGCGGCCGGCGATGCTGCGCTCTGGATCCCGGACCTGGATGATCTTCTCATCGCTGAACCCCAGCAGAGAGGAGATCACCCGTCGCTGGATACTGGCAATGTTGGAGTGGGAAGCGAGGATCAAGAGTGGATTACCACCACTGGATTTTTTTTTAAAAAAAAGGACTTTTTACCACGGTGTGTGTGTGTGTTTTTTTTACAATTCTTTACACTTCCTTAGTGAAATGGTAGGGGTACAATGTACCCCATTACCAATTCACATAGGGGGGGGGCAGGATCTGGGGGTCCCCTTTGTTAAGGGGGTCTTCCAGATTCTGATAAGCCCCCCGCCCGCAGACCCCTTACAACCACCGGGCAAGGGTTGTGGGTATGAGGCCCTTGTCCCCATCAACATGGGGACATCCTACCCATGTTGAGGGCATGTGGCCTGGTACGGTTCAGGAGGGGGGCGCTCTCTCGTCCCCCCCACTTTTCTGCGGCTGGTCAGGTTGCATACTCGGATAAGGGGTCTGGTTTGGATTTTTGGGGGAACTCCATGCCATTTTTTTTTATTTCCGGTGGAGTTCCCCTTAAATCAACACCAGACCTGAAGGGTCTGGAATGGATATTTGGGGGGAACCCCACGTCATTTTTTTTTAAATTGACGGCGGGGTTCACCTTAATATCTATACCAGACCTGAACGGCCTGGTAATTTAATTTGGGGGACCCCCACGCTTTTTTTTAATGAATGAATTCTCTCTGAATTGCTGCAAGTGATTTTAAAATGATTTTTTTTCCTTCAAAAATGACATTGCTCCTTCAAATCTTTTTTTTTTTTTAAAGATTCTATCGAATCTTTTTTTTTTTTTTTTTTAAGATTCCATTGAATCTTCTTAGAACATTCGACTGACACCATAAGCCTTCAATGACAGATTCGGACTAATGCATTTTTTTAAGAAGAAATAAATAAATAAAAACGAATTTCGGGAGTAACAAAATAAATTTATTTTTTGGAAGAAAATGAAATTCCGAAACAAAATATTTCAGTGTGCACATGTCTAATAATTACCTGAGCCCTATAGCAATCCAGTGATGTGCACAAGAGCAGCAGCTCTCTGCTCTGTCCCTCCTTACAGTGCAGAGCCATTGGCTTCTGCTGCTGTTAATCAAACTCTGTGACGAGAGAGCAGAAATGTTTTCCTTTGTACTATTGTACTTTTTATGAAATCTATATTCTGTGGAGTGTGGCATTACCATTTTCCAACTGCCCACAGTATATATACATGTCATTACTTTGAAGTTTAATACCCTGTACAATTTTTTTTTCTGTGGGCGATTCAGTGTCTTCTAAAAGTGATCCTGGTGGGGGATTCACCGCGGGATCACTTTTAGAGGTGGTGGGAGAGGTGACCCCTTCACCCCGCTTTCCTGGCGTTTTTGAGTTTACCAGTGTTGTCTTTAAATCCAGAAGCAATCCGATCTGACTGATAGATAGGCAGGAAACCGCATGAGGGCATAATGGCCCCCACTCAGCTCTATGCCCTTGGAGGACCGAAGTGACCTCCGACACCAGTTCCGATTCTTAGGCAGAAATTATATATTTTTTTTTTTTTTTAAGTCAAAGTGTCAAAATGTTTTAGTCTTTTTTGGGGTTTGGGGTCTTTTTGATAAAAAAATAAATAAATAAAATAAAGGGACAGTGGAAAAATAAAACGTAACAAAAATAAAATAAAAATGAATGTGTCCCATTTAAAGCGCCCCGATCCTTCCATGTTTGTGTGCAGAAGCGATGCATACATAAGTCACACCCCCATATGTAAAAGATGTACAAACCACACATGTGAGGTATCACTGTGAGAGTGAGACTAACCCATCGTGTGTGGGCCCCATCTGTTTTTTATCCATCGGTTAAAAAGTAGGAACTTGTTTTAAAAAAATTTGATGGTTAACTAACCGATAGAGGTTCCTTGGTTCCGTTCCTATTGAATGGAGCCAAGGCACTTATACCTAGGAACTGGAGAAAAAAAGAAGCGCCCTCGATTGGAGAATGGTTTCAGGAAATAGATAAAATGAAAATGATGGAGGAACTGTGGTCCTTACATACTGACTCCAGGCCAAGATATGATGTGATCTGGAGGAGATGGAGGGAGTACAGGGACTTGGGAGGCCAGGGGGGGGTGAGGTGGGAGGGAATGGAGGGCAATAGAAGGGGTGGGATGTTTGGCCTTCCCTCCCCTTTCCTTTCCTTCCCTTTTTCTGTGCAATTCAAGCATATACACATAATGGTAACTATTTTTCTAAAATGACTGTCTCCTTTTCTTTTTTTCCTTACACTTTTAGGATATACACAATATACACAATAAGGGGAAATTATTCCCCCTATAATATTTTTTTCTTTTTTTTCACTTCTCACAATATAGGGGAACTTGATCCCCCTTCTATTATATAGTCTTTTTTTTGTGTTCACACTTTAATTATATTCACAATAAGGGAAAATGATTTCCCTTATAATAGATTGGTCTTTTTTTTTTCTCACTTCTCACAATATAGGGGAACTCGACTCCCCTTCTATTATATAGTTTTTTTGTTTTGTTTTTATTACACTTTTAGTATATACACAATAAGGGGAAATTATTCCTCCTATAATATTTTTTTCTTTTTTTTCACTTCTCACAATATAGGGGAACCTGATCCCCCTTCTATTATTTTTTTTACAAAATCCCCCCTTCTATTATATAGTCTTTTTTTTTTGTGTGTGTGTTTGCACTTTATTTTTATATTTAATTATTTCCCCTATAAAAGATTGTTTTTTCCCTTTTTTTCCCCCTCCCCCCCTCTCCGGGTCTCTGTGCCCTGTCCCTGTATCCCCCCCTGAGAATATGTAGGAAGTATAGGTCTGGGTGCGAAACAAAATCAGCTAAAGCATCCCCAAGGGTTGCGCCATTGGATTTGAACTTCCCCTTTATAGTGCCGTCGTACGTGGTTTACGTGACCGCGTTCTGACACGATCGTTTTTTGAAATGATGGCGTGTAGGCACGACTGATCATCAGTCAGCTTCATTGGATAACTGATGAAAAAATCCATCAGTCCGTTTTCATCGGATGGACCGATCGTATGTACAGGGCATAAAGGTGGAGCTGAAAATCAATTTGACATGATGACTGGTAATCGTGCAATGCAATAAGATAAGTTTGCTTAACAGTCAAAGCAGAGATAAACACTGTAGTGGAGATAGACCCAAGGTTCAAGAGGGTGGTTGTGGGGAATGCTTCCCACAATTTATGAAGGTCCAGGGAAAATAAACTTTGCTGAACACATTTTCTGCCCAGAAAAAAACATTTGAATAAAAAGGTGTCAAAGTCCTCTGAATGGCAAGACACATGGACTGTTCTTCAGAAATAGACTGGTATGCTGCTGCTGCCATATGGGGATTTTACTGATGAAACAGACTTAATAGTGTACAGTGGACAACAAAATAAATTAATATTGAACACTTTTTAAAAAAGTTTACAAGGTTGAAATTATTAACAGGGAGGGTAAAGAGTGCCTATGCATAGTATGCAGAAAAGGACCAGTGTGATCACAAGTATAAGGTGCTTTACTTTGGGATTGTCACAGTAGAGCCCAGTAGAGAATTAAGGTGGGGTACAGAACAATTTAACAATTGAGGCACAGAGTAGTGTGCTTCTCTAGAAAGAAGGTCAGTGGTGACAGGGAGGGGCTCATTTAACTAAAATCTGGCTAGTAGTGTAGCATTTGGGGGGGCAACCATAACGTTGAGTGACCTCAACGACTCTCATAACACCTCTAATACATATATATACCACATGTAATGAGCACAAAGATTTGAAACATGTAGAATGATATAAATACAATGGTTGTTTGGACACATGGACATGTTGAGTCATATTCAGAGGTTGCTCAGAGAAAATCGCTTTACATGTTGTGCGTGTTGATGCGCTTCTTCAGGAGCTTGTGTATCTAATAGACATGTAGGAAGGTATTATAAGAATACATCATGATATGCAGAAAAAACATAATTCTATGTAAATAAAAAAATGGTCACACTGGTAAGGCTCAACAATGCATGCAGCACAGAACAGGCAGCCAAAAGGGGGGGGGGGGGACAAGAATCAGGGCCCCCCCCTGTGGTGACATATATATATATATATATATATATATATATATATATATATATAGCAAGGAAACATATTGCAAACAGTATTTGATTGAACACAAGGCCAATATGTATTTCATATTATAACAAGTGGATACTTACATAGTTGAAATGTTTATTTTAAAAAAATAACCAAATGTAGAGACTATGAATACAGGCATTCCCCCTTTTTTAAGTACACAATGGGGTTTATTTACTATTGCTGGAGAGTGCAAAATCAGGCTCACTACTGCATAGAAACCAATGAGCTTCAGGTTTTATTACCAGGCTTAATTGAACAACCTGGGGTTAGAAACTCCTTGGCTTCTATGCAGAAGTGAGCCTGTTTTTTCACTCTCCAGCGATAGTAAATAAACCCCATTGTGTACATACCAAGTGGGGTATGCCTATAAACACGGGTCAAGAAGGTTGTCCCAAAGCTTCAAAAGAAAAATCTATAAAAAAGAAAAGGAAAATGTTTAATGATAACATGTGTGTACATGCATACATACAAGCCCAACAAGGGCATACATAGCAGCACACACACACTAAATTCAAAACTACAAGTATTGTACAAATAGCCATTTGGTTTAAGAACTTGTTCAAACGAATTGAGTAGACAAATTTTGAAAAATGGAAAAATGGCTTACCATAGGCTCAGTGCAGTGAATGGCTGATAAATATCACAACCATAAGGGTTATGATGTACACAGTTATCTACACCGGTGGAGTAAGTGAACTGAGGTCACTATTTATTGTTGTAACAGTAACCAGCGATGTCCAATGGTAGAAAGGAGAGTGTTTGACTAAAACACCCAACACCTAATAGCCAGGGGAAAAAGAAGAGCGAGCAATAAAGTATTGATGGTTACACCAACATAGCTAAAAGATAGAGAAAATACGAAAATAGATATGTTTTATGTGCCCCACTAGACTTACCTTTATGGACAAGGCTGTGGTAAATTGTAGAGAACAAATAACCGCTGATAATCCGCCTCTGCTGCTACTGCATTGGCCATTCATCACCTCGTTAGCAGCGTTCCTCGGCGCATGCATGGCAGCCTGTGGTCCAGGTCGGATACCACACTTCTGGTTTCCGGTTTGTGGTGAAACACTTCTGGTTTCATAGTACCGAAACTCTCACTGTGTTCATTCAGAAAGGGAAGGGGCCAGTGAATTACATTATATGTTCCCCCACTCATCCTGAAATATCATCTATGTGTGACCACTGCAGTAGCCAATGGGAGAGGAGGGAAGCCAGCCATGCTGTGGTAGATGACACCGGGTAGCAGGGGGAATCTGCACTGCAGGGAGTGATTAGGGTGTGCCTGGGCACACCTGGCACACCCTGTGCGCACACCTATGGGTGATTTGCTGTTTTAGTCAAACACTCTCCTTTCTACAATTGGACATCACTGTTTTTTTGGTGGCCTGTTCATGCATTGTTAAGCCTTACCAGAGTCACTATCTTTTTATTTACATAGAATTATGTTTTTTTTCTGGATATCATGATGTATTCTTATAATACCTTTCTACATGTCTATTAGATACACAAGCTCCTGAAGAACCACATCAACGTGCACAACATGTAGAGCGATTTTCTCTGAGAAACCTCCGAATACAACTTAACCTCTCCACGTATCCAAACCATTGGATCTATATCATTCTATGTGCTTCAAATCGTTGCGCTCATTACATGTGGTATATATATATATTATATATATATATATATATATATATTATATATATATATATATATATATATATATATATATATATATATATATATATATATTATTATTATTATTATTATTATTATTATTATTCAGGATTTATATAGCGCCAACAGTTTGCGCAGCGCTTTACATCAGGGAAGACAGTACAGTCACAATACAAATCAATACAGGAGGGATCAGAGGGCCCTGCTCATTAGAGCTTACAATCTAGAAGGGAGGGTCAAGTGGAACAAAGGGTAGTTAGCTGTGGGGGATGATCAGATGGACTCAAATGAAAATACAGTTATGTGTGGGAAGGGTAGGCTTCTCTGAAGAGGAGGGTTTTCAGGGATCCTCTAAAAGCTGATAGAGAAGGAGATAGATGGATAGATTGGGGTAAGGAGTTCCATAGGCTTGGAGAGGCTCTAAAAAGTCCTGGAGAGGAGCATGGGAGCAGGTGATGAGAGAGCTAGAGAGTAGGAGGTCTTGAGAAGAACGAAGAGAACGTACAGGTAGGTATTTAGAAACTAGGTCAGTGATGTAGCTGGGGGCAGAGTTGTGGATGGCTATGTAGGTAATGGTTTTATATATATATATATATATATATATATATATATATATATATATATATATATATATATATATATATATATATATATATATATATATATAACTATACATAATTATAACAAATAATAATATAATTATAATAAAAAATATTCAATAATGTAATCAAATCAAAAACACTGACATTTTCTCAGTTGCAGAATTGTCACTGTCATTACTTTTATTTTTTTATGATGAATTTCCCCACAAATCATTATCGCTCAATTCTGCAAGTGATTATAATTTATTATCACTGTTTTTTAGCTGGTCTAAAGCCACTTTTGACATAAAGGGACAGTTTTTGGCTGCTATGGAGAATCTACAGTTTGCAGGCAGAAAGAACAGTTTTTATTATACAAAAGTTCATGCAGGACACTGGGCAGACCAGTAGGGACAAATGGGGTGTGTATTTTTTACATACAGTACTGTAATCTGTAAGATTACAGTATACTGTATGTATTGTGTTTATTTACTTTTTTGAATTTAGAGCCGTTCTCCGCCCCCATTCGTCGTAACATTGCAGGGAACGGAGCTCAGCGGCACACAGGCACTGTGTGAATCGGGCGAGGACACCGCTCGATCACACAGCGGAGAGGCATTGAAGGATCCAGGGAAAAGGTAAGTAAGCAATGCCTGTGGATACTGCAAGGTGATCCCGAGTCTGGCTCGGAGTTACCACTCTTGGTTCTGAAATTCCACCCCGAGCCAGACTCTGGAATACCGCCAGGGGGGTTAATGTGTTTGTATACAATGGTTTTAACTTTATCCAATTAAAAACTTACATTTTTTAATAAATATATGCGTGTGCCTACAAAGCCCATATCTTTATTCTTATTTCTTCTCTGGCACATAAATTAGTCCAGCGCCATCCCAAGTGTGCTGGGTCTGATGCCCTGGCTGACCTTCAGCTCTGATCCGCCTTGTGTCCCACAGGGCCCCAGTCAGGCTTTGTAAATTTGGAGCCAGCTTTCAGGCTGCCTTCCCCCCAGTCCACACCCCTTCTCCACTCTTATTGGCTGGGAAGAAGCCATGCGTGCCTGGGTTTCCTGAATGGATTGGAGGACCGAGATGGGAAATGTAACAGAATGACCCATGACACCCAGAGACTTTTGAAGCATGAGGGGTACTCCTGTGCCAGCGTCACTAATCACTCTTGGGTCTAGGGTCATCCTGTGCCCCTTTTGGGCATAGGGTGACTGGGAAATATTAATTATAAATTACATGAGATGGGACATTACTGATAATTCACGTTGCAGGATATCTTGAGATATTACAAGTGGTTATTCTGACCCCACCAGGTCAGTGGAGTGTTTTCATTCAATGTGAGGACACATGCTTTTGAGGTGTTAATTGGGGCTGCTCCTAGACATTCCATTGTGAGATGCTAATTCAGTCCATAAAGGTCAGATGTCTAGCTTTTAGGTGTTAAGTCAGCCTGGCTCCTAAGACCTCTCATTATGTATGCTAATACTGTTTTATATGTGGAATGTGACTTGTCAAGCTGTAGTAATTAACCCCTCTAATGCGGAGACGGGACGTCTGGGGGAAAATGAACTCAACTGAATGTCATTGTCTAAAAGAATGTGATTGAAGCCCCATTGTGTGATGTGTAGGTGGAGAGTTCTTTGTCCCTGTGATTAACTGAAACATGCTGTACTGTATATAAGAAAGCTAAGATACCATTAAAAGTGTTCATACATTTTAAAACCAGAGAACAGAGCTGTGCGTGTCTCGTTCATTCTGGGAAATGGGATGGATCATGTCTGCTAGATTGTGGAGTGTCAGATAAGCTGTCGTGGTTGATGGAATGGGAATATCGTAAACGGTGGTGACCGTTACAATGGTGGCACAGCAGTGAGATGGTTCCATCGCCAGAAGAACAGCTACAAGATCACAGGACAATGGAGACACAGTATGAACGGCTGAAGCTCTCTTCCCTCATGGACTTACTGGAGAACCGGGGCAGACCGGCCAGCAACCGTAAGAAAATGGACATTATTGCAGAACTTGTCAAAATGGATAGAGCTGAAAGGCCCAGCGTAACAGACAGGACACCCGAGGAAGAACATTTTGATCAGGCTGTTAAACAAGAACTGGCACAGTATGGTCCTAATGCTCCATAGACCTGGTTAAAGCGGCTGTGGATGCCACCTGGCTACATCAAAGAGGTGCTGCAGCAGCAGAAGTCACATCAGCACCAACTGAAGAGAGAGGAGAGGTACAGATACCAGTCTCCATGTAAGAGGAATTCAGAAGGAGGTTACAAGAGATGCGGATAAAGCACAGAGGACCAGTATCAGAGGAGGCCCTGCTGGGATGGTCGGATGTGATTTGTTGTCAACTCTGGAAAGGAATCGCTAGCTCTTGAGCAGCAACACCAGGGAAAGGTTCTCCCCTCCATCCATGTAAGGTACTGGCCACAGTATGACGTACGAATGCCGTTGTTGGGGGAACAACCAAAGCAGGAGTAGACAGCGGAGTTAAGCAGGCTGATCCGGGCAGAGATGTGGTTGGATGAAAGCTACATAGCCCTCCGGTGGTATGTAGCCCAAGAGTGCCCGTGGTCAGCGGATAACAGCCCCATGGAAGGCTTTGACTATGATGGCCTGGGACTATTGTATTGGAGGATGTCCAGTGATCCTGACTTCGGGGATGATAGGGAGTGACGCTTGGAGGACATAATGGAGCACAGAGAGGGAAAATTGAATGTCTGGGAAGGCCGCTGGTCACAGGAAGATTTGGAGTTTCTGGCCATTCAGGAATGGGAGCTGAATAGACTCTGCTCCTAGACTCTGCTCAGCAGCAGGGTGGGGCTCCCGTTGCCTGGGACTATGAGGAAATTTCAAATGACAACTCTGAAATCCTGACTGATGAATCGGCAGTGGAAAATATGGAGATTGCCATCCCTAAAGCTGAAGCGGATGGTGTGGAGTTCCAGGGAGTCGGGGCAGTTGGCCCCTCTCCCCAGCAACAAGCTGAGGTGGTAAAGCTTTTACTCCCAGCTGAATCACTGGCAGCAGGGCAGGATGCTACTGGCAGCTGCACACAACTGCAGCTTGAGCTGACATCGATGGATGGGACTGTGGTCTCCACTCACAGCAACCCAGCAGAAGAGCTGGCAACAGAGCAGAGTGCCACAAGCCTATGCTCTCAACTAACAGAAGAGGGTAACAAAGAGAGTTCTTTGTCCCTGTGATTAACTGAAGCATGTTGTACTGTATATAAGAAAGCTAAGATACCATTAAAAGTGTTCATACATTTTGAAACCAGAGAACAGAGCTGTGCATGTCTCGTTCATTCTGGGAAATGGGATGGATAGTGTCTGCTAGATTGTGGACTGTCAGATAAGCTGTCATGGTTGATGGAATGGGAATATCGTAAACGGTGGTGACCGTTACAGGAAAGTGTGGCAGTATACTGACAACGGCATGGGAACAGTGAGCTGCCTGTCTGTCGCACAGAATGGAGCAAGGCAGAGGAGATCGCTGATTGAGAGCCTGAATGGGTCTGCTGTAACTGAGGTAAGACACTGCTATACTCAGGTCACTCACCTAATGAGGATTCTCTGTACTTCCCAAAAACAAAAATAGCCGAAAGAGGGTGGCTGGGTCAGTGTCATAGTAAAGACAAGTAACTCTCTTTATTCAGATACACTTACATAAAAGTATCTTGCAAGCAGCACACAGGGTGGGTGTGGATCACCAATCAAGCAGCCAGCAGTCACAAGGGATGAGAAGACTGTTGTGGGGATAAGCTCGGACCCACAGTATGGAGGTATATAACTGGCGGCATTTCCAGCTCTCACAGAGCTAGCAAGAGACCAAATCAAGATGGAGGTGGGCCGCAACACATTTCTGAGGCGCCGCCTCATTCTTTAGGCAAACCTGCCCCCCTCTAGAGGGAAAAATGTATACTATCTGGAATTTGTTTTTAAAACAATCAATCAGCACGGAAATCAGGTGTGGCTAGTCGCTCAATCAACAGGGCAATACTGGCCGACATTTAAAGTTGTGATACAATCTCTATCATGTGTAACTGTCATAGCACAGCACAAGTGTACCTATAGCACAGCAGGCAACAAGCTAAAACGTATATAAAATAGATTAAAGTGGTTGTATAGTGCTTTTTTTTTTACTTTTACCTATAATAAGGCTTACCTGTAACTAAAAAAAATATCTCCTAACCTTTACGGTTTAGGAGATATTCCCCTTGCAATGAGCAGCTGAATGCAACCACTTTAATCTATTTTATATACTTTTTAGCTTGTTGCCTGCATACTAGCTCATTATGCCTTTTGCTTTACAAGGTTAAAAAAAAAAGTTCAGCGGGTATACAACCGCTTTAAAGGAAAATGGGAATGATTACAGAAAATCCTTACACATGATAAAAATGTCATCTGATCCAAGTGAACAGCTGTATACTAACATATTTATGATAGTATTTTATAATAAATGGCAAAACATTGATTAACAACTCTATTAAAGGTGACATAAAAAAAACTATTATGATCACTGCATGAATAATTACGCTAAAAAATGACAAATTGTAAGTTCATCAAGATGCACACCAAGTGATAATTCCTATCAGCATATCTAAAGGGTGATGGATATATACACAGATGGTAAAAAAATGAATAAAAAAAACTGTACAGGGATAGGAGGGGGAGGGAAAAAAATAGGGAGCGTAGGGGAAAGAGGAGAAATACTGCTAGCTGCAAATTTATCATTCTAGGCATCATAGAATGTGTTGACTCCTATCCCCTCATTTAAAACCCCCTGTTTTTTTCAAGGTAAAAAATTGGTAGGTTTCCCTACGGCATGACCTTTGGAATCTTTCTGCCTGGGAGTCACAAGAAGAGACAGATTCCAACACCCAGACTTTTAACCCTTTAACCACTTCTTTATTATGGACATCAAAGAAGTGTCTATGTTCATCTGATCACTCTTCAATAAGTCTCCTATGTTTCCCAAATAGTGTCCTTACTGTCCGAATGGTGCGGCCTGCATATAGTAGGCCACAGGCACAAGTCAAACAATATATAACAAATTATGTTAAGCAACTGTAGAATTGCTTGATATGATAGCTTTTACCTGAATTATCTTCTGGTGGTGCTGGATGAACCGACACATTTTACATCAAATTTTTTTACACTGAAATACTGTCAGATTGCAAAAAGATGGTTAATGTTCTGACTGAACAAGTACATCCTACTTGGAGCCACCATATATTTCACACTTCTAGCTTTGCGATAGATGATCCTTGGTCTCTCTGGCAAAACCACAGCTAACTTTGGGTCCTGTAACAGAATATCCCAGTGGCATCTTTTTGTGTTGATTGTGATACTGGGTAATGAACTTGACCTCTGACCTAGTAACAGAAGTTGTTGGCTTGTCCATTGGTGATGGGGGGCTTGGAATTCCAAAAAAGGTTTTTTGAACTATGTAAGAATTGTATCTCTTGTCCATAAATGTATTTATTAAGAGTTGTTCTTGTGCCTTGTAGTCACTATCTAGTGTGCAGTTCTTTCTCAGTCTACAATATTGGCCCTTTGGAATATTCTGTTTCCATTTGGGATGGTGGCAGCTTGTAAAATGGAGATATGAATTACCTAAAACATGGGGGGGGGGGGGTATGTTGTGCTGTGATCTTATTATTTTCATGTGTACTCTACATACCTGCTGATGATATTTTCTTATTTTTATGTAACCTGTAATGTATAACCATTGGCACAATAAAAACTTATTTTGAGTGAAAACAAAAAACAAGGGGGGGGGTGACAGGATGGTGACCTGTCACTCTGTGAAAAAAAAATAAGTGTTACACAAGATTTTCATCAAGGCAGGTTCAGAGGCTCCAGCTTGTATCTTATGGAGAAAACGTTTAGATTCCTCAGAGACTGGTAAAACCTTATCGGTGTCCTGAAGCCCGGAGACCTTTAGGGCCAGATTCACGTAGAATTGCGGCATCGTAACGTATTGCATTTACGTTACACCGCCGCAAGTTTTATGGGCAAGTGCTTGATTCACAAAGCACTTGCCTGTAAACTTGCGGTGGCGTAGCGTAAATCCGTCCGGCGCAAGCCCGCCTAATTCAAATGGGGCGTGTATCATTTAAATTAGGCTCGTTCCCGCGCCGAACGTACTGCGCATGCTCCGTTTTGAAATTTCCCGCCATGCTTTGCGCAAAATGACGTCGACGTGAGTTACGTCCTTTCCTATTCACGGACGACTTACGCAAAAAAAATTTCAAAATTCGACGCGGGAACGACGGCCATACTTTAACATGGCAGGTCTAAATATACGCCACAAAATAGCAGCTTTAACTATACGCCGGGAAAAGCCAACTAGCGACGACGTAAGAGAATGCGACGGCCGCGCGTACCTTCGTAAATCGCCGTAAACAGCTAATTAGCATACCCGACGCGGAAAACAACGCAAACTCCACCCAGCGGGCGCCGAAGTATTACACCTACGATCCTAAGGCGTACGAAGCCGTACGCCTGTCGGATCGAAGCCAGAAGCCGTCGTATCTTGGTTTGAGGATTCAACTAAAGATACGACGCGGCAAATTTGAAAGTACGCCCGGAGTAACAGCAGATACTCCGGCGTACTTCTTCTCTGAATCTGGCCCTTAGAGACTATGGGCCAGATTCACAAAAGAGATACGACGGCGTATCTCCTGATACACCGTTGTATCTCTGAGATACGATTGTCGTATCTATGCGCCTGATTCATAGAATCAGGTTACGCATAGATAGCCCTAAGATCCGACAGGTGTAAGTGACTTACACCGTCGGATCTTAGGCTGAAATTCTAGGCCGGCCGCTGCGATTCCATTGCGGTCGGTGTAGAATATGCAAATGACTAGTTACGCCGATTCACGAACGTCCGCTTTGCCCGTCGCTCTAAATTGAAGTAGTTTCCGTAGAGATACGCCGCGTAAAACTAAAGTTCTCAAAAATTGTCATACACTCCATTGAAGTCTATTAATCGTGTTGTGCGATGTGTGTGTGTGTGTGTGTGTGTGAATCTTGTTATGTAGTTCTGGACATTTGAAGATCTAATAAGGAAACTATTAGCAGACCTCAAAAAAGCATCCGAAGTCAAATTGAGAACATGTACCAATGCCAAAATCAAATAAATAAATAATATAAAAAATAAATAAAAAGGTATAGCTCCCTACGCACACTGACAATTTTGCTGATGTGAGACCATCCTTTTATAGGATGGGTGATGGGTTATGCCTTCCATTAAATCAGTGACTCTTGTGGCACACCTGACCTGGGGTATGAGCTATGAAATTCATTATAGGTCATTCCTTATTTCGCTTTATTTCTCCAATTTCTATTTTCTAAAGGCAAACCTGCAAGTTTATGACCAAATGTTTGCTGTTCTAACTTCACAAATATCTGAGAAGAACCTATGATAGCAGTGAATCCAGACATCACCCCTAATGTCTAGTAGTTGCAAACACAGTGCATTGGATTTCTATGGCTACTGTCTGATGGTGGCTTATAAAGTTGAGTCAAGAATTGGAAGTTTAAATCTTAGGCTAGGTTTACACTGCTGCAAATTCAAAATCGCGGTAAAATCGTGATTTTACCGCGATTTCACAGGCTGCGGTTTTGCCGCAATTTTGCCACGATTTCGGCCGCGATTTAAGAGACATCTGTGCAGGTTTCTGCACAGATGTCAATGTAAATCGCGGCTCGAAATCGCAAAAAGTAGTACAGGAACTACTTTTTGAAATCGGTGCAGCGCCGCAGATGCGGTGTCGCACCGATTAGGACGGTGCCATTGCCGACATTTGCTGACGATTTGAGATGCATCTCAAATCGTACCAAATCGTACCCAGTGTGAACCTGGGCTTAAGGGGCCAGTTGCTGTATAGTACATGGCACCTAAGCAGTGCATTTTTATTTTTCTGGAAGTTTTAACATAACTTAACATGTTGTGGTTCTGTCCGTGCATATTTTGTTTTATAGGCTGAAGCAATAGTTATCTGCTGTGCTGTTTTAGTACCTGCCAATAAGACACATTTACATAAGTTGTTGCTTTAATGTTTGTGGAGCCGTTTACCTTGCCTTTAAGAAATTAAATTGTAGTCCAACCCCTGACCACAATAAACATGTGATTTGTTCTATGTTGACATTTGGGAGCATATGGATGGTGGTATAACAATTGCTAGTTATTTAATTTAAGACATAAATAATGAATAATAGAGATGAATTCCAACCCTGCCATCATATTTTATATTCTGTTAGGGCATCAAACATTTCTTACAGTCACTTGCATTTTTTCCAGTCTAAGGAACCCATAATCATTAACCAAATGACTGACTTACTTTACAGAACTTTTTGTTGAATCAGGATCCTGAGCAGATACATGGCCAATTATACTGCCTTCTTTCACATCTTCATTTACTTCAAACACATAAAAGGGTCTGTTAAAAATGGGTGCTTCATCAACATCATGCAGTGTAATTTTCACAATAGCTGTATCCTTGAATGACCTAAGGTGTGAAAATCTTGGATCCTCAAATGTATTAGCAGCCTCAACCTCAAATGTGTGCATTCCATGACTTTCAAAATCCAGCAGCTGTAGAAAAAAAATGCATAGTTTATCATTAAACAGTATTGTTAACATGAAAAGTAATTAACATTTTTGAGGATCAATAAAAGGGTCAGTTTACATATATCAAATATTTGAGTATAAGTGGACGTTGGACAGGTTGAGTCACTCACTAACTTGTAATGAAAATATACCAGTGATTAGAAGTTACCAGCTGTAATTAAAGGATAACATTATGTTTTGTAAGAAATATAATACATGCATCTTTTTGCAGGTAAAGAAAAAAATGTGCATGTATTACACCTTTACATAACATCCTGTAAAGCATTCACAGGTGCAATACCAGGAACATGCAGACCCTCAGTACACAATCCAATATGGGCAGGCAGTTATTGAATGGCAGAAAGAATCAATGAACTATGAGGATGCTCACCAGTAGGGATGGGCCAAACACCCCCCCCCAGTTCAGTTTGCACCAGAACATGCGAACAGACAAAAAATGTGTGTGAATATGCTAACCCTATTAACCACTTAAGGCCCAGACCAATATGCAGGTAAAGGACCTGGCCAATTTTTGCGATTCGGCACTGCGTCGCTTTAACTGACAATTAAGTGGTCGTGCGATGTGGCTCCCAAACAAAATTGGCGTCCTTTTTTCCCCACAAATAGAGATTTCTTTTGGTGGTATTTTATCACCTCTGCGGTTTTTATTTTGTGCGCTATAAACAAAAATAGAGCGTCAATTTTGAAAAAAAAAAATCAATGTTTTACTTTTTGCTATAATAAATACCCTCAAAAAAGATATACAATTTTTTTTTTTTTTATCAGTTTAGGCCGATACGTATTTTACATATTTGTTGGGGGAAAAAATCACAATGAGTGTTTAACGATTGGTTTACGCAAAATTTATAGCGTTTACAAAATAAGGGATAGTTTTATGGCATTTTTATTAATATTTTTTTTTTACTAATAATAGCGGCGATCAGAGATTTTTTTCGTGACTGCGACATTATGGCGGACACATCGGACAATTTTGACACATTTTTGGGACCATTGTCATTTTCACAGCAAAAAATGCTATAAAAATGCATTGTTTACTGTGAAAATTACAGTGCAGTTTAGGAGTTAACCACTAGAGGGTGCTGTAGGGGTTATGTGTGACCTCATATGTGTGTCTAACTGTAGGGGGGGGGGGCTGGACATGTGATGTCACTGATCGCCTTTCCCTATATCAGGGAACAGACGATCAGTGACATTGCCACTGTGAACACACACCTCTCCCCGTTCTTCAGCTCCTGTTACCAATCGCGGGACACCGGCGGCGATCGGGTTCGTGGGTCCCGCGTCCACGGTCTGAAGCTCCAGACCGTGTCGCGGGCGTGCTCCCGCGGTGCGCACGCGACCCACGGCTGGGCACTTAAAGAGGACGTACAGGTACGTGCCTGTGCCCAGCCGTGCCATTCTGCTGATGTAAATGTGCAGAAGGCGGTCCTTAAGTGGTTAAAGACACGAACATGAAAAATTAAAAGTGCTCATTTTATAGGCTTATATGAAAGTTATTTCCATAAAAAG
This sequence comes from Rana temporaria, assembly GCF_905171775.1. NCBI lineage: Eukaryota > Metazoa > Chordata > Amphibia > Anura > Ranidae > Rana > Rana temporaria. The sequence goes on from NC_053493.1 coordinate 227,250,608, forward strand.
TGTATGTGGACCCAGGTACTCCCCCAGGGGACATGTATCAATGCAAAACTATCGGGTTTTTTTCTGGAGCAGTGATTTTGAGAATGCTTAAAATGAAAGTCTGTCCAAAGTATTTTACAGTCCTACAGCAAAATGACATTTCTTAATGAAGAAATGTCATTTAAACTTGCTTGCAGCTGTAATGTATTGCTGACTCCCAGTAATATAGATAGAAATCAAGGAAAAATGTCTTATGTGCCCCCAGTCCATACCAGGCCCTTTGGGGACTGGTATGGACTGTGTCTATGCACAGCTGCACCAGATTTTACACCCTCTAGTTTTATTAAATCAACCCTACTGCTTTCAGAAGAGATGGAAAGCTCATGTTTACTACTTAACCACTTGCCGACTGCCTCACGTACATATACATAGACAGAATGGCATAGGCAGGCAAAGCAACGTGCAGGTACGTTGCTTTAAATCTGCTACCTAGCGGGCTCTGTGACTGTGCCCATGGGACCCGCAGACTTGATGTCTGCCGGAGTTTCGCGATTGTGTCACTGAGCGGCAGAACGGGGAGATGCCTATGTAGACAAGGCATTTCCCTTTTCTGCCTTGTGACAGGACACTGATCTACTGCTCCCTGTCATCGAGAGCAGTGATCAATGTCATGTCAATGGTAGCCCAGTCCCCACACAGTTAGAATCACTCCCTAGGACACACTTAACCCCTTCCTCGCCCCCTAGTGGTTAACCCCTTCCCTGCCAGTGTCATTTACACAGTAATCAGTGCATTTTTATAGCACTGATTGCTTTATAAAATACAATGGTCCCAAAATAGCGTCAAAAGTGTCCGATGTGTCCGCTATAATTTTGCAGTCATGATAAAAATTTCTGATCGCTGCCATTACTAGTAAAAAAAAAATATAATAAAAATGCCATAAAACTATCCCCTATTTTGTAGATGCTGTAACTTTTGTGCAAACCAATCAATATACTGTACGCTTATTGCAATTTTTTTACCAAAAATATGCAGAAGAATACATATGGGCCTAAACTGAGGAAATATATATATATATTTTTTGGGGATATTTATTATAGCAAAAAGTAAAAAATATTGTTTTTTTTTTTCAAAATGGTTTATAGCACAAAAAAATAAATACCACAGAGGTGATCAAAAAACCCCAAAAGAAAGCTATATTTGTGGGAAAAAATCTATAGATATATACTGTATATATATGTATATATATATATATATATATCTATCTATATCTATCTATATATATATATATATATATATATATATATATATCTATCTATCTATCTATCTATCTATCTATCTATCTATCTATCTATCTATCTATCTATCTATCTATCTATCTATCTATCTATCTATATATATATATATATATATATATATATATATATAGATCTATCTATCTATTTATCTATATATCTATATAGATTTATCTATGTAGATATTCAGTAGATATAAATATATCTATATAAGATTTTTTTTTGGTCTAAATATATTTTTTACAGATACAGAAGAAACCATTTTGCTCCCGCCAGAATTTCCTTTTCCTTGTAATATCCTGAGTGCTGAACTGAAATTTTAAACAATGTTATCTTCTTTAATAAAAGGGAGAAGAAAAAAACATGCTATATATAGCAAATAAATAAACAAATGGTGCAAGCACCAACTTTTCTGTGAGATATCAGCACAGTTCCAATACAAAATAGCTTTATAAAGTTGTGCTAAATAAATGAACATAAAAAGTCTACAACCAATGTGCTATAATATTGAAGTGTGATCCTGTGTGTCAACACCACCCCCAAAGGGTGAAAGACTTGCCTATCAAATGATATGGACCTTTCATTACAAAAGGTCACAAGCACTTATGGCTCCATACTAAGCCAGGGCCTTTATAGCTTCAGAGGGTCTTCCAAATTTGCACACCAATTTTCCCGACACAGTTGTCATTGGAGTCACCCAAAACAAAAGAGGCAGAAAAAAAACTCAAGTGCCTGGATCCAATAATCTTCAGAGATCTTTCCCGGTCACAAATGACAGATGAGAGGTAAGCGCAGGGTGTGACCTGCTGACAATGAATGGAGGACACTGGGCTCTGTACTCCTCTTAAAACATTATTGAAACCAGACAATGAGTTTTTTTTCTGCCTTTTATGTTTTGGAGAACTCCAATGACAATGATGTCAGGAAGATTGGTGTGCCAATTTGGAAGACCCTCTGAATCTATAAATGCCCTGGCTGGGTATGGAACCACACGTGCTTGTGATCTTTTATAATGAGAGGTCCATATACTTTGGTAAGCGAGTCTTTCAGCCTTTGATGGAAGCATTTTTTTTTCACAGTGCATTCCTTAGCAACTAGCTATCCTTACATTCAGCTGTCAGTGGGGAACCCAGCTGACAACTCGTGACTCATTTGGTTGTTAAGGATGTGGCGGACGGTTTCCCAGTCCATTCCTTAGCAACTAGCTATCCTTACATTCAGCTGTCAGTGGATAACCCTGTTGACAGCTGATGAATCATAGGTCTTTAAGACGCAGGCAGGTGCCAGCTCCTAACAGATGCACAAACAGAACATTTGTCTGTTGAGATTCATTTAGGTCCGCTGCCATTTTTTAGTCAATGGATGTTTTAAAAAAATGGATGTTAATATAGGCTAATGCCAGCGGGTGTCAACAGATGATCATCCGCTGACATCCGCCATCCACTTGCCTATGAGACTACATGGGTGTCCATTTTTCCTCCCTCAATGGACAGAGCAAAAACGGACAAACTGTACGCCCATGTAAAAGGACCCTTACAAGTAGAGGACCAAAGTGGCAAACAGAAGCAGTGCACTGCTAATATATACCACCATGAAAATTGGTGCAGATAAAAGGTTAATTGATTTACTGCAAATACATCTTTTAGGAAGGAAACGGGGGCGCAAAAGCATTTTTAAAACAAGTTCATTTTGAAATCATTGATTTTACATGTCACTTCTGAAACATCCTTTATACAGAGGTCATAAACAAATGTAAACAGAATACTGTACTCCAAAAAAGTGGTCAGACAGAATCAAAGCAATCTATGTTATCCATTCAAATAGATCCAAAAGTATTGTGTAAATTATTAAGTAATAACAATCTGGCATGACCTTTTTAACTGTTATGATTCCATCCTGTGTTTTCTTGTCTGTGATGATTTCAAAGTAGTCTTTAGCATCTCTATCAATAACTGTGTATTTGATCTCTGCATTTTTACCCACGTCATCGTCATTGGCTTTTATTCTTCCAATTGCTGTTCCTACAGCAGCAGACTCCAGTGACATAAACTGGTAAATGCCTAAAATGTAACAAAACATTTTTTTAACTAAAATTCTTAACAACAATAGCAACATGTACAGCCACAATCAGTATTTTTTGTCTTCTAATATAAAATAATCATTAATACAATCTTTATTTCTTGTAGGCTAATAGTATGGGGCTGTAAACCTACAATATTAATTACATTTTAAAATACATATTTTTTTTTTTTATATACAGTATGTCTTAGTTGTGTTTTTGCAAGCAAAGTGTAACAAAACAGAAATTGAAAATTGAGAACAAAACACATACTTATTAGAGTGTATGTATTACCATATATAGCCAAAACATTCCTTTACTTGGAATTCGATAGGGAAGGATTATGCCACGTACACACAATCGTTTTTTCCGATGAAAAAAGTCAGATGGACTTGTTTTATCAGAAATTCCGATCGGAGTAAAAAAATAGAACATGTTTTAAATTCTTCAGATGGAAAAAAAATCAGATGGGAAATTCCAATCGTCTGTGTGGAAGTCCGTCGGAGAAAAATCCATGCATGCTCAGAATCAAGTCGATGCATGCTCGGAAGCATTGAACTTCATTTTTCTCGTCTCGTTTTGGATGGTCGGAATTTAGTCTGACAGTGTGTATGCAAGACTGCTTGAAAAAAAAATTCCGATGAAAAAATCCATCGGATTTTAGACCATCGGATACTCCGATCGTGTGTACGTGGCATTAGAGTCCCTATCAAGTTTTGTATTATTTTCTTGTTCCTTTTAGGTAGAGTCACCCTTTCTGTCAGCTTTGGTGTCTTTTCCACAAGTGACACCTGTTCTAGAGACAACTGTCTAAGAGGGGGATTCCATATGCTTTGTAGAAATTTGCTCTCACTTTTTGTTGTGCCTTCAAGACAGAAAGTGAGAAAAATCTACTCTATGGACAACAGTGAAAAAACAAAAACAAATGGCATAACTAGAAAAATGTTTTGGCTATACATAAATATTAAGAAATCTTGTTCTTTGAATACCATGCAGGCTGCCCCATTGTCCTGCTTACCTGTCTCTAAGTGGCATAGAATAAGCATGCAGCAAGTAAAGTCAAACACAGTTAGTAGTCATGATCTATTTACTTGTTCTGCAGTAGGGATTTAGCAAGATTTGGAGCCACTGGTTAATCTTTACTTTTGTGGGGAAAATAGCAAAAAAATAGCAATTAAAGAAAAAATAATATAGCGTATATAATCATGACACAAGTTATATTGTAATTGAATGTTATTTAAAATTACCTTTCCTTTTCAATCTGCAGCTCTGTAATTTTCTGCAAAATACAATGCAATATGGCTACCTGGAGTTGTTCAGTGCACAGCATGTGTACAGAACTCCCCCCAGAAACATAATTTGCTTGTGTGATTAATACATTTATTATCCCAGAAGTCTGCAATAAGATACAAGTGAGATTTCAGGCATACCCTGCAACAAAAATGTCATTTTTGGTGACATACTGCCAATAGGAAATCACGTCAAAAGTGATGCAGACCGAGCAGCTTTCCTCATTAGTGTCCTGCAGGTGCTGCAGCTGATTGATAATTATGAAAACCCTCTCATTAAACTCACTTTCCCACATGGACAAACACACAGGAAATAATTCAGAATAGCAAAAGGTTGGAATCTGCAGCATAGTGTCAGGGAAGAAACTGGAGAAGAACTGGCAGATATACCAATACCTGTTATGGCCGCACTAATCCGCGCATGCGCCTTAGCAATCGGCGCGTAGCGGCGATTGCTGGCCTATATAAGGACTTAAACTGCTCTCATAAATTGCTGGATTATCGTCATCTCTGTATTATGTGTTTCTTGCTACTGTTTGATTACCTGTTACCGACCTGGCTTATCCTGACCTGCCCTGGCTTCTCTCCTGGCTCTGAATCCTGCTTGTTTCACGGACCTGCTCCTTGCCTGTTCTAGATTGTCTTCCTGTCTTTGACCCCGGATTGATCACAACTACACCTCCTGCCTCTGACTGCTCTCCTGTGTGTAACCCCCGGCCTGGCTTTTGAAGACGTCTCTGCTGATCCATCTGCTAAGATCCGCCAGTACCTTCAGGGAATCATTGGCTGTGACCACCTTCTCTGCTCTGGGGAGTCCGCTTCTGGAACCATCAGACAGCTTAATTGGCAGGCAACCTGTGCATCTCTGGGCAGAGCACCCTCTGTCTCCAACTCCAGGGGTACTCTGCTCTCAGCCTGGTACGTGACACATAGCTTGTTAAAATTCTTGTAATGTACATTGATCACCCAGAGGGGAATGTTTTTTTCTCTTAACAAAAGGGGAGTTACTCTTTAATTTGAATGATGATTGCACACTTTGTTTATCCCAGTGAAACCCCTGCATCATCATGTGTTTGTACCCATCAGCTATCATTCTAATGCAGAAATTACATTTCCACAGATGTATCCCATAATTGATAGCCAGCACAGGTGACAAGCCTTAGGAGCTCTTGTATATACCACTTTCATTATGCAGAAAAGCTAGTTACTTCCATGCACATTGATTGCTTTAACAGATTTTACCTATGTTTAAATTAGTGAACTAAGAACTGCTCTCTGTGGGTGGGCAAAAAATGGCATCATAAAAATGAATGCATTTTATTTTAATATATGTTTTATTGTTTTACATCATAATTAAACTAAATTAAATTTTCTCTGTAATGGACTTGGTCATAAAGAGAAGAAATGGTTCTTATACTATATTTCTACATTTTTCAAAGAGCCCAGTTTTAGACTGTGAATCTTAGCTAATATAAACATCTGTATGCAGGGCAGAAAAAGTGAGGAAATACTCTTGTGGTAACCAACAGTGTCAACAAAGTGTGTGTATATATAGATCTATATCTATATCTATAGATCTATATCTATATCTATATCTATCTATCTATCTATCTATCTATCTATCTATCTATCTATCTATCTATCTATCTATCTATCTATCTATATATATATATATGGGTTATGTTTGATCACCTACATTATACAGTATGTGTCCTCACATTCCATGCATGGTTATAAAGCAAATTACTGCATTACTCCTCATCTAACCCAAACTTGCATATGAATATATACGTGCACAAAAACATAAATTACTCAATGCACAAACATAAAATAAATCATTCCTTTAACCAACAAAATATATATGCACAGATGTGACAACAAAGGGCCAGATTCCCAGAGCAAGTACACCGGCGTACTTTCAAATTTGCTGCGTCGTATCTTTAGTTTGAATCCTCAAACCAAGATACGACGGCTTCTGGCTTCGATCCGACAGGTGTACGGCTTTGTACGCCTTCGGATCGTAGGTGCAATACTTTGGCGCCCGCTGGGTGGAGTTTGCGTCGTTTTCCGCATCGGGTATGCTAATTCGCTTTTTCCGTCAATCCACGAAGGTACGCATTCTCTTACGTCGTCGCTAGTCGGCTTTTCCCGGCGTATAGTTAAAGCTGCTATTTCGTGGCGTATAGATAGACTTGCCATGTTAAAGTATGGCAGTCGTTCCCGCGTCAATTTTTTTTTTTTTTTTTGCGTAAGTCGTCCGTGAATAGGAAAGCTTGTAATACTTGCCTGTTAAGCAGTGAGTGGAATATGTTCCTATTAGTTATATTGGGATTCCTGTTCCTTATTTTCCCCACTGGAGGGAGCCTTAATATCTTTGCTTAAATCGTTTTCATATTATGTTTAATATATTCTGATCCACTAGAGGGAGTCAGTGTATTAACATTACATATTACATATTAAATAATCTCTCTTTTTTTCATATACTTATGTTCGATGCTATTTCCAAAGGATTCATGCATTTTTTATATTGTAGTTCTATTTGTGGTTTAGTATCCACCCGGAAGTGCCGATCAGCGCGCATCCGCACCCCTATTAAAGTCACCATCACCCACGGCACTTCCATACCTATGACTAAGTAGCGTTGATCTGCTACGCAACGCGTCAGGTGAAGGAAAGTGCCGTCGGTGACGTCAGCGGAGATCTGCTACCTTGTATACAACACTCGTTGCATGCCGTTTTAAAACCTAGTAAATGTGAGTGTAATATTGGTTGAATTGTTTTATTAAAATCTTGTTGAACATATTACACTATGGAGCTTGCATTTACTTTCATGTGAGTGGTCTGGAGTTAACCCTTTGTTGGACGTTTTGGAGTGACCCATAGCTTCCTTGGATTAAGAGTGTGCATTGCTGAAATCCTTAAATTACATCTAACAGGCTGGTTTAACCTGTTCTGAGGTGAGAGGCTAGAATTATCTTCACGTTTGGGTCTGCACTAACTACACTGGAGTATCGTGCGGTGGATTGCAGCACTTATTTATTCATTTGCTTTAAAACACTATTTGCACTTTTTTGGAAAAGTTTGGACTTGCACTTTATTATAAGTATTTTTGCACCTTTTTTCTGAACTTTTTATCAAAAGCTGAGATTGACTTGGAACACTACATAAACTTGAAATTATCATTATTATTAATATTTTTTTATATTTTTTATATTTTTTTGCATATAATATTTTTTATTTGAACGTATTCATTCACAATTATTGATGTTTGCTTTTTAACACTATTTATCACCTAGAGGTTACACTGTGTGCTTTTGGATTTTTTTATGGAAATTATCACTCACGTTATCACTGTTTGGTGACATTATTGGATTGTTATTAATGAATTGACTATCAAAAAATATTTTTAGTCTCTATCTTAATTCTATTAATTCTCACTATTTCCACCTTGCACATCTCAATGTAGATGCTTTGAAGGTATTGGAAAAAAGGAGTGGAACATATATATTGGATTTAATGATCATTATCCATACGTTGCTGTGCGATATTTGGCATTACAGTTATTTATTTATTTTAACTGGCAAGCGCCTCTACATACCCCCCTTTTTACATATGTCTTTTGGTGCGTGAGCACTATTTTGGTAGTGGCTGCTGCTTTTATACATTTTAGCTGTTAATTTATAGATATTTATGGTTAGGTTGGTTTTGCGCATTAGTTCCCCCCTTACACACGTAACTCACGTCTAAGTTAAAAAAATTACATTGGTGCAACGTCATTTCGCGCAAAGCACGGCGGGAAAATTCGAAATGGAGCATGCGCATTTCAATCGGCGTGGGGACGCGCTTCATTTAAATGAATCACGCCCCAACTGCTCAATTTGAAATACGCGCCGAGAAATACACTACGCCGCCGTAACTTACGGCGCAAAATCTTCCTGGATTCGACTTAGAGCCAGGTAAGATACGGCGGCATAGCGTATCTCTGATACGCTGCGCCAGGGCAATTCTATGTGAATCTGGCCCAAAGTCTCTAATTTGTGAGTTGTGACACTAAATTAAATATTCATACACTTTAAAATGGTTCTAAAGGTATAAGGTTTTTTTTTTTTTTTTAACCATATTGCATTCTCTGCATTAACCACTTGACCTCCAGAAGGTTTTATCCCCTTCAGTGCAATGGTATGTTTTGCTATTCAGCACTGTTAACTGGAAATTGATTGGTCATACAACACTCTATGCAAATTGAATTTATATATATATATATATATATATATATATATATATATATATATATATATATATATATATATATATATATATATATATATATATATATATATACTGTATCATGGCAAGTCGGTAAGGAGGAATTTTTACTGATTGGTGGAGGCCTCATCACAAGTTTTTGGACACGTTTATTTCATCTGTTTTTTGGATTTTTGCACAGAGCACTGGTGTTTAGCATTTATTGTTTATTACTCAAGCACCTATGGACTTTATTTTTAGTTTTTAGGATTTCATTTTCATTTATGTATTGGTTAGTAATTTATTTAATTGCATTAATTGGCATGAGATTGCTTTCAATATAGTAACTGATGCTTTTTAAAATTGGACACATTAGTTTTTTATTATCATATGCTATTAGTCACATATTAGTTTGTTACTAGCCTGTTTTTCGGTATTATACATTTTGGTGATTGGATTTTCCTTAACCCCCCTGGCGGTATTCCCGAGTCTGACTCGGGGTGAGATTTTTTTGCTATGATCGGTAACCCCGAGTCAGACTCGGGCTCGCCTCGCTGAATCCACAGGCATGGTTTACTTACCTTGTCCCTGGATCCAGCGATGCCACCGCGCTGTGTGAGCGAGCGGGTCCTCGCTCGATTCACACAGTGTCCTCCTGTGCCGCCGATCTCCGTTCCCTGCAACGTTACGATGCACGGGAGCGGAGAACGGCCCCAAATTAAAAAAAGTAAACAAACACAATACATACAGTATACTGTAATCTTATAGATTACAGTACTGTATGTAAAAAATACACACCCCCCTTGTCCCTAGTGGTCTGCCCAGTGCCCTACATGTACTTTTATATAATAAAAACAGTTCTTTCTGCCTGCAAACTGTAGATTGTCCATAGCAACCAAAAGTGTCACTTTATGTCAAAAATGGTTTTAGAGCAGCTAGAAAACAGCGATAATAAATTATAATCACTTGCAGAATTGTGCGATAGCGATTTGTGGGGAAATTCGTCATAAAAAAATAAAAGTAATGACAGCGACAATTCTGCAACTGAGCAAATTCCAGTGATTTTGAGTTGATTATATTATTGAATAATTTTTATTATAATTATATTATTATTTGTTATAATTATTTATAATTATTTATTATATTATAATTTATAATTTTGTTTTTAAAACAAATTCATACCCGGGATGCCTACTAGACTCTTCTTTGGTCAGATTTAAGTGAGTTATTCCTAAGAATTACAGGCCTACAGTATAAAAACGCCAAATTTCCTTGCAAATAATGGTACCGCTTTCAGCACCTAAAATCTGAAAGAATCATACCACCAGGGAGGTTAATTAATATTCACATTACATGGTTAGGGGGAAGCACAATTTATTTTAATTTTCATATATTCTTCTGTACCAATTGTTTACATGTTAATTGCAGCTCTCAACTGAACAAACTATAAACTTAGTTTTAGAGTTGTTTTTTTCTTTTAGCATCTTTTAGCACAGTTTTTCTAATTTTTCCATATGTAAACTTAAAATGAGGGTCGTTTGGGTAGTTTCTGTTGCGATTATGATTTAAAAAGAGTAAACACAGTTGATTGATAATAAATGGCTTCAGCCAAACACTAACCATGAGTGAAAAAAATGTTCTTGTACTATCATTCATATTCTCCGAAAAATGGCCAAGAAATCAAATTCTGACAGGGTATGTAAACTTATAAGCACAACTCTGTATATATACAGTACAGACCAAAAGTTTGTACACACCTTCTCATTCAAAGAGTTTTCTTTATTTTCATGACTATGAAAATTGTAGATTCACACTGAAGGCATCAAAACTATGAATTAACTCATGTGGAATTATACATAACAAAAAAGTGTGAAACAACTGAAAATATATTTCATATTCTAGGTTCTTCAAAGTAGCCACCTTTTGTAGCAGACACATCTCTAGAACTAAGAGGAGACTGTGTGAATCAGGCCTTCATGGTAGAATATCTGCTAGGAAACCACTGCTAAAGAAAGGCAACAAGCAGAAGAGACTTGTTTGGGCTAAAGAAGACAAGGAATGGACATTAGACCAGTGGAAATCTGTGCTTTGGTCTGATGAGTCCAAACTTGAGATCTTTGGTTCCAACCCCTGTGTCTTTGTGCGACGCAGAAAAGGTGAACAGATGGACTCTACATGCCTGGTTCCCACCGTGAAGCATGGAGGAGGAGGTGTGATGGTGTGGGGGTGCTTTGCTGGTGACACTGTTGGGGATTTAATCAAAATTGAAGGCATACTGAACCAGCATGGCTACCACAGCATCTTGCAGCGGCATGCTATTCCATCCGGTTTGCGTTTAGTTGGACCATCATTTATTTTTCAACAGGACAATGACCCCAAACACACCTCCAGGCTGTGTAAGGGCTATTTGACCAAGAAGGAGAGTGATGGGGTGCTGCGCCAGGTGACTACCTCTTGAAGCTCATCAAGAGAATGCCAAGAGTGTGCCAAGCAGTAATCAAAGCAAAAGGTGGCTACTTTGAAGAACCTAGAATATGAAATATATTTTCAGTTGTTTCACACTTTTTTCTTATGTATAATTCCACATGTGTTAATTCATAGTTTTGATGCCTTCAGTGTGAATCTACAATTTTCATAGTCATGAAAATAAAGAAAACTCTTTGAATGAGAAGGTGTGTCCAAACTTTTGGTCTGTACTGTATCTATATATATATATATATATGTTCAAATATTGAAGATTTGCTTCACACAATAGATTTCCAGAGAGAATATTTGACTATGCTTGCTACAGTAGGTGACCGCGATATTGTGTCAATATCGCTCCCTTTCTCGGCGAGATTGACCACCTACGAGCCCCATCGCGGGAGCCAGTGCCGAGCTAGCTTGCCGCGATGGAGACAAAGCCGTCATAGAAGCGACGGGAGATCTGACTTGGATTCCCGCCAATTCTACATGTGTGCGGCGTTTGTTATGAATCCTGAGGGGGAACTCCCTGCCGGATTTTAAATAAAAAGGAGGATACCGGGCCCTTAGGTCTGGTATGGGTTGTAAGGAGACCCCCCCTACGCCAAAAAAACGGCGTAGGGGGTCCCCCTACAATCCATACCAGACCTGTATCCAAAGAACGCTACCCGGCCGGCCAGGAAAGGAGTGGGGATGAGCGAGCGCCCCCCCCCTCCTGAGCCGTACCAGGCTGCATGCCCTCAACATGGGGGGGTTGGGTGCTCTGGGGCAGGGGGGCGCACTGCGGCCCCCCCACCCCAGAGCACCCTGTCCCCATGTTGATGAGGACAGGGCCCCTTCCCGACAACCTTGGCCATTGGTTGTCGGGGTCTGCCCATCATGCTCCGGTACCTACCCACGTGACACCTACCCACATGGGTAGGTACCGGAGCATGATGGGACTGTGAGGCCTATATAAGTCAGATGCAAACCGCCCACATGTCATTGCAGCGAGAAGAGGCGACGTGTCAACATCGGGAGAAGGCAGAAGAAGAGAAGAAGAAGACGTCACAGCACAGAAGAAGAAGAAGACGTTCAGCCCTGAAGGAGAAGGCACCGGACAGCGGGAGGAAGAACCGGGGTGCGCCGAGTCAACAGCGGAGAGCGGCGAACATAGAAGAAGACCCCCAGAGAGTGGAGAAGACCCCCCCGGATAGCGGAAAAGACCCCCCGGATAGCGGAAGAAGAAGCCCCCCTGAGAAGCACACCACCCCCCGCCGAAGACGTTGGAGGAAACCCGCCGGGGGGTGGGCGCTTTTATAAAAGAAACCCCCCCGGCGGTGGAAGAGAACCAGACGGTGGCGAAGAAGAGCGGCCCCCACCCGAAGACATCATAGAAGAAGCCCCCCCCCCTGGTGAAAGAGCTAAAGAAGACGGGGGGACCTCCGGAGCAGACTAATAAATTATTTTAAAAACCCTTGTGTCGTGTTTATTAACTTTAACATTTTTCCTCCAGGTGAATGGGTAGGGGTAAGATGTACCCCATATCCATTCACTTAGGGTGGGGGGCCGGTATCTGGGGGCCCCCTTATTAAAGGGGGCTCCCAGATTCCGATAAGCCTCCCTCCCGCAGACCCCGACAACCAACGGCCAGGGTTGTCGGGAAGGGGCCCTGTCCTCATCAACATGGGGACAGGGTGCTATGGGGTGGGGGGGCCGCAGTGCGCCCCCCTGCCCCAGAGCACCCAACCCCCCCATGTTGAGGGCATGCAGCCTGGTACGGCTCAGGAGGGGGGGCGCTCGCTCATCCCCACTCCTTTCCTGGCCGGCCGGGTAGCGTGCTTTGGATACGGGTCTGGTATGGATTGTAGGGGGACACCCTACGCCGTTTTTTTGGCGTAGGGGGGGTCTCCTTACAACCCATACCAGACCTAAGGGCCCGGTATGCTCCTGAGGGGGGAACCCATGCCGGATTTTTATTTAAAATCCGGTGGGGAGTTCCCCCTCAGAATGCATACTAAACGCCGCACACGTGTAGAATTGGCAGGAATCCAAGTCGGATCTCCCGTCGCTTCTATGACGCGCTTGCTGGAATGTGCTTTTACTATTCCAGCGAATGCGAGATGTCGGCACCCTGTCGCCGAGAATCAGCGCGATGCCGTCGTGCTAAAAACACATTCTTGGCGGCAGGTACTGTATTAGACATGTGCACTGCCAAAAAAATCGTTTTTTTAGTTTATGTTATTTTCGTTTTTTTTATTTTTTCGGAAATTCGGGAAATAAAAACAAATCGTTTTTGTTTCATTCGTTTTTTTTATTTTTTCGGAAATTCGTAATATCGTAAATTCGGGAAATTCTCGACTCTACTGAGGCGCTTTGCGGCGGTGGTTTTTAACCATTTCTCGGGTAAAACCACGCCGATAGCGCTGCAAAATTGACAGTAAAGCACCGCTAAAAATAGCGGCATTTTACCGCCGCCATCGCCCACCCGCCCCAGTAAGAAAGGGGCCTAACAGCCCCCTTTTAGGATGTGCAACATTTCCCTCAACAAGATCCATGATAAAATTATTAAAAGAAAAAAGTAGGATAGTGTGAAAGAAATAAACCAAACACAACTTATAAATATTATAATGCAGTCTATTTAACACTTTAGAATAGCCTTTACTGGCTAGAGAAATCACCTAGGTAAGGTAAACATTGACTACTCTATGCAAGAGCCCAAAGGACTGCAAAAGTGCAAAGAGGACTGCAGTTTAGGCACCGGAGCTGTATACAAATATAGGGGCAGATCCACAGAGATCTGCCCCGGCGCATCGTATCCGAGATACGTTACGCCACCATACCTTACCTGGCTTCAAACCGAATCCATAATGAATTTGCCCTGTAAGTTACGGCGGCATAGCGTATCTCAATCGGCGTAATGGCGCAGAATTCAAATCGGCGATTAGGGGCGTGTTTCATTTAAATGAAGCGCGTCCCCGTGCCGAATGAACTGCGAATGCGCCGTCCCTAAATTTCCCGCGTGGATTGCGCTAAATGACGTCGCAAGGACGTCATTTTTTTAACATAGACGTGAATTACGTCCATCCCGATTCACGGACGACTTACGCAAACAAATTTTTTTTTCGAAATAAACGCGGGAACGACGGCCATACTTAACATGGCAGGTCTAACTATATGCCACGAAATACCAGCTTTAACTATACGCCGGGAAAAGCCGACTAGAGACGACGTAAAGGAATGCGCCAGCCGCTCGTATGTTCGTAGATTGTCGGAAATAGCTAATTTGTATACTCGACGCGGAAAACGACATGAATGAATGAACGACATGAATGCCACCCATCGGACGCCGAAGAATTCCATCTTAGATACGAAGGCGTACAAAGACGTAAGCCTGTCGGATCTAACCCAGATGCCGTTGTATCTTGTTTTGAGGATTCAAAACAACGATACGATGCGGGTAATTTGAAAGTACGGCGGCGTATCAGTAGATATGCTGGCGTACTCGCTCTGTGGATCTGCCCCACAGAATATAGGAATTATGTCTTCACACATAGTTATAAAGCGTCCTCCTGGGTGTACATCAAGTGCCATATTATGGATAGTACATGTGGCAGATCACTTGTAGGTCGTCTTTCAAGGAGAAGTACATTTCAATGATCTTTATTTGCATACCAACCAACCAAGGGTTCAGGAGTATGAAATGCACAGCATAGTGTATAAACATCAGGGGTCAGAAGTGCATAAAGCACAGAGCACAGGGGTCAGGAGCGGGTAATGCACAGGGTATAGGGGCAGAAGTGCATAACATACAGAGTGTAGGGCTCAAGAGTGTGCAACACACAGGGTGCAGGGGTCAGGAGTGTGTTATGCACAAAATGCAGGACTCAATACTGCATATCACACAGACTGTCAACATCAGGAATGCAGCCACCATATTTCCTCCTTAGTACAGCTCTCCAGTAAAAATGTCCTCAACAATGTAGCTCTCTCCTAGTACAGATCTACCCCATTGCAGATATCTCCCCCCTCAGTACCCACTCCTCCCAGTACAGATATCCACCAGTATAGGTCCTGCCCAGTATAGCCCTCCCCCTTTAGTACAGCTACTCCCTAGTATAGCTCTACACTTAGGACAATTATCCCACAGATAAAATCTTCCTCCCCTTAGTACAGATTTCATCCTCTTTTAAACATGCTCACCATTCAAACCAGATAGTCCAGGTTACAGGGAAGTCCCTCAGAGGCGTCCCTAGGGGGGGCCAGAGGGGGCCCTGACCCCCCCAACATCATGCTGTGCCCCACCATGTGCCCCCCCCAAAAAAAAAATATATATATATATTTTTTGAAATTTTTGTATTTTGCTCCCCGAGAGGGAGAGCGTCCCCAGTCAGCTCTGCGGGGGATTCCTCCCCTCCCTCTGCTCGCCGACACTGCATAATGCGAGCGCTCACACAACCAGATATTCTAGCCTGGACTGTGTTTAAGTGTGTGCACTGCAGACTGCAGTACACTGTAATCACTGAACTACATTATCTCCATTCCTTCTCTCCCCCCCCCCATCTGTCTCCCTCCCCCTCTCCTGTTCTTTCAAAACATTCACAATTTACGTTCACTTTCAGTTAGGCAGATATTATACGGTGCAAATTTATTTCCTGCATCCACAGATTGCAGGAAAGAAACTTGCATGATTCCCCCATCAACAGACAGTGGTGACGGGAATATCCCTCCTGCCCAGCAATTATATTCTCCCAACAAACAGTGATTATCACTAGTGACTATACAGCAACCACTAGTGATAATTATAAGAGAATCTGCTCATTAATGGTTCAAATCTCAGCCAGTTTCTGCTGAACCAGCTGAGATTTAAACTGACTATGGCTGGTCTTAGCTCTTAGGCAGCCAATACATTGATTAGCACTGTGGAGTGTCGGCTTCCTGGCGGGATTGGGTATGTGGGATTTCAAACACACCCGAGCCCATCTCTATTGGTTGTAGACAGTGGAGCTCCCTTCAGGTTGCTTAGCAGCAGTGGACCCTTCTCTGACATGCTGATCGGGATGCAATCCAGGTGATGCTCTTAGTCAAATCCTAGTCATAAATATCAGTGATTTTATTGATAAAAGCCCACACTTTACAGGCATAGAGCCCACACTTTACAGGCATAGAGCCCACATGGCTGCTGATCATACGGTTGATTATATTTATGTGGTTGTACTCTTGATGCTAATAAATACTGTGTTTATTAGATCTGACTGGGAGCATCACCTGGATCACATGCCGATCAGCATGTCAACAGAGAAGGTTATACAGCATTACTGCTGCTAGGTGACCAGCTGGGGGCTCGGCTCTCTATAACCAATAGTGCCAGCCTTCCCCTGCATGCACCCATAATGTCACCAGCACTAGGTCCTAATAGACTGCCGCTGCTGCCAAGGAGACAGATGCCAGACCAGTGCTGTAAATAGCAGGGACATGACAGCTGGGGATCCCCACTGTGGCAGAACACCAGGGCCCGGTGGCAAGACAACCTTTGCAACAATGATAGTTCTCCCACTGCTTTGGACCCTTATATTTTCTTGGTGTGCTGGTGACATATATCTCTTGTTTTCTGCCACCCTGGGGGGCCCCAGTATAGTAGGAAGGGAGCTCACTGCAGAACAGAAAGGGCCCGTTGTGGGATCGTAGTAAAGGGCCCCAGGATATATATATATATATATATATATATATATATAAATATATATAATTGCATTTTATAGTTGGCCCCCCTACTTTTGTCCCTGTCCCCCCCTAAATATGAAAGCTGGAGACGCCACTGCTCACAGGAAGTTGCAGCTTTATTTTCTCTTTATATTTAACTATGTATCCATTTTTAGCACATAATTTATCACATACTGTATCAGATAGTGCAGTAATTTTAAATTTTTACACATACTAACTTACACGCAGCCTCCGCTCACAAATTAAGGTCTTGCGTGAGACCCACACTCTTCATTTTTTTCAGAAAACTTTGCTCTGCCACACATACCAATCTTGTACATTTGGTTATATGCTACAATCTCCAAAAGTTGTAATAAATATCTAAACGGGTCACTTATTTCATCAGTGTACACACAATGAGCAGGCTTTAGTTCATAGATTAAAGAATTAAAAAATACTTCTAAATTTCAGATTTTAAAAATGTGGTCACTGTGTATACATAAACATTACAAAACAAATTCATTCATTTAAATCAATTGTTTAAAACCAAAGCGGTAAAGAGGAAACTGTGGAATATATCTGTATTCAGCAACTGAACCTTGAGGATGTACACATTTCAACATCTGGCTGTATATTGTTTAGGATCAAAGAAAAGTGTCTGCCCCATCTGTCTCTAATCATTTGTAAGGTGGCATCGGTTGTGTACTGAGCATATTATCAGACAAGTTTAGACTTAACAAAAAGCTTTACACTCATAATTGTACAAACCTATGTGATATCACAATCTTTTCTTGCAATGGTACCTACAGTATTATTCAATTTTCTCCTTCTAAATGCTGCTTGGGTATCTGAAAAATCCAGGTTTTTGGATTATAGGAAAGCAAACATTGCCCATTTCCACAACGGCATACTTGGGGCCAGATTCACAAAAGAGATACGACGGCATATCTCCTGATACGCTGTTGTATCTCTGTCTCTAACTATGCGACTGATTCATAGAATCAGTTATGCATAGCTAGCCCTAAGATCCGACAGGTGTAATTGTTTTACACTGTCGGATCTTAGGATGCAATACCGCGGCCGCCGCTGGGTGGAGTTGGCGTCGTATTCCAGTGTTGGGTATGCAAATTAGCAGTTACGGCGGATCCAAAACAGATTTTCGCATTCGCTACGTCGTCCGTAGTCAAGTTTCCCGTCGCAATTTTAGTCGTTATTTGACCTGCCCTAAATTTACACAGAAATCGTATTGCTGTCTAAAGTATGGCCGTCGTTCCCGCGTCGAAATGTAAAAATTAACGTCGTTTGCGTAACACGTCCGGGAATACGGAAGTACGCTACGCGCGTCGCCGTTCAAAAAAATTACGTCACTTCGCGCAAAGCAAGGCGGTAGTTACGAAACGGAGCATGCGCAGTAGGTCCAGCGCGGGAGCGCGCCTAATTTAAATGGCACACCGCCGGCATAGTTTTTATCGCAAGTGCTTTGTGAATCAGGCACTTGCAATGAAAACTTGCGGCGGCGTTACGTATCTACGATAAGTTACGCCGCCGCACTTCTACCTGAATCTGGCCCTTGGTGCCTGAGAGGTTAGGGATTGGGAATTGGGGCAGGTTGTTTGAAATAACATTTTTCCCAATACGCTTTTCAAAATACACTTACAATATGATTGTAAATTTCCATTTTGCTTTCCACCACAACATTACATACACAACTATTTTAACTTCTTTACAAATCATAGTATGCAGAAGGAGTGCACAGACATAATAGGCAACCCAAAAGCCAACAGAAGGACCTCACGTGGCAGGATGACAAAACTGCTGCTAATTATAAGGCAGTGGTTTAGAGTTGTCAGCACAGGAAATTCTGTTATTGGCAGTATCTCTAGGTAAGAAATTTGCAGCAGATTCACAAATAGTATGTGTTACAAAAACTGTACATAGTGGAGTTGATTTACTAAAACTGGAGAGTACAAAATCTGGTGCAGCTCTGCATGGTAGCCAATGAGCTTCTAACTCCAGCTTGTTAAATTAAACTTTGACAAATAAAACCTCAATGCTGAATGGAATCTATGCAGAGCTGCACCAGATTTGGTACTCTCCAGATTTAGTAAATCAGCCCCAGTGAGTCATGATGCCTTGCATACTGAAAAATAGATTTTGGATTTACATACACGTTAAGAACAGTTTGGTATGATTTCCTGTAGCTCTATATTCAAACCATACTTTGTTATTTGCTAATGTAGTTTCCACCAATTATCTCTGCTAGTGAAACTTTACCTTGCCAGGTATGGGCTGAGATTCATGTAAAAAAATGCATTTTTGTGCCACAGTTCTGCTTTAAACAAACATTAGTTTCAGTAGTACAGCAGATTAAAGAAGATACTTGTGCTCGAATGGTAGGGGTACAATGTACAATGTACCCATTACCAATTAACATTGGGGGGTGGGATCTGGGGGTCTTCTTGTTAAAGGAGACTTCCAGATTCCAATAAGCCCCCCACCCGCAGACCCATACAACCACTGGGCAAGGGTTGTGGGGATGAGGCCCTTGTCCCCATCAACATGGGGACAAGGTGCTTTGTGGTGGGGGGCGGAGCCACCCCTGCGACAAAGCACCCAACCCCCCCCATGTTGAGGGCATGTGGCCTGGTACGCTTCAGGAGGAGGGGCGCTCTCTCGTCCCCATCTTTTCCTGCAGCCTGCCAGGTTGCCAGGGTCTGGTATGTATTTTTGGGGGGAACCCTATGCCATTTTTTTTTTATTTTGGTGCAGGGTTTATCTAATATCCATACCAGACCTGAAGGGCCTGGTATGGAATTTGGGGATACCGCCACACATTTTTTTTATTTTGGTTCACGGTTCCCCTTTATATTCATACCAGACCCAAAGTGCCAGGACAAGGCTTTTATGTATACCGTAAGCAAATCGTAACATAAACAATAATAAATAAAGTGACTGGTATCAAGGTGCAAAGTGCTTATATAAAAAGCTAATAACACTGTGATAAATATCCTTAATATACGCCGTGTACAAAAATAAGCTGTGCAAAAATGCAAGATCAAAATGCAGAATCAGTAAAACGACTTCCTGTGCAAAGTGCAAATAACCTGTGCAAAATGCAATAAATTTGCAAAATGAATCAAAGTAGAACTTGTGCCAACTGCAATTCTACTGTATAGAGTCCAAAGTGTGCAAAATGCAATCAAACTGTAAACAGACTGCAATTAATTATTTTCTTCTTTGTGCAAATAAGTATTCCGATGTGCAAAAAAACAACAAGGTGCTGGAGAGATAGGAATCTCTTCTTCGTGCAGAAACACACACTAGTGAAAGTGGCCTTTTACCTTGCGGTAATGAGACAACCGCATATATGTATACACTTGTAATGACTGTTTCTTCCTTGTATTCTTGGACCAATATGGGTCTGTACTTGTCTTTGTCTCTCAGTGGAAGCAAGGAGAGCAATAAAAAATAAAGGGGGTTCCGGATGGTGTAGTATTTCTTAACCAGTATGTAGTTAATTATTCAAACAATAAGGGTACTCACATAACATAAACAAACAATAAAACATATCTCCACGAGAGGCGAGCTTGTTAGTCTACGTCAGTCTGAGTGCCTTTCTGTCCCTATGTGTGGCATCACTTGTCACGTGACTTCATCAGGGGATGATGGGAAGGCACACAAAAATTCTTTAAATAGTCTCTATCATTGACTATAATGGGCGGCCATTTTCTTGTAGCTCAATGTGAAAACAGCATAGCAGACATTTTCCGAGAGACCATGTATGTGTATAAGCGAGGCCATTTTCTTGGTTATAAAGCACTGTGAGGCATGGCCGTATAGCAGGGAAACAGGGAAATATAATTGCTATACAAGCACAGCCATTAACTTGGTTATATAGTACTATGGAGCGCTGCTATAACAAAAGGGGTAATATACTGCCAGCAGGGGAATGTGTGCTTGGGCTAAAGACTAAAAGCCTGATGCATAACAACTTTTTCTTAGACAATCTGCTCATTGATTATGGACTAAGAACAACATATGATCTACTTGAAGGGGAACTCAATTATTAAAATATAGGTGAAGGATAAAAGGAATATACTTATGGACGAAGACCGGATGGAATAAACATCAGCACTGACGTGTGCATAAATGAACAGTAATCCATATAATCCATAAATATGGCATTAATAAAATAAATAAAATCCATAATATCAAAACATTACTAAGAATTCATAAAATACTAATGTCTCTAAAATGGCCTGGGGAAATATAGGTATGCATATATAAAATGTATAAGCATAAAACGAGGGGGGGAGAGAGAGAGAAAAGAGAGATGGGCATATAAGATATCCGGGCATAATGATACAGATGGAATAGCACACTGAGAAACAAATCTTAAAAAAAAACTAAAATGTGGGAATAGTAATAAGAATAGAAGGTGTTCCAGACTTCTAAAAATCACTAAGGCCGCGTACACACGGTCGGACAAAACCGATAAGAATGGACCGAGGTTCAGTTTCATCGGTCCAAACCGACCGTGTGTATAGCCCATCGGTCTGTTTTCCTTTGGTCCAAAATTTTAAAACATGCTTCAAAATCGAACCGATGGACCGCTGCCCGATCGGTCCAAACCGATGGTTAGTACAGAAAGCATCGGTTCAAAACCTGCGCATGCTCAGAATCAAGTCGACGCATGCTTGGAAGCATTGAACTTCGTTTTATTCAGCACGTCATGTGTTTGACGTCACCGCGTTCTGACCCGATCGGTTTTTGGAACGATGGTGTGTACGCACATCAGACCATCAGGCCACTTCAGCGGTGAACCGATGGAAATGGCCCGTCGGACCATTCTCATTGGTTTGGAACGACCGTGTGTACGCGGCCTAAGAAAGCAGTTGAGGTCCAATTCAATATTCAGGCCTCTAGGCCTGAAGAATGGCCGCCCATTATAGTCAATGATAGAGACCATCTAAAGACAGTTTTTGTGCCTTTCTATCATCCCCTGATGAGGTCAAGTGATGCCACGCGTAGGGTCGGAAAGGCACTCAGACTGACGTGGGCTAACAAGCTTATTGTTTGTTTATGTTATGTATACCCTTTTGGTTGAATAATAAACTACCTACTGGTTAAGAAATACTACACCATCCAGAACCCCCCATTCCACTGATAGACCAAGACAAGTACAGACCCATATTGGTCCAGGAATACAAGGTAGAAACAGTCATTACAAGTGAATACATGTACTGTATGCGGTTGTCTCATTACCGCAAGGCAAAATTCCACTTTCACTAGTGTGTGTTTCTGCATGAAGAAGAGATTCCTATCTCTCCAGCACCTTTTTGTTTCTTTGCTTATCAGAATACTTATTTGCACAAATAAGAAAATAATTCCTTGCAGTCTGTTTACAGTTTGATTGCATTTTGCACACTTTGGACTAGTTTGGACTCTATACAGTAGAATTGCAGTTGGCACAAATTCTACTTTGATTTCATTTTGCACATTTATTGCATTTTGCACAGGTTATTTGCACTTTGCACAGAAATTCGTGTTACTGATTCTGCACATTTGATCTTGCAATTTTGCACAGCTTGTTTTTGTACACGGCGTATATTAAGGATATTTATCAGTGTTATTAGCTATTTATTTAAGCACTTTGCACTTTGATACCAGTCACTTTATTTATTATTGTTTATGTTACGATTTGCTTACGGTATACATAGAAGCCTTGTCCTGGCACTTTGGGTCTGGTATGAATATAAAGGGGAACCGTGAACCAAAATAAAAAAAATGTGTGGGGGTGTCCCCAAATTCCATACCAGGCCCTTCAGGTCTGGTATGGATATTAAGGTAAACCCTGCACCAAAATAAAACAAAATGGTGTAGGGGCCCCCCCAAAAATGATACCAGTCACTTTATTATTGTTTATGTTACAATTTGCTTACCGTATACATAGAAGCCTTGTCCCGGTATTATTAGCATTTATGCACTTTGCACCTTTGATATCAGTCACTTTATTGTTGGACTTATTCCCATTGTATTTACATATGTACAGCTACCTGAAGCAGTATATTCTTTTATCCTGCTGGGAACAGCACAGCACCAACCCCCACTTAATTCTATTCTCCTATGGGTATGGTCTGACCCTTATTTGGTGCTTGCAGCAGTTCCACCCTTTTCCTCTCCTATATGGTAGCACAGGAATAACTATATATATATATATATATATATATATATATATATATATATATATATATATATATATATATATATATATATATATATATATATATATATATATATATATATATATATATATCTATATATCAATAAATTACTATTAACATGTTCCAGTGCTGCAGAGGTGTATGAATCTGAAGGATCTACTCTGACCAGTCTCAGTCTGTAGGAGCATATCACTGTTATATTGATTCATTTTGGCAGGTCACCTGTGGCCAGGTGACAAGTGCACCCCGTTGGGGTCAGGGATGCACCACAGGGTAGTGAACCCTATAGCCGACTGCTGCTATCAGAGAGGAAGTGTGAACCCAAGATCGCCCAGGGCGCGGAGTCTAAGACCCAGCTTTGTGTTCACCAGAGCCTCTAGTGGTGAGGGTGGCCTTCACCGCAGCTGGATCCAGGTCACGACCCCTGGGATCCCCTAAGTCACGCTCCGCAGAGAGAGAGGGGAAGCAGCAAGCAGGACAAACGGTAGTGATGGGTAAGCCGAGGTCAGGGCAACAGGCAGACTAGGGTAACCGAGGGACAGGCAAAAGGTCAAGGGCACAGGAAAACAGGAGAAGTCAGGGATGAGCCAAAAATGGTACACAGGAAGGTAATCATAGCACACTGCAGACAGGAACTTAAAGCGGAGTTCCAACCACAATTAGCATTTTTTAAATGTATGTCCTTTCATCCTGCGTTTTTATAACATAAATCCGGTCACTTACTATTTTACAATCGGCCGCCGATCCGCATAGATATTCAAAAAAGATAGTTTATAAAACTATGTCTACACCGTTGTCATTTTGGTTGTGGGCATTGTGAAGCCTACAAGCACTTACTTCCTGGAAGTCTTGGATGGGGAGTGATAATTGGACAGCGCACTGCATCCTGGGAAATGATGACACACATTTCCCAGGAGCATTAGAGGGAGATGATGTCAGAATCCTAGGTGGTTTCAAAGGCAGGTTACGTGGGACCGCATAGCAACAGGCATTTCCAGAAGGATAAAAATATATATATATATATTTTTTTTTTCCTTTTTTAGGTCTAAGGAGCACAATAATGAAAAAAAAATGGGATGGAAACTCCACTTTAAGCAAACAACACTGTTGAACAGAACTGCAGGCCTGTAGTGCAACAGTTAATATAGACTCCCTGGGATGGCCTGGGTGGGGCCATACAGGAAGGAGAGGAGATAAGAAGGTAACCAGAACAGAGTCAGGCCTCTAATTTACAGATGGAAACAGGTAAGCTGCCAGACTATTGCATATTCATGACACATTTATAGCTGATAAGATGAGAGGAGGTGGAAGTGTATTCATGTATATAAATGTATATTCAATTGCAGAATCAACTCTACAACATTTCTAATGCATACAATTTTAAAACATTAGTAATGGGCCATAACAATTGTGTATTTGTAAAATAAAGTATGTAATGCCACTAAATAATCATATAGTGTTGCCATACAACCTGCTAATCTAAAATGTAATTTGTTGGGTAATATATCTACATTACTCATCCCGAACGACATCTTGAATGGCCATCTATCTCTACAGTGAATGAGGCACCATCCAGACTGGAAAGTAGACCTGATTTCAAGAACACTTGTAAAATTATTTATGACATAATTAATGCTATTATGACCATTTATAAAGATACAGCTCTTGAACTATTAAGACTTAGATAGAATAATTGTCCCACTTTTACTAACTGTGGCCAGTAGTAAGTAATTGTGTGTAGTTTATACAAATGTGTGGAGTAGCTTTGTGTAAACAGATATTAAACTGTTGCTGTTCTTCGATAAATTTGTTTTTAAATACCAGTATGTTGCAAATATTTTTTTTTAAAGATGTATTGTAAGTTTCATATGTTAATGACTCTGACACAAATAAAATGATATTTTTGAGCCACAGAATACCACCTCAAAAGGAATAATGCCAGATTGACTTCAAGTAACAAATGTCCAGATGCTGTTCAAGAAAAATAATAGGAAACTGCTTTTATAATGCTCAGGCTTGTTAAATCTTTCAATCTTTGTTTGACTTTATACCACCCCAAGCAGTAATGATTCTTGGCTAAAATGTGATCTGCTGTCTATCTTTGGAATATTTAATTTACCTTCTTTTCTTTATGTTCATTGGATGAATACTTAAAGAGAACAGGTGCTTTCAGTAGAGGACAGCTATAAATGCTATATGTTATATTTTCAGTTTCAATAGGTTTTTATTGAAAAATTTGAAAGAACATTAAGAATCACAGAAGATTACATAATCATACACACTAGGTAATTGGTTATCAAGAAAGCAAAAGTGAACAGTACGGGCTCACATTAATGCTCACAGAAATAATAGGCACACAAGAAATCATGTACTCAGGATGCAGTATTTAAATAGCCTGAAAGTCTGGATTGATAATGTTAACATAGGTTTTGTATCAATAAACCCCATTTTTTATGCGGCATGGCCCACATTTGGCATCTTTATCTCCGGGAGGATACATTTCCTTTGTTTTTTCCCCCTGGGGGGGGGGTCTTTTTTGTATTGCCCTGTTGACATGCAACTATGTAAGCCAATGTTTTGTTTACAGATAGTGAAATCAATTATTTCATAATGTTTTTTATTTGTTACATATAACATATACTGTATGTATCCACAGGAAAATAGGCATGACTAATAGTTTAAAGGAGTTGTAAATAAAAACATGTTTTATGCTGAAATGACTGTTTACAGGGTAGAGACATAATAGTTAACTGATTCCTTTTAAAAACAATTTAAAATAGATAAAAATCAATTATATAATGTACCTGTAGTTTCTAGTTTCATTTTTGCATGTTGTTTCCTGCCTCTCTGCTCTACAGAGCCACAGAGCCAATACAGGGCAGTGATGGTTTGGAAAACAAAACTGATTGGTGCTGAGGGGTTTTAGACACACAGTAACCAAACCTCCTTGAAGTTAGTGACCACAGAGAGAAAGCTCCTAGCACTTTGGTTATCAGGAAACAGACAACCAGGAAGTGTGGAGATCAGAGAAGAATTACAGCAACTTGAGAGCAAAAACGAACAATGAGGACATGAAAACAGCACTGCATTAAGGTAAAGGAAGCTATTAAGATAAACAAAAATAAATCCTTTACAAACCCTTTAAGCACTCCCTTTCAGCACATCTTACAGACTGAAATGAAAAGGTAAGCCCAGAAGAAGATTTATGTTTAAAGTCTACCAAGCATAATGCCACGTAAACACGACCATTTTTCAAAATGCAATTTTTTTAATTGGTCATTAAAAAACGATTGTGTGCAGGCTCCAGAGCATTTTTCCTCGACGAGGAAAATGGGCATTAAAAATCTAGAACCTGCTCTATTTTTTCTTGTTGTTTTCTCATCTGGATGCTCAGAAGCAAGTTATGAGAAGGTAAATTTGCATAATCAGCCCAAAGGATGGCGCCATTAGAATGGAACTTCCCTTTTATAGTGTTGTCGTATGTGATGTACGTCACTGCGCTTTGCTCAAGCATTTTTTTTCACGATCGTGTGTATGCAAGGCAGACTTGACTTAATTTTTTTCCATGACATGAAAAACGGTCGTGTGTACGTGGCATAAGGCTAGGTTCACGCTGTTGTGTGGAGCGTCTCACAGCAGGGGTCGGTGCGCCCCTTCATTTCAGGGACAAATCTTGGCTGAATTTGAACCTAAAATTGACCAGAAGACGCACAGGACTCTTCTGCACGCCGCTCTACTGCCGTCCTGGAGCTGTGTAAACCGTCTCCATTGAGAGCCGGTCACAGTCTTCTGACGTGAATTGGATGCAAGGAAACCCGCATCCAATTCACACCAGTGTGAACCCAGCCTTAAGCACAGATCAGCAACAGCACTTATATTCTAAAGCCGTGTACACACGACCATTTTTCATGTCATTGAAAAAAACTAAATTTTTCTCGACGTGATTCCTCTCAAGCCTGATTTGCATACACACAATCGTGATAAAAAATGCTCGAGCAAAGAGTGGTGACGTACAACACGAACAATGGCACTATAAAGGGGAATTTCCATTCGAATGGTGCCGCCCTTTAGGCTGATTATGCTAATTTCCCATCTCATAACTTGCATAAAGTTTTTTCCCCTGTCGTTAAAGCATACACATGACCATTTTCAAGGTGAGAAAAACTATGACCTGAAAAAACTACGAGAAAAAATAGAGCATGTTCTACATTTTTAATGGCCATTTTTCTCGTCGAGAAAAATGCTCTGGAGCCTACACTGTTTTTAACAACCAATTAAAAAAATTACACTTTTCTCGTCATGAAAAAACATTGTGTGTGCGCGGCGTAAGACTAGCTTGCTGCCACTCCAAAACAGCAATCATTTATATACCTTAACACTTTGTGTTAGAGGGTGGGACCACATGTCAAAATGTAAGACTCTCAGTTGACCTCCTACATATTGCCATATACCTTTATATGTTTCTTCTTACGTTTTCTTTTTTCATTTTATTAGAACAAATTATTCTATACAAACATTTAATACATGCAAAATAATTTAAACAGCAATACTGGTTAGCTAAAAAGACAACACAGAAAAAGTACTTTCTCCTTAACCACTTCGGGACCAGCCACCGTTTTACTGTGGCAGGTGGGCTCCCCTGGGCAAAACAACATTACCTTACGTCGCTTTGCCCTTTGGCCACTAAGGGGGCATGCGGCTCGCTGCCGGAGCCAATGATAGTGCCCGGCAGGTGCAATGACCGCTGAGCACCCACAATTGCTTGTGACAGAGCGAGAACCATGATTTGTGTGTGTAAACTCACAGATCCCGGTTTTCTCAGGGGAGAGGAGACTGATCGTGTGTTCATACAATATATACAATGTATGAACACCAATCTCTCTCTCCTCCTAGTAAATCCCATCCCTCCACATTTAGAACACACCTAGGGAACACAATTAACTCCTTGATCGTCCCCTAGTGTTAATCCCTTCCCCGCCAGTGACATTTATACAGTAAACAGTGCATTTGTATAGCACTAATCGCTGTATAATTGTCACTGGTCCCAAAAATTTGTCAAAAGTGTCTGATATGTCCACCATAAGGTTGCAGTCCCAATAAAAATTGACTAGTAAAATAAAATGACATAAATCTATCCCCTATTTTTAGACGCCATAACTTTTGCGCAAAACAAACAATATACGCTTATTATGATTTTTTTACAAAAAAATATATAGAAGGATACATATCGGCCTAAACTGAGGATTTTTTTTTTTTTTAAATATGGGATATTTATTATAGCAAAAAGTTAAAGATATTGTGTTTTTTTCAAAATGATCACTCTTCTTCTGTTTATAGTCTAAAAAAAAAACACAGAGGTGATCAAATACCACCAAAAGAAAGCTCTATTTGTGGGACCTAAAAGGAAAACAGCAGTTTAGCTTGCACATGATTGGATGATAAAATCTGCAGAGCTTCCCCTCATTTCAGATCTACCCCTCAGATTTACAGCGACTGCACTTCCAAGTGCACTTTTAGTGCAATTTCAAGAGCAGTAGTGCAAAGTGGATTTGCCTTTCGTAAATAACCCCCAGTGTCTCCCACTGAAACGTTGGACTAAACCATCCAGAAAAGTATGTAATACTTATCTCACTCATTTACTTGTGAATGTTGATTTCACCTTGAGCTATTGATCTTTGTAAACGACAGGCTTTTTACAACTTTTGATAGAGACAGAGCAAAATATGCAACTGCTAGATCGATAAAATGCTGTACTGCATGATATTTATAAGCAATAATTAGAGTTGCCTATCACTGGCAAACATGCTGCAGAGCATGCTACGGAGAAGGAATCAGAGAAGGAATCTATTTTCTGTGGGAAAGTTACAATCTTTTTGCAGAGGTCAGACAGACTCCCTGTTAGGCCAGATCTAGAGCTCTCCATTCAGCAGTTCAATAGATCATTTTTTTAAAGGTAATGTTCAATAGATCATTAATAGCAAAAAGAAAAAAAAATACAAAACTACTGTAGATTTATTTTAAATAGAGGTGCCGACAATATTAGAGCCACCCTAGATAATTCATTTTAATTAAAGGGGTTGTAACAGATTTTTTTCCCCTAAATAGCTTCCTTTACCTTAGTGCAGTCCTCCTTCACTTACTTCATTCTTTCGATTTTGCTTTTAGATGTTCTTTATTTCTTCTGAGAAATGCTCACTTCCTGTTCTTCTGACTGTAACTGTAACTACACACCGTAATGTGAGACTTTCTCCCTGGTGTGGAGAAAGCCTCTTGAGGGGGGAGGGGGCGAGCAGGCAAGTCAGGACACTCTCTACTTTGCAGATAGAGAAAGGAGCTGTGTGTTAGTGGGCATCCTGACACTCCTGCTTGCCCCCTCCCCCCTCAAGAGTCTTTCTCCACACCAGGGAGAAAGCCTTGCATTACTGTGTGGAGTTACAGACAGAAGAACAGGAAGTGAGGATTTCTCAGAAGAAATACGGACATTTAAAAGCAAAATCGAAGGATGAGGTAAGTTAAGGAGGACTGCACTAAGGTAAAGGAAGCTATTTAGGGAAAACATTTTTTTTCCTTTACAACCCTTTAACTCATTCCAACACAGCTATTGGAATTGCTTTCAGTTTTGGGTGGCAGTCAACCAAATGTCTATAGGTTTATTTTTCCATCTTTTTTTAACAAAAGCCCCTCAGTACACCCATTCAGGGATGAGTATCCAATCCAATTTAAACTGCACAGGCTGGTACAATTCATTACTGCAATAGCAATAAACCATTCTGTTGAAAAATGGAGGTCACCAGACCCCGTAAAATAGAAGCTGTGCATTTAACAATGTATTTTGGGAAAAAGACACTATGATAAAACATTTTTGATAGCACATGGCAAATTCAGATACTATACATATAAGTTTACAATCCTCTATTACCCTCTGAGTTGGTGAGTGACAAACTCACAAGGGCCTGTATTGTTGATAAGCAATCATTATACATGCTGGACAAAACTTTATGCTAGTTATCTTCCTCTTTGTAAGATTTATTTTGCATTCTGTTTGGAAAATTCTTGGTATAATCTGTTGCAAAATTAAATAAAAACTTAATTGGAAATGTTGATAGTGTTTGTCAGAGTGGTGAAATCGTTAGCACTTTTATAAAATTTATGAAAAACATACAAGAGGTAAGTATCACCTCATAAAGCCCAGTCCTGAGCAACCCAAATACAATCAAACATGTGAAATTCCAAACAAACTAATGCATACAATGTTGCAGTGAAAATAAATAATTTTATCTTTCTTCAGAAAAAGATATAACAAACATATATACAGTATGTTTATAGAAATTGACAAATGAATAGAAAGTGACAATTGATGTTAACAAATATCAATAAGTATAAAACACCCATCCACTTCATAACAGTGAAATGCAAAGTTGCTGGCCCTCCACCTGTGAGCACACTGCACTCACTGGATTACATTATGTCAAACTTTAACCAAGAGGGGCAAACAGGCAAAAAAAAAACCTTATCCGAAACACAACTTGCTCCAAATCTCCTCCCCAAAGCTATCCGATCAGACTGAGCCATCAAAAATAAAGCACTAATATAGTGTAGTATAGGGATGGGTGAATGGTTTGGCCCAAGCAGGAGTTGAGGCTGAACATTGGCTGTTTGGGTATTCGCCAAACAACCAAATTATCAGGACATTTAACTGTTTGTTTGGCCCGTTGAATTACCACAGTGCACTGCGCCGCCGCACAGTGCATTAAAAGCCCTGACTGGCTGAAGCAATGAAAACTTTGCCAAATCAGGGCACAGATCACTGTCAGAGCCATGATTGGACACTGTCATGAAGACTCTATCCAATCATGGCTCATTTCTGTTAGTCCCGCCCAACACTATAAAAATATTCTTTCAATAGCAACCATTTTCAAGCCCCATACACACTATCAGTTTTCCTGCAGGTTTTCTCTTCAGGTTTACCAAAACCATCTAATATGAGGTCAAACCTCATGAGTTTCAATTTGTATGCAATCAAGCAGGCCCTTGCACTACATGGTTTTGGTAAACCTGAGGAGAAAACCTGCAGGAAAACTGATAGTGTGTATGGGGCTTCAGTATTATATTGGCATGGAGAGAGATAGAACAGGGCTCTCTGTTCAGTGCTATTAGACAGTTAGTGTGCTATAGTGTTCTATTCTGATTCTATTGTCAGTGTAGAATATCAGTTTAGTGTGAATCTAGGGATAATTCAGCGTGAGTGTAGTGTTCCTACAATTCATCTTTACATTAGTGTGAATTTAGGGATAGTTCAGTCTGTGTGAGTGTAGTGCAACCATTCATCTTTACATTAGTGTGAATCTAGGGATAGTTCAGTCAGTGTGAGTGTAGTGCGACCATTCATCTTTACATTAGTGTGAATCTAGGGATAGTTCAGTCAGTGTTAGTGTAGTGACTGTGTACACCGTATATTTCATTGCGTTACTGCAAGTTTAACGCCATATATTACAGTGCATTACTTTCAGTTTAACCTCCCTGGCGGTATGATTCTGTCAGAAAAAACATGCTAAAAGCGGTACCATTATTTGCAAGGAAATTTGGCGTTTTATATTGTAGGTCTGTAATTTTTAGAAATAACTCACTTAAATCTGACCAAACAAGATTCTAATAGGCATCCCAGGTATGACATTTTTTTAAAAACAAAATTATAAATTATAATATAATAAATAATTATAAATAATTATAACAAATAATAATATAATTATAATAAAAATTATTCAATAATGTAATCAAATCAAAATCACTGAAATTTGCTCAGTTGCAGAATTGTTGCTGTCATTATTTTTTTTTTTTTATGACGAATTTCCCCACAAATCGCTATCGCACAATTCTGCAAGTGATTATAATTTATTATCGCTGTTTTTTAGCTGATCTAAAACTATTTTTGACATAAAGGGACACTTTTGGTTGCTATGGACAATCTACAGTTTGCAGGGAGAAAGAAACGTTTTTATTATATAAAATGACATGCATGACACAGGACAGACCACTAGGGACAAGGGGGGTGTGTTTTTTTTACATACAGTACTGTAATCTATAAGATTACAGTATACTGTATGTAAGGTGTTTGTTTACTTTTTTGAATTTGGCGCCGTTCTCCGTCCCTGTGCGTCGTAACGTCGCAGGGAACGGAGATCGGCGTCACACGGAGGCACTGTGTGAATCGAGCGAGGTCCCACTCGCTCACACAGCGCGGTGGCATCGCTGGATCCAGGGACAAGGTAAGTAACTTGTGCCTGTGGATCTAGCGAGGCAAGCCCGAGTCTGACTCGGGGTTTCCGCTCGCAGCAGGAAAATCTAACCCCGAGTCAGACTCGGGAAGACCGCCAGGCAGGTTAACGCCATATATTACAGTGCATTACTTTCAGCTTAACGCAGTACAGTTCAGTGCATTACTGCAAGTTTAACGTTGTATATTGCAGTGCATTACTGTAAGTTTAACGTTGTATACTACAGTGCATTACCTTACGTTTAACGTAGTATATTACAGTGCATTACTGCAAGTTTAACGCCGCATATTTCAGTGAGTTTCCGGTGGTTTCCCTGTGGCATCACCGGTAATCCGCCCCCTCTGATGCCATGGGAAACCCCTGTGGCGTCAGAGGGGGGTGGAGTCACCTGTATATGTCACTGGGTAAGCCTGCAGAGTTTCCCCATTGCATCAGAGGGTGGCGGAATCACCTGCACATGTCACAGGTGGCCCCAGCCCTTGCCTATTTAAGAGCTGTCACGGCGGGTCTAGTGTCATTTGGCAGGTGCCTCCCATGGAGGTGGAATTGTGTTGTGTCGGCATGTTTTTCCGTATCCTGGGTCGAGGAAGGTTTACATCGCTAGATTGTTTTTTCTTTTTTAATAAAGGACTTGTCCCAAGCTGTGTCTGTGTGTTTTTTAACATTTTTGACACTTTTTTTTTACTTTTACTACTGAGGGGGACCCCTACTCCATTTTTTTTATTTGGTGCAGGGTTCCCCTTAATATCCATATCAGACCTAAAGGGCCTGGTACGGAATTTGGAGGGATCACCACGCAATTTTTATTTATTTTTTGTTGTTTTTTGTTTTTTCAATGACTTTTATCTGTACAGTATTGCCGGACCGACAATTCATTATAGCCGCAAGTAGTTTTAAATGACTTTTTTACCTTTAGAAATGTCATTTTGTGCAGGGACATTTACCACTTTACAGGCATACTATAGACATCCCCCAGGTATGAAATTTAAAAGAATATTTCACTTTTATTGTTTCACTTTAGGCATTGTTAAAATCACTGCTCTCGAGAAAAGAAAATGTAATCTCTTCTTTTTGCATTGATACATGTCCCCTGGGGCAGGACCCAGGTCCCAAACACTTTTTATGACAATAACTTGCATATTAACTTTTAAAATGAGCACTTTTGATTTCTCCCATAGACTTTACGTTTGACTCGAACATCGGGCTCATCCCTACATACCATAATATTATGCTTCTATTAGGCCAAAAAACAGCGGTAGATTAACCATAAACTTGCACTATTGAAAAGAGCACCAAATATACTTTAGATACAGTAGATAACTATTTACTTCATTGATCTGTCTTAATTAAATTCTTAACTAAACAATTATATGATGGCATATGCAACTAGAGATATACTTTTCTGTAATAAAAATGTAAATATTTTCTCTTTGTTCATTACATTCAATGTTTTCTGATAATCTTTAATAAAATACTTGAACAAGAAAACTTGCAGTAATGCATTGAACTGTACAGCGTCAAACTTGTTGTAACGCAACTGAAATATACTGCGATAAGTATGCAGTAACGCCCCCAAATGGTACTGCATTAAACGGCACGTAACGCACTGAAATATACAGTGTTAAACTTTCAGTAACGCACTAAACTGTACAGAGTTAAACTTGCAGTAATGCAACTGAAATATACTGCATTAAGCGTGAATCACACTACACTAACAATGATGGAACTATCCCTACATTCACACTAATGTAAAGATGAATGGTTGCACTACACTCACACTGAACTATCTCTAGATGTACACTAAACCGATATTCTACAATGACAATAGAATCCGAACAGCACACTAAAGCACACTAACTGTCTAAGACAGTGTTTCTCAACTCCAGTCCTCAAGGCACACCAACAGGTCATGTTTTCAGGCTTTCCATTATTTTGCACAGGTGATTTTATCAGTTTCACCGCCTTAGTAATTACCACAGCAGTTTCATCTGAGGGAAATCCTGAAAACATGACCTGTTGGTGCGCCCTGAGGACTGGAGTTGAGAAACACTGGTCTAAGATCACTGAACAGACCCATGTTCTATCTCTCTCCATGCTGCTATCACACTACAAATGGTCGCTATCAAAAGAATACTTTTATAGGGTGGGGCGGGATTAAGAGCAATGAGCCATGATTGGATACGGTCATCATGTCTGCATCAAATCATGGCTCTGACAGTGCAAAGCTTTCCTTGCTTCAGCCAATCATGGCTTTCAATGCACTATGTGGCGGCGCAGTGCATTGTGGTCGTTCAACGGGCCAAACAAACGGTCCCTATAATTCAGTTCAGAGAATGTTCGAACAGCCAAAGTTCCGCCCAAACTCATGCTCGCGCCAAACCATTTGCCCATCCCTACCCATCAACACTGACTGTGTTGATTGAATAATGCAACCTGTGGTTGCAGGACAGAATATCACATAATCTATGGCCTGCTTAGGTGATAGGCTCTATTTTGATAACCACCACCACTTGCAGCTGTTTCTGTCCTAGGATCTATTCATGTGTTGCGGTGCACTAAATGCTTGTATATGAACAAACATTACATTGCCTAGTAATGTTGATTGCATTAAATGGTCACTAAAGGAATTTTTTTTTTTAGCTAAATAGCTTCCTTTACCTTACTGCAGTACTGGTTTCATGTCCTCATTGTTCGTTTTTGCTTTGAAGTAGCTGTAATTCTGCTGTGATCTCCACACTTCCTGGTTGCCTGTTTCCTTATAACCATCATACTGGTGGTCTAAGCTGTCATTACTGTGTGTCTAAAACTCCTCAGAACCAATCAGATTCATTTTAAAAACAAAACACTGCCCTGGATTTGTTTGTTTTTGTTCTGTGAGTCTTCCCGACTCACCTCTCACCCGGAACTTCATGTATGTACCTTTAAAAACGAAAGTGAAACTAGAGGCACATTATATGATAGATTAAATACAATTTTTAATCATTTTTAAAAGGAATCAGTTAACTTTTATGTCTCTATACCCTGTAAACAGTCATTTTAGCAAAAAAAAAAATTTCCTTTAGTGACCCTTTAAGTCAGTCTAATTATTTGAATGGGCTGCCTACCACAACAGACCAAAAATCCTGCATGCACCAGCACAGTGCACTACAATGCACTGTTTTTTAAAGGATCCTTAGCCAGCCATTTTCACTGCGATTGTGTTGCTGCAAAAAAGAAAAATGTCTGATTTCAAAACATTAGAAATAATACAGTATTTTTCTTTCAAAGGGAAACAACCTTTATTTCTCATCCAATTCTGCTGCTATGTTTTACCATCTCCCCAGCTCTGGAGTATTCCCTTAAAGCATTCCCAGTTTTCTCAAGAAAATACTATCATACAGAAAGTTCTTAAAATGCTAAACCCTTTGACCCCTAGAAAGAACAGAGTCTGCAGTAGTAAAGAGTGTCCAAGAGTATCAAAAGTTAAAAAAATAAAAAAATATTTCCAGTTAAGAGATCATTTAAAAAGAGAAGTTTCAGTGGAGAAGAGTCAATTTCAAGACAATCAAGCAGGGAGTTAGTAGAGAAACAGAGTGCCACATAAATGTATCTTTCTTGTCACTGAATGAGAATGGAAAACATGAAAGTTTAAAGGAGTTGTAAAGTAAAAAAAAAATTCACCTTAATGCAATTTATGCATTAAGGTGGAAAAACATCTGACGCTGCCGCCCCCCCCAGCCCCCGTTATACTTACCTGACCCCTCGAAAGTCCCTCGATCTCCCGATATCCTCTTCGCCGCTCAGCCTGGCCGCTGATTGTCTAGAGCGGATGGATTGAGAGCAGCGCAGCCATTGGCTGGCGCTGCTGTCAATCACATCCAGTGACGCGGCGCCCCAAGGGGCGGGGCCGAGTGATATGGCCGCTCACTGTATCACGGGAGAGCACATCCAGTGACATGGCGCCCCGAGGGGTGGGGCCGAGTGATACGGCCGCTCACTGTATCACGGGAAAACCCCCCGCAATTACTCACCACCATGCAAGCTCTCTCACATGACTGTGGTCAGTATATGCGGGGAGGACCAGAGACAGCCGCCAAGGGACCCCAGAAGATGTGGATCAGGGCCACTCTGTGCTAAACCAACTGCACAGTGGAGGTAAGTATAACATGTTAGTTATTTAAAAAATTCCTTTACTAACCCTTTAAGTAGATGAGTGTGGATTCAAAGATGCTTTAATTATATAGCTAAATAATTAAAGAAAATGTAAACCTAATCACTGAAATTTTATATAAAACATTAAAAATAATTCCCTACTCCTATCCATAGTCCTATAAGTAAAGCTTATACTTGTCATGCAAAGAAAATAAAACACAAATAATGAGGCACTATCCTCTCTAATTTTTTTATCATATACCGTATGTTTTATCCAACAACAGTAAGAATGTGAATTAATGAAACAATGGTAATTCTATGTGCATAAAAGAACAGTGATCAGAAGTACAATATACAGTATATTTCTCATATCTTCAATGTTGTATCTGTGATATTAACAAACTATATGAATTAGTTCAGTGTAATAGCAAATAAACTCAAACATACAGTTGTATTCAAAATTATTCAACCCCCACTGAAATTCATTGTTTTGGCCAGTTTGACATTGATTTTGATCATTCAGTCATCCTGCTTACAATTAAATCAAAGAGGCACGTGTAGGTCAGACAAATATAACATAACATTTATAATGAAATAACCACAAATGTCTTTTCTGTGCTCACATCATTATCAGTTTTATTCAACCCCCAGTTGACATTCAATCTTAGTACTTAGTACAACATCCTTTTACAGTTAGAACAGCTTTTAAACTTGAAGCATAGCTTGACACAAGTGTCTTGCAGCGATCTACAGGTATCTTCGCCCATTCGTCATGGGCAAAAGCCTCCAGTTCAGTCACATTCTTAGGCTTGCGCACTGCAACTGCTTTCTTTAAGTCCCACCAGAGGTTCTCAATCGGATTTAAGTCTGGTGACTGCGATGGCCACTCCAAAATGTTCCAGCCTTTAATCTGCAACCATGCTCTAGTGGACTTGGAGGTATGCTTGGGATCATTGTCCTGTTGAAAGGTCCAACATCTCCCAAGCCTCAGGTTTGTGACGGACTGCATCACATTGTCATCCAATATCTCCTGCTACTGAAGAGAATTCATGGTACCTTTCACACGCTGAAGCTTCCCTGTACCTGCAGAAGCAAAACAGCCCCAAAGCATGATTGACCCGCCGCCATGCTTCACAGTAGGCAAGGTGTTCTTTTCATCATAGGCCTTGTTCTTCCTCCTCCAAACATAGCGTTGATCCATGGGCCCAAACACTTCTAATTTTGTTTCATCAGTCCACAGAACACAATCCCCAAACTTCTGTGGTTTGTCCACATGATTTTTGCATACTGCAGTCGACTCTTCTTATTCTTTGGAGACAGCAAGGGGGTGCGTCTGGGAGTTCTGGCATGGAGGCCTTCATTATGCAGTGTGCGCCGTATTGTCTGAGCAGTACCCACATCTGACAAATCTTTTCTCAGTTCCTCAGCAGTCACAAGGGGACTTTTCTCCACTCTACGCTTCAGGTTGCGCACGGCAGTCGAAGTCAGCATCTTCTTTCTGCCACGACCAGGTAGCGTTTCAACAGTGCCCTTTGCCTTGAATTTGCAAATGATGCTTCCTATGGTGTCTCTTGGTATGTTTAACATCTTTGCAATCTTCTTATAGCCATTGCCCTTCCTGTGAAGAGTAATAACATCTTCTATTGTCTTCCTGGACCATTCCCTTGACTTCACCATGTTTGTAACCACACCAGTAAATGTCTAGAAGGAGCTGAGTATCACAGTCATTTTAAAGCTGCCTGATTGGTGCTTATTAGGCTTTATTGCTGCTCCCTGACATCCACAGGTGTTTTCAATACCTGATTGAAAACACTTCAATGAACCTCTGTTCTTCAGAGTGGTAGTCTTTAAGGGGTTGAATAATTGTGTAAATGAAGACTTCACAAAATAAACATTTACTACTGTATTACAAAACCAATTGATGTCATTTTAGTTGCATATGGTTCTTTAAGAAGTCCTTGTAGGATTTCATTCTGAATACAATTACAAATGTACACTAAATTCCCTAAAACCCTTTACAGCATTGGGGGGTTGAATAATTTTGAACACAACTGTATAACTGTTTCCCACATCTTTTTTCAATCAGAAAATAGTTTTTAGTGTATAAAAGTGCAAATAAGTATAACATTACAATTTTCCAGATCAGAAAGATATCTCCGGTGCGATAAACAGTACATCAATGGCTGTACGATACCCATTCATTCTCCCATTCTTTTTTTAATTTCATTCCATAATTTGACAATTTGTTTTACAGTTTTACAGTTGGGACATCGCCAAGAATTCCTTAAGGGATTTAATCAGCAAGGTCCTGGAGGGGTCCAGCATTCTGTAGCATATTGTAACATGGACACCATTATTCCAGATTAGTGCTCTATATCAGTGGTGGCCCTTATGTTTTGACCCCTCCCATTTCTCATAAGCCCCACCCCTTATAGAATCAACCCACTCCGTCACCTCTATTCCACTTGCTTCCACCCATATAGTGTCAGGAGTGTACAGCTCAGCATCACAGATCAGGGTATATAGGTCAGCATTACAGATATGGTATATAGATCAGCAGCATCACATAAAGGGTATATAGATCAGAAGCATCAAATAAAGGGTATATAGATCAACAGCATCACATATACTGATCTTGCAGCACCCACACACTGGTGGAGGACACGATACCAGCACCTCCCCCCCGGATCGCAGCACACTGCCTCTGGGCTCACAGGAAACACTGACAGCAATTCCTCCCCCTCCAGCGGGGATCAAGGCACACTGAAAACATCCCCACCTTGGGGCTCACAGGACACACTGACAGCAATTCCTTCCCCCCAGTGGGGAGCGAGGCACACTGATAACACCCCCCACCTTGGGGCTCACAGGACACACTGACAGCAATTCCTCCCAGCTGGGATTGAGGCACACAGATAACATCCCTGCACACTACCTGCAGAACAAGGCTCTCCCCTTTCTGACTCCTGAACTTTTCTGCATGTAAGAAAAGAAATGGCTGCACATCCAGGAATTCCGATTGCCTTTTATTGTTCAAAGTGATAACACCAAAGACAACAACACAAGGTCACATAGATGCTTTTCACACAAACATCGTGTGCTTAATCATTACCAAACTTTTCTGCAACTTAATCCCCCCCCACTCCCCTTTTTCCAGCAGTATCACTACAACATGCAGCATACATATAAGACACACAGAGCACAGTGTGGAGGTCAGCATAGCCCAGGGAGAAGCAGGCAGAGAACTTCTTACCTCCATCTTTCTTCCTTGCAACTAGAGATAATATTTCTGATCACAGGGGGAGGGGAGGAGAAGTTTTAAGACCCAGCAGGTAGTGTGTAAACAGTTTATGACAAAGGCAGAGAGAGATTCTGCAGCTGTCCCTGCTGTTCCAAAATCAGGACACAGCCTGAGAACAAAACCAGCATGGGACAGCTTTCTAACTAAAGGAGCTATTTATCATTGATCTCCTGCATAGCAGCTGGGAGGAAGAAAGCCAGCAGCGCTGCAGGGGTTAAACACCAGGAAGAAGGCAGAACAGCCGACTCTCCTCTCCTGCAGGTGCCTGGCCCCCCTTCTGGACTAACGAGGCTCTCCTCCTATGTGTCTCATCTCCTTCAGTGGGCAGCAGGCAGCAGTGGCGGTAAAGGAGTCTGCGCCTCATGCTTCCTCCGCTTGGGCGATCTGGCACACTGAAAACCGGAAGTGACGTAACTGTAGTGTCAATCAAAGCATCCGCCTTAGTAATACATACTACGGCACAGGCAGATGTCGTTTGGAGCGATGGATTTGCCCCGCAGGCTGGGTTTAAAGTCTGCAAATGAAGTGCCTCATCTGCAATCTCGTGATTGCATAGACGTGGCGCTTCCCACAGTGCACTGTGTCTGGCGCCCGGACGCAGTGCACTGCATCGGGGGGTTTTCTTCCGACTTCGGGGGTCTCTTCCGACTTCTCCGCTCTCTTCTTCCGCTCTCAGGTGACATCTCTGGTTCTTCTTCCACTCTCTGGTGCCTTCTACCTTCTGCTGGGCTCCTCCACTATCTTCTTCCAGCTCTTTTAGTAGTGGTGGCCCGGTATTCTCCATCGTATTCTTCTCTCTTCTCTTCTTTCGATGTTGACACAACGCTCTCTCCTACTGTAATGACGTGTGTGCAGTGTGTAATTATTTATATAGGCATGGGGCATGGTCACCGGGTGACCCTGCCCCTTATGATGTCACAGTCCCAAGACATGATGGGAATGTGATGCCATAAGGGGTGGGGTCACTGGGTGACCACGCCCATGCCTATATAAATCGAGGGAAGAAGACGACGGAGAAGACCGGGCCACCGCTACTAAAAGAGCTGGAAGAAGATGGAGGAGCTTGGGAGAACCTGGCAAAAGGTAGAAGGCACCGGAGAGTGGGAGAAGAACTAGAGAGCGCAGAGACGACACCAGAGAGTGGAGGAAGAGAGTGGAGAAGTCGGAAGAGACCCCCAAAGTCAGTAGAAGACCCCCCAAAGTCAGAAGAAGACCCCCAGAGCTCCCTAATAAATGACTTTAAAAACCTGTGTAGTGTTTTTTTTTTCTTGACGCTTTTTTCCTCCAGATGAATGGGTAGGGGTATGATGTACACCATGCTCATTCACATAGGGTGGGGGCCGGGATCTGGGGCCCCCTTATTAAAGGGGGCTCTCGGATTCCAATAAGCTCCCTGCCTGCAGACCCCAACAACTAACGGCCAGGGTTGTCGGGAAGAGGCCCTTGTCCTCATCAACATAGGGACAAGGTGCATAAAGCACCCACCCCCCATGTTGGCCTGGTATGGTTCAGAAGGGGGGCGCTCGCTCTCCCCCACCCCTTTCCTGACCGGCCAGGCTGCGTGCTCGGATAAATGACTGGTATGGATTTTGGGGGGACCCCCACGCCGTTTTTCGGCCTAGGGCACAGGGCCCCTCCTGAACTGTACCAGGCCACATGCCCTCAACATGAAGCCGCTGTCGCAGTGAGGGCTCGATCTCTGGGTTTGGACATCTAGATGGAAGTGTGTCATGATCACGTGCAGGGCTGGTGCAAGGATTTTTGACACCCTAGGCAAAACCGCCCCCCCTCCCTGGCTCCACCCCTGACTCCAACCTCTTTTCCCTGTCCTGCCATGAATCTCTTCAATCAGCAGATGGATAACAGGTGTTTCCGTACAGGCTCCAATGGAGGGAAACAGTAGAAAGAGAGGCTCCAAATGCTGCAGATCAAACCAGATATGGTTTATTTTAAAAAGGGGCATACAAAAATAGAAAAGTGATCACAATAAAAACATAAAAAAGCATGGGATATGCCCCAGTTGAAGACCATTCGAGTGGAAACGTGTAGGCCGAGCTTTACTGCACCTCACATTGCTTTTACATGTTTTTATAGTGATCACTTTTCAATTTTTGTATGCCCCCTTTTTTCAATAAACCATACCTGGTTAGATCTGCACCATTTGGAGCCTATATTTTTATTATTTCCCTCCATTGGAGCCTGTACGAAAACACCTGTTATCCATCTGCCGATTGAAGAGAGTCAAGTCCACATTCCAGCTGATTGGACCATTGTTCATATCCAAGATTTATCCGGGTTTCCGAGACCCTCTGGGACCATCCTTACCCTGCTCCAGACCCATTGGGATCACAAGCCTATATGACCCACTGTTGTACAAGAGATGAGTCCACCCCATTTGATAAGGGTATTTTACCTATTTATGTTTGAAGAGTTTGGAGATTAAATGCTGACAAGTG
This sequence comes from Rana temporaria, assembly GCF_905171775.1. Classification (NCBI taxonomy): domain Eukaryota; kingdom Metazoa; phylum Chordata; class Amphibia; order Anura; family Ranidae; genus Rana; species Rana temporaria. The sequence continues at coordinate 227,293,004 of NC_053493.1, forward strand.
GTTTTCTCACCTGAGTTGTCCTATGGGAAGAATTTCTTCAGTTTGTTTAGTCTTCACACAGACTATTTTCTCATCTTGAAGCCTTTGAGATTCTCTGAACTATTTTCACAAGGAGTTATATGTTCACATATTTGTTTATTATTCATGATTGCATTTTAGTGTGCACCTTTTCTATATATTAGCGCTGCACTAATTATCCTCACCTCAGCTCCTCCCTATGCATTATGTCTATGCAACTTAATCAGGCAATGCAAAGGGTCTTCTAAAAGTATACTTGTCGCACAGTCATGTTTCACTGTTTTTACTATTAGAAAACCTGCCCAGAAAAATGGCACACAATTATATATATATATATATATATATATATATATATATATATATATATATATATATATATATATATATATATATATTTATAAACACACAGTATATAGGCAAAACGTAAATGCAATGAATCTACAGATCAGCTGTGGTTGGTATATAAAAAAAAGGAAATAGAATAAAAAAAAGTATGTGGCAATTGTTTGAGATACATAGTGCTTTTTGAAACTAAATGGTTCAGTTAGGGTTTACATATAGTTTTTATGAAAAATACCAATTGTAAAAACAGGAAAAAAAATAAGATAGTTTAAAAAAGAATGAAGGATAAGGAAAGAAGAGAAGTGAGATGACAAGGAATAGTATAAATTGAACAGGTGGCAAGGTGGGATTTATTTTGCTAAATGATTGATGCATGTTAGCGGGGGAACCTTGTGTGATTCAATAACCAGATGATAAGCATGATTTAGGCCTCTTTTCACTGGCAGCTAAGCCACATTTTTTTTAACCGCCCACCTAAAGCCTACTACACAGCTGAAGACAAATAGAAAATGAGGTGCTTCTAAGTGCCGTAATACCAGAATTTTTTTTAAAACAAATGCAGTTTAAATTACCCACAGAAAAGTAGTGTTTTTAACCACATTTTTTTTTAAATAAATGCTGTTGTTACTGCACTTTGAAGCTCCTCTCGTTCTATTTACATTTCTATAGAGTTTGCTTTTACTTCTTTGGGTGCTGATCAAGCCCCACTGTGCATTTCCAGTTGTTCTGCATCCCCCTGGATGGTAGCCTAGAGAACCAGGATATCTAGAAGTTCCATTCATACAGGAGTGCCGTATATGCAACACCTCCACCTATTCAGCTGAAGAGGCTGTTCACATAGTGTGGCTGCAATACTGTGTGGTTGATTTACTAAAGGCAAATTGACTGTGCACTTTACAAAGTGCATTTTCACTCTGCAAGGACAGGTGCTTCAGAGCTTAGAAAATGACCAAAAGCTTTGCTCTTTTCCATCATCCAATCATGTGCAAGCAAAAAAAATGTTTTCCTTGCATTTGATTGGGCATTCTTTGCAAAGTGAAGCTTTACCTTAATTACTAAGCTCTGGAGCAATTTCACTTGCAGAGTGCAACTGCACTTTGCAAAGTGCACAGTCTAGTTGCCTTTAACTACTAGCCGACCAGCCACCGTCATTATACGGCGGCAGGTCAGCTCTTCTGGGTGAGAGCCCGTAGCTATACGTCCGCTCCTCGATCGGCCACTAGGGGCGCGTGCGCGCGCCCCCCGCGCGCCCCCGACTCCCGTGCGTGTGCCCGGCGGGCTCGATCGCCGCCGGGCACCCGCGATTGCTCGTTACAGAGCGGGGACCGGGAGCTGTGTGTGTAAACACACAGCTCCCGGTCCTGTCAGCGGGGGAAACGCTGATCTTCTGTTCATACAATGTATGAACAGAGGATCAGTGTTTCCCCTAGTGTGGCCACTCCCCCCCCACAGTAAGAACACACAGGGACATACTTAACCCCTTCCCCGCCCCCTAGTGTTAACCCCTTCACTGCCAGTGGCATTTTTATAGTAATCCAATGCATTTTTATAGCACTGATCGCTATAAAAATGCCAATGGTCCCAAAAATGTGTCAAAAGTGTCCGAAGTGTCCGCCATAATGTCGCAGTACCGAAAAAAAATCACTGATCGCCGCCATTACTAGTAAAAAAAATATATTAATAAAAATGCCATAAAAATACCCCCTATTTTGTAAATGCTATAACTTTTGCGCAAACCAATCAATAAACGCTTATTGCGATTTTTTTTTTAGAAAAATAGGTAGAAGAATACGTATCGGCCTAAACTGAGGGAAAAAAATGTTTTTTTTATATATTTTTGGGGGATATTTATTACAGCAAAAAGTAAAAAATATTTTTTTTTTTCAAAATTGTCGCTCTATTTTTGTTTATAGCGCAAAAAATGAAAACCGCAGAGGTGATAAAATACCACCAAAATAAAGCTCTATTTGTGGGAAAAAAAGGATGCCAATTTTGTTTGGGAGCCACGTCGCACGACCGCGCAATTGTCAGTTAAAACGGCGCAGTCCCGAATCGCAAAAAGTGCTCTGGTCTTTGACCAGCAATATGGTCCGGGGGTTAAGTGGTTAATACATCAACCCCTGTGTGTTGTAGGCAAGGCAAAACTAATCTGGCAACTCAACCTGTTGAGTTGACAGACAGCATCACCTGGTAATATATGCACCTCTTACAGCCCCTATGCCATTAGTGGTTCCTTGTAAATACTTACAATACTATACAATTTTACAACACTATATTATTTTATACTGTGCTATCCAATTCTACACTGGCTGTGGTACAGTCAATACAATCAATGGAGTCACACTGCAAGTGCTGGGCAAAAAAACATGACTCACAGTTGCGGCACATTAGTACCATTGAAAGTAAGCATTCCTTTGCATGAGGAATGTTTGTGTACCCAGAGATTGAAAGTGTGGGAGAGGGATCAGGATTTGGAAACATATTCCCCAGCAGGAAGGAGGAAAGATAAAGAGAGTAAAATTTGTGGCAGACTTTTATTTAGAAAAGGCAAGAGGAGACAAATATACTTTAATTATAATTTTGCTGCAATATCAAGTGGCTAAACTGATTAAACTTCTATTATCATCTATTTACCAGTGATAACAAGCATAAAATAGGTAAAAAAAATAAATAAAAAGATAAAACAAAAGATGACTGTATTTTAGTTGATAACTCAAAACTATATCTGATGCAAATTTCATTGCTTCCCCCACTTGATGTTACTTTTAAAGACTACTGCCATTTCCCATATCTTGAAATGTCTCTCATTATAAAGAATTGAAAAGCAGTTTGTGTTGTCATGAATAAAATATGTTATTAATAATCCTATTTCTGCCTGCAAACATTAAGTAAAATACAGCTTGTAAAGGTCTGTGTTGCAAAAAAAATTGATGGTTTTAATTTTGTTTTACTATTTTGCAATAAACGGAAGCAAAAAAAAAAAAAATCTATTAAAACAGGCTACTGCTCTCCTTTATCTAGCATAAAGCTATAAGCAGGCTCTGCAGTAGCTCAGTATTTATGAAAGCGCATCACAGATGGTATCTGTTAAATTACCAAATTTAAACAGGGTTTTAAACACAGCACAAGTATTAAATGAATCTTACTCTGTGGGAATCTAGGCGGATTGTCATTGACATCAGTCAGTGTGATGTTCACCGTGGTGGTCCCAGATAATCCTCCCATCTGGCCGCCCATATCTTTGGCCTGAATAACCACTTGGTAATGTTCCCTGTTCTCCCTGCTCATGTCTGGCAAAGCAGTTTTGATTATGCCTGCAAAAAACAGGGCAAAAACACTGTTTCAAAATATTTTCACATGAAATACACTGCAGATATAAAATCTTTGTCAGCAAATGCACACTGGAGATAACGACTGCATTTTTACAAACACAACACCATACCACTTAACAGGTGCTACAACATTCAATAATCAGATTGTTTGATTCATCTCTTTATAACAGTTAGCAAATAAAACAAATGAATAACTACTGTACGTAGCATAAACACATTTGAGGTAAAAATTGTAAACAACATTTTTTCATTCTTTTCATGAAAATGCATGATAATAAGTTCTCCTCATTCCCGTGAGCAACATTATAATTAAATTAGCAGATACTTACAAAGCATAGTGTACAATTTATTGAAAAAGAACAACATTGTTAGCTGGGTATTGTTTTTTATATAACTGTATAACTGTTTAACACAAATAGGCGATACCAAATCTATGATGTTTTGGATGGCCTTTCTATGTAAGAATACAATATTTTCTTACATAAGCTTCACCCGATATGGTAAAAAATATTTTTAACCAGATATGTCTTATATAAAACAAAAAAAAATATTATTTTAATGGATTACACTGCACTACAGGATTACACTCCGTTTTACTAAAGGGGTAGGGAATTTTACTTTAGCTACTTAATCAGGTAGAGCGTTGTTCACCTTGAATACTTCATTGTGTACAAGGGAAATAAATAATAATAGAAATGTTGCTTGTACATGTTTGGATTAGTGAAAATAATTAAGTTAGTGTTCATTTGTTCAAAATTGTAATTAACCACATTAGATGTAATGCAAAAATCCTGCTAGCCAACCTTAAAAGGGCTAATAAGGTCTCAATGTTTCGTTCCTTTGATATTAGAGAGTTTCAATAATCAGTTTTAGGTCCTAATGCCGCGTATACATAACCGTTATTCATGTCATGGAAAAAAACAATGTTTTCCTCTACGTGATTCCTCTCAAACCCGCCTTGCATACACACGATCGTGATAAACAACCAATTAAAAAAATTGCATTTTTCTCGACATGAAAAATTGTTGTGTGTACGCTGCATAAGGCCCTGTACACACGGCCGGGAATCCCATCAGGAAAAAAACGTTGGTTTTCCTGACGGGATTCCTGGCAAGCTTGTCTTGCAAAGCTGTGCATACAGACGGCCATTCTTTTGAATGGCAAGAACACGGTGACGTCATCGACTACGACGAGCCAGCGCTCGTCACATTCCATTCCGTCGCCACCATCTTGCTACACCCCACACTAAACCCGATGTGAAAATGGAGAGCAGGGTTCTCTATTTTCCTGTCGGGATTCTCGGCTGTTTTCCTGACGGGAAAACTGCTAGGGAGCATACACACGGCCGGGATTCCCAGCCAAATGCTCTCCTGGCAGTTTTCCTGACGGAAAAAGCGGTCGTGTGTACAAGGCGTCACATTAATGTGATGCAGTGGTACAGAACTGTGATATACGGTGTGTTATTTTTTTTTTCTTTATCCATGAAAAGTCCATATATATATTTGATATTCTTACCTGTATCAGCATCAACTGAGAAATATGGCTGTCCCTGAATAATGCTGTACACAATTTTAGCACTATTACCATAGGAAGGATCATCAGCATCTATGGCAGTCACCTGAATCACAGATGAACCTGGAAACAGTAATATATTGCATAGTTAGAGGTACACAAGGTTTTACTACAGATATTCACAAAAGTAAACATAACTGGATGACAAATAATAGTCTATGGTGTGTACATAAAAAAAAAACACAGATATACTGTAATAATTAAATATTTTTCTTTCAATTCTTGCAGGCAATATTTAAATATTTAATTACATCTAAAATCCCCCTCCTATAAGCACAGGTCTATGGATAACAATCTATGGATAACAATCTATGGATAACGATAACAGCAGGCCTTATATCTTTCCAATTTATTGACTGGAATATGTACCACACAGTGATATGGTTATGATGGATGACAAAATACTCTTAATTGCTTCTATGGAAGTGTATAATATCATAACACTTGGTGAGTAAAAATCTTAAAGCACATTTTACACAGTTTTGGCCTGGATCAGAACATTTCTGGCTGAGAGCTTTAATTGGCATACCTAGAAAGTTTAATTGCAGTTTTTCTAGCATCAACTTAATTACTAGTAGATGAACTGTCAATAGCTTTATATAGGTCTCACATAAGTATATAGACTTCACAGGAAAGTTAATTTCAACCAGAGGTAGCCTTAGGCTTATATGCACCACATACCAACACAAATGCAAAAGAAACGCATGTGACATACAGCTTTTTATGCTATGGGTACTAAATGCTAAATGTCCTACAATCACTGGATTCTAATGAGACAGTTGACATGTTTTTGTCCAAGTCTGATCAGTAGCTGTTCTTTAACTCTCAGCCCATTTATAAATGAGCAATTTTAAAATGCAAATCTACAAAGACATGATCATAAATGCAAAATATACGGGCCCTCACATGACAATCAAGTAAAGTTCTACAAAGCAATATATATATTTATTATCTCTCTATTTCTTTCTCATAAATTAGCAGAAACATTCCAATATGCCATAGATTAATTGAGGGATTATAATCACTATTTAAAATTATGGAGCCTGGCTATTGGTATGTGAGACCTTGTTTTGGACAGTGTTGATAGGATGATGCAAATCTGGGTAGACATAATGTACATGATAAGACATGTAAAAAAAATAATAATTGTGTGAGGTGATATCTCAGTTATACCACAAAAGGAACACACACAAAAGCCAATATTACTGATTTTCTTAGTCAACTTAATAATGCAGAACACCACAGAAGATAGATTTAATAGAAAACAGCATTTCTCATAATGTTAAATTAATCTATTGCCTCAAGATGCCATGGACCTGGATGCCATGGACCTGTCCTGTGGAAGATGCAAAGTAGGATGCAAATTTATCCCTGATATACGCACCCTGCCTGTGTCTCTGAGACACCATGGGGTTTATTGACTAAGGGCAAATGCACTTGAAAGTGCAGTTGCTGTAGATCTGAGGGGTAGATCTGAAATGAGGGGAAGCTCTGCTGATTTTATCATCCAATCATGTGCAAGCTAAAATGCTGTTTTTTTATTTTCCTTGCATGTCCCCCCTCAGATCTTGTAACAGCTCTGGTGAACGGGAGTGAACCACAACTGTGTCTAGCAAGGATTTCAATGCATTTCTATATGTAAGAATTCAGTATTGGACCCCAGGGGGTTCTCTACATCATCTCTCTCTCACATAAAGAAAGGCATTGAGCGACTAAGGTTGGATGCATTACAACATGCGACCAGAACTTAGCGTTTAAAATTATAGCATACACTTGAAGATTCCAATGCACTTCTATATGCAAGTGATTATCAGTACGGGACCCCAGGCATCACTCCACGCAAACAGGAATTTGGGGGTTCTCTACATCATATCACTTAAACATATAGAGATGCATTAGGCCACTAAGGGAGTTAGTATGAAATACCATCAACCCTTAGCATAAAAAAGTTAGAGCGAACATGTTCAGCTAGTTAGGGCAAAACCCATAAACAAATAACACTAATGTCAAGCACATAGTAAATAGGAGTAGTATAAACAACTAATTCTTGCATATGAGAGGCAAATATAGCTCAGGTAATTTGAGTGTTGATGTCCCTTTAAGATGTTCCTTAGCAAACAGTCATAGGCACAACAGTCTATCCCAAGTGGTATGTTATTACCTACAAGCCATAATATATATAACAGTTCTTTAATTGTTCTTAGGTGGAATATATGCAGTAGATATTTCTGTAGTACTGCAAGTGAAACAATTGCTACTTTTCCATTTGCAGGGCTTCAGTGTAGCAACAAGGAATTCTGTAGTGTAGGGTGTCAGCAAGGAAGGTCTCTAAGGTTGTCTCCGGCAATGGCAGTCTGTTGCAGTTAACGTAGCAGCATTAATGCAGAAGTTGCAGGCTGGTCATAGTTGAAGCATGGGGAGCTATGGCACCATTGGTTGTAGCGTGGCCGAGCTACGGCTGACAATAATAGAACGCTGTGCATTCTGCACACCGCTCTGTTTATAGGATAGAGGCAGGTACAGTACATAAGCACTGATTCAAAGAAACTGCCATAATTGCGGTGCACATCCACGTTCCACAGTGGAACGCACGCGGCGCCGGGCGATGATGTTATCGCGTGGCCGCCATATGCCTTCCAATGTGGAACGCATTACGACGGTGCGAGGAGCGCCTGTTACAGATCTACAGCAAATGCACTTCCAAGTGCACTTGTAGTGCAAAGTTTGCCTTTAGTAAATAACCCCCTATGGGTCCCATGGGCCCTTTCCGTGTTGTGTATTAATGAGTCCACAAAAAAAAATATTCTTTGCGCTAGTGAACAAAGTTGCACCGGGCACATGCAAATTTAACTGAAAGGATAGCCTTTTGTATGTTTAAGAAGATGGGTGTGTGCATAAAATGCATAGTGCAGACTAACCAATGATTATCTGGTTGCTAGGTACCTAAAAAATATATATATTTTTTTTTCTTTTAACAGTAAAGGCAATTAAAACAAAATAGAAGAGACTGAAGGGTGCTTATGCACATTACCAGAGATTCTTATGAAAACACAGGGGTGAATCAGTGGCCTCTGCTCCGACTGCATATTTACATGCAAAACAAATGGACTTCCTTCAGTCAATTTTAAAGAAGGTGTTTCAGAAATTGAGCAGCCACAAACTCAAATTACAATTTCCTCTTCTGTGAACCTCTTTAGCTGTGGAACAATTAACTCCAGCACAAAGTGTTGCCCTTGTTCACGCAAGTACTAATCCTTGAATAAGTGATCTACAAAATAATCCCACAAATTCTCCACCAAAAAATGTAAAAAAGTTACTAAATGTAAACTGTGTCTACTTAATTTGATTAAGCCACGATTAAGCACTGATTTGTAGTGTGAAACGCGTAGGTTGTTATTCCCATTTTCTGCTTGTTTTTGTAGTGCAATTTTCCATTTTTATATTAAAGACAACCTTATGTTTTTTTGGAGTGCGGCTGTCCATCCCTTTTTTCCTCCACTAACTACTTAATTTGATTAGCTGCCACTTTAAAATAATCAAACGTATCACCTAAAACAAATATCTATATGTAAACAGTGACACTAAAGTGCAGAAATCAAATTACATAGCCTATTACCATTGCATGCTATTGGTACATACACTGGAAGCTATGATATGCATAAAAAAAACAAGTGGATTGTGTCAGAACGTGGCTGTATGGCAACAGGAAGTGATGGATTACATGACAACCGGAAGTGACGTTCCAGCAAGATACCCTGGCCAGGTGAGACACTGACATTTTGCACTAGGTCTATCCGAGGATACGGTGTGGATATATATTTGTTACTGTACATGCCTGTTTTTATTTGAAATATTGAAAGTGTAAATAAAATGTGTTTGAAACATACTGCACTAGTAGAGCTCTCCCCTTTCTTCCCATACATGAGCAGCTTGATTCATCTCTACAGATTAGTGCCCCATACACATGATTGGAAATTCTGATAGGAAAAGTCTGATGTGAGTTTTTGAACGGAAATTCTGTTCCGTGTGTATGCTCCATCGGACTTTTGCTGTCGGAAATTTCCGCCAACAAAAGATTGAGAGATAGTTCTCAAACGTTCCAACAGAAAAAAATCCTATCAGAAAATCCAATCGTCTGTAGCAATTCCGATTCATGCCCGGAAACAATTTGACGCATGCTCGGAAGCATTGAACTTCATTTTCTTGGCTCGTCGTAGTGTTGTACGTCACCACGTTCTTGACGGACAACATTTCCGAGATCTTTTGTGTGACCGTGTGTATGCAAGCCAAGCTTGAGTGGAATTCTGTCGGAAAAACCATCCAAGGAAAATCCGATCGTGTGTATGCGGCATTTCAGTATAGGTAGTGCAAGAGAAAGGACATCAGGACAAAACTTTAATCGGATGTCGGACATTATGGTCTCCATGGCCAAATGCATGGAAGGCAACATGTCAGAAGAACTGCTCTTTGCAAGGAGTGTTGAGGGACTAACAAGAATAATTCCTCTTGACCTGTAGACTAATATATGGACAGGTGTCATTTTATACATTGCTATGTTAATTTCCCCATCCAGATCTGATTGGAATACTACAAACTGCTCCTCAGAACCACCACCTCCTTATGGGCCTTATTACCATTACCCCACCCCTTCTCGATCAATATCTTTACAGTCATTACAACAATACCATAATTATAAAAACAACAGAATACGGCGCTCAATAACCCAAATAGTCAATATACCAGCAGGTGATAATGATCTGTTTGGGTGGTGACAACCAATCAATTATGAAATTCACTGGCATAAAATATTGATATAGAGAATGCACACCAAATTAAAGTGCTTAACAAAACACAGTAAAATTAAGTGAAATTATCTGTGACATCTGTGATAATAAAAGTCCATAAATATGATCCTTACTCAAATGAATGAGAAAAAAAGGAAATTCATACAAAAAGTTCATAAAAAACAAATGTGTGGATAAAGGTGAACAGAAGTCCTCCACCGGAAAGAACACCCAAATATTGAACTGTAGTCTTCTTACCAGATCGATTGACCGCATTACAACGGTCGTATGAGGCTCAGGGATATTTATAGTCTTCCCAATGGGATTATCTCTGGATGTAGAAAGTGTGAGAAAGCAATTCCCAATCGTAAGAACTCCACTCCGGGGAAGACTTCAATTGGACAGTAACCATTTAGGCTCCCATGAAATGAAAGAACAGGGGGACCACATAGTGTGAAACTGTTTGATACCAGGTTTATTATAAAAATATGGTAATGCACTTACAATTAAGTTGATCTGTCAGCACATAAAAAATACACATAAGGGGAAAACGGCGTCTTCTCCACGCTTCCCTCGTCTGCTTGTCTCCGTCGTTTGCGTGTCTCTGTACGGTGCATGATGACGTCACTCAGCTAGGCCACACCTACGCGTTTCATCATCTACAGGATGTCGTCGGGGATAGGCTGCTATGCCCGATGACGTCCTGTAGATGATGACACGCGTAGGTGTGGCCTAGCTGAGTGACGTCATCACGCACCGTACGGAGACACGCAAACGACGGAGACAAGCAGAGGAGGAAAGCGTGGAGAAGACGCCGTTTTCCCCTTATGTGTATTTTTTATGCGCTGACAGATCAACTTAATTGTAAGTGCATTACCATCTTTTTATAATAAACCCGGAATCAAACAGTTTCACACTATGTGGTCCCCGTGTTCTTTCATTTCATGGGAGCCTAAATGGTCACTGTCCAGTTGAAGTCTTCCCTGGAGTGGAGTTCTTACGATTGGGAATTGCTTTCTCACACTTTCTACATCCAGAGATAGTCCCATTGGGAAGACTATAAATATCCCTGAGCCTCATATGACCATTGTAATACGGTCAACCGATCTGGTAAGGAGACTACAGTTCAATATTTGGGTGTTCTTTCCGGTGGAGGACCTCTGTTCACCTTTATCCACACATTTGTTTTTTATGAACTTTTTGTATAAATTTCCTTTTTTTCTCATTCATTTGAATAAGGATCATATTTATGGACTTATTATCACAGATGTCACAGATAATTTCACTTAATTTTACTGTGTTTTGTTGAGCACTTTAATTTGGTGTGCATTCTCTATATCAATATTTTATGCCAGTGAATTTCATAAATGATTGGTTGTCACCACCCAAACGGATCATTATCACCTGCTGGTATATTGACTATTTGGGTTATTGAGCGCCGTATTCTGTTGTTTTTATTTTGTCGTTATTATTTTGGTATCTTGAGTATTAATACTGGCAGCTCTCTATATATTCAATGTATATATTTATTTAATTCACTTATTGTATTAGCGCAGTGTCTTCTTTATTTTCCTCTTGTAGGAAAGAAAAAACTTTTTTCCACCAATACCATAATTATGCTTCCCAACTTTTATCACCCCATCCATCTAATTGGCCTCCAAGGCCTCTTGGGCCAAAACCTTACATACCCACCATTTCCTTAAATACATCTTGGTCACATGGTCATTACACTCAGGCAATGAAGTGGCAATGTCATCAAATAACTCTATCTAATCACCAACCACTTATCATAATTTATAAACCTTGCATGCCTCATGCAATTACCTATACTTATGAAAACAGTATAATTGAACTGGCTCTGCTGCGATGGAGTGCTGCCGGCGCATTGGGTGCCGTTTCGCTCGTGGGGTTTCCGCGGGGGGCCCTCGGGAGGCAGACCTCTGATGGCGGTGATCTGGCGGGCGCCCAGTGAATACACTTACCCGTACGATGCCTCTGTGGGATCCAGGTACACCGATTTGCGGCAGCAGCAGGTCCCTGCAGCATTGCAGTATGGGGGAAAAGCCAGTGCTTTTGTTCCAGGCTGAGGGGATGATTGCAGACCCCTCTTTAGGGGTAAAACCTCAGGCAGAGTAGGTTTTTTTATGCTCAGAATTGCTGCTCCTGCTCGCGCTTCCAAGGCCCGCTGGGCTGAATGGGATGCTGGCAGGGGGGCCTCTTGCTACTAGCATGGAGACAAGGAAAAAATAATAAACGTTTCTTGCAGATCCTGTGGGTCCAGAGGAAACATAACTGAGGCACGCAGGTAAGACTGTGAAATTTATAATGGTGGACTAACATGTTTTCTGTTTCAGGGAGGAGCCTATCTTTCGGATGCTGCTCTGCAAGACAATTCGCTCACTGCTTCTTACAGCAGAACTTCAGGTTTGCTTGAACTATCTGTAAGGGGGAACTCTTCCCAAAAGCCACAATTGTAATGCCGTGTACACACGACCGTTTTTCGGGTTCTAAAAAATGAAGTTTTTTTTATGTCAATAAAAACAATCGTCTGTGGGCTTCAGAGCATTTTTTCGGGTTCTAATTTTTTTTTTCGAACATGCTCTATTTTTTCACAACGTTTTTAACATTTATGTTTTTCAGGTTGTAAAAAATGGTCGTGTGTGGGCTTTAACGACGTGAAAAATCTGCGCATGCTCAGAAGCAAGTTATGAGATGGGAGCGCTCGTTCTGGTAAAACTACCGTTCGTAATGGAGTAGGCACATTCATCACGCTGTAACAGACAGAAAAGCGCAAATCGTCTTTTACTAACACAAAATCAGCTAAAGCGGCCCAAAGGGTGGCGTCATCCGAATGGAACTTCCCCTTTATAGTGTCGTTGTACGCGTTGTACATCACTGCGCTTTGCTAGAGCATTTTTTTTCACGATCGTGTGTAGGCAAGGCCGTTTTAATGATCGGGTTGAAAAAAACATTGCTTTTTCTAGACCCTTAGAACCCGAAAAACGGTTGTGTGTACGCGGCATAAGGAGCATTTTTTTCCAGTGGTGATTCGGTGGTGATCACACTAACTGTACCTTGAGCTCTAAACATAGTCAATTATTATCAGGGCTCCCTGAGCACGAAAAACAATTTCAAGGTTTCGTCCATGTAAAGAAGTTTTAAAAACGCTAGTTTCAAAAATTAAATCTCTTAAGCCGCATACACACAACCATTTTTAATGTCATGAAATAAAACAATGTTTTTTTCGACGTGATTCTTGTCAAGCCTGCCTTGCATACACACAGAGCTTTTTTTCTCAGAAAATAGGTGCAGGAACTCAACCACGACCTGTTCAGATTTCACAAACAGTAGAAGGGTCTTAAAGGGGCATTAAATACCAGAATTGCATTACATACAGAGTGCAGAGTTCAGGGGGTTAAAAAACTGTCACTTGTAAACACAGAAACCAGACTTCTGTGGTTACAAGTGATTGTGGTAAACAGGCACCAAAGGGTCTGAGCCAGAGGTGGTGGAACTGAGTTCCCCCAAGTTCCCCCTGAAAAAAAGCCCTGCATACACACGATTGTGAAAAAAAAAATGCTTGAGCAAAGCGCGGTGACGTGCAACACGTACGACGGCACTATAAAGGGTAAGTTCCATTCAAATGGTGCCACCCTTTGGGCTGCTTTTGCTGATTTTGTGTTAGTAAAAGTTTATTGAGAGACGATTCACGCTTTTCAGTCTTCATGCTTTTCAGTCTGTTACAGTGTGACGAATGTTTATAGTTAATTTTTGTGAAAAAAGGGGAAAACACTGCGCTAAACCAAACATATATGTGAAACAAAGCAGCTAGCACTCAAACAAAGTAGAGAAAATAGTAGAACAATAGTGCAGCACTAAATGATGTGCACAATGGTTGTCCACACCCTACCATACTTACCTCTTTTAAGTGATGCCTTGATGATCCCTTCAGACAACTATATACTCAACAATCATGTCAATGTTTTCATTCATCACCTTTCCTATGGAATTTTAATTGTACACTGAACTGTGTGATCCATTTACTAACCCAGTGTCACATCCATTGTGATATAGGGTCCCTACACAGACTTTATATATATTTTGTTTATATTCACTTTTGTGCCTTTCTAATCATTGTGCACATCATTTAGCGCTGCACTATTGTTCTACTATTTTTTATTATTGTTTATTGAATATTTTTGTTAAGCGTTAAATCACATAAGTATCAAAACGCTACCCAACGACGGGACCAGGTGCCATTCGCCGTACATACAATAACAACAGTAAAATCACAGCCGTTAAAACAGAGAAACATTGAAACATTAAAAAGCAATAGCATAAATCAGATAAAAATAGATAAAACAGTAAAAAAGCCCCAAGAAAAAAAAGAACCCCTGTCACCCCGTCAGTTTCCACCCCCTGTCCCACAGTCATCTACCCAGCCTCAGTCCACAGAAGGGTTTTCAGTCCCTTCCGGAACTGGAGAAGGTTTGAGGTCTGCCTGAGAGCCAACGGCAGGAGGTTCCACTATCTAGGTCCCAACCTCGAGAATGCTCTGCCCCCCACTTTTTTTTTTATCTAAACTTTGGGACCTCCAGGCGGAATTGAATGGCCGCTCTCAATGACCGGCCAGTGAGATGTCTTGTCAATTTCGCCTGGAGGTAAGTAGGACCTAATTTATTGAACGCCTTAAAAACTAAGATTAAAACCTTGAATCTGATCCGCTGCCCCACAGGCAGCCAATGAAGGGCTGCCTGGTGCCCAGAGGTCGGGCAGTGGCCTCTCAGATTGAGGGCTAACCTTACCGCTTGATTCTGGACTTTCAGGTTGGTAATGTGCTATCTCCATTACAAATGCAATTTTTTCCAGAACGGTGTTTCCGTCTCATAACTTGCTTCTGAGCATGCGTGTTGTTTTCACGTTGTTAAAGCCTACATACAACCGTTTTTTCACGCCGTGAAAAACAACAAAGCGAAAAACAACGTGAACATTTAGAGCATGTTCTAAAAATTTTTGATGCCCATGTTTCACGTCGAGAAAAATGCTCTGGAGCCTACACACGATTGTTTTTAATGACCATTTAAAAAAATAGCATTTTTCACATCATGAAAAACAGTCGTGTGTACGCGGCATTAGAGTTTAGATTTTCGTTTGAATGTTTGTATGAAAATTCATCAAGTAGTTCAGCTTGAAAGACATTGATTTCATCTAGACTTGCTATTTGAATGGAATCCCAAATGTACTAGTCAAGTTTCATTACAATAAGTATGATTTTTAGCAAACAAAAACCACATTCACAGTTAGAATTTCATTTGTTTTGAGAAAAACTTTTCATCTCACTATTTTCCTATCAATATGATTGAAAACCAACATTATTTAAACCCCCCTAACCATTATAGAAGACTGAACAAATGTTCACAAGACAATAATGTTAAAAAATAAATCTTCTGGTGTATGACCAGCTTTACTAGGACAAGTATAACATTGTCATAATGTAGATACTAAAGTTCACATAAAAAAAAAATACTTTCAGTTTAGGAGAGCTTTTTTCCCCTCTTTTGAGTACACACATAAAGAATGAATGAATGAATTAATGACTTGTATAGCGCAACGCATGCGAACTGAATCGCCTCTGGGCGCTTTTTCCAGCCAGTATCTGCTAGACTGGTGCGGTCATTTTTACCCCGGAGGATCATGACACGCTAGGGACACACAGTCATACACACATATATACTGGGCCAATTTGGACGAGATCCAATTTACCTACCAGCATGTCTTTGGAGTGTGGGAGGAAACCGGAGTACCCCGAGGAAACCAACGCAGACACAGAGAGAACATGCAAACTCCAGGCAGATGGTGTCGTGGTTGGGATTCGAACCAGCGAACCTATTGCTGCTAGGCGAAAGTGCTACTCACTGCACCACTGTGCTGCCCATGAATCTGTGTAAATTGAAGCTTAGTAATACTAAAATTAGATTGTGTGAGGCTTATTTAAACAGAGATTAGGAGGATGGCCCCGTTTTCACATGCCTGTGACTGCAAAAATCTTGTTTTGCATGACTGTTTGATGCTCATCTAATAAGCACAAATGACATCCAGTGTAAAGTGGCACAGTCCCTGGAACTTGGTGATTAATTTGGAGAGGTGGTATTTTTTTTTCTTTTGCATTTCTTATCATTTATTGCTATTTTGTATTATTTTTTCACACTTTATTTCTTCTTGAAATGTACATTTGCATTCCGTGTTTTTCCCCACATGCTGCACTGTTTTGTTTTTATTTTCCATGCCAGATAATAAGACTCAATTCTCCAACGTGTTCTATGCTGGTCTTAAACTCTCCACTTGCTGTCCACCCCATAGCAGTTTTACAGCTGTGTTTTTCCGGGTAGGGAGCGCGCATGCACACTGCTTGCTTGCTCCCGTTGTGATTATGTACAACGGGAGCCGATCGGCGGGTACCGTGGACTCGATGTCTGCCGGCACCTGCTCATTGTTTATTACAGAGGCAGAAAGCCAGTCTGCCTTTGTAAATAAGGCAGATTGCAGTTTTGTCAGCAAGGAAGGCATGGATCTTGTGCAGGTACACCGATCCATGCCTTCCCCTAGTAAAAGCACCTCCCATAATACACAGAAACACTAGCTAGGCACACAGTTAACTGTTTGATTGCCCCTGATGTTAACCCCTTCCCAGCCAGTGTCATTAGTACAGTGACAGTGCATGTTTTTTTAGCACTGATCCCTGTATTAGTGTCACTGGTCCCCAAAAAGTGTCAATTAGTGCCAGAATGTCGATCACAATATCACAGTTCCACTACAAGCCGTTGTCCGCTGACATTACTAGTAAAGCAAAATGTAAATACATCAAAACATCCCATAGATTGTAGATGCAATAACTTTTGTGCAAACCAATCAATATAGGTTTATTGGGATTTTTTTTACCAAAAATATGTAGCAGAATACATATTGACCTAAATTGATAGACATTTGATTTTTTTCTTGCAGAAAGTAAAAAATATTGTTGTTTTTTTTTCAAAATGAACAGTCTTTTTTTGTTTATAGGACAACAAAAAAAACACAGAGATGATCAAATACCACCAAAAGAAAGCTCTATTTGTGGGGAAAAGTTATACATTGTGTTTGGGTACAGCGTTGCATGACCGAACAATTGTCAGTTAAAATAATGCAGTGCCGTATTGCAAAAAATGGCCTGGTCAGGAAGGAGGGTGAATCTTTCGGAGGTCACGTGGTTAAAGTGAACCCATGGCCAGGCTAAATTATTTAAATATTCTTAGCAAGCGGTAAATTAACTTTAAAACAAGCCTTCACGAACCACCGTAGCTGCAGGCATTGCGGAACAATTCATCCTCAAAAATAACAGAAGCACCGAGATCAGCAGACACTACATTTACATGTAGAACCTTTGCCAGAACAGCTGGGAATTTGGCCACAGAAGCAGAGTATTAGCTGCTACAGCAGGCATGACCTGCAAGTACTTCATACCTGCAGCAGCTTTTTAAAGATCAAATTTTTATAGGCGTAATCTTTAAAGCAAAGTTCCTACTAAAATAAAAATATTAACAGTCAGCAGCTACAATTATTGCAGCTGCTGACTTTTAATAATCAGACACTCACCTGTCCCAGGGTCCAGCGATGCGGGGGAACAAAGCCCTGATTGTCTTCCCCTTCTCTCCACGGCATCACTACTGTGGGCGCCCGGCTGTGGCTTCACAGCCGGGCACGCACTGTGCATGCGCGAGTGACGCTGTGTGCCGTGATTGGTCGGGCAATCATCTGGGACCTGTGATGTGTCCCAGATGATTGTTGAGAGGGAGGGGGAGAGGTGACCTTCCTTCTGGTGCCGTGGTGCCTAGGTAAGAAGTGGGAGCGGAAACTCTCTAAAAGAGGGTTTCCGCTCCCCCCAAGAACAATGACATGCCAAATGTAGCATGTGAGGGGGTCACCTTCCCTTAAAGCGGAAGGTTCCATTTTGGGTGGAACTTCACTTTGAGCAAATACTTTTCAGGCAAAGATTTCAACCTCATTTTATACATGAGGAACAATACGAGCACCAAATCAATTGGTCATTTATAGGACATTTTCTCAGGAAACCAGACGTGAGGCAACAAATAAGAATGCAGGCAAGTGAAAAAGTATGCCTGTGCAAGAACAGCGGCAAAAAAGAAATCCAGGGCGTTAGCACAACAGATCCAGCGTTGTGGCTGAATTGCTGCTTATTCTAATACATGTGAAAATTGAGTTTTGAGTGAGATGAATGGAAGGGAAGGGAAAGCTAAGTATAGAGAGCATGGAGTTTGACAGAATGAATAAGGTGTTGGGAGGCAAGGCAAACATTAACCACTTTAATACAGGGATTTTATACCACTTCCATACCGGGTCTATTCTGGCACTTCTCTCCTACATGTACAAATCATCATTCTTTTGCTAGAAAATTACTCAGAACCCCCAAACATTATCCACTTGCCCACCGGGCCTATTTTGGCACTTCTCTCCTTCATGTAAAAATCACAATTTTTTTGCTAGAAAATTAATCAGAACCCCCAAACATTTTATATTTTTTTAGCAGACATGCTAGGGAATAAAATGGCAGTCATTGCAACTTTTTTTCTCGCACGGTATTTGCGCAATAATTTTTCAAACACCTTTTTTTTGGGGAAAAAAAGGTTTCATGAATAAAAAAATAACAAAACAGTAAAGTTAGGCCAATTTTTTGTATAATGTGAAAGATTATGTTACACCGAGTAAATAGATACCTAACATGTCACGCTTTAAAATTGCGCACACTCATGGAATGGCGCCAAACTTCGGTACTTCAAAATCTCCATAGGCGAGGCTTTAAATTTGTTTACAGGTTAATATTTTCGAGTTACAGAGGAGGTCTAGTGCTAGAATTGTTGCACACGCTCTAACGCATGCGACAATACCTCATATGTGGTGTTTGAACGGCGTTTACATATGTGGGCGGGACTTGCATGCATGTTTGCTTCTGCGCGCGAGCTACCGAGCATAGGGGCGTTTTAAAAAAAAAATGTTTTCATTTTATTTTTATTTTACTTCATTTTTCAATTTTTACACTTTTTTTTTTTTTATCACTTTTATTCTTATTACAAGGAATGTAAACATCCCTTGTAATAGGAATCAGTGTGACAGGTCCTCTTGATGTAGAGATGTGGGGTCAATAAGACCCCACATCTCTCCTCCAGGCTTACAAGCATGAAATCGGTGAAAAAACATTCACCGATCTCATACCGACAGCCACGATTGCGGATTTGTTTACTTCCGGGTACCGGGCGTGATGTCATAATGTCGCGCCCGGACCTCCGACGGTCATAGAGATGACTGTGACCATCTGGTCACCAGTCATCTCTATGGTTCTTCAGCGAGCGCCGGCCGATTCGCTCTCCGGGCCCCCAATGGCACGGGAGAGCCCGGAGAAGCACCGGATGGCGGTGGGAGGGGGGACGTCCCCACCCGCTGCCTATAAGAACGATCAAGCGGCGGAACTGCCGCTTCGATCATTCTTATTGTGCACAGAATCGCTGGCTGAAGACGGTGATATCTGAATGATGCCTGTAGCTGCAGTCATCATTCAGATATCACCGCACAAAGTGGAGGATGTATATTCTCGTACTGCAGTGGGCAAGTGGTTAAATATGTTTTTTTAGCAGACACCCTAGGGAATAAAATGACGGTCAAAAAAAATGGTTTCATGAATTAAAAAATAACAAAACAGTAAAGTTAGCCCAATTTTTTGTAAGACATGAAAGATGATGTTACGCCGAGTAAATAGATACCTAACATGTCACGCTTTAAAATTGCACACACTCATGAAATGGCGCCAAACTTCGGTACTTAAAAATCTCCATAGGCGACGCTTTGAATTTTTTTTCAGGTTACCAGTTTAGAGTTACAGAAGAGGTCGAGTGCTAGAATTGTTGCTCTCACTCTAACGCATGCGGCAATACCTCACATATGTGGTTCGAACGCCATTTTACATATGTGGGCGGGACTTACGCGTGCGTTTGCTTCAGAGCGCGAGCTACCGGGGACAGGGGCGTTTTACATTTTTTTTGATTATTATTATTTGTTTTACTTATTTTTTTAAAAAAATTACACTTTTTTTATTTATTTATTTTTTGATCACTTTTATTCCTATAACAGGGAATTTAAACATCCCTTAAGACCCCACATCTCTCCTCCAGGCTGGAAAGCATGAGATTGTGAAAAAAAAATTCACAGATCTCATGCTTACTAGCTGCAATCACGGCTTTGTTTACCTCTGGGAACCCGGGCTTGATGTCACATCGCGCCCGGGCCTCCGATGGTCATAGAGATGACTGGTGACCATCTGGTCACCAGTCATCTCTATGCTTGTCATGTGACAGGACACCGGCGACGGACAATCCTTTCTCCGGCCCCCGATGGCAGTGTTTCTCTGCCTCTATTCAAAATCAATGGTTCCCTACGAGAGCCATCTTAATTGATCCGACTTCCAGACCATTGATTTGAATAGAAGTTGCATCCAAGTTGGCTTTTGCTCTGAGGATCTTGACGGGGAACCCCACGTCAAAATGAAAAATAATAACATAATGGGGTCCCCTCTCAAGATCCAAACCAGGCCCTTTGAGTCTGGTATGGATCTTGAAAGGAACCCCATGCCAACATGAAAAAAAAAGAAAATGACATGCCCCACTCATTTTTTGGTGTGGGGGTTCCCCTCAAAATCCATAACAGACCCTTCTTAGGGGGGACCCCACATAACTTTTTTTTATTTTCTCATGGGGTTCCCTTTCAAGATCCATACCAGACTCAAAGGGCCTGGTTTTGATCTTGATAGGGGGGCCCCACAACATTTTTTTTTCATTTTGGTGTGGGGTTCCCCTTCAAGATCCCCTTATCCGAGCATGCAACCTGACAGGTCAGAAAAGGGGGAACAGGGGGGCGAACGAACACCTCCCTCCTGGACCATACCAGGTCACATGCCCTCAACATTGGGGAATAGGTGCTTTGGGGCAGGGGGACTCTGCCCCATACCACCCCAAAGCACCTTGTTCCCATGTTTAAAAGGACAAGGGCCTCTTCCACACAACCCTGGGCGATGGTTGTGGGGGTCTGCAGGCCGGGGGGTTATCGGAATCTGGATATCAGATGCTGGCTCCCACCCTAGGCTAATGAGTGTGTACTCATTTCCCCAAAAAAGTATTAAAATAAATAAAAAACAATACAGATTTTATTAAAGTAGCTCCAACATGTCTTCTCCCTCCAGTCTTCTCTCCTCTCTAGTGATGTCTTCTCCCTCCGGTTCTTCTCTCTCCTCCACTGATGTCTTCTCTCTCTGGTTCTCCTCCCTCTGCCATTGTCTTCCTCTGGTTCTTCTGCCTCCGGTCCTTCTCCCTCCGCTGTCTTCTTCCGCTGCTTCTTCTGCCTCTGGTTCTTTTTCCTTCTGATGTCTTCTCCCAACGCTAGATCCCACTGTTGTGTTAGCTCCAGCATGTGCCATTACTTATATAGTCATGCAGCATGGTCATCCAGTGATGTCATCCAGAGTTCCCACCCCTTTGTGATGTCACCACCCCATTATGCCCGGACAGTGACCAGAGCTCACACAACAGTGGGAACTAGTGTCAGGAGAAGACATCAGGAGGAAGAAGAGCCAGAGGCAGAATAATCAGAGGAAGAAGACAGCGGAGGGAGAAGAACCGGAGGCAGAAGAACCAGAGGAAGAAAACAGCAAAATGAGAAGAACCAGAGGGCGAATACATCAGCAGAGAGGAGTGAATACCAAAGGGAGAAGACACGTTGGAGCTACTTTGATAAAGGACTTTGTCAAAAACATGTGTACTGTTTTTATCTATTTTATCATTGATCAACTGATACAACAAATAAAACTGTGAGGGGTGAGCAGATGAATACATTTCATTTTCATTTGTTAGATAGAGGTGGGATAGGCTTCCATGAATAGAATAGTTTTCAGGGATTAACTAAAGCCAGACATAGTGGCAGATACCTAGAATGGTTGAGGTAGGGAATTTTAGATAGGGGGAGGGGCTTTGTAGAGGTCCTGGAGGCAAACATGTGAGGTGGGGGTGAGGGATCAAAGAGAAGAGAGCAGAGGTCTTGGGAGGTGCAAATAGTAGAAGTAGCTAGGGGAAGAGAAATTGTTTTGTTTGTTGTGGATAGTTTGACAGAATCACTCATGATAGACTGAGGTGGGTAACCCATGTAGAGATCGGTCAATGAGAAGGGAGTTGCATTTATTACTCCTTGTTCTCATTTGGTGTGCTTTAAAGAAAGTAGACAGAATGTTGTCTTAAGCATCACATCTTAGCAGTAGAGTTTACTAAAATGATGACATATAAAGTGTGGCGCTTCTGCAAAAGGGTATCATTATAGTGATCAGGTGTGCCTAGGGCAGCATGATGTGTAAAGATGGCCCCCACCAAGGGCATAACATGCTGTTCTCCATCACTAACTTCAACTAAACTACCTTCTATGGCAGTGGGCAGCTTTACGATATCAATGCAGCTTGCTCAAGCAATATGTTAGACATGGGAATAAACACAAAAGCTTTCCTTTTTTTCTCACAGGCTTTTTTCTTTACTGAAATTATACTTTAACTTCACAGTTATTGATGGCTCCAATTATAGCTGCCATTAACTCATGTGTCCTCTGTAACAACAGTACATGTACTTTTCCAGTTGCAAGATCACAGTATTTGGCTTTCCTTTATCAACTTCTCACAACAGTATTAATGTTTATTTTTGTGAAAAAAATACAGCCAGCCTTTTTCAAATAACAAAAACACAGCAACAATAGTACTATCAAACTTCCCTGTACAATTTCAACCCGTAACTTTCATTTTGACTCCGACAGTAAGGTTTTTCAACAATTCAACAAGTCCAAAAAAAAATGTCTTTAGGATCAAACTGCTAAGATTATAGCTTACAACAAAGCCTATTAGTACAAACTTCATAATAAGGGTCCTCAAAACTAGCTATCTTTGTTCTTGGGAATGTACCCTCCACCCTCCTAAATATTTTTTTGGAGTGGGTAGCAGTTGTTTTCTGCTGTTACCCACAGCATTCTGACATTTATTCACAACCTTTGGACACAGCAGTCTGGCATTTATTTCATATAATTACCATTCTACCAGGTTTATTCAACTCATATGTTCAAATAAACACACGAAAAAAAAAAAAAAATACAGAGATGAAATATATCTACCACTCTGTCAATAATATTAATATACAGTATGTGAACAAACCCTATATAACTCTATATAACAAATAACTAATATCTGTTATATTGACATGCAGCTACCGGGACATTGGTTTGCTCAGATTCAGTGAATAGTTAAATAGAATGTTTGGCATCAAACATCACATCAGTACACCACTCTTGACAAAGTCTATTGCAAAAATGCATTGGTAAGAGCCTAAATCAGGTGACGCCATTTCCTAGAGGCCACTTAAACCAGAAACATATGTCTAATGTAGAGTAGAAGGATCCTTTTTTCAGGTGCTCACATTGTTTCATGGGTGACATAAAAAACTTTTGCGACTACAGTGTCCTTTGTGACTTGCCCTGAAGGAAGTGACTTACCAAAAAGTTATTGTGGGACAGTTGGAATGTGTTTGCTTGTCCAAAAAAATTACTCATATCTTTGGCCAGGTTACCTTCACACAGAAATGTTCCCAAGACAATATTTGCAATTGCAGTGTGTTCTGAATACTAGTAACATTTCCCGTATTATAAAAACAACAATTAGGAATAATTCCTTGCCTACCCTCTAAATATGAGATATACAGCTTCTAAACCAAATAATGTAACACAATTATTAATAATCAATATTGCAGCACCTAATGCCGCGTACACACGATCTGGCTTTTGCCCGGCAAAATCACATCGGAATTTCGACGGAATTCCATCGGAAAATATAGAACATGCTCTAGATCTAAACTCCGATGGAATTCATCGGAATTTTCGATGAAAAAACTCAGATGGGGCTACACATGATCGGATAATCCGATGGAAAAAGTCCATCAGACTTGTTCCATCGGAAATTCTGATTGCGTGTACGGGGCATAAGTGTCACAAATTACACCCTTGCACAATATTAATTATTAAAACTGTTTGGGTTTATTAGATAAAACTTTGAGGCTGCACCATGGATAAATACAGTGGGCCAGATTCACAAAAGGGATACGACGGCGTATCTGCTGATACGCCGTTGTATCCCTGTTTCTATCTATGCGACTGATTCATAGAATCAGTTACGCATAGATATCCCTAAGATCCGACAGGTGTAATAGTTTTACACAGTCGGATCTTAGGATGCAGTACCGCGGCCGCCGCTGGGGGGAGTTTGCGTCGTAAACCAGCGTCGGGTATGCAAATTAGCAGTTACGGCGATCCACAAAACTTCTTCCTGTCGTTACGTCGCCGCAAGTGTTAGTTTGCCGTCGCAAAGATAGGGCACCTTTTACAAAGTGTAAAATTACTACACCATGTAAAAGTATACCCGTCTTTCCCGCGTCGCTTTTGAATTTTTTTTTTATTTTTTTTTCCCGGCGCAAGTCTTTTTTTCACGTCGCGATTCACAAAACGTTGGCGCGTCGTAATTTCGCGCAAAGCACGTTGGGAAATTTGCGTCGGGAGCATGCACAGTATGTCCGGCGCGGGAGCCTTGCGCCGGACGGATTTAGGATACACCGCCACAAATTTCCAGGTAAGTGCTTTGTGGATCGGGCACTTAGACAGAAAATTTGCGGCGGTGTAACCTAAATCGGTTACGTTACGCTGCGCCCGGGCTACGTGAATCTGGCCCAGTGTCTCTAATTGTGAGTACTTGGGGACTCTCATGCCTTGTACACACAAGCATTTTTTCTGTTGGATAAAAAAACAACGGTTTTCCAGACATAATTCCTCTCAGCCTGCCTTGCATACACACGCTCAGACAAAAGTCTGTCCATCCAAAGCAGGGTGATGTACAACATGTATGACGGCACTATAAAGGGGAAGTTTCATTTCAACGGCACCACCCTTTGGGCTGCTTTTGCTGATCCTTGTGTTGGTAAAAGCGCTTTTCAGTCTTTGTGATTTTCAGTCCGTTACAGCATGACAAATGTGATATCTCCAATCCATTATGTACTAGTTTTACCAGAAAGAGCGCTCCTGTCTCATACTTGATTCTGGCTGTCAGAGAACCATACAGACAAATGGTTTTCCAGCACGGATCTTTGGCCTGATGGGAAAAAAGAGATCCTGGCAGTTTTCCCGTTGGAAAAACTGCGATGGAGCCTATACACGGCCGGGATTCCCGACGAAAAGCTCTCATAGCAGTTTTCCTGTCAGAAAAAACGCTTGTGTGTGCGAGGCATTATACACATTCACATACATACAGATTGTGTTATACAACTTTGTCCCATGTGTGGGCAAATGTCAGCCCCCACCCCACTCATTCACATGAAAGGATGTGCTGTATATAGGTATACCCTCTCAATTTTAAAAGGCTAGTGGCCTAGTATAGTGAAGGAAGGCAACACACTCACTGCCCTCCTTTTCCCTGCCCCCCTAGGTGCATCTCTGGATAAGGGTCTCCCATTGCTACATTGACTGGGCTCATATTTCCTAGTATAGGAAAAGTGGGGGCACACGCTTGACTTTTCAACAAGGAAGCACACTACCGTAATGGTGGGGGCAAGTGCCCAACATCTTTTGTTTCCAGGAAACTAATTAGGATGTGGAAATGTAGACAAAATTGCAGCAGTATTTTGCCAAGGCTGCCTGGGGATGGAGTAGAACAGGCCTACATGTGTGGCGATTACATTAAACAAAAAAATGGGACAGTGAATTTTAACCTTATCCTTGTTTGCATTGGCCATTTTGTGCAAACAGTTCAAATTGCCTTTAAGCCAATTCACTCTGGTCACGGTAATCCTCAATCCAACAGGCAAGAGAAGAGAATGATTCCACCTGTAGAACCTCATTTCAAGAGGTCGTTTAGCACTGGAATTGATCAACAGCATACACACAGCAGGACTTTTCCGCAAACTTTCCCAACATCACGTGTTTTTTCTGCTCTTTTCTGCTCTTTACCGCCACCCTTTGGTCAACTTCTGCTATTGTTGATTGATTTTAACATTGGTTCTGGGCATGCGTGTTTGTACTTCGGACAAAAGTCCGATGGATTTCTGTACACACGATAGGACTTTGCACCGTAGGACTTTTGTTGCCGAAAAGTTTGTCCGTTTACAGAGCAAACTTTTGTCCGATGAAAAACAAAAATGTTTGTCCGATTTTTTTGAAAACTTGTTCATTTTAAATTTTGTTGTCAAAAAGTCCGACCGTGTGTATGGGGCTTTACTTAAAATTGCAATGATTGTTGCTTTGGTTAAATTACTGCTTCTCTCTCCAGTTTATTTTTGTGGCTGGCCCTCTTGTGACTTTATACAGCTGCTAGAGAGACATTAATAGATAAAAAGGGAGGAGGATGTTGGACACAAAGCCTATGTCCTTGATCAACCTTTTAAATACTCAAACATCTCTATAAAAAGTGCTCTATTTTCCTTCCTTCCATTGCCATGTATACTATGAAGTAAAGATGCATTTTAAATTGTTTGTGCAAATGTCTCCTCTCAGTATGAAAATAATTGTATGTTTAGATAGATTTGTGAGATTAAATCTGTTCTACCTCCTCCTTATTAGTGAAAACAGTTGTATCACATTGAAAATAATGTCTGTCTCTCCTAAAACAAGCTCCTTCAGTACTGAAAAGGCTATACGACTATGGTTTTAATGAATGCTTTTTGGCTGCCATCCAATCAATATACGCTTATTGTGATTTTTTACCAAAAATATGTAGAAGAATACACATCGGCCTAAACTGAGCAAAAAATAAATATTTTTTTTATTTTTATTTTTTTAAATTGGGGAAATTTACAAAATCGTATTATTTTTTTCCATATTGTCGCTCTATTTTTGTTTATAGCGCAAAAAAAAAAATAACTCAGAGGTTATAAAATACCACTGAAAGAAAGCTCTATTTGTGGGAAAAAAGGACATCAATCTTGTTTGGGATCCACGTCGCACGACCGTGCAATTGTCAGTTAAAGCAACGCAGTGCCAAATCACAAAAACTGACCTTGGGTCTTTGGCCAGGGAAATGGTCCGGGGGTTAAGTGGTTAAACTATTTATTGGAGAGTGTATACCTCTTTATAACAGGTAACCCCTCTCACTTCCATTAGGCCCCTTTCCATGCCCCACAGACTTCTGGGACACTTCACACGTCCCAGAAAGCTGTGGAACCATACCCAAATGGCCTGGGGGTTAAGTGGTTATTAATTGGTGACCATGATACCACTGTGATTACTTGTTACAGTGGTCATATGATTGGGTGTCAGTTCCACTGGCTACTGAACGTTAGTCCAGACCCAAGGCTGTCTTTGACAGCTTGGTCTCTGTGCTGGTAACATGCAGTGAGTGTTCTCTCAGCACCCACCTAACAACGCATATGTGCAGTATGTGGAAAGTTAAATCCTACCCTTTTCTCAT
This sequence comes from Rana temporaria, assembly GCF_905171775.1. Classification (NCBI taxonomy): domain Eukaryota; kingdom Metazoa; phylum Chordata; class Amphibia; order Anura; family Ranidae; genus Rana; species Rana temporaria. Next base: position 227,320,624 of record NC_053493.1, read on the forward strand.
GGCACATATGTGTTAAGCAGGTGGTAATATGTTAAATTGAATATGTTGATATATTTTTTCAGCTTGCACAAATGCTGCAGACAGGCTGACAAAGATGAGGCTTCTTTGAAACGCATCCTGCATGCAAAGGTACAGTGCTCTCTGTGTGTACATCAAGGGGTTACTATATGTATTGGGTTGTAAACATCAGAAATTAACTAGGCAGGGCTGAAACTACATTCTTAGGAACTCAGAACTGAACATGCATTACTGGTATTCATAAAGATTGTCACAGACACTTTTAGAAATGTGTTGCACCTTTCCAGCACTAATAGTACTTGTGAGAGAATCATGTAACTGTTGGAAACAGGTACATAAATTTGTCAGAGGAGATGGCCAGCACTGAGAATGGAGTATCCATACTGGACACTCCTTACTCAGAGCAGCTCAATGATGCTGAGACAGAAAAAAATTACAGGTCTGCCTTGCTCATTAAATCTACAATTAATCAAAAATAAGCACAATTGGCAGTGTGAATGAGGCCTAATAGAGAATATAAATGTTTTTTGTTTCTATTAACTCCAGAGCAAAGTTCAACAAGGTTATATTTCACTGATACCATTATATGTTGAATGTTTACAATGTAACTATCATGTTTTTTTTTTTTATGTATAGCTTTGACATATTCCACAGTGATGTACAACAAAGCATTGAACCTATAAGTTTCTGCACCAGAGAAGCTTGCACTTTAATTTCTTCAATTCAGTTGCACACTATTATTGTTATTTTACTGTACATCTATATACTGCAGCTCTGTAATTTTCTGCTGGACTGCAGGAAGGTATTACTAACAGTTGCACCATCTCTCTCCTTTCAATGTCTATATTTAATATATAAATGTGTTCCAGATAAGTCTTACAAAGTATGTGTGTTAAAAAAACTAAAAAAAAAAAAAAAAAAAACTGGGAGATTACATTGTGGTGACTAAAGGGGTTGTAAAGGTACAATTTTTTTTCCTAAATAGCTTCCTTTACCTAAGTGCAGTCCTCCTTCACTTAACTCATCCTTCGATTTTGCTTTTAAATGTCCTTATTTCTTCTGAGAAATACTCACTTCCTGTTCTTCTGTCTGAAACTCCACATAGTAATGCAAGGCTTTCTCCCTGGTGTGGAGTGTCGTGCTCGCCCCCTCACTTGGGCTACAGGAGAGTCAGGACACCCACTAACACACAGCTCCTTTCTCTATCTGCAATGTAGAGAGCGTGCTGACTCTCCTGTAGCCCAAGGGAGGGGGCGAGCACGACACTCCACACCAGGGAGAAAGCCTGGCATTACTGTGTGGAGTTACAGACAGAAGAACAGGATGTGAGGATTTCTCAGAAGAAATAAGGACTGCACTAAGGTTAAGGAAGCTATTTTGGGAAAAAAAATACTTTTACAACCCCTTTAAGTGTATACTGTATAGTGTTTTTTTTCCTTTCTTTTTAGAAAGTATGTAGGTCAGAAATGCAAAGTCTAGTAACGACATTTAAAATCTCAACTATTTCAAATCAATCAATGTATAACTACAATACATGCACTATAGTTTATAATATTGTAGTTTTCAATGGTTTCTCCACTTCCATAACCACAGTCTAATTCAATATCCCCATCAATATCTTCACACCCATAAACTACACTATGTTAGGGGAATGGTGTTAGGGGAATACAATCAATTTCCTTTTTCCTCTCCAGTATTTACTGGAAGGCTTTACATTAACAATATCGATGTACAAATGTGAACTGTATTATTTTACTGATATATTGGCACTTTCCCTGTATCCATTAATTGAAGGGCTGCAGTACCTGGCACAGGAAAGCAATTAGTTGCTATTGCGTAGGCCTCATGTAGTTCTCCCTGAAGAGTCATAATGAAATTATTTATGTAATTATGCTCTTCAGGAGGCATTTGTCCTTCTCAATTTTTGCTTGGTGGGGGCTTCAATTTTTTATAAAAAGGACTTTCAGACTACTAAATCAGTTAAGTTCCAAAAAAAAAATAAACAAACATATGAATAAGCATAACTTATTTATTTATATATTTGTGCCATATTTTCTGCAAAAATATTAATTAAAAGATGACTAAAATGTTTAACTTACCCATCTTTCTGGACAAAAACATTATTTAATTTGAAACTGGCACACAAATAAATATTCTTATTTACCTTTTCTGGAGTGTTTTAAGAAACAGTGAGTTGTCCTTGTGCTTTACAATTGATAGTTTGTTATTATTAAATAGTAAATTTGTCTAAAGTTAATTATTCGAAAGTATCATTTTAAGCAGGTCAAATTATTATGAAACTAGGGATAAGAATATGGGGGCTTTTAATGCTGACTTTTATTCAAAGGCACTATAATCCTGTGTACCTGCCCCTTGTGTTTCTTACCTGCATGAGATGCATTGATCATACACCTATAGCAATTGCAGGAAACAAATAGGTTTATCAAAGTGACCTATAAAATGGATACAGACAATTCTAGTCTGACTGCCACTAAACCAACCCATATATTAATCAGTCTTTTTTTCATTCAACTAGCAGGTTGAACAAATAAAAGTGACTCAATTTTACCTTCCACACGTTTAAGGTGGATGGGAGGAATCCTCCTCCATAATAGGGATGAGTCCGATGTTTGAGTCGAACATAAGTTTGACACGAATATCGGGTGTTCCCCTGTTCACCAAATAGCGAACAATTTAAGAGCGCCCTTCCTGAACCGTACCAGGCCACATGCCCTCAACATGTGGAATTTTTTGCCTGTTCACATGTTTTGCTGTGAACCGAACCGGGGGGAGGGGGATTCGGCTCATCCCTACTCCATATAGCTATTGTTGGCAGTGTTAATTGAGCAGTAAAAAATCTGACAGTACAGACAACCACCCTGCCCATACATATATGGATTGAAATGTGGCTGGTCCCTGCTGAACTACTAGATTTAATAGATTTAATAGTAGATTTAAGTCCATGTATGGCTATCATAATTTTTAATTAATGCAGTACAGTTACTTATTCAGCTGACCCAGACTTCATCTACAGCATAACTACAAGTGCAAATTTAGTTTAAAGTGATTGTAAAGTCTTCAGTGCTCCTGGCCCCACCCTCCTGTTGAGTGCCACCACAGCAAACAGCTTGCTGTGGGGGCACCCAAGCCAAGCCACAGCTCCCTGTGTCCATTCAGGCACAGAGCCATGGCCCGGCACCACCCCCTTTCTCTTCTCATTGGCTCCCTGACTTTGATTGACAGCAGTCAGAGCCAATTGCACCTTGCTGCTGTCTCAGCCAATGAAGAGGGGAATCTCGGCCAGGTTATTGCAGCATTGCTAGATCTAGAGGGGGCTCAGGTAAGTATTTATTTTTTTACATTTAATAATTTTCCAAAAAAGTACTCCTTACACCTCTTACTAAATACCTTGAACTTTCTACTTTCCAAAAATGGGTAATTTGGGGGGTATTTATACTGTCCTGACATTTTGGGGCCTCAAGAAATGACATAGGTCATCAGTAGATATATACCATAGTTTGTGGACTCTATAACTTTCCTACAGAAGTATTTTCACCAAAGAAATGTAGCAGGATGATTTTGTGAGCTTTTTGTCGCAAATTCTGACCGTATGTATGCTCCATCGCACTTTTTCTGTCAGAATTTCAGCCAAGAAAAGATTAAGAGCAGGATCTCAATTTTCGTGACAGGAAAAATTCCTGTCGCAAATCGCGTTCCACTGTATGTAATTACGACGCGCCAAAAAACATGCATGCTCAGAATGAAGCAGAAGAGCCTCTTGAACTTTATTGATCTTGGCTTGTCGTATGTGTTGTACGTCACCACATTCTTGACGTTCGGAATTTCAGACAAGATTAGTGTGACCGTGTGTATGCAAGACAAATTTTAGCCATTTTCCTGCTGGAAAAAAAAAATGTTCTTGTCGGAAATCGCAACTGTGTGTACTAGGCATGAAAATGGGAAAGTTTCTTGCACTGGTAGAATACCCATGACTAAGTCATGTGACGAGTGACGATACATGTGGGGGAGAAGCCTACAGTGACGGACAGTGTCTATCCCGAGTGAGGAGTCCACTTAAACTGAGCGGCAACATACCCTGTCTATAACATAAGCAAGGATACATGAGTGCACTAAGTGCAGCCTTTATCCACATCTATATGGTACAATATTGCGCTATGTTTCCTTTTCCTCCTCTTTTGCATGTGAAGCCTCGTACACACGGCCGAGGAACTCGACGTGCCAAACACATCGAGTTCCTCGGCCAGTTCAGCACTGAAGCCGCCGAGGAGCTCGGCGGGACGAGAGCTCCCATAGAACAACGAGGAAATAGAGAACATGTTCTCTATTTCCTCGTCGAGCTCCTCGTCGGCTTCCTCGGCCGAAACTGTACACACGACCAGTTTCCTCGGCAGAATTCAGCCAGAAACTCGGTCGGAAGCTGAATTCTGCCGAGGAAACTGGTCGTGTGTACGGGGCCTGACTGAATGAAACTGGAAACATCTGATCGCTTGCTGGAGGTTGTTGTAACCTGATCACATTGAAGTGAGATCTTGGCAATTAGGGAAGGATCACTGCAGACCGGCTGATTTAATCATCAGGACTTTTTCATGATCTACTCACATATATTAAGAGTTTCTTCACCAGTTTTTTTTTGCTTGATTGTATATGTACGATTCACATTGCACATGAGTTAATACGAGCGCATCAGTATTTATTCAAGTTCCTTGCACTGTTTTTATTAGACATGTGCACACTGAAATATTTTGTTTCGTAATTTTGTTTTTGTCCGAAAAATAAATGTATTCAGTTACTCCCGAAATTCGTTTTTATTTATTTTGTTTTTCGTAAAAAAAAAAAAAATTGTCCGAAAATCCAAATTAACCACTTAAGGACCCCTTCACGCTGATATACGTCGGCAGAATGGCACGGCTGGGCACATCAACGTATATGTACGTTGCCCTTTAAGCCCAGCCGATCGCTGCTGGAGTCCCGCGATCGTCCCCGGAGCTGAAGAACAGGGAGAGCTGTATGTAAACACAGCTTCCCCATTCTTCACTGTGGAGGCGTTATCGATCATGTGATCCCTTTTATAGGGGGACACAATCGATGACATCACACCTACAGCCACACCATCTACAGTTTTAAACACATATTAGGTCACACATAACCCCTTCAGAGCCCCCTGTGGGTAACTCCCAAACTGCAACTGTCATTTTCACAGTAAACAATGCATTTTAAATGCATTTTTGCTGTGAAAATGACAATGGTCCCAAAAATGTGTCAAAATTGTCCGAAGTGTCCACCATAATGTCACAGTCATGAAAAAAAATGCTGATCGCCGCCATTAGTAGTAAAAAAAATAATAATAAAAATGCAATAAAACTATCCCCTATTTTGTAAACGCTATAAATTTTGCGCAAACCAACCGATAAACGCTTATTGCAATTTGTTTACCAAAAATAGGTAGAAGAATACGTATCGGCCTAAACTGAGGAAAACATTTTTTTTATATATTTTTGGGGGATATGTATTATAGCAAAAAGTTAAAAACATTGAATTTTTTTCAAAATTGACGCTCTATTTTTGTTTATAGTGCAAAAAATAAAAACCGCAGAGGTGATCAAATACCACCAAAAGAAAGTTCTATTTGTGGGAAAAAAATGACGCCAATTTTGTTTGGGAGCCACGTCGCACGACCGCGCAATTGTCTGTTAAAGGAAAGCAGTGCCGAATCGCAAAACCTGGCCGGGTCCTTTAGCTGCATTTTGGTCCGGGTCTTAAGTGGTTAAGGTCGAATCTGTCATTGAAGGCTTATGGTGTTTGTCGAATGTTCTAAGAAGAAGAAGAAGAGGAAAAAAAAAAATATTCGACAGAATCTTTAAAAAAAATAAAAAATTTGACTCTTCATGTCTCTCTATGTCGAATCTTCATGTCTCTCTGTATCGAATCTTCATGTCTCTCTATGTCGAATCTTTTCTCTCTATGTCAAATCTTTTTTCTTTATGTAGAATAATATTGGACTAATAGAGTTAAGGTTAGGCACATTTGACCGCAACGAAAACGAAAATAAAGCATTTGTTTATGTCGGATCTTTCGGTTTTCATTCTCTGTGCTTTTGTTATCATTTGTTAAAACGATAACGAAAATACCTGAAATTCGGATGAAAATGCATTCGGACGAAAAAACATATGCACATGTCTAGTTTTTATGTTGAATTCACTGGGCAGCAGGCATCAAATAGTGAGTAACATGAGTGCACAAGAACACACAGAAGTTCATAGGAGAAACAGAGGCTGGAAATGCACTGGTACTGAAAGCAAGGGGCTGACTGAGACTTAAAGGGAAACACACTGGTACAGACAAAAAAAATAATTGACTGAAGTGCAAAAGGTGAATGAAGACTGCATGCTAATTGAATAAATTATGGAAAGCACTTGCTCCACCTTATACTAATATACAGTGCCACTAAAATATCAGTATATATTATGCGTCTATTACTAGATCATACAATATCAATCATGTGCTAACTGATTATACAAATTAATCAAATGAAAAAGTGACAAATAAAGTGCTTAAAGTGATAACTATGCAAAACAAAGTGCTGTTGTGCTATGCATCCCAATGATATCTATGCATACACCTTGTGAAGGACTGTAGACACTCTAAACTCACCAGATATACTATTCAATACATTGTTTGAGGATTTTACACCATGAGGTGTTTTTCTCTATATATATTGCACACCTGCACATTTTGATCCTGGAGCTCCAAAGTCATCATTGGAGGTAATCATCACCAGTGGGAACCATCAGAGGATATTGGAGTGGGATAGGTCCTCAAAAAAGACCTACAAGCTCAGCAGACTCCCCTTGCTATATGGCAAGCGAGTCTTCTGGTGAGTGCAGAGTTTCTACAGTCCCTCGCGAGGTGGATGCATAGATATCATTGGGATATGTAGCATACCAGCTCTTTCTTACAAGACTTTGTTTTGCACAGTTATCACTTTAAGCACTCTACTTGTCACTATTTCATACGATTCATTTGTAAAAACAGCTAGCACATGATTGATATTGTATGATCTAGTAATAGACACACAATACATACTAATATAGTAGTGGCACTTTATATTAGTATAAGGTGGCGCAAGCACTGTCCATAATGTATTCATTTAATTTGGCCCTTTTGAGGGTACCATATTGATAGCAGCGACTCAACTACACCTCTCCCTAATCACCAAGGCACAGGTGTCCAACATTTTAAGGAAGACTGCATGCTGACAGGGATGCATGAGATCACTGGGGCATAAGACAAACTGGGGAACACAAGGAACACAGGCACAGTCTTGGAGTCACAGGAGTACACAAGGCTTGATGCAGACTGGAAAACAGAGACACTGTGAATTATGGTATACAGAGATACACAGGAGCTGAGTACAGGTTAGGCAGACACTGGGAAATACTGGATTACTAAAATGCACAGGAGCTGGAAACAGGCTGGACAGATACTATAAACGTTAGAAAATATGTATATAAAAAGGGGCCCCAGTTAATAAGTCGTGGACGAGTTGCTTGAACACTACCAGCTGTAACCAGAATGCTAGCGCTTTAAGACAGTGCCCCCTCTGAATGTGTCTGGAAGATGACAGCTACACACATAGGGCATGATCCCACAAAGGAGGGTGGAACAGGTAAGTGTGACATCTAGATGCACCATCTCAATAGGAATAATTTTATTTGAATGTGCTTCCCCATAAAACAGTTTAGGTTTACAAGCGATCTTTCAGAAATGAATGCGGTTTTGGTGTTATCATATTATTTCCTAATATACAGCTTTATGTATAATCAATTTACACATAGCAGAAAACAGGCTTGTTGACTTTGTTACAGACCGTGTTTCCCAGAAAATAAGACCTACCCTGGAAATAAGCCCTACTGTGATTTTTGGGGAAGGCTGCAATATAAGCCATTCCCCAAAAATAAGCCCTAGTTTAAAGTGGTTGTAAAATGCTAGAATGCATCGTATTACAGTATTATATCATGTAAACTGTGTATTTTTCTGTAATCTATTTGTGATAACTACCTTCTTATAGTGCACTCGGTGCTCAGCTGACCTCTTGCTGCTCTCCTCCTGCTCTCTCAGCTGTCAGCGGGGGATCTCACCCCCCCTGCAGTGCTCTGGCGTGTAACGGAAGCACAGAGCGGTGCTAAAAGAAGGTATTTATCAAAAATAGATTATAGAAACATACACAGTTTACATTATATAATACTGTAATGCAGTGCATTCTAAGATTTTACAAGCACATTTACACTGGCCACTGAGGATATTCTGCCAGGCAGGGAGGGAGAGGGGGAGAAAAAACAGCACATGACAAGCACTACCCCGAAAATAAGCCATACTGGTTCTTTTGTGGCTAAAATTAATATAAGACCCAGGCTTATTTTAGGGAAAACATGGTAGTTCTCTTTGTTGTAAATAATATAACATCAACCATAGCATTGCAGAAAACAGGTACAGTATAAGAAGGTTTGAAAAGGTTTCTTTGTACGAGCAATTAGATAAGAATAAGAATGATGAAATCTCACTCTGATGCAGTCGGTCCTAGTTTTGCTTAATCATAACTGCACATCTTGTGTAAGAAATGTAGAAAACTTTTTTCATAGCCTAAAATCTATGATGTTACCATACCTTGTCCATTGTCATATGACTTGCATTATGAGTTTCTGTAATACTCTAAATTTGCTTGTTCTCTTTTACTTCCAATAAAAACTTTATGGAAAAATAAAAGAAATCTGGACATTTTAGTTTGCTAAAATACATTTAGTGTATGCTGATAGCCCAGGAGGTTTCTTCTTGCAAACCAAGCTAGAGTTATAATTTAAGTCTGCAAGCTGCCAAGCAAAATTGAGGTGGCTGCTATGTATATGTATGAGATAGACATTAACCCTCTTGTTAGATTCAAACATTCTCTCCACTAAAAAAAGGCTATGGGCCAGATTCACGTAGAATTCCGGCGGCGTATCGTATTGCATTTATGTTACACTGCCGCAAGTTTTACGGGCAAGTGCTTGATTCACAAAGCACTTCCCTGTAAACTTGCGGTGGCGTAGCGTAAATCCGTCCGGCGCAAGCCCGCCTAATTCAAATGGGGCGTGTATCATTTAAATTAGGCGCGTTCCCGCGCCGAACGTACTGCGCATGCTCCGTTTTGAAATTTCCTGCCGTGCTTTGCGCAAAATGACGTCGCACCGACGTAATTTTTTGAACAGCGACGTGCGTTATGTCCTTTCCTATTCACTAACGACTTACGCAAAAAAAATAATATTTAAATTTGACGCGGGAACGATGACCATACTTTAACATGGCATGTCTAAATATACAATGTACCAAAAGTGCTTAACTCCGCCCAACCTAAACAAAGCACTACTCAGCGCACAAGAGTAAACAACTGAGGATACCGATTAAAGAAAAAGAGACACCTGGATATACAATAAGCAGCCGCTTAAAAAGGAAATATATGCAAATGACAGTAAACAGAAGGAAAGTATGGATGACAATGGTCAAACAGTTCAGTGTGTTACTGTAGCAGCGCTACAAACAGAGTGTTCACTCTGAAACAAGTTCTATGGTGACATAGATATCCCAAATAATGGTGCGGGTGGACAGCGACAAATAACAGTGTCTTTATCTCAATGTGCTTCTTATCACCAGGAATGTTAGTGTTTCACCGCGTGGGGGGGTATTAGCCCCTTATGGGGATGCACTCACCAGACCGCAAGTAAAAATCAGCATTGGATACATCAGCCTCTGCCACCAGCTTTGCACTCTCCACAACTCTTGCTTAAGTGGGTCTTGCTTGTATACATACAAAGGAATAAACTTCTGATAGTGTATTATCGTTTAAAAGTTTATTGAGCAAACCCACAAGTCCCCTTATAATATATGCGTACCATAGTGCAATCAAACATAAGCATAAATGTACTGTGCCTGTTTGTAAACAGTTTCTGGCGCTCCAGCGCGTTCATCTGTTCCTGATCCACCAGGTTGACAGTCTATCGGTCGTCTGCTGCTGGCCACACCCTGACGCGTTTCGTCATTGGCTGACTTCGTCTGAGGGTGTGGCTGTAGCATTCAGCGACCTGTTAAATAATGGAGCGATCATTTGGGTACCGCCCCTCATTCGCCGCGATCACGTCCGTCCTGCGCATGCGTGTTAGGCAACACGAGGTCAGCGTCATATGATGGGTGGGAGTAGGGCGTGTACTTAGATGTCCTGTCCAATGCGGACAGGATGCGTCTGATGCGGCTAGAAGACGCTGGCCCCACCTGAACGTATGGACGTCAGCGAGGCCAGTGCCAATAGCAGGGCGGAAGTCAGCTAAAAGCTAATTATCTCGCGCAGACGCACATTGAAAAGTGAAGCCACTGCCCATAATGGGTCCGGACTTAGCAATTCAATGTTGAGACAGAAAGACAGAAAGGATGCGCGCGCATCTCAATGTTGAGAACTGCAGGCACGCTCATCCAAAACCTATCAGCCACTACATTTGTGGTGTCAGCAAGTCTCAATATAAAATCATACAACAATACCACTTATGTATTCGCCATAGCGGGAGATTCATACATAAGTGTGTAAGTCTTATTACTATGCCATCACCAAACAGATGATTAGTTAAATTAATAAAAAATCACCAATAAATATATATATATATATAAAACATGATAAAATACATATATAAACAACGGGGGCATCAGTAATAAAACATATCATACTCAAACATAAAATATTATAAAATTATATACTGCCCACATAAAATTAGGCAAAATATATAAAAGATATATATTAAAAATATATATATATATAATCCTAAAAAGAAAGTTTTAAAATTATATTAAAAATATCTATCAGAGCCGTATAGATATAGAATATATATTACATTATTTATTAGAAATTGGAAAGCATATCTAAAAAAGGGGGAGGGCATTCTTCGAGTATAAGAACCAATAGCAATAATAATGAAAAAAATCGTACTAGTACATAACACAACTGAGACTAAAAGGTCTTTAGTCTGAGAGATGAGTAATCTCATAGAGGTATGTGTATGTTATGTTTAACCCAAAAGAGACATGAGTGACTATTCAATGAGCCAATATGCTCAGTATCAAAATATGTGATGTAGGAGACCAGATAATATTTTATATTTTAATCTCAACTTTAAGTGTCGCTTATGAAGCAGTTGATATCTAGTTCAATATTCATGCCTTTAGGTGCAAGAGATTCAGTCAAGTAGATCCATTTCGTTTCGCATTTTGATAGTTCGCGAACTCTATGGCTTCCTCTCCAATTCTGCATTACATGTTGGACTCCCCAGAATTGTAGTCCGGATGGATCTTGATTATGCTTCAGTTTAAAATGCAGGGACACATTATGGTCTTTATATCCTATCTTTATGTTGTTAATGTGCTCCATCACCCGTATTCTCATTTTTCTCTTGGTCCTCCCTATATAAAGTAGGCCGCACGGACATTTAAGTGCGTATACTACATGGTCAGTGTTACATGTCATAAACTGTTCTATATCGAATTCAGTGTTGTTGGTTGGACAACTGAATTTTTCCAGACCTCTCATGGTTTGTGTTACTTCTCTGCATGGTTTGCATTTTCTACATGCAAAGAATCCATTTTGATTCCAAAAAGTTTCTGGTTTGATGGGTGGATCCAGTACCTTTTTGACCACTCGGTCACCATGATTGGGGGCTTTTTTATAAATAAACTGAGGTTTAGGAGGTAGAAGAGGTCCTAATTTTTTGTCTAATAATAGTATATGCCAATGTTGATTGAAGATTTCTTCCACTTCTTTATATTGTGAGTGGAATTGAGACAAAAAACCCCACTCCTTTGTATTAGTGATTGGTACATTGCCAAGCTGTTTGGTTAGTAGACATGTTTCTCTTGGGATAATGCGTATTTCTTCTACCAACTTATGCATGGTATCTGGGTGATAACCTCTGGCTTCAAACCTTTCAGTTAAGATTCTGGACTGTGTAATGAAGTTTTCTTCTTCCGTACAGTTCCTTTTTACCCTCATAATTTGTCCTTTAGGTATATTTTTGGTCCATAAAGGATGGTGGCCGCTGTTGGTAGGGAGATAACTGTTTCTATCAGTTGGCTTAAAAAATACTTTAGTAGCCAACTTAGTTCCTTGTCGGTATATGGTTACATCCAAAAAATTAATTTCAGTATTGTTAGATTCAGATTCATGTCTAAATATAAGCCAAGAAATAGCAGCCTTAACTATACACTGGGAAAAGCCGACTAGCGACGACGTAAGAGAATGCGATGACCGCGCGTACCTTCGTGGATTGCCGTAAACAGCTAATTAGCATGCCCGACGCGGAAAACGACACAAACTCCACCCAGCGAGCGCCGAAGTATTACACCTACGATCCGAAGGCGTACAAAGCCGTACGCCTGTCGGATCGAAGCCAAAAGCTGTCGTATCTTGGTTAAGATACAAAATACGCTGGAGTATCAGTAGATACTCTGACGTATTTCTTCTGTGAATCTGGCCCAAAGTGTTTTGTACATGTTTGCATCGCTAAGACTAAGGAAAAGGGAAATAGGACGTTTTTGCTTTACCAATATTTATGTAAAATCAGTAACATTTTAGCAAAAACTTGCCATTTGGCAAAATGCTTTGTGGCCAATGGAATATTTTCTCAGAGTGAAATATTGCCTTTGATCTTTCTCACATTTTGATGACATTTTCTCATTTAGTGAAATGTAATGACATTTAGTGACATTTTCTCATTTAGTCAAATGCTTTAGAGGCAGAAGGCCAACTTTTTAATTTTCCTGGAGGATAGGTTTTGGGGTATTTAAATATCCTGGACCTGTTATGTGATGCTAGATACTGAGGAACAGAAGAGGAACCTTGGGCCAAATCCTCAAAGATCCTGCCTAACTTATCTTTTCCCATTTAAGTTACACTGACTTAAAATTTCTACCTAAGTGCCCGATCCACAAAGCACTTACCTAGAAATTTCAGGCCGTGTAACTTAAATGTCTCCGGCGCAAGGCGGTCCTCTTCTGCAGGGGGCGATAACAATTTAAATGAGGCACGCTCCCGCGCCGGCCGTACTGCGCATGCTCATGACGTCATTTTCCCGACGGGCAGCGCGCAAAATTACGTTATGCCGGGCTTTGTGGATTGCGACGGGACAATAAAGTTGCGTCGGGTAAAATAAAAGTTACGCGCCGGAAAAAAAAAATCAAAATTTAAAAAAAATCGCGGCGATCGAAAAAAAGGTCTGTTTTTACAAGGTGTTACTAGTTTACACTTTGTAAAAGCAGAACTAATTTTACGTATGCAAACGTAAACTTACGCAGAAAACACAAAGCTGAAAAGCTTTGTGGATCTCCGTAAGTCCTCATTTGCATACCCGAGGCGGCATTTCGACACAAAATGCCCCCAGCGGCGGATGCGGTACTGCATCCTAAGATCCGACAGTGTAAGTCTCTTACAGATGTCAGATCTTCTGCCTATCTTTGGAAAACTTCTTCTGAGGATCAGTTCCAAAGATAGGCACAGGGATACGCAGGCTGAACAGCAGTTCCGCCTGCGTATCCCTTTTGAGGATTTGGCCCCCTAATTCTTATGAACTCTATGAAAAGTAAAAGATCTCACTTGCAGTGGTTACACTCATGCTGCAAAGGTCAACTGGTTGTTTGCGTCTAGGGGATTGGGTAAAGCAGTTTTTCTTACCTGATCTTCCACTTTTGCAGGCTCCTCTTATATGCCATTTGCCGGGAAAGAAAAGGATTGGATAAATAAGTGTTTTTATCATCTCCTAGACCAGACTTTCTCAAACGGGGTGCTGTGGCACCCTGGTGTGCCGTGAAGAGTCCCAAGGGTACCCGACTCAAAAGTAAAAACAACTCTGGTTTGGGCGCTATAGAGACAGAGTTCCAAGCTCTACGCTTGAAAATCTGTTTGAGGTCAGTAAATGTGTACTTCTCCCCAGGGACTTGCTGCCATACCAGTGGAAGTGCTTGCAATGTGTCAGACAGCGATATGAGCCCAAGCACATTATCTTATCGCCTGGTGTCAGCAGGAGGGTGTGCAGTGTTGCATCTGAGCTGGGTTGGCTGTTCAGAGGAGCCTGCTAGTTATTGCACCCTTTCTGAGCCTGCTCTCTTCTCTATATTGAGCTGTTGCTATGAGTTTAAATGCTGGAGGCGCGTGTCAGGGGGGCAAACGCATTAGTGGAACACTCCATGGGAAGGACAGGGTCAGTAGGAGGACTACGAGACAGGGCAATGATAAACTGGAGAAAAATAAGAGAACAAAGAATAACATTTCTTGCAGAAGTAATATACAACAGCAGGCACAAAGTGAGCTGACATGGATGCTTCTGAATATTCACTCCATGAAGGCTCACCATGTTTTTATATTTGACTTCATTACAGAAACCAATTACAATGTTTATTGTTTTACAGAGACATGGTTAGATGAGGCTAGCGGACCTGTTATAGCATCTGCTATCCCCCCAGGTTACAAAATTATCTATCAAAACAGGGCTATAGGGAGAGGTGGAGGGACAGCGGTAGTTTTTAAACAAAATTTAAAAGTTAAAAAGATGGAAGAACTGAATATGAAGGGATGCGAGATTCTCTCGATCCAATTTTTAGGTGTTCTCAAGGTCCTCCTGGACCTTCATGTAGTGTATATCTGCCCTAATTTTAAAACTGCTAGTCTGGCTAAATTTTGGGAGTGGGCTATGAATACACTTTGTAGACCCCACCCCGCAATCTTTTTAAGTGATTTTAACATTTGGTCTGAAGACCACAATATCAAGGAAGTGAGAGATTTTTTTCACTCCTGTGATGAGATGGGACTGTTGTTTTTAACAACGGGGCCCACCCATCAGTCTGGCCATGCTTTAGACTTGGTTCTCTATAGAGAAATAAGTCTTAATTTCACGGCCACTTTGACTATTCCATGGACAGAACATTGTGCTGTGTCATTTACTAGTTTATACTTATTAAAGGAAAACATTTCCACCTCTGTAATGGACTGTTCCTTCAGAAACTTTAGGGAATTCCCACAAAAAAGATTTAACTCTTTACTGGAGAGGGAGCTGGTCTCCACTCCGGAATCGGATGTAGAGACTGTGGGCATAGTGGCACCCTTCAAACAGAAAAAAAGAAGGTAGGTAGGGCTTTTAGCTCTGCCCCATGGCATACCAAGGCTCTTAAGGTGCAGCGGAGAGAGGGGAGAGCTTTGGAACAGGTGTGGAGAAAGAATCCCTCCCCGGATTCAAAGATGTTATGGAAATCCCATATGGGGTCTTATAAGAACGCCACCCTGCTTACAAAGAAAACGTTTGTGGCAGCGAGGGTGGAGAAAGCCAACAATAATGCAAAGGAACTTTTTAGAATTGTCCAGTAGTTTACTTCCCCAAGGGCACTATACTTAGAAGCAGAGGTTTCCTCCCAGACAGCCCAAATGTTTGCCGAATTTTTTGTCGGGAAGATAGAAAAATTACATCTTGGCCTAAAAAGATCAGCAGAGTGGTTGGTTAAATGCCCCAATTCAGTCTGATATAAAGCCAGCTTTACTTGACCACCCTCAGTTCTTTTTTAAAGATGTCACAGCGGACTTTGTCCTGGGACTTATTTCACAGGCCAAGGATTCTGCGCCCCCGAGTGACCCCTGCCCCGGTAATATTATTAAAGGGGCCAAACTAGTTCTGGCTCCCTACCTTGCTAAACGTATTAATCTTTCATTTTTAGAAGGCACAGTCCACTCTTTTTTTAAGAAGGCTATTGTTACGCCTATTTTGAAAAAGGATGGCTCTGACCCGCTGGACCCCAATAAATCCAGGCCCATTGCAGGTCTTGCTTTCCAGGCTAAAATTGCCGAGAAGGTAGTCTGTGGTCAGCTTCAAGCCCATCAGGAGGAGTTTGACCTACTGGATGGGTGTCAATCCGGGTTCTGTCTCAAACATGGGACGGAGATGGCCTTGGTCGAAGTTTTGGACAACCTACTGGTGGATGCGGATGGGGGTTTTTACTCCATATTGGTCCTTTTAGATCTGTCCACAGCATTCAACATGGTAGACCATCAAATCCTTCTTTCGAGACTACGGGAGGTGGTGAGGGTAAGCGATCCAGCCTTGGCTTGGTTCGCTTCATTTTTGGAGGATAGGGAGTTTAGGGTGAAGATGGGGGATCACTATTCCGACCCTAAAAAGGTGACTTGTGGTGTTCCCCAAGGTTCTCACCTTTCCCCCCTCCTATTTAACATCTACCTTCGCCCTCCCCTTGATGGCGGGGATGGGACTCTGTTTTCAGTCGTATGCTGACGAAACCCAACTCTTTTCCAGAATTTCGGCCACTCTCCTGCGGCTGAGGCTAGGTTGATGGAGGAATTTGACGCCATCAAAAGATGGATGGGGCTCAATTTCCTTCAGCTCAACCAGGCCAAAACAGAGGTGCTGCGGTCCGGCAACATTTCGGGAGAGGTTTGGGTGTTATCATGGCCTGACGAAGGTGGGGAGTTCCCTAAATCTGCATATACGGTGAGGACGCTGGGTGTCCACATTGATAAGGGCCTAACCCTGGGACCACGCGTGGACCAGGTGGTCAAAACTTGCCACTTTAAAATGCGGCTGCTTAACCGCTTTCTGCCCTATCTGACTGATCAGGCCAGGATTGCTGTGGTGCAAGCTCTCATCCTCCCGCATCTTGACTACTGTAACGGGCTGCTGGCTGGTTTACCTCATTACCAGATCAAACGCCTACAGAAAGTCCAGAATCAAGCGGTAAGGTTAGCCCTCAATCTGAGAGGCCACTGCCTGACCTCGGGGCACCAGGCAGCCCTTCATTAACTGCCTGTGGGGCAGCAGATCAGATTCAAGGTTATAATCTTAGTTTTTAAGGCGTTCAATAAATTAGGTCCTACTTACCTCCAGGCAAAATTGACAAGACATCTTACTGGCCGTTCATTAAGAGCGGTCACTCATGCAAAGAAAGAGAACGTATATGGACATCCGCACTCCAATAAGTCTAAAAAAGACATGCCCTTTATTGGGTAAAAAGGGATGCACTACAAAAAAACAGCATACAGTGGGAAATAAACAGCTGACGCGTTTCACATTGAAATCAATGCTTAGTCATAGCTATAGAGCGGCCACTCAATTCTGCCTGGAGGTTCCAAAGTTTAGATTAAAAAAGTGGGGGGGCAGAGCATTCTCGAGGTTGGGACCTAGAGAGTGGAACCTCCTGTCGTTGGCTCTCAGGCAGACCTCAAACCTGCTCCAGTTCTGGAAGGGACTGAAAACCCTTCTGTGGACTGAGGCCGGGTAGATGGCTGTGCGACAGGGGGTGGAAACTGACGGGGTGACATGGGTTCTTTTTCTTCTTGGGGCTCTTTTACTGTTTTTTTTATCTGATTTATGTTATTGCTTTTTAATGTTTTAATGTTTTTCTGTTTTAACGGCTTTGCTGTCTGTGATTTTATTGTTGTTATTGTATGTACGGCGAATGGCATTTGGTCCCATCACCGGGTAGCGTTTTGATACTTATGTGATTTAACGCTTAACAAAAAAAAAAATATTCAATAAACAATATATAAGCCAGCAGCATAGTGTCCACAGTTAAAAGTCTTTCTCAGCAGTTACATCAGAGTTTCAGTCCTCAGCTTTTTAACATTGAATATTAGCTGGTTAACTGCATATGAATACATATGAATGATGCTTCACACTGCCTTCTGCTAGGGATTCTGTTAGTGATCCCATTAATTTTGATTTGATTTCAGCTCAATATATATAATAATATAATGCAGACTTTAGTAGTTACTAAGACACGGTTCAGTAACTGCTGAAGGCATGAATAATTTTCTTTCCTTCAACCAGCTGGTTGGACGAAAGAAAATAAATCAAATCCCATCTGCCAAGTTATTGTATTCTGACAGTGGGGATGCACATGTGCTTGCATCTTTGCCTACTAAAACTCATGATACCACAGTACCATGCATTTTGGTGTGGCACAATTAAAAAAAAAATCATGCTGGCATCTTTATTACATGTTTCACACACACAGAACAGCCTATTGAAAAGTGCAACACGTGAGAACATACAAAAAAACACATGCACTCAGACACATTTCCTAGTGGCCTAAGTTCTGAGGGCCTAGGGAATGGATACCAAAGCGCCCAGAGGCGATTCAGTTTGCATGTGTTGCGCTATATAAGTTTCTCACTCACTCACTAGTGGGAATGAGCCCCCAGACTGGTGTTCCTTGACACAACACAATATGGGCGCAGACCCACTGCAAGAGAGGACTTTTTACTTTTCCAAGAGTTGTTGTTTTTTTCCTGTATTTTTTTTTCATTGTACATTTTCATTAAACCTTATGCATTCAAGTAGTAATATATATAAAAAATATATACAACATATATAAACATATATAACAGTTTGATAGCATAACCATTAATGTCAAACAGTAAAATGTTATACACTTTCGTAAATCAAAGTCCAAAAAACAAACATGGCACCTTGTAACCTAACATAATACAATGTCAATAACATCATAGTTACCTGTCTCACAGTGGATAGAGGGTGTAAACTAACCTGATGTTTGGATGACTCTTAGCTAGTTAGTAATAAGACCTAGTCTTACAGAATAGTCATCAGTAAATTTTACAAAACAAATAAGTCTTGTCCGTATTGAGAATATCCTAGGATAGAGTTGGGTTTTAACACTTAAGCCGCTTACACACGGTCGGTCAAAACCGATGGAAACGGACTGAAGGACCGTTTCATCGGTCCAAACCGATGGTGTGTGGGCCGCATCGGTCAGTTATCCTTCGGTCAAAAAATTTTGAATTTGCTTTAAAATTTAACCAATGGACGCCTAACCGATAGGTCAAAACCGACGGTTAGTATGCAAAAGCATCGGTTAAAAACCCACGCATGCTCAGAATCAAGTCGACACATGCTTGGAAGCATTGAACTTCATTTTTCTCAGCACGTCGTTGTGTTTTACGTCACCGCTTTGGACTCAATCGTTTTTTTAACTGATGGTGTGTAGGCATATCAGACCATCAGTCAGCTTCATCGGTTAACCGATGACAACAGTCCTTCGGACCATTCTCATCGGATGGACTGATTGTGTGTACAGGGCTTAACACGTATTCTCACACTAACACTATTACTTTATTTATAAACAAATTTATCTAATTATAATGTAATTGCTGATAAAACAATCATGTGTCTTTGTTTTAAAGCTGATTTCTACATTGTGAAATTAGGGATTATTTTTTGTTAACACCAATTTATTGTTTTCTTGAAAAAAATCAAGATCTGTAAAATTGCCTACCCATCCTTATCTATGACATAATAAAGAGGCTGAACTCTTAATTGAGTCTTGCATTGGACTACAAGGGTGGGATGTAGGGGATGCTATTGTTTTAAAGGATGGAAAAACATTTGTTTCCTACTTACTATAAAACATTTTCCTACTTACTATGTACAAATATAACTATGCTGTACATTCCTACTTTATCTTTATTTTTGTTTTTTAATATAAACTGTACATCCTTTATAACACTTCTGTTTTCAAGAAAACAAAATGTGTCATTTGAGGTATTCCGGGAATTTGAAATGTCAGCTGTATAGTGCAATGAAAACAAAAGAAGGTGGAAAACAGACTGTACTTTTTTTTATGTTTTAATGCTTGCTTTTCAAATGCCAAATTACTTTTTCTGAATGCATTAAAGCAATATATATATATATATATATATATATATATATATATATATATATATTTACGCAAACCCAACACACCTATTACTCCACTCCATCAACTCATCCTCACACAGTTATTACCATTTTCATCACTTGCAATGCCCTTTTAGATTGTAAGCTCTCATGAGCAGGGCCATCCTAACCTTCTTACTTTAAACTGTGTTGGAACAGTGCTTTCTTTTACAAAAAATTGAAGTTTATGGTTAACAGATTTTTTTTTGTTTGTTTGGATTTTAATTATGAAGCATCAAATCATTTAGCTTGACAACTATTTCAGGTAAATTGTGCTATTTCATTTGCTTTTGCAGTATTGATTTATAATCCATATTTTCTTCAAACAATTACATTAGCATTTTTGCAGTGCAGTCTAATGCATTGACATAATAAATTCTGGAACAGTCATCTACATCCATAGATCAAAAGGCACCTTCATCCTGGAAATATATATTTTTTTGGAAATCGTAGGAGAGGGATTTTTAGGGTACCACAGACACAATATTGTGTTATATAAAAGTATTTTTTATTATAATCCAACATGTTAAAAAAGCATCATGTCAGCAAATACTATTCTTAGTTCATAAAATAATTTGATATGCATACACCATGCGCATACATGAGCCCTGTATTAATCACAATGCTAGTAGCTCAACATGTTTTGCTTTATCTTCTTATTTACAGTACCTGCGGCCCCACACCCCAAAGTACCCTGTCCCCATGTTGATAAGGACAGGGTCTCTTCCTGAAAACCCCAGCCGTTGGTTGTCGGGGTCTACGGGCGGGGGGCTTATCGGAATATTGTAGCCCCCTTTAATAAGGGGGCCCCCAGATGCCGGCCCCCCACCCTAGGTGAATGAGTACGGGGGTACATCGTACCCCTACCCATTCACCTGGAGGAAAAGTGTCAATAAAATAAACACACAACACAGGGTTTTAAAATAATTTATTAGTCAGCTCCGGGGGTCTTCTCCTCTCCCTGGGGGTCTTCTCCGCTCTCCAGGGGTCTTTTCCGCTCTCCGGGGGGGTCTTCTTCCATCTTCTCCGCTCTCCACTGTTGTCTCTGCGCTCCCCGGTTCTTCTCCCGCTCGCTCTCCGGTGCCTTCTTCGGGGCTGGCCACCGCTATCTTCTTTGAAGCTCTCTTACTAGCGGCGGCCAGCCTGGTCTTCTTTGCCGCCTTCTGCCTTCTTGTTTTCTTCTTATGTTGACTCAAAGCTTCTTCCCGCTCTAATGCCGGGTGTACGAGGCGGCGGCGATTTATATAGGCCTCTTGTGACGTCACAGTCCCAGCATGCTCCGGGACCCATTCTTTCCAACCCTGCAGTGGTTCTATTGATTGAATGGTGCAATCATTTTGGCTGACCGTATACACTGGTTTGTCTCCACTCCCTGCTATCCAGTGTGCGATCCCCCTTAGAGGGGTAAGCTTAAATGCTTCTTCCTCCTGGTTGACCCCTTACCTTGTGGGAGGACTAGCTTTTGTCTGTAAGGACAGTTAATTGTCAGCTCTAAATCTTTCCACAGTAACTCACCTGCTGATGACATCCTGTTCATCAGTCCTGTTGGTTACTTAAGCTGTTCATTTCACATCATCTCTGCCTTTGCCTTGGTCAACACATCCAGAGACTCTCCCTCCTGTGTACCTGTTGAAGACACACTTGGCTGACGTCCCTTCTTGTTCCTGATTTTGCTTGCTGTTCACAGATTCTCCAGTTTCCTGATTTCCTAGACTGTCCTGGCCTGATTTTCTGGCCTGTCCTGACTATCTGTTCCGGTTAACAAATTCTGGCTATGATTTGACTATGTTGCTCTGTTTACCTTTTACTAATATTATTAAACAAGTGCGATTTTACTGCACTTCTGTCTCTGTCTGATTTATAATTTCTGACAATAGGCGAAGGCCATGAATTTAGAAGATGCAATCAATCCACTTGTTGGTAATATTTTTTCAAGGTTGGATGAGCAGGATCACCATATGGATCAGTTTGCCATAGCGTTACAGATGCTCCTGAATAGCATGGCTCACCTCTCCTGTGTACCTGTTAGAGACTTGATTGGCTGATGTCCCTTCTGGTTACTGATCCTGCTTGCTGTTCCACTTCACTGATTCTCCAGTTTCCTGATTTCCTGGCCGAAGTATGATAATCTCTGGCTGCCTGACGTCCTGGCTTTTCTGACTATCTGTTCCAGTTACCAAACTCTGGCTATGGTTTGACTATGTTGCTCTGTTTACCTTTTAGTAATATTAATAAACAAGTGTGATTTACTTGCACGTCTCGGTCTGATTCATGGTTTTCTGACAATATAAACTTACACTGGCTCTGGTTTGCTTCCCCTGTGATCCATTGGTGCCACTCATGCTGGCACTTCTGTGCACACCCACTTTAGGATTTTGGGCTTTTTTTTTTGTCCGATTGATTGAATATAAAACATATGCATATGTTGCACATGCTTTACAAGCTCCTAAAGAAGCAGATAAAGTGAAACATGTCGAGCTACAAGCATTGTGATTGATACAGGGCTCATGTATGCGTATGTTGTATGTGTATCATTAATCTTGCAGCGAATAAAACATTGCATTGCTAGAGATCTAAGGTCCGGTGGGAATTTATCTATGCCTATGGTGATGAGGGCCAGTGCAGCATTTGGTTTTGTCAAACAACCAGTGATATCAGAGATAAGAGTAAACACACTCCTTCAATAACTTTTTATGTGGGGGCAATCCCAGAACATATGAGTTAAAGTGCCCACCTGCAAACAGCTCCGCCAACATAGGTTAGCATCGAGGTTAGGAAACTTTGTCAGCCAGACAGGTGTTAAATACCACTGATGGTAATTATTTTGGGCTATTTATCAGTAATTAATGCATTTGGCTGATCTACCATTGTAGTGAACTGCTTTTAACCACTTAAGCCCCAAGCCTGTTTTTCAGACTCAGTGTTTACACGGTAAAAACTTTTTTCCTGGCCAGTCCTCACGTCAGCACACTATGGGTCAATCCCCTCCTCCGGTCCACCAGTACCACCTTCTTCTTAGATAATAAGTAGGGGGCCCCTCCTCCCCAGTCCTTGTTCCTTTTTTTTGGTCGGACGACCAGACCACAAGCAGACTCTGACAAAGAGAGAGAGAAAAAAAAAAAAACCCTACCGAACCATCCCACCCAGGTTCAGGCTCTCCTGGCGTGGAAGGTCCAGAATAATGAGGTATGTCCCTTCATGACACTGGACGCTCAAGCATGAGCTGTGGGCACATAATAGCTTATAGAGCTTACTGTTCGAGGGTGAGGGGGCTGTGGTGTTGGCGGCTGCTTGGATGCCTGTCTGTACCTCATGGAAGCTGAGCTCCATAGGAGCGCGCTGGCTGCCCTCCCCGTGCTTTCTGGACGAGCGGTGATGATGTCACGGGGGGGGGCGGTGCTGTGTAGCTATAAAAACTTCGGGAGAGAGCTCAGAGTGTGCTGACACTGGCTCTGAACAGGACGCTGTTGGTGAGTCTCCTCAGATGGAGGTGGAGAGATTGTGTCAGCTGACTTGGTTTCTAAACCTCTGCTTGTTCCTTATACAGCGTTCTGTGTATTCCTGTGTATTCCTGTGTAACTGCTGCCACCCTGTGGCCATTTTCTTTACTGCAAAAGGTTAGTGTTTTTAATAGCAGTTTAAACAGCTTTTTTTCTGTCTTTCTTAGGGGAATAATAATACTGTTAGGAATATTAATAAAAGAACTGTAGTTTTTTTTTATATATGTATATATGTGTATGTGCGTGTATGTATATATATGTATATATATATATATATATATATATATATATATATATATATATAGTTGTTGTTAGAATATTCCATTATTTTTTTGGGGTCAGCTCCTGATTACGGTATCCTTTCGTTTATGCAGCATGAGGTCACTACAGCCCCAGAATGCACAAAATTCACCAGAAAGGAAGGAGGGGTCGACGGGGGCCATAATAAAAGAGTGCAAATACCAAGAACTAAAAACACGTTTTCTTGGTTGTCATTTTAGGAGCAGAAGCCCTAAAATAAGACATACACGGAGAAAAAAGTCCCGCAACCGTTCCAAATCTCCGCAAGCATCTGGGTCTCGGGCAATGCACAAGTCCCATTTTAGCCCAGCTCGCAAATCTAGCCAGCCCAAGACCGCAGAACTAAGACCCCGCCCAGATGACGGTCTTTGTTGGGCATGTTCGGCGCCTTCCGAACCTGGCAAACTTTTGTGCACCGGCTGCATCAGAGACGTCGCTACAGACAGAGAGGCTGAAGCGCAAAGAATTAGAAATTACATTCAAGACGCAGTCACAGAGGGGATACAATCAGCCTCAGCTGGCAAAACCCCAAGATCTAAAACCAAATTCAGAGCGGACTCTCGTATCCGAGATGAATCACCAGACTCTAAAGGGCCATCACGAGGTTCGTCAGACACGGAAGAACCTTCTGAATTTCTATTCAATTTTCAATACATAGAATCATTTGTCACGGCCATAAGGGAAGCCATTGACTGGGATAAGGCTGCTCAGCAGCCTGAAAAAATGTAAAGATTTTTTCCGAGTCGCAAGAGACAAGGGGTCACCTTTCCCCTTTTGCCTGAAATTCGTGAGTGGTTCAAAGATGAATGGGAGAGACCGGAAAGAAGGGCGAACGTGCAGAATCGTTTTTCAATATTATACCCTTTTAAACCCCCAGAAGCAGCTCTCTGGGATTCCCCGCTGGGCATAGATGCGGCCTTACAACAACTGGCCAGACAAGTCGCCTTGCCGTTACAGGATTCTACAACATTTAGAGATCCAATGGACAGGTGTGCTGATACAGACCTAAAAAAATGTTTTTCCTCCGCTGGTGCAGCATGCCGCCCGGCCATAGCCTTAACCTCAGTCTCCAGAGCTCTGAAGGTCTGGACCTCAAAAATACAAACAGCCCTGTAGATGGGTATGGAAACAGAAGCGGTCATACAAACATTAGAAGAATTTGACCTCGCCGCCGATTTTATAGCAGAGGCTTCGATGGATCTGGTAAAGCTACTCGCAAAAATTATGGCATTCGCAGTGACAGCCAAGAGGGCCCTTTGGTTACGTCATTGGGTAGCCGATAGTACTTCTAAACTAAGTCTCTGCAATATCCCGTTCAATGGCAAAGTGCTATTTGGGAAAACCCTGGAAGACATATGACGCCAGGTCATATAGACCTGGACGGGAGTACGTTAGACCCTACTGGAGAAACTTGCAGGGCTCTTTTTTGCGGAATGTAGAGACCTAAGCAGCACAGACCGCAAAGAAACCCGAGCAGTCTTTTTGACAGGCTTCCGACAGGCTTCCGACGGTCGCATACATCGCATCACGAGTAGCCTGAAAGAAGCCGGACATGTGCGGTGCGGCTCTATATGGCGCCTGCGCACCGACGTTCGGCTACTTTCAGAAAATCGTGACGCGATAGATGCGACCGTCGGAAGCCTGTCGGAAGACTGTCAATCAAATAGGAACGCCCAGTCCCGCAGCCCATACCCGGAAGCGGCGGAGAAGATCGCTCTCTAAAACGGTAAGTACTGCTTCGTTTTTAAAAAAAATACCCGATTCCCCTTGACAAAATGAGCATGAATCTAATGTTAAAAA
This sequence comes from Rana temporaria, assembly GCF_905171775.1. Lineage (NCBI taxonomy): Eukaryota > Metazoa > Chordata > Amphibia > Anura > Ranidae > Rana > Rana temporaria. The sequence continues at coordinate 227,346,062 of NC_053493.1, forward strand.
TTAACATTTCCAGGTGAACCTCCACTTTAAGATGGTAGGAGAAGATCATTTCCAGTTCAGATGTCTACCTTTTGGTATCAGCACAGCTCCTCGAATATTTTCCAAGATCCTACTAGCCATCATTGCCGTCATCCGCCGGAAGGGCATAAAGATTTTTCACTACCTAGACGACATCCTTGTAGTAGCCCGCTCAAGCAGTCAGCTAATTTCGCAATGCAAGGTAGTGCTAGAAACCCTATCAAAGTTTGGCTGGATCATCAACTGGCAGAAGAGCCAGTTAGTTCCCTTACAGGAGATGGAATATCTTTGACTGATCTTCAATACGGACACAGGACTTGTCCTGCTACCCGAACGCAAGAGGGCAGAATTGGTAGCCTGCGTAGACAGCGTGATGAAGTCACCGTCACTATCAGCAAGGGATTGTATGACTCTGCTCGGGATGTTTACAGCAGCAATCCCAGCCATTCCCTGGGCAAGGTTCCACACAAGGGCGTTCCAGGCGACTTTTCTGAGCCAGTGGGATGGCACGTCTCTCCACCAGAAGATTCTCATGCCGAACCGAATTCGCCAGAACTTAGCTTGGTGTACGACGCCGGAAAATCTGGCGCGGGGTGTGCCCCTCAGCCCTGGAGACTGGGTTCTGATAACCTCGGATGCCAGTCTCCGGGGCTGGGGCGTGCACTGCCTCCTCAGGCGGGTACAGGGCGTATGAAACAAGTTGGAATCCAGACACTCCAACCTCTTGGAACTGCAAACAGCGTATCTGGCCCTGCGGGCCTTCGAGAAACTAGTGCAAGGAGCCCGAGTCATACTGATGTTAGACAACAAGACGGCGGTGGCATACACATAGCCAAACAGGGCGGAACCAAAAGTTTGCCACTGTTACAAGTGGCGACCAAGATATTTGTCTGAGCCAAAGCACATCTGGAAGCCCTAACAGCAGCCTACATTCCAGGCAGCCAAAATTCCAGTCGGGAATTCCCAGACAAAAACGAATGGGCCCTGAACAGGAAGTTCCTGGAGCCAGTCTCTTCCGAGTGGGGGACACCCTCAGTGGATCTAATGGCGACCCGAGTCAATGCAAAGACACCCCTATTTGTGTCCAGGTTTCGCTGCAACAAAGCCATAGCCCAAGATGCCTTCTCCATTCCATGGGATTTTCCTCTAGTCTACCTCTTTCCACCGGTGCCGCTATTGATGAAAACCCTCTTGAAGATTGCGAGGGAGAAGGTCCATGCAATAGTAATCCTATCTTTTTGGCCACAGAGGCCGTGGTTCCCTCTGCTCTTACAGATGATGGCGGCCCCCCCAATACGCCTACCTCTAAGGAGAGACCTCCTGTGGCAGAGCCAGTGGGTGCATCCCAACCCGGGCAGGTTGGAACTGATGGCCTGGTTGCTGAATCAACCAGACTACAGGCACAAGGCATCTCAGAAGAGGTAATCTCAACATTATTAAAGTCTAGTAAGGCCTCGACCAATGTTACCTACAGCAGGATTTGGAAAAAATTCACAACTTTTGCGCTGCAACAAAATTTTTCCCCAGAGGATCCGAACATTGCACAAATGCTGGACTTTTTGCAGTCTGCACTGAAGGTGGGCTTAGCCTATAGTACAATAAAAGTACAAATATTAACATGCTTCACAGGGAGCAGGTGGGCAGATGAACCACTGATAAAACAATTCCTAAAAGCGGCCATGAAACTAAATCCTCCAAGAAGGCCTCTGTTCCCAGCCTGGGACTTAGGCACAATGCTAAGGGCTCTTCTTCTACATCCTTTTGTGCCAGCAGAATCATGTCCATTATGGTTTCTAACAGTCAAGCTAATTTTTCTCACCGCCATAACATCGGCAAGGAGAGTTTCCAAGCTAGCAGCCCTATCCTGTAAAGACCTGTATTGCATCGTCATTTCAGACAAGGTAATCCTAACACCGTCACCAACAATAATGCCTAAGGTGGTTTCCAAATTTCATCTCAACTGGGAGGCGGTGCTACCCAGCTTCACACAATCTCTGAGGCAAGAAGAGGAACTAGACCTCAGACCATTGGACATGGTCAATCATTTTTCTGTTTACCTACACCGTTCTCTACAGGTGCGCAAAAAGGATTCCCTCTTCATCTTACCATCTGGTCCTAGGAAAGGACAAGCCGCTTCAACAAGAGTAATCTCTACCTGGATCACCAAACCAAAATAATAAGTCTCACGTATGAAAAACAGGGGCTGACGCCTCCACAGGCGATTAGATCTCATTCTACCAGAGGGGTGGCAGCCTCCTGGGCAGCTTTTGCTAAAATACTGGTTGAGGAGATATGCAGGACAGCCAGCTGGAGTTCCTGCAAGACGTTTGCGAGGCATTACAATTTAGACGTGACATCAGCTAATACGTCTAGTTTTGGAAACGCTGTGGTATCGGCGCCTTTTCAGGCAAAATAAAAAAGATTCACTAAGCAGCATTTCTAATTGTTGTCTGAGTCTTATATACATTTTCCCACCCTAGTTGTGCTAAATTAAATCCCATAGTGTGCTGACGTGAGGACTGGCCAGGACAATGGAAAATTGTTATTAATACCTACGGTAATTTTCCTTTCCTGGCCTGTCCTCATGTCAGCACAGCTCTTCCCTCCCTATAAGCCTGTCGTCCTCCAATTAAGTGGAACAAGGACTGGGGAGGAGGGGCCCCCTACTTATTAGCTAAGAAGAAGGTGGTACTGGTGGACCGGAGGAGGGGATTAACCCATAGTGTGCTGACATGAGGACAGGCCAGGAAAGGAAAATTACCGTAGGTATTAATAACAATTTTCCATTTTTTTGCTAGAAAATTACTTAGAACCCCCAAACATTATAAATGTTTTTTTTTCTAACACCCGAGAGAATAAAATGGCGGTCATTGCAATACTTTTTGTCACACCGTATTTGTGCAGCGGTCTTACAAGCACACTTTTTTTGAAAAAAAAACACTTTTTTGAAAAAAAATATAAGACAACAGTAAAGTTAGCCCATTTTTTTATATTGTGAAAGATAATGTTACGCCAAGTAAAATTATACCCAACATGTCACGCTTCAAAATTGCACCCGCTTGTGGAATGGCGTCAAACATTTACCCTTAAAAATCTCCATAGGCAAAGTTTAAAAATTCTACAGGTTGCATCTTTTGAGTTACAGAGGAGGTCTAGGGCTATAATTATTGCTCTTGCTCTAACCATTGTGGCAATACCTCACTTGTGTGGTTTGAATACCATTTTCATATGCAGGCGCTACTCAAGTATGCGTTCACTTCTGCGCGCGATGTCGTCAGGACTGGACGCTTATTTTTTTTTTGTTTTCTTATTTATTATACTTGATTTTATTTATTTTTACACTGTTTAAAAAAAATGGGTCACTTTTATTCCTATTACAAGGAATGTAAACATCCCTTTTAATAGAAAAAAAGCATGACAGGTCCTCTTAAATATGAGATCTGGGGTCAAAAAGACTTCAAATCTCATATTTACAATAAAATGCAATAAAAAAAATTGTAATTTGAAAAAATTACAACAAAAAAAGTGCCTTTAAGACGCATTTTGACTTTGCTTCCACCCTGCTGTGCTATCGAGAAGGGTGGGGGCCATCTTGCCCTCACTCGTATCCATGGCAAGCAGGACACAGGACCCGATCGATCACCTCCGCTGCTGCTGGCGACTCCGGTAAGCTGGTAACGGTGAGCTTACGGCGCATCCGCGACGCAGACCACCATTATCGTTTACAGCCCCGCCGCCTGAAGAGGTGGAATTCTCAGTTGTGGCAGAAGCTGCTGCCGTTACCTAGATATCCCTCTTCAAGTAGAGGACGTATATCTGCGTGCGGCAGGGCTTAAGTGGTTAACCATTGTGCATCACAAAATTTGGACCCCAGATCCTTCTCCCATTTCATCAAAGAGGGATTTTTTATAAATGTGGATTTGGCTTGCAGAATATTATAGAAAGTGGAAATGCCTTTCTTTCTGGGTAGAGGGGACAGAATGACCAAGCCACACAAGGTACATTAACACAAGTGGGATGTTTTTGTAGGTAGGAAACAATTTGTATGTGCATATAGAGATCAAGGGGAAAAATGATATTTGCTTTGAAAAACATTAATAGAAACAATAATATTGTCTGTAATAATGTCTTGAACATGGGTTATACCCAGAGACAGACATTTAAGGGAGATATAGGGAACCGGGAAGTAAAAAAAAAACGCTGGTATCGGAACTTTAGTTATGGGCATAGGTGTGCGCAGCCTATTGCATTAGGGTGTGCACCCCAAAGCTCAAACACACACTACTGATCACTCACCATGTTCATTCAGAAAATGACGTCGCACCAACGTAATCTTGTAAACGGCGATGTGCGTTACGTCCTTTGCTATTCACGGATGACTTACGCAAAAACAATAAAAAATTGACGCGGGAACGACGGCCATACTTTAACATGGCAAGTCTAAATATAAGCCACGAAATAGCAGCCGTAACTTTACGCCGGGAAAAGCCGACTAGCGACGACGTAAGAGAATGCGACGACCGCGCGTACCTTCGTGGATCGCCGTAAACAGCTAATTAGCATACCCGACGCGGAAAACGACGCAAACTTCACCCAGCGGGTGCCGAAGTATTACACCTACGATCTGAAGGCGTACGAAGCCGTACGCCTGTCGGATCGAAGGCAGAAGCCGTCGTATCTTGGTTTGAGAATTCAAACTAAAGATACGACGCGGAAAATTTGAAAGTACGCCGGAGTATCAGCAGATACTCCGACGTACTTTTTCTGTGAATCTGGCCCATAATGTTTATTAAGTGGTGTGACCCGAGATGACTCTTTAGCACTGGAATTAGGTGGAGATTCATAAGGGTAACTTTTACCGTTTAGGGAGTAAATAGAGATCTTCTATACAGCTAAAGAAACATAGCATCACTGAGAAAGTGTGTTTTGCGTGTTGAACTAGCCATATACTGTTAGACAAATGATTGGTTCGTTGATAGTTAGGTGTACAGATATGCCTGGAATGTATCTGAACTAAGGTAAACACTTAGAAAAAGAGATCAAAAAGATGTTACAACCTGTATAAACAAGTTATAAATACTTTAAGAACAAACAAGGTGTGCGGCGCTGCTACGACTAAGAACTTGAGGGCAATCCGCAAGATAGCCCATTATCATACTTTCAGGGCTAAAGTAGAAACCATAGGGAAAAGCTAAGTGATCATTTCAGTTGAATGGTTAGATGCACTCCAGTCAGGATCAATGTGATGTTGCGCCAAGGTTAAAGTACCAAGAGGAGCCTGGGGTTCTGGAATTTTCCATTGCCGCAGCAATGCCTGCCCTTTTTTAAGGGAGTGAATGCTGTTCTCTTTTCCATCTTTGGTTATCACCAATTTCACTGGATGCTGCCATTTGTATGGTATGCTGTGGTTGCATAAAGGCTAATGCCCTGTACACACGATCGGTCCATCTGATGAAATCCTTCTGGAATGGCAGACATGCAGACCAAGTTTATGCAGTGTGCAGTGTATGGTCTGAGCACTGACCCCCACCCCTTCAACCCAGTGCAGCAATGATGGCAGCACTCATATATCTATTTCCGAAAGGTATTCTCTAGATATGACTGAGTATGTGCACTCAACTTTTTTGGCCGACCATGGCAAGGCCTGTTCTGAGTTGAACCTGTCTGCGGTATGGTCTTGGCCACCATGCTGTAGTTCAGTTTCAGGGTCTTAGCAATCTTCTTATAGCCTAGGCCATCTTTATGTAGAGCAACAATTCTTTTTTCCAGATCCTCTGGGCCAGATTCAAGTAGATGGGCGTATTTTAGGGCGGGCGTAACGTATTTAATTTATGTTACACCGCCACAAGTTTTTCAGGCAAGTGCTTTATTGCCAAAGCACTTGCCTGTAAAGTTGCGGTAGCGTAGCGTAAATCACCCAGCGGAATTCAAATTCGGCGGGTAGGGGGCGTGTTTCATTTAAATGAAGCACGTCCCCGCGCCGAACGAACTGCGCATGCACCGTCCCTAAAAAATCCCGGCGTGCATTGCTCCAAATGACGTCGCAAGGACGTCATTGGTTTCTTCGTGAGCGTAACTTACGTCCAGCTGTTTTCTGAATCAACGTACGCAAACAACGTAAAATTTCAAAATTTGACGCGGGAACGACAGCCATACTTAACATTGGCTGCGCCTCATAGACCCAGGGGTAACTATACGCCGGAAAAAGCCGAACGCAAATGACGTAAAAAAATGCGCCGGGTGGTCGTTCGTTTCTGAATCCGTGGAAATCCTCATTTGCATATTCGTCACGTAAAAAAAAACGAAATGCCACCTAGCGGCCAGCCTGGAATTGCAGCCTAAGATCCGACGGTGTAAGACACTTACACCTGTCGGTTTTCTTAGGAATATCTATGCATAACTGATTCCCTGAATCAGTCGCATAGATATGACCGGCAGAACTCAGAGATACAACGGCGTATCAGGAGATACACCGTCGTATCTCTTTGTGAATCTGGCCCTCTGAGTTCTTTGCCATGAAGTGCCATGTTGAACTTCCAGTGACCAGTATGAGAGAGTGATCCCGCGTACACACGACCGTTTTTCGGGTTGTAAAAAAACAACGTTTTTTTTATGTCATTAAAATCGTGTGTGGGCTCCAGAGCATTTTTCACAATGTAAAAAATGGCCATAAAAAATTTAGAACATGCTCTAATTTTTCACAACATTTTTAACGCTGTCGTTTTTAACGTTGTAAAAATTGGTCGTGTGTGGGCTTTAACGATGTGAAAAAAACGGGCATGCTCAGAAGCAAGTTATGAGACGGGAGCGCTCATTCTGGTAAAACTAGCGTTCGTAATGGAGTAAGCACATTCATCACGCTGTAACAGACTGAAAAGTGCGAATCGTCTTTTACTTACACAAAATCAGCAAAAGCAGTCCCAAGGGTGGCGCCATCCGAATGGAACTTCCCCTTTATAGTGCTGTCACTGCCCTTTGCTAGAGCATTTTTTTTCACTATCGTGTGTAGGCAAGGCCGTTTTAACGATCAGGTTGAAAAAAACATCGTTTTTTCTAGACCATTAAAGGGGGGGTTCACCCTAAAAATTCTAACATTACATTGAGCTAATTTCTGACACTGACAGTATGCTGATCTTTTTTTTTTTTTTTCGTACATACAGTTTTATCGTTATTTTCCACGCCGGCTTCCAGGTAGTGAATCCCGCGGGAGTGGGCGTTCCTATTCACAGGCTAAGTGATTGACGTGATGACAAAAGCTTCTCACCGGCGCATACAGCGTGTCACGAGTTGCCGAAAGAAGCCGGACTGCGAGTCGGCTCTATACGGCGCCTGCGCACCGACATTCGGCTTCTTTCGGCAACTCGTGACGTGACCGTATGCGCTGGTGGGAAGCTTTTGTCATCACGTCAATTACTTAGCCTGTGAATAGGAACGCCCACTCTCGCGGGATTCACTATCCGGAAGCCGGGGTGGAAAATATCGATTAAATGGTATGTACGAAAAAAAAAAAAAGATCAGCATACTGTCAGTTCAATGTAATGTTATAATTTTTTTTTAGGGTGAACCTCCACTTTAAAAACGTCATTTTTTACAACCCGAAAAATGGTCGTGTGTATGCGGCATGAGAGCAAATTTAACACAACTACTCCCCATTCACACCGGATACCTTGTAACACTAACAAGCTACATAACACCGGGGAGGTAAAATGGCTAATTGGGCCCAATTTAGACATTTTCACTTAGGGGTTTAAAACTGTGCTAGTGTGACAAAAGGTACCCGTAAAGTCACGGGTATAAAATTATGCTAGTGAAGCAAATATAAAGCTGTGACTTGGAGAGAAATTGCAGTGTAATGTTGAGACAAGGTGAACCATGTGAACTAAGTAAAAGTGAGTGTAAAATGAATGGAAGCCATGCCTCGGATAAGGTATGTGAGGTGAAGAGGTACATTGATAAATGCCTAAAGGGAGGGATAGGACAAGTGCAGGAGTGAGAATAGGGGAAGAAAGGAGGAGAAAAGGGGGGGAAAGGGGAGGAAGAATATGAAAAGGGGGGAGGGGGGAAGGGGGGAGTGGTTGGGGAGGAATAAAGAGAGTGGGGAAGGAAGAAAGAGAGTGGGGAAGGAAGAAAGAGAGTGGGGAAGGAAAAAAAAGCAGCTTCAATTAACCCTTCTCCCATTATTTTTACTGGTTTTGTGTGTTTTATATATGAGACTGTGGGCCAGATCCACATACATGTAGAACGGTGCAGCGTATCAGAGATACACTACGCCGCCGTACCTTACCTGACGCATTTTCGAATCCTCAGCGATTTTGCGCCGTAAGTTATGGCGGCGTAGTGTATTTCTGGTGGCGGATTTAAAATTGGGCGGGTTGGGGGCGGGTTTCATTTAAATGAAGCGCGTCCCCGCGCTGAATGAAATGCGCATGCGTCGTCAAGAAATTTCCCGCCGTGCTTTGCGCGAAATGACATCGCAACAACGTCATTTTTTGAACTTAGACATGAGTTACGTCCATCCCTATTCACGGACGACTTACGCAAAAAAAAATATATAATTTCGACGCGGGAACGATGGCCATACTTAACATGGCAAGTCTATGTATACGCCGAAAAATACCAGCTTTAACTATACGCCGGAAAAAGCCGACTACAGACGACGTTAGAAAATGCGACGGCCGCACGTACGTTCGTGGATCGCCCTAAATCGCTAATTTGCATACCCGACACGGAAAACGCCACCCAGCGGATGCCGAAGTATTGCATCTTAGATCCGAAGGCGTACGAAGACGTACACCTGTCGGATCTAACCCAGAAGCCGTCGTATCTTGTTTTGAGGATTCAAAACAACGATACGATGCGGGAAATTTGAAAGTACACCGGCGTATCAGTAGATACGCTGGCGTACTTCGTCTGTGGATCTGGCCCTGTATTTTTTGAACCTTCATTTGTATAGTTCTCTGACCAAATTATTAATTACTTGCAGACATTCTCCTGATGAAAAAATTATGTGGGAGCAACTGCGCTAATAAATATAAAAATGAACAGACCAATGCTCATAAGTGGTACACATATGTGAACAAATAAATGTAGGTAAAGCTGCACCTTACTGTGAATATTGTACAGTGGTTACATAAAAAAGAAAAACAAGATGCGCTAAATGAAGAATAAAATTAGATCCTAAAGATCATGACAAAATTAAATGTCCATGAATATTACAAGACGTGAAAATTAATACATAGTCTTTAAACAAGCAACAAAAGTCCTGATCACCAGTGCAGTGAAGGAAACAGAAAAAGACAGTCCATAGGTGTTGATCAAAAACTGCGGTGACGATCCAATAGACAGAGAGCCTCCACCATTATCTACGGTATCACACTATTGTGGCCCTTACTGTATGTGTCTTCCATGGTACTCGGGATCCAAGTTTTCCATCTATTGGTTTGAGACGGAGATATACATGAAATTCAGCCTATCTACATTCCAATTACCACAGTGTTAACCTACACGCTTTCTGGGGTCTTCTTTTAATTAAGAGACCGCTGGATATCTGGTAAGCAGATATACTAATCTTTTGGTGGAGGCTCTCTGTCTATTGGATCGTCACCGCAGTTTTTGATCAACACCTATGGACTGTTTTTTTCTGTTTCCTTCACTGCACTGGTGATCAGGACTTTCGTTGCTTGTTTAAAGACTATGTATTAATTTTCACGTCTTGTAATATTCATGGACATTTAATTTTGTCATGATCTTTTGGATCTAATTTTATTCTTCATTTAGCGCATCTTGTTTTTCTTTTTTATTCTCCTGATGAAGCAGTTTATACTGCGAAACTAGTAGAGATGCCCTTCACGACCCATGTCCCACTGGGAAACTTCCCCCACCTGGGGATTCTTCTACTGGTGATCCATGTGGTCTGCCATTATTTTTTTTTAATCATGTATTATGTTATAGTCTTTTATTGATTTTTTTTATTAATAAAATTGAGTTATTTTCCTTTATATATGCCTTTGTATCTTGCTTTATTTTCTTATATTTACCACAATAGTCCAATTTGCCTGCCCTCCTTTTGCTTTTCGGAGTGTTGATTTGGGGACCAACCTTTCGATCTTTCTATACTTACATGAGTTCGGAAAAAGGAAAAAAATGCCTTGATCGTGTAAAACCTTTAAAACTTTAATGCATATAAAAAACGTACACACTAAACACTCACAATTTTGCAGTGGTTAGAAAGCCTTAAGTCTGCTGTGCCGGCCGGACACAAGCAGACAGACCTGTTCGTCTAGGGAATCCGAGCAGTCCAGGAGGGTGACATCAGTTGCCAGCGGTTTAAACATGAATGGCTGTGTGTTGATATTTACAAAAATGTAAGAGTGTACTCACTTTTCTGAGATACTATATTTAGGGAGGGAGGCTTATTATTTATAGTGTAATGCCCTGTACACACGACCGGTCCATCCGATGAGAATGGTCTGATGGATCGTTTTCATCGGTTAACTGATGAAGCTGACTGATGGTCAGTCGTGCCTACACACCATCGGTTAAAAAAACGATAGTGTCAGAACGCGGTGACGTAAAACACAACGACGTGCTGAAAAAAACGAAGTTCAGTGCTTCCAAGCATGCGTCGACTTGATTCTGAGCATGCGTGGATTTTTAACCGATGGTTGTGCCTACTAGAGATCGTTTTTTTTTCTATTGGTTAGGTATCCATCGGTTAAAATTAAAACAAGATTGCTTTTTTTTAACCTATGGATAAATAACCGATGGGACCTACACACGATCGGTTTGGTCCGATGAAAACGGTCCATCAGACCGTTCTCATCGGTTTGACCGATCGTGTACACGCGGCATAACAGACCACACGTTTTTCTCCCTTTTAACTATTTTTTCATTCCACTTTATAGAAGTTTGCTGATCTGACCATATACAAAAAAATATTTTATTACAAAACATTAATCCAACTCTAACTTTTCATGCTCATTTATGTTTTTCCTGTTTACATTCAGTTTGGTAAGCATGATGCATAATGTATTCAGTAAAATATGGATTTTACTTACCAACTTCTGACATTTCAGGGACAGTAGCAGTATATATATCCTGGGTAAACTTTGGTTCATTATCATTAATGTCATGAATCTTTATAATAAATTCGGATTCAGGTTCTACTTGTCTTCCTGTTTTTCTGTCTATCGCCTTGGCTCGAAGAGTGTAAATAGACTTTTCTTCTCTGTCCAATCTCTTTACAGCTTGGATATCTCCTGTATTTTCATCTATAACAAACACACTGCCAGCTCCATCTCCAGATAAAATGTACTTTAAATTTCCATCTCCTTTATCGTGATCAGTATATAACTAAAAGGAAAGAAAAAATAATAAATATGAGTATATAGTGTTCAGGTAAGTTAAGGTCGGACACAATTGTATTTTATGCTGCAGAAGTGAATATATACACATACTGTATGTAGTAGTTAATTCACTTTGTGTCAGTAAGCTGTAATGGAAAATGGAACAACAGTAACCTCATTCATAAAAGTTATCTTTTAGATATCCAAAACAGCAATCTGTGCCTGCTTCATTCCAAGACTGTACAAATAAACATTTAGACATGGTTATTGGGTAAGTATTAGATAATAACAAAATGTAAAATTCTGCTTTGTCATTAGTTTTCCTAATACACTGTTATCATTTATTCACAGATTTTTTTCCCCAAGAATTTAAGCATGAAATATATTATTCCTGGACATATAAAGACCAAAGTGGCCAAGGCACAACTAGGCAAGTAAGTGTTAGGCCCCGTACACACGACCAAACATGTATGCTGAAACTGGTCCGCGGACCAGTTTCAGCATACATGTTCGGTCGTGTGTAGGCGCGAGCGGGCCGAATTCCAGCAAACATTTGCCCGCCGGGCCTTTTCCCAGCAGACAAATATTCCTGGACGTGTTTTAAAACCGTCCGCTGGAATCCTGCCCGCTCGGACATGTACGGTCGTCAGTACAGACCTACCGTACATGTCCGAGCGCCCGCCGTCCCTCGCATGCGTCGAATGACTTCGACGCATGCGTGGAAGACTTTAAATGGCAGGCCCGCCCACGTTGCCGCATCATCGCCGCGTCATCGTCGCGGCGACGACGCGGACACGCCCCACGTATTGTTTACGCGCGGACTTCTGTACGATGGTTAGTACAGCCATCGTACAGAAGCCCTCTGGCAGACATGTACGGTGAAAACGGTCCGACGGACCGGTTTCATTGTACATGTTTGCTCGTTAGTACCCGGCCTTAGAGCTTCAGCACAGAACATAGGTTAGTCAGTAATGGACCAGGTTTGCACCAAAAGAGCTTAGATTCAGGCAAATAATGAAAAAGGTTTGGACAAGAATTACAGGGAAGTAATGGGAACAAATTAGGTCCAGACAACAAAGATTTAAAAGTCTGACCAAGCAAAGGTCAGCAGCAAAAATACTGATAACTAGCAGCACATCCACGAGTCAGGAATTTAATTCTGTTGTGGGCAAATACAGAGTGAATGAGTTTTTTTTAAAGTGGTGTGATCAGGAGTAAGCTGTGAAATGAAACATTTGGGGATTTTGCCACTATATGATCATTATGAACTGAGAAGTGAAAAGGGATCATCAGCATGAGTGCAAAAAAAGAAGGGTTGTATGTGTCCTCTCGCAAAAGAGTGGCATATTTGCTATAAAGAAGGTAAGCAAAAGACCTGTCTGACAGAGGGTCCTTGTTATATTTTTTGCTAGGGTAAATTGATAAGGGTTGCAAAGCAAAGCATGCAACCCTCCCTCAGTATTAATTACACTACCCCCTTTGACACCAGTGGCATAAGTCCTAATTTTGAATTTTTGTTAAAAATAACTGACACATGCTGAATGGCATATTTCCTCATGTGTGCATAATGAGGGACCTACATGTTCCTCCTTCAACTATAGGTATATCCAATATCAACACATATGAGTGCACCAGGCTAATATGTTTGAATGAAGAATTGTATAACTTGTCATTAAAAAAAAAAAAAACTGTGTGAACTGACCAGAACCAGATCAAATCCTGACATTTGCAGGTTAAATCATTCATTTCTAGTAACTGTCTAATAGAAAGTATCAGCCAATGTCAACCAGGAGTACTTACCAAAGTTAACATGTGTAAAATATAGCACATCTATTTGGTGTCTGAGTGATGGCAGTGATGTAGAAGTGGTTCAAAGCAGCACAGAGATTATTAAATTTGCTGTATGTCCAGACAGGGCCGTCTTAATAGCATCATGGGACCCTGGGCAAAGTAATGCTCTGGGGCCACTACAATGATGACAGTGCAGGTAAACAGACATCAAGTAGGTAGGCGGCTGACTGCCTCCCCTGTGTATCTATCACTCTCGGTGCCATCATGGGACCCCAAATTTCAGGGCAGCGTGGGCTCAAAGACCATCTGTTTTGGGGAAAGTGCAGGGGCCCCTCATGCAGCTGGGGCCCCTGGGCAGTGCCTCTCATTAAGCCCTGTGTCCAGATATTCTAAGGGTATAGAATATCCAAAATGTGGAACACGATTTTACTGGCAGCATCTTTATTAAAATTATATTCTATTATACCTCCAAGAAATTTGCTCTTCTTATCCCATATACCACACAAGAAGCGAAGGGAAACAGAAGTTTGAACTATTCCACTCTTTATCCAAAAATAAGGTTTTTCAAGGAGTTTTATTTTAAAACTTGTATCTACATAAGCCTGAGGGTTTATCTTTTCAATCAATTCCTTTTATGTTTTTATACTTTTTACTTTGTTGCTTGGGTTGTTAACACTTGCCTGTCCATTCAGCCAGTCCTTAAATTCTTTAAAAGCAATGTCGCTGGCAGAATATTTACATCACACATATCTGGATGTGTAATGCCACGTATACACAATCGGAATTTCCGACAAGAAAAGTTCGATGTGAGCTTTTGGTCGGAAATTCTGACCGTGTGTAGGGCCCATCGGACTTTTTCTGTTGGAATTTCCGACAGAAAAAATGTAAGAGCTGGTTCTCAAATTTTCAGACGGGAAAAGTTCTTGTCAGAAATTCTGATCGTCTGTATGCAATTCCAACGCGAAAAAAAACATGCATGCTCGGAATTAATGTTACGCATGCTCGGAATCATTGAACTTCATTTTCTTGGCTCGTTGTAGTGTTGTACGTAGTGGTCTGAATTTTGTGTGACCGTGAGTATGCAACACAAGTTTGAGCCAAAATTCAGTCAGAAAAGAATCCACGGTTTTCTTGTCGGAATTTCCGATCGTGTGTACGTGGCATAAGATGCCTATGTATCTAGCCACTTTCTGTGGTTCCATCCACCAGCCCTGACGTCACTGCATGCTACAGTACTGAATGAAACTGCAAAATACAGTGGGGTAATAGATAAGTATAAACATACCTCTTTTGCAGGCTGATTGTTCATACGTATATATGTGATTGTTTTTTCTGTGTTATTGCTCTATTATTGATGTAGGAGCCTCCTTGAAAAAAAGTTCTTCTCTTTAGTAATAATAGTTGTGATATTAGGGGTGTTTAACTCAAGTGGTAAATGCGTTTTTTAACGAGTCCACAGCAGTCAGTTGTCAGGTTTGAGGGCATGGCAGCCCATTTTTATTAAAAGGAAACAAAATAAAATTTCACACACAGGATTTCCCACGCAGGGGTTCTTCTCCAGTAAAGTTCACGTAACCAAAAAATGCCAAGCCTCCTGGCTCCTAGGCTTACTTTGCCTTGCTGTTACTTGCCAAACCTGGCCCACTCCCGGCCTCAACAGGATTCTCCAGCCCACTGTCTCCCAGACTTCAGGACTTCCTTTAGCCCCCCTTGGACTTGCTAGTCACCTCAGGTCTACCAGCCTCCCAGTCCATCAGGCACAAAGTCCCCACACACCAGGGATGTAGTCTCACACAGACAGACAGCTTTCCACACACAGGACTGTCTTCATGCCACAGCAGTGACAAGCTGCACACACTCTACCTTCCTCCACTCTCTGTTCTGACCAGTGCCTCATTATATGGGCTGTGTGCACCTGGGAACACAACATGCTGGCTGTCTGTAAGATCTGGACACAGGGTTGGAGATCCCATCCCACCCAAGTCTCTGCAGGATCTCCAAACTACACAGCCCCATTCGAACTTAGCAAAACCTGGAGAAAGCTGCCAAAACAGTTTTCTCTGTTTCAAAGCTATACTCTGTAGTTCTGCAGTCCGCTGACATGCAGACTCTGTGTCCATTTTTGCTCCCTTTCCATAGGGGCAGGGACTCTCACTATTACATAGTGTAAAATGTAAAATGTCATTAGGTCAGTTGTAAGTGTAACACATGCTGTACATATAGCAACAGATCATATATATTGCAAAAAGCATACATTTACACCACATAGGGGTTGATTTACTAAAACCAAACAGTGCAAAATCTGCTGCACCTGTGCATGGTAGCCAACCAAGTTCTAACTTTAGCTTGTTCAATTAAGTTTTGACAAAAAAAAACTGGAAGCTGATTGGTTTCTATGCAGAGCTTCAATAGATTTTGCACTCTCCAATTTTAGTAATTTAAAGCCAAAGTTTACCTAAAGTGTACCACCAAACCTTCATATCTTCAAACAAAATATGTTTTGTTAGTGTTAAGCCCTGTACACACGATCGATTTGTCCGCTGAAAACGGACTGTTTTCATCGGACAAACCGATCGTGTGTGGGCCCCATCGGTTTTATTTCCATTGGTGTAAAAAAATAGAACATGTTTTAAAATTTTCCTATGGATAAAAAAACGATAGAAAAATCCGATCATCTGTATGGAATTCCATCAGTCAAAAATCCACGCATGCTCAGAATCAAGTCGACACATGATTGGAAGCATTGAACTTAATTTTTTTCGGCTTGTCGTAGTGTTGTACGTCACCGCATTTGGACACGATCGGATTTTTGACTGATGGTGTGTAGACAAGACTGATGAAAGTCAGCTTTATCGGATATCCGACGAAAAAATCCATCGGATTCGATTCCATCAGATATCCGATCGTGTGTACAGGGCTTTAGAGTCAATCTTTTTGCTTTTTCTTTCTTTCCCCTCTCTTCCCCTACTCCCTTTTTCCTTTCCCCGCCAGCCCTACTTTACTAATCATATACAGTGCCTTGAAAAAGTATTCCTACCCCTTGAAATTTTCTACATTTTGTCATGTTACAGCCAAAAATGTAATGTATTTTATTGTGATTTCATGTGATAGACAAACACAAAGTGGCACATAATTGTGAAGTGGCAGGAAAATGATAAATAGTTTAATTTTTTTTACACATAAATATGTGAAAAGTGCGGCATGCATTTGCACTGAATTCAAATGACAACATTTGAATTAAACAGTATAGAAATTATGCTAATTATTTATGCATTTTAGAGGGCCAAATTAAACTACAATGATAAGGCTACAAGTTACATATTGTTTAAAAACTGGAAAAACAGCAGCTTTTAGCCACTTTAATACCAGGAACTTTCACCTCCTTCCTGCCCACGCCAATTGTCAGCTTTCCGTGCTGTCACACTTTGAATG
The DNA here is from genome assembly GCF_905171775.1 of Rana temporaria. Taxonomy (NCBI): domain Eukaryota; kingdom Metazoa; phylum Chordata; class Amphibia; order Anura; family Ranidae; genus Rana; species Rana temporaria. The sequence continues at coordinate 227,362,648 of NC_053493.1, forward strand.
AACATGTAACACTTTTCCCAAGTTAAATTGTTGAAACATTTTTTACATCACTACCAACAATTTATCCTATCAAATGCCAGAGTGTAGGCAGCAGGGAAACCTTGTCCATGAAAGGGGTTTGTTACATGGTATATACCAGACCTCAAATTTTCCACTCGCCTACTCGCATTTTGCGAGTGGAAAATTAGGTCTGGCGAGGAGCTGGGCTGCCTGGCAGTGGGGGGGCGAGAACCACTGGCAATCGGGGTTAATCGCGAGCCGTTCTCACAGTGATCGCTCCGATGGCATAGAGGAAGAGGAGAGCCGTGGGATCGCAGAGCGGTATAGCCAACTTACATTGAAATTTCCTCCACTCTGCTCGCTCCCACAGCCCCCCCTCCTCATGACCCCGCACCTGTAACAAAACATCTCAGCATTGGACCCGTATTCTGTCTATTACAGGCTCGGGGTCAGGAGGCGGGGCTGCGGGAGCGAGCAGAGCGAAGGAAATTTCAATGTAAGTTGAAACAGCGGGCTATACCGCTCTGCAATCCCACGACTCTCCTCTTCCTCTATGCTCTCACCCAAAATTAGTTTGAGCTATATTTTCTTTGTGTAAAGCATTTTACAAATTATGTTCTCTTAATGTGGCAGCAGCATGTCAACCCAATGTGTTCTATAACAATGCTGCAACTGCATTAGTGGTTGAACAATAGTCATAGCCCATGTACAAAGTGGTCTCATTAGGGGTCTGTGGAGGCAGTTAAAGCATAGAAATGTTTTGTGCATGTGAATATAGCACACATCCAGTACTGTATAATTAGGATTGCAGAAGAAGAGTGGCTGGATATTGGATGCATAGGAAGAAACTTCAGAATCATTGTCAAAGGTCCCCTTTGTAGACTGTGCAGTAAAGATAACAATATGAACTATCTCCCTCAATGTTATGCCGCGTACACACGATCGGTCCATCCGATGAGAATGGACCGATGGACCGTTTTCATCGGTTAACTGATAAAGCTGACTGATGGTCCGTCGCGCCTACACACAATCGGTTAAAAAAACGATCGTGTCAGAACACAGTGACGTAAAACACAATGATGTGCTGAAAAAAAATTAAGTTCAATGCTTCCAAGCATGTGTCGACTTGATTCTGAGCATGCATGGATTAAATTTAAAACAAGATTGCTTTTTTTAACCTATGGATAAATAACCAATGGGGCCCACACACCATCGGTTTTGACCAATGAAAACGGTCCATCAGACCATTCTCATCGGTTTAACCGATTGTGTATACACGGCATAAGTTGAAACAGCGTGTTATACCGCTCTGCGATCCCACGGCTCTCCTCTTCCTCTATGCTCTCTGCCATCAGAGCGATCACTGGGAGAATGGCTCTCCTCTTCCTACTGTCATAATCTGGCTGCCAATGGGAGCACGTGAGTCTTCTATGGGGGCAAAGTGAATCTGCAGTGAGGGCACGGCGAATCTGCAGTGAGGGCACGGTGAATCTGCAGTGGGGGAACGGTGAATCGGCAATGGAGGCATGGTGAATCGGCAATGGGGGCACAGTGAATCGGCAATGGGGGCACAGTGAGTCCGCAATGGGGGCACGGTGAGGCTGCAATGGTGGGCGCGGTGAGGCTGCAATGGTGAGCACGGTGAGGCTGCAATGGTGAGCACGGTGAGGCTGCAATGGTGAGCACATTGAGGCTGAAATGGTGAGCGCAGTGAGGCTGCAATGATGGGGGACGGTGAGGCTGCAATGGTGGGCACAGGTGAGGCTGTGCTGAGGGGAATTGATAAAGTTGTTGTTAATATTTATTTTTGCAACTTAATTCTGCATAAAATATTTCACAAGATAATTTATGAGGGCGTGATTAGCGGGAGAATTAGGGGCGGCGTAGGGGTTGGATGGGGCAACTAGTGGCGAGTAACCCTTGAGGCCTGGCTAGTGGCTCAAGACTTGAAATTGTGAACCCTGGTTTATACAGTATGCTTAAACAGTATACCCAATTCAAACTGGGATTGCCACAGCTGCCACAGCTGGATCTGTTTAAAAATAGTAAGTACTAAACTTAAAAGAGAACACAATCTCATGCTGACAATTTTCTGATTGCTTCATGGACATTAATCACAAAAAAACTATGAACTACATTAGTATTGCCTTCTTATCTGGTTGTGGACAGCATTATCATTAAAAATAACAATGGATAAAAGTTTATGCTCAGCCTTTAAAAAAAACTAACAATTGAAAAACTCAAATCATTAGAAGATATTGGTAAAAAAAAGGATCATTGCAAGAGAAACTAATGCGACACTTTTTCAGGGCTCTAACGGTTATTACTGATATACTGTAGGTAAACATTGTTATTTATTATAAGTAATTATATAGCACCAACAATTTACGCAGCACTTTACTTATTAAAGATCATGGGCGATGGACCCAATTGCTGTAAAACAGAAATGTTAATAACAAAGCCATTTTGCTGCTCATGCAACATGCTGTGAGGCAAACTCCAAATTGTGTTCTTAGAAAGCATAGTTCTTAAGCTAACAGGGGAGGACTGGGAACATTTAATGAGGGGGCAACCACAACAAACTAGCCCAGTCATGGTAGAGATAGATTTTAGTGAGCTAAACAAGGTGTACCACACAAAGAATGCCATGGAGCCTCGTTAATTTGTGGTGTATCTAAGGACATCTGTAGTGGGATGCCTTTTTGTCCAGATTCCGGTGCAGGTCCCTTTAACTCAACTCCCCACAATCCTCTGAGCTCCTGGACATGCCCAGGGGGTATAAATGTCAGTTCCACCCAGCTTCCTGTGCTCAGAGAGATCCTGCCTGATGGGACAGCAGTGACTGGGCAAGTGAGCTGTTCCCAGATGCTGGGTCCTCCCCCGTTAAGCCTGGTGTGCGGGCCACCAGCAGTGAGCACAAGAGCATGCAGCATCTTTCCAAGCCCCAGTCACTGGAGAGGACTCTGTTACGGTCTATTTGGGGAAGCTGTCCATGAAGTGGGTTGGCCCTACCTGCAGCCACCAGAACTTCCTGACCGAAGCAAGTAGCAAGCAGTGCCAGAGTAAAGTCTGTACCAACAGGAGGTCCACTCAGCTCACAGTCTGCTGATTGAATGATTACTATCTTGGACATGTGAGATTCTCTAGCTCCCTATTCTATCTGTAGATTGAACTCAGAACATACTGTTGCCACCTAGTGGACGTTAGTAGAACTGCAGTATAGTTATATCCTTTTTCCTTTACGGTTCATATTAATGTTTTGTACTGTATACCCATGTTCACATGATCTCCTGTACAATTTATGTTGAATTTCATTGTTAAGTAAAGTAGAAATTGCCTATCACCACTGGTCTGATCATTTGGCTGAAACCGTTACTCAACACATCATTCTAGCAAAATTCATAGCATTTGCAACTTTATTGTCCCATTTTAAGATGGCAATGGTAGCAGGCCTAAAACTGTGGCAGCATATGTTAATAGTTGCAGGTAGTGGGATAGTAACAATGGCTGGGTGTGCTTATAGAGACAAGACACAAAAATGGTGGCAGCATGTGAGATATTTTTTTGTGGCCTGCAATGGTTAACGAAGCAGCTTTGGGTAAAGCAAAAAATAAAAATAAATTGGAAAATGGTCAAACAATTGAATTGAAACATTTTTTAAAGGCATCTCTCAGGCAACCACCCCGTCATTGCTTCTCCTTTTAAAAATAGGACAGGAGGCTCTGAGAGACCTCCTTCAGATTTTTCATCCTCTGTTCCATGAGGGAAGGATGGGCTCTGTGACTTTCCCCATGTAACATGGATCAAGCATCCCAAGTCATTCCCAGCACACCACATCACTCCTAGTATTCCACATCACTCTCAGTACTGTAAGTTATTCCAAATTACTCACAGTTACTCACAATACTCCAAGTTACTTTAATTGACTCCAAGTCACTCCCAGTACAACTAGTTACACCCAAATTTCTCCCAGTACTCCAAGTCATTACAATCTACTGACAGTTACTCCCAATACTCCAAGTTACTTAAAGTTATTCCAAGTCACTCCCAGTACTCCTTCAAAATTACTCCAAGCACTCCTCCAAGTTATTTTCAATTACTTACAGTTACTCTCAGTACTCCAAAATCACTACCCAGTACTTTGTGTTACTACTTAGTGCTCCAAGTTATTCCAAATTACTCACAATTACTCAAAATGCTTTGTTACTTCAAGTCACTCTTAGTACTCCCAGTATTCCAAATCACCCCAGGACTCCAAGTCAACCCCCAGACTCCAAGTTATTACAAAGTTACTCCAAGTTACTACAAAATTACTCTGAGTTACTGCAAATATTACTCCCAATACTCCAAATATTACTCACCAGTACTCCAACTTACTACAAATAATACTCTCTGTACTGTACTGTACTTTACTACAAATATTCTCATTAGCAGTCACTAGTCTAATTGTGCCCTGCCACCTCACTGCATGCCTGCCGCTTCTTCTGTTAGTGTGTCCTGCATCCTCCTGTCAGATTCTGGCTGCTCTATTGTCAGTGTCTAGATAGAGAGGGCCCTGATGCAAGGAAGTCCTCCTCTTTCTCCTCCTGCACTGCCTCAGGTGCCCGATCCATAATGACTAGTGTGTGCTCCAGCAGGAACACAACTGGCATAGTGTCACTGATGTAGGCATTGTCACAGCTCACCATTCTCGTTGCCTCCTCAAATGATGGCACTGCACTGCATGTTACTTGTTTTAGCAGCCACTGGTGTGTTATCACTTGAAAGCCGACCGCCAGCTCTAAAAAACGGTACCGGGGTGATGCCTCTGATTGCAGGCATCACCCCAGTACAACCACTTCAACAAAATTATGTACATGTAGCGCCCCCTTACTTTCAGCATGGGCACTACGCTAAAGTTAGTGGGGGAATGGGAGAGTTATTTTGCTCCCATTCATAATTTGTTAAATTTTGGGCTGCTGTCATTCCAGAACTGTCCTGTAGGTCAGTCTGCGCTCCGGGGGTTTGGGATCCCATCCATGGGCGACAGTTGGCGCTAGAGGGGTTCTGGCAGAGCCACTTTTCCCCAGCAGCCAATTAGAGGAGTTTTCCCTCGCGGAGCATGCTGGGGGAGAGTATATCTGTGGCGGACGCCATTTTTGTGTGTTTTTCGCGAGTTCCTGGTTCCAGGTGCGGCGCCCACTTTCGGGGTGTGCGCACATCGTGGGCCCCACCACTGTGGCCTACCTGGCCTGGGGTCATGCGCTGCGTGGAGTTCCAGACTCTGGGCCCTCTTGGCCTGGAGTGACGGATGCTACTAAGGGGCCCCAGTGACTTGCTGGGTCCCCCGTCTACTGAGGAGATCCCGGGCTGTGTGCTGCTCGGTGGGGGTCGACTTGGGGAAAGCCGGGAGGCAGGTTCTCCGGGAGGGTTTGGGCGGGCCATCAGGGATCTGGTGACAGGGACATTGACAGGTGCACTTCCCCTGTCAACCGGTGACCCTGACTTGATCTACTGGGAGGATTCGCCACTCGATCCATTCAGCTCATCTAAGTACTAGGCCTGTGGCAGAGGTCCCTAGAGCCAGGTCTGTGGCAGAGACCTGTTCCTCCCAGCAACCTAAAGTGACACTTCGGCTGCCAGACTCGTGGCAGGAGTCTGTCCGGGGGCACTTCACCCACTGCTAGAGTGGCAACGAACTGTATCTACTACTACTGAGAGCATGATTGCTCTTTTCCATAACCAGGCCTGATACTGCAAAGTTCTCTTGCTTCATCATCCTTCATAAACCTTTTCTCCCTACCTCATGTTGATGTTGGTCATGTTGGGCCAAAAATAAAGCATTCAGAAAGCCTTTGTTTGATGACTGGACATTCGCTTACTAATCTACTCATCAACTTCACCCCTAGACAACGGTAAGAGGTAACTTAATACGCCGATCCCAAAACAACCAGTGGCTCCTGTGGGGGTAGCGCTACATACAGGTACTTGATTTTGCTTGAAGTGGCTAGCCTGTCCTCATACCAAACTCACACAGGTACTCATTGATGAAAATTACTCACTTCTGCATGTGCAGTCACTGTTTCACCCTCCACTTTTTTTGCAAGCTGTCCTGGAATGACATCCTGCAACATTGGGGTTGTGCTTCTAATTTTCTTTCCTCCCATGCTATCCATCACCACCAAATTGATCTGTGGACACAAAATGGCTTCTCACCCCACTATAGGTACATGGCAACTTCTGCCTCAACATGTAGGCCTTCCAGACATGGCAATGATAGCGCGTGCTTACCTACTACTTCTATTTACAACTATTAGAAGAGCTGGATGAGGGGTAAGTGGTGCTTGAGTCCACTGTAAACTGGGGTGTTCGAGTGCATCAATATTCTGAAGTGCTCCACTACAAGCAAAATGCACCTGTTGTGGTTAATCTAACAGATTTAATCTGATGTTGCTGATGCTGACTCCATCATAAACAAATAAATAAACAGATATATAAATACATGACCATTATAAAAATAACCCCCCACCCCAAAACAAAATGAGCACAAATGCAAAAAACATAAAATAAATCAAACACCCAAAAACATCACAAGCAAAAAAAACTTGTGTATCTAATGAATTTAAGAAAAGAAAAATTGCGCTAACCCAAAAATGTTGTGATTAAGAAATAAAGAAGGCAGCAATCACGTGACCTAACACAAACATGTAAAGAAAAAAGAAAAAAACGTGCCAACTTTTATAGATAACAACAATCAAGTCCTTTGTGAATAATACAAAAGTGGTAATAAAGTCCAAAAACAGTTGAATTTCCAGAACAGACAACACACGGTTTACTGATGATTATGTGAGCCGCCACCACATGGACTGAGGCTTACCAGAGGGTAAATAAATAACAGCGTTATCTATATTCCACAGCAGGATATCCAGGGTAAGGAATCACAGCACAGGATGGATCAAAGATGCAGCATAAACCAAACAATCATGGAATCCACGGAGGGATATGACCAGACTTAACGTGGGATACTCTTCTTAGACCGTATCAGGCAGCCCAACGATATGCCACATATAGAGAAGGAGACCGCAACATAGTGTAATATGTACAAAGCGGGTTTATTAAAAGATAAAATGCTACTTACACAGATAAAGTGCAAACGAGCATATAAAAACAAATGCCAGCCGGCATGAAACAGGAGCCCTTCCTCCTTGTGTAAACGCGGTGACGTCACTGCACGCCGTCGTCCCAGACGCGTTTCGTCATACGTTGACGTTTTCAATGGGGATGAATTTATTTATTTTATTATTATTTAATTTTTTGTTTAAGAAAAACAAAATTTGAATGCAGTTCCACGCTCTCCTGCCACACAAACTGCAATTCCCTTCAATGTATCAGTAGAAAATATATGGTACAGGATATAGTACTGAATATAGTGCTGATACTGTCAAGTAGGGATGAGCCAAATACCCCCCGGTTCGGTTCGCAGCAGAATATGTGAACAGGCAAAAAATTCATTTGAACACCCAAACATTGTTAAAGTCTATCGGACATGAACATGAAAAATCAAAAGTGCTCATTTTAATGATTAATATGCATTGTGTCAGAGGGGCAGGGTCACCAGTACATATCACTGGGTAACCCTGGCCTTTCCTCATTGTGTCAGAGGGAGCGGGGTCACCCGCGCACTGATGGGTGGCCCCGCCCTGAGCTATATAAGAGCTGTCAGGCTGGATCACGACATTCGTCGGGTGCCTCCCGTGGAGGCAAGATCGTGTTGGTGTTGTATTCCTCGCTGGAGATCGAGAATGGATTTACACCGCTGAAGATCGAGACTGGATTACATTGCTGGAATTATTTTTTATTCACATAGGGGGAGGTCAGGATCTGGGGTTCCCTTGCCCGCAGTCCCCCACAACCACCGGGCAAGTGTTGTAGGGATGAGGCCCTTGTCCCCATCAACATGGAGACATCCTCCCCATGTTGAAGGCATGTGGCCTGGTACTGTTCATGAGGGGGGGCGCTCTCTTGTCCCCCTTCTTTTCCTGCGGCCTGCCAGTTTGCATGCTCGGCTAAGGGTCTGGTATGGATTTTGAGGGGGATCTTTTTTTTTTTTTGGCGCAGGGTTCCCCTTAATATCCATACCAGACCTGAAGGGCCTGATATGGAATTTGGGGGGACCCCCATGCATTTTTTTTAATTTTCCTTAAAACCCAAAGAGCCTGGTAATGGATTGGGGGGGAGGAACCCATGCCATTTGTTTTCAATTACTTTTATCTGTATTGCCGGGACCCAACAATTCATTATAGCCGCAAATAGTTTTAAATGACTTTTGTGCAGGGATTATTATAAACATGGGAAACATGCGCTACTTTATAGGCATACTATAGACACTGATACTGTACATGTCCCCTGGGACAGGACCCAGGTCCCCAAACACTTTTTATGACAATAACTTGCATATCAACCTTTAAAACTAATACTTTTGATTTCTCCCATAGACTTTTAAAGGGTGTTCCACGGCTTCTGAATTTGCCGCAAACACCCCAAATTGTTCGCTATTCGGCGAACGGACGAACAGCCAATGTTCGAGTCAAACTCATGTTCGACCTGAACATAAAGCTCATCCCTACTGTCAAGCACAAATCGGTAGTAGCACACTACACTGACCAACTCTCTCTCCCTAAAAGCAATGTCAGCTGTCCCACATGCTCACTAAACTCTCACTCACATATAACGGGCTGTTGGGAGTGGAGCCTTTTATAGTATGTGGGCTGAAACTTAGTTCAAAATCATCATTGGCAAAAGTATTGAACCTTATCAAAAGTCAGGTGAAGACTTTTGGCCAATGATAGCTTTGGCAATGCATTATGGGACATTTGATGGAGCAATTCCCACCAAATGCCCATAAAGTTCTGAATTTGACACTCAACTCATTCCTAGCTGGAAGTTGTATCACATGCAAAGACACACATTTAAAAGTCCAAATATATTCCCATGTATCATAATATCTAATGAAGATATCACACAAGTAAAATGTTATACTGTATAACTATATGTAGCAGACAGAACTACTGCAATAGAAGCCTGTGTGAGATTAGGAGTGGTGGGCCCCTCTGTAGTTAAATTGTGTCCCATTTACATCTCTATCAGTGCAGACCCACAGTTGCTGTGACAGCTCTTCACAGGGGTAAACAAAGGCAGAGGAACTCTTATGCCGTGTTTTTTTTGTGATGAAAAAAAAACAACGTTTTTAAAAAACCTCATTTAAAATGACCGTGTGTGGGGAAAACGTTGTTTTATGTCTTCTGAAAAAAGACAAAAAAAATTTGAACATGCTCGAATTTTTTGTGTCGTTTTTCAAAACGTTGTTTTTTCTGTCAATGAAAATGATAGTGTGTGGGCAAAACGATGTTTCAAAACGACGTTTTTAAACCCGCGCATGCTCAGAAGCAAGTTATGAAGCTAGCTTCAATGGAAAAGAGTGCTGAATGTAACCACGCTTTGCTAGAGCATTTTGAAAAAAACGATGGTGTGTAGGCAACGTCGTTTTTGAAAATGACGTTTCAAAAACGTTGTTTTATTTCATGATTCAAAACGTCGTTTTTTTTTCATCACAAAAAACGACCGTCTGTACGCGGCATTTTACTACCCACTTTCTCTAAAGGCTCTGACAGATTACATTATCTAATTCAGAGATGCTGAGAAACAGAATAACTCCTTGATTAGATGTTTATTTACAAGTGATAGCAGTGACCAGCTGAGCTGCCACAGCATCTCAGGATCTTTGTTTGTGGAGCATCTGCAGGTCAGCAATTATGGGAGTATTCAATAAATTTTATCATACAGTTATTTTCCTCAAAACCACTTGAGCTTTGTAAAATGTACCCCCCTTCATGACCAGGCCATTTTTTTCGCTATGACACTGTGTTACTTTAACACTGTAACACAGTATCCAAAAACAAGTATGCCATTTTTTTGGGTGGTTACTAGGGTTGTCCCGATACCACTTTTTTAGGACCGAGTACAAGTACCGATACTTTTTTTCATGTAGTCGCCGATACCGAATACCGATACTTTTTTAAAATGTCATGTGACAGTTTTCAAATCACAATACAGACTAAGGATATTTTCTTTAGAATTATGAAGAACTCTAACTCAAGACATTATAAAAGAATAAAAATGAGTAAAAAATTTTTATTTGCTTGTCACGCAGTAGTAAAAAACTCAAAGAATTTTCATAGAACATGTTGATAAATACAAAAAAAGTATTCTATTTAGGTATCGGGAGCATTTGCGCGAGTACGAGTACTCCCGCAAATACTCGGTATCGGTCCCGATACCGATACTAGTATCGGTATCTGGACAACCCTAGTGGTTACCACTGTATTTTTTTATTTTTTGTGTTATAAGCAAAAAAGGAATGACAAATATATATATATATATATATATATTTATATATATATATATATTGTAGGGGTTAGCTCGTTAGCAGGGTGTGTGACCCCCTGGATGGGTTCACTACACACTGAATTTATACAGACAGGCAGTCGAAGACGGTTGAAAACAAAGATTTTGGTTTATTCTTCCATCTTGCTGAAACAAGTGCAAGCATCCAAACAGCATAAACAAAATCAAACATAAAATAAACCCTGGCCACTTGGGGCGTCTACCTTCACCACACAGGAACCTATATAGGGAGTCTGGCACAGCCTAGTGCTGGGCAGACACTGCTGGTCATACAGCAGAAAAACAATAGTCTCTTTTGGATTTTTATCACACAGAAAAATCAGTCACCACCTCACCTCCTCAGAAGACTTTCAGCTACTGCTCTCCTTACTCTCCTCAGGATGCAGCAAATCAGTGGTAATCTCTGGATTACTTATAGAGGCCTTAATTGCCTCATTCTGAACAGCTGAAGTTTTCCAACACCCTTAAACCTTCCTGGCTACTTTTGCAGCCGACGCCTAATAACAATTGGTGTATTGTCTAAACAAGGCAGAAATGTATGTCCCATCTGTGACAACACCCACAGAGTTACCTGACTTCCTGTCACATACCCCCCTCTTGTTTCAACCCTAGGGTTGGGACACAGGTTGCCAGGCAGGCATGCACTCGGGATAACCCATCTGCATTCCCCCAGCACCGGGGTGATGCGTTACCACAAAACTAAATTCCTGGAGGGCCAGGAAACACCTATTTATTCTCCTATTGGTCTCTTTGTTCTGTGCTATCCACTTCAATGGGGCATGATCCGTCACCAGTTCAAACTGTCTACCCACGAGGTAGTACCGGAGAGAATCCAAAGCCCATTTCACCGCCAAACATTCTTTCTCAATGGTAGCATAATTCTCCTCATGGGCCTTCAACTTTTGGCTGAGGTACATAACATGGTGTTTCTCCCCCTTGATAATCTGAGACAGTACAGCTCCTAAGCCAACATTTGACGCATCTGTCTGAACCACAAAGTCCCATGAAAAATCAGGCGAATTTAAAACTGGTTGACTACATAAGGCCTGTTTTAAAGCCTGAAAAGCTGTTTCTGCTTCGGGAGTCCATTTGGTCATGACAGACTCCTTCCCTTTGGTCAAATTGGTCAGGGGAGCAGCCTGTGAGGCAAAATGGGGGATAAAGCGGCGATAATAGCCCGCAATCCCCAAAAATGCACGAACCTGTTTCTTGTTGGTGGGACGTGGCCAATCCTGAATAGCCTCAACTTTGTTTATTTGGGGCTTGATTAGATCTCTTCCAATGGTATACCCCAGATACTTCGCCTCTTCTAGCCCAAGGGTACATTTTTTTGGATTGGCTGTAAACCCGGATTTCCAGATGGAATCCAACACAACCTGAACTTTTGGCGAGTGTGATTCCCAATCCTCACTGTGGATGACAAAGTCATCGAAGTATGCAGCAGCATAGGCTCGATGAGGCCGAAGGGTCTTATCCATGGTGCGTTGAAATGTGGCGGGAGCATTCTGTTACCCAAAAGGCATCCTCCGATATTGGAAAGATCCGTCTGGAGTTACAAATGCTGTTTTTTCGCTGGCCGACTCAGAGAGAGGAATTTGCCAATAACCCTTGGTCAGGTCTAACGTTGTCATGTACCGGGCAGTGCCTAGGCGATCAATCAGTTTATCTATGCGGGGCATAGGATAGGTGTCAAACTTAGTGATTTTATTCAGGCGGCGAAAGTCATTACAAAACCGCCAACTTCCATCTGGTTTGGGCACTAAGACAATGGGACTGGACCAATCACTATTTGACTCTTCTATCACCCCCAGCTCAAGCATTTTTTTTACTTCCTGGCGAATTGCCTCTCGCCGGGCTTCTGGAATTCTATAAGGCTTCAACTTGACCTTATCCCCTGGTGTGGTGATAATGTCATGTTCAACTCCGGAGACCCAACCTGGCAGGTCTGAAAACTTCTCCTTATTACGGAGCACAAATTCTTTAACCTCCTGTTTCTGAGTTTTGGATAGAGTCTCCGCTATCCCAACTTCAGGGACAGCCAGGTTAAATGGAGCAGAAAATCGGGTAGTCTTAGCGACCAAGGACTCTCTATCCTTCCATGGTTTCTGCAAGTTCACGTGATAGAGCTGCTCAGGTTTTCGTCTTCCCGGTTGGCTAACTTTATAATTCACCACTCCCATTTTTTCCAATACTTAATATGGACCCTGCCATTTGGCTAGGAATTTACTTTCGACCGTGGGGACCAGCACCAACACCCTTTCACCAGGTGCAAAGGAACGGACCTGGGCCCCACGATTGTAAATCCTTTGTTGAGCCAATTGGGCTTGGGCTAAATGTTCCTTCACAATCTGCATCACTTGGGCAATTCTATCTTGCATTTGGGCCACATGTTCAATCACACTTTGATGAGGGGAACTCTCACTCTCCCATGTTTCCCTGGCAATGTCCAGTAGGCCCCGGGGGTGCCTCCCATACAGTAGCTCAATCAGCTTTTGATTGCTTGAGTTGGCCATTTATGTTTGCAGTACTTTCCCAATATGTTTTTTTGGGCCCTTTTATTGAGGCTTAGAAGGCTTTATATTTGTATCCCTCTTCCCAAGTGCAGCTATCTTCTTACCTGTTGCAGCCGTTCCCCCTAAGTAATGGTACTAGGCAGGGCTTCCCTTTATCACCTTTGCTTTTTATTCTTAGTCTGGAACCCCTTGCTGTGGCCATCAGTTTTCACCCAGACATTTATGGGTATCATTGCAGCAGCGGGAATATAAGTTGTTACTTTTGCAGATGACATTTTGTTAACTCTTACTCGCCCTCACATATCATTCCCTTCTCTACATGATACCCTGGCCTCTTTCAGTTCTATATTGCGGTTTAAAATGAGTTCTTCAAAAACAGAAGCCCTACCCATTAATGTTTCACCAGAGCAACTCGACTCCCCTCAACACAATTTTAAATATCATTGGTGCACTAATACCCTTAAATGGTTGGCATCCATTTCACCCCTCTTACTCTACTCTCTATCAGGCCAACTTCCCTCCAATGTTTATGGCAATCACCCATTTATTAAATCAGTGGACCACTCCCCCTTTATCTCTTCTTGGGAGAATTAACTTCCTAAAATCCCTGAAATTCAGACGAAAATACATTCGGATGAAAACTAATGCACGTGTCTACTATTTACATTATCAATATGGAAGAGATGCTTGGAGCGGTATTCCCTTTCTTCTTCATATCCTCTATTTTCAAATGTGCTCTTTAACCCAGATATTCCTGATAGTTTATAATATGATCGGATGTTGCCTTGGAATCAGGCAGGGATATTTCAATTGTGGCACCTTGTTAACCCAGTGACATGTAGATGTATGTCTTTTTCAGACCTCCAAGCGAAACATCAGGTCCCTAAAACACTTTTGTACCTGTACTTGCAATTTATTTATTTTTTTCTTTATTAAGTCTCCCTCACTATGTCTGGAGAAACCCACCACCTTTGAACTACTATCTGCTAATGGTCCATATGAACCCCGTTTAATATCATCCATATATAAAATTCTACACAAAGCCATTTCCCTAACAGACTCAATTCACAATTGTATGAAGAAATGGTCCCATATTCTACAGAAATCTTTTTCTTTAATGGATTGGGGGGAAATATGGGAATCCATGTCCAAAACCTCACATTGTATAGTGCAGAGAGAAACCACATTTAAGATTCTTTTCTGGTATTGAACCATAAGGCTATTGGCACCCATTTTCATATTTTTGGGGAATGCCCTTCTATCAGTTTGTTTTGGGTCCAGATCCAAAATCTCTTGCAGAATTGATTGCATTTTTTCAGGCATTTCTTTAGCTTCAGGGAGATTAATTATTTTACTGGCTGCAAAATGGGTCACACCTAGATGTTGGCTATTTACATCTCCCTCTACCCTCTCACAATTTCTCTCTCTAAAGTATGGAACATTTGACTCCATTGATTAATGGTTCACTACTACCATTTTATAAGATTTGGAAGGCATGGGATGAGTCTGCGTATTCCCCTGAACTGACTTATTCGATGTCTTAGATAATTGTCTTCTTTATATTGTTATGGATGTTTTTTGAGGTTTTACCTCTGTTTTATTACTTTGTATGGTATATTGCATTTGTGTAACTTAAATAAAGATAGAAAGTTATACTGTTTGACTATACCATACACTTGAGACTTTGCATTCCTATGTGTATGTGATACCCCCTCATTGTTGACATGTCATATTTTCTTATCATTTTGTATGATATATAAAACTGTTATAAATAAACAATAAAAAATAAATAAAAAAAGGAACCACTGTTGAAACCCATTTTTTTTCAATACCTTGATTTCTGAAGTAAGGAAAGAGCCACAGCTACATTATTATGGCCCCTTGTATAAAAAATACTGCCCAGAAGGATCCATTATAACTTGTAGTACATAAAGCAAATTATATACAGTATCTGGTAAGACATGCATGCAGTTGATCTTAGCTGAGTTGAGGATGGAAAGTAAATGTTTGGTCAGGCAGTAGTATTATTATGTCGTGTACAGACGATCGGAAATTCCGACAACAAAACCATGGATTTTTTTCCAACGGATGTTGGCTCAAACTTGTCTTGCATACACACGGTGGCACAAATGTTGTCTGAAATTCCGAACGCCAAGAACGCGGTGATGTACAAGACGTACAACGGTACTATTAAAGGGAAGCTCAATACCAGTCGTGTTAGTAGAAGTTTGGTGAGAGACAAAACTTTCAGCCTCTTTCTTTTCAGTCCATTACAGAGTGACGAATGTGCTGTCTCCATTATGAATACTAGTTTTACCAGACCGAACGCTTCCATCTAGTACTTGATTCAGAGCATGCGTAGAATTTTGTGGGTCGGAATTGTCCAAAAACGATCAGAATTTACGAGCAGATTTTGTTGTCGGAAAATTTGAGAACCAGTTCTCAAATTTTTGTTGTCGGAATTTCCGACAGCAAATGTCCGATGGAGCCTACACATGGTCGGAATTTCCGAGAAAAAGCCCCCATCGAACATTTTTTGTCGGAAATCCTGACCGTGTGTACGTGCCATTAGAGTGGTCCATCTCTATTAAACATCACAGCACATCCAGGAAGTCATGCCCATGCTTATAAACAGTGGTCTAAAAAAATACACTCTCAAATCCTTTTTTATGGACAGCACTGGATCAGCTCCTTTAGGTGTAGGCACCATAAATTTCTTGTAGGCGTTCAGCAATTTTCTTTTTCTCTGCATGAAGGTCTGCATTTTTTTTTTTAATGTCATGAAAGTAGACAGCTCCAATAAAAAAATAATGTTAAATATGCATGTACAGTTTACTGGTGCACCATTTTAGGGAGTTGATTTAGTAAAACAGACATTTTTACTCTTGGTGAAGCTAACCTGTGTTCACTTCAAACAGCATATCATGTGCAGAGTAGGAAAACATAGGAATGTCTCTGCTTCAAAAAGAGTGAAGAGTCCACATTTTGTAAACCACCAGTACATTTCTCATGGGAGTGTTTTAGAAGATTAAGCTATAGTAGTAGTATTAAAGTTGTGATTAATTGTTATTTTGTACTGTTTGTACTTGTTGATAATGAATGCATTGCTTTTTCAACAACACAAAGTAATTTATATTGCTACTATGCATCAAATGCCTGGCATGTTGTAAAATAAGACTCACAGGAGTAAATAATTGTGTTTAGTGATGCAGTAATACTAAGTCAAGAAATGCATTTAGAGGTGTTTTTAAAGGTTAAGTGAGAATGTTTTGTGCATATTATTACATACAAAGCTTGGAGAAATATAACATTTTTAGATTCTAAGGACTATGTTTTTGTTAAAGCAACCTTGTCTTAAAAAAAAGATAGTAAAACCCATGTTACCTATAAAAGAAGTCTGTACTTACTCACATTTTCCTGTGCCAGTGCAAACAAATACTGCTTTGTTTGAGTTCTCATCCTCTGAAGTCTGCTTTGAACCCAATACTGCAATGAGTGTCAATCTGTTTGTTCCCCTATATTGTTCATTGGTTCCTTCCTCTGACTTTCACATAACAGTAATGACATGGGAGTCAGAAAATAAATCAATGCGATTTGTAGGACACAGGAAATTGAAACTTTCAAGAATTTTCCAGCTGACTTTAGGGGGACAAGAACTCATGCACGTAATAGTGTTTGGTGGCTTTAGCCCTGGGAAAGTAGAGTATGTATAGTCTTCTTTTGCAATTAACAGGAATTTACTATTTATTTTTTGCCAGGTCTGTGGGTAACACCATTATAAAATGTCAGCAAGACTGTATATTGTCAATTACTTAATAAAACTGAATATTTTATATTTTTCTCTAAAATCAATAATTTTTTTTCTGTATTTAGGCACTGGTGAAATTTTCATGCACATAGAAAAATATATTTTTCTTTATATTCTATCTTCTTGACGGGACAGAGAGTTATTAAATATTTTTTTTTTTAATAGGGAAGATAAAACCCTTGATACATTGTTTTTGTTGTTTTTTCCCCCCCACTTCCTGTCCAAGTCATAGACAATATAGGAGGTGAGTAAACATTGCCTTATTGATGACATGAACAATAAGAAAAATCTGAAAAAAGCATCGCAACATTCTGTAGTCGAACAACAAACCCCATATCAGACCTGTAATGAAAAGATCAAAAATGCCCATTTTGAAGGCTTATATGCAAGACATTGGTCACACAAAGGGTATGGGGTCGGGCATTGCCCTGTGGAACATGTATCAATTTAAAAAAAGTTAGTAAAAAATATAATTTTTAAATGAGCAATGATTAACCACTTCTGCCCTGGAAGATTTGCCTGCTCAATGATTGGGCCATTCTTTGCGTTACGGCACCGCAACATATGCCCAAACAAAATGTAAGTCCTTTTCCCCCCACAAATAGAGCTTTCATTTAGTAATATTTGATCACCTCTGCTTTTTTTTTGCGCTAAAAACAAAAAAATTGCGACAATTTTGAAAAAAAAATTAACATTTTGTACTTTTTGCTATAATAAGTGGGGGCCATCATTCCCTCACTCGGCAACCAGGCCACCAGGGGAGGAACATGATTGTCTCCGCCACTACATGTAAGCAGAGGAGACCCCTGGAGCATGGCGGGAGGGGCCCTCTCCCCCCATCGATAAAAGTGATCTTGCCTCAAATCAATTCAAATTGATTCACCGCAGAGAATACTTTTATGTGAAAGCAGGCCGTTCATTGAAAAAGAGGATACCGGGGTTATGGCAGCTAGCTGCTGTCATAACAATGATATTCCTCTTCAAAGAGCCGACATATAACGACAGCGGGCAGTCCGTAAGTGGTTAAGGTGTCCTCAAGCTCCCTCTGTGGGGATGGGATAAGTTCCAAGACTTTCCCCTTGTAAAAGTGGTCAAGGAGGGTTGCCAACCAATAGGGATCCCTCTCCTTGATGACACAAATTCACAGGTCCTGTGAATTCTCTGGGTCACTGAGGATTACAGTATCTGAAACTGCCTCCTCCCATCCACGTCCTACTTCTAAGGGTTCTAGGGATCCAAAACAGCCAGAATCCTCCTCTTCCTCACTCTTCTCTTGTGTGTTTTGTGGCATCACAAGAATAGTGTCTGCATAAAGCCAGCCTTGAAAGGAAAGGAAGTCCTCCTCTTGCTCCTGCTGCTCTGCCTCAAGTGTCCTGTCCATAATGCCATGCAGAGTCTGCTCCAGAAAGGAAGAAGGCTGAAGACAAAGCAGTACTGATCCTGAGTACTGGCTGTTTGGTGCCAGCACAGGTGCACGCACGCGCTGGCGTGCACATAATGCAAGAAGCCCACACATGAGTCGCTGTGCATTCTTGTGCACGCCAGTGCCAGCGCTTACAGAAAGGCAGAAGTTGTAAAGCCAGCAGCTTTGACAAGCTTGAATTTAGAATTGTTTTGCTTCAGCAGCTGGGGCAGAGAAATTTGCCTGCTATACTCTACAGTTGGTGGTGTGTTGCTGGCAGACATCCTGCAAGGGCCTGTGACACATGTGGGCTGAGAGATAAAAGCTCCACAATCTGATGGAATAGGGTGGCTGCTTTCAACTCTTGCATGATGGCTGCCTTGTTGGGGTTGTTTATCCCCCTCATGTTCCTTGTCTGCTCTATCTGCCACCCAAGTTGCATCAGTGACCTCATCATCATCATCCCCTCTATCCTCATCATCACTGGAGCCAACTTGGCAATATGCTACAGCTGAGGGAACATGACCAATGGCCAATTTGTTGTTTATCAGTGTTCTCCCCTCTCTGTAGGCTCATGTTCCCACCTTCCTCAACCTCAGAATCATTTTCAGAATCAAGTAAGGTCTATGCAACTCAGCTAACCAATCTATGCATGATGCAGGGGCTATGGCAAGAGTTGCTGTGGACAAGGGGGCAGAATAAGCCCCTGTGATAGCTGAGGGAGATTGTGTACTAATCTCTGCTTTGGTGGTAGAGGGTGAGGAGGATAAGGATGGAAGGACACAGATGTTGCTGGCCCCCTTACAGTACCATGGGAACATTTGTCTCTCCTTGTTGGTCTCCAAGACATGAGGGGGGGGCTTATTACTGAAATGTAATAGAGACAGGGATATGTGTACTTGGATGCACTTTAATCAATGGAAAGGGGTGTTTGGTGCACTTTAACTTGAGTACTCACTACACAGACACACTCCACTGATATTCCGAAGAAAAAGGTAGCTGGCAGCTCCAGAATTCAATTCCAGAAATTAATAATCTTTATTGCTACATATAGGTGGATAAAAACACCTTACATGTTTTGGCACAAAGCCTTGATCACAGCATATTTTTACAAATGAAAGACAGACATACCTCACTACACTACAGACACTACACACCTCATTTGAGGGTAGATACTACAATAAAACAATTAATCAATTACAAGTCAAATCTAATCAATGGACAGAAAAAAAGCAGCAATAGTTGGTAATCACATGTTATGTAACCCATTCTAGGGAAAGGAAAGTATCAAAAATTGTGAAATGTTACTACCCATCTAGAAAATATAATGTTATATTATTATATATCTAAACAACATCCCTCAGTAATACAAAGATGTTCAAACTAAAACATACTCATAAAACTATGGCTATAGAAGATTATTTCAAAAATAAATCTATATCCCACCTGGACATAATGCCAATGAGAATTATAGTATTCAAGGAAAACTCCACCAGACTTCCCTCTCAAGGAGTCTTTGGTGGAGATCCCCTCCCCAAGGAAGTTTTTTTTAACCCTCACAAGAATTTTTAAAAATAAAAAAGAGTCCATGTTCCCTGCATGCACATACTTAAAATGTTTTGAAATGTTTGACAGATTTTTGTCACTGGAGTATGATGCGCCGTTGTAGTGTTCACTTAATCTAACCATGCGGGCTCTAGATGTACCGCCCATGTATGAGGCCACGAATGTTGAGCTCCTTGTCGGTAGAAATGAGACAACAGACTTATTATGCCTGTCATGTTTATTGCAAAAGCGCATCTTTAAACCACATTGAAAGGAGCCATACGTGTTTAACAAAGTATATTCAGGGTTCGATGACTGAAATAAACTGGGGATAGAATGTTTCCAAGTGTCCTAGCACGCCTGCTGAAAAAGCTGCATCCATTCGAAAGGACAGGAATCAAAGCTTCATCAGCAATAAAAACAGGTAAGTATTTAGTAATGATTCCCTCGATTTGGCTTTATTACTGAAAAAGCAAGGTTACAAAAGTAACCAATTTATTACCATTATTCTTATGCTGTTTGTTAGCAGGTGTTATATTGGGGAGTGTATTTCTGCTCCGTTTAGAGGCTATAGCAATACCTCTATTAATATGCCAGTCCTGGACTCTTTAAGTCTGAAAGCAATCATGTTGCATTCCTTTCTGAAGCTGTCTGCACTAAAGCAATTGTGCCATTCTCTAATAAATTTGCCAACAGGAATCAATCAAATTGTGTGCGTAGGGCGACAGCTTGAAAATAAAAGAAGTTACCAGCACACTCTTTCCGAAAGGTGCAAGTTTGTACACTGCCTGTGATGTAATCACCCACCAATGTGACATCAATATAGTTGATGGTGTTAGCTTGGCTTTTGTGGCTAAACTCCAGATTAAGATAGTTATCATTAACATGCAATACAAAAGATGATAAATCCACAATGTTACTGTCCCATACCAATATAAGATCATCTATAAATCTGCCATATCATTTAACGGCTTTTGTATAAGGATTGTAATGGGAAGACTTTCTACTGTGGAGCCCACCAAAATCAAGACCCCCAGTTTTGGCTCCCACTCTATGTGATTCCCAGCACAAAAACCTAGCACTAATGTCTATCACGAGACCGTTGTCTCACCTCTTTCACAACCCTATTTTGCCCTCTGGCTTAAACATAAAAGCATTCCAATGGTGGTTGGACAAAGCACTGTTTTGAATTGGTCATTTTTTCAACTCCATGGGTCTCATCTCACTCGGGTACTGTAGGGGCATCCTTCAAATGCCCTCTTCTAAATAATTTTGATTATTTTAAATCTCCTACTACTTACACACTATTTGGCCTGATAAACTGGACCCTGCAAGACTCATGGCCTATGAACAATAGAGTTCTAAAATCCTTGATCAGAGGGAAGGCATTTTCATCATTTACTCCTCCCTAGCTGGTAATCTGAGAAAACCATCCTATGCCTGGAGCTGGGAATCTGACTTAGAGGTGCAGTGGGACCCTGTCAAATGGTTCCAATCCTTCACATGCTCTTACAAGGGCATCATGAATATTTCTCTCATCAAAGCAAATGTTACCATTTTCACTAAATGGTATCTTGTTCCCACTAGGTTGGCAAAAATGTATCCAGACACTAGCCCCATGTGCTTCAGAGGGTGCAATCTATTGGGCTCCATGTTCCCCCTTCCCCCGTATCAGAAACTACTGGTACAATTTATTCCGCCTGTTAAGCCCTGTACTCACGATTGGTCCATCCGATGAAAGCGGTCTGATGGACTGTTTCCATCAGTTAACCGATGAAGCTGACTGATGGTCACTCGTGCCTACACACCATCGGTTAAAAAAACGATTGTGTCAGAACACGGTGACGTAAAACACAACGACGTGCTGAAAAAACGAAGTTCAATGCTTCCAAGCATGCGTCGACTTGATTCTGAGCATGCGTGGATTTTTAACCGATGGTTGTGCCTACTAGAGATCGTTTTTTTTCCTATTGGTTAGGTATCCATCGGTTAAATTTAAAACAAGATTGCTTTTTTTTAACCTATGGATAAATAACCGATGGGGCCCACACACGATCGGTTTGGTCCGATGAAAACGGTTCTTATCAGTTTGACCGATCGTGTGTACGTGGCATTACGCAAAGGCATGGGACTCCTTATGCCTCAGGACCCAACAATAGCCCTTCTGAACCGCAGAATCAAAAAATAGAAAATAAACATACACAGGCTCTTATCTTTAACATGTTCCTGGGAGCTAATATCACACTTGCCAGAGCATAAAAAAAGGTATCTCTTTCAGAAGCAAAATGGAAAATCTCCTGGATCATGACCCAGGAGAAATTGTTGGCTACCCTTCAAGATAAGGTGTGGAGGTTTGAGACGATCTGGAAACCCTGGGCACTATGTGAGGATTACCCTTTATCCTAGCTCCCTATCTACATGATTTGGACTTATTGGCCTACTATACTTTCCCCCTCTTTCTTCCTCCCCCAGGATCTACCTATCCCTCAAGCCTTATATTTTCTCTCTCTCTCTCTTTCTACTGTTTCTTAGAAAAGGGACTAAAAAAAATGGATTATTTTATTGACACTGAAAAATTTGTTAGGAAACATAATTCTGAAAAGCCTATCACCAATATTCCAACTATTGCACATGACTATAAAGATAGTGGGTTGAAAAAACAGTCAGTGTTTAATCCAAAGAAGTCATCCAATCATTTTTTGGAGACGTTCAAAGTAATGGTTGAGCAGGACATTAGATTGATAAAAACTAAAAAGGGTAATAGGAAAGTTTACATACACAAAGGAATAGAGGCGTTAGAGAAAAGAAGAAATATAGCTATCCAATCAGTGGACAAGAGTGGGGGTATTGTGGTTATTAAAAAAAGAGGATTATATTAACAAACTCAACAGGTTGGTAGGCAACACCAGTACCTATAAGAAAATAAAAGGTGACTCCAACAAAAAACCTAAAGCCTCATTAAAAAAGATTGTACAAAAAGCTAAAGAAAAAGGAATTGTTACCAAGAAAGAGGCCAGATACCTCATTCTAGACGCACCAAACCTCACTTATTTACCAATTACCAAAAATACATAAGAACTCTGAACACCCACCGGGCAGACCAATCATTAGTGGCATTAATTAAATTTTCTCTAGAATAGGTGACTATGTTGATTATTTTTTACAGCCCATCGTTCAAACATATCCTTCCTATTTAAGAGATAATAAGCATCTTGTGAATTTGCTAAATGACGTTCCAATACATGATGATACATGAATTGTCACCATTGATGTTGAATCACTTTACACTAACCTTATACAACACAACGTCCTATTAACCACCAAAATAACCTTAGATTCAAAATCTGACCTCAAAAGGGAACAAAATGGTTCCTGATTAAGGCTTTGGAATTAGCCATGTCTAACAACTATTTTTGGCATGAAGGATCATGCTTTAAACAGGTCAAAGGAGTGGCTATGAGAGAGAAATTTGTGGGAAGAACATAGTATTTTTGAGGTTTCTATAATTGAAATTGCCTTATACAAAAGGTATATTGATGATGTTGTTATACTCTGGAATAGCACAGTGGAGGCACTGGACACTTTCCTGAGCAACATCAAAATACATAGTTTAGGATTCAAATTCACAGGTAATTGGGATAGATCTGAAATAATTTTTCTTGACTTCGTTTTGGTCGAGTTGAATGGGCGCATTTTGGCCAAGACTCATTTCAAGAGCACCGACAGAAACAGTTATATACCCACAGCCAGTTTTCATCATCCAAGGTGGTTAGTGGGGTCCCAAAAGGACAATTAATGAGAATAAGGCACAATTGTGATAACATGTCAGACTATTTACACCAGTCAGATATTGTGGTTAATAAATTCTAAGAAAAGGGATATTGTGACCAAGACCTTATGTCTATTCAATTACAGACCATTTATATGGACAGAAAAGCACTCTTGGAAGATAAACCTAAAAATAAATCGGATCTAGATTTCATAGCTTTTCTGACAAATTTTTGTCGGGATTATAAAAGTCTGGAGAAGCAAATTTTAAACCATTGGCCAATATTGTTGAGAGACAAGACATTAACAAAATTGTGGCCTAACTGCCTTAAAGTTATTTACCGACTTCTCCCAAATTTAAGAAATAGATTAGCCCTAAATGTTCTAAATCCTCCAAAGAAAACTGGTACTTTCTTGGACGTAACAGGTTTCTATTATTGTAAACAATGCAAATTGACTATAAATAATGCCAGACATGTATCAAAATGTACCTAATTCAGCACAGGGAGTGAATATAACATTGATAAATTAATCACATGTAAATCGACCCATGTGCCCGTGTGGGTTACAATATGTGGGATGTACTAAAAGGAATTTGTGTACCCGTATTAATGAACATCTAAGTAATATCAAAAAGGGGTTCCCAAAACACAGCCTTTTCAACTACTTCAGGATATATCACAGCAGATCCTAGTTTGTAACAAAATGGGGATAGATAAAATGGACACAGATTGGAGGGGAAGGAATATGATCCAGAAAATTTCTAAGAATGAAACTGAGTGGATCTATAAATTACATACACTCACTCCTGCAGGAATAAATGTAGATATATATTTAAATTGCTATTTATCCAATTATTAGAAATTATTATTTGCACATTGTCATTCTGTAAAGGGTATATCCATTTTATTCAAATCCATTTTCTTCTCCCGCAACTTGATGGCTCAATTGGTTATTTATCACTCCCCTGCCATTTGCTTTTTATCCACAGGATGGCAGTATCCAAAGAAAACCAATACAATAGGAACATACATGAACATTTTATTTTTTAATTTTAATTTAATTCTAAAAATAAATTCTTGTTCATTTAATTTTAATTTGGAGTATGTCAAATTAATGTTTCATTGAGCATTTTGTAAGGATTGCAATAGATTGGATATCCTCAGTCGGCAGACTTGTATAAATACAGAAGTGACGTGTCTGATCACATGACCCCTGATGACGTCAGTGCGTGCTGACAAAACGCATAGGGTATTTTGAGCATGAAACCTCACTTCCTCTATTTGCAATTCAATTGGAAGGCTAACAGCGTTTCCAAACACATGGAATTTGAGCTGCAATGGTGACGTGTTTTTAACTTGTTTTTGACTAGTTTTTTGGAATAAATTGTGATATACTTCATCATGGAAGCCCTCTTTTTTGTCCTTTTTCCACGAAACCATTGGACATCTGTTCGCATCGTTGTTGGGGTTGTGAGAATTTCCCTATTGACAACATCCACAAGATCTTGCGATCTCCTGTAACAGGTGTCTTGGAAATCTGATTGGCTATTCGTCCAGATCGGTGCCATGGCTGTAGGAATCTTTGTTAGCAATTCCCATAAACGTTTATGACTGCCTGTAATGGGGGTCATGAAATTCTGGTGAGTAGGATGTGTGGCAGGTGATGGTGGTGGAAGACCTAAAGTCACTCCTTTATTGCTCATTATTGGCAGATCCACATGCGCTTTATTGCTTGGTTATAGATTATTCATACACATTGGACACTCAGATGTTATAATCTTTATTGGACTTTATATATATTATACACATGTATATGTTTGTGTTTGCTGACACTGTTTAATGCAAGTTTATTTTGAGCATTTTTGAGTGCGGTTTAAATCAATTAACCATTAATTGATTCTTTCTTTCAATTATTTTCACTTACAACCAGCTGCTCTTTTAATATTCACTATTTGTATTGATCACTTTGCCATTTGCGCAGGTTTTGGTTTTTGACAACTTTTTTCACATACACAATTAGTGACAAAATGGGAGGTGTCCACAGAGCCGGCCAATCAATGACATTCTACCCAGCAATGAGGAAACAGCAAAAGAAGTACTACAAGACGATCTTCAGGCATCTTTTTGAGCAATGCTTGTGGAAAGCCTACATTTTACTCAAAAAAAAGAGTGACAAGCCTGTGATTCATTTTGACTTAATTTGGAAAGTTGCCAAACGTATCTTTGTGAACCACCAAACACCATCAATGGCTGTGAATAGAGCTGAATATTGTGCTGTTGGCGTTGGCAACCCAGGACGCCTCACTGGTCTTCACTTAAAGGACTACATCCCATCAACCGAGAAAAAGTCAGGACCTACAAGGATGTGTGTGGTTTGTTGCTCGAACAAGATGACAGTGGAAAGAAAATCAGAAAGGAAACCAGGTTCCATTGTCCTGATTGTGACGTCGGACTTTGTGCAGTCCCATATTTCAAAATGTATCATACCCGGGATGTTTACTAAACCAATATGCAGTGTCTAGTATTACAGTGACTAGAAATATTGCACCCTTGTTTGGACAAAATTCAGTGTTTTTGATTTAAATACATTATTGAATAAAATGTATTATAATTATATTAATATTTTTTATAATTATTTATATTTATTTATTATATTATCATTCATAATTTCATGTTTCAAACGTTATCATACCTGGGATGTCTCCTAGACTCTTGTTTGGACAGGTTTAACCACTTAAGGACCCCTCACTGTATACATATGTAATTTTTTTAAAGATGGATATCTCAGTAACGGCAGCAGCCACTGCCACAACCGAGATATCCATCTTTTCAGTAATGCGAGATCACCGTTATTGGCGGCGGGATCAGGTCCTTCCTCCTGCTCGGCTGGGATACCAGTGAGGGCAAGATGGCCCCCACCCATCTCCATAGCATAGCAGGGTGGAAGCGTTGTCAAAACCTCAATTCCGCCCATGCTTCTTAAATGGACATTTTCTTGTTGTAATTTTTTCAAATGACAATTTTTTTTTTGCATTTTAGTCTAAATACAGGATCTGAGGTCTTTTTGATCCCAGATCTCATTATTAAAAGGACCTATCAGATTTTTTCTATTACAAGGGATGTTTACATTCCTTGTAATAGGAATAAAAGTGACCCATTTTTTTTGTGTAAAAATTATTAAAATAAATTAAAATAAATAAGAAAACAAAAATAATAATTTTTTAACGCTCCCCGTCCCGACGAGCTCGCGCGCAGAAGCAAACGCATACGTGAGTAGTGTCGGCATATACAAACGGTGTTCAAACCACACAAGTGAGGTATCACCACATTCGTTAGAGCGAGAGCAATAATTCTAGCCCTAGACCTCCTCTTCAACTCAAAAGATGCAACCTATAGAATTTTTAAACGTCGCCTATGGAGATTTTTAAGGGTAAAGGTTTGACGCCATTCTACGAGCGGGCACAATTTTGAAGCGTGACATGTTGAGTATAATTTTACTCGGTGTAACATTATCTTTCACAATATAAAAAAAAATAGGCTAACTTTACTGTTGTCTTATTTTTTAATTAAAAAAAGTGATTTTTTTCCAAAAAAAGTGTATTTGTAAGACCGCTGCGCAAATACGGTGTGACAAAAAGTATTGCAATGACCGCCATTTTATTCTCTAGGGTGTTGGAAAAAAATATATAATGTTTGGGGGTTTTAAGTAATGTTCTAGCAAAAAAAACTGTTTTTAACTTGTAACCACCAAATCTGAAAAACAGGCAAGGTCCTTAAGTGGTTAAGTGAGTTATGACTAAGAATTACAGACCTACAAAATAAAACAACAATTTTCCATGCAAAACAATGTACTGCTTTGACATTCAAAAATCAGACATAATCATACCGCCTGTAACAGCACTGGTGAACAGAGTGAACCACAATTGTGGTTAGCAAGGATTTCAATGCGCTTCTCTATGTGACAACTCAGTATTGGGCCCCAGGCATCACTCCTTGCAACAGGAGTTTGGGGGATCTATACATCATCTCTGTGTCACATAAAGAAATGCGTTGAGGGGGCGTGGTCTGGACATGACCGAGTAGAGACGTGTTTGGATCGAGCTCCCGGCCGTCTCCTCTTTACCCCAGCCTACAAGCTCTTTTTTCCGCACAATGCTCGCTTCTAAGAAGTCCCTTAAGAAGAAGACCAAAAAGACCAACACACAGCCACCTTCGGCTCCCTCCCCGGGCGAAATTCAGAGATTTTTCCAACTGATGCAGTCGGGCTCTCCTGAATTCAAGATGGCGTCGGCTCATGCCTCCCAGTCCTCGAGCCTCGTGGCAGACATCCGACCAGCTTCCCCGGAAGGCTTGCTGAGCCCTGAGATCCTTCCTAGCATCCCCCGGACCCTGCTACCTGACAGTCAACAACCTCCACACCTACCTCTGTTATACAGGGCGGACGAGGAACTGAAAGCCATCCTGCAGGCGCTCCCAACAAAGTCTGATATAGAGACTCTGGTGGGGAAAGTGGAAGCGGTCCATAGGAAAGAACTGGGGATCGTCAAGAAGGACATTGCCTCCCTATCCTCCAGATTATCGGCGGGTGAATCCTCTCTATCGGCCCTAGACCAGAGAGTGTCAGAGCTGGAATCCTCACAGAGAGCTCAGGCCGAGGCTTCAGTGTCCTTACAGCTGCGCATGGAGGAAATGGAGGACCGGAGCCGTAGAAACAATCTGCGGCTCCGGGGACTACCGGAGGCCACAGAACCGCCAGACTTGCTGGCTACGGTCACGGACATTCTCAAACGAGTAGCGGGGGAGCAAATACAGGGCCACCTGGAGTTTGACCGTGTGCATCGGGCGTTAGGCCCGAGGTCGGAGGACCCCGCCAGACCGCGTGATGTAATCTGCCGCCTGCACTACTATACCCACAAAGAGATCATTGCCCGCAAAGCATGGGAGCGGCAGGACCTGGAACTAGACGGAGCACCGCTGAAGATATTGCCATACATCTCGCGAGCGACCCTGCAGCGCCGTGCTATGTTGAAACCCCTGTTGGACTAGGCCAGGAGACATAATGCCACATACCGCTGGGGCTTCCCCCTCGCGGTCACTTTCCGTAAGGAACAGCGCTCCTTTACACTACGCTCTCCGGAGGCTCTGCCAGCGCTCTTTAGGTTCCTGGAGGCGGAACCGCTCGAGATCCCCGACTGGCTGGGCTCCCTGCCAAGACCCATGGGCAGGATGACCACTGCATCGTCTTCTGGAGGGCCCTCCTTTAGGCCACAAAGGAGCCGGCGAAGACCGAGAACGGCGTCCCCGGAGAACGCTCGAGAAATGTGAGTGATCCCAGCACTGCGTGAGCCTCCTGAAACCTCCGGTACCCCCCCCCAGATCCATGCACTTTGAAGTTGCTCTGAGCGCATTCACCCGGCTTCTGTGATGTGCCTCGCCCCCCTTCCATACTCCCGACCTTGTTGTGCATCCGCCGATCCGGTGTCCCCCGTCCACCCCTCTGCCCCCCCCTTCTGGCTGTCCGAGGCCGCCCGCTGTTTGCGCCCGCGGCTGCCCCCGCCGGTCGGCCCCCACCGCTTCGCGGAGAGTTGGCCGTTTGCCCGTTCAGGCTTGGATAGCCCTATCCCGCCGCCCCAGCACACCTCCTGGACGCTACCCTTTACATGTATCGGGACGCACCAGAAACACAGCGGAAGAGGAAGACTACACGGGTGAGAACTGAATCTCACGGTAGATGACTGCACTCTCCATTGCATTACACTGTGGGGTTCTTCACTGTTCCTCCCCTCTGTCCCCCTTGTCAGTATTTCCTGAAGTCAGCATATCCATCCTTGAAGGAGATGGGGGGGCGCTGATGGGTGTGGGGGTTGGGTGGAGGGGGGGGTTTGTTTGTTGTTTTTTTTTGTTTGTTTTTTGAGTCTTATTTTTATACCCCGGGGCGGGGGGGAGGAGTTGGCGGTATTTAGCCTTTAGTGTCGGCGGGAAGAGACGTCCTTTCGGACCCAGGCGAGGGAGTTGGTCCCGGGGCGCGGTTTAACGTTAGCTGGGACATGTCCATCCCGGGAGAATGGTGAGTTGGATCCTATGGGAGGAAGAGGAAGTAGGCGCTCACTGGGCGCTGGAGGGTTACGCTCTACTTGGGATACAGTGCTCCTTGTTCTGTTTGATGTAGCAATGGGTATTATCGTTATTTGAATTAATCCATGCTGTGTTTATGATTATGCTGAATATATGCTATGCTTCTGTTTTGCACTTTTACCCTGGCTGGGGTGGAGGGGGAGGCCGGGACCTCCTCTTTCCGGTTACTGTTTAACCTCTACCCCAATTAGGCCGACGCACACCTCTGGAATTCCGGTGGTGTGACGTCAATTCAAGTTAGTTCTTGTAAACTTAGTTCAACAGGTCTACTGACCTGTCCTCTTTATCTTTCTCCTCTCGATTCCCCCCTTTTCTTTTTTTTTCTTTTCTTCTTCTTCTCTCTCTCTTCCTCGCCTGCTCCTGGGTAGTTTCTTCTACCCCTACTCCTCATTCTCTACCCCCACCCCTCCCCTTCCCCCCTCCTTTTTGTCTTGTCCTGTCGGAACAGCGTGATGGACGTGGTTAAAATAGTCTCGCTGAATGCGAGGGGCCTCAATCAGCCAGAGAAGAGGCGTATGCTTCTAGGTGACCTCAAGAGGTCGCGGGCGGATGTCGCCTTTGTGCAGGAGACCCACTTCAAAGACAGCAGTCTGCCTCTCCTTAAAAGCAGACACTTCCCGGTGACCTACCACTCCACCAACCCTGTGGCCAAGTCCAAGGGAGTGTCCATCCTGGTCTCCAATAGGGTCCCTTGGAGGTGTCAGGCGGAGATTAGAGATCCTGGTGGTCGATTTTTGTTCATCAAGGGCCTGATCGGGGTGGTGCAACTTACGATGGCAACTCTGTACGCCCCTAATGAACACCAGGACACGTTTATTAAGGCCACCCTAGACAGGCTGACAGAGTTTGCCGAGGGCCAGTTAATCCTAGGAGGGGACTTCAATGTCCCCTTGATTCCCACGTCCGACACATCATCTGGCCACTCCTCCGTTCCCCCGAGCCACAGGAAGCGCATAGCCAACGCGTTACACAAAGCGCAACTAGTAGACGTGTGGCGTTTGCAGCACTCGGGCGAGCGTGACTTCACGTTCTACTCGTCTCCACACAAATTGTATACCAGGATTGACTTCTTCCTGGTCCCCCACGGCCAGTTGCATTCAGTGGTGAACACCTCAATCGACCACATCACTTGGTCCGACCATGCGCCGATCTCCCTCACTTATTCACTCACAGGAGGCGCCTCGCCACGCTCCCGCTTTTGGCGGCTGAACGAGAGCCTTCTTCAGATTCCAGAGGTTCTAGCAGAGGTAACCAGAGAACTAACTTGTTACTTCCAGGAAAATGACACCCAGGATTGTGAGCCTGGCTCACTGTGGGAAGCACACACAATGGTCATCCGCGGGGTGCTTATTAAGCACGGAGCGCGCATAAAGAGAGAGAGAACTGAGCAGCTGGTCAAGCTGCTTGACAAGCTAGCCTCTTTGGAGGCCCGACATAAACACGCCCCGGCGCAGGCCCTGGAGGCTGAGCTGGGGTTACTCCGCGGGCAGATCACAGATCTTCTGCACTACAGGGCCAAGGCAGACCTACAGAGATCCCGCAAACTCACGTACGAGTCAGGGGACAAGTGTGGGAAGACGTTGGCTAGAGCGGTGAGGGAACAGAAACAAGCGTCTTATATCCCGCAGATTCAGTGCGCAAATGGTCAGATAGCCACACTGCCGGAGCAGATATCGCAAGGGTTCCGCGACTTTTATTCTTCTCTCTACAACTTACCAAGCAGTTTACCTTCGCAGGCCACTGTGGAGGAGTACATTACTTCTTCGCAGGTCCCCTCCCTTCCAGCGGATATACGGGAGGAGCTAGACCCACCAATCTCGCTTGAAGAGATTCAGAGCGCGGTGGGGACCATGAAACCGGGCAAAGCCCCAGGCCCAGACGGGTACACCACTCAGTACTACAAGACCCTTCTCCCCCTGATTGGCCCACGCATGGCGGCCTTCTTTAACGCGGTGGGCTCAGATGCCGCCTTCCCTGGGGACACGCTGCGAGCCCACATCTCCCTGATCCACAAAGAGGGCAAAGACCCGTCGTCCTGTGGGAGTTACAGGCCCATTTCCCTCCTCAATGTGGACTTAAAAATCTTTTCGAAAATCCTAGCCTCCCGTCTGGCACAACACCTCCAGTCGCTGGTACACCTGGACCAAGTAGGTTTCATTCCTACAAGAGAGGCTAGGGACAACACCATTAAGGTGTTGAACCTTCTCCATGTGGCGTCCTCGGGAGGTACTCCCTGTGTCTTCCTCAGTACAGACGCCGAGAAGGCTTTCGACAGGGTGAATTGGGCCTACATGTTCTCAGTACTTCGCCACATAGGGCTGGGAGAGAAGATGATCACCTGGATCAAAAAGATTTACTCTAACCCGACAGCACAAGTTAAGGCGAATGGCCTGCTTTCATCTCCGTTCACGATTGGAAATGGAACACGACAAGGGTGTCCTCTCTCCCCCCTCCTCTTTGCCTTGTCACTCGAGCCGTTCCTTTGCAAAATCAGGCTGAATCCGGACATATGTGGGCTGCCAGTGGGGGACTCCCAATGCAAAATCTCAGCGTACGCGGACGATCTCCTCTTTTCGCTGACGAATCCCTTGATCTCCCTGCCAAACCTTCTTAAGGAATTCGAGGTCTACGGGGCCCTTTCGAACCTAAAGATCAACTTCGCAAAATCTGAAGCTATGGGAGTGGCTATGCCCCCCCAAGCTTTGCGTTCCCTGCAATCTAGCTTGCGGTTCAAGTGGACGGAATCGGCGTTATCTTACCTCGGAACGTACATACCAAAAGACATCACACGTACGTTTGCACTTAACTTTCCGCCTGTCCTCGCGAAGGCTCGCTCTCTGCTGGAGAGGTGGAGCAAGGGCCTACATTCATGGTTCGGTAGGGGAAGCCTAATAAAGATGTGTATCTTACCCAAGTTCCTTTACCTATTCCAAGCCCTCCCTATAAACATCCCACTCTCTTACTTCAAACAGGTCCACGCGCTCTTCACTCGCTTTGTCTGGGCAAACAAAAAGCCCCGCTTACGGCGAGAGTTGCTCTCGCTCCCCAAACAAAACGGTGGCCTGGCCCTACCTGATATCCGACAATACTACCAAGCCACCCATTTAGGCCGGATTCTAGACTGGAGACGTAACAAGACGACTAAATTGTGGGTGCACCTTGAGCAGTCACAGTCATCGGTTCCCCTGGGGAGTGCGCTTTGGTGCCAAGACGGCCTACATTCAAGACTGAAGTCGCACCCAACGATAGGGGCCACCTTGAACCATGGCATTAGGGCGGCCATGAGATCATCCCTTACGTCGGGCTCCTCACCACTCTATCCGATTCTGGGTAATCCCAACTTCACGCCGGGACTGTGTTCCGCGGAATTTGCCACTTTGAGAGAGGAGGGCGTCGAATGTGCCTCCAGTTTTGTATTGAGGAATAGATGGCCAACTATTGTGGAACTGACAGAGGAGTCTAGGACCTATCGGCTCCCCTTCTGGAGCGCAGTGAAAATACACCACTTTTTACACTCTATCCCCGACCCCCAGGCTTACACGCGTCAATTGACGACGTTTGAAGAACTCTGTTCTGAATCTGGCCCGGTATCGCGGACTCTCTCTACAATGTACTCTTTACTGAACACTCCGCCCACGCAGCCTCACCTACCCTTCCTGGAGAAGTGGGAGAGAGACCTGAACCGAAGCTTTTCGGCGGCACAACAGCAGCACATCATTAGCTGCGCACTTAAAACGTCAATCTGCGCCAAAATTCAGGAGACAAATTATAAAGTCCTGACAAGGTGGTACCTCACGCCGGCCAAACTCCGTAGATGTTTCCCGTCCGCCTCGGATTGCTGCTGGAGGTGCGGGAGTGAGGTGGGCTCGCTTCTGCATGTCTTCTGGTCGTGCCCAAAGCTGAGGGGCTTCTGGGAGGAGGTGCGCCGCATATCTCAATCCTTCACGGAATACGAAATCCCAGACGATGCGGCGTTCTTTCTGCTTCACCTCTCGACGATTTCCTTCAAATCATACAAGAAATCGCTGCTACGTCACCTACTAAACGCTGCCAAGGCCTGTGTCCCTCTGTTCTGGAAACAGCAGGCTCCACCGACCGTCTCTGGTTGGTTGAGAAAAGTGGAGGAGATTAAAAAAATGGAAGATCTGGTCCTCACTGCGCGACATGAGCACGAGAAATACTCTGAGACCTGGACCATCTGGAACGTATTTATTTTCTCTGATGAAGGGATGGCCCTGATGCGACAGTGACTCGGCGGGGGTTTCCCGCCTGATATTGGCGTTCTTCCCGGCGCCGGCGCCCTCTCTCTGGTCCGACACCCCCCCCCTCCCTTGTGTGCCTACCCCCCCCTCTCCCTGTCCTTTGCTTTCTCTTTCCTTTCCCTCTCTTTCCCTGTCTTTTTTTTTTTTTTTTTTTTTCTTCTTCTTCTCTTTGCTCTCTTACCTCTCTTCTCTTCCTTCCTCTTCTTCTTCCTACCTACACCTTACTCGCTCTGAGAATCTACGAGGAAAAATGAAAAGGAAGTGGAGAGGTCCTATATTTTCAGTCATCCTTTTCAAGATGATAACCTTCACCCTAGCTGTTAGGGTACGATTGCGCATAGATCCACGTTTGTACACTGTTTTACCGACACACTTGTAACTTGATTTATGTGACTGTAATGACTGTGATGTGGAGACCTCTCTCCTTGGTGTTATTCAATAAAATTTATATTTGAAAAAAAAAAAGAAATGCGTTGAGCTACTAAGGATGGACGCATTACAACATGCGACCAGAGCTTAGTGTTTAAAAATATAATTCAAGGTAATATTCCAATACACCTCAATATGCAAGTGATTATCAGTAAGGGACCCCAGGCGTCACCCCTCACAAACAGGAGTTTGGGGGTTCTCTACATCATATCACTTTGAGCATTTAGAGATGTATTAGGCCACTAAGGGAGATGCTATAAAATAGCGTCAACCCCAAGTATAGAAAAGTTAGAGCGAACATGTTCAAACAATTAGGACAGGGCCTATAAGCAATTTATACTTATGTCTAGCACGTAGTAAATATGAGTTGTAGTAACAACTAATAGTTGCGTATGAGAGGCAATATAGCTCAGGTACTTTGAGAGTACATGTAGTAATTAGGAGTTGTAGCAACAACTAATAGTTACATATCAGAGTTGAATATAGCTCAGGATATTTGAGTGTAGATGTCCCTTTAAGATATTCCTTAGCAGACATTCCTTTAGCACAACAGTATATCCTAAATATGTTTATAGTAAGAAGGCATGATAAACAATAGCAATTGTATAGACGAAACATAAGTAGCAGATCTTGCTATAGCACTACAAGTGATATAATAACTACTTATCCGTTTTGTAGGCTTCAGCATAGGCAATAGGGTTTCTATGGTGAAGAATGTTCAGCAGGGAGGTCTCAAAGGCTGTCCCCAGAAATGGCTCCCAGTTGCAGTCGATGCAAATATTACTAAAGGAGTAGTTGAGGCTGGAGCGGTGTTGCAGCATGGGGAGCGATGACACCAATCTCTGTAGCGTGGCCGAGCTATGGCTGACAATAATAGAATGGTGTGCAAAAGGCACACCGCTCTGTTTATAGGGAGGAAGCAGCTGCATTGCATAAGCACTAATTTGAAAGAAGGCGTCGTTAGTTGCGGCGCACTTCCGCATACCTGGGGGGAGCCACTGCTCTAGTGCACATCGTTGGATCGAGATGGGGCTCAGGTAATTTTTTACGGGTCGGGGGGGGGGGGCTGGGATGGCTGCTGAAGTAAAAAACCTTGAGCCTTTACAACCACTTTAAATATCATAACCAGAACTTTAAATTTAAATTTTAAACATTTTGTATTGCTTAAGCTGTGAGTCAGAGAAGTGAGCCATCCTACTTATTCCCTCTACCACCTTATAACTCTGTCATTAAAACCAGGGAAAGCATTTCTAAATGCAAGACACTTCTGTGATCTCTCTAAAGAAAAACTATATCATCTTTTGTGATTTATCTATTGATCAGATATAAAATATAAGTTAAAATTTTTAAATATGCCCCTTCATCTGTGCATAAAATTCATATTACTAGGTCTCAGTCATTATCAAATAGGATGGTTTTATTCTATCTGCTTGGGTATGCAGTGTGGCAGCACACGTGTGTTACATATAGACAGTATGGAGTAGATTTACTAAAACTGGTGCACACAGAATCTGATGCAGCTGTGCATAGTGACTAATCAGCTTCTATGTTTCATTATCAATACACACAACACACTGAAGTTAGAAGCTGATACTATACACAGCTGCACCAGATTCTGTGTGTACCAGTTTTAGTAAATCTCTCCTATATTTTTTTTCAAGTGACAGGATCTGTCTTTCAACTGTGTAATTTATTGTTTTTATGTATTTATTCTATGTATGCAAGCCACAGCTGCAGTGGGTAGAACACTAATAAATCAGTATATAATGGGGGGGTTCATATGTTCTCTCACTTTAATGCTTTTGACATACCACAAAATAAAATGGACATGAATGAAAAAGATGCCCTTAAAGTGTGCTTAGTAAAACTTATAATAGGAGGTAATGCAGTGAAGTGCCAATGCAATCAGTCATGTTACATTAAAACGGTTGGTATCAGCATGTTCAATATCTGGCAAGTACTCTTTGATAATAAGTCTCCACAATAGCAAAATCAGTATGCATAGTTTGTCTTGCTTTTCCTGATTGAGCTTTATTTCAAACTCAGAAGCATGATTTAACATCTTCTAAATAATATTTTCAGAAACAACCACTTTTTAACACAACTGCAAGTAAATGAAAATAAAACAATTGATAGCTAAGAAATGGCAAAGAAAATGAACTAAACCTTTTGGGTGTTATAACAGTAGTATATTATATGTTAAAGAGCTATTGTCCTATATCCACATTTATCCCCATTTCAACAATGCTTGTTGAGTTTTTTATGCCTTTGCAGAAATCTATTTTAAAAAGGGGTCATTGTTGCTGGCAATGATGATCAAATCAGGTAACTCACTGATTGGCAATTTTTTGGTACAATTAAATAGTTTCTTACATATTTGCCTGATAGCTCAATTCATAAATATAAGTAGAAACAAGAATTGTACAATTGTCTTCAGACTAGCAAAATCATGTATATATTTACTGAACCCCAAACTGACATTCACCAGTATGCCCATTCGCATATAGAAAAAATTAAACTGTGCCAAACATTAAATATATACAAAGTCCTCAAACCAGGAGGATAGTTGTAATAGGTGTACTCTAGACAGAGTAAGACGCCAAACAGTCTATAATTGAATCCTGGTTCTTTAAGTATTGATTAAACACTGCAGTGACTCCACAAATAATCCATAAATAAGTGAGAAGCCCACTACCGAATGTAATGGCCTCTTACCAGAGGGCAAGCCAGATTTAGCAATCGGCTATAGCCCAGCCGCAGCCTTTTAACTTCAAGGGTAGAAGGCACCAAAATGGATTCACACAGGGTGAAAGTTCAGAGACCCAGACTCCTTACATGCTCAAGAGGTCAATGAATCAGGTATATACAGAAAGAAATGGGGGACCATAGCGTAACTCGGCAACAAATGTAATTTTATTAAAAAGGTAAATTGTACTTACAAAAATTCAAGATAAAATCAGCGTATAAAAAATGCTGGCCGGCATAACAAGGAACCCTTCCTCCTCACATCAGCGTGGTGACGTCACTGCGTGTCCTCCCATATGCGTTTCATCATCAACAGACATTCTCAATGAGAAACTTTCCCATTGAGAAAGTCTGTTGATGACGAAACACGTATAGCCTGGGCAGGAAACTAAAGTATTATTGAAGATCTGTATCTAGTTTTTCCAAACTAACTTTATTTTGCTGCTATTAGTTTAGTAATGTGGATCACTATACTACAGTAAAAGAGAAGTTGTCAGGGAACCAGCAGCTCCAGCAGCCGATTTGCGCTACGGCGCCTGCCCATGCCCGAGCGCGGCGCACGCATGCACGGTTCTGCCTTTCGGCGCGGTTCTGCGTTACGGAAATATTTAACTGCTGTGTAATTTTAATTAAAAAAAAATGCTTCTGATTCCATATCTGTATGGAAATCAATACTTTGGTAATGTCTGCTTTTACATTATTGCATTAAGTTATGCTACAAGCAACAGAAAAACAGCTTCCACTTTATTGTCATGACACTAAATAATTAATATATAATATTATATTATAATATTTAAAGTGCACTGTATATGTAAAAACAAATGCTAAATACTCTTTTACATGTAATTTCCTAATTTTAGTAATTTTATATCTGCAGTTTTCATGGTGAACCTACTATTAAGAATTAAGGCCAGGCACTTCCTGTTACAGAGTGACAATGACCCAGCTCCCCAGCTGTGTTCCTGCATTGTCACCCTGTCACATGGGATTCTGATAGATACTATAATTGACCATTTAAATAAATGATGATGGTTGTCACTATAAGGAAACTCACCCCAAGAAATGCCATGCAGATATCACTGAAAGCATGTAC
This sequence comes from Rana temporaria, assembly GCF_905171775.1. Lineage (NCBI taxonomy): Eukaryota > Metazoa > Chordata > Amphibia > Anura > Ranidae > Rana > Rana temporaria. Next base: position 227,400,793 of record NC_053493.1, read on the forward strand.
AATATGTATACAGGGTGTGAAAATCAACAGTGCTAAGTTGCATCCTTTGAACCATTTCCTCTCACAACAAATGACCATGAGAGGAAACTGAGCACTTAATACAGTCATTGGGTCTGTAGAAAGCACTCATAGCCAGTGGCAGCCGATGAAGTTTTAGGATTGGGGGTGCCAGACCGGCCCTTCCTTTTTGACCCCTCCCACTTATAAGTTCCACACCTTATAGAATCCACCCACTCGGTGCCCTGTATTCCACTTGCTTCCACCCATAGTGTCAGGAGTATACAGCTCAGCATCACAGGATGGAGTAAATAGCTCAGCATCACAGATCATGGTATATAGCACAGACTCACAGATCATGGTATATAGCACAGCCTCACAGATCAGTGCAAACAAACTGAAAAATTACACTGTTAGTAATAAAGGACTCTAAATAGGCATTTATCAGGTGATTATGGGAGTTATTTACGAAAGGCAAATCCACTTTGCACTACAAGTGTAAACTACAAGTGCAAAGTGCACTTGAAATTGCACTGAAAGTGCACTTGGAAGGGCAGTCTCTGTAAATCTTAGGGGTAGATCTGAAATGAAGGGAAGCTCTGCTGATTTTATTATTCAATCATGTGCAAGCTAAAATGCAATTTTTTTTTTCTTGCATGTCCACCTTGGATCTACAATGACTGCGCTTCTAAGTTCACTTTCAATGCAATTTCAATTGCACTTTGCATTTGTAGTGCAAAGTGGATTTGCCTTTAATAAATAAACCCTTATAGATAGAGTTTGGTAATTGTATAAATGATGGGCTTGTTCAGATCCGCTTACATAATATTACATACAAAAAAAGCATGTAGAGCTATAAACTTGTATCAATAAAATATTCACACAACAGAAAGTTATACAAAAGTTTCCAATCAGAAGTGCACTGATTTCTTTTTTAACCACCTCAATACAGGGCAATTACATCCCCTTCTTGCCCCGGCAATTTTTCAGCTTTCAGCGCTGTCACACTTTGAATGACAATTGTGTGGTCACACTGTAACCATGGGAAATTGTTATCATTTTCTTCACACAAATAGAGTTTTCTTTTGGTGGTATTTAATCACTTCTGGGTTTTGTATTTTTTCCCCCCCAAAAAAGACCGAAAATGATGATGTTGTAAATAAGTAATTTTTCTCCTTCACTAATGTGCACTAATGAGGTGGCACTGATGGGCACTGATAGGCTGCACTGATGAGGTGGCACTTATGGGCACTGATGAGGCAGCACTAATGGGCACTGATTAGCTGGTACTGATGAGGAGGCATGAATATGCCACACTTATGGGCACTGATATGTGGCACTGATGAGCACTGATAGGCAGCACTGATGGGTGGCACTGGTGGGAACTGATGTGCACAGATAGGCGGCACTGGTGGGCACAGATATGTGGCACTGGTGGTCACAGATAGGCGGCACTGGTGAGTACAGATAGGCGGCACTGGTGGGCACTGATGAGCGGCACTGATGGGCACTAATGGACACTAATGGGCATTTATGGGTGGCATTGATGGGCAGCAGTGATGGGTATTGATGGGCAGCAGTGATGGGCATTGATGGGGGGTACTGATAGCCAGCACTGACTGGCATCACTAATGGCCACTGATTGCTGTCACTTAATAGTAATGTAGCTTGATCATGGCTAATTTTATTAACCACTTAACTCCTGCTGCACAATTTTTTACATCCACAGAATGGCACGTACAGGCAGAAGGGCGTATATATACGTCCCTGCCTTCTAGCGGGTCGGGGTCCGATCGGGACCCCCTCCGCTGCGTGCGGCGGGCGGCTTACCTGCAGGAGCGATCCGACTCGAGGGGGTGGCTGTTCATTTCTGTCTGCCCCCTCGTGATCGCTCCCAGCCAATCCCGCGAGCTTCCGCCGTGTCACTTCCTCTGCCTGTGTAATGTAAACACTGGCAGAGGAAGTGATGCAGCTCTCCTCTCGGCGGTATTTTCAATCCGCCGAGAGGAGAGAACACTCACAGTAAGTCGCACCTAACACTACACTGACACCAGTACACATAGGCACATTTAACCCCTTGCGATCACCCCCCCACCCCCTGTCACACTGTCACTAATAGCAGTGATCATATATTTACTGATCACTGCATTTAGTGTCAGTGTGACAGTTACTGTGACAGGCAGTTAGTGTTAGGTCCAGGGTAGCCCCGTACCCCCCCTAATAAAGTTTTAACCCCTTTATCACTGCCCTAGTTAACCCTTTCACCCCCTATTACCAGCGTCACTAAGCGATCATTTTTCTGATCGCTGTATTAGTGTCGCTGTTGCCGATAGGTAGCTAATTCTTTTTTATTGCGATTTTTTTTTTACTAAAGACATGTGGCTGAATACATTTTGGCCTAAATGTTTGACTAAAATTTCGTTTATTCGATTTTTCTTATAACAAAAAGTAAAAAATATTGTTTTTTTTTTCAAAAATGTCGCTCTATTTTTGTTTATAGCGCAAAAAATAAAAATCGCAGAGGCAATCAAATACCATCAAAAGAAAGCTCTATTTGTGGGAAGAAAAGGACGTGAATTTTGTTTGGGAGCCACGTCGCACGACCGCACAATTGTCTGTTAAAGCGACGCAGTGCCGAATTGTAAAAACGCCTCTGGGCATTTAGCAGCATATTGGTCCGGGGCTTAAGTGGTTAATTATGTGTAGATTTTTAAACTGTGAATTGAAGGAAGGGTCTTTTGCAAGTAAAGTAGGATAGCTATCAGTATAGATCAGGCATAATTGGCTTTTATGATATAATTTAGCCCTGAGTAAGACATTTTATTGCATGTCATGTACTCCTAATTACCCTACAGTTCACACCTTGGCAAAAATGAAATGTTTTACAATGCCTGACTCCAATGCCCTCAATGAAAAGTGCTGATAACCTTTCTAGATGTTTACAGCTGACATTAAACCTGCACTCCAGCTTTGATATACTTTACATAGTACATAAGCTGGCCCAAATACTCCAGCCTTTTATACACATTACATAGTCTGCAAGCTGGTCCAAACAAACTATGTCCCCTGCTAACGTGTGAGACTTCTAAATGTGCTGTATAAACTGTATGTAGCTGAGGCTATGTACAGCACACCACAATGTGGTCTGGTCATCCCGGGAACACATTAGAGTCTATCTGATCAGCACTCAGCCATTCAGAGAAAACAACATAGTCTAGCAATGAACACAAAGCTTCCTCTGATTGGCGGAGTCAAAGGTTGTGCCATCATCAGCCAGCCTCTCTGACTCAGCAAATCAGAGGAGGCTTTTTATTCATTGCTAGAATATATTGCTTTCTCTGAATGGCTGAGCTCTGATAAGATACACAGATGTGTTCTGGGTATGAGACAGGAAGTCTCGAATTGAACAATGCTGTATGTAGCCTCAGCTGCATACAGTTTATACAGCACATCCAGCAGCCTCACATATTAGTGAAGGACATAGTTTGTTTGGGCCAAGCTGTAAAGCGTATAAAAAGCTGAGGTCCAGCTTTAAGATAATGATGATGCCTTATTAGGAGAAACGCGTCGCAAAGGGCTCCACTTATGCCACTGCGTTTTTTTTATTCGCTTTATATGTCTTCTCAAATGTGAGTGACCATTTTATATTTTTAATAAATGTTCTAATTTTGAAACGGAATTACACTATGTGGCCCAATCTTTTTCCTTCTACTATATGTTACATTGGGAGGATTTATATGTGAAGTACTGCTGCTCCATCCATGGTCTATATTCATTGATGTCAACTCTGCGATATATCTCTGCCTGGTTCCATTGGAAGTCATACTTGTTTAATTCTTCCTGAGTGAGATACACCAACAAGCCTGTTTGACTCATCATGCGTAAGCCTCGCTGGGTCCAACTCGTTTGGTAAGCCTTCAATCTTCACGGTGGTGAATTACCTACAGACAACTGATTATATAGTAATTTTAATTTCAGTGGAATTTGTTGGACTTTATACTCACTTGTTTACCAACACACTTGGGGCTCGATTCAGGTAGTTCTGCGCATTTTTACGGTGGCGCAGCGTATCGTATTTACGCTACGTCGCCGTAAGTCAGAGAGGCAAGTGCTGTATTTACAAAGCACTTTCCTCCTAAGTTACGGCGGTGTGCCGTAAATGGGGCCGGCGTAAGCGCGCCTAATTCAAATGAGGATGGGGGGGCGTGTTTTATGTTAATTATTGGGGATATTTATTAGAATGAACTCTAATGAGTCCGTTCTAATAAATATCCCCCTTCATGCGCCAAAGAAGGTTAATCCCAGGCCCAGTGTTTTGATCGCCTTGACCAACCTAGGTGAGTTCTGCTCCCTGAGCTAAAACACTGTTGTCTTTTCTAAATGACTTGCTTATATATTATGTAATTTTTGCTTGTTGTTTATGATATATTCTACAAATATCTTTTAGACCCTCCTGAAGAAGCGGTACAACCGCGAAACCGGTCAAGGTCACTGGCTCCACCCATTAGACACAGATGGTTTTATTATCTGATTTGATCTTTTATGTAAATAAATATTGTTATTTTTATATCAATTTGGTCTCCTATCAGTGCCATGAAAGTCCCAACCAAAATTCCCCTTCCTTCCCCTCTCCCCTCTCCCCCCTTATTTCTTGACCTATGATTATTGATGACATTTGGCCACAAGCAGCCAACGGTATCTCTTCAATTAGGTCTCACCGTTTATATATCAAACGGGATGTTGGCACATTCAATTATATTTTACCATTAATTTAATAGAGGCAATACTCTTCCCTTTTCGTTCATTTATTACCTTCTGTGTGTATATTGAAATTAGTACATTAGTGCAGTCTAATGGTTCAATTCATAGAGATAGCACCCTCTTATTCATATATTTACATATTTTTTGATCACATCAAAATCATAATTTTCAGCGCCACACTTTACCATTTCCAGCTTTAAGATCATTCCGGACTTGCTACCGTCTTCTGTTAAAGCATTCAGTTAGTTATGTACAGCTTTAGCAATTCCCTATTTATTAGTTATCTGCTAAGTAATGGTCAGCAGACTAGTTGATGGCTACACTTTTGAAGTGTCCAGACCCTTGTAAAACTGTTTATTCAAGTTAAATGCCTATAAATATGCACTTCTGGGATTATACCTATGTTCTGAAAGGGGAGTCACAGCTGTTCTGTATCTTTTTCTAAAAAAAAAAAAAAAATGTTTTGGCTGACATGAATTCTGAACAACATGGCTGTCCATTGTCTTCTCACACAGTTTTTGGGATGCCCAGTTTGCATTATCATCACATGCCTATGCTGTATGTTAGAAATAGCTTATTAATTGACAATTAAAAAAAAAGCATTTTCAATACTCACCAATCCTCTTAGAAAATGCCTTGAAGTGTTTGTTTTCCAAAATGTGGTTTTGCATTTATCACTCAATACTCTTTATTAGTTTTTGCAAGAAATACAAATGTTCACCAATTGTGGACGCAGCCGCCAAATGTCATGAGATATTTTAGAAAACATGGCAACATAAAATGTAAGACGTGCTGAAGTGGAGTGAAACATATATACAAGGCACTTAGGAATCATATTGATATCAGTAGTGTAGTGTCTTGAGGTATGGGGTGTCCTGGGTCTTAATTTGGATACCAGGTGGCCCACGTACCCCAGATATATTCAAAGACACAGAAGGAACTTAAGTATGGAATCAAAGATTTTTCATACAGGTAGTGTTGTTGGGTAACATTGTTAATGGAACATTGTTAATGGAAAAGAGACCCGGCTCCCAATCTATCAGAGGTTGTTAACCTCTGATAGATTGGGAGCCGGGTCTCTTTTCCAGTATCTAGTGAGGATTAATTTGGCTGCTAGCAGTATATTGGCAACTGTTCCTCGAACATGGGTAGGAAATTGCTCATTGCCTAAACTGAGCAGTGCTGAAGCAGAGTTCATAGGAGTGATTAGACCTGTCACCTCCGAAATCAGTTGGAAGGTTTTCTGCCAGAAACTGCGAATGTTATTACATGTTCAGAAATTGTGCAAAAGGGTACCCGAGGCACCACATCCTCGCCAGCACAGCTAGGAACTTGTTTTATATATGTTTGCTAATTTGTAAGGGGTGAGATACCACCTATGTAGGATTTTCAGTGCTAGTTCCCAGTGTGTGATTTTATAGTTGAATTTTATAGCTTGAGACCACTGAGCATCAGAGAAAGAAGAGTTCAGATCTGCTTCCTATTTTTGCATCGATTTTGTTTTGTGAAAGGTTCTCTTGTCCTGCAGTAAGTTGTATATTAGGCATGTACCTCTGACTAGAGTTTACCTTAAGCTCTGGGAGAGGGGATGAAGATAAGAAACTATAGACACGACTTAGAGTAAAGTGTGAAGAGCAGGGGAGGTTTAATTTATCCATAATAACCTCTGGTGTGGTGTGAGCCCCATTTGGATACAGGTAATTTAAACCAGTATTTTAGATGATCTGCATGGACAGCAATGTGGTAGTCTTGTACATCACCATACACCCCCCCCCCTTATGGTTTTGCATTTATGAGTGTTTCTCCTGTCCTGGCACTTCAGAGACTCAATAAATGTGATAGGTAGTCAGGAAATTAGATGCATAATTTATACCCCAAGAAAGTCTAAAGGTTATCCTTGGATATATATATATATATATATATATATATATATATATATATATATATATATATATATATATATATATATATATATATATATATATATATATATATATATATATCCCAAAGATTGTACACGCTATAACACTTGTGCAAACCAATCAATATACGCTTATTGTGTTTTTTTACCAAAAATATGTAGAAGAATACATAGGGGCTTAAATTGATGAAGAAATTAAAAAAAAAATTGGGGGGGGGGGATGTTTTATAGTAGAAAGTAATAAAATTAAAAAAAAATTTAATTGTCTGTCTTTTTTGTTTACAGCAAAAAATAAAAAAACGCAAAGGTGATCAAAAACCACCAAAATAAATCTCTATGCAACTGTCAGTTAAAATAATGCTGTGCTGTATCACAAAAAAAATGGCCTGGCCAGGAAGTAGGGTAAATCTTCTAAAGTTTAAGTGGTTAATATTATTTATGGGCATCCTGCTTTTAATGGAGCCTTAGCAGGATAACCTTTTGTTTCCTTAAAAATCCCTCCCAAACCAAAAATGCTCAGATCTGCTATTCTCAGCTGATAGACGTATTTGGTAAAGCAAAAATAGTTGCCAGGGGGATTCATTTAAAACTACCAAAAAATAAAAGGTGCACCGTAGAAATATACAAAACAATGAAAAAAAATCCTCAGCAAATTTACCAGCTAGTCAGATCAAAAATGTAAATAATCTCTTTCAAAAACTCATGTAAAAAACATATTTTTTTCTAGGAACACAGAATTGTAGCATCTATGTTAAATTCAATTACATAAGCATACAGACCTAACTTACTAATAAATATGCACATTTTCAGTCACACAAACCCCAAACCAAAAGGGACAGGTTGCATATAAACTCAATTGCAATAAACAGGTTGCCCAACTAATATACTGTAAGGTGACCAAAAAACACATACAGTAGATTAGGTCTATCTATCTGGCATTGTGCATGTGAAAATCAAGAATCTATGGGCAGCTGCATTTAAGCTATTAGAACAAAGGAATGCTTGCCAATAGTCTCTGCTTCTGGTCTGGGTGAAACAGGACAGTGACAGCAGCTCCTGTGTGTATTTGGTCATGAGGTTCTGTGTGTCTACCTACTAAAAATGTCCCTTATATAACATTACAGTCCTCCAATTAGGATTTCTGAGTCAATTAGTAGGGGCAGGAACTACCTGTCCATAACCAACTGACTCTGTGGTAAATACAAGCAAAATATATTTACAAATACAGACAGTAGAGAGAAGAAGACCTACATCTGTAGGCTATTTGAGGCTGCATCAGGTATGTGCAGGCACCTCCAAGCAGCTTATTTTGTAAGCAACATATCTGCATATAAGGATAATTTAAGGGATGCAAATGTATTACTTGAACAAGAGTGTACTCGTTTTCTAAGATCAGTTAAAGAATTGTGCATGCTGAGTGCAAGAATGTCTTAAAACCTATAAAACATCCTGTAAAACAAGAATCCCTATACTATTCTTGGTATTTTTCTCGTGTTTATGTTCTTGTAGTATAGTGGGATCATTAAAAATAAATAAATTGAGAAAATATAAGCTACAAAACATACAGAAATGTGTGGCTGCTGGAGAGCAGTAAATTCAAGCCTCAGAACATTAATTTCAATGCCAAAGGTTTTAATACATAATAAAAAAATTACCATAAAGAGATGTTAGACCACAAAATGAATTTGAATCTTTATAAGTTTGCCCATGTAAATCTTTACATTTAGAATATGAAAGTGCATTAATAATTTATGTAGTGATACTTCTCGTGATGTATTTTGTTTAAATATTTTCACAACAAATGAGTAATTTTAAATTGTTATGTTAAAATGCTGCTATAAAATGGTATTGATCCTGTAAAACTGCAGCAATTAATAAATATTTTTAGAACACACAACTCGTGTTCTTACAGAGGCATAAGGTGCACTGTAAATGCCCTTTAATATTTAGAAGCAATGCCAAACAATTACAGTTACTGAAGAAAATGTCTAATACTGTAACGATTATAAATTTGGCTCAGAATAAAATCTGCTTGGTGTACTTTTTATATACATGTGTCTAGTGCACATTATTAATGAATACTTTTCTTGGAATTAAAATTACGATTCAGTGATAATTTAAGACTCCCACAGAGCCTTGTCTAGTTTGCATTATGAGCTTCCACAAAGAAGTATGAATTTAGGAAAGAATCTGAAAAGAATCAAAATCATATTTAATGTTTGATAGTATTATATATTTTTTTTATTTTGTTCACTGTTACTATAAATTTACTAGTATGTTTTAATAGGCTTAGTAACATTAATTTTAGGGTCATTAAAAAGTTTAAGCATGAATTTATTAAATAAATGAATTCATATTACTGCGGATAAAACAACATGTTGTTATATGTTAAACTAGCAAGTTCTGGGCATTGATAAGGAATCTTTATAGAAGTGTCTTATTAGTTACTACTTCCCTGAGCAATGCAATTGTGCTTCAAGCTAAACTATAGGAAACACTGAAACATACAGTTGAAGTACATATATATGCAAATTTATTTGACTTCCAATAGATCCAGAAAAATGTGTAAATCCAGGGCGCTCCAAGCATTTGAATCCTGACAGATAAAGTCTGTGTTGGAGAGGGTAGAAAATCTTCACACACTTTAGGCAGCACTCAGGGAGACAAGCAATATCTAGGTCACTGGCTGAAGAAGGAACCAATGACCTGTTCTGAAACACGTCCCGCCTCTATGACACACTTCCTGTCCACTTCCTGTTTGTGTTCCATGCTGGTTTCTGCCTCGCTTCCTCTGACGTCATCCCCAGGCTCCAGCATTATTGTGTCCTCTGAACATTTACAGCACAAGACGGCTGTTATCTCGTGGACTTCCCTGGAAGCTTTACCATCACAGACTGGGACTGCCCTGCCACTGGAACATCTCCTGGATGCACTTACATGCTGCATGCCTGTTTCATCCACTATTTTGTAAGTGTTTTTAACCCCTTTAGGGGATATTAAAAGTTGTATACTTCTGCACTTAGAGGCACCTTGTTTGTTTTTCTGTTTAACTTCCAATAGTTAGTAATTTTGTCCAGCCAATCCATAGATTTACACTGCCCTACCAGACAGCCCTTTCAGGTTGGAGTCAATTTTCTCTTCTTCAACTTCGCAAAACATCTTGGTACCCTCTTTGTCCTACCTGTGACAGGATAGTGCAGGAGCTGCAGCAGGGGAGATGAGGTCTTCTCTTTTGCTCTATCCTATCAGCACATACAGCAGACCTGGATTGGCATTACATTTTACAACTCCACCCCCTTCCAGGAGTATTGCAGTGAAGGAGTTTAAAGGAGCCAATATACAGAGAAATTTAGGTGAGTATAATCTGCATCTAAAGGTGTCCTTTTATGAAACTGAGATCAGCGGCGATCCCGAGTCTCACCGCTGATCTCAGGTCATAAACAGTTTATGAAGCTGAGGTAATCAGCGGAGAACATGTTCTCCACTGATTATCACAGCACAGTGAGAATCTGTAACTGACTGTCACAGAAACGGACAGTTTATGAAGGTGCGATCTCGGCACCTCACTGGCGATCTGTGACAGAATCCTCACTTTCTGATTCACCGAGGTGGAGAATCAGAGAGAGAAGCGCAAAGCTGGCTGAGTATTATGGAGGAAGCAGGAAGTGTTTTGACTTCCATCCTTCACACACGAACAGCCCGTACAGTCAGAGCACATCTTTCCCACCATTACACACCCCAAAATGAGCAGTTGTAACAGCACTGGTGAACGGAGTGAACCACAACTGTGTTTAGCAAGGAAATCAATGTGATTCTCTATGCGACAAGTCAGTATTGGGTCCCAGGCTTCACTCATCATAACAGGAGATAGGAGGATCTATACATCATCTCTGTGTCACATAAAGAAAGGCGTTGAGCGATTAAAATTATATTATGTTCCAAAAGGTTGTAATGCACAATTGTACACTAGTGGTTTTGAGTATTACATAGCGTTGTGCATTAGGTGATTTAAGGGAGAAGGTATACAATACGTCAACCCTTAGCATAGGAAGTTTAGGCGAACATGTTCCGCAACTTTAGGACATGTGCCCATATACAAGTAGCACTGATGTGAGCACGTAGCAAATATGCGTTGTAGCGACAACTGATAGTTGCATAAGAAAGGTAATATAGTTCAGGTACTTTGAGGGTATACAAAGTAATACACGAGTTGTACTGGCAACTAATATTAACGTATGAGAGGCAATATAGCTCAGGTACTTTGAGAGTACATATAATAGTTAGAAGCTGTAGAAACAGTTACAGTATATATGAGAGGTGAATAGCTCAGGGTATTTGAGTGTAGATGTGCCTTTAACATATTCCTTAGCAGACAGTCCTATAAGACAACAGTATATTCTAGATATGTAGAGCAGCAATAGACATGATAAGCAATAGAAATTGTATAGCTGATATATAAGTAGCAGGTTTTGCTATAGCACTACAAGTAACAGAACAACAACTTATCCATTTTGCTGGCTTCAGTATAGGTACTAGGGAACCTATGGTGAAGGATGTTCAGCAAGGCCTCAAGGTTGTAGTAAGTGCAACAGCACTAAAGGAGTAGTTGATACCAGGAGCGGTGTTGCAGCATGGGGAGCAATGCCGTCCAGGGATTGCTGGGAGCTGTAGTACCTCTGTAGCGTTAATAGTGGATGCCTCCAAAGCCTAGAAAGTCTGGTAGCCTAGCCGGCTACGACCGACAATAATAGAACAAAGTTCTTTAGTTGAAAGAATGCCTTTATAGGCCAGTATCCAGCTGCAGTGCATTGCAGCAATTCAAACAAAGTGCCGTGTGCGGTGCACTTCCGCGTTCCAGGCTGTAACGCATCACAGTGCTGGGTGATGACGTCATTGCGCGAGTGCCATATGCGTTCCGGCATGGAACGCATTGCGGCGCTGAAAGCGCCCACTATAGGCAGTAACAGGAGCGCAGAGCGCCTGATAACAGGGAACAGGCAGCACCTGTTACACCAGGTTAGGAATTTATAGTGTATATATATATATATATATATATATATATATATATATATATATATATATATATATATATATATATATATACATATAGCACTACCCCCCGAAGGAGCTGCTGGTTTGTTTTGGGTGGCATGTTACCTCTAAATCTTCTCCGTCTAGGGTATCAGATGAGAGTTGAAAAAGACCACACTTTAGGCTTCTTTTGTTTTATTTACCCAATGTGGTAAAAGAACACAGGTAGTAGTTGAAGAGGTGGAAGGGTAATAGGTAATAGGTTCAGGTATATAACTGTTCGGAAACATTCCTGCTTCCACCAATGTAGCATTTGCCGCTACTCTAGCCAGAGTGGGTGCTGTGCACCTGGATAGGCCTCTCTCGCTAACCTAGCAGCCAGAATGTCACACGGAAAACTTGGTAAAGTCTCTGCCACAGACCTTCCCAAAGACGGAGATATATTTGGTCCAGAATCCTCTCAGCACAGGATTAAGCACCCGGATCTCTTTTGAATAAATTCTTGTAAACTCACAACTGACAGGCGACCATCACTCAGCCTTTCAGTAGTAGTGCGTCCTTAAATGAAGTTCAAGGCCTCTCCTGAGATACCAGCCTCTTGCTCGGTGCTCTCCAAGGTTCTTAATCAAGTGGCTTCCTCCCTCAGGATGGACAGCAAAGGACCACTCTGCAAACGTAGACCCAGTCTGACTTCTAGGCCTACTTAGCAGATCACAACCCCAGACCAACTTGGTCCCGGAGCCAAGAACACTTGAACACGCACCCCTGGCCAGGAGGGCCACACACGGGGAGTGGTGGGACGACAGACCAGGATCGGCAACGATCCCGAACTAGTGACATCTGTCACTAAAGTACATCTCCCCAGCATGCACAGCAAGACGATCAACTCCCTTAGATTTGCTGCTGAAGGGGAACACCCAAAACACCTTGACCTGACTGCTGCCACCCTCGGGCTGGAGTGATAACGACACCCCAAACAACAATAGTGGTCTCTCACAGTACAGCCATGGCTGGAACAGCGGCCCAAATTTGGTGAAAAGTCATACAGTCTGAGTCAACTAACTCTCAGACTACCCTCTAAATTTCAAATTTCAAGCAGTGTCAGCTAGAAAGTAGCAGGCTGCTACATATAAATACACACACATATATATATATATATACATATATATATACATATATATATATATATATATATATATATATATATATATATATATATATATACACACACACACATACATCATCATATAGCATATATATATATATATATATGTGTGTGTGTGTGTTTATTTATATGGGTATATATCGATAGATAGAGACATCTATCTATCTATCTATCTATACGCACACACACACATTATATATATATTTATATATATATATATATATATTAATGCAGGTAGAATTATATATATATATTGTTCTACCTGCATTAAAATGCTATTATTAAAGTCATTTAAGGTAGAAGGTCTAGGCCACTGGAAGATAGCATCGAGTTTCTTGGAGTCCATCTGGAATCCATTAGATGAAATTATATAACCTAAGAAAGGTATTTCTGATTGTTCAAATGAGCACTTGGAAAGTTTGGCGTACAGCCTATGATCTCTTAAACATCGGAGAACAGTGGGAACATGGCCTCAGTGAAGCTTTACGTCTTTAGAGTGAATGAGTATATGATCTAAATAGACAACAACAAAAGAGTCAAATAGGTCCCTGAAAATATCATTCACAAACTCCTTTGGCATTGCAAAGCCCAAAAGGCATCACAAGATGCTCATAATGCCCCCTTCTGGTATTAAAAGCTGTCTTCCATTCATCTCCTGCTTTAATTCTAATGAGCTTATATGCAGATCGAAGATCCAATTTGGTGAAGATCTTTGACCCCTGGACATGGTCAAATAACTTGGTAATTAAGAGCATTGTATACTGTTTTTTTTATAGTAATATGGTTGAGAGATCTGTAGTCAACGCAGGGTCTAAGTCCTCCATCTTTTTTCTCCACAAAAAAGAACCCTGCTCCCACAGGAGAGGAGGAAGGCCAGATGAAACCCTTCTTTAGACTGTCTTCAATGTATTCCTCCATGGCCTTTGTTTCCGCAGGGTTAAGAGGATAGGTTCTCCCCTTAGGAAGTGGAGAACCAGGAAGAAAGTCAATAGCACAGTCATAAGGCCGGTGTGGAGGGAGCCCCTCTGCTTCTTTTTCAGAAAATATGTCAGCAAACCTGGCATAGGCCTCTGGTAGCTCAGGGACAGTAGACACCTCAAGAATGGACACTTTATTATGTACCAACTTTTGGATACAGTGAACATGACAAGAGGTGCTCCAGGCAGAAATCTGACCAGAGGACCAGTCAATAGATGGGTTATATGTAAAGTGCTTGGAAAAATACCGCCCTTCCTTCAAATAAAGCACTGCTCAGCGCACAAGAAAATGGCAAAAAGATAATGCTTCACCCGGAATATGGACAAATAGATACAAAGATAAGCAGCCGCTTAAATAAACAGAATCTCGAAAGACAGTAAAAAGGAAAAAATGACTGGGTAGTCATAAAATCAAAACGAAGTTCTGAATAAAAGTTCTATATTGACATAGGTATCAAAAATAATGGTGCAGATGAACATCAGCAGTGAACAGTGTCTTCTTTCATATGTGCTCCTTATCACCAAGGGGGCCGTGTTTTCACCACGTGCGGGGATATTATCCCCTTATGGGGATGCACTCACCAGATCAATGATAAAAGACAGCATGGGATACACAACGGCATATGTCATCAGTCTTGCACTTTCCACCACTCTGCTTGTGTGTGTCTTGCTCAGGTTTTTTATCTCAATTTCATGCACAGTACAAAGAAGTCGACGAAATTTTTAACCAACACTGGCACGTTTTGCTTACGGACAAAAAACTGGGACCAGTGCTTCCACAAAAACCTCAGTTAATTTACAGAAAGGCCCCGAACCATGGAGACTGCATTGTGAAAAAGGTCTTGGACCCACCGGCCAAACCACAAATGTTTTGGAATCAGAATGGTTTTTTTGCATGCAGGAAATGTAAACCTTGCAGAGAAGTTACACAAACCATGAGGGGCCTGGACAAATTCTTATGCCCTTCCAACAACACAGAATTCGAGATAGAACAGTTTATGACCTGTAACTCGGACCACGTGGTGTACGCACTGAAATGCCCATGCGACCTACTCTATATCGGAAGGACCAAGAGAAAACTGAGAATACGTGTGATGGAGCACATTAATAACATCAAGCATGGTTATGAAGACCATAACGTGTCCCTACACTTCAAATTAAAGCACAACCAGGACTCTTCTGGGCTACAATTTTGGGGAGTCCAATACATAATGCACAATTGGAGAGGAGGCCATAGAGTCCGTGAGTTATCAAAGAGTGAAACAAAATGGATTTTCCTAACCAGTTCATTGGCACCGAAAGGCATGAACATCGAATTAGACATTAACTGTTTCATAAGTAACTCATAAGAAAATGCATAGCATTAATAAAAACGCACAATACCATATGGCCTACATATTCCAGTGCCTGGATCCATTGAATCACTCATGTCTCATTGTATTTATTTAAATAAGATTGCATATTATCGGTTGCACATACACAGATAAATTAGGTCCTTTATTGGGTCAGAATCATATGGGGCTATTTTAGATGATGTTTGTATATGTTTTTTGGATTGCCTTTTAACATGCCTATATGCACCAATATCTTATCTCACATATATATAGTTTTTTTAGATATTTTACGATATTTTTGTTATATCTGACAGCTATTTTATGGGTCCTCTTTTTTATATATAATTTTTTAATATATAATTTTTATATTATTCTTATATATAACCTTCTTTTATATATATATACACGATTGTATGCATTTATATATGTATTTAATGTGTATTTTATATTTTTATACATTTATTTATCTATGTATGATGTACACTCATTTATCTTTGAAGTGTATACACATATAGCTCACTAGCCAATGTCTGGTTTGCATTCACATAAGGATATGGAATGGTATTGTCTATGCCTCCTAACCATCATCCGTGTTGAATTTAACCCCAGTGACATTTACATAGTGATTATAACCATCCTGTAATATATATACATTTAGTTCACCCATGGTTTGATGGACTATATTTAATATGTATATTTGTACTGCAAGATCGAGACAATTCAGGCCTCCCGGCCTATCAGACGAGTGTGGGCGTGCCTGCAGTTCTCCTTGGGATAAGCGCGCGCATCCCGTCGGTCTCGCATCATGTGATTGGCGCTTCTGTCCTGTCATAGGAAGTAGCCCCAGATCACATCCACATCCGTGCGGGACAAGAGCCTGTCGCTCACTTCCGCCCAACACCTGGCAACGCCCGCAACATCGCTATTGCGCCTGTGCGAAGACCCGCGCCATGACGCTCTGCCATAGGGCTTAGCCCCTCCCAATGACCAGCGTCACTGGTGGTTTGGGAAGGAGCTCACCCATACTTCCGCCCTCTTCCTGGCACGGGCCTTGCTGCGCCCATTGCGCATGCACGGGAACGACGCCATTACAATGAACGGGGAGGCGGGATGAAGAGGCGCCCTGGGCTATATAATAGGTCGCCGAATGTTGCAGCCACGCCCTCAGACGAAGTCAGCCAATGATGAAACGCGTCAGGGCGTGGCCAACATCGAACGACCTGTAGACTGTGAACCCTGGGAGGTTCAGGAACAGAGGACTGAGCAGAAACGCCATAATCTACCTATACATCCAGAAAGGGAACAGGCACAGTACTAATACATGCTTTTTTTACTTTACTTTGTGGTACGCATATTTTAAAGGGGACCTATGGGGGTTTTTCAATAAACTTTTAAACGGTACTTCACTATCCAAGTTTATTCCTTTATACATGTACACGAGCAAGACACACACAAGCAGAGTGGTGGAAAGTGCAAGACTGATGACATATGCCGTTGTGTATCCCATGCTGTTTTTTATCATTGATCTGGTGAGTGCATCCCCATAAGGGGATAATATCCCCGCACGTGGTGAAAACACGGCCCCCTTGGTGATAAGGAGCACATATGAAAGAAGACACTGTTCACTGCTGATGTTCATCTGCACCATTATTTTTGATACCTATGTCAATATAGAACTTTTATTCAGAACTTCGTTTTGATTAAGCGCTGCTACAGTATATAGTGAACTTTTTTATAGTGAACAGGATACTTAGGAGATGGGATGACATCAAATGAAAACTCTTCAAAATTCAGAGCCCCCACTAAAACAGAAAGGGGCTTGGTCTCGAGAGAGATAAGTCCATCACCAAGAGGTTCACCGCCAAGAGTAGTTACACACAGAGGTGGATCTTTCGGAACCGTTGGAATCAGAAGACCCTTAACCAGCGTTGCATCGAGAAATACCCCACCTGCACCGGAATCAACAAAGGCAACGGTGGAGTAGCTCTTATTGTTCCAAGACAAGAATATGGGTACTACTAATCTCTCTAGAGGAGGTTTCATACAGTGTGGCCTAATGGGGCTCCTCGATCTCTCATTAAGCCTGGGAGTTTTCCGGCTGCACCGGACAGGAACACAGGAAGTGACCCGGCTTTCCACAATATAAACAGAGGCCAAGGGTTCTGCGTTTGATACGTTCGTCGTCAGACAAACACACAGCCCCAACATCCATGGATTCTTTCTCAGTAGGAGGAACAGAAGAGACAGGTGATAGTTGAGGGGGAGACTTAGCATTCCATTTGTGAGGAAGAAATTGTCTCTGGCACCCCCTCTCAGACTGGCGTTCAGAAAAGCGAGTGTCCACCAGGATACACAAATTGATGAAATCTTCCAGGGCCACAGGGATCTCACGGTAGGTTAATTTGTCCTTAATGCATTCCGCCAGACCTCTGCGGAAGGCGGCCTTAATGGCGCAATTATCCCAGGTAGTCTTTGCCGCAAGTGTACAGAATTCTATGGCATAAGATGCTACTGTGCGTTTACCATGGTGTAAGTCAAGAATACTGGCCTCAGCTGCCCTTACTCTGCCAGGAACATCAAATAGTCTCTCAAAGCTTTGTACAAACGTGGGGTAATCAGTAAGTAAGGGAGAATCTCTCAAGAAAAGGTGACACCCAGGACAGAGCTCTGCCCTTAAGCAAGGAGATAATGAATGTCACCTTGGCTTGGGTAGAGGCAAACACAGAGGGTTGATTTCTAAAATGCAACCAGCAATGGTTGAGAAATCCCTTGCAATCCAAGGGGTTCCCATCATACTTATCGGGAAGAGGTATCTTTGGAGCGGGAGAACACTCGGGTTTAGGCACAACTACAGGTGCCCCAGACTCATGAGTTTTTGGTGTAACAGGACTAGTACCATGTGCAGAGGCCAAGGATGATAATATAGAAGTGATAGTATCCAATTTCTCCTCCAAAGACTGTACACGTTTGCCCTGCTCACCCAATATTGACCCTGAAGAGAGACTGCCTGCACAAAGCTCGCTGAGGTCCATCTGGCCTTAGGATAATGTCAGGTCTGCCAGGAGACTACAACCGTCCCTCCATTTTCCTGACCAGTAGTCTTGTTATCCCGGTGTCAGGTATAGGGACAGATGAGATTTCCTGCAGCCAGGAAATAAGGAATGGCAAAGGTAGGTGCAGATAACCTAACCACAACCCCCATCAACAACTCACGGTTCGAAGGCTGTAGACAGGAACCCAGGAGGGAAGAGGACGATCCAAGAGCGCAGTCAAACAAGCCAGGTAGGGTCGGCAGTAAGGTAAACCAGGTCCAAGGGAAAATGTAGGAATCATAATCAAGAACAAGAAAGGCAGGGTCGGCAACGAGACAAGCAAAAGTACAAGGGATAATCAGAGAATCGAGGTTAAGAACGAACCAAGTCAGCAACCGAAACGGCACAGACAGGAAGGGGAAGTGGGAATATATTGGGATACTAATGAGAAGACTGCTGACAGCTGGTCCCAGGGTGGATAAATGATATAATGAAAGTGGGTAAGCTGGGGGATGGGATGCAGTCTAAGGAAAGACTGTAGAGTTTAGATTAGGGGGTTACTGTTAGTATCAGAAAATGACCAAAAAAAACTTTATTAGAAATATATCAAAAAATAAGTTTATTTAGCACGGTGTCGTGCAATACAAAAATGATCAGATATTGGATCCAATTAGTTTTAAAAGTTCCTTTACACGTATAACAAGACTGACAGGACTCACAAAGACTACAAATCTGGCCTAAACACTGAATTAAATTTACAAGTTTTTTTGAATTCATAGATCGTTCATTACATGACAGCTAACCATCTTCCCCCCTTTCTTAGAATAGTATGGCCAAATTAATACAATTTAATTCCTAATTTTTTTCTTGTACCATCTAAATATTCGCTAAATCACGTGGTTATTTAATGATCCAGGGAATACCCAACGACAAGAGCCATATTCTACTAAGAAACACTCCATAAAAAACTTCATTGCCTTATTTTGTGTTTATTGTTTTTGTCGTTTGTTCCCTATCGTATCCATTGATATCAACACATTTAAGCGATACTTAATTCCTAAGAATATATAATTCTTCAACTCTACTTCAAGATCAATATACCAACTTATTTAT
This sequence comes from Rana temporaria, assembly GCF_905171775.1. Taxonomy (NCBI): domain Eukaryota; kingdom Metazoa; phylum Chordata; class Amphibia; order Anura; family Ranidae; genus Rana; species Rana temporaria. The sequence continues at coordinate 227,420,124 of NC_053493.1, forward strand.
ACTTTACTCACTATCTTCTATATTCTAGTCTCTCTATTTTTGTCTAGTCTTATTTTGTTATAGTTCAAGCAACAAGAATAAACAAATGACATTATATTTCTAAACCCCTGCACTGGTAAATTACCCAACGCATAATTCATCACGGAAAAACTACCACCTAAATGATGATGCTGTTGTCTTTATCAGTATCTGACACCAATGGCCATATACAGGGTACCTATAATTCCAATAAAGTAGTGCAAAACTACACCACGGCTTTTTTCTTTGAAAACCACAAGTTCCTTTGCACTGATGTATCGCATAGTGCCAATCAGTGCCACTATTTCAAAAGCGATCATTATCCCTGATTAACATCAAGCAAGATTGCTAGGTAACAATATAAAACATCCACTGACTCATTGTGTAGCACGTCCAGGAAGAAGCTACGCCACTAAGCACGGCGAAACGCGTCGACGTCACAATCCGACGCCTGCTACGTCCACTCCGGCGTTAAGCCGACTGAAGGGAGAACGAACGACCGGCCTTCCCTTGGAACATAACATACAAACCGAGGAGGCGCCCGGCGATAGACTGGCTGTCAGCAGGTCAGCGTCCTAGCACACACGCCATCTATCGTGTACCGTACAGCCTCTCCAACTACGTTCAGTGAAAAACCAACAGGAGGAACTACTGAAACCAGCACATCAAGGTCCCTAATGACCATATGGACCAACGGAACATCACTGGTAAATTTGCTACTGCACTCCCATAGATGCTGTTACCAACCAGATGCACAACAAACACAGGTCTGTAACTTTATTTTACATTGGACAATCAAAGACCTCGCAGTATTCACGTTAAAGTAACAAATGGAAATGCAAAGCAATCTGTCCAATTGTCATGGAACCATAACTTATGCTATGACAAACAGTTTCTTATAGTGCTTGGTTTATTATTGTTACTAAATCCCTATTAGAAAAATTTTGGAACTATCTGAAATGAAACCATAATTGATTCGCTATATAAATCAGAACTAACCATAAAGTGTACAGCATACTACTAACAACTGATCAGTGCTTCGTTAATTCAAATTCATTGATTTCAACGGATATGCAAAGTAATACTTCTATGCGATTTTATTACTTGATCAATCAATTTTGACACTACTTACTCAGCTTGAACAAATTATACTAACAAAGTATCATTATCAGCTTTGACTCCTAAGACATCATATAGCCAGAATCTCTAATAGTTATCCAGTACCAATTCCACTATCCTGGATTAACATTATTTATGGACTTCCACCAGATGTATAATAATTATTATTCAAATTATTTATTTTTGCTATTTTTCTAAAACAATTTTGGGATTTTTTTGATAACACATGATACACTCCACACCTCCCCCTCTCCCAAGGTTCACCCACCAGATAATGCATCAAATTGATAACATAGTATCATCTGCGTGGTGAGACTTCACGTTTCCCACATATAGACACTCAGTCTTCAGTCTCTACGATCCACGATCGTGACTTTAAAATTCACCATACCCCTATGATGCATGTCACTGATGTGTGAACTTTCAGCGCGCGTAGACGGGCGCCGTTATTTGTAGTCTTTGTGAGTCCTGTCAGTCTTGTTATACGTGTAAAGGAACTTTTAAAACTAATTGGATCCAATATCTGATCATTTTTGTATTGCACGACACCATGCTAAATAAACTTATTTTTTGATATATTTCTAATAAAGTTTTTTTTTTTGGTCATTTTCTGATACTAACAGTAACCCCCTAATCTAAACTCTACAGTCTTTCCTTAGACTGCATCCCATCCCCCAGCTTACCCACTTTCATTATATCATTTATATGCTTAAAAAGGTTACAGTAACAGCACCGCCATTTGTCGGTTGACCTCCCCAAGGTACCTTTTATTTCAAAGATACCTATCACACCCAGTGACACCACTTGCGCCTTCCCCTTCCCCCTTCCCCTTTAAATATATTCCCAGGGTGGAGCAAACATCTACCACTAGTGAAAAAGAACATAACTAGGATGCTAACATAAAACCAGTTCGCTGGTGGTTCAGGACATAGGAAAACTGTCAAAGAACACCAGGCCCTGGGATTTAATCCTGGACACTGCGTGACAATAATCATCTAAAGTCATGTGTGCTGAGCGTGTTTACATGACTATATCTAAAATTGGTGCATCAAATTTTAGTCTTGTCCATCATGCTGGTATATATGGGGGAGCAGGACCCTCATTCTATGATAAGGCGTGTGCTGCATTTTTTATTTAAGCACAGTGACATTACTTTTTTTTTTCACAATCAAAAATTTTATTGAAAACAAAAGAAATGTCATTACAATAACAAAGTAATAAGTTGGGCAAAAACAAAATCATTGTTAACATCATGACATAGTAACACAAACATTAGAACAATGTGATTGCATTAAACTGATATATAGTAATATTGCAGCATAAAGACATATAGAGAGAAAAGAAAGGGACAGGTGGGTTTTGTAGAAATGAAAGAAAGGGGTGAAAGGTATATGGAGATGAGAGGGGAAAAAATAAAAATGGGGGGGGAGACAAAGCAAAAATAAAAAGAAGGTTTTTTATATACATTAAAAGTTATACTGTAGAATGTTATTGATATTAGGCCTCCAATTGTATTACTTAAACGTAGTAACAAATGGCAGCTCTCTAATATATAACTGTTGGATCCTTCAGGTCTCTAAAATGTGTTGCATGAATTAACCCCTCACTAGTCTTGAAAATAAAATGAACTATGTACCATTAACCACTTTATTCAACAAAGCATTCAAGCTTTACTTGAACTATTACACAGCTTTTCTCTAGGAATAATGGCATCACATAATGTAATGAATTTCACCTGACCACAATTACAAAATGGAACAATTGAATATAAGAGTTTCAACTAAAAATAAATTAAGCTTTTAAAATGTGGTGCTTAGCTAAAAGAGTAATTACCTTGCTAGTCCCATTTTAAGATAATAGATAAGTCTACATAGATGCCCATATATGCTGTAAATAGTTTTAAAGCAAAAAGGTGGTTCCATGAGGTGGCTTAAAAAAGTGTGCATATATTTAAAAGCCAAGGAAAAAATGAAAATGTATAGTAAAATGCAAGTTATAGTTTCATGAACACTGTTACAATAAAATGAAGCTCAACAGATAAAATATTTTTATGAAAAATTGTAGAAAATTATTATTGTAGAGAGTTATTATTAAGTAAAAGTATTTTTAAATAAATAAATTGTGCCAATATTATAAAGACTGGAAAAATGAAAAATTATATGTGTTGCCCCTAGTAAGCAATTACATTCTTAATTGTATTTTATCAGGTGCTTTAGAAAATAAAACCTGATTTCAGTTGTTCCTTATTCCAGTTTTTATGAATGCTGTTGGCTATTGTCCAGTATTAGTGTCCAAACTGAATAGGTGCAAAGTGCGTGTGCTGCCTACCTACAAGGAAATTGTGCCCTTTGCACCTCCTCAGTAAAGTTGGCTATTATGGTGCAGAGTGCACCATGTTGTGTCAGAGAGAGCACTTACTGACTTTTTTGGACTTTTACAGATAAAAAAACAAAAAAAGGGGGAATACACTGCAAATCCACAGGTGCACTGTAATAGCCAATTATGCTGGGCAGGTACAAAGGGCACCATCTTGTGGAAGACAGCGCACTCACTGTGTTCACATTAGCTTAATTTTCAATTAATCACAGAATAAAATATAAAAAAAACAACTTCCAAATTACCAGCCTTGAATACACTGGCCCGGATTCAGAGAGCAGTTACAACGGCGTATCTCCGGATACACTGTCGTAACTCTGAGTTGCGGGGTCATATCTATGCGATTCATAGAATCAGTTACGCATAGATTTCCCTAAGATCCGACTGGCGTTAGTGTCTTACACTGTCGTATCTTAGGCTGCATATTTACGCTGGCCGCTAGGTGGTGCTTCCGTATATTTATGCGAGGAATATGCAAATTAGGTAGATACGCCGATTCAGAAACGTACATCCGCCCGGCGCATTTTTTTACGTTGTTTAAGTTAGGCTTTTCCCGGCGTAAAGTTACCCTTGCTATATGAGGGGTATCCTATTTTAAGTATGGACGTTTCCCGCATCAAATTTAGAAAATCTTACGTCGTTTGCGTAAGTCGTTTGCGAATAGGGCTGTATGTAAGTTACGTTCACGTCTAAAGCATTGACGATTTGCGGCGTAATTTCGAGCACGCACACTGGGATTCTTTCACAAACGGGGTCACACTAAATTTGAATAAAACACGCCCATATCATCCACATTTGAGTTAGGCGGGCTTACGCCGGACCACATACGTTACGCCGCAGTAACATAGGGTGCAAGTTCTTGCTGAATACGGAACTTGCGCCCTAATTTACGGCGGCGTAACGTATCTGAGATACGTTACGCCCACTGAGAGATAGACAGATCTCTCTGAATCCGGGCCACTGACTTCTCTTTAGGCTAGGTTTACGTCTAAGCAGGAGCAAGAAGGTGTGTAATTGCACACCTTTCTGCACTGGCAGAAGAAAAACATACTACTGCTTAGGAGATATGCAGAGGTACACTACAATGTGGGAAACCCTCAATCTATGCACATTTCATGCACTTCATTCATATTGCACCCCCCTTGTAATCTGCAGTGGGTGTCAGTGCAATCATAACAACACACCAAACAAAGGTTGCAAAACACAGTGTGTTTGTCTGCACCAGATTGCATTCACAAAATGACCATGTAAACCGGTTGCAGTGTGGTTGCAGGCACCTGTTTCTGAAAACCAACCATGCAATCTGGTTCAGACAAACACTGCATTTGTGCCGTTCTTTTGGGGGGTTGTTAACTTTAAATTGACACCTGCAGCAGATCAAAAACAGAGTGTGATGTCAATGCGGTGCAGAATCGCACAGGGATCAAAGTGTTTCCTGTACCACATATGTATGAGCCAGGGGTAAAACAGGGCCAAGGCATGCAACTGAGGGCAGCAGAAAGTCCAGCCTGGCTATGGCATTGGCATATATGTTGTGGTGACACCTGCTGAATCAGTAAACCGGTGAGCACCACAACAAGCTTGCTGGTGCCAAGCTGGACTGTAAGTAACACAAGCAATAGAAAACTCAGCTTAGCCTCAGTCAACTTTCAATAACACAAGCAATGCAAAATTTAGCCCAGCCAACCTCAATCACATACTTTGCCAGTTGCCACACAGAATCACAGACAGTCTCTCACTGACTCACGATTACCTAGTATGAACAGCAGAATGCCAGCAACAGCATGCTCTGGGACTAGGCCAGAAGAGAAAGAGGGACATAACTGGACAAGACAGCAGCAGTTCATCCATGTGGGGGACGTGAGCTACACTGAACTGTACAAGCACTCTGGGCTCAAGGGCCCAGGCAAAGCTCCTCTCCCAAGCCCACGGTGGGAGTGGCACTGCAAGCCAACAGGAATACATGGTGTGCAGTAGGTAGGACTACACGCACCGCTGGCTCCAACTGTGCTGCCTAGTGATAGATCTGTCAGCCTTTAGTCCGAGCCCGATAGACTGGCCTGGCAGTGTACCACAACATGCGTGCGGGTATGCCTACTAATCTATTACACTTGCTGCAGCGGCATTATTACACTATGTGTGCCACTGACTGCAGTGCTGGCTGTCGCTGGTGCCATGTGCAGCTGCAGATTAGAGACACCATGCCTTTAATTTTGGCCCTGGAGGTGTTTGAACACCCCTGCCCCCCCCTTAACTACGCCCCTGCACCAGCATTCTGATCACCGCCATACCATCATTCTGAGCACTGCCATAACAAGATCCTTATTACAGCAATATCAGTGTCCTGATCTCTGTCATACCAGTGTTGCATCCTGATCACTGTCATACCAGTGGCATCTTGATCACTGCCATATCATTGTCCCGATCACCATCATACCAGTGGCATCCTAATTATTGCCACATACCAGTATCCTGATACCTGCCACATTAGTGTCCTGATCACTGCCATACTAGTCTCCTAATCATCGCCATACCAGTATGTCATTATCCCTTCCATAACACTTTTTCCTGATCACCACCACACCAACATCCTGATCACCACTATGCTAGCATCCTGATTGCTGCCATACTAGTTTCCTGATCACTGCCACCCGAATGATCTGATCACCGCCATAACAGGGTGTCCTGATTACTGTCACACCAATGTACTGATCACTGCTATACTAGCATATTGATCACCGCCATACCAGTGAGTCCTGATTACTGCCATACCAACATCCTGATCACCACTATACCAGCATCCTAATAACTGCAATACCAGAGTCAGTGGCCCTGATTGAAGTGAAGCCAGACCAATATACATCAGCCCTAGTGTCCTGATCACTTCCACACAAGTATCAGCAGAGGCAATGTCCCTGATTGCAGTCAAGCAAGTCTTCTATGCACCAATGTCAACAGTACAGTTTTACCAGAACTTAAACTCCATGTCCAAAAAAATCAGTGAGGAGCCATTCCAAATTCTAAGCATGACAGATGAGAGTAGCAGGGAACTCTCATGTCAGACTCAGACTCTAAATATGAATCTGTGGAGAGCAGAGGTTAAGTAACTGAGGAGGAAGAGGTCCCAACAAAAAGAATAAGATGTTTTGAAGAGCAGCAGGCAACTACAAGCAGCACAATACCACCCTCTAAAGTGGATTGCACAAGCAGTGCTGTAAACCCAGATGAAAGACCAAGTACTAGCAGTGGGGTATTACATCAGCCAAAAGGGTCCTACTGATCCACAATGTCCATCCATTCATTCTCCATATGCCATTGTATTCCTCTACTATGTCCAGAACCCGCTATAAAATAATTATGCAATTTCTACACTTCAATGACAATTCCCTGTGCCCTACCTGTATATGTCAAGCTGTACAACAATAGGCCACTGATCAATTATTTTACTGGCAGGCTGGGCATCAATCCTAAGTAAAAGGACCAGATACTGTGTGAAATTATACAAACTCTGTGAGAGTGCCACAGAGTATTTGTATAAGGTCTAAGTTTAAAAAAGAAAGCCACCATTTCAAAAGAGGGAAAGGAAAAAGGGAGTTCCCCTGGGTGGACTTTTAAGGCACTAATAGTATTCCAAAATATACAGGATATTGAGAGTAAAAAAATGGTTTTATTTACAATTGTACATGTTTATCAAAAAAATGAAACATTGAATTAAAATACACAATTCCAATGGTTATCACCATATAGGTAAATACAAGAAGAACCTTCTTTACACCCGACACGTTTCGAAATAACCTTCTTCAGGGGTGTGTAGAGAAGGACAATTAGTTCATGTATTATAAAGGATGAGGTTGCCAGTCAAATAAGGGTATCAGGGTGTACAATTAATGCAAGTTTGGGATGTTCATCCCGTTAGGGACATCCCAGACTTGCATTAATTGTACACCCTGATACCCTTCTTTGACTGGCAACCTCATTGCTTGAACCCAGCGTGTTGTGTATATTTTCAATTCTTTTAAAACATATCCAATGAAATATTCATCATCCTTTATAATACATAAACTAATTGTCCTTCTCTACACATCCCTGAAGAAGGTTATTCCAAAATGTGTCGGGTGTAAAGAAGGTTCTTCTTGTATTTACCTATATGGTGATAGCCATTGGAATTGTGTATTTTAATTCAATGTTTCATTTTTTGATAAACATGTACAATTGTGAATAAAACCCTTTTTTTACTCTTAATATCCTGTAGATTTTGGAAAACTATAAGTGGCTTAAAAGTCCACCCAGGGGAACGCCCTTTTTCTTTTCTCATATATACTGGATGTGGCACAAGCTTACATTTGCCATTCACCCTCCTCTCTTTCATTTCAAAAGGGGTACCACCTCTATGTGCACAACTTTTACACCAGCCAGTCCCTTTTCCGCCACCTTTACCTCCAGAAAACATTAGCCTGTGGTACAGTGTGGCAAAACTACAAGGACCTCCCACAAAGACTGGTTGTCACAAAGCTGAAAAGGGGGAGTGAGCCAGTTTGTGGAATTAAGAGATTTTGGCTTTGAAATGGAAATGTAAAAGGGTTATGTATGTTCTTTACTCCATCCACAAAGGCACCTCAGTGGAAATCCTAGGAAAACCGGTTAATGGGAGGTGTGAATTTTAATAACCAAATGTTACAGCCCTACTTAGCTACAAGCAGATCCACCCATTAGTACAAATACAAATCCATCTACCTTTTCTACTGTACCCTGTACAAATCTTGCATTCTCTAACACAAGTTCACAGAAAGACTTGTCACCTTCTTACAATACCAACAGGAGATTGTAACTTCCATTATCTAACATTTGTTCTATTGCAGTAAGCAGTCTGCATGAAAGACACTTCCTCTATATCATCCCCCAGCATAATAAAGACTGCAAACCCCACAAAATTAGGTGTGACACCCAATACTATTGTCCTCAATGTCCCTTCTAGCCAAATCTATGTATAGGAGACTGCTTCTGTATCCACTACACTTGACTACAATATTTGTGAAGCTGGTGAAGATATTTCTCCATAACTGACCATGCTTTTGCCTGCCCCCTAAATTGAACCTGGCCTGTTAATCTGTCATGCCTCTGACTACTGCCTTAACTGACGTTGGCCTGTTAATTGACCATGTTTCTTGCCTGCCGCCTGGAATGAACTTTTTAACCACCACTGTAGTAGTTTAATACAAGACAACACAGGTGTTTCTGAGTAAGAGCCTCTAGAATGATGTCTCCAAGTGGAGAAAACTAAGCTTTTGAATTTTCTCTGGGTTTTGTAATTATTGAATCAGGGTCTGAAGTCTGGAGGCTTTAAAAACCTTTGCATGGGAAGAAGCCTCTGCCCCTGTGTCTGGTCTTACCTGACCAAGGCCCTAAGTGTGATGTTTCTGCCTGCACCAATCCTTTGGCTATTTACTGACTGCATCTCCGTCTGTTGACTGTACTGACCCTGGTCTTTTTTATAAACCATGTTCCTGCTTGCTGCCTGGACTATTGCTTTGCCTGTTCACTGACCATGTCTCTGCCTGGCCACATCTGCACATCCCACTAGCTACGTTCCTATGAGATACCAGTCTCTTCCATCCTCTGCAGACAACTTCACTACTGAAACTACATATACTCTTGTTTAACCATTGTTCTACCTCCTGCACTTCCTGGCTCGCAAACATAGTGTAGTGCTAGGGTAACAGCCACATATCAGTAGGTTAGGCCCGATTGGCTTTTAGGAACAGGGGCTGCTGTAGGTGAAGCTACACTATGCTATATTTATTGGCCACTCGTAAGAGGTGACCATTACAGTATACTCTTTTCTATGTAGTCTTGGTTAATTTTTGTGATATGCAGGTTGCAATGTTCAGTGCAGACATTCTAAAGGTTTTTTATGTCTTGCAGTATCCCCATACTTGAGAGGCATAGCAGAATGTGTTTTAGGTGTGCTGTAATTCTAAGTATGTCCATGCTGTGTGTTAAAAATATCCTATTAAAAAAAATATTTCCAAAATATTGTGGCAAAATATTATTTTTAGGAGTCTCTCTATGCCTTTTAGAAAATATGTTGGGGTGATTACTTTTCAAAACGTGGTCATATTATGGATTTCCGCACTGTCCTTATGTTCTAGGGCCTTAAAAAATGTCATAAGATAGTCAGGAAATTTGAATTGGAATTTATGGCCCTAGAATGCCCAAAGGTTCTCATTGAATGTTGGGCCCCTCTGTGTGGTTAAGCTGTGAAAAAGTCTCACACGTGTGGTATTGCCATACTCAGGAGGAGTATAAGAATGTTATTGAGATGTAATTCTAAGTATGTCTATGCCTTGCATTAGAAATACCTTATTAATTGATAAATACATTTTAATTTTGTTTCTGTATTTTCAAACAACTTGTGGTAAAAACAACTTACATTTTCAAACAATTCTTTATGCCTCTTATTAGCAAGAAATTAGCAGATATAAAAGCTGATATAAAAGCTAACCTGTATTGAGTTAATAAATACCCACTATTTGTAAATTTTAGATTATGCCTTTTATGCCTTTTTGCCAAATGGTGAAAATCGAACAGACGCGTAAATATCCAAAAAAAATAGGTTTTCATTTTGCCCTTACAGCTTTCACAGTTTGTTAAAGAAAAAAAAATCTGAAAGCACATGACCTATAGAATAAAAAGAAGATGCTACTGATTTTAAAACCCTGCAATATTTGTACAAATGTTTATCAAAACAATATAGTCGCTAAAAATTCTCTAAAATTATTTTTAGCAGATATAAACACAGCACATTTTACAAAATCCCTTCTAAATTCCTACCAAATATAAAAGCTTAACCTGTATTAATTACACCTTTTCGCAAAATGGTGAAAATTGAACATATGCAAAAATGTAAATAACCAAATTTCTCAAAAAACCTGAAGGTTTTCATTGCTCTCTTACAGCTTTCAGAGTTTGTTAAAGACCCCTAAAACCATATATGTTCTTAAAACATAAGACCAGTAGAATAAAAGGAAGGTGCTACTGATTTTTAAGGACCCGCAAAATTTGCACAACTGTTTATCAAAGCAATTTTTTGGGTAAAAATACAATAAAATCATTATTAGCAGACACAATGACAGCTAATTCTCCATTTATTTTAAGTCAAGCTAAATTCCTACTAAATATAAAAACGTAATATGTATTCAGTTAATAAATAACAAATATTTGTAAATTTTAAATGGCACCTTTTTGCAAAATGGTGAAAAATGAATGTACACAAACTATAAATAACCAAATTTCTCAAAAAATCTGGAGGTTTTCATTTTTAACTTACAGCTTTCAGAGTTTATAAAAGACCCCCACAAACCATATATTTTTAAAAAGGAAATGGCCAGTAGAATAAACACATGTTTACCATGTTCCCCCAAACCCTAACTTCACCCACACTGCTCCCTCTCCCTCCATTATTTCTAGCCTGACAGCTCGCTGGTCAGTAGCTGCAGACGGCGGGAGGGAAAGGAGGAATGCTGCTGGAGAAGAGATGGATCGGAGGTGAGAGGGCCAGTACAGGGGGCGATCATACTGTGCTCCCCTCTAAGCCCCTGCAGCTCCTGAAGCCGGTGGGAGTGGCAGAGGGGGGATGCTGACTTCTAAGGGTAGCTGCAGAGGATCTGGTTTGCGGGGGGGGGGGGGTGATCAGGTGTTGGGGTAATCCATGCTTGGTGGAAGAAGAAGCATGAACTGCTGAACAATTCTGTTATATGTGTATGGTCATTGAAGTGACCAGGAGCTTATAGCAGAAGGAGAAATTAGGTCCGTATTCCCTACCCGGCCAGCTGCAAGCAGTTTTGTAGGTCCGTATGCCATACAGACCTGCTGGTGAAACGGTTAAACCATTCCCTAATAATAGTAAGCATATTTTTGCTTTGGATAAACATTTATATATATATATATATATATATATATATATATATATATATATATATATATATATATATATATTGTAATATTAATAACAATAATAATGACAAAAACATTATGTGGCCTCAACCTGTGTCTAATACACTAGTTCTAATGATCTAGAGCCTCAAACGTATTTTTTATATTAACTGTATGTTACTTCAGCTTCAACATTCCAATAAAATATAATACAATTTACAGTCTCACAATTTAAAGAGGGGATAGTGACAGGAAGCTATAATACATTATAATTTGAGATAACAATTTGGTAAGTGGATTCTAAATTCATCACAGACTAACATAATTGCTTTAGAATTTGCTTTGTTTTCCCCTGTTTGTTAGGAAGATCAAATAAATGTATATATCAGTGGTCCACTGTGTACATTTTTAGATTAGATGGCTCCATTAAAAGGGCTTTAAAAGCATATAATAGACAGCTTCTCTCACATGTATAGGATATAATCCGTTGCATATTGGCCATAGGATTGTATAAGATGTTATTGAAACATTTCCAGCATTCCGATAGGAAATAGATTTGCCACATGGAGAACATAATTATAAATTTAGGCTGCTTTGCTTCAGCCCCATATTTTGTTGCTACTCAAACAGTTTTCAGGCTATTTAAGTGTGGTCAAAGAATAAAGTGAAGAGCTTTTATGTGTTACTATCAGTAAATACTACCATTTAACATATACAGTAGTTTAATGATAATTGCCTATTTTCTGCTATCTAAAATGCCTAAAAGTATCCTCCAGTCTGAAGTTCCCCAACACTATTTATTAACCTCACTCATTTATTCAGTATTCTTAAAAAATAATCATACTCACTGTAGAACAAACCTAGAAATGCCTGACTCTTTCCACATTTTCTTTCCACATTTTCCAAAAACTTGTGAAAAAATGACATGTTCAAAAAACTCATCATGCCTCATAGAATATATGTTGAGGTGTTTGCTTTCCAAAATTAGGTCATTGTGTGAGCATTTCCATTGTCCTGGTGCTCCAGGGCCTTCAAAAGTGTAATAGATAGTCAAGAAATTAGATGTGTAATATACAGTATGCCCCTATGTCCCAGCTCCTTGCATGTTGGGCCTTTTTATGTGGCCAGGCTGTGAAAAAGTCTCATACACATGGTAAAGCTATACTCAGGAGGAGTAACAGAATGTGTTTTGGGGTGTAGTTGCAAGTATGCATATGCCATGTGTTTGGCCTTTACAGACATTATCAGGCTCTTGACCTCTGCCACGATGCGTGAGGTTGTGGCCTGCAGCTCACCAACCCAGCTCACCAACTCACCAACGCAGGTCACCACAGCTGCACAGTTACCACTTATATCCTGCAGACTGTCGTTAATCTGCGCCGAGGAGGCCAGGCTGTCTGCCACACGTCGCAGGTCCCTGGCAACAGCACCCATATGGCAGGTCTTGCGGGTAGCCTTCCTGGGGGCAGGAGAGGCTTGGGGCCGTGTATACAGGGAGGCCCTTGAGGGTCTTTCCCTGATGGTGGAGGAGGGTGAGGGGCTTACCCTGATGTGGGAGGAGGGTGAGGGGCTTCCCCTGATGAGGGAGGAGGGTGAGGGGCTTCCCCTGATGAGGGAGGAGGGTTGGGAGGGTCCAGGGATGATAGGATCCTCAACGAGGTAGACCACTTCCTCCAGGTCCCCGTGCTCCTCCACAACTTCCTCTAGAGGAGAGGTGTGGGCACTCTCCTCCTGGGATGGTGTGGGTCGCCCAGCAGCCGACGACGGCCCAGCTCCCTCCAGCACATCGGTGGATGACACAAAGCATTCACATGTTGGTGGACCTACATACTTGTCACATGTTCCCTTCCACCCCCTCACATGCTACACACCGGATAGGAGATAAAACACACTTACCTGACCTCAAGGCCTGGTCACCGGAGTCGAATCCCTCCATGCCCTCCACCTGATCCCACTGCAGACATTGGGCGACGACCTCCTCCTCATCCATCAACCACAGATCACAGGCTGGTCCTCCTCCCGTGCCCATGGCCTGCTTGCTCATAAGGGCCAACTAGTCACGGACCCGACATCTCAGGTCATTGATTTTTTTTTGCACATCGTCGGGGGTCTTGTTCTCGTTACCCACGGCATTGACCTCCAGGGTGATCTCCTCATATATCTCCCTCTTACATGCCCTGCTGGTCTGGGCACTGTGGGCACCATGCAGAAATGTATCATATTTGGCAATTGCCCTGATAATAATTGCCCTCTCCTCCTTGTTTAAGTTTTTTTTCCTCTTGTCCTTGCCTCCATTTCCAGCTGCCGCCATCGCTCAGCAAAAGTACCTTGCTTCAGGGGGGGAAACAAACAGGATGTACTTTTGCGCCGGACGGGCGTATGGCTGGGCATATTTATGCGCTCGGCATAAGCCGGTGGGCCGGCGTATCCCAGGAAGTAGCGTCAACGTAGTTGTGAGAATGCGCACAGGGGAGCGATCATACGTCCACGTCACTGCGCATGCTCCGTTCAGGATACGATGGGCGTAAAACACTGCTCCACGCTCGGATCAATATTTGCATAAGGTCACACCCACTTACACTTACGCTGGCTTACGCCAACTAAATTACGTTACGCCGGCGCAACGTAGGGAGCATTTCCATTGTGAATAATGTGCTCACCACTCTGCGTAACGTCAGCGTATCGTATATTCGATACGCTACGCCTGCTTAAAGATGCGCCGAGGTATGTGAATCTGGCCCATAGCATCTACAAAATAGGGGGTAGATTTATGGCATTTATATTATTATTCTTTTTTTTAATAGTAATGTCATTGGTATGCGATTTTATTTTTGTTAAGACTGTGATATTACGTCAGACAGATCGGACACTTTTGACACTAATTTGGGACCATTGACAAATATACAGCGATCAGTGCTATAAATATGCACTTATTTCTGTATAAATGTCACTGGCAGGGAAGGAGCTAACACTAGGGGGCAATCAAGGGGTTAAATGTGTTACCTAGGGAGTGATTCTAACTGCGGGGGGAGGGGACTGACTGGGGGAGGTGACCGATCGGTGTTCCTATTAGGGATGAGTTTTATGCTTGGGTTGAACATGAGTTTGACTCGAACATTGGCTGTGCACTCATTCGTTGAATAGCCAACAATTTGGTGTGTTCACGGAAAATTCAAAAGCTGCGGAACACCCTTTGAAAGTCTATGGGAGGAATCTAAAGTGCTAATTTTAAAGGCTAATATGCAAGTTATTGTCATAAAAAGTGTTTGGGGTCCTGCCCCAGGGGACATGTATCAATGCAAATTTTTTTTTTTTTAAAACTGCCATTTTTTTCGGGAGCAGTGATTTTAATAATGCTTAAAGTAAAACAATAAAAGTGAAACATACCTTTAAATTTCGTACCTGGGGGGTGTCTATAGTATGCCTGTAAAGTAGTGCATGTTTTGCGTGTTTATAACAGTCTCTGCACAAAATGACATTTCTAAAGGAAAAACTTAATTTAAAACTACTCGCGGCTATAATGAATTGTCGGGTCCCGGCATTACAGATAAAAGTAATTGAAAAAAAACGGCAAGGGTTTGCACACACAGATTCACGTACCTGCTCTGTAACATCGGGGCCACCAGGCACATGCATCGGCTGCCGAGTGCACGCCACATCGGGTGCACGCCACATAAGACGGCCGGGAAGCCGAGGACATCATATGGAGGCCGCCTGGTATGTCAGAGCCACCTTGCGGCCGTTGGATCACTATCCGCAGAATGGGAAGTGGTTAGATAAAACCAGGAGCATATAATACAGAGGGTGCAGGGTTCAAACCTGAGTACTATACATTGTGCAAGGTTTAGTAGTGCGCTAACTACAAAGTGAAGGGTTCAGGAGTGCATTACATGCAGGGTTTAGGAGTGCTATACACAAAATGCAGGGTGCAGGAGTGCATTATACAAGTGCTCTACACACATGGTGCAGCAATCAGAAGTGATCTATGCACAGAGTGCAGTGTTCAAAAGAGTGAGTGAAAGGATTCAGGAGGGAATATCTCACAGGCCAGTTTACAACCAAAAACAATCTTCCCCAAACCCCTCCACTTAGAACAAGTTTTTACCTGGATTTCCCCATGCCAAATTCTTAACTGCTGTACTACATACTCTTGAATACTGAATTCTGTCTGTTGTGCTGTCAAAACCTTCACCAGGGAAAATGTTTACCCCTAAAAAAGCAACACCCATCTGCATCCTCCATCAAAAATGATCATGGCTAGGCAAAATAGCAGCCTATAAAATGACAATTTTGCCATAGATCCTATACGTGTTTTGAACATTACCAACCCACATTTTTCAACATTACCTTAGAACATTATCCAACCTCATATGAAAATGTATATGGTAAGGAAAAAAGGCCAGATGCCCCCGAAGCAATCTCACCTCCAATAAACGGATTGGAGGTGCTGGCTTACCAGACCTACATGACTACTTATGGGCAGCAAGACTAGACCACCTCAAACACTGGTTTCATGAGAATGACACACCATTATGGGTGGATATATAAAAGACACAGATCCCAACAAAGGACCTAAAAACATTCATTATGGGTGACAATTGCAAACATTGGGGTGTCTGATATCTATTACCTCCTATTCGGGTATCAATACAGGCTTGGAAATACCTTTTATCCCAAAATTACACTGAGACATTTGAAATAGACAACCAGCTTCCAATTGACATTCTAGCAGCCAAAATCCCCATGCTGACAACCAAAACACACATAAAATACAGTATCACACACGTATCGGATCTTCTCGACAGCCAACAGCTTAAGTCTGCTGAACAAATTCTGAATGAAGATAAATTGCAAAATAACACACTATTCTCCTGTGTACAAATCTCACATTTTCTAAAAACTGAACCCTATCCCAAAGATAAAGTTGCCTACTAAAGCATAGCTATTTTACTCCATGTCCAAAAACAACACAAAGGGAATTTCTTTTTTTATAACCTCATCTGAGAAAAAATTACATTTTGGAAAATCATAGCAAACCAAAAATGGGAAACGGAAATAGGTATCATTCATTCGAATGAGCAATGGCAACAAGCATTTAGAAAAATCTACAAAGCGTCTCACTGCACCAAACACTGGGATTTAACAATGAAAAAAACAAATAAATGGCACTACACACCTTACAGAGGGGCTAAATTTTACTCAAAAACCTCACCCCAATGCTGGAGAAATTGTGGAAGCATAAGACATTTATTACACATGTTTTGGCATTGCCCGAGCATAAAAAATCTCTGAAATCAAATATTCCTGCTGATCTCATCGTTAACAGACATTATACACACCCTAACCCAGCGTTAGCGATTCTCCACTTAGGAATAGAGAAGTTCCCCCCAAATTATAGACCAGTGATCACCCACATTCTATTAGAAACTAGGAACTTACTACTACGCAACTGGAAACACTTCTATTAACCTATTGAAAGTGGTAAAAACTATACCTTTGAACGTCTTATAACTTTGAACTCTATGAATGGTAAAAAGTTTGACAGAACCTGGGTTATATGGATAAATAAATACAGCAACCAATAACATTTCTACTGGATTAAAGTTGGAATATACTGATATGACGAATGTTACAACAAGAAAAAGTTTGTGTATCATAATGTCATATACGTTTGTTTATGTATATGTTTTGTTAACCTCTGAAAAACATAATAAAACATATTAAAATAAAAAAAGATCATCTCTGCACCTCCTGTACACAGTTCACCTCTGAACTCTACTGTCCACGACTCACCTCTGCACCCCATCCAAAGTTCACCCCTGCACCCCATCCAAAGCTCACCTCTGCACCCTTGTCCAAGACTCACTTCTAAACTCCTGTCCAAAGTTCACCTCTGCACCTACTCATTCACAGCTCATCTCTATATTCCCATTCACAGCTCCCCTCTACACCCCCATCTCTCTACTCCTATCCACAATTCACCTCTTCACCTCCCATATGCAACTCACCTCTAAATCCCCATCTACAACTCACATTTGCACCCCTCTTTAACAGCTCACGTCTGCACACTTCCCCTTTCTATAGCTAAACTCTGCACTCCCAGCCAAGGCTAATCCCTGTCCACAGCTCACCTTTGCACTTTCAATAGATTTTTATTGAAATATCAGCATGGAGAAAAGCAACAGAAATACAGGTAAAACATTCACAAAATAACTGCTGAAGTAGTACAGAAAATGACACATTGCATATCTAAGATAGAAAGGTCCACTGCACCCACAATGGATCAACATTAACAAAATTGGCTCTGGTAGGAGTGAAGACCCCGCACCCCCAGCACCCCTCACAGGATCTAGCTGTGCTGGAGAGGAAAGGCCTCATCCCCCCAGGCAGAGCACAACACAACAAAGTGCATACATGCAAAGTGACAACAGTGGCAGGGAATATGAAAAAGAGCGAGGGCAACAGTAGAACAAAAATTAAAATGCCTAACAAGAGTACTATGCCTAGACACTTGAGTGGACTATCAGAGGAAAGAGGCATAACAGCTCGTCGGCATACATTAAGCAGAAAGTGTCAGATAAAAGATCTAGACGTCGTCCAGTCTGCTATCAAGACAAGCAGTAAAAACCTTCTCTTGTTAATTGGGAGGATACATACACTGTGTCTTAAGGCAGTAGTCTATTAGTGATACCTGTGGGGTGATAGTGAAATGTAGAGAAGGGGGAAAGTAGGAGGAAAGAGAGAGAAAAGTAGTGGTGATATCTTGTAAGACGTGTGGTACTCGCCCATCTACATGGACCCAGGTGTGAGAGATGCGATAGGCGGTAGGGATAAGTATTTGGACCAGGGTTCCCAGGTAGCATCGTGTTTATCAGCAGTATCCAAGAGGATACTAACTGTCTTCTCCTGGACCATAATCCATGATATTTTCCTTTTGACCAAGAGAAAGGGTACAGTCGGTTGTTTCCAGGCCCGAGCAATCGTTAGCTTGGTCCCAAGGAAAAACAACATTATAAGGCGTTGGACTATTTTAGAGGTTCTAGGGCAAGGGAAGTTTAAAAGGGCTATTTGAGGGGACTTTCGGATTGGGTAAACCCGTGATTTTTCTAATGGTGTGAAATATTTAATTCCATAGTCCCCTGATCTTGGGACATTCCCACCAAGTATGTAGCATTAACCCCCTATGACCGCAGTTGTGAAAACATAATGGTTAGGCGTTCGGGTAGATTTGGGCAATTTTTAGGGGAACCATGTACCACCTCATAAGGACTTTCAAGTTCGCTTCGATCAGAGCTATGTTTAGAATGCCCTTGGATGCCGCGCTAGAAACTCTATGACATTCTGCAATGCTCCAAGTGATTGGTAAATCACTGATATTTCCCCCCCCCCCCTCTGCTCCATAGCTTGACCACACCATCGTTCATAGTCCGTGATCAAGAGTGGGAGGGAGTTTAAGGACCACAGGGACTGGAGGAAATTAGCTATTTGGCGATATCTAAAACTTTCGGTTCTCGGCATTTCGAGTTTACTAATGCAGTGGGCAAGGGTGAGGGGCCCCGCAGTGTTGACAAAATGTCCTAACCTATATAGACCCTTGTCTCACAGCTCACCTTTGAACCATTCTTCCATAGCTTATTTGTGCAAACCCTACCCTCTTCCTCCTTAATAAACTAAGCCATGCAGCTTGTTACCACTGCATGCCCCAAACACTTACACCACTCCTCAGCTCAGACCTCTTTTTCCCCCTTCCCTGCATTATTTTCCCCCCTCCACTGTCCTCATCTGTTTATTGGCAACTAGTCAAGTCTTATTTTCCCACATGCTGCACACTCACATTCAATGATGCGCCTTTCACACATTGACCAGCAGCAAGAGCTAGTCCCAGAGGAGGTGTTGGCATCCAAGCTGCAGCTCAGCATCAAATGTTCCTCGTGCCACCCATAAACACACTGCAGGAGCCACCAGAAGAGGTGCATTTCCACTTTAAAACACAGAAGCTGGGCTTCTGTGTTTACAAGTGTTAGTGGATAGTGGTGCACACATGACCAGTGCTGAAGGTAGTAGATGGAGTTCCACCATGTTACAGCTGTAAAAAAAAAATTAAAATAACAAATGTAAAAAACTCAATAACCACTTGAATGTGTATACCCCAAGCACAACACCATGTAAGAAATACTATATAGCCAGAGAAAAAAAGTAGCAAATATATAGGCATTTACTAATGAAAGCTCCAGACTGAATATCAGTGCATGAAACTGTATATTTGCTTGCTGTGACTACTGTGTGCACATCTGTGCATGTGTACTGTGATATACCCAGCACAGCAATGGCTATGGATTTTTATACTTTTAGTTTCTTTTTTTTTTGAACAGCAACCTTTATCAGTATCAGTATGCACTTATTGCAGGAATATTATTTAGGTGCATTCTAAAATCTTCTGTCAGACCCAAAGACTCCAGAAAACATATATATATTTTAAATTTTAGGCATTCTACAGCTTAGCTTACCTTAGCTTTGTTTAAAATCAACATAAGTAAAAAATTCTTAAATATTTTTGATAACCTTGCAAACTGTAGAAAAATGTAAACATCTGAGATGGGTGTGTGTTTATGGGAATGTTTGATCATTCTTCCAGAAGTGCATTTGTGGGGTCAGGCACAGATGTTGGACGAGAAGGCCTGGCTCGCAGTCTCTACTCTAATTCATCCCAAACGTGTTCTATCGGGTTGAGGTCAGTACCCTGTGCAGGGCAGTCAAGTTCCTCCTCCCCAAACTTGCTCATCCATGTCTTTATGGACCTTGCTTGTGCACACAAGCAGGTAATGATATTTTAAAGAAGTCTGCACTAAGGTACAAGTCAGAATTTAGGCATCTCCTGCAACAAAAATGCAATTTTTGGTGAGGTACTTCTAAACTGTTAGTTACTTGTAGACTATTTTCACACTTGTGCGAGCTGAGAATCTGTGCATAATCATATGTATTTCTGACTCAAAGCCTAAATACGCGGATCTTTAGCAGACATTTAGGGTATCATTTATTCTTAATTGGCATACAAAGTAGCACATTTTCATGTGTGTGAAACTGCATGGTACCAAAGCACCATACAGTTCCATGAAGTTGTATTTTTTTTTAAATGACCAGCATTTCCCAGGGGTACATCATCCCATTTAAATAATGCCTGAACAAACATGAACCACACAACCAATACACGTGTGAATCGTGGTTAAATAGTTAAAGTTGCTGACCCTGCGACTTCCCTAATTTTCCCAAGTTGATTAATACTAACAAAGGCTGTCCTATTCAGGCACATTGAATAATAATAATAATAATAATAATAATAATAATAATAATAATAATAATAATAATAATAAAAAAACAACAAACAGCTGTTTCTTTAGAGCAGAAACAGGTGATAATATTCAACACAGTTTGTAAATATCCATGCAATGCATTTTGATCACCCAGAGGTGAAAGTGAAATTACTTTATTTTTTTATTTTTTTGTACCATTGATGTGCAAACCAATTAGGCAATTTGCTTCAAAACCAATAATCTGTTGATTATGATTTTAATACAGCAAGAGTGAATCTATCTATTAAAATATTTATTAAAACCAAATGCTAAGTTGTGAACAAGAAGACCCCACCACTTGTATCAAATATGGCAATTATAATCCTCACCTATATATTCTGTTGCAGACAATTCTATCCCATTCAATTCTAATTGACATGTCAAGATACAAAGGTAAACAATGGGACCATTAGAATATATAGCCCCAGGGCAACTATTAATTCCTATTTAGCTGTGCAATAGAAAATAAATAAATAAATACATAAATAAGTAGTTTGCAATAAATAATATTAGTCACATACAATAATTATAATATTCTCATGCTAAAAATAGTACAACCTTTCATAACCTAATACAAATGCACTTATTTTTTATATGTACTGTATATTCATGCTTTTATTTTTGTATTGCTTCACAGTTTTTAAAAGACAGGTGACATGGGCTTACCTTGCCAACATATTGTGTATCTGAACCAGTATACTCTTCAAGTAAAAAAAATTGATTCCACATCCATCCTCTTTTTGCACGATGCAACACCTTGATACCATCTTCTGACAATGAATGTTTTCTCCAGTCATCGTGTATTTGTGTTCTATCCAAGGGTGTTGTGTGAATCATAAGAATTAAATAAGTGCACACAACGAAAAGTAAACTAATGTGCACCTTCATTATTTGTAGACACCTGCAAAAAGAAGCATTTATTAAGGTTCAAAAATATGTTCTTGTGCCAACTATCTAATTCTATATTAACCTATCTATCTATCTATTCATGTATTTATTCCATCACTGTCAATTTTCAAATCAATAAAACTGGCAAGGAAATTATCTCTAAGACAAAATAATTTTCATACAGTACTCAGTAACCCTGGGGAAAAAATCACTATCTATTACAATTTTTATTATTTATCATGTCACCATATACAGTTTTGCTTGTGTAATATATTTAATAAGAATTCTGATATTTGGGAATAAATTTAAACCATGCAATGTGTTTCTCCACGTATTATACCACACTCAGTTATCCAATGGGTGTTACTGTGAATATTTTTCTACTAAAAACATGGCAATTGTTTTGTATGCTTATTGCATTTTACATGGGTTTTAAACAACATTATTTAGATCCCCCAATCAGGCTGTGTTCCATGTTCATTTGCTAGATGCAGTGCATAGTTTGGGAGCAGTATATTCGCCACTGTACAGAAAGGAGATGAGGCTATAATGAATGGTTACTTAGCTACAGTATGTTCTCTCTTTACAGTTCCACAAGGGAAGGTGATACAAGCCAATTATACCGCTATCACAATTTAGTATGGTGCTTCACTGTGCCAGACTAGCAGTCTCTATTGGCTTCCCAGTAGATACTTATGAACAAACATCAGCAACAAGGGGATAGTTGAAAAAGAAAATCTTCTTAAAAACAAGGATTCAAATGTTCCATAGCATGACCTACCCCAAGTTGTTACATTCCAGAAAAAAAACCTTATTCATAGACTATGGGTCAGTGTGGGTCATGCTATGGAACATTTTACACATTCTTTTCAATAAAGAAGATTTTTTCCTACTACCACCATGTTGCTGACGTTCATTTATATGTTGTCTCTTTATCCTGGGACACACACATGCTCAGTATGACCAGACATGATGCTTGGAGGTAATCTAACTTCATTCTTAGAAAGAAAGGACCCCCACTATGCCAACATCCATTAATTATACAAAATGATTGAATGAGTTAAAAAAAATATTCCATCAAAATATGACAGACTTTACCCACACAACACAAGGCAATAGTTTAACAAATTAGAAAATGATTTATTACAAAAGTTAAAATAACATGTAACACACAAGGACACCATATTAAAAAATGTCAACAGATACCCAAATAGACATAGGAGCTCAGGATTTAAGGTTAAATATTGTATAACCATTAATTATATGAAAGTATCAGTTGGTAGAATCCATAAACTCCTTCATGTCTTCTTGTCTAAGCCTTTTGCAGAAAAAAGCTTCCTCTGGACATTTTTGGGTAGCTGTTGGTAGACCCCGAGATCAATAGGGGATGACACAACATACAGACAAACTGCAGAACCACAATCACTTATTTTCACTAAGTACACAAAGATATTAAGGCAGATATATATCCTTAACCACTTGACCTCTGGGCACTTAAACCCCCTTCCTAACCAGATCAATTTTCAGCTTTCGGTGCTCTCACAATTTGAATGACAATTACTCAGTCATACAACATTGTACCCATATGAAATTTTTGTCCTTTTTTCACAAAAATATAGCTTTCTTTTGGTGGTATTTGATCACCTCTGGGTTTTTTATTTTTTGTGCTATAAAAGAAAAAAGACTGAAAATTCTGTAAAAATAAAAAAAAAATTCTTGTTTCTGTCATAGGTTATTTCTCACACACAGCATATGCATACCACAAATTACACCCCAAAACACATTCTGCTATTCATCCCGAGTATGGCGATACCACATGTGTGAGACTTTTACACAGCGTGGCCAGATACAGAGGGCCAACATCCAGGGAACACCATCAGGCGTTCTGGAGCACCCAGGCCAATTCTGAGATTTCTCTCCTACATGTAAAAATCATCATTTATTTTCTAGAAAATTACATAGAACCCCCAAACATTATATATTCTTTTTTAGCAAAGACCCTAGAGAATACAATGGCGGCCATTACAACTTTTTATCTCGCACGGTATTTGCACAGCAATTTTTTGAACGCGTGTTTTTTTAAACAAACTTTTTTGTGCTTAAAAAAAAACAAATCAGTAAAGTTAGCCCAATGTTTTTGCATAATATGAAAGATGAAGTTACGCCGAGTAAATAGATACCAAACATGTCACCCTTCAAAATTGCCCACGCTAGTGGAATGGCGCCAAACTTCGATACTTAAAAATCCCCATAGGCGACGCATTCATTTTTTTTATTGGTTACATGTTTTTAGTTACAGAGGAGGTCTAGGGCCAAAATGATTGCTCTCGCTCTAACGTTCGCAGTGACACCTCACATGTGTAGCTTGAACACCGTTTTCATATGTCAACGGAAATTACGTATGCGTTCGCTTCTGCATGCGAGCACACGAGGACAGGGCCGCTTTTAAAAATATATATATATATAATTTATTGTTCATTTTACTTTATTTATTTTAGTTTGACACTTTTTTCCCCAAAAATACATTTTTTGATCTATTTTATTCCTATTATAAGGATAATGTAATCCTTGTAATAGGAATATAGCATGACAGGTCCTTTTTACAGTGAGATGTGGGGTCAATAAGATGGAGTATTGCAGGGTAGGGGAGTTTCTCAAGGTATTGGAGTACTGCAGGGTATTGGAGTATTGCAGGGTGTTGTAGTATTGCAGGGTATTGGAGTATTGCAGGGTATTGCAGAGTATTGCAGGGTTTTGCAGAGTTTTGCAGGGTATTGGAGTATTGCAGGGTATTGCGGAATATTGCGGAGTATTTCGGGGTATTGCGGAGTATTGAGGTATTGCAAGGTATTGCAGGGTATTGCGGGGCATTGCAGGGTATTGTGGGGTATTGCAGGGTATTGCAGGCTATTGCAGGGTATTGCAGAGTATTGTGCAGGGTATTGCAGAGTATTGTGCAGGGTATTGCGCAGGGTATTTCAGAGTATTGCGCAGGGCATTGCAGAGTATTGCACAGGGTATTGCAGAGTATTGCACAGGATATTGCAGAGTATTGGGCAGGGATGGATGGCTGGATCTGTGACTGCAATTATCACAGATCCAGCCCACAGCACTACTTCTGCCTCCCCCTCTCCTCTCACACTGTACCGATCAGTACAGAGAGGGGAGGGAGGAACCGGTTTGTTTACAAGTGATCGCTCCGTCATTTGAGGGAGCGATCACGTGGTAAACTGCCACTATCAGCGGCAATTTACCATGATCCGTGATGCGCCGGGTCTAGAAGACCCGGCGCGCACAGATAATTCTGGGAGCGCCCCCCTCAGGGGGCGCGCAGGAGCAGGATTCTGGGAGGACGTCCCAGGGATGTCCTCCCAGAGCAACTCGACAGCACTGTAGACATCTTTTGTCTATAGCGCGGTCGGCAAGAGGTTAAAATGGTGGGGAGAGAGTCTTTCTTCTATTGCAACCAGGGCTACTGATAATTCCAGTGGTAGATCTGTCCCATTGAATCAAATGGGGAAGGGTGAATTTATTTTAGAAGTCCTATCAGTATGATGACATCAATATTAGGTTTCAAGTCGTGGATCCAGAGGCATCAGAAAGGTACATATAGTGTGTGTCACTTCTATAAGCCCATTGGACAGTGGTTTATAGCATGCATTTAGTCTTATTACTGGGTATACAGTCACCAGTTTTTAGGAGCAGGATGGGCTTTTAGAATGAAGCCACAGCCAACAAAAATCCCCCAAAAGACAGTGGTTGGATGCCTAGAAATTTGCCTCGCTGGGATTGTAGATTTCCGCTCGGTTCAGCCTGGTTTCCCCTTCGTTCAGCATCTTGATCACTGCTATAATCCATACCAGCATCATGATCACTGCCATTCATGGTCCTGATCACTGCTATATCAGTATCAGTGTTTACTAAGCCAGTGTCCCCAGTTATTTCCAGTGTCCTTGTTATCCAGGCCCTCCAAAAATGTGATAGATATTCATAAATTAGATGCATAATTTATGCCACTAGAACACCCTAATCTCTTTCTATCTTGTGAGTTTTAGCAATTTCAAAGCCAGTAAAGGTAATCTGAGCAGCTAAATAGCCGCTTGCATTACTCTTCCAAGCAGTGGAAGGGGACCCCCTTCTTCCGTTGCACTTACTGGGCTCTTCTGAGTGATCAGAAAACCCAGTAAGGAAACAACCGGCAGCATCTGGCTCCGGGCACACAGTGAGAAGAACTGATGTTGTTTCTCCTACTGTGTGATGTCACAAGCAATAAAGATTCTGTCACTGGTTTTGGTTCTTTGTTTACCTTGTTTAAATTGTTTAATAATTTTGACGCGGGAACGACGGCCATACTTAACATGGCAAGTCTAACTATACGCCGCAAAATACCAGCTTTAACTATACGCCGAAAAAAGCCGACTATAGACGACGTAAGAGAATACGACGGCCGCGCGTACGTTCGTGGATCGTCGGAAATAGTTAATTTGCATACCCAACGCGGAAAACGACGCAAATTCCACCCAACGGACGCCAAAGTATTGCATCTACGATCCGAAGGCATACGAAGCCGTACGCCTGTCGGATCAAACCCAGATGCCGTTATATCTTGGTTTGAGGATTGAAAGTACGCCGGTGTATCAGTAGATACGCCGGCGTACTCTCACTGTGGATCTGGCCCGTAATCTCTGCACTTTGTGTAAAGAAATTATAAATAAGGAATTTGTAAGTGGAAAAACAAATCACAATATCAACAAGCAGATATTAAAGTGATTGTAAAGTCATGATTTGTTTTTGTTTTTTTAAATAACAAACATCTTTTTGTATCATTCAAGTTTAAGTTTATTTTCTGAATAGAGTCAGTACAATTTAAAGAACAATACAGAATATCATTACAATATGATACACAACCATATATATCTTATTACACTCTGTTCACTTCTTTATCATTCTTAAAGCGGGGGTTCACCCTATTAATAAAAAAAATAAAAAATGTTTTTCCTCTAGCATAAAATGAGGCATAGTAGCGTGAGCTACAGTATGCCTGTCTTTATTTTTTTAGCCCCGTACTCACTGTGCAATCGTAGAGACAAGATTCCGACTCCCCGCAGGGAATGGGCGTTCCTATGGAGAGGGAAGGTGATTGACGG
Organism: Rana temporaria; assembly: GCF_905171775.1. Classification (NCBI taxonomy): domain Eukaryota; kingdom Metazoa; phylum Chordata; class Amphibia; order Anura; family Ranidae; genus Rana; species Rana temporaria. The sequence continues at coordinate 227,446,954 of NC_053493.1, forward strand.
CCGGCTCTGGCACGTCACGCTTCTCCGGAAATAGCCGAAATAGGACTTGGTGCTTCACGGCGCCTGCGCATAGTCTGTGCGCAGGCGCCGTATAGCGCCGTGAAGAGCCGAGACCTGTTCCGGCTGTCTTCGGGGAGCGTGACGTGCCAGAGCCGGCCGTCAATCACCTTCCCTCTCCATAGGAACACCCATTCCCCGCGGGGAGTCGGAATCTTGTCTCTACGATTGCACAGTGAGTACGGGGCTAAAAAAATAAAGACAGGCATACTGTAGCTCGCGCTACTATGCCTCATTTTATGCTAAAATGTTGCTATGGAGGGTGAACCACCGCTTTAAGCAAAGACCTATCCAAGTGCAAGAGATATAGAATTTTATATAATAACATAAGTTTATTGAAAGCAGCAAAACCCAAATGGAGTGACCTCCATCGTCCTCTCACCCTCCCTTCTTGTCTAGTGCATTAGTGTTATAACATATGTAGTAACTCAAGAGTCCTAGCATCCAGATACAGTATATAGATGCCAGATGGCTAGGTGATCCCCCACCCCCCTCAGCACCCCAAACGGGAGCATACTGTGCCTGAGGGGGCAAAACCACCCCCCACACACACCCTCCACATTAACTCTAAAATATCTATTCAAGACAAATGAGAACATACATCCCAAATTATGTAACATCTAACACATCGATCTGGGGGAAAAAAACATAAAAATAGTCTCGAAATATTAAAACAAAATAAAAAAATTCAGAGGAACCAACTCCATAACAATCAGTCATTATATAGACTCAACAAGTTGTAAATACATCTATCACAGATTTCAAATTACTTATATTAACTAAGATAAGAATACATCTTTGTGGAAAATAAGTATTTAAAAAAAAAAAGGGGGAAAGAAAAATTAAGAAAGAGAAAAGGAGAGCAGAAAAAGAAGAAAGAATAAAAAAAAGGGAAAGAAAGAAAGAAAGCCTACCTGCCTAATGTATACATCAATAAACAGCGATTGGTGTTGCCGAACTCTTAAGCCTAGTACACACGAGAGGATCGTTTCCCGGACCGTTTCCGCGGATAAATCCTCTGGCGGATTTTGATCTCATGGTTGTACTAACCATGAGATCAAAATCCCAGCGAAATTCCCTCCGCAGTGACGTGTCGCGCCGTCGCCGCGTCATTAGCGACGCTGTAATATAAGGAATTCCATGCATGCGTCGAATCATTACGACGCATGCGAGGGATGTAATCGGACGGATTGATCCGCTGTGTCTGTACAGACCAGCGGATCAATCAGCTGGACTGCATTCCAGCGGATAGATTTCTTAGCATGCTAAGAAATTTTGATCCGCTGGAAATCCATCGGCCCGAAAAAAATCCGCGGATAAATATCCGCTGGGTTGTACACACCAGGGGATCTATCCGCTGAAACCGGTCCGTGGATAAATTTCAGCGGATCGATCCTCTCGTGTGTACGGGGCCTTAGGATGCATGGAAATTCCTAAAAATTGTACCCAGGGTTCCCATATATCATTAAATTGAGTAGTTTTGTCTAACATTGAACTAATCATTTTTTCCTGCTCCATTAGCCATGTAACCTTCCTTTTCATACATAATATAGATACTGTCGGCTTTTTCCAGGCTGCAGCTATAGTAATTCTAGCACCTGTAAGGATAAATAAAATCAGTTTTCTGGTAACCCTGGGAACCTGTGGTAGAAATCCATTTAGCAAAGCAATCGCCAGAGACTGATGTATATTACAACCTATGATTTGTCGTATAATATGGAATACTTTATTCCAGAATCCGCGGATCCTTGGACATTCCCACCATGTGTGAATCATAAATCCTACTCCCTGCAACCTCTAAAGCATAGAGGGGAGGATGAGGGATAGATAGAAGCCAATCTCGTAGTAACTAGATACCATCTAGTAAAGATTTTCAAGTTAGGCTCTATAAGTGACGTATTAAGAATGCCCTTCATAGATCTATTAAAGTTTTCACACCAATCCTTCAGATCCCATTCATCCTGGAGTTCCCTCTCACAAGCTCTCCTGGAGTTCCCTCTCCCATATTTTTTTTTTGTATGTAGGATACCATAGAGTCTGGAAGTGACACGCTCTAGATTTGGCCATATTGACCTATAAGACCTGATACTTTGGAGAATTTGTTTAGCAAAGTGTAAATCTCAGATAAAGAAGAAATTGGAGTGGTTACAAATAGTAATAAATCATGCGCAAATAATGCACATTTGTAAACTTTTTGGTTACAGCGAACCCTACTGACATTCGGGTTATTTCAAATTGCTATTGCCAAAGACTCTATTATAACAGCGAATATCAGGAGAGATAGAGGACATCCCTGACGTGTACCCCTTTTAATTCTAATAGATTCTGAAAATAGACCCTGTAATATTATTTTAGCCTCAGGGGAAGAATAAAGGGCAGATAATATACCCAATATATATGAACCAAAACCCCAACGCCTCAAAACCGCAAACATATATGGCCACGAGACCGAATCGAAGGCCTTCTGAAGGTCTAATGATAAGAGCATACCCTTTTGTCTTTGTTCTCCTATCCATCTAGATTGCATTATTGATATCAGATCCACTGCGCTTCTTACCTGGTCTGGACCCTGTCTACCGGGGATAAATCCTACTTGATCTTTATGTATATACTGTCCAATAAAAGACGATAATCTATTAGCTAAGATTTAAGTTAATATTTTGAGGTTGTTGTTAATTAAAGATATTGGTCTATATTTTTTAATTTGACTGGAGTCTTTGTCTGGTTTCGGAATCACAGATATATATGCCATATTAAGCTGATTACCTATTGGATTACCTTCTGTTATGCAATTAAAAAATCGGGTGAGATAGGGTGTTAGAAGATCTGAAAATGTTTTGTATCATGGAGAATAAAAACCGTCACGTCCAGGAGCTTTATCTCTTTTTGACATTTTAATTACTTCCGAAACTTCATTCAACTCCATTTCCTCTCTATGTGCATTCGCCAATTTGGGTAGATCTAAGCCATCAAGAAACTCCTCCACTCTATTGGAAGTAGAGTGTCCTTCAAAGCTATAAAGTTTTGAATACAAATTTTGGAAGGCTTCCATCAGGGTAAAGGAATCATCTGCCTGTTTAATCTTGGCAAGGACCCTAGATCTCAATCTAGGGGATAATTTATGCACCAGCATCCGACCTATCTTATCCTTTAATCAATAAAATCTGTCCCCAGACCATTTTATAGACTCATTAGCTCTTACCGTAAGAGCTAGATTCAAAGCTGCCCTAATGTCCAAATTTGAGGTAAGAAATCCAGAATTATCTATTTTATGTCTTTTACTCAAATCAACAAATGCCTTTTCAAGTCTTTCCACCTCCAACCTCTTCATCCTCTTTTGTCTAGCTGCAATCTGTATCAGTTTGCCTCTGACTGTTACCTTGTGAGCCGCCAACAAAGTTTCTGGGGAAATGTCCTCCTTATCATTAAGATCAAAATAATCTTTTATAGTTTGTTCAATTTCCGTAACTATAATAGGGTCCTTTAAAATTGATTGGTTAAGAGTCCAATGAGATACTCTTTGGTTAGTACACTCCTGTCTCAAAGATAACAGAACCATGGAATAGTTTGACCATGGTACATCTATAATAGAGGACTTTAGAGCTGAAGGGATGTGTTGAGTAGATAGCATTATGTGATATATACGTGAACATGATTGGTGGGGGCTTGAAAAGTGAGTAAAATCTTTTGCTGTTGGATTTAATTCCCTCCATATGTCAGTCAATCTGTATTAGTGAAATAAAAGAGCAATTTGTGAACTGGCTTTAGTTGGTCTGATTATATTTGTGTTTAATGGTTTCGATTTATCCAGTCCCGAATCAAAGGCTAAGTTGGAATCTCCGCCCATAATTATGATACCCTCCATAAAGGACTGGAGAGTCTCAAACATTTGGTTAAAGACCCTTTTTTGTCCCCTGTTAGGTGCATAATAGGAAATTAAAGTATACAACCTCCGCTCAATAGTACCCTTAACTCTACATGCCTGGTTTCCACCGTGAAGCATGGAGGAGGAGGTGTGATGGTGTGGGGGTGCTTTGCTGGTGACACTGTTGGGGATTTAATCAAAATTGAAGGCATACTGAACCAGCATGGCTACCACAGCATCTTGCAGCGGCATGCTATTCCATCCGGTTTGCGTTTAGTTGGACCATCATTTATTTTTCAACAGGACAATGACCCCAAACACACCTCCAGGCTGTGTAAGGGCTATTTGACCAAGAAGGAGAGTGATGGGGTGCTGCGCCAGGTGACTACCTCTTGAAGCTCATCAAGAGAATGCCAAGAGTGTGCCAAGCAGTAATCAAAGCAAAAGGTGGCTACTTTGAAGAACCTAAAATATGAAATATATTTTCAGTTGTTTCACACTTTTTTGTTATGTATAATTCCACATGTGTTAATTCATGGTTTTGATGCCTTCAGTGTGAATCTATAATTTTCATAGTCAAAAATAAAGAAAACTCTTTGAATGAGAAGGTGTGTCCAAACTTTTGGTCTGTACTATATATATATATATATATATATATATATATATATACACGTAAAAAAAATATTCTTTAAAATAGAAAAAAATAGAAAAGTACAAATATATATTTTTTTGGTTAAATATTTTCTTCCTCAGATGGTAGATAGAGAAGATGATAAAGTACATCAGAAGGAAAACAATCAGAAGTGATGAATCTTCTCCTCAAGTAGCAAAGCTATCTTTAACTTTCCTATGCTTGACCTTGTCCCAAGCAGAAGAAGTTGGGCTAATTGGGGATTGACGTTTAATAGAACCTTGCTGGGTAGGTGTAGTATCCATGTTGGGTTCCATAAAGATAATCTTCAGATCCAACAACAGTCGTTCACCTTCCTGAAAATTATGAACTACATAATGTTTGCCATTAAAGGAAAATTTTAGCGCAGAAGGAAAGGCCCACCTATATTTTATGTCTTTTTTCTTTGTATTGTGTAAGGGGAAATATCTGAAAATATTTGAATAGAGGCACCTTGGTATTGTAACTGCTTTTGTTGGCGAGATTTTTTCATTATGTCCTCCTTGGTTGAATAATAGTGTGGTTTTACTACCACATCCCTTGGTAAACCATCCTTTCTAATTGGTCCCAGAGACCTATGTGCATGGTCCAGTTCCAGTTTGTGAGCTGGAATATATGGTATCAGGATTTTTATAATCTTGTATAGCTGCCTTAACATCAATGATGGATTCTGGTAATCCTCTGACCCTAAAGTTATCTCTTCTCGATCTATTTTCGAGATCGTCAATCCTTGCCTGTGCAGATTCAATTTGTTCCTGCATGAATTGTAAATGGTCAGCGTTCTGGTCAGTTCTTGCCACATTGACATCTAGTTTGTGCTCAATATGTTCAATTCTGTTTCCAAGAGACTGAAAGTCAGCTTTAATTCCCCCAGTGATTCTCTCAGCATTTTGTGCTAATCCTTTGTCCAGCATTTCAGATGAATAATTCAGATACATTGAAGGTAACATCAAGAGCCTGTTTAGCCTTTGTAAGCATGTGGTCAGGATTATGTGAAGAAACCTCCAAAGGGGTTAAGTGCACAGATTGCATATAATTCTCCCTTTCCTTGTGTTCAGGGGAAGATAAAGTAGGGCAGGTATCAGAACTTGGTGTCTGAGGTAAAGATGAAACCAAAGTAGAAGTCATAACTTGCCTGTCAGACGAGGAGGCCTCAGCTGCTTTCTGTGTGCACGTCTGAGTTACGGCGGCCATCTTGGAAACGTTTTTTTACAGGTTACTTATTATGTTTCCTGCCCCCTTTATAGTATTTACCCAGCATGGACGGGTTCCCCAAAGTTTCTGCAATCGATGGCTGTCAGTCTCGAGCGCGTAGTGGGTCAAAATCCATGGCTATTACACTTGTTCAGCCGGCAGTGAGCGGAGCTCCGGTCCTAAGCCACCATCTTAGGAGCTCCCGCGCATGTGCCTCCAATAACAAACATCTTAAACTTACCTGCTCTATACAGTGGATTTGTAGAGGGTAGCCTGAACCCCCCGGGCAGCCTGGATCCTCCTCTTCCTGGGTCCCTCTTCACTGGTCCTGGCCCTTCTCTACTGTTGAGTGCCCCCACAGCAAGCAGCTTGCTGCGGGCACATGAGCCCTGCTGCATTTCTGTGTGTCCATTCAGACATGGATCCGTAATTCGGCCCTTGATTGGCAGCAGCAGGAGCCAATGGCTCTGTTTGGTGTCTCAGCCAATCAGGAGGGAGAGTCCCAAATGTCAGCGGGACTCATGGACATCGCATGACAGAGTTGAGGCTCAGGTAAGCATTAGGGGGGCTGAGGGGCTATGCTGCACACAGAAGGCTTTTTATCGTAAAGTGGATGTAAACCCTCACATATACCCAGTTAAGTGAACAGCCTCAGATGATACACAGAGATAAAACAAATCCTCCTACATAAGTTTTACATGTATATCTGCTGTTTTCAGCTTTATATACTGTTTAAAAAAGTGCAAATCCTGTTAGAATATTCTCTTCCTGATTTACCTGTGGGTGTGGATTGTTGCCATACACTGTGAGACAGCTGATTGGAGGAAAGGCATACACCCCCTCTCCACATAGGCAGAGACTTGCAGAGCTGTGCTGTGAATAGAGCAGCTCTCTGCTAATCTATTTATAGTACCCACCCTGACACAAAATTCAGGCTGGTTTTATCTCAGTTGACAGAGAACTTGTTAGAAGTTTTCATGCTGATAACAGAAGAACGAAGCAGGAGAAAGCCACAGGACTTAGGGCTTTGAAGAGCGATAACAAAAACACTACAGATATATTGTATGTGTCCAGCTCATCCAATTTAATGCAAAGAATGCATTATGATGGGGTGTGGTTTCGTGCCGGGCCTGAAGGCCGCTTGACTCCCAAGCCCCCGTTCACAGGAGATTGCACATTAAGCCCAGCCGAGCCATCCGCCGCCAAACATGGGGAAAACTCAAGGGATCCCGTTCCTGCAGAGGATCCATAACGCAACTTGGCCGTAATATAATATACTGGAAATCTTCCGGACCCAGGTATGCGAGGCCCCGACTTCTAGTCGGGCCTACCCGAATGCTGCACGTTCCTCCAGCCTCAGCCCCTAAGGCAGGAATTACTCAAAGCCCAAGTTCACAGCAGCTGCAGGTTGTGTCCCACAGCCACCGAGCATGCAGAACCTACGTTCTGTGGCAGAAGGCATTAAAGCCACACTTTCATTAGCTATCACAGATCTCAGGAGAGACGTTCAGACAAAGGCAGTGTAAATGGATGACCTGGAGGAAACAACAACCCCCCATGACACTGCTATCCAGCAATTACAGGCCTCGTCTCACTCCCAAAATAACCAGCTCAGAGACATCCAAAGACATATGGAAGATCTGGACAACCACAGCCGTCGTCACAATATCCAGGTAAGAGGCATCCCTGAAACTATTGAAAACTCCCAAATTAAAAGGCCACTATCGCCATCTTTAACGATATCCTAGGCAGACCCAATGAAACGCACATTGACTTTGAGCACTTAAACAGAGCCTTAAAACCCAGAAGCAGAGATACTTTGCAAGGGAATTGCGATACCAACTATGGATAAAGGTGCTGCACACCCCTGGTTGAACTTGGAAAGAAGGAAAAATTACCCCTAGGGGCTTTGTGTTGCAGCGATGAATGAGACTATAAATAATGAAAGTGGAATTTGTAAAAAAGTATAAAATGTATTAAATATAAATTTAGTAAATGAGATATCAATAATCGTATGAGATGGGAGACACCATCTACAAAACTCAGGACATGAGCTTCAAAAAGCATTCATAAATATGGTACATAATTGTAAAAACAGCCAAGGAAGGATTTAACAGTACTGTATACATATCACTATGGGTGCAAAAAGCTCCAACACGATTCGACCTTAATAATACAAGTAGCAGTCTTCTTCAGGGGAACACAATTATTTGCTTGAACATAGATTCTATAAAAGAAACACATGTATATCAATGAAGATTGTTAGCACAGCAACCAGCAAAGGGAGGAGCACACACGTACATAAGTGTCGCACATGGTGATGAATAACGAATACTTACCAAGGCAGGTGTCAGGGACTGGAACCCATGATCATTCAATGAGCCACGCCGCCAGGAGCAAGACCTGATTGTGGCTCAGACGGGAGAGGAAAAGAGGTCAGATTGAGTAATGGACCAAAGTGGATAGTGGAAGGTAGAGATACTAATCCTCATAAAGATGTTATATGCTGTCTCGTCAACTTTAAACTAAAGGAGGAAATTCTCCATAGGGCTAGAGACCGTCGCCCCCTACTCCATCAGGGAGCTGATATAAAGTTGTTCCAAGACCTCTCGCCTATTACCCTCCAAAATAGAAGAGACTTGCGCCCTCTCCTCGATCTCCTGCGCACCAAAGTGGAAACTGCCTTCTGCCTCCTTATGCTTCCTTTCAAGGCCGCACAGCTAACCTATGTTTGCCAGAAATTCTATCCAGTTTCTGTGAAACACTAAATCTTCTCCACAACACTCTTCGCCCACCATGCATGAGAATATAAAACTTCCACTGACGCTATTCCAGTCCGCGATAATTTCCACAAAAGACACTGCAGATCCACCCCACCAAGGGAATCCAACACATCAGACTCCAGTGCCGTGCTCATCAGCCCAACGGATTCCCAAGCTCACAGAAGAGACCACCATGAAGGCTCTGACAGAATAATCTTGCCCCTCCCCTCCGACACATCTCAATGCTGACTGTACCACACCAAGACAGGAACCTTTCTACGACACCCACCTGCAGCACTCAAGCCAACAAGTATATACCGATAATGTCTACATCAAAGATAACTTATTTTTTTACCCCAGTGCCTGCTCTCCCTTGATGTTCCTGACCAATTTAAACATCATTAGAAGTCTGATCCATAACAAGTGGACACAACCCCATCTGAACTGTAAGTCTGTTGGTTCCCTTGAGAGACCCCCGTTTTTGACCGACCCTCCTAGAAGAGTTAACCTTCTCAAAGGTAAAAAACATTCTCTTAGGGGTAACCACATGCCCTCCATCGAACCGCATAAGACTGAACTGGGAGACTAAGTGACTCATATAGATAAGTATACTTCCTCAAGGGTAGTACTTTCACTCCAAATACCTTTTTGCACCCTTCCCTGATCCCTTCCTCTCCCCTTCTCCATACCCCTTCCCCTTCCCCCTCTCTCCCCCATTCCCTAAACCCTCCCCCACCCCACCCTATCCCCTCCAATCCTATCTATCCCCAAAGGTATTCACATAAACCTCATTGATTTATTGTTCACGGAACTACCCTGAATTGAGGTTTAATAAGTGTAACTATTGTTGTCTCAAGTGCTTCTTAAAAGTTTGCTTCTTGGGAAGATGTTGCACAGAGGCCAACTTTCTTTCTACAAAACAATACAGGCCTAAATTACTTACTTTGCCACCCCCTCTTCTAAATTTAGGAAAAATTGTCACTTTAGCTAAACACTCTTTAACCGTTTGCCAACCGCCACCTGTACACTTATGTCAGCAGAATGGCATGTCCGCCAGTGTCTGGTAATTGTGTCACAGAGCTACAGAACGGGGAGATGTAAACAAGGCATTCCCATGTTCTGCCTAGTGACAGGACAGTGATCTACTGCTCCCTGTCATTGGGAGCAGTGACCACTGTGGTGTCACTCGTAGCCCATCGATTTTTATCATGACTGAAACATTATGGCAGAAACATCGGACAATTTTGACGCTATTTTGGGACCATTGCCATTTATACAGCAATCAGTGCTATAAAAATGCACTGATTACTGTATAAATGACACTAGCAGGGGAGGGGTTAACCACTAGGGGGCGAGAAAGGGGTTAAGTGTGTCCTAGGGAGAGAATATGACTGTGTGGGGGCTACATGTGGCATGACAGTGACCACTGCTCCAGATCACAGGGAGCAGTAGATCTGTGTTCTGTCACAAGGCAGAACAGGGAAATGCCTTGTTTACACAGACACCCCCCTGTTTTGCAGCTCTGTGACACAATCGTGGGAAATCGAGTCTGCGGGTCCAGTGGGCACGGTCATGGAACTTGCGCGCTTGCCTGCTAGTTATGATCAACACTGCTGTAAAACGTTTTTTTGTAATGGATATTACTGCCTCAAGCACCTTGTTTAATTGCAAACCTTCTTTTATTCACCAATAAAATATTATGGAAAAAAGAATGTATTAAGATAAAAAAAAACCTTCTAACTTTACAACCCCTTTAAGCAAACAAACCGACAGGAATTATTAAATTCCTGTCAGGAGCTGTCATCATCCTCTTTGGCTGAGAAGGATTTCCAAGGAGCCTTTTCCTAATTTACAATGCAGCTGTACATCCCTTGAGAACTTCCACTCTCAGGCTAATATATTGAAACAGCGTTTTAAAAAAAAAAGGATTATGAGGAATGTCAAATGGAGTAAATGCATAAAGTCTCGCTTAGGAATTGGAATTCTCTGTTGGGTGATAGGGGGCCACCAATAAGAGAGCAGATAACTGGCTTTTGTTAAAGGGACATTGACACTGATAATCAGGGCACTGATTATCAGTGTGCTGATTATCAGTGCAGTCCCAGCAGTGCCCACCAGTTCTGCCAATCAGTGCTCATCAGCACTGCCAATCAGTGCCCATCAGTGCTGCCCATCAGTGCATCCTGATCAGTGTCACCTATTCGTGCCCATCAGTGCCACCTATCAGTGCCCATCAGTGCCGCTTCTTAGTGCCCATTAGTGCCATCTTCTTCTGTCAGTGTCTATCAGCGCAGCCTCATCAGCACACATAAGTGAAAGAGAAAAATTACTGCTTTGCAAAACATTTTAAAAAACTATAATTTTTTATTTATTTTTTTACCATATTTTTATTGTTTGTTTAGCAAAAAAACAAAAACAGTAATGTGGGTACAGTGCAGCATGACACCGCAATTAATGTGTGACAGTGCTAAAAGCTGAAAAAACACTTTTCAAAGGGTTACAGTTTTTTTTCCCCTGTTGGAGATCTGGGGTATGCAAGTCTAATCACATCCAGATCCCTTTCCTATACACCTATACACTTATAATATTCATGGTTTAGTTAATTATTCTACAGCTAATGCTGTTTATTTATTGCATTGCCCATGCAGCATACAGTATCATGGCAGGACTAAATGAGCACTGCAAACAAGGATTGATGAACACATCACAAATATTAAGAAAGGTTTAAAAGGGCATAGTCTATCCAGGCACAATACCTCAGTCCATAATAAGGATGCTACAAGTCTTATTATATTGAGAATTAATATGCCTCTGATAATATAAATTCTGCTGAAAAGCATCAGAAAATTATGTCACTGATGTCACCACACATGCACCCCAAGTGGCCCAGATGTTATTTCATGTTATGCCTGTTTTTACTTCTTTGTTTGTGAGTATAATTTTGTTATAATTAAATCTAGGTATTTCTACATTATTAAAATATGTGGGGTTCTTTGTTTATTATGATCACTCTATAATGTGGCTGATGTGAATTCCAGGATTCCCTCTGAAGAGCAGAGAGATTTTATTGCTAAAGATCTTGTCTTATGCTGGGAAAGCACTTCTGACCTCCTATGACCAAGGGTCTTAATATTTGGTTAGAGTTTTGTGGATCATGTTGGTGGACCGAGAGTGCTGCCTCATAATTCAAATTTTCTGGTGCTATATTCCCACAAATTTTCACAAAATATGGATTTTTATAAAAGTTGCATTTATTTACTTAATTTGCACTTATCAGTTTTACACTGTTTTTGCACACTTTTATTGTATTGCACATGAGCAATGAGGTAATCTTTTTTCATGAATAACAATTTGTGATTAAACATTTAAGGGGTTAGCCCAAAACTTTTGTTTGTTCAACATATAGTATATCAGATTAGTAGGTAGCCAGGGCAGAAGCTTCTGCCAATACTGACAGTATGGTGCACCTGTTTCCCCTCATGTATGGAGGGTAAACTGCTAGGCTTAGGCTGCCTAAAAGTCTAACATCAGTTAAGCTTTTCTGTTGGAATAACAGTTGTATTAAAATAGATGCCCCTAAAGAAATTTAGCAGATTGTAATTATTAAAGTACAAAATAAGAAAAGAAAATGTGGATGAACGCTTTCACAGTCAGGTGTTTGTGGGTACACTAAGGCCCCGTATACACGGCGGCTAATCCGCTGAAAACGGTCCGCCGGACCGTTTTCAGCGGACATTCTCCACCCGGAGATTTCTGTCTGATGGTTGTACACACCATCAGACAGAAATCCGCACGTAAAGAATACGCGGGGCGTGGCCGCGCCGTCGCCGTGACAATGACGCGGCAACGTGCGCGGCCCTGGAAGTTCAATGCTTCCACGCATGCATTGAATCAGTACGACGCATGCGAGGGATGGCGGTCATTCGGACGTGTCCGGTGAGTCTGTACAGACGACCGAACACATCCGACGGACGGGATTCCAGCGGACAGATTTCTTAGCATGCTAATACATTTTTATCCGCTGGAAACTGTCCGATCCGCGGGACAATTCTCCGCTCGGGCCTACACACGACCGGATCTGTACACTGGAACTGGTCCGGCGGACCAGTTTCAGTGGATCGATCCGGTCGTGAGTACGGGGCCTTAGTCAATCATGATTTTTTAGTTGTAAAACATTAACAGAGATAATGATGTATTGCTGTACAATAGTGTGGATGAAATTTGCTTTTATATTACCTAAAGCAGTATATGTGCTATATAGATAAATGCACTCAAAAAACTTCCTTTGTGACTGCCACGGATAGACAGCAATTTCTCATAGCCCCTTTGAAACTGAGCAGGAGACTTCTGTGTCTTCAGCCACATATGTACTTTGAACTTTAGTTATTCAGATCTCTAAAATACTATTTCAGCAAAGCTATAGTCTATAAGGAGTCTATAACCTAACATATTGAAAATCATTTAAAAAAAAAATATATATATATATATATATATATATATATATATATATATATATATATATATATATAATGATATGCATTCCCTTTAAAGAGAAACTAAATCCCAAAAGTTGGCGATGGGCTTTTGCATAATGTGTAAATAAGCACAGCATAATTTCTGTGCACATTTTGGCACACTTACCTCACAGTGTCCTCCTTCAGTGGTATTAAGTCCAGGCTCCAGAAGAAAGTGTAGATCATCAGCACATAATGTGCTCCCTTTAATCTACTTTATTAGTTGTACTGTATAGATACAGTACTGCTAATAAAGAATATCAAAATAAGTTCATTATGTGCTGCTGACTGGCAATGGTCCCATCCATCCTAGGTCCCTGCAGCATTCATCCATTAAAGGCCTGATACCATATATTGGTCAATTTCACTTGCAAACTAGATATACCTAGTATATTAAAAGAAGATGTGAAATCATTTATCATATTCTCTACATGGTGTACTCTCTCACCTAAATCTAAAACTAGCATTCTGCAATGGTAAATGCATGATACTAAGTCCACTTGTATAGAGGCCATTAGTGACATGAGCATGCCCTTCATAGTGACATCTAAAATGGGCTGGCCTGTAGTTGGAAATGGTGCAATGGGGTCTGGGAAAGCGACCGGGGAGTGCTGTGAAGAAAAAGAATCTGCCACATCCATAAGATGAGACAAGACATCTGGCTCCCCAGGGTCTATGTGGGGTCTAGATTTTACTGGGTTTCTTGTGGAGGGAGATAAGGTGTTAACTTCCAGGGCAGACTGTGATGAGTGACAGGTTCTATTGAGCCTGTGATTGTTGCACGAGTTGAGTAGACATAGCACCTATTAAGTAGTTTCTAAACTTTGCATGCAAGTGTAGCGGCCTGCTACTTTCTAGCCGGTGCTGCTTTCAATTTAGGGGTTAGTCTGAGAGTTAGCTGACTCAGACTGTATGATTTTTCACACAATTTGGGCCTCTGTTCCAGCCATGGCTGTACTGTGAGTGACCACTATTGTTGTCTGGGGTGCTTTTACCATCCCGGACCAAGGGTGGCAGCAGTTAGGTCAAGGTGTTTTGGGTGTTCCCCTCCGGCAGCCAATCAGAGGGAGCTGATCGTCCCACTGTGCATGCTGGGGAGGAGTACGTAAGGGACAGACGTCATTAGTCCGGGGTCGTTGTTGATCCTGGGTCTGTCATCCCATCACCCCCTGTGTGTGGCCCTCCTGGCCCGGGGGTGTGTGTTCAAGTGTTCCTGGCTCCGGGACCACGTTTGTCCGGGGTTGTGATCTACTAAGTAGGCCTGGTAGTCAGACTGGGTCTATGCTTGCAGAGTGGTTCTTTGCTGTCCGTCCTGAGGGAGGAAGCCACTCGGCGAAGAACCTGTCTTGGAGAGCACTGAGTAAGAGGCTGGTATCTCGGGAGAGGCCTTGAACTTCATCGAAGGACAGACCATTACTGAAAGGCTGAATGATGGTCGCCTGTCAGTTCTAAGTTCACAAGAATTTATTCGGGAGAGATTGGGTGCTTAATCCTGTGTTGAGAAGATTTTGGACCGAATATATCTCAGTCTTTGGAAGGTCTGTGGCAGAGACTTTACCAAGTTTCCGTGTGACATCCTGCCTGCTAGGTTAGTGAGAGAGGCCTATCCAGGTGCACAATACCCGCTCTGGCTAGAGTAGCAACGAAAGCTGCTTTGCTGGAAGCAGGAGTGTTTCCGAACAAAAGTTATACACCTGAACCTATTACCTATTACCCTTCCACCTCTTCAACTACTTATTTTATTCTTTTACCAAGTTCGGCAAATAAAGCAAAGAAAAAGAAGTCTAAAGTGTGGACATTGAACTTTTTCTCAACTCTCATCTGATACCCTAGACGGCGAGGAAATAGAGATAACATGCCGCCCAAAACAATTCAGCAGCTCCTCCGGGGGTAGTGCTACACACGTTTTCAAGCTTACTGCTGTTCTCATTTGTAAACAACTACCAAAAAGCTCTGTATAAAGAAAATAATTTGCTTAGGCCTAGATTCAGGTACGGCCGATCTACGTTGTGCGGGCGTAGCGTACCGTATTTACGCTACGCCGCCGAAACTTAGAGAGGCAAGAGCTGTATTCACAAAGCACTTGCCTCCTAAGTTACGGCGGCATAGCGTAATGCACTGGCGTAAGCGCGCGTAATTCAAAGTAGGCTGTAGGTTGTATTTAAATGAGGCTTGACCCCATGTAGATGCATGGCTGAACGAACGGCGCATGCGCACGCATGCTCAGTATCACGTCGTATTTACGCCTTAAGATACGTCGGCTCAATGCCTGTGACGTGAACATAATTTACGCACAGCCCTATTCGCGTACAACTTACGCAAACGACGTAAAAAGATAGGCCTGTTCCGACGTCCATACCTTGCATGGGATATGCCACCTAGGGAGCAACTTTATCTTTACGCCGGCGTATCTCTAACGTAAACGGCGTAACTAATTGCGACGGGCGCACATACGTTCGTGAATCGGCGTATCTAGTCATTTACATATTCTACGCCAAACTCAACGGAAGCGCCACCTAGCGGCCAGTGGAAACATTGCACCCTAAGATACGACGGCGTAGGAGACTTACGCCGCTTTTATCTTAGCCTAATTTAAGCGTATCTGGTTTCCAGAATACGCTTAAATTTAGGACGGTGTTGATTCAGAGTTACGTCGGCGTATCTACTAATATGCCGTTGTAAAGCTACCTGAAACTGGCTATTAGTGTGTATATGAATTGAATGAAATAAAATGATTAATTGCAGCAGCACTCACAACATTGTACATAACAACATCCAAGAACATAATAAAAAAAAGCTTTGCCTTGTCTAGTGAAAGCCAATTAAAATAAAAAATGAAAATTTAATGATAACACATCATATGATGAATTATATAAATATATGAGACACCAAAGTCCATATAATAATAAAATGCAAAATCCTTGAAATCAGTGCAACCCCAGTGCTTAGATAGATGAGGCAAACATGTCTTCTTATCAGATCCAATAACCTATCAAGGTCTATATTTGCATCTGTGAGCTTTATTACCCCTCACATTAGGTGCAGATCATCTTAGCTTATCCAGCTTAGTCATGGGGAACCGTTGGTGAAAACGGGCCAGGGGTGATGATCACAGGATATCCACAGAAGGTGATCCAACCATTAATCATATGAGAAAAAGAAAAACTCATTGCGCAGAGTCCAAATTAAAAATGGGTAATTTATTAAAATACTACTTACAACAAAACTGAAATCGCAGGCATTTGGAAATACACTGTCCTAGCACTCTCACGAGTGCACTGATGTCACCACTAGTTCCTGCCCTTCTGAAATACATTTCATCTGAATATACTTTTTCAGAGAGGCATTAGGGGGAAAAGACAAACCAAAGTCAAACCAAAAAGCTCTTCCAATGGAACTTCTTAATAACTGGCTTGAGGAAATTAATACCTACCAATTTAAGTATCTCAAAATTACCAAAATAGCTCTGAAACAGATCATTGCAAAAACATCCAATCAGTGTTTTTATGAAAGAAAGTTCCATAGCACATGGACAATGGTTAAAGATAATATAAAAAATAATAATACCAGGGAAAAATGTGATACTGTAAGGCTAGGGGGAACAAATCTATATCACCCAGCTTTGACCATAATTCCCCTTATCCCATCTCTTATTTTCTTTGTTTCCCTTTTCTTAAACTTTTAGTTATGTTGCAGAATAGAATATCAGTGCCTTAATTTGCTTGCTCCAGGCCCACCAATTTCTGGGTAGTACCTTGGTGCAACCCTCGTGTTAGCCCCTACATCGCAATAGTATTGCTTTTGAAATGTCTAACTTCATGTAGACATAATAGGATTTTTTGTACTCACCGTAAAATCCTTTTCTCTGAAGTCCATGGACGGACACAGCTCCTTAAATCTTGACAAGTGGGTTATGTTCCCTGTTTACAGGAGAGGACTAGGCAGAAACATGTTAAATAGTTAAATACATGTTACATTAACAGAGTTGAACAGCCCCGCCCAGGGGGCGGTCCCTCCAGACATAACCCTCCTCACTGCAGCTTGCAGCCTCAGTTCGTAACAAGCAGTACAAACCTAAAAAGGAGGGGTGGGAGCTGTGTCCGTCCATGGACTTCAGAGAAAAGGATTTTACGGTGAGTACAAAAAATCCTATTTTCTCTTATCGTCCATGGACGGACACAGCTCCTTAAATCTTGACAAGTGGGACGTCCCC
This sequence comes from Rana temporaria, assembly GCF_905171775.1. Lineage (NCBI taxonomy): Eukaryota > Metazoa > Chordata > Amphibia > Anura > Ranidae > Rana > Rana temporaria. The sequence continues at coordinate 227,464,229 of NC_053493.1, forward strand.
AAGCAGTGTCAAAAAACGAGGGGTGGGAAATATATCAGTAAAAACAATTTTAACTTCACCCCAAAACAAGCAGAGCTCCTCAACGGAGGAGGTGCAACTTTAAACAGCCGCCGGCAAAAACTAGCGGCTGAAAAAAACATCATAAGATGCACTCACAGCAACCATGTAAATTCTGGAAAAAGCGTGAACGGACGAGCAAATCGCCGCCTCGCACACCTGTGAGACCGACGCATGATGTCGGGAAAAAAAAAACCCAGGAAGCACCAATTGCCCTGGTCGAAAGTGCCGTGACCGGAAAGGGGGGCCCGCCCTTAGGAGCATAGGCCTGTATGACGGCCTGCCCGATCCACCGAGAAATGGTGGTCGACGAGACCGCCAGGCCCTTTTGTGGACCAGACACCGACACAAAAGAGAGTCAGAAGCCCCGAAATGGAGCCGTAGTAGGCTGGTATACCCGCAAAGCGCGTACCACGCCTAAAGTATGAAAGGCCGAAACCTCCTTCGGAAGAAGGGAAGGTCGCGGGCGCACCATCACCTAATCCTTATGGGGGATCAAGCATGGCGGCTTGCAAGACAAGACCGCCAACTCAGAAACCCCTCTAACAGAGGTAAAGGCCACTAAAGGGGCCACCTTCTGAGATAGTGTCAAGAGAAAATCTCTCTGATGTTTCCAAAAGGAAGGTTCCTGAAGAACCGAGAGCACCAGAGTCAAAACTCATGGGGGAAGAGATGGGCCAAGAGGGGAAAGTATATGACAAACCCCTTGCACACAAAAAAAGGGGACCCACCAGGGAACGGGCCGCAAAAAGGCCACTAAAAGAACACAGCCAAGGCTGAAATCTGCCCCCAAACGGTGCTTTAAGCAATTTTTAGATCCAATCCAAGCTTTAAAAACAGCAGGACCCTGGACATTGGAAGTACGCCCGTGGACGTCACTCCATCCCTTCGCACCAAGAGAGGTGCGACGGTAGATCCTCCGGAAGAAGACTACGTGCCCTGTTGAGATGACCGAGTCAGACAGACCCTGGTCACCTAAAGTCTGGCTTCCAATAACCATGTTAAGCAAGTCAGTGACTGTACAACAGGAGGAAGTATGGGACCTTGAGACAGGAACCTCCTGCCCTGGCAATCGCCAGGGTGCCTCCGCTACCAGGCGCCCGATATCAGCTTACCAAGGACGCCGAGATTAATCTGGAGCGATTAGAATCATCGGGATCTCCTCAGCATCCACTCTGTGGAGCGGCCGAGGAAGCAACTACCATGGAGGAATGGCAAAAAATCACCGATACAGACAACACAGGGCCACCAGCGCAACTGACGCGTCTGTACAAGATCACTAGACCTGGCCACTAACTGACACCCTTGCGGCGGAGACAAGCTGCCAGGAGATCCATGCCATGTGAGGCTCACCTCCTGCAAGGGAGCCGAAACACCCCAAGCACAAAGACCAGTCGCCCTGGTCCAGCATCTGGCGACTCCAGTAGTCTGCCTGCCGGCATACCTGATGGTAGACTGAAGCCACGGCCGTGGCGTTGTCCGGCTGAAACCAGATTGGTCGACCACAAGGAGAAGCATAGCCTGATCGCCTAAAATAGTAGGACAATGAACAGTAGACAGCACCTGGTATTCCCAGGCGGTCTTCCACCAGGCACTAGCCAGGCCCGACCCTGGGAAGCTACCGAGACCAGACACATTCAAGGAGGTGTGGTCATAGGTCCACGCAAGTCCAGCGACTCAGGGCCGACTGGACCCCCCAGTTTTGTGAACCTCCAGGTTCACAACCCGTGAGCTGGCATTCGTCGTAAACACCGACCACTGGAAGGAAGGAACAACTTCCCGGACCGAAGAGTCGGGAATCTCTGTCACCAACTCAGAGAGACTCTGACTAGGTGGCGCACAGGAATCTAATGATTTCAGAGACAAGAGATTTTTACCACCTGGACAGTAGTTCCACTGGAAAACCAGGGTGTGGAACTGGGCATACAGTACCACCTTGAAGGAGGCTACCCACAGACCCTGAACCAGCAGGCGCCCGGAGAGAAGACCGATTGCGTGATGCCAATACCTTCTCCGCAGACTGAAGAGTCTGCAATTTCTCCAGGGGAAGAAGGACCTTTGCCACTGAGGAGTCTGGATCAACACTAGATACTCCAACGCTGAGTCGGAACCTAGCATGCCCATAATTTGAACCCTGGGTCGCACACATGTAGGGCAGGCTTGCTGCCACTGAGCTACACTTTCTGGCCTAAACGTTTAACATCCACCCGAATCTTCGGAGGGTCTGAATGGGAATAACCCATCCACTAGGTCGGAGACAGAAGCTGCTCTCAGAAGAAAGTCGTCAAAGTAGCCAATGAGGCAAAGCCTCGCTGTCCCAACAAAATTCAAATAAGTGCGCCCATGGTGCTGACGCCAGATCAAAAGGGAGGGCCACAGGCTGACAGAGACCCTTCTCTCATCACGAAGCACAGAAAAAAACACTGTGACATGTGCAAAACGGGACATGCATGTATGCGTCCCTGATGTCCGAGGACGTCAGGACATCCCCCGGATGAAGCGCAGCTACCACCGAACAAATGGATTCCATGCGGAACTACCCGACGTTCACAAAGGTATTTAGGGCCTGAGGCCCATAGAAAACCCCAAAGCTCTCGTCCTGCAGGAAAGGTAAAATTACCTTGCAGCTTAGCAAATCCCACACTGCCCAAGGCAGACCGACGTGCCGGGAGGGGAAGACACAAGGACAGAACTTTGTTCTGTGGATAGGAGGAAACCCTATCTAGTACTCCGAAGAGACCACCTCGCAGACCCACTAGTCGGAGAGCAGGGAGGTTTCACTGAATTGTGAACCTGCAAGCCGCCCCTCCCACCTAGAGACAGGGAGGGAAGGCTATATACATTGGCAGGATTTGGGTGCCGGCGTGATCGGCTTATGCACCCAGGGACAGATTAGTCCCCCAGCTGGGCCTTTGACAGCCTGGGAGGGTTGCCCCTAAATAATACACACACATAGTGTGTATGTATATTATGTAGGTGTATGCACACATGTCTTTGGAGGAAACCGGAGTACCCGGAGGAAACCCACACAGACACAGGGAGCGACAATGCAAGCTCCAGGCAGATTGGCGTCAGTGTGCAGATTGGCGTCAGTGTGCAGATTCGAACCAATGACTCTTTTGCTGCCAAGTAATGGAGTTAAGCACTACACCACCGTGTGCATAAAACCATTCTGAAACAGACGCCCTGGATAACAAGGGCGCAGCATTCAATGAAGCATCACAGACCTATATGAGGCCCTGGACCAGCTGGTCCGCTAGGCTAATAACCTCAGGAGAGAGTCGGTGCTCCTCCACTGTCTGGTGCAAAATGCTCACTCTGTGAGTTGTATACAGCACTAGGGGTCAGGACTACTCCAAGATGGCCGCCGAGCGTTCAGAACGCGGCCACAGGAAAAAGGCCAGCACAATGTAAGCTGCGCCATAGCGTGGCTACGACAAAATGGGCGCCAATGGGAGTTTTCAATGTAATTGAAAAATCTCCCAAAAAATAGCGCCAGCGACCACCGAGACCCCAGTGTAGTGGCCACAATAGGCCGCAAGCCAGACCCCAGCATGGTAAACATGGAACGGGTCAGTACTTCGGATCTTCTATCAGTCAGATCCATACAAGTAGGGGTTCCCGCCCGGCGGTGAGGGACTACAAAAGCCCTCAGTGGCTTTTCTCATTCCGCATCTCAGAAATTATCAAAGAAGGGCACAGAAGGAAAAAACCTACACAGCGGTCTGATTTGTGTGATCCAAAAAAGACCGAGCCCTCAGCGGAAACCCAGCTGCACTATGCAGCTTAGGAGAGTCCCTTGCAGCAGTAAAAAGCGCACCCATAAATGCCTTATTCTGCCTTTTTTTTTTTTTTTTTTTTTTTAACTAGGTACCTAGTCCATGGCTCCATAACAGAGCATTCCCCAGGGGATAACGGGGGAAGGGGGCACTCTTTTACCGCCCGCCCGCAGTCCACCCCCACCCTGGCACAAACTGTGTCCAGGACTAACAATAAAAACTCTGTGGGAATCACAGGTGCTAACACCTGCTGCCACCACCAGCATGTGGGGAAGGACCCAGATACTGACTCCAATATTTACATATAGTGTGTATTATAATATGCACACCTGTCCATACAAATAGACAAAAGCTCCTAGAGCCCTATTCAGGGCCTCTCACCCACTTGCTGCGCTGACCAGGGGTAACCAGGGGACTCCCTCAGGAGGAGACTGCACAGCGCTGCCTGTGAGGAAAAGAACCGTGAGGTAACTTTTGCAGGGACCTGTGTTTAAACAGGAAAAGCCTCATAGGGCTGTTTTATTTAAGGATAAGACACAGATACAGCATAAAAAGCAAAACCATTACAGGTGTCACCAATCAGTCAGCGTCTGCTGAAGTATAATCATAAACATCTGTGCTCATCACAGGGCTTTTTACCTCACAGGAAAGCCCAATACAAAAAAGAAAAAACACAGGCCAGATAACAGTCCCCTCAGGAAGGCCCCCTCCCCCCTGACAGCGGCAATGTTAGCAATGCAGCAAGGGAAAGGAGCAGGGAAGTAAGGGGAAGGGACCCCCGAACCCCAGGAATGCCCAGCTGTACCAACCCACCGAAGCAGGAGGGACTGTACTTACCCGTCCGAGCGAGGACTGGCTGACGCATTCCTGACAGACCTACAACCGCAATGGAGGTAGCTGTCGGCCCGGTCCACTGTGATTGAGGCAACACCACAGCTCAGTCATATGTGGACCTCGGAGCAAAGCTCACCGGCCACCTCAGGAGTCATGAGGTATGGCGTGGCAGACCAAGCCTCTTTGCAAAGGTGTGCCCACGCTTGCTGGTCGGACTGAGTAGACTACAAGGATCTATAATATCCAGCCTGTCTCTCAGCCAACAGTTGAAAGAAGATTCTTCAAGAAAAAGTAAAGTAAAATAAAATAAAATTTCTCCTCAGGGCGCTGGGCCCAAAGGGAGCCATACGTCCTTCTCCTTTGCTAGGCAGAACGAAACTGAGGCTGCAAGCTGCAGTGAGGAGGGTTATGTCTGGAGGGACCGCCCCCTGGGCGGGGCTGTTCAACTCTGTTAATGTAACATGTATTTAACTATTTAACATGTTTCTGCCTAGTCCTCTCCTGTAAACAGGGAACATAACCCACTTGTCAAGATTTAAGGAGCTGTGTCCGTCCATGGACGATAAGAGAAAATGGTTTTGTTATTATACTGCATATATTTGCATTTAATGAACCTGACCTCTGTAATCTTTGCTTTTTTATAAGTGATATGCCTTGGTGGACTGTAACATCCTTTCATTGTCTATAATTATGTGTGTGTTTATATGTGTTTATGTGTGTGTTTTATATCAATAAAAATGTATTGACAGAAAAGATATGTGAACTAATGAATAAAGCATTATTATGGGTGTAATATCTGCACTTATATGAGTTTAACTTCTAAAAAATCACCCATCATTTTAGGTTTTTATGACGTTATTAGCCATAAAGCATTTTTTAAATGGTTTCCATCTTTTTTTATGATCTAATGCTACACTTCTTTCTTTCTTATACAAAAGGAAGGAATGATTGGAGCAGACATTTAGATAATCAATAATGGGAACAGGCATACACATTCAGTTGAGCCACATGACATCCTTTGTCAGTATTCTGTTGAAGTAAACCTGTCACAGACTTAGACATTTTAAACTAAGTATATTTTGAAGAAAAATACATCATGTAAGGTTACCTTCACTGAAAATCCCATGAATCAATGTAAAATGAGAGTTACAGCCTGCAGATCTATGCTTTCATTTTGACTTTCATGTAAAGTTGTACTTTTTTGCATTCTTCCTACTGGATAATGAGAACCTTAGTCACATTAAGGGACTAAAACTGTGTGGGTGCCAGAACCATTTAAAGGGATAGCAGGAGAAGAGAGCTTCCATTCAACTGATGGAAAAACCATATATAAAATCCGGCAATCCCATTAAACCCTGTGTCAACATCATTGCAAAGCAATCCAAACCCTTTATAAACTGATTCCTGGCAATATATCTTTTGAAAAAGAAACGGTTATTTATATAACATTTTATTTTTTTTGCACTCTTTAGATCAACATATTTTTCTGTCACAACATGGGACACACATGCCCCCTGATTTTGATAATTTATTTCTGCCAGATAGTATATCTATCTAGACATGACAAAATATAGGGTGTTTTTTATATTTAAAATTTATGCTCAATGGATTATAATCCAGGTTACTACCATATTTTAGGTTAAAAATAAAAATGTTGACTCTATAGTTTTTTGGTTTTAACTCAAGTCTTCCTTTAATGCCACACTTGAGTTTCTGTGGACTGGGATCTATATCCCTGAACAATGTTTTGACATTACTTTCCAAGATGAGGTCTGGTTGTCCTTCGGTGACCATCTTGTTTTTGAACCGAGGCTTGGCCATCTCACTCACTATAAAGGCAGCCATCCATCCTGATACAGCAGTGGCCATATTAATGGATGGTCCGATTTGATCAGTGGAGACAGCTGTGCTCTTTCAGCTCCAGACAATATATAGTGGCTCGGTGACAGACATGTCTGTGATGTTACCACACCAGCTGAATCTGTTTAAATGCGGATCAATTTCCGGGAATCATTGAATTTTACATGCTGAATTTTATCTGGATTTCTGCAAGTTCTTAGCAACACTTCTTTTTAATAAAGCATCATACAGTTTTACACTATGTGGGCAATTTCTTTCTTCCCTTTGGGTTGTGATTTGGAATCGATCTGTACTGTCAGCTATGACATCATCCACTTCAACCTAAAACAAAGACAACCAATCGGTTCTTCTGTGTATTACCTACGTCTATCTAGGCTCTAATAATTTGAAGTCTAGAGTTCTGGTACGCAAGCATTTTATATGAGTCACAGTGGAGGTGGACTTGGGTGAGGTTTCTACCATTTATCTGCTCACCTATTGGACACTCATCAAGAGACTTTGTTTACTATCACTGTTTCTTTTGGAGCATAACATGAACTGTTTTATATACAGACATTTCTTCCTAATTTGATTGACTTTGATTACTTAGCACGGCAACTTATGTTATTTATTTTATTTATTTTTAAACCGCACCAAGAATGGTAGTTATCATGAATAAGAAGTCTTGTGTACTGGTGGCTGCTGTTTTCAGTTGAAATCTAATACCCTCTGCCTACAGATACCCTCACAGAGGTGATCTCTTTGTAAAATTATCACTTTTAATTGTAGGAACTTATAGTACTGCTTCTATAGTATGAATTCAGCACAAGGGTGGAAAGGGCAGGCATAGTTATCACTTAATGAGTGCCTGTCACAGGTGCAGCTGCTCATATTAACAATGACCATTTCTAAAGAATTCTCTGTAGACTCTGGTGTAAGGGAGATCTCTGGGGACTCTAACATAAGGGATGCTCTGGGAACCCTGATTTCAGAACTTTGATTTACAGGGAGGACGAGGGGACTCTAATGTAAGGAGAAACACTGTGGCCTCTGGTGTTAAGGTGAACTCTGATGTAAGGGGTGCTCTGAGAAACCTGATTTACCTTAGTGTACTCACTCAGAGGCAGGAGAGAGAAGGGTGATCATTCACTCACAGATAGGGATAGGTGGGGAGCTCACTGAATCCTTGGCAGTTAAAATCTCTCATCCAGATGTATCTGAGGCTGTTAAACTTCAAATTTCCAGGTCCTATTTTAATTTTCTGAGGCACAGCTCTGGGAATTGGAGGGTGGGCAGACACATAGCGGTAGGGGTGGGAGTATGAGGTGCAGATCGAGCCCTCTCTTCTCTCCCATCTGTGTTTGTGTATGTTGGGGGGTGGGGTTGTTAGTGCTGGCTTTGGACAGCATGAAAGAGAGTGTTAAGGAAGGTCCTGGTGAACGTAACGCGTACGGGGGAAGGAGCTACGTATGACGTCACCTGCTGCTGTCTTTGGGAAAAGTTATCCATGCTGGATTGTTGTGCCAGTTTTATTCTTTTAACATATGGATAGTTCTTTACTCGTATCTACAATACATTGTATATATTAGCAGAGAGCACTTAGATCTCTTTTTTTTATATACATGTTCGGGCGACATTGCTGAATCCTAGGAGATTGCATTTGATCTGGCGTATGTGTTTGATCATATAGAGATGCACGAGAGGCCCATGATCCATATTATTTCTGCCTGTTTGACCACCTGTTCACCCAGGGGTCCTTATCCTAAGGTGAGAGTGATTAGTTAGACTGAAGGTGGAGGGATTGTCACTCAATTGTTGACCTCTTCTACACTGGTGAAGGAATCTGTGGACATTGTGGATTCTGCTGTTTATCTTCTTTTTGGACTGTCATCTTATATAATATATGGGGGAGCTACCCTTATTAGTCTTTGGGAAAGGCTATCTGAATACAATGATAAGCTTTGCCTTTTTATTACACCCCCTTCACATAATACCCATTATATTAAAACATAAATATATTAACTTAATGATCTGATCTACAGTATATATCCACATTCTTATGGTGGGTCAAGCACCCCATATTGCATTAAAGAACCTGAAAAATAATAAAAATTTGCTAATTACAGTCCAAATATATAGTATATATATATATATATATATATATATATATATATATATATATATATATATATATATATATATAGAGTTGATCCAGTGTTTGCACAGATGGAAGTAAGTTTGGTATACACCCAGTGACTAAATCACAAGAAAGTGCTCCATAACCTTGTGGAAAACATGCTTACCAGATAGTAAGACAAATGAGCAGATGGCTTTAACCCAGCCAAGGCCTTTTATTTTGCAAGAAGACACAAACTGCGATGTAGTAGTTACAAGCTTCCTAGCACAGGTTAACGTTGACTCCACAAATGGTGATTATTTATAAACCCAAAAGGAAAGATATATACCATAGCGTAATATTGTCAAAATAAATGAAAGTACAATATATGCAGTTGCACTTGCAATATAAAAAACAGAAATTGTGTAGACAAATCAGCACTCAGTGAATGAATCACAATCAAGTGAACCAACACCACGCAGAGAGCCTCCTTACCAGATGACAAGCAAAAAATGCAGATATCACTAGACCAATAAATCCTCAGCTGGAGACAGGCATGGAACTAGTGGATGGATGGAGAGAAACTCCTGTCAGATAACCACGTACATCGTATGTCCTGTGGGTATTGATTGATATCAGCCCAAAGAGAGGATACGGGCAGCGTAACAATAAAAGCCCAATCAGGATTGGTCTACCAACTTATATTTATTTTTATGCCTTGATAAAAGATAACACAAGGTTCCCACAAAGTAGAGACGTAAAGATTTTCAAGAAGGGGATAAAGCTTGTCTACAAAAATGTTTACTCTATTTGATGACAAAACATATCTACATAAACCTTTTTCAGGATTTTAACAAACAAATATCATATCTCCTAAACACTAGTTCACTTTCTTTAAATCACAAACTATTAGAAAGTTTATCTAACCTATATCACCCACTGCTAACATTGGGCCGGATTCAGATACAAGATACGACGTTGTATCTCCAGATACGCCATCGTATCTATGCGTCTGATTCAGAGAATCAGTTACGCATAGATTTCCCTAAGATCTGACCGGCGTAAGTGTCTTACACGGTCATATCTTAGGCTGCATATTTACGCTGGCCGCTAGGTGGCGCTTCCGTATAGTTACGCAAGGAATATGCTAATTAGGTATTTACGCCGATTCAGAAACGTACGTCTGGCCGGCGCATTTTTTCACGTTGTTTACGTTAGGCTTTTCCCAGTGTAAAGTTACCCCTGCTATATGAGGTGTAGCTAATGTTAAGTATGGACGTCGTTCCCGCGCCGAGTTTTGAAAATTTTACGTCGTTTGAGTAAGTTGTTCGCGAATAGGGCTTTGCGTAAGTTACGTTCACGTCGAAACCAATGAGGCTTTGCGGCATTATTTCGAGCATGCACACTGGGATTCTTTCACGAACGGCGCATGCGCCGTTCACAAAAAATGTAAAATACGCGGGGTCATCTTAAATTTAAATAAAACACGCCCACAACATCCCCATTTGAATTAAGCGGGCTTACGCCTCCACACATATGTTACGCCGCCGTAACTAAGGGCGCAAGTTCTTTCTGCATACAGAACTTGCGCCAAAAGTTACGGCAGCGTACCGTATCGCAGATACGTTATGCCAGCAGATAGATAGAGAAATCTATCTGAATCCGGCCCACAGTCTGCAAAATGTTTAGAGTGCCCTAACATCATCAACTAGGTAAAGATTTCCCTACCACAGATATTGCTGAGACATTATTATTATTATTATTATTATTATGAATTATTATTCAAAACTGCCACATCTTGCATGTCCAGCATATTTGAAGGGAAACACAATTTAAAATAAAGCTTATGTTCCTTGTTGCTTTATTGACAAGTGCAGTGGACAAAGGCAGACCATGTTGCCAAAATGTGGACAAAGTAGGCCATTTCCATTTTATTGCCTCTGGTCCTTCTTTAAAAACAATCTAAATTCTGGAGGCAAGTGAGACTTTATATTGACTCCATAACACAAGACATACAACCTAATGACCCCCAACTCCTCCTCTTTGGCTTTGGACAACTACATCCGAGACAAAGATGAGGTGTGCAGACTTGGAATGGAAACATATCTGCTTGTTATCAGCTAGGAGGGGCACAGTCCATAAATGCAGTACTGCTTTATGGTACTTCTATAAAACAAAATACTTTATAAATACAGTACTTTTTATAGTACCCACTATACAGTATCAGATGTTAAAAATGATCTTCAACACATATTTCTGAATTAAAAACTAGGTGCCAACCTTAATTTAAATTCACAATCTCCCCACTTCTTTAAGAGATTTAGAGGCAATTTTGGGGTTCCTATTCTTCAGCAGGGACAGGGAAGCCTGTCAGAGTTGATGGGAAGATGAATAGAGCCAAATATAGGGTAATCTTAGAAGAAAACCTGTTACACACGACCGAACATGTCTGCTGAAACTGGTCCGCAGATCAGTTTCAGAGGACAGATCTGACCGTGTGTACAGCCTAGCAGACAGGTTTCCAGCAGACAAAAGTTTTAAAGCAGGCTTTAAAACTTGTCGGCTGGAAACCCGTCCGTCCGACATGTCCGCTGGTTAGTACACCTAACCAGCGGACAAAAATCTCCCGCATGCGTCAAATGGATTTGACGCATGCGTGGAAGTATTTTACTTCCTGGTTTGCGGACGTGGCGGTGTCAACATCACCGCCACGTCACCGTGCTGTCTGTCCGCAGGGATTTCGGTTTGATGGTATGTACAACCATCAGACCGAAATCTCCGAGCGGACATGTCCGATGAAAACGGTCCGCGGACCATTTTCATCGGACATGTCCCCTCGTCTGTACGGGGCCTGAGAGTTTGCAAAAGACTTTAAACTGGGGCAAGCCCTAGGGCAGCCAGCCACCCGCCCCCTTGTCATATTTAGCTGAGCATCCTCTATGTTGGTAAATCAGACTCTCACATCTCAAAGTCATGCCCATATGTTCTATCCAGGTCTGAGTGGTAGGGGGGTTCTGAGACTTCCAGGCAAGTAAGATAAGTTTGCGGGCCTGTAAAAGGGGATCTGGAGACAGCCTCCCTAATGTATGCATTCTCTACAACTTCATGTATTACTGTATACCTAGGACAGTGTTAGTTAAATTTGAAAAGTGGTACAAATGGTAGTGACTATGGTATCATAATATCTGTGAAGTTTGCCACAACATGTGTATAAAGTCTCCATGCTCCATACAACACCTTCAGCAAATTTGATCTGGTTGTAAGCCAGCTTTATAAAGTTTAAGGGTGGTACAGTGCACCCTAAGTAAAATATAGAATTGTCAAAGCCCCTACGACACATTCATAGAGCAAAAGAGTACCAGTTCTAGAGTTGATTCCCATTGATCCCCTGACAGAATACCCTCATTGGTCTCTGACCTCTCCCGTGCTAAGCAAGGATAATCCTCTGGATAGTTGGCAATGACCATATTATAACATCTAGAAATAAAACCTTTAGTAGAGGACAACTGCTACAGTACGTCAAATTGAAAATACGAGTCAGGGACAGGCCGGGAAAAAACAAGAGATTTTTGGGCCTGAAATACCCGTTGCAGTTGTAAAATACATATTGGATGGTAATCTGAACTGGGACTGCAGTTGAGCTAATGTTAACAATTTGCCTCCTCTAAAAAATATGACGCAAATGTGTGATTCCATAGGTATGCCACTTAGCTGCATATTGCAATTTAACCAGTTCTGGGTAGGAATGATTCTTCCAGATAGGATTCAACTTGATATAGCCCGGGACATGTTGGAGCTGTTTCACCATGGCCCATATTTTATGCATAAGGCTGTACATGGGGAACACCTTATTGGATTTGGAGAGGAGCGGGACCTCCAAACCTTCAAGGAGAGAGTTGTATCCAGTAAAGTAAACAATTGCAGTTGCAGTCTCTGTAGCTTCCTCCCCCTCATATTCCAGATTCCATGTACTGGAGTTGGGCCACCAAGTAGTACAGCCATGGGTTCGGAAAGGCTAAGTCACCCCTATGTTTACATTGTCACAATTGTTTGAGCCAAATTCTAGGGGTTCCGTTTTCCATAGCAAAGCATGGAATATTGAGTTCACTGTCGAAAAAAATAATAATTGTGTATTATGTAAAAAGCAGAGAAGTTAAGGTATTGATATAATTTTAACCAAATTGGCTCTACTGACTACAGAGAGTTGTAATCTATTCCAGAGCTTTACCTTATCCCTGAACCTTGGGAGTAGTGGTAAATTATACAAATGACAGTAGTCTGGTAAGATGAAAGAGATCACAATCCACAGGTATTTAAAGGCAGTCACCAATAGTACCAGGCAGAAGAATGCCAAGTGTGGGTTTATAGATTGGTCAAGCTGCAATAGGGCAGCCCGAAAACCAAGATGTTCATGACCCATAAATACATCCATTTGACACTGTCAAATGTTTTTCTAATGTCAAGTGAAAGTAGGGCTCTCGAACAGTGTTGTCTACATAATAATAAACAGTTTCGGAGGCTAACCACTGTTGACTCATTTGGCATGAAGCATCCTAGTCCGGGTGGACTACGCTAGTGATAACCTTTTTCACTCTCCTTGCTAGCACCTAGTCCAGTATTTTAACATCATATTGAAATAAAGAAAATAGACTATTAGAGTTATGGTTTGTGAAAGGTTTATAAGGTTTAAGGAGCAGGATGATGTTGGCTCTGGACATGGACGCTGGTAGCCATTGTTTGAATGCCTGGTTTTAGATCTCTAGCAGTCTCAGTAGTAGTAGTAGTTCTGCATACTGCTTATTAGGGATGAGCCCGATGTTCGAGTCGAACGTAAGTTTGACTTGAACATCGGGTGTTCGCTTGTTCGCTGAATAGCAAACAATTTGCAGAGTTTGCGGCAAATTTAAAAGCCGCGGAACACCCTTTAAAAGTCTATAGGAGAAATCAAAAGTGTTCATTTTAAAGGTTATAATGCAAGTTATTGTCATAAAAAGTGTTTGGGGACCTGGGCCCTGCCACAGGGGACATGTATCAATGCAATTTTTTTTTTAAATGGCAGTTTTTTCGGGAGCAGTGATTTCAATAATGCTTAAAGTGATACAATAAAAGTGAAATATTCCTTTCAATTTCGTACCTGGGGGTGTCTATAGTATGCCTATAAAGTAGCATATTTTTCCCGTGTTTAGAACAATCCCTGCACAAAATGAAATTTCTAAAGGAAAAAAAGTAACTTAAAACTACTTGCGGCTATAATGAATTGTCAGGTTGGGTTCAAAGTCTTTAAAAAAAACGGCATGGGTTCCCCCCAGTCAATTACTAGGCCCTTTGGGTCTGGTATGAATATTAAGAGGAACCCCGAACCAAAACCCAGAACCAAAATGTAAAAAGAAAAATGCGTGGGGGTACCCCCAAATTCCATACCATGCCCTTGGTATGGATATTAAGGTGAACCCTGCGCCATTTTTCTTTTTTTAAATGGCATAGGGGTCCCCCTCAAAATCAATACCAGGCCCTTCAGGATGACCCCATGTTGATGGGGACAAGGCCCTCATCCTCATCCCCACAATCCTTGCCCGGTGGTTTGGGGGTCTGCGGGTGGTGGGCTTATCTGATCTGGAAGCGCCCTTTAACAAACAGGACTCCCAGATCCTGCCCCTATGTGAATTGTTAATGGGGTACATTGTACCCCTACCATTTCATCCCAAAATGTGACAAAAATTGTAAAAAAAACACACACAAGAACTTTAATAAAAAAAAAAGAAAATCCAGCAATGTAATCCTTCCACGACCCGACAATACACGCCGCCATGATCAATTCCGCCTCCATTAGAGACGCCCACCAAATAACACGAGACTCGCTGTGACAGCTCTTAAATAGCCAAGGGCAGGGCCACCCGTGACGTGCGCATGTGACCCCCCCTCTGACGCAACAGGGGTTTCCGGCGGTTTCCCCATGGTGACCCCGCCCCCCTATGACACAACTGGGGGTTTCCCGTTGCATCAGAGGGGGGCTGTGTCACCCGTGGAACCACAGGGAAACCGCCAGAAACCCCCATTGCATCAGAGGGGGCGGCGTCTCACGCACACATCACGGGTGGCCCTGCTCTCGGCTCTTTAAGAGCTGTCACAATGAGTCTCGCGTCATTTGGGGGGGGCATCTCCCATGGAGGCAGAATCGATCGTAGCAGCATGTATCGTTGGGTTGTGGAAGAATTATATCGCTGGATTTTTTTTATTATTATTAAAGGACTTGTCCCAAGCTGTGTGTGTTTATTTTTTATTTTTGATGCTTTTCTTGGGTGAAATAGTAGGGGTACAATGTACCCCATTACCAATTCACATAGGGGAGGCAAGATCTGGGGGTCCCCTTTCAGATTCCAATAATCCCCCTGCCCACAGACCCCCCACAACCACCAGGCAAGGGTTGTGTGGATAAGGTCCTTGTCCCCATCAATATGTGGCAGGCATGTGGCCTGGTATGGTTCAGGAGGGGGGCTCTCTCTCATCCCAATACTCTCCCCAATACTTAAGCGAGAAAATAAAACCTTACGTCACCAAGCGCATGCTCCGATCAACCAACCAAAACCTTCTCCAAATTCCTAAATCCCGCTACAAATCGAAGGGAGAACGCAGATTTTCGGTCCAAGGACCTCAGCTCTGGAATGCTTTACCCACTACCATCCGCTTGGAGGAAAACCATCGGGCCTTTAGGAAAAAACTGAAGACCCACCTCTTCTGAAGGACTGGTACGACTCTGGATGTCAAGCGCCTTGAGACGATTAAGTTCGCATTTGCTGTGCTATATAAGTCACTCACTCACTCATCCCCCCCAGGTTGTGTGCTCAGATAAGTTTGGCGCAGGGTTCCCCTTAAAATCCATACCAGACCTGAAGGGTCTGGTATGGAATTTGGCGGATCCCCACGCATTTTTTTTTACATTTTGGTTCAGGGTTTTCGCTTAATATTCATACCAGGCCTAAAGGGCCTGGTAATAGCCTGGGGGACCAATGCCGGCTTTTTCAATTACTTTTATCTGTTTTGCCGGGAAACAAAAATTCATTAAAGCCACAAAATGTTCTGTTCTAAACACAGGTAAACAATGCTACTTTACAGGCATACTATAGACACCCCCAAGGTACGAAATTTAAAGGGATATTTCACTTTTTATTGTTGTTTCCTTTAAAGCATTATTAAAATCACTGCTCCCGAAAAAACAACTGTTTTAAAAACTTTTGTTTGTATTGATACATGTCCCCAAACACTTTTTATGACAATAACTTGCATATTAACCTTTAAAATGAGCACTTTTGATTTTTCATGTTTCATAGACTTTAACGGTGTTCGCATGTTCAAAAAAATGTTTTTCCTGTTTGCATGTTCTGCTGCAAACCGAACCGGGGGGTGTTCAGCTCATCCCTACTGCTTATACACTACTATGGAGAGACCATCACTCCCCAATGCTTTGCAAATAGGAAAATAACTGGTTACAGTCTGAATTTTCGCAAGTTTATGGGTGCATCTAAGAAAACCCTTTGGGAGTCAGAGAGTTTCAGTAGAGTTATAGACTGGTAATATTGTGAGATATTTTCTAGTGTATATGTGAACTTTAGTTTGATATAGACCAGAAAAAGGCGGGACAATATGGCAAAGAGAAGTACGTACATTTTTGGACTATCTTTCTAACCTCCACCTAGAAAGATCTCAGTAAGTGGCAGAATATATGCAGAACTGAACCCTTAGCCTTTCCGACACCTCCAGCAGACGTTTCAAGAAATTGTATATGTATTTTTTTTTATACCATTTGGATAATAAGGTTAGATTTAAGTCCCCTTCCTGTTTGGTCAAGAAAGGGGGGTAAGTGACAGACTGGGAATTTACCCAGACAGAGGAAACCTGTTTTCAGATATGATGAATAGCAGGTTATAACACTTTTTAGCAAATAAGGGTACAATAACAACTGGGACAGGTTTTTTACCTTGCTCTACTGACTGGTATTTCTGAGGGTGGTTATGCAGCAGATGTATACTGTAGATTTATAGCTATAATTTCTTCTAATTGGCTGTGGACTATATTATAGGACCCTACATTTGTTTTAATGTGAATGTCCTTTAGAGTCCAAGCTAAACTTCTTTAGACTCTTTATTAAATAGAGTCATCATGGATTTATTCTATGGGAATTATAAAATATTCATCATTTATTGAACATTTAGAAACATTACTTAACTTCCTTCTTTTGTGTTCCTGAATTGATTTCCAATCTCAAATACTTGTGAGGTGTGTCGGGAAAACCTTTTTGACCTCCTATTCAAGGACATGGTTTACCAACTAAAATCCTATGTACAGGATACAAGACATGTCCTTTCAAAGTTAGAATCCCTAACAGTGGAGGAAGATGTGTGGTTAGTAGGCATCGACATAGAGTCTCTCTATACATCTATCCCCCACTCTTGTGGTATCAAAGCTGTCAAAACCTTCCTTGACCAACACTTTTCCGCAATGTCACACCAAAATGAGTTCCTTGTGGACCTTCTCCAATTTGCATTAGCCAATAATTTCTTTCAGTTCGCCTCACAATACTTCCAGCAGATCAAAGGAACCTCTATGGGAGCTGCCTGGGCTCCCGCCTATGCCTGCCTGCATTTGGGGCTGTGGGAGGAGGAAGATGTTTTTACACTGCCAGAATATCATGACCATGTACGGACCTGGCTAAGGTACATAGATGACATTTTTGTCATATGGGCAGGTGACATCGACTCCTTCCACAGCTTCATCGGTAGGCTAAATGTCAACGAGCGGAACATTCATTTAACCCACACGATAGACAGGAATGTAATTCCCTTCCTTGATCTCAAAATTGGCCTCAAGGAAGGTAGAATCGTCACGTGCACCTACCGCAAAGAGACAGCGGCAAATACTTTGCTCCAGGCAGACAGCCACCACCCACCGTGGCAAAAAAACAGCATCCCCATAGGGGAATTTATCAGGATAAAACGAAATTGCTCTGATAAATCTAACTATGAGTCTGAAAGTAAGGAACTCTATAAAAGATTTAGGGAAAGAGGATATTCACACAAACAGATTAGACATGCCAGGAAGAAAGCAGCCCAACGAGATAGGAGCAGTCTTCTCACCACGAAACCCAAGATGTTAGTATCGGATAACAAGGACTCTAACCCCGTGAGGCTTATTACCACATACGGCCCACAATGGGAAAATGTGAGACAACTATTGGAAAAACACTGGGGTGTACTAGCCGGAAATAGGGTGCTCGCGAAAATTGTAGGCACAAGTCCTAAAATGGTAGCACGTAGGACCAAAAACCTGGGGGATCTCCTGGTCCATTCTGAATTCACCAAACAACCACAGTTCTCCTGGCTATCGGAATATCCACGTAGTACCGGTATGTTCCCGTGCTCCAAGTGCCAGATCTGCCCATATGTGGACAGAACCAAAAATTTCTGCGATGCTAAGGGTGAGAGGACCTTTGAAATTAAAGGGCTCATAAATTGTGCGACGGAAAGGGTTATCTATATGCTCACCTGCCCCTGCCCTAAGATATACGTGGGCAAAACTAAGAGACAGCTCAGGACAAGGATAGGCGAACATTTAAGGGACATTAAAAATGAGGAAAGGGAGGAAGAAAAACGAAAAAAGGTAGGATATACTGAAAAATACCGTGAAAGCCCACTAGCAAGGCATTTCTTGAAATACCATGGAGGCAGACCCGACGGTCTTCTGGTTAAAGGCATATACACACTAAGGCTACCTGCAAGACGAGGTGATTTTGACAAAGTATTACACCAGAAAGAAAAATGGTGGATATACACTTTGAAAGCTTTAGCGCCCCTCGGTATCAACACCGAATTAAGTATGCAACCGTTCCTCTAAATGTACGTCTCCAGCACTGTCCCCCCCTTAATAAGTCCCCTCATCCCTCTCTTCAGACCTTCCTGATATTTCTAATCTCTCGCAACACACTATACCACTATCAATAGGCATCACAGCAGCCCGGGCCCATTTCATGTGTCCGCAATCCTGCCAGTCCTAGATTAACTATATCTCCCACCTATTGAATGTGTGTACATATTTCTCTTTAAAAATCATTGCTCTAAACTTACAGCATAACGCGGGCTATTAATAGTCCATACCCTTGGTATCAGAATGTATTCTTCGCATAATATGCAATCACTGTTTAATGTTGTCTTATGTCAATGGCCCCCCATCAAATAGATCTTAGTTAGCACTATATTATTGTTTGTGGGAACAAATCAATCTCCCTCTATTAATGCTGCCTCTAATGGGATTTCGTTTGCCAAGAACTCTGATAACATACCAGTGACTAAAGTGAGACAATGACACTAACTCGGCTTCCTATCAGCATACCATCAAGGAACCTATCAGTCTTTACAAACTACAGGAGACTAAATCAACAAACACTCAGAGATGAAACTTTGAACGTACAGTTCAGGAATGTGGGCGTGCATGGCATCATGCTTAAAAAGGAGTGATGCACGGCCCCTTACCAAGCGTCCAGACGAAGCTACGCAAGTCATTTGCGAAACGCGTTGACGTCACACGCTCAGACGTCGGACACACACACACCCCTTACCAGCTGGGACCAGGTGTGGGAGGGAGCGCTAAACCCGACAAGAAACCGATGATATCATCGTCAGCCTGCTGCATACCAGCACGTACACACGCTAGTACACCAGCACTCCAGACAATCTGATCCAGTGTCACGGAGATATTGATCTATATGAGGGTTATCCCTCGAGACGGTACCTTTTCACAAGGTGTATACAGTGTTTGATCGTGCTACTCAAAGCCCTATTAAGGAGCCATATATATGATCTATATATGTAGGATAAATCCTCTCAAAAGATATGGAGAATCTCCAACACAGCCCATCAACTCTAAACACGTGGATGTGGTAAGATCGTTCCACTAATTACTGTTTCAACACTAAACTGCCTTGATTTGAACTGGTTGCATCTTGAACTACACTTCAGAGTTGTACCTCTTTCCAGGAACGATATTGTGTCCAGTTACATCTATGATCTACGAGCGAGACTACCCAGAAATATGACCTAGCGGTCTACTATTTATTATGCTATAAACAGTTTTGTTTCTAGTCTCATTCGCTACTTTTGAGGACACTCTCATTTTTATTGCTGATAGGTCTATAGCTCTCCAATCATAGGATATTTTCCTCCCCATTTACGGGCCCTGACATTTGATGTATGCACAGACCATCACCAATGGAATTTATCCTATCACAGAAAATATCAATCACATAAGGTGGTTTTCTTGGGTAGTTAGCTGCTCCCCCCTCCCTGCAGTGTCACCTCTGTGGTTTGCTCACCATTTATTTGGCTATGCCAATACAAATATGTTTATAACCTTTTCATTAAATTAACTAATAAGGGAATTTCCCCGGTGAGTCACCACAGAAGTGATACTTTTTGTGTCCGGACTGTCTGAGTCTTATTGTTATATGTCTGTTATTGTTTTACGTTTGTTTGTCTGATAACTTCATAACCGCTATTGCGGGAGCTTCTTGTTTCATCAAATAGCTCTGCCACATTTTCAATTTGTATTTACAGTTGATCGATTTTAATCATGTTATGTAACTAATTAATAATTCATTAAATTTAATATTTTTGCATAAATTGAGTATAGTCCGTATTTTGCCTACAGTAGCCTCTCGCCCAGAGGTGACCTTACCCTTTAGGGTCACCGTCTGGGCATTTTGTATATATTTTCAGTTGGTCTTTTGGCTATGGCAAAAACCCTTTAAATTTTAGGGTGGTCTTCTCTGCATTATTGGTTACTTCATACAATAGGTCAGTGCATGGGACACTTTTCTTTTTCTATTTTGTGGTTATGCAGCAGATGTATACTGTAGATTTATAGCTATAATTTCTTCTAATTGGCTGTGGACTATATTATAGGACCCTACATTTGTTTTAATGTGAATGTCCTTTAGAGTCCAAGCTAAACTTCTTTAGACTCTTTATTAAATAGAGTCATCATGGATTTATTCTATGGGAATTATAAAATATTCATCATTTATTGAACATTTAGAAACATTACTTAACTTCCTTCTTTTGTGTTCCTGAATTGATTTCCAATCTCAAATACTTGTGAGGTGTGTCGGGAAAACCTTTTTACATGATATGATCATCAAGATGCCTGTATGAGTGCTAAATGGAAAATAATTGAAACATTCACATTAACCTAATGATAAAAATGCATTACACAAACTGTTTTGAAAATAACTGCTGATACTGTATATTATAAATTTGAAATGAAACTAAGATACACATATATTCTTCTGTTATGTATATGTATGTCTACGTTAGGACTTTACATTTGTCAGCAGTAATAGTTGTTGGAATAATACTTACATCTAATAAAATAAATTTGCAGCTTTAGAAGCTTATGCAACCCATTAAACTGCTAGATTAATATACTGGTCCATTAAATCCTATAAAGTAGTATCATTCTGCTGACAAAACTGAATGATCATTTACTGTGCTTCATAATTCACATTGACTGTTGATTTTGCTTATGTTACACTTAAAAAAAGCTCATAAATTCACTAAGAAGTTCAAGAAGTTAATGTGAAAAACTAAAATACAATATTGGTTATTTTACAAAAACCTGACTGTTTTATAATGTGATACAACAAAGAATAGGTTTTACTGTGGAAAAAATATATGGCATGTATTATTCACATGAGATCTTGATAGGCCTACAGGTAAAACAATAAAATTGATTATCATTTTACAAAGCTGCACAGATGTTAAATATCTTCTGGGACCCCTTGACTGCATAGGCTATTTTTTAGTTTTTAAAAATACTTTCTTGCTGATAGATAGGCACCATATTAAGTGCTCACTCTGTACCACTCTGTGCAGGTACTTAAAGCGGAAGTCCGCCTGCCCCTTTAAAAATTAAAGGTCAGCAGCAATACTGTATGTGTCATTCACACAAGCACTGGATGTTTGTCCACCTGAATATACTGTTGCCCTTTTTTACTGTTGCTAATTGTTTGTAAATATTTTCTTGCACTGTTTTTCTTTTCTTTCATAAAAACAATGTTTCAGGCTTCCGGTTCCAGCATTTCATGGTGCAGAGGGGAGCGTTGCAGACTCCTGCTGAGCCCGCTGCTAAATACACATAAACCACTCTAGAGGCTTCTACCACTGCCAACTCAACTGCTGACACATCAGGGAGCCTCTAAGGACCACTTTAGCCTCTAAGAATGCTCCTATTCCCAATATCACACTGTGACAGGTCAGTTAAAACCTTATAAGCAGCCATCAGATATCGCTATGGCCGACACACCCATGGCAGGCAGCCACACAGAGGAGAGTTTTTGCCTCCCATCTAGCTGACACAGAGTGTACTGTTGCAGCTCTTGCAGAATCTGCTGGTCATACCTATGTCCCCATTGCTGAAGCAGTAGCTGCAATCCTTACATCCACCATAGTCTCAGCTGTGGAAACTGTTGTTTCCCAAGGCATTGCCCAGTTCTGTAAGGAACTTGGAGCACAGTTACACTGCATACAGAAAACAGAGCAGAAAGTGTGCTTTCTTGAGAAGAAGATTCAACAAACTGCCAAAGATATACATACACATGAGGAGCCCCTACAGTTTCTGAAAGATAAAATTGATGATTTTGGAAAAAAAGATATAAGAGGAACAACTTCAGAATTATAGGTTTTTCAAAATCTTTCAAGCCTGATTCCTTTTTGTCACTAAGTTCCTCTACCATTCCTTATGTGCTAGAAATAGGTGCATGCTGTCAAGTGGAACAAGCGCACAGAATAGGACCAAAAAACAGAAGTCTGCAAGACAAGTCATCGTTAGCTTCTTGAATTATGTGGATAAACAGATGATACTACAAATGTTCAGACACCTTGCAAATAGAAGATTAGGATATCTTTTTTATATATTCTTTATTTATATTTCAAAGAGGATACATCTGACAGTACATTATATGTCTTCCATTGTATTTCCAAAACAAGGTACATTTCTTATCTCATTACATTCTTTAATCCTATTTTTAATCACCTCCCTCACCTCTACTTTTTATTATCATTACTTTGCAATCTATGTATTCCTATATGTGTACTTTCGTAGGGGACACTGTATTGTGCCCCTCTGTCTCCTAGGTATAGAAAGGAAGATTAAGATATCTTACTATTTGCTGACTATTCAGCAGAATAGCCCCACAAACCTAAAGCTTTTTCTCCTGTCTCTACCACTTTTTTTCAACGTATCAATTTCACACTTGCCTACCCTGTTGTCCTTCACATGACAATGCCAGAAGGTGAGTGGCTGATATTTCACCTGCCCTTGGAAGCAAAACAGTTTCTAAACTCTTTCAACTTACACTCTGAGGATGTTACTTCACAGGGCCAAAAGGTGGCCCTGTCCTGCAAAGCTCAGTACAGCCCCAACAAGTAAACCTTCAAGAAGGTCAGGTAAAGATCTTCTTCCAGTCATCAGATGATCACTTGTTACACTGCCTCTATGATTGAATGAGGGGAGACTACTCTAACCGGTGAATGAGTATGTACCGTACATAAGATATAGGTATATGGTTATATACCTTTGATATAATGTAGATATAGGATAAAGGTCTATCAAACTGTAATTTAAGGCAGACAGTTGCACCTTTATCCAATGCATCTTTCATTTGTTAATGTGGCTGATTAAATTATAATGTTACTTGTATTTAATTTCTGTTTAGATCTGTAGTAGTGGCGTATAGTGAGATCTTATCTGTTTTATACTGTATGTATAACTTTGTCTGCAGGAATCCTTAGTTCCAAAGTGAAAGGGGATGCTCTACCCAACCACATGGTTGGTCTAGGGCCTATGCTTTAAACAGTGCCTGGTACACTCTCCTTCCAACTAGCAGTAGCTAAGGGCTTGAGGGAATTCTTGCTTGCATGTCTTCCCATGTAAAAAAAAATGAAGCTGCAAATGTATATAGTTTTATGGAAAGGATGTTCCTTTCCCTTCCAAGGGCCCTATATAGAACCCCTCTTCTGGTCATTGGGTTCCCCCATTTTCTAGATACCCCATATTAAACACAGGTCACCTGTTATTTCCTTACTGCCTACAGAGTTGGTTATTTACAGGTAACAAATCTTTCTTACTAATACATAACTACCTTTCCCTATGGCCATCGTAAAAATAGTATCTTGGAATGTCAAGGGCCTACACTCTCCCCCTAAACACATTACGATATTACTCCACCTCAAACAATTAAAGACATATTTTTCCTTATTACAAGGGACTCATTTGCCAGCCTCTGATTTATATCGCCTGAAAAACTGAGTGAGTGAAGCAATAGGGCCCCCTGCAGTAGGCTGGAAAGCAGGAGTTATCATATTGCTACAATAAATTCTACCATGCACTATACATTCGGCTACCTGATACGAACTAGGACGCAAAGTTTCCTTACAGGTACGATTCCCCTCATGTGATATACAAATTTCTAAATGATACGCACCCAACTCCCCTAGCACAACCTTTTTAAAAACAAGGCCAAATGCAACACCCAATGCCACTGCACATAGTAGGGGGTGATTTTATACACAGTAATGCATCCAGGTGAAGACCGTAGATCTCACAATTGCAAATATGCTAAGTCAGATAAACTATTTTCCCTAAGGAAGCCCCACTGTCATCCATGATGTCAGCACTGAATATGTTAGACTCTTGTCATTTTAGTCATCCGAAAGGCAGGGAGTATACCTTCTACTCCCCTTCACATGACTCATTGGTCAGACTAGACTACTTTACCTGCTCCTTCTCACTACTATCTGGGATTCTGATATACATGAGCTTGTTATTTCAGATCATTCCCCATATCTTTAACCCTGGATGTCCTGCAGTCGAGCATCAACCCCCAAATTATGGAAGTTCCCCACATATATAGCCCGAAATGAAAACTTTTTACAACACATATGCACAGCCTGGACAAATTACAGTATGTAACATAATCAGGAACACACAAATGACCCGATACTATTTTGGTAAGCAGGTAAGTCTGCCCTTCTGGGCAAGCTGATAGCATACGGAACCCCTTTAAAAAAAACTCAAAACAAAATTACAAACAGTTCAGTGAAACGCTCCACTGGGAACAACGTAATTTGGTCAGCTCTGACTTGCTGGAGCATAAGAAAGCCTGGCATAGAGCCAAACGTCAATTCGACCTGTAGGCTGAACAGCAAGAAAAGATAAAACGATCATACTTGGAAGTGCAACTACATAAATTTGGTAACAAGTTGGGCAAACTGCTGTGTAGGCTAAAGGCCCATACTGTATAAACCAACCCATATCTTGGCTGGTCATACTTACCCAGTCATTTTTATAGATTACTCAAACTCTGAAAGCCTATCATACTACCATAAACTCTGAGGACTCTATTTTTGTACGGCTTAACACTTCCCAATCGTACAATGTCAGAAACTTGACAATCTTAATGCTCTTATATCCATTAATAAAATACTCGCCACAAATAAATTATTAGCAAACCATAAAGACCCAGGTCCAGATGGCTATACTGTCAAGTTTTATAAGGCAGCCAGTGAAACATTTCTACCCAGCCTTCTATCCTTGTACAATGAAATATGGGAGGGAAATAGGTACATGACCATTGGATACCAGGTGTATATTAAACTTCTCACCAAGAAGGGAAAACATCCTACACTGCTAGACAAATCTTGTTATTAAATATAAATGCCCAAATCATTTTCTAAAATCTTTGCATCGATGCTGACACCTATCCTCCCCTCTCTTATCCATCCCACACAGGCATGCTTTGGCAGGGGTTGCTCTGCAACCTCTAATATCCATACAGTCTTAATCGCTCTTGACTATTGCAAAACACATGCCTCTAAGAAACTAGCTATCATGATCCTAGATCTAGAAAAAGGATTTGACAATGTTAACCTTCATTAGCTTTTCCTAGTCTTGATAACATTTGGCTTCACTGGCTATATTTCTCCAGTGGAATTCCTCTGTTCCATGGATGCTATCCCATGGACATGCATTATCACATTGTCATGTGTGTCAGGCACTATACCTCTACATAAAGGTAACAGGAAGGGCTGTAAATGATCCCCTATGCTTTTCAACCTCACACTAGAGCTTCTTTCTAAATTTCTTCTGACTTCAGCCCCCTAAACGGTATCCATATATGTGGTGAAGGAGCTTCGTATGGCACTGTTTGCTGACGACATGCTCATCTTCTCATCCAATCCCTCCTCTGATCTAGTCAACTTATGATTATTTCATGAAGTTGGAAATACAGTATTGTTGTTAATGACATATTTTCAATACATGGAAAAGTATCTCAATGCCTCTTTGACCCACTCCATGGGCACATTTTAGATCCCATCTTCCTGATCTACATCTTCCTGATCTACATCTTTAAGCTTATCTTTTCATGTTGCATGCATTCTCATCCCCTCTGTTAGACCTGTGTTCCTTGAGGGCTGACCAACCCCCACCATCCTTATTTGCTCATGTATATATATATATATATATATATATATATATATTTCAAATTGTTACCCTGAATCTCATATTGCTCTGAACTGAATTTTTTGAAATGTATTTTCTAAAGGGAAATGGGCTGTTCACTTTACAAAGGAAGTCACGTTTTGCAAGGAATTTTCCCCAGTGCTGATAAACATTATGTTTGCTTGCACATGATTGAGTGATGAAAGTCGGTAGAGCTTCACCTCATTCACTAAGCTGTTGTGAAAATTTCATTGCAAAGTGGGCAGTTTATTTACCTTTAGTAAATCAACCTCATTGCCTTTTTAAAGAAAGTTACTATATTTTAAACTCTGTCTGGTCATGGCAACAGGGTCTTAAAGGTCAAGGCTCAGCCTGGAGTTTATAGTGCTGATTACAGATTATAGGGCCTGATCCACAAAAGGGATATGCCGGCGTATCTACTGATACGCCGTCGTATCCCTGTTTCTATCTATGGAACTGATCCACAGAATCAGTTTCACATAGATAGGCAGAAGATCCGACATGTGTAAGGGACTTACACTGTCGGATCTTAGGATGCAGTACCGCAGCCGCCGCTGGGGGCATTTCTCGGCAAAATCCAGCGTCGGGTATGCAAATTAGCACTTACAGAGATCCACAAAGCTTTTACGCTTCATTTTTTCTCCGTAAGTATTAGTTTGCCGTCGCAAAATTAGGGCTGCTTTTACAAAGTGTAAAGTTAGTACACAATGTAAAAGTAGACCCTTCTTTCCCGCGACGCTGTCAAATTTTTTTTCCATTAATTTTTTTCCCGCCGCATCTCTTTTTTTTCCCCGACGCAACTTTTTTTACCCGGCGCGATTCACAAAACTCGGCGTAACGTAATTTCGCGCAATGCACGTCGGGAAAATAGCGTCGGGAGCATGCGCAGTACGTCCGGCGCAGGAGCGCGCATAATTTAAATGGAACTCGCCCCATTAGATTAGGAACGCCTTGCGCCGGACGGATTTAAGTTACACCGCTCAAAATTTCTAGGTAAGTGCTTTGTGGATCGGGCACTTAGGTAGAGATTTTGCGGCGGTGTAACTTAAATTTGAATATTTAAGTTAAGCCCGCTCGTTGTGGATCAGGCCCAAAGTCTTTATAAAACTCTAGCATAGGTCTTCTATTACATCTTATCATGATTATAATAACATCCACTGCACAAGGTCTGAAGACTGGGGAGGTCTTTCCCCCAAAACCTGTTGTATTTATTTGATGCCCTTATAAATAACCATTTTAAAATGACCGTGCATTTTTATACTAGACAGTTTTCAATTACCACCTCAGAGTTTATCATTTGCTGAATGCTAGTTTCTTTATGATCAGAGAAGTAGCAGAACAAGGTTCAAATACACAATACCTTAAATATGGATTATCTACTTTGCCAAAAGATGTACTCCATTTTTTAGCCATCAAACCCAAATCTAACATCTATGAATCCAGTAATATCCCACACATTAGAGATTTGTAAGGGTCAATATTTCTACAGAAAATGATGTAAATGGTGGCTGTTTCCATTTAAACGCCCAGTGGTGGTTACGGTTTGTGTTTGTAAAGTGTTTACTGTGGCATAAACCTGCCCCAGTCACACTCTGTTTCAGTCTGTTTGCTCTCAGATTGTTATCCATTCAGCCGAAAATCTCTGCACAGGGTGAGGCTGAGAGTGAAGTTATCAAACTCCCTATGTAGTCTCTTGGATTTCCCTATTCTTTCCTTTTCCTTCAATACACCAATATTGTGGCTGCTTGTCACCCCTTCTTATTTTAAAGTGAGGGGGATGGCTTATTTAGTAAGCACTTTATTGGCCATTGTTCAAATGGCATGCAGTGCATTATGGCTTAGAAAAATCTGGGTGAATTAAGACATAAATACACCAGGACTGCAAATTTTAAACCTACACATTTTCAAACCTTTAAACCTGACGCAAACCCGCAATAGCATCAAATCAGAATCTGATCCCTATGAAGCCAATGTTCACATGCATATTGAGCCACTTAGTGCAAAAATAAAGTTCTGCATCTGAAACCAAGTGGCAAAGCTTTGCAAAAATATTCTCCAAATTCACCCTTTTAGCATACCTTTTCTGAAGTCTACATGATGAATGATTATGATATCTATAAGGTCCCAATGTGTCACAAATACCATTCAACATCTTGTTACATGTCTATAAAAGCTGAAAAAAGTCAAATGTCCATCAGATTTAATTTCTCACAACTCCTTTAGCTTTATTGCAAAGTAAGACAAAAAAGCCCCCTTCCCATTTGCCCATGCAATTGTTCCAAATTCTGTTGGACACTGAACCTGTTTTTAAATTGGTCAGGTGTATTCTATTTAATGTACATGGGTTAATGTGATAATTCTGACCTAGTTAAAAACTTTATATTTTTTTTTAATTACATTTTTTGTTTACTTGACCAATTTGTCAATAACCCTTTGTGACAATATCCCGCTAACTTTTTTTAAAATTCTATTCTATAAAAGCCATTTTCTGTCATCAGGAAAAATAGCAACATTGTTTTCTATATTACCCCTCAGATGATTCATTAATAGAACTGGGTCAAATACTGATCCCTGTGTTAAACTTTTGCTAACATTAGCTCATTTTTAATGTGTTCTGCCCCTTGTGTTATGTCTTTTAACCATTTTTTTTCATGTAAACATATTTGCCCCTTATTCTTAGGCTATCAAGTGGAATAGTAGAGAATGCTCTAGAAAAATTCAAATATATCGCATCATTAGCATTTGGAACATAAGAATTTAAATTTACTTCCTTGTAAAGGTGTTCATGTTAGCTAAACATGACTTTTATAAATGCACGTTGACTCATTGTTATTAGATCCCTAACTATTATATATTTTTGTATTTCTCCATCAAATTACGTTCAAATAATTACCACAAACTCTGACTGCATTTGTTTTCATTGTTTAAGCTTAAAACATTTTCATTAAGTGCAAAAAATACTTTTAATAATTTTGCCAGAAATGTAGCACCCCTGTCACATTTTGTGAGCTGACCTGGAAGCAAAAAACAGTCTTACATTTCCTATCTAAACTACTAATTCAAGTAATGGAGATCAACAAAGGTGTATATTTTGGAAGTCCAGCCTGTGTGACAACTGTGGCTCCCTCAATAGAAACAGTGAGCATAGCCACCCAGGGACAAGACATTTAATATTTAAAGGATTACCAGGTAAACATGTAAAAGGGGAAATCCACCACAGAAATATTTATTGCTCCATTCATTGTATAGATTTATTGATGATAAAATCTAATAGCTAAATCCTAGGTATAAATGTATGAGAAATGCAAGGATACTAGAATTACTTTCTAATATACACCTGTTTAATTTTTTGGTTACATTTTCTGCCAGCTGAGCTTTTGGTAGCATCTGGTTTCCTAGGAGACATCAACAGGCCCCGTCAGCTCTATTTAAAATATCACAAGATATGTACATTGTTTGAATAAGCAGACATGAAAAACCTTAAACCATCTTTTGGAGTGGTGGCAAATACAGTACATTTTAAGACTTTGGCTTTGTCTGTTTTAATCATTCCATACTTTATCCTACTCTAACAAAGTTTTGGTTTTAGATAACCTTGAATTTACATTCACTGAGTGTATGACCATATAAATGTTCATGGGAACCTGCAACACAGGCATGACCAAAGTCTTCTGAGTGAATTCTCACTGCTCTTGTGTATTTCCTTTTTGTAAATAGGGTTCATTGCATTAGGTAAATGTCCATAAAATATATATACTTTACTAGAAGCACACAATTCAAAGTCCCATTTAAAGGTTTTGGTTATGTAAGTCATGGCCTACTGGTGAGTAGGGATAAGCAGACAGTTTGGTTTGAACCTAGGTTCAAATCAAACTTTGGCAGGTCAGGTTAAACTTTGCACTTTCAGCCCCCTGCTTGTTGGTATTTCTACAGCTTCTATATTTGACAGCTTCACACTGTTGACGGTTCCTAAGAAAGGAAAAGGCGCTGGCACCCACTGCCTCCCTAGAAACCACCACCATTATTGGCATATTGGCTTACAAGCACAAAAACCCTTAATTTAAACAAGTAAACTTTTCTGAACTGTGCTCAATACTACAAGACATCAATTGGGACCAAATCCTAGAAACATGGAAATGCTTTAGTAACACATTAAATGGAGAGTGAGGGTTAAACCTGTGTGTCTAAACCGTTACATAAAAATTCTTATTAACAAAAAACTAATTGCTTTTAAAAAATATAAAGGGGGTGGCTCATTGTCAGAATTACAACACTAGAGGGAATGCAATAAGACATGTAATAATGAAATCAGGGAAGCTAAAAAAAAAAGACTACAAGAGGCACATAGCAGAGGAGAGTATAAAATTCCACAAATTTCTTTAGATATATTAACAGTAGATCCTCAGGGGACATGCAAGAAAAATAAAAAACAGCATTTTTGCTTGCACATGATTGATTTATAAAAGCAGTAGAGCTTCCCCTATTTTTTGAGTTTCCATTCAGATCTACAGCGATCTACAGCAACTGGACTTACAAGTGCACTTTAAAGTTCTCTTGTAGTGCAAAGTGGATTTGCCTTTCATAAATAACCCCCTTTGTGTGATTGCATGGACATAAATTGTTGTCAGGATATCACTTTGTGTAAACTTAATGCACAATTATTACTTTTCACAATATTTGTATACATATATATATATTTGTATTATTTTATTTTAACAACATTCTTTGTATATACAAAGAAATGTTTTTGTGCTTTACCATTGGTTAAAGCTTTTTAGCGTGGCACATGGATTTGATATAGTATTGGACACATTTGTATGGGGATGTGAAAGTACTTGCAGCTGGGTTCTAGGATTAAAATAACATACATAGTCGCTCACAAGATTTTATTATTATTTAGAGATGACAGTTCCACCCAGAGACAATCCTTCTTTTTAACTGAATGATATAATTAAAGTGGTTGTAAAGGCTGCATGTTTTTGTGCATTCTCTGCATGAAGGAAAAAAAATCCTTCAGTACAGTATGCAGCTCCCCTCTTATACTTATCCAAGCCCAATCTCAATCGAGAGAAATGCACAAGAGCATCTGTTTTTCTGGCTCTCTCCCTCCTTATTGGCTCAGAGACTGCAATGGGAGCCATTGGATCTCACTGCTGTCAATCACAGCCAGTGAGGATGGAATTGGGTTGAACCCTGCTCTTTTTGTCTTATGAACCCACACAGCTTGGCTCAGCAGCAAGAATTTACAAGTATCCCCATAGCAAGTGGCTTGCTATAGGGGTACCGATCAGGGAGGATGGGCCAGGAGCAATAGAGGGGGGACCCAAGAGGAGGAGGATCAGGGATGCTCTGTGCAAAATCCTTGCACAGAGCAGGTAAGCATTGCATGTTTGTTATTTCCAAAAATTACCTTAAATATCACTTTAAATTCAAGGTTCTGTCAAGTAACTGCTATTCTGACACATTCCCTTTTACAGTAATTTGGACTTTCTGAAGTTAGAATAGTGGCATTATTTTCTAGATAGCAAAAGCAGTTTACTGAATGTCTTTCTAGTTAATAACACTGTTAGTATGTTATATTTTAGTTTAATGATTAGTTAAATACAGACTATGAGCCAGTCATAGTTCAAGTATATAGAACTGCTTAATAATATAGAAGACATGTAATTATGTATTAATCAGTGTTCTGTGATGAAATTAAGAGGAAATATTTATGGAATGGTATGGTAATGAAGAATGACTTAGATGGCCAAAGTGTCCAAAAACTACTATGCAAGAATTTTTCTTTCAATTTTCATCCCAGATTCATCCCAGAATTATTTAATTCATGCATTAGCAAAAAGAAGTACACAATGAAATATGACTTAATATATAACTGTAGGACAGGAAAATGCTGTGATTAAATGCTTTATCTTTTCCACTTATCAGTGTTTTTCATATCAGTAAAAAGAAATGTGTTTTAATTCTGTCCGCAAATGATTTATAGCAACTATTAAAAAGGACAGCAAAGCAGAGCTGATGTAATAAATGGGACCTACATAAACTTTAAAAGACTAGTTTTCAGGCACAATGGCTCATGGCATTCTAGTATCAACACATACCAAAATTATAATTCTCGTTCAATTACTTAGGTTTGTACATAATGAAAAACTAAACAAGTTCATATGATATCTGCCTCAAAAATATAGGCTAGTAGGGATTTGATATGTTAGCATTATATTTAAAATGAGATTCATTTTTTAATGTGAGATTTTTTACCAATTATTGTTTTTATTTAGGTATTGGTATTGTCATAAAAATAAATATTCAAACCTTAGATTACACATATGCAAATCATTTCGTAACTAATCAAAATTTGAATGAATTCTGCATCTTTCGGACATTCGGATGCATCCGAATGTCCAAAGAAAAAGAATAATGAATTTCAACTAATACAAAAGAAATTATAATGAAAATAACAAATAAAGTTGGCATGATTCATAAATGTGTCTAATGGAACAGCAGGTTGAGTAAATCTTACAGCCTAATCAGCTGATTCATTTTGTGGTGGAGGTTGGATTAATAATACTGGAAAAGTGCATCCCTGAGAGTGCATGAGAACGGCGTTGTATTTGAGCGAAGGAGATAAGCAGCAAAAGAGATATTGGGGGTATCAGGTGCAAAGTGCACTTGAAATTGCACTGAAAGTGTACTTGGAGGTGCAGTCACTGTAAATCTGAGGGGTAGATCTAAAATGAGGGGAAGCTCTGCTGATTTTATTATCCAATCATGTGCAAGCTAAAATGCTGTTTTATATTTCCCTTGCATGTCCCCCAAGGAGCTACAGCAACTGCACTTCCAAGTGCACTTTCACTTCCAGTGCAAAGTAGATTTGCCTTTAGTAAATAACCCCCATTGTGTGTATATGTGTGCTAATGGATTCAAGCTCTAAAACTCAGGTTCCTCCCGCTACCAGCAGCAGTGACACAGCACAACCACTGGCAAAGTACATTCCTGAGAAGGGTGCTGTATTGCATTTGAGCAGGGGGATGAGTTTTGGGAAGCAGAAGAAGAGACCTAATGAATTATACAAAAATAACAAATTATCTGAAAAGAAATATAACAGAACCAAATTATGTATTTTACAAATGAAAACAAAACTAAACAACATTTTCGACCGTGCACAAATCTACCTTAGATTTAATTGGAATGTGCTATTATCCTATTCATAAAACAAATAACTATACTTATAAGTCAAAACACCTTGATTCAGTCTAAGGTGGTTTTGATGCTCAAGTGTCGAATCTGAACCCCAATGAAGTCAATATGAGCCAAATGTTAAATAAAAAACAGTATTGGCTATTTCTAATAGGCAAGGGATTGTCAAATAAATGGCAATCATGGACTGGACACTACCCTCGAGAAAAAAGCAAAAAAAAAATATGTGCAATGTATACAACCTACTACAGCAAATCTGACATTTACAAAAATAGAAACTTTTTTTTTAAATGCTGGCAAAATGACATTTCCCAGCTGCTTTGTTCTATTTGTAAATAAATTGTCTGGGGATTCCTTTGTGTATATCATATCCTTGTCAAACAGGGGCTTATCAGAAACAGGAAGACATGTTTTGCATGCTATCTAGCTGTTTTGCCTACCCACTGTTAGTATTTTCTGAATCCCTTATCTAGAACAAGTATGCAGACTGCAGACTATGGGGGTTATTTACGAAAGGCAAATCCACTTTGCGCTACAAGTGCAAATTACAAGTGCAAAGTGTACTTGAAATTGCACTGAAAGTGCACATGTCCGAGGGTGACATGCAAGCAAAATAAAAAGCAGCATTTTTGCTTGCACATGATTGGATAATAAAATAAGCAGAGCTTCCCCTCATTTCAGACCTACCCCTTTGATTTACAGCGACTGCACTTCCAATGGCACTTTCAGTGCAATTTCAAGTACACTTTGCACTTGTAGTTTACACTTTTAGTGCAAAGTGGATTTGCCTTTTGTAAATAGCCCCCTGAGAAAGTAAAAATCTATTTTTCTCTAGGAAAGTGACAGCCAGGCAACTATAGGATTTATCAAAGCAAACATCAACAGTGGAAGTCTCCAAATTTTATATATGACATCTCTCCTTTGAAATAAATCTTTTTAAACTAATAAAACCAGCAGAAGAAGTTAAAATTGTGTTTAGAGAAGTGCCTGTACATACTGTTTTGTATTTTCAATGCTCCATAAATCCCAAACCCATTGGCGTTCTATTTGCAAACTTAAATTTTCAGTTCAGATATTTGAGCTCTGCCATTCCTGCATATAATGTGATCTTCTACAGCTCCCGTGGAGCCAATTTCTAACATTATTTGCTGCCCACTCCAGTTTAGATATGTGATATGTTTACCTTAAGTTATGTTAGCTGAATGGTAATATATGTTGTAGAGTATCCACTGAACACACTCAGGTTTACCTACAGTATATGATTGTGTATGCCTAAGGACGCAGAACAAATCAGCATAGTTTTCAGTGGAGGAATAATGATTGATGCTTACCCATGCTGGCAACATGAACTTGACTTTTGCAAATTACTGAGATTGAGTCGATAAAAGGGTAGAGAATGTTCACTTAGCTAAATGAATAAACATCCAATCATGTGCAACACCAAATCCTATCCTTAAGTATACCTGGCTATCAAAGTAAACACAAATTTACGTTGTTATGTGAACATCTTGATTTTAAGGGGGCATTCTCTACTCCATTAGTAAAATAACCCTTAAACGTTGACCTTTTTAATCTCTTATGTGTTTTTTTAAACATAAGTCCGATTGTGGGTTAAAACAAGAAAATAGGCAAACCATTCCAACAGTCACTATTTCTTCCAGCTTTCATTTTCTAGCTCATAAATTACCTAACCAATACAAAGAATCCTAGACCATACAGACTAATAAAAGCGTTTTTATACTCTATTTTCATTGGATTTGAAGCTTACAGAGCATAGCCTTGAGGTCGGATTTTAAAAATCAGATTCTGTATTGCTTCACTGAGCCTCTGAGCCATATTCTAGACAATTAATCATTAAACTAGTTGTGATCTTCCCAGATGACAGAAAACAGGCCAAATGTTACTGTACATGCACAGTGATATTGTTTAAAACCGAATCTGCTAAATAGTTTAACAACCTGTTCTTTCTGCTTAATATTTCACATGATCTTGTCTAACACTATAAAATTGACTGAAGAACTGAACCATAGAAGGGATACATAACTATTTTCTTTTTAACTGGCACTACAAACATCAAAAGCTAAGATAGTATATTTACTAAACAATAAATAGCATTACAATAATCAATTGGTTTTTAATAACTTTTTTAAACCGTTTTATTATGGAGGCTTGTTATATATAACAAATAGCCAGCAGCCTTACCAATGGCATAAAAATGTATATATATATTGTGGCCGATACTTGTTTAAAATAATGGTTACTTTTTAATATTATAAAGAAACAATCATTTCAAACAAGTAACTACCACAATTTGCCTAAAAATATATGATATTAACATGGAATAGTTTATGAAGCGGTAGGAATAGAAAATAAATAACCAATAAGTATAAAGTGGTTTGTTGCAAAGAGTGGTAGGGAGTGGATAAGAATTGATTAGAGAGCATGGTCTATGTGATGAAAGATCTTTAATTTGCTTAAATGTATAGATCAGTATAATAATTGTTGCAAGAAAGATAAAATCCATGGTAATACTTTTTCTCACCATGAAAGGCATTGTTATACCTGCATGCATTGTCAATCATTATACAGTATATTTCAGTTCATTCAGTCAAGGAAAAATGGAAATTTAGATACTAACAAGGATGCATTGAATAACAAATTAAACAACTCTCTGGATGTAATATAAAATAAACAATAATGTGTGTTAAACTGGATACCAATATTTTGATAATTATATCTAATCAGTGCAGATCATGTTTTTTCTTCTTTTTACCTTATTCGAAATGGTACATTCAAAATAGTTACACCAGATTACAAAAAAAATAAAAAATATGTATTTTGAAGCTAATTAATTAACCATCTCACACTGTACATATTTGTAAAAAAATACAATAAAATAGTAAGTATAATAATCTTAATTATACGTTTTTGACTGTTACTAAATATATGTACAGCAGTTTTGTACTCATCAAACTGACCACGTAAGACATCTTAATCAATTTTAATCTGATAATCTGGTAAAAATTCAAAATCCAAAAATTAGGAACTACAACAGAAAAAAAAAATTAAACATATGATCCTGTCAACCCACATGGTTTGGTCAAGGTCATCAGGCCCATGGTTGAGTAGAAACTTTCTATGATATAATGAAGGTCATAAAAACAGAGATTGCATTGTTTTAAGTAATTAAATAATACATGTTGCACTTAGATATAAATGAATATTGACCCTTAGGAAAGTTAAATTGAGGTTATAGACTATTTTGGACAAAAGTATATATGATTAATTGGCCAATACATGATAGCAAATAAAATGAATTGAATATGGTAATATAGCAAAAAGAATGAACTATCCTCCCAGCTTTGTAATAGGTGCATTAAAAAAAAGTAAGAGTGGCTTGAGTTATTGGAAATGATGGAAAAAGAATGTATGTATTTGCACCATAATAATGACAGTACTGACATAGGTTTAGTGGACTGTTCGTAAATTCTCCAGAAATGCTTTCATAATACTAAAGAAAACACAAAGCCATAAAAACATTCAAGATAATAAGTTGAAGCTTGAATAGGTAATGTGGTAGATAATTGTTAAAAGATGTAAGTTACACATCAGTTCTTTGAAACTTTGCTTACAATCTTGGTTTATATTTTTAAAAACTTTATGTACTAGACATTACCTAACATGATACAATGTATATGCTTTTCTGTGGCCTGATTCACACCTTCAATCAAGCCAGAGGAGTAACTTGGATATACCAGTCACTAAAAACCTTCCCCATACATATTTAGGGCACAGTATTCAAGATAAGTTTTTTGGTACCGGTTCTACTGCTTGAGACTATATAAGAAACCACAAATGCATGATGAACACTTTTTCGACATTTTCATTGTGTGAATAATTGTATGCAGTTACATTTCAGAGAGACATCAGAGATCTGAAGAAACTCAATGTGTACACTCACAGATAGGCCAATTGTTAACACATTTGATCTAAAAACAAAATAATGATATGGATAATGGTATAGCTGAGCTATATGCTAGGTTGCAAGACTGATCCAGTGGCTTTAATTCTTTGTGTTACAAAGAAATCTTGCACATTAGGAATCCTTACTACCCTAATTGCATGCTTGTCTCAGGTCAGTAAAACAAACTATTTTGAAGCCAAAAGGTCAGAATCAAAGCCAGGCAACTAGTATTTTAAACAGGTAATTAAAAATGGCAGCTTATATATTTCTATCTGCACAGGTTTCTTTTGATTCTTTCTAAAAGAAATAGTGATGCTCCTCTTTTGAAAGCAAATCAACTGTACAGGCAGAATGAATTGGTTGTGAGTGCAATAAACTCTGCTGGAATATGGAGCAACCATGGCATTGACTATGAAGTTATGCATATGCATGAAAGATGAATACAAAAAAAAAAGCTTAACAATAACTATGAACACAACAACAAAATGT
Source organism: Rana temporaria (assembly GCF_905171775.1). Taxonomy (NCBI): domain Eukaryota; kingdom Metazoa; phylum Chordata; class Amphibia; order Anura; family Ranidae; genus Rana; species Rana temporaria. The sequence continues at coordinate 227,502,072 of NC_053493.1, forward strand.
CAGGCCCCGTACACACGACCAGTTTCCTCGGCAGAATTCAGCTTCCGACCGAGTTTCTGGCTGAATTCTGCCGAGGAAACTGGCCGTGTGTACACTTTCGGCCGAGGAAGCCGACGAGGACCTCGGCGAGGAAATAGAGAACATGTTCTCTATTTCCTCGTTGTTCTATGGGAGCTCTCGGCCCGCCGAGGTCCTCGGCGGCTTCAGGGCTGAACTGGCCGAGGAACTCGATGTGTTTGGCACGTCGAGTTCCTCGGCCGTGTGTACGAGGCTTTACAGTTACAGCTTAGCATAGGTATTTCAGTATAACCTTGAGAGATACATTTTTCAAATAATGAACTGCCAATTCAGTCAAGATCAGTTGATTCAGACCTTTATATAATTTCTTAGCCCCTTCAATGCCCTTGCTTTAACTATTGTGCTGAGAAATATGAAACAAAAATAATCATAGTTCAAGACTAAAGAGCAGATGTGAATGACTACTCTCACTTGAATTCTATTCTTCCCTCCTAACTTCCTTCGTTTTTTATTAACATTATTATGCAAAAAAAATGTAATGTTATGTGAAAAAGTACATCATGTACTGAGTTTTAAAATATAAGCAGTACCATGTCTTTAAATTAAAACAGCACATCATATAATGTTTCTGCAAATATGAATATTTTTATGTATACTCAGTTTCTTTGTGTAACATATCTTGAATCTTACACATTTTATATATTACCAGTTTAACAATGTTAATTACATTTAATATAAATGTTATCAATATTATTTTAGGCAAGCAGGAACATTTATGGAAAGTCAGCATGTGGAATTTTACGTATTCCCTGTATGCATGCAATATTTCTGTTGCAATTTATGAAGTAAAACCCCCAAGGTGATCCTCTAAACACTTTCAAACTGACTGTGGTTTATTTAAAATAATAAATAACTGTGGAGCAACAGTTCCTTTCAATCCCAGTAAATATTGATTTCTTTGCAACCGGTATTCATCATCCCATGTTTGGGACCTTCAAGGTAACAAGAAATATGCAATTACACCAATCCTACTATATATTGCTGGCAAGACAAAACACTTCATCATATAATTGTGTTTTGCTGAATCATTTCATTTCTTAACGTCAGTTTCACATGCTTCTGCTGCCTGGCAGCTTAACTGCTGATCTGTCCATTAATATGAAGAGGAAGGTCAGAAGTACCGTCGGATAACATCTGCTAAATAAGTTTTACATAAGGCAGTTCTGCTTAGCTAGTGTAGCAATATTGTCATCCACCTGTCCTCTTCTGCTCTAACACTGCTAAGCACAATCGTTTACTATCAAAACAATACATTGTTTCAGCTAAATAAAAATGAATATTTGTTAAAAGCATGACCAGGATTGTATTTTCTCTACTAACGAGAGTACTTAAGAATATTAAATGCAAAAAGCTCAACATTGTAAAGATCCGTTTACTGTACTCAGTGATTTCAAAGTCTTTAATCTACAAAGATCAATTTACATTAGTCATTATGACAATTGAATTGAGAGCAAAGTAAACATCAATATATAAAGTGTCTATATAACGAAGCAGTAATTGCTTGCACAATGATGCTGTGCTGAACATAGTTAAGTGTTATACTGTATTTGATTTCATGTGAAAAAGTTATTCTGTATAAAATATACAAGCACATAGCAAACAAATGACTTAAGAACACTAATATTGGTCTATCATTTCACTTACCTTAGATGAAACTATGAATTAAGCACATCAATTGCTGTCCAGCAGGATGCTGTCAATGCATTCTCCACAGTGCTTACCGTATAGTAACTTCACTGCTAAATCTGCCCTTATCTAAAGGATCCCTCTTCCAGTATTATTTTAACTCTGACAAGCAAGGGATTGCAGTCCAATCGACTATCTGATTGGTTTTCTTTCAAAGCTTGATTAATAAGCAAGTCTCAGACGTGAGGAGATTGTGCTGCTGATAGAAAAGCAGTATTCAGCATGGTGGGTGATAACTAAGGGAGGAGGAGAGATAGCTGGAGTGAAATCTTGGCTGCACACAGAATGATTTGCAAATGAATAGGGTGGGTTGGAACACAGAGGAGGGGTTTCTACTAGTTGGTAACAGACTACATCTATCCACACTTAATCAGTCCCATCTAATCTGTTATAATACTGTCAGCAACAGTAGCAGCTAATGACATCTCTACAACTTCAGCATTATCAGAAAAATGATATGCCATTGTAATGCTGTAGTAAAAACATGCACACATTTCGGGCTCTACAGATCTTTACAGATTACATGTTAGAACCAACTTGATCAATCTACACTGTTTCAAGTCTCGGATCTCTGTGTGACTGAAGCTATTTTTAGGTTTGTTGGCAGGGATTAAAGCATTCCATCTGTTTAAGCATGTCAAAAAATAGAGGAAGCCCAAACCTAATATTAAATATGCTAATTAAATGGCAATCAGATCATTGGTGTAATTTAGGCAGCATTTAAGATGTTCAGAGCTACATTTAACAATTGGCACACTTCTATATTAGTATAAAACTAGAACTGTGTGCAGTTCTATGAAATACCTAAGCAGCATTGACCTTTGAGGAGGAATTGTTTGTTCAGAAAAAAAAAAGGTTATTTTTAAAAGCATGATTTATAAGTCATTTCTAAAATTGTTACCACCTACATCTTTATGCATATATTTACACCAGATGGATGATCAGTATGCTTCAAAATTAAACCTGACAAGCCTTCTGGCGAAAAAGATTTTTTGTATTATTTTTTTTTTATTTTTATGCCTTATTCTGCATATATATTATATTTAGCAGAGATGCGTAGCCTGATTAAGGATTCACCATGGAATATCCTTATTTAATCACTCACAGGTTGAAAATTGAACCCAATGAGGCAAAAGATCTGATTTACTAAGGTGTGAAGTGCTTCAAAATCAGATAAAGTGAACCTGTGTTCCCTTTAAATATCCAGTCATGCATAATCAATTTGTTGTTGTTCAAATTCATTGTAGACGAGAGGATGTTTTTGTGAGCACAAGTGAACTTCTGTTCTTTTTAGTGCATTTTTACCTTAACCCCCAATTTGATAAATCAGGTCCAGTGCACCCTTCCTTTACAGCTACTCATTGAATTATTAGTGAAGTGAAATATTCATGCACATTTTGCCCTGGTGTTACCTGCGGCATTGGTAGTGTGCTAATTAGGGCTCTTCCAAGGTTGCATTCACACCTGAGTGACATGGGAATGTGCATTTTCTGCCCATGTTTGCTGAAATGCATGCAACATGCATACAAACATGCATTGCGCTTGTGGTGACAATATTTTTTAATAGTACACTAGATGCAGGCAGCAGGCATGCTTTTTTTCACTTGTTTTTCACATCAAAAACATGCAAAAATGTGCACCGGCAGCCGTTTCTGCCAAAATTTCCTAAAAAGAATGAGAAATGCACAAAATCATGCATTGCATTTGCCGTGCTATTATTTTTTCTTGTTCAAAAATGTTATTAATTATAAAAATACAATACATGAATATCAAACAGAATGAAAAGAAAAATTAGGAAATTTTCCAATTGCAAGCCATTCACTAATTGCAAGTCATAACAAAAAGCACATTTGGTAACAATTGTACAAAGATACAGAGCAAAATACTCATGACCAAAGAGGGTAGACCTCAGTTAAGGCAGGCTACAGCAGGTTAATAGTTTATGGATGATGACAATGACAATAGCAAATCATGAGAGCAGGAAGGACATACTCAATATTGGAGGCTGTTAGGGATGTTGGTAATAGATGGTGGAATCATTGTGCAATCTTACAACCCATTTGAACTTCTGGAAATATCCCCAGGATGTACTGGTAGATGGCTATCAAGATTGGCTCAAGTCAGCATCTCAGATGGGGAGTATAATGTCCAGAATTGTCTGGGCTAAGTGGAGAAAAGATACACATTGGTGTAGGAGCAGAGGAAATAAGTGCAAATTCTAGTGTATAGAAATTCTAATATGATACCAGAAAATTCCTGACGTGACACAAATAAGTGAAGGTGACACAAAATCGTAAGGTCAATTGCTATGCATCACTGAAACTAAACAATTGACTATAAATAAAAATGCATGTGAAAAGCAAGAATAACTTGTAAATGAAAACAATATATGAATGTGTATAAAATCTGTGAATGAATGAGATTGTGCAAGCAAAAAAGACTACAGGTGAGGTATTAGTCCATATGCTGACACAACCTTCCACCAAAACAATGCCCTTACCAGATGTGGAGACCACAACGGTGGTCAGACTGGACCCGGGTATATTTAGAGTCACCCAAATGACTGTATGTAGCACACTGGATCTGCTTCAAGATATTTCCCATCAGTCAGAACGGATGAATGGCTCAGATGCAAAAAGAAAATAAAAAAGGGCCCATAGTGCAACTTTGCAAAACAATTTAATGATCAAAGTAAAATATTGCACTTACAGATAGGTGGAGAATCATAAGCCCAATAAGGTGCACAAAGTGCGGTTTCAAAAGCTGGATCTCGGCGTCCTCTATGGCTTCCCCTTCCTGGGTCAGTTCAGGTTAGCGTGAAAAACGTCAGAGTCCATGGCCTGCACTCTGACGTTTTTCACGCTGACCTGAACTGCAAAGTTGCACTATGTTGCACTATGGGCCCTTTTTCTTTTCTTTTTGCATCTAAAACATTCATCCGTTCTGACTGATGGGAAATAGCTTGAAGCAGATCCAGTGTGCTACATACAGTCATTTGGGTGACTCTAAATATACCCGGGTCCAGTCTGACCACCGTTGTGGTCTCCACATCTGGTAAGGGCATTGTTTTGTCACTCAGGTGTGCCTTGGTGGAAGGTTGTGTCAGCCCTGTACTATCCTTTTTTCTGAAGACATTCGCAGTGAAGTTCATTCTTCTAAAGAAGTTTTCTTTAAGATATCTGGGAGCATATGGACTAATACCTCACCTGTAGTCTTTTTTGCTTGCACAATCTCATTCATTCACAGATTTTATACACATTCATATATTGTTTTCATTTACAAGTTATTTTTGCTTTTCACGTGCATTTTTATTTATAGTCAATTGTTTAGTTTCAGTAATGCATAGCAATTGACCTTACGATTTTGTGTCACCTTCACTTATTTGTGTCACGTCAGGAATTTTCTGGTATCACATCAGAATTTCTATACACTAGAATTTGCGCTGTACCTCTTCTTTTCTTTATTTTGTTTAAATATTTGTATCTATATTTTTGGTACTAGCAGCATTTTAATTTTTTTGTTTAGCGCAGTGTTTTTTCCGTTTTTTTATAAGAGGAAATAAGTGCTAAAAGCAAGTGGACATACTAGAGGAAAGAGGGGAGAAAAAGGTGGGAAAAATGTAGGAAATGCAAGTGAAAAAAATTGAGAACCAATGCCTATTTAACTTACAGGCCACAATTTGTCATCAAGGGAGGGATCGCGGTTTGACTATCATGGTAGCAGGAGAGAGGCATCAAATTCAGGATGCAGATAATGAGTGATCCAGGGCTTCCACATTTTTTCATAGGGTGGCACTCTATCTAGTATGACTGACTCAATTTTACCATGGATCATTGCTTGAGTAATTCTATGTTTCATCACTAGTATACTTAATAAAGTGGGTTTTCAATGTTTTTTTTAGCTGCAGTAGTGGCAAAAAATAAAAGTTTATATTGGCGGTGGATCAGAGCCGGGGGTTGGTAGTTCAGGAGTGCCACTGTCGGGTCCGGTGTCTGTGAAATATCAAAAAGAGTCAAAAAAATCCCAAATACTTCAGACCAGAAGGTTTGTACATTAGGGCAGTCCCACCAAACATGAACATGGGTGCCCCACTCGCTGCAACCTCTGAAGCATTGCAGTGGGTATTGTGGGAGAAATTTGGATATCCTGGCTGGGGCCAGATACCAACTGGTGAGTACTTTATAATTAGATTCCAGGGCTACAATGTTAGGCAAGGCTAATTTAGTTGCCTGCCAGATATAGGTCCAGTCGACTGGATCAAGTGTTAGGTTAGGGTCTCCTTCCCATTTACTAACATAGGTCAGGGAGAGGACGATGAGTGAGATAGGAGGTGCATATAAAGGACCAAGATAAGTCCATGTTTATGGGGGTCGTGTTTGCAAGCTTGTTCAAATATTGTGAAGCTTGGGGTAGATGAATCAAGAGATGTTTTTGCCCCAAATTAATTGAATAGCCCTACATTGCAGGATCCACAGGTAATAGGATGGAACCTGTCCAGGTAGTACCCGAAAAATAATTTTAGGAAGGATGAACATCTTAACAACAGTTATCCAGGTCATCCAAGCTAGGGGAATCTCTTAGACATAAGGTTTGGAGAGGTGTGTTAACATGGGGGGATAGTTTACAGCATTAAGGTCAGCAAGGTTGACAGTGAATTTAATACCTAAACAGGAACTGTGTCTAGGAGCTCAGGAAAAGGGAAGAATTTTGTGCAGTTGAGCATGCAGAGTGGGTGACAGGGAGAAATTCAGAGCCGTCAAATTTTGTGGGTTAACTATAAGGCCTGATATTCATATTAAGCGGGATAGTGTGTCCAGCAGGTTAGGATATGAGGTCAAAGGGGAAGTCAGGAAAAAAAGGAAATCATCTGCAAAGAGGAAAAGTTTATGTTGGTGTCCTAAATCCAGGCCTTTGATGTTTGGGTTAGAGTGGATTAAGAGGGCTAGTGGTCCGATTGCTAAAGTGAAGAGGAGTGGTGAGAGGGGGCGACCTTAGCGAGTGCCTCGTTCTATGGTACTTTTTGTCATGCATTTTCAGTGCAAAAAATCACCAAAAGCGCTTGGCTTATGGTCAAAAATGGTAATTGAGCTTCTTATGGCAGTTAATGAGTTGTCATGTGAACAACGCATAATGCAAGTCTGAGAGTGCTGATGTGCTGTAAACAGCGCATCACACCGCAGCATTCTTTTTTTCTGAACGTTAATGAAATATCTTAAAGTGACAATTCATTCAGTTCTGTCAGCTGCACCATGGTGTAATGGTGGATTGCGGCACACTCCACTGCACAGAAACAAATTAGGGCTGTAACTGATTAAAATTTTCAGTTTCAGTTTAATTATAATGCACATACATTTTGTGGATCACCGTCATATATAGTCCCCACTGTAAAATCCACAGACATCTCCCCCACTGTAATATCCACAGACATCTCCCCACTGTAATATCCACAGACATCTCCCCCACTGTAATATCCACAGACATCTCCTCCACTGTAATATCCACAGACATCTCCCCCACTGTAATATCCACAATCTCCCCACTGTAATATCCACAGACATCTCCCCACTGTAATATGGTCCACATCTCTCCCACTGTAAAGGAAGATTAGTGCTTGCTTAGTCTTACCAGAGAAACCGGCCGAACACGAGCAGTTGAGGCCGAGTGATGACGTCAGCGAGCTGCTCTAGGCTCACCTAGGCCGCCACTTGGTGGACCAAGATGGCCGCCGCTCCGGGAGCTAGGCTGAAGCCGCGCCCTTTGCTATGGCCGAGGCAGCAGTGGAGCTCCACGCATCACATGGTGTGCCGATCCGAATATTGTGACCCATTCGGATCACGGATCATTTACAATCTGTTGCACCACTAGTACCGATCAAAAGAATGTTGATTGATAAAAAAAATCATGATTAATCGAGGAATTAATCTTTAATTTCCACAGCCCTAAAAAAAGAACTGCATGTATGTGAACTGCTTTTAGGAAACAAGGAATTTGCATTGTCTATGCATTGCTACTGTGCTAAGCAAGGCTGCAGAGTGTAGTTTCAATACACTTGATGTAAACAAACCCTAAATGTATGATTTTTTTTGTCTACCCCCTCAGTGCAAAGTAATAATATATCATGCAGCATAACCACCGACAAAAAAAACAGTCACTGGTATACTACACCCAGCATGCTATATCTAACAATAACAGATAAAGTGGAACCTTGGATTACGAGCATAATCCGTTCCAGGAGAATGCTTGTAATCCAAAGCACTTGCATATCAAAGCGTGTTTCCCCATAGAAGTCAATGGAAACTAAGATAATTTGTTCTGCATTTACTTCTATGGCATGCAATACTGCATGTGGCCAGAGGTGGGGGGATACGCAGGGACAGCTCGACTGATCTCGGAAACCCTTGGAAAGTCTCGGAAACACTCGGAAACAAAGTGTTTCTGAGTGATTCTGAGTATTTCCGAATGGCTCCGAACCGTTCCGAGTGTCACTGGTGCCCCCGCACCTCTGGCCATATGCAGTACTGCACACCCCATTAGCTTAAATTCTGCTCATTTTACGATACAACACTAGCAAACCTAGTTAGGATTTTTAAAAAAAAATGCTCGTCTTTCAAAACGCTCGCTTCTAAATATTATATATAAAATCATGGCAGTAAAAAAACAAAAAACAATTAATTAAAAATCCTATGCAACTTATGAAGGAGCCCTCTGAAATGTAAATACTCTCTAAACTTGATGTGAAAACTAACAAGCACAAACACATAAGAATATGTTCATCACAGTTGTAATAACACTTTCAATTAATTACACGTGTAAATCTGCAAGGGCACCTATCTGCAAAGAACCCATGTTCTATATATTTAACACCATTTTATATAAAATTAACACTATTAGTGTTCACAGAGATACACAAACACAAATATTGATAGAGTGGGCACTAACCCCATATATATATATATATATATATATTCAGCAAAACTTAGAAAAGCATAACCTTTATTGTGCAATTATTGTAAGTACCGTATTTGCCGGCGTATAAAACGACTGGGCGTATAAGTCAACCCCCTAATTTTGCAGGAAAAAAATTGGTTTTGAGATATACTCGGCGTATAAGACTACCCCCTTCCTTCTAGTCTTTCTGGAAGCTGAGGGGTAGCCGGAACAACCGCTGACAGAAACAACCACTGACAGAAACAGGCTTTTTTCAAATCTCACTGGGCCATTACATTTCATGCCTCACTGTGCCATTAAATTACATGCCCCACTGTGCCATTACATTACATGCCCCCCTGTGCCATTACATTACATGCCCCCACTGTGCCATTACATTACATGCCCACACCCTGCCATTACATTACATGCCCCCACTGTGCCATTACATCACTTGCCCCCACTGTGCCATCACTTGCCCCCACTGTGCCATCACTTGCCCCCACTTCCCCCCCCCCACTGTGCTATCACTCACGTTTTGCAGCTTCTGGCTTTCAGGCCGGTGACAGTCTCCGTCTGCTGCGAGCGTCCATGATTTGAAAGCCGCACCCTCTTCTCAGACTGTCCTGTGATAGGCGGAACACAAACCTTCCCAGCAGCGCCTCTGTTCTGTGTTCCGCATATCACGGATGTCCTCTCGTCCGAGGATGATAGGCGGAACACAGAACAGAGGCGCTGCTGGGAAGATTTGTGTTCCACCTATCACAGGACAGTCTGAGAAGAAGGCGCGGCTTTCAAATCATGGACGCCCGCAGCAGCACGGAGACTGTCACCGGCATATAAGACGACCCCCGACTTTGGATGCATTTTTTTGCAACCAAAAAGTCGTCTTATACGCCGGAAAATACAGTAGCTATATACTAAACAATTGAAAACATCTGCACTGATAAACTGCAAAATTATACTACTAGCTCAACACAATAAGTGGTTCTCCTTGCCAACATTTTGATTATTCCTAAAATGGGAAAAGATGGTACTCTCTGTTCCAATTACCATCCAATAGCATTATTGAACGCTGACATAAAGGTCTATGCAAAAATATTGGCAACGAGGATAAAGGCATTAATGCCGGACCTAATAAATGTAGATCAGGTGGGATTTGTAAAAGGGAGAGAAGGGAGGGATATTAGTTTAAGAACCATATTGTTATTACAGGAGGACGATAAGAAGAAATCCCCAGTCGTACTCATGTCAATAGACGCTGAAAAAGCTTTTGATAGAGTCGGGGGTTTATGATGGAAACTTTGCGAACTATAGGATTGGGACCTAAATTTATGAAATGGGTGGGAAATTTATATAACCACCCGACGGCAAGGGTGAAGGTCAACGGAAGTGTGTCGTCTGTGTTCGAAATGAAGAATGGAACCAGACAGGGCTGCCCGCTCTTGCCCCTCCTGTATGTAATATCGCTAGAACCATTATTGGCTATGATACGAAATAATCCGGATATAGGGGGGGGGTGAGAGTGGGAGAGGAGGAGCATAACGTTGCGGCATACGCAGACGACATACCCCTATATGTGACCAAACCTAGACTCTCCCTTCCCAATGTAATGAAAGAAATAAAAAAAATACCGGGAACTTTCTAATTTTAAAATCAACCCTATAAAGACGGTAATTCTGAACCTGGGAATAGATACAAAAGAAGAGAAAGACTTACAGAAATAATTTCCATTTACCTGGGAAAAAAAAGCATTAACATACTTAGGAATAAAGATTACACCTAGAGTAGGAAAACTATACCTGGCCAATTACATCCCCTTAGTTAATGAAATAAAACAAGATATGAAAAACTTAGCAAAGAAACCGATCTCCTGGGTAGGTAGAATCAATGCATTTAAAATGATGATATTACTGGCTCTGTCAATCATCAATATATAACACTAAGTATTTTTTCTTAAAATGGCTCTTAATTCCCCTGATTGTACTTATACTATTTTTGTATGTATCCTAAAGTATTGTTTGACTACTTTGCTTCAATAAACCTTTTTCTTGATTTAAAAAAAAAAATGGTGATATTACCGAAAATAATTTACAAGTTCCAAATGCCCCCTATAAGAATCCCACAAAGCTTCTTCAAGATAATAAAAACTATCATTTTGAAATACATATGGCAGGGCAAAAAGGCCAGAGTGAATTATACTATTCTAAGTCGTAAAAAAAAAAATGGGGGGCTGGCACTCCCAGATATAAAGAGATACTATAACGCTGTAATTTTAGCAAGGTTAGCAGAATGGACAAATACATATACAAAAAAGAAGTGGGTACAGATGGAAGACACAATAAGTTTGACACAATTAAAACAAGAATGTTTGGATACCACCTAAAGTTAGACAAATGGGCATGGACACACATAGTATAACGAAGAATGTATTTAAAATATGGGAAACTTTACATAGGCGGGAAAAATGGGAACATAACTCCCTATTAATCCCATTAGCAGGCACAAATTTTTTTCCACCAGGTAACAAGACACAAATGGGAAAGCAATTGGGGCTTAAAAAATTAGGGGATATTGTCATACAAGGTAAAATAAGGCCAATAAATGATTTTCAAACACTGGAAGGAGTGTATATTCACTACAGTGAATGGGAATACTTTCAATTAAAGCACTTTGTGAGCACTTTACCACAGCCGATCAGAGATGAAAAAACATTAAACCCAATAGAAAAGTTGTGCTCCATCGGAAAACCATTAAAACACAGAATAGCGTTATTATACGGGATATTAACAGACTTAGAGACGCAGGGAACACTAACATGTGTAGAAAAGTGGGGACTTGACATTGGTAAAAAGCTAGAGGACTCACAAATGATAGGCGCAGTGTTCAATTTTGCCACAGACATCACCACAATTGAGGCAAATTACAAATGTATGGTACGCTGGCATTTTACCCCTGAGAGAATGAGTAAAATACATCCAAATAATTCTGCATTGTGCTGGAGAGAATGCAAACAAGTAGGAATGACAATCCATGTTTGGTGGGACTGCCCGAGAATACAAGAATACTGGGAAGAAGTTCTAGAATATACAGAAGAAATAACAGGTGAAAAGATCCTACGAAATCCTTTGACCTGCTTGTTCCACGGAACAGACAGGCCAAAAAAACAGTATGGACTGACTTTGGTCATGGTGTTGCTAAATGCAGCAAAGGGCCTAATCCCAAAAAATTGGTCACACCCACATAGGCCATCCATAAAAGAGTGGATACATCGAGTATATTATATAGCAGAAATGGAATATCTGGGGCGAGGAGAACTGGGAGGAGAGGCCAGATGTAGAGCAGTCTGGGAAAAATGGAGAGCTTTCAAAACGTCAGAAAAATTTGTACAGGCAATGATAGAAACAGACAGGTGAGATACAGGCACACATAAAGAAGTTAAACGTAAACGGTGACCGACTGAACCGAAGGGAGGTGGGGGGGTGGGGTGGGGAGGATTAGGATTAGGGGGGAATAAATGGAATAAGGGTAGCACTTGAGGTGAGGGTTTCCTTGATGGAATGATGATTATAACTAATTATGGTTATTCATTTAAGAATAACTTTTTCTTTGTATATATAAGAAAGAAGGAAAACCCACGTAAAAGAAGTATTAATAAAAAAAATAAAAAGCAACCGATGGGATTAACCACACATGATGCGAAACCACAGAAGAGATGTTATGGGCAAAGTAACCGTGAGCAAGTCTTGCTGTCCTTTTTTATGGTTGAGTCTGACGTGGTAAAGAAAAAAAAAACACAATAAGTGGTGCCATTATCAAAAGGAAAGTGGACAATACTTAAGATTCCAAGGAGTTCTTACCCATATCATGCTGCATAGAAGTTTTGAGGGCATCCATAGTATCCTGTGGATACTATGGTATATATGTATAGTGGTGTTGATATGTAATGACACCTTGTAGGGTTTACAAATGCAATTATTATTATTATTATTATACAGGATTTATATAGTGCCAACAGTTTGCGCAGCACTTTACAACATCGGGGCAGACAGTACAATTACAATACAATACAGGAGGAATCAGAAGGCCCTGCTTGTTAGAGCTTACAATCTAGAAGGGAGGGTCAAGTCGAACAAAGGGTAGTATCTGTGGGGGATGATCAGATGGACAAGATGAAAAAAAAAAAACAGTTGTTAGGTGTGGGTAGGATAGGCTTCTCTGAAGAGAAGGGTTTTCAGGGATTGTCTAAAAGCTAATAGAGTAGGAGATAAGTGGACAGATTGGGGTAAGGCATTCCATAGGCTTGGAGAGGCTCTGGAAAAGTCCTGGAGGTGAGCATGGGAGTAGGTGATGAGAGAGCTAGAGAGCAAGAGGTCTTGCGAAGAACGAAGAGAACGAGTAGGTTGGTATTTTGAGACTAAGTCAGTGATGTAGCTAGGGGCAGAGCTGTGGATGGCTTTGTAGTTAGTCGTTAGTATTTTGAATTTAATTTGTTGGGTGAGCAGAAGCCAGTGGAGGGATTGACAGAGAGGAATAGCAGAGACAGAGCAATTAGTAAGGTGGATGAGTCTGGCAGCAGCATTCATGATGGACTGAAGGGGGATAGAGTATGTAGGGGTAAGCTAATTAGGAGGGAGTTGCAGTAATCAAGGCAAGAGATGACTAGGGAGTGAATTATGAGCTTTGTTGCATCATTGGTTAGAAAGGGGCGTATTTTGGAGATGTTGCGGTGGCAAGATTTGGACAGTGATTGGATGTGGGGCTTAAAGGAGAGTTCAGAGTCCACGACTACACCTAGAACCTTGGCGTGCGGGGATGGGCTGATAGTTGTGCCATCGGTTTTGACAGAGAGATCAGGGGAGGAGGCACATGGGGGAGGAAAAATTATAAGTTTGGTTTTGGATAAATTAAGTTTGAGGAAGTGGTGTGACATCCAGACTGATATATCTGATAGTAAATTAGTGATACATAAAGAGAATGATGGAGTGAGTTGAGGGGTAGAGAAATAGATTTTAGTGTCATCAGCATAGAGATGGTATTGGAAGCCGTGGTAGGCTATCAGCTGACCCAGGGTGGGGGTGTAGATTGAAAAAAGAAGGGGTCCAAGAACAGAACCTTGGGGGACTCCCCCAAAAGAGAAAGTAGGTAGAGAACCAGCGGAGACCAAAGGCATGGAGTTTTTTGAGGAGGAGGGGGTGGTCAACCGTATCAAAGGCAGCAGAGAGGTCCAGGAGTAGGAGTACAGAATAGTGTCCCTTAGTTTTGGCCTTTAGTAGATCGTTGTTAGTTTTAGGAGAGCAGTTTCTGTGGGGTGTTGAGGACGAAAACCAGACTGAAGGGGATCAAGAAGGCTATTATTGGCAAGGTGCACGCTCAGTCAGTTGTAGACTAGACATTCAAGGAGTTTGGATAAAAAGGGGAGCAAGGAGATGGGGCGTAGGTTGTTAAGATTGGATGGGTCCAGAGAGGGCTTTTTAAGTATGGGGCTGACAAGTGCATGTTTTAGAGAGTTAGGGAAGATGCCAGAAGAGAGGGAGAGATTGAAGATGTGGTTAGAGAGTGTAATTGAAGTATTATGTTATTACAGCTATAATAAAATATTCTGTTTTGCATGTGCTTGTTGATTCATTACACCAATTTACAACTGGTATTTTTAGAGGGCTCCTTTATGAGTTATATGGGATTTTTAAGTGCTGTTAGTGGATTCAAGTGTCATATGTTGTTTTTTTTATATTTTTACATAGCAGTGTTGCTGTTTTTTTTTTCTGTGAGAAGATTGTGGTGGTCTCATGTTTAGTCCTTGTTTGGCCAATATGCAAGGTGGTGTGGTCCTAGTTTGGCTTAACGATAAAAAAATAAAAAATGAATAAAAAAGGATTGGCCACAGTACATTTGGCCACAGTACATTTACTGTGACAGGACAGTATGGTCAGGCTGGATCACGTACATGTACATCATCCAGCCTCTTCTAGGGGCACACAGAGCGCCACACCTATCACCACTGTGTCTACCAAATACAGTACGCTGGCAACAGTTTATACAGTAGTTGCAATACATGGACAACCATTGTAATACACAAGCAACAAATGAACAATTGTTTCAATATACAGGCATTTAACAAGCAATGTGATATATGGACAACAAATGGGCAAACGTGACAATAGCCTAGCAATTGTTTTAATATAAGGGTCATTCATCAGTATCAATTCAGCCACCAATTCAAACCCCCTTCAAACATTCCTCAAAAGTCCCTCTTACACAGAAAATATCTTCCCCATCCCCAAAAAACATTCTCAACCAGCGATCCCCACTCACCCAATAGAAATCCTCCTTCACTCAGTAACCCCAACCCAGCAAATCTCCCTACCCCTTTCCTCCCTGCAGAAATGTCACCAGAGCTCGCAATCAAGGGAAATTTTCCCAGGTCAATTGACACATCTGAGTTAAATAGAAACCTGAAACTCGGCTCTGTCTTCCTGAAGCATTTTGTATTTTTAGTGGTACATTTCAATGTGGCCGCATATAAACTTAAAACTTGAGAATTATGGGCCAAATCCACAAAGCAGATGCGCCGACTTGACTCAAGATTTCTAATTTTACTCCACGCGTATCTTTGCGCCCAATCCTCAAAACGAAAAATCCGTTTTTTCCGTCCTACCTAAAATAATTACTCCGGCGCATCCTCTGACGCAAATTACGCTAGTCACGCCGCTTTATTTGATAGGCAAAGATGCAAATGAGGGAGATAGGGCGATCCTCAAAATTAAGTGTGTGCGCCGTAGATTACGCCCTGTGCGCCGTAGATAACGCCCTGTACGCACCTGTTAGTTTTCTGGAGCAAAATTAGACTTTATAAAAGCAGCCCTAATTTTACACCAGCCCTGTAAAGGTCTGCTGAAGCAACACCATTTAGGAAGAGCTGCCAACACTTCTTTGCTGGACTTCATTGTGACTGCCAAAATGCCCGGGCCATCAATGATTATAACGGCACTCGCAACTTTACAGGCGCAGAGAAGGAGGAGGGCACAGAGGAGGAGGAGGAGGGCACAGGAGAGGGTATACCGCCCACGCCAAGATCTCTTTGGCATGACTGCGTCTGAGGTCTTTGGCAACTTCAGATTTAACCAGGAAGCCATCCTGGACTTAACCAGGATCCTGCAGGATGATCTGAACACCCCAACCCAACGATCCCATGCCCTGCCAGCTCACATTAAAGTTATGGCCACCCTGCATTTTCTGGCCACTGGGTCGTTTCAAAGAACATGTGGAGGTCTGGCTGGGATGGTACAGTCCTCGATGAGCAGGTGTGTGCACCAGGTTGTCCCTGCAATACTGAGACGCATGGGCAGTCAATTTGAAAAGCCCACCCAGGAGGACCAGCGAATGAAGAGTATGGCCGACTTTTATCAGATTGCCCGATTCCCACGGACCATCGGGGCCATTGACTGTACCCATGTGGCACTACAGCCCCCCCATGATACAGAGCACCTGTTCAGGAATCGCAAAAACTGGCATTCCATAAATGTGCAGGTAATCGTAGATGCCCATGGCCTCATCTGGCATGTCTGTGCCAAATTTCCGGGTTCGTGCCATGACAGCTACATCTTCAGGCAGACCAACATATCACGTGAATTGGAGCAGAACGTGTATGGAGACAGCTGGCTGGTTGGTGAGTGACATGGGTGTCAGGTATGACTGTCCCCCCCCATGATGCAGACATCACAAGGGGCACATGCATGACTAATATCCTCCTGTCTTTTCCCTTCCAGGTGACTCTGGATATGCCCTGGGACCTCACATGATGACCCCCTTCAGGAACCCCCAAACCCCAGGAGAGCAACGCTACAACGAGGCTCATATTCGCACCCGGGCAGTAGTGGAGCGTACATTTGGGCAGCTGAAGTCCCGCTTCAGATGCCTGGACAAGACTGGGGGTACACTGTTGTATTCCCCAGACTTTGTGTGCCAAATAATAGGGGCTTGTTGTATTCTGCACAACTTTGCAATGAGAAGGGGACTGGAGATTAACTTACGTGCTGACCTGACCCCCCACCCAGGCAATCCCCCCCTAGCCCACTCTACCCAGTCTACTGAGGGCACAGTAGCCAGGAGACGCCTCGCAGAAGGCATCTTTTCTCAGTAAATGGCCATAAATCATGTCACAATGATATTATTTTTTTTCACTGCAAACGCACATGAATTATGTGACAATGATATTATTTGTTTTCACTGCAAACGCACATGAATTATGTGACAATGATATTATTTGTTTTCACTGCAAACGCACATGAATTATGTGACAATGAGAATGTTGCTTTGCACAGTAAACGCACATGTTTAATGACACATTGAGAATGTTTTTGTCTCTGGAAACGCACATGATTTATGTCACAATGAGAATGCATGAATGCACACCACTGTGGTCCCTAGCACAGACACATCACATGCACATCGAATTGGATTAGATCCAAGTACCCCCCCCCCCCCTTTGGTACCTGGGAGCAGTAACGCCCCGCCACGGCTCCAATTATGTCACT
Source organism: Rana temporaria (assembly GCF_905171775.1). Classification (NCBI taxonomy): domain Eukaryota; kingdom Metazoa; phylum Chordata; class Amphibia; order Anura; family Ranidae; genus Rana; species Rana temporaria. The sequence goes on from NC_053493.1 coordinate 227,519,300, forward strand.
GTGCATTCATACACCATTCAGGAACCTAGGATGACTTCTCCCTGGTCCTGGGGATCCCTTCTCCACCAAAACTGAGGGTGACACCCTTATTTTGTCAGGAATGCCACCCCCCCACATTCACACATCATTCACACATCATTCACACACATAAACCAAATCATAAGTACAGTATAATAAACAAAATTATAAAACCAAAAAAAAAAAGTACCCCTGGTATTTAAGTCCGGCGGCGAGTGCTCCGTCTGGGCTGCCCACAGGCAGGGGCACGGGCACGGCCACGGGCACGGCCACGGGCACCTGGAGGATCTTCACGGGGGGGAGCAGGGGAGGGAGTATCTTCATTGGGGGGGGAGCAGGGGAGGGAGTATCTTCATGGGGGGGAGCAGGGGAGGGAGGAGCCTCCCCTGGTGTCTGACCTCCGGCTGGCCTGCCCTCCAAGGCCACTGCTATCCTGTTCAGGCAGTCAGTGATGGCAGCCGTATTGGCCTGGCCAGCCCGTGTGTTGTCCTGCACAGCCCGGGTGTTGTCCTGCACAGCCCGGGTGTTGTCCTGCACAGCCCGGGTGAGGGCAGTCACCTCCTGGCCCACGCCTGTTGTGGCGGTATGCAGGGACCACAAACAGGTGATGACACCCAATGAATTGGTGGCCACATCACTGAGTGGCTCCCTCATTACATCCAGGCTGTGCTCCATCTTGGCCATAGTTTTTTTGATGTCACCCAGACTGCGGGTCTGCTGGGCATTGTCCCTCAGCAGACTGGCCGGCAGATGCTCAGACCCCCCCCTGGTCTCCTGGGTCGCCATCCTGCCTGCCCCTGAGGCTTGTGGCCAGGTAGGAGGGGATAGAGTGACCCTTGTGGGTTGCGGCATGTTGTGGGAGGAGTGGGAGGGGCTACCCCTGATGGTGGCCTGACTGGTGCCAGCCTCTGGGGTAGCCTCTGGGGTAGCCTCTGGGGGAGCCTCTGGGGTAGCCTCTGGGGTAGCCTCTGGGGGAGCCTCAAGGGGAGCCTCAAGTCTAGCCTCAAGGGTATCGTCAAATGTCATGAGATCAGTGGCAATAATGATTTCCCGGCCAATCTAGAGATCTTCTTCCTCCTCCCCCTCATCCCCCTCATCCTCCTCCCCCTCAGCCTCCTCATGAGGGGAGGTTTGGCCACTCCCCTCCCCTGGGGACTCCTCAGCAGCCTCCTGTCTTTGGGGTGGTGCAGCAGCCTGGCCTGATGGCCCAGCAATCTCCTGGTCATCTGTGAAGACACCAAACAATCACAGGTTTGAGGATCCACACACTTGGCACATGTTCCCTTCCCCCACCCACACATGCTAATCACCAAATAGAAAAACAAAAAGCTTACCTGGCCTCACAGGAACATCAGACTGATAACCAGGCAGGCCCACCACCTGCTCTGGCTCGAAACACCGGGCAACTGCCCATTCCTCCTCAGTCAGCCGGATGGGGCATGGTCCCCCTCCTCCAGTGCCCCTCCTATGCGCAGTGAGTTTGGCCACCTTATTGCGGACCACGCTCCTCAGATCATTGATCTTTTTCTTAATGCCAGCGGGGGTCCTCGTCTCCCCTCCCCCCGCCGCATTTATGTGATCTGTAATTTTTGCATATATCCTCTTCCTTTGGGCCGGGGAGGTGTTCCGGCTATCAGGCCCATGTAAATATCTTACATATTGGATGATATACCTGGCAAGGATTTGCTTTTCAACATGGGAAAAATTCAGCTTCCTGCGTTTGGGAGCCATCACAAACACCACACAGCAACAAGAAAACAAACAGGACAAACACACAAAAATACACACCAAACAAATACACAAAAATACACACACAAGCAGACAGCTACTACAAAATCAAATACAAACACACAAAAACCAAACACAAAATCCAAGCAGAAAAAAACAAAACAAAAAACTTAGCAGAAACAATCAAACAAAAAATACACTTCTCACAAACAAACAACAACTACTATCTACTACTCCTCCAACACTTCTCTATCACACACAACTTACCAACAAACACTGACAAACTAAGAGCAGAAGCAAATTGCTCATGGAAGGGAACACAGGGAAATACTTTTGCAAATGAAGTGTGTTTGACTGGAGCTAGTTAAGCACAGGGCGATCCTCAAACTAAGTACACTTGGCCTTTTACCTATCGCACTGATTGCGCCAAGCAAAGTTCTGCACATGCGCAGTGAGCAGCAGATTCCTACGCGCATGCGCAGTACGGCCGGACCTTCATTTGCATGGGGTCACGGCTCATTACAATGAAGCACGCCCACTTCCTTCCCACTTGCCATAACCCCGCCTTACGCCTCCGAATTTAGGTTACGGCAGGCGCAATTTTGTGCGCAAATGCGCTGTGGATACGGCACTTACGACACCAACTTAGGGCACCGTAACTTAAATGACATAAGTTTGAAAAAACTTATTTTGCACCGCTGGCTGTGGATTTGGCCCTATATTCACAATTATGACAATGATGCAGCTTCCCAAACACTTCTGTCATGTCCGAATCCAGGGTCATTCTAATAGGTAAAGCTTTGGTACTTTCCAACAAAACTTGCCTCCCCCTCCAAGAGAAAAACATGATGGACCAATAGAAATGTGGAGGCTTAGAGGCAAGCTCCAACACTACGCGTTAAAGCTTTTCCAGTCAGATTGGCTTTAAATTCAGCCATGAACAGATTGATTTAGAGGCTGTATTGAAATATGAAAGCACTTTTTTGGCATTAATGATGAAGTCTCCTTAATGTAAGACTTTTTGCAAAATGATTTTGATTTATTGCATGAGTATCTGTTCTTATGATAATTTATAGTGTTAGGCTTGCTGTGAAACAGGGTATACAGGTTCAGGTGCATTTGGTGAAAAGGGTGGCAACAAATGCATTCATTAATTTTAATAATTGGTAAATACATGACTTGTGAAACGTTTAGTAGGTTTCCCTCAACTCAGATGTCACATAATTGGCAAACTCAGTATATGTGAATGAAATCATGCTGGAAGTAGATACAGAAAGTGATGTACTTTCTTGTGGGGGACAAATTGTCTCTAAAAAACTTCCATTCTAGCTTCAGCTAGTTCACCTATCACCTAAAGTTTGAGTTTGGGAAATTGTATTAAATTGTATTAAATTTCTGAACTCTAAACTCTAGGAGTGAAGAAAAAAAGAAGAACTTGCTTTGCAAAAACAATACTCATACACGTGGGTGAGGAGAGTTAACTTATCTGGGGGTTAAGTTGACATCTACAGTAGACGGTCTGTATCTTGCCAATTTTATCCCTTTGTTAAACGAGATAAAAACAGACTTAAAAAAGAATACAACAAGAGCCATTTCATGGTTGGGAAGGATAAATGCTTTTCAGGCCTCGTACACACGGCCGAGGAACTCGACGTGCCAAACACATCGAGTTCCTCGGCCAGTTCAGCACTGAAGCCGCCGAGGAGCTCGGCGGGACGAGAGCTCCCATAGAACAACGAGGAAATAGAGAACATGTTCTCTATTTCCTCGTCGAGCTCCTCGTCGGCTTCCTCGGCCGAAAGTGTACACACGACCAGTTTCCTCGGCAGAATTCAGCCAGAAACTCGGTCGGAAGCTGAATTCTGCCGAGGAAACTGGTCGTGTGTACGGGGCCTAAGATGATCACCCTCCCAAAAATAACATATCAATTCCAGATGTTACCCATAGTTATCCCTCAGAGTTTCTTCAAAACTATCAAAACAATGTTGATAAAATATATATGGGGAAACAAAAAAACAAGAGTACATTTTGGAACATTAACAAGAGAAAAAAAACACGGAGGATTAGCAGCACCGGATATAAAGAGATATTATAAGGCCACGATCATTGCATGAATGGTAGAATGGGGAAACAAGCACAAAGAGATTGAAAAAAAAATGGATTCGAATGGAAAATATCATAAGTATAGAGTGTTGGATGTAGACACCCACGGACTAACTAAGAATGTTTTTAAAGTTTGGGATTTGATACACAAACAGAATAAATGGATTTACAATTCACCTTTAATATCACTCACTAAACTATTTTTTTTATACCGGGGAAAGAGACACGGTTGGGAAATAAAATGGGGGCTGCACAAATAAAGGATATTACAGAACAGGGCAAGATAAAAACACTTTTGGAGATAAAAGAGAAAAACGGGTGGGATATCAACTTTTGGGAATATCTACAACTAAAACATCTGATAAATTCAATACCCACACCATTAAGAGATGAAAAGAAATTAACTCCACTAGAAAAACTGTGCTCCACGCAAACCCCAGTAGAGCACATGATATCAAGAGTATATCAAATCCTGACAGAATCAGAGCTACAAGGAAAACCTTATTTTATAGTGAAATGGGAAACAGAAATAAGTAAGAAATTTGAAGATCAACAAGTTGAAAGATAAATAGCATCCATACATAACACCGCAACCGATATGAATACAATTGAAATTAACTATAAATGTATCTCAAGATGGCATAGGACACCCAAAATGATTAATACAGTTAATAAAGATAAATCCCCATTGTGCTGGAGAGAATGTGGACAAATTGGAACAACAACACATATATAGTGGGATTGTCCAAAGATAAAGGAATATTGGCAGGAAATTCGGGAATTAGTAGAAGTAATAACTGTAGAAAAAATAGTTAACAGCATACAAGCTTGTGTGTTCCACGAACCCAAAGATTCAAATATAAGATACAGGAAAACATTAATCCCACCATTAATAAATGCCGCAAAAGGATTAATACAAAAAAATTGGCTAAATAACAATAAACCAGAGATAAAATAATGGTTTGAAAGAGTGGAAAACTATAACAGAATGGAATATCTTTGCAGTAGTGATGCGGGTCAACTTAAAAAATACAACAGAAAATGGAGACAGTGGACTTTAAATCATCGGAGGAATATTTGGGGAAAATACTAGAGGATTAGAGAGGCAGGAACAAACCATCATGGGATTGGGGAGGGAGGGTGAGGAGGAGGGAGAGAGGAGATGAAAGGGGGAAAATAGGGGGGAAAGGAAGGGAAAGGGAAAAAAAAGGAATAAATGAAGCAAAAGATAAAAATATAAAATAATATATAACTACAAATGATGCGAAACTGAAGTAGAGACAATATATATGATTAAATGAAATCATGAGCAAGTCTCTTGCTATGGTTGAGTCTGACGTGAAAAAAAATAAAAATAAAAAAAAAGGGGAAAAAAAAAATCACTGATGGATTTCACACCTTTCTAAAACAGGCCAGGGAATAGTGAATGAGGGGATGTATTGTGATCTCCCATGGTCTGCACTGCATGCACCAGAAGTCTACCGCTTGTGTTACTATGTTCATAAGACACTTTTTGGCAAAGCACAGAACATCTTTGCAAAAATTTCCCAAGTTCTTCTAGCAAGATGGAACGCATATGTAACAGATCCTGTAGGGTATTTTGTGTATGAGAGTATTTGAGTAACTTTTCCAGGCGTTTGATTTTTTTCAATCAATGCTTTGATTGTCACCCAGTGATACAAATTCTAAATATATCCAAAGGATCACCACGGATCATACATTTACTGTATGTATTTCCCAGAGGGTGTCAGGAGAGACATCCAAAATGGTGTTTTCCGCAAATTAAATTGACAAGGAAGAAATACACTTCTTTCCTTTCTGCCTGACTCAGTAAAACAATTGCAAAGAGAGATCCACACGTTTATCTGCCACCAAGGCATGAGCGGGGATCTCCAAGAGCGCAGGAGACTGGGAGGGGGGCAGGCCAGGTATGGGGAAGAAGAACCAGGGATAAAGAAAGGGAAAACAAGGGGGATTGGTAAGATAGAGGGGATGAAGTAAGTGAATGGGAGAGGAGGATTTTACAAAGGAAGAAGGGAAATTCATGGAGGGGATGGAAAGGAGGAAAAGAAACAAAAGAGAGAATTAGGGAGAGAAGAAATGGACGTGGAGCACTCACAAGGTGTGGGGAGAGAAAATATCAGAGATAGCAATATGCACACTGTCCCAACTTAGAGAATGTTAGCTGGAGTGTCAGAAAATACACTATGGAACTTATGTTGGGGTGCATAAGTGGGATCAGAGTACACAAGTAGCTGTAAAAATGAGAACATCTAGATTGGAAGCGTAACGGCGATCATAACATTTATGAAAAAGGCACCAAAAGCATTTAGGTTTGGCCTAGCGGGTAATAGGTGCAGAGTTTGTAAGTGCTATTTAACCTATTGGAGCCCATACTAAGGCCAAAAGAAGGCTACAGCAGGGCCCCAATTGCCAGGAGGGAGTCCATGTACGTCCTACAATGCATGTGATGCCTGCGCAACCCCTACGGGGCGTGCGTGGCTCGCTCTGTGATCAGGGAGTCCATGAAACTCGGATTATCAAATCCAATCCCGGCCCCTTACCAAGTGATCAGCTGTCAGCCAACTGACAGCTGATTACATAATGTAAACAGAACCATTAATCTGCTTTTTTTTTCTCACACTAACAGTGCCCACCAGTACCACCTACATTTATATACTGGTATGTAAAAATTGTGTACTTGAGCGCTGATGTGAACCAAAAATATTAAAAGATAAATAAATAATTAAAGATGCAACTACTTCAAAAGTGTACTGATTTTACCATATAGTGCTGAATTAATAAAGTAATAATGTGCTAAAATCAACCTTCCAATATTACATAAACTTATACAAATTCCAATGGCATAAAAATAATAGGTGTACAATTAAATTACAGCCATGAAAGTCCAATACGTGAACAACTATTTACCACCGCCAATTAGTGAGTGTACTGCTCACCTAACAGTTAATTGGTTGATTGCCATAAGAAAAGGAAAAACATACTCATCTATTTTGATTGAGAAATAAATCCCTGGGGTAGTTCTCCTGATAGAAAACTTACATCAGAGACTGACACTCTTCATATAAAGTGGATAATTGTATCATGACTTCTCCAAATGCAGTGATTCTCAAAGAAAAATTAAGACATCATTGTTGCGCAGGTTTGCTATGGAATAGTAGAACAAGTGCTTTGGCTAGCTACACTCACATTTAACTTGATAGTGTAACGCTTATAGAGCAGTCAGTGCAGACAGCGGGATCCCTCTCCCTCCACATCCAGCACATTCAAGCACAATGGGTAATGTCACTGGCTCCTCCTGACCGGTATCATCACCTGTCACGTGATTTTTTTACATTTATATACAGTATGTACTCTATTAACACCATCAGCTCTTAATTCAATATCTACATGCTACTTTCTATAGCCTTTTATTATTGAATTGAATCTATTATCAAGGTTTTATTACATGTATGAATTTTGAAACCGTGATTTTGTTAAATTTTTTGATGAGGTTGTTTAACAATAAACTTCTCTCAATATTATTACTTTGCATTGAATCACTGTATGACTTTATCTTTATATACATATATTTTATCTATGTGTCCTACACACTTTATCTACCTACTGCTTTGCATACACCTCATTAAAACTTCCAACTTTATATATATATATATTTATTTTTAACCAATCAGGGATGGAGGTGCTAAGCCTATTATGCTATGCAACTCATTTAAAGTCCCAACCACCCCCTTTTTTTATAACAAGTATAATAATTTGTTGGGATGGCCAATCCCCCTAGTGGGACCCAAGTCATCACCCCAGGAGGAGCAAAAAGGCATCCCCCACTCCATGAGGAGTTAATACGGCATGTAAGGCATTTTAGTAGGGTACCAATGTTCTCAGGGAGTTGGAACATTAGGGCTCAGGCTAAAAGTAAAGGGCAGACAAGTTGCTGGATGGATTGTTCAACTTTATTGGTGATCACTGTTGTGGGGCATCGCTTGGTAAAGATAATAGAGGAAAGGTTTATACTTGCGCAGGCCCCATGAGAAGCTAGAGGACCGCTGAGTCAGGTGATGCATCGGTGAGATAGAAAGTCTGCTTGTCTAAAGGAGAAAGCGATCTAAATAGGAATGCCGAATAGTAGCAGCAATGCAGGATCTGATGGTGAGAGTATCTACAAAGTTTGCGCTGCTCAGGCAGCTAAAGCTAAACAAGTTCCCAGCAGGGCTATGTGGGCTACAAGAGAACCCTGGTCTGTACCACAACCATGTCCATGTAGGGAAAAACAAACAAGCCAGAACCAACAACAAAGACACTTAGGGAGTTATTTACTAAAGGCAAATCCACTTTGCACCACAATTGCAAACTACAAGTGCAAAGTGCAAAGTCCGTTGAGTAGGTGAAAGTTAAGGGCTGCGGTGGTCCAAGTCTCAGCTAGATGAGCAAAATGCAGGGAAGATGTGGATTCAGTCTGGATGGATGCCCTGTTAATGTAGCAGTTCAAGGAATGGGTGCATAGCTCGCTTGATTTGTGAAAGATCTTAAAACAACTTGATCTCAGCACTATTGTACAGGATACGTCCCCATTCTCTGGCCTTTCATAGTATTTCAAACTGTGTTAGGTATAGAAAGGTATTAAAGTCTTTATCCAACACAGTTTGAACTTCCTTGAATCTAGACATAAGAAACTCTGAAGAAGAGCATACAATTTCTACTCTCGAAACGTGTTGGATATCTCTGTAATCTGCATTTAATAGTGGGAAAGTTTGCAATAAGCCATGTGGGGGACACAATAAACATGTGGAAGAAGGTGCTCTGGTCAGATGAGACAAAAATTTAACTTTTGGGCCTAAAAGCAAAATACTCAGTGTGGCGGAAAGCTGTCAGAGTTGATGGGAAGATGGATGGAGCTAGGGATGAGCCAGATGTTTGAGTCAAACGTAAGTTTGACTCATACATTGGGGGCTTGCCCCTTCGTCAAATTTAGAACATTATGGGGAGTTTTTGGGAAATTTGAGCGCCTGCGGAACACCCTATAATGAACTACAAAATGCTTTGGCCAATCACAGCGCACTCTGCTGTGAGAGCCATGATTGGCCAAAGGCAGGGTGCATGCTTGGATAAGGGTCTGGTATGGATTTTGAGGGGACCCCCACACCATTTGTTTATCAAATTTTGGCTTGGGCTTCCCCTTAATAGTCATACCAGACCCAAAGGGCCTGATAATGGACTGGGGGGGGGGGCATGCAATTTTTTTCAAAGCTTGTTATCTATATTGCCGGGATCTGATAATACATTACAGCCGCAAGCAGTTTTAAATGACATTTTTTTCCTTTAGAAACATAAATTTCCTGTGGTACTGTTATAAACACAGGAAAGATGTGCTACGTTACAGGCAGACTAAGGACACCCCAGGCTCGATATTTAAAGGGATTTTTATTTTTTCACATTGAGCATTATTAAAATCACTGCTCCTGAAAAAAGGGCCATTTTTAAAACTGTTTTTGTCTTGATACATGTCCCCTGGGGCAGGACCCGGGTCCCCAAACACTTTTTATGGCAATAATAGGCATATAAGCCTTTAAAATTAGCACTTTTTGATGTTTCATGTTAATGTTCCATAGACTGCACAAATGATTTGCCTGTTCGCAAGTTCTGGTGCGAACCGAACTGGGGGGTGTTTGGTTCATCCCTAGATGGAGCCAAATACAGGGCAATCTTAAAAAAAAACTGTTAAGCCTCGTACACACGCACGGTTTTCTTGGCAAGAAAATTGCTGGGGGAGCTTTTTGCTGAGAAAAACATGCGTGTGTATGGTTTCTCATCGGGAAAACTGCCGGGAATCTAGAAGAGAAAAATAGAGAACCTGCTCTCTAGTTTTCTCATTGGGATTCTCGGCAGTGTTTTCCTGCCGAGAAATCCGAGCGTGTGTATGCTTACCTGGCCCCGTTAAGCCTGTGTATGCTTGATGATACTTTGATGCATGCATGGTAGCTTACAAGGCATAGTGTAGGGAGTAGCAAGATGGCAGCGACGGCATCAAATGTGACGAGCGCATTCTCGTCGTGGTCGATGACGTCACCGCGTTCTTGCTATTTAAAAGAAGAGCAGTTCTTTTGAATGGTGTGTGTGTACACTCGATGGGCAACAAAGCTTGCCAGGAATCTCGAAAACCGAAGTTTTTTTCCTGATGATATTCCCGGCCGTGTTTTTCCAAAAGATTTGAGACTGGGGTGGATGTTCACCTTCCAGCAGGATAACAATCCCTAAACATACAGCCAGAGCTACAATGAATGGTTTGGATCAAAGCATTATCATGTGTTAGAATGGCCCAGTCAAAGCCTATTTTTCATAGAAGAATGGGCAAAAATGTCACTCTTTGGATGTCCAAAGCTGGTAGATACATACCAAAAATACTTTTTTCAGCTATAATTGCAGCAAAAAGTGGTCCTAAAAAGTATTGACCCGGGTGCTGAATAAAAATACACGCCACACTTTTCAGATATCTATTTGTAAATTTTTTTTTAAAACATTTATAATCTTCCTTCCACTTCACAATTATGTGGCAGTCATCTCTATGCTTCCCATCTGGCGCATGGCGATCATCTCTCCGGAACAAAATGATATCTGAATCATTTAGATATCACCGCACAAAGTACAGGACGTCATATGATGTCCACCCGGGATAAGAGATCCCCTTTGTGGACGTCATATGACGGTGTGCGGTATTGAAGTGGTTAAATACTTATTTAAAAATGCATATTTTATTATTTACTGTTCTTATTTTATTGATTTATTTATATACTGATGTTTTTACTGTATTTTACAATAAGTATATTATATAATATTTTAATAATTTATTAAAACAATACACAATAAAGGATTCCAAGAGAGCTATAGGTTTTCATAAGAGATAGCAGATGTATGTCTTAAGGCTGTAATTGCTTAACAAATCATCAGACTGGTCTTATTTAAAAAAAAATATGTCACTGAGATGAGTCAATTAGCATTAAATTAGTGATTAGACCTTAATCTTGCCATACATTACTCAAAGTCTATGTGATTTCTGTTGACAGCACCACCTGGCTCAACAAAAGGCATTTAAAAAATTTACTGAGCCAGGTGGATTTATTTTGTCCGAACAGTAACTGCATCACATAATGCAGATTTTTAAGCAGCTGTGGGTACTACTTACTACTGCTTGAGGCCGGGTTCACACTGGTACGACAAACGCTCCGACAAAGTCGTACCAAAGTAGTACAGGGAGCATTTTCAAAGTCGGACCGACTTGTGTCGGACCAGTTAAGACGGCTCTCATAGGGAAACATTGATTTTCACACATCATGCGACATGAGCTCCCAATGTCGGAGCTTTGTCGGACAAGTGTAAACGCAGCCTCAATATATTAGCCTGCAAGAAATATTCCTCCATCCACACTATTTAGCATAGATTGATAAACCAAGTGATTTTTTCTTGTTTGGTCCACTATTTTTACAAAAGAAAACTAAGCATGTATGGCTAGCGATACTTGACTGCTTAGAGGTTAATGTAGGAATGAGAAGATGATTCCAAAACTCATGTGCCTTTCTCTGATTTTGTTTCACTTTGTTAATGTGGCCTGACTTTCTTCATGGCTATATCCCTCCAACTTACACTCTACAGTTCAATGAGACTGACTTAGGCCTTATGTACACTCCAGCTCCTTAACCACTTCCCGACCGCCGCATGTATATGTACGTCCACAGAATGGCACGTACAGGCAAATGGGCGTACAGGTACGTCCTTGCCTTTCCGTGGGTCGGGGGTCCGATCAGGACCCCCCCCCGCTACATGCGGTGGTCGGATTCGAGCGGGGAGCGATCCGGGATGACGGCGCGGCTATTCGTTTATAGCCGCTCCGTCGCGATCACTCCCCGGAGCTGAAGAACGGGGAGAGCCGTATGTAAACACGGCTTCCCCGTGCTTTACTGTGGCGGCTGCATCGATCGAGTGATCCTTTTTATAGGGAGACTCGATCGATGATGTCAGTCCTACAGCCACACCCCCCTACAGTTGTAAACACACACTTAGTGAACCCTAACTCCTACAGCGCCCCCTGTGGTTAACTCCCAAACTGCAACTGTCATTTTCACAATAAAAAATGCAATTTAAATGCATTTTTTGCTGTGAAAATGACAATGAAAAGGGTAATACCGCCACCCAGGTGTACTTCAGGTAAATGCAGGATACATTTCAGTAACCCCCGGAATTCCGTGAGAAATCAATATGAGACACAAGGAAGCATTTGAGTGTTCATTAGATCTCTAAAGTGTATTCTTTCAGAGGGACTTATATACAGAAGAAAAATAGGATGGGCTGCATATTATTGCATATGTCTGTAGATTTCATACAAACTCAGTATTTTCTTATCAAGATTTAAACCAGCTGAATTTAGTTTTAACAATGGCTAAAAGATGACTTTGCTTATACAATCAGGATGTTAGCATTAGCAGGGTGTGACTCTATGCAAAACTGTTAGCTAAGCTAAGTATGTCAAAACACAAATAGAAAAGTTAATTTCTACTTAAAAATAAAGTCAGTTATTTATACATTCTATTACAGACAATGGTCCCAAAAATGTGTCAAAATTGTCCGAAGTGTCCGCCATAATGCCGCAGTCACGAAAAAAATCGCTGATCGCCGCCATTAGTAGTAAAAAAAAAAAATAATAAAACTATCCCTTATTTTGTAAACGCTATAAATTTTGCGCAAACCAATCGATAAACGCTTATTGCGATTTTTTTTACCAAAAATAGGTAGAATACGTATCGGCCTAAACTGAGGGAATTTTTTTTTATATATATGTTTTTGGGGGATATTTATTACAGCAAAAGGTAAAAAATATTGCATTTTTTCAAAATTGTCGCTCAATTTTTGTTTATAGAGCAAAAAATAAAAACCGCAGAGGTGATCAAATACTACCAAAAGAAAGCTCTATTTGTGGGGAAATAAGGACGTCAATTTTGTTTGGGAGCCACGTCGCACGACCGTGCAATTGTCTGTTAAAGCAACGCAGTGCCGAATTGTAAAAACGCCTTTGGGCATTTAGCAGCATATTGGTCCGGGGCTTAAGTGGTTAAAGGGTCACTAAAGGAAAAACATTTTTTGCTGAAATGACTGTTTACAGGGTATAGAGACATAAAAGTTAACTGATTCCTTTAAAAAAAATTAAAAATAGATTAAATTCAATCATATAATGTGCCTGCAGTTTCACTTTTGTTTTTAAACTGGTTTCATGTTTCTGTGAAGTAAAGAGACCCACAGAACAAAAACAAAAAAATCCAGGGCAGTGTTTTGTTTTTAAAATGAATATGATTGGTTCTGAGGAGTTTTAGACACACAGCTTGGACCACAGTGAAAAGCTGCCATGATATTTTTCATAAGGAGCCAGAAAAGCAGGAAGTGTGGAGATCACAGCAGAATTACAGCAACTTCAAAGCAAAAACGAACAATGAGGACATGAAACCAGTACTGCAGTAAGGTAAAGGAAGCTATTTCGCTAAAAAAATTCCTTTAGTGATCCTTTAACTTGAGTTTAGAAGCTTTTGGTGTTTTGGTGTTTTTATGCCAAAGCTCCTAAACTCAACTCTTTTGGCTTTTACCTGAGTTTAGGAGCTGCTGAGGTTAGGGGAGCTTCAACCTTCCTCAATCTCCCTCTCCTAAACACGAAAGAATTGCATTCAGTATAGGAACATTTTGACTGCCGACTCCCAGAAAACGCAAATCATGGCAAAACTGCGACAAAATTGAGGTAAGATTTCAGCACGATTTTGGCATGTTTTGCTTTTTCTCGTGGCCGGTGGTAAAAGTAGGCTGTGTGTACATGAAGTCTTATGCCGCGTACACACGATCATGTTTCGGCACACACCATCGTTTTTAAAAAATGCTCTAGCAAAGCGCAGTGACGTACAACATGTACGACGGCACTATAAAGGGGAGGTTCCATGCGGATGACGCCACCCTTGGGGCTGCTTTAGCCGATTCCGTGTTAGTAAAAGATGATTTGAATAAGAGTGAGAAAATTTGATGCGCTACTGTGAGTATACAGTTATGATAATAAAGTGGTGATGATATAATATGCAAAGTGTATCTGAGGCAGCTATATCTAAAAAGTGTTCGCATAACACAAAAATCAAATCAACATATATAAGTGATAAGCGCTTCAAATGAGTGACTAAAATCACAACAAAGGATAATACCAATGATGAGTGCACAAACACAATAGGTGACTGGACTGGTGTTGGTGAAAATAAAACCAACTGAAAATAACCCAAGGAATGCAAAAAGGGGTATGGACCTTGAATGATACAAACATAGACCTCTATATAACTGGAGGTGTCCAAAAGCACTAAAATGTGCTAATTGAGTGAAGATTCAGAAAATAAAGTAGATAATTGAAAGTTCAAAATTAGTAAATCATGACAGACAGTCTATAAAGAAGATGAATCAGATGTTCTAAACTTCTGAGCCTCTGCTCTCTTCCCTCAGAAAGATGGTAAAATATCCTCATAGGTAATGTAGTGCCCTTACCTGCAAGGTGCTATATATAGGCATATAATGTTGTCTCTACAGCGTGATGGTCTTGCCTCTCCCAATGTTAATCACTCCAACTGCTCCAGCTGCTGGGTATCTCAAATCTTCCAGGCTCCGTGATCCAGAGTTAGGAATGGGATGAGGGAGGGAGAAAGAAAAAATGCCTCCAATAGTGTAGTGAGTTAAAACTCAAATGGATTTATTGCACCAAAAATGGCATAAAACAAACATGAATGGGCGCGTGCAGTAACAAGTTTAAAATTCGCGGGGACGCGGCAATCTAAATACCGCCTGACGTCCGATCGCCTCCGGCTTGTGCGGGTGTATGAATCGATCTGACTCCCTACGGCGTTACGTCACGCACCTCGTGACTTCATCAGGGGAACCCTATTGGCTGTCAGGCCGTCAATTAAATAGTCACAAACCGGAAGTAAACAAACTTCCATTTTCTCGTGGTCCATGTCTGTAGACATAGTAGTAGAGGAAGTGACTGTTATTGGACGTGACTAGGACATAGTTGCGTTCTGTGAGCATGAAAAATCCAAACATTGGAGTGACAGAACTAGTGTCCTAAGAGGCAATAAAAGTTATATAAAATAATATACAATTAAAATAAGAATAGCGAGAATAATTCTCATTATGTATAAAGTGAACTGGCCATAAGTAAGTGTCCAATAGCGATGCTCAGATGTGTACATTATATAAAAAAATAAAAAAGTAGAAACATTTACAGAATATTGAGAGTAAACCCGTCAAGGAACAGGTAATACATCCATCGTTTGTGCTAAATGCATCCATCGTTTGTGCATTTATTTTTTTATATAATGTACACATCTGAGCATCGCTATTGGACACTTACTTATGGCCAGTTCACTTTATACATAATGAGAATTATTCTCGCTATTCTTATTTTAATTTTATATTATTTTATATAACTTTTATTGCCTTTTAGGACACTAGTTCTGTCACTCCAATGTTTGGATTTTTCATGCTCACAGAACGCAACTATGTCCCAGTCACGTCCAATAACAGTCATTTCCTCTATTACTATGTCTACAGACATGGACCACGAGAAAATGGAAGTTTGTTTACTTCCGGTTTGTGACTATTTAATTGACGGCCTGACAGCCAATATGGTTCCCCTGATGAAGTTACGAGGTGCGTGACGTAACGCCGTAGGGAGTCAGATCGATTCATACACCCGCACAAGCCGGAGGCCATCGGACGTCAGGCGGTATTTAGATCGCCGCGTCCCCGCGAATTTTAAACTTGTTACTGCACGCACCCATTCATGTTTGTTTTATGCCATTTTTGGTGCAATAAATCCATTTGAGTTTTAACTCACTACACTATTGGAGGCATTTTTTCTTTCTCCCTCCCTCATCCCATTCCTAACTCTGGATCACGGAGCCTGGAAGATTTGAGATACCCAGCAGCTGGAGCAGTTGGAGTGATTAACATTGGGAGAGGCAAGACCATCACGCTGTAGAGACAACACTATATGCCTATATATAGCACCTTGCAGGTAAGGGCACTACATTACCTATGAGGATATTTTACCATCTTTCTTAGGGAAGAGAGCAGAGGCTCAGAAGTTTAGAACATCTGATTCATCTTCTTTATAGACTGTCTGTCATGATTTACTAATTTTGAACTTTCAATTATCTACTTTATTTTTTGAATCTTCACTCAATTAGCACATTTTAGTGCTTTTGGACACCTCCAGTTATATAGAGGTCTATGTTTGTATCATTCAAGGTCCATACCCCTTTTTGCAATCCTTGGGTTATTTTCAGTTGGTTTTATTTTCACCAACACCAGTCCAGTCACCTATTGTGTTTGTGCACTCATCATTGGTATTATCCTTTGTTGTGATTTTAGTCACTCATTTGAAGCGCTTATCACTTATATATGTTGAAAAGATGATTTGAGCTTTCTGTCTGTTACAGCGTGATGAATGTGCTTACTCCATTATGAATGGCAGTTTGACCAGAAGGAGCGCTCCCGTCTCATAACTTGCTTCTGAGCATGCGCAGGTTTTTAACGTTTTAGCCCACCCACGATCATTTTTTGCTGTGTTAATGCACTTGAGCAATTGCATTGTGTTATGTCCCTTTTGTCCTTAGTGCTTTGTCCAGTGCTCTGCATGTACTTTTATATTATATATACTTTCTTCCTGGAAACTTGAGATTATTCATGGCAACCAAAAAGTGTCCCTTTATGTCAAAAGTGGTTTTAGACCAGCTAGAATTCAGTGTAAGTAAATTAGAACACTTGCAGAATTGAGCGATAGTGAATCGTGGGGAATTTTTTTTTTTATTATATTATTATTTTTTATAATTTTTATAGTTATTTATTATATTATAATTTATGATTTTGTGTTTAAAACGTTATCATACCCAGGATGTCTACTAGACTCTTGTCTGGACAGATTTAATTGTGTTATTACTAAGAATTACAGGCCTACAATATAACACTGACCATGGGTTGTGGGGGTCTCCGGGTGAGGATCTTATTGGAATCTGGAATCCTCTTTTAAAAAGGGGGGCTCCAGATCCCAGCCCCCCATGTGAATAAGTAGGGGTACATAGTACCCCTACCCATTCACCCAAAAAAGTGTCAAAAAGTAATAAAAACACAGACACAGTTTTTAAAGGATCACTAAAGGAAAAAAATGTTTTGCTGAAATGACTGTTTACAGGGTATAGAGACATAATAGTTAACTGATTCCTTTTAAAAATGATTAAAAATAGATAAAAATCAATCATATAATGTGCCTCCTAGATGCAAAAATGAAACTGAAACTAGTTTAGTCTTTGCATGTTATTTCATGCCTCTGTGCTGGACAGTGCCATAGAGAGTCATGGCTAGGAAAACGAAACTAAAATCTCCCATGACTTTTTTCATAAGGAGCCAGACAACCAGGAAGTGTCCAGAACAGAGAAGTATTACAGCAACATCAGAGCAAAAACAAGCAATGAGGACATGAAACCAGGACTACAGCAAGGTAAAGGAAGCTATTTAGCTAAAAAAAAATTCCTTTAGTGATCCTTTAACAATTCCTTTTAAATTCCTATTAAAAACAAAAAATTGTGTCCCCAGATGTAAAATACATTGTCAATCACGCTGCCTGCCACACCTGAAAAAAAAGCTCTCGCCATCTATGAAGGCTGTTTGCTACTGTAGGCTCCCACATTTGACAATACCTATACAGGTAGAGGCGGAGCCACCTGGCAACGTCATGTCACGGAAGGGCCTGATAGGGACCCTAATGCATTTTTTTCTTTTTTTTTTTAAACTGCAATTTATTTTTTTCATTGAGCTGTCAGCGGGGAAACCCATTGACAGCTGATGACACATCGGTTGTTATGGAGGCCGCGGCCAGCTTCCTGGCCCCACTCCTTAACAACCAGATTATTGGGTAATGTTTTGGCCAATCAGGGTGCAAAATGCAGTGTGCAGCATGGACAGTTCACCCAATACTGATAATGACTAAAAGCGGCAACAACAAGCATGATTTTATTTTTTAAAGATTTGAAATTTAGTAGGTTTTAATTTAATGATGCCTCTTTAAAACAGGCACTTCTAAATTGTTCCACATTATTGTGTTCTTACTAACACATCATTTTCAATGTTACATTTACAGGCAAGTTTATATAGGCTAAGTTCAGTTAGATGTTGGGTGATATCTGTATAACTTTTTTTTAAATTCCATTTCTTTAAAAGCTAGGAAATGGAACATTCATGATAGTATTTGCTCCATAACAAGTCAGATTTGACTTTTAAATAGTTTGGATGTAAAGCTAGTTGCATTGAAGCACACAGGGTATCAAGGGCTGAAAAAATATTCAGACATTCAAAAGATTCTAAAATGTTCCTCTATTTATTATATGCACATCAAAAGTGCCAGTAAAAAGGTAAGTTCAGGTTATATATTATAACTACGTGGCATGCATTTGTATGTGCTTATTTTACATTTACAGTATATCGTCTGAGTTTTGTTTTAAAATATATATCTAACAATGTTTTGAGTGTACAGTTTGTTCTTCTATCTTGTGTTCAGATGTATTCCCTTCTTACCACATTATGTGAATTTCACACTCTTTCACCCTTTATCTCTGAATCTATCTTTCTCTTTTTTCAGTATGTTGAAATAAGATTTTGATAAGTTTTACTTTTTTTTTCTCTTTGGCTGCAGATAAATTCTTAGGATTATGTGAATGGAATTTGAATCCTATTTTTACTGTGCAAGATGTCTGTATCAAATTTTTATACCTTAAGGGCCCTAACAGCTAAAGATAAGTCTTGATATTTGACACCTAACACATTTTTATGAGAACAGCAAAAGGGGAAAAAAAAAGGATTTACACTGCCTGGAAATACAGTAACAATAAGCCATGTGGTGACTAAAGAGGAAATATCTAAGAAGAAATGTGCATGACTAAAACAGAAAAAAGAAAACACTGTATTTCCAATGTGCCATATATGCTACTCCATTTCTAATCATTGCAATAGTTATTTTAATGGTTTATCTAACTAAGAAGTTTAGTCAGCAATAGTGTTTGTAGATAGTTCTGCTGCATTGTTGGCATAGTAATGTGCAAGGACCACAGAGCAGAAAAAGGTAGAGAACTCCTTTATTTTATCATGCAGTTTTTATCCCTGAAATACATTAAAGCAAACTCAAACTGCATAACACATTTTACTAGCATTTTTTAAAGATATGGGATCACACATTAGCACACAATCCACCATCTCTGAACATGAACATATTTTTTTTAAAGTGCCGTGTTGGAATGCCACACAATTCCAGGCAACATACATGCTGACAGTAATTATCCCTTTCATGCCTAAGCCTTTTTCTGAAATTTGGTGTTTACAAGTTGAAATCTATATTTTTTGCTAGAAAATTACTTAGAACCCCAAAACATTATATATATTTTTTTTAGCAGCGAATCTAGAGAATACATACAATGTTGATTGTTTTAATATTTTATGTCACACAGTATTTGTGCAGCAGTGTTTTAACCACTTAAGGACCCCTTCAACGCCGATATATGTTGGCAGAATGGCACGGCTGGGCACAATCACGTACCTGTACGTGTCTCTTTAAGCCCAGCCGTGGGGTCACGAGCGCGCCACCGGCGGCGCGCTCGCGAAAAGGTTCGAAGCTCCGTGACCGCGCCCGCGGGACCCGCGGACCCGATCGTCTTTGGTGTACCGCAATCGGTCACCGGAGCTGACGAACGGGGAGAGGTGTGTGTAAACACACCTTCCCCGTTCTCCATTGTAGCAGTGTCAGTGATCACTGACGTCACACGTCCAGCCCCGCTCCCCTACAGTTAGAAACGCATATGAGGTCACACTTAACCCATACAGTGCCCCCTAGTGGTTAACTCCTAAACTGCAATTGTCATTTTCACAGTAAACAGTGCATTTTTATAGCACTTTTTGCTGTGAAAATGATAATGGTCCCAAAAATGTGTCAAAATTGTCCAATGTGTCCGCCATAATGTCGCAGTCACGAAAAAAACGCTGATCGCCGCCATTAGTAGTAAAAAAAAATTATAATAAAAACGCAATAAAACGATCCCCTATTTTGAAAAATCGTTATAATTTTTGCGCAAAACAATCGATAAACATTTATTGCGTTTTTTTTTACCAAAAATAGGTACAAGAATATGTATCGGCCTAAACTGAGGAAAAAAAAAGTTTTTATATATTTTTGGGGGGATATTTATTATAGCAAAAAGTAAAAAAAATATTGAATTTTTTAAAAAATTGACACTCTATTTTTTTTATAGCGCAAAAAATAAAAACCGCAGAGGTGATCAAATACCACCAAAATAAATATATATTTGTGGGAAAAAAAGGATGCCAATTTTGTTTGGGAGCCACGTCGCACGACCGTGCAATTGTCAGTTAAAGCGACGCAGTGCCGAATCGCAAAAAGGGGCAAGGTCCTTAACCTGCATAATGGTCCGGGTCTTAAGTGGTTAAACTGAACTTTTTGGGGAAAAAGACACTTTCATGAATTTTAAAAAAATGAAACAGTAAAGTTAGCCCAATTTTTTTATATAATGTGAAAGATGATGTTACGCCAAGTAAATAGTGAGAAATAATACCGCTCAGAATACTGCTGATCCCCTGGCTTTGCTTCCATCCCACCAAGCCAAAAGGGTGCCGGCTATGCACAGGTGCATTGGATGAAAAAAGGTCCTGGACTGCTGCACTCCTTAAAACGATATCTTTATTCAGCAAGTGAAATCCAAAAAACAAAAAACAACCAACAATGTTGCAGTCAAAAAGAAGTGAACAAAAGGAAAAGGATGGCTGACACGTTTCACATCGTGTGATGCTTACTCGTAGCTGAGTAAGCATCACACGATGTGAAACATGTCAGCCATCCTTTTCCTTTTGTTCACTTCTTTTTGACTGCAACATTGTTGGTTGTTTTTTGTTTTTTTGGATTTCACTTGCTGAATAAAGATATTGTTTTAAGGAGTGCGGCAGTCCAGGACCTCTTTTAATCCAACGCCAAGTAAATAGATACCAAACATGTCATGCGTTAAAATTGCACGCACTCGTGCGACGGTTTAAAAAAAATACAGTTACCAGGTTATAGTTAAAGAGGAGGTCTAGTGCTAGAATTATTGCTCTTGCTCTGAAGATCACGTCAATACCTCACATGTGTGATTTGAACACCGTTTACATATGCAGGCGCGACTTCCATATGCATTCTCTTTGCTGCGCATGCTCGCAGGGATGAGGGCGTTTAAATTTTTTTTATTTTTTCTTATTTATTTTATTTATTTTTATATTTGGTTTAAAACAAATTTATCACTTTTGTTGCTGTCACAAGGAATGTAACAACATCCCTTGTGACAGTAATAGGAGGGGACAGGTACTCTTTATGGGGAGATCAGGGGTATAAAAGACCTCCAATCCCTCCTTTGCACTTCAAAGTAGTCAGATCGCCAAAAATGGCGATTCTGAATACTTTATATTTTTTTAAATCCGGCGCCATTGGCAACTGAGTAAACCAGAAGTGACGTTGTGACGTTGCTTCCGTGTTTACAGAGAGAAGACTGCAACAAAGCTGCTTCCGGCTTCGTGCTAATCTACCTTTAGGCGCCGGAAGTGGCACATCATGGATCGGGTCTCCCAGTGGGAGGGGAGGCCCGGTAAGAGCGGAGGAAGGTGGCGGGAGGGGGGATGTCCCTCCCGCTCTTCCTGGTTAACAAGAGTGGCTTTTAGCTGCATTGGTTGTTATCCCTGGAAATCCGACCTCAGCTGGTAAATGGTACAGCTGTGGGCATCATCCCGGTATAAGCCGAGGACGCATATATGCAAATGCTTAACAGGAAGGGGTTAAAGCAAAGTTCTTTTGCAATAATAACAGTAAGTTAACTTCTAGCCGACCAGCCACCGTCGTTATGCGGCAGCAGGTTGGCTTTCCTGCGCAAAATCGCCGTAGCTAAACATCAGATCGCGCAGGCGCAATAGCGGGCAGGCGTGCGCCTCCGGCGGCGTGCTCTTGCTCCCGCTGCATGCTGTGGGAGTGTGCCCGGGGTCGCAAGGACTCTATGTCTGCCCGCAACCTGTGATTGCCTAGTACAGAGGCATAATAGGGATCTGCCTTTGTAGATTAGGTGGATCCCCATTCTGACTGGAGACATGACAGAGATCTACCGTTCCCAGTTATCGGGAACAATGGTCTCTGTCATGTCCCTACCAGCCCCTCCCCCCTACAGTTAGAATACACTGAGGGAACACATTTAACCCCTTGATTGCCCCTACTGTTAACCCCTTCCCTGCCAGTGTCATTACATTGATCATTGGATTTTTATAGCACTGATCAATGTAATAATGTCACTGGTCCCCAAAAAGTGTCATTTGTGGTCAGATTTGTCCGCTGCAGTGTCGCAGATTGCCGCCATTACCAGCAAAAACAATAAAAAAAATAAAAGTCTCTAAATCTATCCCATAGTTTGTAGACACAATAAGTTTTGCGCAAAAACAATCAATATACGCCTATTGCGATTTTTTTTATCATAAATATGTAGAAGAATATATATTGGCCTAAACTGATGAATACATTTGTTTATTTTTTATTTTTTTATATGTACAGTATTATAGCATTGCTTTTTTTTTTTAAATTGTCACTCTTTGTTTAAAGTGCAAAAAAGAGGTGATCAAATACAATCAAAACAAAAAAAGGTTTTTGTTTGGGTACATCATCAAACAACCACGCAATTGTCAGTTAAATCGACGTAGTGCCGTATCACAAAAAATGGCCTGGTTATCAAGGGGAAAAATCATTCCGGGGCTGAAGTGGTTAATTTGCACTGACATGTAAAATTAAGGCCATATATAATTGTATCACTTTCACCCCCTTTCTGTCCAGGCCAATTTTGGGCTTTTAGTGCTGTCCCACTTTGAATAACAATTGTGAGGTCATGCAACACTGCCTCCACATAACATTTTAAAAAAAATTTGAGACAGATAAAGATTTATTTTGGTGGTATTTAATAACCATTTTTTCTGTTTGTTTTTTTTGCTTTAAAAGGTTTTCTTAGTTTCGGTTCTAAAATATTGCAAATAAGAAATGTTTCTTCTTTAATTATGTGCACTGATGAAGCTGTACTGATAGGTGGCACTGATGGGCACTGATAGGCAGCACTGATGCGCATTGATAGGCTGCACTGATGGGCATGGATTGGAACTGATGAGTCTGCACTGATAATCAGGATGTGCTGACAGCCAGTGGGCTTACAGGCTTGCTGGTTAACAGTTCTCCTTTCCTCCACCAGACACAGTGTGGGAGGAAAGGACTGCCAATAACCGGCAAGACTGTTTACATTTTAACAGCTGATATTGGACACAGTTGATCACATGGTCATGGCTGCTGTGATTGGCCCTTTACCCCTGTCTGTGATCAGCTGTGTCGAAGGATGCTTTTTCAAAACTGGACAACTGATCTGTAGCCATCTTTTGACTATGGCATGATTTGGGAGTAGTTAACCACTTATTTAATGCCCCACGCAGATATACTGTGGCAGGGCAGCTGCTCTGTGACAGATCACATACATAGTACATGATCTGACACCTTTAGGTCTGGGGCGCATGCACACGCGGCCGGCGACCTGCTCCCTCTGTAAGTGAACACAGCAGGAACTGCTGATCGTTTAGGAGATCAGCAGAATGGCAGCCTGCCTGTGTAAACAAGGCAGATCACCTTTCTTTGAGGAGGGAAGACAGAGATCTTGTATTTCTAAGCAGAAACACGGATCTCTGTCCTCCCACAGTAAATGCACCTCCCCCACAGAAAACAATCCCAGGGAACACAGTTAACCCTTTCTTGCCAGTGTCATTAATACAGTGTTAGTGCATTTTGTTTAGCACTGATCACCGTATTGGTGTCACTGGTCCCAAAAAGTTTCACTTAAGGCCCATACACACAATAGGACGTTTTGACAACAAATGTCAGACGGACCTGTTTGTTCGGACAATCCGACCGTGTGTACGCTCCATCGGACAAACAATGGTATGTACACACATCAGGCCACTTCAGCGGTGAACCAATGAAAACGGTCCGTCGGACCAATCGGTTTTGTCCCACCGTGTGTACGGGGCCTAAGGCTCCATGCACACTGAAGCTAAAAAAAGCTATAAAAAAACGCCAGTAGCTTTGCAGGGAGCCTTTTAATGTGTTTTAGTGTTTTTGCAATAGCTTTAATCAGCATTTTTCAGTGTAGCTTTTTTTTTTTTTTCAATGGATAAAAAAATGTTTTTCAGCGTTTTTGTGCGTTTATGAGCGTTTTTCTGCGTTTTGCATTTTTTAGCCCTTTTTCCTGCCAAAAAACGGCACTTTGAACGCAAATTTCGGGCATTCAGAAAAAAGACAATAAACTCCAAAGCTCATTAACACTAAAAAACGCCCAGGTGTGCATGGGCTAATATAGAGTTTAATTTATGGGCTTTTAAAAAAAAGCCAAAACGCCAATAAACTACAGTTTATCAGCTTCAGTGTGCATGGAGCCTTAAGGTTTGACCTCATATTAGATGGTTTTGGTAAACCTATAGACAAAATCCTGCAGAAAAACTGATAGTGTGTATGGGGCTTTAGAGGGAAGTTTTAGAAAAAACATGCATGCACAGTTTACCCTCTATTTTCAGGGTAAAAAAAAGTGAGTGTACAATAAATACAGTATTTGCAAACATTTGGAGAACCATTTATCATTTTCCTTCCACTTCACAATTATGTCCCACTTTGTAAAGGTCTGTTACATAAAATCCCAATAAAAGACATTTATGTTTTTGGTTGTAACATGACAAAATATGGAAAATTTCAAGAGGTATGAATACTTTTTCAAGGCACTGTATATATTTAGATTACCATGTCTGTCATCTGACATAGTGAATATCTGGAGAGTGATTGGACAATACATTTTGTCCACTTTGCTATACTATATATATATATATATATATATATATATATATATATATATATATATATATATATATATATATATATATATATATATATATATATATATATATTATCCCTCTTTTTTTCTGCATAGATTCCAAACTACACATAATACAATCTCCCTACGGCACACCCACCTTGCTGTGGCCGTTCCTGTAACCAGTCTTGTTGGGCCTATGTGGTTAGATTTGTCGGTGTGGTGAGTTGGCTTTGGGTCTTGAGCCAATTATGGATGCATTTTGCTGCTTTTAAATTGTTGTGGCTGTTATATTCCTTTCTATTCATCAACATGGGAGTTTATTTGACACAACCACTATAGTGAGCAATGTATGATATATACTATATTGTCCTCTAAATGTTGTTTGTTTGCATTCTAGTTTGATTATTGTTCATCTCATTTGTTATATAAAAAAAAAACCTGAAGAAAGAAGACATTTGGAAACGCATTGGATATGGTTCAAGGACTCAGTTTCTTCACCACAGTAGTCCAGAACCCTTCAAAAGTCTTGCTGTGTCATTTTGACATCCATTTGCACAGCCACTGATTATGGTTACGTGTATTTGGATAATATTTTTGGTTAATAAAATCATACTTTTTCATACTTTTTAAAAATGTTCTACTCTTTACTATGATTATGTAGTATCTGTGGTGACTGTACCTACAAATACCAGGGCCTTAAAAGTCCCATAAGGGTAAACCCTTCCTTTTCCTACTACCATTTGGGATGTTGGCTCACCTATAGTTCGACCTATCTCAACTTTCTTGTCCACGGTTTTATAGCAAATCAAAGCAATGTTTCTGACAAGTCTCTGAACCTGTCACTAACTGCAAAGATAACCCTCATTTTTTGTGTGCTAAGAAACCCATGTGATCACCATGTCAGTGATGACATGGTGGTTACATGACTTTGTTGATCAACAAAGTCAGGAAACTGGCAACAGCTTTATCTTTCGAAACAGTATTTCTTCCATATATCTCAACTGCATTTTGCTAAAACGGTACATTTTGCCAAATATCAATTATTATTATCCCTAAAGGTAACTTTGTAGAATGTAATTGTACTAATACATATACTGTATAGCTCCTGGTGTCCCAAGCCCCCTTACTCTAGATCTTGTTTACTTCTTGGAAATTATGGGCCAGATCCTCAAAAGGGATACGCCGGCGTATCTACTGATATGCCGTCGTATCCCTGTTTCTATCTTTGGAACTGATCCACAGAATCAGTTTCCCAAAGATAGGCAGAAGATCCGGCATGTGTAAGCGACTTACACTGCCGGATCTTAGGATGCAGTACCGCATCCGCCGCTGGGGGCATTTCGAGTCGAAATGCTGCTTCGCGTATGCAAATGAGCACTTACGGAGATCCACGAAGCGGTTTAGCTTAGTGAAATCTCCGTAAATACTTACGTTGCAATCGTAAAATTAGGGCTGCTTTTACAAAGTGTAAACTTTCCCCGACGCAACTTTTTTTACCCGGCGCGATTCACAAAACACGGCGTAACGTAATTTCGCGCTATGCCCGTCGGGAAAATGACGTCACGAGCATGCGCAGTACGTCCGGCGCGGGAGCGCGCTTAATTTAAATGGGACTCGCCCCATTTGAATTGGGAACGCCTTGCGCCGGCCGGATTTAAGTTACACAGCCGAAAATTTCTAGGTAAGTGCTTTGTGGATCGGGCACTTAGGTAGAAATTTTGCGGCAGTGTAACTTAAATCAGAATATTTAAGTTACGGCGGCTCTTTGTGGATCTGGCCCTATCTAGTCCATTGTGTGCATTCAAGGTAGGTGCAATCTTCAATATTTAGTGCCTGTCTGTTATTTTTTTTGTGTTTTTCTTTAAACCTATTATGGCATTTTAAAGAGCATTCCCACATCATATTTGGTGGTCTCTTGTTGTTAAAATATACACAAACTCTGGTAGCTATTCTTGCATGGGTGATTTTATAAAACATGTTTTTGTCATTGAAAACTCAGCAGATTTAATGTTGTTATAATAGTTAAATCTATAGGTTATTTTAGAGGCTAAAAGGCAGTATAGTTATTCCACCAATGTTGACACATTTATAGGAATGTAATTCCCTAAGAAATGGAAAAGTTTCTTCAGACTTGGAACATACTGTATACATTTGAATTTGCACCTGAGCCCCACCGCAATGCCTAGAAAACTCACAATTTTTTTCGGCAATGCGCAGTGCAAATGCATCGCACATATGTGAACCAGCCTCATTGAAATCAATGTATTTTCTAGTGTTATGCAAATTGGATGCGGTTTAATCCGCAACCAATTTGCATAGGTGTGAACCCGGTCTCAATGTTAGTAATGTTTTATTATTAGTAACGTTAGTAGTTTCTCATCTATCAGGTCTGTTACATGTGTTGATATGTTGGTGCTTGAAAAAGAGATTACAATGAAAAGTATTATTACATATGCTGCATTTTCTGTAAAATAGTAATGAGTTGGTTTGACATGAAAATGTATGTTGGGATGCACATTCTGTCCTCATATTTCACATTACACTATTAGGTGGGTCACTCTTTTCCATACATGTGGCAGGCACATGCAGTAAATTATCCCTCCTAACAAATAGAGCATCTGGCATAGAGCATCTTTTGACATCATCACACTTTATCTATGTAGACAGA
The DNA here is from genome assembly GCF_905171775.1 of Rana temporaria. NCBI lineage: Eukaryota > Metazoa > Chordata > Amphibia > Anura > Ranidae > Rana > Rana temporaria. The sequence goes on from NC_053493.1 coordinate 227,546,867, forward strand.
TACAGGCCATAGACCACTTACTTCAGCTAATCCTCATGGTCACAGTTCTTTAACCGCTCCATGCCCTAAGCACACTCTCCCATAGGCCTATGTCTTACTTGTAGTAGAGCTTAGAGCTACTAAAGCCAGTCCAAATACTTGGGGCCCATGTTACATGGGGGCCCAAGTCACTTGATACCTGCTATCTGGTGGGTCATCTCTCACTGCCAGGAGGGTGTTCCTCCAACCACTACCTGCTCTGTTGCTGACCAGGTTTTCACCCAACAGTTAACACAACAATGGAAAAAGAGGGAACAAAAGGAGGGGCTCCAATCGTGAAATATAGTAAGACTCAGGGGTGTTTAATAATGAAAAAAACTGTGCTTACATCAAACATAATAAATCGTGCAGCAAATTTTAAGCTGGCGCTGTGGACGCCGCTCGTTTTTAAAATTTGCTGCACGATTTATTGTGTTTGATGTAAGCACAGGTTTTTTCATTATTAAACACCCCTGAGTCTTACTATATTTCACGATTGGAGCCCCTCCTTTTGTTCCCTCTTTTTCCATTCGGGTCTGAGCACTGTCTGGATTAGCTGAGGAGACGTGTACCTGCTTTTAAGGAGGATTGGCAGATATCATCCATAGAGGACTGCCAGTGAGGCTTATACTGGATGCCCCTTACTATTGTCCTGGAGGTAAGAGTCCTGTGAGCCCAGGGAGGGATGTGTGTATTCATCTGTCAACAATCCTTATCTGATTAAGTGGAAATTCAGCAACACCAGCAGGTCCAATTTGGCAGCTCCTCTATTTTGCATATTGTCACTTTAGCATTCCCTATTGTCATTGGTGATATTATCACTTATTTACTCACATTTTTTGGGACTTTTTTGCACTTTTATTGTCGGTTTCATCCATACATTGAGCTTGCGAGCTCTCTTATTTATTTATTATTTATTATTCACTCAATATTTTTTCACTTACCATGTTTGTGTGATAGGTTGCGCAGAATCCCATTTTTATTGAGTTAACACAACTCCCCTCTCATCTGAATTTACCCTCCAGCTTCTGTAATACAGTACTTCACTTCACTGAGACAGTAATGATGCCAGGAACTTCTTCACTTTATTGATTATTGGAGTAGTCTTGGATAAAGTATAGGAGATCCAATGTAATTTTGAAATCTTTCCTTGCGGATGGAGTCAATTACATGTCTGATATGTAGGTACTTGTAGAAGTCTTTGTTTGGCAGGTTGAAACACAATTGTAGAACTAAGTATGACTGTAGTGTTGCTCCTTCGTAAAGGTGTCCAATGGTAAAGATTCCTGATTCCGTCCAAATGCTGAGAGAGAGGTCATTAGTGAAAAGGGAGCAAAGAGGAAGAGGGTTGCGAGTAGAGGAGGTCTGACAAGGTTGTGAGGATCCACTGAAATGACAGGATTTTGCTGTGGCTATCATGGTAAAGTATCTGGACGGAGGGAAGGTAGTCCCAATGACAGTGCTCCTAACAAACCTTTTAACGGGTGGCCCAGTATTGCTTGTTCGCTGTGTATTCATTGTTTCTCAGGTAGTGGGTGCCACCATGCTTTAACTTAGTCCAGGATGACTGCGTGGTAATAGCATTTTAAGTTGGGCACTCCCATCCCACCCCCATCCCAGGTCTGTATAAGATCTTATTCCTGAAGCAAGGTCATTGTTTTCCCCAGATAAAGAGGTCAAACTAGATTGCAGACTCTGAAGATAATATATTAAAGTGGCATTGACAGTGTTCTGAAGAAGTATAGTATCGTTGGTAATATCAACATCTTCATAACTGCAGATTTACCCATCCAAGAGACTTGCAATTTAGAGAAAGAACTTGTTTGTAGTCATATGTTGCTTAGAAGAGACTCATAATTGGCTTGGAAGAGTGAGGAGCTAGGGGAAGTTATTTAAACTCCCAGATACGGTATAAATGAATGTTGGGCCCAGGAAAAGCCAGAGGATGCTGTTATCTGGTCCTTCAATTTGTTATAAAGTGCTATAGGGAGCATTTGTGATTTGGAGATGTTCATCTTATATAGGGAAACATGACCTAATTCTTGTAAACGTATGGTTACTGCTGGAAGGGAAATTGTGGGATTTGTTAGTGAAAGGCTCACATCATCTGCATATAGAACCATTTTGTTAGTTTGTAGGTTTGTTGACCATAGCAAAAATGATTGGGGACAGCCGATATCAAAAGTCTGTGATAAGGTGCCAGATGTGTATACTTTTGCACTGGGGCAGTATAAAGCAGAGTGTAACAGCTCTGGTGAACGGGAGTGAACCACAACTGCAGTTAGCAAGGATTTCAATGCACTTCTGTATGTGAGAATTCAGTTTTGGACCCCAGGCATCACTCCACACAAACAGGAGTTTGGGGGTTCTCTACATCATCTCTCTCTCACATAAAGAAAGGCGTTGAGCTACTAAGATTGGACGCATTACAACATGCGACCAGACCTTAGCGTTTAAAATTATGTCATATACATGAAGATTCCAATGCACTTCTATATGCAAGTGATTATCAGTACAGGAGCCCAGGCGTCACTCCACGAAAACAGGAGTTTGGGGGTTCTCTACATCATATCACTTAAACATAAAGAAATGCATTAGGCCACTAAGGGAGTTGTTATGAATACCTTCAACCCTTAGCATAGAAAAGTTAAAGCGAACATGTTCAGCAACTTAGGGCAAGGGCCCATAAACAAGTAACACTTATGTCAAGCACGTAGTAAATATGAATACTGGTAGCAATTAGTAGTTGCATAGGAGAGGCATATATAGCTCAGCTTAATTGAAAGTATATGTTCCTTTAAGATGTTTCTACAGCAAACAGCCAAGACACAACAGCCACGTAATATGAAGATGATTAACAAGCCAACTTTAAGTACAGCATTTGTTTAGCAGCAATATGTGTAGTAGATCTTCCTAAAGCACTACAAGTACAACAGCTACTTATCCGTTTGCAGGGCTTGAGGCATGGGATTGCAAAGTGCAGGTGTCAGCAAGGAATTCCTCCTAGGGTGTCAGCTGTAATAATCGTCTGGAGGTACATAGAATAGTGGCTATATAGGTTTAAGGATTCCTATTGGGGGTAGATGGCACCGGCATTGTAGTGTGGCCGAGCTACGGCTGACAATAATAGAACGGTGTGTGTAATACACGCCATTCTGTTTATAGGTGAGAAGCATGTGTTCCCTATACAGCGCTGATTCTGCTGGGCACTTCCGCGTTCCAAGCTGATGTCATCCACCATGGAACGCATAGCGGCGCCAGGTGCCTTTTACACAGAGATGGCTGAATTAATAAACCCTGTGAGGCCAAAGGTATGTAGCACTTCCCTGAGATATAGCCAGTGAACCCAGCCAAACGCCTTCTCTGCATCCAGGGAGAGGAGCAGAGAAGGCATTCGATGAGACGCAGCCCATTGAAGTAGGTTTACAATGCGTCTGGTGCCATTAAATGCCTGGCATCCTTTCAAAAAGCCCTGCTGATCTTGGTGAATTAGTAGAGGAATAATGTTGTTTTGTAGTCTAGCAGCGATGATTTTATAATACATTTTTATGTCCATGTTAAGGAGAGAGATGGGACGGAAGTTGGCTGGAAGGTGATGTTTTTTTTTGTCTTTGGTATGGTTTTGTAGGTATGGGGCTATAATTTAACTGAATTTCTTATGTTTCTCATTGCTGAAGTCATTGGGGCCTGGAGGTTTATGCATGGTTAATTTGGAGATCGCCTTGGTAGTCACTTGAGAACTGGGCGAATACATCAATAAGATGTTCTTTGGATATTTTTGGAATGTGTAATGAGCAGAGAAATGTTTGAATTTGAGTGGCTGAAGGTGTAGGAAGTTCTTGAGTAGAGTTTAGATTGTAGAGTTCATTGTAGTATTCTTCAAACCTGTTCGCTATGTGAAGAGGGTAAGTGAGTCTTTTCTCCTGTTTGTCTAGTAGAAAGTATATTCTGCTTTTGCTGGGCTTCTGTTTTATCTGGTTTGAGAGGTATGTGCCTATTTTGTGGCTTGCTGAATAAAAATTTAATTTAAGGCATTTTAAGGGAATATCATATTGTGAGATAAAGCATTGAGAGAGTTGATGGCAAAGATTTTTCAATTGTTTGTCTCTATCTGGGGAGTATTTAATTTTGTTCTGGGATTCCAATGAATCTATGAAATTTGTAAGATCAGTGATAGTCTGCTACCTCTTATGCTTCTCCTGTGCTCCTAATTTTATAAATACGTCTCTCATGAAGGCCTTGTGGGCTACCCATAGTTAGCATTTTGTAGAAAAAAATATTTCTAGTTCCCTTTTGACATGTTGCTCCTGGATAGGGCTGTGAATAAGGTGTGATTTAGTCTCCACATTTTATCAGGAGTTATTTTGGTCTAGACTGATTGTGAGTGAGATCGGGGCATGATAGAACCAGAGGATCATGCCAATTTTAGCTTCAGACGTTATAAGGAGAATGGGTTGCTCCAAGTCCAGGGACCTTGGCTATGGAATGCGCTACCAACTAACATCCGACTGGAGTCGGACCACTTGGCCTTCAGGAGAAAGATTAAAACCCATCTCTTCTGAGGTCAAGGGGTTCCTTACTCATGAAATGGAAACAGCGCCCAGAGGCGATTCAGTTCGCATGTGTTGCGCTTTACAAGTTTCTCACTCACTCACTCACTCACTCAAGAGTGAGAGAAGAGAAACATGTAAATTCTGGAATATACATTTAGCGCATTTTAGTCAAAAGTGTAATCTTTTTCTGTCCCGTGTACATTTCTCCAGACATCATAAAGGCCTTCCTCTTTAATCAGCATATGTAGTTCGTTGGTATGTCTCCTACTGAGGCTGGTGGAGTCTATGGCTGAGTGGTGGACTTCAATAAAGTATCTGCACATTACGAGACTGCCATATTGTAATGTGCAAATATGTTTAATCACCTCAATACAGGGCACTTAAACACCCTTCCATTTTTCAGCTTCATGCTACACTGTAACCATGTGAATTTTTTTATAATTTTCTTCACACAAATAGAGCTTTCTTTTGGTGGTATTTAATCACGCCTAGGTTTTTTATTTTCTAAAAAAAAGACCAAAAATTAAAAAAGAAAAAACATTTTCTTAGTTTCTGTCAGTAAATTTTGCAAATAAGTAATGTTTTTCCCTCACTGATGGGATCTGATGAGGTGGCACTTATTTGCACTGACGAGGCGGCACTTATGGGCAATGATTAGGTGCCACTGATATGAGCCTCACTGATATGAGGAGGCACGAATATGCTGCACTTATGGGCACTGATATGTGGCATTGATGAGCACTGATAGGCGGCACTGATGGGTGGCACTGGTGGGCACTGGGCACAGATAGGCGGCACTGGTGGACACAGGCAGCACTGGTGGGCACTTATAGGCAGCACTGATGGGCACTTATAGGCATTGATGGGTGGTATTGATGGGCAGCAGTGATGAGCATTGATGGGAAGCAGTGACAGGCATTGATGGGCTAGCACTAACAACCAGCACTGACTGGCATCACTTGTAGGCACTAATTGCTGGCACTTTTGGGCACTGGTTTCTGGCACTTTTGGGCACAGATTGGTGGAAATTATTATTATTATTATACATGATTTATATAGCACCAACAGTTTATGCAGCGCTTTACAATGTATAGGGGGAAGCACAATTACAGTACAGTTCAATACAGAAGGTACAGGAGGGCCCTGCTTGTAGAGCTTACATTCGAAAGGGAGGGGTGGTGATTCAAAAGGTAATAGCTGCTGAGAATGATTTGATGGGGGTGGCTCGGGGACAGTTGTTAAGTGGGTGTGGGATAGGCTTCCCTGAATAAATGAGTTTTCAGGGATCTCCTAAAGGTGGACAGGTTAGGGGCTGATCGGACATACCAGGGCAGGGAGTTCCAGAGTCTGGAAAAGGCTCTAGAGAAGTCCTGAAGGCGAGCATGAGAGGAGGTAACAAGGGAACTAGAGAGCAGGAGGTCCTGGGAGGAGCGGAGGGGACAATTTGGGTGAAAACTGCAAATGAGGTTGGTAATTTAGATAGGGTGATGTTGTGATTGGCCGTGTTTATTGTGGTTAGCATTTAGAATTTTACATGGTGGGGTAGGGGAAGCCAGTGAAGGGATTGGCAGCGAGGAGCAGCAGTTACGGATCGGTTAGTGAGGTGTATTAGTCTAGCAGCAGAATTCATAATAGACTGAAGGGGGATAACCTGCTTAAGGGTAGGCCATTAAGGAGAGAGTTGCAGTAGTCAAGGGGCAAAAAAATCAAGGAGTGAATAAGTTGCTTTGTGGTGTCATTAGTTGGTTGAATTCTGGAGATGTTGTAGAGGTTAAGGGAGCAGGATTTAGCCAGTGATGTATATGGGGGCTGAAGGAGAGGTCAGAGTCAAGGATTACCCCAGCACCCTGGCATGTTATGGGCAATTATGGGAACTGGTTGGCACTGATTGCTGGCAGTGGTGGGCAACAATTGTGGCACTGATGGGCACTTAATTGTAATGAGGGCACTAATGATCAGTGCCCTGATTACATACCTAACTGTCCCCTGTCCCCTGAGGCGATGCCAATGATCGGCTCTCCTCTCCTCACACTCTGACAGTATATCCATGTTTACAGCCGGTCACAGCCGATCACATGGTTAAAGAGCCTTGGCCGTCTCTTTACACAGATCGGGGTCACGCTGTGTCCTAGCAATACAGTGCAGCCAGGATCGCTGCATTGTGCACCCCTGAAGGCGCGCACGAGCAGTTGCTCTGGGCGGCCATCATGTGACGTCCACCCAGAACGAGAGCGGCCCCACCCAGCCGTCATTTGGTGGTGGCCGGACGGCAAGTGGTTAAAGTTGGTGCAAAGACATTTTTCTGCTTAGTATTTGGAGAGTAGCCTGCAACCAAGGTGAGGGATTGATTAATAATCTTGGCACCCAGAATGATGTATCATATCTGCCGTTGGGATAGCATTATAAATATTCGTGTGAGAAGGTGACAGTGTCTTTGATTGCGATCATCACAAATAATTTTGTATGGGCTGTTTAAACCCTTAACATTTAAAGAGGCAATTTTTAATGCCATCTTTACTTTTGGAAGTGTTGCGTTGATTGAGAAAAAGTGGCCAAATGGGGTATAGCCTGGGGTTAGTTATGCCACTACTGTAATTTGCCACAGCCTATCTGTAGGAGAGCTTACCAATGAAAGTTGCTATGAACCACTGAGTAAAAACAGCTGCAAAATAAATTTGTAAAAAAACTGAAAATACATTTTAAAGGTTATAAACACAATATTGTATGTACACATAGTAGAAATTATCAAACTGAACTATAAAACTCAGACATAGTGTACGTCAAACTGAATTATTCGGGTGGACTACTAACATGTGAGAGTATGTGAACAACATAAAGATTGGCCATGAGGAAGCACCATGTTAGGAATTGCCTGTACGTGCTTTGAAAGCCCTTGTATGCTTAAATCCTTATCCTGGGCCAGGGCCCACTTTTCCAGCTTGAGAGAGTAAATTTGAAGATTTGGAATGATGGTGATGTCGATTTGGAGTAAGGGGTGGTGGGATACCCCATTGTTGTGGCAGCTTGTTGTATTCCGCTGGTGATTGGAGAACATATTTATGCCCCTGATGAGTAATTTGAAGCGTGGCAGGGAAGAGCCATTTATAGTCCATTTTTTGTCTAAAAGCCTCTGCCTTGCTAGAGTTGCCACTAAGAGGTTAGATAGATATGAGAGAACGGTTCAGGAAGCTTGCCTGCCTTTGCGAGCTGCTGCCATAGCTGTGTCTTTAATGTGAAAAAAAAATCATTGTTGACAGAATATCCCATGGGACAGTATCTGAAAGTGAACTTGGTTTGAAGATTCTGTGGGCTCTGTCTATGACCTGGTCTTGAGGATGTTCCATAGGGAGTAAGGTTTTAAACAGTTGTATAAGATACAGAACAATCTCAGGAGGAGAAATTGTTTCAGGGATACCTCTAAACTCCAAGACCGATCTTCTAAATCTGCAATTTTATTTGTCATCCACTGGATGTCAGCGATCTGCTCCTGATAACAGTCCACTAAATCATTATGTGCTGTTACAGAGTTATTTAGCTTAGTTTCGACTGTATCAATTCTCTCCTCAATCTGATCTACTTTTACTTGTAGATTGGTGATGTTTTCACACAGATCAACTTGTAAATCCTGTTTTAGTGACATGAGCATATGATCTGATGCTGTTTGTTCAGTGGCAGGGAAGCAGGCTAGATTGTCCTGAGGCTCCTGTCCTAGGTCACAGTTCTCCATGTGTCACAAACTACGGTGAACGGGAGTGAACCACAACTGCGGTTAAGGAAAGATCTCAATGCACCTCTCTATGTTATGTGAAATTTCAGTACTGGACCCCAGGCGTCACTTCAATGAGAGAACAGGAGTCTGGGGGTTCAGTACATCATCTCTTTCACATATAGGAATGTGTTAAGCTACTAAGGGTGGAGGTATTACAACATGGCTCCAACCGCTAGCGTTGAAAGATTTTTAAAGAACGTGAATAAGCACAACTGCATTAAAGATTCCATTGCACTTCTCTATGCAAGTGATTATCAGTACTGGACCCCAGGTGTCACTCCAATCTGAGAACAGGAGTCTGGGGGTTCTCTACATCATATCACTTTACATAAAGGAATGCATTGGGCCACTAAGCGAGCAGGTATAAAATACCTTCAAACCTTAGCATTAAAAGTTAGAGCAAACATGTTCAATATTTTAGGGCGGAAGCCCGTATACTTTTAACAACACATATCAAGCACGTAGCATCTGAGATTACTGTATGCAACTAGCATTGGAGTAAGAGAGGCAATTATAGCGCAGATGGTTTTTGAGTGAAAGTCCCTTTAAGATATTGCAGAGCTGTCAGCTGAAGGCCCAGTAAGCAAACTCAAGCAGCAGGATACTATTAATTATACCAGATTCAAATACAGTACTTCGTAACGGGTATATAGGAATTGAGTAATTCTAGAGCAGTAATAGTACTTATCCGTTTGCAGGGATGAGTGTTTCCAGTAAGGTAGAAGCAGCCTTTGGGATTCTGTGATACATGGTCTCCTGAAGGAAGATATGTTTAAGGTGTCCCAGCAATGACAATCTGGATTAGCTTGAATGAGGTAGGGATCCAGCATGGCATGGTTTGCAGCTTAGGGATTGCTGGTGCCAGTAGTTCTGTAGCGTGGCCGGCTACGACTGACAATATTAGAACAGTGTGTGTACTACACGCTGTTCAATTTAAAGCTGAGAGGCATGTGTGCCGAATGGAGCGCTGATTGCGCTCGACACTTCTGCGTTTCAAGCGGAAAGCACGCAGGGCTGGGCGATGACGTCCGTATGCGCTCCAGCGTGGAACGCAATGCGGAAAGAAGCGCCGATTACACCATGAAAGAGTTAGTTTTTACTCACGTGCCTATTAGATTGTGGTGAGGCAAATGGAGAAGATGTAGGTCTCTTCTGTGACAGTTTTTTTCCCCCTGTTCAATGTCTTGGATTTCTGTGTCTGATGTGCTAGAAAGCGATGCTGTGTGATGGAGAGGTGCATTCGTGCAGCTTCCAGCACCATCTTGTGTGTCCTTTCTGCCGGGTTCCAGGAAAGACATGTCTGTCAGTTTTTTTAGGCTGCTGAGTGTCGGAGGGAGAGACCTCCTCTTGTCATCCTGACTGTGGACTGTGTCAAGCTGTAAAAGGCACTCAATCATGCAGGCTGAGGCTGCTGTTTAGAAGCTGATGGAACTTTCCTCTGTTGGAGCTCTGGGATTAAGCAGCTATTATTGTGAGCAGGCAGACCATGCCCCCTTGGGTGCTTTTTTATCTGCATATGGTACCTGTGCCCCTGCCCAAAAGTTTTTATTCACAACTCACAAGCTTGGTCAATGGGTTTGTGTGGAATGAACAGAGACCACAAATTGCCATGAGGGTGTTAAGGCGTTCAAAACAAGCTAGAGGCCTGGGTATCCCAGATGTACAAAAATATTACAGGGCTATATTGTTCATCTGCAGATCCTGAACTGGTGTTTCCATACCTAATCTAAGCTCTAGGGTATCCCTAGAGAAGTGTATGGCGGGCAGAAATCTGTCTTATGCCCCATGGTTGCCCAGAAACACAGAGGGCTGTCAGCCACCACATCATTAATCTTTTTTTCCATTATCCCCAGTCCACTTTCTCTTCCATATCCCTCCTCTTCTGATTAGCCAATATAAGAGAAGTGCCCTGCATTACCTTCTGAATTCAGCTAAACATTTGCTCCCAATTTATTGGAAGTGTCCACAGATAGCCAGGAGGTGTGGATAAGTAAGGTGAAAGAGATCAAGAATGCGGAAGACTGGATAGCGACTAGTAAGGGCGCACATGAGCACTTCATTTATACCTGGGCAGCATGGTTGGAGTACGTTTTTGACCTGGGGCATGTCTCCTCCAGCCTGGAATTGCTGGAGTTGGTGATGCCCTCTCTTCGACAGCGTATCCAACCCCAGCAGAAGTGAGATAATAAAACATGTCATATTTTATCCACTTCAGCCCCGGAAGGATTTGCCCCATTAATGACTAAGTCATTTTTTGTGATGCGTTTGTGTCACTTTAATTGACAATTGCACGTTCTTATGATGCTGTTCCCAAACAAAATTGACGTCCTTTTTTCCCCACAAACAGAGATTTCGTTTGGTGGTATTTGATCACCTCTGTGCTTTTTATTTTCTGTACTATAAACAAATACATTTTGAAAAAAAAATATATATTTTACTTTGCTATTATAAATATCCCAAAAATGTTTTTTAAAAACAAATGTATTTAGCAGCTTATACCAATATGTATTATTCTACATATTTTTTGTTAAAAAAATTGCAATACGGGTATATTGATTGGTTTTCTCAAAATGTATAGCATCTACAAAATAGGGGATTGATTTATGCAATTTTTATTATTTATTTTCTTTTCACTAGTAATGGCAGTGATCTGCAATTTTTAGCAGGACTGCAACATTGCGGTGGACAGATCGGACACTTTTGACACTTTTTTGGGACCATTGACATTTATACAGTGATCAGTGCTATAAAAATGCACTGATTACTGTGTCAGCCCTGGTTCACACTGGGTACGATTTGGAACGATTTGAGATGCGATTTGACATGTCAAATCGCATCTCAAATCGGCGGCAATTGTCGGCAATGGCACTGTCCTAATCAGTGCGACGCCGCATCTGCAATTTAAAAAAGTAGTTCCTGTACTACTTTTTGCGATTTCGGGCCGCGATTTACATTAAATTGCGGCCGAAATCGCGGCAAAATCGCGGCAAAATCGCAGCCGCGAAATCGCGGTAAAATCGCGCATTTTACCGCGATTTTGAATTCGCAGCAGTGTGAACCTAGGCTAAATGTCATTTACAGGGAAGGGGTTAACACTAGGGGGCAATCAAGGGGTTAAGTGTGTTCCCTAGGGAATCTCTGTGATTCCCACACTCGCAGCCTCACTTATAGGTGTGAACCAGGCCTTAAGCTAGGGCAGCAAATTTAAAGTCCTTTGGTGTAGTGATCAAGGACTGAAATCATACAGGGTTACAGAAGCCAGAATGGACTGTTGTAAAGCATATAATGCTATTAGCCACTACATGTATGCAGTAATGTAGTTAAAAGAAAGGTACATCATTTGATGGTGAAACATGTACAGTATCAGTTAAAAATATTGTTCAAAAAGTAATCTTACACATAAATTCAAGGTATCAAAATAAAGACTGGACTTGTTTTTAACCAATGCAATGCTTTTTTTACTGTTTATTTTATTACCCAAAAAATGTATTGTAGTAATGTCTTTATTTTGGTTTTACATAATTAATTGACATATTTGTATTGAACACACATTCAAAATGTCATGTTTCCAGAGTTTATATATAACTCTTGCACACATTTGGTATAATTTACAGCTCCCTGATGTGAACTGTTTACATGGCAGTGCCAATAAATATTTGATCTACTGAAACAACATAGACAGATTCAGTAATCACAGTACCTTCCTGCTGTTATTTATCTCTTCCACGTAGCTATTTCTGGTTTACACAGCAGTCAAAATGAACATATGATATAATCACCATTTTTGTTGTTAAACTTCTCATATGCAATTATGAGACACAGCAAGAATTAATTAAAATAATCTTAACTCGTACAATGCAGTGATCTGACCTTTTTTTTTTTTTTAAATATTGTGTTTTCTAACTAATGTTTAAACACAAACGTATTATCTTGCCTTAGCAATACAAAGAATAAACAAGAATGCCCTTGTAGGAGATTACTACAATTTACAGTACTGAAGTGATGTGTCTTAAAATCCACACATTTCACCCAAAAGGCAGTAAAACATATCAGAAACGTTTGTTTCTTTATGAAAATGACATTCCTCTAAATATATTTTCTTTTATAAATCCCTATAAATATTTTTCTCTAAATGCATTCAGCAACATGATGCTTAGGATCCTCATCCTATTTGCCTCTCCAATGGTACTGGGAATTCCTCAATCATGCAGAGAGTGGCTCTGAGAATATTACATCAATGCCACTCCCTACATTATTACACTGTGAGTGCAGCCAGTATAAGATGAGTCGATGAAACTTTGCAATCACATTGGGGTTGATTTACTAAAACTGGAGCACTCAGAATCTGGTGTAGCTGTGCGTGGTAGCTTGTAACTTTATCTTGTTCAATTCAACTTTGACAATAAAACCTGGAATCCGATTGGTCTTTATGCAGAGCTGCACCAGATTTTGCACTCTGCAGTTTTAGTAAATCAGCCCCATTATGTCCTTAGTTTTCCATCATTCTGCCATCTGGGGCCCTAGTGAGGGTGAGGGATCCCCGGCAATTGCACAGTTTTCCCTCCCCCACACCCTAATACCTGCCAAAGAAGAAAGTTACTCAAGAAATGATAATTGATCGTCGGACTTTAGAGGCAAAACGAGTATGTCCAAAAATATTAATTTTATTGCAGAAAATATAAAGTTATACAAAAGGGATCAATAAAAAAAACATATAAATATAAAACAAAAAAATATCCTCTATGCATCGTCTACGCATTTCGCCGTTGGGCTTCATCAGGACGAGCAGAAGAAAGTAATAGTAGAACAATACATTTCATTATCTTGGAATGATCCAGATCATAAATATATATGTCAAAAGGATCAAAAGAAGGAGTTCGATGTATAGTAGGAAAGAGGCCAGAAATATCTCCAAAAGCTCCAAAACTCTCCCTTTAACTCAAGTATTAGTCGTGTATAGCACAGGCTATCCCCCGGGGCATATGGCGCCATACAGTCTAAGATATTACTTTGGCTGGTTTGAAGGCTTAGTACATAAGTACTTATATCCAGGCTTAAAGTACCTGGTGGCACTCTCGGATACCTATGTGTCTCCATCACGTCTTTTTGATTACCCAGTATTAACCACTTGCCGCCCGCCAATGACATATTGACGTCGGCAAAGTGGTTGTAGAATCCTGACTGGACGTCATATGACGTCCTCAGGATTCTGAGCCGCTGCGCGCCCCCGGGGGCGCGCATCGCGGCGATCGTTGTTGCAGGGTGTCAGTCTGACACCCCGCAACACCGATCAAGGTAAAGAGTCTCTCACGGAGGCTCTTTACCACGTGATCAGCCGTGTCCAACCACGGCTGATCACGATGTAAACAGGAAGAGCCGTTGTTGGCTCTTCCTCACTCGCGTCTGACAGGCGCGAGTACAGGAGAGCCGATCGGTGGCTCTCCTGACGGGGGGGTTCACGCTGATTGTTTAGCACAGCCCCCCTCGGATCACCACACTGGACCACCAGGGACCACCAGGGAAGCCCACCCTGGACCACCAGGGAAGGGCAAAAAAAAAAAAAGGGGGCAAAAAAAAAAAGTCTGGGAAAAAAGCATTAAAAAATTAAAAAGATGCCAATCAGTGCCCACAAATGGGCACTGACTGGCAACATGGGTAAATCAGTGCCGCCCCACAGTGTCCATCAGTGCCACCCCAGTGTCCATCAGTGCCACCCCACAGTGTCCATCAGTGCCACCCCACAGTGCCCATCCTTGCCCAGTGCCCACCTATCAGTGCCCATCTGTGCCACCCATAAGTATCCATCAGTGCCACCCATAAGTGCCGCCCATAAGTGCCCATCTGTGCCGCCTATGAGTGCCCAGTGCCGCCCATGAGTGGCTATCAGTGCCGCCCATGAGTGCCCATCAGTGCCGCCTATGTGTGCCCACCAGTGCCGCCTATGTGTGCCCATCAGTGCCGCCTATGAGTGCCCATCAGTGCTGCATACCAGCATCACCAATCAGTGCCACCTCATCTGTGCCCGTCAGTACTACCTCATCGATGTCCATCAGTGCCAACTCATCGGTGCCCATCAGTGCCGCCATATCGGTGACCCTAATTGAAAGAGAAAACTTACTTATTTACAAAAAAATTAACAGAAAAAATTAAAACGTAATTTTTTTAAAAAAAATTCAGTCTTTTTTTAGTTGTTGCACAAAAAAAAATCGCAGAGGTGATCAAATACCACCAAAAGAAAGCTCTATTTGTGGGGAAAAAAGGACGCCAATTTTGTTTGGGTACAGTGTAGCATGACCGCGCAATTGCCATTCAAAGTGCGACAGTGCTGAAAGCTGAAAATTGGCTTGGGCGGGAAGGTGCGTAAGTGCCTGGTATGAAAGTGGTTAATGTTCGTATAACTCCCAACCAGTAGAATTGGTTTATTAACCTTTTGCCGACCGCGCCATAGCAGAAATACTGCTACAGCGCGGTCGAGTTATTGTGACAGGACGTCCCTGGGACGTCCTCGTGCACCTCCGTGTTTCGCGCGCGTCCTGCGGCGCGCTCGCGGGAGTGTGTGTGCTTGCCGGGTCCAGGAGACCCGGCGCAACACAGATCGCGGTGAAGAGCCAATGAAAGCGGCTCTTCACCACCTGATCGCTCCCTCCAATGAGGGAGCGATCAAAATGTAAACAAAAACAGGTCATTCAAAGGTCTCCTTCTCTTCTCTCCTCACCCTGTTACAGAGTGTGAGGAGAGAAGACATTTTAAAAGTGAGTGTCGTTTTTTCTTGTGCCCAGCAGTGACCAGCAGTGCCTAGCAGTGCTCATCTGTGCCACACAGTACCCATCTGTGCCACACAGTACCCATCTGTGCCCTTACAGTACCCATCTGTGCCCCTACAGTGCCACTTCAGTCCCCACCAGTGCCAATACAGTCCCCACCAGTGCCAATACAGTCCCCACCAGTGCCAATACAGTCCCCACCAGTGCCACCTCTGCCACTTCAGTGCCACCTCTGCCACTTCAGTGCCACCTCTGCCACTTCAGTGCCCATTGGTGCTGCTAGTGTCCATAAGTGCCACACCAGTGCCACTACAGTGCCGCCAGTGTCCGTCAGTGCCACTACCGTGCCCAGTGCCACTACAGTGCTTATCGGTGCTGCCAGTGTCCATCAGTGCCACACCAGTGCCCAGTGCCACTACAGTACTCATCAGTGCCAATCAGTGCACCACCAGTGCCACTACAGTGCTCAGTGCCGTCAGTGCTCCATCAGTGCCACTACAGTGCTCATCTGTGCCGCCAGTGTCTGTCAGTGCTCCACCAGTGCTCATCTGTGCCACCAGTGTCCGTCAGTGCACCATCAGTGCCACTACAGTGCCCATTTGTGCCACCAGTGCTCCATCAGTGCCACCAGTGCTCCGTCAGTGCCACTACCGTGCCCAGTGTCACTACAGTGCCCATCGGTGCCATCAGTGCCCAGTGCCACATTAGTGCCATCAGTACCACATCAGCGCCACTATAGTGCTCATCTGCACCACTACAGCGCTCATCAGTGCCACTAGAGTGCCCAATAGTGCCCATAAGTGAGTGCTCATCAGTGGATCCTCATCACCGCCACCTTATCAGTGCATATCAGTGGCAGATAATCAGTGCACCCTCATCAGTTCCCATCAGTGCACCCTCAGTACCCACCAGCCTCATCTCATCAGCACCCATCAGTGCAGCCATATCTGTTCCAGTTTCCCTACCATAGTTTGTCACCACAGCCCACAGTCACCAGTATGGCAAAAAGGTTTTTTACCACTCAGCAGGCATACGAATATATGTGATTGACCGACGAGAGCAGCGGGGAGCTCTCTGATTCAGAATATGAACCTGTTGGAAGCAGTGGGTCTTCTACAGATTCAGAGGAAGAGCAAAGTGTGCCCATGAAACGAAGACATATTGACATGGAGCAGCAGGCTACCACAAGTAGCGCTGTGGCATCAACCAGCAGCTCGCGGCCATCCACCAGAAATACAGTGGCATCAACTAGCAGCTCAGTACCATCCAGGAGAAATGAAGTACCACTGCAGCAAAGGCCAATAACTAGCAGAGTGTCATCTCAGCCCCAAAGGGTTAGGACCCATGCCAGCCTTCCCTATGCCCTTGAAAACCCTACGTGGCTTCCCCCCAATTCCGGAGCAGCAAACATCCCCCCTTTCACCGCCCAGCCAGGTGTTCAGGTGAACACAGAGAACTTTGCCCCTATTGATTTTTTTAATTTAGTTTTTACCCCAGACCTATTATCCTCCATCGTGGCCCAGTGCAACCTCTATGCACAGCAATTCATAAGAGACAACCCTGATTCAAGTTACGCCCGTCCCTATCAATGGAAAGCATTGACAGTGGAGGAATTTAAATTATTTTTAGGCCTAACGTTCAACATGGGGCTCTCAAAAAAAAATGAATCATACTCATATTGGTCCAAAAAACCCATCCACCACATGCCAGTCTTTTCATCCACTATGTCAAGAACCAGATACCACAGGATAATGCGTTTCCTCCATTACAATGACAACGACCAGTGCCCTCCCCGAAATGACCCATCACAGGACAAATTATTTAAAATTCGGCCACTTCTAAACTTTTTCTCAGAGAAATTTCCCCAGTTATTTGTCCCCGACCAAAATATTTCCGTGGATGAGTCATTGGTCCACTTCACAGTCAGGCTTGGCATCAAGCAGTTTATCCCAAACAAAAGGGCCCGATATGGGGTTAAGCTCTACAAGCTATGTGACCGGGTCACGGGGTATGTCTACGCCTTCCGGGTGTACGAAGGGAAGGACACCCAACTGCAGCCCCCTGAATGTCCAGAATATATCGGAGCCAGCGGAAAGATTGTTTGGGAGCTAGTATATCCACTCCTTGGAAAGGGTTACCACCTTTATGTGGATAACTTCTATACTAGCTTGCCCCTCTTCCGCAACCTTCACCGGATGGGCACTCCAGCGTGTGGTACAGTGCGACCCAATAGGAAGGGTTTCCCGCAAAGGCTCATTATGGAAAGACTGCAAAAAGGGGAGACGGCGTCTTTGCGGAATGAAGAAGTATTGGCTATCCGGTGGAGGGACAAACGAAACGTCCACATGCTCTCAACGATACATAATGACACCTACGTGGAAATCCCCAAAAGAAACAGCCCTGTCCAAAAACCGGCATGTGTTCATGACTATAATCTGTTCATGGGGGGAGTCGATTTCAATGATCAGATGCTCGAACCATACCTTCCCACAAGAAAAAGCCGCTATTGGTACAAAAAGGTCTCCATATATCTTTTCAGTTTGGCCATTTACAACACTTATGTCGTTTACCGTAAATCTACAAGTAACCCCTTATCTTATCTTTATTACCAAGAATAAATTGTCTCCTCCCTTTTGTACCCTGAAGACTCACCAGATGGCATTCGCTCTGATTGCGTGAGCAGACTCCATGAACGACACTATATTGAGAAAATCCCCCCCCATGAATCAGGCCGAAAACGTCAGAAGAGATGCCGTGTGTGCACCAAAGCAGGAACTAGAAGAGACACTACATATTATTGCCCTGACTGTCCTTCCCAACCAGGCCTTTGTTTCAATCAATGTTTCCGCCGTTACCATTCTTTTCTAAATTATTAGCAAAGTATGGTAAACGTAATTGTCATTTACCGCCACACCTCTTATGCCACTGTACATACCGCTGCCTGCTCCAGAACTGACCCTGGCTTGTTATACGACTACTCTTCTGCCTAACGATAAACTGTACCTACCTCTGCCTGCTCCGGAACCGACCCTGGCTTGTTATACGACTACTCTTCTGTCCAACGCTAAACTGTACCTACCTCTGCCTGCTCTGGAACTGACCCTGGCCTGTTATACGACTATGCTTCTGCCTAACACTAAACTGTACCTACTTCTGCCCGCTCTGGAACTGACCCTGGACTGTTTGACCACGCTTTTTGCCTGCCCCTTGGATTGATCTTTTACCCTGCTATGCTAGTGGGAACACAGGGGTCTCACATATGTGAGGGGCTCCAGAATTTTTTTTCTGGATGAAAAAAATAGTTTTTTAGTTTTCTCATTCCCGGATTAGGGTCTGGTTGCCCGGAGGCTTCAAAGAGATTTGGGTGGGAGAAGCCTCTACCCCTGTCCCCCTTCTTTCCTGGCCTGCTACTTGGACCATGTTCCTGCTTACTACCAGGACCAATATTTTGGCACTGCTGGCAATGTCTCTACTTGCACTGACCCTGGACTGTAACCCTGCCAGTACTGACTATGGACAATATTTCTGCCTGGACAATTCCATTCACCGACGCTGACCACGTCCCTGCCTGCTGCCTGGATCAGGGCTCTCCTCCTGTGGACAACTGGACTACTAAAACCACAGGTAATATTTTGTTTACCCATTACTCAGCAAAATGTATTTTAGGGTGTAATTTTTGGTATGTATATGCTAGAAATATGAAGGGCCTTCAAAAATGGGATAGATTGTAAGGAAATTAAATGCGTAATTTATGTCCCTAGAACACTTGATGGTTCTTCTTGGATGTTGGGCCTCTATGTGGCCAGGCTGTGTAAAATTCTCACACATGTGGTATCGTCATACTCGGGAGGAGCAGGAGAATATATTTTGGGGTGTCATTTTGGCTATGTACATGCTATGTGTTGGAAATATCTTATAAATGGACAACTTTGTGTAAAAAAAATGCGTTTTCATTTTTTTTCCACATTTTCCCCAAACTTCTGGAAAAAGATGAACTTTTCAAAAGACTCATTATGCCTCATAGATTATACGTTGGGGTGTTATCTTTCCAAAATGGGGTCACTTTGTGGGGGTTTCCATTGTCTTGGTGCTCCAGGGCCTTCAAAAGTGTAATAGGTGGTTGAGAGATTAGATGTGTAATTTATGCTCCTAGAACGCCTGAGGTTGCTACTTCAATGTTGGGCCTCTGTATGTGGTCATGCTGTGTAAAAGTCTCACACATGTGGTATCGCCATACTTAGGAGGAGTAGGAGAATATATTTTGGGGTGTCATTTGTGGAATGTACATGCCATGTGAGAGAAATAACTTGTTATAGTGACAATTTGGTGTGAAAAAAATAAAAATAAAAAAAAATCTTAATTTTGCAAAGAATTGTGGGAAAAAATGACAACTTCAAAAAACTAACTATGCCTCTTACTAACTACCTTGGGATGTCTACATTCTAAAAAGGGCTCATTTGGGGGGTATTTGTACTTTGCTGGCTTGTTAGGGTCTCAAGAAATGAGATAGGCTGTCAGCACATCAGGTGTGATCAAATTGATCAATTTTCAGTGATTGGCACCATAGCTTGTAGATCCTATAACTTTCACCCAGACTAAATAATATCCACTAATTTGGGTTATTTTTACTAACGATATGTAGCAGTATACATGTTTGCCAAAATTTATGAAGAAAAATTACTTATTTGCAATATTTTATAATAGAAATGAAGAAAAATTCATTTTTTTTACCAAATTTTCAGTCTTTTTTCATTTATATCACAAAAAATAAAAAACCCACAGGTGATCAAATACCACCAAAAGAAAGCTCTATTTGTGGGAAAAAAAGGACGGAAATTTCATATTGGTACAATGTTGCATGACTGAGTAATTGTCATTCAAAATGTGAGAGCACCGAAAGCTGAAAATTTGTCTGGTTAGGAAGGGTGTTTAAGTGCCCAGTGGTCAAGAGGTTAAACCTATGGTGTGTCTACACAACTGATACTCCAGTTTTGCCTCTAAATTACCATTTCTTGAGTAACTGTTTCTTCTTTGCCTTCTAATTTACGGATGTGGCAATGTGAGGGCTCCCCCCTTTTTCCCATTGTTCTTGATTTACCCTAATACCTGCCATGTCTACAGATAAGTGAGAGAGCATTTGGGAACTGTTACCCTAGGCTAGGAAATGTGTTACTAGAAGGATCACCAGGCAAACATAACTGTTTCACTATCGATAAAGTGTCCCATATGTCATGGCTTACAAAAAGTTAAAACAAGCTCAGAGCTGCAACTTTCTCTTTTGTGCTGCAAATTCTCATCTATGGACCACAAAAGGAACCTGTCACGATGGAGAATGAGAAAACATATAAGAACATTGATTCTCCAGTGAGAGTCCTCTGCAGAATATGAACCCAGAGGCACTCAACTCATAACACTCCTGGGTTCAGGGCTGCCCAAATCCTGATTACAAAGATGAATAAACAGCAGATCCAACACCATCTGTGTTCAAATAGCTGGAGCAGTGGGCATGGGAGGAATGCATTAGGTGTCAAATAGACCCTTGATGTCTCTAAAAAGTGTCACCTGTACCTAAAAATTCTGGATGAACCCTCTGCATACTGCTATTTAACCTTTTTAGAAAATGTTGCAATAAAAAACAGGGATTTTAGGTTCATACATATTGCCATACATATTTAAGCTGGTCAACTGCATCAAAGTAATCCCTCTAATGTCAGTCCCTAACCTGCTTTGTAAAATGCAAATGCTACAGTGGACACAATGCCAACATGGGGCAAACAGACACTAATTGGAGGAGAGCTACTAAGTTCAGGTCTGGCCAATAATCTGCAACCTGCAACGCAACAGAAATAAGATATACCTGTGCTTGTGTATAAAGCCCATCAGGTGCTAGAGGGGTGTGACCACATGCTAACACTGTAAGTTACGTTGGCGGGTTGAAGCCTGTTTTTAGGCGTATCTTAGTTTGTGGGTCCGGCGCACAGATAAGACGGCGCATATTTGCACTTATGCGGCGTATCTAGAGATACGTCGGCGCAAGTGCTTTGTGAATCCGGGCCAAAGTTTTTCGACGAACAGGCGATCAGGCGATCACCCGATGTTCAAGTCAACTTATGTTTGACCCGAACATCAAGCTCATCCCTAATCTGCATATACGACTGGGATTTTGTGTGGTGTTTTTTTTTGTTCTTCTTTTATAGAGCCTCTGGAGCGAATCTAGCTAATTTAGGAATGGACTCTCCATTTTCTCTTTATTTTTTTTTATTTTTTTTTTCATTCGTGGCCTGCCCACTGCCTGTCTTTTTGTTTTTGTTTTAATTATCCTGACATTTGGCCTGGACTGGGTTAGCTGGCCCATTCTGTGCTTAAGATTGGTTATTTTTTTTTAGAAGTATTGTTTTTTTTTTGTTTGTTTTTTCACAAAGATTTTTATTATTGATGTAAAAAGGAGCATTACAAGTGTATGTGACAGTCACAATAGACAAGTTTCAAAACAGAAGTACAACTGGTTTCAGTGACATACATACATCGCAACATATAAATGAATAGAGAATACCCATCAAACGATGCTATCAAATGGGGGATTGGGGTATTCCAAGCGAGGGAAAGAAAAAGAGATGAAAAGGATGGGGGTAGGGGGAGGGGATGGGGAGAGGGAGTGGAGGCCACTCCTCCTTCATATGGTCCTAAAGGGGGATGGGTCTGGGCACAGGGATGGGAAGAGCATGGGCCCTTCAGGATGTGGTCAATTCGTTAATGCATTGGTTCAGGAGGGAAAGTAGGATCTGTAGTTGTCAGAAAATGTGAAGTGGGTCCAGCATGCCCAGGTTAGGGTGAATTTCTGTAAACGTTCCTGGGACGTGTAAATAAGTTCTTCTAATGCTGCAATCTTTGCAATTCTAGATAGCCATTCTCTGATGGTGGGTGCGTCAGGTGAGCGCCAATGGTTAGGGATGCATAGCCTGGCTGCATTCACCATATGCATGGCTAAAGACTTGTGGTAAGAGCTTTTCGGAAGGGTTAAATGGTGTAGGAGGTACTGGGCAGGGTTGTAGTCCAGCTCGTATGTTGTTACCATCTTAACCACTTAACAACCACCCTATAGACGAAATACGTCTACAAGGCGGTTGCTTAACTCTGGGAGGGCGTCAATGTACGTCCTCCCAGAATCGCGCTCCCACGCGCCCTGTGGGGCACGCACACGGGAATCTCCGGATCACGGTAAATTGCCGCTGATAGCGGCGGTTTACCACGTGATCGCTCCGTCCAATGACGGAGCGATCACTAGTAAACAAACCGGCGTCATGTGATGACGCCGGTTCCTCCCTCTCCTCTCTGTACCGAACGGTACAGTGTGAGAGAGGAGAGGGGAGAGAGCGGAAGCAGCAGCAGCTGCTGCTGCGGGCTGGATCTGTGACAAATGCAGTCACAGATCCAGCCATCCATCCCTCCCTGTGCAATACTCTGCAATGCCCCCATACTCTGCAATGCCCCCATACTCTGCAATGCCCCCATACTCTGCAATGCCCCAAAATACTCTGCAATGCCCCCATACTCTGCAATGCCCCGCAATACTCCGCAATACCCTGCAATACCCCACAATACCCCACAATACTCCGCAATACCCCACAATACTCCGCAATACCCCACAATACCCCGCAATACCCCGCAATACCCCACAATACTCCGCAATACCCCACAATACTCCGCAATACCCCACAATACCCTGCAACGTCGTCTATGGGGATTTTTAAGTAGCGAAGTTTGGCGCCATTCCACGAGCGTGTGCAATTTTGAAGGGTGACATGTTGGGTATCTATTTACTCATCGTAACTTTATCTTTCACATTTATGCAAAAGAATGAAGAAAAAATACTAAATTTGCCAAATTTTATAACAGAAACAAAGAAAAATTTTTTTTTTTTACAGAATGTTCAGTCTTTTTTCTCTTTTAGCGCAAAAAATAAAAATCCCAACGGTGATTAAATACCACCAAAAGAAAGCTCTATTTGTGTGAAAAAAAGGACGAAAATTTCATTTGGGTACAATGTTGTATGACTGAGTAATTGTCATTCAAATTGTGAGAGCACCGAAAGCTGAAAATAGGTCTGGTTATTAAGTGGGTTTACGTGCCCAGTGGTCAAGTGGTTAATGATGGAGTGTACCTTCTCCCAAAACGGTTGGATGGACCCACACTCCCACCATATGTGGATCATTGATCCCACATCAGTATTACATCGCCAACAAATGTTGGATATTGTAGGTGAGAATTTTTGCAGACGTGAGGGGGTCCTGTACCACTTGGTAATGATTTTATACCCATTTTCTTGGATTGCTACGTTTAATGAACTTTTGTGGGCTGTCGTGTAAATGTTTGCTCAGTCCTCGTCCGTGAGGGTTCATTTTAGATCCTTCTCCCAGGATTCATGTAGGTGTTTGGAGGAGGATGGGAAGGAGTCTGTCTGGAGGAAGGTATAGATGGACGAGATGAGGTGCCTTTGTGGGGCTTGCCTAAGGCATAGAGATTCAAAACGGGTAAGGGGCCTGGACCAGGTCGTATTCGGGGCTTTGGACGAAAGATAGTGTCTTATTTGTCTGTATGGCCAAAATGGGATAGTCTGCGTGCGTGACTCAGCTGCCAGTCCCTCATAAGACCGCGGGTTCCCTCCCTGAAACAAGTGTTTCGCGAAAATATCCGAGTGTGGCCATTCTTTCTGGAGAAATGAGGGGTCGCCCGGGGGAAAGTCTGGGTTCCCCCTTAGTGACGTCAGCGGGCCTAGGTGGGAGGAGATGTTATGTTGGGAGACCGCTTTATTGAAAGCTGCTAGAGTTGGGTAGATTAGGGGGTGTGCTTTAATTGCCTGGGGCCATATATGAGGTGGGAGCCACGGGAGTATGTGCGTTGGAGTGTGAATTGATAGCCTTTCCAAGGCTACCCAAGCCTTCTCTAGGTAGTGGATTTTCCAATCCGCAATCCTTGTCAGGTGACAAGCTAAATAATACTTGAAGAGATCTGGCAGTCCGATTCCACCACGCTCCTTAGGGAGAGTGAGACGTGAGTATTTAATGCGTGGAGGTTTATTACTCCACAGGAAACTGGAGCAAGCTTGTCTATAGGCCACAAAAAAAGAAGGGGGGAGATGAATTGGGATAGATTGTATTAGGTATAATAAACGGGGTAGGATCACCATCTTGATTAGTGCTGCACGGCCAAACCAGGAAATGTTCAAATTTGTCCAGTCTTTCAAGTCTTTCTGGGCCCTTGTAAGAGCTTTCAGGAAGTTTAGTTTGTAGAGTTCTGTCATATTCCTGGCAATCTGAATGCCTAGGTATGTAATAGCCACCTCCTTCCATTTAAATGGGAAGGAATCCTGGCAGTGTAACATTTCCTGGTGTGGTAGCGAGACGTTTAAGGCATATGATTTAGAATAGTTTATCTTTAGGTTTGAGATTTCTCCAAACTGGCCTATGTCTTTTAGGAGGTTTGGCAGTGAGATCCTGGGCAGTTGTAAAGACAGCAGGATGTCATCTGCAAAAGCAGCAACTTTGAATTCCCTTCCCACTATGGTAACTCATTTGATGTCAGGGTTATTGCATAGTTTGCTCAAGAGGGGTTCCAGTGTCAGAACTAAAATTAGAGGGGATAGGGGGCATCCTTGACGGGTGCCGTTGCTAATGGAGAAGGCGCTTGACAGGAAGCCGCTGGTCCTTACCCTGGCCGACGGGTTGGAATAGAGGGCGTTAATATATGTAGCCATATGAGGCCCTAGGCCTATGCCCTTTAGGACCTCTCGCATGTAGTCCCAGGCTACCCTGTCAAACGCCTTCTCCGCATCAAGGGATAGAAAGAAGCCCCTAGCTGTCGACGTCTGACTCTTCCCCACTTTCATCTGTTTTATAGCTAAGTGAAGCTCCTCTTTGGAAAGGGGAGACTCTAGGGCTTTGGCTTGTTGTAAGGAAATGGGCTTGGGGCCATACACGGCCAAAAATTCCCGTATTCGGGACGCCCGAGTGGAGGCAGTGCTACCTCCTGGACTCGCCCGGGGTAAATTGTAGAGGTCAGCATAGAATTTCTCAAAGTGTTTCGCTATATCCTCATTCTTAGAGAGGAGAGCCCCGTGTTTATCTTGAATTTGGTGGATTTTAGAGGAAGGCCTGGCTGCCTGTATCATGCGGGCCAGCATCCTGCCACTTTTGTTGCTGTGTTCATAGAACACTTTTTGTTGTAAAACGTTATGCCTCCTCGTACGTTTCCCGAGTTCATCCAGGAGTGTAGATCTGGCCTGCACCAAGTCCTGTAGGACGGTTTGTGAGGCTGATTGTTTATGTATCCTCTCTAATCTATTGATAGTTTGGATGAGTGTTCTGACACGTTCCTGGTGTTGTTTTTTGGCGGCAGTTGCTAAGGCTATGAGTTTCCCCCTCACTACGCATTTGTGCGCTTCCCATAGAGTGACAGGTGTAATGTCTGGGTCAGAGTTTTCATGAAAGTAGGTTTGAATGTGGGACTTGATCTGGGCTACTGTAACAGGGTCCTTCAATAGAGAGGGGTTTAGGCGCCAATTTTTAGTGGAGACGTTTACTTCTCGAAATGATAGCGTCACTGTTATC
Source organism: Rana temporaria (assembly GCF_905171775.1). NCBI lineage: Eukaryota > Metazoa > Chordata > Amphibia > Anura > Ranidae > Rana > Rana temporaria. The sequence goes on from NC_053493.1 coordinate 227,572,578, forward strand.
GGGGTGGTGGTCGGATAAGAACATTGGCTCTATAGTGGCATGAGAGAGAAATGACAGGTCTGCTTGGGAGAGAAAGAAATAGTCTATTCTCGAGTATTTTTGGTGGGGTGAGGAATAGAATGTGTAGTCTTTGGTGTTTGGGAAGAGTGTACGCCAAGTGTCGTGTAGTGTTAGGTTCTGGAGCTGCATCTTAATCTGGCGTAGGGCTCGATAGGGGAGGGTGGTGGAGCCGGTGGAGGAATCTAGGGCTGGATTTAACGAGGTATTAAAATCCCCGCCAAGGATTAACAGTCCCTCCGGGAAGGTGGAGAGCAAATCTCCCATCTTCCTGAAGTATGTAACTTGGTGTTCGTTGGGGCTGTAAATGTTAGCTATGGTGACTGGTCTAGCTGCGAACGTGCCTTTGAGGAAGATAAATCTGCCTTCTGGATCAATCAAGGTGTCAGTCAGACGGAATTCGGCATGCTTAGAAATGAGGACAGAGACCCCCTTACTCTTAGAGGAGGGGTTCGTAGAATGAAAGGCGTGTTTGTATATGTGGTTTGCAAGCTTGGGCACTGCTCCTGACTTGAAGTGCGTCTCCTGAAGTAGTAAAAAGTGTGCTTTGTGTTTGGAGAGGGCTGCCAAGATTTTCGACCTTTTCTCAGGGATGTTAAGGCCCTTCACATTCAGAGAAAGGCATTTGAGAGATAAGTGGTTGGACTTATCCATTTAGCAGAGTTATAGAGTTCAGATGGGGTTTCGGAAAAGACTGTGAACTTGCTGGAAGGGGAGGAGGAGTGGCTCTCTAGGAGGGAAAGGAAAAAAGAGAAGGAGGGAGAGAGGAATGAGGATCTGGTTTGCGCGGGATGTAGGAAGCATAGGGAGAGGGTTATAAGGTAGTAGGGGACAGATAGAGGAGGGGGGAAATCAGGTAATCGAGTGGTAGGGGTTGGGATCCCGAGTCTACAGGTGAGACGAGGGGGGGAGAAGGTTTAGATATCAAGCTCAGTAAGCACGTCCCCTCAGTCCTAGAGGGGGGAAAGGGGAAGAATCCGGAGGTGACTACGAGACGAGTCGAGACACCTAGTAGGGGGGGATGGGTAGGGAGGGTGAGGCAAGGTGGGTGAGGGTTCCGGAACGTCAGCTGTAGTCTTGTTGGACAGCTGTGTGGGGGTAGTAAACCTGAAGGGGAACTTACGATTCGGCATTAGAGAGGACGACAAGGAAACGTAAATTGGTTTACCAGAACTACTTTAAGAGTAGAACAACAGTGAAGGGCAATTTGGAAACCATATGGGGTTAAGAGAGTTAAGGGAAGCCTAGGAGGGGCACAACAGACTAAGTGTGTGGGGAGGTCCCGGTGTGGGGGTTAAACTCGTGGACCTAGCTGTGAGGCGGTAAGCAACTTTTTCGTCAGCGTAGGCATAACATTAACATACATCACATAAACCAGAAACCTGAATTACTGCAACTTGGTTCAGTTCAGCCATGGAATCGTAGATCAGGTTACCGTGCTTGAGAACATAAAATTTCCTGAAAATAAAGGGTAGGGTTAAAAGGGACTATGACAGTGATAACAAAAATGTTCTCAGTCCCAGTCTTTAACTAGCCTCAGGGTTTGGTAGGTAGGCATGGGAGTGGGCAGGGCCTCTCCCGGGGATTGTATTCAAGGCAGTAAGGGCCTACAGCTAACCACCAGGGGGGAGCAGGCATAGAGTCTAAGCAGAGTTGTCATGGGGCAAAACAAGTAGTCAAAAGGCCCAAGGATCAGTGAGCAGTCTATCCTATCAGACACATACGCCCAGCCAGACACACGTCCAACATAAAATACGCCGGCTTGGCTGGCTTGTGTTCCCTGGTGCAGACCTTTGCATGTCTGCTGCTGGGTTACACCTCCTTTATGGGGCTTAACTTTACGATGGACGTACAACTTACGTGCACCTCTCGTAGCCTGCGTCGGGTGCACGCAGGTTCGTGAATCGCCGTATTTCCCGTATTGCATGTTTGAATGACTAATCAATGGGAGCAACACCATGCTCCCAGCCTAAATGTGTGCCCACTCTACAACGGTGTAAGCAAGATACGTCGGCGGGGTGTAGCCTGTTTTTAGGCGCATCTCTGTTTGTGGGTCTTGCGCACAGATACGACGGCGCACATTTGCACTTACATCGGCGTAACTTGTTATACGTCGGCGTAAGTGCTTTGTAAATCCAGGCCTATAACTTTTGTGCAAACCAATAAATATACGCTTATTGACATTTTTTTTTTTACCAAAGACATGTGGCTGAATACATTTTGGCCTAATTGTATGACTAAAATTGAGTTTTTTATATTTTTCTTATAACAAAAAGTAGAAAATATATTTAAAAAAAAAATTTGGTCTTTTTCCGCTTATATAGCAAAAAATAGGCAATCACAGAGGCAATCAAATACCATCAAAAGAAAGCTCTATTTGTGGGGAAAAAGCACGCAAATTGTGTTTGGGTACAACATTGCATGACCGCATAATTACTAGTTAAAGCAGCGCAGTGACAAATTGTAAAAAGACCTCCGGTCTTTAACAACTTAACCCCCGGACCATATTGCTGGTCAAAGACCAGAGCACTTTTTGCGATTCGGCACTGCGTTGCTTTAACTGACAATTGCGCGGTCGTGCGACGTGGCTCCCAAAAAAAATGTTCTCAGTTTAGGCCGATACGTATTCTTCTACATATTTTTTGTAAAAAAAAACGCAATAAGCGTTTATTGATTGGTTTGCGCAAAAGTTATAGCGTTTACAAAATAGGCGGTATTTTTATGGCATTTTTATCAATATTTTTTTTTTACTAGTAATGGCGGCGATCAGCGATTTTTTTTCAGTACTGCTAAATTATGGCGGACACTTCGGAAACTTTTGACACATTGTTGGGACCATTGGCATTTTTATAGCGATCAGTACTATAAAAATGCATTGGATTACTATAAAAATGCCACTGGCAGTGAAGGGGTTAACACCAGGGGGCGGGGAATGGGTTAAGTGAGTTCCCTGGGTGTGTTCTAACTGTAGGGGGTGGCCTCACTAGGGGAAATGACTGATCTTCTGTTCATACATTGTATGAACAGAAGATCATCATTTCTCTCCCTGACAGGACCGGGAGCTGTGTGTTTACACACACAGCTCCCAGTCCCCGCTCTGTAACGAGCAATCGTGGGTGCCCGGAGGCGATTGCACACGGGGGTTGAGGTAGTGGCCTGCGCGAGAGCCGGCGTTATATTACATGCTCTTGCGCAGGGGAGCCGACCTGCCGCCGTAAAACGACGGCGGCTGGTCGGCAAGTGGTTTAGCTGACAAATGGTCTGGGGCTGAAGTGGTTAAAAAAAATGGTGGCTTACACATATCCTCTTATAGAATACTTACTACTAATTTTATAATAGTGACCTTTGCTGGCCGTGGATTCTACTATTCCACCTCTTAACCAATTTACTTGCCCTACATTATATTTGATATATAAGGTCTGACAGTCAATATTGGGTATTTCGGGTACACTTAATTTACACCGTTATGGTCAAATTTTTTTTTATGATATTTCAGAAATAGAAGGGTTTTCCAGGTGGGAATGTGCAGGGATCACTACCTTGATGCAACTGTATTCCTCTGGGGTCTTGACAACATATCAACAACTTTGTATGGATTATACCTTAGATCAGAGTTTTTTTTTCAATACTTACAATTAAGAAATACTTTGAAGATTCAAAGCTTGACTCTGATTGTTCCTCTCTCCCCTGTAACTATTTTAGTCTGAGTAAATAAGGTTCTTATTTCTAAGATATAAATGCAATTGTTATCTGAATTGCTTTATAAATTTCCTATTCCATGTAGGCAACAATGGAAGATACATATTGATGTGGTGTTGGGGGATATATGGGATCAAATATTGCATAATGTACAGCTGATATCTCCAACCCACAGAGTGAAACAACTTTTTATTCTGTATTATTCCAAATCCACTCTATGCCTCCAATATGGATCATGACCAGGTAGTGGCTATAGTGAGATCATATTTCATGGCACACTAGTTGATAGCCTCACGTTGGGTTTCACCTAATCCACCTACTCTTGGGACTGGATTTGGGAAAAGGATAAACATGTAATGTTTGAAAAATATCTCTATGCTCAACACAATGTCAATCAAAAGAACAAAAAAAAAGTAAAAAATTGATAGACACATCATTTTCTAGTTTTAATTTTAATTTATAATAAAAGTTATGTGATGGAAAAAAGTAAAAAAAAAAAAAATGAAAGTTAGGTATGTTCTTAGTAGATTAGTTGGTCTTTCAATGATAATTCTTGTACTATAGTATTAAACATGTCTATTGGTTGCTTTGGAAATTGAATAGGAGGGGAAAAGAAAAGGAAAGCTATACATAAAGAATCCAACATATTGATTTTGTCATTGCTCTGTGAGACAATTTGATTATTTGTTGGGCTATATGTAATAAAGCCTTACACAAATAAAATCTGAGGGAAAAATGTGGCTTGTGACACCTGATTCACACCTGGATGTTGGTAAATTCAATATATGCATCCCCTTAATTTTTTGAATGGTAACTAAAACCACTAACTGTCTCCAAAAAGAAAACTTAAGTCATAAATGCTTGCAAATCCTTAATCAAATATGCCAATTTTGTTTTCTGAAGTGTTTTAATTTACATTTAGTCTACTATGACATGCACATTGCATGCTACATTCAGGGCATGCATCTGGTTATAACTGTCACAGGGGGAGATTTACTAAAACTGGTGCACACACAACCTGGTGCAGCTGTGCATCTAGATTTTATTGTCAAAGCTTAACTGAGAAAGCAGAAGTTAGAAGCTGATTAGTTACTATGCACAGCTGCACCAGACTTGTGAGCCATAGTTTTAGTAAATTTTCCCAACAGTTGCCTGTGTGCTTATGTCAAGCCAATCGTTCAGGCCATCAAACGGTTGGTGTCAAAAATATAGAAGGGACTTATTGCTTTATATGTGCTGGCTTATGGAATGCGTGTCATAGAAGATGATGAACAAATCTATAGTCTTGAAGAATAAAAGAAAATAAGTAACAAGGACTAAAAGTGCACTCATCCTTCAGTAATTACTTCTAAATTTCAAAAACACGATTCATATTGCTTCACACCAAATTAAAAATTGATCATATTGTCCTATGAATTCTCCAGAGGTCCCACACTCAGCATGATTTACAATCTAAATCATTTAAACATAATTACCTATGAAATATTCCAAATCAATAAAATAATTAGCCAGATACAAATGAGTTGCATTGCACAATCCCAATTCAACATGAATTTATAATCTAAATATAAATAAATGATCATTCTGAAACATTACATTAAAGGATATGTGCACAATTAAGTGCACTATCTGTATTTTGCCCAAGCATTTACAACCCCAAAATCCATCCAGCCTGCCCTTAAGATTTCAGTTATAGTTTATTACTACAGTCAGTAATAAAGTATTCACCCACAATGCCATTAAAAGCTCAATTATAGTTCATTACTACATTCAATGATGAAGTATCCAACAATTTTTTTTAGAAAACAAACTATGATCTGGAATACCTAGACTACAATTGCAATCTAGAGATAACTCTGATATATTGAAATTTACCTTAGTTGATAACACCAATGGAAGTACTATAGCCTGAATTACTTTCTTGGCCCTGGATGAGTCTGGCAGTTTAAAAGGATATATGGTTTCAATTATTTATGGTTATATTTATTATAGCAATGAAAATACTGGAGGTGGAGGATCAGGATACTTACTTGGAGGTGCACTTATCCTTGAACTACTTGCCTACTGGAGCAATTATTTCGTTTTTCACATACACGTTACAGTCTGCATTTTTTGCTGGAAAATTGCTTAGAATCCCCAAACATTATATATTTTCTGAAACCTGAGGCCCTGTACGATAAAAAGGTGTATTTTTCTGTCACATAATATTTGTGCAGCCACTTATCAAATGCAATTTTTTTTAAAGAAAATATACACTTGAATGAATTTTAGAGCAAACAAAACAAAATGTTACCCATTTTCTTTTGTAAAAAACATGATGTTTTATTAGGTAAAGAGATACAAAACATATCAAGATTTAAACTTGCAAACATCTGTGAAATGGCAGCTAAACTATATTACCTAAAACAGTCTATAAGCAATGCTTTAAAAGCCTTTACAGGTCATCATTTTAGCGTTAAACATAAACTAGGGCACTATCATTTTTGCTCTCGGCCCGACATTCACAGCAATACAGTAGGTGCTGTCGATTTTGTGTCAATCTCGCCTCTGCTAGCGGCGAGATTGACCACCCGCGATCCCCGTCGCGGGAGCCAGCGCCAAGCTATGTCGCTCCTCCCGCTCGCCGCCCCCAATGTATTCCTATGGATGTGCGGCATCTCGTGGGGGCAGCGAGCGTGAGAAACACAGCCTCCAGCGGCAATATCCAGCATGATCCCATCGCGCTGGATGTACAAAATTGGAGGCACCTACTGTAACTCTCATATGGACCTATGTGTGCATTTTCACGCGAGCATGGGGAGATGGGTGTGCTTTTACATTTTTTATTATTTTTGTTTATTTAAATTTTTTTAACTTTCTTTTCATTAAACTTTATTGCTATAACAGGGTAAACAAGACCCTTATGATAAAAAAAAACAGATGGGGTGGTGGCGCTACATAATTAAAAATAATAAAGGTACAATTAAAATGTGAAAAGTGTAGCAAATAGTGTAAACACAATCAGTGGTACTCACAAAGTGAACAACTTGTATAAAAATTGTGAAACACAATATATGAAGTAAGGGAACTGGGCCTTGATTGGATGTGTAGAGCACTAGATTAGTGTCTAATATGGTGAAAGATCACAAATTAGTTTGAGGAGAGAGCTCCAAGTGAGAAAGGTGATAGGCTAAACCACTTCACTAAATATATAAACAGCTTAAGTATCCCAAAACAATAAATCAAATATAGTTCACCCAGCTCTGAATAGCTACGTGAGATATCATATTATTAATACCAGATATGTATACACAGTAACAGATAAGGCCATAAGATGTGCATCCATTAACATATGTGCCAAATGTGCAAACCAGGCTAGGAGAGAGATCTCTAAAACCACCCTATTGATGTCTCATATTGCACATATCCTAAAAAATAAGTTTATAAGTTCATAAGAATCCCAAAGGTCTCCAAATGCAGGTATAAATAATAAGTTCTGGAAGGCAAGTGGTCATAGACAGTTTGTGCAGTGAAAAGGTGCTCTGTGCTGACAGGGGTGAAATCCTGTGACTTTGGTGATCCCCCGTATGTGTCTTCACTCATCAGATGACGGCGCCCCAGCAGGGGCAGACAGCGTATAAGGTATATCCTCAGCAAGCTTCTGTACCGCTTAGTGGCAGGTCACCCGAACTGTTCAGACCTCCTCTCCACCTCCGCAAAGGCAAAAAAACTGGGCAATAAAAGTTCCGCAAAGTAAACACAAATAGGCTCCCATGATGTAGTAATTTAAAAAAGGGAAGTTTTATTTCTAAAAAGAAATGGCAGCAATGAAGCCACTAAAAAACAGGTTAACAACTGCTGTTAAGTGTACAACAGATAGTACATATGGACCTATGTGCGCATTTTCAAGTGAGCATGGGGAGATGGGTGTGCTTTTACATTTTTTATTATTTTTGTTTATTTTATTTTTTTAACTTTCTTTTCATTATACTTTATTGCTATAACAAAGGGTGAACAAGACCCTTATGATAGCTTTGGGCAGTGACAAGTTTCTATTTATGGGGACATACAGGGGCACATTCACAGAGCAAGTACGCCGGCGTATCTACTGATACGCCGGTGTACTTTAAAATTTCCCGCGTCGTATCTTTAGTTTGAATCCTCAAACCAAGATACAACGGCATTTGGGTAAGATCCGACAGGCGTAAGACTTTGTACGTCTTCGGATCTTAGATGCAATACTTCGGCGCCCGCTGGGTGGAGTGTGCCTCGTTTTCAGCGTCGGGTATGCAAATGAGCTATTTCCGTCGATCCACGAACGTATGCGCGGCCGTCGCATTCTCTTACGTCGTCTCTAGTCGGCTTTTTCCGGCGTATAGTTAAAGCTGCTATTTTGCGGCATATAGATAGACTTGCCATGTTAAAGTATGGCCGTCGTTCCCGCGTCGAAATTTGATTTTTTTTTTTGCGTAAGTCGTCCGTGAATAGGGATGGATGTAAGTCACGTCGAAGTTCTAAAAATGACGTCGTTGCGACGTCATTTCGCGCAAAGCACGGCGGGAAATTTCGATACGGAGCATGCGCAGTTCAATCGGCGCGGGGACGCGCTTCATTTAAATGAATCACGCCCCCTACCTGCCCGATTTGAAATACGCGATACACTACGCCTCCGTAACTTACGGCGCAAAATCTTTCTGGATTCGACTTAGAGCCAGGTAAGATACGGCGGCGTAGCGCATCTCTGATACGCTGCGCCTGGGCAATTCTCTGTGAATCTGCCCCACAGTGTCTAATAGACCCATAATATCTCCCCTGTCCTCTTGTCCTTGTCTAACACAAATTTGCTTGATCAGCTGCTTCCCTGGCTGTAAAGTCCATGTAATGACAGTGCTGAAACTTTAAGTGATGAAATCCTCCTCACTTCTGGCTTCATTCGTCCCAGAGGAGATCAGGGAATGGATTTTCCTCCATCTCCTCTGTGGACAGCCAACCCGACCACTTACTATGGTCCTGGGTGTCTTGGTGGAAAAGAAGAGCCTTGGTGGAAAAGAAGAGCTGCAGATGGCAGACAGGTGTCCACAGCACTCTAAAGTGATCAGGTGGCTGTAAATCTGCCCAGATCTCTTTTACAGGAAAACAGATTGCTGGCTTTAAAACAGTACCAGGATCATGGCTGTAGTATATATATATATATATATATATATATATATATATACTGGACTATCGTTATTTAGTAATGTTTGCAGGTAGTATTTTTATGGTTTTATGTTGCATTATACCTAGTGCCAAATGTAAACTGCAAATCAAAGTGTGCCATTATAATTACATGACACAATACCAGTTTGCTTGAAAAGTCTGCCTTGATTCCTTGATATTGCCTTGATGTCCTTGATATTGCCTAGATATCCTTTCTTGATTTGTATGGCAAATCCAATGTGGCTCAATGTCTCCTATAGATAGGCAATGCCAATGCATCACACTATCATGCTGCAGTATCATCATGAGAAAAATGTGGTGATACTGCGCTGTCTGGTAAATGAACAAACTAAATAAAAATAAAAATGCTAGCAGCTTAAAATGTGAGATACCCACAAAAAACTAGTACAATGGAAAACAAGCTGAGCAACTAATGTGAACACTCTAGTATCTTTGACACATAGTGATATGGTACAAATAAAATTAATTCACATGGAACAAATGATTTGCCCCATAGGTGAGATGAAATATCCCAATGATTACAAATAATCATCGGTCCACTGTGGGAAAAATCTCGGCTCTCAGATATTCTGCCACACAAGCCCTTGGCTGGGGAGTAAGCCATCTGCTTGGGATCTTCTCCTATGGTAAGGGGCAGTGTGATTGAAAGGTGGAGGTGTCTTGTCTATCCATGCACTATTCTGAGGTTTTCTTGCATTGATGTCACTATCTGCTTGAAGGAGAACAATATTTCACTGCTATCAAATATCATCAGATGCACTTTTTTGTGTTTTGAAAAACAGACGTATTTTTCACCTTTTACTTTTGGTTTATATATTATTTGTAATCATTGGGATATTTCATCTCACCTATGGGGCAAATCATATGTTCCATGTGAATTCATTTTATTTGTACCATATCACTATGTGTCAAAGATACTAGAGTGTTCACATTAGTTGCGCAGCTTGTTTTCCATTGTGCAGTATCATCATGGCACCCATGTACAGGTGATGTTATTCTATGGTGACAACAGATATTTATGTGTAATTATTTGATATCAATATATACCAACTGACCCTAAATATGTTAATATTGTTGGCAGTAGTAGACTGCATCACAAGTGGTTACCTCTTCACATGGCTTACAACTATATTCATAGGGCAAAAACTTTTTTGCAAAGGAGATTCTCCACTGTGTGCTGGGAACTGCACGAAAATGCTATATATCTATTAAAGCTTATTTCAGAATCGTAAGTATGAACTGGTTGAAGGAATGCCTCAGTAATATCCAGTTGTGAGAAGGTAGTCACCGCTCCAATATGGTATATGGATGAACCCGTATCGAATCCCAGGTGCCGGCAATGCACGAAGCAATAGTAGAAAGAAATGTTTGGACAGCCGCACTCTGGAAAAACCTTCTTGGTTGCCTTTTATTGATAAAAGTTTTCAAACACCAAACATCACAGCAAAGACAGGGGCATACAGCTGACGTTTCGCACTACAATCAATGCTTACTCATGGCTCATGTTATGATTCTAAACTGCATTAAGATATATACATTTAAGCTCATTCCGGGATCTTAGCATGAGTTGTTTGGAAGACTACCTTAATATTAGCCAGCCTTTTAATGATAACTACCGTATATTGGATATTGGTTCTGATTACAGTTTGAAGGGTTGGAATCCTTGTTGGACCCCCCATGAAGATACTCATGAGTCTTTAGCACTCCATATGACATTGGATTTGTAAATTTATGGAATTACTCAAAAATGCTGTTTGCCCTCTGTACAAAATAACATATCCACAACTACTCTGAGGCCCCGTGCACACGACCGGGTTTCTCGGCAGAATTCAGCAAGAAACTTGATGGGAGACGTATTCTGCCGAGAAAACCAGTCGTGTGTACACTTTTCGCCGAGAAACCCGCCGAGGAGCTCGTCGAGCCAAATAGAGAACATGTTCTCTATTTCCTCGTTGGTCACTGGGAAAATTTGGTTCGCCAAGATCCTCGGCGGCTTCACAAGGAACTCGACGAGCAAAACAATGTGTTTTGCCCGTCGAGTTTCTCGGACGTGAGTAAGGGACCTGAGACTCTATATCTAGATACCATTCTCCAGTCATTTCAATTGTTCAGATGTTCTCTGATGCAACATTTGAGATACATTTACTTCACCTGTTTTATGCCCATCTTCAGCATTTACAATATATAGTACAGGGGGGACTGCATAATGAGTTTACTTGATTTTCATTTATAGCTTATGTTTTTTTTGTTGATTGTGTGTGTGTGTGTGTGGGTATGTATATATACTATACAGCAGGGCTTTTTTTTCCAGGGGGAAATTGGGGGGAACTCAGTTCCACCACCTTTGGCTCAGACCCTTTGGTGCCCGCTCACCACAATCACTTGTAAACACAGAAGTCTGGTTTCTGTGTTTACAAGTGACAGCTCTGCACTCTGTGTGTAACCCCCCCTGATTTCTGCACTCTGTATGTAATGCAATCCTGTTATTTAATGCCCCTTTAAGACCCTTCTACTGTTTGTGAAATCTCAATGGGGTCGTGGTTGAGTTCCTGCACCTATTTTCTGAGAAAAAAAGCTCTGCCATACAGTATATTTAAATATATATCAAAAACAAGTATTACTTATTTTTTTCAATCTGCTAAAAACAAATTTTTGGGTTACAATTGTTTTCTGATTGTTTGTTTTTTTTCTTAATTTTGCTTATATTTATTTTGAATCTGGGAGAAGGACCTAAAGCTCTCTCCTTTTTCCGTGTTTGCTATAAGTACACTTGACAAATTAAACTCTGCTTCCTTCTTATCACTGCAGACACAAAATAATATCACAAAAAACAGAAAGTTCAATTAGGTCACAGTGATATAAATTACCTAATATTTCAAATACAAACTGGAATGCGTACTAAAGAAACGTTTAAACCACCTTTGGTTTTTCTGTTTCAATCGTTTTTTATTATTATTATTTTTTTTAAAGAACAAAGTAAGTGATTACTTTCCAGAACAGCAAACAAGCCTGCGTGCTCTGTACATAAAACAAGAATAAGTGGGGGTGAGAGGAAGAAATATACCAAAAGGGGAAACCAGAGGAGATTAGGTAGGTAGGTTTAGTACTTCATAAGGCCACAGGTATGTACTCAAACTCCATATAGCACAAACTTTGTTAACATTAGGAGATAGCCGTCTAGACAGCTGCTCTTAAAAATGGAATACAAAGAAACAAGTAAGGATCAGGAAGTCAACACCTCACCAATGTGTAAACACTATAATGAGGCCTGAAATCAAAATCAATAAAACAATATATACGGTATACCATAGTGATAAAACCACCAGTTAATTCTGTGACATTTAAACAGGTTTGTGTATAACCTCTCTCCATGATATAAAGTTCAGGTACTTAACACAATTCATATAAATCAAAGAAAGTCCCTTTCCTCACGCCCCCCACCTCCCCGTGCACGAGCGTGCATCAGGGAAAATCTGTACTGCACGTGTCCCTTGGACACAGCCAATCACAGATCAAGGTAAATGGCCAGTCACCGCAGCTATTTACTACGTGATTGGTGTGGCGAATGAAACATGATCTCAAATGTAAACATGAGCTCATGTCTCATTGACAGCCCTTTCTCCTCACACAGAGACCGTGTGTGAGGAGGGAGAGCTTCTGTGCTGAATCGTGAGTGATTCTACCGTTACACCAGTGTATACAGTGACCGAACAGTGCCCAATCAGTGACACAGTGCCAATTAGGATCAGTCTGTGCCATCAATAAGCAGTGCCCATCTGTGACCATCTGTGCCATCAGTGCCATCAGTGATCAGTGCCCATATGTGCCATTAGTGATCAGTGCCCATCTGTGCAGCCTCATCAGTGCACATCTGTGCAATCAGTGCACATCTGTGCCACCTCATGAGTGCCCACCTGTTCCACCTCAACAGTGCCCATCAGTGCATATATGTGCCAATCAGTGCCCATATGTGCCGCCACATCAGTGCACATCTGTGAAATCAGTGAAAATATGTGCCACCTCATCAGTGCCCATCTGTGCCACCCAATCAGTGCATATCTGTGCCACCTTAACAGTGCCCATATGTGCCACCTCATCAGTGCACATATGTGCAATCAATCAGTGACCATCTGTGCTGCTTCATCAGTGCACATCTGTGCTACCTCATCAGTGCCCATCTGTGCCACCTCATCAGTGCATATCGGTGCCATCAGTACCCATCTGTACCACCTCATTAGTGCACATCTGTGCAATCAGCGGGCATTGGTGCTATTTCATCTGTGCCACCTCATCAGTGCATTTCAACTGTGGACACCCGGCCGTGACAGCTTTCGGCTTCACAGCCGGGCACCCACTGTGCATGCGCGAGCGGCGCTGCGCATGCGCACGTGGCACGGCGCTGCGCCGTCTGATTGGAAAGGAGATTGCCTAGGACCTGTGACGTGTCCTAGGCGATTGCCTACAGGGAGGGGCTGCTGTAGGCGATTAAGCTTAATCGCCTAACCAGCCTCTCGGCGGAAGGAGGAAGTGGGACTGGAAGTCCCACTCCTCCTGAAGCCCCCACTCCCCCCCCGAAAAAAAAATTACATGCCAAATGTGGCATGTAAGGGGGTGAGGAGTGGGATAAGCGGAAGTTCCAATTTTGGGTGGAACTCCGCTTTAATCAGTGCCTATCTGTGCACCTCATTAGTGCACATCTGTGCAATCAGTGTCCATCTGTGCTGCTTCATCAGTGTCCATCTGTACTGCCTCATCAGTGCCCTTCTGCGCCACCTCATCAGTGCATATCTGAGCCACCTCATCAGTGCATATATTGCATTTTTTCTAAATTGTCCCTCTATTTTTGTTTATAGCGCAAAAAATAAAAACCGCAGAGGTGATCAAATACCACCAAAAGAAAGCTCTATTTGTGGGGAAAAAAAATTGTTTGGGAGCCACATTGCATGACCGCATAATTGTCAGTTAAAGTGACGCAGTGCCAAATCGCAAAAAGTGGGCCAGTCATTTGGCAGCCGGAGATTTCTATATGATGGCTGTACACACCATCATACAGAAATGAGAGACAATCCGCGCGGACAGATAGCGCGGTGACGTGTTCGTGCCGTCGCCGCTGGGATGACGTGCGCGACGCTGAAAGGTCAATGCTTCCACGCATGCGTCGAAGTCATTCGACACATGCGAGGGATGGCGGCCGCTCGGACATGTACGGTAAGTCTGTACAGACGACCGAACATGTCCGACGGACAGGATTCCAGCGGGCATGTTTCTAAGCAAGTTTAGAAACATTTGTCCGCTCGAAAACGGTCTGGCGGTCAAATGTACGCTGGAATCCTGTCCGATCGGCCGTACACACGACCGAACATGTCTGCTGAAACTGGTCCGCGGACCAGTTTCAGCAGACATGTTCGGTCGTGTGTACGGGGCCTTAGCGTGATGACAGATTGGCCCCTTCCCTTTATGTTACACCACAGGGCCACGTGACTTCCTTAGGGGGATATATCATTCATGAAATATATGATACATATGCCCATGTTCCTTCTAGCTTGCTGATCCTATATGGAGGGTCTGATGTCTTCCAGGCAACACCAAAAGATAAAGTATTGTTTAGAAGGTATTGCCAAATTGACTAAAGGAGGAGACCCTATATGACCCAGGACTTCCAGAACCCCCTGTATTGCCAGAAGGATTACAATACCCAGAATTCCCTGCGGTACTAAAATTCCCAGGACTGTTTCCCGTAAGAGGTAAAAGAAAAAAAAATAGTAATTTAGTGTTCTCTGTGGATTTTAAGCAACGTATTGGAGGATTCCTTGTGGAGGTCTGATCTTTGACAGTATCTGCTTTGCATGACTTCCTGGTAATTCAGGGGTCCATGCTGGGAGGTGAGAAGTACCTAGAGCAGGGATATGCAATTAGTGGACCTCCAGCTGTTGCAGAACTACAAGTCCCATGAGGCATAGCAAGTCTCTGACAGCCACGAGCATGACACCCAGAGGCAGAGGCATGATGGGACTTGTAGTTCTGCAACAGCTGGAGGTCCGCTAATTGCTTATCCCTGACCTAGAGAGACTCTTGGTGGAGGGATTGTCACTTTATGGGAATCTTCAGCACTGGTGGACCATCTTTATGGACTTGTTTTCACTTGCTACATGCTTCATTTTAATTTTGTCTTTATTAAAAAAAAAAAGTGAATATTATATTTGCACTAGTTAAATTTATATTCATATTTTATTCAATTGTATTTATTTATAGTTTATATAGTTTATATTGCGCTGCACTTTCTTCTTATAATATATTGTCTCATGCTAGAATTTGGAATTTATTTATCACCTATTAGCGCCTCCTTATTATTATACACCCCCCACATTGCTAAAGTTGTTTTCACACAACTTTAGGGGAGCAGCTTCTTTAATATATTTATATTTCCATAGTACTCTATTTATTAAAAAAACACACAAAGGCAGCTCGCGATGAGAATAGCATTAAAACTTTTATAGTCCTTAAGTAGGTAACAAAATAAATATTGCACTGGAGATAAAATCGATGTAGCAACATAAACTGTAAAAATGGTGCGAGTAATACCAAACGGTAGCAAAAGCAGTAATAAAAACATGTAGTTAAGTATGATACTGGTATAAAAATGTGTATAACGATACCACTGCTGATTTCAGATGAGGAGAGGTAACATCAGTCCATTTTCATGTAGATGTCCCGTGAAGGGAACTATCACAACTCCCAGTGGATGGCTGTAGAATCCCTGGTTGATAAAGGGAAGTGATAGAGGGAAGTGTAACAGCCCTTGCGTGTGGCAGATAGTAAGGTCCCGCAGGCATGCAGATATGAAGGCACAGCAAAGGAGCCCGTCAGATGGACACTGCAAGCCCTTCTGGTGTCTGTGACATCACCGGATCTCCGATAAAACTCCCTGAAGCCCCGGAAGCCGGCGGAGAGTACCGATCAAAATAATTTTTTCTTTGTTTCTGTTATTAAAAAAAGCATTGCACTAATGTCATGTAGCATAATAATTGGAACTGCCACCATTTTATCCCTTATATTCTCTAATTTCAGACAATATACACTGTTTGGAGGTTTTAACAAATCTTAAAGCCTAAATTAATAGATGTAATGTGTGTGGGGGGGATGCAAACATATCTCTGGCAGCAAAATGGATAATATTGCTAAAGCAGCATAATAATCATTAAAGATAAGAACAGATGCTACACTTGATCTTAGCCAAAGGGCCGAGAAGGGATAGTAGCAGAATAATCATGAACTGCTAAACGTATGATTTACTACAGTGAAAAGAATGGAATATGCATTTGTTTCAAACATCTAGTCATGTGCAGAACTACCCATATTTGTTACATGATTTCATATTTGGAATGAGCACTGATTTGTGTCATACTGTACACTTTATGCTAGTTAATCATCCCTTAAACGGTAACAGAGTATAAAAGCAGCTTGTAAGTTCATGCACTGCCAGTTTTACTAGAGTGGATTTGTCATGTAGTTGGGAGAATTTTTTTTTATTGGCCTGGATTCAAGAAGCAATTGCGCCTGTGTAACCATAAGTTACACAGCGCAATTGCTTACTTGCCCCGGCGTAACGAATGCTCCTGATTCAGGAACCTCGTTACGCCAACTGCAGCCTAAGATATGCGCGGCATAAGGCTCTTACGCTCGGCACGGGAACGCGCCTAATTTAAATGATTCTCGCCCCCTACGGGATCATTTAAATTGCGCACGCTTATGCCGGGCATTTTGCCGGCGCGCCCACGCAATTTACGGAGCTACTGCTCCGTGAATCAAGGGCAGCGCAGTAAATTTGCGGGGGCGCAGGGCAAAAACGTTGCCCTGCGCCTCCGTAAAAAATGCGCAAATCTACTTGAATCCGGACCATTGTGTTTAAACTTTTCATGACTAGAGATGCCTAGGCCAAATGTAACAATGTCAGCATTTGCTGACTAGTTTGATAATAACAATGGCCCAGATTCACAAAGGACTTACAATGGCGTATCTCCTGATACGCCGTCGTAAGTCCGAATGTGAGGCGTCGCATCTATGCGCCTGATTCATAGAATCACATACGCCTCACTGTTGCCAAGATACGACTGACATAAGTCTCTTACGCCGTCGTATTTTGGGGTGCATATTTACGCTGGCCGCTAGGGACGCTTCCGTATATTTCCGCGTTGAATATGCAAATGAGCTAGATACGCCAATTCACGAACGTACTTGTGCCCGGCGTATTAAAATACGCCATTTACGTAAGGCGTACGACCGGCGTAACTTTGCCCCTCATAAAGCAGGGGTAAGTCATGTTAAGGTATGGACGTCGGAAACGTCGGAACAGCGTCGTATTTTACGTTGTTTGCGTAAGTCGTCCATGAATGGGGATGGGCGTAGGTTACGTTCACGTCGACTTAACATTGAGCCGGCGTAACTTAGGGAGAAAATTCAACGTGATACTGAGCATGCACGCGCATGCGCCGTTCGTTAGGTGCGTCATTTACGTGGGGTCACGATTCATTTCCATACAACACGCCCCCTACCAGCCTACTTTGAATTACGCGGGCTTACGCCGGCCCGTTTATGCTACGCCGCTGCAACTTACGGAGCAAGTGCTTTGTGAATACTGCACTTGCCTGTCTAAGTTGCAGCGGCATAGCGTAAATAGGATACACTACGCCCGCACAAAGATGCACCCAGATACGTGAATCTGGCCCTATGTGTCTAATTTGCATAGCTAAATATATATTTTGAAGAATATATAAAACACTTATTTGGTACACTGTTTTAATAAAAGCCTGACTGACAAATGTGCAAAAATGTTAAAAAATAAATAAAAAAATTATTTTTTGTGGCACATTAAAATAAATTTTGTTTTAGTAAAAATATACTGCAACATAAAATAAATTGAAATTACCATCATTTGATTATTTAAGAACTCTGCTTTTAGAAAATATATATTAGTCATTTGATAAACTCAATAAAAGGTGTATATGAATCTGCCAAAAGCCAGACAGAACCATCACATCATTTCAATTTACTTAAAAATAAAAAAAGGTCTTATTTAGCACCTTTTTTTCTATATTAACAATATGGTGGTATTTATTTTTGAATTTGTTGCAGCCATATAGTGACACAATGTAAAATTATCACACTTAGAAGCTTCCTGAATTTGTCATTGGTATTGTCACAAGGCTTCCATGAGTTGTACATATAGCCATGCCACCCAAAAAGTGTCACAATAGCTTTATTTTATCATCCTTAAAATGTTTTGTGAATTTTTATGTAAACAAAATATGTGTTTTAGTCAGAGCTTTTTTTCTCAGAAAATAGGTGCAGGAACTCAACCACAACCCGTTCAGATTTCACAAACAGTAGAAGGGTCTTAAAGAGGCATTAAATACCAGAATTGCATTACATACAGAGTGCAGAGTTCAGAGGGGTTACACACAGAGTGCAGAGCTGTCACTTGTAAACACAGAAACCAGACTTCTGTGTTTACAAGTGATTGTGGTGAGCAAGCACCAAAGGGTCTGAGCCAGAGGCGGTGGAACTGAGTTCCCCCAAGTTCCCCCTGAAAAAAAGCCCTGGTTTTAGTATGTGTGCTAAACACAATTAGAAGGATATTTCTCAAAACATTTAAAAAAAAATAGTTAACCATAGTTAAACTATACTTAACCATTTTCTATGCGAATAAACTTTTACATAATTCCACTCCAATGTAATTATATTGTACATAATTCATACAGTACCAACAGTTTGCACAGTACTTTACAAAATAAATTAAGACAGTACAGTTTCAATACAATTCAATACAAGTGGGTTCAAATGGCCGTTCCCATAGTTTACAGTCTGGAAGGGTTCTATGAGTTCTATACACAAATACAGTATATATAAAATCTAACAATAAACATTTTCAATATTTCTTCCTTTTGTTCTGTTTAATATACCCTCAAAAGTGTTTTGGTATATCTGTTTTAATAAGTACAACAAAATACAATTGATCCTTCCAGTTTGTGAACTGATAACTTCCTGTGCACTTTTATTATTTACAGTACTGGTGGTCTATCTATCTATCTATCTATCTATCTATCTATCTATCTATCTATCTATCTATCTATCTATCTATCTATCTATCTTAGGGCTGTTACTGATTACAATTTTTGTGTTCGATTAATCGATTTTTTTTTTAATCGGTTAATCGACTTATTTTGATTATTATAATGCACTTACAGATCCAACTACTTTTAGCTGATCTCCTTGCATTGCAACTCTGCATTAGTCAGTGGAAAATGGGGTATACACTATATACAATCACCCGACACTAGTGAGTTTCCACAATCCTTGACTTAACTTCACAGTTCACACAAATATGCTTTAAATTCAAACTGTAGCACTGACGTAATGTTTTCTTATTAAACTTTAAGAAAAACGTAGAAAGTTAATTTAACTTTAAATATAAAACTTATCTAGTGACTGTCAGTCACTTTATAGTAGGCAAGTAGGCATCACTTTAGCCAGTCAAACAGACATACCAGATTGTTTACATTTTCTGGAAGCAGACATGATCACATTTTATTGACAATATACCCTGGAGAACTGAACAGTCTTTCGCACGGAACAGATGTTGCCAATACACAAAGAATTGTCTGCACAAAATTGCTTAGGACAGGAAAACAATGGTTATTTTTGCCCCCTTCCCCTGATGTAGCCTGATGCATCCCCCTGCTCCACAGATGCAAAGGTACCTCAATCCAATGGGTGCAGTTTGCTCGCATCCAGCAGGGTAAGTCTCACTGTCCAGGCTATCCTGTTAATCAAGAATTTTGATCAATCAAAAAAATTAAAGATTAATCGAGGAATTAATCTTTAATTTCCCCAGCCCTAAATAAAATCTATTAAATGTTATCCATTGTAACCTATTTACTATATTTGTAAGCTGGCAGGGCTCCATTGGCTTATTCTTCTTGTGGGACATCACCCTGCTTGTCTCCGGCGGCTGTAGTGCAGATTGGGAATCTGTGCGGTGGCCTATGCTGCTAAAAGTGATACAAGTTTCCCCTGTGGCAGCGGAAAGCACGGATCAAGCAGCCATATTAGATCACAGCCCTATAAACAATTTCTAAAGGCATTATTAACACAATTATCAAACAAAAGGGCTTTAATTTGTTGCCCTTGATATAATTAATCACCATACTCGTGGGGGGAATTTTCATAGGAGGATTTTGTAAGTGGAGTCTAAATGGATTAATTGAATTTATTGAGAGCCAACTATACACCCAGATTAATTGACCAACATTCTTTTGTGCTTTTTTGTGAATATGGGCTATCTGCATGTTCTACTTGTTATGTACTGCAGGAGTTATTGTCTCTACCGATTCCCTTCCAATAACACCAAGTAGTTTAGCCAGTGTTAAAAAAATAGCTTTGGTATATTTTTATTAGTAGTACTATTTATAGGTTTTTATGTCAAACTACATTTTTTCTTTTACTGTATATTTTACTATAATTTTTGATTATTGATGGTTTTGTATATGTTGTATTTTTGCCTTAATAGGTGATGGTGATCTCTATTCCCCTTCCCCTAGGGATGACAAGTGACAGGTTCATATATATATATATATATATATATATATATATATATATATGTGAAGGTGTGGTGCTTCTAATTTCCGCGTACAGGCCCGGATTTCCCACAAGGCCACTGAGGCCAGGCCTTGGGGCGGCAGGTCTCCAAGGGGCGGCAGTGGCATGGAGTCCCCCGACGCCCGGAACATACAGTTAAGGGCGGTAAGTTATGGGGGAATCCGCTCGCTCGTTAACAAGTGATTAGGGCAATGTCCCCGAAATCACTTGTAAAATATGTGCTCTCGTCCTTATCAAAAAAGTTAAGTGAAAAAAAAATGATAAAAAATAAATAAATAATAAGAAATAATAATTAAATTAATAAAATAAAAAAGTAAATAATAAGAAAAATAGGAAAATTATACAAAAATTTAAAAAAAGTAAGCGACAAGCTACAAATTAATAAACATAAAAAAAAGTGATAAACAAGTAAAAAAAACTAACAAAACATATTTGAACTAACCGTGCCGCACATTCTCCGTTGATTTGGGGGGGGGGGTTCAGTTGGCGGGGAGGGGGTGCATTGTGGAACCTGGCCTTGGGGCGGCAGGGAGAGCAAATCCGGCCCTGTCCGCGTACACACGACTGTTTTTCATGTCATGGAAAAAAACATTTTTCCCGATGTGATTCTTGTCAAGCCTGCCTTGCATACACAAGATCGTGAAAAATAAATGCTTGAGCAAAGCGCAGTGACATACAACACTTACAATGGCACTATAAAGGGGAAGTTCCATTCGAATGGCGCCACCCTTTGGGCTGAATATGCAAATTTCCCTTCTCATAACTTGCTTCTGAGCATGCATGTTTTTATCCCCGTCTTTAAAGCCTACACACGATTGTTTTTTACGATGAGAAAAGCGGCGACGTAAAAAAAACGACGAGAAAAAATTGAGCAGGTTCTAAATTTTTAATGCCCATTTTTGCTCTGGAGCCTACACACGATCATTTTTAATGATCAATTTAAAAAATGGCATTTTTCTTGTCATGAAAAACGGTCGTGTGTACGCGGCATAAGTTTTCTTTGTCACCTTTTCAATGGGGCTATGTAAAGTGCAGCATGCCAGAATTTATATGTGGGATTATCCTTTCCATTTTGGCTTCCTCAGTTGATGCCTTTCTGTAATCCCAATGATTTGAGAACTGTGTATTAAAGTTAACAGATTACACCATAATTTTAGGTAGAGTTTCTTCACAGTGAGGGTGTTTAAATTAGGAAATGCTATATTTAAGGGTTCCAAATTGCAACAGCAATAATAGATTTTTTTTTTTTTTAAATGGCCGGATGATGTTTTTTCAACTAATAACATTTATGGGGTAGTGCAGAAATATTTTGATCCAGGCAATTGATCCATCTGTCCCAGAGGGTCAGTAAGGATTTTTGTTCCCTTCTGCACAGCAAAGGGAGTATTAGTTTGCTTTCATCTGTACTATACCTTCAGGAGTTGAGAGAAGTTGACAATTACAGACATCAGTCTTTTTTCAACCATATCAATTATGTGCAAATCAAACAAGAAGGGAACGTTGATCACACAGTTACATCCAAACATTGGAGGATCAATAGGCATACATTAGTGGTTTTCCACAAAGTGCCTTACTATGTAACTATATAGGTTATGGGAAACATAAGCTTACCTAATGCAGAGGTTTATTGATGAAAAAAAAAATCATACTAGCTCTGCATACTGAGATATTGGGTTTTCTGTGAATTGTAAGCTTGTATGTGCAGGGTTTATTTTCCTACTTTCTTTGTTAGCGTTATTTTTTGTTGCTAAAACAACTATATTTATTTGTCATTTGAACATGTCATTCATTGTATTACCTTGTCAACCCACACTTGCCATTTCTATTATTTGTATAGCAACACAGGAAATAATGGTGCTATAACAATTATTATTATTAATAATAATAATAATAATAATAATAATAATAATAATAACAATAATAATTTCCCAGTGGAGATTTGTAAAGGATTCATTAAAGCGGTTGTAAACCCTCCTATCTTTTTCAGCCAAGGAAGCTGCCATCTTGGCCTTTGTTCAATCTTCAACTGCCATCAAGCTGCACATGTGATCAGTTATGACACCAGCCATTGGATGGTTTGACAGTTTGGTTGAGAGCACAACCAATGTGCAGTTAGCATTCCCGGCATGCCGGGAATGTTAACAGTTTTTTTAAGTGTTACATCGTGGGTTTACAACCGCTTTAATATAGTTCTCCATTAACTACTTGCTGCTGGAGCCATTTTTACATTTTTCACACATGTACAATAATTTGCACAAAAACTCATTTTCAAGAATACACTTAAATTAAATTATGATCACACAAACAGAATATAATACCCAATTTTTAGGAAAAATGTTTAACCTCCCTGGCGGTATGATTCTGTCAGAAAAAACATGCTAAAAGCGGTACCATTATTTGCAAGGAAATTTGGCGTTTTATATTGTAGGTCTGTAATTTTTAGAAATAACTCACTTAAATCTGACCAAACAAGATTCTAATAGGCATCCCAGGTATGACATTTTTTTAAAAACAAAATTATAAATTATAATATAATAAATAATTATAAATAATTATAACAAATAATAATATAATTATAATAAAAATTATTCAATAATGTAATCAAATCAAAATCACTGAAATTTGCTCAGTTGCAGAATTGTTGCTGTCATTATTTTTTTTTTTTTATGACGAATTTCCCCACAAATCGCTATCGCACAATTCTGCAAGTGATTATAATTTATTATCGCTGTTTTTTAGCTGATCTAAAACTATTTTTGACATAAAGGGACACTTTTGGTTGCTATGGACAATCTACAGTTTGCAGGGAGAAAGAAACGTTTTTATTATATAAAATGACATGCATGACACAGGACAGACCACTAGGGACAGGGGGTGTGTGTTTTTTTTACATACAGTACTGTAATCTATAAGATTACAGTATACTGTATGTAAAGTGTTTGTTTACTTTTTTGAATTTGGCGCCGTTCTCCGTCCCCGTGCGTCGTAACGTCGCAGGGAACGGAGATCGGCGTCACACGGAGGCACTGTGTGAATCGAGCGAGGTCCCGCTCGCTCACACAGCGCGGTGGCATCGCTGGATCCAGGGACAAGGTAAGTAACTTGTGCCTGTGGATCTAGCGAGGCGATCCCGAGTCTGACTCGGGGTGTCCGCTCGCAGCAGGAAAATCTAACCCCGAGTCAGACTCGTGAAGACCGCCAGGCAGGTTAATATGGTACTGTTTTCAGTAAACAGATATCAGATGTGTCAAGACTAAAAATGGTGTGGACCTGAGAAATGGTGACAAACTACGGTACCTAAAAGTTTACCTAAAATATTTTTTAAAGGTTACCAGTGCAAAGGTAATCATGAGTGATGGCTATAGAATAATTGTTCTCACTTTGACATTCCTGGTGAGTTAACACTGGTAACATCTCACATGTGTGGTGCAATTGCTATTTACATACACTTTCCAGACCTACATACACATTTGTATTTGCATCTATGCATAGGAGGGTGGGGTTGCTTTTATATTTTTTACTACTTTTTTATTTATTTTTTTACCTTTGTTATACCAAGAGGATCAAAGTATACAAAAAGCTGCTGCTCACCTGTGTCAGGTATCCATGTCTGCAAGTGCTGTGCAACAGGAATCTCCTGTCAGTTCCAAAACATGTACTTTTCGGGAATACAACATACAATCTTCCAGGCTCACATGTATCGACCCTCAGTGGGTCTCAATCGTAGCAAAGAAGGAATCAAAATAAAATATATATTTAAAATATTTTAAGCCCATCCCTGAGACCCCTACACAGGTATAGACTGAACTAATCAACACATGAAAGCTGACACAAAATGCTGGAAATCACATATAAATAACATATAAACCATAACATTTCCAATACAAAAATCCAAACGCATGTATCAATAAAAAATCTAAATAAACAAACAAAAAAAAACAGTGAATGGACATTACATAGATAAGCAGAGGCATTGTGGAAAAATTAATCTAGGTTTATAAATAGCAGCTTTATTTTAACAAGAGACAAATGTCCCATCTTTGATTCAGTCCATCAGGAATTTGTGTACATAATCTATTTATCAACCAGCACTCATGGTCCAACATTCTTTTGTGGAGATCACCTCCTCTCACAGCAATGTGGGATGAATACATGCAAATATTGCAAAGTACATACCAAAAAAACATGTTCATTAGGGACAGGAAAAAACATATACCATAAAACAATATATCAGTTTCAGTACAACAGGTGTGGTTTGTTCTGTACAATATATAGGCTGCACTAGTTTTTCATTATGAATTAGGATAGGGGAACACAAAACAAATATGAAATTAAACAACTTTCAATGGTTTCCCATCTCTTTTGTAATGTGCACAAATGTCATTTGACAAGGTTTAGATTTTATGGAGTGAAAAAATTACAAGATCTGTGAGAAGAGGGGATCTCCATAAAAAGAATGTTGGAGTGTAAGGCCTTGTTGATACACAGATTATTTAAACAAATTCCTGATGGACTGATTCAAAGATGAGACATTAGTCTATTTTTAAAAATAAAACTGCGATTTATAAATGGGATTAATTTGTTTCCAACATGCCTCTGCTTCTCTATGTAATGCATGTTCATTGTTTTGATTTTTTGTTTATTTAGATTTTCTTTTATATTGTTACATGAATTTGGATTTTGTATTGCTGTACATGTTCTTCCTTTTCCTCTAAAGCTGCCCTGGCCATTTACCACAGTCCTTGGCTCCCCAGAGGAATGGGATAGCCCTGGGACCCCCACTGGTGGAGGCGGGAGGAGAGCAGAATTTCTTAGTACTGTATAAGAGATCACTTTTGCCAGCTGTAAAAAACAATAATATCATAAAACATAATTATCATGGTTGCAGCCATCATCTAGGTATAACCACTTGCCCTGTTGTGGCCCTTGTAGGGGATCCTTGCCCTGTTGTGGCCCTCCGGAAGTTATCCCCTCATACCCTCAGCCTCTTGTTTCATCTAGGCTGAAAGTATGGGAGATCTGGTATGTGATGAAAAAAAGATTTATAAGATGTATATATCCATATCTTCACTTGTTTTGTGTGTGTGCGCATGTATTAATTATTATTTTTTTTTTTTACATACCGTAGTTTGTTCTGTTGCACTTTGCACTGAAAAAGCTTATTCAGCTAAACATGTAGAAGACTAAAGTCCGTTTTTGAAATCCAGTACAGTGTAACATTATTGGCTGCATATTGTAATTTTGTATGTGCTTATGGATTTTAATATTTTTTTTTTTTAAATAAAATGTTCCAGTTTTAAATGTTACTGGTGGACTTACCTGGCACCCATAAAATCCCACTCCTTTCTTGTCATTTTCTTTGTTTATATTTATAGGGATGTAAGTATTCATGACCCTTGAAATTTTCCATATTTTGTCATGTTACAACCGTAAATGTATTTTATTGGGATTTTATGTGATATACCAACACAATGTGGCACATAATTGTGAAGTGGAAGGAAAATGATAAATGGTTTTCAAATGTTTTACAAATAAATATGTGAAAAGTGTGGCATGCATTTGTATTCAGATCCCCTTAGCCAATACTTTGTAGAACCACCTTTTGCTGCAATTACAGCTGCAAGTCTTTTTGGAGATGTCTCCACCAGCTTTGCAGATCTATAGAGTGAAATTTCTTCATTGCAAAGTAGCTCAAGCTCTGTGAGATTGGATGGAGAGCATCTGTGAACAGCAATTTTCAAATCTTGCCACAGATTCTCAATTGGATTTAGGTTTGGTCTTTGACTGGGCCATTCTAACACATGAAAATTCTTTGATCTAAACCATTTCATTGTAGCTCTGGCTGTAGGTTTAGGGTTGTTGTCCTGCTGGAAGGTGAACCTCTGCCCCAGTCTCAAGTATTTTGCAGACTCTAAAAGGTTTTCTTTTAAGATTGTGCTGTATTTGGCTCCATCCATCTTCCCATCCATCAACTCTGACCAGCTTCCCTGTCCTTGATGAAGAAAAGCAACCCAAAAACATGATGCTGCCACCACCATGTTTCATGGTGGGAATGGTGTGTTAAGGGGGATGTGCAGTGTTAGTTCTCCACCACACATAACATTTTGCTTTTAGGCCAAAACGTTTAATTTTGGTCTCATATGACCAGAACACCTTCTTCCACATGTTTGCTGTGTGCCCCACATGGCTTCTTTCAGGGGAGAGGAGGCAGATCATGAGTTCATACTAAGTATGAAAACCAATCTCTCTCTCCTCCTAGTCAGTCCCATCACCCCAAAGTTAGAACACACCTAAGGAACCCCTTTATCGCCCCTAGTGTTAATCCCTTTCCTTCCAGTGACATTTATATAGTAATCATTGCATTTTTATAGCACTGATCGCTGCATAATTGCTACTGGTTCCAAAAATGTGTCAAAAGTGTCTGATCTGTCCGCTGCAAGATCACATTACTAGTTAAAAAAATATTAATAAAAATGTCATAAATCTATCCCCTATTCTGTAGACACTATAACTTTATGGGCCAGTTATAAAGCTATATGGGCCAGATTCATGTAGAAATCCGGCGGCGTAATGTATCCCATTAACGTTACACCGCCGCAAGTTTTCAGCGTAAGTGCTTGATTCACAAAGCACTTGCCTGTAAACTTGCGGCGATGTAGCGTAAAGCCGTCCGGCGCAAGCCCGCCTAATTCAAATGGGGCGTGTATCATTTAAATTAGGCGCGTTCCCGTGCCGAACGTACTGCGCATGCTCCGTTTTGAAATTTCCCGCCGTGCTTTGCGCGAAATGGCGTCACTCCGACGTAATTTTTTGAACGGTGACGTGCGTTACGTCCTTTCGTATTCCCGGACGACTTACGCAAAAAAAAAAATTGAAATTTGACGCGGGAACGACGGCCATACTTTAACATGGGCTGTCTATTTTTACACCACCTAAATAGCAGCCGTAACTTTACGACGGGAAAAGCCGACTAGCGACGACGTAAGAGAATGCGACGAACGGGCGTACCTTCGTGGATCGCCGTAAACAGCTAATATGCATACCCTATGTGGAAAACGACGCAAACTCCACCCAGCGGGCGCCGAAGTATTGCATCCTAAGATCTGGAGGCATACAAAGCCGTACGCCTGTCGGATCTTAGCCAAATGCAGTTGTATCTTTGTTTGTGAATTCAAAATAAAGATACGACGCAGCAAATTTGAAAGTACGCCGGAGTATCAGCAGATACTCCGGCATACTTTTTCTGTGAATCTGGACATAAATTTTGTTTGGGTACAGCGGTGCAAAACAGCACAATTGTCAGTAAAAGTATCGCAAAAAATGGCCTGGTCATTGAGCATCCAAATCTTCCAGGGTTGAAGTGGTTAAATGTCTCCATAACTTAATCCTTGACCTGGCTGGTGAGTTCCTGGGGCTTTCATGATGCTGTCTGTTCACTAAGGTTCTCTAACAAACCCCTGAGGGCTTCACAGAACAGCTATGTTTATACTGAGATTCATATTTAGTTGGGGGTATCAGAATACAAATGCTTGCCACATTTTCACATATTTATTTGTAAAAAAAAAAATGGAAAACCATTTATCATTTTCCTTCCACTTCATAATTATGTGCCACTTTGCATTGGTCTATCACATAAAATCCCAATAGAATATATTTAAGTTTTGTGTAACATGACAAAATGTGGAGAATGTTAAGGGGTATGAATACTTTTTCAAGCACTGTATATGTATGTATGTATGTGTGTGTGTGTGTGTGTGTGTGTGTGTGTGTGTGTGTGTGTATATATATATATATATATATATATATATATATATAAAAGAAAAAAACTGTGCCAACAAAAATCGTATTAGCAACCAGAGGCCAAAAGATTTTTTACCAGTGTAAATACACACATAAAAAAAATAAGGTTATAAGTGTGAGTTATGACCATATATATAAATAAATGAAATTGAATCAAATAAATAATGTCCAAAAATTTGCTGAATGAATAACTTGATATCCGTGATCAGGACAAACAACACCCAAGAGCGCTTAACATCCGTGAAGACCGCCATGGAGAGCAGCTTACCACATAGCAGATGAAACCAGCAATGAAAGTAGTATTCCGTCCACAGGTAAACACTGGGTTGACAGGAGGCTCAGCAGCATATCCTCAGATCGTCAGAGCGCTATACCCTTGTCATACGTATGGTCTGCAGATCATAAATTAAAAAGAGCGGACCATAGCATAATAACGTTTTGAAAAAGTTTTATTTAAAATGAAGATGATCGTACTTACAATACAAACATCGATAAGTAAAAAGCTTTAAAAGACAAATGCCGGCCGGCACTATAGGAGCCCTTCCTCCTTCACGTTGAGCGTGGTGACGTCACTGTACGCCACATTTTGCACATATTTATTTGTAAAAAAAATGGAAAAACATTTATCATTTTTTTCCACTTCATAATTATGTGCCATTTTGCATTGGTCTATCACATAAAATCCCAATAAAATACATTTAAGTTTTGTATTGTAACATGACAAAATGTGGAGAATGTTAAGGGGTATGAATACTTTTTCAAGCACTGTATGTGTATGTGTGTGTGTATATATATATATATATATTGTATATATATATATATATATATATATATATATATATATATATACATGGAAGTCAGCAAGTGGTTTGATTAGAATCTGCATTCATATGTGACTGGTAATCATGCTTTTCTGGAATCCAGCCTATCCAGGCAATTTATTATACACTTATCTACAGTCTAGACAAATTGGCATTCATTTATTCAGGCATATAAAAAGTGCACATTGCTGTATACTAGCTGTGGATGCATATTTTTTTTTTTTAATTGCTAAAAAAATACTAAAAGTATAACATTGCTAGTTGTGTTTATTAAAAACACACACACACACACACACACACACACACACACACACACACACACACATAGTAACAAATGTTACTATGAAAAGCAGATAACATTGTGTTTCCAACAATACATTTTATTAATGTATTTGAGAAGGAAGACAGAACATGCAGATTTCATAATTTTACTTGCATTTACAGGTGAGAAAAAGGCTCATAAAAGATCAGAAATTAAATCATGACCAGGGAGATATGGGAGATCTGGTATGTGATGAAAAAAAGATTTATCCAGGAGCAAGAATAAAACCATCTCCATTAGCGGAGCACAGCAGACCGCAAATGCAGCTAAAAAGGCGCCAGGCTCCACAGACAAAATCACCTCAGGAAAGGGGATGAAACGAGCGACACTTTCAGCTAAACTGATGGCAGCACAGTGTAATTTGGGCACAGATAGTGAGGAGGAAGAGGCTGAAGACACATTGTCAGCTAATAAACAGGATTCTACAATCCCCTCAGCATTATTGAAGCAGTTTGAAAGAATGCTTCACAAAGCCCTAAAAATTACCTCAGACCAAATAACTACTAGCCTCACAAAAGAGATTAGAGAAATTGGAAATCGAACAGAAGTTTTAGAATCCAAATTGGAAGAAATAGAGACATACACACAAGAATGCATGACTGAATTAGACATGCTTAAAGAGGAAAATGAAATTTTGCAGAATAGACAGGAAGATTTTGAGAACCGCGACAGGAGGTCCAACATTAGGTTCAGGGGAATCCCTGAGGCAGTCATAGACTTACAAGCCACCGCATTGGCGCTATGTCAAGAGCTAGTGCCAGGAATAGCGGTAGAAAGGTTGGAAATGGACAGGATCCACAGAGCACTGACACCAAAAAGAGCAGACGGTCCTCCTAGGGACATTATAGCAAAGTTCCACTTTTATAAGACTAAGGAACAAATAATGGAGGCGGCCAGAGAGAAAAAAAACCTGTCATTTCAAGGATATGAATACCAGATCTTTGCAGACATATCTCAGTTAACTATAGCCAAAAGAAGGGCCATGAAACCTCTCCTGCTGGAGCTGCAGCGTCATAATATAAAATACCAGTGGGGATTCCCCTTCTCCCTGCGCTTTACAATACAAGGAACTAAAATTGTCTGTAGAAACCCAGAGCAGCTACGCCAAGCCCTGATGGATTTCAAGGTGATGGAAGGTCCTCTGTCAACTAATTCGGCTCGCAGAAGACCAGCATCTGCATCCTCCCACAGCAGCCCACCTCGGCAGGACCACAACAACGGCCTACAGCAGACGCACAAAAGGGGCAGATTTGTCACACAGACCCAGGACCAAGAGGACACAATGGACTGAATTAATTCTGCATAAATCTACTAACCTCTCTTTTTTTTCTCCCATTTCAGCATTACAATACCCCAGAAAGGATTGAATGTTACAATTTAAATGTATTTCTGTTCATACCTTAATATTTATTTTGGATTTACACAGCTTAAGCAACCAACTTATCCATTCCCTGCACCCTCAATGGGAAAAAGGGATCACTTAGGCAACCCCTCATAAATTACAAGGCACGCCACCTGTGCCCACAGCTAATTTTAGTCACATCCCCACCCTGGGTACTCCCAGAACAAGATAACCTTAAAACGCCTGGTCATAATTGCTTACAGGCGATAATAACGAAATGACCAATTCACCCTCTCCTGTACAAAACAAGATTTTAGTTTAACTCATTCGGTCACACACCACGCACATTCTCCAAGAACACTCACATTTTACTTATTTAGCATTAGAACGTTGAGACACAGTCAGCACAACCTGCTGCTGCTAATAAGATTGCCTCCCCTGTCCCCCACACGTCAAGAGGTATGCTCAAACGTTAATCTAGCTAGTTCAGCTCATAATATGTTTATTTATTGCATTATATTAGAGTTACCCATATGGATACAACAAAATATTTTAGTACGCGGGCCTCCATGACACGGATGCTACATGCGCCTCACTGAGCTCCCCTCTGGTCCTCGCACTAATATGCGGGGACTAGACGAGGGCACCTTCTCCCCTGTTGGGGACATTTTCTCCCCAACACGGGACTTACTTGACTGCTTCGGTAGAATGCTATTGCTTATCAAAGTAACATGTACTAACGCACCTTATTTTCTTTCTCTTGCTACATTTTCTTTCTTGCAACCCTCCCCTACCCCTCTTCCCTATATGTCTGCACGGATTGGGTCGGGAGACCGCAACTCATGGAATCACGGTAAGACAGGCATATTGGTTTGGCTGCCATGGCCCCGTTGAACATACTGTCTCTTAATGTCCAAGGTTTAAACCTACCACAAAAGCGCACAAAAGCTTTTAGGTATTTTCAGTCCAAAAAAGCACACGTAATCTGCTTACAAGAAACTCATTTCACCCCTTCCACTACCCCAAAATACTTCAACGCATCCTATCCACAAACATACTCGGCTTCAGCCTCTGTCAAAAAGAGGGGTACTTTAATCGCATTCCACAAAACAGCACCATTCACACTGACGTCAGAAATTAAAGATCCAGAGGGACGTTACATAATCCTGATTGGATTCATCATGGATTCGGCAGTGACCATAGTGTCCTATTACGCACCCAATGTTAACCCACTGGCATTTATGTCGCACCTCTTTCAAACAATTAATACACATAAGAGGGGAGCCCTATTTGTTTGCGGAGACTCCAATCAGGTCCTCCTCCCTTTCCTAGACAAAACACCCTATTCCCCCCTAAACAAACAATCCAAATGGAATCTTTCCAATCTGTTAGCCAAACACAACCTGGTGGACTCCTGGAGAGAAACTAACCCAACAAAACGCAACTACACTTACTACTCCAACCCTCATCAATCCTCTAGCCGCATAGATCACATATTTTTAACTACAGGAATGCTGCCGGAGGTGATCGCATCCAGCATCATTCCCATTCCCTGGTCGGACCACGATGCAGTATTTACCACAGTAGCTTCAGCAATTCCGAAGAATCATGACCCAACGTGGTATCTCCCGGAGATACTGCTTAAACACCCAACATACTGCGCAGAAATTGAACGTAACTTTAAAGAATACTTAGAACTGAATGCAACCCCAGAAATCTCCCCACTCACACTCTGGGAAGCACACAAGCCGGTTCTGAGAGGGACCCTACAGAGACAAATAGGAAACCTTAAGCGCAAACGGATTCAATTAGCAAAAACCCTTGAAACAGAACACGAATTAGCGTACATGGCCTTCCAACAGCACCACACTCCCACATCCAAAGCGCGGCTCGATAAAGCGAGCTTTGAATATGACCTATTCCTGACAGAATCGGCAGACAAAACCCTTCTTAGGTCTAAGCACAAATTCTATAAATATGCCAACAAATCGGGGACTTACCTAGCTAGAGCACTAAACTCGACCAACAAATCCTATAACCCAATAAGATTAAAAATAGCAAATAACTATACCTCCAGTAACCCAAGCAAAATAGTGAAGAAATTTAGCGAACACTTAAAGAAAATATACTCGGAAACAACCTCTTTTAATGAATCGGAAGCTGAAACCTTTTACTCACAGATCAAATTACCGCATTTAAACGAAGCCCAAAAAGCACAGTTGGACGAAACAATATCACAAAACGAGGTAGCGGAAGCCATCGACGACCTAAAATTGAATAAACGGCCTGGCCCAGATGGATTCCCAGCTAGATACTACAAAACATTCAAGGACTTAATCTCCTCCAGGTTGGCAGATGCATTTAATGACGTATTAAAACAGAAATCCTTCAGGCAAGATTCACTAATGGCCACTATCTGTATGATCCCTAAGCCTCACACAGACACAACTCTAAGTGAAAATTACCGTCCAATATCTATGTTGAACGTTGACATTAAATTGCTAGGGAAAATATTAGCGCGCCGTCTTAACAAATTCATTGGAACACTGATCCATCGTGATCAGGTAGGATTCATGCCCAATAGGCAGGCGGGGGACAATATAAGGAGGGCGAATTTAATTGCACATATCGCTAAAAAAAGAGGAATCCCAGCGTGCTTTGTCTCCCTAGATTTAAGACAAGCTTTAGATTCCGTCTCTTGGGCATATCTAGAATTTAATTTGCGGAAATGGGGTTTCGGACCCAATTATATACAATGGATTCTGGAAATGTACAAAAATCCCAAAGCATACGTTAAATACGCGGGGTACAAATCAGAGACATTCAAAGTACAAAGAGGTACTAGACAAGGATGTCCTTTATCCCCATTATTGTTCGCCCTCCTTGTAGAACCCCTCGCTCAAAGGATCAGAACTGAATCTACAATTCTTGGTATAGAACTGGGAGGTATCAAGCACAAAATTTGTTTATATGCAGATGACATCCTACTTTTCCTCTCGTTGCCCCAGGTTTCAGGCCCCAACTTATTCCCTATCCTCAACCAGTTCGCTTTATTCTCAGGTTTAGCAATAAACCCTAAAAAATGCAGAGCCTTAAACATATCATTGTCCACCATTGAATTAAGTGCCGCTAGGTCAGGTCTCCCTTTTGAATGGCAAACAAAAAGCATCCCGTATTTAGGAATTCACCTAACAGCTGCAGTAGCTGATCTATATTCGTTTAACTATCCCTCTCTCCTAAAACACATAACAAACCTCATGAAATCTTGGACCCAACTCTCACTGTCATGGTTTGGTAAAATAAACGCTATCAAAATGACAATCCTTCCGAAACTACTTTACCTCTTCAGAGTACTTCCCATCCCCATCCCGGCTCATTATTTTAGAATAATCCAAAAAAGAGTTTCATCCTTCATATGGGGCTCCTCCAAACCGAGAATTAAGCCCCAAACCCTATATTTACCTAAAGTCAAAGGAGGTCTGGGTTACCCCAACTTCTTGCATTACTACAACGCAGCACAACTAGCAAATTTAGTGAAGTACCACGCAAAACATGAAGCTCCATTATGGGTGGCTATAGAAGCGCTAGAAAGCGACCCTATCTCAATCTCCAATATGCTCTGGGTCTCCCCAAAATTACGCAAACATGTAAGTAACCCCATTCTTAAACACTCCCTATCCTTATGGGACAAAATCAAAACCAAGTACAGTCTACAATCCCCGCACTCACCATTACTCTCATTTATCAAGAACCCTGAATTCTATCCAGCGTGGGTATACCCAGGCACATTCAAAGAATGGGTGAAAAGGGATTGCACGCAAAAATACAAATTTCTAAACTCTTCTTCCATTATTCCCTTCCCAACACTATGTGAATCACAGGGTATCCCTCAAAAGGAACTTTTCAGGTACCTACAAATAAAAAACTTTTTTCAACCCCTGGCAGACGCACCTGCTACGCCAATTCAGATGTCAATTTTTGAAACCATTTGTACAAAAGATCCTCATACTAGAGGCCTGATATCTACCATCTACTCCCAAATAACCACACAACCCAACGCAGGGAAACTTCTATACGTCCGTCGATGGGAGGAGGACCTGAACACAGAACTGAGTGAATCGGAATGGAATCAAATTTGGCTCAACATCAAAACTGCATCCCCAAATGTGATAGCGTCAGAGACTAATTACAAAGTGCTCGCCAGATGGTACCTGGTACCTGCCAGAATTGCTAAATTTACTCGCAACTATTCAGACCTATGTTTTAGGGGATGCACTGATATAGGAACCTATTATCACACTTGGTGGTCGTGCCCGAAAGCGCAAATATTTTGGCTGAAAATATTTCAAATAGCTTACATTTTACTGGGGAAGAATTTCACGTTAGATCCTAAAATAGCCTTACTCAATTTAAAACCGGCGGATGTATCAAACACACAATTCAAACTTATCAGACAACTTTTTACAGCCGCGAAGCAAACAATTGCCAAAGCATGGAAATCCCCAAATTTGTCAGTGGAGGAAGTCCACACCAGAACAAATACAGCAATGACTCACGCCAAAATGTCGGCCATCGAAACGGACACGATTACCAAGTTCGAACAAGAATGGAAACCTTGGATTACTTATACAATGTCTAACACTTTTAATAATGAGGTTTTGATGCCATGGTAGCCCAGCCAATGTAGCGATAGCGGCATCTCTTGCTGAACGTAGTTGTCCCCCGGCTTAGTCCTGCAGACTCCCTTGCCCTACCTTCTCCCTCCTGTCCCCCTCTCCCGCTTATCTCCCTTATTTCCCTTTTTTCTTTTTGTCTTGTTTCGACTCTGTCTTTGTCTTCGTCCTGGCGATATGTATCGTAACTAGGTTTATGATACATATCTCACCTTAGATATCTCTGAAGAATAACAATGTTGAAGCTCTCACTGCGATACTCTATAAGCAGATCTGTGTGTGGAAATATTAGTATAGTTGGTATAACACCAAGTTACACTTCAAGTTACCCCACCACGGAAATATAATATTGTAAGATCGTTATAAACTTTTTTAGCAAGGACGTATTATTATTGTTATAAGTCAGCTCTAAAATAACTAACATGCGAAAGAACTCTCTCCTTAATTACAATGTGTTCTTATTCTACAATGTTTGTATAATTCCTTTGACAACTCACAAATAAAGACTTTTGACAAGGAAAAAAAGATTTATAAGATGTATATATCCATATCTTCACTTGTTTTGTGTGTGTGCGCATGTATTAATTATTATTATTTTTTTTACATACCGTAGTTTGTTCTGTTGCACTTTGCACTGAAAAAGCTTATTCAGCTAAACATGTAGAAGACTAAAGTCCGTTTTTGAAATCCAGTACAGTGTAACATTATTGGCTGCATATTGTAATTTTGTATGTGCTTATGGATTTTAATATTTATTTTTTTTAAATAAAATGTTCCAGTTTTAAATGTTACTGGTGGACTTACCTGGCACCCATAAAATCCCACTCCTTTCTTGTCATTTTCTTTGTTTATATTTATAGGGATGTAAGTATTCATGACCCTTGAAATTGTCCATATTTTGTCATGTTACAACCGTAAATGTATTTTATTGGGATTTTATGTGATATACCAACACAATGTGGCACATAATTGTGAAGTGGAAGGAAAATGATAAATGGTTTTCAAATGTTTTACAAATAAATATGTGAAAAGTGTGGCATGCATTTGTATTCAGATCCCCTTAGCCAATACTTTGTAGAACCACCTTTTGCTGCAATTACAGCTGCAAGTCTTTTTGGAGATGTCTCCACCAGCTTTGCAGATCTATAGAGTGAAATTTCTTCATTGCAAAGTAGCTCAAGCTCTGTGAGATTGGATGGAGAGCATCTGTGAACAGCAATTTTCAAATCTTGCCACAGATTCTCAATTGGATTTAGGTTTGGTCTTTGACTGGGCCATTCTAACACATGAAAATTCTTTGATCTAAACCATTTCATTGTAGCTCTGGCTGTAGGTTTAGGGTTGTTGTCCTGCTGGAAGGTGAACCTCTGCCCCAGTCTCAAGTATTTTGCAGACTCTAAAAGGTTTTCTTTTAAGATTGTGCTGTATTTGGCTCCATCCATCTTCCCATCCATCAACTCTGACCAGCTTCCCTGTCCTTGATGAAGAAAAGCAACCCAAAAACATGATGCTGCCACCACCATGTTTCATGGTGGGAATGGTGTGTTAAGGGGGATGTGCAGTGTTAGTTCTCCACCACACATAACATTTTGCTTTTAGGCCAAAACGTTTAATTTTGGTCTCATATGACCAGAACACCTTCTTCCACATGTTTGCTGTGTGCCCCACATGGCTTCTTTCAGGGGAGAGGAGGCAGATCATGAGTTCATACTAAGTATGAAAACCAATCTCTCTCTCCTCCTAGTCAGTCCCATCACCCCAAAGTTAGAACACACCTAAGGAACCCCTTTATCGCCCCTAGTGTTAATCCCTTTCCTTCCAGTGACATTTATATAGTAATCATTGCATTTTTATAGCACTGATCGCTGCATAATTGCTACTGGTTCCAAAAATGTGTCAAAAGTGTCTGATCTGTCCGCTGCAAGATCACATTACTAGTAAAAAAAATATTAATAAAAATGTCATAAATCTATCCCCTATTCTGTAGACGCTATAACTTTATGGGCCAGTTATAAAGCTATATGGGCCAGATTCATGTAGAAATCCGGCGGCGTAATGTATCCCATTAACGTTACACCGCCGCAAGTTTTCAGCGTAAGTGCTTGATTCACAAAGCACTTGCCTGTAAACTTGCGGCGGTGTAGCGTAAAGCCGTCCGGCGCAAGCCCGCCTAATTCAAAAGGGGCGTGTATCATTTAAATTAGGCGCGTTCCCGTGCCGAACGTACTGCGCATGCTCCGTTTTGAAATTTCCCGCCGTGCTTTGCGCGAAATGGCGTCACTCCGACGTGATTTTTTGAACGGTGACGTGCGTTACGTCCTTTCGTATTCCCGGACGACTTACGCAAAAAAAAAATTGAAATTTGACGCGGGAACGACGGCCATACTTTAACATGGGCTGTCTATTTTTACACCACCTAAATAGCAGCCGTAACTTTACAACGGGAAAAGCCGACTAGCGATGACGTAAGAGAATGCGACGAACGGGCGTACCTTCGTGGATCGCCGTAAACAGCTAATATGCATACCCTATGTGGAAAACGACGCAAACTCCACCCAGCGGGCGCCGAAGTATTGCATCCTAAGATCTGGAGGCATACAAAGCCGTACGCCTGTCGGATCTTAGCCAAATGCAGTTGTATCTTTGTTTGTGAATTCAAAATAAAGATACGACGCAGCAAATTTGAAAGTACGCCGGAGTATCAGCAGATACTCCGGCATACTTTTTCTGTGAATCTGGACATAAATTTTGTTTGGGTACAGCGGTGCAAGACAGCACAATTGTCAGTAAAAGTATCGCAAAAAATGGCCTGGTCATTGAGCAGCCAAATCTTCCAGGGTTGAAGTGGTTAAATGTCTCCATAACTTAATCCTTGACCTGGCTGGTGAGTTCCTGGGGCTTTCATGATGCTGTCTGTTCACTAAGGTTCTCTAACAAACCCCTGAGGGCTTCACAGAACAGCTATGTTTATACTGAGATTCATATTTAGTTGGGGGTATCAGAATACAAATGCTTGCCACATTTTCACATATTTATTTGTAAAAAAAAAAATGGAAAACCATTTATCATTTTCCTTCCACTTCATAATTATGTGCCACTTTGCATTGGTCTATCACATAAAATCCCAATAGAATATATTTAAGTTTTGTGTAACATGACAAAATGTGGAGAATGTTAAGGGGTATGAATACTTTTTCAAGCACTGTATATGTATGTATGTATGTGTGTGTGTGTGTGTGTGTGTGTGTGTGTGTGTGTATGTGTGTGTGTATATATATATATATATATATATATATATATATATATAAAAGAAAAAAACTGTGCCAACAAAAATCGTATTAGCAACCAGAGGCCAAAAGATTTTTTACCAGTGTAAATACACACATAAAAAAAATAAGGTTATAAGTGTGAGTTATGACCATATATATAAATAAATGAAATTGAATCAAATAAATAATGTCCAAAAATTTGCTGAATGAATAACTTGATATCCGTGATCAGGACAAACAACACCCAAGAGCGCTTAACATCCGTGAAGACCGCCATGGAGAGCAGCTTACCACATAGCAGATGAAACCAGCAATGAAAGTAGTATTCCGTCCACAGGTAAACACTGGGTTGACAGGAGGCTCAGCAGCATATCCTCAGATCGTCAGAGCGCTATACCCTTGTCATACGTATGGTCTGCAGATCATAAATTAAAAAGAGCGGACCATAGCATAATAACGTTTTGAAAAAGTTTTATTTAAAATGAAGATGATCGTACTTACAAACATCGATAAGTAAAAAGCTTTAAAAGACAAATGCCGGCCGGCACTATAGGAGCCCTTCCTCCTTCACGTTGAGCGTGGTGACGTCACTGTACGCCACATTTTGCACATATTTATTTGTAAAAAAAATGGAAAAACATTTATCATTTTTTTCCACTTCATAATTATGTGCCATTTTGCATTGGTCTATCACGTAAAATCCCAATAAAATACATTTAAGTTTTGTATTGTAACATGACAAAATGTGGAGAATGTTAAGGGGTATGAATACTTTTTCAAGCACTGTATGTGTATGTGTGTGTGTATATATATATATATATATTGTATATATATATATATATATATATATATATATATATATATATATATATATATATATATATATATATATATATATATACATGGAAGTCAGCAAGTGGTTTGATTAGAATCTGCATTCATATGTGACTGGTAATCATGCTTTTCTGGAATCCAGCCTATCCAGGCAATTTATTATACACTTATCTACAGTCTAGACAAATTGGCATTCATTTATTCAGGCATATAAAAAGTGCACATTGCTGTATACTAGCTGTGGATGCATATTTTTTTTTTTAATTGCTAAAAAAATACTAAAAGTATAACATTGCTAGTTGTGTTTATTAAAAACACACACACACACACACACACACACACACACACACACACATAGTAACAAATGTTACTATGAAAAGCAGATAACATTGTGTTTCCAACAATACATTTTATTAATGTATTTGAGAAGGAAGACAGAACATGCAGATTTCATAATTTTACTTGCATTTACAGGTGAGAAAAAGGCTCATAAAAGATCAGAAATTAAATCATGACCAGACCCCTTCACATAGTAGTTTTGCATAGAATCACTGCAATTTCCTGGTGCATCATAGTGGCATATAATAAATTAATGTCTCACTCCTTAACCCAAGTAGGTTATTTATACATTTGTCACAACTACATCACAACTTATTCTTCTTTATGTCCTTGCCATGGACATATTGTCGGTTTTTACTAAACATCATCAAGTTATTCCTGCTACTTTAAGACTTACTGTGCTTGATCAGCCAAGTTCAGTGGCCCAGATTCTCGTAGAATGGAGTAATTTTGGGCAGGTGTAACGTATCTCATTTATGTTAGGTCGCCGCAAGTTTTTCATGCAAGTGCTTTATTCACAAAGCACTTGCGTGTAAAGTTGCGGCGGCGTAGCGTAAATCACCCGGCGCAAGCCCGCCTAATTCAAATTAGGCGGGTAGGGGGCGTGTAGCATTTAAGTTAAGTGCGTTTCCACGCTGAACGTACTGCGCATGCGCCATTCGTAAAATATCCCAGGGTGCATTGCTCCAAATGACGTCGCAAGGACGTCATTGGTTTCGACGTGAACGTAAATGGCGTCTAGCCCCATTCACGGACGACTTACGCAAACAACTTAAATTTATAAATTTTGACGCGGGAACGACGGCCATACTTAACATTGATTGCGCCTCATATACCCAGGGGCAACTTTACTCCGGGACAAGCCTAACGTAAACGTCTTAACTTTACTGTGTCGGCCGCACGTACGTTCGGGAATTTGCGTATCTAGCTAATTTGCATACTCGACGGGGAAAACGACAGAGGCGACACCTAGCGGACAAAAAAAAAATTGCATTTAAGATCCGACGGCGTAAGAGCCTTACGCCTGTCGGATCTAATGGATATCTATCCGTAACTGATTCTAAGAATCAGTCGCATAGATACAACGGCCCAGATTAGGACTTACGACGGCGTACATGGTGTTGCGCGGATTTCGATTCGATGGTGAGTAAACTCCATCGCATGGAAATCCGCGGAAATCCTCGAGAGGATTTATCCGTGGAAAAGCGGATAAATCCTTCCGTGTGTATGGGGCCTAATAGAGGCATCCTACAAGGTGCCCTGTTCTCTGTGTCTCAGGACATTAGGAATAAAAATACTTAACCACTTACCCCCCGGACCATATTGCTGCCCAAAGACCATATTACTTTTTGCGATTCGGGACTGCGTCGCTTTAACAGACAATTGCGCGGTCGTGCGACGTGGCTCCCAAACAAAATTGGCGTCCTTTTTTTCCCACAAATAGAGCTTTCTTTTGGTGGTATTTGATCACCTCTGCGGTTTTTAGTTTTTGCGCTATAAACAAAAATAGAGAGCCAATTTTGAAAAAAATGAATATTTTTTACATTTTGCTATAATAAATATCCCCCAAAAATATATAAAAAAACATTTTTTTCCTCAGTTAAGGCCGATACGTTTTCTTCTACATATTTCTACAATACTTCTACAATAAGCGTTTATTGATTGGTTTGCGCAAAAGTTATAGCGTTTACAAAATAGGGGGTATTTTTATGTCATTTTTATTATATTTTTTTTACTAGTAATGGCGGCGATCAGCGATTTTTTTTTCGGTATTGCGACATTATGGCAGACACTTCAGACACTTTTGACACATTTTTGGGACCATTGGCATTTTTATAGCGATCAGTGCTATAAAAATGCATTGGATTACTATAAAAATGCCACTGGCAGTGAAGGGGTTAACACTAGGGGGCGGGGAAGGGGTTAAGTATGCCTGGGTGTGTTTTTACTGTGGGGGGGGGGGTGGCCTCACTAGGGGAAACACTGATCCTCGGTTCATACATTGTATGAACCGAAGATCAGCATTTCCCCTGCTGAGAGGAGCGGGAGCTGTGTGTTTACACACACAGCTCCCGGTCCCCGCCCTGTAACGAGCGATCGCGTGTGCCCGGCGGCGATTGCGCCCGCCGGGCACACGCACGGGAGTCGGGGGCGAGCGGGGGCCGCGTGCGCGCGCCTCCGGCGGCGCGCGCGCGCCCCTAGTGGCGGCTGGGAGAGAGGACGTCATACTACGTGCTCTCGTCCAGCTGAGCCACCTTGTGGACGTATAACGACGGTGCGCGGTCGGCAAGTGGTTAAACAGCATTTTCTGGTTCTGGAAAACTTCAATCATTTTTATTTTCTTCTCTCCACTCTATCTTCCTGCATTCCAGCAGCGGCCCCACCCTTTTGGTAAGCACATTGTCAATGATGATGACTAGTGCCCTTCTCCAAGATAGTTCTTGAGCTACTTGGTCTCTGTGCGCATACACAAGTGACACCTTCCAGGGACATCATCCTTTGCAGGGAGGAATAGACCTTCTCCAACTTAAAGGTCAAGCCTTCTAGATGCTACTGCTCATGCATTGGAGGCTTTGGCCATGGTTGGGGCAGAGTTTACTTTGATGGCATTTTTTTAAATCAATTTTATTAAGTTTGACATAATACAAAAACCTGAGTGTCAAAACACCTTCACAGTATGGCCGCAGCCCCATACACAATATAAAGTAAACGTTTGCAGAGGAGATTAGTAAACAGTAGCATATAGTAAATCACACATAATCCTTATAATGAGGAAAATATTAATCCCTTAGCGCCGACTGTTCACACATATGCAGCCTTGGCTTTAGGGGTTATACCCGGATGATGCCTACAGCTGCAATGGAAAATATCAGTAAGTATTTGATAGGAAATTTTCAGTTTTTCTGACAGACTCTATTGCAGCCTAAGTATGTGGAATAACTAGTCATACACACCTGGGTGGGCAATTGCTGGTCAAAAGAAAAAAAGGTTTAATTGGCACCATCAACAGACAGGATATGCAAATCAAAATTAACAGACAAAGAGGCTGGTTCAACGTAGTAGTGCACCATTAACGTAATAATTGAAGACCATGAGACCGCCTTGCAAATCACATCTAGGGCGACGTGTCGGGAAGCCGCCCATGATGTAGAAATGCTCCTGGTTGGATGAGCGGTCAACGCCTCCAGAGGCATCAAGCCCTTAGCCTTAGAGGCCCACTGAATGGCCTGAACAATCCACGCTGCAATAGACCTGGAAGAGACACGTAAGCTCTTGTTTTTTTCATGAAAAAGAATGAACAGATGATCAGATTGACAAAAAGGCTTCTAGATACTGTCTCAGAGCTTCTCCAACATCTAGAGAATGAACATTGGAGTCCTCAGCTGACCTAAATGTTGGAAGATCAATTTCATGATTGTCGTGAAAGACAGACGATACTTTGGGATTTGAACCCAGCATAGGAATCAAAACTACCCGATCAGGGAAAAAAGTTAGGAATGGCTCTTTGTATCCCAGAGAGCTAATTTCAGAGACCCTCTTGGCTGATGTTATGACCACCAGGAAGGCAAATTTTAGGGAAAATTCCTTGATAGAGAACTGATCTGTGTGTTCCATCTCTCTATCTGAGAAAAATCCAGGACAAGGGAGATCCCATTTAGAAAATCTTGGTCTTCTATGAGGTCTGAGCTTTATTGCGCCTCTGAAGAACTGCAGAGTAAGTGTCTAGCCCAGGATACACCTGTGAAGGCAAAAATTGCAGAGACTTGAACAAGCAAGGGGCTGACTTACAAGGAAAGATACAGGCTTGATTGTAACAAGCCCAGGATATCCTGTGTCTTCAGGTTGTTGCAAGAACCTGCAATTGTCTGCAAATTTTGACCAAATCCTTTGGTAGACTTTGTTGGTACCTGCTCTTCTGGCACTCATCAACGTGGAGATGACCCTGCTTGGACAACCAAGGGCCTCCAGCCTTCCTCGCTCAAAAACCAAGCCATCAGGTGCAAATGTCCAGGGCATGGATATACTGTAGAGTTGTCCCTTATGATAGCAGATCTGGCCTGGAAGGGAGAGGAACTGGGTCCCGGAAGCATCAGCAGAGGAAACCATGGCCTGTTTGGCCAGCACAAGACTATTGCCACTGTGTCTGATTCTTCCAACCTGAGTCTTGTCAGGAACTGGAGGATGACAGGAAGCAGGGGAAAGGCATAGGCCCTGTGAAATCTCCACTGGTCTGTCAGGGCATCTACCCCGAAGGCCTGGGGACAATGACACCTTGTGTAGCACCTCACCAGTTTGAAATTGCATGGGGAGGCAAATAGGTCTACCTCCGGGATGACTCCTAGGGACAGGACCCACTTCAAGACTTTGGTGTGGAGAGCCCATTCACTATTGTCTAGAGATACCCTTGAAATAAAGTCTGCCTGACTGTGCTGATCTCCAGGGAGACAGCTGTCAGGTTTTCCAAGTTCATTTGGGTTCAGGACATAATAGGCTCTACTTCCTTCAGCAGGGAGAGACTGCGAGTACTTCCCTGCCTCTTGATGTATGAGACTGTGGTTGTGTTGTTCAGTCTTAGGAGAACTGAGGCTCCTGCTGTTAAGGGGTGAAAGGCTTGCAGAGCAGAGAACGCTGCCCAGAGCTCTAGAACATTCAAAACCATCCCGCGTGATGGAAAACTCCATTTGCCCTGGGCTACTTCAGTGAGTGCCTCAGCCCCTGTTGCTGGCTTCTGTTGTGATCGTAATCCAGGAAACAG
Organism: Rana temporaria; assembly: GCF_905171775.1. Classification (NCBI taxonomy): domain Eukaryota; kingdom Metazoa; phylum Chordata; class Amphibia; order Anura; family Ranidae; genus Rana; species Rana temporaria. The sequence goes on from NC_053493.1 coordinate 227,617,341, forward strand.
GCGCTATGAAGTGACAGTTGAGGAGGTTCTTAGGCTGCATCCACCAAGGAAGGCTCTCTCGCATGGATGGGGTTATCTGCATGGAATGATCTTGGGACCCTGGATTCTACTGCTGGAGAAAACCCACTGTGCACATTTCACCTTAGATGTTGTGACCACCATGGTGCCAATGATCTTCAGACACTGTGAGGTCCTGAGATGAGGGGAAGACATTGCAAGACTAATTCTGTCCCGAATCACCAGAATTTTCTCCAGGGGCGAGGAGGAGATGGTGCTCCTGGGTGTGTTGAATTGATCCCCAAGGAATACCAGGGACTGTGTAGGTTCTTGGTGGCTCTTCTATCTGTTCAATAGCCAGCTGAACTCAAGCAGAGTGGAGATGACCTGAGACTGGTGGACTAACAGCTGCTCCCTGTCCCGAGAATGTAACAGCAGGTCATCCAAATAATAATGCAGACGGATACCTGATCAGTGCTACGACAGCCAATACGAGTTTTGAAAATACACAAGGCAATATCGTAAGCCCAAATGGGAGATTGGGAAACTGAAGGTGGACTTGAGCTACAGCAAAGCGAAGACATTTCTGTAACTCTTCTGCTATCGTCTGGATGAATTGTCTGATGAATTGTGAGTAGTGTCTCCATTTTTAATTTCTCTTTATTGAAGAACGAGTTCAAGTGAGTCAGGTATATAACTGGTCTCCAGGAGCATTTCGTCAGGACCAAAAATGGGACAAGTAGATACCTTGAAATCTTTTGCCGGTTGGAACTTTCATTGTGGCGCCCTGCGCCACTATAGCATCCACGTATGACAGAAGGAATTGCTTTTTCTCTTCTGAGTTAGGCAAACCAGAGTGTGAGAGACTGCGAGTACTGCATGTCCTAAAGAGACCATTTTGACAGTCCAGTAATCTTTGATTGAGGCTGCCCAGACGCGCTGTAAGTGGAGTAAATGACCCCCGACTTGCTTCGCCTTGACAGGCCCTATATCAAAAAGACTTATAGGCTTCTTGTCCACCGAAAGATGCTCCCTTTGAGGATTTTTGGTTTGAAGGTTGGTTTCTCTTCCAGTTCTTCCTGAATTTGGGGCCAGGTCTATAGCGGCGATCGTCTCTCATGTGATCTGGTCCTTGCTTGGGCTGAGCTCTTCTCTGACCTAGCAGGCAACGGTCCTAGGGTAGGAATCCTGACTTGCCCCCTGTGGCATGGGTGATGACACAGTCTAATGTGTCCCTGAAGAGAGAGGAGCCATCAAAGGGAATCCTGCACCACCCCTGCTTATAGGCAAGGTCAGCTACCCACGGGCGTGGCCACAAGGAATGCTTAGCCGTGGCAGTCGAGAGCATGACTCATGCCACTAGGTGAATTATGTCAAGTGCGGCCTTCTCCAGAAAGGCTTACGCCAACTTCAGTTCATGTACCATTGAACTCCTGGTCCTTTCTTCAGAGATGCTTCTTAAGGACACATCCACGACATCCGTCCAGGCCTCTATCATTTCGGACAGGGCTGCAAGGGCCAGGGCTGGTTTACAGGCCAAATCTGCCGTAATGTAAATCTGTTTGAGGTCGGTTGTGATCTTCCTCTACAAGCCCTCCCCGAAGGAAATGGTGTCCTCCAGTGGGAGTGTGACGTGCCTCACCAATCTCATTAGGGCTGTGTTAATGAGTGAACCCATCTCTAGATGTTTCACATCCTCGCTCTTGAATGGATTCTTCCCCTCGATGTCACCCCATTCGTTTAAAATCATTTCAACAAGTTCACCCAAGAAGGGGAAGTTTGAGCATTCTTTCTTGAGGTGTTTGAAATATTTTCTCTGTTTGGAGGGTGCCTCCACAGGCTCTTCTCACCTAAAAGCTTCTTTGACTGCTTTGACCAACTCTGGTACTAGGGAAAAATCCCTAGGGTTATCCACCTCCACCTCAGCTATAGCCTGCAGCCTGAGTACCTACCTCAGCTGTAGTACAAGAGTGCCTGGGGAAACCCCCACCTAAGCCCAAAGTCTATCCCATGATCAGCTGCTCAGGCAGCTGTTTAAATATGCAACCCGATGATGACGTCACCACGCCCCACCCAGCGGTGGCAGTGCACATGCGCGACCACCGCCATCTTGCATGCACCACGCATGTGCAAATCAAGCCTCAGTACCACCTGCTGCCTGCGGCTGATTGGAGTGCAGATGCGTTCCAGCTGCCATATCAATGGGCACATGAGCATTTTAAACACAAGGAAAGGCACAGACAACACAGATATACGGCTGCCATGATTTCATGTTAATTGTGTCAGATGTGGAACGTTAGGCTATTTAAACCCATTACGAGTCTGTGGAATGCCATAAAAATGTCTTAAACAGGCTAATGTATATCGTAAAAGCACCACCGCCAGAATAAGGACATATCTGTTAATGAGCAGTGAAAAGTTTTTTGAAGGGAAGAGGCTATAGTGGACTTTAATGGTACTGTATACCAACTGTAGTAAACAGTCGTAATTAATATAATTAATATTTTTATTACAAAAGATACACATGATGCACATTTGACAATTGAGTATTAAAAATCAATGATAATCAACAAACGTTCCTTGGTTCTGAAGTCACATCAAAATGTGACAGCAAAATCATTTATATCAACTGTATATTGAATGCTCGACATGTTTCGTGGGTTATATTCGCCACTTCCTCATAAGCTTTATTGCATATATACATGAAGATTAAAGGATGATTATTACATAAATTCACAAAGGTGCTACTTCCTCTCATTACACATCTTAGAGTGAATGGCCTCAGGCTGAATCACTGTTCAGAAGACATCCTGCTCCTATCCCAGGACTAAAAAAAAACCCACCAAAAGCACTATTCTCAACACTTAAGGAATTTGGCTAGCTGATCAATGAGGGAAAATACAAATTCATCCTAACCAAAGGTTTGATCTTACTAAGGACAGACATGTCAACTGCTATGTAGAGTTCCTGGAGGAGAAAATCACAAATCTAAACAGTAATATCTTATCAGTATATGTATGCATCCTTTTCAATACCCATGATGAGATGGGCCCAAGAATGAAGGAATTCTAGATCAAGTTCTTTGCTTGATCTGGAACAAAAGAGATCGAAAACTACTGATCAGAATGTCACATAGATGTGGTGGTTGATATATAAATCACATTTGTACAGATACTGCTTCATTATGCCAGGCCAACCTGAAATTCTCACCTTTGGTGTCAGCAACTGGGGATTGAGGTGCTCACTTTTAGCATCTAGCAGTGCAAGAAGTTCCTTCAAAGGAGTAGCTTGGTTTCAAGGGGTAATAATTGTGATAATTCCATCACAATTCTTGTCTCCAGAAAGGCTAAACTTGGTGGCATGGAAAATGAGAGAACATCTTAAAGTGGAGCTCCACCCTCTTTGACAACTATGCTGCATCCCCTGTAGTTATGTCCCCTTATATCGTTTTGGCATATACTTTTTTTTTCTAAAAAGCTCACTGTTATATGTAGATGTGTTTTTCTTTCCAGACGCGGCCGCGAAAGGCTCAGCTCGTCATCTATGCACCGCTATGCCTCCTGGGAGATGTTTGTCATCAAACCTAGGAGGCCCTGGGCCGTAGCATCGCGCCTGGCGCAATTTTAATTAACCACTTGAGATCCGCGCTATAGACAAAATACGTCCGCAGCGCGGCTCTCAAGTGCCAAGTGGCCGTTTAAACACGGCCTTTTATGTGCATTACCCGCGCGCGCCACTGGGTGGCGCGCGGTGGGTAAAAACTGTCCCGGCGCATCGCCGAAGACCCGATGCGTGTACCTGGCGGCCGCGATGTCCGCCGGGTACACGCGATCGTCGGTGACACGGCAGGTGACAGCAGGGACGTGGAGCTCTGTGTGTAAACACAGAGCTCCACGTCCTGTCAGGGAGAGAGGAGACCGATCTGTGTCTCTTGTACATAGAGACACAGCATCGGTCACCTCCCCCAGTCACCCCCCTCCCCCCACACAGTTATAACACACCCAGGCTACACAGTTAACCCCTTCCTCACCCCCTAGTGTTAACCCCTTCACTGCCAGTCACATTTATACAGTAATTAGTGCATTTTTATAGCACTGATCGCTGTATAAATGTGAATGGCGCCAAATTTGTGTCAAAAGTGTCCGATACGTCCGCCGCAATATCCCAGTCCCAATAAAAATTGCAGATCGCCGCCATTACTAGTAAAAAAAAAAATAATAAAAAAAATCATAATTCTGTTCCCCATTTTGTAGGCGCTATAACTTTTGCGCAAACCAGTCGCTTATTGCGATTTTTTTTTTTTTTTTACAAAAATACGTCGAAAAATACGTATCGGCCTTAACTGAGAAAAAAAAGAGTTTTTTAAAAAAAAAATGGGATATTTATTATAGCAACAAGTAAAAAAAAATATATATATATTTTAAATTGTCGCTCTTTTTTTGTTTATAGCGCAAAAAATAAAAACCGCAGAGGTGATCAAATACCACCAAAAGAAAGCTCTATTTGTGGGGAAAAAAGGACGCCAATTTTGTTTGGGAGCCACGTCGCACGACCGCGCAATTGTCAGTTAAAGCGACGCAGTGCCGGACGCTGAGATTTCGCCTGGGAACGAAGGGGGTTTATGTGCCCAGTAAGCAAGTGGTTAAATAAGGGCAACAGGTGTGTTTTGCCATTACACTGACAGTTTCACACACTGAGCAGCTCTATGCTCAGTGTGTGAAACTGATTTGCAACTGAATACATTGGGTGGCTATTGACCTACCGTGAGAGTGTCCCTTCCAGCACAGCTGCAGCATTCTCACTTTGCACTCGTGGTTTACTGACAGCCTGAGAAGGGAGATCAGTGATTCTCCTCCTGGCTCCGCCCATATCATAGTCGGGGGGAAATTTTTCACACTGAGCTCCTGAGCAGGTCAGTGCAGACTGAGGGGGAAACTCTGTACTACACCAGCCTGTATCATCTCTGTATACCATTACCCAGCATCTCCCCTCTGTATACCATTACCCAGCATCTCCCCCCTCTCTGTATACCCAGCATCTCCCCCCTCTCTGTATACCCAGTGTAGCGCCCCCTTACTTTCAGTAAAGGCGCTACGCTAAAGTTAGTGGGGGAATGATAGCGAGAATTTGCTCTCATTCTGAATTATGTCAAATTTGTCTGTCGCCAAATCTGGATTGTTCTGTGTGCTAGACTGCGTTATAGGGATGAGACACCATCCCTGGGTGGCAGGTGGCGCCAGAGAGGTCCAGGCGGAGCCGCTTTTCTCTAACAGCCAATTAGAGGAGTTTTCCCTCACAGGGGAATGCTGGGGAGGAGTATTTCTGTGTTGGAGGCCGTTGTTCTGGGTTCTTCGCTGGTTCCTGGTCCTGGGTGCGGCACCCACCTCTAGGGTGTGCGCACATCGCAGGCCCCACCACTATGGTCTATCTGGCCTGGGGTCGCGCGCAACGTGGAGTTCCTGACTCTGGGCCCTCATGGCCTGGAGCAACTGATGCTACCGGGGGCCCCAGTGACTTACTGGATTCCCAACTCTATTGAAGAGATCCCAAGCTGCTTGCTGTATGGTGGGGGATCGGCTCAAGGAGAACCAAGAGGCAGGTTGTCTGAGAAGCTTGAACGAACCATCGGGGATCTGGGTGACCAAAGACTGACAGATAACCTTAGTACTGTCAGTCGGTGACCCCAAAGCACAATTTACTGGGAGGATAAGCTCAACTATACCACTCATCCAAGTTCTAGGCCTGTAGCAGAGGCCTGTTCCTCCCAGCAACCTTAAAGTGACACTTCGGCTGCCAGGCTCGTGGCAGGAGTCTGTCCGGGGGCGCTTCACCCACTCTGGCTAGAGTGGCGACGAACTGTATTCATTACTACTGAGAGCAGGATTGCTTGTCTCTTATCCAGGCCTGATACTGCAAGTTTCTCTTACTTCATCAACCTTTTCTGTCCTATCTCATGTTGATGTTGGTCGTGTTGGACCGAGACAATAAAGCATTCAGAAAATCTTATTCGCTGATTGGACATTCGTTTACTGCTCTACTCACTACAACCACCCTAGACAACGATTGAAGGTAACTTAATATGCCGATCCCAAAACAACCAGGGGGAGCGCTACACCAGCACCCCCCCCTCTCTGTATACCCAGCATCTCCCCCTCTCTGTATATCCAGCACCTCCCCCCTCTCTGTATACAGAGCATCTCCCCTCTGTATACCATTACCCAGCATCTCCCCCCTCTCTGTATACCCAGCACCTCCCCCCTCTGTATACCCAGCATCTCCCCTCTGTATACCATTACCCAGCATCTCCCCCCTCTCTGTATACCCAGCATCTCCCCCCTCTCTGTATACCCAGCACCTTCCCTCTCTCTGTATACCCAGCATCTCCCCCCTCTCTGTATACCCAGCATCTCCCCCCTCTCTGTATACCCAGCACCTTCCCTCTCTCTGTATACCCAGCATCTCTCCCCTCTCTGTATACCCAGCATCTCTCCCCTCTCTGTATACCCAACATCTCTCCCACTCTCTGTATACCCAGCATCTCTCCCCTCTCTGTATACCCAGCATCTCCCCTCTGTATACCATTACAAAGCATCTCCCCCCTCTCTGTATACCCAGAACCTCCCCCCTCTCTGTATACCCAGCATCTCCCCTCTGTATACCATTACCCAGCATATCCCCCCTCTCTGTATACCCAGCATCTCCCCCCTCTCTGTATACCCAGCACCTCCCCTCTCTCTGTATACCCAGAATCTCTCCCCTCTTTGTATACCCAGCATATCTCCCCTCTCTGTATACCCAGCATCTCTCCCCTCTCTGTATACCCAGCATCTCCCCCCTCTCTGTATACCTAGCATCTCCCCCCTCTCTGTATACCCAGCATCTCCCCCCTCTCTGTATACCCAGCATCTCTCCCCCTCTCTGTATACCCAGCATTTCTCCCCTCTCTGTATACCCAGCATCTCTCCCTTCTCTGTATACCCAGCATCTCTCCCCTCTCTGTATACCCAGCATCTCCCCCCTCTCTGTATGCCCAGCATCTCCCCCCCTCTCTGTATACCCAGCACCCCCCCTCTCTGTATACCCAGCATCTCCCCCCTCTCTGTATACCCAACATCTCCCCCCTTTCTGTATACCCTGCATCTCCCTCCTCTCTGTATACCCCGCATCTCCCCCCTCTCTGTATACCCAGCATGTCTCCCCTCTCTGTAAACCCCGCATGTCTCCCCTCTCTGTATACCCAGCATGTCTCCCCTCTCTGTATACCCCGCATTTCTCCCCTCTCTGTATACCCTGCATGTCTCCCCTCTCTGTATACCCTGCATGTCTCCCCTCTCTGTATACCCTGCATGTCTCCCCTCTCTGTATACCCTGCATGTCTCCCCTCTCTGTACACCCAGCCTCTCCCTCTCCCCTCTCTATACTCAGCTGGTCTCTGCATTCAGTTACATATAGTGTAACTGAAAGAGACAAATCGGCTCAGTGTGAAACTGCCAGTGCCAAACAGTGCCACCTGCCAGTGCCAACTTCCAGTGCCAACCAGTGTCACCTGCTAGTGCCAACCAGTGCCACCTGACAGTGCCACCTGCCAGTGTCATTCAGTGACACCTGCCAGTGCCAACCAGTGTCACCAGTGGGGAGATGCGATGTGCTGATGCGATTCGATGCAATGTGCTGGGGCGATGCAATTTGATGAGATGTGCTGGGGACAATGCGATTTGATGTGCTGGGGGCAATGCGATGCGCTGGGTGCGATGCAATTTGTTGGGGGGGCAACGTGATGTGCTGGGGCGATGTGATTTGGTGGCGATGCAATGTGCTGATGTGATGCGATTTGGTGGAGGCAATGCAATGTGCTGGGGTGATGCAAATTGGTGGCGGGGTGATGCAATGTGATGGTGCGATGTAATGCGATTTGGCGGGGGACAATGTAATGTGATTGGGCGATACGATTTGGTGGGGGGGTGATGCAATGTGCTGGTGCGATGCAAATTGGCGGGGGCAATGCGATTTGGTGGCGGGGCGATGTGATGTGCTGGTGCGATGTGATGTGATTTGGCGGGGGGCAATACAATGTGTTTGGGCGATGCGATTTGGTGGGGGGGTGCAATGTGCTGATGTGATGTAATTTGGCTGGAGCAATGCAATGTGCTGGGGCGATGTGATTTGGTGGCGAGGTGATGCAATGTGATGGTGCGATGTGATGCTTTTTGGCGGGGGCAATTCAATATGCTTGGGCGATGCGATTTCGTGGGGGGTGAGGCAATGTGCTGATGTGATGCGATTTGGCTGAGGCAATGCGATGTGCTGGGGTGATGCGATTTCGTGGGGGGTGAGGCAATGTGCTGATGTCATGCAAATTGGCGGGGGGCAATGCAATGTGCTGGGGTGATGCGATTTCAGGGCGTTGTGATGTGCTAGTGCGATGTGATGCGATTTGGTGGGGGGGGCAATACAATGTGCTGGGGTGATGCAATTTGGTGGGGGGGTGATGCAATGTGCTAATGTGATGTGATGTGCTGGGCGATGCGATTTGGTGGAGGGGTGATGCGATGTGACGGTGTGATGTGATGCTTTTTGGTTGGGGCAATACAATGTGCTGGGGCGATGCGATTTGGTGCCGGGTGATGCGATGTGCTGATGTGATGCGAGTTGGCGGGGGCAATGCAATGTGCTGGGGCAATGCGATTTGGTGGCAGAGTAATGCGGTGTGATGGTGCGATGTGATGCGATTTGGTGGGGGCAATGCAATGTGCTGGGACGATGTGATTTGGTGAAGGGGCGATGCAATGTGATGGTGCGATGTGGTGCTTTTTGGCGGGGGCAAAGCATTGTGCATGGGCGATGCGATTTGGTGGGGGGGTGATGCAATGTGCTGGTGCGATGTGATGCAATTCGGCGGGGGGCAATGCAATATGATGGGGGGCGTGATGCAATATGCTGGAGCAATGCAATTTGCCAGGGGGGGGTGATGCAATGTGATGGGGGAATATTTACTCAATTTTAACGATTATCTATATAACATAGACAAAGTTGTTTGTCCAAATAGTTGTAAATAAGCAGTTTTGAAATCCTCCCACCATCCCATATGACACCAGAACACAAGCCCCATTTTTCACCATTGAACATCATAAAGTCGTCTTCAATACATCTAGATGCATAAATACATTTTGTTGCTGAGATTATTATTTTTTTAAATGAAAATCTGTACAGAAAAAAGTAGCCGCTGAGTGTAGATGTGTGTGTTTGTGTGTATGTATGTATATATATATATATATATATATATATATATATATATATATATATATATATATATATATATATATGTATATATATATATATATATATATATATATATATATATATATATATATAAATATATATATATATATATATATATATATATATACATACATACATACATACATACACACACAGAACAAGATAAATATATAACAAGTTATATATATATATATATATATATATATATATATATATATATATATATATATATATATATATATATATATATATATATATATATATATATATATATATATATATATAATACATTTTTTGAATAATATTGCTTGTTTGACATGCAGTATATTTACTGGTTCCTGGAGGGAGGAGGGGGAGGAGAGGTTTTGCAACTTCCTCTGACACTGCTGTTGCTATGGAAACCTAACCAGAAACCTATTACACTGCTTGTGCAGCACTGAGCATGTGTGAGATCTGCAATGCTGAAATACAGGAAGTAATACAGTCTGGCTTCAGATGCCCACACTTAAGATGGCCACAGTCTAATGATAGTTTATAAACTTTTAAAATGCTGTAATAACCTAACAAAACGGACCTTAGCTTACAGACTAACTTTACTAGAATACATTAAGCTTGTGTATAATAGGGGTATTTTTATTTAAAAAGTGTAATTTCGGCCAGAACTCCACTTTAAGGCCCCGTACACACCATATAATCCATCCGCTGAAAAATCCCAGCAGATGGGTTTCAGCGGATAGATCCTATGGTGTGTACACGCCAGCGGATCTGTTTCTGCGGATATTTCTCCCATGGGATGGATTCCAGCAGATCGAATATTTGCTGACATGCCAAGCATATCCATCTGCTGGAATCCATCCCAACGGATGGATCCGCTGGTCTGTATAGACTCACCGGATCCATCCGTCCGAAGGGATCCCCCGCATGCGTCGTAATGATTCGACGCATGCGTTAAATTCCTTATATGACAGCGTCGCGCACGTCGCCGTGTCATAATCGCGGCGACGGCGCGACACGTCATCGCCAGAGGATTTCAGCGCGGATTTCAATGCGATGGTGTGTACACTCCATCGCATGAAAATCCGCCGAAATCCTCGAGAGGATTTATCCGCGGAAACGGTCCGCTGGACCGTATTCGCAGATAAATTCTCTCGTGTGTATGGGGCCTAAGTCTAGTAGGCTTCCAAGTGGTATAACCTCATGAAGGTTAAAAACATTTTACTAAATACCATGCAAAAAGGTGATCTGAACATTACCACTCAAGAACACAAATATAAATGATACTCTTTGTGGTACAGAATTCCTTCACTCCTACACAAAACTTTCTCATGAGTGTCGGAGCTCTGCTGGAGATGCAATCTAGAACTTGGCTCAATGCTTCATATATAATGACAGTGCCCTGCTCTGCAACCATGTTGAACTAGTATATAATATTGTGAAAGTTACCTCTTTCCCTTTAGGCATTTCCACACTACATTACTTTCTGCATCATTCCACAGTTTGTAAACACATTAGACTCTCTATTAGTTGTATAGTGACAGCAATCCACGGTTGCAATATAGGCAATATTTCAGCGCCTGTATGTATTTACGGTTATCCGCCTGACATAGGTGAGGGTCAGATACGGGAGCTCTCCAGACCCTCTGTACATGTACGGCACATATGGATAATAATTAATTGGCTGCCTAATAAGCTTAAACACGGAAGATGTCTGACACAAGGGGTTAACAGATTGCAAAATGGTGAGCATATATAAGGGTCTGTTGTGTCGTGCAACCACACCCTGAGATGATGTCTCAGATTAACGAAACGCTTCAGCACGTGGTTATGAGACGACCAAGAGTGATGTGAATATGCCAGTAAGAAGCATTGTTAATGTTCAAAAATGTGTACTGCTGTGAATAGGAGACACCGCCACACTATCCATTGGTTATATCACATTGTTTACATGCCAGTTTTACCTTGGGAAGGAACATTTATTTAAATAAATCAGTTTGAAACGGGATTACGCTATGGATTATTTTTCTTTCTCCCTATGTGAATGAGCAACAGTTTCTCTGATCAGTATCCCGGGAGAGATTCAAAACTACAATCTATGGTTACATGCCTGTTACACAGCACTGTCTGGTAATAGTTCATTTTATAGGGGGATTTTTCACCCCTCAATGATAATATTCAACAAAACATGAGCACGCTGGCATCATTATAAAACCACGTTGAAGTACATTGATGCCATGTTCCTCCAAACATTATTACTCTCCCAACACATAGGCTGGGCGTATAAGACGACCCCCTATTTTTCCAGGAAAAATTTTGGTTTTGGGATATACTCGCCGTATAAGACTATCCCCTTCCTATTAGTCTGTCTGGAAGCTGAGGGGTAGCCAGAACAATAGCCAGAACAATTGCTGACAGGAACAACCACTGACAGAAACAGGCATTTTTCAAATCTCACTGTGCCATTCCATTACATTACATGCCACACTGTGCCATTCCATTACATGCCCCACTGTGCCATTCCATTACATGCCCCACTGTGCCATTCCAGTACATGCCCCACTGTGCCGTGCCATTACATGCCCCACTGTGCTGTGCCATTACATGCCCGACTGTGCCGTGCCATTACATGCCCCACTGTGCCATTACATGCCCCACTGTGCCATTACATGCCCCACTGTGCCATTCCATGCCTCCACTGTGCCATTCCATGCCTCCAGTGTGCCATTCCATGCCCCCGCTGTGCCATTCCATGCCTCCACTGTCCATCACATGCCTCTACTGTGCCTGCCAAGACGATCTCCCTACCTTATTTTTTTTGCTGCGGACATCCATGTTTCAGGCTGCGGGCATCCATGATTCAAAAGCCGCCTCAGACTGTTCTGTGATAGGCGGAACACAAATTTTCCCAGCGGGGCCTCTGTTCAGTGTTCCGCTTATCACAGACATCCTCTCATCCAAGGATGAGAAGGCATCCGTGATAGGCGGAACACTGAACAGAGGCCCTGCTGGGAAAATGAGTCTTATACGCCAGAAAATACGGTAGGTCAATTATATGTTTTTAAGGACAAATTTAACTTGCTTTCATTTGTTATCAAATGGTAATGGATAACGGTTATTTTTTTATTATCATATGAAAACTAGCCCAACATCTTCAAACATAAATCACATGAGAGAAACAACATTCTAATAAGTGTTATTCCTTAAATTTACACACACATAAAATATGGGCATGCAGAATATAGGCAACAATGGTACATCAGTGTATAGCCAGGTCTGTGTGGATAAATCAATACATACAATGAGTTTACATATGTACAGATGTCATATGGCAACAAGCGCTAAAAAAAGAATAATAAATAGAGATATAAAACCAGTAAGGACATGAATAAATAGATAATAATATTGCCAACTGAGTTGATGCGGTTGGGGCATGTATCTGCATCTCTATGTCTCGATGCGTTTCGTGTATATGACACTCATCAGGGGCTGATGCTCAGGGCATCTTCAAGATATATGATATAGATTATTATTAATTGATCTGGTGATTGGTCAAAAAAAAAAATTATGTCACACAAGAGCTTACCTTTCGTACTTACATTGAATCTGGTCAGTGGGAAAGGTAAGTATAGAGCCGTGACCAAAAATTTGGTCAGTCAAGGGAGCTGAGGTGTTGTATAGCCGCACTCTGGCAAAGTGCACTGCAGAAGCCCTCCCGCAGACACATGAACATGATCTGCTGATGTTCATGATGAAACAGAATGTTATACCAAAGATGGCTGCCAAAGGGAATCTAAAAATTAATGCAAAGTCATGGGGTCAGACTATGTTTTTGCCAAATGAAGGAAAAAAAATGATGAGTGTCATTATACACAAAACGCGTTGGCAAATAGAGATGCAGATACATGCCCCAACCGCATCAACTCAGTTGACAATATTATTATCTATATATTCATGTTCTTACTGGTTTTATAGACCTAAGGGGAAGACAGAGGACACATCATTTTTAGATTTTAATTTTTTTTTTAGAAAATAGAGAGGGATAAATGACACAGCACAAACACTGTGGTGTTTATCATGCTTTAAAGGAACATGATTTTTTTAAAGCAACAACCAGCCAGACAGACTTGAGACCTTTTGCACACTTTATGCGTACCGTATACGGTATTAATACAGTACGGTATTTCGATCCCCAAACGAGATGAGTTCAAAGAGAAAGAGCTAGTCTGTCGAGTACAAGAAAGGAGTCGCAGAGGACTCCCACGGCAAGAATCTTACCGCTTTCTGCAAAGAGATGAAGTTAGATCTCCGAATGGTCCGAAAATGGCGAGCAGAGTATGGTAACCTCAGTCAAAAGGTGGACGAGGGAAATGCTAAGAAGCGCAAGCGTGGATCAGGTCGCCAGCCATTATATCTTGAGCTGGAAGATATCATCTGTGAATGGATTGCTGACAAGAGAGCAAAGGCGTTGGTTGTGCGCAGGGCTGATATTCAAGCATTTGCCCTTGAAATGGCACCACAATTCGACATATCCCCAGAAGATTTCAAAGCATCACACCACTGGCTGGATGGCTTACTTCAGCGATATGAACTGTCTCTAAGAAGATCGACAACACTGTTCAAGCTGGAAGATAATGAAGTTGTTAAACGTGCACTTGCATTCAAGTTCTTTGTTGATGGCATAGACTTTTCTAAATACCAACTCTTCAACATGATTGCAATGGATGAAACTGTAGTGTATATGGGCCAAAGATTCTCAAACGACAATTGATCAGAGGGGAGCCTCCTCTATCTACGTTCCCTCCACTGGTTATGAAAGTGCACGTGTTACTTGTGTTTTGGCAATTCGTCTGGATGGAACAAAAGCCACAACTCTAATTATCGCAAATGTGTTTCAGGCATTTATGTTCTTGAAACAGAAAAAGTCTGGTGCACACAAGCAGTTATAAGCAAGTGGATCGATTTAATGTTGCCACTTGTTCTGAGAGGTGGCCAAAGAGGTCTGCTAGTCTGGGATTCAGCCAGCACTCACCACGCAAAAGACATGAAGAACTTCCTTGCAGAGAGAAGAATATATCAAGTAATGATTCCCGCAGGAATGACTGCTTATCTCCAAACTCTTGATATTGCAATAAACAAACCATTCAAGGACCATTTGCGCACGAAAATCAATGAATACACTGAAAATAGATTGGTCAGAAATCAGCGTGGAAACTTTGTGAAGGCTAAACTGCTAGACGTCATGACATGGGTGGAGAATTCATGGGATAAAATAACTGACAGCTGTGTTGCCAAAGCACTACGAGCAGGCCACATGGACAAGAAGTACTCGTTTAAGGAGAGCTATATTGCTTTACATGAGAGATTAGGCCCAATGGTTCAAAAGGAAATGAGATGCAAGAAATTCAGGCTGGCAATCAGGGTTTGGAGAGTTATGATGATATTCCAGAAGAAATTGACATGATTGTAATTGAATAAATGTTGTTTAGGGAGAGCTACTGTACCATATATTGCTGTAAATGAGAGATTAGGACCAATGGTTCAAAGGGAAATGGAGATGACTGTACCGGTATTTTAATAAATGTTGTTTAATGTACATACCGTAAATAAAGAAGCCCTACCCTGAAAATAAGCCCTAGTGTGTATTTTGTGACTAAAATTAATATAAGACCCGGTCTTATTTTTGGGGAAACACGGTAAGTTTGTTGGACAAAACTCTAAAGTACAAAGACGCATGCTCAGAAGCAATGCTCACCAAACACAACATTAGCAGAAGGTGCCCAAAGGGTGGCGCTAAAGAGCTGAAAAACATGAAGTTTTGTGTTTGTGTGGCTGACAATTCTTTGATATTTGTATGCAAGACAAGTTCCTGGCCAATGCCTTTCGGACAAAAGTCCTATGCTTTATCCGATACAAATCTGATCATGTGTATGAGGCTTTAGAAGCAGGAGGAGACAACCAACTTTGATGAAAACCATAGTCTCTTGGCTGGCAAAGCTTGTTAAAGATCATTTATAATTAAAGACAGAGAGGCAAGCATGGAATTCACAAAGCAAATGATCCCAACATTGCGCCAGCGTAACGTAAATTCGTAGGCGTAAGCCGACGTAGGTGGAAGTGGGTGTGACCCCATGCAAATGATGGTCCGAGCATGGAGCAGTGTTTTACGCCCGGCGTATCATGAACGGAGCATGCGCAGTGACGCGAACGTATGACCGCACCCCTGTGCGCATGCTCACAACTACGCCGGCGCAACTTCCTGGGATACGCCGGCCCACCGGCTTACGCCGAGCGCATAAATACGCCCAGCCATACGCCCGTCTGGAGGAGATCACCCTGGAGGTCAATGCCATCGGTAATGAGACCAGGACCCCCGACGACGTAAACAAAAAAATAAATGACATGAGACGTCGGGTCCGTGACAAGCTGGCCCTTATGAGGAGGCACACCAGGGGCACAGGAGGAGGACCAGCCTCTGCTCTGTGGTTGACAGATGAGGAGGAGGTCATCGCCCAATGTCTGGAGAGGGAGCAGGTGGTGGGCATGGAGGGCTTTGACTCGGTGACCAGGCCTTGAGGACAGGTAAGTGTGTTTTATCCCCTATCCGGAGTGTAGCATGTGAGGGGGTGCAAGGGAACATGTGACAAATGTGTGGGTCCACCAACATGTGAATCCTTTGTGTCATCCACAGATGTGCTGGAGGGAGCGGGCCAGTCGTTAGCTGCTGGACGACCCACGCCATCCCCAGAGGAGTGTGCCCACACCCCTCTTCTAGAGGAAGTTGAGGAGGAGCAAGTGGACCTAGAGGAAGGTGTCTACCACGAGGAGGATACCACCATCCCTGGACCCTCCCAAACCTCCTCCACTATCAGGGGAAGCCCCTCACCCTCCTCCACTATCAGGGAAAGCCCCTCAAGGGCCTCCCCCATCAGGGAAAGCCCCTCAAGGGCCTTTCTGTACAGACGGCCCCAAGCCTCTCCTGCACCCAGGAAGGCTACGCGCAAGACAAGGGGTGTTCCTGAATCCCTCCAGGAAAATCTTGCGAGTGAACAGGCCCACCAGACCCACCATATGGGTGTTATAGCTGGGGACCTGCGCTGTGTGGCAGACAGCCTGGCCTCCTCAGGCCCAGATATCTGAAAGCCTGCAGGATGTCAGTTCTAACTGCGCTGCTCTGGTCACCTGCGTTGGGGAGCTGCAGGCCTCAACATCAGGCCTCGTGGCAGAGGTAAAGAGCCTGGCAGTGGCTGTACAGGCCAATACTGCTGCCATCGAGGCAGAGGGGAGGCAGACGAGGCGCCACCAGCGGCAGACCACCTCCCGCCAGCTGCGGATGCAGGCGCAGACTAACGCGGTCCTCACCCGCATTGCCCTGGCATTGGAGGGCAGGCAGCCAGCACCTGCCAGGAGTGGCAGACCTGGGGATGATCCTCCTCCTGATACCCCACCACCCCCACCTGAGGCTCCCCCCAGACAACTGAGGAGCCGGAGCCGTGGCACCAGGCGTGGCCCACGACAGGGCAATTGAGTGCCTTTTTTTTATTTTCTTTGCTCAGAGTATGAGCTTTTTGTTTTTCTTTGCTCAGGTTATGAGCTTTTTTATTTTTGCAGTCACTGCACATGGTCAGTAGTGCAGGCTACAGTGAGACTGGTGTGTGAATGTGTGGGTGACATACCTGCCAGCAAGGCATGTCACCCTGGGTCGTCAGGGAGAGGTTATCCCCACGACCGTGTGAATGTGGTATGAATGGACAGTAACACCATTGGGGCCTTGGCGTGGCATTGCTGCTCCCAAGTCCTGCATGGTGGACTTGGGCTAATCCAATGTGAGCTGGATGTGGTGTGCGTGAGCATGCATTGTCCGTGTGCCATGATGAATGTGTGTGTTTAACGTGCAAAGATACGTTCCACGAGGCAACTTCTAACTGCTGTTCCCTCAGCAGACGGGGTAGCCTCGGTTAAGGGGGGACTGTCTGGTTCGGGGGTCAGGTTATCACATATGTCAATTTTCAAGCCCTTTCTCATGGCGTAGTTGTGCAGCACACAACATGCACCGATGATCTGGCACACAAAGCTTGGGGAATACAACAGGGCCCCCCGGACGTATCCAGGCATCGGAAACGGGACTTCAGGATGCCAAATGTGTGCTCCACCACTGCACGGGTGCGTATGTGTGGAGCATTGTATCTTATCTCTCCTCTGGTTTGGGGATTCCGGTATGGAGTCATGAGATGGGGCCCAAGTGCATATGCAGAGTCACCTGAAAGGGAAAAGACAGGAGGATGTTAGTCGTGCATGTGCCCCTCGTGATGTATGCATCATGGAGTCGGACAGTCATGCCTGACATCCATGTCACTCACCAACCAGCCAGCTGTCCCTGTACACGTTCTGTTCGAATTCTGTTGGGATGTTGCTTTGACGGTATATGTAGCTGTCGTGGCTGGCCCCGGGGTGTTTGGCACGGACGTGCCATATGAGGCATTGGGCATCGGCTATCACCTGTACGTTGATGGAATGCCACTGCTTACGATTGCAGTATATGTGCTCTGTGGCACGGGGGTTGTAGTGCCACATGTGTTCAATCAATGGCCCCCACGTGCGTGGGAATCCGTCAATTCTGTAGAAATCCTGCATTGCCTTCTGCCGCAGGTGCTTACGGGTGGGTTTGATGATGTGGTGGGACATGCATGTGAGGATTGCGGGGACAACCTGGTGCACACATCTGCTCATGCTGGATTGTGACATCCCAGACATGACTCCACTTGTACGTTGAAAAGATCCACTGGCAAGGAAATGGAGTGTTGCCAGTACCTTGACCAGTGGCTGCACTGTATGTGAGCGTTGTGTCTGACTGGTGATGTCATCATGCAGGGCTGTGGCTAATTCCAGGATGGTATCAGGGCTGAATCTGAAGATGCAATACACCTCCGATTCCCCCATGCCAAAGACGTTCATGCGCGTTCGGTATATCCTCTCCCGTGCCCTCCTACGTGCTTGTGGACACAGTAGTATTGCTATGACAATGGCTGCCCCTGGCATGTTGGCATACAGATGTGTTGTCCTGCAAGTGTGGTTGCTCAGCTTGTCCGTAACGGTGCTGCTGCATCTGCTCTCCAGCTGACCTGTGCATGTCTGCTTTATGAGGGATAACTTTAGGCCGGACGTACAACTTACGCGCACATCGCGTAGCCTGCGTTGGGCGCACGTACGTTCGTGAATCGCCGTATCTCCCTCATTTGCATATTTGAATAGAAAATCAATGGGAGCGCCAAATGCATCCAGCGCAAAAATGTGCCCACGCTACGCCAGCGTAGGAAAGTTACATCGGTCAGAAGAAGCCTATTTTCAGGCGTATCTAGTTCTGTGGGCACGGCGCACAGATACGACGGCGCACATTTACACTTACACGGCGTATCTCGAGATACGTCGGCGCAAGTGCTTTGTGAATCCGGGCCATTATCTGCAAAACTGGGACTTGTTCTGCAAGAAGAACCTTCATAGGTCACCACAGGTTTGATCTGGCAATTCTTGCAATGGTGGACAACATTTAATTTAGTTCAACTTAATGTTCAATGCAATTGATGGTAAAAATATCGGGCCAAATCCTCAAAATGGATACGCAGGCGGATCTGCTGTTCCGCCTGCGTATCCCTGTGCCTATCTTTGGAACTGATCCTCAGAAGCAGTTTTCCAAAGATAGGCAGAAGATCTGACATCTGTAAGAGACTTACACTGTCGGATCTTAGGATGCAGTACCGCATCCGCCGCTGGGGTCATTTTGCGTCGAAATGCCGCTTCGCGTATGCAAATGAGGACTTACGGAGATCCACAAAGCTTTTCAGCTTTGTTTTTTCTCCGTAAGTTTACGTTTGCATGCGTAAAATTAGGGATGCTTTTACAAGGTGTAAACTGTTTACACCTTGTAAAAACAGACCTTTTTTTCGATCGCCGCGATTTTTTTTTAAATTAGATTTTTTTTTTTTCACCGTATCTTTTTTTTAACCCGTCGCAACTTTATTGTCCCATCGCAATCCACAAAGCCCGGCGTAACGTAATTTTGCGCGATGCACGTCGGGAAAATGACGTCACGAGCATGCGCAGTACGGCCGGCGCGGGAGCACGTCTCATTTAAATTGTCATCTCCCCCTGGATAACAGGACCGCCTTGCGCCGGGAGAATTTAGGTTACACTGCGTGAAATTTCTAGGTAAGTGCTTTGTGGATCGGGTACTTAGGTAGAAATTTCCCGCCAGTGTAACTTAAATGGGAAAAATTAAGTTAGGCTACGATTTTGAGGATTTGGCCCATCCTCCCTAGTGTTGTATTGGTAAATCCCATTGTATATTGTCGTTGAGCTCCAGGAGAATAAAAACGTGTGTACTTACTTTTCCATAATTTGAAATGTATACAGAATGTATACATTTCATATACAAATGTGTAATTTGAAATGTATACAGTGCTTCCAAATTGCCCAAGGATGCTGCTTGCAGGGCTTTTCCTAATGTCTCGCAATCGCACTGCCCCAGTGTGAAAAGACATGTTGAAATGCATGGGAGGCACTTTTCAGAAGCCGTTTAGAGGCTATTTCTACTGCTAAAATGCCTGAAAACCACCTCAGTGTGAAAGGGGTCTAAAAGTTGTCAGAATTGCTTTTTCTCATCTTAAGAGGTTCTTATTCTTCACATGTTTTTTAATGTAATGTTCTCACTACAGGTATCTAATCAGCCACTTGTACATGTTTACTACTGTATCTGATGTTTTTAAAAAAATAATACTTTTTTTGTTCCTCACCAGGGTCCAATGATCTCTAAGAAAAAAATGACTGGCAATATTCCTTTGTAATATATGAATTTTACTGTGATATGCAGCATGCATAGATATAAATGGATCAATGTTAAATGGTTAGAAGCAAGAAGGTGAAACAATATAAGCACACATTCCAGTGCCATTACTTATTTTCTTTCAAAGATGAAAGCACTATATCATCTGCTTTCAATTTCCAAGGCCTCAAATCAATATAATGTACCTGCAATATGAAAAGATAAAACTACTGCTTGGCAGAGAAAAGAAGAATTCCAATCGACAAGGAAGAATCTTTCAGCAGGAATCATAATCTAAATTTAACAATCTCTGATGCAGCCAATTGAGCATCAAATCATGATATTGCTTCCTGTTAGTTCTGTTTATGTATGCATTTACTGTTATCACCATGTGTATTTCAAGTCAGCTGATCAAACAGTAAAACTTTATTAATAAACAAAGATGCAAACTTTTTGATAATTTACCATATATCTACAATATTCCACATAGATGATACTATGTGCTGCACAAAAAAAAAAATGTTGTCCTTACCTATTCAATTTGTTTCTTTGAGTACATCACCTGACACAGAGCAGGCTTAATTAATCATGACCACTTTGGTTATGCGCCATTTTCAGGTGAATGGACACTGGAAATTAAAGACAGGAAGTTGTTCTCTATATAACCCCACCCTCGTAGGAAAGCTTCAATTTTGTAGCAAGCAAAATTGAATAGAGGGGAGAGACCTCTGATGTACTCCAAGAAATTGATTTTACGTATAAGGACAAACATTACTTTTCCTTTTTGTACATCACAGGACACAGAGCAGGCTAAATTAATCACGACTACCTGGGATGTCTTAAAGCACCGAGGGGAGGGAATATCAGCCACCACCGCAAGGCCCAACATTACATCATGGCCCTCAAGACACTATAAACCAAACACAACATTGTCTGCAGCAGTTACATCTACCTTATAAAAACCCATAAAGGTGTTAATAGATGACCAGATAGCAGCCCTGCATACCAAACCATAGACTTGAGCAATCAGTTGCCTGAATTGAATGTGAAATAGTTGACAGTAGCCAGCTGGTCCTTTCTAGAACCTTTTAAAAGGACAAACAACAAACGTGACTATCTAAACGTGACAGACATTTTAAAATCAATGAAATATTGGAGTGTGAACTTAAAGTAATGGTGTGCTTATTCTACATAAAATATCACACAATGAATAATAAATAATAAATAGATGTGCAATGTCCCACAGTTGAAATGATGATCATATTAGTCTGAATGATAATAATAAATAAATAAATATAGATAAAAAACTTGATGATATAAAACGTATAAATAAAGTACTCCAACAGAAATAATATTTAACGCGTGCCACTACTTCCATCACCGAATGCAATGCCCGCTCACCTCAAGAAGCGACCCTCTTAGGTCAAATGATGCTCTCAAACATTGAGTTTAAAGACAGCCAAACCTCAAGTGTGCTGCTATTAGAATATAAGTATTACCAATGTTCTTCAATGTATAGCCTTCTGTTCTCTTGAGTGACTCAAGAGAAAGGAGAAAAAATGTTCATCACGCAACAATGTAAATTAATCGTGGGTTAAGAGTATGCACTCACATGGTAAAATGTCTTGTATAATGTATAGAATAATGTAAGGCAAATCAGAGAGAGACACAGCTCTCCTCCTCACCGCTACAACCGGGTGGTTGAGACACTGGAAGAGACGTCACTGACTCCTCCCAAAACGTTGTGTCACAGATCACGTGACTTCTTCAAGGGATAAACAGTTTATCCCTTAAAGAAGTCACGTGATCTGTGATGCAACGCAACATTTTCTCTGTGTCTCAACCACTGGAGGGTGGCCACACCCCAGCAAAACCACCATGAACCGCCAATGCAACCATGAAAAACCAATACTCCAAACAAAGTTATATACCAATAATTGAATAAATGAAAGGTGATGAGCGCAATAAATGCACTGAACAGTAAACACCAGTTAAACACTGATAAATGTATGACAGTTAAACACTGATTAAATAGATGCAAACAAAAATATAACCATGAGAATGTGGTAATAAAACCCAAAAATGTGGATAAATTCCAAACACTAAAATCAAAAATATGACACAGATTAAAATAATGTGTCAAACTAATAAAAACGCTGAATGTGGAAAAACACACAAAAAGGTAAAAAAGAAAAATGCCCAATAAAAGTCCCATCCAAAAAACAGCTGTCAAATAAAGGTGGTCAGATGGCAACATAGATGTGTCTTAAAAGATGGGTTCACAGAGCGCTCACCTCCCTCTTGTGGAAAAATCGCCTGAAATCTCATTAAACCAAATTAATGGAGACTGCAATGTCCTATCAGCTGTATTATGGATCCTGGTCTTCAGAAATATGGAGACTCGCCATAGGGTGCAGGTATTAACAAAAAGAAAAGAAAACAGAGACATAGAGGCTTCCATCGTGAAGTTTATCAAACAGAGAGGGGGTTTAATAAATTCTAAAACTGCTTACAAGCATAAACGCAGAGTACAAACACTTCCGGTCGGACGGGGCTTCACGTCACTTCCAGTCACATCTAGCTATCATTCCTTACGCGTTACAACAGGTCACGTGACTTCATTAGAGGCTTTTGATAGATTAAAACATACTTCTATATATATACTACTAAGCGGAAATGGATCACCGGCCATCTTGAAGACTGTATGTCTTCACATGCTGCCGCGGCCATTTTAACCGCTTGAGGCCCGCGCTATAGCCGAATGACGGCTTCAGCGCGGACCTGAAAATCCAGGAGGACGTAATTTGATGTCCCCCCCTTTGCTCGTTCCCCGCACGCGCTCCCGAGCGCGCAGCGGGGAAATTCTGTGCTGCCCATGTCCCTTGGACACAGCCAATCACAGATCGCAGTGAACGGCCAATCAGAGTGGCCGTTTGCTATGCGATCTGTGCGGCCAATGAGAGATGATCTCAAATGTAAACATATGAGATCATCTCTCATTGCCGCCTCTCCCTCCTCACACAGAGACAGCGCGTGAGGAGGGAGAAGATCTGTGAGAAGATCTGTGAGTGTTACAGACCGTGTTACAGTGATACACAAGACTACAGTGCCCATACAGTGCCATCCCAGTGCCATCCCAGTGCCCATAGTGCTAATCTGCGCAGTGCCCACCTGTGCCACCTCATCAGTGCCACCTGTGCTGCCAATCAGTGCCCACATGTGCCGCCAATCAGTGCCCACCTGTGCCAATCAGTGCCCACCTGTGCCACCAATCAGTGCCCACCTGTGCCACCAACCAGTGCCCACCTGTAATCAGTGCCCACCTGTGCCGCCAATCAGTGCCCACCTGTGCCGCCAATCAGTGCCCACCCAGTGCCATCCCAGTGCCCATACAGTGCCCATAGGGATCTGTGTCCACCTGTGCTAATCTGCGCAGTGCCCACCTGTGCCACCTCATCAGTGCCCATCTGTGCCAATCAGTGCCCACCTGTGCTGCCAATCAGTGCCCACCTGTGCCGCCAATCAATGCCCACCTGTGCCGCCAATCAGTGCCCACCTGTGCCGCCAATCAGTGTCTCCATGTGCCGACCAATCAGTGCCCACCTGTGCCGCCAATTAGTGCCCACCCAGTGCCATCCCAGTGCCAATACAGTGCCCATAGGGATCTGTGTCCACCTGTGCTAATCTGCACAGTGCCCACCTATGCCACCTCATCAGTGCCCATCTGTGCCAATCAGTGCCCACCTGGGCTGCCAATCAGTGCCCACATGTGCCGCCAATCAGTGCCCACCTGTGCCGCCTCATCTGTGCCACCTCATCAGTGCCACCTCAGTGCCCACCTGTGCCAATCAGTACCCATCTGTGCCACCTCATCAGTGCACAGCTGTGCAATTAGTTAGATGTGCAATTTATGCTCCTAAAACCCCTGATGGCGCTCCCTGCATGTTGGGCCTCTATATGTGGCCAGGCAGTGAAAAAGTCTCACACATGGGGTATCGTTCTACTCAGGAGGAGTAGCACAATGTATTTTGGGGTGTCATTTGTGGTATTCACATGCCATGTGAGAGAAATAAGCTATTAAAATGAAAATTTTTAGGAAAAATGTTAAATAAAAAATAAAAATCTTAATTTTGCAAAGTATTGTGGGAAAAAATTACAACTTCTAATAAATCACCATGCCTCTTATTAAATACCTTGGAATGTCTACTTTCCAAAAAGGGGTTATTTGGGGGGCATTTGTACTTTCCTGGCTTGTTAGGGTCTCAAGAATTGAGATAGGCCTTCAGTAGTACATTAGGTGTGATCAGATGTGATAATTTTTTATGATTTGCACTATAGCTTGTAGACTCTAAAACTTTCACACAGACCAAATAATTTCCAAAATGTTTGGGTTATTTCTATCAAAGACATGTAGCAGTAAAAATTGTGGCCAAAATTTATGAAGAAAAATTAATAATTTGCAAAATTGTATCACAGAAACTAAGAAAAAATCATTTTTTTTCAAAATTTTCGGTCTTTTTTCATTAATAGCACAACAAATAAAAAACCCAGAGGTGATCAAATACCACCAAAAAAATTATTTGGGTACATTGTTGCATGAGGCATCGTATGTGCAACTGATAGACAGTCAGGATAATAATAAAAAATAATATTTATTACAAAGTAGAAAAAGTTCATAACATTTACAATAAAATATTGATTGTGACAACCATGAATCAACTCATCATTGACATTCTGTTACCAATGATATATCCAATCACCAATAGTTGTGCAGCATATACAGACTCTACATGTTTCGAGGTTTACTTGGTAATATCCGCTTCCTCAGGAGCCAAAACATAGGCACACATGTTGTTAAATGGTGTACATGGAATTTGTCACATAACTAAACAAAAAGAAGTAGACATACATATATTCAGACTTTTTGGAAACATATTGTTACAATTTTGCATATAGAAAAAAGTACATCCATCTGCTGATATAAACCCACGACTAAAAAAAGTCTCACCGTAAAAAATAAAAAAAAATAAAAATAAAGTCTCACTGTGGATGCTGTGCCAGGTAGGTGGCCAGAGAACTGGACTAGGGAGGCAACCCACTCCGGAGGACGCAGGAAATCACAGGATGATTGGTACAACCTAGATAAAATATTTTAAATGTTTTATCAGATAAAACAGATATCTCTTTACAAATGGTATATGTTTATGTACATACATGTATAAGTATAAATATTTATGTTTTACCACCTGGCCACTTTGTGTTGGCCAGAGGGAAAATATGAATATACTGACATGTGTACATTTAAAATATTTTATCTAGGTTGTACCAATATACTTGGGTCATCATGTGATTTCCTGCGTCCTCCGGGGTGGGTTGCCTCCCTGTTCCAGTTCCCTGTTATGAACTTTTTCTACTTTGTAATAAATATTCTTTAATATTATAATCCTATACTATCCTATACTGTCTATAAGTTGCACATACAATGCCACTAAAGTCCATTTTAGCCTCCCCCTTTTATTTATAATACTTTGATGGGACAAAGGCATCAATCTGATTAACGTTGATATACTTTAGCACTTTAATACACTGCATGATACAGTAGAATAGGATGTGACATACATCACTGCAGATGAAAACAGCAATATGGGAAGATACATGACCATTCAAATAGTATTTGTGTCCAAGAATGAAAGTTAAAAATTAGCAATCAGGACACGTGTGTTACATGCATAGAAAGTGGCATAATAAAAAATGCTGAGATGGCTGTGGGACAGGAGATTTACCAGGAATTAACCCACATGCAGCACCTCCTAGTGTGCAACTACAGTAGGTGACCGCGATATTGTGTCAATCTCGCTCCCTTTCTCGGCGAGATTGACCACCTACGAGCCCCATCGCGGGAGCCAGCGCCGAGCTGTCTTGCCGCGATGGAGACAAAGCCGTCACAGAAGCGACGGGAGATCCGACTTGGATTCCCACCAATTCTAGCTGCGGCGTTTGGTATGAATCCTGAGGCCCCGTACACACGGCCGAGGAACTCGACGTGCTTGGCACGTCGAGTTCCTCGTCGAGTTCTGGGATGAAGCCGCCGAGGAGCTCGGCGGGCCGCCTTCTCCCATAGAACAACGAGAAAATAGAGAACATGTTCTCTATTTTCTCGTCGAGCTCCTCGGCGGCTCCATCGAGCCAAAACTGTACAGACGACAGAGTTTCTCGTCAGAATCCGGGTTTTGACCGAGTTTCTCGGTGAATTCTGCCGAGAAACTCTGTCGTGTGTACGGGGCCTTAGAGGGAGAACTCCACGCCAAATTTTAAATAAAAAAATCAACATGGGTTTCCCCCCCAGGAGCATATCAGGCCCTTAGGTCTGGTATGGGTTGTAAGGAGACCCCCCCCTACGCTGAAAAACCGACGTGGGGGGTCCCCCCACAATCCATACCAGACCCGTATCCAAAGCACGCTACCCGGCCGGCCAGGAAAGGAGTGGGGACGAGCGCCCCCCCTCCTAAACCGTACCAGGCCGCATGCACTCAACATGGGGGGGTTGGGTGCTCTGGGGCAGGGGGCGCACTGCTTGGCCCCCCCACCCCAGAGCACCCTGTCCCCATGTTGATAAGGACAGGGCCTCTTCCTGACAACCCTGGCCATTGGTTGTCGGGGTCTGCGGGTGGGGGGCTTATCGGAATCTGGGAGCCCCCTTAAATAAGAGGGCCCCCAGATACCGGCCCCCCACCCCAAGTGAATGAATATGGGGTACATCATACCCCTACCCATTCACCTGGAGGCAAAGTGTAAAAGTAAATAAACACACGACACAGGGTTCTTAAAATAATTTATTAGTCTGCTCCGGGGGCCCCCCTGTCTTCTTTAGCTCTTTTAGCAGGGGAGCTTCTTCTTCACCGCCATCTGGTTCTCTTCCGCTCTCCGGGGGGTCTTCTCCGCTCTCGGGGGTCTTCTCCACTCTCCGGGGGGTCTTCTCCACTCTCTGGGGGTCTTCTTTTATCTTCTCCGCTCTCCGCTGTTGACTCGGCGCTCCCCGGTTCTTTTCCCGCTCACTCTACGGTGCCTTCTCCTTCAGGGCTCTTCTGTGACATCTTCTTCTCTTCTTCTGCCTTCTTCCGATGTTGACACACCGCCTCTTCTCGCTGCAATTATGGGTGCGCGGTTTGCATCCGATTTATATAGGCCTCTCTTATGATGTCACAGTCC
The DNA here is from genome assembly GCF_905171775.1 of Rana temporaria. NCBI lineage: Eukaryota > Metazoa > Chordata > Amphibia > Anura > Ranidae > Rana > Rana temporaria. The sequence goes on from NC_053493.1 coordinate 227,644,639, forward strand.
CATCATGCTCCGGTACCTACTAGAGACCGTGGGAAAAGCGACTTTGCCAGCGAGACACGGCACATCAGGAGCCACCACAGATCTCCAAATCACTGGGGGACTGTGGGACACAGTGACCACCTAACCAGCGGCAGAGGGATCTACTTACTAGCCATTTTGGTAAAAGGTCCCGCAGGACCCTACTGTATAGTGTTTATGCCTTATTTTGACTTTGTTATCTTTATCAACACAGCCAACACAAGGTACCCACTGCAAGTTCCCCGTCTCCAGAGATACCAGGGAAAACTAGAGTGCCACCATCCGCCACTACCTAACTGAGGAGCATCATTCCTATCTACCAACAGTGAGTTTTACCACAAACCACATTGCCCTCAGAATTTTCATAATGACCATCAACTTATTGACTATAAATGCGAAAGGCCTGAACCACCTGGCCAAAAGAGCTCCCCTATGGAAAACAGCACTGTTGCATGGCAGCGATGTTCTATGCGTTCAAGAAATGCATTTCGCTCAAGATGCTACCCCTCAATGCCAACATAAATCCTTTCCACACATCTACAAAGCATGCTACTCATGGAAGCAAAGAGGAGTTCTAATTGCTATTAGAGACACTATGGGCCTGATTTACCAAGCCTTTACTCCATGACTCATGGGGGGTTATTTACGAAAGGCAAATCCACTTTGCACTACAAGTGCAAACTACAAGTGCAAAGTGCACTGAAAGTAAGGAAAATAAAAAAACAGCATTTTAGCTTGCACATGATTGGATGATAAAATCAGCAGAGCTTCCCCTCATTTCAGATCTACCCCTCAGATTTACAGCGACTGCACTTCCAAGTGCACTTTGCATTTGTAGTTTGCACTTGTAGTGCAAAGTGGATTTGCCTTTCGTAAATAACCCCCATGGAGTAAAAGCAGGAGTAGCAGCCGTTTGGCCATTTACTAAAGAAATACGCTGCTAGTGCAGTGTATTTCCCTAGTTACTAATGTGCTCCATGCGCCCAGGAGAGGGTGCATTGTGCACCAGTACAGACCTGGCGCACGGCACATTAAACTGTAAATTGCGGGGGTTCGGGCGGGAGTTTATTAGGGGGGGAGGTGGGGGGATGCAGGGGAAGTGAAGTGACATGTGTTTTGAAGTGTTTGGCGGGCCGAATTGAAAGGGAAAGTGTTTTTTGAAAACAGATCCCCGTACGCTTGCACAGTGCGCCTGAACCTTGGGAGGTTCATTTGCATACTGGGCATGCGCAGAGAGAAAAGTCAGGGATTCCCGTGTGCCTTGTCAGTACGCCGTGAAAATCTTGGTAAATACCAAGCGGCGTACCCGTGAATGCGCTGCGTGACGCGGCGCACGGGAATCTCCGAGCTGTTTTCAGCCCTGAAGGGGAACTCCGCGCCAAATTTCAAACTTGAAATCGGCGCGGGTCCCCCTTCAGGGCTACATTAGGCTCTTAGGCTTGGTTCGGAAGGTGAGGGGTTAAACCTGCGCCAATTCGGCGCGGGGGTCCCCCCCCAGATCCAAACCAAGCCCTCATCCCAAGCATGCAGTCTGGCCCGGACAGGAATGGGGGCGGGGATGAGCGAGCGCCCCCCCCCTCCTGAGCCGTACCAGACCGCATGCCCTCAACATGGGGGAGTGTGTGCTGTGGGGGAGGGGGGCACTGCCCCCCCACCCCACAGCACTCTTGCCCCCATGTCGATAGGGACAAGAGCCTCTTCCCGACAACCCTTGCCATTGGTTGTCGGGGTATGCGGCCGGGGCAATATACGGAATCTGCGAGCTCCCTTTAATAAGGGGGCCCCCAGATGCCGGCCCCCCACCCTATGTGAATGAGTATGGGGTACATCGTACCTCTACCCATTCACATGGGGGAAATGTAACGTAAAATAAAACACCACACAGAATAAAATATTTTATTAATCTGCTCCGGAGCCCCCCCTTTCTTCTTTAGCTCTCTTAGAAGGGGGGGTTTCTTCTCTCCCGATCTTCTGCCGGGACCCTGGGCTTCGGTGATTTCTGCCGGGGGAGGGCGCCATCCCTCAGTCCTCTCCGGAGCCTTCCGCCGGATGCCCCCACCCCATTTAAGCTCTTTTTCATTAGGGAGGGGCATCCGGACTTCGGGGTCTTCTGCCGGGGGATGGCGCCTATCCCCCGGTCTTTCCGGTGCCTTCCGCCAGGGTTCCGGTCTTCCTGGTCTTCTGCCGGGGGTGCGCCAACTCCCCGGTCTTTTCTCTGCTCCCTCTTCTGCCTGGCTCCCCCGCGGAGCCAGGGCTTTCTTCCGTCTTCTTTCTTCTCTCTTCCTTCTTCTGCCTGTCTCCTCCGGGAGCCCAGGGCTTGTCTCCGCTGTCTTCTTCCTTCTCTTCCATTGGATGTTGACACGACGAGGTTCCGCGCTGACATGCCGTGTCAGCGGCGGGCATGGACTTATATAGGGTAATGCCACCATGTGACCTCAACCCATGTGACATCACATTCCCTGGGCATGATGGGAATGTGATGTCACATGGGTTGAGGTCACATGGTGGCATTGCCCTATATAAGTCCATGCCCACTGCTCAGACGGCATTCCAGCGCCGGACCTCGTCGTGTCAACATCGAATGGAAGAGAAGGGAGAAGACAGCGGAGACAAGCCCTGTGCTCCGCGGAGGAGACAGGCAGAAGCGGAAGGCATCGCAGAAGCCCGCGGGTGTCGCCCCCCGGCGGAAGACACCGTACAAGCCCGGTGAAGGGGGGTCCCGGTGAATTACGTCGCTGAAGACGGGGGTGGTGCCAGTGCACCCCCCCCGCAGAAACCGTCGTGGAAGCCCGGGACCCTCCCCCAAAGGCAGGAGCCTCCCTGGTGAAGGGGGTCCCGGTGAATTACGTCGCTGAAGACGGGGGTGGGGTGCCAGTGCACCCCCCCCGCAGAAACCGTTGTGGAAGCCCGGGACCCTCCCCCAAAGGCAGGAGCCTCCCTGGTGAAGGGGGTCCCGGTGAATTATGTCGCTGAAGATGGGGGTGGGGTGCCAGTGCACCCCCCCCGCAGAAACTGTCATGGAAGCCCGGGACCCTCCCCCAAAGGCAGGAGCCTCCCTGGTGAAGGGGGTCCCGGTGAATTACGTCGCTGAAGACGGGGGTGGGGTGCCAGTGCACCCCCCCCGCAGAAACCGTCGTGGAAGCCCGGGACCCTCCCCCAAAGGCAGGAGCCTCCCTGGTGAAGGGGGTCCCGGTGAATTACGTCGCTGAAGACGGGGGTGGGGTGCCAGTGCACCCCCCCCCGCAGAAACCGTCGTGGAAGCCCGGGACCCTCCCCCAAAGGCAGGAGCCTCCCTGGTGAAGGGGGTCCCGGTGAATTACGTCGCTGAAGACGGGGGTGGGGTGCCAGTGCACCCCCCCCCCGCAGAAACCGTCGTGGAAGCCCGGGACCCTCCCCCAAAGGCAGGAGCCTCCCTGGTGAAGGGGGTCCCGGTGAATTACGTCGCTGAAGACGGGGGTGGGGTGCCAGTGCACCCCCCCGCAGAAACCGTCGTGGAAGCCCGGGACCCTCCCCCAAAGGCAGGAGCCTCCCTGGTGAAGGGGGTCCCGGTGAATTACGTCGCTGAAGACGGGGGTGGGGTGCCAGTGCACCCCCCCCCCCGCAGAAACCGTCGTAGTAGCCCGGGACCCTCCCCCAAAGGCAGGAGCCTCACTGGTGAAGGGGGTTCCGGCAGAAGATGGCGAAGCCCGGGGCCTAATGGGGTGGTGGTGGGGGGCCCCGGCAGAAGACCCCCGGCTGACTAATAAATTAATTTTTAAATGTGTGTGGTGTATTATTTTTTTCCATTTTTTTCCCCAGGTGAATGGGTAGGGGTACAATGTACCCCATACTCATTCACATAGGGTGGGGGGCCGGAATCTGGGGACCCCTTTATTAAAGGGGTCTCTCAGATTCTGATAAGCCCTCCGCCCGCATACCCCGACAACCAACGGCCAGGGTTGTCGGGAAGAGGCTCTTGTCCCTATCGACATGGGGACAAGAGTGCTTTGGGGTGGGGGGGCAGTGCCCCCCTCCCCAACAGCACACACTCCCCCATGTTGAGGGCATGTGGTCTGGTATGGCTCAGGAGGGAGGGGGGCGCTCGCTCGTCCCCACCCCCATTCCTGTCTGACCAGACTGCGTGCCTGGGATAAGGGCTTGGTTTGGATCTTGGGGGGGACCCCACGCTATTTTTTTTTGCGCGGGTTTAACCCCTTATGTTCCAGACCAAGCCTAAGAGCCTGGTATGCACCTGGAGGGAACCCACCTTATTTTTTTTTGGGGGGTCTGGAGTTCCCCTTCATGAACAGCGATCTGTCATTTACACATGTCAGTCCCACCCCCCCTACAGTTAGAACACACCCAGGGAACATATTTAACCCCTCCCTCGCACCTAGTGTTAACCCCTTCCCTGCCAGTGGCATTTTTAGAGTAAGCAATGCATTTTTACAGCACTGATCGCTAGAAAAATGCCAATGGTTCCAAAAAAGTGTTCGATGTGTCCGCCATAATGTCGCAGTACCGATAAAAATCGCTGATCGCCCCAATAACTAGTTAAAACAAAAAAAAAAAATATTTTGTAGACGCTATAACTTTTGCCAAAACCAAACACTAAACGCTATTTGTGATTTTTTGGAACCAAAAAGATGTAGAATACGTATCGGCCTAAACTGAGGGTTTTTTTATTTTTTAGAATATATATTTTTGGGGATATTTATTAGAGCAAAAAGTAAAAATAATTTTGACATATGTGGGCGGGACTTACGCAAGTCCCGCCCACATATATAAACATCGTTCAAACCACACATGTGAGGTATTGACGCGTGCGTTAGAGCGAGAGCAATACTTTTACCACTAGACCTTCTTTGTAACTATAAACTGGTAACCTGGAAAAAAAAGAAAAAGGTCGCCTATGGGGATATTCACGGAATTCATTTTGGCCCCATTGCAGGAGTGTTTCCAATAGTAAAGCGTGACATGTAAGGTATCTATTTACTCAGTGTAACATCATCTTTCACATTATCCCCAAAAATTGGGCTCACTTTTGTGTTTTGTTAATTTTTAACCACTTGAGCCCGGACCATATTTCTGGTCAATGACCGGGCAAGTTTTTGTGATTCGGCACGGCGTCGCTTTAACTGACAATTGCGCAGTCGTGCGACGTGGCTCCCAAACAAAATTGGCAACCTTTTTTTTCCCACAAATAGATTATTAAATGTGCGTGTTTACTTCTGTCTTTAACACCTCCCCTTCAGATCAGGGGAAACAAAAAAAAAAAAAGCTCTCATTCCATTGCAGCTTGGTTCCTACATGTGTGATGAACTGGGCATGCTTAAACACTTAGAAAAAAAATATCCTTTCTTTTTAAAAGGTGAAAAACACTCCTTGGATGCTCATAGAGCGTGGTTTGGGTTAATTGCAGGTGTGCCCAATTACAAGCTCACCCAAACTAGAGACTGCAATTTGTTCATGTGATTTCAATTGCTTCATTACTAGCACTGTTATAAAAAGCTTGGATCGATCAGTCGTCAGCTGCCCTCAGAAGGGGCAGGCTGGCAGAAATGCTGTTGCGAAACACAAATGTGGTTTGTTGCATGGGTTTTGTTTTATTTTGCCAATGGTTTTGGTTTATTTTTAAATGATGTTCACTTTGATGTATTTGTCTATGTGGACTTATTTTATGAAAAATGTGTGAAGCTATGGTTATTTAGAATTTTGAAATGTATTTTTGTTTGTGTTTGTTTGTTAGTCTTTTTTTGCTTTCCTTGTTTTGTTGACCAATAAAACTTACTTTAAAATTGTTAAGTTTGTCTTTTGTTACTTTTTCATGCTACATATGTTGACAGCTGCAGCAGAAATCGGTTTGGGCCTAACAAATTATGTGTGATTTTTGTCTAAGCTTCTTTCCTGGTGTGTAATCATGAAATGTTTGCCATGTTTATTCTCCATGACTTTAAAGACAAAACTGGTAATTATTTTCTTTTTTCTGCAGTGGTCCTCAGCCCTCAAGTACCCCCGACAGGACATGTTTTGTGGATTTCTCTTATCAAGAATTGCTGTCCAGACTGTATTTTAAAGCACATGTGCAAGATGAAGGAAAACATGCAAACATGGCCTGTGAGGGGGGGGGGGGGGGGTTGGTGTTGGTGGACACGCTTGACGTGCTGATTTACAGCACTGTGCTTAAATCTAGCGCAAGGCAATCCTATTCAAATTGTGGGTGTTTGAGGGAAGCCAAGTGAGTGTTAGAAACCCCTGCTTTGTGTTTTTTTATTTTTGTGTTGAGCTTTGTGTCCCTTTTCTTAAAATTGGCTTCACTTCCTGTCACACAGCTGAACAGGAAGTGAGGTTAAAACCCTACCAGTGTCATTTCTTGGGGACACAGGTCAATCTAACTAGTGTCCCCATTAAGCAAATTGCACTCCAGCACTGCTGTGTACACCCCAAATCATGGGTCTTCAAACTACGGCCCTCCAGTTGTTCAGGAACTACAATTCCCATCATGCCTAGTCATGTCTGTGAATGTCAGTGCATTACAAGGCTTCATGGGATGTGTAGTTCTACAACAGCTGGAGGGCCGTAGTTTGAGGATCCCTGCCCCAAATGATTATTTAGTTTGGGGTTTAGTAAAGGCAAAGCCACTCTGCAGTACAAGCATAGTTGCTGAAAATCAGAGAGGAAGCACTGATGGTTTTAACATCCAATCCTGTAGAAGCAACATTGTTTTGTTTTCTTTCTTCCTTGCTTTGCACTTGTAGTGCAAAGTGGATTTGCCTTTAGTAAATGGACCCCAAAGTCCAAGATCCCTAATAATTTGGGGTGTACACAGCAAAATGCTAGAGTGCAATTTACATAATGTGAAACTATTTAGATTGATCTCTGTGTCCCCAAGAAAAGATATTAGTAAGGTTTTTACCCTCACTTCCTGTTTGGCTATGTGACAGGAAGTGAATGAATTAGAAAGGGTGAAGACACCTCACAAATGTTGTCACTATCAGGGGTGCAGACATCTCCAAAAAAATTAGCAGATAATACTTATTTGCAAATTAATAATTTTTTAGTTAACATTGGGTGGGGTGCTCTAACACACACAATCCTACATATTAGCAACGCTCTATCCTGGCCTATTGGCATGGTTATATTTTCTTAGGGCTCTCAATAAAACTCTATGAAATTTGTGCTTAAACTAGAACCAGGGGCGGACTGACAACTCATGGGGCCCCTGGGCAATAGAAGATTATGGGGCCCCTCTGGCTTACAGATGACCACCACGCCAGGAGGTAGTGCAGAGGCGGCCAGCTAAAATCTTGGGATATTCACATTAAAAGCATGTCATTTTCGGACATATCAGGGACAGATCTAAAAAAAAACACAGATTTTTACATACTGTCCCTGGTTTTACTGAGCCTGGCAACCCGGATGGGGCCCCCTAGTGGCATGGGGCCCTCGGGCAGTGCCCGAGTGACTCAATGGTCAGTCCGCCCCTGACAAGAACTATAATCAACAAGTTTTATTTTCTTTAATTTTGGATAGAGTGAGGGAGGGTTATAGGCCCTGTCAGTTTATTTTGTATTATCTGTGTCCAATTGGGGAGATTTGCCTTCACTTCCTGCCCCATAGCCAAACAGGAAGTGAGAGAAAAACTATGCAAATTAACCACTTCCCGCCCAGCCTATGGCCGATTTACGTCCGGGAAGTGGTTACACAATCCTGACAGGACGTCCTGCAGGATTTCATGCCGCGCGCGCCTGTGGGGGCACGCAGCGCGGCGATCGGTGATGCGGCGTGTCAGTCTGACACCCTGCATCTCCGATCTCGGTAAAGAGTCTCTCACGGAGACGGAGACTCTTTACCACGTGATCAGCCGTGTCCAATCACGGCTGATCACGATGTAAACAGGAAGAGCCATCGATGGCTCTTCCTCACTCGCGTCTGACAGACGCGAGTATAGGAGAGCCGATCGGCGGCTCTCCTGACAGGGGGCGTTCGCGCTGATTGTTTATCAGCGCAGCCCCCCCTCGGATCACCACACTGGACCACCAGGGATGCCCACCCTGGACCACCAGGGTGTGCAAAAAAAAAAAAATAGAGAAAAAAAAAAAAAAAAAGCATTAAAAAAAAAGAAAAAAAATGCCAATCAGTGCCCACAAATGGGCACTGACTGGCAACCTGGGAAAATCAGTGCCACCCCACAGTGTCCATCAGTGCCACCCCACAGTGTCCATCAGTGCCACCCCACAGTGCCCATCCATGCACAGTGCCCACCTATCAGTGCCCATCTGTGCCGCCCATGAGTGCCCATCAGTGCCGCCTATGAGTGCCCATCAGTGCCGCATAGCAGCGCCGCCAATCAATGCCACCTCATCTGTGCCCATCAGTACTACCTCATCGATGTCCATCAGTGCCATCTCATCGGTGCCCATCAGTGCCGCCATATCAGTGCCCGTAATTGAAAGAGAAAAACTTATTTACAAAAAAATTAACCTAAAAAAATAAAAACGTTTTTTTGTTTCAAAATTTGCAGTCTTTTTTTAGTTGTTGCGCCAAAAAAATAATCGCAGAGGTGATCAAATAACAACAAAATAAAGCTCTATTTGTGGGGGAAAAAGGACGCCAATTTTGTTGGGGTACAGTGTTGTATGACCGCGCAATTGCCATTCAAAGTGCGACAGTGTTGAAAGCTGAAAATTGGCTTGGGCGGGAAGGTGCGTAAGTGCCTGGTATGGAAGTGGTTAAGGGAATCCAGTGCCCCCCCAGAACTAGTGTGTGGGTCCCCTGAAAATTCTTGGGCGGGTCATACAAAAACAGGGTGTGGCTTTGACAGGAAGGGGTGGGTCATTTTTCTATTAGGAGGTGCATATATGTAGTCAGGCCTAGGGCAGAACAAAACCTAAATATACTACTGCATATTAGGGCTTATTTAGACCGGATCCGATTTACAGCGTGTTTTTATATTGTGGGAGGAAACCCACGCAGGCACAGGGAGAACATGCAAACTCTATGCAGATGCTGTCACGGGCGGGATTCGAACCAACGACTCTTTTGCTGCTAGGTCAAAGTGCTATACACTACACCACTGTGCTGAACGAACATGATTGCAGCTGAAAGCATGAGAACTTTTATTTTTTTTTTCAATACCATGCTTTCCAGCCTTATTGACCCCGCCTCTCTCCATAAAGAGGACCTGTCACACACTAGTCCTATTACAAGGGATGTTTACATTCCTTGTAATAGGAAGAAAAGTGATCCAAAATCAAAAAAAGTGTCAAAAAAGTGCAAGAATAAAAATATGAGGTAAAAAAAACAAACAAATAAATAAAATAACGCCCCTGTCCCTAGAAGCTCGCACTCAGAAGCAAATATGCATGTAAGTCCCGCCCACATATGTAAACACCATTCAAACCACACATGTGAGGTATTGACGCGTGCGTTAGAGCGAGAGCAATAATTCTAGCCCTAGACCTCCTCTGTAACTCTGAACTGGTCACCTGTAAAAAAAAAAAACAAGCATCGCCTATGGATATTTTTATGTCCCGAAGTTTGGCGCCATTCCATGAGTGTGTACAATATTAAAGCGTGACAAGTTAGGTATCTATTTACTCGGTGTAACATCATCTTTAACATTATCCATAAAAATTGGGCTAACTTTACTGTTTTTTTTTTTTTAAATTCATGAACCGTGTTTTTTTTTTGGGCCAAAAAAAAGGCGTTTGAAAAATTATTGCGCAAATACCGTTGGAAATCAAATAAAAAATGACCGCTAACTTTATTCCCTAGGGTGTCTGCTAAAAAATTATATATAATGTTTGGGGGTCCTGATTAATTTCCCAGGAACCAAATATAATTTTTACATGAAGGAGAGAAGTGCCAGAATAGGCGCGGTATGGAAGTGGTTAAAGTGAAATAATAAAAGTGAAATATTCCTTTAAATTTCATACACGCATGTTTCCCGTGCTTAGAACTGTCCCTGTACAAGATGTCATTTCTGAAGTGAAACAAAAAAAAGGAAGTTTAAAGTACTCATGGCTATAAAGAATACAGTCATTGCTCATTAAAAAATAAAAATAAAAATAAAAAAAAGGGGGTCCCTCCAAATTAAATTACCAGGCCCTTCAGGTCTGGAATGGATATTAAGGGGAACCCCGCCGTAAAAAACCCCCCAAAAAATGGCGTGGGGTCCCCCCAAATATCCATACCAGACCCTTCAGGTCTGGTGTGGATTTTAAGGGGAACTCCACCCCAAATTGAAAAAAAAAATGGTGTGGAGTCCCCCTAAAAATCCACACCAGACCCTTATCCGAGCACGTTGACCTGGCCGGCCGCAGAAAAGAGGGGGGGACAGAGTGCGCCCCCCCCCCTCTCCTGAACCGCACCAGGCCACATGCCCTCAACATGGGGAGGATGTCCCCATGTTGATGGGGACAAGGGCCTCATCCCCACAACCCTTGCCCGGTGGTTGTGGGGGTCTGCGGGCGGGGGGCTTATCAGAATCTGGAAGACCCCTTTAACAAAGGGGACCCCCAGATCCTGGCCCCCCCCTATGTGAAATGGTAATGGGGTACATTGTACCTCTACCATTTCACCCCATAAAAAATGTCAAAGTGTTAAAAATGACAGTAGCCGGTTTTTGACAAATCTTTTAATAAAATCTTCTTTTCTTCTTTCCTTCGGGTTTCTTCCGCTGCTCCTTTCTTGGGTCTTCTCGTCCACATCTTGCCCGACGTCTTCTTCTATCTTCTCCGTCCGTCCTTCAGCCTTCTGGTCCCGCATCTTGCCCGACGTCTTCTTCTCCGTCCGTCCGCCAGCCTCCTCGTCCGCATCTTGTGTCTTCTCCGGTCTTCTTCTCGGTCCGCCAGCCTTCTCGTCCCCGGACCCAGCGTTTGAATTTGATTTGGCCGCTGTGTTCCCGCTCCTGGGACCCGCCCCCCTCTGACGCCACAAGTAAACTCATATGAAAGTCCGCGTGTGGCATATGTGCGTCAGAGGGGGGCGGGGTCACATGAGTGTGACACAGCGGGAACTTCTTCTCCGGGCGGCGCGATTGAAATTGAATTCCCCCGCTGTGTGACGCTCTGTGACCCCGCCCCCCTCTGACGCACATGACCTTCTAAGGAGTTTACTTGTGGCGTCAGAGGGGGGCGGGTCCCAGGAGCGGGAACACGGCGGCCAAATCAAATTCAAACGCTGGGTCCGGGGACGAGAAGGCTGGCGGACCGAGAAGAAGCACGGAGAAGACACAAGATGCGGACGAGGAGGCTGGCGGACGGACGGAGAAGAAGACAGGACAAGACAACGGGCAAGATGCGGGACCAGAAGGCTGAAGGACGGACGGAGAAGATAGAAGAACACGTCGGGCAAGATGTGGACGAGAAGACCCAAGAAAGAAGCAGCGGAAGAAACCCGAAGGAAAGAAGAAAAGAAGATTTTATTAAAAGATTTGTCAAAAACCGGCTACTGTCATTTTTAACACTTTGACATTTTTTATGGGGTGAAATGGTAGAGGTACAATGTACCCCATTACCATTTCACATAGGGGGGGGGCCAGGATCTGGGGGTCCCCTTTGTTAAATTCTGATAAGCCCCCCGCCCGCAGACCCCCACAACCACCGGGCAAGGGTTGTGGGGATGAGGCCCTTGTCCCCATCAACATGGGGACATCCTCCCCATGTTGAGGGCATGTGGCCTGGTGCGGTTCAGGAGAGGGGGGGGCCGCACTCTGCCCCCCCCTCTTTTCTGCGGCCGGCCAGGTCAACGTGCTCGGATAAGGGTCTGGTGTGGATTTTTAGGGGGACTCCACGCCATTTTTTTTTCAATTTGGGGTGGAGTTCCCCTTAAAATCCACACCAGACCTGAAGGGCCTGGAATGGATATTTGCCGGGAACCGCACGTCTTTTTTTTTTTTGTTTTTTACGGCGGGGTTCCCCTTAATATCCATTCCAGACCTGAAGGGCCTGGTAATTTAATTTGGGGGAACCCCTACACATTTTTTTGTTTGTTTTATGAATGAATCCCTTTAGAATTGTCAGAGCCGACAATTCATTATAGCCGCGTGTGAATTTTTAAATGACTTTTTTCCTTCTGAATGTCACTTTGTGCAGGGGGAGTTCTAAGTGCGGGAAAAATGCGCTATTTCACATGCTGACATTACACCCCCCCAGGTACGAAATTTAAAGGAATATTTCACTTTTATTGTTTCACTTTAAGAAATATTAATTTCACTGCTCCCGAAAAAACGGCCGTTTTAAAAAATAAAAAAAGCATTGATACATGTTCCCTGGGACAGGACTGAGGTCCCCAAACACTTTTTAGGACAAAACTTGCAGATTAGCCTTTAAAATGAACACTTTTGATTTCTCCCATAGACTTCTATAGGGAGTTCGGCGCGGCTTTACATATTAGTTTCAATGCGCCAGCTGCTACGCTGGTTCATGCGCCCAATTAAGTCTCCACCCGGAGTACTAATTAACGCATGAACCAGCGCAGCGCACAGAGCATAGTAAATCAGGCCCAATATCTTTCCAGCTACAAACATGCACACTTGACCCAGAGGGAAGGTTTATCGTTCTAGTATGTACCATAGACAATGTTGCATATACTATAGTAACCTTGTATTCCCCTGAATCACGGACAAATACAGTTCCTCACAAACACTCTAAAGGAAAAAAGGGAAGTACAGCAGGGACACCTGGAGAACGTATCCTCCAAGCCATACTAGCTCCATACACCACCCCATCGGCACAGGTATATACATCCAACCTCCTATCTACCCCATTCCATATAACAGATGGAACAAGGCAAGGATGTCCTCTATCTCCCCTAATTTTTTGAAACATAAAAGTGCAGCGCCAAGCATAAGGCCTAACCATATAAGGTAAGGTTATGAGGATAAAACGCTAATGCGATGTATCCAAACACACATCTGACATGTGAAATAGCAACAACAAATAATAAAGTTCAAAATTAATAATGAAATTTGTGAACCACAATCAAGTTGTGTGTATAGTGTCCATCCAGATAATTCAGCCTTCAGAGCTTATGTGAGAACTGATGTCTATTAATTTCCCAATGTAACCGTATCTACGATCCCATTCAAAGATGTTTTCAATCAACAGGGTAAGGAGAGATTAAATGCTCTTACCAGATGTGGTGGACCTGGGAACACCATACGGTGGTGGGTCAAACACGCTTAATCAACCCAGTGGATGGGGAACAGCTTCTCTCGATAGCTCTGGACTGTGATTCTCCACGTTAGTAGTAATCCAAATCGACTTAGATCCTGGACGTGGAAGTCATAGATGGACTCACCATAACGCATGATACGGTTACATTGGGAAATTAACAGACATCAGTTCTCACATAAGCTCTGAAGGCTGAATTATCTGGATGGACACTATACACACAACTTGATTGTGGTTCACGAATTTCATTATTCATTTTGAACTTTATTATTTGTTGTTGCTATTTCACATGTCAGATGTGTGTTTGGATATATCGCATTAGTGTTTTATCCTCATAACCTTACCTTATATGGTTAGGCCTTATGCTTGGCACTGCACTTTTATTTTTCACTTATTTACTCCTTTGTTGTGTTGGCTGCCACTTTTTGACACTATATTGGATCAGCGCAGTATATATTTTTATATTTTCCCCTAATTTTTTATTTGATAATGGAACCCCTAGCTGAGCACATCCGGACCAACACTAAAATAACAGGCGTTACCATAGCAAACCACGTTCACAAAATAAGCCTATTTGCGGACGATGTAATATTAATGCTAGCCAACCCATCACTTTCCCTCTCTGTCCAAAAATTATTAACCTGGCTCGGAAAAGTCTCCTATTACATGACAAATGCAACAAAATCTCATATGCTTGATTTAGGAATAGATGCGGTAACGCACAATCTTTTACAACAACAATTTCCATATACATGGGCGGAATCCAGTATACCATATCTAGGGATCCACCTCACGAGGTCTACAAAATCCCTCTTTTCACACAACTACCTATCCAAAATCCAAACTGACCACAAAATGGGTAAACACGACTTCTCCTGGTGGGGCAGAATAGCTGCGTTCAAAATTATTCAACTCCCACAAATCCTCTATCTTTTTAGGAATATCCCTATCCCTATTCCTACTAGCTTCTTTAATTCCTCCAAGCCTTACTATGAAGATTTTTTTGGATGGGAAAAAATCCAGATGCTCACACTCCAAATTAATTAAACACAGACTGTGGCGGAGTGGAATACATAGACTTCCAAGATTACTTTTCGGCCTCCATATTGACCCAATTAAAATAATGGGTTTTCCCTACACCGACAACAACGTGGGGAGCTATATAATCCACTTACAGTACCTATGGCCCAATGAATTTATGGTTATTCAGTGCCCAGATGGGAGTGCGGACTCCATTCTACCTACCACCTACAATAATAATATCTATCAAAACATGGCTCACCTACTGGCCCACAAAAATGTGAATGATCCAAAGGTTACTATGGAAATACCCATAAATGTGCTGAACTATATAATAGACCATGGGGTTTATTTACTAAAGGCAAATCCACTTTGCACTACAAGTGCACTTGGAAGTGCAGTCACTGTAGATCGGAGGGGGACATACAAGGAAAATAAAAAACAGCATTTTTGCTTGTACATGACTGCATGATAAAATCAGCAGAGCTTCCCCTCATTTCAGATCTTCCCCTCAGATTTACAGTGACTGCACTTCCAAGTGCACTTTCAAAACCTTTTCAAAACCTTTTCCTCCATCCAGAAATAATTCAACATACCTCAAACAGGCTTCTACCAATATCTACAAATTAGACATTGTATACACAATATACCTGACCCCTTTCAAACTATTCATGCATCAGCATGTTTTTTTTTTCTGACATCTCACACCCCACAGAGAAAGGGAATCACATTGTTCTATAACATATTCCAACAAACACACACCTTTGCTAAATCTCCCCCCCACAAGCAATGGAAAACAGATTTACAGAAGTCTTTTACACTGTTTCAGTGGCAAAAAGCATGTAAAATCACTCAGAAAGCTTCCAATTGCTCCACACTGAGGGAACTATCGGTTAAAATAACCCTACACTGGTATTACACTCCCGCCATATTGTTCAGATTCAATCCCCAAATCTCTGATAACTGTTGGAGACAATGTGGACCTGCTACACACATTATGGAGCTTCTCTAAACTTCTATCATACTGGACAAAAGTATTTAACATAATATCAGACTTAGTCCAACTACAAGTTCCACTGAACCTAGCGCTGGCACTTCTATCTCTGGGGATAGACCAATTCCCTGTCTATCTACAACGCACAATCACCCATCTACTTCTAGCAGCAAGACTAACAATTACCAGAAAATGGAAAGACCACAATCCTCCCACAATTGTTAAAGTGATAGACCTACCTAACCTACACTGCACATATGTTGCCGTCCTGTTTGGGACTACTTCACAACTCACTTGACCACTGGTCACCCTAAATCTCCTGGTACTCAAGTACTGTAATGATTCCTCCCCCTTGAGTATGTATACCCATTCCCTACTCCACAATGGCGAGACCGGGCTCTCTCTTGGACACAGATTGAACCCATAGGGGTGTCCAAGGAGGGTCCCATCTTTTGATCTACTCTTTACTATCACGGCCATCAGAAGAGATCCATACTCAACAACTATCATCAACCTCCAAACTTGCATATTTACTTTGTGCATTGTTATCTTGTACTTTTTGACTTGCTACCTATTAACGTAAATTGCTTGTTTCACTATGTTTCTGTTACTGCAATGCTCATCATTTTTATTTCTGTTAAAAAAGAACTGAAATATATAAAAAAAATATTGAAATAAAAAAAAGGGGAGGTGAGGACAGTACTGGGTACTCCTGTGTGAACTGAGTGTGTAAAGCATGCCAAAACTGATGAAGATTTTTAATCAACATAAACACATTTTTCAGCATTTGAAAGATTTAATGTCTGCTGTTAGATAACCCCCCCTGGTAGCCCATAGGGTTGGATTTGGTAGAGGGAGAAGTCTGGGTAGGTGGTTATCAAACCAGATAGATGTATGGGAGTGAAATGTATGAGCACTCAGTTTGGTTATAGTCAGTTCCCAGATGTGTTGATGGTGATAAATAAAGCTCATCAGGTAATGAGGGGCAACCAAGCCTTGTAATGCACATATAATAGCTAGACCAATGAGCCTCAGCTAGAGTGAATCCGGATTTACCCGTCTTGCCATGTGGGGCTACTGTGAGTACATTGCTTGCCTCTTCTCCTATTTCACCAAGCTCGACTGGGGATGTGGACCACAGGCATTTTCCAACCTGCTGTGCTCCAGTCATTTTCAATTGGCTTTCCATTACCCATTATTTGAGGTCGTAATGGTGCTCCTTCCTCCTAAGGCCTCAGGGGTTTGGAGAGCTGTCCCATCATACTCCACATTTCCTTACTTCTGCATTATCTTGGCTCTCTGGTCATGACTTATTCCATATATTCATTCATTCTTGCATACTGTAGACTACTCCAAAGCCTGTTGAACCTCACAGCAAGTGTTTATCCCTCGAGTAATGTTATACATTATGTTTTTCCATGGAGTACCCCCCAGTCTGGCTTCACCTTGTATGCCATAAATATCTATGTTGAGTCAGTGCTTTGCTACTGTTTGTTTTAGTTTGTTCTATGGTTCCAATATGGTTCATACTTCAGGGTGGGTGTAGAGCGGGGTGCAAGGGCTTAGCTCAATTATATGTAAGCTCCCTTGCTGATTTTTTTTTCATGTGCACTTGACCATTGGTATATACTCTACTCATGTGTTTCCTAACACTTCTTCTTTATTGTTTGTTTATCTATATATTTTACTGTTCTGTCGATCCAAGTGCACACCAGATTGGACTGAGATATGGGCATCCGCTATGTCATCTTCCCAAAATAAATGTCTTAATGCCCTGGTACTTGGACCTAGCAAGAATTTCCAAATATTTACCTAATTACCCCCAGTATGTTTTCAGGTAAGCATGCCCAAATTTGGTGGTTCTACCCAATAGTGCAGTGTTTCTGGTTGGAGTTTTCCTTTTAATCTCTGCCATGGTCTTCACCCCATTTAGCTGGATCAAGCGTCTGCTCTCCTAAATCATATCCCTCTTTGGATCTCACGAGAAAGAGACTGAAACTTTTCCCGCAGGTTACCATGAAATCTAAGCAAACCATTGCCAAGGACTGGAAAACTATATCCTTATGTATCTTGGAGAAGAAAATTGAATCATGCAGGCCATGATTCACAGCAAAATCAAGGCACACTTTCTAAAAAATTGAAGATCTGGCATCCATGGTTGGATGACTTTTTACCCCCAAGCTTCGTTTCCAGCCTTTAGGAACCATAAATTCGCATCCTTTTATTGGGTTAGTACATACTACATAGTACATAGTCTTCAATGCTAACTCTGCACTTCAACTTCTCAAGATTGACTGGCTTGGGGCCACTTAATGCTTAGCAACCCTTAAGGTTTTTGTTCTGTAGAGAAAAATGCCCCCTTTTTTTAACCAGTTGATATTTGTCAATCTATGTGTTACTCATACACATTAGTGAATTGTTTAATCAAGATCTGTATAGTAATGTATGTGGGTATAATGCCCATTTCAATCTGAAAATGTAACGTAGTTATCTATCTGTCTGTACTATGCCTGCTACTAATTAAAAAATCAAATAAAAATGCTGTTTTTTTTTTTTTACCTATGCTTCACAGTGTATTTTCTTTTTTTTCACTTTGCAGATTAATTCACCTTAATTAGCGAACAAATGATATATTCCAAGCACAAAGCACTTTTGGATCATCATATAGTTAATCTGCTTTTAAATTAATTGTTTCTTTTTTAAGCAATGACAATATATTTATTTTTTCATTTTAATCATGTCATTAAATCTGAGAAATAACAATTAAAAGACTAATAATTTTTTCAGCAAAAAAAAGAAAGAAAAAAGAGTATATTCAGCTTAAAGTTACACTAAAGGTATTTTTTTTTAAATAACAAACATGTTATACGTACCTCCACTGTGCAGCTCGTTTTGCACAGAGTGGCCCCGATCCACGTCTTCTGGGGTCCCTCGGCGGCTGTCTCGGCTCTCCCCTGCAAGAACTCATCACCTTCATGCGAGCAAGCTCACATGGTGATGAGTTCTTGTAGGCGCGCTCCTGTGATACAGCCGGCGGCCATAGTCGCTCACTGTATCACTCGGTCTCGCCCCCAGCACGCCGCTTCATTAGATGTGATTGACAGCAGCACAAGCCAATGGCTGCGCTGCTTTCAATCAACCAATGAATGAGCCGAGAAGCCTGCGCGTTCACGGCGAGTGACTTTTGACACGTCAGGTAAGTAAAGGGGGGCTCGGGGGGGCGCTAATCCGCAGATGTTTTTTCACCTTAATGCATAGAATGCATTAAGGTGAAAACAAATTGTACCTTTACAACCCCTTTAAATCTGATGCAAAGAAGATTTTTTTTATTTAAAACCATGAAGGCATTCTCATGTATTGATTAGGGACCCACAATATAAGGGTTTAAATGTGTGCATGTGTACAGTGGTTGATGGCAGACATTTTAGGCTAGCTACTCATCTCCCCTAGTGTAACGACACCCCGAGTATGAAAGGAGTTAAAGTCGTTTAGGATATTCCAAGGATATTCCATTCCTGAACACAAAGGCAGCTACCGAACGCTCCAATCAGCCGAACAAGAATCCCATATGAATAATTCTCCCCCAAACACAAGACGAGGCTCTGTGTTGAGGGTCAAACAGGAATGAGGTTTTATTGAAAGGAATACAAGTCTTACATACAGTAAAAAGAGGAGGTGCATACCTGCTCATATTACTCTGGAAATACACCTGTGACCAAAAACCTAATTAACATGAGCTCATTAACCACTTAAGACCCGGACCATTATGCAGGTTAAGGACCCTTTTTGCGATTCGGCACTGCGTTGCTTTAACTGACAATTGTGCAGTCGTGCGACGTGGCTCCCAAACAAAATTGGCGTCTCGTTTTTCCCCATAAATAGAGTTTTCTTTTGGTGGTATTTGGTCACCTCTGCGGTTTTTATTTTTTGCGCTATACACAAAAATAGAGAGACAATTTTGAAAAAAAATCAATATTTTTTACTTTTTGCTATAATAAATATCCCCCCAAAAAAACATTTTTTTTCCCCTCAATTTAGGCCGATACGTATTCTTGTACTTACTTTTGGTAAGAAAAAAGAGTTTTATGGCATTTTTATTAATATTTTTTTTTACTAGTAATGTCGGCGATCAGCGATTTTTTTTCATGACTGCGACATTATGGCGGACACATTTTTGAGACTATTGTAATTTTCACAGCGAAAAGTGCTATAAAAATGCTCTGATTACTGTAAAAATTACAATGGCAGTGAAGGGGTTAACCACTAGGGGGCGCTAAGGGGTTAAGTGTGCCCTAAGGGAGTGATTCTTACTGTAGGGGGCATGGCTGTAGGTGGGAACAGGGAACAGACGATCAGTGTCACTGCCACAGAGAAGAACGGGGAAGGTGTGTTTACACACACCTCTCCCCGTTCATCAGCTCCTGTGACCCGATCGCGGGACACCGGCAGCGATCGGGTCCGGCGGTCACGGAGCTTCGGACTGGGTTGCGAGCGCGCCACCATCGGCGCGTGACCCACGACTGGACACTTAAAGGGCAATGTACATGTACGTGCCTGTGCCCAGCCGTGCCATTCTGCCGATGTGTATTGTCGTTGGGCGGTCCTTAAGTGGTTAACTAATCCCTTTAAGCAGCCTGGTAATTGTTATGATAAATCAGAATTTCACTACAGGTCAGACTTGTCACCGAGCTTCACACAGAAGATGATACATTATCATAAGTTTAAACACATGACTCCTTCATACAATTGCAGGGTTAATTAGCCCAGACAACAATGGCGGAAAGAGAAGCCACACTAGACTAATTTACATTATAACAGACAACAGACAGACAAATGGCTGGAGTTGACATCATCACCTCCTAACAGCATGAATCAGTCAGTCTTTCTAATATAGCATTTACAGGGTTCCCAGAGTCTGTGTGTTTTTGGGGAACATGAACTTGAATCCAAAGTAACATTACTTCAAGGTCCTCAGGCATACACATTGCAAAGAGTATTGTTCCCTTAAAATCCATGGCCCATAATCAGAAGGCTGTCCTCTCCAAAAACCTCAGTCCCGGTTAGGCCTGTCACACCTTGCAACTATCTACTTATAGTGGTCCATTATCCAGATCCTCATTTAGTGGGAGGTAAAAATATACAGTCTACTTTGGTGTCTGTATAGGTTTATCCCTCACAGAGAAAAACATGCCCTGTCCTTCTGTGTACAGTACATTACAGATCAGAATGTATTAATTTACCCCACTCTGAATGACATGTTGCCTAGTTTGGGCTGCAGTGCATTAGAGCAACTTTTAAAAAAATAAAAATAAAGCAAACACGACAACATTTAAATATTTTCAATAATTAAATTTTTCAAATGTCCTATCAAAAATAGGCAAAAAAGAAAAACGTTGTATCCAAAAAAGGTGCAGTAAAATTACCGTCATTGGTAATTGGGGAGTGAAGATGAATTATCCATTTGGAATCCCTGTGGAGATTGGGGATCGGGGTAAGAGGGTTCACTACAGTAGGTGGGGGCAGGGGTGGAAGAGAAAAATCAGCTTGGGATTGAGAACCATTGAACAATGGAGCTGATGTATCTCCATAGAACTATGAAGGAGAGAGCTGGTGTGAAGGAGGGAAGAAAATCCTATGGGGAGTGGAGGTGATGAAAGGAGATAGCATAATGTTCTGCAAAGGACTGGGTCGGTGGAGACATGCCTTGAGGAGGGGGATGATGGTGAGAGGGGGGATATAGCGCTGCTTAGGGCCTGGGGTACAATGCGGGGCCTTAAAAAGCAGTGTTTAGATAGCTTGGTGGTGGTCCATCACTTAATTTTGCAGCACAAAGCTGCATGGCTACAGAATAAAGGCTACTCATGCACTGCTTTTCAAGGTCTCCATCAATGTCCTCCAAGACATGATACATGGTGCTACAGAGGCAGGTGCATAGGTTGCTGGGATCTAAAAAGGCATCCACATTACGTCTCTCCTGCTGCGCCGTCTGTCCTAGATCAGGTTCCTCCTGCTCCTCATATTGCTGCCTCTCCTTGCCCAGGTTGGATGTTGTCCTGAAAAGAAGAAAATATAATAAAACATGTTTTATAAAAAAATAGAAGCAACAAAAATTATCACTTTTAAAACAAAAATAACGAGGAAAACATATATATGTATATATAAATAAAAAAACTAAAATAATTTTAACAACATTTATTAAAAAAGACATAAAAATGTATAACTATAAAAAACGTATTTAAAGGGGTTGTAAAGGTACATGTTTTTTCACCTTAATGCATTCTATGCATTAAGGTGAAAAAAAATCTCAGCATTAGCGGCCCCCCAAGCCCCTGTTTACTTACCTGACCCTTCGAAAGTCCCGCGCCGTGAACGCGCAGGATTCTCGGTCAGCTTCTCGGCTCATTCATTGGTTGATTGAAAGCAGCACAGTCATTGGCTTGTGCTTCTGTCAATCATATCCAATGATGTGGCGTGCTGGGGGGCGGGGCCCAGTGATACAGTGAACAGCTATAGCTGGCGGCTGTATCACGGGAGCGTGCCCGCAAGAACTTTCCACTATGCGAGAGAGCTCGCATGAACGTTGAAAGTTCTTGCGGGGGGGAACTGAGACAGCCGCCGAGGGACCCCAGAAGACCAGGTTCGGGGCCACTCTGTGCAAAACGAGCTGCACAGTGGAGGTAAGTATAACATGTTTGTTATTTAAAAAAAAAATTATCTTCTGTTGGATGTCAGAGATTGCTGAAGGAAGGTAAGTTGGGCATGATAGACATGTGATTTTCTTTGGGGAGCTGGTGCCCCACTCTGCAATGCCTTCTCCTCTGTCAGGTCCTGCCTAACCCGATTCCTCAAAGACTTCCACCATGTTCAAGCGTTTTTGCTAAAAAAATTAAATAAAATAAAAAATGGAAAAGAAGGGTTAATATGCAATATTAATTAACATTATAACATACATAACATGCATTCATTATTATATGGACTTTAAGGACACACATATATGGACACTGGGATAGATATAGGATACACTATAAAAGGTGTTTATTTGTTTGTTGATGTCTGATGACAAGATTCACGTAGGTGTTTACATAAGGTGATGGGTTTAATGCGGGTGGGGGGGACGACGACCTGGTACAGACTATATGAAAGTACCTGGATGGTCCTACCCCACTCCCGCCTATCTCCCCCCCCCTTTTTTTTTCTTCTCTCTCTTCTCTCTCTCCTCTTTCTTTCTCCCTCCCTCCTCTCTTTCCTCTCCACCCCTCTCGTTTCCCTGTGATATACAGGTATAGGTGTGTAAGCCAATATGTATATGTTTGTTCAGATCTACATGGGGGGAAGGGTGGGAGGTAGGTGGATATGACCACTCTACCACCAGGAGGTCTTTAATAATAGGAGAGGTAGGGTAGGAAAGGAAAAGGTGCTAAGGTATAATAAAAGTCCTATTATAGATCTAGGATTATAAGGATGGACCTAGCTCTGTACCCACACAAATATTTTTTTGTATTTATGTATTATGTTGTATGTATATGTTAATGCATATGTTATATGTTTTATGTATGAAGAATTTATGAACTATATATTGGATGCTGATTTTAAAAAGCGTTTTAAGAAAGTTTGTAAAGATTTTTCTATGTGAAAAGAATAAAAACAATTTAAATAATTATTATATGGACTTACTCTCATCCTTATCTGGGATTTACTTAGGAGATCCCAGTTTGCAGCCAAAGCAGATGAAGTTGCTTTTCAAACTCGATCATTGTAGAAGGGATGAGACTCTTCCCATAATTCAGGATAGGTCTCAAAGGCAGCAATGAGGTCACTCTGAGACACATGCTTCACACAACAATACAGCTACTGTAAGAAAATTACACTGGGAAATCTACAAACAGGAATTTCCTGGTTTGCAAATGTTACAGTGACCAATAACATGCATTAACACTAGTAAACACTAACATGTTTACACATGTTTCGGCGCATTAAGCAATTTTACCACTGGAAAGCTCTGTTTCTGAATGTGCTGGCCTTGTTTTTTTTTTACCATTTCTAAAAGCCCCTGCCTCTAAAATATTCTAAAATCTATAGTGTGTATGAACACATAAAATATCATGCAGGGGCATTTAGAAGCAGGGAAAAAACACTTGATGCCCCTAGAAGCAGAATGTCAGTGAAAATGTGCAAGTGGCCTAAAAAAAAATGGATGCACAAATATGAAAAATCATATAGACAAAATTCGGTAAAAATGAAATGTTTGCCAACTTGATATTAATGCTTGATAACAACACTTACTGGAATCACTTGAAGATTTAGTGACTGTGCCCTCGGTGTCAAGTTCTAGCAGCACCACTGCTGTAGACAGTGAGGGGACTTAGCTGTATTGATTAACTACATCACAAACCTTGGCGGATGGACTTACATACACTATACATAAATTCTCTGGAAGATAAAGCAGCATCTGTAGACATATTTCTAACGTGTATTCAACTGTTTTTATGGAGTTCGTTATTATGGCTAGAATTAAATATGCAATTTGTCTTTTTTCTTTATAATTAAATTAGGGTTGATTTTATGTGGAAATAAAAACTTCATATTTTAATTTCCCATCTTCAGTTACTTGTAAATCCTTGCAAACCTTAGATGTTTGAAGTTAAATCAGAACTCCTGCTTTAACCACTTGACCTCCGGAAAGCACTATTTGGCACTGTGCTACTTTAACTGCCAATTGTTCAGTCTTACAACACTGTACACAAATTACATTTATATACATTTTTTTTACACAAATAGAGCTTCCTTTTAATGGTATTTAATCACCACTGGGGTTTTTTTTTTTTTTTTTTTTTTTTGCAATATAGATACAAAAAATCAAAAAAGTGTGAAAAAAAACACATTCTTCTTAGTTTCTGTCATAAAATGTAGCAAACAAATAATCTTTCTTTGTGAATAATAAATATTGTCTTCTACATTTCTTTGGTAAAAAATAAGCAAAAATCAGCGTATATTATTTTGTTTTTTGTGAAAGTTGTAGTGTCTACAAACTATTGTATATGCAGTAAAGTATTTGAAAATTGTTTAATCCTGATGTACTGATTGCCTATATCATTTATTGAGGCCCTGAAATGCCAAGCCAACACAAATACCCCTTTTTTGAAAGTAGACAAACCAAGGCATTTATTAAGAGGCATGGTACATTTTTTGAAGTTGCAATTTTTTTGTCACAATTTTTTGGAAAATTAAGAAATTAAATACAATTTTTTTTTCAAATGTTTTTTTTTACATACTGTCACCAGTGTAATACAGCATCTTCATATGACTGACATTGTCAGGGACAGGGATACTGACAGGTGACAGTATGTAAAAAAATAATAATAATTTTCTTTTTTTAAAATGTTGTTTTCTTTTTTTTACAATCAATACAGGTCACACAGTAGTAAACAATGATGTCATGAATAGATTCCATTCCTGACTGTTGTTTACTAGGTGTCAAATGATTACACAGCAATCACATGGTATCTAGGCCTCTCACAGGGGCCCGATATCAATCACCGCAATCCACCATGTCAAGTGGACATGCCGGTCACTGATCGCACAGCTGTATGCCCCAGGTGTAGCACCAGTGTGCATGAGCAAGGCAACGTACAGGTACATTGCAGTGCCTGCTTGAGCCTCCAGTCAGCAGTAAAATTACTGTTAGCAAGTCTAGAAGTGGTTAAACAAACAAAATCTAAACAATCCAGCATGTTCAGAAAAGAAAAAGCAGCTTGTGCTGCAATACTCACCTAGCTTTGTACCCCACAACTGTTCCTTCTCTGTCAGCTGAGCCTTCTTCAGGTTGAATGATGTTCAACACCATTCAATCCACTTCCTTTGAGCCAGGACTGTCACGGACTTAATAATATTTAAATACAGCCCACTGCTGATGCCAGGGTAGCAAAGGAAAACCCCCAGACTGTTTTTTTTTTTAATTTCTTAGAATCTGGACATGTGTGTATGCTGTATGAGGTAGAGTCTTTACACGTCATTAGCAAATTTGTATTTACCATAATGGCACTTATGGGCAACTGCCTAGGACAGTAATGTTGAAAAGGATTGCACCAAAGCAATAAAATCTTTCTTAATTTTTCATATTGTTTGCATATTACATTCATGTCTGGGCATTTGTGGTGGCCTATACATTTAATTATTCTACTTACAGGTCCTTACATTGTAATAACCTAACAGCAGAGGGTTTTAAACACACTTCTGATGGCTGCAGTCACTAGGAGTGTGTGTATATCTGAAAAGTATATACCAGGGACTGGCCAGTCAGATGCCACTGAGCAGAGGGGAGGGAGCTAAGTGGACATGCATCTGCTCTCCTCCCCTTCTTGCTGATCCAGAAGCGACATGTAAAATATCACTTCCGGGTCCCTGTGCCAGTTCAGCCAGCTTGTATGGTTGAGGAAGATCCAAATGCAATGCAATTTGAACTGAATTCAATTCCCTGGAGGACAGATGATAGATCATGCGTCTTTTAGACCCCTGGTGTCTTATTAAAGACACAACAAAAATCATCACACAAGGGACTTTTGTTCCCATGTGTGATGAATAAAAAAAAGTTAAATAAAAATTATTAAAAAAAGTAAAAAATGTAAGTTACAGTTAAACACTAAAATCCACGGCAAAATGTTTGAGGCCCCCCCACCCCCACATACACACACATACACATTGGGGGAACCTACACACATAAATGTTGATTGCAACATACATGTTAAATATTACCACCCACATTGGAGTGAGAGCAATAAGAGCTCCTGCGTAGGACCTTTTAAAGCATGACCAATTGAAAATATAGGGAACTAAAGTGTGTTGCCATTTCAGGGGCGCTTGCAATTTTAAGGTTTAACATGTTCGTTATCTGTTTACCCAACACAACCTCATTTTTTATATTTCCCCCCAAAATTCTGTCATTTAGTTCATTTGTGTGCAATAAAATTACTTTTTATTCTAATATTGTGTAACATAAAAAGTTGGAGCTACCACCATTTTATTATTCAGGGTATCTGTTTTCAGAAAATACATTTTAATTTGGGATGTTCAGGCCTAAAATGATTTTTTAAACATGTGTGCAAAAAATGCAAAATTGGCTGTGGCAGTGTAGTATTCATTTTTAGCAAAACAATCACATGATCCTAAAGACAAAGTCTGATGCCGCGTACACACGATCGTTTTTCGGCATGAAAAAAAACGACGTTTTTAAAAACGTAATTTAAAATGATCGTGTGTGGGCTTCACATCATTTTTCGGCTTCTGAAAAATGTTGTTTTTCGTGTTGTTAAAAATGATCGTGTGTGGGCAAAAACTACGTTTTAAACCTGCGCATGCCCAGAAGCAAGTTATGAGACGGGAGCACTCGTTCAGGTAAAACTACCGTTCATAATGGAGTAAGCACATTCATCACGCTGTAACAGACAAAAAAGCGCAAATCGTCTTTTACTAACAAGGAATCAGCTAAAAGCAGCCCAAAGAACTTCCCCTTTAGAGTGCCGTCGTACGTGGTGTACGTCACCGCGCTTTGTTCATAATTTTTCAAAAACGATGGTGTGTGTGTGGGCAACATCGTTTTTAATGATGAAGTTGGAAAAACATTGTTTTTTGGACATGCTGAAAAACATCGTCTTTTTCCATTAGAGAAGGGTGTCGTCATTCAGTTGTGTCTAAGGCAGTATGATGTCTATGATGTCTAAATATAGACCCATTCATTAGAGCAAGACACTGAATTGACTTTTGCTGCACGTGCTATATAGTTCTACAGAGCATGTTGGTGCTCAAAAATTAAAGTAATTACACATAGTTTACAATTATATATATAAATATTTACTGTGAAAATATTTTTTTGTCATGTCATAAAATGAATATATGGAAGTATATATAATGTGGAGTAGATGGCACTTACTACCATTTAAGGTGACCCCATGGTTTCTTCAAGAAAATTGCAGCCAACTGTCCCTTGCAAATAGAGGAAGCTAAATACTTACCTCTCTGGTAGGTAGCAAGTGAAATTGTTGCTGTCCTAATTAGTTCCAGATACCCCTGCTATCTAACACTTCTGGGTGTGTCCAATAGTGTGTATGTAGCTAGGTACTTTGGTTCCTCCCACTAGCCACTATTCACTATAGGTCAAAGTGGCCAGCAGTAAAACCATGGTGCCCCATGGGGGGGGGGGGGGGGGGGCACTACCCAATACACCTAGAAATTTCAGAAAATAGAGGCATCTGGGGTTGAAAAAGAAAGTGAAGATTCCACTTTACGCATCAGAGAGGTAAGCATTTCGATTTTTGTATTTCAGGTAGCAGCTGTCTGCATTTTTTTATATAACCAAAGGGTTGCTTTATGGTGAAGCCTTAACATTACAAAACCAATAAATGATACTGAACAAAAAAGTGAATAATGAAAATTATAATAATGAAAAACTGTATACTACACTCACTGCCCACTTTATTTTGTAAATCTTTCTATTACCAATAAAACTGCTCAAATGGTCAACGATGATCTTCAAGCACACTGTGGCATGCAAACAATGCTCATTTGGTATTAAGAGAACTAACATTTTCCAAGAAAGCATTCCTCACACTGTCATCTGGAGTCATTGAGTTGGAATAACTGAATCTTGATAATAATCAGTTCATCACTTTAGATTGTTATGAATATTTGTGTATAGATTAGACTGTGCAGGAAATCATGCAATTTAGTTACCAAGCAATCACGTTTTGTGAGTTACAAATATACCAAATTGGTACTTAACATGAAAACAAGATAGCATAAAAGTCCAAACAAATCTCAGATAAAATATTCACACATAATAAGCTTATATGTATAATGTGTGTCTCAACAGGTAGTTGTAACATTGATTCAAAATTATAAATTTTTATAAGTAATAAAAAAAATATGTAGACGAGACCCATGTCATGTGTCATATAAAACCATCATTTTTTTCTCTCATTTAATACTGTGAAAAGTGTGTAAAATGCACAATAATCCCTAAGGACTTGGGCTATTGTATAATTATCATACAAAAGCAATACTGTCATATACTGTATATAACAGATAGGTAATAATAACCCAGAATACTGTATCTTTGCAGCATATGATATCATCGCATATTCTCAAAATGGGAATGCAAGGCTACACAACCATGATGTTGAACAGTGAAATGCAACTGCATATAATATACTTTATCTGTACAATATGCTAAGCAAATCTGTGTCACACCACAAAGCTAAATTACTAAAAAGCAAGTTTTTTTTTCTCAGACAATAGGTGCAGGAACTCCCTTTCAGAGTCACCCCTTGTCTCCACCCCTACTCACCTCCAAGCACCATCCCTTGCTTCCAACCCCTACCCACCTCCCAGTACTGCCCATTTTAGATAATACAGAACCAAGTGTAGCACTACCCCTGTAGGAGCTGCTGGTTTAGATTTTGGGTTTTGCACATTACCTCTAAGCTCGTTGTCCAGAGGAGGAAGTCTGTAGAAATTGCAATGTCCACACAAGATGTAAAACCTTCAACTGTAGGCTTTATTTTCTTTTCTGCATAAACTTGTGAAGGAAGTAGAGAGTATAGAGAGAAGAGGAAGGTTCAGGTACACGGTACAGAATGCACACAAAGTATCCAAAGTTCCAGTATTCGTCACTCACTCCTGAGTGGGTATTGCTCACCCGGATAGACCCCTCTCACATGGCCTAGCAGCCGGGATGATGCACAGACAGTATAGAAACAGTCTCTGCCTCAGACCGTCTGAGAACACAGAATGGATAGTCAGGAATCCTCTGCCACAGGATTTAAAGTCCCGAACTTGCTGCCTTACAGCCAAAGAGCCTTTAAGCCAATCCGGTGGACTGTAAGACAATTTGCGTAGTGGATCCCTTTTCCTTAACAAGGTTACCAGGCCTATCCCGAGACATCAGCTTGCCTTGCTTGTCTCCTCCAGGGCAGGTCCTCCCCCGGTTTCCTTTGCTAAGAAGCTTCCTCCACTTGGATGGACAGCTTGGGATCCCCTGTAGAACCATAGGCCCCAGCCAGCATAGCTGGGCCTACTCAACAGGAACACAGCCTCAGACCAACGTGATCCCGAGACTGAAGTTGCACACACCCACCTCACGCCAGGAGGGCCACGAGACGAAGGACCCCAAAAAACGGCATCTGCCCCTTAAGTACCCCCTCCCAGTATGCACAGCGGGGCACCACTCCCACTGGGCTGCTGCCAAGAGGGGTCACCTAACACACTATGGTTTGCTCGAGTACCAACATGGGCCTGAAGTGGTAACGCCACCTACAGGCAACAAGGGAAAACATCTACCGAGCACAACCATAGCCAGAACAGAGGCTGATTTAAATAGAATCAACAGAGTCTGAGCCCAACTATT
This sequence comes from Rana temporaria, assembly GCF_905171775.1. NCBI lineage: Eukaryota > Metazoa > Chordata > Amphibia > Anura > Ranidae > Rana > Rana temporaria. The sequence goes on from NC_053493.1 coordinate 227,674,226, forward strand.
GGCTCAGAGACCCCTAAATTTGCAATAGCTCCCGACTCATTGGGAGACCAGCGCTACATAAGTAATATGCATGGTACTACTGTAAGTAATTTCTGTGGAGTTTGTCAATGATAAAAATAAAAGTAATAAAATAGATCCTCTGCAGCCAGAAACAATAGACCCCCCATCAACAACAGAATCCACCAGCAGCAATAGACAATATACCCCACAGCATCATCAGACCCTCCAGCAGCAAGCAACAATAGACCCTTCCCTCACCAGTAGATCGCTCCTAGTAACCACTGACCCCCCAGCAACGTAGGACCTACCCCCAGCAACTATAGATCCTCATCCAGCAACAATAGACCTACCCAGAAACAATAGACCACCCTGCAAAAATAGATCCCCTGCAGCGACAAAAGATCCCCCGCAGCCAGTATTAATAGCACACCCCAGCACCCCTTGCTATTACATACATTCAGTGCTGGAGGTGCCAGAACTGCCTTCCACATGTTCCCCCTGAAAAAATACCTTGCTAAAAAGGCAACTGCACTTCAAATTAAAAGCTATGGTTGACACACACATGTATGAGCACATGTGCTTGGGTTGAATTTTTTGGCCTTTCGTTAAACTTATCTAAAAATTCAGAAACTTATAAATTTATTCTGCCAATTTTAACCACTTAATTACCGCCTCATTGCCGAATTACGGCTACAAGGCGGTTCCTTAACTGTGGGAGGACGTCCATGGACGTCCTCCCAGAATCACGCTCCCAATGACGGAGCGATCACATGTAAACAAACCGGTGTCATTTGATTTGATCTCTCTGTACGATTGGTACAGTGTGAGAGGAGAGCGGGTGTCAGCAGCGCTGTGGGCTGGATCTGTGACTGTTGCAGTCACAGATCCAGCCATCCCTGTTCAGCCATTCCTGCAATACCCTGTGCAATACTCTGCAATACCCCATGCGCAATACTCTGCAATACCCCCTGCACAATACTCTGCAAATCCCCCTGCACAGTACTCTGTAATACCCCATGCACAGTACTCTGCAATACCCCCTGCGCAATACTCTGCAATACCCCCGCACAATACTCTGCAATACCCCCGCACAATACTCTGCAATACCCCCGCACAATACTCTGCAATACCCATACTCTGCAATACCCCCTGCGCAATACTCTGCAATACCCCCTGCGCAGTACTCTGCAAAACCCCCTGCATAATACTCTGCACTACCCCTGCACAATACTCTACAATACCCCCTGCACAATACTCTGCAATACCCCCTCACAATACTCTGCAATACCCCCGCACAATACTCTGCAATACCCCCGCACAATACTCTGTAATACCCACGGACAATTTTCAGATATTGGCACCATAGCTTGTGGATGCTATAACTTTCACAAAGACCAAATAATATTCACCAATTTGTACTTATTTTTACCAAAGATATGTAGCAGTATACATTTTGGACAAAATTTATGAAGAAAAATTACAAATTTGCTAAATTTTTTTACAGAATTGTCAGTCTTTTTTCTTTTATAGCACAAAAAATAAAAAAAAACAATGGTAATTAAATACCACCAAAAGAAATCTTCATTTGTGGGAAAAAAAGGACAAAAATTTCAATTGGGTACAGTGTTGTATGACTGAGTAATTGTCATTTAAAATGTGAGAGCACCGAAAGCTGAACATTGGTCTGGTTATTAAGGGGGTTTAAGTGCCCAGTGGTCAAGTGGTTACATGATCACAGACAAGGGATTGTCAAGTAAAGGGAATAGGGAAATGGGCACAAAAAAATGAATAGTAGCATTAATCAGAGAGAGAGAGTCCTTCTTTTAATGTGACTTTGAATGTGGCATTAGATAACCACCAATCATTTTAAAGTCGTAATAAACTAAAAATTCCCTATGCAAGGTAAAGGCATAATATGATAGTATGCATCACATACTAGCACATTACAAAAGACTTACCTTGAAACAAAGCACTTCAGCGGCACCCTGTCATGGCTCCCGAGGCTTCTATCCTTACCCGATCTTCCTTCCGTGTTCATGAGTTGCGGCTGCTTGACCACTTGAGCCACAAAGCCGTCACTGCTCTGGCACAGAGCTCTAACGGAACGGAAAGGGCATGCAGTTCCTTCAGTGCACATGCACTGGTGACATCACCGACTGCTACTCACTAGAATATCTCCTAAACAGTGCAAGTTTAGGAGATATTTATTTAACCTATAGGTAAACTTAATTATAAGCCTACCTGTTAGTGAAAGTAAAAAAAAGTACAGTTTACTACCACTTTAATTACATGCTTGGGAGATACATTTAAAGCTGTATGTTTTGTTTTGGAACAGTACAATTCTCCTGAAAGCATCAGCAACACCACATGCTAGAATTACATACTTTGCACATGTAAACCCTGGAGAATAAAAAAACTGGTAGTTTACATTTTTTATGTCAAACAATATTAATGCAATTTCTTGGTGTTGGGTCTAGGTCACAATATTATGTCATGTACCTCATCCATGAATTAGTATATTTGGAATAGATATGTGATGGGATAATAGCAGCGCCAAAGTTATGAAAAAGGGTAAACCAGAACATAACACTTACAAAGTTTATTTAATACATAATTAAAACACAGGCTCAAAGACCCACTCGACTCCAGACTTGGCAAAAGCCTTTAGAGATTTTTACTATGCGCTTTACAACCTGGACTCAACCTCGCCATCTTCTCCAAGTTTGATGACGGTGTCAGATATGACTCATTACAGTAAATCTCCCCACACTTAATGTAGAGGAAAAAAACACACTATCCCAACCTATTTCAGTGGAAGAATTTTTTTGCTGCTATAGCCTCTATAAAACCGGGAAAGACCCCCAGCCCGGATGGTTTCACCTACTATAAGACCTATGAATTTATCCTTGCTCCCCATTTTACTAAGGGCTTTAATGCCATTACTGAAGACATTGGCCCAGATTCACAAAGCACTTACGCTGACGTATAACAAATTACGCTAACGTAAGTGCAAATGTGCGCCGTTGTATCTGTGCGCCAGACCCACAAACAGACATGCGCCTAAAACCAGGCTACACCCCGCCTCCGTAGCTTGCTCACGCCGGCGTAGGGTGGGCGCACATTTAGGCTGGGCGCATGGTGCCGCTCCCATTGATTAGCCATTCAAACATGCAAATGAGGAAAATATGGCTATTTATGAACTTGCGTGTGCCCAGCGTATGCTACGCGAGTTGCGCGTAAGTTGTATGTCCGGTGTAAAGTTATTCCCCATAAAGGAGGTGCAACCCGGCAACAGACATGCACAGGTTTGCACCAGGGAACACAAGCCGGCGTATTGTGAGTTGGACGTGTGTCTGGCTGGGCGTACATTATGTTCACAGCGTACGCAGTGATCCGGCGTAGCTTAGGCAGTTTTGCCGGCATGGTTGTGAGCAGGCGCATGGGGTTGCGTCCACGTCAAGGCGCATTTGCAGTTCATGATGTGTACCTGTCTGGCGCTCGGCCCATCATTTGCATGGGGTCACGCCTCATTTGTATGGGTTCACGCCCACTTCCACCTATGCCGATGTGCGCCTTCGAAACCCACGCCACGCTGGCGCAGCGTTGGGAGCACTGGCTTGCTGAATGCAATGCTTGCCTCTCTGCGCTGTGTTTGCTCTATGGTGGCATAATGTGCGCCCTGCTCTCTGTGAATCTGGGCCAAAGAGTTTCCACCAGACCTGTTGCGTGGTAGCATATTGGTCAGCCCCAAGCCAGGGAAAGATCCCTTACTGTGCGCAAGTTACAGACCTAGGTCACTTTTGAACTGTGATGTAAAACTTTTTACTAAAATCCTTGCTACAAGATTGACCACTCTGTTGCCACACATTATCTCGTTGAATCAGGTGGGCTTAATCCAAACATGGGAGGCCCGAGATAACACCATTCGGACCCTTAACATCATCGACAAAGTAAAGCGATCCCACACCCCCTGTTACTCCAATCTACCGATGCCAAAAAGGCGTTTGATAGGGTAAACTGGAACTTTCTCCATGAAGCTTTAAGACAAGTGGGATTTGCGACACCAATGTTGTCATGGGTCTCTGCTTTATTTTCCAATCCCTCTGCTACTGTCCGTGTAAATGGGTTAGACTCGGACCCAATAATGAATGGCACCAGGCAGGGCTGTCCTCTGTTGCCATTACTTTTTGTACTTACACTAGAACCGTTCCTCCAGCACGTCAGACATAATGGTTCATGGTGTGCTATCTGGGAATTACCACCACAAGGATGCAGCTTATGCCAACAACCTCCTGCTTTATGTCACTAGCCCCTTTATTTCTTTACCTTCCCTATTAGTAGAGTTGAAACAATACTGTTTGTTATCTAACTTCAAATATCAAAGGCCTTACATATATCTCTTCCAGTTACTGTGGTCGACAGTCTATGCCCCTATTTCCCTTTTAAATGGGCCACACAGTTTAAACAATATTTGGGGACTAAAATTCGGGCAAACATTAATGCAATCTTTTCCCTGAACTTCCAACCTTTCCTGTGACCTTAAGAAATGCGAGTCACTACCCTTATCATGGTTTGGCCAATGCAACGTATTGAAGATGAATGTTATGCCCAGGTTGCTATACTTGCTGCAGGCCTTACCACTTAAGCTGCCTCGAGCTTTCTTTCACTCTGCATTCAGCTTTTAGCTTTCATACAGTTTGTGTGACATGGTAAACACCCCCGCCTCAGCAGATATCTGTTACTTTGGCTCCAAATAAAAAGGTGGCATAGGCTTTCCTGACCCAGCGCTATACATGGCAGTCCAGATGACTAGAGTAAAGGACTGGTGTAGACACCAGAATCCTAAACTATGGGTCATGTTGGAGCAGGAAGTGGGGGGGTGCACCACTTGTAGGGCTGCCATTGGCAGGTAAACAATATGTATCTCACCTTACCAGTCACCCACTACTAGGCCATGTATTAGCCAAAATAGCTAGATTTTTTAAACTGGCTTCATTGCTACGTGGACTTTGTTCCCCAGTTCGTCCACTTATTTTTTTTTCTTTTTGCCTCAATGGAGGGCACTCCAGTTGTCCCATTTCTTGCAATCTTTACCTAAACATACCCAAACATACACTGTTCCCTAGAGAATTGCATGCATTCAAATAGCTATGTTTGGGAAAGGACCCAATTCAACAATCTCTTTCTACTTCTTACAAACACCTTCTGGAACTTAATGCCTGCTCTGACCCCTCCTTCCTTACAGGCACATAAATCTTCCCTGTGCAGTAGATACTAGGAAACCACATACAAGATACTGACACGTTGTTATAGAACTCCATTGGTCCTTGCCAAGTTGTTTCCTCAACAAAGTGATCAATGTTGGAGATGTGGCTTGTCTAAAGGCACTCTCTTACACATTTTCTGTGAGTGTCCTGAGCTTTGCACTTTCAGGCATCCTGTGCTATGACTTATCCACAAATTTACCGACCTTTCCCTACAGTATGACCCAGCTGCAATACTGTTTAATCTCACACCACTATCAAAGAAGCATTACCACAAATCTTTACCTAAGCACCTGTTAAACGCAGCTCGAGCTTGCATCCCTGGTATGTGGAAACAGTGATCTGCCCCAACAGTCACACAATGGCTCGCAAGGATAAATGATATTGAGCAACTGGAAGACCTTACCTTGGCTCTTCATGACAATACCAAGGAACACACGACCAGATGGTTCTACTGGAATCTCTTTCACTTCTCTGATGAATACCAGCAATACATTTAATCCAAACAGTGTCTGGGCCCTTGCTCTTCATTGCGTCATGGTCTAGACCTACTTTTCTCAGGCTCCCTAAGCGGTGACTTTCTCTCACTAAACCCCCCCCCCCCATTTTTTTCCCTCCTCTTCCTTCCCAGTTCTCCTCTATTCTTTATTTTTTTATTCTCTCTCTGTAATATGCTAACAGGGAAAAATACTTTTGGATATTCACAGATTAAGTCACATATAGGCTTGTCTGACTTTGTACATTTATATATACTATGCTTGGCGGTCTCCCGGGAATATGATCTTTTTTTGCTCTTGCTGGTGACTTGCCAAACAAACTTGTTGCAAACTGAAAAAGTGTCAACTAGAATTTGTGCTTCAAGTGCTCTGCAAGTGTACAACTTGCTAGTGAAAATGTCTAGCAGGTTAACAGACTAACAATTCAACACTGCCACAAATTTGTGGCAAGTTATCCTTGCTATCTGGGATGTCGAATAAGTAATGTGGTACATGTAACAGAATGACCCATGACACCCAGAGACTTTTGGAGGATGAGGGGTACTCCTGTGCCAGCGTCACTAATGACTCTTGTGTCTAGGGTCACCCTGTGTCCCTTTTGGGCATAGGGGGACTGGGAAATATTAATTATAAATTACATGAGATGTGACTGATAACTGATAATTCATATTGCAGGATATCTTGAGATATTCAAGTGATTTCATGCTGACCCACAACCGGTCAATAATGACTCATTCCTCTGTGTAGCACAGGCTGTTGAGATGGTAATTGGGTCTGGACTGGGGTAAGGTGGATTTGAGCTTGGTAGACAGCCTGGCTCCTGAAAGACCTTTCATTAAGTATGCTAATACTGTTTTATGTGTGGAATGTGACTTCTCAGCTATAGTAATTAGGTCATGTTAACTCAGTGCCAAAACGTCTGTCATAGAAATGTGTATTCTGCGGAATAATCTGTGGAATAATTAGCTCAACGGGATGTCATTGTCTAAGAGAGTGTGTATTGAAGTGATGTGTGGGTGGAAAGTTCTTTGTTCCTTTGATTACTGAAACATGTTGTACTGTGGAGTGTCAGATAAGCTGTAGTGACTGATGGAAGGGAGATCGTAAACGGTGGTGAGCGTTACAGTACACTTTTCCAACAGTTGCCGCCAGTATACTCAAGCATTTTTGTGACTTATATTTGAGATTGAACGTGGCTAATTCTGCATGCATGACACATGAAAGTGTGCTTGAAATGTTTGTGATTGAGCACTATACAGCAGGAGTGCTTGATATATAACTTACTAGCTGTTAGTTCCATGTGGGATATTTATCTTCTCATAAGCTGTAGAAAAGAGGACTGGAGATTTACATCTTCCTAGGAAGGACCAGTTCAAACACCATGTTACTGTAAATACATTGGCAGTCTATATGCAGTTGCATCTCACTTCTGGACACAACGGTTGTGCAGTCTTGCATGCCTGTTGGGAGTATGTTTGATTGTATCCAGGGCTTTTTTACTCAGTTCCACCACCTCTGGCTCAGACCCTTTGATGTCTGCTCACCACAATGGAATGCTAGTCAGAACTCATAACTCCAAATTTTAAATAAACAATTAATTATAAAATAAAATACCAAAATGTGTGGATGTTAACACATTTTTTTTCCTTTTATAGGTCTTGACTCGTGCCGTTTTTTGGACCGTTAACCATTTACACCAATCACAGGTTAGTACATTAAAACTGCCAAAAACTGGTTAAGTCTGTCAGCATTCCATGTGTGTTGGGCGGGGACATTTCATACCCCTCCCTTCACATTTATCACTTGTAAACAAAGTCTGGTTTCTGTTTTTACAAGTGACTGCTCTGCGCTCTGTAAATATGTAATGCAATCCTGGTATTTAATGCCCCTTTAATACCCTCCTACTGTTCTTGAAATGCGACTGACCACACCCACTATTTGATGTGATTTGGAGGGTGTGTGTAGTAGGAGGGGTTTGTGGGGTCGTGGTTAAGTTCCAGCACCTATTGTTTGAGGGAAAAAAAGCCCTGATTATATCATATGCTGCAAAGTTGCTTATACACTGGGTTACTATCATATGTGACATACAGTATGTGGCTGATGAGCATACAATAGTTCATTGTTTCAGCGGTCCATATGTGTTTTAAATGAGAGAATAAAATGTATAGTTTATTAGGCACATGGGTCTCTTCAATATATTTTTAATTTGTGTACAGTGGTATAACCTGTGGTATAAGTCTATAGTTTGTTAATATGTTATATGAAATTTAGTGTTTTGTATGATTCTTTGAACACTAGAAAAATCTGTTATGAGTATGTTTAAGAGAATAAAAAATAACAAATAATTTGTTTGTTTAGCAAGCTGCTTTGTTGAACACTTCTGTTGATAGAGGTTTTTAACCAGTTTTTATGACTGTGTGCCCACCACAGCTCCATGTTCTTGTTCAAATGCCACGTACACACCATCACTTTATGTGATGAAAAAAAAAACATTTTTAAAAACGTCAATTTAAATGACCGTGTGTGGGGGAAAACGTTGTTTTATGTCTTGAGAAAAAAGTAAAAAAAAAATTGAAGCATGCTTCAATTTTATGTGTCGTTTTTCAAAACGTTGTTTTTTACTTCACAGAAATTGACCGTGTGTAGCAAAAAACGACGTTTAAAACAACGTTTTTACACCCGCGCATGCCCAGAAGCTAGTTATGAAGTGAGCTTCAATGGAAAAACGTGGTGAACGTAACCTCGCTTTGCTAGAGCATTGTGAAAAAACAATGGTGTGTAGGCAACTTCGTCTTTGAAAATTGAAGTTTCAAAAACTTTGTTTTTTACTTCACAGAAAATTTCGTTTTTTTTCATCACATAAAGTGATGGTGTGTATGCGCCATTAGTTGATAAGGAGTGGAACCTTCTGCTGTTGAAACCCAATATCTTCAATATTTGACATATTGTGCACTCAGACATACCCTTGGCCCAACACTGTTGTGAACAAAAATTACTTCAACACTTTTTTCATTAATTTTATTAATATTATTTGTTTTATTAATCTTTTATTAAGAAAACATTTGCAGTCTCACAACTTCTGCTCACTTAATGTTTTTTTTGTCCTCTTCTCTATAGATTCTGGAGACTACAGAGAATCAAAAGTTAAGGAAATCATCAGTTTCCAAGATGCTGTAAACATGTTTGACACGTTCAACAATCATACCACAGCGAAAATTGCATCTTTGCGAATCAGCTCAGCGAAGCTGGCCCCCCTACAATCAGCACAAATAAAAACTCAAGTGTGTTTCTTTAGTGCTACGTTTGTGCTGTTTTGTGCCGCAAAAATTTACGTTTGTGCTGCTTTTATTTTGAAGATATTAGCAATTGTTTTTTCCAGACTATGACATCACACAGCCCCCCTACAACAGCCAAATGGCACAAAACTGGTCTCGTTGGTTAGTGCTACGTTTGTGCTGTTTTGTGCTGCTATTATTTCCGTTCTATCTTTTATCGTTTTTGTGTTATTAATGATTTATTAAAGGTCACCAAAGGTCACACAGCCCCCCTACAACGCCCAAATGACACAAAACTGGTCTCGTTGGTTAGTGCTACGTTTGTGCTGTTTTGTGCTGCAAATTTTTTTATTTGTGCTGTTATGGTTTTAAAGTTATAACAGTTTATTTATTTTTTTTCAAACCCCAGTCACTTTGCCCACCTTACAATCAGCACAAATAAAAACTCAAGTGTGTTTCTTTAGTGCTATGTTTGTGCTGTTTTGTGCTGTTTAAATCTCCTTTCTATCTTTTATCGTTTTTGCGTTATTAATGACTTATTAAAGGTCACCAAAGGTCACACAGCCCCCCTACAACCCCAAAATGACACAACAATGGTCTTGTTGGTTAGTGCTACATTTGTGCTGTTTTGTGCTGCTATTATTTATGTTCTATCTTTTATCGTTTTTGTGTTATAAATGATTTATTAAAGGTCACCAAAGGTCACACAGCCCCCCTACAACGCCCAAATGACACAAAACTGGTCTCGTTGTTTAGTGCTACGTTTGTGCTGTTTTGTGCTGCTATTATTTCCGTTCTATCTTTTATCGTTTTTGCATTATTAATGATTTATTAAAGGTCACCAAAGGTCACACAGCCCCCCTACAACCCCAAAATGACACAAAAATGGTCTCGTTGGTTAGTGCTACGTTTGTGCTGTTTTGTGCTGCTATTATTTCTGTTCTATCTTTTATCGTTTTTGTGTTATTAATGATTTATTAAAGGTCACCAAAGGTCACACAGCCCCCCTACAACGCCCAAATGACACAAAACTGGTCTCGTTGGTTAGTGCTACGTTTGTGCTGTTTTGTGCTGCAACTTTTTTTATTTGTGCTGTTATGGTTTTAAAGTTATAACAGTTTATTTATTTTTTCAAACCCCACTCACTTTGCCCACCTTACAATCAGCACAAATAAAAACTCAAGTGTGTTTCTTTAGTGCTATGTTTGTGGTGTTTTGTGCTGTTTAAATTTCCTTTCTATCTTTTATCGTTTTTGCGTTATTAATGGCTTATTAAAGGTCACCAAAGGTCACACAGCCCCCCTACAACGCCCAAATGACACACAACTGGTCTCGTTGGTTAGTGCTACGTTTGTGCTGTTTTGTGCTGCTATTATTTCCGTTCTATCTTTTATCGTTTTTGCATTATTAATGATTTATTAAAGGTCACCAAAGGTCACACAGCCCCCCTACAACCCCAAAATGACACAAAAATGGTCTCGTTGGTTAGTGCTACGTTTGTGCTGCTATTATTTCTGTTCTATCTTTTATCGTTTTTGCGTTATTAATGATTTATTAAAGGTCACCAAAGGTCACACAGCCCCCCTACAACGCCCAAATGACACAAAACTGGTCTCGTTGGTTAGTGCTACGTTTGTGCTGTTTTGTGCTGCAAATTTTTTTATTTGTGCTGTTATGGTTTTAAAGTTATAACAGTTTATTTATTTTTTTCAAACCCCACTCACTTTGCCCACCTTACAATCAGCTCAAATAAAAACTCAAGTGTGTTTCTTTAGTGCTATGTTTGTGCTGTTTAAATTTCCTTTCTATCTTTTATCGTTTTTGCGTTATTAATAATTTATTAAAGGTCACCAAAGGTCACACAGCCCCCTACAACGCCCAAATGACACAACACTGGTCTTGTTGGTTAGTGCTACATTTGTGCTGGTTTGTGCTGCTAAAAATTTTATTTGTGCTGTTATGGTTTTTAAGTTATAACAGTTTTTTTGTTTTTTCAAACCCCACTCACTTTGTCCCCCCCTACAATCAGCACAAATAAAAACTCAAGTGTGTTTCTTTAGTGCTGCGTTTGTGCTGTTTACATTTTCTTTCTATCTTTTATCGTTAAGGTCACCAAAGGTCACTCAGCCCCCCACAACACCCAAATTACACAAAACTGGTCTCGTTGGTTAGTGCTACGTTTGTGCTGTTTTGTGCTGCTAAAATGTATGTTCTATCTTGTATTGTTTTTGTGTTATTAATGATTTATTAAAGGTCACACAGCCCCCCTACCACCCCGAAAGGACACAAAACTGGTGCTACGTTTGTGCTGGTCTGTGCTGCTAAAAATTTTAGTTGTGCTGTTATGGTTTTTAAGACATAACAGTTTTTTTGTTCTTTTCAAACCCCACTCACTTTGCCCCCCCCCCGTACAATCTGCACAAATAAAAACTCAAATGTTTTAGTGCTATGTTTGTGCTGCTAATATTTTTATTTGTGCTGCTATGGTTTTTAAGATATAGCAGCTTGTTTTTATTTGATAACAACCCACTCACCTTGCACCCCATGTTATTAAATCTTAAAAACAAACATACTATTTGTTAATGCTACGTTTGTGCTTTTTTGTGCCATAAAAATACAAATTTGTGCTGCTTTTATTTTTAAGATATAAGCAATTTGTTTTTTCCCAGACAATGACATCACCCTGCCCTCCTGTCCCATACCTGGTTAGACAGCAGCAATTGGAGCACAGCGAGGTATGGGTGCCTGTGATCTGTCCAGTAGACTGCGTGGTGGCAGCAGAACCGGCTGGTGGCATATAAGCTGGCACTGAGCTTGGCTGGCAGCATACTGTGGGTAAGCAGCTGGAAGCAGGAGACAGGTGAGACCTTGCTGGACTGAAGAGCTGTAGCAGGCTTGATGAGCAGGATGCAGGGTCAGATGAGCCGGGTCCATAATGGTCGGACAGATCAGGCATAGACGGCAGACAACAGGATAGTCGGGTCACAAGCCAAATCAGCAACGGGAGTTAGATCAGGCAAGAACAGAAGGCAGAATCCAGAGACAAGCCATTGTCAGGGCAGGTAGCAGTCAAACTCCGTTTTGTTTGTTTGTTTTTAAGATTTAATAACATGGGGTGCAAAGTGAGTGGGTTGTTATCAAATAAAAACAAGCTGCTATATTTTAAAAACCATAACAGCACAAATAAAAACATTAGCAGCACAAACATAGCACTAAAACATTTGAGTTTTTATTTGTGCAGATTGTACGGGGGGGGGGGGGGCAAAGGGGGGGGGGTTTGAAAAGAACAAAAAAACTGTTGTAACTTAAAAACCATAACAGCACAACTAAAAATGTTAGCAGCACAGACCAGCACAAATGTAGCACTAACCAACGAGACCAGTTTTGTGTCCTTTCCGGGTGGTAGGGGGGCTGAGTGAGCTTTGGTGACCTTTAATAAATCATTAATAACACAAAAACAATAAAAGATAGAACATAAATTTTAGCAGCACAACACAGCACAAACGTAGCACTAACCAACGAGACCAGTTTTGTGTCATTTGGGTGTTGTGGGTGGTTGAGTGACCTTTGGTGACCTTAACGATAAAAGATAGAAAGAAAATTTAAATAGCACAGCACAAAACAGCACAAACGTAGCACTAACCAACGAGACCAGTTTCGTGTCATTTGGGCGTTGTAGGGGGGCTGTGTGACCTTTGGTGACCTTTAATAAGTCATTAATAACGCGAAAACGATAAAAGATAGAACGGAAATAATAGCAGCACAAAACAGCACAAATGTAGCACTAACCAACGAGACCAGTTTTGTGCCATTTGGCTGTTGTAGGGGGGCTGTGTGATGTCATAGTCTGGAAAAAACAATTGCTAATATCTTCAAAATAAAAGCAGCACAAACGTAAATTTTTGCGGCACAAAACAGCACAAATGTAGCACTAAAGAAACACACTTGAGTTTTTATTTGTGCTGATTGTAGGGGGGCCAGCTTCGCTGAGCTTTGCGAATCCCATGGAATAATGGTTACCTGTGTCATAAGGTATAGCCAATTAAGTGACCACTTTGTGTATATTTAAACAGTGTAGTGTAAGTTGCTGTGTTATGGCCGACTTTGCTTTCTTTTGCTTTTGTTTTTTTCTGTGGAGAGGTTATTTTGCATGTATGTGCATGTGTAGGATTTTTTTTTTTCAGTTACAGTATAAATATAAAGATATTATTGACTAGCCTCTTCATTCCACAGGTGGTCTTCTGCTAATCTTATTCATGCCCACAATTTTAGAACTCCTGATGAATTTAAGTAATTTCCGGCCCTCTGCGACTCCCATGATATCCCTAAAATTTTTGAAATTTTCCGTTATCTTCAAATTACGCATTTCTTTGCCTCCTGCCTCCGGGAACATTTGAACGCACATGTAAAACAGACCCTCATGCTTGTGGCTTAACCTCCAGCATATATACCCAACTTATGGACTCTCCCTACCCTACCCCCATACCCTATGCAACTAAGTGGGAAAGAGAGCTGGGTCTCCATCTTGACACCAATGTTTGGACGGAGATCTGGGAAGCTACCAAGTCAGCGTCACAAAATACAAGGTTCTTATGCATTGGTATCTGGTCCCTGCCCGGTTCGCAAAATTCCACCCCACCTACCCTCCCAAATGCCTTTGAGGCTGCCCAGAGGCCGGTACACATCTCCACATCTGGTGGACTTACCCACTTGCCCAAACATTCTGGACAAAAGTTTTCAAAAATCTTTCAACATTGTTCAAAGGGCCGCTGGACTCTAATCCTGCCACAGCCCTACTTCATAAAAAGCCCCCTAAAGTGACCCACCCACAATTTAAACTCCTCTTGCAGGTTACTACTGTGGCAAAACAAACCATTATGAAGGCCTGGAAATCTCCACACCTTAGTATCACAGAAACCAAAAATAGGGTCACCAGGGCCATGATCCATGCTAAAGTGAAAGCTACTCTCCTAGAGTAAAAAAGTAAAAAAAATCAACACTTTTGGAAACCTTGGGTAGATCACTACCTCCCACCTGTCTTCGACCAATCACTACTGTACCCTTAATCTCCCTTACTCACTTACTCCTCCATTCCCTCCGTCTTCTTCAGGTGACACAGTCTTAGGCCTCATATACACTGCTGCTGGTAAACGCGCATTTAGGAGCAGTTGGGCATTTTTTTCAACTGCTCCTGAACTCTCCTCCATGTTATCTTATCAGTACACTGGTTCATTTATAATCGTTTGTAGGCAGTTGTGTTTAGAGGCTTTTTCTTGAACCCCAAAAAATGTGTTCAGAAGCTGTGTTTAGAGGCAGTTGAAGCACCAAACGCAGCTAAACACAGCAACTTGTTCGTTTACAGAGGTTTTTCATTTTAACATTTTTTTTTAAATGCTTCTAAACGCAAATGCGGCTAAACGCAGCTAAATGTGGCATGTAAACGCGTCTAAGCAGCTTTTTTTAGACACTGTTTTTTTTTGCTGTCAAGTTACATTTTTTAGGAGAGGTTGAACAACGTCCCATGTACAGGAAGCCTAGTCCAACACTGATTACCCAAACCGGAGATAACCCATCCATACAAGAGCATGCATAACATGTCAGCACCACCTATCGCTACACAATCTTTACTCCGCGCATTCTCTCTAAAAATAGCTAATGTTGTTCTCCCAAATTGTCTAGGTCGATACCTCTACCTAAATACCCCACGTTTTGCTTTGTTGTAGGCTTGGCATAATAGGGATCTACTATATCCTCTAGATCAGTGGTTCTCAACCTTCTAGTACTGTGACCCTTTGATAACATTTTCCAAGTTGTGGGGACCCCTAACAGTAAAATTATTTCCGTAGTGTGGGTTGTCAGAACCCAAGGCAAGACAAGGATTTTCTGCCCCTAACCCATGGATATTTAGCGCTCCCTGAGTCCCTTCCACTAGTACAGTATTAAAAAAACCTTATGGTACATTTTAGGATATACCACTCTCTCTTTGTTCTCCTTTCTTTCCCTTTTATCCCTCTCACCTATGCCAAAATCTGAGGTCTCCTCCTACATCACATCTCTCACCAGTTCGCTGACCTCAAGTCTCTGTCCCCCAGCCCCACTGTAAACTGAATGGGCGGCTGCGATGAGGCTGAGTGGGTGGCCACAGGCTCCAGGGACAGCCCAGCTGGGCGGTTGCAAAAAGGCTGGGAGAGCGGTGGGAGCTTCAGGAACAGCCCAGAATTCGGTGACCTCTGGCAAATCATGATTTATTAAATTTGTCCAACGACTCCCTGGTGTCTGTCCACACGATGAAAACATTGTCAATGTAGTGCATCCAACACAGGATATGATTGGTATAATTGGACAAAAGGTCACTGATGAACAGGTTTCTCTCCCACCCCCCAGATACAGGTTGTTGTAGGCCAATGCACAACAAGTGCCCATGGCCACCCCCTGTATCTTGAGGTAGTGGGAGTCCTTAAAACTAAACCAATTGTGAGTAAGTATAAACCAAAGAAGTTTCAGAATAAATTTGTTAAATTTCCAACAATGATAAATTTGTTGAATTTCCAAAGATGATGATCCTCCTCATATAGGAATGTATGAATCGTCACCGACTCCCTGGTTGTGCGGGATGCTGGAAAAAAGTGCCGCCACATCCAAAGTCACAAGCAGGGAGTCGGGAGGAACGACCATCCCTTCAATTTGCTTGAGGAGATCCAGTGTATCTTTTGTATACAATGGCAAGGCTATGACATGCAACATTACCACAAAATCCACAAGTCTACTGGTTTTCTCTGTAAGAGATCCAATACCCCAAATTATTGGTCTCCCAGGGGGCGACTAAGGATTCTTATGCACTTTAGGTAGCACATAGAATATCTCCACCCTGGAAGACTGAACAGTCAGGTAATCATACAAGTCTTGATCAATAAGTCCCCCTGAGTAAGCATCATCAATAATCTGCATTTTTTTAAAAAAAGGTATGTGGCGGTACCAATGAGGATTGGATAGAATATTAAGATACATATTTTCATAATTAAGTTTGATCATTAGCACAACATTCCTGCCTTTATCTGCAGATTTAATTAGTAAGGATAGTCAGGATAGTTCTGTAGTTTCAAAATAGTCTATCGCTGTGTCTGTGTCAAATTACCTGCCCTAGGAGTGGCATCAAGTTTTTTGATGTCGCTAACTACATTCCATAAAAAAGCCAAAGCCTGGGGATTAGTGGTGAGATCAGGAAAGTTTTTAGATTTTAATTTAAACTTGTTAAGGGGGGAGTAAAGGTGTAGCAGGTAGTGCAATGTTAGAAGTATCAGTGTCCTCATTCTCATCCAGTAGTAACATCAGATCTCGGAGGGCTCTAACGTCCTCCTTCTTAAAATGTTTAATACTATCTGAAAGCTCTTGTTTTTGTTTGGACCGTAAACGATCCTTGTCGAACATGAATTTGTATGTAAGATTTCTGATAAACATGTGGACATCTTTAATTAATTAATATGTGTCTACTTTTTGAGATAGACAGAAGCTCAAACCAAGTTTGAGCACAAGTTTTTCTTACCTTGTGAAATGATAGGGGGTAAGATTGAGTATATCCAATTCTAAGTTTGGGACAGATCTACCCATATATGGTGACAAAGAACCATGTCTGATGCATTTCAATGACGTGATGGTGCAAGATAAGTACAATGTGCAGAAATGACCTTGACTAAAGACTGGGTGGACCCCAAGCATGCAGTGGTCAAGGCTGCCTTGCAGCAGGCAGAGTTAAAGTATCCAAGTAGGGGTCAGGACAGGAGGCAATCAGAATAATTTCTGTTATCCAAGCAAGGGCTTAGTCAACAGAGAATTCAATAGTGTAATCCATTTCCAGGTAAGGTCAGTCAGTGCAGGCATCAAACAGTAAAATAAATGAATCCATGCGAGGGGTCAAGTAGCAGTAGTAATATACAGTAGAGTAAGGCACAAGAAGCTGAATGATATTACAAGCACAAATCCATGAGAATCATACTCAAATAAAGCGGCAGCCAATCAGAGGGGAAGGATGAAGAACAGGCAGTGCCAAACCAGGAGCATGCCTCCTTTCACCAGGCAGCAAAAGTGGGGAGACAATGCTGTCAGTGCAGAACCCATTACTTGTCAGTTTAGAGGAGACAACGATACTTGGGTGGACTGTTTGCAGCAAAGAAACATGAAACAAGTTGGTTAACCTCATGGGGGAAGGCATTTAGAAGGCCTCCTCTGTTCTTAATCTTATGCATATATTGAGTAACAGAGTACAGAATGAGTCTAGATCGAAGTGTGCTAGGCTGGGAAGCTGATCAGAAGGCTGTTTGATCCATCCATCGCGAAGCTTGGACTATACACTAGATGAGTCTATACATCTGATCACCTCATGCTTATCATGATCTCCTATAATTTAGAGATCATAGGGATCTGGTAAGAGGCACATTTAACAACTTGCCGACCGGCTCACGCCAATATACTTTGGCAGAATGGCACAGCTGGGCAAAACAACGTATACGTATGCTGTTCCCTTTAAGACCCGAAGCATGTGGCCGGCACAGGGATTTGTGCGTGTAAACAGGGGAGACAAGACATATTGCTTGTTCCTTCCCAGGTCAGTCCTATCCCCATTCCGTTAGAAACACTAACTAGGGAACACATTTAACCCCTTGATCGCCCCCTAGTGTTACTCCTCTCCTACCAGTGACATTTACACAATAATCAGTGAATTTTTATAGAACTGATCACTGAATAAATGTCAATGGTCCCATAAATAAGTCAAACATGTCTGATCTGCCCGCCGCAATGTCGCAGTACCACTAAAAATTGCTGATCACTGCCATTACTAGTAAAATAATAAAAAAGCCATAAAAATGCCATAAATCTTTCCCATAGTTTGCAGATGCTATAACTGTTGCGCAAACCAATCGCTTATTGAGATTTTTTTTTTCCAGCAATATGTAGAAGAATATATATTGGCCTAAACTGATGAAGAAGTTACACCGCCGCAATTTTTCATCGCAAGTGCCTGATTCACCAAGCCTCCGGCAAGGCGGGCCAATTTAAATGGGCGTGTGCCATTTAAATTAAGCGTGCTCCCGCGCCAGACCTACCGCGCATGCTCCGTTTCCAAACTCCCGCCGTGCTTTGCGCGCCGTGACGTCATTTTTTCTAACGGCGACGCGCGTATCGTAATTCCGTATTCCCGGACGGCTTGCGCAAACGACGTTATTTTTTAAATTTCGACGCGGGAACGACGGCCATACTTTATACAGCAATAAGATTGCTGTGTAAAGTTAAGGCACCTAAAATGACGACTAACTTTGCGACGGGAAACTAGACTAGCGGCGACGTAGCGAACGCGAAAAACCGTCGGGAATCGCTGTAACTCCTAATTTGCATACCCGACGCTGGTTTACGACGCAAACTCCCCCCAGCGGCAGCCGCGGTATTGCATCTTAAGATCCGAAAGTGTAAAAGAATTATACCTGTCGGATCTTATGGCTATCTATGCGTAACTGATTCTATGAATCAGTCGCATAGATAGAAACAGGGATACGACGACGTATCAGGAGAAACGCCGTCGTATCCCTTTTGTGAATCTGGCCCTTTGTTTTTAGACAGTAGACAGATTCCAATCCAGGCGAGAAGAGGAGAGGAGAGTGGAACGTGCACTGCACTTAAGGATTTGTATACCAAACTAGACCTGTTGTGGTCTTTGTTTAAGGTGAGCAGCTAGAGCACACCCTCCTGGTGGATGCCTGGATGGAGGGAACAATTATGTTCACAACTTTCAAGAACTTTTTTTTAGCATGTGATCTTCACATTTCATTACTCTTTGATGCACATGCACGTTATTATTTGGGACTTATTTTATTGTTTTTTTTATGCAAAATCAGATGAATACCTGCTTTTGATTCAAGCACTTTTATCACTGTTTTACATATTATCACATATTGTATTTGTTTATTAAGTTAGGGATAGTCATTTATGCATATTTGTCTTTTTGCTGTTTAGTTTCTTGAATTAGTGCATTTTATCACTGCTTTACATAATTATCGCATATTACTGCAATTTTTGTTTTGTGGGGTCTTTTTTTGTATAATTTGTATTGTTTTGAGTGTTCTTTTTCATATCATAAATGTTCTTGTTTATGTATTGTTAAATGTTCACCCTAATAAAAATAAAAATAAAAAACTAAGATGTAATCCAGTGTATTGATTTTATTCAAATATTTTAATAAATGTTTTTATAAAGATCAGTTTTGTCTTAATGCACTATTCAGTGAACTGAGGTACATGTTTTAGGGAAATTGTAAAATATAGGCCAAAAAAGCTGAACTACAAATATTTCAATGATAGTTTTTTTGTTTTCCTACTTCAGCCACTTTGGCTTAAATTTCTGGCAATTCACCTCTCTTCACTTAGTGAATAGACCCAATAAAATGAGAAACTAAAGCCTCGTACACACAAACTAATTTTCCGAACGGAATTGTGTGATGACAGGCTGTTGGTGGAAAATCCGACCGTTTGTATGCTCCATCGGACAATTGTTGTTGGATTTTCCGTGGACAAATGTTGGATAGCATGCTTTCAAATTTTCCGCCAACAATTGTGTGTCAGATTTTCTGAGCGTGTGTACACAAGTCCGTCAGACAAAAGTACAAAGTACAAACATGCATGCTTGGAATCAATGCTCACCAAACACAACATTAGCACAGGGTGCTACTAAAGAGCTGAAAAGCCACGTAGATTCATGTTTGTTGGCCGACAATTTTGTGCCGTTTGTATGCAAGACAAATTCCTGGCCAACACCCTTAGGGCAAAAGTCCTACTCGTTGTCCTCTGAAAATCCGATCATGTATACAAGGCTTTGGACAAACAACAAGAAAAACTAGTGCCAAAGATATTAATGGAATTAAATAAGATTGCGGAGACCTAAGTACCGATGAATCACCAGCAAAGGTGTGTGTAGCCTATTGCATTAGGATGCGCACCCCAAAAATCAAAAATACATGCGTGTGTGTGTATATTCATGTGTGTGATATATATATATATATATATATATATATATATATATATATATAGCTGTTACATATACATACATACATACAGGGATGGACTGGCCATTGGGACTACAGGGAGTTTCCCGGTGGGCCGATGACTCAGTGGGCCGGCTTCAGTGACAGCGGCCTGGAAGTTTCTCACTTCTGCCTAATCTTGTCCCATGGGGGGGGGGGCACCAAACTGATTGTTTGCCCCGGGATAAATAATGTCTAGCTTCCCCACTGGTACTGCCTATAAGAGTACCAATACCAGCCGCTCTACTCTAATAAAGTAAAATGGCTAGTGGCTAGTAAAGGGGGAGAGGTGGCTTGGGTGGCCAGGGGGGGGGGCGCTGTGGGAGAGACCTGCCAAAGTGGGCCAGTCTGGATGAAGTCCAGGGCCAAATTTTTGTCCCAGTCCAGCCCTGCATACATACATACATACATACATACATACATACACACACATACACACACACACACACACACACACATACTCTTATGGTTAAGCTGGTACAGTGAAAGAGGAGTACGGTAGCACTTCATGAATGGCAGAATTGGTCAGAGGGAGATATTTCCCATCTCACTGCCTTCACACAGAGTGATAATTATAATACGCTTGGGGTGATTAGGGTGTGCCCATGCACACCTGGCACACCCCCTGTGCATGCCTATGATCACCAGTTAATTGGCAAGAAAAAAGAAGCAAGCAGCGCAAATCTATAATCCCAATCTGGTGATAGTGAACCCACTGCTGTTAACCTAATCCCTTACTGTACACACATGAAATACATTCAATCGAACCATCATGTTTAATGATAGACTGTGTCATTGCATAAAATAATTCATCAATCATACAAAAAGTATTTGTTTCTATGTAAAAAAAAAACAAGTGCAAATGCTGTTAAAGTGCTAAAGAAAAAACGGTGTGCAGTCCATTTTGCAATCCCAGGAAAAATCCAAGAAAGTGATAATAATCTTGGATTTTTCCTGGGATTGCAAAATGGACTGCATTGATTTTGAACACAGCTTTGATACACTGGAGACGTGACACAGCAGGTTTTTCTCCAAAGGAATTTTGCTCAAACCTGTAAGGACTGTGAACTTTACCCCTATCAATGGAGGACAACAAGCATAAGCAGCTTTAGGAGGGGAGTTCCACTGAGTTTAAACTCAAGAAGTGATGGGAGTCTTAATTGACCTGCCTCTGATATCTCTATCTATCTATTCAAGACATCGGGTTATGCCGCATACACACGATCGGTTCGTCTGATGAAAACCGTCTGATGGACCGTTTTCATCAGACGAACCGATCATGTGTGGGCCCCATCGTTTTTTTATCCATCCGTGAAAAAACTAGGAACTTGTTTTAAAATTATCTGATGGTTAAAAAACCGATAGAAAAAACCCATCGTTGGTGGGCACGTCCATCGGTTAAAAATCCACGCATGCTCAGAATCAAGTCGATGCATGTTCGGAAGCATTGAAGTTCATTTTTCTCAGCACGTCGTTGTGTTTAACGTCACCGCGTTCTGACACGATCATTTTTTTAACTGATGGTGTGTAGGCAAGACTGATGAAAAAATCCATGCATGCTCAGAATCAAGTCGACGCATGCTCGGAAGCATTGAACTTCATTTTTCTCAGCACGTCTATGTGTTTTACTGTACGTCACCGCGTTCTGACACAATCAGTTTTTTAACTGATGGTGTGTAGGCAAGACTGATGAAAGTCAGCTTCATCGAAAATCTGATGAAAAAATCCATCAGACCGTTTTTATCGGATGAACCGATCGTGTGTACAGGGCATAACAGTATGTACAGCAGTCTTCCAGGGAACTTGTTTGACTGAATTACAAGTACTGATGCTCTTTTGATGGCAGTGTAATAACTGCTAATGACCCAACCCAAAATCAGCTGTCATGTCAGGAATCTATGATTGTATTTTTTACCTCTATCTAAACTCAATAGTGAAAAAATAAGTGGCACTAAATTGCACTTATGTGTATGGGCCTTCAACCAAGTGAAAGGAAAAACCTAAAAATAAAATAAAATAAAGATAACTTCATACGCGGTACACTTTAACCACTTAAGCCACGTACCATTTTGGTGGTCAAAGAGCAGGCCACTTTATTACGATTCGGCACTGCGTTGCTTTAACTGAAATTGTGCGGTCGTGCGACATGGCTCCCAAACAAAATTGACGTCCTTTTAACTTTTGCTATAGTAAATATCCCCAAAAAACATATAAAATAACACTGTTTCTCTCAGTTTAGGCTGATACGTATTCTTCTACATATTTATGGTAAAAAAAAAAAAATCACAATAAGCGTTTACTGATCGGTTTGCGCAGATGTTATAGCGTCTACAAAATAGGGGATAGTTTTATGGCATTTTTATTAATATTTTTTTTTACTAGTAATCAGCAATTTTTATCGTGACTGTGACATTATGGCGGACACATCGGACACTTTTGACACATTTTTGGGATCATTGTCATTTTTACAGCGATCAGTGCTATAAAAATGCCCTAGGGAGTGCTTCTAACTGTAGGGGGGTAAGGGCTGTGTGTGACAGGACAGTGATCACCGCTTCCGATTACAGGAAGCTGTGGTCACTGTCCTGTCACTAGGAAGACTGGGGAAATGCTTGTTTATATAATCATTTCCCCCTTCTTCCTCATTGTGACACGATCACGGGTATGCCCTTGGACCTTCTGTCAGTGAGACCCGCGGTTGGAGTCACTGAGCTTGCGGCGGCACGCACCACCGGCCGCGTGCGTGCACAATGCCGGCTTCTTAAATGGGATCCCATGAATTAGTCTGTATGACAAAACATGTCAGGGGCATGGCTAAACGGCAACCATCTGTAAACACTTCATGCTGTACACCAGATCAGAGAGTTGCGGTTCAAGCTAGAGGAGCTGATGAGAGTGATATATAAGCTGTACAGCTCGGGTCCGCCGTGACCACACTTTACACTACTACAGACGTTTTATCCAAGAGTTGTTGCTGTGATTTTACGTGCTGGCTTTGAAGTGATGTGATGTGAGTGTAATGGTTGAAGTTTTTCACATAGCGTTTTATTAAACTGGTTTTACAATATTACACTATTTGGAGCACCTTTTATTTACATGTGGAGAGATCCTATTTACATGTTTGCGGCTCAATAACGGAGATCAGCTAACCCTGTCTGTGTGGTTTGAATCAATTTTGCCAAGCAGGAGAGTGTAAGGCATAAATATCTAGTGAGTGTGTTATCCAAAGGGAGCGGAATCACTGGCACTGAGTGGTGTGGTGGAAGTTCAGAAAAGTTTACACAGGGTCAATCTTCTTTTTGGATGAATTTCATTATGCCTATGAACTTTTTATTGAATGCAGTTTATTTCACTTGTCAAAGGGTGATATTGTTACGCTGATAATTTAAATAATCACATTGTTATCATCTTTATAGCCATACTTTAAAGTGGTCCGTTGTCTTTATTTTTTTTAGGTTTTTCTTTGCACTTGGTTGGAGGTCCATACACATAAGTGCAATTTAGCGCCCCTTATTTTTTCGCTATTGAGTTTAGATAGAGGTAAAAAATACAATCACATTTCTACATCATTAAAGTGGCAGCAGGTTAGTCAGTTGTTTTTTCATAAGGTGCAGTGATGGTACTTCAAGTGTGGGTGTACGAGACTTGCTGACCATTAGCCATAAATGTCAAGAATCTGACATAATAGGATCCAAACAAATGCCAGAAAGACTTTCTCTGTGTGGTCTAGATCTAATAAGTTTGGGCTTCTGGGAAACCATACCCCTCAATAATCCCTGGCTGTTCAGTACATACAGAATCATTAAGAGGACATTACTCTTAACTTTGTTTGACTGCTACACAGTTTCATTCCATTGGAATCATTTAAATTGTGAAGCCCATTCAGTGTCACACAATTGTGGTGCTATATGCAATATTTTCTAAAAACTGTATTTAGCAGCTATATATCTGACATAGTCTGTTACATTTTAACTAGAAAAGATACAATTTCTGGGGAAATTGTGTGACGTGTTCTTGCCTTCACCAATATTCCTGACTGGAGACAGTGCCCCTGGAGATGTAAATGTGATCCAACAGTGTTAATCCATTTTAATCCATTGCCCCATCAAAAACTGCCCCATCAAAAACTACCCTATCAAAAAAGCCCCATCAAAACTGCCCCATCAAAGCTGCACTATCCTTTTTGTCCCATCCTATTGCCCCATCAAAAACTGGTTGCTATGGATGGGTTGCTATGGACTGGTTGCTATGGACTGGTTGCTATGGATGGTTGCTATGGAGGGTTGCTATGGACTGGTTGCTATGGACTGGTTGCTATGGACTGGTTGCTTTGGATGGTTGCTATGGACTGGTTGCTATGGACAGTTGCTATGGACTGGTTGCTATGAACTGGTTGCTATGGAGGGTTGCTATGGACTGGTTGCTATGGACTGGTTTCTATGGATGGTTGCTATGGAGGGTTGCTATGGAGGGTTGCTATGGACTGGCTGCTATGTACTGGCTGCTATGAACTGGTTGCTATGGACTTGTTGCTATGGACTGGTTGCTATGGACGGTTGCTATGGACTGGTTGCTTTGGACTGGTTGCTATGGACTAGTTGCTATGGACTTTTGCTATGGAGGGTTGCTATGGACTGGTTTCTATGGAGGGTTGCTATGGACTGGTTGCTATGAACTAATTGCTATGGACGGTTGCTATGGACTGGTTGCTATGGACTGGTTGCTATGGACTGGTTGCTATGGAGGGTTGCTATGGACTGGTTGCTATGGACTGGTTGCTATTGACGGTTTCTATGGACTGGTTGCTATGGACTGGTTGCTATGGATGGTTGCTATATGTAGAGTATGCAGAAGTTACGCAGAGCCCAAAAAAAACAGAGCCAAATCCCCTCAGCGTTGTGTGGGAGGAGCTATAATTCACCTCACAGATGTGTGGGAGGAGCTATAATACCCCTCACAGCTTTGTGTGAGGAGTTATAATTCACCTCAGCGTTTCCCAGGAAACCAATGTTTATATGCAGGCTCTAAGCACAGACCAGTTTTCTGCCTCTCCTGAATACTTGTCATTCTTCAAATGGTTGTATTTTAAAAACTATAAATCATACAGCGAAGATCTTTATATTGTGAGAATCACAAGACTCAGACCTACAGGTTGATGCATAGTATGTCTCTGAAATATTAAAATTGAAGGCACAGTTTAAATATTGCCCTTCAAATTTTAGGTGTCTAGACTGTAATTTCAATGGAAGTCAATGGAGGTCAATGGATGGCGTGAGTTGCAAACAAATGGTTATATTGTGAAAATGATCAGGACGATGACTTAGCCGTGGACATGTGTAGTGGCAGCAGGGATAGCTGAACATTTTGATATAAAATTTGTGTAGGTCGGCTTGAAAATGAGGGAGTGGTGGCAGTTTAGAAATCATGTCCTGATTTTTCAGTTTTTGTCATGTCACACTCTAGATTCACCATTCATTCCTATAGAACAAATTTTGCCGAAAAACAATGATATTTCACAAATTATTCAGTATATTACTCGTCTATGTAGTGTAAAAACTGTGGGAGGAGTTAGTGTATAAAATTTGGCAATAATAATAATATATATGTGAGATAACAGTAAGTGCCCTTGCTATGCAAGAACACTGAATTAGCCCCTAGAGGTTGTGATCTTTAGTGGTGTGTTATCCCTCTTCTTTTCATCAAAGCCTAGGACAATTGGTCTATTTTGGGGTTGGTAACCCTGAGGGGAATTAGGCACACATGTAGAGTACAATTAGCCCAGATGGCACAAGTATTGCTCTGTGTTCCAGACAACTCATTCACAAGACCACCCTGGCTCAGATATTTGGGTATATATGTGCTTCATGTTTAATGTGGTTACTCTAGAATCTGTGCAGCTAGGTGCTGTGTGTCAATTATTTTAAAGTGACAACGTTGTCTCTTTGATATATATTTTTAAGAATGTTATAGTAATTAGAGGGTGGATTTTCATTAGATTTTTTGCACAATTAAAGATTTTTTGGCATAAAAATACCATGGTTGGTCCTCCTTTCAACTACTTCCCCCCCCGTTTGGTTCCCTATAATTACAATTAATTATCAGCCAAGTTGCGGAGGTACCCCGTCTTTAAAAGACAAATTGGTCTCTGTTGCCACAAAATATCACTAGTCTGAGATACACCTTTTATATATATATTTATATATGTTGCTACCAGAACAACACTGGACTTCACTGAAATAGATGTTGTTTATAAAAATAAGTGCACATAGTGTTTTTTGTTCTGAACTATTTTATTAAAGTAGATATTCTCTGCTGGACTATGTAGTTTTACAACAACAACATGCAGCCACATGTTATCTTACTAAGTCACAGAGACGTTGCTGTGAAGAGACCATGGCCCGGATTCACAAAGCACTTACGCCGACGTATCTTGAGATACGCCGCGTAAGTATAACTATGCGCCGCCGTATCTATGCTCTGTGCCCTCAATCTGAGATACGCCTAAAAATAGGCTTCCTACGACCGACGTAACTTGCCTACGCCGTCGTATTGTGGGCGCATATTTACGCTGGACGCATTTGCCGCTCCCATAGATTTTCTATGTACATATGCAAATGAGGGAGATACGCCGATTCACGAACGTACTTGCGCCCGGCGCATAATATACGCGGTTTGCGTAAGTCGTACGTCCGGCGTAAAGTTATTCCCCATAAAGGGGGCGCAACCCATGTAAAGATATGGACCAGGGAACACAAGCCATCGTATCTTTTGTCGTTTACGTTGTACATGAATATGACTAGGCGTAGGTTATGTTCACGTCATAGGCAGTGATCCAGCGTATCTGTGGCCAGGTGACAAGTGCACCCTGTAGGGGTCAGGGATGCACCGCAGGGAAGTGAACCCTATAGCCGACTACTGCTGGCAGGGAGGAAGCGTAACCCAAGATCACCCAGGGCGCGGAGTCTAAGACCCAGTTTTGTATTCACCAGAGCCCTTGGTGGTAGGGATGGTCTTGGCCGCAACTGGGTCCAGGTCGCGTTCCCGGGATTCCTCAGGTCACACTCCGCAGGGAGAAGGGGGAAGCAGCCAGCAGAACAAACAGTGGTGATGGACAGGCCGAGGTCAGGGCAACAGGCAGACAAGGATAACCCGGGAACATGCAAATAGTCAGGGGCACAGGCAGACAGGGAAGTCGGGGACAAGCCAAAACGGTACACGGAAGATGATCGTAGCACTCTGCAACCAGGAACTAGCAATACACTGCAGACAGGAACTGAGCATTGGAACACTGTTGAACAGCCCTGCAGACCTGTAGAGCAAAGGTTAATATAGGCTTCCTGGGATGGACTAGGGTACAGGAAGAGGAAGTGATAAGAAGGGAGACCAGAACATGATCTGCCTCTAATGAACACATGGAGATCAGGTAGGCAGACAGAGTTGATGCATATTCATGACAGTACCCTCCCTCTTAAGGCCCCTCCCCCTCCCCAGCCTGGAGCCAGGGCTAAAGGGGAATCCCAGAAGAAACCTCCTCGACAAATGGGGCGCAAAGATCTCAGATGCAGAAATCCAAGACGCCTCCTCAGGACCAAATCCTCTCCAAAGCACAAGGTACTGAAGAATGCCTCTGCAGAGACCAGAATCCAGAACTTGAGTATCCTCATTGACCAGAACCGAAGTAGGGACAGGAGGAGAGGATTTATTGAGGACCAAAGGCCTTTTAGGAATAAGTAAGGGCATGAGAGGGTCAACAGGAATCCGAGGAGGATCAAGCAGACCCTTAAAGATGAACTGGGGATTAAGCACAGGACCATCAGACTGGGCAGAGGTCAGAGGAACCCTGAAGTCAGGTTGGTTAGAAGGTGACAGGGCACAGGAGTCAAGCTGGATAGCAGGGAAACCAGCAGAATGCA
Organism: Rana temporaria; assembly: GCF_905171775.1. Lineage (NCBI taxonomy): Eukaryota > Metazoa > Chordata > Amphibia > Anura > Ranidae > Rana > Rana temporaria. Next base: position 227,702,243 of record NC_053493.1, read on the forward strand.
GAGAGCCCTGAAAACAAGGTAGGAAACCCCATTTGGCCGAATGAGGCAATCTATCCAAAGAATGGATTGAGCCCCTTAGACAGGTTGCAGGAGGACCTGAACAAGGAAAGGTAGGAGGCTCACTGGGCATGGGCTGACCTGGCATAGCTGATGCAGAGGCCGATTGAATAGCATAGTCAGGTGTAGTGATTACCTGAATCGCATCACAAGGCGTAGTGACTGCAGAACTCGCAGACAAGTTAGCCTGGCTGTGCGTTTTAGGGACAGTCAACGGTAAACTGGAGTGAATGATCGGCTCAGGTTCACAGACGGGCTCCTCATCCAGAGTGCTATATTGGCTAGAAAGTGCATCAGCCAGACTATTGCAGGGCACATTCCGGACACCACTACATGTGGTAGGACGAGCAAAAGATTCTGGAATGGTGGCAACAGGAAGTTTCTCTTTTGGGGCAACCTTGGGTAGGCAAGACGTGGAACAGGAGGGACCCCAAGCCAGGATCTGTCCGGCAGTCCAGTCAATGTGAGGAGAATGGAGTCTTAACCAAGGAAGACCCAAAACGATAGGAGCTGAGGTTTTAGGTAGAACAAGGAAGGATATCCACTCCTGGTGAAGTGTGCCTACTGACATCTTAACAGGGACTGTCTGGAAGCGAATAGGACCCCCCGGGAGAACAGTGCCATCAATCGCCGAGACCACCAATGGTGTGGTGAGGGGCAAAAGGGTAAGTCTCATGGACGATGCGATTTCCCAGTCTATGAAATTGCCCGCGGCTCCGGAATCCAGATATGCCGAGACCGAATGAGAAGAAGCACCAAAATGAAGGGACACAGGAAGAAAAAGACGAGAAGGTGAAGGAGATATTTCTGGATCCAATACTCCACCTTCCAGATGTATTGAACCCGAGCGTTTCTCGGGGCGAAGAGGGCAAGTGTCACGAAAATGACTTTTGCCCCCACAGTATAGACACAGGCCTAGAGTTCTGCGCCTGGCACGTTCCTCAGGGGATAGTCTGGTCCGACCCAGCTGCATGGGTTCCTCAGTTGGCAAGGGATGCTCCACGGGTCGAAGAGAGGGGAGCTCAGGCTGACTAAGGGCCAAGGGATGTTTGCGTCGCTTTTCTAGGGTCCTTTCCTGAAAGCGAATATCGATCTGATTACACAAGGAGATCACTCCATCCAGATCAGTGGGGATGGTTCTTCCTGCTAGTTCATCCTTCACTCTATCAGAAAGGCCATGCAAAAAGGTTGCGACTAAGGCCTCATTGTTCCAACTCAGTTCAGCTGAGTGGATACGGAACTGAAGAGAATATTGTCCCACTGAACGGGATTCTTGGCGGAGACGTAAAAGGGCGCTGGCTGCTGAAGAGACACGAGCCGGTTCTTCAAAGATATTCCGAAAAAGTTTCAAGAAAACAGGCAGGCTAGAAACCACTGGATCATTCAATTCCCACAGAGGGGCAGCCCAGGCTAAGGCTTCCCCGGAGAGGAGAGAAATGATATAGGCTATCTTGGCCCGGTCAGACAAGAAGTACTGGGGCAGGAGCTCAAAATGAATAGTGCATTGGCTAAGGAATCCCCTGCAGGCTTTGGAGTCTCCAGAAAAACGGATTGGAGGTGATAACTTCAGTGAATGCGACTCTGCGACTGGTGCAACAGGTGCAGCTGCTGGTTGTACTTGGGGTTGCAGATTTGGGGTTCCCAGCGAGGTCTGAAGCTGATCAAAGCGGGAAGCCAGATCCTGAAGGAAACGCATCACCTGATCCTGATTAGCTTCATGCGTCTCGAGTCTGCGAACAATGCACTGTAATGGATCATCTGCGGGAAGCGGCATGTCGACCGGATTCATGCTGTTCAAACTGTCAGGTCACCTGTGGCCAGGTGACAAGTGCACCCTGTAGGGGTCAGGGATGCACCGCAGGGAAGTGAACCCTATAGCCGACTACTGCTGGCAGGGAGGAAGCGTAACCCAAGATCACCCAGGGCGCGGAGTCTAAGACCCAGTTTTGTATTCACCAGAGCCCTTGGTGGTAGGGATGGTCTTGGCCGCAACTGGGTCCAGGTCGCGTTCCCGGGATTCCTCAGGTCACACTCCGCAGGGAGAAGGGGGAAGCAGCCAGCAGAACAAACAGTGGTGATGGACAGGCCGAGGTCAGGGCAACAGGCAGACAAGGATAACCGTGGAACATGCAAATAGTCAGGGGCACAGGCAGACAGGGAAGTCGGGGACAAGCCAAAACGGTACACGGAAGATGATCGTAGCACTCTGCAACCAGGAACTAGCAATACACTGCAGACAGGAACTGAGCATTGGAACACTGTTGAACAGCCCTGCAGACCTGTAGAGCAAAGGTTAATATAGGCTTCCTGGGATGGACTAGGGTACAGGAAGAGGAAGTGATAAGAAGGGAGACCAGAACATGATCTGCCTCTAATGAACACATGGAGATCAGGTAGGCAGACAGAGTTGATGCATATTCATGACAGTATCTTAGGGAGTAGTTCCGACGTGATTCTGAGCATGCGCACAGGGATGCGGCCAGGGGACGGCGCATGCGCCGTTCACTTTAAGTACTTCTATGGCGCTTGCCCCATCATTTGCATGGGGTCACGCCTCATTAGCATGGCTCACGCCCACTTCCACCTATGCTGGCTTACGCAGAGGAAACCCAGCATATCTTTAAGAGCGAATGGGAGCGAGTGCTTTGTGAATCTAGTGCTTGCCTCTGTGCGCTGCGTCGGCGTATATTAGATACGCTACGCACGCATAAATATGCGCCAATGTATGTGAATCCGGGCCCATGTCTGTACAGCATTCATAATCTGTTTTGTATTATTTTAAGTACTAATGTAAGGTGTGTAGTGCCAAAAAAGTAGTCTGCTGGGTTAGAAAATGGAATGTAATTCTTGGTAATATAAGTAATGATAAGCCAGTTGCAAATGTATTTTGCTATAGAAATCATAAAAAAAAATGCTATAAAAAGGGATGTGTATTTTGTATGTAAGAAAGATTTACCAATGTTTTTTTCAGATACAAACAGACAAGCTGTTTTTCTCATGTACTGCCACCTTTGGACTTTTGGGTGAAGGACCATAAATGATGTATTTAGTTTATGTTTCAGTTAAGAAAATCTGATTCCTTATACGTTACCACATCTAACTGTGTGGTTAACCTTCTAATTATATGTTTCTGATTTATTCACAAAATCTGTATCTTTAAAGATTAGCTAAATGGGAATAGCCATAAGGTTCAGTTTATAGCTTGCAAGGGACAAACAGCATGGAGTAACATGGTTCATTAATGGTACTTCTCTTACCAGCTGGCCAAGAGATAGTGACAATGAATCTTGCGTATTAATTTTTTTCCCCTTTCTAATGTTCTAATGTTAAGAAACATTTAAGAACAGCTGGATCTTCTTTCCTTAAATTACAAGCATTTAGGATCTTGGTTTTCTTAAATGTTTTAATAATGAAATTTGCAGGAGGTTTCCAATGTGAAAATAAAATGACAATTTCTTCTTTAGTGTTTATGGAAAAAGTGCATTTGTGTTCCTTCATTGTCAAAACTCAGCTTACCCTGATGTTCTTTCATCCAGGACCTCTAACAACAGTGGGTATTTAAAATTTGTATATAAAAATTAAAAAACTAAGAAAAAAAACACCAGAAGCTCACTATTTTTCCCTCTTTTTTTATATTTACCTACATAAATAGATATAAACATTACTTTACAAAAGCAAAACTATTTTTCTGTACCATTTTCTTTAAAATGTATAGATTTGTGTCAAATCTGTGGTATGAAAATATCCTCTCTGTCAAAGTTTGTCAAACTTTCATGGCAAGTTTTAATCCGATTGGTTGCTTTTAGAAATATTTGAGATATATCTGTTTTTTGCATGTGAGAGCAATACGCTTTCCTTGAGCATATTTGGGCATATCTCTACTGCATTATAAACATCCAAAATGGGTTTCCAGTTTACAGTTAAAAGGGAGTGTGTTAGACTGGTGCACTGAAGCTACAGTATATCTGGATGAATAATTTTCAGTCCTGAAAAAGTAGGCTGTATGTCCTAAACATATTTAAGGTCTTAACAAACATAAATTAATCACTTAAGCCCCGGACCATTAGGCTGCCTAAAAACCAGAGGACTTTTTACAATTTGGCACTGCACTGTTTTAACTGGTAATTGCGTGGTCATGCAATGTTGTACCAAACAAAATTTCCATATTTTTTTTTTTTTCATTCAAATTTAAGTTTATTTTCAATAAAATAAATACATACATTTGTATTAAATTAGCAAGAAATAAGTCAATAGCACGCAGAAATATAATAATTTAAATACATTTCAATTCATAATAATCATTCCTGTCTTATTAACTGCCACTTATATCTATCCATCCTATATGCTCTACACCATGTGGTGAAAGTAAGGCAGTTCACATAAGCTAAATTAAAAGACTATTTCAAAGTAATACTTTAAACTTGAAAGAGAAACAGAATATTTTCATATATCAAGGAATTCCTAGGTCTAGCGTTATCACACAATAAGTTATATAAGGGATAAAACTAATTGAGTGTACCAGATTAAATTACTTAGAATAATTAAAGGATAAGATATCCGGAGTGCATCAACCTCTCCGACACCCCTAACGGGAACTTTTTGTGTCCAAGAGGTTGAGCAAAACCTCCAATCCTCCCTCCCTCCCTCCAATAACTATTACTGGAACTCTCCAAAAACCGAAAACAAATTTTCGGAATCCCCATCAAATCTAATTATTTCAAAGGTTTGGTAGAATCCTTCAATTACTTAAACATAAACTTATCTTTTCAAAATAAAACAAACTGAGGACCAAAAATCTTAAGGATTCTATCCCCAGAGATAAAATAATGAGATAAAACCTAAGAAGAATCAGAAGAAAAAAAGAAAGAGTGACAAAAGACAAGAGAGGAAGTGAAAAAAGAAAGCCAGAAGAAAATCAGGAGAGATAGAAAATTAGCCTGTCTGCCATCTACCAGCATCGTCCAAAAGACACTGATGTCATCAAAACCTTCACGGAGTATAAGTTATCCCCATGTATTCCAACCAAGGTTCCCAGATTTCATAGAAAAGAGTAGACTTATCCAACATGGAGCAGACCCTTTTCTCTTGTTCCATAATCCATGTGACCTTTCTTTTCATATATAGGATGGAAACATTAGTCTTTTTCCATGCAGCTGCGAGTGTAATCCTGGCACCCGTCATAATATATAAGATGAGTTTTCTGGTAACCTTAGAAGTTAGAGGTAACATTCCGTTAAGTAAAGCAATAGTAGGAGATTGATGCAGGTTACAGCCTGTGACTCGTCTGATTATATTGAACACCTTATTCCAGTAACCCCGAATTTTGGGACATTCCCACCAAATATGTATCATAGACCCCAATCCATGGCAGCCTCTGAAACATAGGGGAGAAGTTGTCGGATACATAGAGGTCAGTTTGACGGGAACTAAATACCATCTAGTATAAATTTTTATGTTCGCTTCTATAAGAGAGACATTCACATAACCTTTAATGGATCTGGTATAATTCTTATACCAGTCCGACAAATCCCATTCGTTATTAAAGCGGATCTCCACTCTAAAGTGGAGTCCCGCTGATCGGCACCCTCCCCCCCTCCGGTGTCACATTTGACACCTTTAAGGGGGGAGGGGGGTGCAGATACCTGTCTACAGACAGGTATCTGCACCCACTTCCGGCCCTACGATACGGGCAAAGGACGGGTTTTTTCTCCGCTTCCCGTCCGTCCCCCGTTGTATGCTGGGAACACTCGGCTCCCAGCACACAGCGGGAGCCAATCGGCGGGCGCAGCGCGACTCGCGCATGCGCCGTAGGGAACCGGGCAGTGAAGCCGGAGCGCTTCACTTCCTGGTTCCCTCACCGTGGATGGAGGGGGGAGCAGCAGGGTGACGAGCGATCGGCTCGTCATCTGCTGCGATCACCGCTGGACTCCAGGACAGGTAAGTGTCCTTATATTAAAAGTCAGCAGCTGCAGTATTTGTAGCTGCTGGCTTTTAATATATTTGTTTAGTGGCACATCCGCTTTAAGTTCCTTTTCCCATGCCAGCATATGCGGCAATTTGGTGTCATTAGTAGCAAGTGAATTATATATAATTGAAATATTCCCCTTCCTGGACAAACCCTGATCACATTTACTTTCATAGGGTGTCAAAAGTCCAGATATCGAGTCATTATCCCATAGGCTTTGAGCGTAGTCATGTAGTTGAGAAAATCTTAGTTTTTCTGAAACAGGAAGGTCTAGCTTGTCAATAAAATGTTGCTCGGGGAGGGGACCCGAACGAGAAAAGAAGCGTCCTATACGATACAACCCCTTATCATGCCACCATTTAAAGAAATCTTTATCAATTTTAGAAGTAAAGAATGGGTCTATGAAAATATTCGATAAAGGCCTACCTTTAGAGATTAGAGAGGGATTGTTTTTAAGTGAATCCCATAAAACTAAAGTTTGAGATAGAGTCGGAGATAATATAGAAGGCCTTTTCTTGGTATGACTCCACATTAAATCCTCTATCGTTAGATTCGGAATCGCCTGTTCTTCGATGTCTATCCAATCAGGACGTTCATTTTTAAGAAAAATTTCTGATAATTGCGCTAATCTCGCTACCATATCAAATTAGGCACACCTAGACCGCCTTGTTCAGATAAGTTATAGAGAGTGCGAGATGGAAGGCGTGGACCCTTGTTGTTCCATATAAACTTGGTAATTTTGCCTTGAAAGGATTTTAGTTGACTTTTGATTATCGGTATAGGTAATGATCGAAAGAGATACAAAAGCCTAGGGAGAAGAGTCATCTTGACCGAATTAATTCTACCAATCCAACCTATATTCTGAGTACCCCAGTCTTTCAGATCCTTCTCAAGTTTTCTATACATAGGGGGATAGTTGGCTAGATATACATTCTGAATATTGGGGGTCAAATTAATGCCTAGGTATTTAATATAAGAGGCGTCCCATTTGAATCTATAACGTTCTTTCAGTAGAGAAACAGTGGACTCAGTAAGTGAAACATTGAGGGCCCTGGATTTGGCTATGTTTACAGCAAGACCTGAAACCAGAGAAAATTCGTCCATAAGAGAGTATACTTCGGGCAGGGATGTTTCTGGTGCAGTCAAAAAAAGTAAAAGGTCGTCTGCAAATAAGGCGCACTTATGTTCCTTTTTGGCACATCGAACACCCCTGATATTTGCATTTTCACGAATAGCTATAGCCAGGGATTCAATCACAATTGCAAATATCAGGGGAGATAAAGGGCATCCCTGCCTTGTACCTCTACGGATCTCGATAGATTCTGAAAAAATACCTTGAAAGCGTACTTTAGCTTCAGGGGAATAGTAAAGTGCAGACAGGATACCCAGAAATTTAGCGCCAAACCCCCAATGGTTCATCACCTTGAACATAAAAGGCCAAGACACTGAGTCAAATGCTTTCTGAAGATCTATGGAAAGAAGCATACCCTTCTGACCAGTATCACCAGACCATCCTGAGTTCAGTATAGAAATCAGATCAACAGCTCTCCTAACCTGATCCGGACCTTGCCTCCCAGTAATGAAGCCAACTTGATCTTTACTAACATATTGACCAATGAAAGAAGATAACCTATTGGCCATTATTTTAGTAAGTATCTTAAGATCGTTATTGATAAGAGATATCGGTCTATAGTTCTCCACCAGGCTATGATCCTTTTCCGGCTTAGGGATCACCGATATATAAGCCAAATTGAGTTGTCTTTCTATAGGATCTCCCTCGGTCATGTGGTTGAAAAATCTCACCAAATAGGGCGTTAAAATGCTTGAAAATGTTTTGTAATATGAACTCGAAAATCCATCAGGTCCCGGGGCTTTATCTAATTTTAGGTGTTTAATCACTGTCGATACTTCCTCAATTGAAATGGGAGCCTCCATCACCTCTGTATGTATTTTAGACAATTTAGCAAGATTCAGATTGCTAAGAAAATCATCTATCCTCTCTGAAGAAGAATCCTCAGTAGAGGTATAAAGCTTAGAATAAAAGTCATGGAAGGCCTCCATTATTCTCCTAGGGTTTAGGGAGAATGAACCGTCAATCATCTTTATTTTAGGGAGAGTTCTTGATTGAAATCTAGGTGACAATTTATGTGCTAGCATTGGACCTATTTTATCTTTAAATTTATAGAAATTAGCTTCAGTCCATTTTATATCTTCCCCCGCCTTAGTCGTTTTCCATATTTTTTAAACAACAAATAGAGCTTTCTCTTGATGGTATTTGATTGCCTCTACGATTTTTATTTTTTGCAATATAAACGGAAAAAGTCTGAACATTTTGAAAAAAAATATATATTTTCTACTTTTTGTTATAAGAAAAATCCAATAAACTAAATTTTAGTCATACATTTAGGCCAAATTGTATTCAGCTACATGTCTTTGGTAAAAAAATAAAAAAATCAATAAGTGTATATGTAACGGTCACCACCGTTTACGATTTCCCCTTCATCAGGCACGACAGTTTATCTGACACTCCACAATCTAGCAGACATCAGACATCCCATTTCCCCAGAAATAACGAGACAAGCCCTGTTCTCTGAGTCAAAATATATGAACACTTTTAATGGTAACTTAGCTTTCTTATATACAGTTTTAGAAACCAAGTGAACAATGAATCAACTCCACCCACACGGCACGTCAATCACATTCTTTTCCATAATGACATTCAGAGGAGTTAATTATCCCCCAGACGTTACGTCTCCGACAAGTTTCCCTCACCTGCATAATACACATTCCTTAAGTCAGACGTCTGACCTTTAGACTGCTAACTCACAACACATATCTATCCTCAATAGCATCTTCACACAAAACAGTGGCATTAGCATCTCACAATGGACAATGGAATGCAATCACAGCTTTCATCACTACAGTATATTTACAGTATATTTATTGGTTTGTGCAAAAGTTATAGCGTCTACAAACTAGGGTACATTTTCTGTAATTTACACAGCTTTTAGTTTATGACTGCCTATCTCATTTCTTGAGGTGCTAAAATGGCAGGGCAGTACACCCCCCCCCCAAATGACCCCATTTTTTAAAGTAGACACCCCAAGGAAATTGCTGAGAGGCATGTTGAGCCCATTTATTTTTTTTGTCCCAAGTGATTAAATAATGACAAAAAAAACATGTTTACAAAAAGTTGTCACTAAATTATATATTGCTCACACATGCCATGGTTATATGTGGAATTGCACCCCAAAATAAATTTTGTTGCTTCTCCGTAGTATGGGGATACCACATATGTGGGACTTTTTGGGAGCCTAGCCGTGTACAAGGCCCCGGAAACCAATCACTGCCTTTAGGATTTCTAAGGGAGTACACAGCACTAGCCCCTAACGTGGAGTGCAACCCCACATTAACAGATGTATTTATGGTGGTTAACACATGTAAACAGACATTGGGGGAGCTGTATGATCAGATGAAGGGCGTTAAAGAAGAGTTGATTTCTGTATGACAGGAGCTTCAAAAAACAAATGAGAGGATAACTGAGGCGGTGTAATGCCTCTGTCATTATCCCTCTTGTTTCTCACTTCCCCCAACATGTCCTCACTAATTCTCAGGCAGATTCTTGTTTCCAGGCTCCGTTTGACCAATGCGCCGCGTCACTTCCGGTGCGCGCGTGTTTGCGTTCCACCCTGGAACGCGGAAGTGCGCCTCGGCGTTCTCCGCCTCCCTCACACGCTGGCTCCCTATTTAAACCTTCAGACATGGACGCATGGTGTTCCACTATTCTGGTAGGATGCCTGCCGCCTCCTGGATACCTGAACCTTGCTTCACTTCCTGGATTACCAGACCCTGAACCCGGATCACGCCACTCAGCATCTGACGTCCTTACTCATTCTACCTTGAACTCGGGACACGCCATTACTATCTTAAAGGATTGATTCAACTAACCGCAAGTATTTTGGTTACCAGAGTTATGTATCATATTCTCAGCACATGATATTCACTGACTGAACGCTCGATATACATATAGACCAGAGTGAGAAACTTTAACCTGAACATGTGTATTCGCTGACAAGCCATTTACTATTGCTACAAACAGATACTGACGTATGTCATTCAGTTCTACCTCCTGCTGCATTAGTTACATACTGGTCTTTGACATATCCTAATAGAGATCATAGACTGTCTGTTTAGTCCTAAGTGCCTATGAAGGAATAGGCAGTCACTCATTATTGTAATCAACTGCCTATGAAGGAATAGGCAGTACTGATAAGATACACTTGTGCTTCAACTGAGGTTGTGATGAACTGATCCCTGAACTCTTTTTACACTACAGAGAGTGACTAAGGGAATCTTACTGAGAAACCTCTGCAGCTGCGATCCACAGTGTTATTCTTATTACAAGATAGCAGGGTCTTTACAGGCGGAGGGAAGAATATCTCAAATAGAGGATGATTTATACCCAGTAAAGCAAGGGATTAAAACAATGAAAGAACAGATGAGCAAGTTTGAGGAAAAGTTGGATGAAATGGAAAACAGGAACCGTAGGGATAATTTGAGATTGGTGGGTCTACCAGAGAAGTGCGAAGGGACTAATCCAACAGAGTTCCTGGAAAACTGGTTTTTAAAGTTATTCGGGAGAGAATCTTTTACGCAACAGTTTGCCATAGAAAGAGCGCACAGAGTACCTGCTAAACCTCCTCCATCAGGAGGATGCCCGCGATCAATAGAGTATGGATGAACCGATCACAAAAAAGGCCCACAGGGATTACCTAGGAGGGAGTAGGGTGGGAAAGGGAGGAGGGAGGGAGAGTAGAAAGGGGGGCAAGTATTCTAATGTGGTATACTGGGGGAAACAGAAGGATTTGATTACACAGAGGGGAAAATACGTATATATACAAATGGTACAAATGATACAAATCTTGGTAAAAGGGAAATCAACACAGATAATACACTTAAAAAGAGCAAGCACAGATGTCACAAAATATAAAGATAAAGTACACAAATACACTAAACAGCAAGCAGGAAACATTTAAAGTTTGTCTGTAATAGCACACTTAGAGAAAAAGGGAACACTATGTACACCAGGTGTTGTAAAAAAAAGGAATTCCCCTATTATTTGTTTTTTCTGTTTTTTGGGTTATTGGACGGTATATATATATTTGGTCTGATAGAATGTTTAAGGATATAAATTAATGCAGAATAGAACACTGAAAATAGGATTTGGGAAGCTATGTATAAAATTAATGGACCTTCTCCATGGGTAAGCAGGTAGATACAATCTTATCCTGGAATGTCAGGGGTCTTCATGATTCCACAAAAAGTACTGCTTTATTTACTTTTTTTTCGTAACAAAATTCCACAGGAATCTCACCTTACTGATGACACTACCCAATTGTTACGTATGTCTAAATATCCTGTGCAATATCATTCGGTCCATACTAGATATTCTAAGGGGGTTAGTATATTGTTCTCTAGAACTACTGCATTTATTGAACGGGATGTGATTGTAGACCCTGAGGGCAGGTTTATTTTTTAATGGGGAAGTGGGAGACCCATTTATGTGTCATTGCTAATGTATATGTTCCGCCACCCTTTAAGTTGATGGTATTGCAATGTCTAGCTAGGTTCCTGGCCAAACATCCCCAGCTCCCTATATATGTCCTTGGAGACTTTAATAGTGCAATGGATACCTCCTTGGATATATATATAAAACGTTTTCCCCACAGGGCCCTAGGGTGTATACTTCGCTAGCTAGATTTGTGACCGAGCTGGGATTGGTAGACCTGTGGAGATGTAAATCTCCCTTTCAGGCTCAGTTTTCCTGTCACTCCCTGTCTCATTCTACGCTGTCTCGCATAGATTTTGCTCTGGGTAATGACTTAACGCTCCTCTTTGAACCAGTGGTGATGTATTTGGCCAGGGGCCTGTCCAACCACTTCCCGGTGCAGCTTTCCTTGGACTTCCATAAAACATGTCTCCCTATGCATTGGAAAATGAACCCCTCGTGGCTCCAAATATTTACTGATGCAGAGAGCATGCGGATGCAGATCCAATACTTTTTGGACGATAACAAATCATCAGCTGCACCTGGAGTGGTATGGGACACGCTAAAAGCCTTTATTTGGGGGAAGTGTATGAAATCAGTTTTATTAAAACGAGGAATAGGCAGTGGGCCAATGATGCTGAGAGGGCAGTGGAGAAAGCAGAGGAGATATATCTCCTGGACCCCACCCCCGAACATGGGAGGGAGTGGATAGATGCACGAAAACTTTATCTCACTATTGATTTACAGCAAGCTGATAACAAGAGATTTTTCACCTCCCAAACTTACTTTGAGGAGGGGGAAAAAACTGGCCACATGTTGGCAATGATAGCTAGGTCGCAGCAGCCACCTCAAGTGGTACACAGTATTACGACATTAACACAACTGACTGTCACGGACACGCCCTCTATATTGAAGGAGTTTCACTCCTTCTACTAAGACTTATACTCATCTAAGGTGACATACCCAGTAGAGGATTTGACGCGTTTTCTGGAGTCCATTACACTCCCCCAACTTAAGGAAACGGAAAGGGAGTACATTTTTTATTTCACTCCTCACTACAGCCAATGTTGGGTCCTGGACGGGTGCTATACAGCACCACTATTTGGGCTATGGTACCTTTAAATAGCAGTATGAGTGTTCAGGGGGTCACCCAAAGTGGGTGAAGGATTCCAGGTATGAGTTAATCCAGAGAGGACTGGCTCGCAGTCCTCTTTGTCTTGATAGAGTTAGTGGGGTCTGGAATTTTGGAGGCTCTAAAGCGCTATTTGGGTGGGAAAAAGCCTCCACCTCTTAACACTGGGAGCCAGCACACAAGGAGTTAACACTTCCAGAGAACCACCCATAAGACAGGAAGTGGTGCTGGAGGTGTGTGAAGGAGTGTGGGGATTGCACCTGTGAAGGTGAGCTGGGAGCCTGCTAGCTGCTGTTAAGAACACAGTGAGGACTTTCCTTTGAAATTCAGGGTTCGAAGACCCGTCTACAACTAAACCATATGTGTTTTGCTTTGACTAATTTTGTGCTGAAGAAAAGCAGACTTTTATTCGATGCCGAAGCGAAGTGGACTTTTCTATCATAGTTTTTCCTTGTGTGCTGAGCAAAGCCTTATTTTTGGTTTATCTGTGAATAAAAGCCTTTTTTTGTTCCTCCCACATGGTTTACGCACTTAATCCCGCCGAGCTACAGCCCCCAAACTTTACAGGCCATAAAATGCCAATATAGCACAAAACCCCCCATATGACCCCATTTTGGAAAGTAGACACCCCAAGCTATTTGCTTAGAGCAGGCATGTCCAAAGTCCAGCCCGCGGGCAAATTGTTGCCCGCAGCCCGGTTTTGAACGGCCCGCCTGGTTATCTACACATATATATCTTTTGTGGCCCCTGACTATCTCCCAGCACCGGGGCCACAAAAGATTTATATACTGTTATTTATCGGCCGTTCCCCGCTGCCTGTCAGGTGAACAAGCACCGCCGTAATAGCCCGACCCGAGTGCACTGTGTACTCGGCTAGGCTTGGCTCTGCTCGTAGTCCCGCCCAGTCCCGCCATTGGACGTGTGTGGTGTCCATTATAGAAGCTGGGCCAAGGGGCGGAACTGTGAGAGGAGCCAAGTACAACCAACACACAGGACATCCGGCTCCTATCTCGGCGTCAAAATTAAAAAAAAATAAGGCACGGCTGGCTGCAGATGGACACTTGGGACAGGCTGCAGATGGACACTTGGAACAGGCTGCAGAAGGGCACTTGGGCATGGCTGGCTGCAGATGGACACTTGGGACAGGCTGCAGATGGACACTTGGGACAGGCTGCAGATGGACACTTGTGCATGGCTGGCTGCAAATGGACACTTGGGACAGGCTGCAGATGGACACTTGGGCATGGCTGGCTGCAGATGGACATTTGGGCACGGCTGGCTCCAGATGGACACTGATAATTCCTGGCAATGGTGAGTGCATTCCTGGCAATGATAGGTGCTGCATTCCTTGCAATGATAGGTGCTGCATTCCTTGCAATGATAGGTGCTGCATAACTTGCAATGATAGGTGCTGCATTCCTTGCAATGATAGGTGCTGCATTCCTTGAAATGATAGGTGCTGCATTCCTGGCAATGATAGGTGCTGCATTTCCGGCAATGGTGGGTGCTGTATTCCCGGCAATGGTGGGTGCTGTATTCCCGGCCCTCGAGCATGTTCACTTCATCAAATCTGGCCCTCTTTGAAAAAAGCTTGGACACCCCTGGCTTAGAGGCATGGTGAGTATTTTGCAGCTCTCATTTGTTTTTGAAAATGAAGAAAATAAATATATATATATATATATATATATATATATATATATATATATATATATATATATATATATATTTTTAAAACTTTGTGACCAAAAGCGAGATCTGCATACCTTTCAGCAAATAGCTTTGGGTGTCTACTTTCCAAAATGGTGTCATTTGGAGGGGGGGGGGGGGGGGGCTTAGAAAGCCTGAAGGCTGTGCTTGGTTTTCGGGGTCCCATACGCGGCTAGGCTCCCAAAAAGTCTCACACATGTGGTATCCCCGTACACAGGAGAAGCAGCACAATGTATTTTTGATGTGTAATTCCACATATGCCCATGGCAGGTTTGAATATATCATTTAGTGACAACTTTGTGCAAAAAAAAACAAAAAAAAGTTTGTCATTTCCGGGCAACTTGTGTCAAAATATTCCATGGACTTGACATGCCTCTCAACAAATAGCTTGGGGTGTCTACTTTCCAAAATGGGGTAATTTGGGGGGATTTGAACTGTCCTGGCATTTTATGCACAACATTTAGAAGCTTATGTCACACATCACCCACTCTTCTAACCACTTGAAGACAAAGCCCTTTCTGACACTGTTTGTTTACATGATTTTTTTTTGCAAGAAAATTACGTTGAACACCCACACATTATATATATATATATATATATATATATATATATATATATATATATATATATATATATATATATATATATATATATATATATATATATATTAAAGCAAAGGCCCTACAAATTAAAATGGTGGGTGTTGCATTTTTTTCACACAGTATTTGCGCAGCGATTTTTCAAACCCATTTTTTTGGGAAAAAAACACACTTTTTTAATTTAATGCACTAAAAAACACTATATTGCCCAAATGTTTGATGAAATAAAAAAAGATGATCTTAGGCCGAGTACATAGATACCAAACACGGCATGCTTTAAAATTGCACACAAACGTGCAATGGCGACAAAGTACATACATTTTTAAAAGCCTTTAACCACGTCCATACCAGGCACTTACGCACCTTCCCGCCCAAGCCAATTTTCAGCTTTCAGCCATGTCGCACTTTGAATGGCAATTGCGCGGTCATGCTACTCTATACCCAAACAAAATTGGCGTCCTTTTTTCCCCACAAATAGAGCTTTCTTTTGGTGGTATTTGATCACCTCTGCGATTTTTTTTTTTGCGCAACAACTAAAAATAGACTGAAATGTTTTTAAAAAAATTACGTTTTTATTTTTTTCTGTTAATTTTTTTGTAAATAAGTTTTTCTCTTTCAATTACGGGCACTGATATGGCGGCACTGATGGGCACCGATGAGATGGCACTGATGAACATCGATGAGGTAGTACTAATGGGCACAGATGAGGTGGCACTGATTGGCGGCGCTGGTATGCGGCACTGATGGGCACTCATAGGCGGCACTGATGGGCACACATAGGCGGCACTGATGGGCACACATAGGCGGCACTGATGGGCACACATAGGCTGCACTGATGGGCACACATAGGCGGCACTGGGCACTCATTAGCGGCACAGATGGACACTCATGGGCGGCACTTATGGGTGGCACTGATGGATACTTATGGGTGGCACCGATGGGCACTGATAGGTGGGCACTGGGCATGGATGGGCACTGTGGGGTGGCACTGATGGACACTGTGGGGTGGCACTGATGGACACTGGGGTGGCACTGATGGACACTGGGGTGGCACTGATTTTCCCAGGTTGCCAGTCAGTGCCCATTTGTGGGCACTGATTGGCATCTTTTTTATTTTTTTGAATGTTTTTTTATTTATTTTTTCAGACTTTTTTTTTTTTGCAGGCTTTTTTTTTTTTTTGCCCACCCTGGTGGTCCAGGGTGGGCATCCCTGGTGGTCCAGTCTGGCGATCCGAGGGGGGCTGCACTGATAAACAATCAGCGTGAACCCCCCCTGTCAGGAGAGCCGCCGATCGGCTCTCCTCTACTCGCGTCTGTCAGACGCGAGTGAGGAAGAGCCATCAACGGCTCTTCCTGTTTACATCGTGATCAGCCGTCATTGGACACGGCTGATCACGTGGTAAAGAGTCTCCGCCGGAGGCTCTTTACCGAGATCGGAGATGCAGGGTGTCAGACTGACACCCAGCATCACCGATCGCCGCGCTGCGCGCCCCCACGGGCGCGCGCGGCATGAAATCCTGCAGGACGTTCTGGAACGTCCTGTCAGGATTTCAGAACCACTTCCCGGATGTAAATCGGCTATAGGCCGGGCGGGAAGTGGTTAAAAGCCTTTACAGGTTACCACTTTAGATTTACAGAAGAGTTCTACTGCTAAAATGACTGCCCTCTATCTGACCTTTGCAGTGATACCTCACATGCATGGTGCAATTGCTGTTTACATATGACGCCAGACCGACACTTGTGTTCGCCTTTATCGCGTCTACAAACTATGGGATGGATTTAGGGACTTATTTTTTTTATTGTTTTACTGGTAATGGTAAGCGATTTTTAGTGGGATGGCGACATTGCAGCCGATAAATCTGACCCCAAATTACACTTTTTGGGGACCAGTGATATTATTACAGTGATCGGTGCTAATAAAATGCACTGATCAATGTAAAAATTACACTGGCAGAGAAAGGGTTAACACTAGGGGGCGATCAAGGGCTTGAGGGTGTTCCCTGGGTGTGTTCTAATTGTAGGGGGGTGGGCTTACTGGAACATGACCAAAATCACTGTTCCCATCATTGGAAACAGTAGATCTATGTCATGTCATCTGGCAGAATGGGGAATCGCCTTGTTTACATAGGCAGTTCCCCATTCTACCTCTCCTCACCGCGATTGTGGGTTGCCGGCGGACATCAAGCACGCGTGCGCTATCCTCTTTGCACGGACCGACATACAGGTACGTTGACTCGTGCAGGAGAGCCGACCAGCCACAGTATATCGTGGTTAAACAAAACACAATATATACTTTTTTTGTATAAAGTGAAATATGATGGGCCAGATCCACAAAGAAGTTACGTCGGCGTATCTATTGATACGCCGCATAACGTCTAGGATGCTCCGGCGTATCTTTGTTTTGTATCCACAAAACAAGATACGCCTGAATGGGGGCTAGATCAGACTGACGTATGTCTTAGTACGCCGTCGGATCTTAGGTGCATATTTACGCTGGCTGCTAGGTGGCGGTTCCGTTGTTTTCCGCTTAGGCCTCGTACAGACGACCGGATCTATCCGCTGGGATTGATCCGCGGATCAGTTCCAGCAGACAAATCCGGTCGTCTGTACGGCCTAGCGGATATTTTTCCGTGGATTAAAATCCGGCCGATCGATTTCAAGCGGATAGAAATTTCTTAGCATGCTAAGAAATCTATCCGCTTAAATCGTGTCCAGCGGATTGATCCGGTCGTCTGTACAGACTCACCGGATCAATCCGTCCGCTCCCATCCCTCGCATGTGTCGTAATTATTCGACGCATGCATGGAAGTAGTTACCTTCCAGTGTCGCGCACGTCGCCGCGTCATCGTCGCGGCAACGGCGCGACACGTCACCGCGGATGTATTCCGCGCAGATTTCGATCTGATGGTGAGTACAGCCATCAGATCTAAATCCGCCAGAGGATGTATCCACTGGAAACGGTCCGGCGGACCGCTTCCAGCAGATATCCTCTGGTGTGTACGGGGCCTAAGAGTATGCAAATTAGCTAGATACGCCGATTCTCAGAACGTACGTCCGGCCGGTGCATTTTTTTTACGTCATTTACGTATGGCTTTTTTCGGCTTAACGTTCCCTGGGTCTATGAGGCATACGCAAGTTAAGTATGGACGTCGGGACAGCGTCAAATTTTCCATTGTGTACGTCGTTTGCGTAAAACGTTTGCGAATAGGGCTTTGTGTAAATTACGTTCACGTCGAAAGCAATGACTATTTGCGACGTGATTTCGAGAATGCGCACTGGGACACCCCCACAGGCGGCGCATGCGCCGTCCCAAAAAAACGTCATTTACGTGGGGTCAAGTTGAATTAACATAAAAACATGCCCACATCTTTGTCATTTGAATTCCGCGCCCTTACGCCGACACATTTACGCTACGCCGCCGTAACTTTAGGCGCAAGTTCTTTGAGAATACAGCATCTATCTATCTATCTATCTATCTATCTATCTATCTATATATATATATATATATATATATATATATATATATATATATATACCTAACATGTCACACTTTAAAACTCTTGTGAAATGGCGTCAAACTACGGTACTTAAAAATCTCCATAGGTGACACTTTAAATGTCTTTACAGGTTACCTGTTTAGAGTTACAGAGGAGGTCTAGCGGCTGCCTGCACAACTTGCATATGTGTTCGCTTCTACATGCGAGCACAGAGGGGTGGGGGTGCTTTTATTCCTATTAGAAGAAAAATTTGATCCTTTCCTTTAAAAAAAAAAATTGTTTACTTCCTCTCTATAGATCGGAAATTATGTAATGATGTCACTCCATTTCCCCAAGGCCATAGAGGCAATAAGAGATGATCTAGTCTCTCACTTCCTCTGTGACCAGCCAGCCCATTTCGCTGGATCATTTCTCGGGCACTCTGGTGGAAAGGGTAAACTAGAGACCCCTCCCACTACTTCAGAAAGTGATCCAGGCACTGAGGCCCCGTACACACGAGAGGATTATCCGCTGGAAACGGTCCTCCGGACCGTTCCAGCGGATAAATCCTCTGGCGGATTTTGATCTGATGGTTGTACTAACCATCAGATCGAAATCCGCGCGGAATCTATCCGCGGTGACGTGTCACGCCATCGCCGCGATGATGACGCAGCGACGTGCGCGACGCTGGAAGATAAAGACTTCCACGCATGCGTTGAATCATTACGATGCATGCGAGGGAGAGGAGCAGACGGATTGATCCGGTGAGTCTGTACAGACCACCGGATCAATCCGCTGGACAGGATTCCAGCGGATAGATTTCTTAGCATGCTAAGAAATTTTTATCTGCTGGAAATCCATCGGCTGGAATTTTTTCCGCCGATAAATGTCTGCTCGGACGTACACACCACCGGATCTATCCGCTGGAACTGATCCGCGGATCAATTCCAGTGGATAGATCCGGTGGTGTTTACGAGGCCTAATAAGCAGCTCAGATCACATTCATAGGAAAGCCGGCCGCCGGCTGAAAAAAAAAAAGATACTGGGATTATGGCTGTTATGGCTGATAGCTTTAGCCATAACCCTGGTAAACCACTTTCAAACTGCCACGTATATATAAATATTGCAGATGGAAGTGGATATTTAGGGTCCTAAAATGTAACACCACCAAGGATTTAAAAATACCAGTTCTCTGCTTTAAATCAGAAGCACAAACAAATATGTTTTATAAATATGCAGATGGGGCATATTATATTAAAATGAGAGTTTTACTAAAACGTTTTCACTGAAAAGGGGTTTACCTTAAATAAAAAGTGTCATCTTGTCATCTTGTCCACATAAACCTTTATCCAGGTATGCAGTGTGAATGCCCAGGAAAAGCAGTGGGATGTGCAGCTCTTAAAACATACCAAGCCACATGTCATGAATAAAAAGACAAAAATGTAGCAAACCTCCTGGTGGAGAAAACAACACACTAAGGTGGAACTGAGTGTTTCCTACATTTTGAGTTAATTTACAGTGCTCCATTTACAGTACAGCCAGTTAAAGTGGTTGTAAACCCTTATTTGTCACTTTTACCTACAGGTAAGCCTATAATACGGCTCACCTGTAGGTATCAAGAATATCTCCTAAACCTGTATGGTTTAGGAGATATTCCCCCCGCAATGCGCCGCTGATTGCAGCGGCGCATGTGCAGGGGAGATCCTTGGCTAAAAGACCGGCATCCGCCGGACCTTGCCGAATTTAAATCTCCCGCGCGCACGCGCGGGAGTGACGTCATCGCCGCTCCAGTCAATCACAGCGCTGGAGCGGCGATACCCGGAAGACACGCCAGAGCAAGATGACATCTCGCTCGGCGTGGACCAGGTAAGGGTTCCTCACCTCGTTCCGAGGTAAGTATTTCATAATCAGCCAGTATGCGGTGCATACTGGCTGATTATGCCTTTTGCCTTGCAGGTTTAAAAAAAAAAAAAAAAGTTATGCGGTTTACAACCGCTTTAAGCATCTGATCATACACATCGTGTAGTTAATCAGATTCTTTGAAGGGCAGGGGAGACACATTTAGCCGGATTCACGTAGGACTTACGCCGACGTATCTCGTGATACGCCGCGTAAGTCCGCAGATTCACCGTCGTATCTATGCACCTAATTCTCAATACAAGATACGCCTGAATTTTGGCTTTATCCGACCAACGTAAGTCTCCTACGCCGTCGTATCTTGGGCGCATATTTACGCTGGCCGCAAGGGGCGCTTCCATTGATTTGCGCGTTGAATATGCAAATGACCGAGATACGCCAAATCACGAACGTACTTGCGCCCGTCGCTGTAATATATGCCGTTTACGTAAGGCGTACGTCCGGCGTAAAGTTATTCCACCTTAAGCAGGGGTAAGTCATGTTAGGGTACGGACGTCGGAACAGCCTTTGTATTTTACGTTGTTTACGTAAGTCGTACGTGAATGGGGCTGGGTGTAGGTTACGTTCACGTAGTAGGCATTGAGCCATCGTATCTTAGGGAGTATATGCAGCGTGATTGTGAGCATGCGCGCGCATGCGCTGTTCGTTCGGCCATTCATTTGCATGGGGTCACGGTTCATTTACATGTATCACGCCCTCCTTCAACCTACTTTAAATTACGCGGGCTTACACCGGCCAATTTACGTTGCGCCGGCGCAAGTTTGGAAGCGAGTGCTTTGTGAATACTGCTCTTGCCTCTCAGAGTTACGTCGGCGTAGCGCATTTGAGATGCGCTACGCCGGCACAAAGATCCGCCGATCTATGTGAATCTGGGCCTTTGGGTCTAATAGTCCCCTGATGTCTTAATAAAGAGCACCTGTCAATGCCTGTTCATCCTTTGGATACCAATAAAGGTAAATGAAAAAAGTGCTAAATCATTTAAATAAAATAAATAAATAATGCAAAAGTACCCCTGGTAAATGCTCTGTCATTAGGACGCAAAGTCCTGCCTCTTCCAAGATGGATGCCTCCCCACAGGGACATATTGCTGTACAAGGCATGGTAAGTCATAAATTGGTAAAGATCAGCTGTAGGGGGACCATAGACATTACTAGACATTACTGGCCTGAGTTCAGTTCCTCATTAAAGATGTATAAATGACTGCTATACACACTTAAGTTGTCCATTAATTTCAGAATCAAATTCTATACACTGTAGATTAACCAAAAATGTAGCAAACCTCCTGGTGGAGAAAACAACACACTAAGGTGGAACTGAGGCCCCATACACACCATAGAATCTATCCGCAGATAAATCCCATCAAATGGGTTTCTGCGGATAGATTCTATGGTGTGTACACTCCGTCGGATATTTATCCGCGGAGAAATCTCCCCTGGGATGGATTTCCAGCAGATGGATATTTGCTGACATGCTCAACAAATCCATCTGCTGGAATCCATTCCAACGGATGGATCCGCTCGTCTGTACAGACTTACCGGATCCATCCGTCCAAAGGGATTCCCCGCACGCGTCGTAATGATTTGACGCATGCGTGGAATTCCTTATATGACAGCGTCGCGCCCGTCGCCGCGTCATAATAGCGGCGACGGCGCGACACATCATCGGCAGAGGATTTCAGCGCGGATTTCAATGCGATGGTGTGTACACGCCATCGCATAGAAATCTTCTGAAATCCTCGATAGGATTTATCCGCGGATACGGTCCGCTGGACCGTATCTGCGGATAAATCCTCTCGTGTGTATGGGGCCTGAGTGTTTCCTACATTTTGAGTTAATCTACAGTGCTCCATTTATAGAATGGAATTTATAGAATGGAAACATTCAGTTCTTCAATGCAAGCTAAAATACAACACAAACATAAACATTATTTTAACAATACTATAACTGTAAAACAGTAACACTAATGATGTATAAACAGTTGTTCATTATTGTTTCTGACCAATGCATAAGAACAAAACACATTTTTAGGCTGGGTTCACACTAGTGTAAATTGGATCGGAATTTGGGCTGTAATCAGACCTGAAACAGTGAACGAGGATGCACCGGACCCCTGCTGTGAGCTGCTGCATGGTCATATGTGAATCCAGCCTCAATGTGAGTTCCACGCATCCAATTTGCAATAGCAGGATATTGTGACCATCTCTCTATGGAGCTGGTTTACATATCTCAACAGTGGCTGTGCATCTTTTGGTCCATTTCAGATCTGAATTCAGCCAAAAATTTGAGTTGTACTCAGACCTGAAACGGGGACTGAGGATGCACCAGACCCCTGCTGTGAGCTGCTGCATGCTCATATGTGAATGCAGCCTTAATGTGTGTTCACGTATCAAGTAGCAGTAAAGAAAAAAATGGAATTTAAGTGTTAATAGTTTTGCAACAGCTAATCCACAATTTAGAGCAAATTTGTGGCAGAAATATCTAACTGTACATGTTAAATAGCTACTATTCATTTTTTTTGCCAAATTAACTAATTAGTATATGCGAACAGAATGTATAATGCACATACACTGATTAGCTTTTTCCTTACTATTTGCATCTCTTGCAGACAATTAAAATCTGTATCTGTAAATTGGCACTCCTCCATTTATGGCAAATTCTTTCTGTATTCCTAACATATTTCAACAAAATGCTCTAAAACATTGCTTTGCCTTTTGACATGAATATATGCCCTACTAAGTGTCTTACTAATTACCAGTGACCTACATTATGTACCCATCCATGGAGGAATTCAGCTAATTGCTTATATTTGCATAGTTTTCCTAACAATTTTGCATGCTATCATTGTTAATATTGGATACAATTTGATTGGGGAAACTGGAACCAGGATAGAATGTTTTCACAATATAATTATCATAATGCCATCTGCAGATGCAGTGTTATACATTTTCTCAGTCAAGTTGATATAAATGAAAAAGAAACAGACCATAGTTTGCTCAATGTTACAATTTCAGACATATTTTTTTTATTTTGGCAGCATTATGTTTTATGATGTTTTATTCCCCAGCTTCAAATATTTTAACATGATAAACTAGTATTAAACCCCTGTAATTTATTTGATACCTTTATAGAATACTAGAATACATTGGTTCCTAAATATTGGAGGATGCCTTCCATGATTAATTTTATTAGTAAAACCTTCTTGGATAAATTAACCACTTGACCTCAGAAAGATTTTACCCCCTTCATGACCACACCATTGTTTTTGCTATTCAGCACTGTGCTACTTTAACTGGCCTTTGCTCAGTCATGCAACACTGTACCCAAATTAAATTTAAATATTTATTTTTCACACAGAAAACATTTTCTACTTTCTGTTGAAAAAAAAAACATATTGAATAAAATCAAATTTCTTCATAAATCTAGGCCAAAACGCATTCTGCTACATGTCTTTGGCAAACAAGTTACAATACATGTATATTAATTGGTTTGTGTGAAAGTTATAGAATCTACAAACTGTAAACAATACAAATATACTGGAATTTATGCAACTTTGTTTGGCTGCTTATCACATTTCTTAAATCCCTTTGTTTAAAGTAGACACTCCAAGGTCTTTGATAAGAAGCATGGTGAGTATTTTGCAGAGCTCATTTTTTTCACAAGGTTTCTAAAAATGAAAAATAACAATAAAAAGTAAATTTGTATTTACTTTCTTCATATTCTAAAAACATGTGGCAACAAATGAAAAATACTTACAAACCTAGCATTTTAGGACCTCCGAAACTGTGACAGGGTAGCCAGAAAATCAAAACAAGTTACATCCTTTACAGGCCCTATGTCAGCTATTTTTATATCTCAAGATTATGATTAATGATACATAAAAATGATTGGTTAACAACCTGTTGTCTATATAAAATTAAAGCAACCAATAGCGGTGCAAAAAGAGAAAATAATTAGTTTATTATCCAGGAAAAGAAACTTGTATTAATCCAATATTTACAACCATAACATAAATGATATCACTTGTTAAAACAGAGAGGATACTGCTGAATACTGATACAACATACATGGTATAAATAAGAATATGGCTATAGAGGATTCAACAATAAGTAATGACAAGTTGTAGTTAAATGAATCTATGAGGAAAACAAATAAGAAGGGAATTTAATCTTAGGCCCAATCTTAAGATAGAAGGAAAGTAAAGAGGGAGAGAGCGAGAGAGAGACAGAGACAGTGACAGAGACAGAGAGAGAGATATATTACGTGTCTTGTTCAAATCATCGTGTCCAGGGAAAGAGGGAAGTCTCAGAGCTTTCTCTCTGACCTTTATGCTCCCCTGCCCTCTTCTATCCCCCCTCCAGGATCCAAAATCCTTAGGATGCTATTGGTGTAAAATTGCCTTACAACCGGATTGGTTTAACCTCAAGCCTAGATATTCATTGGTCCCGAGTACCAAACAGTATCTGATTGGTCGCATTTTCAAGCCTCCTAGAAATGTTTCTTAGCATGCACCAATCTAAAAACCTATCAGTCTAGGGTATGTCAAACGTTCCTTTGATGTGTGGTTTGACCATTTGCCATATTAGCATGCTAATGGCCCCTGCTGTGATGGAGCCTTTCAGCCTGTCCCGCTTCCCTTCAAAACAAAAGGACAATTTAGCTAACGTAATTATCACCTGGGATCTTTACCCATGACACAGGAAGAAGTCATTTTTTTAAAGCCCAGCTGAGTGCTTAGTTTTGTCATATAACAAAATTGAACCAGTCCAGTAAAAACATATACATTCATCTTTTCCACTGGTTCCCCTGGTATAAATATAAAATTCAAACTTTCCACCACAGCCCAAAGGTGCTCATTGGATTGTGGGCACTCGCATGTGGGTAGGCTTCCACAAAGATGCACACATGTGGTATCCAAAAGCTTTGTGCAAAAAATAAAAAAATATCAGTGTAACGGGAGGGCCTGTGGGACCCAGAGGCTCTTGCAGGGTGTGGGGTACTCCTGTTTCAGCTTCACCAATGACTCTTGTGTCTAGGGTCATCCTATGTAAAAGAGGGGTGGTAGAACCCGCGCTACGGAACTAATATTTTCAAAGTACTGCAGTAATACTAATAAGTGTATGCAAGTTATTTAAGTGTGATAAGGGGTGAGGTAGTAGGTGTTGGCGCCTCTTAGTTGATATGTGAGAAACACAATAATAAATGATAAATACAATACTTATCCCATATACAGTAATGCTATAGCTTGGTCCACATGTGTCTCATTAGGTAAGCAAACTAAGCCATATGTTAAACCATGAAAGAAATACAAATGCGTGAATCCATGCTATTATTTAAAAATAAAAATTAATAAATATAAATATAAAAATAAAAATAAAGAATATATACAATATATGACTGTAGTTCAATAGTTAAAGTGCTCTGTGCCATGCTTATATTAAAGTAATATCTAATGCTGATTATAACAGTCCATGCAAAAAAAGGTGCTCCGTGCTTCATATAGTATGCAATTGGCAGTGTTCACTCAGTGCTCCCTCTTCTCATGCACTGGTAGGTCCCTCACTCACCAGATCCAGGCACCCTCAAGGGGTGTAAAGCCTTCGCAGTGTTAGCCCTGTGTTGCTTTTTTTGCATGGACTGTTATAATCAGCATTAGATATTACTTTAATATAAGCACGGCACAGAGCACTTTAACTATTGAACTACAGTCATATATTGTATATATTCTTTATTTTTATTTTTATATTTATTAATTTTTATTTTTAAATAATAGCACAGATTCACGCATTTTTATTTCTTTCATGGTTTAACATATGGTTTAGTTTGCTTACCTAATGAGACACATGTGGACCAAGCTATAGCATTATATGGGATAAGTATTGTATTTATCATTTATTATTGTGTTTCTCACATATCATAGGATGACTGAGAAATGATATCTCGGATTACATAAGATGGCACAGTAATGATAATCCACAATATATTCAAGAATGTCTGCAAAGAACTAAATACAGGTTGTTGATTCTGAACCCAACAGGTCAATAGGAGAGTGACTCATTCAATGTGGAACATAGACTGTTAAAGCGGGGGTTCACCCAAAAAAAAAAAAAAAATAACATTACATCTAGCATTTTTTCTCCGTACATACCTTTATATTCTGATTTTGTCCAGGGCTTCCGGGTTCTGATGACTGCGGGACTGGGCGTTCCTATCCTTGTATTAGATGATTGACGGCTTGTGAAACAGTTCCCCTGTCGCACAACGCGCGTCACCAGATTTCTGTAAACAGCCGAGCTGCGAGTCAGCACTATACGGCACTGCGCAGTCAGCTCTACTCATCAGAACGCGGAAGCCCTGGACAAAATCAGAATATAAAGGTATGTACGGAGAAAAAAAAAAGACCTACAGAAAGTAAATGTCCTTAGTATGCTGGCTCTAAGGTTAGAGATTTGTTTTAAGGGTGAACCCCTGCTTTAAGGTGGTAATTAAGTCTGCTAATGTCATGTAAACTAACCCTAGTCTGGCTTCTAAAGACCTTTTTTATTGTGTGATGCTAATTAACACTGTATTGTGTGAAGTTCTATTGATGATAGATGTGGATTGTGAGATGTCTGACTTGCCAGCTGTAGTTAATTAGAATTGGAGTCAGAATGTCTGACTAAAGGAATGTGTATTGAGGGGGGCTCATTAGGAACTATTGCATGATGTTGTGGGTGGAGTTGAGTCATTGTTACTGACTGTATATAAAGAGTCTGAGTTCACCATTAAAGGATCTATCTGTTTTGAACCAGAGAACAGAGCTGTGTGTGTCTCGTTTCTGGGGAATCCTATGGGTCCTGTTCGTCTGCTGAATTGTGGAGTGTCGATAAACTGTCGTGGGTTGGTGGAATGGAATATCGTAAACGGCGTTAACCCCTCACCGTTACAATCAGCCTGTGGGCTGAACGAAAAAACTCAATCAATATGGATTAAGAAATAAGTGCCAGAAAAAGTGTATGCCCAACCTTAGGAGCTTCTGCCACACATCTACCTGACACTTATAATGTTAGGCATGCATGTATTGTTCTTTTTTCATTCAGGCTTTAATGAAAACAGAAACTAATGCCCTGTACACACGATCGGTTTGTCTGATGAAAACGAACCAATGGATTTTTTCATCAGGTATCCGATGAAGCTGACTTTCATCAGTCTTGCCTACACACCATCGGTTAAAAATCCGTTCATGTCCAAGGCGGTGATGTAAAACACAACGACGTGCAGAGAAAAATGAAGTTCAATGCTTCCGAGCATGCGTCGACTTGATTCTAAGCATGCGTGGGTTTTTTACCAATGGATTTCCCCACAGACGATTGTTTTTTTCTATTGTTTTTTTAACCATACAAAAAAATTAAAACAGGTTCTATTTTTTTTCACCGATGGGAAAAAAACTGATGGGGCCCACACACGATCGGTTCGTCCGATGAAAACGGTCCATCGGTCCTTTTTCATCAGACGATCCGATCGTGTGTACAGGGCATAAGAGATGTTTACCATTCACTCAGTCAATGTGGATGAAGAAATCTCTGCCAGAAAAAAGGAGCTACTGCCAGCTGACCACCCTTTGCTCCTAATGCTGGGCATACACGTTTTTTTTTTCTTTACTGCAGGCGGATTGAGAAATCTCCCCCTGCAGCAGTACAGGCACTAATGTATGTATTCTGAGAGCATCAAGCTTGTCATTTACCTCATCCACAGACTTCCCAGGCCTCCATACCTATCTTACTCGGGATATGTTCCTGTGCATTCATTTCTTCCACGTTAAAAACCAGCTCATGCAAAGGTAAGGTGTTCAATAGCACGAAACACACTGTACCCTCCCTCCCATGATGGCCTTTTCTTTCTGCACTCCTGGGGCACTCCTGGGGCATCATCACTGAACTTCCTGCCTCCTCCCAGACAAGACATACTCCAGCCTTAACCCAAAAGTTACCCCAATGCACTCCCAGGCCTAGTCAACGTTAATCTTGCACCATGGACCTTACCAATTTGCTAACACCTAGTTTGGTGTTCAACTGCCCTTTGAACTTTTTACCCCATTGATATACTTCATTGGCACAAGCAGTGCACACTACTCAAGAAGCTTGTTCTGGGTATTGAGCCCTCACTTAGTTTTGTATTGCTTTTTGCACACTTTTGAGCCTTTTCTGACGCATAACGTGTGCAGCCTACTGATTATGCATTCCCACTGACTTGACTCTTTTTGAGAATAATGAAGTGTACTTCTTTAGTGAGTTGCTCTTTGGCTGTGGCCATTCTAAGAAGTATTGATGATCCATCCATCTGGTACCTTTTTGGGGATTTTTTATTTTGCCTCAGCTCTGCCATAACATAATCCATCATGACTAGAGTTGAGCGAACCCGAACTGTAAAGTTCGGGTTCGGTACGGACTTTGGGTTTTTCCCGAACCCGGACCCGAACCCGAATAATTGGAAAAAGTTTGGGTCCGGGATCGGAGTTCGGGGAAAAAAAATGTGCGGAGGTCCCCGCAAATTCAATAACCAGACCCTTTAGGTCTGGTATGGATATTAAGGGGAACCCCGCCGTCAATTTTAAAAAAAAAAGACGCGCGGTTCCCCCTAAATATCCATAACCAGACCCTTCAGGTCTGGTATGGATATTAAGGGGAACCCCCGCCGTCAATTTAAAAAAAAATGACGTGCGGTTCCCCCTAAATATCCATAACCAGACCCGTTATCCGAGCACGTTGACCTGACCGGTTGCAGAAAAGAGGGGGGGGACAGAGTGCGGCCCCCCTCTCCTGAACTGCACCAGACCACATGCCCTCAACATGGGGAGGATGTCCCCATGTTGATGGGGACAAGGGTCTCATCCCCACAACCCTTGCCCGGTGGTTGTGGGGGTATGCGGGCAGGAGGCTTATCAGAATCTGGAAGACCCCTTTAACAAAGGGGACCCCCAGATCCTGACCCCCCCTGTGTGAAATGGTAATGGTAATGTACCCCTACCATTTCACAAAGGAAGTGTAAATTCTTGTAAAAAAAAAACACACACACCGTAGAATAAAGTCCTTTATTAATAAAAAAAAAGAAAAAAACTCCAGCGGTGATCCAGAGAGCAGCATCGCCGACCTCCTCTCATCGCTGGACACAGCCCAGCAAATGACGCGCTGAAGCTGTGACATTATATAGGGGAGGCAGGGCCACCCGTCACGTGACCCCGCACCCTCTGACGTACCCTCTGCTACGTCACTGGGGAAGCCCAGGAAGAGGGAAGACTCTGGGCTTCCCCAGTGACGTAGCAGAGGGTACGTCAGAGGGTGCGGGGTCACGTGACGGGTGGCCCTGCCTCCCCTATATAAGTAATGTCACAGCTTCAGCGCGTCATTCGCTGGGCTGTGTCCAGCGATGAGAGGAGGTCGGCGATGCTGCTCTCTGGATGGATGGATCTTCTCATCGCTGGACCGGAGATCACCCGTCGCTGGATCTTCTCATTGCTGGAGATCACCCGCACCCGTCGCTGGATCAGGACAACATTGGAGCAGGAAGCCGGGAACGAGTGGATTATCACCGCTGGAGTTTTTTTCTTTTTTTTTATTAATAAAGTACTTTATTCTACGGTGTTTGTGTTGTTTTTTTTTTTTACAAGAATTTACACTTCCTTCGTGAAATGGTAGGGGTACAGTGTACCCCATTACCATTTCACACAGGGGGGGTCAGGATCTGGGGGTCCCCTTTGTTAAAGGGGTCTTCCAGATTCTGATAAGCCTCCCGCCCGCATACCCCCACAACCACCGGGCAAGGGTTGTGGGGATGAGACCCTTGTCCCCATCAACATGGGGACATCCTCCCCATGTTGAGGGCATGTTACCTGGTGCGGTTCAGGTGAGGGGCGGCGCACTCTGTCCCCCCCTCTTTTCTGCGGCCGGCCAGGTCAACGTGCTCGGATAACGGGTCTGGTTATGGATATTTAGGGGGAAACGCACGTCATTTTTTTTTTTAATTGACGGCGGGGTTCCCCTTAATATCCATACCAGACCTGAAGGGTCTGGTTATGGATATTTAGGGGGAACCGCACGTCATTTTTTTTTTAATTGACGGCGGGGTTCCCCTTAATATCCATACCAGACCTAAAGGGTCTGGTTATTGAATTTGCGGGAAACTCTGCGCATTTTTTTTTCTAAAAGTCCGTGTCCCATTGACTACAATGGGGTTCGGAGTTCGGGTTCGGGTTCCCGAACCCGAACATCCAGGTGTCCGCTCAACTCTAATCATGATCATTACGAGTCTATCCTTCAATGCTAAAGGTCTAAACCACCCGGAGAAGAAATTTTCCTTATGGAAACAAGCAACTGATTCTCGTTGTGACATCCCCTGTGTGCAGGAGACACACTTTCATGTATCAACATCAACCCTCATGTGCCAACAAGAACTCCCCCCATGAATTTAAGGTGCGCGCACAAGCAAAGAAGATAACACAAGATAAATACTTTATTGTCATTGCAACGCAAATTGCATTAAATTTCTTTAAAAGCTCCACACATATGTAAACATATAAAAACTCAACATACACACATTTTCAAAATCTATTAGAACACCTGTCATGGCAGCAAAGCCAAGTCACCTGCATTTAGATAATATTATTCAAAATTACCATTTAGGGCCTTGATAGCTCTTGGAAGGAAACTTTCTATGAACTGGTATGTCCTCACCTCTGTATTTCTGAACCTCCTGCCAGATGACAGTGGGTTGGGTCACTTACTATTTTGCCTGCCCTGCTGACACAGCAGGACTTGTAAATTTTGTTTAGAGAAGTTCAACTACAGCCTACAACCTTCTGCGCAGCATTTATTATTTTCTAAAGGAATGCTTTTTCTGCTAGTGTGCAGTTGGGATACTAAGCTAAAATGCAGTATGTCAGCACACTCTCAATGGAGAAGCGATAGAAGGACTCCAAGATGTTTTTCCCTAAGCCAATTTTCTTGAAAAGTCTCAGGATATATAACCGTTGCTGACACTTCTTGGTAACAACCATCATGTTTGATGACCAGGATACATTTTTGGAAATATAAGGAAGGGGCTCAGAAAGAAAGAAGAAAGAAAGAAGAAGGGAGTACTCATGGCAACTAAACACATGGGCCCAGATTCACAAAGCACTTGCGCCGACATATCTCGAGATACGCCACGCAAGTGCAAATATGCGCCGTCGTATCTGTGCGCCGTGCCCACAAAACTAAGATACGCCTAAAAACAGGCTTCATTCCACCGACATAACTTGCCTACGCCGGTGTAGAGTGGGTGCATATTTACGCTGGACACATGTGGCACTCCCATTGATTTTCTATTCAAATATGCAAATGAGGGAGATACGCCGATTCACGATCGTACTTGCGCCCGACGCAGGCTACGACTGGTGCACGTAAGTTGTATGTACGGCGTAAAGTTATGCCCCATAAAGGAGGTGTAACTCAGCAGCATCCATGCAAAGGGCTGCACCAGGGAACA
Source organism: Rana temporaria (assembly GCF_905171775.1). Taxonomy (NCBI): domain Eukaryota; kingdom Metazoa; phylum Chordata; class Amphibia; order Anura; family Ranidae; genus Rana; species Rana temporaria. Next base: position 227,734,142 of record NC_053493.1, read on the forward strand.
CAAGCCCGCGTATTTTACGTAGTTTACGTTGGACGTGAAAATGACTAGGTGTAGGTTACGTCCACGCCGTAGGCAGTGATCCGGCATATCTTAGGCAGTTGTTCCGACGTGATTGTGAGCATGCGCACTGGGATGCGTCCACGGGACGGTGCATTTGCTGTTCGTTATACGTATCTGTCTCGGCCCATCATTTGCATGGGGTCACGCCTCATTTGCATGGCTCATGCCCACTTCCACCTACGCCGGCTTACGCCTAGGAAACCCAGCACAGTTTTGGGAGGAAGTGCTTTGTGAATTCCATGCTTGCCTCTCTGTGCTGCGTCGGCGTAGCGTAAAGGAGATACGCTACGGCGGCATAAATGTGTGCCAGTGTCTGTGAATCCGGGCCATGGTCTCTTTCCACCTCCATGAATGCATCACGACCGCTTGGTCATTACATTATCTTTCTTTGCACCCTTAATAATTCACGTTACACATTAGTCACTGTCTATGCCCCCAATATGCACCAGATGTGTTTTTTGAGGAAACCCCATAAGAAAGACAGTGCAGTCCAACAAGGCTCTGGCAATTAGGACTTTAATATTGTTCCAGATCAACAATTAAATCCTTTAAATCTATGTATCAATTATATCTTCTTTTAGTTGTGTCAGAATTCTTACTACCACATTGATTGATTTTGTTCTTATAGATCGATGGCTTTTGCAAAACATCTCAGCTGCCTCCATTTTTCCATACAAATGGTCTGAACACTCACCTGTTTGCATCACCACTGAGGACAGTTCAGGCTCTCTTCCTACTTATTTGTGGCAGATGTCTACTTAGTGTCTCCAAACTACTCCATTTGCTGAAGATCTTCAAAGGCACTTGCAATTTTTTTTATTTAAATGTGAATGCTATATGTGCTGTCTTTTTATTCAGTTGTGGTCCAGGTCTAATGCCCCGTACACACCATCACTTTATGTGATGAAAAAAAACGGCATTTTCTGTGAAGTAAAAAATGACGTTTTTGAAACTTCAATTTTCAAAGACGAAGTTGCCTACACACCATCGTTTTTCTCACAATGTTCTAGCAAAGCGAGGTTACGTTCTCACCACTTTTTCCATTGAAGCTTGCTTCATAAGTAGCTTCTGGGCATGCGCGGGTGAAAAAACGTCGTTTTAAACAACGTTTTTTACTACACGCGGTCAATTTCTGTGAAGTAAAAGTTGACGTTTTGAAAAACGACACATAAAATTGAAGCATGCTTCAATTTTTTTTGGTCGTTTTTTAGAAGACATAAAACGACATTTTCCCCCACACACGGTCAATTAAAGTGACTTTTTTAAAAACCTCATTTTTTTCCTCACATAAAGTGATGGTGTGTACGGGGCATAAGAAGTAAAGGGTGCAGTGCATTGACAGCCTACATTCTGAAATTCAAGTAACTGCATCCTTAAACAAGCAGCAAGCCAGTCCTGCCCATAGAACTAAATTAGGTCAAAATATAAATCCCCTCTTTGTGGGATATTTAGGGCAACATGAATACAATATATTATATATAAAATTATATTCTTTATTGCAATTTGTTTTGTAACATAACACACACATTTTACATATCATGATACACCATATACTGTATAACACGTTTTGATGCATAAAGTGGTATTCCACAGCTACTTGCTCTTCATTTCCATAGTGTACAAGCAATTGATGGTTCCAAGAGTTAGGGATATCCAACGTGTTTCAAAAAACAATACATATACAATCTTCTGCAGGTATTTAATACCACTCTGCAACATAAAACAGTTTTGTTTAGAGTAAATACTCTATTTCAACATACATAAAACTCAGTGTATTATATAAGTGCTTTTGAATGCACACAACACGATTTATGTATGTTGAAATAGTGTATTAACGCTAAACAAACTGTTTTATGTTGAAGAGTGGTATTAAATCCCTAAAGAAGATTTTTTATGTATTGTTTTTCGATTGCTGTACATTGATGGAAATGAACAGCAAGTAGTTGGGGAATACCACTTTATGCATCCAGACGTGTTATATAAATGGTGCATCATGATATGTAAAATGTGTGTCACGTGACAACCAATTTATATGAAATATTTTTTTTTTATATTTAAGTAATTCCTTCTTCTTTTATTTTTAATAACTATAAAGAATGTAATTTTTATATATAATATATTGTATTCATTTATTGGTTGCCCAATACATTTACATTTTGGTCATTATAATAGAGATGATGGCAATCACACCCCCAGTTACAGGTATATGAACCACTTTTTTCAGAATCAAATTAGGTTGTCTAAGACTAGAACTGAGATCCTTGCTACCAGAAAAGTTTGAAAAATCACAAAAGCGATTGAAAATGTTCCTTTATTCCTCTGTCAGCAAAGCGAGTAAACTCTAGGCCCAACAAGTCAAGGGACACCACACTAAATTGCACATCCCCTGCTTATATCATCCCTTCACTAAAGCAAAATGAACTAACCCACAAGAGAAATCTGACACCTTTAATACATACCAGGGCCGGCCCTACCATGGGACCCAATGGTAGGACCAGGCGGCATTTACAGGGGGGCAGCAGCTGGCAGTGATAATGGGCATAGTGTGAAAAGATACAGCCGCGGAATCGCCATAGCGACTCGGCTCCTGTTTCAGGGGGGCGGTGCATGTAGCAGTCACTTGCCTGGGAGAGGCACGCTAATGTGGGCACACACACCCCGCAGCTTGTGCGGGTGTTTGCTGTCCCACGCGATCTTAGCCCAGCTCTTCATGGCAGCCGACATTGCTTCCCGCCGGCTGCCTCTCTCACTGGCAACGCACACAGTGCATGCCGATAAACCCGCCCCTACCACGCCTCCTCCGATCTGACACCTTCTGAGTACACAGACAGGAGGAGGAGCTGGGGAGGAGGTGAGATACTGCTGTGCTGTGCCGCTCATCTAAAGGTCTGTTTACAGTACACAGTCAGACATTATCACACACACTATAGATGACACTTGTGTGGGGGAGCTGATATAAATGAATACCTGCAGTGATTTGTGTGGGGGTAGAGGGTATGTGCTAGGGGGCTTTTAGGAAAATCTGCCCCCACCCCCCCAGCACATGTCCTCCCTCCTCCCAAAGTGCGCCCTAGCAAATGCAGTACCCTTTCCCCCACCCCTGATTCAAAGAGATGCTGGTTGCAACACATGGGGCAATCAGGGCACCCCGCTAGACATGTAGGACAATCGCCCCAGGTGACAACACTATTGCACCCTTGACAGGCAAGTCAGTGGAGCTCCAGTACTCATAGCTGGTTCACATGATTTATCACGCAGGATCGCACTGCGTTCCTGTGCAATTCACATGTTTTACAGGTGCAGTATGGGGGCTGTGTAATGTAAAGAGATCCAAAGGTATGTAAGCTGTGTAATGTAAAGGGGTTCAGAGGTGCAGGGGCTGTGTAATGTAAAGGGGTTCAGCAGTATGGGGGCTGTGTAATGTAAAGAGGTTCAGAGGTATGGGGGCTGTGTAATGTAAAGGGGTTCAGCGGTATGGGGGCTGTGAAATGTAAAGTGGTCCAAAGGTACAGTATGTAGGCTGTGTAATGTAAAGGGGTTCAGAGGTGCGGGGCTGTGTAATGTAAAAGGGTTCAGCAGTATGGGGGCTGTGTAATGTAAAGAGGTTCAGAGGTATGGGGGCTGTGTAATGTAAAGGGGTTCAGCGGTATGGGGGCTGTGAAATGTAAAGTGGTCCAAAGGTACAGTATGTAGGCTGTGTAATGTAAAGGGGTTCAGAGGTGCGGGGCTGTGTAATGTAAAAGGGTTCAGCGGTATGGGGGCTGTGTAATGTAAAGGGGTTCAGAGGTATGGGGGCTGTGTAATGTAAAGGGGTCCAAAGGTATGTAAGCTGTGTAATGTAAAGGGGTTCAGAGGTGCGGGGGCTGTGTAATGTAAATGGGTTCAGCAGTATGGGGGCTGTGTAATGTAAAGGGGTTCAGAGGTATGGGGGCTGTGTAATGTAAAGGGGTTCAGAGGTATGGGGGCTGTGTAATGTAAAGGGGTTCAGCGGTATGGGGGCTGTGAAATGTAAAGTGGTCCAAAGGTATGTAGGCTGTGTAATGTAAAGGGGTTCAGAGGTGCGGGGGCTGTATAATGTAAAAGGGTTCAGCGGTATGGGGGCTGTGTAATGTAAAGGGGTTCAGAGGTATCGGGGTTGTGTAATGTAAAGTGTTTCAGAGGTATGGGGGCTGTGTAATGTAAAGAGGTTCTGCGGTATGGGGGCTGTGTAATGTAAAGGGGTTCAGCGGTATGGGGGCTGTGTAATGGAAAGAGGTTCAGAGGTATGGGGGCTGTGTAGAGAAAACATTCAGAAAACAGGAAAATATTTTTTGGGGGGTGACACCATGTTTTGTTGCACCAAGTGACCCCAACCCTAGTGACACCATTGGCAGTAGAACATAGTAAGTGTGCCGATGCCAGTTACATGTATTCCTGTCTGGTTCAGAGGTATGGGGGCTGTGTAATGTAAAAGAGTTCAGAGGTATGGGGGCTGTGTAATGTAAAGGGGTTCAGCGGTATGGGGTCTGTGTAATGAAAAGGGGTTGAGAGGTATGGGGGGTTGTGTAATGTAAAGGGGTTCAGAGGTATGGGGGCTGTGTAATGTAAAGGGGTTCAGAGGTATGGGGGCTGTGCAATGTAAAGGGGTTCAGAGGTATGGGGGGCTGTGCAATGTAAAGGGGTTCAGCGGTATGGGGGGCTGTGTAATGTAAAGGGGTTCAGAGGTATGGGGGTTGTGTAATGTAAAGGGGTTCAGAGGTATGGGGGCTGTGTAATGTAAAGGGGTTCAGCGGTATGGGGGCTGTGTAATGTAAAGGGGTTCAGCGGTATGGGGGGCTGTGTAATGTAAAGGGGTTCAGAGGTATGGGGGTTGTGTAATGTAAAGGGGTTCAGAGGTATGGGGGCTGTGTAATGTAAAGGGGTTCAGCGGTATGGGGGCTGTGTAATGTAAAGGGGTTCAGCGGTATGGGGGCTGTGTAATGTAAAGGGGTTCAGAGGTATGGGGGCTGTGTAATGTAAAGGGGTCCAAAGGTATGTAAGCTGTGTAATGTAAAGGGGTTCAGAGGTGCGGGGGCTGTGTAATGTAAAGGGGTTCAGCAGTATGGGGGCTGTGTAATGTAAAGGGGTTCAGAGGTATGGGGGCTGTGTAATGTAAAGGGGTTCAGTGGTATGGGGGCTGTGAAATGTAAAGTGGTCCAAAGGTATGTAGGCTGTGTAATGTAAAGGGGTTCAGAGGTGCGGGGGCTGTATAATGTAAAAGGGTTCAGCGGTATGGGGGCTGTGTAATGTAAAGGGGTTCAGAGGTATCGGGGTTGTGTAATGTAAAGTGTTTCAGAGGTATGGGGGCTGTGTAATGTAAAGAGGTTCTGCGGTATGGGGGCTGTGTAATGTAAAGGGGTTCAGCGGTATGGGGGCTGTGTAATGGAAAGAGGTTCAGAGGTATGGGGGCTGTGTAGAGAAAACATTCAGAAAACAGGAAAATATTTTTTGGGGGGTGACACCATGTTTTGTTGCACCAAGTGACCCCAACCCTAGTGACACCATTGGCAGTAGAACATAGTAAGTGTGCCGATGCCAGTTACATGTATTCCTGTCTGGTTCAGAGGTATGGGGGCTGTGTAATGTAAAAGAGTTCAGAGGTATGGGGGCTGTGTAATGTAAAGGGGTTCAGCGGTATGGGGTCTGTGTAATGAAAAGGGGTTGAGAGGTATGGGGGGTTGTGTAATGTAAAGGGGTTCAGAGGTATGGGGGCTGTGTAATGTAAAGGGGTTCAGAGGTATGGGGGCTGTGCAATGTAAAGGGGTTCAGAGGTATGGGGGGCTGTGCAATGTAAAGGGGTTCAGCGGTATGGGGGGCTGTGTAATGTAAAGGGGTTCAGAGGTATGGGGGTTGTGTAATGTAAAGGGGTTCAGAGGTATGGGGGCTGTGTAATGTAAAGGGGTTCAGCGGTATGGGGGCTGTGTAATGTAAAGGGGTTCAGCGGTATGGGGGGCTGTGTAATGTAAAGGGGTTCAGAGGTATGGGGGTTGTGTAATGTAAAGGGGTTCAGAGGTATGGGGGCTGTGTAATGTAAAGGGGTTCAGCGGTATGGGGGCTGTGTAATGTAAAGGGGTTCAGCGGTATGGGGGCTGTGTAATGTAAAGGGGTTCAGCGGTATGGGGGCTGTGTAATGTAAAGGGGTTCAGAGGTATGGGGCTGTGTAATGTAAAGTGTTTCAGAGGTATGGGGGCTGTGTAATGTAAAGGGGTTCAGCGGTATGGGGGCTGTGTAATGTAAAGGGGTTCAGCGGTATGTGGGCTGTGTAATGTAAAGGGGTTCAGAGGTATGGGGGCTGTGTAATGGAAAGGGGTTCAGAGGCATGGGGGCTGTGTAGAGAAAACATTCAGAAAACAGGAACATATTTTTTGGGGGGTGACACCATGTTTTATTGCACCAGGTGACCCCAACCCTAGTGACACCATTGGCAGTAGAACATAGTAAGTGTGCCAATACCAGTTACATGTATTCCTGTCTGGCACCAGCCACCCAATGACAATCCTCAGGTCAGTCAGCACCGTTTTTGCAGAGGAGGGGGGGCTGGCCACCTGGGGGAGCAGAGGGTGGAGGATTTTTCAGGAATGACAGGCAGTACTGTGGTGAACGTTCTGCCTTCCTGGTGCACAGACCTGCCTTCTCCGCACTGCCTCTGAACTCCATGTCCACCCTGTTTCCGCGCCCCTGTGAGTTGGTCCCACCCTCTTCTCCCTTATCTCCTCCCCTCACCATTCAAGTCAGATGCTGCTTGTGTCTTTTCAACTTCTTCTTCGCTTACAACCGTCTCTCCCACCACCTGTCCTCGGTCATGGCGGGGGCCCGCTGGGGGATAAACATGCTCTTTAGCAGGAGTCGAAGAAGTGTGACTTGGTAAAAGAGTAGAGTGGGGGGTGGGCAGAAGCGGTAATGTTAGAACATTCTGCAGTGCAGTGACAGGGCTGGCTGGTTTTAACCCTTTTTCGGCCGCTAGCGGGGGTTAAATGCGCCCTCTAGCAGCCAAAATCCGCCGCAAATACACCCATAGCATTGGCAGGTAAAAAAAATTATAAGATTTTCGGATAAAATTCAATTTTAGTTGTCATGATATAAAAATAATGAATGTGGGGGCCTTTTGGTGGGCGTGATTTTTTTTTGGAGGGGGAGCAGCATTTCATTCTTGGGCCCAGGCAGCACAATGTCTTGGGTCGGCCCTGGTACATACTATAGTACTCTCTACAATTTAAAAGATGAGCCTTTGATAATGCAACCTACCCTATCACACTTCCAATCTTTTCTGAATAATGTGCACGTATCGAGTAATACTTAGCTAGAGTCTCTTCTATTCTCCGTTCACTAACCTAGGAATTGCCAAGAATTCTTCCCAAACAACAAGTGCCTGATTGCTTTGTAGGTGAATATTACAAAGAGTTCAAGAGCATTCTTGTTGACCATTTGACTCTGATTTTCAATGCTGTTGACACCTATTCTTCTGTCCCAGAAGAAATATATCTAACTATATCTATCTATCTATCTATCTATATATATATATATATATATATATATATATATATATATATATATATATATAGAGAGAGAGAGAGAGAGAGAGAGAGAGAGAGAGAGAGAGAGAGAGAGAGAGAGATAGATATATCTATATCTATATATATATCTATATGTAATGTTGGGGGTTGTTAAAATAACAGACGTATACCGTTTTCATCGGATGAACCGATCGTGTGTGGGCCCCATAGTTTTTTTTCCCCATCGGTGAAAAAACTTAGAACCTGTTTAAAAATTAACTGATGGTAAAAAAAACAATAGAAAAAAACAATCGTTTGTGGGCAAGTCCATCTGTTAAAAATCCATGCATGCTCAGAATCAAGTTGACGCATGCTCGGAAGCATTGAACTTCATTTTTCTCAGCATGTCGTAGTGTTTTATGTCACCGCGTTCTGACACAAACAGATTTTTAACTGATGGTGTGTAGGCAAGACTGATGAAAGTCCATCGGTCCATTTTCATCGGATGTGTACGTGGCATTACTGGTTGGATCACCAGGCGAATATAAAGGAAAGAAAGCCTAAAATAAATAAATTGAGCCATGGTAAGCTGTAATATAAATGTACATCCACAGAATGGCACGTACAGGCAAATGAGCGTACGTCCTTGCCTTCTAGCGGGTGAGGGGTCCGATCGGGACCCCCCCCCCCGCTACATGCGGCGGTCGGATTCCCGCGGGGAGCGATCCGGGACACCGCCGCGGCTATTCGTTTATAGCCGCTCCGTCGCGATCACTCCCCGGAGCTGAAGAACGGGGAGAGCCGTATGTAAACAAGGCTTCCCCGTGCTTCACTATGGCGCTGCATTGATCGAGTGATCCCTTATATAGGGAGACTCGATCGATGACGTCAGTCCTACAGCCACACCCCCCTACAGTTGTAAACACACACTAAGTGAACACTAACTCCTACAGCGCCCCCTGTGGTTAACTCCCAAACTGCAACTGTCATTTTCACAATAAACAATGCAATTTAAATGCATTTTTTGCTGTGAAAATGACAATGGTCCCAAAAATGTGTCAAAATTGTCCGAAGTGTCCGCCATAATGTCGCAGTCATGAAAAAAATCGCTGATCGCCGCCATTAGTAGTAAAAAAAAAAAAATTAATAAAAATGCAATAAAACTATCCCCTATTTTGTAAACGCTATAAATTTTGCGCAAACCAATCGATAAACGCCTATTGCGATTTTTTTTTACCAGAAATAGGTAGAAGAATACGTATCGGCCTAAACCGAGGGAAAAAAATTATATATGTTTTTTGGGGATATTTATTATAGCAAAAAGTAAAAAATATAGAATTTTTTTCAAATTGTCGCTCTATTTTTGTTTATAGCGCAAAAAATAAAAACCACAGAGGTGAAAAAGGACGCCAATTTTGTTTGGGAGCCACGTCGCACGACTGCGCAATTGTCTGTTAAAGCGACGCAGTGCCGAATCGCAAAACCTGGCCTGGGCATTTAGCTGCCTAAAGGTCCGGGGCTTAAGTGGTTAAACAACATCCTTTGGGTGGCTTTTTCAATCTGCATATAAAGTGTGCTAATTTAACTGGCAGTTGCATGGTCAGCAAATTACATTTCCATCATTTTTTCCACACAAATAGAGATTTCTTTTGGTGGTATTTAATCACCACTGTTTGTTTGTTTTTTTGCTACATAAATTAAAGATACTGAACATTTTGAGAACATTTTTTTTTTCGTTTTTGTTATAAAATTTGAAAACAGATAATCCTTCTTCATAAAATTAGGCCAAAATATAGTTTTCTGCACTTCTTAGGTAACCCAAATCAGTGTATATTATTTAATCTGTGTGAAAGTTGTAGAATCTACATACTATGGTATATATCTGAACATTGATCACTCCTGATGTACTGATGACTAGTGTTGCTCACGAATATTCGCATTGCGAATATTCGACTCGAATATAGCATATTCGAGAAATCGCGCTATATTTCGAAATTCGCGGTGAATATTCGCAATTCCGAATATTCGATTTTTTACAATTTTTTTTTTAAAACAGATCACATCCTAGATATCTCCATCGACGTCTAAAAGCATTGCTGGTATCATTAGAGACCCTGGGCCGAGTAGCTGAAGCGTTCATTGAATTTTCCAGAAAGATCGCAATGCGATTATTCGGCAAACGCAATATCGCACGATTATTTTCCTCGCCCCGATCTTCCGCATCAGAGCGATTTTTACAGTTTCATTTTTAAAACAGATCACATCCTAGTGATCTCCATAGACGTCTAAAAGCATTGCTGGTATGATTAGAGACCTTGGGCCGAGTAGCTGAAGCGATCATTTTATATTGCCGAATATTCGCAATGCGAATATTCGGCAATAGGAATATTGCGCGATTATTTGCTCCGCCCTTTTGCATCAGAGCCAATCAGAGTTCTCCTTCCACACTCGTCAGAGGTTAGCAACCAATAGGAACCTGCCTGCATGGACATTATATAAGCTCACTCCCAGCACCATTTCATTGCAGATTCAGAAGCTGGCTAGAGAGTGTGGAGGCTGTTTCTGTGTTCCTGTTTTCCTGTGTCTTTGTTCCTGATTGATTTAGATCATCACCAGCATTGCTATTTAGTGATTCCAGTGGATCTTTTCCAGTATATCAACTGCTTTTTTCAAAGCAATAGACCCAAGAGCTTTTTTCAAAGCTACGTTTTGTGCTGTTTTGTGCTGTTTTGTTCATTTGTGTTACTGTTTGATCCTGCAATCCTCGCTGTTCAGTGATATTTGCTAGAGATTTCAGAACACATTTTGCTGAGCTTTCTAAAAGAGCTTTTCTAAAAGCTAAGTTTTGTTCATCTTGTGTTACTGTTAGATCTTGCAGGTTCGCTGTTCAGTGATATTTGCTAGGCATCTCAGTTCACATTTTGGTTAGTTTTTCCTAAAGAGCTTTTCTAAAAGCTAAGTTTTGTGTTCAGTTTAGTTAAATTTTGTGTAGTAAGTGTACACACTGTTAGTGTACATTTATTTCATCTAGCTTAGCTTAGTGTGTGTTTAGTGTCTGTGTTTTGTGTTTAAAAAAAAAAAAAAAAAAAAAGTTAGTGTTTGTTTAGTGCTTTTTTTTTTCTTTAATTTTGTAGTCCTTGTCTGGTGTACTACTTTTCTTATAGTTTAGTAGCTGTCTGTGTACGTCTTTGTCTGCGTGCCTGTCTTGTAAAAAATACACAAAAACACATTTTGTTCACATTTCCCCCCCCCAATAAAGTTTACCCCCCCACACACACATATCAGCAATAATGAGCGGCATCCGTGGCCGTGGCAGCAGGGGTAGGGGAGTTACTCCCAGTGCTGGATCGCTGCCAGCACGGGGTACCTCTCGTGCCCCTACTAGTGTTAGAGGATCGGGTGCAAGGGGAGTACGCCTGATCCGGGAGTTCTTCCCATCGGGCAGCCGCCCGATATTGCCATCTCAGGCTGAAGTAGTGGTGGACTACATGGGGCACAGCAGTGCCACTGAGTCGTCGGTCCCGACTCACAGTAGTACCACCATTACTCCGGTGCCTGTACTACCCCCCCCCAGCCCCCAAGAGTCCAGCATCTTACTGTTCGACAGCGACAGTGATAGGGATATCTTGGGGGAGGCCATGCATCAGGCAGACCTCCAGCTCTGTCCTGATGGTCAGGACCTTTTTGAAGGGATGGATGAGGAGGATGGGATACCTGCTGGCAGTATCCCAGAGACATCCCTTCAAACTGGTGCTGCTGTTTTGGTGCAGGAAACAGCAGCACCTAGTCAGACCCAGGCGTGGGTGAGGGGACAGCGGAGACAGGCTAGAGGCTCCATGTCAGGTGGTTCCCTCAGACCAACACATTTCAGCCCTTGGTCTGACATCTCTGGGGGCGAAGAGGGTGACCCATCATGGTTGCCATCTGACGCGTCGGCTCACTACGTCAGTGACGACGGGGAAGGTAGGCACCCTGGTGAAACGGTGCGCCAGGTCACCACCAGGGAGACCATCGTCAGGGTCTCCACTGGTGATGGCAGCAGGAGGTGTCAGGAGGAGGAGCAGCAGCAGCAGCAGCAGCAGCAGGCAGCTCCACCTGTGCGCACCGAGTCCCAGCAGGTGCAAGTAAGCGTCACCCCATCTGACAGGAGGGCGGTGCTGAAGTCACCTGTCTGGAATTACTTTACCCTGGTGGCAGACAACCCTACCGTGGCCATCTGCCGGATTTGTAAAGTGAGGGTGAAGAGAGGGAAGTGTTTGGCTCGGGTGGGTACCACAGCCCTGAACCAGCACCTGAGGATAAACCACTGGGCGGTGTATGACGAGATGAAGCGTGGTGGTGGTAGCAGCGCCACCACCACAAGTGAGCAGGGTACAGCAGCCCCTGCCACATCTTCATCTCTTTCCAGCAGGTCATGCCCCCCCGCTCCCTCTAGTAGAGGTACTGGTACCGGCAGCCAGACCTCTACTTCCACAGCACCCTCCACGTCTGTGTCCCGCACTGCCGTCCGGCGCCAGGCGTCGATTTCAGACGCCTTTGACCGCACCACTCCCTTCCCCCCTGGAGACCGACGTGTGCGTTCCCTCAATGGGCTCCTGGCAAGGGTTATTGCCCAACATCTGCTGCCCTTCAACATAGTTGACAGCAACCCCTTCAGGCAGATGTTGGAGCAGGCCCAACCCCAATGGCGTGTCCCCAGCCGCCATTTCTTTGCCAGGACTGGTGTCCCTGCCCTACACCAGCACATTGTGCAGAATGTAACCCTGTCGCTGGATCACGCTGTCAGCGACAGGGTTCATCTGACAATGGATGGCTGGACCAGCAGGCATGGGCAGGGGCGCTACATCAGCTTCACGGCCCATTGGGTTTCCCTCCGAGGCGTCGGTGAGGGATCGGCGGCAACCGATCTTGTGGTGCCGCCCCGGGGTGTCCAGGGGAGAACTGCTGGTCTCCCTCAAGCCACTGTCTCCGCAGCTGCTGAGCCTCCCAGCAAGCGCCCCCGTAGCTACTCAAGTGTGGGGCACGTGCGCTGTCAGGCCGTGCTCCAGCTTGTTAGTTTAGGGGACCGGAGACACACTGGAGAAGAAGTGCTGAAAGCACTTCAGGCTCAGGTCCAGAAGTGGCTGACACCCCGAAGGCTCCAGGCAGGTATGGTTGTCTGCGATAACGGCAGCAACCTACTCGCCGCCCTTAGTGCTGGCAGTCTGACCCACGTGCCCTGTCTGGCACATGTCCTCAACCTGGTGGTGCAGAAGTTCCTGCGCACTTATCCAGGGTTGAGTGACATTGTGGCAAAGGCGCGTAGGATTGCCAGCCACTTCAGGCGCTCCCCAACCGCTACCGCGTCCCTGTCCAAGTTGCAGCGGGAGTACAATCTGCCCCTTCACAGGCTGATTGTGGACAGTGTGACGCGGTGGAACTCCACCCTCCACATGCTGAAGAGGTTGTGGGAGCAGCAAAGGGCGGTGAGGGAGTACCTGATGGAACTAGGCACTGAGAGGACTTCACCACAACTCACTTTCATCGCCTGTGCGGAGTGGGGGCAGATAAACCAGGTCTGCCAAGTGTTGTCCTCCTTCGAGCAGGCGACCAAGATGGTCAGCAGTGAGCAAATCGGCCTCAATAGCGTGCTGCCAATAGTGTTCATGCTGGAGAGGACACTAGATCGCCTGCTCGAGGCTGGGGAGAGTGCCTTGGTGGAGCAGGAGGAGTCAGCAATGCTCCACCGAGACCAGGGCCAGGACGAGGAGGAGGAGGAGGAGGATGATGATGAAGAGGAGGAGGAGGTGGTTGCTGGTGTCGTCCCGGAGTCAGGGCCTGGTCAGGAGGGAGAGCCGGTGTTGGGGGCACCGATAGTCCGGGGGTTGGGCATGTCTGAGTTTGACCAGCAGCGCCTCAGGGATGAAGAGTCGCACCTCATTCACCTCATTCACCTGGCCAGCATTGAGGAGTCACAGCGGGCTGTGCTCTTCCCCATGGCTGCCCACATGCTGAGATGCCTCAGGAGGGACCCCCGGGTTAAGACCATCAAGACGAGGGATGATTTCTGGATGGCCACCCTTTTGGATCCCAGGTGCAAGGGGAAACTGGAGCAGTTCATCCCAGCCAGCCGGAGGCAGCACCGGATGGAGGAACTGCAGGCAGGCATTGTCAGACGGTTGGAGCAGGCAACTCCCCGGCCTCCAGTTGTCCCCCCTCATCTCACCCAGCTGCAGCCGAGCAGGGGACCTAATGGAAGAGATGAGGATGTTCTTCCAAACCGAGCGACCCAGTACCAGCACCAGCAGCAGCAGCAGTCACCACCAGCGGCTGGCCCACATGGTGGCAGACTACATGGCGTCCGTCGGTGCTTCTGACAGTATGAGCACCGACGACCCCATGGAGTACTGGGTTGCCAGATTGGACACCTGCCGCGAGCTCGCTCAGTATGCGCTGGAGTTATTGTCTTGCCCCCCCTCCAGCGTACTATCTGAGCGGACATTCAGCGCGGCAGGTGGGGTGGTCACGGACAAGAGGACCCGTCTGTCCACAGACTCCGTGGACAGACTCACATTCATAAAGATGAATGAGTCCTGGATCGGCGGTGACTTTCTGGCACCCGTCGTCGGTTCAGGGCGCTGAAGGGTCCCTTGTCATGCATTCCCTGATAAAGCCCCGGACCTGATGTATTTACAGTGCTGAATATAACTATTTTAACATCAGAGAAAATCAATGTTAATATTTGGTACAGTAGGCTTTCTTTGCAATTACAGCGGTCAAACCTTTCTTGTAGTTTTACACCAGCTTTGCACACACTGGAGGAGGGATTTTGGCCCACTCCTCCACACAGATCTTCTCTACATCAGTCATGTTTCTGGGCTCTCGCTGAGAAACACGGAGTTTGAGCTCCCTCCAAAGATTCTCTATTGGGTTTAGGTCTGGAGACTGGCTAGGCCACGCCAGAACCTTGATATGCTCCTTACAGAGCCAATCCTTGGTTATCCTGGCTGTGTGCTTTGGGTCATTGTCATGTTGGAAGACCCAGCCTCGACCCATCTTCAAAGCTCTAACTCAGGGAAGGAGGTTGTTGCCCAAAATCTCACAATACATGGCCACGGTCATCCTCTCCTTAATACAGTGCAGTCACCCTGTCCCATGTGCAGAAAAACACCACCAAAGCATGATGCTACCACCCCCATGCTTCACATTAGGGATGGCGTTCTTGGCATGGTACTCATCATTATTCTTCCTCCGAACACGGTTAGTGAAATTATGATCAAAAAGTTATATTATAGTCTCATCTGACCACATGATTTTCTCCCATGACTCCTCTGGATCAGTCAAGACACCTATGTCAGCAGTTATTTCACACCCTATATACTCTTATTAATACTGCTGTTCATCATGGCACCTCCTGCCCATGTGATATGACTCTGTATCAACTACTACTGTTAATACTACTACTGTTGCTTCTGCTGCTGCTGCTGCCCAGTCAAGACACCTATGTCAGCAGTTATTTGACACTCTATATACTCCTATTCCTACTGCTGTTCATCATGGCACCTCCTGCCCATGTGATATGACTCTGTATCAACTACTACTGTTAATACTACTACTGCTGCTTCTGCTGCTGCTGCTGCCCAGTCAAGACACCTATGTCAGCAGTTATTTGACACTCTATATACTCCTATTCCTACTGCTGTTCATCATGGCACCTCCTGCCCATGTGATATGACTCTGTATCAACTACTACTGTTAATACTACTACTGCTGCTTCTGCTGCTGCTGCTGCTGCCCAGTCAAGACACCTATGTCAGCAGTTATTTGACACTCTATATACTCCTATTCCTACTGCTGTTCATCATGGCACCTCCTGCCCATGTGATATGACTCTGTATCAACTACTACTGCTAATACTACTACTGCTGCTTCTGCTGCTGCTGCTGCCCAGTCAAGACACCTATGTCAGCAGTTATTTGACACTCTATATACTCCTATTCCTACTGCTGTTCATCATGGCACCTCCTGCCCATGTGATATGACTCTGTATCAACTACTACTGTTAATACTACTACTGCTGCTTCTGCTGCTGCTGCTGCTGCCCAGTCAAGACACCTATGTCAGCAGTTATTTGACACTCTATATACTCCTATTCCTACTGCTGTTCATCATGGCACCTCCTGCCCATGTGATATGACTCTGTATCAACTACTACTGTTAATACTACTACTGCTGCTTCTGCTGCTGCTGCCGCCCAGTCAATACACCTATGTCAGCAGTTATTTCACACTCTATATACTCCTATTCCTACTGCTGTTCATCATGGCACCTCCTGCCCATGTGATATGACTCTGTATCAACTACTACTGTTAATACTACTACTGCTGCTTCTGCTGCCCAGTCAAGACACCTATGTCAGCAGTTATTTGACACTCTATATACTCCTATTCCTACTGCTGTTCATCATGGCACCTCCTGCCCATGTGATATGACTCTGTATCAACTACTACTGTTAATACTACTACTGCTGCTTCTGCTGCCCAGTCAAGACACCTATGTCAGCAGTTATTTGACACTCTATATACTCCTATTCCTACTGCTGTTCATCATGGCACCTCCTGCCCATGTGATATGACTCTGTATCAACTACTACTGTTAATACTACTACTGCTGCTTCTGCTGCTGCTGCTGCCCAGTCAAGACACCTATGTCAGCAGTTATTTGACACTCTATATACTCCTATTCCTACTGCTGTTCATCATGGCACCTCCTGCCCATGTGATATGACTCTGTATCAACTACTACTGTTAATACTACTACTGCTGCTTCTGCTGCTGCTGCTGCCCAGTCAAGACACCTATGTCAGCAGTTATTTGACACTCTATATACTCCTATTCCTACTGCTGTTCATCATGGCACCTCCTGCCCATGTGATATGACTCTGTATCAACTACTACTGTTAATACTACTACTGCTGCTTCTGCTGCTGCTGCCGCCCAGTCAATACACCTATGTCAGCAGTTATTTCACACTCTATATACTCTTATTCCTACTGCTGTTCATCATGGCACCTCCTGCCCATGTGATATGACTCTGTATCAACTACTACTGTTAATACTACTACTGCTGCTGCTGCCGCCCAGTCAATACACCTATGTCAGCAGTTGTTTCACACTCTATATACTCTTATTCCTACTGCTGTTCATCATGGCACCTCCTGCCCATGTGATATGACTCTGTATCAACTACTACTGTTAATACTACTACTGCTGCTGCTGCTGCTGCTGCTGCTCAGTCAAGACAACTATGTCAAAAGTAATTTCCCACTCTATATACTCCTATTACCACTGCTGTTCATCATGGCACCTCCTGCCCAAGTGATATGACTCTGTATCTACTACTACTACTACTACTGCTGCTGCTGTTCAGTCAAGACACCTATGTAAAAAGTTAATTCCCACTCTATATATACTCCTATTACCACTGCTGTTCACTGATACCACTGATAGTTAATTTATCCCTTAACTACCCCCATTTGTGAGGGTCGGGGTTTTCCTTTAAAGTCCCATGCAAATCAATGGAAAATGTATGTTCCCACATAACTTCTGTACGCCTGGAGATATTTCAATAATACCCGCTATACATATTACTTATATGCCAAATAAAAATATATAACAGTTAAATTAACCCTTACCAACACCCTTATATAAAAGATGGGTATATTTATATTACTATGATTTTCCTCCCCAAAAGGTTAAGATAGGAAGACCGGGCAACGCCGGGTATTCAGCTAGTAATAGTATAAAATGTTTTCGGTTATTATTAAGCTAGATGTGTTGATGTTGATGTTGATGTTGATGTGTTAGATGTGAAGTTAGATGTGTTTAAAAAACTAACAATTTCAATAAGAAATGAAACCTTTGCAAAATATAACATTTTTTATTAAAAAAAAAAAAAAAAAAATTAGGACATTAACTTCTGAAGCTCTGTCACCTCATCCATGTTTTTCGCCAGTTGTTGATTTTGGCGCATCAAAAAAAGTATCTGCTGCTCATTTGCCATTACTCTCTGCGTCAGGTTTTTCATGGCAGCTTGTTTCACCTCTAGCTTTTTTAGAACTGTTAGGATATAAGAAAAAAACATTTGGATTTCAAAGACCGTTACGAAAGATTATTTTCAGCCATAAAAATAATAAAGTCTGACTTAAGAGACTCTATGAAAGAGGATCTGGCAGAGGCAATTCTCTTCCTTAGAACTCTACATTGCATTTATTTGCATTTGCTAAGTCTAGAACTACATTTCAAGATTAATATAAACCATTTCTAGGTTTTTCATATTTTTTTTTTGGTTCATTATAGATAAGCTTTGTTTTTGTTCTAAAACAGCCAAATAATGTGGTCTGTATTTTTGAACTGTTAAAGATCATGTTCCTGATGTTTAAGCCTGCTGCTACTATCCAGTCACTTGATTGTTTTCATTGTGTTTGTCTTTTGCTTAAACTGTGCAATACAGTAGACTGTTGGCTTCCCAGCCAGTAGTCCTGTGGTAGTTTGCGTTTCTTTCCCTCAAGGAATCTATAAAATACATTCGCATATTAATACAGAGGAGTCGGAGTCGGGGAGTCGGAGTCTGAAGTACATGAAACTGAGGAGTCGGAGTCGAAAAATTTATCTACCGACTCCACAGCCCTGCTTTAAATGCTGTCCATTTTTAGAGCTACATTTTATTGTTGAAATTTTATTAATCTCTGTGCACATATTTACCCTCCTGATTGATGGTAAAATTAACCGTCTCATCCTGCTCCTCTTCCTCGTCACCCACTACTCCACCAGAAGTTTCGGGGGGGGGTGCAGCTCCTCCTCTTGCTCCTCCACAGGAACTGGGGGTGGTGATGTGGATGGCCCTGGCTGCTCCTCCTCATCCCTCTCCTCCTCTTCCACATCCTCCTCCTGCTCCTCCTCTGCGGCCTGTCGCCTTGTGCGCTTGGGGCGCACAGTTGGTAGCGGAGCTCCTATAATAACACAATGTTCATATATTATAAAAATGTTTTCTAATGACGTATGCAAATTCTGTGTACTCTACTGTATTGTATATGAATACAAATTAATTTATATAGACAGTTAACCAATGGGACAATGTTATATTAAAGGGTCTTGTGGGCACTACAGGGGACTGAGCGTGAGCTGGGCTGCCACCATGGTAAAATGAGCTGTTTTTGTCTCCTTTGTTTTGTTCAGACGATCTCATGTTAAAAAAAAGGACTTGATGGAGTACACAGGATTACTATAACAACCCCACGCCTAACACAGGAATTTAGTGGGAATCTATATATATAAAACTCAACGTGTGTGTGCATGTATGTATGTATGTTCCACCATCACGTCCAAACGGCTAAAGATATTTACATGAAACTTGGCACACAGGTTACTTATATGTCAGCCACAAATATAGGATTGGTGGTTTAACCCTTACCCACCCCCATTTGCCTTGGTCAGGGTTTTTCTTTAAAGTCCCATTCAACTCTATGGGAAATACATGTTATTTCATAACAGCTGTAGATATTTCGATAACACTTGGTCACATGTTATCTATACGTCCACTTAAAGTATAGGATCGTTAATTTATCCCTTAACTAACCCCATTGGTGAGGGTCGGGCTTTTTGTTTAAAGTCCCATGCAAAGCAATGGGAAAAGTATGTTCCCACATAACTTCTGTGTTCCTGTCTGCTGTCCCATGTTTTTTTCCAACAGTACTATGAATACCTTGGCTGGTGGTGATATATGTTACAACAACATGGCGTCTTGGTTAACAACATCTGACCTTACATTAATTACATATGACCTTACATAACTGTCCCCAGGGGACCCGGGCTGGCTCAACGCGATTGCCACTGCGCTGACAAGCCATTCACCTCTGCAGCTAGGGGTTCGGATCCCGCTCTCGGCTACATGTGAATTGAGTTTGGTGGTCTCAGCTCGGCCCCCGGTGGGTGTGCTATGCGAGGTAAGCCTGCGCTTAGTATGCCCACCTCCCTCCCACAAAAACCACCACACTTACACACGCACTCGCAATTGGGTTAACATGCACGCACTCTGACCATGCGGTCTCTAAAAAGAGAGGCGAAGGACTAACGGGGCTGGTTGAGCGGGCAAATCCTCTCACTCCCTTATAGGGAGTCCCTCTGCCCCGTTGGGCTTCGAAGCGGAGCAGGTAGGACGGTCTGTGTGGGAGGACCCCCTCACACCCGCCATTGCCACCCGGGGCATGGAGAAAGGTGGCAGATTACCTCTGGGGGAGGCCTGCCTACTCCCAACTCCTGCAGTCCGGCTCCTCTCTCGAGTACACGCACAAAATACACTTTAGGGGAAAAAAAACATAACTGTGACCAATAACTTACCAGGATGATATTTATTCCGGATACGCCTGACCCGGTTCATCTGGCGCCTCTTCAGGTCGGACCACTTTTTGAGGATCGCCATGCGAGTGTGTTCTTCGCCTAGTTCCTCAATCAGGGAGCTTATAACTCCCTGTTTTTCTTGCTGCCTCCGCAGCTCATCGTATCCTGTTTCCAGGAACTTCTGCAAGATGAAGAACAAAGTATATTGTAATACTTTTGTTGACAGCCTTATGGATATATGACGTAAATGTATGCTATTCAACAATTGGAAGCATTCTCGCCTTATTAATCAATGACAGGGGTAACATGACAGATTTTATATCCTGCCATTTCGGTCGCCACCTTTTTTACATAAATATAGCAGCCATTATCATTTGCATAATTATGAATATATTATTAACAACACAGGATACACGTATAGGGGAGATATGCGTTGCTAACTCTTTTCCCTGTCAGGAGCCTAACGCCCCGGGGGGTCAGAGACGGGACCTTTTCGGAGGACCACTGACGTATGCAACCGTCGCAGTTTTTTGTGATGTCACTCTTTAGGTGTGTGCAAATTTTTCCTTGCACCGGGTGGAGTTTTTGGGTTGTGTTTTGCACGCCACAGGCTTTTCAACAGAAAATAACCAGCTGGAGGCAGAATGGTTGCAAAACACTACGGGTTTGTTACCTAACTCTGGGTTTCAAGACCAGTCCACCTCCAGCTGTTGCAAAACTACTACTCCCATCAGCCACGGTCTGTCAGTGCATGCTAAGAATTTTACTTTTGCTGCATCTAGGGTGCCACAGTTTAGAGACCCGTGCATAAAGGCCTGAAAAATGGGGGCCTGCAGAACTTACAATACTAGAAGTGCCAGCATTCCCAGGCATGCTGGAAGTTGTAGTTCTGCAACATCTAAAGGGCAATATGTATTCGAACGTCCTTGGGCCTTGAGGACACTGAAGTCAGGACGTTCGCATACGTCCTATGTCCAAAAAAATGTTAAATTCATTATGCTAAATAACAAGGAAAAGTGCCTAAATACACATTTGCCAACCAGGGTGTCTGCAGCTGTCCAGGCATGCTGGGACTTGTAGTTTTGTAAAAGCAGGAGACACATTTTTTGTGAAATACTAATATCTGAACATATATACTAACTTTTAAACTAGAATAAAATGCAGTTGAAGATGATGAAATAACAGTGGTCAAAATACTTACACAAATCAGCAACTTTTCCTCAGACTTAGTGAAATTGCTTCCAACCATGTTGCTGTGTGATTGCGCTGCGATCATAAGTTGGAAACTGGCAAGGCTCCAGGAAATGGTCGCGTGTTGTTCGCGCGATTGCGCATGCGCGATCGAAAAATCGCAATCGCAATATGTTTTTTGGTTAAAATATCATACATATTCGATTTCAGAGTGCTGCTACAGCAGTTTTCGAAATATCTGCAATCAATTTCGCATTCACATTTTGTGAAATTGCGTTAAAATATCTCGAATATTCGATTTCAGAGTGAGCCAATCAGAGCGCTCCTCCAGCATATCTCGAAATTGCGCAATAAATATCGCATTCGCATGTTGCGATATTTCGATAAAATATCAGGAATATTCTGAGCCAATCAGAGCGCTCCTCCAGCATATCTCGAAATTGCGCAATAAATATCGCATTCGCATGTTGCGATATTTCGATAAAATATCACGAATATTCTGAGCCAATCAGAGTGCTCCTCCAGCATATCTCGAAATTGCGCAATAAATATCGCATTCGCATGTTGCGATATTTCGATAAAATATCACGAATATTCTGAGCCAATCAGAGCGCTCCTCCAGCATATCTCGAAATTGCGCAATAAATATTGCATTCGCATGTTGCGATATTTCGATAAAATATCACGAATATTCTGAGCCAATCAGAGCGCTCCTCCAGCATATCTCGAAATTGCGCAATAAATATCGCATTCGCATGTTGCGATATTTCGATAAAATATCACGAATATTCTGAGCCAATCAGAGCGCTCCTACCGCAGTTATAAAAAAATCGCAATTATTTTCGCATTCGCAATAGCGAAAAATCGCAATCAATTAATTTCGATAAAATATCACGAATATTCGAATTTAGCGAATATATCTCGAATATTCGAATATATATTCGAGATATATCGCGAAATCGAATATGGCATATTCTGCTCAACACTACTGATGACCTATCTCATTTTTGAGGGCTTAAAATGTCAGGACAGTACAAATACCCCACAAATGACCATTTTTGGAAAGTAGACAGTCTAAGGTATTTAGTAAGAGGCATGGTGAGTTTTTTGAATGTGCAATATTTTGTCCCTTTTTTGGCACAAAAAATTTATCTATTGTGAGGGGTTAGCTCGGTAGCGGGGTGTGTGACCCCTTGGATGGGTTCACCACACACTGAACTTATACAGACTGGCAATCAAAAACGGTTGAAAACAAAGTTTCTGGTTTATTTTCCTTCTTGCTGGAAAACAATTGCAAGTATCCAAACAGCATAAACAAAATCAAAACATAAAATAAACTCTAGCCACTCTGGGCGTCTACCTTCCACACAGGAACCTATCTATGAAGTCTAACACAGCCTAGCGCTGGATAGACAGTGCCGCTCCTACAGCACAAACAATAGTCTTTGGACTTTTTATCACACAGAAAAGTCAATGGTCTCCTCACCTCTCAGGAGACTGTCTGGCACTACTTCTCCTGTTCACACAGCCTTAGGAGTGATGCAGCCAACAAGTGGTAACCCTCTGGACTTCTTATAGAGGCTTAATGGCCTCATTCTGAACAGCTGGAGTCTTCCAACTCCCTTTAGACCTTGTCTGGCTATTTCTGGCAGCCGACGCCTAATAATGATTGGTGTATTGTCTAACCAGGCAGAAACATATGTCCCAGCAGTGACAACACCCATAGATTTAACTGACTTCCTGTCACACTATATATTGTTTTCCTCTTTTTTTTAACATTGTTTTTCTTTTTTTCTTTTTCTTTTTTACATCCTGTCATCAGAGTAGTTCAGTGTCACCATAGTGATTGCACCGCTGCCCGCCCTAGGGGGCACATCAGTTCACATGTGCATGTACCAGTATGTCCTGGTGCCTGCAGCTGCCGTCCACTCACAATATAATTACTGTGAGCGGGTCCATAAGTGCTTCATCCAGGGCCCTGTCATTTAGCAGCACTAGCAAAATATCTGGCGGATTTAAAAAATGCAAACAGCCTAGATTTGGGTCAAACTTATATTTGACTGAAGCTCATCCTAACTTTCACCTTTTCTCTGAATAAAAGCTCAATCCCACTGGAACTCAAAACTATTCACGTGCAGCGCCACACAAACAAAAGTACTAAAATGTACTATATACAACAGTCATCACTGTCCCATCCAGATTGCCGTGGCCCTGCCATTTGATAGCCAATTTTTCCCACCAGCCTCCACTGCTGCTATCATCCTCACCATAGAGTGTAGAGCAGGATACAGGACAGTTCTGGATGGAGGGCGAGAGCCAGATGTGCCCAAGTTAACTTTCCATATTAACAAAATGGTGATTGGTAGTTAGAACACAGAAATACTGTGTGGGGGAAAGAGTATATTACTGTGTGGTGGGAGAAGTGAAGCGGAGCAGAGAGCACTACTGTGAAAATAGGACTATGATGTAAAGTGAATCACACAGGAATGCAGAGCATGTTCCTGTGCGATTCAGTGTGGTGTGATTTTTAGCCAATTCATTTGAATAGGCTGAAATTACACTGGGCCACACAAAGTAATGGATGGCAACGTCCACAAATAAATGTATTTTGTGCTTCCTGGACCATATAAGGAAACCTGAGATTTTTTTGAGATCTGATACTTTCCACCAAAGGTTCCATAAGATTTTAAAGATAAGGGGGAAAGGGGGTGTCAAAACCATTGACATATCTCGGCATAGAGCCTACACATACCGTCAGAATATTTATTCTGAACTATAAAAATATTATTGTATTTATGAAAATATGTAAATCTGTGCTTTGGGAGAAATACAATTTTCCTACAATACAAGATATCTAAAATTCTTTTATCCTTGCTATTTTGAGGACAAGCAATACAAATGAATATTTAAAATATATATATATATTTATTAACTAAAGAGTGCAAAATTAAAATCAGGTACAATTCGTATTACAACAAATTATTGATATGCTTCTATAATCAGAAATAAGCAATGGTTGAATGTTTAGATAATATTTACATTATATGACAAAGCATATTCCTAGCTCTTAGTGACATAACCCTGACATTGTATTATCTCTTCTCAATGACAAACAGATCTCTTGCTACTGCTTCTTAAAACACAAGGACAAGATGTTCTTGGTAATTTGGCCAAAAATTGTCTTTTTAACACACAAGGCTATCTCTACTGCATCACCTGTTTAAACGTATCCCAACATTAGGCCATCCACTAGGACTCACAATGATATTGTGATCGATATATGTAACACGTATCTATATACAGTACGTCTATGCGTTACTTCTTTAATTGCCTGCTGCAGTTAAAGATATTCCAGATACAATTAACACTTGCTAAGATAATAGAGTGGCCACAGTTGGTATCTGTTTAAACTACCTATTGCATAGAGGATGTAAGATCATACTTTACCAGTATTTAAGAGTTCTGCTTGAGAAGGGAAAGTGAGAATCCTGATGAAGGATTCTCTGTGAACCCCTTACATGTTTGCGGTCACTCTCTGCCTTCCAGCTTCCTTCAGATATCAGAGATCAGATCAGGCTCCAGCCATCAGCCCTCCAGAGCTCAGCTCCCGCCATCTCTCTTCCACCGAGCTTTTTTAGAGATCTCCCCTCTTCTGTCTTGTGTAATCACTTTTATGTCCCCAAAGAAGTGGGTGTGTATTTCCCTATCACATGACTGGCGATGTCACATGACAATATGTTTTGATGAGTGACTATCTTGAACCATGCCGATATTAACCTGTAGGGGGCAGTGGTGCCTAAGGAATAATTCTTAATTTTAGGGTTATTCAGAGTTAATCAGGATTTACGACCCCTCTGACTTTATCTTGGTGTAGCACCATCATAAATTGTCCTATATGTCAAACAATTGTCAGACATCTTGGCGTTCTTATTGAATTGTGTGGACTCGGAATGTTTACATATCATTAGCTCATACATCTGTTTAATTCTTAAGACAAGTGAAAACCTTTGAAGTATCTTTACAGGAGAACCTTTGACTCCAAATATAAATTCTTAGTGTCACTTGTGATCTCACATTCGTAAGGATATTAATGTATGTATATGTGCTTAACGAGTTATACTATATGAACTACTAATACACATATATTGTTATGGCATTATAAAGAAACAATACTTTTAAGATACAGGATTGTGAATAAGCCCCTTTTCTCTCATAGTATAAATACCACCCTGTGTAGCTTGTAACAGCTTGTGCTCATCAGACCCTTATCTATAGATGCCAAACCTTCTAATTTATGGTCTGGGATACATATACAGAAGAACAATGCCTTCTTGTAAGACATAAAGTCCTTCTGGTAACACAGCCTTATTCACAGGTTTAAGACACAAAATGGCATCTCTTCTGCTAAACATATTATGAATATGGAACACTATGAAACATATAAGATGTGCGATCTTATATGTATTCTTTTAACCCCAAATGTTCTGACAGGGGCACCCATGCCGAGTGTCATTTGTAATGGTGAACAATATTGATAACATAGCTGATCTAAACCTGAGCAGAGGGGCAAGAGTACAATGCCTTTATCACAGAGAAAATATGGCCTTAAAAAAACAAAATGTTGCAAGGTCACAGTTAGATATGTTCAATGCACTCTGTCAGATGCCTTCTCTACATCCAGGGATAGAAGACAACCTATGGTGTTTAGCATGGTGGATAATGTTAATCATGTGGCATCCAAGGTTTGTCACCCTTTTGTGAATCCTGATTGATCAGGGTGGATAAGATGCGGGAGCATGTCAATCGATCTGTTTGCCACTACCTTCGCATATAATTTCAGATAGTGGTTTAACAGAGAAATTGGGTGAACAGTTTGAGAAGATCAGGGCTCCTTCCCTGGCTTTTGTGAAAATCAACCAAATGCAAGCCTGCACTTATCTCAAAATAAATAATAACATAAATAAAAGATTGCTGCAACTTGTGTAAGCCTGAACACATTTTTTTTTTAAGATAAACAAGTGTGCATCCCTTATCCACAGACAATCAATGCTCAGTGATTACAGTGAACATACATAATCCAATGAAGTGACTTAATATGTGAAAATAATCACAATATATATTGTAATAGTGAGAGTCCCTGTCCCTATGGAAAGGGAGCAAAAATGGACACAGATAGCCGGATTCAGGTAGAGCGGCATATATTTGAGTGGGTGTAGCACAGCTCATTTACGCTACGCCAACGTAACATAAAGAGGCAAGAACAGTATTCACAAAGCACTTGCTCCCTAAGTTACGGCGGCGTAGCGTAAATGGGCCGGCCTATTTCAAAGTAGGCAGGTAGTGGGCGTGATGTATTACAATGAAGCGTGACCCCATGTAAATGAAGGGCCGAACGAACGGCGCATGCTTGCTTATGCTCAGAATCACGTCGCATATACTCCCTAAGATACGACGGCTCAATGCCTTCGACGTGAAGTAACCTACGCCCAGCCCCATTCACGTACGACTTACGCAAACAACGTAAAATCCGACGGCTGTTCCAACGTCCATACCCTAACATGACTTACACCTGCTATTTGGTGGTTTATCTTTATGCCGGATGTACGCCTTATGTAAACGGCATAGCTTACTGCGACGGGCGCAAGTACGTTCGTGAACCGGCGTATCTAGGTCATTTACATATTCAACGCGTAAATCAATGGAATCGCCCCTAGCGGCCAGCGTAAATATGCGCCCAAGATAAGACAGCGTAGGAGACTTACATCAGTCGGATGGAGCCGAAATTCAGGCGTATCTCCTTTGCAGAATCAAGCGCATAGATACGATGGCGCATCCGTGGACTTACGCGGCGTATCATCAGATATCCAATGAAGCTGACTTTCATCAGTCTTGCCTACACACCATCAGTTAAAAATCTGTTTGTGTCAGAACGCGGTGATGTAAAACACTACGACGTGCTGAGAAAAATGAAGTTCAATGCTTCCGAGCATGCGTCGACTTGATTCTGAGCATGCGTGGATTTTTAACCGACGGACTTGCCCACAGATGATCGTTTTTTCTATCGTTTTTTTAACCATCAGATAATTTTAAAACAGGTTCTAAGTTTTTTCACCGATGGGAAAAAAACGATGGGGCCCACACACGATTGGTTCGTCCGATGAAAACGGTCCATCGGACTGTTTTCATCAGACGAACCAATCTTGTGTAAGTCTGTTATTTTTCAACAGAAAAAAACTGTCCTGCAGATGTAGCAGTTGTAGGATTGAACTAAACCATTTAACATATACAATGCTTGCAATAATCAGCTTTTCTTTATGTAAAACTTATGATCCTACACACAGGCCCACTGCTTTCAGAAAATGCCCCTGACCTGAGCTCATCATTGCAAATCTATTCCAGATGCTTGTATATGACATCACATACATCGCATACAAGTACGTGGGCTGGATGCGAGAGTTGGATCAGCAGGATGAGTGTGCCAGGATAGGTAGATGAGTCTCATCTCTGCTTCCTTTCCCCACTCTGCATATCACACATCATAGATGAGAAGAGGGTACAGTGGTGGAGCAGATGATCAGTGCCTCGGGAGTGTGCTCGGAGGTCCCGGGAACTCGATGTTCGCCGGTGGCCAGCAATTGTGGTCAGGAGAGGCAGAACGGGGAGATGCCTATGTAAACAAGGCATTTCCCTGTTCTGCCTAGTGACAGAACAGTGATCAACTGCTTTCTGTCATCGGGAGCAGTGATCACTGTCGTATCACTAGTAGCCAATCCCCCCACAGTTATAACACAACCCTAGGACACACTTAACCCCTTCCTCACACGCTAGTGGTTAAACCTTTCCCTGCCATTGTCATTTACACAGTAATCAGCGCATTTTATAGCATTGCTAGCTGTATAAATTACAATGGTCCCAAAAATGTGTCAAAAGTGTCTGATGTGTCCGCCATATTGTTGCAGTCACGATAAAAATCACAGATCGCCACCATTACTAGTAAAAAAATAAAAATAAAAATGCCATAAAACGATTCCTTATTTTGTAAACGCTCTAACTTTTTTGCAAACCAATCAATATACGTGTATTGCAATTTTTTCCCCAAATATGTAGAAAAATACATATCGGCCTAAACTGAGGATTGTTTTTATTTATTTATTTTTGGGGTTATTTAATATAGCAAAAAGTAAATAATATTGCATTTTTTTCAAAATATTTACTCTTCTTTTGTTTATAGTGCAAAAAAATAAAAATCGCAGAGGTGATCAAATACCACCAAAAGAAAGCTCTATTTGTGGGAAATTGTCAGTTAAAGCAATGCAGTGCCGAATCGCAAAAAGTGCTCTGGTCAGGATGGGGATAAATTCTTCCGGGGCTGAAGTGGTTAACATGAACCATGGAAATTATATAATAAGTGTCCTTTGCATAAATCACTTGGTTAAATGCGTATGTGTTGCACCCTCTGTGATGTGTTTCAAAGTGAAAATGTAAGTATAAAAATGATGCGAGCTGCAAATGTGTGTGGATTATACCCCTAGTTAGACAAAACTGTGGGAAAGTGCCACTAGCAGTTGACTTAGTCAGATGACACATGTTGCTAATTTATGTGGGTTATACCCCCTGCTACAAGTGCAATGATCCAAACTGATAAGTGTCTCAATTTGGTGTGATACACATATAGGAAAAACTTTTAAAATTATAAACAGAAGGAACAAAATGACACAAAAAATGACAAAAAGTCCTTGTGACACTGTGTGCACAAAAGTAAACAAAGTGACTAGTGCTTTTCAAAAGTGACTAGTGCTCTTCAAAAGTGTCTAGTGCTCTTCAGAGGGAAAAAGCTTTTCCTGCCCCCTTATTAGTGATGATCTTAGTACTTGTGATTGTATCCTACTGGAAATACACTACCAGATTCCCTTACCCCAAATGGGGGTGCTGCGCAGTCACAGTATATGCCACTGTGTAGCAATCTACGATTCCACAATCTTCTAAATCTTCCTGCGATCCTCTGTTATTTACATGTATAGAAGAAGATAATGCCCATAGCGTAATCCCACTTATAAACTTTTATTCAATCAGAAAAATGGTGGAGATAGACTCACATTTAGTATAAAAGTTACAGACAAATTTAAAATGCAGACGCTGAGATGAAAAACCATCCACGGCCCTGACCGGAAGTGATGCAAAGACGTTCAGTAACTCCGCCCTACGCATTTTGTCATTGAAGACGTCATCTGGAGCAACCATATTGCTACACCTCTGTCCTTTTATAGTGTGAGGTATCCCAGAAGGGTTCGATCACATGACCATGGGCATTTTTGATTAGTTTTTGAAAATCAGGGCCTATTATTCTATAGTGGAGACACACTCACGATCTAAATGCTGTTTATATATAACACCAATCTATACTTATAAATACACCTATAAAAACGCATGTGAGTTTTTAGGTTTAATAATACATTCTCCCTGCAGGCCCATGCTAATGCCGATTGTATGCACTGGAATTTAGAGCTCCTTCAATGCTTTATCCTGGATGCTGGCTGTAAACTGACTCATTCTTTAAGTGGGGGTCACCTTACACTATACAGTACATGCCAAACATTGGTACACATTTATACACAAGATGTAAGATGAAGAATCACATATGTGTGCATACATGATTATGGTATACTTGTGCCAACACAGAATATTTTTCTAGTGCATCAGCCCCTTATAAAAGTCATCGGCCCGGATTCAGAAAGCCCGGCGTTACTTTGTGCGGGCATAGCGTATCTCAGATATGCTACGCCGCCGTAACCTAGTGAGGCAGGTTCTGTATTCAGAAAGAACCTGCGCCCTAAGTTACGGCGGCGTAGCGTATGAGGGCCGGCGTAAGCCCGCCTAATTCGAAATAGGAAGATGTGGGCGTGTTTTATGGTAATTCAGTGTGACCCGACGTAAATTACGTTTTTTACGTCTGTGGATGTATCCCAGTGTGCATGCTCCAAATTACACCGCAAAGCCTCATTGGTTTCGACATGAACGTAACTTACGCAAAGCCCTATTCGCGAACGACTTACGCAAACGACATAAACAACGCAAAATTCGTCGCTGGCCCGACGTCCATACTTAACATTGGCTACGCCTCATATAGCAGGAATAACTTTACGCTGGAAAAAGCCTTAGGTAAACGACGTAAAAAAATGCGCCTGGGGATCTACCTAATTTGCATATTCTATGCTTAAACCCCCGGAAAGCCACCTAGCGGCCAGCGTAAATATGCAACTAAGATACAACGGCGTAAGAGACTTACGTCAGTCGTATCTTAGCCAAATTTCGGCGTATCTTGCTCTCTGAATACAGAAAGAAGATACGCTGGCGCATGCTAGAATTTACGCGGCGTATCAATAGATACGCCGACGTAAATTGTTTCTGAATCCGGGCCATCATGTTTATGCTCACATTCTACATTAGCTGCTGATGATCCTAAACTTCAAAATGTACTGTATGTTTCAATGTTGGATTCCCTTTTGGCACTAACCAGTGCTGCTTCATTTCATAAGTTTGCATTAGCCCAGGCTAACCTGTAAATGTAATGTAATGCCACTTTTCCTAGGGGCTATAAAGTGACACATACTGTACAGTGCACAATAATGTATTATATTTTAATACCAAATGTCACAATTATAATGAAATTGTATATCATTTAATTGTACCCCATTAAAGATTCAACCTTATCCAATCACTGGAAGAGTAGAAGTTTAAACCAGCATATTAAAATAGGTTTAGTTCCTTTTTAAAACTCTTTAAGTGCTATATTAAAACTTCATAACATTCCTAGATAGTGTAGGATCTGTGAAATTGCTTCAAAGATATATTATCTATCAGGCATCAAAATCCTGCCACTAGAATGATGTATGGAAGTGATACATCATAGCCTTTCCATCACTTTCATGATATATGGCTTATTGTATCATACATCTAGCTAGAAGAATTATTTTGAGCATTCAGCAAGTTATAATATGCCATTTGAAAAGGATCATTACTAAATAAAGTATGCATGGTTGCATAAAATAATTTAATTCCATTAATTGTCACACAAAATATAAAAATTATTAGATGTAGCTTTACATTCTTTACTACAAGAGCAGAAACAATTAAACTTAAATTAAATTGCTTTTTAATATACTGCCATTTTACAGAACATTGAGTAGTTTGTTATATTTGCTAAATAAAAAAAAAAAAGGATTTATAGTTATTTCACTGGTGTTACACGTATATGCTGCTTTGTGTATTTGTGTGTTAAAACTTTATGTATGTATGGAGTAGAATACACAATATTGCAGCTTACTTACTGCAATTTATAATATTAGATATACAATATATTCAAATAGCACTGTTTATTTGGTTTTAGGTAAGAAAAGTCCATTTTAGATTTGTATTTATTGCAATACACTGTAAAAACCAAAAGAGAGAGAAAATCAAAGAGTAGCCGTTATTTAACATTTATCTATAGGAATAATTATGTAAACTGATCTGTTTTAAAATTTCTATCAACTGCCACACATTATTCATTATTTTATAGCATAAATGAAACCTTTTATTTAAAGTAACTTTTTTGGTATGGATTTGATGGTATACAAACGTATTGCTCTATACTTTAAAAAAATATTAGTCATTTTAAAACCACCTTGAATTGGTACCTTGTGGTAATTTTACATTATAACTATTTTTCAGCATGTTTTTTGTTTAACCACTTAAGACCCGGACCTTTAGGCAGCTCAAGGACCAGGCCAGTTTTTGTGATCCGGCACTACGTCGCTTTAACTGACAATTGCACGGTCGTGCGACAAGGCTCCCAAACAAAATTGGCGTCCTTTTTTTCCCACAAATAGAGCTTTCTTTTGGTGGTATTTGATCACCTCTGTGGTTTTTATTTTTTTGCGCTATAAACAGTCCTCAGTTTAGGCCGATGCATATTCTTCTACCTAACTTTTGGTAAAAATATCGCAATAAACGTTTATCGATTGGTTTGCACAAAATGTATAGCATTTACAAAAAAGGGGATAGTTTTATTGCATTTTTATAAAAAAAAAATGTTTTACTACTAATGGCAGCGATCAGTGTTTTTTTTCGTGACTGCGACATTATGGTGGATACTTCGGACAATTTTGACACATTTTTGGGACCATTGTCATTTTCACAGCAAAAAATACACTTAAAATGCATTGTTTACTGTGAAAATGACAGTTGCAGTTTGGGAGTTAACCACAAGGAGGCACTGAAGGGGTTATGTGTGACCTCATATGTGTTTTTCAACTGTAGGGGGGTGTGGCTGTAGGTGTGATGTCATCGAGTGTGATTCCCTATAAAAGGGAACACACGATCGATGTCAGCGCCACAGTGAAGAACGGGGAAGCTGTGTTTACACACAGCTCTCCCCGTTCTTCAGCTTCGGGACCAATCGCGGGACTCCAGCGGTGATTGGGTCCGGGAGTCCCATGGCAGCGGTCACGGAGCTTCGGACCGGGTCGCAGGTGTGCGCCGCGGGCGTGCGCCCGCGACCCACGGCTGGGCATTATACAATCATGTACAGGTACGTGATTGTGCCCAGCCGTGCCATTCTGCTGACGTATATACTAAGATTTTCAGAATAAAGAAAAAAAGGACATTAAAACATTAAGGGAAGACAGAGTTTGAAACAGAGGAGCAAAGGAGATATAAAGAGATTCCAGATATTACATAAAGATGAATAAACCAAAACAACTCTGTGCTATCACTCTAACAGTTTAGCTGCTTTACAATATCCAAAGGATAAAGAAATATACAACTCAAATAGTGCTCAAACCCCTAACTTCTTATTATATATATATATATATATATATATATATATATATATATATATATAATAACCCAAAAAGCCTCCAGAGAGTGCCAAAGCACTTCCTACAATGGTGCAACAGCAGTGTTTGCATGTTGATGTCACATGATCATGGCTCCACCCAACACATTTTATTACTCAATACTATGCTGCCCCTGGTGTAGTTGATTAATGAAATGTGCTGGTCGGAGCCAGGACCGCATGATGTCACCACGCAGGTACCGCCAGTACACCATTTGTGGAAGTCCTGAGGCACTTTCTGGAGGATTTTTGTGCTGACAGATTTTGAGTGATTTGGGATAGCACAACACTATGTGAGCTTATACCTATGTGAGCTTAATGTTTTTAATAAAGCCGATATATGTTTTGCAAAGATGTCTGCATCCTATGCCACAATGAACTGAGTTGTATATGGGAGCATGTGCTAATTTGAGTTGGGTTGAGGGTTGGCGTTGGAGTATTCTAGGTCCAGGTGGATATTGGTTTACATCATGCTATACTTATACAGTAAAGGGTCAATATATGGAGGTGAGTGGCCACTTCAAGGGGAGTGAGGTGACAATTTAAAGAGAGTGAAAGTTCATGTGGATATCACAAGAGGATCAACATTGCTTATATTTACACCTTTGGAATGCACTACATTTATAAGTGTTGGACATATGCACACATGTGTGTATATTATTGCCAAATAATATTGTCAAAAGTATTGGGACACCTGCCTTTACACACACATGAACTTTAATGGCATCCCGATCTTGGTTCATAGGGTTCAATATTGAGTTGGCCCTCCCTTTGCAGCTATAACAACTTCAACTCTTCTGGGAAGGCTGCCCACAAGGTTAAGGAGTGTGTTTATGGGAATGTTTGATCATTCTTCCAGAAGCTCATTTGTGAGGTTAGGCACTGATGTTGGACAAGAAGGCCTGGCTCGCAGTATACGTTCAATTCCTATGCTTAAAGTGGTTGAAAACTTAAATGTCCACAATAGTTTGAACATCCTTGTCTGTAGGGGATTAGCAGTGCAGTGTGTTTTTTTGTTTATTTTGCTTTATCGTAAATACCTTTTTTTTCGCTTTTTAGTAGCTGTCATGTGTCCTTTCTGCTTTTTTATCTTGAGCGAATGGAGTCAAGTAGGAGTGGCCACATATCCCCTCTAATGTATCTAATATACGTCAGATGAGGAATCTGTTCTCTGGCCCTATGTCCATGCGTCGATGCTCCACCCTGCTATTGCTGCAATGCTGCTTTTACTATGAGGCAGGGGAGGAGCAGCTTCAGGTACACATTACTTTTATGCCCCAGTTGAAGTACACTTGTATGAAACATGTCGGGTACATAGCCTGCTCGGCTCTACACACCATGCTTAAATTGTATTGATTTTTTGATCACCTTGTGTACACATCTGGTGCAATGTTTGTACGATGTTATACTTTTTTTAATTTAAATACATTTTTAAACCTGGGATTCCTCTGCACTATGTAGAGGCCTTTTTTCACCCTATGATCCATGCTGCTCTTTGGAGATAAAGTGAACCACTTTACCAGGAACCTCGTCATCACGGCCCAAATCTCTGTGTCATCGCTGGCCCTTTGGATGCAAGTGTACACCAATCCTTCTACAGGAGTTCCAGCTGGAGTGTGTGTCTGTGTGAATCACACAACTTGGAGTAAGAGTATTCACCCCCCTTCCCTAGTGTTGGATGCACATCCCCGGGTGCTGTGTATAAATAATTCCCTGCACTTTCCAGCTCCAACATTGTATTTTAGGATTTCCAACGTCCTGTGATCAAATCTATGGGACTGAATATGTTTTATTGAACTATTTCAGGGACTCATGCGTGGTAACTTTGGTTACCTTGCTCCACAGTAGGTTGGATGTGCAAACCATTCCATATACCTTTTATGTTTGGACTTTTCATGTCTGTCTATGATATTGTATGATTTTGTGCTTTTCACATGATTATTTTTCCATATATATACTTATGCACATAGGCCCAGATTCTCAAAGGGCTTACGACGGCGCAGCGCCATGTA
Organism: Rana temporaria; assembly: GCF_905171775.1. Taxonomy (NCBI): domain Eukaryota; kingdom Metazoa; phylum Chordata; class Amphibia; order Anura; family Ranidae; genus Rana; species Rana temporaria. Next base: position 227,769,168 of record NC_053493.1, read on the forward strand.
TGCCATCGTAAGTCCTAATCTGGGCCGTCGTATCTATGCGACTGATTCTTAGAATCAGTTACGCATAGATATCCATTAGATCCGACAGGCATAAGTCTCTTACGGCGTCAGATCTTAACTGCAATTTTTTTTGCCCGCTAGGTGGCGCTTCCGTCGATTTCCCTGTTGAGTATGCAAATTAGCTAGATACGCGAATTCCCGAACGTACGCGCGGCCGACGCAGTAAAGTTACGACGTTTACGTTAGGCTTTTCCCACCGTAAAATTGCCCCTGCTATATAAGGCGCAACCAATTTTAAGTATGGCCGTCGTTCCCGCGTCGAAATTTATAAATTTACGTTGTTTGCGTAAGTCGTCCGTGAATGGTGCTGGACATAATTTACGTCCACGTCAAAACCAATGACGTCCTTGCGACGTCATTTAGAGCAATGCACGCCGGGATATTTTAGGGACGACACATGCACAGTTCGTTCGGCGCGGGGACGCGCTTCATTTAAATGAAACACGCCCCCACCCGCCGAATTTGAATTCCGCCTGGTGATTTACGTTACGCCGCCGCAACTTTACACGCAAGTGCTTTGTGAACAAAGCACTTGCCTGAAAAACTTGCGGCGGCGGCAAAAGTTTGCGGCGGCAAAACAAATTTTTAAAGTTTGTTACACCCCCAAAGAATGTGTAAAATGTTTCCTTTCTCCCCACAGTTCCTCCAGCAGGCAGGAGGTACATATAGGTCAAAGGTGTAAAATTGAGCTGGCGTGATGTGCCATCTTAGGTTAAATTTAAATATCAGTTCCCAAAGGTTAGATGCTTTGTAACTAGATCCCAAATGCTATGGTCCATTGAGGAGTGCTGAAAGATCTACCTATGCCTCTTTCCCATTTTAGCATTGGGGCAGTTTACTGAATAAAATATGTGGGCATCTAAAAGGATATAAAATAATCATATACCTTTTATATTTTTGGTATATTTTTGGTATTGCTGGAAAGATACTTCCAATTTTTTTGTGAATATAAATATGTGTGTGCGGGGGTTATATAATAGACAATATGATATTTGGATATACTTGAAATAGTCTGTGTTAGGGATGGAGAACTCCTCTCTCGACACAGCAAATGATTTGAGTAAATGATTAGAGTATAAATCTGAGATATGAGTTATATCTTGTCTTTACCAGTTCTGTACTGAAAGACCTGGGATTAATCTGGTTTTGACAGAGATGGGTACTGATATTTGGTAGGTGTGGCCTTGGATATGCAATAATTGAATGCTGCCACTGAGCCAAAAAAAGTAGGGGAAACTTGTGATTTGTTGGTTTTTAGATGAGGGCTACTTAAGAGCCAGACATGTAGAAGCAGAGAACGCACTCCATGGGATTCAGCATGATGGATAATGTTTATAATCCTTTAGGTGACACCAGAAGTTTGACATCCTTTTGTAAATCCTGATTGATCAGGGTAGATCAGGTTCAGAAGTAAATCAAATAATCTGTTAGCTATTATCTTAGCATACAATTTAGTATCATGATTAGGAAGAGAAATTGGGCAGAAGTTTTTGGGGTTGTGGGTTCTTTACCTGGCTTCAGCAAATGATGACCTTTCAATATTTCCATAGGAAATTAAGCTGAGGAGGCAGTGGCATTGAACATAGAGGTGGTGTGATCAGTAAGCAGATCTTTGAACTGTTTGTAATATTCGCCTATGAAACCATAAGGTAAGGAGTCAATGGTTTTCCATATTTCTAATGTTGTGAATGGGGCATTGAGGGTAGCTAGTTGAGCAGCGGTTATTTTGGAAAGTTGGACAAAGTCTATAAATGCCTAAATAGAGGCATCATCTGGCTGAGTTAGAGATTTGTCATATTTCAGGTGTAGCACCCTCTATCTTAGGTAGGTAGGTGCTAGAGTAGTGGGTTTGTTTTGTACTGTCAGCACAGGTAAATTTAGGCAGGCGAATGCTGTGAGCAAGGACTGTTTGTTTTGATCTGAATCCTCAACTAGGATTGACAGGGGGCAGGCCTCCTATATATACTCATGGTCAGCCTGCTGTGGGGAAGTTGTCAGGTGGAAGAACTGAATGATAGAGTATTAGACTGTTGTGGTCTGAGGGAACCCCCTTTCTGGGGGCAGGGGAACTCGGGAGCTGGGAGGGAGCCTATCTCTACACAGTCATTGATAGGTGCCTTGGAACAGGAGCAGGAAGAGGACAGTTGGGAGCACAGCCAGGCAAGTCATTCAGGAGGGATCCATGTCGGGCTTGGTGAGTAAGAAGCACAGTGTGAAGCTCTGGGAGAGACATGCCAGGATTTGGATGTGGAGCCAGAGGAAGAGACTGTGGTGTTGTTTTGGAGTCAAGTCACTGCAGCCACAAGGGCTGGCAGGATTTGCATTTGGACATGCTGAGATCAGTAGTCCACCAAGTGTCAGTTAGCACATTTATTCTTCTCAACTAAAACAGTTGCTACCACTAAGGGGACTGCAGACCACATGCCTGTAAAAGGCTATTAGGAAAATGTTAGGACTTATTCAAAGTGAGGCCTAGCTATGTGCTAATGGTGACCGAAACCTAGATTTGGACAGCAAAGTGAAGCAAGTGATCTCAAGAAGTGTGCTAGAGGAGATGTGCAGAGGAAGAGACTGTCAAATTTAGACTCAACCAACATTGATTTCATGGAAAAGTATTCATTATCTGGGCATCCCATTTTCCTTTTCTCCATCCAAGTTTAATCCCCTAATAAGAACAACAAAAACAAGCAGGAGACTGTTCATTGCCCGGGAAAGTGTGCCAAAATGGATGTATGACCAGCAGGGTGAAATGTGTGGATGCTAGAACACGTAGTGACCCCACAAGGGCACCGCTACACAGGTTATAGAGTTTGTGTAGAATACACAAAATGTGTTTGCAATAGCTTGTGGGTCGGTTAATTTTTGATTACAGTTGGGTGACAGAGGAAAGGAATGTGAGTTTTGGCTGGCACTATCCATGAGGACTGCATCAGATGAATCAGAAATAATACCCAAACCCTGCAGGAGGTGTATCCCATTGTGAACAGAGGACACTGTGTGCGTTCAACCATTATGAGTGATGGAGATTTTGGCTGGCACTATCAATTAGTACTGGATATGGTTAAAGCGCAGTGTCTTGGTCATGGTGTTAAGTTGTCTGAGGCGACTCAGAGTGTGCTAAGATAGGTCTGAAAATGTTTCAATTGGCCACAGGGGTCAGGTTAGGTGTCCAATGCTATTGTTTTCTGCATACATTGCTCATTAATGTGAAAAAAGTGAATCCGAATAATCATGTCTCTAGGCACCACATCGAAAAGGTAACCTGTGAACATGATCAATGACCAGCTCAAAATTTTTTGTGTCAGGTAGTGCTTTGATCAGGCTTCGGGCATATGAGGATAGATCAACTGGCTGTACTGATTACGGTATTCCACGCATTTTGATATTGTTGTGATGGAACCTATCCTCTATGTCCGCAATTTTATCCATTTAGTGTCATGAGCCTGACTCTCCTGAGTGTCATTAATATCATTCACAGTATTAGAAAAGCCACCTATGATAGATTATATGTCAGAGACCCTGTCCTCCAGCACATCTATGCTGTGGCTGAATCTATGCATGAGAGAAAACATGTCATTGGGAAAGGCAGCCAGGGAGCCAGGCTGAGGATTTTGAAGTAGCAGTGTGGTAAAAAGTGAACAATTGTGGCTCACCTTATGGCTGACTGCAGAGGCATCCAGGCACATTTTTAACTTTGCTGAGCTACTTTAGATAGGGGTGCTCAGGGAAGATAGTGGGAGCTCCATTATTGTGCATAAAGAGGTATCCTGGCCCTCCTTGCAAAAATCGGGCTGTGCAGATTGAAGGGAGACTGGCCATGGGACATACCGGGCATTTGCAGGTCTCCCCTGTGTAAGATGTGACTCACAGTCTGTGAGGAGACTGTATAACATACAGGCATATCTGGATCTTCCGGACCTGCCTGAAGATGTTTGAACACAGTGAGGGTAAAGTATCTACGTATATATATATATATATATATATATATATATATATATATATATATATATATATATATATATATATATATACAAACAGTGTACATAGATAGGATCCCTAAAAAAAATAAAAAAAAAGGTTTCTTATAAAATGAAGATAAAATACACAAGTAAACTAAGAAATGACAGTACATCTATACGGATGTCTCACAAGTGCACGATAAAATGTATGAGTAAAATAAGTATTAAAAGTGGGGAAGTTATAGGGCTATACCCTCTGGAGTTAAAACAAATTAGGAGCACACAAGCACAGATTGATTCAAGAATGTTTTTGTTTTGTTTTTTGTTTTTTTCTCTCCTTTATCTCATAGGATGTGACAGGGTAGTCACGGGTGCTTTTTTAGGAAGCCTTTGGCTTTATAGATTTCACGTCTTATTGTTTTTTTTTCCGTTATTTGGATGGTTTCTATGAAATCTAGAGTATTGAGAATTGGATCCTGGAATGTCCGTGGATTGGGCACTCCAGTCAAGAGAGCTGCAGTATTTGTCTGCAGGAGACACACTATACCAATGAAATCAAGAAACAAGTCCAGAGTAAGACATTTTAATATCAATACCACTCAGTGCACACCTCTTATTCAAGGGGAGTGTCTGTTATGGTTAAAGTGGGAGTGTCGTTTACCTGTAGACAGATCAGTATTGATGAAGAGGGGCGGTATATTTTTCTTTACTGTGTAATTGAGAACAGGGAATATGTTTTAGCAAATATATATATCCCACCGCCATTTAAACTGGAAGTTATGTATAAACTCATGAATTTTATGATGGATAAGCCGGGTATCCCAGTTATAGCAGTGGGGGGATTTTAATGAGGTTATACATAAAGATAGGGACAGATTTCCAAAGGGAAACAAACCAAATATTTCTGAGAGTCGCTTGTCTCAGTTTCTACAGGAAGCAGGATTGTTTGATGTATGGAGAGAGAGAAATCCAGAGGTGTTACAATATTCTTGTTGTTCTAGCTCCTATAATACACTTTCAAGGATAGATCTGGTACTGGATAATGCAGAAGCATCTCAAACCATAAAGGGAATTGAATACCAGCCCAGAGGGGTATCGGATCACTCTTTGGTAACAATAACGGTGAGCTTAGATACGAAGAGGTCTAATAGGATATGGAAAATCAGTCCGTTGTGGTTTGAATTAATAGGGAAACCAGAGGAGACATTAGGTAAGCTAAAAGAGTTTATAGAGTTCAATGAAGGAACTGCTACACCGGATGTGATGTGGGATGCATTGAAAGCATTCCTCAGGGCTTTATGCATTCAGCAAACCAAAAAGGCATCAAGAGAATGGGAAAATAGAATAAGAGAGGAATTAGCGAATGCCGAAAGGGAATATATTGAAGACCCAACATTAGATAAGCAAAGAATATGGTTGAATAAGCAACAAGATTATAAAAATGTAATGATAAGAAAATCAGAGAATAAGAAATTATTCCAGAAGCAAGTTGCATTTGGGCAAGGGGAAAATGTTGGGAGAATGCTGGCACATTTAGTGAGAACCAACAATAACCACAATAACTGCGATTAAAAAATCGAGCGGAGAAATATCTAGCCGAGTGTCAGAAATTACAGACACATTTAGAGAATATTATGACAAGCTATATAAATCGCAGAGTGCGGTGGGAGCGGAGGAGTTGGAACTCTTTTTTAAGAACTTAGAGATACCAACCCTTACCAAGATAGAAAAAGAGCAAATGGAGGCCCCAATAACCCTTGAAGAGATGCAGACAGCAGTGGCAGAAATGGCAAATCAGAGATCACCCGGACCAGATGGGCTCCCTGTGGAAACCAATAAATATTATGGGAAAATACTGCTCCCAGAACTCCTTAAAGTGTTAAATTGGGCATTGAAGGGGGAAATTGCCAACTTCGATGACTGAAGCAACAATAATATTATTGCATAAGGAGGGGAAGGACCCGTTAGAGACTACATCATATAGACCCATTTCCCTTTTATGCGCAGATGCTAAAATATTGGCTAAAGTAATGGCGACCAGGTTAAATAAAATTATTGTAAGACTAGTACATCGAGACCAAACTGGGTTTATCCCGAGCAGATCCACTAGTATGAACATTAGGAGGGTATTTCTTAATATACAAATACCAACAGAGAACAAGGGTACAAGAGCAGTAATGTCCTTAGATGTAGCCAAAGCTTTTGATAGTGTGGAATGGGAGTACATGTGACACGCTTTAGAAGTTTTTGGGTTCAGTCCAGTGTTTATTAGGTGGATTAAAACACTTTATAATGGTCCCAGTGCAAGAATCAGAGTTAATAATGACTATTCAGGTAAGATTCAGTTAGAGAGGGGTACGCCTATTATTTGCTCTGGTAATGGAACCATTGGCCATTGCAATAAGAGCAGATACAAAAATGGAGGGATTCGTGAGACCGACAGGGGAGGAGAGAATCACAATCTATGCGGACGATGTTCTCCTCTTCCTCGGGGACACAAATCACTCCATTAAACAGGCAATGACTATATTTAGAGACTTTGGGAAATTATCAGGATTGGTAATAAACTGGGAGAAATCAGCATTAATGCCGATAGATCCAATAGAGAGCCAAACCCTAGCAGAAATCCCTCAGATGGAGATAGTCGAGACAATGAAATACTTAGGAATATTTATAACAAGCGATCCCAATAAATATATAAAGAATAACTTAGTTCCTCTAATGTCTAAATTAAAAAAGAAAATCCAAATCTGGCGGTACCTGCCCTTGTCAGTAGCGGGGAGATGCAACTTGATTAAAATGCTGTGGATGCCCCAATTATTATATATATTGCATAATGCACCAATATGGATACACAAATGGTTTAGGAAAATCGATACTTTGTTTAGAGAACTAATTTGGAAAGGGGGGTCAATCTAGAATCAAGCTGCAATTACCTACACGAGAGGGAGGAATGGCAGTACCACACCCACACTGCTATTTTCTGGCAGCATATAGGCGTGAGCACTGAATCAGGAGGGGATATAAACGGGGGATTGATGTTTCTAGGGGCACCCCATAAGACAGCGGTGGAGGTACTGGAGGCCAATTATTTTATTAATAGAACTCCTACGGTTAAGATGGCCCTTAAAGTGTGGAAAGCAGTAAAGATACTAGGAGGGCAGGGAGGAATGACAGAATATGTACCACTCTGGGATAATAGGAACCTGCAGGAACTGGAGTCAGTTGGAAGAATTAATGAATGGGAAGCCAAGGGGATAGTTAGACTGGCACAGCTACATGAAGGAAGAACTATAAAAACATTTGCTGCAATTAGAAAGGAATACGATGTACCTAAACATACATTTTACAGATACCTTCAAATTAGACTTGCTCTAGACGTTCAGTTTAATAGAGTAGGGCCAATATGGGTTAAGACTCTTATCCTCCAGAAACTGGGTAACTGGAGTAAGACGAAAGGATTTATTTCCGAGGTCTACTCATACATATGTAAGGAGAGTATTAGGCCCTGTACACACGACCGAACATGTCCGCTGAATCTGGTCCGCGGACCAGTTTCAGCAGACATGTTCGGTCGTGTGTACGGCCGACCGGACAGGTTTCCAGCGGACATTTGTCCAGCCGACCGTTTTCCAGGGGACAAAAATTTCTTAGCATGCTAAGAAACATGTCCGCTGGAAGCCTGTCCGTCAGACATGTTCGGTGGTCTGTACAGACTCACCGTACATGTCCGCTCGGCCGAAAGCCCTCGCATGCGTCGAAGTGATTCGACGCATGCGTGGAAGCATTGACCTTCCAGGGCCGCTCACGTTGCGGCGACGTCACCGCGTATCGTGTCCGCACGGATTTCTGTCTGATGGTGTGTACAACCATCAGACAGAAATCTAGAGCGGACGTGTCCACTGAAAACGGTCCGGCGGACCGTTTTCAGCGGACAGTCTACTTGTCTGTACGGGGCCATAAAGGCCCAGAAAAACTAAAAGCGGGAGTTCACCCATAAAACAGTTTTTTCAAACAATCCCCTTAGCTTCATGCTCGTTTTGTCTAGGGGAATCGGCTAGTTGTTTTAAAATATGAGCTGTACTTACCGTTTTCGAAAGATGCATCTTCTCCGTCGCTTCCGGGTATGGGTCTTCGGGAGCGGGCGTTCCTTCTTGATTGACAGTCTTCCGAGAGGCTTCCGAAGGTCGCATCCATCGCGTCACTAGTAGCCGAAAGAAGCCGAACGTCGGTGCGGCTCTATACTGCGCCTGCACACCAACGTTCGGCTTCTTTCGGAAAATCGTGACGCGATGGATGCGACCGTCGGAAGACTGTCAATCAAAATAGGAACGCCCAGTCCTGCAGCCCATACCCGGAAGCGGCGGAGAAGATGCATCTCGTAAATGGTAAGTACAGCTCATATTTTAAAACAACTAGCCGATTCCCCTAGACAAATTGAGCATGAAGCTAAGGGTAAAAAGTGTCATGTGCGGGTGAACCCCCGCTTTAAAAGTAGAGTAAAATGGGAGGAAGACCTAGGGATTATAATAGAAGATCAATGGAGGAAGGTATTGGAAAGAGGACATTTGGTTAATGTTTCGCCAGCACAGAGATTTTCATTCCTGATGCTGATACATAGGACATATTATACACCTAAGAGATTATTTAACTTTGGATGAAGAGTGGATGCAGGATGCCCCAGGTGCCACAATACAGGAGATTTAATACATATGATATGGAGGTGCCCGAAACTGTTCAGGTATTGGAGGGGGATATTGGACACTATTAACAAGATATACAGTATAAAACAAAGTTGGAGATGAATCCTAGATTATGTATCCTGGGCCTAGGGGAAGAAATAAGTAGAATGACCAGTACATCAAAAGCAGTGTTGAGATGCCTTTTTCAGGCAAGAATATTAATAGCTCAGAGATGGCAAGCAGTGAACCCCCCATCAGTAAAGGAATGGATTAATGTAGTTACAGAGACAATATGGAAGGAGAAGGGGGTTTATACCAAGAGAGGGAACATCAGGGAGTTTGGTAAAATGTGGAACCCTTGGTTGGAAGAAATGAGATACCCTGTGTGAAAGAAAACCCAATAAAGCAGATAGTAGGGAGGGGGGAGGGGAGGGAGGTAAAAGGGTAAAACAAAAGGTGGAATATTGAAGAAATGTACAAAATATGTGAAACAGAAATGGTAAAAACATACGAAAATATATGATTGTAACCATCTGTTTTTAAATGTTGAAGAAAATCAATAAAGAATATGAAATAAAAAAAAAATTCCTTGGCCTATTTTTAGACTGAGCCCAGTCCAGGCCTGTACGGCAATGAGGGGTGCTGATAGGTGGCACTGATGGGTACTGATAGGCAAACATGATAGACCCTAATCGGCAGCACTGAAGGGCACTGATAGGTGGCACTGATGGGCTCTTATAGGCTGCACTGATGGGCACTGGAAGGCTGCACTGATTTGGCACTGATGAGGCGGCACTGACGATCAGTGCCCTTATAATCAGTGTAAATTGTGTGCTGACTCGAGTTGGGCAATCGGTTTGGCCCGAGCATGAGTTCAGGCTGAACATTGGCTGTTTGCCCGTTCGACGAACACGCAAATTATCGGGGAGCTTGACCGTTTGTTTCGGCCCACCGAATGACCACAATGCACTGCATTACCACACAGTGCATTGGAAGCCCTGATTGGATGAAGCAAATAAATATTTGCCCAATCAGGGCACATAGCACTCTCAGAGCCATGATTAGACCAAAGGTGGGAGAAAGCGCTGTACCAAAGCAGAGTCGTGAAAACCAATCCTTAGTTGATAAAAGCATGTTCATCTATTCCATTAAGAAAACAAACCATGAAATACAGATAATAGGGGACGGACAATCATTAGTGTTGCCAACCAAAATAGATGATGAAGTGCTTGTAGGTAGGAGTCGCATGAATGACAGGGCAACTCCTAAATGTTCCAAGAGAACCAGCCGTGCTGTCGGGCATGGTGTAGAAAAAAAGCCACAAACAAAGCGATACTGGAGGGGATAGTGGTGAAGCCTGGTGGGCCGGGAGATCCAAGGGTGAACTCCTATTCATGCCCAGCTGGTTCTCTTGGAACATATAGGGGTTACCCTGTCATTCATGTGACTCCTACCTCCTGGTACTTTATCATCTATTTTGGTTGGCAATACTAATGATTGGTCTTCCCCATCTGTATGCCATGGTTTGTTTATTAAATGCACATGCTTTTATCAACTAAGGATTGTTCTTCATAACTCTGCTCGGTCTATTTCTTATCTTATTGGTCTATGAGTTTGGGACAGCAGCGACCTTGGCACACACAGTATCCCCCCATTTGGGCACCAGTTTATGCGCCTGGATATTTGTGTGTTTTTTTAGAGCCATGTTTGGACACTGTCATGATGACTTAATCCAATCGTGGCTCATTGCTCTTAGTCCCACCCCACACTATAAAAATATTCTTCCCAACATGGCCATTTGCAGTGTGATATTGGCACTGAGAGAGATAGAACAGGGCTCTGTTCAGTGCTACTAGCGAGTTAGTGTGATGTAGTGTACTATTGTGATTCTTATATGAGTGTAAAGTATCAGTTTAGTGTGAATCTAGTGATTGTGAGTGTAGTGGGACCATTCATTTTTACTTTAGTGTCACATTAGTGTAAATCTAGTGATAGTGAAGGGGTATTACATGAGGATTACCGAACACATTTCTCATGCCCCGTACACACCATCACTTTATGTGATGAAAAAAACTACGTTTTTAAAAACGTCACTTTAATTGACCGTGTGTGGGGGAAAACGTCGTTTTATGTCTTGTAAAAAACGACCAAAAAAAATTGAAGCATGCTTCAATTTTATGTGTCGTTTTTCAAAACGTTGTTTTTTACTTCACAGAAATTGACCGTGTGTAGCAAAAAACGTTGTTTAAAAATAAGTTTTTACACCCACGCATGCCCAGAAGCTAGTTATGAAGCAAGCTTCAATGGAAAAAGTGGTGAGAACGTAACCTCGCTTTGCTAGAGCATTGTGAGAAAAACGATGGTGTGTAGGCAACTTCGTCTTTGAAAATTGAAGTTTCAAAAACGTCATTTTTTACTTCACAGAAAATGTTGTTAAAGTGATGGTGTGTATTAGTATAGAGATTTTTAAAGCCAGTGAAGGAAATTTAAATACCAACATTTTCCAAAAAACGGTCCTTGATATGTTTACATTATAACAGCCATCACAATGACAACCTAAATGAATGGTTCAAAAGAGGAAGACTTTACGAACAAATGTGTGAATGTATCTGTGATGTTGACCAAAAGAGGTTACCCAACAGACACTTTGATAATATAATACCATTGGGCAAAAACATCCAAAAGAAAGGCAAACAAATATATTGGAGTGTACGAAACAAAGAAACAAATGTTAATTGGGTTAATAGTCACCTAATCTAATCAATATGCCTATGTCAGTGTATTTTTTATTTATTTTTTTTACATTGGCCTGTGATCCTTTAGGAAACATCAGGATAAACAATTAGTCATGCTCGAAATTGTTGGCACCCTAGGAATTGAGTGTCTGTGCGTGCCACACTAAGCATGGACAACAGAAAGAGGAGAAGAGAACTGTCTGAGGACTAGAGAACCAAAATTGTGGAAAAATATCATCAATCTCAAGGTTACAAGTCCATCTACAGAGATCTAGATTTGTTTTTGTCCACAGTGCGCAACATTATCAAGAAGTTTGCAACCCATGGCATTGTAGCTAATCTCTCTGGGCATGGACGGAAGAGAAAAATTGATGTAAGATTTCAATGCAGGATAGTCCGGATGGTGGATAAGCAGCCTCAAACAAGTTCCAAAGAAATTCAAGCTGTCCTGCAGGCTCAGGGAGCATCAGTGTCAGTGCCAACTATCTGTCGACATTTAAATGAAATGAATCTCTATGGCAGGAGACCCAGGAGGACCCCACTGCTGACACAGAGACATAAAAAAGTAAGACTACAGTTGGCCAAAATGTACTTGAGTAAGCCAAAATCCTTCTGGGAAAACGTCTTGTGGACAGATGAGACCAGGATAGAGCTTTTTGGTAAAGCACATCATTCTATTGTTTACCGAAAACGAAATGAGGCCTACAGAAAAGAGCACAGTACCTACCGTGAAATATGGTGGAGGTTCAAATATGTTTTGGGGTTGTTTTGATGCCTCTGGCACTGGGTGCCTTGAAAGTGTGCAAGGCATCATGAAATCTGAGGATTACCAAAGCCCAGTGTCAGAAAGCTGGGTTTGCGTCCGAGATCTTGGGTCTTCCAGCAGGACAATGACCCCAAACATAGGTCAAAAAGCACCCAGAAATGGATGGCAACAAATCGCTGGAGAGTTCTAAAGTGGCCAGCAATGAGTCCATATCTAAATCCCATGAACACCTGTGGAGAGATATTAAAATTGCTGTTAGGAAAAGGCACCCTTCCAATAAGAGACCTGGAGAAGTTTGCAAAGGAAGAGTGGTCCAAAATTCCAGGTGAGAGGTGTAAGAAGCTTATTGATGGTTATAGGAAGCGACTGATTTCAGTTATTTTTTCCAAAGGGTGTGCAATCAAATATTAGGTTAAGGGTGCCAAGAATTTTGACCAGCCCATTTTTGGAGTTTTGTGTGACTGTATGTCCAATTAGCTTTTTTTCCTCCCTTTTTTTGTTGTGTTCCAATACACACAGGGAATAAACATGTGTATAGCATTCTGAGGAGGCTCCATCTTGCTAATTTGAATCCAAAACCATCCGGTACCGAGAATTGGTGATTTGGGCTCCTAAACCCACCATCCTGATTCAGGAAATCTCCCTGCACAGCCCTGTGCCGTTTTTGTACCTTATATGGGTCAGCCGGCGGTGAAATACGATCCGTGACTGAGTTCAGTCTGAAGCATCCCGTCGCCATTTTGGGGCCTACGAGGCCTTAATCACAGCCGAGCTAGAGTAAGGCGAATACAGTGGTTACCGATACTACCACTGTGCCTTTTTACCTCATACGGTCAGCGATCTGGGTGATGGCCCGATAGACACAAGACCGGGTGAAGATTTGAGGCAAATACTGGGAGCGGGAGCAGGCCTCTAACCTGGAGACCCATAGCTATCTTGAGGCCTGGTGAAAGTTCCGGGACAATATTCCTGACAGGGGTCGGACCAGTCTATAGTATCCTGAGATCGCCAAACCTCCCAAATAGTGAGGATCGTTCCCCGGTGGGGACGAAGCAATCGGAAAGCCCCCGTACCGGATCCCTCACCCCTGAGGCCTATACTCCCTCCGTGATCCGCGGACTCGATTGGGATTTGCTACCCGCCAAAACCACTACCGCTTCCTATGTGAACTACTTTACCTCCGGTTTGGTCCCCTGCTCTTCTGCTGGTGGTCGGAGGGGACGGGTGACATTTCCCCCTATAGATCAGTCACTCGAGGTCTGCGGTCTAGGCCTACCTCCGGAGGCCCGGCGGCCATCTTGCCTCACTCACTACATCGCATTTTGTATGCTCCTTCCTCCTCTAGGACCAGTACTGCCTCAGGGCGAAAAAAAAAAAAAAAGAAGGGGAAATTTTTTTTTTTTTTAATTTGCTGCGTCATCTCCTCGGATGGATGCCTGACAATATTGGTAAGGTGAAAACGGCCCTTGAAATCCAGTCACGGAGGTAACATTGACATCTTGCAGCTGTATATTTAAAATCCATTTAAAGCTATTTTTGTGTTATACACTGTCGAGATTAGCCATTTTCCTCCTATACTACACCTCAGGAGGATTTAAATTCAGTGAGGGAACCGAGGATCTTCATCCTGCATAATGTCTGTGAAGGCCTGAAATTGTCTTATAAGCCTTTACCTCAGAGCCTCAAAGAATAAAAAAAAGGGACCTCACGATCGATCCTCTCTACTCGACAAGTGAATCTGCCAGTCTACTCACATCTGTACCGCATCGAGCGACGGGGGGGACCCAGGACGAATGTCTGACAGGAAAATGGTGGAGATACACAGCTGATATACCTCAGGCCCTCTGACATACTTTATAATCAGGCTGTGAGGGGGAACGTCGCCATCTTGTGGTCTAAGAATATATTGTTACAGATCTAGTTCTTATCTACTATAGACTGCATGGATTCAGATTGGCCTTTTTATTTTTTATTTTTTTCTAATTAATTCATCCCCTGGAGCCCGAAAATTAGAGTGAGGTCATCCGTTTACTTGCACCAATAAAACGCTGCCTCAAGAAGGAAACTAAATAGTATTTCTGATCGGCGACCGGGAAAAGAGCCCAATCTTACTATCATAAGCCCACAGACATCATTTGAGGTCTATATGAGGAGGTAACATTGCCATCTTGCGGCCTGCATACTTCAAGATACTATAAAAATAATATGAACACTTTTCTGTGGCAATAACTACTGAAAATACACACTTTTCTCTCAAAATCCGCCACAGTAGCTTATACTTGATGTGTGGTGACTTGTGGTAATTTTGAAACATACATAATCCAATGTTCTTATTGTATTTATCTCTTCTCTAAACTGAGGTAATTCTTTTTACACTGGCTACCTGACTGCAATAATAGTCTAATAGCGGTAGTCAAAGATTGGTTACCAACTGGATACGGTGCCCAGGGTAGGTGTTGTATATTGTAGGATTATCCTATGATTGCCCCTGCTATGGAAACTTGCTGAGGTATTCCTACACACCGTCCGATGTTAGTCGACAAAAGCTACAAACCAATCCGCTAATATAACACCTACATGATATGTAATTTGAGGCATTTTTATGATGCTGATCTTTTCACAATACTTACTGTAAAGGCTCAAATCTGGGCCTGGTCTGTTCACATAAACAATACCCACTGTAAGATGGTGGTTATAAGACTGTTATGCCTATAGGAGCTGATATAGGAGTGAACTGTTGATTTTACGATATAGAGCAACTCTACCCCTGCTGATAAGAATTCACTATAACACTTATTATATATGAAGGGGAAACAGGGCAAAAAAAATAAGAACTCAATTATAAAGAAGAGTCTTTTTGATATGGACACCCCTCCTCATACAAGTCCTCAGGTGCCTATGGTGGATCCTAAGTTTACTGAACATTTCTCGTCTCATGTGACACCCTCCTCATCACCTCCTCCCTTAAGTTCTACTACATCTTCAGCTTTATTTTCATCTGTAGTAAGGGAAGGTATAATACCTATAATGGCTGATCACGGGATTCCTATGGTTTCTCCCTCACATGACCCTATACAAGTAACTGCTAACGTTGAAACTGCCCCAGAAGTTTCTTTCAATGTTGCTGATCTCTATAACAGGATCTCTGAAATGCTGGAAAGGGGTTTAGCTCACACGGCTGAGAAAATTACTAAAGATATTAGGGCAGACTTCCAATGTCTTGGCAACAGGATGGACTCAGTTGAACATAAATTGGACACTAACGTCTCTAAAACTGAACAACATGATGATCATATCTATTTCCTACAAGAACAACTAGAGGCCGCTCAGGCTAAGATTGACGATTTGGAAAACAGGTCAAGAAGAGAAAACTTCAGGGTTAGGGGTCTTCCTGAGTCCATTATGGACGTTCATTCAGCAATACGAGACATTATGAGAATCCTCCTTCCATCCGCACCTGATATAAAATTGGAAATTGATAGGGCTCATAGATCATTAGGTCCACTGAGAAGAGATGGTTTGCCCAGAGATGTGGTGGTCAAGCCTCATTATTTCTCCACCAAAGAAGACATTATGAAACGGTCCAGACAACAGGAGAATCTTCAATACCAAGGTACTAATATACAAATATTTTCTGACATTTCACCATATACCATTCAGAAAAGAAGAGCAATGAAACCGTTATTGTCTGCCCTCATCAACAAAAACGTCAAGTATAAATGGGCTTTCCCCTTCGCCTTAAAATTCAATTATAATGGTAGAAACCATATAATACATAATTTCCAAGAAGGTGAACGACTTCTGTCTGATCTGAAAATTATATCTCTCGATCCTGTCATGGACACTAATCCGCCTCAACTTCCATCTGCCAAGAGGAACACACCTACTAGTCCGACTCAAAATCCTTGGAACAAGGTCAAGTACAGGAAAATTGGAGGTGACCAAGCACCCTGATATTGAATAGACTTACCCAGGACGTATCTCTTAATCTTTAATTCAGATGAATTTTTATCCCGGATGCTTTTTAAAAAAAAGAAGACTCCGGAATTACATGTCTAGTTTAATGCCGTTTTTCTTTAGATTATTCTCCTATTGTTTTTGGGTCATCCTATGATTCACATGCCTTTTATCTTGAATTTGTTTTAAGGTGTAATATTTAATCTGTCGGCAACTGACGACGGTGAGGTATTGAACCTCAACTTACCTCTTGTGTCGACACTTTGTCGACCCAATGGGTAAGAATATAGTCCTTTTCTGGGACTATGCAAAAATTTCTTGTTTGAATGAGGGAAGGAGAATCATTCTCTTCCCCCATTCTGGGTCACGAATTGACCTTGCACGATCTATTAGTTTATTGTGCCATATGTTTTTTTATTTTTCTCTTTTTATCTCTCCTTTTCATTTCTTTTTCTTTCTTCTTCATACTCTCTTCGTTTCTTCAGCCTGCCTGCCATTGTTCGCATTTGCAAGACTATTGATGATATCTGTACGGTCCCGCATGTTCATAGATGTAGACAAGACTTATGGCTGGATCGAATGATATATCTAAACCCCTTAGTGTTGTTACTCACAACACTCAGGGGCTGAATTCTCCTGTTAAGAGGCGCAAAGCTTTTCAAGTATATAAGTCTCTCCGTGTAGATGTGGTTTTCCTTCAAGAAACACACTTTCCTAAACGATACAACCCTTCCTTTATGCATGCCCACTTTCCAATGTTTTACCTAGCTAAAGCAGAAAACAAAACTAAGGGTGTGGCCATTTTGTTTTCTAGGTATTGTAATTTTAACCTGACTAAAGAATTCGGAGATCCGGAAGGTAGGTTTCTATTGTTACAAGGTACCCTTGATGGCAGACTATACACATTTATTTCTTATTATGCTCCTAACAGAGGTCAGAAAAAGTTTTTCTCTCAGATGCTTGATACCCTCCGACCATTTATGGAGGGGATCATTCTTATGGGTGGAGACTCTAACTTAGCTTTTGACACAGGATTGGATAAGTCCAAACCTTCTGTCAATGGAATCGTCAGACCGACTAAACTTAGTCTACAAGTAGCACGCATTCTACATCAGTCTAGATTAACTGACATCTGGAGGGAGTTGAACCCCAAAATTAAGGACTATACTCACTATTCTAATCCTCATCATTCTTATTCGCGTATAGATCATATATTAATCTCTAACCATCACGTCCCAGCTGCCATTAAGTCTAACATAGTTGATGTTTCTTGGTCAGATCACTCGATGGTTCTATTGTCACTGAGGAGAGAGGACACTTCTCCTAAAGTGTCTCATTGGACACTAAATAAGTCTATTTTGAAGGACCCTGCCCTACTGAAGGATATTGAACAATCTCTTCTAGAATACTTTAAGCATAATGATACAGGAGATGTGTCCCCTGAAACTCTGTGGGCTGCCCACAAGGCTTCTATCAGAGGCAAAATTATACAAGTGGCCGCTGGCCTCAAGAAACAAAGAAACATAGACATAAGGAAGCTGGAAAACAACTATATAGAGCTCCGTAAAAAACATAAATCTGATCCTCTTAACTTTCCTACTCAAGCACTTGATGCAGCTAGATCTGCCCTAAACTTGGTACTTACCACCAAAGCTGGGGAAGATATGAAATGGACTGGAGCTAATTTCTATAAATTTAAAGATAAAATAGGCCCGATGCTAGCTCATAAACTCTCAACCAGATTTCAATCACGGTCTCTCCCTAAAATAAGGATGACTGATGGTTCTCTTACCCTGAATCCTAGGAAGATAATGGAGGCCTTTCATGATTTTTTTTCTAAGCTTTATACATCCACTGATGATTCTTCTTCAGAGGGAATGGTTGATTTTCTAGACAATTTGAATCTACCTCAATTGATTGAAGTTCATAGAGAAATAATGGAGTCTCCCATATCAGCTGAAGAAGTATTGTTAGTAATCAAAAACCTAAAATTAGATAAAGCCCCGGGTCCTGATGGGTTTTCAAGTGCTTATTATAAAACATATTCGAGCATTTTAACACCCTACATGGTTAAATTCTTCAACCACATGACCGGTGGAGTTCCCATAGACAGGCAACTTAATTTAGCTTATATTTCGGTTATCCCAAAGCCAGAAAAAGACCATAGCCTGGTGGAAAACTATAGACCTATATCCCTCATTAACAACGATCTTAAGATACTCACTAAGGTAATGGCCAATAGAATGTCCTCTTTCATTGGCCAGTATGTTAGTAAAGATCAAGTAGGCTTTATCACTGGAAGGCAAGGTCCTGATCAGGTTAGGAGGGCTGTGGATCTGATCTCCATTTTGAACTCGGGTTGGACTGGTGATACTAATCAAAGGGGAATGCTTCTTTCTATTGATCTACAGAAAGCATTTGACTCAGTATCATGGCCATTCATGTTAGAAGTGATGAAACGTTGGGGGTTTGGCACGAAATTTCTTGGAATCTTATCTGCACTTTACTCTCATCCTAAAGCTAATATACGCTTTCAGGGTATCTTTTCGGAACCTATTGAGATTCATAGGGGAACTAGGCAGGGTTGTCCTCTGTCTCCCCTGGTGTTTGCAATAGTTATGGAATCCTTGGCTATAGCTATTCGTGGGAACACAAACATCAGGGGAGTTAGATGTGCCAAAAGGGAGCATAAATGTGCCTTATTTGCAGATGACCTTTTACTGTTTTTGACCGCTCCAGATACATCCCTACCGGAATTATATTCTCTTTTAGACAAATTTTCTATAGTTTCAGGTCTAACTGTGAATGTGGCCAAGTCTAGGGCCCTCAATGTTTCTCTCTCTGAATCCACGGTTTCTATACTAAAGGAAAATTATGGATTCAAATGGGACACCTCTTATATCAAATACCTAGGTATCTATTTGACTCCCAACATCCAAAACTTGTATTTGGCCAATTATCCACCTATGTATAGAAAACTTGAGAAAGATTTGAGAGATTGGGGGACTCAGAATATAGGTTGGATTGGTAGAATTAACTCGGTTAAGATGACTCTTCTCCCTAGGCTTTTGTATCTTTTTAGATCATTACCCATACCGATAATTAAAAGTCATCTAAAATCCTTTCAAGGAAAGATTATCAAGTTTATTTGGAACAATAAGGGTCCACGCCTTCCATCTCGCACTCTCTATAACTTGCCTGAACAGGGGGGTCTGGGAGTACCCAACCTATTATGGTACTATCAATCAGCAAGATTGGCACAGTTATCGGAAACTTTTCTTAAACATGAACGCCCTGACTGGTTAGATATAGAAGAGCAGGCGACCCCGAATCTAACAATAGAGGAGTTAATGTGGAGTCCTACCAAGAATAGGCCTTCTATTCTATCTCCGACTCTTTCTCAAACCTTTGTTTTATGGGATTCAATTAAAAACAATCCCTCTCTAATTTCTAAAGGCAGACCTTTATCGAGTTTTTTTCTAGACCCACTCTTTGTTTCTAAAATTGAAGTAGATTCGTTCAAATGGTGGCATGACAAAGGGTTGTATCGTATAGGCCGTTTTTTTCGCGCTCGGGTCCACTTCCTGAACAACACTTCATTGACAAGCTAGGTCTTCCTGTCTCAGAAAAATTAAGATTTTCTCAACTACATGACTATGCACAAAGCCTATGGGATAGTGGCTCGATCTCTGGACTATTGACACCTTATGAAAGTAATTGTGATCAGGGTTTAATCAGGAAGGGGAATATTTCAATCATATATCAATCGCTTGCTAATAACTGCACCAAATTACCTCATATGCTGGCCTGGGAAAGGGAACTTAATAACAACTGGGATTTATCTGACTGGTGTAGTAATTATACTAGATCCATTAAAGGATATGTGAATATATCCCTTGTAGAGGCTAATGTAAAAATTTATACTAGGTGGTATTTAGTTCCCGTTAAACTGGCTTCCATGTATCCGTCAACTTCGCCCCTTTGCTTCAGAGGTTGTCAGGGATTGGGGTCTATGGTACATATATGGTGGGAATGTCCCAAAATACGTGGATACTGGAATAAGGTGTTCAACATAATAAGACGTGTCACAGGCTGTAATTTGCATCAATCCCCCACTATCGCTTTACTTCACGGGATGTTACCCCAAACCTCCAAGGTTACTAGAAAACTCATCCTATACATTCTGACAGGTGCCAGGATCACAATTGCAGCTGCGTGGAAAAAATCTACTGTCTCCATCCGGTATATGAAACAAAAGGTTACATGGATTATGGAACAAGAAAAGAGGGTCTGTTCCATGTTGGATATGTCTACTCTTTTCCATGAAATATGGGAACCGTGGATGAAATTTATGGGAATATCTTTTATCCCATGAAGGCTGTGGTGATATTTATATCATTAGGACGATGTTGTTCGTTGGCAGGCAGGCTGCCATCTCTTTTTCCTTTTACTTTCCCCTGATCCTTTTTTCTTTTTTTTTTTTTTTTCTTTCTTTTCTTCTCTTTTTTTCTCTTCTTTTCATTGATTGTTATTTGATAATTTTGTTTTTTACACGAGGATAACATCCTTGTTATTTCTCATTCTCAGAGTGTTATGTTTAGAAAAAAAAAAGATATATATAAACATTTGTATTAGCCTATGTTTGGGTTATCTAAAGATTCCACCAAATTTTTGGGGATGTTAGGTATGTTAAGGATTTTGAAAATATATATTTACAGCTACTGGTGGGTATTGGTGATAATTATTGGAGGGAGGAAAGGGGGATTTAAAGGTTTGCTTAACCTCTTGGACACAGACTGTTCCCAGTGGGGGTGTCAGAGAGGTCTTTGTTATACAGAAATCCCGCCCTTTGTTAGTTCCATGAAATTAGACCCAGTACACACATGGGGTTTTTTTTTTATTGTGTGACAACAATAAGTCTAAGGAATTATATAGTATATGGAAATATCCTTTTATTTATTTAATTATAAATTATTGGTTATACCTAGCTTTTCTTTTTAACTATTACAATCTGTTATACTCTCACCGTATGGTGATAGCATACGATATGGCTGTATATGATAGTCAGTTTCTATGACAAGACCATCTTCTATGTAAAGCAATGCATTGGATTTATTATTTACTGTGTATTACTAAATTGTATACTGCTGTTTTAGTACAAATGTATGTACTTTTTTATTGAAAATAAACATAAATTTGAATGAAAAAAAAAAAACATGTGTATAGCAAAACATGTGTTACTGCAATACTTTTCTGTGAGAAAGATTTTCTTGAAAAATTCCTGGGGTGCCAACAATTTCGAACATGACTGTAGCTCAGGTCCTCTCCATATAACTGTGTTTAACATATTACGTTATTAAATTAAATAAGCATGCTAGTGCATAGCCAAATTCAGTTTATACAATACAAAAGAAATCTGAAAATACAGTTGCCACTTTTAGTTAAAAGGTCTTATATGGAAGTGGTGACATCTTTAATAATGTAACTTTATGGTAATTATATATATATATATATATATATATATATATATATATATATATATATATATATATATATATATATATTTTTTACAAATACAGCAGTATTATATAGACTGAAGTAAGATCTTTATTTAAAGGGGCTGTAAAGGTAAACATTTTTTCACCTTAATGCATCCCCCCCGAGCCCCCATTTTACTTACCTCACTCCTCGAAGGTCCCACGCTCGTCCCCGTCATCCTCTTCGGTTTCCAGCCTGGCCGTTGATTGGCTAGGTTGCACGGATTGATAACAGCGCAGCCATTGGCTGACGCTGCTGTCAATCACATCCGATGACGCGGGGCGCCGGGTCCGAGTGATACAGTCGGCGGCTATGCCCGCCACTGTATCACGGGAGCGTGCCCGCAAAAGCTTTCCACCATGCAAGCTCACTCGCATGAAGGTGGAAAACTCTTGCGGAGGGGGAGCCATGACAGCCACCGAGGGACCCCAGAAGACGTGGATCAGGGCCACTGTGTGCAAAACGAGGTAAGTATAACATGTTTGTTATTTTTTTTTATTATCTTTTGTGTCGCTTTAACTACAGCAGTCTTGTATGTGGCCCAATGCACATTATGTATTTGGTAAAATGATATAGCACTTGAGGCAAAGAGTGTTGGAACATATCACTAATATAAAAAAAACAATGCAAACAAATCATCAGACATGTGAATTAAAACACTCAGGCAACTAGAGAATTGCCACAGTTTAAATAGTAAAATAACATGGGGCTCAGTTTGTCCTATGTTTTTATGCACATTTTTGTACAAGAAAGAGCCTTTCTACACAAAACTTCAGCACTGGCAATATTAGGTAGGAGGGAAGGACTCATGAGAAAGCTGCACCAACTCTTATGCCGCGTACACACAACCGGTTTTCAGGATGTAAAAAGATTTCATTTTTTTAAATGTCATTGAAAACGATCGTGTGTGGGCTCCACGAGCATTTTTCACGACGTAAAAAATGGCCATTAAAAAAAAATGGTCGTGTGTGGGCTTTAACGACGTGAAAAAAATGCGCATGCTCATAAGCAAGTTATGCGACGGGAGCGCTCGTTCTGGTAAAACTAGCGTTCGTAATGGAGATAGTACATTCAGCACGCTGTAACAGACTGAAAAGCGCAAATCGTCTTTTACTAACACAAAATCAGCTAAAGCAGCCCCAAGGGTGGCACCATCTGAATGAAGCTTCCCCTTTATAGTGCCTTCGTACGTGTTGTACGTCACCACGCTCTGCTAGAGCATTTTTTTTAAACGATTGTGTGTAGGCAAGGCCGTTTTAATGATTAAGTTGAAAAAAACATTGTTTTTTCTAGAGCTTGAAAAACTATGTTTTTTACAACCCGAAAAATGATCGTGTGTACGCGGCATTACTGTCTCCTCAGAAAATGTCACTATAGTTCTTCCTCTTATCCAGCCAAAAACATATAACAGAAAACAGTAAGGCCCCATACACACGAGAGGATTTATCCGCAGATACGGTCCAGCGGACCGTATCCGCGGATAAATCCTCTCAAAGATTTCAGAGGATTTCTATGCGATGGCGTGTACACACCATCGCATTGAAATCCGCGCTGAAATCCTCTGCCGATGACGTGTCGCGCCGTCGCCGCTATTATGACGCGGCGACGGGCGCGACGCTGTCATATAAGGAATTCCACGCATGCGTCAAGTCATTACGACGCGTGCGGGGAATCCCTTTAGACGGATGGATCCGGTAAGTCTGTACAGACGAGCGGATCCATCCGTTGGAATGGATTCCAGCAGATGGATTTGTTGAGCATGTCAGCAAATATCCATCTGCTGGAAATCCATCCCAGGGGAGATTTATCTGCGGATAAATATCCCACGGAGTGTACACACCATAGAATCTATCCGCTGAAACCCGTTTGCACGGATTTATCTGCGGATAGATTCTATGGTGTGTATGGGGCCTCAGAATGTGCTGGGTTAGAAACTTTAACTTAGAACAAAAGAATACACAAGTGATCTCAAACAGTCTTGCAGTCTGTCACAGGCAAAATATCTGTGCAAGTAATTTGCCTGTCAAGTAATTTGCCTGTTTGTCCTTTGCAGGGTGATGCTATTGTTTGGTATACATTCTATTCTAATGTGTCCAACCCTGTCACCTCCCACATCTCTAAAATTGGAACATTGTATAGATAAAACTTTCTCTGATGGCAAATGAATAATACCTATCAGGTCATCATATAGACCTAGCATATACTGTAAATACGAGGCTATCATATAGAGCTACCAAAATGTGGTAATCCTTGGAAATTGCTGCAAAACATTGATTGTATTCTTCTCTAACAACCCAACTCCATGTTGAAAAAGCTCCCGTTTCAATTGGGTCACTGACACAAATATTGTAACACTGCAAGTCCTTAAAGGGGTTGTAAAGGTTTGTCTTTTATTTTCTAAATAGGTTCCTTTAACCACTTCCTTACTGGGCACGTATACCCCTTCCTGACCAGGTGAAATTTCAGCTTTTGGCACTGCGTCGCTTTAACTGACAATTGCGCGGTCGTGCGACGTGGCTCCCAAACAAAATTGGCGTCCTTTTTTCCCCACAAATAGAGCTTTCTTTTGGTGGTATTTGATCATCTCTGCGGTTTTTATTTTTTGCGCTATAAACAAAAAAAACCCGACAATTTTGAAAAAAAGTCAATATTTTTTACTTGTTACTATAATAAATAGCCCCTTTAAAAAAAAAAAAAAAAATTCTCAGTTTAGGCCGATACGTATTCTTCTACATATTTTTGGTAAAAAAAAAAAACGCAATAAGCGACTGGTTTGCGCAAAAGTTATAGCGCTTACAAAATAGGGGACAGAATTATATATATATATTTTTTTTTTTACTAGTAATGGCGGCGATCTGCGATTTTTTTATTGGGACTGCGACGTTATGGCGGACACATCAGACACTTTTGACACATTTTTGGCGCCATTCACATTTATACTGCGATCAGTGCTATACAAATGCACCGATTACTGGTATAAATGTGACTGCTAGTGAAGGGGTTAACACTAGGGGGCATGGAAGGGGTTAAATGTATTCCCTGGGTGTGTTCAAACTGTGGGGGGAGGGGGGTGACTGGGGGAGGTGACCGATGCTGTGTCCCTATGTACAAGGGACACAGATCGGTCTCCTCTCTCCCCTGACAGGACATGGATCTCTGTGTTTACACACAGAGATCCATGTCCTTGTCCCTGTAACCGCCGATTGCGAGTGCCTGGCGGACATCGCGGCCGCCAGGCACGCGCATCTGTACCTCAGGAATGCGGCGGGCATGCGCGCGCCGCTGGCGGCGCTCGCGCATTCCCTAGTGGCCTGGAAGAGCGGAGGACGCATATATGCGTCTTGTCAGAGATTTAGAACCACCCCGCGGCCGCACATATTCGTACGGCCGTCGGGAAGTGGTTAAGCTAGTGCATTGTTGGTTCACTTACCTTTTCCTTTGATTTCCCTTCTAAATGTTTTTTTTTCTTTGTTTGAATTTCTCACTTCCTGTTTCTCCTCAGTAAGCTTGCCCCCATGATCTGAACCATTCTGGCTGGGGGTTAGTCAGCCAGAACAGCTTACTGAGGAGGAACAGAAAGTGAGAAATTTAGACAAAGAAAACAAAGAAAAATAAATTAGAAGGGAAATCAAAAGAAAGGGGTAGCAAACCAACAATGCACTAGCTTAAAGGAACCTATTTTGAAAATGAAAAAAAAAACTAACCTTTACAACCCCTTTAACTCTGAATCAAGTCAATTACATAGATAGCAGTACAGAAGAAGTGGATGATAAGGCTGCAAACCAAACTTACATGACCTGTGTTGAGCAACACTCAAGTGGCAGCAGTAACAGCTTTCCACCATCATCCGAGTGGTGTAAAGTCATTTAAAACAGCTTACTGAACACCTTACTGAGAAGGATTAGGAAGTGAGAAATTCAGCCAAAGAAAACAAAGAAAAAAAACATTTAGAAGGGAAATTGAAGGAAAATGTAAGTGAACCAACAATGCACTAGCTGAAATGAACCAATTTAGAAAATAAAAAACAAACCTTTACAACCCCTTTAAGGTCTTTTTGTAATCAAGTCTTTGGACTTATAGTGGGGGTTACTTCCCACTATAGAGTCTATTCCGCCTTCTATAAAATTAGTTTTCCTCAGCATGACCATTGGGGAGTTTCTTTTGTATGCTAGAAAAATAGTTTTCCTGACTGACTCCATGGCAGCCTACGTGTGGGTTAATCCCGCCTCCTCTCCATTGATAGGACCCCATACCCATAAAGGTTTACTCACCGCCCAGTACTGGTGTTCCTTTTTTGTCCTCCTCCATGGATCAAGGAAATACAGAGTTGTTCAAAACAAAGACTTACTTGGAAAAAGGATAGCACACTTTAAGCGGTGCAGCTCGGATCCCAGCCATGGGCGGGTGGAGAGCTTTGCAGCAACTTCCCCTCCGCTGTGCGGTCGTTGCTGTGTGTGCTGAAGATCCGGACTTCCACGGCTGGCAAGGTCTTATCTTATTCATGGCAGTCACCTATGTGTTGTATGTCTTTTTGTATATGTTTATTGCCTGTATGGCGGCTGGAGCGCTCCTGCGTTCCAGCGCCGTTTTTTCCTCTTCCTGGTGAGCACCAGAGCCCTTCGCGCATGCGCAGTACCCAATCCCAGAGCGAGGCTTGGTTCGCGCATGCGCAATCGGACGAGACTCGCGGCGGCCGCGCAGGCGCCGTTGAGTCATTCACCACTGCGCAGGCGCGTACGTGGGCAGCGTCTGACGTCATCGGCGGGGATTTTAAAAATCAGCTGCTCGCCTGTGTACATTGGGGTTTTCCTGACAGGCGAGCAGCTGACACTGTGATCTGTGCCAGGTTAGTGTGGGGATCTACCTGTGCTTAGGCATAGATCCCCTTTTCATAATCACTCATATTTCCTCTCATGCATTTAGTTTTTAAATGATTTTAAGTACTGCATATTAATAATTAATATATTATTATTTTTTTTTTCCTTGCATAGCAATTTTAAAAAATTATTATTTTCTCTAATGGTATTTTGAAAATGTTTCCCTTCTTAAAGGGGCAGTGTCTTATATTTTTATTTTTTATCTGGCACCTTAGGATCTCTTCCGCTGTTTCACAGTACTATGCAGGTCCAAGACACTATGGACCAGTCACCGTCTACAGGTGGCCAGCCCTCACGCACAAGGTATGTGCGGGTGAGGGGGGGCGTAGGGGTGGAAGTCACACTTTATATAATTTGTCTGACTTATTTCCCCTATATATATCTTGTTTTTTCTCAGCCCTTCCGGTCCTGATCCTTATGCCGCTATCCAGTCCACAGACCTTGCCAGGCCGCATCAACGTTCCTCTTCTAAATCCAAATCAAAGAGTAAACGAAGATCTCCATCTACATCTTCCCATCAGAGGAGAAGTTCCCATTCCTCCTCCAGACACCGCTCCCACCGCCACGAAAGCCGCTCTGATCACAGAGCTTGCTGGGGATGTGACACTTACGTCCCGGAGGGCAAATCATTATGTGACCGATGCTACGCCCTGGCGGTTGGGGAAAAGGAGACTGAAGATCGTCGTATCGAGTCTCTTGTGGAACGTGTGGTGCAAAAATCTTTGAGAGAAAATGTCTCCCACACACAAAATCAAACCGGTACCATCAGGTCTGGTTCTCCAGCCATTGAGGTCCATGAGGATCCTGGTCCTTCCCAGCCTCGCGCTGCCTCCCCAGATTCCCAGGAGGGTGAACTGGAAAGCGATGAGGAGAGTCTAGAGTTCGACTTCTCCCAAGTGACACCACTTATTAAGGCAATCAAAGAGGCTCTCTTGTGGGAAGAGCAATCTACTTCTCCAGCTAAGCAAAAGAAATATTTTAAACGCCTGGGGAAGGAACGCCCAAGTTTTCCGTTGTTAACCGAACTAAAGGGCATCTTTGAAGAAGAATGGAGTAGAGTAGACAAGAGGTCCTCTATGGCCAACAAGGCCTCCAGACTGTATCCCTTCAAAGCAGATGACGTTAAACACCTGGAGAATATTCCTGTGGTAGACGCAGCAGTGACACGACTGGCCAAGCATGTTACACTGCCACTGGCTGATTCAGTGTCCTTCAAGGACGGTCTTGATAGGAGAATGGATCAAGACCTCAAAAGAATCTACGGTCTGGCTGGGACAGCCTGCAAACCTGCTTTGGCCTTGGCAGCTTTATCTAAAGCAATGGAGGCCTGGACGGAAAATGTGGACTCCTTCCTTAAGGGTGTCTCTGAAGAGCTGGCCAGAAGTTCTGCTACTTCAGAACTTAAACTAGCAGTTGCCTTTCTGGGGGAGGCATCCGTTGATTTAATTCGCCTATTGGCAAGAATTATGCTGTCCTCTGTTACAGCCAAAAGGGCCTTGTGGTTGCGCCCCTGGGTCGCTGACCCATCGTCCAAACAAAATTGGTGTAAGATTCCCTTTGAGGGATCATCCCTGTTTGGCAACAAGCTGGATGACGCCATTGCTAAAGCTACAGGTGGTAAATCAGGTTTTCTCCCCCAGGATAGGCGTCAGTCCGGTAAGAAGAAACCACAATTCCGAAGGTATAGCCCGGACCGCACTAGAGAAGCTCGCGCCTACAGACCTGGCGGAAACTTCAGAAGAAACTGGGGTAGAGGCCTTGCATCTTTTCGCAAACCAGCGTTTTCTAACCAAGCGTCGAGTGGACGCGATCAGGCTAAGTCCTTTTGAAACAACGCCCGCCCAGGCGGATCGGGTGGGAGCTCGGCTGCTCCTCTTTCGGCACGTTTGGGCGGCCTCGATCACGGACTTTTGGGTCATCAAGACGATAACATCAGGCCACGCATGGTCGTTCTCCAGCATTCCTCTTCCAAGGTTCATTTCCACCCTTCTCCCAAGGTCAGCGGAACAGAGACAGGTTCTTCTAACCTATGTGGATCTACTCAAATCCCAAGGAGCAGTAGTATGCGTCCCAAAGGACGAACAGTTTCATGGAGTATACTCCCCCCTCTTCTTGGTGCAGAAGAAAAGCGGTGCTTGGCGTCCAGTCATAGATTTGACCTATCTAAACAAATTTATAAAACACAGAAGGTTCAAGATGGAAACCCTGTCGACAATCCAGCAAGCCATACAGCCAGGCGATTGGATGATCTCGATAGATCTGAAGGACGCTTATTTCCACGTTCCGGTGGCATTCGAGCTACAGAAATATCTCAGGTTCCACGTTGGACAAGAACACCTTCAATTCGTGTGCCTACCCTTTGGGCTAACAACCTCACCACGAGTTTTCACCAAAACCCTGTTGGCAGTGGTGGCCTTTATCAGACTGAAAAAGATAAGACTTTATCATTATCTAGACGACCTCCTTGTCCTAGCCCAGGACAAGACACAGCTCTTAACGCAAAGAGATCAGGTAATCTCGATCCTGTCCGAATTCGGTTGGCTCCTGAACTTAACGAAAAGCCATTTAGAACCAACTCAATGCCTAGTATATCTGGGGGCCCAGTTCGACACAGTGAAGAAAACCATCTCTCTTCCGATGGAAAAGATTCCTGTGGTTCAAGAAAGGATTTCTCGAGCGTTAGACACCCACCACCTGAAGGCATTCCAATGTCTAAAGATCATCGGAACAATGGTCTCCACAACCCCCATGGTGAAATGGGCATTATGGAGACTACGTCCCTTCCAGTCCGGCTTCCTCAAGCAGTGGAAGTCAGGCAACAAGAATCAGCAGATTCGCATCTCAACTTCCATGAGGAACAGCCTCTTTTGGTGGCTTCAGCCAAAAAATCTACGGAATTGTCATTCCATTGCCCCGGTCTCCTGGGTCACAGTAACGACCGATGCCAGTGGCTACGGCTGGGGGGCCCTGTGTGGTACAAACATGGCACAGGGCAGATGGGATGCTCGCCTCCGCGATCTGGGCTCGAACATCCTAGAGCTTCGAGCAGCCTGGTGTGCCCTCCAGTCCTTCTCCCAACTCCTGAAGGGAGAGTCGGTACTGTTGAGGATGGACAATACCACAGCAGTGTCCTATGTCAAGAGACAAGGAGGGACACGGAGTTCGTCTCTTCTACGGGAAGTCGAACCCATCATGAAGTGGGCACAGGAAAACCTGGTCAACCTGACAGCAGTCTTTATTCCCGGAATACAGAACTCCCAGGCAGACTTTCTTTCTCGCACTCAGGTGGACATCAACGAGTGGTCTCTCCACATCCAAACATTCCAATGGATCTTGTCTCTGGGAGTCAGTCCCCAAGTAGATCTTTTTGCTTCACAGCACAACACCAAGATGGAGAAGTTCTACTCGAGAGGTCATTGCAGTCTGGCGATCGGGACGGATGCCTTGACGGATCGGTGGAGTTTCCAGAGAGCATATGCTTTTCCCCCGATCCCAGTAATTCTGAGATTTCTACAGAGACTTCAAGCAGAAGAGGTCGAGGTGACACTAGTGGCTCCCTACTGGCCGAACAGGCCATGGTTCCCTCTCCTGGTCCAACTGAGCTATCGGGATCCAGTACCTCTACCAGTCAGACCGGACCTTCTCTCTCAGGGTTCACTCCTACACCCTTGTCCGGCTCTGATGAAACTGACGGTCTGGTTCTTGAGAGGGAGAGGCTGGAATCCCTTGGTTGCGCCTCTAGAGTGATCTCCACGCTGATGAACTCGAGAAGGGCAAGCACGAATAAAGTCTACGGAAGAATTTGGGCTAAATTTGTGGAATTCTCTACGGTCTCAGGCAGGTCCTTTAGGAACCCAGAAATCCAAGATGTATTGAGTTTTCTCCAAACGGGGTTAGATCTTCCCTTATCCGTGAGTTCACTGAGAGTTCAAATCTCGGCTCTGTCGGCCTTCTCTGGAATTTCATGGGCAGTACACCCACTAGTTAAACAATTCTTTCGAGGGGCATCAAGGTTGAAACCTCAAAGGAAGCCAAGATTTCCCAAGTGGGATCTCCCACTAGTCCTGGATTTTCTGAGTGGACTCAGTACGTCGGGGCCTTCCCCGTCCTCTATAAAGGACTTTTCAGCTAAAGTGGCATTCTTGGTCGCTATCACCTCGGCCAAAAGAGTGTCGGAGATTGGGTCTCTTGGTCACAAAGAGCCATTCCTGACCTTCTTCCCGGATCGGGTGGTTTTGATACCCATGCTGGGTTCAAATCCGAAAGTTTCTTCTGTCTTTCATGAGAATCAAGAAGTTGTCCTTCCTACCTTCAGGTCTTCGGATTCCAATGAGACTCACCCTCTAGACATGGGCAAGATCCTTTCTGAATACATCCAGATGACGTCCCCCTTTAGACGTTCAGATCATCTGTTTATCCTGCACTCAGGCAGTAACAAGGGGAAAAAGGCTTCTGCCAGAACAATCGCGGCCTGGATAGTTCAGACAATTCAGCAGGCTTACAGGGCGAAGGGCTTGGCTCCTCCGCAAGCGGTGACAGCTCACTCTACCAGAGGGATGGCAGCTTCCTGGGCGGCAGCTCGTCACGTGGCTCCAGATGTCATCTGCAGAGCGGCCTCTTGGTCTTCTATACATACTTTTATGTCTCATTACTGTGTTGAGCCTGCATCTCTTTCCTCTGTGAATTTTGGTTTATCAGTTT
The DNA here is from genome assembly GCF_905171775.1 of Rana temporaria. Taxonomy (NCBI): domain Eukaryota; kingdom Metazoa; phylum Chordata; class Amphibia; order Anura; family Ranidae; genus Rana; species Rana temporaria. The sequence continues at coordinate 227,800,443 of NC_053493.1, forward strand.
TGTCAGTTGACGGGACAAATTAAAATTTATTTTTGTTCAGCATACCCACCCGTGTGGTCTGGCTAGTTATTTCCCACACGTAGGCTGCCATGGAGTCAGTCAGGAAAAAGGAAAATTTATTATCATACTTACCGTAATTTTCCTTTCCTGATGGACTCCATGGCAGACGGAGTTCCCACCCTGAAATTATGGAGTCGGGATAGTTACGGAACACCAGTACTGGGCGGTGAGTAAACCTTTATGGGTATGGGGTCCTATCAATGGAGAGGAGGCGGGATTAACCCACACGTAGGCTGCCATGGAGTCCATCAGGAAAGGAAAATTACGGTAAGTATGATAATAAATTTTCCTTTTTACACACTTTTTTACCCACCGGGGTTTGTAGATGTTATTAGGAATCTGTATCAAATATCAGAGCAGGCAGAAGATAGTGGAGGTATTTGTGATCATAACAAAGGTCAGGGAAGGTAACAGACAGTAGAGATATTCATGAATGTAGCAAAGGTCAGCAAAAGGAATAGATGAACAAACAAGTCAATCACAGATGAATCACTTTAACAACTTGCCGACCAGCTGCCGTCGTTTTACGGCGGCAGGTCGGCTCCCCTGTGCGAGAGCATGTAGCTATACGTCGGCTCTCGCGCAGGCCACTAGGGGCACTCGCCCCGACTCCCGTGCGCGTGCCTGGTGGGCGGGATCGCTACCGGGCACACGCGATCACTCGTTACAGAGCGGGGACCGGGAGCTTTGTGTGTAAAAACACAGCTTCCGGTCCTGTCAGGGAGAGAAAGTAATTTCCCCTAGTGAGGCCACCCCCCCTACAGTTAGAACACACCCAGGGAACATACTTAACCCCTTTCCCGCCCCCTAGTGTTAATCCCTTCACTGCCAGTGGCATTTTTATAGTAATCCAATGCAATTTTTTAGCACTGATCGCTATAAAAATGCCAATGGTCCCAAAAATGTGTCCGAAGTGTCCGCCATAATGTCGCAGTACCAAAAAAAAAATCGCTGATCGCCGCCATTACTAGTAAAAAAAAATATTAATAAAAATGCCATAAAAATACCCCCTATTTTGTAAACACTATAACTTTTGCGCAAACCAATCAATAAACGCTTATTGCGATTTTTTTTTACGAAACATATGTAGAAGAATACGTATCGGCCTAAACTGAGGAAATTTTTTTTTTATATATATTTTTGGGGGATATTTATTATAGCAAAAAGTAAAAAATATTTTTTTTTTTTCAAAATTGTCTCTCTATTTTTGTTTATAGCGCAGAAACTAAAAACCGCAGAGGTGATCAAATACCACCAAAATAAGCTCTATTTGTGGGGGAAAAAGAACGCCGATTTTGTTTGGGAGCCATGTCGCACGACCGCGCAATTGTCAGTTAAAGTGACGCAGTGCCGAATCGCAAAAAGTGCTCTGGTCTTTGACCAGCAATATGGTTCGGGGGTTAAGTGGTTAAATAGGAATCAATCCTTATTTATAATTTTTCAAAGTGCCATGAACCAATCCCAGACATGTGGCTAGACTTATTACCCAACAGCTGACAAGGAAGATCGGGAGATAAAGAGTGGCAGCAAGTAACCACCAAGAGGAACTGGGAGACTGCATCCCCTTGCCCAACACCTGGGACCCTAGCTGAGCAAATAAGAAGCCCTGTGCCCCATTGCCTAGCAACTAGTATAAAATCTGTCGCTGGGAGGCAGGAGGATAGGTAAGTATTAGTTAGTTAGAATTTTACAAAATTATACAATTTTACTGCTAAAAGTTCTTTTGATTTTGTACTTGGTATACTGTAATAAAATTCTCGTATTGTGCTATTTTTTTTGTCCTTTGTTAATTGGTGTGACATCTCAATAAAAGTATGCCTGATTTGCAAAAAAAATAAAGTTCTTATGATTGGTATACTTAAGTATATTTTAAATTACTCGGGGTGTAGCATTACCAACAAATGTTTTAATATGTGAGCCATTGTGAGGAATACAATAATAATTACAAAAATATTTACCTTAGCCCTATAATTAAATGGGTTGTAAAGGTAAAAACATTTTTTTCCTAAATAGCTTCCTTTACCTTAGTGCAGTCCTCCTTCACTTACCTCATCCTTCGATTTTGCTTTTAAATGTCCTTATTTATTCTGAGAAATCCTCACTTCCTGTTCTTCTGTCTGTAACTCCACACAGTAATGCAAGGCTTTCTCCCTGGTGTGGAGTGTCGTGCTTGACCCCTCCCCTGGAATACAGGAGAGTCAAGACGCCCACAAACACACAGCTCCTTTCTCGATCTGCAACGTGAAAGCGTCCTGACTCTCCTGTATTCCAGGGGAGGGGGCGAGCACGACACTCCACACCAGGGAGAAAGCCTTGCATTACTGTGTGGAGTTACAGACAGAAGAACAGGAAGTGAGGATTTCTCAGAAGAAATAAGGACATTTAAAAGCAAAATCAAAGGATGAGGTAAGTGAAGGAGGACTGCACTAAGGTAAAGGAAGCTTTTTAGGAAAAAATGTTTTTACCTTTACAACCCCTTTAACAATATTTTATGAAAGTGCCCTAGCACGCCAATAAGAAGCAAGTATTTTGTGAAATGAAATAGATATCTAGGATTGCATATATTATAATAAAGTGCTGTGGCCAGTTATGTCTTTTCCCTTTCTATTTAATTTTAGAAATGCACTGTCTTTAAGACACTACATTTGCAAACTGCAGATTCAGCATTTGGACCAATAGGCCCATTTTACTTTTGCGTAAGTAGTTGGAGTAATAGGAGATCAATGCATTCTATGGGATTGATTTTAATAAAGTTGGAAAGCATGTTCATTAATCATGTAAACAGCAATGTCACTGTTTAGTAAAGGGAATGAGATCAAGTGGAATGTATTAATGCACATGGGTTGATTTGCTAAAGACAAATAGGCTCAGCAAAGTGAATTTTCACTTTGTAAGGGCACTTTCACTTAGCTTAGGGAATGTAGTGAATATTCATTTTGCAAAGAATACCCAATAATGGCAAGACAAATTAATGAAACAGTATTTTTTTTGAACATGAATGGATGATGGAAGTTGGCAGAGCTTTGCCTTGTTCATTAAAGCGGGGGTTCACCCTTAGAGGGCACTTTTCCCCCTTAGATTCCTGCTCGTTTTTACTAGGGGAATCGGCTATTTATTTTAAAATATGTGCAGTACTTACCCGTTTACGAGACGCATCCTCTCCGTCGCTTCCGGGTATGGGCTTCGGGAATGGGCGTTCCTTCTTGATTGACAGGCTTCCGAGAGGCTTCCGACGGTCGCATCCATCGCGTCACGATTTTCCGAAAGAAGCCGAACGTCGGTGCGCAGGCGCAGTATAGAGCCGCACCGACGTTCGGCTTCTTTCAGCTACGAGTGACGCGATGGATGCGACCGTCGGAAGCCTCTCGGAAGAATGTCAATCAAGAAGGAACGCCCGCTCCCGAAGACCCATACCCGGAAGCGACGGAAGAAGATGCAGCTCGAAAACGGGTAAGTACGGATCGTATTTTAATATAAATAGCCGATTCCCCTAGACCGAACGAGCAGGAAGCTAAGGGGAGATTTTTTTTTTTTTTTTAAATGGGTGAACTCCCGCTTTAAGCTTCTGGAAATGTCCCTGTAAAGTAAAAAGTTTATTTAAGTGAAGCCTTTGGTAAAACAATCCTTGTGAATCAATACATTCCTCCTAATCTCATTCTTTTTTTCTAATCAACATTTCTGTTAGCATTACTTTTTTAAAAATATTCATGTTGTCCTGTTTACAAATAACTTTCACATATACTAGGAATACCCTATGTAAGCCACATTCCCCAAAGAATTACAATGATTTGTTGAGCTCTGTTGCAGTGTTTTTTATATGATCTTGGTCAATAGATTTATGCTTTAGAGAATAGGGGAACTGTCTTTGTAGTCTAGATAGAACGGACATGTATGAATATTTGTGTTAAATGTTTTTGTCTTTGCAAGCGTGTACCAATAACACCAGGGCCGATCTGCCCTATAGGCTCACTATGCAAGCCGCTTAGGGCCCGCAAAGCTGCAGAGGGCCTCCCAAATTACTAGAGGCCCCGCCTGGTGAGAAGTCATTTTCGGGCCCCTAACCCTGCTTCTCAACTCGCTGGCTGCATGGAAGAAGAGGTAAGAAGTCAGCACCCCCCGCTTCTCACTTTAATGTAAAATGTCATTTCCGACAGCAGAACACCCCCAGCTTCCCAGCTTTAATCTTTAATCAACGCCCCCCTCCCCCCCTTCTCAAATTTATGTGACATGTCATTTTGCTTAGGGCCCCAGGAAGGTCAGGATCGGCACTGAATAACACTGTCTAGCTTTAACTAGACAAAGGTTTCCCTGCTTGTCTATTGCTACAGTATGGAGGAAATATACGTCTCGTGATATCTAACTTATCCACTTGAACTCTGGAATATTTGGGCTGAAATGATGAACCAGGATGCACAGGACCCCTGCTGGGAGCCACATCAGCATTAGGTGTGAACGGAACCTTAGCTTTATTTTGGTGGTATTTGATCACCACTGCTTGTTTGTGCTAAAAACAAAACAAGACACACAATATTATTTTTATTCTGCTACAAAACATATCCAATTTTTATTTATTTATTTATATACTAGTAATGGCGGAGATAAGTGACTTACAGCAGGACTGTGATATTAAAATGGACATTTGGACACTGATACTTTTTAAACTTTGTGGGAACCAGTGACACTAATACAGTGATCAGTGCTAAAAATGTATTGTCACTGTACTAATGACACTGGCTGGGAAGGGTTAAACATCTAGGGTGATCAAAGGGTTAAACGTGTGCCAGTGTTTTTGTGTACTGTGTTAGGTGCTTTTACTAAGGAAAGTGATGGGTTTTAATCCATCACTTCCCCCTGTCAGAACAGAGCTCTGCCTTATTTACATAAGCAGATTTCCATTCTTTATATCTTTCCAAAGATCGGTGGGTGCTGGCAGACACCCACTGATCAGCTTCTGCCCCTACCCAGAAGTGCATAATCCTGTATATACTGTATATGTTATTCTGCACAGTCCAACCACCCTGCAGCAGTAACTCTGCTATGGGGTGGAGGGCAAGTAGTTATAGCAGACATAAGTGGTCCAATAAACATTGCTACAGTTATGCCCTGTACACACGATCGGTTCATCCGATGAAAACGGTCTGATGGATTTTTTCATCAGATATCCGATGAAGCTGACTTTTATCAGTCTTGCCTACACACCATCAGTTAAAAAAATGATCGTGTCAGAACACGGTGACGTAAAACACAACGATGTGCTGAGAAAAATTAAGTTCAATGCTTCCGAGCATACATACAGTACAGCTGTGCTCATATGTTTACATACCTTGACAGAATTTATGATTTCTTGCCCATTTTTCAGAGAATATGAATGATAACACAAAAACTTTTCTTTTGACCCAAATTCAAACTCATGTTCTCCGTCAAAAACAGCAACAGTTAACTCTTTTGCAAACAGTGGTCAGATTGCCTCAAGCATCCATTATGTATTGCACACCTGTAATGGTGACATGATACCCCCACAGGTTTACCTTTGGATGTCATCCTTGTAACCTAGCCATCTTCCTTAATGTCTTCTCCTTTGCCTCTTTTTTCCTTTTAACAGTTGTACACATCAAATGTTCTCTTGTTAATATTACTTGATATTCTTCATGTTTTCAAATGTTGAACGCCTTTGATTTACAATTCTATTGTGATACATAATCCTTTAGTTATATCCTTGATTGAGATACACTATGTAAGCTCTTATTCAAAAATGAATAAACAATATTGAAAATAAATAAATAAACTTTTCTTTCACTAATGGTTAGTGTTTGGCTGCAGCCATTTATCAGTCAACTGTATTTACTCTTTTTAAATCATAATGAAAACAGAAACTACCCAAAAGACCCTGATAAAAGGTTTACATACCCTGGTGATTTTTGGCCTGATAACATGCACACAAGTTGATACAAAGGGGTTTGAATGTCTAATAAAGGTAACCATCCTCACCTGTGATCTGTTTGCTTGTAATTAGTGTGTATGTATAAAAGGTCAATGAGTTTATGGACTCCTGACAGACCATTGCATCTTTCATCCAGTGCTGCACTGACATTTCTGGATTCTGAGTCATGGGAAAAGCAAAAGAATTGTCAAAGTATCTGTGGCGGGGCGTGGCCAGGCAGCGGATGTAGCCGGACGTGTCTGAAGTGAGCTCCGCCGAAAATCCTCTTAAACATCCTGCGGAAGAAATCTGTACTTACCCACAGCCACACCGGAGGATTCCTTGCTGCTCGGGGAACACGTACATACCTTTCCCGGCGATCTGGTCCCGCGATGTCGTCCGGCAAACGTCAATTGGTGAACAAGTCAGCAGAGCTCATGGTCCAAAATGGCGCGTACACAGGCCGCACGGCGAGGGAGAAGCACCGCGAGGCAGCCGAAAAGCTGTTCTCTAAGCCACTGCTGAAAGAGCCTACAGCTTCCTCCAGTACACCGGAGGACTCACCGAGTGGAGGATCCGAAGCGGATGACCCAGTACCCCTGGAAGACTCGGTGCAGGCCGGCCTACTTTGGGACACAGTGAGTACTCCAGAGCAGGCCCCAGCTAAGACACAGGGCCTAGAGAGTCCTACCATAGAGGGAGAACCCACGCTGAAGGACATATTTACGGCAGTCACTTCATGCAATGTATCCCTGGCAGCACTGACCACGGAAGTAAAAGGGATGAAGTCAGAAATCTAATTTCTCAGACAGGATGCCCAAAAAATGAGGGAAAGAACCTCTGCCTTAGAGGAAAGGGTGAGCACCATTGAGGATGACATGGGGCCTATGCAGAGGGACCTTGCTTACAATAACCATTTAATAAACCAACACTCTTCCCGTTTGGAGGAATTAGAGAACAGGATGAGAAGAAATAACGTAAGGGCTATAGGCCTGCCTGAAAAAATGGAAGGAAAGAATCCTGTGGAGTTCATTGAGAAATGGCTGATCGCAGCTCTTGGAAGGGAAGCATTCTCCCCTATGTTTTCTGTTGAACGGGCACACAGGGTGCCATCTAGACCCCCACAGCCGGGAGCACCGCCAAGACCATTCCTGTTTAAATTCCTGCATTACCGGGATAGGGATGCCACGCTATACAATGCCAGAATTAATCCGACAGCACTGAAGATCGACAATGCTAAAGTCTCTCTATTCCCGGACTTTTCTGCTGAGTTACAGAAGAAAAGGAGCAAGTTCCTAGATGTGAAACGCCGCCTGAGGGACCTTGATCTGAAGTACGCCATGTTGTATCCGGCCCGCCTTCGGGTAGAGGTTTTTGGAGCAGTCCAATTTTTTGATTCCCCTGCTACTGCAGCACAATGGCTAGATCGTGAAGAGCAGTCAATCAAAGAGGCAAGGGGTAGACGACCGGCGGACTGAAGAAGTTTAATCCTATGACCCAGCATATTATATGCTCACTTTCCAAGTTGCCTTTGTAAGGCGGTTTTTGTTCACTTTGGTTACTAAGGCCCAGAGTTTTGCTGTTGAGAAGTTTTAAGACACTGTGGTGCGCTTCCAATGTTGCCCCCGAGAGGGTTGTTTCCGGCCCTAATCTACTCCGTGTCAGAGTTACGCTAGCCATGTTGGCTACATTACATATGGTTCTAAAGGGCGAATATCCCACCACGCCCTGCTCACTGGAAATCGTTCTATACACTTTTTTGTTGCTTTTTTCGTTTTTATTTTTTTCCATGTCCTCCCTAGCCTATAGCCCACATGACTATGAAACAGGGATCCCTCACTGTAACAGATACTGGTCTCAGAACTGTGGTATGCTTGTTGTCTGTGATATGCCTCTAACTCCCAAAGTGTTTAATAATATTGCTCTAGATAATTTTTACTTATACCTGACAAGATTGTATTTTCCTGCTAATACTAAGATCCCAGTACCATGTCTAATATAACTAGGTGTCTGTCTTGGAATTTCCGAGGCCTGAATAGCCCGGTTAAGCGCCTTGAGGTACTGCGCACTATTAAGAGACTGGGCGCTGAGGTGGTCTGCCTACAGGAGACTCATTTCCCCCCGGGTTCTACCCTGAAACTGGCGGTTAGGCAGTTTTGCCACCAATACCATTCTACCCATACGGTATACTCGAGGGGAGTGAGTGTCCTGATCCGTCGAGGCACCCGGTACACACTTATAGATGCTAAGATAGATCCCGAGGGCAGGTACATCTTTTTATACTGCTCCCTTTATGGGGTTAAATGTGTGTTGGCGGGAGTGTATATTCCCCCACCGTTCTCTTCCAATGTATTGAAAATACTGGCTGAATTTGTGACTTGTCTTCCTGGTATTCCAGTTCTAGCCCTAGGGGACTTTAATAACCTAATGGAACACGAGAAGGACAAACTTAGGACTAGTGCGGGACATGGGGGGCCAGACAAGAGGGGTCCCACACCTTTTGCCCGGTTAATTGAGGAACTGGGTCTGTTTGATGTCTGGAGAATGCATAACCCTGACGCTAAGGTTTATTCCTGCAGGTCAGCTTCGGGGGGGGTCTGTCAAGGATAGATATGGGTTTCGGTAATGGTCTATTACTACCATTGGTACGGAATTCTGTATACCATCCGAGACACACCTCCGATCACTCTCCGTTTACGGTAGATCTGGGTCTGGGTGAAAGAAGAGGAAAAACACTGTGGAAACTTAACCCGTTTTGGTTGTCCCTCATTCCAGAACCAGACCCAATCCCGAGGCTCCTTGGGGAATTCTTTGGGGATAACTTAGGTACGGCAGAAATCCAGGTGGTGTGGGATGCGGCTAAAGCCTTTATGAGAGGCCAATTTATCAGAATTATTAACCAAGTCAAAACGGGCACTAAGGAATGGGAGACACGTGTGTTAGAGGAAGCTCGCAGTTCTGAGGCAGACTATGTGGCAGATCCATCCAATGATAATATAAAAAGAAGGTGGATGGCCTCCCAAACCATGCTTAAAGACCTCTCGTTTCAACTAGCTGAAAATAAGAGGTTCTTTTTACAACAGAGACACTTTGAAGAGGGAGAAAATACAGGCCATATGCTGGCGATCCTGGCTAGATCACAGCAGCCCCCTTCTCATATCGCGGTGGTAGCGGATGCAGGGGGGGCGCTATGTCACTCCACACGTTCCATTATATGCTGCTTTCAAGAATTTTTCCAAAACGTGTATTCGTCAAAGGTCAGTCCCACTAGCGAACAGTTGCACTCTTTTTTGGATAAATACCAGCTGCCAAAACTTCCCGGGTCAGACGTAGCCATGCTTAATGCTCCCCTTACTAGCGAGGAACTCCTGGAGGCACTGGCGCAGGCACATAATGGGCGAGCGCCAGGAGCTGACGGCCTTCCCTCTGAGGTTTATAGCAGATACTCAGAACAGATCATCCCCATTCTATTAAAAGTTTATAATACAGCCTTCGAAACTGGAGTACTACCCCCATCTATGAATGAGGCCCTGGTTGTGGTTCTGTTGAAGCCCGGGAAGGATCCTCTCTCCTCGGACTCCTATAGACCGATCTCTCTCTTGACATTTGACATTAAATTGCTGGCCAGAGTTCTGGCTACCAGACTCTCCAAATGTATTCATCATGTTATACATAGGGATCAGTCGGGTTTCATCCCTACGAGGTCCACAGCACAAAACCTACGTAGGCTATTCCTAAACATACAGGTGCCGGTGGACAATCCAGGTAATAGAGCTATATTCTCTCTAGATGCGGCCAAGGCATTTGATAGTGTTGAATGGCCGTATCTTTGGGAGACTCTGCGCAGATTTGGGGTTGGACCATCTTTCCTAAAATGGGTACAACTACTATACAGCTCCCCGACTGCAAGAATGAGAATTAATGGGGGGTCTCTGACTCTTTCAGACTTTTCCGGGGCACGCGGCAGGGGTGCCCCTTGTCACCCCTGCTGTTTGCCCTAGCCCTAGAGCCCTTGGCAATACATATGAGAGTTTCACCCGACATTACAGGCTTCATCAGGGGTGCAGGGCGGGATGTCATCTCTCTCTTTGCAGATGATACACTACTGTACTTAGGAGACACCCAGGAGTCGCTGAGGAATGCGATGACTTTGATCGCAGACTTCGGCGAATTATCAGGCTTCAGCATTAACTGGAACAAATCAGTGCTTATGCCCTTAGACCCCCTGACAGACCGTCTGCCTGATTGTGCCAAGGATATAGTGGTAGTAAACGAATTTAAATACTTGGGAATTCTGGTTACACCTGACCCTTCCCAATATCTCTCTTTGAATCTGGCACCATTGTTGCATAAATTCAGACAGAAATGTGCGTCCTGGAAAAAACTTCCCCTATCAGTTACAGGCAGAGCGAACCTTATTAAAATGGTGTGGGCCCCTCAGCTTCTGTATGTTTTTCATAACGCCCCGATTTGGATCCCTCATAGGTGGTTCGCGCAGATTGATGCCCAGTTTAGAGATTTGATTTGGGGTGGTAAGATGGCACGCATAAAACTTACCACACTACAACTAGCCAAGGACCAAGGTGGTTTAGCTGTCCCTCATGCCCGTTACACTACTTCATAGCATCACAAATCCAGCATCTGGGAAACTGGGGGGATGTGGACCTAGGAGACCCAATACGTGCCATACTACTCCCACCGGGATCAATGCTTCCGGCGGTGTCTCATTTGGAAGCAGGGCTCACACACTTGGACCAGACTATACCTACGGTGGTGCTACTAAATACGTTATGGAAATATGTCCGTTCTAGTCTTAATGTCAGGGGGGTATGCCCCTTTACTCCCATTTGGAAAAACTCCTACTACAGGGAACTTTTTAAACTAGAGGGCTTCAGGCCCTGGGTAAACGCAGGTATACACTATATTACACAACTGTTTATTGGCCCAACCCTCAAATCTTTTGTTAACCTGCAGGTAGAGTATGGCTTGGGCAGAACCCAGTTCTATAAATATTTACAACTAAGACATGCAGCTCAGAGAGAAATCAGGCTCTCCCCTGTTTCGTTAGTGAGACACCCCCTTCATAATGATGTGCTTTTCAATAAAGACAAGAAGGGTATGATTTCTCTAGTATACTCCAGACTGATTAATGTTACTCATGATGCATCAGCATTACCGTGTAGGAAGGGGTGGGTATCCGACCTAGGCCCCATTGACGGGGATACATGGGAGCTGTGTTTGACCTCTGCCCCACTGGTCTCGGTATCGGCGCAACACAGACTTTCTCATCTATTTCTCCTCCATAGAGTATATAGAACACCCACTCGCCTACACAAATGGGGCATATGGGACTCCCCAATATGCCCAAAATGTAATGTGCAGGAGGGTGACCTACTGCACATGATGTGGAAATGTCCTAAACTTTTCCGGTATTGGAAATATGTTACTGATACTATATCCCAGGCGTATGGCTTTCCGCTGCCCCATGACCCGGTGGTGTGTCTACTGGGTGGCCTCGAGATACCCTTGCTGTCTCCCAGTGGTCATACAGCTGTACTTAGACTACTGTATGTTGCGCGTAAGGCCATCGCTAGATATTGGATCACTCCCCGAGTGCCTTCAGAGAGCCAATGGGTAAAGATGGTAAATAATCTACTGATAAGGGAAAAAGTCACGTACCAACATAGGAACGCTCTTAAGAAATTTTATTCACTATGGCAACCCTGGTTGGATATACCGGGTCTGGGACCAACGCAATTGATCATGGAAAGGCTTTTACAGGGATAAAGAGGCATGGGATGAGTGGAGATGGGCTAGGAGGCTGTGGGATGAATATCGTTCTAATAGTTTATGATCTCTGGAGCAGAGTGAGGTGTGGGAGGGACTGAAACAGGATGTGGTTTATGGGTCTATGTGCCAGTTGCAAATGTAAATGTAATTCATTGTGCCATGGTTGGGTAGGTTGAACAGCTAATGTGAACGGAGCCTAGGGTATTCCAGGATAGCCGGATTGGAAGCAAATTTGACAATATTATATCCAAAGTGGTGGTAGACTTCGGCTTGTCTTAATTGTTGTCATGGGGGCGTAAGCTCCTCCCATGTTTGCTATGGCTCAGATAATCATAAATGTACAAATAATAACTATCTTTCTCTTAAATTGGCGCATAACTCTCCTGATTGTAATAATACTATGTTTGTATGTATCCTAAAGTATTGTTTGACTATTTTGCTTCAATAAACCTTTTTCTTGATTTAAAAAAAAAAAGTATCTGTGGCAAAAGGTAGTTGAACTGTATAAAACAGGAAAGGGATATAAAAAGATATCCAAGGAATTGAGAATGCCAATCGGCAGTGTTCAAACTCTAATCAATAAGTTGAAAATGAGGGGTTCTGTTGAAACCAAACCATGGTCAGGTAGACCAACTAAAATTTCAGCCACGACTGCCAGGAAAATTGTTCAGGATGCAAAGAAAAACCCACAAATAACTTCAGGTGAAATACAGGACTCTGAAAACATGTGGTGTGGCTGTTTCAAGATGGAGAAGAAAGCCATTACTACGCAAATACCACAAAGTATCCCGCTTACAATACGCCAAACAGCACCGAGACAAGCCTCAAACCTTTTGACACAGTCATTTGGAGTAATGAGACCAAAATTTGGCCACAACCATAAACGCTTAATTTAGAGAGGGGTCAGCAAGGCCTATGATATTAGGTACATTATTCCTACTGTTAAACACGGAGGTGGATCACTGATGTTTTGGGGATATGTGAGCTACAAAGGCACAGGTAATTTGGTCATAATTGATTTGCTGACGATAAATGCAGTATGTTATCAAAAAATACTGGAGGAACATTCCAACATGACAATGATCCAAAACACAAGGCCAAGCTGACCTGTCATTGGCTACAGCAGAATAAAGTGAAGGTTCTGGAGTGGCCATCTCAGTCTCCTGACTTCAATATCATTGAGCCACTCTAGGGAGATCTCAAACATGCAGTTCATGCAAGACAGCCCAATAATTTACAGGAATCGGAGGCTCTTTACCAAGAGGAATGGGCAGCTTTACCATCTGAGAAGATAAAGAACCTCATCCACAAATACCACAAAAGACTTCAAGCTGAGAGAGAGAGAGAGAGAGAGAGAGAGAGAGAGAGAGAGAGAGAGAGAGAGAGAGAGAGATGTGCATGTCTTTGTATGGCTATACCACAGAACCATCGTTTGTCTCGCTTAATATTTCATATAAATTTAGATTACATTAAATTAATTATGTTAAAGGAAGTAAATGTATTTTAACTGTGCGTTTGCTTTACTGGTAATGCAGTAATGCGTGCATTAACAGTTAGCCTGGCACAATGTCCTAGCAATCAAATTGATGTTCCATTTACATCACTCTAGTTATAAAATTAGCTTTTAAAAATGAAATGTTGAATAAAATGTGCATAAACTGTATTTGTAGCTGTAATACTGACAAATTTCATGTTCCATTTTGACCATATGCATGTGTAAATTGACAGACCTACAAGAAATGTCATCAGTATAGATATATTTTATAATAATAAAAATGACATCAATGATAATAATAATGTTACATTATCATAAATATTTACTAGATTATCTTCGAAAGGACCTTAACTAAACATATATTTTTTTTTGTCCTTTGCTTTGTACTGCTTTTTTTTAACTACCTCTCGCCCAGCTAATGCACACATTTGGCTGGGCAGGGCAAGCATCATTCTGAACCTGAAAAATATATATTAAGTTCAGGGCTGCTTCTATAAACAAAACACTATTATAAGATCTAATAATAAAGTCCCTAGATCAACATATTTAGTGATATAATATTGCTTAACAGTATACTATAAAGTGATCAGTGCAATTAAATAAAGTACAATCATATGAAGTCCATCCAGTGTAGTGTACTGAACTTGTGCAAAATATGCAGTTGGTGTGGTTCTTCTCAGGTGACTCTGTGTGCTCCCCTCCTGGGTCCCCACTCACCAGAAAAAAAAAAGTATTTTTTTTTCTCAGAAACAAGTTTATTGACAATCAGGTTTCATAACTTCCAGTTCCACCAAATTACAGTTTACATACAGTATAGCTTGTCATCTCCCGCCTTCACCTAAGGAACGTTAATATCATCAAACAGATGTCATCCATCTACCCAAAAGGCCTGCTACACCCGCCCCCTTCCACCTGTGTAATCTTTCATTATTTATTTTACGATTGGCTCAATACAGTAGCCTATCCAGTATGAGGTCCATCGGGGATAAGCCTGCGTTTCAAATTTACTAGGGCACCCCCTGTGTTGAAATATAAACTTTTCTAGCTGTAATGTGTCTCCCACTTTAATCCATTCCCTGAGCAGAGGGGGATCGGCTGCTTTCCATTGTCTAAGGATGAGTAGACGTTCCTGAAATAGGGCTCTTGCAATGGGCGGTTTAAAGTTGTCCTCTAGGGGGAGGTCGTCTAGAATGCCAAAGATACATGGTTTGGGGTCAGTCGGGATAGTCACTGAAAAAACTGTATTGATTGTAGTCAGGGGACCCCTGTCCAATATAAATGAAGCTTTGGGGAAAGCACCACAGCATATGAATTAAGTCTCCAATATCTCTCGCACACCTTGGGCATTCCGATTTTGGTCTCACCCCCATACGTGCCAGTATGGCTGGTGTGTAATGGACTCTCAGTATAATGAGAAGCTGTGACAGGTGCTGTTAAGGGAGGATAGTTGTCCCACCTGAAGTGCCTTTTCCCATTGTTTCCCTTCTAGGGAACCTACGTCATTTTCCCACTTGGTTTACCGTCATTAAGGTGGTTCCCCCTCAGGGATACCCCAAGTAGCATCGAGTAGCAATTGGAAAAAAAACATTTAAAACTGATAACCTCCTCCATATAGTAAAATATGGGGTCGGGGAAGGAGTCCCCGGAGTCCTGCCAAACTGAGCCGTAATCGCGTGTTGCAATTGGAGAAAGTAAAAGTGCATCGTCCGTGGAAGCTGAAATCGCTCCCGCATACCACGGGGCTCCTAAGGTGGGAGACACATTACAGCTAGAAAAGTTTATATTTCAACGCAGGGGGTGCCCTAGTAAATTTTAAACACAGTGGTTACCCTGGCTGAGGTCCCCGAGCTTATCCCTGATGGACCTCATACTCGATAGGCTACTGTAATGAGCCAATTGTAAAATAAATAATGCAAGATTACACAGATGGAAGGGGGCGGGTGTAGCAGGCCTTTTGGGTAGATGGATGACATCTGTTTGATGATATTAACGTGCCTTAGGTGAAGGGGGGAGGTGACAAGCTATACTGTATGTAAACTGTAATTTGGTGAAACTGGAAGTTATGAAACCTGATTGTCAATAAACTTGTTTCTGAGAAAAAAAAACTTTTTTTTTTCTGGTGAGTGGGGACCCAGGAGGGGAGCACAGAGAGTCACCTGAGAAGGTACTCAGGCTTAGTGATCAACTAGACCAAATCGCCACTAATGGTACTAGATGCCAACCCTGATGCCCAGAGCCTAGTGGCATTCCAAATACCGATAACCTCTAGCTTTAAATATTTAGGAATCCAGGTTACTCCGGAAATAATGTACTAGAATACATCCCCCTTAATCTGTCACCCCTGCTGGGGTGCCCTAGTACCATGGGGCCTTAGAGTTAGGAGGTCAGAAAAGGTGCTACAGTGTATGTTTGCCGGCCACAAATATGTGGCATAAGTGCGTGACTCCATGCCTCCTCCACCGAGCCCCACACGTCAGTGTTTGTAGATCCGGGTAGTGCCCATTGTTCCATATTGGGCTGTATTTGGTAAAGCCTTCTACTGCCTGTAGCTGTCTGGCCTTATTCCATATTTTATGTACTAGGGCAAATGTGGGGAATCTCTTGTTAGACTTTGCGTAAGCCAAAGACTCCAAACCCTCTGCTACATCTGGAACCTCCGTTACGTGACACATGAGAGTATGGATGGGGTCTGCAACTGGGTGGCCCCCCACCCCCCTGTCTAGCTGGGTGAGGGCTCGGGCCACATTCTGCAACTGGGAAGCGATATAATAAAGCAACTGGTTGGGTAGAGCCAGACCCCCCCCATCCTTGGGTTGCTGCAGTTGTTCCAGCCTAACCCTGGGGGGCTTGTCCTGCCACAGAAAGGATCTAAACACAGAGGGCCAGATTCACAAAAGGGATACGACGGCGTATCTGCTGATACGCCGTCGTATCCCTGTTTCTATCTATGCGACTGATTCATAGAATCAGTTACGCATAGATAGGCAGAAGATCCGACAGGTGTAATGGACTTACACTGTCAGATCTTAGGATGCAGTACCGCGGCCGCCGCTGGGGGGAGTTTGCGTCGTAAACTAGCGTCGGGTATGCAAATTAGCAGTTAGGGCGATCCACAAAACTTTTTCCCGTTGTTACGTCGCCGCAAGTGTTAGTTTGCCGTCGCAAAGATAGGGCACCTTTTACAAAGTGTAAAATTAGTACCCCATGTAAAAGTATACCCGTCTTTCCCGCATCGCTTTTGAATTTCTTTAAAAAAAAAATTTTTCCCGGCGCAAGTCTTTTTTTCACGTCGCGATTCACAAAACGTCAGCGCGTTGTAACTTCGCGCAAAGCACGTTGGGAAATTTGCGTCGGGAGCATGTGCAGTATGTCCGGCGCGGGAGCGCGCCTAATTTAAATGGTACCCGCCCCATTTGAATTGGCCCGCCTTGCGCCGGACGGATTTAGGATACACCACCGCAAATTTCCAGGTAAGTGCTTTGTGGATCGGGCACTTATACAGAAAATTTGCGGCGGTGTAACCTAAATCGGTTACGTTACGCTGCGCCCGGGCTACGTGAATCTGGCCCAGAGTTAATAATGCTAAATATTTTAAGGGGGATCACCATGGGAGTATTATTTAGTATAAATAGGAGCTTTATCAAGTTTACTCTGCCTACCAGGGACATTTTAAGTTTCAACCAAACTTTTATTCGAGCACTGATGCATCCCAGCAGGGGTGACAGATTAAGGGGGATGTATTCTAGTACATTATTTTCGGAGTAACCTGGATTCCTAATTATTTAAAGCTAGAGGTTATCGGTATTTGGAATGCCACTAGGCTCTGGGCATCAGGTTTGGCATCTAGTACCATTAGTGGCGATTTGGTCCAGTTGATCACTAAGCCTTAGTACGTTCCGAATTGTACTATGATCAAGAATTACTGCTCTCATGGAGTCTGTAGTGTCTCCCAACAACAGCATAGTGTCATCCGCGTATAGCATGATTTTTTCCTGTAGCTCTCCGGACCTAAAGCCCCGGACCTGTGGACTAGACCTGATCAGGGCGACCTTTGGCTCAATCACAACTGCGAACAAATCACAATTGCTAAGACAATGGACAGCCCTGTCGTGTCCCCCTATGGAGCCTAAAGGGGTAAGGAAACGTGGCCCGCTTTTCTTATGACTGCCTGTGGGGAGCAATATAGCAGCTTCACCCAAGAAAGGAACATTTTGCCGAAACCAAACTTGCCCATAACCATCCTGGGGTATTGCCATTCTATGCTGTCAAATGCCTTATGGGAGTCCAATGACAGCAGTGCCATGTCCCCCATATTATATGACTGGGCTTGGAGATTAAGAAACAGTCTGCATAGATTTATGGCAGTGAATTTGTGGGATAAGTCCTGATTGGCCCAGGTATGATGGACCTTATTTAGTCTAAGGGCCTTAATTAGTCTAAGGGCCAGTACCTTAGCCAGGATTTTAATGTCGCTTTTGCAAAAGGGATATTGGCCTATAGGAACCTGGGTCCAGCGGGACCTACCACGGTTTTGAAATAAGGACAATGTTTGCTCTAGACATGGACTCTGGTAGTCACTGATTGGTCCTTGCTGAGTTAAGCACCCTAAGAAGATGAGGTAAGATGGAATTACCGTACTGCTTGTATATTTCAGTAGGTAGGCTGCCATACCACGGGGCCTTAGATTTAGGAAAGAGGGCGATCGCCTCCTGCAGATCCTCTACAGTAATGGGGGCATCTAGCATTGCTTTTTGGGATGCAGAGAAGTACAGAAGTTCCATGGTCCAAAGATATGACCACAACTCTGCCTCCGTGTATCCCACTCATTAGGGTAGGAGTGTTCACCAGCTTCCCCTGTTTGGTGCGAAGCGTGCCAATCGAGGGAGAAGTCTGTTTCCCCCCTCCTCGTAAAAAGCAAGTCTGTTGAAAAAAACTTTTTGTCAGCTGCTGACCTGGTAATCTGAAGTACCACCTCCTGTGCCACTAGTCAGGACTCTCTACTTGCATCACGGGGGTTGTCAATAAAACTTGTCTCGAGGTTTATTGACAACCCCAAAACCAAACCTGTTCAGAGTGGTTTCGCCGGTACTGTGGGCTGACTTCCAGCTTTTTAGGTGGCTGGGAGAAGGATCGGTGTAATATCTAGTGCGGGAGCACTGTGAGACAAGTCCTCTCACATGCTGCTCTTGGCCATGCCCCATGACCAGAAAAAATCTTTACATGCGCCTGCTATTGTATTAGGATGGTATTTCTCATCACTGGCTAGGGCTGTTGGAAGTGATCATTAAATGTAAATGACCACTTTCTTCCGCCGGTATGTTAAAAGTGTTTGGGATATCTAAATTTTAATTATCACCTTTCAAGCTTTCACGGTGATCAGATATCCATTCTGGACATATGGCAATAAAGGGAAAAGAGTATATAGTGTAATACTGCTAGGTATATTTATAAAAATCCAAAAACATTAGACTTACATCAACACTTTTTAAATTGTGCAGAAACACGCTGTCAGGGAAGCTAGTAGACCAGACTGTGTGACTGCATAGAGGAGACCAGAAACGAAGTGAAAGAAAAAGGTATTTATTAAAAAGGTGACAAACAAGTGAAAACAACCAGTGCACAACCCACAACAAATAATATATACAAATGCAGGGGAGATACAGCAGGATGGGGGACAAGGAGCCAGACGGACAGGGAGAGCAAGGATGGATAGGCTGCGGGGCAGGGATCCAAAGGAAACCAGGATACAGACGGGACAGGTCCAGGAAGGGCTTGGGATAAGGATCAGATCGGATCGAGTTGGGTCAGAAGCAGGCTCAGGGTCAGATACCAAGGCGAGGTGATCTTGTACTCGCCGGGTATAAGAAGAGGTGTCAGTGATTAGGTTCAAGTCACACCTGAGCGCAGCAAGAGCTGTACACTCCACACTGCCAGGATCCATCCGCTGGTGGAGACCAGTACTGCGTCCCAAAGATGATATAACACCAGCAGGGATAAGTTCTCCTGAGGCCTCGTACACACGACCGAGGAACTTGTCATAAATGAAACATCGTTTTCCTCGATGATTTCCTTGTCAGGCTTGTGGAGAAACTTGACAAGCTTTCTTTGCGTACACACGGTCAAGACCAAATCTCCTTGTTCTCAAACGCGGTGACGTACAACACATACAACGGCAAGGGAAGTTTGATTCCACTGGCACAACCCTTGGGGCTGCTTTTGCTAATGTTACTGCGTGTTAAGTACAAGTTTGGTAGGAGACGATTTGCACTTTTCAGACTGTTACAGCGTGACAAATGTGCTATCTCCATTACAAACACTACTTTTACCGAAGGTGCGCTCCCGTCTCATACTTTATTCTGAGCATGCGCGGCTCGAAAACCAGCCCGATGAGGAACACGACAAGGAAATTGAGATTCCCGTCGAGGAAAAAGAGAACTTGTTCTCTTTTTTTTTTTCGTCGAGTTCCTCGACAGTTTCCTCGATGAAAAACATACACACGACCGTTTCCTCTGCAAAAAAGCTCTGCCACCAAGTTTCTTCATGGATTCTGTCAAGAAAAACTGTCGTGTGTACGAGGCCTCACAGTTCCAAACTGCCAGGAGACACCTGCTGGTGAACCGCAGTACTGTGAGCCAAACAAAAATAATAAATATCACCAGCGGATGGAACCTTTCCTGACACATGCTGCCTTGGCGTGCAAACAACCATCACTAAGTCTCCTCAGCTTGATGCGTTTCACCCCTCCCATCCCCCATCATGAGAAGCATGGCATTTTTTTACCATACCAGACCTGAAGGTTTTATTTTCAATTTATTCACTGGCAAATGTTTTTTTTTTTATTCAGCTGTCAGCGGTGAAGCCCATTGACATCTTATCAGTTGCTGCAGCCAGCTTCCCGGCCCCTGCTTCTTAACAACCAGCTTTTACTGCACCCTGTTTGTGCAAATCTTTTCCAAATTCATGCACAGAATGCCCTGTGCAATGCAGGGCATTTGGCAGGGCGGACAACTGTCGAGCACCTGAAAATTTAGGTGTTCCCCGAACTGGGTGAACAGCAAATATTCAACCCAAACTCATGCTTGGGCTATACCGTTCACTCAACACTACAAGCAACCAGTGTTAGACCAGAACTTATGAAAGCTTGCCTTCTAGTAAGCGCTCAATCTATGTGGTGGAGGTGCACATTTGCTGGAGGTGTTTTTCGTCAAAAGCACTAATGCACTAATTATCTGTATTGAAGAATTTTAATCTTTTTGATGATTGTTAATGTGGATTGTGCTATTAATTATAACAGCTATCTGCATTAATTCTCAATCTTGTATTTAATTCACATATTTTTTTAATTTTATTTTATAGCGCTGCTCTTTTTCCAAATTTTACAGAGGAAATGGAGCTTTTAGTGACCCGAAAAGGGTAAATCGGTTAAAAAAAAAACAAAAAACATTCCAAATAATAATGGCAATGAGATCAGCAATGTGAGGGGCCGAGCTTAAAATACAGGGTGGAACACTTTGCACATTTCCTCCCCAAGTTTATGATAAATCCAGCACTGGCCAAAGATGTTCCATGGTCTCCTCTAGGAAAATTTTGCAAAAAACTGCATTGTATTCTGAAGGAGGGGGGAGTTTCTTTTCCTGATATGTGGTTTTCTTGGCTCTTGAGAGAACTGTCTTCATGAAGCTGTTACCGCTGTCACTTGAGTGTTGCTCAACACAGGTCATGTAAGTTTGGTTTGCAGCCTTATCATCCACTTCTTCTGTACTGCTATCTATGTAATTGACTTGATTCAGAGTTAAAGAGATTGTAAAGGTTAGCTTTTTTTTTTTTTTTCTAAATAGGTTCCTTTAAGCTAGTGCATTGTTGGTTTGCTAACCCTTTCTTTTGATTTCCCTTCTAATTTTTTTTTTCCTTGTTTTCTTTGTCTAAATTTCTCACTTCCTGTTCCTCCTCAGTAAGCTGTTCTGGCTGACTAACCCCCAGCCAGAACGGTTCAGATCATGGGGGCAAGCTTACTGAGGAGAAACAAGAAATGAGAAATTCAGACAAAGAAAAAATCATTTAGAAGGGAAATCGAAGAAAAAGGTAAGTGAACCAACAATGCGCTAGCTTAAAGCGGAGTTCCACCCAAAAGTGGAACTTCCGCTTTAAGCACTCCTCACTCCCTTACATTTTTTTTGGGGGGGGGGGTGGGGGCTTTGGTAGGAGTGGGACTTTTTGTCCCACTTCCTCCTTCCACCCAGGGACCGCCTAGGCGACTTCTCTTCTCGCCTTAGGCGATCTCCAGGGACACGTGACAGGTCCCAGGAGATCGCCTGTCCACTCAATGAGCGCAGCGTGACTCGTGCATGCACAGTGAGTGCCCAGCCATGAAGCTGAAAGCTGTCACGGCCGGGTGCCCACACTATGAATGGAGGAGCTGGCCTGAGAGGGGGGAGAGGAGCGGAGCTCCGGGTGGCCGCGTCGCTGGACTGTGGAGCAGGTAAGTGTCTGTTTATTAAAAGTCAGCTGCTACACTTTTTGTAGCTGCTGACTTTTAATAAACACTACAAGGCTGGAACTCCCCTTTAAAGGAACCTTTTTAGAAAATAAAAAACAAACCTTTACAATCCCTTTAAAGTATTTGTTACCCCAGCATTCAATTTACTGATATGTGCCTGTTGTACCATGTACTTGTATGAAAAACAAAATAGCCTGTTTTCTTTGTTTTGCTTCATTTGTGTATAATCCATGGTGTTCCTGAAATTCCCTCTGTATTATTATTAAAAACTGACCACACTAAGCAGGAGAACACACCATGGTCAGTTATCTAGCTGTGTTGGGAACTCAACCTGCTCTCCTCCAATGATTAGACTGTCCTGACATGCCCCCCCCCCCCCAAAGGAGAACCATTCACTGGGAAGCTAAGTGTACTCTTACTTCTTCTCCTCCCCCAACCTCTTATGCAATTGAGAACAGATGGAGCAGAGGGAATGTGATGACTTATAAAAAGGGGAACAAAGATATTTATGATGGTTTTTTTTTTCAATATACTGTATCTAAACAAATATGTTTTTCCTTTTGTTTTAATTTTCAACTGAATGGGCTGTTTTACAAGATGATCATTTCCAATCACTTTAAATGGTATTTTCTTCTCTCTTGAGTAGTGGCCTTTTGGAACTCTTCTTCTTCAGTTGCCAAGATTTTGTAATCTTGGGAAAAACTGATCTGCTGAGAGATTTAAACAACATTAATAACATGTTTACTTGTTTGACTATAGCATTTTCAAAGGTTGTTTTTGGTTCTACCAGATGAGCCAGACTTGGTGGGTGACCTGCCAACTCCAGAATTGCTTGCTTCTGGGACAACACTGTCTTTGGGGCACTATGAAAAACACAAAGATACTTTAAAGTTGCTTAGTATTTTCTTCAAGTCAAACCCAAACATTTTAGTGGCGCGTGGCACTGCGCTTGCTTAACTCAACCCATTCACCTGAATGGGTCTGCACTGCAACCGTTTGTAATCCACATGGCTACAGCACAGTGGCATCGGTTTTGAGGGGTTAAAAACAGGCGGTGAGGAGGCAACATAATGCTTTTTCACCACCTGTCAAATAGCTATAATGCCCCATACACACGACTGGTTTTCCCGTCGGAAAAAGTCAGATGAGAGCTTTGGCCGGGAATCCCGAACGTGTGCATGCTCCATCGGACTTTTTCCAACAGGAAAACTGCCAAGAAAAAAGAGAGCAGGATCTCTTTTTTCCCATCAGGAAAAAATCCTAGCTGGAAAACCATTTGTCTGTATGCAATTTCAATGCGCAAAAAAAGTGCATGCTTAGAATCAAGTATGAGACGGGAGCACTCGTTCTGGTAAAACTAGCGTTCGTAATGGAGATAGCACATTCGTCACGCTGCAAATTATTGCATCGTTTAATGCAGCACATTCTTTTCTTCTTTATAATGCTACAATAATTAAGTTGTTTCCTGCTGATATTCACACAGTTCTGACAAACTTATTTCTCGTGATCTCATGAATATTCTTTTTGTTTTTTAAAGCCAGATCTCCATAATAATGTTTAGAATTATTTTTTATTGTCTTTTTTTAATACATTTTAATCAAGATCTCCTGTTTTTTGGATTATTTAAAAAAAAAAAAAAAAAAATCTAATGATCTCCATATATTTGTTTTTTTATTTTGGTATGTCAAGTTACCACAACAACATTATTATCTTTTTTTTTTTTACGTCAAGGAGGTTGGTTGGTGTCCCTAATTTGACATTATATTTTTAAAATGTACCTGCCTACTCACAAACAAACTGTCCTTTTTAATCAAAACACATTTACTGTAAAAATAAATTCCATTTATTCTGGCTCATAACAAAATAAAGAAGAAGGCAACGCTGGAGCAACCAATTCTTCGTCCATGAACTCCTCCTCACTGTGTTTATGGACTGAGCTTGGGTCAAAGCAAGAACCCCAACACCAAGCTTATGCACAGCACAAACTCGACGACGAGTATGGCTAGAAAATGGTTGGCTGGTCAGAATGAACTAACAGAATGCACTGAAGAACAGCAAGGCCTATGAAGAATGACCTGAAAATCAGAAACGAGCAGACAAGAATGCACTAAAAACCAGATACAAACTCACTACACACACTGAAAGACAGATACAAACCCACAAGCACCAACTGAACAGCAGAAAATTATCTGAAAAGCACAAAGACTGAAAAGCACGAATCGTCTCTCATCAAACTTTTACTAACACGAGATCAGCAAAAGCAGCCCAATAGAACTAAAGGGGAATGGAACTTCCCCTTTATAGTGACGTCGTACGTGTTGTACGTCTCCACGCTTTTGACGGGCGGAATTTGGTGTGAATGTGTGTACACAAGACAAGCATTGTTTTTTTTCTTTGATGGGAAAACCGGTCGTGTGTACGTGGCATAAAACATGATCCACTATGGATCACTCCATAGAGTGCCCTGCGACTCTGTTTACACTTGCGGTTGGGTACAGTAAAAATTAGAGGTTGAGCTGTGTTTTAACTTCTACCCAACCATTCCCCTTAAGCTTAAAAGGCAGCAAAGGGGATGTACACTTGTCACAGCCAAAATGTTTTGCATCGCAGTGCGGCAAAACATGTCTGCACTGTTGGGTTCAGTGAGCAGTAATGCCTGGCCCATCCAAGTTATGGGGGCTTCTTGCATCCATGTGAAATGCATTAAATTGCAGGGTGATGCTGTGGGGTTTAAACAGGTGGTGAGGAGGTGATATAAAACCACCTCCCTGTCTGTCAAATGCCCTCTGACAGCAATACAAATGTGTATTGATCTTCAGAGGGCACCACATGTGTAAATGAGCCATAAGGCTGTTCAGCCATTCCAGTATATTCTCTGCAATCAGCTGGGAGCCAGCAGAAGGAACATGACTATTTAACCCCTGGGCTCAAACACTTACCTTCTGTGTTTCCCTGCACTGCTACATGTTTATCAGGCACCAGCGGTCTAATGCTTGTGAAGCAGAGTGTCAGAAGGGGGGGCAGGCAGAGTTACAAAAGGGGGGCAAACAGAGTGACAGGAGGGGTCAGGATGACAAAAGGGGGCAGGCAGAGTGACATGAGGGGGGTAGGCAGAGGTACAGGAGTGGGGCAGGCAGAGTGACAAAAGGGGGCAGGCAGAGTGACAGGGAGGGGGCTGGCAGAGTGACAGAGAGGGGGGCAGGATGACAGAAGGGGGTAGGCAGTGTGACAGAAGGGGGCAGGATGACAGGAGGGGGGAGGCAGCGTGACAGAAGGGGGGCAGGCAGAGTGACAGGGAGGGGGCAGGCAGAGTGACAGAAGGGGGCAGGGGGACAGGAGGGGAAAGGCACAGTGACAGGGGGAGGTGCAGGCAGAGTGACAGGAGGGGGGCAGGTAGAGTGACAGGGAGGTGGCAAGCAGAGTGACAGAAGGGGGAAGGCAGAGTGACAAGAAGGGGCAGGCAGGACGACAGGAGGGGGGCAGGCAAAGTGACAGGAAGGGGCAGGCAGAGTGACAGGAGGAAGGCAGGATGACAGGAGGGGGCAGGCAGAGTGACAGGAGGACATGTGGAGGGGACACACTATTCTCGCTCATATGCAGCACACTGTGTGTTATACAGGCACCGGCCCTGACTCCCGATCAGCACATACAACACAGAGGTCATAGCAAAGAATCCTAAAAATTCCCCCCTCTCCCCCCTCCCTCCTCAGATCAGTGTTTTTCTTACCCAGCCAAGTACTGTGGATGTAGCTGATTTTGTGGCTATTCTCTTGCAGGGTCTGTTCCTGGTCATCTGTCTGTGTGATAAACGACATACACGCTGATCAGCCAATCATGGAGCTCCCATCTCCGATCCAGCATGCTGTCCTCCAGACAAATGATTCAAAATTCCCCTAAACCTGTACTGTCCGGGTCACCCCGCACATGTGGCAACCCTAATGCCATTTTTCCTGCATTTTTTTTATGAATTCATCCTTCAACTATAGTAGAATTTACAAAGTTATACACAGTTAGATGAAGAAATGTGAAGTATGTTTGATTGGAATGATTTTTAAAAGTATATTGACGGTAAATTGAACAGGAAACATACACAATATATAAGCATGTATATATATGTACCTCTGCTGTTGCAAAGTCTGCCTCAAAATTGGATGATTGGAGCTGGAAATAAATAAAAAATCCATGTAGTTTTGTGCTTATGTACTTTTCCTATTCTGAACTATATCAAACAAAACACACAGCAAAAATGTTAGGGCATGCTTCACAAGTTTAAAAAAAATGGTGAAAGAAAGGCTAAACATTTACACTGGACATTTTAGGCAAACATGCATGAAACATGTGTGCAGCAAACAGTGAGGGACACAGAAGTGTACAGCTAAAAAGGCATCTAAACACGCAAACATTTGTCATATATGTCCCAGAACACAGTGGCCCAGATTCAGGTAGCAATTGCGCCTGCGTAACCATAGTTACGCAGCGCAATTGCTGACTTGCGCCGGCGTAACGAGTTCTCCTGATTCAGAGAACTTGTTACACCGACTGCAGCCTAAAATCTGCGTGGCATAAGGCTCTTATGCCACGCAGATTTTAGGCTGCATTCTAGCGATGACCGCTAGGGGGAGCTCCCATTGTGAACTGTGTATAGTATGCAAATTGCATACTAGCACCGATTCATAACGTTGCGCGAGCCCTGCGTCGGGTTTCGCGTAAGGTTACACATCCTAATAGCAGGCACAGCCAATGCTATAGGATACCCGGCGTTCCCGCGTCTCGACGTTCGCATTTTACGTCGTTTGCGTAAGTGAATCGTGAATGGCGCTGGACGCCATTCACGTTCACTTTGAAGCAAATGACGTCCTTGCGACGTCATTTGCCGCAATGCATGAAAGTTTCCCGACGGAGCATGTGCTGTACGCTCGGCGTGGGAGCGCGCGTAATTTAAATGATTCCCGCCCCGCTTACGTCGGGCAATTTTGCCGGCGCGCCCTCGCAATTTACGGAGCTACTGCTCCGTGAATCAAGGGCAGCGCAAATTATTTGCGGGGGCGTAGGGCAAAATCGTTGAATCCGGGCCAGTGTGTTATATATGTGCCACAAACAAAGAATGAAGCTGAAATGATACCATGTGCACCATAACACAGACCAAACATGTGCCACAAACATGTGCCACAAACAAACCATGAAGCTAAAATGATGTCATGTGTTCCTGAAGTAAGGAGAAACATGCTACAAACAAAGCGTGAAAGTACATAACTTCTAAGGCCCCGTACACACCATAGAATACATCCGCTGAAAAATCTCAGCAGATCGGTTTCAGCGGATAGATTCTATGGTGTGTACATTCCTGCGGATATTTATCCGCGGGAATTTCACGATTCCAGCAGAAAAAAATTTGTAGACATGTCTACAAATCTATCCGCTTGAATCGATCCCAACGGATTGATCCGCTGGTCTGTACAGACTCACCGGATCAATCCGTCCGAAGGGATCCCCCGCATGCATCGTAATGATTTGACGCATGCGTGGAATTCCTTATATGACAGCGTCGCGCTCGTCGCCGCGTCATCATCGCGGCGACGGCGCGACACGTCATCGCGAGGGGATTTCGGCGCGGATTTCGATCCTATGGTGAGTACACTCCATCGGATCCAAATCCGCTGAAATCCTCGAGAGGATTTATCCGTGGAAACGGTCCACTGGACCGTATCCACGGATAAATCCTCTCGTGTGTACTAGGCCTAAGACAAATGAGGCTGTTGAAACAAAAGTGCTATGCCCTTTGCACAGAAACTCATTCAAGCTCTTCCGCATAGGTGTGCGCACAGGGTGTGCTGGATGTGCCTGGACACACCCTAATCACCTTGTGCACATTAGCATCATCACTTTTTGTAGCAACGGGGAGATAGGAAAGAGTTCCCTCTGTAGCCCTGTACACACGACCGGTTTTCCCCTCGGAAAAAAAACAGTTGTTTTTCCCCGACCGGATTCCTGCCAAGCTTTTCTTGTATACACACTATCAATCCAAAATCCCATCGGTCTAAAGAGTGGTGGCGTACAACGCGTATGACGGCAGTATAAAGGCAGAAGTTTCATTCCAATTGCGCCACCTTTTGGGCTGTTTTTGCTGATCTCTTGTTACCGCGTGTTAGTAAAATTAGTAAAAGTTTGGGAGAGATGATTTGCGCTTTTCAGTCTTTGTGCTTTCAGTTCATTTTCTGCCTTTCAGTTTGTGCTTGTGGGTTTGTATTTTGTCTTTCAGCGCATGTAGTCAGGTCGTATCTGTTTTTCAGTGCGTTCTTGTCCGCTCGTTTCTGATTTTCAGGTCGTTCTTCATAGGTCTTGCTGTTCTTCTGTGCGTTCTGTTTAGTTTGTTCTGACCAGCCGACCGTTTTCTAGCCATGTTTCGGGTACGTTCTCGTCATAGAGTTCATGCTGTGCATAGGTTTTCTGTTGGACCAAGACCAGTCCATGAACAGGGTGAGGAGTGAATTGGTTGCTCTAGCGTGACCAGTTCTGTTACATGCCTCTGCTGCGGGAGATCCAGGAGAATAATCCTGATGACTACAGAAATTTTCTCAGGATGTCGGACCCCGTTTTTCAGCATCTCTTGGCTTTGGTGTCCCCCTATATCACGGGGCAGGACACCATTATGTGGGAAGCCATCACTGCTGAGCAGAGGCTAGTTGCCACATTACGTTATCTGGTGACTGGGAGAAGCCTGCAGGACCTCAAGTTCACGACAGGCATCTCCCCCCAGGCTCTTCGGATCATTATCCCAGAAACCTGTTCTGCCATAATCCAAGTTCTGCAGGAGGACTTAATGAAGGTAAGTTTTCTCCTTTTTAACATCACATTCGATGTATTTAATATTTGCAAATGTATTGTATTTATTTCATCATTCCCTAAATACAATGATTGTAATATGCTGTGAATGCCCCTTTGTCCCCATGCATGCTGTAAGCTTTTAATGCCTCTTTTTTTGGCCTACATGCATATTTCCCTTCACTAACCTCTCCAGCATGCTTTCCTGGGCCCATACACACCTAGCCTAGTAACTTCCCAATGTACTTTGTCAGCTCCATTGTAGTGATTTACCCTAAACACCCCCTAAAATGTGTACAAATGTATATTTTCACATTCAATTCTCAGTGGGTTGTTTTTGGGCTCCCAAACACATCTAGCCCCCCCCCCCCTGTAAAATGTCTACAAATGTATATTTTCACATTCATTTTTTTGGGGGGGGGGTCCCAAACTCATCTAGCCACCCCCCTAAAATGTTTCCAATGGGCCATCAAAGGGGGTGAGAAATCTGATAATTGGGCCTTCTATTTTTGTCTTTAAGTACTCCTTAAAAATAAATGTTATAATGATGTTGGCCAAAAATGTTTTTGTATAATCTGCTTGCAAAGTTATGTGCAAAAGTACTATTATTATTTTTTCTTGTTTGTCTCCACAGCTTCCTTCCACGCCACAGGAATGGCAGACTGTGGCATCCCAGTTTGCCCAGCGGTGGGACTTTCCTAACTGCGTAGGGGCAATCGACGGAAAGCACGTCCGCATCATGTCACCACCCTATTTGGGGTCTTATTACTTTAATTATAAGGGGTTTCATAGCATTGTGTTGATGGTGGTGGTGTCAGCACAATATGAATTTCTCTATGTGGACGTGGGGAAGAATGGCCGGATGTCGGATGGGGGAGCCTTCGCCCAGACAGAGTTTGCTCTTCGACTCCAGAGTGATGACTTTGCATTGTCACCGGATGCAGAGAATGTGGAAGGACTCCCCTTTGTGTTTCTGACTGATGAAGCCTTTGGTCTGGGACCGCATCTCTTGAGGCCATTCCCCCAGAGGACCCTTACCCCGGAGAGGAGGGTTTTTAATTACCAGCTGGCCAGGGCCTGAAGAGTTGTTGAGAATGCCTTTGGGATAATGGCCAGCCGGTTCTGCCTATTTCTCACTTCCATCCACATGGCGGAGTATAAAATAAACTACATTGTGTTTTGCTGCTGCATTCTGCACAATTATTTGCGTACAGTTTCTCAGACTTTTGTCAGCTGACAATACCCTGCCGGGCCTAGAATCTTGCCGTCCTGGCTTGCCCCCCTAAAGCGCTGTGAAGTTCGACAGCAACATGTAGAATATTTCACGGGTAGGGGGCCAGTCCTATGCCAGGCAATGTCTAATCAATTTCAAAACCAAAAAAAATATTAAATCTGCTCAAATTTTAATTTTGATGTATTGATTGTGTTTATTTTAGCTGTCTCCTAGTTTCTCCTATTGTACTTGTTGTGTATTTTCCTTAGTAAATAGCATCCATTTCACTGGTAACACCAAGACTAAACACAAAAAAAGGTTATAATGGACTTGATAAAGAAGCCACACTTTGTTGTTGTTCAAACTTTTTTGCACTTTAAATTTTTTTTTTAGGGGTATAAAAGATACTGGGCCATATTCTGAGTAAAGTTACGATGGAGTAACTCAGGATACTCCATCGTAACTCCCTTTTTTGACCCGTGTATCTATGCTCCTGATTCTCAGAATCATTTTTGCATAGATACACTTAAGATCCGCCATCTGTAAGTCACTTACACTGGCGGATCTTAAATGCAATGACGCCGGCCGCCGCTAGATGGCATTTAAGTGAAGGAGTCATTTGCGTATGCAAATGATCCTTCTACGCCGATTCACGAACGAGTTCGCGTCGCGTAACCGTCGCTAACGTCGTTTGCGTAAGCGGAAACTTACCCCTGCTATATGAGGGGTAAGTTTCCGCAAGTCTCGCGTAGGCCATGTTACGGATGGCGTCGGGTCCCCGTCGTGTTTTTTCGTCGGATACGTCGTTTACGTAAGTCGTTCTTGAATACGACTTTACGTCAATGACGCACACGTCGGCGTCATTGACGTTTTCCGCCGAGAACTGGAGCATGCGCACTGGGCTTTTTGCAGCCCGGCGCATGCCCAGTTCTTTTGTATCGGGGGCGCGCTTCATTTGAATAGAAGCCGCCCCCTTGGAGATCCGCCAGGCTACGCCGGGACACTTACACTCCGCTGTCCCAACTTATGGAGCAAGTGGTTGGGGAATACAACACCTGCTCCAGTAAGTTGGGACAGCGGAGTGTAAGTGCCCTAAGCGAAGCAGGCGGATATTTAGAGAGAATATGGCCCACTGTTTTTGCTATAAACAGGCATGTTTCTTTTATATGAAAATACACAACTCTCATTAACATACAACAAAATACAACATTGTAAACCTCTAGGCAATATCAGACATTCTAGAATTTTAAAAATGTCTCTATCTTCCCTTCATAAGATGGGGTGTTGTCACCTCTGAACAAACCAAAATTTGAAGATGCACACAATTTTTGGGGTTTTAAAAATGTGTATTTCCCTCCTGTCAACATGTGCTAGCTGCCTTCATGGGGGATCAATGAACGTGTTTTCGGGGTGCAACCCCTTCTTACTTTCACCTACTTGAGTTGCAAGGAAGGGGTTGCACCCACAAAACACGTACATGGAGATCCCGTAATGGCAGATAGCACATGTTGACACACTGTGTGCATCTTCAAATTTTGGCTTGTTGGAGAAAGTGCAAAAATGGGGGTATAAAAGTGGCAAAAAAATAAAAGGGGTGTTTTTTTTTTTATATATATATGCCCCAAAACATCAATGATGTCCTTAAATGTTTGCTCCATAACATTCATATTTTTTTTCATGATGTTGTCCAGTTCACTACTACACGCCATTACTTGCTGGATGATTCTTTGTGCACTAGCACTTGAGAAACGAGCACTTTCTTCCTCAACAACATGTTCATCCCCTAAATAAATAGAAAAAAAGTATTATATATCTGCAGGCCTATATCTCTTACCTGAAGCTGTGGTGACAGACACTGACCTGTTGTGACAAGTTTCACTTCTCCTTCCTCCACTTCTACTTACTTCACATCCTGGGTTTGGGGTTCTTGCTGAGGTTGGGGTTCTCTCAGAGGTGTGGGGTTCCTGTGCTCCTTGGAATGGTGTCATCCCAGTCTTCTCTCCCCTATGAGAATTAAACAAAAGGTATACTTAGCACACAGATATTTGAGGGCAAAAATAGGAATATGATACATTGCTTGGAAGTGGGGTACAATTGTCTGTTTGGACAAAGTTACAAGCTGAAGACATTTTTGTTCTAATCCCAAATCTTGACTACTCACCTTGTTGGGACAAAAGTCACACATGTAGACACCCCAAGTATCCACTGGAGCACCTGTGTGGGACACCCTAAAAAGGTTGTTCTGGTGTCCCTCACTATAGTCCAGATTACAGATGTGTAAACAGTGGATGAGTGGCCTCTCCTTTACACTGATTCAAGTTTGCATTTCATTCTAGTTCCAAACACATCATCTAGACAACAATGAAATAAAATTTTTGGAATACAAACAGGCATGTTAAAATTATTTCTACCCTGTATCATCCAAAAACATCGTATGTAGTGGGTGAACGATGTGTCTCTATAACGACCGATTACTGTGCCCACTAACCTTTGAAAAAGTAAACATTTTATAAGGTCCAATAGTAAAAATCAACAACATGGTGCAACATGTAAGTTCTGATGCCGCGTACACACGATCATTTTTCGGGTTGTAAAAAATTATGTTTTTTTTAATGTCATGTCTGTGGGCTTCAGAGCATTTTTCGGGTTTTAAAAAACGGGCCAAAAAAAATTCGAACATTTTTTCACAATGTTTTTAACGTTGTCTTTTTTCGGGTTGTAAAAAATGGTCGTGTGTGGGCTTTAACGATGTGAAAAATCTGCGCATGCTAAGAGGCAAGTTATGAGATGGGAGCGCTCGTTCTGGTAAAACTACCGTTTGTAATGGAGTAAGCACATTCATCACGCTGTAACGCACAAATCGTCTTTTACTAACACAAAATCAGCTAAAGCAGCCCAAAGGGGGGCGTCATCCAAATGGAACCTCCCCTTTATAGTGCCGTCGTATGTGTTGTACGTCACCGCTCTTTGCTAGAGCATATTTTTTTCACGATCGTGTGTAGGCAAGGCCGAAAAACGTTTTTTCTAGAGCCTGAAAAACATTGGCCCAGATTCTCAAAGGGCTTACGATGGCGCAACGCCATTTGCTCCGTCGTAAGTCCTAATCTGGGCCGTCATATCTATGCGACTGATTCTTAGAATCAGTTACGCATAGATATCCATTAGATCTGACAGGCGTAAGGCTTTTACACTGTCAGATCTTTAATGCAATTTTTTTTCCCGCCGCTAAGTGTCGCCTCGTCGTTTTCCCCGTCGTCTATGCAAATGAGCTATTTACACAAGATTCCCGAACGTATGCGTGGTCGACGCAGTGAATTTACAACGTTTTCGTAAGCGTAAAAAATTACCCCTGCTATATGAGGGGTAAGTTTACGAAGGTCCGTCGTATGCCATGTTAAATATGGCCTCGGGACAGCGTCATCTTTTTCCGTCGGTTACGTCGTTTTACTAAGTCGTTCGCGAATACGACTTTACGTCAATGACGCTCGCATCGGCGTCATTGACGTTTTCCGTTGTGAGCTGGAGCATGCGCACTGGGCTACTTTTCCGCCCGGCGCATGCGCATTTCAAACGGCGCGGGGGCGCGCTTAATTTGAATACAAGCCGCCCCCTTTGAATTACGCTGCCATACGCCGCGCCATTTACACTACGCCGCCGCAAATTACGGAGCAAGTGCTTGGAGAATACGGCACTTGCTCCAGTAAGTTGCGGTGGCGTGGTGTAAATGGCTTACACTACACCGCCGCTGATTCTATGAGAATCTGGCCCATAGTTTTTTGCAACCCGAAAAATGATCGTGTGCACGCGGCATGAGAATACAATAATAGGGACACAGGAGAAATACTTACTTTTTTCAAGCATTCTCTTTATACTCCTTAACTGCTCCGGCTCCCTCAGTTTGAGGTCAGACCACCTCTTTCTAAGCTGTTCTTTCGATCTGCATACCCCAAAATTTTTCTTCAGACTTTTAACAACTTTCTGCATAATTTTGGTCTTCCTTAGATTAGGGTGACTATACGACCCATGCTTGCCATCATAATCCGACTATTTCAATATGTCTACCATCCCCACCAAGGACATTTTAGATGCCTTGTATCTCCTCCTTGATCGTGGCGTTTCATCAGACTCTGGGCTTGTCTCGTCGTTAGATGAATTATTAGCAGACACCTGGTCCGACTCCGCCATGTCGTCTGTGCGCCGAAAGAGAAGGGACGGGGAATATTCGAGAAAGAACGTCATGAGCGGGTGACGTGTGCGGAGTTTCACGCATGCGTAGTGTATATAAAGCTAGTACAAAACAGATTATAGCGCACGCATGCAAAAATTACATTTATCATGCAAGGCTAGTTAGCGTGGGTTGTCAGCGCCCGGGGCAAGGCAAGAAATTAGCGCCCCCCCTAACCTGTGGACTTTTTGCACTCCCTGAGTCCCTTCCCTTCCTACAATAGTACTGACCAGTCTGATTCCTATACTGACCACTACACTAACCTCTACACAGACCTACATGATTCCTAGACTGACCATTACACTTACCTACCTGTCCACTGTACTGTCCTGAAAAAGGTAAAGCTGCGCTGTAACATGAATCAGCATAAATATCAAATATGCTTATAAGTGATGCACACAAAACACCAGTATAATAAATGAATTTTTGTGAAAAAATTATGTGCAAAAGTTCATGAGAAGGATGTATCAGAA
This sequence comes from Rana temporaria, assembly GCF_905171775.1. NCBI lineage: Eukaryota > Metazoa > Chordata > Amphibia > Anura > Ranidae > Rana > Rana temporaria. The sequence continues at coordinate 227,834,938 of NC_053493.1, forward strand.
AAGTTCAAATAAGTGACAGAACGTTCTCCGAATGGGTGATTATAGATGTCCAGATGATATTGTGAATCTGTATAGCAGATGACAGAATCCTCCACCACTTATAATCTAACTGCTTACCAGAGCAAGAAGTTAGTCAGGCATATAAACATATGAGCCATTTAAGGGATCCAGGGAATGCTGTCAGTCTCTCTCCAATCTCACCAATCCTCTACATCAAACCCAACTCTCTCCATAAGTACGACCCAGAGGAGAAAAACACTAATATAGCGTAATACCGTTGAGAATGGTTTTATTGATAAAAAAGTAGTGCACTTACATGTATGCAGATAAAAAAGTGCGTGTATCGATAATAGCCGGCCGGCTCTACTGTCCGCTCGTCCTTCCGGGTAGACAGCGTGGTACGAATCGTGGTGACGTCAGCACGTCGCTCCTCCCTACGCCGTTTCGTCACAATAATGACTTCTTCCAGGGGCACAAGCGGCGTGCTGACTCACCACTCTTTATAGCAATACATAACATCCGGGACCGCCCAGCTCTGAGCCTTGGAGATCGCGGACATCAACCACCATTTTTGAATTGGGATCCCTGCCTGTATGACACTGTAGGTAATAATACCAAAACTAAAAAAACGGGTAAAACACATAACACTATTGGAAATAAAAAATAGATTAAGCAGCGTGTTGATTCGCCACACTTATCATAATATACAACATCAGGAGCCACCCGATCTTAGACCAAAAGGTCACAGACATCCACCGCAATATCTAAATATGACATCACTATCAGTAAAGAGTCCGTAGGTGATGGCTATCATTATTGGATAATAAATTAAATAAATTAAATGTTATGATGTTAATGGACATTAAATAATCCCTATAGCTAGAACAGGCAAAATGTCAGAAAGCAGCCTGCAAACGGAAAGCAGACTGCTTCACATAAATCTGCATCCTTGATGATCGCAGACATCCGCCTTCAGAAAGTAAATAATAAAATTAATAAAAATAAAAATTACCCAACTGTATTAAAACTGTAGGTAATATAGAACAGCTTAAAAAGGAAAAAATAAAAATAAAAGGCGCATATCAATAATGGATGTCAGGTAACTCACGCCTAGAGCAACCGAACATCCAAACAATTGATTGCAAGATAAATAAAAATCACCCCACATAAATAAACAGCCTGAAAAGGCATGCTCGCCTTAAAAATAATTCTATAAAACAGGATATCTCCGTGTTCATAGGAAGTTGGATATATGTTACAATAATTGGTAACCATTAGGAATTAGATCTAGCTTTTGTTGACAGGAGGGTGCTAGAAAAGCTGCCCTCTTGTGGCCACAACAAAAAAGCAAATGGATGTTATTTTAACATCCATTAGGGGGGAAACAGATATTTTTTTAAAAAAGGATTTTAAGATCTCAGTCTGTTAAACTAAGAGGGGGAATAGTAATATTAGTCACTGGTTTATGTTCAAACTTTGTTCACTTAGAGAAAAAATATGTTTTTTTTATAAACAATACCCAAATGAAAAATCATTAAGGGCCCAGATGTACCAAGGCTCAGAGTTGGTTTACAAGCAATGATTATAGAAACACAAATACTACCCATTATCTATGAATGCATTTACGTCTGTATCTATGTTCAATCCGTAAGGACTATATGTACGGATTCGATAAATCCAGGCCATTTCCATCCTGGATAGCTCTCTAACCAATGAGCTTCCTCTCCAGTGAGGATCAAACTTATCTATCCCAATAAAAAGGGTCCCCTCTGGGTTACATTCATGGTATTGCTCATAGTGGCTGGACACTGAATGCTGCGAGAATCCTGATCTAATATTGGTGATATGCTCACCTAATCTAACATTCATTGGTCTTTTGGTCCTGCCAATATACTGTAACCCACATGGGCATTCTAAGAGATAAACCACGCCAGTTGTGTTACACGTAATAAATGGCTCAATTTTGTGTTCTTTCAATGTACTTGTTGAAGTGAAACATAGGGTCTTTTTTGTTTTAATCCTATTCAGTTTACACACTGTACAATTCCTACATTGGTGGTATCCCTTAATATCCCGCTGGAAAAAATACACTTTTTTGGTAGGAGGGTCTACCACATTGGGGGCAACCTTGTCCCGTAATGAGGGTACACCTCTGAAGATTACCTGAGGGTTAGCTGGTAAAAATGTATTAATAATCCTGTCATTAGATAATATGTGCCAATGCTTTTTAATCAATCTTTTTATGGCATAATGCTGGCTAGAATATGTGGTGATAAATGGCACAATAGGTCTATCCTTAATTTGTTTGGCGCCAGGGGCCAATAAGGTGTTCCTATCAATGACAGCCACCTCATTAAAGGTGTTTTCCAGCAATTCAGGGTCATAACCCTTCTCCAAAAGTCTGACTTTAAGTATACCAGCCTGAGTTTCATAGTCTTTCAAGGTAGAACAGTTCCTCCTCATCCTCACAAACTGGCTTTTTGGAACAGAATTCAACCAATTATCATGGTGACAGCTTCCCTTAGGAATAAATGAATTCCTGTCTGTTTTTTTGAAAAACGTCTTGGTCTGATAAAAATCATTATTCTTCGTAATTGTAAGATCAAGAAAGTCAATAGACTTCTGACTAGCCTCAAAAGACAGACGTATACCTCGCTCATTGTCATTGAGCGTAGTAATAAAAGATTCCAATTGCAGTCTGTCTCCTGTCCATAGGAGGAGGACGTCATCTATATACCTAGCCCACAATTTAATGTGGGGATCAGTATCATGATAAATGACGTCCTCCTCCCATTTGGCCATGAACAGATTGGCCAAGCTGGGTGCATGTTTAGCACCCATGGCTACTCCACGAATCTGTTTGTAGTAGTTTTGATCGAACCAGAAGTAGTTATGACCTGCCGTATATTTAGATATTGCGGTGGATGTCTGTGACCTTTTGGTCTAAGATCGGGTGGCTCCTGATGTTGTATATTATGATAAGTGTGGCGAATCAACACGCTGCTTAATATATTTTTTATTTCCAATAGTGTTATGTGTTTTACCCGTTTTTTTAGTTTTGGTATTATTACCTACAGTGTCATACTGGCAGGGATCCCAATTCAAAAATGGTGGTTGATGTCCGCGATCTCCAAGGCTCAGAGCTGGGCGGTCCCGGATGTTATGTATTGCTATAAAGAGTGGTGAGTCAGCACGCCGCTTGTTCCCCTGGAAGAAGTCATTATTGTGACGAAACGGTGAGGGAGGAGCGACGTGCTGACGTCACCACGATTCGTACCACGCTGTCTACCCGGAAGGACGAGCGGACAGTAGAGCCGGCCGGCTATTATCGATACACGCACTTTTTTATCTGCATACATGTAAGTGCACTACTTTTTTATCAATAAAACCATTCTCAACGGTATTACGCTATATTAGTGTTTTTCTCCTCTGGGTCATACTTATGGAGAGAGTTGGGTTTGATGTAGAGGATTGGTGAGATTGGAGAGAGACTGACAGCATTCCCTGGATCCTTTAAATGGCTCATATGTTTATATGCCTGACTAACTTCTTGCTCTGGTAAGCAGTTAGATTATAAGTGGTGGAGGATTCTGTCATCTGCTATACAGATTCACAATATCATCTGGACATCTATAATCACCCATTCGGAGAACGTTCTGTCACTTATTTGAACTTTTCTGATACATCCTTCTCATGAACTTTTGCACATAATTTTTTCACAAAAATTCATTTATTATACTGGTGTTTTGTGTGCATCACTTATAAGCATATTTGATATTTATGCTGATTCATGTTACAGCGCAGCTTTACCTTTTTCTGTTTATTATCTATGTTTATCTGACATATAAGCTGCAGCAGTGTTTTTATTATTTTTTTATTTTTAATTTTATATTTTATTTTAGTTTTGTATAGTCTCAGCACTATTCACTTGTCCTTGGACCTGCGCAGTATTTTTTTGTACACACTGTACTGACCTACCCGATTCCTTCATTGGCCACTACACACTGACCACTACACTACACACTGACCACTAACCCGCACACCACTACACTGCACACTGACCACTACCCTACACACTGACCACTACACTACACACTGACCACTACACTACATACTGACCACTAACCCGCACACCACTACACACTGACCACTACACTACACACTGACCACTAACCCGCACACCACTACACTGCACACTAATCACTACCCTACACACTGACCACTACACTACACACTGACCACTGACCACTACACTACACACTGACTACTACACTACACACTGACCACTACACTACACACTGATCACTACACTACACACTGACCACTAACCAACACACCACTACACACTGACCACTACCCTAAACACTGACCACTACCCTACACACTGACTACTACCCTACACACTGACCACTACCCTACACACCGACCACTACACACCACTACACTAACCACCAGGGCTGGTGCAAGGATTTTTGCCGCCCTCCCCCCGGCTGCGCCATGACTCAGTACAAAAAAACTTAGAATAAAAACTTAGAATAGGATAGATAGCAACAAATGGAAAGAGTACAGTGCTATGTGGTTAAAACCATGTGTGAAATAAATGTTAAACCTTAAATTGTAAACAAATGATATGTGAAAAATAAATATATGAAAAAATAATTAAAAGGTGAGTGGGTCGGTGTATGTGTCAGGTAGGTGTGTCAGGGGGTCAGTGTAGGGGTCAGATAGGTCACGTGTTCAAAAAATGTAAACAAATGATATGTGAAAAATGTATTAAAAATAAAACTAATGCAGAGTCCAAAAAGAACACAACATCAAGGCCGTAAACTCCCCAAAAAATTGCTTGCCGAGAAAGTGAAGATAAAGTTTGGTGAATAATAAGTCCCAAAATAAACCATGGTATTGCCAGAGAAATAGTGAGTGATTCAAATCTTCCCAAGTGGTTAATATCTTGCTTACCAGAGAGCCCAGGGAATACAGTCACAGCTATCTGGTAAGCAAGATATTAATCACTTGGGTGTCAAACATGAAAAATCACGCTGCTCTTGGGAAGATTTGTATCACTCACTACTTCTCTGGCAATACCCTGGTTTATTTTGAGACTTATTATTCACCGTTCACCAAAATGTATCTTCAATTTCTTGGCAAGCAATTACATTTTTTTGGGGAGTTAACCCCTCACGGATTTGCTTTTGGAATGAACTCTTCATGGACTATGTTGTGTTCTTTTTGGACTCTGCATTTGTTTTCTTTTTAATTAATTCTTCACGTATCATTTGTTTACATTTCAAGGTTTAACATTTATTTCACACATGGTTTTTTTAACCACATAGCGCTGCACTTTTTCCATTTTTTGAACACGTGACCTATCTGACCCTACACTGACCCCCTGACACACCTACCTGACACATACACTGGCCCACTGACCTTACACCTACACTGACCTACTACACAGACCCACCTGACTCCTACAGTAGGAGTCCTACTTTCTGCACTACTCACACCCCCTCTCCACAGCTCGGTGCAAATCCATACTCCTTACCTCTGTCTGTTCTTCCCCAGGACTCTCCTCATGACCTCAGCACTGGATGTGCAGAATTCCTTCGGAGTCCCGACTCCCCGCCAGCGCCATCCCCCCGCAGCCCGCTCCCGCTCTGCCTGCACCTCCTCCGCTACATGGGTCACACACTGCCTGCACCTCCGCTCCATGTGTCACACACGCTGCACCTCCGCTCCATGTGTCGCATGCGCTGCACCTCCGCTCCATGTATCACATGCTGCCTGCACCTCCGCTCCATGTGTCACACGCTGCTCCTCCGCTCCATGTGTCACACGCTGCCTGCACCCCCGCTCCATGTGTCACCCACGCTATTCCTCCAGTCCATGTGTCACACGCTGCCTGCACCTCCGCTCCATGTGTCGCACATGCTGCTCCTCCACTCCATGTGTAACACGCTGCCTGCACCTCCGCTCCATGTGTCACACGCGCTGCACCTCCACTCCATGTGTCACACGCTGCCTGCACCTCCGCTCCATGTGTCACACACGCTGCTCCTCCGCTCCATGTGTCACACTCTGCCTGCACCTCCGCTCCATGTGTCACACGCTGCCTGCACCTTCGCTCCGTGTGTCACACACGCTGCACCTCCGCTCCATGTGTCACACGCTGCCTGCACCTCCGCTCCATGTGTCACACGCTGCTCCTCCGCTCCATGTGTCACGCGCTGCCTGCACCCCCGCTCCATGTGTCACACACGCTGCTCCTCCGCTCCATGTGTCACATGCTGCCTGCACCACCGCTCCATGTGTCACACTCGCTGCACCTCCGCTCCATGTGTCAGACACTGCCTGCACCTCCGCTCCATGTGTTACACGCTGCCTGCTCCTCCGCTCCATGTGTTACACGCTGCCTGCTTCTCCGCTCCATGTGTCACACGCGCTGTACCTCCGCTCCATGTGTCAGACACTGCCTGCACCTCCGCTCCATACTCCCATCTCCACCGAGCCCCATCCCTCTGCTCCGCTAGACACACACGTACCAGAGCAGAGGAACAGGTGGAGGGAAAGACAGCGGCTCACACAGTGCTTGTCTCCCGCCGCCATGTTTAGTGTTTCCCGGCACACTGTGATTGGGCGTATGGCAGTCATGTGCGGAGGCGGGACTTCTAGAGCGATTGCAAACAGGCCAGCCCCACGCCCAAGCACTGGACACTAAACATGGCGGCCGGAGATCGGGGCCACAGAAAATGAAAATTAGGAGGAGGCACGGAATGTCGCCCCCCTTAATGTCACGCCCGGGGCCACGGCCACCCTGCCCCCCCCCCCCCCACGCTATGCCACTGTGCTGCAATAAACTGATTTTGAGTCTAGCTGCTATTTAATGTATATCTCAGAATTCAACGTTTCTCTTGATTGGTAAGGAATAAGGATGAGCTCTGGCATGTTCGCACACCCCACAGGCAGAGCCCGCCAGGAAGTCGGCACTGCGCTGCGCTAATCACAGGCAGGGAGACATTTCCCGATCTCTGCAGCCATGCATCGGGACAATGTATCCCTGCCTGTGATTAGCGCAGCACAGTGCCGACTTCCTGGCTTGCTGGAGCTCATCCTTAGTAAGGAATTTCACCAATGTAATAACTGTTTATTGTTTTGTGTGTAGGGGGGGGATAAGAAAATGTTTGCCCAGGGCCCAATCAATATTAAAGACGGCCCTGGTTAGGACCCACTAATTCAGGGTACTTTGTCGCAGTAAGTGGGCTTAGCACTATATGACCATGTAGTGTGACCAAACACCTGTACTTTTGAATATGTTCAGGTGTTTTTAACTAGCCTTGCATGATAAATGTCATTTTTGCATGTGTGCGCTATAATCTGTTTTTTACAGTCTTTGGTCTTATAGCAGCACCATCTTAGATGTATAGCATTTTTAGGATGTGCCCCCCAAGTATGTTTTTGTATTTTGTATAGACTCTGACCAGGTCTCTTGGGCTGGAGCACCCCTCCCCCTCTTCATTACCTCACATTATTGGCCACCAGTACATAGGAGGAATCCCTTCAGTTCTCCCATATAGAGGAGTTTATCTCCCAAGGTTGAGACACTAGGGTCTTTCGTTCTATTAACAGGTTAGGACCCACTAATTCAGGGGTACTTTGTCGCAGTAAGTGGGCTTAGCACTATATGACCATATAGTGTGACCAAACCCCCTTATTTATGAATATGTTCAGGTGTTTTTAACTAGACTTGCAGGATAAATGTCATTTTTGCATGTGTGCGCTATAATCTGTTTTGTACTGTCTTTGGTCTTATAGCAGCACCATCTTGGATGTATAGCATTTTTAGGGTGTGCCCCCCAAGTATGTTTTTGTATGTTGTATAGACCCTGACCAGGTCTCTTGGGCTGGAGCACCCCTCCCCCTCTTCATTACCTCTTATAAGGCTCCTTTGACACTAATGCTTTTTTTGATGCATTGTGCAGAAATGCAGGGGCATTTTTTTAACATAGTTTCCTATGGTACATGTTCACATCAATGCTTTTTTGTGCCTCTGCGTTTTTGGAAAGAGCCGGGAACTTTTTTTCCTGCAAAAAGCAGTGTTTTGCATGTAATAGAATTCAATGGACCCGCATCCAAAATGCAAGTACCGTGTTTTTACCACGATTTTGCTGCGAAATTGCGGTTTGCATTTAACCTGTTTATAGCTGGTTGTTAAAGGAAATGTAAAAAAAAAAAAAATGGCAGCTAAAAAAAAAATTGCAAATTGCAGTAAAAATGCAGCAAGCACCGCAAAAAGCATTGCAAAAATGCTCAAAAGCAACATGCATAGGTGTGATTCGAGCCTTAGGCCCCTTTCACACCAGGGCTCGGTGTGCGGTGGTGGTATAGCGGCTATTTTTAGCGGCGCTATACTGTCGGAATTGTGGCGTATTCGGCAGCTAGCGGTGCGGTATTAACCCCCCCTAACGGCCGAAACAGGGTTAATACCGCTATTGCAGAGGTGCATTGCCGGTGGTATTACCACGGTGCCCATTGCTTTCAAAGGGAAGGAGCGGTAAACGTGTGAAGATGCTGCTAGCAGGACTTTTGGAGCGGTCCCGCCAGCGCATCGCCTCTGTGTGAAAGCCCTCAGGCTTTTACATTGAGAATGCAGGGAAGGAGTTTTTCAGGCACTATTTTTAGCGCTAAACCATCTGAAAAACTCCTCGGCCTAAGGCCCCTTTCACACTGAGGAGTTTTTCAGGCAGTTTAGCGCTAAAAATAGCGCCTAAATACCGCCTGAAAAAACTCCTTCCCTGCAGTCTCGATGTGAAAGCCTGAGGGCTTTCACACTGGGGCGATGCGCTGGTGGGAGAGAAAAGAATCTTCTGCAAGCAGCATCTTTGGAACGGTGTGTATACCGCTTGTAACTGTCCGCTTATCACTGTAAATCTTTGTTCAGCACTAACTGCTAGGTGGAACTTCTCTGCCTCCCTTTGGTTCCCTGGGGAATGTTTAATCAGCAGGATCTCAGGACCACTCCTTCTTCCTGTAACTCAGATTCCACATGTTAGATGTATGCATAGGACCTCATGGAGGATGTCTGCTGAGAAAATTCCTAAGGCTTAAAAGGTTTGTACCCCCCTTGGCAAGTGGATCGAGGTATGCAGAAAAGAGTGCATTATTATATAAAGGTGTATATGTTAGATATAAATTGTGTCCATGCTGTTTAGTTTAAATATGCTATATAATCCAAAGCATTTTGCATGTGGCCATGTTTCCTTAGATGTTTAATGTCATTAGATGTGTGCAGACAACTGTAATCCACCTTGTAACTTCACACTGTAATTAACCCTGTAACCCCCTTTTGGTGATCACTGTAAACAAATGTATTTTATGTTGTTTACAGTTTTCACGGTGCTTATGATGTTCATGGTTTACGGTGCTCAAGGTGTTAAAAAGAATAACGTTCAACCCTCCTGCACACCTTTGTTGCAAAAGAATAAAAGTACTGCACCCGTCAGAAGCTCTCTTCTCGTTATTCACTCGATGCCAAAGGGGCCGCTACACCGCTCCTTCCCATTTAAAACAATGGGAAACCGCGGTAACGCCGCCCGCAATGCGCCTCTGCAGTATTAACCCTTTTTCGGCCGCTAGCGGGGGTTAATACCGCACCACTAGCTGCCAAATCCCACGGCAATTCCGACTGTATAGTGTGAAAGGGGCCCTAGGCTCGATTCACACTTGCTGCCTGTGTTTTTACCGCGATTTGCGCTATTTTTTTTTATTAGCCGGCAATTAATTTTTTTATTTTTTTACATTTCCTTTAGTAACCAGCTAAAAACAGGTTAAAAATTGCGGTAAAAACGCAGAACTTTTTTTTTTTTTTTGTATTGAATTCTATTACGTGCAAAACACTGCTTTTTGCAGGAAAAAGCCCCCAACCCTTTCCAAAAACACAGAGGCACAAAAAAGCATTGATGTAAACATGTTCCATAGGAAACCATGTTAAAAAAAATTCCTGCATTTCTGCAAAATGCATCAAAGTGTGAATGGAGCCTAAGTGGCCACCAGTACATAGGAGGAATCCCTTCAGTTCTCCCATATAGAGGAGTATATCTCCCAAGGTTGAGACACTAGGTTTGTTCATTCTATTAAAGGTTAGGACCCACTAATTTGGGGTAATTTGTCGCAGTAAGTGGGCTTAGCACTATATGACCATATAGTGTGACCAAACCCCCTGTATTTTTGAATATGTTCAGGTGTTTTTAACTAGCCTTGCATGATAAATGTCATGTCTTATAGCAGCACCATCTTAGATGTATAGCATTTTTAGGGTGTGTCCCCTAAGTATGCATTGTTTTGTGTGTGTGTATATAAAACTAAAACACATGTCGTAACTGTGTGCTGAGATAGGAGTAAAAGTGAGACTGAAGGTATGACTTTTTACTTGGGACATCAGTGGCCTATACTGCATGGAGATTGTGGCTAGGGATGAGCTTCGCATTCGAGTCAAACTCACGTTCGACTCGAACGTTCAATCGTTCGTCGAATCACAAACATTTTGGGCCTGTTCGCGCCCAATTTGAGTGGCGTTTTACGGCCCATAATTCACTGCGGCATCACAGTGCATTGCTGGCTGATGATTGGCCAAGCATGCACTCTGACCCGCATGCTTGGCCAATCACAGCTTGCAAAAAACGGAGAGCCATAATTGGCCAAAGCCAGGGTGGCTTTGGCCAATTATGGCTCAGGGGGTTTAGTACACGCCCCACACTATAAAAGGCCACCTACAGGTGAGAGAGAGAGAGAGAGAGAGAGAGAGAGAGAGAGACTCTCTCTCTGGAAGATACTTTTCAATCTGTCAGGGTACTAGCTCCATCTCTGACAGATTCCCGCACATGCCCAGTAGAATGACATTTCGGCGCATGCCTGTGCGTGGTTTGCGCGCATGCATGCGCGGTACGGCAGCGCGCCGTGTGCGTGGAAGCGCGCACGTGCACGTATGCGGCAACCCTGGGTCCAATCAGAGGCCGGACATTCCTATTTAAACCAGCAGCCTTCCCTGAACAGGTTGCTGGTTTGTCTTCAGCTCCTATGTGTTTACCTGTTGCCGTACCTGCCTGTTTTGACCCGGAATTCCTGACGACTCTCCTCTCACCTGGAACCTCTGACCCTTTGGCTAACGTTACCTGGATTGCTGTTGTCTCCTGCCCCTTGACCTTGGCTTGCTCTCATGGACTCCCTCTGAACTCTCCTGCCCTTGACCCTCGGCTTGTGACTCGGATTTGCCCTCATCTCCTGTGGACCCTACCAGACTCACCTACCAGTTCCTGCCTGACCAACGCTTGTTTCCAGTCTTCTGCACCTGCCCTACTTCTTTCAGCTGCACCAAGTCTTCCTGCCAGCTCCCGGCGCCGGTGCCTCCTTGTGCCGTCCCTCCTCTGTCCCAACTCCAGGGAGTGGTCTGCACAGGGTCGCAAAGGTGAGCCGCCCTCAGCATCTCGGTCTCGGTGAGTACAGGTTCTGACACAATCATTCCGTTCCTACCTAGACAAACGTCCAGTTTCACAGTCAACCTCTAGGGCTTCCACTAGTACCCACGGGGGGGGGGGGGCAGTTAGTGAGTCTGAGGAAGAGGAACCTAGAAGCATGGTTTCAGGGTCTGAGGCAGAGGAAGATGATGATAGAGATACATCTTCATCACGCTACAAGCTGTCTTTGGAGGAGGTAGATGACCTCCTGAAAACCATACATACTACCCTTAATATTAAGGAGGATAAGGCCCAGTTGTCGTTACACAACAAGATGTACCAGGGGTTAGATGAGGTTAAGCACAAAACCTTTCCAGTACATAAAGTGTTGTCGGATGCTGTCAAAAGGGAATGGAAGGACCCAGAGAGGGCCCCCTTCTTCTCCAAGTCGCTTAAAAGGAGATTTCCTTTTGATGATGATGAAGCGCAGGTTTGGAACAAGAAACCTAAGCTTGATGCAGCTTTTTCTAAAGTGTCACGTAACACAGACTTGGCCTTTAAGGACATGGGTATACAATAGGAGAGGTAACTGTCAGTGCAGATACAAAGTACATGTATGGGTAGGAGTATGGTGATTAGTCCATTGGAAATGGTAGTAACAGGCAGTTCAATGGTTAAAAATGCAGGTGATGTGGCTGTTCATTGGCGGCTGCTGTCCTCAGAGGGCCGACTCTGTGGTTAACAAAAAAGGGGTAGAGAAAGGAAGTGCCACCTAAGTGCAGTATTAAAGAGGTTCTTTTAATGACACGTTGTACAAAACACACTTACAAGAAGGTAAGGAAAGAAGGCTCATCTGTAACATCCTGTAGTCCTCGTCCCGGATCCATGGGCTGCTTTAGAAGTGAAGAAAGCAGAATGTGTGGAGTCTTCAAGCCTGTCCTGTGGCCTTCAGGATGAAGTCTGTTCCAGCCTCACAGGTCACGTGATTACTTCCAAGGAACACTTCCGGGAGGAGGGTCAGACAGGGAGAACAAAGGCTGATTGGGCTACGCGCTCGGAGCCACCCAGTACCCTAGTTGACCAGTTTGAATCTACTCAAGTACAGCCATCTTTGGCCTGGATAGATAATCTGCCCCTGACACAATTGCATGAACCTAAATCTCCCAGAAATATAGTTACTCCAAACAACCCTTTGATCCCAAGCTTAGACAGTGATTTTTTTAGGAGCTACCCCCCCACCGATCCTCACCAAAAGAAAGCACGGAGAAGAAGAGGACGGAGGGGGGGGCAGAGGTAGAAGTAGGAAGAATGGGGAAAATGCGAAAACTATAAAAATCTATAATCTGCCATGTACTGAACTGACTCCTTATGATATCTCTCTCCTTAGTTAGGGGATTTCCCTTTGCTCCCACTATGCAGCCTAATCCGTTTACACTATTTAAAGATCTCAATAAGTTTATTAGAAATCTTACGGTTCAGAGACATTTTAATATACAAGCCTCTAAAAATGTACCACCGTTGGACACAGCTAATTTGACTTCACCCACGATTGACAACAGTACCCTTGATGATACAGATCTGCCTGCATTGGCTTTATTAGAGGAACTATATGCTGATAATGCCTATACTGATCTGGAGTGGCATACTTAGCACTGTCCTACTTCACCCCCAGTCAGACATACTACATTGCGGGCCAAATCGACTTTTAATCCCACATACCACAAAGGCCCGTATTTGCAAATCTTTTACCAAGTTGTATATGCAGACCTTATCAAAATGTGTAAAGCTGATTCCCAACATGCCTATTCTAAATCCAATCTCTCACCATTAGTACTTAAGGCTCTCGAACATCTGACTCAGAACGAATTAATAGTCATTAAACCTGCCGATAAGGGGGGCAGCATAGTGATTCAGGATAGAACTGACTATGCCCGTGAATCACATAGATTATTGTCTGACACTAAGACCTATTCAGCACTTCCTAGTGACCCCACCTCTCAGTTTGCCCTTGAAGCTATGAACCTTGCTGACCGAGCTCTCAAGGACAATATTATTTCAAAATCTGAAGCCACATTTTTAATTAAGAATTTTTATAAAGTCCCCTATTTTTATCATTTACCCAAAGTCCATACAGATCTTACCAACCCCCCCTGGCCGCCCTATAGTAGCGGTCATGGATAGTGTCACTAGTGGCTTTTCTATTTATATCGATCAATTTCTCCAGCCCTTGGCACAAGATCTTCCCTCTTACATACGGGATGGTTCTCATTTGCTTGAGATGCTTAAACATTACACCTGGGAAGACATCTATTGGTGGCTTTCTCTTGATGTGTCATCTCTATACACATCAATTCCCCATGAGATAGGTTTGAGGGCCACCGAACATTTTTTGGCCAAAGATCCCCTAATTAATTCCCGACAAATCAATTTTATACTAGAATCCCTAATGTTCTGTTTAAAACATAACTACTTTGAGTCAGATGGAACACATTATCTACAAGTCCATGGCACAGCTATGGGGGCAAACTTTGCCCCCAGCTATGCCAACCTCACAATGGGGTTTTGGGAGAGCATGTACCTTGCAGCTGACCACCCCTTTGCCGCCCAGGTGGTGTACTATGGTCGATATATTGACGACATAGTGATCATCTGGGATGGCACAGCTGATGATATCACTGGCTTTGTGCAATATTGCAATTTAAACACTTTGGGCCTATCTTTTACCCATGTGGCCGACCCACATACCCTAGCATTCTTAGACCTTGAACTTTGCCACGAGAAAGGTACTATCTATGCAAACAACTTTAACAAACCTACAGCAGGGAACCCATTCATTCATTACAAGAGTTGCCACCATCCTAGATGGGTTAATAACATCCCCCACATTCAGTTCTGTCACCTACGTAGGAATTGCACCAAAGATTCCGATTTTGAGGCCCATGGCCAATTGCTCTCCCAGAAGTTTTTAGAGAAAGTTATCCCAACGCACTTATTAGTGATGCTTTTAACAATTATCGCAACCCAACTACAGGCCCACGAATTCCACCACCTGTTACTAAGCCTCCCACACGTTTTATTACAGTTCCATGACAAGTACAAAAACATGGAAAAGATTTTAGCGGCACACTGGCCCATTCTAGTTAAGGACCCTCATTTGATAACTACAATTGAAACAAAACCCAAAGTTGCATACAGAAAATGTAGAAATATAAAGAGCAAAATCGCACCCAGTAAAAGTAAAAATAAGTCAGTCCAACCCATCTCATCACGACTAGTACTTATACCCCTTAGAGGGATGTACCAGTGTAAAAAAACACTCTGTTTGACTTGTCAGTTTATACACCGTGGTCAAAAAACTTTTTCAGTTAAAGGGAAAAGTTATACCCTTAAGGAATTTTATAATTGTTCTACAGAGTTTGTTGTGTACTGCCTCACCTGTCCGTGCGGGCTCTTTTATGTCGGCAGGACAATTAGGGCACTTGGGGCACGTTTCGGGGAGCACAAGTGGTTTATCGAAAAGAGCCGTGACCACCACAGTGTTCCTAAGCACTTCCTCACCCACCATGACCAATCTACAGCTGGTCTCAAGGTGTGGGTGGCTGAGCCCATCCCTGCCATCTACACTGCCGCTGAACGGTACAAAAGCCTGTGTCAGCAAGAAACTTATTGGATATATTCCCTGGGCACTCTTGTCCCTGGGGGGTTGAATGAGGAGATTGAGGTTCACACATTGTTGTGAACTCAATTTTTATTTTGTGTAGATATGTCTTATCCTCCTTCCTTCCCTTATATGCTAATGTGTGTATTTTGTGTATGTAAGTGTGCATCTATCACGCCTCTTCTACACATTTAGATGCATACCTATATGTGTACACGTGCATGCATATGTGTATGCACACCCACTATGTGTATCCCTTGCACAGCATAGTAATATATATATATATATATATATATATATATATATATATATATATATATATATATATATATATATATATATATATATTGTGTATTTTTTCCTCTGTGTGGCAAATCACCTAATTACCCCATGTCCCTTACCTGTACAGAGTTCCTCTGTTCGATTTGCTACCATAGTAAGTATCGTAATAATTACAACTACGGTTTTAGCATTTCTTCTTTTTACTTCATTTTGCCTATATTTTATAATCCTTTGGTGTTACCCAATTATAGTGATATTTTGTCCGTTTACTAGCTGATATTAATCATGTATTAATTGGGTACGTGATCACCCATGGCTACATCACCCTGAAAGCACCTGATCTCGAAAGCTAAGCAGGGTCAGCTCTGGTTAGTACCTGGATGGGAGACCGCCTGGGAATACCAGGTGCTATAGGCTTCTGAGCATCCTCCCCATGTGTTTATATATATATATATATATATATATATATATATATATATATATTATTCTTGAATAGGTCCCTTCTAATAATCCATGCAAACATGTTTTTATTCTTTTTCTATTTATTTATTTTTTGCATTTTTAATATATACTTAATGTTTATATATATATATATATATTTTTTACATATATTCTTTGTTGGCCCCGTGTTTTATATAGTGTGTGTGTGTGTGTGTATGTATGTATATGTGTATGTGTATGTGTATGTGTGTGTGTGTGTGTGTGTATATATATATATATATATATATATATATATATATATATATATATATATATATATATATATATATATATATATATATATATATATATATTCTATAGTTTTATGACATACATATGTTTAATTATCCTGGTTTTTATATACATGTTTTTTTATTTTTTTATACACATATTTTATAGTATTTTATCCAGCTTTTCTACTTATGCCATCATATTTATTTGTTAGTTTGCTGCTATCTTGGGCCACGCTGGGACCTGTAGTCCCACTGCATCGACATAAGCATAAAAGCACCAGCCTCTATAGCTCACCATCAGGCCAATAGAAGGAGCAGTGGCTCCTAGCGCGTAGCCCAATCAGCCTTTGTTCTCCCTGTCTGACCCTCCTCCCGGAAGTGTTCCTTGGAAGTAATCGCGTGACCTGTGAGGCTGGAACAGACTTCATCCTGGCCACAGGACAGGCCTGAAGACTCCACACATTCTGCTTTCTTCACTTCTAAAGCAGCCCATGGATCCGGGACGAGGAGTACAGGATGTTACAGATGAGCCTTCTTTCCTTACCTTCTTGTAAGTGTGTTTTGTACAATGTGTCATTAAAAGAACCTCTTTAATACTGCACTTAGGTGGCGCTTTCTTTCTCTACCCCTTTTTTGAAGAAGGCTTGGGATTCCACACTAGCCAACCTCAAGCCTGCTATGGCGTCTACGGTAGTAGCCAGGAACCTGGAGCATTGGCTGGAAAAGTTAAAAGGCCATATTGAGGCAGGTACCCCTCGCAGAGACCTACTAGAGTCCCTTCCAGTTCTGTTAAACGCTGTAGGATACATGGCGGATGCCTCAGCCGAGTAAGTAAGGATGTCGGCTAGGTCCTCGGCCTTGATTAACTCAGCCAGACGAGCCTTATGGGTTAAAACATGGTCAGGTGACGCAGCTTCGAAGGTTAAGCTGTGTGGTCTACCTTTTGAAGGGGATCTGGTGTTTGGTTCCGGTCTAGAGGCGGTTCTAGATAGAACAGCAGACAGGAAGAAAGCATTTCCTTTAAATAAAGTGGTGCCACAGACCATGAAGAATTTTCGTGGAAAGGCCAGGGTGGAAAGTCCTGGCGGCCCCAGAGGGGCAGAGGGAAGCCTGGGGTGTTTCGTTCCCCCATTCAACCCGCAAAACCCCAATGATGGTCTTCCGGCTGTGGGAGGGCGTCTTCAGTCATTTCTTCCACAGTGGGACGAAGCGACTTCCAGTGCGTTTGTACTCAAGGTGATCTCGGAAGGCTATGCACTGGAATTTTCAGAAAGTCCACGTATCATTTTTACGTGACTCGGTTGCCCCGAGACCAGGAGAAATCTCAGGCAATGAGGTCACTGATAGAGGAGTTTCTTCAACAAAGGGTGATCACTCCTGTACCCCAGCAAGAGGAGGGTCTAGGGTGTTATTCCCACGTATTTTTAGTGAAGAAGTCGTCGGGAAAATTCAGATTGATTCTGAACTTAAAAATCCTAAACAGGTCCATTTGATACAAGAGATTTCAGATGGACACCATCTATTCAGTAAGAAAGCTTCTTCCAGCAGGATGTTTTCTGGCCTCTATAGATCTGAGAGATGCATACCTGCATGTCCCAATAAGAACCTCATCACACTGCTACCTACGCCTGGCTATCCGAACAGGGAAGGGGGTGAAGCACTTTCAGTTCAGGGCCCTCCCTTTCGGTCTCTCCTTCTCCCCCAGGGTCTTTACGAAGGTTGTGGCGAAGGCATTAGCACCACTTAGACTGGAGGGAGTGTCTGTGATCCCATACCTGGACAACCTCCTGCTGTTTGCTAAATCAGAGGATCGGTTGTTCAGAGACCTGAGGAGGACTCAGATTCATTTAGAGGGTTTAGGTTGGATTTTAAACATGGAAAAATCGAACCTAATTCCCTCTCAAGTGATAGTTTTTCTGGGTTACTCCATAGATTCAGTTCAGGAATTCTTTTTCCTACCGGAGGAAAATATAGTCAAAGTACAAGCAGCGGTAAAGGCAGTACAGACAAATCTACCAGTAACTGTCCGGACAGCCATGTCCACTCTGGGTCTCCTCACAGCCTCTATCTCAGCAGTTCAGTGGGTCCGCCTCCATGCAAGAGATCTCCAACAGGTGATCTTACGAAACTGGGCTTATGGGGAATCACTGGAAAAACAGTTCATGATCCCATCTCCGGTAAAGAGGAAGCTGTGGTGGTGGAGGACTCAGGCAAACCTGAGTCTGGGTCTGTTATGGACCTTCCCCACGACAAAGATCCTAACAACGGAAGCAAGTTCCTGGGGGTGGGGCACCCATCTCGAGGGCCAGATGACCCAGGGGTCTTGGTCAAGGGAGGATTCCAGGAAATCTTCCAATTGGAGGGAGCTAAGAGCCATTTTTCTGGAGCTAGGGGCCTTCAGTCGGATAATCCGAGGTCAACATGTCCATGTTCTGTCAGACAATGCCACAGCAGTGGCATATGTTTCAAGGCAGGGGGGCACGAGAAGCAGCTGTGTCCTAAGCCCGGCTTTACAAACTCTGTACTGGGCAGAGGAAAACGTTGCATCCTTGACCGCGGTGCACCTGAAGGGCAACCTGAACCATCTAGCGGACTTTTTCAGCAGAAAGAGGGTTCTGGAGTCCGAATGGAGTTTAAACCAAGAGGTTTTTCAGGAAATAATTGACAGGAGGGGAACTCCCCAAATAGACCTGTTTGCATCCCAAGCCAATGCAAAGGTCCCACGTTTTTTCTCCCTCAACAGGCTGGACAAAGCGGAAGGACTGGATGCGCTAGCTCAGTGTTGGTCCTTGCGCTCGTGCTACGCTTTTCCCCTGGTACAAATGATCCCGTTGATTCTCAGAAAATAACAGGGGGAAAGGACGACTCTAATTTTGGTAGCCCCATATTGGCCCAGAAGGCCCTGGTTTTCAGGCCTGTTGGACCTAGCGATAGAGACTCACTGGCTACTACCAGTCAGGAGGGACTTACTGTTTCAGGGTCCCCTTCTACATCCCGAAGCAAGTCATCTAAAGCTGGCGGTCTGGCTACTGAGGAACAAATCCTAAAAAGTAAGGGTTTATCCAAACGTTTAGTTGATACTCTGCTTAGTAGCAGGAAGGAAGTTACCAGGGCCATTTATTTTAAGACCTGGAAGATTTAAAATTTTTGGTGTGAGTCCAAGGATTGTCCTCCTTTTAAATAATTTTTCTGTCCTGGAATTTTTGCAGGATGGGATGGACAAGGGTCTGGCAGCTAGCACCCTGAAAGCTCAGGGAGCTGCACTTTCTGTGTTTCTAGAGAGAAGGTTATCTCTGGATCTCTATATCATTAGGTTTTTAAGGCTTTAGCCAGGGCTAGGCCTTTACCATTTAAGTTTTTTCCCAAGTGGGATTTATCGGTTGTTCTGAGAGGTCTGACAAAAATACCACAAATAGAAGCCTCACTTACATTTTGGATATTGAAGCTGGTTTTGCTGGTAGCAGTCACCTCAGCTAGGCGAGTCAGTGAGCTTCAAGCATTGTCTATTATTGAACCTTTTTTTTTTTTTTTTTATTAAGTTTTTATTGAAAAGTTTTTCATAAACATATACATAAAAAAAAGAGTCGTTCATCAACAGAGAAAATAGGGACATTGCATGAATGTATGATAATACAGGCATAAGACTACATTTACACCACAGCGTAGAACATTTTTTTTAAAGTTGCATAGTAAGACATAAAGTACTGTCTGGCGTATCGCGATCATTTCTAGCAACTGACTCTGCCATTTTCTTCACATATATTCGTGGAGAGGGATAAAATAAACAGATGACGACTTGCAACAGAGAAAAATTAGGTATCAAATAATAAGTAGTAAGTAAGTAGGGGGGGCTAAAGTAAAAGGGGAATGGGGATAAGAACAGGGACGAGATGGACCTCCTAGTTCTGAGCAAGATATGAAGTATTAACAGAGTCAGGGCGTGGCGGGGACCCCTGCTAGCACAAAGTTATCATTAATACATTAGTCAATCAAAAATATAAGCTCACTCCTTGTTCCACTCACTCCAAATCTGCCATTTTTTTATCAAAACTTCTCCTTTGGCCCGTTCTGGAAGCTATTAGAGATTCGTAGACATAATTATTGCGGGTAAAAATGATTACGTCCGACAGGTTAGGGACTGCATTGGACCTCCAGTTCCGGGTGATGAGTGATCTCGCTGCTAGCAACAAATGTGTCACTACAGTACGGAACTGTGGAGGAAAAGAATCAATATTCAAACCCAGAAGGGCCAATTCAGGCCCCGGCCGAGTAAGGAAGCCTGTAATTGAGGAGATACACCTGAATACACTGTTCCAGAAGCTTGTTAAGTGTTTACACCTCCAAAACACGTGCATGATGTTACCCACTTCTCCACAACCCCTCCAGCAAAGAGGAGAATTATCTTGTGAGAATTTGGACATCCTGTATGGCGTAAGGTACCACCGTAAGGAAATCTTCTGGGCAAGTTCCCAGTGGTTGGTGCATTTGGAGGCTCTATAGACAGAATTAAGAGCGACTTGCCACTGCGAATCCGTAAAGGTACTGCCCAAGTCCTCTTCCCATTTTAGGAACGGGGGGGACTTGACAAAGGTGCGTCTGTGCTGGAGTAAGTTGTAGAAAAGGGGAATCCCTTTGGTGGGGGGTCTAGAGGAGGTGAAAAACCTTCAAACAGGGTCTGGGAGATAAATCTTGTGATTATTGACAGATTTTAGGAAATGTGATACTTGGCGGAATTTATACACATCTGCCGAGGAGAGGTTATATGTAGATTGGAGGGACTGGAAAGAAGACAGCCGGCCTTCACCAAATAGGTGAGATACATGAGTAATACCCTTGTTCTTCCAGTCTCTAAGACTAATATTGGGAATCGCACTCACTAGGGTTTCAATGGGGACTGGCACCTCGACCATCACATCCCGGGGGTCGGAAATGCTGCCAAGATCCCTCCAGACCTCCAAGGAGGCCCGAATGGATAAAGGAAGCTGGTGCAAAGGAAGGAGTCTCATCCTGTCCAAGTACAGCAGGGAGACCAGGTCCCTAGTGGGGCTCAGTGACTTTTCAATACTGCACCAGGGGACCACTGGAGGGTCTGTAAACCATGACCTAATTTGGTTTAAGAGGGATGCTCGGTAGCAGTCACGTATGTCCGTGAGACCCATCCCACCCACCGATCTGTGTCTGGTTAGCAATGTCTTGGAACACCTGGGTTTACGGGAGCTCCACACATAGGTCCTGAGTATAGAATTTAAAGATCTAAGATGGGGAGGTTTTATAGGGATAGGGAGTGTGCGAAAAACATATAGAATGTGAGGCAGCAACAGCATCTTAAAGGCAGCAAGACGGCCAGACCAGGAGAGTTCTGCTTTGGACAGGCGAGATGTCTCCTTAGTAAGTTTCTCTATAAGTATTGAGTAATTGGCGTCCGCTAATCCATAGGGGTCTGCTGTGATCTGGAGACCTAGATAAGAAATGCTTTTCTTAGTCCATGTATAGGGGAATGCGCCTTCCAGATAGACCTGGGCGGAGGTTGGGAGGTGCATAGGCAGAATGGTTGACTTGGAGGAGTTGACTTTATAGTAGGAGATATTACTAAAAGACTGTAGAACTTCCTGGACGTGGGGGAGCGAGTTAGACGGGGATGTAATGGATAGAATGATGTCATCAGCAAACAAATTAATCTTGTGATGTGCATCGTGGATAGGGAAACCTGTGATAAGGGGATGGGCTCTAATCTTTTCGGCCAGTGGTTCAATCAGAAGATTGAAGATGGAGGGGGAGATGGGGCACCCCTGGCGTGTCCCATTGGAGATACTAAAAGGTCGGCAGAGGCAGTTAGAAGTAAAGACCTGGGCCGAGGGGTTGGAGTAGAGGGCCAGAATGGCTGACATAATAGGACCCTGGAACCCAAATTTAGTTAGAGTGTGGGACATATAGGTCCAGTGGACCCTGTCGAACGCCTTCTCCGCGTCCAAAGAGAGGAGCAGAGAAGGCGTCCGAGAGGCCAAGCATGCTGCACCACCCCAATTATCCTGCGAGTGGCGTCTGACGCCTGCCTACCCGCAGTGAAGCCGGATTGGTCCGGATTGATTAATGATGGTATGACAGTTAGGAGTCTATGGGCTAAGAGTTTGGCATATAGTTTAACGTCCGTGTTTAAAAGGGATATAGGGCGGAAGTTGGAGGGCACATCAGGAGGTTTGCCAGGTTTGGGGATAGTTACAATATAGGCGGTTAACATCTCAGGTGGGAAGTTTGCAGAGGACATGGCCTGTGAGAACACTGAGTTCAATGTAGGGGCAAGGATCCCACTAAACGTTCTATAATAGTCGTTTGGTAGGCCATCGGGACCGGGTGACTTCCCCAAGGGCATCTTGGAGATCATTTTTTGAATTTCTGCATCTGTAACGGGGTGTTTAGGGCTTGTAGTTGAGTAGGTGACAGGGTAGGGAGGTTTAGATCCACCAGAAATTTCTGAATTCCATGATCTGAGGGCTGCGGGGTGTTGCTATCATCTTTTATGTTGTATAGGGCCGAGTAGTAGTCGGCAAAGGAATTGGCAATGTCTCTCGGGTCGTACATCTTATTATTATTATTAGTTGGGCTACGGATAAAGGGTATTTTTGTACGTGTCCTCTGGTCCTTTAGTCGACGTGCCAGAAATTTGCCCGCCTTATTTCCAGAGGAGTAGTACGTCAGCTTCAGGGCATTGACAAATTTGCTATGGGATTCTAATGCCCCGTACACACCATCACTTTATGTGATGAAAAAAAACGACATTTTCTGTGAAGTAAAAAATTACGTTTTTGAAACTTCAATTTTCAAAGACGAAGTTGCCTACACACCATCGTTTTTTCACAATGTTCTAGCAAAGCGAGGTTACGTTCACCACGTTTTTCCATTGAAGCTCGCTTTATAACTAGCTTCTGGGCATGCGCGGGTGAAAAAACGTTGTTTTAAACAACGTTTTTTACTACACACGGTCAATTTCTGTGAAGTAAAAGTTGACGTTTTGAAAAACGACACATAAAATTGAAGCATGCTTCAATTTTTTTTGGTCGTTTTTTAGAAGACATAAAACAACGTTTTCCCCCACACACGGTCAATTAAAGTGACGTTTTTAAAAACGTCATTTTTTTTCATCACATAAAGTGATGGTGTGTACGGGGCATTAGAGTAGGCGCCTTAGTTCACATCTGAGACTAACCAATTTGTTGGACAGATCCAGAGCAGGTGAGGCCTTGTTCTGCACTTCCAGAGATCTAATCTCTTTCAGGAGAAGGTCAATCTTTAAGGTTCTCTGGCATTTTAAATTTGAGCTAATTTGTAGTAGAATGCCCCTGATAAAGGCCTTGTGGACACACCACAGGACCGACGGATCGAATACCGATCCAGTGTTCAACTCAAAGAATTCTTTCAGATGCTTTGTGATGTTTTTCACCTGGGCCTGTGTCTGAAATACTCCAGCATTGGCCCTCCATATGTAAGCAGGGCTGGGGGTCAACTCCTCCACCATCGAGATAGAGACAGGTGCATGGTCTGACCACGAGATGTCGTGAATAGTGGAGGAGGTGACCGCCCGGAGCAGTGCCCTGTCAACCAGTATCATGTCAATGCGGGAGTAAGAGTTGTGCCTGGTAGAGTGGAAGGAATAATCTTGTTCACTAGAGTGCTGACACCTCCAAACATCATAATAGTCCTCCCTTATGAGGGCAGGATGCAGTGAGGGAAGAGGGCGTTTGGACTTAGAAGTAGTGTCAACATTATAATCAACCGTCATATTATAATCACCACATATAATGACATTACCCCTTTTAACAGTCATCAGCTTTTTAAAGACCTTGTTAACAAACCTGACCTGGTTGACATTTGGGGCATAGAGATTTACGATTGTGTAAGTGCGGTTATTAAATTCCCCCACAAGGGTCACAAATCTACCAGCTGGGTCAGATATCACTTCTCCAAGCTTGAAAGTCACTGAGTCTCTGATGATCGTGATGACCCCCCTATGCTTCCTATTTGGGGCAGAAGCGAAAAACATATGGGGGAAGTTCCTATGTTTGAAGCAAGGGGGTTTGGATGCGAGAAAATGGGATTCTTGTACACACAAGATGTCCGCCTGAAGCTTCTGGGCCTCCTTCCACAATGTCGATCTCTTAGCAGGGTGATTCAACCCGTGGACATTAAAGGAAATTACGTTAAGCACCATGGTAGGGGGGGGTAATGAAGAAACAGTACCTCAGGGTGGAGAGGCTGGCGTAGGATAGATGAAATCCAAGGTGTCGTTTCTGGGGGCAGAGGTCTCGTCACATCCCGGACAGTGGGGTGAAGTCCATCTCTCGGTAAGGGGTGGAGAAAAACAAAAAGATAAATAAAAAGTGAAAATAAACATAGCCACTGGAACCTGTGGCGTTCAAGCAACAAAACAGTTCGATTGAAACAATCATAAGTAGTAAAAAGGGAGATTCAATGTTGAATCCGAGAGCAGGAGTGCTGCTCATTTAACACAGAGGGGGAAACATCAAAGTCAGTAGGTACTTGGTAGCACATTGTTGAAATCGTAACCGAGGCACTTAGGGGGACCTTTTTTTGCCCTTTTTCTTATGGGACACCAGGTGCCATGAATCCTGCGTGGTGACTTTGGAGGTCGAGGGCGGATCACCCTCCACCTGCTCCGGGACAATGTTCCAGGAACGAAGGAGGGCAAGGCCCTCGGAGAGGTTGCTGATCACGGAGGAGTGGTTCTCTCTTGTGACAGTAAGTTTGGCAGGGTAGCCCCATCTGTACACGATGTCGTGGTTGCGCAGGGCCTTAGTAACTGGCAGAAGGGACCTGCGTCTCTGCATTGTAAATTGGGAGAGGTCAGCAAATAATTGGATAGAAGCATACTGAGCGGGCGGATTTTTGTTTTTCCTGAAAGACATCATAAAGCGTTCCTTTATTTGAAAAAAATGAACCCGCATCAGAACATCCCTGGGGATGGTATCAGGGAGATGTGATGGCTTGGGCAGGCGGTGTATTCTGTCAATTGCTAGATCTGTGTCCGACATTTCAGGGACAAGCGACCTCATGAGGTCCTGGGCATATTGCTGCAATTGTTGAGGGAGGACAGATTCAGGGACACCACGGATCTTGACGTTATTCCTCCTGGATCTGTCCTCCAGGTCAGAGACCTTTGCCTTGAGCCATGTCAGTTCATCAGCTTGGTCATTGTGGGCATCCACCAGGGAGTTGTAAGAGGAGGCAAATTCCCCCATCTTATTTTCCACATGATCCACCCTGCCCCCCAGCTCCTGAACATCAGCTTTGAAGCCTCTCATACACTCCATCATGTCGGTGTGGAGGGAGCTGCGGAGGGACACCAACATGTCTTTCAGCAGGGTGTCTGATAGAGGCTTATCAGTGGTGGGGAAAGAGTTAATGGCCTCCGCAAGCTCCCTGGTGTCGTTCAGGGAGTCCTGTGTAATTACTAGCTTCCCGCCGGAGCACTCAGGGGAAAGCCGCAGCTTAGACTTGGCTGGGCTGCGCACCAGCGGTGTGGAAGCCTCCGGGGACCTGTGCGCCTCTCCCGGCTGTAGGTTAGGGCTTGT
Source organism: Rana temporaria (assembly GCF_905171775.1). Lineage (NCBI taxonomy): Eukaryota > Metazoa > Chordata > Amphibia > Anura > Ranidae > Rana > Rana temporaria. The sequence continues at coordinate 227,860,625 of NC_053493.1, forward strand.
CGGGGCAGAGCTGGAGCCGCTGGAGGAGGAGGACGGCGAGGCGCCGTCGGCGCCATCTTGGGCCGGGCCGCGTGGGGTCGGAGGAAAGAAATGGGAAAGTTTCTGTACCTGCGGCGAAGTTTTTCGTTTGCGGGCCATCCCGGGAGACTGGGCGATCCGGTGTAGCTTTCCTGGTGGGTTAGGGTCGTTGTCGGTGCGTTGATTTCCCTACGATTGGCACGGAGCTCTCTGCCTAGACGTCCATGCAGAAGCCCGGTAGCCACGCCCCCTATATTGAACCTTTTTTGACCATCTTCCCAGATAGGGTTGTTTTGAGGACAGATCTGGGTTTCCTACCAAAGGTGGCATCAGCATTCCATAGAACACAAGAGATAGTTCTACCTACATTCTGTCCAGCTCCATCTGGTCCGAAAGAGAGGGACTTTCATACCTTGGATGTGAGAAGATGTTTAGTACACTATCTAGAGATCACAAGTGAGTTTAGGAAGGCCAATTCTCTTTTTGTGTTGATCTCGGAAGGGCTATGGAGCCTCTAAGAACACCTTGGCTAGGTGGCTTTGTATGGCTATTCATGAAGCTTACACCGGGGTGGTGGCTCATTCAACAAGGGCAGTGGCAACATCCTGGGCAGAACGAGCTGGGGCTTTACCAGAGCATATCTGCAAAGCAGCCACGTGGACGAGTTTCTCCACCTTCACTCGTCACTACAGAATGGATTTGCTCGCAGCAGCGGAGCAATCTTTTGGCAGGAAGGTCCTACAAGCGGTGGTCCCACCCTAAAGTAAGTACTAGGTTATCGTCTCCAAGTGCTGTCCTGAAAGACGAGGTGAGAGAACCTTAGACTTACCGGTAACGGTATTTCTATAAATCTTTCAGGACAGCACCGATAACCCTCCCTTTGTATTATAAAGGCTAATGTATAAATGCTAATGTGTATAGTTGCTATGTTCTGCTTATCTAATTTCAGCATGGCCGGAGGTACTCGTTAACAACTGAGGTCAAGGTGGAAGTGGGCGGAATTTAAAGCAACGACTGCAGTGTTTCCTGGGAAGTGGGTGGAGCTGCGCTCTCTCCAAGTGCTGTCCTGAAAGACTCATAGAAATACCCTTACCGGTAAGTCTAACGTTTTTTTTCACTTTAAGCATCATTAACCGCTTAATGACCGCCGCATGTACATATACGTTGGCAGAATGGCACGGACAGGCAGAACGACGTGCCCGCACTTCGCTGCCTAGACGTGGGTCGGGGGTCCAGTCGGGACCCCCCGCGGTACATGCGACGGTCGGAAATCGTCGGGGAGCGATCCGGGAGGAGGGGGCGGCTATTCATTTCTAGCCGCCCCCTCGCGATCGCTCCCCAGAGCTGAAGAATGGGGAGAGCCGTATGTAAACACGGCTTCCCCGCGCTTCACTGTGGCGGCTGCATCGATTGTGTCATCCCTTTTATAGGGAGACACAATCGATGATGTCAGACCTACAGCCACACCCCCCCTACAGTTGTAAACACACACTAGGTGAAACATAACTCCTTCAGCGCCCCCTGTGGTTAATTCCAAACTGCAACTGTCATTTTCACAATAAACAATGCAATTTATTTTTTTGTTTACAAAAGTTTATTGAGTAGCATATTGTAGTACAAGCATAGGTAAAAATATAAAGTACAACATTTTTCGGAGGTATACAAATATTAAAGCAACATGTGAACAATCTTGCATTGAATATTCCTGAGTACACTCAAAATGATCATGATAACATTATTTTAGAAATTGAGGGTATATCACAATATTGGAAGCAACCACAGAGAATTACCAGTACGACCACTTGTCTTCAAAGATGTGAAGGCTATCGTTAATTGTGTGAAATATTCTCTCTGAAAGCTTCAATAGCTCCATTCTATCAAGAACCTGTGACCATACTAATTCCTCAGACCTCCAGTTAAGAGCTATCATCCATTGCACTGAGCTACAAAGTGAGTGGAGGAGTCTGGTGCATGGGGGTGGGATGTTTGGGGCATTACCATATAGGAGGCAGATTTGTGGCGTGAGGGCAATCTTGTGTTTGGAAGAGGTTTCAATTCTGCGAGCTGCTTCCAGCCATATATGTGAGAGACCTGGGCAGCTCCAGAATGTGTGGAGTAAAGTACCGTCTGTTTGGCAGCCCCTGAAGCAGTTAGGGGATACTGATGGGTAGAAGGTATGGATTTTTGATGGTGTGAGATACCACCTTGTAAATAGCTTTGTGGGTGTCTCTCTAAAGGATACCGCTTTATTGCTTTTACGGAGGTTTTCCGACATGGAGTGCCAAGTGTCAGGCGAGAGGGTGAAATCGAATTCTGTTTCCCATTGGATCATGGGATGTGATTTTTCTGGGGCAGAGAAGTCATTAAGGAAATTATAGAGTTTAGAGATCATGCCTTTGTCTCTGGATGTAGATTTACATATTCTCTCGAATATCGTGATATTAGGATTTGTGGAAAGTGAGAAGTGCGAGCGAAAAAAAGATTTGATCAGCAGATATCTTTCAGATTCTGAAGAGGGGAAGTTATAATCCTTTTGGAAGGAATCAAAAGATCTAAAGGACCATTTAGACTGCAGCGAACCCAGAGATGTTAGTCCCCTATCAATCCAGGCGGAAAACAGATGACTGTTTGTGTATGCAAGGGGTAATCTAGGGTCACCTAAAAATGATGTGAGTGGAGAGACTTCTGAAGCCAGTGAAAAAATGTCTCTGGAGGTTTGCCAGAGTTTGAAGGCATGAGCTACTATAATATTGCGTTTAATTAGGTCTCGGTAAAGAACATATTTGGACCAAAGAATTCCCTGTAGGTGCAACGGTTGTATGGATGAGGTCTCAAAGCTAATCCAGGGGATATTTTTAGCTGGGGAGAACCATTGGGAAATCTGGGAGAGACGTGCGGCTAGGAAATATTTCCATAAGTTGGGAAGACCCAAACCACCCTTGGATTGAGATCTATATTGTAAAGCGTAGCTGTATCTCGGTTTTTTGTCTGCCCATATAAATTTGTTAATGCTTCTCTGTAGTGCTTCGAGTTTAGATTTAGGGACATTAATTGGTATGGTACGAAAATAATATAATAATTTGGGGAGTATATTCATCTTAATTGCACAAACTTTGCCCAAAAATGAAATATGATATTTGGACCAGGTATTCAGGAGGGTGGTAATACGTGCGAACAAGGGGGTGTAGTTGGCCTTAAAGAGACCATTATGAAGTGGGGTGATGTTGACACCTAAATATTTGATTGAGGATGAAATCCATGTGAAGGGGAAATTGGTTTGGAGAAGAGTGAGTGAGTCTGGGGGGATGTTGATAGGTAGAGCGGAGCACTTGCTTAGATTGATTTTGAGTCCGGATACTTTGTGGAAGAGTTCTAGAACTTTAAGTAGTATGGGTAGGGAGGTATGGGGATTTGTAATATATATCAGTGCATCGTCAGCATACAGACTAATTTTATATTCCTGATGCTCTTTAGAATAGCCCTTTATGTCTGGGTTAGCTCTAATAGCTTGGGCAAGTGGCTCCATAGCTAGGGCGAAGAGGAGTGGGGATAATGGGCAGCCCTGTCTTGTTCCTCTGCCCAAGGGGAAGAAGTCAGAGTTGATACCAGGTAAACGGATGCGTGTTTGTGGGGAGCTATAAAGAGCGTTAAACCCCTGCAAAAATGCTCCAGAGATTCCAAATCTGGGTAGTAAATAATTTAGGTAAGTCCAGCTGACGCTGTCGAACGCCTTGTGAATATCAAGGCTAAGGAGACATGTTTGGCGAGCATGAAGATTTGCATCCTGGATAATGTTGGTAACAAGCCTGATATTATCTGTGATCTGCCTATTGGGGATGAAACCTGATTGGTCTATGTGCACTAATGGGGAAATCACCCTAGCAAGTCTATCTGCCAGGATTCTGCCAAAGATCTTGAGATCATTATTTAGGACCGAAATTGGTCGGAAATTTTGGGGGAGTGAATGGTCCTTATTGGGTTTGGGGATAAGGGAAAGGTTGGCCAATAGCATTTCCTTTGGGAAGGAGTTACCTTCTAGTATGTGATTGAATAGGTTTTTTAAATGAGGGGCAAGAAGGGGGGCGTATTTTTTATAGTACAAGGAAGTGTAACCATCAGGGCCAGGCGCTGTAGAGGATTTAAGAGATTTAATGATAGATGTGACTTCCTCAACAGTACATGGGGAATTGAGAGAGTCTAAGCTTTCTTGTTTTAGGGAAGGGAGATTGAGGCTGTCCAGCCATGATTTGGCGGCTAAACCAGGGGGAGTGTTGGGATCTGACATAAGGTCCCTATAAAAGGAGGTGAATATTTCCATTACTTTTTGCGGGTGGGAGATTAAGTTACCATTATTGTTTCTAAGTTTATATGTATGGGTGGGGTTACTGTCTTCTTTGAGTTTCCTTGCGAACATTGCTGAGTGAGAGTTACAATGTAGCATATATTTAGCTTTGGAAAATCTAAGCGATTTTTCTACATTGGCGGAGAGGAGTAAATCTAGGGATTTTCGTGTATCTTGTATTTGTTGAGTGATAATAGGATTAACATTGTGATGTAATTTAATGTATAGATGGTGGAGTTCATTGGTAAGACGTTTAATGTCTGCCTGTCTTTCTTTGTTTTTCGATGCTGCTAAACTAATAATATGGCCTCGCAGGACCGCTTTATGAGCGACCCATATTGAGGTGGGAGGGGTTTCATCATTGATGTTGTCTGAGAAATAGTTTTCTATGTGTGTGGAAATAGTAGACTTGCAAGAGGAGTTGGTTAGAAGAGAGTCATTGAGGCGCCAGTTGAATGGGGAGGGGGCTAAGCCAATATATGAGGTGGTGAAAGTACAGATATTATGATCTGACCATGGGCAGGGATGAATTTGAGCCTGTGTAGAGTTGGCAAGGAGAATGGGGGTAGAGAATAGGTAGTCAAGCCTGGCGTAACAGTTGTGCGGGTGTGAATAATGGGTATAGGCCCTGATACCAGTGTTATGAGCTCTCCAGGTGTCTAGTAGTTGTGTTTTGTTAATCAGACGATTAATGGTTTTAGAAAATGATTTCGTATGTGGGGATACATTACTCCTATCGAGGAATGGGTGAGCAGCCAGATTAAAATCTCCACCTATCAATATGTGTGGTGAGTGGTATCTATCTAGGGTCTCAAAAAAATTGAGAAAAAAGGATGTGTGTGTATCATTCGGGGCGTAAACAGATGCTATGGTGATCTCCCTGTTATTGATAGTTCCCTTGAGTATGATAAATCTACTCTCAGGATCTCTAAATACGTGCTGTATATCAAAGATTATTGAGTTGCGAATAAAAATGGCGACGCCCCTAGTTTTGTTATTATATGTGGTAAAATATGTCTGATTGTAGGATTTGTGGAAATATTTGGGGTGATTAGAGGATGCAAAGTGAGTCTCCTGGAGAAGAATAATGTCAGCCCCTAGCTTTTTGTATTGTTGAAAAGCCTTTTTGCGTTTGTTGGGGGAATTAAATCCATTAGTATTGTGTGAGAGAAATCTAAGACCCATGACTGGATTTAAAGTAGACTATCAGCAGAACAACAGATAAGAAAAGAATCTGCCGGTATAGAAATATTTCAGATTGTGTCAAGTAGACATGTATTGAATCAGTCTTTCTATTGGTGTGGCGTAGGCAAAGTAAACCCAAGAAGTGTTTATATGGAGTCAGTGTAATTGTTGCACACATTGGTTTGTAGAAAGCATAAATATATAAAACATGTTGGTTGCGTATACCTATAGGTGAGGAGGAACAAAAATACTTATACTCTATGCTCGTAAGAAACACATTCAACTTTTTAAATAGAGAATAATAGGAGATAGCACTCGTGGTGCCATCCAGGAATATCATGACAGGTGGAGGCCCATCTAGCCTGGATGAATAAAGTATCAATGAAGAAAAAAAAATAAACGAGAAAAACAATATGAAGGACAACAAGAAAAAAAAGTCCTTTTCCCGCGTCAGGCCTAGCCAGACCATCAGTGATGGAAGTCTAGGCGAGGACCGAGGCAGGGGTGGGGTCAATCCAGCGGCGGTGGACGCACCCGGTCAAAGAAGGCAATTTAAACTGCAAAGAATCATCAAATTAGTGCATGCCTGTTAGCAACGTAGAACAATAACATATAACATTATTAAGGCTAAAGAATATGGCCTGTAAAGCAAACAACATCATCATGGTAATTGCATGAGATCAAATGATGGGTATGAACCTGTGGGCAATATCCCAGATTGACCAGCAGGGGGGGGGAGACACACATGAAGCACATGAAAATGCAACACAGAGAATGGGGATCAGGACAGGAAAGTCTAGGGAGTCCATCCTTTTACTGTAGAATCCAAATGTGGTATTAAATTCCGATCAACCTGGGTGTTAGGGTATAGCGAAGAATCATACTGAAGGAGTAGGCACCTGGTATGTAAAAAAGATTATAGTGCAGATAATACAGAGACTTGAAGTGTCCAATAACTATTTATGGGAGCTGGTAGTGTATTTCGATGAGCTGTATAAGTGACTTCCCAGCCTAGATGTTTAGAAGCCTCTGACAGGTAAGATGCAAATAGGGCAGACAGTGCAATGACTTGAAGTGTTCCCTTATCATACCTAGCAGCTGGTAATATGCTTCGCTGAGCTTCAGTGAGCTGTGTCAGAGAATTTCCAGTCCATATATTGAGACTTAACTAGGTGATGCCATATGTCAGCATAATCATGGGGGTTAGACATTTGTAAATCTGTGATGTCTCACCCACTCCCGCCCAATCCGCACAGAGCCATCAATTCAAAGTAGTCTGCATTCCATGCAGAGAGAGGTCGAATCTCAGGAGTAAACAATTTAGAAAGTACAGTCATACCTTTAGAACAGGTGGTATGATAACATGAAGCATCCATTCAAATTAACATGGGCTAGTTCTGATGGGGATTGAAGAGTCTCCTTTGATCTCTCTGGCTGCGCCTGTTGGAAGGGGTAGACCAAATAGGTGAGGGCCTTGGAGTGGAAGGGAGCCGTGGGTGAGGTTCAGGGGGCAAGAGGCCCAGCTTGATTAGGAGTTCCTTTCCTTCTATTACATTATAAACTGTGTACGTGGATCCGTTGTGGGGGATAGTTAGTTTGAAGGGGAATCCCCATCTGTACTTTATCCTAGCAGATTGTAGGACCGAGGTAACCTCCTTCATCCTGCGTCTTCTGTCTAATGTAGCAGGGGAGATGTCTGGGTAGATTTGTATGCGTTTCCCTTCAAAGGAAATGTTGGGGGAATTCCTGGAAGCACGCATGATGTCTTCTTTTACAAGGAAGTCCTTCATGCACATAATAATGTCTCTAGGGGGATTTTCAGGGGGGGGTTTGGGACGGAGGGCTCTGTGTATCCTATCGCAGGCAAATGCAGAAATCTGCTTTTCTGGTAGGAGACCATGAAATACTTTGGACACTGCTGGTAATAGATCTGTAGTAGATTCTGGAATACCACGTATTCTTATGTTCTGGCGGCGATTGCGATTGTCCAAATCCTCGACCTGGGCCTGCATGAACGCAAAGTTATCAGCTAAATTTTCATAGTCCTTTCTCAGGTCGTTATGTGCCAGGGAGAGTTCGTCATGCTTTGTCTCTAGGAGATCCGTGCGGCCCCCTATGCTGGCTATCTCATGGGACAATGCAGCGGTGGATTTGTGTACCTCCCTCTCAATTTTATCTACCAGCTTATCAAAAATGTGTGAGAGACTCTCATCCAAGTCAGCCTTAGAGAGAGGGGAGTTGTACTCACGGTTTTCCAAACTTTTGGGAGGCTGTGAGACGAGTTCATCCTCTCCCCACACGCTGCTGCCGGCGCCATTTTGGGATTTCTTCCCTGATCTTTGCTCCATGTCCAGGAGGAAGTATGTCAGCGAATGCTGCTGGTTTCGATTTTTTTTTTTTGGTTGCCAGGCATGCACCCCGCTTTCCCACAGGGGTGCTGATGGTTTTTTTCTTAAAACGAGGGTTGTGGCCCTGGGGAAACGGCTTCTGAGTGACCGGGTGTGGCGGAGCTGTGACTAGGCACGTCCCATCAGCGTCGCGCCGCGCATGCGCCCCCCTAAACAATGCAATTTAAATGCTGTGAAAATGACAATGGTCCCAAAAATGTGTCAAAAGTGTCCGCCATAATGTCGCAGTCATGATAAAAAAAATAGCTGATCGCCGCCATTAGTAGTAAAAAAAAATTTTTTTTTTATAAAAATGCAATAAAACTATCCCATATTTTGTAAACGCTATATATTTTGCGCAAACCAACCGATAAACGCTTATTGTTTTTTTTTTTTTTTTTTTTATTTATTTTTTTTTACCAAAAATATGAAGAAGAATACGTATCTACCTAAACTGAGGAATTTTTTTTTTTTTTTATATATATATATATTTTTTGGGGGGTATTTATTATAGAAAAAAGTAAAAAATATTGCATTTTTTTTCAAAATTGTTGCTCTATTTTTGTTTTATAGCACAAAAAATAAAAACCGCACAGGTGATCAAATACCACCAAAAGAAAGCTCTATTTGTGGGAAGAAAAGGACGCAAAATGTTGTTTCAGTACAACATTGCGTGACCGCGCAATTACCAGTTAAAGCGGCACAGTGCCAAATTGTAAAAACACCTCTGGGCATTTAGCTGCATATTGGTCCGGGGCTTAAGTGGTTAAAATCACTGCTCCAGAAAAAAACACCGGTTTTTAAAACTTTTTTTTTTTTTTTTTTTTTTTTTCTTTGATACATGTTCCCTGTGGCAAGACCCAGGTTCTCAAACCTGTTTTACGTCAATAACTTGCATATTAGGCTTTAAAATTAGCACTTTTGAATTTGAATGTTCGAGTCCCATAGACGTCAATGGGGTTCTAAATGTTCGCGTGAACGGTTGGGCCGTTTGAAGGTTCTGGTGCGAACCGAATGGGGGGGTGTTCGGCTCATCCCTAATTGTGGCCTATATGGGGATAAAGACTACTATAGTTTAGACTGACATTTTAGTATTTTGTCTTGTGTTTTGTCTTGCAGAAAGAATGGATCCATTCAAAGATAAAGTTTTTCTGATTGAGTTCATAGATAGGTACAGGGAGCTGCCCGCTCTGTGGGAGACAAAGAACCCAATGCATAAGAAAAATGGGGCAAGGACGGCAGCGCTGGAGATCCTGCTCCAATTTGTGCATTCACGGATTCCCCGAGCAACCCTTGGTCAGCTGAATACTAAACTTGGGACCTTGAGAGGCACATACAGAAAGGATCGCGTGAAGGTCCTGAAATCACAGAGGTCAAGAGCAGCAGCAGAGGATGTATATGTCCCAAGGTTGTGGTACTACAACAGATTGACCTTTCTAAATGACCATCTTGATGTGAGGTCATCACTTTCTAGCCCTCCCTGCAGCCAAGCTGAGCCTTCTCTGGAGCAAGAAGAGCCTGACATCCTTGAAGAACCTGATGTGGACTTCTGGAGCCCGGTATAGTATTTTCAAAATATTTATTGTGATAAAATTAATGATGTAAAATAGATGTTGATATGGAAAAAAAAAATTTTGATCAAAAGGTGTTTTACATATCCATAGACAGTAGTGGCCCAAACGGTTTGGGAGAAGAATGAAAAATGCTGGGGTCAGAATGATAGTCTTTTCTATTTCTTAACATTCAATTTGCAACAGTCATGAACTGAAAATTGTGTGTGATTGATGAAACAAAAACTAAAACCCTTTTTTTTTTTTATACACAGGATGACAGCCAGGAGGAGGCAGGGCCCAGTGGCCGACAGGAGGTGGCCGGGCCAAGTGGCAGAACAAGAACAACATGTCAGGTGCCTCCCATCCACCTTCCAACAAGGACCAGGAGGGATAGGAATTTGAGTGATGCAGCAATGGCCCTGATTAGAGAGGCACATGCCACCCTTCAAGAGCCAGTCACCACTGAAGAGGCTTATTCCGCCCTAGTTGGTGCAAAAATGAACCAGATGGCGATGGACCAATGCCTCCTATGTGAGCCCCTGCTTCTAAGCTTACTAAATAAGGGGTTGATGGGGACAATTACCCCAAATACTGCCATTTGTGAGGTCGCCAATTCTCCTCCTCCTCCTCCTCCTCCTCCTCCTCCTCCTCCTCCTCCTCCTCCTCCTCCTCCTCCTGACACAAGCACACCTCCAGAGGTACAGGCTTCAGGGAAGGCTACCAAGAAGACTAGAAAGTGATGGCCTTGCTTCAATGTAGTCTGACAGAAGGCAGGCTGTTGTAGTACCACAGACTTGGGACATATATATCATCTGCTGCTGTTCCTGACCTCTGGGAGTCCAGGACCAGATTGTGCTCCCAACTGTATGTGGTTTTCAAGGTCCCAATTTTAGTGTCCACACAGTGTGCCCTGGGGTCCCAAGGGTGCGCAAATTGCAGCAGGTTCTCCAGCGCTGCCTTCTATTTATTTTCTTATATACCATAATAAATGGAATTTATTTTTACAGTTAATACTTGCCTATGTGTTTATTAAACTAAACAATATAGTCTAATTAAAAAGGGACAGATGACACCAAAGAATCTCCTTGAAGGTAAACAAAATACAAGATAATAATGTTTTTATTCTGGTAACTTGACACAACAAAATTCAAAATCACATCATGGAGATCACTAGAAATTCATAAAAAAAAAGCAGATCTGGATTCAAAATGATACAAAACAATATATGTATTAAGGAGATCTTGCGCTAATATATAAATATTCATGAGATCATCATTAAAAATGTTGCAAAAAGTTAGTCAGAACTTTGTGTGACTATCAGCAGCAAAACAAGTAAATTATTGTACCATTTATAAAGAAGATTTTAATGTGCAGCATTTAAACGATGCAATAAATTGCAGCGTGAAGAATGTGCTAGCTCCATTATGAACGCTAGTTTTACCAAAAGGAGCGCTCCCTTCTCATACTTGATTCAGAGCATGTGCGTTTTTTTAAGACTTGGAAAAGCATACAAACGACTGTTTTTCTCGTCGGGGAAACAATCCGCCGGGAATCCTGATGAAAAAATAGAGAGCAGGATCTCTAATTTTCCAGGGCAGTTTTCTCGTCGGGAACTGTAGGGGAGCATACACAAGTCAGGTTTTCCCATCAAGAAGCTGTCATGGCAGTTTTCCCGATGGGGAAAACCGGTTTTGTGTACAAGGCTTTACTGACTCTGCTATAAGAGAAGTGCTTATGCACTTCTCTTTTACTGTACCGGCAGGAAGATCAATGTGCCAGGGCTATATATATATATATATATATATATATATATATATATATATATATATATATATATATATATATATATATATATATATATATATATATATATATATATATATATATATATATATATATATATATATATATATATATATATATATATATATATATATATATATATATATATATATATATATATATATATATATATATATAATATGTAGACACACACATGTGTGTTTGAGCTTTGGGGTGCACACCCTAATGCAATAGGCTGTGCACACCTATGCTCTACCGCTATATTGGAAAGTGTATGAGCAGAGTGTTGGTGCTCTGGCTAGAACTTTCACTGCACATCCATGAGAAACAAAAGCTGGCAACTCGATAGCTTCTTGATGAGAAAATATATTGTTGCACTACAGCAATAGCAAATTCCAAAAGATACTAATGTGTTTCAGTCAAAGCCTTCCTTGTAGTGTACAAAGATAAAATTATATTTACTGTATATAATAATACAACCCCTCTGAGAAATGGGGCAGTTTAATCTTAATAAAAAAATCATCAACTCAATTGATAACACTTGGAGATAAACATACTGAGAAGAAAGGTCATGTGGGTTGCAGAACACTCAAATAGTGATATTAACCCGTTGTGGAAATTTTTGTTGATGTATGTTGTCGGATGTCCCCCAGTGTCGGTTTTGCTGTAATACGCTCATGTGAGCGTATTCACACATACAGACATTGGCCAAAGAACGTTGGCCGCGAAAACCTTCCTGTGGGCACGGCAGATGTGTTTGCTCTTTAAGACCCCTTTCACACTGAGGAGTTTTTCAGACGGTATAGCGCTGTTATACCACCTGAAAAACTCCTGCCCAGCAACCTCAATGTGAAAGCCGGACACACATTGGGAAACTGCGGTAATACCGCCCGCAATGCGCCTCTCCAGAGGTGCATTACAGGCAGTATTAACCCTTTATCGGCCGCTAGAGGGGGTTAATACCACACCGCTAGCGGCCGAATCCCGCGGCAATTCCGCCACTGCGCCTCCCGCCCCAGTGTGAAAGGGGTTCATTTATGCCTCACCAAGAGACTGGCCATTTCATGGCAACTGCATCTATGGCTCCGAGCAAACATATCTGCCTACATGGAAACTATAGCATAACTATACGAAAATGATGGCCCACTGAGCCATGATAGAGCATGGTTTGCGTTTATTGTAAGCAGTGAGTTGGTGTGCACACGGTTCAGAGCCATCTTTGTAGTGTTCAAATTGTGAGACATTCTTTGTCTCACAGACAGTATGCCACATGGCTCTGCACGTGACCGTTGACCGCCCGGATAGCGGAGAAGACCCGTCAGGATAGCGGAAGAAGAAGCCCCCCCGCCGAAGACGCCGGAGGAAACCCGCCAGGGGGTGGGGGCTTTTTTAAAAGCGACCCCTCCCGGCGGTGGAAGAGAACCAGACGGCGGCCCCCACCAACCCGAAGACGTCAAAGAAGAAGCTCCCCCTGGTAAAAGAGCTAATAAAGAAGACAGGGGGGGCCTCCGGAGCAGACTAATAAAATATTTTAATACCCTGTGTGGTTTATTTGTGTTTTTACCACTTTTCTTGCAGGTGAATGGGTAGGGGTACGATGTACCCCATACTCATTCACTTAGGGTGGGGGGCCGGTATCTGGGGGCCCCCTTATTAAAGGGGGCTCCCAGATTCCGATAAGCCTCCCGCCCGCATACCCCGACAACCAACGGCCAGGGTTGTCGGGAAGGGGCCCTGTCCTCATCAACATGGGGACAGGGTGCTCTGAGGTGGGGGGGCCGCAGTGCGCCCCCCTGCCCCAGAGCACCCAACCCCCCCATGTTGAGGGCATGCAGCCTGGTACGGCTCAGGAGGGGGGGGGGCGCTCGTCCCCACTCCCTTCCTGGCTGGCCGGGTAGCGTGCTTTGGATACGGGTCTGGTATGGATTGTAGGGGGACCCCCTACGCCGTTTTTTTTCGGCGTAGGGGGGCTCTCCTTACAACCCATAACAGACCAGTATGCTCCTGAGGGGGGAACCCATGCCGGATTTTTATTTAAAATCCGGCGGGGACTTCCCCCTCAGGATTCATAACAAACGCCGCACACGTGTAGAATTGGCGGGAATCCAAGTCGGATCTCCCGTCGCTTCTATGACGCGCTTGCTGGGATGTGCTGTCACTATTCCAGTGAGTGCGAGATCTCGGCACCATGTCGCCGAGAATCAGCGCGATGCTGTCGTGCTAAAAACACAATATCACAAACACCTACTGTACATGTCAGGGCCATCTTAATAGCATCATGGGCCCCTGGGCAAAGTAATGCTTTGGGGCCTCTCCAAGGTTGCCCCAATTTACGCACCTACTCTCAAGAATGGAAGTACAATATTTCTACTTGACAGCATGTCGTTTGTCACCAGATTCAGCGTGTCACTTGCCACCATCACCTGTCAACAAATTCAGCGTGTCAATTGCCACCCGTCCCCTGCCACCAGATTCAACGTGTCACTTGCCACCAAATTCAGTGTGTCAATTGTCACCCAGTCCCCTGCCACCAAATTCAGCGTGTCACTTGCCACCATCACCTGCCACCAAATTCCGCATGTCACTTGCCACCTGTCACCCGATTCAGCGTGTAACTTTCCACCAAATTCAGTGTGTCACTTGCCACCATCACCTGAATCAGTGTGTCACTTGCCAATCGTCACCAGATTCAGCATGTCAATTGCCACCCGTCCCCTGCCACCAGATTCAGCTTGTCACTTGCCACCAAATTCAGCGTTTCACTTGCCACCGTCACCTGATTCAGCGTGTCACTTGCCACCGTGCCCTGTCACCAGATTCAGCGTGTCACTTGCCACTGTCACCAAATTCAGTGTGTCACTTGAAAATAGTGGATAGGATAATACCGCGCTACCAAAGAGAAGGGAGGGGAAGGATAAAGAAAAGGGGGAGGGGAAGAGAAAGATAGAAAGGGAATACTGCTGCAACACTGAAGGTGTATCAAACCCAAAAAATGTTGTAATAAGTAGTGCTGCGCTGTTTGATAGGGTAGATGAATTAAAGAAAAGACAGTTGCTATAACTGATATGTGAACATCAAAAAATATTACTCGCTGATATTAGTGATACAAATGACATCCAATCAAAAATAGATAGGTAGATTTAGTAAGAGTTAGGCCGACTTATCAGTAGATAAGCCGACCTAACTCAGAATCTAAGCCGACTTATGTTTAAGCGTATGCTCAAACAGAGATACGCTTAAACATATCTAAGATACGACGGCTTGCGCCGCCCTATCTTAGATTGCAATATATTGGATGGCCGCTAGGTGGCGCTTTCATTGCGGTCGGAGTAGAATATGTAAATGAGGAGATACGCCGATTCACGAACGTACACCCGACCGACGCAGTACTTTTACGCCGTTTGCGTAAGAGGCCGCATAAAGTTAGAGCTAGGCCCTATTGGAATAGTAATGTCAAGTATGGCCGCCGTTCCCGCGTCGAAATTCGAATTTTTTTATGTCGTTTGCGCAAGTTGTCCGTGAATCGGGATTTATGTCGTTTACGTCCACGTCAAAATCAATAGGCCCGTGCGGCCTACTTAGCCGCAATGCACACTGGGAAATGTAGGCGCCTGGGCAATGCGCAGTTCGAAAAAACGTAAAAAACGTGAGGTCAAGCCTCATTGACATAAACACGCCCCCCTCAAACACATTTGAATTAGGCGCCCTTATGCCCGCCCGCTTTAGGCTACGCCGCCGTAAGATAGCAGGCAAGTACATTGTGAATCATGTACTTGCCTAGCTGACTTACGGCGGCGTAGCCTAAACACGCTAAGCTACGCTGCCGCAAGTTTGCTCCATTGTACCTGAATCTAGCTAAATGTGCTCAGTGATATTGAAGCATGCACTGCTATATAGTAGCAAAACTAAAGCATCACACATAAGTGATAATAAAAAATCGCATCAGTGTCAATGCAGAAAAACAGCTGTTTAAAATATCAAAGGATCAATCAACAAGAAATATTCAGAAATATTCAGCGTGAAGGTGGTGCAGAGAAGGAATTCCAATATCCTTTTGAATTTTTTTAAATTATAGCCAACGGTGTTCCAGTTGTTTCAGAATGTAGTGTGTCCCAGGGAACTGTAATCTCTCTCTGTGGATAAAGTCCCCTTCAGGAGTCACGTCCAATGGACAACAAGGACCCTCACCCAGGGAGGTAAAAAGCGCCAATAGTGCAGTATCGTTTAAAAGTTTTTAATAATAAAAAAAGGAATACATTATGGTACTCACATGGATGCAATAAAAAAAGGCATAAAAAAAAAAGTTTGCAGGCGTCACCTCCGTTACCTCTTAGTGGACTCTGAAGAAGTCACATGTTGTGACGAATACACGTAAGAGTCCAGAGTCCACTTAGAGGTACCGGAGGTGACGCTTGCGAACTCGCCACTTGTTATTATGCCTGTTTTTATTGCATCCATGTGAGTACCATAATGTATACCTTTTTTATTAAAAACTTTTAAACGATACTGCACTATTGGCGCTTTTTACCTCCCTGGGTGAGGGCTTTATCCACAGAGAGAGATTACATTTCACTGTGACACACTACATTCTGAAACGACTGGAACATCGTTGGCTATAGTATACATGCTGTTACCTTACAGCAGTAAGGTAAGTGGACACCATCACTAAAACTTCAAAAGGATATTGGAATTCCTTCTCTGCACCACCTTGACGCTGAATATTTCGGCATACGCACCAGCACTTTATTGTTGATTGTTCCTTTGATATTTTTGTAGCGCCCCCTTACTTTCAGTATGGGCACTACGCTAAAGTTAGTGGGGAATGGGAGAGTTATTTTGCTCCCATTCGCAAATTACTAAATTGGGACTTCTGTCATTCCAGAAAAAGTCCACTGGGTCAGTCTGTGCTCCAGGGATGCGGTACCATCCCTGGCCAGCAGTTGGCACCAGAGAGGTTCTGGCAGAGCAAGTTATCCCCAGCAGCCAATCAGAGGAGTTTTCCCTTGCGGGGCATGCTGGGGTAGAGTATATCTGTGACAGGTGTCATGTGCTCAAAAATCTTTGCGGTTCCAGGTGCGGCATCCACCTTCAGGGTGTGCGCATCCATGGACCCTGCCGGCGTGGCCCACCTGGCCAAAGCTGCAGGCTACACAGAGATTCATCCGGAGGTAAAGAAGGGACTCCAGTGACTTGCTGGGTCCCCAGTTCTATTGAGAGGATCCCAGGCTGGGTGCCATTCGATTGGGGGGTCGGCTTGAGGCAGGTTGTCCAACAGGGCTTGAACAAACCAATCGGGGATCTGGTGACTGGAATGCTGACAGGTACGCTTTGCTGTCATCCGGTGACCTATTCTAAAAACCTACTGGGAGGATTCGCTCCGTTCACCTATTTAGCTTGCTTAAAGTATTAGGCCTGTGGCAGAGGCCCTAGAGCCGGGTCTGTGAGAGAGGCCTGTTCCTCCCAGCAATCCAAAGTGACGCCTCGGCTGCCAGGCTTGTGAGAGGGGTCTGTCCGGGGGCACTTCACCCACTCTGGCTAGAGTGGCGACGAAATGATCTCATTAGTACTGAGAGCAGGACTGCTCTCTTCATATCCAAGGCCTGATACTAAAGTTGTCCTTATGCTTCATCAACCTTTCCTATCTTATCTCATGTTGATGTTGGCCATGTTGGGCCTTGGAATGAAGCATTGAAGAAAAACCAATTGATGACGGGACCTTCGCTCATTGCCTCAACTCACTAATATCACCCCTAGATAATCTACAAGGTAACTCAATACACTGATCCCACAAACAACCAGTGGCTCCTTTGGGGGTGGCGCTACATTTTAAACAGCATTTGTTTTTGTTTTTTTTTGCTGTTTTTCTGCATGGACACTGATGCGATTTTTTTTTTTTTATTATTATTATCACTTATGTGTGTTGCTTTAGTTTTGCTACTATATAGCCGTGCATGCTTCAATATCACTGAGCACTTTGGGGAGGAAGAAGAAAGGGGGAGGAAGAAGAAGGGGGGGAGAGAAGGAAAGTGGGGGGAAAAAAAGGAGGAGAGAGGAGGGGGGGAGAAGGGAGGGTGGGGAGGAGGGGGAGAAGGGAGGGTGGGGAGGAGGGGGAGAAGGGAGGGGGGAAGGGAGGGTGGGGAGGAGGGGGAGAAGGGAGGGTGGGGAGGAGGGGGAGGGGGGGAGAGGGGAGGAGGGGGAGGGTGGAGAAGGGAGGGTGGGGAGGAGGAGGAGGGGGGAGAAGGGAGGGTGGGGAGGAGGGGGGAGAAGGGAGGGTGGGGAAGAGGGGGGGGAAGGAAGGGGAGAGAAGGGGGGTGGGGGAGAGAAGGAAGGGGGGAGGTGGGGGAAAGAAGTAAGGTGGGAGAGAAGGAAGGCAAGGGAGAAGGAAGGGGGGAGAGAAGGAAGGGTGGAGAGAAGGAGAGGGGAGTGAAGAAGGGGGTGTGGTCACAGTGCTCACTTACTTGAATGGTCCCCTGGGGCTCTCAGTCAGTGATTTCTCTCATTGTGGTCTTTGGCTCCTTAATCTTCCCGCCCCCTCATCCCCTTCACAGACGTAGCGGCACACATGCAGGGAGAGAGGGGCGGGAGAAAGGGATGTGTGTCATGCTGGAGGGAACGGGACGGAGCAGCATGGGGATCCCTTCCAGGACGGCCACACCTCCCGAGCCGCTTGTCACTGCACATTGAGTAGTGAGGATGGAGCGGCTCAGCAGCCATGAAAGGAGGGGGAGGAGAGCAGAAGTTGGATTGAACTACCATTTCCTGGCCATTCCCGGGTGTGCTGTGGATGTTCTGCGAGCAGAGAAAGGTGTTACTGAACTTTCTGGTGCTGTGGACAGCCTTATGCCGTGTACACACGGTCGTTTTTTGTGATGAAAAAAAACATTTTTAAAAACGGCATTTAAAATGATTGTGTGTGGGCAAAACGTTGTCTTCTTCGTTTTTTAAAATGTCGTTTTTTGTGTCATAAAAAATGACCGTGTGTGGGCTAATACAAAGTTTAAAACAATGTTTTTAAACCCGCGCATGCTCAGAAGCAAGTTATGATGCGTGTTTGAATGGAACAGAGTGCGGTCGTACGTGCTGTACAAAATTGCGCTTTGCTAGAGCTTTTTGAAAAAACAATGGTGTGTGGGCAACATAGTTTTTTTAAATGAAGTTTTGAAAAATTTCGGGTTTTTTTTCATGATAAAAAACGAACGTGTGTACGCGGCATTAGTATCTTTGGCGGTGATGTGGAGCTGTATACCGCTGAAGATACCAGCTAACTAAGGCTCTCCACAGCACCACAAAAACACCTTCCTCTGCTCACAGAACATCCGCAGCACACCCAGGAATAGCCAGGAATAAATGCACTCTACCAGGCTCCCTCACTTCTTTCCTTCTATAGAGCGTCCGACTACTCATTCAGCGCACCTCGAGTGCACCAACTGACACTCCCCCGGGTAGTGCTATTTGTCCAGCTCTGATGGGGCCCCAGGTGAACGTGGGGCCCCCGGGCTGTGCCCAGGGGTGCCCGCTCAGTAAGACGGCCGTGATACATGTGTGTGATTGGTTCTTTTGAAAGAATACAAAAGTCAGATTGGCTGATTGTGAAGCCACCACCTTTTGTTATTCATGTTGACATTATAAATAAAAGCAGCTGCTCATGCTAGAGAGGACTCTGCTAAGCTCAACGTGATATCAGCATCTATGTCTGACAAAATCAACGTGCAGTTCCTGGCATTATACAAGAGAGCTATATTTGTGCTTTTGAACGCAAGGAAATTATTTGATTATAGGAGAAGCTTAATGTTTCCCGGACAAACCATATACAGTAAATAATGGTAACAAAGATAAATCCGCCCTTTCTGTGTTCCCACCACTGCGCTTATGAACAATTAGTGATAATCAAATTGGCAAAAGAGTGAAGCAGCTACTTTAAAAAAATCAAACTGTGAAAAACATATTCTAAAACCCTAAAATTAGTGTAATATATAAGCAGCGCTGTAAACAATGTAAAATGAAATATCCGTTTTCACAGGTATTCAAAAATAATGCTAATGTCCATAAACATCAACAAAAGTGAATATGTGCACAAATTGAGTCCATAAAACACATCAAGTAGGTTTGTGAAAAAATAATAGCAGCTTCCAATCATCCACCACACCCGGTGTCCGTGAATCCTCTCCCGTCAGATGCAAAACTCGACCAACTCAAATTGCCTAAAGCCCTGCACACACGATCAGCCTAAACCGATGAGAACGGACTGAAGTTTAGTTTCATCGAATAACCGATGAAGCTGACTGATGGTCTGATGTGCCTACACACCATCAGTTAAAAAAAACGATCGAGTCCAACGCGGTGACGTAAAACACAACGACGTGCTGAAAAAAACGAAGTTCAATGCTTCCAAGCATGCATCGACTTGATTCTGAGCATGCGTGGGTTTTGAACCAATGCTTTTATCAGGCGTCCATCAGTTAAATTTTAAAGCAAGTTCTAAATTTTTGGACCGAAGGATAACGGACCGATGGGGCCCACACACGGTCGGTTTGGACTAATAAAACTCAACTATAGTCCGTTCTCATCGGTTTAGACTGATCGTGTGTACAGGGCCTTACACTCTCGTGTTCAGCGTGTAAACGTGTACAAAAATACCTCACTGGTAGATCATTCCAGTTTCAACCAATTCACTGCCAGAAAACTCTGCATGTAATTAATAACACACTTAAATCTTCAAATATAGCACTCACATGAATCTAAAAAAATAGAGCAATACACTGCACAGCAAACACTCGTTCAGAGATTAACCGAAAACCAAATATATTGGTCACAGCAGACCCAAGGTGTCAACTGATCGCTCACCACCTCCCCGCTGTTCCTTCCTGGATCTCTGCTTCCTTGATGGTTGCCGCACAGCCACGCCCTTGGTTTACTTGGTATACAGTATCGAGTTAAAGCTAAATTTTATTTAAAAAAGTTTTACATCTATTCTATTAATCATTCCAAAGTCCTGGTATTCAGTGTATAAATCAACTACACCTCTCTGGAGCAAAATGTGATGTGTGTCACCTCCTCTTGTGGGTCTTTTAATCTATTCTAAACCAAAAATAGAAAAATGATCAAGTTTCCCTTCATGTACTGTCCTAAAATGTTTGGGTACATTCAACATATTTTTAGCATTTTTTGGATTGAGTGTATCATTAAAATGCTCTGATATTCCAATTCCGGATTGGAGGTAGACTGTTTACATATGCCACTCAATAGAGTTGAATTGATGAGTCTGATTGGGTTGGACTGATCGTGTGAAAGGGGTCTAAGGCTACTTTCACACTGATGCACTGTGGTTTACCCACACCATGGGTGCAGAGCAGCGGGTTAGCTGCACTTTGCCATAGACTTCTATTATATCCTAAAGGTGTGGTACACTTTTTGAAAGCTCACCAAACCCGCAGCTAATAACAGAAGTCTATGGCTCAGTGCAGGTAACCTGCAGGTCCTCTGCGCTCCATCTGTGGATCAGTTTGAAAGCAGCCCAGCAACCACTGCAGAACAGATATGTCCGTATATACACTGCTTTTAGTAGTAAACTTACTTTTAAAAATAGTCTTCCATTCAGTTATCACCGGCTGTTGCTGCCCCAGGTAGGTTGCATTTGGTTTTATTCTGCCTGTGACAGGAGCACTATACAGGCTCATGTGGTGGCTTGCCAAACCGCCATTCCAGAGGAGGAGGTTGTGGGCCACATCAGAGGGCTTTGTGGGCCACATGTGGCCCCGGCCACTGGTTGGGCACCTCTGGCCTATATATTGCACTGCATTCTACAGTATAATGTACCGTGTATACTCAAGTATAAGCCAAGTTTTTCAGCACATTTTTGTTGTGCTGAAAATCCCCCTCTCGTCTAATACTCGAGTCCTCCTCTGCAGCCTAATCTCTCAGTGCTGTGATACATTCAGTCTAATAGGCGGCCATGCAGTGTAACCAAGCGCCACCTCCTCCTCTGTGATAGGCTAAACACTGAATCACTGCTGGGTAACCGAGTCAGTGTTCCGTCACGGAGGAGGAGACGGCGCTTGGTTACACTGCATGGCCGCCGATTAGATTAAATGTATCACAGCGCCTGAAGATAAGACTGCAGATGGGCACAGTGCCAGGAGATAATACTGGCACAACGGCGATCAAGGTACTTGAGGCTGAGCCATGCAGATGGGTACAGTAAGGATGAGGCATGCAGATGGACACCATGAGGCTGAGGCATGCAGATGAACACAGTGAGGACACAGTGCGGCTGAGGCATGCAAAGTGAAGCTGCAAATGGGCATTGTTGACCATCTTTTCCACTTACAGTGGCTGCTGCATTCTCACCCTAGGCTTATACTCGAGTCATTAAGTTTTTCACCATTTAAAAATTTAAGTATTAGAGCATTATAATGATGCACTCAATCCAAATGCTAAAAATATATTGAATGTATCCAAACATTGTAAGACAGTACATGGAGGGAAATTTGATTATTTTTTATTTATTTTTTTGGTTTAGAACAGATTAAAAGACCCATAACAGGAGGTGACAGACATTGCATCTTGCTCCAGAGAGAGGTGTGGTGGATTTATATACTCAATATCAGGATTCCATTTGGAATGAATAATAGGATGGATGTTAAACTTTTTTTATTTAAATAAAATTCTGCTTTAACTTGGTATATACAGTATGTAGCGGGATATCACCCATTTTAATGTGATATAAAGACTGCCATTTGCTGATCAAGAAGGATGTCCGCTTCCTCCTGTGGCCGAGATGAGTTAGAGCCACATGTTGTTTACTTTTTGTACTTGTACCGCAGAGAGTGCTGGGAGATTGAGTACAGGGAGAAAAAAGACTCCATTTGCCCTGGCCTGTTATAGACTACATTACCCAGAGAGCAACTGTAGAATCTCATAATGCCTTGCCTTCTGCACGTCCTGCTGGGAGAGGTAATTTAAGGGGAAGGACGTACTAGGCACGCTCTCTCTGGACCGCCTCTTCAACCCAGGAGGACACCTGTGGAAGTGACCCCAAGAAAGTAGGCCGGAATTGAGGCCTACCTACGCCCGTTTGGAGCGCCATTGAGGAAGAGAGACAGAACCTCTGATGGAGAATCGGACGGGCTTCCAGTATCCCTGTGACCTGTCTGAGGACTGGAGGCTGCCGTCTAGCAATACTGTGATCGGAGATCGCATACAGAGTGTCACGGAAGGACAAGGCCTGAACTGGTTGGGTGAGACGGGCACCTGCCCAAGACCTATTGACTGTGTTATTGGAGGGTGGACCGTCCACATTTGCCAGTGTGTTTCCATTATTTGGGGCTTTTTGCCAGTTTGTTTATTACCACATTGGATTACAAATTACCCCTTGCGCGCCAATGCATACCTACGTATCAGTGCACGGACTCTTGGGATAATTTGAACTGGGGTTTGGTCTGATCAACCAAACCATGTTAGTTAGGTATACAACTTAAAGACTACCTGTTTAATTGTTGCAAATTACTGATATCCATTTTATAATCTCTGATTGAGTAACTGGGTTTATCTTACTGTACAGTATTGTTTATAGAGAGAGAGCTGGGTGAGACTTGGCAAGGGGGTGCTTCAATGTAAATACCTTATTGAGGGAATCCCCTTGCTGTGTGCTTGCACAGGTCTATATGACACTGTAGTTTAACATCTATTTGCTGTTACTGTTGGTGACTCTGCAGGGCTCTGCGAGCAGTTCACTACTGTTTTACCCCTTTGTTCTTCACCTTATTTTTGCCAGTAAAGTACCCCCTTTTGGTTAAGCTGTATTCTGTGTCCAGTCTACTTGTCATATCGCAGGATCCATTCAGTTCAAGGTAACCATTGATTTATACATAATTCACTGTGGTGTGTTGGGATACTGTGTCCTCCAACAAACTATTGGGGGTCCAATTCCTACTATACCAGTTGTGCCAAGGGAGGATTTTGAGCCAATTTCAGGGGTTGGCAAGCAGAGCGTAGACCCAAAACAAAACCAGCAAACCAGCAGCTACTCCAGGGGTAGTGCTACAAGTACTGTATATATATACGGTTATTGTCACTCCTTGATTGTTCTGCCTCCCACATGACCTTACTTCTCAGTATGTTTATCCCCAAGTGTTATCAATTGATTTGATGAATTGTTAATTACGATTGAACCACCCTCTGTTTCTCAGAGGGGTTGTATTATTATAAAAATCAGATTTTAATGTTATCTGTGTATGCTGTGATGTAGTACAATTTTGTAGTACAATTTTGCGCCTCCCCCCCCCCAAATAAACAAAAAATAAATAAAAATTAATTCAATAATTTTTACACCAGAACTCCTGGTGGAGGGATGGAGCCAGGTGGACTGGAGAGGGCAGTCCCAACAGGGAACCTGAGAATGTAGCCGGTGGTTCTGCCAGCTGACCATAGAGCTGATAAAAGACCAGATTGGCTCCAATCAGCTCTATGGCCTAAGAAACCAGAAGCTACGAGCCTTTCATGACTTAGATTTTGCTGGATATGGACCATATGCAAGGTCATATTTCAAATATTTACTCTATTTTGACAGCTTCTTCAGTTAGGTTGAATTATATGGTAAAATGGGATGAGGATATCCAGGAAAATATTGAGCTTTCAGAATGGTACAAATTGGCACAGGGAGCATCGTGTTCGCTTATGAACACTTCAATAATGAAAGCTAATTACAAAATACTCTTGAGGTGGTACATGGTTCCCTTTAGACTGGCATCCTTTATACCTAGTGCTTCTCCTCTTTGCTTCCGTGGATGTGGACTTGAGGGAACGATGTATCACATATGGTGGAAATGCCCCAGAGTGAGGCGTTATTGGATCAGAGTTTATAATTTTATATATACTCTTACTCAAATTTAATTTAATTAAATCTCCGAAACAATCGCTGCTGGGATATGATGTGAAAAACGCCTCTAGACCCCAAAAATGCCTTATAAGATTTATATTTATTTCTGCTAGAATGGTTATAGCAAGATCGTGGAGGTCGGCCATGCTCCTATTCGACCACCTTAAAAATAAACTCTCCTGGATCATGCTCAACGAACATATGACTGCTATCCTTCATGACAAACTGGATTTCTTCAAGGCTGTCTGGGATCCATGGATCAATTACATATCAAGTGATCCTAGGTCTCTTCTGATCTAGCTATTGGATATTTAATTGGCTGGCATGGAGATACTTCCCCCACATACCCTTTGTTTTTGTTTGTTTTTTGTTTTGTTTTTTGTTTTTCTTTTGTTTTTACTACGTTTATTTGCCTTGCTTAACTTGAAGTGAAAGGTTTGAGATACCTAAATCTTTCTCGCGCTATGCCGATGCCAAGCCTGATATTCTGTGTATTGGGAATGGTGTTGGGCCTCCGAAATTTGTTTTATATTATCCATTTTTATTGATGACAATACTGTTCTGTCTTTCCACACATTTATTTGTTTGATGAGTGCCTTGGATTTCGTTGGCTTTGACATAAGTTTTAGTCACAGACTCCTGATTGGTTGACATGCTACTGTGTGTGCCAAATAGTAAACTCTGCTGGGAGTTCTACATTGTATGCATAGATTACCATCTTATACATGGGTGCTCAACCTGTGGCTCTCCAGCTGTTGCAAAACTACAATTCCCATAATGCCTCAGCCTTTGGGAGACATGCTTGTACCTGTCAGCGGCTTGCAATGCCTCATGGGAATTGTAGTTCCGCAACAGCTGGAGAGCCACAGGTTGAGCACCCATGATCTTATACATTACAGTTGAGGATACATTATATGTATATTTTATACTACTCTTATTCATTTGACTTACTTATACGATTTTATTTGTTCCATTTTGTTATGTGGAAATTGAAAATGCCTTAATAAACATATTGAAACAGATTTTGCCGGATATAAACAGCGCCATTGGGAAATTGGGAAAGCATTTCATCACACTGATCTTGGTGTGTTCAGATGCTTTAAGGGCAGAGGAGAGATCTAGGGTCTAATAGACCCCAATTCTTTCAAAAAAGAGTACCTGTCACTACCTGTTGCTATCATAGGGGATATTTACATTCCCTGAAATAACAATAAGGCCTCATGCCCACTGCCATTTTAAAAAACGGGCTGTGAAGCTAGTACAGCAAGAGGCGCACACTGGTCACGCTGACGCACGCTACTTCCGGGTCTTGTTGGTGGAGTTGGAACGCACGCCACACGGAGACACACAGAGACCCGCTCTCTGTATTCGATACCACCCGCAGTAGCCCCAGTGCCGGGACTTTGGCACCTGATCAAGTAAGGAGCCATTTGGCTGTCCTGTTATTTTATTGCTTTTAATAAACGGTATTATACTATTGCGGCCTTTCTTTTATATTTTCGATGGGATGTGAGATCCGTTACCAGGCCTATGATCGCTGATTGGGACCTCTCTATCTGCACTTACCATGGTTACCTTGTGTAACAAAGATTTGACCTCTTTTTAGTTAAAGGGTCCACTCTAGTTGGTAAGGAGCCAATTTATTTATTCACATCGGGTGATTGTCATTTATCTGGTGGAGGCTTCACTGCTCATTCAAGATACAGATTTTTCTTCACAAGAACTACTTATACAAAAGGACTTTTTGATCACTTTTCCATTCCAAAATTAGCACATAATTGGACTTTTTTATTGTTTCATATATGTACATAGTAACTTAAATTAACATTTTAGTAACTTAAATTAACATTTGTATATTGTATTATATATGCACACCATTCACTAGGTCTAGAGCCCCCTCCCTCACCATTTCCAAGCTAGTCCAGATGCCAGGAAAAAAGCAGTGTTTTTTCAGAGATTTTTTACGCGTTTTGCATTGAATTCAATGCACCTTTTGCCGTGCTAGCTTTCACCCGCGTTTTTCTTTCTCTATTCAAAATCAATGGTTCCCTATGGGAGCCCATTGATTTGAATAGAGGTTGCACCAGAAGTCGGATTTAGACGATCCGACTTGCGGGGCGACTTGTGTGCGTAGAGTCTTGAAGGGAAACCCTGCAAAAAAAAAAAAAAAATTGCGTGAGGTTTCCCCCAGGATGATACCAGGCCCTTAGGTCTGGTATGGATCTTAAGGGGAATCCCCCACACCAAAAAAAAAAACAGCGCGGGGGTTCCCCCAGGATCCATACCAGACCCTTATGCGAGCACGCAGCCCGGCAGGTCAGGAAGGGGGCGAGAAAGCTTCCCCCTCCTACACCGTACCAGGCCACATGCCCTCAACATGGGGGGGTTGATGCCCCCCACCCCAAAGCACCTTGCCCCCATGTTGATGGGGACAAGGGCCTCTTCCCGACAACCCTGGCTGTTGGTTGTCAGGGTCTGTGGGCGGGGGGCTTATCGGAATCTGGGAGCCCCCTTTAATAAGGGGGCCCCCTGATCCTGGCCCCCCACCCTATGCGAATGAGTACGGGGTACATCGTACCCCTACCCATTCACCTGGTGGAATAAAAATGTCAATAAAAAACACTACACAGGTTTTTAAAGTAGTTTATTAGGCAGCTCCGGGGGTCTTCTTCCAACTTCGGGGGTCTTCCGACTTCTCCCTTCTGCCGGGCACAACCGCTGTCTTTTCTCAGCTCTTTTACCAGCGGGGGCCCGGTCTTCTCCCTTCTTCTGACTTTGGGGGGTCTTTTTCTGATTTTGGGGGGTCTTCCAACTTCTCCACTCTCTTCTCCCGCTCTCTGGTTCTTTTTCCCTTCTGCCAGGCACCACCGCTGTCTTCTTTCAGCTCTTTTACCAGCGGGGGCCCGGTCTTCTGCGTTGCCTTCTTCGCTTCTTTTCTTCTCTTCTTCGATGTTGACTCAATGCTCTCTCCCGCTTTAATGGCGGGTGTGCGGTGTGCAGCGATTTATATAGGCCTCTTATGACGTAACAGTCCCAGCATGCTCCGGGTGGTGACGACATAATTACCCCGCCCCCGTATGTCGTCACCACCCGGAGCATGCTGGGACTGTGACGTCATAAGAGGCCTATATAAATTGCTGCGCACCGCCATTACAGCGGGAGAGAGTGTCGAGTCAACATAGAAGAGAAGAAGGCGACGCAGAAGACCGGGCCCCCGCTGGTGAAAGAGCTGAAAGAAGACAGCAGTGGTGCCTGGCAGAAGGGAAAAATAACCGGAGAGTGGGAGAAGAGAGCGGAGAAGTCGGAAGACCCCCCGAAGTCGGAAGAAGGGAGAAGACCGGCCCCCGCTGGTAAAATAGCTGAAAGAAGACAGTGGTGGTGCCCGGCAGATAGGAAAAGTTGGAAGACCCCCGAAGTCAGAAGAAGACCCCCGGAGCTGCCTAATAAACTACTTTAAAACCTGTATAGTGTTTTTTTTTATAGACATTTTTATTCCACCAGGTAAATGGGTAGGGGTACGATGTACCCCATACTCACTCACATAGGGTGGGGGGGCCAGGATCTGGGGGCCCCCTTATTAATGGGGGCTCCCAGATTCCAATAAGCCCCCTGCCCGCAGACCTTGACAACCAACCTTGTCAGGAAGAGACCCTTGTCCCCATCAACATCCGGGCTAGGTGCTTTGGGGCCTGGTACGGTGTAGCACCAACCCCCCATGTTGAGGGTATGGGGCCTGGTACGGTGTAGGAGGGGGCACTTGCTCACCCCCTTCAAGACCTGCCGGGCTGCGTGCTCGGATAAGGGTCTGGTATGGATCCTGGGGGAACCCCCACGCCTTTTTTTTTCGTTGTGGGGAATTCCCCTTAAGATCCATACCAGACCGAAGGGCCTGGCATCATCCTGGGGGGAACCTCACGCAGTTTTTTTTTTTTTATTTTCGCGGGGGGTTCCCCTTCAAGATTCTCCACATACGAGTCGCCCCGCAAGCCGGATCATCTTGATCCGACATCTGGTGCGACCTCTAATCAAATCAATGGGCTCCCATAGGGAACCATTGATTTTGAATAGAGAAAGAACGCCGGACGAGGCTTAACACAGCGTCTTACGTCTTTGCAGCTCTAACGCTGGAGCTTCAGAGCTCACTGGTCCTGTTTTTTTTTTTTGCAGCTTAAAAACGGCTCCACCATTTACAGCTCAAAAACGTCATGGTGGGCATGAGGCCATAGGCTAACATCGAGAGCCATTTTTAACCACTTGACCACTGGGCACGTAAACCCACTTAATAACCATACCAATTTTCAGCTTTCGGTGCTCTCACAATTTGAATCACAATTACTCAGTCATACAACACTGTACCCAAATGAAATTTTCGTCCTTTTTTTCACACAAATAGAGCTTTCTTTTGGTGGTATTTAATCACCGTTGGGTTTTTAATTTTTTGCGCTATAAGAGAAAAAAGACTGAAAATTCTGTAAAAAAAAAAAAAAAATTCTTTGTTTCTGTTATAAAATTTGGCAAATTTAGTATTTTTTCTTCATTCTTTTGCATAAATGTGAAAGATGAAGTTACGCCGAGTAAATAGATACCCAACATGTCACCCTTCAAAATTGCACACGCTCGTGGAATGGCGCCAAACTTCGCTACTTAAAAATCCCCATAGACGACGTTGGAGGGTATTGTGGGGTATTGTGGAGTATTGTGGGGTATTGTGGAGTATTGTGGGGTATTGCAGGGTATTGCGGGGTATTGCAGAGTATTGTGGGGTATTGCTGGGTATTGTGGGGTATTGCGGGGTATTGCGGAGTATTGCGGGGTATTGCGGAGTACTGCGGGGTATTGCGGAGTACTGCGGGGTATTGCGGAGTACTGCGGGGTATTGCGGAGTACTGCGGGGTATTGCGGAGTATTGCGGGGTATTGCGGGGTATTGTGGGGCATTGCGGAGTATTGCGGGGCATTGCGGGGTATTGCGGGGCATTGCGGAGTATTGCGGGGTATTGCAGAGTATTTGGGGCATTGCAGAGTATTTGGGGTATTGCAGAGTATGGGGGCATTTCAGAGTATGGGGGCATTGCAGAGTATGGGGGCATTGCAGAGTATGGGGGCATTGCAGAGTATTGCACAGGGAGAGATGGATGGCTGGATCTGTGACTGCATGTGTCACAGATCCAGCCCGCAGCAGCAGCAGCAGCAGCTGCTGCTGCTTCCGCTCTCCCCCCTCTCCTCTCTCACACTGTACCGTTCGGTACAGAGAGGAGAGGGAGGAACCAGCGTCATCACATGACGCCGGTTTGTTTACTAGTGATCGCTCCGTCATTGGACGGAGCGATCACGTGGTAAACCGCCGCTATCCGGAGGACCCGGCGGTCACGGAGACTCCCGTGTGCGCGCCCCACAGGGCGCGCGGGAGCACGATTCTGGGAGGACGTACATTGACGCCCTCCCAGAGTTAAACAACCGCCTTGTAGACGTATTTCGTCTATAGGGCGGTTGTTAAGTGGTTAAGCTGCAAAAAAATGCTTAGAAAAATGGCTGTAAAAAGATCCGTGAGGCCTAAAAATGATAAATAAATGGAAGGAACAGTTTAAAAATAAAATAAAAAGGCAAAATAAATAATAAATGTGAGGTACCACCACAAAGGTCAGATCGAGGCCAGTAATTTTAGCAGGAGACCTCCTCTGTAAATCTAAAGTGGTAACCTGTAAAGGCTTTTAAAGGCTTTTAAAAATGTATGTAGTTTGTCGCCACTGCGCGTTTGTGTGCAACTTTAAATCATGTCATGTTTGGTATTCATGTACTCGGCATAAGATCATCTTTTTTATTTCATCAAACATTTGGACAATATAGTATGTTTTAGCGCATTAAAATGAAAAAAAAAGTGTGTTTTTTGTCCCCAAAAATGTGTGGGAAAAAAATGCAACACCCACCATTTTAATCTGTAATGCCGCGTACACACGATCATTTTTCAGCATGTCGAAAAAACTTTGTTCAGCCCAACTTCATCATTAAAACAATGTTGCCTACACACCATCGTTTTAAAAAAATGCTCTAGTAAAGCGCGGTGACGTACAACAAGTATGACGGCACTATAAAGGGGAAGTTCCATGCGGATGACGCCACCCTTGGGACTGCTTTAGCTGATTCCGTGTTAGTAAAAGACGATTCTCGCTTTTTTGTCTGTTAACAGCGTGATGAATGTGCTTACTCCATTATAAATGGTAGTTTTACCAGAACGAGCGCTCCCATCTCAGAACTTGCTTCTGAGCATGCACGGGTTTTTACGTCGTTTTAAACCACACACAATCATTTTTTACAACCCGAAAAAACGCTTAGTTTAAAACAACGTTAAAAAATGCAGCATATTCGAATTTTTTTTTTTTTTTTTTTCAGAACCTGAAAAATTATGTGAAGCCCACACACGATCATTTTAAATGACGTTTTTTTTTAAAAAACAACGTTTTTTCATGCTGAAAAATGATTGTGTGTACGCGGCATAAGGCCTTTGCTTTAAAAAATGTATAATGTTTGGTGGTTCAACGTAATTTTTCTGCAAAAAAAAATAAAAATTTTCATGTAAACAAAAAGTGTCAAAAAGGGCTTTGTCATCAAGTGGTTGGAAGAGTGGGTGATGTTTGACATAAGCTTCTAAATGTTGTGAATAAAATTCCAGGACAGTTCAAACCTCCCCAAATGACCCTATTTTGGAAAGTAGACACCCCAAGCTATTTGTTGAGAGGCATGTCGAGTCCATGGAATATGTTATATTTTGACACAAGTTGCAGGAAAAATACATTTTTTTTTTCACAAAGTTGTCACTAAATGATATATATTGCTCAAACATGCCATGGGCATATGTGGAATTACACCCCAAAATACATTCTGTTACTTCTCATTAGTACGAAAATACCACATGTCAGACTTTTTGGGAGCCTACCCGCGTACGGGACTCCAAAATCCAAGCACACGATAGGAATTTCTGATGAAAACAGTCTGATTTTTTCATCAGAAATTCCTATTGCGTGTGGGCCCATAGGATTTTTTTTCCATCAAAGTATAAAAATAGAACATGTTTTTAATTTTTCTGATGGAATAAAATCCTATGGGAAGTTCTGATCGTCTGTGTGGAACTCCGTCTGAGAAAATTCCTACGCATGCTCAGAATCAAGTCGACGCATGCTTGGAAGCATTAAACTTAATTTTTCTCGGCTCGTCGTAGTGCTTCACGTCACCGCATTTTGTACGGTCGGAATTTTGTCTGACAGTGTGTATGACAGCTTGATCGTAATTCTGACGAAAAATTCCATCAGATTTTAGTCCATCCAAATGTGTACAAGGCATTAGGGTGTACATTTTTGATTTCCAGCCACGCTGCCTATCACCGTTTCAGAGGAAATGGAATGCCCAGATGGCATAACCCCCCCCCCCCCCAAATTACTCCATTTTGGAAAGTAGACACCCCAAGCTATTTGCTGAGAGGTATGGTGAGTATTTTGCAGATCTCGCTTTTTGTCACAAAGTTTTGAAAATTGAAAAAAGAAAAAATATATATTTTCTTTCTTCATTTTCAAAAACAAATGAGAGATGTAAAATACTCACCATGCCTCTCAGCAAATATCTTGGGGTGTCTACTTTCCAAAATGGGGTCATTTTGGGAGGGTTTGTGCTTTCTTGGCATTTTATGGCCTTCAAAACTGTGATACTGTAGGTAGTGAGGAATTAAATCAAAAATTTACGTCATTAGAAATCCTGAAGGCGCCGATTGGTTTTCGAGGCCCCGTACGTGGATAGGCTCCCAAAAATTCCACACATGTGGTATCCTCATACAGGAGAAGCAGCAGAATGTATTTTGGGGTGTAATTCCACATATGCCCATGGCATGTGTGAGCAATATATCACTAAGTGACAACTTTGTGCAAAAAAAAAAGTTTGTCACATTCCCACAACTTGTGGCAAAATATTAAATATTCCATGGACTTAACATGCCTCTCAGCAAATAGCTTTGGGTGTCTACTTTCCAAAAGGGGGTCATTTGAGGGGGTTTTGTGCCATCTTGGCATTTTATGGCCTTCAAAACTGTGATAGGTAGTGAGGAGTGAAATAAAAAATGTATGCCCTTAGAAATCTTGAAGGGGGTGCTTGGTTTCGGGGTCCCGTACACAGCTAGGCTCCCAAAAAGTCCCACACATGTGGTATCCCTGTACTCAGGAGAAGCAGCAGAATGTATTTTGGGGTGTAATTTCACGCATGCCCATGGCATATTTGAGCAATATATCACTTAGTGACAATTTTGTGCAAAAAAAAAAAGTTTGTCACATTCCCACAACTTGTGGCAAAATATAAAATATTCCATGGACTCAACATGCCTCTCAGCAAATAGCTTGGGGTGTCTTATTTCCAAAATCGGGTCATTTGGGGGGGTTTTGTGCTATTTTGGGATTTTATGGCCTTCAAAACTGTGATGGGTAGTTAGGAGTGAAATCAAAAATTTGCACCCTTTGAAATCCTGAAGGCAGTGCTTGGTTTTTGGGGCCCTGTACGCGGCTCAACATGCCTCTCAGAAATTTCCTTGGGGTGTCTCCTTTCCAAAATGGGGTCATTTGGGGGGGTTTTGTACTGCCCTGCCATTTTAGCACCTCAAGAAATGAGATAGGCAGTCATAAACTAAAAGCTGTGTAAATTCCAGAAAATGTACCCTAGTTTGTAGACGCTATAACTTTTGCACAAACCAATAAATATACGCTGTTTGACTTTTTTTTACAAAAGACATGTGGCTGAATAAATTTTGGCCTAAATGTATGACTAAAATTGAGTTTATTCGATTTTTCCTATAACAAAAAGTAGAACATATCTTTTGTTTTCAAAATTTTCTGTTTATACCACAAAACATAAAAATCGCAGAGGCAATCAAATACCATCAAAATAAAGCTCTATTTGTGGGGAAAAAAGGACACAAATTGTGTTTGGGTACAACATTGCATGGCCGCGCAATTACCAGTTAAAGCAGCACAGTGCCAAATTGTAAAAAGACCTCTGGTCTTTAAGCTGACAAATGAGCTAAAGTGGTTGAGCTTTCAATCTGCACATACTATCCAAGCACTCCCAGTGGGGGTGATTGTGAGAACAAGGAGGAATTGCTTCTCACAAGACAATTGTTATCATGAGTGTTATATTGTCTTAGGCAGAAGAAATGAGAATATGATGAGCAGATAGGTGGATTAGGATAATTTAATTAATGGCACAGTAGTTTCCAAAGACAAAAAGCATCCTTGCCATAGAAATAAAACGGCTCATATTGTAACCAACTTTTCTACACATTATAATCAAATTGTTAAAATTGTCAAACAATTTCTTCCTATACTATATTCAGATAAGACACTGTATGACATTCTTCAGCAGGGGAAAAAAAAAGAAAAGAAGAGAAAGAAGCGCCACTAAGTGTAGTATTAAGTACAGTTTATTATAGCCTCCATATTGGGTTACTCACAAGAGAAAGGTATAATACAGGCTCTTCCATGGGCGGACTGACCATTTGGGCTCTCAGGCACTGCCCGAGGCCCCATGCTACTTGGTGGCCCCATCAGGGTTGCCAGCCTCAGTAAAACCAGGGACAGTATGTAAAAATCTGTGTTTTTTTACATCTGTCCCTGAAATGTCCCTTACTGACATAATTTTGGTCTAAAAATCCCAAGATTATAGCTGCCCCACCTCTCCAGTACCTTCTTAGTGTGTATATGTTTATTGATTGTGTATGTATACTGTGTGTGTATATTGTGTGTCTGTATACTGTGCATGTATACTGTGTGGCCCCATAATCTATTGCCCGGGGGCCCCATGAGTTGTCAGTCCGCCTCTGGGCTCTTTATTATCTTTTATGCTCTGATTTCATAACATAGATCCTTGACAATGTGATAAGAAGTGATATGAACAGGGCAAGGTAGGTAGACTTGTTATAAAGGTTGATGGAGTTGTTGTTGATGTTAAAGACCTTAAAAAGCGGTAAAGTTCAGTACTGTGTTCTAGAGTTATTTAAAACAACTGTGTATGTATTTGGTTTCAAAGTTCAGTTGCCACAACTAGTTTTTCATTCAGAACCCAGAAACTGCTGACTGAAATTCTATACTTGATATACTTCTTTGAAGTTTCAAGGCAGTCATAAGAAGAAAAAAAACAAATCACTCCTACTGGTTTTACTTTCAGATTTTTTGCAATAAATAAAGATAAACATTTCATAAGGTACACTTTCAAGTTTTATTTAAATGTAAAGTGTCAGAGAGGAATCAATCAAATGTAAACATACTGCTTACTGGAACTACCTTTCCCTCCCGGTTTTGCTTTAGCACAAATGATATAAAGAATTTGGGATTCTGTGTAATTTCGTACTTTTACACATCTCCTGCATAATTTATAGAATGCATATCATGTTGGAACAGATTGTATTTCAGTGAACAATGTACTGTGATGCAGAATATTTATTACTGCTAAATCAAGTATTGCAGGACATTAACAGCTAAACTAATCAGATGTATGTGGCATAATAGTGTGGATTCAAAGATTTAAACCACATATTTACCTTGTTTCACATTTACTGTATTAGCTGAACATGTGTTGTGGCTTATTTAATAGGATTGTAATGAATGAACAGGATTTTGCAATTAGGCTTAATTACTCATAGCAACCTATATCAGCTATAATAAGTTCACAGTAGTAACAACAATGAATACTTATAACTGATTTGTTGCTTCTAGACAATGCCACTAAATTAAAAATATCTTCTGTGACCCCTTTCTCCTTTGCGACTTCTTCCTTGACTTACTTATGTATACAGAACTATCAAAGAAAAATAAAAATGTACGCACTGCTAAATAGTCATTAGTTCATATATCAGATAACGCAATCTTAAAAGTGTCCCATTTGTATAAACACTGGGCTGGATTCAGATACAATGGTGTATCTATCCGCCCGGCGTAACGTATCTCAGATACGTTACCCCGCCGTAATTTAGGGCGCAAGTTCTGTATTCAGAAACAACTTGCGCCCTTAGTTACGGCAGCGTAACGTATGTGTGTCGGCGTAAGCCCGCCTAATTCAAATGTGGATAATGTGGGCGTGTTTTATGTAAATTAACTGTGACCCCGCGTAATTGACGTTCGTGAAAAAATCCCAGTGTGCATGCTCGAAATTCCGCCACAAATCGTCATTGCTTTCAACGTGAACGTAAATTACGTCCAGCCCTATTCGCAAACTACTTGCGCAAACGACGTAAAATTGTCAAAACTCGACGCGGGAACAACGGCCATACTTAACATAGGATACGCCTCATATAGCAGGGGTAACTATACGCCGAAAAAAGCCTAACGTAAACGGGCGTACGTTCCTGAATCGGCGTATATACCTAATTAGCATATTCCTTGTGTAAATATATGGAAGCGCCACCTAGCGGCCAGCGTAAATATGCAGCCTAAGATACGACGGTGTAAGACACTTACGCCGGTCGGATCTTAGGGAAATCTATGTGTAACTGATTCTATGAATCAGGCGCATAGATACGACCCCGCACACTCAGAGATACGACAACGTATCCGGAGATACGCCGTTGTATCTCCTTACTGAATCTGGCCCAAGGTCTTCATAGAACACGTCATTCACAGTGCAAAAATATATGTGCTGCACTGCTGCTTATGAAACTCCTCATAAAGTGCTCAAAAACATGTGTGTAAAATGCACATTCACCAACCAACCAATACAATGCATGCCTTTAAATATATCCAGCTCCTTATTCATCAAATGCCAGGGAATCCTGTAGTGGTATCATGGGTTCACCCACCCAGGCTCTCCAGATATCTGTCTCGTGAATAGTTAAAAAATGTACCCAACACAAGTAGTAGGGTTGTCCCAATACCACTTTTTTTAGTACCAATACTTTTTTTCAAGTACACATGTGACAGTGGCACCTGTGTCAGTATTTTTTTTTGTTTTTAACAATGTTCTATTTCTATTTTTTACAATATTTTTTGTTTATTATTTATTGCAATTATTTTTTTTTTATCAGCCCTGTTGGGGGGCTTTAGTGAGATATCAGGGGTCTTAACAGACCCCTGACATTTCCCCTTTGAGACAGGAAAAGGGACTAGGGACACAGATTCCCCAGTCCCTTTCTCAGCAGCCTCCGCTGCGCTGAAAATTAATGGAGAGAAGACAGCGGCTCCTCTCCAATTTCCTTTTTTTCAGCTGAGCACTGGCAATAAGGAATCCCCTTATTCTTTTGAAATGCACTTCTCACTGTAAATCAGTGCAAAAATAGTACATAAGTGGTATTATACACCACAGTGAGTGGCAGATATTTTTCCAAACTGTTTTCCTCTTCATGGGAGGGACTGTGGACAAATTCCTTCCTTGACACATGTCTGGTGGGACTGCACTCTCTTCCAAAAGCTTTTGGAAAAATGTATTTATATTTATTGCTTTGGTCACCCATATTTCCTTTGTGCCTCATTCTAAACTAGTTTTATTAGGAGTAAGAATTCAGCACTGGCCTTCATGCTTCCATACCATCTTAACCCATACACTTACAATAGCAAGGATCTCTACTGCAAGAAGATGGCACAGTATAGACCTATCTTCTATAATCATAGTCATTCAAAAACTGAATGACCAACTCTTGTTTTTTATTTGCAAAGGCTCATTTCACTATATTTGAACACGTCACAGACCCATAGATCAAAGACATCTTCATTCCAGACAAAAAAAAAAATTGGAAGGAGAACAAGAAAAGGGGAATTTAACGATGCCAGGACACAATAGGTTTATATAAAACACATTGGGCCGGATTCACAGACAACTTACGCCAACGTATCTGTTGATACGCCGCGTAAGTTGTAGTATGCGCCGTTGTATTTATGCGCTGTATTCAGGAAACCAGATATGCCTGAATTTCTGCTTGATCCGACCGACGTAAGTCTCCTTATGCCGTTGTATCTTGGGTGCATATTTACGCTGGCCGCTAGGGGCGCTTCCATTGATTTACGCGTTGAATATGTAAATGACCTAGATACGCCGATTCACAAACGTACTTGCGCCCGTCGCAGTAAGTTATGACGTTTACACAAGGCGTACGTCCGGCGTAAAGTTATCCCACCTAAAGTAGGGGTAAGTCATGTTAAGGTATGGGCACGGGAACAGCGTCGTATTTTACGTTGTTTACGTAAGTCGTACGTGAATGGGGCTGGGCGTAGGTTACGTTCACGTCGTACGCATTGAGCCGTCGTATTTTAGGGAGGATATGCGACGTGATTCTGAGCATGCGCGCGCATGCGCCGTTCGTTCGGCCATGCATTTACATGGGTTCACGCTTCATTATAATACTACACGCCCACTGCCTTGCTACTTTGAATTAGGCAGGCTTACGCCGGCCATTTTACATTACGCCGGCGCAAGAAAGGGAACAAGTGCTTTGTGAATACAGTACGAGCCTCTCTATGTTACGTCGGCGTAGCGCATATCAGATGCGCTACGCCACTCTAAAGATACGCCGATCTCTCTGAATCTGGCCCATTGCTTTTATTTCATTCCAAAAATGAAAATGGGGGCATTAACTCATAGCATATAGATAGATAGATATATATAGATATAGATCGAGATATCGTACTTAAATATTTAAATATGTCTGTTGCTTGACATCTTTCAGTGTACTGCTTCTTCAGTAAAGCATATTTATCTATAAAATAATAAATACAATCAGTACTGTTATCAAAAATAAACAGTTGTCATTTGCATAAATTTGCATCTCAATTTATATCAAAATCAATAACCATGTAAGAAAATATACATCACATAAGCTAGATTAAAGCGAACAATGGGAAAAAAAAAACAAGATGGAGAATTACTATTAGGTCTCAATGATGGTCTGAACACACTTTAATGCTGTGTACACACAATCGGAATTTCTGACAACAAAACTGTTGATTTTTTTCAGACATAATTTGGCTCAAACTTGTGCTGCATACACACGGTCACACAAATGTCGACAGAAATTCCGAACGTCAAGAATGCGTAGGATTTTTGTGTGTCGGAATAGCATACAGACGATCGGAATTTCTGACAAGAACTTTTGCCTATTGGAAAATTTGAGAACCAGCTCTCAAATTTT
The DNA here is from genome assembly GCF_905171775.1 of Rana temporaria. Classification (NCBI taxonomy): domain Eukaryota; kingdom Metazoa; phylum Chordata; class Amphibia; order Anura; family Ranidae; genus Rana; species Rana temporaria. Next base: position 227,898,935 of record NC_053493.1, read on the forward strand.
TACTGTTGGAGATTCCGACAGAGAATGTCCATTGGGGCCTACACACGGTCGGAATTTCCGACCAAAGGCTCACATCGAACAATTTTTGTCGGAAATTACGATCGTGTGTATGTGGCATTAGAGGGTATGAAAAAGAAAAACTCACCAACTGTATAATATCACAAGTATTCAAAAATAGGCACTGCTAGAGATTCTATTTTAGATAGGAAGGAGGGGGAGAGAAGTATCACCAATAGCAAAAGGGATCCTAGAGCAAGCACAAAGGTGTCTGTATGTAGAAAAAACATGTATATAGAAAAAAGAAGACAGAAGGAAAAAACAAACATACACCTTTATCTACACTATAAAGTGAACTCAATGAGCCCTCAATTACCTTGAACTACTTTTTAATCCACATACATGTGTCCAAAGTGATAGACAGAAAAGAATATTACACACCAAGGATATCCCTCCAAAAAAGATCAAATGGGTTGTTATCATATGTCATCCATTGACACCAATGAGTTTATCAGCCCAATCCTTCCCTCACTCAGGGTCACAAGACACCAAAGTATACAGAGATTAAAATATATACAAGTGATCCCATCTGTTGGCAGTAAAATCTTTGCGGGAAGAAACTTAATCCCACATACAATTTACAATAGGCTAGCAAATAATGCTAACAGTGTTCCCCCACACCATGCAGTCACTGTGGCTGGGCACCAACAGCTCTGCTTTAATGTGCTCACCCCAATCTGTTTGCATCTGACATCACCGGTGGATCGTGGACATGCTGTAACCCATGCGCATGCACCATCTGCCGGTCAAGTAATGCGCAAGCACCACAAATCCAAATCCACCATCTTGGAAAGTTCATTAACTAGGATGAACATCTCCTGGACAGGGAAACAGCCAGCAGTCCCCAAGATGGATATGGGGGAGAGAGAAGGGTGGGAGCAAAATCCAACTTCAGACCCAATCCCCAAGGAGAGCTCTGGGAAAATGTGCTTTTCTATCACTAGTGCCCACTGCTGACAAGGATGAGAACGCAACACCAATGGTGCCACATCCGTCCCACGAGGGGTAACACCCCACACTTCCATACCGTCCTGATTCTCCAAAGTATGATGACTTAAAGAAAACCATAAAGATTATGTACAGTATATTGGAAAAATCAATCTATATGGTTAAGGAAACAACAACAATTATTAACTATTCAGGAGAGGGGAAAGAGAACGGTCTGTCAGAAATTATCCGACACTCTCCCCTCCGACACTCTCCACTTAATCCCTTAGGCACATGCCCTTCCAGTGTTTATTCAGACCACCATTATGGGTACATAATTTTAAATGTTTATCCATGGCAGTGACTTAGCAAAGGAAACATCCTAGGGGAAACAAAACATAGGAAAAATGTGATATTCTATAAATAGGGCATGAAGCGCAAAGCTTTATTCAAGCCAGGATACTCGGTGGCTGATAACTTGTATATAGGCGAACCGATAAGAAGAACAGCAGGTTGCAATCTGATTGTAGTATAATAACATATTTATTGTGGTATAAAGACAAATGGTGTCAGGAAGGCGCTAGTCATAGTATAGCTGAAGCCTCAATATGTACACGACTGCACAGGCGCAGGTGTGTGGGTTCCGTTTTTCTGTGGATAAGTTTGAGCAGATGCACATGCCCACCACCACTACTGTTGCCACCAATGGGACTATTTAACCTGCAGCAGCTCTATTAGCCAGTGCTAATAGTGCCAGTTATTACCCATGTCACTTCATCTGTTCCTGTGTTTGACTTCTGTTATTGACATGCCATGACCTTGTTTGAATGCTACCTGCCCTGATCTTGGCCTTTCTCTGGATTTGCTCTGCCTCCTGCTCATTTGCTTGATTTCACATTGCTGGCCTCTGCTTGTATTCTGACCATTCTCTCCCTGCTGTCCATTCCTGTATCTGACTGGCTGTTGCTGACCTGGCTTGTCTGACCATACATCAAGTTATCCACCCACTCTTCATGCTACCTGGTCCCTGCTGATCTTTAACCTACTGAGTGATGCCAGTCCTTCTGCACCTACTACCTGTCAGCTGCCTGTCAAGTACCTGCCGACTGCTGTCTGCCCAACCCTGGGTACGCTGTCTCTGCTACCACCTTCTGTTCCAGCAATCTGATCTGTCTCATGTGACGCACCTGCTACCCACTGCCATGGCTGATGAAGCATCTTACATCTTACCTTACTTCACTCTCGTGGCCACTGTCACAACATTAGTGGTCCCAGAGCCAGGGCTAAATAAGAGGCCTCCCTCTACACATCAGGCTCTGCCACAAATGGCAACTCACGTTGTAACAATTAAAATCTGATTAATCACATAGTAAGGGTTTCCAATGGACAGTCCCACAACAACAGGGAACCTTAGACCAAGATGGGGTCTGTAGGTTTGTGTTCTTAAGTTGAATCTGTTTGTAAGTCGAAACAGGTACATTTTTGAAGTGTAGCTCCTTTTTTTCCTATTTGTAAGCTTTTTGAATAGCATAGGAAAGGGTTAACACCCCTGTAACATTTGTTTTGCTGTCTGTGCCCCTGTTCAGAAGATTTCTCCTCACTTTCTGTCCCAATGACAATTAGATTTTGAAAATTTTGGGTTGTTGTGGAAACAAGGATTGGTGATAAAGCATCAGTGAAGACACCTTTTTCCAATGATAACTCTAAAGCCGCGTACACACGATCAGTCCATCCGATGAGAACGGTCTGATGGACCGTTTTCATCGGTTAACCGATGAAGCTGACTGATGGTTCGTCGTGCCTACACACCATCGGTTAAAAAAACGATTGTGTCAAAACGCGGTGACGTAAAACACAACGACGTGCTGAAAAAAACGAAGTTCAATGCTTCCAAGCATGCGTTGACTTGATTCTGAGCATGCGTGGATTTTTAACCAATGGTTGTGCCTACTAACGATCAGTTTTGACCTATCGGTTAGAAATCCATCAGTTAAATTTAAAGCAAGTTGGCTTTTTTTAACCGATGGTTAAATAACCTATGGGGCCCACACACGATCGGTTTTGACTGATGAAAACGGTCCATCAGACCATTGTCCTCTGTGTACGATGCCTTACAGGACTGAATTTCCCTTCCTAGGGGTAGATTTCCTCTCACTTCCTGTTGTCTTCCCCTGTTTGTATATAGGAGTTGTTTGTAAGTTGGATGTTTGTAACTAGGGGACCGCCTGTACTGAGACAGTAACAAATTGGCAACTCACATGAGCAGAAGAAATGGTGCTTTCTGTATGGGATCCGTAAGCTTCAGCTCATGCATCTGAAATGGTGAGCAGCTTCCTAAAACTTGAAGCCTGGAAAGTCCAAACCAGGGGTGGCCCAAACAGCGAACCCCATTGAAGGAAGAATCAAAAGTGCCAATTTTTAAATCTCATATGCAAATAATTTGCCATAAATTGAGTATGGGTAGCTGGGTAGCTGGGTACTGCCCTGGGGGACATGTATGAATACATTTTGAAAACAATAGTTTTTTCAGTAGCAGTAATTTTAATGATGCTTAAAGTGCAACAATAAAAATGAAACATTCCTTTAAATATTGTGCTGGGGAGCTTATTGTGCCTGTAAAGTGGTGCATTTGTAGCATATACAGATCATGCTACAGCAAAACATAGTCAAATCTCATTTAAAATGGCTTGCGGTTACAATTTCCAATACCCGGTTGTTAAAAAATAAAGAAAACAACGGCATGGGGTCCTCCTCGGCCCATAAGGGGAACCCCATGCCAATATTTAAAAAAAAAAGTGTTAGGTACCCCCCAAAATCCATACCAGGCCCTTATCCAAGTATGCAGGTCAGGAAAAGGGGGGGACGGACGAGCCAGTGCCCCCCTCCTGAAACATACTAGGCCACATGATTCCAATGTGGGAAGGAACAACAGCCTCTTCCTGACAAACCTGGGCTGTGATTGTCAGGGGTCTGCGGGTAGGGGGGTTATCGGAATCTGAAAGGGGGTCCCCAGATCCGCCTTCCACTATGTGAATAGATATTGGGTACATCATACCCGTACCATTCACCAAAAAAGTGTCAAAGAGTAAAAACAACAGACAAAATCCTTTATTAAAAAAAGCATCCCTCAATGTAAATTCATCATTAATTACGATGACCGACAGACCCAAAAAATAGAAAATGCTTCCACCTCCTGGGAGACGTCCAGCTGACTGCTCTCTCTGCACATTGACAGTTCTTATTTAGGCAAGGGGCGGGCCACTCGGTTATGTCACTTAGTGACACGCCCCATCAAATTACATCAAACTGTTTCCTGTTTTTGTTACTTTTTCAAATTATTTTGGTGAATGGGTACCCATCCATCAACATAGAGGTGGGATCTGGGCCCCCCTTTGTTAAACAGGGCTTCCAGATTCTGATAAGCCCCCACCTGCAGACCCCAACAACCACAGCTTAGGGTTGTTGGGAAGAGGTGCTTTGGGGTGGGGGGCACAGAGCCCTCCCCCAAAGCACCCACCCCCATGTTAAGGGCATATGGCCTGGTATGGTTCAGGAGGGGGGTGCTTTCATGACCTGCAGGGCTGCATGCTCGTATAAGGGTCTGGTATAGATTGTGGGGGGATTCCACAGATTTTTTTTAACTTTAACTTTTTTAAATTTTAAATTAACTTTGGCCTTTTTTAACTTTGCTTGGTTTTTTTTTACCGGCACTTTTATTTTTATATTCAGCTGTGAGGAAAACCCAATGACAGTTAACAACAAGCTTACACTGCGGCTCCTCTCCTTTAGAAATTTAGAAATTTAGCAAAAAAAACTTATTCTTGGACCTTGTTCAGTAGTTTGAATGGATCTTGTAATAACTGTCACAAATGCGCCATGTAATGTCCCTTGGGTTGCCGAGTTACAGAGAATAGATTCACAAGAGGCTTTCCATGTTCAGACTACTGAGGTGTACCGAAAACTGGCAGCACACAGAGCAAACGCCTCCTCTACTTCTTCTACAGACTGAGGGACTGAGAATGAGGGTTCAGTCTGTATATATGTGTTAATGTGTTCAATTTAAAGAGCACCTTAAATAGAAAGTATTGTTCACTGAAGGCATATTTTGCTCATCAAGTGTTATTAATTTTTGCCATTTTATTTATTTTTGAATATTAAGAGCACCTGACACTTTATAATCCAACAAATAGATCATATTCCAAAAAGTTGTGGTAACACTGAGGCCCCGTACACATGACCGAACATGTCTGCTGAAACTGGTCCGTGGACCAGTTTCAGCAGACATGTTCGGTCGTGTGTACGGCCGACCGGACAGGTTTCCAGCGGACATTTGTCCAGCCGACCGTTTTCCAACGGACAAATGTTTCTTAGCATGCTAAGAAACATGTCCGCTGGAAGCCTGTCCGTCGGACATGTTTGGTCGTCTGTACAGACTCACCGTACATGTCCGATCGGCCGCTATCCCTCGCATGCGTGGAAGTGATTCGACGCATGCGTGGAAGCTTTGAACTTCCAGGGCCGCGCACGTCATCGGCGCGGCGACGGCGCGGCCACGTCACTGCGTATCGTGTACGCGCGGATTTCTGTCTGATGGTGTGTACAACCATCAGACAGAAATCTCCGGGCGGACATGTCCGCTGAAAACGGTCCGGCGGACCGTTTTCAGCGGACAGTCCGTCCGTCTGTACAAGGCCTGAGGTTTAGACACCAAATTGTAATCTGAATAGAACACTGACATTTACATGTCCTTCATATTTCCTTTATTATAGTTTGTATAGTCATTTGAACACATTCACCAAACTTTACAAGTAAAAAACATGTTTTGTTTTTATATTAAACTTATGAATACAGTGCACTGGCTCTCCTAAATATATATTAAGGTCTCACATAATTTAATCTCCCTAAAATATGTTTTTCCTATCAAATTCAATTTTTTTGCAATATATCTGTTTCTCCCATATTATAGTTTGAGTTAAATCAAACATTGCAATTGGATCACTTTATATTGAGCAAATGAAAAGAGTACATGGGCAGGGCAGTTCACAGAACAATATAATGCAAAATATTCCTGTTAGCATACAAGGTTTGTATTTAATGAGCACCAACCATTATATGTCAATGCTGTGTGCCTACTATATTGTATGATCACTAGATGGCAGTGTTACGTTTGTGAGTTCATGTTTTGTCTATGCCTTATAAGTAATAAAAGAGTTCCTGCTTGTGTCGCAGATTTTCCACAGAGAAACAACAGACTGTCTGCCTTGTACTTTGTTTAGCCCCTGAAAGATTATATCTAACAGGTTATGGGCCCAGGACATGTTACAGAAGCCCAGGATATAATACAGATTACCCCTGGATATAGCCAGACACAGTGAGCTAAAGCAATTGAGTGCAGGAGACAGCAACAGAAAGACAAACAGCAGAAATGGCTGCTGCCATCCCCTCAGCAAAGTTCTCCATTGCAAATCTGACAAATCAGAACTACCAATCTTGGAAATTCAAGATGAAAATGCTGCTTATAAGAGAAGGTATGTGGAAATGTATAAATGAACCTGCACAGCCCACAGAGGAGTGGTTAGACAGAGATCAGAAAGCGCAGAGCACAATCTCCCTGTGCATAGATGATGATCAAATCATACATATATGTAACTGTCAGACTGCTAAAGACATGTGGGAAGAGTTACAGAAAGCACATGAAAGAGTTAATCTCAGCAATAAACTGTATTTAATCAGAAATCTCTATCAGACTAAGCTACAGAAAGACCAGGACATGCAGGACTATATAAGACAGACCTTAGAGATGGTGGAGAGACTGTGAGGGATTGGAGAAGAGATAAAATATTTCCATGTTGCAGCGCTATTATTAAGTGGACTTCCTGAAAGTTATGAGACACTTGTAACAGCACTAGATGCACGTCCAGATGTTGATCTAACACTAGAATATGTTAAAGGCAAGCTTGTGGATGAATACAAGTGCAAAACTGAAAGCATGAGTAATGTGAGTGTGTGTTCAGAGACGGCTTTAAAGACGAAATACAAAAATAAACACAGTAACGTGCAGCTAGAAAAGCGGGAATGCTTTGTGTGCAAGAAACCAGGACACCTAAAAGCAGATTGTAGAGCGGTAATGTACTAACGGCTATCCAAGCACTGTACTCTAGGCCTTCAGCTAAAGTATATATGTCCGGTGTTTTATCAGCGCCTTTTGGTATAACTAATGGCACAAGACAGGGGTGCCCCCTGTCCCCTCTGATCTTTAATTTGCTGATGGAACCCCTAGCCATATCAGTTGGATCACATCCCAAGGTAGCTGGGTTCAGGGTTGGTAAAGAGGAACACTCTATCAGTCTCTTCGCTGACGATATAATCATGATCTTGACCAACATAGACACATCATTGGCAGCTACACAAGAAATACTGAACCTATTCAACAAGGTTTCGTATTATAAAATAAATTAAAGTAAGTCATATATTCTAGGCCTAGGTCTAGATGACAAATTAACTGCTAAAATCAAACATCAGTACCCCTATACTTGGAGTGCTAAGGGTATTAAGCACCTGGGCATTACACTGACGGATAATTCGGATCGATTAGTAGACGCCAATTACAACTCTTTTCTACACTCCCTCCCATCTAAACTTAAGGAGCTCTCATGGACTGAATCCTCATGGGCGGGGCGCCTAGCGGCCTTTAAGATGATATTACTACCCCAATTCATCTACTTATTTAGAAACCTCCCTATACTGGTCCCTGAGAAATTCTTTTCCTTAGCCCAATCCCTAATAAATAAGTTCATGTGGCAGGGTCGGAGGGCAAGATGTGCCTTTCACAAGTTGGTAAAATCTAGGAAAACGGGGGGAGTAGGACATGTGCTCCTTAAGGACTACTACTTGGCCGCAATTCTGGCACAATTAAGAAGCTGGTTCCAAAGTGGAAGTCAGTCGAGATGGACATCGTTAGAAACCGCCCAATGCCCAAACCTTGGTTTGTCTGATCTACTTTTAGCCAGCACACACTTGGGTAACCTACCCCCAAATATATCCAAAACCATCAAAGCAACGCTTAAAGCCTGGGGGAAATTCATGAAGGAACCGACAGGCGACCCTAACCTCCGTAACATACCGTTCCCTATAAATGGCCTGCAGCTACTGATCCCCAGTGTTAATATTAGACATTGGGGGGACAGAGGCATTAAATCTGTCGCAGATATCCAAGTTGGACCTGCAACTAAATTGTTTAGATCTCTTCAAATAGAATATGGTTTAACCCCCAGAGATCAGTACACTACCATGCAAGTGACACATCTCCTTAACAACTCCCCAGAACTGTCTGTAGACGTTCCCTGGAGAGTGTTCCTATACCTCACTAGCCCAGTGACCTCCATCAAAGGTATATCACTATTCTACGGTTTACTAAGCCAAAAGAACCTTATGACTAAAACGCCCACTATGAGGTCTTGGGAATGGGATCTCGCCAGCAAATATGACATATCCCAATGGCAGTCGGCTATCTCATCAGTGTATAAAGCCACCAGATGCGCCAACCTTTGGGAACTCTCCCAGAAGATTTTACTGAGGTGGTATTTGACCCCCACGAAGTTGGCGAGCTTCCAGGCCCAATCTTCCCCACTATGCTGGCGAACATGTGGTCATAGAGGTTCGCTGATGCATATTTTGGGAAATTGCCCCAAGATATCGACATTTTGGAGCAAAGTGTTTGCACTCATAAGTGAGGTTACCAATTGCGACTTTCCCCCTCGACTAGACATGGCTATCCTATCCTTAGGCATAGACTCAATACCTGCAACACATAGAGCAGTAGTTACACATATACTTTTGAGTGCCAGACTAGAGTTAATGAGAAAATGGAGGAACACAGAAGTTCCTACCCTACAAGGAGTGGTGAGATCTACAAACCTCCACATTAACTACGAAATTATGTTTGAAACGTCATATTGTGCTCATGGACATGGGACCAAGACCTGGAAGCCTTGGGTAGTTTGGTATGAGACTAACGAATGCAAATTTTAAGTATGCTTTGTCACTTTCTTGCTCACACCTGTCACTTCTGGTAAGATAAGATAGAGACGCATCCAGTCTTTCCTTTTCCTTTTACCTTTCCTTCTCTTTCTCCCTCCCTTTCCCTTTCTCTCTCTACAATTCCCCCCTTTTTCTCCCTAACCCCCTACTATATCTGTTCCATGTTTTATTTACATACGCACGTATAGCCTCTCTTTTTGTATTACTGACACACAGAATGCTCAAAGATTACTATGTTGGCCGCTGGCTGGGGCTGTGTTGTGGTCCGGGGGGGGGGGGGCTCCCCGCTGTTGGCGCAGTTTGTTCCCGACCGGGGCGCCGGTGGTGTGGGGGTCTGCCCCGTCTGGGCTGGGCATTGGCCGGGCCGGGGGTTTATGTGAATCCTGTAGCACTGTGCTGCACCGAAGCCATGGTTATCAATATACAGGTTTATAAGTTTATCGACTTGAATTGTACTTAGACTCGAGATACCATGTCTAATTGTAATAATATACAACATGTGGTTGATGCAATGTGATATGTATTCTCGGATCCACATTATGGTATTATGCACTTGATGTATGTAAAGACTGTTATACTTTTTCAAATCTTCTAATAAAAACTATTGAAGGAAAAAAGCAGATTGTAGAATCTGGAAAGCTAGAATGCAAAAACAAAGTGCATTGCAACAAGCTAAGAATGTCATAGAAACAAAGGAGTATGCATTCGGATCCAAAAATTATGTCACCTCTGTGCAAGCATGGTGTGTGGACTCAGGTGCTACAAGTCACATGACAAATGACCAAAGTTTCTTCGCTCAGCTTGATGAAAGCAAAACAGAAGGGATAACTACAGCTAATGATCCATATGAGGAATGTTCTGTATGTGCCAGATCTTGAAAGCAACCTTTTGTCAGTAAAGAAACTCACTAACCAAGGCAATGTAGTCACATTTCAGGGTGACAGTTGTGTCATAACAAAAGGGGATTGCTTGCTTGCAAAGGCTAAAATCATAGATGAACTATATCAGTTGAACTGCAGTGAAATGGTTAAAATAGCCAAAGAGGATAAACATTCAAACTGCATCCACACTTGGCACAGACGATTGAGGCACAGAAATTCTGATACAATAAAGAAAATAGTTGAGAATAACTATGCAAGTGGTATTAAGATTAATCCATGTGATCACATAATGATTTGAACCAGCTGTATTAAATGAAAAATGGCAAGGACACCTTTTCCCAAGCAGACCAACAGCAAAGCTCAAAAACCTCTGGACTTAATACATTCAGATCTTTGTGGTCCAATGAAAACTATGGGCCAAATCCACAAAGCAGATGCGCCGACTTAACTCGAGATTTCTAATTTTACTCCGCGCATATCTTTGCGCCCGATCCTCAAAACGAAAAATCCGTTTTTTCCGTCCTCTCTAAAATAATTACTCCGGCGCATCCTCTGACGCAAATTACGCTAGTCACGCCGCTTTATTTGATAGGCAAAGATGCAAATGAGGGAGATAGGGCGATCCTCAAAAGTAAGTGTGTGCGCCGTAGATTACGCCCTGTGCGCCGTAGATAACGCCCTGTACGCACCTGTTAGTTTTCTGGAGCAAAATTAGACTTTATAAAAGCAGCCCTAATTTTACACCAGCCCTGTAAAGGTCTGCTGAAGCAACACCATTTAGGAATAGCTGCCAACACTTCTTTGCTTGACTTCATTGTGACTGCCAAAATGCCCGGGCCATCAATGATTATAATGGCACTCGCAACTTTACAGGCGCAGAGAAGGAGGAGGGCACAGAGGAGGAGGAGGAGGGCACAGGAGAGGATATACCGCCCACGCCAAGATCTCTTTGGCATGACTGCGTCTGAGGTCATTGGCAACTTCAGATTTAACCAGGAAGCCATCCTGGACTTAACCAGGATCCTGCAGGATGATCTGAACACCCCAACCCAACGATCCCATGCCCTGCCAGCTCACATTAAAGTTATGGCCACCCTGCATTTTCTGGCCACTGGGTCTTTTCAAAGAACATGTGGAGGTCTGGCTGGGATGGTACAGTCCTCGATGAGCAGGTGTGTGCACCAGGTTGTCCCTGCAATACTCAGACGCATGGGCAGTCAATTTGAAAAGCCCACCCAGGAGGACCAGCGAATGAAGAGCATGTCCGACTTTTATCAGATTGCCCGATTCCCACGGACCATCGGGGCCATTGACTGTACCCATGTGGCACTACAGCCCCCCCATGATACAGAGCACCTGTTCAGGAATCGCAAAAACTGGCATTCCATCAATGTGCAGGTAATCGTAGATGCCCATGGCCTCATCTGGCATGTCTGTGCCAAATTTCCGGGTTCGTGCCATGACAGCTACATCTTTAGGCAGACCAACATATCACGTGAATTGGAGCAGAACGTGTATGGAGACCGCTGGCTGGTTGGTGAGTGACATGTGTGTCAGGTATGACTGTCCCCCCCCATGATGCAGACATCACATGGGGCACATGCATGACTAATATCCTCCTGTCTTTTCCCTTCCAGGTGACTCTGGATATGCCCTGGGACCTCACATGATGACCCCATTCAGGAACCCCCAAACCCCAGGAGAGCAACGCTACAACGAGGCTCATATTCGCACCCGGGCAGTAGTGGAGCGTACATTTGGGCTGCTGAAGTCCCGCTTCAGATGCCTGGACAAGACTGGGGGTACACTGTTGTATTCCCCAGACTTTGTGTGCCAAATAATAGGGGCTTGTTGCATTCTTCACAACTTTGCAATGAGAAGGGGACTGGAGATTAACTTACGTGCTGACCTGACCCCCCACCCAGGCAATCCCCCCCTAGCCCACTCTACCCGGTCTACTGAGGGCACAGTAGCCAGGAGACGCCTTGCAGAAGGCATATTTTCTCAGTAAATGGCCATAAATCATGTCACAATGATATTATTTGTTTTTACTGCAAACGCACATGAATTATGTGACAATGAGAATGTTGCTTTGCACAGTAAACGCACATGTTTAATGACACATTGAGAATGTTTTTGTCTCTGGAAACGCACATGATTTATGTCACAATGAGAATGCATGAATGCACACCACTGTGGTCCCTAGCACAGACACATCACATGCACATCGAATTGGATTAGATCCAAGTACCCCCCCCCTTTGGTACTTGGGAGCAGTAACGCCCCGCCACGGCTCCAATTATGTCACTGTGCATTCATACACCATTCAGGAACCTAGGATGACTTCTCCCTGGTCCTGGGGATCCCTTCTCCACCAAAACTGAGGGTGACACCCTTATTTTGTCAGGAATGCCACCCCCCCACATTCACACATCATTCACACACATAAACCAAATCATAAGTACAGTATAATAAACAAAATAAAAAAAAAGTACCCCTGGTATTTAAGTCCGGCGGCAGGTGCTCCGTCTGGGCTGCCCACGGGCAGGGGCACGGCCACGGGCACGGCCACGGGCACCTGGAGGTTCTTCACGGGGGGGAGCAGGGGAGGGAGTATCTTCATGGGGGGGGGAGCAGGGGAGGGAGTATCTTCATGGGGGGGGGGGGAGCAGGGGAGGGAGGAGCCTCCCCTGGTGTCTGACCTCCGGCTGGCCTGCCCTCCAAGGCCACTGCTATCCTGTTCAGGCAGTCAGTGATGGCAGCCGTATTGGCCTGGCCAGCCCGTGTGTTGTCCTGCACAGCCCGGGTGTTGTCCTGCACAGCCCGGGTGAGGGCAGTCACCTCCTGGCCCACGCCTGTTGTGGCGGTATGCAGGGACCACAAACAGGTGATGACACCCAATGAATTGGTGGCCACATCACTGAGTGACTCCCTCATTACATCCAGGCTGTGCTCCATCTTGGCCATAGTTTTTTTGATGTCACCCAGACTGCGGGTCTGCTGGGCATTGTCCCTCAGCAGACTGGCCGGCAGATGCTCAGACCCCCCCCTGGTCTCCTGGGTCGCCATCCTGCCTGCCCCTGAGGCTTGTGGCCAGGTAGGAGGGGATAGAGTGACCCTTGTGGGTTGCGGCATGTTGTGGGAGGAGTGGGAGGGGCTACCCCTGATGGTGGCCTGACTGGTGCCAGCCTCTGGGGTAGCCTCTGGGGTAGCCTCTGGGGGAGCCTCTGGGGTAGCCTCTGGGGGAGCCTCTGGGGTAGCCTCTGGGGGAGCCTCTGGGGTAGCCTCTGGGGGAGCCTCAAGGCTAGCCTCAAGGGTATCGTCAAATGTCATTAGATCTGTGGCAATAATGATTTCCCGGCCAATCTGGAGATCATCTTCCTCCTCCCCCTCATCCTCCTCCCCCTCATCCTCCTCCCCCTCAGCCTCCTCATGAGGGGAGGTTTGGCCACTCCCCTCCCCTGGGGACTCCTCAGCAGCCTCCTGTCTTTGGGGTGGTGCAGCAGCCTGGCCTGATGGCCCAGCAATCTCCTGGTCATCTGTGGAAGACACCAAACAATCACAGGTTTGAGGATCCACACACTTGGCACATGTTCCCTTCCCCCACCCACACATGCTAATCACCAAATAGAAAAACAAAAAGCTTACCTGGCCTCACAGGAACATCAGACTGATAACCAGGCAGGCCCACCACCTGCTCTGGCTCGAAACACCGGGCCACTGCCCATTCCTCCTCAGTCAGCCGGATGGGGCATGGTCCCCCTCCTCCAGTGCCCCTCCTATGCGCAGTGAGCTTGGCCACCTTATTGCGGACCACGCTCCTCAGATCATTGATCTTTTTCTTAATGCCAGCAGGGGTCCTCGTCTCCCCTCCCCCCGCCGCATTTATGTGATCTGTTATTTTTGCATATATCCTCTTCCTTTGGGCCGGGGAGGTGTTCCGGCTATCAGGCCCATGTAAATATCTTCCATATTGGATGATATACCTGGCAAGGATTTGCTTTTCAACATGGGAAAAATTCAGCTTCCTGCGTTTGGGAGCCATCACAAACACCACACAGCAACAAGAAAACTCACAGGACAAACACACAAAAATACACACCAAACAAATACACAAAAATACACACACAAGCAGACAGCTACTACAAAGTCAAATACAAACACACAAAAATACACACAGAAGCAGACCGCTACTACAAAGTCAAATACAAACACACAAAAACCAAACACAAAATCCAAGCAGAAAAAAACAAAACAACAAACTTAGCAGAAACAATCAAACACAAAATACACTTATCACAAACAAACAACAACTACTATCTACTACTCCTCCAACACTTCTCTATCACACACAACTTACCAACAAATACTGACAAACTAAGAGCAGAAGCAAATTGCTCATGGAAGGGAACACAGGGAAATACTTTTGCAAATGAAGTGTGTTTGACTGGAGCTATTTAAGCACAGGGCGATCCTCAAACTAAGTACACTTGGCCTTTTACCTATCTCACTGATTGCGCCAAGCAAAGTTCTGCACATGCGCAGTGAGCAGCAGATTCGTGCGCGCATGCGCAGTACGGCCGGACCTTCATTTGCATGGGGTCACGGCTCATTACAATGAAGCACGCCCACTTCCTTCCCACTTGCCATAACCCCGCCTTACGCCTCCCAATTTAGGTTACGGCAGGCGCAATTTTGTGCGCAAATGCGCTGTGGATACGGCATTTACGACACCAACTTAGGGCGCCGTAACTTAAATGACATAAGTTTTAAAAAACTTATTTTGCGCCGCTGGCTGTGGATTTGGCCCTATGACTCCAGGAAAGAAAAAGTACTTCCTGACCTTCATTGATGATTACTCCAGATATACCACAGTATTTCTACTTCACAATAAGGATGACGTGCCAGAGAAATTAGAAGAGTATCTCGCTTAAGTAAATAATATTTTTAGTGGAATGCCCAGAGTACTACGAACAGATAATGGCTCAGAATATACAAGTGGTAAAACACAAGCCATTCTCAGGAAGCATGGAATTATGTTCCAGACAACAGTTCCATATAACCCAGAGCAAAATGGAGTTGCAGAGAGAATGAACCGCACACTGTGTGAAAGTGGGAGGAGCATGCTATTTGATGCTGATATGCCAACTACATACTGGGGAGAAGCTATCACAACTGCATGTTATCTTCAAAATCGCTTGCCGGGAAAAGCAACAACAAAAACTCCATATGAACTGTGGAACAAAAGGAAACCAGATTTAAGACACATCAGAATTTTTGGAAGTAAAGCTTATGTACACATTCCAAAAGAAAAACGTACAAAATGGGATGCATGTGCAAAAGAAGGTGTACTTGTGGGGTACAGTGAATCTCAAAAAGGATACAGGATTTTACATCAAGACACGAACAAGGTAACAGTCAGCTGAAGTGTGATTATTGATGAAACTTCTCTGTGCTCAAAGTTTGAACCACAGACACAAACTATTCAAACTGAGAAAGAATCAACATCAGTCACTCAAGAAAATAAGGAAAGTGACACAGAAATAGAAATTACTGCAGAAGAATCAAAACCTGAATCTGAACCAGAAATACCTTCAGTCAGAAAATCAACCAGAATCAATAAAGGTGTTCCAGCTGAACGTTTATCTTACATAGCTCGCAGAGCTGTTCAAACTGAACCAGGTTCATGGAAAGAGATGCAGAAACTGCCAATGCATGAGAAACAAGTATTGAATAAAGCCGCTGATGAAGAAAAGACATCACTCGAAGATCTCCAGACATGGACACTTTCAGAGCTACCTCAAGGTAAACATGCCATAGGATGTAAATGGGTTTTTAAAACCAAATGTAACTCTGAAGGGAAAGTCTGTCGGTACAAGGCAAGGCTGGTTGCTAAAGGTTACTCACAGAAGTTCGGTGAGGACTATGATGCTACTTTTGCTCCAGTTGCTAAACAAAGTACTTTCAGAACACTAATGACAGTGGCTGCCATGCGTACAATGATTGTGAAACATCACGATATTAAGACAGCTTTTCTTAATGGTGATATTGAAGAAGAAATTTACATGTCACAGCCAGAAGGATATTTGAAAAAGGGACAAGAGCATCTTGTCTGCAAGTTGAATAAATCTCTTTATGGCCTTAAACAATCAGCTCGAGCATGGAACCTGAAGATTAATCAAGTTCTACTAAATAAAGGATTTACAAGGAGCAAAGCTGATTCGTGCCTATATGCTAAACAAGTAGACACTGAGTGGATGTATCTGCTAATTTATGTAGATGACCTGATCATTGCTCACAAAAACAACAATGAAATTGCAAAGTTAACAGGAGTACTCAACGAGCACTTTGAAACTAAAGACCTAGGTGAAGTGACATATTATCTTGGAATTGACATCCAGCGTGAGAAAGATGGAAGTTTCCTGTTGAATCAGAGTGCAAAAATTGAATCTATTCTTCAGCAATTCAACATGACAGAGGCGAAAGGAGCAAGCACACCTATGGATACAGCCTATCCAAAGTTAGAAGGAGAAGATGATCTTCTCACATCCAATGAACAATACAGACAAGCAGTGGGGGCACTTCTCTACATTGCAACCACTACACGTCCAGACATTGCAGCCAGCATGTCTCTTCTTTGCAGGCGAGTTGATAAACCACGTCAAAGAGACTGGAATGCGATCAAAAGAGTTATGAGATATCTGAAACAGACAAAAGACTTAAAATTGAAACTGTCAGCAAGTGGTGATTTAAACCTTGTGGGATATGTGGACTCCGATTGGGCAGGTGATCACAGCACACGCAAATCCACAAGTGGTTACTTATTAAAATTGGGAGACAGTCCTATATCATGGTCCAGCAAGAAACAGATGTCAGTGGCATTGTCCTCTACAGAAGCTGAATACATATATGCAGCTTATGCCAGTCAAGAAGTTGTGTGGTTACAGCAATTACTCAAGGATCTTGGAGAAGCAACATCAGAACCTACTGTCTTATTTGAGGACAATCAGGGTTGCATTAAGCTTGCAACAAGTGAGAAGATTAATGGAAGAACCAAGCACATCGATGTCAGACATCATTACATTCATGACTTAGTTGATCAGAAAGTGATTGAACTTGTATATTGTGAGTCGGAAAAAATGATTGCTGATGCTTTGACAAAGCCACTAGCTAGAAACAGATTTGTTGATCTTAGATCAGAAATGGGATTGACATAGATAGTAGTTGTTGAGTGGGGGTGTTAGCATACAAGGTTTGTATTTAATGAGCACCAACCATTATATGTCAATGCTGTGTGCCTACTATATTGTATGATCACTAGATGGCAGTGTTACGTTTGTGAGTTCATGTTTTGTCTATGCCTTATAAGCAATAAAAGAGTTCCTGCTCGTGTCGCAGATTTTCCACAGAGAAACAACAGACTGTCTGCCTTGTACTTTGTTTAGCCCCTGAAAGATTATATCTAACAATTCCCCAACACATTTACCTGTTAGGCGCCATAAAAATAAAGTCTAAACTGCTTTTTTTTTTGTCTTTCACATCTGCTAATCGATGCACTGCCATGCCAAGGCCCCACTGAAAAGTGCGGTCAAACTATAGCAGGCTATACATGATTCATTTTCTTTCATTCAACCAGCAGGTTGGGCAAAAAATAAATTAATACATTTCCCCATCCACACACTCAATGTGAAAGTGCCATTGTATTTTGACAGTGAGAAGGCGTCCCTTCCAACAGAATACACTCTGGCTATAGCCAGCAGCACTGATCGAGTGAACATTTTCCAGCAGACTGGTTGTACAGGAGTCGGGTTAAGACCATACTGCTCATAGATAGATCGAAATTTGTCTGGTTCAGCAGGGACTGGCTGAATTGCGATCCATCTATGGCTCTCTTCTTGCCACATACAGTATATAGTAATACATAAATTCAGAGAAATTATGTCTTGGAAGTAGCTCCTTACTTCTTAAAGGTTCAGGGCCAGATCCACAGAAGAATTACGCCGGCGTATCTCTTGATACGCCGCGTAATTTAAAATTTTGCGCGTCGTATCTTTGTTTTGTATCTACAAAACAAGATACGACTGCATCTCTGATAGATCCGACAGGCGTACGTCTTAGTACGCCTTCGGATCTTAGGTGCAATTCTTCGGCGGCCGCGAGGTGGCATTTCCGTCGAGTTCCGCGTCGAGTATGCAAATTAGCTAGTTACGGCAATCCATGAACGTACATCCGGCCGGCGCATTTTATTTACGACGTTTGCGTTCGGCTTTTTCCGGCGTATAGTTAAACCTGCTATTATGAGGCGTACTCAATGTTAAGTATGGCCGTCGTTCCCACCTCGCATTTAGAATTTTTTACATCGTTTGCGTAAGTCGTTCGCGAATAGGAATTTGCGTAGAATGACGTCACCGTCTTAAACATTGGCTTGTTCCGGTTTCATTTCGAGCATGCGCACTGGGATACCCCCACGGACGGCGCATGCGCAGTTTAAAAAAAACGTTGTTTACATCGGGTCACGACGTATTTACATAAAACACGCCCCCATCAAAGAGATTTGAATGCCGCGCCATTACACCGCCAAAGATACACTACGCCGCCGTAACTTACGGCACAAATTCTTTGAGAATTCGAAAAAAAAAGTTACGGCGGCGTAGTGTATCTTAGATACGCTGCGCCCGGCGGATTAATACGCGGAGGTACGTGGATCTACCCCTCAGAGGTCAAAGTGCAGAGGCACACCAGAATAATTGACTTAATGGCAGCTGGATGCCTTCAGTGTTTATCTGCATCATCAAATTGTTTCCTTCTTGTATACCAAAAGTCCTTACTTGAGACTTAAACTTTTTAAAACAAAAACTTCAAAGCACTTTGCAGTTCCTTTATAATATTTTAGGTGGTCCTTCCATGAGTTTTCAGAGCAACTGGTATAGTGGAAAGTGTAAGTACAACTATTGCTATCAAAATATTTTAGTACATACATATTTTTTTTATCAAAGGTCAACCACACGGGGGGCATGGCCTGACACAGCATGGAGTAGGAAGCACTTGCACGTTGCTCCGTCCATTAATCCTTCTATCTCACTACTCCTGTGACCTTACAACATCCTGTTTGATCCCTATCCCCCTGGGAAAGATCCCACATCTAAAGGCAACTTGAAATTGCACTGAAAGTGTACTTGGAAGTGCAGTTGCTGTAGATTTGAGAGGGACATGCAAGGAAAATAAAAAACAGCATTTTAGCTTGCACATGATTGGATGATAAAATCAGCAGAGCTTCCCCTCATTTCAGATCTACCCCTAAAATTTACAGTGGCTGCACTTTCAAGTGAACTTTCAATGCAATTTCAAGTGCACCTTGCACTGGTAGTTTGCACTTGCAGTAAAAGATGGATTTGCCTTTCGTAAATAACCCCCTATGTCTCCGCCGAAAACCCAAAAGGACACATTGGCTAAAATTGACTGATATCGCCAGCAGGACAAAGACAACGCGGGGGAAGATGGCAGTGCTGCAAATGACAGAAAAGATTTGGCGGGTGGTAACACTGATAGAGTGCTAGAGGCCATTACATGCTGCTGCACTTCATTAACATCACAAATTGAGGAGGTAAAGGTGGAAATATCACTTATCCGACAGGATGTCCAGAAACTTTGTGAGAGGGTCAACATTTCTGAGACTCTACTGGGGGAAGTGGAAGATGCAATCCCGTCACTGCAGACTGGGTCTGAACGCATTCAACTACAGATTAATCAGTTGCTATAAAACAAGATGATATAGAAACTGGTGGCCTTGGTCCTCATGACCATAAAGGTAATTTTGGGTGAATACGCGGTCGGCCGCTTGTGTTGACTCCTGTCCCATCTCCCTTGTGCTGGGCTCTGTCTTCATATGTGGCGCATGGAGGCTTCACCAGAGGATGCCCGTATTGTCTAGCAAGAGCCTGACATAACACCCGTGATCCATGAGTGCAATGCTTTGCAGACTCCTGCGAGAAAAAATAATAAATGCATTTTTCTTGCATTTTTTTTTTCAAAAGGCAAACTTAGCCTTTAAAATCGAGAAACGAAAATATGAACAGGTGTATGCTTTCTCTTTTTAATCTTAAGAGAGAATTCCTGCCTGAAGGCATCTTCCCTGCATGCAAAGCACAATTTTAATTTTTCTATACTCTACAACCTTACCTCAAAACACACAATTACAAGAATATCAACCGACCACAATTTATTACTTAGCCTAATACGGTTTGCAAATCCAGTGCCGTTAGCAGTGGATAAATATCTTTCCTTCTCCTTTAGCTTGATGCAAACAATGCTTATGACAGAATTAACTAGGATTATGTGGCTAAAGGTTGAATTTACATATTTGATTCAAAATCAATGGTAGCATTACTGGTTTTATCTCAATTCTGTTTTAGAATTATTCACTAACATATTTATAATCTTTAGTAGAGAAAAGCAGTGCTGACTCCTAACCTTTTAGATTTGTATTATCAGATGTCCTAGCATACAAAAAAAAGAATATTTGCAGATAACCTTTGATAGATATCAATAAAGTAATCATTACTAAAAGTACAAAAATAAAAGTAATTCCATATAAATTAAATGTTAAAGAAACAACTAATTGTATAACATATATACATTATTTGTGAATATGTATTTTAAATTATCAAATGTTTATGCCTCCAAGCCACTTAGAAGAAAGCAGTGTATTTTAAAACAGTTTTTTTTTTTGCTTTATGTCATTATGGCGTTGCTTTAATTTTTAAATCTTAATTTGTAATCTCTATTATTAATTAGTATTCTGTTAAGTTTGCTATTGATCTAAAAAGTAGGTGAGCTCTTTTGAAGTTTGCTGTAGCCTTCAATAAGATGAAAAGATGTTTTAATTTGGAACAGTCTGTACATTTCTACATAAGATCAATATTTTATCATAGCATAATGATATAGAGACTTGCACATTGCATTGATCTAAACCTATATCTAAACAAAATTTAAAGCCATAATTCTGAAAAGAAATGGCATTAAATATCATACCAGGGAAAGCACCAGTTTATATGACACTGTGTGCTTACATTTTTTCCCTTTTTAAAACATATCAAAGGAAATGCCACCAAGAAAAAGATACTTCAATAACAGTAGAGTGGTCCATCTACTTGCTTCTTATGTATCTTGGAAATTCAACTGGTAAGATTTCCTTTCATTGGTCTGTGCTTCTCCTCCCTCTCACCAGGGGTGGATCCAGGGGGGGGGGAACAGGGAAATTGCCCCCCCCCCGAAAATATCACACTGACAATCACCTTCAGCCTCTGCCCGAGTCTCTCTCCCTCTGTCTCACGCGATCAGTGGCGCAGAGAGAGAGACTCATCTAGTGTAATTATGCTGCCTGGACTAGGAGGAGGAGGTGGGTAGAGCCTCTCCCTGCACTGGTTGCTAGCTCCTGGGCCGCTTGGCATCTAGCAACGAGTGACGTCAGTGAGTCACGTCGGACTCAGAGTCTCAGAGCCGATGTGACACTGACAGGAGCCATAGGGGAACAGTTGTTACTGCAGAGTTAGACAGAGAGGGCCAGATCCACAGCCAGCCGCCGTAACTTAAATATTCCCATTTAAGTTACACTGCCGGAAAATTTCTACCTAACTGCCCGATCCATAAAGCACTTACCTAGAAATTTAGTGAGTGAGTAAGTGCTAATTTGCATACCCGAAGCGGCATTTCGACTCGAAATGCCCCCAGCGGCGGATGCGGTACTGCATCCTAAGATCCGACAGTGTAAGTCCCTTACACATGTCGGATCTTCTGCCTATCTATTGGAAACTGATTCTGTGGATCAGTTCCAAAGATAGAAACAGGGATACCATATCAGTAGATACGCCGTCGTATCCCTTTTGTGGATCTGGCCCAGAGTTCCTTTGGCTTTGGGACAGCCTACGTGCCTAACCTTAGGTTTTAAAGTCGTGTGCTGCTGTTACTGTTAATTTGTTCTGCTAACCACTAAAATGTCCAGCATCCACAGTCAGTCGTGGCAGAGTGCCAGCATTCTTCCTTCTCCATCTCTGAACGTGTTGGCCCCACCCACCGGCACCTCCTCCCTCCATCTTGTCCACACTACAGGACTCTGCCCCTGAGTGAGAGATGGCTCCACCCACCTCCTCCCTCCATCTTCTCCACCTTGCAGTCTGCAGAGAGGTGTGAATACAGGAAGAAGAAGCCTGCAGGCAATGCAATTACTGGTCCTGGATCCATCTCCACTCCATTGCTCCTGCATGGGAGCCCCTCCCCTCATCAGAGCACCAAAATATTTGACTAAAAGTGAGTAAAATTAATGTTGTGTCAAATCTCAAAATACATGTGTGCTACTGCCATGTATGAAAACAAAAATGCCCTTTTAGTCTTAACTTGTTCAATCCTAACCCCTTCAGCTCCGGTATGACCAGGCCATTTTTTTCATTACTGCGCTGTTTTAATTTAAATGACTGACAATTGCGCGTTCGTGCGACGCTGTACCCAAGTAAAATTGATGTCCTTTTTTCCCCATAAATAGAGCTTTCTTTTGGTGGTATTTGATCACCTCTGCGGTTTTTATTTTTTGCAATATGAACATAAAAAAGAGCGACAATTTTGAAAAATAAAGCAATATTTTTGGCTTTTTGCTATAAAAAAATGTCTTCATCAATTTTAGGCCAATATGTATTCTTCTACATATCTGTGGTAAAAAAAATCCCAATAAGCGTATATTAATTGGTTTGCGCAAAAAAAAAATCCTGCCAGTGCCCCTCCCGAGACTAGACTCTGGATCTACCTTTGCCTTTCACAAGGTAAGAACTGCAGTATCATCTTTATGCAAATAGATTGCTCAGGTATCTGTTTTTTTCTTTCATTTAGAAGAATGTGTTTAATGTAATAATGCCCTTATTTTCTGTTCTAATGGCCTTCTCAGCTGGCTCTAAATAATTACTAAAATATTCTATAGATATATGAAATTAACTGCCCTGAACTAAAATCTTTGTTTTTTGTGGGTTTGACCTTTTAGCTTCTGTGTCACATTGATATAATATATATACAAAATGAAGAGGCAATTGCAATATTCAGTAATCTGTTGCAAATGAATACATAGTTAAAAGATATGCATACCTACTATCTTACAAACTGCAGTTGGAGCGCACACTGCGATCTCCAGCTTGGCTGTTGTACCGTGCCATTACCATTATTATTTTTTTTATCTATTACGCCACTGGCTAGCCAGGAGCTGGTGTGCTATACTTATATTTGTTTTTAACTGTTCTTTTTTAATAAAACGTATTCTTGGTACTACACCATGGGAGCCAATTCTCTTTTTGTTTGAGGATACTGGATACTTGCTGGTGCCATTTTTTTGACTTTTTGTGTAAAAGCCTGGATGCGGCTGACCCGGTGAGCAGTGGGATAAGGTGCTGGATACCAACTGGATCTGACCCTATACACTGAATACCCCTGTAGGGGTGACTGGTGCTGGTGAGTGGGGACCCTTGAGGGGGAGCACCTGTAGTCACTTCAAGATCTTTGCTGTATCAAAGCACCCATCACTGCGGGGCTAAGCACAGATTTAGGGGCAGATTCACGTACAGCCGTGCAAAATTGTGCGGGCATAATGTATCTGATTTACGTTACGCCTCCGCAACTTACACGGGCAAGTGCTGTATTCTCAAAGCAATTGCTCCGTAAGTTGCGGCGGCGTAGCATAAATCACCCAGCGGAATTCAGATTCAGCGGGTAGGGGGCGTGTATCATTTAAATCAAGCGCGTCCCCACGCCGAACGAACTGCGCATGCGCCGCCCGTAAAATATTCCAGTGTGCATTGCTCCAAATAATGTTGCAAGGACGTCATTGGTTTCGACGTGAACGTAAATGATGTCCAGCCCCATTCACGGACAACTTACGCAAACGACGTAACTTTTTAAAATTTTGACGCGGGAACGACGGCCATACTTAACATTGTTGCGCCGCACTTATGCCACCATATAGCAGGGGCAACATTACGCCGGGAAAAGCCTAACGTAAACGTCGTAACTTTACTGCGTCGGCCACGCGTACATTCGGGAATTCGCGTATCTAGCTAATTTGCATACTCGATGCGGAATTCGACGGAAGCGCCACCTAGCGGGCAAAAAAAAAATTGCAGTTTAGATCCGCCTGTCGGATTTAATGGATATCTATGCGTAACTGATTCTAAGAATAGATACGACGGGTCAGATTAGGACTTACGACGGCGTACATGGCTCTGCACCGTCGTAAGTCCTTTGAGAATCTGGCCCTTTATTTCTATTGGACTTTTCTTATTCCTGTGGACACACATCTGTGGTGTGTCTTGGCACCTGTTCACTTTATTGTACTTTTTTGTTTATTCACTTACTATAACCGTATTTTGTCAGCGTATGTATATTACTAGACATCTTCCATTATCTTTTAGCACATAGCACGTTATATGGTCTCCATTACCTATAGCACACATCACTTTATATGTTTATGGTTTGACATATCCATTGTGTCATTGTGATTTATTCAGAGCCATTTGGCATGCATAGGTAATATTTATGATTACTGTATTTATTGGCGTATAACACTCACTTTTTTACCCTGAAAATAGAGGGTAAACTGTGCTTGGGTGTTATTCACAGGGGGCTGTAGATAGTTGTTTTCCTGAAACTTCCCTCCTAAAGTTAAGGTGCGTGTTATACGCCTGTGCGTGTTATACGCTGATAAAAACGGTATTGCATATACTCACATTGTCACAGGTTGTAACTACTTGTCATGCACAGCTTATGTTTATGGTTATATATTTCTACTATTCACTTATTATTTTAGGGATCAGAGTTTAACCACTCACATCCCCCTTAGGGTCCTGTAGGTCAATCTTCAGGAGTAGGCAGCGCCAATACCCCCACACTATTTGATATAAATGCTTTATTGCTATTGGTTTTATTACAATATAATTATGATATACCTTAGGTAATTGTGACATTCAATTTATTTTATCTATATGTCATTACACACATCATCATGTCTCATTTAAAGTTTCAAACCCACTATGTTTTGTTTGTTTAGCAAAGCATTTAGGGATGGAGGCATCTCAGTGTTTTTATAGGTTGATATAGGTCTCACTTATTCCTAGCTCTTGTCCCAATCGCCACCCCTGGGATTTTGCGGGATGAACTCTAGGACAATAAAGGATACAGGGATTGCATTGAACCTTTTGATACAGATCCAGGTTGCGATTCACTGGGGTGATCATCTTTCCATTATAAAATTAATATATATGGTCATTGATTCTATGCTTCAGTTGACAGATTGTTTTACTTACGTAAAATGATCCACAATCGGCACATCATCAAATAAACAACTCCTTGAGTGTCTAAGTTTGCAAAAAAGCATGGAACAAAGGTTTCCCTAGTGGGAAAAGTAAAGCAAGTACCTTCATCCACGCATGGGCACATATCACAATGGCCACACCTATGAATCCCCCAGAGTAGTTTGTTAGCATCAGAGGTAGGTACATAATGGCTATGTATTAGTTTGTCCTGAAGAGAGGCATTGCTGCAAAATACATTCTCTGGGGTAAATCTAATGTATTTGGAGACAATGGGGTCACCTGTGAGTAGATGCCAATGCTTATGTAGCAAATGGTTTAAATCAGAGTGCTGAGAGGAGTATTTAGTAAAAAAATTCATTGTGGAGGTTTTTTTCTGACAACTTTTGTTGTTGGAAAAATTGAGGACCAGCTCTTAAACATTTGTTGTTGGAAATTCCGACAGCAAATATCCGATGGAGCCTACACACGGTCGGATTATCCGATCAAAAGCTCATATCAAACATTTGTTGTCAGAAATTCTGACGGTGTGTACGCGGCATAACACTAACTAGCTTGCTGAGCCCTGCTCTATCTTCAACTTCAACACTGCAAAACGTACTGTGGAAAGGAACCTTTTATAGTGTGGGGTGGAACTATAAGGCACTGAGCCATGATTGAGCAAATTCATCATGACATTGTCCAATCAGGGCTCTCACAGTTCTCTGTGCCCTGATTGGGTAAAAGCCTTGCACCTACCAGTGGTCAGGTGCATTGCTGCAGCCAATAAGGTTTGTTACATTGCACTGTGCAGCACGCAGTGCATTGTGGTGCGCTCGGTGGAAGAACATTCCGTCAAACGCCCTGTTCTACGAACACCAAAATGGGTGCTTTTCAGGGGCTGAACTAATGCTCGGTCTGGACAGTTTACCCATGTCTAATTATAAGCTTAATAATAGACATGGTCACACTGAAATTGTCACAGATGAGCTGCAGAGCTGATCTGTGTCTTACATTTACTGCTAAGGGTTGTCTGGCACCTGTTGTTCCACAAGCTTGTGTGTAGCTTTGGCTGCATTCAGCAGCTATGGGTGTCGCTGGCTTCACCTGCTGCTTAATATATCCTTACTTCCTGCTACTTCCTGTCCAGCCCCTCATGTGCCTCTCTATTTAAATTCCACTCAGACCAGCTTCTGGTTACTTGAGCAACACTTGTTTCTGAGCACCCCTCCTGTAACCTGCTTACCTGACTTCTCGTGGACTGATCTCTTGTGTACCAAATCGGCTAGTTCTCCTGATTACGTTGTCTGCTACTGGTACTCTCCTTGCGAGCAGGGTGAACCTAGGGGTCGTGACGTGGGATCAGCACGCAGCTAAACCCAAACCCTTGTGAGGGGGTCCCTGGAAGAATACCGGCTGGCCCTTAGATTCCACGCCCTGGGGGATCATGTGTCACCTGCTCGCCTGTGGGCTCACAACAGTACCAGTGTGACAGTTTGCTCAAGCCATGAGCTCCTCAGAGAGTCGGCCACTGACTGAGAACCAAATACAACATTTACTTCAGAGACTTAACTCCCAGCAAGCAAATCAAGAGCAAATAATGCTGTTTCTACAGGATCTTGCATCCCGCCTGCAACTTCAGCTTCTGCTTCTGCCTCATCTGCTCCTGTGTTACCGGCCTCACTTGGCAATCCGTGCTTGCATCTGCCACCACCACCTTGTTTTTCTGGCGACCCTAATGCCGCGTACACACGATCATTTTTCAGCATGAAAAAAACGTTGTTTTTAAAAAACATAATTTAAAATGATGGTGTGTGGGCTGCACATCGTTTTTCAGGTTCTGAAAAACGACAATTTTTTTTCCGAACAAGCTGCATTTTTTAACGTCGTTTTTCGGGTTGTAAAAAATGATCGTGTGTGGGCTAAAACAACGTAAAAAACCTGCGCATGCTCAGAAGCAAGTTATGAGATGGGCGCGCTCGTTCTTGTAAAACTACCATTCTGAATGGAGTAAGCACATTCATCATGCTGTAACAGACAAAAAAGCGCGAATCGTCTTTTACTAACACGGAATCAGCTAAAGCAGCCCAAAGACGAATGGAACTTCCCCTTTAAAGTGCCGTCGTACGTGTTGTACGTCACCACGCTTTGCTAGATAATTTTTTTAAAACTATGGTGTGTAGGCAACATTGTTTTAATGATGAAGTTGGGAAAACGTCATTTTTTAGACATGCTGAAAAACAACGTTTTCTTTCATGCTGAAAAATGATCGTGTGTACATGGCATTAGGCTTGTCGTGGCTTCATTTATTCAGTGTTCCATCCACTTTGAACTTTCCAGCCACCATTTTCCAACTGATCGCACCAAAGTCGCATATATAATCTCTCTACTTTCTGGTGATGCCGTAGCTTGGGCCTTCCCACTTTGGGAACAACACTATTCTATCACCTCCGACCTCCAGGCCTTTTTGAATGCTTTCTGGAAAACTTTTGATGAGCCTGGCAGAGTGTCTTCTGCTGCTGGGGCCCTCCTTGGTCTTCATCAGCAAGGAATGACAGTCGGTCAATACGCAGTTCAATTCCGTACACTGGCTGCTGAACTCAAATGGAATAATGAGGCTCTTACCGCTACCTTCTGGCAAGGCCTGTCTGAGCGTGTAAAGGATGAACTCGCTGGACGCACCATTCCTACCACATTGGATGATTTAATCGCATTAAGCACAAATAGACATTTGTTTCCATGAGCGGGTCCAAGAACCCTCTCCATCTTCAACCTCTCAAACATTGGAAGAACCTATGCAGCTTGGGTGAACTTGCCTCACTCCAGAGGAGTGCCCGGACATCTTTTGAACTCCTGTCCAGTTCATCCGGGAAACTCCAGGGTCTAGGTCACTCGGAGAGAGGTGATCTAGACCGATCCTTTAATTCTGTCAGCATCTCTCGTTTCACCCTACCCGTGTCTATCCACTGGGCTCAAAATGCCTATTAACTCTCTGCATACGTAGACTCTGGAGAAGCCGGGAATTTCATTGATTAATCTTTGGCTTCTGAGTTGGGCATTTCCTTTGTTGCACTGGCTATACAACTCTCCATGACTGCAGTAGATGGCTCCTTCTTGCCTATGAGCCCCATCCGGTTTAAAACCCCTCCTATGGAGTTACCCATTGGGGTTTTGCATGGTGAGGAAATCTCTTTCCTAATTCTGCCTAAATCCTCCAGTCCCATCATTCTGGGTCTTCTATGGTTGCAGAAACACTCCCCGCATCTTGATTGGAACTCTGGCCAAGTAATGGCTTGGGGCCCTCAGTGTCAGCAATGATGTGTTTCCAAGGTACAACCACCTCCTTCCATTCCTCTGGCTGAAACCTCCACAACTCCCATGTTACCTTCCCAATATCAGTCCTTCCGAGATGTTTTCTGTAGAAAGTCCTCTGATCGCCTCCTCACAGAGACTATGACTGCTCTATTGATCTGTTACCAGGGACCTCTCCTCCCCGAGGCCGAGTCTACCCTGTATATATCCCAGAGACACAAGCCATGTCTGAATACATTCAGGAAAACCTGCAAAAGGGTTTCATCAGGAAATCCAACTCACCTGCCGGAGCTGGGTTTTTCTTTGTAGGGAAAAAAGATGCTTCACACCGTCCATGCATTGACTACAGGGCTCTTAACGCCATCACCGTGAAGAATTGAATCCCTCTTCCTTTAATTTCGGAACTCTCTGACAGACTGCAAGGTTCTCATGTTTTTACCAAATTGGATCTAAGAGGGGCCTACAATTTAATAAGAATCCGGGAAGGAGACGAGTGGAAGACCGCCTTTAACACCAGGGACGGACATTATGAATATCTTGTCATGCCCTTTGGTTTTATGCAATGCCCCAGCTGTCTTCCAAAATTTGGTTAATGAGATCTTCTGTGACCTTCTGTATGTCTGTGTTATTATATATCTGGATGATATTCTTATTTTCTCACCAGACTTACTCACCCATCGTCTCCATGTGAAAGCTGTGCTACAGCGTCTACTGGACAATTGTTTATATGCTAGATTGGAGAAGTGCCTATTTTGAACAAACACAAGTTCCTTTTCTGGGCTACATAATCTCGTCACATGGCCTCCTCATGGACCCAGTCAAACTTCGGGCCATCTCTGAGTGGCCCCAGCCTTCTGGTCTTAAAGCCACCCAATGCTTTTTGGGCTTCACCAATTACTATTGCCAATTCATTCATAACTACTCCACCTTGGTGGCCCCCATTACTTCTCTCACCCGCAAGGGTGTCAAAGCCTGTCTCTGACCCCCTGAAGCCATTGATGCTTTCCACAAACTCAAGGCAGCCTTCCTCTCCACCCCAATTCTCCTATGTCCAGACATTACAAAACCCTTTTCTATGGAAGTTGATGCCTCCTCAGTAGTAGTCGGTGCTGTCCTACTCCAAGCTCAGAAGGGCAAGTCTCAGCCTTGCGGATTCTTTTCCAAGAAGTTTTCTGAACTATATCATTGGGGACCGTGAGCTACTGGCTATTAAACTAGCTCTTCAAGAATGGAGGCATCTACTAGATGGTTCTCCCTATTGCATTACCATCTATACTGATCATAAAAACCTGCAGTATTTACAATTCGCAAAACGCTTGAACCCACGCCTAGCTCGCTGGGCCCTCTTTTTCGCCCGCTTCAACTTCAACATTACCTTTCGTCCTGGTGCCAAAAACCTTTGTGCTGATGCCTTGTCTAGGTCCTTCGATGTCAATGATTCTGAGAATCACCTAGATCCTGGTCCCATCATCCCTCCACATTGAATTCTAGCCACTACTCAGCTCCGATCTACGCAGCCTCCCCCAGGTAAAACTTTTGTAGTTCCTGCACTTCGACCCAAACTCCTTGCGTGGGCTCATGACTTTACGTTTTCTGGACATCCTGGTACACCTCGTACTTGTGACCTTCTCTTGTGTCATTACTGATGGCCCTCTCTTCATAAGGATGTCAAAGAATATGTTCAAGCTTGTATGGTTTGTGTACTATCCAAGTCTTCCATGTCCGCACCAGCTGGGTTGCTTTTGCCTTTACCAGTTCCCGATATACCTTGGTGCTGTATTTCCATGGACTTTATCTCGGATCTGCCCCCCTCAACAGGTTCTATAGTCATCTGGGTAGTGGTGGATCGGTTCTCCAAAATGTGTCACTTGATCCCTCTCCCAGGCCTACCTTCTGCTCCCAGTCTTTCCACAATCTTTATTAAGGAGATCTTTCGTCTTCATGGGATGCCTTCACACATCGTCTCTGACAGGGGAGTTCAATTTACTGCTCGGTTTTGGAGAGCCTTGGCCAAATCCTTTGGGATTAAATTGGATTTTTCTTCTGCCTTTCATGCCCAGTCCAATGGGCAAACGGAACGTGTCAATCAAAATGTAGAACGTTTTCTCCGTGCCTTCATCTCAGCCCACCAAGATGACTGGGTGGACCTTTTGCCCTGGGCAGAGTTTGCCTTAAACCAACACTCCAATGCCAGTTCTGAAAAATCTCCCTTCTTCACTGTTTATGGGCAGCATCCATCTGTTCCCTTCCATGTTCCCGTTTCTCCCCTTGTACCAGCAGCAGCTGAAACCCAAAGGACCTTCAACTCAATCTGGGCAGAAGTCTCTAAAAATCTTCATCTGGCTGCTTCCAGGCATAAAACGGCAGCAGATCGTCATCGCCGTCCGGCCCCTAAGTTCCTACCTGGTGATAGAGTCTGGCTCTCTACCAAGCACATCCGACTCCGGGTGCCCTAAATGAAATTTGCCCCTCGCTTCATTGGTCCCTTTTCCATTCTCCGTCAGATCAATCCAGTTGCTTATAAGCTCCGTCCGCCCTCTCATCTCAGGATCCCCAATGCCTTTCATGTCTCTCTGCTCAGGCCACTGGTCCTCAATCTCTTCTCTCGCCCTGCTTCTCGCCCCGCTCTTGTGGCTGATACCTCAGATCAGTATGAGATTGGAGATATATTGTATTACAAATACTCTCGAGGGAAGCTACTCTATCTGATTGATTGGAAG
This sequence comes from Rana temporaria, assembly GCF_905171775.1. Classification (NCBI taxonomy): domain Eukaryota; kingdom Metazoa; phylum Chordata; class Amphibia; order Anura; family Ranidae; genus Rana; species Rana temporaria. Next base: position 227,930,192 of record NC_053493.1, read on the forward strand.
TGTTACGGCCCGGGGGAGAGATTTTGGGTTCCTGCTGCAGATGTCTCATCCCAACGCTTGGTGACCAGATTCCATCGTAAATTTCCTTTCAAACCAGCCCCCAGACATGTAGGGGGACCTCGTAAGAGGGGGGGTACTGTCACAGATCAGCTGCAGAGCTGATCTGTGTCTTACCTTTACTGCTGTAGGTTGGCTGGCACCTGTTGTTCCACAAGCTTGTGTTCAGCTCTGGCTGCATTCAACAGCTATGGGTGTCGCCAGCTTCACCTGCTGCTTAATATATCCTTTCTTCCTGCTACTTCCTGTCCAGCCCCTCATGTGCCTCTCTATTTAAATTCCACTCAGACCAGCTTCTGGTTGCTTAAGCAACACTTGTTTCTGAGCACCCCTCCTGTAACCTGCTTACCTGACTTCTCGTGAACTGATCTCTTGTGTACCGAATCGGCTAGTTCTCCTGATTACGTTGACTGCTGCCTGCCCCGATCTTGGCTCGCTATCTGGCTTTCCTTTTGCTTTATCCATCCATCCATCTGTGTCTTCTGGTACTCTCTTCGCGAGCAGGGTGAACCTAGGGGTCGTGACCTGGGGTCAGCACGCAGCTAAGCCCAAACCCTTGTGAGGGGGTCCCTGGCAGAATACGGGCTGGCCCTTAGATTCTACGCCCTGGGGGATCCCGTGTCACCTGCTCGCCTGTGGGCTCACAACAGTACCATCGTGACAGAAATATTTTGTTTCAGAATTTTGTTTTCGTCCGAAAAATACATTTATTTAGTTACTCCCGAAATGTGTTTTTATTTATTTTGTTTCATTAAAAAATGCATTAGTCTGAAAATCCGAATTAATTAAGGTTGAATCTGTCATTGAAGGCTTATGGTGTCTGTCGAATGTTCTAAGAAGATTTGATGGAGCAGCTAAACTATATGACGCCACAATCGTACATTTCCGGTTGAATGTTCCGCCTACAAGCTATAGGAGAATTCTAATGTTGTATGACTAGTAATAATTATATTTATAAATTATTATTACTAGTCAACCAACATTTGAATTCTTCTATAGCCTATGGGCAGAGCATTTGACCGAAAATATACGATTGCGGCATTGTACAGTTTAGCTGCTTGTCGAATCTTCTTAGAACTTTTGACAGACACCATAAGCCTTCAATGACAGATTTGACGTTTGTATGTTTTTCACCTCTTCGTCGAATCTTTGTCGTTCATTTTGAATGGTCTACCCCAACACTGTCTCTATAATGTCAAATCTTTTCTCTCTATGTCGAATCTTTCCTCTCTATGTAGAATAATCTCGGACTAATAGAGTTAAGGTTAGGCACATTCGACCGCAGGTTCTATAGACACAGATCGCTATTGTCAGCGCCATGTTGAATCTTCTATTATATCAAATTGTTGTAGCAACAAAAATGAAAATAAAGCATTTTTTTATGTTGGATCTTTCAGATTTCAGATTCTGCGCGTTTGTTTTAGTTTGTTAAAATGATAACAAAAATACCTGAAATTCAGATGAAAATGCATTCGGACGAAAACAAATGCACATGTCCACTTAATAGTATGCAATGCCAAGCTGTGGTTTCCAAAGTGAATATGCAGTTAAGTTTTGGCATAAGTTCACAAATTATTGATTTATTGAAGACAAATATGTCCATATCTTCACTTTGCAAGGAAATACAGTTTTTGCTAGGGAACTTTCTCTTAGTTGAGTGAATGAGAACACTCTTCTGACCCCTATCATTCAATCATGTGCAAGGAAAAATACAAATTTTCCTTGCACACGATTTGGTATTTTTTGAAGAGTAATTTTTCAGTACATTCACTAAGCTATGGAAAAATTCCTTTGGAGAAATAAAGAGCCAATTTGTCTTTAGTAAATCAATCCTAGCATATGTCTGGAGCAGCATTGTTTTGCTGAGAGAGAAAACTATGCAAGTACATAGGGACAGAGAGATATGGGAAAAAGGTGGAGGTTGCAGCTTTCTGAACACTGGAGTTCTCCCACATGGCACGGGTACCATGCAAAAAACATTTAGCCTTATCTTAATGAATGCACATCTCTGATTGGTTTAGATGTCCAAACAGAGAACTCTTTTCAGTCATTGAGAAGAGGCAAAGCGTTCCCCTAAATTATACCCAAGCCAAGTGAGCAACCTTCTGTGTTCACAATGCAGCAGGGTAGGTGCTTGACAGGACATCCCACATGTATGTCACCTGTATACTTATGTTGGTCCAAGCTATACCATATCAAATTATATAAAAAGTGCTATACCTAAACTCCAGTTTTTATTATAAGTGGCTCTGCGCTTATAATTTTTTTTAGCCCTTTTCTCTCGCCACAAATTCCCACAAATACCTATTGATCCTGCCAGTGATGTCCACCTAATGCATATTCCTTTGATGGTGTGGCAATTATTCTGCACTGCTCCTAATTTCAGAGCAAGGTTGTCACTCTCATGTAGGCTGTACCTGTTTGTACAACAGTGGGATGAAAATATTGCAGGGGTGTATGGCAACCAGTATTGTCACTGCTGATTCAAAAGTCTAGCTTTTCAGTGAGCAAATGACCACACCTATTAATGGTAATTTGATGTAGTGCAGTGCAACACTGTCAACAGTTAAAGAATTAAAGTCCAATCCAAAACAAACAAATTATCAAAAATAGTCGAGCACCCATTGTTTCTATTGACAAACAATCAAACTTCTTGCGTGAACAATGTATCAAAATTCTCGTGACAAGAATCCACCACCAGCTATAATGCCTTTGCCTGCTCACCACCAGCTGTATAATAAAATGCCTTTCAATATCATCTGACTGGTGTTGTATATTCCAGACAGCTACCTCCTTGTTCCACTCCCCAGATATTAAGAATCAGTATTTCCTCCCAACTCTACCTCCTCTCAAAAACTCCTCAGTATATCATATAGGACAAAAAACACCATAGTGTTTGCCGTATAAAACAGTTTAATTTTCCCCCACTCATTTAAAAACACAGGAAATTAAACAACATGCACTTGTGTATACTCTCAACAGCCAGCTCACCACTCTAGACTCAACCATGGTGGTGGCGTGACTTCACAGACTCAATTCCTCCCTCCTAGATGTGTTACATCCTCCTGTTGGGCTTCCTCAGTAGGTGAGTGGCCAAGTTTTTTGAGTGCTTAAATCATCTCTGAGCAGTTACTAATGCAAAGCACCTGAAACAATGCAATCTGCACTGACAGGAAGTAACACAATTCTCTCCACTTTCCAGCACAACCAAGACCTTGTTCTCATGAATCCAGAATCATTCCCTTTGGCTAAAATGTCAAATTAAATTACCTTCCCTCCAATGGTTGTGTACTTTTTCCACCCCCAAATTTGTAATCCTCTAGGATTTTTATTATGGACTGCTCTAAAGTGTCTTTTTTATAATATATTTTATTGAGTTTTTTCAATAGAAAAAGTAGAGTGTTTCACAGTACAAAGTAGATAATAGAACAGCGTACAATACACAAGGTTATAGATTTAAGGAAACAAAGGCCTTAAATCGCTGCAGAACATAGCAGCTGTGGTTGTATGATCACCGGAACTGAATTTTCAAATAATAACTTATTTCAAAACTCTGGGCGGACGGGGGAAGAACCCGCAGAAAAGAAAGAAAAGAAAGGTAAGGGAAAGAGAGAAGAGGTTTAAGAATAAGAAGAGAAGGGACACCTGGGTTTATCTCTTCCCAACTTCTTCAGGTGGGAAGGAGCCCTAGATATGGTCAATAGTAAAATCTTTTTTTATTCTTTTAAAATATTTTATTTTCAGAAAATAAATATTACAATTCAGTACATTACGGTACATCTCATTATGAATAAAATCTGGTAGATGACCTCTTAGAATAAATACTACTATTTTGTAGATAAATAAGGACATATCATGAAAACAATAGATGTGGTTTTAGAATGTTAAATAATTAATATGAAGAATTTAAATAAGAGAAGTTTCTCCTTTATAGGCCAACTGATAAACAAAGACATTTCTGTCCTCCTGGTGCCTCTTATCGGGGACTAATTGCACCAGGAGAGGAAACCTCTTACCATACTTGCAGCTTTACTTAAAGATCCCCGGAATAGCCAGGCTAAAAGAGATCAGCATTTTTATCTGTGAAAGTGGATATTTTATCTATCATTTCTATGTATAATCAGAAAGTTAAAAAAAGGAGGAGATAGGTCTCCCTCCGAACATCACCAGAAATCCCTGTAGGAGGGCAAACATAAAATGAAGAGGGGAAAGTATGAGAGAAAAAGGAAAGAAGGGTTAGGAAGGGAAGGAAGATAGGAAACATGCCTAACTTAGAGTTATGTAGGAAACGGAGGAACACCCTGGGTAAGAGAGATTCCTACATATCTAGCCCAAGGTTCCCAAAGGTTTTTGAATTTCAGAACAGTATGAGTTAGAATACAGCTAGCTTTTCTTGAGTCATTATCCAAGATATATATTTTTTTGGCTTCCAAGAAAGAAGGTTTTAGGTTTCTTCCACACTTTGGCAATTGTAAGTTTGGCTCCTGTGAAAATAAAATGGATTTGTTTTTGTGTAGTTTTTGGTATTTGAGGTATGTGAGAATTTAGGAGAGCTATTGAAAGAGACCTAGAAACCCGGCAACCAGTGACCTTGGAAATCATAGAGAAGATTTTGCCCCAAAAGGGGCAGATTCTAGGACATTCCCACCAGATATGGGTCATTGACCCTAAAAGTTGGCATCCCCGGAAACAGGTCATATAAGCTTTAGGGTATACAGATGCAAGTTTAGAGGGGGTTAAATACCACCTGGTTATAACCTTGATATTAGTCTTCATCAGTGAGACATTTAGAATACCCTTGAAGGACTTTGAGAAGGCTCTATGCCAGGTATCTATGTCCCATCTATTTTGAAGCTCATTTTCCCATGCCTCCATATATGAGGATTAAACTGTAGGGTGAGTGAGGCACGAATATATTACTTATATACCACCCCTTGGCCCCCTGGCCTGGTCACACCATAGCTCATATTTCGTGAATTGGTAGGGGAGTGATTTTTCCTTCCAGACTAGTTGTAAAAATTGTGAGATTTGATCAAAACAGAGCCTTTCGAAATAAGGGAGTTCCAGAGTTTTAACACAGTGTTTTAGAGACAAAGGTCTACCAGAGTAGAAGAACTGTCCTATACGGTATAGTCCCTTGTCCACCCACCACTTAAATGCTTCCAAATCCAAACCAGGGTCAAAATCCGGGTTCCCCAACAGATTTGCAAAAATACGTCCTGCAGAAACAAGGGCTGAATGATTTTTAAGGCTATCCCAGAATGCAAAGGATTGTGATAGGGATGGGGCCAGTATGGGAGGTCTTTTTTTTTGGTAAACACCATAAAAGATAGTTGAGAGAAAAATGTGGTGCAGCCTGTCTTTCAATGTTGAGCCGGTCCGGTTTTTCTGATTTGGAGTAGATCGTAGATAACTGTACTAGTCTAGCTGCAAGATAATATTTATGTAGATCAGGGAGACCTATGCACCCCTTATTCCTATGGAGGAAAGGGGTGTTTTGGGGTATTCAATATCCAGATGAGCCCCAAGTGTACTTGAGTATAATTTTTTCAAATAGATTTTTTGGATGGGGATAGGGAGCGACCTAAAGTAATATAAAATTCTAGGGAGTAATGTAATTTTGATCGAGTTGATTCTGCCCAGCCAGGATAACTCGTATTTGGACCAGGATAAAAGGTCACTTTCTAATTTCTTAAACAGTGGGGGGATAATTGTGTGTATATAGAGTTTGAATATGGGCTGTTAATGTAATACCTAAATATTTGATTGAGGTGTCATTCCATTCAAATTTAAATGATTGCTTTAATAAGGAAACCTCAGAGAGAGGGAGCGAGACATTAAGGGCTTGTGATATTGTGTAATTGACTTTAAGGCCCGAAATCTTAGAAAAGTTGTGTAGGACTTGACAGATATTGGGAAGGGAGATCAATGTAGAGGTTACAAATAGGGGTATATCATCAGCAAAGATCTGCATTTTGTGAGTTTGGACTCCACAAGTTACCCCTTTAATGTTTGGGTTTTCTCGGAGAGCTATTGCCAGAGTTTCTATGGCTATTGCAAAAATGAGAGGTGAAAGTGGGCACCCTTGCCTAGTGCCTCGTGTTATGTTAATTGGTTTAGAATAGTAGCCTTGTAAACAAATTAGTGCCTTGGGAGGAGAGTAGAGGGAATGTAGAAGACCTGTAAATCGTTCTCTGAAACCCCAATGTTCTATAACGGTGAATATATATTGCCAAGACCCTGTGTCAAAGGGCTTTTGTAAATCCAAAGACAAGAGTCCCTGCTGTCTCGTTCCTCCTTCCCAATTTGACTGTAGTATTGAAACTATATTAATTGTTCTTATTTGATCTGGGCCTTGTCTGCCCAGGATGAAGCCCACTTGGTCCCTGTCAGAGAAACAACCAGTTCACCCATGCCAGCCGCATCCCTGCACGCATGCGCGGCGGAACGGCGATTTGGCACATGCACATTTGTGGCCCGATGGAACGTTGCGCATGCATGCTAGTGCACACAAAATCAGCATTCTGGCTGGCCTATATAAGGCTTCCCAGGTACTGTGACAGATTGCTGGTTTGTCTTCAGCTTCCTGCTTCCTGTTTGAGCCTAGTTCCTGTTTCCTGTATCTGAACTCTCGTTGTGACTGACTACTCTGCTCTTTTCCTGGACCTGAAAAACAAAGAATAAGATTGCGCTAAAAAATATCACAAATTGATTAGTGAAAAACCCACATACAGGTATATAAGATTGTTCACTAAATGAAAAAAAAAATTTTTTAAATTAAGAAAAAATTACTCAAATTTTATATACGTGTATCAATATATCAAAGCAATATGTATATTTATACAGTCCAAACTAAAAAAGTGAAAGTGAAAAAATGAAAAATTGGGGTAATTAGCCCCACACTTAAAAAAACTCCCAAAGAAATCGTCCATGGAGGAAAAATTTAATTCCACAGATGTAGGTTGAAAAGAATGCAGATGAAAGAATTCCACCACCGATCGGAGTAAAGTTTGAGCAGAGTGTAGAGAATCCACCAGGAAAAAGGGTAAGTAATAAACTCTTACCAGATGGCCAGATATAAACAGCATAACAATCCACTTCACCAGGGGAAAGGAAGAAGAGACTGCAGCGTTCCACGGTAGTCAACTGGTCCCAATTTGTACAAATCCCGGTTTTCCTATACAGCTCACCTCCAGGTTTCAATCACCATATAGTACCCAAAAAGGAATAATGCTCCTCTGCTGCCACTTCCAACATCTTCTCTCTTCTTCCTCCTGACTCACCTCTGAGGTGAGTCAGGAGCGCTGCAGTCTCTTCTTCCTTTCCCCTGGTGGAGTGGATCGTTATGCTGTTTATATCTTGCCATCTGGTAAGAGTTTATTACTTACCCTTTTTCCTGACCTACCTATCCTGCTGGTAGCCAGTGCCTCTTCGTGCCATCCACCCCCTGTATCATCTCCAGGGGGCAGAGTGAGCCTAGTCGCAAGGGTGAACCACTCTCGGCATCTTGGCCTCGGTAAGTATACACCTGACAGTCCTTATGAATGTAGGTATTGATAAAAGATGCCAAACGATTGACCATTCTTTTTGTCATTTTTATATCATTATTTATTAGGGAAATAGGGCGATATTTATTAACTTCCTCAGGGTTTTTGTCTGGTTTAGGGATAAACGTGATAAATGCTGTGTTAAGGTGCATGTCCAAAGGGACTTCCTGTGTTTTAGTGTTAAAAAAAATGGTCAAATAGGGTGCTTAGATGTCTACAAAGGCCTTACTAGGGGATAGATAATCCATCAGGGCCCGGAGCTGACCCTTTTTTAAGGCCTCTAACGACTTTCCTAACCTCCTCCATCGTAAAAGCAGAACTACATTTTTGTGTGTGGTGTTTAGAGTTGGGATGGGGAGGTCATCCAAGTAACTTGCTATTGAGTTTGTCAGGCTGAGAATGAGAATTCTACAGGTCAGAGTAGAAATCATGGAATGCCTCTAGAATTTTGACCGGATTGGCTGTAGGGGGTTGACCCGATATCCTGATTTTAGGCATAGTATGAGTTCTGATTCTGGGAGAGAGTATCGCAGCAGGTAAAGATCCCTTTTTGTTTGCGTGTGTATAGAATTTATTACCGCTGCATCGAATTGCCTTTTCTGCTTGTGTAGTTAGAGCAAGATCAAGATCCAGTCTGGTTCTATCTATTAGGGCTATGGGAATCTTGGTGGGATCCCTTTAATGACTAATTCGTAGGGCTGCATATTCTGTTTCCAAGCACTCTATGTCAGCCCTACCATCACGTTTGGTTTGGGTAGCAATTTGGATGATTGTACCTTGAAGGTAAGCCTTATGGGCAGCCCAACTTCAATTGAGATATCACCTGTGTCATTGAGAGAAAAATATTCCTTAAGTGCCTTATTTATTGTTTCAATTGAAGCCGGATTTGACAGAATGACCCTGTTTCCTACCTAGAATGTTAGAACAGATAGATATTATTACCATTGAGTAGGGATGAGCTTCAAGTTCGAGTCAAACTCATGTTGGACTTGAATGTTGCCTGTTCGACCGTTCACCGAACAGCGAACAATTTGGGGTGTTCGCAGCAAATTAGAAAAGCCGCGGAACACCCTGTAAAAGTCTATGGGATAAATCGAAAGTGCTAATTTTAAAGGCTTATATGCAAATTATTGTCATAAAAAGTGTTTGGGGACACGGGTCCTGCCCCAGGGGACATGTATCAATGCAAAAGAAAAGTTTTAAAAACGTACGTTTTTTCGGGAGCAGTGATTTTAATAATGCTTAAAGTGAAACAATAAAAGTGAAATATTCCTTTAGATTTCGTACCTGGGGGGTGTGTATAGTATGCCTGTAAAGTAGCGCTTGTTTCCCGTGCTTAGAACTGTCCCTCTACAAAATGTAATTTCTGAAGGAAAAAAAACGTCATTTAAAAGTACTCGCGGCTATAATGAATTGTCGGATCCCGGCAATACAGAGAAAAGTCATTGAAAGTCATTGATAGAAAAAAAAATGGGTGGGGGTCCCCCCAAATTCAATTACCAGGCCCTTCAGGTCTGGTATGGATATTAACCACTTAAGGACCGGACCAATATGCTGCTACATGACCCAAGGGGTTTTTACAATTCGGCACTGCATCGCTTTAACAGACAATTGCGCGGTCGTGCGACGTGGCTCCCAATCAAAATTGGCGTCCTTTTTTCCCCACAAATAGAGCTTTCTTTTGGTGGTATTTGATCACCTTTGCGGTTTTTATTTTTTGCGCTATAAACAAAAATAGAGCGAAATTTAGAAAAAAATGCAATATTTTTTACTTTTTGCTATAATAAATATCCCCCAAAAACATATATAAATTTGTTTTTTTTCCTCAGTTTAGGCCGATACGTATTCTTCTACCTATTTTTGGTAAAAAAATCGCAATAAGCGTTTATGGGTTGGTTTGCGCAAAATTTATAGCGTTTACAAAATAGAGGATAGTTTTATTGCATTTTTATTATTTTTTTTTTTACTACTAATGGCGGCGATCAGCGATTTTTTTCGTGACTGCAACATTATGGCGGACCCTTCGGACAATTTTGACACATTTTTGGGACCATTGTCATTTTCACAGCAAAAAATGCATTTAAATTGCATTCTTTATTGTGAAAATGACAGTTGCAGTTTGGGAGTTAACCACAGGGGGCGCTGTATGATTTAGTGTTCACTTAGTGTGTGTTTACAACTGTAGGGGGGTGTGGCTGTAGGAATGACGTCATCGATCGAGTCTCCCTATATAAGGGATCACTCGATCGATGCAGCGCCATAGTGAAGCACGGGGATGCCGTGTTTACATACGGCTCTCCCCGTTCTTCAGCTCCGGGGAGCGGTCGCGACAAATAAACAAATAGCCGCGCCGTCGTCCCGGATCGCTCCCCGAGGGAACCCGACTGCCGCATGTAGCGGGAGTTCCCCGAAAAATCCATACCAAACCCTTTATCCGAGCATGCAACCTGGCAGGCCGCAGGAAAAGTAGGGGGGACGAGAGAGCGCCCCCCTCCTGAACCGTACCAGGCTACATGCCCTCAACATAGGGAGGATGCTTTAGGGGTCTGTGACCCCTCAAAGCACCATGTCCCCATGTTGATGGGGACAAGGGCCTCATCCCCACAACCCTTGCCCAGAGGTTGTGGGGGTCTGCGGGGAGGGGGCTTTTTGGAATCTAGAAGACCCCTTTATCAAAGGGGCCCCCAGATCCCAGCCCCCCCCCTATGTGAATTGGTAAGGGGTACATTGTACCCCTACTATTTCACAAAGAAAGTGTAAAAAAATAAAAAAAAAACACAGACACCTTTGGGATAAGTCCTTTATTAAAAAAAAAAAAAAAAAAAAAAGATTCCAGAGGTGGTAATCCACTCTCGGTCTCCACTCCAACACTGTTGGTATCCTGCGATGGATGCTCTCCTCTCCGGGTTCCAGCGATGGATGATCTCCTCTCCATCCAGGCTCCAGCGATGAGATGTGCAGAGCAGCGTATCCTGTCTCCACCGGAGACACCCCGGGAATATCGTCGCCGCAGCCTGACAGGTCTCATGTAGCTGAGGATGGGGCCACCCGTCACGTGACCCCGCCCCCCTCTGATGCAAGGGGAAACCTAGGCTTACCCAGTGACATGACGGGTGACCCCGCCCCCTCTGATGTAACACAGGTTTCCCGTTGCATTTTTATTCTTTAATTTTTAATAAAGGACTTATCCCAACAGTGTCTGTGTGTTGTTTTTTTTTTTTTTTTAATTACACTTTCTTTGTGAAATGGTAGGACCACAATGTACCCCTTACCAATTCACATAGGGTCGGGTGGTATCTGGGGGTCCCCTTTGTTAAAGGGGTCTTCCAGATTTCGATAAGCCCCCCGCCCGCAGACCCCCACAACCACCGGGCAAGGGTTGTGGGCAGGGGCGGATGCAGAATTTTTTTTGGGGGGGCAATTTTATTAGGGAAATGACTGGTGTTAGCACTTCAATGATTATGGCACCATGGTTGTTATGGTATCAGGATGATTGAAGGGCATTATTTATAATATTACATTGTAATATAAAATGAAATGGTTCAACTCACCATAATGCAGAATCAGTGGGAGCCACGAGTGTGTCACTTTTCACGCCACCAGATACAGCTTGTCACTTGCCACGTCACCTGCCACATGTTGCGGATTGTCACTTGCCACAAGTTACGGATTGTCACTTGCCACATCACCTGCGACACGTTACAGATTGTCACTTGCCACGTCACCTGCCACATGTTGCGGATTGTCACTTGCCACAAGATGCGGAATGTCACTTGCCACATCACCTGCCACACGTTGCAGATTGTCACTTGCCAGGTTACCTGACACAAGTTGCAGATTGTCACTTGCCACAAGTTGAGGAATGTTGCTTGCCTGCCACACGTTGCAGATTGTCACTTGCCACGTCACCTGTCACATGTTTCGGATTGTCACTTGCCACGTCACCTGCCACACGTTGCAGATTGTCACTTGCCATGTCACCTGCCACATGTTGCGGATTGTCACTTGCCACAAGTTTCGGAATGTGGCTCGGTCACTCGCACGTGGAGCCGTGGACCCACTCAGACTCTCTGGGGTGCCCGCAAATTCCACAACTAGAAATTATAAGCTAATTTCTTGGGGGTGGCAATTGCCCTGTTGCCCCCCCCCGGATCCGCCCCTGGTTGTGGGGATGAGGCCCTTGTCCCTATCAACATGGGGACATGATGCTTTGAGGGGTCACAGACCCCCAAAGCATTCTCCCCATGTTGGGGGGCATGTGGTCTGGTACGGTTCAGGAAGGGGGGGCTCTCTCGTCCCCCTCTTTTTCTGAGGCCTGCCAGGTTGCATGCTTGGATAAAGGGTCTGGTACGGATTTTTGGGGGGAACTCCATGCCATTTTTTTTTATTTGGGGTGGAGTTCCCCTTAAAATCCATTTCAGACCTGAAGGGTCTGGTAAGGATATTTGGGGGGAACCCCACATATTTTTTTTTAATTTGACACAGGTTTCCCCTTAATATCCATACCAGACCTGAAGGGCCTGGTAATTGAATTTGGGGGGACCCCCACGCATTTTTTTTTTTTATCAATGACTTTCAATGACTTTTCTCTGTATTGTCGGGAACCGACAATTCATTATAGCCGCATGTACTTTTAAATGACTTTTTTACCTTCAGAAATTAAATTTTGTGCAGGGACAGTTCTAAGCACGGGAAACAGGCGCTACTTTACAGGCATACTATACATACCCCCCAGGTACGAAATTTAAAGGAATATTTTATTTTTATTGTTTAACTTTAAGCATTATTAAAATCCCTGCTCCCGAAAAAGCTGCTGTTTTTCAAACTTTTTCTGCGTTGATACATGTCCCTTGGGCCAGGACTCGGGTCCCCAAACACTTTTTATGACAATAACTTGCATATAAGCCTTTAAAATTAGCACTTTCGATTTTTCATGTTCGAGTCCCAGACTTTAACAGTGTTCGGATGTTCGAACAAACGTATTGCCTGTTCGCATGTTCTGATGAAAACTGAACTGGGGGGTGTTCGGCTCATCCCTACTGGCTATAGGGAATTAATTCAATAGTGGCTTTGGGTGGAAACTAGACGCATGAAGAATAACATTCCCTGCGGTTGGTTTTTGGTATAGTCAACTGGAGAGGCCCCACTGTGTTCTTTGAGTATAGTAATGCCAAGAAAGTCAATGGATCCTATACTGCAATTCAAGGTGAATTGCAGATTAAATTAATTGACATTCTTTGCTTGTTGTAAGAGGTCCATTGGTCCCTTACATATCAAGAGTATGTCATTGATTCATACCTATCGAAAACACAGGTTGGGCCTTAAAATTTCCATAGGAGGATTTCCTTTGTTATTTATATAGTAGGGATCAGCCCTAATGCCTGGACTGACACCAAGAGTAGCTGTGAGCCTGAGCTTGCTGCTCCCGCCCCTCCATAGCCCAGACTGACACCCAGAGCAGCTGTGAGCCTGAGCTTGTTGCTCCCGCCCCTCCATAGCTCAGCACTCTAGTGAGCACGGGGGGAGGGGGGGCAGAGACTGACAGTCACCAGCTCTCTGCTCCAGGACCTGTGAGAACTGTGCAATCAGCAGAAAAAATGTAATTCCCATACTTTTCTTTTAAGTTGGAAAAATGTATACTGACCATTCAGCTAATGGCTTAAAAATCTTAATAGAAATACTTACCCATCCATATTATTCAATGTATTTCCAATGCTGAACATTGCTTTAGTTAAAGCCTGTCTATAGTTGTTTGAAATACACATGTTGAAACAAAGAACTGCATCAATACATTAATTTATTTTTATATAAGCCACCCTAAGACTAGTCTTGGGATATATTGCTAAGCCAACAGAAGAACTGATAGCTTTTATTATCGTATTTATTTTTCCTTCAGGCAGCAGCAAAATTTCTGTAATGTATTACTGTAGATTCTAAGCTCTCACAAGCAACATTGATCTAGCCAGTGTATATCACTGCACTCTCTAATTATTGTTTGCTTTTGTTTGATTGCCAGCAGAAAAATTATGCTGCCTGTGATTTAACTCCTCATGTCCATTGATATAATGTGCAATAGGTTTAACATTTTATGGACTTCAAGTAAAATAAAAAAAATAAAACAAATAACAATAATAAGAAAAAAAATAACAGATTTACTACTAACAAGCAATAGAAAGATTTTCCTATAGTGAGTATTAATTGAATATTGGTTCACTGTCTTATGAAACATGACCCTATATGTTAAAAAAATATATGTTATTAACAAATATTTATACTGTATATACTATACTAGTATAAGCCGAGGCACCTAATTTTACCACAAAAAATGGGAAAACGTATTGACTTGAGTATAAGCCTAGGGTGGGAAATGCAGCAGCTACTGGTATGGTAAATTTCAAAATAAAAGGTAAGTAAGGCAAAAAAAATTTTTAGTCTAGACTATAGCCTATACAGAAATATAGTTTTACAGTGTAGAGTGTTATGCCACGTACACACGATCATTTTTCGGGTTGTAAAAAATTATGTTTTTTTTTATGTCATTAAAAACGATCGTGTGTGGGCTTCAGAGCATTTTTCGGGTTCTGAAAAACAACCCCAAAAAAATTCGAACATGCTCTAATTTTTTAAAAGCGTTTTTAACATTGTCGTTTTTCGGGTTGTAAAAAATGGTTGTGTGTGGGTTTTAACGACGTGAAAAATCTGCGCATGCTCAGAAGCAAGTTATGAGACTGGATCGCTTGTTCTGGTAAAACTACCGTTTGTAATGGAGTAAGCACATTCATCACGCTGTAACAGACAGAAAAGTGCAAATCATTTTTTTTCACGATCGTGTGTAGGCAAGGCCATTTTAATGATCAAGTTGAAAAAAACATTGTTTTTTCTAGAGCCTAAAAAAACGTTGTTTTTTATAACCGGAAAAATTATCATGTGTACGCGGCATTAGAGTCCAATAGCTGCAATAGATGATAATGGATCCAAATTGTCAAACTCTGAACCTTTATCTGCAGTATTGAGGGCATGTTATTCTTTCATCAGGCAAGTTCAGACCCTATAAACCCTTTTTTTTATGCACACACCTCTCCTCTCCCTCCCTCCACTTTTTAATCACACACAGCAGTATACCTGTATATCTTGCGCTGTGTCACAGAGCTGGAGTCTGAACTGTTAGGCAGCCTGTGTGTGTGTGGGACTGTGGGTGTTCTCAGGGCCGATCCAAGTGCTGCCTCTTCTCTCCCTCCCTCCCTCTGCTTTTTTAATCACACTCAGCAGTATAGGTCTTGCGCTGTGTCACGGAGCTGGAGTGTGAATTGAACTGTTCGACAGTCGTCCACTCTCTGTAAGAAAGCCGCGCCTCCTAGATCGTGATATACGGAACACTGATTCATTTAACACCTGCACACACCGGAGTGGCCCGGAGACACCAGAGAACAGAAGGTGGAGCACTGACTCGAGTTTAAGCCTTGGGGCATTTTCAGCCCAAAGAAAAAGGGCTGAAAAACTTGTCTTATTCTCGAGTATATACAGTATATATTTTTTATGTTTTACATACTACTGTATTTAATGTTTACTATACTACTGTATTTAAACATATTATATATATGTTTGTGTGAGAATACTGACAATTAAACAATTTCATTGTAACAGTGATACAAAAAATGTTATACAGCAGGGGTAGGCAACCTGTTGAGCACAGTGTGCCGAAAATTGTTTTACCCCCCTGTTTTTCTGCCCCACCACGTACCACCCTGCTCATCTGCCCCACCAATTTATCCCATTTCTCATCTGCCCCACCACTGTAACCCCTGCACATCTGCCCCACCACTGTACTACCCTGCACATCTGTCCCACCAATGGTTCCCCCTTTCTCATCTGTCCCACCACTGTACATCCATGCACATCTGCTCCACCACTAAACCATCTTCTCATCTGTCCTAACACTGAACTTATCTGCTCATCTGCCCCACTACTATAACCCCATTTCTCATCTGCCCCACTACTATAACCCCCTTTCTCATCTGCCCCACAACTGTACCTCCTGCACATCTGTCCCACCACTGTTCCCTCTGCTTTTCTGGCCCACCACTGTAACCCCCTGCTCATGTGTTCGACCAATGTACCTCCTTTCTCCTATGCCCCAACACTGAACTCCCTTCTCACCTGTCCCACCACTGTAACCCCCTGCTCATCTGTCCCACCACTGTACCCCCTGTTTTTCTGTCCCACTGCTGAACCCCCTTCTAATCCCTCCAACCACTGTACCTCCTTCACATATGCCCCACCACTGTACCCCCTTGCTCTTCTGTCCCAACACTGTACCCCTTTTCTCATCTACCCCACCAGTGTGCTTTCCTAAACATCTGTTCAACCGCCATATCCCAATGCTCTTCTGTCTCTCTACTGAACCACCTTCTCATCTGTCCTAACACTGAACCTATCAGCTCATCTGCCACACCACTGTAACCCACTTTCTCATCTGCCCCATCCATCTCACCTCTGTACCCCCCCGCTCCTCTGCCCCACCCCTGTTCCCCCTGCTCTCCTGCCACACCACTGTAAACTTCTGCTCATCTACCCCACCAATACACCTCCTTTAACATCTGCCCCATTGCTCTGCCACCCTGCTTTTCTGCCCCATCACTCACCTGGCCCAAAACTGAACCCTCCTGCTCATCTGTTCCACTGCTGAACCCCTTTCTCATCTCTTCCACCACTGTACCTCCCTGCACATCTGCCTCACCTACTCTTCTGTACCCCTGAACCCCTTCTGCTCATTTTCCCCAATACTGTACCCTCCTGTTCATTTTCCACAACGCTGTACCCTCCCGTTCATCTGCTCCACCACTGTACCCTTTTCTTATCTATGATATGCGTGATATGCAGAATGGTGAAAGAAAGCAGAGATGAGATACATCTACCTGTCTTGGCACACTCATTCTGCTGATCCGCCTCTCGCATCCAGCCCATGTGCTTGTATGTGATGTCACATACAAACATATGGAATGGATGTGCAATGATGAGCTCAGGTCAGGGGCATTTTCTGAAAGCAGTGGGCCTGTGTTCAGGATCATAAGTTGGGCCCCCGCAGCTGAGAAAAAGTGAATGGGTGTGATTTTCATTGCGCTGAATACTGGCTGTGGCTTAAAGGGACACAGAGTGCAGGGGTTCACTAGTAAGGCACGCAAAGGTTCAGGAATAATTTCAACAAAGTTCCCAGAAGTTCTACAGTAGTTCCACAAACTGTCACATGATTGTGGTTTTCTCAATCACAGTGAAATCCCTACTTTCTGAGATTGGTAGTGGCAACCAAGCGAGTCATCTTCCTCCAAAGGGTGGAATGGGGCTAGCAGGACTGTGATTGGCTTTAGCAGTGGCCAATGGCAGTCCTCCTCCTCCTGGAAACAGGGACCACCCCAGCAAAACTGCACCCAATCTCTTCCCCATCACAAAAGCTGACAATCGCAGCTACAGCAAAGTTATAGTACCAAACAATGTTTCCCATCTTTTGCAATGTGTGGGGGAACAGTGCCTCTCCTCAGTGCAGGTGCGTCGTGGGGAATTCTGAAATTGGAATGCATTAGTGTCCTCCTGACACTTCCATGCACTGCTCTGCTGATGGGGAGGGAGTCGAGTGCCGACAAAAGAAGCTTGGAGTGCTGGGGGTTGCCTACCCCTGTTATACAGTATTATAAAATAGGGGGTCATTTACTAAAGGCACTTGAAATTGCACAGAAAGTGCACTTGGAAGTGCAGTTGCTGTAGATCCGATGGGGAAATGCAAGGAAAATAAAAAACAACATTTTAGCGTGCACATGATTGGATAATAAAATCAGCAGAGCTTCCCCTAATTTCAGATCTACCCCTCCGATGTACAGCGACTGCACTTCCAAGTGCACTTTCAGTGCAATTTCAAGTGCACTTTGCACTTGTAGTACAAAGTGGATTTGCCTTTTGTAAATAACCCTGTTGGTGTAATTAGTGAATTTATTGAAACAATAAAACCAAAATAAAACCACACATTGCTATTCAGCGGTTTTAGGAAGTCCCTGATTGGATGAGATTTCATGGGCATATACAGTACATGTGATTGCTTTAATTGTGTCAGCATGTACACGTGTATGAGGATACAGAGCATGGAAGATGCCTTGTAAGTAGGATAGCATTTAATAAGTGGACTTGGCACGTTCAGAAAACGTTTCAAATATTTAGGAAATCTTTTGGAGATATTTACTTATCTCTACTATTTAATCACTCACACCAAAGGATATGAGATGAGAACATGAGAAATAACAATGTTCTCTCGGCAAGATGATCCTAAGATTTTTTTTTTTAAATATGGCACTTACTTACTACCCTTTACTATATGTAGTAAGGATTATAGGTGTTCTTACTGCTTCACAACAAAATGTTGTTTTTTTTTAAAAAAAACAGTGGTTGAAAGAACTAAAATTTGTGATGCTGAATGAATAAAATATAAAGTATGCAAACATTATTTGTGGCATTCATAAAGAGTTTAGTTGGTACTCTTTAAAATTCAATTGCATCTCTGCCCTGAAATTGTCAATGTTTGCAACAGATTTATGTTGAGAACAGGTACATAAATATGTCTTAGAAGGTGGAACTGAGGCTGAAGTGTCCATACCAGTGACACCGTCCACAATAATGCTGACCCCCTTTCCCTAGCCACTGCTCCTGTCACACAGGCAGACACAACGTCAAGGAGTCCTGTAGTGTGATGGGTAGAACCTGATGGGGAACTGAAAGACTAGTTCCCCATCTGTTGTTTCTGTAACTGACAGAGTATTGCAATGGGCAGATTCTAAAACCACAGCTATGAAATCTACACACTGCCATGTGCTTTCAATCACAAAGCAGGTGGACCTGATGAGAAAATAGTCTCTCAGTTTCCTGTCAGGCTGTGCAGTTTGAGTCTGCATATAGCTAACCACTGCCTTCTGCTGTCAAGAACAAAAAAGGCAGACTTAATAGAAAGCTAGTTGTTCCCCATCATGCTCTTTCAGTGTCCTGCCCACTTCATTGGTAATTAGAAAACTGGTCTCTTGTGCCCTAGCAACCAATGAACGCAACACTACTGTTTACACAATACATTTAAACACTCAACACCCCATCCCCAATAACTATAGAATGGTCTAATAACCTTGGAGTTGGTGATAAGTACCTCAAGTTTCTTAATGTAAGATTCTTTTTGAATTCACAGCCAGTCTGTCACAGCCAAAGTGGTAAGTTCTTAAAGTGGTCGTAATGATAACTACCTGAAAACAGTTGCACTGTTTTTTTATTTAGGCACAGGCCATTTTAAAAGGGCCATACCACTAGAAAAGTGTTGTAGATGATTTATTTAATTTCACCTATAAGTTGTAAGCCAAACCTTGTCAGGAGCATGTTGAGCTCCTGCCCCTTATTCCAGCATCCTGGTTTTGGCTTTGATACATTCTTCCTGTCTGTCTGTCCAACTTCAAGGTGATTTATGTAGCCAGTCTCTGGGTGGAGACCAAACCTGATTTAAGCCAGCCAAGCCTGCAGTCTAGTGCTTGTAATATTGTGTTTAACACATGCCTTAAGCTCCCTGTTTGTCTGCTTTGCTGGATTTGCTTGGATTTCCCTATTTATGATTCTGGATTGGAAGTTGGACTACTCTCTGAACTCTGCCTGCCTTTTGACTACGTATTGACCCTGGCTATTCTAAACCTTGCCTGCCCTGTATCGGGACTGTCATTATACCACTCTGTCTGTCTGCTAACCAAAAGTAGCTATTTGCTTGGTTCATGCCTGCCCCAGCATAGGTGCTAATAAATCCACATAGGCAAAGTATAGTGAAATACCATAATACATATTTAAAATGAAATTGTCAGAACATTTGGGGTTAAAAGAATACATATAATGTCGCACATGATATATTTTTTATAGTGTTCCCTATTCATGTATATGATGAACTGAAGGACAGACATTTTTCCCTGTTAAAGTTTAAACATAGGTTCTCAGGCATGAATAGACATTGTTCTTAGGTTGTAAATCACAGGTTTAGGACTCCCAGAAAGATAGACAAGGTGAAAGGCTTTGCACAGCATGACACAAAACATAGTGTTGTCTTTGTAGTATGAGACCAAAGGGGCTTATTCACAATCCCGGTGGAATAATATATCTTATATAGTATTGTTTTTGTAATGCCTTAACAATATATGTGTATTAGTAATTCATATATAAACCTGTTTAATACATAGACATTACTAGGGTCCCAGGTATAAGATCCTCTAATAGCTTAAAAGTATTAGAGTTTGCTAAGGTTAAATTTCCGGTATCAGTTCAAAGGAACCTCCCAGACCATTTGTGTGACCATAAAACCTTATCTCAATCATAATACAGATGTTATCGAAGTGCCAGGATGTCTGACAATTGTTTGACATATAAAACAATTTATGATGCTATACCAAGATTCAGGACACAGGGGGACATAAATCATGATCAACTCGGATTGACCCTATCATGAGGAATAATTCCTTATACACAACTTCCCCCTACAGGTTAATATTGGCATGGTTCAAGATAGCCATATCCTTGGTTGCTAAGGGCAGCTGACCTAACATAGTATCATGTGACATCGCCAGTCACGTGATAGAGAAATACACACCCACTTCTTTGGGGAGATAAAAAGTGATTACATAGGACAGGAGAGATTGGTGAGGAGCTGTGGATCTGTGATGGGTGAGATCTGAGGAGGCTGGCTTGATCTGTGGATCTGATGGCTAGGCTGATGGGATCGCGAGGCTGATGGGAGCTGATATCTGAAGGAAGCTGGAAGGCAGACAATGACCGCAAACATGTAGCAATAGTTCACAGAAGTCCTTCATTAGGACTGTCCCTTCTCAAACAGAAAGAGCTCTTAATTACTGGTAATGTATCATTTTGATTATTTTCTTTTGGTAATTAGAAGATTTTTCACATACACACAACTGAAACCATTTAAATATACTTGGCAAATATAATTTGGGAGTTGGTTATGTCTAACTGCAGTATGAGATAATTGTATTCCAAATATTAAACACAAACATATTACGTTTGTCTTTGAAAAGCTAAGTGCCAACGATGGTAAATCGGTTTTAGAGTGATGAGGTATGTGAAATATATTCTCTCTAAATTTAAAATAAGCTTGTGTACAATATGACGTTTGTTCTGTACACATATATATAAGTAGTAGCAAGAGATCTGTTTGTCATTGAGAAGAGATAATACAATGTCAAGGTACAAGCCGCCAGGTTTTAAATACGCAAGGATGATTTAAATAAGAGCTATGAATACCTGGTCATATAATGTAAATATTATCTGAACATTCAACCATCGCCTATCTCTGATTGTAGAAGCATATCAATTATTTGTTTTATCACAAATTGTACTTGATTTTAATTGTTGCACTATATCTTTAGTTAATAAATATATATTTTTTAAATATTCAGTTGTGTTGCTCGTCCTCAAAATAGCACGGATAAAAGAATTTTGATATCTTGTATTGGAAAATGGTATATCTCCCAAAGCACAGATTTTCATATTTCCATAAATACAATAATATTTCAGTATAAACATTCTGACGGTATATGTAGGCTCTATGCCGAGATACGTCAATGGTCCTGACAAAATGCATTTTGCTGTGCTTACCTTAACTATTTGAGGACATTACTTTCAGGAAAGACGTCTGCAGAGTACAATTGCTATTCCCCGGTGCATGCCTGTGTGCAGGTGCCAACCAGGGATGCTCAGAACAGTCACAGACGCTTCTGCTAATGTTAATGCACGGGCGCGCACCTGTCACCTGAACTGGTGCAAGTTGGCCTATTTAAACGGAGCTGTGACACAGACTTATTGCTGCTTGGTCTACAGCGTTTACCTGAAATCCTGTTACCTGTGTGTTCTTCCTGTCTATTGCCAAAAGACTCACCTGTGACCCGACTATGCTCATGCCTGCTGTTCTGTACCTGATCTGCCTGTCTGTTGCCAAAAACCTGCCTGTGGCCTGAATACATTCCTGCCTGCTGTTTTGTACCTGATCTGCCTGTCTGTTGCTGAAAGCCTGGCCGTACCTGACTGCTCTCCTGTCTGCTGCTGCACTTGATCCGCCTGCCTGTTGACTACCTGGTTCATCTGACCTGCTTCCTGCTGTACGTCCCAGCCGGTCGCCTGCCAAGTCTGTCAGTCTACCTGCCTTCTCACCTGCCTGCTTCCAGCCAGTCCGGCTTCCTGCCTGGGAGTTTTTGGCTACTACCCGCACAGGCTCAGGACTGATTCCAGGCAATCTTACTCCACCGTGCTCCAGCGTCAGCTGTCTCACCATCAGCAGGCCTCGAGCCAGAGCTGTATGAGAGGCCTTTTGTCCACACATCAGGCTCACTAACCAGGTACATGACAATTACACATACTACATAAAACAAGGGGGGAACTAATGCGCAAACCAGCCTAACCCGGGAAAAAAATATAGTGGTACAAATAAATTAAAAGTTACAATCAAGCAGCAGCCACAACTAATAGTGCTCACGCACTGACAGCATATGATAGACAGGGGGATGTAGTGGCGCTTGCAAATACTAAAAACCGACAATAATTTAAAACAATAAAATATTCTAAACAATGATTCCTAAAGTATGAGAGTGAGTCCGTCCTCTACTGGGGTAAAAATGTGTTCCACTCGAGGTCTATGCCCAAAGAATACCATCCAACATCAATAATTAGATGTGGAAGGAACTGCGAGTGAATAAATAATGAAATCCAATGGATAAAAGTGCCTAACTGGCCGCACAGTGTACATGGGATAATAATCCTTTTTTAAAAAATATGTGTCATAAATCCTTAAAGTGCTTGATAAAAAACAAGTGCAAAGTGCTAATAAATAAAACAATAAGAGCAGTGAATGAAAGCTCCAGCTCTCCTGGAAAGTGGTTAATTACTAATTAGCAAACACATGCAGGAAAAAGCAACAACTGAAAAGAAGTCCAAAAATGCAAGTGTCCTAAAAACCTAAACGGTTCAATCATAAAACTGTTGTTTTCATGTGCGATGAAAAAAATATAATAATAAATAAAAAATAAAAAAATCATAAATAATAGTCCAAAAACAGATAGTACAATATCACTGCAGGATTAGTGATAGTGAATAAAACTATATCCAGTGCACAATCAAGTGATAATGATAATATTAAAAATAAAGTCCAAAGTGCATCTGTGCTCCATTCAACAATTCAGATGATCAGTGGTTAATTCAGTGAAGACTTGTTACATTGTGCTCATTCAGTGAAGACTTGTTGCATTGTGCTCATATGTCTGTGAATCAAACCAGCCCGATTTTCCTCAGTGTGGGGATTATTTTTACCAGCCTCTTACCTTCCTGAGGCTTTTACCAAGCCTGTAACAGGAGCTGCTCTGCAGTCACATAGATAAAATCCAGGATCCAAAGACGGCTCACACTCCTCCCCATTCAGGCTCTCAAAAAGAAACACAGGAATGCCTCCATAGCATAAAACCACAGGATATCAGTTTAATAAAGAAAAACAAATACACTCACAAACATTGCTGTGTTAAACAGCGTGTGTACAATTGAGTGTCACCGCTCTGCGGCCGCAAAGCAGGTGACTTCACCAGCAAGCCCTCTGTGTCCTCCTCACGCGTATCGCGACAGCCCTACGTCGCTTAATCATAGGATTAAGCGACGTAGGGCTGTCGCGATACACGTGAGGAGGAGCGGTGACACTTGATTGTACACACGCTGTTTAACACAGCAATGTTTGTGAGTGTATTTGTTTTTCTTTATTAAACTGATATCCTGTGGTTTTATGCTATGGAGGCATTCCTGTGTTTCTTTTTGGGGGCCTGAATGGGGAGGAGTGTGAGCCGTCTTTGGATCCTGGATTTTATCTATGTGACTGGGGAGCAGCTCCTGTTACAGGCTTGGTAAAAGCCTCAGGAAGGTAAGAGGCTGGTAAAAATAATCCCCACACTGAGGAAAATCGGGCTGGTTTGATTCACAGACATATGAGCACAATGCAACAAGTCTTCACTGAATGAGCACAATGTAACAAGTCTTCACTGAATTAACCACTGATCACCTGAATTGTTGAATGGAGCACAGATGCACTTTGCACTTTGGACTTTATTTTTAATATTATCATTATCACTTGATTGTGCACTGGATATAGTTTTATTCACTATCACTAATCCTGCAGTGATATTGTACTATCTGTTTTTGGACTATTATTTATGATTTTTTTATTTTTTTTATTTTTTATTTATTATTATATTATTATTTTTTTTTCATCGCACAGAAAAACAACAGTTTTATGATTGAACCGTTTAGGTTTTTAGGACACTTGCATTTTTGGACTTCTTTTTAGTTGTTGCTTTTTCCTGCATGTGTTTGCTAATTAGTAATTAACCACTTTCCAGGAGAGCTGGAGCTTTCATTTACTGCTATTATTGTTTTATTTATTAGCACTTTGCACTTGTTTTTTATCAAGCACTTTAAGGATTTATGACACATATTTTTAAAAAAAGGATTATTATCCCATGTACACTGTGCGGCCAGTTAGGCACTTTTATCCATTGGATTTCATTATTTATTCACTCGCAGTTCCTTCCACATCTAATTATTGATGTTGGATGGTATTCTTTGGGCATAGACCTCGAGTGGAACACATTTTTACCCCAGTAGAGGACGGACTCACTCTCATACTTTAGGAATCATTGTTTAGAAAATTTTATTGTTTTAAATTATTGTCGGTTTTTAGTATTTGCAAGAGCCACTACATCCCCCTGTCTATCATACACATGCTACATACACCCCACCAAAATATCAAAATGACTGTCAGGACTACGCTGAGAAATAAAGCAACTGGCCAAAGTCACTTATGTAAAAAAAGAGCTTTCAAACAGTGTTTGTATCACTGTTCAGAAATGCAAAGTAGCATAGTTGTTACTTTGTATTTACTCAGTTTCAGTCATATAAGGATCAAATGGGTGACTTTGTATCTACATATGATCCCTTTACAGCAACCTCACAAGTTATATGAATGATTTTCTTTTTAAATAGAAAGGGTATGTATTCAAATAACAACAAAACCTGGGGAATGTCCAGGGAAAAACCAAGCCTCCTTACCAACCAGCCTGCAGAACAACCAATTAACCTGTCTAACAGTATGCGTTAAAAACAGGGGTTTTGTCCGCACGCATTTGCAAACGCATGCGTGAGCCACAGAGCCGCGCCAAGGTACCCTGTAATCTGTGGTCCTAACACTAAACAATGAGGGTCCCCACAGTGGAGGCACATGCATTCTAATGGATAGATAGGGGAAGGTGGACTGAAGGGGAACCATCCCTCCTTAAAGGTACAGGAGCACACCAAACACCCAGCATGTAGCACAATGGCTGCAAAGGTGTTGGTGCACTGCTGAACCAATCTAAGCACCACAGGTGAAACATAAACATGTCTACCGCCCCCATCTATAGCTGGCAATCGCAGTAAGTGGCATTGGAAGGCTAAAGCAGATAACAACAAAACCTGGGGAATGCCCAGGGAAAAACCAAGCCTCCTTACCGACCAGCCTGCAAAACAACCAATTAACCTGTCTAACAGTATGCGTTAAAAACAGGGGTTTTGTCCGCACGCATTTGCAAATGCATGCGAGAGCCACGCTAAGGCACCCTGTAATCTGTGGTCCTAACACTAAACAATGAGCGTACCCACAGTGGAGGCACATGCATTCTAATGGATAGATAGGGGCAGGTGGACTGAAGTGGAGCCACCCCCTCCTTAAAGGTACAGGTGCACCCCTTATTAGCCCTAATCAAATGTAGTTAATTTGTTCCTCACTTTTTCCTTATGTTTCAGCTTTTTGTTTTCTATGTTTTCAAGACATTATTTTTTTAATAGTATTCATTCTGTATACAAGAAAGGTATTGTACAAGCAGTACAATGTAACATACAGATTTTCATTACAATTTCCAATATGACAAGTAAAGCACCAGCTTATAGAAAATGTATCTACAGAGTTCTTAAGAAAAAGTGTGTAGCACCAAAAGTAAATCAACAGTGTTAAGATGTGAATATTGTGTTATAAATGGACAGCACATTGAAATAAAGTCCAAAAAAGTGTTAACGTGAAAAAATACTAAAGTGAAAAAATAATATATACCATATTGTTCGCACCATAAGACACACCTGACCATAAGGCCTCGTACAGACGACCGAACATGTCTGCTGAAACTGGTCCGCCGACCAGTTTCAGCAGACATGTTCGGTCGTGTGTACGGCCGACCGGACAGGTTTCCAGCGGACATTTGTCCACCCGACCGCTTTCGAGCGGACAAATGTTTCTTAGCATGCTAAGAAACATGTCCGCTGGAATCCTGTCCGTCGGATATGTTCGGTCGTCTGTACAGACTCACCGTACATGTCCGAGCGGCCGCCATCCCTCGCATGGAACGAATCACTTTGACGCATGCGTGGAAGCTTTGAACTTCCAGGGCCACGCACGTCGCGTACGCGGGGATTTCTGTCTGATGGTGTGTACAACCATCAGACAGAAATCTCTGGGCGGACATGTCCGCTCAAAGCGGTCCGGCGGACCATTTTGAGCGGACAGTCCGTCCATCTGTACGAGCCCTAAGACACACCTAGGTTTCTCTTTCATTCATGGATGGACACAGCCTTAATCTTGACATAGTGGGATTAACCTATCTATCTTTAGGAGTGACTAGGCAGAAGTGTTAACTTCAAAGCAGAACCACCAGGGTGCGGTCCCACTGACTATATCCCCTCCGCCTGCACCAAGCAATTCAGTTTTTTCTGCCTAGTCTAAGGATAAGACATGGCTCTCTTCAGGCCCATGGCTTGGAGGCTTTTAGTTTGGATTCATTTTTTGGATTTTTTATCTATTTAAGTTTTTCCTGCGATCTTCAATCAACTGCCGACTGGGAGACAGGCTGGATCCCAGATTCTTGTATTCTTCCCAGTTTCGGCCATCGAGCGTGTGCCGACCATAGCTGCGCGCTGGGTCGTCCACGACATGGCCGTCGCTCAATGGGTGGCCGGTGAGCTATACGCTCCGGGGCTTGCATCGGACCGGTCTACAGGGCCAAGTCGCAGTAGCCTGGCCGACAGCCACCTCCGTTACCATGCGGTAGATTTGCTTCGTTCAACTGCCGACTGGGGGACAGGCTGGATCCCAGATCCTTGTATTCTTCCCAGTCTCGGCCATCAAGCGTGTGCCGACCATAGCTGCGCACTGGGTCGTCCACAACATGCTCTACGGGTGGCCGGTGAGCTATACGCTCCAGGGCTTGCATAAAGACCGATCTACAGGGTCGAGTTGCAGTAGCCTGGCCGACAGCCACCTCCCTTACCATGCCGAAGATGCACTGTCCAGGATGCTTCCAGCATAAACCCACAGGAAGGGTAAATAGCTACTACCTAGCTTTAGCAAGAAGACAGAGCTATGCATCCTTAGAGAGGTGAGTAAAGGGCTTTATTCCCCTTCTCCCCTCCCCCCTCCTCTTCCTAGGCTCTCTGAGCTAGCTGCTTGGCAGGGGTTCCTCTGGGGAGCTTCACTTGGAGAACTATAAGTCACTAAATCAGTGTATAAGCTGCATGTCCTGCTCCATGCTGTCGGCGGCCATGTTTGGTGTATTCATGCTGTATTTCTTACTTGCACAATGTATAAAGCCGCATAAGAGATTCTGCATTCCTGTGTGTCTTGCTCCATGCTGTCGATGCCCAGGTTGGTATCTACGCTGTATTGCTTCTCACTGGCGGCCATCTTCTTGTAAGCTGCTTTTTTGGCGATTTCTGCTGAGGTGTACTGACTGCTGCATTACTCTGCTGCACCGTGGTTTTCTGCCCTGTTGGCCTCTATTGTCAGATCAGTGGCCATTGTACCATGGATCAGACCATTTTAAAAACGGCAGATGAACAGATACACACTGCGACTGAGCAGTCTGAAGGACTGACAAAAATAGCAGCCCCACAAACAGCCTTCGATCCCAGCTTTGGAGAGCACAGATCGACAGACACACTCTGCAGGCAGCAGCTCTGCTAGCTAAACCATCTGTTACGGTTCCTGGGTGGTGAGTCCTCTGGAGGGGAACCCCTCGTCTCAGCTGCAACCAGGAGTGGTGGGTTACTTTTTTGGGGGTCCCTGTGTCAGGTGTGTGGACAGCAGGGCGTCAGAAGCAGACACTTTTTCCCCTGACCACCTGAGCTGGCAATTAATGCCCCTGCACCTGATTTATTGGTGGACGCTAGGCAGCAATCCTAGATTCCTTCGTAGCCATGGTGGAAGCAGCGCGTGGGAGAATAGGGGCTAGAAAGCGCCCCCTCCCTCCGCCATCTGCTGGGGACAACTCAGATGTGTTGCCAGGTCCAGCTAGCACTCATGACCCTGACCCTGAGGTATCTCAAGGTGCGGACCAAGAACCCTCTTGAAGAGTTTCTTGAAAAGATGGACCTCCCCCGATAGTGGACCCTTCTGTGTCCAGATTAAACAAGCTCCACCATACCAGTGGAGGGGGCTCCTGCCTTCAAAGACCCTGCAGACGAGAAGGCTGGAGCGATCACATGCAACCTGTACATGGTAGTGTGTTGACGGTACACCCAACCATAGTTGGGGCCCTGGTGTCTCAGACATGCATGGAAGGGGCAAAGATGCTGCTCAATGGGTTACAAGCGTCAGGCTTCCTCTAACGAGGTAGCCCTAGCTGACCTACTAGTACAAGGCCAAAAATTCATTTCTGAATCAGCCTTGGTCACTGTTCCTCTGCTGGCCAGAGCTCAGGTCAGGCGGTGGGGTTACGCCATCTACTTTGGTTAAGATTTAGTCCGCCAACCAATCTTCTAAGAAAGCCCTGATGGACTTGCCCTTTAAGGGCGACAGACTTTTTGGAACTCCCCTGGATGACATAATTAAAGATGCTACAAGAGGTAGAGCACACTGCTCCCACAGTCCAAAAAGGGGAAGGAATCACACCGTAGGCAAGGGTCCTTCTTTACCGCACACAAGTGTTTTTTTTGTGCGCCCAGTACGGCGGCTAAAAGACCACAGGCCGATAAAGCGCCTGCTCAGGGACTGAGACATCCCTGGTTTCGCAAACTCAACAAACCTGCAGACAAAGCTACGTCCACATGAAGGTTTACCCCCACCCATCTCTCAGGTGGGGGGACGTCTTCGCAAAATCACTACCCGGTGGACATCTCAGGTCCCCGACCGGTGGGTTAGCAAAGTAGTGACTTCAGGGTACAAGATAGAGCTTCTATCCTGCCCACCAAACTGATTGTTTTTTTTCCTCCAACCGCCAGCTACAACCGACTCGTCAGGAAGCCCTATTCGGGGCAGTTCAAGACCTGCTGAAACGCGGGGTGGCTATTCCTGTCCCAGTACAGGATCAGTTTCAGGGGTTTTACTCCAATCTGTGCATAGTACCAAAGAAGGAGGGCGTTCACCCAATTCTGGACCTCAGGGCCCTCAATTGCTTCATGTAGGTACAAGATTCCGGATGGCATCCTTGGACATCAGGGATGCCTATTTTCATGTCCCCATATGCACAAAGAATCAGAGAGCGCTTTGCGGTCGGGGAAGACCACTATCAAGTTGTGGCTCTCCCCTTTGGCCTGGCATCGGCACCAAGGGTGTTCACCAAGGTGATTGCCCCAATTCTCGCCCTACTAAGACAACGTGGCATCACTGTCGTGGGCTACTTGGACGACCTGCTTCTGAGGACTGCTTCAGCCTCAGAATTAGAGGTGAGCGTGTCTATAACATCAGACCCTCAGACACTTGGGTGGCTACTGAACATTCAGAAGTCAGTAATGGTAACAACTCAATGCCTAGTATATCTGGGATTGATTTTGGACTCCTCAGAGGTAAAGGTTTGCTTCCCTGTGGAAAAGTTGCAGACCCTTCAGGCTGCGGTGCGGTAGTTGACATCCCAGAAGGGCCTCATGGTGGCCTCCTTCGAGGTGGTACCATAAGCGCAATCTCACACTTGAGTGCTACAGAAGGAAATTCTGTCCAGATGGGACAAGCGCCCATCATCCCTGGATTATCTAATCAGGGTGAGCCACTTGGTCAGGGCCTCCCTTGTTGGTGGCTGACCTCACCGGCACTTCTGTCCGGGAAGTCGTTCCTTCCTTTCACTGGATAGTCATCACAATGGACGCCAGCCTTACCGGTGGGGGAGTCTGGGGGGTTCAGTCGACCCAGGGTCGCTGGTCTCCAGAGGGTTCCCATTTGTCAATCAAGGTCCTGGAACTTCGGGCGATCAGGCTGTGCCTCTCCACATGGTCTCAGAGGCTACGAGGGTGTCCAGTCAGGATCCCGCCGGACAACGCCACGGGGGTGGCATATGTCAACCATCAAGGAGGAACAAGTAGCTCAGCTGCAGCGTCAGAAGTCGCTCACATCCTAAGGTGGGCAGAAAGGAGCATACTGGCACTGTCGGCCATATACATTCCAGGTGTGGAAAACTGGCAGGCGGACTACCTGTGTCGCCAGATGTTGGACCAAGGAGAATAATCTCTGCACCCGGAGGTGTTTCAAGTCCTTTGCCCAAGATGGAGCATGCCAGACGTAGATCTCCTGGCGTCTCGACTCAATCGGAAGGTTTTGAGGTTTGTGGCCAGGTCAAGAGACCCATGGGCGGATGCGACCGATGCGTTAGTGGTCCCATGGAGTCAGTACCGGCTAACCTATGCCTTCCCTCCTCTAAAGCTCCTGCCACTTCTGCTTCGCAGAGTGGAGGCAGAGGGGATTCCTTTGATCCTAATTGCTCCGGATTGGCCTCGGCGTCCTTGGTACGCCAATCTAGTGCGGCTAGTAGCAGACGTCCCTTGGCATCTACCGCTGAGAGAGGACCTGCTGTCACAAGGTCCAATACTGCATCCCGCTTTACAGTCGCTGGCTTAACGGCATGACTATTGAAAGCCAGGTACTAAGAGACCGGGGCCTGTCGGATTCTGTGATTCCTACCATGAGGAAGGCTAGGAAGTTATCCTCTAGGAGGATTTATTATCGCTTTTGGAGAGCTTACTTAGCCCTTTGCGAGGAAATTAAGTGGAATCCTCGGACTTATATAGTGTCCAGAGTCCTGCTGTTCTTACAGCGCGGGGTGGACCAAAAAGCTTGCTTAAGCACGATTAAGGGGCTGTTTTCTTTCAGCAACCCCTGGCGACTCACTCTTTAGTGGTCCGTCCTCCACTACCTCCGTGGGTATTTGAATAGCAGATGCACCTTGGCGTCTACCACTACGAGAGGACCTGCTGTCGCAAGGTCCCATAGGTCATCCTGCTTTACAGTCAATGACTTTAATGCCATTACCTCTGGGTGCCTCAGAATCACTGAAAGGGTGAGTAGAGGGCGCTAGACAAAAAGTGATAAAACAAATAAATCTCCTAAAATCGTGATCATAAATATATAGTAATCAATCATATAAAGTGAACTAATTGAAAAAAATACTAAATAATGTCTAAGGTAGCCTCTATGACATAAAGTCCCAATATAAAAGTAGGTAATAAGTAGGTAATTCAATCTTCTTATTTGCTGTAATCTTGATTAAGTGAAATAAAGTGCCACCACCACACTTGAGAATCTTCTTTACACCCAAATTGTGCTGAAGAAAATGGATGCGCTTACCAGAACGAGTTGACTACTTTAATGAAAAAGATAGTCAAATGAGTTTGAGCAGGATTGTGCCTGCACACATGTTGACAGGAAAATAGATGTATAACCTCGTCCCCAGGTGTTCCAAATAAGGATATGTGGAAAAACCAGGGAAAAGCCAATAGCGTAATATTGCTTTTATTTAAAACACTTAAAAAACCTAGGAAAAGCCAAATGGCCTCATACTGTAAAAGTGCCTACCCGGCACTGGGGCTGCAGACACTGTACCCCATGAAGACGTTCAATCAACGAAACCTTAGTCGGAGGCGGTACCTGGTCACGTGACATGCTCTCCGTCCTGTGGAGCTAGCAGCCGGGAACTCGTGTGTGTGCTACGGAGGTGGCGGCGATCCCTGACGACTCAATTCTTACTGCATATTGGCGGTGAAGTGTCTGCAGCCCCAGTGCTGGTTAGGCACTTTTACAGTATGAGGCTGTTTGGCTTTTCCTATGGTTTTTAAGTGTTTTAAATAAAAGCAATGTTACGCTATTGGCTTTTCCCTGTTTTTTCCACATATCCTTATTTGGAACGCCTGGGGACGAGGTTATACATCTATTTTCCTGTCAACATATGTGCAGGCACAATCCTGCTCAAGCTCATTTGACTATCTTTTTCATTAAAGTAGTCAACTCGTTCTGGTAAGCGCATCCATTTTCTTCAGCACATTTTGGGTGTAAAGAAGATTCAAGTGTGGTGGTGGCACTTTATTTCACTTAATCAAGATTACAGCAAATAAGAAGATTGAATAACCTACTTATTACCTACTTTTATATTGGGACTTTATGTCATAGAGGCTACCTATGACACAGAGACATTATTTAGTATTTTTTTTCAATTTGTTCACTTTATATGATTGATTACTAAATATTTATGATCACGATTTTAGGAGATTTATTTGTTTTATCACTTGTGGTCTAGCGCCCTCTACTCACCCTTTCAACTATTGCAATCAGTATTGTATATGAGGAGCAGCCTTTTTTAATTTTAATTATTTGATTTATTGTTTGTCGCTGAATTACACTATTTCCGCCTCAGAACCACTGTTTGGGAACATTAGGGAAGTTCCCTTGTTGACACTTTCTCAGAAAGTGGTCCTTTTGGTGGCTGTTATGTCAGTTAAGACGGGTTCTGAGCTGGCAGCCTTGTCATTAAAGGCTCCCTATTGATCTTCCACAAGGATAAGGTGGTGCTGCATCCGCAGCCTTTTTTCTTCCTAAGGTCATTTCGACCTTCCATCTCAAGGAAGACATTGTACTGCCATACTTGTGTCCTCATCCGTCGAATCCTAAGGAGACGCCGTGGCATTCCTCGGATGCTGTCCGAGCTCTGAGAAGAAACTTGTCTGTTACTGCTCAGTTCCGGAGTTCAGACTCACTGTTTGTTTCGGTGGCTGGTCCCAAGAAGGGCCCAGCGGTCTCATCGGCCACCATTTCGAGGTGGACCTGACAGATCCTGATCAGGCTTATGCCATAAAGGGTCGAGCGCCTCCCTATCATGATGCAATCGACCAGGGCAATGGTGCCTCTTGGGGTTTCTGACATCAAGTGTCTGTTTCCCAGGTGTGTAAGGCGGCGACCTGGTCACCCGGTCACACTTTCACTAAACATTACAAGTTGATGTGAGTGCATCTTCGGATGTTTCTTCAGCCGCAAAGTTTTGCAGGCGGCTGTTTAGAGTTACAACTCCTCAGTTGAGGAACTGTTTTGGGGTGAATTTTATTTTTAGGCTGTTCCACCCCTCATTTTGACACTGCTTTGGGACGTCCCACTATGTCAAGATTGAGGCTGTGTCCATCCATGAACGAAAGAGAAAATAGGATTTTATGCTCACCGTAAAATCTCTTTCTCTGAGTTCATGGATGGACACAGCACCCACCCCTCTTTGTCTGTACTGCTTGCTACGAACTGAATTGCTTGGTGCAGGCGGAGGGGAAATAGTCAGTGGGACCACACCCTGGGAGGGGCGGTTCTGCTTTGAAATTAACACCTCTGCCTAGTCACTCCTAAAGATAGATAGGTTAATCCCACTATGTCAAGATTGAGGCTGTGTCCATCCATGAACTCAGAGAAAGAGATTTTACGGTGAGCATAAAATCCTATTTTTAGAGGAGGGAACTAAGAAAAAAAATATTCTGACCCATACAGAAGCCTGGCAAATAAAATGTACATTAGCCAGTGGACAGTACGTTTGCCAGTGGTATTCCTATAATAAATAAAGATACACAAGTGTTTATGTGAGTATAATATGATGAGCGAGTAATTGGATCTTTTAAGGCCATATAGTGTAGATCTATAGCAGGATGTCTCCCATGTCTCCCATGTTCCTATGCACACGCAACTGTCATAATAAAAATAAAGATATTGAAATGGTAAGAAAATGTGAAAAACAGTGTAGTTAGCCATGTCTCGTTCCACCTATCTAAGCACCTAGCATCATCGCCACATAAACACTCCCATTAATACTTCCATAATATACATACCGCATATTTCAGCATTATAAACACACACGCTTCTCTATCTCACTGCCCATCCTATTCATTCTGGCAGTTGGCCCTGCCTCCCTCTTTCCCCATTGGCTCTCAGTACTCTGAGAGGAAGGCGTTCCCAGAAACATCATGGGGATGGCCGCAATTGGTAACAGTGGACTCTCACATCACCCCACGTTGGGCTAGCGGCGCCGTGATTGGAGGTGACGTGGCATTGCCTTGGGTGGGGCCGGCTTCTGGTTATCTGGAGTAAGAGAGGGTGGCCCGAGTAGGTGGTGTGTCCCGTGTGTGTGCAGGGAGTGAGTGGCGACGGAATCGACTCCTGCTCAATATTTGCTCCATAAGACGCAGAGGCAATTCCCCCATTTTCTTGGGGGGGAAAAAGTGTGTCTTATGGAGTGAAAAATATGGTATATATATATATATATATATATATATATATACTCCTCAAAAAAATTTATCGGGCAAAAATCTTATGCTTGATATCTATACTGATATGGACTTGTTAGGAATGGATGGCACATCATTTGATGGAAATGAAAATTATCCACCTACAGAGGGCTGAATTCAAAGACACCCCGAAAATCAAAGTGAACAAATAATGCAGCAAGCTAGTCCATTTTTTTGAAATTTCATTGCAACAACTCAAAATGGTCCTCAGTAGTTTGTATGGCCCCCGAGTGCTTGTATGCATGCCTGACAACATCAAGGCATGCTCCTAATGAGACGACAGATGATGTCCTGGGTTATTTCCTCCCAGATCTAGGCAAGAGCATCACTAAGCTCCTGAACAGACTGAGGTGCAACCTGGCGGCACTGGATGGACCAAAACATAATGTCACAGAGGTGTTCTTTTGGATTTAGGTCAGGTGAGCGTGGGGGCCATTCAATGGTATCAATTTCTTCATCCTCCAGGAACTGGCTGCATGCTCTCGCCACATGAGGCCAGGCATTGTCGTGCACCAGGAGGAACCCAGGACCCACTGCACCAGCGTAGGGTTTGACAATGGGTCCAAGGCTTTCATCTGATACCTAATGGCAGTCAGGGTGCCATTGTGTAGCCTGTAGAGGTCTGTGTGTCCCTCCATTGATATGGCTTCCCCAGACCATCACTGACCCACCACTAAACCGGTCATGCTGAACGATGTTACAGGCAGCATAAAGTTCTCCATGGCTTCTCCAGACCCTTTCATGTCACATATGTTCAGGGTGAACCTGCTCTCATCTGTGAAAAGCATGGGGCACCAGGAGCTAACCTGACAATTCTGGTGTTCAATGGAAAATGCCAATCGAACTCCACAGTGTCCGGAAGTGAACGCAGAGCACACTAGAGGACGTTGGGCCCTCAGGCCACCCCCATGAAGTCTGTTTCTGATTGTTTGGTCAGAGACATTCACACCAGTGGCATGCTGGAGGTCATTTTGTAGGGCTCTAGCAGTGCTCATCCTGTTCCTACTTGCACAAAGGAGAAGATACCAGTCCTGCTGATGGGTTAAGGACCTTCTATGGCTCTGTCCAGCTCTCCTAGAGTCACTGCTTGTCTCCGGAATCTCCTCCATGCTCTTGAGACTGTGCTGGGAGGCACGGCAAACCTTCTGGCAATGACACGTATTGATGTGCTATCCTGGAGGAGTTAGACTGCCTGTGCAACCTTTATAAGGTCCGAGTATCGCCTTGTGCTACAAGTAGTGACACTGACCCTAGCCAAATGCAAAACTAGTGAAAAACAAACAGATGAGTAGGGAAAAAAATGTCAGACACCTCCACCTGAAAAAACATTCATGTTTTGGAGGTTGTCTCATTTTTGCCCATCTAGTGCACCTGTTGTTAATCAGTTTCAGCTGCTTTGCTGTTAATTGAAATTAACAACCCTGTATACACCCTTCCCCCTCTGTTACTTAACTGACCAGATCAATATCCCAGGAGTTCTGATTCAAAAGTGTTCCTTACATTTTTTGAGCAGTATATATATATATATATATATATATATATATATATATATATATATATATATATATAAAATATAGATTTCAATGTACAGTCCCATGAAATAATCAGCAATATAAACTTATTGGTGAAAACACAATAGTTCAGTGCAAAGATAGGCACAAAAATTTGGTGATGACTTGAAAAGTGAAGAGGTGATCCAGTACAGTGCTCCAAAATCATCCACCACACCCCTGTGAAATGGACAATCACCAGGAAAAGATGACTGCTGTTACAGCAGCAAACACGCACCTAGTGTAGATCTGCCATCTGTTGTGGGAAGGCTGTTCAGCAACTCGCACCATCCAGATGTAGCTATAGTAAATTAAGCTCACCATCATTGGAATTGTATGTTAAAAGCCAAAATAAAATAAATCATAAAAACATTAGACAATGGGTGCCACTGCCAACCTGGCCTGACGTCAGCACTACACTACACTACACTACACTGCCTGTTCGCCTGTTCGGCGAACAGCGAACAATTTGGAGTGTTCGCGGCAAATTCGAAAAGAAGCGAAACACCCTGTAAAAGTATAATGGAGAAATCTAAAGTGATAATTTTAAAGGCTTATATGCAAGTTGTTGTCATAAAAAGTGTTTGAGGACCTGGGTCCTACCCCAGGGGACATGTATCAATGCAAAACCAAGTTTTAAAAACTACAGTTTTTTTCGGGAGCAGTGATTTTAATAATGCTTAAAGCAAAACATTAAAAGTGAAATATTCCTTGAAATTTTGTACCTAGGGGTGTGTATAGTATGCCTGTAAAGTAGTGCTTGTCCCGTGCTTAGAACTGTCCCTGCACAAACTTCTGAAGGAAAAAAAGTAATTTAAAAGTACTCGCAGCTATAATGAATTGTCGGCTCCCGGCAATACAAAGAAAAGTCATTGATAGTCATTGATAAAAAAAAATGTGTGGGGGTCCCCCCAAATTCATATACCAGGCCCTTCAGGTCTGGTATGGATATTAAGGGGAACCCTGCATCAAATAAAAAAAAATGACGTGGGGTTTCCCCCAAATATCCATACCAGACCCTTCAGCACCATGTCCCCATGTTGATGGGGACAAGGGCCTCATCCCCACAGCCCTTGCCCGGTGGTTGTGGGGGTCTGTGGGCGGGGGGCTTAACCGAATCTGGAAGACTCCTTTAACAAAGGGGACCCCCAGATCACGGCCCCTTCTATGCGAATTGGTAATGGGGTACATTGTACCCCTACCATTTCACAAAGAAAGTGTAAAAAAATGTAAAAAAAAAACAGACACCGTTGGGATAAGTCCTTTATTGAAAAATAAAAA
The DNA here is from genome assembly GCF_905171775.1 of Rana temporaria. Lineage (NCBI taxonomy): Eukaryota > Metazoa > Chordata > Amphibia > Anura > Ranidae > Rana > Rana temporaria. The sequence goes on from NC_053493.1 coordinate 227,967,267, forward strand.
AATAAAAAAAGATTCCAGCGGTGGTAATCCACCCTCGGTCTCCACTGCAATGGATGCTCTCCTCTCCGGGGTCCAACAATGGATGATCTCCTCCCGGGAATGTTGTTCCTGCAGCCTGACAGTTCTTATGTTGCTCAGGACGGGGCCACCCGTCACGTGACTCCGTCCCCCTCTGATGCAAGGGGAAACCTGGGCTTACCCAGTGACGTAATGGGTGACCCCGCCCCCTCTGATGTAACGCAGGTTTCCCGCTACATCAGAGGGGAGCGGGGTCGCCCATCGGCAAGGGTTGTGGGGATGAGGCCCTTGTCCCTATCAACATGGGGATATGGTGATTTGAGGGGTCACAGACCCCCAAAGCATCCTCCCCATGTGGCCTGGTATGGTTCAGGGGGGCGCTCTCTCGTCCCCCCTCTTTTCATGCGGCCTACCAGGTTGAGTGCTTGCATAAAAAGTCTGGTATGGATTTTTGGGGGGAACTGCACGCCATTTTTTTTTTTTACATTTTAAAATTTGATGCAGGGTTCCCCTTAATATCCATACCAGACTTGAAGGGCCTGGTAATTGAATTTGGGGGGACCCCCACACATTTTTTTTTTATCAATGACTTTCAATGACTTTTCTCTGTATTGCCCGGGAGCCGACAATTCATTATAGCCGCAAGTTCATTTAAATTACTTTTTTTCCTTACGAAATTACACTTTGTGTCCATTTTTACCAGTGAATGTTATGTGTCTGGATGCAGAGTGTCTTTGAAGTCTTTATTTAATTGGATGTGCGGCTTCATCTGACAGTTGTCTATGGCACCGTGAGTAGGAGGATTTTCTTTTTCTTGCTGATCGGGGGTCCGCCGTGACCGCTTCTCACCAGTTGGGCGTTTGGAGGAGTTTTCTGATGTGACATATTGCTGTTTTACAAGATTTTGTTTGTGAGTGTATTTTTTGAAGTTTTAATTTGGTGTGCTATTAAACCCTTGACGGTATCACACTATTTGCACTTCTTTGTCTCTCCCTGACATTTATGTGGAACTGTTTGGAGGTCATATTGGGAACACATCTTTACTGACTGGAACATCTATATCTGATAAGGTTTTTTGCCAAAACACGAGAGTGTGAGGCATACTTGTCTGGTGAGTGTCCATTTTGATGGGGGAGGAATCACAGAGCACTGTCGGGTGTGGTGAAAGTTCTTGAAACCATTGAAGATCGTAGGATCCTTAATCACATGAACTTTTTGGCTCACGTTTTGAATTATTAATAATTTTTAGAGACTGTTCTTTTGCACTATCAGTGCCTCCATTTCACGTTTTTTCAGTTATCACGGGTGTTTATATTATTACAATCACAGTTCAGTGTTTATTTTTCACTGTTTACATATGGTTTAATATTATCATATATGGGTTGTAATTTTGTTTATATTTAGTCAAATATGCACATATATTTGTTAGCGCTGTTTTAACTTGCTGACACCCCACAGGGAGTGTAATCAATTTATTATTTTCTGTTCAATTACATATACTGTATTTTGTTTTTGGTTGCCATTACTCTTCTTCTCTTTTTAGTTTTCACTTAATTTCACTCACCTTTGGGAATTATCTTGTATTCCTGGATGTAAACTTATCCAGGTTCCCTTTAAGGCTTCTCTATTCATGTAGATTCTCCAGTTCACTGATTATTTGCCCCATGCCACAGTACTAATATATTTAGCACATTAGAATATGTGAGTGATATCATGGAATGTCAAGGACTTGGGCTCCCCGGCCAAAATAATGAAGGTGCTTTGTCACCTGAAACACATAAAAGCAGACATAACCCTGCTGCAAGAGACCTACCTGCCAGCAAAGGACTTACTCTGTATGCAGAAACTGTGGGTTGGGAAGATATGGGGGCCAACATTGGTTAACTGTCAAGTGGGGGTGTGACAGACCTAGCCTGGTCAGAGGCTTTTGGAGAGGACTGAATGCTAGCCTCTTGCCTTCTGATTATGGGCCCTGGATTTTAAGGGAAAAATACTCTTTGCGAGGTGAATGCCTGGGGATCTTGAAGTTATGTTACTTTGGATTCAAGTCCATGTCCCCCAAAACTCTGGGAACCCTGTATATGCCATATGCCATGCCATGGCTTCATAATGTTGGGGCTCATAGAATATGCTGATGTCATCAACTCCAGCCACCTGTCTGTCTGTTGTCTGCTATAATGTGTTTATTGTAAATAAGGCTAGATATAAAGAAAGTGGTAAGAGGTCACAAGCCTCGGGACTTTGACGGTGTCATGTAATTATAATAAAACATGTCATTACAAAATAAGTAGAAAAATAGAAAATTTATTTATTACAAAAATTAAGATAAAAACATGAGACAATTCATATTCAATGTGTCTACTTAATCCTACACAGGTACATAAAATTCTCAACATGTTTCGCTCTGGGTGGAGCTTCCTCAGGAGATGATTCAATGGCGTTTAATTATGTACTGAAAGTGGAGAAAGAATATGAGTGCTCATATAAGGCTTGAAAAAACATCTATAATTAATATAGTTTTAATCAAGATAAATATCAAAAAATATCAAAGAATAATATATGGATGAAACCATAAATCAAATCAAAAGGACATAGTTATACATTGTTGCATATATATAACAAGATACAGTATGCAAAAGAGTAAAACCTGAAACAGCGTGACTGAAATCTCACCAGTTAGTAAATAAGTAGAGAAACTGAATTGCTTAAAATACATATGGGGGAAATGTACTACGGAAATGCGCCCCCAGGAAATTCCCCAAGACAACTGGAAAAAGAGAGGTATCTCACAGAACCCTGCAGATGAGAACAAAGAAGAAATAGGGTAATATTACCAAATATATTGGAACTATTGAAAAATATATTTAAATAGAGTATGTGGTAAGCAAAGGTTACCTTTTAAATCATATATATATAATGGAATCAATAATTGATATTGAACCATCCAAATCCTGAAACTTGTCCATGGAGCATAAGCTCCAAACAGCTATAATAATAACTGCAATAGTTGTTATCCTCAAACAGGGAAAGATGGATAAACCCTATAGTGGGAGAACATACAATAGAAAAAAGTAAAAATGATGGTCAAAAAATTAGAAAAAAATCTAACAGCACATGAACTGTATTTCAATTAGAAAAAAAACAGCATACCTGTGAAGGCAAATCCAGAATGAAAATTCCAAAAAGGGGGGCGCATAAGACGAGCGCAAAAACCCAGACGTAGCGACGTCTGACATCATTGCTGCGTGGCGGACGCTTTCAGAGAAGGGAGGCGTAGCGAACGACAAATAGCCAACCCAGTGGGATGAAAAAAAAAATGCTCTACTTATTTTGTAATGACCTGTTTCATTATAATTACTTAACACCGTCAAAGTCCCGAGGCTTGTGACCTCTTACCCCTTTCTCTATATCTATTGTTATCAGGGATGTGGTGTCTATATCCCTTTATGCTCACTCATATATTTATGTAAATAAGGCTAGTGTGGGCTCTAAGAGTATTTCACCCATTGTTGTTTGTGTTAATTAACTCTGCTGTTGTGTGAAAGTTTTCTGTGTTTCTATTTATGATAATGTTGATTGTGTCTTCTGAGCTAAAAGATAGCAAGTCTGTCCTAAAGGTCATGCCTCTGAGTCACCTAGGCTGTCTAAAGGATTATCTAATTAGCTCCTGTTAATTAGGTTTCTGGTTACAGTTTGTATTGTCATCCATGGGTATATATTTGTGTGAGATCTCAAATAAAAAGCGATTCCTAATGTACTCCAAGACTGGTGTTGTCTGGTGACTGGGTGGGTTAAAGAGTCTTGGATAGTACTGGTTCTGGGCAAAGGAAGCATTGACGGCGGACATAGTCCTGGGTTCGTCACAGGGGGTACTAATTTAACAGGAAGTAATATTACAGTTTCACTTACGTTTCCCCACTCGGGGGGGGGGGTCTAATATCACTAATGTTTATGCCCCTAACTCTCCAACCAAACACTTTTTTTGCACAGTCACGATTATCACATTACCTGAACCTAGCCCCCTTAGTAGGTGGCAAATTCAATCCCATGATGTGCACCATGGAAGACAGGACGATCTGTAATAATACTACAGTGGTTACTCACCCCCACCCTTCCACATCACTGACCCAGTTTGTTGAGGTCTTAAATCTTGTAGATGCCTAGCAACTGCAACATCCAACAGATAGGGAGTATATTTTTTATTTACCCCTGCATCCCCCCCCCTTTGCCAAGTTAGACTAACTTTTTTGTACCACATCATTGATGCCACTTGTTAAATGTATTTGTATCCTTCAGAATGCTACTCACAAAAGTTAAGATGTTTGAAAGCATGTAACACTGCAATGTTCCACGTCCATGGAGTGGTGAGTCCAGAGGGTCCTATGCGACAAAGGGCTCGGAGAGATACGGTCAGTGGAATCTGATGCTTTCTGGAGCCGTGGAACACAAGGGCAACCAATCATGATGTCACTTCCCATCACATCCGGGAAGTAACATCACAATTGGTTGCCCTTGCATTCCATATCTCCAGTAAGTGCTGGATTCCAAGGGTATTCCATTTCTCCTCATTTCATTCCAATAAATCTTTTGTTCAGGAAACATGTCAGTAAACTTTGTATTGATTGCATTGAAGCACTGTTTTGTATGTCGTTCATTTGAAGGCTCGACTTAACAGGTTCTTCTCCCAGGACAACCCATTTGGGGAATACATTGATTGGTATTGTTGCTTTATAGATAATTTGATTTTTGAATGGAAAGGGCCGGCCCATTTTTTGGATTGATTTATGGTCTATTGTAATGCCAATCACTTGAATTTGGAGTTCACCTATAATTTAGATCCAGTTAGCATTGACTATTTAGGTCTGACTTTGATGGGAAACATGGAAAATTGAGAAGTCTCTACCAAAACATATACTGTATTTATTGGCGTATAACACTCACTTTTTTACCCTGAAAGTAGAGGGTAAACTGTGCCTGCGTGTTATACGCAGGAGGCTGTGGAACGTTTTTTCCCTAAAACGTCCCTCTTAAAGTTAGGGTGCGTGTTATACGTCGATAAATACGGGAGTTACATAGTTAGTCAGGTTGAAAAAAGACACAAGTCCATCCAGTTCAACCATATACCCAATTCTATACCCACAGTTGATCCAGAGGAAGGCGGAAAACCCCAACAAAGCATGATCCATTTTGCTACAGCAGGGGAAACAATTCCTTCCTGATCTCCGAGAGGCAATTGGTTTTTCCCTGGATCAAATTTACCTATAAATGTTAGTATCCATTTATTCCCTATTTATTATATACTGTACTACCCCTAGTATGTATGATGCATACATATTCTTAGCCCCCAAGTGCATAACTTTACATTTATCAACATTGAACCTCATCTGCCACATAGTCGCCCAATTAGACAGAGCATTAAGTTTGGCTTGTAAATTGGAGACATCCTGTAAGGACATTATTCCACTGCATATCTTGGTGTCATCTGCAAAGACAGAAATGTTACTTTTGATCCCAGACCCAATATCATTTATAAAGTTATTAAAAAGTAAGGGTCCCAACACTGAACCTTGGGGTACACCACTGATAACCTTAGACCATTCAGAGTAAGAATCATTAACCACTACTCTCTGAATTCTGTCATTTAGCCAGTTTTCTATCCATTTACACACTTATATTTCCAATCCTGTAGACTTTACCTTACACATGAACCGTCTGTGCGGAACTGTATAGAAAGCTTTTGCAAAATCCAAGTATACACGTCCACTGCCACCCCACTGTCCAAGGTTTTACTTACCTCTTCATAAAAATAAATCAGGTTTGTCTGACAACTTCTGTCTTTCATGAATCCATGCTGTCTGTTGCTTAGAATATTTTTTTCTGGCAAGAACTTGTCTATGTGGTCTTTTATTAATATCTACAGTATCTTCCCAACTATAGAAGTTAAACTAACAGGTCTATAGTTACTTGGTAAAGACTTTGTTCCCTTTTTAAATATAGGCACCACATTGGCCCTGCGCCAATCCAGTGGTACTATTCCTGTCATTAATGAATCCCTAAAAATGAGATACAATGGCTTTGAAATTACAGAGCTCAATTATTTTTGGATCAGTGGATGTATGCCATCTGGTCCAGGTGCCTTATCCACCTTTTCTTCTGTCTAAATATTTATGGACCATATCACTTTTGAGCCATTGTGGATTTGGGGCTGTGTCACTACCACCCCCATTATGGACATGAGTTCCCCCATGCTCCTTTGTATACACAAAGCTGAAGAAAGTATTTAATAAATGAGCCATCTCTTTGTCCCCGGTCACCCACTATAGATTATTTTGTAAATGGCCTACAGAAAACAATGTGCAGGTAAATCACTCCTGCTGGCATCAATCTGTCATCCAGCTACATGCTTTGCCAGCAGGGGAATTTATGAGAGCAAGAAGAAGCTATTCCTCATGAGGATTTTACTAAAGAATGTCACATTGTTTCCATTAAATTGAGAGAACGGGGATACAATGGCCATTTGATAGACATGGGTAGGAAGCCAGTCATTTGTCACAGGTTGGATTAGGTGGCTGGGGTCTGACATTGTATCCCTCACACCCAGGAAGGCACAATCTATCCAACACATCTGGAAGCAGTGGCACCCCCGAAGCTGTTCAGAACTTTTTTTTTTACTTTCTGGCCACTAGAACTATAAGAATGTTACATCTTATTTTGTAGGACACTGGTAGTAAAACCTTCCTACATGAAAGAAGAAAAAACTTATACACAAATTCTAATTTTAATTCAAGAATATTTATTTTTAACCAATAATCATTATACAGTATGTTGATAATGATTGCTCAATATTATTATGTTGTCAAGAAAAGTTATTGCTTTCAGGTTTTACTGAGTTTGCTTTGATATTTTTTCCCCCAAAAATATCAAATACAGTTGTTTTTATTGTGAGCCTTCATATCATTGCTAAGCATGTCGTTCTGACCACAAAATATTTTGTAATTCTGAGCTTCATTGTGTTCCCAAGTGGCTAGAAAACATGCTTCATAACGACTAAGATTTGCACAGTGTTTCTTAACAGATTTGAAGTCTTGTGATAATTGATACTTTATACTTTTGGGTCAGGTCTAATTAGGTTCCATGTCACTCAAGGAAATGTGAAACTCTTTCAAACGTAAATCATCCCCTCAGTGGGACAAAACCGAATAAGCAGATGTGCTGAAAGTTCACACAAAGAAGGCTCTCAAATGTTACATCTTCTAACAGCCACATAAAATAATCATATTTGGCTTTCACTACAGAGTATTTCGGTGTGATCTGTACACGAGAAATAATTAAACAAAGGGAAATGATTCCAAAATGCAAACTATTTATGTCGCATTCAGCTTCAATTTCCATGACAATTTATATTACATTGACTTGTGAATCAAGCATAAACAAATGACTGTTTGCATTGCTTAACATAAAACTCCTACCAAATGTCCCATTTTATAGGAGGAAATCAGAGGGAGATTTAGCATCCATCTGTTGCAAATGTCAGAACCAGATTGCACACAAATAATTTAGCACTAGGATCTCTATGAACTTGAAGAGATATGTATGAATAACTGTGCTTTTTATTTACTCTAATTTTGACAGTTAAATTTCAATTCCAATAGCGGGTGTTTAAGAGTTTCAGTTACAAAGGAAGTAATAAATAGCAGAAAATATTACAGATGGATAATATGATGCCGTGTGCCTGCATTTTTGCTATTTGTCTGTCAAATTGCCATGCTATTAAATAAGTAATATACAATCCAAATTAACTTTGCTTAAACATTATTTAAATTGCAAATATTTTACCTTTTACCCAGTTGAAATAATTTGTGAATTATTGCCTTCATTATTTGGTACAGGAAACACAAGGATATGGTAATTGATTCTGTTAAGGCTGAAACAATTAAGAAATTAACAACATTTTCATATTTTACACATATATTCTAATTGTTCTGTTTTAGGATATTTATTATTTTTTTAAACATGAATTCATGTTAAACAAATATATGATATTTGCATCTTCCCTTGTATTTCTACAATTTATATTCTATAAAAAACAAATGTACACAGTAATATCTATGTCTTTCAAAATGACCATAATGATTTTAATACAATATTTTTCTTTAGCTATGGTTCTAAATGACGAGTTTAAAGAAAAATGTACATTGTCTGAAAGCTATCAAAACAAACAGGGGCAGGCAAGTGACAAACGAGTATACTGCATTTATCTGGCTATCACAAGACATTATAAAATCACTTCAATCATAAAAATTGCTTAAATACCATAATTAGCTAACACTAATATCTGCCAATGGCTTCAAAGTTTTTACTGTAACATCAAAAAGCTACTTACTACAAAGTAATGCTTACTATTACAACTGATTGCTTTCTATGACAGCATAATACTAACTTTACCTTCACAATTATATCGCCATCACAACAGTCATTGCAAAAACAAGTTAAATCAGATTTTTGTTCAATGTTTGATACTACTGAATACAACATTCTGACTTTGATATTGCACATTTTATTGTGCATTACACTTTTCCCTTTTAATTTATAAGACTAATGCCACGTACACACGATCGGAATTTCCGACAACAAATGTTCGATGGGAGCTTGTTGTTGGAAATTCTGACCATGTGTAGGCTCCATCGGACATTTGCTGTCGGAATTTTTGACAACAAAAATTTGAAAGAGCTGGTTCTCAAGTTTTTTCCGACATCAAATTTCACGCATTCTCGGAATCAAGCAGAAGAGCCGCACTGAATATTGAACTTAATTTTTCATTTTTCTCGGCTCGTTGTAAGTCTTGTACGTCACGCTCAGAATTTATGACAACATTTGTGTGACCGTGTGTATGCAAGACAGGTTTGAGCCAACATCCGTCGGAAAAAAAATCAACGGTTTTGTTGTCAGAATGTCTGATCATCTGTATGCCGCATAAGTGTGTAATTTCCATTCTTCCTGTGACATTATAAAACATACTGTCAGGTTTTAAACTGGCAGCTCCAGACTTTATTAGGCTTCCAAAATCATAAAAGAACAAATAGCATTCCCAGCATTAAACAACTTAGGCAGGCTGTCTAAACAATGGAAGATAAAAATAAATCCTAGCCTGTACAGTTCTAACTGCTCTTTAATGCTCTGTCTTGCAGGAACACAGACCCTGTGTCAAGATCAATGTCCATTACACCTGAGTCTTCACAAGGCTGCAAAATCAAAATGGTCATCACCAAATCACATGCGTGATTGACACATCAGATGTTTTTCCATGGCATCATTCTATTAACTATAGTATAAATAAACAATATCCCTGTGCAGTAAGATCAAATCTCTGTGTTTGTGTGCTTATAAGTACAAATGTGTGTGTCTATGCTTATGAGCTAGCATCAATTTGTAATGTCACATTCACAATCAGAAAAAATAAATAAAATAATAATGTACAGCCCACAAATTACTTAATATCCACTTCTGATACTATAAGTAAACATATCACCAAATATTATATGCAGTACATATATAACTGCAATACATATACATCTGAATTAATCACTGCATAAAATAAAATTGGTGGCCTTAATTCATGTAATATCAAGGGGCAGATCCACAAAAGGATTGATACGCCGGCGTAATTTTAAATTTCCCACGTCGTATCTTTGTTTTGTATCCACAAAACAAGATACAACGGCATCTGGGATCGATCCGACAGGCGTACGTCTTAATACGCCGTCGGATCTTCGATGCAATTTTTCGGCGGCCGGTAGGTGGCGTTTCCGTCGAAATCCGCGTTGAGTATGCAAATTAGCTATTTACGGCGATCCACGAACGTATGTCCGGCCGGCGCATTTTTTTACGTCGTTTTCGTTCGGCTTTTTCCAGTGTATAGTTAAAGGTGCTGTTATGAGGCGTACTCAATGTTAAGTATTGCCGTCGTTCCCGCGTACAATTTTGAAATTTTTACGTCGTTTGCGTAAGTCGTTCGGGAATAGGGATCTGCGTAGAATGACATCACCGTCGTAAGCATTGTCTTGTTCCGGGTTAATTTCGAGCATGCGCACTAGGATACCCCCACGGACGGCGCATGCGCAGTTAAAAAAAAACATAGTTTACGTTGGGTCACGACGTATTAACATAAAACACGCCCCCATTACATCCATTTGAATTCCGCGCCCTTACCCTGCCAGAGATACACTATGCCGCCGCAAATTCTTTGTGGATTCGAAAAAAAATAAGTTGCGGCGGCGTAGTGTATCTTAGATACGCTGCGCCCAGCGTATTAATGCGCCCAGGTACTGTTACGGAACCATGAACCAGACGTACAACAAGAGATAAGTGAAAATAAGAAGGCTTTATTGAAAATCAAGCTGTAAAGCAAAAGTCCAAACGGATGGTGAAACCGAAGCAGAGTCTTGCGAAGCCAGAGGTCAGGAACCAGAAGGGTAGTCAGACGAAGCCAGGATCAGGAACCAGCAGGGAAGTCAGACGAAGCCAGGATCGGAACCAGAAGCAGCAGCAGTCTTAGAAGCATGTGAACACAGGAGGACCAAGCAAGGAACTGAAGCCACAGACCTCCTATATATATGAGCCAGGCATCCAGCTCCTCCCAGTGGGAAGGAGGAGCCGCAGGGTGGGAGGCTACAAGAGACCCAGAAACCAAGATGGCCGCCAGCACATGTCAAACGAAGGAGACAGGAGAGAGGTAAGACCATGACAGTACCTCCCCCTCAAGGGCCCCTCCTCCGCGGTGCAAAAAACGGTTTCTGAGGGAAGCGTGCGTGGAAGGCTCGGAGCAAGGCAGGAGCATGGACATCTGCGGAGGAAACCCAGGAACGCTCCTCTGGACCATAACCACGCCAGTGGACCAAAAACTGCACCCGACCGCGGACCAGGCGTGAGTCCAGGATATTGCTCACCTCATACTCCTCATGATTGCCCACTTGGACCGGACGAGGCCGAGGAACCGAGGAAGTGAAGCGATTGCACACCAGTGGCTTCAACAGGGAGACATGAAACACGTTGGAGATCCGCATGCCAGGAGGAAGTGCAAGGGCATAGGCTACCGGGTTTACCCTGCGAAGCACTCGGAAGGGACCAACAAAGCGAGGAGCCAGCTTGGGAGTGGGCACTCGAAGGTTGAGGTTGCGAGTGGACAACCATACACGGTCTCCGACCTGGTAGGAAGGAGCAGGCGCTCGTCTGCGATCAGCCTGGAGTTTCTGGCGCTGCGCAGAGACCTCAAGGGACTTCTGGATCTGTACCCAAGAGGCGCGTAGGACGGAAAGGTGATCCTCCACAGCCGGAATATCCTGGGGAGAGAATGCCTCCGGTAACACGGCAGGTTGGAACCCATAATTGGCCATGAAGGGAGACGTCCCAGAGGAAGAGTTCACCGCCGTGTTCCTGTCAAACTCAGCCCAAGGCAGGAGATCAACCCAATTGTCCTGGTGATCGGAGACATAGCAACGAAGGAATTGCTCCAAGGCCTGATTGGATCGTTCTGCGGCCCCATTGGACTGAGGGTGGTAGGCCGAGGAGAAGGAGAGATGAATCCCCAACTGGGAGCAAAAGGAGCGCCAGAACCTGGACACAAACTGACTCCCCCGATCCGACACTATCTCCTTGGGCAAACCGTGCAACCGGAAGACCTCCCAGGCAAAAATCGTGGCCAACTCTTGTGCAGAGGGTAACTTCTTGAGAGGAACACAGTGGCACATTTTGGAAAACCGATCCACAATCATGAGAATGACCGTATGGCCTTGGGATGCAGGGAGGTCCACAATGAAATCCATCCCCAGGTGTGACCATGGGCACTCCCCGGTGGCTATGGGTTGCAGCAGGCCCAACGGAAGGTGCCGAGGGGACTTACTTTGGGCACAAACGGAGCATGCCGCTACATATGCGGCGATGTCGGAACGTAGGGAAGGCCACCAGAACAGACGTGAAACAGCCCAGGACAGCTGATTCTTACCAGGATGCCCCGCGGTCTTGGAGTTATGATAGGTTTGCTACAACCGAGTGCGCAACTCCTCAGGCACAAAACATCTGCCGTTGGGTCTCCCAGAGGGAGCACCAGATTGAGCCGCCAAAATCTGCTCACCAAGGGGAGAGGTCAGGCTGGTGCGAATGGCGGCCAGGATCTGATTCGGAGGTATGACCGAAGTCGGTATAGATTCCTCCCTGGACAGCTCGGAGTACTGCCGTGATAAGGCATCCGCCCTGATGTTCTTGGAACCGGGTAGGTAGGAGACCACGTAATTAAAACGTGACAAGAACAGAGCCCATCTGGCCTGACGTGGTGTCAATCTCTTGGCCTCAGAAAGGTAGGTCAGATTCTTGTGGTCCGTCAGGATGAGAACCGGAACCACCGAGCCCTCGAGCAAGTGCCTCCACTCTTTGAGAGCCTGCACTATGGCCAATAACTCCCTGTCACCAATCTGATAGTTGCACTCCGCGGGTGACAGTTTCCGGGAGTAAAACCCACAAGGAAGCAGCGGACCCTCTGGTGTTCTACGCTGAGACAGAAGGGCGCCTACTCCCGTCTCAGACGCGTCCACCTCGAGGACAAAGGGCAACCCAGGGTTGGGATGAGACAGAATCGGAGCCGACACAAAGGCGGTTTTTAGGGCCTCAAAAGCCCGGATGGCCTCGAGCGGCCAGACCTGGGAATTACTGCCCTTCCTGGTCAGATCCGTGAGAGGCTTGGCCAGCATGGAGAAGTCCCTGATGAACTTCCGACAATAATTGGCGAAGCCCAAAAAGCGCTGCAAGGAACGAAGACCACTGGGCTGAGGCCACTGTAAGACAGCCGAAACCTTCTCAGGGTCCATGGAGAACCCCTCAGCGGAAATGATGTAACCTAAGAAGGTTACCTGGGATCGGTGAAATTCGCATTTCTCAAGCTTACCGAACAGCTTGTTCTCTCGTAACCGTTGCAACACTCGCTTGACATCCAGAATGTGGGCCTCCATGGATTCAGAGTATACCAAGATGTCATCCAAATAGACCACCACACACTGCTGCAACAGGTCACGGAAAACATCGTTGATGAATTCCTGAAAGACTGCGGGCGCATTGCACAACCCAAAGGGCATAACCAAGGATTCATAATGACCGGTCCTGGTGTTAAACGCGGTCTTCCACTCATCGCCCGCCTTGATCCTTACCAGGTTATATGCCGCCCTCAGGTCGAGTTTGGTAAAGACCGTGGCCCCCTTAAGGCGATCGAACAGCTCGGAAATCAAGGGTATCGGGTACGCGTTCTTGATCGTGATGCGATTAAGGCCCCTGTAATCGATGCAAGGCCTCAACTCACCGCCCTTCTTTTTCACAAAGAAAAATCCAGCCCCTGCCGGGGACGAGGATTTGCGAATGTGACCACGGGACAGCGCCTCCATCACGTACTCCTCCATGGCCTCATTCTCCGCAACCGACAGTGGATAGACCCTGCTGCGAGGAGGAACGGCACCAGGTTGTAACTCTATGGCACAATCGTATGGGCGGTGCGGCGGTAGGGCAACTGCGCGCACCTTATCGAATACATCCCGGTACTCCTCGTATTCAGGAGGCAACAGAGAGTCCGAGGAAGTACACAGCAACTTGACAGGCCCATGGATGCAACTAGCCCCACACTGTGGTGACCAAGAGAGGATCTCGGCCGATCTCCAGTCGAAAGTCGGATTATGCTTCTGGAGCCAGGGGTACCCCAAGACCACCGAGTAGTGTGGAGACGAAATAACCTGGAGGCAGACCGACTCTCTGTGAACGGCACCAATGGCTATCCCCACTGGAAGGGTCTCATGAGTCACGTGTGACGGCTGGAGGGGTCTGCCGTCTATCGCCTCTAGAGCCAGCGGGGAACCTCGAGCCTGCAGAGGAATGGAATTGGCGGCAGCGAACTCACTATCAATGAAAAAACCACCAGCACCAGAGTCCACCAACGCCTGGGTCGTCACCGAGCCCCCGACCCAGGAGAGGACAACAGTGATCAGTGGTTTATCAACACGGGAAACCGGGGACGAGGAGACTCCACCCAAGATCTGCCCCCGACAGGATCTCAGGTGCGAGCGTTTCCCGGACGGGTTCATGCATTGGCCCTCGCGTATCCGGAGTACCCTCTCCCCCTCGGACAGGCGAGCAAACCCCAGCTGCATGGGTACACCCCCAGACAAGTCAACCCAAGGAGGCGTGGGAGGAGAGGGAGGCACGGGTGGGACAGCAAACGTAGGAGCCAAACTGTTAGGAGGCCTCCGCAGGCTCTCCTTAAAGGAAGGTCTCTCCCTGAGTCTGGTGTCAATCAAAATCAGGAAAGAAATAAGAGCCTCAAGCTCCACTGGTAGGTCCTTAGCTGCAACCTCATCCTTCAAGGCATCCGAGAGACCATGAGAGAAAGCAGCGACCAGAGCCTCATTATTCCAGCCCACCTCTGCTGCCAGGGTACGAAACTCAATGGCGTATTCGGCTACGGATCGTGAACCCTGTCTGACGGACATAAGGAGCTTCGCAGCAGAGGCGGCGCGAGCCGGCACATCGAATACCTTCCGAAGAGAACCAACAAAACCGGAAAACTCGGCAACCACCGGACTGTTGTTCTCCCATAAAGGGCTGGCCCAGGCCAAGGCCTTGTCCGAGAGCAGCGAGATCAAGAAGCCCACCTTTTATCTCTCAGTGGGAAAGGCATGTGGCAGCAACTCGAAATAAATGCCCACTTGGTTAAGGAAACCTCGGCACTGAGTTGGCTCTCCCCCAAATCGCTGTGGAAGGGGGGCAGAACCGGTCATACCCCGAAACACCACAGGCGCAACAACAGGTGTCGGGGTAGACTCTGGCGCAACAACCGGAGCGGCAGTAGAAGCGGGCCCAGGAGCGACAACCGACCCATCAGCAACGGGAGCGAAATGAGCCGTGCGTTCAAGCAGGGTTTGCAACGCCACGGCGAACTGACCCAACAGGTAATCCTGCTGATCAAGTCTGGCAACCAGCGTGGGTAGCGAGGATGGCCCTGTACCGTCAAAATTCATGGCTTGGTCCTAATGTTACGGAACCATGAACCAGACGTACAACAAGAGATAAGTGAAAATAAGAAGGCTTTATTGAAAATCAAGCTGTAAAGCAAAAGTCCAAACGGATGGTGAAACCGAAGCAGAGTCTTGCGAAGCCAGAGGTCAGGAACCAGAAGGGTAGTCAGACGAAGCCAGGATCAGGAACCAGCAGGGAAGTCAGACGAAGCCAGGATCGGAACCAGAAGCAGCAGCAGTCTTAGAAGCATGTGAACACAGGAGGACCAAGCAAGGAACTGAAGCCACAGACCTCCTATATATATGAGCCAGGCATCCAGCTCCTCCCAGTGGGAAGGAGGAGCCGCAGGGTGGGAGGCTACAAGAGACCCAGAAACCAAGATGGCCTCCAGCACATGTCAAACGAAGGAGACAGGAGAGAGGTAAGACCATGACAGGTACGTGGATCTACCCCCATATGTATAATGCCGCGTGCATACGAACATTTTTCGGGTTCTAAAAAACAACGTTTTTCAGGCTCTAGAAAAGACACCGTTTTTTTCAACTTCATCATTAAAACAATGTTGCCTACACACGATCGTTAAAAAAAATGCTCTAGCAAAGCACGGTGACGTACAACACGTATGACGGCACTATAAAGGGAAAGCTCCATGCGGATGGTGCCACCCTTTGGGCTGCTTTAGCTGATTCCGTGTTAGTAAAAGACAATTTGCGCTTTTCTGTCTGTTACAGCGTGATGAATGTGCTTACTCCATTACGAACGCTAGTTTTACCAGAACAAGCGCTCCCGTCTTATAACTTGCTTCTGAGCATGTGCGGATTTTTCACGTCGTTAAAGCCCTTACATGATCATTTTTTACAACCCAAAAAACGACATTGTTTAAAACGTTGTTAAAAAATAAAGCATGTTCGAATTTTTTTTTTGCCCATTTTTCAGAACCCGTAAAATGCTCTGAAGCCCACACACGATCGTTTTGAATGACATTTTAAAAAAACTTAGGGGCAGATCCACAAAAGAATTACGCCAGCATATCTCTTGATACGCCGCGTAATTTCAAATTTTGCGTGTCGTATCTTTGTTTTGTATCTACAAAACAAGATACAACGGCATCTCGGATCGATCCGACAGGCATACGTCTTAGTACACCGTCGGATCTTAGATACAACATTTCAGCGGCCGCTAGGTGGCGTTTCCATCGAATTCCGCGTTGAGTATGCAAATTAGCTAGTTATGGCGATCCACGAACGTACGTCCGGCCGGCGCACTTTTTTACGTCGTTTGCGTTCGGCTTTCTCTGGCGTATAGTTAAAGCTACTATATGGTGGTGTACTCAATGTTAAGTATGGCCGTCGTTCCCGCCTCGCATTTTGAATTTTTTACGTCGTTTGCATAAGTCGTTCACGATTAGGGATTTGCATAGAATGACATCACCGTCTTGAGCATTGGCTTGTTTCGGGTTCATTTTGAGCATGCGCACTGGGATACCCCCACGGACGGCGCATGTGCAGTTAAAAAAAAACGTTTACATCGAGTCACGACGTATTTACATAAAACACGCCCCCATCACAGAGATTTGAATGCCGCGCCATTACGCCGCCAAAGATACACTACGCCGCCGTAACTTACGGCACAAATTCTTTGAGGATTTGAAAAAAAAAATAAGTTACGGCGGCGTAGTGTATCTTAGATACGCTGCGCCTGGCGGAGAGATGCGCCGCTGTACGTGGATCTGGGCCTTAGTTTTTTACAACCCGAAAAATGATTGTGTGTACGCGGCATAAGTGTTTGTTGCTGTGAAAAAATAAAAACTAATTCAAGCTCCCTAATCATACCATTAACAACTATTAGGCCTTGTACACATGATCAGTCCAAACTGATGAAAACGGACTGAGGTTCAGTTTCATCAGTCCAAACCTACCGTGTGTATGGCCCATCAGACTTTTGTTCTTCAGTCCAAAGTTTTAGAACTTGCTTTAAAATCTGACTGATGGACTGATGACCGATCGGTCAAAACCGCTGGTTAGTACGCAAAAGCATTGGTTCAAAACCCGCGCATGCTCAGAATCAAGTAGATGCATGCTTGGAAGCATTGAACTTAGTTTTTTCAGCACGTTGTTGTGTTTTACGTCACCGCGTTGGACTCGATCGGATTTTGAACTGATGGTGTGTAGGCACATCAGACCATCAGACTTCAGCCTTCATCCGTTTTTTTTTTTTTAATACAAACGCTTTTATTGAGAAAGAAATATCATGAACAAGATAAAGTGTCCAAAGACATAAACACTCTGACATAGGACATGTAACAATAAGAGATAACAGAGAACAGACCATATTGGTCAACCAATGTGGCACAAGCTACAAGTCCATTAGGAGTGGTGTGGCGTCAGTGAGCGCTAAAACATCAGAGTCTAGGCAAAGGGCAGTAGCAGGCCTCGCCACAATATCATGACACTACTGATTAGAGCCAATGACAATTTAACGAAAAATAATGACAACAGGTATAAAAGGACACACAAATAAAAAATGGAAAAAAAACAAAACTAAACTAACATAAGCTAAAATAAATAAAAGAAAACTGTGCCACCCAGAAAGGAAAGCGTAACAGGTTACGGGAAAGCATCCAATAAGGTGTCAGCCTAAAAGTAAATTATCGAAATGGAACCAGGATGGAGTGGCCAAACTAATGAACTAGTGAATAAGGAGACCAGGAGGGGCGTGTCCGGACGTACAACAGGGAGGACGTGTGGATGCTGAGCTCCACACAGACAGATTAGATCCACTGCCATCCTAGCCCTGTTTCTGGCTTTTTGGATCCCATCTCTGCAGCACCTACTTTGGAACACCCTCTGTTCCTACCCCAGCATTTTTTTCGACATCTTTGGGCAAAACATACCCCTCTGAGGCCTGTAGTGAGGTCCGATCCCCGCCGTCGCCATCTTGCTGCCAATACCTCCGGAGCGCTCCGTTCCTGCCTCCTGTGATCCGGGCATCAGAAAGGTTCCTCTACGCCTGAGAAGATCCCTACCTGTATTGGAGCAGTGGGACGCTGGATCACTTTGCTGTCCTTGCTGCAGATGACGCCATCCATTGCTGTATCGCCGCCATCTTGAGGCCTGTGAAGCCTGGGATTCGCAGAGCTTGGGTGCCGCGCTCGGGGCCGTGAGACGAGCGGCAACCACCTCCGGACAATACCACAACAACTCCCTTTGAGGTAGGCTACTCGGGGACGTTTTCCTGGTGCGACGATCGCGGACCCTCCAGCCATCCGAAAATTTAGGCCGCGGCTTGGGCCTACACGCGGCGACCGGATCCTGTGCCGATTTACCAACTCAGCACTGACCCTGCCCTCGGCTGCGCATCCCTGGCTGGTTACCCCTCCGCAGACCTAACCCTGTGTGCCATCCAGGATCTGCTCCCTGATCTAGACTGGACTGGCCCATTAAGTAGTCACCCACCCGCTACAGTCTGCAGCCCTAGATCTAAAAGCCTTGACCCCAGGCAAACTCCATGCTGCCTACACCTGTGGAGTCTTGGTCTGGCAGTATATAACCCCCAACAGGGTCTCTAACAAGCTTTTCTTCTCCTTATCTACACAACTCTAGCTGGGGCATTGGTGATAAGATTCACAGAAACTAACCATCTTATTTTCACTCATACGCTCCTTTTATTTTTGTGACCCTGTCCCGCCTCTTGTGCAGTCGTACGGACTACCCGCGGACCCCCCCTGTGCTCTCCATTCACAATAACCCACAGAGGGAAGCACGCCTAGCATGTAAGATGACAGTCGCTTAAGATGTAAGGCCCGACTTTTTTTGCCCGCCTGTCCGATGCTCCCGCTCTGCATTATTAGCCTTTAATAGATCCGGGAGCCGTCTCATCAGCTTTGGGAACTTTGCAGCTACTTCCCGATTGTTATATGGGTAAGATTGGAAACCAACGGCATATCTACCAGAAACACATTCCACAGAACGCACTTCAGCTTTCCCAACCTATGGATCGCTTCCTCAGGAAATCATCATCAGCGATCTCGGGGACTCCAGCGACTGACGTGGACTAGGCAGACGCCCTCCCGCTGGTTGACCCCACTCTATTTGTGGAAAACCTCCCACACAAGCAACGACCACCCGAACTTTCCACAATGTCATCACCAATTACTGTAGAGGTGTTGGACGCCAAACTGCAGACCTTACTTCATAGCCTTACTCAAAACATTACTAAAGAAGTTGGCAAACTGGCGCATGAACTTAGGGGTGAGATTGACCAGTTAGGGGAACGAACAGACACTTTGGAATCTAAATTTGACAACATGGTACAATATGTTCATGTCATAGAGGAAGAAAATGCTAATTTGAAAAACTTAGTCTCACAATTGCAGATACAACAAGAAGATCTTGAAAACAGGGAGCGCCGCCAGAACCTACACATCCGCGGGGTTCCCGAGTCTATCCCAGATAAGGAAACCCGACCTTATCTTCTCGCCCTTTTTGTCACTCTGGCACCCCACATTCCTGACATAGACTGGCGCCTTGATAGAGCTCACAGATCGCTGGCTCCTAAGCCTCCCCCGGGAGCCAACCCCAGGGACATTATTGTACGCTTCCATTTTTACGAAAGCAAAGAAGCCCTGACCATTGCTACCCGCAACAAGTCACGAGTTGATTTCAAGGGGGCAAAAATTCAAATCTTCAACGACCTATCACCCATTACATTGGCTAAACGCCGTGCTCTGCGCCCAGTCACCTCCCACTTGCAGCAGAATCAAGTTCCATATCGCTGGGGCTTTCCGTTCCGCCTGTCTGTTACCAAAGATGGATCGCAACATTCCATGAGAGATCTACAGGAATGCAAGGCTTTTATCCGGAACCTTGGTCTCCCCCCTATACCTGAGGAGGACTTACAGATGCAGATCCCTGCTCCACGACCATTCTCTACGCCTGGGAGGATCTGGACCCCGGTACGTCAGAGGTCACGAAAGGCCCCAATCACTCCCCAGAGAGTTGGACAGTCCAAGGGCCCCACTTGAGACTATATGTCTGCTTCCCTCCATGCTTCATCTTTACGGATAGGTCATCGTGCAGACCTATACCCTCCGGGACTCCGGGCTCGGAGTTTGATTCTTTACATCCAATATGCCCCACGTAAGCGTTCTTTTTGTTTCTTTTTTGCTTACAAACCCATTCAAAAATAATATGTTGACAGTTCCCTGTTTTTACATGTTTCTATGATGTTTGGACCGGGCTGGGTCTCAGTGACTACCCTTGCAGGCTACCGTGCCCCACCCTCAACATGGTCTTGAAATATGACCATGACCTCCTGAGGGGCTCTCCCCCCTCAGGCCTACCATCTAATTGGTATATACTTTTTGTCATTGTTTTCATTTTTTTTTTCTTTTTTTTCTCTATGGATCCTTTTTGATCCTACTCAAGGCTTACTCACTGCTGCTTTATTTCTATTTTCTTTTACCTCAATTTTTATTATTATTTTTTGCTGGCCTTATGTTTTTCACATTTTTTTTTGGTTCTAGGGTCCCTTTTTGACCCATGTTTGTTACCCAGGTATATATTTCAGTTATCACCTCATTGTCATTTGATTGTTCATAATATTTTAGTTCTTAAGAATTATGCACCATGGTGTATATCTTTTTTTTTCCGTTTCATGAATGTAATGTGTGCTCTGCTCATACAGTTTGAATATGGCTGTCAGTATGTTTTCATGTAATGTTAAAGGTCTGGGCTCCATCCGTAAACGCTGGTTGGCTTTGAAGGAGTTCAGATCCTCTGGGGCAGAGGTGATCATGGTTCAGGAGACACATTTCAAAGAAGAGGGTTCATTTAAGTTTGCTTCTAAACACTTCCCCACTGCTTTTGTAGCCTCCGACCCCTCTGGTAAGGCGGGGGTAGCTATTCTACTGAGACGCTCCTCTGCCATTCGTGTCAAATCCTCTTATTTAGATCCCCGAGGTAGGTTTATTCTCCTGAGCTGCAGTCACCAAAATACTTCCTTCACCCTTGCCAATGTATACGTGCCCAATTCAGGTCAGATTGGGTTTTTAGAGGACTTTTTTGAGAAACTTCAACCTTTTTCCCAACCCTTTATGGTTATTGGAGGTGATTTTAACCTGTGCATGTCCCCAATCAAAGATAGATTTGCCCTCTTTGCAAAAGCCTCACCCCCCCAGGTTCAAAGGAACTCCTCCTCTTTCTGAAAATTGATACGTGCCCATAACCTTTACGACACTTGGAGAGTGAAACACCCTACTGCTAAACAATTCACATTTTACTCCCCCCCTCACAAGCTATATACAAGACTAGACCATTTTTTTGTCTCAGCGCCCTTATTGACTTATGTGGTCCACTCGGAGATTAGCCCAATCACTTGGTCTGACCACGCTCCCATAATATTGGACCTTCTGTTAGCCAAACCTACGCCTAGACAATGTCGTTGGCATCTTAATGAATCTCTTCTCACCACATCTGATGTTCACCTCCATCTACAACAGAAACTGTCTGAATTCTTTGAACTCAATGAGGGCTCGGTCTCTGAAGTGTCCACCCTGTGGGAGGCCCATAAGGCTTTCTTCAGAGGGGAGTGCATTTCCTCTGGTTCCCGTCTTAAACGTGATCGAGAACGTCAGAGGAAATCCCTTTTAGCTGAACTATCCAAAGCAGAAAAACTTTTGCTTACTCTCCCCACAGTGACACGTCTTAGGACGGTAATTTCGTTACGTAATCGCATTAAGTCTCTAGACTCGATTAAACATGCTAAATCTTTACTTTGGTCCAAGCAAAAGTTCTATGATTATGCTAACAAACCCCATAGGATGCTGGTTCATAAACTAAAACCGAGACCCACAACTTCTATCCCTGACTTTCTGTTACAGCCTGATGGTAACCCCACATATTGTCCCCAAAATATGTCACGGATCTTCGGTGACTTTTACAAAAAACTATATAATTGCCTTTCCGTAGACCCTAATCCTCAGTTCACTCAAGAAAAATGTAATGCCTTTATAGAATCTCTGAAACTCCCTTCAATTTCTCCTGAAGACCGCGCGGGTCTAAATACTCCTATTACTGTTGAAGAACTCACTGCGGTCGTGAATCAACTTCCATCCCACAAATCCCCCGGTCCTGATGGATTACCCTACTCCTACTATAAGAGCTTCCTTTCGATCCTGACACCCCATATGGTTAAATTGTTCGCCTCTCTGATGTCTGGAACGATCCCCCACTCCTAATTTTTACACACCTTTATAACGGTCATCCCGAAACCGGACAAAGATCCGTCACTACCGGATAACTATCGCCCCATCGCCCTCCTAAATTATGACTATAAAATATTTACAAAAATTTTGTTTAACAGACTGTCTCTACTCCTTCCCTCACTCATTCATAGGGACCAGGTAGGGTTTGTCCCCACTAGACATGCAGGAGACAACACTAGGCGTACTATTGACCTTATTGACTTACTAACTAAGACGAAGAAACCTGCCGTGATACTCAGTTTAGATGCCCAGAAGGCTTTTGACCGCCTGAATTGGTCATTTATGTTCGCTATTCTTTCCAGATACGGCTTCAATGGTCCCTTTATGCAAGCTCTAAAAGCATTATATTCCACACCCACCTCTCAGGTCCAGTTGGCTTCTTATGTCTCCTCGCCATTTTCCCTGAGCAATGGTACTCGACAGGGGTATCCCTTATCTCCCCTACTTTTTGTCCTCAGTCTAGAGCCCTTGGCTGCGGCCATTCGCTCTCACCCAGATATAAGGGGGGTGACGTTGAGACATAGGGAATACAAACTGTCCCTGTTTGCCGATGACATCTTATTGACACTGACCCACCCCCATATTTCACTCCCCTTGCTCCATACCACTCTAAATCAATTTGGCAGTATTTCAGGTTTCAAAATTAACTCGACCAAGACTGAGGCCCTCCCTGTGAATGTATCGGCAGAAACGCTCTCGACCCTAAATGGAAACTTCAAATACAGATGGTGTTCTCAATCGCTCAAATACCTCGGAGTTTACCTAACGCCCTCTTACCTTTCACTTTTTCAGGCTAACTTTCCTCCTTTGTTCACGGAAATTAATAGGTTGCTTAAGACCTGGACGAAGCTTCCCCTGTCCCTTCTTGGGAGGATAAATGTCCTCAAAATGTCGGTAGTCCCTAAGCTCCTCTACCTTTTTGAGACCCTACCAGTGATGGTCCCAATGTCCCAACTGAAATTACTCCAACGAAACTTTTTGAATTTCATATGGAATAACACATCCCATAGAATAGCTAGCACAGTTCTTTTTGCAGCCTGCGATGGTGGGGGTTTGGGGGCGCCCGACATAATCAAATATTATTATGCCACACACTTGAGAGATATAGCCTCCTGGACGTCCAGGTGTGCACCTAATAAGTGGTCAGAGATAGAGATGAGCGTTACAGTCCCTGCCCACCCCTGTTGCATGTTGTGGCCGTCCTCTGACAAGTACATCTCCCAGCTGCGTAAAATCTGTTTAAACCCTATGCTGTTTACACTTTCAATCTGGAAAAGATGCTCTGTGAAATACCCTCTCTCATCCCCATGCTCTCCTTTAGCGAACATTATCTTTAACCCAGAAATTCTTGACAGCTTATCATACGACGCCATGTTGCCCTGGACAAAAGCTGGTGTATTTCAGCTACGACACCTAGTACACCCAGTGACACATACATTTCTTACTTTTTCTGAGCTGCAATCAAAATACAAAATCCCGAAAACTCTCTTCTACTCCTTTTTACAAATCAGACATTTCATTTCCACTAGAATCCCACATCTTACTTTAGTTATGCCCACAGAATTTGAATTGTTGTGTTTCAGAGGACCTTATGAACCCCGCCTAATATCCACCATTTATAAGATTCTGCATGATACCCCTCAGATCACGGAGCAAACTCATTCATACATGCGGAAATGGTCCCATATTTTAAATAAACCCATTTCTTTACCCGAATGGAGGAGTATTTGGGAGGCTACTTCCAAGGTATCTAGGTGTGTAGCTCAGAAGGAAACTGCCTATAAAATATTAATGTTTTGGTATAGGACCCCGGAATTTTTATTGGCAAGGAAGCTGACACCTTCTGGACAATGTTGGAGATGTGGTTCTTACTTAGGTACCCACTATCACATATTCTGGGAGTGTCCTATGATTACACCCTATTGGTCCAAAGTACATGCCCTTCTGGAAAAAGTTCTAGGTATTCCTATCCCCTTAAACCCCGTATATCTCCTCCTGGGATTACCCCTCCCAAGGACGCCTAAACCCCTTAGGAAATTGATGGCCTTTATCCTATTAGCGGCTAAACGGGCTATCCCACAATGCTGGCTATCTAATGTTCCTCCATCCTTTACACAATTTTTAACAGCTATCATAGATATACGTAGAATGGAACGCCTCACAGCTGTAATTGAAGATTCTTTAACTAGCTTTGACGCCATTTGGGAAAAATGGGATTCTTCTGAATATAACTCTGAGATTGCACAGGTAACTTTGAACTCGTAGGTTTGGGAGTGAAATGATTAGATGAAACATGTGAACATATGACGCTTAGCCTATTGTGCACTTTTCTTTTTCTTTTCCATACCATGTTGCATTCCATTTGTTTGATGATCATCTGACATGTTATGATTATTTCTTTCTCATTGGGAATATATCCCTTTTTGTTGACAGTTCTTTTTGATTCTGTACAATGTTTCTTTTATTTTTTTTGTTGAAATATTCAATAAATAAACAATTTAAAAAAAAAAGAATAAGGAGACCAGGTCTTCCATTTCAAATCATATACCTGCATAGTATCCATAATGGTATGGAAGACCCTTTCCATGATCTGGATGGCCGCCATACGTTTAAGAACCTGATCCCACGGAACTCCAGGGGTTCGCCAAAACAAGGCGATGGACCAGTGAACCACACTGAAAAGTGTGTGTACTAATTTCTGTTCAGAGGATGTGGAACCGGGTATCTCAGCAAAAAATAAGCACATCTAATGTGTTAGTGTAATCTGAGTCCCTGTGATCGTAGAAACCCTGTCTGTAACCCTCCGCCATAGGTCCTTCAGGGCAGTACAACTCCAAAAGATGTGCAAGTGGGTGCCACTCTCTGGACAACCCCTGAAGCAAAGCTCAAACAGCGGGGAAGATCTTATGCAATTTAGCCGGGATAAAATACCACCTGGTGTGTAACTTCACCACTGTTTCCTTCACCGCCGCAGACTTTGTGCATTTGTGCATATTAGAGATCCTATCCACCCACTCCCCAGGGGGAAGCCTCCACCCCCGTCTCCGACTCCCAACCCAGTACTGCCAAGGATTTCACTGGGAGGCCGAGGCCACTCAGAAAACCATATTGGCGGGAGATGGTTCCCCTGTCTCTGGAAGCGGGTACCGCAAAGTCCCTCAAAATTAGCAACAGGTTTAGTAAGGGCCCCCGGGTAACGAGCGTTAAAAAATGTCTGATTTGCAGATATTTGAAAAATTTGGACCTGGGGAGAGAGTAGGAGGATTGCAAGGATAAGAAGGAGTGAATTACCCCATCTTTCTGCAATGAGTCCAGGGTCACTAGGTTATTTGAGATCCAGAGGACAAATACACTTGGATTGGGAAATGCAGCTGGGAATGAGGGGTCACCCAAATATGAAGCTAGCCTGGGGTTAGGAGGGAGTAAGGACAACTTATTCTTATATAATGACCAAAGATATAAGGACTGGCCCACTACCGCATTTAAAGGGGAGATATCTTTGGGGCGAATAGTTTTAGACCACAGTAGACCAGGGAGGTAATAGGGGGCTATAGAGATACGTTTGAAGCAAAGCCAAAGGATACCGCTCGGGGAGGCATGCCATTGTGCTGTTTGCAGCATTCTGGCAGAGATGTAATACAGCCAGAGGTTAGGCAATCCCAGACAACCCAAGGCTCTAGGTCTGTAAATTATAAGTTTACCTAGTCTGGGTTTTTTATTATGCCAGACAAATGTATTTACGTTGCGCTGCAGTAGATCTATCGTTCGACGCGTCACATAATTAGGGAGGGCTCTGAACAGAAATAAAAGTTTGGGGAGGACTGACATTTTAATGGCCTGGACCCTACCCAAGAAGGAAATATGATATGGGCACCACGTATGTAACAAATGTCTGCTGTGAGTAAAAGCAGGGGGGTAATTGGCCATATACATATTGTGGAGTGAGGAGGCTAACTTGATCCCCAAATATGACAGAATTTTCGGTTCAATGGAAAAATTAAAGTTAGATTGGAGGGAGGCAATAATGTTCGAAGGGAAGTTTATCGGGAGGGCGGAACACTTAGAGAGATTACCCCCAAGCCTGAGATGTCCTGAAAGGAGCGTAAGGTGGATATAAGATTAGGGATCGAGACTATTGGGTCAGTTAAAAATAAGAGGACTTCATCAGCGTATAAGCTGAGCTTAAATTCTTGGTCATCTTTAGTGTATCCCTTAATGTTGGGGTTTAGGCTAATTGAGCGAGCCAGGGGTTCGATAGCCAGGACGAATAAGAGTGGTGATAAAGGGGCACCCCTGTCTAGTTCCCCTGCCCAGCTTGAAGTAGTCTGAATTACAGCCTGGGAGCCTAATACGGGTGCAGTTGATTATAAAGGGCCCTGAAACCCAGGACAAAGGCCCCAGAAAAGCCAAATTTAGTGTTAGTTCAAGGTAAGGCCAAAGCACGCTATCAAAAGCCTTATATATGTCCAGGCAAAGGAGCAGGACCCTACGGGCGTGCAAGTCAGCATCTGAGATAACGTTGGAGGCCAGCCTAATATTGTCAGTGATCTGACGGGTTGGGATAAAGCCTGTCTGGTCAGGGGAAATCAGGGAGGGAATGATACCTGAAAGTCTGTCTGCCAAAATCCGGCCAAAGATCTTCAAGTCTGTATTGATGACTGAAATCGGTCTGAAGTTCTGAGGAAGGGAGTGATCCTTGTTGGGTTTTGGGATCAGGGACATGTTCGCAAATAGCATGTCATCTGGGAAATGGTTGCCCTTCAGAACATGGTTAAAGAGGGATTTTAGACGGGGAAGTAGATTGTCTTTAAATTTCTTATAATATGGGGCAGAGTACCCATCAGGGCCAGGGGTTTCGGATGGTTTCAATGACTTGATAACTCTAAGAATTTCAGATTCTGAACAATCGGCATTCAGCTCCACCAGTTGTTCCGGTGTGAGGGTGGGGAGAGATAGATCATCTAGCCATGAATTTGAGGCCGGGTCAGGAAGGGAGGAGGGAGGGGAAAGGAGTTTAGTCTAAAACTTTGAAAAAATCTGCAGCACCTCCTCTGGGTGGGAGTTACCACTAGGGTTCCTCAATTTGTAAGTGTGCGGGGGTTGGAGTGACTGGTTAAATTTTCTGGCGAACATAGTCGAAGCCGAATTACTGTGCAGCAGGAACCTAGCCTTAGACCATCTCAGAGATCTTTCAGTCTGTTCAGAGAGGATTTTGTCAAGCTCCAGTCTGGTGTCATTAATTTGTTGAAGAAGGTCAGGGGCATGGGAACACATATGCAAATGGTACAACCTATCTAGTTCAGCAGTGAGTCTAGTAATGTCAATTAATCCTTGCTTCTTTCTCTCAGCCGAAAATCCAGGGGCAAAAAAAAAAAAAAGTCTATACCTTAGTCACCTCCCCCGCGAATAATGGCAGTTCTCCTCAGCCGTCAAGGAAAGATCCTCTTCTCAAAGTGGGAAAACAAATGGTGGATCTGGGAGAAGTGGAAAGACAAATTAAATCAGAAAACATGCGCTCTCTGAGGTCCTGTCCCTGCCTTCTGCAGTCTCTCTGCGGGGATGGGGTGGCCCAGATGGCGGACAGGCAGGGAGTAGAAGGCAGTCTAGGCAGATCCTCTTTAGCCAGAAGCCCAAGCTTGACAAGGAGCTCCTTCCCCTCCTGGATGGTGAAAACCGTATAGGTGGTCCCTTGGTGCGGGACTTGGAGCTTGAAGGGAAAACCCCATCTGTACCTGATTCTGGCCTCCTGGAGAGGTGTGGTAATCTCTTTAAACCTGCAGTGTTTGTCTAAGTTGGCCAGGTAGATATCCGGGAATATCTGAATCTTGGTACCGTCCAGCGTAATGTTGGGGGTATTGCGGGAGGCCCTAAGGATCTCCTCCTTCACCAGATAGTTCTTCAGACATGGGACTAAGTCCCTGGGTGGTTTATCCTCCGGAGGTTTGGGGCGGAGGGCACGATGGATCCTATCACAGGCAAAAGCCTCAGCAGGGGAAGCAGGGAGCAAGGACTGGAACAGTTTATGTATGGCAGGAGTAAGCTCGGTGACCACCTCTGGAACCCCCCTGATCCTTAAATTGCTCCTCCTGTTCCTGTTGTCCAAATCCTCTAAGTGGGATTGGAGCTGGGACACAGTTTCAGAGAGGGATTCGTGGTCTCTACGGAGGTCAGAATAAGCAAGTTGCAGTTCATCGTGCTTAGTTTCTAAGAGATCTGTTCTGCCGCCCAGAACAGCTATCTCATGCTGCAGCGTGTTAGTAGATTTGTGCAGCTCAGATTGAAACTCTTCAGCCAGCTTGGTATACATGGCTGCTAGGCTGTCGTCTAGATCTGCCTTAGTGAGTTGTAAAGAATACTCACTCTCCACGGACGAATGTGCAGGGGAGGCTGCTGGGCTGTGTGCAGGGGTCTGAGCACGTTGTGACCGGGCGCCATCTTGCATCTTCCTAGGCATCTCATGGACCCTGAGGAGATAGTTAGTGATGGTCTTTTGCACTGTTTTTTTCCACGATGGGATCGGGTGGAAGGCATGCACCGCACTTTCCCCCGGGGGTGCAAGTAAAATCTGGAGCGATTAGAGCAGAAAATAGCCCCAGGGAAGGCATCAGTGTCCCCGCTGTGCACAGAGCTCTCCTCAGATGCGACCGTCCAGCTTTACGCCGCGCATGCGCCCCCTTCAGTCCGTTTTCATCGGATGGACTGATCGTGTGTACAGGGCCTTAGTGAAATTCATAGTCCCTTGTAATAAACCAGTCCAATAAATCCTCACCTGCAATTTTGTGATACCACAGTGATGTCATCTCTTCCTATTCACCACCACTCAAGTGCAGATATACAGTGGATATAAAAAATCTACACACCCCTGTTAAAATGTCATGTTTCTGTGATGTAGACAAAGATAAATCATTTCAGAACTTTTTACACCTTTAATGTGACCTATAAGCTGAACAACAAACTGAAATCTTTAAGTTGGAGGGAAATACTGTAAAAATAAAATAATATGGTTGCGTAAGTGTGCACACCCTTAAACTTATACTTTGTTGAAGCATCTTTTGATTTTATTACAGTACTCAGTCTTTTTGGGTATGAGTCTATTAGCATGGCACATCTTGTCTTGGCAATATTTGCCCATTCTCTTTTGCAAAAACACTCAAAATCTGTCAGATTGCGAGGGTATCTCCTGTGCACAGCCCTCTTCAGATCACCCCACAGATTTTTAATCAGGTTCAGGCCTGGGCTCTGGCTGGGCCATTCCAAAACTTGAATCTTCTTCTGGTGAAGCCATTCCTTTGTTGATTTGGATGTATGCTTTGGATCGTTGTCATGCTGAAAAATGAAAAACGTTCCTCTTCATGTTCAGCTTTCTAGAGGAAGCCTGAAGGTTTTGTGTCAATATTGACTGGCATTTGGAACTTTTCATAATTCCCTCTACCTTGACCAAGGTTCCTGTTCCGGCTGAAGAAAAACAGCCCCAAAACATGATGCTGCCACCGCCATGCTTCACGGTGGGTATGGTGTTCTTTTGGTGATATGCAGTGTTGTTTTTCCACCAAACATATCTTTTGGAATTATGGCCAAAAAGTTTAACCTTGGTTTCATCAGACCATAACACATTTTCTTACATGCTTTTGGGAGACTTCAGATGTGTTTTTGCTAAATTTAGCCAGTCTTGGATGTTTTTCTTCATAAGAAAAGGTTTCCATCTTGCCACTCTACCCTATAGCCAAGACATATGAAGAATATGTGAGATTGTTGTCACATGTACTATACAGCCAGTACTTACCAGATATTCCTGCAGCGACTTTAATGTTGCTGTAGGCCTCTTGGCAGCCTCCCTGACCAGTTTTCTTCTCATCTTTCCATCAATTTTGGAGGGACATCCAGTTATTGGTAATGTCACTGTTGTGCCATATTTTCTCCATTTGATGATGACTGTCTTCCCTGTGTTCCATGGTATATCTAATGCCTTGGGAATTATTTTTTACCCTTCTCCTGACTGATATCTTTTAACAATGAGATCCCTCTTATGCTTTGTAAGCTCTCTGCAGACCATCACTTTTGCTGTGGGATGCAACTAAGAAAATGTCAAGAAAGACCTACTAGAACAGTTGAACTTTATTTGGGGTTAATCATAGGCACTTTAACCACTTGACCACCAGGCACGTAAACCACCTTAACCGGTTAACGACCGCCCACTGTATATATACGTCCTGTTTTTAAAGATGGATATCTCGGTAACGGCATCAGCTGCTGCCACAACCAAGATATCCATCTCTTCAGTGAGCGGTCCTGTCAACGATAACGGCGGTCTCCGCGGCGGATTCGCCATGAGATCGCCGTTATCGGTGGCGGGAGAGGAGCCCCCCCTCCCGCCGCTCTCCCACGCCCTCCGCTGCTTACCGGAGCCGTCGGTAGCGGCAGAGGCGATCGGGTCCTTTCAACTGCTGTGTGGGGATGTGAGTGAGGGCAAGATGGCCCCACCCGTCCCCATAGCATTTCTGGGCGGAAGTGACGTCAAAACGTCAGTCCCGCCCAGCGTCTTAAAGAGACATTTTTTTGTTGTCATTTTTTCAAATGACAAAATTTCCATTTTTTTTTGCATTTAAGTCTAAATATGAGATCTGAGGTCTTTTTGACCCCAGATCTCATATTTAAGAGGACCTGTCATGCTTTTTTCTATTACAAGGGATGTTTACATTCCTTGTAATAGGAATAAAAGTGATACATTTTTTCTTTTATTTCAGTGTAGAAAATTATAAAGATAAATAAGAAAACCCCAAAAAATGTTTTTTAAAGCGTCCCGTCCCGACGAGCTCGCGCGCAGAAGCGAACGCATACGCGAGTAGCGCCCGCATATGAAAACAGTGTTCAAACCACACAAGTGAGGTATCGCCGCGATTGTTAGAGCGAGAGCAATAATTCTAGCCCTAGACCTCCTCTGTAGCTCAAAAAATTAAACCTATAGAATTTTTTAAACTGGGCCAAATTAATTGTTGTCTTATTTTTTAATTCAAAAAAGTAAATTTTTTCCAAAAAAAGTGTGCTTGTAAGACCGCTGCGCAAATACGGTGTGACAAAAAGTATTGCAATGACCGCCATTTTATTATCTAGGGTGTTAGAAAAAATATATATATAATGTTTGGGGGTTTTAAGTAATTTTCTAGCGAAAAAAACAGTGTTAGTCTTGTAAACACCAAATCTGAAAAACACCTTGGGCCAGATCCACAGAGAAAGTACGCCGGCGTATCTACTGATACGCCGGCGTACTTTCAAATTTCCCACGTCGTATCTTTAGTTTGAATCCTCAAACCAAGATACGACGGCATCTGGGTTCGATCCGACAGGCGTACGGCTTCGTACGCCTTCAGATCATAGATGCAATACTTCAGCGTCCGCTGGGTGGAGTTCACGTCGTTTTCCGCATCGGGTATGCAAATTAGCTTTTTCCGACGATCCATGAACGTATGTGCGGCCGTTGCATTCTCTTACGTCGTCTCTAGTCGGCTTTTTCCAGCGTATAATTAAAGCTGGTATTTTGCGGCATATAGTTAGACTCGCCATGTTAAGTATGGCCGTCGTTCCCGCGTCAAAATTTTTATTTATTTTTTGCGCAAGTCATCCGTGAATAGGGATGGACGTAATTCACGTCTAAGTTAAAAAAATGACGTTGTTGCGACATCATTTAGCGCAATGCACGGCGGGAAATTTAGGGACAGCGCATGCGCAGTTCATTCGGTGCGCTTTAAATATTTTTACTAGTTACATATTTTAAGTTGGAGAAGAGGTCTAGGGCCAAAATTATTGCTCTCGCTCTAACGTTCGCAGCGATACCTCAACATGTGTGGTTTGAACACCGTTTTCATATGTGGGCGGGACTAACGTGTGGGGTCCCTTCTGTATACGAGCACACGGGAACAGGGGAGCTTTAAAAAACAATTTTATTGTTCATTTTACTTTATTTATTTTAGTTTGACAAGTTTTTCCCCAAAAATAAATGTTTTGATCACTTTTATTCCTATTACAAGGAATGTAAACATCCCTTGTAATAGGAATATAGCATGACAGGTCCTCTTTACAGTGAGATATGGGGTCAATAAGACCCCACATCTCACCTCTAGGCTGGGAAGCCTGAAAAAAAAATAAAAAAAACGATCCTGGCTTTGATCGTAGCGGTGAGTCGGAAGAAGCACCGGAGGGAGAAGGGAGGGGGGACGTAAGAACAATCAAGTGGTGGAACAGCCGCCATGATCGTTCTTACTGTGTAGGGAATTGCCGACTGAAAAAGAGAATATCTGAATGATGCCTGTAGCTGCAGGCATCATTCAGATATCCCTGCACAAAGTCAAGGACGTCATATGACGGCTGGCAGGCAGGAAGTGGTTAAAACACATTTTTTTCCAGAGTATTTTCCGGGTATTGCAGAGTATTGTGCGGGGGTATTGCAGAGTATTGTGCGGGGGTATTGCAGAGTATTGTGCGGGGGTATTGCAGAGTATTGTGCGGGGGTATTGCAGAGTATTGTGCGGGGGGTATTGCAGAGTATTGTGTGGGGGGTATTGCAGAGTATTGTGCGGGGGGTATTGCAGAGTATTGGTGCGGGAGGTATTGCAGAGTATTGTGCGGGGGGTATTGCAGAGTATTGGTGCGGGAGGTATTGCAGAGTATTGGTGCAAGGGTATTGCAGAGTATTGGCGCAGGGGGTATTGCAGAGTATTGGCGCAGGGGGTATTGCAGAGTATTGGTGCAGGGGGTATTGCAGAGTATTGGCGCAGGGGGTATTGCAGAGTATTGGAGCAGGGGGTAGTGCAGAGTATTGTGTGGGGGTATTGCAGAGTATTGGCGCAGGGGGTATTGCAGAGTATTGGCGCAGGGGGTATTGCAGAGTATTGGCGCAGGGGGTATTGCAGAGTACTGGCGCAGGGGGTATTGAGTGAGTGAGTGAGAAACTTGTAAAGCGCAACACATGCAAACTGAATCGCCTCTGGGCGCTGTATCCATTTCATGGGTAAGGAACCCCTTGACCTCAGAAGAGATGGGTTTTAATCTTTCTCCTGAAGGCCAAGTGGTCCGACTCCAGTCGGATGGTGGTTGGTAGTGCATTCCACAGGCGAGGTCCCTGGACTGCAAATCTTCGATCTCCTTTGGACTTGTATCTGGCTTTGGGTATCTGGAGTAGGTTTTGATTGGTGGATCGCAGAATGCGATTGGGGTTATGGGCTTTTATTTTTTCGCATAGATATTGGGGGGCGTTGCCTTGAATACACTTATGTATTAGGCAGAGTGCCTTGAAAGTGATTCTGTCTTTTACTGGCAACCAATGAAGGGATCTCAGCGAAGGTGAGATTGATTCCCATGGTTTTTTTCCGGTCACTAGTCGAGCAGCCGTATTTTGAACGACTTGCAGACGAGTGATTTGGTATTTGGGGAGTCCTAGATAGAGGGCATTTGCGTAGTTGAGTCTGGAATTGATGATTGTTCCCACCATGACTGCAATGTCCTCTTTCGGGATAAAAGGCGTGAGTCTGCGTAGTAGGCGCAGCAGATGATGGGATCCGCTGACTACTGACCCTATTTGTGCATCCATTGTCATGTAGGTATCGAAAATGACTCTGAGACTTTTGACTTTGGTGCTAGGGGTGATAGTTTTACCCAGAATGGCTGGGGGAGTCCATGTTGACGTGGGGTGATTTTTCCGGTTGGCGTGGAACAGGAGAAGTTCTGTTTTCGAACCGTTGAGTTTAAGATAACTGTTTGTCATCCAGTTATCTATTAGAGTAAGGCATTTCTCTAGTCCAAGAGAATGATCCTTTTTGTTGCAGATGCGGAAATACAGTTGTGTGTCATCTGCATAGGAGTGGTAAAGTAACTTCTGGTTACTGATGTTTTCAAAGAGAGGGCGAAGATAGATATTAAACAATACGGGCGACAAGGGAGATCCCTGAGGGACTCTGCATGATACCGTACGTTTTTCAGAGGTGAAAGATCCCAGTTTCACTATCTGTGATCGGTTTTCCAAGAAGGAGGACAACCAGGGTAAAACACTTTCAGCGACTCTGGCTACTTCAGCTAGCCTAGCCAGTAGTAGTCCATGGTCTACAGTGTCAAAAGCCGCGCTTAGGTCCAGCAGTATCAGGAGACAAGATTCTCCTTCGTCTGCGGCCTCTAGAGCGTCATCCCATATTTTGAGCAGCGCTGTTTCTTTTCCATGACCTGGACGGAAGCCTGATTGAAACAGGTCGAGTAATTTATGGGTATCGAAATGCAGTTGCAAACTACTTTCTCCATTACCTTGCAGAAAACATTTAGACCTGTTATGGGCCTCCGGTTGTTTGGGTCTGAGGGTCGGTTTTTTAGAATTGGTTTTATTGTACCTTGTTCAGCTGTTTTGCAGAGTACTGACGCAGGGGTTATTGCAGAGTACTGGCACAGGGGTTATTGCAGAGTACTGGCGCAGGGGTTATTGCAGAGTACTGGCGCAGGGGTTATTGCAGAGTACTGGCGCAGGGGGTATTGCAGAGTACTGGCGCAGGGGGTATTGCAGAGTACTGGCTCAGGGGGTATTGCAGAGTATTAGCGCAGGGGGTATTGCAGAGTATTAGCGCAGGGGGTATTACAGGGGGTATTGCAGAGTGTATTGCAGGGGGTATTGCAGAGTATTGGGGCGGGGGTTGCATGGATGGCTGAGCAGGGATGGATCTGTGACTGCAATAGTCACAGATCCAGCCACAGCGCTGCTGACACCCGCGCTCCCCCCTCTCACACTGTACCGATCGGTACAGAGAGAGGAGGGAGGAACCGGCGTCATCAAATGACGCCGGTTTGTTTACATGTGATCGCTCCATCATTGGACGGAGCGATCACGTGGTAAATGGCCACTATCAGCGGCCATTTACCGCAATCCGTGATGCGCTGGGTCCTATGGACCCGGCGGTCACGGACACTCCCGTGTGCGCGCCCTAAGGGGTGCGCGGGAGTGCAATTCTGGGAGGACGTCCATGGACGTCCTCCCAGAGTTAAGGAACCGCAATGTAGCCGTATTTCGGCTATGAGGCAGTGATTAAGTGGTTAAATGATGGAAGGTGTGTACTGACTCATATTTAACATGAGTTTCAATGTGATTGCTTAATTCTGAACACAGCTACATATCCAGTTATAAGAGTGTGTGCACACTTATGCAACCACATTATTTATTTATTTATTTTCTTCCTAAAAGATTTCCGTTCGTTTTTAATTGTTTGTACAGTTCATAGGTCACATTAAAGGTGTAAACATTTCTGAAATGATTTATCTTTGTCTATTTTTTTTTACATCACAGAAACCTGACATTTTAATAGGGTGTATATACTTTTTATATCCACTGTATAAGTGCTCACCCTTTTTGACTGACCCCTGAATTAAAATAGGTCAATACAGGCTTTTGATCACAATCAACTTGTGAACAATGAACTTCTTCAAGAGGAATATTAAGGAGGTATCCACCATATATAGTATCTCCTATTGATAATATTCATATTGTAGATAGGTGGTGGTGAAGCGCTGTGGGCAACAAATTAACACTAGGGAACCAAAATAAAGCCCAATAGCTAGGCAAGAAGACACTTGTGTAAAATGAATAGAAAAGGTGAATCCTAAAAGAAAAAGGTGAATATAGCTACCCGGGATAGGAATACCAGAGCCGACACAGACCGACGGTGGTGAGACAAGCTCGCTGCTCGTAGGTGTTTTGCTGCTGCCTTGATTTTAAATGTGAGTTTTTTTACTTGGCGTTACTGTATTCACATTAAATTTTATACAATACTACACTATGGGTCCCCCTCTTTCTTCCTCCACTTCTCACCCTCTGAGTACCTATTGACACTACGGGTCAAGAAAGGAAGTGGAAGAATCAGAGGAATTAAAAGGAAGTAAGCGCTGTCTTATCACCCAGCGACCCCCCAGCACTCAAGACCAGGATACGAACTCGGTGTTCGTGGAGATAGGTCCACTATCCTCAATGTGAGTGCGTGCATATGTGATATATCAATTGTCAAGTTTGCTTACAGGATTATGCTATTCCTTTGCATTTCTGCTTATATATTCTTTATGAACAACTCGATGAGGAGCCCTCTTTCTCTCTCAGCCTGAATCAGTGTGGCTGCACCTTTTTTGAGGAGACACCCATGGTACTATGAGCTGTCCGTGCTATAGCTCTGAGGTGAGCATTTAGTACCACAAGAGGTGTCCGCACTGAAGTCAGCCTATCTACAAACACTGGACTTTTTGGGTTCTTGTATCATCACTTTAAATAGACTTTTAGTCACATGTGTGTTGTGTTACGCTGTGTCAGATAGCGTCTGGTGCACACAGCATAGATATTTTATTTATGTGAAGCACATTGTATTTTTTATTTCACAGTTTGTGTACCAATTTATATTACTGCTTAGTTGTTATTTACAGCTTGCTACCTTGTGTCACATATTATGTGATCCCGGGTAGCTATATTCACATTTTTCTTTTAGGATTCACCTTTTCTTTTTATTTTACATAAGGGTCTTCTTGCCTAGCTATTGGGCTTTATTTTGGTTCCTTTGTGTTAATTTGTTGCCCACAGCGCTTCTCCACCACCTATCTATATTTCGTTTTTTCTGTTTAAGGCAGACTATCAGGTGATTGCAGCAGTGCCCCTAGCGTTTAGTACAGATAGCACAAGAGTTTTACCATTTCTATTAATATTCATAATGTGCTGTTATGCCACATATACACGATCAGAATTTCTGAAAACCGTGGATTTTTTTCCCAATGGAATGTTGGCTCAAACTTGTGTTGCATACACATGGTCACACAAATGTTGTTGAAAATTCCAATTGTCATGAACGCGGTGACGTACAACACTACAACGAGCCGAGAAAAATTAAGTTCAATGATTCTGAGCATGCGTAGTATTTTTTTTTCAATTGTTTTTATTAAATATTTTTTCAGAGTACAAACCAAAGTACAGAATAGTACAGAGTATACAAATAGAACAAAGAATACACCATAAACAGTAGACAACCAAAACATACATTATGTATAGTGGAAGGTTGATCCATAAGGGGGATAGTGATACATGGGTTGAGTATGTATACATTTTACCGTTAGAAAAACAACATAGTATATTCCTGAGGAACAATAACATTTGGGAGAAAAAAGGGGGGTAGGGTGTTAGATGGACAACAACAAAGTGAACATTAATCATTACCAGACAAGTACTTCAGGCATAAACGAGAATTGTTTAGATACTAGTGCAATCATAAGTGTACATATCTGAAGACATGTTTTATTCTACTCTAAACCAATCTGCTCACATTTTCCACTGATTGTCCAACCTCGCCTTTCTACCATCTCCGTTTGCTGTCAAAGCTTCGTAGGTGTAGTTAGTTTGTGTGATTTCAAACACTTCTGAGATGTTGGGAACTTTGTTTGATTTACAGTTTTTAGTTATCAATGATCTAGCCGGGAGGGAAGTTCTCAATACCTAGATTTAATAGTTCTACTTCAGATCTGGGTGATGTCAGGAATCCTGTGATGCATGAGATACATCTAAATACGCTCCTCCAAAAACTGGTAAGATGTTTGCATGCCCAGAACACATGTAGAATGTTGCCCACAGCACCACATTCTCTCCAACACAATGGGGAGTTGGAGGGAGAGAATTTTGCCATTCAGTACGGTGTGAGGTACCATCTCTGAGCTATTTTTTGAGAAAGTTCCCAGTGGTTAACGCATCTAGAAGCTTTATATATAGTTATGAATGTGCATTGCCACTGGGTCGGTGTAAAGGTTTTATCTAGATCTGATTCCCATTTTTGGTAAGGAAGGGAGTGGGTGAAATTTAGTTTATTTTGGAAGGGAGTGTAGAAGAGAGAAATCCCTTTGGGAGAGGAAAGTGTCTTTGTATAGAATTGCCACATATTATCTTGGATGAGAATGTGATGTGACTTTAAGACTTTAAAAAGTGAGAAACTTGGATATATTTATAGTGGTCAGTGGGTAGTAGTACATATTCTTCTTTGAGCTTTTCGAATGGTTTAAGTGTATTGTTACTGTATAAGTTGGCAAACCAAGAGATGCCCCTGGCAAGCCAATCCAAGTACGTAGTATGCGGAATTGCATGTGCCAAGATCCCAATAGGTATAGTGATAGCTACTGCATTGGGTGACTTAAATGCTAAGTCATACAGGTCTCTCCATGCTATTAGGGAGGCTTGAATTGTTAGTGGGAATTGGCGCAAGGGGAATGGCCTCCATGTGTCCAGTATTATAAAGTTGCACAGGTCTAGAGTCAGACTGAGGGCCTGTTCAATATTATACTAAAGGATTTCAGGTGATGGTGAGATCCAGTGCCTGAGTTGGGTAAGTATGACTGCCCGAAAGTGGTCCTGTATGTCAATTAGAATGAAACAGGGGGAACTAATGCACAAACCACACTAAAAAGGGCCTAATAATCTAGATAAAATAAATAATATTGAAAATATTATATAAAATAATACACAGCAGCTGCCACAACTAAATTGTGTTCAACACCCCCCATTTTACATTTGTATGTCAATTAGACCCATTCCTCCCACTGACCTATGTTTGATTAGGAGAGATTTGGAGCATTTAGGTCATTTAGAACGCCAAATGTAATGTTTGGGGATGGAGTTTAGCTTTTTTTTGTGGCTATTTCAGCGGAATGGGTAGCGTTCGAAAGACGTACACAATTTGGGGGAGTAAGATAGTTTTGAAGGAGGCCAAATGGCCAGACCAAGTTAGTTCCACTTTAGCTAGGTGGTTTGTCTCCTTGGCTATTTGATCTATTAAAGGAATGTACTTAGCATCCACGAGTTTTGAGGGGTTCGCCATTATTTGAATTCCTAAGTAAGGTATACTTGATGTGTTCCATATATAGGGAAAGGTATTTTGGAGGTGGGATTGG
Source organism: Rana temporaria (assembly GCF_905171775.1). Taxonomy (NCBI): domain Eukaryota; kingdom Metazoa; phylum Chordata; class Amphibia; order Anura; family Ranidae; genus Rana; species Rana temporaria. The sequence continues at coordinate 228,006,532 of NC_053493.1, forward strand.
AGGTGGAGGGGGGGGGGGTTCAAGCCTAGTATAAGAGATTTTGTAAAGTTAACCTTTTAGTAAGAAATTTGGCGAAATTAATTTAGAGTGTTATGTGCTTGCACTAGAGATATTTGTGGCAAGGTTAGGAAAATGATGATGTCATCCGCGAACAGGCTTATGCTGTGAGATTTTCCTGGCGAGAAGCCTGGCATACCGGGATGAGCTCTGATTTTTTCGGCTAGGGGCTCTATAAGAAGGTTGAAAATTGAAGGGGACAGGGGGCACCCTTGTCTTGTTCCATTGTTTATACTAAAGGGGAGAGACAGCATATTAGAGGTGTAGACCTGTACGCACGGGGAGGAGTACAGAGCTAAGATAGCTGATAGGATAGAGCCCGAAAACCCAAACTTCCTGAGAGTCTGGTTCATGTAGCCCCCCAATGCACCCTTTCGAATGCCTTCTCCACATCCAAAGAGAGTAGCAGAGAAGGCACCCGACAGGACCCAGCATAGTGTAAAATGTCTATGACACTTCTTGTGGCATCGGATGCCTGCCTGCCCATGGTGAACCCTGTTTGATCTGGTTTGATCAGAGTTGGCAGGATGGGGAGTAATCTGTGGGCCAAGATTTTGGTATAAAGCTTTACGTCAGTATTCAATAAAGAGATAGGCCTGAAATTGGCTGGCGTGGTAGGATCTTTACATGGCTTTGGGATGGTAACCACATATCCTTTAATCATTTCGGTGGGAAACAAGGCAGATGAAATTGCCTCAGAGTAAACCAGTTTTAATGTAGGAGCAAGCACCTAATGAAAGGTTTTATAATAGCTGTTCCGTAGCCCATCTGTGCCTGGTTATTTACCACCATCTCAAGTTCTGTGATGGGTGAGTTAAGGGACTTCAATTGTGACAATGTATGGAGTGCAAGATCTACCAAGAAGGTTTGGATGGCATCATCTGTGGGTTGAGGAGTATTTAAGTTGTATAGGGAAGAGTAGTAGTGAGCAAAAGAGTTTGCTATCTCTTTAGGGTTAAAAATGTTGCTGTTGTCTGAGTTATGAATTGGGGATGTTAGTTTTTGCTTTGCTATCTTTTAGCCTCTGAGCCAAGAACCTGCCATCTCGGTTGCCAGAAGAATAATGGGCCAATTTGAGAGATTTAATATGTTTATCATATTGTTCTAGCAACAGGAGCCTGAGATCTGAACGTAGTTTGGTCAATTTATTAGCTATGGATTTGTCAGACGCATTTTTGTTATGGGTTTCTAAGAGTTTAATCTCAGAAAGAAGGGAATCTAGTTTTTTGTGACCTCTACCTCCTTGCCCGTGAACACATTTGGAGTATAATACCTCTAATAAAGGCCTTATGAGCGCACCATACAGTGAATGGGTTGGACACACAGTGGGCATTTAAAGAACAATATTCATTTAGATGTGTGGTTAAGGAGGCCACCTGTAAAGACTGTTAAAACAATCGAGAATTAACCAGCCAAATGTAGGCAGGAGTCAAGGAATGTCCCTCCTTTACTGTAATAGATACCGGAGCGTGGTCTGACCATGTGATGTCGTGAATGGTGAATGAGGAAATTTTTTGTAACATGAGTCTATCAACCAGAATTAGATCAATGCGTGCGTACGAATTGTGCATGGAGGAGTGAAAAGAATAGTCATGTTCAGTCTAATGCTGACATCTCCAGGCATCGTAAAATTTTTTAGCATGGAGTAGGGGTTGAAGTGCAGATAGAGGGTGTTTTGAATTAAATGTAGTGTCAAAGTCCACTGTTATGTTGTAATCTCCACACATTATTAGAGCGCCACGCTTAACTGTGTTGATTTTACTAAATACTTTTTTCAAAAAGTGTAGCTGGTGAGTGTTGGGTGCATAAAGGTTGACTATAGGGTAGGGTATTGAATACACCCACTAAGATCAGTTTCAGTATCTTCCGTTGGGGTCTGTAAGTGTCTCTTGGAGGGAGAAAGTCACAGAGTCCTTGATAGCGATTTCTGTTTTTTGGAAGCTGAGGCCCGGAATATGTGTGAGAATTTCTTATGATGAAAGGTGGGAGCATTTGAGGCCACCCAGAGTGTTTCCTGTATGCACAAAATATTTAAGGGCTTCTCTCTAGACCGAGGCTTGTTTAGCTGGATGGTCCAAGCCATGGACATTGAAAGAAGTAACTTTAATTGCCACAGAGTCCTTGGTCGGCAGATTGTGAGCACAGGCATAGAATAGGTCATCTTCTAAAGTAGAAAGTTGTTTTCCATCTCAGATGGGGTAGGGTAGAAAGTTAGAAACATGGGAAATAGTAAAGTGAAAGTCAAAAAAACATTTAACTGGCAAGATAAAAAGGTAGATTCCAGACGGAATCTGGTGGCAGAATTGCTGCCAATTACTCAGGTAGGGGAGACTCATGGGCTGTGAGCTCCAGAGTGATTCAGGAATCTTGTAGGACAGGTAGTTTTATTACTTCCGAGGCACTGAGGTGATGTGTTTTTTATTGTTCCGTCAGGATTTTGTTCTGGCAAGATGTCCCAAGCTCGCAATAAGGCCAGGCCTTCTTCTAAGCTTGTGAAAGCATGTGTAGGATTTTTGTGCATTGGAATTGCATACAGACGATTGGAATTTCCAACAAGAACTTTTTCCATAGGAAAATTTGAGAACCAGCTCTCAAATTTTTGCTGTTGAAAATTCCAACAGAAAATGTCCGATGGGGCCTACACAGAGCAACCAGGGGTACAACATAATTCTTACTCATTCATGTAGTGTGGGGTGTTATTTTTTTAAATTTAAAGACATTTATTTACATTAAAAGTAGATAAAACACTCACAATCATGTGCACACACAGTGCTATTTGCAACGAATGACACAATGAGGCAGCTCTCCTCTCGCCACAGACTCTGCCTATTTCAGGATGGCCACCATATGATTTTACTGATGTAGCTCCGCCCCATACACGCTAAACATGTCAACATGCTTCTTCAGTAGGAACCAGGGCTGTACATATCTGAAGATTTTACATGTATGCGGATAAACACTAGGGATGAGCTTTATGTTCGGGTTGAACATGATTTTGACATGAACATTGGCTGTTCGCCAAATAGCGAACAATTTGGGGTGTTCACGGCAAATTCTAAAGCCGCGGAACACCCTTTAAAAGTCTATGGGAGAAATAAAAAATGCTAATTTTAAAGGTTAATATGCAAGTTATTGCCATAAAAAGTTTGGGGACCTGGGTTCTGCCCCAGGGGACATGTATCAATGCAAAAAGAAAGTTTTAAAAACGTCAGTTTTTCAGGAGCAGTGATTTTAGTAATGCTTAAAGTAAAACAATAACAGTGAACAATTCCTTTAAATTTCGTACCTGGGTGTGTCTATAGTATGCCTGTAAAGTAGCACATGTTTCCCGTGTTTATAACAATCTCTGAACAAAATGAAATTTTTAAAGGAAAAAAAGTAATTTAAAACTACTCGTGGCTATAATGAATTGTAGGGTCCTGGCAATGAAGATAAGTCATTGAAAAAAAAAACGGAACTAAAATAAAAAAAAATGCATGGAGGTCCCTGAAAATTCAATATCAGGCCCTTCAGGTCTGGTATGGATATTAAGGGGAAACCTCTGCCAATTTTTTTTTTAAATGGCGTAGGGGCCCCCTCAATATCCATACCAGTTCCTTATCCAAGCACACAATCTGGCAGGCCATAGGAAAAGAGGGTACAGTTCAGGAGTGCCCCCCCTCCTGAACCGTACCAGGCCACATGCCCTCAACATGTTGATGGGGACAAGGGCCTCATCCCCCCAACCCTTGTCCGGTGGTTGTGGGGGTTTGCGGGTCGGGGGCTTATTGAAATCTAGAAGCCCCCTTTAACAAAGGGGACCTCCATATCCCACCCTGCCATGTTAATTGGTAACCATTTCACACAAAAAAGGTTTAAAAATGTTAAAACCACAGCTTGGGATAAGTTCTTTATTAAAAATAAAAAAAAGATTGCAGTGATGTAATCCATTCTCAATCTCCAGCGAGGATACGACACACATGAGGCACAGAGTCACCCGAAGAATGACATGCTCCAGCCTGACAGCTCTTATATAGCTGAGGGTGGGGCCACCCATCACTTGTGTGGGTGACCCCGCCCCAAGTGTAAATACTTCTATGTAACCCATAGGTATACTGTAAGAGGCTACACAGCTATAAATAAACAAAAAATGTATAATAATAGTTGTATATTATATTGTACCGTGAACCATGTTCATACCCTTATATTAATTTGTTTATATATTTTATAAAGAAAAAATAAAGATCTACATCATACCTGTAGTTCATGCCTGTAGGAATTCTGGTCTGAAGACTAAAAATCCACCAGACTTCCCTTTCAAGGAGTTTCTGGTGGACATTGCCCCCCCTCTGGGAATCTTTAACCCCTTCCAAGCCACAGAATTGAAAGGAGCTAACATTTCCATCATGAACATGCTTGAAATGTTTTGATACATTGTATAAATTTTATCACTACTATAGACTACTGCCTGTAGAGGCACCGCGATAGTGCTCACTAATTCTAACCCGTAATGGGTGAGTGGTGCTTCCTACATATTGTAGCTTACATGCCATTCTATAAGATAAACCACATTTGTGGTACTGCAATTAATGTCCTGCCTGGCAAGGTACCTTTCACATTTTGAGGGCATGTGGCCTGGTATGGTTCAGATGCATGCTTACCACCCCCTTTCCTGACAAGTTAGGATAAATAAGGGTCTGGTATGGACTTTGGAGCTAACCCATGTTTTTATTGCATTGGGTTCCCTTTATAAATCATACTATATTTAAATGGTTTGGTATATAATTTAGAAAGACTGAATGCTGTTTTTATGTGTGTGTCCCCCTTAAAAAACACACCCTTATAAGGAATATTGGTATGGTATGTATTTTTAGAAGGCCATCTAAGATAAGGGTCTAGTATAGAGGAAAAGAATCCCCAGCTGCCTTGTTTATGAACAGAATGAAGGCAATTGAAGTTAGTAGCAATTTAAAGGTGTTTTTTTTTTTCTTTGTAATATCAGTTTTGCTTTTGTATATTGTATACATCATAGAGTTGTGACACTTTAAAAACGGGTTTAAGGCATCTCCCATGTTATTTAAAACATTATTAAAACTGCTTCTCCATGTAAAACTGTATTTTTTTAAACCCCTTTTGCATTGGCACATGTTCCACGGGGCAATACACAGCTCCCTATGCACTTTTTTACAATCCCTTGCCTATCAATCTTAATGCCTATCAAATGGGCAGAACTAATTTTAAAGATTTGTCCACCATTTACTTAAATGGGGTATGGATTAACGTTAGGGACTTTGGAACAGTTCAGTGAACCTTTCACAAACCAAACCTAGATATGTCCTGGGTCACCTCACATGAGCAAAGAGAAGGTTCTTAGCCTTGTGTAACTTGAAGAACAGACTAAAACTACTACTTATATTACTACTACTACTACTACTACTACTACTACTACTACTACTACGAAAACTAGTCATTCCAACATTACTAGTAACAAAAACATATATAGAAACAACAACAATACTAATTATTATATATTTGTCACACAGCTCCAAATTAAAAATGTACAGGTTAATGTTTATTTAACTACTTATATTTATAAGAGGAAATAATGAACTACTAAGACACATACTAAATATTCAGTTCAATATGTTCAGAGAGTGTATTTTCATGTTCCTTCTCTGTTTCTAATAATACTTTATATGATTAACTTCGAAAAACAAATGTGTATACTGACTGATGTGACATTTTCAAATTGCTTTACTGAGAATTTAAATGCCACATATTCTAAACATATGCATGTACATAGAAGACTGGGCATTCCTTTCAAAATATGTGGTTTAGAAAAATATCTGTCAGATAATGAAAATATTAAAATTGTAGCAAGTGACAGTTACATTAGCACGTTTTAAAAAATGTGTATACTGTACATAGCATCACTCTAAAGCAGGGGTGTCAAACTCCATTTCAATTGAGGGCCGTATCAAGAATTTGGTTGCCCTTAAAGGGCTGCTTGTGTCTGGGTTGCGCTACATACAATGTACAGAGTTCAGGGGTGCACACTATGTACAGGATACAGAGTTCAGGGGTGCACGCTATGTACAGGGTGCAGAGTTCAGGGGTGCATGATATGTGCAGGGTGCAAGTTTAGGGGTGCACACTATGTACGGAGTTCAGGGGTGCATGCTATGTGCCGAGTCCAGGGGTATGTGCAGAGTTAAGGGGTGCACACTATTTGCAGAGTTCAGGGGTGCAAACGTTGTGCAGAGTGCTGGAGTATGCTATGCACAGTAGGCAACATCTCTCCCACCAGTCTCCTCCCATCCCCCACCTCTGCACACCTCTGCCTCCACCTCCACCCCCCTCTAAACCTAAAAGCAAATGCATTCATGTGTAAGCTGTACAAGTTTTTTTTACAATACTCCCTCTCCTTTGCCTCTATTGGATAAAGCAAGTCCCCAAAACCTCACCATCATCAATGCATGGAAAAGAAACAGATGTCAGAGCTGTCCCGAACTTCCTCCACTGACAGCTATGCCAGACTGACCGTGTATGCTCACAAAGCCGGGGGCCACTGAGGAGGAAAGGAAATGTTTGCCCTTGTTGCTTAGAAGACCGAGTAGCTGCACATGTGCTCAGCTCACACAAAGCATGCAGAACTAAAGATAATAGAGCCATAAAAGTTTTCTCGTGTTGCCCAGGAGATCTGGTGTTACAGCGGAATGAATAGACAGCGGTGAGAACAGGAGGTAGTGGCACAGCAGTGAGAACAGGAGGTAGCGGCTGCTGTGTGGGCCACACGACAAGGCATGACAGGCCGGATTTGGCCCACGGCCTTGTGTTTTCCATCTGTGCTCTAAAGGATAAGCATGCAGGTGCATAACAAACAGGGATAAGGTTTGGGTTCACTGCAGAGTGGGATTGTGGCAATTGTGGTTTCTGTGAATTTATGCAGCAATCTGCAGAAACAAAATTTTAAAGGACCCATAATGCTCTACCTGACTTTTTAGTTGTTGTCATCAAGGTAAGACTGGCCAGAAATGGAGACTTTGGTATGTGCTAGTCTCTTCACTATAAAAAGATGGGTTCCCAGCAGCCATTTGTCAAAGTGTGTTAGAGCAGTTTATGGAGATGTCGGTTTCTGTAGTTACAGGGCTGGCCCAAGAAATTGTGCTGCCTGGGTCCAAAAATGTAATGTTGCCCCCCACTCCCTTCTGGACTGTGTTGGATAAAGACACGGCCACACTCTTCCAGCTCCGTAACTTGGTTCCATGTAGAAGAATACATATTGGCCTAAACTGAGGAAATTACCACCAAAAGTAAGCTCTATTTGTGGGAAAAAAAAGACGTCAATTTTGTTTGGGAGCCACATCGAGCAATTGTCAGTTAAAGTGACGCAGTGCCGAATCGCAAAAAGTGGCCCGTTAATTTTGCAGCCACATCCTCCGGGGCTAAATGGGGTTAACAGTTCAGAGACCAAATACTACTTTTTAGGATTACCTTTTGATTGTTTTTATGTTTTTCTTCATTTAATTGTTTTAATTATTTTTTCACATGTATCATTTAAACATGTTCTGCTAGTTTAAATAAATGGATTGTAGTTTGTGTTTCAGTGCATAGCATACACTTGTTACTGTGACAGCAAAACTTTCTCTAGTAGGCAGCAGCACACAACATACTTGTTTTTACTTCTTCTGAGTTGCAGGTGGTCTTCCTTCAGTGTCACCACTGTTTTGTTTTTTTTGGCCTTTCTTAATTTTTTTTTTACATTTTATTTTATTTTAGTTTTTGTATCAGCAACAGTAAAAGAAAATGAATGCACAATTGCTGCACCCTTTTTTTTATAAAAAATAAAACTATAATAAAATGGTTTATTGTGCACCAAGCACAAAAGTATTGCACCCAAGCACCATATTTCCATCCCAGACTCTATAATATAAAGTTTATCAAAATCCCCCCAAAAAATCCTAATCATATCAACAAGCAAGAGGCCAACAAAGAGAGGCAGACACTCACAGGCCACTAAAAGAGGGCAAGCAGTCTCTGTGACTACAGTGAAAAGTGGTGGTGGCGGACATGGTGCATCCTCTGGAGGCGGGGCATTATTCACCTTTTTTTCCGGTGCTGGCCATGTTATTGAGCAACAACATGCAGAAGAGGTCCAATTTGTCTGGGACTCTAATGGTCTCCAAATCCCTAAGTACTACATCAATGAACACTTTAAGAGATGGTGCTAACGCCCCTGGGGGGTTCCAAGTGGAAGCATTGGTTAGCCACAGAATGGATCAGGAACTGGTTAAGGGACTTGATTCTTTGTGCACTAACAACCAGTTGGTGATACGACCTGCGGACAAGGGGGAGGCATAGTTGTCATGGACTGTTCAATGTACATCGATGAAACCAAGAAATTGGTAGACGATCAGGACACCTATGCACTCCTCAGGGGAAATCCAGTCAATCAACATCAAAGCAATTTGGAAATATTGGTCAAGAAAGGCTCGGATCTAGGCATATTGAATGAGAAAGAACAACAATTTCTGATCCCTAGGGCACCTAGAATACCAATTCTTTACTGCCTTCCCAAGATCCACAAGAGTCTTACTTGCCCCCCTGGACGTCCGATAGTCAGTGGCATAGACTCGGTTTACGTCCAGGGTGGGCAAGTATATTGACCATTTCCTTCAACCCTTGGTCCAGAAAATGCCCTCCTATCTGAAAGATACTAAGCAGGTCATCAATATGCTCTCCCAGATTCAACCCAGTGAGGATACATGGTTAGTAACGGCAGACATAAGTTCGCTATATACCATTATTCCACACCAATTGGGCATATCAGCTGTCAAGCACTATCTGGATGTTCTCGCTGAGGTTCCTCAAGTACAGAAAGAATACCTCATTGAGCTACTAGAGTATGCTGCAGGACACAATTATTTCTGGTTCAATCACAATTTTTACCGTCAAACCAGAGGTGTCGCCATGGGCGCAAAATATGCTCCAAGCTTGGCCAATCTATTTATGGACAAGTGGGAGGAGGATGTCGTCTATAATGACCGTAACCCACATATCATGCTGTGGGCGAGGTATATTGACGACATCATCCTCCTATGGAATGGTACCGAGCCACAACTGGATGAATACATTGTTTCCTTAAACAATAATGATAGGGGGATCTGTCTTGTGCATGAGACTGACAAGGAAACGTTACATTTTCTTGACTTCACTATCAAAAAAGAGGAGGGCAGCTTTAAAACAAAAACATACTTCAAGAAAACTGACAGGAACTCATTCATTCCAGTGGGGAGTTGTCACCATCAAAATTGGCTTAACTCTGTCCCCAAGAGTCAGTTTATAAGAATGAGGAGAAACTGTACTTTGCTTGAAGACTATCAATCTCAATCAGAAACTCTCAAAACCAGACTGGTAGAGAAGGGTTATGAGTCCAACAAGCTGGAAACCATAAGGAGTGAAGTGGCGGTTATTGATCGTTCACTTCTTTTGGATCCCACCCCGAAAACACGCCAGGAGGGCCCTACTGTACCATTCAAAACCACATATTCCACACAGCATTATCTTATCAAAAAGATAATTAAAAAACATTGGCACCTGTTGGGTAACGATAGGATCATTAAAACCTTTCTCCCCACAAACCCTCAGGTCATTTTTAGAGGTGTTCCCTCTTTAAGAGACAAAATAGCGCCAAATGTTGTGGATCCCCCTACTAAGAATGTCTCTTTTTTCCAGAGAGGTATTGTGGGATATCATCAGTGTCGCAGATGTCAAATCTGCACATTGAACAAAGTTACCACAAAAAAACTTTGAAACTTACCTCTAGGGAACACTCGATAGAACCTTTTATCACCTGCAGTGCGACCGGCATAGTTTATTTGCTCCAGTGCCCGTGTGGGCTACAATATATAGGTCGGACTAAACGTTCGATGCAGGTGAGATTGGGGGAACACGTGACCAATATAAGATCTGGCTTTCCACAGCATTCTGTGTCACATCACTATGATTTACATCACAATCGGAATCCAGAGGGAACCCTTTTTCTCGGCATAGACAAATTCAATGCCCATTGGAGAGGAGGTTCCTTAGTAAGAGAGTTATCCAGGCTTGAAATGGCCTGGATACATCGTGTACGTACATACACACCATATGGATTGAATGTAGACATAGATGTCAATGCATTCATTGACAACAGCTAGGACACCTGTAGGCATATAAGTGCATTTAATCTATCTGACATATATAATTGTTGTGAACCAGGCTTGACATCCGGGGTATCAGGACCAATTTTGAAATTTTTAAAATAAGTTCCAAAATTCATTATTATTCAGCCTCCCGGGACTATTATTCAATTTTTTTTGAATATAGTCCTTTTTATACATATTTTTTTCTTTTTTCTTTTCCTTTTCCCTCCCTTTTTTTTCGGGTTTTGGCAGATATTTGCGTGCAGCTTGCTGTGTGGGCTTTCTCATTGGCCACATGATGGAGCAGATTGTGCATTATGTTCTGTTCATATTTGATCACTTTCTGCCACAAGTGATCAAGTATTTTAATTTAGTATGATTATGGAGAGGAGTGAGTGGTAAACAGTCTCCCTCTTTTTAGTCACATTATATGGTTTAATATTTTAATTAAGAAAAAACAATTAGTTTTATACTAGTTTTTTTGTTGGATACACAAGGATTGCTGCGTGTTTAATACACGCTATTGTGATATATTTTATTAATTTATTTTAATATGAGCGCTTGCAGCTAGGCGTTCTTTATATAAACAAAGGTCCCAATGTGTACCAGTGTGGAGGAGTGTTGTAGTCCTGACTGACGCTCGATTCAGTTCTATGTGTATGTCAGGTCTGCATAATTTAGCCTTTTCCTTTTTCTCTTTCATTTTTGCCTATTGGTTAGCGTTGTTGCCGGTTCTGTTAACTAAATTGTATAGATCCAACAACTCCAGCAGAGAACTTGTTTTATAGTTATAACACTAAGAGGGCATTGATCCAATTTCAAAAATGGTGGATCCGCGTCCATGATCCCCGAATGCCAGGTCTGGGTGGTCCTATGGATGCTGTAACTGCATAACTAGTGGAGAGTCAGCACGCCGCTCGTGCCACTGGAAGAAGTCATCTCTTTGACGAAACGGCGTAGGGAGGAGCGGCGTGCTGACGTCACCACTGTTTACCCGCGACCATCCGGAAGGACGTGCGGAACATTCGAGCCAGCCGGCTTTTACATATTACAAACGCTACTTTTTATCATTGGACATGTGAGTGCAACTTTCGTTTTATGCCATTAAATCGTTTTACCTTGCAATACTGCTCTATGTTGGTATTTTTTGTTTCACTCCCGGGTTTTGAATTTGTGCGGTGTGACCTGGCTAATCATCACCAAGTGCATATCCCATGTGGAGGAGCATATCAGAGGAGAGCTTGGCATAGAGCCACATGCGATATTGATCTTTTTAGATCCATGGGAGTCGGTAAGCAGATCATTTATTAGAGGTGGAGGTGCCCTCGTTCTGCTGTCTGACACTATTTCCTGGACTACTTCTGAACACAATATGGGTGCATCTGTAATTAACAGGATTTCCATAGGAGTTGCAGCTGATCATCACGGCTATATGGACTATTATTCACTTCAATGTGCACTTGTTTCATTCTTCTTTGTATTTCTTGCACATCAAGCACATCTCCCAGCATAATGACTCTCCTAATAGCCACCAGCCCTATCCTCCTCCTCCATCAGGCAGCCCAGCTAAAGCAAAATTTAGGCTGCTGGATGGCGCTGGATGCAGCCCTGCGATCAGCCCTGTTACTGACTCGGGGGATGACACGAGAGAGCTCCCTGAATCAATCACCTCATTCCCCACTATAAACCAGACTTTTATGGATACTGTCTTTAAATATATGCTGGTTTCCCTGGGAAGCACATTACAGCTGACATGGTGAACTGCATGCATAGATTCAATGGGGAAGGAAAGGCTGTTGAATACAGAGTGGAACACATAGAGGGGAAAATTACCTGGTAGATGCAAATGAGGAGTAGGAGGGTGAGACAGAATTGATCAAGAACAAATTAGCTGATATTGAAGATAGGTCCAGAAGGAACAATTTAAAAATAAGGGGGATCCCTGAAGCCGTTCAGCAATCGGACCTACGGCTAGAGATGGCCTATCGGTTCGCTCGGCGGTCGGTTCGCGGCAAACTTTGCTCGTTCGCCGAACAGGCGGACATCTGGCGATATTTGCGCCCGTCCGCAATTTTACATTAAGAGGAACTTTGACCCATGACACATCCATCAGGTGGTACAGGACAGCCAATTGAGACATTTAAGCACATGGATATAACCCCTACCTTATAAATAGACCTGATCTGGTGACCATTTTATATTCTGCTTTTTGTCAGTGTAGGGGTTGCTGTGTGGAGCAGGGACAGGCTATAGTGACACAACTTGTTAGCTAACAGGTTCACAAAAGTCCTTTTAATGACTGGTTTAGGTGTACTATTGTTTGGTGTGCAGTATATAGGGGTGTAATGCACTTATAATGTACTTTCTAATATAGAAAGCATATTATAGTGGATTTGTGCAGCATTGTGACTGGTGGTGTATTTGGGTACTGCAGAATTGTATTTTCTGTTTTGCTGTGTTACCTCTGCTACACACAGTGACAAACCTTACTGGAAAAAAAGTTTTATAACTGGTGCGATAAACCAGTGGCCCCCCAAAATGACAGATTGAAGCGGGGTGTTATATAAAAAAAACATACTTTCATAATAGTGTATTTGGGTACTGCAGAATGTTTGCCTCTTTCTCTGCGTTACCTCTGCTACACACAGTGAAAAAATTTACTGACATTTTTTTTTATAACTGGTGCGATAATCCAGTGGCCCCCCAAAACGACAGATTGAAGTGGGGTGTTATATAAAAATATACTTTCATAATAGTGTATTTGGGTACTGCAGAATATTTTTGTTTTGTTTTGCTGCTTTAACTCTGCTACACACGGTGACAAAGGTTACTGGAAAAAAAGTTTTACAACTGGTGCGATAAACCAGTGGCCCCCCCAAAATGACAGATTGAAGCTGGGTGTTATATAAAAATATACTTTCATAATAGTGTATTTGGGTATTAGTATTTCCTGTTAGTGGTGGGGAAGGTGATGTAGATGATGACGTGTCTACAGACCTCATGTGGGTGCCCACAAGAGAGAAAGAGGAGGGGAGTTCAGAGGGAGAGATGGACTAGCAGGGAGAAGAAGTAGGCCGAAGTTACATTGCACAGGAGGGACAAACCAGACTGTTAATGTATCAGGAACGAGTCATCAACCATATACGGTCAGATCTGGCGCTCCCAGGATGTCGGCCCATGGCTCCGCAATGTGGGCTTTTTTTTTAACTTGTCCGCTGCTGACAATAGTGTTGCCATCTGCAGCCTTTGCAGTCAACGCATAAGTCGCGGTAAGCCCAACACTCACCTAGGGTCGACCGCCACCTGGCCTCCCATCACCAAGCCCAGTGGGAGCAACTCCATCAGAACCCACAAAGCCACACTCCAGGCTCTTACCGTCCAGCCTCTTCTCCTTCTCCTCTATACACACAGTTATCCTCCACTCCACCTTCCATCATGCCGTCCTCAAGTTTTTCTGCAAAAAGGCAGGCTTTCGTGGCCCAAATGTTCGATCGTAAAAAAATGATAACGCTGGATAACCCTCTTGCCCAATGGTTGACCGCTGGCTTGTCGGAACTGATAGCCCGCCAGCTACTGCCATATAAACTGGTGGACTTGGAGGCCTTTCGAAAATTTGTGACCATTGGAACACCACAATGGAAGGTCCCAGGAAGGAAATATTTCTCACAGAAGGGCATCCCAGAGCTATATGGCCATGTTCAGCGGCAAGTGAATGTATCTCTGGCACACAGAGTTGGTGCCAAGATACATCTGACCACAGACACGTGGTCTATCAAACACGGGCTGGGAAGGTATATCATTTTTACTGCCCACTGGGTGAACCTTCTGACGGCCGTCAAGCATGTAACCTGTGGCACCCATGTAGATTTGGTTTTACCGTCACGGATTGCATGCAGGCCTGCCTCTTCTTCTCCTCCTCCTCCTACTCCATCCTCCCTCTCCTCCTCGGCTGACTCCTCCTTTTCCGATGCTACTGTCTCTTCCTCTGCACCGCCCAAGATCCCCAGAACCTATTCGACATGCCAGGTGAGACGTTGTCATGCTGTGCTGCGTCTGTTGTGCCTGGAAGACAAGAGCCACACTGGTCCTGCACTCCTTTCAGCTTTGCGTTCACAGGCAGATCAGTGGCTAACACCGCTCAATTTGACAGTTGGTAAAGTGGTGTGCGACAACGGTGCCAATCTTCTGAGTGCGCTGAAACAGGGCAAAATTACACACGTGCCATGCATGGCACACGTCCTGAACTTGGTCGTGCAGCGATTCGTTGCCAAATACCCTGGGCTCCAGGATGTCTTGCGGCAGGCCAGGAAAATCTCGGGCCATTTCAGAAGATCTTACATGGCCATGGCTCCCCTTGCTGACATTCAGCGGCGACACAACCTGCCCATCAGACGTATTTGTGACTGCCCGACGCGATGAAACTCAATCTTGCATATGCTCGGTAGGCTGCTCCAGCAGAAATGTGAAGTTAATTACTTTAAACCTTTCTGGGATCCCTGGTGTTGTCCGTGGATGGGGAGAGGAGAACAAGGACAACATTATCCTGGATGATGAGCAGGAGCCAGGCCACTACACTGCTTCCAGTTTAGTGCAAATGGGGGCCTTCATGCTCCAGTGTTTTAAGAGGGACCCTGTATAAAAAGCATAGAGGGCAAAGACCAGTACTGGGTGTCAACATACTTAGACCCCCGGTACAAACAAAAAATGGCGGAAATGTTACCACCATCACAGAGGGCTATCAGAATGCAGCGCTTCTGGGCCATGCTTTGATAAATGCTGCATTCTGCTTTTGCGTGCGCTGGCAGAGGAATTTCCACTCACAGAGAAACAGTTGCGGGTACCAATCCAACAGCGCCTGCAAGAAGAGGATGGTTTGAAGATGTGTTGGTCACTAATGATATGCGATTATTCTTTCAGCCAACCCGTCGATAGCTGCCCTCAGGATCCAGCATCAGGGAATGCCGAGACTGACAGGTGTCCGACTACATCGGGTTAATGGCCGATGTGGATGCAGTGAGAAGTGATGAACCCCTGGACTGCTGGGTGGGCAGGCTTGACCTCTGGCCAAAGCTTGCACAATTTGCAATGGAACTGTTGGCTTGCCCCTCGTCCAGTGTCCTGTCCGAAAGGACGTTCAGCGCAGCAGGGGGGGTCGTGACCAATAAGCGCACTCGCCTAGCTCACGACAGTGTTGACTACCTCACATTTCTAAAAATGAATGAGGCATGGATCTCGGAGGAATTCAACACATGTGACCAGTAGACCATGTTTGATTCAAATTCCTCATGACAGGCCACAAATATCCGCCACCACCCATAACAATTCATGGTCCCTGTCTTAGGTAAATACAGTGGCATAAAAGGCCTTTTATGTCCGTTGATTGCCTAATTTTTGGGGCCTGCACTTATTTATCCTGTGAATGCCTAATGTACCTCCAGCCACAGAATACAAAGTTGTTTGCTGTCAGGTGAACGCCTGTGGGCTAATTTTTGGGGCCTGTACTGGCCGGCACTTACTTCTGTATCTGGTGAATGCCTAATGTACCACCAGCCACATAATACAAAGTTGTTTGCTGTCAGGTGAACACCTGTGGCATATTTTTTGGGGCCTGTACTGGCCGACACTTATTTCTGTATCCTGTGAATAGCTTAATGTACCTCCAGCCACAGAATAAAAAGTTGTTTGCTGTCAGGTGAATGCCTGTCGGCTAATTTTTGGGGCCTGTAATGGCCGACACTTACTTCTGTATCCGTTTTTTCGCTTAATACTTCTGGTAGGTCAGTGTCCATGTTGTGGGACTATTTGTGCACAGCTAGTAAGTATTTTGTGGCTGCAAATATGACCTGCAGGTTTTTAATGTTCGCCTGCCATTAAAGTCAATGGGGCCCTCGGCGAACTTGCGGTTTGCAAACATTTGAGAAAGATCGCGAACCGCCCCATCAGATGTTCGTCCATCACTAATTACACATTCCAGTACCATTTAGGCAACTATATAATGCTCTAAACATTGCGCCAGATCCACGTACCTCGGCGTATCTCAGACACACTACGCCGCCGTAACTTAGTGCAGAGTTTCCTTATCCTCAAAGAATTTGGCGGCGTAGTGTAAATGTGTCGGCGTAAGGGCGTGGAATTCAAATGACAAAGATGTGGGCGTGTTTTATGTTAATTCAACTTGACCCCACGTAAATGACATTTTTTTTGAACGGCGCATGCGCCATCAGTGGGGGTATCATAGTGTGCATGCTCGAAATCACGTCGCAAATAGTCAATGCTTTCGACGTGAACGTAATTTACGCAAAGCCCTATTCGCGAACGTTTTACGCAAACGACGTAAACAACGGAAAATTTGACGCTGGCCCGACGTCCATACTTAACATTGCGTACGCCTCATAGACCCAGGGGTAACGTTACGCCGAAAAAAACCTTACGTAAACGACTTAAAAAAATGCGCCGGACGTACGTTCTGAGAATCGGCGTATCTAGCTAATTTGCATACTCTACGTGGAAATCAATGGAAGCACCACCTAGCGGCCAGCGTAAATATGCACATAAGATCCGACGGCGTACTAAGACGTACGACAGTCTGATCTAGCCCCCATTCAGGCATATCTTGATTTGTGGATACAAAACAAAGATACCCCGGAGCATCCTAGAAGTTACGCGGTGTATCAATAGATACGCCGACGTAACTTCTTTGTGGACCTGGCCCTTTATTTCCATGTGCAATTCTCCAGCTTTTCCAGAGTAAAAATTTGGGCACTATTTGGATTCTGGGAACTATAGTAAATTTGATTTGGGAGTATTTTCTCTCCAGCGCTATAGTGAATACCGGTTTAGAGCTAAAAAATCAATAATTTGCGGCAATTAGCGCTAATTAGCATCACAGCACAATAGTAAATGACCCCCTAAATGTCTTTTTATGTATAAAACAGTTCAATGTTAATGATTATTTTTGTATGTTACTGATAGTAGGGGGTTGGAGCTGCATTATATAGATTTAAAAGAAAGATTTGTGAATAAATTTGACAAACATCAAAATTGTTACAAAGTATTTGGACTACTTCTTTAAAGTAATGCCTTGTACACACAATTGGAATTTCTGATGGAAAAAGTCAGACAGACTTTTTCCATCGGATATTCTGATCGTGTGTAGCCCCATCTGAGTTTTTTCATTGGATATTCCAAGGAATTTTGTCGGAGTTTAGGTATACAGGTCCTGGAGCTGAATTAATAAAAATCAACTTCAAACTGCAAACATTTATAGCAATAATTGTTAACCAATCAGAACTTAGACTTCTCCAGAGTTTTATCTAACTAATGAAAATGGCCTTCCCTTTGGTTGCTGTAATTTACTAGATTTAACTGATCTCTACTTACATTTATAATTTTAGCTAAGATGACTTCCCTTACTTCCCAATCCTAAAATATCTAAATTATTTTTAATGCTGAATGGGGTAATATCATGCAAATCTGATCATTCCTAAATAACTTTCAGATTAATTGAATGGAACAAACTCTTTGTAAATGCTTTTTTTGTCCATGTTAACAAGAATGGACATTTTTAGACAAGTACATTTCATGGAGGATTGGATGCATTTTCAACTGTAAAATTCCAATCATCCATGAAATTAAAAAGAGAAAAGAAATCTTATGAAGTAAAGTTTGGCAATTACTTTATTTATATTTAGCTACTTACTAATATGTTTGCTTATTTCATAACCAAGAATATGTATGGATTCTCTGAAAATTTTAATTACATGCCAGACACCTTGCTTAAAATACATTACATGAAAAAAAGAACATTAACACAATCGAAACCCTCTGGCTTTTGGTAGAGCTGAAAATAAAGGTAAATACATTATACTTCCAAATGGCATGTTACATTTGTTTCCAATATAAATTGTGTATTAACATTAGCTTCCAAAACTAAGACAATGCCAGATATCTCAGATATCAAGAGTTATTTCTTTAAATGTGAAAAGTGTAGGTTTGCTGAATGTTTTGAGAAGTTGTGCATCAGAAAAAAAAAGTGACAACACAAACCAAATGTCACTCTGTTATGTCTTATCTTATAAATTTAGCAGAGAGCATCCCTAATACCCCTGCACCTTTCACCCAGAAGAAACTAGTTAAAAACTTCTGCAAAAAAAAAAAAAACTATTAAAAGAAAAAAAAACATATTTTGCTATTAAGTGCAAAGCTGTTGAGCTTTAAAGTTATGGGGGTCAGGTCCCAGTGACTCAGGTACAGCAAAAAGGAGACTTTTTGCCATACCTGACTGCTTTCACTGTTGCTTTTTGACTTTGCTTTTCACTTTGTTATTGCCCTCGACCTTGTGTCCATTTACTTGGCTTACCTGGAGATCATGGCAAACTGGATTGGTTTATTTACCATGGTCTGTGCAGATACAGTAGCTTAAACATAGATGACATAAGATCTCACTTTGACTT
This sequence comes from Rana temporaria, assembly GCF_905171775.1. NCBI lineage: Eukaryota > Metazoa > Chordata > Amphibia > Anura > Ranidae > Rana > Rana temporaria. The sequence goes on from NC_053493.1 coordinate 228,025,205, forward strand.
TTTGGAATGTTATGTACCGTAACTGGCATATGTACAACATGTTGTAGTCTTGTTTGCCTGACATGTTATTGCAGTTTTTTATATATGAAACTCCAGAATGAATTTGCTTCATATTTGAAATGTATAAAACAATCTTGTTATCAATCTGAATTTTATTGAGTTTTTAGTATTACCCAACTATACATACATTACTACTTTACTCATAGCGACTAAACATACATGTAGGTGATACATAATATCTAACTTAAACATCTAACAAGCTTACACACATAAAAAAAGAAAGGAAGCAAAAAAGAAGAAAAAAAAAACAAGCGGGGGGGGGGGGGTGGGGATAGGGGTAAAATAGGAAGAAGGAAAAAAAAAGGGGGGATATAACCAAACAATAATAATCCCCCCACCATGGCTACTCGTCTGTAAGGTTCCCTTTAACCCAGATTGGGAATTCATCTGATTTTTGAAAGTCAGACCATGCAGACCAAGTATGAGAGAACTGCTCTTCCCTTCCCGTTTCCCGGGCCAATAGGCTTTCCAAGTCTCTAGAGCGTTCCAATTCCTTCGCCCATTCCCCCAGGGAGGGCACTACCCTTGTCTTCCAATATCGAGGAATAACTACTCTAGCTGCTGAAATGAAGTGTCCAAGCACCTCCTCTCTTGCCTTTTTAAGGCACCTGGGGTCATGTTTAGGAGAGCCACTCTGGGTGATGCGCAAATTACTGTATCCTCCAATTTTCCATATAAAACAAAAATTTGCTTCCAGAACCTTCTCACCGGCGGGCAATCCCACCAGACATGTAACATGCTACCTTTTGCCTCATGACAGCGCCAACAAATGTCCAGTATATCTTGATTGATTTGATGCATTATAGAAGGGCACCAATACCATCTACTCACCAACTTATATGCCTTTTCTTGTGTTCTTATATCTATTGAGATTTTATGAGTCAAAATAAAACTCTTTTTTGCCAGTCTGCTAAAGCTATATTCTCTTGGAGTTCTTTCTCCCTCTTCCGCGTGAACGGGGGGAGATCTGGATGGATTGAAAGCAAAAGGATAGAGTAAATTATAGAAATTGAGTGTGATAATGGTTCTTCTTGCAGTAGCAAAGATTCAAATGCAGTTGGTTCAGCATATAAATCTTGTTTCGATGGAATTGATCGTATATAGCATAAGGCTTGGTGTCTCTGCAACCACTGCGCAGGGTTCTGGGAGGTCTTAGTCGATGGGAAATCTACCACTGATAGTGAATCTGTCTGGAGAACTTGAGCAATTCTTCTATGTTCTTGTTTATACCAGGGTCCAAACATGATTGAGTGTAAGGCTGGTATAAAATCCGGCGTTCCAAAAAAGGGGGTCATAGGGCTCAATTGTTTTGATATTTTATATATGGGTATCAATCGGTCCCATATATACAGTGTTTGTCTAGTAAGGTCTACTGGTATTGAAAGGCCTTTTCGAAGAATAGCCGAGGTCCATGGAAGGGCGCATAAATCTATAGGATTCATATGTCCTTCCAATTGAACCCATTGCTTTGAGGTGGAGTGGTAAAACCAGTCAGTGATACGTGCTAATATAGTCGCTTTATGATAAATCGAAACATCTGGTACCCCCACTCCACCTCTGTTTTTTGGTAGAGATAGTGTCCCGAAACTAATTCTTGACTGGACTGAGTTCCAGATAAATTTAGAAAATAGTCGGTGTATTTTACGAAAGAACACTGCCGGAAGGTGGATCGGGATTGTTTGAAACAGGTATAGAAGACGAGGGAGTATGTCCATCTTAAGGGTACTAATTCTACCAAACCACGAGAGACGTTTGAGTGTATACGATGTCAAGGTCATTTGGATTTTATTGAGCATCGGGAGAAAATATAGTTTATATAGGAGAGTATAGTTGTGCTGGTGACGCTGAGATACTAATCCCTAGGTATCGAATCGACTCCGTACACGTCTTAAATGGAAAGTTCTTCGATATTCGCTTAATTTTTGCTTGCGAGACAGATATATTGAGAAGTTCTGATTTGTTGCAATTAACTTTAAAATTACTAACTTCGCTAAATCTCTGGAATTCTGAGATGGGATAGAGGTATGAGGATTTGTTACAAATAGTAACAAATCATCTGCAAATAGGGCCAGTTTTTCATGTAGGGGACCTACCTGAATGCCCGTTATGTTTTCATTTTGTCGCAATGCATTTGCAAGGTGTTCCATTATTAAAACATACAATAATGGAGAAAGAGGACATCCCTGACGTGTTCCATTGGACATATGAAAAGCTGGGGACAACGATCCATTCACCCTAACTCTAGCCGAGGGCGATTGATAAAGAGACATAATCCTTGCCATCATACAAGGACCCATGCCAATCTGTAGAAGAGAGCATAGGCGTGCGCACGGGGTGTGCCGGGTGTGCCTGGGCACACCCTAATCATCCCCCATGTGCATCACTGGCCCTGGTAATTTCGTATGGGTTCCTGGCAGCAGAGAGAAGTGCCCAACTCACAAACCATGCTCTGCAGCTATTTATAAAAAAAAAAAACAGCCCCATTGTTAATCTGCCTGGCGGGGGAAAAGGGGACTATTTAACCACTTTCGGGTGCAGGCGGAGTGATCTACTGCACTGTGGTCCCGACAATTAAATTAAAATCCAGCCTTCTTCTATAATAATTTGCGGGGCTTTAATCTAATTGGAAGCAAAGGCTGTGGAAGATTACTCCACCTCCTCCTGAACATGGGTAAATAGTCCTCCTTCGGCACCAGGCTCCGGTGCCCAGCTCAGTGGATGGAGTGGTGAGTCTGGGATGGTGAATCCCAGTGATCGATGTTGTGCCTGGCTCTCGATGACAAGTTACAGAGCAGCAGACACAAGTGCAGAGGATGGCTGGCCTGGCTGTGTGGCTCCCTCCAGTGTGTCCTGGGTCCCTCCATCGCGATGCTGACTCCCTCCCCCCTCCCTCAAGTGGATGTGCTGCAGGAAGAGATTGGCTGCCCAAATCGTGAGTACCATCTGCCCCCTCCCTGCTAGGCCCCTCTAACCCTGCCAGGCTGTCTGGGTTCCCCTCTGACACTGTCCTCTGCTCCTCTCCTGAAATTGTTCCTTCCATCTGCCCTGCACCCCTCAGCCTATACTAACCTACTCCACCTCACCCTGCACCCTTCACTGTGCACCCTGCTCCTCTCACTATGCACCCTACACCCCTCACTATGCACCCTGCAGCCACCCCACAGCACCCTGCACCCCTCACTATGCACCCTGCACCCCTCACTATGCACCCTGCAGCCACCCCACAGCACCCTGCACCCCTCACTATGCACCCACCCCACAGCACCCTGCACCCCTCACTATGCACCCTGCTCCTCTCACTATGCACCCTGCACCCCTCACTATGCACCCTGCAGCCACCCCACAGCACCCTGCACCCCTCACTATGCACCTTGCACCCCTCACTATGCACCCTGCAGCCACCCCACAGCACCCTGCACCCCTCACTATGCACCCTGCACCCCTCAGTATGCACCCTGCAGCCACCCCACAGCACCCTGCACCCCTCACTATGCACCCTGCACCCCTCACTATGCACCCTGCAGCCACCCCACAACACCCTGCACCCCTCACTATGCACCCTGCACCCCTCACTATGCACTCTGCAGCCACCCCACAGCACCCTGAACCCCTCACTATGCACTCTGCAACCACCCCACAGCACCCTGCACCCCTCACTTTGCACCCTGCACCCCTCACTATGCACCCTGCAGCCACCCCACAGCACCCTGCACCCCTCACTATGCATCCACCCCACAGCACCCTGCACCCCTTACTATGCACCCTGCACCCCTCACTATGCACCCTGCAGCCACCCGACAGCACCCTGCACCCCTCACTATGCACCCTGCACCCCTCACTATGCACCCTGCACCCACCTCACAGCACCCTGCACCCCTCATTATGCACCCTGCACCCCTCACTATGCACCCTGCACCCACCTCACAGCACCCTGCACCCCTCATTATGCACCCAGCACCCACCTCACAGCACCCTGCACCCCTCACTATGCACCCTGCACCCCTCACTATGCACCCTGCAGCCACCCTACAGCACCCTGCACCCCTCACTATGCACCCTGCAGCCACCCTACAGCTCCCTGCACTCTCACTATGCACCCTGCACCCCTCACTAGGCATCCTGAACCCACCGCACAGCACCCCTCACTATGCACCCTGCACCCACCCCACAGAACTATGCACCCCTAACTATGCACCCTGCACCCACCCTACAGCACCCTGCACCCCTCACTATGCATCCTGAACCCACCCCACAGCACCCTGCACCCACCCTACAGCACCTTGCACCCCTTACTATGCACCCTGCACCCACCCCACAGCACCCTGCACCCCTCACTATGCACACTACACCCCTCACTATGCACCCTGCAGCTACCCTACAGCACCCTGCACCCCTCACTATGCGCCCTGCACCCACCTCATAGCACCCTGCACCCCTCGCTATGTACCCACCCCACAGAACTCTGCACCCTTCATCCACCCCACAGAACTCTGTACCCCTCACTGTGCACCCTGCACCCACCCCACTGCACCCCTCACTATGCACCCCGCACCAACACCACAGCACCCTGCACGCCTCACTATGCACCTTGCAGCCACCCTACACCCCTCACTATGCACCCTGCACCCACCCCACAGAACTCTGCACCCCTCACTATGCACCCTGCACCCACCCCCATAGCACCCTGCACCCCTTACTATGCATCCGGAACCCACCCCACAGCACCCTGCACCCATCACTATGCACCCTGCAGCCACCCTACAGCACCCTGCACCCCTCACTATGCACCCTGCACCCACCCCACAGAACTATGCACCCACCCCACAGCACCCTGCACCCCTCACTAGGCACACTGCACCCCTCACTATGCACCCTGCAGCCACCCTACAGCACCCTGCACCCCTCACTATGCACCCTGCACCCCTCACTATGCACCCTGCACCCACCTCCCTGCACCCCTCATTATGCACCCACCCCACAGAACTCTGCACCCTTCATCCACCCCACAGAACTCTGTACCCCTCACTGTGCACCCTGCACCCACCCCACAGCACCCTGCACCCCTCACTGTGCACCCTGCACCCACAGCGCCCTGCACCCCCCACTATGCACCCATCCCACAGCACCCTGCACCCCCCACTATGCACCCATCCCACAGCACCCTGCACCCACTTCATAGAGCACTGCGCCCCTCACTATACACCTTGCCTCTGTCATTATACTCCCTGCACCCACCCCATACAACACTGCGCCCCTGTCAGGCGGAGGGAGCTTTGTCAGGTAGACTGTATCAGGCCCATGATTTCTGACAGTGGCCCTGTCGCTCTGTGTGCTGGCGGGGTGATGGGAAAGACCCCCCTCTTTCACTATGCGGGTGGGGAGATGAGATAGAGATATATTATATACTCATACCTACACTCGTGTTTGAGCTTTGGGGTGCACACCCTAATGTAATAGGCTCCGCACACCTATGGAAGAGAGGCTCGTAAAAACTTCCAACTGACCCGGTCAAACACCTTTTCGGCATCGACTGTTAACAGACATAGAGAAATCTCTTGAGTGCAAGCATAGTCCGTCAGCAGGAGAGCTTTAAGCGTATTGTCTCTTGCCTCTCGACCACTGACAAAACCAACCTGATCTAAATGGATTAATTGAGGCAATAGTGGTTGTAGACGCCCTGCTAAAATTTTTGAGAATATTTTAACATCTACCCCAATTAGAGATATAGGTCTGAAATTTGCGCACAGCGACAGATCTTTATCTGGTTTCGGGATGAGTGAGATATGTGCTTCCATTGTTTGTTTCGGAAAAGTAGATCCGTTCGCTATAGAATTAAATACCCTGGTTAGAAAGGGGGTAATAAGAGAGGAAAAATGTCACTCAGAAGGTATGAGCAGTTATGTCTAGCAACCAAATGGTGAGCGTAATGTGTAGTAACCCCTAGAGCACATCTTGACGCACAGATCAGCATGCCAGCAACAACAGCATCGTTTACAGAAGGCAGCTTGGGGTGCACACCCTGACCGTGTTCTGCCAGCCCAATTTTAGCCTGCCCGACATCTATATGGGAAAAAAAATATTGGGGGAAGGCCACCAACCCTAGTCACGCCACTGCCCGTAAGTGATAGCAATACTTTGTGATCTTGTCACATAACTGTGTGTGAAGTTGAATCAGGTAAACAGACTTGAATCGCTGGGAATAAGAAGCAGTAAGCAGCAGTCTCTTTATTCTGTTTGCTGGGAAGGCTGAGTCTCTCTCTGTGGGGTAAGGCCTCGTACACACGACAGAGAAACTCGACGTGCTTGGCACGTCGAGTTCCTCGTCGAGTTTTGGGATGAAGCCGCCGAGGAGCTCGGCGGGCCGCCTTCTCCCATAGAACAACGAGAAAATAGAGAACATGTTCTCTATTTTCTCGACGAGCTCCTCGGCGGCTCCATCGAGCCAAAAGTGTACACACGACAGAGATTCTCGGCAGAATCCGGGTTTTGACCGAGTTTCTCGGTGAATTCTGCCGAGAAACTCTGTCGTGTGTACGAGGCCTAATGTGGGAGCTGTCCCTCTCTCTCTCTTTGGGGACAGAAATTAAGGGGAAATCTCTCCAGTTTGACATAGGTCACAAAATACTGATGGGTTGCAATAATTTGCCTTTACTATACTGAAAGTAATAAATATGTTTTTTTACTTAATATCTACCTTAAATCACATTGCTACTTGCACATGTTACTTGTTTGTTGCCTAAATACTGAAATTTGCACTTAAAACTGTTGTTTCTTTAACTTTTGGGAATGCCAGTAAAAACTTGGCTGTGCCAGTAAATTTTGGGTGTCGCGCCAGTAAATTTTAATCTGGTAGGTTGGCAACACTGTTACACTATATGTCCCAACAGTAAGAATCAGTCACTCTTTCTAATATGACATATACAGGATTCCCAGAGTCTGTGTGTCTTGGGGGCACATGGACCTGAATCCAAAGTAACACCATCTCAAGGGTCCCCAGGCATACAGCTCACAAAGAGCACTGTTCCCCCAAATGCCAGGGCCCATAATCACAAGGCAAGAGGCAATTCAGTCCCCTCCAAAAACCTCTGTCCCGGGTGTATCTGTCACAAAAATAATTTAAAATATTCCAGATGTATACATTTCTTGGACCTTTCAAAAATCATATCAAAGGTGTTCTATGACCCCGCTTGAATTTTTCCTTTCTGCGGATAACCTGTGTTGGAGAGGCTGATCTTAGGAGGGCACTTACATTACATTCTATGGAATTTCCCACATATTTAAAGCTATTGTAGTTTCGATCTTTGGCCATCTTATCATCTACAAGCAGCATCCAAAGGCCTAATCTGGACAATAGCGCTTCTGAGCAAAGATGTGAGCAATCTCCCTTCTGAATTCAGATCTTTTAATATGCATATTCTCTTTGCAGCAAGATTGATCAGTCTTAGAAAGTGAAAAGAAAACAATGCTTCCAAAGTATCTGCTGTTATAAAACAGCTTATTATGGTTTCCCAATCTAAAAAAAAGCTGGCATACTGTATGGAGAGACAAAACCATTTCCATGTAGCATGGGATGTTTGGACAAACTGCTGCAATGCTACCAATCATTAATAGTTATACCAATCGTGTATTTGTAGTACTTTGATTCACAGAGCTGTAGTTGCTCTATTATTTACTTATTACCTAAATAAAACAGTTGTTTCTGTTTCTGGCTTTTCATTACCTTTGGCTCCCTGTACAACTGTCATTAGTTAAACACAAATGGCTTCATTTCATTTTTTTGGATGTACTACAGAATGAACATTGCCTGGCTCAAAAGTGGGAAACAAGTGCCTTCCTACTTGGAATTGTCACTAAAATGTGTTGTTTAACAGTGTAGCCGAGTCTTACATTTAATTGTACGTACTTTTTTTTTTTATTGTATAACTGAAAACCAAATAAAAAATTATGATTAAAAAAAAAAAAGGAATCAGAAAAAAATACAGTTATGTTACATAATGGATTCATCAAAAAAAAATGCTTTATTAATGCTGGTGATATCATATATGTGATTTTTTATTTGCCTAGATTTACAGTTTAACCACTTGCCGACCGCGCACCACAATTATACGTCCACAAGGTGGCTCTGCTGGGCGAGAGCACGTAATATGACGTCCTCTCTTCCAGCCGCCCCCGACTCCCGTGCGTGTGCCCGGCGTGCGCGATCACCGCCGGGCACACGCGATCGCTCGGTACAGAGCGGGGACCGGGAGCTGTGTGTGTAAACACACAGCTCTCGGTCCTGTCAGCAGGGGAAATGCTGATCTTCGGTTCATACAATGTATGAACCGAGGATCAGTGTTTCCCCTAGTGAGGCCACCCCCCCCCCACAGTAAGAACACACCCAGGCATACTTAACCCCTTCCCCGCCCCCTAGTGTTAACCCCTTCACTGCCAGTGGCATTTTTATAGTAATCCAATGCATTTTTATAGCACTGATCGCTATAAAAATGCCAATGGTCCCAAAAATGTGTCAAAAGTGTCCGAAGTGTCCGCCATAATGTCGCAGTACCGAAAAAAAAAATCGCTGATCGCTGCCATTACTAGTAAAAAAAATATAATAAAAATGACATAAAAATACCCCCTATTTTGTAAACGCTATAACTTTTGCGCAAACCAATCAATAAACGCTTATTGCGATTTTTTTCCGAAAAATATGTAGAAGAAAACGTATCGGCCTAAACTGAGGAAAAAAAATGTTTTTTTATATATTTTGGGGGGATATTTATTATAGCAAAATGTAAAAAATATAATTTTTTTTCAAAATTGTTGCTCTATTTTTGTTTATAGCGCAAAAACTAAAAACCGCAGAGGTGATCAAATACCACCAAAAGAAAGCTCTATTTGTGGGAAAAAAAGGACGCCAATTTTGTTTGGGAGCCACGTCGCACGACCGCGCAATTGTCTGTTAAAGCGACGCAGTCCCGAATCGCAAAAAGTACTCTGGTCTTTGGGCAGCAATATGGTCCGGGGGGTAAGTGGTTAATATACTGTATTAACCACTCCTGGAAAACCCGTTGTCATTATACGGCACTACTTTGAAGAGCAATACTGTTGTTGTGGTAGCAACTAGCTACCATAACCCCAGTATCTTCTTCAAGAGTGGTCGGTCTTCTTTCAGATAAAAGTGGTCTCTGCGGCCGATATGCCACAAGATCACTTTTATTGGCGACGGGAGAGGGGCCCCCTCCCACCGCTCTCTGGTGCCCTCCGCCGCTTACCGGAGCCCTCAGAAGCAGTGAAAGTGATCAGATCCTCTTCTGTCGGTGGACTGGAGATGAGTGAGGGGAAGATGGCCCCCAACCGTCTCCATACCACTGCTGGGTGGAAGCGATATCAAAACGTCACTTCTGCCCAATGCTCTTAACCACTTAGCAACCTGCCCATAGCCGAATTACGGCTACAGGGCCGTTGCTTAACTCTGGGAGGGCGTACATTGACGTCCTCCCAGAGAATCGTTCCTGCGTGCCCCCTCGGGCGCACACTCAGGAACATCCATGCTCGCCGGGTCCACGGGACCCGTCGCAACACAGATCGCGGTAAAGGACCAATGCCGGCGGTCCTTTACCACGTGATCGCTCCGTCCAATGACGGAGCAATCACGAAAGTAAACAAAACTTTGTAGTGGGGTCATCCCAAGTTCATGCTCTCCTCTCCTCACACAGATTCAGCGTGATAGGAGAGGAGAGTGACCCTGTGACAATAGTAAGTGCCTAGCAGTGCCCCAGCAGTGCCCAGCATTCCCCAAGTGCCAGAATAGTGCCATATGTGCCACAATTGTGCCACCTGTGCCACAATTGTGCCACCAGTGCCTACAGTGCCACCTCTGTGCCACTACAGAGCCACACCAGTACCACTACAGAGCCACACCAGTGCCACACCAGTGCCACCTGTGCCCATCGGTGCCACCTGTGCCCATCAGTGCTCATCTGCGCCACTTTTGCCCATCAGGGCTCATCTGCGCCACTGCAGTGCCACATCAGTGCTGCCTGTGCCCACCAGTGCCGCCTGTGCCCACCAGTGACGCCTGTGCCCCCCAGTGCTGCCTGTGTTCTAAGCAGTACCACCAGAGCCACACCACTTCAACCATAGCCACACCAGTGCCATTACAGTGCCCATCAGTGCCGCATGTGCCCATCAGTGCCACCTGTGCCCATCAGTGCAAACTGTGCCCATCAGTTCAGTGCCACCTGCGCCCATCAGTGCCATCTGTGCCCAGCTGTGCCGCCACCACAGTGCTCTGCAGTGCAGCCTCACCAGCCACCAGTTTGGCAAAAAAAATCACTAGTGAGGAGGCCTACCAGCTTCTATGCATGACCGATGAGAGCAGCGGGGAGCTCTCTGAGTCTCTGTCAGATTCCGATTCAGCCTATGAACCTGTTACAAGCAGCGGGTCTGACACAGAATTGGAAGAGGAAAATGTCCCTGTGAAAAGAAGGCATTCTGGCATGGAGCAGCAGCCTACTACCAGCATCGCAGGGCCATCCACCTTGAGAGCAGTGCCGTCCACTTCGAGAGCAGTGCCGTCCACCTCGAGAGCAGTTCTGTCCACCCCAAGAGCAGTGCCGTCCACCCCGCGAGCAGTGCCGTTCACCCCGAGAGCAGTGCCGTCCACCCCGAGAGCAGTGCCAACACAAAGGCCAGGCACCAGTGGGGTGTCATCTCAGCCCCAAAGGGATAGGGGCCATGCCAGCCTTCCCTATGCCCTTCAAAACCCCCTGTGGCTTCCCCCTAATTCCAGAGCAGCAAATATCCCCCCTTTCACCGCCCAGCCAGATGTCCAGGTAAACACCGACGATTTTGCCATGCTCGATTTTTTTCATTTGATTTTTACAGAAGACTTGCTATCGTCCATTGTGGCCCAGTGCAACCTCTACGCACAGCAGTTTATAGTAAGCAACCCTGGTTCCAGGTATGCCCGTCCCTTTGAGTGGAGAGAACTAACTGTAGAGGAATTCAAAATTTTCTTGGGCCTAACTTTCAATATGGGACTCAAAAAAAAAAATATGTTCTCTTACTGGTCTACCAAACCCATCCACCACAAGCCAGTCTTCTCATCCACTATGCCCAGATCCCAAAACCTAATGATTATGCGGTTCCTCCACTATAACGATAACACCCAGTGCCCTCCCCGAAATGACCCAGCTTTTGACAAATTATTTAAAATTCGGCCACTCCTAAATCATTTCTCTGAAAAATTTCCCCAGTTATATATCCCCGAACAGAATATCTACGTAGATGAGTCCCTTTTCAAATTCTCAGGCAGGCTGGGCATCAAACAATTTAACCCCTAGCAAAAGGGCCCGATATGGGGTTAAACTGTACAAACTTTGCGACCGAGGCATGGGATACATTTACGGCTTCCTGGTGTACGAAGGGAAGGACTCCTAACTGCATCCCCCTGAATGCCCAGAGTACATCGGAGCCAGCGGAAAAGTGGTCTGGGAGCTTGTCTATCCACTTCTTGGAAAAGGATACCACCTTTATGTGGATAATTTTTACACTAGCCTGACCCTGTTTCGCAATCTTCACCTGAGGGACACCCCATCATGTGGCACAGAAAGAGACAATAGAAAGGGCTTCCCACAAAAACTGGTCAATGAGAAGCTAAGACGAGGGGAGTCGGCATCATTGAGGAACCAGGAGCTATTGGCTGTCAGATGGAGGGACAAACAAAATGTCCACATGCTTACAACGATCCACAACGACACCTACATGGAAGTCCACAGAAGAAGCGGCCCAGTCCAGAAAACAGCATGCATCTATGATTATAATTTGTTTATGGGGGGAGTGGAATTCAATGATCAGATGATTGAACCCTACCTTTCCACAAGAAAATCCCGTCACTGGTATAAAAAAGTTTCCATTTATTTTTTCACTTTGGCCTTGTATAACACTTATGTTATTTACAAAAAATCTACAAAAAACCCTGTATCCTATCTGCAATACCAAGAAGAAGTTGTCACTGCCCTTTTGTACCCTGAAAGCCCACCAGAAAATATACACACTGATTGCATGAGCAGACTCCACGAACGCCACTTTCCTGAGAAAATCCCCCTGTGAAACAGGCACAAGATGTCAGAAGAAATGCCGGGTGTGCTCCAGAGGAGGAGTCAGAAGAGACACCACAGTTTATTGTCCTGATTGTCCTTCCCAGCCAGGCCTCTGTTTAGGTGTATGTTTCTGCTGTGACCATACTTTCCAACATTGTTAGGGAAGTATGGTAAACAAAATTCAAATTTCCTGTCATTTTCCTCCACACCCCTTACGCCACTGCACTGTACATACCTCTGTCTTCTCCGGAAACCGACCCTGGACTGTTATACGACCACGCTTCTACCTAATGCTAAAAATACCTCTGCCTTCTCCGGAACTGACCCTGGCTGGTTATATGACCAAGCTTCTGCCTAACGCTTAACTGTACCTACCTCTGCCTGCTCTGGAACTGACCCTGGACTGTTTGACCACGTTTTTTGCCTGCCTCTTGGATTGATCTTTTACCCTCCTATGCTAGTGGGAACACAGGGGTCTCACATATGTGAGGGGCTCCATAATTGTTTTTCTGGATGAAGAAAACTAATTTATTTTGTTTTCTCAATTCCAGATAGGGGTCTGGTTGCCCAGAGGCTTCAAAGAGATTTGGGTGGGAGAAGCCTCTACCCTTGTCCCCATTCTTTCCTGGCCTGCTACTTGGACCATGTACCTCCTTACTACCAGGACCAATATTTTGGCACTGCTGGCAATGTTTCTACTTGCACTGGCCCTGGACTGTAAATGGACAGTATCCTTGCCTGTACCGACTATGGAAAATATTCCTGCCTGCTGCCTGGACAATTCCATTCACTGTCACGGACCACGTCCCTGCCTGCTGCCTGGATCAGGGCTCTCCTCCTGTGAAAAATTGCACTACTAAAACCACAGGTAATCTTTTTTTTACCCATTACTCAGCAGAATGTATTTTAGGGTGTAATTCTTGGTATGTACATGCTGTGTTTTAGTAATATAAAGGGCCTTCAAAAATGTGATAGATTGTAAGGAAATTGGATGTGTAATTTATGTCCCTAGAACACCTGATGGTGCTTCTTGGATGTTGGGCCTCTATGTGGCCAGTCTGTTAAAAAAAAATCACACATGGGGTATTGCCATACTCAGAAGGAGCAGCAGAATATATTTTGGGGTGTAATTTTTGCTATGTACATGCTATGTGTTGGAAATATCCTATAAATGGACAACTTTGTGTAAAAAAAAATGCATTTTCATTTTTTTCCACATTTTCCAAAAACATCTGGGAACAAAATGAACCGTTCAAAAGACACATTATGCCTCATAGATTATACGTTAGGGTGTTAGCTTTCCAAAATGGGGTCACTTTGTGGGCATTTCCATTTCCTGGTGCTCCAGGGCCTTCAAAAGTGTAATAGATGGTTGAGAGATTAGTTGTGTAATTTATGCTCCTAGAAGCCTGAAGTTGCTACTTCAGTGTTGGGCCTCTGTATGAGGCCATGTTATGTAAAAGTCTCACACATGTGGTATCGCCTTACTCGGGAGGAGCAGCAGAATATATTTTGGGGTGTAATTTTTGCCATGTACATGCTATGTGTTGGTAATGTTCTATACCTTTACAGTTTTTTAAACATCACCTATGGAGATTTTTAAGGGCAAAAGTTTGTCGCAAATCCACGAACGGGCACAACTTTTAAGCGCGACATGTTGGGTATCAATTTACTAAAATTGGGCTAACATTACTGTTGTCTTATTTTTTCATTTAACAAAGTGATTTTTTCCCATAAAAAGTGCGCTTGTAAGACTGCTGCGCAAATACGGTTTGACAAAATATATTGCAACAACCGCTATTTTATTCTCTAGGGTGTTAGAAAAAAATATATAACGTTTGAGGGTTCTAAGTAATTTTCTAGCCAAAAAAATGGTTTTAACTTCAAATCTCAGAAAGAGGCTTGGTCCTTAAGTGGTTAAAGGATACTATTCAGCTACCGCCTCCATTAAAGCCTAAACATGTTTTACCTTAAGCATATGCAGTATACAGTATATAATTATTGCAAATCTAACATCTAGCTTGTGTGCAATCTGCAATGTTATTGCAGAAAAAAAGTGAGAACAACAAGGAGAACATCTGCTCTACATGTTTGATACATTTAGTACAAAAAAACATTAGTACAATTTAATTTATGAACTTGTCTGAACTCATAGAATTAATACCAATTGAAATCAGAGATTCCTAAAATAAGAGGTTTCCAGCATCATTTAGAAGAAGGACTGCCCTTACCTCCATGCCATGTTATTACAGTGTTCTTTATACTGTACCTCTAATGCACTAGACACGTTGGGGTTGATTTACTAAAGGCAAATCCACTGTACACTGAAAGTGCACTTGGAAGTGCAGTCACTGTAGATCTGAGGGGAAGATCTGAAATGAGAGGAAGCTCTGCTGATTTTATCATCCAATCATGTGCAAGCTAAAATGCTGTTTTTCTTTTCCTTTCATGTCCCCCTCAGGCCCCGTACACACGACAGAGTTTCTCGGCAGAATTCACCGAGAAACTCAGTCAAAACCCGGATTCTGCCGAGAAACTCTGTCGTCTGTACAGTTTTGGCTCGATGGAGCCGCCGAGGAGCTCGACGAGAAAATAGAGAACATGTTCTCTATTTTCTCGTTGTTCTATGGGAGAAGGCGGCCCGCCGAGCTCCTGGGCAGCTTCATCCCAAAACACGTCGAGTTCCTCGGCCGTGTGTACGGGGCCTCAGATGTACAGCGACTGCACCTCCAAATGCCCTTGCAGTGCAGTTGTAGCGCAAAGTGAATTTGCCTTTAGTAAATCAACCCCGTTGTCTTATGGCTGTAGACACACTGTCTATCCTGTAGCTAAACTTTTGCAAAGGAAGTTATTTTCTTGTTTATTTCAGTGATGGTCTGCAATGTAAGTATAGACTCTAGCAGGGACGGACTGACCATTGAGTCACTCGGGCACTGCCCGAGGGCCCCATGCCACTAGGGGGCCCCATCAGGGTTGCCAGACTCAGTAAAACCAGGGACAGTATGTACAAATCTGTGTTTTTTTTAGATCTGTCCCTGATATGTCCGAAAATGACATGCTTTTAATGTGAATATTCCAAGATTTTAGCTGCCCTGCCTCTGCACTGCCTCCTGGCGTGGTGGCCATCTGTAAGCCAGAGGGGCCCCATAATCGTCTATTGCCCGGGGGCCCCATGAGTTGTCAGTCCACCCCTGGACTCTAGACAGACTAAATAAAAACAATTAAATGTTTACACATCTGGGTAGGGATGAGCTTTATGTTTGGGTCGAACATTGACTGCCCGTTCGCCGAATAGAGAACAATTTGGGGTGTTTGTGACAAATTCGAAAGCGGCAGAACACCCTTTAAAAGTCTATGGGAGAAATCAAAAGTGATAATTTTAAAGGTTAATATGCAAGTTATTGTCATAAAAAGTGTTTGGGGACCTGGGTCCTTCCCCAGAGGACATGTATCAATGCAAAAAAAGTTTGAAGAACTGAAGTTTTTACTGGAGCAGTGATTTTAATAATGCTTAAAGTAAAACAATAAAAGTGAAATATTCCTTTAAATTTCGTACCTGTAAAGTAGTGCATGGTTTCCCGTGTTTATAACAGTCCCTGCACAAAATGACATTTCTAAAGGAAAAAAGTAATTTAAAACTACTCGCGGCTATAAGGAATTGTCGGGTCCCGGGAATACAGATAAAAGTCAATGAAAAAAACTCATAAGTTCCCCACCAGTCCATTACCAGGCCCTTTAGGTCTGGTATGAAGGAAACCCCAAACCAAAATAAAAAAAAAATGCACAGGGGTTCCCCCAAATTCTATATCAGGCCATTCAGGTCTGGTATGGATATTAAGGAGGAACCCTGCACCAATTTTTTTTTTTTAAATAGCGTAGGGGTCCACCTCAGAATCCATACTAGGACCTTTAGGTCTGGTATGAAGGGAACCCCAAACCAAAATTTAAAAAAATTGCTTGGGGGTTCCCCCAAATTCCATATCAGGCCCTTCAGGTCTGGTATGGATTTTAACCACTTGACCACCAGGCACGAAAACCCCCTTAATGACCAGACCAATTTTCAGCTTTTGGTGCTCTCACATTTTGAATGACAATAACTCAGTCATACAACACTGTAACCAAATGAAAATGTTGTCCTTTTTTTTCCACAAATAGAGCTTTCTTTTGGTGATATATGATCAGCTCTGCGGTTTTTATTTTTTTCGCTATAAATGAAAAAAGAACGAAAATTTGGTAAAAAAATTAATTTTTCTTCATTTCTATTATAAAATTTAGCAAAAAAGTAATTTTTCTTCATAAATTTGGCCTAAAATGTATACTGCTACATATCTTTGGTAAAAAAAAGAAAAGAAATTGGGATATTATTTAGAAAGTTATAGGGTCTACAATCTATGGTATCAATTACTGAAAATTGATCAATTTGATTACACCTGAAGTACTGACAGCCTCTCTCGTTTCTTGAGACCCTAAGGCCTCATACAGATGAGCGGACCTGTCCGATGAAAACGGTCCGTGGACCGTTTTCATCGGACATGTCTGCTAGCAGATTTTGGTCTGATGGTTGTACACACCATCAAACCAAAATCCCCGTGGACAGACTACGCGGTGACGTGACGGCGACGTGATGGCGACGATGACGCGGCGACGTGCGCGAACCCGGAAGTTTAATGCTTCCACGCATGCGTTGAATCACTTCAACGTCATGCGCGGGTTCTCGGGCCAGCGGACATGTCCGATGAGTCGTACTGACCATCGGACATGTCCGGCGGACAGGCTTCCAGCGGACATGTTTCTTAGCATGCTAAGAAACATTTGTCCGCTGGAAACCTGTCTGGTCGGCCGGAAAATTGTCTGGTCGGCCCTACACACGACCGAACATGTCTGCTGAAACTGGTCTGACGGACCAGTTTCAGCGGACATGTTCGGTCGTGTGTACGAGGCCTAACATGCCAGAAAAGTACAAATACCCCCCAAATGACCCCTTTTTGGAAAGAAGACATTCCAAGGTATTTAGAAAGAGGCATGGTGAGTTTTTTGAAGTTGTCATTTTTTCCCACAATCCTTTGCAAAATCAAGTTTTTTTTTTTTTTTTTCACAAAATGTTCATATTAGCAGGTTATTTCTTACACACAGCATATGCATACCACAAATTACACCCCAAAACACATTCTGCTATTCCTCCCGAGTATGGCAATACCAAATGTGTGAGACTTTTACATAGCGTGGCCACATACAGAGGCCCAACATGCAGGGAGCACCATCAGGCGTTCTGGAGCACCCAGACCAATTCTGACATTCCTCTCCTACATGGAAAAATCATAATTTATTTGCTAGAAAATTACATAGAACCCCAAAACATTATATATGCTTTTTTTTAGCAAAGACCCTAGAGAATACAATGGTGTGGAACTTTTTATCGCACACGTTATTTTCGCAGCAATTTTTCGAACGCGTTTTTTTGGGAAATAAAACAGTTTTGTGCTTTAAAAAATAAACATTAAAGTTAGCCCAATGTTTTTGCATAATATGAAAGATGAAGTTACGCCAAATCAATAGATACTCAAAATTGCACACGCTTGTGGAATGGCGTCAAACTTCGCTACTTAAAAATCCCCATAGGTGACGCTTTAAATATTTTTACTGGTTACATCTTTTTAGTTGGAGAAAAGGTCCATGGCCAAAATGATTGCTCTCGCTCTAACGTTCGCAGCGATACCTCACATGTGTGGCTTGAACACCGTTTTCATATGTGGGCGGGACCTACGAGTGCGGTCGCTTCTGTATACGAGCACACGGGAACAGGGGCGCATCATTTTTTTTTTTTTTTTTCATTTTACTTTATTTATTTTAGTTTGACATGTTTTTCCCCAAAAATAAATGTAAACATCCCTGTAATAGGAATATAGCATGACAGGTCCTCTTTACAGTGAGATATGGGGTCAATAAGACCCCACAGCTCACCTCTAGGCTGGGAAGCCTGAAAAAAAAAAAAAAAACTATCCTGGCTTTGATCGTAGCGGTGAGTCGGAAGATGCACCTGAGGGAGAAGAGAGGGGGGGCGTCCCCTTTCGCCTCCCGTAAGAACAATCAAGAGGTGGAACAGCTGACATGATTGTTCTTATGGTGTAGAGAATCACTGACTGAAAAAGAGGATATCTGAATGATGCCTGTAGCTGCAGGCATCATTCAGATATCCCTGCACAAATTCAAGGACGTCATATGACGGCCAGCGGGCAGGAAGTCGATAAAACGCAATGTTTTTCCGGGTATTGCATTGGTATTGTGCGGGGGTAGTGCAGAGTATTGTGCGGGGGTATTGCAGAGTATTGTGCGGGGGTTTTGCAGAGTATTGTGCGGGGGGTATTGCAGAGTATTGTGCGGGGGGTATTGCAGAGTATTGTGCGGGGGGTATTGCAGAGTATTGGTGTGGGGGGTATTGCAGAGTATTGGTGCGGGGGGTATTGCAGAGTATTGGTGCAGGGGAATTGCAGAGTATTGGTGCGGGGGGTATTGCAGAGTATTGGTGCGGGGGGTATTGCAGAGTATTGTGTGGGGGTATTGCAGAGTATTGGTGCGGGGGTACTGCAGAGTATTGTGCAGGGGGTATTGCAGAGTATTGTGTGGGGGTATTGCAGAGTATTGGTGCGGGGGGATTGCAGAGTATTGGTGCAGGGGTACTGCAGAGTATTGTGTGGGGGGTATTGCAGAGTATTGTGTGGGGGTATTGCAGAGTATTGTGTGGGGGTATTGCAGAGTATTGTGTGGGGGTATTGCAGAGTATTGTGTGGGGGTATTGCAGAGTATTGTGTGGGGGTATTGCAGAGTATTGTGTGGGGGTATTGCAGAGTATTGTGTGGGGGTATTGCAGAGTATTGTGTGGGGGTATTGCAGAGTATTGGTGCGGGGGTATTGCAGAGTATTAGCGCAGGGGCTATTGCAGGGGGTATTGCAGAGAATTAGCGCAGGGGGTATTGCAGGGGGTATTGCAGAGTGTATTGCATGGGGGTATTGCAGAGTGTATTGCAGGGGGTATTGCACAGTATTGGGGCGGCGGTTGCAGGGACGGCGGAGCAGGGATGGATAGATCTGTGACTGCAATAGTCACAGATCCAGCCACAGGGCTGCTGACACCCGTGCTCCCCCTCTCACACTGTACCGATCGGTACAGAGAGAGGAGGGAGGAACCGGTGTCATCAAATGACGCTGGTTTGTTTACATGTGATTGCTCCATCATCAGCGGCTATCAGCGGCAATTTACCGTGATCGGTGATGCGGTCACGGACACTCCCGTGTGCACGCCACAAGGGGCGCGCCAGAGCTTGATTCTGGGAGAACGTCCATGGATATCATCTATGGTGATTAAGTGGTTAAGGGCAACCCTGTGCCAAAATGAAAAAAAAATTGCCTAGGGCTCCCCAAAAAAATCCACACTAGAACCTTATCCAAGCACGCAACCTGGCAGGCCGCAGTAAAATAGGGGGCAAGAGAGCGCCCCCCCCTCGAACCTTCTCAGGTCACATGCCCTCAACATGGGGAGGATTTCCCCATGTTGATTGGGACAAGGGCCTCATCCCAACAATCCTTGCCTGGTGGTTGTGGGGGTCTGCGGGCGGGGGGCTTATCAGAATCTGGAAGCCCCCTTTAACAAAGGGGACCCCAGATCCCGGCCCCCCTATGTGAATTGAAAAGGGGTACATGGCAAGGGTTGTGGGGATGAGGCCATTGTCCCCATCAACATGGGGACATCCTCTCCATGTTGAGGGCATGTGGCCTGGTATGGTTAAGGAGGGGAGCGCTCTCTCGTCCCCCCCTCTTTTCCTGCGGCCTGACAGGTTGCATGCTCGGATTAGGGTCTGGTATAGATTTTTGGCACAGGGTTCACATTAAAATACATACCAGACCTGAAGGGTCTGGTATGGATTTTGAGGGGGACCCCTACATTTTTTTTTAATTTGGCACAGGTTTCCCCTTAATATCCATACCAGACCTGAAGGGCTTGATTTGGAATTTGGGGGGACCCCCACACATTTTTTTATTTTGGTTTGGGGTTCCCCTTAATATTCATACCAGACTCAAAGGGCCTGGTATTGGACTGGGGGTAATGAACTCTGGCTTTTCTCCTCCAACCACAGCATGCCTCTGTATGATGCCTCTGTATGATGCCACCAGGCTATGGTCTTCTTTTCTCTAATCATTCGAGATAACAGATACCACCCCAGACATTCCATAGAGGGTCCGGAGGGAGACCTAAAATCCCCACGTTTGCAGAGACCGCTGTAACGGTGGTCATACAGTTAGGGTAAGGAGACTGCATTACCACTTCTGGGTGCCTTCCTGGTGGATGAAGTTTGCTCTATTTTTCAACTTTTGGGCGCTTACCTGGATTAACCCCATAAGGACTGATTTCTCTCATGTTCATTTATCCATTCAATGTAGTGGGACTCTTTTTTCACACAGGTTTCTTTGTGTCACTTATATTGGTTTTTCACAAGAATCTGTTACTGTGAGAATTAATTTCTCAATATTCACTTGTTATTATAGTTATATCTAAGATCAATTTATTTTAGATCTTCTTCACTCTTTTTTGAGCACTGTACTGTTTATTACAAATGGACTGGGGGGTACCCAATGCCGTTTTTTTTTCAATTACTTTTATCTGTTTTAAACTTTTTTCCTTTGGAAATGTCATTTTGTGCAGGGACTATTATAAACATGGGAAACATGCGCTACTTTACAGGCATACTATAGACACCCCCAGGTACGAAATTTAAACAAATATTTCACTTTTATTGTTTTACTTTAAGCATTATTAAAATCACTGCTCCCGGAAAAAAACTTCCGTTTTTAAAACTTTTTTTTGCTTTGATACATGTCCCCTGGGACAGGACCCAGGTCAACAAACACTTTTTATGACAATAACTTGCATATTAACCTTTAAAATTAGCACTTTTGATTTTTCATGGTCGTGTCTCATAGACTTTAATGGTGTTCGCGTGTTCAAACAAATTTTTTGCCTGTTCGCATGTTCTGCTGCGAACCGGGGGGGGGGGGGTGTTCGTCTCATCTCTACATCTGGGCATTTCATGACAGTTCTTGAGCATATAAGTTTTAAAAGTATAGTTGTCCTTTAACAAAATTTGGGATACGTTTTCTAGTTTAGTTGTCAGGTCATAAAGTTCATAACATTTAATGGTACTTGGTTCAGAATAAGGACAGATGATATAACAGAGTACAAACATTCACCTGCTAACATTCTTCTCGTACAGGTTGCATAAAGAAATTCATACACACCAGTACTTAGAAATATAGTAATTTGTGTAATTAAGTTTTTTCATCACTCCAATATGTACAAATTTTAAAACCTATTAGCATTGTGCCTAGGAAAACAATTTTCTTTAATCTTTAAAAGCAATTTACTTTAGGGAAAAAAATCCAATATGCATTGTCCAAGAGAAAATCAATTAGGATAGATTATTTCTTCCAGACACTGTAAATCTACTCCAGTACTTGCAACTGAATAGAAATACAAGGAGGTATTTTCAAAATCATAGAAAACTAACAGCAGTTTCTGACAGCAAAAACAGTGACTAGATAAAACCAGGAAAGTAAAATTAGTGTGTAGTATACTGTATAATAAAAATTAAACATATGCACTTGTAAAATAAACAAACCATTTTCCAATTTTCCATTTTCCAATATAATTGGTATTTGTTCAGTATTCTACAATATGGAGAAGATTTTGCAATCCATTAATGATAAACAAACAATAGCCAACTGTAGTTTTCATATTTTTTTCAGAAATTCAGTGAATAGTGTTGATTAAACTGTACTCAATATTTAAACATATGGAATGTACATATTTAGCCACTTGCCCACCAGGTAAATTCTGGCACTTCTCTCCTTCATGTGAAAATCACAATTTTTTTGCTAGAAAATTTATCAGAACCCCCAAACATTATATATTTTTTTTTAGCAGACATCCTAGGGAATAAAATGGCAGTCATTGCAATACTTTTTGTCACACCGTATTTGCGCAGCGGTCTTACAAGCGCACTTTTTTTGGATAAAAATCACTTTTTTGAATTAAAAAATAAGACAACAATACATTTTGCCCAATTTTTTTATATATTGTGAAAGATAATGTTACGCCGAGTAAAATGATACCCAACATGTCACGCTTAAAAATTGCGCCCGCTCGTGGCATGGCGTCAAACTTTTACCCTTAAAAATCTCGATAGGCGACGTTTAAAAAATTCTACAGGTTGCATTTTTTGAGTTGCAGAGTAGGTCTAGGGCTAGAATTATTGCTCTCGCTCTAACGATCGCGGCGATACCTCACTTGTGTGGTTTGAATACCGTTTTCATATGCGGGCGCTACTCGCGTATGCGTTTACTTCTGCGCGCGAGCTCGTCGGGACGGGGCGCTTTAAAAAATTTTTTTTTGGTTTTCTTATTTATTTTTATTTAGTTTTATAATTTTTTACACTGAAAAAAATAAAATAAAAAAAATTGATCACTTTTATTCCTATTACAAGGAATGTAAACATCCCTTGTAATAGAAAAAAGCATGACAGGTCCTCTTAAATATGAGATCTGGGGTCAAAAAGACCTCAGATCTCATAATTAGACTTAAATGCAAAAAAAAAAATAAAAAAAAAAAAATGTCATTTTTTCAAATGACAAAAAAAAAAATGTTTCTTTAAGAGGCTGGGCGGGACTGACGTTTTGACGTCACTTCCGCCCAGCAGAGCTATGAGGACGGGTGAAGGAGATTTCTCCTTCAGTCCCGTCCCCGCTCAGCTGCCGGACACATCGGATCCCCTCCGCCGCTACCGACGGCTCCGGTAAGCGGCGGAGAGCACGGGAGAGCGGCGGGAGGGGGGGGGGGGCCCTCTCCCGCCACCGATAACGGCGATCTCGCGGCGAATCCGCCGCGGAGACCGCCGTTATCGTGTACACCACCGCCCCCTGCAAAGATGAATATCTCGGTTGTGGCAGCAGCTGCTGCCGTTATCGAGATATTCAACTTTAAAAAGGAGGACGTCTTTTTGACATGGGGCGGTGGTCAAGAGGTTAGTGCCATTTTAGGCTAACTGCTTCATACAACCAGTGACTTACAGTGGTTGTAAACACCAAGTCTCGGTTCACACTGGAACCAACTGCAGATCACACAGGAACTCTGTGCGTCCCCATTCTCTGGTTCAGGGATGAATAAGGGCCAAATCTTGTCCTAAATTCGGCCCTCAAATGGAGCTAAAAACACACAGCATTTGTCATGTACCTGGTGGGTGACCTTGATGTGAGGAGAAAGGCCTCTCGTATGGCTCCGGCTCGAGGCCCACTGATGGTGAGACAGCTGCTGCTGGAGCACGACAGGGTAAGAGTGCCTAGGATCAGTCCTGAAGTCTGTGCAGGTAGTAGCCAGGAACTCACAGGCAGGAAGCCAGACTTGGCTGGTAGCAGGCGGGTGAGATGGCAGATAGGCTGGCAGACTTGACAGATGTCCGGCTGGGATGCACAACAGGAAGCAGGGTCAGACGAGCTGGGTAGACAACAGACAGGTGGATCAGGTATAACGGCAGACAGGAGAGTAGTCAGGTCACAGGCAGGCTTTTGGCAACAAACAGGCAGATCAGATACAGAACAGCAGGCAGGAGCATAGTCGGGTCACAGGCAGGTTTTGGCAACAGACAGGCAGATCAGGTATAACGGCAGACAGGAGCGTAGTCAGGTCACAGGCAGGCTTTTGGCAGCAAACAGGCAGATCAGGTACAGAACAGCAGGCAGGAGCGTAGTCGGGTCACAGGCAGGTTTTGGCAACAGACAGGCAGATCAGGTACAGAACAGCAGGCAGGAGCGTAGTCAGGGAGTAACCTGGGAAGGTATTAGGAGTCACGCAGGTATCAAAGATTTCAGGAAAACGCTGTAGACCAAGCAGCAATAAGTCAGTGTCACAGCGTTTGTCATGTACCTGGTGGGTGACCTTGACGTGTGGAGAAAGGCCTCTTGTATGGCTCCGGCTCAAGGCCCATTGATGGTGAGGCAGCTGCCACTGGAGCACGGCAGGTTAAGAGTGCCTAGGATCAGTCCTGAAGTCTGTGCAGGTAGTAGCCAGGAACTCACAGGCAGGAAGCCAGACTTGGCTGGTAGCAGGCGGGTGAGATGGCAGATAGGCTGGCAGACTTGACAGATGTCCGGCTGGGATGCACAGCAGGAAGCAGGGTCAGACGATCTGGGTAGACAACAGACAGGCGGATCAGGTATAAGAGCAGACAGGAGAGTAGTCAGGTCACAGGCAGGCTTTTGGCAACAAACAGGCAGATCAGATACAGAACAGCAGGCAGGAGCATAGTCGGGTCACAGGCAGGTTTTGGCAACAGACAGGCAGATCAGGTACAGAACAGCAGGCAGGAGCGTAGTCAGGGAGTAACCTGGGAAGGTATTAGGAGTCACGCAGGTATCAAAGATTTCAGGAAAATGCTGTAGACCAAGCAGCAATAAGTCAGTGTCACATCTCTGTTTAAATAGGCTGATTGGTGCCAGTTCTGGTGACAGACACGTGCGTGGGGGTGCATGCACAATAGAAAACAGTATGTAAAGTGTGTATCTCACACGTACAGATATGCAGGAAAGACTGCAAACACTGGAGGAAAAACTGTAAAATATATTTTTTTGCCCTAAATGGGTGTTTTTTTGAATAGAACAATAGAAGAACACTAGCTAAAATGTGTTTATCTCACACGTACAGATATGGAGGAAACACTGCAAACACTGGAGGAAACACTGCAAAATATATATTTTTGCCCTAAATGGGTGTTTTTTGACTAGCACAATAGAAGAACAGTATCTAAAGGGTGTATCTCACACGTACAGATATGCAGAAAACGCACCAGAAAAAAAAAAAATTGCCCTAAATAAAAAAAATTTGAATAGCACAATAGAAGAACAGTATCTAAACGGTGTATCTCACACGTACAGATATGCAGGAAATGCACCAAAAAAGACTTACGTAAACGACTGAAAATCCGACGGCTGTTCCGAAGTCCATACCATAACATAACTTACCCCTGTTTTATGAGGGATAACTATACGCCGGACGTACGCCTTATGTAAACGGCGTAGATTACTGCGACGGCCGTAAGTACGTTTGTGAATCGGCGTATCTAGCTCATTTACATATTTGACATGTAAATCAATGGAAGCGCCCCTTGCGGCCAGCGTAAATATGCTCCCAAGATACAACGGCGTAGGAGACTTACGTCGGTCGGATGGAGACAGAATTCAGGCGTATCTGGTTTCAAGAATACGGCACATAGATACGACGGCGCATCCGTGGACTTACGCGGCGTATAAGAATATACGTCGGCGTAAGTCATTCGTGAATCTGGGCCAAAGTGTTTATCTCACACTGCAATTTTTTTTCTTTTTGCCCTAAATGGATGTTTTTTGAATAGCACAATAGAAGAACAGTATCTAAAGTGTTTATCTCACACGAACAGATACAGTATGGAGGAAACACTGCAAAATATATTTTTTGGCCCTAAATGGGTGTTTTTTGAATAGCAAAATAGAAGAACAGTATCTAAAGTGTGTATCTCACACGTACAGATATGGAGGAAACACTGCAAATTTATTTTTTGCCCTAAATGGATGTTTTTTGAATAGCACAATAGAAGAACAGTATCTAAAGGGTGTATCTTACACGTACAGATATGGTGGAAACACTGCAATTTTTTTTTCTTTTTGCCCTAAATGGATGTTTTTTGAATAGCACAATAGAAGAACAGTATCTAAAGGGTGTATCTCACATGTACAGATATGGTGGAAACACTGCAAAAATTTTTTTTTTGCCCTAAATGGATGTTTTTTGAATAGCACAATGGAAGAACAGTATCTAAAGTGTTTATCTCACACAAACAGATATGGAGGAAACACTGCAAAATATATTTTTTGGCCCTAAATGGGTGTTTTTTAAATAGCTCTGCCCCGCGATTCTCTGTTGGTTTTAAAAAAAAAAAATATTCCAAATGTGTTTTTTGTCATTGTTTTTTTATTTATTTATTTTTGTGAAGGCATCCCTACAGAGTAACGCCAAACAAGATGACAGTGATATAATTTAAAATATGTTCAAGGTTAATGTTGTGGCAATGAGGTGTTAAGTTTTGTGACCCATTTTGTGTATTTAGGTATGTTAAACTGATTTTTCTTATAACATTTGGTATGTATCAAAGTATATGCCTCAGCAGCTTTTAATAAAGAACAAGGTAGGATATTTCCTTGAAATAAAATAAAATAATACAATTTCTGGTAAGGACTACATTTATTACTGACAGCTGTGGAAGGAAAATCATTTTTACTGCGTTCTTTAAAAAGAGACTTTTGAAATTACAAGACTCTATAAAATTATTAAGGCAGCTATATTCTTTTGCTTTTCAGAAATTGGGATTTAGTCTAAAAAAAAGCTTCTTGCATTTGAAAATTACTGCAGAGACTAAAAAAGTACAGGAAGATCTGAAAACAATTTGGAAACAGCCTTTATACATATGTAAAGAGTTCTATTCATGTGTATAAAGTTTGACTTGTGTTACTTTTTTTTTACATGTACTAAATTACATTTTGGCTTGTGTTACTTTTTTTTACATGTACTAAATTAACCTTTCTAATATTCAGATGCCATTTTTCATCATTGAATAAATGTAAAATATATAACAATGTTTAAAGAAAAAAAAAATTACTTTACAATACTTAAGGGGCATTTAAATGTATTACATACTTTACTCTAACTATTGTTTTTAATTATTTAATTTGGAATAGAGTACTTTGCAATTAAGGTTTTTATATATAAATACTTAACTAACCCTGAGAAAGTTCAAACAAAAGTTATATTATTATTGATCTCTCATTTTGGTGTACTAGTTTTTATTTTTACAAATATATAGAAATGCAAAATTACTATAATAATAATGTTACAAAAGATATGTAGACATATAACAGTTTTAACAAAAGTTGGGGTGACTGTAGTATTAGCGAATTTGTTAAAAAAAAAACAATTGAGTACTGTCTATGATACTGTTTTTATTTGCACTAACATCCAACAGGATACGCTTTTGAGTTGTACTTGTTCTTCAAGGTCTAAGCAGTTATATATACACAAAGTTTTAGCAGAATGTTCATAAGACAATCTGTCAGGAACTGAATATCTGCTGTGTCTGGCAATGACTCTTCTCGCTGAGCTGCTGGACAGTGTCATGTCTGATCCACTGGAAAACCCTGCCTCGTTCCCTGATTTCTTCTGAACCTTGAACTCTTTGCTCCTTCCACAAACTTCCTGATTCAACCACTTGCCCACTGGGCACTTAAACCCCCTTCCTAACCAGACCAATTTTCAGCTTTCGTTGTTCTCACATTTTGAATGACAATTACTGAGTCATGCAGCCCCTTGCCCATATAAAATTGTTGTCCTTTTTTATTTTTTGAGCTATAAATTAAAAAAGACTGAACATTTTATTTCTGCTATAAAATTTAGCAAATTAGTATCTTTTCTTCATTCATTTTGGCCAAAATTTAAACTGCTCCATATCTTTGGTAAAAATAACCCAAATCAGTGAAAATTATTTGGTCTTTGTGAAAGTTATAGAGTCTACAAGCTATGGTGCCAGTCATTGAAAATTGATGTACTAATGTACTGACAGCATTTTTTATTTTGTGAGACACTGACAAGCCAGGAAAGTACAAATGACCCCTTTTTTGGAAAGTAGACATTCCAAGGTATTTAGTAAGAGGCATGGTTAGTTTTTTGAAGTTGGGTTTTTTCCCACAATTCTTTGCAAAATTAAGATTTTTTTCCACAAAATTGTCAATATAACAGGTTATTTCTATCACATGGCATGTGCATACCACAAATTACACCCCCAAATGCATTTTGCTACTCCTCCTGAGTATGAAAATACCACATGTGTGAGACACAGAATTGCCACATACAGAGGCCCAACATTGAAGTAGCACCTTCAGGCATTCTAGAAGCATACAAATTACATATCTAATTTCTCAACCACCTATTACACTTTTGAAGGCCCTGGAGCACCAGGACAATAGAAAAGCTCACACAATGTCCTCAATATGAAAAGCAAACATCCCAACATAAAAGCTATGAGGCATAATGAGTACATTTTTTTCCAGACGTTTTTGGAAAATGTGGAAAAAAATTTAAACAATTTTTTACACAATGTTGTCCATTTATAAGATATTTCCAACACAAAGCATGCACATAGCAAAAATGACACCCCAGATTACATTCTGCTACTCCTCTTGAGCATGACAATGCTACATGTGTGGGACTTTTATACAGCCTGGCCACATACAGAGGCCCAACATCCAAGGAGCACCATCAGGTGTTCTCGGGACATAATTACACATTACATTTCCTGAAAACCTATCACATTTTTGAAGGCCCTTAAAATTTCTAACAAATAGCATGTACATATCAAAAATTACACCCCAAAATAAATACTGCTGAGAAAAGGGTAAACAAAACATTACCTGTGGTTTTAGCAGTGCATTTGTCCACAGGAGGAGAGCCCTGATCCAGGCAGCAGGCAGGGACGTGGTCAGTGACAGTGAATGGAATTGTCCAGGCAGCAGGCAGGAATATTGTCCATATCCAGGTCAGGGTCAGTGCAGGTAGAGATTTTGCCAGCAGTGCCAAAATATTGGTCCTGGTAGCTAGCAGGAACATGGTCCATAGTACAGGTAGCAGGCCAGGAAAGAATGGGGACAGGAGTAGAGACTTCTCCCACCCAAATCTCTTTTTGAAGTCTCAGAGTTTCCAGACCCTAATCCGGGAATGAGAAACAAATGTATTTTTTCATCCAAAAAAAACAATTCTGGAGCCCCTCACATATGTGAGACCCCTGTGTTCCCAATACCATAGCAGGGTAAAAGATCGGTCCAAGAGGCAGGCAAAATGTGGTCAAACAGTCCAGTGTCAGTTCCAGAGCAGGCAGAGATAGGTACAGTTTAGCGTTAGGCAGAAGCATGGTAGTATAACAGGCCAGGGTCAGTTCTGGAGCAGGCAGAGGTATGTTTAGCATTGGACAGAAGCATAGTCGTATAGCAGTCCAGGGTCAGTTCCCGCAAAGGCAGCGGTATGTACAGTTTAATAAAGTGTCATGAGGAATTTGGAGGTAAATGACAATTCCATTTATCATACTTCCTTAACCTCCCTGGCGGTATGATTATTTCAGATTTTAGATGCTGAAAGCGATACCATTATTTTGCATGGAAATTTGGCGTTTTATATTGTAGGCCTGTAATTCTTAGGAATAAGTCACTTAAATCTGTCCAAACCAGAGTCTAGTAGACATCTCGGGTATGATAAAGTTTGAAAAACAAAATCATAAATTATAATATAATAAATAACTATAAATAATTATAGCAAATAATAATGTAATTATAATACAAATTATTCAATAATGTAATCAAATCAAAAACACTGAAATGTTCTCAGTTGCAGAATTGTCGCTGTCATTACTTTTATTGTTTGATGACAAATTTACCCACAAATCACTATCGCTCAATTCTGCAAGTGATTCTAATTTATTATCGCTGTTTTCTAGCTGCTCTAAAAGCACTTTTGATGTATAGGGACACTTTTTGGTTGCTATGGACAATCTCCAGTTTCCAGGCAGAAAGAACAGTTTTTATTATATAAATGTGCATGTAGGACACTGGGCAGACCACTAGGGACAAAAGGGGTGTGTATTTTTTTCATACAGTACTGTAATCTATAAGATTATAGTATACTGTATGTATTGTGTGTATTTACTTTTTTGAATTTGACACCGATCTCCACCCCCGTGCGTTGTAACGTCGCAGGGAATGGAGCACGGCAGCACACAGGCACTGTGTGAATCGAGCGAGGAGACAGCTCGATCACACAGTGGGTAGGCATAGCAGGATCCAGGGACAAGGTAAGTAATTCCATGCCTGTGGACACTGCGAGGCGATCCCAAATCTGGCTCGGGGGTTACCACTTTTGGTTCTGAAATTCCACCCCGAGCCTGACTCGGAAATACCGCTGAGGGGGTTAATAATGTAGAGCAGTATAGTAAAGGCAGAACCAGTCACCTATACAGAGACCTAGTCTCTTCTAACTCCTCCTTTGGAGCACACCCGGCATTTCTTTTTTTTTATATTTCAATATATTTTTATTGGATTATTCAAAATGTTAAAATAGTAGCAAATAAATGATTACAGTATACAAGAGGTGAAATAGCATACATCTTCGATTGCACATATACAATGCTAGTTGGGAAGTTGAGTACATACAATACTGTTTAAATAAGGTAGAGAATTCCTAGTGATACTTAATGTTGAAACAAAAATTCAATCGTAGAAGGGAGGATTGAACTCTCCCGAACACCCCCGAGGGGACTCATAGTGCCCGGGAGGCAATCCTTCCATAAGAAATGGTAACTAAACAAAAAGAGTAAATATTAGTATTAAATTA
Organism: Rana temporaria; assembly: GCF_905171775.1. NCBI lineage: Eukaryota > Metazoa > Chordata > Amphibia > Anura > Ranidae > Rana > Rana temporaria. The sequence continues at coordinate 228,055,862 of NC_053493.1, forward strand.
AATGAAGCAAATCATGTCAGGATATCGTACCAGAGATTCCAAGTAGCCCAATGGATTGTATATTCATGAAGTAAGGCTAAGGATGATGCCAGTATTTTTTCATAGGAGTTATGAAGGTTGGTAAGGTCAACAGCATCATCGGGAGATGGCGGATTAGAATCTTTCCATTTCCTAGTAATAGATAGTCTAGCCGCTAAGAGGAAGTGAGTTACAATTCTTTGTAGATTAGCTGGGAATTTTTCTATTCCCAGGGATAACAGAGCCAATGCCGGATCGGGTGTTACTTGTGTTTGTATCAAATCAGAAATTGTTTGGAAAATTTTTGTCCCGTAGATGTTAAGCTTAGGGCAGCCCCACAATAAATTAAATATGTCCCCTTTAGCGGTACAAAGTCTCCAACACGTGTTAGGGGATTGGGAATTAAATTTGGACATTACTGCTGGCGTATAATACCAACGTAGAGTAATTTTGGTAATAATTGCCATAGGGAGGTGCACTTAGAAGCAGATTGATTGGCTTTGCAAGCTGCATGCCATTGGTTATCTGTAAAGGAACATTTAAGGTATTTTTCCCACTGTAGATGAGAAGAAGATTTAGTGAAAGTACGTTTTTGTTGCATTAAATTATAGAATAAGGAAATGCCTCTTTTTTGTTGTACTGGTGATGTCAAATAGGACCAAGCCGAAGTGTGAATGAGCTTAAAGAAATGGCCTAGTTTATATAAACAATGTACCACTTGTGTATATTGAGAATAATTAATGTGAGGCAGGTTATATTTGGATTGAATAGATTGGAAGGATTTAATGTATCCATTCGAGTAAAAGTCCTGTAGATAATTAATGCCTTTTTTATGCCAGGAAGCAATCGGAATGTGACTAATAAGAAGGTATAAAGCTTGGATAGGGACCTTAATATCAATGCTGGGATCTGTTAGTTCAGAAAAGGTGAAGAATTTAAGCCATGTTTTAATGGAAACAGCCATTGTAGGTGGTAGATGTGTTGGGATTTTAACCCCCAAAATGGCCCCATACAACCAAATATTGGTTGGGCCATATGTACAGTAACTGGATTTAATATTACCCCATTGAGTAGTAGAAGTAGTGTTAAACCACTCCCTCACTTGTGTTAGAATGGAGGAATGATGATAATAATCTTGAAAGTCAATGGGGCAGATCCACAAAAGAATTACGCTGGCGTATCTCTTGATACGCCACGTAATTTCAAATTTTGCGCGTCGTATCTTTGTTTTGTATCTACAAAACAAGGTACGACGACATCTCGGATTGATCCGACAGGCGTACGTCTTAGTACGCCATCGGATCTAAGATGCAGTTTTTCGGCGGCCGCTAGGTGGTGTTTCCATCGAATTCCACGTCGAGTATGCAAATTAGCTAGTTACGGCGATCCACGAACGTACGTCCGGCCGGTGCATTTTTTTACGTCATTTGCATTCGGCTTTTTCCGGCGTATAGTTAAAGCTACTGTTATGAGGCGTACTCAATGTTAAGTATGGCCGTCGTTCCCGCCTCGCACTTTGAATTTTTTACGTAAGTCGTTTGCAAATAGGGATTTGCATAGAATGACGTCACCGTCGTGAGCATTGGCTTGTTCCGGGTTATTTTCGAGCATGCGCACTGGGATACCCCCACGGACGGCGCATGCGCAGTTAAAAAAAACATCGGGTCACAACCTATTTACATAAAACACGCCCCATCACAGAGATTTGAATTCCGCGCCATTATGCCGCCAAAGATACACTACGCCGCCGTAACTTACGGTGCAGATTTTTTGTGGATTTGAAAAAAAAAGTAAGTTATGGCGGCATAGTGTATCTTAGATACGCTACACCCAGTGGATAAATGCGCCGCTGTATGTGGATCTGCCCCAATGTATCCCACTCCTCCAGACATTCAATGTTTAATTAATTTGTTATGAGCACATCTAGACCTCTTTCCCTTCCAAACAAATTTGGATAAAAGCGTTTGCAAAGATTTAAAAAAAATATTGGGAATAGGAATCGGTTAATTTCCGAAAAAATATAACACCTATGGAAGATGAATCATTTTGAAAGCAGATAATCTGCCCCACCAAAAGAATTCGTGCTTGCTCAGATTTTGAAGGTCTGCTTGTAATTTACTTCTGAGGCCTCGTACACACGGACGGACTGTTCGATGAAAACGGTCCGCCGGACCGTTTTCATCGGACATGTCTGCTGCCGGATTTTGGTCTGATGGTTGTACACACCATCAAACCAAAATCCCTGCGGACAGGATACGCGATGACGTGGCCGCGCGGTCGCTGCGACGATGACACGGAGACGTGCATGACCCTGGAAGGTCAATGCTTCCACGCATGCGTCAAATGACTTCGAAGCATGCGAGGGCTTTCGGCCCGAGCGGACATGTCCAGTAAGTCGTAGAGACGACCGAACATGTCCGACGGACCAGTTTCAGCAGACATGTTCGGTCGTGTGTACGGCCGACCGGACAATTTTCCGTTTGTTTTTTGGAAAAGTCAGCCTTAAAAATGTGTGGAAAAGATTTATGACAACATTGAGGAGCTGCTCCATAAATAAAGTGCGACTCTTGTACGCAAAGTACATCATTGTTGTGGGAGATAGCAGTTTTCCACAGTGAAGTTCTTTTGGCCGGGTGGTTTAACCCTTTTACATTTAACGTTAGAAAATGAATAGACATTTCAAGGATTAATTGAATAACTTGTATTGTAAAATGAGAAAATACTCACTTCCAAGAAAAGAAGTTGTAAAGAAAAAGGTAATTATATGTTGGTAAACTCTGGAGATTGGCGGTTTATGAAGAAAATATTTACTTATATATCACCTCTGCATATAAAGAAAAAATAAATAAGGAAGGAAATGGAACAAAGCAAAAGGAAAAAGAAAAACAAAAACAAAGACAAAATTTGTAGCAAAAAGTTGCTTAAAGCAAAACAAACTAATAAAAAATGTTGCTTTCCTATAGCAACTTATGTTTACCAGAAAAAATAAAAATACTTCCCACATCCGTGGGACGATGAGCAATGCAATAACATGTGAAAAAAAACAACAAACAAATGTCAGGTGTAAAAATCAAACCAATGTTTTACCCACCAAACCAAATGGTGGGTAATGTTCAAACAGTAAAAGGATGCAAGACAAGTATCCAGGGGATATTGTTGCAATGTAAAATAACAGATATAATAAATACATTTTCATTGTGTCACTTTGCAGAGGTGTTACGATATCCTGTGTATTTTCCTTTCCCTAGGCGGGCGCCTTCCAAAGCCTTTCTTTCTTCAGTAGAAATGTAGAAATTTCAGGGATGATGCCCCATGGGTGGAGTAGTCGTAGTCCGTCCAAAGGTTTAGAGATGGTGGTTGTAGTCCCATTATAGGTTATCAGCAGTGTGGCCAGATGTCTCCACTTGTACGGAATTTTATGGTTGTTCAAGGCTTTTGTGATAGATTTGAGCTGTCTCCTCATATCTAAAGTGTATTGTGACAGGTCTGCGTATATACGGATCTCATTATAAGGTGCAGGAAGCTCCAGTTGTGATCTAGCTTTAGCCAATAACTTTTCTAGTGGGAAAAAAATGGATCTTCATAAGAACGTCACGTGGGATGGATGCTTCTAGGTGTTTAGGCTTAGGGATGTGATGTATGCGATCTATCATTCTTTCAATAGGGGATATGTCTGACAGTAAAGTCGCTATCATGTCACCCGCAAATTTTTGTAATTCCGCCTGAGTGATCGATTCGGGTACCCCCCTCAGTTTAAGATTTTCTCTTCTTGATCGATCCTCCAAATCTGCGATTTTTGCGCGTATCCAATCTGCATCTTCCATTTGCTCTCTATATGCATCCACCAAGTCATTCACAGTATGAGCTTGTTCTTCCATTTTATTTTCCATATGATAAACTCTCTCACCTAAGCCTTTAATTTCAACAGTAAAGCTATTAAACATAGTTGAAATATTCACCATGAGAGAAGCTTGAAGAGACAGAAGCATGTCCTTCATGGTTGTGTCAAGGACCGGTTGTCCTGAAGTAGGATAGCTGGCAATAGGCAACGCCATTTTGAGGCCTACTTGATTTTGGCATAGCAACGCCATGTCACTGACTGAGGCCTGGTCAGTATACTCTTATCTCATCTTAGCTTTAGCCGGGCTCTGAGAAGATGTACTGTGAAAAGGAGAGATCTCCGCGTTCACTGTGTGATTTTCAGAGTCCCAGGAGTCCAGATTTTCATTTGGAAGATCAGTGTATGAGGAGGTTGGATTTACCTCAGAGCTGCGGGAGCCATTTTGAAGCTGATCCTCTGCTGTGGCTGACATAACAGATGTGTCAGTAAGCTTTTTAGGGCGATTTTCTTTGTTCCGCTTGCGGGACTGCATTGGGTGTGGTCTCCCCTCTCCGGATATATAGTTTTGGCGTCTGGATGATCGGTATATCGATCGTTTTGCCACTGATTCCCCCGATTCAAGTCAGAGCTGTCTGCTCAGACGTCCAACTTGTCCGCGTGCAAGCCACGCCCCCGCCCGGCATTTCTTTTGATGTCTGTGGCCTGTTTCACGGGGGGATTTTCTCAGGAAAGTGGCGTTCGTGGAGTCTGCACACTGAATCAGAGCGTATATTTTCTGGTGGGCCAATCCATCATCCAAAAATGGAAAGAGAATGTCACAACTGCAAACCTACCAAGACATGATTGCCCTTCTAAACTGACAGGCCGGGCAAGGAGATCAATAATTAGAGAAGCAGCCAAGAGGCCCATGGTAACTTTGGAGGAGATGCAGAGATCCACAGTTCAGGTGGGAAAATCTGTCCACAGGACAACTATTAGTAGTACACTCCACAAATCTGGCCTTTATGCAAGAGCGGCAAGAATAATGGGCCAGATTCACAAAAGAGATACGAGTGCGTATCTCCTGATATGCTGTCGTATCTCTGTGTTAGGGCCGTCCTAACTATGCGACTGATTCATAGAATCAGTTACGCATAGCTAGCCCTAAGATCCGACAGGTGTAATTGAATTACACTGTCGGATCTTAAGGATGCAATTCTAGGCCGACCGCTAGGTGGCGAGGCCATTGCGGTCGGCGTAGAATATGCAAATGAATAGTTACGGCGATTCCCGAACGTCCGCGCTGTCCATCGATCTAACTTTACGTCGTTTCCGTCGAGTTACGCCACGTAAAATTAGGGCTGAGCCCTAGTTGTCCTAAGCCATGTTAAGTATAGCCGTCGTTCCTGCGTTGAAATTTAAAAAACAACGTCGTTTGCGTAAGTCATCCGTGAATGGCGCTGGACGCTATTTACGTTAACGTCTAAACAAATGACGTCCGTGCGACGTCATTTACCGCAATGCACGTCGGGTAATTTACCCGACGGAGCATGTGCAGTACGTTCGGCGCGGGAACGCGCCTAATTTAAATGGTGCCCGTCCCATTTGAATTGGGCGGGCTTGCGCCAGCGCATTTACATTACACTGCCGCAAGTTTACAGGTAAGAGTTCTGAGAATCAGGCACTTACGCTGTAAACCTGCGGCGGTGTAATGTAAATCACATACGTTACGCTGCCGTGGAGCAACGTAATTCTATGTGAATCTGGCCCAAAGCCTTTGCTGAAAAAAAAGCCATAAGAAGCCACGTTTGCAGTTTGCAAGATGCCATGTGGGGGATGCAGCAAACATATGGAAGAAGATGCTCTGGTCAAATGAGACTAAAAGTGAACTTTTTGGCCTAAAAGTTTAGGCCCATATTCACGTAGAATCGCGGCGGCGTAACGTATCGTATATACGTTACACCACCGCAAGTTTTCATCGCAAGTGCCTGATTCTCAAAGCACTTGCATGAAAACTTACGCTGGCGGCCTCCGGCGTAAGCCCGCGTAATTCAAAGGGGCGTGTGCCATTTAAATTAGGCGCGCTCCCACGCCAGACCTACTGCGCACGCTCCGCTTTGAAATTCCCGCCGTGCTTTGTGCAAAGTGATGTCATTTTTTCGAACGGCGACGTGCGTAGCGTACTTTCATATTCCCGGACGTCTTATGCAAGACCAAAAAATTTTCAAATTTCGACGCGGGAACGACGGCCATACTTTATACAGCACATACGTGGGCTGTGTAAAGTTAGGGCAGCAAAAACGACGACTAACTTTTCGACGGGAAACTAGACTAGCAGCGACGTAGCGAACACGAAAAACCGTTGTGGATCGCCGTAACTACTAATTTGCATACCCGACGCTGGTTTACGATGCAAACTCCCCCCAGCGGCGGCCGAGGTATTGCATCCTAAGATCCGACAGTGTAATTCAATTACACCTGTCGGATCTTAGGGCTAACTATGCGTAACTGATTCTATGAATCAGTCGCATAGTTAGGAAGACCCTAAAACAGAGATACGACGGCGTATCAGGAGATACGCAGTCGTATCTCTTTTGTGAATCTGGGCCTAAATGCTTTGTGTGGTGGAAAACTAACACTACACATCACCCTGAACACACCATTCCCACCATGAGCATTATGTTGTGGGTATTCTTTTCTTCAACAGGGACAAGGAAGCTGGTCAGAGACTGAGTTGATGGGAAGATGGATGGCGCCAAATACAGGGCAATATTAAAAGAAATATTTGAAATGTTTGAATTTGCAAGACTAAATACAAATGCACACCACACTTTTCAGATATTTATTTGTAAAAAAATATTCAAAATGATTTATCATTTTCCTTCCACTTCATAATTATGTGCCACTTTGTGTTAGTCTATTGCATAAAATTCCAATAAATACATTTATGTTTTGGGTTGTAACATGATGAAATGTGGAAAATTTCAAGGGCTATGAATACTTTTTCAGGACATTGTACCTTTCATAGCTGCACTATGTAATATATATCCACATATGTAATATATAGCCAGAAAAACAAATATTGTATTGTATTATCACTGTTTTGACTGCATGGTCTATCCATGGTCATTCCATCTTGGAACCCTTGCTCTTAGCATTCATCCATCCCATAGGGGTAATGGGTTTAGGCACAGTTATATTTCCACCGTGTGTCCCAGTGGTTGATTGTGGATCATTCTGTTTGCTTGGTTTTGTCCATTTTGCAATCCAGGCTATTGGCATCAATCCGTCCCATAGGGATATTGAGATAAGGCACAGCCTGACCTCCATCCTGGTGTCCTAATAGCTGGTAAGTGGTTATTGAGTGGGGTGTGCACTGTTTTTGTGTAACAAATTCTTCTTCATTGACTTTTGGTGCACTGGATTTTGTTAACACCTAAATGTTTATATGATTTTTTTTCACTGAAGCACCTTATTTCCTCGACTATGGATTGTTTATGTATTTTTTTTGTATTACTTGCACATATGTTTTAAATCACATATTTTTTATTTTTCACTTGATTGCATGATTATTATAATATTTGTTTCAATGGTAAAGAAACACCTCAAGTTTGGACATGTTCACCCGCTTCCAGTCCAGGCCATTTGTCAGCTTTTAGCGCTATCACACTTAGCAATTTTTATAATTTTTTGAGACAGATAGTGCTTTTTTTGTGCTAATTAACCACTTAAGACCTTGGGATCCCATGTCGTATAAGGTTGATACCACGATCTGCCAATTACTGTGAGTAGCTACAAAGAGATTTTTGTTCATTCATTTAAAAGTTTTTTTTAATCTCCTTTTTATCTTTATTTTAATTTTTTAGCTGTTTTAGAATTTTCAGCTAGATTAGTAAGAGACTAATGGATAAGCTATTCCCACACATTGAACTTTCCCTCATCCAAGATGGCCACTAGAGCTTCAGGGATTCTGGGAGCTCAGATGGGGCAGTACCATTTGTGTTTGTTAAGATATAAATTGCGGTGAGTCAGTACGCCGCTCATGCCCCAGGACGAAGTCTTCTGAGACGAAACGGCGTAGGGTGGCGGCGTGCTGATGTCTAGAACCGCATACTGTGTCCCGGAGTGAACGGGTTGTGCTAGCCGGCCGGCTATATATATTTACAAGCAAATTTTATCGACATTCTTGTAAGTGTGATTTTATTTCTGTTTAAATAAATTGCTATATGGGTAGCTATGTAGCTTCTTTTCTTCTCCATATTGGTTTCAATCAACACTGATTATCGGTCCACTGTGGGAGAAGTCTTGGCTCCTGGATATCCTGCCACGTAACCCCTTGGCTGGGGAGTTAGCCATCTGCTGTCAGAAGATGTCTAGTTGGGATCTTCTCCTCTGGTAAGGGGCAGTGTGATTGAAAGGTGGAGGTGTCTTGTCTATCCATGCACTTTTCTGAGGTTTTTGCATTTGATGTCACTATCTGCTTGAAGGGGAAGGATACACATTTGTCTACTATCAAACTACCATCAGATGCATATTTTGTGTTTTTTGTTTGAACAATAGACTTTTTACATTTGATCTATATGCCATTTGCAACTAACGGGATAAATTATCTCACTCATGGGTCATATTTGTTCCATAAAACTATATTTGTACTTTGTAACTATATCACCATAGTGTTCACATTAGTTGCGCAGCTTGTTTTTACTTTGTTCCTTTATAATAAATATCCCCCAAAAACATATATAATTTTTTTCCCCTCAGTTTAGGCCGATACGTATTCTTCTACCTATTTTTTGGTAAAAAAATCACAATAAGCGTTTATCGATTGGTTTGCGCAAAATTTATAGCGTTTACAAAATAGGGGATAGTTTTATTGCATTTTTATTATTATTATTTTTTTTTTTACTAATGGCGGCGATCAGTGATTTTTTTCGTGACTGCGACATTATGGCGGACACTTCGGACAATTTTTACACATTTTTGGGACCATTGTTATTTTCACAGCAAAAAATGCATTTAAAATGCGGAGGCCTAGATTCACGTAGGGTGGCGTAACTATGTGCGGGCGTAGTGTATCTTATTTATGCTATGCCGCCGCAACTTAGAGAGGCAAGTGCTGTATTCACAAAGCACTTGCGTCCTAAGTTACGGTGGCGTAGCATAAATGGGCCGGTGTAAGCGTGCGTATTTCAAAGTAGGCAGGTCGTGGGCGTGTTGCATTTAAATTAAGCGTGACCCCATGTAGATGCATGGCCGAACGAACGGCGCATGCTCAGTATCACGTCGTATTTACGCCCAAAGATACGCCGGCTCAATGCCTGTGACGTGAACGTAACCTACGCACAGCCCCATTCACGTACGACTTACGTAAACAACGTAAAAAGATACGCTTGTTCCGACGTCCATTCCTTGCATGGGCTGCGCCACCTAGACCAGCTTTATCTTTACGCCGGCGTATGTCTTACGTAAACGGCATAACTAATTGCGACGGGCCTACGTACATTCGTGAATCGGCGTATCTTGCTCATTTACATATTCAACACGGAAATCAACGGAAGCGCCACCTAGTGGCCAGCGTAAATATGCACACAAGATACGACGGCGTAGGAGACTTACGCCACTCGTGTCTTGGCAGAATTTATGTGTAACTGATTCTATGAATCAGGCGCATAGATACGACGGCGCCCATTCAGACTTCTGACGGCATATCTGGAGATACGCCGTCGTAAGTCTTTGAGAATCTGGGCCATTGTTTATTGTGAAAATGACAGTTGCAGTTTGGGAGTTAACCACAAAGGGGCGCTGAAGGGGTTATGTGTTCCCTGAAGTGTGTTTACAACTGTAGGGGGGTGTGGCTGTAGGTCTGACATCATTGATTGTGCGTCCCTATATTAGGGAACACACAATCGATGACAGCGCCACAGTGAAGAACGGGGAAGCCGTGTTTACACACGGCTCTCCCCGTTCTTCAGCTCCGGGGACCGATTGCGGGACTGTAGCGGCGATCGGGTCTGCGAGTCCCGCGGAGCTTCAGACCAGAATGCGGAAGCGCGCCACAGGTGCACGTCCGCGACCCACCACTGGGCTTTATACAATCATGTACAGGTACGTGATTGTACCCAGCGGTGCCATTCTGCCGACGTATATCGTCGTTAGGCGGTCCTTAAGTGGTTAATAACTGTTTTTTTCCTTTATTTTTTTGCTATATAAACAAGAAAAAAGACCAAAGATTTTGAAAAAGAGAATTTCTTTCTGTTATAACTTTTGCAAATAAATAACCTTTTTTCACAAATACAGGCCAAAATATGTTCTCCTACTTTTCTTTGGTAAAAATAACCCAAATTAGTGTATTTTTTTTAGTTAGTGGGAAAGTTATAGAGTCTACAAACTATGGTACATTTTTTTATATGAACATGAGAAGAGCCCTTTTCTCTCTAAAGTGGAAATAAAGTTCATAGCTCATGAATAGACAGTGTTACAAGAAGTTTTACAAGGAGTCTGTCTGTATCATCTTCCCAGACCATAAATTGAACACTTAGTAAAATAAACAAGATAAGGGGAGATTCTACAGATGATGTATGAGCTCACAGGAATTATCTTTGCATGAACGAAACAGGAGGGCTTATTCACAAATAGGCTATTGTATTGTGTATTTTAAATAATGTTTCTTTCCTATATCCTAACAATGTAATAGTTATCATACACTAAAACCCATAAATATATGTATAGATTATTAAGATAAAAGTTGCTAACATGGTATTCTATTAGTGAGATTGTCCATGAAAAACTGTTGGTTTCTTGTTAGAGTCATAAATTGGAGTTTCAAGGAATTTGCAACCTCAGCTAATGATGTGGGGTAAACTTTCCCAACCCGTATATTATAAGTAGGCGCCCGGTTGGTTAGGGATATTGACATATGATTGTCAGCCCTCACACAATTAATGGTGTCTACTAAGCTGAGTGCCAAAGGTCATGAAAATAACATTAGATGTAATTTCTTATACAACACTGCCCCTAGAGGGGAAAATAGTAATTATTCAAGATGATGTTAGACTTAGTTGTCATGGTAACATGTAAACTCCATCATAATATGACATCATTAATTACATAGTAATGGGACACATACACACTTTTGGGGTGGGATAAAAGTATCTACAGTACACAGAGAGTCCATATACTGGTACAGGTACAGTATATATGCAATAGACCCAGTGTTAATGGAATATAGGTATAGCAAGTTGAATAGAAAGTCCATATACTGAGAGAGCTCTCAGGATGGTTGGATCGCGCTATCTCTATAGAGGCTGAAGGAAGGAAAGCTGTCTTTCTCTCTCGGGCTGAAGGGGAGATCTTGAAAGGTGGAGAAATGTAGGAGGTTGAAAGAAGTCCTGTGGGACTCATAACTGAAGCTTCTCAAAATGACAGAACTCTTAAGTCCTGGTAAAGTATTATAGCTAGAATCAGGTAGGAGAGCCTAACGTTAGGCAGGTGTAGCGTATCGCATATACGCTACGCTGCCGTAAGTTAGAGAGGCAAGTGCTGTATTCACAAAGCACTTGCGTCCTAAGTTACGGCGGCGTATCGTAAATGTGCCAGCCTAAGCACGCCTAATTCAAATTGTGAATAGGTGGGCGTGTTTTATGCTAATGAATCGTGACCCCACGTGATCGACGTTTTTTACAAACCGTGCATTGGCGCCGCCGGTGGACATATCCCAGTGCGCATGCTCCAAATTACGCCGCAAAGACTTATTGGTTTTGACGTGAATGTAAATTACGGCCAGCCCCATTCACGGATGACTTACACAAACAACGTAAACATTTTAAAATTCGACGCGGGACCGACGTCCATACTTAACATGGGCTGGGCCAGCTTTTTGTTGGACTAACTTTACGCCTGAAAATGCCTTGCGTAAACGGCGTATCTTTACTGCAACGGGCAACCGTACGTTCGTGAATAGGCGTATCTCGCTGATTTATGCATTCTAGGCGTAAATCAGCGTACACGCCCCTAGCGGCTGGCCTAAATAGACAGCTAAGATACAACGGTGCCCGCTGTCATATCATAGCTAGATTTAAGTGTATCTCAATTTGAGAATACACTTAAATTTACGATGGCGCAGATTCATAGTTACGACGGCGTATCTACTGATACGCCGGCGTAAACCTCTCTGAATCTGGCTATTAATCTTTTTATGTGTACCTTTTTGGTAATTGAATTGTTTTTGTATATACAAAAGCCATTTTAATATATATGTAGCACTACCCCCGAAGGAGCTGCTGGTTTGATTTGGGTGGCATGTTACCTCTGTTTCTCCGCCGCCTAGTGTACTGGATGAAAGCTGTAATAAAGTCAATGTCCACACTGTAGGTATCTTTTCTTGTGCTTTATTACCCAACGGGGTAAAAATGATAAAAGTAGTAGTAGGTAAGATAATAGAAGAAGTGGTAGGTAATGGATTCAGGCGCATAGCAGGGTTTCAGAAGCAGTCCTGCTTCCAACGAAAACTTGCGTTGCCACTCTAGCCAGAGTGGGTATAGTGCATCTGGATAGGCCGCTCTCACCAGTCTAGCAGCCAGAGCGTCACTCAGAACTTTAGGAAAGTCTCTGTCCCAGACCTTCCCAAAGAGCAGAGATGTTCTCGGTCCAAAATCTTTCTTAACACTGGATTAAGCACCCGGATCTCCCTTGAACAGCTTGTTTAATTTCCAAATACTGATAGGCGACCCTCGTCAAGCCTTTCAGAAACAATGTGTCCTCTGATAAAGCAGTAGGCCTCGTGCTCGGTATTTCCCAGACAGGTTTTCCCTCAATCGTCTTCCTCCCATAGGACGGACAGCACCGTCTCAGTCCTGAGCGCCAACTTGAATCCATTTTAAACAGTACAGTAAGAGCAAGAGAGGAAATTAGAAGATAAAACATTTAAAAATTACATATCGGTACAATTTACACTAAGACTCCTAGCCATCTAGTCTGTACCATTCTCCGACAGTCTTGATAGAAGATCAACAGGACCTGAAAAACATAAATAGAAAACACACACAATATTGACATATCTACATTCCCTAGGGGTGAATGAAGTTGCACCTTCTTACAGTAAAGACGAAACCTCCTTCCTCTCTTCAGGAGCATTCAAGTGTTAGGCTGTTGTGGAAGGCTAGAGACAAAAAAAAAACAAAGTCTCTTCAGCAAAAAGTTGCAGAACACTGCCGCCTAGTGGCCGTGTCCCCGATCAAGAATGTGCACCACCGTCTCTAAATGAACATAGAAACATTTTGTAGAGAAAATCTTCCTTCTTCTTTTTCTTGACCACAAAGTTCTCAGGAAACCCTAATCTAACTGACTAGGCATTTGTTTCCCCCAGAGTCAAACACAATTCAGTAGATATGTGCATTCCAGTTCGTACGAATGTTATTTTCGTCCGAAAATGTTCATTTTCGTACCCGCAGAATAATGTGTACATACGAAAAAATTTAAGCACCAAAATACGAAAACGACGGGATAACGTATGAGTCGCATAACGAACAACCGCAAATACGAACGAACGATCCGACGAAAATACGACAAAACGAAAACGGCAAAAGAACGAATATGACATCTATAACAAAAGACTTGCATTCTTTATTTTGTTTGAATCCTTGTTCTGTTCGTATTTTGATTTTCAGTCGTATGTTCATATGACATCTAACAAAAGATTTTCATTCTGTATTTTGTTTGATTCCTTTTTCTGTTTGTATGTTCATATGACATCTTATAACAAAAGATTTGTATTCTGTATTCTGAATTCCTTCTTTCTGTTTGTAATTTGGTTTCAAAATACAGAATGCAAATCTTTTGTTAAAAGATGTAATTTTTGTTTTTTTGAATGAGCAGTGAGTGTAGTTAGTTAGTGAAGCAGCTTCTCTTTTGTGCTGAGTAGTACAGTAGTACAGTAAAGCCAAATAAACTTTTCTGTGGATTTTCTTCTGAAGGGAGATCAGTTGGCCAGACTTTTGAACCTGGAACCCAAAAATGGTTTTCTGATGGAGTTTAAAAACGAACGAATGTTCGGTAAAACGATCGTTTTTATGTTTGTTGTTAAAAAAGTCTGACCAAGTGTATGGGGCTTAACAATAGTTAATATGGATGAGCCGCGTGTTGAAAGTTCTGCGAATCCCGCAATATATTTACGAAAGTACAAAATGATGAAAATTCACGAACATTATTGTCTAACAAGTAACGAACATGAATTAAACAGAATAACGAACCATCCCGCATGTACGAAAATAAAACGGTAACCAAAATACGAAACGATCGGAATACGAAAAAATCGCGTCGTACGAAAAACGAACGGGAACGAACAGGAAAACGGGCGTCTTACGAAAAACGAACGGGAACGAACCTACGGAACGATACGAAACAGAACAAAAAAAACGAAAAAAAAATTCTGTGCACATGTCTACAATTCAGCAAATGTGGGGAAGAAAAATGAAAAAAATTGTTCCTGTTTGAGACTTCTTGAAGAAGGAAAAAAAATATTGAGCAAGTACTGTAGGTGAGTCCCACCAATCCTATTCTCTTGTCTCACAGGTAGAACCTGGGATCAGGCAGGGCGAGGATGTTCCCTTGATCATCAAGTGTAGTGATCAAGTAGACCCGGTCAACCTTTCCGGGACTTTTAATGACCACCCGATCACTGTATATGTGCCAGCATAGCTCCATGACTCTAGGCAACCTTCAAGCGGTCATGAACATGAGCAAAAGAAAAGTCAACACCGCAGAAAGGCTTGTCTATCTTCAAATAGTCCCAAACGGTTTCTCGGCAACATTCCTCTCTATTCTTTTCGATCTCCTTCATGAGATCATCGGGCACATAAGGGAACTCCCATCCATAGTCAAGGGCTGTAATTGGCGCCTGTCGCCATATTGTGTTCCACGCTGGAAAGCATACGGCGACCGTGCGATGACATCATCGCCTGGCGCCGCATGCGTTCCAGCTTGGAACGCGGAAGTCATGAGCATAATCAACGCTCATTCGGCACACATGCCTCTCACCTATAAACAGAACAGCGTGTAATACACAAGCTGTTCTATTATTGTCAGCCGTAGCCGGCCACGCTACAGAACTATTGGTACCATCAATCGCAACCTGGAAACCATGCCACACTGGATCCCTACTACAATCAAGCTAATGCCCTAGCTGGATCCACGCTGTCATGCATACTGCCATTGCCGGGACACCCTAAAGATATCTTTCTCCAGGAGACCCTACACTACAGAAATCCTAACGCTGCTACTAGCCTACTGGGAAACATTCAGCGCTACAAATGGATAAGTACTATTACTACCCTAGAACAAATCAATTCTTATATACCCTTTACAAAGTTCTGTAATTGTATCTGGTATAATTAATAGCATCCTGCTGCTTCAGTTTACTTAGTGGGCCTTCTGCTGACAGTTCTGCAATATCTTAAAGGGACATACACTCTGAAACCATCTGGGCTATATTTGCCTCTCTCATGAAAATCCTAGTTGCATACAGTATTCTCATATGCTACGTGCTTGACATGTGTTGTTAAATATATATGGGCTTGCGCCCTTAAGTCCTGAACATGTTCGCTCTAATTTTTCAAGCTATGGGTTGAAGGTATTTGATACCTGCTCCCTTAGTAGCCCAATACATTCCTTAATGTAAAGTGATATGATGTAGAGAACCCCCAAACTCCTGTTCTGTGATTGGAGTGATGCCTGGGGTCCAGTACTGATAATCACTTGCATAGAGAAGTGCATTGGAATCTTTAATGCAGTTGTGCTCACTCACGTTTATTGTAATCTTTCAACACTAGGGGTTGTAGGCATGTTGTAATACATCCACCCTTAGTAGCTCAACACATTCCTATATGTGAGGGAGATGAAATAATGAACCCCCAAACACCTTTTCTCTGATTGGAGTGACGCCTGGGGTCCAGTACTGAAATTTCACATAGCATAAAGGGGTGCATTGAATTCTTTCCTTAACCGCAGTTGTGGTTCACTTCTGTTCACCATAGTTTGTGACAGAATAATGGAACCTTATCATGAACCCAGCGGAACTTGCTAATCATGTTGTCACCCTTACTCAAAAGGTAGACGCTCTTGCTCAAACTGTACAAACTCTTCAAGTGGGGAATCAAACACGGCAAGATTTAGTTGCGCAAAATCAAAATGTGCCTCGTTTTCCTCCTGAAAGGTCAATCCACCTGTACCCTATACTGGTGATCGAAAGACCTATAGAGAATTCATTAATGCTTGAAAATTAATGCTTGAATTACGCCCTTGCACCTCCCCCAGTGATAGGATTAAGGTGCTTACCCTTATATCCTATTTTAGTGGAGAACCACGTGCTAGAAAAAGAGGATCCGATCTTAAATTCTTGTCCACAATTTTTGGCAACTTTGTCCTTGCTTTATGATGACTTCAATAAGCAACTTACTGCTGAAAATGCTATTAGAAATCTCAAACAAGGTAGACGCCCAGTTGAGGACTTTAAAGCGGAATTTCAGAGGTGGGCTCTTGAGACCATAACCAATTTCGCCTTGGCCTTTCTGAACCACTCAAGGATGAGTTGGCTAAGGACACCATACAACGTTCTATCACTATAGATGTAGGTTAAAAAAGAGACGAGCTGAACGTCAATCAAGTTCCACAGCACCTGTCCCTACACCTCAAAAATTGAGTCTGACCTCTTTTGAAAAAAAAAATGGACATTGGCACTGTGCGTGCTCCACTCTCATCATCTGAGAGGGCCCGTCGCTGCTCATTGAATCTTTGCCTTTATTGTGCCTCATCAGATCATGCAATTCCCTCTTGTCCTCTTGTAAAAAAAGAAAAAGGAAGAACGTAAGCCAATACACCTTTATAAATTGACACGTTTTGTTTCCAAGCACACCCCTTACATTTTTCTACTTCCTATTTTACAGTGGGACCATGTTAGAAGTCCTGTTAAAGCTATGTTGGATACAGGCGCTTGTGGTAACTTTATTGATTCAGCCCTAGTTTCCTCAGAAAAAATCCCACACCTTAAGAAATCATCTCCTCTTTCCATGAGTTTTATTAATGGAACAACATCTGCATCAGAGCCTATCTTATACCAAACTCAACCTATATTGACAACTTGTGGTGATAATCATAGTGAATTCATGTCTTATGACGTTATTCCATCTCCTCTCTTCCCTGTTGTATTGGGTCTACCATGGCTTAAGCTGCATATGCCTTTTGTTCTCTGGGATCAAGGAACTGAAGTTCTGCATTCTCCTTACTGTAAAAAGACTTGTTATCAAATTGCTCCTCTGCTTCATCTTGCTCCACAGCAGATACCATCCCAGTATCATAAATTTACTGATGTATTCCGTGAGAAGAATGCGCAGACATTGCCTCCTCATAAGATATACGACTGTCCTATCAAATTTTTACCAAGTAGCCCTATACCCAGGGCTGTCTTAATGAGAGGGCACCCCTGGGCACTGCCCAGGGGCCCCAGCTGCATGGGGGGGCCCTGCACTTTCCCCAAAGCAGCTGGTCCTTGAGCCCACTCTGCCCTGAAATTGGGGCCCCCTTGATGGCACTGAGAGTGATAGGGGATATCTGGGGTGTAGAGGGGTCAGAGTGCTGGGGAGGCATCGTTCTAGCAGATATATTATATGCACAGGACAGCTTTGTTACTTTATGTATGTAGTATTTTCCCACTGTTTCTTTGCTGTACAGAATGATTGTTCATGTAGTTAATGCGGAGCTCCACCTAAAAGGTGCCTCCTACCTACTTGATGTCTGTTTACCTGCACTGTCTCCATTGTAGGGGCTCCAGAGCATTACTTTACCAGGGGCCAATGATGCTATTAAGACGACCCTGCCTATATCTACGGGCAGGATTTACTCTCTTTCCCAACCTGAACTTCAACATTTAAATACAGTTTTACAGGACAACCTAAAAAAGGGTTTTTATTAAACCCTCCACTTCTCCTGCCAGTGCTGGAATGTTTTTTGTCAGGAACAAAGATGCTAGTTTCAGACCTATAATGGACTATCGCGCCTTGAATAAAGTCACAGTGAAGAATCAATACCCTCTTCCACTCATCTTCCACTCATTCCCGAATTGATTGAAGGATTGCAGGCTTCAACTATATTCACTAAACTTGATCTCAGAGGCGTTTACAATTTGATTTGTATTAAATCCGGCGATGAATGGAAGACTGCCTTTTGCACACGTTATGGACTTTTCGAATATACTGTCATGCCTTTCGGCTTGTGCAATGCTCCGGCAACTTTCCAAAGCTTTGTGAATGATCTTCTAGACATATGTGTAGTTGTGTACCTTGATGACATACTTTTTTACTCAGACGATTTAATGCAACATCGAAAACATGTCAGATGGGAGGAAAATTAGTCATTTTCCTCATTTTCCTCCCATCTCCTGCTGGAGTGGGAGGTTATTTTGGTATCTAATTTCTCTTTAATTTATACCCTTGATTGAAATGCCTTCCTCATCTACACTGAGTTAATTCACTAGGAATGCTGTGATACTTTATACCCAGCCTTGGTTGCTGACATCTTTTGGTGGATACTTTTGTTATCCCACACACCCCCCATGGTTCTGGAGCTCTCTGGGAGTGGGGGAGCCCGATGGGCATTGAATATATCGCCTGGCTTGGCCGTCCTGGTTCCGGTACACACACAAGCTCCCTGGGGATGATCTAGGCGCTCCATGCTTGGGAGAGGAAAAGTCTCACTGCTAATGCTCCCTGAAGAAGGATGTATTACTAAAAAGCATCTGAAACACGTTGGAAACGACCATCCATACCCTTAGTTTTGCCCTGGGGTACATGATGATCCTTTAGCAGCAATTTTTCTAAATTATAATTTTTTCACTTTTAATGTTGTTATACTGTGAAGTATTTATGTTTTGATTATTTGTAATAAATCTTTGTATTTTTATGACCTAGTTGTCACCAACACTTTTTTGGTTGCCCTAAACGTCTCACCTAATTTAGAGGTATCCATTTTTTGCATTGACATAGGGATGTTGGCAACATCATGCCCTCATACATGAGCCAAATCTTTTCACTGGTCAAAACAGCTTGGTCTCAGCATAGGAGAAAAGATGTGGATGGATCCAGCAGAGTGGTAAGTAATCCGATCAGATATGAAAAAAAACAGAAAACACGATCTCAGTGTAGACTGTTTGTATTTTATTCCAAGGGTAAAAAAGTTCACTATACAGCAAAAATCCTGGACTGGACAATAGACACAGGGAAACCCACTGGAGGACTGCCGTCTGGTAAAGCAAATCAGATTAAAACCATAAAAAGCATGGCATGTAGCCGTGGTGTACAGCCGCAAACGGCAATGGCAAACGGCAATCGTCAGCGGTGGCAAAGTCCAACTGGACGTAACGTGTGTACGGGGGAGGAGCTTTGTGATGTCACCCGCGTCCTTTCATTGCCGTTTGCGGCTGTACACCACGGCTACATGCCATGCTTTTTTATGGTTTTAATCTCATTCGCTATACCAGACAGTAGGCCTCCAGTGGATTTCCCTGTGTCTACACTGAGATTGTGTTTTCTGTTGTTTTTTCATATCTGATTGGATTACTTACCACTCTGCTGGATCCATCCGCATCTTCTCTCCTATGCTGAGACCAAGCTGTTTTGACCAGTTGATAATGCTAATGGCCCATCCCATCTGATCGGATTACATACCACTCTGCTGGATCCATCCGCGTCTTCTCTCCTATGGTGAGACCAAGCTGTTTTGACCAGTTGTTAACGCAAATGGTCCATCCCATCTGGTAAGGAAGCATTTCTCTTGTTCGTGGAGGTTACATCACTTTCGTTTGAAGAGTTTTCGCTATATCACTGGGTGTAATCTTCAGTTATTTTTATATGGACTTTCATTGCGCTGCACTTACATATTTTTTTCATTTGCCTCAGTAAAATTTGCCTGGTCAAATGCTGCCCAGACAGCTTTCGAACAATTAAAACATTGTTTTACTACTGCTCCAATTCTCCAGCTTCCCAATTCTAATTATCATTTCGTATTGGAAGTTGATGCTTCACAAACTGCCCTAGGGGCAATACTTTCTCAACGTTCTGCTTCCGATTTACCACTTCATCCTGTTGCATTTTTTTCAAAGACTTTAAATCCAGCTGAATGTAATTACCCTATTGGTGAAAAAGAGCCTTAGAGAACTGGCGGCACTTACTAGAAGGATCAACAAACCCAATAATGATTTATACTGATTATCGTAATTTACAATATCTCAAGTCCAACAAAACTCTTTCTTCTAGATAAGTATGCTGGAGTCTCTTTTTTGATAGATTACATTTTTTTATTACCTACAGGCCAGGTGCAAAAAATGGTAAAGCATATTCTCTTTCTAGACTCTAAGAACCCACTGAAGAACTTCCCTCTCCATCCCTTCTCATTCCTTCTCATGAGTTCATGCTTGCTAATCTTAATTTAAAACGGTTACTTAAACAAAGTTTGAATACACAAGATACTACCATTCCTAAGGGCCTAACGCAAGATGAAGAAGGTTTTTTTTACAAGCATACTCAACTCTATATTCCTCCTTCTATGGTTATCCACATATTAAAGGGTCTGCATGATGCTCCCCTAGATGGTCATCCTGGAATAGAAAAAACGATTGATCTCATCCAATGTTATTTCTGGTGGCCCAATATGGCCCAAGATTACGTATCCACCTGTGAGGTCTGTATAAGATCTAAGCATGAGAGAAGACCACCCTATGGCTTGCTAATGTCTTTGTCATGAATATGTAGTATGTCTGGCAGCTTACCTTTCTCTTCATGTGTTCATTAGAGGCCAGACTCTCTTATCTGGCTGCCTTTACCATCTCTCCTCCCTGTATGGATCCACCCCAGGCCATCCCAGGAACTCTATATTAACCAGTTCACTGCAGGTCTGCTTTGCTGATCAACGTTGTTTGTTAGCATTGTGTTTCTGCTTGCCGTGTGCTACATTATTTCTGTGTACTGATTTTGGCTTGTCTCCAAATACTCCTGTTTTCCTGTGCCTCCGACCCTTGGCCTGTCCCTTGGTTATCCTCGTCTGCCTGTTGCCCCGACCTTGGCTTATCCCTCACTTTCTCTGTGTCCTGAGTGGCTGCTTCCCTTCTCTCACTACGGATCATGACCTAGGGGACTCCAGGGGTCGCGACCTGGATCCAGTTGCAGCGAAAGCCATCCTCACCACTAGAGGCTCTGGTGAATACCAGCTTGATCTTAGATTTTGCGCCCTGGGAAATCTTGGGCTCAAGCTTCCTGTAGGGTCCCTGTTTGTGCCCCAGTAAACCTCTTCTCCATATCCTCTCTGTGGTCCATCCACAGCAGTCTGCTATAGGGTTCACTACCTTATGGTGCACCCCTGACTCCAACGGGGTGCACTTGTCATCTGGCCACAGGTGATCTGACAGTTTGATCAGCCATGAACCCGGCCGACGTGCCGCTTTCTGCAGACGATCCATTGCAGGGCATAGTCCGCAGACTTGAGACTCAAGAATCAAATCAGACTCAAGTGATGCGATTCCTTCAGGATCTGGTTTCTCGTTTCGAGCAGCTCCAGACCTCTTTGGGAACCCCGAATCAGCAACCTCAGGTACAACCAGCGGCTGCGCCTATCGCACCAGAGTTGCATTCACTAAAACTACAACCTCCATTCCATTTTTCTAGGGACTCCAAGGCCTGCAGGGGGTTTCTTAGCCAATGCACCATTCATTTTCAGCTTCAGCCTCAAAACTTCCTGTCTGATCGGACAAAGGTAGCCTATATAATTTCCCTCCTTTCCGGTGAAGCTTTAGCCTGGACTTCCCCCCTGTGGGAGAAGAATGATCAGGTGGTTTCCAGCCTGTCTGACTTCCTGAAGCTCCTTCGTAATATCTTCGAGGAGCCGGCTCGGGTTTCTTCAGCGGCTATTGCTCTTGTACGTCTCCGCCAAAAATCTTGTTCTGTGTGACAATATGCTCTTCAGTTCTGTATCCTCTCAGCTGAATTGAGCTGGAACAATTGGGCCCTGGTCACTACCTTTTTACATGGCCACTCTGACCGAGTGAAAGACGAATTAGCGGGAAGAACCATCCCCGCCAGTCTGGACGATGTAATTTCCTTGTCCAATCAGATCGATATTTGTTTTAAGGAGATGTCAATAGAAAAAAAGACGATAACACTCCCTAGGCCCTAGCCAGTCTGAGCTCACTTCGTCCCGTGGAGCATCCTCTGCCTGCTGAGGAACCTATGCAGCTGGGCCGGACCAGACTAACCCCCGAAGAACGTGCTAATCGCAGAAACATCACCTTCCTGTCTTCTTTTTCCGGTGTTCCTTCATGTAGGCACTTCTCCTCAATAGACCCTTGCATATCTGGATTCCGGGGCTGCCGGCAATTTTATGGACTGAAGAACTGCTTCTTCTATGAAGCTTACCCTTTCACCCCTCACTACGCCATTGGTAGTCTCGGCAATTGATGGCACTGTCCTCCCAGGGGGCCCTATTCGCTTCCATATGCTGCCTATTAGGATGTCGGTAGGAATTCTCCACCAGGAGTGGATATCCTTTCTCATTCTACCCAAAGCCTCTACCCCCATTGTTTTGGGCCTTCCTTGACTACAGCTCCACTCTCCCCATGTGGACTGGGTCTCTGGGCAATCCTGGCTTGGGGTCCCTCATGTTTCTCCTCATGTCTTCTCAAGGTGGTTCCCAAGGAGAGACTTCCGGTTGCTACCACATCTGTATCTTCTGATCTTCCCGCTGCATACAGCGATTACCGGGATATGTTCTGTAAGAAATCAGCTGAGGTGCTTTCTCCCTTTTGACTGTGCCATTGACCTTGTCCCCGGAGCAACTCTGCCCAGGGGTCGTACCTACCCTTTGTCCATCCCAGAGACCCAGGCCATGTCGGAGTATGTCGCAGAGAATCTTGAGAGAGGTTTTATCCGGAAGTCCTCATCGCCTGCAGGAGCAGGGTTCTTTTTCATTGCCAAAAAGGATGGTACCTTGAGACCCTGCATCGACTATTAAGGTTTAAATGCTGTTACTATTAAAAATCAATACCCCTTACCCTTAATATCTGAGCTATTCGATAGGTTGAAGGGTGCCTTCTTTTTTTACCAAGTTGGATCTCAGGGGCGCGTACAACCTAATTCGAATACGAGAGGGCGACGAATGGAAGACTGCATTTAACACTTGAGATGGCCTGTATGCCTTTTGTGTTGTGTAATGCCCCAGCTGTGCCCCAGCTGTGTTTCAAAACTTTGTCAATGAAATCTTCAGGGACCTGCTGTATCAGTTTGTTGTCATCTATCTGGATGACATTCTTATCTTTTCGGAAAATCTGCTCGTCCGCAGAAACCATGTCCGCACTGTACTTCAGCGCCTTAGAGAGAATAATCTCTATGCCAAGCTGGAGAATGTTCTGAGGTCCTATTTCTGGGATTCTTTGTCTCAAGTTTGGGTCTTCGTATGGATCCCTGGAAGGTCTTGGCCATTACCAACTGGCCTCTTCCTGCTAGCTTCAAGGCCACACAGCACTTTCTTGGCTTCACAAATTATTATAGGCAGTTCATGAGGAATTTACTCTTCCATTGCCGCGCCTATTATCGCTTTGACCAAGAAAAGGGGGCTAAGCCAAAGACTGGCCTCCCGAAGCTGTCTCTGCGTTTTATGACCTGAAACAGGCCTTTTTTTCTGGACCTCTCTTGAGGAGACCCAATCCTGGGGATGCATTCTTTATTGAAGTGGACGCTTCTTCAATAGGGGTGGGAGCTGTGCTTCTTCAACTCTTTTGCCGCGTACACACGATCATTTTTCGGGTTGTAAACATTTGCACTTTTTTATGTCAATCAAAACGATCGTTTGTAGGCTTCAAACCTTTTTTCGGGTTCTGAAAAACGACCAAAAATGTTCCCAGGCAGAGAGAAATTATGCCATTGGCGACCGGGAACTTCTAGCAATCAAACTGGCGTTAGAAGAGTGGTGTCATCTTTTGGAGGGTTCCCCTCACTCCATCTTCACCGATCACAAGAATTTTTAGTACCTACAGAATGCTAAACGTCTGAATCCCAGACAGGCCAGGTGGAGTTTCTTCTTTTCCCGTTTCAATTTCACAATTACGTACAAACCTGGTTCCTGCAACGGTCAGGCTGATGCTCTCTCTATGTCCTTTGACACTTTGGATGAGGAGTCCACTCCTGAACCTGAGCCAATCATCCCAACCTCATGCATTGTTGCCCATTCTACCACCCTGGTAAGACCTTTGTCCCCACTGAACTAAGAGCTAAGGAGCTAAGAGCGGCGCATATTTAGATTGGCGTAATGCATCTCTGTTACGTTACGCCGGCTCAATTTTGTGATGTAAGTACCGTATCCACAGAGTATTTGCGCCCAAATTTGTGCCAGCGTAATGTCAATTCCGAGGCGTAGGACGGGGTAATTGAAAGTGGGAAGGAAGTGGGCGTGCTCCATTGAAATGAGCCTTTACCCCATACAAATGAAGGGCCAGCCGTACTGCGCATGCGCGCATGATTATGCATCTCATTCGGCATGCTCAGAACTCGGCCCAGCGCAATCAGTGAGATAGGAACTAGGCCCAGCGTACTTAGTGAGATACGCCCTGTGTATAAATAGGCCCAGACAAACGCCCTTCCATTGCAAAAGTACATCCATGTGTTTCCCTTCCTGAAGCAAGGTGCTTTTGTTCTGTTGTTTGTGGCTGTTTGTTGGTTAGTGTAGTAGTGTTATAGTAAAGATTTATTGGAGTAGGAGATTGTATTAGCTGGGTTTTTTTTCTGAGTGTTTTTGTGTTTGTTTGTTTTTTCTATGTGTGTTTTTTGGAGTCTGTATTAGCTGTCTGTTTGTGCTGTTTGATTTTGGTGTCTTGCTTGTGCTGTTTGATTTTGGTGTCTGGTTTTTGCTGTCTGATTTTTGTGTCTGTTTGTTCTGTGTGTTTTTGTGTCTGTGTGTGCTGTGTGTTTTTGTGTCTGTTTGTTCCGTCTGATTTTTGTGTCTGTTTGGTGCTGACTGTTTGGTGGTGATATGGCACTAAAGAGGAGAAAGCTCAACTTCTCTGTTTGGGAGAAGCAAATACTTGCTAGGGCCATCACCCGTCATGGGTAATTTTTGCATGGCCCTGAGAGCCGGGACATCACCCCGGCCAGGAAGAAGGAGATCCTCCAGGAGATTACTGATGAGATCAATGCGGGGGGGGAGACGAGGACCCCCAGTGGGATCGCAAAGAAGATCAATGATCTGAGGAGCCTGGTCCATGATAAGCTGGCCAAGGTTACAGCACATGCCAGGGGTACAGGCCGAAGTGATGACTCACAGGTTTTTAGAAAAGGGATATTCTGCTGATGTTTTAAAGGAAAAGGTTACTGAAGTAGAGAAACTTGATAGAAATATCCTACTTGCAGAAAAACCAGCTGCCAGTGGAGGACAGGATACCTATGCCTGGCCCTTTATTACGGGTTTCTCTGATCAGCATTTTCTGATCAAGAAGCTTGTAAAGAAGCACTGGCACCTCATCAAGGACGACACGGTCCTTGGACCTATTCTTCCTGAGAGACCCATGGTTGTCTTTAGGGGAGTTCCCTCCCTGAAGAATTCTCTGGCTCCCAGTGCATGTGACCCCCCTAGCAATACACCAATGTTCTTTCAGAACTTGGTAGGATACTACAAATGTAAAAAATGTCCGGTCTGTACCATCAATAAAATTAAAGACCGAAAAATCACTAAATTTACTGTACATCCAATAGTACCTCACAGGTTTTTGATATCAAGTCTTTTATCACCTGTTCGACAACTCATGTAGTCTATCTTTTAATCTGTCCCTGTGGGCTTCAATACATAGGGTGTACCATTAGACCTCTCCATGTAAGATTAAACGAACATATAAATAATATCCGAAAGGGGTTATAAAGAACACTCTGTATCGAGACATTACAGGGAGGTCCACCATAGAGACCCGACAGGCACCTCCTTCGTGGCTATTGACAAGCTTCAGTGCCATTGGAGAGGTGGCTCAAAAAAGAGAGCCATATCCAAACTAGAAATGAGTTGGATTTATAGGGTTAAGTGTCTCAAGCCATTGGGCTTGAATATTGACATTGAAATCAATGCCTTTATTGACAACTCATGATCTTAGGATGTATACTGTTCTGTACAACTGAAGTCAGGTCCACAGGATCTCAGGGGTGATTATGGTCAAGTGCTTATTGCATTGCCTTGTGTGCATTTGCAGAAAAAAAAACATTTTTTTGATGTCTCATGTTGAGATTTTAATCAACTATTTTAATTTTTGCGTTTTTTAGTGTACATTCACCAGTGATTTTTGGTTTTATGTACCATCATCATAGAGGTTATATAATTCCCTTTTCTTGTCCCATCAAGCGCCTCTATTTCCATTACATTAATCTAGATATGCAACCCTTGCGATATGTATCTCGTATACAATTTTTACATGAATATGTAGTCACAATCTTTTAATTGTGTTTCTTATCTATGAGATACCCTGGGGATCTGACGTCTGTTTCTCTGATTATTAATGTATCTCCATGATTTCATTTATTGGGTGATAATTAAATGAATATTGTCATATTGTTTTGGACCTATAGGTGGCACGGGAGATTCTTTCTCCCTTCATTGGTTGCGCGCATTATCCCTTCTGCCTAACAACATAATGCAAACAGTACGTCCACCCGGGAGGCGGGATCTGATGGTGAAGTGCCGTGATTGGCCCTTTGAATCAGACACCGCCCATACGAATGCCCCGAGCGAGGCTTGGCTCAGAGCCTGGTTCGTGGCTCCACAACAGGACAACAAGGCTTGGTTTGAGCCTGTTCCTATTACTGAGGTTGATGGGCGGGACCCAGTGGCGAGGCACCGTGACTGACTCTGCATACTGGACGCCACCCATACTGATACCCAGCGCGAGGTGCGGTTTCGAACCTCGTTCAGTGTCTATGAATGTGAGAATGAGGCTTGGTTAGCCTCTTCCTATATTAAGTGGTGATGTCGATGCATTGCCCGTGCCCTTTGAAAACGACAGATGTGTCGGAACTGGTCAGGGCGGAGTGACGCAGTGACATCATCACGCTCCCATGTGACCCCGGAAGCACGGGTGTTTCGCTTATTTTGAATTTTATACTTATGCCGGCTTTTTTATCTGTTTAACTGGCTCGTTTTACAACTTGCTTGTTTTTTATTGCTGTAATGCCCACAGCTTTACAATAAATACCCATTTTTGGAAAGGAGGTAATGCACATGTGGCCTATTATTTTTTCATATCCCCTATGATCCATGGACTGGCGTTCTGGGGACTAATCACTACCATCCCACGGGTTGTCTAAGGCCCCGTACACACGGCCGAGGAACTCGACGTGCTTGGCACGTCGAGTTCCTCGTCGAGTTTTGGGATGAAGCCGCCGAGGAGCTCGGCGGGCCGCCTTCTCCCATAGAACAACGAGAAAATAGAGAACATGTTCTCTATTTTCTCGTCGAGCTCCTCGGCGGCTCCATCGAGCCAAAACTGTACAGACGACAGAGTTTCTCGGCAGAATCCGGGTTTTGACCGAGTTTCTCGGTGAATTCTGCCGAGAAACTCTGTCGTGTGTACGGGGCCTCAGAGGAGGATTCTGTGTGGAGATACCGAGGAGTCCGGAGGCTGGAGGATCTCCCATAACCCCTGCAGAGGTTTATATCTGCAAACGTGAGTTTAGACCTTATATCTGAGGTCCAACATTCTGGTAAGGGTCCCCCCTTTTACTACTCTGTGTTGCACGGGAGAAGATTGTATCGCTGTGGTGGTGGATGACAGTTTCACTCTACATCTGCAGACACTTCTATCAGTGTTCACCTGGAGCTTTCATCTTTCCTCCCTTGATTGGACTAATCATTGATCTGCATTCTTGATCATTTCTTGTACATGTATGCCATCTGATATTGTTGTACCTACTGGCCGTTTCACCTTGGGACACTTTATGTTACATAATATCTAATATTTTTCCATTATTACCATACCTTTTGTGTGCTTGCACTTAGATGTCTCATGACATGATTAGTGGTAACATCTCCACTAGCAGACGCTTTGCAGTACAGGCCATCTGCTGTTAAATTGTTATTTACACATTTTTTTCACTCATGTGATATTAATGTTTTTTGTCACTATTTTGGTATCACTTAGCGCAACTATTATCTCTGTTCTCTGTTTTACTGGAGGGGGACCACCTTGCACCATCAGGTGGACTGATAAGGAGCGTGCAGTGGCCCAGTGCTTCCACAGCCAGCAAGTGGTGGGCCTGCCTGGCTTTGACTCCGATGAGGCCGTGAGGACAGGTACGTTTTTTTTTTCTATCTGGTGAGTAGCATGTGTGGGGGGGGAAGGGAATATGTGCCAAGTGTGTGGATCCTCCAACCTGTGTATGTTTTGTGTCATCCAGAGATGGCCAGGAGAGTGCTGGGCCATCTGGCCAGTCTGCTCCATCCCCCGGACATCAGGCTGCTGAAGAGCCCCAAGAAAGGCAGGAGTCCTCAGGGCAGGGGAGTGGCCACAACTCACCTCATGAGGAGGTTGAGGGGGAGGAGGATGAGGGGGGGTTAAGGAGGATCAGATGGACATTGCCAGTGAAATACTTCGGCTTTTGGATGAGGCTCCCCCTGTGGCTGGCAGCAGTCAGGCCTTCATCAGGGGTAGCCCCTCCCATTCCTCCCCCAACAGGGCTCCCCCCCAGGGGGCTCCCCTTCTCCCAGGCCACAAGCCACATCTGCAGGCAGGAAGGCCACCCAGAAGACCAGGGGGTGGCAAACTTTCTGCCTGCAAATCTGCGGAGGGACCAGGCCCGTCAGACCCACCATCTGGTTCAGGTCACCCGGACTTTGGCCCAGATGGAGGACAGCCTGTCCGCCATTAAGGAGTCGGTGAATGATGTGAGCACGAACTCGTTGGCTTATATAAATTGCTTTTGTGACCTGCAGACCGCCACAGCAGGCATGGCCCTGGAGGTGAATGCTCTTACCCAGGCTGTCCAGGCCAATACCCAGGCTGTCCAGGCCAATACAACAGCCCTCACTGTGGGCCTGAACAGAATAGCCGTGGCCTTGGAGGGCAGGCCAGCAGGTGGACAGACACCAGGGGAGGCTCCTCCTTCCCCTGCTTCCCCCCACCATGAGTCTCCCCTGAGGGGCCGCGGCCCAGGCGTAGCTCACGCCGACGTTAATTTGGGATGTGCTTTTGATTTAATTTTTTCTTTTTTTTTGGTGATTTGTACTGTGTTTATGATTGGTTTTATGTTTGTGAATGATGTATGAATGTGGGGGTGACATTCCTGCTGAAAAAGGGGTGTCACCGTAATTTGTGGTGGAGTAGGGATCCCCAGGACCAGGGAGAAGTGATCCCAGGTCCATGTGAAAGGTGTATGAATGTACAGTGACATAATTGGAGCCTTGGCGGGGCGTTGCTGCTCCCTAGTACCGTGCGGTGTACTTCGGTCTAATCCAATTCGATGTGGATGTGGGGTGTGTGTGCTAGGGACCACAGTGGTGTGCATGCATGCATTCTCATTGTGCCATGATTAATGTGTGTGTTTACTGTGCAAAGATGCCTTCTGCGAGGCGTCTCCTGGCTGCTCTTCCCTCAGAAGACGGGGGAACCCTCGGTTAGGGGGGGAATGTCTGGTTCGGGGGTCAGGTCCTCGCGTATGTCAATCTCCAGGCCCCTTCTCACTGCGAAGTTGTGCAGCATGAAACATGCACCGATGATCTGGCACACAAAGTTTGGGCAATACAACAGACTTATCCAGGCATCGGAAACGGGACTTCAGGAGGCCAAAGGTGCGTTCCACCACTGCACGGGTACGTATGTGTGCAGCATTGTATCTTTCCTCTCCTGGGGTTTGGGGGTTCTGGAATGGAGTCATGAGATGGGGTCCAAGTGCATATGCAGAGTCACCTGGAAGGGAAAAGACAGGAGGATGTTAGTCATGCATGTGCCCCTCATGATGTCTGCATCATGGGGGGGGACAGTCATGCCTGACACCCATGTCACTCACCAACCAGCCAGCTGTCCCCATACACGTTCTGTTCAAATTCTCTTGGGATGTTGCTTTGACGGTATATGTAGCTGTCATGGCTCGATCCTGGGTGTTTGGCACGGACATGCCATATGAGGTATTGGGCATCGGCTATCACCTGTACATTGATGGAATGCCAATGCTTCCGATTGCGGTACATGTGCTCTGTAAATGTGGCTGTAGTGACACATGTGTGCAATCAATGGCCCCCACGGTGCGTGGGAATCTGGCAATTCTGTAGAAATCTGTCATTGCCTTCATCCGCAGGTCCTCCTGGGTGGGTTTGATGATTTGGTTGGCCATGCGTCTGAGGATTGCAGGGACAACCTGGTGCACACATCTGCTAATGGAGGATTGTGCCATCCCTGCCACCACTCCACTTGTGCGCTGAAAAGAGCCAGTGGCAAGAAAATGGAGTGTTGCTATGACCTTGACCAGTGGCTCCAGTGCATGTGAGCGGTTTGTTGGGCTGGTGATGTCATCCTGCAGGGTTCTGGTTAATTCCATGATGGCTTCAGGGCTGAATCTGAAGGTGCGATACACCTCAGAAGCAGGCATGCCAAAGACATCTAGGCGTGTGCGGTATATCCTCTCCTGTGCCCTCCTCCTCCGTTCCCTCTTCCTTCTGCGTGCCTCTAAAGTCACTAGTATAGCTATGAGCATGGATGCCCCTGGCATGCTGGCATATAGATTGTTGTCCTGCAAGTGTGTGTGCTCAGCTCGTCCTTAACGGTGTGTTGCTTTAGCTGACCTGCACACGTCTGGTGTAAAGTTAAGGCAGCTTTTATAAGGTGTAACTTTCCGCCAGGAAAACAGGAGATGCGCACACGGCGTAGCCTGCGCTACACAAGCATACTTTTGTGGATCGCCGTATCTCCCTCATTTGCATCTTTGCCTAGCAAAACAATGGTGCGTCTAGCGTATTTTGCGCTCCAAGATGCGCCGGTGTAATTGTTTTACGTCGGACTGAAAAAAAGGTTTTCAGGCGTATCTCGTTTTGAGGATACGGCGCATAGATACACACGGCGCATTTTTCAATTACGCCGCGCATCTCTAGATACGCCGGCAGAAGTGCTTTGTGAATCTGGCCCTAAGATACTTCGTTGGGGCAATAATTCCAAGGTGGCGGGCCACGCTGTATTCCTCTGGTCCTTCTTACTCATCAGTCGTCACTACTGGTGGCCTAATCTCCGCTCAGATGTCTAAGACTATGTCAAGGCTTGTCATTTTTGTTCTCAGTCTAAATCCTTCACACAAGTTCCTGCTGGTCTCCCCATGCCCTTGCCCATTCCTGAGGAGCCCTGGGCTCATATTGCAATGGATTTTATCACCGATCTCCCACTGTCTGAGGGTAATAGGGTTGTTTGGGTGGTATTCGATCGGTTCTCCAAAATGGCTCATTTTGTTCCTCTTCCTGGCCTTCCTTCTGCCCCTGCCTTGGTTCCCATTTTTTTTCGAGACATTTTCCGCCTCCATGGGGTTCATTGTCATATTGTTTCCGACAGGGGTGTTCAATTTATGTCTCGCTTCTGGAGAGCCTTTTGCAAATCCCTCAATATTGTCTTGGATTTTTCCTCTTCTTACCATCCTCAATCCAATGGACAGACTGAGAGGGTTAATCAGGAGTTAGAGGCTTATCTTCACACCTTAGTCTCTGCTCATCATGATGATTGGTCCTCTCCACTTCTGTGGGCGGAATTTTCTCATAACAATCATGTAAATACCAGTTTGCAGAGAACACCCTTTTTCTCAGTTTATGAAAGACATCCTCAACTTCCTCTTCCCATGACCTGTTCTCCGGATATTCCAGCTTTGGCCTCGGCTCAGGAGTCCTTCAATTCTATCTGGAGTGACGTTCATGATTCCCTTACTAGCTTACTGGGAAACATTCAGCGCTACAAACGGATAAGTACTATTACTACCCTAGAACTAATCAATTCTTATATACCCTTTACAACGTGCTGTAATTGGATCTGGTATAAATAATAGCATCCTGCTGCTTCAGTTTACTTAGTGGGCCGTCTGCTGCCAGCTCTGCAATATCTTAACCACTTCAGCCCCGGACCATTTTGCTGGTCAATGACCGGGCCACTTTTTGCGATTCAGCACTGCATCGTTTTAACTGAAAATTGCGCGGTTGTGTGACGTGGCTCTCAAACAAAATTGGAGTCCTTTTTTTACCACAAATAGAGCTTTCTTTTGGTGGTATTTGATCACCTCTGCGGTTTTTATTTTTTGCGCTATAAACAAAAAAAGAGCGACAATTTTGAAAAAAAAAAGAATATTTTTTACTTTTTGCGGTAATAAATATCCCCAAAAAATATATAATTTTTTTTTTTCCCACAGTTTAGGCAGATAAGTATTCTTCTACATATTTTTCATAAAAAAATTGCAATAAACGTTTATTGATTGGTTTGCGCAAAAGTTATAGCGTCTACAAAATAAGGGATAGTTTTATGGCATTTTTATTAATATATTTGTTTTACTAGTAATGGCGGCGATCACCGATTTTTATCGGTACTGCGACCTTATGGCGGACACTTCGGACACTTTTGACACATTTTTGGGACCACTGGCATTTTTATAGCGATTAGTGCTATAAAAATGCATTGATTACTGTGAACATACCACTGGCAGGGAAGGGGTTAACACTAGGGGGTTAATTATGTTCCCTAGGTGTGTTCTAACTGTAGGTGGGTTGGGACTGAATAGGGGAAATGACAGATCCCTGTTCATACATTGTATGAACAGACGAACAGTCATTTCTCCCCCTGACAGGTTTACACACACCTGTCAGGTGCACGTGCACGTGCGTCGGCACCATGGGCGAGCAGGGGGCATGCGTGCGCGCCTCCGGCGGCGCACACATGCCCCTAATGGCTGAAATGCGAAATGACGTATACCTACGTGATTTCGCGCAGCCGAGGCGACCTGTCGCCGTATAACTGCGGCGGCTGGTCGGCTAGTGGTTAAAGGGACATACACTCTGAAACCATCTGGTCTATGTAAAGTGATATGATGTAGAGAACCCCCAAACTCCTGTTCTCTAATTGGAGTGACGCCTGGGGTCCGGTACTGATAATCACTTGCATAGAGAAGTGCATTGGAATCTTTAATGCATTTGTGCTCACTCACATTTATTGTAATCTTGCAACGCTAGGGGTTGTAGGCATGTTGTAATACATCCACCCTTAGTAGATCAACGCATTCCTATATGTGAGAGAGATGATATAATGAACCCCCAAACTCCTTTTCTCTGATTGGAGTGACGCCTGGGGTCCAGTACTGAAATTTCACATAGCATAGAGGGGTGCATTGAATTCTTTCCTTAATCGCAGTTGTGGTTCACTCCCGTTCACCATAGTTTGTGACAAGGGCCACCTTCTTTATGATGATCCTTTGAAGACGAGCAAGCTTGGGTAGCGTGAGGGAGTGTCCCAGTCCCGGCATAATGCAGGTATCAGGAGACCCTTTCAAGACAGGCAATGTAGATGGAGGTACAGCAGTCTCTTTAATGGCAGTACCTTTCTTTACTGCAACCTCCCAGCTTGTTTGCAGGATATCCGCCCGTGGCGTAGTATCCCCAGAGTCCACAGCAATGGGAGGCCTTCATGTATCCCACCTTCTTAACCCAAAACAGGAGGGCACCATCGCCGTGCACGCGGTCTCCGTAGCGGCATCTGCTATCGAGACGAGCACAGTTCTCTCACTGGTATCACAGTCACTCACCGTGGGGGATACAATTGGCGTGGTGATTGAAGTCAAAGTAGCAGTAGTAGTAGTGGCAGTAGTTGCGGCGGGCCAGGGAGTAACTTCCTCTGCAGTCACAGTCCCTGTAACCCAGTCCACCCGATAAGTGTGTGGCGACTCTGTAGGCTGATCCACTTGAAAGAGGTACTCACCGCACCTTGTACATCGGATGAATGGCTGGATCCGGATCATTAGCTCTGTGCACCTGAGGCAAGACACGCCGAGTGCCTCCACACTGCCGCTTGTGTACAGCACAAACTGCCCCCTTTTCTTCATGCGAATTCCAGTGTCCATCAGGGAAGCTCTGGTGAGTACAGGAATTGGGTTAACTTCCGTGAGAGGCATGACAGGCCTCGGTCTCTCAAATGGCGTTGGATATGCGGACATACTTGCACAATATTCTCTCTAGAGTGGGCAAATCACACTTTGGCGCCAAACTCGCCTACGTCTCACGCAGGGGTGGGTAACTCCTTCCACTTTGAGTTATTTTCTGAGCACGCTGCTGGGACACGTTACTCCACTGCACATGCGCCCAGAACTTTTCAACACTTGGCCTTAACCCCTTCTTCACCAGCACAGTGACACCTTGATAATTTCAGACTCTCAATGGCAAAGTAAAATACTCAGTTCAGTTGCCAGAGTTAACAGATAATTCCAGACGAGCCCCCACGTGTAGCACTACCCCGAAGGAGCTGCTGGTTTGATTTGAGTGGCACGTTACCTCTGTTTCTCTGCCGTCCAGGGTACTGGATGAGAGCTGTAATAAAGTCAATGTCCACACTGTAGGTATCTTTTCTTGTGCTTTATTACCCAAGGGGGTAAAATGATAAAAGTAGTAGTAGGTAAGATGATAAAATAAGCGGTAGGTAATATATTCAGGTGCATAACAGGGTTTCCGAAGCAGTCCTGCTTCCAACGACAACTTGCGTCGCCACTCTAGCCAGAGTGGGTATAGTGCATCTGGATAGGCCGCTCTCACCGGACTAGCAGCCGGAGTGTCACTCTAAACTTTAGCAAAGTCTCTGCCACAGACCTTCCCAAAGAGTGGAGATGTTCTCGGTCCAAAATCCTTCTTAACACTGGATTAAGCACCGGGATCTCCCTTGAACTGCTTGTTTAATTTCCAAATACTGATAGGCGACCCCCGTCCAGCCTTTCAGAAACAATGTGTCCTTTGATGAAGCAGTAGGCCTCTCTCGAGATACCAGCCTCGTGCTCGATATTTCCCAGACAGGTTTTCCTTTAATCGGCTTCCTCCCTCGGGATGGACAGCACCGGACAGCTCTGCAGCCGCAGACTCAGTCTACACACTGAGCCTACAAGATAGATTACTTGCTCTGGACCAACACGGTCCTGGAGCCAGGAACACTGAAACACACACCCCGGCCAGGAGGGCCACACATGGGGGTGGTGGGACGACTGCCCAGGTGGAGGGCGGCAAAGATGACCCCAAACCAATGGCATCTGCCCCTAAATACCCCTCCCCAGCCTGCACAGCGAGGCGATCAACCCTCCTGATTGGCTGCCGAGGAGAAGTATCCACACTACCCTGACTCTACTGCTGCCACCTGTCGGTCTGGGGTGTGAGGCCCCCCAGACAGCGACAGTGGACACACAATACAACCAAAGCTGGTAAAGAGGCCCTAAAATGTAGTTAAATAAACATGGTCAGAGGCAACTAACTCTCTGTCCACCCTCTAAATCTACAGCAGCACCTGCTATGAAAGTAGCCAGGCACTACACAAATATTAAGAGACATACACAGTTTTGTCTGCCTTTAAAAAGCTAAAAGACAATTAGGTAGATTCAGGTAGGGGCGCGCAAATCTAAGGCGTCGTAGCCTAGCGTGTTTACACTACGCCGCCTTAAGTAAGAGAGGCAAGTACTGTATTCTCAAAGTACTTGCCTCCTTACTTAGGGCAGCGTAGCGTAAATGTGGTGGGCGTAAGGGCGAGTGGGGGCGTGTTTTATGGTAATGAGGCTTGACCTCACGTTTTTGATGTTTTTTCTGTACTGCGCATGCGCCGGGCGCCTACATTTCCCAGTGTGCATTGCGGCTAAGTACGCCGCACGGGCCTATTGATTTTGACGTGGACGTAAACAACGTAAATCCCAATTCGCGGACGACTTACGCAAACGACGTAAAACATTTAAATCTTTCGGCAGGAACTGCGGCCATACTTTAACATTGTTAT
This sequence comes from Rana temporaria, assembly GCF_905171775.1. Taxonomy (NCBI): domain Eukaryota; kingdom Metazoa; phylum Chordata; class Amphibia; order Anura; family Ranidae; genus Rana; species Rana temporaria. The sequence continues at coordinate 228,091,735 of NC_053493.1, forward strand.
TCCACCTAATAGATGGAATAACTTTTGGCCTGCTAATGCCTTACGGAAACGGCATAAATCGACTGCGGCGGCCGGGCGTACATTCGTGAATCGGCGTATCAACTCATTTACATATTCTACGCCGACCGCAATGGAAGCGCCACCTAGCAGCCATCCGAAAAATTGCAACCTAAGATAGGACGGCACAAGCCGTCTTATCTTACATATGTTTAAGCGTATCTCTGTTTGAACATACGCTTAAACATAAGTCGGCGTAGATTCTGAGTTAGGTCGGCTTATCTACTGATAAGCCGGCCTAACTCTTACCGAATCTACCTAATGATCTGTACAATGGTATTATTATGATAAATGTGTAAAATATATAATAGCTCAAAATTTAACATAAGTCTTGATTGGATTATTAAGCTGTGTACAGCTGTGCATAAAATTTTGTTTGTGCATCCTAGAGTGTAAGAAGAAGGTCTGTTTGTTTTGAGAAAGCATCACATTATAGTGTTAAATTAAACAACAGTTACCAAGTCTTAAATGTACAAGTATCATTCAAGAATTGAAATGTGGTATTTTGTAATAGAGCTTGTATAGAAAATGTGAATTATTTGAATTATCATTTATCTTTGATATATCTATTTATTTGTATTATCATGAAATATACCTGATATTAATTTGCACTGTATTTTTAGTTAATAAATATATACTTTTAAGCATATCATTTGTGTCACTTATCTCCCAAATAGCACAAATAAATAAACTTGAATTTCTTGTTGATATTTATGGAAATGGGTAAATCTCCCAAAACCAAGATTTGCCTAATTTCATAAATACAATACTGTTTTATTATTTCAGTATAAACATTCTGACAATTGTAAACATAAAATTCCAATAAATGTTCAGCGCTAGATAAAAGTGATATGATTGTGGCATCAAACATATATAAGCAATACAGTAATAAAATAGGGATATAATTATACTGATAAACAATGGACCACATAATAATGAGATCCAGGTATATATAGTTAAACTAAAAGTCCATATACTGGTACAGGTACAGTATATATGCAATAGACCCAGTGTTAATGCAATACAGGTATAGCAAGTTGAATAGAAAGTCCATATACTGAAAGAGTTAATTGAATACTGTAGTTTACAGTTGTACTATCAGCTCACAGGAGATCAAAGGAAATAAGGCGTAAACTGACATGCATCAATTATCACTCAGGTGCTAAAGGACATTTCCACAGTTGAGCCTTCACCCAAACAATGCACTCACCAGATGGAGAATAAGTACAAGCATCAATCATTGATCAGTATTCAAACGCATGGACACGGCGAATGGGGATACCAAATGTGTAAGGCCTCGTACACACGACAGAGATTCTCGGCAGAATTCACCGAGAAACTCGGTCAAAACCCAAAATTCTGCCGAGAATCTCTGTCGTCTGTACAGTTTTGGCTCGATGGAGCCGCCGAGGAACTCGACGAGAAAATAGAGAACATGTTCTCTATTTTCTCGTTGTCCTCGTTCTTCTATGGGAGAAGCCGGCCCGCCGAGCTCCTCGGCGGCTTCATCCCAAAACTCGACGAGGAACTCGACGTGCCAAGCACGTCGAGTTCCTCTGTCGTGTGTACGGGGCCTGAGAGGATTTTATAGTCTAGCTACATAGAGGGGTCTAAAATCCAAGAAACACAAGTGTTCTAGGTGCAAAAATTACACATTTAGGGCCGGATTCAGCAAGGATTTACGCCGGCGTATCTATAGATACGCCGCATAAATTCAAAGCTGCGCCGGCGTATCTTCTATCTGTCTCTTACACCGTCGTATCTTAGGGTGCATATTTACGCTGGCCGCTAGGTGGCGCTTCTGTCGTTTTCGGCGTAGAATATGCAAATGACCTAGATACGCCGATTCACAAATTTACGTACGCCCGGCGCTATTTTTTTACGTCGTTTACATTAGGCTTTTTCGGCGTAAGGTTGCTTCTGCTATTATGAGGCATATGCAATGTTAAGTATGGACCTCGTTCCCGCCTCGAATTTTGAATTTTTTACGTCGTTTGCGTAAGTCATTCGCGAATAGGGCTGGACGTAATTTACGTTCACGTCGAAAGCAATGACGATTTGCAGCGGAATTTCAAACATGTGCACTGGGATTCTTTCACGAACGGCGCATGCGCCGTTCGTAAAAAACGTAAAATACGCAGGGTCACCATTAATTTAAGTAAAACACGCCCACATCATCCCCATTTGAATTAGGCGGGCTTATGCCAGCCAACATACGTTACGCCGCCGTAACTTAGGGCGCAAGTTCTTTATGAATACGGAACTTGCGCCCTAATTTACAGCGGCGTAACGTATCAGAGATATGTTACGCCTGCACATCATTACGCTGGGCTACCTGAATCCAGCCCTTAATTTCCAGACTACCTATCACTTTTTTTTGAGGCCCTGGAGCATCAGGACTAGGGATGAGCCGAACATACCCGGGTTCGGTTCGCATCAGAACGTTCGAACAGACCGCGGGTTCGCGCGAACATTTAGAACCCCATTGAAGTCTATGGGACTCGAACGTTCGAATTCAAAAACGATCATTTTAAAGACCAATATTCAATTTAATGTTGGTAAACGTCTTTCAGAACCCGGGTCTTGCCCCAGGGAACATGTATCAATCGAAAAAAATATTTTAAAAACGGACGTTTTTGCGGAGCAGCGATTTTAATGATGTTTAAAGTGAAAAAAAAAAAAATGAAAAATTCCTTCAAATATCACACCTGCTGTGTGTCTCTAGTAGTGGCACATGTTTAGAAATGTCCCTGCACAACATTAAATTATTATAAGAACAAAGTAATTTAATACTGGTTGCGCACGTGCTGTGTGGGAACAATATCTCGATTATTTTAGGGGTGGTGGGGGGGTGGCATTATCTTTTTGGGAAAGCAAAATTGTAGAAAAAAGGGCACCCCTCAAACATACTGTAATTGTAGCGCAACAAAGAGCCACGTGCAAAGTATTGCATCAAAAATTGTTATTAGGCGCCCTTGTTACACAGGGGCATTAAAATGTGTCCATATGTGCAACATAACACTGCAACCCCTCCCAATATCTGTAATTGGAGCGCAACAAGGAGCCACGTGCAAAGTATTGCATCAAAAATTGTTATTAGGCGCCCCTGTTACACAGGGGCATAAAAATGTGTCCGTAGGCGCAACATAACACTGCAACCCCTCCCAATATCTGTAATTGGAGCGCAACAAGGAGCCACGTGCAAAGTATTGCATCAAAAATTGTTATTAGGCGCCCTTGTTACACAGGGGCATAAAAATGTGTCCATAGGCGCAACATAACACTGCAACCCCTCCCAATATCTGTAATTGGAGCGCAACAAGGAGCCACGTGCAAAGTATTGCATCAAAAATTGTTATTAGACGCCCCTGTTACACAGGGGCACAAAAATTAGGCCTTAGGCCACGTGCAAAGTATTGCATCAAAAATTGTTATTAGGCGCCCCTGTTAAACAGGGGCAGAAAAATTAGGCCTTAGGCACTGGTGGCGGAGCACAGAAAAACAAAATTTCTTACTAGCTAACAGCATGAAAAGTGAGGAGGAGAAGGATATTCCATCAGCAGCACAACAGGACAGTCACTCAGCATCAGCAGTCTCAAAGGGATCTGATATTTCAACACAAAATTCTTATTCAGTAACATCAGCATCAGGTGCTTGGTAGCCGGTGTTGATCCAAGCCTGATTCATTTTGATGAAGGTCAGTCGATCAACAGAGTCGGTGGAGAGGCGTACCCTGTGATCGGTCACAAAGCCTCCAGCAGCACTGAATGTGCGTTCTGAAAGAACACTGGATGCAGGGCAAGCCAGTAGCTCAATTGCGTACTGTGCAAGCTCTGGCCAGTGATCCATCCTCAAGACCCAGTAAGCCAGAGGATTTTTCGTGGGGAAGGTGTCCAAGTCGGATCTTGCCGCTAGGTATTCCCGGACCATGTAAACCAGACGCTGGCGATGGTTGTTGGAACCGGTCAGACCTTGGGGCTGCGGACTAAAAAATTGTCTGAACGCATCGGTCAGACGGCCACCTTCTCCACCGCTCCTTCTCTGACTCACCGAAGCCTCAGCAAGACATTGTCCAGGGCCAGGTTTTGGTAATCCCCCCCGGTTCTGGGAACGCATTGCACAGACCCTTCTGCAAGGCCTCCCGCAGTAGTTTCATCTTCTGCTCCCTCTGCGATGGCAACATAAGATCCGTTACCTTACTCTTGTAACGTGGATCAAGGAGAGTTGCCAGCCAGTAATGATCCCTCTCCTTGATAGCACGTACACGAGGATCCTTACGCAGGCTTTGCAGGATCAGGGAGGCCATGCAGCGTAGGTTTGCAGAGGCATTCGGGGCACAGTCCTCTGGGTCACTGAGGACGACAGGATCCTCAGCCACCTCATCCCAGCCACGTAAAAGTCCACGTGTTCCTTGGGACTGTAAATGATCCCTTGAAGACTGCTGCTGTTGATGCTGAGTGCTAGGCTCCACCTCCATGCTGCTGATACAATCCTCCTCCTCCTCCTCTTCCTCATCCTCCTCCTCCTCTTCCTGTGTTCCAGGTGGGCAAGCAGGAACAGTGTCTGGATAAAGGGGGCCTTGAGAGGTAAGGAAGTCCTCCTCTTCCTCCCTCTGTTCTGCCTCAAGGGCCCTGTCCATTATTCCACGTAGGGTGTGCTCCAACATGTGAATAAGCGGGACAGTCTCACTGATGCATGCACTGTCACTGCTCACCATCCTCGTGGCCTCCTCAAATGGTGACAGGACAGTGCATGCATCCCTGATCAAGGCCCACTGGCGTGGTGAAAAAAACCCAAGCTCCCCTGAGCCAGTTCTGCTGCCATATTGGCACTCATTGATGGCCCTCTGCTGCGTGTGCAGCCGCTGCAGCATGGCCAACGTAGAGTTCCATCTGGTGGCCATGTCACAGATTAGGCGGTTCTTGGGCAGGTTGTATTCCCTCTGGAGGTCTGTCAGCCGAGCAGTGGCATTATATGACCTCCGGAAATGCACACAGACTTTCCTGGTCTGCCTCAGGACATCCTGTAAACCAGGGTACCTGCCCAAGAACCGCTGCACCACCAAATTGAGAACATGCGCAAAACAGGGCACATGGGTGAGTTTTCCATGTCGCAGGGCAGAGAGGAGGTTGGTGCCATTATCGCTGACCACCATTCCAGGCTTCAGCTGGCGTGGCGTCAACCACCTCTGAGCCTGCCCCTGCAGAGCTGAAAGAACCTCTTCCCCAGTGTGGCTCCTGTCTCCCAAGCACACCAGCTCTAGGACCGCATGGCATCTCTTGGCCTGCATTCCTGCGTAGCCCGTCGTACGCCTACGGAGCACGGCTGGTTCTGAGCCAACATCACCACAGGAAGAGGCCACAGAGGAAGAAGAAGAGGAGGGGGTGGAGGAGAGAGGTGTGTCACAAGCAGTTGTAGTGTTTTGGAGGCGTGGTGGTGGAACAACCTCCAAAACTACTGTACCTTGACCTGCGTCCTTCCCAGCTGCCAGCAGAGTCACCCAATGGGCCGTAAAAGACAGGTAACGTCCCTGTCCATGCCTGCTGGACCATGAGTCAGCGGTAAGATGCACCTTACCACTGACCGCCCTGTCCAGCGAGGTATGGACATTGCCTTCCACATGCCGGTAGAGAGCCGGAATCGCCTTCCGTGAAAAAAAGTGGCGTTTGGGTACTTGCCACTGAGGTACTGCACATTCCACAAACTCACGGAAGGGGGCAGAATCTACCAACTGAAAAGGTAGCAGTTGAAGTGCTAGCAATTTTGCTAAGCTAGCATTCAACCGCTGGGCATGTGGATGGCTGGGAGCGTACTTCTTTCGGCGCTGCAGCAGCTGGGGCAGGGAAATTTGTCTGGTAATATCAGTAGATTGGCCGGATGTACTACCACTACTACGTTGTGACACACCTATTTCTACACCTTCGGTGCAGGCTGCAGAGAGGACTGGGGGTCTAGTGGGGTTTGAGGTCACAGAAGGGCAAGGGGAGGACCGCTTTGGTCTTTGGTGTGGGTCTTTCTGGTATGCCTGCCAACGAGCTGCATGGCAGGTCGACATATGTCTGGACAAGCATGTGGTGCCCAAGCGGGTGATGTTTTGGCCACGCGAGATACGCTTGAGACATATGTTGCAAACAGCAAAGGTAGGATCTGATGAACAGGTTTCAAAAAAGGCCCACACCAAAGAACTTTTGCTGTACCGTTGAGACACAGCAGCGCCACGTAATGCAGTTGGTGTACTGCCCTTAAGCTGACCCCTGGAGGGCTTCCTGCCTCTTTGAAGATGTGCCTGTGCCTCGTCCTCTTCCTCCTCCTCCTCTCTCCTACCAGGCACCCAGGTAGAGTCAATGACCTCATCATCCCCTCCCTCCTCATCATCACTGGCGACAACCTGGCAGTATGCTCCAGCTGGGGGAACATCACTCCCAGATTGTTGTCCCTCTCGGCCACCCCCTCTCCCTGGGCTCACATCAATGCCTTCCTCTATCAGTGTTCCGTCATCGGAGTCTTCAAAACGCTGCGCATCTTCAGCTAGCATGTACCCAACACTGTGTTGAAACAGTTCGGGGGACTCCTCAGGAGGACACGGTGGGACTAGGGAAGGATTGTGTGATCCCATTGTGCAGAGGGTAGAGGACGCCTTGGCAGCTGCTTTGCCAGACAAACTATAATCAGTCTGTGTGAGAGAGGATGAGGAGGATGAGGACGGCTTGGTCATCCACTCAACTAATTTCTCAGCATGTTGAGGCTCAACACGGCCAGCTCCCGAAAAGAAGGACGAGCGGCCACGGCCACGTGCTGAAGAGGATGCACCACATCCATCACCAGCGTTACCTCTAGATGCAGAGCCTGCTTGCCCTCGTGACTCTCTGCCTCTCTTTGTCCTTCCAGCCATAGTTATGCGTTCAGGTGTTATGTAACAAAATAGTCGCTGTCACACCAACTGCTTTCAGATGGTATTAAACAGCAACCACACAGTAAGAGCGACTTGGCTCAAGTGTAAAGTAACAAAATAGTCGCTGTCACACCAACTGCGTTCAGATGGTATTAAACAGCAACCACACAGTAAGAGCGACTTGGCTCAAGTGTAAAGTAACAAAATAGTCGCTGTCACACCGACTGCGTTCAGATGGTATTAAACAGCAATCACACAGTAAGAGCGACTTGGTTCAAGTGTAAAGTAACAAAATAGTCGCTGTCACACCAACTGCGTTCAGATGGTATTAAACAGCAACCACACAGTAAGAGCGACTTGGCTCAAGTGTAAAGTAACAAAATAGTCGCTGTCACACCAACTGCGTTCAGATGGTATTAAACAGCAACCACACAGTAAGAGCGACTTGGTTCAAGTGTAAAGTAACAAAATAGTCGCTGTCACACCAACTGCTTTCAGATGGTATTAAACAGCAACCACACAGTAAGAGCGACTTGGCTCAAGTGTAAAGTAACAAAATAGTCGCTGTCACACCAACTGCGTTCAGATGGTATTAAACAGCAACCACACAGTAAGAGCGACTTGGCTCAAGTGTAAAGTAACAAAATAGTCGCTGTCACACCAACTGCGTTCAGATGGTATTAAACAGCAACCACACAGTAAGAGCGACTTGGTTCAAGTGTAAAGTAACAAAATAGTCGCTGTCACACCAACTGCTTTCAGATGGTATTAAACAGCAACCACACAGTAAGAGCGACTTGGCTCAAGTGTAAAGTAACAAAATAGTCGCTGTCACACCAACTGCGTTCAGATGGTATTAAACAGCAACCACACAGTAAGAGCGACTTGGCTCAAGTGTAAAGTAACAAAATAGTCGCTGTCACACCGACTGCGTTCAGATGGTATTAAACAGCAACCACACAGTAAGAGCGACTTGGTTCAAGTGTAAAGTACCAAAATAGTCGCTGTCACACCAACTGCGTTCAGATGGTATTAAACAGCAACCACACAGTAAGAGCGACTTGGCTCAAGTGTAAAGTAACAAAATAGTCGCTGTCACACCGACTGCGTTCAGATGGTATTAAACAGCAACCACACAGTAAGAGCGACTTGGTTCAAGTGTAAAGTAACAAAATAGTCGCTGTCACACCAACTGCGTTCAGATGGTATTAAACAGTAACCACACAGTAAGAGCGACTTGGCTCAAGTGTAAAGTAACAAAATAGTCGCTGTCACACCGACTGCGTTCAGATGGTATTAAACAGCAATCACACAGTAAGAGCGACTTGGTTCAAGTGTAAAGTAACAAAATAGTCGCTGTCACACCAACTGCTTTCAGATGGTATTAAACAGCAACCACACAGTAAGAGCGACTTGGCTCAAGTGTGAAGTAACAAAATAGTCGCTGTCACACCAACTGCGTTCAGATGGTATTAAACAGCAACCACACAGTAAGAGCGACTTGGCTCAAGTGTAAAGTAACAAAATAGTCGCTGTCACACCAACTGCGTTCAGATGGTATTAAACAGCAACCACACAGTAAGAGCGACTTGGCTCAAGTGTAAAGTAACAAAATAGTGGCTGTCACACCAACTGCGTTCAGATGGTATTAAACAGCAACCACACAGTAAGAGCGACTTGGCTCAAGTGTAAAGTAACAAAATAGTCGCTGTCACACCAACTGCTTTCAGATGGTATTAAACAGCAACCACACAGTAAGAGCGACTTGGCTCAAGTGTAAAGTAACAAAATAGTGGCTGTCACACCAACTGCGTTCAGATGGTATTAAACAGCAACCACACAGTAAGAGCGACTTAGCTCAAGTGTAAAGTAACAAAATAGTCGCTTTCACTCCAACTGCTTTCAGATGGTATTAAACAGCAACCACACAGTAAGAGCGACTTGGCTCAAGTGTAAAGTAACAAAATAGCCGCAGTGACACCAACTGCCTTTAGTTGCTATTAAACAGCACGCACGCAGTAATAGCGACTGCGGTCAAATGCGATTTAACAGCACGCACGCAGTGACACCAACTGCCTTTAGTTGCTATTAAACAGCACGCACGCAGTAATAGCGACTGCGGTCAAATGCGATTTAACAGCACGCACGCAGTGACACCAACTGCCTTTAGTTGCTATTAAACAGCACGCACGCAGTAATAGCGACTGCGGTCAAATGCAATTTAACAGCACGCACGCAGTGACACCAACTGCCTTTAGTTGCTATTAAACAGCACGCACGCAGTAATAGCGACTGCGGTCAAATGCGATTTAACAGCACGCACGCAGTGACACCAACTGCCTTTAGTTGCTATTAAACAGCACGCACGCAGTAATAGCGACTGCGGTCAAATGCGATTTAACAGCACGCACGCAGTGACACCAACTGCCTTTAGTTGCTATTAAACAGCACGCACGCAGTAATAGCGACTGCGTTTCTGTGCAATTCAATAGCCCAGTTGCATTAACAGCGACTGCGCTTCTGTGCAAATAAATTGCACACGTGCAGTAACAGGTAATGCGTCTGTGTGTGCAATTAACTAGCACACGTTAAATAACACAGAATAATTATATTTAAAGTAAATCCCTAATGCAGGCAATACAACACGTTAGAGCGCTGCATGTAGAACAATCTCCTGCCTGATAGATAAACTAGCTGAGCTGTACAGTTTATAAATATATTGACAACGCCTAAGGATGTGAATATATTCTCTACAAACTGTACTTTTAACTATACTGACTACACTTCCTACTCTATCTATCTATCTATCTATCTATCTATCTATCTATCTATCTATCTATCTATCTATCTATCTATCTATCTAGTTAAGACACTGTGTCTCTATCTCTCTATCTCTCTCTGTCTGACTGACTGATCTTCTCTAGAACCGCCAACACACTACACTAGGCAGCCGTGTAGGCTGCCTTTTATAGTGGGGGGCGTGTACTAATCCCCCTGAGCCATAATTGGCCAAAGCCACCCTGGCTTTGGCCAATTATGGCTCTTCGTTTTTTGAGCGCTGTGATTGGGCAAGCATGCGGGACATACAGCATGCTTGGCCAATCATCAGCGCTCAACGCCCCAGTGAATTATGGGACGTTTAGTGTCATTCGAATTTGGCGCGAACGACCCGTTTTGTTCGATTTTCGACGAACGATCGAACGACCGATGTTCGATTCGAACATACGTTCGAATCGAACGCGGAGCTCATCCCTAATCAGGACAGTATACAATAAAATCGGTGTGGAGGTGATTAGGGACAATATGACTGTGTGGCGGTGATCAGAACCATTGTGACTGGTGTTGTTGTGACTGGGGCATTGACTGGTGAGAGTATGTAACAAAAAACATGTTTTTACAAATATATATATATATATATATATATATATATATATATAAAATCACATGCTGTCACCAGAGCAGTGCTCAGTTATCATAGTGACACTGTACTACTGAGGGGGGGGGGGTGACCAGTTATTTAATTTTTATTCTGTGATTGCTTATTACAGTGATGATAAGCAATAGGTAAAAGACTGTGGTGCAAAGATTTTCATTCATGAAACCTTGTGTACTACTGTGATGCTGTGATTGTTCACATCTATCACATGGTATAGGGCTGTTGTGATTGTCCCTGGTATCAAATGATCACTTTGATCAATCACAGTGCTCACACAGTAGTAAACAATGACATTATTGTTTATTACTGTTCATGTGTTCGATGTGATTGGTCACAGCGATCACATGATACCAGAGCTGCTCACAGTGGCCCAGTACAATTGGTGAACAGCTGTGTCCGGTGAACACAGTGGGTCACCAATCCCACAGCTGCATGCTCTAGAAATCAAGCATGAGCAGGTCATGTGGGGGGTACGGGTATGCCCACACATCAGCACTGCTCCTGTTAAACCATTTATGTACTATGGATGGATGGGAAGCAGTTAAACTTGAATAGTGAGATAAGGCAGGGAAAAACAATGGAATAAGAGGGTAGGACAGTCACAGAGGCGAGAGAGGTCATAAAACTTTTGAATGGTGATTTAGAAATTGGAGTCCACATTTAGTCTATTATCTTTTGTGTCCAAAAAAATGTATCATTCTTAGTTCAAAGGTTTTCCTTTCTTAGGGCCCTTTCACACGTGCGGACCGTTCGTCCGTTTTTCATCCGTCCGTTTACAGATGAAAACGGACTACAATGCTTTCCTATGGGATAGCGGACGTTAGCGGATGACCATGCGCAAACGTCCATTTATAACCGTCTCTGTCAAGCTCCGTTTTTTTGAATGGAAGAAAACCCTATTTTTCCTCCGTTAAAAAAACGGAACGGACGGAAAACGGATGTTAGCGGACGATCCGTTTAACATCCGATCCGCTAACATCCGTTTTTTCTTAAAAATATGTAAAAAATTACAGAATTCAACAAACTTTAATAATATGCATGCTATATGCATACATTGCAATACCCTTTGACCCAGGAAGTCTTATTAAGCACATGCTGGCTAGTGCCTGGTGAGAAGAAAAGATAAAGAACTGGAGAGAAGACCCCCAACAATGGCAAGAGACGTGTCACAGGAGCACCTCATACAGCTGGTGCATGATCGGCCTGCATTGTGGGACAAGAGATGTGCAGAGTACAGTGACAAACACATCTGCAGTATCAAATGGGAAGAAGTCTATGAGGCAGTGACACCAGAATGGCTGACACTCAGCACCAAGAGGCGCAGGATACGTGGTAAGCAGTATGTGGGATGGGGGTGGGTTGGCATGATAAAACCTGTAGTCCATCCATATGTCAGCATCCATATGCCTGCCACAAGTTGTGGACTGTCCACTGGCCATGTCACTGTCCAGGTAACTTGCCACATCACCTGCCACGTTACCTGCCACAAGTTGTGGACTGTCCACTGGCTACGTCACCTGCCTCGTCACCTGCCACAAGTTGTGGACTGTCCACTGGCCACGTCACCTGCCACGTCACCTGCCACATCACCTGCCACAAGTTGTGGACTGTCCACTGGCTACGTCACCTGCCACGTCACCTGCCACGTCATCTGCCACAAGTTGTGGACTGTCCACTGGCCACGTCACCTGCCACATCACCTGCCACAAGTTGTGGACTGTCCACTGGCCACGTCACCTGCCACGTCACCTGCCACATCATCTGCCACAAGTTGTGGACTGTCCACTGGCCACGTCACCTGCCACGTCACCTGCCACGTCACCTGCCACAAGTTGTGGACTGTCCAGCCACGTCACCTGCCACGTCACCTGCCACGTCACCTGCCACGTCACCTGCCACGTCACCTGTCACGTCAACTGCCACAAGTTGTGGACTGTCCAGCCACGTCACCTGCCACGTCACCTGCCAGGACACAACTGTATTCCAAATATGTGTTTCAAAAAGTATACGTATATTTTGGAGTTCTATCAGTTCATTGTGTCTACTGTTCCTTTGCAGGAGAGCAAATCACCACAAGATGGCGGTCACTTTGAGATCGTTTCAGGCGGGACCTGAAGGAGGACGTTGACTGCAGAAGCGGAGCTGGAGCATCCAAGAAAAAGCATGGCCCTTTCTATGAAATGCTGGATTTCTTGAGAAATGTTATGAATGTAAGAAGGTAACTAAATAAATTGGTTATCCCGTATATTAAATCAGTTGGCCTAGTAAACTCCAAATTAGAAGTAAACTTTTTCCCCAAAAAACGAACCCTACAAGACAAAGGCCTAATGAGCTAGTATGCAGAGCATACTAGCTCATTAAGAATTACTTACCCGAGATCGAAGCCCCCACAGTGGTCTTCTTTCCCCTCCTTTATCGCCGCGATCACTCCTTGTGTGACTTGTGGGTATTGCGGCTCCAGGGCTGTGATTGGCCCTAGCCGTGATGAAGTCATGCGTGTGGGAGTCACCAGTCACGACACGATCGCCTTCAAAAATGGCACGAGTCAGGCACCGTTGTCTACGTATTTTCTGCAAATATCTCCTAAACCGTGTAGGTTTAGGAGATATTTCTTGCACCTACAGATAAGCCTTTTAATCTAGGCGTAATTGTAGGTAAAAGTAGTCTGTAGGGTTTACCACAACAGTAATCATACATATAGATCTATGTATTGTAATAACTATTATGTATTGATCTTTTATCCATCTATCAACAAATATTTTACAGTGAGTGAGTGAGTGACTTATATAGCGCAAACAAATGCGAACTTAATCACCTCAAGGCGCTTGACATCCAGAGTCGTACCGGTCCTTCAGAAGAGGTGGGTCTTTAGTTTTTTCCTAAAGGCCCGATGGTTTTCCTCCAAGCGGATGGTAGTGGGTAGAGCATTCCAGAGCCGAGGTCCTTGGACCGAAAATCTGCGTTCTCCCTTCGATTTGTAGCGGGATTTAGGAATTTGGAGAAGGTTTTGGTTGGTTGACCGGAGCATGCGCTTGGTGACGTAGGGTTTTATTTTCTCGCTTAAGTATTGGGGAGCGTTCCCCTGTATACATTTGTGGGTGAGGCAGAGTGTCTTGAATGTCACCCTGTCCTGTACGGGCAGCCAGTGGAGGGACCTCAAGACCGGGGAGACTGATTCCCACGGCTTTTTCCCCGTTACCAGTCTGGCTGCCGTGTTCTGGACGACTTGTAGACGTGACATCTGGTATTTCGGTAGTCCTAAATAGAGGGAATTTGCGTAGTCGAGTCGTGAGTTGATGATAGTTCCAACCACTACAGCTCTGTCCTCTTCCGGGATGAAGGGGACGAGTCTACGTAGCATGCGGAGCAGATGATGAGAACCGCTGACAACTGATCCTATTTGTGCATCCATCGTCATGTCTGAGTCAAAGATGACTCCGAGACTTTTGACTTTGTTGCTTGGCGCGATGGTTTGTCCGAGGATGGTGGGTGGTGTCCATGTGGTCCTAGAAATGGATTTCCTATTTGCGTGAAGGGTGCGTAGTTCTGTTTTGGATCCGTTGAGTTTGAGGGAGCTTTCAGTCATCCAATTGTCGATCAGTGTGAGGCATTTTTCAAGTTCATGAAATTGTTCTTTTTTGTTGGTGATTCGAAGGTAAAGCTGCGTGTCGTCAGCATAGGAGTGGTAGCGCAGGTCCTGTTTGCTGATGATTTTGAGGAGCGGACGCATGTAGATGTTGAAGAGTACGGGTGAGAGGGGCGATCCTTGCGGGACTCCGCATGTAACGGTCCGTGTTTCTGATGTAAAACCTCCAAGTTTCACGGTCTGAGTGCGATTTCCTAGGAAAGATGCAAACCACGGTAGGGCCGCGTCAGAGACTCCTGCTACTTCTTTGAGTCGTGTGAGCAATATGTTGTGGTCTACCGTGTCGAAGGCTGCGCTAAGGTCCAGCAGCACTAGGAGACAGGATTCTCCATCATCTGCTGCTTCGAGGGCATCATCCCATATCTTGAGAAGAGTCATTTCTGTGCCGTGGCCTGGGCGAAAACCTGATTGTAGAGGATCTAGGAGTTTGTGATCATCCAGGTGTGGCTGAAGCTGTTGTATTACTGCTTTCTCCATGATCTTGGAGATCGTGTTGAGGCTTGTTACTGGTCTGCGCTGGTTTGGGTCTTTCGGGTCGAGGTTGGGTTTCTTTATGCCTTGCTTGAGGTTGTTCGGGACTATCCCTTCCCTAAATGATTGGTTTATGATGTGCGTTATGGTGGGTGCCAAGATGTCCGTGCATTCTTTCAAAAGTTTTGTAGGAATGATGTCATTCGGTGATGTGTTGTCTCTGAGGCTTATGTTTTTTGTGGTGTCGATTGTAATTGGGACCAGCTCAAAAATCGTCGATCGTGGATTATTTATGTTGATTTCTTCTTCTTGCTGTATCTGAATGTGGTTGGTGTGTTTTTTCTGTTGAACTGTTGCCCGAATCGTTTCGATTTTGTCGATGAAAAAGTCAGATAGCTCATTGCAGAATTCCTGTGTTTCACTTGCAGGGGGCTCCAAGCAGGAGGGGTTCATAGTCTTAGCGACTAGTTTAAAAAGTTCCCGTGGACGGTTCAGGGCTTTGGAGATGGTGTGTGCGAAATGGTCTTTTTTAGCTTTAAAAATCGCTTTGTGGTAGTTCTTGGTGAGGGTTTTGTACTTTGTGAGGTTTTCTTTTGATGGGTTCCTCCTCCAGGCTCCTTCAGCTCTTCTGCGATCCTGTTTCAGTAGAGTGAGAGTGTCATTGAACCAGCCCGAGTTATTTTTCCGGCTGAGAGCTCTGCGTTTCGGAGCGACTGTGTCTGCTGTTTGTAGTAACGCTTTGTTTAAAGCGTTGAGTGTTTGTTCCGTTGAGTGGTTCAGATTTGGTACTTCTATTTTTGTCGCTAAGGTGGTTTTGAAGAGCTCAGAGTGTAGTTTCTTCTGCGATCTTGCCCAGTGTATAGTTGTAGGGGGTTTGGGTTTTTGAAAGATGGTATCGGTGGTTAATATGAATTTAATGGCGTGGTGGTCCGTCCAAGGTAAAGGTCTGTTGTCCAATTTTCTGATAATCACGTTTTGTTTGAAGATGAGGTCCAAAGTGTGACCTGACGTATGTGTTGAAGTCTTTATCAGTTGCTGCAGACCGCGTTCTTCGAGTTGGTCGATGCAGGCGGTAGCGATGGGATCCTGAGTTGAGTTAGCCCAGAGGTTGAAGTCCCCAAGTAGCAGCAGGTTTTTGGTTTTCAAGGTGTATGTCAAGAAGAATTCGGTGAAGGGAGTGAGGAGATGCGTCTTTGGTCCAGGCGGTCTGTAGCATAGTAGTATGTGGACGGTTTCCTCGGGTGTTGTTTGAAGTTGCAGGGTGAGTGCTTCCATAAAGGGCAGTGAGTTCTGTAGAGTAGCTTTGGTGAGAGCGAGGTGGGATTTGTAGATCACTGCAAGGCCTCCTCCTCTTTGTCCTGTTCTATGCTCGGTTAGGATGCGATAATTTTCGGGTACCAATTCTGCCAGCAACATCTCAGGTACTGAAGAAGAGGAGACGGATGCAGAGGATGAACATCAGGAGCCTGAGGGGGATATGGGAGTAGCAGAGACCCAGGCAAGCCCTGATGCTAACCGTTCTACAGCCACACAAAACACACCACGTGTGCCCGTAAGTATCCTATATCCAATGACTCCTGTTGAAATCTTGACTAAATAAAATGTACTAATAAATGTTCCACCCCTCAGATACGTTCTGTGCCTGCATCCAAAGGCAAACGGCACAGCAAGAAGAAAACAGATATGGATGGAGCCATGATTGCATTCATGGAGGAGATGAAGGGAATGCGTAGGGCTGAGACTGACAGAAAGGATCCTTTTTTAGATCCTAACAACGAGGATGCAACTTTTCTGCGCAGTAACTACTACTACCTCCAAAAAATACCCGATTCAAGAAAAATGGAGGTGCATCTTGCAATTGGGAGCTTTACTGGGGAGTGTGTTATTGCTGCTCTGGCTGGTGAACCCATGCCAGTATTTAGTAGCCCTCTCCAACGCCCATACCAACCGGAGCAAGCTCCCCAACCACCACATGTTCATCCACAGTACCACCAAGCCTTTATCCCCCATCACCACCGTGCCCCAGCCACCACTACCCAAAATTTAGTACCCCCACTGCAAGAACCCACCCATGACTCCTCCACTTCCCAGGCCACTTCATCCCAATCTTATAATCCCTATCCCTATTCCACTTCCCCAGACCTTTTCATCAGCAACTTCAGTAATCACACTTTTAAGTTGTCCCTTTTGAATCCCCAGTTTCAGTTGCCCTTTTTTAAAATTTTATAAATTTCCCATTTCTCCTCTGGTTTTTTGATGTTTATCCTCCATTTTTTACTCTATTTTGTGTTCTGTATGTTGCGGTCACCTTAATGACATACAAATAAAGGATATTGACTGCCTGAAAAAGTATTTTTTATAGTGTCTATATAAACCAAATGCAACTGATACAAAAGAATGTGATTGTCATAGGGTCAGTGATGATGACACTAGGAGAATGAAAACTCTCAGCTTTAAACATACACTGATATAAGTCACCAGACTGCTATACTGACGAGATAATGTAGTATTTTTTTAAAGTGTTACATTATCATTTTCAGTGGGACAACAAAGATCATGCAGGTTAGCATCAAGGGGTCAAACATGGTTTATAGCAAGGTGCACATAATAAAGTGCCTCGTGAGTGTTTTTATACATGCTGATACTGCCACGGAACCTCTCCACCTGGGGACATAAAAAAATTGGCAAAATGATCACGCATGGTAATGGCAGAATTTTTGGGTCGCAGTCCGGAAAAGCGTACAGAAGGTAAGTCGATCTCGTCCTCTTCCTCAACAGTAATTCCTTCTTTCTCACGGATTATATTATGGAGGACACAGCATGCTTGTATTGCTAGTTGGGCATTCTCCAGGCTCAGTTGTATTGTTGTGTGAAATATGCGCCACTTGCTGGTCAAAATGCCAAAGGTGCATTCAATAAGGTGCCTTGCACTACTCAACCTATAATTACATTTTTTTGGGGGGGTAGTTAGATTGTGCCTGGCATAAGGCCTTAAAAGATGCTGGGAAAGTGCAAATGCCTCATCAGCTACAAGCACATGTGGCATATCTGGCCCTACAGTTCCTGGAAGAGGTTTGTCTGATGGCAAATGAAAGTGGCCCTCAAGTAGTCTTCTCCCCATTTGGGATGCTGAAAAGCCTCTTGCGTCTGCATTTGATTCATACGCCCCAATATCTACAGCTACAAACTTGTAATTACTGTCACAGATTGCCATTAGCACAAGGGAGAAGTATTTTTTGTAATTGTAAAATTGAGAGCCAGATCCAGGTGGCATCTGAATTTGGATGTGTTTCCCATCCAGGCCTCCAACACAATTAGGAAATTGAGTTTTCTTCCAGAAAGCTTTTGCAATTTCCTGCCACATGCATGTATCAGGAACAGGCATTGCAGTAGACCAAAGCTCCTCCCATATAGCTTGACAGGTGTCATGCACAATTCCTGAAATTGTTGAGGTTCCCAACAAAAAATAATGGCTTAGGGACTTATAGGATACTCCAGATACCAGAAACCTAGAAAGAGTAAAAGAAATTATGAAAGGAATCCAACATTACACTGGACATAATCAAGCAGAAAGGCTGGCTGGCTGGCTTACCTGAGGGTAAGGAGAAGTCGCTCCTCTGGAGGCACAGAACGTCTCATATCTGTGTTCATCCTGTCTAAACGGGGATGCAACTTTTCCAACAAAAATTGAAAAGAAACGTTGCAGATCTGCGTAGTGTAGAGCAAAAAACCCGTCAGTTGGCCTCTTGAGCAGCATGGGATGTGTCCAGTACCTGCGTCTCCTCGCAGACATCTTCCTGGTCCTGCTTTTTTGTCTCCTCAAATAGTATAGCATGACAAATGATGTCACATGCTCAAAATATCTCCCCAAATCCATTATAATAAGCACTACACTGCAGCAAGGTATCAGGAAACACAAAGCATGCTGTAACCACAAAGCAAGATAGGAAGCTCAATGCACGCTGGGGAAAACAAAGAATCATGGGAAATTTCTTGAAAAGCTGATTAAATAAAGTT
This sequence comes from Rana temporaria, assembly GCF_905171775.1. Classification (NCBI taxonomy): domain Eukaryota; kingdom Metazoa; phylum Chordata; class Amphibia; order Anura; family Ranidae; genus Rana; species Rana temporaria. The sequence goes on from NC_053493.1 coordinate 228,110,254, forward strand.
CTAACAAAAAAAAGAAAAAAAAAACGGATGAAAAACGGACGAAAAACGGATGTAAACGGACGAAAAACTGATAAAAAACTGATGAAAAAAGGATGGAAAAAGGATGAACTGACGATAAAAAACTGATCTAAAAAACGGTCCGCATGTGTGAAAGGATCCTTAAGTATTTTTGAAATTCCCTTTAAGAACTAAAACATTCATGTCTTCAATTTTGTGGACTGGTTGTGAGAAGTAATGTCCCATAGGTGTACAGAAATCATCTTCCTTAAATTCCTTAATGGTGTGTCTGTGTATATTTATTCTTCTTCTTTGTAATTTCTAATTTTACCAATCCAACTAAATATGGACTATTCAAACACACATGTCAATTTTCTAGACACCACAGTAAACATCAGGGCCCGGATTCAGATAGAATGGCGTAACTATATGCGGGCGTAGTGTATCTCATATACGCTATGCCACCGTAAATTTGAGAGGCGAGTACTGTATTCAGAAAGAACTTGCGCCAGAAATTACGGTGGCGTAGCGTATATGGGCCGGCGTAAGCCCACCTAATTCAAAGTAGGCTGGTAGGGGGCGTGTTGTATGGTAATGAATCGTGACCCCGCGTAAATGACGGACCTAACGAACGGCGCATGCGTGTGCATGCTCAGTATCACGTCAAATTTTCTCCCTAACTTACGCCAGCTTAATGTTTAGTCGACGGGAATGTAACCTACACCCATCCCCATTCACGGACGACTTACGCAAACGACGTAAAATACGACGCTGTTCCGACGTTTCCGACGTCCATACCTAACATGACTTACCCATGCTTTATGAGGGGTAAAGTTATGCCGGTCGGACGCCTTGCGTAAACAGTGTATTTTAATACGCCGGGCGCAAGTACATTCGTGAATCGGCGTATCTAGCCCATTTGCATATTCAATGCGGAAATCAACGGAAGCGCCACCTAGCGGCCAGCGTAAATATGCACCTAAGATACGACAGCGTAAGAGACTTACGTCAGTCGTATCTTAGACAAATCCGTATCTTAGACGCCTCACATTCAGACTTACGACGGCGTATCTGGAGATACGCCTTTTGTAAGTTCTTTGTGAATCTGGGCCCAGAAATGACAAGCTACACACCTCTATTTACAAGAAACACACTGATAGATGCAACTCTCCACAGTTCCAGGTTCCACCCTCAACACACCAAACAGGCCATCATAAACAGCCAGGCCATCAGATACCTCCAAATATGCTCAAACCCAGAAGACAGAGATTAACATCTAAGAATACTAGCAGACTCCTATAAGAAAGCTTACATGATCAAAACCATCGACACAAGCATAAACATGGCTCTGAAAACCCTAAGAGAAAATCTCCTCTAATAAAAAGAGAAAAAACAAATAAGGGATAAGAAAGAAAATCAAAGATTTGCAACCCAACATAACAGAGGGTGAAATGCTGAAAGATACAGCCTATTCCAACAACTTCCAGTGCCAATGCTGGCTTTTAGGCAGCCATCCAGTTTCAGGCATAAAATAATTGTATTCTGATTATGAAGTCACATATGAAGGAACCAACCAATGCAACAAAAAACACTGCAAACTGTGCAGCCAAATCAATCCATTAAAACGTGCCATATACACAAAATGGGCAGTCAAAGTATTACAGGATCCTGTAACTCCAGTAAAAGTGTGTACCTCATGCAATGCAAACAATGTAACAAAGTATCTTATGCTGAAGTAACAGGACATAAATGACATAAAAATAATGAATTTGCAGAGACATACCATTAAGGAACATAAGGAAAATTGTTTCTGCACACCTGTAGAACATAATTTCTTAATAACAGACCACACTATGCAAGACATTAATGTTTTGGATCTTAACGGGAATGTCACAACTACTCAGCAAAGGAAAACTTTTGAGCTAAGAGGGGTAGATTCAGAGAGAAGATACAACGGCGTATCTCCAGATACACCGTCGTATCTCTGAGTCCGGCCGGTCCTATCTATGCGCCTGATTCATAGAATCAATTACGCATATATTTCCCTAAGATCCGAGCGGCGTAATTGTTTTACACCATCGTATCTTAGGCTGCATATTTACGCTGGCCGCTAGGTGGCGCTTCCATAGATTTACGCGAGGAATATGCAAATGAGCTAGATACGCCGATTCAGAAACGTACGTCCGGCCGGCGCATTTTTTTACGTCGTTTACGTTAGGCTTTTTTCAGCGTATAGTTACCCCTGCTATATGAGGCGTATCCTATGTTAAGTATGGCCGTTGTTCCCGCGTCGAGTTTTGAAAATTTTACGTTGTTTGCGTAAGTCGTTCGCGAATAGGGCTGGACGTAATTTACGTTCACGTCAAAAGCAATGACGTATTGCGGCGGAATTTCGAGCATGCGCACTGGGATTTTTTCACGAACGGCGCATGCGCCGTTTGTAAAAAACGTCATACGCGGGGTCACAGTTAATATACATAAAACACGCCCCCATCATCCACATTTGAATTAGGCGGGCTTACGCCGACACAGATACGTTACGCTGTACACTTTCTGCACTGTATATAAATATATATATATATATATATACATACATACACACTACTAGAATGCCTGCACTGTATATATATTTTATAACACAGCCCCTTTACATTACAGTGCCTGCTTTACAACACAGTCCCCCTTTGCATCCAAGTTTACATCACATCCCTCTTTTACATCATAGTGCTTCCTTTACTCAAATGTCCTATGTCCCCCTTCACATCACAGCACCCCACCTTTACATTAGAGACCCCCACCCTTTACATAAGCCCCCCTTTCTTGCATCCCAGACCAGTCCCCTTCACAACCCCCTTTCCTAGGATCCTAGTCCTCTTTACGTCCCCCTTTACATGCACCTCAGGCCCCCACCCCTTACTTGCACTACAGTCTCCTTCCCAACCCACCTTCCTTTCACCACAGTCCACTTCACAGCCCCCCTTCCTTGGACCCTAGTACCCTTTACTATTATCTCAGTCCCCTTCACAGCCTCCCCCTTCCTTGTATCCAAGTCCCCTTCACAGCGTTCCTTCCTTTTTTTAAGGATGCCGCACCCTCTGCCTTCCACCTGCTATGGATGAATGCTGTGGCAGTGGGAGAAGGAAGCTGCAGATGTGAGAGGATACCCAGCCTACTAAGTTGCGGAGCTGCGGTCTGGGTAAGATTGCCCTGCGGGCCATTTTCAGACCGCAGTCTGCCATTTAGTGATGCCTTTTATACAGGATGAACATTTTTCCCCTTAATTTCTTCATCACAAGGGAGAATACATTCAGTTCTGTTTCCTCATACCTCAGGTCCTCCATGTTTCCTATCTGTATGCACTTTTAATATCAAATGTTGTGCAAGAAAAAAATATTGCTTGAAAATCATTAGATGATTGCAGTGGCTATAATCAATCAGTAAAAGAGCTTTAAAAAACATCGTAGATCTCCGTAGATGCAGACCCAGTGGACCAATTTATCCTAAACATTCAGAACACACACACATACCAATGTAAAAATTGTTTTATTTATTTATTACAGGCACTGTATATATTTCTGTCAATTTAAAGTAGTTGTAAACCCTCATGTTTTTTCACCTTAATGCATCCTCCACCCCGGAGACACACTCTTCCCCTCTGTCCTTTGTTTCAGCTCTTGATTGGATAGATTGATAGCTGCGCAGCCATTGGCCCCCGCTGCTGTCAATCAAATCCATTGATGTAGGCACCGGGGGGCGGGACCAAGTCCATGGATGCAAATGCTGACTCGGGAGCGCACCCGCAGGAGCGATTCTCCTACGGGGTTATCCAATGCGGGGAGGAGCTACCAGCGCTACAGGGGGACCCCAGAAGTCAAGGATCAGGGCCACTCTGTGCAAAACAATCTGTACAGTAGAGGTAAGTATGATATGTTTGTTATTTTAAAAAAAAAACACAAAAAAAACAAAGCCTTAGGCCCCGTACACACGGACGGACAATCCGCTGAAAACGGTCTGCCGGACCGTTTTCAGCGGACATGTCTGCCCGGAGATTTCTGTCTGATGGTTGTACACACCATCAGACAGAAATCCGCGCATAAACAATACGCGGGGCGTGGCCGCGCCGTCGCCGCGACGATGACGCGGCGACATGGGCGGCCTTGAAGTTCAAAGCTTCCACGCATGCGTCGAATCAGTACGAGGCATGCGAGGGATGGCGGTCGGTCGGACGTGTCCGTTGAGTCTGTACAGATGACCGAACACGTCTGACGGACAGGTTTCCAGCGGATCGATTTCTTAGCATGCTAAGAAATTTTGATCCGCTGGAAACTGTCCGATCCGCCGGACAATTGTCCGCTCGGGCCTACACACGACCGGATCTGTCCGCTGAAACTGGTCAGTCGGACCAGTTTCAGCGGATAGATCCGGTCGTGTGTACGGGGCCTAACTAATCACTTTAAGCAGCATCTTACATATTGTACATTCACATTAGTCTTTGTCCTCAAGTAGTTTACCATCTAAGGTCCCTAACTCACACTCATACATACACATACTAGGGCCATTTAAGACAGGAGCCATTTAGCCTAACAGCATGTCTTTGGAGTATGGAAGGAAACCAAATATTTAATGTTTACATAATTTTATGCACTTCCACACAGTTTAAATACAGCATATCTAGCACACAAAGATTTGCCACTCTAAAAAAGTTGTACTTAAACTGTACAATAATTAACCAAATTGAAATGAATATTGCATTGGGAGAAACCAGTCAGGCATGGGAAGAATACTTTGTTTGGCTGTTCATCTAACTCTAACACAACCAAAGAAACACGAGAACGTTGATACCTGATATATATATTATATTTTATCTGGAATATTGCAGTTTAAGTGGGAATCAGTATCTGCAGTGGCTTTCCTTGGAGCATTATACTTGTGTCCCTGAATGGCGAATAAGCACTCATTGATGAATCAATACACTTTAATAACATTGTGTCCCTATTACTACAGTATGGACAAGAGACACAAACATTAAGCATTAAATAATTGTTCTTCACATCACTAACAGCATTTTTGTTGGATGGATACTGAGCAACTATATTGTTTTGCTTTGAAAAACCTGAGTGATACCATGTCATACTGTTTGTAACAGTATATATATATATATATATATATATATATATATATATATATATATATATATATATATATATATATATATATATATATATATATATATATTTATGAACTGCTGTATTATACACAGTAACTATTATGCTTTTATATTATGCACAATTGTATAGAAATGCAGCCCAATAGAGATTGTAATGTATTTGCTAATGCAGATATGTGAAAAGAGCATGGAGAGGGAATTGGACTACCTTCCTACTCTAGAACTTTGTAAGAAAAACAAATGGTGAAAAGATTATCCCCATTGGAGGTCACTACTTGCATCATACCAGGCCAAACAAATACAGTATAAGACATTTCTAGCATAGTAAAGCTCAATTGTTCCACTTTAGGGAAGGCTCAGCCTTTAGTTACAGCATAGGTGCATACAATCTAAGGGACAGAAGAACAGGAATATACATTTATGTGTTATTTGTATTGACACACTACACTTACCCTCAGTTGTTTCTGGTTATATTGCCTAAAGTTCTTCCTTAACCACTTATGGACTTGGGCTTTGTATATAACAGCCACTTGTCTCCCCTTTTGTTTTGTGAAGATGTACCAATATGTCCTCCATGAACTGCACTCCTATTCATGTGTGTCTGCAAACAGTGTGATGATCACACTGTGATTTTACAAAGCAGATCACAGGCAAAAATAATAGAGCCAATCAGAAAGGCTCTGTGTTAGATGATCTGTGTGACCAATAGCAGTGCATCACACATGTAAACAATGGCTGCAGTTTGCAGCCATTTCCCCTTGCTCTCACACACTGTGGGAGGAAAGACAGAATTTTACACAGTGATTGCCAGCCTCACTAGTACAGTGTTATACTACCAGTGAGAGCAAATAACAGTGCCTGTATCACCAGTCAGCACTAGTACAATGTAATCTAATACAAAAGAGAGCTTGGATCATCAGCAAACGCCAGTACAATGTCCTACACAAGTGTAAACCAGTGCTAATGTCCTGATCACCAACCAGCATCAGTATAGCGTACAATACCAGTGTCAGCAGAAACAGTGTCCTGATTGCAAGCACACACTATTAAAAGCCAGTGTAAGGAGGTGTTAAACTTATGATCACCAGCCAGCACAAGTGCAGTTATCTAATACCAGTGTTGGAAAAACGAGTGTTGTGATCACCAACCAGCACCAGTACAATGTTCTAATAACCAGTACAATGTTTGAATACTAGTGTGAGGCACAACCAGTGTCCTAATCTGAAGTACAGTATTCTAATACCAGTGATGTTCAAAACCAGTTTCCGTAAGCCACAATGTCCTGATTACCAGCCAGCTCACGTATTGTGTTCTAATACTAGTGTCATCCACAACCAGTGTGCTAACAACCAGCCAGGACTAGGGATGAGCTTCGTATTCGAGTCAAACTCATGTTTGACTCGAACATTGTATGCTCGATCATTCGTCGAATTACGAATGTTTTGGGCCGTTCGCGCCAAGTTCGAGTTACGTTTCTCAGCCCATAATTCACTGTGGCATCGCAGTGCATTGCTGGCTGATGATTGGCCAAGCATGCACTATGACCCGCATGCTTTACCAATCACAGCTTGAAAAACATGGAGAGCCATAATTAGCTCTTCCTAATTTACTGGCAGGCAGGTGATTGTGCTAGCTGCAGTATTCTCATGTGGTGTATTGCCTGTGTCCTCTGCAGTGTGCACCATAAAGCTAGGTGGTGTGTGTACTGCCTTTGTCCTCTGTAGTTTGCACCTAAAGCTGCTTGGTGTGTACTGCCCGTGTCCTCTGCAGTTTGCACCTAAAGCTACGTAGTGTGTGTACTGCCTTTGTCCTCTGTAGTTTGCACCTAAAGCTACGTAGTGTGTGTACTGCCCGTGTCCTCTGCAGTTTGCACCTAAAGCTACGTAGTGTGTGTACTGCCTTTGTCCTCTGCAGTTTGCACCTAAAGCTACGTAGTGTGTGTACTGCCTTTGTCCTCTGCAGTTTGCACCTAAAGCTTCTTGGTGTGTACTGCCCATGTCCTCTGCAGATTGCACCTACAGCTACATAGTGTGTACTGCCCGTGTCCTCTGCAGTGTGCACCTAAATCTACATGGTGTGTGTACTGTCTGTGTCTGTGCTATTTTTCTCAATGATTTTCATCTATATTGCAGGGACCAGACATTACTTTAAAGCCGCAAGCAGTTTTAAATTACTTTTTTCTTATAGTAATCTAATTTTGTGCGGGGACAGTTCTAAACACGTACCACTACTATAGACACCCAGCAGGTACGATATTTAACCACTTCCCGCCCGGCCTATGGCCGATTTACGTCCGGGAAGTGGTTATGAAATCCTGACAGGACGTTCTAGAACGTCCTGCAGGATTTCATGCCGCGCGCGCCCGTGGGGGCGCGCATCGCGGCGATCGGTGATGCGGGGTGTCAGTCTGACACCCTGCATCTCCGATCTCGGTAAAGAGCCTCCGGCGGAGACTCTTTACCACGTGATCAGCCGTGTCCAACCACGGCTGATCACGATGTAAACAGGAAGAGCCGTCGATGGCTCTTCCTCACTCGCGTCTGACAGACGCGAGTAGAGGATAGCCGATCGGCGGCTCTCCTGACAGGGGGGGTTAGCGCTGATTGTTTATCAGCGCAGCCCCCCCTCGGATCGCCACACTGGACCACCAGGGATGCCCACCCTGGAGCACCAGGGTGGGCAAAAAAAAAAAAAATGACAAAAAAAAAAAAAAAAGTCAAAAAAAAAAAAAAAAAAAAAAGCATAAAAAAAAAAGATGCCAGTCAGTGCCCACAAATGGGCACTGACTGGCAACCTGGCAAAAATCAGTGCTGCCACCCCAGTGTCCATCAGCGCCACCTCAGTGTCCATCAGCGCCACCCCAGTGTCCATCAGTGCCACCCCAGTGTCCATCAGTGCCACCCCACAGTGCCCATCCATGCCCAGTGCCCACCTATCAGTGCCCATCTGTGCCACCCATAAGTATCCATCAGTGCCGCCCATGAGTGCCCATCTGTGCCGCCTATGAGTGCCCAGTGCCGCCCATGAGTGCCCATCAGTGCCGCCTATGTGTGCCCATCAGTGCCGCCTATGTGTGCCCATCAGTGCCGCCTATGTGTGCCCATCAGTGCCGCCTATGTGTGCCCATCAGTGTCGCATACCAGCGCCGCCAATCAGTGCCACCTCATCTGTGCCCGTCAGTACTACCTCATCGATGTCCATCAGTGCCATCTCATCGGTGCCCATTAGTGCCGCCATATCAGTGCCCGTAATTGAAAGAGAAAACTTATTTACAAAAAAATTAACAGAAAAAAATAAAAACGTAATTTTTTTTCAAAATTTTCAGCCTTTTTTTAGTTGTTGCGCAAAAAAAAAAAATCGCAGAGGTGATCGAATACCACCAAAAGAAAGCTCTATTTGTGGGGAAAAAAGGACGCCAATTTTGTTTGGGTACAGTGTAGCATGACCGCGCAATTGCCATTCAAAGTGCGACAGTGCTGAAAGCTGAAAATTGGCTTGGGCAGGAAGCTGCGTAAGTACCTGGTATGGAAGTGGTTAAAAGGATTTTTTTTTTTTTTTTTTAATAAGCATCATTAAAATCACTGCTCCAGAAAAAACAATCGTTTTAAAAACTTTTTTTTCCATTGATACATGTTCCCTGGGGCAAGACCCGGGTTCTCAAAGACGTTTTACGACAATAACTTGCATATTAGGCTTTAAAATTAGCACTTTTGAATTCGAGCGTTCGAGTTCCATAGACGTCAATGAGGTTCTAAATGTTTGCGCGAACGATTGGTCCGGGGGGTGTTCGGCTTATCCCTAGCCAGGACCTTCACAGTGCTCTAAATACACTTTTTGCTTCTTGTTCCATTGGTGTCTTTAAATCCTTTTTTTTTCATAGTCAAAATAATGAATTTGTACATGGACAAGTATTGAAGGTTTTTGCGGGGGATTTATGTGCTTGTTCTATTTCAGGTATTTCTTTTAATACAGTTCTTTCACTATTTGTCTGCCCTTTACATTTCTGTGTCCCTTTAGCCACCAAATGACCTCCCAGATAGCAGTCTGTAAAATCTTCAGGGAGTCATTGTGAGAGAAAAGGGTATGCAATTCTGAATCCCTTCTCTCGACTACCTTAGGATCATGATGTAAAATAGGGTAATTGAGTCTCCAAGAAAGATTTATAGGTGGCTGTGCAGAGATATTTACTTTTACTACTACCAGTGCATGATCTGATAATATGATAGATTTAATTGATGCTGTTATAAAATAATCAAAAAATGGGTGTTCTAACAGTACATAGTCTATTCTCAAGTAAGACTTGTGGACTGATGAAACATACTGTAAGTACTGTATAATCCTTACTCCTCAGGTGTTCAATCCTCAATAAAAAAAAATGCAGGTGCCTCTGAGTTAGACTGTAAAGTGTGTAGTAATAAAAACACATACTGTAGTAGCGTACATCTAGGTAAACAAGGAAGGGTACATCTGTGGGTAAACGCTCTGTGGCAAAAAGAAAAGAAAGGAGGGCGCACCAACCTTGTGCATTACCACTTAAAATTTATTAAAAACAGAATAAAAAGCAATAGTCCTACTCACAAGACAATCAAGAGTAAGCGCTTTTCAGACAGCTGGACTGGACCTCGCGGCACCTGCCAGTGGAACATCTGACATCTGAACGGCTGACGCGTTTCTGGGGCGTACCCCTTCTTCAAAGCCTAGATAGTCAGTGATACCTCTCTCCTACTGTGTGTCCTCCTTTTATTTAGGTGCATGTGTGTATGTATGGGCGTCCCCCAACGCTACTGGCCAATGGCTGCAAGCCCCACCCCTATCACGGGGCACCACCTAGCACGGTTGCCACCCCAGACTAGCAGCCACAAGTAGGAAAGACAGATAATGCCAGGGCAATCTACGCACCTCTGTAAAATCCCCAGTCTCCCTGTCAGTGCATGGCAAGTGGCAGGAGTCACTGAACCAGCCAATACATTAAAGGGTGATCACAGTCCCAAAAGACAAGCGCCACCCAGGTGGCCAAGGAAAATTGATAGGGTCCCTACCTGCTCCCCTCCTGTGTTGAGGGACAGGAATCGTCTTAGGATCACTCCACTAAACGCTCTGTGGGGCATCCATCACACAGTGGTCAGTAGAAGGTACGCATGTATATTTGTTTAATCCTCAATGCATCTACTAGTTGATAGTGATGAAGGACATTTATAATTGAAAACAGATGTTTGTGTGGAGTTCATGATGCATATGATTATGTATCTAATTGCGATTTAAAATACCAATTAAAATCCCCTGCAATAATAATTTTGTTTAATATTCTCTTTAGATATCCAATTGGGCATTTAAAAGGACAACGGATATTGGCAAGCATGCATTTATCTTTGAACATTGACCCTTTCAAAAATGTAAAGCCCAGCAGCCAGAAGAAGAAAGCTGCCAATAGCCAATGCCTTCCCACCCATCCACTTTGTTCCTAAGAAGTTTATTAGGAAAAAGCTGAGAGGCATAACTGTGTGTAAACCTGTACTAGGCATCTGCCTAATGCTCTGCATACCCCCCTCAGCAGCATCCTTACATATCACAACTTCCTCCTGATCCAGACTCTGTGTTGATAGGAGAGAGCAGGACGAGGGAAACCCCCAGGCAGGGTACAATGGGAATGCAATTGGAGTCCCTTATGCCGCGTACACACGATCGGTCAAACCAATGAGAACGGTCTGATGGACCGTTTTCATCGGACCAAACCGATCGTGTGTGGGCCCCATTGGTTATTTATCCATAGGTTAAAAAAAAAGCAATCTTGTTTGTAGGCACTTCCATCGGTTAAAAATCCATGCATGCTCAGAATCAAGTCGAAGCATGCTTGGAAGCATTGAACTTTGATTTTTTTAAGCACGTCGTTGCGTTTTACATCACCGCGTTCTGACACGATCGTTTTTTTAACCGATGGTGTGTAGGCACGACTGACCATCAGTCAGCTTCATCGGTTAACCGATGAAAACGGACCATCAGATGGACCGTTTGTGTGTACAGGGCTTTAATGGTCACTGATCAGGCTGCATTGGTGGGCACTAGTGAGGCTACAATAATGGGCATAGATTGGGCTGCATCAGTGGGCACTGGTGAGGCTGTGCTGATGGGCACTGGTGAGGCTGCGCTGATGGGCACTGGTGAGACTGCATTAATGAGCACTGATGAAGCTGCATTGATGGGCACTGATGAGGCTGCACTTGGTACCCACTTTTAATATAGAGAAATGAAGGGGTGTGGTTTACAGATGACATGACGGGTCTTAAACAGGAAGTGGTGGGTCATATATAAACTAGGGGGTGCATGAGTTTAGTTATGCCCAGGGCAGCACAAAAATGAAATACACCACTCATGAGGCCATAGGGAAAGCCCCAGCAATACTGCATATTTGAAAATCACATCAGCTCTAACAGAGGCTTAAACACCATTCTCCTTGCCAATGTCTCTGTAGGAAGATCTGTTTAATGCTGAAGTGTACTTTCTTCAAATCAGTTGTGGGAGCATTTCTCAGCTTATCAGTTATCAGGGCCTTCTCTTCAAAGTAGTAAAACTGCACTATCCTATGGCTTTTCGAAGATGAATTACAAGACCTTGATACTCTATGGTCTATTCTTAAAGGCTCTGTAACAGGTCTCCATCATATGGGGTTAAATATGCCTCTTAAAGTGCTGGGAGTTCTTCCTTACAGATTTCCTTTGAGATCCCAACGTCTCATTGCATTGATTACTGTTCTCCTGACCTTCCACCTTGTACAATATTGTTCTATGTGTTTGATGCAAAGTTCTTACCTGCTCCTGCACACCAGCTGGTGACAGCTCTGCTTCCTGGATTCCACTATAAGACCCAGCCAATCCAGACCTTTATCCTAGGCTTCACCCATTGAATCCCTGGATCATTCCAGGGCTGTCACTGACGTTTCTCCTGGTGAATCCCTTGAGTAACCCGAGGCCACTGGGACTGATGGAGCTGCTGGGGAGCTTGTGTACCAGAGACAATGTTTGCTCACAGCACTCCTGCCCAAAGTATTCTGCCAGGAGGTTTTCATACACACCTCCTCTGGAGCTGCATCTGGGGCCAGAAACATTTTACTTGGTTTGGTGCTCATGGCTTTTGCCCCACATGGTTTACCCACCCAGTTATTCATCACCAACAAGGTGGAGTGTGAGTGGGGAGCAAGCAGGGTCTTAACCAGAATGCACTCAGGAAAGGAAAAAATCCAGAATCCACTGCACTTCTTCAACCTTTATTGAATATTCTACTAAAATATCACAGACAGTTTGGGCTACAGGTGAAAGATAATGTGTTTTACGCTACAGTTAACACTCAGGCCTTGTACAGACAAGCGAACATGTCCGATGAAAACGGTCCGCGGACCGTTTTCATCGGACATGTCCGCTTAGAGATTTTGGTCTGATGGTTGTACACACCATCAAACCAAAATCCCTGCGGACAGACAGCGCGGTGACGTGGCGGTGATGTTGACTCCGCCACGTCCGCAAACCCGGAAGTTCAATGCTTTCACGCATGCGTCAAATCACTTCGACGCCATGTGCGGGTTCTCGAGCCAGTGGACATGTCCGATGATTCGTACTGACCATCGGACATGTCAGACGGACAGGCTTCCAGCGGACAAGTTTCTTAGCATGCTAAGAAACTTTTGTCCGCTGGAAACCTGTCCGCTAGGCCGGAAAATTGTCCAGGCGGCCCGACACATGACAGAACATGTCCGCGGAAACTGGTCAGCGGACCAGTTTCAGCTGACATGTTCGGTCGTGTGTAAGAGGCCTCACTCTTAACCTCCTATACCCAGGTCAAATACAAACCATATATACTCTGTTTAACAATTAAACTTATTTCACCTGATGCGAGGGCTCCTCCCATCCCTCACAGGAGAGGGGTGTATAAAGATCTTAATTAAAAGGACCAAACAGTTTTGCAACCACATACACTTTACAATTGCATCTTCCTGTGTCGATTTAAAAACCTCCTATGCATCTACCCCATAAATCCACATAAAAACTACAATTATGTGTGCATGCATGGTGTAACCCATAAGTTGCACCTGCTATTTTTTGGGGTAGATAAATGGAGGTTAGTACACACCTTATTTAAGCAGTCACCAGAGATCCACACTCAGCAGCCTACTTATTTATATACAACTCAAAAAATAGAATAAACACCAAAATATATAAAAACATAATGTTTTAAAAACAGATACTCATCCTTCCTGCCATCTGTTCATAATCAATCATGGACCTTGGGATCTCCTGTACAGTCCACTAGGATGATGTCACTGTCTGCCCTTATAAGAACCTAATTTATTATATCTCCAATACAAAAAAGTGTTAAGATATGCTATTGGAAAAAGTTGCTGACATCTGGCCCAATACTCGCTCCGTCTGTCAGAGCTGGCCAGCTCCAACACACAGAGCGACCAACAGGGCCAATTCCCCAGCAGCAACAAGCTATACTTGCATCAATACAAAAATACTGGCCAGATATACATGCATAAGGATAAACAGCTAATCCTCAGCACAATGTCTGCTGCCAGCCAGGACCCACCACACAAACCTTACAGAAATATCATCATGAATAAAAAAAGAGCAACTGGACAGCTTCTGAAGGGGAAGCCGATGGCAAAGAGTGCAATTTTCAATCCTCCCAGCAGAGCCACCTGGCTACAACACACGGACAGATGCATATGCACGATCACACATCAGCCAATAGCATAAACATGATAAAACATTTCAGCATACACTTCTTCTAATGTGCTACTGCCAGGCGATTAACACTACAGACCAGATATAGTGTAGGAAGGTCAACGGGCAAAGAGTGATTCAATAGGAGACAGAACTCCGGAGATAGGGGAGGGTGGGAGGGCGGGTTCAAGGGTTGGGGGTGGCTTGAGGGTTTGTTCGGCTAGGGGACACTAATGTATTTATTTATGTACTTAAGAATTTTTTTTCCTTTATCCCCTTTTGTATATTTATTGACATATATTCGGGGGGAAAAGAGAAGAGAAAAAAAAAAAGAAAAAAAAGAAAAGAAGAAAGGGGGAAAAAGAAAAAGAAAAAAGAAAGAAATTTCCAACCATGATGCGAACAAAGGAGACTGCAAATTGAACGCTAAAGTGATTGAGTATCCTGATAGTTCTCTGAGGCGAAAAAAAAAAAAAAAAAAAGAAAAAAAAAAAAAAAAAAAAAAAAAACACTACAGACCACATTAGCTCCCTAATATCTATAGTATTTGTACCCAAAATATCACTGTCACCAGTGGAATGCCACCCACTCACACAACAAACCACATTAAAGGAAGACCACCACAATATAAATAACCAGAAACAAAGATGACAAAACAAAAAACAAAACAAACAAAACCAAAACAAATTAAACCACGCACATACCAGACAAAAGAGGACAAATTAACAAAAACAAAACCAAACAAAGCCTGCACACAAAACAACACAAAACCAATAACAAGGGGAGTGAGAGAGGAAGAGGAGGGGAGAGGAAAAAAGGGGGGGGATAAACCAACACCTCATCTCAACAAATGACAATCAGTCAAACTAATCCCGGGGGGGGGGGGGGTTGCATAATATTTTTTTAAAAACTGTGTTGTTGTGAGAAACAGTTATACAGTATGCCTAGTTACTTGAGGGGGGACTTTTTGTGTTGAGAATGAATAGGAAATTCTCTCGATCTCTGCCTAGCTCTATGGATGCTCTTTTAAAACATTTATGACTGTAACCGCTTCTAAGCAATCTTTCCCATAATTCATTGGACCACACACAGAAGTCCTTTCTCCTTAGCCGTAGGTATTGGCTGTATGGAATGCTGTTAATTTTTGGTCTCGGATGCGTGCTAGAAGCGCGCAGAATGGTGTTAGTTGATGATGGTTTCTTATAAAGATCTGAGACCAGATGCCCATTTCCATCTACCATAATCTGGACATCTAAAAAGGTAACCTTTGTCTGACTAATATTCATAGTGAACTACCTTCAAACTTTCAAGGTGCGAACCTTTATCCATCTGATTTTCTAACTAGCTATAACATGTTTGGAAGCGTTAAAATGCTAGTACAGTACAAACACCCCCACATGCCCCTTTTGTGTAAGGTAGGTAGATGGTAAGAGGTATGGTGAGTCTTTTGAAGATTTACATTTTTGCCACAAGTTTTTGGAAAGAAAAAATAAAACTTAAATGTACTTTTTTGTGTTTGAGTTGTCATTTTAATGAAATATGTTTCACACAAAACATGATGGGCAATTACATCACAAAATATATTCTGCTACTCCTTCCGCATATATGGGTAACATATGCGTGAGACTTTTTTGCAAAATAGCCACATAGGCAGACCCAAAATCCAAGGATCACCTTTATGCCGCGTACACACGGTCGTTTTTCGGCATGAAAAAAAAACAACGTTTTTCAGCATGTCCAAAAAACAACGTTTTTCCATCATTAAAATCGATATTGCCCACACACCATTGTTTTTGAAAAATGATGAACAAAGCGTGGTGACATACAACACGTACGACGGCACTCTGAAGGGGAAGTTCTATTCGCCTTTGGGGTGCTTTTAGCTGATTCCTTGTTAGTAAAAGACGATTCGTGCTTTTTTTGTCTGTTACAGCGTGATGAATGTGCTTACTCCAATATGAATGGTAGTTTTACCAGAACGAGTGCTCACTGCTCCCATCTCATAACTCGCTTCTGGGCATGCGTGGGTTTAAAACATGGGTCTTCAAACTATGGCCCTCCAGTTGTTCAGGAACTACAATTCCCATCATGCCTAGTCATGTCTGTGAATGTCAGGGTTTTACAAAGCCTCATGGGATGTGTAGTTCAGCAACAGCTGGAGGGCCATAGTTTGAGGATCCCTGGTTTAAAACGTTGTTTTAGCCCACACACGATCCTTTTAAAAAACAACGTTAAAAAACGTTAAAAAATGCAGCATGCTCGAATTTTTTTTTTGTCGTTTTTCAGAAGCCGAAAAATGATGTGAAGCCCACACACGATCATTTTAAATGACGTTTTTAAAAACGTTGTTTTTTTCATGCCGAAAAACGACCGTGTGTACGCGGCATTAGGCTTTCAAGTGGCATAAATTACACATATGATTTACTGCATGCCTATCACATTTTCAGAGGCCCTAAAGGGCATTGGCAGTAAAAAAAAAAAGGAATTTTAAAAAGCAGCCTAAAATATTCTTTGTTCATATTCCCAGAACTTTTGACACCACCAAATAAATTTCTTGTTACGTTTTAAAGTTATAAAAAAAATATGTTTGGTGCCATCACCAGGGAGATTCACTCTATATTTTTTGTCCAGGGAACCATTGTTACCATGACATAAAGTGAAAGGGAATGCAAAGCTTTAGAGCTGTTACAAGAACAAGAGGTGAGAGTAAATATTCCAGTAAGGATACATGCACCAATGATACATGTCTCAAGGGGGATTTTGAGATTTTTGTGTGTTTCTGGAAAATAAAGTAAAATGGAATTTCCCCAATGGGACACAGACAGAAATCAACTGATGGATTGCTTTGTTTGTTGGAACATGCCTTGCATACACATGGTCACACAAACTGCCTAGAATGTGGTGACGTAAAAGACTATGACGAGCTGAGAAAATGAAGTTTTATGCTTCTGAGCATGTGTCGATTTGTTTCCAAGCATGCATCGGGAATTTTCTGCGTCAGAATTTGTACACACAATAGGAAATTCCAATTGGATTTTTTTCCTGATGGGAAAATAGAGAACCTGCTCTCTATCTTTTTCCAGCAGTTTTTCCCTTGGAAAAAGTCTGGTGGAGCATACACATGGTCGGGATCGCCGTCCAAAAGTTCTCATCTGACTTTTTCCAACAGGAAAACCGATCGTGTGTATGGGGCATAAGAATACATATAAGATTGCACATATGCTTCAAATATCTAAACACAATAACCAAGGGTATTGTAATTAATTTCATAATCTAGAGAGAAAAACATGGTTTATTTGTAACTAGAGTTTTTGGCCCAGAATCACATACCTCGGCGCATCTTTATGCGGGCGTAACGTATCGAATATACGCTACGCCGACGCTGCGCAGAGCCGCGAGCACAGTATTCACAAAGGAAATGCTCCCAACTAAGGATGAGCCGAACACCCCCCTGTTCGGCTCGCATCAGAACTTGTGAACTTTAGAACCCCGTTAAAGTCTATGGGACTCGAACATTTGAAATATAAAGTGTTAATTTTAAAGGCTAATATGCAAGTTATTGTCCTAAAAAGTGTTTGGGGACCTGGGTCCTGTCCCAGGGGACATGTATCAATGCAAAAAAAGTTTTAAAAAACGGGCGTTTTTTCAGGAGCAGTGAATTTAATAATGCTAAAAGTGAAACAATAAAAGTGTAATATTACTTTAAATTTCGTACCTACTGTAGTGGGGTTGTAAAGTCAGCATGTGAAAAAGCGCATGTTTCCCGTACATAGAACTGTCCCTGCACAAAGTGTTATTTCTGAAAGAAAAAAAGGCATTTAAAACCAGCTTTGTGGCTCTAATGAATTGTCGGCTCTGGCAATTTAGAGATGATTCATTCATAAAAAATATTCAAAAAAAGCGTGGGGTCCCCCCAAATTCCATTAAGAGGCCCTTCAGGTCTGATATGGATATTAAGGGGAACCCTGCCATCAATTAAAAAAAAAATGACGTGGGGTTCCCTTCAGGTCTGGTGTGCATTTTAGGGGGAACTCCACCCCAAATTTAAAAAAAAAATGGCGTGGAGTTTCCCCAAAAATCCACACCAGACCCTTATCTGAGCATGTTAACCTGGTTGTCCGCAGAAAACAGGGGGGGACAGAGTGCGCCCCCCCCTCTCCTGAACCGCACCAGGCCACATGCCCTCAACATGGGGAGGATGTCCCCATGTTGATGGGGACAATGGCCTCATCCCCACAACCCTTGCCTGGTGGTTGTGGGGGTCTGCGGGCGGGGGGCTTATCAGAATCTGGAAGACCCCTTGAACAAAGGGGACCCCCAGATCCTGCCCCCCCCCAAGTGAATTGGTAATGGGGTACACTGTACCTCTACCATTTCACAAAGGAAGTGTAAATAGTTAAAAAAAACACACAGACACTGTAGAAAAAATCCTTTATTAATAAAAAAAAAAGTAAAAATCCAGCAGTGATAATTCACTCTCGATGCGGCTCCTGCTCCAACGTTGTCTTCTATCCAGTGACGGATGATCTCTCCAGCGACGGGTGATCAGCAGTCTGGTCCAGCGATGAGAAGATCCATCCGTCCAGAGCGCAGCAGGCGAGCTCCTCTCTCCGCTGGACACAGCCCAGCGGAATGACGTGCTGGAGCTTTGACATTTCTTATATAGGAGAAGCGGCCACCCATCACGTGACCCCGCCCCCTCTGACGCACCCTCGTACGTCATTGGGAAAGCCCGGTATTTCCTGGTCTTTCCCAGTGACGTACCAGATGTTCGAGTCGAACGTGAGTTCGACTCGAACACGAAGCTCATCCCTACTCCCAACGTTGCACCGGCATAACGTAAATTCGTAGACATAAGCCGGCCTAATTCAAAGTAGGTGGAAGTGGGCGTGATCCATTTAAATGAACCGTGACCCCATGCAAATGATGGGCCGAGCGAACGGCGCATGCGCCATCCCGTGGACGCTTCCCAATGCGCATGCTCAGAATCACGTCGGAACGAACGCCTAAGATACATCGAATCACTGCCTACGACGTGAACGTAACCTACGCCCAGCCCTATTCACGTACTAAAAAATGGAAAGGATGAAGACTGGACAGCCGCACTCAAAAATCACTTAAAAAAGAGATGTCTTTTATTTTTCAACTGTACATACAGTCGCTGCAAACCAACAACATACAGTATGGCCGACGCGTTTCGCACTGGCAGTCAGTGCTTATTCACGTACTACTACTACATAAACAACGTAAAATATGACAGCTGTTCCCTGGTCCATACCTTAACCTCCTTGACGGTATCCCCGAGCGTGACTCGGGGTGGTTTTTCCATGCTATTATCGGTATCCCCGAGTCACGCTCGGGGTAGATGTGCAGAGCGTGCAGTGGCGCTGCTTACCTTCTCTCTGAATCCACAGGCTTGGTTTACTTACCTTGTCCCTGGATCCAGCGATGCATCCCCGCTGTGTGAGCGAGCGGGTTCTCGCTCGATTCACAGTTACGACGCACGGGGGCGGAGAACGGCGCCAAATTCAAAAACGTAAACAAACACATTACATACAGTATACTGTAATCTTATAGATTACAGTACTGTATGTAAAAAAATACACACCCCCCTTGTCCCTAGTGGTCTGCCCAGTGCCCTACATGTTGTTTTATATAATAAAAACTGTTCTTTCTGCCTGCAAACTGTAGATTGTCCATAGCAACCAAAAGTGGCCCTTTATGTCAAGAAATGGTTTTAGAGCAGCTAGAAAACAGTGATAATAAATTATAATCACTTGCAGAATTGAGCGATAGCGATTTGTGGGGAAATTCGTCATAAAAAAATAAAAGTAATGACAGCGACAATTCTGCAACTGAGCAAATTTCAGTGATTTTGAGTTGATTACATTATTGAATAATTTTTATTATAATTACCGTATTTATCGGCGTATAACACACGCAGGCGTATAACACGCACCCTAACTTTAAGAGGGAAGTTTCAGGAAAAAAACTTTTCACAGCCCCCTGCGTATAACACGCAGGCACAGTTTACCCTCTATTTTCAGGGTAAAAAAGTGAGTGTTATACACCAATAAATACAGTATATTATTATTTGTTATAATTATTTATAATTATTTATTATATTATAATTTATATATATTTTTTTTAATTCATACCCGGGATGCCTACTAGACTCTTGTTTGGTCAGATTTAAATGAGTTATTCCTAAGAATTTCAGGCCTACAGTATAAAACGCTAAATTTCCTTGCAAATAATTGTACCACTTTTGGTACGTAATTCCAGACAGAATCATACCGCCAGGGAGGTTAACATGACTTTCACCTGCTTTTTGAGGCTTAACTTTACGCCGGACGTACGACTTACGTAAACCGTGTATATTAATGCACCGGGCGCAAGTACGTTCGTAAATTGGTATATGTTACTCATTTGCATATTCAAAACGTAAATCAATGGGAGCGCCCCTTGCGGCCAGCGTAAATATGCACCCACTATACAACGGCGTAGAAAACTTACGTCGGTCGGATGAAGCCTATTTACAGGTGTAGCTTGATTTCAAAGTCAGGCGCATAGATACGATGGCGCACATTGACACTTACGCGGCATATCTTGAGATACGCCAGCGTAAGTGCTTCGTGAATCCGGGCATTTGTGTTTTTTCTTGCTTTCCTTGCTTTATGTCCAGCAAGATATTTGTTTAACACTGATTTAAATAAATATAAGAATATCTTGAAGTATATTTTACTAGGTAGGATTAGGATATAATCAACAACTAACAACACTGTATTAATATTATTATGAAACTAGATCAAATTTGTAGAGAAAAGAATGATTCCCCTGATAATTTTTCTTTTAGAGATTACATTGTCCTTATTTTTGTATATCACATTTACTACAGATCCCCTGCTGTTTAAATTTCAGTAGTTTCTAATATTTGCTCCCAAGGCATGGTGACTTTGATCTAATCATATAGTATCAGTAGTTCATTATGCACTGTGGGACATCAAGTAAATACTATGCATGTTTGTGCCTCAAGCTAATGGGAAATAAAATCTAAGCAGGATAGTGGGTGGACTGTTTCATGCATAATGGAAAATATTTTAACCTGGTTGTGCTAAGATTTTAATACTGTTGGCTGTGATGATCCCTTTCTGTTCTAAAAACATTTATTCTGGTATTTAAACCAACAATTTTTTGTAATTTTGATTAGTATTTTAAAATATCATTTTTTTGACAATTCTTTTTCATTTAGAAAGTAGTATTCATGGTAATAATGTTAATATTAATCTTTCTTGTTATGTATTTTGTTAGTTCAGTTTGATTTTTCTATTGAAACAGGGCTTTCTAGGAAAATAAGTTTGTATGTCAGCAAAAACAACACATAACATTTTTGCCTTGTGTGGTTTTATCTTATTTGCTTACCTTCCTTTTAAATATCGAATTAGTTGCCTCGTGTTGCCTCGAGTCAACTCTATTACTTCATATTATACTATAAAAGATTAAACTTTTGAGGCTCTGTTGGTGATAAAAGTCCCCTATAGTATAAATTCCTGCAGTAGACCAGTGCTGGATAGGTAGATCAGAGGAGAGTATCTGTAAAGAGAGGAGTGGGAGAAGCCGCAGGGCAACATTGTGTATCCCTTGAGAGGTTTGTAGTAAGGCTTTCCAGACAGAGGTCGTGGCATTGATAGTGGGTAAGGATAGAATGCGGTGGATGATAGTTCATCTATATAGCAGCCAATAACAAGTGTGGTACACAGGAGATTGTTGTTGACTCAATTTCGAGTCATAAGTCAGTGGGGTGTTGAGACCACCACTGTTTTGCTTGGACTAGTAGTACTGCTTTGTAATACCTCTTAATATTGGGTTTTCCCAATCCAGTGAAAGCCGTAGGTGTGCTTAAAAGTGAAGCTTTTAGCCGAGGCCTGTGGGCTGCCCAGATGAAGGAATTGAGAATTTGTTGAATTTTGCCAAGGTCAGCTGGTAGTAGAGGTAGTGGAAGAGTCCTGAAGAAGTAGAGGACATGCGGGAGGAAAAACATCTTAGCCAAGGCTATACATCCGGCCCAGGATGTTTTAATTGACATCATAGATGAGTTTATGGTTCAAGGTTTCTGGAGCAAAGAGGAACGGTTCATACGGAGAATCATGGTAGAGGGAGACACAAGTTGATTGCCCAAGTATGTCATGGTAGATGCGGGAGCCCAGGAGAAAGGGAAGATCTTGGAAATGTCCAGTTTGATTGAGGATTAGAGTTGAGCGGACACCTGGATGTTCGGGTTCGGACCCGAACCCGGACTTTGAAAAAAAAGTTTGGGTTCGTTACCGAACCCGAACCCGGACTTTAACCCGAACCCGAACCCCATTGAAGTCAATGGGGACCCAGACTTTTGACTACAAAAATGTCTCTAAAAAACTAAGGGAAAGGGCTGGAGGGCTGCAAATGGCAGCAAAATGTCGGGAATAGCATGGCAAGTACTCTGGAAATAAATGTGGATAGGGAAATAACTTAAAATAACATAAAAAAAATATATATATAATGATTTTTGACCTTTGAGGACGAGGTCCATACAGTTTTGTTCAAAATTATTGAACCCCCAATGCTGTAAAGGGTTTTAGGGAATTTAGTGTACATTTGTAATTGTATTCAGAATGAAATCCTACAAGGACTTCATAAAGAACCATATGCAACTAATATGACATCAATTGGTTTTGTAATACAGTAAATATTTCAGGAAACTCTCCCTGACTATGTACTTGACAGAAACACAGTATATCACAGGTGCACAGGTGGTGTGGCAGGTATACTGCTGTTGAAATATTCAGAGTCACCTATAGATTACAAACTGCCACTATAGGAAAAATATTTCAGGAAACTCTCCCTGACTATGTACTTGACAGAAACACAGTATATCACAGGTTCACAGGTGGTGTGGCAGGTGTACTGCTGTTGAAATACCTATAGATTACAAACTGCCACTATAGCTGAACAAAATTCCTAAACTATATGAAGCACAGCAGATGTCACAGGAATAGAGTGCTTGTTGATATTTCTGGAGCAACATACACCTAAAACTCTCCCTAAGCAGATTCAGCAGCCTTTCCCTCACATAAGTAAAGCAGTGACAACGAGCCAGATGCCATAAGTTGATTCAGATTTCAAAGAAAAAAAGTGTGCTTCTTGATATTTCTGGAGCAGTATAACAGCATAGACCTAACACTTTCCCTGAGCAGATTCAGCAACCTTTCCCTCACATAAGTGAAATACAGTGAAAACGAGCCAGATACACCTCAGGCCCCATACTCACGAGCAAACATGTCTGCTGAAACTGGCCCGCAGGCCAGTTTCAGCAGACATGTTTGGTCGTGTGTGGGCGCGAGCGGGCCGAATTCCAGCAAACATTTGCCCGCCGGGCCTTTTCCCAGCAGACAAATATTCCTGGACTTGTTTTAAAACAGCCCGCTGGAATTCAGCCCGCTCGGACATGTACGGTCGTCAGTACAGACCTACCGTACATGTCCAGGCGCCCGCCGTCCCTCGCATGCGTCGAATGACTTCGACGCATGCGTGGAAGCATTTTAAAGGCGGGCCGCGCACGTCGCCGCGTCATTGTCGCGGCGACACCGCGTCATCGACGCGGCGACACCGCGGACACGCCCCGCGTATTGTTTACGCGCGGACTTCTGTACGATGGTGTGTACAACCATCGTACAGAAGCCCTCTGGCAGACATGTATGGTGAAAACGGTCCGACGGACCGCTTTCACCATACATGTTTGTCCGTGTGTACCCGGCCTAAGACTTTCCCTAAGCAGCAGATTCCAGCAGCCCTTCCCTATCTAGAGTGAAGCAGAGTGACGATCTGTGCTGTGTGCCTCTATCTAATATAGAGGCACGTCACATGATGGGTCACATGCTGCACTGGCCAATCACAGCCATGCCATAAGTAGGCATGGCTGTGATCAGTTCCCAGTCACAGTAGTAACACGAATGGCGATTGGCTGCCGTGCAGCGCGCCAAAACATACCCGAACTCCGAACCCAAACTTTTTCCAACTATTCAGGTTCAGGTCCGGGTTCGGGAAAAACCCAAAGTCCGTACCGAACCCGAACTTTACAGTTCGGGTTCGCTCAACCCTATTGAGGATGAGAGTGAGATGCCAATTATGGAAGATTTTGAGTGATTCAGTTTATACATAGAGACCGTGTTGAAGTCAGCAAGTATATGGCATAAAGAGTGTAGTGAGTGAAGCGAATCAGTAATTGCGATGATGATGTCATCTGCGTAGAGACCTATTTTATGGGTGGTGTCCCCAACTAATATCCCAGAAATTAGAGGGTGAGATCTAATTGCTTGGGCTAGGGGTTCAATTACTAAAGCAAAAATTAGTGGTGAGAGGAGGCATCCCTGTCGGGTACCACTGGTGATCGGGAAGGTGTTGGAGAAGATGCCTGATGTCCATACTTTAGCACTTGGGGTAGAATATAGACCAAGTATAGCCTGTAGAAATGTACCTTCTATGCCAAACTTCCTCAGGACAACCTCTAAGTATCCCAATGGACCCTATCAAACACCTTCTCTGCGTCAAGGGAGATCAGCAGAGAAGGCGTTTGGTGGTGCTCTGCCCAGTGGATCAGGTCCACAAAGCGGTGAGTTCCATCTGAGGCCTAGCACTTGGGGATGATTCCCACCTGATCTGGGTGAATGAAGTGGGGCATGTGTTGGGCAATGCGGGTGGCTAGTTTGGCGTACAGCTTAAGGTCCATGTTAAGGAGGGAGATGGGTCTGTAATTGGCCGGATCATGAGGGGATTTACTGGGTTTGTGAATAGTGGTTATGACAGCTTCTAGGGATTCAGATGGAATGTCTCCAGTGGCTAACAATCTAGCTCCTAGTAGGTTTTGTAGCAATCATTATTAAAGTCCTCTGGTCCTGGGGCCTTATGTAAAGGAAGGTCTTTAATAGCAGTGCGGACTTCTTGTGTTGAGAAGGGCTGTGCAAGTGCCACTACTTGTGCAGGGGTCAAAGAGTGGAGATTTATGGGGGAAAGAACATTTTGGATCGAAGTGTGGTCCAGTTTGGGTTCAGTAGGGGACATGCAGAGATTATACAGTTTAGCGTAGAAGGAGCGGAAGCAGTTCAATCGCCACAATTCATGTGATGTGTTGGAGGGAGATAAGCTGAGGATGATAGAGGTAGAGGAGTGGTCAGACCACAAGATAACCCCAATGGAGGAAACAGATATGGACTGTAGTAATGTTTTGGAGGTCAGGATTCTGGAGTAGGTCCTCTGGGAATTCAAATAGAAAGTGAAATTCTTCTCTGTGCCATGTTGACATCTCCAAGGATCATAGAAATCCTCTAAAAGCATGAGAGAACAAAGGGCAGTGGATTTTCTCCTTTTTGGGGTGGAAGAGTCTAGTGAGTAGTCAATTGCTTCAATAAAATCACTGCAGATAATGAGTTGGTCTCTGGGATAGTATTGAATTTTTTGCATGACGGTTTTGTAGTAATATTGTTGATGTGTATTAGGGGCGTAAATATTAACAATTGTATATATTAAATTAATTAACAACCTTCCATCAGATTATTGTTCTACATGTGAAACGGTTAAGGATACAGTAAAGCAGACATCGATCATAACCCCTCTCACTTTTTTATCAGTTTGAGAGTGGAAGATGTGTGGAAATAGCTTGTGGGAGCCCCGTGGTGGGCGGACCAAGGAAAAATTCATTTCCTGGATACATAGGGCTAGATTCAGCATTGATTTACGCCTGTGTATCTATAGATACGCTGCGTAAATTCAAAGCTGCGCCAGCGTATCTTCTTTCTGTATTCAGAAAGCAAGATACGCCGACATTAGCCTAAGATCCGACTGGCGTAAGTCTCTTACACCATCGTATCTTAGGGTGCATATTTACGCTGGCCCCTAGGTGGCGTTTCCTTAGTTTTCCGCGTAGAATATGCAAATGACCTAGATACGCCGACTCACAAATTTACGTACGCCCGGCGCTATTTTTTTACGTCGTTTACGTTAGGCTTTTTTGGCGTAAGGTTGCTCCTGCTATTATGAGGCGTACGCAATGTTAAGTATGGACGTCGTTCCCGCGTTGAATTTTGATTTTTTTACGTCGTTTGCGTAAGTCGTTCGCGAATAGGGCTGGGCGTAATTTACGTTCACGTCGAAACCAATGACGTCCTTGCGGCGTACTTTGGAGCAATGCACACTGGGAAATTCCACGGACGGTGCATGCGCCGTTCTGGAAAAACGTCAATCACGTCGGGTCACCATCCATTTACATAAAACACGCCCCCCTCATACTCATTTGAATTAGGCGCGCTTACGCCGGCCCCATTTACGCTACGCCGCCTCAACTTACGGAGCAAGTGCTTTGTGAATACTGCACTTGCCCATGTAAGTTGCGGCGGCGTAGCGTAAATAACATACGCTACGCCCGCACAAACTTACGGCGGGCTACTTGAATCTAGCCCATAGTATATTGGTGCATTGTGTAATCGTTACCCTCCATAGTATGGAGCATTTGAATGGTCTATTCAAGCCTTTGACATTAAGAGAGGTGATTTTGAGCTACATGAGTACATCTATGGGTAATGCCAAAGTGGCACAGAAAAGTGGGAGGTCCGATTAGTCGCTAAGGTTGTAACATATGAGTCTTAAGGACCAAAATTGTCACGGTCCCTACCGTGCCAAGCAGATGGCTAGGCGTGGTCGCGCCCCAAGTGGCTCTAGGTGGTATTGAACCCGAGACCTCTCTGTTGCTGCTTCAGTTCTTTGCCTCTGAGCCACTCCTCAGTTTGGTATTCTGCCTGCTTTCCATCTAAGCCTGGTTCTGAATGATGTGCTGATCACCCTTATCTGGATATCCTTGTAATCTGCACCTGTCTCTCCTGGTTCAGCTGAGGCAGGTTACCCAATCAACTAGGGTATAAAACACTGCCTCACTCTGAGGGATTTGTCAGTTCATTGTTCTGTCCTGTCCTTGCCAAAGGTTCCTGTGTGCCTGTATTCCTGTGTTTTGTTTCAGCTACAAGACTGACTCCGGCTTCTGACCCTGGCTATGTTTATCGTTTATTCTGAATTCTGGAATCCATGACCACGGCTTAACTTTGACTATCCTTTGGAAAATCCCTGTCAAGCCCCCGTGCACAGACTCACAGCCCAGGTAGCTTTTTACTTTGTTACCGTGGGCTGTGTGTATTTGCAAGGGTGAGCATACAACTCTGCATTATGGACTCCAACCAAGGTAAGCCCTTACAAAAATACAGAATAGATAAAGCAAATTACGTCTACAAGGTATCTTTGTGCGTTGTAGAGGCTATGTAGGCTTAATTAACAGTACAGTTTCAAATCAATAACAGTTTACTAACAGTCACCTGAGAACAGTATACTAACAGTAACCTGAGAAATGCTGTGTGCTTTGTACACAAAAGCAGAGGGAAACCAACATGGAAGCAGCTCCTCCACGAGTTTATGCGTATAGCTTCCAGCTAGGTGTAGAGATGGCAATGGACATTATCTCAGAGCAGAAACAAGTCCATGGATTAGGACTTATTACATGAATTCCACATGTTTGAAAGCCTGGCAGACAACTTGTTTGTAGGAATCTTTGGTGGAGGGTCAGGCAGTATGCCCCAGTTATGCAGTTGTTTGATCCCATCTTTAGGGGTTAAGATAGAAATTTGGTGACGTTGTGATCCCATGCTCCAGAAGGATCGCAGTACCTTTGCGGGCATGTGATGTGGCTCCAGAAATATAATTATAAAGTGAGATTTTGGAGAACGGTTCCGGAACAGCATGCATAGGTCATGTGGTTCTTATGATATTCTCTTTAGTGTGGAAAAATGGATTCTAGCCAGGATATCTCTGGGCAGGGATTCAGGCAGATGCAGTGGTTTATGAATCCTGTGGGCCCGATCAATCAGTAGGTCTTGTGCAGTGAGTGTCGGTACAATTTTGCGGAATAGCTAGTGCAGATAAGGTACAATCTCCACAGAAGTTATTGCCTCAGGGACCCCCTAATTTTGATGTTGTTCTGCCTGGAGCAGTCCTCCAGGTCGGCCACCTTTAGGCACAGTTGTTGTATGGCCTCAGAGCGTTCATCCTGAATGCCCACAATAGTATTATGAGCTGTGGTGGCAGCTGATTAATGTTGCTTAATGTTAACAGTATGCTCCTCTAGATAATCAACCCTGTCATGCAAGTGGTTAATGGAGGCTTTGAATTCTTTCTGCATATCAACCTGAAGTGAGAGTAACATTGCTTTTAAGGAATGCTCAGATTCAGGGTTGTCTGTGGTTGTAAATGTTGCCAGAGGCTGGGTAGAAGCAGCTTCAGCTATGGGACTACAAGGCTCAGCACCATGCTGTCTCTTTACAGGGGGGGCTTTGTGGAAGAGTGTGCAGGTGTCATGACAGACCTCTTACCTCTATCAGAGTGATGGACTCCATGCTGCAATGGAGTCCATCAGGAAAGGAAATGTATGGTAAGTATATGATAGGAAATTATCCATTTTCCTGACAGACCCAATAGCAGAATACATATGTGAAATAACTAGCCATACACACCATGGGTGGGAAATGCTGAACAATGCTTTAAATTGTATGATCAACAGACAGGACTTTAAAACCAAAATTGACAGAGGATAAAGAAGCAGGCGCTACATAATAATGAGCCATTGAGGACCAAAAGAGATCGGGAACCACAAATGCCGCAAAGCCGCCCAACATGTAGAGGCCTCCAGAGGAGCCAAGCTTTTAGCTCTCTCCTATTGGATGGCCTAGACAATTCATGCCATTATCATCCTAGATGAGGCAAATTTCCCTTTGTCTTGTCTGGCAAAAAGTATGAACAGGTGATCTGAATGGAAGCCTAAAGGAAGCTGTAACTTGTAGATACAGTATAACTTCAGTCTCTGAGAAATTCCTAGAACCTTTGCCTTCTTAAAATTGAACCAAAGAAAGGCATGTCTGAGAGCCAATCTCAGGATCCCCACAATTCTACTAGACAGGCACTTTAACCAATGAAGCCACAGTGTGACCTCTCTCACTTCTAAAGGATGCATGTTAGTACTCTCAGGCACGGCTATGTAAGACTGATGCTACCTTGGGATTTGAGTTTTTGCATAAGTAACAGCACCACTCAATCTGGGAATAGTGTTAAGAAAGGTTCTTTATGACTGATGGCTTTGATTTCAAGGGCTCTTTATGCTGACGCGATGGCCACAAGAAAGGCAAACTTGATAGAGAGGTCTTTAATGGAGACAGACATAAGACACTCCGCTTCAGTTCCTGAGAGGGAATCAAGGACAACAGGCATATCCCATTTAAAAAAAAAAACGTAGCTTTCTCTGAGGTCCTAGCCTAGTTGCTTCATTAATGAATTATCGGACAAGGGGATGCCTAGCCCAGGATACACCTCTGAAGGCCGATAAGGCTGACACGTACTCTGAGGGAACTAACTATTTGAGCCAGATCTAAATTTGATTGGAGGAAGCCCAGAATATCTTAAACTTATGGATCTTTACATGACCGTCAGCAGCAGAAAATAAACTTTGATCAGATTCTCCCATAAACTTTGTGCTCACTTTCCTAGTGTTTATGAGAGCTGAGATGACCCTGGAGGAGCAGCCGTGGGCCTCCTACCTCCCCTTCTCAAAAACAAGACCGCCAAATGTAACGGTGCTGGACATGAATGTAGAATTGCACCCTGGGACAGAAGGTCCCGGTAGCTGAGCTGTACTAGCAATGAGAACCATGGACTATTTGGCCAATATAGCATCACTGCCACTACCCCCACATCTTCTTTTGATGAGTCTTTGCAGAAACCTGAGGATGACTGTAACTGGAGGAAATGCACAGGCCACACTGAATTTCCAATGATCTGTCAGGGCATCTGTCCCAAAGGCCTGGAGATACCAGTTCCAGGAATAATACTTCTCAAACTTGTTTTTGCACAAGGAGGCAAACAGATCAACTTCTGAACTGACTTACAGGGACAGAATCTACCCGGAAACCTCCACCTACAGAGAAAATTCATTGTTGTGCAATTGGACTCTGCAAAGAAAACCCACTAGAATATTTTGGACTCGGACAAAAGCTGCTGAGATGTAAGCTAGATTCATCTGTGTCCAAGACATATTTGGCCTCATTACCTGTAATAGAGAAATGATGTGAGTCCCCCTTGTCTCTTTATGTAGGAGATTGCCGGAGTGTTGTCAAGCCTAATGCCGCGTACACACGATCATTTTTCGGGTTGTAAATAGCAACATTTTTGAAAAATGTCATTTAAAACGATCGTGTATGGGCTTCAGAGCATTTTTCGGGTTCTGAAAAACGGGCAATTTTTTTTTCGAACATGCTCTATTTTTTAACGACATTTTAAACAATGTTGTTTTTCGGGTTGTAAAAATGATCGTGTGTGGGTTCTAACGACGTGAAAAATCCGCGCATGCTCAGAAGCAAGTTATGAGACGGCAGCGCTCGTTCTGGTAAAACTAACGCTCGTAATGGAGTAAGCACATTCATCACGCTGTAACAGACAGAAAAGCACGAATCGTCTTTTACTAACACGGAATCAGCTAAAGCAGCCCAAAGGGTGGCGCCATCCGCATGGAAATTCCCCTTTATAGTGCCGTTGTACGTCACCGCGCTTTACTAGAGCATTTTTTTTAATAATCGTGTGTAGGCAACGCCATTTTAATGATGAAGTTGAAAAAAACTTTGTTTTTTCTAGAGGCTGAAAAAACATTGTTTTTTACAACCCAAAAAAATGATCGTGTGTACGCGCCATGAGAGCACTGATGCTCTTTTCGTCAAATAATGACAGGCCTGTAGGGTGCAGAAGGCTCCAGAAAGTGAAGCTCCATTTGTGAAAGTGAAAGCCCCACCTGCCTTGAGCTTTCTTTGACAGTCAGTAAGCCCCCAGCCCATATTGCTGGCATCAGACGTGTTTGTGATCCAGGAAATGGGGGCAATGGAATGACAATTGAGTATGTTTTTACATTGTAGCAACCAGCCGCTTTCTCATGAGATTAATGACCTAAATTATGCTTTCTGGGCCTTTCCGCTCGGGTCCTAGAGGAAGATGGCCAAACGCACCAAGAAGGTCAGGATTATTGGTAAATATGGGACCTGTTATGGTGCTTCCCTAAGGAAGATGGTCAAGAAAATTGAAATCAGCCAAGTACACCTGCCCCTTCTGTGGCAAGACCAAAATGAAGAGGAAGGCTGTAGGAATCTGGCGCTGCGGTTCTTGCATGTAAATTGTAGCCGGAGGAGCCTGGACCTACAACACCACCTCGGTCATCACAGTGAAATCCGCCATCAGAAAACTGAAGGAATTGATAGACCAATAGATCATCCATCCTACTGAAGTTATGCTCCTTGTCTGTTTTTCTGGACTGTTCTTTAATAAAGGATGTCTTGTAAAATGGAAAAAAAATTATGCTTCCTGGATCCCACTGCTGGATAAACCCCTTCTGGAAGAGCCACTTCCACCAGAGCAACTACTTGGCTATCGAAGCTGTAGACACCATAGTGCTTATCATTTTAGACACCAAGAGGCTCGTAGGTAGAAAAAAGACAGACAGTCTAGGTATAAACACATACTCCACAATGGATAATATCTAAAGAGTAGCTGCTAGCACACAATTGCTAGACAACAACATAACATTATACATACACTCTAAGTGCAATTCTAAAACATAACCAGAAAAAAAGGGGCAGAAACTGTCCCAAGGTGGGACTTTAGAGGTACCTATGGACAAGAGTTAAACTATGATTTCTTTGTATTAATAATTCATGAGGCAATAGAACAAAAAAGAGAAAAGAGAAAAATGCATATCATATAATGGACAAGAGTACATGGTGCAGAAAAGTGAATTTCTGCACCATGTGAACAACAGTGAGCCACTGTGTGTCAAAGCGGTTCGCTGTTTTGCTTCATCAGGACCCATTCAGGGGTTGTTGGAAAGAATGGGTCTCACTATCTAGAATAAAACACATAAATAAAACTTTGTATAATGATCACACATATAAAAACATATAAAGCATAAACAATGAAACAGCAACATGTCCAGATAACATGCATAGCATAAATGTAACTACCTTGTCAGTAAACTTCACCAAGGAGTCCACCAAGCTTCAAACGACACCATATATAGTGTTCAAATCTATGAACCAAAGGTAAGCTGGAATAATTTACATACCAACATTGCCATCATGTATTTAGTCTAATGATATTGTAAATGGCAGATTGAAAACCACAGAGGTATACTCACCAGCCAAGAGCATCACTTCAAACATATATTAGTACTCTAGCATTACTCCAAAGTGGATAAGGAGAAGGCCAAAAACATACAGAAAGACAAGAAGAAGGAGGGGGGAGGTGATATGACACAAACCTAGCAGGCTACAATTCAACAATAGCGTTGGTGTAAATATAATGTATATATTTATTGGGTCAGAGGACCATATTTTTATAAGCAATAAGACAACCCGACCTGCAATTAATAGGTATTTACAGAGAAACAAACTCATTAAGACCATCATTACAGGCAGTAGCTGTACTACTCCTGAAAGGGATTAGTCACAGGATTTCTGGTAAGCCTTCATTCTTACTGGTGTTGGGTCACTGATGTCTGAATCTCCCTCCTTTCTCACCTGTGGATCTCCTAATTGGACTTTTAGTGCTTGCATTTTTCATCATCTGAATTGGAAGGGGTTAATTACTCCCTGCTCTTTTCTGTGGACTCTATTTGTTTTGCACCTCATATGCTGAATTGGTCACTTCAACTTACACTGTTTTATTATCATATTATCTGTTGAGATATATACAGGTATTTTGACACATATCGCTCAGTACTACATTGTTGGCACAGTGTTACAATAACCTATGCATTTATAGATTTTGCGCACTCATATATTGAATTAAGTTTCAAATGATTTTTTTGGAAGTCTCGTGGAGGGAGGAGTCTAGCAATGGCGCTGGACGGGAGTATGCTGTGAGTTCTTGGCCCCCAACCTCCTAGACCTAGACCATGACCATGACCGAGCTCCCGTGAACCCGTCCCCGTGAACCCCAGCCCCCGCCTGTATGAGTTCGTTTTTACCTTCTTTTTTTTTCGTCCCGTCCCGTTGTTCTGTGTTGGCGCATCCCTGTGCACGTCCCTGTGCTCACACATGGAGGCAGCGGTGTAGCAGCGGCGTAGCTCCGGAGGAGAGAGAGACCCGTGGCCGGCTTCTGCAGCTTCTGCGACTGGAGTAGAGTGATCGGCAGGGGAAAGCTGGTGGCGGAGAGCCGCGGTCGTGACGGAGGATCGCCGGGGGTCGCCGAGGACAGCCGAGACCTGTACCTAGGAGCCCGAGGTCTCTGACGGAGAGCCATCGAAAGTGGCCGGAGACAGCCGAAAACAGCCGAAGTCAGCCGAACAGCAATACAAGGGGGGTAAGAGGAGAGAGAGAGTGGAGGACGGAGGAGCGGGCTGGAATCGTGCCTGTCAGCTTTAAAAAAAAAAAAAAAAAAAGGATTGTAATGTTATTATTGTAATATTAAAGCACCTCCAGTCCGTGCCTTTATCCCCCTGAAATTGAGGAGCCTATTTAAAAGCCTATTTAAAAGCCTATTTGAAAAAAACTTAAATCTAAACTGGCTGAGTATACCCAAGAGCAGCTACTGGAAAGCTGTGTCTGCTGTGAAGCCACCGGAGATAGCCGAATCTAAAGCTCCCTGAAAAGTTTTACATATAAAAGCAGCCCCTATCATTACTCCCCTCGGGCCTGGGGAGTATATATATGTTATCTATGTTATACGCTACAGTGTATCACAGTTTAGTACAGTCTAAATACATAGTACTATATGGTATCCTGGAAGATCCTTGAAGATAACATTATAGTGTTTTTTTTCCTCCCCCTTTTTTTTTTTTTCTTTTCTCCTGCCTTGGTCAGGTTTTTTTTTTTTTTTGCTACAGAATGAATTGACCTAATCGAATTGAGTTGAATGACTGCAACTACTGATTCAATCATATTCTATAAATGACCATAGATGCTGCTAGAGGAGATCGGGGGTAAATAAATACAGAGACTGGAGATGGATGTGCAAATAAGTAGTTTATAAGCAACTTGTTTCTTTCCCCCTGTGTCGCAGGTGGGGGTTCCCCTTTTTTTTTTTTGTGTGTGTTTCTCTCCTTCCTTCTCTCATTACTGCCGAACGAAAATTTATGAAAATCGGAGGTGAGCCACGAAACGGTAAACGGCATATTTCCATTACACTCTGAAGCAGAATATCAGCGAACCAGGTAAGGGGTGAAGGGAAAAGGGAGAAAGTGGTGAGTCCCTCCCCCAGTAACCTGGCCCAGAATCCTTTTTTTTGAATCTTCAGAGCGGTATTAGTGCTGTGAGTAATTTAAGATATAGAGACTGTGTGAATATTGCGATTTGAAACCTGAAGCGTTCTGAAACTCAAGTGAGTGAGTGCTGAGTATTTGAGCGGTACTGTGCGGCACTGAGAATCTATTGTGGCCCTTAAAAAAATCAGAGCAAAGGAGAACTGTTCTATAATAAGGAAGATCAGCAGTAAAGAGGACCAGGGATATATAGCTCCCTTCCTTTTTCCTCCCTTTTTTTTTTTTTTGGGGGGGATGATAGGCAGTATTCGGGGACATACTGGGAGAGGAGGAGCGGTAGCAAAGTCACCCTGTTCAAGTCTGAGTCCTGGACCTATGACCAAATATGTAACATTAGGAGTAAGTGGAAATAACCAGGCCATAGGAAAGCAGAACACTAAGGGGTGGCAAATCGAAGTAAAAGAGAAGAAAGCCCAAAATAAAAAAGTCTTGGAAATAAGCACACATACAGATCCGCACGATGAAATAGAGGTCAAAATGGAAGAGGAGACAGGGAAAGAAGGGGAGGAGGAACGGCATAGAAAAGAACAGCTTCTGACAAAATGTCATATGGAAAACATGTTTGCAACTTTGGAGAGGTTCCTAAAGAGCCTAGAATCTTCCTTGAAAAAAGAAATAGCCATAATCCATAATGATGTGGGACATCTACTTACTAGAGTGGAAAAGGTGGAAAATAAAGTGGACTCTCATACAACTATAATAAAAAAGCTAAAAGGAGAAATAAGATCTTTAAGAACAGATCAGCGGGAACAGGCTTATAAGATGGAAGAACAGGAAAATAAAAACAAGAGAAGGAACCTGCGAAAAAGAGGACTCCCAGAAAATCCCCAGAAGGAAGATTTGATAGAAATAATGGGGGAAATATTTAATCCATTACTGGGAAGCCAAGAAGTAAATACTGTAAAGATTGAAGGAGTCTATAGAATAAGGAGACCTACTGGCATCCCAGCAGAAAGTCCAAGAGATATAATTGTAAGATTCGAGAAATTGGAGGAAAAAAATCAAGTATGGACAAATATGAGGGGAAAGCCCCCGATAAAATATGGGGAAAAACCACTACAAATTTTTCCGGACCTATCACAAGATACATTAAGAAGAAGATGGATGTTAAAACCCCTATTAAAAACGTTACAAGAGCATGAGATTCAATATAATTGGGGGTTTCCTGCATGCCTGATTGGCAAGAAAAATGGACATACAGTAAGACTCAGGTTCGTGGAGGAAACACAAGTCTTTTGTGAAAAACTGGGAATCCCAGTCCCAGAGGTTTTTAAAGGAAGAATTATTAGACAAGAAGAGCAAACACAAGAAGAGGAAGAATGGCACCTGATACCCAGTAGAACGACATGAGGAAGAAACAGAGATAGAAGAGATGGGGGAGGAGAGAGAAGGAAAGGGAGAGAAAAGAGAAAGGGAAAAGGGAGGGAAGAAAAAGAAGAAAAAGGAAAGAACTAGTGCAAATGATAGCAAATGGTGGGTCTATGGGGTTTTTTTTTTTTTTTTTTGCTTGAGCGGATTATTGAGGTGAGACGGGAGGCCGAGGGAGGAGTAAGAAAGTCAACGTAAAGAAAAGAAAAAGGAGGAGGGGGGGCCCGTGCTCTCAGAAGAGCTCCTGAGCTAGCTCCCCATCTATAAAGGGGGCAGGCAACAGTGCCAGACAGTACACCACCTCGGAGTAAGATAGCAGGAGGGCCAGGAATGGCCATAGACACCTGCTTACAGACCAGGGGTCTAAAACATCTGGAACATCTGAAGGGGGAGAGGGAGGGGGGGATAGATGGGAAGGGGGAGATTGGGGGAGGGAATGAATGGTTTGTCCAGGGAAGAAGAAAGGGAAAATATTTTTTACTTAAATGGCTGTCTACAGAGATGAGGGGAGGGAGAGACCCCTGGTGCATAACGGGGCCCGGGATCTCTCCATCCCTGTTTAAAGAAAGGAAAGGAAGAAGGAAAGAAAAAAAAGAGAAACGTAATGAAACTGACACAAATTTATAACGTATAATGTTAGAGGGTTAAACTCGCCACAGAAGCGACATATGGTGCTACGGGAAATAGAAAGAATGGACGCAGAAATAATATTTCTACAAGAAACCCATCTGGCATTGGATGCGAATATTAAACTATACTTCAAGAAGATTCCCATATGGTACTATGGAGATTCCCCTACAAAAAGGGCGAAAGGGGTGGCGATTGGGAAACATATATTCCCACCGAGAGGTAAGTAAGGGTGTGCTCTTACCAGATCCACGATCATAAAAAGCGTGTCGATCCACTCAGGTCATGGAGGTCCACTCCATGACCTGAGTGGATCGACACGCTTTTTATGATCGTGGATCTGGTAAGAGCACACCCTTACTTACCTCTCGGTGGGAATATATGTTTCTTCTGACCAGAGACCAGAGGCTGTTCAATATTTGGATAATTTTATTACTCTGCAACTGTTTTTTGCCCATCTATTTGGACATTCATATGTTTTGGGGTTCTGCTGTTGATTTCCCCTCTCATTTTGGACTGCCTAACAATTGATTAGTATGCAATTCTAATGGACTAACAAAGTTTTCTAAGCGTTTGGTCCCAAATAGCAGATTGTTGTATTTACTCCGAAAAGTTTTTTCCATAACTGTTTGGGCATCATCCTTTTTTTTTGCTATTTTTTGCACTAGCACTTTATTTATTTATTCATTTATGCATTTATTTATTTATATTATTTTCGCATTAAGTTGCGACTCCTAGCGCAACTCATCTTTTTTCTCTTTCCTAATCCAAGAGTGACCTTGCCAAATGTAGCTAAAGAAATAAAATACGGAGAACGTTCGAACTTTAAAATAAATCCTATAAAAACAGAAATTTTAAATATAGGGGTGGAGAAGAAAGAAGAACTTTTGGCTACAAAAGCAGTTCCCATTTACATGGGTAAGAGAAGAGTTGACCTACTTGGGGATAAAATTGACATCTACGGTAGCGGGCCTATATATGGCTAACTATGTTCCCCTCCTAAATGAAATAAAAAAACAGATCTAAAAAAGAATATAACAAGACCACTTTCATTGTTAGGAAGGATTAATGCTTTTAAGATGGTCACCCTCCCGAAAATAACATACAAATTCCAGATGCTACCAATAGAAATTCCGCTGAGTTTTTTTGAGATCCTTAAATCAATGGCCCAGATTCAAGAAGCACTTGCGCCCGCGCAACCATAGGTTGCGCGGCGCAAGTGCTTACTTGCTCCGGTGTAACGAGTGCTCCTGATTCAGGAACCTCGTTACACCGACTGCAGCCTAGGATCTGACAGACATAAGCCTCCTTATGCCTTCACATCCCAGGCTGCATTCTTGCGTTGGCCGGTAGGGGGCGCGGCCATTGTGATCGGCGTATAGTATGCAAATTGCATACTACCACCGATTCACAAAAGTTGCGCGGGCCCTGCGCACGCAAGGTACGGAGTTTCCGTACGGCGACTTTAGCGCAAGGTTGCTCCTGCTATAGCAGGGGCAACCTATGCTAAAGTATAGCTGCGCTTCCCGCTCGTGAAATTTAAATTTCACGTCGTTTACGTAAGTGATTTGTGAATGGTGCTGGACGCATTCACGTTCACTTAGAAGCAAATGACATCCTTGCGACGTCATTTGCCGCAATGCACGTCGGGAAAGTTTCCCGACGGAGCATGCGCTGTTCGCTCGGCGCGGGAGTGCGCCTAATTTAAATGATTCCCGCCCCCGGCGGGATCATTTACATTAGGCAGCCTTACGCCCGGCTGTTTAGCATATCGCCCGCGCAATTTACGGAGCTACTGCTCCGTGAATCGCTGGGCAAATCGAAATATTTGCGTGGGCGCAGAGAAAAATCTTTGCTCTTTGCCCACGCAAATATTGCTCCAATCTACCTGAATCTGGGCCAATGTTGATAAAATATATATGGAAAAACAAAAAGCCGAGAGTAAATTTTGCCACAATAACAAGAGAAAAAAAACACGGAGGATTAGCAGCACCGGACATAAATAGATATTATAAAGCCACGATCATCGCACGTATGGTAGAATGGGGGAATAAAGATAAAGAAAAAGAAAAAAAATGGATTTGAATGGAAAATAGTATAAGTAAAACAACACTGCACAAAAATCTATGGATATCACGAAAATATAGAGTGTTGGATGAAGATACACATGGAATAACAAAAAATGTTTTTAAAGTCTGGGACTTAATTTATAGACAGAATAAATGGATTTATAATTCACCTTTAATTTCACTTACGGAAACTAATTTTTTTATCCCTGGGAAAGGGACTCGGCTGGGAACTAAAATGGGAGCAGCACAAATAAAGGACATCATGGAGCAAGGGAAAATAAAAACATCCCGAGAGATAAAGGAAAAGAATTTATGGGACATTAGCGAATGGGAATAAATACAATTAAAGCATCTGGTAAAGTCAATACCCTCGCCCATAAGAGAAGAAAAAAAATTAACAGCCTTGGAAAAACTATGCTGTATAAAAACCCCATTAAGGCATGTTATATCAAAAGTCTATCAAATCTTGACAGAACTAGATTCACAAGGAAATCCATATTTTATAGGAAAATTAGAAAAATAAATAAACAGGAAGTTTGAAGACCAACAAGTAGAAAGAATAATAGCATCCGTACATAAAACCGCAACTGACATAACTACAATCAAAATGAATTATAAATGTATCGCGAGATGGCACAGGACACCTGAAGTTATGCATAAATTCAGTAAAGATAAAACGCCATTGTGTTGGAGAGAATGTGGACAGATAGGAACAACTACACACATATGGTGGGACTGTCCAATGATAAAGGAATATTGGCAGGAAATTCTGGTGTATATTGAAGCCATAACTGGGGAAAAAGGTACCTAATACCATACAAGCTTGCCTGTTCCATGAATCAAATTGTAGTTATAAGAAAACGTTAATTCCAGCACCGATAAATGCCGCAAAGGGACTGATACCAAGAAACTGGTTAAGTATTAGAAAACCTCACATAAAAGAATGGTTCGAAAGGGTGGAAAATTATAATAATTTGGAACATCTATGTAGCTGTGATGAGGGCCAATTTAATACATATAGAAAGAGATGGAAGCCGTGGAGAGACTTTAAATCAACGGAGCAATATCTGGAGAAAATTATGATAGACAGCAGCTAAAGAAGTAGATAAAAAAAAAAAAAAGACAAACCATTTGGGGTGGGGGTGGAAGAGGGTGGGTAAGGTTTATACTAACTGAATGAAAAGAGATTAGGAAAAATAATTAATAATAACGAAAAAGTAAAAATATATAAAATAACGTTTGAAATACCACAAATGATGCAAAACCAAAAGTGGAGACGGAATTATGAATAAAATCATGAGCAAAGTCTCTTGCTGTGGTTAAGTCTGAGGTGAAAAAAAAAGTTTCAAATGATTTTTTATCACTTATAGTTTAACACTGTTTATACTTGTTGCTTTATACATTGATTTATAAGGTATATGTTGTTGTCCAGTGCTACACTGTTTTTGCACATAGAAGATCTCGACAACCATGGCAGATGCCATAATATACATATAAGAGGGGTCCCAGAACCTATGGATCTGAATCCTCTAGAAAACACCGCCTCAGCCATATTTAATGATTTACGTGACAGACCACCAGCTTCTCCCATAAAATAT
This sequence comes from Rana temporaria, assembly GCF_905171775.1. NCBI lineage: Eukaryota > Metazoa > Chordata > Amphibia > Anura > Ranidae > Rana > Rana temporaria. The sequence continues at coordinate 228,150,219 of NC_053493.1, forward strand.
GAGAGAATCCACAGAGCTCTCAGGCCAAGAGGACAAGATAATGAACCTCCCAGGGATATCATATGTAGTTTGGTCAACTTCCCTCTGAAAGAAGCCATACTGAAAAAAGCCAGGGAAAAAAAAAGATGTGATTTTCAACGGTAATGAAATTAAACTGTTCCAGGACCTTTCTAATATAACTTTGCAGCAAAGCAGGGCCATTCATCCATTACTTGATGTATTGCATGCCAGAGGAATTCCATATGGATGGAAGTTCAGATTTTGTCTATCAGCAACATGGAGAGGCCACACTGCACTCCTTCGCATGCCAGATGACCTTCATGCGTTCTGCGAGTCACTACACATTCCTATCATTGAGGTCCCTGAGTGGTACAATAACTTTTTACTTAACCACTTAAGGACCATTGCATGTACACATACATCAGCCGAATGGCACGTACAGGTATATTCACGTACCTGTACATGCCTGCCTTCCCGCAGATGGGGGGTCCGATCAGACCCCCCATGGCACAAGCGGCAGTCCGTTTAGCTGGGGGAGAGATCCGGGATGAGGGGGCAGCCATTGGTTTCTGGTCACCCCTTTGCGATCACTCCCAGCGAATCCGATGCTTCCCCTGCCTGTGTAATGTAAACACAGGCAGGAGGAAGTGATGTCACTCTCCACGAAGCAGTCTTTTTGACGGGAGCTCGTGGAGAGAAGACGTATGAAAGTGAGTTGCACAACACTACACTGACACCAGGACACATAGGCACACTTTCATCCCCCAGTCACCCCCAGTCACAGTGTCACCGTTTGCAGTGGTCATTTTTTTTTACTGATCACTGCAATTGGTGTCATTTGTGTCAGTGATATTAGTGTTGATCGCCCCCCTGGTAACCCTTTCATCCCCTATCGCCAATGTCACTAAGCAATTGTTTTTCTGATTGCTGTAGTGGTGCCGCAAGGTAGCCAGTTATTTTTTTAGGTTCGCCATCAGGTTTTTATAGCGTTGGGTACCGCCATATATTTTCTAATAAAGGTTTTAACCCCCTGATTGCCCCTAGAGTTTACCCTTTCACCAGTGATCACCGTATAAGTGTCACTGGTGACACTGGTTAGCCAGTTAGTTATTTAGGTTCCCCGTCAGGTTTTTATATAGCGCCAGGTACCCCCATATATTACCTAATAAAGGTTTTAACCCCCTGATTGCCCCTAGTTAACCCTTTCACCAGTGATCACAGTATAAGTATTACGGGTGATGCTGGTTAGTTACTTTGCTGTTTATAGCATCAGGGCACCCTCCGTATATAACCCAATAAAGGTTTAAACCCCTGATCGCCCGGCGGGTGATATCAATTAGGTTTTAGCATCAGATAGGGTCTGTGTCGCCCCAGGCAGCGTCAGGTTAGTTCCAGTAACTCTAACACCCACACGCAAAGCATACACCTCCCTTAGTGGTATAGTATCTGAACAGATCAATATCTGATCTGATCAGATCTATACTAGTGTACCCAGCAGTTTAGGGTTCCCAAAAACGCAGTGTTAGTGGGATCAGCCCAGATACCTGCTAGCGCCTGCGTTTTGCCCCTCAGCCCAGCCCACCCAAGTGCAGTATCGATCGATCACTGTCACTTACAAAACACAACACACATAACTGCTGTGTTCGCAGAGACAGGCCTGATCCCTGCGATCACTAACAGGTTTTTTGGTAGTGTTTTATACATTTTCTGACCGCCAGGTGTTGTTTTTTACCTTTAAATTCTTACTAGAGTACTACTAAATTTAGAGCCTCAAAATGGCAAATCAAAGGTACAGTACCTGTCTGCGAGAATGTGTTTCCAGCACGACGGCATCGCGCTGATTCTCGGCGACAGGGTGCCGACATCTCGCACTCGCTCGAATAGGAAAAGCACATTCCAGCTAGCGTGACATAGAAGCGATGGGGATCCGACTTGGATTCCTGCCAATTCTAGATGTGGCATTTGGTATGAATCATGAGTGGGAACTCCACACCAAATTTTAAATAAAAAAACGGCATGGGTTCCCCCCAGTAGCATACCAGGCCCTTAGGTCTGGTATGGATTGTAAGGAGAACCCCTACGCTGAAAAAACGGCAGACCCGTATCTGAGCACGCCGCCCGACCGGTCAGGAAAAAGAGTGGAGACAAGCAAGCGCCCTCCCCCTCCTGAGCCATACCAGGCCAGCATGCCCTCAACATGGGGGGGTGGGTGCTTTGGGGCAGGGGGGCACCCTGCGACCCCCCACCCCAAAGCACCCTGTACCCATGTTTGATAAGGACAGGGCCTCTTCCCGCCAACCCTGTTGGGGTCTGCAGGCGGGGGGCTTATCGAAATCTGGGAGCCCCCTTTAATAAGGGGGCCCCCAGGTACCGGTCCCCCACCCTAGGTGAATGAGTATGGGGGTACCCCTACCCATTCACCTGGAGGAAAAGTGTCAATAAAATAAACACACAACACAGTTTTTTTAAAATCATTTATTAGTCAGCTCCGGGGGTCTTCTCCTCTCTCCAGGGGTCTTCTTTCATGTTATCCGCTCTCCGGTGTAGTCTCGGCGCACCCCGGTTCTTCTCCCGCTCGCTCTGCAGTGACTTCTTTGGGTCTGGCCGCTGTTATCTTCTTTGAAGCTTTTTTACTAGCGGCAGCCAGCCTGGTCTTCTTTGTCACCTTCTTCTTTTCTTCCGATGTTGACTCGACGCTCCCTCCGGCTGTAATACCAGGTGTGCGGTGCGCAACAATTTATATAGGCCTCTTATGACGTCACAGTCCCAGCATGCTCCAGGACCTACGGACAGATTTTTAGACAAAGCCAAACTCCCTTTAGCCACTCCTTCTCAACTTCAGACACTAAATGGTCCGCCATCAACCATACTGTCCTTGGCAAGGCCCCAGGCCCCGACGGCATCTTGGGAGAATTCTATAGGACCCTTCATAAGACCCTCAAACCCGTCCTCCTTGACGTTTATAACCAAGCCATTGTAAAACTGATTTTGAAGAAAGGGAAGAACCCACTAGACCCTGGTTCTTATAGACCCATTTCTCTCTTGAACTTGGATGTTAAAATTCTATCAAAAATAATTGCCACCATACTTGCCAATATCATTGCCTCCTTAAAACACCCAGCGCAGTCAGGTTTCTTATCTTAGACATGACCACCATTAAACATCTCTTTGACTTCAGATTATGCTCCGGTCTGCGTATAAACTATAATAAAAGCAAAATTCTTCTACTAGGTTCCACCCCAAACCCTTCCTGGGCTGCAATCTCACCATTTACCATAGCTAAATCTCATATTACCTACCTAGGTGTCAAGATTGGTAAACTTCCTTCCTCTTTATACACTTTAAACTACCCTCCTCTGATAAACAAAATCATACAGGAACTCCAGAACTGAATGGATCTGCCTCTCTCGTTACTGGGAAGATGCCACCTCTTCAAAATGGTAAGCTTTGCATGGCTTCTCTATCCGCTCCAAACAATCCCTTTACTCCTAAAACACAGAGACATTCAGTTACTGAACAAAGTCACGTCCAAATTTATCTGGAGGCAAAAGAAGCTTTGCATAGCCATAACTAAACTGCATCTTCCCAGGGGCGAGGGTGGCACTGGCTTACCTAATATTAGGATATATAATCTAGCTTGTTTGTTGAGGATAGGTCTTGACTGGATACAACAATCTTCTAGATATTCAAATTTTCTTCTTGAATCGGCAATGGCTCATCCCTATTCTTTAATGGCACTATTGCATGCTCCATGGAAATCCATACGCCCAGACTTACAACATAATCAACTCCTTCGGGACACCGTTATAGCATGGAGAGAAACAAGGAAATGCAAGAAACTCTCTCCCTTCCTATCCAGACACACACCAAGGCAATCCCAGTTTTTATTTGGTATAAATAAAGGTTTACAAAATTAAATAAAATACAAAAAACAGAGTATACTCTATGAAAAAATAAAAAAAACATAGTTAGTATCCATACAGTACTTTATAGGTGTGGCAAGTAATAATAACATATAACCAATAGAAGCCTGCAAGTGTAATTGATATCCTTGGTTAAGGTAGCTTTTGAACATAATTGCCCTATTTACCCCTATGGGGTCTAACTGTGAATAGGGCGTATATGGAAGAGATAACTTACCAGAGGTCTTGATCTTTGTGAGACCACTTGATGAAAAGTCATTACACTTCTTCTCAAAAACTTACCACAAAAGTACAGGAACCCTTTTCTAGGGTAAGTGTCATTTTTGCTCCTTCATTTTACAAGGTCCATATCTAATTATTTTCAAAAGACCTTTCTTTAACCACTTAAGGACTGGAAGGATTTGCCCCCTTAACCAAGCTATGTTTTGCAATACGACACTGAGTGCGGAGATGTACCAAAACAAAATTTACGGCCAATACGTATTTTTCTACATATTTTTGGCAAAAAAAAAGATGAGACCAACATGTAACTTGTTTTTAATAATCTTAATTTTATAAATTTTTCATTTTAAATCACATACATTAAATAAATTCAACAGAGAGAAATGGATATTTAATACAATTAACACACTATAGTAAATAAAAAAAAATCTTATCCCCATCTCCATGTTAAATTATCCTATTAAAGTCCAATAATTTGACAATTTCTATCATTTAATACATTTTTAAGATTATGCTTTAATTTCAGGGGAGTGCACTTTAAAGGGATTCATTCTCTCAGTCTTCATATACAACCACAAAACATATAACTATAACCCCCTATGTATCAATAGCTGTATCTATATTTTTCAGTGGTGTAGTTATCACACATTATTATTTAAATCCTAAAATGAATATCAATAACTATGTGGAAGAAGGTGCTCTGGTCAGATGAGACAAACATTTAACTTATTGGCCTAAAATCAAAACGCTATATATGGTGGAAAACTAACACTGCACATCACCCTGTACACACCATCTCCACTGTGAAACATGGTGGTGGCAGCATTATGTTGTGGGGATGCTTGTCATCAGCAGGGACAGAGAATCTGGTCAGAGTGGATGGGAAGATGGATGGAGCCAAATATAGGGCAATCTTAGAAGAAAATCTGTTAGAGTCTGCAAAAGATTTGAGACTGGGGCAGAGGTTCACTTTCCAGCAGGACAACTACCCTAAACATACAACCAGAGCTACAGTGGAATGGTTTGGTTCAAAGCATATTCATGTGTTATAATTGCCCATTCAATGTCCAGACCTAAATCCACTTGAGGATCTGTGGCAAGACTTGAAAGTTGCTATTCACAGATGCTCTCCATCCAATCTGACAGAGCTTGAGCTGTCTTGCAAAGAAAAATGGGCAAAAATGTCACTCTCTAGACGTGCAAAAATTGCAGCAAAGGGTGATTCTACCAAGTATTGACTGAATACAAATGCAAAACGCTACACTTTTCACATATTTTTTTGTAAAAAAAAATATGAAAAACATCTATCATTGTCCTTCTACTATTACAATTATGTACCACTTTGTGTTGGTCTATGACAAAAAATCTCAAAAATAAATTTACCTTTTTAGTTGCAACATGACAAAATGTGGAAAATGTTAAGGGAGATATATACACGTTTTCAAGGCACTGAAATTAGAGTTTGAACATGAGCATGACCCATACCCAGCCTTTTCACAATTCAGTGAATAGTCAAACAAACTAGCACAATTTAGCCAGTTCTTCCTTCTGAACACCCAGCTGTCAGTGGCAGTATCCCTACCATCTCTAAATGGCAGATTCCCACCAGTTTCTGTTTCAAATTGTAATCAAGTCAGCAGGGTGCCTGGGTAGAAAAGGGAAAGCCTGGAATTTAAAAAAAAAATCTTAACAAAAGATTTTGTGTTTTTTTTTTTTCAAATCCGTTTATCATGTTTTTTTTCTGGAAAAATTGAAAAAAAATGGTATTCTATATAACTAATATAACACATGGACCTTAAAGTGGAGTTCCACCCACTTTTTTAACTCCTCGGCATCCCAAGCTGCTCTGGGGGGCTTAAAATGAATTGGCATATATTTTTTTTTATTTAGAAATGTCCATATCCTCCTTTCGGCTGCAGCCGAGCACCTTATCTCCTGTCTGAAATGTCTCCTGGGAGATGTTTGTCATCAATTCCAGGAGACAATAGGCGTCCCTGAACGCAGAGAGAGGAGCTGAGAGATTTCAGCATAATGTCAGGGGTGGGTGGGACCTGGGGTGGGCGGGACCCAGAAGCTATCAAACGCCAGCCAATGGGATGGGATCTGGGCAGACCACTATGTGTATGTGGCCCCGCCCACTTTCTTATCAGTACAATTATTGGCTGGTGTTTTATAGCTGCAGGGTCCCGCCCATCACATCTGACAGCTGGTCTCTGCGTTCAGTTACATATAGTGCAACTAAAACTGACAAATCGTCTCAGTGTGAAACTGCTAGTGCCATCTGCCAGTGCCAACCAGTGCCACCTGCCAGTGCCAACCAGTGCCACCTGCCATTCATTGCAATGTGCTGGGGGCAATGTAATGTGCTGTGCTTGGGCCAAAGCGGTGTGCTGTGCTGGGGGCGATTTAATGCAATGCGCTGGGGTGATGCGATGGGGGTAATGTGATGTGCTGGGGATGATGTGATTCGATGCAATGTGCTGGGGGGGATGCGCTGTGTTGGGGTGATGCTATGTGCTGGGGGCGATGCGATGCGCTGTGCTGGGAGGATGTGAATCAATGAGATGTGCCGGGGACGATGCGATTCAATATGCTGGGGGTTATGCGATGTGCTGGGGGTGATGCGATGTGCTGGGGGTGATGCAATGTGCTAGGGGTGATGCGATGCAATGTGCTTGGGGACGATACAATTCGATGTGCTGGGGGTGATGCAATGTGCTGGAGGCAATGCGATTCGATGTGCTGGGGGCAATGCAATGTGCTTGGCCGATGCGATTCAATGTGCTGGGGATGATGCCATGTGATGTGCTGGGAGAGATGTGATACTGTGTGCTGGGGGTGATGAGATTTGATGTGCTGGGGGTGATTCAATGTGCTTGAGGCCATTTGATTGCTGGGGATGATGTGATGCAATGTGCTGGGGGTGATGCGATGCAATGTGCTGGGGGCGACGCATTTCGATGTGCTCGGGTGGATGCGATGTGCTGTGCTGGGGGCATATTTTCAATTAAAAAGTATAATTTTGTCCGGAACACCGCTATAATGAAAGATTTCTGAGACTTTTGTAAAGTCTTAAATTGCTGCAAGGATTCCAGTAGATGATGATTTCTGTCCTCTCAGACTTTAATTGACAAGTAAGAGGGTAAATTTGGCTGACAAGTTAGTTTATCTTTAAACCCTTTAAATTATTCCTATTAATGTTTTCCACCATCACAGCATTATGTTTACCTATAATCTGCTCATTGTTTTTTCCTTTCCTCCTCTTAGTAAAACATTACTAAAAGATTCTGCCTCCCTCACTGACACAAGAAACATGCATTTACTGTAAGTAGAGCAGACCTAATGGTGCCAACATTGACTTGTTAACCATTTGCAAATGTATTTTTTTTAACACACTTAATTTTAGGGTAGTAATAAACAAGTTTCTACAAAAGGAAACCAGCAAACTTTATGATGCTTTTTTTTTTTTTTTTAAATTTACTTTTATTGAAGTTTTGACAATATGACAAAGCATGAATGAGAGACTAACAATACAGGTGTACAGTGCTAATATATGGTGATCAGTTTTCTATGTTAAGCCAATAATCATCTACAGTATCAGTCAGAAAAAAAAGCAATAAATCCACAAGAGTAATACCGTGTACACACGATCATTTTTCAGATGAAAAAAGTCTGGACTTTTTTCATCTGAAAAACTGATCGTGTATCGGCCCCATCAGACTTTTTTCCATTGGTGTAAAAAAATAGAACTGTTTTAATTTTTTCCGATGGGGGGAAAAAAAAACTGATAGGAAATTCCGATCGTCTGTGTGGAACTCTGTGTGGAGAAAAATTCACGCATGCTCAGAATCAAGTCGACGCATGCTCGGAAGTATTGAATTTTTTTTTCGGTTCGTCGTAGTGTTTTACGTCACTGCGTTTTGGATGGTCAGAATTTAGTCTGATAGGGCCAGATTCACAGGGCAAGTACGCCGGTGTATCTACTGATACACCGGCGTACTTTCAAACTTGCCGCGTCGTATCTTTAGTTTGAATCCTCAAACCAAGATAAAACGGCTTCTGGCTTTGATCCGACAGGCGTACGGCTTCGTACGCCTTCGGATCGTAGGTGCAATACTTTGGCGCCCGATTGGGTGGAGTTTGCGTAGTTTTCCGCATCGGGTATGCTAATTAGCTTTTTCCGTCGATCCACGAAGGTACGCGCGGCCGTCGCATTCTCTTACGTCGTCGCTAGTCGGCTTTTCCCGGCGTATAGTTAAAGCTACTATTTTGTGGCGTATAGATAGACTTGCCATGTTAAAGTATGACCATCGTTCCCGCGTCAAATTTATTTATTTATTTATTTTTTGCGTAAGTCGTCCGTGAATAGGAAAGGACGGAACTCACGTCTAAGTTCAAAAAATGACGTTGGTGCAACGTCATTCCGTGCAAAGCACGGCGGGAAACTTCAAAACGAAGCATGCGCAGTTCATTCGGCGTGGGGACGCGCTTCATTTAAATGAATCACGCCCCCTACCCGCCCAATTTGAAATACGTGCCGAGAGATACACTACGCCGCCGTAACTTACGGTGCAAAATCTTCCTGGATTCGACTTAGAGCCAGGTAAGATACGGCGGCGTATCGTATCTCTGATACGCTGCACCTGGGCAATTCTATGTGAATCTGGCCCATAGTGTGTAGGCAAGACTGATGAAAGTCAGCTTCATCGGAATTCCGATGGAAAATTCCATCGTATTTTTCCCATCGGAAATCCGATAGTGTGTACACGGCATGAGAGGTTAGTTAGCTAGTTTGATTGTATGTAGAGTTGTGGCATAAGTGCAGAAAAAATTGTCATAGCATGGGGAATATTGTAAGAAATAAACATATTTTAACCCCAGTGAACAACTGGAGTATAGCCAAAAATTATATCATAAGTATGGGAATACATTAATGAGTATAAAACTAGGAACTGAAGATGAATATTAAAGAAAAAACAGCGTGGGGTCCCTTTGGATCTGGTATGGATTTTGATTTGAACCCCACAACTATTTTTTTTTTAAACGGTGTGCGGTCCCCTCCAAAATCCATACCAGACCCTTATCCAAGCATGCAACCTGGCAGGTCAGGAAAAGGGTGATAAGTGAGGGCCCCTCTACTCCTGAACCATATCAAGCCACATAACCTCATCCTGGGGGGGATGCTTTGAGGGAGGGGGTCAACCATGGCCGGTGGGTGGAAGGGTCTGCAGACAGGGGACTTATCAGAATCTGGAAACCCCCTTTAACAAGGGGGCCCCCAGATCCCGGCCCATTGTACCCCTACTCATTCACCAAAAAAACAGAAACAGCTTTTAACAATCCCTTTAAAAAAATAAAAAAAAAATAAAACAAAATGCCCTGAAGTAAATCCATCATCCATCATGAGGCCCAGTGACCTGAACAAATCTCCATCGTCTGACAGTTCTTTGGAAACTGAAGGACGGGCCACTCTGTGATGTCAATGACCCCTTGTGACCTCCTACCACTTTGTGACATCATTGACCCAGCATGCCCTGGCCAATGATGTCACAAGGGGAGAGGTCACCGGATGATGTCATGGGTGACCACCACCCCTCAGATAGCGAGAGCTTTCACAAGAGTGGACCTTCTTTTTTTTTTTTTTTTCAGGTGAGCAGGGGCGAATTGAAAATGGATCTACACTGGGGGACTTTTTTCATTTTTGTTTTTTAACCCCTTCGTGACTAAGGGTAAAAAAAATTAAATGCCTAAGCACAATTTTACAACTTTGACATAGTTACATAGTAGGTGAGGTTGAAAAAATGACACAAGTCCATCAAGTCCAATCTGTGTGTGTGTGTGATTATATGTCAGTATTACATGGTATATCCCTGTATGCTGTGGTCGCTCAGGTGCTTATCTGATGCTCCCAGAGGAAACCACCACCTGTGAAAGGGAAATCCACATCCTTGCTGCTCTTATAGTAGTTTAAGGTTAAACCTCTGTTCTTCTAATTTTAGTGAATGGCCACGTGTCTTATTAAACTCCCTTCCACAGAAATGTTTTAACTCTATTGTGGGGTCACCAGTATGGTATTTGTAAAGATAAATCATATTCCCTCTCAAGCGTCTCTTCTCCAGAGAGAATAAGTTCAGTAATTGCAACCTTTCTTCATAGCTAATATCCTCCAGTCCCGTTATTAGCTTTGTTGCCCTTTTCTGTAATCGCTCCATTTCCAGTACATCTTTCCTGAGGACTGGTGCCCAGAACTGGACAGCATACTCCAGGTGAGGCCTGACCAGAGTCTTGTAGAGTGGGAGAATTATCGCTTTATCTCTTGAGTTAATCCCCTTATTAATGCATGCCAATATTCTGTTTGCTTGCTTGGCATTGCATGCCATTGCTGAGACTATCATCTACAAGGACCCCATGTCCTATTCCATCCTTTATTCCCCCAGAGGTTCTCCCCCCAGCAAATAGATTGCATTCATATTTTTTCCACCCAAATGCATTATTTAAAATTTTTCCACATTAAACCTCATTTATCATGTAGTTGCCCACCCCATTACATTGTTCAGATTTTTTTGCAAGAAGTAATTGCCCTGCTTAGCTTAGTATCGTCCACAAATACAGAATTTGTAGCCAGTTTTCAATCCATGTACTTACTCTATGGTCCATGCCAATGGACCTTACTTTGTACAGTAAATGTGTATGGGGAACTGTGTCGAATGCTTTTGCAAAATCCAGATACACCACATCCATGGGCCTTCCTTTATCTAGATGGCAGCTCACCTCCTCATAGAAGGTTAATAGATTGGTTTGGCAATAATGATTCTTCATGAATCCATGCTGATTGATGATAATTATACAGTTTTCACTACTAACATCTTGTATATGTTCCTTATCATCCCCTCCAAGAGCTTGCATACTATTGATGTTAAGCTAACTGGTCTGTAATTCCATAGGTATGTTTTTTTGCCCTTTTTTAAACATTGGTGTCACATTGGCTTTTCTCCGATAAGCTTGTACCATTCTAGTCAGTAGACTGTCAGTAAAAATTAGGAACAATGGGCCAGATACACATATACTTGCGGCGGAGTAACGTATCGTCTATACGTTACACCGCCGCAAGTTTTCAGTGCAAGTGCCTTATTCGCCAAGCACTTGCGTGTAAACTTACGGCGGTGTAACGTAAAGGCGTCTGGCGCAAGCCCGCCTAATTCAAATGGGGCGTGTACCATTTAAATTAGGCGCGCTCCCGCGCCGGACATACTGTGCATGCTCCGTTTTGAAATTCCCGCCGTGCTTTGCGCGAAGTTTTTTTGAACGGCGACGTGCGTTACGGCGTTTTGTATTCCCGGACGTCTTACGCCAAAAAATAAAAAATCGAAATTCGATGCGGGAACGACGGCCATACTTTAACATGGCTCATCTAAAGTTAAGCCATGTTAAAGCAGGCTTAAGTTTGCGACGGGAAAAAATTACTAGCAACGACGTAACGAACGCGAAAACCGTCGTGGATAGCCGTAAAAGCTCATTTGCATACCCGACGGTGGAAAACGACGCAAACTCCACCCAGCGGCTGCCGAAGTATTGCATCCTAAGATCCGATGGTGTAAGTCAATTACACCTGTCGGATCCTAGGGCTATCTATGCGTAACTGATTCTATGAATCAGTCGCATAGATACTCCCAGAGATACGACGGCGTATCAGGAGATACGCCGTTGTATCTCTTCTGTGAATCTGGCCCAATGGTCTTGCAATTACTTGACTAAGTTCCCTAAGTTCGGGTGCAAGCCATCCGGTCCTGGTGACTTATTAATGTGAAGTTTTCCAAGTCTATTTATAATTCTGTCCTCTGTTAGCCATGGGGATGCTTCCTGTGATGTGTCATGAGGATAAACACTGCAATTTTGGTTACTGAAGGCCCCTGATTCCCTTGTGAAGACTGAGGAGAAGAATACATTCAATACCTTCGCCATTTCCCCATCCTTTGTAACCAGACTTCATTCCTCATTCTTTATGGGGCAAATATGGTCTGTTCTCCCTTTTTTACTGTTTATATACTTAAATAATTTCTTGGGATTTGTTTTGCTCTCCTCCACTATGTGTTTTTCATGTTTTATCTTAGCCACCCTAATTGCACCCTTACATTTATTGCTGCATCTTTTATAAAGTCTGAATGCTGATGATGATCCCTAAGCCATGTATTTTTTGAAGGCCTTCTCCTTTGCTTTTATATCCATTTTTACATTGGAGTAAAAATATTGATCGCTGTGTAAATGTGAATGGTCCCAAAATAGCATCAAAAGTGTCCGATATGTCCGCCAAAATGTTAATGTCATGATAAAAATCGCTGATCGCCGCCATTACTAGTAAAAAAAAATATTAATAAAAATGCCATAAAACTATCCCCTATTTTGTAGATGCTATAACTTTTGCGCAAACCAATCAATAGTAGCTTATTGCAATTTTGTTTACCAAAAATATGTAGAAGAATACATATCGGCCTAAACTGAGGGAAAAAAATTGTTTTTATATATTTTTGGGGGATATTTATTATAGCAAAAAGTAAAAATGCTGCATTTTTTTCAAAATTGTCGCTCTGTTTATAGCGCAAAAAAACACAGAGGTGATGAAATACCACCAAAAGAAAGCTCTATTTGTGGGAAAAAAGGATGTATTTTTTTTGGGGAGCCACGATGCGCAATTGTCAGTTAAAGCGACTCAGTGCTGAATCGCAAAAAGTAGCCCGGTCAAATAGTCCGGGGCTGAAGTGGTTGAATGTAGATGTATATTTATTGGTACTACCATATCTTTCCACTAAATAACAACCCAAATTAAATTCTCCTGCTCCTGACAGTCACAGAAATACCACATATGTGTATGTTAGCTGCTGTACAGTATGTATCCATAGTACAGCCCAATAACAATAGTGGGCATTTTGCTTTTTTTTATCCTACCCAAAAGACCCTGATTAACTGACACTGATACTAATTTAAAAAAAATCTGTCCAAAAAAAATGCTGACCCTGACCTTAATCTTTGACCCTGATCTTGACCCAAACACTAACCCTGGCACTGACCTAGATCAAGCCTTGATCTAGCCATTTTTTTTTTTGTATTTTTTTTTATTTATTTATTTTTACACACATTTTTTTTCTCTGCAAGGTGAAAAAAAATATATACAATTTATCTCTCTCCTCCATTTACAGCTTGTTTCTTTTGTTCCCTACAAGGACTTATACAGCAGGGGAAGTAGAGAGTGTGTAGTGCAGGGATTTGCAATTAGAGGACCAGCTGTTGCAAAAATACAAGTCTCATCATGCCTCTGCCTCTAGGTATCATGCTTGTGGCTGTCAGAGTCTTGCTTCATAGGACTTGTAGTTCTGCAACAGCTAGAGGTCCGCTAATTGCATATCCCTGGTGTAGTGGAATGTTGGCTAGTGAGGTGTCTCAATGGCAGGGTTTATAGAAATTAGTCTGTAAGCCATGTATGGGGTGTTGTGCTAGAGGTCCTTTTTGCCAATGCATGTTCGGTTCTCTGTATTTCTTTATTTTTCTCCTTCTCTCACTTCACGAAAAGGATGAAATGTTAAAGGAAATAACCTACAAAATGCATAACAATTTAACACTCATAAAAAAAAACATATCAACATACAGTACATCAATGTGAGTTAAAATGCGCATAAAAATTAAAGGCAATGCACATCCATTTCCAAATGCATCTATATGCATTTTAATGCATGCTTATGTGTACACATGCCCTAAAGAAAGATCCTGTGACTTTTATTTCAAGTATTTCATGTATTACTTAATTTTGTAGCAAATGTCTACTTAAACAATCTCTTCTTTTTTAATAACACTTTTTTACACACCAAAAAAATACACCCCATGTAACATAGTTAATCTACTGTATATATCTTATTTGATTGACATAGTGGATTAATTAATTTTAAAAAATCATAAAAATAAAATACTGTAGGAAAAAATGATATATCCATAGATATCAATTAGAATTTTTCCTTCATTGTTCTAAAAAAGTGAAACAATTGGTTGCCTATGACAATAACGTTTGCTCTCATGGTCTTTTCCTCAATTTTAAAGCAACAGTCCTATATCGCATTACTGCTTTCGTTTTCCTTATAATTTTATTTGAGAATGACCCTTAACATTTTGTGGTAAAGTATTCTACTAGAACTAATTGCATCATTGGGCTCACAAATTGGAAGATTTGAATGAGTTAAGAATCATTGATCTACTAAATAGTTCTGGGAAATCTTATAAAACTGTATAAGAAATTTGCTAGTCTCCAAGGAGTTGAAACAGACTGCGTGTGGGAAACAATAGCTATAAATAAACAATTACTAGTGGATTAGACAGCAACAGGAATAATGTTCCCTTAACATTGTATCCAATTACCTACAATGAAACAGTTGTATTCCTAGAACTCAGTCTGTATTTTGCCCTTACTAACATTCTGAACAAAATCATTTATTATATACCATTATCACCCATTGCAAAAGGCATGTCAAATTCAAAATTTCACTATAAATATACTGTAGCTACTATAATTCAAGAAAATGTCAAATAGCTCACTAACTAGCATCTTAATTGTTTTTCCACATTTATAGCTATTGAGAGGTGGAGTTTAATTATTGTCAATGTGACCTGAGGGGTTTGAATCAAAAGAAAAAGCTTGTAAACAACAATCTTTAATTGTTGTGATAATCAATATATTTAAATGGGTTAAATGGCACACCACAGAAAATAACATACAATTCAGATATGTTGATTTACTGTACCTAGCTGTACTTACTAAACTTTACTGTTTTATTTTAGCACACAATTATGTGTAGAGGAAACAAATTAATTTCCTTTGCACATTACTAAATAATTAAAGTGAATATGGCTTGTGATCAGAGGTCATAGATGCCTAGATGCCTAGATGTCTAAGCCAAATTTAGCAGCACCTATTTTTTAAATGACATATACTGTATGGCTTTAACTCTACTTTAGTGCAAAACTGTAATAAAAAAAATGCTCATATATGTTATTACCAGATTGCAAAATGGACAATAAGCCGAGTAATTATAACTGACATTGTGGTCACATGATCAGAAACCACAGTGACTGGCTCTAGATCATTAGTGGGGGCCAGAACTGCCAGTAGTAATAGTGCCAGCAGTTTGCTGTCAAAGTTGAAACGGTTTCATTTATAAGAACTAGAGAGTGAAAAAACTGTTGCAGCTCTGCATGGAAACCAGCTTCCAGGTTATATTGTCAAAGCTTATTTGTTTTAATATTTTTATTAAAGCGGGAGTTCACCCATTTATTAAAAAAACTTTTTTTTTCCCTTTTTTCCCCCTTAGATTCCTGCTCGTTTGGTCTAGGGGAATCGGCTATTTGTTTTAAAATATGAGCAGTACTTACCGTTTTCGAGATGCATCTTCTTCCGTCGCTTCCGGGTATGGGTCTTCGGGAGCGGGCGTTCCTTCTTGATTGACAGTCTTCCGAGAGGCTTCCGACGGTCGCATCCATCGCGTCACTCGTAGCCGAAAGAAGCCGAACGTCGGTGCGGCTCTATACTGCGCCTGCGCACCGACGTTCGGCTTCTTTCGGAAAATCGTGACGCGATGGATGCGACCTTCGGAAGCCTCTCGGAAGACTGTCAATCAAGAAGGAACGCCCATTCCCGCAGCCCATACCCGGAAGCGACGGAGAGGATGCATCTCGTAAATGGGTAAGTACTGCTCATATTTTAAAACAAGTAGCCGATTCCCCTAGACAAAACGAGCAAGAATCTAAGGCTAAAAAGTGCCCTCTAAGGGTGAACCCCCGCTTTAAGTTTTTGCAAGCAAACATACATAGGCACATCGTTGAATCGTATAGTAAGATATACTAAAATAATTCACTATCCTCGTATATGTCACAAACATGTTGTGAACCGCCAACAACAATTATAACAGTTTTAAACATTAAACATGTTGTTCGTAGAATTGGGATGTTGTCTGACAGCCCCAGACACCCCTTATGGGATCAATCTGAGTCCGGGGGAGTGAGACAGCACCATCTGTCTCTTACATAATGGTGGAGGGGGGAAAAAAGAAGGGTGGGGTAGGCAGGAAGGGGAAGAACACAAAGTAGAGTACATCAGGTAAATCAAACATTCACAAAGGTGTCATACCAATTGTTCCAGGAAAGCCAACGAGCAAGAATTTTGGAACGTGTGATTGGCTCATTCACCATTAAGGTCTCGTAAGAGTAATGTGTCTGTACTAAGACGGTTATGTCACTAATAGTTGGGATGGTGTCGGATTTCCATAGTCTGGCAATCAGTAGTCTAGTTTCCAATAGCACATGAGTAGTTGTTATTCTAAAGAGTTTATTCAGGTGTGGACAGGTCCATAAAATGTGGAGTAGTGTGCCATTGTGCCCACAGTGTCTCCAACAAGAAGGGGTGGATATGAGTTGGAAAGCAGCTAGTTTCTGAGGTGTTAAATACCACCTCAGGGTTAATTTTTGTGTCAATTCCCAGAGTGACGCACATTTTGTGGACTTATATATAGCATTAAAGGCACTCTGCCATTGTTGAACTGTAAAATGTTTTTGCAAATCTTCCTCCCATTTCTCGAAGGGTAGGGACTTGGTAAATACTCTTTTCGTGAAAGGTTGCATATATTAGGGAAACACCCTTGTACTTTCGGGTAATTTTTTGGCCCCTGTTCAACAGGGGCATGTAATTACAATTATTTGATTTATTATTTCACAGCAGGGCCCATTCCTGTGCCCACCAAGAGTAACTGTGAGGACTTACAGTGTTGTGGCACCAGCGCTAGCACCAAAGGCCCAATTTTTCTACCACTGTTCAACAATGGCATGCAATTACAATTATTGATATAATAGTTCACACAGCAGGGCGTTCCAGCGCCCACCAAGACTAACTGTGAGGGCTTACAGTGTTGTGGCAACACCTAGGGCCCAATTTTCTGCAGAGTATATACGGCAGGCCCCTACTTTCAAACATCCAACTTACAAACAAATCCTACTTGCAAACGGAAGGAGACAACAGGAATTGAGAGGAAATCTACCCCTAGGAAGGGAAATTCTCTTCTGTAAGAGGTGTCTCCTGTCCACTGATGCTTTATCACCAATCCTTGTTTCACTAAAAAAAACTAATTTTCAAATTGCAATCTTCTGAACAGATGCACACAGACAGCAAAACAAATGTTACAGGGGTGATAACCCTTCTCTATGCCTGGAGCTACACTTTAAAAAAGTACCAGTTCAAAATTACAAACAGATTCTTCTTAACAACAAACCTACAGTCCCTGTCTTGTTTGCACCGCCTGTATACTGCTGTTCAAAGTATATAGGGCCAAAGGGGCTGGTAATGACCCATGCTATTTTTCTCAATGATTTTCATCCATATTGCAGGGACCAGACATTACATTAAAGCCGCAGGCAGTTTTTTTTTCTTACTGTAATCTCATTTTGTGCAGGGACAGTTCTAAACACGTGCCACTTCACAAGCATACTATAGATACCCAGCAGGTACGATATTTAAAGGCATTTTTCATTTTTTTTTCACTTTAAGCATCATTAAAATCCCTGCTCCAGAAAAAACGACAGTTTTTAAAACTTTTTTCCAATGATACATGTTCCCTGGTGCAAGACCCGGGTTCTTAAACCCGTTTTACGACAATAACTTGCATAGGCTTTAAAATGAGCACTTTTGAATTCAAACGTTCGAGTCCCATAGACTTCAATGGGGTTCTAAAAGTTTGCGCGAACGTTCAGTCCGCTCGAAGGTTCTGGAGCAAAACGAACGGGGGGGGGTGTTTGGCATATCCCTACTCTTTAATAAGGACGTTTTTCAGGCAGAGCACAATGTCTCGAGGCGGTTTATTAGGAGGGTGCTTTGGGCGCAAACCATGGTGAATGTGGTCACAGGTAAATGCATCCACATCATGATCTGGCAGCAGGGATTGGAACAGCTTGCAGATGGCAGGAATCAGATCCGTGTTGGATTCAGGGATCCCCCTCACCCTGCGGTTGTTCCTATGATTACGGTTGTCGAGGTCCTCGAGTTGTGATTGGATCTGTGTGACAGTGGCAGCCAGAGTGGCATATTCTCTGGAGAGATCATTGTGGGCAATGCTGAGTTCGTCATGTTTGGTTTCCAAATGATCTGTGCGTGCCCCCAAAGCTGCGATCTCCTCAGAGTCAGAGTGTTAGTGCTCTTATGTAGCTCTGTTTGAAATTTGGCAGCTATCTTGCTATAGATTGATACTAAGCTTTTATCCAAGTCCTCCTTTGTCAGAGGGGTAGAGTACTCACTGTTCTGAGGAGGATCGGGATCAGCCTGTGTGCACTGTGAGGAGGGAGAGGCAAGGCTGCCGGCGCCATTTTGAGACATGCAAAATTTCTCCTGTAAATACAGCAGGTAGTTAGTTAACGACCTCTGTGCAGTCCCCTTTGTTTTCCTTTTCTTTGGCCGCATGCACAGCTTGGTCCTGGGGGTGTTAGGGATGAGCAGGGTTAGTTTGGCCGTGATCCGGCCCCAGGAAGCAGGCTAAACGGATGGAGTAGTACAGAGTAGTGTTGCGCACGAATATTCGCATTGCGAATATTCGACTCGAATATAGCATATTCGAGAAATCGCGCTATATTTCGAATTTCGCAGTGAATATTCGCAATTCCGAATATTCGCATTTTTTCAATTTGATTTTTAAAACAGATCACATCCTATCGACGTCTAAAAGCATTGCTGGTATGATTAGAGACCCTGGGCCGAGTAGCTAAGCTGAGGCGATCCTTTTATGTTGCCAAATTGAAAAAAAAAAAATTGCGATTTTTCGCTATTGCGAATGCGAAAATGATTGCGAATTTTCGATAACTGTGGTACTGTAGGAGAACTCTGATTGTCTCTGATGCAAAAGGGGGGGGCTTTGTGTATGTGTATGTTATGAATATTTGTATGTTTGATATTATTATTTTTTGTAAGAAGGAAAAAATTGCGCATACCTTAAAAAAGGGGAGAATACAGCAGCAACTCAAAAATGTTATACAACATAAATTAATACAAGACAGAAAATGGAGTCGCTCTACAAGAATAAAAAATATGTCTAGTGACAAGACATGTGGGCAAATTATAAAATAAGCAAGCGCAAATAACTTGTGAAATACACAGTGAAACAAATATATAAAGAAATATAGTCCCAATAATAGAAAAATAATCTTTCATAAAAATGTCTTTGATATGTGAAGTGAAAAAAAGTCCAAAGCATGCAGCATGAACGTGTTCAATCTTCAAGGTGTTTGATTGACAAACGGCTGTGACAGATGGATAGAGTAAAGAATCACCACCAATGCAAAACACTTTTTATTTTCTATTGTAAAATATCACGAATATTCTGAGCCAATCAGAGTGCTCCTTCCGCATTTGCCGAATATTCGCAATTATTTTGTATTGTAAAATATCAAGAATATTCTGAGCCAATCAGAGTGCTCCTTCTGCATTTGCCGAATATTCGCAATTATTTTGTATTGTAAAATATCAAGAATATTCTGAACCAATCAGAGTGCTCCTTCCGCATTTGCCGAATATTCGCAATTATTTTGTATTGTAAAATATCACGAATATTCTGAGCCAATCAGAGTGCTCCTACAGCATTTGTCGAAATTGCGCAATAAATATCGCATTCGCATGTTGCGATATTTCGATAAAATATCACGAATATTCTGAGCCAATCAGAGCGCTCCTCCAGCATTTCTCGAAATTGCGCAATAAATATCGCATTCGCATGTTGCGATATTTCGATAAAATATCACAAATATTCTGAGCCAATCAGAGCGCTCCTCCAGCATTTCTCGAAATTGCGCAATAAATATCGCATTCGCATGTTGCGATATTTCGATAAAATATCACGAATATTCTGAGCCAATCAGAGTGCTCCTACCGCAGTTATCAAAAAATCGCAATTATTTTCGCATTCGCAATAGCGAAAAATCGCAATCATTTACTTTCGATAAAATATCACGAATATTCGAATTTAGCGAATATATCTCGAATATTCGAATATATATTCGAGATATATCGCGAAATCGAATATGGCATATTCTGCTCAACACTAGTACAGAGCTACTCAGACATGCAGCCGATCCCGTGGAAGCCGCGCATGCGCCCCCCCCCCCCAAACACTTTTTGTTTAAATCATTTTTATTGAAAAGTTTTCCAAATACAAAATAAAGATATAAAGCGCAAATAGCACCATAACTATAAAAGATATAGAAGGGGACACAGCCCAATATAACAATTACAAATAACACAGAGATACAATACATGCATCAATAAAACCAGTCATCTCACTACTAAAGGGTGGAGTAGTGCATCCCAGTAAAAAGAAAATGTTAACTATGGGAAAAGAGAAAGGAGGGAAAGGGAGTGGGAAGGGAAGGATAAGGGATGGATAATAGTGAGAAGTCAGATTATCACTTCAAAATAGATAAAATGCATTCATAACATTACCTCTATCAAAAACTAAACAAATACGTGAAGACGTTCTGATATCAAGTTGAGGAAAACCACTCTGACCAGGGACTCCATTGTCTATCAAACTGAGCTCTCCTGCCCTCCCTGCTTGCCAGAAAAGCTTCCAAGGCGTGATTAGTGTGTGTTATCTCAAGCACTTCTGAGACGCTTGGGACCTTGTTAGATTTCCACCCTCTAGCGATTAGCAATCTGGCAGCCAGCAAAATATGGGTAACTATGATACGTAGGCCAGGGGGAAATCCTTCAATCCCTAGGTTTAACCACTTCCCGACCGCCTCATGTAGATATATACGTCTGCAGAATGGCACGGACAGGCACATCAACGTACCTGTACGTGCCTGCCTAGACGTGGGTCGGGGGTCCGATCGGGACCCCCCCCGCTACACGCGGCGGTCGGGTTCCCTCGGGGAGCGATCCGGGAAGATGGCGCGGCTATTTGTTTCTAGCCGCTCCGTCGCGATCGCTCCCCGGAGCTGAAGAACGGGGAGAGCCGTATGTAAACACGGCTTCCCCGTGCTTCACTATGGCGCTGCATCGATCGAGTGATCCCCTTTATAGGGGAGACTCGATCGATGACGTCATTCCTACAGCCACACCCCCCTACAGTTGTAAACACACACTAAGTGTACACTAAATCCTACAGCACCACCTGTGGTTAACTCCCAAACTGCAACTGTCATTTTCACAATAAAGAATGCAATTTAAATGCATTTTTTGCTGTGAAAATGACAATGGTCCCAACAATTTGTCAAAATTGTCCGAAGTGTCCGCCATAATGTCGCAGTCACGAAAAAAATCGCTGATCGCCGCCATTAGTAGTAAAAAAAATAAAAATAAAAAAAATGCAATAAAACTATCCCCTATTTTGTAAACGCTATAAATTTTGCGCAAACCAATCGATAAACGCTTATTGCGATTTTTTTTACCAAAAATAGGTAGAAGAATACGTATCGGCCTAAACTGAGGAAAAAAAAAATTATATATGTTTTTGGGGGATATTTATTATAGCAAAAAGTAAAAAATATTGCATTTTTTTCAAAATTGTTGCTCTATTTTTGTTTATAGCGCAAAAAATAAAAACCGCAGAGGTGATCAAATACCACCAAAAGAAAGCTCTATTTGTGGGGAAAAAAGGATGCCAATTTTGTTTGGGAGCCACGTTGCACGACCGTGCAATTGTCTGTTAAAGCGACGCAGTCCCGAACTGTAAAAACACCTTGGGTCTTTAGGCTGCATATTGGTCCGGGGCTTAAGTGGTTAATAACGCTAGTTCAGGGGTGAGTGGCGTCAGAATTCCCATAATACGTGATATGCAGGTAAACACACTTCTCCAGAAGCTTGTAAGGTGTTTACACAGCCAGAAGATATGGTAAATATTACCCACAGAACCACATTCTCTTTGACATAGCGGTGAAACGGAGGGGGAGAATTGTCGACACTCACACTCAGATGTAGAGTCTCAGAGTGTGGTTTAAAGCTTTGAGGTGGCTACTTTTCAGAGGGATAGGTAATGTTCGAAAAATATACAAAATCTGGGGAAGTAAGAGCATTTTGAAAGAGGCCAAGCAAACCGACAGGTCAATTTGACTCTAGACTAATTCTGTCTGTCTATCAAGGGAATATAGTTAGCATTCGCAAGTTTCGAGGGATCTGCCATTATTTGAAGTCCTAAATATGGAATACTAGATATAGCCCAAGAATAAGGGAAGGAAGTTTGTAAGTGGGATTGTAGGCGAGGGGGGACATTCAAACCCAATATAAGAGATTTTGTGAAATTAATTTTATAATAGGAAATTCTACTGAATTCCGTAAGGATATTATGGGCCTGGAGAAGAGAGTTTTGTGGGGAGGTCAGGAAAAGGATGATGTCATCCGCAAATAGGCTAATGTTGTGTGATCTGCCCAACAGGGTGAAACCAGGCGTACCTGTGTGAGCTCTAATCTTTTCCGCCAGGGGTTCTATAAGCAAATTGAAAATAGAGGGTGATAAAGGACACCCCTGTCTAGTGCCATTGGATATGTTAAAAGACCGGGAGAGCATGTTGGAGGAGTAAACCTGGGCACAGGGGGAGGAGTACAATGCTAATATGGCCGACACAATACTACCAGTAAACCCAAATTTCACAAGGACCCGAGACATATAGCCCCAATGTACCCTGTCAAACGCCTTCTCTGCATCCAAAGAGAGGAGCAGAGAAGGCGTCCGACAGGATCTAGCACAATGCAAGACATCAACAACCCTCCTAGTAGCATCGGACGACTGCCTACCTGAAGTGAAGCCTGTTTGGTCTGGGTTGTTAAAATTAGGCAAAATAGGGAGTAACCTATGAGCTAAAATCTTGGCATACAGTTTAACGTCTGAATTCAATAATGAAATGGGCCTAAGGTTGGCTGGGGTGGTAGGTTCCTTACCCGGTTTTGGGAATAGTAGCGATAAAAGCTTTCAACATTTCATCGGGGAAAGAGACAGAGTATTGCTTCAGAGAAAACTTTGCCTAATTCGGGGGAGAGAATAGAGTGGAACGTTTTATAACTATTCGGGAGTCCATCTGGACCGGGTGACTTCCCAATTGGAAGAGTTTTGATCGCTCTCAGGATCTGAGGCTCCGTAATGGGGGAGTTGAGGGATTCCAGCTGTGACTGGGACAAAGCAGGGAGTGTGAGATCTGCTAAAATAGACTGGATAGCAACATCATCTGGTTGGGGGGTAGAAGAATCCTCCCGTAAATTATATAGGGAGGTATAATAATCAGCAAAGGAATTAGCAATATATTGGGGGTTAAAGATCTTTCCACTACCCGAAGCGTGAAGAAGAAAGGGGATGGAGGTCTTAACTCTGCGGTCCCTTAGTCTTTGAGCTAAGAATTTGCCCGCACAATTTCCAGAGGAATAGTGCGTCAGTTTGAGAGATTGGACATGCTTATCGTATTGTTCCAGTAGCAATAGCCTGAGATCCGAGTGCAACTTTGAAAGTTTGTTAGCTATTGGAAGCGTTTTTGTTCTGCGTTTTCTAATGATTTAATCTCAGCAAGAATAGAGTCAAGTTTCTGTGTTCTCTGCCTCTTTGTCCGTGCAGACAGTTGAAGTAAAATACCCCTTACATAGGCCTTATGAGCGCACCAGACAGTGAATGGGTTAGAAACAGAGTCTATGGGGCTGATTTACCAAGCCTTTGCTCCATGACTCATGGAGTAAAAGCAGCAGTAGCAGCCGTTTTGACATTTACTAAAGAAATACGCTGCTAGTGCAGTGTATTTCCTTAGTTACTAAAGTGCTCAGTGCGCCCCCACCCCAAAGCACTCTTGTTGTCCCCATGTGGATAGGGACAAGAGCCTCTTCCCGACAACCCTTGCCATTGTTTGTCGGGGTATGCGGGTGGGGGCTAATCGAAATCTGCTAGCCCCCTTTAATAAGGGGGCCCCCAGATGCCGGCCCCCCACCCTATGTGAATGAGTATGGGGTACATTGTACCCCTACCCATTCACCTGGGGGAAAAGTGTAAAGTAAAAAAACACACCACACAGAATAAAATAATTTATTAGTCAGCTCCGGGGCCCCCCTTTCTTCTTTAGCTCTTTCAGAAGGGGGGTTTCTTCTCTCCCGATTTTCCGCCGGGACCCTGGGCTTCAGCGATTTCTGCCGGGGGAGGGCGCCATCCCACCCCGGTCTTATCCGGTGCCTTCCGCCGGGGCCCCCCCAACCCATTTGAGCTCTTTTTCATTAGGGGGGTGGCATCCGGACTTTGGCGACTTCTGCCGGGGGATGGCGCCTATCCCCCGGTCTTTCCGGTGCCTTCCGCCAGGGCTCTGGTCTTGTTTGTCTTCTGCCGGGGGTGCGCCAACTCCCCGGTCTTTTCTCTGCTGTCTTGGCGTTCCCTCTTCTGCCTGTCTCCTCCGGGGGACAGGGCTTTCTTTCCGCTGTCTTCTCTGTTCCCTCTTCTGCCTGGCTCCCCCGCGGAGCCCAGGGCTTTCTTTCCGCTTCCTTCTTTTCTGTTCCCTCTTCTGCCTGTCTCCTCCGGGAGCTCAGGGCTTGTCTCTGCTGTCTTCTCCCTTCTCTTCCATTCGATGTTGACACAACGAGGTCCCGCGCTGACATGCCGTGTGAGCGGTGGGCATTGACTTATATAGGGCAATGCCACCATGTGACCTCAACCAATGTGACATCACATTCCCTGGGCATGATGGGAATGTGATGTCACATGGGTTGAGGTCACATGGTGGCATTGCCCTATATAAGTCAATGCCCACTGCTCAGACGGCATTCCAGCGCGAGACCTCGTTGTGTCAACATCGAATGGAAGAGAAGGGAGAAGACAGCAGAGACAAGCCCTGAGCTCCTGGAGGAGCCAGGCAGAAGCGGAAGGCACCGCAGAAGCCTGGAGGGTGGCGCCCTCCGGCGGAAGACAGCAGAGACAAGCCCTGGGCTCCCGGAGGAGCCAGGCAGAAGCGGAAGGCACCGCAGAAGCCCGGAGGGTGGCGCCCTCCGGCGGAACACAGCGGAGACAACCCCTGGCCCCCGCGGAGGAGCCAGGCAGAAAATACCATCGAGAGGCACCCCCCGGCAGAAACCGACGAAGCCCGGGACCCTCCCCCATAAGCAAGGAGCTTCATGGTGAAGGGGGTCCCGGCAGAAGACCGGGGGGGGTAGGTGCACCCCCCCCCGGCAGAAACCGACGAAGCCCGGGACCCTCCCCCATAAGCAAGGAGCTTCATGGTGAAGGGGGTCCCGGCTGAAGATGGCGCAGAAGACCGGGGGGGTAGGTGCTCCCCCCGGCAGAAGGCCGGGGCCCAATGGGGTGGTGGTGGGGGGCCCCGGCAGAAGACCCCCCCAGCTGACTAATAAATTAATTTATAAATGTGTGTGGTGTCTTATTTGTTTTAAATTTTTTCCCCCAGGTGAATGGGTAGGGGTACAATGTACCCCATACTCATTCACATAGGGTGGGTGGGCCGGAAGCTGGGGGCCACCCTATTAAAGGGGGCTCTCAGATTCTGATAAGCCCCCCGCCCGCATACCCCGACAACCAACGGCCAGGGTTGTCGGGAAGAGGCTCTTGTCCCTATCGACATGGGGACAGGGTGCTTTGGGGTGGGGGGGCAGTGCCCCCCTCCCCCAAAGCAAACACTCCCCCATGTCGAGGGCATGCGGTCTGGTATGGCTCAGGAGGGGGGGGGGGGCGCTCACTCGTCTCCACCCCCATTCCTGTCCGGCCAGACTGCGTGCTTGGGATAAGGGCTTGGTCTGGATCTGGGGGGAACCCCGCGCTGGTTTTCGGCGCAGGTTTAACCCCTCATGTTACAGACCAAGCCTAAGAGCCTGGTATGCACCTGGAGGGGAACCCACGTTATTTGTTTTTCTGGTCTGGAGGTTTTTTATTTTAGAGACTACGACATTATATACAGAAAGACAATACATAGGTTATACTTTACCAAACAATAAACAGTACTTACAACTTAAACTTAATACATCAAAACAGGCTTACAACAAAATTATTACTTTAGTATATTAAATTTATTCAGCATTTACCTCCATGTTGGGGTCTTCATCTGAAGGACCCACAACCGCTGTGTCCAGCACTAAAAATTTATTGTGCAAGGACACAGGGTTAGAAGGAGGGGGACCAGGTCCCAGACCAGCACAGGCATCAGGAACCTGCTTGGTCTTACTGCCTTTGCCCCTCCCTTTAACAGCCTCCCATTCATTGTCTCTACTTTTTTTATCTGGTTTTATGACAGACTTTTCTCTCACCCTCTTTTCCCCACGAGGACCAAGGGCATCAGAGAGGTCAGAAGACTCAGAATCTGCATAGAGATCCGAGTCTGAATCTGAAATGGGACAAGCACCCAGAGATACCCCTTCATCCATACCATCCATACAGAATTCCTCATCCAGATAGAACTCTTCATCCCCACATTGTGAGGAGGCAAGGGATGGGGCAGAGGATGGGGCAGGGGATGGGGTCCAGGTAGGAATGGGCCGCGAACCACCATCTAATGGGTGGAGCACCACCACAGGTACACGTACCATTTTTGGTTTCTTTACTTGCCCACTTAGGTCCATACCACCCTGAATTTGTTTAACAGGCTCAACAGAACTTATAACTTGGGGTGCAGGTACCTTGAATACCTCCTGAGGTACCTCTGTGACAGGCTGTTTCTCCCTTGGCACCCCAGGACCTAGTGCCTCTAACCCCAAGGGAGGATTTTTGTTTATTTCTCTACTCAACCTAGAAGCAGAACTCCTGGGGTCCCTGGTTCCTGAAGCCAGCCCACAACTTGTGGATGGTCCCGGGACCCCAGAACCAACCACAAACCCCTGGTGTTGAGCACTTTGGCCAGCAGCCGGCAGCAGTGGGACTGTCACCCCCACCGAGGGCACTGGGCCCACAGGAGAAGTGACCCCCTCCTCAGGTGCCCTAAAAGCTGCAGGGCAACGGCTGAAGGGGTGCCCCATGACCCCGCACAGATTACATTGAATCCGGGTGCACCCCTCCGCCCTATGCCCAACCTCATTACATTTAGAGCAACGTGTGGCAGTACACTCCGCACTAAAGTGCAAAGGGCTACCACATTTGAAGCACAGCTTTGGTTGCCCCAAATAAAAAGCCACCAGTCTATCCCGCCCAATGTATCCGGAGGCTGGAACATGGGTAACAGTTGAACCTACCTTCCTGAGTTTGACAGGGACAAACCATGCCCCCGTCCAGATCCCCTTGGAATCCAACTCCTTTTTTGGGGGGGCCATGACCTGCCCATACCTCCCCAACCATGTTGTTATATCCTCCGCTGGCACAGACTCATTGCGGACCATAACCGTTATTTTCTTAACGTCATCCTGACGGGACAAGGGGGTTGCCTTAAAAGGCTTCCAGGCCGGACGATTTTTCACTACCTCCAACTTAGAGAGGAAGCTCTCCATCAGGGTGGCAGTTGAAAAACTTATGTCATACTCCGGGGAGCCCGCGGGGTGAATAATGGCAAAAATGTCTGCCACCCCGAAACCCAGGGCCAGCACCATATCCACCACCGCACCCCTCCCCGGAGCACGATCCTGGACACATAGACCACCCTGCCAGCGCAGCTGCACCACATTGCGGCGTTTTCTCTCTACAGCCGCAGCGCGAGTGGCAGCTGGCACCGTGCCCGTAAAGGCCATGGTACCATGCTGGGCATAAAACCGCCTAAGCTGCACTCTGTCACCAGCGACATCTGCAAAAGACATGCCTGTTTTCAAGGCAGACACAACTTGGGCCTCTTGAGACCCACTAATCTGGGGGGGAGGGGAGGTAGGGGAAGCAAAGGGGACAGGGGGGGCAGGGAGGGCAGCAGGAACGGGAGAGACAACTGGGGGCACAACAGGGAGTATAACAGGTGGGGTACCTTCATTCATCAAAACATTATTTACACTATTTACATCACCACCTGATACATTATTGTCCATACCCTGGTCACCCCCGGGAGCAGCAGGCATATCAGGTGCACCAGAGCCAGGAGTACCCCCGGCCACCAAAGGCGCCCCCGCACTGCCCACTGAACCCCCCTGGGATTGATCCAGTCCATTTTGTTGGTTAACCCCGGAGGGGACCGCTGCAACATGAGATGTCAAACTGTCCATGGAAACACCACCAACACCCTGGTCCACTTTAGGCGGCTCACCCTCCAGCTGTCTGATGTAATTGACGGCAAGACTTGAGCCTGGTGATACACCCTGCTCATACTCACCCCACTCACCAAGCTGGGGGTTAATCGCCACAGCTGAACATGTCAAAGCTGGGGACTCATGGGGTGGGGACACACAGGGGGACACACAGGGGGGGGACACAGGGGGCAACTTCACTGGGGGGACAGCACCTGGCTGTGTAAGTTCCATTTCTGGGGATCTTGCTGTCACCGCAGCCACTACACCAGACAGTTCATGTGGAACCTCCACAACTGCAACCACCGCCGGATCGGGTCTCTCACCTCCCGCTGTGACCTCCATCGCGGCTCCCTCATCCTCCATCACGGCACCTCCGTCCATCACACACGCTGCAGACACTTCCTGGTTGGGAATACTCGCGGCACTCGTGGGACTCCCGCGAACGGGAACAGCGCCACCTAGTGGCTGAGACATGACGGAGGTCCCGGCCTGGGAGCCCCGTCTGACGGTCTGGCTGCCGTTGTCATGGGCAACCATGATCCGCCTGTTAAACTCAACCATCTCAGGAGTTGCAACACCAGCAGACTTGCCAAGTCCATTCAGTAAGGTGGTGTACTCAACAGTAATACCCCTTAGGATTTGGATACTTGACCGAAATCCTTTCCTCCGGTTTTTGTTGACTGAGTCTCTGGTGCTCCTCAGCCGGGCCAGGTCAGCATGCACTGCCTCCAGATAAATCACCACCTTCTCCATTAAGCCATACACAGCCTGGATCCTAAGATCCCTTTCATTTGCATCTTCCCCCGACATGTTTGCAAGCCAACAAAATTTCTCTTGGGTCTGCAGGTACATTACTTCAATCTTGCTCGGCTTTAGGTCATCCAACAACACTGAAATCTTGTGCGGGCCTCCAGGCCCACTCTCCACCGGCAAAGACTTAACCACGGCCTGGGGATAAGAGCCATCCCCTGGGCTTGAAGCCTCCATTGCTTCCTGGATCTCGTGGGTAGGTATCACATGGGTAGGTACAGAGCATGATGGGACTGTGAGGCCTATATAGGTCCGATGCAAGCCGCGCACCCGTCATTTCAGCGAGAAGAGCCGGCGTGTCAACATCGGGAGAAGAGAAGAAGATGACGTCACAGCCCGGAAGAAGAAGAATACGTCACAGCACGGAAGAAGAAGATAGACGTTCAGCGCTGAAGGAGAAGGCACCGGACAGCTGTAGGAAGAACCGGGGTGCGCCGAGTCAACAGCGGAGAGCAGCGAACATAGCAGAAGACCCCCGGAGAGTGAAGAAGACCCCCCGGATAGCTGAAGAAGACCCCCCCGTATAGCGGAAGAAGAAGCACACCACCCCCCGCCGAAGACGTCGGAGGAAACCCGCCGAGGAGTGGGCGCTTTTATAAAAGCGACCCCCCCGGCGGTGGAAGAGAACCGGACGGCGGCGAAGAGTGGCCCCCACCCGAAGACATCAAAGAAGAAGCCCCCCCCTGGTAAAAAGAGCTAAAGAAGACAGGGGGCGGCCTCCGGAGCAGACTAATAAATTATTTTAAAAACTCTTGTGTTGTGTTTATTGGCTTTAACATTTTTCCTCCAGGTGAATGAGTAGGGGTACGATGTACCCCATGTCCATTCACTTAGGGTGGGGGGCCGGTATCTGGGGGCCCCCTTATTAAAGGGGGCTCCCAGATTCCGATAAGCCTCCCGCCCGCATACCCCGACAACCAACGGCCAGGGTTGTCGGGAAGGGGCCCTGTCCTCATCAACATGGGGACAGGGTGCTCTGGGGTGGGGGGGGCCCCGCAGTGCGCCCCCCTGCCCCAGAGCACCCAACCCCCCCATGTTGAGGGCATGCAGCCTGGTACGGCTCAGGAGGGGGGGGGCGCTCACTCGTCCCCACTCCTTTCCTGGCCGGCCGGGTAGCGTGCTTTGGATACGGGTCTGGTATGGATTGTAGGGGGACCCCCTACGCCGTTTTTTCGGCGTAGGGGGGCTCTCCTTACAACCCATAACAGGCCTAAGGGCCCGGTATGCTCCTGAGGGGGAAACCATGCCGAATTTTTATTTAAAATCCGGCGGGGACTTCCCCCTCAGGATTCATAACAAACGCCGCACACGTGTAGAATTGGCGGGAATCCAAGCCGGATCTCCCGTCGCTTCTATGACGGCTGGCTCCCGCGATGGGGCTCGTAGGTGGTCAATCTCGCCGAGAAAGGGAGCGAGATTGACATAATATTGTGTGCACCTACTGTATGTTTGATTCATATAACCAAAATACACTAATCCAAAGTAAAGACATTTGTTTTTACTCTGTCAGTATCAACAGCAAAGCAGCTTTTAGTATTATCACATTATAAAGAAGAAGAGAATGTGCGCTGCTTTTCTTGATTTCAGAACTTGCCGCATCACAAATGTGCTCTTTCAAATACGAACTCTAGTAGAACGCTTCCGGCTGGTCTTTGCTTCTGAGCATGCGCATTTGTACTTTGTACAAAAGTCAGATTGCTTGCTGTGCACACGGTCGGACTAGGCACCATCGGACTCTTGTTGACGTAAAGTTTGTCCGTTTGCAGACCAAACTTTTTGTCCGATGAAACCCGAAAAAGTTTGTCAGATGGAGTGTACACACGATCGGACTAATTTGAAAACTTGCTGTTTTTGAAGTTTGTTGGCAAAAAGTCTGATCGTGTGTATGGGCATTAAGAAATAAGGGATAAATTGGATCCATAAATAGTGTACCAATTAGAATTGTTTTGGGCCTCGTGATGAATTCAAAAGATGCAAGAAAGCTATGAACCTAGGTCCAATGTCAAATCTCTGGAGAACAGTTCAGAGCTAGTCCCACTCAACAGAATTCAAAGCTTTGGCTATATCTAATGATGCCAGGAACCTTGTGCTCACATAGTCATGTTTCATCTGAAGTTGTAAATAAGTCTAGTATTAAACATAATACTTTTTCCTGGGACAAAGCTTGTTTTCATGGGTATGAATAACCTTGGAGATTACACTATTTAAGTGAAGGAAAACAATTTAAGTACTACATACCATTACTGCCATTGGAACAAAACAAAATACAAACAAGTAAAAAGAAAATACCTTCTTATCATAACAAAGATTGAACATTCTTATATTTAATAAAAAGTATGCAGTATTCCATTGCAATAGAACTCATTTAATCTCTTCCATGAGTGAGGAACAGTGCTCAATTAAATTATATGTATTGTCAAACCAAGTGCATCAGGCTGTCCCTTCCTTTGGCTGTGTTTGTGATGCATGTCCATTTTTACCAATAAAGACAACTTTTGAAGTTCCTTTGGAGTGTGGCTGTCCATCCCTTTTGAAATTCTACATTTGCCTTGTGCATTGCCAGCACCTTGGTTTTCTGAGAAGTTCCTAAATTGCTTACAAGACCCACCTGCAGCAGTGATTCCTTTCCTCTGCATGGCCTATGAAGGTTTTTTTTTTGTTTGCCAATACACACTGTATAACAATCTGTATACTTTCTCAGCAAATGTCCAAAAACAAAACAACCGATTCAAATGTCTAACTTAGTAACTGGCAATAACAGTTCATGAGGATAAACAAGTAGAAATTGTGCCTTTATACTCCACACCTAATAAGTATTTTTGAAAAAAAGGATCTTCTATTTCTTGGTTTATTGTGATGCTTCAGTGTTGTGCCGCTTGGGCATAGAAAATTACCTTCTATCTTTCTATACCTTTTGGGAAACAAACATATCTACAAATAGTCTCTCATTTTAAATAACATAAAAATATCTTTCACTGATAAAGTGAACAGCTGTATTAGTTGGGGGAAGTGCAGTATGAATGATGTCATTCCCCCTTCTTATATCATAAAAAGCTCTGACAACATTAACCTCTTAAGGACCCCTTCACGCCGATATAAGTCGGCAGAAGGGCGCAGCTGGGCACAGGCACATACCTGTACGTCGCCTTTAAGAGCCATGGGTCGCGAGCGCGCCGACGGCGGCAGGCTCGCGACCTGGTCCTGTGCTCTGTGAATGCACCTGCAGGACCCGTGGACCCGATCGCCGCCGGTGTCCCGCGAGAGGGACACAGAGCTGAAGAACGGGGAGAGGTAAGTGTAAACAAACCTTTCCCCGTTCGTCCTAGTGTGACTGCCACTGATGGTCTACTCCCTGTCTTAGGGAACGACGATCAGTGACATTACATTCAAAGCCACGCCCACACACAGTAGTAAACACTCCCTAGGAAACACTTAACCCCTTTAGCGCCCCCTAGAGGTTAACCCCTTTATTGCCAGTATCATTTTAACAGTAATCAGTGCATTTTTATAGCACTTTTCGCTGTAAAAATGACAATGGCCCCAAAATAGTGTCAAAAGTGTCCTATGTGTCTGCCATAATGTCGTAGTCACGAAAAAAAGATCACCGCCATTAGTAATAAAAAAAAATATTAATAAAATGCCCAAAAAATATCCCCTATTTTGTAAACGCTATAACTTTTGTGCAAATTAATTAATAACCGTGTATTGCGATTTTTTTTACCAAAAATATGTAGAAGAATACGTATCGGCCTAAACTGAGGAAAAAAAAAATTATATATATTTTTGGGGGATATTTATTATAGCAAAAAGTAAAAAATATTGCATTTTTTTTAACCACTTCCTTACTGGGCACTTCCTGCCCAGAGGACTTTTTGCGATTCGGCACTGCGTCGCTTTAACTGACAATTATGCGGTCGTGCGACATGGCTCCCAAACAAAATTGGCGTCCTTTTTTTCCCATAAATAGAGCTTTCTTTTGGTGGTATTTGATCACCTCTGCGGTTTCTATTTTTTGCGCTATAAACAAAAATAGAGCGACAATTTTGAAAAAAAAAAAAAAGTTTTACTTGTTGCTATAATAAATAGCTCAATTTTTTTTTTTTTATCCTTAGTCTAGGCCGATACGTATTCTACATATTTTTATAAAAAAAAAAAAAAAATCGCAATAAGCGACTAGCTTGCGCAAAAGTTATAGCGCCTACAAAATAAGGGACAGAATTGTTTTTTTTTTTTTTACTAGTAATGGCGGCGATCTGCGATTTTTATTGCGACTGCGACATTATGGCGGACACATCGGACACTTTTGACACATTTTTGGCACCATTCACATTTATACTGCAATCAGTGCTATAAAAATGCACTAATTACTGTATAAATGTGACTGGCAGGGAAGGGGTTAACACTAGGGGGTGAGGAAGGGGTTAAATGTGTGTCCTATATAGTGTTCTAACTGTGTGGGGGGAGGGGGGTTGACTGGGGGGGTGACCGATCTGTGTCTCTATGTAAAAGAGACACAGATCGGTCTCCTCACTCCCTGACAGCACCGCTGTCTGTGAGAGCCGGCAATGAGAAATGATCTCATATGTAAACATATGAGATCATCTCTCATTGGCCGCACAGATCGCCTAGCAAACGGCCACTCCGATTGGCCGTTCACGGCGAAAAGGGGCGGACGTCAATTGACGGCGCCCCGGAGAAGTAGAACCACCCTGCGGCCGTCAATAGTCATACGGCCATCGGGAAGTGGTTAAATTGACGCTCTATTTTTGTTTATAGCGCAAAAAATAAAAACCGCAGAGGTGATCAAATACCACCAAAAGAAAGCTCTATTTGTGGGAAAAAAAGAACAACAATTTTGTTTGGGAGCCACGTCGCATGACTGCGCAATTGTCAGTTAAAGCGACAAAGTGCTGAATCGCAAAAAGGGGCCAGGTCCTTTAGCTGCATATTGGCTTAAGTGGTTAATACAGCACAGAGCTGCAGAAGATAATTCTCTAGAGTTTTTTATTTGTCAGATTTAACAGGTAACAAAATCAACATATGCTCGGTCTCTGTTTAGAAAAAAAAGTCTCAGATGTCTTTGACAAGTTTGCTTAGGTTTTAAAAAGTGTGTTCTGCTTGTTATATGACAAGGTATTTAAATATATATTTATGAATATTTATGGAAGGCAATTTTTTTGTATTGTGGGTTGGCACTCTGTAAAATGACATGCAGAAAAGAGTCAGACAGAAACTAATGAAAACCACAGCAGTACAATTACAAGCATTTACAATAGCCAGGTCAAGAGTGATTTAACAGCATACTGTTTTGAGATGTTAAATAGAATGATGCTTCATTATTGTCTTGGTTATCATTTGCTTGCCTAAACAATTTTCCTTGGAAATTTAAATTGAAAGTTCTGCTCAAAATACACATGTAGAGAGAGAATGACATTACTGACCTCTTTTTTAATTTGAAGTTACCTTTCAATCTCAGGCTTCAATATTATATTTAACTAGCTTTGAGCAAGTAGAATATGATATCAGAGCTCCTGATTTGCATACTTGTTTTAGGTC
This sequence comes from Rana temporaria, assembly GCF_905171775.1. Lineage (NCBI taxonomy): Eukaryota > Metazoa > Chordata > Amphibia > Anura > Ranidae > Rana > Rana temporaria. The sequence continues at coordinate 228,184,902 of NC_053493.1, forward strand.
AACAATGCAAAAAGTATTGAAATCATTAGAGATACCATATACTGTAGAAAGTTGTCTTCTAGTTCATATAACAGCAATATAGTTGTGTATACCATTGACAGCCAAAGGTTAGGTCAGTCTATCACTGTTGTAGCATTTTGAGGTCACTAAATAGAATCTTCAATAATAAAGAGGTTGGATCAACAACATACAATTATGTTTCCTAAATACACTGACATATATGCAACCTAAGATTAGAGTTCACACACCACACCACACACAACACAGCCAGATCAATATATTTGCATGCATACAAGTCTCAGATCAAAACACCCAATACAATACAAAATTGATCGACCATGTATAGGTAGAAAAGACAATCATCAGTTTATCTCAATAACTTCAAACCATAATGAGCTGAATAGTAATGCAAAATGCAATAATGTTATTAGAAGTGCAGTACACAAAGGAACCAAGCAGACCAGAGTTTAAAATGATTGCACAGAGCAGGGAAGTTTAACATGTTTATTATAAAAAGGCCTAGTTAGACTTACCGGTGACGGTATTTCTAAGAGCCTTTCAGGACAACCCTGGAGAGAGCGCAGCTCCGCCTCTTTTTCAGGAAACACATGTGATCCTTTAAGATCCCTCCGCTTCCACCATGGCCTCAGTTATTGTGTGGTCTCCGACAACTGGAAAAAAAAGCACAAAAGAACCACAACAAACCATGATAGACATTTAAGATATACATCTTACTCAAATACCTAGGGAGGGAATATATCGGTTGTCCTGAAAGGCTCTTAGAAATACCGTCACCGTTAAGTCTAACTAGGCCTTTCTCAAATCGCCTTTGTAAGGACAACCCTGGAGAGGATAACAGAGTAACTTACCCTAGGGTGGGACTACTGCCTGCAGTACCTTCCTGCCGAAGGCTTGCTCTGCAGCAGACAGCAGATCCAATCTGTAATGTTTAAGAAAGGTTGAATAGCTGGACCATGTGGCTGCCTTACAAATTTGGTCAGGCGTGGCACCGGCTCTTTCGGCCCAGGAGACTGCTGTCGATCTCGCAGAGTGGGCAACGACCCCTAATGGAGGCACCTTTGCTTTAGCTTGATAGCTTTCCGTAATGGCTTGTCTAAGCCACCTACCTAAAGTACTTTTGGAAGCCTTCTCTCCCTTGCGGGGCCCTGAGAATACTATGAACAGGGCGTTAGACTTCCTAAACTCTTTAGTGACTGAAGGAAGTGGAGTAGACATCTTCTCACGTCCAGAGTATGGAAGACTTCCTCTCCTGCATTAGAAGGTTTAGATGAAAAGGTGGGAAGAATTATTTCCTGAGACCTATGAAAATGCGAAGAAACTTTCGGAAGAAAGGCTGGATCAGTACGGAGGATTATCCTGTCTGGAAATATTCTCAGAAAAGGCTCTGTGATTGCCAGTGCTTGAAGCTCGCTGACTCTTCTTGCCGTGGTGATAGCCACTAAAAAAAATTGTTTTGAGCACTAAACTTTTTAAAGAAATGTCTTGTAAGGGTTCAAACGGAGCTCCCGTAAGACCCTGTAACACAATGGATAAATCCCAACTGGGAAAAACTTTAAGGGCTACTGGCCTACTTCGTACCAGTGCCCTAAAAAATCTTGAAATTAAATCTTCTTTAGATAGAGGTTTTTCAAAATAAACTGAAAGGGCTGCCACCTGAGTCTTCAGGGTGCTGGCTGCCAACCCCTTCTCCATTCCTGCATGGAGAAATTCTAAAACGGAGATTACGTTTTTGACCTGAAGATTTTTGGAAGAGCACCAGGAGTTGTATTTTTTCCAGACCTTTAGGTAAATGGCCCTGGTTACCTCTTTTCTACTGGATAGAAGGGTTTTTACCACCTTATCCAACAGTCCTTTGGCTTTTAAGAGATCCTCTTCAGAAACCAAGCTGTTAAGTGCAGCCTGTCCGCTTCTGGATGGTTCACCGGACCCTGGGAAAGAAGGTCTTTCCTGAACGGTAGTTTCCACGGTGGTTTTGTGGCTAAATTTAAAAGTGTCGCAAACCAAGGTCTTTTTGGCCAGTAGGGAGTCCCTAGAATCATATTGGTTTCTTCCTCCCTGAACTTCCTCAGAACTAATGGGATTAGTGCAAAGGGGGGGAAAGCGTAGCACAGTTGGTAACGCCAGGGGTGTGCCAGGGCATCTATGCCCACCGCCTGATCTTCCCTGTGAATAGAGAAGAACTCCCGAACTTTTGCGTTTTCCTGGTTGGCAAACAGATCTATTTGAGGTCTCCCCCATTTCTGGGAGATCGCTGAGAAGACTCCCTGATTTAAGCTCCACTCTGCCTCCACTATGCTTTTTCTGCTTAGGAGGTATGCCAATAGGTTCTGAGACCCTTTCAGATGAATGGCTGACAGTGATGCTACGTTCAGTTCTGCCCAGGACAACAGGTGAATGGCCAACTCCATAAGGCCCTTGCTCCTGGTTCCCCCTTGTTTTAGAACATACGCCACCGCTGTCGTGTTGTCTGTTAGGACTTGTATGTGGCGACCCCTTACTGCTTCCTGCAAAGCGAGGAGACCCAGGAAGATAGCCTTTAATTCCCTCCAGTTCGATGACTTCCTGGCTTCTGACTTGGACTAGGTGCCCTGCGTGGTCTGCCCATCTAGATGAGCTCCCCAGCCCCAGGAGCTTGCGTCCGTCGTTTGATGTTTGTCTATAGGAAAGACCCAGGGAAGACCTTTTGTTAGGTTGTTTGGGTTCCTCCACCACCAGAGTGCTCTTTTTACATTTGACGTTAGTCTGAAGTGTTTTTCTAGCGACTCTTGGTGCGACCAGGTCTGAAGGATGTTTATCTGAAGGGGACGGGAATGCAACCTTGCCCATTGAACTGCCGGGATCGAGGCCGTGAGTAGACCTAACACTGCCATAGCTGACCTGACAGAAATCCAAAGGTTTGTCTGAACCTGAGCTACAGCGGAGATTACTTTCTCTACTTTTTCCTGAGGAAGAAATACTGACTGAAGCACAGAGTTTATGGTGTAACCCAGAAACTTTGTTTCCTGTGTTGGATCCAGATTCGATTTTTCTAGATTTAGCAACCAACTCAGATTCCGGAGGTGAGCCCGTGATACCTGAAGGTTTTTCGCCACCTGCTCCCTGGACTCTGTGAAAAACAGCAGGTCGTCCAGATAAGGGATGACCGAAATTCCCTTCAGTTTTAGAGGCTCCAATGCCTTCGCCATGATCTTCGTGAAGATCCTGGGGGAGGATGACAGCCCGAAGGGGAGGGCCCTGAATTGGAGATGCCAAGTAGTGGACCCTAGGTTTATGGCCAGTCTCAGAAAACGCTGGGATGTCGGGGCTATCGGTACGTGTAAATATGCATCCCTTAAGTCCAGGGATGCCACGAAACAATTCGGAGTTAACAGTTTCGTTATGGAGTAGATGGTGTCCATACGGAAATGTTTGTAACAAATTGATTTGTTCAAAATCTTCAGGTTCAAAATCAAACGATATTTGCCTGGCGGTTTCTTCACCAAAAAAATGTGAGAGTAAAACCCCCGACCCTCCTGTTGTTTTGGGACCTTGACTATCACTTCCTGTTTTATCAGATCCTGCAATAGGTTCATCATTGCGGAAGATCTCTCTGGATCCCGAGGGAGAGTTGTGACAAAGAATCTGCTCGGGGGACATTCTGAAAACTCTAGATTGTATCCCTTTGCAATGATCCTTTCCACGAAGGGGCTTATGGGCATCTGAGCCCACTGTGGAAGGAAGGCAGACAATCTTCCCCCCACTGGGGTCAGATCGTCACTTAGTTTTGGCTGCTTGGTCTGGGGGGGATTTTAAAAGGATTCCACCTCTACCTCGGCCTCTCTGGGAAACCCAACGCTTTTTATTTTCTTCCTTATTTTTAAAGGACTGCTGAAAAGAACGAAAATTATTTTTTTGGTTCTGACTCTTTTTAACAGGGAAGGCTTTCTTCTTATCAGCTGTTCTGTCTAACACCTTTTCTAGGTCCTGACCAAACAGAAAATCCCCTGAGAATGGTAAGCCACATAACTTGATCTTGGAGGGAGTATCTCCTGACCAGTTTTTTAGCCAGACAGCACGTTTGGCTGAATTCACCAAAGCTGCTGATCTTGCTGCCATCTTAATAGACTCATATACTCAACTGCCTTCAGAATCAAGGGGAAAGACTCCAAGAGATCCTTTCTTGGGGTGCCTGCCTCTACGTGACTCATTAGTTTCTCTACCCAGCATTCTAAATTTCGAGCGACCACTGTTGCAGCCATAGCAGGTTTCAAACTAGCTGACGTGGAATCCCATGCCTTTTTTAAAAGAGAATCTGCTCTTTTGTCCATTGCGTCCTTCAGGATGCCCATATCCTCAAAGGCCAGGTCCGTGCGACGTGACACTTGTGAAAAGGCCGCATCCACTTTGGGTTTTTTGTTCCACAATTCCGTGTCTTTGTCTTCAAATGGAAACCTCCTTTTAAGGGTTTTGGAAAAGAAGGACCCCTTTCAGGGTCTTTCCACTCCTTTTTAATCAAGTCCGTCACGACTCTATGGACAGGGAAGACCCGCCGCTTAGAGTCATCCAGACCCTGGTACATCTTGTCATGTATGGATAGTTCCACTTTCTCCTCCTGGATATCCAGGGTGGTGTAGATTGCTTTTAATAAATCATCCACTTCATCTAAGGATAATTTATATCTGGAGCTTCTGCTGTTATTTTCTTCCTCCTCTTCCTCCTCATCCGAGTCTCTTAAAGAGGGGAAGAGTGCTAGCTCCCTCGTCCCCGGAGTCCCCCTCCATCTGTCTAGAAACTGAGACTCTAGGGCTGGTTGGTGGTTGCTGGGGCTCTGCCTGATTTACGGGACCTTGCGTCAAAACGGTTTTGACTGAGCTTAGGGAGCTTGTGAGTTCCTGCACCGAAGCGAATAAATCTTTGTACTGCTGTGAGGTTTCTTCTTCAACCAGAGCTTTAATACAAGACTTGCACATTGCTTTATGCCAAGAGTCTCGCAAAGGATTTTTGCAGGAAGGACACTTTCTTGGTGGATCTAGGTGCTTAGTTTTGCCTGCAGCTTTTTCCTGTAACGAGACGGATAATAAAAAAAAAATTCTCCTTTTTTTTTTTTTTTTTTTAAACACCCTGTGCTTAGCCACCACCAGAAAAGTGCCCTTTAAACAACCACCAACAAAAGGTTACCAAGACCGAATATAGAAGCTTCTGTCTGGCACCCACAGGCTCCCTCAGGGAGGATCAGACAAAAGTCAAACAATAAGCCCATAAGGTAAAGAATCAAGGCACCGCTGTACCCCTCTTACCTGGGCCTGACCGGTGCTTGCGGCGCCTGTATCCGCCATCGCCGACTGTCTCTCATCCATGTTTGCAGAGCATGCAGCGGAGCTCCAAACAAAACGCTGTTTTTTTTAAATTTTCCCGGCCCCCACGTCATCAGTGAGGGCCGGAAACGGAAGCGCCGGTCGGCAGACCCGCCCCCTAGACGCTGCGTTCCAGGCGCTCGGAACCACTAGCGCCACGCCCCCACAACAAGCCACGTCACCGTGCGTGACGTCGCCCGCCAGCCGGGACCCGGAAACCATGCGGTGTAAGACACTGACCTGCAGCGCCCACCGCCACTCGATAAACCCGCGGCTTCCAGGCTCTTAGAAGCAGCCTGCTGAGGGTCCATAGCTCCACTGAGCAGGAGCGCCAGGGGACTCCGGGGCATTCCCTCCACGCCTGAGAGATGCTGGGATGGTCACCGCACTCCAAGCGGAAACGAAGAAGGTAAGCCTCTGACCCTCCACCCTGGAGAGAGCACAGCTCCTTGGTTCCTCATCTGCTTCCACCATGGCGGAGGAAACACAATAACTGAGGCCATGGTGGAAGAGGAGGGATCTTAAAGGATCACATGTGTTTCCAGAAAAAGAGGCGGAGCTGCGCTCTCTCCAGGGTTGTCCTGAAAGGCGATTTGAGAAAAATAAATAAATACCCTCTACAATCAACAAAAGAAAAAAGGAGAGGAAAACAAAAAATAAAAATGGGGGTGGGGGAAAGAGGGAAGAAGGTAGAAAAAGAGGCTTGTCACAGGGGTCCCCTTACATCACAGGGGTGCAAGTGAAAGCAAAGGGGTCAAATGTCACAAAAAAAGGTTGAGATAACGCTAGGTGACCCAAGGGTCCCAGATCTCACAACATTTTTGTGGTTGTTGGTAAGGGTACTAGTCAATAGCACATTTATGTAAACACCATATAGCCTGTTTTTGACTTCAGAAAAGCATAATGGCTTCTTCCAAGCTTTAGCAATTGTTAAAGAGGTTGTAAAGTTAAAAACAAAAAAAAAATCCCTAAATAGCTTCCTTCACTTACCTCATCCTTCGATTTTGCTTTTAAATGTCCTTATTTCTTCTGAGAAATCCTCACTTCCTGTTCTTCTGTCTGTAACTCCACACAGTAATGTGAGGCTTTATCCCTGGTGTGGAGAAAGCCTCTTGAGGGGGCTAGCAGGATGGTCAGGACGCTCTCTACTTTGCAGAGAAAGGAGCTGTGTGTTGGTGAGCGTACTGACACTCCTGCTCGCTCCCTCCCCCTCAAGAGGCTTTCTCCACACCAGGGAGAAAGCCTTGCATTACTGTGTGGAGTTACAGACAGAAGAACAGGAAGTGAGGATTTCTCAGAAGAAATAAGGACATTTAAAAGCAAAATCGAAGAATGAGGTAAGTGAAGGAGGACTGCACTAAGGTAAAGGAAGCTATTTAGGGAATTTTGTTTTTTACCTTTGCAACCACTTTAATTTGAAAACTATGGCCCAGATTCTCGTAGGGCGGCGTAAATGTAAGCGGGCGTAGCGTATCGTAGTTACGCTACGGCGCCGCAACTTAGAGAGGCAAGTGCTGTATTCACAAAGCACTTCCGTCCAAAGTTACGTCGGCGTAGCGTAAATGTGCCGGCGTAAGCGCGCCTAAATCAAATGAGGAACAGGGGGGCATGACCCCACGTAAATGACGCTTTTTTCAAACCGAGCATGCGCGTCAATGCTCAGTATCACGTTGAATTTTCAAATTAAATTACGCCCGCTCAATGCCTAGTCGACGTGAACGTAACTTACGTCCAGCCCCATTCACGGACGACTTACGCAAACAACGTAAAATACGACGCTGTTCATACGTTTCAGACGTCCATACCTAACATGACTTACCCCTGCTTTATGAGGGGTAACTTTACGCCGGCGTATGTCTTACGTAAACGACGTATCTTGATACGCCGGGCGCACGTACGTTTGTGAATCGGCGTATCTATCTAATTAGCATATTCGATGCGGAAATATACAGAAGCGCCACCTAGCGGCCAGCGTAAATATGCACCCTAAGATACGATGGCGTAGGAGACTTATGCCGCTCGTATCTAGGCAACTGTGAGGCGTATCTGATTATATGAATCAGGCGCTGAGTTGCGACGGGCCGCACTCAGAGTTACGACGGCGTATCTGGAGATACGCCGGCGTAACTCCTTTGAGAATCCGGGCCTTTGAGTACATAATGTGCCAGTTTAAATTGAGTTTTAGTGACATTGGGAGATTTGAAACCTAAACGGGCGAACCATGGATCTCTAGATTAATTAATTCCAAATAATTTATAGAGGAATGCAAACACTTTGGAACAAAACTGGCCTTACATTGGTAGGCCCATCACATATGGAGAACATTGCCTGCCATTTGACAAACCCTAATGCCTCGTACACATGATCAGTTTTTCCCGACGGGAAAACTGAGGAGAGCTTTTGGCCGTGTGTATGCTCCTCGCAGTTTTTTGATAAAAACGTTTTCGGGAAACTGCCAAAAAACCACCTGACCAAAAAAAGAGAACCAGTTTGCCCGACGTTTTTTGTCAGTTTTCCTATGGCACGACAATGTGCGTCGGCACAATGCAAATAGGCATACCTGTACGTCTCATTTAAATTGCGGGCTAGTGGGCGTGTGCCCACCGCGTGCCACGTGAGCGTGCCCATGGGTCCCCCCTCAATGTCTGCCGGTGGCCTGCTATCATGACATGGAGAGGCAGAACAGGGCGATGCCTATGTAAAAAAGGCATTTCCCTGTTCTGCCTAGCAACATGTCAGGAATCTACTGCTCCCAGTAATTGGGAGCAGTGATCTCTGTCATGTCCTAGTGAGCCCACCCCCCTACAGTTAGAAAACAGTGAGGGAACACAGTTAACCCCTTGATCGCACCCTAGTGTTTAACCTCTTCCTTGCCAGTGTCATTTACACAGTAATCAGTGTATTTTTATAGCACTGATTGCTGTATAAATGTCAATGGTCCGAAAATAGTGTCAAAAGTGTTCGCTGTAATGTCGCAGTCATGATTAAAATTGGATGACCCCACCTTCCTCTGATGTCACATGGCATCAGAGGGGGCGGGGTTTCACATTTACGTAACTCAACTATATAAAAGCTGTCATGAGAAGAAGCGTCACAAGGTGGGAGTCTCCTATGGAGGCAGAGCTGTTGCGTTTTATTTTTTTTTGTTCGTCGGGTAGCATGATTTTTTAATAAAGGACTTGTCCCAAAGTGTCTTCTGTCTTTTTTACTATTTTTGATACTTTTTGGTGAATTGGTAAGGGTACAATGCATCCCTTACCAATTCACATGGGAGGCGGGATCTGGAGGTCCCCTTTGTTAAAGGGGGCTTCCAGATTCCGATAAGCCCCATGCCTGCAGACCCCCACAACCAGGAAAAGATTGTGGGGATGAGGCCTTTGTCCCCATCAACATGGGGATAAGGTGTTTTGGGGGCAACTCCAAAGCACCCTCCCCATGTTGAAGGCATGTGGCCTGGTACGGTTCAGGAGGGGGTGCTCTCTCATTCCTGTTCTCAGAAAAGAGTCTGGTATGGATTTTGGGGGGTCCCATATGCCATTTTTTTATTTTGGTGCAGGATTCCATGGATTTTGGGGGACCCCTACACCATTTTTTTATTTGGCACAGGGTTCCCCTTAATATCTATACCAGACCTGAAGGGCCTGGTGTGGATTTTGGGGGGACCTCCACGCAATTTTTTTTTTCATTTTGGTTTGGGGTTTCCCTTAATATTCATACCAGACCCAAAGGGCCTGGTGATGGACTGGGGGGGGGGGCGACCCATGCTGTTTTTTTCAATGAGTTTTATCTATATCACTGAGACAGGACAATTCATTACAGCCGCAATCAGTTTTAAATCACTTTTTTTCCTTTAGGCTGCTTTCACATTGGGCGGTGGAGCCACGGTGACGGTAAAGCCGTGCTATTTGTAGCGCCGCTATACCGTCGTATTTACCGCAATATTTGGGCGCTAGGGGTGAGGTTTTAACCCCCGCTAGCGGCCGAAAAAGGGTTAATACCGCGATATTACCACGGTTTCCCATTGATTTCAATGGGAAGGCGCGGTATAGGAGCGGTAAACACACCGCTCCTATACCGCTCCAAATATGCGGCTAGCAGGACTTTTGGAGCGGTCCTGCTACCGCACCGCTTCAGTGTGAAAGCCTTCGGGCTTTCACATTGAAGCCTGCAGGGCATGATTTTTTCCATATCCGCGGATAAATCCTCTCGAGGATTTCCACGGATTTGGATCCGATGGAGTGTACTCACCATCGGATCGAAATCCGCGCCGAAATCCCCTCGCGATGATGTGTCGCGCCGTCGCCGCGATGATGACGCGGCGACGTGCGCGACGCTGTCATAAAAGGAATTCCACGCATGCGTCGAATCATTACGACGCATGCGGGGGATCCCTTCGGACGGATCGATCCGGTGAGTCTGTACAGACCACCGGATCGATCCGCGGGAGCCAATTCCAGCGGATAGATTTGTAGACATGTCTACAAATTTTTATCTGCTGGAATTGGGAAATTTCCACGGATAAATATCCGCAGGAATGTACACACCATAGAATCTATCCGCTGAAACCGATCCGCTGAGATTTTTCAGCGGATGGATTCTATGGTGTGTACGGGACCTTAATGTGAAAGGGGCCTTAGAAATGTAATTTTGCTGTGGGACTGTTCTAAACATTGGAAAAATGTGCCACTTTACAGGCACACTATAGACACCCCCCAGGCATGATATTTAAAGGAATATTTAATTGTTATTGTTTCACTTTAAGCATTATTAAAATCACTGCTCCCAAAAAAAACATCAGTTTGTAAAACTTTTTTTGCATTGATACATGTCCCCTGGGGCAGGACCCATGCATATAAGCCTTTAAAATGAGCACTTTTGATTTTTAATATTTGTGTCCCATAGCCTTTAACTGTTTGCAAACACATTTTTTGCCTGTTCGCAAGTTCTGGTGCGAACCGAACCCGGGGGGGGGGGGGGGTGTTCAGCTCATCCTTACTCACAAACCCAGAAGGGTAAATAGCATATCTCAAAAGTGTGGATCTCCACTGCCACATGCCATTCTACCGAAGGTTAAAGTGGATGTAAACCCAAAAAAATAATTGATGTCACAGAGTTAATCCAGCTCGGAGCAATCCTCTTTTATTGTTCAGTGACATAAACCTTGACAAACGGAGAAAACCTTTGTCAAATCCTCCCCCTTGGTGTGAGTTACAGGTTATTTACATATCTCATGCACTAGCCTGAGACAGGCACATCCTGTGTAAAATGTTCACAATTAACATCCCCCTCCCCTCCCCCTGCTCTCCCCTTCAGCAGGATTGGCTGCCTTTACTGTGTTTTGACTGGATTCTCATCATGGATTGTGATCTACAGTTCAGTGTGATGAGGAAATGTATAGTGCAGTGAACAGCCAGCAGAATATACACAGACAAGTGATTAGGGGAGATGTATCTAGTCAGAGCTGGGCAGAGAAGAATCTCCAGTGATCTGATTATTATTATAGTGCAGTGTGTGTGTCTGAGGTCACCTGATCACAGTTGCAACATTCCTTTCCATCACCAGGATGTGTTATGTGGGGGAGGGGTGGATTTCTCACTTTTTATACTTACACCTAGTAAGGCTGAATGAGCTTAGGACCAGTTCACACTACACCGCAGTGCAAATCACATGCAATGTCCGTGCAGTGCGGTTTCAGCCATACAGATAGTATGGCTGATATCGCACAGCATTCTGACCAAACATGCACAGGACCCTTTTTTGGTCCGCACCAGAATCAGATCGCATGGGTGTTCACACCTATGCAATCCGATTCATGTCCCAACTGTCAGTTCGCAGTGCAATATGCGAGCTGAAATGGGGGTGTCGTTAACATTGTATGACACTCCCCAGCAGTTTGCATATGGCAGTGTGAACTGCTGTGCGAGTTGGGTGCGATGTGGAAACCCACAGTGTATTCGCAGGGTTCCCACATCACACCAGTGTGAACCAAGCCTTGGTGGGAGCAGTCAGGTGACATTTGAAGTCTGTATGCTTTGAGGCTCAGTTCACACTGGTGTGATTCAGGAACCCTGCGAATCCACTGCGGAATTCCACATCACACCCAACTCAGGCTAGTGCATGAGATATGTAAATAAAGGGGCAGGATTTGACAAATGTTTTCTCTGTTTGTCAAGGTTTATCTCACTGAACAATAAAAGAGGATTGCTCAGAGCTGGATTAACTCTGTGTGGTAAGACTGGGCACAGATGATAGGAAATCTTATACACTATATTGTGACATCAATAAATAAATAGGGCTTACATCTACTTTAAAGCAGAGTTCCACCCTAAAAATTATATTTATATTAACCGCTTGCCTTTAGTGTAAAAAAAAATGTTTATCTGGCTGTTACTAGGCAGATTTTGTAATCTGCCTAGTTCCTGGTCCTAGATGGTTCTACTTCCTGTCCTAAGACCCCATTGTCTCCTGGGAAATGATGACACTCATTTTGCAGGAGTCTCTGGGCATTACTGTGCCTAAAAATCACCCAGCATGCACCTCTTCCTGAAAACCAGGATGAAAAAGGAACTGGGCTTCACATGCCCACACATATGATGGATACGGACACAACATGACCTGGAGGATATAAGGCAAGTGTTTGCAATGATTTCTGGAAAGATTGGGGAGCTATTAATATGTTTTAGGGACTATTTAATGTGATTCATTTTAGCTTGTAAAAAAAAAAAAATATGCCCGGAACCCTGCTTTAAGCTAATAACAGAAATTATGCTCCATTGCAGATTTGTTAAAGTGGAGCGTTTATTTTTTACATTTTTTTCACATTCTGCCAGACAAATTAATTTGCCATTCCTGAATCTAAAAATTAAATTTCTTCAGCAGGTAGACATCTTTTTCAGTTCCTCAGCTGATCTTGGGAAATGTATTTTTTTACTTTATTCAGTCAACAGGGAAGATTTAAATCAATATCTGATTTGAAGGAACTCTCTCATTATCAGTGATAGTGTCATGTGATGAATTTGAATTTAACCAGTATCTTAAAGGAGTGTATGTCAAAGCAGTAAGACATCTCATTAAGGCCCCTTTAACACTGGGGTGGGGGCGGTTTTGGCGATAAAGCTCTGCTGTTTTTAGCGGCAATTTACTGTCTATTTTGCTGCGCTATTCGGCCTCTAGTGGGGGCGGTTTTACCCTTGCTAGCGGCTGAAAAAGGGTTAAAAACCACCGCAAAGCGCCTCTGCAGAGGCCCTTTGCCGGCGGTATAGTTCATTCATTTCAATGGTAGGAGCCGTGGAGGAGCGATATTCACACCGCTCCAAAGATGCTGGGCTTTCCAGTGTGAAAGCCCTCTGGCCCCTCTGGGCTTTCACACTGGAGAGACAGCAACGGCTGTTTCAGGTCGCTTTGCAGGTGCTATGTTTAGCGTTATAGCGCCTGTAAAATGATTTAGTTTGAAAGGGGTCTAAGGAAAGAAGTTTTAATGTAAGCATGTCTCATTCATATTATGAGTCAGAAGAGAGTAGGACTTGTTTACCTTTTCATAAAATAAAATTTTCTTGACAACATTTTCAGTTCTATGTAGGTGTTTTTTTTTACCTTTATTTATATTGCAGGATGTGCTGGGTAAAATGAAAGTAAGAACACTTACCTTTATTGTGCGCTTATACAGTATATTAAGGATATTAATAAGCATTGTAGCTCTGGGTAATGTTTTACCCATATATCATACAATAATTTTGCACAATTATTTGTTTTGTGGGCTTTCCGAAGAGGGGTTTCCTTCAATATTAGTTCTATCCCCATGAAGGATTCCTGTTTTCAAGTTTCTGTAAAAGGATGGAGTCCCCATATTATCACTTTAATTGGTTTACAGGTGACTGTGGGTAAATTTAGCTTGGAACTAGAAGCATACTGTTTACAGGCATTGGAGAAAGGGAAACAAATACACCTAGGGGCTTTAAATGGAGGTCTTCTTCAGGGATGAAAAGGTTCGCAAGCATAAATTCTATAATGAAATATATACATAAATTAAACTTGTTAAAGAAAAAACAAACAACAAAAAGGCATACTGTATATGTATGATTTTCATGTATATACATCCATTGTTAGCGACGGTGGTAAAATACATACCAAGGTGGATGTCGAGAGCTGGGACTAGTGGTCGGCCACTGACCCCCCCCACCAGGAGTAGGCCCTCCTAAAGGACTATACATGAAAGAGGGAAGGTCAGTTTGAGAGGTGGACCAGACTGTGGAGCAAGCGGACCACCCCCAGGCCTACGAGAGGTCGCAACCAGCGACCCCACGCTGGACAGAGAAAGGGGTAGGGAGTCAGCGAAAGGTGGGCAGGGTGAGGAGGAACGGAAGGTAGCCGGACCAGCCGAGACGGTAGCCCACCACTGAATGGGGGACAAGTAGCCTTAAAGAAAAATATCAATAATAAAAAGTTGCAACCTAAATGCTAATCAAGAGGTAGTCTACAGGGGGACAAAGAGCACAAGTAGAGTGAGGTTAAAATGAGGGAAAGTGGAAAGGTTAATGGAAGGATAGAATGTGGTGTGAATGTATGTGTGAAAATAAACAAATGGAAGCCTAATTAGTAAGAATAACAATGAAGTGATGTGCAGACTGTCATGGACATGCAATAATGTCTGGCAGCTTACCTTGTCCTCGTGTGTCCATTAGAGGCCTGACTCTCTTCTGGCTGCCTTTTTATCATCTCTCCTCCCTGTATGGCCCCACCCCATGCCATCCCAGGAAGTCTATATTAACTGTTGCACTGCAGGTCTGCTTTGCTGTTTAACTTTGTTTGTTTGCTTATGTTCCAGTCTGCCGTGTGCTACGTTTACCTTTCTGTGTACCGAATTTGGCTCGTCTCTGACTATTCCTGTTTGCCTGTGACCCTGACCTCTGGCCTTTCCCTTGGTTACCCTAGTCTGCCTGTTGCCCCGACCTCGGGTTGCCCATCACTATCCTTTGTGTCCTCAGTGGCTGCTTCCCCTCTCTCCCTATGGAGCGTGACCTGGGGGACCCCAGGGGCCCACGACCTGGGTTCAGTTTCAGCAAAGGCCATCCTCACCACTAGAGGCACTGGTGAACACCTGCTGGACCTTTATACTCTGCGCCCTGGGGAATCTTGGGCTCACGTTTCCTGTCCATCTGCAGCAGTTGGCTATTAGGTTCACTACCTTGCGGTGCACCCCTGTCTCCAACGGGGTGCATTTGTCACCTGGCCACAGGTGACCTGACACAGACTAGATGCAAAAAATAGGAACACACAAAAACCGATTGAAATGTAAGCTGTAGAAGGGAGAGGAAGGAAGTGTATGTGTAGTGACATGGAAGGGCCCAAAATGAATGATCGAGTGTGTGAGGAATTAAGGGCATTGTGATAAGGGCCTATGTGAAAAAGCAAAAGAATAGGAAATAAATCAGCGATGTGCTTGTTTGGGCCTGTATGTGTGGCACAGCAGACAACGTCCGGAAATGATCGCGGGACGCCACCGGCAGGCTGGGAGCTCCCTTGAGCAGCCAAAATTTATATGGTCATTGTGAAGCATAGGGGAAAAAATACAGAGAATAGGCTCGGAAAAAAAAAACCTGCCTGCCGTGAGGCATGGGCATGGGGGTGGAACCAAAGCCCCACGGTACTCTCTAACATGATTGGACCCAGGGTGCCCGACATCCGGATACATTGTCAATAAACCCAGCATTCTTTGAAAAGAATAACCTCATAGCATTACTCGGGTATGCATAAGGGAAATGACAATAGAGTGTAAAACAAAAGGAAGGTTCTTTAGTCTACACGGTCACTTTTTCAACCTTTACTTTGGCTAAACTTTCCTTTACACGTGAATGTAAATCCCCGGGATCGGAGGAATTACATTTTTAATTATGCTGTTTACTTCATCTATACTAATAGTCCAGGTAATCCTTTTCTTTACCTCACCTTCTCATTTCCATTAGTATTTTAATTTCACTCTTTCACTTCTTCATCTATATGTATTTAAAAATGTTCACTTGTCTTCATAGCTTACATTTCAATAGTTTTTTGTGTGTTTCAATTTTTTGCATCTAGTCTGCACATCACTTCATTGATATTCTTACTCATTAGGTTTCCATTTGTTTATTTTCACAAATACATTCACACCACATTCTATCCTTCTATTAACCTTTCCACTTTCCCTCATTTTATCCTCACTCAACTTGTGCTCTTTGTCCCCCTGTAGACTACCTCTCGATTACCATTTAGGTTGCAACTTTTTTATTGATATTTTTCTTTAGGGCTACTCATCCCCATTCGGTGGTGCGCTTACGTCTCGGCTGGCCCGGCTTCCATCCATTCCTTCTCGCCCCTCCCTGGTTGCGACCTCTCATAGGCCTGGGGGTGGTCCGCTTGCGCCACAGTCTGTTCCACCTGTCAATCTGACCTCCCCTCTTTCATGTATGGTCCTTTGGGAGGGCATGCTCCTGGCGGCGGGGTCAGTGGCCGACCTCTAGTCCCAGCTCTCGATATCCACCTTGGTATGTATTTTACCACCGTCACTAACAATGACTGTATATACATGAAAATCATACATATATGCCTTTTTGTCATTTTTTTTTTTTTTTAAATTTCATTTATGTATATATATTTCATTATAGAATCTATGCTTGCAAACCTTTTACCCCTAAAGAAGACCTCCATTGCTACAAAGGTCGAAACACGTCGGGATTTTGCGCATAAGTCAATCATCATAATGTCGTATGAATTCATATTGGCTGTATTCGTGTATAAGCTTTTATCAATGTTTTTGGAGCTCATGTCCTGATTCTTATCAGATGGGTCTTTTCTACTCTATGGGCCAGATCCACGTACATTGGCGCATATATGCGTCGGGCGTATCGTATCTCTGATACACTACGCCGCCGTAACTTAATTTTTTTTTTTAATCCTCAAAGAATGCGCGCCTTAAGTTACGGCGGCGTAGTGTATCTTTGTCGGCGTAAGGGCGCGCCATTCAAATGGATGTGATGGGGGCGTGTTTTATGTAAATACGTCTTGACCCGACGTAAATGACGTTTTTTTCAACTGCGCATGCGCCGTCCGTGGGGGTATCCCAGTGCGCATGCTCAAAATTAAACCGGAACAAGCCAATGTTTACGACGGTGACGTCATTCTACGCAAAGCCCTATTCGCGAACGACTTACGCAAACAAAGTAACATTTTTAAAATTTGACACGGGAACGACGGCCATACTTAACATAGGATATGCCTCATATAGCAGGGGTAACTATACGCCGGAAAAGGGCGAACGCAAACGACGTAAAAAAAAAAATGCGCCGGCCGGACGTACGTTCGTGGATCGCCGTATCTAGCTAATTTGCATACTCGACATGGAATTTGAAACGACACCTATCGGCCAGCGTAAATATACACCTACGATCCGACGGCATACTAAGACGTACGCCTGTTCGATCTATCCCTCATTCCGTTGTATCTTGTTTTGTGGATACGACGCGGGAACTTTGAAATTACGCGGCGTATCAATAGATATGCCGGCGTCATTTCTTTGTGGGTCTGGCCCTATATCTGTTTTCATCCAATAAACGTTATACTTTTAAAAAAATTGTATTTATTTTGTTTCTACTCATTGCTGCAATTCAAAGCCCCAATGGGTATTTATTCCTTTCTCCAAAGTCTAATCAGGGGTGTGCATCACTTTAATTCACAGTTGGTATTGCTTTCCCTTTGCAAACTGTATACAGTATATTTGCATGGGGAATATATTGCAGTTTAGAGCAAGACTTGGGCTTCATCCACAGCACTAAACATTTGAGGAGATGTTGGGTACATTTTTAGTTAGCTTTTTGTTTATAAATATTCCTATACCTTCCAGTGTTGATAATTTATTAGACACGTGGGGTTATTTACTAAAGGCAAATCCACTTTGCACTACAAGTGCAAATTACAAGTGCAAAGTGCACTTTAAATTGCACTACTGAAAGTGCACTTGGAAGTGCAGTCGCTGTAGATCCAAGGGGGACATGAAAGGGAAATAAAAACAAGGAATTTTAGCTTGCACATGATTGGATAATAAAATCAGCAGAGCTTCCCCTTATTTCAGATCTACCCCTCAGATTTACAGTGACTGCACTTTCAGTGCAATTTCAACTTGAACTTGAACTACGGGGCCAAGCCTAACCTCTGAAAAACAACCCCACACCATAATCCCCCTTCCACCAAATGATTTGGACCAGTGCAAAATCAGCTGTTATTGCTACAAAGGGTGGGCCAACTCAATATTGAACCCTATGGACTAAGACTGGGATTCCATTAAAGTTCATGTGCGTGTAAAAGCAGGTGTCTCAATACTTTTGATAATATAGTGTATATGTTTTTAAATAAACATTGGATGCTGGATTAAGTTTTGTCTCCTTTAAAAGTTTGCAGAGCTCATCGTTTGCACATTTTGTGTGGTTTATTCATTTGCAGTGAACTTCCCCCTCCATGTTTAGCATTCTCAGTATTAACACATTTTTAAGCTGCTTGTAATTTTTCTTTTTTCGTTCTTCACTTAGGATATCAGGCATACAAAGAAGTATAAAATCCATGTTACATGCAGGCAACAATTACCTTGATAAATAGGCTAAAGAAGATAGTTCTCCGCACCACAGCAAGTCTTCTGCAAGTAAGATATTTTTTGTCTGATGATTGCATTCACAGACTTGCAGGGATGCTGGAAAAACTGATGTTTCACTCTTGCAAATAGCTTAGTCATAGCAATTTTTGTAAGGATGCAAAGACATTCTTTTGAATAAAAGTTGCTTTAAATATAGCTGTTGTAAAAGAGTGAATGTATGAAGAGGATGCACAAAGGAAGTGAGAATATATTCCTAAGAAGTACACATAAATTGAAACAGAGTGGCAACAACAGTTGTTATATTAGGAAAAGCAGAATGTGATAGGGGGATACAACTATCTCAGATTGGCTATGATATGGTTTATTGGTCTTGGACTCATGCTCTCACCGTCTCATGCAACCTGACTGCTTATAGAAGCAAAGGAGGACTTTGATCGTCTGGACTGGCCAGGGGGATTCTGACTGGTCGTTGGCTGCATTTATCTCCAACCATTGCTTTGGAGAACAGCAGAAACCCATGTGAGATGCAAAGAGAACCAGTGGTAGGATTGGAAGTACCTGTGTGGGTAGGTGTGTGAGCCTAGACTGCTGCCTTGAGTCTAGAGAGGAAGAATAGGGCCCAGGGCTGTTGCTGTTAGATTATGTTGACAGCCAGTGTACTGTCTGCTGCTGCCAAGAGGGACTATATTACAAAGATATTTAGCAGATAGAAAGCTACAAAGACTTTGCTGCTGAGAACACATGGTGGCTGTGTTGAATTACTGAGTGTACTAGAGAATCCTACAAAACCATGGGTTATTGTTTTTGAGTTCTTGCTGTGACATGCTGCGAGCGATCACATCCAATAGTGACTGTGAGCTGCGCAGCTAGTCTGGCGCCCCTCAAGCAACTGCATATCTGCTGTAGACTGTCTACTGAGTTAAGGACTTACCATTTACGGTATTGGTTTCTCTGGTCTTCATGGGTTGTCAGAACACATTGAGGTTAAATAGTAGGTGAGGTTGTTTTTTACTATTGCAGCCACTGTCTTCTTCTGCTTAAAGTGGAGATCCACCCTAAAAAAAATACATAAAAATGCTAAAAAATAAACAAAAAAGAATGTACTTACCAGAAATTGTGGTTGCTTGGCAGATCTTCCTAATCTGCCTCTTCCTAGTCCGTGGCAGGTCTACTTCCTCCTTGCGTTGTCTGCTGGGGAATGGAGCGCAGGGTCTTCTGGGAACTGTGTGTATCCCATAGAACAGCCGCCCATTCAAAAAAGGTAGCACGATTTGCGCATCCGCAGTAGGAAACAGGCAGTGAAGCCACAAGACTTCGCTGCTTGTTTCCCTTAGTGAGGATGGCAGCACCGGGACCCACCACGATCGAGGGATCGACCTTGAGGGCTGACATCGTGGGCGCCTAGAACAGGTAAGTGTCCTTATTAAAAGTCAGCAGCTACAGTGTTTGTAGCTGCTGACTTTAAAAAAAAAATGTGTCTGGAACCCCGCTTTAAAGACTAAGGGGCAGATCCACATACAATTAGATGGGCGCAGCGTATGTGAGATACGCTACGCCGCTGTAACTTACTTTTGGCAGCTTTGAATCCACAAAGAATTTGCGCCGTAAGTTACGGCGGCGTAGTGTATCTCTCGCGGTGTAACGGCGCCTAATTCAAATCGGCGAGTAGGGGGGCGTGTTTCATTTAAATGAAGCACGTCCCCACGCCAAACGAACTGCGCATGCGCCGTCCCTAAATTTCCTGCCGTGCATTGCGCTAAATGACGTCGCAAGGACGTCATTTTTTGTGACGTGGACGTAAATTACGTCCAGCCCGATTCACGGACGACTTACGCAAACAATTTTATTTTTTTTAAATTATACGCGGGAACGACGTCACGAAATAGCAGCTTTAACTATACGCCGAAAAAAGCCGACTAGAGACGACGTAAAAAAATGTGACGGCCACTCGTACGTTCGTGGATCGTCGGAAATAGCTCATTTGCATACTCGACGCGGAAAACGACAGGAATGCCACCCAGCAGACGCCGAAGAATTTCATCTTAGATTCAAAGGCGTACGAAGACGTACGCCTGTCGGATCTAACCCAGATGCCGTCGTATCTTGTTTTGAGGATTCAAAACAACGATATGACGTGGGAAATTTGAAAGTACGCCGGTGTATCAGTAGATGTGGATCTGCCCCTAAATTTATTTTTGCTCTTACTTTAAATAGTTAATTTAGACCAAGTTGGCCTACACAAACAATATACTTTACTAATGTGTGTGGCTAACGTCAGACAGGGCATCTCTGCAGTAGGTAGGCTGTACAATTATTGTCAAAATTATTTAGATTTTTGTTCTTGCATTATGTGCCTGTGTTGCTGTCTCTCATTTCAACCTAGTGTGCATTCTCACACTGGTTGCTTTTCATACAGCTGTGGGGTATGATCAGTGACAACTTGTGTATTATTTTTGTGAGACTGTATTGCCATTGAAACTATTTTCTGCTAGCCCCGTTTCAAAAACAAGGTTTTACTCCTTAAAAAAAAACGAAATCATTTAAGGTGTGTTTGTGTTCTTGGGTCCAGGAAAGGGTAGGTCATCATAGGTGTGGGGCAGAAGGGACCAAATACATTCATCAGCTCATTTGAGGGTAGCGTTACACAAACATATAAACACATACTACATAATGCTTTGTGTTTTCTAACCTTTTAGTAATATCCACATCTATTAAATTTCTGATCTTTTTGTTCTCCATTTCTTAACTATAACCAAGACATGCATGTGCAGTCAATTTATGAACCCGGCTTTGGTTATTCTTCCTGCAATTTTACAATAGAGAGAACAATAAATGACGAAAACACAAGGGTGACCAAATTATATTAACAACAATAAATCACCATAAATATTTTAAAGACATACATTTCACTACTAGCTTTTTTATTTGTAGTAAAAGTAAAAATACATGTGTGATGACATCAAATATGTGAATCATATGTCATTAATGATATAAAGCAGCGCTTACATGTGTGAATAAATACATCAACATATGGTTAAATGAATAACGGAATGAATAAGTGAATTAAACACCCTATATGTGAAAAATGCAATTGAATCACACAAAAATTAAATCAATGACAAAAAATAAACTAAATCCGTAAACTGAATAAATGGACAAAAAAAATAAAGTTCATAAGTGAAGAAATTTCTTCCAGGGTCTTTAAGATGTACTTCCACCACACCACAGTGTCTATGTGAATCTACCACCCTTCAGAAATGCGCACTCACCGCAGCAAATGGCCTGACACTCTCGTGTTAAGGCAAATAAGCTTATACTGGAACACTCAGCTCCATAGATGAAAATTTGTATCAAAGTATAAACTCTAAGATGGTTGCCACATGAGTGATAAAAAGAAAGAGCACAATAGTGTAATATTGCAAAACAACTTTAATAAAACACTAAAAATTCTTCCAAAGATGCACTCCCAAAATACTCTCTTGAATCAAGCAGTGAATAAATCCAAAAAAAACACAGTGTTGCACGACAGCAAAACAAACTTCTCCAGGTGAACTAGTGGTCACGGCGGACCAGCGATCAGCCAAACTGTACTCACAGCCCCTTGATGGTATGCTAGAGCAGCTGCTAGAATGGATGCTAGTTGTCCGATCAGACCATCCCTCTGTCCAGCTAGTTCAGGTTAGGATTTAGATTGCGGAAGTGACCTGACCACGCCCCGACATGTTTCGTCATGTGGACTTAGTCATGGGGTTGATCACCAGGTGCCAGGTCCTGCCTTAAATAGATTGTCCCAAGTAGCAATCGCAAACACGCTGGAGCGTGCCAATAGATGTTTACTACCAACAGCTGGGTAGCCATGCGTCTCCCTCAGCCGTGCTGACGTGAGCGTCGGCAATCCCCAGTCATAGTCGCGTCAGCTCACGTGTCACGTAACGAATCAGCTGGTTTCTCCCCTACATGTCTATGCGGCGCATGTCCCCAGTGGTTACGCTGGTGAACTGCACCTAAGTTAACTGCTTGTCTTAGAAATTTGACGTAAGTTCTAATTGATTACACTTGTGACTAACATCTATATCAACAGATAATATCGAATGCTCGAGGAAAACACTACCGGAAGCTCTATCTATCGGCCTCTCGGGTGTCCCCGTGACCAGGAGTCACCTCTAACACATAGATAAAATGGGCGCACGTCTATAAATAAAACGTGGTTGACTGGGAAGTACTTCAGCAAAGTGTCTATCTTTGCCCAAGATGTGCCAATGGGGCATTACAGTTTCTAGAAGAATTGAATAATAATACCAACAATATTAAGCTGGAACATACGATCAGTGAGTGCAGTAATAGTATTTTCATTTATATTATTTATTTATCTCCAGTTGAGCACAGTGGGGGTGGTTTAGTTAGACGGCCTTTATTTCCACCTTTTTTTGCTCATTTATATATTTATATGTTCATTTATATGTTTGAATACATGTTTTTTAATATTTTTTTTTTGCAATTAGACCTTGGGAAAAATGAGCTCTGATGAATAAAAGAAGAATCCTTGGCTGCTGAACTATGAAGAATATATTGAAAAAGCATTATAAGCTATTCTGTAACATAAAAAAAAATGTAAAGAAAAAAATAAACCTGTTCAAGATATAGACATTTAATTAGTGGTATATTTGTGAAGTAAATGCAAGCCTAAATGCTGAAATGTCATATAAAATTTTACATGTTGTCATTTAAAAAGTAATTTTTAATACTTTTAGGAGCCCATTTAGAGCTACACTGTACTGTATCTATTTTCATGCAGTTTGTTTTTAATGAGCTGCCAACACATAAGAATGGGTCAAATAATGGGTATGCGGCATTTTTTCAGCTGAAGTACACCACAATGCATGGTAATAAATTATCCAGCCTTGTGGTACACGGCAAGGCATGCATGTCAAAGCTATGTTGCCTTAATGCAGTGTTTCTCAATTCCGGTCCTCAGGCCCCCCCAACAGGTCAGGTTTTCAGGATTTCCCTCAGATGAAAAGGCTGTGGTGATTACTAAGGCAGTGAAACTGATCAAATCACCTGTACAAAATAATGGAAATCCTGAAAACCTGACCTGTTGGGGGGGCCTGAGGACTGGAATTGAGAAACACTGCCTTAATGTGATGTGATTGTAAGGGTAGGTGAGGTGCCGTTGGTCATCATGTCCTCCATGTTGCCCTCCTCGGGTGCCAAGAAAGTGTCAAATGAAAGGCCTACCCTGGGGTGGGTTCTCCTGGGCTATGCTATGCACTTTGGATAGGGTAACTGACTTACACAATGGGTACCTTTACTTGAGCCACGCTCACAACCTGGTAGATGACAAACATGAACAAATGCTAGTAAACTTTCTTGATGTCATATACACCAACATGGTCACTTGTGCATTTTGAAGGGACACGCAGAGCCACTGGTTTAACTGTTCCTACTGATGTCTTCATACCATCATACCCCATTATGTATAATGACCTGAGCTGTAGACTATGTGTGCCAGTTACTTACATTGCACTCATTTAGTTACTTCAGACCAGTCAAGGCAAGCTTCCAAAATGCTTTACTGAAGAATAAATTAACATAATGATAATTACAGGTAACAGTTCAGAATAAGGTGCAGACATTCCCTGACATACCTAGGCCCTAACTCAGGCGTGTAGCTTCTTCAGCATGCCTGCATTGGAAAGAGTTCATCTTTGGCAGAGTCCATACTTGGCAGAATCCAGGAATTAGCATCTTCAGGTAGGACTGCAAGTTCCAGCAATCCTCCTACATCTTGATGGCTGTCTGTACCTTTTCTCCCATGCAGACTGTGTGTGTGACTTCTCCCCCACCACCATCACTTGATCTTGGCCCCCTTTCTCTTTTATAGCACAAAGGACTGGAGGGACAGAGTCAAGAAAAGAACAGATAATCTGGGAGTGCAATTAACCCCTAACTTCCTACTGGGGCAGAAGTAACCTCTATCTGCCTATTAGGGATGAGTCCAATGTACCGAATACCAAACAATTTGCGGTGTTGGCGGCAAATTCGAAAGCTGCGGAACACCCTTTAAAAGTCTATGGGAAAAATCAAAAGTGCTCATTTGAAAGGCTTATATGCATGGTATTGTCATAAAAAGTGTTTGGGGACCTGGTTCCTGCCCCAGGGGACATGTATCAATGCAAAATAAAAATGTTTTTTTTTTTTTTCGGGAGGAGTGATTTTAATAATGCTTAAAGTGAAACAATAAAAGTGAAATAATCCTTTAAATTATGTACCTGGGGATTTCTATAGTATGCCTGTAAAGTGACACATTTTTCCCATATTTAGAACAGTCCCACAGCAAAATTACATTTTTTTTAATCAAATAATTGTTTTATTTATTTTATATACAAACAACAAAAGCAGAGAAAAACATAACAGGAACAGCATAAAACCCTAGCCTGTAAAAGGAAAAAAAATCCACTTCCTTGATCCCCATACTCCCCCCTCCCCACCCCTCACTCGATCCTCTCAACTCTCGCCATACCTCCAGAGTAACAAACCATATTTTTCCAAATTTCTCTAATCCTCTATGTAAGAAAATATACTTTTCCCTAATTAAAGTTTGCCTTACTTGTATTTTCCATTCCGCTACAGTGGGAGAAAATGGTGATACCCATTTTTGTGCTATAAGTTTTCGAGCCTGGAATAGACTTCTATTTATTGAAACAGTATATTTCCCTGGAATTCTTGATTCACCCAGTATGCCCAGAAGACATCCCCCAAGTTCAATAGGCATCCCAATCTCAAATACACTATTAATTGTAGATACCACCCCTGCCCAATACCGATAAAGTTTAGGGCATCTCCACAGCAAGTGTAGTTTTCCTGACAGATTCCATGGCAGCCTATATATGGGAAATAATTATCCATACACAACTGGGTGGGCAATTGCTGGTCAAAGAAAAAAATAATAATTGGCACGTCATGAATGTATTAATTGACGACCATGAGGCTGCTTTGCAAATTACTTCCGGGGAGACATGTTGGAAAGCTGCCTAAGTTGCAGATACACTCTTGGTAGAATGAGCGGTCACTGCCTCCGGAGGAGCCAGACCCTTAGCCTTATAGGCCCACTGAATGGCCTGAACAATCCATGCTGAGATGGTTCTGGAAGAAGCATGCAATCCTTTGTTTTTTCCATAGAAGGAAACAAACAGATGCTCATATTGACAAAAAGAAGCTGTGGCTTTTAAATATTGCTTCAAAAGTTATTCGACATCTAGGAGGGTGAATGCTAGAGTTATCAGCCGACCTGAACATTGGGATAACAATCTCCTGATTCTCATGAAATACAGATGTTACTTTGGGATTTGATCCTAACATAGGAATCAAGACCACTCGATCAGGAAAGAAAGTAAGGAATCGCTATTTGGATCCTAGAGAACCAATTTTGGAGACCCTCTTAGACGATGTTATGGCCACCAGGAAAGCAACTTTGAGAGAAAGTTCTTTAATAGATAACTGATCCAGGTGTTGCGTCTCTCTGCTCGAGAAAAAATCTAGGACAATGGGAAGGTCCCACTTGGAAAATCTCGGTTTTCCTTGAGGTCTGAGCCTTATTGCTCCTCAGAAGAACTGTCTAGTAAGAGGGTGTCTTGCCCAGGTTATATCTGTGAAGGCAGAAATTGCAGAAACCTGAACCCGTGAGGAATTAACTGATAAGGACAAATCCAGGCCTGTTTGAACAAAACCTACAATATCATGTATCTTTAGATCATTACATGAACTACCAGTGGTGGAAACATAGTCTGCAAATTTCGACCAAATCCATGGTAGACTCTGTTGGTACTAGTTCTTCTGGTGTTCAGCAATGTAGAGATATCCCTGCTTGGACAACCTAGGGCCTCCAGCCTTCCCCTCTCAAAAACCAAGCCATCAGGTGGAGATGGGTTGGGCATGGGTGAAGAGTCGTTCCCTGCAACAGGAGATCTGGTCTGGATGGGAGAGGAACTGGATCCTGGAAGCTGAGCTGCATCAGTAAAGGAAACCAAGGCCTGTTGTGCCAGTACGGGACTATCGCCACTATTTCAGCTTCTTCCCACCTGAGTCTTGACAGTAATCGGAGAATGACAGGAACCGGGGGCAAGGCATAGGCTCTGTTTGTCACCGGTCCATCAGGGCATTTACTCCGAAGGCCTGGGCACAACGACATCTCGTATAGTACTTCTTCAGTTTGAAGTTGCACAGGGAGGCAAACAGGTCTACCTCCGGTACGATTCCCAGAGACAGGATCCAATTGAAGACCTCGATGTGGAGAGACCACTCATTGTTGTCCAGGGATACCCTTGAAAGAAAGTCTGCTTGAATGTTCTGAATTCCAGGAAAATAAACAGCTGTCAGATTTGCCAAGGTCATCTGGGCCCTGGACATGAATGACTCTACTTCCTTCAACAGGGAGAGACTGCGAGTACCTCCCTGCCTCTTGATATATGAGACTGCTGTTGTGTACCCTTTGTCAGGTGGAGAAAAGCTTGAAGAGCACAGAAGGCTGCTCAGAGCTCTTGAATATTTGACACTAATCTTCGGGATAGGAAATCTCATTTGCCTTGAGCCACCTCCATCAGACAGAGAGCGCCCCAGCCTCTGTTGCTGACATTCGTTGTAATCATGATCCAGGAGACGGGTGCCATGGAAAGGCGGTTGAGGAGATTCTTCCTCTGCAGCTACCAGAGGTCGGTTAGAGTGGAGATGAACTGAGATTGATGTATCAACAGCTGCTCCATGTTTTGAGAAAGTAAGGCCCCGTACACACGTCCGAGAAACTCGACGAGCAAAACACATCGTTTTGCTCGTCAAGTTCCTTGTGAAGTCGCCGAGGATATCGGCGAGCCAAGTTTCCCCATTGACTAACGAGGAAATAGAGAACATGTTCTCTATTTGGCTCGACGAGTTCCTCGTCGGTTTCCTCGGCCAAAAGTGTACACATGACCGGTTTCCTCGGCAGAATACGGCTCCCATCGAGTTTCTGGCTGAATTCTGCCGAGAAACTCGGTCGTGTGTACGGGGCCTAAGAGTAGATCATCCAGATAGTGATGCAACCAGATACCTCTGATCCTGATTATTGCCACGACAGCCAGTAAGAGGTTCGAAAATACCAGGGGTGATGTTGTAAGCCCGAACGGGAGACATGTAAATTGAAGGTGGACTTGATCCACTGCAAAACAAAGATACTTCTTAAATTCCTCTGCTATTAGAACTTGGAAATATGCATCCTTCAGATCTATGGACACAAGCCAGTTGCCTGGTTGAATTGCCTGACATATTGTGAACAGTGTCTCCATCTTGAATTTTTCCTTTTTCATGAAAGAATTCAAGTGGGTCAGGTCTATGACTGGCCTCCAGGATCCGTTCTTTTTGAGGACCCTGAAAAGGGGGGAGTAAACCCCTAGAAATCTTTCATTTGCAACCTGAATGGCTGCACCTTGAGCAACTAGAGAATCTGCGTATAATAAATAGAAGAACCTGCTTCTTCTTCTCCGAGTAAGGTAAGTTTGTTGGAACAAACCGGTGTATAGGACTGCTGAATGTCCAAGAATGACCTGATGAGATCAATTTGACAGTCCAGTAGTCCTTGATCAAGGCTGCCCAGACGTGTTTAAAACAGAGTAACTTGCTCTGCCTGGACAGGCCTATATCAAAAGGACTTAGAAGCATCACATCCCCCAGAAGATGCTGTTTTTGAGGATTTCTGTCCAGAAGACTGGTTTCTCTTCCAGTTCTTCCTGAATTCACGGCCAGGTCTGTAGTGTCAAGTGTCTCTAGCACGCTACAAATCTTGCCTGGATTGAACTTTCCTCTGACCCAGCAGGCGACGATCCTGGGGTAAGAACCCTGACTTTGCCCCCCTGGCACAGGTGATGGCACTGTCTAGCTTATTCCCAAAGAGGGAGGAGCCTTCAAAGGGAATTCTGCACCATGCCTGCTTAGAGGCAGGATCAGCAACCCACGGGCGCAGATACAAGGCACGTTTAGCCGTGACTGAAGAGAGCATGACACGTGCCACTAAGCGAATAATGTCAAGGGATGCTTCC
This sequence comes from Rana temporaria, assembly GCF_905171775.1. Classification (NCBI taxonomy): domain Eukaryota; kingdom Metazoa; phylum Chordata; class Amphibia; order Anura; family Ranidae; genus Rana; species Rana temporaria. The sequence goes on from NC_053493.1 coordinate 228,212,945, forward strand.
CCACCTTCAGTTCATGCACCGGTGTGTCTCTGGCTATCTCTTTAGAGGTGCTTCCTAAAGATGTCTCCCCCTCATCTGTACAGGTCTCCATTGCCTTTGACAAAGTTGCAAGAGACAAGGCTGGTTTGCAGGCCATACCTGCCATAATATAAATATGTTTGCGATCAGTATTAATCTTCCTCTCCAAGCCATCTTTGAAAGAAACAGTGTCCTCAAGAATGAGTGTGACATGTCTCACCAACCTCATTAAGGCTGCATCAATAAGAGGCACGACTCCCGGTGCTTTACAGCCTCACTTTTGGATTGATACATTTTCGCTACTCTCAACGCCACCCCATTCATCTGAAATAATTGAGCCAAGTTCACCCAGGAAGGGGAAATGTGGGCGCTCTTTCTTGAGGTGCTTGAAATACTTCCTCTGTTTAGAGGGTGCTTCTACTAGTTCTTCCAATCTCAATGCATCTTTAACTGCCTTGACCAATTGTGGTACCAAGGAAAAGTTAAAACCCACGATAGGGTCATCCACTTACAATTACAGAGTCATCCCTCACAGGGACTGAAGCTGGAACAAGAGGAGGGTTGGTAATGTGGTCGCAATACATTTTGTTCAGGGATTCTTGGACCACTTTTTTGACCAGCGCTTTGATTTGCTGGTCTCCGCCTCCTCTTTCCTTCACATTTTTCCCGGACTGCGCATGCGAGATTCGCAGTTGCAAAGACAGCCCGGGAAGAGGCAAACTGGAACGCAAATGCGTCCCAGCTGCCATGACCAGGAAACTGGAGCCGGACAGACAAAAAAAGCACATAAACATACACAGCTGCCATGTGAGAAGAAAACATACGTTACCACCACAGCATGATCTCGATCCATCCTGGGACTGGGAGCTGTTGATGCGCTCACTGCACGATGGGGGGCGACTCATAAAGGGGGCTCCTGCTAATAGCTGGGACGTTTGGCCATTGTTGCCGCTTGCCCGCCAATGGCTGGGCTAGAAAGCTTTTCAAGGCATCGTATTAACCGCCCGTGTCCACCCTGCTAATAGCTGGGATAGCTGGACTCAGAAAGAATACCACCTGAATCATCATTCCACATGCAAACCACCAGGACTGGACCGTAGAAAAACTCCAGAGGGAGGACAAAAAACTAACACAGTCTCTGACCAAGAGCAAAGATTTATGGGAGTGGGGTCCTATGGAGTATGAGAGGTGGGATTAACCCATACGTAGGCTGCCATGGAGTCTGTCAGGAAATGAACTTTAAAACAAATCCTCACTGACTTCTTTAGCAGCAAATACTCTACAGCAAAAGCACTTTAACTTTTACTTTCTGCAGCTCGGTCATTATTTTTCCCTCTCTCAGTAGTGTCTTGGTAGCTTTCCACCCCTCTACACAAAACAGTTGACTTCAGAGGTGGAGAGCATCATGCTAAAACCCTGGATGATTTTAGGGCTTCTCTTGGTAAAATTCTGAATGAATTGTTCTGCGGAGTCTGCAGCTACAGCTGTTGGTGAGGGTTTTTTGTAAAGCTTATTTTTTGCTGCTAGTAAAGAATACATTCATGCATGAATGTCTTTAGCTTGGCCACAGGTTAATGGTTCACTGATCCAGGTATCTTTATCTGGATATGGTTGAAATCTGCCATTTATGGTTCTTTTCAGATGTCATTGGCTGACCACTGTCAGGGGCTGTCAAACTGACAGACTAAATATACTGTCCTTATTGCAACTGTTTGAGATAAAAAGTACCAACAGTATATACCTCCAATACTATTACTCCTGAATATGCTAGGTCAGCCCACGTTAGTAATTAGTGTTTTTAAAAAAAGATGTGTGGGTTTAAAAACAAAAAAAATACATACTAACCTAGATAGCTGTAGCATTGACCCAAAGTGCTAGATCTACACTGAGAACTGAACAAACAAAGATCACTGATTGCTCAGTTTTTGGGTCTGCTCTGAGCACAAAGGCCCAGATTCACAAAAGAGATACGATGGCGTATCTCCTGATACACCGTCGTATCTCTGTTTTAGGGTCTTCCTAACTATGCGACTGATTCATAGAATCAGTTACGCATAGTTAGCCCTAAGATCCGACAGGTGTAATTGAATTACACTGTCGGATCTTAGGATGCAATACCTTGGCCGCCGCTGGGGGGAGTTTGCGTCGTAAACCAGCGTCGGGTATGCAAATTAGTAGTTACGGCGATCCACGACGGTTTTTCGCGTTCGCTACATCGCTGCTAGTCTAGTTTCCTGTTGCAAAGTCAGTCGTCGTTTTAGCTGCTCTAACTTTACACAGCACACGTATGTGCTGTATAAAGTATGGCCGTCGTTCCCGCGTCGAAATGAAAAAATGTTTTGTTCTTGCGTAAGACGTCCGGGAATACGAAAGTACGCTACGCACGTCGCCGTTCAAAAAAATTACGTCACTTCGCGCAAAGCACGGCGGGAATTTCAAAACGGAGCATGCGTAGTAGGTCCGGCGCGGGAGCGTGCCTAATTTAAATGGCACACGCCCCTTTGAATTATGCGGGAGGCCGCCGGCGTAAGTTTTCATGCAAGTGCTTTGTGAATCAAGCACTTGCGATGAAAACTTGCGGCGGTGTAACGTATCTACGATACGTTACGCTGCCGCGATTCTACGTTAATCTGGCCCAAAGTGTTGACTGTCTATCACCGGTCTGTGCTCATTGGAGCACCGGACTGTGGAGGGGACAGGAGCAGTTGGTTCAGGCTCCCAGTGGTGCGCTGATGGCTGAGCCAGGTTCCAGTTAATAATATGGGCAAATTAGTCTGTAGGGTAGTAGGATAGCAGTTCACACTATGGTAGCATAGGTTCTAAAGTATTAGCTATTCCAGTTGCTTTCATTTATTTATTTATTTTGTCAACTGATGGCACATGGCAGATGCTAAGTTTATGCATTTTTTTGTAATGCTATTAGGTGCAACACTGAAACTTCTCTCAGAAAGGACACTGGGCCAAGGGTACAGACACACATGAATTGCAAATAGGCATAGGTAAAGGGTTTGTTCACCTTTACAGAATGTTTTTTTTAAGCTATATTACCACCAAACACTAGTGATAGGCCGAACACCCACGTGATTGGTTCACCACCAGAACGCCCAAACAGGGAAAAAGTTCGGACCAGAATCCCAAACAACATTGAAGTCTATGAGACCCAAACTCAAAAATCAAAAGTCCCCATTTTGAAGGCTTATATGCAAGTTATTTGCCATATATGTATGGGGGCCCGTGTACTGCCTTGAGGGACATGTATCAATGCAAAAATGTTCCCAAAAATATCCCGCCAGCGATATAAGTGCTTGTGTTTCAAATCTGCCACAGAGACCACTTTTATCGGAAAGCCGACCACCCACTCTTGAAGAGGATACCAGGGTACCTGCTGCCATAACAACGATATTCCTCTTCAAACAGCCGACGTATAACGACGGCGGGCGGTCGGCTAGTGGTTACAAACCCCCCAAAGCATATATTTTCTGAAAGCATAGGACCTGTAGAATAAAAAGAAGGTGCTACTGATTTTTAAGGCCCTGCATTATTTGTGCAAATGTTTACCAAAACAATATATTTAATAAAAATACTCTAAAATCATCATTAGCAAATATAAACATAGCACATTTTACAAAATCCCTGCTAAATTTCTACTAGATATAAAAGATTAACCTGTATTGAGTTAATAAATAACAAAAATTGGTAAATTTTAAATTACGCCTTTTTGCAAAATGGTGAAAATTGAACGTAAGCAAAAATGTAAATAACCAAATTTCTCTAAAAACCTGAAGGTTTTCATTTTTCCATTACAGCTTTCAGAGTTTGTAAAATACTCCCCAAACCATAGGACCAGTAAAAAAAAAGGAAGGTGTTACTGATTTTTAAAAACAAAATGCAATATTTTTGCTAAAAATACACTAAAATCATTATTATCAGATACAAACACAGCACATTTTACAAAAATTCCTGCTAAATTCCTTCTAAATATAAAAGCTAAACCTGTATTGAGCTAATAAATAACAAATATTTGTAAATTGCACCTTTTTGAGAAATTGAGAAAATCAGACGTATGCAAACATTTCTCTAATGCATACACACGGTCGTTTTTCGGCATAAAAAAATGACATTTTTAAAAGCGTAATTTAAAATCATTGTGTGTGGGCTTCACATCGTTTTTCGGCTTTTTGGGTTGTAAAAAATTATTGTGTGTGGGCTAAAATGACATTTTAAATCCGCGCATTCCCAGAAGTGAGTTATGAGACGGGAGCGCTCGTTCTGGTAAAACTACCATTCATAATGGATTAAGCACATTCATCACGCTGTAACAGACAAAAAAGCGCAAATCGTCTTTTACTAACACGGAATCAGCTAAAAGCAGCCCAAAGACGAATAGAACTTCCCCTTCAGAGTGCCATCGTACGTGTTGTACGTCACTGTGCTTTGTTCATAATTTTTCAAAAATGATGGTGTGTGGGCAACATCGTTTTTAATGATGAAGTTGGAAAAATTTTGTTTTTTGGACATGCTGAACGACCGTGTGTACGCGGCATAAGAATCTGCAGGTTTTAATTTTTCACTTACAGCTTTCAGATTTCTTAAAAGACCCCCCCCCCCCCTAAACCATATATTTTTTGAAAGCACATGGCCAGTAGAATAAAAAAGTGCTACTGATTTTTAAGGTCCTGCAATATTTGTTTATCAAAACAAAAGTTTTGCTGAAAATGCATCTTATTATCAGTGGATTCATACATTGCAAAATTTACAAAATCCATGCTAAATTCCTATTAAATATAAAAGTTTAAAATGTATTTAGTTAAAAAATAACAAATATTGCATCTTTTTGTGAAATGGTGAAAACCGAAGGTGAGAAAAACAGTGAATAAAAACGATTTCATCTAAAAAGCTAGAGGTTACCATTTTTCCCTTACAGCTTTCAGAGTTTGTAAAGTCCCCTCAAACTATAGATTTTCTGAAAGCACGTGCCCCAAAGAATAAAAAAAAAATGCTACAGATTTTTTAACCCCCACAATAATTGCACAAATGTTCATAAAATCGGTATTTCCCCAAAAATACACTACAATCCTTATTAGTGCACACACACACAACGTAACTTACAAAATTCCTGCTAAATTGCTAATAAAGCATCATTCACATGGGGCATACTAAAGTGTTTGCCCTTGGAGGGTCATAAAGTGTATGCCCTCCTTGAGAATGCATGGGTGTTTCCGTGCATCTCTGTACAAGCAGTCCCATTTATGTTAATTGGGATACAACAGCTGCACAGGCATAGCCTGCTGCTCCCAATCTTACATCCAAGTGGTTGTGGGTGCATGACTCCAAACGCAGACGGTGTGAGCTCAGGGAGATGCACCCGAACCTACATGGATGTTAAATTGGTAACAATGGCACCGTTCGCACAGTTGCTACATACCAAATTACATCAATGGGACTGTCTGCACAGATATGCTTGGAGCACCTGTGCATCCCTATTCAGGTAAACACAGCCTTGTAGGGCCATATACATGCTGTGTATGCCATGTGTGAAAAAGGCCTTAGGCCCCTTTTACACGTGCAGACTGTTCGTGTCCACCTCTCTGTTTTTCAGGCGGACCTGATCAGACCACCCATTGTTCTCCGTGGAGAGGTAGATGTAATGGGCACGTGTCCATTTACACGCGCCTGCATTTGATCCAGTCTGCAAAAACAGACAAATGGAGATCCATTGCACATCCATAAAGCAGTCTAGTCTATTGAAAAAAATATGGTATTCCTGGTAGATTTCTCTCACTGACAATCTCTCTTTTCTTTCTCTTTTTTTTTTTCAGGGTCACCTGGGTGACCACTTTCCTTTTTGCTTTTTTCTGGGGGAAAGTTCTGAACTTCTATGATTAAAATTATTATGCAATAAGCAGAGAGATATTCTCTACAATCAAGACAAAGTCTTGATCAATATGCACATTTTCTTAACCACTTAAGGACTGCCTCCTGCACATTTACGTTGGCAGAATGGCACGGCTGGGCACAGGCACGTACCCAGCCGTGGGTCGCACGTGCGTGACCCGTTCCAAATGTCCATATTAATAAAAATGCCATAAAACTATCCCCTATTTTGTAAAAACGCTATAAATTTTGCGCAAACCAATCGATAAACACTTATTGCGATTTTTTTTTACCAAGAATAGGTAGAAGAATACATATCGACCTAAACTGAGGACATTTTTTTTATTATAGCAAAAAGTAAAAAAATATAGATTTTTTTCAAAATTGTCGCTCTATTTTTGTTTATAGCGCAAAAATAAAAAACGCAGGGGTGATCAAATACCACCAAAAGAAAGCTCTATTTATGGGAAAAAAAGGATGCCAATTTTGTTTGGGAGCCATGTCGCACGACCGTGCAATTGTCAGTTAAAGCAACGCAGTGCCGAATCGCAAAAAAAGGGGCAAGGTCCTTAACCTGCATAATAGTCCGGGTCTTAAGTGGTTAATGTTGGTCTGTCCTCCCTAGGTATTGTTTCTTTATTTTTTATTTTTTTAACAAACACTTTTTTTTCTCTCTACAAGAAGAGAGAGATAGTCAATGGTATAGAAACTGTGCTTAGTGTTCAAAATATATAACAAAAGCAGCCAGCACTACAAGAGACAACTTGTGAAAAAACTATGGGCCAGATTCTCAGAGGAGATACGACGGCTCCAGATGCGCCCGTCGTATCTATGTGCCTGATTCATAGAATCAGTTACGCATAGATTTCCCTTAGATCCGACAGGCGTAAGTCTTACGCCGTCGGATCGTAACTGCATATTTACGCTGGCCGCTAGGGCCGTGTACGCTGATTTACGCGTCAAAATATGTAAATCAGCTAGATACTTGAATTCACGAACGTACGCCCGGCCGACGCAGTACAGTTACGCCGTTTACGTTAGGCTTTTCCCGGCATAAAGTTACCCCTGCTATATGGTGGCGTAAGTGCGGCGTACCAATGTTAAGTATTGCCGTCATTCCCGTGACGAAATTTGAAAATTTTACGTCGTTTGCGTAACTCGTCCGTGAATGGGGCTGGACGGAATTTACGTTCACGTCAAAACCAATACGTCCTTGCGGCGTATTAGGTGCAATGCACACTAGGAGATTTCCACGGACGACCCATGCGCCGTTCGTGAAAAACGTCAATCACGTCGGGTCACAGAACATTAACATAAAACACGCCCCCCTGTCCCACATTTGAATTAGGCGGGCTTACGCCGGCCGATTTACGCTACGCCGCCGCAACTTACGGAGCAAGTGCTTTGAGAATACAGCACTTGCCCGTCTAAGTTGCGGAGGCGTAACGTAAATCGGATACGTTATGCCGCCGCAAAGATACGCCACTGTACGAGAATCTGGCCCTATGAATATAAAAAAAGTGCAGCACTAAACATGAAAAAACACAATCATTAATAATAGTGAATATAAAAAATTAAATAGAAAGAAATGTGAAAAGGTAAATAACACAATAAGATAACTTATATATATAGTTCATATAAGTAAGCCTGTAAACTTTGTGGTTCCAAATAATGATGATCTATCACCCAAAGGATCACCGCTGTGAAAAACTCCTGCCACCAAATGAGATATAAGGAGGCTTACCGGAACGTATGGACCCTATTCAGTTTATACGAAATGAGTTAAAGAGGTAATAGTGTATCAACACATAAGTATAGATGGCTTGCTGCAATCTTCTTCAATTGATCTTATGGTAATTGGGAGGGCTACTCAACAGCCACCAAAACCAGTATAGTAAGGCACTTCAGAGTCGAAATCCTTTCATCAGTGCTCCATTAAGACATAGGTCCAAGGAGAAAGGATAGAAAACTTGGTATAAAACCGTATATAACATTTTATTTTTGAAAAAATAGATGAACATTTTTTGAGAAGTTTGCATATTTTACATTAGAGAAGCATACAACAACCAAATTAATAAACCATGGCATTAATTAATTATAGTATGCAAACTTCTCAAAAAATATTCATCAATTGAATTTCTTCAGTATATCATTAGTATATCATGATGTATATATTACTTTGTTTGTTATTCATTATATTTTGTTTCTGTATTTCTTTATAGCCATTATATGACCTGCTTGTCCAGAAGAAGCATTTTGCAAAACGTGTTGAGCCAACAGCCATTTATATAGCTTTATGCATCTATATGCATTTACTATTCACTAACATGTTATTTTTATAACATTGCTTGTTCATGTGAGTAAACATTTGTTAATTTTTTTTAAAAATACTTTTCTATATCAATAAAATGTTGTCTTTTTTATAATAATTATTGTTATACTTATTGCACCATTAAAATCCCATTTTACAGTTTACTATATATATATCTCATGCGGGATGAGGGCACCTTTGATCTTTTGAATTAGTGTGACTCTTTCTAAAGCAGAGAGAGAGCCCGTTGAGCCTCAGTCAGTTCACATATACAGTTAAGAGGCCTGTGCATAGCAATACACTGCATACATGTTAGGCCATTTGGAATTAGGGCCTGGAATTTTTTTTTATCAATGCAGTCATTCCTTTTACAGTATAGAATGACTTATGAAGGATGCCCCCCAAAAAATATTAAAGTTTAGATGGGTAGAATCAGTAGAATCATTGGATCTCCTAAAGCAGGGGTAGACAACCTTAAAGAGGTGCTTTAGGAACAACATGGGAGAAGGCAAAGATCACCAGGCACAGTGTTGCCTCCTCACACATGATTTAAACCTCTACTTGCCATACTACCGTGAATCAATCACGTGCATTGCACAGCAATCATGGGTTTAAATCAGGTGGTGAAGAGGCAAAATATCCCTCCTCACAATCAAAAACAAAATTTGCTGCAACACTTTACCTTTATTGATCCTTCATGCAAAATACATCACAGATGTGGGGTACAGTAAAAACTGACGCACTCTGCGCTGTGGCTAGCACTTACCCATAACCTAATACACAAAAATACAAAAAATACCCCTTATAAAGCTCTATACCACCAATCCATGAACCCAATTACACCCCTGGCCACTGCAGCTAAAGGGGATGTGGGGGTGGTAGAAACACATCTTAACAATAGGGGTTTACCACCCCCAAACTGCAAATTAAAATGAACCCTTACTGTTCTGACAGCCTATAAGGCTGATTTCACAATTATGTGCTGCGGTTTACCTATACTGTTGGTGCAACACGGTGCATCTGCAACTTTCCTGGGTTTGCTGCACTTAGCCATAGACTTCTATTATATCCTGCTGGTGTGGATCACTTTCTGAAAGTCCACTAAAAATCCTGCATTTAGAAAGTGCACCAAACCTGCAAGATATAATTGAAGTCTATGGCTAAGCAAGGCAAACCCACAGGAAAGCCGCAGGTACACTGCACTGCACTCACAGTGTGGGTAAACCATGGCACATCAGTGTGAAAGCAGCCCTAAACTATTATGCCCAGTGTATTGCTTCAAACTGACCTGAAGATCTCTTCTTTCCTGCTGCTGGCAGCACTCTGGAGACCGCTAGCTGGAATAAGAGGTGGAGTGCAGTTGATATCACTCTGCATGGGACAGGAGCCAGCACTACGGAGGAGGCATCAGCTTTTGCGGCTCTTGTTCTCTACTACAGCTCCAACTTTACAAGCAGTCCCTCTACATTGCACTCTGTATGTTCTGGAATGGCGGGTCAGCAAGCCCAGACCGTGATCTACCAGTCACCCATACACAATCTACTGGTAGATCATGATCTACAGGTTGCTGGCCCTTGCCCTAAAGAATAAGTTGAATGTGGATGAGATTATTAAATAATATTTTAATTCTACTACATTAATAGTTTGGTGTAGAGTGAATTGGCCCCATGTCTGTCAGACTTAGTTAACTGACCGAGGGCATAACATAGAAATTGTCTTTGAGATTAAGTAAATAACACTTTAAGATATTTATTTTGTTTTTACAGTTAATTTCTTTAGTTAGTTCCATAAAACTAAAAACACTGTGAGATAATATGGCAGGGATATTATAACAATATACAGTATACATTGTTCATAGATACTACTGTATGTAATTGTAATATTCTATTACTGTATATTCTTGGTCATATTTCCTTGTAAGAAGATGTTACAGATTTCATGTGCTATACATTGCTGTGTTATATGTTATCTTTACAGAAAAAAATCTTTGACAAAAAAAGGCCTATGTACAGGCCTGTCACTGCTGCGGTGCCGTGGCTTAAACCCGCCCGTCCGCTGTCTTCACTTCAGCCGTGGAGGAGGGGGTGCTGGGCCTGACACCCCCCCCCAGTGTGTGTCACCCGTGGCAGCCGCCCTCCCCGCCCCCCACTTAGTACGCCTCCGTGTACAGCTGAGATGCATTCATTTATGAGGTCTGGCTAATAGGTAAAATGTGGACCTAGAAATTTAGGTTTTATCTAAGGATCTTGGAATGTCTAGCCAAGACCGAAACCTAAGATCTTGAAAAACAAAAAAAGTTAGTTTTCTTCATAACAGACCCAAATCCTGGAGCACCTTCCATAAGTAGGTGGGAAAACTAGGAGGCACATATGCATCATTCTGTGTGTTTAAAATTAGGGCTGACAACACCAACAATCATGCATTGTTGACGTGGTACTATTTTTTATTATGTTATTTGTTTGTTCCTTTTTTTTTTTTTTACATAGTTCCATGCCCACATGTGCATCCTGTGGCTTTCATATACAACAGACAATCACAATGTTCACATGGTTCACACGGGCAGGATAAACAAAGGAGCAATGTGGAAAAGCCACTTGGTGTGGATAGCTGTGAAGTGTACATAAAGTTCACAGCTTCCTGATATTGCATGCACAGACAGAATGGTGTGCAAGCCAACAGGGATCATCGACAATAGCATTACCATACTGGATAGGAGACTTTGTTGAGCTGGCAGGATCACCAGGTAATTGCAAACTAATAATAAGCTTTGAAAGTAAAAGAACAACAGCAAAAAAAAAAAAAAACATAATCAGGGCCAGCCCCAGTTTTGTGTGCAGGGGCACCAATACCAGCACACATCAGTCAGGGGTGCTAGAGGTGCCCCATTGTCATTGGCCAATTTCGAAGCTGCTCATTCAGCTCGCGAAATGGCCAGAGGCGGAGACAAGAAGTTAGCTAACTCGTGAGGCTTGAAGTGGGAGGGGCTGGAGGTGTCACTGCTGCCGCAGACACTACAGAACCATAGACAAAGTGAGTACCAGTACCTGTGATACTATCCTCCCTGCACTGCCACTGACCCCCCAGCACTGCCACTGAATCCCTCCCCAGCAATTTCACAGATCCCCATCCCTCCCGAGAACTGCCACTGATCCCCATCCATCCCCAGCACTGCCACTGATCCCCATCCCTTCCCAGCACTGCCACTGATCCCCATCCCTTTCCAGCACTGCCACTGATCCCCATCCCTCCCCAGTACTGCGGCTGATCCCCATCCCTTCCCAGCACTGCCACTGATCCCATCCCTCCCTAGCACTGCCACTGATCCCCATCACGCCCGAGCACTTCCACTGATCCCTATCCCTCCCTACCACTGCCACTGATCCCCATCCCCCCTAAAACTGCCACTGACCCCCATCCCTCCCTACCATTGACTCTGATCCCCATCCATCCCTGACATTGATCCCCACCCCTTCCCAGCATTACCACTGACCCCCATCCCTCCCCAGAACTGCCACTGATCCCCATCACTCCCTACCACTGCCACTGACCCCCACCCTTCCGTACCACTGCTACTGATCCCTATCCTTCCCCAGCAGTGCCACTGATCTCCATCCCTCCCCAGCACTGCCACTAATCCTCATCCCTTTCCAGCACTGCCACTAATCCCCATCCCTCCCTAGCACTGTCACTGATCCCCAACCGTCCCTAGCACTGCCACTGATCCCCATCTCTCCTCAGCACTGCCACTGATGCCCATCCCTCCCTACCACTGCCACTGATCACCATCCTTACCCAGCACTGTGACTGATCCCCATCCCTTCCCAGCACTGCCACTAATCCCCATACCTCCCTAGCACTGCCACTGATCCCCATTCCTCCCTAGCAGTGCCACTGATCCTCATCCCTCCCTACCACTGCCACTGATCCCATACCCCACCAGCACTGCCACTATTACCATACCTCTCCAGCCCTGCCACTGATACCACTGTCATATACTACCCTAGCGTGCCCCTATACTACCCTAGTTCGTCCATGTACTACCCTAGACCGTCCCTATACTTCCCTAGTCCGTCCATGTACTACCCTAGTCTGTCCCTATACTACCCTAGCCTATCCCTGTACTTCCCTAGCCTGCCCCTATACTACCATATCCCACCCCTTGGAATTGAACATAATAGTATGTCATATTATTTTTTATATTGACAAAATGCTGTTTCCTGTAAATTTGACTTCCTGATAAATTTAATTTTAGTTGTAATTATCATGATTCAAAATGATGTATGTGGAGGCCTTTTGGTGGGCATGATTTGTTATTCTTTTTGGGTTGGGGCAGCATTTCATTCTTGGACCAAGGCAGCAACATGTCTTGGGCCAGCCCTGCTTAAATTGTAAGTCCAGGCTAAACCTAACTAAACCTAAAAATCCCCCTCCCTCCCCCAACACCTATTCTGACTAGCCTGTGTAAGAAAGATGTATATACTTACAGTAATGGTGCATGCTAAGAGCACTGGAACATCGGGAGACACCATCCACCAGGAAAGATGCCTGTGTTATCTGAATATACAATGTGTATTTATGCAAGTTTTATTTTATGTTTTGTATATATTTTTTTATAAAGCCTTCTGTACTTCTAAAATACTACACAAGTAGAAGAGTATTTTTGTTTCTTTCTCAGTTATTCTCTATAGCCAAGAAACTGTCACTCTGCAAAACAAGCTGCAGATAACTGCAGAAGAAACATTGTATTTGTGTTCCAACTATGCTCTGCTGACCCAAGGTGAATGCTTACAGAAGCTGCTAGAGTACAGAATATGGGGGAGGACTCCATTCACCACAGGCAGCTGGTATTGTATTACCTAAGATGTGAAGATGTAATGAATGACTATGATAGTGTTTAACTCATTACTATGGAAAGACTTTGAACAGTACAATTATACTCTAGGGCAGATACTGTCCGTCCTGATAACAATACTGTGGTTGTATATTGGACTATATACCAGTGATTGCTTAGTGGTGGTTATAAATCATCTGTTTGCTGCCTACAATAATCATAGAAACACTGACATTAATATATATATATCAACCAGAGGAAACATTTGCAGCTATGTTAATAACACCTAATACAAGTGTGAATTAGAGGAAATACTGTCGTCTTTGATAACACTAATAGCAGAAACTGAATTTTATTCCATAGACTGATTATTTATTGGAGGATACATAATATAATTTGTGTTTCAATATTTGTAGAGATATTTGTTACATGTATTGCATCACTTACTAAGGAAGTGTAATGTAATTCATTCACTCTGTGATGGCAAGGCAATCTTTGGGCTTGTTACATTTGAATAGGCAATCTGAAGTATTACAGTGTATGAATAGCAGTGGGGAAAGTGGAATTACCTAGTAGTTTATTATATGCAAACCTCCTAAAAAGCACCATTTTGTTTTTGTTTGTAATGCTATTGAGGAAACATATTCCTTCTCCCTTTGTGAAGCACATAAGTTCACCATTATATAGTTGATACTATAGTTGTTGACCTTTTCCTAAAGATAGAATACCTAGATGGTAAAACTACTATAAACGTGACAACAAAAGTGAGTCATTTCTGACAAGAGCTTCAAGAGACCAAAACTGAATCCATGAGGCGAATGCCATAGCAGACCAGTTCCATAATTACTATTCTGCACTATACAACCTGCTCCCACAACAAAACACAAGCTCCCTAATAGGCAACAGGGAAGAGATCATACAAACATACTTGAATAAATAAATTAATGTACCCATTAAATCACTTGAACATAATTAATTTGTTAAATGATTTGTTGGATAAAACCAGGCAGATGTCTGACTTGACACATTTACAACTCTTTACTATAAAACCTTATCAATCACCTAGCCTAAACCTGACATGCTGGCTGCTGGTCTGGCACAAAATGCAATGCAGATGACATCCTCCATTAAAGCAGACTTACAGAGCCTGGGGGCCAGAATGGATGCAATTGAACAGGCTGTAGATTACTCTGCAGCACGCACAAATTAGAACACCACATGCATCCAGACACTACAAGAACAACTAGAAACTGCTCTCTCCAAACTAGATGATTTAGAGAACAGGAGCAGACATTACAATTTTCACATCAGAGGAATACCTGAATCTATCAGTGGCATACAAGGCACCGTCAAATCATTTATAAAGGATATCATCCCAGATATTCAGGATCACAGGTTCAAATTGGATAGGGCCCACAGAGTATTGCTACCCCCCCCACCAAGATGGTCTCCTACGGGACATTGTGGTAAAACCCCATTTCTACGGGGTGAAGGAAATCATGAAGAAATCTCACAATTGGGACAATCTCAACATACAGTACATGGCAATAAAATCCAAATCTCCCCTGCCACAATTCATAAGAGGAGATCCCTCAAACCTCTCCTTGACATTTTCTCCCAGAAAATGATAAAGTACAGATGGGCCTTCCCCTTCCACCTGCAGTTCCAGTTCAAATAAAAATCCTAAAGCACTAACTTCCAAAATGGTGAAAGACTTCTCCTTCAACTAGGGTTCATCACGCAGGAACTACCTCCTCACCAGAACCGCCCAAGCTCCTCCAAAAGGCCTGCACCGAACAGCCCCCTCACTCCGCTGTGCGTGAAACAGCCAGCGAAGAGACACTGTGACTCTATTCACCAAAAATGAGCGCCTAGGCTGACTGGCCCCTAGGAGTCTTATTCCAATCCTTCTGATTTAGCCAGAACCCCCAATGGTGTAGTGGCTACTCCTACACTCACTTGGTCTCTTTCTAAATCTGCTGGATTTGTCCTCCCTATGCAGCTATCCCCTTATCTCCACCCCCCACCCCTATTTTTTTTTTCTTTTTCATTTTATCCCAAGATCCACTATTCTATACTACACACCTTTCCACGAAAGCTGCAGTTATTCATTTAAGACATGGAATACGAAAAACTGGCACAGTTTTCATCCCACAAATATATTTTCCCTCTCCCCTAACCCTTATCCATTCCTCCTTCTCTCCTCCCCCCCAGCCCACCCCCTCCTCTTCCTTACCCCTTACCCTCCTTACCATCCTTGTTACTGTTGCCTTAAGGCTGATTTAAATGTTTGTTAATGTATATTCAGATTAGGAGATATATGTCTTTGTGTTTCATAGGTTTGCAACTCCTACATGATACTTGTTTATCCCTACACAGGGGTCCTCCCTTAACTTTTTTTTTCAAGTGGCCCTGTGGCCGAGGCAGGGCTGCTTGCCACTCCACCTGCTGTGACTTTGAGGAGTTATCCTCTCCTGGTGACACCAGGAATGCAACCCCATTTAGGGTTGCCCTTAAACTGATCGCTACAATTTATAGGACTTTGGAGCAGGTCTTGGCTGGCCAACCCTGCTTACAGGGAGTTCAGGATATTTAATACATTGGACTTGTCTTCTCTCACTCTCTTCATCTCTTTTCTCCCTTTCTGGTCTTTCCTTACTTCCTCTGCCCTCCCCCCCACCAGGTGCCCTTAGGGAGATCTCTCTGATTCAAGTCTACTTGGATCCTAGCCTCGCTCCAATTTCCCCAGACGGGTGCACCTACTCGAATGGACTGGGTAAGAAATACAGTATATGCATACACTCACCCTCTCATATCTATGGCTGACACTACAATACCCCCAAACAGGCGTCCCTTAAGATAGAATCCCATAACACACAAGGTTTAAATTCCCAGATTAAAAGACGTAAGACCTTCCATAACTACCACTCTAGGAGATTAGACATCATTCTAATCCAGGAAACCCACTTTCCTAAGAGCTTTAACCCCACCTTTCTGCACCGAAACTACCCTACCTTTTTCCTAGCCAATGCAGACAATACAAAAAGAGGGGTTGCTGTCCTCATCTCCAAACGCACCCTGTTCACTCTCTCTCAAACCATCAGGGACAGTGAAGGACAGTACATACTGGTCAAAGGCCATATAAATGGCACCTTATTCTCCCTAATTTCTTATTATGCCCAAAACAAATGCCAAGCATCCTTTTTATCTTGAACAAAAAATATTAATTACTGCGCTAAAACCTAAATATATCTAACAATAAACACAAAAAATGAGCTGCAACAAATATGTGATATACATACAAAATACAAAGCAATAGAGGAATAAGTTGCGCTGATAAAGTGACAAAATTGAAAATTGAAATTCAATGTGAATAAGTCCAAACAATAAAGGTCCTCCAAAGTCCTCAAACTTGTAGGATAAATAACGTGAAAATAATTATAAGTGCAAAATGAAGCCAAACGTGATCAACACTGAGAGGGTATATAAGATGTATGCTTACCAAAAGGCAAGCAATAAAGAGCTTGCGGCTGAACCCCAACCAGGGCCTTTAACCGGAGCTGTGGTCCAAATCAGAGATTGGAATCCTTCCAGTAGGTGAAGTGGCATAGAAATTAAAAAAAAAGAACTCACATAGTGATGTACCAAACAGATATTTATGGATTATTATGATAGCACACTAGAGGGAAGAACCACCACCGACAGGGAACACCGTTAAGATATGCGCTTACCAGACTGATATTAAGAGTAAGCTTGTGGCTGCACCCCAGCCAGGGCATTTAAGGAACTATCCCCAGTTTTGATGATAGAGGGCTCCCCCAGTTTCCACGGCACAATGAACCACCAAAAAAATGAATAGATCTGACAATAGTGAAGTACCGTAGGATGTGGGTTTAATGAATAAAAAATATACACTTACAAAAGGTAAACGATTAAAAAATAGAGGTAAGCTGGCCGGCTTGTACAATCACCCGTCCTCGTGGACTGGAACGCTGTGCGTCAGAGCGTCTCCTACCCAACGTATGTTTCGTCATATGTGACGTCGTCTGGGGAACGACGTCACATCTGATGAAACATACGTCGGGTAGGAGACGCTCTGACGCACAGCGTTCCAGTCCACGAGGACAGGTGATTGTACAAGCTGGCCTACCTCTATCTTTTAATCGTTTACCTTTTGTAAGTGTATATTTTTTATTCATTAAACCCACATCCTACGGTACTTCACTATTGTCGGATCTATTCATTTTTTTCGGTGGTTCATTGTGCCGTGGAAACTGGGGGAGCCCTCTATCATCAAAACTGGGGATAGTTCCTTAAAGGCCCTGGCTGGGGTGCAGCCGCAAGCTTACTCTTAATATCAGTCTGGTAAGCGCATTTCTTAACGGTGTTCCCTGTCGGTGGTGGTTCTTCCCTCTAGTGTGCTATCATAATAATCCATAAATATCTGTTTGGTACATCACTATGTGAGTTCTTTTTTTTGGAATTTCTATGCCACTTCACCTACTGGAAGGATTCCAACCTCTGATTTGGACCACAGCTCCGGTTAAAGGCCCTGGCTGGGGTTCAGCCGCAAGCTCTTTATTGCTTGCCTTTTGGTAAGCATACATCTTATATACCCTCTCTGTGTTGATCACGTTTGGCTTCATTTTGCACTTATAATTATTTTCATGTTATTTATCCTACAAGTTTGAGGACTTTGGAGGACCTTTATTGTTTGGACTTATTCACATTGAATTTCAATTTTCAATTTTTTCACTTTATCAGCGCAACTTATTCCTCTAATCCTTTTTATCTTCCATGCTAACCTTCCTATACCCCCACCTTGAAGGTAAAGTGATCATGGGCAGTGATTCAAACGTCATCTTTGATTAACTTCTAGATAAGTCAACACAAGGCAGAACCCACCTAAAACGGCCCCCCAAACAGAGCCTCTGTATAACCTGGCTCTTTTACTCCCTAGGCCTGATAGACGCTTGGAGGGAATTACATCCTACCACTAAGGATTATACACATTTCTCTGCACCTCATAGGACATATGCACGCATAGATCATATTTTTCTACACTCTTCAGATATCCACTTAGTGTTTCAGGCCTCGATAAGTGAAGTCCCCTGGTCGGATCACTCCTTAGTCTCCCTTAAAATCATTGTTTTTTTTTTAACCAGGCAAGTCTCCCTCAGTGGCACCTTAATGAGACTTTCCTCTCCAACCCAGTACATTGTACTATGCTCGAAAGAGATCTACAGGAATACTTCCGCATTAACGATACTCTGGACATATCTCCAAACTTGTTTAGGGTAGCCCATAAAGCGGTCATGAGGGGTAAATTTATCCAGCTAGCATCACGTCTTAAACGAGAAAAACAAATAGATATAATCAACTTAGAGAAAAACTTTCAATCCATGAGTAAGACACACAAAAACAACCCCACACCCACATCTCTAGCTCAAATGAATGCAGCTAGAATTTCCCTGAATACGGCCCTTACCTCAAGCACTGAAAACACCTAAGATGGGTGAACTGCAGATTCTATCTCCACTCAGACAAATTAGGCCCCCAACTTGCAGTGAAGCTCTCACCTAGGCACAGAGCTCACGCCCTGCCCAAAATTAAATCTCTAGCCAGTACCCTGACCCAAAACGGATCCTAGAAGAATTCCACTTGTTCTACTCAAATCTATACTCAGGATGTAACCCCAGCAGTACACATGCACTCAACACTTTCTTAGACAACATCCCACTCTCCAAAATTTCCGAACCACATCGATCTATAATAGAAGTCCCCATTTTTGAAAAGGAACACAGAGAGGTCATAAAAGAGCTGAAAAGAGGTTCAGCTCCATGCCCAGATGGCTTCACGACACACTATTTTAAGACCTTAACAAGGATCTGCCCTTAGACTCTGCAGCTAATTTAGCATATATCTCTGTCATCCCCAAACCTGGCAAGGACCAGAGCAATTATAGAACTATATCAATAATTAACACCAACCTGAAATTAATGACAAAAATTCTATTCAACAGATTAAGAACCTTCATAGGGTCCTATGTACATAAAGACCAGGTTGGCTTCATCCTGGGGAGGCAGGGCCCAGACCAGATAAGGAGGGCAATAGATATCATATCCCTTCTGAAGTCAGGCTGGGATGGCAAGCCACCACAAGAAGGCTTTATCTTATCCATTGTCCTCCAAAAGGCCTTTGTCACAGTCACCTGTCAGCACCTTAGAAAGGTGGGGTTTTGGCTCAAATTTTCTCATCCTTCTTGAAGCCCTCTATTCCCTGCCCAGAGCACAGCTCAGAATCCAAGGACACCTTTCAGACCCTTTCCCTATCACCAATGGGACTAGACAGGGTTGCCCAATATCCCCCCTTCTTTTTGCCATTGCAGTAGAAACTTTAGCTATTTCTATTAGGCCCCGTACACACGACCGGATCTATCCGCTGGGATTTATCCGCGGATCAGTTCCAGCAGATAGATCCGGTCGTGTGTACGTCCGAGCGGACATTTCCCAGCGGATTAAAATCCAGCCGACGGATTCCCAGCGGATAAAAATTTCTTAGCATGCTAAGAATTCTATCCGCTGGAATCCAGTCCAGCGAACTGATCCGGTCGTCTGTACAGACTCACCGGATCAGTCCGTCCGCTCCCATCCCTCGCATGCGTCGTAATGATTCGACGCATGCGTGGAAGTAGTTACCTTCCAGAGTCGCGCACGTCGCCGAGTCATCGCCGCGGCCACGTCACCGCGGATGTATTCCGCGGGGATTTCGATCTGATGGTGTGTACAGCCATCAGATCCAAATCTGCCAGAGGATTTATCCACTGGAAACGGTCCGGCGGACCGTTTCCAGCGGATATCCTCTCGTCTGTCCGAGGCCTTAGAGATCACCCAGACATCCACGGAGTCAAATGTGGCCCTATAATACACAAATGTGCACTCTTCGCGGATGATGTCCTCCTCTTCATCACCTCCCCTCTCATCTAAATCCCTAATGTCTTACAACTCCTTTACAAATTTGGGCAGTTCTCAGGTTTGCAAGTAAATATGTCTAAATCTGTCACCCTCAACGTTTCTACTCCCTCGTCCCTAGTCGATAGACTACGGAACCGTTTCCCCTTCTCTTGGAGTACCACCTCCATCCCATACCTGGGCGTCTATGTGACTACCAACATAGACCAACTTTATAAATACAACTACCTGCTCATGTTCAAGAAGCTTAAGAATGACCTCAATCAATGGTCACTACACAAATTGTCCTGGCTAGGGAGGGTCAACGCTCGTACACATGACTTCCATTAGACTTTTCCATGGATTTTGGTCCGAAGTGCGTTGTCTGTGAACTTGGAAGATTTTCAGCCAACAAACACGAACGTAGTGACATTTCAACGTACTGACGACACTTCAAAAGAGGAAGTTAAATTCTCCAGAGTCACCCTTTGGGCTCCTTCTGCTAATCTCGAGTTGGTAGAAGTTTGGTCAGCGTTGATTCACGCTTTTCAGTTTCATGCTTTTCAGTTTGTTTCTGAACAGTCATTCGTCAACCAGCCATGTTGCGCAATCCTACGAGAGAGCGTGCTATTTATGGGCTTGGAGTTATTGCTTTGACTCTAGCCCGTTCCAGAAACAGGAGGAGGAGGAGTTGTTGGACCAAAAATTGGTTGCTTAATCGTGACCAATTTTGTCATATGCCTTTGCTGTGGGAGCTCCAGGAGAATAATCCTAATGATTTTAGGAATTATCTCTGGATGATAGACTCCTGCTTTCATCAACTCTTTTCCTTGCTGTCCCCCTATATTATGAAGCAGGACACCTGCATGAGGGTTGCTATTCCAGAAGCGCTCATAGCCACCTTGCGGTTCTTGGTGACAGGGAGAAGTCTCCAGGATATCAGGTTTACAACTGGGATCTCTCCCCAGGCTCTGGGAATCATTATTTCAGAGACCTGGTGTGCCATCATACAAGTCCTGCAGAAGGACTATGTTTGGGTAAGTTTAATTCTTTAATATCACATTCTATGTACTTAATGTTTTATAATGTATTTTACTAAGTTTTTGATTACATCATTCCCATTATTGTAATATGCTGTGAATGTCCTATTTGTCCTCATGCATGCTTTAAGCTTTTTCTTGGCTTACATGCATATTTTCCTTCACTAACCTCCCCAGCATTCTACCCTGGGACATACACACCCAGCCTAGAAATTTAACAATGATTTTTGATGCTTAATTTTTATGTTTACCCTAAACACCCTCTAAAATGTGTCACACGATTATTGTTGTCCTCAAATTGATCGCCCCTGATGTTAACCACTTCCCTGCCAGTGTCATTTGTACAATGAAGTGAAGAAGAAATGGCTGCACATCAATGAAAGTCCAATTTGCCATTTATTGAATTACCAAAGTGAGATCAAAGGACACCATTATACAATTTTGTACGGCACAGCTTATTCACCTGGAGCAGTGATTTCTTCAATTCTACTCTAATTAGTACAATGTCAGTGCATATTTTTAGCACTGAGTGATCACTGTAAGAATGTCACTGGTTCCCAAAAAAGTGTCAGAAATGTCAGTTAGATGTCCGATTTGTTACTGCGCTGATCTAATTATCCAGAGGGTTTAATCTCTGGAAATGTGAGCTGTGACTTGATAGAATACACCCTCAACCATAAGTGGAATATGTATATCAGGGCCACAATGTGCCCAATCTTAAATGTGAGTAACCTAAATACAAACAATCTTTGAAAATATATAAATTAAATTTAAATCATGCATATGTGACACAGTTTTTGAATCACAAATATAAATTGGTGTATCGGCATACACATCAATCAATATGCCACAGTGCTCCTGTGAAAGAGTGGCTATCGTTGCTGCTACTAGCCGGCTAAATAATGAAAACAATACAGAAAAAGGTATACTATATAAAACACACAATGTGCAATGTGCCAACTGCACCGTGAATTGTCCAATAACTGGTATTGGAAACAGGTAATCCCCAAAAAATTATATATAGCAAAAAAAGATATATATATAGTTATCAAACAACCAATGAAAAGTGCAATGTGCTAGCTGCACTGAAAATAGTCCAATGACAAGCAATCTTGCTCCTATACAGTAGGTTCCAGCAAACAAAAGGTTCAATGTTGGTGGTGCTGTATAAAGACAAGTGCCGCTATCTCTTCCACCCGATAAAAATGTGCCACCATCACCAATGGTTAAAATCAACACTCACCAGACCCCAGATATTAATAGGCTCCAAGGTGGTGTCTTTTCTTTATCCGTCAGTGGGTGTTACCTCCTTTTTCCTTTTACAAGGTATCCTTAACCACTTAACCCCCGGACCATATTGCTGCCCAAAGACCAGAGTACTTTTTGCGATTCGGGACTGCGTCGCTTTAACAGACAATTGCGCGGTTGTGCGATGTGGCTCCCAAACAAAATTGGCGTCCTTTTTTTCCCACAAATAGAGCTTTCTTTTGGTGGTATTTGATCACCTCTGCGGTTTTTAGTTTTTGCGCTATAAACAAAAATAGAGAGACAATTTTGAAAAAAATTAATATTTTTTACATTTTGCTATAATAAATATCCCCCAAAAATATATAAAAAAACATTTTTTTTCCTCAGTTTAGGCCGATACGTTTTCTTCTACATATTTTTCGTAAAAAAAATCGCAATAAGCGTTTATTGATTGGTTTGCGCAAAAGTTATAGCGTTTACAAAATAGGGGGTATTTTTATGTCATTTTTATTATATTTTTTTTACTAGTAATGGCGGCGATCAGCGATTTTTTTTTCGGTATTGCGACATTATGGCGGACACTTCGGACACTTTTGACACATTTTTGGGACCATTGGCATTTTTATAGCGATCAGTGCTATAAAAATGCATTGGATTACTATAAAAATGCCACTGGCAGTGAAGGGGTTAACACTAGGGGGCGGGGAAGGGGTTAAGTATGCCTGGGTGTGTTCTTACTGTGGTGGGGGGGGTGGCCTCACTAGGGGAAACACTGATCCTCGGTTCATACATTGTATGAACCGAAGATCAGCATTTCCCCTGCTGACAGGACCGGGAGCTGTGTGTTTACACACACAGCTCCCGGTCCCCGCTCTGTAACGAGCGATCACGCGCGCGCCCCTAGTGGCGGCTGGGAGAGAGGACGTCATACTACGTGCTCTCGCCCAGCCGAGCCAACTTGCCGACAAATAACGGTGGTGGGCGGTCGGCTAGTGGTTAAATCCTCAAAGACAAGGGGCTCATCATGGTGTAGTATGTTAAAAATATATTTATTTAAAAAAGGTAAAAAATAACACTTACAATATAAAGTGCCTCTGACCGGCACTGAGTGTCTTTGGCAGTGTCAACCGTTAAAAGCCGCTGACCAGCATTTAAATGGCGTCCTAGGAGGTGTGCATGCCCCGCTTTTCTCCGCATGTGTTGCTACAAGGGGTCCTTGCGTGCTAATGTGCTTCACCCTCTATGTGTGTGTCCAGGCAGCCTCACATTTCCAGAGATTAAACCCTCTGGATAATTAGATCAGTGCAGTAACATTTTTTCCTATGCACTATTAACCCCTACCAAGGGCACACAGTACTGCAGCAGATCACGGTTTATATTCATATTCATTTTATTTTATTTTGCGCCAGTGACACTCACAACCAAATAGATGTCCGATTTGTTCAGTCCCGCTAAAAAATTACTGATCGCCACCTTACTATTAAATAATAATAATAAAAATGCCATAAATCTATCCCCCATTTTGTAGATGCTATAACTTTTGCACAATCCAAACAATATACGCTTATTGAGATTTTTTTTACCAAAAATATGTAGAAGAATGCATATTGGCCTACAATGATAAATACTATGGGCCAGATTCACAAAAGAGATACGACGGCGTATCTCCTGATACGCCGTCGTATCTCTGTTTCTAACTATATGACTGATTCATAGAATCATTTACGCATAGATAGGCAGAAGATCCGACAGGTGTAATGGACTTACACTGTCGGATCTTAGTATGCAGTACTGCGGCCGCCGCTGGGGGGAGTTTGCGTCGTAAACCAGCGTCGGGTATGCAAATTAGGAGTTACGGAGATCCACAAAGATTTTTCCCGTTGTTACATCGTCGCGAGTGTTAGATTTCCGTCGCAAAGATAGGGCACCTTTAATATGGTATAAAAGTACTCCAGTATGTTAAAGTATGCCTGTCTTTCCCGCGTCGCTTTTGAATTTTTTTCAAATCTTTTATTTTTCCCGGCGTAAATATTTTTTGACGTCGCGATTCACAAAACGTTGGCGCGTCGTAATTTCGCGCAAAGCACGTCGGGAAATTTGCAGTATGTCCGGCGCGGGAGCGCGCCTAATTTAAATGGTACTCGCCCCATTCTATTTGGCCCGCCTTGCGCCGGACGCATTTACGATACACCGCCGCAAGTTTCCAGGTAAGTGCTTTGTGGATCGAGCACTAAACCTGAAAACTTACGGCAGTGTAACTTAAATGGCTTACGTGTCCCCGGCGCAATTGTACGTGAATCTGGCCCTTTATCATTTATTATATTATTATAGCAAAAAGTAAAAAATATTGTTATTTTTTTCAAATTTTTTTTAGTTTATAGGGCAAACAATTAAAACCATATAGGTGATAAAATACAATCAAAAGAAAGCTCTGTTTGTGGGAAAAAAAGGACATCAATTTTGTTTGGGTACAGCATTGCACAACCGTGCAATTGTCACGTAAGCGTAAGCCCGCCTAATTCAAATGTGGTAGATGTGGGCGTGTGTTATGTACATTTTATGTGACCCCGCGTAAATGACGCTTTTTACGAACGGCGCATGCACCGACCGTGAAATTATCCCAGTGCGCATGCTCCAAATTAACCCGCAAGAAGCCAATGCTTTAGTCGTGAACGTAAATTACGCCCAGCCCTATTCGCGAATGACTGACGCAAACAACGTAACATTTTTAAAATTTGACGCGGGAACGACGTCCATACTTAATATTGGTACGCCTCATGTACGCCTTATATAGCAGGTGTAACTTTACGCCGGGAAAAGCCTAACGTAAACGGCGTATCTGTACTGCGTCGGCCGGGCGTACGTTCGTGAATTGGCGTATCTAGCTGATTTACATCTACATTTACTAGGCGTAAATCAGCGTACACGCCCCTAGCGGCCAGCGTAAATATGCAGTTAAGATACTCCGGTCTGATCTAATACAAATCTATGCGTAACTGATTCTAAGAATCAGGCGCATAGATACGACGGCTCAGACTCAGAGTTACGCCGGCGTATCTGGAGATACGCCGGCGTAACTCGTACGAGAATCCGGGCCCCAGTTTCTATACTGGTGCTGTTACCCCAGAGTCACTGGCTCAACAAATCAGCGCTGCTTGTACTCATGTTTGAATGATGCCCAGCTTCTTTAACCACTTCAATACCAGGCACTTAGACCCCCTTCCTGTCCAAGCCAACTTTTAGCTTTCAGCGTTAAATCACAATTGCGCAGCTGTGCTAAACTGTACCCATACAAAATTGTTATCATTCATAGGTGGCACTGGTGGTCATTGATAGGCGACACTGATGGGCACTGAAAGGCTGCACTGATGGGTACTTAGAGGTGGCACTAATAGACAGCACTGCTGGGCACTATTGGGCACTGATAGTCAGCAATGATGGGCACTGAAATGCGGCACTGATGGCTGGCACTGATAAATTGCACTGGTGGCACAGGCACTGATTAGCAGCTGCCTGGGCACAGATTGGCATTTCCCTGGAGGTTTGGGTGGCATGGCTGGTGGTCCAGTGTGGTGGCCTTCCCTGGTGGTCCATTGCAGCATCCTGGTGGTCCTGGGCCAGCATCCGAGGGAGGCAGCACTGATAAAGAATCAGCACAATCCCCCCTGTCAGGAGAGCAGCCGATCGGCTCTCCTCTATTCGCCCCCTGATGACGTGTTAATCATGAAACGTGTGTCGGCGGCTAGTCTCTGGTCACATCCATGCCCCAGCTTATCCCGGCATCTGACTTATTGAGCCGAGCGAGAGGACACCACGCCGAAAGCTGTATGCAACTCGAGCAAAGGCTGCCGCACAAGGAACCTGATACGCTTACAGCTCCAGTGCCGGGTAGGCACTTTTTAAAGTAAGAAGCCAATCGGCTTTATGTTTTTTATGCTTCTAAAATAAATGGAATTACGCTATGAGATCCCCTTTGTATTTATTTGTTTGACCACACATCGTCTATGAGGTTAGAGTTCCATGTCCAGTCCATGTCATCCAGTGTGCAGGCACTTATCCTGTTCAGCGTTATATGACTATCTTTTTCATTAAAGTAGTCCATGTGTTGTGGTAAGCGCAATCTAAATCCTGAGCACTTCGGGTGAAGCTGTGTTGTATGGTGAAGGCATTACTATCACGTTGAACTCAGATTGCATGACAAGTTCTGGAAGAATCTCCTACATGTGTTGCTTCTTTTGCTTTGGCTGTTGGACATAAATGTATTTCATATTGGGACATTCACTTATTATTGTTCACATTCTGATTGTTCACATTATTTATTGTTTATCCACTTAAGCCCCGGACCAATATGCAGCTAAATGCCCAGAGGTGTTTTTATAATTTGGCACTGCGTTGCTTTAACTGGTAATTGCGCAGTCATGGAATGTTGTATCGAAACAAAATTTGTGTCCTTTTCTTCCCACAAATAGAGCTTTCTTTTGGTGGTATTTGATCACCTCTGCGGTTTTTATTTTTTGTGCTATAAACAAAAATAGAGCGACAATTTTGAAAAAAAATCTATATTTTTTACTTTTTTCTATAATAAATATCCCCCAAAAATATATAAAAAAAACATTTGTTTTCCTGTGGCTCATTCCAGGTTTAATGTTTTGCAAAGTCCTAATGCAAGCTTCAGTCAGTTAACAAACTTGACTTTGGATATGTGCTTACTATTGCTTATTAGTGTACTGACAAACCATACTCTTTTTATTACCGGAAGGTCTGTGACGTATGCTGGTTTTTGTCCTTTTTGTACATCTTCCTTTATGCTATATCCCATGCTTTTGTATGCTGTGAGCAACTATTTTCAATAAAAAGTTATTTGAGAAAAAAACATTTGTTTTCCTCAGTTTAGGCCGATACGTATTCTTCTACATATTTTTGGTAAAAAATATCGCAATAAGCGTTTATCGGTTGGTTTGCACAAAATGTATAGTGTTTACAAAATAGGGGATAGTTTTATTGCATTTTTATAAAAAAAATGTTTTACTTCTAATGGCGGCGATTAGCGATTTTTTTTCATGACTGCGACATTATGGCGGACACTTCGGCCAATTCTGACACATTTTTGGGACCATTGTCATTTTCACAGCAAAAAATGCATTTAAATTGCATTCTTTATTGTGAAAATGACAGTTGCAGTTTGGGAGTTAACCACAGGGGGCGCTGAAGTTATGTTTCACCTAGTGTGTGTTAAAAACTGTAGGGGGGTGTGGCTGTAGGTCTGACATCATCGATTGTGTCTCCCTATAAAAGGGATGAAACGATCGATGCAGCCGCCACAGTGAAGCACGGGGAAGCCGTGTTTACATACGGCTCTCCCCGTTCTTCAGCTCTGGGGAGCGATCGAGAGGGGCGGCTAGAAACGAATAGCCGCACCCTCATCCTGGATCGCTCCCAGAGGCTTACCGACCGCCGTATGTACCGGGGGGGTCCCGATCGGACCCCCGACCCACGTCTAGGCAGCGACGTGCGGGAACGTTGTTCTGCCTGTCCGTACCATTCTGCCGATGTATATGTACATGCGGCAGTTGTTAAGCGGTTATTGTTCAATCAAATTGAATTGTGGTCACTATCACAGGTAATCCACTTTTCATGGGATTATAATCACTATAATCACCAATTGTTCCTTGCAGGAACCACTAGCGCCCTCCCACTTTCCCTTTTATTCATAATCACAGTTCACCACTGTTTTGAGGAGCAGCTTTATTTAATTACCTATTTTATTATTTATATTATTTTGGCACGGAAATCCACCCCTTTCCATTCTCCTCTATTCGCGTCTGTCAGGTGCGAGTGAAGAAACAACGATCAATGGCTCTTTCTGTTTACATCGTGATCAGCCGTGATTGGACATGGTTGATCACATGGTAAAGAGCCTCTGTCAGAGGCTCTGTACCGAGATTGTTGTAGCGTGTGTGAGACTGACACACTGACTGACTCTCCGCGATGCACACCTCCACGGGCGTGTGGTGGCAGTTATCCTGCTGGACGTCATATGACGCCCAGTCAGGATAACTGAACCACCGCCCAGCTGTCATTCTTCTATAGGCCGGGTGGGAAGTGGTTAAACTCACTTCCATTGAGCCCAGAGGTTATTTGCTCTGCAGAATCATAGGGGAATGCTGCTAAGAGCCATGACTTAGAGTTGTTCTCTGCAAGAATAAAGGGGTGTTCCAGGCTTTTTTTTATGTTTATTAAAAGTCAGCCGCTACAAAAAGTGTAGCTGCTGGCTTTTAATAAACATACACTTACCTGTTTCCCGGTCCAGCGACGTGCCGCTGGGAGCTTCGTTTTGGTCCCCCCCTTCACCGCCGGCACCTCCACTGCAACTGTGGGCACCCGGCCGTGACAGCTTTCGGCTTCACGGCTGGGCACCCACTGCGCATGCGTGAACGGCTCAGCGCTCCCTGATTGGACAGGCGATTGCCTGGGACCTGTCACGTGTCCCAGGTGATCACCTACAGGGAGCGGCCACTAAAAGACGATATGACGTATTGCCTTAGTGGTCCCTGGGCGGAAGGAGGAAGTGGGACAGGAAGTCCCATTCCTCCTGAAGCCCCCACTCCCCCCCCAAGAAAGTTACATGCCAAATGTGGCATGTAAGGGGGCAAGGAGTGGATTAAGCGGAAGTTCCACTTTTGGGTGGAACTCCACTTTAAGGGTATTCCCTCTTGCAAAAGAAAACAATAATGCAGAGAGAAAAATACAGTAATTTCTAGTGGCTAAGGATAACCTAAACGTCCTTAGTAAAAAAGTCAATGATCATAAAAGTTTGTTAAGTCCATATGAAAGTGAAAACCACACTAGTGGCAGCTCCCCATACAGCATGGTGATTCTCTACATGAAACAAAAGGAAAAAGCTAGGGGCACTGGCCTAGGTGTATTTATTTAAAAAGTAAAATGGCTACTCACATCAGTGTGAACAGGAAGGCATGTATAAACTATCGTGTCTGGGTCAGATAGAAGTGTCCCAGAGTTTGCCACTGATAGCACGCTGCTCCTTAGTTTGGTGTATTCATCTCTAACCAAGAGCAGTCAGACACGTGGACGTTGATGGAGAGTGTGGTGAGGCTGAAGCATTATGGGTGGAACTGCATACAGATGTGCGTAGTTCAAAATTAATCATTGGAGTTTGTTATAAACCACCCAATGTTAATGAGGAGGTGGAGACTCAGCTCCTTGCACAGATGGAAAGGGCTGCAAGGGCTGGGATGGTGATAATAATGGGGGATTTTAACTACCCAGAAATTGACTGGATTAATGGCACTTCTGGGACAGTTAAAGGACAAAAATTTAAAAACC
Source organism: Rana temporaria (assembly GCF_905171775.1). NCBI lineage: Eukaryota > Metazoa > Chordata > Amphibia > Anura > Ranidae > Rana > Rana temporaria. The sequence continues at coordinate 228,242,561 of NC_053493.1, forward strand.
TATTGCAGGACAATTTTATGGTGCAGTTTATTGAGGCCCCAACTAGGAATGATGCTCTGTTGGACCTGATAATCTCAAACCATGCAGAGCTTATTACTAATGTTCAGATAAAGGAACACCTGGGTAGCAGTGATCATAACATGATTTCATTTAATATTAACTATAAGCAGGAAATACATACAGGAAATATTAAAACACTAAATTTTAAGAGAGCAAATTTTCCAAGGATGAGGGCTGCTCTCCAGGACTTGGACTGGGAGGGACTATTGACACAGATGAACACAGAACAGAAATGGGAATTTTTCAAAAAGACTGTGTGGAACCTCACTGCAAAGTATGTTCCCATGGGCAATAAGTTTAAAAGGCTAAAAATAAAACCTATGTGGCTCACGGGCAAAGTTAAAAAAGCTATAAACAATAAGAAAGTAGCTTTTAAAAAATATAAAAATGAAGGAACACTAGTGTTGTTTAAATGTTACAAAGAATATAACAGGATATGTAAAAAGGAAATCAAGGATGCAAAAATTCAAAATGAACGACAGATTGCAAAAGATAGTAGGACAAACCCCAAAAAATTCTTTAAATATATTAATAGTAAAAAGGTGAAGTCTGAGCATGTAGGCCCCTTACAAAATAATCTAGAGTGGGTGACTGGGGACAAAGAGAAGGCAAATTTATTAAATGCTTTCTTCAGCTCTGTGTATACAATGGAGCATGGGGGAGCTCATGTCCAAAATGGGGGTGGGAGTGACACAGCCCCAAATCCACAATGGCTCAAAAGTGATATGGTCCAGAAATATTTAGACAGAATAAAGGTGGATAAAGCACCTGGACCAGATGGCATCCACCCACGGATCCTAGGTGAGTTGAGCTCTGTCATTTCAAAGCCACTGTATCTAATATTTAGGGACTCATTAATGACAGGAATAGTACCACTGGATTGGCGTAGAGCCAATGTGGTGCCTATATTTAAAAAGGGAACAAAGTCTTTACCAAGTAACTATAGACCTGTTAGTCTAACTTCTATAGTTGGGAAGATACTGGAACGTTTAATAAAAGACCACATGGATGAGTTCTTGCAGGAAAAAAACTATTTAAGCAGCAGACAACATGGATTCATGAAAGACAGAAGTTGTCAGACAAACCTGATTTCCTTTTATGAAGAGGTAAGTAAAACCCTGGACAGAGGCGTGGCTGTGGACGTGATATATTTGGATTTTGCAAAAGCGTTCGATACAGTTCCGCACACACGGCTCATGTGTAAGGTAAGGTCTACAGGATTGGATATATCAGTTTGTAAATGGATAGAAAATTGGCTGAAAGCCAGAATTCAGAGAGTCGTGGTTAATGATTCTTACTCTGAATGGTCCAATGTTATCAGTGGTGTACCCCAAGGTTCTGTGCTGGGACCCTTACTTTTCAATATATTTATAAATGATATTGGATCTGGGATCAAAAGTAACATTTCTGTCTTTGCAGATGACACCAAGCTATGCAGTGGAATAACGTCCTTGCAGGATGTCTCCAATTTACAAGCCGACCTCAATGCTCTGTCTAATTGGGCGACTGAGTGGCAGATGAGGTTTAATGTTGATAAATGTAAAGTTATGCACTTGGGGGCTAAGAATATGCATGCATCATACATACTAGGGGGAGTACAACTGGGGGGATCTGTAGTGGAGAAGGATCTGGGGGTTTTAGTTGATCATAAGCTCAATAATGGCATGCAATGCCAAGCTGCGGTTTCCAAAGCGAGCAAAGTCCTTTCTTGTATTAAGAGAGGTATGGACTCCAGAGACAGAGATATAATTTTGCCCCTGTACAAATCATTAGTAAGACCTCATCTGGAATATGCAGTTCAGTTTTGGGCACCAGTTCTCAAAAAGGATATCGGAGAACTGGAGAAAGTGCAGAGAAGGGCAACCAAACTGATAAGAGGCATGGAGGAGCTCAGCTATGAGGAAAGATTAGAAGAACTAAATCTATTCACTCTTGAGAAGAGGAGAATTAGGGGGGATATGATCAACGTGTACAAATATATAAGAGGTCCATACAGTGTACTTGGTGTTGAGTTATTCACTTTACGGTCAACACTGAGGACAAGGGGGCACTCTTTACGTCTAGAGGAAAAGAGATTTCACCTCCAAATACGGAAAGGTTTTTTCACAGTAAGAGCTGTGAAAATGTGGAACAGACTCCCTCCAGAGGTGGTTCTGGCCAGCTCAGTAGATTGCTTTAAGAAAGGCCTGGATTCTTTCCTAAATGTACATAAAATAACTGAGTACTAAGATTTGTAGGTAAAGTTGATCCAGGGTAAATCCGATTGCCTCTCGGGGGATCAGGAAGGAATTTTTTCCCCTGCTGTAGCAAATTGGATCATGCTCTGCTGGGGTTTTTTGCCTTCCTCTGGATCAACTGTGGGTATGGAGTTGGGTGTATGGGATTGTATTGTGTTTTTTATTTTGTTTGTTTATTTTTTTGAGGTTGAACTGGATGGACTTGTGTCTTTTTTCAACCTGACTAACTATGTAACTATGTAACTATGTAACTATGTAACGTGGAATTGTAGCCAGCGTGGAATGCACAAGAGGCTCGACTGAAGGTGATGTCAACGGGAGACCACAGACAAGTTAGGTAACACATTTCCAAGCTTCCGCTTCTTCTTTAGACCTGATTGGTTGCTGCAAGTGTCAGTCAAATTATAGGCTGGATCTGGGGTGGAGCACGGGATCAAGATGTAAATGAAGGAGTAATGCCTGCCTTAAAGGGACGCACTGTATATTCATTTACAATAAAAAGCCTTTTAGAACAATTAAACAATACTACAAATGAGGTAAAGTACCAGAAGTAAGAAATGATGATAATAAAAATATTCATAATGAAAATAAACAATACACTCATGGAGTCTAGGGTCAAAACAAGGATTACCTCTTTGGTCACATGGAAGCATAATAATTTTATATATCTACATTGGGAGAGAAGGTAATAGTACTGATACCTAGATGGCAAAAACACCTTCATTATTATTAATTGGAGTATGTGAGGGGGGGAGTGGGGGAGAAAAGTTAGCAAATTATCACCAAAAGATAACATTAAAAAACAATCTAGACAGAAAAAGGAACGTACTGTATGTAGGTGCCTTCTAATTTAAAAGTCTACAGCCTATGTTGAAATGGAAAAGCCACATACTGTACATATAAGGCAAATAATATATCAGTAAGTATTGTACTGTGTATAAAATTATGTTATATGTAGAGTATTTACTTACCACCCTAGAATGAGATAGTAAAATCAACGGAACAAAAAGGAGAGGAAATAATACAGAATATGTGAAAACGTGTAAATGGACCATAAATACATAGTAGAAAAGGCATGGAACATGTTGTCACCAGACTACTGTATCTATGGATAATGTACTTTACATTAAAGCAGAGTTCCACCCATAAATGGAACTTCCACTGATATGGTTCCTCACTCCCCCCACCAGGGGGGGCCTTTGGCACCTTTCAATGGGGACGGGGGAGCAGATACCTCTCTAATCCAGGTATTTGCTCCCACTTCTGACGAAAGAGTGCCAGAGAGTCTGCGGCAAACTATGCCATGTCCAGCCCCTCCCCCCTGCTGTCTTCTGGGAGACACACAGGTCCCAGAAAACATCAGGGAAAAAAGATGGTGGCAACAGTGAAGAATGTGGCTACAATGAAACTCAACCTGCCAGTGCTGGAGAACAAAAAACCCCATTAGGCAAGTGGGCCATGTTGTGCAAGTACAGTATGCTGTGAATTCTTGCACATTATAGGCAGAGTTTACAATCACCCATTAGTTCTGCTTTACAAATATATAACAATATATAACATTGTGCTGTCATTGTCACTTTAGGCTTAAGGGGTCTAGTTACTGTGTGAATCACTTTCAGAAGATTTTCAATATGTATGCGTATTTCACCCATTGGTGAAAGTGTATCTTTTTTGTTTTTTAAATGTTAGGGGCACATCATATTTGCAATTAGATTCCATTTATTGGGTTGTATTCTGATACTTATGGGCTAACCTTGTTTGAATTGAAATATCCACGTACCTAGGCGCATCTTTAAGTCCGGCGTAGCGTAGCTCAGATACAATACGCCGCCGTAACTTACAGCGTATTTTCCGTATCCAGAAAGATTTTGCGCCATAAGTTACGGCAGCGTAGTGTAACTGTGTCGGCGTAAGGGCGCGCAATTCAAATGGATAAGATGTGGGCATGTTGTATGGTAATTCCTATTGACCTCACGTAAATGAAATTTTTTTTAACGGCGCATGCGCCGTCTGTGGGGGTATCCCAGTGCGCATGCTCGAAATCACGCCGCAAATAGTCAATGCTTTCGACGTGAACGTAATTTACGCAAAGCCCTATTCGCGAAACGTTTTACGCAAACGACGTAAACGACGGAAAATTCAACGCTGGCCCGACGTCGATACTTAACATTGCGTACGCCTCATAGACCCAGGGGTAACGTTACGCCGAAAAAAGCCTTACGGAAACAACGTAAAAAAATGCGCCAGCCAGACGTACATTTGTGGATCGCCGTATCTAGCTCATTTGCATACTCTACGCGGAAATCAACGGAAGCGCCAAAGATCCGATGGCGTACTAAGACGTATGCCAGTCGAGCCCACATTCAGTCGTATCTTGTTTTGTGGATACAAAACAAAGATACGACGGGGCATCATAGAAATTATGCGGCGTATCAATAGATACGCCGGCGTAATTTCTTTGTGGATCTGGGCCTTTGTGTGTAATTGGAATCTATATGGCGCATGCAAAAGAGTGAATCTTCTTTGAAAGTAATAGGCAAATAGAATAATTCTTCTTTTTTTTTTTAATCCTCAAAGAATTTGCGCCGTAAGTTACGGCGCCGTAGTGTATCTTTGGCGGCGTAGGGGCGCGCCATTCAAATCTCTGTGATGAGGGGCGTGTTTTATGTAAATACGTTGTGACCCGCCGTAAACTGTGTCTTTTTTTAACTGCGCATGCGCCGTCCGTGGGGGTTTCCCAGTGCGCATGCTCGAAATTAACCCGGAACAAGCCAATGCTCACGACGGCGACGTCATTCTACGCAAATCCCTATTCGCGAACGATTTACGCAAACAACGTAAACATTTCAAATTTCTAGCGGGAACGACGGCCATACTTAACATTGAGTACGCCTCATAACAGTAGCTTTAACTATACGCCGGAAAAAGACAAACGCAAACAACGTAAAAAAATGTGCCGGCCGGACTTACGTTCATGGATCGCGGTAACTAGCTAATTTGCATACTCGACGTGCAATTTGACGGAAACGCCACCTAGCGGCCGCCGAAAAATTGCATCTTAGATCCGACGGCGTACTAAGACGTACGCCTGTCGGATCCATCCGAGATGCCGTCGGATCTTGTTTTGTAGATACAAAACAAAGATACAACGCGCAAAATTTGAAATTACGTGGCGTATCAAGAGATACGCCGGCGTAATTCTTTTGTGGATCTACCCCACTGTGTATATATATATATATCTATGTATATATACATATATACTCTATCTATCTATCTATCTATCTATCTATCTATCTATCTATCTATCTATCTATCTATCTATCTATCTATCTATCTATCTATCTATCTATCTATCCATCCATCCATCTATCTATCTAGCTATCTTTACAAAAAATGAGGAAGAAATGTCTGGTGTTAAAGCAAACCTTTACGTTTCCCTTTTATTAGTATGAGATACAAATTCATGCTGACTATTTTACAAAGCTTGTTTTAACGAGGAATGTTTTAGTCTTTGGTGCCTTACAGAATTATATGTTTTAATCCTCCAGAGTATATTTTCCTTTAATAACTTGTCAAAGATTTTTGGAGGCTCTTTTGGATTTTGACATTTAAAAATCCCACTTCAAAGTGAAATGCTTGCAAAAAAAAGGATATTTAATTCCAATTAATTAAATTGAAGAAGACACAAATCCCTCAGAGAAGATGCAAAGAAAGCTGTGGCATGGGAACCTTTTTAGTGCATGATATTTTTTATTTACTTTTTTTGGGGGTTTTAACTAAACTACTGCAACCACCTGTAAACATTTAAATGTATCTTTTTAAAACGTATTTAATACTTTACTGTTAGTTTACAGGCACTATACACCTAAAAACAAAGGATAATGCCGCGTACACACGATCATTTTTCGGCATGAAAAAAACTTTGTTTTTCAGCATGTCCAAAAAACAAAGTTTTTCCAACTTCATCTTTAAAAACGACGTTGCCCACACACCATCGTTTTTAAAAAATTATGAACAAAGCGTGGTGACGTACAACACGTACGACAGCACTCTAAAGGGGAAGTTCTATTCGACTTTGGGCTGCTTTAGCTGATTCCGTGTTAGTAAAAGACGATTCGTGCTTTTCTGTCTGTTACAGCGTGATGAATGTGCTTACTCCATTATGAACGGTAGTTTTACCAGAACGAGCGCTCCCGTCTCATAACTTGCTTCTGAGCATGCGCGGGTTTAAAACGTTGTTTTAGCCCACACACGATCATTTTTTACAACCCGAATTTATTTTTATTTTTTTCAGAAGCCGAAAAACGATGTGAAGCCCACACATGATCATTTTAAATGATGTTTTTAAAAACGTTGTTTTTTTTCATGACGAAAAATTATCGTGTGTACGTGACATTAGAGTTCAATTCATCAGAACAGAAAATCACCATTACAGTAATATCCACCACAAGCATAGATCGACAGATGGTGAGACATCAGTTTTGAAAATGTGTCACACTATTAAATACCAAGTGTTAGTAAATCTCTTACCAAGATAGTTGCCAATCATTTTCATTTACTGCGGGAATCAGCTGAAAATGTTTGTTTATTTCAGTGTGCCTTTCCCATGACTGGTGTTAACATACACTTTTACAGCTTCTCTCTTATTGGCATAAAAAAGCACAAGGACTTTTGGAAAGTGTCTATATGTTTGTTGGATTACAGCAGTGGTTCTCAACGTCAGTCCTCAAGTACCCCAAACGACCGTTTTTCGGGTTCTAAAAAATGACGGGCCAGATTCACATACAATTGCTGATTCACAAAGCACTTGCCTGTACACTTGCGGCATAGCGTAAATCCGTCCGGGGCGTGTATCATTTAAATTAGGCGCGTTCCTGCGCCGAACGTACTGCGCATGCTCCGTTTTGAAATTTCCCGCCGTGCTTTGCATGAAATGACGTTGCACCGACGTAATATTTTGAATGGCGACGTGCGTTACGTCCTTTCCTATTCACGGACGACTTACACAAAAACAAAAAAAAATTTAAATTCAACACGGGAACGACGGCCATAACATGGCAAGTCTAAATATAAGCCACAAAATAGCAGCCGTAACTTTACGCCGGGAAAAGCCGACTAGCGACGACGTAAGATAATGTGACGAACGCGCGTACCTTTGTGGACCGCCGTAAACAGCTAATTAGCATACCCGACGCGGAAAACGACGTGAACTCCACCCAGCGGGCGCCAAAGTATTACACCTACGATCTGAAGGCGTACGAAGCCATACGCCTGTCGGATCGAAGGCAGAAGCCGTCGTATCTTGGTTTGAGAATTCAAACTAAAGATACGATGCGGGAAATTTGAAAATACGCCGGAGTATCAGTAGATACGCTGGCGAATTTCTACTGTGAATCTGGCCCGACGTTTTTTAGGGTCAACCCGATCATTAAAACGGCCTTGCCTACACACATCCACGAAAAGAAAATGCTCTAGCAAAGCGCGGTGACGTACAACACGTACAACGGCACTATAAAGGCGAAGTTCCATTCGGATGGCGCCAGCATTGGGGCTGTTTTTGCTGATTTTGTGTGAGTAAAAGACGATTCGCGCTTTTCAGTCTGTTACAGCGCAATGCTTTCTCCATTACAGACGCTAGTTTTACCAGAACAAGCGCTCCCATCTCATAACTTGCTTCTGAGCATGCACTTTTTTTAACGTCGTTAAAGCCCACACACGACCATTTTTTACAACCTTAAAAACGACAACGTTAAAAACGTTGTGAAAAAATAGAGCATGTTCGATATTTTTTAGATCGTGAAAAATGCTCTGGAGCCCACACACGATCGTTTTTAATGACATAAAAAAAACGTTTTTTTTTTAGAACCCGAAGACCGGTCGTGTGTACGCGGCATTAGATAAAATAGCTGTCCAAAATACCAAGCCATTGACCTGTGCAAGATAACGGAAAACCTGAAAACATGGCCTGTTGGGGGTGCTTGGGGACTGAGGCTGAGAATCACTGGATTACAGGACCATTAAGCAGTGAATGTATATAGATTACATAGATTCTTTTTTCAGAATATGAATATCATTTAGTGTCACTTCAACTCTTTCTGTGAATATTATAAGGCATATATGTATTTTTGAACTCAATGAAAAGTCGGTTTTAGGTCCTGTTGTCTTGCGGAACTGGCATAAAGCTTACACAAGAGGTTTTCTTATTAAAATGTGTTCTGTTGCTAAAAAAAATAAAAAAAAAAAGCAGGACACTGCAGCTTAATAACCTGTTGAAGCATTCCCTGTCTAATAGTTCTCAATAGTTTAGGGCCAGGCAAGACCTGCGATCTTTACTCATCTTCCAGAATGACAGCCATCTTAGGGTGCTAAAATCAAGCCATTATAGCCTTGGTAATCAGGCCGGTAAAAGTCTTTAAATAAAGAATACCTTATCTTTACCATCCCCTTAAAGGCGAGAAACTTCTAAACCCAAAAGACATAGCGGACCCCTTTAGCTACTATTATAGTAACTTGTACAATTTGAAGGGCGAGACATCAACTGCCCAACGCACATCTGAACTTATTACAGAATTTCTAAAATCCATTTCCCTTCCAACATTGACCCAGAGTGAATTTCTATCTTTGAACCAACCCTTTACAGTGCACAAAACTCTAAATTGTTTTCTGACTTCCTTTTCCCTTATATGGAAAAGGTCTTTAATGCTGCTGTGTTCTTAGCATCCTTCCTTCCGAAGATGTTATTGGTACTATTGTTACTCTCCCCAAACCTGAGAAAGAGCTGGATTCCCCCCAAAAGTTTAGGTCAATATCCCCGCTGAATGTGAATCTGAAGATCTACCTGAAACTCATTGCTAACAGAATCAATGCTTTTTTACCCCGCTTGATCAAGTCGGATCAAGTAGGAATCATTCCAAACAGACAAGCACCAGACTCCACAGGGCATATCCTAAGTCTTTTACACCACTCAGAATCCTCAGGTTGCCCTTCTCTCTTCCTTTCACTGGATGCAAATCTGGTGTCTCAGATGCTATTCACTTGGCTATATCTGCATTGTATACCCAACTCTCAGCCTTCGTTTTCTTTTTCAAAAAGAGATTTGATTTTTGCCCTTTGTCTCCCCCCCCCAGCAATCCCTCCTCCCCTTCCCTTCCCTCCTCATATTCATATTTGTCTTTTTAGTGAAATAGAGCTTCATTCAGAGTGCGCTCGATTAACCCCTGTTTGTTTCACAGCCAAGAGACAGCAGTCTCCGGGATGCCTCCCATCAAGATGTTTTTTTTCTATTTTTCCATATTTTGATAAGTCCCCTGCCCAGGGACCCCAACAACCAATGTCCAGGGTTGTCAGGAAGATGGGGACAAAGTGCTTTGGGGGCAAGCCACCTGGTATGGTTCAGAAGGGGGTACTCACTCATCCCCCCTTTCCTTGCTCAGATAAGGGTCTAGTATGGATTTTGGAGGGACCCTACGCCAATTTTTTTAACTATGTTGTCCTAATTACGGCCCCTCCTTTATGTTGAATTCCTGGACACTTCACTCTGAGGCTTGTGATGTACTCCAAAAGAGCAGAAAGGACTTTTTTGAGAGGAAGTTACCCCTCCCCCTCCTTCTCACTCGGACCTCTTGGAAAGGAGCTGAATGAACTTGTTTACACTGGGCAGCATGCCCAAACATGGACTTTGATTTCTTTCCCTTTGCTCATGGACTTTGGAATGTGTGTCATGTGTTACAGACGTCACAAGGGGGTGGATGGTACTGAGGATGGAGTGGGTGTGGATTTATAATGTGAACCAATCAAATGCATGTATTTGTTATGAGGCTAATAAAACTAAAACTAAAGTGAGGAGGGCTTGCTCTTCCTGTTGGGACTGAGCTAAAAGGTAAGCAGATGTAGATTTTCTTGTCTGATTTTGCATGCTTTCCTTAATTTGAAATCAGCCGCAGAGATGGGTAACCCTGAGATTGTATAAGGAAATCAATTAATTAATGAGTCATCATCAGTTGGAGTGGAGTTTCCCTCAAAATCTATGCCAGACCCAAAGAGCCTGGTATGGATTTATTTGGGGGGGGGGCAGGTTTTTTTTCAATATTGCCATGGAGTTCCCCTTAACCACTTCAATGCACTGTATTATATAAAAAATAGTCCCAATGTGTCCACAATAAATAAAGTTCATATGAAGGTGAACAAATAATGAAGAGCAAATGAGACAGCCACCACCACGATGCAATAAAGATTGGAGGCTTACCACAAGGCAAGCAATAAATGCTTGCGGCTGCAAACCCCAGCCAGGGCCTTTAAACGATCCTCACGGGGGGGGGGGGAGGAGAAAGATGTTGGAACCCCCAAACGAATCCACGATTTGTTGTACCGTGTTACAAAAGAAACACTCAATAGTGAAGTATATCGTGGATCAATACACATAAAAAATAAATAGTGACTTGAGAACCACCACCACCGACACCCTATAAATCGGAGGCTTACCAGAGCTTATGAAATAACCAGCATGTGGCTAAAACCCTAGCCTGGGCCTTTAAAGATCCTGGGATATAATGACAATCCTTGGAGATCCAATTCTTAGATATGATGTCTGCATTACTTTTCTTGTTTAGTCTTTCTTTCTTCTTTTTTTCATCTGGTGATTCTTACAACTCAGGTTGACATGAGTCCTGGAAGACAAGCAGATACAGTCTGACTCGTGTGTGTGAAACAAACACAAGGTTTGTTTCACACACACGAGTCAGACTGTATCTGCTTGTCTTCCAGGACTCATGTGAACCTGAGTTGTAAGAATCACCAGATGAAAAAAAGAAGAAAGAAAGACTAAACAAGAAAAGTAATGCAGACATCATATCTAAGAATTGGATCTCCAAGGATTGTCATTATATCCCAGGATCTTTAAAGGCCCAGGCTAGGGTTTTAGCCACATGTTGGTTATTTCATAAGCTCTGGTAAGCCTCCGATTTATAGGGTGTCGGTGGTGGTGGTTCTCAAGTCACTATTTATTTTTTATGTGTATTGATCCACGATATACTTCACTATTGAGTGTTTCTTTTGTAACACGGTACAACAAATCGTGGATTCGTTTGGGGGTTCCAACATCTTTCTCCCCCCCCCCCCCGTGAGGATCGTTTAAAGGCCCTGGCTGGGGTTTGCAGCCGCAAGCATTTATTGCTTGCCTTGTGGTAAGCCTCCAATCTTTATTGCATCGTGGTGGTGGCTGTCTCATTTGCTCTTCATTATTTGTTCACCTTCATATGAACTTTATTTATTGTGGACACATTGGGACTATTTTTTATTTTTCTTTTACAGCTTCCCATTAATTTGGGTCTACTGGTTTCAAATTTTTTACCTTTTATCAATCTTTGTTTAGATTTAACTAATTACTAGCGCAACATCTCTTCCCCTCTTTTTCCATTTGTATTGTGTATGTATGACACTCTGTTGTTGCAGCTCTGTTAGTAATTTTGATTGTCCCCTAGCGCGGTAACTCCTTTTTTATTTCCACTGTATTATATACTCTGCACTGACTGCACTGTGTGTGTGTGTGTGTGTGTATGTGTGTGTGTGTGTGTGTGTAAATATACAGTACAGACCAAAAGTTTGGACACACCTTCTCATTCAAAGAGTTTTCTTTATTTTCATGACTATGAAAATTGTAGATTCATACTGAAGGCATCAAAACTATGAATTAACACATGTGGAAATTATGGTAGACAAGGGGTGCAATCAGCGCAAAAATAGATCAAAAACTATAACACTTCCAGAATATAAGTGAAAATTAAAGGTATTAAAATTATTTTAAATTATTAAAATAAAATAAATAAACGTAGGAATGAAAAACAACCCTCAGGCTGTAATTCACAAAGGATGCTAGCTGAACACTAAAAGGATATTCACAAAATCCAAACGTGATACAAAAGATAGAAGGCAGTGCAGCGCAAACCAATCATAATAATAATAATAATAAAAAAGTGAAAAAATATATTTAGAATAAAGTCCAAAGAAAAGAATGTAAGATCCTGCGATCCAATTCTTAGGAATCTTCACCACGTGTAAATGAGCACACCAAAATTAAAACGTGATCCCTCCACTGATAAAGATGGGTACTCTCACCTCAGCATTAGACCACTGTATTACCAGATGGTCAATTAAGCATATGGAATTCAGCAAAGGAAAACCAGGGAGCACAATGATGATTCAATTCTTCAAGTATGACAGCCAAAGAAACCAGGAAGCACAGTGATATTTCAAATCCTCAGTATGACAGCCAAACACATGGACCGGAACATGCAGAGAAATAAACAGTATCTAAGAGCTTCCACTGGGTTCAAATAACTTTTAATTCAGAAAAAAACATTCGAACATTTGAACGCAGGGGGTTTTCACTGTCCATACAAAATGATACCTTCAGCCTCCTGAATGATACCTTCAGCACACCTGCACTCTCTGGATTCTCCCTTCCAAGCCTGGACTCCTTGGGAGGGTGGAGCCCAGAACCATGGTCAGGTGTCTATAAAAAGGCCAGCACACACCTGACCAGTCAGTGTGCTGGTAAACATGAAAATCTGAACCCAGGACTTGGGATTTCATCCCACCCGGATCTCAACGAAATCCCTGGGCTCCAGGTCCCAAAGTGGACATTATTAAATACTGAGGAAACTGAAACGCCAGTTTCTTCTGTAAACTGTAATCTCCCTGAAGCCCCCTCAACCTGTCCTGTTGAGAACCCTGGGTCACCACACCCCTGGGGTACCACACTAATACAATATATATATACATTAATAAGTAGCCTTATTAAGTGTGGGCCATGATTGTCCAAAGGCACCCTGCCTTTGGCCAATCATGGCTCTCCCAGTAGATTGCACTGTGATTGGCCAAAGCAGGAGGTCAGGTGCATGCTTTGGCCCGGGCAATAGGAGATTATGGGGCCCCCAGGCAATAGATTATGGTACACAGTATACACACACAAACAGTATACATACATAGTTTACAGACACACAATATACACACACAGTATACATACACACAGAATACACATACACACACTGAAAAGGTACTGGAGAGGCAGGGCAGCTATAATCTTAATATTATTTTAAAAACACAGCTTTTTACATACTGTCCCTGGTTTTACTGAGACTGGCAATCCTGATGGGGCCCCCTAGTGGCATGGGCCCTTGGGCAGTGCCCGAGTGCACGAATGGTCAGTCCGCCCCTGCCCATATGTTTGTTTAGTTTGCGGACAAACAAACACCCGATGTTTAAGTCAAACTTACATTTGAATCGAACATCGGGACCATCCCTACCTCTCACCATGAACACCTCTTTATACCCTTGCTGGTCTGACACTGTAACTATCTTCTGACACCGTTGTAGGCTTGCCTCCATTACTACCTTTTTATTCCTTTGCTGATCTGACACAGTAACTATGTTCTTCAAGCACTAGAGACCTGCCACCATCGCATATTAATTTAATTGATGTAGTACATAGAAATGGTCATTTTAATTTAACCCACTTAATGTTTTTGCAGTTGTCTCCCAGTTGCAAAAAAATTGATATTCCCTGCATTTCTTTTCATGTCTTCTGCATTCATTTGTGTGTTTGGTTACAGTGTTTTGGCAATACCAATGACAACCTAATCATTTCCACTGCTGTTTTGTGGTTTATCTCCCCTCTTTGACACTCCTGTGGTTCAATACATTGTCCTTAGGCTTTTTCTTGCAGAATACCAGCCCTTCCCTTTTACCCTGTGTTGTTGAAATCTGGGCAACTGGTGACCAAAACATTTCCCTCTACAGGTATGCCTTCATGGCACAGTAATCTGTGGCTACATCTTCTCTTGATCAAAGCAGGCCTAGCATGGCCTAACAAGTGCATACATCTTTGTTTAAGCTCCATAAAAGTGGGGGCGTGGCCTGGAGAGCGATGGACTATGACATGATTGGAGTGAGCTCCTCTTGCTGTTTCTCCTGCCTAAAAGCCTGCCCGTGAATCCGGATCCATCATTAACTATAAAGCTGCCTGTAGTCACCAGGAACAAGGCTTACTATGTTGTCGCCGAAAAAAGCGACTGCAACGGCTAAAAAACTGTCAGAATACCATTAAACAAGAGAAGGACATGCAGACCAAAGATGGTGCCAACGCCATGCTACTGATACAGCTAAAGTGCTGGATGTCATTACCACAATTCAGGGTACACTTACTGCCAAATTCGACAAAGTGAAAATCGACATCTCACTCCTGAGACAGTACCTCTCCAAACTGAAGGACAGGGTCACGGAGATGGAAACCCGAATCAGCATGGTCGAGGATATTTTCCATCCCCTGCAACATACCACAGCAGACTTGCAAAGACAGATCCAGCAGCTCCACACACATCAAGATGATATGCAATCTCTGATTCATTGGATTGCCAGAGCGAGCGGAAGGTAAAGACCCGGCCAAGTTTCTAGAGGACCTTCTTATAAAGACATATGGCAGAGAGGCTTTCTCAGTCATGTTTGCTGTGGAGAGGTTGCACTGTATACCAGCTAAGCCCCCCACCGACGGGAGCACCCCCGGACATTCATAGCTACATTTCTGAATTTCAAGGACCAGGTCAAGGTCATGTGGCTGGCCAGAGAGAAGGGTAACATCCAGGTGGTTAACAGCCATGTGGCTGTATTCCCTGACTTCTCTACCAAGGTCCAGAAGAAAAGATCCCAGTTCCAGGATGTCAAGTGTCGCCTTCGCAGCCTACACCTCAAATACTCCATGTTGTTTCCGACCCGACTCAGAGTGGAGCAAGACAGCTGGGTGCAGTTCTTTTAGAGCCCTGCTGTGGCTGTGGACTGACTGGATCAGCGTGAGAGGCCAGCCTAAGAGTCATACAGAATATCTACTGCCGTAAGTACATTTACTGCACCCCCTGCTAATTGCTGCCTGTGTGTGTCTCCCCCCAGCCCCCTTTCTGGGTACATGGTGCCACCTGGTCCCTTGACCGCCCATGGAGCCAGAGGCTCATTTTTGCTACAGACTTGGCATGGGCTGGGGAGTGCGCGCCGGGTTGTACATATATGGTATTCTGAACAAAAAAGAAAAACGATTACCCCCAGATGGGACTTTAAAGGCCAGACTCCAATGTATATATAAAATTTTAATTTATTAGATATTTGCACCAAGATGGGTAAACACTTAATTACAGAGTAATTCTGGATGTTGGATTACAGAAATCTTCTGGAACAGTCAGAAATTATGTATAATAAGAATAAAAAACATATGAGAAGTAGTGATAAAGTGACACCTGGGGCACACGTCCCATGTGTGGACCCAGGAGAAAATAGGAAACAACAAGAAAGTACTCAAATAAAACCTCGTGAAGATACAGTACAATTAGATTAAAAACACTCTGTAGAGAGTAGTGGAGAAATGCCCGACGCGTTTCTGGTCTATTGATGGAGCAACAGACCTTCATCAGGGGCCACAGGAGTGTGTGATTACAAGCTGTTTTTCTCTCTCTAAAAATAAAACACACATCATTATATTATATCATATCATCAGGTGTATATGGATCCATATTTTAAGTGGTTGTTAGAGATACCTCTACTATAATGTATATGATCAACATACCGTTTGTGGTGAACCAGGGTTTGAAAATTGACCCTCAACTTGTCGGTTTAGGAAATCCCCAGGGCCGACTTATGGGGTCTCATAAGTAAGAAAAGAGAAAGGGGAGGGATGGCTCCGATTGATCCCAAACACACGGTATCCTATTGAAATTTAAGGATATAGGAAGTAGAAAAAGAAAAGAGAGAAAAGAAATAAGAGAAAAAGGAGAGAAAAAAGAAAAAAAGAGAAGAAAAAAAGAGAAAAGAAAGAGAAAGAAAAAAGGGTAAGGAAAGAAAGAAAGAAAGAGAAAAGAAGAGAAGGGGGGAAAGAAGAAGGGAGAAAACGGAGAAAGAGGAAAAAAGAAAAAAGAAAAAAGAAAAAGAAAGGGAAAAGAGAGAAAAAATAAAAACATGACAAATGATCCAATGCATAAATCCTTGGTCATACTGCTCATATTCATGATAGAAACAATAATTACCCAAATGTAGGGCTTGTTAGGGCAAAAGTGCAGCAGGTCAGGGGGTTTACTGAGTCCAATGCGGACGATCCTCTTAGAGTTGCTAGGGGGAATCCCGAGCTCTATATGTAGAGAGGAACCTGGTGCCGAATGCCTGTGGAGCAGACGTATATAGATAGAAACTGAGGCATGCATGGTAAGGAGAGGTACATGCTAGAGTGGGGTTAGGTTGGTTACAAAAAGGCTTGTTTGAATATAAGGTAGAACAGGCACTCACCGTGATTGGGGTATTGTAATACCAGCGTTACTCCCTTCAGCTCGCAGGGTGCTGGGAGAACTGGTCATATGTTGGCTCTATTTATAGGGTGGACATGACCTGGGAGGGCCGTGTAGCTCGGCCCCTCCCAGGGATTCTGATCAGATGGGATTGCCATCTGCTGTTTGCAATCGTTCTGCTGGAGGGGGCGGGATGGGGCTAGTGGGCATGGCAATCCGCCCCTCTATGGGGAGGAGTGCCTTCTTTCCAGCATTGTTGTGTAACTATGGTGATGGCGCTGGCGTCACGGGCCATGTGACCCTGCGCCTCGCGTCACACCATGAACAGCGGGGAAGCCTTCTAGCAAGCCCGGCCGCGTTACCATGTCGACGGCGCTGATGCCAATGCCACGTGACCCGGCAGAGCCGCGTCACCTCGCTTGAGGCAGGGAAGCCCTCTGACGAGCGTGGCCACATCCCCCTGTTTGGGGATGTCGCGCCCGGCGTATCCCAACGATTCAGGCACGGCGGGGAATACAGTATTAAATACACTGTACCGATCCTCGCATGGACAGAGTGTCCACCATTATTAGAGTAAGCCGAGTGCCAAATGGCAAAAAAACTATATGACACCCCGAGTCCGGGGTAGAGATTTCAAGATTTAAATGTGAACAGCTGTGGGTGAGATAGGAAGAATAGTTGAAGAAAAAGACAAAGAAAAAGAAAGAGAAGAAAAGAAAAATAATAATGAAATAAAAATGGATGGGAAAATATATAAAAAAGGAAAAGATATATATTGAAAATAATAAAGTAAGAGGAGAAAAGGAGAGTAATAGATAGA
This sequence comes from Rana temporaria, assembly GCF_905171775.1. Classification (NCBI taxonomy): domain Eukaryota; kingdom Metazoa; phylum Chordata; class Amphibia; order Anura; family Ranidae; genus Rana; species Rana temporaria. The sequence continues at coordinate 228,259,996 of NC_053493.1, forward strand.
CAAAAGAGAACAGAAGGAATCGAAATGCAGGGTGAACAAGAGGAGCCATAACGCACAAATCTCTAGCCACAAATCAAGTTTAACAAGTAAAGGTCAGTTGATCATATAGTTATATAAGAAGGAAAAATACGGATAGTATACAAGTGAATATGAAAGTGATTTGCACTTTCTGTTCCATCAAGGTAAATCAGCTGAAAATTAAGCATAATAAAAGATCGGTGCAGTGGATATCCCGATGGATAAGTATATATAAAAACAATGTCCTCTTTCACATTTATATCGACATAATCAGGAAACACACCATTAATTAGATTAGGCAGTAATTAAACATTTAATACGTCTAAATGTTTCGTGCTGGAGTAGGATAGAATAGGATAGTGGGGACAAAAGAAAAAGGAAGATAAGGGGGCAGTTGACATTTTATATCTCGTAGGTTCGGTGGAGAGGTTGGTATGTTGATTAACCCTCCCCCTCCCATACACCCGATTTATATCCCTCAAGGAAGGGTCTATAACTGATGTTGTTGTTCAAACCCGGGGGAGAGGTGGCATTCAAGGCCACTATCCAGCGAGTTTCTCGCTGTAGTAATAGTTTGTCCCAATCCCCACCTCTTGGGTTCGGATGAATTCTATCAAGCGCCAGGAAGGTGATTTTAGGAAAAACCCCCTGGTGCACATCTCTTGTATGTCTTCCAAGGGGAAGGTCAGCATTGGCAATTTTCATACTATGCACATGCCTGCTTATTCTTTTTTTCCATTCCAGTTTCGTTTTTCCCACGTAGAAACACCCGCATGAACAGGTCATAAGGTATACAATTCCGGCGGTACTGCAATTTGCAAAATGTTTTGGTTTATATGATTGACCATTTGGGAGGTGTGTAGTCTTACTGATATTTAGGTATTGACATTGCGGGCATCCGCCGCAGGTGAACGTGCCCCACCGCTTACAAGGATCCCCCCTAAAGGCCCCTGTATATTCACTCGTGACTAGTATGTCTTTTACAGACCTAGTTCTCCTGTATGTGATAAGTGGTCGATCAGAGACGAATTGACCCATAATAGGGTCGATTTGCAGGACATGCCAGTTTTTTTCAATTATTTTCTTAATTGATTTGTACTGTTTGTTGTATGTTGTAATTATCCTTATTGGTGTCCTTGAGTTCTTTTGGTCATGTGATACCTCTTTTTTGCGAAAGAGAATGTTCGCTCTGGATTGGCTTTTGGCTCTTTTAAACGCCTTCTTGAGGCATGTTAGAGAATATCCTCGTTGTAGAAGCCTCTCTTTTAGTTTTTCTGCCTCCCCTAGGAAAGCTGTTTCTTCCGAGCAATTTCTTCTTAAACGGAGATATTGGGAATATGGTATCGACCGAATTAGTGGTATTGGATGGAAACTATCTGCTTGTAGTATGGTGTTTCCGGCAGTTTCTTTGCGGAAGAGATTACTTGATAGGCGTCCATCCTCTGTTTTTGAGATGGTGACATCTAAAAAGGTGATTGTGGTTTCACTACACACTTTTGTAAATTTTAGATTGAAGTCATTCACGCCCATGTCTTTCATACAAAGCTCGAGGTCATTCTTTGTTCCATCCCACACCATAAAAATATCGTCGATAAACCTGTGCCAAATTAAAATGTTTGCTACGTGCGTTCTAGCTCCATCAGGGGTTAAAAACTGAAGGAGGCCTGTCTAAGAAATCCTTGTTGAAGAAGAAATCCAACAAATTTCCACCTCTAACCTTGAACTCGAATCTCAATGCGTTCATAGCAATGACAACAAGGGATCTAATGAACTTGAAGAAAGGCCACAGCCCCAACAATATATCACACCAGGAACAAAAGGCTCTAAGACTTTTAGCCAATCAAAAACAATTGACGATAAAACCCTCGGATAAAGGGGGGAACATCGTGATAATGAGCAACGAGTTTTACCAGACAATGTGTAGAAATATACTATCTAATGCTGAATGGTATAGACTTATACCCAGATCCATTATTGAAAGATACGACTCGGAATTTTTCAAACTAGTGGACGAAGCATATGTGGATAATGTGATCACACAACAGACGTGGGAGTTCATAAGAACGGATCATGCCAAGATTCCAACTTTTTATAGCCTGCCAAAAGTACATAAAGACCACCAAAATCCCCCTGGAAGACCCATCATATCGGGACGCGGATGCATCACAGAACGCTTAAGCCAATTCCTGGACGAACAGCTCCGGCCTTTGGTGATGAATCTACCCTCCTACATCAGGGATACCACACATCTGTTACAGAATCTTGAGAATCTGGTGGTCCCAGATAAAGCGCTCCTGGTAACTGTGGACGTAGAGGCTCTCTATAGCTCTATACCTCACCAGAAGGGGCTACAGGTGATAGAACATTTTATCAGTCAATCACATCGTGACGATAAACCATTACACAAGTTCATTGTCCAAGCTCTGGACTTTATCCTTCATCACAATGCCTTCACCTTTGATGGCTCCCACTTCCTCCAGATACAGGGGGTAGCGATGGGGACTTGCTGTGCCCCATCGTATGCCAACCTGTATCTGGGGGAGTGGGAGAACCTCTTTTTAACCCCTGATGGAGCTAGAACGCACGTAGCAAACATTTTAATTTGGCACAGGTTTATCGACGATATTTTTATGGTGTGGGATGGAACAAAGAATGACCTCGAGCTTTGTATGAAAGACATGGGCGTGAATGACTTCAATCTAAAATTTACAAAAGTGTGTAGTGAAACCACAATCACCTTTTTAGATGTCACCATCTCAAAAACAGAGGATGGACGCCTATCAAGTAATCTCTTCCGCAAAGAAACTGCCGGAAACACCATACTACAAGCAGATAGTTTCCATCCAATACCACTAATTCGGTCGATACCATATTCCCAATATCTCCGTTTAAGAAGAAATTGCTCGGAAGAAACAGCTTTCCTAGGGGAGGCAGAAAAACTAAAAGAGAGGCTTCTACAACGAGGATATTCTCTAACATGCCTCAAGAAGGCGTTTAAAAGAGCCAAAAGCCAATCCAGAGCGAACATTCTCTTTCGCAAAAAAGAGGTATCACATGACCAAAAGAACTCAAGGACACCAATAAGGATAATTACAACATACAACAAACAGTACAAATCAATTAAGAAAATAATTGAAAAAAACTGGCATGTCCTGCAAATCGACCCTATTATGGGTCAATTCGTCTCTGATCGACCACTTATCACATACAGGAGAACTAGGTCTGTAAAAGACATACTAGTCACGAGTGAATATACAGGGGCCTTTAGGGGGGATCCTTGTAAGCGGTGGGGCACGTTCACCTGCGGCGGATGCCCGCAATGTCAATACCTAAATATCAGTAAGACTACACACCTCCCAAATGGTCAATCATATAAACCAAAACATTTTGCAAATTGCAGTACCGCCGGAATTGTATACCTTATGACCTGTTCATGCGGGTGTTTCTACGTGGGAAAAACGAAACTGGAATGGAAAAAAAGAATAAGCAGGCATGTGCATAGTATGAAAATTGCCAATGCTGACCTTCCCCTTGGAAGACATACAAGAGATGTGCACCAGGGGGTTTTTCCTAAAATCACCTTCCTGGCGCTTGATAGAATTCATCCGAACCCAAGAGGTGGGGATTGGGACAAACTATTACTACAGCGAGAAACTCGCTGGATAGTGGCCTTGAATGCCACCTCTCCCCCGGGTTTGAACAACAACATCAGTTATAGACCCTTCCTTGAGGGATATAAATCGGGTGTATGGGAGGGGGAGGGTTAATCAACATACCAACCTCTCCACCGAACCTACGAGATATAAAATGTCAACTGCCCCCTTATCTTCCTTTTTCTTTTGTCCCCACTATCCTATTCTATCCTACTCCAGCACGAAACATTTAGACGTATTAAATGTTTAATTACTGCCTAATCTAATTAATGGTGTGTTTCCTGATTATGTCGATATAAATGTGAAAGAGGACATTGTTTTTATATATACTTATCCATCGGGATATCCACTGCACCGATCTTTTATTATGCTTAATTTTCAGCTGATTTACCTTGATGGAACAGAAAGTGCAAATCACTTTCATATTCACTTGTATACTATCCGTATTTTTCCTTCTTATATAACTATATGATCAACTGACCTTTACTTGTTAAACTTGATTTGTGGCTAGAGATTTGTGCGTTATGGCTCCTCTTGTTCACCCTGCATTTCGATTCCTTCTGTTCTCTTTTGTCTATCTATTACTCTCCTTTTCTCCTCTTACTTTATTATTTTCAATATATATCTTTTCCTTTTTTATATATTTTCCCATCCATTTTTATTTCATTATTATTTTTCTTTTCTTCTCTTTCTTTTTCTTTGTCTTTTTCTTCAACTATTCTTCCTATCTCACCCACAGCTGTTCACATTTAAATCTTGAAATCTCTACCCCGGACTCGGGGTGTCATATAGTTTTTTTGCCATTTGGCACTCGGCTTACTCTAATAATGGTGGACACTCTGTCCATGCGAGGATCGGTACAGTGTATTTAATACTGTATTCCCCGCCGTGCCTGAATCGTTGGGATACGCCGGGCGCGACATCCCCAAACAGGGGGATGTGGCCACGCTCGTCAGAGGGCTTCCCTGCCTCAAGCGAGGTGACGCGGCTCTGCCGGGTCACGTGGCATTGGCATCAGCGCCGTCGACATGGTAACGCGGCCGGGCTTGCTAGAAGGCTTCCCCGCTGTTCATGGTGTGACGCGAGGCGCAGGGTCACATGGCCCGTGACGCCAGCGCCATCACCATAGTTACACAACAATGCTGGAAAGAAGGCACTCCTCCCCATAGAGGGGCGGATTGCCATGCCCACTAGCCCCATCCCGCCCCCTCCAGCAGAACGATTGCAAACAGCAGATGGCAATCCCATCTGATCAGAATCCCTGGGAGGGGCCGAGCTACACGGCCCTCCCAGGTCATGTCCACCCTATAAATAGAGCCAACATATGACCAGTTCTCCCAGCACCCTGCGAGCTGAAGGGAGTAACGCTGGTATTACAATACCCCAATCACGGTGAGTGCCTGTTCTACCTTATATTCAAACAAGCCTTTTTGTAACCAACCTAACCCCACTCTAGCATGTACCTCTCCTTACCATGCATGCCTCAGTTTCTATCTATATACGTCTGCTCCACAGGCATTCGGCACCAGGTTCCTCTCTACATATAGAGCTCGGGATTCCCCCTAGCAACTCTAAGAGGATCGTCCGCATTGGACTCAGTAAACCCCCTGACCTGCTGCACTTTTGCCCTAACAAGCCCTACATTTGGGTAATTATTGTTTCTATCATGAATATGAGCAGTATGACCAAGGATTTATGCATTGGATCATTTGTCATGTTTTTATTTTTTCTCTCTTTTCCCTTTCTTTTTCTTTTTTCTTTTTTCTTTTTTCCTCTTTCTCCGTTTTCTCCCTTCTTCTTTCCCCCCTTCTCTTCTTTTCTCTTTCTTTCTTTCTTTCCTTACCCTTTTTTCTTTCTCTTTCTTTTCTCTTTTTTTCTTCTCTTTTTTTCTTTTTTCTCTCCTTTTTCTCTTATTTCTTTTCTCTCTTTTCTTTTTCTACTTCCTATATCCTTAAATTTCAATAGGATACCGTGTGTTTGGGATCAATCGGAGCCATCCCTCCCCTTTCTCTTTTCTTACTTATGAGACCCCATAAGTCGGCCCTGGGGATTTCCTAAACCGACAAGTTGAGGGTCAATTTTCAAACCCTGGTTCACCACAAACGGTATGTTGATCATATACATTATAGTAGAGGTATCTCTAACAACCACTTAAAATATGGATCCATATACACCTGATGATATGATATAATATAATGATGTGTGTTTTATTTTTAGAGAGAGAAAAACAGCTTGTAATCACACACTCCTGTGGCCCCTGATGAAGGTCTGTTGCTCCATCAATAGACCAGAAACGCGTCGGGCATTTCTCCACTACTCTCTACAGAGTGTTTTTAATCTAATTGTACTGTATCTTCACGAGGTTTTATTTGAGTACTTTCTTGTTGTTTCCTATTTTCTCCTGGGTCCACACATGGGACGTGTGCCCCAGGTGTCACTTTATCACTACTTCTCATATGTTTTTTATTCTTATTATACATAATTTCTGACTGTTCCAGAAGATTTCTGTAATCCAACATCCAGAATTACTCTGTAATTAAGTGTTTACCCATCTTGGTGCAAATATCTAATAAATTAAAATTTTATATATACATTGGAGTCTGGCCTTTAAAGTCCCATCTGGGGGTAATCGTTTTTCTTTTTTGTTTAAACTACCAGGGATGTGGCCAGTCCCCACTTCCAGGAACATATGAACCCTTCTCCTTCTTTATATATTTGCCTATATGGTATTCTGGGACTTGCAGTTCCAGGTGCCCCACACGATCTGAGCGGGCCTTCCTCCTGTCTTTTCCCTTCCAGGTGACTCTGCATATGCACTTGGACCCCATCTCATGACTCCATTCCGGAATCCCCAAACCACAGGAGAGGAAAACTACAATGCTGCACACATACGTACCCGTGGAGTGGTGGAACGCACATTTGGCATCCTGAAGTCCCGTTTCCGATGCCTGGATAAGTCCGGGGGGACGTGTTGTATTCCCCAAACTTCGTGTGCCAGATCATCGGGGGCATGTTGCATTCTGCACAACTTTGCCGAGAGAAAGGGCCTGGAGATTGACATACGTGATGACCTGACCCCCCAACCAGACATTCCCCCCCTGCCCGAGGATACCCCGTCTGCTGAGGGAACAGCAGTCAGGAGATGCCTTGTGGAACGTATCTTTGCACGTTAAACACACATTCATAATGGCACAAGGAGAATGCACGCATGCACACCACTGTGGTCCCTAGCACACACCCCACATCCTCATCACATTGGATTAGCCCAAGTCCACCGCAGAGTACTTGGGAGCAGCAACGCCACGGCAAAGCTCCAATTATGTTGCTGACCATTCATACCACATTCACACGGCCGAGGGTGACACCCCTTTGCCGGCAGGACTGTCACCCCCCCCCCCCCCACATTCACACACCAGTCACACTAATCTGCATGCCTCACCGTGTACATTATTACCAAATAAAAAAAAACTTTTAACCAGAGCACTAAAATAAAAAAAACTCTTAACCAGAGCAATAAAATTAAAAAAAACTCTTAACCAGATCGCTAAAATAAAAAATAAACAAAATTAGTTGCCCTGGCTGCTGCCACGCCCACGGCCCCGCAACTGCCTGGTTGACGGTGGGGGGGGACATCAGGTGGAGGAGCATCCACCATGGCTGGAGGCCTGTCCTCTAACGCCACGGCAATACGGCTCAGAAGGCTGTTTGTCTCTGACTGCACCTGCACAATGGCAGCTGTGTGGCCCTGGACGGCCCCCGACAGGGTCCGCACCTCTGCAACAAGGGTAGCCGTTGTGGCCTGCAGCTCCCCCAAGCAGGTGATGACAGCTGCTGTATTGCCGGCCACATCATGCAGACCATCATTGATGTGTCCCCTGGAGTCCAGGCTGTCGGCCACTCTTCTTATGTCCTGAGCCATCTCACCTATATGGTGGGTCTGTGAGTCCTGGGCAGAGGTCAGGTTTACTGGCAGGTAGTCTGGAACCCCCCTGGTCTTCCTGGTTGCTTTCCTGCGGCTTAAGGCCTGGCATAGGGGGAGGGACTTGAGGGACTTGAGGGAGTGGGTGGGTTGGGGATGGAGCCAGAGGGATTTGAGGGAGTGGGTGTGTTGGGGATGGAGCCAGAGGGATTTGAGGGAGTGGGTGTGTTGGGGATGGAGCCAGAGGAACTAGAGGATTGGAGGCTTGACGGCCGGGAAGGACCAGCCGAGATAGATGACTCCTCGAGATAGAGGGACACCTCCTCACCCAGATGTTCAGCAACATCCTGAATGACCTTATCACTGGAGGTCTGGCCACCACTCCCCTCCACCAATGCCTCTTGGCTTCCCAGGGGGTCAGGGGCAGAATCATCAGGGGATGGTGTGGGATGGGCAGGGGCACCAGATGGCCCAGCTCCCTCCTGGACATCTGCGAATGACACAAAACATTCACATGTTGGTGGACCCACACACTTGTCACATATTCCCTTCCCCCCCTCACATGCTACACACCAGATAGTAGAAAAAACACACTTACCTGTCCTCAACTGAGTCATAGCCCTGCACTCCCTCCACTTGCACCCTGGTAAGGCAGCGGGCAACCACCTGCTTGTCAGGAGTCAGACAGACCCTAGAGGCAGGTCCACCACCAGTGCCCCTGGCATGCCTCGTCATAAGGGCCATTTTCTCCTTCAACCTCCTGCGAAGATCGTTCATCTTCTTGGAGATGTGTTTGGGCCTCCTCGCCTCATTGCCCACGGCATTAACTTGGTTGGTGATCCTCTGAAGAGTCTCGTCCCTTCTGCCCTTACTGGTGTCCTTGCTACGTGCCCCATAGAGGCGATCGTAGTACCTCTCCATGGCAGCAATGATAATGCCCTTCTCCTCTGGGCAGACGTTTTTTTTTCTGGTCCCAGAACGCCAGGCAGACATGTCCACAATAAGATCGCAAAAGTATACTAACCAAACCAAAACAGTGGGCCGGCGTAACTCAGGATTAACGCCAGGCGTAGTTGTGAGCATGCGCAGAGGGGCGCGGGACATGCGATCACGTGGCGGTGCATGCGCCGGTTTTTCGGCCAATTATTTGCATGGGGTCCATTAAATGGATCACGCCCACTTCCTTCCTACTTTAAATTACACCGTCTTTTACGCTACGCTGGCGCAAAAATACACGCTTCTGATTAGAGAATACGGAACTTGCCTCTCTGAGTTACGTCGGCGTAACACATCTGAGATACGCTACGCCGGCATAAAGATGCGCCGATCTACGAGAATCTGGGCCTATGTTTATTGGGCCTCTTGTCTGATGCAGATGTGGACAAATATCAAGCAATATTTATATGTGAGACCCTGCTAATAGCACGTAAAGTTGTTGCCAAGGTGTGGATGCAGGCATTACCCCCCCACACTTCAGAGTTGGAAAAGGGAAGTAAATGATACCCTTCCATATAAGAAGATTATATATACCCATAGAGGTTGCCCGCACAAATTCTCTAAAGTTTGGGATAGATGGCTGGAGGATGGTGAAATGTGCAATTAAATAGCCGACACCTCAGTGTTCAGGATATTTAGGGAACTGACCAATGTACGCTTGTTATAACCTTTTTGTTTGCACATTGCCTTTTATTGTTTATTACAATTATGTTGTATGTAAATCTGTATAACATGTTTGCATCTCAAAAAAGTTGGATTGTACTGATAAAAAAAAATCTACATAAAAGTATAAAAAAGATTTTGATTGACCCTCTCAGCTACTCCACCCCCTTAATTGCCTTGACCCCACTGCAATTACCCGAAATGACAAAAAGAGAATTGCACCAAATTTTTAGTGAAGCAAAATGGGAGCTTCACTAATGCCTAGTAAATTGGTTCCAGTGCATTTGTATTGTGTTGCATTTTCCAAATGTGTACCATGAAATTTTCCATGCATTAAAGTGACTTATAATTATTATGATTACCAAGGGCTTTATGGATTTTGACAAACAATTAATGGACTATAAAGAAGTTTTATGTTCATAACATAAAAAAAAAATGCCTCTGAATTCATAATTATAAAGACCTGGTCTACTAATAGTAGTAAATCAGATGTATTAGGGGGGGTGAGACTGTCAAATATATACTGTATTTGTTTTTTCCTCAATCTAAAATCCACAATATGTTTTAGTTATGCTCATTTAGTTGTATCCTCTCACTGAATATTTGTCAGTTTTAATTTCTTTCTGAATTTGAAGATTAAATATAATAGATTTATAAAGACCAACACAGTTCAGTGTATTATTAAGATTTTTAGAGGAAAAAAATATATATATATATTTGGGTATTACCTGATAAAGTAAGGACCATTGTTCTTTTGAGATAGTATTTTTTCCTAAATATAAAACCTGAAAATGAATATAACACCATTATGGCAAACCAGTTGACTATCCAAAACATGAAGCATATAACTCTCATTGTAGTTAGGTAGAAACAATGTAGTTCAGCTTTCACAATTTTGTTTTAAATGTAAATTTCAAATTACCTTTCTATATTGATATATTCAAATGTATCTATAGTAATTCTAAAAAAAAAAAACAATATGCTGTGAATTGGTGACATGACATAAAGGTAAAATGATTTTGAGAAGACCAATATTTGCTTTTGTGCTGGAATGATGCATTGATTATTTTAGTGATAATTTGCTTCTCAGTGATATGTCATGTTTAAATATGTGTCTTATAAATGTTGAGATAATATAATTAGACCAACTAGTGGGCACTAATCTATATACATAAGTTCAATACCTTACTGGAATTCCTTCAGTTATAGTTACACTGCCTGGAAGCATTATCAACAAATATTTTATAATGTAATTTATTTCAACCTTCCTTCACAATGAATTAAACTAATAAAGAAATTGATTTCTAAGTGGGAATACATATAAAAAAAGATATGTGTGTTCCACAAATATGAATGAACAGGCAATATTGACATGTTATTGGTAGTTGGTGCCATTGTTTTACTTAAAACTAAAGATCAATAATGAGCCCTAATAAAGGTTGGTTTTATTTTACAGATTTCTCTCTTTTTTCACCTACAGATATTACTTGCTCCAACCCTGCCAGTAACATGAACCTGTAAAACAAGCTAGGGACTAATTTAGACAAAAAGCCCAAGGCATGAGGCTTAAGTGTAATTTTCATACATACAAGTCAGCACTGGGCTGATGATATTTGAAGATTCCATATAGTATACACAAAAATAAGTATTATTTTATAATGATCACAGTCTTGTTAATAAGACCATCTCAAAATTTAAATGATTTAAAAAAATAATAGAAACGCAAACACTAATAGAAACGCAAACCTTTTACTGGTTCTCATTATTGGTTACATGGGAAATGTTTCATGATTATTACTACTCCACTATATGGAAGTTGGGAAGCTCAGTGGTTGTTAGACACTTCTTCTATGGAATGGCTATCATTTTGCAAATTTACTAAAAGCCACCGCATTAAATGTGTTGACGTGATGATGATGTTATTTTACAAACAAGGTCAATGATATATTTTCTTACTGAGTCCTCAGATGTGTAAATTACTCATGTGTACCTTGGTATTTGGAAATAATATGTTTCTATAACATTAGTTTGTTTTTTGCATGCTACATCTTTTATGAAACACAAATATCTGTGAAAATGTATTAAAGACCAAACAAAAATACCATACATACATTAGTTAAAATTCATTCATTTTAAAAGGAGGCCATAAACCATTTTCGGAATTCATGAATATTCTTCCTATGACCTTTTTTAAATTTCCAAAGCAATCTATTTTATCTGCCACTCCAAATAAATGGAGATGCAATGAGCCCTTGAAAGAATATACTTTGCTCTTTAGGAAGTCAATATGAAAAGCTGATCGAAATTCATAAGGATCCTAGCCATCACAATGTATCTATGCTCCCTTGGTGGATTTATATGTTATATATTTTGTTAGGTGGCTAATATATCCCATTTAGAAACAATGAACTGGTAAATGGAAAAAATACTAAAGAAGGTTGATCATGTAAAAGATGCTATAGAAATATACACATTTAAGGCATTTTGTTAAATATATGCATGATAGGATAGAATTTTATATTCATTTTTTTTCCCTTTAAGCTATTTCCTGTAAGCTATTTACTTTACGATTGTGGGCTATTTCTGTTTTGTGTATTAAATGTGCAAAATAAAAACAAACACAGCACTTTATTTATCAGATCCTAGAGCCAACATTCGAAGCAGATTTTTATTTGGGAAAATGCTTTCACTTTTTTCTTCTTTTTTTTTTTTTACATTAAATAAGGTGTTTATTGAGTAAAGTTGCATACAAAATCAATCAAGGATTCACGTGCATATATTACAACAGGGTCACACAGTAACAATATGATCATACAGTGCAGATCTTACAGTCGTCATAACTATGACAGTCTCCATACAATGTTTTGCGTCAATCTATGTCCAGAACATTACATAGTACATGCCAGTATAGTAGAGAAACAGTAAGTAATATCAAGTCCAGTGTGGGGGACCACCAATGGGTCCACACTAACTGCAGGTTTCAGTCTCCCACAGCCATCGGTTCCACATTTTATAATATTTAGCCGGGCAGCCTCCATTTATGTACACACATTTCTTGTAAGGTTACATTTATTTCCACTTTCCACTCTGAGAAAGTGGGAGGCAGTGGCCTCATCCATTTCTGGGCTTTAATCTTCCTAGCCGAAAATAACGATTCATGGAGAAAGATTTTGGTATATTTGTCCATGTCTGCAGGGAAAATCCCCAGCAAACATTGTTTAAGGTCCAGTGTAACAGGAGAGCCCATGGTATCGTGAAGGAACATTACTATTTGCTTCCAGAGGTCTTGGATTTTTGGACAGGCCCAGAGGAGATGAAAGAATGTACCCGTCTCTTGGCCACACAACAAACACAGGGTGGGTGTCAGGAAAGGTTCCTCCCGCTGGTGTTACTGCCTGGTATTTGGCGTGCAGTACTGTGGTCCACCACCAGGTGTCTCCTGGCATTCTGGAACTGCCAGGGGAGCTCTCCCCTGGTGGTATTATGTGATCCTTGGGCTGCAGTACTGGCGTCCACCAGCGGGGGGTTCTTGGCAGTGTGGGACCGACATCTCCTGCAATCAGGCGTCACCTGAGCCTGATTGCAGGAGATGTGTATAAATACCTGGCAGTGACAATCAGACCTTGCCTTGATATCTTTCTTGCGCCCTAAACCTGAAACCTGTACCTGGAATCCTGGAATCCTGTTATCCTGTACCCTGTGCTCTGTACCTACACCTGTTCCCCCTGTGATCCATCCATCCCCTCCTTGTCCTGTTTGTGCTCCCTTTCCCCAGCTGCTGACCTACCGTTGACGATCCTGGCCTGGCCCTGTTGTGATTCCGGTTTGTCCCTATTACTTGTACATTTTAGTCTATTACTATTATTATTTGTGGTTTCTGTATGTGTTGGTTGGAGTGTTTTTGGAGGTTGTTATTTTAATATATTATTTCACTATCCTTAATAGATCATATTTTCACTTAAAACACGTCTGGGTCCCCTCTGTTGCAGTCCACACAATTCTGATCACATCTGATTCATTATAGTGGGCTGATTGCGTTTGTATCTAGCCACACGTATTGGGGTCAGGTATGCCCTGTAAATTATGTAGATTTGAGTCAGCCGATCCTGAGAGTCTAGGGGACACTGTTTTACAAGTCTCCAAGGCCTCCTCCCACTCCTCATCCTCCAGTATCCCCACCTCCCTTTCCCAACGGGGTTTTAAAGCAAATGCTACTTTGCTGGATACAGGAGTGGACAGCATGTTATAGAATGTGGATATCAATCTTCTGGGATCCTTGCTCTTGACTATGGCCATAATCGGGTGTGGGGTTGGTTGTGGATAGGTGTGTGAAAATTGCACTTGGGCCGCATGTCTAATCTGAAAAAAACTGAAAAACATACGATTATGGAGTGTGAATTCTTCTTTGAGTGTTTGATAGGTTTTTAAGGGCCAGATTCACGTAGAATTGCGGCCGTGTAACGTAACCCGTTTACGTTACACTGCCGCAAGTTTTCAGTGTAAGCGCCCGATCCACAAAGCACTTACATGTAAACTTGCCAATTCAAATGGGGCGGGTACCATTTAAATTAGGCGCGCTCCCGCGCCGGACATACTGTGCATGCTCCGTTCGCAATTTTCCTGATGTGCTTTGCGCGAACTTACGGCGGCCCGACGTGTTTGTGAATCGCGACGTGCGTAATGTACTTACGCCGAAAAAAAAAAAAAAATCAAAAGCGACGCGGGAACGACGGGCATACTTTAACATGGTGGAGTAATTTTACACCATGTTAATAGCACCCCTAACTTTGCGACGGGAAACTAAGACTTGCGCCGACGTAACGACGGGAAAAACCTTTGTGGATCGCCGTAACTGCTAATTTGCATACCCGACGCTGGAATACGACGCAAACTCCACCCAGCGGCGGCCGAGGTACTGCATCCTAAGATCCAACGGTGTAAGTCAATTTCACCTGTCGGATCTTAGGGCTATCTATGCGGAACTGATTCTATGAATCAGTCGCATAGATACTCTGAGAGATACGACGGCGTATCAGAGATACGTCATCGTATCTCTTCTGTGAATCTGGCCCAGATTCTTTCCACCAGAGAGTAAGTGGTGTAAGTAATAGACACCCTGTGTGGCCCACAGCTCAGAGCCCTGAGCATGAAGGAACTCTTCCAAACCCCTGTTGTGCCAGAGCTGCGTGTAATCATTGTACCGAGATATCCCCAGTTTGGTAGACGCAAGATCCCAAATGTGTTTGTATTGGCCTAACAGGGACTTTGTTTCCCCTGCTGACACAGCACACCCAGAACCCGCCGAGATTGCGTATAACGCGTCTCCAGTAAGTTGAGCACTCCGTGGGCAGAGCAGAAGCAGGAATCTCCGACTGTCAGTTTTATCAATATTAAACAACTGGGACAGTTGTGAGGCTATATAATATAGGTTGAAATCGGGCAGGGCCATGCCCCCCATGTCCGTTGGATTTTTTTAGTGCCTGCCAAGCAAGTTTATGCCTGCCCGTCCCCCAGACAAATGGCTTGAGGAGAGCTTCAAGCGATTTAAAGTATTTTAGGGGGAGGTATATCTTGGTGTGCCATAGGACATACAGGATTTTGGGAAGAAGGACCATTTTGACCAAGTTTATGTGGCCCCACACACCCAGTGGCAAACGGGCCCAGACCCGGATTTTAGTTCTGACCATTGAAAATAGGGGTTCTATATTGAGTGCGAATTAATCAGCCGGGTTCCTAGAAATGTGTACCCCCATATACTATTATATAATAATGTCTGCCCATTAAAGTGGCATTCTTGTTTGAGGCTCGGGTGGCGGGAAGCTATCAATCGGTAGGATCTGCGATTTCCCCCAGTTGATCTTGAGCCCGGAAAAAATTCCGAACTGTTCGATCGCCTGGAGTGCTGCTCGAAGGGAAGGACCCGAATCAGCGATATATATTAGTGTATCGTCTGCATACATGTTAATTTTTTCTATTAAGGGACCTGACTGCAATCCCTCAATCTCTGGATTTGTGCGAATGGACACCGCCAAGGGCTCTGCCGCTAGGGCGTATAAGAGTGGGGAGAGCGGACAGCCTTGTCTCGTACCTCTACTTAGGGTAAACACCGAGGACGGTCAACCATTCGCCACCACTCTGGCCGTGGGAGCCTGATATAAGAGGCTAACCCATTTGTGGAACTGAGGGCCGAAGCCATAGATCTCTAGGCAGCGCCATAAATACCTCCATTCCACAGAGTCAAATGCCTTAGCCGTGTCCAGCGTCACAACCACCTGGGAGCCTACATTGTCATGCATGGCCTGTAAGTTAATGTAGAGCCTGGGCAGGTTGAAAGCAGTATTACGGCCAGGCATGAACCCTGCTTGATCTGTATGTATCAAGGATAGGATAGCTTGATTGAGCCTATTCGCTAGTATCTTGGCAAGAACTTTAACATCTACCTGTAAAAGGGAGATAGGACTCCGGATACCCTGGGTCTTTTCCTGGCTTAGGGATAAGAACAATGGTCGCTTCCCTCATACGGGAGGGGAGCCTGGAATAGATTTAGGATAGATTTAGTTCCCTGTCGGGACCACTGGGTCAAAGATAAATCTGGTGATAGATGATGAAGAGATTCAATTGGGAGTGCGATCAGTGGGGTGTTAGGGTTGACGCAACTATTGTGGGTCAACCTTTTCCATGCATTAGCCAAGTTTATCATGGTGGGGGATAATGCCAACTGTATTTTTGATCCTAAGTGGGTGCATCAACCACCATTTTAAATGAGGGAGCAGTAGTGACAGACTTTCTACTTTACTCCAAAGCTTACCAGGTTAAGGATAGAACCATTCGGTAAGTTGGTCTAACACTGATGCTATGTAGTAATCTTCAAAGTCAATGGTCCCCGAACCACCCACTGATTTGTGTTTCATGAGTTTCAAATGTGTGAAAGGTTTAGACCCTTTCCATATACATTTGTTAAATAAAGTTTGGAGAGATTTGAAAAAGTACTTGGATATGGGGATAGGAAGAATCCTGAATAAGTAAAGGATTTGTGGCAGATGAAGCATTTTTTTGATTAATTATGGATTGGGTTTCTGTTCGCAGCTTGGTAAGGAGAGGTTTAACCTCTTCCCACCCGCCTGTCGTCTTTTTGTGGCCACAAGGAGGCTCTCAAATGCTGGGAGGCCATCAATATACAGCCTCCCACCGCTGGGGGGCATGTGCGTGCCGCCGGTGGCACACGTGCGCCCACCGCGTCACTCAGGTGCCGATGCGCATGTCTGGTGGCCGCGATGTCCGCCAGGCACCTGTGTTCGGCAGTCACAGAGACAGGGGCGTGGATCTCTGTGTGTAAACACAGAGATCCACGTCCTGTTAGGGAGAGGAGGCCGATGGTGTGTCCCTTGTATATAGGGACAACCATTGGTCACCTCCCCCAGTCAGTCCCCTCCCCCCACAGTAAGAATCACTCCCAGGATACACATTTAACCCCTACCTCTCCACCTATTGTTAACTCCTTCCCTGCCAGTCACATTTATACAGTAATCAGTGCATATTTATAGCACTGTTCGCTGTATAAATGTGAATGGTCCCAAAAATGTGTCAAAAGTGTCCGATGTGTCCGCCGTAATATCACAGTCCTGACAAAAATCGCAGATCACCGCCAATACTAGTAAAAAAAAAAAAAAAAAAAAAAAGGTCATAATTCAATACCCTATTTTGCAGGTGCTATAAAATTTGCGCAAACCAATCACTATACACTTATTGCGATTTTTTTTTTACCAAAAATATGTAGAAGTATGTGCATAGGCTTAAACTGAGAGGAAAAAAAGGACGTCAATTTTGTTTGGGAGCCACGTTGCATGGCCGTGCAATTGTCAGTTAAAGCGACGCAGTGCTGAAAGCTGAAATTTCACCTGGACAGGAAGGGGGTATACGTGCTCAGTTAGCAAGTGGTTAACCACTTAAGGACCGCCTCCTGCACATATACGTCGGCAGAATGGCACGGCTGGGTACAAGTACGTACAGGTACGTCCTCTTTAAGTGCCCAGCCGTGGGTCGCGGGTGCGTGCCCCGGCGCACACCTGCGACCCGGTCCGAAGCTGCGTGACCATGACCCGCGGACCCGATCGCCGCTGGAGTCCCGCGATCGGTCCCCCGAGCTGAAGAATGGGGAGAGCTGTGTGTAAACACAGCTTCCCTGTTCTTCACTGTGGCGCCGTCATCCATCGTGTGTTCCCTTATATAGGGAATCACAATAAATGACGTCACACCTACAGCCACACCCCCCTACAGTTAGAAACACAGATGAGGTCACACATAACCCCTTCAGCGCCCCCTTGTGGTTAACTCCCAAACTGCAATTGTCATTTTCACAGTAAACAATGCATTTTAAATGCATTTTTTGCTGTGAAAATGACAATGGTCCCAAAAATGTGTCAAAATTGTCCGAAGTGTCCGCCATAATGTCGCAGTCATGAAAAAAATCACTGATCGCCGCCATTAGTAGTAAAAAAATAAAAAATAAAAATGCAATAAAACTATCCCCTATTTTGTAAACGCTATAAATTTTGCGCAAACCAACCGATAAACGCTTATTGCGATTTTTTTTTACCAAAATAGGTAGAAGAATACATATCGGCCTAAACTGAGGACAATTTTTTTTTATATATATATTTTTGGGGGATATTTATTATAGCAAAAAGTAAAAAATATTGTTTTTTTTTCTAAATTGTCGCTCTATTTTTGTTTATAGCACAAAAAATAAAAACCACAGAGGTTATCAAATACCACCAAAAGAAAGCTCTATTTGTGGGGAAAAAAGGGCGCCAATTTTGTTTGGCAGCCACGTCGCACGACCGCGCAATTGTTAGTTAAAGCAACGCAGTGCCAAATCGCAAAAACTGGCCAGGTCCTTTAGCTGCCTAAAGGTCCGGGTCTTAAGTGGTTAAAGTTAACAAGGAGGAAGTGTTTGGCTGATCGTTTAAGATGGACCCCAAGATAGAAAATGCTTTTGTCTGGTCAGGCAAAAGGGTATTGGACCTGTAGCAAGTTTTTCGTCGTGGTGTCTAGCTTAAGATCTAGAATGTGCGATTTGGTCGTGTTCAGTTTATAGTATTAGATCTTTCCGAACCAATCTAGCGTTTTTTGAACTTTTGCCAGGGAAGAGGCTGGGTTAGTTAGGATAAGGATTTTTGTGAGAGAGTACCACTCACTAGTTTGATTTTAGGTAAGGCGTGTGTCCGCCATTTAGGAGTTAATCTGGTTGCCAATAAGGATCCCACCTTATCTCTTTAATGATAAAAGTGAGCACCACTCCAGCGTAAGCTTTTTCCTGCAACAGCAGTAAGAGCTACGTTTAAAGCTGTGCACACAGCGTCTCTCCATGTATATGGAAGTGGGGTCTCGTTTATGTTTTGTTAAGAAGCAAAACATTTTTTTTAAATGTCCCTATATCTGCCTTTCATGCTTTTCATAACCTCAATTTCATTTGAATTAGCTTTCCTCTAATGGTAGCCTTATGGGCTGCCCACAATGTAGTTGGGGAAATATGTTCGCTACATCATTCAGAAGGAAGTATACTTGAATAATTTTTTCTATTTCAAGGGCATGGGTCGGGTTACTAAGGATCAAAGCATTCAGTCTCTAGTTGACACCCCTTTTTTCCAGATGTCTACTAACTCATGTTGGTAGATCTGTCTAGCTACATTAAGGCTCTGTTTGGTGGGACAGATAAGTTCCTTACCTAAGGGGTGAGTTTTATTCAGCCCTGTATTAAAGGCTATATTGGAATCTCCTCCGTATATATGACAGTGCCTTCAGTCAGTGGGTTTAGAATAAGAAATAGTTACAGGAGAAAAATATAGCTACCACTTTTGTTTTTGTGTCTGCATTGGCAAGATGGAATTTAGGGAATTTGAGATGGATGTATGAGGGGTATAGGTGTGAGGAAAGTGTGTTTCCTGGAGAAACAATATATACTTTTTTTGACCGTGATAATACTGGAAGATCTTTTGACGTTTAACTGGCGAGTTCATTCCTTGGACATTGTGCGATGCAATGCGAAAGGAAGGGTTTGGTGTGGTAAGATCAACCATGGAGCAGTCCAGTAGAAAATGCCAATGAGTACCAGTCACTTACCCCTAAATCGACGAGAGTTCCAGAAATTGGTAGTATGAGACAGTTCATTCTGTGGTCATCAGCAAACCAGGAGAGGTGCAAGCTCAAATGGTTCACTGGGAGAAAATAAAAGTTAGTGGGGAGGAGGTGCACCCCCCTGTAGTAAACTAGTGTAAGATGCAAAAGCAAAGGCATCATCACCAACGCCTGCAAAGTAAAAACATTAAGCGTAGGCTTAGGTGAGGCAAATGCATGGTGTGAGAGGGAGTATGGGGTGAGAACCTGTTAACCGGTTCCCGACCGGCTCCTGCACATATATGTTGGCAGAATGGCATGGCTGGGCAAAGTAACGTGTATATATACATCACTTTGAAATTCCCACTGCGCGGGTGCGTGCGCACCACCGCTGCTGCTCGCACGCCCTGGGCGCGAGCTCCATGACCAGTGTCTGCACATGCTCCCGACGCAAATTTCCCGACGTGCTTTGCGCGAAGTTACGACGCGCCGACGTTTTGTGAATCGCGACGGGTAAAAAAGACTTGCGCCGGGAAAAAAAAAATATTTAAAAAAAATTTGAAAGCGACGCGGGAAAGACAGATATACTTTTACATGGTGTACTAAGTTTACACTTTGTAAAAGCAGCCCTATCTTTGCGACGGCAAACTAACACTTGCGACGTAACGACGGGAAAAAATTTTGTGGATCGCCCTAACTGCTAATTTGCATAACCAACGCTGGTTTATGACGCAAAATCCCCCCAGCGGCGGCCGCGGTACTGCATCCTAAGATCCGACAGTGTAAAACTATTACACCTGTCGGATCTTAGGGATATCTATGCGTAACTGATTCTATGAATCAGTCGCATAGATAGAAACAGGGATACGACGGCGTAACAGCAGGTACGCCGTCGTATCCCTTTTGTGAATCTGGCCCACTGTCACTGATCATCTGTTCCTTCTTATTAGGAACAGCAATCAGTGACATGTCACTCATAGCCATGCCCCCTAACAGAAGCACTCCCTAGGTTACACTTAACCCCTTCAGCACCACCTAGTGGTTAACCCCTTCACTGCCAGTGTAATTTTCGCAGTAAACAGTGCATATTTATAGCACTGATCGATGTAAAAATGACAATGGTCCCAAAAATGTGTCAAAGGTATCCGATGTGTCCGCCATAAAGTCGCAGTCATGATAAAAATCGCTGATTGCCGCTATTACCAGTCTAAAAAATGCCATAAAACTTTCCCCTATCTTGTAGACGCTATAACTTTTGCGCAAACCAATCAATATACGCTTATTGCAAATTTACCAAAAATATATAGAAGAATATGTATTGGCCATACACTGTGGAAACATTTTTTTTTTTTTTTTTAGAGATGTTTTGGGGATATTTATTATAGCAAAAAGTAAAATATATTGCATTTTTTTCTAAATTGTCGCTCTATTTTTGTTCATAGCGCAAAAAAAAAACTGCACAGGTGATCAAATACCACCAAAAAATCTCTATTTGTGGGAAAAAAAGGACGTCAATTTTGTCTGGGAGCCACATTGCACGTGCAATTGTCAGTTAAAACGACGCAGTGCCGAATCGCAAAAAATGTTCTGGTCTTTGGTCAGCCAAATGGTCCAGGGCTGAATCGGTTAAAGTCCATTGAGTATAGGTACTATACGTATGTTGGCTGTGTAACAAACTAGCTAAAACCCAAAGGGAGTGGGAGAGGTGCTGTCCAGATGAGTTCTGCAGGCACTGTTGGTGAGTCCATGGGCCACTAGTACTGTATATAGCTATGAAGGAAAAGACCATTCAGTATTTCATAGCTGAAATCAAGCAGTTGCAAGCCTGGGAGGAAACTTTTGGGTCAGGTCCGCTATAAGGATTGTAGGGTAGGTTGTTACCATGGAGATAAAGTTGTTTCACCAGTATATGAGGAGAAGACCTTAAAGGGTTATGAAAGGTGTTCACTCTAAGAAATTGAGAGGTATCCCAGTGAGTTTGTAGAAACCAAGTATTAGTCAGCATAGGTATCAAAGGGTCTTTAGGGACCCAGCCCAAACAAAAGGAGGGTAGAAGGGGGTAGACCTTCCTTAGCCTTTTTGAGTTTGGATTTTTGCCAAAGTGGGGTAAGTGGGCTAACTGGGGGGGGGGGGTTGCTTAGTAGAGCTGAAAGAAGAAGTCTGCAACGGAGAAGGAGGGTTATTATATTGGATATTATGCCTAGCTTCTGTTCTCTTCTTCAGGAACGATGGAGAATCTGAATGGCTTGTTATTGATCTCAAATTTAAGACTGAAGGGAAAAAACACAAGTATTTAATAATCTTCAGAGTCAGTGCCACCAGTAGGGGTCTGAGTGCTTGTCTCTTCTGGATTGTGGTGGGATAGATGTCAGAAAAAAAGGCCCTTTTTATGACTTCTTCTTTAACCACATAGAAGTGAGGCTTAACAAAAAAGTATCGGGGGAGACCGTCTGATCGGGGACGACCCAGGGCCCTATGGACTCAAGTTCAAGTCTGTAAGAGCGAATGTCAGGGATAAGTTCCTTGATGAGTGTACTAACTGCTGCAGGCATATCCGTGACAGATTTGGGTAAACCCCTGATTCTAAAATTCTAAAACACTTGTTCACAAGGTCATCGATTTTGGCCATGCCAACATCCAGTTGGTTGTAAAGGCCCTGGATATGGTCTGTGTTCTGGTTTTCTCAGGCTATTGTGGCATCCATTTTATTTTCTATGGTTTCAATGCGGGAGCCCAGGGATTGTAAATCCATTTTAATGTAAGAGGTTATTTTAGCAGCTGTTTGGGATAAGCCCCTGTCCAGCATCTCTGCAAACTTGGTGAAAATAAAATATATGTCCGTGGGAGTGGAGCTGTCTCATGCCAAAAAGGGGATGACTAGGTCTTGGTGAGATGTCTGTCATTGGTAACGTAAGTTCATCAAGGGTCTGATTAATGAGGGACTCCATGAAAGCTGGTGAGGTTGAGCCCCTGAGCAGTGTGGTGCTGGGAGTTTCTCCACATACCTCTGCTCTCTGTGTGTCCCACCAGGATAGATGAGCAGGGATCCCTGGATGTTCCGCCTCATGGAGCGGCTGTTTCCCTGCCATCTCGGTATTGCATCAAACTGTGCTGGAAAACTGCACTGGGTTGTCCCCGCAGACATAAATGTGGCCCAGAGGATGTTCCCACTGACTGGCTCTCATGCTGGGGGGAGTCGCGTAATACCATTCTCGACAGGGAGTGCTGAATGTCCGTAGCGGGACAGAGCTCTGTGATTAAGTGGCCATCTTCCAGAGCCCCACACATGCTCCCTGAGGTTTGACTTACTTTGATTAAAGGAGTTGTAAATGAAAACATTTTTTCACCTTAACCAGTTCCCGACGGCTGTACGACTTTGTACGGCCGCCGGGTGGCTCTGAATCTCTGGGAGGCCGTGTTTTTACGGCCGCCCCTTTCCTCGTTCCCCGCGCGCGCTCCCGAGCGCGCATCGGGGAACTGCTGTACTGGCCGTGTCCCTTGGACACAGCCAATTACAGATCGTGGTAAATAGCCAATCACAGCGGCTATTTACAGCGCGATTCTGTGGCCAATGAGAGATGATCTCAAATGTAAACATATGAGATCATCTCTCATTGCCGGCTCTCCCTCCTCACACAGACAGCGCGTGTGAGGAGAGAGAGCAATCTGTGAGTGAAAAAGTACAAATGTATAAAAAAAACAGTACCCAATCAGTGCCCAGTGATACCAGTGTCCATCTGTGCCACCAGTATCCACCTGTGCCACCAGTGCCCAGTTCCCACCTGTGCCCAGTGCCCACCTGTGCCAAGTGCCCACCTGTGCCAAGTGCCCACCTGTGCCAAGTGCCCACCTGCCACATCAGTACCCAATCAGTGTCCAGTGATACCTGTGCCACCAGTGTCCACCTGTGCCACCAGTGCCCACCTGTGCCCAGTGCCCACCTGTGCCCAGTGCCCACCTGTGCCAAGTGCCCACATGTGCCAAGTGCCCACATGTGCCAAGTGCCCACCTGCCACCTCAGTACTTTTCAGTGCCCACCTGTGCCACCTCATCAGTGCCCACCTGTGCCACCTCATCAGTGCCCACCTGTGCCACCTCATCAGTGCCTACCTGTGCCACCTCATCAGTGCCTACCTGTGCCACCTCATCAGTGCCTACCTGTGCCACCTCATCAGTGCACATCTGTGCCGCCTCATCGGTGCACATCAGTACCCATCTCAGTGCCCACCTGTTTCGCCACATTAGTGCCATCTGTGCCGCCTCATCAGTGCCATCTGTGCCGCCTCATCAGTGCACATCTGTGCAATCAATCAGTGAACATCTGTGCCGCCTCATCAGTGCACATCTGTGCAATCAATCAGTGCACATCTGTGCCGCCTCATCAGTGCACATCTATTCCACCCCATCTCTGCCACCTCAGTACCCATCTCTGCCACCTTAGTACCCATCTCTGCCACCTCAGTACCCATCTCTGCCCATCTGTGCCGCCTCAGTGCACATCTGTGCCACACATCTGTGTGAAGTCGCCAGCAACAATGTCTAAGCGTCTCTATTCCACCGAGCAGGCATTTGCAATTATTGCCGCAAGTGACGAGAGCAACAGGGAGCTCTCGTCTTCCGATTCCCAGCTGGATTCCGATTCGGATGTAGACTACGAGCCAGTCTACAGCAGTGGAACCGATACAGGCTCAGAGGGGGAAGATAATCAGCCCGCCAAAAGAAGGCGCTCTGGTGAGGCAGTGCCATCCACCAGCACCGTCATGCCATCCACCAGCCCCGTCATGCCATCCACCAACCCCGTCATGCCATCCACCAGCCCCGTCATGCCATCCACCAGCCCCGTCGTGCCATCCACCAGCCCCGTCGTGCCATCCACCAGCACCGAAGTGCCATCCACCAGCACTGCAGTACCTCGGCAGCAAAGGCCAAGGACCCATGCAAGCCTTCCCTATGCCCTTCAGTACCCCTTGTGGCTTCCTCCAAATTCCGGAGAAGCCAACATTCCCCCTTTTACTGCCCAGCCAGGAGTCCAGGTGGACACGGACAATTTTTCACCAATACATTTTTTCAATTTATTTTTTACTGAGGAACTGCTTTCTAGCATTGTGGCCCAGTGCAACCTATATGCCCAACAGTTTATCACCAACAATCCCACATCGTCTTATGCCCGTCCCTACAATTGGAGAGATCTAACAGTGAAGGAGTCCAGGATTTTTTTAGGCCTCACCTTTTGTATGGGACTCCCCATTTATCATATGCCCATCTTTTCTGCATCAATGCCCAGAAACCGATATTTCACGATCATGAGGTTCCTCCACTTCAATGATAACACCCAGTGCCTTCCCCGAAATGACCCAAATTTTGACAGGCTTTTCAAAATTCGCCCCTTATTAGATTATTTTTCAGAATTATTCCCCCAAATATAGACCCCGGAACAACACATTTGTGTCGACGAGTCCCTAGTAAAATTTTGTGGCCGACTTAAAATCAAACAGTTTATACCCAGCAAAAGAGCCCGCTATGGGGTGAAGATGTACAAGTTATGTGAACGAGCCACAGGGTACTTGTATTCTATTTTGGTGTACGAAGGGAAGGACACCCAGCTGAATCCCCCCGATTGCCCAGACTACTTGGGATCAAGTGCAAAAGTTGTCTGGCAACTTATCACCCCCCTCCTGGATAAAGGATACCACCTGTACGTGGACAACTTCTATACGTCTCTTCCTCTGTTCCACAACCTGCACCGGAAGAAGACGCCAGCATGTGGCACCGCCAGAAAGAACCGGAAAGGCTTTCCTCAAAGCCTTGTGAATACAAAGCTGAAGAAAGGGGAATCGGCGAGTCTGCGCAACAAGGAGGTTCTGGCAGTGAAGTGGAGGGACAGAAGAGACGTGTACATGTTGTCGTCCATCCACAACGATTCCTTTGTAGAAACCCGCAGAAGGCGTGGCACCACCATCCAAAAGCCCACCTGTATCCGGGACTACAATTCGTTCATGGGGGGAGTCGACTTAAATGATCAAATGATGGAACCATATCTACCCACAAGACGCACGTACCATTGGTACAAGAAAGTAGCTATTTATTTTTTTCATTTGGCCGTCTACAACTCCCATATTATTTACCGCAAATCCACCCAAAACCCCCTACCCTTCCTTGGCTACCTGGAGGAAATTACCACTTCCCTGATATTCCCGAACGACCTGCCCCAACACATCCGATCAGATGTTCTAAGTCGGCTCTCCGAACGGCACTTCCCGGATAAGATCCCTCCCACAGCATCAGGCCGACGAGCTCAAAAAAAATGTAAAGTGTGTGCCAGTGGAGGAGTCAGACGGGACACAGTTTATTATTGTGCAGAGTGTCCTTCACAACCAGGCCTCTGTGTAACTGACTGTTTCAAACGTTACCATACTAAACTAAAGTATTAGTTTAGTATGGTAAACGTAATCCTCCGTTCCTGCCTTCTCACCCCTTATGCCACTGCCTGCTTTGTAACTGACCCGGCTTGTTATTGGACCACGCTTCTGCCTAATGATTTTGCAATACCGCTGCCTGATTTGGAATTGACCCTGGACTGTTTTTCGACCATTCTTCTGCCCAATGAATTTGTAATACCTCTGCCCGATTTGGAATTGACCCTGGACTGTTTTTCGACCATTCTTCTGCCTAACGATTCTGTAATGCCTCTGCCTGATCTGGAACTGACCTCGGACTGTTTGACCATGCCTTTTGCCTGCCTCTTGGACTGATCTTGTACCCTGCTACTGGACTAGTGGGATTCAACACAGGGGTCTCACATATGTGAGGGGCTCCAGAAAAGTTTTTCTAGATGAAGAAAACTATTTTTTTTGTTTTTTCATCCTAGATTAGGGTCTGGTTGCCCGGAGGCTTCAAAGAGATTTGGGTGGGAGAAGCCTCTACCCCTGTCCCCATTCTGTCCTGAACGAGGCCCTCCTTCTGCCTGCTGCCTGTAGGACCTATGCCATCATGCCTTTGCCTGTTGCATGAACTGACCACCTGCAGTATCCCTGCCTGGACAATTGTGTATGCCGTTGCTGACCAAGTCCCTGCCTGCTGCCTGGACCAGTGCTATCCTGCTGTGTAGAAATGCGCTACTATTACCACAGGTAATCTTTTGTTTACGCTTTGCTCAGCATAATGTATTTTGGGGTGTAATTCTTGGTATGTGCATGCTATGTGTCTCTGGAACACCTGACGGTGTTCCTTGCATGTTGGATCTCTATATGTGGTCAGGCTGTGTAGAAGTCTCACACATGGGGTATCGTTTTACTCAGGAGGAGTAGCAGAATGTATTTTGGGGTGTCATTTTTGCTATGTACATGCTATGTGTTGGAAATATCTTATCAATGGACAACTTTGTGTAAAAAATATGCGATTTCATTTTTTTTCCACATATTCCAAAAAATTCAGGAAAAAAATGAACCGTTCAAAAGACTCAATATGCCTCATAGATTAAACGTTGGGGTGTTAGCTTTCCAAAATGGGGTCATTTTGTGGGTAATTCCATTGTCCTGGTGTTCCAGGGCCTTCAAAAGTGTAATAGGTTATCAACTAGTTAGATGTGCAATTTATGCTCCTAAAACCCCTGATGGCGCTCCCTGCATGTTGGGCATCTGTATGTGGCCAGGCAGTGAAAAAGTCTCACACATGGGGTATCGTTTTACTCAGGAGGAGTAGCATAATGTATTTTGGGGTGTCATTTTTGCTATGTACATGCTATGTGTTGGAAATATCTTATCAATGGACAACTTTGTGTAAAACATATGCGATTTCATTTTTTTTCCACATATTTCAAAAAATTCTGGAAAAAAATGAACCGTTCAAAAGACTCATTATGCCTCATAGATTATACGTTGGGGTGTTAGCTTTCCAAAATGGGGTCATTTTGTGGGTAATTCCATTGTCCTGGTGTTCCAGGGCCTTCAAAAGTGTAATAGGTTGTCAACTAGTTAGATGTGCAATTTATGCTCCTAAAACCCCTGATGGCGCTCCCTGCATGTTGGGCATCGGTATGTAGCCAGGCAGTGAAAAAATCTCACACATGGGGTATCGTTTTACTCAGGAGGAGTAGCAGAATGTATTTTGGGGTGTCATTTTTGCTAAGTACATGCTATGTGTTGGAAATATCTTATCAATGGACAACTTTGTGTAAAAAAATGCGTTTTCATTTTTTTTCCACATATTCCAAAAAATTCTGGAAAAAAATGAACCGTTCAAAAGACTCATTATGCCTCATAGATTATACGTTAGGGTGTTAGCTTTCCAAAATGGGGTCATTTTGTGGGTAATTCCATTGTCCTGGTGTTCCAGGGCCTTCTAAATTGTAATAGGTTGTCAACTAGTTAGATGTGCAATTTATGCTCCTAAAACCCCTGATGGCGCTTCCTGCATGTTGGGCATCGGTATGTGGCCAGGCAGTGAAAAAGTCTCACACATGGGGTATCGTTTTACTCAGGAGGAGTAGCAGAATGTATTTTGGGGTGTCATTTGTGGTATGCACATGCCATGTGAGAGAAATAAGCTATTACAATGACACTTTTGAGAATTTTTTTAAATAAAAAATAAAAATCTTAATTTTGCAAAGTGTTTTGGGAAAAAATTACAACTTCAAATAACTCACCATGCCTCTTACTAAATACCTTGGGATGTCTACTTTCCAAAAAGGGGTTATTTGGGGGGCATTTGTACTTTCCTGGCTTGTTAGGGTCTCAAGAAATGAGATAGGCCTTCAATACATCAGGTGTAATCATATGTGATAATTTATTATGATTTGCACTATAGCTTGTAGACTCTAAAACTTTCACACAGACCAAATAATTTCCAAAAAAATTGGGTTATTTTTATCAAAGACATGTAGCAGTATAAATTGTGGCCAAAATTTATGAAGAAAAATTAATATTTTGCAAAATTTTATCACAGAAACTAAGAAAAAAATTTTTTTTTTCAAAATTTTCGGTCTTTTTTCATTAATAGCGCAAAAAATAAAAAACCCAGAGGTGATCAAATACCACCAAAAGAAAGCTCTATTTGTGGGAAAAAAAGGACAAAAAAATAATTTGGGTACAGTGTTGCATGACTGAGTAATTGTCATTCAAAGTGTGAGAGCCCTGAAAGCTGAAAATTGGTCTGGTCAGGAGAGTGTTTAAGTGCCCAGTATGGAAGTGGTTAATGCAATCTTTTTTCATAATAAGCATCCTTTACCTGCAGACAATCCTCTTTTTACTTCCTCATTGTTTGTTTTTGCGCAGAAGTTGCTCTATTTCTTCTCTGTTCTGTTCACTTCCTGCTTGTCTGATTGTTACTGACCACCGTGACAGGAGGGTTTACTCAGTAACGGGCTCACCCCCTCCCGCGCTCACCCCCTTTCTTTTTCAATTTCTTGTTTTTTGTCATACCACGTATGAACTTGCTGTGATTTTTGCCTTTTTTCCACATTATATATGTTGCCTTTTGAGTTTTTGTACAGATAAGTTAAACAGTAAAAATGTAATGTAATAATTATTGGGCCAGATTCACAAAGAGATACGACGGTGTATCTACAGATACACCATCGTATCTCTGACGTAAACTGGTCCTATCTATGCGCCTGATTCATAGAATCAGATACGCATAGATAGGGCTAGATCCGACAGTGTTACACTGTGTTACACTGTCGGATCTTTTTTTAAATTTAAAAATGGCGCCGGGGGCGTTCCCGCTGATTTACGATAAATAATATGTAAATCAGCGAGATACGCAAATTCACGAACGTACGCGGACCCGTCGCATTGTTTTTCCGTCGTTTCCGTAGCGGTTTTCCGTCGTATACTTACCCTTTCTTTTATCAGGCGCAGCCAATGTTAAGTATAGCCGGCGTTCCCGCGTCGAATTTGAAATTTCCTACGTCGTTTGCGTACGCCGATTCACGAACACGCGCGTCGCAAGTCCCGCTCACGTCGCAACCACTGACGTCCTATTGACGTCAGTGGGAGCAATGCACGCCGGGAAATTCCCCGGACGACGCATGCGTATTTAAATCGGCGCGGGAACGCGCCTGATTTAAATATGACACTCCCCTAGCCGCAGAATTTGAATTCCGCTGGGGGATTTAGGATCCGCCGTCGCAAGTTTGGAGGTAAGGGGCCAGATTCACGTAGCTCAGCGGATCT
Source organism: Rana temporaria (assembly GCF_905171775.1). Classification (NCBI taxonomy): domain Eukaryota; kingdom Metazoa; phylum Chordata; class Amphibia; order Anura; family Ranidae; genus Rana; species Rana temporaria. The sequence continues at coordinate 228,289,533 of NC_053493.1, forward strand.
ATAGATCCGCTCGATCTACGTGAATTAAGATCCGCTCCCGCAAGTTTAGGAGGCAAGTGGCTAATTCACAAACCACTTACCTCCAAACTTGCGACGGCGGATCCTAAATCCCCCAGCGGAATTCAAATTCCGCGGCTAGGGGAGTGTCATATTTAAATCAGGCGCGTTCCCGCGCCGATTTAAATACGCATGTGTCGTCCGGGGAATTTCCCGGCGTGCATTGCTCCCACTGACGTCAATAGGACGTCAGTGGTTGCGACGTGAGCGGGACTTGCGACGCGCGTGTTCGTGAATCGGCGTACGCAAACGACGTAGGAAATTTCAAATTCGACGCGGGAACGCCGGCTATACTTAACATTGGCTGCGCCTGATAAAAGAAAGGGTAAGTATACGACGGAAAACCGCTACGGAAACGACGGAAAAACAATGCGACGGGTCCGCGTACGTTCGTGAATTTGCGTATCTCGCTGATTTACATATTATTTATCGTAAATCAGCGGGAACGCCCCCGGCGCCATTTTTAAATTTAAAAAAAGATCCGACAGTGTAACACAGTGTAACACTGTCGGATCTAGCCCTATCTATGCGTATCTGATTCTATGAATCAGGCGCATAGATAGGACCAGTTTACGTCAGAGATACGATGGTGTATCTGTAGATACACCGTCGTATCTCTTTGTGAATCTGGCCCAAGTGGTTTGTGAATTAGCCACTTGCCTCCTAAACTTGCAGGAGCGGATCTTAATTCACGTAGATCGAGCGGATCTATAGATCCGCTGAGCTACGTGAATCTGGCCTATTGTATATATCCTTGATACAAGGATTTTGATTATATATGTATATACATTTTTTCACTGTGTTGAATATGGAAGAGGCATTGTTTTCACCATAACCTGTAGTGGTGTGTAGGTTTCCACAGGTGAGACACAGAGTTGTTGTTTTTTTGTTTTGTTTTGTTTTCCCAAAAGAGTTGTTTTTCACCTTTATTTTTTATTTATGTTTTGAAAAATAAAAATATTATTTTCAAGAGTGTAATTATATACAATTTCCAGGATGTGGGCTTTGTTTTTATTTTTTGCTTTCAGCGGGATGTAAACACCCTTATTTTGTTTTTCTACTTTGTAATTTATAATGCAAATTTTTATTTTTATATTTATTTTTGTTATTATTGTAGTAGCCTGCTCCTGTTGGGCTGGCGCTTCTTTAAATTTAGGGGGAAGTCTGAGAGTTAGTTGACTCAGACATGTATGATTTTGAGCAAATTGGGCCTCTGTTCCAGCCATGGCTGTGCTGTGAGTGACCACTATTGTTCGCCTGGGGTGTCATTACCACCCCAGGCCAATGGTGACAGCAGCTAGGTCAAGGTGATTTGGTTGTCTTCCCTCGGCAGCCAATCAGTGGGGGTTGATCGTCCCGCTGTGCATGCTGGGGAGTGGTACTTAAGGAGTAGACTTCATTGGACCAGGGTCGTCAGTCGCTGGTCTGTTGTCCCACCACCCCGTGCGTGTTCCTGTAATCCTGGCTCTGGATCACGTTGGTTCGGGGTTGTGATCTAAGTATGCCCAGTAGTCAGATTTGGTTTACGCTTTCAAGAGTGATCCTGTGCTGTCCGTCCTGGAGGGAGGAAGCCGCTTGATGAAGGACCTATCTTGGAGAGGACCTAGCACAAGACTGGTATCTCAGGAGAGGCCTTGAACTGCATTGAAGGATGCACCGTTACTGAAAGGCTTGATGATGATCGCCTGTCGGTTCTAAATTCTGCAAGACTAAAATTTGGAGAGATCCGGGTGCTGAATCCTGTGCTATGAGGATTTTGGACCAAAAGTGTCTCCATCTGTGGGAAGGTCTGTGGCAGAGACTGTACCACATTCCATTCGCCATTGCGGCTGCTAGGCTAGTGAGAGAAACATATCTGGGTGTGCAATACCCACTCTGGTTGGAGTGGTGACGAGAACTGTGTTGCTGGGAGCAGGAGTGTTTCCCGATTGAAATAATGCACCTGAACCTATCTACTTGTTACCCTTCCACCTCTTCGATCACTTCTTCTTTCCTTACCAAGTTCTGCAAATAAATCTTAGAAAAAGATTTATTGGACGGCGAGGAAATAGAGGTAACATGCCGCCCGAAAATATCCAGCAGCTCCTTCAGGGGGTAGTACTACCTTATGTTTCAATTTTTAGATTGAGCTGTTTATATTTATCTCATGGAGGAATGGGTGGACCAGAAATAGTTTGCTCTACTTTTTAAGTGGGAACAGCTGATTGATATCATCGTACCTCACCACTTCATCAGTTACACCTGTGCAATAATGTTTTTATTTTTTATATATGTGTATATGGTGATTGTGTCTAATACAGTTTTGACAAAGCACATACTAAATGTGTAAAACGCATCAACCTTTTTTCCCCCTGCCAATATGCCTTTTGCCTGTTTTTATTGATGATTTTTTTGAATAAAGAAGCTTTTATCTGCATTGTATGGGTGTTCAGCCGTACAATCTTCTATCTTCAAACATTTATGTGTTAGAATGGCCCAGTCAAAGTACAGAACAAAATCCAATTGAGCATCGGTGGCAATACATGAAAACTACTGTTCACAGACGCTCTTGCTCCAATCTGACAGATCTTGAGCTATTTTGCAAAGAAGAATGGACAAAATGTTCACACTCTAGATATGCAAAGCTGGTATGGACATCCATAAAAAGACTTGCAGCTGTAATTGCAGCGAAGGGTGGTTCTACAAAGGATTGAGTCGGGGGGGCTGAATACAAATGCACTCCACACTTTTTACATATTTACATTTGTAAAGAAAATTGAAAATCTTTTAATAATTTTCCTTCTACTTCACAATTATGTGCCACTTTGTGTTGGTCTATCACATAAAATCTCAATAAAATACATTTACGTTTTTGTCTGTAACGTGACAAAATGTGGAAAATATTAAGATGTTTGAATACTTTTTCAAGGTGCTGTATATGACATGTCTCGTCATCCATATAGTCCAATATACATAACTTAGGATTCAGTCCCAATGACACCCCAGACAACATCATTTATGCTGTCAAGAATATCTAACCAATAACTATTCAGTTTGGGGCATCTGCAGACCATAGGGATGAGGTCACCAGTTGAATCCCCACATCATGGATGTCTTCCTAATGTAAGCAATCTTTTAGGGGTACGGTGAGTTGTAATAAATGTAAAATTCTCTGCAAGGGGGACATGGACACATGCTTTCAAATATATTTCCACTCCTTTTCTGTAATACTGCCTATATCCTCCACCCATCTACTTCTACATCAGAGATCATCATTTCCCTCTAATACAATACGTATTGCAGCATAAACATCAAATATCGTTCCTTTAGAAGATGATGCAAATATTACCTTATTTGGCAGGGGTATCCACTCTTATACCTTTCCTTTAAATTTCTCCCTCAGACTGTGCCTAACCTGCAGGTATTTATAAAAAGATTGATAATGGATGGCAAACTCTTCTTTATTTTCTTGATATGTTTTCAGTGAGTCAGACTAATACAATTAGGTTAGATGTACTATTCCACAGTTTTCCAATTCCTTATTTCTTCCTATGATACATAACTCATGCAGGTTTGTATTATGCCAAATTGGGTTGAATTCTGTGAATCCCTGAAACCCCATTAGTGCCGAACCCCAAAAAGACTGTGCCTCTAAAGCCTCCACCACCGTATTTGCCCAGGACAGGTCATCAACATAGCTCAACATTCATTCTCCCCTTCTGTTAATCCAATATTTCTTAAGTGCTGTAACTGTAAAGCCAAAAAGTTACTCCAGGGTTGAGGCCAAGCTTATCCCCCCATATCTTTCGGCAGTTGTAGCTTACATAAATGTATCCTTGACACTTCCTTTTTTCAAAGTAATTCTCTAAAAATAGTATCCAGTCTCTGAAACCACTGTTTAGGGATCCATCCATCAAAAGCCTTGGATGTGTCAAGGGCCAACAGGGCTCTCAATCCCATATTTAACATTGGGATCTGTAAGTTAAGATACACACATCTTATATTCACACTAGTTGATTTATTAGGTATAAACCCAGACTGGTCTGGGTGTATAAGAACCTGGATGACCTTACTGAGCCTGTTAGCTAGAAGCCTCGCTAAAGGTTTCACATCTGTACACAACAGGTATATTGGTCTATATGAAGATGATTTAAGCAGATCTTTTCTTTCTTTGGTCAAAACAATAATAGTAGCCTCCATCATAGAGGCAGGTAGAGCTCCCTCTATTGTCGCTTCATTAACCACTTTGTACCACCCACCACACATATACTGCAGCAGGGCGGCCTGGATGCGCAAAATTACGTATCTGTTTGTTGTTTAATGCATGAGTTACTGTGGGTGCGCACGCTGCACACTGGGGAATGCGCGTGCGGGTTTAAAAGAACTCAATCTCCACCGGCAACCCACGATCGCTCCACAGAGAGGCAGAACGGGGATCTGCCTATGTAGACAAGGAGGATCCCCATTCTGAAAGGGGACAACATATTGGTGATATTGGTTCTTCCTAGTAATCAGGAACAGAAATCTCTGTGTTGTCCCAGTGAGCCCACCCCCCATGCATTTTTTAGCACTGGTCCCCAAAAAGTGTCACTTAGGGGCAGATTTGTCCACCGCAATGTCTCAGTCCCACTAGAAAAATGCAGATCACTGACATTGCCAGTAAAACATTTTAAAAAGTCCCTAAATCTATCCCCTATTTTGTAGACACTATAACTTTTTGCAAAAATCAATCAATATATATATGCTTATTGGGATTTTTATTACCAAATTTATGTAGATGAATACATACATACATACATACATATAGCAGGAAGTAAAACATGTATTTTTTTCAAAATTGCAATCTTTTTTGTATATAGCGCAAAAAACTTAAGAGGTGATCAAATACCACCAAAAGAAAGTTCTATTTGTGGGAAAAAAAAGGACATCAATTTTGTTTAGGCACAAAATCGCAAGACCGCTCAGTTGTCAGTTAAAGTGATGCATCACAAAAAAATTGCCCGGTCATTAAGGGGATAAATCCTTCCGGGCCTGAAGTGGTTAAAAAACCAGCAACAACTCTGGAAGCAATACATCCCCATAATAGTTATATATTTCTGCTGGCAGGCCATCCGGCAATGGAGATTTCTGATTTGCAGCCTCCATTACCGCAGCCTGCAGCTCTTTTAAAGTTAAAGGAGCATCAAGCATCTCTCTATCTTCCCTGTAGAGGCACGGAATCCTCAAATCTTTAAAAAAAAAAAAAAAATTCTCCACATCTACATAACGGGAACTATACATCCCTCTTAAAAGATTTAAAGTATCCACAATTTCTGGGGAGTATGAGGTGGTTCTACCCATGTTTGTTTCAATAGCCGACACAACAGAAAAATACATAATTTGCCCTTGCTATTAATGCCAGCACCTGCACCTTCCTCACAACAACACTTTTTATGAAACAACCTTTTATTTTCTGCCTTCTCAAGGACTTATGCCGCGTACACACGACCGTTTTTAATGGTCTAAAAAAACGTTTTTTTCAACCCAATTATTGTTAAGCTGGCCTTGCCTACACACGATCGTAAAAAAAAATCCTCTAGCAAAGCGCAGTGACGTACAACACGTACGACCGCACTATAAAGGGGAAGTAACATTCGGATGGCGCCACCCTTGGGGCTGCTTATGCTAATTTTGTGTTGAGGTGAGAGACTTACCAGACTGCGGACATACTGCACGAGATTACCAGAGACTGCGGACATACTGCATGAGATTACCAGAGACTGCGTTCATACTGCATGAGATTACCAGAGACTGCGGACTTACTGCATGAGATTACCAGAGACTGTGGACATACAATATGAGATTACTAGAGACTGCGGACATACTGCTTCAGATTACCAGAGACTGTGGACATACTGTATGAGATTACTAGAGACTGCAGATCTACTGGACGAGATTACCAGAGACTGCGGATATTCTGCACGAGATTACCAGAGACTGTGGACATACTGCATGAGACAACCAGAGACTGCGTTCATACTGCATGAGATTACCCATGAATTGGGGCCCAGATGACAGCTTTGCAGAGTGCACAGAGGACACAGGAGGCTGTATTTGCGCGCTAGATCAGGAATACAGCCTCCTGTGTCCTCTAAAAAAAAATTAAATAAAGTTTCTGTAGGTGGAGTGGGCCACTTGGGATGCTAGGGCCCCTTACTTGAGTACTGTCTGTACCCCCCTATTGGTGGCCCTGTATGTATGTGTATATATATATATATATATATATATATATATATATATCATTATAAAAAAATGTTAACAAGTGTAATCTTCTAAGACATGTATACCCCAGTCTACCTTTTACTAATGATACACCTACTAAAGGAAGACTAAAGCAAAAAAAAGAGCCTACACAAAAATAAAAAATAAAAAAAGGAAACAGTAATAACCAAAGAAAAACAAAAACAAAGAAAAACAGAAGAAAAAATGACAACAACAAGCCCCTCCCTTTCATACATACACACTACCCTTATAAGTGGGCCCTAATACTTGCCCATGTGAAATATAATCTCTTATTAATCACTTCACGCAAAACATCTTTACTTAATTTGGGGGAAGTGGTTGTACCAGAGTGAAGCCTGCAGCTGGCAGTTGGCTTTCTGATAATAGCAACTGATGCAACTCAGCAGCCGCTATCACAAAGAGTGGGAGGTGATGTCCTCCCACTCCCCCCTCCCATCGTCTTCCGTCGCTCCGCTGGTTCCTAACAAAGCCGCATGGCTCAGATTTAAAAAAAAAAATCGCTAGTTTTCCAAAATACAGATTTTGTCGTTTGAATAATTTTAAGTGCAAAGAAGGTATTTGGGGTCTTTTAGACAAAGAGATAGTGTAAAATGAAAGGATAAATAAATCATAATAAAAAAAATGTTAAAGCACCATCGGGCACCAAAGAAAACCCATACATAAGTCGCGCCCGCAAATGAAAACAGTGTTTCAATCACACATGTGAGGTATCACCGCAATTATCAAAGTGAGAACAATAATTCCAGCAAAATATCTCCTCTGTAACTCTAAACTGTTAACTGTTAAAAATGTTTAAAGTGTCGCAAAGATTTTTAAGTACTATAGTTTGTCGAGATTCTATGAGTGCGCGCAATTTTAAACCGTAACATGTTAGGTATATATTTACTCAGCATAACATCATCTTTCACAATATACCAAAAATTGGGCTAAATTTACTTTTTTTTTTTATTCAGTGAAGTGTATTTTTTCCCAACAAATTGCATTTGAAAGACCGCTGCGCAAATACCGTATGGCATAAAATATTGCAGCAATTTTTTTCACCAGAGTTCTTGCAAATATATCTATCTATCTATCTATCTATCTATCTATCTATCTATCTATCTATCTATCTATCTATCTATCTATCTATCTATCTATCTATCTATCTATCTATCTATCTATCTATCTATCTATCTATCTATCTATCTATCTATCTATCTATCTATCTATCTATCTATCTATCTATCTATCTATCTATCTATCTATCTATCTATCTATCTATCTATCGTGACAGTAGGAGCTACTGTCAAGGTAAAATGGACAGTTTGCTGGACACAGGGGCCCGGGTTCACAGACAGTGGCACACATTTATGCCGCCATAGCGTATCTCCTTTACGCTACGCAGACACAGCGCAGATAGGGAAGCATGGAATTCACAAAGCACTTCCTCCCAAAACTGGGTTTCCTAGGTGGAAGCCGGCGTAGATGGAAGTGGGCGTGAGCCATGAAAATGAGGCGTGACCCCATGCAAATGATGGGCCGAGCGCCAGACAGTTATGTATAACGAATGGCGCATGCACCGTCCCGTGGACGTATCTCTGTGCGCATGCTCACAATCACGTCGGAACAAATGCCTAAAATACGCCGGATCACTGCCTACGGCGTGAACGTAACCTACGCCTAGTCATATTCATGTCCAACGTAAACTACGTAAAATACGCGTGCTTGAGTTCCCTGGTGCAGACCTTTCCATGTCGGCTGCTGAGTTACACCTGCTTTATGGGGCTTAACTTTACGCCGGATGTACAACTTACGCGCACCAGTCGTAGCCTGCGTCGGGCGCATGTACGATCGTGAATCGGCGTATCTCCCTACTTCCACTCTGAAAAAGGATTAGAAACAAAAAAGGATTACTCAGTCAGCCATGCCACCCTCCTGACTATGGCATATTTAAGATATTAATTTAGTCTCTTTCTGTCTGAAGTATTCTCTCATTCTTCTCCAACCATGTCACTGCTTTGCTGCGTTCTACTCTAAATGGAATACTTGGTTGTTTACATAAACTAGGATTAAAATTGTAAATGTTTAGAAGCTATGAGATCTGGTCTAACTACTGGAGTCATTTGAATTTTCTTTTATATAATGAAGATTGCACGCTACAGTATGGGAATTAAGAAACACTGATCCCCAAATGGGCTGCTGAAGTACATGATTAATAGGGAGATTCTCCCTAATGTAACTGGTTATTTATTTGTATTTTTTCTGCATGATGATGATACTAAAAAGCACTACATTGCGGATGACTGTTTTAAATATTTTTCCCTGTACTTTTTTCTTGATTCTGTATTACCTTTTGCTGCTCAGCTTACTGTACCTTTAAGTAATGTACTACTTTAACACATTTCAAGTTGGATTTTACAGATTGCCTTTTCTTCTTGTAATGTAAAAAATGTCAATACAAAATATTGGAACAAAATGGATCCTGCATCAGCCAGCACATGCTGGGATGCAGGTGGTGGGTTATACTGGGAGGGTGTGATGTTTAAGCAGTAATGGTCTGGTGGCATCCCACTCTCCAGTTTTGCCTGCTAGAACTGGCTAGGATTTGATTATGACAGGTGGGATGTTTTTTTCCATTTTTTTATTTTTTATTTATTTAAGTTCCCCTCTAGTGCTGGGCTTTTCCCCTTTTCCGGTAAGTCCTGGCACATGTGCTTCGGCATGTGATGGCTGTTGCAACAATTGCATTTACTCTTCAAACAGCTGAAAATATAAATTCACTGGGAACACACATTTTAAAACCTGTGGTAGCGGTGAACCTGAACTTCATCCCTATTCATTGCTCTGTACAAATGACCACAATTGGTAGCCTATAATGCAATATTTCAAAGAGGCACTAAAAATTCAGTTGTTTGGACTTTTTCCAGTAGACCACATATTTTCCATTAAAGAACATTGACTGAAAACACAGTATTGCCTTGTACACACGATCGGTTTTCCCGGCGGTAAAAAGTCAGATGGGAAAACCGAGGGCAAAGCCGAGAACCTACTCTGCAGCTTTTTCCCCTTACACACGGACGGTTTTCCTGGCAGGAAAACTGCCATGTGAGCTTTGGCCGGGAAACACGGCCATGTGTATGCTCCACCGCAGTGTTTCCCATAGGAAAACTTCCGGGAAAAAGACCACCGGGAATCTCAGCAGGAAAAAAGAGAACATGTTCTAATTTTTTTCACTGGAACTTCCTGTCTGGCAAACTGCCATGGAGCATACACATGGCCAGCTTTCCTGGCCAAAAGCTGTCATGGCAGTTTTCCCGATGGGCAAACTGGTAATGTGTACGAGGCATCAAACTAAAAAAAAAAAAAAAAAAATATACATATATATATATAAGAAGGCCAGTATGGTGGCCTGAGTTTATGGGAGGAGCCCGGAGGGTATTTAAGCAGCCCACTCACACATGCTCTTTGTCGGTTCAGTGTGCAGTACTGCACGTCACTGGGCCGACTCTTCCCAGCTCACCTCATGTCCGTGAGTCTGCGCATTCAATCGCATTCGACATCGCAAGCGCTTTGCGGCTTCTCCCTTCATGGTCTTCGCTTACTGTCGCAGGTAGGATTCAAACCTTTTCGTATCTTGTTCAATCTTGCAATTCGTTATGCTTCCTATCCTGCATCCCTTTTTGGGAAAAAATCTGCCTGAGTTACTTTTGCTCATGTTCCAACATCATTCGGCTCAGGCGTAGTACATTTGTAACTTCCTTCTGCCAAACATACGATTCATTTGTAAATCCATTTGGAGATTGACATGTGTTTGTATGGGTTCTGTGGCAGATTGAGGTGGTAATTGGACTCACATGGTGCCTTCTCTGCACTTGATTAGCCTGGGGGGATGGGTGGTTGGTAGGTGTTCGGTTTCAAAGCAAGAGGTAGCATACACTCTACAACCAATTCGTATCAGATTCATTCAATACTCCTTACTATCAATTCGTATCGGATTAATTTCATGCATTTTACAACCGTTTTGTATCAGATACATTGCATACTTTCTACCGTTGTCATTCATTGTTTCCCCCATGTCGTGTGTTTTAGTTCCCGCAGCGGAACTTACGAATTGCTTGTACACGGCTCTTCTCTCTCATTTATTTACCAAAGTTATTGCCTGTGTGTCATGCATGGCGCCACACCACACTCTTGGGATGTGTTGCACATCCACTCCAGTCCAAAGCAAACCCAGTCGCACGTTCACTGTCCCAGGTAGGATTCGTTAGCTTGTTTGTCATGTCAAATTTGTGGCCACTCATGGTGTCACCCGTACCATATGTTTGGTTCCCGCAGTGGAGCTTACAAAGCATTGATACGCACTTCTTGTGTTCTATTTTCTACACCAAACCTCGTTGTTTTCCCCCATGCACGGCATCACGCTACACGTTCCCGACATGTTTCACTCCAGCCACAGTCCGCCGCAAACTCACTCGCATGGCCCACTGTCGCAAGTAAGATTTGTAATTACATTCTTCATGTCTTATCAATTTGCTACCATTCGTTGTCTCCTATATCGTTCATTAGTGGCCCCTGCGGAACCTACGATTCAAACAGGCGTTGTCATTCTACCTTATACTGCTTGCTTAAGGTACAAACAAACCAGGTGTTTCTATCCTTTCTCAGTAACCCAATTCTTATTGATTGAGACCTTGCAACCATGCAAATCATCTCAGCAGTCTGATACCCTTGCTGAGACCCTTGCAACACATGACCCTTACAAAATGCAAAAAAAAAAAAAAAATGCAAAAAGGAAAAAAAATATATAAAACGCAAAAAAAAAAAAAAAAAAAAAAAAAAACAATTGCCACCACGTTATCTCAGCCCAGCAACCTGACACCTGTTGAGACCGTTGCAAGGATGCAAAATTCGTCTCCACAGCCTGACACCCTTGTTAAGACCCTTGCAAACGCAATACCGTCTTAGCAGCCCCACACTCATCGAGACTCTTGCAACCACACTAAATCGTCTCAGCAGCCTGACACCCTTGTTAAGACCCTTGCAACACATGACCCTTACAAAACGAAAAAAAAAAAAAAAAAAAATTATATAAAAAAAAAAAAAAAAACGCAAAAAAAATAAAAAAAAAAAAATAAAAAAGCAAAAAAAAAAAAAAAAAATTGCAAAAAAAAATATAAAAGTGCAGAAAAAAAAAAAAAAATTGCCACCACACAATCTCAGTCCCGCAACCTGACACCTGTTGAGACCGTTGCAACGACGCAAAATTCATCTTCGCAGCCTGACACCCTTGTTGAGACCCTTGCAAACACAATACCGTCTCAGCAGCCCCACACTCATGGAGACTCTTGCAAGCACAGAAAATTGTCTCAGCAGCCTGACACCCTTGTTAAGACCCTTTCAAACGCAATACCGTCTCAGCAGCCCCACACTCATGGAGACTCTTGCAAGCACGCAAAATTCGTCTCCGCAGCCTGACACCCTTGTTGAGACCCTTGCAAACGCAATACCGTGTCAGCAGCCCCACACTCATGGAGACTCTTGCAAGCACACAAAATTGTCTCAGCAGCCTGACACCCTTGTTAAGACCCTTGCAACACATGACCCTTACAAAACGCAAAAAAAAAATAAAAAAAGGCAGAAAAAAAAAATTGTCACCACACAATCTTGGCCCAGCAACCTGACACCTGTTGAGACCATTGCAATTATGCAAAATCATCTCAGCAGCCTCACACCATTGTTGAGATCCTTGCAAACGCAATACCGTCTCAGCAGCCCTACACTCATCAAGACTCTTGCAACCACACAATACCATCTCAGTAGCCTCACACCATTGTTGAGACCCATGCAAACGCAATACCGTCCCAGCAGCCCCACACTCATCAAGACCCTTGCAACCACGCAATACCGTCTCAGCAGCCTTACACCATTGTTCAGACCCTTGCAAACGCAATACCGTCTCAGCAGCCTTACACCATTGTTCAGACCCTTGCAAACGCAATACCGTCTCAGCAGCCCCACACTCATCAAGACCCTTGCAACCACGCAATACCGTCTCAGCAGCCTTACACCATTGTTCAGACCCTTGCAAACGCAATACCGTCTCAGCAGCCCCACACTCATCAAGGCCCTTGCAACCACGGAATACCGTCTCAGCAGCCTTACACCATAGTTCAGACCCTTGCAAACACAATACTGTCTCAGCAGCCCCACACTCATCAAGACTCTTGCAACCACGCAATACCGTCTCAGCAGCCTCACACCATTGTTGAGTCCCTTGCAAACACAATACCGTCTCAGCAGCGCCACACTCATCGAGACCCTTGCAACCACGCAATACTGTCTTGAGCAACCTCCCACTCGTCAAAGACCTTTGTGACCATACAGTCTCGCCCCAGCAACCTGGCATTCATTGAGACCCTTGCAGCCAGACAAATCATCTTTGGCCTCATGTACACTGCTGTTTGGTTAAAAAAAAAAAAAGGGTTCAGACGGATGTTCAGAGGCATTCGAAACGCCAATGCCTGTAACAGCTTGTAAACACTGCCAGATGCGGTAACTCAGGTTTACCAGCGTTTCATTCACAGTCGTTTTCATAAAAAAATTTAAATAAAGGGGAATATTGTCTCAGCAACTTGACACTCATTTGAGACCCTTGCTAAATGTAATATCATCTCAGCTACCTCACACCCTTCTAGACCTTTGCAACCACACAATCTCATCTCAGCAACCTGACACCCGTTCAGACCTTTGCAGCCATACAAAGTCATCTTAGCAACCTGACACTCATTTGAGACCATTGCAAATGCAATATCGTCTCAGCAACCTGACACCCATTCAGACCTTTGCAGCCATACAAAGTTGTCTCAGCGGCCGACACTCATTTGAGACCATTGCAAAGCGCAACATCGTCTCAGCAACCCCTCACTTGTTGAGACCTGTGCAACCACACCATGCCATCTCAAAACAAACCTCATAATCATCGAGACCTTTGCAACCACGCAATATCGTCTCAGCAAACCAGACTGAGACCCTTGCAACCACCAATACCATCAAACCTTCATACTCAAGGCCCCTGCCACCACACAATATCGTCCCAGCAACCTGACACTCACTGACACCCTTGCAACCGCACAATATTGTCTGCAGTAGTATAAAACACTTAGCGGCACGCACCTACGTGCAAACCCGAATACAAACTAAACTTGCAAACACACCTCAGTGACAAACAATCAGCCACACAAACACACAGTGGGACCCAGTTGGCCATTCATCTTCAGTGGCACGCGGGCCACTCATCTTTTCTCTGTTTTTTCCCTGCGGTTAGTTCAGGTTTTCATCCAGCACCAGCGAGTGCACGTTGGCCTGCGAGTGCATGTATATCGTCTTGTTGAGCACCTGTGTATTGTCTTGATTTTCTCACACCAATGCAAGATCCAGTCCAAGTTCTCAAACTAGACCAAGCATCAGTAGCAGACTTAGCTATGTGGGACAACTTCCCCACCTGATAGAACATCATTTCAATCTTCATCCCGGCAGTGTCAGCCGAGCCACCAAAGGCTTTTGCAGCCATTTTTATGCCGCCACTGGTTCTCCAAAACTTGGCCCCCAGAAATTCTCTTAAATTTTTGCTTCACCCAGTCTTCATCACGCCTCGTGCTGCACCCCATCGTGGCAGCTGCCCAGGTCTGGGACCACACTTGAACAGGACAGACACTGTTCTTCACCACAGACAATCAGGCCACAGCCAACATCATCAATTAAGATAGATCTAAGTCACTCCCCATCACTTCCTGCGCAGGCTCGCGCAGCTGTCACTCCGTCACCAGTTAATATCTTATGTAGACCTTTTCCAGGCAAATGCAAAAAGCAGCTGATGCGCTTTCCTATTCCAGCCTTGGAATGGATGTTTTTTCCAGCAAGAGCCTGGAGCCGACCCAACAACTATCCCTGTCCCACCATGGACATTGCTGACGATGGACTGAAGTCGCATCTCGCCAACGCAATCCAACTTATTAACCACTCCTTGGCACGCAACACACTGAAGGCCTATCGCACTGCTCGGAACACTAATCGCACATTTTTGGCCCCTTGCCCCAGAGCAGCAATAGGCAACGTTGGACACATCCTAGCCTTCATATCGTATTGCCACTTGCAGCTGACCATTTCTCAATACTATCACGCCATATCTAGATGGCATCCAGCATTTCCTGTCCCTGCAGGACCCCAGTAAACCGTCAGTATTCTCGAGCCCATGCAGTCAAGTCCCTCCTACAGGGCATACAGAAGCACCAACCTGTAGTCAGTGGCAAGCGCCTACCTTTCAAGAGTCCCCTCTTTAGGGACATGTCTAAAATCCTTACTCGTTCCCTGTTTAGGGCTTTGCCCAGTCTAGTCACCCAACAGCCATCTACCAGGCCTTCTACGGTTCCCTACAACCTAGTGAATTTAGTCAGCGGCTCCGGCAGTCACACACTGCTCCGACGCCACCCGACTCGCTTTCGAACCACTACACTCTCACAGTCTGCAAACGCAACAAACCAGCCCCTGGGGTTGACATCAACCTGTTTCAGACTGACAACGCCTGACGCCCAGTGACAGTGCTCGACCCACTACTGCTCCATCTACCCAGCCAATCTGATGGTAGCTCGTTGCTACCCTTTCTAAACCAGCTCCCTGAGTGTCAGCCAGTGTGTCAAGCATGTCAGAATCCTCCTAAGTAACTTGGGCTTCAAACCTCAGTCAGTTCTCTGGACATTCTTTCGAATTGGAGCAGCCTCAGTTGCCTCCCAACAGGGAGTACCAGACTACGTAATCAAAATACCAGGCTGATGGAAGTCTCCTTGTTTTGCCACATACATCCCAAATCCTCATGAAGGAATGGCACAAGCCTTTACCAAGCTGGCTCAATAAATACAATAAATCAATATAAACTATTTCCCTATCTGAGTCTTTTGCCCCCTTTTCTTGGCATACTGACCAGACCACCAAGGCACACTTCAGGTCTATTTATGTTGTAAGTCTTGTCTCTCGGTCAGAGGGTAACGACCATAAATAAGAAGGCCAGTATGGTGGCCTGAGTTTATGGGAGGAGCCCGGAGGGTATTTAAGCAGCCCACTCACACATGCTCTTTGTCGGTTCAGTGTGCAGTACTGCACGTCACTGGGCCGACTCTTCCCAGCTCACCTCATGT
The DNA here is from genome assembly GCF_905171775.1 of Rana temporaria. Taxonomy (NCBI): domain Eukaryota; kingdom Metazoa; phylum Chordata; class Amphibia; order Anura; family Ranidae; genus Rana; species Rana temporaria. The sequence goes on from NC_053493.1 coordinate 228,305,021, forward strand.
CCGTGAGTCTGCGCATTCAATCGCATTCGACACCCTCCCGCCCTTCCCTTTTTCAGGGCACTTCTCAGCATGTCCTTCTTCAATTAACTACCCATTACTTACCTTGGGTATGCCCCCTTTTCTTGGCATACTGACCAGACCACCAAGGCACACTTCAGGTCTATTTATGTTGTAAGTCTTGTCGCGTGTTTATGTGATCCACATCTCTCTCGGTCAGAGGGTAACGACCATAAATATATATATATAAAGTATTATATAAAAAGTATTCCTACCCCTTGATATTTTCCACATTTTGTCATGTTACAACCAAAAACATTTTTTATTTAGCCCCCTTTACTCTGATACCCCTAACTAAATTCTAGTGAAACCAATTGTTTTTAGAAGTCACCTAATTAGTTAATTAGTAAACCTGTGTGTATTTATTCTCAGTATAAATACAGCTGTTCTGTGAAGCCCTCAAAGGCTTGTTAGATAATCTTAGTGAACAAACAGCACCATGAAGGCCAAGGAATACACCAAACATGTCACGGATAAAGTTGTGGAAAAGTTTAAAGCAGGGTTAAGTTATAAAAAAATATCCCAAGCTTTGAACATTTCATGGAGCACTGTTCAATCCATCTTTCGAAAATGGAAAGTGGCACAACTGCAAACCTACCAAGACATTGCTGTCCACATAAACTGACAGGCCGGGCAAGGAGAGCATTAATCAGAGATGCAGCCAAGAGGCCCATGGAAACTCTGGAGGAACTGCAGAGATCCTCAGCTCAGGTGAGAGAATCTGTTCACAGGAAAGCCATAAAAATTCCCATTTGCAGTTTGTGAGAAGCCATTTGGGGGACACAGCAAACATGTGGAAGAAGATGCTCTGGTCAGATGAGACCAAAATGTAACTTTTTGGGCTAAATGAAAAATGCTATGTGTGGGAAAAACTAACAATACACATCACATGTTGTGGGGGATGTTTTTTTTTCAGCAGTGACAGGGAAGCTGGTCACAGTTGGTAGGAAAAAGGATGCAGCCAAATACAGGGCAATCTTAGAATAAAACCTGTTAGAGTCTGCAAAAGACTTGAGACTGGGGCAGAGGTTCACCTTCCAGCAGGACAACAACCCTAAACATACAGCCAGAGCTACAAAGAAATGGTTTAGATTAAAGCATATTCATATGTTAGAATTGCCCAAAGTCCAGGTCTGAATCCAATTAAGAATTTGTGGCAAGACTTGAAAATTGCTGTTCATGGATGCTCTCCATCCAATCTGATAGAGCTGGGCAAAAATGTCACTCCCTAGATGTGATAGAGATATCCACAAAAAAGACTTGCAGCTTTAATTGCAGTGAAGGGGGGGGGGGCTGAACAAAAATGCACGCCACACTTTTCACATATTTACAGTTGTGCACATCAGCAATCCACCTCCGTGTTTCACAGTAGGAATGGTGTACCTTGTTGACTCCTTTCCAAATGTAGTATTTTTGTTTGTTGCCAAAAAGCAAAATTTTGATTTTATCACTCCAAATTACTTTGTGCCAGAAGGTTTGAGGCTTGTCTCTGTGCTGGTTTTGCGTAGTAATGTATAAGGGGGGAACTAATGCGCAAAACCACTCTGACCAGGGCACTAAAACCTAATACTCATAAATAATAAATTGTAATTAATATAAATATAACTGAAATATAGACAGCAGCCACAACTGAATGGTGCTCACACACCAATGATAATTGTAAGAAGAGGGGGTGTAATGGCGCTTGCCAATTAACAATATATGTATCTAACCAGTTCTTAATTTATATACACAATACGTGAAATAATAACAAATAATTCCAGTAGTAAACCGTGTTTCACTCCTTATTCCTAAGTGTCCCACCAACCATCAATGGCAGTAATGAGGGGGATGAATAACGTGATAATACTGAGATACAAAATAAATGATTGACTAACAATGGTATCAATCATCAATATCTAACACAAAAATATATTGAATAAACAATCAAAATAAAGTGGTTGGATAATAAGATCCATGAATCTGTGAAACCAAACATCCAGTAAAAATACCAAGATGTGAATGAAAAAATAAATAATTAATTATAAATATAAATAAAAGTCTCAGTGCACAAACTCGTGCTAATAAAATGTAAAATAAATAATGAACAATGATCAATCAAGGTGCTTCAGCAATAATATCCAAAGTGCACAGTGCTCCAAAAACAGTCCAATACTGAAGTGCTTGAATTTATATTTCAAAAGTGCAAAAAGTGCTTGATAAGTAATAACTGCAATCCACCGTACGATCACTCAGTGTAGCTGTGCAGAAAAAACACCAGTGTATGTTAAGGAAAAGGAAAGGCTACAATAAGCCTATATTGCTGCTGACTTAGGCAAGCCCAGCAGATTCCACTGCAGATCTGTGTCTCCAGGTCAGCCTGCTGTTTCAATCTCCCAGCTGCAGGTTTTCCAAGTCCCAGCTAGATCGCTCCCAGGATGGATGGCACTCATTATTTCACGTATTGTGTATATAAATTAAGAACTGGTTAGATACATATATTGTTAATTGGCAAGTGCCATTACACCCCCTCTTTTTACAATTTTGCGTAGTAATGGCTTTTTTCTGGCGACTTGACCATGCAGCTCATCTTTCTTCAAGTGCCTCCTTATTGCGCATCTTGAAACAGCCACACAACATGTTTTCAGAGAGTCCTATATTTCACCTGAAGTTATCTGTGGGTTTTTCTTTGCATCCCGAACAATTTTCCTGGCATATGTGGCTGACATTTTAGTTGGTCTACCTGATCGTGGTTTGGTTTCAACAGAACCCCCTATTTTCAACTTCTTAATTAGAGTTTGAAACTCATTGACCTTTTATACACACACACACACTAATTACAAGCAAACAGATCACAGGTAAGGATGATTACATTTAATAGCTATTCAAACCCCTTTGTGTCAACTTATGTGAATGTTATCAGGCCAAAATCATCAGGGTATGTAAACGTTTGATCAGAATCATTTGGGTAGTTTTTATTGTCATTATAAATTAAAGGGGTTGTAAAGGTAAAAAAAAAAAATCCCTAAATAGCTTCCTTTACCTTAGTGCAGGCCTCCTCCACTTACCTCATCCTTCGATTTTGCTTTTAAATGTCCTTAATTCTTCTGAGAAATCCTCACTTCCTGTCCTTCTGTCTAACTACACACAGTAATGCAAGGCTTTTTCCCTGATGTGGAGAAAGCCTCTTAAGGGGGCAAGCAGGAGGGTCAGGACGCTCTCTACTTTGCAGATAGAGAAAGGAGCTGTGTGTTAGTGGGCGTCCTGACACTCCTGCTCACCCCCCTCAAGAGGCTTTCTCCACACCAGGGAGAAAGCCTTCCATTACTGTGTGTAGTTACAGACAGAAGAACAGGAAGTGAGGATTTCTCAGAAGAAATAAGGACATTTAAAAGCAAAATCGAAGGATAAGGTAAGGTAAAGGAAGCTATTTAGGGGAAACAAAATTATCTTTACAACCCCTTTAAAAAGATAATAAATGGCTTCAGCCAAACACTAACCACAAGTGAAAATAACACAAAAACTTTATCATTCATATTCTCTGAAAAATGGCCAAGAAATCATAAATTCTGCCAGGGTATGTAAACTTAAGAGCACAACTGTATTTGTAAAAAAGTGTTGAAAAACATTTATAATTTTTCTTCCACTTCACAATTATGTGTCACTTTGTGTTGGCCTTCAATGGTCTATCACATAAAATCCCAATAAAATAAATTTATGTAACATGACAAAATGTGGAAAATTTCAAGGGGTATGAATACTTTCTCAAGGCACAAATTCCTATTCCTAGCAGTGTATAGTATATTCCACTATTATTAAGCAATCAAATTACAGATGATGACAGACAACCACTTAGAAGCAAAAACTGATGAAGTAACTGCTAAGATTTACACGTACTAGCTCCAATTCAAGATAATCCCTCTGCCTCATTTCTGACATTCTCTGTTGACCTAATTATAGCCAAGGAAGTTGCTAAATTACAGTCTAGCTCTAGTTGAAGCACTTGTTCACTTGACCCTGCTCTCTCACAACTTTCTGTCTCCACATCCACATCATTATTATTTGAAAAAGAAATTATATTTCAATTTCATAATTTTTTTCCACTTTCAGATTTTTATTGAAAACCTGTTTTAACCAATCCCATTCTAAAGACATAGAAGCTTCTCACACTAACTAGTTTGACAGTCGATGACCTATTTCTTTATACCATCTCATTTTACATTTCCTGGAATGACTGTTAACTCAACTCACCTTTGCAAATCATGCACTCAATTAAAGAAAAACTATCTGTATTTAGCTCTTCTTTGTAAAGTCCAAATTTCAAAATGTTACTGCAGAATTTACTGCAGGAAACGTGTATAACAGATGGCCTTGTTTATTGGTTGAGATAAAGAGTGTTTTACTGCATAGACCTTTCCTCTTTGATACTCATGTAATAATCTATTCTGATATTGACGAACATTTTACAACATAGAACAAATAAATTCCACTTTGCAAATACTGTCATAGGAGGTGCTGAGAGGTCAGTTACTAGTATGCATCATCACTTAAAGCGGAGGTTCACCCAAAAAACAAGTATATAACATTACATTTTGTATACCTCAAACATGTCTAGTGTGCTGTTTGTTGTTGTTTTGGGGGTGTACATACAGTATTATCGCTATTTTTCACCTGGCTTCCGGGTACTAGCTCCTGGGGGAGTAGGGGTTCCTATGCAGTGGCGCAATGTCCTCTGGGACTTCACCCAAATGATTGACGTGCCTGACAACCCCCCCCCCCCGGCGGATAAGGCACGTCACGAGTTCCCGAAACTAGCCGAACTGCGAGTCAGCTCTATACGGCGCCTGCGCACCAACTAGGAGCCGTGTAGAGCTGACTGCGCAGGCGCCGTATAGAGCCAACTCGCAGTTTGGCTAGTTACGTAAACTCGTGACGCGCCTTATCCGCCGGAGGGAAGTTTTTGTCAGGCACGTCAATCATCTGGGCGAAGTCCCAGCGGACATTGCGCCACTGCATAGGAACGCCTACTCCCGCGGGAGCTAGTACCCGGAAGCCAGGTGAAAAATAGCGATAATACCGTATGGACACCCCCCCCCAAAAAAAACAGCATACTGTACATGTTTGAGGTATACAGAATGTAATGCTATATACTTGTTTTTTGGGTGAACCTCCGCTTTAATATATAAAGAGAAAGAATACAAACCAACTAACTGTATTATGGTAGTCAATATAAGTATTTTTGTACATGTAGGACACTTATACATTTAGTGAATAAAACTAATATTTGTGCTATGTGCATGTCCAAAAATTTAACATCAAGCCCCATCAATCCGATGTGTGGGATATGAGAATGGGTACCTCCCATGTGTGAACGCAGGAAGGTATACACAGGGACCCTGAGGTATAGGAAAAGGTCAGGGAGGTATTAATTAACAAGAACAAATAAATACATAAATGGATCCCCCCACTATGTTTAGGTATACACATACAAATGTCCTACCCTATGCCAGAAAATCAAACAGATATAATGTTAATAAGTCAACAATATATCAAGTACTTCTCAAAAACGAGCCAGAGGTTGAGATGGGGGGGCTGTTAGGCAATTAATGTCAACAAGTGCACTATCCAGCAAACATCCAGGATCCCCCTTCAGCAAGGAAAAAAGAAGAGAAAGAAGATGCAGTTTTTCATCCCACTACCTTAAAGGGGTAGTAAAGGTACAATTTTTCCCCCTAAACAGCTTCCTTTGCCTTAGTGCAGTCCTCCTTCACTTACCTCATCCTTTAATTTTGCTTTTAAGGCTTCATTTCCATGGACGTTTTTACAGCCACTTTTTTTAGCCTTTTTTACAGCTTAAAAACGCCTGTCCATGTTATTATTTTTAATTTTTTTCCAGCTCAAAAACACAGCGGTAGCGTTTTTGCACGTTTTTTGAGCGTTTTTGAGCATTTTTTAACGTCTGACGTTTTTACAGCTCTAAGGCTGGAGCTTCAGAACACACTGGTCCTGTTTTTTTTTTTGCAGCTTAAAACCGGCTCAGCCATCTACAGCTCAAAAACGTCATGGTGGGCATGAGGCCATAGACTAAGATGGAGAGCCGTTTTTAAGCTGCAAAAAAAGCTCAGAAAAGTGGCTGTAAAAACGTCCAAAAACGTCCATGGAAATGAAGCCTTAATGTCCTTATTTCCTGTGAGAAATCCTCACTTACTGTTCTTCTGTCTGTAACTCCACACAGTAATGCAAGGCTTTCTCCCTGGTGTGGAGTGTCATGCTAGCCCCCTCCCTTGAGGGGACGAGCAGGAGAGTCAGGACGCCCACTAACACAGAGATCCTTTCTCTATATGCAATGTAGAGAGCGTCCTGACTCTCCTGCTCGTCCCCCCCCCTCAAGGGAGGGGGCGAGCACTACACTCCACACCAGGGAGAAAGCCTTGCATTACTGTGTGTAGTTACAGACAGAAGAACAGGAAGTAAGGAATTCTCAGAAGAAATAAGGACATTTAAAAGCAAAATCGAAGGATGAGGTAAGTGAAGGAGGACAGCACTAATGTAAAGGAAGCTATTTAGTAGGGTTGTCCAGATACCGATACTAGTATCGGTATCGGGACCGATACCGAGTATTTGCGGGAGTACTCGTACTCGCGCAAATGCTCCCGATACCTAAATAGAATACTTTTTTTGTATTTATCAACATGTTCTATGAAAATTCTTTGAGTTTTTTACTACTGCGTGACAAGCAAATAAAACATTTTTATTCATTTTTACTCATTTTTATTCTTTTATAATGTCTTGAGTTAGAGTTCTTCATAATTCTAAAGAAAATATCCTTAGTCTGTATTGTGGTTTGAAAACTGTCACATGACATTTAAAAAAAGTATCGGTATTCGGTATCGGCGACTACATGAAAAAAAGTATCGGTACTTGTACTCGGTCCTAAAAAAGTGGTATCGGGACAACCCTACTATTTAGGGAAAAAAATTACCTTTACAACCCCTTTAATGAGTGTACCAACCATGTATGTCCCTTAGCTCAGATAAACTAAATACCAAAGACAAGATCAGATGGAACTAAAAAAGTTAAAATGGTAAATTAGCTTAAAAATAAAGGAAGTACTGTATCTCAGCTACAGTCCAGGATGTTGCCTGATATGGCAAACAATAGTGGCTTGCATGTATGTTCCCAGAAATGGCAGCCTCCATCTCTCCAGGGTCGACTATATATACCCCCTTCGCTGTATGCCAGTCTGGCACTTCCACTGGCTTCTGAAATTATTCTTGACTGTGCACCATTCTAGTGCACACGCACAGTGACAAAGTGGCCACTATGCATGCACGCCACAACCAAACCTCTAACTCCTAGAGAGGTCAGAAGGCAGAAACAGTCCACACATGCAGCTCTGCCCACAGGAATGGCAGGCCACCACAGTCATCAAGTACTCTCACCAAAAGAGAAGCAGTCAGATGGGAGGACCCAACAAAAGTAGGGCAGAACTTGAAGAAACTACAAACGCACCTCCTAATAGAACAACAAAACCTCCTGTGCCTGAACATCCACACAAAAAAAGATGAGGGGGACCCTGGCTGCTATTAACATTATATCTGTTTGATACCTGGGATAGGGCAGGAAATGTGTATACAGGTATACATATACTGTACATAGTGGGAGATCAATGTATTTATTTCATATTTAGTGTTCTTATTTAATTCCTCCCCTGACTTCTACCTCTACCTCAGGATTCCTGTTTATTCCTTCTTGTGTTTGCACATAGGGGGTACCCGCTAATGCACATTCTAATGTTCTGAACATCTTATTTTAGACAAACATGCAGTTATTGTTTTTCAAAAGGATGGTGCAATAAAGAACAAATGTAGTTCATCCTTTCCCACAGGAGAATAATCAAATTGTATTCTACAGGAAGAATACATCAGTACAGACAGAAGAAAAAAGTAGTAGCATAAGTAAGACATCATGCAAAATTGAGTATGTCATAACCATCCAGAGGGATGGAAGGGATCAAAGTACCCTGTATCTCTGCTAATGGAAGTATCATATTGTCTGGGAGTAAGATCAGAAGAAGAGAATAGAGAGATGGATAAAAAGGAGAAAATGATAGTGAAGAGCAGGAATAAAAAAGATGTAGGTTTTTAAGTGAGAGTGCAATGGATCTCACACGATGAGGGTATCGGGGGAAAACCCTAGTAGCAGCAAAAGTGTTAAAAAAGGCAGTGGTGTGAGTAGTCAGTAAGCAGGGAGAACAACAGTGGGACAATAACAGTGGACATCAGCAAAGGTCTTCCAAAAAGTTATGCAGTTGGAGAGAGTTCTTGAATATTATCCAAACTAGCCAGACCCCTTTAAACTTCTTGTAGGTATAATGATTTTTGGTCACCTATTATTCTATATGCATAATGTCATTGAGAAGACAAAAAGTGGGGACGTTACCCAGAGGAGTTCAACAGGGAGGAGGGGAATAAGGCGAACAGTGGTCTTACCTATAATTATAAACTGTATTATATATAAAAAGTGGCAAGATACAGTATTGTGGACTGCACAATACAGGTTAAAACATAGGACAACATTGCCATAAAAAGCACACACCCGGGTTCACATGCAGACCACAATCGTGAATTATAATAAAGTGCAGGTGTCAGGAAAGGTTCCATCCGCTGGTAATATCTATCATTTGGCGTGCAGTACTGAGGTCCACCAGCAGGTGTCTCCTGGCAGTTTGGAACTGTTAGGGGAACTTCTCCCTGCTGGCGTTATATTATCTTTGTACAGAAGGCACGGGAGTGCAGAGTGGTATGAGAGCATGGCGGGTAGTTGCAGGAGATGCAGCTCTGGATCCAGGTGCAGAGAAGAAGTTGTCCGGATGGACAGGCAAACAGGACACAGGAACACAGGCAGATGATGCTGAGCAGGAGCAGAGGATGGTCGGGTCACAGGCAGGGTTGGCAACAGGTAGGCAGCAAAGTACAGAGAAGCAGGCAGGTTCAAGGTCAAGTTAAGCCGAGGTCAGGTGCAGGCGAAAGGCAGGGTTAATCCAATAGGCATGCCGAATAATCAGGAGACAATTGTTCAGACAGGTAATAGGAGCAACGGTGACAGGTAGCACCAATCCAAGGCACTCTGACAGTTTAAATAAGCAAATTGGCGCCAAGCGACACATGTGCAATGCGCAGCACACATGTAATGAAACCTGCACGCACAGGTGCGCGCACCCGCATATCGGCGCGCACAGGCACGCATGCACCAGCGTTCACAGGAACACACAGGCACGCGCCAGGGCGTCCAACAGTGTGTCCAGCAAGGGAACTTCTCTGACAGAGTCACTACAAACAATTATTAGTGTAATCTAACCAGGGGACTGGATGCTGTCAATAGACCTCCAAGATGCCTACTTACACAAACCTATAAACCCTGACTTTTTTAAAAGTCATAGCTTCCAGGAGAAGAGTTTCAGAGCGTCAATCTCTGGGAGCAGATCATAATCATGTCATGTTCTGTCCTGACAAAGTGGAACTCAGAACGGTGCAAGGGTTTATCCCCAAGGGCACTCCCAACATTTACAGAGCAGGTTCTCTTCACAAGCTCGATATCGCCTCCACTTTGAGATGCTATCTTCAGGGATTCAACTAGGCTGCTTATAATTCCCTGGGGTAAAAAAAAGGCAAGGAGGCTTCAGCAAGAACAATTCCTCATGCATTGTTAAACTCATCCAGAGGTACAGGGCAAAAGGATCTGGAACCCCCTTCGACCATCATGGCGCACTCCACCAGATCGGTTTCTGCCTCTTGGGGGTGGCAAGATCCGACGTGTCAAATGAAACCATTTGTAGGGCAGCAACTTGGTTGTCCCAACATACATTTCTAAAACATTACAGAATGGACCCAGGAGCTCTCTCATTGGTGGAGTTTGGCAGACAGGCGATAAAGTCAGCCTTTGCTTCTTCCTCTAAATAATATCCTCTTCAAATAAAACTTCTTTCTAAGCATTATCCCACCCATCTCAGCTATTTATTTGTCATAGGTATGCTGCCATGGAGGCACCAGGAAAACAGAAAATTGTACCATGCTTTCCGTAATTTTCTTTTCCTAGTGCCTATCCATGGCAGCATATAATCCCACCCTCGGTATTCTATATTACAGAGAATGCTGGGGCTAAGCTAACCAATTCTTTTATGATATTCACTAGTCCTGAGGGGGGAGCCAAGGCGGAGCTTGTTACAGGTATGCTGCCATGGATAGGCACCAGGAAAATAAAATTACGGTAAGTATGGTACAATTTTCTGTTTTTTCACTGGGCTGGATTCAGGTAGATTTGCGCTTTTTTTACGGAGGCGCAGGGCAACGTTTTTGCCCTGCGCCCCCGCAAATTTACTGCGCTGCCCTTGATTCACGGAGCAGTAGCTCCGTAAATTGTGTGGGCGCGCCGGCAAAATGCCCGGCGTAAGCGCGCGCAATTTAAATGATCCCGTAGGGGGCGGGAATCATTTAAATTAGGCGCGTTCCCGCGCCGATCGTAGAGCGCATGCTCCGTCGGGAAACTTTCCCGACGTGCATTGCGGCAAATGACGTCGCAAGGACGTCATTTGCTTTAAAGTGAACGTGAATGGCGTCCAGCGCCATTCACGAATCACTTACGCAAACTACGTAAATTTGAAATTTTGCGACGTGGGAACGATGGGTATACGTAACATTGGCTGCCCCTGCTAATAGCAGGGGCAGCCTTACGTGAAAACCGCCGTACGGAAATGACATAAACTGCGTACGCAGGGCTCGCGTAACGTTGTGAATCGGCGTTAGTATGCAATTTGCATACTATACGCTGAGCACAACGGGAACACCACCTAGCGGCCATCGCAAGAATGCAGCCTAAGATATGTGGGCATAAGAGCCTTATGCCGCGCATATTTTAGGCTGCAGTCGGCGTAACGAGGTTCCTGAATCAGGAGCATTTGTTACGCCAGGGCAAGTAAGCAATTGCGCTGTGTAACTATGGTTACACAGGCGCAATTGCTTCTTGAATCCAGCCCACTGTCACTTTCACTTGTTACTCTCCATCTCACAAAAATCTTTACCCAAACTCACACAGGTGTCTTTACAAACCACAAAAAATACCATTGCTGATGCAAATTTAGAATAGGTCACAATTTTGTGTGTTTTTTATTATTTTCAAATAATCATAATTTGAGCCCAAAAAATATGATATGTGTACCAACATCAGAAATCAAAATGTAATTCCCCAAAATTAGCAGGTAACATCACTATTCTACAGTCACCCACCAAATATCACAGAATAAATCAAGAAGAATAACTCTTGAGTAATGTAATTCAACCACCTACAGTATATGTCCAAAGAAATGCATGACATGTGTAGGAGGGCTCCACACGTGGTGGCTCAGTGGCTTAGAGGTTAAAACGTCTGCTTAGCATCTCTGAGGGTCTGTGTTTGAATCCCAAGCATGCCACTTCATGTAGAGAAGTTTTTAAACATACTTCCTAACTCAGGTCCTAAAACTATGTCTAAATGTAGTATTTATGTGTAGGAGGGTTCCACCACCATTGTAAATCTTTACAGATACTCTAGCCAAAAATATTGGGATGCCTTCCTTTACACACACATAAACTTTAATGGCAGCTCAGTCTTAGTCCGTAGGGTTAAAATTTGATTTGGCCCACTCTTTGCAGCTATAACAGCTTCTGGGAAGGCTGTCCACAAGGTTTAGGCCCGGATTCACAAAAGCACTTACGCCGACGTAGAACAAGATACACCGACGTAAGTGCAAATGTGCGCCGTCGTATCTGTGCGCCGGACCCACAAACCAAGATGCGCCTAAAAATAGGCTTCATCCCGCCGACGTAACTTGCCTACGCCGGCGTTGTGTGGGCGCACATTTAGGCTGGACGCATGTGGCGCTCCCATTGATTTTTCAATTCAAATATGCAAATGAGGGAAATACAGTGATTCACGAACGTACGTGCGCCCGACGCAGGCTACGCGATGTGCGCGTAAGTTGTACTTCGAAACCCAGCGCAGTTTTGGGAGCACTGGCTTTGTGAATTCCATGCTTGCCTCTCTGCGCTGCATCAGAGTAGCATATATTATTTACGCTACGGCGGCGTAATGTGCGCCCACTCTCTGTGAATCTGGGCCTTAGTGTGTCTATGGGAATGTTTGACCATTCTTCCAGAAGTGAATTTGTGAGGCCAGGCACTGATGTTGAATGAGAGGGCCTGGCTCGCAGTCTCCACTCTAATTCAGCCAAAAGGTGTTCTATCGGGTTGAGGTCAGGACTCTGTGCAGGCCAGTCAAGTTCCTGCACCCCAAACTCCCTCATCCATGTCTTTATGGACCTTGCTTTGCGCACTGGTGTGCAGTCATGTTGGAACAGGAAGGGCCATTCCCAAACTGTTCCCACAAAGTTGGGAGCATGAATTTGTCCAAAATGTCTCGGTATGCCGATTCCTTAAGAGTCCCCTTCACTGGAACTAAGAGACCAAGACCAACCCCTGAAAAACAACCCCACACCATAATCCTCCTCCACCAAATGATTTGGACCAGTGCACAAAACAAGATCAATAAAGACATGGATGAGTGAGTTTGAGGTGGAGGAACGTGACTGGCCTGCACAGTCCTGACCTCAACACAACAGAACTTTGGAGATGAATTTGAGCAGAGACTATGGGCCAGATTCACAAAGGAGATACGACGGAGTATCTCAGATACGCCGTCGTATCTCAGATACGCCGTTGTATCTCTCAGAGTATCTATGCGACTGATTCATAGAATCAGTTACGCATAGATATCCCTAAGATTCGACAGGTGTAATTGTTTTACACTGTCGGATCTTAGGATGCAGTACCGCGGCCGCCGCTGGGGGGAGTTTGCGTCGTAAACCAGCGTCGGATATGCAAATTAAGAGTTACGGCGATCCACAACAGTTTTTCGCGTTCGCTACGTTGCTGCTAGTCTAGTTTCCCATCGCAAAGTTAGTCGTCGTTTTGGGTGCCCTAACTTTACACAGCACACGTATGTGCTGTATAAAGTATGGCCGTCGTTCCCGCGTCGAAATTTAAAAATTCACGTCGTTTGCGTAAGACGTCCGGGAATACGGAAATACGATACACACGTCGCCGTTCGAAAAAATGACGTCACGTCGCGCAAAGCACGGCGGGTAATTCAAAAGGGAGCATGCGCAGTAGGTCCGGCGTGGGAGCGCGCCTAATTTAAATGGCACACGCCCCTTTGAATTACGCAGGCTTACGCCGGAGGCCGCCGGCGTAATTTTCATCGCAAGTGCTTTGTGAATCAGGCACTTGCGATGAAAACTTGCGGCGGTGTAACGTATCTACGATACGTTACGCCGCCACACTTCTACCTGAATCTGGCCCTATAAGCTAGGCCTTCTCGTCCAAAACATCAGTACCTGACATCACAATTGCACTTCTTGAAGAATGGTCAGACATTCCCATAGACACACTCCTAAACATTTTGGATAGCCTTCCCAGAAGAGTTGAAGTTGTTATAGCTGCAAAGGGTGGGCCAAATCCATTTTGAACCCTATGGACTAAGATTGTGATGCCATTATAGTTCATGTGCATATAAAGGCAGGCATCCCAATACTTGTAAAAAATGGGGTTGGGACTTTATATGAGGCATGTGGTTTGGGTCACCACAGGCCTCCATCCCTGTAAGGATAAAATATGGACGGTTGGGACTTTAAATGAGATGCGATTAGCAATATGCGATTAAGTATAAATATATATATATAATGGCAAATGTAAAAATTCTTACCATAAAGACCAGGCTCAAAAATACCAAACCAAAGAAGCACAAAACCAAATTAGTCTGTCTAACTGTATGTAATTAAAACAGAGGTTCAGTTGCAGTCATTTGCAAATGTCTGGGAAGCTGCAGGCCACGTCACGGCACTCTGTGTAACTGCAGTCCTAACTGTGATTTTTAAGGCCTCCAAAGGAGGAACCCAGGTGTGCCAATTAATAGACAGGGAGCAGAAAGCAACATAGAACCGCCCCTATCTATGGTTGGTCTGGCAAATGAGAGCACTGAAAAAACAAAATACAAAAAACAGGGGTGAAACCAAAAACATGCCTACCAAACCAAAATACCACCAAACTGGGTGCGGACCACATCAAACTGGGTCAGCTAGTCAAAAAACGACAATGCATGAATTAACTTGTTGGTGGTAGATCTGTGGAGGCAATGTGTGACACTCCTGGAATCGCATCTCCATCCCTGGTTAATGTAAAAAATGGGGTTGGGACTTTATATGAGGCATGTGGTTTGGGTCACCACAGGCCTCCATCCCTGTAAGGATAAAATATGGACGGTTGGGACTTTAAATGAGATGCGATTAGCAATATGCGATTAAGTATAAATATATATATATATAATGGCAAATGTAAAAATTCTTACCATAAAGACCAGGCTCAAAAATACCAAACCAAAGAAGCACAAAACCAAATTAGTCTGTCTAACTGTATGTAATTAAAACAGAGGTTCAGTTGCAGTCATTTGCAAATGTCTGGGAAGCTGCAGGCCACGTCACGGCACTCTGTGTAACTGCAGTCCTAACTGTGATTTTTAAGGCCTCCAAAGGAGGAACCCAGGTGTGCCAATTAATAGACAGGGAGCAGAAAGCAACATAGAACCGCCCCTATCTATGGTTGGTCTGGCAAATGAGAGCACTGAAAAAACAAAATACAAAAAACAGGGGTGAAACCAAAAACATGCCTACCAAACCAAAATACCACCAAACTGGGTGCGGACCACATCAAACTGGGTCAGCTAGTCAAAAAACGACAATGCATGAATTAACTTGTTGGTGGTAGATCTGTGGAGGCAATGTGTGACACTCCTGGAATCGCATCTCCATCCCTGGTTAATGTAAAAAATGGCATCCCAATACTTAGGACAATATATTGTACGTTGCTTGTGACACTGGGCATGGCTATGAGCTGGTTCACACCACAGAGATGCAGACTACATGTGTGAGGCCCTGTACACACGACCGAGTTTCTCGGCAGAATTCAGCCAGAAACTCGGTCGGAGCTGGATTCTGGCGAGAAACTCGGTCGTGTGTACACTTTTCAGCGAGGAACCCGTCGAGGAACTCGTCGGGCCGAAAAGAGAACATGCTCTCTATTTCCTCGTTGTTCAATGAGGAAAGTCGGCCCGCCGAGCTCCTCGGCGGCTTCCACACTGAACTCGACGAGGAACTCGATGTGTTTGGCACGTCGAGTTCCTCGGTCGTGTGTACGGGGCCTAAGGCTGCCTGCTAGCTAAGTGGGTAGCATTTCAGTCTAGCAGCACTGGGGTTACTGGTTCAATTTCCCAACATGCTAATGCTTGTGTTGAAGTTTATACCTGTATGTTCTCCATGTGTGGGTTTCTCACCACAATCCAAAGGCATGCTTGCATTGTCTCCTGTCAATATAGTCAGTCATGTAGGAAAGTTTGTTTTGGACATTAGATTGGAAGCTCATTGCAGTCAGGGACTGATGTTAGGCTCCATTCACACTTATGCTGCGTTTTTTGTGATATTCAAGCTCGCTTCATGACTTGCTTCTGAGCATGCGAGGGTTTAAAAACGTCGTTTTAAATGTCGTTTTGCCCACACCACATCATTTTAAATGACACAAAAAACTACGTTTTGAAAAACAACACCAAAAAATTGAAGCATGTTCGAATTTTTTTTGGTCGTTTTTCAGAAGACATAAAACAACGTTTTCCCCACACACGGTAATTTTAAATGACCTTTTTAAAAAAAATTTTTTTTTCATCACAAAAAACGACCGTGTGTATGCGGCATTAGGCTCCATTCACACTAATGCTTTTTTTGATGCATTTTGCAGAAATGCAGGGAATTTTTTTTAACATGGTTTCCTATGGAACATGTTCACACCAATGCTTTTTCCTGACGCATTCATGGCAGCACACACTGGGTTGTGACTCCGCCCCCACAACCTGATAGGATTGATTAGCTATAAATTTGAAGGGGAGACGCCCTGCACCATTCTCTTTTTTATCCTCACCTGACAAATTGGATGAACAAGCAAGCATGCCTCTTACCGCAATTGCCCCAGCAGGTTCTAAGCCTCTCCTGTTTGGAAGTCCCTCCTGTATAGTCTCTAAAGGAGCTTCTATGGAGGGAACCCCGTTCTGGTGGTCTCAGGGGCGCAAACAGAAAGTACTGGCAATGTGACAAGCTTTAAAGCGGATGTTCCACCCCAAAAATATATTAAAAGCCAGCAGCTACAAATACTGCAGCTGCTGACTTTTAATATAAGGACACTTACCTGTCCTGGAGTCCAGCGCCGTCCGCAGCAGAGCACGAGCGATCGCTCGTCACCCTGCTGCTCCCCCCTCCATCCACGCTGAGGGAACCAGGAAGTGAAGTGCTGCGGCTTCACTGCCCGTTTCCCTACGGCGCATGTGCGAGTCGCGCCGCGCCCGCCGATTGGCTCCCGCTGTGTGCTGGGAGCCGAGTGTTCCCAGCACACAATGGGGGGGGGCGACGGGATGTGACGCAATGCCCGTCTTTTGCCGGGCCGGAAGTGGGTGCAAATACCTGTCTTTAGACAGGTATCTGCACCCCCCTCCCCTGAAAGGTGTCAAATGTGACACCGGAGGGGGGGAGGGTTCCAATCAGCGGGACTTCACTTTAGGGTGGAGAACCGCTTTAAAGAAGCTTACATTTTTGCAGTGGTCTCCACTTCTATGTCTATGGGCTCATTATGGTCCACATTGTACCTATATTTCCTCCTTACTATTTTGCAAACAGCTAGTACTGGCAATGTGACAAGCTTTAAAGAAGCTTAAATTTTTGCAGTGGTCTCCACTTCTATGTCTTTTGGCTCATTATGGTCCACATTGTACCAATATTTCCTCCTTACTATTTTAGACCAAAACTATGGGCCAAATCCACAAAGCAGATGCGCCGACTTAACTCGAGATTTTTAATTTTACTCCGCCCGTATCTTTGCGCCCGATCCTCAAAACGAGTTACGCATTAAAATCCGGATTTTCCGTCCTACCTAAAATGATTACACCGGCGCATCCTCGGACGCAAATTACGCTAGTCACGCCGCTGTTTTTGATAGGCAAAGATGCAAATGAGGGAGATAGGGCGATCCACATAATTAAGTGTGTGTACCATAGATTACGCCCTGTGCGCACCTGTTAGTTTCCCTGCGCAAATTTACACATTTTAAAAGCAGCCCTAATTTTACACATGCTGTGTAAAGGTCTGCTGAAGCAACAGCATTGAGGAAAAGCTGAGAACACTTATTTGCTGGACTTCAAACTGTCT
This sequence comes from Rana temporaria, assembly GCF_905171775.1. Taxonomy (NCBI): domain Eukaryota; kingdom Metazoa; phylum Chordata; class Amphibia; order Anura; family Ranidae; genus Rana; species Rana temporaria. Next base: position 228,322,392 of record NC_053493.1, read on the forward strand.
GCCAACATGTCCAGGCCATCCATGATCCTAGCAGCACTCGCTACTTTAGAGGCACAAAGAAGGAGGAGGGCACAGAGGAGGAGGAGGAGGGCACAGGAGAGGGTATACCACCCACGCCGAGATCTCTTTGGCATGCCTGCTTCTGAGGTCTATGGCAACTTCCGTTTTAACCGGGAAGCCATCCTGGAATTAACCAAAATCCTGCAGGATGATCTCACCACCCCAACCCAACGATCCCATGCCCTGCCACCTCTCATCAAAGTAATGGTAACACTGCAGTTTCTTGCCACTGGGTCTTTTCAACGCACAAGTGGAGGTCTGGCTGGGATGGCACAATCCTCCATGAGCAGGTGTGTCCATCAAGTAGTCCCTGCAATACTGAGACGCATGGCCAATCAATTTCAAAAACCCACCCAGGAGGACCAGCGATTGCAAACCATGACGGACTTTTACAACATTGCCCGATTCCCACGGACCATCGGGCCATTGATTGTACCCATGTGGCACTCCAGCCCCCCCATGAGACAGATCACCTGTTCCGGAATCGGAAGCACGGGCATTCCATAAATGTCCAGGTAATCGTGGATGCCCATGGCCTCATCTGGCATGTCTGTGCCAAATTCCCGGGATCCTGCCATGACAGCTATATATTCCGGCAGACCAAAATCTCCCGAGATTTGGAACAGAACATGTATGGAGACAGCTGGCTGATTGGTGAGTGACATGGGTGTCAGGTATGTCCCCCCCCCATGATGCAGACATCACAAGGGGCACATGCATGACTAATATCCTTCTGTCTTTTCCCTTCCAGGTGACTCTGGATATGCCCTGGGACCACATATGATGACCCCATTCAGGAACCCCCAAACCCCAGGAGAGAAACGCTACAACGAGGCTCATATTCGCACCCGGGCAGTTGTGGAACGCACATTTGGGCTGCTGAAGTCCTGCTTCAGATGCCTGGATAAGTCTGGGGGTACATTGTTGTATTCCCCAGACTTTGTGTGCCAGATCATCGGTGCATGTTGCGTGCTGCACAACTTTGCCATGAGAAGGGGACTGCAGATTGACATACGTGCTGACCTGACCCCCCAGCCAGGCATTCCCCCCCTAACCCACTCTACCCGGTCTGCTGAGGGCACAGCAGCCAGGAGACGCTTCGCAGAAGGCATTTTTTCACAGTAAACGCACATGAATAAGGTCACAATGATAATATTTGTTTTCACAGTAAACACACATTAATTATGTCACAATGAGAATGTTTTTTATTCCTAGTAAACGCAGATTAATTATGTCACAATGAGAATGCATGAATGCACACCACTGTGGTCCCTAGCACAGACACATCACATGCACATCGAATTGGATTAGTTCCAAGTACCCCCCCCCCCTTTGGTACTTGGGAGCAGTAACGCCACGGCTCCAATTATGTCACTGTGCATTCATACACCATTCAGGAACCTGGGATCACTTCTCCCTGGTCCTGGGGATCCCTTCTCCACCAAAACTGAGGGTGACACCCTTATTTTATCAGGAATGCCACCCCCCCACATTCACACATCATTCACACACATAAACCAAATCATAAGTACAGTATAATAAACAAAATCATAAAAAAAATAAAACAAAAAAAATCAAAAGTACCCCTGCTAATTAATTCCTGCGGCGAGTGCTCCGTCTGGGCTGCCCAAGGGCACGGGCACGGCCAACTGGAGGATCTTCACGGGGGGGGTGTGAGCAGGGGAGGGAATATCTTCATGGGGAGGTGAGTGAGCAGGGGAAGAAGGAGCCTCCCCTGGTGTCTGTCCTCCTGCTTGCCTGCCCTCCAAGGCCACTGCTATTCTGTTCAGACAGCCAGTGATGGCAGCCGTATTGGCCTGGCCAGCCCGGGTATTGTCATGCACAGCCCGGGTATTGTCCTGCACAGCCTGGGTCAGGGCAGTCACCTCCTGGGCCACGCCTGTTGTGGCGGTCTTCAGGTCCCACAAACAGGTGATGACCCCCAAAGAGTTTGTGGCCACATCACCAAGTGACTCCCTCATTGCACCCAGGTGGTGCTCCATCTTGTTGATACTTTTTTGTATCTCACCCAGACTGCGGGTCTGCCGGGCATTGTCCTTCTGCAGACTGGCCGGCAGACGCTCAAACACCCCACTGGTCTCCTGGGTCGCCATCCTGCCTGCCCCTGAGGCTTGTGGCTCTGGAGGAGGGGAGAGAGTGACCCTTGTGGGTTGCAGCCTGTTGGGGGAGGAGTGGGAGGGGCTACCCCTGATGGTGGCCTGACTGCTGCAAGCCTCTGGGGTAGCCTCTGGGGTAGCCTCAAGGGTATCCTCAAATGTCATTAGCTCTGTGGCCAGAAGGATTTCCCTGCCAAGCTGCAGGTTTTCTTCTTCCTCCCCCTCATCCTCCTCCCCCTCCCCCTCATCCTCCTCCCCCTCATCCTCCTCATGAGGGGAGGTTTGGCCACTCCCCTCCCCTTGGGAATCCTCAGCAGCCTCCTGTCTTTGGGGTGGTGCAGCAGCCTGGCCTGATGGCCCAGCATCCTCCTGGGATGATGGGCCGGCAACCTCCTGGCCTGATGGGCCAGCAATCTCCTGGTCATCTGTGGAGGACACCAAACAATCACAGGTTTGAGGATCCACACACTTGGCACATCTTCCCTTCCCCCACCCACACATGCTAATCACCAGATAGAAAAAACAAAACTTACCTGTCCCCACAGTAACATCAGAGTCAAAGCCACGCAGGCCCACCACCTGCTCTGGCTGGAAACACCGGGCCACTGCCCATTCCTCCTCAGTCAGCCGGATGGGGCATGGTCCCCCTCCTCCAGTGCCCCTCCTATGGGCAGTGGCCACCTTATTGCGGACCACGCTCCTCAGATCATTGATCTTTTTCTGTATGCCAGCGGGGGTCCTCGTCTCCCCCTCCCGCCGCATTTATCTGATCTGTAATTTTTTGGTATATCTTCTTCCTTTGGGCCGGGGAGGTGTTCCGGCTCTCAGGCCCATGTAAATAGCGCCCATATCGGATGATGGACCTGGCAAGGATTTGCTTCTCCACATGGGTAAAATTAAGCTTCCTGCGCTTGGGTGCCATCACAGACACCACTCAGCAACAAGAAACTCACAGGACAAACAAACAAAAAATCACACACAACAAAGAAACAAAAATCAAAACACACAAGCAGACAGCTACTACAAAGTCAAAAACAAACACACAAAAAACAAACACAAAATCCAAGCAGAAAAAAACAAACACAAAAACCAAGCAGGAAAAAACAAACACAAAATCCAAGCAGAAAAAAACAAACACAAAATACAAGCAGGAAAAAACAAACACAAAATACAAGCAGAAAAAAAATAACACTTAGCAGAAACAATCAAACAAAAAATACACTTATCAGAAACAAACAACAACTACTATCTAATACTCCTCCAAAACTTCTCTATCACACACAACTCACCAACAAACACTGACAAACGTTCACAGCAGAAGCAACTTGCTCTAGGAAGGGAAACACAGGGAAATACTTTTGCAAGGGAAGTGTGTTTGACTGGGGCTATTTACACACAGGGCGATCCTCAAACTAAGTATGCTTGGCCTTTTACCTATCTCACTGATTGCGCCGAGCAAAGTTCTGCACATGCCCAGTGAGAAGCAGATTTGTGCGCGCATGCGCAGTACGGCCGGCCCTTCATTTGCATGGGGTCACGGCTCATTACAATGAAGCACGCCCACTTCCTTCCCACTTGCAATAACCCCGCCTTACGCCTCGGAACTTAAGTTACGTAAGCGCAATTTTGTGCGCAAATGCGCTGTGGATACGGCACTTACGAGACCAACTTAGGGCGCCGTAACTTAAATGACATAAGTTTAGAAAAACGTAATTTCCGCCGCTGGCTGTGGATTTGGCCCCATGATCTTTTTCTGAGTGTTTTACTTTTCTCAGTATGTGTGAACCGTCGCGCCTGTCCGTCGATCTGCAGCAAGGTGATGACGCCGGCAGAACCCTCTGCCCTCACCCAAGATGGCGCCGGAGCCATCGGACCGCTTCTGCACATGCGCGTGCGTGTCTTCAGTGCCACGATAGCGGCGGCAAATTTAAAAAAACAGCACACTCTGCTATAGGGCTTCAGGCTGCTGCTGTGCAGAGATTGATTACATTTAAACATTGATTGATTACATTTTTTTTCTCCCTGGCATGATTCTTTGGCTCTTTTTTTCTATACTGCACCTTTTGTTTCTGCCTTATTTTAGTAGTACTGTTTCATCTTCTCCAGACTGTCCTCAAGACTGTCCTCTGCACCCTTTATGGAGACCACTGCCCTCGCAGACCACCATCAGCTAGGTATAGAGGCCGTCCGAAAAAGGTAAGTAGAGAAGAGACAAAAAAGAGAGCCTGACCACTAACGCTGCGTTCTTTGGCAGCCCTACCAGGTCAAGAGACGCAAGCTCACGGCAGATCAAGGGAGATCAAGTCATGCGTCCAGTGGCAGAAGGTCACGCAGAAGTCGCTCAAGATCACCCTACTGCTATCATCGCTCAAGACGTAGCCGCTCGCGTCATAGCCGCTCCCGTCATAGTCGATCTCACCGCAGACGATCACCATCATCTCACCATGATCGGAACTACCATACCCGTCCCGCAGCAAACGCTTGCTGGGTATGCGGGGCTCCAGCATTACCAGGAAAATTGGCTTGCCGTTCTTGCTTCAACGAAGCAACCAAGGAGAAGGAGCCAGACGCCAGAGTAGCGATAGAGTCGCACGAGAGTCAATTTTGGGAACTACGGCTTCCCTAATTAATGCACAGTGGATTCATCTTTAATGCGACTTGACAGACATGTTACCCTGCCGATCGCAGATGCAGTTACCTTCCGGGACGTACTTGATCGCAAAATCGATCCTGAATTAAAAAGGCTTACTCCACGGCAGGAGGTGCTTGTAGACTGGCTATCACCACCACCGCAGTAGCCAAAAGCCATCTATGCATCGACGGCTAACATTGAGAACTCCCTCCTAGATGGTATGGACCAGGAGAAAATAATTTCCTCCCTACAGGAGATTAAATTGGCAGGCAGCTTCATGGCCAGAGCATCAGTTGACATCATTAGATCCTCAGCAAAGGCTATGCTAGCCTCGGGTACGGCCAGAAGGGCTTTATGGCTGAAGCCCTGGATAGCTGATGCGGCATTAATATCGAATTGGTGCAAAATCCCATATGACTGCTCAAACCTATTTGGCGAAAATCTGGATCCAGCCATCTCCACAAGGCCATCACGGCTGGGGACCAACAGAAATCCTTTGAGGATTCGCCCGCCCACCCAGCTCATGTGAGCGCCAGGCTCAAGAACTTCGCTGAAATATGGTCAAGTCACATATCAGATCCATGGACATTATCCACTGTCAAGATCGGACACAAATGAAAATTCATGGACACTGCCGGAGAATATATTCCAGCTTACCAAGATACCATCTTTCCCAGACAGAAGAAAGCTACTTCTGCAATCGTAGATGTACTGTCGCACCAAAATGGGAGGGAGTTCTATTCCCCTTTATTTTTGGTTTGAAAGAAAACTGGGGACTTGCGCCCAGCCCTAGATCTAAAGAGGCTCAACAAGAGGATCAAAAATATAGAAGCCTTCAAAATGTAAAGCCTTCACTCCATTCTATTGGCGGTGAACTTGAGACTGGATGTTGTCGGTGGATTTATTGGATGCGTACCTTCATGTCCCGATCCATTCCGCCTTCCAAAAGTTTCTTCGGTTCTCAATCAATCAGTGTCATTTCCAATTCCGGTGCCTTCCGTTCGGCATCTCCTCAGCACCAAGGACATTCACCAAAGTTCTCCTACCCCTGATCGCACTTCTCAGAGAAGAGGGGAATGCGAGTCCATCATTATCTGGACGACATATTGCTCCTGGCAGGGAATCAGGAAACCTTAACTCTTTACCGGAAGTTATTGCTCACGACCCTGCAAGACTTCGGGTGGCTAGTCAACTGGAAAAAGAGCAGTCTCCAGCCCACGCAAGTCATGGTGTTTCTAGGGGCAGAGTTGGATAACAGGCTGAAACGTGTACAACTCCCTCAGGGGTGGCTGAAACCCTTAGTCCAGAAGATGCATAACCTGTTATCATCCAGGCGCCTACCGGCCAGAGCCTACCTCAATATCCTGGGGTCCATGTCTGCGACCATACCCATGATACAGTGGTCCCAGTGGCACATGCGAGTTCTACAGAATTATTTTCTCAGACAGTGGAACAGCTGGGTAAAACAATCACTATGGTGGTGAACGCACCCATTCAACCTCAGGAAACTCAGACCGATAGTTCCCCCAAGTCCAGAAGTAGTAACATCGGATGCCAGCCAGAGGGGGTGGGGAACACATTATCGAGATCAAGCAGCCCAAGGCCAGTGGCACTTTCAAGCTCAGGGCATGGTGTCAAATGTATTAGAACTCAGAGCAGCCTTCCAGGCTCTCATGACCTTTGCTCCTCTTCTGAAAGGAAAGAGTGTCCTTATCCGAATGGACAACAAGGTGGCGGTGTCGTACATCCAGAAACAAGGAGGGACCAGGAGTCTCACGCTTCTGGAGGAAGTTCGCCCCATATTGGAATGGGCCCAAGTGCACCTGCCAGATCTCAGGGCAGTGTATGTCCCGGCAGCACAAAATATGTTGGCCGACTATCTAAGCCGAGAGACACTGTCGAACAACGAATGGTCCCTGAACCACCACGCATTCTTACGAAGACCCAAGGAGTACCAGAGGTCGACCTAGCAGCTACGCCAACAAACACCAAATGTCAGAGGTTCCTGTCCAGAGCCCCCTTTCATCAGCCGAAGGAACAAACTGCCTAGCTCATGGAACTTCGAGCTGGGGTACATTTTCCCTCCAACACCTCTGATTGCGAGATTCCTGTCCCGGCTTCGGAAGTTCTGAGCCACGGTTATAGCAGTAATACCGTTCTGGCTGAGGAGGCCACGGTTTGCGACCCTGTTACAACTCAGTACGCAGCCTCCAATTCAGCTACCAGTAACCAGGGATCTCCTATATCAAGGACCATTCTTCCATCCAGCCCCAGAGAAGCTACATCTGGCAGCATGGAAGTTGAGAGGATTAGGTTAAGGGAACAAGGATGCTCCCAGGAAGTAATATCGACCCTAATGCAGCTAGAAAATGCTCCTCTAATACCACCTACACTAGAATCTGGGGGAGAGGTTAGTTTCGATGTCACAACTAAGAGATTGGAATCCTATCTCACCAGAACCATCTCAAATTCTTGAATGCCTTCAGTCAGGGCTTAACAAGGGCCTAAGCTCAGGTACCCGGAAGGTGCAAGTATCCGCTCCTTCTGCCAAGACGGTTACTAGATGGGCTCTTCACCCTCTGGTCACTCAAGTTCTGAAGACCTGCATGAAGATCGGACCACCTAGGAAGCCAGTTTTTCCAACGTGGGATCTCTAAATAGTTCTTGAGGCCTTGTCCAATCCACCCATTGTTTTCGTTTAACTTAGTCTCACTGTGGAACCTAACTCCGAAGCTGGCTTTCCTTATTGCTATCACCTCAGCTAAAAGGGTGTAGGAGATTCAAGCACTATGGCTACGGAACCCTATTTAGTGTTCTTCCCTGACAGAGTGGTACTGAAACCTTCAGACTGATTTAGAACAAAGGTAGCTTCCTCCTTTCATTATAACCAGGACATCGTCCTTCCGTCTTCCACTAATCGGAGGGGCGAGCCCCATGCCTTGGATGTCAAGTCAACCATCTCCAGTTACCTCACAGCGACATCTCACCTGAAGAGGAAGTCGGATTCTCTCTTGATTATCCCACACGGGAGCAGACGAGGCCAAGCAGCTACCTCTCGTACCATCGCCGCTATCAAAGAGGCCTATTCCGTCCAGCAACTTACAGCTCCTGAGGGCATAATGGCTCACTCGACAAGGGCAGTGGATACCTCACGGGCAGCATATTGCGGGATTTCCCCGGAGACCATATGCAGAGCAGCAACCTGGTCTTCTCGGCACACCTTAATTTCTCAGTACAGAGTGAATTCTGCTCACTTGGCTACTGCCGACTTGGGCAGATCTGTTGTTAGAGCCAATTCCTCAGCACTATAAAGAATAAATATTACTGTTTTCTTGCACCCTCCCGACTGGCGAGTTATTTCCCAGTGTGTGCTGCCATGAATGCGTCAGGAAAACGGAAAATTGTATACTCACCTTTCCGTAATTTTCCTTTCCTGACGCATCTTCATGGCAGCACACAGATGCCCACCCTACTGTTTAATGATGATATATACAGAGAATGGTGCAGGGCGTCTCCCCTTCAAATTTATAGCTAATCAATCCTGTCAGGTTGTGGGGGCGGAGTCACAACCCAGTGTGTGCTGCCATGAAGATGCGGCAGGAAAGGAAAATTACGGAAAGGTGAGTATACAATTTTCAGTTTTTGTGCCTCTGCGTTTTTGGAAAGGGCCGGGGACTTTTTTTTCCTGCAAAAAGCAACGTTTTGCATGTAATAGAATTCAAAACGCAAGTACCACGTTTTTACCGCAGCGATTTGCGGTTTGCGTTTTTTTTAACCTATATGAAGGAAGAGTGCAAAGAAAAGGCCCAAAATTGCACTGCCGGCGCTTAGTGTTGCAACAACACCTTAAAGTGACTCAATGTAAAGTGAGAATAAATACCATAAAATATATATATAAAGAGAACACCGCAAAGTGCAAGTGGTGTTGTCTATAAAGCAGCTGTTTCAATAAAACGGATTTAAAACCATTTAAAAGATGTGAAAACAGGTATCTAAAAGACGTGAACTGAAGTTCAAATAGATAAACAGCGCTATTGGATTGTTAAAACAATCCAGAAAACTAAATAAATAAATGAAGCCAGTGGGTGCAGTTGGTGCAAAAGGTGATCAGATCAGAAGTCTATGTGCACCAAAGACAGCTCAAAAAGAGGTAACACCTATATGTGTGGTTAAACGTACCCTACTGGGGTGTAAGCCTACCACATTACAGTGAAACAACTCTGTAGTTACACCATCTGATCCTCCTGGTATTGGAAAGGCAGACCACGTCTCAGTGCAGCAGCATGAAAGAGAAATATGTACAAATGATAGTGCAATATTGTCTATATGCAACTGGCTAAGACAAGTATTAGACCTTAAGAGAATGCCCGTACAATGTAATAATGTTAAGCAAGCAATTTAAATAGTAAAGGTTTCACCGCTGTCACCGCCGTTTGATAACCTCCAGGGGCCGCGCTCGTGCTATGCAGGAACTGCTGTTCCTGCATAGCACGAGCGCGGCCCCTGGAGGTTATCAAACGGCGGTGACAGCGGTGAAACCTTTACTATTTAAATTGCTTGCTTAACATTATTACATTGTACGGGCATTCTCTTAAGGTCTAATACTTGTCTTAGCCAGTTGCATATAGACAATATTGCACTATCATTTGTACATATTTCTCTTTCATGCTGCTGCACTGAGACGTGGTCTGCCTTTCCAATACCAGGAGGATCAGATGGTGTAACTACAGAGTTGTTTCACTGTAATGTGGTAGGCTTACACCCCAGTAGGGTACGTTTAACCACACATATAGGTGTTACCTCTTTTTGAGCTGTCTTTGGTGCACATAGACTTCTGATCTGATCACCTTTTGCACCAACTGCACCCACTGGCTTCATTTATTTATTTAGTTTTCTGGATTGTTTTAACAATCCAATAGCGCTGTTTATCTATTTGAACTTCAGTTCACGTCTTTTAGATACCTGTTTTCACGTTTTTTTTAACCTGTTTACAGTTGGTTGTTAAAGAAAATGTAAAAAAAAAATTGCCAGCTGAGCCGGCGGATGACAGTGTGCAGGGACCGCCCTGTCTTTTCTCCGCTCTCCCCTATGGGGGGATCGGATGAACACGGACCGTCTGTCCGTGTTCACCCGATCCGATCCGCCATCCGTCACACTTTGGCGGATTGGAGCGGGTCGGATGTCAGCGGGCATGTCACCGCTGACATCCGCGGCTCCATAGAGGAGCACGTAGCGCCCGTTCAGGTCCGCCTAAAAAACTGGTAGGCAGACCTGAACGGGCTGTCCGTGTGAAAGAGCCCTTAATGTTTGTTCGCACTAATTATGCCCAGGGACTTGGACATTTAAAGTTGTAGCGTTTACACTGCACAGGTATATATGCTTAGAATACTGTTGCTTTGTGTATGTGCATGCAAATAGCCTTCGATCTTTGGCCTGTAGTTGGAGATTTGATGCACATAGCCAAGGGCTAACACAGTTGCAAATAGTATTATGTGTTCCTTCTCATCAGGTGCAATCACTTTAGACATAAAGTCACACCAACTTCAAAGTAGTCTCTGTACTACTTTGGTCTGACTTTGATGCAAGTTAAGGGCCATAGACCTCAAGTTTACACAGGCACTCCCTGAAATCGTAGGAAAATTGCTGACGCAAAATTGTGAGAAAATTTACGCAACTTTCCCCGTGAATCCTGCGTCCATAGACCTCAAGATTACACAGGCAAGTTGCATCAAAATTGCGCGACTTTCAGGTGACACAAGTGTGAAAGGGGCCTAGAATATAAAGTCCCACCATCAAACACTAGTAAATGTATGTTCTCAATATAATTGTGCTCAAATGGCTAAAAATCACACAGATGGAATCACCTACTAAAAGCTTGCATTGTACTCAGCAGCATATGCCGAAAAGAGGCAAACACCTATTAGCCAATGCCACATCGGCATGAGCATGGTTGTTACTATCATATTATTGCCTGAAATGCAAAACATTTTTGCATAGAATCAAACATTAGTGAATGTATTCTCTATGTAGGTATGTGCTCAGCTCTGTAGCATAGTGGCATGCCCTGCTACCTTCAAAAGTTCAAGTGACGAGTTCAAATCCCACTGATGGTATCACCTCCTGAAAATGTGCATTGTACTCAGCAGCATAATTAGCCAATGCACATCAGTTTGGTTTATTCCAGTGAATTTGTAACAAAGATGAACTAAAATGCACCTTATCTGAAGAAAGGATAACCCGTGTGTACTCTTTAACTGTATTAGAGAAGTGTTCACAATACTGGGCCATATTCTCAGTGAAGTTACGATGGAGTAAGTCTCCCTTTTTTGGCCAGTGTATCTATGCTCCCGATTCTCAGAATCATTTTTGCATAGATACACTTAAGATCCGCCATCTGTAAGTCACTTACACTGGCGGATCTTAAATGCAATGACGCCGGCCGCCGCTAGATGGCATTTATGTGAAGGAGTCATTTGCATATGCAAATGATCCTTCTACGCCGATTCCCGAACGAGTTTGCGTCGCGTAACCGTCGCTAACGTCGTTTGCGTAAGCGGAAATTTAGTCCTGCTATATGGAGGATTAAATTTCCGCAAGTCTCGCGTAGGCCATGTTACGGATGGCGTCGGGTCCCCGTCGTGTTTTTTCGTCGAGTACGTCGTTTACGTAAGTCGTTCTTGAATACGACTTTACGTCAATGACGCACACGTCGGCGTCATTGACGTTTTCCGCCGAGAACTGGAGCAATGCGCACTGGGCTTTTTGCAGCCCGGCGCATGCCCAGTTCTTTCGCATCGGGGGTGCGCTTCATTTGAATAGAAGACGCCCCCTTGGAGATCCGCCAGGCTACGCCGGGACACTTACACTCCGCTGTCCCAACTTATGGAGCAAGTGTTTGGGGAATACAACACCTGCTCCAGTAAGTTGGGACAGCGGAGTGTAAGTGCCCTAAGCGCAGCAGGCGGATATTTTTCGAGAATATGGCCCACTGACTTTAGAGCCCAAGGGGGGGATATTGGCCACAAGCACCTGCTGTGTGAGGCCTGTGAAGAAGTAGATTCATATTTGTAAAACTACAAGTATCACCAGCCAGTCTGTGTAAATGTTACTCAGTAGTACTGTTGTTAACTAGGTGAGCCCGTTCACCACCACAGACATCAAATGAATAGAGGGTTCAAGCCGGAATTCTATGTGTCTTTGTCCTGTGGAACTGGCGACATGCTGTAGCTACCGGTGGACTGGGTTGCAGGTACCTCCGGATGGTCTGGAACACAGGCCGGTCCGCTGTATTGGAATAGCGATGCTGTCCTCTGAGATCCCTCTGAGGCTGGCAAACCGCATCCCCTCAACGTAGGCCATAGATTCTCAGAACTCCCTGTCACACACACCTCCTGCTGGCAAGAATGGTGTCCAGAGAGAGCGAAAACAGGCCACACCCGCCTTTTTATTTTCTCTTCCAGTAGGCTGTTATGTGCGCACAGCATTCTGTTACTTGTTGTCCAGATTGGTCCGGCTAATATTGCCACTTCCTCATCCCAAACTACATGTTCCATGATGCATTGCTCTGGGTCATTCTCACAGGAGGAAAAAAAACACACACAGAATCCAGCATGCACTAGAGGGAGCCAAACCCATGTAAAAAAAAACAACAAAACTGTCCCTTAATCATGAGCACAGTAGCAAACCTTGGCTACAAATGCAACTTTACAGAATAGCAAACATTATTCTGTAATAATCATTCATAACTGCATTTGTTAGCAAAAGAAAGAACAAAATAGGAATACTAATTGCAATATACATAGATGCACATGAGGTAGAGCAGTGTTTCTCAACCTTTTTCTAGTCGGGGCGCCCTTAAAAAGTATTTTTAGTCTTGAGGCACCCCAGTCCAAGGCTTGGTTCACATTACGGTGTGTCGCAGAACACGCGCAAAATTGTGCTCTTTCCTGTCACACACACAAATGCTCTGGTCTTTAGGGGTACCATTAATTCTTAATACCATTATTGTTATTACCAATAATTCTTAATGGTACCCCCACACATTGGAAAACGTGGGGTGCTTTGTCTGCAGTGCAATTAAAAAAAAAAAGTTTGTGGGCCTTGTTTCCCTGCATTTTGTGGGTACGGAAATGAATAGACTGCCCTACATGCAGCTACACAGATGTGAACCAAGGGCTTGTTCACATGTCATAGGGACGGTAAAACCACATGGTTGAGCTGTTTTTACCACCCCCAACTTCTCCACCTTTAGCTGCAGAGGCAGCAGCAGCAGCAGCTGAGGGTGTTCACATGCTGTGGCTGCAACTGGAGGTATACCCAGGGTGAATAGGGCTGCACTGCAACTACCCCACAACTGTGTGTCTTGCACAGTTGCGGTGTAGTGATGCTGCATTTATGGGCTTAAAACAGGTGGTAAAGAGGCAACATAATGCCTCTTTACCGCCTGTCAAATGCCTCTGAAAAGGGATCTGTGCATGGATTGCTTTTCAGAGGAGCAGCAGTCCTTGATGCTATCAAACAAGCCCTACAAAAGCCATTTTGATGGTACAGGAATGGGGGGGGGGGGTCAGGATTAAAAGTAACATACACACAGACACATGCTTACATACACATACATACATACACACATACACATACACACACACACACACACACACACACACACACACACACACACATACAGACACTCACACGTGCACACACACACACATACAGACACTCACATGTGCACACAGACACATGTATAAAGCCATTTTAAAATTAAGCTGGCTTCTAGCTCAGTACCTTTCCAGATTCCTCATACAGCCGGGTACTGCACTCTAGGGGGAAGCAGAGAGCACAGCATGCTCCTCTGCACTTTACTTTCACTTTTGAAGCCGACGAAGGCTCATCTGACAGCCTTCTCTCTACTGACCCCGCAGCACACCTGAGAACCTCTGACAGCACACCAGTGTGCCGCGGCACACTGGTTGAGAAAGGCTGAGGTAGAGCACATCTCACATAAAAATGTTTCTTTCACATACATGGATCATGGTTGCAGTGCTATATAATTACTTAGTAGAAATTGGTATTTGCATATACGTGGAATCACTAATTAGTGCTGATTTTCAAATATACTAACGTATGTCCGCCGCTAATAGTGTTCTTTTTCATTTGCACGTTTTCCTATTGAAATCTTAATTGCCTAAAATGGACGAAACAAAACTAAATACATTTTTTCATCATCCTCAATCCTACTTAAGCCCCATACACACGGTAGGACTTTTTGACAACAAACTTCAAAATGAGGACATTTTCAAAAAAATCTTACCGTGTGTACGCTCCGGACAAACTTTTTTTGTTTTCATCGGACAAAAGTTCGCTCTGCAAACGGACAAACTCTTCGTCAACAAAAGTCCTACGGTGCAAAGTCCTATCGCGTGTACAGAAATCCATCGGACTTTTGTCCAAAGTACAAATACACATGCCCAGAACCAATGTTAACCACTTGCCGCCCGCCAATTGCAGATTGACGTCAGCAAAGTGTTTTCAATATCCTGAGTGGACGTCATATGACGTCCTCAGGATATTGAGCTGCTGCGCGCCCCGGGAACACTCATCGGGGTGATCGTTGTTGCAGGGTGTCAGTCTGACACCCCGCAACACTGATCTAGGTAAAGAGTCTCCGACGGAGACTCTTTACCACGTGATCACTTCAGCCGTGTCCAATCACGACTGATCATGATGTAAACAGTAGAGGAGAGCCGATCGGCACAGCCCCCCCGAGGATGCCCACACTGGACCACCAGGGATGCAAAACACACACTAGACCACCAGGGATGACAGAAATAATGGATGCCAATCAGTGCCCGCAATGGATGCCAATCAGTGCCCACAATGGGCATCACTGATTGGCAGGCATTGTTTGGCACTGATTGGCATCCATTAGTACAACACGTACGTTAGTGCCACCTATCAGTGCCCATTTATGCCCATCCGTGCCACCTATCAGTGCCCATCCATGCCGCCTATCAGTGCCCATCCTTGCCACCTATCAGTGCCCATCCATGCCGCCTATCCGCGCCCATCCATGCCACCTATCCATGCCCATCCGTGCTGCCTATCCGTGCCCATCCGTGCCACCTATTCATGCCCATTGTTTTGGAAAGTTTGGGTGTGCCCGGCCAACTCCCTTCGGACAAAAATCCAAGGAAAAGTTAGTTTGAAGTCTGACCGTGGGTATGAGGCTTAACTCAGAGGTCATATAGGAGGTTACATTTATAAAAATATGCTTATCTGTAGCTTGGAGAAATTGAGTTTACTAGCATTAAATAGCACACTGTGTGTGGCCTGCTTTCATTCATTTACTAATTTACTGTCTACAATTATAATAGGAAATGTATGTATGTATGATACATATATTTTCTAAATAGCATGTATTGTCTGCATTATCTAGCATATCGTTAATTGTATTAGTAATATTAGTAGATTATGTTTTAGAGCACAATGCTACATATTTAGAAAGACTTCATTAAAATATGGTGGACCATCTGACAGAGAGCATAGAAACAATTAATATCCTCTCCAGATATAGAAAATAAGCAAATTGATGCTATCAAGTGCCGTGCCTTTTTTAATATGTGTTTTGCCGTTAGCAACACTAAACATAGATGAAAATGCATACAAATGATGTGTGTAAAAAAGGTCAGGTTTCCCTTGAGCATTTGCATCCAACTTCTCACAGCCCTGGAGACATTTGCAAAAGATGGAATTGCTCACTTTCATCTTTGGATGCTAGACTTGAGAATGGTGTTCATAAATCATGTGTGGCATAGCAATCATATTTTATTTACAACTTCATAATGAGAACCAAATTATCAGTAAAGCCACAAAAACTCTTGGATATAAAAAAAAATCAGTACATCTCCAGGAGGTACCATTTGATTTGTCTCCTGTTTCAATTTTTTTTTGTTCATTGCCTTGAGAAAGAAAAAACACATATAGACAGTTCTTATGAAATTCAAAATGATCTAGTATTCTATATATTTCTATCTATACATGCAGCTATATATTGTATGTTTATATTTATTCTACATTGGCTTTATAGTACAGAGACATGACATTTCCCACATGTTTTTTTAAATTAATATTCATATAAAGAACATTTGTTTACAGTAGTATTAGTAGAATTAAAAAAGAAGATACATCTACAATGCAAATTGCAAAAAGCTATCTAAACATTAGATACTCTTTAGATGCGTCACACCTTTTAAAACAGATTCTCTACCCGTAGTTAGAAAGAATATTGACAAGCCTGTTTCAGAAGTGTGTCCATTAAGGGAAAATTTGTTCGAACACGCGAACACCTTTAAAGACTATGGGACACGAACATGCTAATTTAAAATTTTACTTATTGTCATAAAAATTGTTTGGGGACCCAGGTCCTGCCACAGGGGACATGTATCAATGCAAAAAAAAATGTTTAAAAAAATGCAGTTTTTCCAGGAACAGTGGGCCAAATTCTCAAAAGAGATACGCGGACTTAACTAAAGTTTTCTAAATTTACACGGCGCGTATCTTTGCACCCGATCTTCAAAACGAGTTAAGCCTAGATTTCCGGATTTTCCGTCCTACCTAAAATAGTTACACCTGCGCATCCCCGGGCGCAAATTACGCTAGTCTCGCCGCTGTTTTTGATAGGCAAATATGCAAATGAGGGAGTTAGAGCGATCCTCAAAATTAAGTGTGTGCGGCGTATTTTCCGCCCTGTGCGCACCTGTTAGTTTCCCTGTGTAAATTTCCACATTATAAAAGCAGCCCTAATTTTACACATGCCGTGGAAGGGTTTGCTGAAGGTAGTGACTAGAGCTATAGTTGTGAAGGATCTGTCTGGAAAAATGCCTGGGACATCAATGATTCTGACGGCACTTGCCACCTTACAGGCACAAAGGAGGAGGAGGGCACAGAGGAGGAGGATGAGGGCACAGGAGAGAGTTTATCGGCCACGGCGTGATCTGTTTCAAATGCCAGATTATGAAGTGTATGGCAACTTCAGGTTTGATAGGGAAGCTATCCTGAAGCTCACCCAACTACTTATGGAGGATCTTATCACCCCAACCAGATGCTCCCATGCCCTGCCACCTCTACATAAAGTTATGGCAACCCTCCATTTTTTATCTACAGGCTCATTCCAGCGTGCATCTGGAGGTCTGGCTGGGATGGTGCAGTCGACAATGAGCCGATGTGTCCATCAGGTGGTCCCTGCCATACTGCGGCGCATGACCAACCAATTTGTCAAGCCCACCCAGGAGGAGCAGCGTCTGCAAGCCATGACTGACTTTTACAGCATTGCTGGCTTCCCAAGGACCATCGGGGCGATAGATTGCACGCATGTGGCACTACAGCCCCCCCATGAAACTGAACACCTGTTCAGAAACAGAAAAGGGTGGCATTCCATCAACGTCCAGATGATTGTAGATGCCCATGGCCTCATCTGGCACGTTTGTGCCAAGTTTCCAGGGTCGTGCCACGACAGTTTTATTCTACGGCAGACCAAGATCTACCAAGACTTGGAGATGAACGTTTATGGAGACAGCTGGCTGATTGGTGAGTGACATTGGTGTCAGGTATGCCCCCCCCATGATGCAGACACAAGGGGCACATGCATGACTAATATCCTCCTGTCTTTTCCCTTACAGGTGACTCTGGATATGCGTTGGGACCCCATCTCATGACCCCTTTTAGGAACCCCCAAACACCCGGAGAACGCAAATTCAACGAGGTGCACATCCACACCCGGTCAATAGTAGAGCGGACATTTGGCCTTCTCAAGTCCAGATTCAGATGCCTTGACAAGACTGGGGGTACACTCTTGTATTCCCCAGACTTTGTCTGTCAAATTATTGGGGCATGTTGCATCCTCCATAATTTTTCTCTGAGAAGGGGCCTGCATGTTGAGATATGTCCTGACCTAACCCCCCACCCAGGCAATCCCCCCCCCAACCACCTCTACCCGGTCTGCTGAGGGCCAGGCAATAAGGAGACAACTGGCTGAAGGCATCTTTGCCCAGTAAATGGACCTTAATTATCTTTATTTTTTTGGTTTGACAACAAAAAATCACAGAGATTATGTGACCTTTAAACATTTACTTTGCACATAAAATGCACATTACTTATATGACAATGAGAATGTCTTTTTTTATACAAAACGCACATTAATTATCTCACAATGAGAATGCATGAATGCACGCCACTGTGGTCCCTAGCACAGACACATCACATGCACATCGAATTGGATTAGATCCAAGTACCCCCCCCCCCCTTTGGTACTTGGGAGCAGTAACGCCCCGCCACGGCTCCAATCATGTCACTGTGAATTCATACACCATTCAGGAACCTGGGATGACTTCTCCCTGGTCCTGGGGATCCCTACTCCACCAAAACTGAGGGTGACACCCTTATGTTATCAGGAATGCCACCCCCCCACATTCACACATCATTCACACACATAAACCAAATCATAAGTACAGTATAATAAAAAAAAGAAAAAATCAAAAATCAAAAGTACCCCTGCAACTTAGTGATGTTGCCGAGTGCTCCTTCTGGGCTGACCATGGGCACGGGCACGGGCACGGCCACGGCCAACTGGGGGATCTTCACGGGGGGGGTCTGTGCAGGGGAGGGAGTATCTTCACGGGGGGGTCTTTGCAGGGGAAGAAGGAGCCTCCCCTGGTGTCTGTCCTCCTGCTGGCCTGCCCTCCAAGGCCACGGCTATCCTTGTCAGACAGGCAGTGATGTCAGCCGTATTAGCCTGGCCAGCCCGGGTATTGGCCTGCACAGCCCGGGTATTGGCCTGCACAGCCTGGGTCAGGGCAGTCACCTCCTGGGCCGCGCCTGTTGTGGCGTTCCTCAGGTCCCACACACAGGTGATGACCCCCACTGAGTTGGTGGCCACGTCACCCAGTGAATCCCTCATTAAACCCAGGCTGTGCTCCACTTTGGTCATTGTTTTTTTAATTTCACCCAGACTGCGGGTCTGCCGGGCATTGTCCCTCAGCAGACTGACCGGCAGACGCTCAAACCCCCCCTTGGTTTCCGGGGTCGGCCTCCTACTTGCCCCTGAGGCTTGTGGCCTTGGAGGAGGGGTTGGAGTGACCCATGGGGGCTGCTGCATGTTGGAGGAGGGTTGGGAGGGGCCACCCATGATGGTGGCCTGACTGCTGGGAGCCTCTGGGGTACCCTCAGGGGATGACTCAAAGGTCCTATCTTGGCCCATCAGGATTTGCTGGCCAATAACAATATTCTCATCTTCCTCCCCCTCATCCTCCTCCCACTCAACATCCAAATTAGGGGAGTTGTGGGCACTCCCCTCCCATGGCGAATCCTGCCCTTCTTGGGACTCAGCATCAGCCTGTCTTGGGGGTGGTGCAGCAGCCTGCCCTGATGGGCCAGCAACCTCCTGCCCTGATGAGGCTGCCACCTCCTGCCCTGATGGGGCTGCCATCTCCTGGGCTGATGGGGCTGCCACCTCCTGGGCTGATGACCCAGCAACCTCCTGGGCTGATGACCCAGCAACCTCCTGGGCTGATGGGGCTGCCACCTCCTGGGCTGATGACCCAGCAACCTCCTGGGCTGATGGGGCTGCAACCTCCTGGCCATCTGGGGAGGACACAAAACAATCACAGGTTGGTGGATCCACACACTTGGCACATCTTCCCTTCCCCCACCCACACATGCTAATCACCAGATATAAAAAATAAAAAACTTACCTGTCCTCACAGGAGCATCAGAGTCAAAGCCAGGCAGGCCCACCACCTGCTGTGGGTGGAAACACTGGGCCACTGCCCATTCCTCCTCACTCATCCTGACTGGGCAGGGTCCCCCTCCTCCAGTGCCCCTGGTATGGGCATGCAGCGTTGCCAGCTTGTTCCGGGACACGCTCTTCAAATCGTTTATTTTTTTTTGGACTCCAGCGATGGTCCTGCCCCCCCCCCGCCGCATTGATCCGATCGGTGATCTTTTTAAGGATCTCCTTCCTCCTGGCCGGGGTGGTGTTGTGGCTCTCAGGGCCATGGAGAAAGCGCCCATATTTTATGATGCCCTGAGCAAGAATATGCTTCTCTGCCACTGTAAAATTAAGCTTCCTGCGCTTGGTGGCCATCACAGACACCACCCAGCAACAGGAAACTCACCCAAAAAACAATCAACAATACACACACAACAAAGAAAAAAAAAACACAGCAAAAAAAAACACAAACAGACAGCTACTATAAATTCAAAAACAAACAGGCAAAAAAGGGAAACAAAAAACAATCACACACCAAAAAAGAAACACTTATCAAAAACAAACAGGCAAAAAATCAATACAAATAACAAATTATCAAAAACAAACACCAACTATACTCTACAACTCCTCAACAACTTTTCTCACAAACAAATCTTACCAACAAACACTGACAAACGTTCAAAGCAGAAGCAACTTGCTTTAGGAAGGGAACACAGGGAAATACTTTTGCAAGGGAAGTGTGTTTGACTGGGGCTATTTAGACACAGGGCGATCCTCAAACTAAGTACGCTTGGCCTTTTACCTATCTCACTGATTGCGATGAGCAAAGTTCTGCACATGCCCAGTGAGGTCCAGATTTGTGCGCGCATGCGCAGTACGGCCGGCCCTTCATTTGCATGGGGTCACGGCTCATTACAATGAAGCACGCCCACTTCATTCCCACTTGCCATAACCACGCCTTACGCCTCGGAATTTAGGTTAAGGATGGCGCAATTTTGTGCGCAAATGCGCTGTGGATACGGCACTTACGACACCAACTTAGGGCGCCGTAACTTAAATGACATAAGTTAGGTAATACTAAATTTGCACAGCTTTTTGAGAATTTGGCCCAGTGATTTTAATAATGCTTAAAGTGAAACAATAAAAGATAAATATTCCTTTAAATTTCGTACCTGGGGGTGTCTAAAGTTTGCCTGTAAAGTAGCGCATGTTTCCCATGTTTATAACAGTCTCTGCACAAAATGAAATTTCTAAAGAAAAAAAGTAATTTAAAACTACTCGCGGCTATAATGAATTGTCGGGTCCCAGCAATACAGATCAAGTCATTGAAAAATAAAAAAAAATAGATGCTTGGGGGTCCCCCTAAATTCCATTATCAGGTCTGGTATGGATATTAAGGGGAACCCTGCGCCAAA
The DNA here is from genome assembly GCF_905171775.1 of Rana temporaria. Lineage (NCBI taxonomy): Eukaryota > Metazoa > Chordata > Amphibia > Anura > Ranidae > Rana > Rana temporaria. Next base: position 228,343,380 of record NC_053493.1, read on the forward strand.
TTAAAAAAAAATGGCGTGGGGTTCCCCCCAAAAATCCATACCAGACCCTTATCCGAGCATACAACCTGGCAGGCCACAGGAAAAGAGGGGGACAAGAGAGTGCCCCCCTCCTGAACTGTACCAGTCCACATGCCCTCAACATGGGGAGACACATTTTTTGTGAAATGGTAGGGGTACAATGTACCCCATTACCAATTCACATGGATGGTGGGATCTGGGGATCCCCTTTGTTAAAGGGGGCTTCCAGATTCCGATAATCCCCCCACCCGCAGACCCCCACAACCACCGGGCAAGGGTTGTGGGGATGAGGTTCTTGTTCCCATCAACATGGGGACATCCTCCCCATGTTGAGGGCATGTGGCCTGGTACGTTTCAGGAGAGGGGCGCTCTCTCGTCCCCCCTCTTTTCCTGCAGCCTGCCAGGTTGCGTGCTTGGATAAGGGTCTGTATTTTTGGGGGGAACCCCACGTCATTTTTTTTTTATTTGGCGCAGGGTTCCCCTTAATATCCATACCACACCTGAAGGGCCTGGTAATGGAATTCGGGAGGGACCCCTACGCATTTTTTTTCAATGAATTTCAATGATTTTTATCTGTATTGCCGGGACCCGACAATTCATTATAGCCGCAAGTAGTTTTAAATTACCCTTTTTCCTTTAGAAATGTCATTTTGCACAGAGACTGTTATAAACATGTTAAACATGCGCTATTTTACAGGCATACTATAAACACCCTCCAGGTACGAAATTTAAAGGAATATTTCATATTTTACTTTTTTGTTTCACTTTAAGCATTATTAAAATCACTGCTCCCGTAAAAACCTTTAACTTTTTTTGCATTGATACATGTCCCCTGGGGCAGGGCCCAGGTCCCCAAACACTTTTTATGACAATAACTTGCATATTAACCTTTAAAATTAGCACTTTAGGTTTCTCCCATAGACTTTTAAAAGGTGTTCTGTGGTTTTTCGAATTTGCCCCGAACACCCCAAATTGTTTGCTGTTCGGTGAAAGGGCGAACAGCCAATGTTCGAGTCTAACTCATGTTCATCTCGAACATAAAGCTCATCCCTAGTGTTCTTTAGTGAGCACATTATGTGATGTGTTATTTTTAAATATATTTTTATTTTTTGTGTGTAGCAATTATCGGGATTGAGCGCAGTTTGTGAAAACAGCAAACTAATGCCTGAGTTTGCCAGCTTAACATAGCATTTTCTGTCACTTGAACTAGGGTCAGGTGGCTTATAAAGGTCAATAAGATGCCTTTGGATAACCCCCCCCCCTTATTTTAAGGATGGGTTCGCACCAGCCATGTTAACACTGTTCTTAGCTGTAACAGGGAAATAATAGAAAGGGCTGCTGAGCATAGAGACACATTAATGTAGGGCTTGTAGGCAGTGAATGATCTCTACACATAGATGTAAACCCTTACTGAATGTCCTGTAGGTAGAAAAATGCTGTGCATTTTGAGAATCTTGGTGGGGGTAAGTAGTGTTGAGCAGAATACGCCATATTCGATTTCGCGATATATCTCGAATATATAGTCGAATATTCGAGATATATTCGCTAAATTCGAATATTCGTGATATTTTATCGAAATGAAATGATTGCGAAATTTCGCTATTGCGAATGCGAACATAATTGCGAAATTTTGACAAATGCGGAAGGAGCACTCTGATTGGCTCAGAATATTCGTGATATTTTACAATACAAAATAATTGCGAAATTTCGACAAATGCGGAAGGAGCACTCTGATTGGCTCAGAATATTCGTGATATTTTACAATACAAAATAATTGCGAAATTTCGACAAATGCGGAAGGAGCACTCTGATTGGCTCAGAATATTCGTGATATTTTACAATACAAAATAATTGCGAAATTTCGACAAAGGCGGAAGGAGCACTCCGATTGGCTCAGAATATTCGTGATATTTTACAATACAAAATAATTGTGAAATTTCGACAAATACGGAAGGAGCACTCTGATTGGCTCAGAATATTCGTGATATTTTACAATACAAAATAATTGCGAAATTTCGACAAATGCGGAAGGAGCACTCTGATTGGCTCAGAATATTCATGATATTTTACAATACAAAATAATTGCGAATATTCGGCAAATGCGGAAGGAGCACTCTGATTGGCTCAGAATATTCGTGATATTTTACAATAGAAAATAAAAAGTGTTTTGCATTGGTGGTGATTCTTTACTCTATCCATCTGTCACAGCCGTTTGTCAATCAAACACCTTGAAGATTGAATATATTCATGCTGCATGCTTTGGACTTTTTTTCACTTCACATATCAAAGACATTTTTATGAAAGATTATTTTTCTATTATTGGGACTATATTTCTTTATATATTTGTTTCACTGTGTATTTCACAAGTTATTTGCGCTTGCTTATTTTATAATTTGCCCACATGTCTTGTCACTAGACATATTTTTTATTCTTGTAGAGCGACTCCATTTTCTGTCTTGTATTATTTTATGTTGTATAACATTTTTGAGTTGCTGCTGTATTCTCCCCTTTTTTTAAGGTATGCACAATTTTTTCCTTCTTACAAAAAAAAATAATATCAAACATACAAATATTCATAACAGAAACATACACAAAGCCCCCCCCCCTTTTGCATCAGAGACAATCAGAGTTCTCCTACCACAGTTATCGAAAATTCGCAATCATTTTCGCATTCGCATTAGCGAAATTTCACATTTTTTTTTTTTATATTCGGCAACATAAAAGGATCGCCTCAGCTTAGCTACCCGACCCAGGGTCTCTAATCATACCAGCAATGCTTTTAGACGTCGATAGGATGTGATCTGTTTTAAAATAAAATTGAAAAAATGTGAATATTCAGAATAGCGAATATTCACCGCGAAATTCGAAATATATCGCGAATACTCGAATATGCCATATTCGAGACGAATATTCGCAATACGAATATTCGTGAGCAACACTAGTGGTAAGAAAGGAGTGTTTTTAAATCTTAATGATGCTGCCAATGCCTATTAATCATAAAAAAAGAGTGCACCAAAACCATAAAAAAAACTCTCCCTGTATGTTTCCCTTCCATTTGTGTACCTTCAATTATTTGCAAAGTTTTAAAAATACAGAATTTAGTTATGTGTTTGGTAGAAATTGTCTTGCATTAGGACAGTACTCAAATTCTCCAATAAGCAGCAAATAGAAAGGTACAAGGAAGGTTTTTATCTTACAATGAAAGTGAGGCCCCATACACACCATAGAATCTATCCGCAGATAAATCCCATCAAATGGGTTTCTGCGGATAAATTCTATGGTGTGTACACTCCGTCGGATATTTATCCGCGGATAAATCTCCCCTGGGATGGATTTCCAGCAGATGGATATTTGCTGACATGCTCAACAAATCCATCTGCTGGAATCCATTCCAACGGATGGATCCGCTCGTCTGTACAGACTTACCGGATCCATCCGTCTAAAGGGATTCCCCGCACGCGTCGTAATGATTTGACGCATGCGTGGAATTCCTTATATGACAGCGTCGCGCCCGTCGCCGCGTCATAATAGCGGCGACGGCGCGACACGTCATCGGCAGAGGATTTCAGCGCGGATTTCAATGCGATGGTGTGTACACGCCATCGCATAGAAATCTTCTGAAATCCTCGAGAGGATTTATCCGCGGATACGGTCCGCTGGACCGTATCTGCGGATAAATCCTCTCGTGTGTATGGGGCCTTAGATTGTACTATCTAAGTGATAAATATCCTCTAGGAGCTGGACAGTATGTAAGCAGTTTAGTTAGACCACAACATGGCAGGGAGATATGAGGCAGCTTTTACCTTGATAAAAACATAAGGCCGGGTTCACACCTATGCAACTTGAGTGCGGCTTAAACCGCATCCAATACGCAGAACATTTCTAAATACATTGTTTTCAATGAGGCTGGTTCACATATGTGCGATGCATTCGCACTGCGCATTGCCAAAAAAATGTGTGCATATTTTAGGCCTTGCGGTGCGGCTCAGGTGCGAATTCAGGCCCATTTTCTTCTATGGGTACGCAGCTGATTCGCAGATGTGTTCATTTCTCTTTAGGATTTCTCTCATTCAGCTCAATACACTTCCCCCCTCCCCCTCCCCTCTCCCAGGTCTCCAAATTCGCAGCTAATCTGCAGCTAAAACGCAGTGGATCTGCTAAACATTTTTCTTATCTCTCTGCAGAGATAAGAGAGCTGAAATTCGCACCGCACTAGTGTGAATCCGGCCTAAAAGTGCGTTATTTGTGAGACAATAGCTGGAGCACAGAAATTGACCAACAACATCAAGGTATAATACAGGGTTTACCCTGCAGAAATCATTACAAATTTAGCAGCTGAGGTCCATCATCAGAAATCATTTGTGGAACAAAAACAGTGCTTGAGCTCTGAAATAGACTGCAAACTTTGAGGTGCAATTTAGGATTTAGCCTACAACAAATATTAGAATTTTGGCAGCTTAAGTGCAGCTGCAAAAACATTGTGTGGTGCCTTTAAAGTGCTGAAGCACCAGAATGGGCCCGGGAGAGGTGATACGAGTTGGTGATGGTAGCAGGATAATTTTTTTCAAAGGGGGGGTCAGATGACAATTAAACATTTAGTCCCAAGCAGTAGCAGCAGTGGGTTTGTAGTCACTGGTAATTCAAGACAATTCAATTGGCAGATTTGTTACCGATTTTCCTTTCTATACAAAATACCTCTTGTTGCAGTGAAGGCCCTCTCAGCAAAAACACTATTAGAACACCAGTAGTTGCTGTGGCAGCATAGAATGCCACTCTGAGACAGAAAAGGCAGAGGTGCACTGCCTTTAGATGGTGTGACTCGACCTCCAGTTTGTCCCACAGAACCTGCTCGCTCCCTATTACTACAAGTATGAAACCTTTGCCTCTCACTTTAGTTCTGCCTAACAATATTATTAAAATGGATTGCCTAAATGTAATGGCAGCTAGGGCAATAGGGGAAATAAATATGTGGTGCTTTCAGGTACACTACTTTACTGAACAAGTGTGCAGTGATTTGCTGCAAACTGTCATGGACCTTGAGATATTAAAGTGTTTCTACTTGACATCTGTTACACAGGAGAGGGACATTCAATGCAAGGCTTTTGAAATGCTAAGTGGAACCAGCTTGTGAAATACCTTTTATTGTGTTCTGCAGGTTAAGAGCGGGTGTCGGAGACAGTCCATCTGGCTACAATTAGGGATTGAAGGTTAATTAAATATATTATGTGTGGTTGAAGATGTATGTGTTTACGCTAAGGGACTTTGTATTGTTCTCAAGGTCAGAAGCCTCCTGTCAGCTGTATTGAATTAGCATTCTATTGTCTAAAGCAATGTAACCTCTCAGAGGTAGTAATTAAGTAGACCGGGTTATTGTGTACATTGATTACCCCCTGGGGCTTCTGTCTCAATACACAAGTCTTTCTATCCAAGCTATTGGACCAATCCCTGTTGACAATTTTAAGTCCTCATTTGCATGGTCAAGGAGGACTTGAGTGAAGACTGCATATACTTTACAATTGACCAATAGGAAAGCGGTTGTTGGGAGTGGGATGTTCCAAAATTCTGTATAAAAGTGTGCTGTGTACTTGAAAATAAAGAGTCCTGTTTGAACTTACATACAGCCTGCCTGGTGTTTGTTCTTAATGGGTCTGAACGGCACATAGCTGTAGTTCGGACCCCGGAACCTTGGATGACTGGACCATCAGACGCTGCAATCTGCAAGCTGACTCACTGGTAGCAGAGGAGTGTCGGGAGAGCAGACCTGGGCGAGCAAGGGGTCTCGTCACATTGGTTGGCAGCGGTGGGATTTGCTCTCCAGTTACTGGGACAACTCCAGACCACCACTGTGAATGACCAGCTATGCAGCCTGGAGGAGAACCATGCTAAAAGACTTGCTTGAGAGCCGTGGAGGGACCGGTGGGAAGAACAAGGCCACCCTGATCATTGCGCTAGCCGAGATGGATCAGAGGGATGGTGATGCAGGACCCCGGTCAGTTGAAGACTTGTTCCAGCAGCGAGTTCAACAACGGTTGGCATTATATGGTGCTAACCCATCAGAGACGGCCATACAGAATACCATTAGAGACCTCAAGCTGCAAGAACAGAGAGAACGAGAGTGGCAACAGAGAGCACGAGAGCGGCAACAGAGAGAACGAGAACGGCAACAGAGAGAACGAGAGCTGCAGGAACAGAGAGAACAAGAGCAGCAACAGAGAGAACGAGAGCGGCAACATGAGCTGGAAATCACCTACAAACAGCTGCTAGACTCCGCTCAGCAGCAGGATGGGGCTCCCTTTGCCTGGGACTATGAGGAAATATCAGCTGACAACGCTGAAATCCTGGCTGATGAATCAGCAGTGGAAAATCGGGAGCTTGCCATTCCCAAAGCAGAAGTGCTGGCAACAGGGCAGAGTGCTAGCAATCTCTGCCCAGCACCGGAACCAACTGTGGAGTTCCAGGGAGCCGGGGCAGTTGGCCCCCCTCCCCAGCAACAAGCTGAGGTAGTAAAGCTGTTACTCCCAGCTGAATCACTGGCAGCAGGGCAGGATGCTACTGGCTGCTGCACACGACTACAGCTTGAGCGGATATCGGTGGATGGGACTGTGGTCTCCGCTCACAGCAACCCAGCGGAAGAGCTGGCAACAGAGCAGAGTGCCCCGGGCCTCTGCTCTCAACTAACAGAAGAGGGGGTTCCTGTGGTAGTGGATGGGACTCAGATCTCCACTGACACAACCCCAGAAAATGGTGCGGCACTGAGACAGGAGGATGTTGGCTTTGCTTTGCAAGCACCGGGGGATTTTCACCTAGCATCAGGGGATGGGACTTCAGTCTCCACTGGTATACCCCAGGAATGGTGGCCAGTTGGCCCAGATCCCCAACAGCATGATGAACTGAGCCCAGCCACCCTGTCTTCTCTCCAGCGGCTGAAAGGACTCCAGGGAGAAGGGCCAGTCCAGGCCTCTCCCCAGCGGCAGGCGTGTTCTCTGAGAGAGGCAGAGATTGGCTGGGTGAGTAATGCTCTGTTTGGGACAAGTTATCTGGGGTACTGGGTGGGTACCGGAATTGGGGTCTCTCCCAGTGTTAGTCTCCTGCCAAAGGGGGAGATGTGTGACAGACCTAGCCGGGACAGGGGCTTTTGGAGAGGACTGAATGCAAGCCTCTTGCCGTCCGATTATGGGCCAGGACCTCAAAACAGGAAGGCAGATGGGTCATCCCAGCAGACAGTCCTGGAACTTTAAGACTACTTTTCCAACATCCTCGAGTTGACCCGTTTGGGTCCCACTGCGGCTGTTGGACTGTTTCCCAGGGGAAGTAATGTCATGGACCTTGAGATATTAAAGTGTTTCTACTTGACATCTGTTACACAGGAGAGGGACATTCAATGCAAGGCTTTTGAAATGCTAAGTGGAACCAGCTTGTGAAATACCTTTTATTGTGTTCTGCAGGTTAAGAGCGGGTGTCGGAGACAGTCCGTCTGGCTAGAATTAGGGATTGAAGGTTAATTGAATCTATTATGTGTGGTTGAAGATGTATGTGTTTACGCTAAGGGACTTTGTATTGTTCTAAAGGTCAGAAGCCTCCTGTCAGCTGTATTGAATTAGCATTCTTTTGTCTAAAGCAATGTAACCTCTCAGAGGTAGTAATTAAGTAGACCGGGTTATTGTGTACATTGATTACCCCCTGGGGCTTCTGTCTCAATACACAAGTCTTTCTATCCAAGCTATTGGACCAATCCCTGTTGACAATTTCAAGTCCTCATTTGCATGGTCAAGGAGGACTTGAGTGAAGACTGCATATACTTTACAATTGACCAATAGGAAAGCGGTTGTTGGGAGTGGGATGTTCCAAAATTCTGTATAAAAGTGTGCTGTGTACTTGAAAATAAAGAGTCCTGTTTGAACTTACATACAGCCTGCCTGGTGTTTGTTCTTAATGGGTCTGAACGGCACATAGCTGTAGTTCGGACCCCGGAACCTTGGATGACTGGACCATCAGACGCTGCAATCTGCAAGCTGACTCACTGGTAGCAGAGGAGTGTCGGGAGAGCAGACCTGGGCGAGCAAGGGGTCTCGTCACACAAACAAATGGCAGCTTTGCCTGTGTCTGCAACAAGTGTATGCTTAAAGGGTTTGTAAATTATTTTTTTTATCTTAATAGCTTCCTTTACCATAATGCAGTGCTGTTTTCATGTCCTCATTGTTCGTTTTTGCTCTCAAGTTGCTGTAATTCTTCTCTGATCTCAACACTTCCTGGTTGTCTGTTTCCTGATTACCACAGTACTGGGAGCTTTCTCTCTGTGGTCACTAATCAAGGAGGTGTGATTACTGTGTGTCTAAAACCCCTCAGCACCAATCAGTTTCATTTTCCAAACCATCACTGCCATGTATTGGCTCTGTGGCTCTGTACAGCAGAGGCAGGAAACAACATGCAAAAACGAAACTAGAAACTACAGGTACATTATATGATTGATTTTTATCTATTTTTAATTGTTTTTAAAAGGAATCATTTAACTATTATGTCTCTATACCCTGTAAACAGTCATTTCAGCATACAATTTTTTTTTATTTACAACTCCTTTAAGATCCCAAAATAAAAAAAAGGCTCCAGAAAAAAGTTAATAAAATACACTTCTCACACAGGAACAGTATTTTTCCCCTTTTAAAACAAAGGTTTTATAAAAAAAAAAGCAGATCACTGAAAGCACTTCTAGATTGCCTCAAGCGTCTAATTGCCACTTTTGCTGGGCAGCTTGGTATTTTAAAATAAGTAAAAAAATGACAGACTTACTGGCCGGATCAACAGATCCCACCTTATCTGAGGACTGCTAAACTGTAATATTGTACATTTTTGCTTTGGGAGTTTAATACAGTTTAATTCTTATTAACATATTCTTCTGTTCAGTTAAGTTTAAATCCTGAAACGGCCTGGCATTTCCATAGTCACTTAAAGGGTATGTAAAGTTATTTTTTTTTTTTTTAAATAACAAACATGTTCTACTTACTTCCACTGTGCATCTCGTTTTGCACAGAGTGGCCCCAAACCTGGTCTTCTGGGGTCCCTCGGCGGCTGTCTTGGATCCTCCTCGCAAGAACCCATCACCTTAATACGAGCTTGCTCGCATGGTGATGAGTTGTTGCGGGCGCACTCCTGTGATACAGCCGGCGGCCATAGCCGCTCACTGTATCACTCGGCCCCGCCCCCAACACGCACGTTTACCTTTACAACCCCTTTAATCCTGCCACAATTCTTCTGGAAAGCACAAGTTATCACTTGTACATTATTTGTACTATGGTGATGACTTTTTATATGAAGCTGGACCAAGGGCATGACCCTTGCAAATTTGCATTGCAGGTTGCATTTTCTTTTTGGGTCAAAAATTATGATTTATAACTGCAGTGCAATCCAGTTTTGTTTTAATTGAAAATGCAAAAGATTGCATAGTGATCAAATATTTTACACAACATTTTAAGCAAATTTATATTAACTACTTAACGTACACAAACAAATTGTGTTAAGAAAACACTGTATTCAATAAAACAGTGCTATGCTCCTGTGTTAAAAGAAAAAAAAAAAGAATGAGGTGCTAAAAGATGCATGATCATTGAAATTAAAAAACATTTTTATAAACTTTAGGAGACTTTAAAAAGAGTGAGGATATAATTTTTCAGAGCAAAAAATAATTGCAATAAATACATACGTTTTCTCTAATTCATATCTGAATATTAATAGTTAAGCAAATATATATATTGAGTAACTAAAAAGATCTTTGGCTTATTCATATATATTATTCATTCTGAATAGTTGTAGATATGCAATTATTTTATATTGTTTTTCATGAAAATAGCAAACAATATTTATACATTTCAGTCAGAATCATACATAAATAATTAATGGTGTTTTATTTAGAATTTTGATATCTAACACTTTGCAACTGAACAGATTGCCCGCTTATTATCTAATATCAATGAACTGATACATCTTCTTTCCATCACCGAATATTTTTAGACACTTCATCTAAATCTAGATAACAGGCATTTGATGTGTAGGCATTCCTTGTTGAAAAACAGACAACATTTTTACTTTTATTCTGCTGTTATCCTTTTATTCATAATAAGCAGAATTATATGTGCAATAGATGTATTTCCTTTGAATTACAATTACTATATATATATATATATATATATATATATATATATATATATATATATATATAATTATTTATGAAATGTTAATTAAAAGACTAAAAAAGAGACAAATAAAATAACAATATTGTCCTTTGTTTTAAATGAATGTGCTTGGTGCAAAAGCAGAACTCAGAGGTATTGCAATTATAGGGCCAGATCCACATAGAAATGGATAGGCGCAGCGTATCAAAGATACGCTACGCCGCCGTATCTTGCCTGGCTTTAAGTCGAATCCAGGAAGATTTTGCGCCGTAAGTTACGGCGGCGTAGTGTATTTCTGGCGGCGGAATTCAAATCGGCGATTAGGGGGCGTGATTCATTTAAATGAAGTGCGTCCCCGCGCCGATTGAACTGCCCATGCTCCGTTTTGAAATTTCCTGCCGTGCTTTGCGCGAAATGACGTCCCTATTCACGGACGACTTACGCAAAAAAAAATTCAAATTTTAACGTGGGAACCGACGGCTATACTTTAACATGGCAAGTCTATCTATACGGCGCACAATAGCAGCTTTAACTATACGCCGGAAAAAGCCGACTAGAGACGACGTAAGAGAATGCATACCCGACGCGGAAAATGACGCAAACTCCACCCAGCAGGCGCCGAAGTATTACACCTACGATCCGAAGGCGTACGAAGTCGCACGCCTGTCGGATCGAAGCCTAAAGCCGTCGTATCTTGGTTTGAGAATTCAAACTAAAGATACGACGCAGCAAATTTGAAAATACGCCGGAGTATCAGTAGATACGCCGGCGTATTTCTACTGTGAATCTGGCCTATAGACTTTAATTTTGTAGACTAAAGCACTGTTTTATAGCAATGTGGTTCTCCAATAATACTTTGCATTGTTGGAAGATATTTTAATTTCTCAGAAGAGAAATGTAACAAACTGATGTGACCATTAGGGGGTATAGTAGCAGTCACAGTATAATGTAATTTTATAATGTGTGTTGCTGACTTTGGAAACCTGTACTTGTAGAAATACCAAGACAGCCAATGTGGACCTCCTTAGGAAAATTATGCTTCCTGATCATCAGCAAACATGCAGATAAGGAATATCATGATTGACAATATGTATACTTATTCCACATCTAAGAACTAACAAATACTGAAACCACAGGTACCAAAATGACACTGCGACCACTGATACAAAAGTGTTTCCTTTAGGATGTTATGGGGCAGATCCACAGAGCAGATGCGCCGACTTAACTCGAGATATGCGGCGTAATTGAAATTTGCGCCGCGCATATTTTTGCGCCTGATCCTCAAAACGAGTTACGCCTGAAATCTACTTTTTTCCGTCCTACCTAAAAAACGTACACCGGCGCTTCTCTGAGCGCAAAATATGCTAGACACACCGCTGTTTTGATAGGCAAAGATGCAAATGAGGGAGATAAGGCGATCCAAATGTGCGGCGTAGATTACGCCCTGTGCGCTTCTGTTATTTTCATGGTGTAAAATTACACTTTCTAAAAGCAGCCCTAAATTTACACATGCCGTGTAAATGTCAGCTAAAGCAACACCATTAAGGAAGAGCTGAGCACACACACTTGCAGGACAACAATCTGTATGCCACCATGCCAGGGGCATCCATGCTCATAACTATAATAGTGACTTTAGTAACCGAGGGTACCCCCTATTCTGAGGGAACAGCAGCCAGGAGATGCCTCGCAGAATGCATCTTTGCACAGTAAACACACACATTAATTATGTCACAATGAGAATGCATGAATGCACGCCACTGTGGTCCCTAGCACAGACACATCACATGCACATCTAATTGGATTAGATCCAAGTACCCCCCCCCCCCCCCCGGTACTTGGGAGCAGTAACGCCCCATCACGGCTCCAATTCTGTTACTGTGCATTCATACACCTTTCACACGGACCTGGGATTACACTTCTCCCTGGTCCTGGGGATCCCTTAATCCACCAAAACTGAGGGTGACACCCTTATTTAATCAGGAATGCCACCCCCACATTCATACATCATTCACACACATAAATCAAATTATATATATATATATATATATATACTGTATATGTATATATATATATATATATATATATATATATATATATATATATATACCGTATTTATCGGCGTATAACACGCACCCTAACTTTAAGAGGGAAGTTTCAGGGAAAAAAACGTCCACAGCCCCCTGCGTATAACACGCAGGCACAGTTTACCCTCTATTTTCATGGTAAAAAAGTGAGCGTTATACGCCAATAAGTACAGTATATATAAAATAATAAAAAAATAAAAAAACAAAAGTAACCCCAAAACTTAATGTCGGCGGCGGGAGCTTCGCCTAGGCCTGCCACGGGCACGGCCACGGCCAACCAGGGGAGGCTCCTGGGGGGGGCTGAAGCAGGGGTAGGAGGAGCCTCCCCTGGTGACTGTACTGTTGCTGGCCTGCCCTCCAAGGCCACTGCAATTCTGTTCAGGCACACAGTCATGGCAGCCGTATTGGCCTGGACAGCCCGGGTGTTGTCCTGCACAGCCTGGGTCAGGGCACACACCTCCTGGGCCACGCCTGTTGTGGCGGTCTGCAGCTCGCAAATGCAGGTTATGACTGCCGCAGAGTTTGTGGCCACATCACTGAGTGAGTCCTTCATTATGCCCAGGCTGTGCTCCATCTGGGTCATTGTCTATTTTATCTGAGCCAGATTGCGGGTCTGCCGGGCATTGTCCCTCTGCAGACTGCCCGGCAGACGCTCGGCCACCCCCCTGGTCTCAAGCTGAGGCTTGTGGCGTGGGAGGCGGGGAGAGAGAGACCCTTGTGGGGGAGGCCTGTTGGGGGAGGAGTGGGAGGGGCTACCCCTGATGGTGGCCTGACTGCTGCCAGCCTCAGGGGTAACCTCAGGGGGAAACAAATCTGATGCCAAAAGGACTTGCCTGGCAATGTCCATATCCTCATATCCATATCCTCATCCTCCACCCCCCCTCATCCTCCTCCCCCTCAACCTCCTCATGAGGGGAGGTGTGGCCACTCCCCTCCCCTGGGGACACCTGCCCTTCTTGGGACTCCTTAGCAGCCTCTTGTCCTGGGGATGGTGCAGCAGCCTGGCCTGATGGCCCAGCAACCTCCTGGCCTGATGGGCCGGCAATCTCCTGGCCTGATGGCCCAGCAACCTCCTGGCCATCTGTGGAGGACACAAAACATTCACAGATTGGAGGATCCACACACTTGGCACATCTTCCCTTCCCCCACCCACACATGCTAATCACCAGATAGAAAACCCCAAAACTTACCTGTCCTCACAGGAACATCTGATTGATAGCCACGCAGGCCCACCACCTGCTGTGGGTGGAAACACCAGGCCACTGCCCATTCCTCCTCACTCAGCCGGATGGGACAGGGTGCGCCTCCTCTAGTGCCCCTGGCATGGGTATTGATCCTGGCCATTTTATCACGAACCAGGCTCCTAAGATCGTTGATCTTCTTTTGTATCCCACTGGGGGTCCTGGTCTCCCCCCCCCCCGCCGCATTGATGTTAATCTCTGGATCATCTCCTTCCTCCTGGCCGGGGTGGTGTTCCGGCTCTCAGGGCCATGTAAAAAATGCCCATATTGGGCGATGCCCCGAGCAAGTATCTGCTTCTCAGCTGCAGAAAATTTTAATTTTCTGCGTTTGGGTGCCATCACAGCCACCACTCAGCACCAACAAAAATACACACACAACAAACAAACAAAAATACACACACAACAAACAAACAAAAATATCAAACCACACAAGCAGACAGCTACTACTAATTAAAAAACAAACACGGAAAAAACAAACAGAAAATACACACCAGAAAAAAGACAATCAGAAAAATAAAAAATAAAATACACTCAGAAAAAAAACAATCACAAAAAATAAACAGAAAAAATACTTAGAAAAATAACACATCTAATACACTCTACTACTCCTACACAACTTTACTCTCAGGCCTTGTACTCACGGCAGGACATGTCCGATGAAAACGGTCTGCAGACCGTTTCCATCGGACATGTCTGGCCGGGGACTGCCCGGGGACTTCTGTTCGATGGCTATACACACCATCGAACAGAAGCCCGCGCGTAAACATTACGCGGGGCGTGTCCGCGGTGTCGCCGCGTCGATGACGCGGTGTCGCCGCGACAATGACGCGGCGACGTGGGCGGGCCGCCTTAAATATGCTTCCACGCATGCGTCGAAGTCATTCGACGCATGCGAGGGATGCGGGCGGCAGGACATGTACGGTAGGTCTGTACAGACGACCGTACATGTCCGGGCGGACAGGTTTCCAGCGGACTGTTTTAAAACAAGTCCGGGAAACAGTTGTCCGCTGGAAACCTGTCCGATCCGTCCCAAAATGGTCCGCTCGGGCCAACACACGGCCAAACATGTCTGCTGAAACTGGTCTGCGGACCAGTTTCAGCAGACATGTTTGGTCGTGAGTACGGGGCCTAACACACAACTCACCAACAAACACCAACAAACGACAGAGCAGAAGCAACTTGCTCTAGGAAGGGTAACACAGGGATTTACGTTTGCAAGGGAAGTGTGTTTGTGTGGGGCTATTTATACACAGGGCGATCCTCAAACTAAGTACGCTTGGCCTTTTACCTATCTCACTGATTGCGCCGAGCCAAGTTCTGAGCATGCCCAGTGGTTGCAGATTCGTGCGCGCATGCGCAGTACGACCGGCCGTCATTTGCATGGGGTCACGGCTCATTACAATGGAGCACGCCCACTTCCTTCCCACTTGCAATAACCCCGCCTTACGCCTCGGGATTTAAGTTACGCTTGCGCAATTTTGTGCGCAGATGCGCTGTGGATACGGCACTTACGACACCAAATTAGGGCGCCGTAACTTAAATTACATAAGTTTTGAGTAACTTAATTTGCGCCGCTGGCTTTGGATCTGGCCATATGTTCCTTTTAGATAAATAAATACAATGTTTAATGTAGTAACATGTCTAGTGTATCATGAGTTTCCTGAGCATTCAGATGTCAAGTCTAGAAAACAGTCTTGTTCAATATTTTTTATTGAGGTTTACATAAGAAAAACAGAGAAGTGTATAGATGTATACATGGGATACATACAATGCCCATAGAATCACACATTCACTTGCATATCTATGAGTAAAAAACAAGAATAAGGTCAATTAGCAATCTGTAACAAAACAATTAAAAGAGCAAGAGTGAGAGCCATAATCGTTTGGTGAACACAGTGAATTGTGCCAGACCACCGATCCACCCCTAATGGGCTCAAACTGTGAATGGGTGGGGGAAAATTGATAAGGTGTTGAAGTGTTTTAATCTAATACAAGAGGTAAGTTATATGGGGTACGAAGGGGACATGGTACTCATATTACAATACTCAATTGCTATGTGCAGTAGGTCAAAGAGAAAAGCAGTAATGATCAAAATATCAGTAAAGGTGATGCTTTTTAATCTCGTAGTTGTATGTATTTATTTGAGAAATATATGGGAATCCCATAGTTGTGAGTCATATAATGAAAAATAGAGAATAGGAAGTAGAAAGGAAAATGTACTAAGTGTAAAGACGATGCGGGCTATAGTATCTTGGAAGTGGATAAAAGTACATATCACCATATTGTGCCCGTCGTTAGAAGATCAGCTTAAAAATGCAGAACAGGAGGAAAGTAAATAGAAAAGGAAAGAAGACAAAGAAGGAAGAGTCTCTCGTAGTGGTAGCATGGCTCACGACAAGGCAATGCATACAATTGATAATAAGGTGAAAAAATTTGTAAGGCACCAGCAATAATTGGTCAAAGTCAGGAGATAGGTAATGTTTGACCCAGGGTTGCCAGATATTGCAATATTTTTTTATATTGTTGTCTTCAATAGCTGTCATTTTAGCAAAAAATAAGGGCTTTATTCATTTTATGCTTGCCTTCAGCCACAATCAAGGTTTGAGATTTCCATGCCTTGGCTATAGTTTGTTTGGCTGCAGTAGTAAGGTAAATGAGTCGTTGGAATTGAGTCCGGGTGAGTTCAGCTGGTTTAAGATTTAGAAGGGCCAAGACAGGGTCTGGAGGCATAGAGGTTTCCAAGGCTTTAGAGGCCATATCAAATATTTTTTTCAAGAATTCTTGGGCCACCGGACAATGCCACCAAATGTGAAAGTGGGTACCTGGTGTGGAGCAGCCTCGGGAAGCAGGTTTCTGGGTATGTTGGGACAAATTTAGATATTCTAGCTGGTACTAAATACCAACATGCTAGAACTTTGAAATTGGTTTCTAATACAAAGCAGTTTGGGGAGGAGATTTTGGTGGCTAACCAAATATTAGACCAGTCATCAATATCAAATATGCGATCCATGTCTTGCGACCATTTGGCAGCATAAGAGAGTAATGTTTCATTAGGAATCGTGTTAAGTTGTTGGTATAAAAGTGAAATCAGTCCTCTGATGTCTGAGACGCTCTTACAAATGCGTTCACATTTGACATTTGGTTGAGTGGTGAGCCTGTCCTGATAAAGGGTGTGTAAAAGTTATTGATTTGTAAGAAGCAGAAAAGTTCAGTACTAGAGAGCCCAAAGACTTTACATAGTGTAGGAAATGTATGAATATTGTTGGTAGAGACCAGTTTGTGCAATTGAAGTCCTTAGAAGACCAGGCTACGAATGACATTGGAAATTTCCAAGCAGGGTAGAAGGCGGGGTTCCTGAGGAAGGAAAGGAGGGGGTTATGTGGGGATTGGAGGTTGCGAGAACTCCCAAATTTGTCCCAGGTAGCCAGGGAATGCTTAGTTATGGGATTAGAGAGATGGACTCTATCTTTGGGTTGGAGACACAGCATATTTGCCACGGAAATGGGGTCACTGTCAATTGATTTGACAGAAACCCATAGGAGAGTTTCCACAGTCGCATGATTTTTTGGTAGCTGTGATAATTGTGCGACATAGTAGTAAGAAGAAAAGTTTGGTAAACCTAACCCACCGCTTATTTTATTAAGATAGAGCGTTGCTTTAGGTATGTGGGGTTTTGTGATGCCCCATATAAATGACATAACTCTGTGTTGTGTGAGTCTTAAGAAACATGACGGTATTGGAATGGGAAGTACTCTAAATAAATACAAGAATTTTGGTAGAATAGACATCTTTATAGCATTAATTCTCCCTAGCCATGACAAAGGAAGAGAAGACCACTGTTTCATTGGGGATAGGGACAACACTGCCTCGTACCTCTCCTAATATCTATCATAGCTTATTTGTAGCCAGCACATTTAACATTTCCCCGTGGGTTGCCATATATAGAGGAGACCCAGGTCAGAAAATGCTTTCCAAATCCCCATTTTTGAAGAATGTATTGCACGTATGGCCAAGTGACCGAGTCAAATGCCTTCCTAATGTCCAAGGATAGGGGGGCAAGTGGGGATGTGTCTGGTGTTAGCTGCACGGGTGAGTAAGGGTGCTTGCCAAAATCATGGCTAATATTTTAATGTCCAGGTTAATGTCCAGGTTTAGGAGGGATATAGAGCAGTAATTTGTCCAGGAGGTGGAGTCTGACCTGGGTTTGGGGTCAACATTTTAGTTCTAAATGAGTGTCCAGCTAACACAGAATTGAAGGCTCCGGTTAATATAGGTGTTAAAATGGGCGCAAATTGTTTGAAGTATGTTGCCGAAAACCATCAGGGCTTGGTCTTTTGTGTGGCTTTAATGCTTTTATAGCATTCTGGACTTCTAGTGTAGTTATGGGATGCTCAAGAAGATCACTCTGTTCATGTTCTAGGGTAGGGAGCATAATGTCGGAAAACAGTGTATTTGCTTTTGTCTTATCAAAGTCTTGAGCAGGGGAATACAATTTAGCCAGGTTAGAGCGAAACACCTCCAGTATTTTAACTGGATTACTAGTATATGGGTCAAGGGATGTTTTTAGTCTAATAGATGTCTGTGTGTGACTACGCTCCATAGGGGTATCAAGTTTGTTGGCTTTAACCACTTAAGCCATGGACCATTTGGCTGGCCAAAGACCAGAGCACTTTTTGCGATTCGGCACTGCGTCGCTTTAACCGACTGATGCGCGGTCGTGCCACGTGGCTCCCAAACAAAAATTACGTCCTTTTTTCCCACAAATAGAGATTTATTTTGGTGGTATTTGATCACCTTTGCGGTTTTTATTTTTTTGCACTATAAACAATAATAGAGCGACATTTAAAAAAAAAGCAATATTTTTTTTTTTCAAAATTGTATTTTTATTGAGTTATAGAGAAAAAAACAAGTAAGACATCACAGTATTATAAGATACAAAGTATTGAAAAGATCAACACAATGACGATACCAAGATTGTACAAAGAAAGAAC
This sequence comes from Rana temporaria, assembly GCF_905171775.1. NCBI lineage: Eukaryota > Metazoa > Chordata > Amphibia > Anura > Ranidae > Rana > Rana temporaria. The sequence continues at coordinate 228,361,880 of NC_053493.1, forward strand.
ATGAAAGTAAATAACATATACATAGTGTCCAAGGATGCAGAACACAGGAGTGGTCTGCATGATTCAACAAGATCATACAAAACAAACAACTCTTAGGCATATATTGGAGGAGCAAACAGAATACATATACTAAGGCGAGGGCAACGACACAGGGGTCCCGTATCTCGAGAGATCCCAAGGTTCCCAGATTTTATCAAATTGTGGTATGGAATCGTTAACAGAGGCTGTCAAATATTCCATCCTCCGGATTTCAGCAACCAGGTGCAGAAATCTGGTCCATGGAGGCGGGGCATCAGACAACCAACACAACGGTATGAGCCTCCTGGCGGCCAATAAAATATAGGCGGCCAAGCGGTTAGCACCTTTGGTTAGACCTGGGAACGGGAGGCCCAAAAGAAAGTGCAATGGATCAAATGGAAGGGACACTTCTATCACCTGCCAGCAATCTCACCTCTTGCCAAAAGGGTTGAACTCGGGAACATTTCCAAAAAATATGAAACAAAGTGCCAATATCATTTCCACAACGCCAACAATGCGGCAGAACTGAGGGAACATATGTGTGTATGACATCAGGAGTCTTATACCAAAACATGAGAATTTTAATAGACGTTTCCCGATGGATCACACATTTAGAGGATTTAAAGGTAGAAGACCAAATCTTATCCCAGGATTGGACCGTAATAGGCTTACCCAATATGTGGGACCACTTTCTCATGTAAAGATGTGTGGTTTCAGAAAGAGGGATTGACTCATGGAGGATACGGTGGATAGAGGATATTAGGTGCAATTGGTGAGGGCCCTGGGCACATAAATACTCAAAAGCCGTTGGTTTATCGAGAGTCAGGGTAGAAGATTTGGATTGAAAGAAATGTCTAACCTGCAGGTAAAAATAAAAAAGATGATTGGGTATGTTGAATTTTTTGTGTAAAATATCAAAGCTATACAATCTCCGTGTGACAGGATGGACCAGACTTCGAAGTTGAAATAGTGGTGCACTGAGCCACGGAGATATCCTACCTAATGAGATGCTATCAGGTATAACTGGATTAAACAAAACATTCACCAGTGGAGGACAGGGTGAGGCAAGGGAGTGGCTTTTGAGACACTTATGCCAGATGGCTAAAGTAAAAGCCATTGGGGCCGTGCATTGTCGTTTGAAAATGGGATCTAGGGATAAAGGGGTGCCCCAAATCAACGAGCAAGTGTGGACCGGATACAACACCCCCTTTTCAATGGCGGCCCATTGATTCGGAGCGTGTAGAGAGGACCAGGAAACAACCGCTCTCAAGTGTGAGGCATAATAATATTTAACAATATCTGGGGCTCCCAGACGACCCCTACATGTGGGAGCAAATACCACTGAGCTCGCTATGCGATGAGCCCCGCCGCCCCATATGAACCTTAAGAAACTCTGTCGTAGCGCTTTCAGCTGGGGAGAAGGTATTGCGACCGGTAGCGTTTCAAAGTGGTAGAGCAATCTGGGTAGGACTGACATCTTTAGAACGTTAATTCTGCCAAGAAGGGAGAGGGGATATTTTGTCCAGGTCATCAGAGATTTATTAATGTCTAAAACTAAGGAGGGATAATTAACAGAATAAAGAGATGAATAGGAGGGAGTCAGGAGAATACCCAGGTATTTAAGGGACTCAGTACACCACCTGTAGGGATATGATCCCTTAAGTTGAGACAGCAGTGCGGGCGGGATATGTATGGGGAGCGCTTCAGTTTTGGAAGTGTTAACTTTGTAACCGGAAATGGCACCAAAGGAAGACAATAATTTATGTAGAGAAGGGAGAGGGATCAGTGGGTTGGCAATAGTGAGCAGAATGTCGTCAGCAAAAAGCGACAATTTATATTCCCCCTGTCGCATCACCACCCCACGAATGTCTGGATGGGATCTAATGGACTCAGCAAGGGGCTCCAAACATAAAATTAAAAGCAATGGAGATAGGGGGCACCCCTGCCGAGTCCCATTCGTCATGGGAAAACGAGGCGACAGGAAGGACGACATCCGCACTTGGGCCGTGACTGTAGAATACAAGGCCTCCAAAGCTTTCAGAAAAGGGCCCTTAAAACCGTACAATTTAAGAGTGGCAAACATATACGGCCAGCTCAACCTATCAAAGGCCTTTTGAGCATCTAAACTTAAGACTAGTGCCAAGCGGGTGGTCCTATCCAGGAGATCAACCAGATCCACGGTACGACGGGTGTTGTCCCCCGCATGCCTACCGGGGACAAATCCCACCTGATCCCTATGGATTAGCTTGGAAATTAGCCTAGACAATCTGGAAGCGAGAATCTTGGTAAATATTTTATAATCTGAATTTAAAAGAGCTATGGGTCTATAGTTATCTGGAATGGAGGGGTCCTTACCAGGCTTCGGGATGACCGAAATGTAAGAGTGGGAGAAGTGAGAATGTGGGGGAGTGCCTTTAAACAAAGAGCTGTAAAGGGTCTGCATATGGGGGGATAAGATATCTATAAAGGTTTTATAGTAGAAATAAGATAAACCATCAGGGCCAGGAGATTTATGTAGGGGGAGATCCTTAATTATAGCTAAAAGTTCCTCAGCTGATATCGCCACATTCAATCCGGCTAGATCTGCTGAAGATAACTTTGGAAGTTTAATGTCAGAGAAAAAGGACTCAAACTTATCTTGGGTAAAAGTAAATTGATTCTCTGGGGTCAGACAGTTGTACAATTTACTGTAGAATTTGCCAAAAGTATCTGACATCTCGCGGGGGCAATGCGTTCTAGATCCGTCTAGCTGGAGGAGAAAGTCAGGAAAGGAATGGAATGGGCGCGGGTGTAGTTTGTTGACTAACATTCTATGTGGTTTTTTTGAGAACTCGTAAAATTTCTGTTTTGACCAAAGTAAGGACCTAGCCGCCCTACCCATTTTCAACGACTTGATTTGCTCCCTAAGGGAGGTGACTTTACGTAATTTCGCCACCGTGGGCGCGCACAACAGCCTCCGCTCCGTGAGAACCAGAGCAGATGTCAAGGACTGAAGAAGTCCATTACAATCTTTTTTAAGTCGAGAGCTTTCAGCTATGCATATGCCACAAAAGACTGCCTTGTGCGCCTCCCACAGTGTAGAAAAATCTGAAACTGACCCCACATTGAGTTGGAAAAATTCCTCCAAGCCCTTGGCTAAAATTGAACGTGAAACCTCAGATTGCAATAAATGATCATTAAGACGCCAGTGACAAGTCTTAGCGTGGGCCTGGGAAAGCATGAGATCCAACACAATGGGAGCATGATCAGACCATGTGATGGGTGAAATATCAGACTCGACCACATAGGGAATAGTCGGGGCCGAAATGAGAAAGTGGTCTAGACGAGAATACATTTTATGAGCTGGAGAGTAAAAGGTAAACTGTTTAGAAAGTGGGTGTTTGATCCTCCATGAGTCTAAAAGTTGGTGAGATCTAACACACCTACGAAAAGCATTGGTCTGGGACGTGAGTCTTTTGGACGGAGAGACATTGAGAAGGGTTTGTCTATCCCTGGTGGGGGACATAACCAAATTGAAGTCCCCACCCACAATCCTAAATGGCTGTGCACGATATTGGGGGGAATCAAAAAGTTTGTTAAGGAAGGCTATCTGGCCAGTGTTGGGGGCATAGAGATTGACCAGGGTGAACGATGTAGTCAGAAACTCACAATCCAAAATGAGGAATCTTCCGTGAGGATCCGCATACAAGCTTTTCACCTTAATAGGACATGACCTTTTCACCAGGACAGCCACACCCGCCCTGCCCGTTGAGTCAGAGGCAAGAAAAGAGGTGGGGAAAAATTTGGAAGCAAATTTAAACGAACCTCCCTTACGGAAGTGGGTCTCCTGGATCATTATCACATCTGCGCCAGAGGCCCTGAAGTCCTTCAGGGCCATCCAGCGCTTGTGGACAGAACCTAAACCTTTCACATTATATGACAAAATCCTTAAGGCCATGGAGGTAGGCTAAATAAACAGGCTTGCGTAAATATAATGAAAACAGATATAAGCACAAAATAAAGAACATGAGCATAATAAAAGGTGTAGTGATATACATAAACATTTCTAAAAATGATGTCACCTCGAGACCTGCAAAGTAATAAGTGTTTCCTGCTAAGGAATTTCAGTGAGACTATAAAACAAAGACCATGTAACTTCAACCTACAGAGTTGATCTACATATGTGGACACAGAAAACAAAAATAATAAAAATATTGAAAAAAAAACAATCAGAAAAAAGAGAAAAAATTCTAAACTTTGAAAACCTGAGTTGTAAACATCACTCAGGAAGCCCTGGGCAAAGCCCGGGGACAGGCAGGGACGTAAACGGACTTCCATCAGGAGACTCCGGGTGAGGAGACAGGGAAGAGTCATCTGCACACCTTATGAACTTGGTAGCTACCAAAATGCGTGGAGTAGTCCGAGATCCATCACTAGTGAAGGGGAAAAAAAAAGTCAGCGCATGTACATGGATGACCGACAACATGAGTGTAAAAAAACAATAGTTAGAACTTAGAACTTATCCCATGGGTTGGGAAAAAGATCCACCCCAAACCGGGAACAGGGTGGATACAACATCTTGAAAATATAAAGAGGCCAGAAAAAAGTTTCTCATAAGACGAAGAAACCAAAATGTAGGGTACATGGAGCACCAGGGTATGGATCCACAAGGGAAAAACAAGAAAAGGCAAAAAAAAGGGGGGCAAGGAGAGTTCAAGGGGGTTGATTGGAGAAACGTGGACGTTGTGGAGTAGAGAGATGTTTCCTAGATCTTCCCCTTACGGGGGTCCAGATGCGGTTAGGAGTGTTGGGTAGAGGATGCACTGAAGCGAAGGGAGGATTCAAGTCGTCTTCCGGAAGAGGAGGCAGACCAAGACTTTTCAGAAATGCTTCACCCTCCTGCAGTTCACGCAGGGTATGCTGGACTCCATCTTTTGATACAACAAGGCGAAAGGGGAATCCCCAATAGTATGGAACCTTGTGATGTTGAAGGTGAGATGTGATTGGGCGCAGTGATCTACGCTTAGCAAGGGTAATCGGGGATAGGTCGCTGAAAATTTGCAGTTTAGCCCCCTTATATGTAATTTGGGACTTGTTGCACGTGGCCAGGGTCAACGCCTCTTTGCTTTCAAAAAATGAAACTTCACTATGACATCTCTAGGTCTGGCTCCAGCCGGAGGTTTAGGGCCCAGAGATCGGTGAGCCCTATCCAGGCGCCAGTCTATGTCCACCACAGTGGGGGCCGTAACGTTGAAAAGACCCAGGAGGTAAGCACGTAATTCAGAGTCACTGACTGTTTCCGGGATACCCCTGAAGCGCAGGTTCTGCCGTCTTTCCCTGTTCTCCAGGTCCTCCTGTTGCAGTTGTAGCTGGGAGACAGAAAGGCGGAGATTGAGGTTTTCCTCCTCTATGGCTTTTACATAGTTGATCATCTCATCAAATTTGTTTTCAAGGGTGTGTGTACGTTCTCCAATTTTATTAATCTCTCCTCTAAGTTCTGAAGCCAGCTTGCTCACCTCAGCTGAAACGTTATTTGTAATCTGTCGGAGCAATAATTGCAGTTTAGCATCAAGCTTGGCATCTAGGATGTCTGGGGTGAGGACTTCGTGTGGGAGCAGGGGACCAGGGTCTGAGCCCTGGGAGGGGGTTAGCTGGGAATTGTTAGCAGTCTCAGAGTCCAGGGATGGATCCATTGTGACAAAGGGATCTGCGGTATGATTGCAGTGTCCAAACAGAGGTTTATAATATCGCTGCTGCTGGCCAACTTTGCCCATGGGACGTCAAAGAAATGGTATGAAGGGAGAAGGCTTACCCCCGAAGCTATAGGTGGTTTAGATGGCATCACGGGGGTCTCGGTGCACAGATGTATCCCTGAGCTCTTTTTAATGGCAGGCTACATAGCAAGAGGGATAGGTGTCAGTTTACTGCAAATGCGTCAAATGATAACATATAAATGGATCCAGCCAAGCAATGAGAGTGATGGATGTAAAGGTGCCAGGTAATGGGAATTGAGTGCTTGAAACAATGGGAGAGGCTGGGTGTACCTGGAGCAGCAAGATGGCCGCCGACCTCCAGCAGTAGGCCGAAGCCGCAGACTTTCCTGAGGTATGGGGCCGGCCAAGTGAGCTTCAAGTCCGTGCAGTACCTTCCCCCCTGTGCAGCGATCGGGACCTCAGAGCTGGCTGTTAAACGGGCACAGCCCGGAAAATATACAATCAGGAGGTATGGGAGGCCAGGGGTCCCGATTCACTGTGACCCAGGAGATGGAAGTGGTCCGGTCGGTAGGCCGCAAACAGGCGCCGCGGAGCTCCGCGATCCACGGCAGAGCCCTAGGCAATTCACCCACCGCAGAGTGGGGATGCCACGTCCTCCGGGGGTGCAGTAGTGAGGCAGATAGCGGGGATCCGGTGCCCAGATCACAGGAGGCAGGAACGTAGCGCTCCGGGGGTACAGGCCGCAAGATGGCGGCGGCGGCGTGGAGCGGAGCGGGTCTCACCTCAGGCCTCAGAGAGGGACAATTCGTCCAGAAATTAGCTGAGACAGAGGCAAAAGCGGGCCCAAGGTAGGTGTCACAAAAACGGGATCCAATAGTCCAGGATAGGGGCTAGGATGGCAGTGGATGTAGTCTGCCTGTGTGGAGCTCAGCATCCACACGTCCTCCTTGCTGTACGTCCGGACACGCCCCCCAAGCAATATTTTTTTACTTTTTGCTTTAAAAAATATCCCCAAAAATATATATATATAAAAATAAATGTTTCCTTAGTTTAGGCCGATACGGATTCTTCTACGTATTTTTGGTTAAAAAAAATTGCAATAAGTGTTTATAGATTGGATTGCACAAAAGTTATAGGGGCAGATCCACAAAGATCTGCCCCGGCGCATCGTATCTGAGATACGCTACGCCGCCGTACCTTACCTGGCTTTGGTTCGAATCCATAAAGATTTTGCGCCGTAACTCAAGCGGCGTAGCGGCGTGGAATTCAAGTTGGGCGGGTAGGGGGCATGTTTCATTTAAATGAAGCGTGTTGCGACACTATTAAAATGCTGTCACTCTCACTAAATCGCCAGGACCGGACGGTCTCCCTAATAATTATTACAAGAAATTCTCTGAACAGTTGGTACCACATATGGCCCCTTATTTCAATTCTTTGCGGAGTGGAGGCGTGGTCCCTTTTGATGAGAATAGGGCTTTCATTAGCGTTATTCCTAAACCCAATAAGGATTCTACAGATGTTCTTAACTATCGTCCCATCTCATTAATCAATTGTGATTTGAAAATTCTTACGAAACTCTCAGGCCCCGTACTCACGACCAAACATGTCTGCTGAAACTGGTCCGCAGACCAGTTTCAGCAGACATGTTTGGCCGTGTGTTGGCCCGAGCGGACCATTTTGGGACGGATCGGACAGGTTTCCAGCGGACAACTGTTTCCCGGACTTGTTTTAAAACAGTCCGCTGGAAACCTGTCCGCCCGGACATGTACGGTCGTCTGTACAGACCTACCGTACATGTCCTGCCGCCCGCATCCCTCGCATGCGTCGAATGACTTCGACGCATGCGTGGAAGCATTTTTAAGGCGGCCCGCCCACGTCGCCGCGTCATTGTCGCGGCGACACCGCGTCATCGACGCGGCGACACCGCGGACACGCCCCGCGTAATGTTTACGCGCGGGCTTCTGTTCGATGGTGTGTATAGCCATCGAACAGAAGTCCCCGGGCAGTCCCCGGCCAGACATGTCCGATGGAAACGGTCTGCAGACCGTTTTCATCGGACATGTCCTGCCGTGAGTACTCGGCCTTAGCCTTACGCCTGAATACATTTTTGGCAAGATATATTCATAAAGATCAGTCGGGATTCATTGTTGGGCGCCAAACATTAGACCAAATTCGTAGAACTATAACGTTGATTTCAGCTGTCCGGTCTAATTGGGATTCCCCCCTATCTCGTGAGCTTTTACTTCTATCATTGGACCTTCACAAGGCTTTTGATAGTGTAAATTGGAATTATTTATTTACTACTTTAGAGATTTTTGGGTTTGGCCCCAACTTTTTATCCTTACTAAAAACTTTATATGGATCCCCATCAGCTCAGGTTTCGATAAGGGGTTACAAATCATTGCCAATTGACATCAAACGTGGTACGAGACAGGGTTGCCCGCTTTCATCTTTACTTTTCGCACTCGCTATCGAACCCTATCTATTGCAATTCGGTCCCATCCTAACATTTCTAGTATTAGCTGTGGGCAACAAGTCCATAAATGTGCATTGTTTGCTGACGATGTTCTCATGTATATTACTGATCCTAAAGTTACTCTCCCCCACTTAATGTCATTATTAGATAAGTTTTCTGGACTCTCTGGTCTCTCCTTAAACCCTAACAAAACAACGGCCCTCAATGTTTCCCTTCCCCACTCCATAGTGCAGAGCCTTAGGGATGATTTTCATTTTCAATGGGCACTACATTCTCTTCCTTACTTAGGGGTTCAAATAACGTCTTCTATTGAGACGCTTTACAAGGCTAATTACCCCCCTTTGTTTAAAAAACTGAAAGATGATCTTCGTCGATGGGCAGACTATTCTTTATCATGGTTTGGCAGGATAAACTCTGTCAAAATGACGCTCCTACCCAGACTACTTTATTATTTTCGAACTCTACCAGTGGCTATCCCGAGAGGAGACTTACAGTGTCTACAGGCTGAGGTTCTCCACTTTATATGGAATAATAAGAGATCTCGGCTGAGCAAACAGACTTTATTTGCCCCAAAAATAAAAGGATGTCTGGGCCTCCCTAATTTGCAAAATTATTTCCAAGCTGCTCAGGTGGCTCAATTGGCTTATACTACAGCGGTTGGTCCCACGCCTCTTTGGGTCTCGATTGAGGCGCTCTCCTGTCACTCTCTGGCTATAGGAACGTTGATGTGGCTTCCCAGTCGACTACGCCTTCCTATTTTATGCCCTTCTTTATCACATTCATTGGTGGTTTGGGACAGAGTACGCCACCGGGCATCCTTAGCATCTCCACATACTCCTTTAGCTCCTATTTTTTGTAATCCAGGGTTTTCCCACCTGGTTTGGCGCCACAATCATTTCACTGGTGGTTGAATAAGGGATAGCTTAGAATTGGGGACTATCTTAATGGTTATCAGATACATTCTTTCCAACATTTTAAGGACGAGTTACAGGTACCTGATAGTGAATTGTTTCGATTTAACCAAATAATATCTTTTGTCAGACGCAAACTCAATCTTGTTACTGAACCACTTGCACTCACAACATTTGAGTTGGTTTGTCAGGCAAAGGGGCTAGTAACAGGACGGGTTTCTGTGGTCTATACGTCCCTCGCTGAACCAAACTCAAAGCTCCCTTATATGAAGCATTGGGAAGAAGACCTGAATATTGTTTTTGAATTGTCAGATTGGCAGGATATGGCTTATAACTTATCTAAAGTTTCTATCAACACTACGTTAATTGAAGCCAACTATAAAACACTTTTACGGTGGTACTTGGTACCGACTCAGGTGGCTAAAATGCATGTGTCTGCTTCGCCTAACTGCTTTAGGCATTGTGGTGGCAGTGCCCTACGGTGATCAGGTTCTGGATCAGGATTTTTAACTTGATACATTCAGTGACAGGGGTGAATATCCGTAGATCCCCCGAGATAGCCTTATTTCATAGATTGCCTGATGAGGTGCCCAGGACATCGGTGAAATTAATCACGTATATTTTGTTAGCGGCAAGAATCGCAATAGCCCGTCAGTGGAAACAATTGGGTATCCCTCTGGATTTTGTTAAAAATAAGGTAAATTGGATTATGGTAAATGGGTAAACTCACGCATATACCCCATAATAAATCTAAAAAATATGAGAAAATTTGGGACCCCTGGATTCATTATATCTCGGTTCCCCAATGAGCTCTGAGTTGACCCTCTTCTGCTCTTTTATTCTCTTACCCTTCTACTTTTTTTCCTTTCTTGTTATTTTTAATTTATTTCCTTTTTCCTTCTTTCTCTCTCTTTTCCTCCTTTAATGCTTGATTGTGTTTGATTATATGGTATACTAGGTCATATTGGAATCTTGTCTGATCTTTAGACTCTCAGGAAGTGGATAAAGATTCCTTGTCATGTACTACACAGTATTGCTCTTTGATTCTTACTCTACTTGTGTTAGATTTTATAATGGTGTCCAAGCTCCTATCGGGGCTTGTGGTGTTTTTGGTCTAGCTCTGTTTGATTTTTTTTTGTATCTCTACTTACAAGGCATTAATACTGTGTAATGAATAGAATTGCTCTTATTTCTATTTTTATTTGTTCCTTCATTGGAAATTGTAATTGTTTGATGATTGGCCTGTGTATGCTGACTATTCTGTTCTTTTCTCTAATAAAAACATTGAAATATAAATGAATCGCGTACCCGCGCCGAACGAACTGCGCATGCGCCGTCCCTAAATTTCCCGCCGTGCATTGCGCGAAATGACGTAGTAAGGACTTCATTGTTTAGACTTGGACGTAAATTACATCCATCCCGCGATTCACGGACGACTTACGCAAACAAAAACAAAAATTCAAATTAAACGCGGGAACAACGGCCATACTTAACATAGCAAGTCTAACTATACGCCACGAAACAGCAGCTTTAACTATACGCCAGAAAAAGCCGGCTAGAGACGACGTAAAAGAATGCGACGGCCGCTCGTACATTCGTGGATCGTCGGAAATAGCTAATTTGCATACTCGACACGGAAAACGCCAGGAACGCCACCCAGCGGACGCCGAAGAATTGCATCTTAGATCCGAAGGCATACGAAGCCGTACGCCTGTCGGATCTAACCCAGATGCCATTGTATCTTGTTTTGAGGATTCAAAACAAAGATACGACGTGGGAAATTTGAAAGTACGCCGGCGTATCAGTAGATACGCCGGCGTACTCTCTCTGTGGATCTGCCCCATAGCGTCTACAAAATAGGGGATAGTTTTATGGCATTTTTATTAATATTTTTTTTTTATTAGTAATGGCAGCGATCAGCAATTTTTATCATGACTGCAACATTATGGCAGACACATTAGACACGTTTGACACATTTTTGGGACCATTGTCATTGATATAGCGATCAGTGCTATAAAAATGCACTGATTACTGTAAAAATTACTCTAGCAGTGAAGGGGAGGGTGAGCTGAAGGGGTTAAGTGTGTCCTAGAGATGTGTTCTAACTGTGGGGGGGGCTATGTGTAACATTAAACTGATCACCGCTGCTGATTACAGGGAACTGTGATCAGTGTCCTGTCACTAGGAAGAATGGGTAAATGCTTGTTCACATCAGCATTTCCCCATTCTTCTTCTCCGTGAGACAATCGTGGGTATCCCCGCGGATATCAAGTCTGCAGGACCCGCGGTCGGACTCACGGAGCTCACAGCAAGCGCGTGCCTACAATGCCACATATTAAAGGGGATGTACCTGTACGCCCATCTGCCCAGCCATGCCAAACTTGATCTTACATTCTCTTTTGAGGACTGCTGCTTGTTGTATCAATCTGCCCCGAATGACAGCTTTGTGAGCTTCCCATAGCGTAAAGGGCAGAAATATCATCTGTATCATTGGATGAGAGGTATTTGGTGAGTGCTACTTCAATCTCTAAGCGATGAGATGGATGAGCTAATGTAGAATCGTTGATACACCATGTTGAATCGTGCGACCTAGGAATTGGGGAGGCCATGGTGGTGTAAACTGCGCAATAGTCAGTCCATGGGTAGGGGAGGATTTTAGAAGAGATAATCTCAGGGAGAATGCTAGATGGGACAAGGATGTGGTCTATGCGTGAAAAATAAATTATGTAGATAGGAGTAGTGTGTGAACCGCCAATTCGTTGGGTTAAGTTCTCAACGAGTGTCTACCAAACTATGTGTAGTAAGCAGATGTTGGAGGGTTAGTTTGTTGGGGCTGGTGTTTGAGGCTGGTGGGGATTTATCTAGGAAAGGTAAAAACAGTTGCATTGGAATCTCCGCATAATATAACAGTTTCAAACGTATGTGCTTCTACAACATGGAGGAGATGTGATAAAAAAGCCACCGGGCGTTTATTTGGGGCATAATAATATACAATTGTGATTGCAATGTCAGAAATAAAGCCTGTGAGTAAGATGTATCTTCCCTCTGGATCATTCAGTTGTGAAGTAAGTGTAAATGGCATAGTGCGATGGAAACCAATAAGGGTCCTGTATTGCTTAGCTGTGGCTGAAGCAGTGTAGAATTGTGGATATGAGGGAGAAAGAAATTTAGGAGAGGCTTTGTCAATAAAGTGGGTTTCCTGTAGACAAATAACATTTGCCTTCATAGCTGTGAAAGAGCTCATTGCCTTGGTGCACTTATGTGGGGTGTTGAAGCCTTGCACATTCAAGGATAGGATATTTATGGGGGCCATAACATGTCCAGGACAATTGTTATGGCAGGGGAGAATAACCTATGGCGTGAGCCAAAACTACCACGTGGAGAGAGAGAGAGAAGAGAAGTAAATCGAGAAGGAGAGAACTTAACACAATCAAACAACCCTAGTAGGGGTACAAAATGTCAGTAAGTAGTAACAGAACAGTAGGGTGTGGGAGCATCTCAGGGGAGTGTCAAAAAGTCCCAGAGAGGTTCCAGAGCCACCATCAGAGACCCGCATAATGGTAGCAGGGGTCTGAAGGAGGCAATGGGGGCGTCAAGAAGTTTCTAAGGGAGGAACAACACCGGAGAACTGCAAGAACAATTTAAGTAAATATCAGTTAACTGTAACTTTAAATACATCCGTAACAGAACAATTTCATCAGAGCCAATTCCGACCAGGAGATTAGTCAGCCGAGTACCTGTTAGAAAAAAAAATAACTAGTTAGTGTGACAGCACAGAGAAGAGGTAGCCTGAGCTCAGGGAATCAAAGGTGACTAAAGGCTACAAAGACTGAGCTAATAAGGAGTGGGCATCATTATAATTGTATTCTCAGTAGTAGATCATGCTACCAAGGGAGTCACTGAGAACCTTTGTGTAGAAACTCTACAAATAGAGGCTAGGCATTAAGTATCAATGAGTCTTGTTAACCTGAGAAGAAAAAACATAAGATTATAGTCGAGTTCCAAGGAATACTAAAATCCTGAGAGGGTAAGTATTATCAAAAGGAAAATAAAAAAGTTCCTGGAGAGGAAAAATAGTAGGAGGCTCGGGTCTATAAACCTAAAACGATTGTATTGCTTTCAGAAGGAGACATCATCCAGCATAGTCTGCTGGGGGACTGTAGTGAGAATCGATCTGAGAAGTGGATTAAAGTCAGTCTATTGAATCCTTATTGGTTGGTGTTGGATTATCAAAGAGTCCGCTCTTATAGAGATTTTGATGTGTAGAGGTTGAAGGACCTGAGCCAGCTACTGCTTGTTGTTGAGGGGATCAAAAGGCCATGTCAATCAGAGCCGACTGTAATTCCTCTGAGGAGCGACAAAAATATATGGTTTCAAAGTGGGTAAAGCAGAGTGAGAATGGAAACCCCCAGTGGTATGCAATTAAGTTGCGTTGAAACAATTGCAATTGTGTTTTGAGTGCCGCAGAGCAGAGAGGCAAGCATGGAATTCACAAAAGACTTAGTCCCAAAACTGCGCTGGGTTTCCTAGGCGTAAGCCAGCGTAGGTGGAAGTGGGCGTGAGCCATGCAAATGAGGCGTGACCCCATACAAATGATGGGCCGAGCGCCAGACAAATACATATAACGAACTGCGCATGCGCCGTCCCGTGGACGCATCTCAGTGCGCATGCTCACAATCACGTCAGAACAACTGCCTAAGATACGCCGGATCACTGCCTACGGCGTGAACGTAACCTATGCCTAGTCATATTCACGTCCAAGGTAAACTACGTAAAATACGCGGGCTTGTGTTCCCTGGTGCAGCCCTTTGCATGGAAGCTGCTGAGTTACACCTCCTTTATGGGGCATAACTTTATGCTGTACGTACAACTTACGCCCACCAGTCGTACCCTGCGTCGGGCACAAGTATGATCGTGAATCGGCGTATCTCCTTCATTTGCATATTTGAATAGAAAATCAATGGGAGCACCACATGCGTCCAGCGTAAATATGCGCCCACTCTACGCCAACGTAAGCAAGTTACGTCGGTGGAATGAAGCCTGTTTTTAGGCGCATCTTAGTTTTGTGGGCACGGCGCACAGATACGACGGCGCATATTTGCACTTACGCGGCATATCTCGAGATACGTCGGCGCAAGTGCTTTGTAAATCTGGGCCAGAATGTGTACAGAACACCCCCACCCCCAAACATAATTGCCTGCTTGTCTGATTTTTCTCATTGGTTATACTAAGATACAAGTCAGATTTCAGACATCCCCTGCAACAAAATTGTCATTTTTGGTAAGATGATACTCCCAATAGGAGATTGCATCTAAAGGGATGCAGACCCTGCAATGTTCCTCATTAGAGCCCTGATTCAGCAGCAGCTGGTTGATAATTATGAAATCACTCCCATTAGCCCCACTCAGAACAGGGGTACAGAGGAGCAAACAGTGAATCTGCAACAACGTTTATTAAAATCCTTGCAATGTACATAGATCCCCCAGAGGGGAATGTTTTTTTTCTCCTCAAAAGTGTTACATTTTAAAGTGTAACAAATGTGCAAGGTTAAAACGTTTCTAGCACTATGTTGGTAATCCCTGTTATTCCCTTGTGCCATGCTGGCTCCTCTTGATATTCTCTTAATAAGTAAGCAATCTCCTAGATCAGAGACATAGTAACAGTTACTTGAATTGTAACAGTTGTAATGGTGTAGCAGAAGATATCCCTTTTCTAAACATCATAACTAAATAAAAGCTTTGCAGTTAAATCTGATCCCTTTTTATGAAGTAAAATCCATTCACATTAAGATACACCAATTATTTATTTTGGCATACCATTTGGCTGTGGTCCTTCATCATCATTTTTTTTTTCTGGAGGACCTCAGTCCATCATTGCATATATGGCTATTTGCTACTTCACTTTTAATTTGACAAATGATTGATTGTGACCCAGTAAAGTGTATACTAACTTTAGGAATGATATGTCTAGGGTGGGCATATTTATGTTTAAGATGTAGATTAATTGTGAAAACTCATGATATCCTTATTGATTTTGTTATATTATGCTTAGCTGAACAGGCTGTATCCATTTACACATCTATGTGATTTTCACTGTAATTCATCTACTGAAGTTCATCTTAAATGTATTTGTGGAGATAATTAGAATACTGGATCTGTTCATTAACATTTCAGATCTCATTTAAATGTAAATTGTAATATTTTTCTTTTTTGTGAGGGTTGGTAGTTAGTGTCATTCATGAGTAATAACTAATTTGCCTCTCATTAGCCACAGAGCTCATGAAAGAAATATATCAAAAAAGAAACAGCATGCACACTCCTAAATAGTAGTCACCTGTATTTAACATAGCTCTTGGGCAGACTTGATTGTTCCTGTCATGTTGAACATTTCAAAATATTGCTACTTTAAACTTAAGCAATTTTGATCTTAACTGTTCTTTTATGCAAAGTAATGAAGACTGATATATTTAACTCTCATAGTCTCTTTACAGCATACTGTAAGTTGAATTTATGACTCTTAATACTTAAACAATTGCAGTAAAAGAAGAAAACATGGTATATTGTTCCTGTTGTTATTATTATTCAGGACTTATAAAACACCAACAATTTGCTCAGCACTTTACAATAAAGTGGACAGAACAGTTACACTACAAGTAAAAACATGAACGTTAGGCAAATTGTACAAAAGGTAATAACTGTGTAGGGATAAGTTGATGAAGAAAGTTAAACATTTTGGTTGTTAGGTAGATGTGGAATAAGCCTTCCTGAAGAGGTGAAATACCTGTGCCTTGAAAAAATATTCGTACCAGGGTTGCCAACTTTCAGTAAATTTACAGTTTGTAAAATCCATAATTGTTGCATTTGTCTATGAATGTCAGTTACAGACATGCAGCCTATATGTCCGCAATGGACATTCAAGGACAGATGCAAAAAGTACAGATGTACATACTGTTTGTAAATTTACTGAAAGTTGGCAACCCCGATTCGTACCCCTTGATATTTTTCACATTTTGTCATGTTACAATCAAAAACGTAAATGTTTTATTGGGATTTTATATGATAGACCAACACAAAGTGACACATAATTGTGAAGTGATAGGAAAATGATAAATGGTTTTGCATTTTTGTTTACAAATAAATATGTGAAAAGTGTGGCATGCATTTGTATTCAGCCCCCCTGTGTCAATATGTTGTAGAACCACCTTTCACTGCAATTACAGCAGTCTTTTTGGGTATGTCTCTACCATCTTTGAATGGAAAAGTTATAGCTCAGTGTTGTAGTGGTCCGAGGACCAACTGCCACATCCCTAATAATTACAGAACAAGAAACAGAACCCCATTGGGATTTTGTAGGCAGCAAATAAAGAGGTGAAGATAGTATAGGCCCAGTTTCAACTCTTTTGCAGACTCTAAAGCCCTGTACACACGATCAGATATCTGATGGAATCTAATCCGATGGATTTTTTCGTCTGATATCTGATGTAGATGACTTTCATCAGTCTTGCCTACACACCATCGGTCAAAAATCTGACCGTGTCCAAATGCGGTAAGTTAAAACACTACGGCGTGCTGAGAAAATGAAGTTCAATGCTTCCGAGCATGCGTTGACTTTATTCTAAGCATGCATGGATTTTTGACCGATGGACTTCCACACAGACAATGTTTTTTTTCTATTGGTTTTTTATCCATAGGAAAAATTTAAAACATGTTCTATTTTTTTTTCACCGATGGAAAACAAACAAATGGGGCCCACACACGATTGGTTTGAGCGATGAAAACAGTTCATCCGTCTGTTTTCATCAAACAAATCGGTTGTGTGTACAGGGCTTAACAGGTTTTCTTCTAAGATTGCCCTGTATTTGGCTCCATCCACCTCCCCTTCAACTCTAACAAGCTTCCCTGTCCCTGCTTCAGAAAAGAATTCCCACAACATGATGCTGTCATTACCATGTTTCACGGTGGGGGTGGTGTGTTCATGGTTATCTGCACTGTTAGTTTTCTGCCACACATAGCATTTTGCTTTTAGGCCAAAAATTTAAATGTTGATCTCACTTGCCCAGAGCACCTTCTTCCACATGTTTGCTGTGTCCCCACATGGCTTCTCACAAACTGCAAACAAGATTTCTTATTGCTTTATTTCAACAATGACTTTCTTCTTGCCACTCTTTCATAAAGGCCAGATTTGTGGAATGCACACTAATAGTTGTCCTGTGGAGAGATTTTCCCACCTGAGCTGTGGATCTCTGCAGTTCCCCCAGAGTTACCATGGGCCTCTTGGCTGCTTCTATGATTAATGCTCTCCTTGTCTGCCCTGTCAATTTAGGTGGAAAGCCATGTCTTGGTAGGTTTGCAGTTGTGCCATACTCTTTACATTTTCAGATGATCGATTAAACAGTGCTCTGTGAGATGTTCAAAGCTTGTGATATTTTTATATAACCTAACCCTGCTTAAAATGCATCCACAACTTTATCCCTGAACCTGTTTGGTGTGTTTCTTGGCCTTCATAATGCTGTTTGTTCACTAAGGTTCTCTAACAAGCCCCAGAGGACTTCACAGAACAGCTATATTTATACTGAGATTAAATTACACACAGATGGACTCTATTTACTAACTAGGTGACTTCTGAAGGCAATTGGTTCCACTAGAATTTAGTTAGGGGTATCAGAGTAAAGGGGGCTGAATACAAATACACACACACACACACACACACACACACTTTTCAGATATTTATTTGTAAAAAATGTTGAAAACCATTTATCGGTTTTCTTCCACTTAGTTATAGTTATGTACCACTTTGTGTTGGTCTATCACATACAATACCAATAAAATGCATATACATTTTTGGTTGTAAAATGAAAAAATTTGGGAAATTTCAAGTGGTACTAATACTTTTTCAAGACACTGTATATCCATTTCCCATTACTTCTTTCTCAATGGCAGAAGCTTGACAAAGAGGAGTGATTCCATAAAAGGTGCCTGCTAGAAGACCAAACCCAGAATTAAACTATCTGCATTCAAGCAGAGCTAAGTTAGGATCTGACTTTCTCCACCTTAGTGTTATGCCTTGTACACACGATTGGTTTTCCCGGCAAGGGGAAAACCAAGAACCTGTTCGGTAGCTTTTTCTCCCTACACACAGCCAGGTTTCCCAACAAGAAAACTGCCATGAGAGCTTTGGTCGGGAAACCCAGCTGTGTGTTTGCTCCATCCCAGCAGGAAAAAAGAGAACCTTTCGGGAAAACTGCGATGGAGCATTCACACGGTCAGGATTCCTGGCCAAAAGCTCTCATGGCAGTTTTCCTGCCAGGAAAACCGGTCGTGTGTACGAGACATAATTCTTATAAAAAAAGCAGTTATAATGTTAGTATAAAATTACAAAAACTTGCAATTTTAATACTAAATATTTCTGTGTATTTATGTAATAAAATAATAATTATAAAGGGTGGGATTTAGACAAAATAATTAATAAATAATTGATAACAATGTTGTACAATTAAAAATGTGCACAATAAATTAATATGTCTGAAAAGTCCATAACAAGCACTATGGTCAACTCCTCTATATATGCTCCAACATTGTGCTTCTAAAGTGCAATGTGCTCCAAGATCTCAAATAAAGTGATGCTTTACCCAAAGTGATAATGTAATGCGCTCACCAGATAGCCTCGCCCACCAGGTGACCAATAAGCGTGTATTGTAGGAAACTCCTTATTTCATTGATTTCACCCCTTCAGGAATCTAATCACAATCAATCAATCAAACAGTTCCTGTGGTATCAATTTGATAAGATACCTGGACAAATTACTTCTGAGGGAGCAATCTGCCCTACTCTTGGAGCCAAAATATGTATATCATGGTATGCATTCTGGAGAAAGTCTGAAGATAATCTGAATTTTCAGAAGTCTGCCATAATCCCAGCCCAGAGGCTGGAATATCTGGGCCTAACCTTGGACACTGCCCAGCCATTAATGATTTTTCCGCTGAAATAATTTCCTACTCTTATGCCGCATACACACGATCGATTCGTCTGATAAAAACAAACCGTTTTTATTCGACGAATCGATCGTGTGTGGGCCCCATCGTTTTTTTTCCCATCGGTGAAATAATTTTCTACTCTTATGCCGCGTACACACGATCGATTCGTCTGATGAAAACAAACCGTTTTTATTCGACGAATCGATCGTGTGTGGGCCCCATCGTTTTTTTTCCCATCGGTGAAAAAACTTAGAACCTATTTTAAAATTATCTGATGGTTAAAAAACCGATAGAAAAAAATCGATCGTCTGTGGGGAAATCCATCGGTTAAAAATCAACGCATGCTCAGAATCAAGTTGACGCATGCTCGGAAGCATTGAACTTCATTTTTCTCAGCACGTCGTTGTCTTTTACGTCACCGCGTTCTGACACGATCGGTTTTTTAACTGATGGTGTGTAGGCAAGACTGATGAAAGTCAGCTTCATCGGATATCTGATTAAAAAATCCATCAGACCGTTTTCATCGGATGAACCGATCGTGTGTACAGGGCATAAGGGTTCAGATAAATTAGCTCAAGACACTAACAAATCCCTCAATTTGCTTTTGCATGAGGGTTTTGGGAAAGATGGTAGCCTCCTTGAGGCAGTTCTGGTATCCCAATTTTGTTCCAGACACCTTCAACCGAATGTCTTAGTGACATAGGGGAGGACTCATTGGATTCCCAGATGTCACCGAATCCCAGCATGAGAGGGTCGCTGAAACAATGGGCCACTTCATAGATTCTGGAGATGTGCAAATTGTCTCTTCCTCTGTCCTGGAAGGTCCTAATGACAGATGCCAGCCTGATATCCAACCAGGAATAATGTGCTGAGAAGTCATTTTAGACCATTTTTTTGATCAGGGGATTTGGTCTCTGTAGGCAAGGAAAACTGAGCATGATTAATCATGCCATGTACCATTAGTCAGTGTTGCTGGAAGAGCTCCTTGTAAGGGTTCAAGAAGTCAAGTGACCTAGGCAGTGGTGGTTCCATACTGACCTTGCAGAACTCATTCCAGGCAAGTAAATTGTCAGGCAGATTTTTTCTCAGCCATTTACAGTTGTCTCAGGGGAAGATGGTTCTTCACCTACTAGTGTTCAAAGACCTCTGCCAATGATGGGGAACCACAGATGTGGCATCCAGGTTCAATGCAAATCTGGACAGGTTTGTATCCAGGACCAGGGATCCTTGAGTACTTGAGATGGATGCCCTGGTGACAACGTGGGTCCAGTTATCCCTGGTCTATGCCTTTCTGTCCTTGCAGCTTCTATCTTGTCTGTTTTGCAGGATTCAAATAGAAGGGGTTTTAGTAACTCTGATGCCCCCAGCCTGCCCCATTAGAACTTGGTTCTCCAGCGGGGATGACGTGGTGTACGTGACACACGCACGTCTGAGGGAGAAGCCGTCCGCGCCACGGATCCGACAGCGCATTGGGAGATGGGAGGACAGAGACCCGGAGGAGGCCCAGTGTCAGCGGATGCGCCGCACAGAGGGAGCCCGCCGAGCGGATAGTCCATCCGTACCGCTGAGTCCACCTGCCATCTCCGCTCTCCGGTGGAGGCCCGCCTTCCGTCACCCCCCCACTTACCCCCATGAGACTGCGGGCAAGGTAAGGTACGGGGAGGAGTAGGGAAGCCCCCCCTGAAGGCGCGGGGGCAGCCCCCCTCTTCCCGCTGTACATACTGACTACAGCTGATCAGACCTGAAATCGGAGGAGTGGATCTGCAGTGCGCGGCAAGTCTGGTAACATGTAGCCCTCATTTGAATTTCTTTTGCTTTTGCTGGTTTGCTGATTTTTGCTTCATGTTTTTGCGGTACTTGCTCTTTGCCTACCAGGGTCCCAGATAGATGAACTGTACTCAGAATGGAGAGTAACCTGGTCATATAAATCGCTTGCCTCAAGCCTTTAAGGTTGACTAAATAAGCGCATAGGAGAACTATTGTAAGCGAGTCCACGTGCAACGTGGCACTCCCATTTATCTCAGAGGGACACTTATCATTAACGAATGACCGTGCTACTGAATGCACATGTATTGGCAGTGGAATTAATGCTTTTTTGAGTCGACTGTCCCCCACGGTGGGCATTTACCTTGGCGGACTAGAAGTAAAGCACTTGACTCTGCGTCTGACTTTTTAAATCTCCCGGCATAAGCTTTAATCCACTATATGTGCATGGATCTGGATTGTTTTAATGCATTCAGGAGTTGATTGTCTTACATACTGTGGTTACTTCCCAGGGCGGACTTGAAAAAAAAAAAAAGCAGCAGACTCTACTCTTGTCTCTCCAATTCAACCAGTACGTGCTCTATTTAATTATTTGTGCCCATGTTGGCTCAGAATTAATGTACCCACAAGCTGATTGTCCTACATTGGGCGGATACCTACCTCGGCGGACCAGCAGAAAGTATTAGATTCTGCGTCTGATCCTATAAACGAGTCCGCGCACGCCTTATTTAAATTCCATGGTCATCTTTCTCTTGGGGAATTATTGCATCCATAAGGTGACTGACTTTTATACCGCGGACACGTAACTTGGTAGTGAACTGGGAAAGCTTTAGATCTTACGCCTGACCCTACATAGTCGCCAGAGGGGACGTCTAGCAATATATCCCATATCATTGGGTAAGGGGGGTTACCTGCCCAAAATAGGATAAGAGCGCACTTTACTAAATAACGATCTAACTTCACCAAGACCTTAAGTCCTCAGCTCACACACTGCGCAAACTTAGGAGGGGTTGTACCTGCAACTTGAAAGTACATAGATTTGACGTCTTATAAAAAAAAAAAAAAAGGGGGTTCAATTACGACCCTCTCCATTGGCCTTCTGCCTTCTGCCTAATGAAAGTCGCAAGGCCATCGGCAGGGGCAGGACTTATAGCAAAGCCTTAATCGCATCAGGGGAGTCGGGTTTCTACCAGTGGGTGAGCATCCCACTGGGTTGAAATCAATCATTGTACAAACGGAAGAACTCCCTGACCTTTCCTTAAACTTTGGATTACAGCAGGGGTTAATTAATACCCCCGAAACCTCCTTAAAGTACCCCCCCAGGGCGGTTTAAAAAAAAAAAAAAAAACATAAAAACCCCTTTTAAAAAAAAAAAAGGGGGGGGAGCATAGCTCTCCTTCCCCCCCTCAAACTGGGAAAACGCATCAGAGCGATAAAGAAACACAATATGAACAGATCAACAAGGGGCACTGCCCCTAAAATCCCTAAAGACACTGCCACCACCAGCACGATCAGACACTATATGACGTCGGAAGGCAGCGCGAAGAGCCCTGGCTTGGTAAAAAAAACTGAAAAAACGGGGACAAATAAAAAGGGGGCAGGGGGGGCGGAAACCCCGAGTGCGGATACGTCAGTTGAACTTGAACAAGTAACAGGCCAAATGGAAGACCTTTGCTCGGACTCTCACATCCCCTCTAAGGGAGAAATGGACACTATGCTCAGGAGATTGGAGAATGCAATAAGACAGGAAATTACCACTTTAAGAACGGATTTATTTCATACGTTAGAACGGGTGGAGGAAGCCGAGAAAAAGATAGGAAAGCAGGATCTAGAAATCAAGGAACTAAATAACCAACATCTAATTATGAAACAAAACCAGAGGCTGTTGCAATATCGACTGGAAGATTACGAGAACCGTAATAGAAGGCAAAATTTAAGGATTAGGGCGGTTAGGGAAGAGAAAGGGGAAGACCTGAGGAAAATTCTTAATGACTTGTTCCTACCCCTCCTAAACAACGGGAGGGAAGGCCCCTTAAAAATAGAACGAGCACACCGAGTGGGAAAGGCCAGGGAGGGAGGAAGCAAATGGGAAAGGGATATAATCGTCAGGTTCAGGCACTTCGAGGACAAAGAGGAAATATGGCAGAAACTGAGAAGAAAGCCCCCCTTACTATTTGAGGGGACTGAGATTCAGATCTACACAGACTTGGCCTGGGAAACCCTGGTTAGGAGAAGACATTTAAAACCCTTACTGGAACAGATGCGTAAATCCAACATTACCTATCAATGGGGGTTCCCAGCCTGCCTGATTGGATACAAAGAGGGAGTGTCAGCTAAACTAACATTTCCGGAAGATCTGGGGGGGTTTTGTCACAAATTGGACATCCCGGTGATCGCATTACCTGGATGGGTGGAATAGCGATTAGAAAATAGCTACCCCCAGAGGGGGCTCTCAGAAAATGGGCATAGAGAGACGGGAGGAGTGGGGGGGGGCGGAGGGAGGGGGACTAGACGGGGGAACGATGCGGTGCGGATCTGTACCCCCACACACATAAGATCGAGTCACCGGGGAATTCCGGGGGACAGTGTGTGAGGAAGGGCGCGGGAGGTCACACCTCATCCAAAAGAACCAACGGGTAGGGGATACCGAGGATCCCTATGGTACAGAGGCGATGTATTGGCCTAGGCAAGGGGAGAGGAGGGGGGGTTGGGGGGGTGGGTATGGAGGGGGAGAGAACACTCCACCCTCCAAAATAGGGAGGGAAATGGGAATATGGCTCCCAAGGGATCTCTTAGAAAGGTCAGCATGTATAAGGAAACGACTAAGCAATAGGAAATGACAGAAGTTAAATTTTTATCCTATAACGTAAAGGGTTTAAATTCAGCGGTCAAAAGACTAAAAGTTCTGGGTGAGATTGAACAACTTAGAGCGGATGTAGTATTTATTCAAGAATCCCATTTGACCATAGACGCAAATATTAAGCTATATTCCCCGGCGTACCCCACTTGGTTTTACGGCGACTCTATCTCAAAACGAGCAAGAGGTGTGGCTATCGGGTTTTCAAGGGGTCTAGGATTCACGCTTGAGGCGAGGCTAACGGACCCAGAAGGTAGATTCCTTTTTTTCAAAATAAAGCTAGATAACATTACATTCACGTTAGCAAATATATACGCTCCAAACATACACCCAATTAAATACTTAGGCAAAATTTTGGGAAAACTGATAAATTTTGCCGAAGGACATATAATCCTGATGGGGGATCTAAATTTTGTTCTCAATCCCACAGAAGACAGTACGTTCCGTGGGAAGGCGACAAAAACAGAGCAACTTCAGAGAATTAAACATAAGTTACATGATTGTCAACTAGTAGACGTTTGGCGGAGCTTCCATCCAAACGAACACGATTATACATTTTTCTCCCCCCCCCACGGAACGTACTCTAGAATAGACTACATCTTAGTGGATCACGGGTTGCTTGACTCTATTATAGACACAGAAATTGGAATCATAACGGTGTCAGACCATGCTCCAATAACAATGAAAATCATACTATCTGCACAAAAGAAACAGCGGCCGATGTGGCGACTAGACGACAGCCTGATCCGAGATGAAGAAGGGGCAAGAAGGGTTGAGGCCGAACTGGAAAAATTCTTCCTCATTAATGACACAGTAGGGATTTCCAGTGCAATCTTGTGGGAGACGCATAAAGCATATATAAGGGGAATACTAATCGCAGAGGGGGTTAAAAAAAAAGCAGAAAGGAAAAGTAAAACCATTGCCCTTCGGAAAGAGATAGAGACCCTTGAACGCAAACATAAAGAGCATAGATTAAAAGAGACCTACCAGAATTTAACCCTGAAAAGAGAGGCACTTAAGGAAATTGCGGACCAGGAAGCAAGGTATAAACTAAACTGCATCTCTAAGGAGAGGTACATATGGGGAAATAAACCAAGTAAGCTTCTAGCCAAAATGGCCCAAAAAAAGAAAACTAGGAACTACATTGAAAAAATTAAAGGGAAAAACGGAAATTTGGTGTACGCAACCAGTGAAATTGCGGACAGCTTTAAAAAATATTACGAAGATTTATATACAATAAAACAGTTTGGCTGGCAGAAAGGGGAAAGGGAGGAAGAGACTAGAGACTTCATTGCTAAGGCGGGTCTCCCTAGATTGGATGAGACGGCAAGTTTGAACATGGACTGCCCCATAACGGAGGCAGAAATTAAAACAGCCTTAAACTCTATCGCGGGTGGTAAGAGCCCGGGTCCGGACGGATTCTCTACAATGTATTATAAAAAATTTAGTAACATATTGATTCCAAGGCTGTGCAAATATTTCAATGGGTTAGGATCGGAATTTGAAACTAGCAGGGAAGCCACGGCGGCCGTGATTACATTAATTTTAAAAGAGGGGAAAGACAGCTCTCTCTGTTCAGGGTACATACCCATTTCTCTGTTAAATACAGACATCAAGCTGTTTGCCAAAATATTGGCGGGACGCTTGAAGGGGGTTCTGCACTCGTTGGTGCACCCTGACCAAGTGGGTTTTGTCCCCAGCAGAGAGGGCAAAGATAATAGCCTTAGGGCAATCCTTTTGCTACAGACCATCAGGCAAAATGAGACCCCCGGTCTGCTCCTGTCAGTTGATGCTGAAAAAGCCTTTGACAGGGTAGACTGGGGGCTCATGATGGAGACCCTCACTGCCATGGGGATAGGTGGCAGGATGTCCCGGTGGATTAAAACACTGTACCTCCACCCCACCGCAAAAATTAAAATAAACGGGACACTCTCGGAATCATTCGAGATGAAAAATGGGACTAGGCAGGGGTGTCCCCTGTCCCCTCTTCTATTTATTTTATCATTGGAGCCATTATTGGCTACTATCCGTAAGGATTCCGATATCAACGGAGTAAGAGTAGACGGGGAGGAACATAAATTATCGGCTTTTGCCGACGATATATTATTTTTCGTAACCAATCCGGTCAATTCCATCCCAAAGCTCTCTAAAGTATTGAAATACTACGGGGACATCTCCAACTTTAAAATCAATGTCACCAAGTCAGAAATTTTGAACATTAATCTAAATAAAAGAGAGATAGGATCAGTAAAGGAAGTTTGCGCATATCCTTGGACTAAAGAACTAAAGTACTTGGGAATTAAACTTGCAAATACAGTACAGAAGATGTATAAAATAAACTACGTCCCCTTATTAAACGAGATTAAGAACGAATTAAAAAATACAGTAAATAAACCAATTTCATGGATAGGTCGCATCAACATGTTGAAGATGGTGGTAGTCCCTAAAATTCTTTATAAATTTCTATTAGTTCCAATCGCCCTCCCACAGCAGTTCCTGAGCATCCTTAATACCCTGCTACTAAACTATGTATGGAAAAACAGGAAGCATAGAATATCCCTTTCCATATTAAAACAGGGAAAGATGCAGGGGGGGCTAGCGGCTCCGGATATCAAAAGCTATTATAAAGCGGCGGTTCTATCCCGGGCGGTCGAATGGGCCCGGAATAGACCAGATAAAAGATGGGTACAAATTGAGAAAGCGTCAACTAGCAAATATTTGAACAATATCATATGGATCCCTGCACAATATAGAGCATTAGAGCACAAAACACAGGACATTACACGACTCACTTTAAGAATGTGGGATAGAACTCAGGCACAATTAGAGGGGAAATTCAACTCCCCCCTAATGAATTTAAAAGAAAATCCGTTTTTTGCACCAGGGGAAAATAAAATAGGAGGGAATTGGATTAGGGAGGACACTGTGCACTTAGGAGATATTATTAAAAATGGCGATATAATGACCTACGGAGATTTGAAAGCCAAAACGGACTATTGGAATCTTGATAGGTGGCATTATTCCCAATTACAACACTTTGTGCGGCACCTCCCCCGCCCATTACGGACGGAGGCGGAGCTGACCCCACTGGAGAGGATTTGTAAATCGATGAATTCAAAGGGCACAATCACGAAACTTTACGGGTTATTGGTTAAGATAGGGTCTCGGGGAGATGCACCTTTTATAGAGAAATGGGAAAGACAGTTAGGAAGCACTAGAGGGACAAATTCTTTTCAGAGGATCATTCAACTAACCCACTTTTCCGCAATAGATGTTCGCACTGCCGAAGCAAATTATAAGTGCCTATCAGGGTGGTACATAACCCCAGACAAAGCTAATAAATTTAAAGTAAACCAGCCCACTGAGTGCTGGAGGGGCTGTTCAGAAACAGGCACGATGGCCCATCTATGGTGGCTATGCCCAAAAATTCAAAACTACTGGGACACAATACTGAGTCAAATCAAGGTCATAACGGGGGAGGAGATAAAGAAAGACCCCTGGGCCGTGCTCTTTCACGGCGGCACGGAAGGGGTTAAAAAATACAAGCAGTCGTTACTTCCACATCTCTTAAATGCAGCCAAGAAACTTATTCCTAAAAAATGGCAGGAGAAGGAATGCCCACATGTTTGGAACTGGATAGACGAAGTGGAGGAAACGTACAGGTTAGAAGAATTAAAGGATAGCTACCTGGAAAGGAACAGTGAATACAGGGAGAAATGGGCAAAATGGAAGGAATACAAAAAAACATGGAGCTACGCGGAGAGAGTTAGGGTTCGTTAGGAACTAGAAACGTAAAAGTGGGCGCAAATCCACTAGCACCTCCTCGTATGCACCTTTCCGAGGTTTTATGTGTATCTCTTTTGGAGCGTTGCGAAAATATAGCTTCCTTTGCTGAACTGACTAGGAGACATCTCAGAGGGGAACAGGTCGAGATCCCTGGGAGCCATTAGGGGAGGGGGGGAAAAAAAAAAAAGAACTTGGTTCTCCAATGAGGTGAACATTTCATCAGATGAGCCCTGGATCCTTCCAGACTGACTGATTCTACGGTAGAGAAAGTATTTTCTTCTATCTTTCTTTACAGTTGCTAGCTTTCATTGCATGGCTGTTAAAACCAGGCACCTATGAAACAGGGGTGTCCTGGATTCAGTCATTCCTACTTAGCTCAAAGTTAGAAAGATAATTTCTAGAAAGATTTACAAAAGGACTCGGAATGTTTATTTTTCCCGGTGTGAGGCTCCAAGAGTTCACTCTTGAAGGTATGTGGTTTACCATATTCCAATCAGGAGAAGATCAGAGGCTTGGCTTGAGTATTGTCGAGGGTCTAATTTCTGCCTTTGCGGTCCTTTTTTAGAGACTGATTGCCGTCCCATAACGGTGTACAGTGACGTCACCACGTTCAATGTGATGGAGGAAGGGCTCCTCTAGTGCTGGCCGGCATCTTTTTACACGCTTTTATGAATTTGTGTTTGTAAGTACAATCCTTTTTACTAAATAAACGTTACAAAATGGTATTATGCTATGGTCCGTTTGTGTCATCTATGATCTACGGACCATCTTGGTGAAGGAGGTAGTGATCCCTCGTTGGATGATTGATCCTGTGGCTCCCGAACCCTGTGTTTAACCCACTGACTGAGATCATATCTTTTTAAGGCTGTTTTTACTTATCATTCTGGTAAGAGGCTTTCCATGTGGTGGTGGTTCTCACGGATGGTTTAAATGTTCACTGTGGTTCTTTTCGTCTCAGATGATTGACACCTACAAGATTTAATACTACCTGAATTCGACTGCTGCTATTTGACATTTAAATTCTCTCATTGTGCTTCCTGAGGGCCCAAGGAAGGGTCATGCAGCTTCAAAATGTATCAGTTTTCAATAGAGTGGGCAGAATGACCTCCTGCACAGGGCCTGGCAGTAAAGGGTTATTTTTTTTTTTTTTTAAATGTACACTCAAGTGGCCAGACCATTTTTGCAATTTGTCCTTTGTTTTTCATTTTTCCCTTATAGTTTTCAGAATTTGTGAAAGACCCCGAAATACCATATATTTTCTGAAAGCACATGGTAAGTAGAATAAAAAGAAGGTGCTACTGTTTTTTTAGACCCCGCGGTATTTGCGAAAATATTTATCAAACCAATATATTTGCAAAAAATACACTAGAACCATTATTAGCAGATAAAAACACAACAAATTTTTCAAAATTCCTACTAAATATAAAATCTTAAGCTGTATTGAGTGAATAAATAACAAATATTTTTAACTTTTAAATTGCGCCTTTTTGCAAAATGGTGAAATTTGAACAGATGTAAAAGTGTGAATATCCAAATTTTGAAAAAAATTCCTCCAGAATTTGTGAAAGACCCCCAAAACCATATATTTTCTGAAAGCATATGACCTCTAGAATAAAAAGAAGGTGCTACTGATTTTTTAGACCCCAATGTATTTGCAAATATGTTTATCGGACCAATATATTCTCAAAAAATACTTTAAAACCATTATTAGCAGACAAAAACACAGCTAATTTTACAAAATCCCTGCTAAATCCCTACTAAATATAAAATCTTAACCTGTATAGAGTTAATAAATAGCAAAATGTTTTCATTTTTACATTGTGCCTTTTATGCAAAATGGTAAAAATTTAACGTACGCAAAATGTAAATATTGTATTTCTCTAAAAATCTGAAGGTTTTAATTTTTCCCTAAGGCCCCGTACAGAATAGAATCCATCCGCTGAAAAATCCCAGCAAATGGGTTTCAGCGGATAGATCCTATGGTGTGTACACTCCAGCGGATCTGTTTCCGCGGATATTTCTCCCCTGGGATGGATTCCAGCAGATTGAATATTTGCTGACATGCCAAACAAATCCATCTGCTTTAATCCATCCCAACGGATGGATCCGCTGGTCTGTATAGACTCACCGGATCCATCCGTCCGAAGGGATCCCCCGCATGCGTCGTAATGATTCGACGCATGCGTGGAATTCCTTATATGACAGCGTCGCGCACGTCATAATCGCGGCGACGGCGCGACACGTCATCGCCAGAGGATTTCGGCGCGGATTTCAATGTGATGGTGAGTACACTCCATCGCATTAAAATCTGCTGAAATCCTCGAGAGGATTTATCCGCGGAAACGGTCCGCTGGACCGTATCCGCGGATAAATCCTCCCGTGTGTATGGGGCCTAACAGCTTTCAGAATTTGTGAAAGACCCCCAGAACCACATGTTTTCTGAAAGCATATGACCTCTAGAATATAAAGAATGTGCTACTGATTTTTTAGACTGCTGTATTTGCGCAAATGGTTATCGAACCAGTATATTGGCAAAAAATACACTAAAACCATTATTAGCAGATAAAAACACAGCTAATTTTACAATATTCATGCTAAATCCCTACTAAATATAAAAGCTTAACCTGTATGGAGTTAATAAATAACAAAAAGTTAACATTTTTACATTGCGCCCTTTTGAAAAATTGTGAAAGTTGAACGTATGCAAAAATGTACATTTTTAAAACCATTATTAACAGATAAAAACAAAGTTAATTTTACAAATTTCCTGCTAAATCCATACTAAATATAAAAGCTTACCATGTATGGAGTTAATAAATAAGAAATATCTTTTTAATTTTTAAATTACGCCTTTTTTCAAAATGGTGAAAGTCGAACATACGCAAAAATTTAAATATTGAGTTTCTCTAAAAATATGAAGGTTTTAATTTTTCCCTTTCAGCTTTCAGAATTTGTGAAAGACCCCCCAAACCTTATATTTTCTGAAATCATATGACCTCTAGAATAAAATGAAGGTGCTGCTGATTTTTTAGACCCCGCTGTGTTTGCGCAAATGTTTATTGAACCAATATATTGGCAAAAAATACACTAAAACCATTATTAGCAGATAAAAACACAGCAAATTTTACAAAATTCCTGCTAAATCCGTACTAAATATAAAAGCTTAACCTGTATGGAGTTAATAAATAACAAATATTTTTAAATGTTAAATTGCGCCTTTTTGCAAAATGGTGAAAGTCGAACATACCCAAAAAAATTCTCTAATTTTTCACTTACAGCTTTCAGAATTTGAAAAGACCCAGCATCTTATGGAAATGGGCAGGCGGTCCATTTTCATCCAACCGTCCCATAGAGAATAGTGAGCTGTGTCCGTGTCTGCTCTGCATCAGCGGAGCGGACATGGACGTGTCATTCGCTTGCTCAGCGGGGATCAGCAGACAGATCCCCCTAGAAGCAGGTGGATCTGCTTTTTCAGAGTCCTCTCCATGGTGTGTACACTCCAGCGGATCTGTTTCCGCGGATATTTCTCCCCTGGGATGGATTCCAGCAGATTGAATATTTGCTGACATGCCAAACAAATCCATCTGCTTTAATCCATCCCAACGGATGGATCCGCTGGTCTGTATAGACTCACCGGATCCATCCGTCCGAAGGGATCCCCCGCATGCGTCGTAATGATTCGACGCATGCGTGGAATTCCTTATATGACAGCGTCGCGCACGTCATAATCGCGGCGACGGCGCGACACGTCATCGCCAGAGGATTTCGGCGCGGATTTCAATGTGATGGTGAGTACACTCCATCGCATTAAAATCTGCTGAAATCCTCGAGAGGATTTATCCGCGGAAACGGTCCGCTGGACCGTATCCGCGGATAAATCCTCCCGTGTGTATGGGGCCTAACAGCTTTCAGAATTTGTGAAAGACCCCCAGAACCACATGTTTTCTGAAAGCATATGACCTCTAGAATATAAAGAATGTGCTACTGATTTTTTAGACTGCTGTATTTGCGCAAATGGTTATCGAACCAGTATATTGGCAAAAAATACACTAAAACCATTATTAGCAGATAAAAACACAGCTAATTTTACAATATTCATGCTAAATCCCTACTAAATATAAAAGCTTAACCTGTATGGAGTTAATAAATAACAAAAAGTTAACATTTTTACATTGCGCCCTTTTGAAAAATTGTGAAAGTTGAACGTATGCAAAAATGTACATTTTTAAAACCATTATTAACAGATAAAAACAAAGTTAATTTTACAAATTTCCTGCTAAATCCATACTAAATATAAAAGCTTACCATGTATGGAGTTAATAAATAAGAAATATCTTTTTAATTTTTAAATTACGCCTTTTTTCAAAATGGTGAAAGTCGAACATACGCAAAAATTTAAATATTGAGTTTCTCTAAAAATATGAAGGTTTTAATTTTTCCCTTTCAGCTTTCAGAATTTGTGAAAGACCCCCCAAACCTTATATTTTCTGAAATCATATGACCTCTAGAATAAAATGAAGGTGCTGCTGATTTTTTAGACCCCGCTGTGTTTGCGCAAATGTTTATTGAACCAATATATTGGCAAAAAATACACTAAAACCATTATTAGCAGATAAAAACACAGCAAATTTTACAAAATTCCTGCTAAATCCGTACTAAATATAAAAGCTTAACCTGTATGGAGTTAATAAATAACAAATATTTTTAAATGTTAAATTGCGCCTTTTTGCAAAATGGTGAAAGTCGAACATACCCAAAAAAATTCTCTAATTTTTCACTTACAGCTTTCAGAATTTGAAAAGACCCAGCATCTTATGGAAATGGGCAGGCGGTCCATTTTCATCCAACCGTCCCATAGAGAATAGTGAGCTGTGTCCGTGTCTGCTCTGCATCAGCAGAGCGGACATGGACGTGTCATTCGCTTGCTCAGCGGGGATCAGCAGACAGATCCCCCTAGAAGCAGGTGGATCTGCTTTTTCAGAGTCCTCTCCATGGTGTGTACACTCCAGCGGATCTGTTTCCGCGGATATTTCTCCCCTGGGATGGATTCCAGCAGATTGAATATTTGCTGACATGCCAAACAAATCCATCTGCTTTAATCCATCCCAACGGATGGATCCGCTGGTCTGTATAGACTCACCGGATCCATCCGTCCGAAGGGATCCCCCGCATGCGTCGTAATGATTCGACGCATGCGTGGAATTCCTTATATGACAGCGTCGCGCACGTCATAATCGCGGCGACGGCGCGACACGTCATCGCCAGAGGATTTCGGCGCGGATTTCAATGTGATGGTGAGTACACTCCATCGCATTAAAATCTGCTGAAATCCTCGAGAGGATTTATCCGCGGAAACGGTCCGCTGGACCGTATCCGCGGATAAATCCTCCCGTGTGTATGGGGCCTAACAGCTTTCAGAATTTGTGAAAGACCCCCAGAACCACATGTTTTCTGAAAGCATATGACCTCTAGAATATAAAGAATGTGCTACTGATTTTTTAGACTGCTGTATTTGCGCAAATGGTTATCGAACCAGTATATTGGCAAAAAATACACTAAAACCATTATTAGCAGATAAAAACACAGCTAATTTTACAATATTCATGCTAAATCCCTACTAAATATAAAAGCTTAACCTGTATGGAGTTAATAAATAACAAAAAGTTAACATTTTTACATTGCGCCCTTTTGAAAAATTGTGAAAGTTGAACGTATGCAAAAATGTACATTTTTAAAACCATTATTAACAGATAAAAACAAAGTTAATTTTACAAATTTCCTGCTAAATCCATACTAAATATAAAAGCTTACCATGTATGGAGTTAATAAATAAGAAATATCTTTTTAATTTTTAAATTACGCCTTTTTTCAAAATGGTGAAAGTCGAACATACGCAAAAATTTAAATATTGAGTTTCTCTAAAAATATGAAGGTTTTAATTTTTCCCTTTCAGCTTTCAGAATTTGTGAAAGACCCCCCAAACCTTATATTTTCTGAAATCATATGACCTCTAGAATAAAATGAAGGTGCTGCTGATTTTTTAGACCCCGCTGTGTTTGCGCAAATGTTTATTGAACCAATATATTGGCAAAAAATACACTAAAACCATTATTAGCAGATAAAAACACAGCAAATTTTACAAAATTCCTGCTAAATCCGTACTAAATATAAAAGCTTAACCTGTATGGAGTTAATAAATAACAAATATTTTTAAATGTTAAATTGCGCCTTTTTGCAAAATGGTGAAAGTCGAACATACCCAAAAAAATTCTCTAATTTTTCACTTACAGCTTTCAGAATTTGAAAAGACCCAGCATCTTATGGAAATGGGCAGGCGGTCCATTTTCATCCAACCGTCCCATAGAGAATAGTGAGCTGTGTCCGTGTCTGCTCTGCATCAGCGGAGCGGACATGGACGTGTCATTCGCTTGCTCAGCGGGGATCAGCAGACAGATCCCCCTAGAAGCAGGTGGATCTGCTTTTTCAGAGTCCTCTCCATGTGAAAGGGGTCTTACCAGGAACTGCCTGTCCATTAGGGGTGCTGGGGCGCTGCTCCCCTGCATGGCACCGGACTCATACATTTGTATGAGGATTTTTTTTTCAAGCCACATGATTAGAGCATCAGTAGTGATCTCTCCATGTGCCCTCTCTTCTACAGGGGGAGTTTAGTAAACACATATTTTCTCCGCTCCCTCCTCCCTGACGCAATCCCCAGCCTGACAGATCGGAAGATCTGTGCAGGGAGAAGATGCAGACAGAGGGAACGGAAGGAGAAATGCCACTCAGAGCGGACATGGATTTGGAGTGCGGGGGCAGTTAGGGGGTGATCTGACTGGTGAAGGGACACATCTAGACCCCCCCAAGCCCCATGCAGCACCTGAAGCTGGCGGGAGTGGAAGAGGAGGGATGCCTGCTAATAAAGGTGGCTGCATGGAGCGGGTTTGCAAGGGGGTTGGATCGGGTGGAGGGGGTAGTTAGTGCTGGGGGGGAGAGCTTTAATGGCCTTACAGGCCTTACAGAAAATAAATAGCGACTGGGAACCTACCATTGTGGTGCAACACATATTGCTAATTCACAGAAGGGGGTAGAATCCACCAGACGGAAAGGCAGGAGTTGTAAAGCTGGAATTCAAACGCTGGGCATGTGGGTGACAGGGAGTGTATTTTTTTGTGCTGCAGCTGCTGGGGCATATACATTTGCCTTTACATCTGGTGGTGTGCTGCTGGCAGATGTGTTGCAAGGACCAGTGACTCTATTTGCTGTACCATCATCCCTTTCAGTGGAGACTGCTGAGAGGTCATGGGGATATAGTGGGGTTACACATGAGAGGTGAGGAGGGAGGAGGAGAAGAATTTGGTCCCTT
This sequence comes from Rana temporaria, assembly GCF_905171775.1. Taxonomy (NCBI): domain Eukaryota; kingdom Metazoa; phylum Chordata; class Amphibia; order Anura; family Ranidae; genus Rana; species Rana temporaria. The sequence goes on from NC_053493.1 coordinate 228,396,721, forward strand.
GTGTGTGGCTTTCATGTGCTCTTGAATAGGGACTTTGAGGTTTAAGGTTAAATGACTTGTCAAACATGTAGTACCCAAATGGCTGGTGTTTTTGCAATTTCTGCTTGTGGCAGAGATTGCAAATTGCAACAGTGCCATAGGCCGCACATGTGCTGAAAATGGCCAACACGGCTGAGCTCTGGGAAGTGGGCCAAGAGATAACAGCTCCAAAATCAGATGGCATAGGTTGTCTGCTCTTTACTTTTCCATGATGCCTACCTCTGGAGGACATCCTGCCTCATTGGGGTTGTTGTTTACCCTCACTTTCCTCCTCTGCTCTATCTGGCACCCAAGTCGTGTCAGTGACCTCATCATCAGCACCCCCTCCATCTTCATCATCACTGGAGACAACTTGGCAATACACTGCGTCTAGGGGAACATGACTGACAATGTTTTGTTTATCAGTGTTCTCCCTTCTCTGTTGGCTCATGTTAGTCCCTTCCTCTACCTCAGAACCAACATCTGGCTGGAGCATACATTAAAGGAGGGAGCAGAAGGGCAAAGCACGGGGGAGGGTAAGTGGGCACAGTACAGGGGGCAGGAGGTTACAGTACAGGGGAGCAGGAGGGCATAGCACGGGGAGGGTAAGTGGGCACAGTACAGGGGGCAGGAGTGTACATAAAGGAGAGAGAAGGGTACAGTACAGGGGAGCAGGAGGGGACAGCACAGGGGAGCAGGAGGGTAAGTGGGCACAGAACAGGTGGCAGGAGGGTACAGTACAGGGGGTAGGAGGGAAAAGCACAGGGGGAGGGTCAGTGGGCACAGTAGAGGGGGCAGGATGGTACAGTACAGGTGAGCAGGAGCGAACAGCATGGGGGGAGGGTAAGTGAGCACAGTACAGGGGGCAGGAGGGCACAGCACAGGGGGAGGGTAAGTGGGAACAGTAGAGGGGGCATGAGGGTACAGTACAGGGGAGCAGGAGAGCACAGCATAAGGGAGGGTAAGTGGGCACATTACAGGGTGCAGGAGTGTACATTAAAGGAGAGAGGAGGGCACAGTACAGGGGTAGGAGGGTACAGTGCAGAAGGTCCAGCATGGGGGAGGGTAAGTGGGCACAGTACAGGGGCAGGAGGGTACAGTAAAGGAGGGAGCAGGAGGGCACAGAACAAGGTGGGCGGTAAAAAAAAAAATAATTTTTTATTTCCGACAGGATAAGTTTAATTTTGTCAAGAATTTAATGATTCCATTTTATATTTATATAATTCTCTGTGATTAATGTCATGGTTTTTTATATCAATATGACTTTTTATATCAATATGACCTTTGATCTCTGATCCTTGAGATCTTAGTTTATAGTACTGTGGATGTGGCGTTTGGCTTCAAGTCAGCGTCTTTCATCTCTATCTGCTTTTGAGTGCTGGCAAATGTGTTAGTTATTCTATTGCAGTTCCCTTTTCCACCTTGCTTTTGCTCTAACTTTAGCCGGGCTTTCCCTAAGTTAAGATGTCCGATGGATCTTCAGATGCCTCACCACATCGAGGCTACATCCGCTGTCTATTTTATTTATGCGGTGATTCAGAGCGCCGCCTGTATCCCGTGACCAAGTCCGATTGCGACAAAACGTTGGGAGGCGGCGTGCTGACGTCACCGCGTACTGTTTACCTGATACAGGCTGTGTATCGAGCGGGCCGGCTCAAATTTTATTCGTTTGCCTACATTGACATGTAAGTGTTATTTTATTGATTTCGATATTAAACCAAGACGTTATTACGCTATGTGGAGTCTTTCTGCTTTCTCATATCCTTGGATGACCCATCGAGAGATGCATCTGTAAAGATATTCACTAGGATTTCACCGCTGTTGCTGTCCATTGCTGCCTATGGGATATCCATCCATGCCTCTTATGCGCAGTTTGATCTCTCTTAAACCAGAGATCAATTCTATTCGGTAAGAGGCTTTTTTATCGTTGGTGGAGGATCTTTCTGTCCAGCACTTTTCCTTGTGGATTGAGTTTATCACCTGGGCGATTTATTTACTTGCCTCTGTGGCGGGACAATTTATTCATTGAACTTTATGTCACTTTTTGTTCCCTTATCACTTATTTAGCGCGATCTCTTCCTTTTTTTGGGTAAGTGGACACAGTACAGGGGGTAGGAGTGTACAGTATAGGGGGAGCAGGAGGGCACATCATAGGGGGAGGGTAAGTGGGCACAGTACAGGGGACAGGAGGGTACAGTACAGGGGGGAGCAGGAGGGCACAGCACAGGGGGAGGGTAAGTGGGTACAGAACAGGTGGCAGGAGTGTACAGTACAGGGGAGAGCAGGAGGGCAAAGCACGGGGGGGTAAGTGGGCACAGTACATGTGCAGGAGGGTACAGTAAAAAGGGAGCAGGTGGGCACAGCACAGAGGGAGGGTAAGTGGGCACGGGGCAGGAGGGTACACTACAGGGGGAGAGCAGGAGGGTAAAGCACAGGGGGTAAGTGGGCACAGTACAGGGGGCATAAGGTTTTTGTACGGGGGATTAGGAGGGCACAGCACATGGGAAGGGTAAGTTGGCACAGTACAAGGGGCAGGAGGGTACAGTAAAGCAGGGAGCAGGAGAGCACAGGGGTAAGTGGGCACAGTATTGGGGCAGGAGGGTGCAGAACAGGAGGATGTTAAGTAGGCGCAGTACCGGGGCAGGAGAGTACAGTATGGGGGATGGGTAAGTGGGCACAGTACTGGGGCAGGAAGGTACAGTACAGGAGGAGGGTAAGTGGGCACAGTACAGGGGCAGGAGAGTACAGTATGGGAGGAGGGTAAGTGAGCACAGTACAGGGGCAGGAGGGTACAGTATGGGAGGAGGGCAAGTGGGCACAGTACCAGGCAGGAGGGTACAGGAGGAGAGTAAGTGGGCACAGTACTGGGGCAGGAGGGTACAGTACAGGAGGAGGGTAAGTGGGCACAGTACAGGGGCAGGAGAGTACAGTATGGGAGGAGGGTAAGTGAGCACAGTACAGGGGCAAGAGGGTACAGTATGGGAGGAGGGCAAGTGGGCACAGTATCGGGGCAGGAGGGTACAGTACGGGGAGGGTAAGTGGGCACAGGGTAAGATAGTAAAGTTAAGGAGGGACCAGGAGGCCACAGCACAGGGGGAGGATGAGTGGGCACAGTACAGGGAGGGATAGGAAGTATGCCTCTTACAGTACCCCCAGAGACACCCATTAGCTCACATTACTTTTTTCGGCGGGAATCGGGTACCGCTGCAAGCAAGATGTGAGAGCCGAACTTGGGGGCGGAGCTGAGAGGCGGAGCGTTCAACAGATTTTTTCTCAGTGTGCATATCCAGATGCAAAATTGGGTCATCAAGGTGGGCGGGGAGAGAGGCGCCGGGCGGAGGAACTGGAGATCGATGACCGAGACTGGCACAGATGAGAGGAATCCTCATTGAGTAAAGCACAGTGCCGGAAGTTCGGGACTTGGTCCGGCACTGGCTTAATCCCCAGCAGTTTCTCATGGGGCCCCCACTGGTCCCGATGGGGCAGACATGAGGAGGAATAGCAGCAGAAGCAGCTCTCTCTTTTAAGATTCTTACCTATCCTGGGTTGGTGATTGGTGTTTGGTGATCATGTGCCCTCTTCTCAGTTCATTGCTTTGGACCATCCCTGAATGGTAAAAATAGCCACACTAAAATATAAATAAGCAGCTGCGACAGTATAAACAATGGACTGATAGTGTCCAAATACTGTGAAAAGTGTACCACAAAATAGATGTGAGAATAAGCTCATAAAATCTTTAAAATGGCATCATCATGTGACATGTGCAACCGTAAATAAATATATTCACACTAAAATTCCATAAAATGAATTTCAAAAAACAAATAAAAAAAAAACGCAGTGCAGATCATGTCCATAAGGTGCAAGCTGGATGGATGGCTGTGTGTGCACAGTGATCAGGGTGAAGGTGCTGGTGCTAGTAGTCAATCTCTGGTATCGAGTGCTACCGATAGGTGGTTGCTGGTTCTCCGTGCAACTTAGGGTATAGGTTTCCCCCTACCTTACCACTGTAAGGTAACAGCGTATGAGTGTGTCTTTCAATCTCCTGGTGGCTCCTGACGTCTCAGGCTCCGCTGGTATGTATCTTTACTTTGGCATCAAAGTCTCCTTTAAGTGTCCCTGGTGTATCTGTATCAGATAGCCTCACATTGGGACATGGGGGGATGTAAAAAGGGATGCTCTATAGCAGCCGTTACTAAATGGCGGCCCGCGGTCCGAGTCCGGCCCGAGTGACACTTCTCCCCGGACCGCCAGTACATTTACAAAGTGCAGCGCTGGTTTGCTGGGATCGCGGGTTTCCCCAGCAACCAGTGACGCTGCCAGTGTGTGCCCGCCCCCCCGCTCCTCACCGCAGGTCCTTGAAGTTTACGGCGGCGAGAATGGGCGTGACGTCACGTTCCTTCCCCTGCAGCTCGCTGTCCAATGCTTGATTACATTGCGAGTAGGGGCCACGCCTGTCTCACGCGTCACTTGCGTGCCCCGCCCCCTGCTACTCCTGGTTCCCGGGTCCACTCCTGGCTCTCCTAGAGGCGTGACGTCCCGTGCGCGCCCCGCCCCCTGCTACTCGTTCCCGGCTATTTGACTATTTGACTTGCAGTATCCGCCCCTGCATTCACGGTATGTGGCATATTGTTAATCACTATTAAGGGGCTAATAATTTATTGTCAACACTGCTGCTAAAGGTCACGCTGATGGGCACTTTTTTTTATGTTAAGGGGCACTCTGATGGGTATATTTTTAATGTGTACGCTGATGGGCACTTTTTTATGTTATGGTTCACCCTAAAATCCACTTTCTGTCACTAGATCCAGCATACTGCTGACATCTGCAGTATGCTGGATTTTTTTTTTGTACTTATCGTTTTATCCGTATGTCTGCTCCGGCTCCGACCGACGTATCCTTCCGGGTATAGGCGTTCCTAAGTAAAGCGCAGTTGATTGACGGGCTTGGATAGCGCGTCACACCTTCCGGAAATAGCCGACGTGACTCTCGCCAATTTACGGCGCCTGCACAGTCAGCTCTACACGGCAGGCGCCGTAAGCAGCCGAGAGTCACGTCGGCTATTTCCGGAAGGTGTGACGTGCTATCCAAGCCCGTCAATCAACTGCGCTTTACTTAGGAACGCCCATTCCCCGACGGATTCCCCGCTCGAGCCGGAGCAGACATACGGATAAAACGATAAGTACAAAAAAAAGAAAAAAAAATCCAGCATACTGCAGATGTCAGCAGTATGCTGGATCTAGTGACAGAAAGTGGATTTTAGGGTGAACCACCGCTTTAAGCGGCACTCTGATGGGTATATTTTTAATGTGCACACTGATGGACACATTTTGTTGTGCCCATCAGAGTGCGCCTTAACATAAAATATGCCCATCAGCGTACACATTAAAAATATACCCATCAGCGTGCCCCTTAAAGCGGAGGTTCACCCAAAAATCCACTTTTTCACATTAGCTCCAGCATACTACTAACATCTGCAGTATGCTGTTTTTTTGTTTTTTTTTTATTATTGTTATATGAGCCCTTGTTTACCAGCTCCGAGCGGGGAATCCTGCGGGGAATGGGCGTTTTCTAAGCGAAGAGGAGTTGATTGACGGCTGCTAAGGCACGTCACGCATTCCGAAAATACACAAAGTCACACTCGGGCGTTTACGGCGCCTGCGCCTGCCGTGTAGAGCTGACTGCGCAGGCGCCGTAAACACCCGAGTGTAACTTCGGGTATTTTCGGAAGGCATGACGCGCTTTAGCAGCCCGTCAATCAACTCCTCTTTGCTTAGGAACGCCTATACCCGGAAGTAATCCCCCGCTCGGAGCCGGATAACAAGGGCTCGTATAACGATAAGTAAAAAAAGAAACAACATACTGCAGATGTTAGCAGTATGCTGGAGGCATATAGCTAATGTCAGAATGTTTAAAGCGGGGTTCACCCAAAAATAAATTTTTAACATTGCATTCAGCCGAGTTGTCCTAATGACAATCGGCAGCTTTTTTTTTCCCCCCGTACATGCTGTATTTTCACCGCCGCTTCCGGGTATGTCTTCTGCAGGACTGGGCGTTCCTAATTGATTGACAGGCTTCCGACCGTCGCATACAGCGCGTCACAAGTTGCCGAAAGAAGCCGAACGTCGGTGCGGCTCTATATGCACCGACGTTCGGCTTCTTTCGGCAACTCGTGACGCGCTGTATGCGACGGTCGGAAGCCTGTCAATGAATTAGGAACGCCCAGTCCCGCAGAAGACATACCCGGAAGCGACGGTGAAAATACGGTATGTACGGGGATAAAAAAACAGCCGATTGTCATTAGGACAACTCGGCTGAATGTAATGTTAAGTTTTTTTTTTTGGGTGAACCTCCGCTTTAACATAAAGGTTTTGTTGTGCCCATCAGAGTGCCCCTTAACATAACATGTGCCCATCAGCGTGACCCTTATTTTATGTTAAGGGGCACAATGATGAGCACATTTTATGTTAATGGGCACTGTGATGGGAACACCTGATGTAAAGGGGCGATGTGATGGGGACACCTGATGTAAAGGGGCACTGTGATGGGGACACCTGATGTAAAGGGGCACTGTGATGGGGACACCTGATGTAAAGGGGCACTGTGATGGAGACATTTGTTGTAAAGGAGCACTGTGATGGGGACACCTTATGTAAAGGGGCACTGTGATGAGGACACCTGATGTAAAGGGGCATTGTGATGAGGACACCTGATGTAAAGGGGCATTGTGATGGGGACACCTGATGTAAAGGGGCATTGTGATGGGGACACCTAATGTAAAGGGGGGCTGTGATGGGGACACCTGATGTAAATTAGTGCTGTGATGAGGACCCCTGATTTAAATGAGCACTGTGATGGGGACACCTGATGTAAAGGGGCACTGTGATGGGGACACCTGATGTAAAGGGGCACTGTGATGGGGACACCTGATGTAAAGGGACACTGTGATGGGGACACCTGATGTAAAGGGGCACTGTGATGGGGACACCTGATGTAAAGGGGCACTGTGATGGGGACACCTGATGTAAAGGGGCACTGTGATGGGGACACCTGATGTAAAGGGGCACTGTGATGGGGACACCTGATGTAAAGGGGCACTGTGACGGGGACACCTGATGTAAAGGGGCACTGTGATGGGGACACCTGATGTAAAGGGGCACTGTGATGGGGACACCTGATGTAAAGGGGCACTGTGATGGGGACACCTGATGTAAAGGGGGGCTGTGATGGGGACACCTGATGTAAAGGGGGGCTGTGATGGGGACACCTGATGTGAATTAGTGCTGTGATGAGGACCCCTGATGTAAAGGGGCACTGTGATGGGGACAACTGATGTAAAGGGGCACTGTGATGGGGACACCTGATGTAAAGGGGGGCAGTGATGGGGACACCTGATGTAAAGGGGGGCTGTGATGGGGACACCTGATGTAAAGGGGGGCTGTGATGGGGACACCTGATGTAAAGGAGCACTGTGATGGGTACACCTGATGTAAAGTGCACTCTGATGGGCACACCTGATGTGGCAATGTAATGAGGGACACTTATGGTGACATCTAATGTAAGAGGGCACTCTGATGAGGACACGCTATGTAAGGGGGCACTGATGGGGGAACCTTATAGAATGGGTCAAATGATATAAGGGGGCACACTGATGGGAGTAACCAGCTGTAAGGGGACCTTCCATTGCAGAAACCTGATGTAAGTGGGTACTGACAAGAATACCTGATGTAAGGGAGTACTCTGACGTTGGCAACTGATTTTTGGGGGTAGTCTGATGGGGCACCCAATGTAATGAATTACTCCGATAGGGGCAATTGATGTAAGGGGGAACACTAATACCCCTTTTACATTTACAGAGTATTACCAAAGTGTGTGGAGGAAACCGTAGAAAAGGCACCAGAGAGCATGGCTTGTGCCAAGAAAAGGAAGGTAGATGCTGAAAACAGAGTCTTCAAAGATGAATGGACAGGCCAATATATGTTCATTCTTCCCATTGGAAGTTTAAAACCAATTTGTCTCATTTGTTGCGAAACCGTGGCATTAATAAAAAGTAGCAATGTGAAGCGTCACTACGAAACAAAACACAGTTCGTTTGCGCAAACATATCCACAGCATTCCGAGGTGAGGGCACGTAAAATAACGGAACTGAAAGCTCAGTATGACAGATCCACCAAAGTCCTCTCACATTCATTTACCGCCCAGCAGCATGCAAATGAATGTTCACTTAAAGTAGCGTGGATTTTGGGACAACACAAAAGGCCATTTACCGATGGTACATTTGTAAAGGAGTGTTTGAATGCTGTTGCTGAAACTTTACTCGAGGGTAAACAAAAAGATGAGCTGTGTGGAAAAATCAACCAGATCCCACTGTCGGCGTCAACAGCAACAAAAAAGACGGAAATATTAACCGAGGATGTATTGGGACAACTTGAGGTAGCTATTCAGAGTGCAGCATGCATTTCTTTAGCCATTGATGAATCCACAGATATAACTGATAATGCCCAGCTTTTGGTGTATGTAAGATTTTTTCACAGAGAAACAAAAGAAATCTGTGAGGACCTGTTGGGTGTAACACCACTTGAGACACACACAAGAGGACAAGACATATATGAGGCCATTAAGGAGATTTTGAGAAAGAGGAAGATTGATCTGAAAAAAGTGGTCTCAGTTACCACAGATGGTGCCCCTGCCATGGTAGGAAAGGAGAGAGGAGCCGTGGCACGACTGAAAGAGGACAACCCTGACCTTATTTCTTATCACTGCATCATTCACCAGACTGTCCTGTGTGCCATTCTATCAGACCGGTTTGCAGAAATCATGAACACAATGATGAAACTCATCAACTTCCTCAGGGTATCCTCATCCCATCAACATCGTTTACTAAGAGAGTTTCTTAAAGAAGTTGAGGCAAATGCAAATGACCTTTTACTTCACAACAATGTAAGATGGCTGAGTAAAGGCAATGTATTGGAACGCTTTTGGTCCATTCGAACAGAAGTAGCGGCTTTCTTAGTGCAACTCAAAAGTCAGAAAGCAAGACCGTTTTCACTGTTTTTACAGGATGAGAGCACACTGGATAATATCGCTTTCCTAGTGGACATAACCTCACACCTTAACGAACTAAATTTAAAGCTCCAGGGCAAGAACAACTCCATCTGTGATTTGATGACCGTTGTCCGCTCCTTCCAGAGAAAACTGGATTTGTTCAAAGAAGATCTGCAAGGAGAGTGCTTGCATTTCACAAAGGTGAAAGGACAGATTGAAGGAAAGAGAGATGTTTCTCCTTTTGTTGAGTTCATCAATAAACTAATTGGAAACTTTAGTAAAAGGTTTGATAGCTTCAGTCTTGGACAGCAGATCCTCCTATTTATCCACAATCCATTCATCATTAAAGACGTCAGAGTTTTTTCAAAGGAGGTGACACAGACCTTCAAGTGGGCACACGAGGGATCTCTACAGATGGAAATGATCGACCTGCAAACAAATGTTGCACTAAGGCCGGGTACTCACGACCAAACATGTATGGTGAAAGCGGTCCGTCGGACCGTTTTCACCATACATGTCTGCCAGAGGGCTTCTGTACGATGGTTGTACACACCATCGTACAGAAGTCCGCGCGTAAACAATACGCGGGGCGTGTCCGCGGTGTCGCCGCGTCGATGACGCGGTGTCGCCGCGACAATGACGCGGCGACGTGGGCGGCCCGCCTTTAAAATGCTTCCACGCATGCGTCAAAGTCATTCGACGCATGCGAGGGACGGCGGGCGCCTGGACATGTACGGTAGGTCTGTACTGATGACCGTACATGTCCGAGCGGGCAGAATTCCAGCGGACTGTTTTAAAACAAGTCCAGGAATATTTGTCTGCTGGGAAAAGGCCCGGCGGGCAAATGTTTGCTGGAATTCGGCCCGCTCGCGCCCACACACGACCAAACATGTCTGCTGAAACTGGCCTGCGGGCCAGTTTCAGCAGACATGTTTGGTCGTGAGTATGGGGCCTAAGAGAGCACTTTGGAGGAACTGATCCTGCTAACTTCTGGCTACAGACTGTTCCTGAGACTGATTTCCCTTGTCTAACGAAGGTAGCACTACACACCTTGACCATGTTTGGATCTACGTACAGCTGTGAGTCAGCGTTCTCCACTATGAACATTATTAAAACAAAGTATCGTTCCAGGCTCACCAATGAGCACCTTCATATGTGCATGAGAATGGCAGTAACTCAATTTAAGCCAAGATTCAAACTACTGGCAGGACAAGCAAAAGCCCATTTTTCTCACTAGACAGGGGAGGTTTTTGCATGAAAAAAAAAATGATAATTTGTGCATTTTTTCAAATTGACACCTTTAGTTGTTTAAGTTAGAAGGTGCTTATTTCTTTTACTTGAAAAATGGAGGTGCTTTTTATGTTTTATTAAAGAGTTATTGATTTATTTCCATATTGTTTTTGTTAAAAATAGTTGTTTGTTTTCTATACAAAGACAAGAGCAAATGTAAAGCTATCCTAGTTTCAACTGTCCACATGTTTAATGTTGTAACTGAAACTTGACAATAAAGTTTGTTGAAATGCTAAGGAAATTGTACTTTTCTCATATTTTGATGGACATACAGTGACTACAATCTTTTTGAGTCATAGCACAGACTTGAGGAATCGGACCTCGGCTCAAAGAAAATTTTGGCGACCGGACCTCCTTGAATTTTAATTCAGTACCCCTGCTCTATAGTGTAGTGTTTAAAACATTTATTGGAATCAGCAGCAATAATAAAAACAGGTACTCACAATGTGAAGTATCAGACAGGCATATAAAAACGAGTCGCAAACTCGTCCAATATCACTTCCGGTGCCCTGCGTTCCCGCACATGTTCGTTACAGTCACGTAACTTCCCCTCTATTTTGTGGTACACTTTTCACAATATTTGGACACTTTATCAGTCCATTGTTTATACTGTTGCAGCTGATTATTTATATTTTATTGTTGCTATTTTGACCATTCATGTATTGCCTTTCAAGGGCACATTTGCACTTTATCACATATTTATGCACAGCGCAGCACTACTTCTACATTTATACTTACCTGGGTCTTGATACTACCTTCAGTGCTTGCTGCAGTACCCCACCTTTTAGACTTGGCCAGCGTGGGAATATCTTTTTATTACTTTGGACCATCCCTATTGTTATGAATATGAAGAGTCTGTTTTTGGAGGGGGTTGTCTGTCTTTTTTTTCTTTTTGCCAGTGTCCAGTCACTTGAAGGTGGCATCATAACCCTATCACTATGAATCTAGAGATGCTCCATGTCCAATGATATACCCCAAAAAAAGGATATTATATGCATACCAAAATCCAAATATAATGGGCCAGATTCACAGTTATATGCGGCGGCGTAACGTATCCCCTTTACGTTACACCGCAAGTTTTCAGCGCAAGTGCCTGATTCACCAAGCACTTAAACCAAACTTACGGCGGTGTAACGTAAAGCCGTCCGGCGCAAGCCCGTCTAATTCAAATGGGGCGTGTACCATTTAAATTAGGCGCGTTCCCGCGCCGAACGTTCTGCGCATGCTCCGTTTGGAAATTTCCCAACGTGCTTTGCGCGAAATTACGGCGCCCCGACGTATTGTTTGAACGGCGACGTGCGTTACGTCGTTTCGTATTCCCGGACGTCTTACGCAAAAAAATAAATAAAATGAAATTCGACGCGGGAACGACGGCCATACTTTAACATGGCTGTTCTAAAGATAAGCCATGAAAAAGCAGGCCTAAGTTTGCGACGGGAAAAACCGACTAGCGACGACGTAAGAGATTGCGACGGACGCGCGTATCTTCGTGGATCGCCGTAATCAGCTAATTCGCGTACCCAACGCTGGAAAACGACGCAAACTCCACCCAGCGGCCGCCGGAAAATTACACCTAGGATCCGAAGGCGTACGAAGCCGCACGCCTGTCGGATCTTAGCCAAAAGCCGTCGTATCTTTTTTGTGAATTACAAATAAAGATACGATGCGGCAAATTTGAAAATACACCGGAGTATCAGTAGATACTCCGGCGTATTTCCTCTGTGAATCTGGCCCAATGATTCATTTTGGGCTTTATTGTCATTCAAAATGACTTTAGCATTTCAATCTTCCGCTGCTTTTATATTCTAAAGTTGTCATAAATTCAAATGTCACCTCTTTGCAAAATTTCAACCTGGGGGCATTTTTTACACTGCACAAACTCTCACAAAAATATTTTCTTCTGCTTCTGTGATTGAATCACTGCTTCTCCCAGAAGTCTGAACTGAGCTACAAGTCGAATTACAGATATCCCCTGCAGCACTTTGTATTACAGAAATTGAGTTGCTAAGATGGTTATAATGAAGACTGACCCTCCATTTAGAAGTATGAGAAAAGAAATGGTAAGGCAAAGAATAAGTACTTTAGGACAGAGAAAGAGATGAATTGACAGGGAAATTGCCAAATCCTTACACTGTATATATATATATATATATATATATATATATATATATATATATATATATATATATATATATATATATATATATATATATATATATATGTGTTATATTTTACACTTGGAGGGATGTTTTATTAACAAATCTGGAGTTTTTTTTGTTTTGTTTTTTCGAGGACTGACATGTACAGCTATAAAATGTATGTTTTCTAAAAGAAGTGATCTAGTTAATGAGTATGACCATCCCAAATACAGTATTTATGCATTGGTATTTACCTTTTTGGGGGTATTCTGTATGGGTTGGCAGTATTAAAACAGCATTCAATCTGATTAAAATTGATTATGTTTTCAAAATCTTAACTGTGTTATACTGTTAGGAGGAAACAATGGAAATAATTATTTGAAAATTCATGGTGTGACAGGAAGTCAGGTAAATCTGGGGGTGTTGTCACAGACGGGAGATACATTTCTGCCTTGTTTAGAAAATTCACCAATTACTATCAGGTGTCGGCTGCAGAGGTAGCCAGAAAGGTTTAAGGACGTTGGATAGCTTCAGCTGTTCAGAATGAGAAAAATAAGGCTTCTATAAGTTGTCCAGAGGATTACTACTGAATGCTGCATCCTGAGGCTTGTTGAGTTAAGGAGAGCAGTGAGCTGAGGAAGACTTCTGAAGGTGAAGTGCTTGTTGAACTTTTTGCTGTGTGATAAGAAAATCAAAAAGACTATTGTTTTCTGCTGGAAGATCAGCAGTGTCTGCCCCGCATTAGGCTGTGCCAGACTCCATAGGTAGGTTCCTGTGTTGTGAAGGTAGACGGCCCAAGTGGCCAGGGTTTATTTTATGTTTTGTTTTGTTTATGCTGTTTGGATGCTTGCACTTGTTTCCAGCAATATGGAAGAATAAACCATAACCCTTGTTTTTTCAACCACCCACGGTTGCCTCTCTGTATAATTCAGTGTGTAGTGAACCCACTCAGGAGGTCACACACCCCCGCTACCGAGCTAACCCCTTACACATGGAGGAGTGCCGTGGGCATTTCAAGAAAAAATCCAGGAGAGAATCACCCAGAGGTTTTATTGGCCCGGGATCACTAAGGAAGTGGAAGTGTACTGCTCTTCCTGTCCAGTGTGTCAGATTACTGCACCCATGCCACATTTCCGCAGTCCGTTGGTACCCCTGCCCATTATTGAGGTCCCTTTTGAGAGGATAGCCATGGACTTGGTTGGCCCCTTACTGAAGTCCACTAGAGGGCACCAGCACATCTTGGTAATAATGGACTATGCCACCCGTTACCGAGCTAACCCCTTACAATGGATAGGGTGGTTAGAAGAACAAGATAAGTAATGTTAGGTAATGTTGTTCTATTTGCATAAATCACAAGTCCAACTTTAAAGAAAAGCAGCATTAACCACTTCAACCTCGGACCATTTGGCTGCCCAACGATTAGAGCACTTTTTGCGATTCGGCAATGCGTCTCTTTAACTGATAAATGCGTGGTCGTGCAACGTGACTCCCAGACAGAATTGAAGTCCTTTTTTTCCCACAAATAGAGATTTCTTCTGGTGGTATTTGATCACCTCTGCGGTTTTTATTTTTTGCGCTATAAAAAGTGACAATTTTTTAAAAAAAAGCAATTTTTTTACTTTTTGCTATAATAAATATCCCCAAAATATATATAACATTTTTTTTCTCAGTTTAGGCCGATACGTATTCTTCTACATATTTTTGGTAAAAAAAATCGCAATAAGTGTTTATCGATTGGTTATAGCGTTTACAAAATAGGGGGTAGTTTATGGCATTTTTTTTATATATTTTTTTTTTTTTTACTAGTAATGGCAGAGATCAACTTTTTTTTATTGTGACTGCAACATTATGGCGGACACATCGGACACTTTTGGTGCTATTTTGGGACCATTCACATTTATACAGCGATCAGTGCTATAAAAATGCACTGATTACTGTGTAAATGTGACTGGCAGTGAAGGGGCCTAGGGGGCTAGGTAGGGGTTAAGTGTATCCTAGGGAGTGATTCTAACTGTTAGGGGGTGTGGCTTACTGTGACACGACACTGGTCGCTGCTCCCAATGAGAGGGAGCAGGTGTTCAGTGTCCTGTCACTAGGCAGAACAGAGAGATGCTTGTTTACACAGGTATCCCTTGTTCTGCAGCCAGTGGACATCGGGTTTGCGGGTCCCCGCGGGCACGATCACGGAGCTCACGGCAGAGGCACGCTTGCACTGCTGGTGACGCGCGTCTATTCACAGCAGCAAACTTAAAGTGACGTATATTTACATTGATTTGCCTGTCCATGCCATTCTGCCGACGAAAAAGTGCGTGATCTGGTCCTTAAGTGGTTAATTCCTACATTACCTACAGCAAATAGTTTTTAGCAAGCTTCAGCTAATGTTAACCCATGCTTTCATATTTGGTATTAATATTCTGACTTCTATTAATTGGTTGCTGTTAGTGTGTGGTCTTGTAGCATTGATGGCAAAAGCAAATCCAAATGGAGAGCAGAGTAGGATGTTGTATAAAAGGTAGCCTTTGTATTACAAACCAAAAATGTAATGTTTTGGGTATGTGATGTGGTTTTTAGTTAGAGACAGCATATGAGAGAAATATATATAGTATATTTGGGGCAAGGCCAATAGGGGGTTATTTTGAGGACAAGTACTTCCACTATAGACCTGTCTGTTAGAATCAGGTAAGTTCTTTGCATGGAGATTTTGAATGGAGTAAGAGAAAGGAGGAAAGATCTTTGGAGCTGCTAAGAAGCAAGAGAAGGCAGAGCTGCACACTTTCTGTTGGGACTTCTATTTTTGTTATTGCTAAAGATGCATGATCCCCCATTTACATGGGTGAGAGATTTAGGATGACCTAAGATGCTTAACCAGGAGGGGCTGGGTAGAAGATGCCAGCAATTTTCCAATCTCAAAAGTGTTAATTTCAGAAAAAACTTAAGCCAGCACTGTTTTTTTTTTTAAGGGAACATCTGTCTGTTCCAAAGGCTTTAGGCGTGCTAAATATACTGTATGGGCCAGATCCACGTACATGCGCCTATCTTTAGGTGGTCGTAGCGTATCTCAGAAACGCTACACCGCCATAACTTAGAAAGGCGAGTACTGTATTCACAAAGAAGTTACGCCTTTAGTTACGGTGGCGTAGCGTATATCGGGTGACGTAAGCCCGCCTAATTCAAAAGAGGCTGGTTGGGGGCGTGTTCTATGCTAACTAATCGTGACCCCACGTATTTGACATTTTTACGAACGGCGCATGCGCTGTCCGTGAAAGAATCCCAGTGCGCATGCTCCAAATTACGCCGCAAATCGTCAATGCTTTAGACGTGAACGTAACTTACGCACAGCCCTATTCGCGAACGACTTACGCAAACAACGTAAAACGTAAAAAATTTGACGGTGGCCCGACGCCTCATATAGCAGGGGTAACTTTACACCGGAAAAAGCCTTACGTAAACGACGTAAAAAAATGCGCCGGGCGTACGTACGTTTGTGAATCGGCGTATCTACTTAATTTTCCTCGCGTAAATCTACGCAAGCGCCACCTAGCGGCCAGCGTAAATATGCAACTAAGATACGACGGTGTAAGAGGCTTACGCCAGTCGGATCTTAGCAAAATTCCAGCGTATCTTGTTTTCTGAATACAGAAAAAAGTATCCTAGAAGTTATGCGGCGTATCAATAGATACGCCAGCGTAACTTCTTTGTGGATCTGGCCCTATATGTTTTTGGGACTTGACGACATAAGCTATGCCTCCTAAAAAGTAAAACATTCTACAAAGTCTACTGGGCATTTAAAAGTCTTTTGATGTTTTGCCTAATTTTAAAACTAGAATTAATTTTCTATCTATTCTTCTTTCATCATTTGATCTGGGAGAAAAACTGCAGATCAATAGTTTGATCAAACGGTAATGTGGTAGAGATTGGCATAAATAATCCTTTTAAAAAAACAAATACCTCTATAAATAACCCCATGTGCAGAGTTCATAATTATATGTGTCTATTGCTGTTTTGTATGTAATAGCTTATCACATAATAAGGTACTAATGCAATTAATCGTTATGATTATAAAATGCATCCCTAAATACATAGATTCACTTTTTGGCTGAAATTATAACTGAGAATTAATGGCATAAGAATACATCTCATGGGGGCGTGGCTAGCCCCAGAGCGCAAAGGCAGCTTGAGTCTCGAGCTCCGCTCCATAGCAGGGATATCCAGTAACCAGCAGCAACAGGCTTTTCCCCTCTCCCCAGAAAGCGAGGGGAGAGCAGTGGGACATGAACCGGCATGCCAGTGAGGCGTAATCCGCCGCCACAACTGTCCGCCTGACTGAATATTTCAGCCCCATGAAACAACGCACTTTGCAAGATGGCGCCGGCCATACTCCATCCTCAGCCGACCAGCGTGGCCAAACGAACAAAGCACAGCCACATCACCAGGATGGTACAGAGCTGATGGTGTGAGAGATACGGAGGACATGGACAGTCTCCCTCCTCCAGTGACCCACCTAGCAGACACTTAGCATGACAGAGGTAAGAGGCTCGCCTCATCCCCATGCTATTCCCCTAACAAAACACTTCAGGCTAAAAAGCACCATGGGAATGCCTCAGGATCCACTTTTTCACATAAAGGAACAAATCCTATACACGGCTAGGAATCTCAGACCCCTACCAGCGCCCTACTTCAAAATATCTCTTTTTGTGGATCTGTCACAATGTGGATCAGCTACAATGGAATTACATAGAGTATATGCCCCTGTCACCTCAATTCTGCAAGAGAATAAAATCACCTACCACTGGGGTTACCCCACCAAGCTTCTGGTTACTTACCAGCAGAAAATTGTCCCAATCTTGTCTCCTAAAGATGGCTACAAAAAGCTGACTAACTGGGGCCTATTACCCGTCCCCGGAACCTCTCTCCGGTCACGCAATCAGGATGCCTCTTCATCCTCTCCTCCTCAACACCAACTGACATGGTAGGATAAAACCGATACTTTAAAGCCACTTGTTCCCCAACGTGGAAATATCCTGCTTGGGCAAACTATTTGAATTCCACCAATTTATAGTGTGCTGAGCACACTCAGTTAATCGTTCCCTCATGCCGCGTTCATACGATCGGTTCATCTGATGAAAACGGTCTGATGGACCGTTTTCATCAGATGAACCGATCGTGTGTGGGCCCCATCGTTTTTTTATCCATCGGTGAAAAAAACAGGAACTTGTTTTAAAATTATCTGATGGTTAAAAAACCGATAGAAAAAAACGATCGTCTGTGGGTACGTCCATCGGTTAAAAATCCATGCATGCTCAGAATCAAGTCGACGCATGCTCGGAAGCATTGAAATTAATTTTTCTCAGCACGTCGTTGTGTTTTACGTCACCGCGTTCTGAAACTATCGTTTTTTTAACCGATGGTGTGTAGGCACGACTGATGAAAGTCAGCTTTATCGGATATCTGATGAAAAAAATCCATCAGACCGTTTTCATCGGATGAACCGATCGTGTGTACAGGGCATTACAATACCTCACACAGTATGTATTCTGTGAAATCTCTCTACTGTTTTTTTTTATTTATGGTGTGAAGTGTTTTCACCAAACGTTCATAATTTGTAATACTTATACTCTGAATTGCAACACTTGTTTTTTTTTATTTTTCTTAGTCGGTTAGAGCTATTTAGTCGTTTGTTATAACTCTCACAGCAAATTACTGTCCAATAACTAATTTCTATAGCAGACAGCTGTATACAATATCATAGTCTCGCTCAAACTCTGCAAATCAACCTCAATCACCTGAAATGATGCCACTTAACATCACATCTATTAATGCCAAATGGCTCAACTCCCCTTTTAAGAGAAATCTTTTCAATGCAGACATATTATGCATCCAAGAGACGCACTTTTCAAACACCAAACCATCCTTCTATACACATAAAAAGTACTGTCATTACTTCCTCTCCAACAACAACAAAAAGAAATGTGGGGTAATGATAGCTATTAGTGCCAAAGTCTTCTTTGTCCTTCATCATGTAGACACAGATGATGAAGGCAGATTTATAATTCTATCCACCACCATTGATAATCACCCCATAACTTTGGTGAATGTGTATGCACCCAACATCTTCCAATGAAAATGTTACAAAAAGCTCAGAGCTAAACTAGACCCTTACAAAACAGTGCATTAATCATCTGCGATGAC
Source organism: Rana temporaria (assembly GCF_905171775.1). Classification (NCBI taxonomy): domain Eukaryota; kingdom Metazoa; phylum Chordata; class Amphibia; order Anura; family Ranidae; genus Rana; species Rana temporaria. The sequence continues at coordinate 228,415,398 of NC_053493.1, forward strand.
TTTAATGACATCCCAAACCCCACATTGGATTCCACCAAACCTGACAGAAGGAGGGCATCAGTTCTCTCTTCATTCATGGATAAGGGAGACCTATATGATCCCTGGAGGTGTATGCACAATGTTGAGCGTAATTATACATTCTACTCTCACTCTAGTGCCTAGTACACACGAGAGGATCGATCCGCGGAAACGGTCCGGATAAATCCTCTGGCGGATTTTGATCTCATGGTTGTACTAACCATGAGATCAAAATCCCAGCGGAATTCCCTCCGCGGTGATGTGTCACGCCGTCGCCGTGATGATGACGCGGCGACGTGCGCGACGCTGTAATATAAGGACTTCAACGCATGCGTCAAATCATTACGGCGCATGCGAGGGATGGAATCGGACGGATTGATCCGCTGAGTCTGTACAGACCAGCGGATCAGTCCGCTGGACTGGATTCCAGCGGATAGATTTCTTAGCATGCTAAGAAATTTTTATCCGTTGGAAATCCATCGGCCCGAAAAAAATCCGCGGATAAATATCCGCTGGGTTGTACACACCAGGGGATCTATCTGCTGAAACTGATCCGCGGATAAATTTCAGCGGATCGATCCTCTCGTGTGTACGGGGCATAGGAATTCTTACTCGCGGATCGACCTTTTCCACACAAACAAAAAAGCTTTATTGGCCACCTCAAATTCTCATATAGGTCTCATCACGTGATCAGACCACGTCCAATATCCTTGAAAATATGACCCCAATCTTGCCCAACAAATCACTCTCTATGGAGGCTGAACCCATCCCTCATAACCAATCCAAGCTACGAAAACAAAATTTAATCTGAGATTGAAAGCTTTTCTATGAGGTCTCCTCATCAAATTTGGTGCTCAGGAACGTAAAAGACACTCAGCAGAGATAGATTCAGTGCTGCAATGACTCAAAACTTTAGAATTAACAAATAAAAAATCACCCAATCAGGCAACAGTTGACGCAATCAAAGACCACAGATACAAATTAAGTGAACTATTACACTGCAAACGTTTAAAATGTAATTCCTACTCCTTTTTGGCCAGACAAGTTAAACGACAGCAAATGCACGTAAACAATCCTGTACCTCCTTAACTCACAAGGGGTACGCATGACCAATCCATTGGATATAGCCAATACTTTTGCAACCTTCAACAATCAATTATACAATCAGCAAGAATCAGGGACCACCTCCTCACCAAGCCCTGGGAAAATAGAAGCCTTTCTATCTTCCATACAACTTCGCTCTCTGTCCCCCACACAAATAGCCACACTTTCCACTCCATTCACACAAGATGAAGTCAATAATGCTATCAAATCCCTCCCACTGCACAAAGTCCCAGGACCAGATGGGTTCTCTAATGAATATTATAAGCATTTCAAGAACATCCTATCACCCCATTTATTCACTACATTTAACAATTATGCTTCCACAGGAAAAATCCCTAACAAATGTCTCGAAGCACTGGTAGTGACCCTTCCCAAACCAAACGGACGCCCCTGAGAATTACAGACCCATCTCCCTACTAAACATGGCTACAAAGTTGTACGCAAAATTATTAGCTCATTGGCTCTCCTCGGTTATGAATCAGTTAATACACGTAGACCAAGTCGACTTCATACCGGGTAGACAAACCTCAGATGGGATCCGACGTTTTATAGACATCAGTCAATGAGTAGAATACAATCAAGTGCCTTCTCTGCTCCTCTCCTTGGATGCAGAGAAGGCATTCGATAGAGTAAAATGGACTTACCTAGGTGCGGTTCTATGCAAGTTCCGCATAACGGGCATGCTCCTAAATGCAATACTCTATACATATCTACAAGCGCAAAAGTGTGGACCTCCGGTGTACTATCTAACTCTTTCAATATCACAAACTGCACAAGACAGGGTTGCCCACTGTCACCTTTAATCTTTGCCATGATCATGGAGCCCCTAGCCCAACGGATTTGTTCTGTATCCCAAATTAAAGTTATAAAAATTGGTACCACTGGACACAAAATCGGTCTTTACGCAGATGACGTGATAATTGGCATCACAGATCCAAAACACTCTCTAACCGAAATACAACACATTCTTGACCAGTTCAGTGCAATATCTTTATACAAAGTAAACCATAGCAAATCATTTATGCTAGTGATAGGTCTAGATAAACGAACCAATACATTTCAAAACACTCCTTATTTTCAAGACTCATCCCTAACCTATTTAGGAATCTGCCTGATCTCACCTAGCAAGAAACTTCTGCGCACCAATTTTGCAGACCTTGTAAAAAAGCTTCAACGGATATCTAATGAAATGCACCACCCCTTTGTATCATGGGGCGGTAGAATTGCTTTAGCCAAAATGTTCATGTCTTCATGTCTTTTGCACGTCACCAGTCCCATACCTTTCTTTTTTTGCAAATATAGGCCCAGATTCACAGAGAGCGGGCGCACATTACGCCGCCGTAGCGCGAACCAATGTACGCCACGCCGACGCAGCGCAGAGAGGCAAGCATGGAATTCAGGAAGCCAGTGCTCCCAACACTGCGTCGGCGTAAGCAAGATACGTCGGCGGGGTGTAGCCTGGTTTTAGGCGCATCTCTGTTTGAGGGTCTTGCGCACAGATACGACGGCGCACATTTGCACTTAAGTCAGCGTAACTTGTTATGCGTCGGTATAAGTGCTTTGTGAATCCGGGCCATAGTTTTTATTAAAGTTCAAGAAAGGGCCTGGCCCCAATGTTCCAACATAAAAAGTCAAACCGATGAGGTTGCAGCCTCACATCTACATAATACCGTGAATGTGAGAGCAAAGTAGGATAATCATCAATACTTGTGTGAGATATTTCTACCCTGTGATACTCAGTCCTCTTAGACGTCTACTCCTGCTCATGTTATGAGAACTTACATTGCTGCGGCACGTATATGAGTAGGGCCACCCTTTCTCCTTTTCCATTTTTCTTATACAACACCGAACATTTAGTAAAATAAAAAATATATAATTAGAGTAGAAAGAACTAGAAAAAGTAAGGGGGGGTGGGACCACAAAGTAAGGGGGGGGCAGGTTTGAGAAGGGGGGGCCTGACAGGGCGAGGGCTTGGAGGAATGGAACTGCATCAAAGCTCTACATTACTATGTCCCCAAGAGGGCCATCCCCTCGTCAGAATAAATAAAAATGTTCCAAACGCTCCAGGTCTCTGTATATTTCTCATGGTTATGCTGTGCCGTGAAAATCAAGTCTTCCATTTTTTTTTTATTTCCTCCACCTTCCTTCCTTCCTTAGCGGCATTTAGTAGGTGTCGTAGTAGTGATTTTTTGTAAATTTTGGCTGAGATCTTGGATAGGTGTAATAGGAAGAAAGATGTGTCTGCAGGGATTGTGTAATCCGTAAACTTTTGTGTTATATTGCGTATGTCATCCCAGAAGTTCTGCAGTTTTGGGCAGGACCAAAAGATATGTAATAGGGATTCCTTGTCTTCCCCACAGCGCCAGCATAGGTCTGAAGCCGTATGGAAGAATCTGTGTAACCTGGTGGGTGTGAGATACCATCTTGTGAAGATTTTAAAATTTGTTTCATGAATTTTAGTGCACAGTGAGGATTTGGTGGCAAAAGTGATAATACGTTGTTTTTGCAACTCTGAAAATGAACAGTCAAGATCAGCTTCCCATTTCTCCAGGCAGAGGAGACGTGGTTGTTCAGCGGGTGAATTTAAAAGTAAGTACATTTTAGAGAGCGTCTGAGATACCAGTTCGGACTCCGAGCAGTAGTCCTCAAACGTCGTCTGTAGGCGAGAAAATAAATGCGGGTTTGGGATTAAACACAGGAAGTGGTGTAATTGGGCTGCCTTCCAAAAGGGAAGACGGTAGTCGCCCGACATGTCGGTTAATTTCGCAATGGACACCCAGCGGCCCGACGTAAGAAACGTGGAGGCCTGCTTCCATCCCAAGTTCCTTAGGGTAGTGTAGTCTGTGTGTGGTAGGCCTGGCGTAAAGTTCGGATGACCTAAAATTGGGAACAAGGGTGAGGTCTTTGTCGTCAGCTGCGTTTGCATGGCTATCTGGGTGCTGTGCCACAATGTAGGCCCTATCAAAGGGTGAGATTTCAATCCGGTGGTAGAGAGTCGTAGCACCATAGCGCGCTTTTCAGAGGTCATAAAGTCTGGGATTGTTCTATCTGCGTCCACAGTTTGTGTGATACGTTCTGCCTCCAGTCCAGTACCCCGCCCAAGTGTATGGCTTGATAATAACGTCGGACATCTGGCACCGCCAGGCTCCCGTTCTGTTTTGGGAGTGACATTTGTGTGCGACTTAGCCTAGGCTTCTTGTGGGCCCAGATAAAGCGAGTAAGAATGGCCTGCACTTGCTTGAGGAAAGGGACAGGAATTTGTATAGGGAGGGCTTGAAACAGATAGAGGAATTTGGGAAGGATGCACATTTTTATGAGATTGCATCTGCCAAACCAAGAGTGTAAGCCTTTATGCCAACTTTCCAGAACCTTTATGCCTTTATGCCAACTTGATCAGCAGTGAAGGGAAGTTGAGGGTAAATGTATGGGAAATGTCAAGAGGGATATATGTACCTAGACACTTGAGGGTCGAATTTGTCCATTTAAAATGAAAATTAGATTGAATGGTCTGTATGGAGTGGGGGGTGATCGCGATACCCATAGCTTCTGATTTGGAGAAAATGATTTTTAGGTTTGAGAGGTTACCATATACTGTATGTCAAACTCTTTCATGAGGTTAGGTAACAAGATTGTGGGATTTGTCAAGCTGAATAGTAGATCGTCCGCGTAAGTATAGACCTTGCAATTCAAGTCTCCTGCGTTAAGGCCCTGTATGTCAGGGTTCAGCCTCACTGTACACAAGAATGGTTCCAGGGAGAGGGCAAAGAGGAGGGGCGAGAGCAGGCATCCCTCTCTAGTGCCGTTTCCAATAGGGAAAGGATCTGACAACAGACCATTTACCTTTACCTGCGCCGTTGGATTGGAGTTGATTCTGTGTATCCACCGAAACATCCTCTCACCCACCCCTACGTCCGGGTCTAGGGCCTTGCCTGGCTTCATGGCTCCAAGGGCTAGTTACACTGTAGAGCTCCTCTAATGTGATCGGGGCATCTAGGTCTTCTTGAGCCTCTGAAGGGAGGGATGGCATTTGGGAGGAAAGTATATATTCCTCAATAGCTTCCTGGGGTAGGTCTCTGTTCGGTAAATTGTATATAGAGTGGTAGAAGTCCCTGAACTCATGTGAGATTTGTTTCGGTAAAGTGATTTTCCAACTGTCTGGGCGTATAATGTGGGGGATGTAAGTCGCTGATTTTAGTTCTTTAACGGCTCTGGCTAATAGCTTCCTGCATGTGTTCCCGGATTCATAATTCAGCTTACGGCAGAATTGCAGTGCCGCCTTGGCTTTATAATGTAGCAGGTCTGTAATTTGCTTGCATAGTTTTTCCAGTTCCCTCTCTAGTGCCGGTGTGGCAGCGTGTTTATGTCGGGATTCTTTCGAGGCAAGCGTGTCAAAAAGCTTGGAAAGCTGAGCGTTGTGCTCCCTCTTGATGCGTGCACCATGTTAAATAAGTATCCCTCTGTGGACTGTTTTATAAACCTCCCAGAGGAATCCAAGGTCACAGTCCTGGGTGTCATTCTCTTGAAAGTATAAGGTCAGGCCCTTCATAGCATCCACCAGAACCGCAGGCGTTTGTAGAAGACTCTCATTCAGTCACCAAAATTGGGCCTAATGGAGTGCCCTCCATTTAATGTGTATGTGAGAGAAATGGGGGCATATTCCGACCATGTGATATGGCCTATCGTAGAGTCGCGTACCGTATGTAGTTGGCTATGGGGGATCAGGAAAAAATCTATTCTAGTGTATAATTTGTGCAGCGAGGAGTAAAAAGTATAGTCGCGTTCCCCAGAGTGTTGCAGCCTCCAAGCGTTAATCAATTGGGCCCTGTGGAAAGAGTTATCTATCCGTTTCCTCCGAGATGGGGGAATGGCGGAGTGCCCAGAGGATGTATGTATTGATGGGAGCAGGGGGATATTAAAATCACCCCCAATAATAAGCTGGCCCTCCGTGAAATCCATCAGTTTGTCTAGGGTCTGTGAAATAAATTCATCCTGGCGGTCATTTGGGGTATATATAGTCGCCAAGGTGAGTTGTGTGTCACCTACAAGGCCCTTCAGAAACACAAAGTGTCCCCCCGGGTCTTCGACCTCCGCCTGGCACTTCCATGGTAATTTACTAGATAACAATATGGAGACCCCTTTGGATTTAGCCGTCAGATTTGTGGAGTGATATGTCAAGGGGATAGGTAGTTTGTCATGCTTAAAGTGGGTCTCCTGAATTAAGGCTACAACCGCATGTGCGCTTTTTAGCTCATTCAATAGCATGCGCCTCTTTTCAGGGGTGATTAGGCCTCTAGCGTTTAGGGACACAACTTTGATAGCTTCCATCGCCCTGTCTCGGTGCAGAAAGGAAAGAAGAGAGAGAAAAAAGGAGGGGGGAAAAAAGGGAAAAGGGGGAGGGGGTGGAGAGGGGAAGAGGTAAGAGAAAGGTTACTCCTAAACTGTGGAGTAACGCACAGTAGTACAACAATTAGTCAACCCTATAAAAGGAACAACAACTAAAGATAAAGGCACAGGAGTGCTAGTGCGCTCACTGGTTCTTAAGAAAAAAACAAAAGGGGGAACCGGTATGTAAGCGCTGGCCTACGTGGGGGTATGGGAAGGAACAGCCAGTGGGGCCCACTAGCCGCCTCCAGCCACAGCAGCTTTTGTCATGTAAATGAGAAAACATACATATATTAACGACTTTTGACAATAATAACTATATAAAAAGTAAAATATAAAGCACACATGAAAAACCATAAACAACTAGGTAGCAGCCAGAAATTTAGGAAATGCAGATTAAAACAGACATGGAACATATCGATTACATAATGAAATGTAAACCTCCCGTCACCACCGCCAGTCACGCGTGTGAAGGCCCTCTCTCATACCCAAAACCGGGGCCTGGGTGTATAGCCTCACCTCCCCCCGGGAACACCGCGGGCACCCCACGAACAGTTCCAAATAGCTGCACAGTGAGGGAGGAAGTTCCTGAGGGGCACCATAGGCAGCCGACGCCGCTCACTCTCGATGCCTTTCCCCACAGGGGTCTGCGACCATATAAGGGTGGCAGCTGCACAGCACCAACATGGGGGCATCAGCAGGCAGATCATAGCAGGCGGGCAACATCAACCACCCCAGGGTGCCCCAACATGACAAAGCCCACTTCCGCCCACGCAAAACACAGAGGACCCACGTATGCAAATGGTGGACCAGAGAGGAGGCAGGTCATGAATCCCCCACATTCCCCAGAGGTGCCCACAGCGATACTCGTATGCAGTCCCCTGTGCACATAAGTCAGTGTGAGTGATCGTCACCTGTAGTACCCAGCACCAGGCAGGAAAGCCCAGACCTAGAATTACCTTGAGAGGTGAAAAGCAGCTCAGCGTCCGCGCTGGTTCCCTGATCCTGATTCCAAACCAGAGAAGAAGGCCTCCAAATTCACACGGGAGTAGGTAGACTGCAACTCAGCCAGGAGGAGCAGCGAAAACCGGCAATGGGGGGGAGGGGGTCAACATCAAACAGGGAGTTTCAGTAACGTAGTAGAAGACTTGTCTTTAAGGCCTCACGTGTCACATATGCATGTGGCGCCTGTGACCTCCTGCTGGATCTCTGCGGGCGGGGAAGCATGGCACTCCGGTGGTACGTTGATCCCGAACTAGTTCAAGGGAGGGTGAATCTCCCCCCAGGATGTCACGGAAGATGGCCACCACTGTCTCCGTCAGATCCTCTGCGGCAGTGGCTTCCGGTAGACCCCGGAGCCGCAAGTTATTACATTGGCTACGGTCCTCCATGTCTTCTAAATGGAGTTGCAGGTCTACCACCGTGAGCACTTGAGATGTCTGGGTCTGTTCCAAGACTGTCACTCAGCTCTCTAGGGAGGTGATGGAAGCCTCCCCAGTCTCCACCCGTACTGCTAGGGACTATACCTCCTCCCTCACCTCCTGTATAGCACGTTCATGAGCCTCCTCTATGCAGAGCACCATAGCCTCGATGTCCGCCTTCATGGGGAGTGTCAGCAGCACGGAGTGGAGGGCCTCTGGTATGCCGTGAAATTGTTGCAAGGGTTCCGTCATCTCCGAACGGAAGGCGGCCAGAGTGTGCTGAGAGAGGTCCTGTTCTGCGGGAGGCGGCAGGGAGGGAGCGTTGCCGTTCTCCATGGACCGGACACGTGGGTGGTCAGTAATGGCGCCTGACGAGGGGCGCCGGTGGTCTCTGAGGAACCTCCAGATTCCACTGCTCAGGGTAAGCGGGCGATTTCTGCTGGGTTATATCCTGGTTCTGGGTCTCCTGTGGGCTAGAATGCCATACAGTCTGTGCTCATCAGTTGCGTAATGGCCGAAGTAAGCCAGGGGAAGCCAGGAGCTCACGAGAAAGACATTCAACCATTGCTAAGCCACACCCCCCATACCTTTCAACACAACTGCAGACTCTCCAATCTCTTGTTAATTACTTTATCTGGCAGCAAAAAAGGGCCAGGATAAAAAAAAACATAACCTAATGACCCCAACATGAATAAGTGGATTGGGGTCCCCCAATATAAATCTGTATTACGAGGCAGTCATATTGGATCAACTCAAATTCTGGTGAACTCCATCTACACCTTCCAATTGGAAACAAATAGAATCAGTTGTGCTGGCTAAAGACCCAAAGCTATACCTTAGTGCCTCGCTTCTTGCCCCCACCCCCAAACACTTCCTGATGGACACAATAATGGCCTCCTTGAGAGTTTGGACTTATATCCCTCAAATTTTGAAGGGCGTACCCCACACCGTTCTACACCACCTACCAATCCAAAAACATCTTACTCATATTTCCAGATCTCCAACCAAGCTCCTGGATTGATGAAGGTATTCACAACATTGGAAACCTCTTCACTGTGACCTGTCTAATGTCATTTGAAAACCTTCAAGCCAAATATGATCTCTCGCCAAGAACTTTCTACATCTATCTTAGGATCATATCTCTACTCAATAAAACACCCTGGATAAAACATGACACGATTCTATCTCCTATGTTAAAATATCTTGACTCAAGTATATAACTACTTAAGGGTATCTCATACATTTATGGTCTATTCTCTCAGTCAGTGGAGGAATCCACCCAAAACCAAATCCTGCAATGGTCCAAGCACACCCCTTCAGCCCCACCACCTATTCAGTGGTACAAGGCTTTATCCCTACCTTCAAAACTCTCTCACTGTACCACACACTGGGAATCCCTACAAAAGCTCTTCCAACACTGGTACTACACCCCCAATAGAATTGCCAAGATCTACCTCAATATGTCTCACTTATGCTGGAGAAATTGTGGCCTCCCAGGATCTCTCTTTCATATTTGGTGGGAATGTCCAACCCTCAAAGACTTTTGGAACCGGATACTAATGCTGCTCCATTCAATTGTTCCCACAGCAAATAATCTATCCTCCATTGACCTCCTTTTGGGCCTGTTGATCCCTACATGGCCCAGGAAATCTCAAACCGTGGCCACCCACATCCTTATTGCCGCAAGGTTGGCACTAGTAAGAAAATTGAAAAATATACATCCTCCAAACATCCAGGAAGTAACTACAATCTTAAATAACAACTTAAAATTGGAACACAGCTTCTCCAAAGCCCAGCTCATCACTGAAAAATTCTACAGTAACTGGGAATCATGGGTCAGTGACCCTAGAAGTATACAGCTACACTGACCCTCCATTCTCAAATGATTCAAAATACTCTTTATGCTCCTATCTTCCCCTTCATTAGCAAACAGGCAACACACTTGTCTCAGCATTGTGCACTTTTGTGTGTACTGTTACATAGTGGATTAAACAAACATATGTGATTGCCTGCTGGTTCAACATCTTATAGGTAGTATGGTTAAAGTCAACTCTAAATCTCACAGTGTTTTTGTTTCTACTTATACAAGACAATGTATGTGCATGTTATAGCTCTTCTATTTTTGTACGCATGTGAAATATATATCTGAATGTTAAAGATACATACCATTGTGTATACATTTCATAACTTGAGAATGTATTATCATACTTTTTTTTTGCTGCCTTTTGTACGTTTTGAAAACGAATAAACTTTAAAGTTAAAAAAGAATACCCCTCATGCCATACAAAATCAACAAATTCAATCAAATTTCTCTTGGCAATGTTTCCAAGTCATTTTCTTGTAACAGTACATGGATTATGTTTGTTTCAGATTATTCATCCAAACATTCATTAACTTATATCAAAAAGATTATGTGCAAGGATGATTTGCTATACCAGATGGAATTAGTTCACCTAATGCATTTTTTTTTCCACCTCATTACTTGCTATTTTCAGTTATTCAATAGACATTTGCATGCATTATATTAGCTTTATTAACAGTAAAACATATGTCTACACCACAGCATCATTAATTATTGTAATCTCTTAAAATAGAAACAAGCTATACACTGAATTAATTACATCTTCGTACTTCTTACGGTTGGACACAGAGACAGGCCAACTAGCAAAGTTACTGTAATGGAGCATAAAAAGACCCTCTAATAAAATAAGGGACAATATTTTTTTTTTCAGCTCTCATACCTTTATATGCCTTGAACCAATGAAGATTTTTTTTTTCTTCACTATTAGCCTGCAATAATACATACATTGTTTGGGGGGACAAGCTAGACTTTCTTTTGGCATTATTGTCTTGACATTTTTTTTTTATGTTATCTATAGACAAAAATACATTAAATATGAATTTTGACCAGTGTTATAAAAAAGTGTTGCACATTATTTATGTGAGTAGATGGGGTGAACCATCAATATCAAAATGACATAAACAAAACCATAACAATGTGTGATGAATCACAATGTGCACATTGATAAGCCCTTGTGATATATGAACAAAATTGAGAATAGCACATATACCCAAAAAGGGGAATATATAAAGTGTAACACAATATGAACCAAAAATGTGTTAGAAATAAATGCAGTGAGACCATATAGTCAACAACCAATTAATGTGAATAACAACAAACACCCCTAAAGGATGGCATCCTCATAGGGGTAAGTGCTCAAACTAGAAAGCTGTAAATGTTAAACAGTTCATAAGTATCCAACTGGAGGGAGACTTGTCCAAAGTCGCAGTGTACACAATGCTTTTAAGTAATCCATATGCTTGGTGTCTGCACAGTGCAGACACAGAATGTCCCTCACACCTCTCAGCCAGGACAAGAAGCCTCCATCTTCCATCGGGGACACGAAGGAGAATTTCCTCGGATTGTGGACACTTTTGAGCAGGAGGGAGAGAAGCCGAGAGTTGGGAGAGATTTCCCCCTTCATGTCCAGTCACCGTGCTGGGAAGAGTCAGAAGTCTCCCGAACATAGAAAACTAATCAGAGGAGCCAAGAGGGACCATCCGAGAGGACCTCAACCATATAAGACTCATCAGAGGAGCCAAAAGGGACAATCCGAGAGGACCCCAACCATAGAAGACTCATCAGAGGAGCCAAGAGGGACCATCCGAGAGGACCCCAACCATAGAAGACTCATCAGAGGAGCCAAGAGGGACCATCCGAGAGGACCCCAACTATAGAAGACTCATCAGAGGAGCTCCACATCAACCTCCAGGCCAGGACACCATCAGCCAGCCTGGTGAAATCCTAGCTTTGTCCTATTGGAATCCAACATACCAGACCTAGATATAATAACGGTTGGTCCGATACAGCAGGCCGTTTCCGGTGGAGAGGAGGAGATGTTCTGCAGATCCAGACCTTTCAAGTCCTTTGGTGTGATTAAGCGCATGCGATCCACCACCGTATGGTGAGTTGGATCCACTCCGCAGGGTAAGAGTATTCACTTCTCCCCCTGCCCATTGGTGAAGGCACCCCCGGGTGATATTCTGCATATCACACCAAGCATATAGATTACTTGAAGCATTGTGTACACTGTGACTTTGGACTAGTCTCCCTCCAGTTGGATACTTATGGATGAACTGTTTAACATTTACAGCTTTCTAGTTTGAGCACTTACCCCTATGAGGATACCATCCTTTAGGGGTGTTTGTTGTTATTCACATTAATTTGTTGTTGACTATATGGTCTCACTGCATTTATTTCTAAGACATTTTATGGTTCATATTGTGTTACACTTTATATATTCCCCTTTTTGGGTATATGTGTTATTCTCAATTTTGTTCATATATCACAAGGGCTTATCAATCTGCACATTGTGATTCATCACACATTTTTATGGATTTGTTTATGTCATTTTGATATTTATGGTTCACCCTATTTACTCACATTCACAGCGCTACACTTTATGGCCTGGATTTACATACATGGGCGCATATTTATGCGGGCGTAGCGTATCTCCTTTGCGCTACGCCGACGCAGCGCAGAGAGGCAAGCATGGAATTCAGGAAGCCAGTGCTCCCCAAGCTGCGTCGGCGTAGCTTTGATTTCGAAGGCGTAAGCCGGCATAGGTGGAAGTGGGTGTGCCCCCATGCAAATGATGGTCCGAGCGTGGAGCAGTGTTTTACGCCCGGCGTATCATGAACGGAGCATGCGCAGTGACGCAGACGTATGACCGCACCCTTGTGCGCATGCTCACAACTACGCCGGCGCAACTTCCTGGGATACGCCGGCCCACCGGCTTAAGCCAAGCACATAAATACGCCCAGCCATTCACCCGTCCGGCGCAAAAGTACATCCTGCTTGTTTCTTCCCCTGAAGCAAGGTACTTTTTTTGAACAATAGCAGCTTCAAATGTTGTCAAGGAGAGGAGGAAGAGGAATTTTTCTAAGGAGGAGAGGGCTGTCCTGATTTCGGCAATAGCCAAATTTGATAAGTACCTCCATGGTGCCCACAGTGCCAGGACAAGCAGGGCACGTAAGAGGGAGATCCTGGAGGAGATCACCCTGGAGGTCAATGCCATTGGGAATGAGACCAGGACCCCTGACGATGTCAACAAAAATATTAATGACATGAGACGTCAAGGGTGGAAGGGAACATGTGACAAGTTTATGGGTCCACCAACATGTGTCATCCACAGATGTGCTTGAGGGAGCGGGGCCATCATCAGCTGCTGGACAACCCATGCCATCCCTGGAGGAGTGTGCCCACACCTCTCCTCTAGAGGAAGTTGAGGAGGAGCATGGGGACCTTAAGGAAGGTGTATACCTCGAGGAGGAGAACATCATCCTTGGACCCTCCCAAACCTCCCCCCATCAGGGGAAGCCCCTCACCCTCCCCCCATCAGGGGAAGCCCCTCACTCTCCTCCCCCATCAGGGAAAGCCCCTCAAGGGCCTCCCCCACCAGGGAAAGCCCCTCAAGGGCCTCCATGTACAGACGGCCCCAAGCCTCTCCTGCCCCCAGGAAGGCTACATGCAAGACAAGGGGTGTTCCTGAATCCCTCCAGGAAGGGCTTGCGAGAGAACAGGCCCACCAGATGGGCCATATGGGTGCAATTGCCGGTGACCTGCGCCGTGTGGCAGACAGCCTGGCCACTTCAGCCAAGACCCAGGCTGAATGCACACTGGCTGTGCAGGGCACCGCAGCCACTCTGCAGCAGTGCCTGACACAGCAGGCTGAGCAGACCAGCTCGATCTCTAAAAGCCTGCAGGATGTCAGTGCCAACTGCGCTGCTATGGTCACCTGCATTGGGGAGCTGCAGGCCACAACATCAGGCCTCGTGGCAGAGGTGAGGAGCCTGGGAGTGGCGGTACAGGCCAACACGGCTGCCATCGAGGCGGAGGGTCGGCAGACCAGGCGCCACCAGCGGCACACCACCACCCGCCAGCTGCGAATGCAGGCTCAGACGAATGCAGTCCTCACCCGCATTGCCCTTGCGTTGGAGGGCAGGCAGCCAGCATCTGCCAGGAGGGACATACCAGGGGATGATCCTCCTCCTGATGCCCCACCCCCCCACCCGAGGCTCCCCCTAGACAACTGAGGAGCCGGAGCTGTGGCACCATGCCTGGCCCACAACAGGGCAAATGAGTGCCTTTTTTTTCTTTGCTTTGCTCAGGTTATGAGCTTTTTGTTTTTGTTTGCTCAGGTTATGAGCTTTTTTTTTTGTTTGCTCAGGTTATGAGCTTTTTGTTTTTGTTTGCTCTGGTTATGAGCTTTTTGTTTTTGTAGTGACTGCACACGGTCAGTAGTGCAGGCTACTGTGTGACTGGTGTGTGAATGTGGGTGACATCCCTGCCAGCAAGGTGTGTCACCTTGGGTTGTCAGGGAGAGGTTATCCCCACGACCGTGTGAATGTGGTATCAGCAACACCATTGGGACCTTGGCGTGGCGTTGCTGCTCCCAAGTCCTGCATGGTGGACTTGGGCTAAACCAATGTGAAGTGGATGTGGTGTGTGTGAGCACATGAGCCCAGATGGCAAGTCCCCCCTTTTTTTTTAAATAAAAAAAAAGTTTTTCATATTTTTGAATTTTTTTTATATTCTTTTTAGTTCCTTTTTTTTATATATATTTTTCTTTATTTCGTCTTTCTCAATTCGCGGCAGCACCCCCCCCCCAGGCCCATGCCTGAAGCTGTGTAAGGGGCCCCATAATTCCTGATGGTGGCCCTGCCTGGCATGTTGGCATACAGGTGTTGTCCTGCAAGTGTGGTTGCTCAGCTCGTCCGTAACGGTGCTGCTGCAGCTGCTGTCCAGCTTACCTGTGCACGTCTTGTGCTGAGTTACACCTGCTTTATGTGGAATAACTTTAGGCCGGACGTTGAACTTACGCGCACCACGCGTAGCCTGCGTCAGGTGCACGTACGTTCGTGAATCGCCGTATCTCCCTCATTTGCATATTTGAATACAAAATCAATGGGAGCGGCAAATGCGCCCAGCGTAAATATGCGTCTACGATACGCCGTTGTAGGAAAGTTACGTCGGTCGTAGGAAGCCTATTTTCAGGCGCATATTTACACTTACACTGCGTATCTCGAGATACGTCGGCGTAAGTGTTTTGTAAATCCGGGCCTATATATTTTTTTGCACTATTACAATTTTTGTCTGATTGTGGTGTTTAGCAGCTATTTCACTTTTTGGAGCAATATTTGATTTATTACATTCATTATTTATGTGAGACTGAAGACAATAACATAAAAAAACAAAAACAAATTTTTTTTTTCTAAAAAATGGAAACATTAACCCTTCTTGCTGCTATGGATGTATGACTAACTTCGGGAACAAAACTGCTTCCAGTTGGCAAGCTCAGTAAGCCATTATGTCCTTGGTATCTCTTCTGCTTATAAGCTCATGGCCAGTGAAGCAGAACATAGCATAATGGTCTCTTCTGACTGTTCTAGTTACATTTGTAGCTCTTTCAGGGGCTGACCTCTCTGTATGTTCTCAACATGTGTGACCCTCATATTTTTGCTTTCCAATTCCTGATTTGTAGCAGCATCTCTGACCTCCTCTCTGTGTGTTCCAGTTTTATTTGTATTTATTTATTTTAGGTACTTATATAGTGCTGTCAATTTACACAGCACTTTACATATATGTATTGTACATTCACATCAGTCCCTGCCCTCAAGGAGCTTACAATCTAAGATCAGTTCCATCATTCTCTGCCTCCCTGCCCTGAAATCAGAGGGATCTCTCCTTGCCTGTACTGCTTCACCTCTGACTTTACAAGGTTGGGGTGGAGCCTGCACTTGTGGCATCATTGTGTTCCTATATTCAGGATGTGACTTTTGTATACAAGTGCTGTTATACGTCTCAACTGGTGAGTGATGTTCTTTGATTTTAATAAAATTATATAGTAATTTTACACTATGTGGCATTATTTTCTCTTATATGTTCAATGCTTGGGATGCTGAGTTGTGATTAGCCACAAGTGTGTATATGAGCTCCTCATGGAGAACTATATTTGGGATACTGAAACCAGATGTTTTTTTATTGAAGATGTGTCCATCCCTGTGAGTGGTGATCTATACTCACACTGGTCCAGGGTATGAGAGTCAATTTATTCTGTTAAGCATGCATGCTTTTCCCTATGGTAGTGGATCACTGGATATTCAAGTGCATTACAGATTGTTATATGGGGGATCATTAACTAAGACTAAAGAAAAAGCAATAGATGTTAGACTCCTAATTGCACCTAATTGAAACAATTAAGACATTGACAGAGAAAACTAAGAAGCACTAGCAAATATATTAACACCTATTAGTACATGTCAAGTCAGGATAGTCACCGTGTCACCTTTCATAATAGAAAATGCTATATTTGGTCCCTAGAGAGCATAGGACTGCAAGATTTAGCCAAGATCCTGTTGGAATTGTATTAGAATTTCTCTTTCTTACTTTTTTATGGGGGGGGGGGGGGGTGTTATGCATTACCTTGCATGTGTGTAGAATAGAATGTTTATTTTGTAAATTATTATTAGTTTTTTTGATCCAACACAATTAGGTATAATCATTTACTTGTGTAAAGAGAATCAACAGTATTTATGGTGCTACATTTACAATAGTGTTAGAAGGGCCCTGCTCATAAGAGCTTACAATGTAAAAGGAATCACAACTTAATTTTCACAGTGTTCATCCAGAAATAAGATAAAGATACTATTAAACAGGCAACACATTTTAACTACTTAACCCCCGGACCATATTGCTGGTCAAAGACCAGAGCACTTTTCGCTTTAACTGACAATTGCGCGGTCGTGCAACGTGGCTCCCAAACAAAATTGGTGTCCTTTTATTTCCCACAAACAGAGCTTTCTTTTGGTGGTATTTGATCACCTCTGCGGTTTTTAGTTTTTGCGCTATAAACAAAAATAGAGCGACAATTTTGAAAAAAAATAATATTTTTTACTATAATAAATATCCCCAAAAAATATATAAAAAAACATTTTTTTCCTCATTTTAGGCCGATACGTATTCTTCTACATATTTTTCTTTAAAAAAAAACGCAATAAGCATTTATTGATTGATTTGCGCAAAAGTTATAGCGTCTACAATATAGGGGGTATTTTTATTAATATTTTTTTTTTACTAGTAATAGCGGTGATCAGCGATTTTTTTCGAGCACTGCGACATTATGGTGGACACTTCGGACACTTTTGACACATTTTTGGGACCATTGGCATTTTTATAGCAATCAGTGCTATAAAAATGCATTTGATTACTATAAAAATGCCACTGGCAGTGAAGGGGTTAACACTAGGGGGCAGGGAAGGGGTTAAGTATGTTCCCTGGGTGTGTTCTAACTGTAGGGGGGTGGCCTCACTAGGGAAATTACTGATCTTCTGTTCATACATTGTATGAACAGAAGATCAGCATTTCTCTCCCTGACAGGACCGGGAGCTGTGTGTTTACAGCTCCTGGTCCCCGCACTGTAATGAGCAATCGCGGGTGCCCGGCTGGTCGGCAAGTGGTTAAGGTACAACAACTCTCACCACCCCCAACAATTTGTTGTTGGGTGCAAGATTCTCAAAAACAAAACAGGGGATCAAAAAAAAAAATGCAGCCTAACATGTTTATTTTGTAGATTATAGCACCAACACCCACTACCCCCCAGTTCCCACACGCATACATTTCTGATTATGGTAAGCAGATGCTTATTAACGCTTGGTCAGACAGGAAAAATATACACAAAATTGAAGCCATGCCCACAAAACATACTTTTGAAAAACAAATGCACAAAACTAATCTTAGTGGGGAGTTAGTGATTATGCGCAATATAACCCCCCCCCCCCCCCAAAAAAAAAAAAATATATTGCAAGGACAGACAGAAAATAATCTGGCCTCTTCTCAGGCAAAACCAACCCCCACTCCTGCAGTTCTTTATATAACATAAGTTGTATTGCGAACACGCCTACACACACCCAATAAAGGACCCAACCACTGGTTTCATTCAATCTGTCTATTCATTATAAGAAGGAGAGAATACACAGGAAGTGAATACCTGAGTGTAGTATTAGAGCAAAATTTTAATAGCAAGGTATGTAGTACCTTGCTGGTTCCCAAGTTGTCCAGTGTTTCCACATCTGCAACCAGATCTAAGTTATTTATAATTACCACATCCATCAATGCATTCTTTTTAATTGGGGCATTCACCAATTGGACATGGAGTTGTCCTGAAAGACATAAAAAAAAATGAAAGGCCTTTAATGAGTAAGCTGTTCCTTCTGGCCAGTCAATATCTGGATAGTTGAAGTTCCCCCCAGGTCCAACTCCTGCACATTCTTCAGGTTAGGGGCCCTGTAACAATATTAATTTCCCAATTTCTTCTTCCTTTTGAAGTTCCACCCATAAGATATATAGGCACTCCCCACACCTTCTTTACCCTCCCTGTCTGTCCGATACAAGGAATATCCCTGGATAGTTGCCAGCCAGACATGTGAGCTGCCAAACAAGTTTCTGATATTCCTTCAAAGTTAAAATCCTCCTTGTGTATCATCAGCTCCAGTTCATCCATTTTGTCAAGTAGGCTCCTGCCATTTTGTGTGCATGTCTTTCAGTTGTGTACAGGCGCATATTATTTCCTCCTTAGTTTTTCTGAGGCTGTGTTTTGCTTGCATCTATCTAGCAAGGTTACTTTGCAGTATACAGTAAGCAAGGAAGCTCAGACCTCCGCAGTGTACAAATAGGCTTTTACTATACAAAAATGCTGTACATACAAAACTATTTCAAAATTAGGAATGCCATACAATACTGATAGATAGATATACAGGTAACTATAACAAACATAACGCTACCTACTTCCTAGAAAATAAACATCCTATGGTCTGTAACAGTAGAAATATGTTTAAAAGATACTTAACTCTCCTTTTCGAACAGCTTCTTTTGAGCATACTTGTTTACATTTTCTAGGGTTCCTGGGTCTTATTTAATTGCTTTATGCCTCTCTTAATAGTAGGTCATCTTTATTGACCCTTTCCTATGTGACACAATGGAAGCGAGACCTTGGATCTGGTATTGAAGGGGAGGTCTGGAGCAAAGCCTATACATCAATTGCAAAATGTTCATTCAACACTTCCACCCTAGAGGCCACTTTTAAAGTACTCCTGCGGTGGTACTGGGTCCTGTCTAGGCTGGCCCATGCTTATTGTGGCAGCAGTGATAGATGTTTTCGGAATTGTGGTCAACGTGGGGATGTCCTACATATTTGGTGGTCCTGCCTATGCTTGATCGGCTTCTGGTCCAGGGTCTTTGGCCTGTTGCAGACATTATTTCATATGATAATCCGTAAGGATGCCCAACTGGCTCTCTTACATTGCCCTATACCGGGCCTCTTTGCACCCCAGTAGAAATTGGCCACTGTAACAGAATGACCCATGACACCCAGAGACTTTTGAAGGATGAGGGGTACTCCTGTGCCAGCGTCACTAATGACTCTTGGGTCTAGGGTCATCATGTGCCCCTTTTGGGCATATGGTGACTGAGGAATATTAATTATAAATTACATGAGATGGGACATTAATGATGATTCATGTTTTGCAGGATATCTTGGAATTTTACAGGTTGTTAAAGTCTGACTCCAAATGGAGTGTTTTCATTCAATGGGGAGACACATGCTTTTGAGGTGTTAATTGCGTAGACTCCTGAAAGACATTCCATTGTCCATTGTGTGATGCTAAGTCTGAAGGGTCAGATGTCTCCTTTCAGGGGTAGGGAATTAGCATGTCAATTATGTTTAGTAAAGGAATGTGTTTTGTGTAACAGGTGAGGGGAACTTGTCAAGCTGTAGTAATTAACCCCTTTAGTGCGGAGACGGGACGTCTGGGGGATGATTAGTAATTAGCCCATCTGAATGTGTACTGAAGCCCCATTGTGTGATATTGGGGGCGGAGAGTTTCTTTGTCCCTGTGATTAACGTTAACATGCTTGTACTGTATATAAGAAAGCTAAGATACCATTAAAAACATTCATTCATTTAATCAGAACACAGAGCGTATGTCTCGTCTCTCTGAGGGAATTCTTATGGATCGTGTCTGCTGGATTGTGGAGTGTCGGAAGCTGTCTTGGGTTGATAGAATGGGAATATCGTAAACGGTGGTGACCGTTACAGCCACATACCTTTTTATTTCTGCCAAGAGAGCCATTGACCAGGCCTGGAAGGCTCCATCTGTTGCTTTCCAGGGGGTGTGAACCAGAATGACGGCCATGATGATTGATGAGCAGATGTTCAGTATACTGAAGGATTTGCATGTAAACATTTTGAAAGTCTGGAAATCGTGGATAAGTTATTCCCTTCCATCCCTGCCCCTGACTAGTTATGGGCAGCTTTAAGAAACCTTGTTTCTGGCAGGTCCCATACACACCCTCTTCTGGGGCTCCTTTTTTTCTCTATTTTCTCTTTCTTACTTTTTCTCTTTTTTCCCCTGTTTCCTTCTTCTCCTATTGCTTTCTGATATGAAGGCTAGCAATGTAGATTGCTATAGTCCGGGGTACAGATTAACATAGTCTATGAAACATGCCTAATTTTCAACCTGGTCCTCTATGGCCCTGATTATAGTTTATTGTTTTGTTATTTATTACGTGTTTGTGTGCTACTTCTTTATTTATCTGTTCAATGTCACCCCTGCGTTGGCAAACCACAGCTTGTTACAATTTTTCAAAGTCCAATAAAAATATTGAAACAGAAATATACTTAACTCCGGTTACTGTGTGTTTGTGATTTCCCTTGACAACGATGACTCAGGCTTCTTAAGCAGTTGCTGGAGAATCAGGTGCAAGCATCTTTTTCCATCTTCTGGCTGGTTACAGACTGTCCTTGGAGTTTAAGGCATGATAAGTCCTCCTGTATCAATCCCTGCTGCTCACTTTTATTTGGGCTTTTGTTGACAACAGTTACAAAATTGTTTACCATAACAACCAACTGTTCCAACTGTCAGCAGTTCCCATTGTTTGAGGACAGCCTGTGTAGTTCTTACGAAGGCATTCGTTTGAGAAGCATCCTCAAACAAACTCAAAAGTAACGTCACTTCTGTTTCTAGCTAAACAGATTGTTACAAATATCATTAATATATTTTATATCAAAGGCTATATTTTATATCACAAGGTGTGATTTTAATGTCCCAACTCACTTACCCCTGGTTTAAGTCTTAGGCCGTGTACACACGGGCAAACATGTACGATGAAACTGGTCTGCCGGACCGTTTTCACCGTACATGTCTGCCCGGGGCTTTCTGTACGATGTCTGTACTAACCATCGTACAGAAAGCCGCGCGTAAACAATACGCGGGGCGTGTCCGTGGTGTCGCCGCATCGATGACGCAGCGATGTGGGCGGGCCTGCCAGTTAAATGCTTCCACGCATGCGTCGAAGTCATTCGACGCATGCGAGGGATGGCGGGCGCTCGGACATGTACGGTAGGTCTGTACAGACGACCGAACATGTCCGAGCGGGCAGGATTCCAGCGGACTGTTTTAAAACAAGTCCAGGAATATTTGCCCGCTGGGAAAAGGCCCGGCAGGCAAATGTTTGCTGGAATCCTGCACGCACGGGCCTACACACGACCGAACATGTCTGCTGAAACTGGCCCGCGGACCAGTTTCAGCAGACATGTTTGGTCGTGTGTATGGGGCCTTATTGTTATATTACTGCTAGTGCCTCCATTAGCACCCGCTGACCCTTTGCTCATTGCTGGCTATCGCTTCCTCAGATTCCCCCCTCCCCCCGCCTAGTTTAAAAGCCTCTCCAACTGTTTGGCTATTCTAAGTCCACTGAGTGGACCTATTTAGCATGTCAACAGTTACATGTTGGCAGTCCTTAAATGCTTATTATGTTGTCCTAATAATTCTCTTGCAATGTGTTAGACTTTCTCATATGGTTTATAATCAAGTACCAGCTTTGGTAGACAGTGACCATGCATATTTGGATCTTCATCTATGCTTCCACCAACCTAGCTTTCAAAATCAAGTTGATGCCTTAAGAGGAGTTCAAAAAATTGATTTCTATCTATAAATATTATCAATATACAGACAGGCAGAGGGCTCCTCTGCCCTATAATTGGAGGATGTGGAGCTTGAATATAAGGGGGAATTATGAGTCCTGTGCTGGAATGCAGGCTTGTACCATCCCCTCATGACCTAGTGATAGGTTCCTTAGATTTAACACAATACAAGTAAAATTATAAAACTGGACGTTTGTGGGTTTAAAAAAAAATATCTCAATTAAATTCACCAACTGATAAACCTTGTACATTACAAAAATATAAGCAACAGATAGCAATAAAAAAGCTAGGGGATTAAATATTAATATATAAACATTAAACTATGATATGCACAGATATTTATATGTTGCAATACAGTTTGAATCACATACTTGGTAGTTTGATTCTCTTAGGTTTATAGATATTTCAGAGTCTTAAATTCTATAATGTGATACCATAATTATTATTTGTTCCCAGAGAAAATGGAGCTCCAGACAAAATCATCATCTTACTTTTACTCTACCATACTGGTACAGCTACAATCACCTACTATGGAACAGAGCCATGCCCTCAATCCTCCCCTGAAATTGTAGCAGTAGTGTCAGGACATGAATCACTGTGGTTCCCAGAGCTGAAGGGGTAGATCCACGTACCTGGGCGCATCTCTCCACCGGGCGTAGCGTATCTAAGATACACTACGCCGCCGCAACTTATTTTTTTTCTAGTCCACAAAGAATTTGCGCCGTAAGTTACGGCGGCATAGTGTATCTCTGGCAGGGTAAGGGCGCGGAATTCAAATGGATGTAATGGGGGCATGTTTTATGCTAATACGTCGTGATCCGACGTAAACTACGTTTTTTTTTAACTGCGCATGCGCCGTCTGTGGGGGTATCCCAGTGCGCATGCTTGAAATTAACCCGGAACAAGCCAATGCTTACGCCGGTGACGTCATTCTACGCAAATCCCTATTCGCGAACGACTTACGTAAATGACGTAAACAATTCAAAATTGTACGTGGGAACGACGGCCATACTTAACATTGATTACGCTACCATATAGCAGCTTTAACTATATGCCGGAAAAGGCCGAACGAAAACAACGTAAAAAAATGCACCGGCCAGACGTACATTCGTGGATCGCCGTAAATAGCTAATTTGCATATTCAACACAGATTTCTACAGAAACGCCACCTAGCGGTTGCCGAAAAATTGCATCTAAGATCCGACGGCGTAGTAAGACGTACATCTTGTTTTGTGGATACAAAACAAAGATACGACGCGTCAAATGTAAAATGACGCGGACGTATCAATAGATACACCGGCGTAATCCTTTTGTGGATCTGCCCCGAAGGGTGCAGTTCCAGGTGTCCCCCAGCGGATGTCTCCCAGAATCCAGCAGATCCCAGTAATTAGGTCTTACCTGATGTTGGCTGCTGGAAAGGTATATAACCCCTCCCTAGATTTGCATCATTGGTTCAGTGTTTTGCCTGTTAGCCATATACCTGCTTGCTGAACCATGCCTTATCCTATATCTTAGCTTGTATCCGGTACCCTGTATCCTGTGTCACCCCATCTCTGCTCTTCTTGTTCCCAGTCCCAGACCTGCTCATGTCAGCTGCCCTCCATTTATATATACAGTATTGTATATACCAGGGTTGCCCAACCAGTGGCCCACGGAGCCCTCTGATGTGGCCCGCAACCTTCTGCTTTGTGATAGCAGGTTTGCAAGCCCCACCATCCCAGAGCATCAGTGTTCTGAATTAAACCAGCGGTAGAGAAGGCAAGCAGCTGCAGAGGGAGCAGAGTCACATAAGTGGATGCTTCCTGTATAGCGCCCTCTTCTGTCACAAGCAGAGTGATACCAAATGCTATCTGCCTGGGGCAGCAATAGCAGGGGATACCTAAATGGAAGATTGTTATTAAAGGTAAGTTTATCACTAAAAACGGTGTATAATTTGGGCATATCTGTTCTGCAGTGGTCACTGGGCTGCTTTTAAGATGATCCGCAGGTACATCGCAGTGCACCTTCAGGTTACCTGCACTGAGTCATAGACTTCTGTTATTACCTGATAGGGAAAGGGAGTAACCGCTCCAGGTGGATGTACTTGGTAATTAGCGAAAATAACATCAAAAAGGGAACCTATATGTGTTACCAACACCCCTGTATGAAATAGAAAAGAAAAAAATTCCCCAGGGTGGGGCTTTAACTGTAGCGGCTAAATTAATCGAGAGAAGTAGTAATAGTAGTAAAAGTTTATTACACAGTAAGTACAAAAATATAAATATTAAAATCAAAATAGATGCATAGGTGCGTGACTTGTCCACAGTGGTTCATTCATGCCCTACGCATTTCAGGACTTTGTCCCTTCATCAGGGGCCAATGTCCGCGTGGCGTCACACTGTATATGACACAAATTAAAATGTTTTAAAAATGATGCATACCGTATTTATCGGCGTATACCGCGCACTTTTTTGCCCTGAAAATCAGGGCAAAATCGTGGGTGCGCGGTATACGCCGATACCCGCTTTCCCGCGCTGATTTTTGAATACTGCGCCGACATATACCGAGCGCAGTACACTCGGGTATAGTCGGGCAGTCTCGGCTCCTTCCGCGGTCACGTCCTGGACGTACAGGACGTCAGCTCGGGTAGCCGAGCATTGCCGACAATACACGAGTGTACTGCGCTCTGTATATGTCGGCGCAGTATTCAAACTCGGCGCGGGAAACGAGCGGGAAGGACGCGAGGACGCCGCAGAAGGACGCCGGACCCGACGAAGAGGACACCGGACCCGCCGCAGAAGGACACCCGAAGCCGCAGAAGGACACCTGAAGCCGCAGAAGGACGCCGGACCCGCCGAAGAGGACACCCGAAGCTGCAGAAGGACGCCGGACCCCGACGAGGCAGCCGATGGACGCCGCGCAAGACACCAAAACTGTAAGTACAAAACAAACTTTTTTTCCACAGGATTCGGGGCATCTTTAGGGGTGCGCGGTATACGCGGGAGCGCGTTATACCGCGATAAATACGGTAATTACTTTGAATTACATATCTATACAGAACAGGAGAACACAAAAACTGCACAGCATACAAATCATACCCGTCACCATATGTATAGACTCATGGCTGAGCCGGCAAGCATCCAGGCAGTGGCAAACGAGGCCCCTTAACAGAAAAAGGGGCACACAGCGGGATAGGGTCACCTCCCTTCCTTCAAGCAAGCCCAAGGGTGCGAAAACAAGGCACAGAGCGTAAGTGTCACTCCTAAATAAGCAGAAAAATATATGTATAAATAGGTATATTTCTAATAATCTCAGGAACATCCATTGAATAAATTGTATACCATAAGATCAGAAAAAGATTGTTCATTGTATCAACTGTATATCACAGGATCAGAAAAAGATCCCATCTAAATAAGTATACTGGTTGTATAAAAAATATATAATGTGAGAAGAAAAAAAAATGTTATTCCTTTGAAACAGAGACATACATATAAACTTTTGAAAGGTGGGTGTAATACTGGAATGTAGCCAAGGGTGTCACTGGTGAGCATATGGATCCACTGTATAGAGCAGTGTTTCTCAACTCCACTCCTCAAGGCGCCCCAAAAGGTCATGTTTTCGGGATTTCCCTCAGATGACACGGCTGTGGTAATTACTAAGGCAGTGAAACTGATCAAACCACTTGTGCAAAATAATGGAAAGCCTGAAAACATGACCTGTTGGGGTGCCTTGAGGACTGGAGTTGAAAAACACTGGTATAGAGACTAGGGATGAGCCGAACACCCCCCTGTTCGGTTCGCAGCAGAACTTGCGAATACACCAAACGTTCGTGTGAACTTTAGAACCCTGTTAAAGTCTATGGGACTCGAACGTTTGAAATATAAAGTGCTAATTTTAAAGGCTAATATGCAAGTTATTGTCCTAAAGTTTGGGGACCTGGGTCCTGCCCCAACGGACATGTATCAATGCAAAATAAAAGTTTTAAAAACTGCAGTTTGTTTGGGAGCAGTGAATTTAATAATGCTAAAAGTGAAACAATAAAAGTGAAATATTCCTTTAAATTTCATACCTAGGGGGGGGGGGTGTAAAGTTAGCATGTGAAATAGCGCATGTTTCCCGTACTTATAACTATCACTGCACAAAGTGTCATTTCTGAAAGAAAAAAGTCATTTAAAACCGGACTTGCGGCTATAATGAATTGTCGGCTCCCGGGAATTCAGAGAGGATTCATTCATAAAAAAAAAAGCGTGGGGGGTCCCCCCAAAACCTTCAGGTCTGATGTGGATTTTAAGGGGAACTCCACCCCGATTTTTTTTTTAAATGGCGTGGAGTTCCCCCAAAAATCCACACCAGACCCCTTATCCGAACATGTTAACCTGGCCAGCCACAGAAAAGAGGGGGGGACAGAGTGCACCCCCCTCTCCTAAACCGTACCAGGCCACAAGCCTTCAACATGGGGTGGATGTCCCCATGTTGATGGGGACAAGGGCCTCATCCCCACAACCCTTGCCTGGTGGTTGTGGGAGTCTGCGGGCGAATGACGCGGCTGTAGCTGTGACATTTCTTTTGTCACGTGACCCCGTCCCCTCTGATGCACCCTCTGCTACGTCACTGGAGAAGCCTGGCTTCCCCCTTGCGTCAGAGGGGGCAGGATCACATGATGGGTGGTCCCGCCTCACCAATAAAAGAAATGTCACAGCTTCAGCCACGTCATTCGCTGGGCTGTGTCCGGCGGAGAGAGGAGGCCGGCGATGCTGTGCTTTGGATCCTGGAAGATCTTCTCATCGCTGGATAGGAGAGGAGATCACCCGTCGCTGGATACAGACAACGTTGGAGCAGGGAGCCGGGACCAAGTGGATTACCACCGCTGGATTTATTTTAAATTTTTTATTAATAAAGGACTTTTTTTCTACGGTGTGTGTGTTTTTTACAACTATTTACACTTCCTTCGTGAAATGGTAGGGGTACAATGTACCCCATTACCAATTCACATAGGGGGGGGCAGGATCTGGGGGTCCCCTTTGTTAAAGGGGTCTTCCAGATTCTGACAAGCCCCCCGCCCGCAGATCCCCACAACCACCGGGCAAGGGTTGTGGGGATGAGGCCCTTGTTCCCATCAACATGGGGACATCCTCCCCGTGTTGAGGGCATGTGGCCTGGTATGGTTCAGGAGAGGGGGGGCGCACTTTGTCCCCCCCTCTTGTCTGCGGCCGGCCAGGTTAACGTGCTCGGATAAGGGGTCTGGTGTGGATTTTTGGGGGAACTCCACGCCATTTTTAAAAAAAAAATTGGGTTGGAGTTCCCCTTAAAATCCACACCACACCTGAAGGGTCTGGAATGGATATTTGGAGGGAACCCCACGTCATTTTTTTTTAAAAAATTGACGGCGGGGTTTCCCTTAATATCCATACCAGAACTGAAGGGGCCGGTAATTGAATTTGGGGGGACCCCACTCTATTTTTTTTTTTTTTATGAATGAATCCTCTCTGAATTGCCGGGAGCCGACAATTCATTATAGCCGCAAGTCCGGTTTTAAATTACTTTTTTTCTTTCAGAAATGACACTTTGTGCAGTGACAGTTCTAAGTACTGGAAATATGCGCTATTTCACATGCTAACTTTACACCCCCCCAGGTACGAAATTTAAAGGAATATTTCACTTTTATTGTTTCACTCTAAGCATTATTAAATTCACTGCTCCCGAAAAAACGGCCGTTTTGAAAACTTTTTTTTGCATTGATACATGTCCCCTGGGGCAGGACCCTGGTCCCCAAAAACGTTTTAGGACAATACCTTGCATATTAGCCTTTAAAATTAGTACTTTAGATTTCTCCCATAAACTTTAACAGGGTGTTCTGCGGCTTTTTCGAATTTGCCGCGAACACCTCAAATTGTTCGTTGTTCGCCGAACAGGCAATGTTCGACTCGAACTCGAAGCTCATCCCTAATAGAGACCAAACTAGTGTTAGTATCCATAGAGCAGGCTTCCAAAACCCCCCATAATGCAGAATGTGTTGGTGGGGACATGGAAAGAAACCATACCTTGAAAAAGAGAAACACACATAGGGGAGATATTGGCGCTGCAAACCCCGGTATATATAATATATTAGAAGTAATTTTCCCCAGTGGGGCTTTGGACAGCAATATAAACGTGATCGAAAAATAGTTTGTTAAATAGTAGTATAAAACATATTTATTTGGGAGTTGTCAAATGTCACAATTAATTACAATAAGTAAAACATGTAAAACGGTCTGGCCAGATAAAATCCTGCATAATCCAATATTGCCATACATGCAAAATGTAGAACAAGAGTACCATACATGCAAAGTGTAAAACAAGATTGCATAGCATATGTAGGTAGGTATGTATCCACGATGCGTTTCAACCATAGGGTGGTCATCTTCAGGGGGACCGTTGACTCTAAGGCCGGGTACACACGAGAGGATTTATCCGCGGATACGGTCCTCTGAGGATTTTGATCCGATGGAGTGTACACACCATCGGATCGAAATCCGCGCCGAATTCCCATCGCGATGACGTGTCGTGCCGTCGCCGCGATGATGACACGGCGACGTGCGCGACGCTGTCATATAAGGAATTCCACGCATGCGTCGAATCATTACGACGCATGCGAGGGATGGGTTCGGACGGATCGATCCAGTGAGTCTGTACAGACCAGCGGATCGATCCACTGGAGCCGATTCCAGCGGATAGATTTCTTAGCATGCTAAGAAATTTTTATCCGCTGGAAATCGGTCGGCCCGAAAAAAAATCCGTGGAAAAATATCCGCTGGGTTGTACACACCAGCGGATCTATCCACTGGAACTGATCCGCAGATAAATTCCAGCGGATAGATCCTCTCGTGTGTACGGGGCCTAAGAGACTTATAAAATTATTTAAAATATTTAAAACATATGATCATACATCACAGTGAAAATATGGCATGGTGATATAGTTACTGTTTAAAAAGAGGAGTAGACCAGGCATGTCAGGAAACCGTGGAGCAGTCTGGAGGATCGCGCGGTCACCCGCCACCCCCACACACACACACACACAGGGGGAAGGAGCCCAACCCTGTGGGCTTACAAGAAGCCACACCGGCGACGCCTGCCAGAGGGCAGGAGAGGACAAGAGAAGCGACACCTGCAACAAGTTCCCAAATTAATGACCATTTATTAACTAAAGAAGTAGGGTAAATTTACTCTTGGCTGTATTGCAAGAATGCTAAATAGGAATTATATATATTATTATTATTATTATTATTATTATTATTATTATTATTATTATACAGGATTTATATAGCGCCAACAGTTGGCGCAGCGCTTTACATCAGGGAAGACAGTACAGTCACAATACAAATCAATACAGGAGGGATCAGAGGGCCCTGCTCGTTAGAGCTTACAATCTAGAAGAGAGGGTCAAGTGGAACAAAGGGTAGTTAACTGTGGGGGATGATCAGATGGACTCAAAATGAAAATACAGTTATGTGTGGGAAGGGTAGGCTTCTCTGAAGAGGAGGGTTTTCAGGGATCCTCTAAAAGCTGATAGAGAAGGAGATAGATGGATAGATTGGGGTAAGGAGTTCGATAGGCTTGGAGAGGCTCTAGAAAAGTCATGGAGACGAGCATGGGAGCAGGTGATGAGAGAGCTAGAGAGTAGAAGGTCTTGAGAAGAACGAAGAGAATGTACAGGTTGGAATTTAGAAACTAGGTCAGTGATGTAGCTGGGGGCAGAGTTGTGGATGGCTTTGTAGGTAATTGTTAGTATTTTGAATTTAATTTGTTGGGTGAGCGGAAGCCAGTGGAGGGATTGACAGAGGGGAGTAGCAGAGACAGAGCTTTGAATATATGGACTAGCTGTGATCTTGTCTATAAATGTGTAGGCATCTGGTGTTCTAGGATTACAATAGTATGGTATATCAATGTAAATTGGGTGGTAATGATACTTGAATCATGAGTGAAAGAGTGAGGAATGAATGAACTGCAGATAAGGAATTGTGGTGTGGGCGTCTGTGAAGTGATAAAAATTGCACAACTGCAAGGTAATAAATAAATAAATAAATAAATAAATAAATAAATAAATAAATGAATAAATAAAGATGCCTGTAAGGGGCTGGAGATTAGTGAAAAGTGTTGATAATGTGGGTGTGTTACAGTGAATAAATAAAATGCATATAGACATGTAATGAATCATGTGAGGCAATGGTGGGAATTATGTATGGATGTGAAAAGAGATCAGCAGTGTGCTGAGACTAGTGAAAGGTGTGAGATGAGGATGATTCAATAATGATTATAAATAGTAAATGTAATATAGTGGTTTACCTTAGACAGCCTATAATGGCTTGTGTAGGTGGAAAGTTGGATATGATTGGAGCTTGACTACAAAAAAGTGTCAAGAGTCAAGTATGATCCACAGACAGGCAGTCATTTATATATGCCTGGAGAGGCAATTAGGGCAAGTGTATGCAGGTGTCATCTCCCTCCCCCTCCCTCTGGAGCTATGGCGTAGTGGCCGTATCTATGACGGCCCATAGTGTGGCTCCCTCAGTGTCCTGGAAGGCAAATAATGCTCCGGACATTGCCGTCATCTCCAACGCAAAACGTGAGGCATCACGAGACAGCGCGCAAGTCGACATACTTGTGTCCCCATTGCAGCCAGTGTCCCCATTGTAGCAAAATGTCCCCAGTGGAGCCTGTGTCCCCACTGCAGCCAGTGTCCCCAATGCAGCAAAATGTCCCCATTGCAGCCAGTGTCCCCATTGCAGCCAGTGTCCCCATTGCAGCCAGTGTCCCCGTTGCAGCCAGTGTCTCCATTGCAGCCAGTGTCTCCATATTGCAGCCAGTGTCCCCATTGCGGCCAGTGTCCCCATTTCAGACAACGTCCCCATTGCAGCCAGCATCCCCATTGCAGCCAGTGTCCCCATTGCAGCCTACCTGTGCTGGGTAAGAGAGAGGAGAGGAGCCGCCGCCGCCACCGCCTGGTTGTTCAAAGCGCGGGGAACATAACAGCTTTCTATTTAATAGCTGTGATTCCTGCCACAAGTCGTCATATACAGCCCCTCCCCCTTGTCTGGGAAACTTTAATAGACAGATCACCCGTCCAATCCTGGGATAGGTGATCTGTCTATCAAAGTGCCCGGACAGGGGGGGGCTGTATATGATGGCGCGCGGCGGGTAACACAGCTATTGAATTAAAAACATTTTATTTGTTTGGGCGCTTGAGGTGACGGGACACCTGCTCCTAGGTAGAGAGGGACACTCTCCTCTCCTCTCCTTGCTCGCCCCCCCTGCTCCCAAGTAGCCCTCAAAATTTACTCACAAAATGCGAGCAGGCGAGTGTAAATTTTGAGGGCTGTTAATATGCTTGACTCCAAGTCCATAATGTGTTAAGGGTTAAGTGTTAGTTCAGCCTGAGTACAAAGCCTGTCTCGCCGAGCCATCTAGTCATGCCTTCAGAGGAAGTCAGAATGACAAGACGTCAGGGCATGATTACACGGCGACAGGAAGTGACATCACAGCCATGGCCAGATGTGACATTGACCCAGGAGAGTGGTGAGACGGAATGCTATGCAATACACAGACGGCCATAGCCTGATTTAATCACAGATGAGCGTGTTTATATATTTTACATTGTGAGTGCTTCAAAACGCTGCGCACCTTCATGCAGCATGTACCCAACACTGTGTTGAAACATTTCGGGGGACTCCTCAGGACATGGTGGGACTAAGGAAGGAGTAAGTGATGCCATTGAGCAGAGGGAAGAGAACACCTTGGCAGATAATTTGCCAGACAAAGTCCCCTGAGTCTGGGTGAGAGAGGATGAGGACGAGGATGAGGATTGCTTGGTCATCCACTCTACCAATTTGTCTGCATGTTGAGGCTCAACACGGGCAGCTCCCGAAAAGAAGGATGAGCGTGTGCAACGGTCACGTGCTGAAGAGGATGCACCGTGTCCACCACCAGCACTTTTGCCTCTAGATGCAGAGCCTGCTTGCCCTCGTGACTCTCTGCCTCTCTTTGTTGTGCTTCCAGACATTATAATGGCCGGAAGAGTGCAAAATCAGTACACATACCTCATAGCTTTAGGTGCAAACTGCAGAGGACACGTGCAGTACACACCAAGTAGCTTTATGTGCAAAATAATGAGCACACTTGCAGTATACACTAAGTAGGTTTAAGTGCAAACTATACAGCACAAGTGCAGTAAACTCCAAGTAGGTTTAAGTGCAAACTATACAGCACAAGTGCAGTAAACACCAAAGTACGTTTAGGTGAAAACTATACAGCACAAGTGCAGTAAACACCAAGTACGTTTAGGTGCAACCTATACAGCACACGGGCAATACAACACGTTAGAAGACTGCAGCTAGCACAATCAACTGCCTGACAAATAGGAATAGCTCATCTAGCTAAACTATACAGTGTATAAATATATGTACAACACCTGGGATGTATATATATCCTCTACACACTGTAAATGTAACTTAACTGACTAGCCTGCCTGCTCTATCTATCTATCTATCTAGTAAAAAAGGCACTGTCTCTCTCTCTATAGGATTGATCTTCTCATTAACAACGCTGCAACACAGTACACGAGGCCACCTTGCAGGCTGCCTTTTATAGTGTGGGGCGTGTGCTAAAGCCCTGAGCCATAATTGGCCAAAGCCACCCTGGCTTTGGCCAATTATGGCTCTCCATTTTTTGGCGCGCTGTGATTGGCCAAGCATGCGGGTCATAGTGCATGCTTGGCCAATCATCAGTGTGCAATGCCGCAGTGAATTATGGGCCGTGACGCGTCACTTGAATTTGGCGCGAACAACCGTTATTTTGAATTTTTTGAACAGGCAATGTTCAAGTCGAACATGGGTTCAAGTCGAACGCAAAGCTCAATCCTAATCACTAGCTTTTCTTCTGTCTTTTTACCTCCTTGATCTCTACCTTTTACCTATTTCTCCCTACCCTCTCTTTTCCCTTTTTTTTTCTTTTGTTGATCTCTGGATGTTTTCTCTTGTTCGTTTGGTCATTTGGTTTGATTTTATTGACCGCTTGTAATGGACTTGCACCCTTGAGCCCCTTTGGATCAAGTGTATGATTTTAAAAGTGACCAGGATAACTTGGCGACATTGGGTGAGAGGCTATGGCCCTCTCCGAGGGTTTGCCAGAGGGATTAGCATTTCACTCTATGTGCCTTTTTATTGGCTGTTATAGTAGTTACTCATATTTTTCATTAATATGCCTTACATGCACTTTGTGACTGTACATTTATGCTGATCTCTTGTATGGATATCTGTTATAGTATCTTCTGACTTCCTTTGTGATTTTACTGCAGATCTTTGTGGTCCTAAGATACAATTGCTTTTGTAATTCCTGTTCTTTTGTAAAAAAAAAACTTTGAAAGAAAAAAAAAACATCAGAAAAACACCAGTAGATCGATATGCTCAGGTGTGAATGCAGCCTCAGATATTCTGATTTTTTTTTTAAAGATACCAGGAATGTATTGTAATTAAGTACAGTGCATATTTAATCAATTTCATATCTCAGTGTAGAAAACAAAGATGTCAGATTTTTGTTTGCACTGTTTGTTTGTTTTTTCTTCCACTTTAAACTATCACTTTCCAGTTTGAATCATCTGCAGGTCTTGTTCAAACTGATAGAAACAATATACTGATTAAATGACATCCTAAAGTACAAAATTAGCAGACTACTACAGTGATATAACAACCAATTTACTGGAACATTGTATTTTCACAATTGTGCTTACTTGCTATTCTTGCCATCCTATCCTTATATTTTCCTGAAGCTTTGAGTTCAGGAATCAAGAATACAAGTTACTCTGACAAGCTTGCCATTAAGAATTGCTGTCACATCAATAACCCAGTTCTTTTGCATGACATTTCACTGACTATCAATATTGTGAATTTTAACAAGTCCAGGTTATTTTATGAAGAGCTATATTTTTTGTCACTTCAAAATAAGAAAGAACAAATAATCTTTCATAGAAACACAAATATATGCATTGTCAGTACCGATGTACCTCATCTGTTTTCGCAATCTATTGGCTAAAGTTTCAGCTTTGAGTTTGGTTTACTCCCAATCCCTTTTCTATTTCTGTTTGGCCTAAACTTTCTTATGTTATTTTTCTTTCTGGCCCACAACAACATCTTCCTCAGTGTCTGATTTTGCCTACAGCATTTAATTTTCACCTGCTGTCTGAGCCTGAAATCCATGATCTAGAAGTGTTACTGAACAAAACTTCTCTGAAATTACCCTGAAGAAAATGGAATACCCTTTGAAATGTTTAGCCCAAACATTAAAGCGGACCTTGAGTAATTTTTTTCAACTTTCCATCTATTAAATCTTCTGTGTTTCTGAGGCTTTGTTCAGTCAGAGGAAGAGCGGTGTAGAATTAACCTAGTATCTGAGTCTGCCCTTAAAAACCCAAAGTGCCAGGGGTACATATGCATTTTTTGTTGGCAACACATTTTGGGTCTTTTCCCATGGTGGTTTAATTTCTTGAGGAGCATTGGAGAAGGCGGACGATTACATTCAACAATTCTTTAGTCCTCAGCACCCAGGGCAGGTTAGCAACCATCAGCAGCATCTGCATTATGTGGTGCAGGATTATCTAGGAGCAAGAGCAGACCTTTCCAAATGAGCATCCACTGGGTTACTGGGTCTTGATGATGGACCACTGGCCAGAACTTTCTCAATATGCAATCGAGCTACTGGCCTGTCCTGCATCCAACGTGCTTTCTGAATGGATATTAAGTGCTGCTGAAGGGTTTGTGATGGATCAAAGAGTGCGCCTGTCCACAGACTCCATTGAAAGGCTGACA
This sequence comes from Rana temporaria, assembly GCF_905171775.1. Lineage (NCBI taxonomy): Eukaryota > Metazoa > Chordata > Amphibia > Anura > Ranidae > Rana > Rana temporaria. The sequence continues at coordinate 228,450,180 of NC_053493.1, forward strand.
TTTATCAAAATAAATCAGTCCTGGATCAGCAGCTAACAAGCCTTTGATGTTGATGAAACTGATTGAATTTGCTAGGGTCCTGGGATCCCTTGAAGACTGCCTATGCTGCCTATCCTATTTCTAAAACTTAGAAAAAAGGACTAAAACCAGCGCTCATGGCTCTCAAACACATATAAACTCAATACCAAAAAGTGTAAAAGTAAGTCCATTTATTGGTCACAATAGCATATATTGGATCCAATCATGAGTAAATAATTGTCCAAATAGTGAATGCAGTTAAAAATAAGAATAAGATAAGCAGCAATGTACAGCCAGCAATGGTAGTGTCCGAGATCCAGGGAGCACAATGCGTTAAGGTCTCAGGACTCAGAGAGCAGCTCCTATGTTCAAAGAGATACACAGTATCTTAGGGCTTCTAGCTGTCAGCAATCGATGGTGGAAAGGAAGGAGATGGAACTCTCAGACGCAGGCAGCGCTGGCCGGGACTGAAGCACGGCTTAGGGCTTCTATTTCCAAGTGTTCAGCAGTCTGTAGTGAAGGGGAGGGTGAGGAATCCTTAAAACGTGGGCAGCACTGGCCGAGACTGTAGCGCGGCTAAGATGGGAAGGAACACACATGCACGCCGTCTCCGTTCCTCTATGGCGGATGACGTCACATGTCTGCGACGCTAGCTGCTGTCCGAGGAGACAGGCAGCGCAATGGATGGACAGTGCGGTAGGTGCAATGCCTGCACTTGGAGCATAGGTGTACTGCTGCGCTCTGGTGGAAAGGAATGGAAGTACCATCCAATTCTTAGTCCTTGATACACAAGCTGACAAAATTGCTGGATAAAATCCTCATGGACCGGATCATGATGTAAAATCTAAAATAGATGAAGGAGGGGGGGGGTGTTCCCCATTTGTTGCTCATAGAACATAAGCACATAAATACATATAATAGAAAAAAAAAATTCTATTATATGTATTTATGTGCTTATGTTCTATGAGCAACGAATGGGTTAAGGTTCAGGGTTTTGAAGAACACGTCCCTGTTCCCCTCCCCTCGTTTGTCCTTATGTCCCTCCCCTTTTTCCTATTTAAACGTTGTGGGTGTCTCATTTCCCTGACTTTGAAAAAGCGCACTGAGCGCTAGACTCGTTGTCGAGGCAAACACCCCCCCTTCATCTATTTTAGATTTTACATCATGATCCGGTCCATGAGTATTTTATCCAGCAGTTTTCCCATGTTAAGAACAGTCCCTGCACAAAATGAAATTTCTAAAGTAAAAAACAGTCATTTAAAACTACTCGCGGCTATAATGAATTATCGGGTCCCGGCAATAGGGATAAAAGTCATTTAAAAAAACGCCCCCCCCCCCCTAATCTATTGCCAGGCCATTTGGGTCTGGTATGAATATTAAGGGGAACCCAGAACCCAAATGTTTTAAAAATTGCGTCTGGTATGGATTTTAAGGGGAGCCCTGCACCAAAAAAAATTGGTGTGGGAGTCCCCCAAAAAATCCATACCAGACCTTTGTCCAAGCACGCAACCTGGCAGGCCGCAGGAAAAGAGGGGGATGAGAGAGCGCCCCCCCTCCTGAACCGTACCAGGCCACATGCCCTCAACATGGGAAGGATCTTCCCATGTTGATGGGGACAAGGGCCTCTTCCCCACAAATGGTTGTGGGGGTCTGCGGGTGGGGGGGCTTATATGAATCTGGAAGCCCCCTTTAACAAAGGGGACTCCTAGATTCGCCCCCTATGTGAATTGGTAACATGGTACATTGTACCCCTACCATTTTACCCAAAAAAGTGTAAAAAATGTTTTAAAAAAACACACAGACACAGTTTGAGACAAGTTCGTTATTAAAAAAGAAAAAAAATTCCAGCAATGTAATCCTTCCTCGACCAGGGATACGGAAAAACAGGTCACCGTGATCTGATTACGCCTCCATGGGAGGCGAATGATGCTAGACCCGCTGTGACAGATCTTAAATAGCGTGGGGCAGGGTCACCCGTACATATCATTGGGTAACACAGCAGTGTTTCCCCATTGCATCAGAGGGGGTGGGGTCACCCATGCATATCACGGGTGGCCTCATACCCCGTTACCAATTCACATAGGGGGGCAGGATCTGGGGGTCCCCTTTGTTAAAGGGGGCTTCCAGAATCCAATAAGCCCCCACCCACAGACTGCCACAACCACCGGGCAAGGGTTGTGGAGATGAGGCCCTTGTCCCCATTGACATGGGGACATCCTCCCCATGTTAAGGGCATGTGGCCTGGTACGGATCAGGGGGGGGGGCGCTCTCTCGTCCCTGCTGCCTGCCAGGTTGCGTGCTCGGATAAGGGTCTGGTTTGGATTTAGAGTTCCCCTTAAAATCCATATTAGACCTGAAGGGTCTGGTATGGATTTTGAGGGGGACCCCTATGCCATTTTTTAAAAAAAACAATTGGTGCAGGGTTACCCTTAATATCCATACCAGACCTGAAGGGCAATTTGTTTTAATTTTGAAGTTTTTTTCAATGACTTTTATCTGTATTGCTGGGACCCAACAATTCATTATAGCCACTTTTTTTGCTTTAGAAATGTAATTTCATGCAGGGACTGTTCTAAACACGGGACAAATGCACTATTTTACAGGCATACTATAGACACCCCCAGGTATTAAATTTAAAGGAATATTTCACTTTTATTGTTTCACTTTAAGCATTATTAAAATCACTGCTCCCAAAAAAACAGGAGTTTTTAAAACTTTTTTTGCATTGAAAAATGTCCCCTGGGGCAGGACCCAGGTCCCCAAACACTTTTTATGACAATAACTTGCACATTAACCTCTAAAATTAGCACTTTTTATTTTTCACGTTCATATCCCATAGACTTTAACAGTGTTTGCGTGTTTAGTTTATTTTTTTGCCTGTTCGCATGTTTTGCATGAAAACCTAACCTGGGGGTGTTTGGCCCATCCCTACTTGGGAGTGACCATTTAGTGACAGATCCATAAACAGCAACCTACAGTACAGTATACACAGCTTTTTAGCTGTGATTACCCATATGCAATCTTCATCGTGCTATTTGTGCTTGGTGGTGTGAATGAAAACATGCATGATTGAGGTGTGCTGTTAGCAGCTCTATGTATCCACATTGACAATGTTGTATTTTTTTATCTTTTGCACTGGTGGTAGTATAGTATTTTTATCTGTTTTCAATAAAGTATATATTTTCTCTTTAACCCTGGTCTCTCTATAGAAGGTCATCGTGAGGATCTGTTATCCTAAAAATGTTTCTACATCACCTACCTATGCTGATATGTACTGTATGTGCTAACATGATTTTCCACCCATACCTGTTATGTACATGACTTGTTTCTGCATGTTATCTGTCCTCTGGCACGCAGTTTGAATATGAGAAAGCTATATTGCCTTGTCCCTTTCATATGGCATCTGTCAATTTTAAATCTGTCCATTTTAAATTTGAGATATGCCTAGCCTGGAATTTGGGAGGTCTGAATTCTCCAATTAAATGTTCCTTAGTTTTTCAATTTCTCAATATATATTCTCCCCACATTTGTCTAGTACAGGAGACTTGCCTGCTGGGTTACAGGGTACCACATTTAAATAAGGCCTGGGGTGAATGTGTTGAGTTAAGTTGAGTTGTGTTGTGTTGTGTTAAGTTCCTGCCCTTTATGTTTCTTCATCTCAGGTCAGGCTGGGCGGAAACATGGTAAAGTACATCATTATTATTATTATTATTATTATTATTATTATTATTATACAGGATTTATATAGCGCCAACAGTTTGCGCAGTGCTTTACAACATCAGGGAAATCAGTACAGTTACAATACAATTCAATACAGGAGGGATCAAAGGGCCCTGCTCATTAGAGCTCACAATCTAGAAGGGAGGGTCAAGTGGAACAAAGGGTAGTAGATGTGGGGGTGATCAGATGGACAAAATTAAAGTACAGTTATTAGATGTGGGTAGGATAGGCTTCTCTGAAAAGGAGGGTTTTCAGGGATCCTCTAAAAGCTAATAGAGAAGGAGATAGACGGACAGATTGGGGTAAGGAGTTTCATAGGCTTGGAGAGGCTCTGGAAAAGTCCTGGAGACGAGCATTAGAGGAGGTGATGAGAGAGCTAGAGAGCAGGAGGTCTTGAGAAGAACGAAGAGAACGATTAGGTTGGTATTTAGAGACTAGGTCAGTGATGTAGCTAGGGGCAGAGTTGTGGATGGCTTTGTAGGTAGTAGTTAGTATTTTGAATTTAATTTGTTGGGCGAGCGGAAGCCAGTGGAGGGATTGACAGAGAGGAGCAGCAGAGACAGAGCGGTTGGTAAGGTGGATGAGTCTGGCAGCAGCATTCATGATGGACTGAAGGGGGGATAGAGTATGCAGCGGTAAGCCAATGAGAAGGGAGTTGCAGTAATTGAGGCGAGAGATTACCAGGGAGTGAATTAAGAGCTTTGTTGTGTCATTGGTTAGAAAGGGGCATATTTTGGAGATGTTGCGGAGGTTGAGACGGCAAGATTTGGACAGTGATTGGACGTAGGGCTTAAAGGAGAGTTCAGAGTCCAGGACTACTCCTAGGACCTTGGCATGTGGGGATGGGCTTATGGTTGTGCCATCAATTTTGACAGAGATCAGGGGAAAAGGCACGTGGGGGAGGAAAAATTGTAAGTTCGGTTTTGGATAGGTTGAGTTTGAGGAAGTGATGTGACATCCAAACTGATATATCTGATAGTAAATTAGTGATGCGTGAGGAGAATGAAGGGGAGAGTTGAGGGACAGAGAAATAGATTTGAGTGTCGTCAGCATAGAGATGGTATTGGAAGCCATGGGAAGCTATAAGCTGACCCAGGGAGGAGGTGTAGATAGAAAATAGGAGGGGTCCAAGAACAGAACCTTGGGGGACCCCAACAGAGAAAGGAAGAGGAGAGGAGGAAGTAGAATTGTAAGTAACGCTTAAGGTACGGTTGGATAAGTAGGTAGAGAACCAGCAAAGAGTACGGTCACGGAGACCGAAGGTGTGGAGTTTTTTGAGGAGGAGTGGGTGGTCAACCGTATCAAAGGCAGCAGAGAGGTCCAGGAGTAGGAGTACGGAATAGTGTCCCTTAGTTTTGGCCATTAGTATATCGTTTGTTAGTTTTAGGAGAGCAGTTTCTGTGGAATGTTGAGGACGAAATCCAGACTGAAGGGGATCAAGAAGGTTATTATCAGCAAGGTGGACGCTCAGTCGGCTGTAGACTAGACGTTCAAGGAGTTTGGATAAAAAGGGGAGAAAGGAGATAGGGCGTAGGTTGTCAAGATTGGATGGGTCCAGTGAGGGCTTTTTAAGTATGGGGCTGACAAGTGCATGTTTCAAAGAGTTAGGGAAGATGCCAGAAGTGAGGGAGAGATTGAAGATGTGGGTTAGAGAGTGTAGAATAGAGTCAGAGGGGGAACAGGATCCAGAGGGAAGATGGTAAGATGGACATTAGTAAGTAATTTAGCGACCTTGTCTATAGTGGTGGGGTTGAAAGAGGGAAGTAATGATTGTACCTGTGGGCATTAGGTGTATAGCATGGAGGGTGTCTGAACAGTAGAGATCTCCTTGCGAATTGCATCAATCTTCTGTTTGAAGTGATTGGCGATCTTCTGGGCAGTGAGTGAGTTGGTGGGTGGAGGTAGTGGGGGATGAAGTAGAGAGTTGAAGGTAGAGAAGTGTTGACGGGGACGGGATGATACGTTTTTCATGAGGGTGATGAAATAGGTCTGCTTGGCAGTGAGGAGGCTGGAATTGTATTTTTGCAGGGCAGATTTATACTGTTCAAAATCTTTCTGGGACTTTGTCTTACGCCACAGGTGCTCAAGGGCACGGCTGTGTTTTTTCATACTTTTAGTATCATCTGTTTGCCAGGGTTGAAGGGGGTGGGGCCTTATTCTGCATGTAGTGTGGGGGGCCAGCCTGTCCAGTGATGCTAGAAGTGAAGTGTTGTAGACAGAAGTGGCTAGGTGGGTGCAGGACAGTGGTGCAATTTTGTCATAGAGGTGGTCAGTCGCAGAGTATAGAAGAGAAGGGTTGATATGGTGAAGGTTTCTATGAGAGACCATTAGGCATTTGGGTGGAGAGGAGGTGGAGGAGCAGGAGAGAGTGAAGTTAATAAGGTAGTGATCAGAGAGGGGGTAAGGATAGTTGGAGAGGTTGCATGGAGTGCATAGGTGGGAAAAGACAAGGTCAAGTGTATTGCCTTTAGAGTGAGTAGGAGCATGTATCCATTGCTTCAGGTCAAAGGAGGAGGTTAGACTGAGAAGTTTTGAAGTGCTAGCATTAGTAGGGATGTTGAAGTCGCCAAGAATAATTGTGGGTATTTCAGAAGAGAGAAAGTAGGGTAGCCAGGCAGAGAAGTCATCAAGAAAGGATGATACTGGACCAGGGGGACGGTAGATCACAGCTATCCTTAGAGAAACTGGGGAGAAGAGACAAATGCAATGTGCCTCAAATGAGGAAAGTGCCAGAGAGGGAGGTGGGTGAAGTACTTGAAAGGTGCTATGTGGGGCTAAAATAATTCCAACACCCCCTCCTTTGCATCCACTGGCTCTGGGGGAGTGAGTCCAAAGAAGACCCCTGTGGGATAGAGCAGCAGAAGATGCAGTGTCGGATTCGTGAAGCCAGGTTTCGGTAACGGCGAGAAGATTAAATGATTTAGCTATAAAGTGATCGTGGAGGGAGGCGAGTTTGTTACAGACGGAGCGAGCATTCCAAAGGGCGCAAGAGAAAGGGAGTCTGGTTTTGGGAAGAAGAGTAATGGGAATTAGATTGTGTGCATTGCGGCTGCAGCCAGAGGGTGTAGGGTAATTGGTGTGTTGAGTACAGTTAGAAGGAGGCCCAGGGTTTGGTGATACATCACCAGAGGATAGGAGAAGCAGAAGGGTGAGGGAGGTAATGTGGGAATGTGATTTATATGAGGGGACATTCCCCAGTGGTTTGGAGTATTGGGCGTGTAAATTTAGAGTTAGCCAGAGTTGGTGAGCGCAGTAATAAGGGGAGGACAGAAGTGAGGGTGATATATACAAGGTGTGGGGTGGAGAAGAGGGATGAATGAAAGCCAGTTTAAGGATTGAAGATGCAGCTGTCAGAAGGAGTGGTAGACAGTGCATTTTAGAAGGGGGAGGAAGAGCAGAGAGTGTGAACAAGGTTACCTGTCTTACAAATCTCAAGTTATTTATTTTCCCTCGCTTTGTGCAATCGCTGAAGTGCAAAGTCAGAAGTGCTTCCACTTAGACAAATCCCCCCACTTCGAGAAAGAACCCCATTTGCAAATGTGCCACCCCTAGGCAAAAGTGCCTTTCCCAAAACATGGTTAGATATATACTGTTAGGAATGGGGGTGTGTTCTTCTAATTACTAATTAGGGAGGTAATAAAATGGCAGGCTATGTAGAGCAGAATTCTCACTTAAGAAACAGATTTACAAGTGGACAGCTAATAGAGATAAGGAAAGGCCATAATTTAGAGGAAAAGCATAGGGAGGAAACAAAAACAAAAGCAAGGTATGTGGATAGTCTACAGATTGTTAAGCAAAGGCATAAGCAAAAAACTTTTCATTATTACAATTAAAGTTGGTGTTGCATCAGTGAAAACATACCAGCAATTTAGACTATGGGGAATTAAACACGTTCAGTTTTCAATTCTGGGTGGATGCCAGACAGCTGCAAACATACCTGTGAAGAGACAGAGAATAATCTTCAGACAAGTGCAAAGTCAGAAGTGCTTCCACTTAGATAAATTACGCCACTTCGAGAAAGAACCCCATTTGCAAACGTGCCACCCCTAGGCAAATGAGTACATACATTGATTCATCATTTTGAATTGGTTCTGGGGGTTTCTATTTGTTACCTCCAGCCTCCACACAAGCCTTGACAATTCCTTGTAGCCTTGTGAAGTCTTGACAACTCTTATGCCCACTCTAGCGATTTTTCTACAGCAGGCTGTGGGGGAATCCCTACTTCTTTTTACTGCTAATGCTAGGAAAGCGCTTCTTTATCAAAAATAGTGTATTTTCGAGCATGGAGAGTGAAATGAGAGACTTTTAGCCTGGTTAGCGAATGAACAGAGCCCTATTACTACTATTGCTGTTATCCTAGCAGAGGATGATTTTTTTATTTAAGATCCAGTAAAAATTAACCAACGTTTTACAGAATATTGCACTGCTTTATATTCATCCAGGGCTTCATATACTCTTCCATATCTTTCTGCCTTCTTGGACACTGTAGACCTTCCTGTTCTCTCCGCAGCTCAAAGGGATAAATTGGTGGAACTAATTTCTCTAGAGGAGATCCGAACTACCATTATGGCCCTTCGGTCTGGTTAAACTCCAGGCCCAGGTGGACTCCCTGTAGCCGTGTCAAGCCTTGACATATCTTATATGCCCATTGTAGCAAGTTACCCTACATCTAATTACAAATAAACAATTTTGACAGGGTGAATCTATGACAGGGTACACCCATTATAGGAAAGTCTGTACTGCCTGTGTGTTTTATGATATAATTAAAGATACACTTTATTCAGGTTCTCCTTATTTATTTCTGAGGAGTTAATTCTTCATTCATCATTGTTGCTGGACTGTGGAGCTCTCTGGTAAACCACTGTCATTGTAGTTCTATACAGTGTGTGCTCACTATATAGTATGTCTTCTTCACACAGCAGATCTGAGGGCTATACAATGCTAAGGAGCTTTCTACTACTATTTTGGAGCTTTGGCATTGTAGCAAGTTACTGTAGAAGAACTTCAAGCTACACCTTGAACAACACAGGAACACTTAGGAACAGTTAAAGGATGTTTGCCCCACACTGTTATTCTGCAAAGTTTAATATGTCAAGTCAATAGTATACATCAAATAAAACATCTGCTTGCCTGAGCCACTAACTAAACCCAGGCCCAGTTCCTGACAAACAGGGTCTCCACTTATGGATTTGTCAACCTAATTGTGTTCTATCAGTACTCATCCCTTTGACCAAGCAGCAGACTCCTACAGCAAAGACAGAAAATGGGATCAGCTCACTTATATAAAGATCTGTGGATAGTTGAGAATAATAATGAGGTCTGGTTTCCAGGTAAGATGTGGAGCAAGGAATCCAATGTGATCCCACCCAAAGCTTGACAACACTTCCAAGCTCCAGAACTCATAACAGATCATAATAAGGTTCTTCAAGATCAATTAATTGCAAGTAAGGTGGAATGTAATCTAGGAGAAAGTTTCTCTACAGTATTTATTTTTTATAAAAATCTACAGGGAGTCCATTGTAGTGATATAGTATAGTGGGTAGGTAATAAATTAGTAGTTATTATAATGATGTTGTAAGTAATTTCCAGCAGCAACCTGATTCTTTTAGAGAGATGCACTTTATTGACTTCCAACACAGAACAAAGTCTTGCAACAGATGACAAAATCTAACAGAATAAATATAACTAAGGCCTTGTACACACGGCCAGACATGTCCGATGAAAACAGTCCACGGACCATTTTCATCGGACATGTCTGCTTGGATGTTTTGGTCTGATGTGTGTACACACCATGAGACCAAAATCCCCGCGGACAGAGAACGCGGTGATGTATACGACACCGACGTTCTCTGACGCGGAAGTTCAATACTTCCACGCATGCGTCGAATCAATTCGATGCATGCACGGGATTTTGGGCCGCTGGTTATACGTCATAACCAGCGGACATGTCCCATGAGTCATACTGACCATTGGACATGTCCGACGGACATGGTTCCAGCTGACAAGTTTCTTAGCATGCTAAGAAACTTTTGTCCGCTGGAAACCTGTCCGCTAGACCAGGAATCCGGTCCGGTAGGCCCTACACACGGTCGGACATGTCCGCGGAAACTGGTCCGCGGACCAGTTTCAGCAGACATGTTCGGTCGTGTGTAGGAGGCCTCAGAGTCACATTTTTCCTAGATCTGTTCCTTCATAATCAAAGAGAGTGAATAGACTGACTGCTAGGTTATATTCCCTTTACACGTAAGGGCTGAGCAATTTGATTGGCCGTTTCCATTAGGCCTTTGATCTGCTTCTGTCTTTCAGAGTGACAGACAATTACCTTTAAAATGCGTAATTAGATTAACAGATACCAATTTTGATGTGTAAAATGGATTTGTCCTGGAATGCCTACATATGACACAATATATAAAATACATACACATATATATATATTAATATTACAACAACCATTTACATACATTTCCACCTCCACACATCTGTAAATTTAAATACATCTGTCAATTTGAAGAGACCTAAACAGGCAGCACTTTCTTCTTTTGTGTTCTATCAGTACTCATCCCTTTGACCAAGCAGCAGACTCCTACAGCAAAGACAGAAAATGGGATCAGCTCACTTATATAAAGATCTGTGGATAGTTGAGAATAATAATGAGGTCTGGATTCCAGGTAAGATGTGGAGCAAGGAATCCAATGTGATCCCACCCAAAGCTTGACAACACTTCCAAGCTCCAGAACCCATAACAGATCATAATAAGGTTCTTCAAGATCAATTAATTGCAAGTAAGGTGGAATGTAATCTAGGAGAAAGTTTCTCTACAGTATTTATTTTTTATAAAAATCTACAGGGAGTCCATTGTAGTGATATAGTATAGTGCAGGGATATGCAATTAGCGGACCTCCAGCTGTTGCTGAACTACAAGTCCCATGAGGCATAGCAAGACTCTGACAGCCACAAGCATGACACCCAGAGGCAGAGGCATGATGGAACTTGTAGTTTTGCAACAGCTGAAGGGCCGCTAATTGCATATCCCTGGTATAGTGGGTAGGTAATTAATTAGTAGTTAATTTAAATATGATACCCTTATTTAGACAAACTCCAACTGGATGTCTGCAAGGACTCAGCTCTCTTCAAATTGACAGATGTATTTAAATTTACAGATGTGTGGAGGTGGAAATGTATGTAAATGGTTGTTGTAATATTAATACATATATGTGTATGTATTTTATATATTGTGTCATATGTAGGCATTCCAGGACAAATCCATTTTACACATCAAAATTGGTATCTGTTGATCTAATTACGCATTTTAAAGGTAATTCTCTGTCACTCTGAAAGACAGAAGCAGATCAAAGGCCTAATGGAAACGGCCAATCAAATTGCTCAGCCCTTACGTGTAAAGGGAATATAACCTAGCAGTCAGTCTATTCACTCTCTTTGATTATGAAGGAACAGATCTAGGAAAAATGTGACTCTGAGGCCTCCTACACACGACCGAACATGTCTGCTGAATTTGGTCCGTGGACATGTCCGACCGTGAGTAGGGCCTACTGGACCGGATTCCTGGGCTAGCGGACAGGTTTCCAGCGGACAAAAGTTTCTTAGCATGCTAAGAAACTTGTCAGCTGGAACCATGTCCGTCGGACATGTCCAATGGTCAGTATGACTCATGGGACATGTCCGCTGGTTATGACGTATAACCAGCGGCCCAAAATCCTGCGCATGCGTCGAATTGATTCGACGCATGCGTGGAAGTATTGAACTTCCGCGTCAGAGAACGTCGGTGTCGTATACGTCACCGCGTTCTCTGTCCGCGGGGATTTTGGTCTCATGGTGTGTACACACATCAGACCAAAACATCCCAGCAGACATGTGCGATGAAAACGGTCCGTGGACCGTTTTCATCGGACATGTCTGGCCGTGTGTACAAGGCCTTAGTTATATTTACTCTGTTAGATTTTGTCATCTGTTGCAAGACTTTGTTCTGTGTTGGAAGTCAATAAAGTGCATCTCTCTAAAAGAATCAGGTTGCTGCTGGAAATTACTTACAACATCATTATAATAACTACTAATTAATTACCTACCCACTATACTATATCACTACAATGGACTCCCTGTAGATTTTTATAAAAAATAAATACTGTAGAGAAACTTTCTCCTAGATTACATTCCACCTTACTTGCAATTAATTGATCTTGAAGAACCTTATTATGATCTGTTATGGGTTCTGGAGCTTGGAAGTGTTGTCAAGCTTTGGGTGGGATCACATTGGATTCCTTGCTCCACATCTTACCTGGAAACCAGACCTCATTATTATTCTCAACTATCCACAGATCTTTATATAAGTGAGCTGATCCCATTTTCTGTCTTTGCTGTAGGAGTCTGCTGCTTGGTCAAAGGGATGAGTACTGATAGAACACAAAAAGAAGAAAGTGCTGCCTGTTTAGGTTGACAAATCCATAAGTGGAGACCCTGTTTGTCAGGAACTGGGCCTGGGTTTAGTTAGTGGCTCAGGCAAGCAGATGTTTTATTTGATGTATACTATTGACTTGACATATTAAACTTTGCAGAATAACAGTGTGGGGCAAACATCCTTGAACTGTTCCTAAGTGTTCCTGTGTTGTTCAAGGTGTAGCTTGAAGTTCTTCTACAGTAACTTGCTACAATGCCAAAGCTCCAAAATAGTAGTAGAAAGCTCCTTAGCATTGTATAGCCCTCAGATCTGCTGTGTGAAGAAGACATACTATATAGTGAGCACACACTGTATAGAACTACAATGACAGTGGTTTACCAGAGAGCACCACAGTCCAGCAACAATGATGAATGAAGAATTAACTCCTCAGAAATAAATAAGAAGAACCTGAATAAAGTGTATCTTTAATTATATCATAAAACACACAGGCAGTACAGACGTTCCTATAATGGGTGTACCCTGTCATAGATTCACCCTGTCAAAATTGTTTATTTGTAAAATTTGGATTAATTCAAGTATTTAAAACCTGCCTGTTTATACTAACTAGTTAAAATGTATTAAATATAAAATATCATTTTAGAAATGTGTAAACTCAACAAGTGAAAAAAAAAAAAACACTATATTGTTGCTTAAAGAGATAAACAGATAAGGATCAACAGTTATGCTTTTTGCATTATTTTAAATTTAAAATGTCATTTATATTACATGCCTGAAGAGTTGCCCAAGTAATATTGAGTACTTCATTACTATTTTATCTTTCATACATTATGTAAAAGATGAGGGAATATATTAACCATGTATATTTCATATTTTTGTAACATATGTATTGGATCTAAAAAGATTATTTTCATTACAGTGCTGCTGAACAAATAGCATAACCATTTACGAGCCAGGTGTCATGTTTGTTTTAAATATACACAATGCATTTTCTGTGATTTCTACCATGCATGACAGTATGTCCAAAATGAATTATTTATACAGAGTGCACTCTAAATGAAACAATATGGAACCATTTAGTGTTTTTCAAAAACAAATGCATTGCAGAGATCATCTGACAGTATAATTCATCTGTAAGATTAGCACACAGCTCTATGTCTCCCAAAACAACAATTCTGATTTATAATACTATAACACACTATATGATCCAATACACTAAACAAACACTATACTAATATTTATGTATACAAAGGATTTGTGGTATGCATGTCCCAATCACTACTATTAAAGATAATAATTCTTTGAAAACACATACTTTATTCTTTGAATATAAGGTGTAAAAAGGCAATTCCTACACTTTTTTTGCTGTCCTGACTCTTTTGAACTAAATTTTGCAAGTTAAATTGTGTTTGCATTTAAATCAATTATTAGAATAAGTCAAATGAAAGAGTAATCAGCATGATTAAACTAATGTTTAAAATTAAAAAAAGAAGACAGAAGAAATATTTGGATTTTGACACACAGTGTGACTCATTTACTAAAGGAATAGAGCATGGTCACTTTACAGAGTCCATTTTCACATTGCAAGTGGATTTGCACTTACTTTAATGAGTATTGAAAAATAAATATTTTGAAAAGAGTAACCAAAAACATGCAAGAAAGGTAAAAAAAAAAAATTTTTTTGCTTGCACGTAATCAGATGATAGCATACTGTAGCTACCTGTTATTCATTTTTTGAGCATGTTCTACTTTTTAGTAAATCAGCCACCATATCCAGATCCCTTGTTTTTTAAATAAATAACATTTAATGGATTAATGCTTTTTCAAAACAAAAAAAAGAAAACTCCAAATAAGCTTTCCTATACCTTCCCAATACAAAGTACTGTACAACAGTTTTGTTTTGTACTATTGCATATTGACTAGGGATGAGCCGAACATACCCTGGTTAGGTTCACACCAGAACTTGCGAACAGACAAAAAATGTATGCGAACATGCGAATACCATTCAAGTTTGTGGGACACAAGCGTGAAAAAATAAAAAGTGCTCATTTTAAAGGCTTATATGCAAGGTATTGCCATAAAAAGTGTTTGGGGACTGGGTCCTGCCCCAGGGGACATGTATCAATGCAAAAAAAAAAGTTTTTTCAGGAGCAGTGATTTTAAGAATGCTTAAAGTAAAACAATAAAAAATAAATATTCCTTTAGATATCATGCCTGGGTGGTCCCCTTAGCCTGCCTGTAAAGTAGCACATGTTTCCCATGTTTAGAACAGTACCACAGCAAAATTACATTTCTAAAGGAAAAAATGGCACTTAAGGCTGTAATGTATTGTCAGATCCCGGTAATATACATAAAAAATCATTGAAAAAAACAAGTGGTTCCCCCCAGTCCATACCTGGCCCCTCTGGTCTGGTATGGATATTTAAGGGAAGTCCACGCCAATTTTTTTTCTGTCAAATGGCATGGAGTCCCCCCAAAATCATTATAGACCAAAAGGGCCTGATATGGACAGAAGGGAACCCATGCCATTTTTTTCTTAATTCTGTCATAGGGCTCCCCCTAACCACTTCAATACACTATATTACAGTATATATTGTACACTGCACTATATACCCTGCACAGTATTATATATACTACACTGACTGCACTATAAACTATGAACTGCAGTATATATTCTACACGGACTGTACTATATACTCTGCTGAAAAATTGTGCCTTAGGTGTTGGTGGTGGCAGAACACGGTAACTCCTCACAGTTACTCTTGTTGGGTGCAGGAACTGTCCCTGCTGTTAAATATTATTTCAAAAATTTTAATTACATGCCCCTGTTAAATAGGGGCAGACAAATTGGGCCTAGAATGGTGGTGGTGCCACAACACTGTAACTCCTCACAGTTACTCTTGTTGGGTGCAGGAATGGGCCACACTGTTAAATATAATTTCAAAAATTGTAATTACATGCCTCTGTTAAACAGGGGCAAAGAAACTGGGCCTTGGGTGGTGGTGGTGCCCTAAACCAAAAATATTGTTGGAAGCTAGCATAATCAATATTCAGAAATAGGATAAGCAGCATAGTCAGTCTTCAAGGGATCCCAGATCCATAGCAAATTCAATCAATTACTTCATCATCAGGTAATTGACAGCTGCTGATCCAGAACTGGTGCACTCTTTTATCCGTTACAAACACTCCAGCAGCACTGAATCTTCATTCAGAAAGCACGCTGGATGCAGGACAGGCCAGTAGCTCAATTGCATATTGAGCAAGTTCTGGCCAGTGGTCCAACCTCAAGACCCAGTAATCCAGTGGATGCTCTGTTGGAAAGGTATCCAAGTCTGCTCTTGCCCCTACATATTTCTGCAACATATAATGCAGACGTGGGTGATGGTTTCTGGAACCTATCAGACCTTGGCGCTGAGGACTGAAAAATTGTTAAAGGCATCGGTCAACCGGCCAACTTCTCCACCATTCTTCCTCTGACTGAACAAAGCCTCAGAAACACGTTGTCCAGCACCAGAAAATGGTAACCTCCCAGGGTCTGTGTCAGAAAATGTTTTACCTGCTGGTGGTGCTGTCACTCCCAGATCTATGGGCCGAAGTTACAGGGTTCACCAGTGGTTGTCTCCTGGCAGTCTGGAGCCGAAATCATCTCCTGCAATCAGGCATCACCAGAGACTGATTGCAGGAGGTTTACTTATACTTGGCAGATGCTTGCACACATTGCCTTGGTATTGTTTCCTTGTGCCTTTACCTCTTTTTGCTAGCCTGCGTTCCTGTATCCTGTGACCATGAACCCTGTATCCGCCCCTAAACCCTGTATGCATTCCTGGACCCCTGCCCTGCAGCCTGATCCCTTCCGCCTGCTCTCCCTGTCTCCTGTTCTCCTGTTCCCCTCTCTCTGTCATGTCTTGCTCCCAGCCCTATCTACTTGGTTCCCCCTGTTTGACCCTGGCTTATTTACAATTATAATTTTACCTTACACCTGTATATACGTTTGGTTTGGATATTTATGTTTGTGTGTCACCGTGGTTGGTTGCTGGTTAATTTTATTGTTTGCCTTATTAGAGGTGTGTTTACTTTTGTTTATTACTTATCATGTTAGTAATTACTTTTGTTTATTACTTTAATAAATCATTTATACTTTACATGTGTTTGGTACACTCTATCACAGTCCACACATTTCTGGTTGCACTGGTCCCTGACCTAATACCAAGGCCATCCCTGACCAGAAGTGGCTGCACAGAGGAGCCATCTTGGTTCTGCTGTTTTTGCTAAAATGCCTCCGGAAGAAGTTGTCTATCTTTCTTTACTGGTTTACAGGATAATAATTACTGCCATCAGATATTGAAGTTGTCGGCTAGTAATCAACGTTTAGAGTGTCTCCGTCTTGCTCATTTTCTAGTTGATCAGGGCAGTATGCTGTTTGAAAACGTTCAGCCTTTGATTCAGGTGTGTGCAGAGCTAGCTTTGTCCAGTATTCCTAAAGGCAGTGATGACTTTTCTCCCCCCTTCAGTATGGCTCAGGTAGAACCTTTAGTGTGGCTTTTTGAGCACTATTCAGCATGTTACCAACAGGTGCTAGTGGAGTGTGTTAACACAGTACAATCTTTTGTCAGACAGGCAGCATGTAAATTTAATTTTGTTCAAGCCATTACTACAAGCCTGGTCAGATATATTGCACTCAGCCTCAGTCAGCTTGCAACAACCCATTCCTGCTGCCAGTCACCTGCCTGCTCAAGTGTCTCTCTCTATCCATCACCCATGGCAACCACAGTCTCAGTCTAATATACCCTGCTACCAACTAAGTATCAGTACCTGTGATACATTTGCCTATATGTCTCAGTGTACTGCTCCCTGCTAGCCATGTCTGTAGAGGTAGAAAGGAATTTCATGTGTGATTCATTCCTCTGACCGGTTATTGACGTGCTAATGTCCCCTCACTATTCTAAAGGTTAATTGATCTATTGTGTTGTGTAAAGAAGATCTGTGTTTACCCTTAAAAGATGTGTATTGTATCATCAGGCTAAATGATTAGAGAAGTAGTATGTTAATTATTCTGATTGCTTCAGTGTAGTAATTAACTCCCCTGATGTCTTTATCTAAAGAAACGTGTCTGCATGGTCGGCTCCTACTTGTCTCCTATAATCTGTATGGGAAACCCCACTGTGTGAGGGGGGCGTTCCTAACAGGCTGTAACCACATATAAGCTGAGTTTTTGTGTCAATAAAGTGTCTTGGTTCCAGCATCCAGTCTTGACTCATGTGTGGGGAATCCTGTGATGTTCTTGTATGGAGAGGAGGGAATGCTTGGCGGGGATATCATACCGATACCGTCACAAATTGGTTGGCAGCAGCGGGATCTTCCCTTCTACTCTCCTTCACACCCGGATTCCAAGCAGACACTGGAAGAACTACTGGAAGTTCGTGGAAGGATTGCTAGCAACAAAACCAAGCGGGTCATCATAGCGGAATCAATGGAGATAGACCAGGAGGACGGGATTGCAGCAACGCCAGCAGTACAAGAGATGGATACACCAGTGATTCAGGAGGAGGAATCGCCAGCCAACAAGCTAATGAGAGAGAAGCTAGCGTGGTTCGGCCCGAACCCAACGCCGGATGTGGTGCTGAAAGTGATGGACCTGTTAGCGGAGGAGGCTAAAGAAATAAGAGACGCAGAACTACAGAAGGCTAAAGAAATAAGAGACGCAGAGCTACAGAAGGATACACAAATAAGGGACGCAGAACTACAGAAGGCTAAACAAATAAGAGACGCAGAACTACAGAAGGCTAAACAAATAAGGGACGCAGAACTACAGAAGGATAAACAAATAAGGGACGCAGAACTACAGTTAAAACTGGCAGCAGTCCAACAAGCAGCCGCACCTTCTCCGAACAGTGAGTACAGCACAGCAGACGCAAGGAAGATTCCGTTTAGCGCTTTTAAAGCTTTTGATGAAAAGGACTGTGAAATTGATAACTACCTGGCGGATTTTGAGCGACAATGTAACCTGCACCGAATAGCTAGAAGAGAGTGGGTTGCAATATTGTCAGGCAAACTGTCAGGCAAAGCTTCTGATGCTTTCCGGACCGTGCCAGATCAGGATATCCATAGCTACGCCCGGGTTAAAGAAGTGCTCCTGGCTCGTTATGCAGTAACCCCAGAGTCCCACCGACAGAAGTTCAGGGACTCACGCAAAACCACGAAAGACTCTTACGCAGAATGGGCATGCCAGCTGTCCCTGTCGGCCTCTAACTGGGTTAACAGCAGCCAGGCCACCACCGCAGAGGACATTTTGCAACTAATGCTCCTGGAGCAATTTTACAATCACATCCAGACGGATGTCAAAGATTGGGTGAGAGATTGCAGGCCCATGACTCTACCAGAGGCCGCGAAGTTGGCGGATGAATATGCGGATACTCGCAAGACAAACCAGGTCACACCACGGGTACAACCTCCATGACCAACGGCGCCCTCACACCCACCAGCCGCTAGATACCAACCTCCTAACAGACCGGTGACATCTAGCCCTTGCTATCCACGCCAGGAGGACAACGAACAACGCTGCTTCCGGTGCAAACAGTTGGGTCACTTCAAGCAGAATTGCCCCATGAATGACAACACCAGGTCAAATTGGTCTCAACCTGGGTACCGCCCACCAGCAGCAGCCCATTGTGTAGACTCGGCTTGGGATCCCCAGGAGCGGGTCGGGAAGAACCATTGGGCACCCCTTACGAAGCCCTCATGGTACAATCTGCTATTACGGACAACAGGGAACACCATTGTCAGCAGGTCATGGGCTCCAGCCCTGAGCCGGGGGGGCCCTGGAGGGAGCTGGGCAGAAAGAGGCACCGCCGGCCACCCTTCAAGAAGAAGAGGAGAAGAAGCGACTGGAGGAGAGGGATTCGCAGCGGGCGTCCCAGATGCGGGCCGAGATGTTCGCCAAGGGCCCACCGGTGGCCCCTTACACCACCACCCAGTTCCTGATGATGAAGGACCACGTGGAGAGCCTGCAGGACATGAGCAAGCAGGAGCTGATCCGTGAGTACATAGAGCTGGAGGAGTGCATAAGCCGCATGGAGGAGGAGAACAACCACCTGAGGTCACAGCAGGCTGACCCCCCCAGGCTCCATGAACTGGAGATGGAGCTGGAGAAGCTCCAAGAGGAGAACCGGCGGCTGCGGAGGGAGCAGGGGGTGGCTGACCTTATGGGGCTCTGAGTCCCCTCTCCCCCCCCCCCCGGACTCTGAGCACCAGTGCTACAACAAATATAACTTTTCCTTTTTATGAATCTCCTGTGATTGTCACTTCAGAGCCATAACCTGCCCCCTCCCATAGCGGGACACCTAGACGGCGGCGCACAGACCCATTCGCTGTCTTCACACTGACTTCTGGTGACTTTGCAGATCGCACAAAGACTTGGGGACTGACCGGCGTGTGATCTGACGACCCGGTGACATACCTGAGTCTGAAGCAGTTGTCAAGGGAGGTCAGTCATGCCAAACAGAGTTAACCTCGGACTAAAAGCTCTGAACCCGTCAACCCTACTGGACCAGGGAAGGTCCAACCGGATTTGCCGGAGCAGGGAGCAAAAGGGGGGCCATTGTGATACATTTGCCTATATGTCTCAGTGTACTGCTCCCTGCTAGCCATGTCTGTAGAGGTAGAAAGGAATTTCATGTGTGATTCATTCCTCTGACCGGTTATTGACGTGCTAATGTCCCCTCACTATTCTAAAGGTTAATTGATCTATTGTGTTGTGTAAAGAAGATCTGTGTTTACCCTTAAAAGATGTGTATTGTATCATCAGGCTAAATGATTAGAGAAGTAGTATGTTAATTATTCTGATTGCTTCAGTGTAGTAATTAACTCCCCTGATGTCTTTATCTAAAGAAACGTGTCTGCATGGTCGGCTCCGACTTGTCTCCTATAATCTGTATGGGAAACCCCACTGTGTGAGGGGGGCGTTCCTAACAGGCTGTAACCACATATAAGCTGAGTTTTTGTGTCAATAAAGTGTCTTGGTTCCAGCATCCAGTCTTGACTCATGTGTGGGGAATCCTGTGATGTTCTTGTATGGAGAGGAGGGAATGCTTGGCGGGGATATCATACCGATACCGTCACAGTACCCTATTTCCACTTGCTTACCCTGCCTTTAACCCATCTTCCTCTTCTCTGCTGCCTGCAACAATCCCACAAAAATCCCCCTTAGCCACTCCTCCTTTTTTACTGTACTCCAGCTCTTCTCTTCAATCAGCTGCACCCACCTATTTACAGCCTGACGTTCCAGTGCCCGCCGTCCGGCCTGATGTTCCAGTGCCCGCTACCAGGCTTGATGTTGCAGTGCCCGTTGTCTGGCCTGATTTTCCAGTGCCCGCTGCCCGGCCTGATGTTCCAATGCCTGCTGTCCAGTCTGATGATCTAATGCCCACTTCCCAGCTCAATGTGCCTCTGTCCGCTGCCTGGCTTGATGTGCCTCTGTCCACTGGTGTGTTTGGTGGATGTGCAGGAAAACTATCTGGACAAAGAGGGCCTTGAGAGGTAAGGAAGTCATCCTCTTCCTTCCGCTGTTCTGCCTCAAGTGCCCTGTCCATGATTCCAAGCAGCATGTGCTCCAACAGGAAGACTAGAGGGACAGTGTCACTGATGCATGCATTGTCACTGCTCACCATCCTTGTGGTCTCAAATGGTAAAAGGACCGTGCATGCATCTTTGATCAGTAGACACTGGCGTGGCAAAAAGAATCCAAGCTCCCCTGACCCTGTCCTGGTGCCATACTCGCACAGGTACTCATTGATGGCCATCTTCTGTGTGTGCAGCTGCTGCAGCATTGCCAACGTCGAGTTCCATCTGGTGGGCATGTCGCAAATGAGGCGGTTGATGGGCAGGTTGCATTCCCTTTGAATGTCAGCCAGCCAAGCACTGGCATTGTATGCCCGGTGGAAATGACCACAGACTTTTCTGGCCTGCCTCAGGATATCTTGTAAGCCTGGGTACCTGGTCAAGAAACGCTGCACCACCAAATTTAGGATGTGTGCCAAACATGGAACATGTGTCAAGTGTCCCTGTCAGAGGGAGGAGAGAAGGTTGATATCATGTCACATTCAACTATTCCTGGCTGAAGCTGGCATGGTGTCAACCACCTCTGAGCCTGCCCCTGCAGAGCTGATGGGATCTCTGCCCAAGTGTGGGTCCTGTCCCCTAGGCAGACCAACTCAAGCACCGCATGACATCTTTTTGCCTGACTGCTTGCATAGCCCCTTGAGCGTTTAGGGAGCACTGCTGGTTCAGAGGACAATTCTGCAGAAGAGGTCATAGAGGAAGAAGAAGAGGAGGGAAGGGAGCATACAGATGTTGTGGCAGAATCACCACTAGCTTTTTTGAGGCATGCTGGTGGAACAAGCTCCAACACTGAACCCTGTCCTGCATCCTTCCCAGCTGCCAGCAGAGTTACCCAGTGAACAGTGAAGGAAAGTTAATGTCCCTGCCAATGCCTGCTGGATCATGAGTCAGCGGTAATATGAACATTACTGCTGTGTGTCTGGTCAAGCATGTGGTGCCCAAGTGGCTGATGTTCTGATCACACTTGATCCGCTTCAGACATAGGTTGCAAACAGTAATGGTGTGATCTGCTGCACATGTGTCGAAAAAGGCCCACACCAAGGAACTTTTAAAAGTCAGCAGTGCCCTGCACTTGTGGAGCTCTGCAGTGTGATCCAATAGGGTGGCTGCCCTTAAGCTGACCCCTGCAGGACATCCTGCCTCGTTGGAGTTGTTCCTCCTTCTCACTTTCCTCTTCTCTTACGAACCCAACTACGGTCAGTGATCTCATCATCCCCTCCCTCCTCATACTTGGCAGTATGCTGCAGCTAGGGAAACATGACTGCCAGTTTCTTGTCCTTATGTGGCACACACTCTCTCTAAGCTCACATTACTCCGGTCCTCCACCTGGGAACTCACATCAGAGCCTTCAAATTGCTGCGCATCCTCCAGGAACATGTAACCGACACTGTGGTTGAATAATTCTGGGGAATCCTCCATGCATGATGGTGGGGCTATGGAAGGAGTAACTGTGGACAAGGAGCCGGTGGAATAGGCTGCTTTGGCAGCTGCGTTGGAAATCAAACTCATATGAGCCTGGGTGACATAGGATGAGGAGGATGAGGATGGCTTTATAATCCACTCCACCAACTCTTCTGCATATTGTGGCTCAATAACACGGCCATCAGTGAAAAAAAGGACAAGCATGCCCCGCGGCCACCTGCAGAGGATGCACCATGTCTATGACCACCACTGTTGACTGTAGACACAGAGGCTGCTTGCCCAATTTTAGTGGCCTGTGAGCATCTGCCTCTCCTTGGTGGCCTTCTGGACATGATGGGGATTTTTTCTTTTCACAGCACACTACACTGTATTTAATACTGAGTACACCGCCTGCACTGTATTAGTAATGTTACACTGGCAGCACTGTAATATATATTGGGCCAGATTCACAAAGAAGCGCCTATCTTTAGGCGGGCGTAGCGTATCTCAGATACACTACGCCGCCGTAACTTAGAGAGGCAGGTCCCGTATTCAGAAAGAACTTGCGCTCTAAGTTACAGCGGCGTAGTGTTAATGGGCCGGCATAAGCCCGCCTAATTCAAACTAGGCTGGTAGGGGGCGCGTTGTATGTAAATGATTAGTGACCCCACGTAAATTACGCGCTTAACGAACGGCGCATGCGCGCGCATGCTCAGTATCACGTTGAATTTTCAAAGTAAATTACGCCCGCTCAATGCTTAGTCGACGTGAACGTAACCTACGCCCAGCCCCATTCACAAACAACTTACGCAAACAACGTAAAATACGACGCTGTTCCGACGTTTCCGACGTCCATACCTAACATGACTTACCCCTGCTTTATGAGGGGTAACTTTACGCTGGTCAGACGCCTTACATGAACGACGTATCTTGATACGCCGGGCGCACGTAAGTTCGTGAATCAGCGTATCTAGCTCATTTGCATATTCAACACGGAAATCAACGGAAGGGCCACCTAGCGGCCAGCGTAAATATGCACCCCAAGATATGACAGCGTAGGAGACTTACGCCGTTCGTATCTTGGCCAAATCTATGCGTAACTGAGTCTAAGAATCAGCCGCATAGATATGACGGCGCACATTCGGACTTACGACAGCGTACATGGAGATACGCCATCTTAAGTCCTTTGTGAATCAGGGCCTGTGTGTACACCGTCTAAAGTGTATTATAAACACCGCCTGCACTGTATTAGAAACTATACACACTGTATTATATACTGTGTACACCGCCTGAAGTGTATTAGAAACTGTACACACTGTATTATTTACTGTGTACATCACCTGAAGTGTATTAGAAACTGTACACACTGTATATATAGGCTACACTAAATGCAGAGTGCGTGTATATATATATATATATATATTAGACTGTGTGTGTATATATATATATATATATATATTGTACAGGACGCCGTGGCTGGGTCCTGGAAGGACGTTATATTTTCCCTCTGTTTGGACTGTGGTCCCTTTAAGGGAACATAAAGGGTTAACACACCTGTCTAAGGAAGTGGCTTAAAGCAAGACAGGAAGTTGTAGGTGAGAGTGGAGGAGTATAGTGGAGATTGTGCATGGTGGACAAGGAAAAGCTGTGAAAGCACTTGGCAGTGTCCTGCCTGGAAGCCTGCTATCTGGGGAATTTACCTGCAAGGACTGTTTAACTGTGATAGCAGTTCTGAGCTCTACAAGTCGGTGAGACTGTTATTTTGTTTTGCGGCTGTGAAGCTATTTCAGTTTAATAAACCTCAGTTTTGATTTAAAAGCCTGTGTCCTGCGATGTAGCTGGTTCCCAGAACTTTACAATATATATATATATTCACTCTATATGAATACACTGCCTGAAGAGTATTATAGAATGTGTACCACCAACTTGACTGTGTGCGTGTGTGTATATATATATATATATATATATATATATATATATATACACACACACACAGTTAAGTTGGTGGTACACATTCTATAATACTCTTCAGGCAGTGTATTCATATAGAGCGAATATGTATATATATAAATATATATATATATATATATATATATATATATATATATATATATATATATATATATATTGTAAAGTTCTGGGAACCAGCTACATCGCAGGACACAGGCTTTTAAATCAAAACTGAGGTTTATTATATATATATATATATATATATATATATATATATATATATATATATATATATATATATATATATATAATGTAACCTGTGGGGACAGGTAGCTGGTACAAAGCTCCCTGGGCTGAGCAGTCTTTCAGGCACAGATACCAAACCCATTGATGTAGTGACAAACAGTGTGGTGTTTATTGGTGATATATACAAGTCTATATACAGGTGCTGTACAGTGTTCAGAAAAACAAACAGAACAAAAATAGCCAAACAAAAACCTAGCCATGTCTCAGCACTAACTACACAATATATACAGGCCCTAACTACCAGGCTGAGTGCATGGGAACACATTTGTGAATATTTTGAGCTGAAATGTATTGGACGTATTTTATGAGAGATGTTGTTATTTGAGTATTAATGCATATATTTTTTTTATTTGTTGTCACTTTAATTAACATTACGTTGTGGCTCTAATTAGCACTTTATGCATGTGATCTTATATAGGCAATTAGTAGTGTGGATATATGGATAAGCAGAGAAACTAATTAATTAATTAATAGTTCACATGCTGCACTATAATTGAGCACAGAGTTAAACTAATTTGAATCAGTGGTGTGTCATTATAGTATTTGTACTGTGGCTTACTACAGACATAGTCTAGCATGTCTATATATACGTGTAAAAAACACAAAGGCATATTTTTTAGTGCAGCCCTTATTTCTGTTAATTTGGTCTTATTACTACATTCCATCTTTTTTCCCAGCTTTTTTATACCTCTTTTGATGTCTCCTGGATCATTCATCCTTTTAATCTTCATGTTTTCCAAATCTTGTATGACCATTTTATCATAAGATGGCTAAATAGCAATACATTTTTTAAAGTACTATGCACAAGGTGACTGGTCTTATCAATTCTTTTGCTGGTTAATTATGGTTTACTCATTAGATATTTCTGAATATTCAACTTTCTAGTGTATCTCTTTATGTCTGTATAGATGTCAAACTTGTTCGTATTTCTTTTTGGGGCATACTTTAAACCTTTATGCAAAACCTTTAGTTCATCTTTGGTGAGTTCAACTCCACTAATGTTGAAAACACCCACTGCTAATACTCTCTTTTTCTTTCGTGCCCTATATCTGGCTCTACATCCCCTCTTGGGTTTGGACTTCCTCTTTGGCTTAACATCCTCGTTGTTCTGGCCGCAGATCTTTCATGTCTCCATGGGTCTAAGAAGGAACTAGGTTACCTCTCATTGTAGTCATCTCTTAGTGGGTCAAATCTGTATGTGGGCAATGGACGCCTATATCTATGCATAGGTCTATTTCTATTCAACAAATTTCTCCACTGCTGCCTTCTTTAGGATTTTTGTCAGGTCCTTTGGTTACCTCTATTGTGGTTTTGGTGTTTTTTGTACATAATTTTCACCTCTAGACATAACCAGGTGATGTCGGTGCTCTATTAGATTTTTCAAATGTGCTCTTCTGGGGTGCTAGAATCAGGGCCGGATTAACAATGGGGCTGATGGAGCTGCAGCTCCAGGCCCCTTTCTCAAGATAGGCCCATTTGCCCAAAAAAAAATCTTTTTCTAAGATCGAATTTGGGGGGTTGTAGCTCGATGACCAGAGGTCACAGAAACCCCACATTTGGGGGTAGGCATGGGAAGAGCTACCCCACAACTGGTTAAAATATGGGACAGCTATCATTTATGGTTCCGGAGATACGGGCCTGCTTGCACAGCCTGTCAGAAGCTACATTCAGAGCGGCCAATATAAATACAAGCTGACACAATACAGCAGACTGATAGGATCACAGTGCTTATAATAATTATTTGTATATTACTCATGGTAATTAACCCCTTGCCACCCATGCCAATTCTGACACTTCTCTACTACATGTAAAAATCATTATTTGTTTTTTGCTAGAAAATTACTCTATGGTGGTCTTTGCACTTTTTATGTTGCACGGTACAGAGCTGCACGATTCTGGCTAAAATGAGAATTGCAATTTTTTTGCTTAGAAGATAGATCACGATTCTCTCACGATTGTTGAGGCGTAACATCATCTTTCACATTAAAACAAACAAAAAAAAAATGGGCTAACTTCACTGTTTTGTTTTTATAGTTTTTATTTTTCATTGAAGTGGGAAAATGCAGTGTGACATAACATATTGCAGCAATAGCCATTGTATTCCCTAGAGTCTCTGCTAAAATATATATAATGTTTGGCGGTTCCAAGTAATTTTCTAGCAAATAATATTGCTTTCTAACTTAAGAAACAAGTGTTGGACTTTAAGTGGTTAAATTTAGTTACAATGTTAGTTAGTTACAATGTTTCATTTTGTTTACAAACTTCGCATACTGCCCAGATTTGTTCTTTACACACAGAAGTTTATCCCTTTGATCCAAGAAGGAAGTGTCAGTTACAATGTTTCCTGTTAAAAACTTGGCAGACTGCCCAGATATTTTCTTTTGACAGCTGAAAGTCTCTCCACTTGTTATATGAAAGAATCAGCAAACTCTGCATTGAAGATCGTCAGGGGGGTTGAATCGAGATCACGATTTTTTTAACGATTAATTGTGCAGCTCTAGCACGGTATTTGCGCAGCAATTTTTCAAACATGTTTTTTTGGAAAAAAAAATTTCATTCATTAAAAAAACAGTTAGTTAGTTAGTTAAGTTAGCACAATTTTTTTTGGTATCCTAAGCGATGCTTTACATTTTTTTAGGTTACATGTTTAGAGTTACAGAGGAGGTCTAGTACTAGAATTATTGTTCTCGCTCTAACGATCGTGGCGTATGTAACCTGTGTGTATCTGGCTCTGATACTACCAGTGCCTACCCAGCCACTGACTAGTATCTCTCCCCAGCCTGTCCCCACACACCCTCTCACCTGCTGACCTGTGGATGGGGGAATCACTCCTGCAGTGTTATTGTGTTCTGCCAGTGCGTACAATGATCAGTGTTGCTAACTTTAGCTGGCAGCACTGATTGTTTTAAGAAAAAAAAAACAGGCTGGTTGTACTCAAGTTGATTAATAGATTGACTTGTGTAAAACCAGATAGCCCATACATAGATTGACTATGGCTGGTCTCTGCATAATTGGCGTAATTTCAATCCATGTATGACCCGCTTAACCACTACTCAGTCCCTAAATATCCTTCCACTCCTGTACATAGTGCTCACTGTCATACTCTCCACACTCCTCTCCTGTACATAGTGCCCACTGTCATACTCTCCACACTTCTCTCCTATACATAGTACCCACTGTCATACCCTACACACTCCTCTCCTGTACATAGTGCCCACTGTCATACCCTCCACACTCCTCTCCTATACATAGCGCCCACTGTCATACCCTTCACACTCCTCTCCTGTACATAGTGCCTGCTGTCATACACTTCTCTCCTGTACTTAGTGCCCACTGTCGCACCCTCCACACTCCTCTCCTGTACATACTGCTCACTGTCATACCCTCCACACTCCTCTCCTATACATAGTGCCCACTGTCATACCCTCCACACTCCTCTCCTATACATAGTGTTCACTGTCATACCCTCCACACTCCTCTCCTATACATAGAGCCCACTATCATACCGTCTACATTCCTCTCCTGTACATACTGCCCACTGTCATACCCTCCACACTCCTCTCCTGTACATACTGCCCCATCATACCCTTCACACTTCTCTCTGGTACGTACTACCCTCTGTCATACCCCCTCACTCTTCCTGTACATACTGCCCATTGTCATACCCTTCACACTCCTCTCCTGTACATAGTGCTTTTTTCCGTACCCTTTGTACTCCTCTCCTCTCCTGTCCTGTACAGTGCCCACTGTTAGACCCTCCACATTCCTCTCCCTAACCTGCACATACTTCCCACTTATATACCGTCCATACTCCTCCCCTATGTCGCTTACCCACAAAAACAGTTCTTTAAAATTATACTGAATATCCTCAATGTTACCAGCTCTAGAATGGACACACTTTGTTAGTTCAACTAAAGGAAATATCAGTTCTCATATTTGTTCAGCCCCATTATTAGTACTCATTTAATTTTGTGATTACTACTATGATGTATAGAGGAACATCGGGGATCTCAGCTACTCTAAATATAGCACTTATATAAAAAAGTGGCCCTGAAAATATTTTTTAAATGTTGGCAACTGTGCACTTAGGCACTGCCCAA
The DNA here is from genome assembly GCF_905171775.1 of Rana temporaria. Classification (NCBI taxonomy): domain Eukaryota; kingdom Metazoa; phylum Chordata; class Amphibia; order Anura; family Ranidae; genus Rana; species Rana temporaria. The sequence goes on from NC_053493.1 coordinate 228,478,701, forward strand.
GGGCCACCGTCCACTGGGTCAGTAGGGGGCCCCATGAGAGGCTCCTGGGATCCTGTGATAATAAAGCGGTAGTAAACTTTCCTGACATTACTACTTTTTAGAGGCCCTGGGGTAGGTTATGCCACAATGTACAAGTATGCACAGCATATTAGCACATTAGTGTACACTTCAATTTTCAGACTGAGCCTTCCAGTGCTGCGCTGTGATGAATCAGGCAGGGCCTGGACACTTCCATCTTCACCCGGTCTTCCTTCTGGGTTCTGTGCCTTTGGTCACTTGCCTTGGCTGGGCTGCGTTCATGTCATTCCCACGCATTTATTTATTATTTATTACACCCCATTCACACCTCCGCGACCAAAACGCCCGACGCCGGCCGCTCGTGCCGCTGGAGGGGAGAATTCCCATTGCTGTCTATGAGATGGTTCACATCTCATAGACGCCGTACACCTGCGGCATGAAAAAAAGTCCCGGACGCTTTTTTTCAGGCGGCATTGGCGTTCGGCCATACAAAGCAATAGGAAGGATTTGTAAAAAAAAAAAGTTACACTATTCGCGGCAAAATACGCCGCGTACGCGGCGTTACTTGTCGCGGAGGTGTGAATGCAGCCTAAAAGGCCCCACCAAAATCCTCAGCACCAGGCCCATGATGTTCTTAATCTGGCCCTGGCTAGAATCCTTAATTATTTTTCAGGAGTAGCATCTGCTGATGGGGGATTATCTTCTCATAGTTTCCTTCCAGCCAGGTCTTTTCTGGCTGGAAAGGAGGGAGTTGCTCCAAGAGATCAGAGTCCTATGCTGTGTGCTTTGCAGTCTATACCTCTGGTTTTATAGGTATGTTTATAACTCCCCTCCTGAAGACTCTGAAACGTTGATCTTTGAAATTTTGCAATTGCAAACAAGACATTAAAGCGGGGGTTCACCCTAAAACATCGATATACCGTTACATCCAGCATACTGCTGACATCGACAGTATGCTGGATTTTTTTTTTCCGCTGTACTTACCGTCTTATCATTGTTTTCACCCGGCTTCCAGGTCCTCGCTCCCCCGGGGAGAAGGCGTTCCTAAGACGAGGCATAGATGATTGACGTGTGGGTAAAGCGCATCACGCCTTCCCGAAAATATCCGACCTGGGACTCTGCACTTTATGACGGAAGCGTGACACGCTTTACCCGCACGTCAATCATCTATGCCTCGTCTTAGGAACCCCTATTCCCCGTGGGAGTCAGAACTCAGAGCCGGATGAAAACAACTATAAGACGGTAAGTACAGCAAAAAAAAAAATCAGCATACTGCAGATGTCAGCAGTATGCTGGATGTAATGGCATATAGTTGTTTTTCAGAGTGAACCTCCGCTTTAAGCATAGCAAATGTTTCAGTGACATCTGAAGAGCGGAGGTGGCAGTGGGCAGCCTCTTAAAGGGGACAATACAAGTGAAAAAAGGCAGTTCCATGTAACCAAGTCATTAGTACAAAAATAACAGTACATTATTCCACACAGTATAATCAAATAAACCGTTAATTAAAGATGAGCATTTAGAAAGTCAGTAAATGAACTATTCAATGAGAAAGTTACCAAACCCTAACTGAGCCCAAACGGTCTGATTGAGTACATGTTTTTTAAGTGGTTGCAGGGGTTTCATACTTTTTTTTTCTACTTACCTCATTGATATCAGCAAATTATTATTTATTTTATTATTTTTTTTATTATTTCATTCAGATTAAATAAAGTACCCTGAGGTGTGTCAAGGTTCTTCTTTTTCTTGTTATTATTTGCATTTTATATTCATTTGCATGCTGTTTCAGTTGCTTCATAGTCATCTTTTTTTTTTTTTTGCTAAGTGCCCGTCCACACTACCACGTCTTGGGATCCGACTTGTGTCACCCCTAGTCGACCCAAGTCACGCGACATGAGAAATTACATTAAAGTGTATGGGAGCCAGCTTAATGCACACTACTGAAGTCGCTCTGACTTCAGAATAGGTTCCTGTACTACTTCAAGGCGACTTCTAGGTGACTTGTACCCATTGGTTGGAAGTCGCCTCCAAAGTCGGATCAGTGTCTTAACTGAAGCAACTTTACAGGAAGAAAAAATATTTTCTCAGGCAAACCCCTCCCTCCCACAGAGCTGATTATTGTTTGATTGGCCACTGGCAAAGTTTCCTGTCCTTGAGGTGACTTGAGGTTGCCTCAAAGTTGCCTCACAAAGTCGTGCCAACTTTCATGTCGATGTAGTGTGAACCGGCACTAACACTGAGTTCCATAAGTTTTCTACTTTTTCTCTTTATACTGCAACCTTAACCTAAATTAATTTCCAAGGTCCGCTCTAAATTCTATCATTTCAATCAAGCGTTCAAAAGTTGGATGAGATTGTTTCTTGACAATTTATCTCAGCTTGATTAACAATTACTATCCAGATGTGTTAATATAAGCCTGACCTGACTTAATAATTCCTGACAGAACAACAGTGCTAAAATGTAATCCTTTTGTGATGCCTGTGTTATTTGTGTGTTAACCCTGTGTCCATGGATGTGAGGCCATGACTATACATTATGTAGGGGCTAATTTATTAAAGCTAACACATTTACACTGGAATTACTCCAATGTGCAAAATCCCAAAAGGGAACATCTCAAAATTTATCAAACTGCATGTGATAGGTGGAAATTTGCCAAGACCCCCAAGTGCAGATACACCCAATTTACCTGGACGTATTCTGTGTGAGGCATGTGAAATTGTTCCATTTCTTAAATCATTGCAGAAAAGGCAAAAATTATAGCTAAGCTAAGGCTATGTTGTGCTAGCAGTATATACTGTATACATTAATAGGTCTTTCCACAGACTTTTTCATACCAAGCTCAAACAGCATGACCAGCAGCCATGTCATATAAAGGCCTGCTGTTATGTATGTTTCCTTTGGTCAAACTATACTAGTTTGTTTTCTACTTTACTTCTATTTACTTTATGCCAATAAATGTAAGATTAAAGTGGATGTAAAACCGATTCATGAAATTTGAGCTGGGCACATATATCTGCAGTGTTTTGTTATCTCTCTTCAAAGAGCTATGTCCCTTAGCTCTTTCCGGAACCATTCTTCTGTTATCAGGCTGATAACTCCTGACAAATTCTCTGACACATCAGATAAAAGCAGCCTGACATTTCTGTCAGCGGAAATTGCCAAAATAGATTAGCAGGGAGCTGGCCCTGTTACAAAACACTTCTGAGGCCCCGTACACACGACCGAGTTTCTCGGCAGAATTCAGCCAGAAACTCAGTCGGAGCTGGATTCTGGCGAGAAACTCGGTCGTGTGTACACTTTTCAGCGAGGAAGCCGACGAGGAACTCGTCAGGCCGAAAAGAGAACATGTTCTCTATTTTCTCGTTAGTCAATGGGAAAAGTCGGCCCGCCGAGTTCCTCGGCGGCTTCCACACTGAACTCGGCGAGGAACTTGGCACGTCGAGTTCCTATATCATTATTCCAGAGACCTGTTCTGCCATCATACAAGTCCTGCAGAAGGACTATATTAAAGGGGTTGCAAAGGTACAATTTTTTTCCTAAATAGCTTCCTTTACCTTAGTGCAGTCCTCCTTCACTTACCTCATCGTTCGATTTTGCTTTTAAATGTCCTTATTTCTTCTGTGAAATCCTCACTTCCTGTTCTTCTGTCTGTAACTCCACACAGTAATACAAGGCTTTCTCCCTGGTGTGGTGTGTCATGCTCGCCCCCTCCCTTGGACTACAGGAGAGTCAGGACACCCACTAACACACAGCTCCTTTCTCTATCTGCAATGTAGAGAGTGTCCTGACTCGCCTGTAGTCCAAGGGAGGGGGCGAGCATGACACTCCACACCAGGGAGAAAGCCTTGCATTACTGTGTGGAGTTACAGACAGAAGAACAGGAAGTGAGGATATCTCAGACGAAATAAGGACATTTAAAAGCAAAATCGAAAGATGAGGTAAGTGAAGGAGGACTGCACTAAGGTAAAGGAAGCATTGTAGGAGAAAAAAAAACTGTACCTTTGCAACCCCTTTAAGATAAGTTTTCTATTTAACATCACATTCTATGTATTTAATGTCTTCTAATGTATTGTATTTCTTTTATCATTCCCTAATTACCATGATTGTAATATGCTGTGAATGTCCCCTTTGTCCTCATGCATGCTGTAAGCTTTTAATGCTCCTTTTGTGGCCTACATGTATATTTACCTTCACTAACCTCTCCAGCATGCTATCCTGGGCCCATACACACCTAGCCTAGTCACTTAACAATGTATTTTGTTAGCTCCATTGTAGTGCTTTAACCTCCCCCTAAAATGTGTACAAATGTTATTGTTGTCCTTAAATTCAAGCAGAGTGCCAGAGGCTTTTTTTGGGGGTCCCAGACTCATTTAGAACCATCCCCTTTAAAATCTGTACAAATGTTATTGTTGTCCTTAAATTCAGGCAGAGTGCCATAGGCTTTTTTGGGATCCCAAACTCATCTAGAACCCTCCTTTAATTTTTTTACAATGGCCCATCAGAGGGGGTGAGGAATCTGATACGTGGACCTTATATTTTTGTCTTTAAATACTCCTTAAGGGCGGAGCCGGCAGCCAGAGCGGATGGTCGCATGAGGTGAGAGCTCTGCTACAACGGTCGGAATAGAGCGGCTCACAGCGATCCTACTCACCCAGACTGACATCCACAGGCAGGGGAACCCCCGGTGAACTCAGCGGTCAGCATGTCCAAGCGTAAGGAGAGGGACAGACCGAAGAAATTAACAGATTTCTTCCTCCCAGCGGCCGTCCGCGATTCCCAAGATGGCGCCCTCGCTGAGAATGGAGCCTTGTCATCCCCAGCTAGAGGTCGTGGAAATCTGCCGCCATCCACGGGTGAGTCAGACCTCACACAACATCCACTCCTCTCCTCACCCTCCGACAGCCCTGTAAAGCAAAAATGGAGGGTTGTGGTGGAGGGGGAGAGGCAAGATGAGGCAGAAATAGAGGGGGAAGGCATGGAGGAATCTGAGTCCTATAGCCAGCAGCTAGATGCATTCCCCACATCAGGGCAGCCAATTTTAGATACTACCATGAAGGACGTGTTATTAACCCTGCGAGGTGCAATCCAGCAGGACTTGGCTGCATTCATGCACAGTACAAAATCTGATATGTCAGCTTTCAGCAGCAGAGTGGGATATGTGAAGAAAAAAATTAAGGAATTCACTCTAGCTCATAATGAACTGGTAGATGCTCATTTCGACGTGGAAGATCAGATCAAAGCTATGCGCATCAAAATGGCGGACATGGAAGACAGAGCATGCAGGAATAATATCAAATTTAGAAGGATCCCGGAATCAATCAAACCAGCAGAGCTTACAGCATACCTCCAAAAGCTAATGACGACAGCTCTTCCCTCCCTGTGGCCCGCTGATGTAATTATAGACAGGGCGCATAGACTGTCAAAACCGTCATATCTATCAGATCAAATCCCTAGGGATGTTATCGCCAGGATTCACTTTCATCATGTGAAAGACCAGCTGATGTGATTCGCTAGACAGCAACCTACTCTGCCGGATCCATTTGCTGGAATAGCGTTGTATGCTGACCTGTCGCAGGCCATGCTGGCAGCGAGGCACAACTTGGTCCCCATTACTAAAATATTGCGCAACCACAAAATCCTTTATAAATGGGGATTTCCTGCCAAATTGCTTCTAGACCTGCATAACAAATCACACATTGTTACCTCGTTGGAGAAAGGTATGTAGCTACTGCGAAAATGGCGTCTATTACCTGCGGCCGGAGAGTCAACAGCTGACCCTGAACCTCTTCAGGATAAACGCAACAACAACCGCCAGAGCAGGAGAGGGAGATGAACGTTTTTCTACTACTCAAATACCTCTTTCTGATGGTAACACTTATGAGTCAGTCCCCTCTTGGGTTTGTTTTTGCCTGGGTTTTCCCTTTGTAATTACTCTATCAGACGTAGGATATTTGCCCGACTGTTGCTCGGCTGAACTTGTGTCGTATTTACCCCCTACCTGAAGTACAGGATGACACCTGTATCCTCCCCTTTGCAATGGTTATTGCACAAAAGTTCCCAGCTACAACACGGCTTGGTTTGTTTTTTTAATTTTGTTTTATTATTTTTCTTTCTTGTTCCTGTTTTTTTTTGTTTCGGATCTTACTATGGATGTGGACAAAGGAGTGCAGCGCTCTGATACAATCAAAATAAATGTGACAATGAAGTCAGAAAAATGGTTTTTGCATAAACAAAATAAATGAAAAATGCACATGAAAAGGAAAAAAATACGTCAAACAATATACATATAAAGTCCAAATGGTGCCACGTGATGAGTGAATATCATATAGTCCAAAGACCAATCAACTCAAACCGGAATTGAGTGATTTAAAACAATAACTTTCAGTGATGAAGCGAATGTGAATGGAGTTAGAATTCCAAATAAAGAAAGAAATCCCACCACCGGTATAGATGCAGGCTTACCAGAATGAATGGACTCTGTGAAAATTACTTTTCCATAGTCGATCGGGCTTGATAAGTGTTTGAACACTAGGTATGAAGTCTCTGCAGGATGGGAATATGGGTGGATGGATGTGAAGCGAAATTCCTGGAACATGGAACCAGACTGGAGAACCTCTCACTCAGGAATTGCAGGAGATAAACATCCGTGTTTACAGATCCCACATGAATGTAAAAAAGAGAAGGGGGGACGCCATAGTGTGACACCGTAAAAATCAATCAAAATGTAATAAAAAATTTGCACTTACATATCGGTAAGGAATACAGCGCATATCAGAAAAACGATGGCAACAATGAGGTCATCCCTGATGCATTTCGTGTCAACACACGTTTTCAAAGGGGTATCCCTCTCTTGTGGCCAGCAATAATATTTATACAAAACAATGCAACTCACCATCTGGGAGGAGGCAATTAGCTTACTCACATTAGCACCTGCGTCTAATAGCATCATTGTGTGTGCTCCAAGTGTCATGGGTGTGGCTGCCCCACAGATCTTACTATGGAGCAATTGTCTTTATAATTGCAAACAGAGCACGTGCAATGTTAGTTCCTACCACTGGATGGCAGCATTTAGCATTTCATTTCTAACATGAATCTGAAAGTTATGTCACACAATGTGAGGGGGTTGAATAGCCCCTATAAACGCCGGGGCGATTTGGAAATCAGCTTTGGACTTGAACTGTGACATCCTTTGTGTACAAGAGACACATTTTTCTAGCACTAAAGCTCCCAAGTGCATGCACGGCAAATTTCCTACTGTATTTACAGCTAATGACATATCAAAAAAGAACGGTGTGTTAATAGCCGTCAGGGACACAGTAACCTTTTTTTTGTTACAGGAGCATATTGATCCGAAAGGACGCTTTATTATTTTGGTAGCAGACATTGATCATATTGTCTACACGTTGGTAAATATCTATACACCTAATGTTAAACCCTTTGGCCCGGATTCAGAAAGAATTGACGTTGGCGTATCTATTGATACGCCGCGTAAATTCTAGGATGTGCCGGCGTATCTTCTTTCTGTATTCAGAAAGCAAGATACGCCGAAATTTGGCTAAGATACGACTGACATAACACCGTAGTATCTGAATTGCATATTTACGCTGGCCGCTAGGTGGCGCTTCCGGAGATTTACGCGTAGAATATGTAAATTAGGTAGATACGCAGATTCAGAAACGTACGTCTGCCCGGCGCATTTTTTTACGTTGTTTACACAAGGCTTTTTCCGGCGTAAAGTTACCCCTGCTATATGAGGCATAGCCAATGTTAAGTATGGACGTCGGGCCCGCACAAAGTTACGCCGGGCTTTCTGAATCCAGGCCTTAAAGTTTATTCGCAAAGTAGTCTCACTTGCCAAATCAATGCAAAAAGGAAGATTGATAATTTGTGGGGATTTCAACATGGTTATGAATGATGAACTTGATTCCTCCTCGGTGACTCTCAGGAAAAGGCCTTCTTTAGGACCATGGTGCCATGAGGAAAGGCTCTATGATCTGTGGCATTGCCTTGAAACCACCGAGTGGGACTATTTGTATTACTCTATGGTACACGATAGTTACTCTAGAATTGATTTTCTTTCTTACAGATATGATTACTTTGCAAAATGTATGCAAAGATGAAATTCATAACATAACTTGGTCGGACCACGCACCTGTGACCGTTGAGGTTATGAATGATAGCAAAATTTCCCACAGGCCATTATGGTGTAACAATACTTTTCTTCTGTCTCATCCCCGTATTAGGGAAGAGATTGAGGAGAAGCTCATAGACTATTTTAGGACCAATGAAAATGGTGAGTGCTCATCTACTACGATCTGGTGTGCGCACAAAGCATTCGCTAGAGGTGCGCTCATTCAGATCGCAGCTAGGGAAAAAAAGAAAAAGGTTCAGTGATTATTACGATTACACAAATCCATTGCTGAACTAGAAGCCCAACATAAAGACCCCAGTACTACATCCCCTGTTATTATAAATCGCTTTAACAATTGTCGCAAGGATTTAAAACAGGAACTTAAAGCAGACTATGATCTTTACTTTAAAAGACTGAAACTTTCCTATTATTCCCAAAATAATAAAACCAGTAAGCTTCTTGCTTCCCAAATTAAGAAGAGACAAGCTAAAGCCAATCTCAACCATATAAAACACCATAGCTCGAATACTATGTTCCACAATCCCAAGGATATAGCGAATGCTTTCAGGGACTATTACGAATCCCTATACAATCTGGATAAGGACCCCCTTACCCATCAACCCACAGATTTAGAAATTGACTGTTTTCTACAGAAAGTCCACCTGCCTGTAGTAGACTCAGCCTCCCTTCAAGCTATAAACTCACCTATCACCAGTGCCGAAATAGAAAAAGTCATACAATCCCTCCCGATGCATAAGTCTCCAGGAGCAGATGGGTTCTCTGTGGAGTACTATAAATCGCTCTCTTCCCTCCTTGCACCTAAACTAGTGGATGTTTTTAACACTGCAGCGAAAGTGGGCTCCTTTCCTAGGGAAATGCTCCAAGCAATCATTGTTACACTGCCTAAATCTGGAAAGGATAGTAACTATCCTCAAAACTTTAGACCAATATCATTACTGAGCTTAGACTTAAAAATATATGCGAAGATCATAGCCAATAAACTAATGGAAATTACCCCATCACTTATGTATCTAGATCAGGTGGGTTTCGTAAAGGGTAGGCAGGCACCAGATGGGACCAGATGGATGCTAAATCTCCTGCGCCTTGCTGAAATCAACAAGGTACCTAGTATATTTCTTGCCTTAGATGCCGAAAAAGGCTTTTGATAGGGTGCATTGGGGTTACCTATCAAAGATGCTGCACAAATGTGGTGTTTCTGGCATGATCCATTAAGCTATCATGTCCTTATATTCAAATCCTACAGCCCAGGTCTACACGTCTGGTCTCCTCTCTGATCCATTCCAGCTGTCCAATGGTACACGTCAAGGATGTCCCCGATAATCTTCTCTCTTGTCATTGAGCCACTGGCACAATGCATTAGGTCCAATGAGAATATTCAAGGTATCAACATAGGCCATGAAAGCCACAAAATAGGGCTTTTTGCTGATGATATCATCTTGACGATATCTAACCTCGAACCCTCCATAAGAGAAATAAAAGAAGTATTGCACCAATTTGGTCAAGTTTCCTTCTATAAAGTAAACAAGGACAAATGCTTCTCTTTAGTACTCAATCTAGCTATGAAGACACAAGATATGGTAAAAGAGATTTCCCCTGTAACTGGAACCCCCCATCGATTGTTTATCTTGGGGTGTGGCTCACCTCCTCCTCCGCTACATTATACTCGAGCAACTACCCTCCGCTACTGGCTAAGATTGTAGAAGAGATGAATCATATTAGCAAATTGCAGTTAACATGGATGGGGAGGATAGCCGCATACCAAATGCAAATATTGCCCAAACTACTGTACCACTTCCGAACATTGCCGATCCCTATCCCCCAAAGCTTCTTTACACAATTGGCAACAAATCTGAGGAAATTTATTTGGGCGGGGAAAAAAGCTGGAATAGCGTTGTCTCAATTGTACAAACCCAAACTCTTAGGTGGTGTAGGCCTTCCAAACGCACATACCTACTACCAAGCGGCTATTTTTGATCAGGCTCAATACTGGTTCTCATTCCAATCGGACAATAAGTGGTCAGGTATAGAGCACACAATTACCCCGGGACATGATCTCCCAGCATTAGCAATAGCTGCGGGTCTACATCATAACCCTACTGCACCTTCTTATCCCACAATACAGGCAACATTGACGGCATGGTCATCACTGACTAATCAAAAGTTTAGTAATGTACCGATGCACAGAATAAAAATTCCACTAGCGGCGTATGAATTTCTCATCACAGACCTGGGGAACATTTCTCTACACTCCATCTAGATGGGCAGGTAGCGCGGAACAATTATCAATTACTGCAACTAACGCATTATAACAAAGCCAACCCCCCTAAATCGTTAGAAATCCCCCAAATTCTGTGGAACCACCTTCTAAATAGACAGCAAAAAAGGCAAAATGGAATATCTTTGTTCTATAAATTTTCTACCCCCTGTACTTGAAAACCAAGTTACCTAATATGATTAAATGGGAGCAGGAATTAAAAGTGGAATACCCAATTCACCAATGGCTCTTAGCTGTAAAATCCAAGCTAAATCCTCGGCATGCGTGGATTACTGGGAAAATTTGCAGTAGATATTACATAGGTGGTACCTTACCCCCAAGCAGAATACGTAAGATGATTGCAGGTATTCCACCCACTTGTTGGCGGAATTGTAATTCCAGTGGCAATCTTCTGCACATGCTGTGGAGCTGTGAGGTAATAGAATCTTTTTGGGAAAATGTAGCCCTTACTGTCTAAAAAGTATCATCTGCCAATATTGAGATGAACCCGGCCCTTTCCCTTCTAAGTATAGGTATAGAAAATTACCCTCCGTTAGCTAGGAAAGTTGTGATTCATATCTTAACTGCAGCACGCATAACGCTGGTAAAAGAATGGCGCTCTCTATTACCTCCAAAAATCGAAGTAGTAATCTCTAGGGTAAACGCTCACTACTCTATGGAAAAAATTCTAGCGTATAAAGAAAGAAGGGCCCATGTCTTCCACAAACACTGGGAGATTTGGGAAATTGTCACCTGTGACGAGTGACCAAGCCTTTTAGGGCTCATGCTATACTGAAACTTTGATTAAACAACCAGCCATTTAGTGATAGGAACTAATAGTAGATGTGACTACTTAGGATGATATACATAGTCACTTCGCACAACATGTCTATGCCATAGGTGTCATGAGCTGCTCTATTATGATGCTATTCAGATAATATCATTGTTTATTCTTATTGGTAACATTTTCTTCAATGTTGGGTATACCTTTGTGTCTTAGTACCTGGGATCCTCATTAAAATCTCAGGAGAGCTACCCTATATTAGAAAGCAGCAATAGCCTACTCACAATTTGTACCCAATTGTGGTGACTGGCTCTACCTCTGATTGAGGTCTATGGCTATTAGTTTAAGGGTAACTTAAATAAGCGAATGTCATTGTAGAAGATAGCTTACTGTTTGTCAATTATTTTATTACTTTGTTTTTCTTCTGTCATAAGATGTACAATTTTACGCTGATGGAAACTATTTCCTTCCTATTGTACTGTTTTTTTTTTTATCAATAAAAAATCTATGGTTAAAAAAAAAAAAAAAATACTCCTTAAAATAAATGTTATACTGATGTTGACCAAGAATGTTTGTGTCTAATCTGCTTGCAATGTTATGTGCACAAGTATTTTTTTTTCTGGTTTGACTCCACAGTTTCCTACAATGCCACAGGAATGGCAGACTGTGGCTTCCCAATTTGCTGAGTGGTGGGACTTTCCCAACTGCGGAGGGGCAATCGATGGGAAACATGTCCACATCGTCCCACCACCCCATTCGGGGTCATACTATTTTAATTATAAGGGGTTCAATAGTATTGTGTTGATGGCGGTGCTGTCGGCGACATATGAGTTTTTTATGTGGATGTGGGGAAGAATGGCTAGATCAGCTGGTCAGATGGTGGAGTTTTTGCACAGATTAAGTTTTCCAGACATCTCCAGAGTGGTGGCTTGGTCTTGCCACCAGCTGAGAATAATGTGGAAGGACTCCTGTTTTGTTACTGATGAAGTGTTTGATCTGGGTGATCACCTGATGAGGCCATTCCCCCAGAGGACCCTCATCCCGGAGAAGAGGGTTTTTAATTACCAGCTGGCCAGAGCCAGAAGAGTCATGGAGAATGCCTTTGGGAAAATGGTCAGCCGGTCGCACCTATTTCTTACGGCAATTAACATGGCGGAGTATAAACTGAACCACATAGTGCTTTTGTGCTTCATACTTCACAACTTTTTAAGTATTAATGCTCCAAATAATGTGGCCTCAGTTGGGCCTGAGGCCGGACTTCATAAAAATACCCCGACGGCCCTTGAAGCTGGTCGTCCTGGCTTGCCCCCCAAAGCGCCCGTGAAGTGCGGCAAAAATATGTTAAATATTTTATGGGTAGGGTGGCCATTGCTATGCTGGCAAATTTGTGAATGTTTTATAAAATAAATTATTTTGATCTGATAAAATTTTGAATTTGATTTATTGCTTGTGTTTATTTTAGCTGTCTCCTAGGTTCTCCTAGTGCACTTGTAGTGCCAAGTGGATTTTCAATTATTAAATAACCCCTATTGTCACTGTAAACACCAACTTAATACAAAAACTGGCATTAAAAGAAGAAGCCACACATTGTTGAGTAGAAAATATTTTACTTTGTGCACATTCACATGTGTGTTTTAATAAAATTTAACACCAAAAAAACATCTTTGTTTAATAAATTATTTTGACTTTTTTTTTTTTAAACGGCATGTTTCAAGCCATAACATACACAACTCTGGAATTTACAAAGTTCAATGTAGAAAAACTGAAGGCAATATCAGATAACAATGGGTTGGTCTTGCCTTAATCAGATGGGGTGATGTCACCCCTATAAAAGCCAAATTTGAAAGATGCACACAAATTGTAAGTCAAAATGGGGATTTACCTCCTGATCCCATGCCAAATGTCAACATGTGCTATCTCCCATCATGGGGGATCAATGGACATGTTTTGGGGGTGCAACCCCTTCCTCTCACTACTTGAGTTGCAAGGAAGGGGTTGCACCCACAAAACGTGTACATTGATATCCCCTGATGGCAGATAGCACATGTTGACACACAGGAGGTTATTTACCAAACGCAAATCCACTTTGCACTACAAGTGCAAAGTGCACTTGAAATTGCACTGAAAGTGCGCTTGGAAGTGCAGTCTCTTTAGATCCGAGGGGGACATGCAAGGAAGATAAAAAAAAACTGGAACCATTACTCTGTGGAAAAACAATTGATGAGATTAAAGAAGGGATTCTCACACACACCACTGACTGTCCTAAATTGGTGCCTGTCACTCCCCTGCCTTAGCTAAACACTCTACTATTGCTGCCACTTGACAGCTATATGCCAAATCCTACCTATGATATTTCAGCATTTCTTTTGTTCCCCATTTCTCCTGGCCGAGAGGATGCGTCCTTTGGAAAACTATGCCATGAGTTGAAATACAATGCCCATCATTATATATTTGCCCATAAGTGTTGCATGCCACTGAAAATGTCCTCAGTAGCAATCTGCTTCTATCTAGTCCCCCAGAAAATTATTCAACTCTTCCAATTGTTTAAATCCATGCCTGAGGTGAGTCAATTTGCAAGAGATATGATGCCCTGTGAACAAAAGTGTCGAGGTACTGGATCACAATACCACACTCTGTCTTAAGTGTACCATTCGCTTCTGCAGGAATTATTGCAGACAACCCGTCCTTTCTTGGATCAATGGAAGTCAGATCTTCAAATCACACTGACACCAGGAGAATGCTCTAACCTAGGCTATCCCATAAGTCTTCCATCAGCAATAAATATCAAGAGACAGACTATAAAATTGTTATGAGTTGGTATCGTACCCCCTCCAAATTACATGCTATATACCCCACTATTCCCGCAACTTGCTGTAGATGTGGAGAAACATCTGAAATGTATCCCAATATTTTCTAGTATTGTCTGGTCATCCAGCCCTTTTGGACGCTTGTCCACAATATTCCCCAAAAAGTTACTGATGGATAGTTCCTGACTCGCCCACATATTTTCTTCTACTTCACAATAAAATTCCTACAAAAAATTGATACAAAAGATCAGTCATTTGCCACATAACCAATGCTGTTTGCTTGTGTATCCCAGCAAACTCTCACCTAACTATACAACAATGGTTCCATAGATTGCAGGACATTGGATGCATGGAAGAATTACAACGCTCATTGAGGGGAAGGGAAGAGCAATGTAAAAAAAGTGTTTTATGGGAACAAATATTGTTTTTCAGAGGAATTTAACCACTTCAGATCCGCTCTATTGACAAAAGACGTCTGCAGCGCGGACCTGAAGTGCCGGGTGGATGTCTTTGGACGTCATTTGTTTTCCGGCTCCCTGCGCGTCCCCGCGAGCGCGCATCAGGGAAAAACTGTGATGGCCGTGTCCCTTGGACACAGCCAATCACAGATCGTGCTGAATGGCCAATCGAATAGGCCATTCAGCACTCGATCTCTGTAACGCCATCAGCGTTATTCCACACAGAGCGAGCGCAGCTGTACCTCTCTCAAACAGCTGCGCTCCATTCAGTAAGACGTCCGCGTCACTTCCGGTGAGGCGCTTGGCTCCCTTCACCCCCGGGCTATTTAAACCCCCAGGTTCGGCGGCAGGGTGTTCGGTAATTCTAGTTGGACGCCTGCCGCCACCTGAGACCCGGAACCGCTATTGTGGAGCCTCTCCTACCTGGACCCTCTAGGCACAGCAGCCTTGCCTCCAGCCCTGCACCTGGAAACAGCTCCACGGCACTCTTCCTCTTCCCCTCTGCTTGACCCAGACCACAAGCTGAACCAGCACCTCAAACCTGTTCCTTGCTACCTGGACATCAGAGATACCATCCACCTGGAAACGTTCTCCTGCTGTTACAACTCAAACCGCAAGTACCCGGTCTGACATATTGCAAATCTTATTGTGTATAGTCATCGCTGTACTTAGAAGGGACTGTGTTCTCTGATGGTCCTGTCTGTGCCAACGGTTCCTGTGTTCCTGTGGTTGTCTTCAGCCTACAAGACTGACCCCGGCTTCTGACCCTTTTGGCTTATGTACCCTGGAATGCTGCTGTCTCCTGCCCTTTGACCCCGGCCTGTACTTTCGGATTTTCCCTGCCTTCTCCAGCCCTTGACCCACGGCTTGTGCCCTGGACTTGTCTTTGGTTCCTGTCTGCAAACCCTGAACTTTCTGTCAGTAGTTACCTGACTCTCTCTGGAATCCTGAACCACGGCTATACTTGACTATCCTTGGCTAATCCCTATCTAGCCCCCGTGCACAGACTCACAGCCCAGGTAGTGTCTTACCTTATTACCGTGGGCTGTGTGTACCTGCAAGGGTGAGCTTACAAATCTGCAAAATGGACTCCACTCAAGGTAAGCCCTTACAATCTTGCCGTCCAATGAGAGATGATCTCAAATGTAAACATATGAGATCATCTCTCATCGCCGGCTTTCTCTCCTCACACACAGACAGCGTGTGAGGAGAGAGAGATCGATATTGGTTTACAGTGAAAGTAGTGAGTGTAAAAAAAAAATACAGTTAAAACAGTGCCCACAGTCCCTGCCAGTGCCACCTGCCAGTGCCATCAGCCAGTGCCACCTGCCAGTGCATTCTCATCAGTGCCACCTGCCCCTGCCATCAGTGCCACCTGCCCCTGCCATCAGTGCCACCTGCCCCCTGCAATCAGTGCCACCTGCCCCCTGCTTGCGCCATCTGCCATCAGTGCTGTAATGGTCACCACCGTTTACGACCTTCCATCCCATCTAAGACAGCTTATCGACACTCCAACCAACAGGCAGACCCGATCCATTCCATAAGAATTCCCTCAATAACGAGACTGACAAGCTCTGTTACTGCGTCCAAATATGAACTAACTTTTAATGGCTTCTTAGCTTGTTTCTATGCAGTACAACAGGTCACAGAATTTACAGGAACAATCAAACTTCCCCCCCCTCATCACACCATGGGGGCTTCAATCACACTCTTTTACATAATGATATTCAGAGTTAATTATCCCCTAGACGTTGCGTCTCCGACAATAAGTCATTCATCTGCCCAATCCACATTGCACAGAGGTCTGACTTTTAGGCCGGGTACACACGAACAAACATGTACGGTGAAAGCGGTCCGTCAGACCGTTTTCACCGTACATGTCTGCCAGAGGGCTTCTCTACGATGGTTGTACACACCATCGTACAGAAGTCCGCGCGTAAACAATACGCGGGGCGTGTCCGCGTCGTCGCCGCGACGATGACGCGGCGATGACGTGGGCGGGCCTGCCATTTAAAGGCTTCCACGCATGCGTCAAAGTCATTCGACGCATGCGAGGGACGGCGGGCGCCTGGACATGTACGGTAGGTCTGTACTGACGACCGTACATGTCCGAGCGGGCAGGATTCCAGCGGACGGTTTTAAAACACGTCCAGGAATATTTGCCCGCTGGGAAAAGGCCCGGCGGGCAAATGTTTGCTGGAATTCGGCCCGCTCGCGCCCACACACGACCAAACATGTATGCTGAAACTGGCCCGCGGACCAGTTTCAGCATACATGTTTGGTCGTGTGTACGGGGCCTTAGAGTCACAACACATCTATCATCAATAGCACACAAAGCAGCATCACACAATGAAAAGTCTTCCAGGCCTGACTCAATTATCATGTCACTAGTCAGGGCTAATCATAGAATGAGTCACTATTGACTGGTTGGGCCAACATTCTGCAGTATCTCAAAATCCTGCAATACGAACTATCAGTGATGTCCTATCTCATGTAATACATGAATTATGATTCACTTGCCACCCCATGCCCAAACGGCACAGGGTGGACTCAGACCCAAGAGTTATCAGTGACGCTGACACAGGAGTATCCCCCATCCTCACAAAGTCTCTGGGTGTCCCGGGTTTTCCGTTGCAAGTGCAATCTGCAATCAGTGCAATCTGCCATCAGTGCCATCTGCCATCAGTGCCCGTGCCATCTGCCATCAGTGCCATCTGCCCGTGCCATCTGCCCGTGCCATCTGCCCGTGCTACCTGCCATCAGTGCTACCTGCCATCAGTGCCATCTGCCCGTGCCATCTGCCTGTGCCATCTGTCAGTATCATCAGTGCCAACAATGGCTAAAAGATAATTTTCAGCCGAGGAGGCGTACGAAATTCTTGCGTCCAACATGAGCAACGGGGATCTCTGCGATTCGGATTCCCCTGCAAATTCAGACAACGAATCTGACGTTAACTACGAGCCGATAGTTAGCAGTGGACCAGAGACATCCGAGGAGGAGGAGGAAGAGGAAGGGGAAGGGGAAGAAGAAGAGGGTCCACCCGCCAGACGAAGGTGTATTGCTAAGGAGGCAGTGCCATCCACCAGCACCGCTGTGCCATCCACCAGAACCGCTGTGCCATCCACCAGAACCGCTGTACCATCCACCAGAACCGCAATACCTCGGCAAGCAAGGTCACGTACCAGTAGGTCCCATGCCAGCCTTCCCTATTCCCTTCAGAGCCCCTTGTGGCTTTCTCCAAATTCAGGAGAAGCCAACATTCCCCCTTTCACTGCCCAGCCAGGAGTCCAGGTGGACACAGAAAATTTTGCCCCGATTGACTTTTTCAATCTAACTTTTACTGAGGACATGCTTGCCTCAATTGTGGCCCAGTCCAATCTTTATGCCGAACAATTCATATGCAGTAACCCCACGTCCTATTATGCCCGTCCCTTTGAGTGGAGAGCCATAACAGTGGAGGAATTTAAAAAAAAATTGGGCCTCGTATTCTGTATGGGACTAAACCATAAAAACCAAGTACGTTCATATTGGTCAAACCACCCCATTTACCACATGCCCATCTTTTCCTCAAAAATGCCCAGGTCCAGATATCAAATTATCATGAGATTCCTACACTACAATGATAATACCCAGTGCCCTCCCCGAGATGACCCAAATTTTGATAAACTTTATAAAATTCGGCCACTACTTGATTATTTTTCTGAAATTTTCCCCCAGTTGTTTACCCCGGACCAACATATATGTGTGGATGAATCCCTTATAAAATTTTCTGGCAGGCTCGGCATAAAACAATTTATTCCCTCCAAAAGGGCCCACTATGGGGTGAAGCTCTATAAATTGTGTGACTGAGCCACAGTATATACGTATGCCTTCAATGTATACGAAGGAAAGGACAGCCAGCTACACCCCCCTAATTAACAAGACTACATAGGAACCAGCGGGAAAATTGTTTGGGAACTCCTAAACCCACTCATGGAGAAAGGATACCACTTGTATGTGGACAATTTTTATACAAGTTTGCCCCTGTTCGGAAACCTTTTCAGAAAAAACACCCCAGTATGCGGCACCGTACGGTCGAACCGGAAGGGCTTTCCTCAAAGCCTTGTCACCAAAAATTAAGAAAAGGGGAGACAGAGAGTTTACGCAATGAGGAAGTTCTGGCCGTGAAATGGAGGGACAAAAGGGATGTGTTGTCGATTTGAATGACCAGATGCTGGAACACTACCTTTCCACAAGAAGATCATACCAGTGGTACAAGAAAGTTTCAATTTACTTATTTAATTTGGCCACGTACAATACTTATGTGATATATCGGAAATCCACTCCAAGACCCAAATCCTACCTTTTCTACCAGGAGGAAATCACCACTGCCCTTTTATACCCCAGCAACCCACCAGCAAACATTCGATCCGATGTGTTTAGCCGACTCTACGAGCGCCACTTTCCAGATAAAATCCCTCTCAGACCAACAGGCCAAAAATGCCAAAAAAGATGCCGGGTGTGCTCCAAAGAAGGAGTGAGAAGAGACACCACTTTTTATTGTCCCCAATGCCCTTCCCAACCAGGCCTCTGCGTAGTTGGCTGTTTCAGCCGTTACCATACCTTTCTAAATTATTAGTCACTTCCTGCCATTTACCTTCACACCCCTTATGCCTCTGCTTATGACCCTGGACTGTTATTTGACCACGCTTATGCCTACCAATTCTGTTTATACCTCTGCCTGATCTGGAACTGAGCCTGGACTGTTATTTGACCACGCTTATGCCTACCGATTCTGTTTATACCTCTGCCTGATCTGGAACTGACCTTGAACTGTTTGACCATTCTTTTTGCCTGCCTCTTGAACTGATCTTTTACCCCCCCAGTGGACTAGTGGGATTCATAGCACAGGGGTCTCACATATGTATACTACCAGGACCAATATTTTGGCACTGCTGACAATCTCTGCCTGCACTGACCCTGGACTGTATATGGACAGTATCCCTGCCTGCTGCCTGTACTGACTATGGACAATATCCCTGCCTGTTGCCTGGACAATTGCGTTTGCTTTTGCTGACCAAGTCCCTGCCTGCTGCCTGGACCAGTGCTATCGTCCTGTGGACAACTGCGCTACTAAAACCACAGGTACATTTTTTGTTTACCCTTTGCTTAGCATAATGTATTTTGGGGTGTAATTACTGGTATGTGCATGCTATGTGTCCCTAGAACACCTGTTGGTGTTCCTTGCATATTGGGCCTCTGTATGTGGCCAGGCTGTGAAAAAGTCCCACACATGTAGTATCACCATACTCAGGAGGAGTAGCAGAATGTATTTTGGTGTGTTATTTTTGCTATGTACATGTGGTGTGTTGGCAATATCTTATAAATGGACAACTTTACATAAAAAAATAGCGTTTTCATTTTTTTTCCACATTTTCCAAAAACTTCTGGAAAAAAATGAATCGTTCAAAAGACTCATTATGCCTCATAGATTATACGTTGGGGCGTTAGCTTTCCAAAATGGGGTCACTTTGTGGGCGTTTCCATTGTCCTGGTGCTCCAGGGCCTTCACAAGTGTAATAGGTAGTCAACAAGTTAGATGTGTAATTTATGCTCCTAGAACACCTGATGGTGCCCCCTGCATATTGGGCCTCTGTATGTGGCCAGGCTGTGAAAAAGTCCCACACATGTGGTATCGCCATACCCAGGAGGAAAAGCAGAATGTATTTTGGGGTGTAATTTTTGGTATGTACATGTGGTGTGTTGGCAATATCTTATAAATGGACAACTTTACATAAAAAAATTGTGTTCATTTTTTTTCCACATTTTCCAAAAACTTCTGGAAAAAAATGAATCGTTCAAAAGACTCATTATGCCTCATAGATTATACGTTGGGGCGTTAGCTTTCCAAAATGGGGTCACTTTGTGGGTGTTTCCATTGTCCTGGTGCTCCAGGGCCTTCACAAGTGTAATAGGTAGTCAACAAGTTAGATGTGTAATTTATGCTTCTAGAACACCTGATGGTGCTTCCTGCATATTGGGCCTCTGTATGTGGCCAGGCTGTGAAAAAGTCCCACACATGTGGTATCGCCATACTCAGGAGTAGCAGAATGTATTTTCGGGTGTCATTTGTGGTATACGCATGTCATGTGAGAGAAATAACCTATTACAATGACAATTTTGTGAGGGGGAAAAAAATAAAAAAAATATTCATTTTGAAAAGAATTGTGGGAAAAATTACAACATCAAAAACGTCATCATGCATCTTACTAAATACCTTGGAATGTCTAATTTCTAAAAAGGGGTCATTTGGGGGGTATTTGTACTTTCCTGGCGTGTTCGGGTCGCAAGAAATTAGATAGGGCACCGGTACAACAGGTGTGATAATTTTTTTATGATTTGCACCATAGCTTGTAGACTCTCTAACTTTCAAAAAGAGCAAATAATATCCACTAATTTGGGTTATTTTTACCAAAGATATGTAGCAGTATAAATTGTGGCCAAAATTTATGAAGAAAAATTAATAATTTGCTAAATTTTATCGCATAAACTAAGAAAAATTCGTTTTTTTTTCAAAAATTTTCGTCTTTTTTCATTTATAGCGCAAAAAATAAAAAGTCCAGAGGTGATCAAATACCACCAAAAGAAAGCTCTGTTTGTATGAAAAAAAAGGACAAAAAAATCATTTGGGTACAATGTTGTACGACTGAGTAATTGAAATTCAAAGTGTGAGAGTGCTGAAAGCTGAAAATTGGTCCGGGAACGAAGGGGGTTTAAGTGCCCAGTAAGCAAGTGGTTAAATGCATCTTCTCCAAACTCTTCTTTTACATCTGTTGGTCCCTGCCTTCCTTGGAATTTTACAGTTCTCTTACCCAGCACACATTTTTTCTTTCTTTTCCTAAGGCCCCGTACACACGGTCGGACAAAACCGATGAGAATGGTCCGACGGACCGTTTTCATCAGTTCACTTCTGAAGTGGCTGTACGGCCTGATATGTGTACACACCGTCAGTCCAAAATCCGATCGGGTCAGAACGCGGTGACGTCAAACACACGACGTGCTGAATAAAACGAAGTTTAATGCTTCCAAGCATGCGTTGACTTGATTCTGAGCATGCGCGGGTTTTGATTTGATGCTTTTCTGTACTAACCATCGGTTTGGTCTGATCGGGCAGCGGTCCATAGGTTCGGTTTTGAAGCATGTTTTAAAATTTTGGACCGAAGTAAAACAGACCGATAGCCTATACACACGGTTGGTTTGGTCTGATGAAAATGAACTTCGGTTCATTCTCATCGGACCAAACCGACCGTGTGTACGGGGCCTCATAGTTTTACTTTTTTAGATAATTTCTTTATTTTCCTAATTTCTCAACTTTTCTCTCTTCATAGTCAGATGCATGAACACTAGGGATGAGCTGAACTATCCCCCCCCCCCGTTCGGTTTCGCTCCAAAACCTTCTAACGGACCGAACTTTCGCGCGAACATTTAGAACCCCATTGACGTCAATGGGACTCGAACGTTCGAATTCAAAAGTGCTAATTTTAAAGCCTAATATGCAAGTTATTGTCGGAAAACGGGTCTTGCCCCAGGGAACATGTATCAATGGGAAAAAAAGTCTTAAATTGTCCTTTTTTCTGGAGCAGTGATTTTAATAATGCTTAAAGTAAAAAAAAAAAATTGAGAAATTATTTTAAATATCGTACCTGCTGGGTGTTACTATAAGAAAAAAGTAATTTAAAACTGCTTGTGGCTTTAATGTAATGTCTGCAATATGGATGAAAATCATTGAGAAAAATATCATGGGTTTCCCCGCCCTCCCCCCAGGTCATTACAAGCCCCTTTGGCCCTATATACTTTTAACAGCAGTATACAGGTGGTGCAAACAAGACAGGGACTGTAGGTTTGTTGTTAAGTAGAATCTGTTTGTAATTTTCAACTGGTACTTTTTTAAAGTGTAGCTCCAGCCAAAAAATCTTTTTTTTTAAGCTTTTTGGAAAACATAGAGAGGGGTTATCACCCCTGTAACATTTGTTTTTCTGTCTGTGTGCATCTGTTCAAAAGATTGCACCTCACTTTCTGTCCCTTTTGACAAATGGTTTTTTGAAAATTTGGGTTTGTTGGTGCCCCTCGGCCTCCTGACTGTGTTTTTAAAGGTTCAACTTCACATCTATGCGATGCATCAGAGTATGTGCCTTGCTGCAGAACAGCCTATTAATTTGAGAATGAACTGCCTGCCACCCCTCAATAGCACCAAAGTGCATGGGCCTTTTTTTTTATTTATTTTTTCATGCTGCTGCATCAAAATGCATGGTGCTTTTGTTAGCATGCATTTTTATTTTTGTGTTTTTTTTTTTTTATTTACACACATTATAAAAATATATATATGTAGTCAGAGTCTTCACCCGTAACACGTAGTGCCCCCAATTACCATGGCATGTGGAGTGCCTTGGCCTAGCTGGACGGTACGCCTAAAAGAGGGCATACCCTGAATATGCGAAATGAATGAAGCATATACCTGAAAAAAGGTCCGGGAGGGTGGGAACCAGGAAGACGAGCCGACGTGGGACATGCCAGAGGAGGGAGGCTATGTACTCCCCCAGACTCCTCCTACAATACAAACATGGGTTCGACTCGAACACGAAGCTCATCCCTAATGAACACATTATCTTATCTATGAGCAGAGTCATACTTGCATTACTGCACAGGTTACAGGAGGTTGTCATTTCAACTTTGCAAGATCTAGCTTACATATTTTTGACAATCATGCACTCTGCTGTACCTGCAAAGTGATATACTGTTATATTTGATTAATGCTTTATTGGCACTTTCTATTATGCAAGCTTGCATGGTACGTTTTTTTACTGTTTTCTTGAATAACTGATCCCATATAGTATGTCATCTTTATAGCACTGACCTACTGTCCTCACTTACAGCTACTACCACTATCAAAGCCTTGGTTCCTTTTTGCATGTACCATTTTATTGATTTACTGACACCAAAATCAAGCTTATATGCTGAACATATAATTGTTTTGTTCTGTCTCTGAATGGGTGGCTCTGAAAATGTCTGCAGTTTCAAAGTGCAATGAGTTAGCAATCTGGTGCTTTTTTTATAGGGACCATGCTAATTATGTAATTAGTGAATGTCTGAGATGAATTAATTACATAAGGTGTGTCCTTTGGTTCTGAAGTATGTGTGCTTGCCTCATGTTTTGCTAGGAAAGCTGCTAATTTATTTATCTTTGTAGACATACAAGTATTCAACAATCACAATATTGTTGAGAGAAAGGAGGTAAAATAGCACAAATAAAATGAGGAAGCAATAGATGGAGATGTTAATTAGACTTAAAAATCAACACAAATTAACAATCATTTAAGTTTTTTTTTTATTTTATTTTCATTTTTTACATACACACTTAGCTATGCCTGAGTTCATTTGGAATGAGAAAAGCAATCTTTTTTGCTAGAAAATTACTTAGAACGCCCAAACATTATATATCTTTTTTTCTAACATACTAGCGAATAAAATGGCTGTCGTTGCAATACTTTTTGTCAAACCGTATTTGCACTAGGGCTGCGCATCTTCACCGGTCTCGCGATTCGATGCAATTGCGATTATCAAGTCTACGATTCGATTCGATTCCGCGATGCATCACGATTGCAGCGCAAGTGCGCATGGCTCTCCCCCAAAATACTAAAGGAGATGATCAGAGACTGCAGAAGTGGTACAGGAGATGATCAGAGACTGTGGACATGCTACAGGAGATGATCAGAGACTGCGGACATGCTACAGGAGATGATCAGAGACTGCGGACATGCTACAGGAGATGATCAGAGACTGCGGACATGCTACAGGAGATGATCAGAGACTGCGGACATGCTACAGGAGATGATCATAGACTGCGGACATGCTACAGGAGATGATCAGAGACTGCAGACATGCTACAGGAGATGATCAGAGACTGCAGACATGCTACAGGAGATGGTCAGAGACTTCGGACATGCTACAGGAGATGGTCAGAGACTGTGGACATGCTACAGGAGATGGTCAGAGACTGCGGACATGATACAAAAGATGGTCAGACTGCAGACATGATACAAAAGATGATCAGAGACTACCGACATGCTACAGAAGATGATCAGAGACTGCGAACATGCTACAGGAAATGGTCAGAGACTGTGGAAATTATACAGAAGATCAGCAGGTAAGTATGATTTTTTTTTATTTTAAAGAAAAAATAATACCCTTTAGTATCACTTTAACAAACCCATTGAGTCTTTTGGCAGCAACTTGCATAGTAAACAGGTCAACATCACTGCAAAAATAAAAAAAGAAGACATGCCAATCAGCAAGAAATATACTGCTTGCAAATCAGTAGATGGTTCCAGAGGGGAGAGATGATAGGGAAATCACAGGAAGAAATTAGACAGTAGAAGAGTTTGTGCAGCCCCCCAATGTGTTAGGCACACAGTACACACACACACAGGATAGCTGCAGCAGGTAAGAGGGGGGGCGATGTGCCACCTCTATACACTCACCCATATATCAAGCATGACAGGCTTATCTCTCACCTCTGCAACACTCCCATCCCCCCTCCTCTCCTCGCAGCTCGTTTCCAGAAGCCAACTTTATGGCTCATCCCACGGATGTTAAAACAGCTGCAGTGTCAGCTCCGTGCAGTGATCTGTGTCTCTGTCTCAGCTCCTCGTGCGGCTCGGCACCGCCCATCGGGGAGATGACCAGTGTCCAGAGCTACAAATCCCAGAGGAGGGGGAGAGCGTGGGTGGGGGCAGCAATGAGGCTACATTGTATGTGTTGAGGAGGGGACAGCACCAGGCGCAGCCAGCTGATTGGTGGCACTACATTCCAGCAAAGACATTGCTGTTGCAGTTATACGGCGGCAGGTCGGCTCCCCTGCGCGTCCCTGATCCCGACACGCATGCCCGGCGGGTGCGATCACCGCCGGGCACCCGCGATCGCTCGTTACAGAGCGAGGACCGGGAGCTGTGTGTATAAACACAAAGCTCCCGGTCCTGTCAGGGGAGAAATGCCTGAAATGTATGAACAGCGATCAGTCATTTCCCCTAGTGAGTCCACCCCCCCTACAGTTAGAACACACCCAGGGAACATACATAACCCCTTCCCCGCCCCCTAGTGTTAACCCCTTCCCTGCCAGTGGCATTTTTATAGTAATCCAATGTGTTTTTATAGCACTGATCGCTATAAAAATGCCAATGGTCTCAAAAATGTGTCAAAAGTGTTCAAAGTGTCCGCCATGTCGCAGTACCAAAAGATCGCCGCCATTACTAGTAAAAAAAAATATTAATAAAAATGCCATAAAACTACCCCCTATTTTGTAAACGCTATAACTTTTGTGCAAACCAATCAATTAAGGTTTATTGTGATTTTTTTTTTTTTTACAAAAAATATGTAGAAGAATACGTATTGTCCTAAACTGAGGAAAAAAAATGTTTTTTTTATATATTTTTGGGGGACATTTATTATAGCAAAAAGTAAAAAATATTCATTTTTTTTTTCAAAATTGTCGCTCTATTTTTGTTTATAGAGTAAAAACTAAAAACCGCAGAGGTGATCAAATACCACCAAAAGAAAGCTCTATTTGTGGGAAAAAAAGGACGCCAATTTTGTTTGGGAGCACGACCTTGCAATTGTCAGGTAAAGCGACGCAGTGCCGAATCGCAAAAAGTGCTCTGGTCTTTGACCAGCAATATGGTCTGGGGGTTAAGTGGTTAAATACTAAAGGTATCAAAACCTCTGCTTATTTTTCAAAAATTATTAATGAAGCAGTTAAGATCTACCTCAATATATAACCCCCTAGGAGCAAGACATTTCAACAAAAAAATGTCCCTTTGGGACAAGTCCCTCACTCTATTGGAACCCCTCCAAGATGGGTGAACACAGTCTATACCGCAAAATTGTAACACGGAAGGATCCTGGTTGTGTTTTTCCTTAACCACTTCCCTACCGAGTCATAGTAAAATGATGTTGGCGGCAACCTTTCGTCCTTGCATTCCCGGCCGATAGGGGGCGCGTGCCCCTGCCACATTGCTCGAGACCCGGTGCGCGTGCTCGGAGACCGCGATGTCTGCCGGGCACCCGCGATTGCCCGCAATCTTGGCAGGACCATGGATCTGTGTGTGTAAACACACAGATCCGTGACCTGTCAGCGGTGAGGAGACTGATGTGTGTTCCCAGTACAGAGGAACACACAAATCGATCTCCTCCCCTTGTGAGTCTCCCTCCCCCTACAGTTAGAACACACTATAGGGAACATATTTAACCCCTTCAGCGCCCCCTAGTGTTAACCCATTCCCTGCCAGTCACATTTACATAGTAATCAGTGCAGTTTTATAGCACTATTCGCTGTGTAAATGTGAATGGTCCCAAAAATGTGTCAAAAGTGTCTGATATGTCCGCCGAAATGTCACGGTCACAATAAAAATCGCAGATCGCTGCCATTACTAGTAAAAAAATACAATTAAATAAAAATGACATTTTTTTTACCAAAAATATGTAGAAGAATACGTATTGGTCTAAACTGAGGAAAAAAACGTTTTTTTTTTTTTAATTATGATATTTATTAAATCAAAAAGTAAAAGATATTGTGGTTTTTTTTATTGTCGCTTTTCTTTTGTTTATAGCGCAAAAAATAAAAACCGCAGAGGTGATCAAATACCACCAAAAGAAAGCTCTATTTGTGGGAAAAAAACAACGTCAATTTTGTTTGGGAGCCACGTCGCACGATTGCGCAATTGTCATTCAAAGTGCAACGGCGCTGAAAACTAAAAATTTGTCTGGGCAGGAAGGGGGTGAAAATGCCCTATATGGAAGTGGTTAAAGTGCAGGGATACACTGTGAAAACGGAAGCCCTTTTTTATGTTCGCCAGATGTTCCACTATTCAAACTTTTAATAGCATGCATTGCATACTACCTTGGAACAAAGCCCTCCAGCGCTGTAAAGTCACTGCTGATAGGGCTGATATGTTCCACTGTCTTTCTTCTGGGTTCACAAGCTTTGGCTATATGATTGGCCAGTGCCAGAATGATGTCACCCCCGTGCATGCACAAGGGAGCCCTCAGTTGCCACACATAGGCAAGGTATTCCTAACTTTTAGAGCACATGCGTCAGTGATGTCACTGGCTGCATGAAGGGGGGATATCTCCCAAATGGTGCATGTTTAGGAGATCATTTTACCTACAGGTGAGCTTTATTATAGGCTTACCTGTAGATAAAAATAACTAAGCAGGGTTTACAACCACTTTAAGTCATAATTATCTTTTAAGAAAGCTGCTAGCAGGCTTCAGCAGGCTTTCAAGCTTTAAGAAGTGCTGGAAGCTTGGTTAAAGTGGCAATCAAAACTTTTAATAGGATTTGTGTTTAACAGTTACAAACTTGCTAAAAGCTCTGCAAGTGTTGTGTCAAAGATCACTGTTCACACTGCTTTTTCACAAGCTATAGCCCATGTGAGACAGATATTACAGATTGGTATAGTTATAAAAAGTGTGTACTATAAAGGAAGATAAAAAGGTAAATCATTTTTAGCTATACAGACATTATAATATAAATATACTTTATAATACTACTCGTTGTCACAAGAGTCTATATTTATTATCAGATATACTACAAATTCTTCCTCTATCCACTAAGACATGCATATTATGGTAAATGATTTTCAGATGTAATAAGTGCAAAACGACTAAAAGCAAGAACACCATTAAACATCTACCAAGATGGAAGAAAAACATGTACAATTCTAGAACTGCTGAAGTGGGCAACATATATTGAGCAAGGCATAGATTAGACTCATTAATACTTAATTTTTTTTTCTATCAAAGTAACATATAACTGCCTCAAGGTTAGACTTGTAAATTTTCAACTTAATTTCTTCATCCTGACAGCCTTACTGCTGTTTATTGGTATAACTGATATCCATGCTAGCACCAGGAGTCTTAAAACTAGTCAAGTGCAATACTTGATATACATCCTCCAATGGAATTTGGTTATATTATTATTAAAGGTCATGGAAGAAGTTTTCTTTACCCAGTTGGTTTCTAAAGTATTGAAGGTTAGAATTATATTCCTGTCTAAAAAGTTCAAGAGCATCACAGTAGGATCAAAGAATACTCCAGTCTCATTAATTAATCAAATCATGTCAAGCCAGATCTTGTTAATCCATCCTTTGAGAAAATACAAATGATGTTTCAATTCTCCATGCAAGAATAGACAGAATAGATAGTGATAATGCTGTGCCAGCATAGTTAGAGCTATTTAGCCACGGTGCCACGAGAAATTATGCCATTTAAATTGAATTACGTTTTTCTTACTAGCAACTTTTCAATTGGTTAACTCTGGCAAGCTTAAACAGAAATCTGCAAGGGTGATTAGAGGTCCTTAATTCTGTTGCACTTTATGTACAAAATCTTTAAGTATTTTAGGAAGAAATGTGATATAGGATGACCTCCTTTGCAACATTTTAGCTTACAATTATTAAGCTAATGGAAAAATTCAATGATTTTATATACAAATTACATGTAATAAAAAAACTGTAGTAAATGTAATTAGACATAAATATATTGTAAAAAAATATATATTTATATTATATTTTTATACATTTTATTATTATAATGACACCATATTTTAAAGAAACCTGTAACGAGAAAAACTTACACATTTCAATTACTGATTTGTCCATCTAGAAATGCTAGCTGCCTGTCTGAAATATTGAATTTTGTTTAGTACTTTGAGTAGCTGACCTGGGGCAAACGTGCAGATAACGATTTGTGTTAAACTTTGCTGACATGCGTATTTGTGGTAGTTTAGTAACTTAAAGTTCAGAGCCCAGTGGGTCAGACAGGTTACTAGTATTCAGAAGGTCAGTGATGTCAGATCTTTATTTATTTAATGCAGATTTACTTTGAGGGAAAACCATATACTGACTATGTATATTAGTACAATTTATATAGTAAATAATGACATGATTTTAAGCAATCCTTCCTATCAGTAATGTTAATTTTGCTGCAATTAATAACAACTATATGACATAGCTAAAAATTGTACTGTGCTTGCAAAGTGGTGAGAAACAAAAATACACAAAATTGTAAAGTAAACAGACAGCACATTAAAAAAAAAAAACAACTACAGACCATCAATTTAAAGATAAAACTAAAATTAAATGAAAGTCATAAAACCATTCTTCTTTCTTTGGTGTGCACAGGGATGTATTATGTGTCATTAGGATTTATTTACATACAGTGTGTGAGTCCTGAATGTACCCTGGCCCAATGGTTGTGAGATTCTACAGACAGGGGGCTTATACAAATAACAATAATGGTGCATTTAGAAACTGCCCCCCATTTGAATGAGTAAGGGGTACATTACACATTCACACAATCGTGAATAAAAACACAGACATAGTTCTTCATTAAGTCCTTTAATTAAAAAAAAAGATGAGGTATTATGATTGAATAGACATTGAATTTCCGGATGACATGTTTGACGATTGATGTGCATTTGGGACAAAGGTGAAAAACTGTCTGTGTTTTTATTTTAACCACTAGCTGACGGCCGTACGACTTTGTACGGCCTCAGCGCGGCTCCCAATCTCTAACAGGCCGTCTTTTTACGGCCGCCCCTTTGCACGTTTCCCGCGCGCGCTCACGAGTGCGCAGCCGGGAACTGCTGTGCTGGCCGTGTCCCTTGGACACAGCCAGTCACAGATCGCCGTGAACGGCCAATCGGAGCGGCCATTTCCTAGGCGATCTGTGCGGCCAATGAGAGATGATCTCATATGTTTACATATGAGATCATCTCTCATTCCCGGCTCTCGCAGACAGCGGTGCTGTCAGGGGAGAGAGGAGACGGATCTGTGTCTCTTGTACATAGAGACACAGATCGGTCACCCCCCCCAGTCACCCCCCTTCCCCCACAGTTAGAACACTAATTAGGGTACACATTTAACCCCTTCCTCACCCCCTAGTGTTAACCCCTTCCCTGCCAGTCACATTTATACAGTAATTAGTGCATATTTATAGCACTGATTGCAGTATAAATGTGAATGGCGCCAAAAATGTGTCAAAAGTGTCCGATGTGTCCGCCATAACGTCGCAGTCCCAATAAAAATCGCAGATCGCCGCCATTACTAGTAAAAAAAAAAAATAATAATAATTTTGTAGGCGCTATAACTTTTGCGCAAACCAGTCGCTTATTGCGATTTTTTTTTTTTTTTTTTTTTTTTTTTACTAAAAATATGTAGAATACGTATTTCAAAATTGTCGCTCTATTTTTGTTTATAGCGCAAAAAATAAAAACCGCAGAGGTAATCAAATACCACCAAAATAAAGCTCTATTTGTGGGGAAAAAAATACGTTAATTTTGTTTGGGAGCCACGTCGCACGACCGCGCAATTGTCAGTTAAAGCGACGCAGTGCCGAATCGCAAAAAGTCCTCTGGTCAGGAAGGGGTTTAAGTGCCCAGTAAGGAAGTGGTTAAAAAAAATGTGTTTTTTTTAGTGAATGAGTAGGGGTACTACCTAAGGGCTACCTCTTACTCATTCACATGGGGAGGGACTATATCTTCCTACCCATTATTGTTAAAGAGGACTTCCTGATTCCAATAAGCACTTCAAACACAGACCCCCCCCCCCCACAACCACCGGGCCAGGGTTGTGGGGAGGATTCCCTTATTTTTATCAAGGTTTATTATGTTGACAAGGAACTTTGCTGGTAGGGTCCCCTCTGACAAGGTACCCCCCATGTTGAGGGCATGTGGCCTGGTATGGTTCAGGAGAGAGGCTGCATGCTCGCCCCCTCCTGGTAGGCTGCATGCTCAGATAAGGACCAGGTAAGGATTTTTTTGGGGGGAATGTAAAAGCTTGTTTTCCATGATTTTTGCGTGCAGTCCGGTATAGACAAATGGAATTTTAGCTGTTTTGAATAGAACATAGAAGTAAGTGGCCAAGAGCTCTCATTTTTCCCACAATTTAAACACATTTTTTCTTTGTAAATGTCAGTTTTGCTGTAGTAGGTTTTATAGGCACAATATGAACAATGGTACAGCAAGTCATACATACAACCAACACAACTGATCCTGTATTATTGAGGTGTATACAGTGCAAGAGGTTTAAAACATTATATGAAATAAATTATATAAAAATAAAAGTGAGCATAAATGTGTCCTTTTTGCAGATGACATCCTAATGCTGATATCTTCACCAATCACTACTCTTCCAAATTTGAATATTATTCTTGCATTATTTTCCTCTATTTCTGGCCTAACTGTTAATCAGGAAAAATCTCAAGCCTTGAATATTTCATTGGACGATGCCACGATCTCCTCACTTAAGCAATCATTCTCCTTTAATTGGCATACGGATTCCCTCCCATATTTGGGGATCAACATCACTCCATCTATACGCACGTTGTATTCCCAGAACTACCCTGCTCTATTTAAAAAACTTAGGGCTGATTTGGACAAATGGTTATTTCATCCACCGTCATGGCTGGGTAGATTATTTTCTATCAAGATGAATATCCTCCCAAAATTATTATACTATTTCCGCTCACTTCCGGTGGCATTAGTTCAATCAGACCTCAAAGCTTTTCAATCCAGAGTTATTTCGTATATATGGGGGAATAAGAAACCTAGAGTAGATAAACATACCCTACTTACTCCCAAGGCTTATGGGGGTCTGGGCGCTCCTGATTTAATCAAATATTACTATGCTGCAATACTGGCACAATTGACTAGATCACACTCTTCACGCCCCGGTCCTATCTGGATGGAATTGGAAAGCCACGCATGTAGAGGTATGTCTTTATCACACATGCTTTGGTTGCCACCTGGTGATAGGCCGCCGATATTATGCCCAACTTTATCGCTATCTCTTAATATCTGGGATAGATTGTCCAGAACATATAAATTTAGATCTCTTCACTCCCCGATGGCGCCTATTTTTGGGAACAGAAAATTTGCGCCGGGACTTGTTCACAATAATTTTGAATGGTGGAAAAATAAAGGTCTGATACGCATTGCGGACGTCTGTGATACTGGTGGAATGCTACGTTATAATATCCTGGAGGAACGTTTTCATATTCCAATTTCTGAAAGATGTAATTATGATCTAATAAAACGTTTTTTGGAAACCTTGCCATGTGATTCCAATTTAACGTCACTGTCAAAAATGGAATATTTATGTCGTAAATTCGACAGTATGCAAGGTCTTATTTCAAATATTTACTCTATTTTGACAGCTTCTTCAGTTAGATTGAAATATATGGTAAAATGGGATGAGGATATCCAGGAAAGTATTGAGCTTTCGGACTGGTTCAAATTGGCTCAGGGGGCATCACGTTCGCTTATGAACACTTCAATAATCGAAGCGAATTACAAAATACTCTTGAGGTGGTACATGGTTCCCTTTAGACTGGCTTCCTTTGTACCTGATGCTTCTCCTCTTTGCTTCCGTGGATGTGGACTTGAGGGAACAATGTACCACATATGGTGGAAATGCCCCAGAGTGAGGCGCTATTGGATCAGAGTTTATAATTTTATATATACTCTTACTGAAATTAATTTAATTAAATCTCCGAAACAATCGCTGCTGGGGTGTGATGTGAAAAACGCCTCTAGACCTCAAAAATGCCTTATAAGATTTATATTTATTTCAGCTAGAATGGTTATAGCAAAATTGTGGAGGTCGGCCATGCTCCCATTCGACCACCTTAAAAACAAACTCTCCTGGATCATGCTCAACGAACATATGACTGCTATCCTTCATGACAAACTAGATTTCTTCAAAGCTGTCTGGGATCCATGGATCAACTATTTGTCATATGATCCTAGGTCTCTTCTGATCTAGATATCGGATGTTTCATTGGCTGGCACGGAGATACTTTCCCCCTCATACCATTTATGTTTTTTTTTTTTTTTTTCTTTCTTCTTCTTCTTTTGATTTTACTACATTTATTTTCCTTGCTTAACTTATAGTAATAGGTTTGGAATACCTGTATCTTTGACACGCGGTCCCAATACCTAACCTGATATTCTATATATTGGGAATGGTGTTGGGCCCCTGTAATTCGTTTTAATTTATTCATTTTTATCGATGATAATACTGTTCTGCCTTTCCACGCATTTGATTGTTCAATTACTGCCTTGAATTTCGTTGGCCTTGACATGTGTTTTGTTAACTGACTTCTGATTGATTGGCATACTACTGTGTATGCCGAATGGTGAAATCTACTGAGAATTCTACATTGTATACGTAGACTACCACCATATATATTACAGTCGTGGATACGTTCTGTGTATGTTTTATACTGTTTTTGATAATATGGCTTCCTTATACGATTTCATTTGTTCCGTTTTGTTGTGTGGAGATTGAAAATGCCTTAATAAAAAATATTGAAACGAGAAATAAATTCTGGGCATTAAGAAAAGGGTATGTACCTTAGATGGATTAGCTTGGAGTGGTCAAAAATTGAATCCTGCTGAAAAGAAGTATGAAAGAGAGGGAGAGAGAGAGAAAACAAAAATTAAAATTAGGCATGGGTAGGGGAAGAGGTAAAATACTAATAAAGACCTTCCCCCAGACCTCCAAGGTTTAGTAGGAGCTGGAGAGGAAGAGCTCCTTGTACTTATCAGAAAAACACATTGGATCCAGTAAACCATATATTGTGAAACCTGGCCTCTTGTCTCCTCAAAGAAGAGATGAGCTCATCCATATGCATAATAACTTGAACTGATTTAATCCAGTGACTCACTATAGGAGGCAGAATGGATTTCCAAAGTACTGGAATACAGACCCTTGCTGCATTAATGAGGTGCCTTGTTTAGAAATGACAGTACTTCTATTTGGATAGCAGACTAAGTATAATATGCAGGCAGCTGGGTAATTTTCCAGTGTCAAATCAGTTAGATCCTGAATTATGGCACATACACTGTGCCAGATAGCCCAGGTCTACAGAAAGAATGAGAAGATATGGACTAACGTACCCCTAGATGCCTTGCACCACCAACAGGTGGGTTCTATATTAGGAAACTAGGCATGTGCATCTAGTTTCGTTCCGAATCGAAATTCGGACAAATTTTTCATTATTTGGACATTCGGGTGCATACGAATTCCCGAATTGTAATATTAACAAATTTAACCGAATCCGAACGAACGTTTTCGAATCAAAAACCCGCGGATGAAATTCGATCAAATTCGAAAACAAATTCTATTCGAATCGAATTCGAAAACAATTCGATTCGAAAACAAATTCGAATGAAAATTGAAAGCAAATTTGAATCAAAATCTAAAAAATATAAATCGATTTCTAAAAAAATACGATAAAATAGAATATAAAATAATAAAACAATAGAATGAGAATCAAAGAATAGTAAAGAACAGAATGGAATTTATTAGAATGTAATCAAATACAATAGAATATGACCTGGCTTCTTCTATCTATCTTCTATCTATCTTTCATTTTCTGAAATTTAAAATTC
The DNA here is from genome assembly GCF_905171775.1 of Rana temporaria. NCBI lineage: Eukaryota > Metazoa > Chordata > Amphibia > Anura > Ranidae > Rana > Rana temporaria. Next base: position 228,513,659 of record NC_053493.1, read on the forward strand.
ATATAGAATGAACTCAAATTCGAATAGAAAAATATTAGAAGAGTAGGAGAATAATTTATATATATATATATATATATATATATATATATATATATATATATATATATATATATATATATATATATATATATATATATATATATATATATATATATTTATATTTTATTCTGCTCTATTCTAATATTTTTCTATTGGAATTTGAGTTCATTCTATATGAATTTCGAATTTCAGAAGATGGTTATATATATATATAAATGTAATTATATATAAATGTAATTATATACATATATATAACCATCTTCTGAAATTCGAAATTCATATAGAATGAACTCAAATTCCAATAGAAAAATATTAGAATAGAGCAGAATAAAATATAAAAAGGCTAACACAGATAACCACAAAAACTGGGGAATGCCCAGGGAAAAACCAAGCCTTCTTACCGACCAGCCTGCAGAACAACCAAATTAACCTGTCTAACAGTATGCATTAAAAACAGGGGTTTTGTCCACACGCATTTGCAAACGCATGCGTGAGCCACAGAGCCGCGCCAAGGCACCCTGTAATCTGTGGTCTGTGGTAATCTGTGGTCCTAACACTAAATAATGTTTCACCTGTGGTGTTTATATTGGTCCAGCAGTGCACCAACACCTTTGCAGCCATTGTGCTATATGCTGGGTGTTTGGTGTGCTCCTGTACCTTTAAGGAGGGGTGGCTCCCCTTCAGTCCACCTGCCCCATCTATCCATTAGAATGCATGTGCCTCCACTGTGGGCACGCATGTGCTTCCACTGTGGGGACGCTCATTGTTTACGGTGGTAGCACTAGCATCAAACGTCCCACACACCTATCGTACCGCAAGGTAGCGGTGACACGCTTGCAGCCCCAGTGCCGGGTAGGCACCCCTACAGTAAGAGGCCAACTCGGCTGTTTATTTTATGTTTTTTCTACGTTGTATTTTTTAAATAAATGTTATCAGTATTACACTATTGGCACCTCCATTGCCTTTTTTTACATATCCTAACTGGAACTTCCTGGGATGAGGCTAAGATCTGTTTCCTGTCCGATGTGTATGCAGGCACAATCCTGCATAGGCTCAATTGACTAGCTTTTTAACTAAACTAGTCTACCTCTTCTGGTAAGCGCATCCTTTTCTCATCAGCACAGATACTGGGTGTTTAAGAAGACTGGAATGTGGTGGTGGCATTTTCCCTTTTTTTCACTAGAAAGCAAGATTTTACCAACTAAGAAGAATTTCTTTCACATTTTGTTTGTGTACTTGGTGTGACACAATATTCACTTCATTGGGACTTAATGTCATGCGGTCATTTATGTTATTTGCTATTTAATTCATTTTAGATTTTGTATTGTGATTTGATGCAATTTTCTTTCACAGGATCACTTTATTTATTTATCACTGAGTGGTCTAGGGCCCTCTATCCATATTCTCCATTTCTCATTACTGCCATGACAGCTTATGCCGCGTACATACGATCATTTTTCGGCATTTAAAAAACAAAGTTTTTCAGCATGTAGAAAAAACGATTTTTTTTCCAACTTCATCATTAAAACGACGTTGCCCACACATGGTCGCTTAAAAAAAAATGCTCTAGCAAAGCGCGGTGACGTATAACACGTACGACGGCACTATAAAGGGGAAGTTCCATTCGGATGACGTCACCCTTTAGCTGATTTCGTGTTGGTAAAAGACGATTCACGCTTTTCTGTCTGTTACAGCGTGATGAATGTGCTTACTCCATTATGAACGGTAGTTTTACCAGAACGAGCGCTCCCATCTCATAACTTGCTTCTGAGCATGCACAGGTTTTTAACGTCATTTTAGCCCACACACGATCATTCATTACAACCCAAAAAACGTCAAAGTTTAAAACGTCGTTAAACAATGCAGCATGTTCAATTTTTTTTGACGTTTTTCAGAACCTGAAAAATGATGTAAAGCCCACACACGATCATTTTAAATGACATTTTTTAAAAACTTTGTTTTTTACATGCCGAAAAATGATCGTGTGTACACGGCATTAGGGTGAGAGGTCTCTGACAAACAATGTGTAATCGGCATGTCTGCAGTATCCATAGGGTAATTTGACAAAGGGCCTGGGAGGGCCTGGGAGGTTGCATAGAGATGAGTAAAAGTGTCTAAAACAGTCTGCAATGTCCATTGACTTGGTAAGATTACAACAGTGATTAGAGATTAGAGTTGGGCAAACAGTTTGGTCCGAGTATGAGTTTGGACTGAACATTGGCTTTTCGGCCCATTTGGCAAACCCACGAATTTGCTCATTGTTCGTGTTAAGCAGCATCCTTAACAACTGATGAGTCATTAGCCATCAATGGGTTTGCCTGCTAACAGCGGGGAACAAAAAATTGGCAGATAAAAAACCCAGAAAAAAAAAAAACATTTGAGGTCTGGGTGGGTGGGGAGCATGCCATTTTATTTTTTATTTCAATAGCTGGTTGGCGGAAATTGCAACTGCTAGTGATTTCAAATTCCAAACAGGGGGGTGTTCGGCCCATCTCTATTAGAGATTATCTGAGGCACAAACACCTGTGTGGTAAGGTTCTTAAAGTGGATGTAAACCCATTTTTTTTATGGAGACTTATACCTGGTACAGTAGAGAATTTCAAGTCATCTGTGCCCAGTCTTGCCATGAAGAGTTAATCCAGTGCTGATCAATCCTGTTGCCTTTTTTTGCTAAGCTAAAAATTGACACACATAAATATGTGTCTCCACATCCCCCACTGCTGTGACTGACATCTGCTTTCTTCCTCTGCTCGTGCATAACTGCAGGCGAGTGCGGTGTGTATCAAGATGGTCGTCGTGGGTTGTTAGGGCAATTTCTACCTACCTCACATATTCACTTAGCGATATATATCATAAGTGATTACAACTTGTTGTCTATAGAGTCTATCCCATGCATTTGGCTTAAAGTAGGGCTATTACTTCTGTTATCTCAAGAATGATTTGCGCAAACTTGGATAATCAAGAAAATATCGGAATGCTTGGCGTACAGAGGCAAATACAATTAACTAATTGAGGCACACCTATTTGCAATATGGTTTACATCAGCCACAATGTAGCCAGTATTCACAGGTCTACAAAGCTTACAATTCCCAGTTAGTAATTGCAAAGAAGAAAGATTCATATATAAGTTAATTTAGTGTGATTTAGTCTCCATTTCCACCAGTGCAACTTGTCATGCAACTTTGGACACATAAAGTTGCATTACAAGTCCCAGTCCGTTGATTTCAATAGCACCCATTCCAATCCATGCAACTTAAAGTTGCAGCGACTTTGAAAAGGTACCTGCACCACTCTGATGCAGCTTTGACCCAGAGTGTAAATTTGGATCAAAGTCGCACAACAGTGTGACCCTGAGTATACTCTACCTGCACAAGGTTCTGCCTCTGCAACGCTGCCTGGCTAAGGAGAGTGTAGAGGCGGGCGGGGGAGTCTTGTGATGGCAGGATTCTGCCCACCAAGCACCAGACAATAGACCCACACGCCGATTTCAGAGTTTTGCGGGGCTTTGACTGCATATGGGGGGAGACATTTCGAAGGTAGGGATACATGCAGGAGGCATGTATATACATTTACATGAATAGTATGCTATTAGCTTATAAATGATGAGCAGTGGGTTTACATCCACTTTAAGGAATTGTTTTATTGTTTCAGCTGCCTATCCAACTTGATACCAAATTTGTAAAAAAAATTATTTACTGTATAACATTTCACCTTTTACTTTGGATACAAGCAAGGAATTGACCTGTTCTCACAGGATTCTTAACTCAGTTGATAGTTTGACCTATGTTTTTTGTGTGTTGAGTCTCCAAGGAGTGATTTTTGGAGACTAGAGAGGTTTGTAAATGAGATGCCCATTTTATTGTTGTTACAATACTGGACAAATGGGGACATAAAAGAGGGGGGCCATCCCATACAATGACCATGTCATCAATATATCTTCCGTAGAAGACTATCTGAAACCCAAAGGGGTTACTTCTCCAGATGTATGACTCCTCTCACCAACCCATTGTGAGATTGGCATAACAAGGTGCAAAGGAAGTACCCATGGCAGTGCTATGCACCTGGACATAGTAACCCCCAAGATGCTTAAAGTAGTTGTGCTCCAAGCAAAATTGCATACAATCCAAGATTAACTTGACCTGTAGGTGATGTAGGTTAGGTTCCTGTACTAAAAAAAATGCCCTAATGCTGAGAGTCCAACTTCATTGATGTGTACAAAGAAATCACATAGAGAGAGAAAGTGTAGAAACTCTCATATTTGTAATGTGACAGGGAATCCAACAGATGGGAGGAATCATGGACATAAGATGGTAGGTACTGAACTATTGGTTGCAAAAATAAATTTACATATTGGGACAGAACACTCATAATGCTATCCATAGCCACAATGATTGGCCTCCCAGGTGAACAAATTGGATCCTTGTGCACCTATGGCAGGTGATAGAAATATAGATGTTTACAAAGTTCCTCATACAATAATTGATATGCTGAATTGATGACCTTGGCCCGGATTCACAAAGCACTTGCGCCGACATATCTCAAGATATGTTGCGTAAGTGCACATGTGCGCCGTTGTATCTGTGTGCGCTGGACCCACAAACCAAGATGCACCTAAAAATAGGCTTCATCCCGCCGACGTAACTTGCCTACGCCGGCGTAAAGTTCCAGTCCTCTTACTGTCGAGAACATTGCTTGCCCTCACTTCCTAAGGTGTTGGGCCCTCTGCTGTGCCTGGAATCTGATACAGAGTTACACTCACAAGTACCCAAGCCATATCACAAGTTTCTAGATGTGTTTAGAAAAGGGGGGGCTGAGCCTCTTCCTCCCCACCGTTCATACGATTGCCCAATAGAGCTGTTGCCTGGAGCCAAGATCCCCTTTGGGTGGATCTTCCCCCTGTCTGAACGGGAACTAGAGGTTTTAAAGGAATATGTAGACGAGAACCTTAAGATGGGATTCATCCGGCCATCCACTTCTCCAGCAGGGAGCGGAATCTTTTTTGTGGAGAAAAAAAAAACACTCCTTACATCCTTGTGTGGATTACCGGGAACTAAATAAAGTGATGGTTACGAACCAGTATATTTACTGCTGTATTTACTAAACTTGATCTTCGAGGAGCTTATAATTTAGTTTGTATCCGTGCAGGGGACGAATGGAAAACAGCCTTCCGTACCAGGTTCGGCCACTGAGTATTTAGAGATGCCCTTCGGCCTGTGCAATGCCCCTGCCACCTTTCAGCACTTCATAAACAATATCTTCAGATACTGGCTAGATATCTTTGTAATCGTTTGCCTTGACAATATCCTGATCTTTTCCACATCCTTGGATCAACACCGGAAACACGTTAAGATGGTACTCTGCCGCCTCCGTCAGCAAGTGTGAATTAGAGCAGCAGAGTATTCCGTTTTTGGGCCTGGTGATTTCCACTATGAGGCTCAAGATGGATCCACAAAAGGTCACAGCTGTTCTGGATTGGCCTGAACCCTCAGACAAGAAAGGGGTGCAGCGTTTTGTTGGCTTTGCCAATTTTTACAGAAGATTTATAAAAGGATTCTCTGCAATCATTTCCCCCATTACTCAGCTCACAAAGCAGAACATCCGTTTCCACTGGAAGCCCAGGCTACCTTTTCTACACTGAAGGAACTTTTTACATCTGCTCCCATCCTGAGCCACCTAGATCTCGCACTACCTTACCTATTCGAGGTAGATGCTTCGGAAACAGTGGTAGGGCCGGTTATCTCCCAGTGTCAAGGCCTCAAAGATCTCATGCATCCCATAGCTTTTTTCTCCCCCGTAAACTTTCCCCAGCTGAATGAAATTTCGATGTGGGGGATCGTGAAATTTCGGCCATTAAGGCCGCACTAGAAGAGTGGCGGTATCTCTTGGAGGGCGCAGCACATCCCATACTTATTTATACGGATCACAAAAATCTGGAGTATTTGAGAACTGCCAAGCGCCTGAAGCCACGTCAAGCACGGTGGGCGCTATTCTTTTCCAGATTTTCATTTCACGTCACCTATCGGCCAGGATCAAAACATTAAGCCAGACGCTCTCTCATGCATGTTCAATGATCCAAAAGATGCCTCAGTTCCAGATACTATTCTATCTGAAGGCAACTTTTTGCTGGTCCAGACAGATCTGATGTCCAACTTAAAACAAGTTTCATCAGGAATGCCCTGTCCACCAGGAATGTCTTTGATACCCAGGAATGGGTTGCTTTGGAAAGACAGTAAAATCTTTGTACAGGCAAGATTCCAGACCAAAGTTCTGAGCCTGTGTCACAATCATCCCTTGGCTGGCCATTTCGGGGTCCACAAGACCCTTGACCTGATTCAGTGCATGTTCTAGTGGCCCAAGCTTGAGAAGAATTTCAAAGAATATGTGCAGTCATGTGTTGTTTGTACCCAAAGCTAGGACCAAGTCCTGGGGTCTTCTAAGACTATTACCAGTCCCTGACCGTCCATGGAGTATGATAGCCATGGACTTTATAGTCGAGTTACCCCCATCCGAGGGACATACAGCCATCTTTGTAGTGGTCGACCATCTCTCCAAGATGGCCCACCTCATACCCCTGAAAAAGATTCCTTCTGCCATGGAAACTGCCCAGGTGTTCATCCAGGAGATTGTAAGGCTACACGGAATTCCAACCAATATTGTGTCTGACAGAGGGGTTCAATTCACCTCTCGCTTTTGGAAGACACTATGCCAGGCCCTGAAAATTGAACTATCTATGTCCTCTGCCTACCATCCTTAGACAAATGGACAAACCAAGAGGATGAACCAGACTTTTGAGCAATATATACAATGCTTTGCCACATTTGTTTAGGACGGTTGGGTAGCACTATTACCGTTGGCAGATTTTGCCTTTAATAATGCCAGTCACTCAGCTATGGGTCAGTCTCCATTTTTTACAAATTATGGGTTCCATCCTGTATTCTTACCTAACATTATCCCTGAATCTCCGATTCCAGCGGTTCAAAATACTGTCGACTTCCTGGGTCGCAACAACAAATTGCTACAGGAGATTATGGTCAAGACACAGGCAACTAATAAGAGAATATATGACTGAAAGAGAAGAGGCGAATTGTGTCTCCAACCAGGCGACCAAGTGTGGTTGTCTACTACCAATCTTGGAATATCTTGTCTCTCGAAGAAATTGGCACCCAAGTTTATTGGCCCTTTTCCAGTAAAGAAAAAACTAAATGAAGTGTCTTATGAACTTATCTTACCTGCTTAAAATCCATCCGGTGTCCCACGTGTCCCTGCTGAAACCCACAGTACCTGACCCCTTCCCAGACAGAGGACCAGGGCCACCTGAACCCATGATGGTTGATGGAGATGAGGAATATGAGGTGGAGGCTATTGTAGACTGCAGGAGAAGAGGTAATCAACTACAATACTTTGTCAAGTGGAGGGGGTATGGACCAGAGGGGAACACCTGGGAACCCAAGCAGAATGTGCATGCCCAAGAGCTGATCAGTGCCTTCTTCCGCAGCCACCCTCAAAAAAGAGATATTTTGGGCACCCGGAGGTTGCCCATAAGGGGAGAGGGCAATGTTAGGGATCTGCCGCCTAAGGGTTAATAGTGCAGGCTGATTTCAGTTATTGGCAACAGGCTGCCTTATTTAAACCCCTCAGCAGCACTGTGCCTTTGCTGTTCGATCTGAAGCTTATCCTGAGACCTGATCATGCACCTGATATCATACTGACCTGGCTCTCTGACTCCGCTGCCATCTCCAGTCCTAACCTTTGGCTTTCTTGACCCTGCTCTGTTTACCTGGCTCCCAGATCCTCTGTTGCTGAATCCAGCCTGAACTCTGACCATTCCTTGCCTGTTGCTTTTGCCTGATCTTATCTTCCATGTATGACCTGGCTTGTCTGACTCCTCTCCTGCTGACCTGCATCCGCTGACCTGCATCCGGTGACCTGCATCCGCTGACCTGCATCTGCTGATCTGCATCCGCTGACCTGCACCTACAGCGCTCCAGCCGGCTCCAGATTTTCTCATTGGCCTTCATCTCCAAACTATCCAACTCTGCAGGCACTCATACCTCACTGTGCTCCTATGGTCACTGTCTCAACCCCAGTAATCCTGGAACCAGGGCGGTACGAGAGGTCTCCCTCTGCACGTCAGGCTCATTCCTAAGGTATGTGTCAAATCATTTTAGGGGTAATTTACAAGTAAAACTATTTAAATCTCTGAAGAGTAGTGTTGAGCAGAATATGCCATATTCGATTTCGCGATATATCTCGAATATATATTCGAATATTCGAGATATATTCGCTAAATTCGAATATTCGTGATATTTTATCGAAAGTAAATGATTGCGATTTTTCGCTATTGCGAATGCGAAAATAATTGCGATTTTTTGATAACTGCGGTAGGAGCACTCTGATTGGCTCAGAATATTCGTGATATTTTATCGAAATATCGCAACATGCGAATGCGATATTTATTGCGCAATTTCGAGAAATGCTGGAGGAGCGCTCTGATTGGCTCAGAATATTCGTGATATTTTATCGAAATATCGCAACATGCGAATGCGATATTTATTGCGCAATTTCGAGAAATGCTGGAGGAGCGCTCTGATTGGCTCAGAATATTCGTGATATTTTATCGAAATATCGCAACATGCGAATGCGATATTTATTGCGCAATTTCGAGAAATGCTGTAGGAGCACTCTGATTGGCTCAGAATATTCGTGATATTTTACAATACAAAATAATTGCGAATATTCGGCAAATGCGGAAGGAGCACTCTGATTGGCTCAGAATATTCTTGATATTTTACAATACAAAATAATTGCGAATATTCGGCAAATGCAGAAGGAGCACTCTGATTGGCTCAGAATATTCTTGATATTTTACAATACAAAATAATTGCGAATATTCGGCAAATGCGGAAGGAGCACTCTGATTGGCTCAGAATATTCTTGATATTTTACAATAGAAAATAAAAAGTGTTTTGCATTGGTGGTGATTCTTTACTCTATCCATCTGTCACAGCCGTTTGTCAATCAAACACCTTAAAGATTGAACACGTTCATGCTGCATGCTTTGGACTTTTTTTCACTTCACATATCAAAGACATTTTTATGAAAGATTATTTTTCTATTATTGGGACTATATTTCTTTATATATTTGTTTCACTGTGTATTTCACAAGTTATTTGCGCTTGCTTATTTTATAATTTGCCCACATGTCTTGTCACTAGACATATTTTTTATTCTTGTAGAGCGACTCCATTTTCTGTCTTGTATTAATTTATGTTGTATAACATTTTTGAGTTGCTGCTGTATTCTCCCCTTTTTTAAGGTATGCGCAATTTTTTCCTTCTTACAAAAAATAATATCAAACATACAAATATTCATAACATACACATACACATACACAAAGCCCCCCCCTTTTGCATCAGAGACAATCAGAGTTCTCCTACCACAGTTATCGAAAATTCGCAATCATTTTCGCATTCGCAATAGCGAAAAATCGCAATTTTTTTTTTTTTCAATTTGGCAACATAATAGGATCGCCTCAGCTTAGCTACTCGGCCCAGGGTCTCTAATCATACCAGCAATGCTTTTAGACGTCGATAGGATGTGATCTGTTTTAAAAATCAAATTGAAAAAATGCGAATATTCGGAATTGCGAATATTCACCGCGAAATTCGAAATATAGCGCGATTTCTCGAATATGCTATATTCGAGTCGAATATTCGCAATGCGAATATTCGTGAGCAACACTACTGAAGAGCACAAAGGGATTGAGAGAACTAGATGAAGCAAAATTCAAACATTGTTTAAGGATAGAGTTTCCTCCATGGATAAAATGTGGGATCATAAATTAAATATTTTTATGGTATCTGAGGTAATTTCCAGTGGTGCTTTTTGTTTATGCTTCCCACCTCATCTGCCTCTTCCCTTTCTTTTCTTTTTGCGGTCTTCTCCGCTGGGTGGAAAGGTGGGGTGCGGACCAAAAAATCATCCAACAGAGCTGGCATGCTATCACTAGAAGTGCCTTCCATGGGAGCTAGTGTTCCTATGATAGCTCGTAAGTCCTCAGCAGGTGAGTCAGTTGTTTGTGTCTGTTGGAATTCCCATTTTCTGCTGAGGAGTTGCCAATGACTGTATGTGCTATCCCCATCCACCTGTGGATCCATCCATCCTGTGGACTTCTCCTTGATATTCCTTACTACTATAGAGTGTATGGGCTAATTATTATTGATCCCTTATGGTCCACCTTATAGCTGGCAGTGATTACTGACTCACACACTACCTGCTAGTATGAAACTGGCATCTGGGGGTCCCCTTTGTTAAAGGGGGCTTCCATATTCTGATAAGCCCCCCACCTGAAGACCCCCACAACCACCGGGCAAGGGTTGTGGGGATGAGGCCCTTGTCCCCATCAACGTGGGGACATCCTCCCCATGTTGAAGGCATGTGGCCTGGTACGGTTCAGGAGGGGGAGTACTCTCTCTTCCCCCCTCTTTTCCTGTGGCCTGCCAGGTTATGTGCTCGGATAAGGGTCTGGTATGCATTTTCGGGGGGGAATCCCTCTCCATTTTTTTGGTAATTTTGGCACAGGGTTCCCCTTAAAATCCATACCAGACCTGAAGGGTCTTTTTTTTGGTTCAGGGTTCCCCTTAATATTAATACCAAACTCAAAGGGCCTGGTAATGGACTGGGGGGGAAACCTATGCAGTTTTTTTCAATGACTTTGATCTGTATTGCCGGGACCCATGTTAAACACGAGAAACATGCGCTACTTTACAGACATACTATAGACACCCCCCCATGTATGAAATTTAAAGGAATATTTCACTTTTATTGTATCACTTTAAGAATTATTAAAATCACTGGAGTTTTTAAAACGCTTTTTGCATTGATACATGTCCCCTGGGGCAGGACCCAGGTTCCCAAACACTTTTTATGACAATAACTTGCATATTAACCTTTAAAATTAGCATTAGCAGGATTTTTCATGTTCGTGTCCCATAGACTTTAACGGTGTTCGCGTGTTTGAACAAATGTTTTGCCTGTTTGCATGTTCTGCTGCGAACCGAACAGGGGGGTGTTCAGCTCACCCTTACAGAGGACATTGTTAATAACAGTAGAAATGTTGTTCTTAGCACAGACTCTTTTGTAACCGCATATCTTTCATTATTTATTTGTTAAATTATTAATTTTTTCTTCAAACATATACAGGCACTTTCAAAGTATACTGTGTTCAAACACGACAAAAAATGATAGAACTACCAATTTTAAGGCACATGGTGTTAAGCTACAGAAAGTGTAAGGAAGTACAAGGTAAAATGTATGCAAAGGATCTTTTGTTCAGTTGTCCTGCCAGTCTAGTCTATTTACTCTATGATCCTTGCAATGAGCTGTGCAAAGCTTTAGCATTACTCACATGAACCCTGAAATCTGATGAATTGTTATTATTAAAGAGAACAACTATATACATATATCAGCTCATAAATCTCAAAATAAAATGATAGAAAATACTCTTAAAAAAACCCAGCCAGCATCATCCGGGACTAAATCTATATAATGCAAAGGATTGAGTACTTAGAGAAAAAATAATTACGTGCAGTCCGCATCAATTGCAATTTCTGTCTTTGCTATCAAGAAGTTCAAGGGTCTAATAGATATAACTGGAAATAAACCTTAAAACATTTTTAACTTTTCATTTGCAAGAATAATATGTTAAAGAAATCTGAGAACACACAGCTATACACATACAGTATACTCTCTCCTCTCTTCTCATTGCTTTATGTTTTTTATGTTACTGCAAATAGTGCCCTATGAAAAACAAGATAAGAGTACATTTTAGAAAAAAGGAATGCTGTTTGCTGGTACTGTTGTTAAAGATCTTCAATTTGTGCATAGTATAATAAGAATGAATCATTTAAGAAGTCTGGCTAGTGAACCGTTTCAATTGAAATGATAATAAAATAAAAACTGAATCCCATTAAATATGATAGATGAGCAAAATAGACACAGACTAAAATAAATAATACAAATATAATTTTATCTGTCTTGCTCGTCCTTAAAATATGCTGCTGATATTGTTACTATTTGTTTTCTAAATTTTCATTAACAAAAGCAGACATGGTACAGTTTATTATTATACACTTTAATCAGTATGGTTATAATACATTTGCTTTTTAAATATTTAAATTGTAGAGTTCTAGAATTTCTCAGCACCCCATTGTTATACTCTTAAATTTAAAATTATTTACATTGCACATAAATGCACCAATCAGCACTGTCCAAACAGATTCAGGTGTCCTGCATCTTGATAGGACAGCCAGTGCAGTATGAGAATGCATCCTACAAGCTTTGACCAGACACTGATAGAAGTCACGAGACTGCTATATACTGCTGATGAGAAAAGGTATTTAGCAGTTTATTTTTACTAAAATGATTGCATTGCCATGTTCTGTGTACTACGAGAGACCAGATATGGTGAATGCAGGGTCCTAGGTTGAGTAACACTTTAATTTAGAAAGAATAGTCAATTAGCAAAGTGACAATATTTGTTTTTTATTATTATGTTCTTTACACTTGCATAATAAAGTGTGCAATTCCCATTTGTGTGCAAAGGAAATAAAAAATAATAATTTGATGAACACAGCTTAAATTAATTCACTAATCTAAGGCCTCATACACACGATCAGTTCATCCAATGAGAACGGTCCGAAGGACCGTTATCATCGGTTAACCGATGAAGCTGACTGATGGTCAGTTGTGCCTACACACCATCAGTTAATTAACTGATCGTGTCACAATGTGGTGACGTAAAACACAACGACGTGCTGAAAAAAATGAAGTTGAATGCTTCCAAGCATGCGTCGACTTGATTCTGAGCATGCGCAGGTTTTTAACCGATGCTTTTGCAAATTTACGATCAGTTTTGACCTATCGGTTAGGCATCTATCGGTTCAATTTTAAAGCAAGTTCCTATTTTTTTGACCGAAGGTTAACTAACCGATGGGGCCCACACACGATCGTTTGGACCGATGAAAACGGTCTATCAGACCATTCTCATCGGATGGACCGATCGTGTGTACGCGGCCTAAGTGAACATCATTTGCATTTTTGTTAATGAACATCATTGTGTTGTAAATGAGAAATTTGCTATTTTTAATGTTTCAAGAACCTTGTGGATACTAACCCAGGAGATACTTTTCTCTTATTCCAGTGTGGACATCTTCATCACGTATATCCCTGCAACAAGCAAAACCTATCATTTGAGTACCTTCTGTGGTCCCAACACGTGGTTCCTTTCTATTATGTTTTTTATTTATGTATTCTGTATTCTATTGGATGCATCTAATCTTAATTTTGTTATAATTATGTAATATTAAAATTATTTTGTTACTTTTTTTAAAAAAAGTGCCTAGAAAGTCAATTTTTTTCTCTCCAAATCCTTATCAAATTATTTTAGAATGAGGCACATTAGTTAACTAGGGTGTTGATTACCACCCAAGGGCACCTGTAATCAATTATTTACGTAAATTAAAAATGTGTATGTACCTTAAAGCAGTTAGGCTAAAGCTTATTTAACATTTGAAACACATGATATACGATTATTGTGAAAAGTAACAGATCTGTGTAACAGATTTGTATGTATTTGGGTTGAATGAAAAAACAGAAGCATAAAAACGTGCTGAACCAAGTACAGTGCCTTGAAAAAGTATTCATACCCCTTGAAATTTTCCACATTTTGTTATGTTATAATCAAAAAGGTAAATGTATTTTATTGGGATTTTATGTGATAGACCTACACAGAAGGAAAATGATAAATGGTGATGAATATCCTTTTGCTGCAATTCCACCTGCGAGTCGTTTGGGGTATGTCTCTACCAGCTTTGCACATCTAGAGAGTGAAATGTTTGCCCATTCTTCTTTGTAAAATAGCTAAAGCTCTGTCAGATTGGATGGAGAGTATCTTTGAACAGCAATTTTTAAGTCTTGCCACAGATTCTCAAATGGATTTAGATCTGGACTTTGACTGGGCCAATTTTAATACAGAAATATGTTTTCATCTAGACCATTCCATTATAGAATTGGCTGTATGTTTCAGGTTGTTGTTCTGCTGGAAGGTGAACCTCCTCCCCAGTCTCAAGTCTTTTGCAGACTCTAAGGCCCCGTACACACGAGAGGATTTATTCGCAGATACGGTCCAGCGGACCGTTTCCACGGATAAATCCTCTCAAAGATTTCCGCTGATTTCGATGGGATGGAGTGTACACACCATCGCATTGAAATCCGCGCGGAAATCCTCTGCCGATGACGTGTCGCGCCGTCGCCGCTATTATGACGCGGCGACGGGCGCGACGCTGTCATATAAGGAATTCCACGCATGCGTCAAATCATTACGACGCGTGCGGGGAATCCCTTTGGACGGATGGATCCGGTAAGTCTGTACAGACGAGCGGATCCATCCGTTGGAATGGGTTTCAGCAGATGGATTTGTTGTGCAGCACAGCAAATATCCGATCTGCTGGAATCCATCCCAGAGGAGATTTCTCCGCGGAAACAGATCCGCTGGCGTGTACACACCATAGGATCTATCCGCAGAAACCCATTTGCTGGGATTTATCTGCGGATGGATTCTATCGTGTGTACGGGGCCTAAGGCCGCGTACACACGATCAGTCCATCCGATGAGAACGGTTAACCGATGAAGCTGACTGATGGTCTGATGTGCCTACACACCATCAGTTAAAAAAACTATCGAGTCCATTGCGGTGACGTAAAACACAACGACGTGCTGAGAAAAATGAAGTTCAATGCTTCCAAGCATGCGTTGACTTGATTCTGAGCATGCACAGGTTTTTTTTTGTTGGTTTGTTTCATAAAGAGCATGCACAGGTTTTTAACAGATGCTTTTGCATACTAACCGTCGGTTTTGACCTATCGGTTAGGCGGTTCAATTTTAAAGCAAGTTCTAAAATTTTTGACCGAAGGATAACTGACCGATGGGGCCCACACACCATCGGTTTGGACCGATGAAACGGTCCTTTAGTCCGTTTCCATCGTTTTTAACCGACCGTGTGTACTCGGCCTAACAGGTTTCCTTCTAAGATTGCCATGTAATTGGCTCCATCCATCTTCTCATCAACACTGACCAGCATCCCTGTCCCTGTTGAAGACAAGCATCCCCACAACATGATGCTGCCATCACCATGTTTCACGGTGGGAATGGTATGTTCTGGGTGATGTGCAATGTTAGTTTTCTGCTACATATAGTATTTTGCTTTCAGGTCAAAAAGTTCAATTTGGTCTCCTCTGACCAGAGTACCCTCTTTCACATGTTTGCTGTGTTCCCCTCATGGCTTCTCACAAACTGCAAACAGGACTTCTTATGTTTTTTTTTTTTCAACAAATGTTTTGTTCTTGCCATTCTTCCATAAAGGCCAGATTTGTGGAGTGCACGACTGATGCCGCGTACACACGATCATTTTTCAGCATGAAAAAAACGTCGTTTTTAAAAAACGTCATTTAAAATGATCGTGTGTGGGCTGCACATTGTTTTTCAGTTTCTGAAAAACGACAATTTTTTTTTTGAACATGTTGCATTTTTTAACGTTGTTTTAAAAAAAATTGTTTTTCGGGTTATAAAAAATAATTGTGTGTGGGCTAAAACAACGTTTTAAACCCACGCATGCTCAGAAGCAAGTTATGAGATGGGAGCGCTCGTTCTGGTAAAACTACCGTTCATAATGGAGTAAGCACATTCATCACGCTGTAACAGACAAAAAAGCGCAAATCGTCTTTTACTAACAAGGATTCAGCTAAAGCAGCCCAAAGGCGAATAGAACTTCCCCTTTAGAGTGCCGTTGTACGTGTTGTACGTCACCGTGCTTTGTTCATCATTTTTTTTAAACAATGGTGTGTGGGCAACTTTGTTTTTAATGATGAAGTTGGAAAAACTTAGGGGCAGATCCACAAAAGAATTACACCGGCGTATCTCTTGATACGCCGCATAATTTCAAATTTTGCGCGTCGTATCTTTGTTTTGTATCTACAAAACAAGATACGATGGCATCTCGGATCGATCCGACAGGCGTACGTCTTAGTACTCCGTCGAATCTTAGATGCAATTTTTCGGTGGCCGCTAGGTGGCGTTTCCGTCGAATTCCGTGTCGAGTATGCAAATTAGCTAGTTACGGCGATCCACGAACGCACATCAGGCCAGCGCATTTTTTTACGTCGTTTGCGTTCGGCTTTTTTCGGCGTATAGTTAAAGCTACTATATGGTGGCGTACTCAATGTTAAGTATGGCCGTCGTTCCCGCCTCGCATTTTGAATTTTTTTCCCATGTTTGTGTAAGTTGTTCGCGAATAGGGATTTGCGTAGAATGACGTCACCGTCGTGAGCATTGGCTTGTTCCGGGTTAATTTCGAGCATGCACACTGGGATACCCCCTCGGACGGCGCATGCGCAGTTAAAAAAAAAACGTTGTTTATGTCGGGTCACGACGTATTTACATAAAACACGCCCCCATCACAGAGATTTGAATGCCGTGCCATTACGCCGCCAAAGATACACTACGCCGCTGTAACTTACGGCACAAATTCTTTGAGGATTAAAAAAAAAATAAGTTACGGCGGCGTAGTGTATCTTAGATACTCTGCGCCCGGCGGAGAGATGCGCCACTGTACGTGGATCTGGCCCTTAGTTTTTTGGACATGCTGAAAAACGACGTTTACTTTCATGATGAAAAATGATTGTGTGTACGCGGCATAATAGTTGTCCTGTGGACAGGTTCTCCCTGTGGATCTCTGCAGCTCCTCCAGAGTTACCATGGGCCTCTTGGCTGCTTCTTTGATTAATGCTCTCCTTGCCCGGCCTGTCAGTTTAGGTGGACGAATATATATTAATGCGCAACCTGAAAGTCGCATATCTCAGTGACTAATATGACACACAAATTTGAATTAGATTGGTGTGATGTATAAAGGAATAAATATAATTTAATTCCAAGAAATTGGGTGAAGGTGATTGGAAGGAACAAACAGAAATGTTATTGCAATAAACCTCCAACACTAGTGATAGAGATCATAAAGTCCATAAAAAACAGCAAACGGTCTTATAAAGACCTCAAGAGTCCATATAGATGAAAATATGCATGTAAAAATGCATGTGAAAATAAAAACAAAAAAAAAAAGATGAATGAAGTCCGCAGAAGGTGTAATACTATAACAAATGGGTTGTAGATTTTCATTAAAACAGGCAAGGGAACAGAACTGTAAATCTTCATAACTAGAATGCTTCTTTCACATAAGGTAGATAAGTGGCTGCTTACCAGAAAAGATAGACCCCTATTACAGAGGTCAAATCAGCTCAGCACACACAGGACAGTTTGTCTGGCTCCAAAACTTGAAGATCAATCCCCAGCAGCTGACAGCTTTTGGTCAACTTCCCAGGAAGAAGGTTAAATCACTGGAATCCTTGGTGTGCATACACCCTCAGAGGGGGTGTTCAATAAGCAATAGGTATGGTGGTAAGAAAAAGAAAAAAAAAAAAAAAAAAAACGGGCGTGGCCTGCAGCCGAGGCGGATGGCTGTGTAGAGGAAGAGCTCCAGAGACCCTCGAGAATCCAGCTCCATCCAGCGACTATCCGCAGCATTCCGGGGCACCAAAACACCTGGCTATACTCCTGGGCACCCGAGCGAGACGATGGGCAAACGAAAATCCGAAAAAGGCCCAAAGAAACTGACGGATTTTTACCCGTCGGCGAGCACGCCTAGGCCGCAAGATGGCGCCGAGGCCTCGGTCTCGCAGTCGGGCCCGCGCCGCGACGGGAGCGGAGGTTCCACACCGCAGCACAGACAGGACACCTATCCTTCTCAAGGAGCCAGCGGAGGATCTTTGCCAGACACATCTCCCATAAACAGCCCACAGAAATCGGCGCAGAGGAGATCCACAGCCCACACATATGCAGGTGAGCCTGGGGATGGGTGCAACTCACAGAACAGTACTAGTGTCTTTATTGAACAGCTAACTGAGTTCCCCACCACTGGACAGCCCCTCAGTGATACCACCATGAGAGATATGTTGATTACCCTCAGAGGTTCCCTGCACAAGGACATGCTGATCTGTGTAAACCAACTAAAGGGTGATGTGTCAGCAATAGGAGATAGAGTATGCCACGTGGAGGACAAGATGGGGGATTTCACAACAGCTCACAATGAGCTAGTAGATGCCCACAATGATGCAGAGAATGAAATGCAGGCTATGAGAGAGAAATTAGCGGATTTAGAAGACAGGTCAAGGAGAAATAACATAAAAATGAGAGGTGTAGAGGAAACGGTGACCCCGGCGGAACTGCGCCATTATGTTCAGGACTTCATTGCTGCCCTACTACCTGACACCTCTCCCACAGAGGTGATTGTGGACAGAGCACACCGTCTCCCCAAACCTAAATACCTACCAGAGGGGGTCCCGAGGGATGTCATAGCCCGCATCCATTATTTTCATATCAAAGATGACCTCATGCGATACTCCAGGAAGAACCAACCACTACCCGGGCCATACTCTGGCATCTCGGTGTTTGCTGACCTCTCCAAGCATACCATGCTAGCACGTAAAAACCTATCCTCCATGACCAAAATTCTCCAAAACCACAAAATACCCTACTCGTGGGGATTTCCTACTAAATTGCTTATAACGAAAGATAACCGCACCTACGCTATTAATAATATTGATGATGGGATTGCCCTGGCCAAAAAATGGAACCTCATTCCAGAGGAATCTACGGCTCCACCGCTGGACCGACACCCCGCAAAGATTGCCCCGGAATGGCGACAAAAATGATTCCATGACACTGTCCTATTTTACTTAGCCCAACTTCTAGCACAGCTGGATATGGGTCTCAGGGAGTAACTCCCCCCCTCAAGAAAATGGCGAAAATACTCGCACATAGTGATGTCTTTCACTTTACATTTATGTTTGTGTTTCTGTTACTTTTTACGTTCTTTTTTTGTGTTTTAAATGCACCAAGGGACATCTGCATCACAGGAAATATGTCTACAAATTTACTGAAAACCACCAATGCCTTCAACTTCATGAGAATATGGATCTGGACTTTTGGAACAGCACCACCTTCAGGTAACTTTAAATTACTACACCTGCTTACTGGAATTATATTAGCTAGAATAAAGCAATCCCATGAACACCTAAAATGACCTTATCGGTTATATCCATGAATGTGCATGGTCTCAACAGCCCCTTTAAAAGGTCCTCTATGTGGAGAGAAATGACCAGTCTCAAGGGAGATGTCGTTTGCATACAGGAGACCCACTTTATGTCATCTAAAACACCCCGATGCTCTCATAGGGCGTACCCACATATTTTCCAGGCGAATGCTCCAGTAAAAAAAAGAGGTGTCATGGTGGCCATTAAACATTCTGTCGCATTCCAACTCCATGACCTCATTTGTGACCCCAATGGCAGATATATAATAATGACTTGCGACCTAAACAACGCCCCATACACTTTGGTCAACCTTTATGCACCAAACAGAAGACAGCCCAAATTTCTGAACTCTTTGCTCAAAAAGGTGGAAAGGGTCAAGAATGGATCTTTACTCATGTGCGGTGATTTCAATGGCGTCCCAAATCAATCTATGGACTGCTCTTCACCCCCAGTTCCTCGAAGACTCGAACTTGGCTCCCTAATTTCCAATCACAATCTATATGACACCTGGAGGTGCCTCCATGCCTCAGAAAAAGACTACACCCACTACTCGTTCCCGCATAGAGCGTACTCCAGGATAGACTTAATTTTATCGGACCTACCTCTATTGCACAGAACACTATCAGTGTCTATCCACTCAATAACTTGGTCGGACCATGCTCCGGTGTCTATAACCCTACAAGACCGGAACTCAGCATCTCCAGCCTACCTGTGGAGGAACAATGTGGAACTACTGTCTAATGCCGCCCAAGCGGATAAGATTGCTTTACAACTGAAAGAATTTTTTATGTTTAATGATACTGTTGATACAAATATAGCATCCTTGTGGTGTTCGCACAAAGCATTTAGCAGGGGTATACTAATCCAAGCAGCAGCTAGGGAGAAGAGGGGGAAGGCAAAGCTGTTGAGTGGATTGCTGGAGGAGTTTAAAACACTGGAACTTCAACACAAACACCATCCATCTCCTAGTTCGGAGTCTAGTTTATTTTCCTGTAGACATACACTTCGCATGCTATTGATCAATACCCACCAAAACCACCTTAGAAGAATAAAAGCGACATACTATGCACATGGTAACAAAGCAGGGAAAGTCTTAGCGAAGTACCTGAATAAACGCCAACAACAAGCTAAACTTACCCACATCATAGACCCCCACTCACATACCCTAGTACACCACCCAACACATATTGCTAACGCTTTCATGAAATATTACAGAGACCTATACAACCTACACACAGATCCCAATACCCCACAACCCACTGAATTCAGTATTAATTCATTTCTTAGCAAACTTAACTTACCCAAGCTTCAGGCGGATCATTTATCCACACTAAATGCCCCGATTACTCTTAATGAAATAGTAGACACCATCCAAGCCCTCCCAAACCAAAAGGCCCCTGGTACGGATGGATTTTCCTCAGAGTACTATAAAACCTTCTCACAAATCTTGGCTCCATATCTGTGTACCCTATTCAACAGCGTTGCCTCCTCCTCCACATTTCCTGAAGAGATGCTGCAAGCTACCATTGTAACCTTACCTAAGCCGGGGAAAAAACCTGACTCCCCACAAAACTTCAGGCCGATTTCACTTCTGAATACGGACCTGAAGGTATATGCAAAGATTATCGCCAATAGACTGGCATCTATTACCCCTTACCTGGTCAGACCAGACCAGGTGGGGTTTGTAAAAGGGCGACAAGCCCCAGATGGCACAAGGCGTCTATTGAACCTAATGCATATTCTAGAAGGTAGGAAAACTCCAGCGGTATTTCTGGCACTGGACGCGGAGAAAGCCTTCGATAGGGTGCACTGGGGCTATCTCAGGGCAACCCTGCAGAAATTTGGCATACAACCATTCTGTCCGCAATCTCCGCACTCTATACCTGCCCCTCGGCTAGGGTCTTCTCGTCCAGTGCCATATCTGACCAATTTTTCATAACTAATGGCACGCGCCAGGGGTGCCCACTTTCCCCCATAATCTTCACCCTTGTAATGGAACCACTGGCCGAAGCCATTAGAATGGCTGAAACAATCTCAGGAATCCCTATAGCAGGAGAGGACCACAGAATAGGCCTTTTCGCAGACGACGTAGTTCTAACACTGACCAACCCAATCTCCTCCCTAACGGCAGTACAGGATATTTTACAACAATTTGGAGAGGTGTCGTACTATAAACTAAATATCACCAAATCGTGTATCTTACCCATAAATCTGTCTAGGAATCTAACCGCAAAACTCAAGGCAACATTCCCATTTCAGTGGATGACGGAATCACTAGCCTACTTAGGTATAAAAATAGCTTATCCCTCAGCGAAGACTTACGGCATTAATTATGACGCACTTCTTCACACTATTAAGTCAGACTTGGCGCATATCACGACCCTAGAATTATCTTGGATAGGTAGAATAGCAGCATTGAAAATGACCCTACTACCGAAGCTGATCTACTATTTTAGGACCATCCCAATCACAGTACCGGACGCATTTTTCTTAACCGCAGATAAATTGTTTCGTAAATTCATCTGGCAGGGCAAAATACCTAGGATCACTTTTTTAGCACTCCAACGACATAGAACTGTGGGAGGGCTGGGATTCCCAAACCTACGAAACTATTATAGGGCAGCGATACTGGACCAAATGAAAGCCTGGTTTGACCCTGGCGTAACTAAGCTATGGGTCAAAATAGAAAAGGCAATCATTAAAGGCAGGGACTTGCCCTCTCTTTTACTGGCCAAACTGACAAACTTGCCTCTGACGGACTGCGCATTGCCCTCGATAGAAGCCACACTCTCTGTATGGGGGAGTGTCCAGCCTGATATAGATATTACCACTAAGAATAAGCGTATGATCACTGACATCTTAACTGTAGAACACCTAATCCCAGACCTATGGACTGTTTCATGGAAAAAAGACAATCTGACTACTGTCCAGAAAGTATTAAAGAACCACTCAACTACACATTCGTATTCATATACACAACTGAAACACTTTCATCGGACACACTCAACGACACAAATTGATCTACCAACTGATGTGTGGTCCTACCTTACCACAAAACATGACAGGCCTAAAGGATTATCTTGGTTCTACTCCTTACTACAGTATTCCAAACTTCCTTCCAAAACCTCCCACATGACTAACTGGGAAAAAGACTGGGGTACCACCTTCTCCATAGGAGAATGGAATGCAGCGATTCGCCTAACATATAAACACACCCACTGTACTAACCACTGGGACAATATGTTAAAAATATTACATAGATCATACCTTACCCCGGTTAGATTGTCAAAGATCTTCCCATCAGAATCCCAACTCTGCTGGAGAGGATGCGGCTCTAGAGGTCACATCACTCATGTGTTGCGGGACTGTAGAATTATACGCAACTTTTGGACGGAGATCTTTTGTCTAGTTTCCTCTATCACTGGTCAACCTATACGCCCCGACCAATCACTAGCCCTCCTTAATATAAATGCTACCTGTATCCCACCTCAATTAAGAAGCATGTCCATACACATATTCATAGCAGCCCGCCTAACTATCACCTCCAAATGGAAATCCACACAAGTACCTAAAATTGATGAAGTTATCCAGAGAGTTTCTACCCAGTATTCCTACGAGAAATATTTTGCTATTCAATCAAACCAGTACCAATCTTTCCAAAATCAATGGTTACCTTGGTGTATTAAATTTCCTGAAAAATGAACTCTATTTGTTCTCTCACTAACCACGGATGGTCATACTTGGTGCAGATGTTGCTGATGTTAGTAGAAGCTAGATGTGTGCATTCTTTTTTTTTTTCTTTTTATTTCATTTTATTTTTATATATTTTTCTATTTCTTTTTTTATGGGTTATTACAGTTACTCAGTATTCTGATGTGATGAGTCCTGTTGGGACTCCATTAAAAGCTCCTATGCCAATGCAGACCTGCGGTGTGGGGCTGGCATCCACCTTGGATCCGTCTGCCTATGGCGGGGTCCTGGGTTGGGTGGCTGCCGCACGCTTTGCGGGGACAGTTATAGGTGGCAGGGCGTGGAATTATGGGAAAGGTCCTTCATAAGGTACATGTTGTGGCAATACATTACTAGATAGGGGACCGTGGCTC
This sequence comes from Rana temporaria, assembly GCF_905171775.1. NCBI lineage: Eukaryota > Metazoa > Chordata > Amphibia > Anura > Ranidae > Rana > Rana temporaria. The sequence continues at coordinate 228,537,003 of NC_053493.1, forward strand.
CACAATGTGTAGTAGGATGCGCGGACCCCGACACACGACTCTTTCCTTCTTGAGTTCCCTCAACATGTGGTGAGAAATGTTGGACTATCTAGTTTCATTGTATCACTGTTTCCACGTTCAAGGTCATATGCAAAATGTACCTAATTGCTGTATCATTGTCTACCTATGTATGTGGCATAAGTTTAATAAAAACAATTGAAAAGAAAAAGAAAAAACTTCATGGTGCAGTATGAAAACACTTGCCCTTTATTAAATGAGCAGGTTGCTGACATCCAATAAAGTTAAAAGAACACAATCTAAAAACAAAGCTTCCAGTATCTCAGCTCACGCCTGACCAGCTGGTGTGTAATGATGTTAGAGTCCTTAGCTCTACCCGACGCTGCGTTTCTCCGTATGTGGCGTCTCCTGGGAAAGGAGGCCCCCTGATGGGTCTGGAATGGACATTTGGGGGAACCCCACATCATTTTTTTTATTTGATGCGGGGTTCTCATTAATATCCATACCAGACCTGAAGGACCTGGTAATTAAATTTGGGGGGACCCCCACGCTTTATTTTTTATTTTTTTATGAATGACTTTTCTCTGTATTGCCGGGAGCCGACAATTCATTATAGCCGCAGGTGATTTTAAATGACTTTTTTTCCTTCAGAAATTACACTTCGTGCAGGGACAGTTCTAAGCACGGGAAACAAACGCTACTTCATAGGCATACTATACACCCCCCAGGTACGAAATTTAAAGGAATATTTCACTTTTATCGTTTCACTTTAAGCATTATTAAAATCACTGCTCCAGACAAAAAGGCCATTTTTAAAACTTTTTTTGCATTGATACATATCCCCTGGGGCAGGACCCAGGTCCCCAAACACTTTTTTATAAAAATATAACTTGCATATTGGCCTTTAAAATTAGCACTTTAGATTTCTCCCATAGACTTTTACACAGTGTTCCGCAGCTTTTCGAATTTGCCGCGAACACCCCAAATGGTTTGCTGCTCGCCGAACAGGCAATGTTCGAGTCGAACATGAGTTTGACTCAAACTCAAACCTCATCCCTACCCCAGATTAAGACCAGTCCATTGGTAGTTTACTTGGGGCTGATTTATTTGGTATCGGAGCATCTACACTGTAGTGCCAGATTTTTCCAGTCCTTCAGGAGTTTTATGTCAAGAAAATGCACCACATGTTTCTTGTCTTGGTGGGTGATAATCATTTTTGTAGAGAGACCCCATTGGAACAATATCTTGTGGTTGTGGAGAGCTTTTGTTATAGCTGCAGCGCCTGGTTACCTAAAAGGTACTGGTGCTAGTCAAATTTAGAGAAGGATCAGAGTGTTAACTGACTCTGATCCAATTATTATGTTCTAAACTGGTCTCTGTCTCAGCTTGGCTGTGCTGTGGGCTGTCTATTGTTACTGGGGTGTAGTTCCTACCCCAGGACAGTGGGTGGCAGCAGTGTAGTCGAGGTTTAAGTGCTCTTCCCCAGCAGCAAATCAGGAGGGTTGGGTCTCGCTGTGCATGCTGGGGGAGGGTATTTATGGGGCAGACGCCATTAGTTCTGGTTCTTCTTCGGAGTGCGGCACCCACCTTTGGGGTGACCGCGCATCACGGCGCTCCGGCGAGATGGCCTTCCAGGCCAGGGTGAGCATGCCATGCAGTATTCCTGGTTCCGGGACCATGTTGGTCCGGAACATTTGAGCTGTGGCAGGGAGCCCAGTGGTCGACTGGATTCCCAATCCTGAAGATCCCAAGCGTGATGGCTGTTCGGTGGGGAGTCCATCTGAGGAGGCTGACGATCAAATATAGTCTCAAATAGAGTGGCAGAGACTTTTCCTACAAGTTCGAGCCGTACTCTGGCTGCCAGGTCAGTGAGAAGGCCTGTCCGGGTACGCTATACCCACTCTGGCTGGAGTGGTGAAGAATACAATGTATTGTTGGAAGCAGGACTGTTTCCCTATTGTTGTGCCTGAGTCTGCTATTTCTGCTTCTACTTCACCCCTACTCTTCATCACAAGTTTTAAAGTTTTTACCCGGTTGGGTAATAAAGAGCACAGAAAAAGACACCTGTCGGGGACATTCTGTTACTGCTATATGCACCATACACCCCTAGGCTGGTGGAAGAGCCATGAGGTAACATGCCACCCAAAACAAACCAGCAGCTCCTTCGGGGGTAGTGCTACACAGTTAAGGATTGTTGTCTAGTATTAAGAGTGCCACAAGATCAGCATACAACATGATCCCATAAGATTTTTTTGACCAGCTGAGGATTGCTGTGGGCAGCCACCATCGCTTTCTCTTTTATGGTGTAGAAGTGAATACAGGCCAGGACATTGTGTGGCATAGTATCAGAGAGATAGTGGGGTTTAGGGATGTGATGGACCCCAACCTATGAATAGTTTCATGCTTGATGCAGATATAATCAACTCAGACAGTAGTTGTTGTAGGAAGTCATGTAGCTGTGTTTCCGTTTTCAATTTTATATTATTACTATATGAGAGATCTTCAAAATAAGCTAGTTTGGTGGATATTTGTTTAATGTTCTTATCGTGGTCATTGTATACATCAATGAGGTCATTGTGGGCATGACAAATATCCCAATTTTATTTCAGCATGAGACATTCTGATAGAGAGATCCTATACTGCAGTAGACAAACTAGAAATCATGACTTACACGTCCACATGGAGAGAGTCCTTAAGGATCAGCAGCATTTATTTAAGGTCAGCTATAATGGTAGTGGCAGGCTGTGTAGAAGATGGGTACTCTTCTAATGGTTGCATCTGCTAACTGGTGGTGAGAGGCCCAGGAGTTTATATTTACCAAAATAATAGCATGTCCATATTCTGTGTACTGTGGGAGACCAGATATTGTGAATGCAGGGTCCTGAGTTTAGTAACACTTTAACTAATGCAGGGTATCGTCAGCATATATAGATATCCTCTCTTATCCCTCACCCACTGGAAACCCCTGCCAACCCAAACAAGCATGCCAAGGGTTCCAGGGCAGAAAGACACATAAAAAGAGGACATCCCTAAAGGGTCCCTCTATTGAAGGTAAAGGAGGAGGATATTGTAAAGTTGGTACAAACTCTGGTCTTGAGTAGTTTATATAAACATGGTATCCAGGAAATAAATAAGGATCCAAACCCAAATCTACAAAGGACCTCCCATGTATAGTCACATTCCACAGTCAAATGCTTTTTCGGCAGCCAGGAATAGGACAACACCGTCAATACCCCTGGACGCCACCATTAGTAAACAATCTTCAAATGTTAAAATTGGTGCCTTTACCGGGCATGGATTCAGTTTGGTCATTGCAGACCAAAGTATTGATAACCTTAGTCGGTTGTCCCGATAGTACCTTAGCAAATATCTTGTCATCCAAGGTCAAAAGAAAATAGGTTGACATGAAGTTGGGTTGGGTGCTTACCAGGTTTCAAAAGAACAACAATGACAATGCAGTCCAGGGACCTCGCCTGTGTAATGCACTACCAACCACCATCCGACTGGAGTCGGACCACTTGGCCTTCAGGAGAAAGATTAAAACCCATCTCTTCTGGGGTCAAGGGGTTCCTTACCCATGAAATGGATACAGCGCCCAGAGGAGATTCAGTTCGCATGTGTTGCACTTTACAAGTTTCTCACTCACTCACTCACAGCCTAAACATGGATATGAAAATCTGTGCTCAGTCAGAGTATTTTTTGTTTAACACTTTCGAATTACCCCATGGGATCCATTGTCCTCTGACGGCCGCTCTTCTCCATGATTAGCTGATCTTGCTTGACTTCTGAGCATGTTTGACCATTATAATTTATGGTTCTAAATATCTAAATTGTATTACTTGATCGGCATCACTATGGCTGCATTTTTTGTTTAATATTTTCAAATTACCCAATAGGATTCATTGTTCTCTGACGGCCTTTCAGCTGTGAGCCATCTGGCCCTGGTGATTTATTCACATTACGTTTTTCATTTTTTTTTAACACTGACTTCTGTTAGCCACGAGGGTACATTTCATGTTGTGTCGGTAACAAGTCTTGTTTATTGTATTTATTTTCTTTTCCTTTGTGAAAACTATGGATAAGAATGTATTTAACTACTTGATGACCACCCTATAGCAGTTTTACTGCTACAGGGTGGCCACTGTACACAAGATCACATATATGTATGTGATCCTGCACTTTTGGCTAGGGGGCACAAATGCACGGCAGTCTGCATATGTAAACAAGGTAGATTGCATTCTGACAGGAGGGAAGGCACAGATCCTGTGTCTCTGCAAAGCGGGGATATGGATCCATGTCTTTCCCTAGTAAAAGCACCTCCTACACTGTAATAAAACGCAGGTTATGGATACGGTTTACCCTTTGATTGCCACTGATTTCAACCCCCTCCCAGTCACTGTCATTAGTACAGTAAAAGTGAATATCACTGATTACTGTATTAGCGTCCTGCTATAAGTTGCTTATCACCACCACTAGTAAAAAAAAATGCTCAAATTATCCCATATTGATACCATAACTGTTGCACAAACCTATCAATGCACGCTTATTGGGATTTTTTTTACCAAAAATATGTAGCAGAATACATATTGGCCTAAATTGATGACACAATTCTATTTTTTTACATTCTATTTATTGAATGTGTTTTATAGCAGAAAGTTTGTAGTGAGTGTGCATTAAAGCGACGTCACGGCAACCACGGAACTGCATTTCCCATTAGGCTTAGCGGCATCGCGCATGCGCATTGCCATTTTTCTATAATCTCACCTATGAGAACAAGAGACGTTCTCGTTCACACGCCGCCCACTGTAAACACCCATTCCTGTCTCCCCAGCCTTAGGAATCCTAGGAATCCAAGTCTCAAGCCAGCAAGGGCGGCGGAGTCAATGCGGGGCAGTGAAACTAAGGTAAGGGAGGTGGCGTCGTAGACATGCCCACTAACCCCCAGCCCCTGTCTCTGTGAAACGTTGATAGCATCTCCAGGCAGGGCTATAGTCCAAGGAAGGGGGCGAGCATGATCACTCACCACCAGGAAAAATGGCTTGCATGACGGTGACAAGTTCCATGAAGAGTAACATGAAGTGATGATTTCAAACAAGAATTAGTGACATTTAGAAGGGAAATCGAAGGAACAGGTAAGTGAACTAGCACTGCATTAGCTTAAAGGAAGCTATTTAGTAAATAAAAAAAATACCTTTACAACCCCATTAAGCTTTATGTGGTTTTATTTAGTTTTATCTGGTTTTATGTTATCCTGAGTAGTATAATTATATTATGAATTTAAAAAATAAATATTAAAATGTGATGTTTTTAATGTTTTAGATCCATAAGCAAATATGAGTACCAAGACCAGTTGCCAGCCAAAATATTTTTTTCAATTTCAGACACAACACAAACATGACTCCTTAATACACATACTGTAAATGATCAACCCTATTTTTATATAAATATCCCTAATTGTAGAATATTAGTAAATCTCATTTCTTTAAGACTCTTCTCATTTTTTAAAGATTCACTTGCAACCATCTGGTAAACTCTTAAAGATCATAGTAAGAATGTGATTTGGGCATTGATCCTTCTAATAAAATATAAAAAAGCTAATAAGGTTATTCATCTGGATTTACTTATCTTACTAATAAGTACATGAATAATAAACATGAAAGGTTAAATTGCAAATCAGGAATGAAAGAGATTATCTGTCCTTCAGATATAGCTTGGTTTTAAGACAGGTTTTAAGCAGCTGCATTTAATTATTATCGCTCACACTTTGTTTAATCCCTCATTTCCTTCTGATCTCATAGCATGTCAAGTGAAAAAGCAAACTTTTCCCAAGTACAGTACGACATCATTGAATTAATGAAGTACTTTGAGAAATTATTGCTGGTAGCATTTTAAAAAGAAGAAATAGATTACTGAATTAACATTTTTGTTGTGTGATGTTTCTGATGTTGCTGCATGTCACATTTTCATACTGCCACAATAACATATGTATTAATAGCTAATGTGTTTCTTTGTTAGGCGTAATCCTAAACTCTGCAAGAAAGATCAGTATATCTAGTAAAAGAAAACAATTTATTGGCTGAAGAGCTTGTGTGACTCTTAAACTTGCTGGACTTATTTCTAGTAAGTCAACCATTCTCATCTCAAAGAGTTGAACAGAAGCTTGAAACTAATTTAAAATAAAACTCAACAATATCTAATGTGTCATTGATCAGTATTGAATGGTGTGTAATGATAGATCTATGGACATGTTGCTTACTAATGCTCACTATAAACATGCAGGCTTTTACATGTTCAGATGATATTCTTGGCTTAATGTGATAATAATTTGTGGTCTTAACAATAAGTTTGATACTTTTTGATGTAGTAGCTCTTCATTCAGGGTTATTATGGTTAAAAGCAAGTCACTATAACCTCTGATTGATTCACAGCCGTAATCTAACACCTAAGCGAAACATTACTCTATTAATCATCATTAACTATTTTTAATACTTATAATGCTAGCCTTATTAAATAGAACTCAAAATAAGGCATGCAGTATTATATTTACTTGTTTTAAGCTTATTTTTACACTTCTTTAATTGCTTCCTGATTTCTGGCCTAGGCCAAAATTATGTCAAACAATTAACCATTCAACTTAAATTAGCTAAGCAAATTTTGCATGAAACAAGTGCAACAGTTTACAGTTCATTTGACAGCAGTCACAGCCTGAGTAGGGATGAGCCGGACACCCCCGGTTCGGTTCGCAGTAGAACATGCGAACAGGCAAAACATTTTTTCCAATACACGAACACTGTTAAAGTCTATGGGACACGAACATGAACAATCAAAAGTGCTAATTTTAAAGGTTAATAAGCAAGTTATTGTCAAAAAAAGTGTTTGGGGACCTGGGTCCTGCCCACGGGACATGTATCAATGCAAAAAAAAGTTTTAAAAACAGATGTTTTTTTTCAGGAGAAGTGATTTTAAGAATGCTCAAAGTGAAACAATAAAAGTGAAATATTCCTTTAAATTTTGTAACTGGGGGTGCCTATAGTATGCCTGTAAAATAGAGCATGTTTTCTGTGTTTAAAAACAGTCTCCACACAAAATGAAATTTCTAAAGGTAAAAAAGTCATTTAAAACTACTTGCAGCTATAATGAATTGTCGGGACCCGGCAATACAGATAAAAGTCATTGAAAGTCATTAAAAAAAGAAAAATGCGTCAGGGTCCCCCTAAATTCCATTACCAGGCCCTTCAGGTCTGGTATGGATATTAAGGGGAACCCTGCACCAAATTTAAGATTCCAGATTCCGATAAGCCCCCGGCCTGTAGACCCCCACAACCACCGGGCAAGGGTTGTGGGGATGAGCACTTGTCCCCATCAACATGGGGACATTCTCCCCATGTTGAGGGCATGTGGCCTGGTACGGTTCAGGAGGGGGTGCACTCTTATGTCCCTCCTCTTTTCCTGCGGCCTTCCAGGTTGCGTGCTTGGATAAGGGTCTGGTATGGATTTTTGGGGGGAACCCCACGCCATTTTTTTTATGTGGAGTTCCCCTTAAAATCCATACCAGACCTGAAGAGTCTGGTAATGGAATTTGGGGGATCCCCACACATCTTTATTTTTTATTTTCAATGACTTTCAATGACTTTCATCTGCATTGCCGGGACCCGACAATTCATTATAGCCACAAAATTGCATATTAACCTTTAAAATTAGCACTTTAGATTTCTCCCATAGACTTTTAAAGGGTTTTCCACAGCTTTTCTAATTTGCCGCAAACACCCCAAATTGTTCGTTGTTCGAACTCATGTTCGACTCGAACATAAAGCTCATCCCTAAGCCTGAGTACAAAAGTCTGACATCTTTCAGCATTCTGTAGAAAAGGACCTTATCCCTTGCAGACAGAATAACCAGATAACTTTTAACAAGGACACCATTTTGCCTAAAAAATAGGAAGGCTCTGCGCCCCCTGCTGAACACTATGTAAAAAAGGCTTGGCTTATACCTGGCATTTCCCATTTGCTTTCAGTGTCACTTATAATGAGAGACAGCACTTACTACGCACACCAGAGGACCTACTGTCTTTTTGTGAGAGCTTACAGATTCCTTTAGTGGATTTTCCTGCAGTTGTATCAGGAGTTTTGACTCCTGACTCTCAACCAGAGTACACCGCAAACCTCACTAACATCTCCTGACAAGCTCCCTACCAAGAAGAGAAGAAACAATGGATTATATACTCCTGCAGCCCATTCCAAAACGCCCTGCACAGAAGAGGACACTCTCTCACATTACATTACATTATTGAAAGCCCTCCTAAGAGCCCTTTCACACTGGTGCGTTTTTGCGGCGGTTTTGCAGCATTTTCGCAGTAAAAATAGCGCTATTAGAACGCTCATAAAACGCTCCAAAAATGCCCCTCTCCATTGAAAACGCTGTAAAAACGTGGTAAAACACGATAAATCGTGGTAAAAATGTGGTAAATCGCGGTAAAAATGCTGTAAAATAGCGGTATATTACCGCTATTTTAACGCTCCGCTATAGGCGTTTCCAGTGTGAAAGGGCTCTTAGGAAGTACTTACTTTCCTTCTTCTGGATAGTACCCCTTTATGGGTTTTTTATACCTCATGTCTGGTTACTGACTGTAACTACTTTTGGTAAGATACAGTTTAACCTATCACCATACACGGGGGAATTTAATAGAGCCACACACCTCAAAGATTGGCTCTGTTGTCGATGATGCAAATTGTAGCCAATCTGCTCTTTTTTGAAGATAACTTAACACTTACTAACCAACCTGATTACAAGCCAAATGTGTTGAATATTCACTGCTTAGATTTTGCTTACAACCTTCACTGTTACCTACTTATGTTACATGGCTATTGCTTTAAATAGATGTTTTATATACTGTACATGTTTAGTCTTTCTACTCTAGACTTCGGAGTACCCACCTATTTAAATCTTTTTAAACAATGTTTTTTATTGAGAAATTTTCAAATGTACATAAAGCAGAGTGTAGCATTCATCACATATTATATGACCAGAGATTGATGCATAGATGGTTCGTTAAAATTCGTAAAGTAGCTCAATAAACAGTAACATTTTTCAAGAGTAGGTGCACTTCACAAAAGGTTCCATTAGTTTTGAAAGTATATTGAGTAGATACATTGTGCATTCCAGTTCAGTAACATTTCTACATGACACACCGATTATTATGACCTATTCACAGGTATACCGCAGCTTTGGACCATTGAGACCAGGGTTGCCATACATCCAGTTTCTGCTGATATTTGCCCTCACTGGATGCTAGCATTAATTCGTAATTTTGGCGTGTGTTTACCTGGTCTAGGGTGTGTTCAACGGTCGGGGCGTGTGGGGTTTTCCAAAGTCTCGTAATGGATAGTCTGGCTGACAGGAGAATATTAGTCACTACCACTCTGTAGGGTGGAGGAACGTCCTCTATCGTCAAGTTTAGTAAAGCCAAGGCAGGTGTTGGGGGCACCACTTTGTGAGTAATATCCGTTATGATGTGGAATACCGTCTTCCAATAGGGTTGGATGAGCGGGCATGTCCAGAGAATATGCAATAAGTCACCTCTGTGTTTACTACATCTCCAGCAAATGTCAGGGGTGGAGGGTAAGATACCACCTTAGCGATATCTTCTGCGCCAGTTCCCAAAAAGCAGAGTTTTTAGTGGATTTGTATATTGAGCGAAGAGCTGTTTGCCACTGTAACTCGGAGAAGGTATGACCCAGATCCGCGTCCCAGTGGAGGTGAGGTTTTGATTTAGCGAAGGCCCTTTTTTGGTGGAAAAGATCATAGAATAGGGAAATCCCTCGCTTTTGTGGCTTAGTGTTGGTCAAAAACAACCATACTTCGGGCGGGATGGAATAAGATGGGGTCGATATTTGAGCAAAACAGTGTTTCACCCTGAGATAGTTGAACAATTCTGTAAATTTAAGATTAAACTTCTCTTGCAGGCGTGGAAAGGATGATAGAGACCCATCGTGGAGGATGTCCCCAATGTATTTTATACCCTGAGATTTCCAATTAGCGAGGGAAAGGTCCGACGTAAAGTGTAGTAGCACATCTATCGGGAGGGGTGGGGAAAACATGAAGTCTCGCGTTTTGCCTATGTTCGCCAGTTTCTGCCAAGCTGCGGCAGCCGCCTTCATTGTGGGGGGAAGTGCTTTGGAGACCGGGATTCCCACCGGAATCCCCAGCAACCAACTTTTCAGGTCATGATGGTGGAGTACAGCTGTTTCCAAGTGGCCCCAAAGAGTGGATGGGGGCACTCGGAACCAGTCTCGTATTTGTGTCAATACCGAAGCCCAGTGATAATCCTCAAAATCAATAGATCCTGCCCCTCCCGCCAATTTATGTTTGGTAAGCATGTGTTTGGCGCACCTAGGTTTTTTCCCTTGCCACAGGAGTCTATTAAGCATTGTTTGGAGGGATCTGAAGTATGATTTTGGTATGGGTATAGGAATGGTGCGAAACAGGTACAAGATTTGGGGTAGGTATAACATTTTAAAGGCCGCCAGCCTCCCTGACCAGGATAATTCATGTTTGGCTAGTGTTTGCGCGTCTGCTTGGAGTTTGGCAAGGAAGGGTTTAAAGTTGCAAGCAAAAAGAGTTTTAATCGATCTCGTTAGTTTGATTCCCAAGTAGGATATAGTATCGTCCGTCCAAGTGAAGGGGCATTGGTTTTGTAGGATATGTTTAGACGTAGCATCAAGTCCTAAGTCTAAGACATACGATTTACTGGCGTTTACTTTATAGTATGAGATAGTACTAAACCATTGGAGGGTATCATAAGCTTCTAACAACGAGGATGTGGGATTCGTTAGCATGAGGATAACATCATCCGCGAATAAACTAATTTTATGATGTCGGGAGCCAATTTTGAAGCCAGTTATCTTAGGATTTTGCCGAATGTGTTCCGCGAGCGGTTCAATTAACAAGTTGAAGATCAACGGGGATAGTGGGCATCCCTGTCTTGTACCGTTGGTTATAGTAAATGGACGGGAAAGCATGTCTGCCGAGAAAACTCTGGCCGATGGCGTGGAATATAGCGCTAGGATAGCCTTTAATATTGGACCGTCGAATCCGAACGTTTCAAGTACATGGCTGAGGTATCCCCAATGAATCCTGTCGAACGCCTTCTCTGCATCCAAAGATAGGAGCAGAGAAGGCGTTCCCGTCGATTCAGCATGGTGAATAATATCGATTAGTCTCCTGGTGGCGTCGGACGTTTGTCTGCCTGCTGTGAACCCGGATTGGTCACTGTGTACCAGAGTGGGCATGATCTCAAGTAATCGTGTTGCACTTGTTTTAGCATAAATTTTTAAATCCAGGTTTAAAAGCGAAATGGGGCGAAAGTTCTGAGGATGGACTGGGTCCTTCCCCGGTTTGGGGAGGGTAATTATCACTGCTTGTAGGGTTTCAGTCGGTATTGTGGAGGAGGTAATAATGTTGTTATAAAAGGAAGTCAAGTGGGGAGCTAGTAGGTGGCTATACTGTTTGTAATATTCCCCTGTGAGCCCGTCAGGGCCCGGTGATTTACCCATAGGGAGTGAGGCTATAGTCGCCAATATTTCCGTTTCTGTGAAGGGGTCATTCAGGCGGGACAGCTGTTCAGGTGTTAGTTTCGGCAACTTCACATGGTTAAGAAAGTTAGCAATCTCGTCAGGGGTGGGTTGATGGGTGTCGGGGTCCCTCTGCAAGTTATAAAGGTCGCTGTAGTAGTCGCTGAAGGCGTCTGCCATTTTCTGAGGGTCTCTAAGGTCTGTATTCGTGTGTGGGTGATATAGACGATCTATTCTGTTTTTTGTCCTGCGACCTTTGATGCGTTGAGCAAGAGCCTTGCCTGCTTTGTTTGATGTGGAATAAGAGGTAGCTTTCAGCTTCCTCTGAGTGCGTTCAAAGGCGTGCAAGAGAAGTAATCTCAGTTCCTGCCTCAGGGTTAAGATTTCCGCTGAGCGTGTTGGTAGCGTGTGTTTTTTGTTTTGCGTTTCTAAGTCATCTATCCGCGTGGTAATTGTGTCGATCTTTAGTAGTCGTTGCTTTTTGTGTTGAGAGCTAAGTTTAATCAAAGTTCCCCTAATGCACGCTTTATGCGCGTTCCACAGCACCCCCTGGTCAGACACTGAGCCTACATTGGTGTCAAAATATTCCGTCAGTCGTTCAGTGATTTCTGGGGAGTAGGAAGGATGTTGGAGGATAAAATTGTTCGCCCTCCATAGGCGGGACTGTTTCGGCTTCGGGAGATCCTCCCATGTTATCGAAACAGGGGAGTGGTCTGACCAGGTGGTAGTGTGGATGACCGCCGTGCTAATGTCTTGGAGTAGCCATTTGTCTGTCAAAAATAAATCGATACGAGAGTAGGTTCCATGGAAAGGAGAGAAGTAAGAGTAATCCCTCTCCGATCCATGTAAGCATCGCCATGCATCAAACAAATCGTGTGTGCTCATGAATGTCTTCAGAGGGGATTCCCTGCGTTTCGATGCAGAGGTGGTGTCCAACTGGACCTCCGGTACCAGGTTAAAGTCGCCGCATATAAGCAGGCGTCCCTGACGCAAGGGTTGTACGATTGCCATCAATTTACGGAAGAATCTCATCTGATGCACATTCGGAGCGTACACGTTAATCAGAGTAAACACAACATTGTTAATAGTACAAATAAGAATGATATATCGCCCTTCCGGGTCCAGGACGGATTGTTTCAAATGAAACGAGGTGGAGTCCTTGACTGCAATCAGGACTCCTCTTTGCTTTGACGTGAAAGGTGCAGAGAAGACCTGATTGAAGTGCCTGTGCTTGCATATAGGAGCCGCAGTAGAGAGAAAGTGGGTCTCCTGTACACACATGATATCACACTGTAGGTCCATAGCTGTTTTCCACAGCGAGTGTCTCTTAGCAGGATGGTTAAGTCCATTTGCATTGATGGATAGTATGTGGAGTGGCATTGTCGTGGAGTGTACCCCCACGGGGTTAGTCACTTACGGTTTGAAGAGAGTTTCAGAGGCTCGTGGTCCAGGTCCTTCCCAACGCTGAAACTAGGCGTAGCCTCGACTATCCGGAGGATTGTAGGGACGGAGACTTATGCGGTATTATCTGCAATAGGCAAGTTAGCGTGAGGAAATGTATTGAGCTGATAACAGGTCATAAACATAGGTTAAGTAACCTAGGTGGAACAGCCACCAATACGAACAGCCGGTGGGATAGAGGGTAAACAAGACCCAACTAAGCCACCGTGGGGGTGGAAAGTCACTCTATAGTAAAGCTATGAAACCGGAACAAACAGAACACAATAGAACAGTTAGAATGCGGCTAGCAGCCGAGGGGGAGAGCTTTCTCGTAGATGTGGAGGCCCATGAAGTAATAATACTGATCCAGGATTCAGGTGGATTTCCTGGCTTGGTTGTGCTGTGGCTGGCGAGGCTCCCTTTGGGACAAGGGGATTGCAGGATGTTGTGGAGGATCCGGTATAATCCCCCAGGAGTGTAGAAGCTGGAGCCCTTTATCCAGTGAGTGTATCACGTGCGCCGCTCCGTTTCTGGTGACAAGGATGGATGCCGGGTAGCGCCATTTAAATTGAAGCTTGTGGTTGTGTAACCCTTTGGTGATTGGATTCAATTGCCTCCTCAGTTGCAGGGTGTATTTAGAGAGGTCAGCGTAGAGGGAGACTCCCTCATAGGGCCCAGGAAGTGCTGGATTATTCCTGACGGTCAAAAGGAGTCGTTCTTTCACATGAAAAAAATGGACTCTCATTAATATGTCCCTAGGGACAGATGCGGCGAGGTGTGAGGGTTTGGCGATCCTGTGTATACGATCTATGATTAAGTCCCTGGGTGATGCGTCAGGAAGAACAGTATGCATCAGCTCTTTGGTGTATCTGGGAAGATCAATTGGCAGGATAGATTCAGGAACCCCTCTCACTTTTACATTATTTCTCCTGGACCTATCCTCCAAATCTGCTAACTTTGATCGCACCCAGGATTGTTCCTCTTTTACTTCATGTAGGGAATCAATCAGATCGTTAACTGTGGAGGTACATTCCTCCATGCTGTCTTCCAGATGGGTCACCCTGTCATCAATAACTCGCATATCAGCCGTCATTTTAGTGAATAGAGAGGATAAATCAGTCATTAATGAACCCTGCAGGGACAATAGCATGTCCTTTAACGTTGTGTCAAGCACCGGTAGGCCTGTGGTAGGGAAGGACGCCATAGAGGATTGCAGGGCCTGGTTGGATTTCAGGGGACTGAAGGCCTGGGGCTCGAGTAGTGCCTGAGGTGCTGACTGCGTGTCAAGCCGCATACGGGCCTTGGCCGGGCTGCCTGTGATCGGGTTGTCACCCGGTCTGCCTGAGGGGGATAACGGAAGGCTCTGACCTGATTTATCCGGCGGTATCTCGTCAGGGAGATCCGTGTATGCCTCCGGAGCCACCGCGCCGTCGCCATCTTGGATCGGGCTGACCTTGTGCTGCGGCTTTGTGAAGAAGGCTGTCAGCTTTTGCGGCTGCAGGTCCGTCATCCTCTTGCGGGACATGGCTCCCCGGGATGTCAGGGCTATTAGGGCGCTGGATGGGGGTCGATTGCGCAGAGTTCCGGGCCTGTATCGCTCCTGTTCTCCCCTCAAGCTGACGAGCTCTGCAGTTAGGCAGCCATCTCCACCTATTTAAATCTAATATGGACAGATGCAGTCTTTTTTGTAGTGCCTCTCCTCTTGAAATTAGTTTTCCTACAGCTGCATCACCCGCCTTGTTGTTTATTGTTTATCTTTGGATTATTTTACTGTAGTACCTCAAGGCCTGCATTGGGCTGTTTTTGCTACTTTAGTGTGTGCCTTAAGTTTTGAACATGCTCAACGTGTCCATTTCTCTTGGTACAGGGTATGCTAGTTGAGCTTCTAGCCTACCTAGAGCTTCTGTAGCCTTACTCAACAGCTTCCCTGCACCTTGGTTTAACCACTTCAATACAGGGCACTTTCACCCCCTTCCTGCCCAGGCCAATTTTCAGCATTCATCGCTGTCACACTTTGAATGACAATTGCAACGCTGTACCCAACAACATTTTTTGCATTTTTTTTAGACTGATCAAGCTTTCTTTTGGGGGTATTTAATCACCACTAAGTTTTGAATTTTTTGCTAAACAAATACAGAAAATTTTG
The DNA here is from genome assembly GCF_905171775.1 of Rana temporaria. Taxonomy (NCBI): domain Eukaryota; kingdom Metazoa; phylum Chordata; class Amphibia; order Anura; family Ranidae; genus Rana; species Rana temporaria. The sequence continues at coordinate 228,552,156 of NC_053493.1, forward strand.
AAAAAAATACTTTTTTCTTTGTGTCCGTTATAAAATGTTGTAAATAAGTAATTTTTATTCTTCAATGGTATGCACTGATAAGGCTGCACTGACAGGCACTGATAAGGAGGCACTAATAGGGCTCTTTACAGCTCGGGTATTTGCTCGGTATTCCAAGTGACACACCTCACCACAGATCGCTGCCCTGCTCACCCCGAGGGCACACGCGAGTGGCATATTCTGAAGGCCGTCATATGATGTCCAGTCAGATTCTCAGGGCAGATATGTCCTGTTGCTTTGTACCTTATTCTCCACAGTGTGTATAGTGGGCTCAGTGTATATTCCCCCGCCATATAATTCAGAGGTATTGAGGAAGATTAGTTTTCTTGGTAGAACTTCCTGGTATTCCAATATTGATAATGGCGGGGCTTTAATAATGTTTGGGTATGGATCGTCATCCAGCGGGTCCCTGGTCAGAAACCCCCTTTTCTAGGCAGTTACAGGAAATGGGATTATATGTTATGTGGCGGATTTTTCACCCCCATGACATATGCCTTCTCATGCTGTTCTTCTACAGAGCACTATCCTGGGATTTATTTAGTCCTGGGTATAGATTTAACTCTTCCATTAGTATTGATTATACAATACCTAGCAAGGGGGGTTTCAGACCACTCACCAGTTTTACTATAAAAAAAATGAAACCACATGCTAAATCTAACTGCCATGTGAATGCCTCATGGGTGCCGGTATTGGCGCAGGGTGAATGCTTCCATCAGCCTCTTATTGTCTTTTTCCTTTATAATGCTAAATCTGCAACTCCTAAGGTGGTATGGGACACTATTAAGGCCTTCTTGAGAGGTTTATTGATACAAGCTATTAGTAGGTTAAAAAAATTGTGGAATAGGAGACCCTTCTAACAGTGGAGGTGCAACAAAAATAATTTCAATATATCCAGAACCCTACATCCATAAACCATTCTATATGGAAATATATACAACTTTTAAATAAAAGAACAGCTTTGGAAAAAGCTGAACAAGCTAAATTACAAGGAGGTATTTTGAGGAGGAAGAAAGAAATGGGAAAATGCCTGCAGTAATTTCTAAATCCCAGACTCACTCTAATGTTGTTCTTCTTATCCACACACCAAGAGGTAACCTCTCCCATAATCAAGAGGATATGTTATCCTGTTTTTCTATTTTGTATAGAGACCTATATCAGAGTAAGGTAACTTATCACTTAAACCAACTTAGAGACTTAGGGGCAGATCCACAAAATATCTATAGTATAGTATATATAGTATATAGTATCTATTGATACGCCACGTAATTTTTTTACACCGGCATCTGGGATCGATCCGACAGACGTACATCTTAGTATGCCGTCGGATCTTGGGTGCATTTTTTTCGCCGGCCGCTAGGTGGCGTTTCCGCGGAATTCTGCGTCGAGTATGCAAATTAGCTAGTTACGGCGATCCACGAACGTACGTCCGGCCGGCGCATTTTTTTCCGTTGTTTGCGTTCGGCTTTTTCTGGCGTATAGTTACCCCTGCTATTATGAGGCGTACTTAATGTTAAGCATGGCCGTCGTTCCCGCGTCAAATTTTTAATTTTTTACGTTGTTTGCGTAAGTCGTTCGCGAATAGGGATTTGCGTAGAATGACGTCACTGTCGTAAGCATTGGCTTGTTCCGGTTTAATTTCGAGCATGCGCAGTGGGATAACCCCACGGACGGCGAATGTGCCGTTAAAAAAAAACGTTGTTTACGTCGGGTCACAACGTATTTACATAAAACACGCTCCCATCACATCCATTTGAATTCCGCGCCCTTACGCTGCCAAAGATACACTACGCCGCCGTAACTTACGGCGTAAAATCTTTGAGGATTAGAAAAAAAAAAAAGTTACGGCGGCGTAGTGTATCTTAGATACACTACGCCCGGCGGAGAAAAGCGCCGATCTACGTGGATCTGCCCCTTATTGTCCCCTTTAGAGACACCATCTATTTCTGGTAGGGACCGAGAGTGTCTTAATGCACCCCTGACATTAAAGGAGCTAACCAGAGCAGTATTGGGAGTCTCCTAATGGGAAGGCCCCGGGTACCGATGGTTTACCATCAGAAATTTATAAGGCATATGAAGATATAATATTGGCAGAATTGTTAAAAGTGTTTAATCTGGCATTTGCATATAAAGGTCACTCATTGCCAGTGTCTTACTGACCAATCTCATTGTTAAATTCTGACATTAAGATTCTGGCAAGAATTTTAGCTACTAGACTTAATAATGTTATGGAAAAATGTAAACATTCAGGCCAATCAGGATTTATTGCAGGCAGATTGAAAACAATAAATTACAGATACCATTGGATAATGTAGGGAACAGTCCTGTATTGGCTAATTGCCTTTAGTCACAGCCAAAGCGTTTGACTGCATTGAGTGGACATATTTATGGGAGGTCCTTGAGAAGTTCGGTCTGGGTAGTGGATTTGTGTGGTGGCTTAAACTATTGTAATCTGCTCCACGAGCATGTCTACAGGTTAATGGTTCCACAACAGATTTTTTTTTCTTTATCTTTTTTTTTTTTTATCTATAACAGACAGGGGTGTCTGTTATCCCCACTGTTATTTGCATTGGCTATAGAACCATTGGCGATAGCAATTAAGCAGACGTGCACTGTTAAGGGATTAAAGCGAGGCGTAAGGGATGATGCTCTATTGTTTCTAGGAGATACAGACCAAGCTCTGATCTCTGTTATGACATTGATAAAAAACCTTCGGCTTTTTTGGGGGATTTACCAAAAACTGTGATAAATCTGTGTTAGTTCCAGTAGATGAACGATCACCAACCTTACCACAGATAGCCCATCAGATTAAAATTGTGACGTCTTTTAAATATCTCGGCATATGTGTCTCCCTTAAAATAGAGTAATACCTGAACTTTAATTTGGCCTCTGTAATAGATAAGTTTAAGACAAAGGCCCCGTACACACGGCCGAGGAACTCGACGTGCCAAACACATCGAGTTCCTCGGCCAGTTCAGCCCTGAAGCCGCCGAGGAGCTCGGCGGGCCGAGAGCTCCCATAGGCCTCGTACACACGGCCGAGGAACTCGACGTGCTAAACACATCGAGTTTCTCGGCCAGTTCAGCCCTGAAGCCGCCGAGGAGCTCGGCGGGCCGAGAGCTCCCATAGAACAACGAGAAAATAGAGAACATGTTCTCTATTTTCTCGACGAGTTCCTCGGCGGCTCCATCGGGCCGAAAGTGTACACACGACAGAGTTTCTTGGCAGAATCAGGCTCTGACCGAGTTTCTCGCCGAATTCTGCCGAGAAACTCTGTCGTGTGTACGAGGCCATAGAACAACGAGGAAATAGAGAACATGTTCTCTATTTCCTCGTCGAGCTCCTCGTCGGCTTCCTCGGCGAAATTGTACACACGGCCGGGTTTCTCGGCAGAATTCAGCCAGAAACTCGGTCGGAAGCTGAATTCTGCCGAGGAAACTGGTCGTGTGTACGGGGCCAAAGAGTAGAGTATGGACTAAATTACCATTATCCATGGTAAGGTAAGCAATCTTAATAAAAAAGTTGTAGGCCCTACAGCTACTTTATGTCCTGCATAACTCGCCAATTGGATACCTCTAAAATGGTTTAAAAAATAGACTCACTATTTCACATTTTATTATGGTAAGGGCAAAACTCTAAAATTAAGCTCTCCACATTACAGCTTCCTAAAGATGGCTGTCCCAAATGTTAAATTGTATTTTCTAGCAGCTGAACTACAGGTTGCAGGAAGGGGATTGTTAGACTGGACATATTCTGTTCATTCGCTACTCCTGAGTAGATCTTCCCACTACCATTTAATAGCTCAATTAGGATCTGGGTCCTTTGCACATGTCCTACAAGGTCCTACCCTGGAACTTATGCATAAAGTATGTCAGGAAATTAGACATATTATGCAATATGGGAATACATCAGTTTATTCTACTTTATGGGGGAATAAAAATTATAAGGAATTGGGTAAATTGGAGGGGTTTGGTGTATTGCGAGTATTGGGCATACAGTACATTGCACAGTTGTATACTGAAAATTTTAAATACATTTAAAATACTCATTGCTCTCTCATACCTTTTTTCAGTATTTACAACTGTGACATGCCCTACAGATCCAGTTTAAAGATAATAAACTAAAGATACAAATCATGCCACTTATAGACTCCCTTGCAAGGGTACAGGCTAACCACTTCAGCCCCGGAGGATTTGGCTGCCCAATGACAGGGCCATTTATTGTGATTCTGCACTGCGTTGCTTTAACTGTCAATTGTGCAGTCATGCGACTTTGCACCCAAACTAAATTGACGTCCTTTTTTCCCCCCACAAATACAGCTTTCTTTTGGTGGTATTTTCGCTATTTTTGCGCTATAAACAGAAAAATAAGCGACAATTTTGAAAAAAAGCCAATATTTTTACTTTTTGCTATAATAAATAGTCCTCAAAAATAAAAATAAAAACTATTGTTTTCCTCAGTTTAGGCCGATATGTATTCCTTCTACATATTTTTGGTAAAACAATTGCAATAAGCATATATTGATTGGTTTGCGCAGAAGTTATAGTGTCTACAAAATAGGGGATAGTTGTATGCCATTTTTATTATTATTATTTTATTAACTAGTAATAGCAACAATCAGCAATTTTTATTGTGACTGCGATATTGCGGCAGACACTTTTGACACTATTTTGGGACCATTGTCATTTATACAGCGATCAGTGCTATAAAAATGCACTGATTACTGTGTAAATGACACTGGCAGTGAAGGGGTTAACCAGTAGGGGGTGAGAAAGGGGTTAATTGTGTCCTAGGGAGTGATTATAACTGTGAGGGGCCTGGGCTACCAGTGACATGACAGTGATCACTGCTCCCGATGACAGGGAGCAGTAGATCACTGTCCTGTCACTAGGTAGAACAGGGAAATGCCTTGTTTACAAAGGCATCTCCCCGTTCTGACTTACCGTGACACAAGTCCACGGGTCCCACGGTCACGGAGCTTGTGGCGGGTGCGCACCCGCTAGGCAGCAGATTCAAAGCAACATACCTGTATGTTGCTTTGCCTGCCTGTGTCATTCTTCCAACGTAAATGTACATTAGGCAATTGAGAGGGGTCTTATCTCCACTATATATAGCCGTCTGATTGAACAATATCAGAAGCCAATTTTTTGCCCAGCTAGAAGGAGATGGGAAAAATATCTAGGAGCCATGTCAGGTGAAACATGGCAGAATATTTTGGAATATCTGTGTCTGTATAACCCCAGCAATGCTTAATCCAATTATTCATAATTCATAGATCATATAGGACCCCAGCTAAACTGCATCAATGGGGGAGGTGGTATACATCAGAATATCGAAACAAAATAATTGAGCGCACTCCTGACATGTACCAATATACTAATTGGGGGGGGGGCACAATTCACAGGAAATGATCGAAAAAAAGGATTAATGGAAATACATTAGTTCATAGTGAATGTCCATTAACATCAAGATATAAATATATGAAACTTCCGCAGAGTGGCAGCCAGCTGTCAGAAGAAGTGATCTGAAGGACAACAAAGAAAGGAAAAAAGTGGCGCCTTCTAAGCGTAGCAGGTGAGTGTTTATTCAAGTAAAAACATATTAAAAAGTATTGTATTCACAGTCGAGAGCCGAACGCTCTCGGAACACTGGAGAAGGGGAGCTTGTTTCCCGAGTGTGCTGCTGGTATGACGTCACTTCCGGGTCAAAGCAGCACACTCGGGAAACAAGCTCTTCTCCTCCAGTGTTCCGAGAGCGTTCGACTCCCACCATCGCTGCCATCTGAGGCAAGGAACCAAGCTGATCCAGTCCTTTGGACAACGAGTGACCATAGTCTTTCCCGGGACCATCGCCGATGAACATACACCTAATGAAGCCTGTTTTGTAGCTCCGTTTGTGAGTACAATACTTTTTAATATGTTTTTACTTGAATAAACACTCACCTGCTATGCTTAGAAGGCGCCACTTTTTTCCTTTCTTTGTTGTCCTTCCGATCACTTCATCTGACAGCTGGCTGCCACTCTGCGGAAGTTTCATATATTTATATCTTGATGTTAATGGACATTCACTATGGACTAATGTATTTCCATTAATCCTATTTTTCGATCATTTCCTGTGAATTGTGCCCCCCCCCCCCAATTTGTATATTGGTACATGTCAGGAGTGCGCTCAATTATTTTGTTTCGATATTCTGATGTATACCACCTCCCCCATTGATGCAGTTTAGCTGGGGTCCTATATGATCTATGAATTATAAATAATTGGATTAAGCATTGCTGGGGTTATACAGACACAGATATTCCAAAATATTCTGCCATGTTTCACCTGACATGGCTCCTAGATATTTTTCCCATCTCACTAGCATCTCACTAAGGAGAACACTCCACTTATCCCTGTGTCCGACGAGCCTTGGAAGTATCCCTAGCTGTTTGAGAACCATCTCCACAGTGTACGGCTTTGGAATCCAGTATTGATCCGTGTATGGGACATCGAAAGGATTTCCTGAAGGGCAGGCTGGCCCAGGGGTGAGCACTTTACTATATTTTATCTGGTAAGTGGCCAGTCATTCATTCCTATAAGGAAAGCATTGTTTGACATCTATCAACGGTTCAGTGATGCATTGCTTGATATGACCACATCTTCCTAGCAACATCTTCCATATTTATTTTTCATGGTGGCACTCACACTTCAGTTTACAATTATTTATTTATTTGGACTAATGTGTAATCAAGATTTGCATATGATGACAATTTAATTATGTGTATTAATGTGTAACAAATTTTGTTAAGTCATTTCTGCCTATAAACACGTTAAATTATTCACTTATTGCTTATTTCACTTGTTGTTTTTGGGTTGCGCATTTTTAATCACTTTAAACCATTTTCTGCAAGCCTTATTCAGGCTTATTGAATCGCTGCACCCTAATGTTTTATAGGCGAGGGTTATTCCTCTCCTCTGACATCAGTGAAGAGTATTTTCACAGCTGTTTACTTTTATTAAGTGAACCCCTAAATCAATACATTGTAGAACCACCTTTCTCTACAATTACAGCTGCAAGTCTTTTTTGGGATGTCTCTACAGCTACACATGTAGAATGGCGGATACAGGTTAATGATGCATTACTAAAAGAATGGCATGTGTATCAGTCCAAAGTGGTGATGTATCTGGCCAGGCCTGGGCTTTCATTAAGCTCATACCCCTGGGTCATGTGATAGGTGTCACATTTTGAAGCTTTATTATTTATTACAGGTACTTATATATTGCCATCAATTTGCATTTATATTGTACATTCACATCAGTCCCTACCCTCAAGAAGCTTAAAATCTATGACCCCTGACTCAAATTCATATATACGCATACTAGGGCCAATTTAGACAGAAGCCAGTTAACTGACCAGCATGTCTTTGGAGTGTTGGAGGAAACCCACACAGGTACAGGAGAACATGCACATTTCAGGCAGGCAGTGCAGTGGTTGATCAAACCCTAGTGCTGCTAAGAAGACAGAACCACAGACTGCTGTAAAGCTTTGGGGCCAACTCAATAAGATACTACCACTCACTCTGTTATTGCCCAGTGATTCCAGATGCCAACATCCTCCTCAACTCATGCAAGACAGTTTTTCCTCCAAGCCTCTTGCATTAAATAAGGACTGACACAAACTTTGATATGCCTGATATCATGATCAAAAACATCAGTGAATCTGGGTAAATATATTGTACATACATACATACACATTTTTTCACTTTACTACCACTTTCTGTACTGTTTTGTTTGATTTATTTAAATGCAGGTGTTTGGGCAATCAAATGGATTTTCATGACTGCATTCTGAACAGCTTGTGTGATATTGTTCAGATACTAGATAACATTTATATGCACACAAATTAGAATATTCACTGTTATTGCTTCTCCACTGCTGTCACATTCGAAGCCTAAAGGTGCAATCTACAGTTACAATCTTCCAGCACATTACTTATTACTATGTCAAAATATAACAGTAGGAAGTATATTTTACCTTCTTTTGGCTTCAATTTATATTTCATTTAACCAACATGCAGCCTGTTCCAATCATACACTTGTGCCTATTGTTTATTCTTGCAGTTTCTGTTTTTTATCTTTCTCATTGGCAGTTATTCACAATTTAATCCATATTTTAGAATATTCAGTAAGGAATTTGCTTTTTTTTTTCAATTCAATTCAGTGCAAATACTATTTTTATCACACACAGCAAATAAAGCAATTTGAGCTGCATGAGTTAGTCTGGCAATCACATGCAAGTGTAAATGAGGTGTTTTTTTTATACATACATGCAATGCCTTTATTATTATTATTTTTTTTATGTTGTCTATTTCTAGGTCATTCTGACATACAGTAATCAGAATCTTGGATATCTCTATGGCTTCTTTCTATCCAGTTCAGTCTTTTCTTTTCTCCCCCTTCCTTTCATTTTTCCCTTTCTTTCCTTCCTTCTCGTTAGGAATGAGGTTCAGTAGACAGCTATTTCTAAGCAGACATTTGGCAAAAACAATAATGCATGATATACCCGTTTTTATATTATTCATAAAAATAAAGTGTAGTTATTTTATTTATTTTTATCTGGAATTCCAATTTAAAACATTTTTCTGCTGCTGGAAAGTTTTACACTACTGTATTCTCTGCAGTATCCTATTGTAATAAAGCCCCAGCCAGTGCTCTTTATCTCTAGTAAATGTGGGCCCAGTCTTGCTATTTAAAAGTGTCCTACACTGCTGAGCCATGTGTGGTCTCCTAATTATTGTAGTTAAGCTTCTTCCTGTGTTTTTTCTCTACTATATTTTGGAAAATTCTCCCTTATTAAAATAAGTAGTGATGAGCTGAACTACCCATGGCTCAGTTTGACAGGGATTCAGTGAACATCAAAGAATAGGATTGGCAAGTTGGGTATGATCCAATCAATCTCAAGTACACAGATCGCACCTCATCCCTGGGTATAGCAAGTGAAAACAAAGGGAGGAACGGGATTTTGACGGTGCTGAATAGAATAAGTTCTAAATATCACAAATAGTTTTTAATGATTTATTAAAATATCAAAAATTGAAATTCATGCAACGCATGATACAAAGTTAAAAACAATTTTTAGTAAGAACTTGAATATCTGGGTTGCTGGAGTTCCCCAAATTAAACAGCTGGTCGATTTAAGGTGTTTGTAACCCAATATATTTCGCCTTAATCGGCTTCTTCAGGGGTTTTGAAAATGAACAGATTTAGATAGCCAGCTCTAACAACGTAGAAAACAACATATTAGAAATTATACATCATAAATACAGTTAGATACATTAGACAACTAAAGCACAATACAGGTAAAGCAAAAGCCTTCCTTGGAGAGGACACATGCTGACCTGACATCCCGGATGGGGAGATAAACTGACACCGATCCTGGAGTCACCAGGGCATCGAGAACGGCTCAAACCGCAAAGGGTGAAAGGCCCTACACCGAGGTACCTATGCTGCGTCGGGCAGAGGCTTGACCATAGGGGGAGAGAAGGGGACCAAGCTATAGGGAACACATAACACCTAATGAGTATTATGTTCCAAACCATTAAAGAAACGGTATAGTTAATAATGATAAAATTGCACTTACTGCGTAAAACAAAATTATAACACCCAGAGGGCAGCCAGAAACTTCATCTTTTTTAGATTGGGTACAGGAAGGAATATACCTGATCACACAATCTTAAGAGAGAAAACAAATAAAAAAGGGGAGATAAGAGACAAAGAAAGAGGGTAGTTTTTAAAAATATATTATTCAGGTATGAGAATATATCATACCATTGACCACTAGGGATCACTATTTACTTAGATAATGGGGAGAAGATAGAGAGCCTGAATAGTCAAAGCTGTAGTACAGCCAATAAAGTATTAGTCAATGAAAAAGTACAAGGGAAGAGACAGCATGTTCACAACCAAGCAACATAGCTCCAGTACAACAAAGCACATGTAGAGCAATCACCTGCATAGATACGGAAGTGCGGGAAGGCTGTTCCACGGTTCAGTGCAGCAAGGATGATGGAAAGGGCTGGCTCCATTTATCTCCCCCCGCACGCCCGAGCGTCTGACGTCATCGGGCGTGCGCGGACACAACACAGCATTCGGGCGAATGCGCCAGATGCCAAATGGAGCCACCCTACAAGGCCCAGAATCCCCAGCGTCACCTTGTCCATGACGCGGATGGTGGGCGGGGATGGCTCCGTCCAGGTGGGAGTGGCGCGGGTGCAGGTGCTGGAGATCCCCACAAAAGAAAGAGAAGGGGATCCCACAGTCACATGCAGCAAGCGGGACAGAGGGTAACATAGGCAGATGGACCAGGGCGGTAGTGCACCGAAGCAAAAATGGGCATTCAAAAGAAGCCCTTGTGTGTCCATATGGCCAAGCCGAAAACGCCCGGGAATAAATAGTCAGAGTAAGGTCCCCAAAGACTAAGTATCAATCAGATATTAGCCACTTGTTGGTCACAGGGTGGTAGGACAGCGCGTGAGTGTACAATCAAAAGAAAGGCAAAATATCAACAACATTTAGACAATAATGTACATACATAATTCGTTTAATAGGTTATATACAGCACATCTAATACAGACCGTTCTTTAATAACAACATATAGAAAATGCCTGCTTCAATTACATATTAAATTCTATTGGATTTCAAGAATCATCCCAATTAGCCCCCTACAGGATTGGGTAACAGAAAAAACAGAAAGGGGGGGGGGAAACAAAAAAAGGGGAGGTAAGGAGGGGGAACAGTCACACAAGGGGGGGGAAGAAAAAATACAGATAACACGTATATGGTCACTTCCAGTGATAGACCAGACCAAAGCAACAATTGCACATGTGGATCACATCCCAGATAGAGCCAGGGATGAGGGGGAGGGGGATAGGGAGGGAAAGGGAAAGAGAGGGCGGAGCAGCTACTCAGGAAGGTACATGTATAGGTACAGATCAAATAGAATCAACCAAAAGGACAGCAAATTAATTAAAGAAAATATTTGAAACTTATATATTCATTCAATCCCAGATACCGGGTAGCATTCAATAATTGGATCCACTTGGTCTCCAATTGCAGAAGTGTACGATCAATACCGCCGCCTCTTGCATGTGCCGGGACATGCTCAAGTGCGGTGAATTTAATCAACTCAAGAGCAAAGTTGTGCTCCCTACCAACGTGGCGACTTATGGCCGTTGTCATAAGTCGCTTACATAAGGGATCGACATGGTCCTTGATGCGTTTATAGAAGGGTCTTTTAGTTTTCCCTACATAAAAACAACCACATAGACATTTGGCCAAATACACCACTCCAATGGTTTGACACGAAACCCTGTGACGAACAGAGTGTGTCTGACCATTTGGGAGGGGAGTTGTTGTACCACTTAAGATAAACTCATAAATATTGCATCTTTTACAAGGAAAAGTGCCCGTTTTGGATTCAACTTTATTGCCCAAAGGGTTGTAATGACTGTAGACCAGTTGGTCTCTTAAGGACGGGGCACGTCGGTATGTAATATCCGGTTGTTTTTGGATATATTTGACCATGGTGCCATCGGCCAAAAGTAGTGGCCAAAATTGTTCCAAAATGCCTCTAAACTGTGAGTGATGTCTAGAGTACTGTGTAATAACTCGGGTGGGTTGCAAGGTGCTTTTAGTTTTGGTGGAGACAATTAGTTCCTGTCGGTTTTGTTGCGCAGCTCTATTGTAGGCTTTTTTCAGGATTTTGTGGCTACACCCTCTGTCCCTAAGACGATGGTATAAGTTTTTCGCAGCCATTTCATAATCTGAGTTTTGTGCACAATTTCTTTTAAGTCGTAAATGCTGGCTATAGGGAATGCTTTTAATAAGGGAATAAGGGTGGCCACTAGTAGCATGAAGGATGGAATTGTCTGATGAAGGTTTCCGGTAAAAGGAAGAATAGATACAGCCATCCGAATCAACATAAATCTTAAGATCCAAAAAATTAATGCACTTTTGATTGCACTCCATGGTGAATTTTAAGTTATATGAATTGTCAGCTAAAACTGTCATGAATTTTGCAAGTTCAGCCTTGCTGCCTGACCATAGAAGCAAGATGTCGTCGATGTACCTGTACCATGACCCGACAACTTTGATTCCTCTGTCGTGGGGAATCGCATTGTAAAGGCTTTTCTACGACTAGCCAGGTATTGGAAGGGATAGAGATCCCTTCTATTGTTTGAAGTAGATCGATTGTGTCTTTGATATATGAAGTCAAAGAGGTTACATGTGGGTGAAGATATTGATCCACCATAGCACTTGCATTTTCCGTCAGACCCAAACATCCAGACACAATCGGTCTACCTGTGGGGTCTTTTATAGATTTGTGTACCTTTTGGAAGGGCATACATGGTAGGGATCGTAGGTTCCTGCACATTGAGATAATTCCAGGTATCTTTGTTGATTAGACCTTTATGATATGCCTTCGTAATCAGGGAATAGTATTCCATGTTAAATTTCAAAATATTGGTTTGAGAGATGGGTCGATACCATTCTCTATTAGCCAATATTTTCAAACACATTGCTTCATAGTCGTCGGTGTTCATTACTACAACATTTCCACCTTTGTCTGATGGTTTAATTGTAATAGACTGATTTTCTCTAAGATTACGCAATGCTTGTCTTTGATCATGTGAAAGATTATCCTTTGATCTCTCACATGAAAAGTCAAGTTTTTCAATTTCCCTGGTGGTTTGTTCCACAAACGACCAAATGCTGACATTTTTGCTCAACAAGGGGAAACTCAGAGATTTGGGTTTGTATGATGGGGGCGGGGGGAAGGTCACCTCAGGGACACAAATGCCCCGAGAAGACGAAGAAACCGAAGCCTCATCATCAGTGTGTCCCTCCTCCCACAGTTCCATCAAGTTTTCAATCGCTTGGATTTCATCAGCGTCATATTTTAATTGTTCAAAGGACACTGAATGGGAATCAACTGAGGGCTTATCATACATAACCTTAAACAAAAGCTTTTGTGCAAATACGTTTATATCTTTAATCATTTGGAATTTGTCTCCGCTTGCTAAAGGGCAAAAGGTCAAACCCAATTTCAAAACATCAGTTTCATGTTTGTTCAAGGACATGGATGACAAGTTGATAATTTCCAAATTGGAACAGGGACCTATTTCCGCGGCTCTATCATCAAGGGTGCAGGAGTGGGAGGTTGGTCCAGTGCTTTGGCTAAAATTTAGGATCAAGGTTTGCGGTGCTCTGTGGAAACAAGGATACAAGGTTAAGCTCACTTACCCGTCTAGTTGGAGTAGTGTTGGGTGAAAGAGAGAAGGGTGGAGCCAAAGTTAAGGCCCGAGTGAGATGTGCCGACGAAGTGGTTGCCACCTGGGGCATGTCGGGCTGTGATAGTCGTGAAAAAGACCAGACACTGTCCAGTGTAGAAGAATTAGTAGTAAAGCGTCGTGTAATAGTGGATCTGGTGCGTGAGAGTGAGTCAGATGATGCCGATTTACGGTCACTTTTACGTTTCTTGGGGTGTTGATTTTGTGAAAGGTCCTGATAGACCGTTGATTGACTTGATACTGCAGAGGAAACAGAAGACATATTAGGCATATTGGAAGCATTAGGAGGTGCAATTCGAGTAGGAGGGTATGCTGTTGGTCTACCAAATGTAGGTGGAGTGCATTTATATGCATTTTTGTTATCATACGCTGATTTATCTCGCAAAAATGTGCCTTCCTTGACGTTTATAAGATCAGCAGTATATTCCTCCAGATGTTCTTTTAACTCTTTCTCCCTTTGTATAAACAGAGGACTGGTGGCTGCCAAAACCAGTTCGACATACCAGGCATTAATCTGGACATCTAGGTCGGTAATTTCACCTTCATATTGCTTGCATAAGATGGTCATCATCTCAAACGAGCAAGTTTGCAAATTATGTTCCCATTTGGATTTAAGTGAGTCATCAATCTTCTTGAGGTTTGGGAATATTTGTAGGAATAGGAAGCTCAATGTGAGCTGAATCTGTCAAATTAAAAATGCCAATTTTCGGCGCTAATAAACACAAGAGTGTCACAAAATAGCATGGGGTGGGTACTGTCTTGGCAAACATGTACCAATGCAAATAATAAAAAAAAAAAACTATTTGGTCAGGAGCAGTCATTTTTTTAAATGCTTAAAGTGGACCATTACAAATGTACATTTCCTTTTAAGTAACATGCTAGGGGTGTCCTAATATTGCCTGTGAAGTGACACATATTTGTGATGTACAGAAAGTGCTACAGCGGCACAGACATTTACAAAGGAAAAAGGTTTTAAAATTGCCGGAAAATTACTTTGGCAGCTGTCATTACCAGCTTATTTGTTTTAAAAAGAAATCACAAACACCTCCAAGAGTCTTCTATGCATTTTGGGGGTACCTATGGAGGGGTTTGTGTGCTTTAACCACTTAAGGACTGCTGCACGACGATATACGCAGACAGAATGGCAAGACTGGGCACAAGGGCGTACAGGTACGTCCCCTTTAAGAACCCAGCCGTGGGTCACGAGCGCGCCGCCGGTGGCTGTGAGGTGAGCTGCTAGGAGACATAAGAGGTGTTTACAATGAAGCTTACTTCCTTTCAACACATGTGTGCCTGGTGTTGGGATCACCACATAGAGACTTTTTGTTCATTATATGCTATTTAGTTTGTGTTTTTCTGCCAATCTTTGGCTCTTATATATGTGATTCACCTTGGATTTATTGTATATGTTTCACTTATGTTTTTTCATTTACCCATTTTTGTTTACTGAAGATTTTGATGTTATTGGATCATGCATTGCCTTTATTGTGATCTACATAGCCTTATTGTGATTTACACATTTAGTGTGCTCATCGGTCACACTTTTCCCCCTCCCTTTGTGTCACACAGCGCAGACATCACCATTTATTCATTGACACATTTTTTTCTGGTTAGGACAGATCACTAGGTGTCTGCAGCAGTACCCCCTAGCTTAGTTTACAGACAATTTATGAACTACCACCTACCCTGGTCTCAATGACATGATGAGCTTTAGACCTTTTTTGTAGCAATTGCTATGTCTCCGTTTTAGACATTTATTATTTTTATATACCCAACTTATCTTCTAATCTTTTTCATTTCTCCTTTTCCCTTCCCTATTCCCTTTACCCTTTCCCCTTTTTTCCCCCCTCTCTGTCATTTTTTCCCATCTTTGTTTCTTCCCATTTTGTTTTTTTTTGTTGGATACTATCCTAACTCCCCGTGAGGTATATATGTTATAATCCTTTACTCTGCTTTATCTACAGTTTGTGACCAAAGAGTCAAGGATCCCTTATAGGACCAACATGATATTTTATGACCACATTAATGTACTATAATCTATTTGTACTATAATATATTAAATATTATATGGTGTATTATCCCATTTATCCTATAAACAATGTATTTGTATCAATGTAAATTTGTATTGGAAGGTATAATAAATGTTTATTTTTATTCTAGCTTATGCTCTCAGTCCCTTGGATGAAACTGCTAACATTTCTGACCTTCCTTAACCAATGGTTAGGACGGCCCTTTTCCCATCATCTGGTCTTTTCCTCTATTTTTTCCTACTTGTTCCTCAAGTTTTAATTACATTTTGCAACCACATGACGTCATGCCATTTTTATGTATTACCACTTTCTTTGTAGTGTGCATGCGTGGGCCACGCTGTGTACCTCTTATGTGCCATTTTCAGCTCTCTCTTCAGCACACAATGTTTCTCCTGTGTGACGGCGCCAATGGATGATCATCTATACACCGTGGTCCCCATGCTAGTACAGGGGGTATAAATAGCCGGCGCTCACACTTTGTGCACAGTGTTAGACTGTCTCCCAGGGGCATACCTGCATGCCATATCACTGATGTAAGTACCCATGTTTGTCTCTTGTGACACATTCTTTGTTCTTCTCTCCACAGATGTCTTATGGTTCTCTTTGTTTCTTTGCTATGATACTTCTTAGATTTTTCCTTTCTGGATAGTGTATACAGCTGGGCTATTTGATACCCCATCAGCATATAGGAGTTCCGTGTTGGTTATTCTCCTCTTTGATATGGTTCCTTGCTTGATGTCATATATGACGTTTATACGCCCCTGCTCAGCAATACTCTAATTCTGCTGTGAACAGGTACACATATTCCAATCTTTTTCGAATGCTACTCTACTAACCTCCACCTGCTTTTGAAATTATATGGACCATTTTGTCTACACTCTTTATTAGGATCTGCTCATTGCAGCTTTGCAATCCTTTGGAACGCCATACTGTGTATATTGTGTATATTTTTTATCTAAAACGTTTTGACCACTGGACCTTTACAGATGAGGCCAAGTTCACTATAAGGTACCCCCTGGTTCGTCTATATTTTTATATGTCGGCTCTTCTTCATAGAACGGATGTAGCATATGCTTTTTATGACATCTCGTTTCAGAAAGTGAGACTTGTTCTCTTTCTTTTTGTTACTTCTTTGAATCTTGACTGTATCCTGAAGAAGCCTAATGGTGAAACACATTGATGCACAAGGTCTCACTGTACAAATAGTATCATTGTATATGATTTTTATCAATTTTGAACATTTTCGATTATACCATGTACTTTTTTTAATACATTTTTATTTTTCTAAACTTCCACATTGTTTTCTATGCCTGTAAAGTCCAGCCCACTGGTGACTCTTTGAGCACTGTTTTTCTTGTTTCCCCTTAAAAACATATATGTTTCCCTCTGGATGGAAGAAACACAAATACTGAAGGACTAGACCCATGATCACCCTTTAAAGTCCTACCTATTGTGTTTCTTGCCCCGGGAATTGAACTTTTATGTGGCTGGGATGAGGTGGCTGCGGATCTTGTCATCCTCAGTGACCCAGAGGACTGTGCCCCGAATGCCTCAGCAAACCTACGCTGCATGGCCTCCCTGATCCTGCAAAGCCTGCGTAAGGATCCTCGTATTCGTGGTATCAAGGAGAGGGATCATTACAGGCTGGAAACTCTCCTTGATCCACATTACAAGAGTAAGGTTGTGGACCTTATCTTGCCGTCGCAGAGGGAGCAGAAGATGAAACATCTTCTGGAGGACTTGCAGAAAGGTCTGTGCAAACGCGTTCCCAGAACCTGGGGGATTACCAAATCCTGGTCCTGGACAACGTGTTGCTGAGGCTTCGGTGAGTCACAGAAGGAGCGGTGGAGAAGGTGGCCGCCTGACCGATGCGTTCAGACAATTTTTTAGTCCACAGCCCCAAGGTATGACCGGTTCCAGCAACCATCGCCAGTGTCTGGTTTACATGCTGCGGGAATACCTAGGGGCAAGATCAGACTTGGACACCTTCCCCACCGAAAATCCTCTGGCTTACTGGGTCTTGAGAATGGATCACTGGCCAGAGCTTGCACAGTACGCAATTGAGCTACTGGCTTGTCCTGCATCCAGCGTTCTTTCAGAACACACATTCAGTGCTGCTGGAGGCTTTGTGACCGATCACAGGATGCACCTCTCCACCGACTCCGTCGATCGACTGACCTTCATAAAAATGAATCAGGCTTGGATCAACACCAGCTACCAAGCACCTGATGCTGATGTAACTGAATCATTTTTTGGAAGTGTCAGATCCCTTAAAGACTGCCTATGCTAATGCTGAGTGTCTATCCTGTTATGCTGACTAAATATCCTTTTCCTCCTCAATGATCTTGCTGATAGCTAGTAAGAACATTGTCGGTTCTAGGCACCGCCACCAGTGCCTAAGGCCCAATTTCTCTTCCCCTGTTTAACAGGGGTGTGTAATAACAATTTTTTATGCAATACTTTGCATGTGACTCTTTGCTGCGCTCCAATTACAGTATCTGTGAGGGGTTGCAGTATTGTGGCACCAGCACCAGTGGCCAAGACCCAATTTTTCTGCCCCTGTTTAACAGTGGCGTGTAATTACAATTTTTGATGCTATGCTTTGCAGCAGGCTCATTACTGGGGCTCCAACTAGAGTATCTGTGAGGGGTAGCAGTTTTGTGGCACCAGCACCAGTGCCTAAGGCCCAATTTTTCTGCCCCCGTTCAACAGGGGCGTGTAATTACAATTCTTGATCTAATATTTCACAGCAGGGCATTCCAGCGCCCACCAAGACTAACTGTGAGGGCTTACAGTGTTGTGGCAACACCAACACCTAGGGCCCAAATTTCTGCAGAGTATACATGTCAGGCCCCTACTTTCAAACATCCAACTTACAAACGACTCCTACTTGCAAACGGAAGGAGACAACAGGAAATGAGAGGAAATCTACCCCTAGGAAGGGAAATTCTCTTCTCTAAAAGGTGTCTCCTGTCCACTGATGCTTTATCACAAATCACAATCCTTGTTTCACAAAAACATTTTTTTTAAAATAAATCATTTGTCTTTGGGACAGAAAGGGAGGTGCAATCTTCTGAACAGATGCACACAGACAGCAAAACAAATGTTACAGGGGTGATAAACCTTCTCTATGTTTTCAGAAAAGCTTAAAAAAAGATTTTATGGCTGAAGCTACACTTTAAAGAAGTACCAGTTGAAAATTACAAACCGATTCTACTTAACAACAAACCTACAGTCCCTGTCTTGTTTGCACCGCCTGTATACTGCTGTTCAAAGTATATAGGGCCAAAGGGGCTTGTAATGACCTGGGAGGAGGGGGGGCGGGGAAACCCATGCTATTTTCTCAGTGATTTTCATCCACATTGCAGGGACCAAACATTACATTAACACCAAACATTACATTAAATCCGCAAGCAGTCTTAAATTACTTTTTTCTTATAGTAATCTTATTTTGTGCAGGGACAGTTCTAAACACGTACCACTACTATAGACACCCAGCAGGTACGATATTTAAAGGAATTTTTCTTTTTTTTCACTTTAAGCATTATTAAAATCGCTGCTCCAGAAAAAACAACAGTTTTTAAAGGTTTTTTTTCATTGATACATGTTCCCTGGGGCAAGACCCGGGTCCCCAAACCAGTTTTCCGACAATAACTTTTATATTGGGCTTTAAAATGATCACTTTTGAATTCGAACGTTTGAGTCCCATAGACGTCAATGGTGTTCGATACGTTCGTGCGAACGTTAGGTCCGTTCAAAGGTTCTGGTGCGAACCGAACATGGGGGTGTTCGGCTCATCCCTACTCACAGCGTGTCACTCACAAAACAGCAGCAGAAGACATTGATTGCTCTGCCACGACAGGGAACAACCCCAGAGACATCACTCATTCCCTCATACCTAACCATCTCAGTGTGGATGGTTAAGCAAGACACATCTCACATATCACCAGCCTGTAGATGATTATGCTGATGATGACACTGATCTTAAACAAGAACAGTCAGATCCATCTCTGAGATCATGCTCAAACATTTTCTTCTCTTATTACAAGAAAATACATAAATAAGTCAATTTCTTGCATACAATCTCAGATTAATGCTTAGGGGCCCACACAGACAACCTGGAATGTCAATTGAGTAACTACGCCACTGCATACAATGAATTGGTTGACGCTCAGCAACGTTCCCCCTGCAGAGCTGTCCTTTTACCTGCAAAAGTTTTTCAAACTGCTGGTTCCTTCCCTAACTACCCTACATCTCACGATCGATAGAGCACATATAATTTTCAAACATGCACATATTCCAGCAGATAAACTTTACGAACATATTTGGGCAAATCCCATTTCTTTCAAGCTAAGAAACGAATACTCCTATCTGCCAAGAATATGTCCCAGAACCATACTCAGCCTTAACACTCTACAGAGATATTTCTGCAGCCACAGCCCAAAAACGCAAAGGACTTGAACCAATTAGTCACATGTGTAGCATTACATACAAATGGAGATTCCCTACCAAGCTTATTGTCACATTCCAGGGCAAATCAGTAACCATCTGCTACCTGAAACAAGGCTTAAAAAAATCTAAAATGTGGGATTATCCCCCCACATCTGGATCTAATGCTGCAATCCCGCAACGCATTTCAAATGCATGGCAACAAGCTGATAACACCTGAATCTGCCATATCCAATGAGCATCACAGGCTTTGTATCTTTCTCAGCTTCTAATATAGTTTTCCCGTGCTGAATCTTCATGTTCTTTCTAACAGTTGTTTGATTCTTTTTTTTTTCTCTTGTGTATTACATTTGTTACCCTACACCCCGGAGTATTGGTGTGCCATACACACAATCTTGTACACCTTCTTCTTTCTCTATTTCCCCTCTTTATTCTCCCTCTTCCCATGAACCTTCAGATAACTCTGCAAATTACCTCCCTATTTCTCCTTAATTCAGATAACTCTCCAAATTATACGTGAAAATCTTGGCAAATCGTATCTCCCAATTCACACCGTCTCTTATCCATCCTGACTAGGGATGGGCTATCTGTTCAAGTCAAACCTGAGTTCGACTCGAACATTGGCTGATTGTCCGTTCGCCGAACAGGGGTGTTTGCGGCAAATTCGAAAAGCCATGGAACACCCTTTAAAAGTCTATGGGAGAAATCAAAAGTGCTAATTTTAAAGATTAATATGCAATTTATTGTCATTAAAAGTGTTTGGGGACCCGGGTCCTGCCCCAGGGGACATGTATCAATGCAAAAAAAAGTTTTTTTCGGGAGCAGTGATTTTAATAATTCTTAAAGTGAAACAATAAAAGTTAAATATTCCTTTAAATTTCGTACCTGGGGGTGTAGTATGCCTGTAAAGTAGCACATGTTTCCCATGCTTAGAAAGTCCCTGCACAAAATGAAATTTCTAAAGGAAAAAAAGTAATTTAAAACTGATTGCAGCAATACAGATAAAAGTAATTG
This sequence comes from Rana temporaria, assembly GCF_905171775.1. Lineage (NCBI taxonomy): Eukaryota > Metazoa > Chordata > Amphibia > Anura > Ranidae > Rana > Rana temporaria. The sequence continues at coordinate 228,573,012 of NC_053493.1, forward strand.
AAAACAAAACAGCATGGGTTCCCCCTCCTATGAGGCGGTATTGTTCCAGCTGCATTTTTTTTTTCTTCCGTATCACTCGAGAGTGGATTACATCGTTGGAACCTTTTTTTTATTTTTTTATTTTTAATAAAGCACTTGTCCCAAACTGTCTCCTGTTTTTTTAAAACATTTTGACACTTTTTTTGTGAAATGGTAGGGGTACAATGTACCCCTTTACCAATTCACATAATGGGGCTGGGATCTGGGGGTCCCCTTTGTTAAAGGGGGCTTCCAGATTCCGATAAGCCCCCCACCCGCAGACCCCCACAACCACCGAGCAAGGGTTGTGGGGATAAGGCCCTTGTCCCCATCAACATGGGGACATCCTCCCCATGTTGAGGGCATGTGGCCTGGTACGGTTCAGGACGGGGGCGCTCTCTCATCCCTCCTCTTTTCCTGCTGTCTGCCAGGTTGTGTGCTTGGATAAGGGTCTGGTATGGATTTTTGGGGGGGAACCCCATGCCATTTTTTTTAAATGTTGGTGCGGGGTTCCCCTTAAAATCCATACCAGACCTGAAGGGCCTGATATGGAATTTGGGGGGACCCCATGCTTTTTTTAAAAACAAATTGGTTCGGAGTTCCCCTTAATATTCATACCAGACCCAAAGGGCCTGGTAATGGACTAAGGGGGAACCCATGCTGTTTTTTTTTCAATTACTTTTATCTGTATTGCCGGTACCCGACAATTCATTATAGCCGCAATCAGTTTTATATTTCAATGTTTTTATTGAAGAAAAGAAACAGCATAGTCAGCCTACATAGGCCAGTCTTCAAACAAATGCAGTTTCTAACAAAATAATTCTAGGCATCACATAATATCAATACCTCGCGTAGGAAGAGCAAAAATAAAACACAAACAGAACAAACCCCTATAGGAGCCTAGGAACCCTTATAAAATCAAACTCAAGTAAGGTAATATTCAAGAGGAAATACCTAGTAAGATATAACATGGGATCTTAAAAGCCAATAAGACTCTAAAGTGACCTAGTGTAAATTGAAAACCATATACATTTAAATATTAGTAAAAAAAAAAGAGAAAGAGAGAAAATAAAGAAAAGAGAAAAAAAGAGAGGGGGAAGAGTAGGAGAGAAGGAGAGTAGAAGAGGGTCAACCCAGAGATCATTGAGGAACCGAAATATAATGAATCCACGGATCCCAGACTTTCTCAAATTTTTCAGAATTATTATGAAGTATATGCGTGAGTTTATCGTTTACTATAATCCAATTTACTTTGCTTTTGACATAGTCCAAAGGAACACCCAATTGTTTCCACTGACGGGCTATTGCTATTCTTGCCGCTAACAAAATATATGTGATTCATTTCACAGATGTCCTGGGCACCTCATCAGGCAATCTGTGAAACAAGGCTATCTCGGGGGATCTACGAATATTCGCCCCCGTTACTGAATATATCAAATTAAATATCCTAATCCAGAACCTAGTCACTGTAGGGCACTGCCACCAGACATGATACATCGTCCCCAATTGACCACAACCCCTAAAGCAATTAGGCGAAGCAGACTCGTGCATTTTAGCCACCCGAATCGGTACCAAATACCAACGTAAAAGTGTTTTATAGTTGGCTTCAATTAGCGTAGTATTGATGGAAACTTTAGATAAATTAAATGCTATGTCTTGCCAGTCAGCCAGATCAATTACAATATTCAAGTCTTTTTCCCACTGCTTCATATAGGGGAGCTTCGAATGTGGTTCAACAAGGGACGAATAGACCGCAGATATCCGTCCTGACACTAACCCCCTCGTCCGACAGCCCAACTCAAATGTTGTGAGTGCAAGTGGCTCAGTCACAAGATTAAGCTTACGATTGACGAAAGAGACAATTTGATTGAATCAAAATATTTCACTATCTGGTACCTGTAACTTGTCCTTAAAATGTTGGAAAGAATATATCTGATGCCCATTAAGATAGTCCCCAATTCTAAGCAAACCCTTATTCAACCACCAGTGAAATGATTGTGGCACCAACCCAGGTGGGAACTCTGGATTACAAAAAATAGGAGCTAAAGGAGTGTGTGGAGATGCTAAAGATGCCCGGTGACGAACTCTGTCCCAAACCGCCAATGAATGTGATAGAGAGGGGCATAACATAGGAGGGCGTAATCGACTGGGGAGCCACATCAATGTTCCTATAGCCAGTGGGTGGCAGGAAAGCGCCTCAATCGAGACCCAAAGAGGCGTAGGTCCAGCTGCTGTAGTATAGGCCAATTGGGCCACCTGAGCAGCTTGGTAATAGTTTTGCAAATTAGAAAGGCCCAGACCCCCTTTTTGTTTTGGGGCATATAAAGTCAGTTTGCTCAGTCGAGATCTTTTATTACCCCATATGAAATGAAGAACCTCGGCTTGAAGACACTGTAAATCTCCTCTCGGGACAGCCACTGTAGTCTGGGCAAAAGCATCATTTTGACAGAATTTATTCTACCAAACCATGATAAGGAATAATCTGCCCATCGGTGAAGATCATCCTTCAGTTTCCTAAACAAAGGGGGATAATTAGCCTTGTAAAGCGTCTCAATAGAAGATGTTATTTGAACCCCTAAATAAGAAAGAGAATGCAATGCCCATTGAAAATTAAAATCATCCCGAAGGCTCTGAACCATGGAGTGTGGGAGGGAGACATTGAGGGCCGTCGTTTTGTTAGGGTTCAGGGAAAGACCAGAGAGTCTAGAAAACTGATCCAACAATGATAGTAAGTGGGGGAGAGTAACTTTAGGATTGGTAACATACATAAGCACATCGTCCGCAAATAGGGCACATTTATGGACTTGTTGCCCACAACTAATACCCAAAATACTAGGATGGTACCGAATTGCTATTGCTAAGGGTTCAATGGCGAGAGCAAAGGGCAAAGGAGAAAGTGGGCATCCCTGTCTCGTGCCACGTTTGATAATAATTGGCCGCGATTTGTAACCCCTTATCGAAACCTGAGCTGACGGAGAGCTATATAAAGTTTTCAGCAAAGACAAAAAGTGAGGACCAAACCCCAAATTCTCTAAAATAATAAATAAATAATTTCAATTGACACTATCAAAAGCCTTATGAAGGTCTATTGATAGAAGGAGAAGCTCACGAAAAAAATAGGGGGGAGTCCCAATTAGACCGGACAGCTGAAATCAACGTTATAGTTATACGAATTCGGTCTAGTGTTTGGCGCCCAGTAATGAATCCCGATTGATCTTTATGAATATACTTCGCCAAAAATGAATTTAGGCGTAAAGCTAGGAGCTTCATAAGGATTTTCAAATCACAATTAATTAATGAGATGGGGCGATAGTTAAGAATATCAGTAGAATCCTTATTAGGCTTAGGGATAACGCTAATGAAAGCCCTATTTTCATCTAGGGGGACCCCCCTCCGTTCCGCAAATGATTAAAATAAAGGGCCATATGTGGTCGCAATCAGTTTTAAATTACTTTTTTTCCTTTAGAAATGTTATTTTGTGCAGGGTCTTCTAAGCATGGGAAACATGAGCTACTTTTCAGACATACTATAGATACCCCCCAGGTATGAAATTTAAAGGAATATTTCATTTTTATTGTTTCACTTTAAGCATTATTAAAATCACTGCTCCCGAAAAAAACTGCCATTTTTAAAACTTTTTTTGCATTGATACATGTCCCCTGGGGCAGGAACCAGGTCCCCAAACACTTTTTATGACAATAACTTGCATATTGGCCTTTAAAATCAGCACTTTTGATTTTTCATGTTTGTGTCCCATAGACTTTAACGTTGTTTGCGTGTTCAAACACATTTTTTGCCTGTTCGCATGTTCTGCTGCGAACCGAACTGGGGGGGGGGGGTTCGGCTCATCCCTAATCCTAACCAGGTAGGGTTTGTCCCTGGACATCAGAGCTCTGATGGCACCAGACGATCCATTAATATTATCCAATGGGCCGAGCATCACAAAGTTCCTCCTCTACTTATATCTCTAGATGCTGAAAAAGCATTTGATATTCTTTCAGAATTTTGCCTATATCCAAGGGATGAGTTTCATTGGACCCCGGGTCCTAATGGTAGGAAGAATGATTACCTGCTTCTTATGGAATACTGAACTCACTTTCGGGATTGAGCCCAGAATAGGGATAAGGACTACCCGATCTGGGAAAAACATCAGAAAGGGTTCTTCATGACCCAGTGACTCAATCTCAGAAACCTTCTTAGCCGAGGTGATGGCTACTAAGAAGGCTACTTTTGCTGAAAAGTCTTTAATGAAAAACAGGGAGGGCCCTGTGGTACTGAGTCCAGTCAGTGAGTCTAGAACTAGGGGAAGATCCCACTTGGGAAATCTTGGTCTCCTTTGGGGCTTAATTCTTGACGCCCCACGGAAGAATTGTCGGACTAAGGGATGAGGTCCCAGAGAAAGCTGACAAGGCTGAAACTTGAAAACAGAAAAGGATAGGTCTAGTCCAGTTTGAAGGAAACTGAGAACACCTTGAACTCCTGGATTTCTGAAAGAACCTGTCTGAGGTAGAGGAGAATTTGACCAATTTGGTCCAGATTCTCCCATAAACCTTATTTGTGCTTGATCTTCTTGAGGTCATAAGGGTGGAAATCACTCTTGAGGCACAACTGAGGGACTCCAGCCTCTCACTCTTAAGAACCAGACTGTCAGTCTCATCAGTGCCAGGCAAGGGTGCAGGAGTGACCCTTGAGAAGGAAGGTCCGGCCTAAGAGGAATAGGTACTGGATCCCGGTAGCTCAGTTGGATCAGGAGGGGAAACCAAGGCCTGTTCAGCCAGTAGGGAGCTACCACCACTACTTTGACTGCTTCCGCTTGGAGCCTCCGCAGGAACTTGAGGATAATCTGGAGCAGGGGAAAAGCATACACCCTCCTGAACTTCCATTGATCCGTCAGGGCATCCATTCCGAATGCCTGGCTGCACCGGCCCCAAGTGTAGAACTTCTCTACTTTGAAATTGCAGGGGGAAGCGAATAGATCCACTTTGGGATTAACTCCCAGGGACAGAATCCATTTAAACGACACGTGGAGGGACCACTGATTGTTGTCTAATTGAGTGCGTGAGAAATAAGTGTGGAGCTCCGAGTACCCCCTTGCCTCTTCACATAGGAGACTGCTGTGGTGTTGTCCATCCTTAACAACACTGATTCTCCTTTCAGGAGCCGAGAGAAGGATTGAGGGGCACACCAAGCCGCCCAAAGTTCCTAGACATTTGAACCTGGGTTGCGGAGGTGAGAGTTCCATTTGCCTTGGGCCAGGTTCGGACCGCCGATGGCCCCCCAGCCGGAACCGCTGGCGTTGGTCGTGACTGTGACCCAAGAGAGGGGGCAATGCATTGGCAGTTTTGCAGGTTCTTGTGCTGGAGCCACCAGAAGAGGCTGTTCCTCATTGTTGCAGATATATGGATAAGTTGACTCTTGTCCCCCCGACTTCCACTGCCGGAGGAATGCTGACTGGAAAGGGCGTAACCTCCACAGACCCCACTTAATCATGGGGGTCGTGGAGACCATTGTGCCAATAATCTTTAGGCTGAGATGCTTTCAGGCCTCGTACACACGGCCAAGGAACTCGACGTGCCAAACACGTCGAGTTCCTTGGCGAGTACAGCCCTGAAGCCGCCGAGGAGCTCGGCGGGCCGAGTTCTCCCATAGAACAACGAGAAAATAGAGAACATGTTCTCTATTTTCTCGACGAGTTCCTCGGCGGCTCCATCGGGCCGAAAGTGTACACACGACAGAGTTTCTCGGCAGAATCCGGCTCTGACCGAGTTTCTCGCTGAATTCTGCCGAGAAACTCTGTCGTGTGTACGGGGGCCTCAGATGCGGGCGTCTAGGGCCTGAGAGATCCTCTCCAGAATCACTGGGATTTTCTCCACCAGGAGAGAGATGGTGTTCTCCAATGTATCTAATTGAGCCCCTAGGTATATTAAACGTTGGGCTGGGTCCAGGTGGCTTTTTTCCATGTTTAGGAGCCATCCGAAACTGGATAGAGTTGAGATTACCTGTTCTCTGTGCATCAGCAGTTGTTCCCTGTCCTGAGACAGAACTTGGAAATCGTCTAAATAATGATAAAGACATACCCCCTTCAGCCTGATGAGGGCCACTACAGCCAAAATGACTTTTGAGAAAACTGAAGGAGAAGTTGTTAACAAAAAGGGCAGGCAGATGAATTGCAGATGCTCTTGCCCGATGTGGAACCGGAAGTATTTGAGAAACTCCTTTGCCACAGGCAAATAAGCGTCCTTTAAGTCGATCTAAATCAGTCAGTTGCCTGACTGTATGGCTTGCTAAATGCTTGATAGAGTCTCCATTTTTAACTTTCTGTGCCTTATAAATTTGCTCAAGTAGGTAAAGTTGATTACCGGGCGCCAGGCACCGCTTTTCTTTTAAACCAAGAAAAGGGGGGAGTATACCCCAATCCTTTGGGACACAAACCACTGCTCCCTGGGATTTCAGCAAGTCCATGTAGGACAGTAGAGCCTTCTTCTGTTCTTCTGCATGTAGGAGTAGATTAGAGACACATCTGGGGGGAGGAACGCTGGAGAAGGACCATGCTTGACCCGATGAGACCGTCCTGACAACCCAGTAGTCTGAGATTGACGCCACCCAGATGTGATGGAAGAGGAGGAAATGAGCCCCCACCCCACCCACCTGGGCGGGCGCGACCTCAAAACGTTTTAGCCGATTCCTGACCACTGGACGCCTGGCTCTTTGCGGGTGTGCGAAAGGACGTCTGACCTCTACTCCACTTTCTTCTGAAATCCCGGCCAGGCTTGTAGGAGTGTGCTTCTCTCGAATGGTCCAGGCTGCGTCTTCTGTACTGTTTTTTTTTCGACCAAGCAGATGCCTGTCCTGGGGAAGAAAGCTAGATTTTCCACCCGTGGCCTTAGATATGGCGTTTCAGCTCCACAGCTGCCAGCTCTTCTGAAACACCCCTAAGGAAGGAGTCTACATTCTCTGTCCATGCTTTCATAGCCTTAGACATGGCTGCCAGGGCCAGGGCGGGTTTACAAGCTGTACCAGCAAACCCATAAATCCTTTTGAGATCCTGATCTATCCTTCTATCAAGACCATCCTTGAAGAAAACTTCATCATCCAAAGGGAGAGTCACATGTTTGGCCAGGAGCATAACAGCTGCATCTACAACAGGAATATTTTCCAGGTACTTCACCTCATCCACCTTGAAGGGATATAACCTGGAGGTTTTATTTGTCATGGAGGACTTAATGTCCTCTTTACTCCATTCTTCATCAAAAATGCCCTTTAATTCAGCCAAGAGTGGAAAGCATCTCCTCTGGTGGTGAGACACAGACTGAGAATCTCGTCTGGATTTTGATAATGATAATTGGTGTTGCTGCCTGGCAAGGTCTGTGTCGTTCTGGGCCATGATCACCATAATATATATAATTATATAACTAATACAATCAGTTACTGTAAAAAACATCTTTCCCTTTAACAAAACCAGGCTTAAGACTCACGAGGAAGTCACTGACTCTGCAACCGGGCTGGAAGCTGAGATCTTGCTTCCATGCCCGTGACATCACTGCCCCTCCCCACCTCGCACCTGCACCGAGGGGAGGTGACCACCCAATAACCCGCCAAACTGTGCATGCACGAGCCAAGCCTCATTCTGGCAAAGGCAGAAATAGCAGGAGGCACGAATACTAAGGGATACAAAAAGACATGAGACAATACACAAATGACACAGAATCGACTGCTATGGAAAAATTGAGATGTTGCAGACCTTGCCAGCCAATGATGTGTCCACTCTTCAGGCACACAGAGGCAACTTCCCTCTCACCACTGGGGAAAATTAGTGCCTCAAAAGCGACACACCCGCCCGTGGCTGGGCCCTGAGCTTCACCGCATTCAAACGGACGTGAACAGTGCAGGTCCATTGGAGGAGGACAAAAAAGGAACGCAGTACTGAGAGGTGAGCTTACTTTTATGGGTATGGGGTCCTATAGCATTGAAGAGGAGGCTGTGTTAACCCACACATAGGCTGCCATGGAGTCTGTCAGGAAACATCTGTTTCTGAGAAATTTCCTATCTTCTATAAGCCTTTCTAAAATAGTTTTCACTACTATGAAGTTTCTCTCAGCCACCAGTCAGATTTAAACCTACTTTGGAAGTCTGAATTTATTTCAGATACAGGAAACAGAAAAAAAGTTATGCAGCACACATGAAATAGATTTAGGGTGCAATCTCAGTAAGTGCATAAGGGGTGGTTTGTAGGGTATTACAGACAATTTAGTCAATTGTAAACTGAGAGGAAGTCTGGCTTAATACAGTATTTGCTATATAACATTAATAAATTGGATATTGTTTTCAGTTGTTGTCTGGAATTGTTCTTTGATTGTCTAGAGTAGGGATGAGCCGAACACCCCACAGTTCGGTTTGCAGCAGAAAATGCGAACAGGCATAAAATAAATTTGAACATGTGAACACCGTTAAAGTCTATGGGACATGAACATGAAAAATCATGAAAAATTAAAAGTGCTAATTTTAAAGGTTAATATGCAAGTTATTGTCATAAAAAGTGTTTGGGGACCTGGGTCCTGCACCAGAGGACATGTATCAATGCAAAAAAATAAAATAAAAAAACATAATTTTTTGGGGTGCAGTGATTTTAATAATGCTTAAAGTGAAACAATAAAAGTGACATTTTCCTTTAAATGTCATACCTGGGGGGTGTCTATAGCATGCCTGTAAAGTAGCGTCATTGAAAATCATTGAACAATATTAAATAAAAAATGCGTGGGGGTCCCCCTAAATTCCATTACCAGGCCCTTCAGGTCTGGTAAAAATATTAAGGGGAAACTTGCACCAATTTAAAAAAAAATGCTATGGGGTTCCCCCATAAAATCCATACCAGACCCTTATCCGAGCACGTAACCTGACAGGCCGCAGGAAAAGAGGGGGGGCAAGAGAGTGCCCCTCTGAATTGTACCAGGCCACATGCCCTCAACATGGGGAGGATGTCCTCATGTTGATGGGGACAAGGGCCTCATCCCCACAACCCTTGCCCGGTGGTTGTGGGGGTTTGCGGGCGGGGGCTTATTGGAATCTTGAAGCCCCCTTTAACAAAGGGCGGGGCCACCCGTGACATGCAACCCCATCCCCTCTGACGCATCATGGGAAACCCCCATTGCGTCAGAGGCGGGGTCATCCATCCACATCATGGGTGGCCCCGCCCTTGGTTATAAAAGAGCTTTAACAAAGGGGAACTCCAGATCCCGGCTCCCCCTATGTGAATTGGTACCCCTACCATTTCACCAAAAAAATGATTCCAGCCATGTAATCCAGTCTCAATCTCCAGCGTTGTAATCCATTCTCGATCTCCAGTGATGATCTCCAGTGAGGATATGACGCATACGATCCTGCCTCCCCCGGAGGCTCCCGGCCGAATGACACTTTTCATGACAATAACTTGCATATTAACCTTTAACCACTAGAGTACCGGGCCATCGTCAAATGACGGCTCCACGGTGACTCTGAAAACTCAACAGGACGTCTATTGACGTCCTGTATTCCTCCGGCCACTGGGGGGCGCGCGAGCGCCCGGCGCGTCCCCGAGATGCCGATGCGCGTGCCTGGTGGTCGCGATGTCCGCCAGGTACCAGCGATCGGTAACGAAAGAGCAGTGACGTGGAGCTCTGTGTGTAAACACAGAGCTCCACGTCCTGTCAGGGGAGAGAGGAGACCGATCTGTGTCTCTTGTACATAGGGACACAGATCGATTACCTCCCCCAGTCACCCCCCTTCCCCCACAGTTAGAACACAATACAGGTATACATATTAACCCCTCCCTCACCCCCTAGTGTTAACCCCTTGAATGCCAGTCACATTTATACAGTAATTAGTGCATATTTATCGCATTAATCGCTGTATAAATGTGAATGGCGCAAAAAACGTGTCAAAAGTGTCCGATGTGTTCACCGCAATGTCACGGTGACAGTAAAAAAATCGCAAATCGCCGCCAATACTAGTAAAAAAATTTATAAAATAAAAATGCCATAAATCTATCACCTATTTTGTAAACGCTCTAACTTTTGCGCAAACCAATCAATATATGACCATTGCGATTTTTTTTACCAAAAATATGTAGAAGAATACGTATCGGCCTAAACTGAGGAAAAAAAACGTTTTTTTAAAAAAAAATTGTGATATTTATTAAATAAAAAAGTAAAAAATAGTTTTTTTTTTTAAATTGTCACTATTCTTTTGTTTATAGTGCAAAAAATAAAAACCGCAGAGGTGATCAAATACCACCAAAAGAAAGCTCTATTTGTGGGAACAAAATTATAAAAAAATTGTTTGGGTACAGTGTAGCACGACCGCGCAATTATCATTCAAAGTGCGACAGTGCTGAAAGCTGAAAATTGGCTTGGGCAGGAAGGTGCGTAAGTGCCCAGTATGGAAGTGGTTAAAATTAGCACTTTAGATTTCTCCCACACACTTTTAAAGGGTGTTTTGTTGCTTTTTCAAATTTGCCGCAAATTGCCCAAATTGTTCGCTGTTCGGCAAACGAGCGAACAGCCAATGTTCGAGTCAAACTCATGTTTGACCCGAACATAAAGCTCATCCCTAGTCTAGAGAAAGGCATTCTGCTTTTGTTTTGTTTACGTTTCTACCAAAAAAAACAGATTGGTTCTGACTGTGAAATGTTATTTTGTGTCCTAGGGTAAGAGATAAGCAAATATCTTAACTCCCTATATTTAAAATAGTACTAATGGCTTAGGGGTTGATTTACTAAAATTAGAGAGTACAAAAATCTGGTGTAGCTGTGCATGGTATAAGTCTCTAACTTTCTAACGTTTTCAATTAGTCTTTGACAAAAAAAAAAAACTGGAAGCTGATGGTTTCTATGTGGAGTTGCACCAGATGTTGTACTCTCCAGTTTTAGTAAATCAACCCCTTAGTGTTGTTTGCCTTTACAGCATTAAAGCGGTCCTCCACCCTAAAGTGGAGTCCCGCTGATCGGAACCCTCCCCCCCTCCGGTGTCACATTTGACACCTTTCAGGGGGGAGGGGGGTGCAGACACCTGTCTAAAGACAGGTATTTGCACCCACTTCCGGCCACACGCTACGGGCGAAAGACGGGCATTCCGTCACATCCCGTCTGTCGCCCGTTGTGTGCTGGGAACACTCGGCTCCCAACACACAGCGTGTGAGCCAATCGGCGGGCGCAGCGCGACTCGCGCATGCGCCGTAGGGAACCGGGCAGTGAAACCGCAGCGCTTCACTTCCTGGTTCCCTGAGCGTGGATGGAGGGGGGAGCAGCAGAGAGACGAGCGATCGCTCGTGCTCTGCTGCGATCAGCGCTGGACTCCAGGACAGGTAAGTGTCCTAATATTAAAAGTCAGCAGCTGCAGTATTTGTAGCTGCTGGCTTTTAATATTTTTTCCCCGTGACACATCCGCTTTAAGTGCATTCACAGCATTAAGGTAAAAAAATGCCTTAGGACATTTACAATCTTCTCTTACCCACTGTCCCTTGTCACCACCATGTCTGAGATGATCTGTGCCATTTGGAAAACATCCAGGTAATAGAAAGCCTGTCAGGGTAGGGGAGAGATCGATACCTGCAGCGCTCTGTCAATTTGTTGGGAGGAGGGAGCAGGGGTGTGGATTTCCAGACGCTATGGCCCGGATTCACAAAGACTTACGCCGACGTATCTACTGATACGCCGTCGTAAGTCCAAATGAGCGCCGTCGTATCTATGCGCTGATTCTTTAAATGAGATACGCCTGAATTTGGCCAAGATACGACCGATGTAAGTCTCCTACGCCGTCGTATCTTGGGTGCATATTTACGCTGGCCGCAAGGGACGCTTCCGTAGATTTACGCGCTGAATATGTAAATGACCTAGATACGCCGATTCACGAACGTACTTGCGCCTGTCGCTGTAATCTACGTTGTTTACGTAAGGCGCTTTTCCGGCGTAAAGTTAAACCACCAAAAAGCTGGTCTAAGTCGTTTAGGGTATGGACGTCGGAACTGCCGTCGGATTTTACGTCGTTTACGCAAGTCGTACGTGAATGGGGCTGGGCGTAAGTTACATTCATGTCGTACGCATTGAGCTGTCAGATCTTAGGGAGTATTTGCGACGTGATTCTGAGCATGCGCGCGCATGCGCCGTTCATTCGGCCATGCATTTACATGGGGTCACGCTTCATTATAATACTACACGCCCACTGCCTTGCTTTGAATTAGGCGGGCTTACGCCGGCCATTTTACATTACGCCGGTGCAAGAAAGGGAGCAAGTGCTTTGTGAATACAGTACGAGCCTCTCTATGTTACGTCGGCATAGCGCATCATTACGCCGCTTTAAAGATACGCCAATCTCTCTGAATCTGGCCCTATGTGTTTGGACCTAAAGCAGACACCCACGAACAGGGAAGTGGGGACAGCAATTCGAGAACCAGCCAGATAACAAAAAATATGCGTTTTCTAGGAAGAAGACTATACTTACAGTTACCGTATATACTCAAGTATAAGCCGACCCAAGTATAAGCCGAGGTACCTAATTTTACCCCAAAAAACTAAGAAAAAGTATTGACTCGAGTATAAGCCTAGGGTGAGAATGCAACAGCCACTGTAACCGGAAAAGAGGGTCAACAATGCCCATTTGCATGCCTCACTGTGCCCATTGCAGTCTCACTGTGCCCAACCTCGCTGTACACAACCTCACTGTGCCCATTTCAACCTCACTGTGCCCAACATCACTGTACCCATTGCCACCTCACTGTGCCCAACCTCACTGTGCCCAACCTCACTGTGCCCATTGCCGCCTTACTGTGCCTATTGCCACTGTGCCCATTGTTACCTCACTGTGCTCATTGCCACCTAGCTGTGCCCATTGCAGCCTCCCTGTGCCCGAGTCGGTGTACCTGAAATTTTTACAGGCTGCAGGCGTCCGTTCATTGTTTAAAAGTCGCGGTCTCCTTCTGGTCCCGTTCCGTGATAGACATTTCCCAGCAGCCTATCACGGACGTCTTCTCATCCTCGGACTCTGTTTCCCAGCAGACACTGTGTTCAGTGTTCCGCCTATCACGTACGTGTCTGCTGGGAAACACCTATCACGGAAGAGACCAATTGGACGCTCGCGACCCTTCAGGTACACTGACTCGAGTATAAGCCGATAAAAAAAAGCTTATACTCGAGTATATACGATAAATTCTAGGTAAGATAAGCTATGGCAACTTTTTTTACTTTGTCCTGTACAGACAAATTTATGCTTTTAAGTTCTTATAATTTAAATCAATATCATTCTTCAAATCTGTCCCTGGATTAAATTCACATTGTAACACAATAATTCCACTGAACATGATCAAGAATAGTAATAGATAGATAGATAGATACAATTGGCAAAAGTAAACAACTTTTATATAATATTAAATCTTTTCTTTTAAAAGGAAAGAAAAAAAGAATCTTTACAATACTGTCTACAAGCTAATCACAAGGGGAATTATTATTTTCAACATAGTTGCTAGTGAAGTGTAAATGTGACATTTCAAATGTATTTATCAAGAGGATTGCTAAATGCAATCGACCTTTTCTGATTGTTCCATTTTGTGAGGGATCTCCTTTCTGACATATAAAAAGTAAAAATTAAAGTAAACGCATGTGTACCATGTTTTTTTTTTTTCTTTTACAATATATAACATGGAGGTCAAGACATTATCCTTTTTTGTAACTTGCGAAAATGATACATCAATCTGAATACAATACATAACACAAAATTATCTGTGTTAACCACTTCAGTCCCTGAAGGTTTCACCCCCTTCCTGACCAGAGCACTTTTTACAATTTGGCACTGCATTGCTTTAACTGGTAATAGCCTGGTCATGCAATGTTATACCCAAACTAAATGTGCATCCTTTTTTTCCCACAAATAGATTTATTTTGGTGCTATTTGATTTGATCACCTCTACGGTTTTTATTTTTTGCCCTATACACAAAAAAAGAGCGACAATTTTGGAAAAAAAACATTATTTTTACTTTTTGCTATAATAAATATCCCCCAATTAAAAAAAAAAATCTTCATCAGTTTAGGCCAATATATGTTCTTCTACATATTTTTAGTTAAAAAAAAAATGCAATAAGCGTATATAGATTGGTTTGTGCAAAAGTTATAGGGCCAAATCTTCAAAAGAGATACGCAGGCAGAATTGCTGTTCAGCCTGCGTATCTCTGTGCCTAACTTTGGAAACGATCCTCAAAAGGATTTTTCCAAAGTTAGGCAGAAGATCTGACATCTGTAAGACACTTACACTGTCAGATCTTAGGATGCAGTACCGCATCCGCCGCTGGGGGCATTTCTCATTGAAATGCCGCTTTGCGTATGCAAATGAGGACTTAAGCAGATCCACAAAGCTTTTAAGCATTGTGGTTTCTGCGTAAGTTCCGATTTGCTTGCGCAAAATTAGGGCTGGTTTTACAATGTGGAAAGTTAGTCCACCATGTAAAACCAGACCTTTTTTTCGATCGCCGCAATTTTTTTTTAAATTAGAATTTTTTTTCCCGGCGCGTATTTTTTTTTTCCCAACGCAACTTTATTGTCCCGTCGCGATCCACAAAGCCCGGCGTAAATTACGTTCGCGCGCTGCCCGTCGGGAAAAATGACGTCACACGCATGCGCAGTATGTCCGGCGCGGGAGCGAGCCTAATTTAAATGGGAATCGCCCATTTAAACTAGGAACGCCTTGCGACGGACGGAGTTAAGTTGCGCTGCCGCAATTTTCCGGGTAAGTGCTTTGAGAATCGGTACTTAATTTCGGAAAATTGCGGCAGTGTAACTTAACTCCCTAAAGTTACGTTAAGCAAGATTTTTGAGAATTTGGCCCAGTGTGTCTACAAACTATGGGAAAGATTTAAGGCATTTTTATGCCTTTTTTATTTCTGCGATTTTTATTGGTATTGGTGATATTGCGATGGACAGATTGGACACTTTTGACACATTTTTGGGACCACTGACATTTATACAGTGATCAGAGCTATAAAAATGCACTGATTACTGTGTAAATGACACTGGTACGGAACAGGTTAACACCAATCAAGGGGTTAAATGTGTGTTCCCTCAGTGTGTTATAACTGTATGATGATAGGACTGAGTAGGAGAGGAGACATATCACTTTTCCTGTAGGTGTGAGAGAGGGCGCTAAAATGGTGAAAGGTCTGCCACTTGGGACACCCTACGGTGCTGTTCCCAGTGTGGCAAAAAATGTGGTACAATTAAATATAATATACCAGAAAAACCTATATGCAAAATAAACGCTCAATAAATAACAACAATAATTTACATCTCTAATTAGATGCATATAGAAGTGCGAATTAGGGGGGCGTGGCCGACCGGAGCTGAAGATGGCAGCCTAACCTCGCAGCTCGTCAGCCCAGGGAGAAATACACAGCCACGACGGCCCTCTCAACAGCCACATCCACAGCCATCCATCCTCCTGACACAGCCCGGACCTCGGAGATCATGTCGAGGAAGAGGATGACCGAATACAAGCCCCAGAAACTGACGGCGTTCTCCTTCAAGCCGGGGGGGAAGGTCAGTACTGACAGTAATGGCGCCGGCCAGGCCGCGCTGCGGGACGCACACGAGGCCTCCACGGCTGTTAATTCAGTCGGATCGGGCAGCCAGAACCCCCCTGAATCCTCCGATCACCCCCTGGACAGAGACCCCCTCACCAGCAGCCCGGCCAAGGCTAAGATGCGGCTAGATGCGCCGTCGAATCGGCCGGCCGCATCACTAATTGAGGCCCCGGCTTTTCTATCCAACCAGGCCTTACACTCCTCAGTGGCCTCCTTCCCCACCTCAGGCCAACCAGTGCTGGACTCTACTTTAAAGGATATGCTCCTGTCATTGCAAGCATCCCTGATGACTGACCTGTCCTCCATTTTCACAAAGATTAACACTGACATCCACTCTCTGGGGGACAGAGTATCCCACATAGAAGGCAGTATGACTGAATGTACCTCAACAGTGAATAGCATGATTGATGGGTATGAGGCTGTCAGAGAAGAACAAACATGGATGCGTAGTAAACTCGCAGATTTAGAGGACAGATCTCGCAGGAATAACGTTAAACTAAGAGGGGTTCCTGAATCCATACTTCCTGCAGATCTCCCTAAGTACGCCAAGGAACTCATTCACCTCATACTCCCAGAAGCGCCGCCCCGCGACATCATTATTGATCGGATTCATAGAATCGCAAAACCGCCCCATCTTGCTGCCACGGTGCCCAGAGATGTGCTGATGCGCGTCCATTTTTTCCACGTCAAGGAACGGCTCATGTTCGGTGTTAAATCAAAGACCCCCTTGCCAGCACCGTTCACGGATCTCCAGCTGTTTCCAGACCTCTCAAAATATACTCTCCAGATGCGGAGACAACTGAGCCCAGTCACCAAGGGTCTCCAGAACCACAACATCCAGTACAAGTGGAGATATCCAGCTTCGCTACTCATTACCAACAACGGAAAGTCTCATGTGGTCAACGACCTAGACAAAGGTATACACCTCCTGCGCACCTGGGGAATTCTGCCTGAGCCCCCCGCCCCGCTCCCGCCTCGCGAAGACCGCAACACATCCCGCCGGAATCTGAACCTACACCCTGACAATGTGGATATGGCATGAATCACTGAGCAACAACGGGCCATTTACTGCGACTCTTCTCCCACGGGTCCTGACTGAACGGTACCTGAATTACCTCAGCTCCTGTTGTGTTGGACTGTTCTGCCCCCTGACGGAGGTCGTGGTTGAGTTCGACCCCACCTCCTTTGTAGCGCTACCCTCGGAAGTTGGTACCGCAAAGTTTCAACTACTCAATTCCCACACTGAGGGATAGTACTCGTTTAGTTCTCAACTCATTTTCTTTTTTTCTTTGGTTCTGGTGTGTTTTTAGTGACTCGCGACAGTGCTCGCATACTAACAAGTTATTACTTTTGACCTTGTGGTAACATGTTGTTCTATCCGCAGCTCTAGCCTTAATTCTGCACCTGAGTCCTGGTCCTTCTCTGGTCTCCCCCTGACTGTCCTCCTTCCTTGCTCCGCCGCTGGTGGGACCACCTAACTGTAAGTGTTTACCTCCTACACACCTGCACTGATCGCCCAGGATGCCACTCAACATTATTTCGCTAAACGTTAATGGGCTTAATCACCCAGCAAAAAGACACTCACTCTGGAAAACCGTTAAGGCTCTCCGGGGGGATATTGTCTTCACTCAGGAGACGCACCTCCTCCAAGCAGACGCCCATCTCTGCAATAACCCTCACTTTCCACATGTCTACCATGCCTCCCACTCTACTAAAACCAGAGGAGTAATGTTAGCGATCCACAACTCAATTGACTTCCAGCCCCTGAACTAGTCTTGGACCCTGAGGGCCGCTATATATTTTTGATTTGCACCATCGCCAATAAGAAATTCACCCTGGTCAATGTATATGCTCCAAATACACACCAGAGGAAATTTTTTCACAAAGTCCTAAGGACACTCAAACCTCTACAACAAGGGCACCTGATTATAGGTGGAGACTTCAATCTTGCCCCGGATTCCCTCCTTGACACTACGGCGGCAGCCGGCCGGCGAGATTCCCCATTGAAGAAACTTATTTCGTCCCACAACCTGTTTGACATCTGGAGATGTCACCATGGAACTGAAAAGGACTTCACCTTTTTCTCCCCTAGACATAATTCGTATTCGCGAATTGACCTGTTCCTAACGGATAAATGGCTCTTACAGCAAATGTCAGCCTCGGCGATCCACACTGCCACCTGGTCGGACCATGCCCCAATCTCGATTGCCGTTGAGATCTCTGCTCGGCCCCAAAACACTTTCTTATGGAGAGCAAATAACTACATCCTAGAGCACGATGAGTATGAATCAGAGATTGAAGGCCATATCAGAGATTTCTTTACACACAACGAAGGCTCAGTGTCTGACCCCGGGGTAGTGTGGAGGGCCCACAAGGCTTATATGAGAGGGGTGCTAATGAAAATAGGGTCTATGCATAAAAAGAAGAGGACGCAGCGCATTGATGACTTAACGTCCCAAATAGCTTCCTTAGACTCTAAAAACAAGACGAACCCCCACCCCTCCCTACCTGACCAACTCATGACCCTGAGGAGAGAGCTCCGAACACTACTTCTTCACTCCTACGAACATCTACATAGGAAGGTTAAGGCTACTGTATATTCCACGGCCAATAAGGCGGGAAAAAGACTTGCTAACCGCTTAAAGAATAGACGTACCAAAACCAATATTCCCCAACTATTTCATCCACATTCCAACGAATCCCTGACTAACCCCCAAGACATAGCTAACGCATTTAGTGACTACTACAGAGACCTGTACAACTTGCAACACGATCCCCATACTCCGCAACCTGCGTCTGACGACATCAACAGTTTCCTCCAAGCCATTCGACTGCCCACACTGTCCACTGATCAGTTATCGTCCCTCAACGCCCCGGTGACAACCCATGAAATTGCAATGACTATTAGATCTCTCCCCTCTAGCAAAGCCCCTGGTCCGGACGGATTTTCGGGGGAGTACTATAAAAGATTTTCTGCCCACCTGACCCCTCACATGACCGAGATGTTCAGAGCTGCTGCCTCCTCTTCCCAATTTGCACCTGATGTTCTAAATGCCCTTGTGGTGACGATACCGAAACCAGGGAAGGAGCCGAGTAGGCCTCAAAATTTCTGCCCAATCTCGTTGCTGAATCTAGATTTGAAAATATACGCCAAAACCATAGCAAACAGACTGAAATCAGTCATGCCCACCCTCGTCCATAGGGACCAAGCGGGTTTCACCGTTGGTAGGCAAGCATCAGATGCCACTAGAAGACTGTTGAACCTGATACACCATGCAGAATCTACTGGAACGCCTTCTCTGCTCCTTTCTTTGGATGCAGAGAAGGCGTTCGATAGAGTACATTGGGCTTATCTCAGATCTGTGCTCCAGCGATTCGGTTTCCAAGGTTTCATATTAAATGCCATTATGGCTCTATATTCCGCCCCTTCCGCCCAAGTGTTCACAGCAGATATGATCTCCCGCTCATTCCCCATCACTAATGGCACACGCCAAGGCTGTCCCTTATCCCCTCTCATCTTTAACCTACTCATGGAACCCCTGGCAACTCATATCAGAAACAACCCCTTCATCTCCGGTATGCAGGTTGGCCATACCTCCCATAAAATCAGTCTCTTTGCGGACGACGTCATCTTAATCCTTACAAATCCGGCCTCTTCCCTGGTTGAAGTACAGAAACTATTGACCTGGTTTAGCAATGTGTCGTACTATAAAGTGAACACTACCAAATCGTTTATATTAGACCTTAACCTAGACGCCACGACTAAGAACCTATTACAACTACAACACCAGTTCACTTGGGCGGACAGTGACATATCCTACCTAGGGGTTAAACTGACCCGCTCGACTAAACGTCTCTTCTCAGCCAACTTTCAACCCCTCCTTGCCAAGATTCGTTCGGACTCTCAACACATCTCACAACACGAACTTTCGTGGACAGGTAGATTGGCAGCATTTAAAATGCTATGCCTGCCACAGATACTGTACTATTTCAGAACGCTACCTATACCACTTCCCGTGTCCTTTTTTAGGTCCCTACAAACGCTTCTCAATCAGCATCTCTGGAAAGGTAAAAGACCTAGGTGTGCCCACTCAAAACTTGTTAAGCATAAACTAGCGGGGGGCGTGGGGTCCATAGACTTCGAAGACTACTACCTCGCAGCTATTCTGGCCCAACTGCCCGAATGGTTCGGCGAACGTCCAAAAACGCCATGGGGTCACATAGAACGCCTCTCTCTCGCACGCCCCTCCCTTAAACACTGGGTTTTGAGTATTCCTCTAGGGGCGACGATTCCGTCCTCCCTATCGCCTCCCATGAAAGCTACGGCTAGAGCCTGGGGCAAGCTGATCACTAGTATTACCTGCTCCACCTCTCCGCAGCCTGACCAAGTACCCCTAGAATCCCTTCACTATCTCTCGCCGGACCTGACCTTAGCCCATTGGACCCTCAAGGGAATCCGTTTCCTGAACCAAATAGTTTGCGACGCTGCGCCTAAACCCTTCTCCCAGCTACAGAAGGAGTTTGAGCTCCCTCCTACCGAACTCTATACATACATAAGACTCTGTCACTGCATCAAGACGATACCTCTGCCCATTTATACCATACCTCCAAAGACCTGGTCATTTCTTACAGACCCAGAAGCCCGTACTAAGGGAATCTCCCACTTCTATCACTTACTACACATGAAAACCCAATTTACCAAGTCGCCTTCCCACCTTCGCTGGGAAGTTGATTTGGCTCGTACCTTCTCTGAAGAACAATGGATGAAAGCACTCCAGTCAGTCTACACCTCCACGAAGTGCTCTGCTCTTTGGGAACTTACCCAAAAAATCTCTTTGCGGTGGTATCTGACACCAGATAGACTGGCGTCCTTCAGCCCCCAAGCTTCCAATCTATGCTGGAGATGTAGCTCTCTTAAAGGGGACATGCTCCACACATTCTGGACTTGCCCCTCCATCCAAACATACTGGGAAAACACTTTCGATCTCATATCCACTGTTACCATGCATCCTGTGCTCCCCTCCCCTGGACTCGCATTGCTCAACCTGACTATTGAGGACATACCTTCTCCCCTTAGATACGTTACTACACACATACTAATGTCTGCTAGACTCTGTTTAACGAGACTTTGGAGATCAGAGAGGGCCCCGACCATTGACCAAGTAATTGACCTTGTGGACCTACACTGCAGCTACGAAACCATAACATCAGCCAGCGCTGACCGAAGCGCGAGATGCCGATTAGCGTGGGGTCCCTGGGTACGCTGCTCTAGAACTGCGATGACAGCTAGCCGTACTGTACATTAGATGTTGATACCCAATCCATTCTTGACCGAACAATGTGTCCACTGTTTCTCTGAAAGTATGTGACCCTTTAAGTTTATGTTACACACCTGAGGGGATTACCCCCCCTCCATATGTATTCATTGACGGCTCCCCCCCCTCCTGGACCACAAAGAGAGCCCAATTGGGGTGGCCGGGAAGGGGTGGAGACCATAGTGCGTATATGTTTACGTTAAGTTGACAATGATGTTTATCCGCAATCCGAAGCTATGTTTCCCTCACTAAGGGATGTCATTCAGCTACGTCGTTGCGCGACGTACAATGTTCATATTGTACTTGTACTCCTGTTAAAACCAATAAAAACGATTGGATGAAAAAAGAAAAAAAAAAAAAAAAAAAGAAGTGCGAATTAAATTAATAACAAGCTGATTGGTGAAAAATATGTGAGCAGAAAAGTCAAAAGTGGCAAAAAAGCTCCACAATACAATACAAAAACAACAAGTGTTAAAGATCCCAAAAATATAGAGGAATTTGTAAAAATATAATAAATAATGAATCAGTGCCTCTTGATTGGCGCTAATGGAACACAGTCTCTGAAAATCGCTTGCACAAAATGATTCAATGATCTCTCACACCTACATTCTATTGCTCAAATTACACATTATTTGTTCTAGAGGAGCTGCTCACAATTAATTAATTAATTGCACGGAGTGATTGCACCAATTCACATCCAGTATTTTGGCGCGGAATTACACCTCATTTTCAATATATCACTTTTCCTACTTACTAGGAACAAACAACATGTCTCCTCTCCTCTGACATCACAGGGATTCGCGTTCGTTTTTGAGATGGCACATTCTACATTTTTAAAATTAGTGTCTTGTTTTTTGCTGCGCATTTTTTTCTTCGCTCTATTGCTAGAATAAACACATTGTTTTGCTGATGCTATTTAGACAGAGTTCTCCCATACTGATTTATTTTGTTTTTTGCTTGTGATGTCATGTTTTTTTATGTTTTTTTCGCAAGCCAGATCTCCAAAATGTTTTTGGCAAGTTATCACACCAATGGGTTTTTTTTTGGTGAGAAATGTTTTTTTATTTTTTTTGTTGTTGGGCAATTTTTTTTCTTTTTTATGGAGATTATTTTTTTGTTTTTTGGCAAGTTATCACACCAATGTCCCCCCCCCCCAAGGAGGTTGTGTCCTTTGTTAATTACACATTGTATTTCAGAAATGTTTGATGGCTATTCACCAGAAAAACACAATAGACAAGGTTGTAACATAAAATAAATTACCATTTATTCTGGCCAAAATAAATAAGAAAAAGAACGGCAACACTTGATCAATTTACAAAATACATGCAGACTTTATGAACACCAAAGGCACAGTCCACCATGATCAAGAACAAAATCAACAACCTCAGGAGTCACAATTTGCTCCACAAATCACAGAAATTAGAAGCAGCAGCAAATGACATAAATTACCCCAAGCTGTGGTACTACAACAACCTCAGTTTGTGGCCAAATCAGCAGGAAGGCATGGATTCACTTTCTGGTCTTCCTTACAGATTTGAGGTCTGGCGAGGAGCTGGGCTGACTGGGAGTAGGGGGGCGAGCACTGCGGTGGGCTGGGTTGATTGGGAGCTGTCAGAGATCACGGAGGAAGAGGAGAGCTGCGGATCACAGAGTGGTATTGCCCGCTGTTAGAACTTACATTGAAATTTCCTCCGCTCTGCTCGCTCACACAGCACCGCCTCCTCCTGACCCCACACCTGTGATAGACAGAATTGCGGGTCCAATGCTGGGACGTGTTGTCTATCACAGGCTCAGGGTCAGGAGGAGGCGGGGCTGTGTGAGCAAGCAGAGCGGAGGAAATTTCAATCTAAGTTCTAACAGCGGGCAATACCGCTCTCTGATCCTCTTCCTCCGTGATCTCTGACAGCTCCCGATCAACCCAGCCCACCGCGGTGCTCGCCCCCCCACTCCCAGGCAATCCACGGCTCTCCCCTTCATCTTTTCATGATCTGGCCGCCAATGGGGGGCACAAGGACTCTGCAATGGGGGGCACAATGACTCTGAAATGGGGGCACAATGACTTTGAAATGGGGGCACAATGACTCTGCATGGGGGGCACAATAACTCTGCAATGGGGGCACAATGACTCTGCAATGGGGGGCACAATGACTCCACTATGGGGGCACAATGACTCCGCAATGGGGGGAACAATGACTCCACAATTGGAGGCACAAGGACTCCGCAATGGGGGCACAATGACTCCGCAATGGGGGGCACAATGACTCCGCAATGGGGGGCACAAGGACTCCGCAATGGGGGGCACAAGGACTCTGCAATGGTGGGTACAATGATTTCACAATGGGGGCACAATGAGTTTGCAATGGGGGCACAGTGGGGCTGAAATGTGGGGCACAGTGAGGCTGCATTGATGAGCACAGGTGAGGCTGTGCTGAGGGGAACTGATAAAGTTGTTGTTAATATTTATTTCCGTAACTTAATTCTGCATCAAACATTTAAGTGTCATTTCATGAGATAATTTATGAGGGTGTGATTGGCGGCAGAATTAGGGGCAGAGCAGTGTAGGGATTGGGTTGGGCAACTGATGGCGAGTAACCCTTGAGGCCTGGCTAGTGGCTCAAGACTTGAAATTTTGAGCCCTGTATGTATATGTATATATATATATATATATATATATATATATATATATATATATATATATATATATATA
This sequence comes from Rana temporaria, assembly GCF_905171775.1. NCBI lineage: Eukaryota > Metazoa > Chordata > Amphibia > Anura > Ranidae > Rana > Rana temporaria. The sequence goes on from NC_053493.1 coordinate 228,596,650, forward strand.
TTATATATATATTATATATATATTTATCCCCTTTTTATTTTTGTTATTTTTTATAATTTTTTGGGTCGGGTGGGGGGTGATATATATTTTCACTGGTCTGTATGGTCATGACAGTTAATTTTTGGATTTTGGGCAGATATTGATTGGGGGAATGGAAGAATTGAAGAATTTTCAGATTTTCGTTATGATTTTCTAATTTTCATTTAAGACTAATTAGTGTGAAATAATGTATACTTTGGCAATGGATCTATGGCTGACCTTATAACATACCCTAAATTGTTGTTCTTTTATGTTATGCACATTTGTATACTGTAAAATGAAGTAATTTTCTGTCAAAAAATAAAAATTTTAACTTGTAAACAACTAGTGTCATAAATAGGCTTGGTCTTGAAGTGGTTAAATCAACCATAACATGTATTTTATTCTCTCTGCCTTCAGTCTCAGAATGTGCTTATCAAGTCTGATTGTGTTTATTCAACTGGGGTGGGAGATGGATATATTTTATAAGACAAGTTATCTAAAACAGGAATCATAACTCCTTCCCTGTACATAATATATAATATACTATGAATTGGACATGTGCACCGCTGAAAAATGTGTTTGTATTCGTTTTAGTTTATTTCTTTTTTCAGTTTTATTTCTTTTTGTTTTTTGGGTCATTCGTACATTCGTAAATTAGAAAATCAGAACGAAAATCTGAACATTCTAAATAATAACTAACTAATCATAACTAGGGATGAGCCAAAGACCCCCCAGTTTGGTTCGCAGCAGAACATGCGAACAGGCAAAACATTTGTTTGAACATGCGAACACTGTTAAAGAGGAAGTAAACCCTCTTTTAAAAAAAACTCTGCAAGAGAAGGGCATAATGAGCTAGTATGCATAGCATACTAGCTCATTATGAATGACTTACCTGAGATCGAAGTCCCCATGTATGCCATGTTGCCTACGAGTCCCTTCCGTGTATCGCTGATCCGGCACTGTGACTGGCCAGAGCGGCAATGACGTCACTCCCGCGCATGCGCAGAGGACCGACACGATGCCCGCGCATGCGTGCGGTTCCGGCATTATCCCATTGATAAAACCGGCACGCTCAGTGTACAATGTACAGTGTACAGTGTACAATGTACCCTTACCATTTCACAAAAAAAGTGGCAACATTTTAAAAACAACAAGAGACGGCTTGGGACAAGTCCTTTATTAAAATTAATAAAAAAAAAACGATTCCAGCGATGTAATCCATTTTCGATCTCCAGAGATGATCTCCAGTGAGGATACGACGCACGCTGAGACATTATGGCGGACACATCAGACACCTTTGATGCTATTTTGGGACCATTGTCATTTATACAGAGATCAGTGCTATAAAAATGCACTGATTACTGTTTAAATGGCACTGGCAGGGAAGGGGTTAACCACTAGGAGGCAAGGAAGGGGTTAAGTGTGTCATAGGGAGTGATTCTAACTGTGGGGGGCTGGACTACAAATGACATGACAGTGATCACTGCTCCCGATCACAAGGAGCAGTAGACCACTGTCCTTTCACTAGGCAGAACAGGGAAATGCCTTGTTTACAAAGGCATCTCCCTATTCTGCAGCTCTGTGACACGATCGTGGGACACCAGTGTACATTGAGTCTGCGGTTACTGCGGGCATGGTCATGGCACGGTCAAGGCGGGATCGTATCACGGAGCTGCAGAATGGGAGGATGCCTGTGCAAACAAGGCATCTTCCTGTTCTGCCTTGTGACAGGACACTGATCTTCTGCTCCCGGTCATCAGGAGAAGTGATCAGTGTCATGTCACATGTAGCCCAGTCCCCCACAGTTAGAACCTTTTTTTCCCCCTAGTGGTTAACCCCTTCCAAGCCAGTGTTTTTTACACAGTAATCAGTGCATTTTTGTAGCACTGATCGGTGTATAAATGACAATGGTCCCAAAATAGCATCAAAAGTGTCCAATGGGTCCGCCATAATGTTGCAGTCATGATAAAAAAAATCGCTGATCGCCGCCATTACTAGTAAAAAAAATATATATATATATATATTTTGTAGATGCTATAACTTTTTTGTGCAAACAAATAAAAAAAAACGCTCATTGCGATTTTTTGGCCAAAAATATGTAGAAAAATATGTATCGGCCTAAACTGAGGACATATATATATATATATATATATATATATATATATATATATATATATATATATATTTGGGGATATTTATTATAGCAAAAAGTAAAAAATATTTTTATTTTTTTTCAAAATTGTCACTCTATTTTTGTTTATAGAGCAAAAAATTAAAACCACAGAGGTGATCAGATACCACCGAAAGAAATCTCTATTTGTGGTTAAAAAAGGACATACATTTTGTTTGGGAGCCACGTCGCACGACCACTCAATTGTCAGTTAAAGCGACGCAATGCCAAATCGCAAAAAGTGGCCTGGTCATTTGGCAGCCAAATCCTTCGGGGCTGAAGTGGTTAAAAGTCTGTATTTTTGCTTGCACATATTTGAATACAGTAATTAAAGGGAGCATAGATTTACCTCATTCACTAAGCTATGTGAACATACACTTTGTGAAGTGTACATAAATCTTACAGCTAACATGTTCTATTAATTTAGTAAATCGCCTCAAGTTTTTACACACTTTTTAAAGTGAACTTGTGTGTTATTATTTTATTAAAAAATAAATAAATAATTGTTTTGCAGGAAGGAAATATATTGTAGGCCTTTTTCCTTGTCAATATATTTTTATTGAACAGTATTAAAGACAAGTGTACATTTGGGAACAGTAATAATAAAATTAAATGGTATTAAACAGAAAGTATTTCCGTATCTAGCCTGTGTACAAATAATAACGTAAGTAAATTCGATAGAGGTGGCCCTATAATTAGCCTTTCCCTCCACTTATAGCATAAGAATTAAACAAAATGATAATCAGGAGCATAGAGGTGTTAAACCTGTCTATACTAAAAACTAATAACAGTCCAGGAATTGTGGCTAAGTGCTACTGGCCCTAGGATCTATAGCATACTTTGCTTCTTCTAAGGCTTCCTGAGTAGCGCGTGACTACAAATTTACTAAGTTACTTCATGACTATCCTTATACATCTAATTAGTATGGTAAAGATGGGTGCTTAAGGAAAAAAAAGAAAGAAAATCGGTCTTGGGTGAGTAGAAGAAGATGTGAGGGAAATGGAAAAAGGAAGTAAAAAGGAAGAGAAAAAAAAAAAAAATAAGAAAAAAAAAGGGGGGGGGAGGAGGGAGGGAAAGAGGGGTCTGCGGGGTCAGAACAGGAGTCTACCAACCTTGTGCATATCAATGAGCCGGACACCAACTAGATGACTGGGCTACCATGGCTTGAGTACTTCTCCATTAAATGTGTTTTGTGTTACATAATCCAGCCAGGGCTTCCATACGCTTTCAAATCTGGTGATTGTGTCAGCTTCAATAGCAGACATCTTGGCATATACCATAGCAACGTTCATTCTGTTAATAACTTCATTCAAGTGTAAGTTTGGAGATTTCCAGGCTTTCGCTATAGTCTGTTTAGCTGCCGTTAGAAGCTGGTTTGTCAAAGTAAAGTGAACGTGCGGGACATTAACCGGTTTTAGGTTAAGTAAGGCCGTTTTTGGGTCCATGGGGATCGTTTTATTTGTGAGTACATTAATTATTTTAAATATCTCTGACCAGAATTTCTGAACTATCGGGCACAACCACCAGGTATGAAAGTAAGTCCCCCTATTTGCGCAATCTCTGAAGCATAATTCTGAGTAGTTACTCGAGAATTTGGCTACCCTAGAAGGGACCAAGTACCACCTGGAAAGTACCTTAAAGTTTGTTTCTGCCGCTAGAACGTTAATCGACATTGTTTTGGTATTGTTCCATATTTGACCCCATTCCTCCGAACTCAGCTCCTCTCCCAAATCTTCTTCCCATTTATGGACATATGGTATTTTGTTATTGCTAGAGTTCGAGAGCAGAAGGAGGTACAATGTGGATATAACTTTTCTAGCGTGCGGGTCATTATTGCATATGGTTTCAAAAGCAGATAGTCGGTTGTTGACTATTGTCGTACATGCTGTGGGTTGGAAGAAATTCTTTATCTGTAGATATCGAAAGATTTCCTTGGGGGGTATTCCATACAATTTGTTCAAGGATGGGAAGGGGATTATTGTTGTCGAGTCGAAGAACCTATATTTCTGTGTACAATCTCGATCCACCCATTCTGTAAAGGATTTAGGGGAGACCCAGGCTGGGTAAAAAGCAGGGTTTTTGATGAAAGACAGCAGGGGGGTTAAAGGGGACATCAGGAGATGTTTATTTTTTACTTTGTCCCATAGGGATAATGTGTGTTTTGTGATGGGATTATTTATGTGTTTCCGTTGTTTTGGGGTGACCCATAACAAATTCGAGGTTGAGATGGGATCACTTTCTATTGCTTCAATTGACACCCAGATCGGTGCTTCTTGCTTGGCGTGATATTTAGTCAGAATAGCTAATTGCGTGGCTTGATAGTATTTTTCAAAATTGGGGAAACCAAGCCCCCCGGCTGTTTTTGGGAGGTGTAAGATTTGTGGTTTGATCCTAGGTTTGGAGGGCCCCCAGACAAAGGAGGAAACTCATCTTTGGACAATCCGCAGGAAATGTGCAGGTACTGGTATAGGAAGCACTCTAAAGAGGTACAGGAGTTTGGGTAAAATGGTCATTTTTATGGCTGAGACTCTTCCAAACCAAGAAAGAGGGAGTTGTGTCCAGGATTTCATTAAGTTTGTCAGCTGCTTCAGGAGAGCTGGATAATTACAGCTATAAAGATTTGAGACGTCAGCGGTCAAGTGTACTCCCAGGTACGGGATGCTTTTGACTGGCCATTCGAATGGGAGGCCCACTTTGGCGGCCGATAGTTCTGTATAAGAAAGGGAGATGTTAAGTGCTAGGCATTTTTTGGGATTTATTGCCAAACCAGAGATTGACGCGAATTGATGTAGGATTTGGGAGTAAGTTGGGCCCCGAGACTTGAGGAGAGGAAAGAAACAACAAAATATCATCAGCGTAAAGGCATAACTTATGCTTTACTCCCCCTAATTCAATACCAAGCACCTTGGGGTCAAGTCTTATCTTTTGGGCTAGGGGCTCAATCAGAAGGGCAAACAGTAACGGGGATAACGGGCAACCCTGTCTGGTCCCCCTTTGGATATCAAACATTTCCGACTTGTAGCCTGCATATTTCACATATGCTTTCGGGTTTCGATAAAGTTGCAGAACCCAGCTTATAAAGTTGGGGCCGAAGCCCCATTTTTTCAGTGCAAATTCCATATACGACCATGAGACTGAGTCAAATGCCTGTCTGACATCCAAAGAGAGAAAACAGGCAGGGATCTTCCTTTTTTTAGCTATACATGCCAATAGGCTTGCTCTCCTGATGTTATCGCCTGCTTGCCTGCTGGGCATGAAGCCTACTTGGTCCCGGTGAATCAAGGATCCTATTGTTTTGTTTAGCCTATTGGCCAATATTTTACCGAGTAACTTTACGTCTGTGTTTAGCATGGATATCGGACGGTAGTTGTCACATAGGGTTGAGTCAGAGTGTGGCTTGGGTATCATGCAGATAGTGGCTGTGAGGGACTCCTGCCTAAAGGATTTCTGGCTCAATAAATCATTGAAGGCCACCACCATCATTGGGGAAAGTTGATTACTAAACGTTCTATAGTATCTCGCGGTGAATCCATCCGGGCCCGGACGTTTATTTAATTTTAGCTCTTTAATGGCGCACATGACATCTTCTTGCGTGATTGGTGCATCCAACAAATTTTTGTGTGATTCATTTAGTCGAGGCAATTGCAAATTGGTAAAAAAGGCATCCGCTTCCCTTTCGCTAAAAGAGTTTGATTCTGTGTACAGTTTTTTAAGATGTGTGCTAAATTTTTGCACAATTTTGACTGGGTTACTAGAGAAGTTGCCATTTGTTGTTTTAAGATGTATCGGTTTATAGTTTTTATTGATGGAATTGAGCGATCTCGCAAGAAGAGTGCCTGATTTAATTGGCTTTATTATAGAAAGAGTGTTTGCGCCTAAGTATCATCTTATCAGCCGTGTCCGTAAGAAATAGGTCTAATTCCGTTCGTGCTTTGTCCAGCCGGGCTTTTGTCACGGGTGTGTGACTGTGTTGGAAGGCCATGAAGGCTGTCTCATGTTCTTTCTCTAATTTGTGGAATAATTGTTTCCGCTCCCTTTTAAGGATCCCCATTTGCCTTTGTATTTTCCCCCGTAGCACTGGTTTGTGTGCCTCCCAGAGCGTAAGCGAGGAGACATCGGGTGATGTATTAAGTGTTATATACTCGTCTAAATCTTGTTCTATTATTGTCCTATAGGAGGGATGTTTAAGAATAATGTCAGGTAAATACCATGTCGGGTCTTGTTTTTTGGGGATCATAGAGGATAGGACAGTGAGGACTGCATTATGGTCGGATCACGGAATTGGAATTATGCTTGAGTCCATGACTTCTGGCAGCATGCCAATCGACAGAAATATATGGTCTATGCGGCTAGACGATTTATGGGGGTTCGAGTAATAGGTATAACCACGTTTGGTGGGGTTTGTTTCCCTCCATGAATCCGCTAAATTATATTTTGCCAGTAGGCTGGAAAGGTTCCATTTATTCTGGTGGGACGGGGAAAAGGGCGTTTTGTCAAGAAAAGGGAGGAGAACTTGATTAGAGTCTCCACAGATGAAGATGGACCCAAATTTATGTGCGTTTACTACTTGCAGGAGATGCGACATAAATGGTAGGGGATTTAAATTAGGTGCATAGTATGAGACTACTGTTATTGCGTTGTCCAATAAATGACCAGTTAGGATGAGATATCGGCCCTCGGGGTCTATGATTTCTGATTTAATAGTGAATGGCGTAGATCTGTGAAATGCTATAAGGGTACCTCTTTTTTTGGATTGGGCTGATGCAGTGTAAACCTGTGGGTAGGAGGCGTGGAAGAACTTAGGGGTCGTATTAGGGGTGAAATGTGTCTCCTGTAAACATAAAATGTGCGCTTTCTTGGTTTGGAAGTATCTGAAAGCTTTAACTCGTTTCTGCGGTATGTTTAAGCCCTGCACGTTCAAGTTTAATACATTTAGGGGAGCCATGGTAGCCTAACCATCATGTGCTTCTTACCTTGGTGTCCGGCGCATCGACATCCCGAACTGAGCCCCGCAGACTGGGGAGGGGGAGGAAGGGGGGGGGGGGTAACTGAGAACGATAGCCTTCAAAGAAAAAGACAAAACGTTATAAATGAACAAAACAATGCACAAATCAACAAACAACGTGCATACAAATCTGGCCCGTGATCGGGGAGGGAGAACCCGATCAGGGGAAAAGGGGGTCCACGTCTGATCCTCGCAGGTGGTTGCGGAGACCAGAGGGGAACCAATGGTGGCGCAAGTGGGTTCCGTGCCCTGGAGACCCGCTGCCTAAAACATTTTTGCAAGTATCCCGAGAGGATACTATGTATAAAGAACTATAAATATATACAAGTAGTTAGCTAGGTGAGATAATCTGTCAGGGGAAGATGTCCAGCTTTTAGGAAGGAGGGGGAGTGGATGCTGTGACATTCTTCCTTGTGGGCATTAAACGCTATGGGGATCCCTCCATTCTGCTTAATATTAAGGGTTATCGTGGGACTGTCTGATCCCAGGCAACACAGAGGGTAGTCGACTAATGGTAATAGTGGACTGGATGATAGTTGATATAGGAAGCTCTGAGGAAAATTAGATAAAGTAAGAGGAAAGTGAGAAAAGAGATATGTAAGGTGGGATTCAATCTGTATACTATGCTTACTAGCCCTCTGAAGGGGAGAAGCAGTGAGATAGACCTACATTGAAGGGATTAGGAGCATCTATTGCTTTTGATGGCGACATGTATGGCCTTAGATCTTATGGCATATATGTGATATGTGGAAAGAGAAGAGAGAAAGAAAGAGAGAGAAAGTAAATACATTTAAATGACAGAGTCCAGAGCTGCTGCTCTATTCAAATGGTACATCTGCAGAAAGGATTCAAGTCGGTGTGCCATGAGGTAAGTAAATGCATAAGCTCTTAGGTATCAGTCCATCGTGTCTTCTTGATCCTGCTGTTGTTCCACGAATCTGCCACGCTTATGCAGCTGTTGAATACCGTTGCCCTGGTTTTGTTGCGGTGAGCTATCGCGTGGGGAGTTAGATGCCGATCTTCTTCGTGCAGCTGTCGTTGTCGGTGGGGTCTCTATTATTTTAAAGTCAATCAGTGCTTGGTGAAGCTGTTCTGGGGTCCTGCACACAATTTTCGTGCCTTGATAAGTAAAGCGCAGGGAGAAGGGGAAGCCCCATTGGTACCTAATGTGGCGTTGCTGCAATTCCTGTAATAGGGGTCTCATTGCTCTTCTCTTATTGATTGTGAGTTGCGATATGTCCGCAAAGATTTGGTAGTCGTGTCCCTGAAAAGAGAGCTTGTTTTTCTCCCTGGTGTTCTGAAGGATTAGCTCTTTAGTCTTATAGAAGTGAAATTTAGCTATGATGTCCCTCGGGGGACCATCAGCTTTCCTCTGAGTTAAAGCGCGGTGGACTCTGTCCATTTCCAGCCTGTCAGCTGGTATCCCAGGCAATATTTCCTGGCACAGCGCTAACATTGTGCCATTCAGATCAATGATGGATTCAGGTATACCTCTAAATCTTAAATTAGACCTCCTGGCGCGGTTCTCAAATTCCTCCAACTTACTCTGCAGTGTTAAGTTCTCCTCCTTAAGATTTTCAATTTCAGTTAAGCAGTCCTGAGTAAAAATTTCTATTTCGTCCACTTTAGACTCAAGAGCATCCGTGCGATTACCAAGCTCTCTGATTTCTTTAGTGAGCTTAGTTGTAATCTGATCTGAGGTATTCTGCAGTGCCTTGTGAAGCATTTTCTCAAATTGTCTCATTATGCTGTTAGGGACCGCTGTCCCTTGAGTTATTTGTGAGGTACCATCCTGCGCTACATCCTCCTCCTCACTGTCTGTGGCGGTGCTCCTCAGGGAAGCCATCTGTTTAGATGCTTTAGCTGAGGTGGATTTAGATTTTCCTGAGGTGAGGGCATCTGAGGAGACTGGGGCCTTTTTCAGAGCAGCGCTCTTAGGATGCTGAGTGCCGCTGCTGCTATGTGCTTTCCCTCTGCCTTTTGTGCCGTTTAACACCATTTTGGTGTCAAAATGTTCTCTCACCCTTCAGTTAGCCTTTCCTGCTGTTTTCCCGGCTCTCACCCGCTCCGTTCCTCCGTTATTTGCGGGTCTTTTCCAGTCACGGTGCGGAGCTCTAGTCAGGCATGACCGACCCACTAGGCTCCGCCCACCTGACTCATTGTAGGCATTTTTAACTTAAACATATACTGATTGCATTTAAACTTTATTATTATACTGTTACTTTTAGTGCTGAATGTTGTGGTCAGCTGATTTTTTTTTTCTACTTGTAAATATTTTGTGATTATGCAAAAAGAATGAATATTTTTCATGTGTTATGACCTTTAAAATATTTAATATTTTATGTAAATTTGGCAAGAGCTCTCATCAAATTGTTTTATTATGCTAACGGGGCAAATTACGAAAGTAATGAATGTAATAAAAATATTTTGGGAAAATGTCATAGAAAGCCATCTTTTAAAAGTAATATTAACTTCAGTTCAAATTGTTTACAAAAAGGGTTTAATTCATCCCAACTGCAGTTCTAAATGATCCTCTTTTATTTTTACTGAAAGTGTTGATTTGCAATACTGTAATGTGATATTTCTAGCAGGCTTCCAAATATGTTGAAAATGTTTTTTGGGTTATGTGTTAATAAGTTAACTAAATTACATTTTTATTTCCAGTCAAACAGTTTTAATAGATTATAGGGTTCTACAATATCAATTCTCTAAAACAATACCTACAAAATAAATGCCTTATGTGATTTTTGTTCTCCTTTATTCTATTTTTGTTAGGAGTGCAGGAGTTTATCAGTTCACAGAAAGGGCAAAATAGGTATTTTGTTCCAATATCCTGCAATAAATATCCATTATTTTCATTTTGGTAGCTGAGAGGCTTGAATGAAATATATCAAGTGTTGTGTTTCTTTAGACCAGGGGTAGACAACCTTTTGAGCCTAGTGTGCCAAAAAATTATTTCAAAGAAATTGAGAGTGCCACCTACATAAAAATAAAAAAATAAATGTCAATTCCATACTCTCAATAATAAAAAGGTATTTTTTTTAACCAATTAATGACTTCTGTTCCTTAAGTAGTTTAAAAAAAATAATAATAATAATTTGCCCCTTTAATGACCAGTAAGTCACTTTAACCACTTCCCATCCCAGCAATTGTAAATTGACGGCCACAAGGTGGTTCTACAATTCTGGGAGGACGTCATATGAAATCCTCGGGCCTCCCGGCCACTGGGGGGGGTGTGTGGTGCAGGTGCCTGGTGGCCGCGATGTCCACCAGGTGCCCGCGATCGGCAGTTACAGAGCCAGGGACGTGGATCTCTGTTTGTAAACACAGAGATCCACGTCCTGCCAAGGAGAGGAGACCAATGGTGTGTGTAAGGCTCAATAGAGTTCCCCCATAATATCAATGCATTGTAAGGCTTGCTAGATTTCCCTTATAATATCAATGCTTGTAGAGATGTATCCTTTAACCCAGAACCGTTAGGATTATTTACACAGAAGCTAGAAACAGCCTTGCATTATGTTATTGTGTATGTGCAATAGAACAAGTACATCTTGCATAACAAGATAGGGCATGTGGTAGAACAAGTCTTAGCTGGTTACACGCTCAGGAATGTTGTATAATTGTGATGTACTATATTACTTGTATAAACAAATTACTTTACTACGATTGGCTGAACCAAGGGCTAGTTTTGATTCACCATATCCCTGCGTGTGTCTTGACTAACCGATGCATCTGAGAGTCTCCATACATCCAGAGGTCCTAAAGCCCGGGTCCAGTTGAACCACCAACCTCACAGATGGTACCAGAAGTGGTCCTTTGTTTGGCAGGTAAGTGAGGCTTTGTAAAGATTTTATTTGCGAAGCATATTCACTTACTCTGTCAGCTATTGATCACACTCATATTTTAATTTTAATCTTTTGTATGCCCAGAGGAATGCTAGGTTGGCCTTCCCTAGGCTAGCCACTTAAAGACCTTAGGTGTTTTTCAGATTTGGTGTTTGCAAGACTGCTAGAAAATTACTTAAAACCCCCAAACATTATATATATATATATTTTTTCGAACACCCTAGAGAATAAAATAGTGGTTATTGCAATACTTTTTGTCACACCGTATTTGCGCAGCGGTCTTACAAGCGCACTTTTTTTGGGGAAAAATTCACATTTTTTAATTAAAAAATAAGACAACAATGAATTTGGCCCAATTTTTTTATATATTGTGAAATATAATGTTATGCCGAGTAAAATGATACCCAACATGTCACGCTTAAAAATTGCGCCCGCTCGTGCCATGGCGTCAAACTTTTACCCTTAAAAATCTCGATAGGCGACGTTTAAAAAATTCTATAGGTTGCATTTTTTGAGCTACAGAGTAGCTCTAGGGCTAGAATTATTGCCCTCGCTCTAACGATCGCGGCAATACCTCACTTGTGTGATTTGAACACCGTTTTCATATGCGGGCTCTACTCGCGTATGCGTTCTCTTCTGCGCGCGAGCTCGTCGGGACGGGGCGCTTTAAAATGTTTTTTTTTTTGTTTTCTTATTTATTTTTATTTATTTTATTACTTTTTACACTGAAATAAAAAAAAAATGATCACTTTTATTCCTATTATAAGGAATGTAAACATCCCTTGTAATAGAAAAAAGCCTGACAGGTCCTCTTAAATATGAGATCTGGGGTCAAAAAGACTTCAGATCTCATATTTAGATTTCAATGCAAGAAAAAAATAAATAAATTGAAACTGTCATTTTTTCAAATGAAAAAAAAAAAATGTCTCTTTAAGACGCTGGGCGGGACTGACGTTTTGACGTCACTTCCGCCCAGCAAAGCTATGAGGACGGGTGGGGGCCATCTTGCCCTCACTCAAGTCCTCACCGCTCAGGCTGCAGCATCCGATCTCCTCCGCCGCTACCGACGGCTCCGGTAAGCGGCGGAGGGCGCGGAAGAGCGGTGGGAGGGGGGGGGGCCCTCTCCCGGCACCGATAACGGCGATCTCGCGGTGAATCCGCCGCGGAGACCGCTGTTATCGTTTACACGGTCGGCCGCTGAAAATATGGATATCTCAGTTGTGGCAGCAGCTGCTGCCATTACTGAGATATCCATCTTTAAAAAGAGGACGTACATTTACAATACGCGGGTCGGCAAGTGGCTAGATGTGAGGGTTGTGTGGATTAGAGATATTGTCCCGCTAGGTTCGTTGGATTAAGGATAAGAGATATTGTCCCGCTAGGTTGGCCGGACTAGAGTAGGTAGTGAGAGCGCTATTGTTGTCTAAGAGGTTATATAATCGCGATTTCTTTCTTGACTGGCCATTGATGTATGTGTTTTTAAAGGTTGTTATATGATTGAAAGTATATACATGAATATATGACATCTAAATGTGATTACTGCTTAACTGGTTAATTGTTTATATGTTTTAAAAATTCTAACACATTCCGATTGGTAGCCACTGTTCCGGGAGGATATTATAACAAATTGGGAAAAGGACTGTATTTCAGGGATGAGCCATCGGGTCATCAATTCCTGAGATACAATTTTCATAACTTTGGGGGATTCCCTCTTGGGTGTACCCCCAGAGAAATAGTGCAAATTATAAATAACAACCACAGGGAGCTCCATGTTATTTGTCCTAAATCTTGGAAATACGTGATACCCTCGGACGTTGGCTTACAATGCTTGGTGTAATGGGAAAAGACAGTCCGAATGGTGAGCCGGACCAACCTTCCCCCATAGAGTTTGTTAAGGGTACACAGGGAAATAGTTGTGTTAATCCATTCTGGTCTAATGTTCAGCAACGAGCACACCAACTACACATACAGGGTATGGACCCCTTTGGGACCCTGCTCCGAGGAGCAATGGGAGGAGGTTAAGAAAATGTGTGGAATGCAAAAAAACACAACTATCTCCCAGGTACCCATGATGAAGAATACTGTATATAAAGAAACGTTGTAAAATGTGGAATAAGGCAATGAAAGAGTATAAAAATAAATTTCCCACTCCAGCCCCTGCTAAAGAAAAATCATTTATGATTGGTTTCTACTGAGTACGAGTTCCCTCTCCCACTCCCTCTGTTTCCCCCACCCTCTGCCCCATTGCCACCGCTTCCACCACCCCCATATATGTTTGTAAAGGAGGATAAATCACCAAACCCTGTTCCCCCTTTGTACCCCCCTCTAGACAGCAGCACTTTGGCAGCAGTCTTATATCTACCAACAGAGGATGAGCAGAAATTACAGTTGGAAAGAGAAACCAGGGAAAGACAGATACAGGAGAAAAACCTGAAGGATGTAATAAAAATACAAAAAGGGGAGGAGGTGAGGCTAAAACAAGAAGAAATCCAGCAGGAGCTTGACAGAGTAGCACAAGTAGCTTATGAAGAGAAGAAGAGACTAGAAGTGCAAGATAAGGAGAACAGGGACTGCAAGAGAGAAGGAAAGACAGGATTAGGGATGAGCTTCGTATTTGAGTCAAACTCATGTTCGACTCGAACATCGTATGTTCAATCGTTCTTCGAATTACGAACGTTTTGGGCCGTTCGTGCCAAATTCGAGTGGTGTTTCACGGACCATAATTCACTGCGGCATCGCAGTGCATTGCTGGCTGATGATTGGCCAAGCATGCACTATGACCCGCATGCTTGGCCAATCACAGCTCGCAAAAAACGGAGAGCCATAATTGGCCAAAGCCAGGGTGGCTTTGGCCAATTATGGCTCAGGGGGTTTAGTACACGCCCCACACTATAAAAGGTCGCCTGCAGGTCGGCCTTGTGTAGTGTGTTGCGGTGGTTAAGAGAGAGAAGACAGAGAGAGAGAGAGAGAGAGAGAGAGTGTCATTTTTAGTAGGTAGATAGAGCAGGCAGGCCAGTCAGTTAAAGTTAAAGTGGTGTGTACTGCCTGTGTCCTCTGCAGTGTACACCTAAAGCTACGTGGTGTGTACTGCCGTGTCCTCTGCAGTGTGTACCTAAAGCTACGTGGTGTGGGTACTGCCCATGTCCTCTGCAGTGTGCACCTAAAGCTACGTGGTGTGTGTACTGTCTGTGTCTGTGCTGTTTTTCTCAATGATTTTCATCCATATTGCAGGGACCAGACATTACATTAAAGCCGCAAGCAGTTTTAAATTATTTTTTTCTTATAGTAATCTCATTTTTTGCAGGGACAGTTCTAAACACGTGCCACTTCACAGGCATACGATAGACACCCAGCAGGTACGATATTTAAAGGAATTTTTCATTTTTTTTTTCACTTTAAGCATCATTCAAATCACTGCTCCAGAGAAAACAACCGTTTTTAAACCTTTTTTTTCCATTGATACATGTTCCCTGGGGCAAGACCTGGGTTCTCAAAGACGTTTTATGACAATAACTTGCATATTGGCTTTAAAATGAGCACTTTTGAATTCGAACATTCGAGTCCCATAGACGTCAATGGGGTTCTAAATGTTGGCGCGAACGGTCGGTCCGTTCGAAGGTTCTGGTGCGAACCGAATGGGGGGGGTGTTCGGCTCATCCCTAGACAGGATAGGATACAGGAAGTATAGGATAGGATACCTGGAGTAGCTGCCCCAGGAGAGTGCACCGCGGTCGGTCCGGCCCGAATTTGGAGGAGTGGATCTCCCCTCTACTTCTGCCTGATCATCTATCCGGGGCCCTGTAGCAGCTGAGAGAAAGAAAGGGTTGGGACTTTAAATGAGATGCGTGTTGATGCAAACAGTATGTATAAGTAAATAAAATAAAGTAGTATAGCGTAATAACCAGGCTCAAACTTACCAACCAAATTGCAAGCCAAATTCAACTGTCTAACTTAGTATGTTAAAAGCAGAGGATTGGTTGCACACATTTGCAAATATATGGATAAGCCACAGGCCGCTTACAAGGCTCTCTGCATTCCTGTGGTCCTAAGTAAACTTTTCTAGTTTCCTCAGTAGAGGCATACAAGTGCTAATGAGTAGATGGAGAACAGGTGACTAGGGGTGTGTGTCACCAGCCAGCCTCCATCTAAAATAGGTATAGCAATAAAGAGCACTGGAAAAAACGCATAAGGGTAAATATATAAGCATCAAAATCGCATCTCCATCCCTATAGGAGCCTTGTAAGCGGTTTGGTAACTGGATTAAAAAACCAGATGCACAATTAAAAGATATATTAAAAGACGGCAAAATTCTTACCTACCAGGAATTAAGTAAAAAAAAAGAATTGTTTGAGCTGAACTGGTGGCGATATATGCAGCTGACGCATTTTGTAGATTCCTTCCCCTCCCCCCCGAGGTCAGATAGAAATCTGCTCCCTTTGGAGCGTTTGTGTTTGGCACCAAAAGGAAGAGGCGGGATCTCCTCAATTTACAAAATTTTGATGGGATTGAAAGATCCCGGTTTCCCTCCTTATATTAATAAATGGGAAGAGGAACTGGGAACGGGTAAAACCGAGTTAGAGGTCAGGAAAATATTAAAAAAGACGCATACTAGTTCAACTAACTGTGCATTAATCGAAATGAACTTCAAATGTTTAGCACGGTGGTATATAACCCCGGTCATAGCACACCGTTTTCGAGATGATACCTCCAAATATTGTTGGAGGGGCTGTCTTGAAGTGGGTACTATGTCACATATATGGTGGACCTGTCCAAAAATTAAAACATACTGGAATAACGTATTATTAGTAATTGAGGAGATAACCGGAATTAAAATACCTCCTGATCCATGGGTCTGTCTGTTCCACGGGACAGAAATGTCAACCAAACAGTATATGAGAACTTTACTTCCCCACGTACTAGATGCAGCAAAGAGTCTGATCCCCAAACAATGGAAGGACCCTATGAGTCCAACAGAGAGGAGCTGGTTTTGCAGAATCAATGATATATATTATGCTGAACAGCTCAGGTTCATGGGAGAGGAAGGAGAAGGAGGATTTAAACTAAAATGGCAGGATTGGGTTAATTTTAAACTTTCATCGAGGTATATAGATAGGATGATATAGTGTAAGAAGTATAACGGGCAAAGAGAGATACAATACGAGACTGAATTTCGGAGATAGGGGAGGGTGGAGGGTGGGGTTAAGGGATGAGGGTGGGATGAGGGTTTGTTCGGCTAGGGGAAATTAATGTATTCATGCACATATTTAAGTATATTTTTTTTTTTTTTTTTTTTTTTTTCTCTCTCTCTCTTTTGTATATTTATTTATTGACATATATTTAAACGCACTTTTGCAATAACAGAATAACCAAGAGAAGAAGAAAAAAAAAAAGAAAGGTTTCCCACCATGATGTGAACTAAGGAGATTGTGAATGAACGCAAATTGATTACGTTTCCTGATAGTTCTCTGAGGCGGAAGAAAAAAAGAAAAAAAAAAAAAAAAAAGTCCCAAACCCAGTTCCATGTTTACCAATAGGGATGGAGATGCGATTTTGATGCTTATATATTTACCCTTATGCGTTTTTTCCAGTGCTCTTTATTGCTATACCTATTTTAGATGGAGGCTGGCTGGTGACACACACCCCTCGTCACCTGCTCTCCATCTACTCATTAGCACTTGTATGCCTCTACTGAGGAAACTAGAAAAGTTTAGTTGGGACCACAGGAATGCAGAGAGCCTTGTAAGCGGCCTGTGGCTTATCCATATATTTGCAAATGTGTGCAACCAATCCTCTGCTTTTAACATACTAAGTTAGACAGTTGAATTTGGCTTGCAATTTGGTTGGTAAGTTTGAGCCTGGTTATTACGCTATACTACTTTATTTTATTTGCTTATACATACTGTTTGCATCAACACGCATCTCATTTAAAGTCCCAACCCTTTCTTTCTTTCAATTTTCAGGGATGGAGGCATGTGTCATCCACATGCCTCATTCAAAGTCCCAAACCCAGTTCCATCTGTAGCAGCTGAGAGTGCTGCCTAGTACTGCCGGTCTGAACTGTTATCCTGGGCCCCCTGTGTTTCCAAATGGCTGCCTCTGTCTTACTGCACTTCCCTACTTTGACACTGCTGGTCCCACATCCCTTCTACTGTGCTCCTGCCTGTGTGTCTGCTGTGTGGGGGGAGGCTGCTGACTGCCTGTCTAATGTGTGGGGGCCAGTGGCTCGAGGCCTGCGGTCAGCTTGGGTCGCATCTGGCTGTGCACTGATCACGCATTTGGGCTCGCTTGGTTGGTCTGCCTGGATAAGACTGCCTAATGTCCCCCTCCTCAAAAAAAACGGAAAGGGGCACTCTAAATCCGCCAAGACTGACACTCCGGTCTGGCTGCCGCCGCCTGCCTCCCCACAAGCACATCCCATCCTGCTCGGTCAGCTTCGAGCCCTGCTGGCGGGTCTAGAAATGGAACCTGGAGGGTCTCAGATGGTGGAGGGCTCAATCTCGCCACCACCGGACAGTACAGCCATGATCCTTGCTGCGAGCGAGCAGAGTAAGACCTCACTGCTGGTGCGCATTGACCATCTTGCTGAGGAGTGCCACTGAAGATCTTACAGCTACTCATGCCACCTCCATCGCTGAGTAGCAGCGCACAGTACAGTCCCTGGTAGCAAAATCCGATGATGCTGAAAACAGGCTGAGGTGCAACAACATTAGAGTCCTGGGTCTACCCGAGAGAGAAGAGGGGGATCGTCCTGCTGAATTTGCGGAGGAGTTCTTTAAAACCCTTTTGGGCCTTACAGATGTCCCACCTACTTATGTGGTTGAGAGGGCCCACCGGGTGCCCGTTGGCCGTGCCATCCCAGGGAATTTTCCCCGTCTGTTTTTGGTCCACTTCCTTAACTATAGGGACAGAGACAGGATCCTTTCTGAGGCCTGAAAAAATCCCAATCTCAAATATGGCAACTCCTTGGTGCTTCTTTTCCCCGACTTCTTGGCTGCCTTGCAGAGAAAGAGGAAATCCTTCAATGATATCCGCAGACGACTCAGAGATAAGAACATTAAATACAAGATGCTTTACCCCAGCCGCCTGCGGGTTCAACACAAGGGGACAACCTGTTTCTTTGACAACCCTGCGGATGCAGACGACTGGCTAACCACGTTAAGATAAAGGCTTTTGTTTCTACTTCTACCTGATGCATGGATCTTACATATCCTTGTTTATTTCATCCTACACATCTCTGTCACATACCGGAGCAACCACTAATGCACTTCTACACGTGACCTACACTCGACCCTTACGGTTTAGTGTTTTCTGAGAAGAGATAGACCTGGTGCTCTCTGTTCTTGTGGAGATACTCTAACAGCTGGAGGAACTCCAACCCCCGCTCCAGACTACTTAGCCCTTCTGGCTGTGAAGAGATACGTGTCCCCCACCCTGGCCCACTGTTTTTTGGTTACACACGGGTTTGGGTGGCCTGACATGTTGTATGGTGGTTGGACTGGCACCAGAAGTGTAGTGCCCCGGGTTTAGGGTCTCAACTGCAATCTCAAGTTTTTGGTTTGGGGTATAAACTATTTCCAGGCCCTCTCCCCTGTTTCGAGAGGGAGATGGGACATCGTAGGAAAGGCACCTCGTGCCTGGGTTGTTTAATTATTTTCTTTTTGTTTGTTTTACTGGTATGTTTCATGATTTTCATATGTTATAGTGCTGACACTCAAAGGTATGTCCTGACAGGGATTGTGCTGCTCATTCTTGGTCTCCAAATTCGAGTATACTATCAGGTCCTTCTGTTAAGTCCCCACCATGATGGCTGATCTCAAGAATAACTCCTTTTCTGGATAACTCCTTTCATGGAACGTTAGAGGCCTAAATTCCAAATTTAAAAGAGCCCTTCTATTTCAATACCTGAAATCAAATTCTCCCCAAATTATCCTCCTCCAGGAGACCCATCTTATGAGCAGAAAAATCTTAACATTAAAAAGCCGTGGATTCAAAAGGCGGTTCACGCCACATACTCCACTTACGCTAGGGGAGTGTCGGTTCTGGTGCACAAGAACTTCCCGTGTGTGATTGAAGAGATATGCACGGACCCCCAGGGTAAGTTTGCTCTGGTGGTATTTACCTGGTGGTCTCAAAGATATATTGTGGTGAATATCTATGTTCCTCCGCCTTTCTCCCCTACTGTTTTGTACAAGGTCCTGGAAAAGGTCACCCTTTTTTGCCCTGGGAAGCTATTGGTCATGGGCGATTTCAATGCCACCCTGTCAGCTGATCTTGACAGGCCCACTCCTACCAAATCGCATTGTTCAGCTCTGTCCGCTTGGGCCCAGGCAATTGGCTTGGTTGAGATATGGAGATGGAAATTTCCAACTACCCGGTCCTACTCCTGTTTCTCGGCTTCCCACAAAACTGCCTCGTGGATAGACCTGGCCTTTGCCAATCCGTTGTTGTTGGCGGATGTTTTAAAGGCGTCCTATTTGCCCAGTGGACTGTCGGATCATAGCCCTTTGACCGTGGTTTTCCACACCCCTGCCTCCCGTAGCGCAGCTCTGTGGAGGCTGGGGCTGGAATTGATCTCCCATCCAGACCTTGCCGATGAAATGCCTCAATTGTTGAGTGAATTCTGGGTGCAGAACTCGGGGTCCGCCACTACAGCTATTACGTGGGACGCCTTTAATTCCTACTCTAGGGGACAATATATTTCTTCTATTGCAGCAATCAGACAAAAACAAGCATTGGCGACTCAGTCCTTGCAGCAGTAGGTACTAGAGCATACTAACAATTATAGTGCAGACCCCACCCCAGGCCACTTTGATCTCTTGGCAGCGGCACAGAGAGAACTAAACCTTCATATGGTAGAAATAACAAAGTTAGACGCGTATAAACGCAGACAACGATTCTTTGAACAGGGTGACAGGAATGGTCGACTGTTGGCCATGTTGGCTGAACATGATCAACCACTTACGCTTATCTCCACTATAACCACCCCGGGAGGGGGGGCGGCAACTACCCCTTCAGATATCCTACGGGAATTTACTAACTTTTATGAAACTTTGTATACCTTCAGCCTGCTCTCTGCCTTCTGGCCTGAGGAGCTACGAGATCTGTTGGACCCTCTGGCCCTCGGCTGGTTGTCGGACTCAGAACGGGAGACGTTAGTGCAACCTTTCACAACGTTGGAGGTTCTGAATGCAATCCGATCCTTTCCCTCCAGAAGGGCACCGGGCCCTGACGGGCTGCCGATAGATTTTTATAAAACACATGAAGAGGTGCTGGCACCACAGTTGGCATCGTTATTTACAAAATGTCTCTCGGAGGGGAAATTACCGGATTTTATGTATCACGCCCATCTGACCTTGATTTATAAACCTCAGAAAGACCCCACTTCCTGTGCTTCCTATAGGCCCATTGCACTTTGGTTGACTCTGATCAAACAGGTTTCATGCCCCGTAGAGCCACAGATGTCAACCTTCGTAGACTCTTCACAAACATCCATGCCCAGCACATTAATGAGGGATCCCGCGCTGTTGCCTCCTTAGACATCAAGAAGGCATTTGATACAGTTGAGTGGCCCTTCTTATGGGAGACATTGCGTAGAATGGGCTTCCCTCTGCTCTTCATTAAATGGCTTCAGGTGATTTACAAATGTCCCACCTCCTCTGTGCGCCTGGGGGGTCAATTGTCTGACCCCTTCGGGCTATCCAGGGGAACGACACAGGGTTGCCCTCTCTCCCCGGCACTATTCACCCTGGCAGTGGAGCCGGTGGCAGAGGCGCTGCGCACGTCCCCACATATCAGGTGTCTGCGCATAGGGCTGCTGGAGGAGAGGGTGGCACTGTACGCCAACGACATGCTCCTTTTCCTCGGCGACGTGGGTCCATCGTTACAGGGTGCGCTGACAGTACTGAACACCTTTGCCGGGGTCACGGGACTAAAGGTCAACTGGTCCAAATCGTTGCTATTCCCAATTGACCAAGCAGCAAGGACAACATCCCCTTCTGACACTCCCCTTCAGTGGGTGGACACGTTCAATTACCTAGGTGCAATTATCTCCTCTCAAGCAACAGACTTTATTTCTCTCAACTTAGACCCAGTATTGCTAGATATAAAAGTCAGACTTAAATCGTGGGGTAATTTACCGCTGTCCTTATGGGGCCGAATTAACCTCATTAAAATGAAGATCATTCCCAGACTCACTTACCTTTTCCGTCATTCCCCGCAGTGGATTCCAAAATCCTTCTTTAAAAGGCTTAATCAGATTTTTTCTTCCTTCATCTGGGGCCCCTCCCCACAGAGATATAAACTAAGCACCTTGATGAGACCGCAAACACAAGGAGGTATGGCGTTCCCCAATTGTTATAAATACTACCTTGCCGCACAACTGGTGACGGCGGCGTGGTGGCTACATCCAGATGCCTCGAATTCAGCTATAGCCCTGGAGGTGGCAGTGGTGGGCTCATTGGAAGCACTCAAATTACTGGTCTATAGGGGACCTCGTGCCCCCTACCCCCTGACCCCCTCCATATGCACCACCATCTGCGCATGGCGAGCAGAGTTGGCGGTGGAGAAGTACAGATCTAATGAAATCTCACCGAACTCTCCGCTTTGGCTGAATCCGACTACACCTCATTTATGCAAAATGTCAGATCCATATGTATGGACCAAATATGGCATCAAACTTATATCTCATATAACGGAGAACAATCTTTGATCCCCTTGTCCCAACTCTCACAGACTCATAATATACCAAATCATTATGTCTTTCAGTACCCGCAGCTGTCACATGCGTTTAATGCCCAATTCCCACATTCCTCCTGCATGGCAGTCAGGGTTGGAAAAGACACTTTGTTCCAGATGTGCTGAAAAACCAACATCTCGTCTGTATGAACATTTGATATTTGTGTCTCTCCCTCCCATAGATAAGCTCTGGTCCTGTTGGCAAAGAGATATCCCTACGCTGGACAACGATGATTGGGACGATGTTTGGGATTTCCCCTTTAGCTCCCTAGTTTCATTGCGAGACAGGCTTGTACAGTTTAAAATAGTGCACAGAGCTTACTTTACACTTCATAGGCTTCATAAAATGAAACCCGAGCTGTCTGCAGAATGCTGGAGGTGTGGTGTCTCCCCGGGAGACTTTACACATATTTTCTGGACTTGCCCTAAGATACAACAGTATTGGACTGAGGTGCTGGATCTGATTGGCCTGGTCGCCCTGATTACAGTGCCAATAACGATGGAGGTGTGCCTTTTGGGCCTGATAGAGACACTGGTGCCGACTGTTGTAGGGAGGACTTTGATTGGGTTATTACTCTTTTATGCTCGGAAAAATATAGCTATGAATTGGAAGAAACCCACAATGCCTTCTCTGGCTCAATGAAAGCGTCTTGTAAACGAGAGCCTTCCCCTGTATATAGACACATATGAAAGTAGAGGGTGCCCTTTGAAATATGACAAAATCTGGCGTACCTGGTTAGCGGAACCTACAACGGCTTGATTGTCAGGTGAGGAAGTTACGGAGTAGTTCGTAAGTACTCTGCCGAAGCGGGGTAGGGGAGGATTATGGGCCTGATTGGGGAATAGTTGTTTCTGGCGATGGAGGAGATGTCTGATGTACTGGATATCAAACTGTGTCTCGAGTGCGCATGTACTTGCCATGAGTTGTTCAGATTACATGCTATAAATACGGAAACGTGTTAAGCACTATCTGACATGCTGTCTATGTACCGGTTGTTGTGATTTTCCCTTTTTTTTTCTTTCTTTTTGTTTGTTTTGTTGTTGTTTATTGTTCGAAAATGCAATAAAAAAGATTTATCAAAAAACTAAGAAAAAAATAGGCTAAAACATGCAAAAAAGGATGTAAAACTGCTGAAGGAACAGCAAGAGGCGCTAATAGCATTGCCACAGGCAGGGAAGGATGCTCCCCCTAAGACTAGGTCCAGAACAAAGGAACAAGAAAATAAAGGGAATGAACTAGCCATTAGTGTTGCTCACGAATATTCGCATTGCGAATATTCGACTCGAATATGGCATATTCGAGTATTCGCGATATATTTCGAATTTCGCGGTGAATATTCGCAATTCCGAATATTCGCATTTTTTCAATTTGATTTTTAAAACAGATCACATCCTATCGACGTCTAAAAGCATTGCTGGTATGATTAGAGACCCTGGGCCGAGTAGCTAAGCTGAGGCGATCCTATTATGTTGCCAAATTGAAAAAAAAAAAATTGCGATTTTTCGCTATTGCGAATGCGAAAATGATTGCGAATTTTCGATAACTGTGGTAGGAGAACTCTGATTGTCTCTGATGCAAAAGGGGGGGGGCTTTGTGTATGTGTATGTTATGAATATTTGTATGTTTGATATTATTATTTTTTGTAAGAAGGAAAAAATTGCGCATACCTTAAAAAAGGGGAGAATACAGCAGCAACTCAAAAATGTTATACAACATAAATTAATACAAGACAGAAAATGGAGTCGCTCTACAAGAATAAAAAATATGTCTAGTGACAAGACATGTGGGCAAATTATAAAATAAGCAAGCGCAAATAACTTGTGAAATACACAGTGAAACAAATATATAAAGAAATATAGTCCCAATAATAGAAAAATAATCTTTCATAAAAATGTCTTTGATATGTGAAGTGAAAAAAAGTCCAAAGCATGCAGCATGAACGTGTTCAATCTTTAAGGTGTTTGATTGACAAACGGCTGTGACAGATGGATAGAGTAAAGAATCACCACCAATGCAAAACACTTTTTATTTTCTATTGTAAAATATCAAGAATATTCTGAGCCAATCAGAGTGCTCCTTCCGCATTTGCCGAATATTCGCAATTATTTTGTATTGTAAAATATCAAGAATATTCTGAGCCAATCAGAGTGCTCCTTCTGCATTTGCCGAATATTCGCAATTATTTTGTATTGTAAAATATCAAGAATATTCTGAGCCAATCAGAGTGCTCCTTCCGCATTTGCCGAATATTCGCAATTATTTTGTATTGTAAAATATCACGAATATTCTGAGCCAATCAGAGTGCTCCTACAGCATTTCTCGAAATTGCGCAATAAATATCGCATTCGCATGTTGCGATATTTCGATAAAATATCACGAATATTCTGAGCCAATCAGAGCGCTCCTCCAGCATTTCTCGAAATTGCGCAATAAATATCGCATTCGCATGTTGCGATATTTCGATAAAATATCACGAATATTCTGAGCCAATCAGAGCGCTCCTCCAGCATTTCTCGAAATTGCGCAATAAATATCGCATTCGCATGTTGCGATATTTCGATAAAATATCACGAATATTCTGAGCCAATCAGAGCGCTCCTCCAGCATTTCTCGAAATTGCGCAATAAATATCGCATTCGCATGTTGCGATATTTCGATAAAATATCACGAATATTCTGAGCCAATCAGAGTGCTCCTACCGCAGTTATCAAAAAATCGCAATTATTTTCGCATTCGCAATAGCGAAAAATCGCAATCATTTACTTTCGATAAAATATCACGAATATTCGAATTTAGCGAATATATCTCGAATATTCGAATATATATTCGAGATATATCGCGAAATCGAATATGGCATATTCTGCTCAACACTACTAGCCATACATGCAGGCAAATCCTCCGATAGTGATGGCACTATAGGAACCAGTCGAGTATCCAAAATATGATGTCATGCAAACAGACAGGATCAGAAAACTTTTACAGTTTTGTTAAAAGAATGCACATCCTATACAAGGCAACTGGGTTAAATAATGATGAACTCTTTGTCAATGTTACTTGTGCGAATGCTGACCAAAAGATAGTACAACTGTTAAAATTAATGGACCTAGAATGGACTACATATAATGCAACTAAGTTTATGGAAGAGGTTAAAGAAAGGGCAGTATCCGGGGCTTTTGGTATAAAGGGGGGAGTCTTTCTTTTTCTTACGGAAAAAAAACCTGGAGATCAACCCCAGGAACAGATAGCTCAAGTTATGGCCCCATTTGTCCCCAGGCAATATCCACCAAGACAAATACAAGCACCCCCAGAGTATAACCATGATTATTTCCCAAACCAGGGCACCTGTTGCTTCCATTGTGGGGAACAGGGTGTAACGGAATGACCCTAACGGAATGACCCGTGACACCCAAAGACTTTGTGAGGATGGGGGGTACTCCTGTGTCAGCGTCACTGATAACTCTTGGGTCTGAGTCCACTCTGTGCCCTTTGGGCATGGAGTGGCAAGTGAATCATAATTCATGTATTACATGAGATTTGACATCACGGACAGTTCATATTGCAGGATCTTGAGAGACTACAAGATGTTGGTTAATTGTGACCCCAACCAGTTAATATTCTATGACTCAGTCTAGTGACATGCTAATTGCGTCAGGGCCTGGGAGACAGTCCATTGTCCTTGTATAAAGGTGTTGTAATGGACAGGTGTTAATCCCAGGTCTGCTCTCAGAACTATAATTATGCACGCTAAAAACTGTTTATGTGTGATAACACTGTCTCTGTATGCGGAGACGAAACGTCTGCCTAGGAGACGGAGTGGGTGAAGGTTTTGTTGTTATTAATTAAAGAATGTTTAGTAATTAGCCTTAGTGTGTGATGAGGGGGGGGGGCAGTTTGATTGTTCCTGTAAATTCTATGACCTGTTGTACTATATAAAAAGCTGAGAAGAAATCATTAAAGAAATCATTACATTTGGAACAAGTACAGAGCTGCGTGTCTCGTCTTGATTCTGGGAAATTGATATGGATCGGGTCCCGTCGGTTGGAGTGTCGATAAGCTGTTGTGACTGGGATGGAAGGTCGTAAACGGTGGTGACCGTTACAGTGGTGGCAGCAGTGGGATAATTCCATCCCTTAAAGGATGGCTACAAGGACACGGGACCATGGAGACGCTGTATGAATGGCTGAAGCTCTCTTCCCTCAAGGACTTACTGGAGAGCCGGGGCAGATCGGCCAGCAACCATAAGAGAAGGGACATTATCGCACAACTTGTCGAAATGGATAGAGCTGAGAGGCCCAGCGTAACAGACAGGACACCCGATGAAGAGTTTTGGGACTGGGCTGTTAGACGTGGACTGGCACAGTATGGACCTAATCCTCCACCGGAGATCATAGACCGGTTATAGCGGCTGTGGATGCCACCTGGCTAGAGCAAAGAGGTGCTGCAGCAGCAGAAGTCACAGCAGCACCAACTGAAGAGAGGGGAGAGGTACAGATGCCAGTCACCATGGAAGTGGAGTTCCAGGGAGCCGGGGCAATTGGCCCCTCTCCCCAGCAACAAGCTGTGGTGGTAAAGCATTTACCCCCAGCTGAATCCCTGGCAGCAGGGCAGGATGATACTGGCTGCGGCACACGGCTGCAGCTTGAGCTGACATCGGGGGATGGGACTGTGGTCTCCCCCCAAAGCGACCCAGCAGAAGAGCTGGCAACAGAGCAGAGCGCCACCAGCCTCTGCTCTCACCTAGCAGGAGAGGGAGTTCCTGTGGGAGTGGATGGGACTGTGGTCTCCACTCAAAGCGACCCAGCAGAAGGGCTGGCAACGGAGCAGAGTGCCACAAGCCTCTGCTCTCACCTAGCAGAAGAGGGAGTTCCTGGGGCAGTGGATGGGACTGTGGTCTCCACTGACACAACCCCAGAAAATGGTGCGTCACAGAGACAGAGGGATGTCGGCTTTGCTTTGCAAGCATCAGGGGATTTTCTACTACCAGTGGATGGGACTTCAGTCTCCACTGGAATACCCCAGGAATGGTGGCCAGTTGGCCCAGATCCCCAACCACATGATGGACTAAGCCCAGTCATCCTGTCTTCTCTCCAGTGGCTGAAAGGACTCCAGGGAGAAGGGCCAGTCCAGGCCTCTCCCCAGCGGCAGGCAGATTCTCTTAGAGAGACAGAGGTTGGCTGGGTGAGTAATGCTCTGTTTGGAGCAATTTATTTGGGGTACGGTATGGATACCAGCATTGGAGGACTGGATCTACTGACTGACTTCGGAGTCAACCCGTTCGGGGTCTCCTCCTGTGTCAGTCTCCCACCGAAAGGGGAGAGATGTAACGGAATGACCCGTGACACCCAAAGACTTTGTGAGGATGGGGGATACTCCTGTGTCAGCGTCACTGATAACTCTTGGGTCTGAGTCCACTCTGTGCCCTTTGGGCATGGAGTGGCAAGTGAATCATAATTCATGTATTACATGAGATTTGACATCACAGACAGTTCATATTGCAGGGTCTTGAGAGACTACAAGATGTTGGTTAATTGTGACCCCAACCAGTCAATATTCTATGACTCAGTCTAGTGACATGCTAATTGCGTCAGGGCCTGGGAGACAGTCCATTGTCCTTGTATAAAGGTGTTGTAATGGACAGGTGTTAATCCCAGGTCTGCTCTCAGAACTATAATTATGCACGCTAAAAACTGTTTATGTGTGATAACACTGTCTCTGTATGCGGAGACGAAACGTCTGCCTAGGAGACGGAGTGGGTGAAGGTTTTGTTGTTATTAATTAAAGAATGTTTAGTAATTAGCCTTAGTGTGTGATGAGGGGGGGGCAGTTTGATTGTTCCTGTAAATTCTATGACCTGTTGTACTATATAAAAAGCTGAGAAGAAATCATTAAAGAAATCATTACATTTGGAACAAGTACAGAGCTGCGTGTCTCGTCTTGATTCTAGGAAATTGTTATGGATCGGGTCCCGTTGGTTGGAGTGTCGATAAGCTGTCGTGACTGGGATGGAAGGTCGTAAACGGTGGTGACCGTTACACAGGGTCATTGGAAAAGTCAATGTCCCCGGAGGAGGGGCCACTGGGAGGGTTTCCAGAGAAGGGGAGACTACAATGCCAGTAGGAGACGAGGGCAGGAAGCTGAATCTCAAGGGCCGGTAAGACCGGAGTACAGGCAGCCCCAACAACAGCAACAGGTTACCTGTTACAACAGACCACCCCCCCCCAGACCACCAACACAGGCTCCCATACAAATTGATTGGCCAGGAAATAGACAACAGGACACCTGGTAACAGGGAACAGTATCCTCAATAGGGCTGCCCTGAGCAAGTTCCAGCCCTTGTTCTGCATTTTTTAACTGATAGCTGGCCGTCATTGCCCCAAATTACCTTAAAGGTTCACGGAAAACTGGGGAATTTTTAATTGATTGGGGAGCAACTACTAGTTGTTTAACCACTTCCATGCAGGGCACTTACGCACCTTCCCGGCCAAGCCAACTTTCAGCTTTCAGCCATGTCGCACTTTGAAGGACAATTGCGCGGTCATGCTACACTGTACCCAAACAAATTTGCGTCCTTTTTTTCCCCACAAATAGAGCTTTCTTTTAGTGGTATTTGATCACCTCTGCGATTTTTTTTTTTGCAACAACTAAAAAAAGACTGACAATTTTGAAAACAAATAAAGTTTTTATTTTTTTCTGTTAATTTTTTTGTAAATAAGTAATTTTTCTCTTTCAATTACGGGCACTGATATGGCGGCACTGATGGGCACTGATGAGGTGGCACTGATGGGCACCGATAAGGTAGTACTGATGGGACCGATGAGGTGGCACTGATAGGCGGCGCTGGTATGCGGCACTGATGGGCGCTGGTATGCGGCACTGATGGGCACTCATAGGTGGCACTGATGGGCACTCATAGGCGGCACTGATGGGCACTCATGGGCAGCACTGATGGGCACTCATGGGCGGCACTGAAGGGCACTCATAGGCGGCACTGGGCACTCATAGGGGGCACATATGGGCACTCATGGGCGGAACATATGGGTGGCACTGATGGGTACTTATGGGTGGCACTGATGGGTACTTATGGGTGGCACAGATGGGCACTGATAGGTGGGCACTGGGCACGGATTGGCACTGTGGGGTGGCACTGATGGACACTGTGGGGTGGCACTGATGGACACTGAGGGGTGGCACTGATGGATCCATGTTGCCAATCAGTGCCCATTTGTGGTCACTGATTGGCATCTTTTTTTTTCTGTCTTTTTTTATTTATATTTTTTTTACTATTTTTTTTTTTGCCCATTTTTTTTTTTTATTCCCTGGTGGTCCAGTGTGGCGATCGGATGGGGGGGGCTGCGCTGATAAACAATCAGCGCGAACCCCCCCTGTCAGGAGAGCCGCCGATCGGCTCTCCTCTACTCGCGTCTGTCAGACACGAGTGAGGAAGAGCCATCAACGGCTCTTCCTGTTTACATCGTGATCAGCCGTGATTGGACATGGCTGATCACGTGGTAAAGTGTCTCCGTGAGAGAGACTTTACCTAGATCGGTGTTGCGGGGTGTCAGACTGACACCCCGCAACAACGATTGCCGCGATACACGCCCCCGGGGCTCAATATCCTGAGGACGTCATATGACGTCCAGTCAGGATTAGACAACCACTTTGCCGCCATCAATCTGTCATTGGCGGGCGTCAAGTGGTTAATAGACCACTCCTTTATCACTTTCAATTGTACCAAGGGCTGCTCAAAGGAAATTAATGGAACCAATGTTCAACATTACATTACCCCCCTCTCGAAGTTCATACAATGCAGGATGAATTCTTAACTTTGATGTGCTTTGCTGTCCTGCCTAGTTGCCCCCTTGCGTTAATGGGGATGGATTTGCTGTCCGCACTCTGTATCACACTCAAATTCACCACAGAGGGAGGACTAATAGGCTACATAGGGGTGATTTGGCTATCAAGTCCAAAAAGGCTAGATTTTACAGGCTACTTTATGTCATTCCCAGGACATTTGGAAGTTCATCCAATATGGACCAAGACAAAGCTGTCTGTCGGAAAAATTCACTGTACTCCATACCAACCAGTCCTAAAGCCAGGCCAGCAGCCCCATTATCAAAAACAATACCCCTTGTCACAAGAAAAGTTTGATGGAATTAAGCCCCTCATTGAACAATATCTTGCAGAACACATTTTGAGACCCAATGGGGAGTGGAGATTAGTACAGGACCTCAGGACAGTGAACAAAGGCATCCAGCCACTACCCCCCTTAGTGGCTGATATTACTTCCATTTTTGTCTCCATACCACCGGGGTCCTCCTGTTATACTGTCATTGATTTATCAAACGCTTTTTTAGCGTACTAGTACAGACTGAGGTACAAAACTTATTTGCCTTTCCCTGGGGGTCGGGCCAATTAACTTGGACCCACTTGCCACAAGGCTTCATTGACAGTCCAGCAGCGTACGCTATGGTCTTGAACCAATCCCTGACTGACTGAACAGCTCCAGAAGGGTCCACCCTGCTCAAATATGTAGATGACTTGTTGTTGCGCTGTGAGAATCTAGAGAAATGTGCCATGGACTCAGAGCACCTATTGTCTCGCCTCACTTCAAAAGTTAATTTGGCGTCTCGGAAAAAGATCCAGTGGTGCAAGCTTGAGGTTGAGTATCTGGGGTGTATAATCCAGGGTGGTCAACGCCTGGTCTCACTAGCTCGAGTCAAAGCCATCTCTTGCCTGAGCCCTCCAAGGGATAAGGCCGCCCTCCTCTCATTTTTGGGCTCAATCGTCTACTGCAGGCAATGGATCCCAGACTGTTCATACTTTGACACCCTGCTACATCCAGCTACCTTGCTTGACTCTCCTAAACAAATTGATTGGACGGAGGAGAGGCTACAAGCCTTTACCTCCCTAACTCAGTCCCTACTGCGTGCGCCTGCACTGGGTTAAATTAATCACGGGAAGCATTTTTCATTGTACACAATAGTACGGGGAGACACGTTCACTGCAGTCCTGGCACAGCCCCATGGTCACTCCCTCAGACCAGTAGCATACCTTGGGAAGAAAATGCCATTACAAGTTATTGGGATGCCATCATGTTTACAAACTTTGGCAGCCTGCACTATGGCAGTAAAAGAAGCTTCAAAACTCACCTTAGGGAACCCAATAAAACTGTACACGACACATTCCGTAGTACACCTTATGCAAAGCATAACAACACAACACATGTCAGCCCAAAGAGCAAGCGGTTATAAAATCGTTCTCCTCAATACGCAAAACTTAGACATAAAATCCTGTTCAGAAACCTCCCCACAGGTCCGTCTCCTTCACTTGTTGTTGAATTTAACTTACAACGAACCAGACAAACAACACGATTGCAAACAGATCATTGATGAGTCCACCCTCCCCTGCCCAGACCTACAAGATTTCCCGAACTCACAGTATGATAACGTCTTTGTAGATGGGAGTTGTTCTGGACCAAATGACAGCACATATCAGACAGGGTACGCAATTGTGCAACTCCCTGACACAGTCATTTAGGCCAACCCTATTCAGGCTGGTTGCACTTACTAGAGCATGCCAAATATTCACGGGAAAAAAGGTTAATATTTTCACAGACAGCAGATACGCTTTCGGCGTGGTCCATGACTACGGCTGTTTATGGAAAAAAATTGATTTTTAGACTGCGGACAACAAACTTATATCTAATCGCCCATATGTTGAAGCACTGTTAGATGCTATTCTACTTCCTGACAAAGTCAACATAATCAAAGTAAAGGGCCATTCCCGGGACAATTCTATGCAGGCTAAGGGGAATAACTTAGCTGATAAAAGGGCTAAGGAAGCTGCTGAAAGAGGAGCGCCTGAGAGTACGGGTATATTCTTTTGCCAGGATTTCACAGCCCCCGATTTTCCTGCGGTTATCCAACAGCTCCAAAATCAGGCAACCCCTAAAGATGTAGCTCATTGGGCACAGGATGGTTTGACCAAAGATCATAATGGTCTCTGGTCAACCAAGGAGGGATTATTGGGGGTCCCCAGAGCAGCAGCTGCGCTTTTGTTATCATACTTACACGGCCCAGGACATATAGGATCAAAACCAATGGTGCTCCAATATAGAGAAAGCTTCTGTACTACTGGTATAACAAAGCTATCCGAAAACTTGGTAGAATCCTGTCTCACATGCGCACAGGACAATGTACAAGGCAAAAGACAGGGTCTACATGGACACCTGCCACAACCTGCTGGCCCATTGCAGGATCTACAAATTGATTACACACACATGCCTACACAAAAGGGAAACTTGAAATTCTTCTCAGTGATAGTAGACAAATTCTCAGGGTGGGTTAAGGCATTACCTACCACAGGGGAAATGGCTAAAATAACAGCTAGAATGCTTGTAAACAATTGGATATGTAGATTTGGCCTGCCCGCAACTATTTTCTCAGATCAAGGACCAGCCTTCACCTCCGAGCTAACCAGGGAGCTAGCAAAGATTTTGGGGATGCAGTGGAAACTACACATTCCATACCACCCTCAGAGTGCAGGAGTTGTAGAAAGAATGAATACAACAATAAAAGATAAACTAAAAAAGGCAGCCCAAGGTACTTTAAAGGACTGGTTAACCCACTTGACGGCAGTATTATTCCAGATCAGAACCACCCTGAATAGCAGAAATGGTCTTTGAAATACTTATGGAAAAACCCATTCAGAAGAAGAAATGGTACAGAGAGGATAGGAACCCTAGGGAGGATCCTAACTTATATTCTTTACAGGAAGAGTATGTGAGAGATCTGGTAAGTACCCTTAGAGAAAATTATGAAGCAGTGGCTGTCACCTTTCCTCCTCTTGCACAGATCCGACCCACCGGGTCATACCGGGAGACAAAGTCCTAATAAAACAACTCGCAGTGATAAAACATATAGGACCCATTTACACCGGCCCACACGAAGTAGAAAGTCTCCAGAACTGCTGTTCTTACTTCCCAGGGACCACAATGGATCCATGCATCCCGGGAAAAAGAAGACTCCCCTATCACTTCCAACTCCGGAGGCACCGACAGAAGAGCAGAAAAGGAGGGATCAACAAGCTGCACAACTGGAGGACTTGGTCCAAGGATTGGAACAGGTCACAGTTTCAACTACCTTGAACATTGTCAAAGACTGGCCCCAATGTGCGCCCCCGTTTCGGCCCCAAATAAAATATTTTGTATAGCAATAATCACAACATGCCTGATTCTCCTTATAACATTCTTTTGTTGTTGTTGGCTCACAAATGGATGCAGAGTAATGAGGCATATACCTGTAGGAAAGGACTTAGACAGGCCAAAGAGAGAGTCTAATAAAATGTTGTTACTGAAATTTAAGTATGCTTATGCTAAGAAATCATGATATGACAAATGTTGGATATGTACTAAACTCCATCCAAGCACTGCTAGAATTCCCCTAATGGCAGTACCCCTAAATTTCACCCACTATTGAATGGCACACCTTCTGTGATCCTTAAAAATATCACAAGAACGTTTCCAAATAACACGCTTACTTTCCAAACTATTGGTAGGAGTCATTCCCCAGACTGGTGTTTTAGGCTAGGAAACTCCACAAAGGGGGCTGAAGTCTGCCACAAAGCCAAAGTTAACTTCTCAATGACTTCAAGTACAAGCTCTCCTTTTCACACTTCAGAATCTTCTCTTAATACCACTCTGATGAGTTTTCTTAACTCCAGTTCCACTTCCTCAGTAGGAACGTTATTATCAAGTCTAACTTTCTCCAGTTTTTCTGATGAAATTATGACAATATTTAACAAACGACCCTTAGCTTTAGGACACAGTATCTACATCTGTTGTGGGAAAACCTGTCATCCCTGGATTCCCATTGAACCTCAGGGATGGTGTTATCTTGCATCTTTAGTTCTCATCATGGGCATAGTAGGTGGTAACAAGGGAAGACATCTCCTTGAAGCTAGTATGCATCCTAGGTACCCCCTCAAACATCGCAAAAAAAAAGAATTATTTTTGAAAAGGATATGGCATGGGCATGGTTTCCTTAATGGAATGGGTGGGGAATTGACTTAATGAAAAGGTTAAATAATTACACTGGAATCATTGATGAAGTAATGGAAAAAAATTCTGATGATATTACTAAATTAAATTAGAATTACATAAGTTAGTCATAGAATCCATGAGTTCTGCACTCACGGGTGTGAGGTCACTGAGGACTATGAGTGCTGCACATGGATCAATAACACATCTGTTCAGGTGCCTGATTATTATGATATAATCGCGCAACATAGAAAGGAAGTAAATAAATTACAACAGAATGCAAGGGATATTGCTAAAACATGGAGCCCATTTGGTGGAGGAGATTTTGGCTTAAAAGGAATCCTCTCCGGGTTAAAAGATATTGTGATGATTATTATAATGATATTGATTTGAACTGGACTAGTGAAAGGCAAAAACTATAATGATAAAAGTGAAAATATTTAAATCAGGTCAGGGCGTGTAAAACACCTTAATGTGTGAAGGTAGCAACAGAGTGGTAAGGGATGAATCGACCCAATATAAAGGAGTCAGAAACAACAGTAAGGTGATTGTACATGAATTAGAAGGTTTAACCACGATAACTATGGTGTAGGAGTGTCCAGGAAAAAAGGTAAAGCTAGTGACCATAGACACTAGCCAAAAGGGAGACACCCCACCAGCCGACAGAGCTCCACTAACGCCACGCGGCGTGCTGGAGAATGCCAGTGTTGACCGTAGAGCAGAAATGGTATAATGAGTGATCGGCGTAGGCTAGTGCCTACACGATCAAAGGCTCGCTAGAGTTCCCCCATAATATCAATGCATTGTAAGGCTTGTTAGAGTTCCCCCATAATATCAATGCTTGTAGAGATGTATCCTTTAACCCAGATCCGGTAGGATTAAATACACAGAAGCTAGAAACAGCCTTGCAAGATATTATTATGTATGTGCAATAGAACAAGTACATCATGCATAACAAGATAGGGCATGCAGTAGAACAAGTCTTTGCTGGTTACACGCTCAGGAATGTTGTATAATTGTGACGTACTGTATTACTTGTATAAACAAATTACTTTACTGCGATTGGCTGAACCAAGGGTGTTCCTTTTCTTGTATGTTTTGAATAAGTGCAGTGCGCACAAGGAATACAATTCTAGTTTTGATCCACCATATCCCTGCATGTGTCTTGACTAACCGATGCATCAGAGAGTCTCCATACATCCAGAGGTCCTAAAGCCCGGGTCCAGTTGAACCACCAACCTCACAGTGTGTCCCTTATACATAGGGACACACCGATCGGTCAACTCCCCCAGTCAGTCACCCTCCCCCCATAGTAAGAATCAGCTAGCAGGGCACACATTTAACCCCTTGAGCGCCCACTAGTGTTAACCCCTTCCCTTCCAGTCAAATTTATACAATAATCAGTGCATATTTATAGCACTGTTCGCTGTATAAATGTGAATTGTCCCAAAAATGTGTCAAAAGTGTCCGATGTGTCTGCCGTAATATCGCAGTCCTGACAAAAATAGCAGATAACTGCCATTACTAGTAATAAAATTCAATAAAAAAAATTAAATTCTATCCCCTATTTTGTAGACGCTATGGGCCAGATTCATAAAGATTTGCCCTAGCGCAGCGTATCAGAGATACGCTACACCACCGTATCTTACCTGGTGGAATTTTGAATCCAGGAAGATTTTGCGCCGTAAGTTACGGCGGCGTAGTGTATTTCTCGGCGCGTATTTCAAATTGGGTGGGTAGGGGGCGTGATTCATTTAAACGAAGCGCGTCCCCGTGCCGATTGAAATGCGCATGCTCCATTTCGAAATTTCCCGCAGTGCTTTGCGTGAAATGACGTTGCACCGACGTCATTTTTTGAACGTAGATGTGAGTTACGTCCTTTCCTATTCACGGACGACTTACGCAAAAAAAAAAATCAAAATTCGACGCCGGAACGACGGCCATACTTTAACATGGCAAGTCTATCTATACGCCACGAAATAGCAGCTGTAACTATACGCCGGGAAAAGCCGACTAGCGACGTAAGAGAATGCGACGGCCGCGCGTAACTTCGTGGATCGCCGTAAAAAGCTAATTAGCATACCCGACATGGAAAGCGACGCGAACTCCACCCAGCGGGTGCTGAAGTATTGCACCTACGATCCGAAGGCGTACAAAGCCGTACGCCTGTCGGATCGAAGCCAGAAGCCGTCGTATCTTGGTTTGAGGATTCAAACTAAAGATACAACGCGGAAAATTTGAAAGTACGCCGGTGTATCAGTAGATACGCCAGCGTACTCTCACTGTGAATCTGGCCCTATAACTTTTGTGCAAACCAATCAATAAACATTTATTGCAATTTTTTTTTACAAAAATATGTAGAAGAATACGTATCGGTCTAAACTGAGGAAATACATTTTTTTATATATATTTGGGGGATATTTATTTTGGAAAAAAGTTAAAAATATAGCATTTTTTTCAAATTTGTCGCTCTATTTTTTTTGTAGCGCATAAAAACCGCAGAGGTGATCAAATACCACCAAAAGAAAGCTCTATTTGTGGGGGGAAAAAGGACGTCAATTTTGTTTGGGAGCCATGTCGCACGACTGCGTAATTATCAGTTAAAGCGGGGCAGTGCCGAATCACAAAAAGAGGCCTGGTTTTTGGCCAGCCAAATGGTCCGGGTCTTATGTGGTTAATGATCAGATAATCGGACATTCGGTCGTCCGATGAAATTTACCTTCCAATCTGACGAGAAAATTAAGACAGTTTAATTGTAATGTTTGTACCTGTTGAACTTTAATCATTTCCACTAATTGCTGCTTCTTTTTAATTAAGCCAAATGAAAACTAACCTATTTTTTTTTATAGGGTATACATAGGACTTATTTGTTCTTTTAGCAGTTGAGTATCAATTTGTAGATATCTACTTTAGTAATAAACAAATGTATAAAATAAAAATGGGCGCCATTCGTTGGTAATTTGACACAAACAAATGTATAGGTTTCTTTTTTTATCAGAAGAAATAAATATGTACTGTAAATGAAAACATTTGTTTTATTATCATTTAACATGATATTCAGATTTAAGGTACATACCATAATTATGTAGCTAAGAAATGATGAATGGCTGTAAGTAACTTATTCAGACACAGAAAGATGCAAACATAATAAAATTGTATTATTATGCACCAACATATAATTCAATTTGCTTTAGATTAATGAGCTCCATTTACAGCTTCACTTTAGTAACTGAAACATTTCCTGAATAATTGTTAAATAAATTACAGTATGTTTTAAAACCTATACATCTAGCAAACACATTAATGTGCACTAAGAACAAGAATATTGTTTTTATATGTTTGTAATAAGAACCATTCCTCCATGTAATATATTGTAAAATGATGGCCAGGTGTTCTCCCATACAAGGTGGACATCATAAGACATCTTCCCTGTCACGCTCCTCACAGTGATCACATGCTCACCAGGTAAAAAAATTGTCATGAATGGCAGCCATTCATAATTCATGTTTTACTATTTTGATTTCTGTGATTGGTCACAGTGATCACATGGTGTATAGGGCCAATCACAGTTGCCATGTACCATGTGATAGCTGTGGCCAATCACAGCATGAAAATAGTAAACAAGAGTAAAACAAAAAACACAAATGAAAGCCTTTTATGACAGTTAAAATGATTGCTGTTACAGTGATCATCACTGTGACAAGCAATCACAATGTAAAAATAAAATAAAAACTATAGTGTTTCCAGACTACTCTGGTGATAACATGCAAAAAAAATAAAGATTTAAAAAAAGATATATATATATTTTTTTAAATACTGTCACCAGTCAGTGTCCCACAAATCACATCAACCCACTTTATGTCCCTAATCACTGCTGCACCAGTTGCCAAATGTCTGTGGCAAGAATCTGTGTATTGAATGAACAGGTTATGCTATCAGCAGAGCTGTTAACATGTAGTCTCACACAGAGCAGTTAGCTGCAGATAGGGACAGATGTCCGAGACTGGACATAGTCAGCTGTGATCGCACCAACCCGGTCATTTGAAAGGGACTTTACAGTGTCCTTGATCACTGCCACGCCAGTTGCAGTGTTCCAATCACCACCACACCAGTTACAGTGTCCCTTATCACCTTCACAGCAGTCACAGTGTCACCATAACATTTTTTTTCTAATGTGCAATGTTTTCTGTAAAGCTATCCACATTGAGAAAACTTTTCAGAGAGCATTTGCTTTAACCCCTTGGACCCTGCACAAGCAATCCCATTCACTTGATCAGCGGGAGTACAGTATTTATATAATTCCTGGCACAGTTGTGAAGTAAAGCATTGCAGTTACCACATGTACTAACATGGCCTGTTTATTGACCATGCTTCAGTTTTTTTCCTGAACTAATCTGTTTGCCTTTTTGCTGGTCATGTCTCTGCCTGTGCCTAAACTGACACATCTGCAAGACACCTGTCCCAGCCACCCCCTGTGGACAACTGCACTCCTGGAACCACAGGAACTATTTTACTCTTCCTTTCTTTAGCCCACGGAACTTCCTGGCCAGTTAACATGTGAGGGTACATAAAAGGGGCACCCGGTATCCAATTAGAAGTGAAATACAGGTGAATATGTAGTTGTTTTATTGAAAATATATAGCATGATACTACTTTCAATAACACAACTACATATTTACCTTTATTTCACTTCTAATTGGATACTGGGTGCTCCTTTTACTTACCCTCCCAAGTATACATGGAAACAACCTTGAGGGTATAGCCAGGGGAAGCAGCCCAAGCCCTTCAAAGGGGCTCACTGCCACCTTTCTGCCAAGTTGGACCAGATTCACCAGGAGCAAACTTCTTTAAAACACTCCCACCATCACTCACTCACAGACCCTCAACCGAGTTAGTCAGTCCAGCGCCGTCTCCCACCTGTAAGGCCCCGTACACACGACCGGATCGATCTGCTGGGATTGATCCGCGGATCAGTTCCAGCAGATAGATCCGGTCATGTGTACGGCCTATCGGACATTTTCAGGCGGATAAAAATCCAGCCGACGGATTCCCAGCGGATAAAAATTTCTTAGCATGCTAAGAAATCTATCCGCTTGAATCCAGTCCAGCGGACTGATCTGGTCGTCTGTACAGACTCACTGGATCAGTCCGTCCGCTCCCATCCCTCGCATGCGTCGTAATGATTCTACGCATGCGTGGAAGTATTTACCTTCCAGGGTCGCGCACGTCGCTGTGTCATCGTCGCGGTGATGGTGCGGCCACATCACCGCGGATGTATTCCGCGGGGATTTCGATCTGATGGTGTGTACAGCCATCAGATCCAAATCCGCCAGAGCGGACCGTTTCCAGCGGATATCCTCTCGTGTGTACAAGGCCTGAGAGTGGCCAGTTAACATGGCATTCCTGGGGACAGCCATGTACCAGTAGGCTATGCTTGCTTGGCTTATAGGAAAAGGGACTGCTTTAGGTGACGCTACACTAAGCTATATTTCCTGACTAATTCGAAGTATGCCCATACTGTGTGTGAGAAATATCTTTTTACAACGTAAAAAATCTTTTTCTTTCCTGCATTTTCCAAAAACTTGTGGCAAAAATTTACATTTTTAAAATACTCATTATGCTATGAAGTGTTTGCTTTCCAAAATGGAATAATTTCCTGGGTGTTTCTACTGTTCTGGTGCTCCAAGGCCTCAAAAATTGTTAAAGGGAGCCAGAAAATGAGATGCATAATGTATGTGTAAATTATGCTCCATGATAGCTCAAAGGCGCTCCTTGGATTTTGAGCCCTTCTATGCATCTAGGCTATGAAAATGTCTCACAACTGTGGTATCACCATACTCTAGAGGCATAGCAGAATATGTTTTGGGGTTTAATTCTAAGTATGCCTATTCTGTGCTTGAGACATAACTTGTTAAAGTTAAAATTGTGTGGGAAAAAAGCTGATTTTATTTATTTTCTTAATTTTCCAAAAATTGTGACCAAAAAATTACAACTTCAAAAAACTCACAATGCCAATTACTAAACACCTTGGACTGTCTACCTTAAAATAAGGGGTCATTTGGGGGGTATGTGTACTGTCCCGGAATTTTAGGAAATCAAAAAATGTAATAGGGATTCAGAACATCTGGATTGATCAATTTTCAAATATACTTTATATAGATTATAGACTCTATAATTTTCACACAGAATAAAAAAAAATACACATATTTATTTATTTATTTTTAACCAAAGAAATTAGCAGAATACACTTTTGTCAAAATGTAATAAAATCTATTATTTATTTGCAAAATTTTATAGCAAAATCTATAAATTTGTTGTATTGTTTTCATTTATATAGTCAAACATATAAAAACCCTGTGGTTATTAAATACAACCAATAAGAAATCGCTATATTTTTCAAAAAAATATAAAAATATATTCAATACATTGAACTTGGTGAAACAGTAGGTTTTAATAGTGAGGCCTCATACACACGACCGAGAAACTTGTCGTAAATGAAACATCGTTTTCCTCGACGAGTTCCCTGTTAGGCTTGTCGATAATCTTGACAAGCTTTCTTTGCGTACAGACTGTCAAGACAAAATCTCGTCGTTCTCAAACGGGGTGACATAAAACATGTACTACGGCACTATAAAGGGGAAGTTTGATTCCACTGGCGCTACCCTTCTTAGCATGTGCGGGTTTCTAAGCATACACACAAACGTGTTTCTAGTCGAAAACCAGCCCGACGAGGAACACGACAAGGAAATTGAGACTCCAGACAAGTTCTATTTTTTTTCTCATCGAGTTCCATGACAGTTTTCTTGATGAAAAACATACACACGACAGTTTTCCTCTGCAAAAAACTCTGCCACCAAGTTTCTTGATGGATTCTGTCGAGGAAAACAGTCGTGTGTACAAGGCCTCAATCTGATAACTTTTACAAGCTAACAAAAATTGCAAATATGTTTTTGATTAATTTGATAGAAGCAATATATCACACAGAACTGGCAGGTAGTGTGTGAGTCAGCCCTCACTGGCAGCTATAAGGTGAACCCTAAGGGATCAGTAACAGGGGTAAAAAATAAAAATAAAAGATATACTTAAAGCGAGTTAGATAATAATTACTCAAAACAGTCCATAGTAGTAAGGAATATCAAGGATATCAAGTCCACAGATGGGTGAATCCACAGGTGGATGGGGATAGCACACACAGTCACTGGCAGCTCCTCAGCAGGAAATGGGAATTCCCTCAGACACAATTAAAAACAGCAAAAAGAGGGTGCCTGGGTCAGTGTGATAGTAAAAACAAGTAATACTTACATAAAAGTATCTTGCAAGCTGCACACAGGGTGGATGTGGATCACCAATCAAAGCAGCCAGCCAACACTAGAGGGATGAGAGTGCCACTGTGGGGATAGGCTCAGACCCGCCGTATGGTACAGTATATAACTGGCAGCGTCTCCAGCTCTCGCACCCATTCCCACAGAGCTAGGGACTAAATCAGGATGGGGATGGGCCGCAAATAATTTTTGAGGCCATGTCTGCTTCTTGAGGTGAACTCAGCTGGAGACGCTGCCAGTTATATCCCTTCATATGGTAGGTCTGAGCTTATCCCCACAGTGGTCTTCCTATCCCTTGTGATGTCTGGCTGCTTGATTGGTGATCCACATCTACCCTGTGTTCAGCTTGCAAGATATTTTTATGTAAGTGTATCTGAATAAAGTGTTACTTGTTTTTACTATCACACTGACCCAGTTGCCCACTTTCTGATGTTTTTGTTTGTGTCTGAGGGAATTCCCATGTCTTACTTGTTACTGTGTTACTTGTTTTTTTGCTATCACAATGACCCAGGTGCCCTGTTTCTGCAGTTTTTGATTAATTTGATATAGAATGCTGAAAATATTAAAGATAATAGTACTTTAATGGCCTATATTATTCTGAATACTGTATCTTCCAATGGTTGTGTGTAAATCCACATGCACACTAGCCTGTCCGGCTATATTCAGTAAATTTACGCATTCTACATAATTACTTACATGGTCTCAATGGAAAGAGATATTTTTTTCTGTTTTATAACATTGGGGAATTAGGGACTTCGGGTGCACAATATGTACACCCTGAAACCTTTAATGAAGTACACTGGATGTATGTCATTTGTCCTGTGACTCTTCTCCTGCTCTTGGCAGCAAATCCCAGCTATCCAAATGACCTCTGGAACTTGCTCTTTATCATAGAATTGGCCACAGCTGCTTTTTGAACAGAGCTTTTGAACAGGGTTTGGAATACAAATTAAATACATTATTATTACATTGTTTTTACTCTGTTTCATTTCTATGCAAGTGTTACTAAACCAACAACAGTAAAATTGTTAAACTCACTGTGGAACCTAAGGGATTAATCCTCTGCATTGTGTAAAAAGGCTGCTTGATCCTGTATGCACAGATCTTCCTCTTCTTCCACTGGCTCCAAAGCAGGTCTAGATAAGACAGAGTTACTGGAGTCAGGCTGCACATGCTCAGTTTGGTGTGTATTGCTATAGAGTTTTTTCTTCTTGTGAGAGTGCATGTGATCAGCACAAGGCCAAGTAGCACTGTCTAGACAGAGTGTGAGGCCCCATACACACAGGAGGATTTATCCGCGGATACGGTCCAGCGGACCGTTTCCACGGATAAATCCTCTCTAGGATTTCCGCGGATTTCCATCCGATGGAGTGTACTCACCATCGAATCGAAATCCGCGCCGAAATCCTCTGGCGATGACGTGTCGCGCCGTCGCCGCGATTATGACACGGGGACGTGCGCGACTCTGTCATATAAGGAATTCCACGCATGCGTCGAATCATTACGACGCATGCGGGGGATCCCTTCAGACGGTGAGTCTGTACAGACCAGCGGATCCATCCGTTGGGATGGATTCCAGCGGATAGATTTGATAGCATGTCATCAAATATTTATCTGCTGGAAATCCATCCCAGGGGATAAATATCCGCGGAAACAGATCCGCTGGAGTGTACACACCATAGGATCTATCCGCTTAAACCCATTCGCTGGGATTTTTCAGCGGATGGATTCTATCGTGTGTATGGGGCCTTAGTGTCCTGGATCCTTACAGGACAGCCAGCGCAGTGTGAAAACTCCTCCTAAAAGCTTTAATCAGGCACTGTTCACAAGACTGCTACTGTATATACTGCTGATGAGAAAAGCTATTTAGCAGTTTATATTTACTATAATTAATGCATTTCCAACACTTTAACCACTTGACCTCCATGAGATTTTACCCTCTTCATAATCAAGGCATTTTTTGCTATTCAGCACTTTGCTACTTTAGCTGCCACTTGCTCGTCCATTCAACACTGTACCAAAATTCAATGTATAATTATAACACAAATAGATCTTTATTTTGGTAGTATTTGATAACTACTAGTTTTTTTTATTTTTGTTTTATTATATAAATGAAAAAAGACTGAAGATTTAAAAAAAAATAAAGATATTTGCCGCTTTCTGTTATAAAATAGAGATGAGTCCAGTTCAGTTCATGCCAGAACTCTCGAACATCACAAAAGTTCGGACCCAAATCAAAAACCCTAC
Source organism: Rana temporaria (assembly GCF_905171775.1). Lineage (NCBI taxonomy): Eukaryota > Metazoa > Chordata > Amphibia > Anura > Ranidae > Rana > Rana temporaria. The sequence goes on from NC_053493.1 coordinate 228,640,032, forward strand.
TGAAGTCTATGGGACTTGAACTTGAAAAATCAAGTCCCCATTTTGAAGGTTTGTATGCAAGTTATTAAAAAGGGTATGGGGGCTGGCTACTACCCTGGGGGACATGTGCCAAAAAAAAAAAAACTTTAACCACTTCCATACCAGGCACTTACGCCCCTTCTGCCCAAGCCAATTTTCAGCGTTCTACGCTGTCGCTGTTAAAATGACAATTGCGCAGTCATGTTACACTGTACCCAAACATAATTTGTATCATTTTTTCCCCACAAATAGAGGTTTTTTTGGTGGTATTTGTTCTCCTCTGGGGTTTTTATTTGTTGCTATACAAATAAAAAAAGTGACAATTTTGAAAAAAAAAAAGTTTTTCTTTTTTCTGTTATAAAATTTTGTAAATAAGTACATTTTCTCCTTCACTGATGGGAACTGATAAAGCGGCACTGACGGGCACTGATAAGGCAGCACCGAAGAGGTGGCACTGATGGGCACTGACGATGGGCACTGATATGTGGCATTGATTGGCACTTGTAGGTGGCACTGTTGGGTGGCACTGATATGCAGCACTGATGGGCAAAGATAGGCGGCACTGATGGCCACTAATGGGTTGCACTGGTGGGCACTGATTGGCACTGATAGGCAACACTGATGGGCACTAAAAGGCTGCAATGGTGGGTACTTATGGGTGGCATTGATAGGTGGCACTGCTGAGCACTGATGGGCACTGATGGGCAGCACTGATGGACATCGATACATGGCACTGATGGGCACTAATGGGCACTGATATGTGGCACTGATATTCAGCACTGATGGGTATCCCTGGTGGCACTGGTACTGGCAGGGATTTTGAATGGGCACTGGTTGGCAGCTGCCTGGGCACTGATTGGCATTCCCTGGTGGTCTAGGGGGCATACCTGGTGGTCCAGTGTGAATGCCCATTCCTGGTGGTCCTGTGCGGCATGCGGGGGGGGCTGCGCTGATAAACTCACTGAGAAATTAACAGGACAAACCCCCCCTGTCAGGAGAGCAGCCGATCTCACGGGAGTGAGAAAAAGCCAATCTGCGGCTTTTCCTGTTTACATTGTGACCAGCCATGATTGGACACGGCTAACCACGTGGTAAAGAGCCTCCGCCGGAAGGCTCTTTACCGAGATCAGTGTAGCGGTGTGTCAGACTGACACACCGCATCACCGATCGCCGCCATCCGGGCGCGCGGAGGCGGCTGTTATCCTGCAGGACATCAATAGACGTCCAGTCAGGATAACAAAACCTTTTCCCGGACGTCAATTCACTATTGACCGGGCGGGAAGTGGTTAAAGAAGTTTTTAAAGGAGCAGTGATTTTAATGATTCTTAGAGTGAAACAATAACAATTTAAAAATCCTTTAAATATAGTGCCTGGGGAAACCCCTTAGTCCACCTATAAAGTAGCACATCTGTACCATGTATAAAACCTGCTGCAGCAAAACTGATATTTATAAACAAAAAAAATGACATTTAGGCCTTATGCATACTGAACGTTATAATAATATTATAAAAACTGAAGTAGCTTTGCAGTGAGTTTTTCAACGTTTTTGCAATATCGTTTTTTAGTGTTTTTTAGCGTTTTTCAGTGTGTGTGTCTTAGCGTTATTTTTTTTTCTTTCAATTGATCAAAAACGTAAAAAAATATATGGTGAGCCGTGTTTTTGAGCGTTTATCAGCATTTATTTGTGGTTTTTAGGTGTTTATCTGCATTTCTAGGTGTTTTTTTGACGATTGAGCATATTTACAGCTGAACAACGCCTCTCAAAACCCACTAGTTTTTTTTTTTTTTTCAGCCAAAAAACGCCCCTGCCAAAAACAGTTTATAACAGCCTATGTGTGCATGGACACGTAGGATAACATGTTGGAGAGTTTATTGATTGTGGAAAAAAAGTCTAAATCCAAAAACAGCAGCTGTAAATCCACATGTAATATCCACAAACGTCCAGTGTGCATGAGGCCTTAAATACATTTTCCATGCAAGCTTTCTTTATTTTGTAAACAACAGCTTGGGGAGCTATACATGAATGTTCTGATACATTGCTTGAAGATTTGGTACATTGTTTGAACACTTACTGACCGCAGATGCACTTTTTGTTTGGACTTTTTATTATTTATTAATGTTATGTTATATTACTTACTAATGTTGGTTCTCAGATGAGATTGCTTTTTCACAGATTTGCACATTTGCACTTTATCCTTTTAAGCATGGTTCAATCAATTTAATATTGACTTGTTTTTTTCACTCACTTTTCACATACAACGTGCTGCTCCTTACTATCATTAATACTAATTACTTTCCACTTTGCGCTGGTCTTTGGGGCTTTTTAACCCTTTGTTTACATAAACTCCTCTTTAAGGTGTCCTTAAGATATTTCATCCTGTGCTCCCTCTGTGAGGGCAGAAGGAGTTCAGAGAGGTTGGTCAGTGAGGGTTGCCAACCAATAATGATCCTTATCCTTGATGCTACAAATTCTTGGGGTCCTTACACAGGCTTTGAAGAATCAGGAGCCCATTCACCACAAGTTTGCAGAGGCATAAGAAGCAGAATCTGTGCCCACGAGTACTGTCTGGTAGTGCCACCTGTCAGTTCCAACAGTACCAGAAATCAGTGCCACCTATCAATGCCCATGAGTGCCACCTATCAATACCCATGAGTGGTGCCAATCAGTACCTCACCAGTGCCACCTAGCAGTGCTGCCTATCAGTGTCACCTACCAGTGCCGATCAGTGCCCATTACTGCCACCTATCAGTGCCCATCACTGCTACCTATCGGTGCCCATCAGTGCCAGCCATCAGTGCCACCTTTTAGTGCCACTTCTCAGTGCCAAACATAAATTCCCTTCAGTGCCACCGTTCAGTGCCACCTATCAGTACCCACCAGTGCCACCTATCAGTGCCAACCAGTGCCACCTAATCAGTGCCCACCAGTGCCACCTATCAGTGCCCATCAATACAGACTATCAGTGCCCATCAGTGCAGCCTATCAGTGCCCATCAGTGCAGCCTCATCAGTGCACATCAATGAATGAGAAAAATTACCTGTTTGCTAAATTTTATAACAAAATATAAAACGATTTTGTATTTTTTTTTTACATTTCGGACTTTCCTAATTTTTTTAACAAAATAATTTAACTGCAGATGTGATCAAATACCCTCAAAAGAAAGCTCTAGATGTGGGAAAACATTAATAAAGATTAAAAATTTAAATTTGGGTATAGCGTTGTATGACCATGCAATTGTCGTTCAAAGCGTGACAGCTCCGAAAGCTGAAAATTGATCTGGGCAGGAGGGGGTTTAAGTGCCCAGTAAGCAAGTGGTTAATCTAGGGTAAGTACAGAGAGAGATCTTATTATAGCTTATTTATTCAAATTGGGATACCACCTACCCTTTCTGTCTGTCCAGGCAGTATGGTAAACTGCTGAATTGGCACCATCCACAGGCAGCTTAACTCTTCAATAAGACACAGATTTTGAATCCAGTGCAATGTAACCTCAGCTAATTAAAGGACAGATAATGTTTTGCTAGTGTTCTGAAGTGGAAAAAGATAATGACTTTCTTGGTCCCTGTCTTTGCAAATACCGTAACTAACACTGACTGAGAAAACATTGAAGATGTGGGGAAAATCTAACTAGAGCCAAACTAACTAGTGCTAAACAGGAGAGTAGGACAGAGGAAGATGCCAAAATCACACTTAATAAACAATTTGTAGTGGCCCAAAACCATACCTCCCAACATTTTTAAAATGGGAATGATATTTTTGAAAGACAAAAAGTGCATTTTATAGACAACTATAAAGATAAGACCAAAATGAGGGACAAATGAGGAGGACAGAGGGACAGTGCATCGAAATCAGGGATAGCTGGGACAGTTGGGTGCTATGCCAAAACTGTCACTAGATGTCGGCATACTACAAAATGATGATAACCTCATGCAATTTATTGAAAGACATACAAAAATACATAAACTTAGGGCAGAAAAAAACTCAAATGATCTTGAGCTATATTAGACAGTTTTTCTATGTGTTTCTCTTGTTTGACATGATGTACTGTATCTTTGTATTTACTTATAAATGATAAATAAAATATGACAAATAAATTGGGCTTAACATTCAGGCTTTAATGACATTTGGCAATAAAAATAACTGCAAGCCCTTGTAATAATTGAAGTAGGGTGCCAATAGACATCACCTAATAATCTTCCAATCAGTTTTTTTTTTTAGGGGGGGGGGGGGGGTATACGTTTTTCTTTTTTTTTTTTTTTCAAACAACCTGCTGGCATAGCCATTCTATTGTGACAGACAAGAAATGCTTGAGGCTAGGTTCACACTGCTGCGAATTCAAAATCGCGCTAAAATCACGATTTTACCGCGATTTCGCGGCTGCGGTTTTGACGCGATTTTGACGCGATTTCGGCCACGATTTAAGAGACATCTGTGCAGGGTTCAATGTAAATCGTGGCCCGAAATCGCAAAAAGTAGTACAGGAACTACTTTTTGAAATCGGTGCAGCGCCGCAGATGCGGCGTCGCACCGATTAGGACGGTGCCATTGCCGACAATTGCCGGCAAATGCCGCCGATTTGAGATGCGATTTGACATGTGAAATCGCATCTCAAATCGTACCAAATCGTACTCAGTGTGAACCTGGGCTGAAGTCCATTATGACACACTTGAGGAAGAGGGGGGTGTCTCGAAGTAGAAGGCCATAAAATTGTGTTGATGTTTACACTATGTCCAATAATTAGGTTCAAGTTTGGAGGCCAACACAATAAGCTGTAGAGCTGCATAATGATGTTGTCTTTCTGGTAATTCAGTGTGGTAGGGTGTAGGACTCACTAGACTATTTTTGACAGGTTGTATTGATGGACTTTATTGACAAACGCAGCATAACTTTGATGCCATTTTAAGACACAGCTAAGAACATTACAATAATTTCTGGTGCAGCTGACTTGCTTTTTACCTGCTTTATCTGCATTTGTTTTCTTTAGACTTGTGTAGGGGAAAAAAAACAGTTTTGAAGTGAACAAAACACCATTGTTCCTGGCTCTAAAACAGGAGAAATACTCGAATAGACATTTAGCCGGATTCATGTAGATCGGCGCATCTTTGTGACGGCATGGCGCATCTCATATGCGCTACACCGACGTAACTCTGAGAGGCAAGTGCAGTATTCACAAAGCACTCGCTCCCTACGTTGCGCCAGTGTAACGTAAATTGGCCGGCGTAAGCCCGCCTAATTCAAAGTAGGGAGGTAGTGGGCGTGATCTATTAAAATGAAGCGTGACCCCATGTAAATGAAGGGCCGAACGCGCGCATGCTCAGAATCACGTCGCATATACTCCCTAAGATACGACGGCTCAATGCCTATGACGTGAACGTAACCTACGCCCAGCCCCATTCACGTACGACTTACGTAAACAACGTAAAATCCGACTGATGTTCTGTCGTCCATACCCTAACATGACTTACACCTGCTTTAGGTGGAATAACTTTACGCCGGACGTATGCATTACGTAAACGGCGTATACTACTGCGACGGGCGCAAGTACGTTCGTAAATCGGCGTATCTCGGTCATTTGCATATTCCACGCGTAAATCAATGGAAGCGCCCCTTGCGGCCAGCGTAAATATGCGCCCAAGATACGACGGCGTAGAAGACTTACGTCGGTTGTATAAAGCCCAAATTCAGGCATGTCTTATTTGCTGAATAAGGCGCATAGATACGACATTCGCATTCGTGGACTTACGCGGCGATCAGTAGATACGTCGGCGTAAGTTCTTTCTGAATCTGAGCCTATGTATTTACAGTCAGTGGGAAATATGGGTGCAAAAAAAGGGGTTAAAGAGTCCATGTAACATCTGCTAATAGTCCCAGATAAAATTCATAACATGTTTGCAGGCACTAGTGTCAGCCTTCCTCATAGTTTGCCAGCTCTCTAGAAATAAAAATAAAACAGACAGGGGTTAGAGCGCGTTCTAAGTGCAGCATAAAAATAAAACTTTAATGTTCATCCATCATAACAAGTCACAGAATGTGAAACTGTATAAGCTCATCAGTAGGTCAACCACCAGGGCTGGACTGGGACAAAAATTTGGCCCTGGACTCCATCCAGACTGGCCCACTTTTATTCAATAAAATGCTGCCCCCACCCCCCTCGAAAAATCCCACCCACCAAAAGGCCCTTACATCCATTATTGTATATCATGAGAGGGTGAGAGAGAGGGGAATGAGAGAGAGAGGGAGGGTTGAGGGAAAGGGGGTGAGAGGGGGTGGGTGAGAGAGGGGGGTGAGTGTAAGAAAAAGAGAGTGAGTGTAAAAGAGAGGAGATGAGTGTAGGAAAAAAAGTCCTCCAAGTAGCATCTTTGGGGCAGTGGAGGAGCAAACCGCTCCTGCCAATTGAAATGAATGGCCACCACTGCTGACGCGCCTGCAAAGCATTTTGGCAGCAGCGCTACGCGGGCGCATTTAACCTTAAATTCGGTTGCTAGTGGGGGGTTAAGAGCTCCTGCTAGATGCTGAATAGTGCAGCTAAAACGACAGTAAAGTGCTGCTAAAACTAGCAGTGTTTTACCGCAAATGCCCGCCCCAGTGTAAAAGCAGCCTAAGGGTCAGGGAGTGAATGAGACAGAAGAGGGAGCTGAGAGACAGAGGAGGGGTCTGAGAGATAGAGGGGGCTGAGAGAGAGAGGAGGGGGCTGACAGAGGGGGGGACTGAGAGAGTCTCGGTTTAAAAAATATATATACATATTCTTTTTTAAACGGCCCACTGAGCCATCGGCCCACCGGGAAACTCCCTGTAGTCCCTATGGCCAGTCCATCCCTGTCAACCACTGTAGCAAACATCCCATCCTTCAAGAACCACTGGGACAGAAGTTGAAGCTTTCACATCAGGCGAGGGCGCTGGATAGTATCCCAGGACCAACTAACGCCAATTTGGAGCACATCCGGAACACACTTACAAATAAGTATTTATCTGTTTGTGTTACACTTTATCTGTTTGTGTTTTTATTCATTTGAAATTGGAAATTCTGGCCCTTCAATGTTAGAAAGGGATCATTAGTTGCCACTTTATTGAGATCAATCTTTACAGCACATACAATAGGTACACTTACATTGGAACACATACCAAAAAGGTACCTGATTACAGTAAATTTTTCAAATAAATTGAGTAAAAATGTGGTTCACCTACAAAGTATTTGCTCATTTTCTCAGTAGCACAGTGACATAACCTGTATAAATATACTGTATTGTAGACAACTACAGCTGTAACAGTGCAATGTTAACCACTTCAATACCCAGCTATATTAATATGACGTCCACAGATGGGATCTACCATCCTGGGTGGATGTCATATTACGTCCTGGGCTTTGTGGGGGGATATCTGAATGATGTCTGCAGCTGAGGCATTATTTAGTTATCCTTCTCTTTTGCCAGGGATTTTGTAAATGATAAGAACGATCATAGCGGCAGTTCTGCCGCTTGATCGTTCTTATAGACGACGGGAGGGGGATGTCATACAGTGCTTCTCCGGTCTCTCCCGTGTCATCGGGGCCCGGGAAAAATTTTCAGGCGCCGGTGTCTTGTCACATGATGAGCATAGAGATGACTGGTGACCAGATGGTCACCAGTCATCTCTATGACCATTGGAGGCCCGGGCGCGATGTGATGACGCCACGCCCGGGTTCCCATAAGTAAACAAGGCCGTGATTGCGGCTAGTAAGCATGAGATTGGTGAATTTTTTTTCACAATATTATGCTTTCCAGCCTGGAGGAGAGATGCAGGGTCTTATTGACCCCGCATCTCTCCATAAAGAGGATCTGTCACACACTATTCTTATTACAAGGGATGTTTACATTCCTTGCAATAGGAATAAAAGTGATCAAAAAAATGTAAAAAAAAGTGTAAACATAAAAAGAAATTTAGTAAAAATAAATAAATAATAATAAAAAAAAAAAAATGCCCCTGTCCCCGGTAGCTTGCGCTCAGAAGTGAACGCACACGTAAGTCCCGTCCACATATGTAAACGCCATTCAAACCACATATGTGAGGTATTGCCGCATGCGTTAGAGCATGTGCAACAATTCTAGCACTAGACCTCCTCTGTAACTCTGAACTGGTACCCTGTAAATAATTTCAAATCGTCACCAATGGAGATTTTTAAGTACCGAAGTTTGGCGCCATTCCATGAGTGTGCACAATTTTAAAGTGTGACATGTTGGGTATCTATTTACTTGGCGTAACATCATCTTTCATATTTTACAAAAACATTGGGCTCACTTTACTGTTCTTTTTTTTTTTAATTCATGAAACCATGCTGTGCAAGATAAAAAGTTGCAATGACCGTCATTTTATTCCCTAGGATGTCTGCTAAAAAAAACATATATAATGTTTGGGGGTTCTGAGTTATTTTCCAGCAGAAGAATGATGATTTGTACAGTACATGTAGGAGAGAAGTGCCAAAATTGGTCCGGTATGGAAGTGGTGTAAAAGCCCTGTATTGAAGTGGTTAACCTAATTAAATTGACGTGGTGTTAAATGTACACATTTTCTGCACATAGGGTGGCTAAATAGTTAATGCATCAAATTATTAGAAGCAAGTATGTTTTTATATTGTCAACCAAAAAAATAAACAAGGCATGAGAACTTTTTATTTTCATCATAGAAACCTAACAGGAATTGGGTACCTATGTGCCTTAACATAGATGTACTGTATACTCAGAAGACTCGATTAGTTTAGCAAGTATATCAATATGTTTCCTTCTAAAGTTTAAGAATCAAAATCTAACACATTTTTAAAAGGATCCAATACACACCAACACCCTTAGGAAACACTTCCACAAATCAAGTTCTATATGTAGTATTTGTATTTCAAAATCAAGATATAAAGCAATACATCTTTTTTTTTTAATCTATTCTATGAAAGATGAATACATTGCTAGAGAAAGTATTGAAAACGAAGATGTTCTTTGGAGGTTTTATTGCCTAGAGTTGTGCTGAAAAATCATAAAAATGATTAATCATTTTGGGTTATTTAGTGCACAATCGTTTGCATTCATTTTTTTTTGTTATACTTATTAAAGTGATGTACACCTCTAGTGTTTTGCTTTTGTTTTTTTGTGAAATGTTTTTTTTGTGAAATCAAGGACAGGATGATAGGCTGTTGTACAGACAGCATGTGATTGATAATAGCTGCACAGAGAATTTGATTACTGGAAAATCTATAAAAAACTAATTTAATGGGGAAAGAGTTGTTGTTTGTGAAATATTAGAAACACATTTGAGTAGTGTATTACTGAGGTAAGGTAGTACCTCAGTCCAATGACATATAGTTTATCTGAGAAAGCTGGTTCTTATAAAGATCTTCAGTCTGCAACCCTGCTGCTCATATAGAAGTCCAGCTCTTGGGGTATCAAGGGTTAACGTGCAAAGCAGTATCAAAAGTCTTGCTGCTCTTATAGAGGAGGTCCAGCTCCAAAGATTTAAGGTGTTACCGTGGAAAGCTCAAATCGTACTTATAGAATGCAATATTCAACTATTCTACTGCTCCATGGATTCTGGTGTTATATTATGTAGCGCTACCCCCTCAGGAGCCGCTGATTGTTTTGGGATCGGCGTATTAAGTTACCTCTATGTGTTGTCTAGGGGTAAAGGTAGTGAGTAGAGCAATAAGCCAATGTCCAATCTGCAGATAAGGTTTTCTGAATGCTTTATTTCTTGGCCCAACACGACCAACATCAACTGGAGGTAGATAGGAAAGGTTGATGAAGTAAAGGAATTTTGCGATATCAGGCTTGGATAGAGAAAAGCAATCCTGCTGTTCTGTAGTTGTATAAAACGTGGCCACTCCAGCCAGAGTGGGCGAAGTGCCCCCGGACAGACCACTGCCACAGGCCTGGCAGCCGGAGCGTCACTTTAAGGTTGCTGAGAAGAACAGACCTCTGCCACAGGCCTGGCTCTGATCGGATTGAGATGCCAGTTGAGGCCTCTTCCACAGGCTCAATGCTGACAATGTGAACAGCAGAGCAAATCTTCCCTATAAGTCACGTTAGGGTCACCGTCTGACAGTTTCAGCGTACCTGTCAGTAACCGGTCACCAGATCCCCGATGGTTCGTTCAAGCCCTTTTGGATAACCTGCCTCCGGGTTCTCCTCAAGCCGATCCCCCACCGAACGGCATACAGCCTGGGATCTCCTCGGCAGAAGGGGGACCCAGTCAGTCACTGGGGCCCCTTTGTGGCATCAGTTGTTCTAGGCCAGGAGGGCCCAGAATCAGGAACTCCGCGTGGCGCGCGACCCCAGGCCAGGTGGGCCATAGTGATGGGGCCCGCGGTGTGCGCACACCCTAATGGTGGATGCCGCACCTGGAACCAGGAACCCGCAAAGAACCCAGAACAATGGCTTCCGCCACAGAAATACCCCCTCCCAGCATGCACAGCGAGGCTCAACTCCTCTCATTGGCTGCTGGGAAGAAGCGGCTCCGCCTGGATCCCCTCTGGCGCCACCTGGCGCCCAGAGATGAAACCGTATCTCTGGACACAGACTGACCCACAGAACAACCCAGATTTGGCGACAGTCGAATTTAACACAATCAAGAATGAGAGCAACTTACCTCTCTCATTCTTCTCCCACTAACTTTAGCATACTGCCCTTACTACAAGTAAAGGGGGCGCTACAATTTTATATATATATATATATATATATATATATATATATATATATATATATATATATATATATATATATATAATATATATATTGAGTGAGTGAGTGAGTGAGTGAGTGAGTGAGTGAGAAACGTATATAGTGCAACACATGCGAACTGAATCACCTCTGGGTGCTGAATCGATCGATTCCATGCGTAGAGCCCCCATTGACCTCAGAAGAGATGGGTTTTAATCTTTCTCCTGAAGGCCAATTGGTTCACCTCCAACCGAATGGTGGTTGGTAGATTGTTCCACAGGCGAGGTCCCTGGACTGCAAATCTTCGATCTCCTTTGGACTTGTACCTGGCTTTGGGTATCTGGACTAGATTTTGATTGGTGGATCCTTTATTGTTATATTTGCCCCAGCAACACGGAGACTATTACACACATATTACAAACATTATAGGAATTATACATTATTCTTTATTAATGTTGAGATGTTTGCAAAGTGATTTTTTTTCTATAAATCGACCCCTTAATGTAATTTTAAGCTTTAAGAAATATTGTGCTTTTGCAAATATCAGACTCAATACAAGTTTTACTTCATTCTATATTGTATGTTTTTAATTTTACATAGTAGGAAGGAGATTCAAGAGCAAGGCAATGCAGGGTTTGCCCTGAAACCCTTGCTGTTTGTGGTTCATGGATTGAGTAAACTAAATGGCCAGATTTGATCATATTCATTAGACTGAACCTCTTGCTATTCATACTACCTCCATTAAATTACAAAGTCCCCCATGCATCCATCATTGGTTGCTAGGATGCAGGTGGCTTTGCATTCTAACAACCAAGGATCCTGCTGTCTTGTTTTAAACTGTAGGCATCCTGGGTGACATCATTGCCTAAATATAGTCAATACCATGTACAATTATGAACAGAGGGCCAAATTCTCAAAAGAGATACGCAGACTTAACTCAAGTTTTCTAAATTTACACGGCACGTATATTTGCGCACGATCTTCAAAACGAGTTAAGCCTAGATTTCCGTATTTTCAGCCGTACCTAAATTAGTTACACCTGCGCATCCCCGGGCGCAAATTACGCTAGTCTCACCGCTGTTTTTGATAGGCAAAGATGCAAATGAGGGAGTTAGGGCGATTCTCAAAATTAAGTGTGTGCGCCGTATTTTCCGCCCTGTGCGCACCTGTTAGTTTCCCTGACTAAATTTCCACATTATAAAACCAGCCCTAATTTTACACATGCTGTGGAAGGGTTTGCTGTAGGTAGTGACTAGAGCTTAGAGCTATAGTTGAGAAGGATCTTTGTTTAAAAATGCCAGGGGCATCTATGATTCTGACGGCACTTGCCGCCTTACAGGCACAAAGGAGGAGGAGGGCACAGAGGAGGAGGATGAGGGCACAGGCGAGAGTTTATCGGCCACGGCGTGATCTTTTCCAAATGCCAGATTATGAGGTGTATGGCAACTACAGGTTTGATAGGGAAGCCATCCTGGAGATCACCCAACTACTTCAGGAGGATCTTATCACCCCAACCAGACGCTCCCATGCCCTGACACCTCTACATAAAGTGATGGCAACCCTCCATTTTTTATCCAGTGGCTCATTCCAGCGTGCATCTGGAGGTCTGGCTGGGATAGTGCAGTCGACAATGAGCCGATGTGTCCATCAGGTGGTCCCTGCCATACTGCGGCGCATGACCAATCAATTTGTGATGCCCACCCAGGAGGAGCAGCGTCTGCAAGCCATGACAGACTTCTACAGCATTGCTGGCTTCCCAAGGACCATCGGGGCGATAGACTGCACCCATGTGGCACTACAGCCCCCCCATGAAACTGAACACCTGTTCAGAAACAGGAAAGGCTGGCATTCGATCAACATTTAGATGATTGTAGATGCCCATGGCCTCATCTGGCACGTTTGTGCCAAGTTTCCAGGGTCGTGCCACGACAGTTACATTCTACGGCAGACCAAGATCTACCAAGACTTGGAGCAGAATGTGTATGGAGACAGCTGGCTGATTGGTGAGTGACATTGGTGTCAGGTATGCCCCCCCCATGATGCAGACATCACAAGGGGCACATGCATGACTAATATCCTCCTGTCTTTTCCCTTACAGGTGACTCTGGATATGCGTTGGGACCCCACCTGATGACTCCCTTTAGGAACCCCCAAACACCAGGAGAACGGAAATTCAACGAGGTGCACATCCAGACCCGGGCAATAGTAGAGCGGACATTTGGCCTTCTCAAGTAGTGTTGCTCACGAATATTTGCATTGCGAATATTCGGCTCGAATATAGCATATTCGAGTAATCGCGCTATATTTCGAATTTCGCGGTGAATATTCGCAATTCCGAATATTCGATTTTTTCCAATTTTATTTTTAGAACAGATCACATCCTAGATATCTCCATCGACGTCTAAAAGCATTGCTGGTATGATTAGAGACCTTGGGCCGAGTAGCTGAAGCGTTCCATGTATTTTGCCGAAAAATCGCAATGCGATTATTCGGCAATCGCAATATCGCGCGATTATTTTCTTCGCCCCTATCTTCCGCATCAGAGCGATTTGTTCAGTTTCATTTTTAAAACAGATCACATCCTAGATATCTCCATTGACGTCTAAAAGCATTGCTGGTATGATTAGAGACCTTGGGCCGAGTAGCTGAAGCGATCATTGTATATTGCTGAAAAATCGCAATGCGATTTTTCGGCAATCGCAATATCGCGCGATTATTTTCTTCGCCCCTATCTTCCGCATCAGAGCGATTTTTACAGTTTCATTTTTAAAACAGATCACATCCTAGTGATCTCCATAGACGTCTAAAAGCATTGCTGGTATGATTAGAGACCTTGGGCCGAGTAGCTGAAGCGATCATTTTATATTGCCGAATATTCGCAATGCGAATATTCGGCAATAGGAATATTGCGCGATTATTTTCTCCGCCCTTCATTTGCATCAGAGCCAATCAGAGTTCTCCTACCACAGTTGTCATAGGTTTGCAACCAATAGGAACCTGCCTGCACGGACATTATATAAGGTCACTCCCAGCACCATTTCATTGCAGATTCAGAAGGTGGCTAGAGAGTGTGGAGACTGTTTCTGTGTTCCTGTGTCTGTGTTCCTGATTGATCTAGCATCATCAGCATTGTGCTGCATTGCTACTTAGTGATTTCAGTGCATATTTTCCAGTTTATCAACTGCTTTTTTCAAAGCAATAGACCCAAGAGCTTTTTTCAAAGCTAAGTTTTGTGCTGTGTTGTTCAGCTTGTGTTACTGTTTGATCTTGCAGCTTCGCTTTTCAGTGATATTTGCTAGTGATTTCAGTGCACATTTTGCTGAGCTTTTCTAAAAGAGCTTTTCTAAAAGCTAAGTTTTGTGTTGTTCAGGTTAGTTAGATTTCTGTGTAGTAAGTGTACATACTGTTAGTGTACATTTATTTCAGCTAGCTTAGTTTAGTGTGTGTTTAGTGTCTGTGTTTTGTGTTAAAAAAAAAAAAAAATATTAGTTAGTGTTTGTTTAGTGCATTTTTTTTTTTTGCAGGCCTTGTCTTTGGTGTACTAGTTTTATTATAGTTTAGTAGCTGTCTGTGTACGTCTTTGTCTGCGTGCCTGTCTTTTAAAAAAACACAAAAAAACATTTTCCTCACATTCCCCCCCCCCAATAAAGTTTACCCCCCCCACACACATTTACAATTATGAGCGGCATCCGTGGCCGTGGCAGCAGGGGTAGGGGAGTTACTCCCAGTGCTGGGTCGCTGCCAGCACGGGGTACCTCTCGTGCCCCTACTAGTGGTAGAGGATCGGGTGGAAGGGGACTCCGCCTCATGCGGGATTTTTTTCCATCGGGCAGCCGCCCGATATTGCCATCTCAGGCTCAAGTTGTGGTGGACTACATGGGGCACAGCAGTGCCACTGAGTCGTCGGTCCCGACTCCCAGTAGTACCACCATTACACCGGTGCCTGTAGTACCCCCCCCCCCCAGCCCCCAAGAGTCCAGCATCTTACTGTTCAAAAGCGACAGTGAGAGGGATCTCTTGGGGGAGGCCGTGCATCAGGCAGACCTCCAGCTCTGTCCTGATGGTCAGGACCTTTTTGAAGGGATGGATGAGGAGGATGGGATACCTGCTGGCAGTATCCCAGAGACATCCCTTCAAACTGGTGCTGCTGTTTTGGTGCAGGAAACAGCAGCACCTAGTCAGACCCAGGCGTGGGTGAGGGGACAGCGGAGCCAGGCTAGAGGCTCCATGTCAGTTGGTTCCCTCAGACCACAACATCTCAGCCCTTGGTCTGACATCTCTGGGGGCGAAGAGGGTGACCCATCATGGTTGCCATCTGATTCGTCGGCTCACTGCGTCAGTGACGACGGGGAAGGTAGGCACCCTGGAGAAACGGTGCGCCAGGTCACCACCAGGGACACCATCGTCAGGTTCTCCACTGGTGATGGCAGCAGGAGGTGTCAGCAGCAGCAGCAGGCAGCTCCACCTGTGCGCACCGAGTCCCAGCAGGTGCAAGTCAGCGTCACCCCATCTGACAGGAGGGCGGCGCTGAAGTCACCTGTCTGGAACTACTTCACCCTGGTGGCAGACAACCCTACCGTGGCCGTCTGCCGGATCTGTAAAGTGAGGGTGAAGAGAGGGAAGTGTTTGGCTCGGGTGGGTACCACAGCCCTGAACCAGCACCTGAGGATCAACCACTGGGGGGTGTATGACGAGATGAAGCATGGTGGTGGTAGCAGCGCCACCACCACAAGTGAGCAGGGTACAGCAGCCCCTGCCACAGCTTCATCTCTTCCCAGCAGGTCATGCCCCCCCGCTCCCTCTAGTAGAGGTACTGGTACCGGCAGCCAGACCTCTACTTTGACAGCACCCTCCGCGTCTGTGTCCCGCACTGCCGTCCGGCGCCAGGCGTCGATTTCAGACGCCTTTGACCGCACCACTCCCTTCCCCCCTGGAGACCGACGTGTGCGTTCCCTCAATGGGCTCCTGGCAAGGGTTATTGCCCAACATCTGCTGCCCTTCAACATAGTTGACAGCAACCCCTTCAGGCAGATGTTGGAGCTACATCAGCTTCACGGCCCATTGGGTTTCCCTCCGAGGCGCCGGGGAGGGATCGGCGGCAACAGATCTTGTGGTGCCGCCCCGGGGTGTCCAGGGGAGAACTGCTGGTCTCCCTCAAGCCACTGTCTCCGCAGCTGCTGAGCCTCCCAGCAAGCGCCCCCGTAGCTACTCAAGTGTGGGGCACGTGCGCTGTCAGGCCGTGCTCCAGCTTGTTAGTTTAGGGGACCGGAGACACACTGGACAAGAAGTGCTGAAAGCACTTCAGGCTCAGGTCCAGAAGTGGCTGACAACCCGAAGGCTCCAGGCAGGTATGGTTGTCTGCGATAACGGCAGCAACCTACTCGCCGCCCTCAGTGCTGGCAGTCTGACCCACGTGCCCTGTCTGGCACATGTCCTCAACCTGGTGGTGCAGAAGTTCCTGCGCACTTATCCCGGGTTGAGTGACATTGTGCCAAAGGTGCGTAGGATTGCCAGCCACTTCAGGCGCTCCCCAACCGCTACCGCGTCCCTGTCCGAGTTGCAGCGGATCAACAGGCTGCCCCTTCACAGGCTGATTGTGGACAGTGTGACGCGGTGGAACTCCACCCTCCACATGCTGAAGAGGTTGTGTGAGCAGCGAAGGGCGGTGATGGAGTACCTGATGGACCTAGGCACTGAGAGGACTTCACTACAACTCCCTTTCATCACCTGTGCGGAGTGGGGGCAGATACAGCAGGTCTGCCAAGTGTTGTCCTCCTTCGAGCAGGCGACCAAGATGGTCAGCAGTGAGCATGTCGGCCTCAATAACAT
Organism: Rana temporaria; assembly: GCF_905171775.1. NCBI lineage: Eukaryota > Metazoa > Chordata > Amphibia > Anura > Ranidae > Rana > Rana temporaria. The sequence continues at coordinate 228,656,555 of NC_053493.1, forward strand.
GCTCCCAATAGTGTTCATGCTGGAGAGGACACTAGATCGCCTGCTCGAAGCTGGGGAGAGTGCCTTGGTGGAGCAGGAGGAGGCAGCAATGCTCCACCGAGATCAGGGCCAGGACGAGGAGGAGGAGGATGAGGAGGTGGTTGCTGGTGTCGTCCCGGAGTCAGGGCCTGGTCAGGAGGGAGAGCCGGTGTTGGGGGCACCGATAGTCCGGGGGTTGGGCATCTCTGAGCGTGACCAGCAGCGCCTCAGGGATGAAGAGTCGGACCTCATTGACCTGGGCAGCAGTGAGGAGTCACAGCGGGCTGTGCTCTTCCCCATGGCTGCCCACATTCTGAGATGCCTCAGGAGGGACCCCCGGGTTAAGACCATCAAGGCGAGGGATGATTTCTGGATGGCCACCCTTTTGGATCCCAGGTGCAAGGGGAAACTGGAGCATTTCATCCCAGCCAGCCGGAGGCAGCGCCGGAGGCATGAACTGCAGGCAGGCATTGTCAGCCGGTTGGAGCAGGCAACTCCCCGGCCTCCAGTTGTCCCCCCTCATCTCACCCAGCAGGTGGCTGCACCCAGCAGCAGCCGAGCAGGGGACCTAATGGATGAGATGAGGATGTTCTTCCAATCGGAGCGACCCAGTACCAGCACCAGCAGCAGCAGTCACCACCAGCGGCTGGCCCACATGGTGGCAGACTACATGGCGTCCGTCGGTGCTTCTGACAGTATGAGCACCGACGACCCCATGGAGTACTGGGTTGCCAGATTGGACACCTGCCGAGAGCTCGCTCAGTATGCGCTGGAGTTATTGTCTTGCCCCCCCTCCAGCGTACTATCTGAGCGGACATTCAGCGCGGCAGGTGGGGTGGTCACGGACAAGAGGACCCATCTGTCCACAGGCTCCGTGGACAGACTCACATTCATAAAGATGAATGAGTCCTGGATCGGCGGTGACTTTCTGGCACCCGTCGTCGGTTCAGGGCGCTGAAGGGTCCCTTGTCATGCATTCCCTGATGGAGCCCCGGACCTGATGTATTTACAGTGCTGAATATAACTATTTGAACACCTGAGAAAATCAATGTTAATATTTGGTACAGTAGGCTTTCTTTGCAATTACAGCGGTCAAACCTTTGTTGTAGTTTTTCACCAGCTTTGCACACACTGGAGGAGGGATTTTGGCCCACTCCTCCACACAGATCTTCTCTACATCAGTCAGGTTTCTGGCCTCTCGCTGAGAAACACGGAGTTTGAGCTCCCTCCAAAGATTCTCTATTGGGTTTAGGTCTGGAGACTGGCTAGGCCACGCCAGAACTTTGATATGCTCCTTACAGAGCCACTCCTTGGTTATCCTGGCTGTGTGCTTTGGGTCATTGTCATGTTGGAAGACCCAGCCTCGACCCATCTTCAAAGCTCTAATTCAGGGAAGGAGGTTGTTCTCGCAATACATGGCCCCGGTCATCCTCTCCTTGATACAGTGCAGTCACCCTGTCCCATGTGCAGAAAACCACCCCCAAAGCATTATGCTACCACCCCCATGCTTCACAGTAGGGATGGCGTTCTTGGCATTGTACTCATCATTCTTCTTCCTCCGAACACGGTTAGTGGAATTATGACCAAAAAGTTATATTATGGTCTCATCTGACCACATGACTTTCTCCCATGACTCCTCTGGATCAGTCAAGAAAACTATGTCAGAAGTAATTTCACACTCTATATACTCCTATTACCACTGCTGTTCATCATGGCACCTCCTGCCCAAGTGATATGACTCTGTATCTACTACTACTACTACTGCTGCTGCTGCTCAGTCAAGACACCTATGTCAAAAGTTATTTCCCACTCTATATACTCCTATTACCACTGCTGTTCATCATGGCACCTCCTGCCCAAGTGATATGACTCTGTATCTACTACTACTACTACTGCTGCTGCTGCTCAGTCAAGACAACTATGTCAAAAGTAATGTCACACTCTATATACTACTATTACCACTGCTGTTCATCATGGCACCTTCTGGCCAAGTGATATGACTCTGTATCTACTACTACTACTACTGCTGCTGCTGCTCAGTCAAGACAACTATGTCAAAAGTAATTTCACACTCTATATACTACTATTACCACTGCTGTTCATCATGGCACCTCCTGGCCAAGTGATATGACTCTGTATCTACTACTACTACTACTACTGCTGCTGCTGCTCAGTCAAGACAACTATGTCAAAAGTAATTTCACACTCTATATACTCCTATTACCACTGCTGTTCATCATGGCACCTCCTGCCCAAGTGATATGACTCTGTATCTACTACTACTACTACTACTGCTGCTGCTGCTCAGTCAAGACACCTATGTCAGAAGTTATTTCCCACTCTATATACTCCTATTACCACTGCTGTTCATCATGGCACCTCCTGCCCAAGTGATATGACTCTGTATCTACTACTACTACTACTGCTGCTGCTGCTGCTCAGTCAAGACACCTATGTCAAAAGTTATTTCCCACTCTATATACTCCTATTACCACTGCTGTTCATCATGGCACCTCCTGCCCAAGTGATATGACTCTGTATCTACTACTACTACTACTGCTGCTGCTGCTCAGTCAAGACAACTATGTCAAAAGTAATTTCACACTCTATATACTACTATTACCACTGCTGTTCATCATGGCACCTCCTGGCCAAGTGATATGACTCTGTGTCTACTACTACTACTACTACTGCTGCTGCTGCTCAGTCAAGACAACTATGTCAAAAGTAATTTCACACTCTATATACTACTATTACCACTGCTGTTCATCATGGCACCTCCTGGCCAAGTGATATGACTCTGTATCTACTACTACTATAACTGATGCTGCTGCTCAGTCAAGACAACTATGTCAAAAGTAATTTCACACTCTATATACTACTATTACCACTGCTGTTCATCATGGCACCTCCTGGCCAAGTGATATGACTCTGTATCTACTACTACTACTGCTGCTGCTGCTGCTCAGTCAAGACAACTATGTCAAAAGTAATTTCCCACTCTATATACTACTATTACCACTGCTGTTCATCATGGCACCTCCTGGCCAAGTGATATGACTCTGTATCTACTACTACTACTGCTGCTGCTGCTGCTCAGTCAAGACAACTATGGCAAAAGTAATTTCACACTCTATATACTACTATTACCACTGCTGTTCATCATGGCACCTCCTGGCCAAGTGATATGACTCTGTATCTACTACTACTACTGCTGCTGCTGCTGCTCAGTCAAGACAACTATGTCAAAAGTAATTTCCCACTCTATATACTCCTATTCCCACTGCTGTTCATCATGGCACCTCCTGCCCAAGTGATATGACTCTGTATCTACTACTACTACTAATACTACTACCGCTGCTGCTGCTGCTGCTCAGTCAAGACACCTATGTCAGAAGTTATTTCCCACTCTATATACTCCTATTACCACTGCTGTTCATCATGGCACCTCCTGCCCAAGTGATATGACTCTGTATCTACTACTACTACTACTACTACTGCTGCTGCTGCTGCTGCTGCTCAGTCAAGACACCTATGTCAGAAGTTATTTCCCACTCTATATACTCCTATTACCACTGCTGTTCATCATGGAACCTTCTGCCCAAGTGATATGACTCTGTATCTACTACTACTACTGCTGCTGCTGCTGCTCAGTCAAGACAACTATATCAAAAGTAATTTCCCACTCTATATACTCCTATTACCACTGCTGTTCATCATGGCACCTCCTGCCCAAGTGATATGACTCTGTATCTACTACTACTACTACTGCTGCTGCTCAGTCAAGACACCTATATCAAAAGTTATTTCCCACTCTATATACTCCTATTACCACTGCTGTTCATCATGGCACCTCCTGCCCAAGTGATATGACTCTGTATCTACTACTACTACTACTACTACTACTACTACTACTACTACTGCTGCTGCTGCTGCTCAGTCAAGACACCTATGTCAGAAGTTATTTCCCACTCTATATACTCCTATTACCACTGCTGTTCATCATGGCACCTCCTGCCCAAGTTATATGACTCTGTATCTACTACTACTACTACTGCTGCTGCTGTTGCTCAGTCAAGACACCTATGTCAAAAGTTATTTCCCACTCTATATACTAATATTACCACTGCTGTTCATCATGGCACCTCCTGCCCAAGTGATATGACTCTGTATCTACTACTACTACTACTGCTGCTGCTGCTGCTCAGTCAAGACAACTATATCAAAAGTAATTTCCCACTCTATATACTCATATTACCACTGCTGTTCATCATGGCACCTCCTGCCCAAGTGATATGAATCTGTATCTACTACTACTACTACTACTACTACTGCTGCTGCTGCTGCTGCTCAGTCAAGACACCTATGTCAGAAGTTATTTCCCACTCTATATACTCCTATTACCACTGCTGTTCATCATGGCACCTCCTGCCCAAGTGATATGACTCTGTATCTACTACTACTACTACTGCTGCTGCTGCTGCTCAGTCAAGACACCTATGTCAAAAGTTATTTCCCACTCTATATACTCCTATTACCACTGCTGTTCATCATGGCACCTCCTGCCCAAGTGATATGACTCTGTATCTACTACTACTACTACTACTACTACTGCTGCTCAGTCAAGACACGTATGTCAAAAAAAATTCCCACTCTATATACTCCTATTACCACTGCTGTTCATCATGGCACCTCCTGCCCAAGTGATATGATTCTGTATCTACTACTACTACTAATACTGCTGCTGCTCAGTCAAGACACCTATGTCAAAAGTTATTTCCCACTCTATATACTCCTTATAACCACTGCTGTTCATCATGGCACCTCCTGCCCAAGTGATATGACTCTGTATCTACTACTACTACTGCTGCTGCTGCTGCTCAGTCAAGACACCTATGTAAAAAGTTATTTCCCACTCTATATACTCCTATTACCACTGCTATTCACTGATACCACTGATAGTTAATTTATCCCTTAACTACCCCCATTTGTGAGGGTCTGGGTTTTTCTTTAAAGTCCCATGCAAATCAATGGGAAATGTATGTTCCCACATAACTTCTGTACGCCTAGAGATATTTCAATAATACCTGCTATACATATTACTTATATGCCAAATAAAAATATATAACAGTTAAATTAACCCTTACCAACACCCTTATATAAAAGATGGGTATATTTATATTACTATGATTTTCCTCCCCAAAAGGTTAAGATAGGAAGACCGGGCAACGCCGGGTATTCAGCTAGTAATAGTATAAAATGTTTTCGGTTATTATTAAGCTAGATGTGTTGATGTTGATGTTGATGTTGATGTGTTAGATGTGAAGTTAGATGTGTTTAAAAAACTAACAATCTCAATAAGAAATGAAACCTTTGCAAAATATAACATTTTTTATTAAAACAAAAACAAAAAAATTAAGACATGAACTTCTGAAGCTCTGCCACCTCATCGATGGTTTTCGCCAGTTGTTGCGCCAGCTGCTGATTTTGGCGGGTAAAAAAAAGAATCTGCTGCTCATTTGACAGTATTCTCTGCGTCATATTTTTCATGGCAGATTGTTTCCTCTTGAGCTTTTGTATAACTGTTAGGATATAAGAAAAAAACATTTGGATTTCAAAGACCGTTACGAAAGATTATTTTCAGCCCTAAAAATAATAAAGTCGGACTTAAGAGACTCTATGAAAGAGGATCTGGCAGAGGCAATTCTCTTCCTTAGAACTCTACATTGCATTTATGTGCATTTGCTAAGCCTAGAACTACATTTCAAGATTAATATAAACCATTTCTAGGTTTTTCAGATTTTGTTTTTGGTTCATTATAGATAAGCTTTGTTTTTGTTCTAAAACAACCAAATAATGTGGTCTGTATTTTTGAACTGGTAAATATCCTGTTCCTGATGTTTATGCCTGCTGCTACTATCCAGTCACTTGATTGTTTTCATTGTGTTTGTCTTTTGCTTAAACTGTGCAATACAGTAGACTGTTGGCTTCCCAGCCAGTAGTCCTGTGGTAGGTTGCGTTTCTTTCCCTCAAGGAATCTATAAAATACATTTGCATATTAATACAGAGGAGTCGGAGTCGGGGAGTCGGGGAGTCGGAGTCTGAAGTACATATAACTGAGGAGTCGGAGTCGGAACATTTATCTACCGACTCCACAGCCCTGCTTTAAATGCTGTCCATTTTTAGAGCTACATTTTATTGTTGAAATTTTATTAATCTCTGTGCACATATTTACCCTCCTGATTGATGGTAAAATTAACCGTCTCATCCTGCTCCTCTTCCTCGTCACTCACTACTCCACCAGAAGTTTTGGGGGGGGGTGCAGCTCCTCCTCTTGCTCCTCCACAGGAGCTGGGGGTGGTGATGTGGATGGCCCTGGCTGCTCCTCCTCATCCCTCTCCTCCTCTTCCACATCCTCCTCCTGCTCCTCCTCTGCGGCCTGTCGCCTTGTGCGCTTGGGGCGCACAGCTGGTAGAGAAGCTCCTATAAAACACAATGTTCATATATGTTAAAATGTTTTCTAATGACGTATGCAAATTCCGTGTACTCTGCTGTATTGTATATGAATACAAATTAATTTATATAGACAGTTAACAAATGGGACAATGTTATATTAAAGGGTCTTGTGGGTACTACAGGGGACTGAGCGTGAGCTGGGCTGCCACCATGGTAAAATGAGCTGTTTTTGTCTCCTTTGTTTTGTTCAGACGATCTCATGTTAAAAAAAGGGCCTGATGGAGTACACGGGATTACTATAACAACCCCACGCCTAACACAGGAATTTAGTGGGAATCTATATATATATAAAACTCAACGTGTGTGTGCATGTATGTATGTATGTTCCAGCATCACGTCCAAACGGCTAAAGATATTTACATGAAACTTGGCACACAGGTTACTTATATGTCAGCCACAAACATAGGATAGGTGGTTTAACCCTTACCCACCCCCATTTGCCTTGGTCGGGGTTTTTCTTTAAAGTCCCATTTAACTCTATGGGAAATACATGTTACTTCATAACAGCTGTAGATATTTCGATAACACTTGGTCACATGTTACCTATACGTCCACTTAAAGTATAGGATCGTTAATTTATCCCTTAACTACCCCCATTGGTGAGGGTCGGGGTTTTTGTTTAAAGTCCCATGCAAAGCAATGGGAAAAGTATGTTCCCACATAACTTCTGTGTTCCTGTCTGCTGTCCCATGTCTTTTTCCAACAGTACTATGAATACCTTGGCTGGTGGTGATATATGTTACAACAACATGGCATCTTGGTTAACAACATCTGACCTTACATTAATTACATATGACCTTACATAACTGTCACCAAAGGAGCTGCGGTGGCTCAACGCGATTGCCACTGCGCTGACAAGCCATTCACCTCTGCAGCTAGGGGTTCGGATCCCGCTCTCGGCTACATGTGAATTGAGTTTGGTGGTCTCAGCCCGGCCCCCGGTGGGTGTGCTATGCGAGGTAAGCCTGCGCTTAGTACGCCCAACTCCCTCCCACAAAAACCACCACACTTACACACGCACTCGAAATTGGGTTAACATGCACGCACTCTGACCACGCGGTCTCTAAAAAGAGAGGGGAAGGACTAACGGGGCTGGTTGAGCGGGCAAATCCTCTCACTCCCTTATAGGGAGTCCCTCTGCCCCGTTGGGCTTCGAAGCGGAGCAGGTAGGATGGTCTGTGTGGGAGGACCCCCTCACACCCGCCATTGCCACCCGGGGCATGGAGAAAGGTGGCAGATTGCCTCTGGGGGAGGCCTGCCTACTCCCAACTCCTGCAGTCCGGCTCCTCTCTCGAGTTCACGCACAAAATACACTTTGGAAAAATAACACATAACTGTCACCAATAACTTACCTGGATGATATTTATTCCGGATATGCCTGACACGGTCCATGTTGCGCCTCTTCAAATCGGACAATTTTTTCACGATCGCCAGGCAATTGTGTTGGCCGCCTAATTCCTCCATTAGGGCGCTGACAACGGCCTTTTTCTCAGGCTGCCTGCGGAGCTGATCATAGCCCTTTTCTAGGAACCTCTGCAAGATGAAGAACAAAGTATATTGTAATACTTTTGTTTAAAGCCTTATGGATATATGACGTAAATGTATGGTATTCAACAATTGGAAGCATTCTCGCCTTATTAATCAATGACAGGGGTAACATGACAGATTTTATATCCTGCCATTTCGGTCGCCACCTTTTTTGCATAAATATAGCAGCCATTATCATTTGCATAATTATGTATATATGATTAACAACACAGGATACACGTATAGGGGAGATATGCGTTGCTATTCATCTGACCGCTATAATTATTTTTGGACACTGATAATGGGCCTGTACAATAGATTATTTTTTTTCATCCCTATCTTTATATAGGAACAATAATATGTTTGTTTCTTTTGACTTTTTGATGAATTAATTTTAAATAAATAATGGAGTTGATGTTATTTAACAACTACAACTACCAGCATGCTCTGATACACCATGTAGCTCACCGTCACCAGCTGTACAACAATTATACTTTAACTCCCAGCATGCCTGGACAGTTAATGGCTGTCCGGTAATAACGGGGAGTTTTTTTGCAACAGCTGTAGGCTCCGTTTAGGAAACAGTGCCGTACAAGATGTTTTCTTTTAATGTGGAGGTGAGGGTGGCTATGTAGGGGTATGTGTATATGTTTTGTTTTTTCATTTATATTTAGTGTGGTGTAGTGTTTTTAAGGTACAGTCAGAGGGGCATGGGGTTCACAGTAGTTTCCCGCTGAGGGTTTGAGCTGCAGCGCCAAATTTGCTTCAGCTAGAAGCACACTGTAAGCCACAGCCCATGTGAATGTACCCTGTACATTCACATTGGGGGAGAGGGGGGGGGGTAATTGCAGCCAGTTGCATGCAGGGAGTTGTAGTTTTGCAACAGCTGGAGGCAGAATTATTTCACATTGGTCACTTTCCTCACTCTCCCATCTTCCTTTTCCCCACTTTCTTTTATTATTTTTCCCCGTGTTCTGTTTTGTTTGTCACTCTTTTTGTTTTGGTGCTTGCACTTTATGTGTGGTGAGTAGGGTGCTGGTTCTCGGGCCGGTCTCTGAAAGTCTTGGGAGTTGGTAGACTCGGCCTTCTGGTTAGGTTCACCGGCTCTCATGGGGTCTCCCTTCGGGGGAGCCTCACCGAGGAGGGTTCTGTTTTGGCAGTCCCTCCGAGGATGTTGGGTCCTTGTGGCTTCGGCTGCTTGGACCAAGATGGGTCCATATGGCTTCGGCTGTATGGACCACAGTAACTCTTTTCCCTCTCAGGAGCCTAACGCCCCGGGGGATCAGAGACGGGACCTTTTCGGAGGACCACTGACGTATGCACCCGTCGCAGTTTTTTGTGATGTCACTCTTTAGGTGTGTGCACATTTTTCCCTGCACCGGGTGGAGTTTTTGGGTTGTGTTTTGCACGCCACAGCCTTTTCAACAGAAAAAAAAACAGCTGGAGGCAGAATGGTTGCAAAACACTACGGGTTTGTTACCTAACTCAGGGTTTCAAGACCAGTCCACCTCCAGCTGTTGCAAAACAACTACTCCCATCAGCCACGGTCTGTCAGTGCATGCTAAGAATTTTACTTTTGCTGCATCTAGGGTGCCACAGTTTAGAGACCCGTGCATAAAGGCCTGAAAAATGTGGGCCTGCAGAACTTACAATACTAGAAGTGCCAGCATTCCCAGGCATGCTGGAAGTTGTAGTTCTGCAACATCTAAAGGGCAATATGTATTCGAACGTCCTTGGGCCTTGAGGACCCTGAAGTCAGGACGTTCGCATACGTCCTATGTCCAAAACATGTTAAATTCATTATGCTAAATAACAAGGAAAGTGCCTAAATACACATTTACCAACCAGGGTGTCTGCAGCTGTCCAGGCATGCTGGGAGTTGTAGTTTTGTAACAACAGGAGACACATTGTTTGGGAAATACTAATATCTGATCTTATATACTAACTTTTAAACTAGACTAAAATGCAGTTAAAGATAATGAAATAACAGTGGTCAAAATACTTACACAAATCAGCATCTTATCCTCAGAGAGTGTGAAATTGCTTCCAACCATTCTGCTAATCTGCTATTGCGATGCGATCACAAAGTTGGAAACTGGCAAGGGTCCAGGAAATGGTCGCGTGTTGGGCGCGTGTTGTTCGCGCGATTGCGCATGCGCGATCGAAAATTCGCAATATATATCGCAATCGCAATATTTTTTTTGCTAAAATATCACAAATATTCGATTTCAGAGTGCTCCTACAGCAGTTTTCGAAATATCTGCAATCAATTTCGCATTCGCATTTTGTGAAATTGCGCTAAAATATCTCGAATATTCGATTTCAGAATGAGCCAATCAAAGCGCTCCTACAGCATTTGGGGAAATTCCGCAATAATTATCGCATTCGCAATATTGCGAAATTTCGATAAAATATAACGAATATTCTGAGCCAATCAGAGTGCTCCTACAGCATTTGTTAAAATTGCGCAATAAATATCGCATTCGCTTTTTGCGAAATTTCGATAAAATATCACGAATATTCTGAGCCAATCAGAGTGCTCCTACGGCATTTGTCGAAATTGCGCAATAAATATCGCATTCGCATTTTGCGAAATTTCGATAAAATATCACAAATATTCTGAGCCAATCAGAGTGCTCCTACAGCATTTGTCGAAATTGCGCAATAAATATCGCATTCGCATTTTGCGAAATTTCGATAAAATATCACAAATATTCTGAGCCAATCAGAGTGCTCCTACAGCATTTGTCGAAATTGCGCAATAAATATCGCATTCGCATTTTGCGAAATTTCGAAAAAATATCAAGAATATTCTGAGCCAATCACAGTGCTTCTGTCGGAAAAAAAATCGCAATTATTTTCGCATTCGCAATAGCGAAAAATCGCAATCATTTCATTTCGATAAAATATCACGAATATTCGAATTTAGCGAATATATCTCGAATATTCGAATATATATTCGAGATATATCGCTTAATCGAATATGGCGTATTCTGCTCAACACTATTCTCAAGTCCAGATTCAGATGCCTTGACAAGACTGGGGGTACACTCTTGTATTCCCCAGACTTTGTCTGTCAAATTATTGGGGCATGTTGCATCCTCCATAATTTTGCTCTGAGAAGGGGCCTGCATGTTGAGTTATGTCCTGACCTAACCCCCCACCCAGGCAATCCCCCCCCCCCAAACCCCTCTACCCGGTCTGCTGAGGGCCAGGTAATAAGGAGACAACTGGCTGAAGGCATCTTTGCCCAGTAAATGGACCCTAATTATCTATATTTTTTTGCTTTGCCCAGAAAAAATCACAGAGATTATGTGACCTTTAAATATTTTCTTTGTACATAAAATATAATAATACATTACTTATATGACAATGAGAATGTTTTTTTTGGTACAAAACGCACATTAATTATCTCACAATGAGAATGCATGAATGCACAACACTGTGTTCCCTAGCACAGACACATCACATGCACATCGAATTGGATTAGATCCAAGTACCCCCCCCCCCCTTTGGTACTTGGGAGCAGTAACGCCCCGCCACGGCTCCAATTATGTCACTGTGCATTCATACACCATTCAGGAACCTAGGATGACTTCTCCCTGGTCCTGGGGATCCCTACTCCACCAAAACTGAGGGTGACACCCTTATGTTTTCAGGAATGCCACCCCCCCCACATTCACACATCATTCACACACATAAACCAAATCATAAGTACAGTATAAAAAAAAAAAAAAAAAAATCAAAAGTACCCCTGCAACTTAAGGATGTTGCCGAGTGCTCCTTCTGGGCTGGCCACGGGCACGGGCACGGCCACGGGGACGGCCACGGCCGACTGGGGGATCTTCACGGGGGGGGGGTCTGTGCAGGGGAGGGAGTATTTTCATGGGGGGGGTCTGTGCAGGGGAGGGAGTATTTTCATGGGGGGGGCTGTGCAGGGGAGGGAGTATTTTCATGGGGGGGGTCTGTGCAGGGGAAGAAGGAGCCTCCCCTGGTGTCTGTCCTCCTGCTGGCCTTCCCTCCAAGGCAACGGCTATCCTTGTCAGACAGGAAGTAATGTCAGCCGTATTAGCCTGGCCAGCCCGGGTATTGGCCTGCACAGCCCGGGTATTGGCCTGCACAGCCTGGGTGAGGGCAGTCACCTCCTGGGCCACGCCTGTTGTTGCGTTTTTCAGGTCCCACAAACACGTGATGACCCCCACTTAGTTGGTGGCCACGTCACCCAGTGACTCCCTCATTGCACCCAGGCTGTGCTCCACCTTGGTCATTGATTTTTTGATTTCAGCCAGACTGCGGGTCTGCCGGGCATTGTCCCTCAACAGACTGACCGGCAGATGCACAAACCCCCCCCTGGTTTCCGGGGTCGGCCTCCTACTTGCCCCTGAGGCTTGTGGCCTTGGAGGAGGGGTTGGAGTGACCCATGGGTGCTGCTGCATGTTGGAGGAGGGTTGGGAGGGGCCACCCATGATGGTGGCCTGACTGCTGGGCGCCTCTGGGGTTCCCTCAGGGGATGACTCAAAGGTCATATCTTGGCCCATCATGATTTGCTGCCCAATCTCAATATTGTCATCTTCCTCCCCCTCATCCCCCTCCCACTCAACATCCAAATTAGGGGAGTTGTGGGCACTCCCCTCCCATGGCGAATCCTGCCCTTCTTGGGACTCTGCATCAGCCTGTCTTGGGGGTGGTGCAGCAGCCTGCCCTGATGGGCCAGCAACCTCCTGCCCTGATGGGCCAGCAACCTCCTGACCTGATGGGGCTGCCACCTCCTGACCTGATGGGGCTGCCACCTCCTGACCTGATGGGGCTGCCACCTCCTGGGCTGATGGGGCTGCCACCTCCTGGGCTGATGGGGCTGCCACCTCCTGGGCTGATGGGGCTGCAACCTCCTGGCCATCTGGGGAGGACACAAAACAATCACAGGTTGGTGGATCCACACACTTGGCACATCTTCCCTTCCCCCACCCACACATGCTAATCACCAGATAGAAATTCAAAAAAATTACCTGTCCTCATAAGAGGATCAGAGTCAAAGCCAGGCAGGCCCACCACCTGCTGTGGGTGGAAACACTGGGCCACTGCCCATTCCTCCTCACTCATCCTGACTGGGCAGGGTCCCCCTCCTCCAGTGCCCCTGGTATGGGCATGCAGCGTTGCCAGCTTGTTCCGGGACACGCTCCTCAAGTCATTGATCTTTTTTTGAACTCCAGCAATGGTCCTGGTCTCCCCCCCCCGCCGCATTGATCCGATCGGTGATATTTTTAAGGATCTCCTTCCTCCTGGCCGGGGTGGTGTTGTGGCTCTCAGGGCCATGGAGAAATCGCCCATATTTAATGACGCCCTGAGCAAGTATATGCTTCTCTGCCACTGTAAAATTTAGCTTCCTGCGCTTGGGAGCCATGACAGACAACACCCAGCAACAGGGAACTCACCCAAAAAAACAAACAACAATACACACACACAACAAAGAAAATAAAAACAAGCAAAAAAAAAAAACAGACAGCTACTATAAATTCAAAAACAAACAGGCAAAAAAGCGAAACAAAAAACAATCACACACCAAAAAAGACAAACTTATCAAAAACAAACAGGCAAAAAAGGGAAACAAAAAACAATCACACACCAAAAAAGAAACACTTATCAAAAACAAACAGGCAAACAATCAAAACAAAGAACAAATTATCAAAAACAAACACCAACTATACCCTCCAACTCCACAAAAACTTTTCTCACAAACAAATCTTACCAACAAACACTGACAAACGTTCAAAGCAGAAGCAACTTGCTTTAGGAAGGGAACACAGGGAAATACTTTTGCAATAGAAGTGTGTTTGACTGGGGCTATTTAGACACAGGGCGATCCTCAAACTAAGTACGCTTGGCCTTTTACCTATCTCACTGATTGCGATGACCAAAGTTCTGCACATGCGCAGTGAGGTCCAGATTCGTGCGCGCATGCGCAGTACGGCCGGCCCTTCATTTGCATGGGGTCACAGCTCATTACAATGAAGCACACCCACTTCATTCCCACTTGCCATAACCACGCCTTACGCATTAGAACTTAGGTTAAGGATGGCGCAATTTTGTGCGCAAATGCGCTGTGGATACGGTACTTACGACACCAACTTAGGGCGCCGTAACTTAAATGACATAAGTTAGATAATCCTAAATTTGCACAGCTTTTTGAGAATTTGGCCCATAATTTGTAGTCGTGGACTTTGTGTGGACATATAGAAGAGAAACTGAGTACCAAAAAAAAGAACTTCCATTATGTACCATTAACAATCTATCACACATTAAAAATTACCCTCCACAAAAGGGTTCAGAACATGCAAAGATTCAGATTACAATTCACATGTGGACCAGGCCCGTCTTACTGAGCGGGCACCCCTTATCACAGCCCGGGGGCCCCACGTTCACCTGGGGCCCAATCAGGGCCGGACATGTCAAGCAGCTCCTGACCCCCTACCCCCCCCCCCCCAGCTCCCCGCATGGCTCCGGCTCTCTGCTCTGATGTGTTTCCTGTAATCCGCCGCTCTCTGCGCTGATATCATGTTGTCAGTCACAGACAGTGTCACATGTGTCCAGCAAACCCCCCCTCAGGGCGCTCTCTGATGTATGTAAGGCCCTGTACACACGATCGGACAAAACCTATGAAAACGGACTGAAGTTCAGTTTCATTGGTCCAAACCAACCGTGTGTGGGCCCCATCGGTCCGTTATCCTTCGGTCGAAAAATGTATAACTTGCTTTAAAACTGAACCGATGGACGCCTAACCGATCGGTCAAAACCGACAGTTAGTACGCAAAAGCATCGGTTCAAAACCCGCGCATGCTCAGAATCAAGTCGACGCATGCTTGAAAGCATTGAACTTAATTTTTCTCAGCACGTCGTTGTGTTTTATGTCACCGCATTGGACACATGAGACCATCAGTCAGCTTCATTGGTTAACCGATGAGAATCGTCCTTCAGACCGTTCTCATCGGATGGACCGACCGTGTGTACAGGGCCTCAGGTTCTGGTGTTCAGCAATCCCCCTCTCTGCTGTATGCTCTGAGATGTGTTCAGGCATCAGCCCCCCTCTCCCTCTCCGCGGCCGCCTGAAACTGTGACATGTGTTTACAGTCCAGCACCGACGCCGCTCTCTGCTCTCCCTCCGCTCTAGTGTCCATACATGTCCAGCAGCACAGCCCCCCATGCTCTCCTGGCCATGTCACTGGAGCTGAGTATATGGATGCATGTACATCCACCTGTCCCCTCGGGCTTGGGGGACAGGTGGTGGAGCCTGAAAGAGGCACCGACACAGGAGCAGCAGGTAGGTACACAGTACAGCAGAGTTGGTGTGAGCAAGGAACAGGCAGCAATCACAGGGTCACCGTTCATGTTGTCAGAAGTTTGCTGAGTCCAAGACCATCACCTGGTGACACTGGTGTGGTAAGTAAAAACTGTTGCTTTCTTTCTGAGTTAATGAGATTGTATATGTGATGATAATGACATGGAAATTTAAAATGTGTGTGTATATGTACTGTATATTGACTGATCTGACAAATGCCCCCCGAGGCTGCATTAATTGGCACTGGTGAAGCGGCATTGATGGGCACAGGTGAGATGGAATTTGATGGGTGCTGGTGAAGCGGCATTGATGAGGCTGTGGCTGTATTTGATTGGTGAGGCTGTATTTGATCGGTGCTGGTGGGGTTGTATTTGATTGGCGTTGGTAGGCTGCATTTGATGGGCGCTGTTACCTGTCAGGGGTGGAGCCTGGGGGGGTGGGATGGCAAAATGAGGTTTCGCTTAGGGTGTCAAAAATCCTCGCCCCAGCCCTGAGTGGGACAAGGGAGTCGGGCTGAGCGTGCACGGGCATTCCAGCTTGCATCTTTGGTTCCGCCTGCAAGCTGGGCTGTCACCTCTTCTGCTGAGCCTCCCTGAGTGACTGAGCGAGCTAAGGCAGAGGGGGGCGCCGAAGCTCAAGTGCCGACGACAAGCAGGTCTGAAGAGAGTAAACTGTGCTGCCCCTCCCCCTCGAGCCGCCACTGTCAGAAGAGCGCTCTATTTCTTGCCTATCCCCCTCCTCCTGTCAGCAGTGGGAAGAGTGGCTGTGTCTCTGGAAAGAGCAGATGCAGGCTTTTCTCCCCCCAAGGGAGGATCATGGGACATATAGTCCTGAGGACTGACAAGCCCCAGCAATCCTAAAAGGGAAACTGCAGCCCCCAGAATGCCCAGCTGAAAGGGGAGGGAGAGACAGCCAGGATATAGGTGGCAAGTGACACGCTGAATCTGTGACAAGGAACCAGTGGCAAGTGACACAATAAATCTGTTGACAAGATGGGTGGCAAGTGACACGCTGAATCTGGTGATGGGATGGATGGTAAGTGACACGCTGAATCTGGTGACAGGGGACCGGCGGCAAGTGACACACTGAATCTGGTGATAGGTGACAATGGCAAGTGACAGGCTGAATCTGGTGACAGGGGACAGGTGGCAATTTACACGCTGAATTTGGTGACAGGTGACAATGGCAAGTGACACGCTGAATCTGGTGACGGTGACAATTGAATCTGGTAGCAGGGGATGGGTGGCAATTGACACACTGAATCTGGTGACAGGGGACGGGTGGCAATTGACACACTGCATCTGGTGACAGGTGACAATGGCAAGTGACATGCTGAATCTGGAGGCAGGTGATGGTGGCAAGTGACATGCTGAATCTGGAAGCAGGTGACGTGGCAAGTGACACGCTGAATCTGGTGGCAGAGGACAGTAGCAAGTGACACGCTGTAAAGTAGGTGTGTAAATTGGGGCAAGCTTGTAGGGGCCCCATATCATTACTTTGCCCAGGGGCCCATGATGCTATTAAGATGGCCCTGATGTAGACTCAACACATTTCTGGAATTCTTTTTCAGGAGTAAATCTGACAGAATCAGTACATGTTGTCATGGAGGTGCAAATGAGTAAGCCAAGGTAAAGCCATTGCCTCTCAGGTGGACAATTCTGCTATATTCAGCAAACAGCCAATAGTCATAAACGTAAAAAAGGGCCATCTCCCCAATGGGGAGACATCCAGATCCAAAGTGATTATGTCACCATGAAGACAGCATGATAGTCAAAGTAGTCAAGACACCTATATTCCTATTTTCCCTGTATTCTGAATCTCTCAACTGTCTTCAAGTCCATTGCACATAGACACATATTTAGAGTGGAGAGGCTAGTGAGTGACAATGATACATTAAATAAATATATCCAAACAAGAGATACAGGAAACACTTCAGGGTACAGGATATTCACAAACATAACTGAAGCATGAATTCAGAACAAAATAATCTTAGATATAGTGTACAAATATTACTCTCTGTCTTTCACTATTATACACATTCTAGAGAGATGTATTACCTTTTAAGCTTAGAATTGGCATGTCTTAAAGAGGTTGTAAACCTCCATTTTCAAGTTGCACCCATAGGTAAGCCTATAATAAGGCTTACTCATAGGTACAATAAATATCTCCTAAACGTGCACCATTTAGGAGATATTTACTTTGTACAGCACATCAGCACATGCGCTGTCAAGAAACAGACCTCAGTATCCGCAGATGTCTATGCCATGTCTGGCCCCTCCTCCCTCCCCCTGCTGTCTTCTGGGAGACACACAGGTAACATGTGAAGTAGGGAACCAGGAAGTGAAGCAGCAAGGCTTCACTTCCTGATTCCCTTACCAAAGATGTCGGCGGCAGCACCCAAGAGCCGAGGGACAGATCGTCTTTGGGTGCTGACATCGCAGGCACGCTGGACAGGTAAGTGTCCTTATTTTAAAAGTCAGCAGCTGCAGTATTTGTAGCTTCTGACTTAAAAAAAAAGAAAACTTGTTCTGCATATACTGTTGACAGCAGAACTTTTTCAGCCAACATAGACAAAACTACATTGTTTTTCAGCTCTTTAGTGCCGCCCTTTGGGCAACTTCTGCTAATATTGTCTGATATATTGACCCTTAAGATCTGGTATGGATTTTAAGGGGAACCCCGCACCAAAATAAAAAAAAATGGCGTGGGATGCCCCCAAAAATCCATACCAGACCCTTATCCGAGCATGCAACATGGCAGGCCGCAGAAAAAGATTGGGGATCAAGAAAGAACCCCCCCTTCCTGAACCCTACCAGTCCACATGCTGTCCCCATGTTAATGGGTGCAAGGTCCTCATCCCCACAACCCTTGCCCGGTGGTTGTCAGGGTCTGCGGGTGGAGGGCTTATCGAAATCTGGAAGCCCCCTTTAACAAAGGGGACATCCAGATTCCGCCCCCCCCCCATGTAAATTCGTAACGGGGTATATTGTACCCCTTCCATTTCACAAAAGAAAAGTGTAAAACATTTTAAAAAAACACACAGACACAGTTGGGAGAGGTCCTTTATTAAAAATAAATTCAGGAGGGGGCACTCTCTCATCCCCCCTCTTTTCCTGCAGCCTGCTCGGTTTTGTGCTCGGATAAGGGTCTGGTATGGATTTTTGGGGGGACACAACACCATTTTTTTTTTTTCGGTGCAGGGTTCCCTTTAAAATCTATACCAGACCTGAAGGGTCTGGTATGGATTTTTTGCGGAGAACCCCACGCCATATAAAAAAATCTGGCACAGGGTTCCCCTTAATATCCATACCAGACCCAAAGGGCCTGGTAATAGACTGGGGGGGGCTGCCATTTTTTTCAATGACCTGATCTGTATTGCCGCAAGTAGTTTTAAATGACTTTTTTCCTTTAGAAAATAAATTGTGTGCAGGGACAGTTCTAAACATGGGAAACATGCGCTACTTTACAGGCATGTTATACACACACCCCCAGGTACGAAATTGAAAGGAATATTTCACTTTTATTGTTTCACTTTAAGCATTATTAAAATCACTGCTCCTGAAAAAACTGCAGTTTTTTAAAACTTTTTTTGCATTGATACAGTACATGTCCCCTGTCGCAGGACCCAGGTCCCCAAACACTTTAATGACAATAACTTGCATATTAACCTTTAAAATTAGCACTTTTAATTTCTCCCATAGACTTTTAAAGGGTGTTTTCCGCAGCTTTTTGAATTTGCCGCGTACACCCCAAATTGTTCACTATTTGCCAAGCGGGCGAACAGCCAATTTTCGAATCAAACTCATGTTTGACTCGAACATAAAGCTCATCCCTAGTACGAACAGTCGGAACGGCAGTGTATTTGCTGTAAGCTGATACACCCTTTGCAGATTGTTGCTAACTGGCTGTCTTGTAAAGGAATGTGATTTCAGCCCTGCGGAGGAGGAGCAGTATAGAGTGCTGTAATGGGAAAGAAGCTCAGCAGCCGGGCATAGCATCCAGGGCGGAGGGGTGGTCAGGGGGCTTTGGGGGGGCACAACTTAGATCTGGGGGGGAAGCCATGTGACACAAAATCTGGAGCCTGTAGCCCCACAGGGGCCCCTTTAGGAGATGTTAAGGGATTTTAGCAATTTCTGAAGGTTCTCTGACAGTTTTGGCAGGTGTTGGGGCACGCCACCTCCCGGAGGTGTGTGTCTTTTCCCCAGTTGTCAGGGAAGTGGGTTAAGCGGACATCCCTGAGTGGGGGGTACAGAGAATCCCAGCTGGTGACTAGGAGACACTGAGCAGTGTCTTACCTCACCAGTGACATTGGTCCCATCATGGCTACAGAACAGTAATCTCCTCCTCTTGCTTCACTTAGCTTGGTTACCATTCCATGTTGCCAGCACACAGCACAAACATTTTCTCATCCTGGGTTGTTCTCACCCAATGCTCCTCTCCATTCAGGAAATGGCTCACAGCTACTCCCCAGCCAATGAGAATAAAGGAGTGTGGACTGTGGAAGGCAAAGTGGAAGCCCAGTACTGGAGCGTGGTTGTGGGGCCCTAGGGCAGATCAGAGCTTGACTTGGTGGAGGATATGATAATACTGTATGACAGGGAGGCTGCAGGGGCCCCCTGAAGCTAAAGGTGGGGTTGTGATTGTGACCCCTGCGACCCCTAATGCTAGGCCCATGGGTAACAGGTTACTCAAGGTGAACTTATCCTTTAATTACTTTAAGGGCGAATATAATAGCAGAAGTAATATAAAACATGAAATGTTGCTCCCATCAAATGGTTAAATGTTCAGGCATTTATCTGAAGACCGAAACAGCCAAAGTTTGGTTTGAATGTGTGATCGGACCAAATCTTAAGCTAATGCCTAGTTATAACATCCACTCACTGAACTGTAGTTATGTTAGAGCAGTATTATTATCCTAAGCTGCTTGCTCCTGGTTTTTATACATTCCTCCTATGGTAAGGAGATAAACTGTGAGTTGGGGAGGTGGTGCTGTTTAGTCCACAAAAGTTACTGTAATTGGGCAGGGTAACACTGCTTGGTCAGCTTACTACAGAAGGTAAGAGCTACAGTACATTGATTTCTGGCAGGATCAATAAGTATTTTACTGTACTTGCAGTATTTTTAAAGAGACAAAACATGGAGAAATGTGCATATGTTAGATAATTGTAGAGCATATGGGTTTTTATTTTGAAAATACATACAAGTCCAGAATTTGAGTGCAAATTGCTGAATGTCATTTGCATCTAAAAAAACGCAAATTAATGTGAGCATTTAAAGTAGTAAACCAACAGTCCTTAGGCAAATTTATTTTATCTGGTGATATATTTTAGGAATGTTCATTCCTACTAGCAGGTATTTTCCTCTCCTGCACTCCCCCTAGTCCATAACACATGCACTGCACCCTGTGTATGCATGCTAAATGTTTTACCACCTTGCTGCTTGTGGTGGGAAAACGGATTCCTGGGTCAGAGGAGATGTTAGGGATGATGGTAATAGCAATTATTATTGGATAGAAAAATTGGTACTTTCTGAGAAGTTTTCTGTAAAAATAGACTTAGATAGAATAGATTTGAATGCAGATATTCCACAGTGATTTCAAAACCAAAAATGGGAAGTTGGCGCACTTTCACCTCAACAGAATGCATGAGCCTAGCAGTTACAGTATGTAACCAAGCTGACTATTTTCTAACCAGAATGGACTACGTTGGGAAGCCTTTGTTGTTGTTTTTTTTTTTAAAACTACTCAAATATTTTATTTGACAACTTAAATTGCTATATAAAGAACAAAAGAAAAGAACTCTAACTAGTTTAATAGTCAGTACGTTGTCAGAAACCAAATAACTAGGGAGTTTTAGGCAAAATACGCATCTCTAGAAAGTTAATTTAAATAAAAAGGCTTTTGGTTCATATACTGAGCTTTGTGAGCAGGTGTTAGACTAATGTTTTAAAACGTATTTGGCTTTAAAACAGGGAAAGTGTTTGCGTCAACTGGCATAGGAGTCGTGCCTTCTTTCTATTAATATTAAAAAGTACTGAAGCAAGTTAAATTCAAATTGCATTTGGTTGTGTCCTTTCATTGCCTCTGGGCTCTGGGCAGGCTCTTTATATAAATACCTGGCACATAATACAGTATACTGCTGTTTATGCCATTACAATCCTTATAGCTATCTGTTAGCATTAAGAAATAAAATTGTGTAGTAAATATGACCAAACATCAATAAATCCTTTCCTTTTGAGATGCTTTTTCCCCAACAATTACAGCCCAGTGTACAATCATAGTGAATGCTGAAACAAATTGAAGGTTAGAGGAAATGATTTCTGAAAGCATACGAAACGCTATTTCATGAAATTGGATACTGAATTTCAACTGAGCTTGGGAAAAAAGTTATTATAAAAACTGTACTAGCTGAGTAAGACAGTCCTAAAAATACGTATACTGTTTTATAGTATAAAAATAATACCTTGCTGCAAGCTGACTCTGAAACACAGTGATGGAGTTTCAGGTGCTTCAAGGTTGAGAGTTGCAGTTTCAGCCGTGAAGGGTTATAGTTGCATACTGCCTCCTCTTTTCTCATCCACTTACAGAATTTCTTGTATTTGTTCACAGAATACAATGCATTCTGTTTTTCCTTACAAGGTTTTTTCTTTAACTTTAAAATGCCCTCCTATATTTAGCAGGCCGAGCATTTTTTATTGAAAGGTCAACTTCAAATCTGACCATACTGTATGTTTGGAGGAGTAGTGTAGTGCTGTTATTGACAACTGTTTGACTTGTAATTGGCTTTCCTCTACTGTTGCTGACTTTGTAAATTGTAGAATGATGTGCCACTTGTATGTTGTTTCTTCCAGCATATTGACTGTCAAACTTTTCACAAAAGTCACATGCATTGTTATACTTGCACAAGAGAGTAACTAACACTAGTAAAAAAAATATATTTATATGTATACATGTCGAATAGAATTAGCATGTAATGCAGTGTAGCACAAGAACAAATTGCTCAAATTCACAATATAGGAGATATTTCTTTTAAACAACACAATAATAAATTATATTTTTAACATTTAATTTTAATAATGTTTCTCTGTGAAAATATAAAATGTGCAATGAGGTTTAACAAATGAAGTAAAAGGGCACAAATATGTTATTAAAAGTAATATGATAATAATATACAAATTTTAAATGTACCGAACAATAGCATAATATGGTGATGTTTATAAAAATGATGTTTCAGAAGATTAATTTGCTTTTAAGGCTTCATTCCCATGGACGTTTTTGGACGTTTTTACAGCCACTTTTCTGAGCTTTTTTTGCAGCTTAAAAACGGCTCTCCATGTTAGTCTATGGCCTCATGCCCAACATGACGTTTTTGAGCTGTAGATGGCTGAGCCGTTTTTAAGCTTAAAAAAAAA
Source organism: Rana temporaria (assembly GCF_905171775.1). NCBI lineage: Eukaryota > Metazoa > Chordata > Amphibia > Anura > Ranidae > Rana > Rana temporaria. The sequence continues at coordinate 228,679,359 of NC_053493.1, forward strand.
AAAAAAACAGGACTAGTGCGTTCTGAAGCTCCAGCCTTAGAGCTGTAAAAACGCCAGACGTTAAAAAAACGCTCAAAAACACACAAAAATTCTAAAAAACGATACCGCTGCGTTTTTGAGCTCCAGCTCAAAAAAATAAAATAAAATAAATAAAACATGGGCAGGCATTTTTAAGCTGTAAAAAAGGCTAAAAAAAAGTGGCTGTAAAAACGTCCATGGAAATGAAGCCTAATAATAATTAAAAAAAATATTGCAATATACCAGTATATATAAAAGCTGATAAAATCAACAAGCTTGTGAGCAAACCAAACTAAAGAATCTTCTTAATTCATACAGCTGCTAGCACTGATCACAATCTCATAAGTGCATAAATACATAAAACAAGTAAATTGCAGCGCTATATTGTGCTGATAAAGCCAAATACTGTAATGGTGTTCCAAATTTGACAAGGTGAAAACAAGCTTGTGCTCCCCCTGTGTAAATCTGCTCACCTCAGGAAGTTTGACCGCACACCTAAGTTTGGTCAGAAAACGTCTGTGAACCACCCCTGGGTTCTATGTGAATGAAGCTCTTTGAGATCCTGAGATGTCCAGCAGTAAGTTCCTCCGTCCATACATACAAATAAAGTCTAAATGGTGTTTTATTGTTTAAAAACATATTTTATTTATAAAACATTAATCTGGGCATTCACATCTTCCAGGCGCTAAGACGCACCACTCTATAGCAGATAAAAAAAAAACGATGAGGAGAGCTTGTCCATTCGCATCGTTTAAACCTGCTGCCTACTGCACCATCCTGTCCCCTCCCCTACACGTGTTTTACAGTTTAAGAAAGGGGTTTGGGGATTTTTGTCCCAATTTTATATATTTTTTTATAATTTTTTTTCATTCTTATTTTTATTTCATCTTTATTTTTGCTTTTACTTTTATTAATTTTTTTTTTGTTCATTTTAAAAATTGGGTTATAAGAGGACGATATTAAAATCATTATTACAGGGAGCATAATGATAATCCCTCACATATATTGATATATTAGCCTTAATTTTTATATATGGACAGAGGAACTTACTGCTGGATATCTCAGGAGGGCCAGATTCACAAAAGAGATACGACGGCGTATCTCCTTATACGCCGTCGTATCTCTGTGATCCGCCCGTCCTAACTATGCGGCTGATTCATAGAATCAATTACGCATAGCTAGCCCTAAGATCCGACAGGTGTAATTGACTTACACTGTCGGATCTTAAGGATGCAATTCTATGCCGGCCGCTAGGTGGCGAGGCCATTGCGGTCGGCGTAGAATATGCAAATGACTAGTTACGACGATCCACAAACGTCAACGTTACCCGTCGCTCTAACTTTACGTTGTTTCCGTCGAGATACGCGTCGCAAAATTAGGGCTGAGCCCTAGGTGTTCTAAGCCATGTTAAGTATGGCCGTCGTTCCCGCGTTGAAATTTAAAAAATCACGTTGTTTGCGTAAGTCGTCCATGAATGGCGCTGGACGCCATTTACGTTAACGTCTAAACAAATGACATCCGTGCAACGTCATTTAGCGCAATGCACGTCAGGTAATTTTCCCGACGGAGCATGCGCAGTACGTTCGGCGCGGGAACGCGTCTTATTTAAATGGTGCCCGCCCCATTTGAAATAGGCGGGCTTGCGCCGAGCATATTTACGTTACACCGCCGCAAGTTTACAGGTAAGAGCTTTGTGAATCAGGCACTTACGCTGTAAACCTGCGGTGGTGTAACGTAAATGGGATACGTTACGCTGCCGTGGAGCAATGTAAATGTATCAGAATCTGACCCATAGAACCCAGCGGTGATTCACAGGCGTTTTTTGACCAAACCTAGGTGTGCGGTCAAATGCCCTTAGGTGAGCAGATTCACACAGGTAACAAGTTTGTTGTCAACTTTGGAGCGCCATCACACAATTTGGCTATACCAGCACAATGGACATTTTTTATTTATTATATTCAATGGCCCAGATTCAGGTAGAATGGAGCAATATTTGCGTGGGCAAAGAGCAAAGATTTTTCTCTGCGCCCACGCAAATATTTTGATTTGCCCAGCGATTCACGGAGCAGTAGCTCCGTAAATTGCGCGGGCGATATGCTAAACAGCCGGGCGTAAGGCTGCCTAATGTAAATGATCCCGCCGGGGGCGGGAATCATTTAAATTAGGCGCGCTCCCGCGCCGAGCGAACAGCGCATGCTCCGTCGGGAAACTTTCCTGACGTGCATTGCGGCAAATGACGTCGCAAGGACGTCATTTGCTTCTAAGTGAACGTGAATGGCGTCCAGCGCCATTCACGAATCACTTACGTAAACAACGTGAAATTCAAATTTCACGAGCGGGAAGCGCAGCTATACTTTAGCATAGGTTGCCCCTGCTATAGCAGGAGCAACCTTGCGCTAAAGTCGCCGTACGGAAACTCCGTACCTTGCGTGCGCAGGGCCCGCGCAACTTTTGTGAATCGGTGGTAGTATGCAATTTGCATACTATACGCCGATCACAATGGCCGCGCCCCCTAGCGGCCAACGCAAGAATGCAGCCTGGGATGTGAAGGCATAAGGAGGCTTATGTCTGTCAGATCCTAGGCTGCATTCGGTGTAACGAGGTTCCTGAATCAGGAGCACTCGTTACACCGGAGCAAGTAAGCACTTGCGCCGCGCAACCTATGGTTGCGCGGGCGCAAGTGCTTCTTGAATCTGGCCCAATATGTTTAATAATATGCACGTTTTGCACTAAGGGATTCATGCACTTTATTTATATGTGTCATATCACATTGGTAACTTAATTATAGTGCAGCACTTTCATTTGTTTTTGGATCAATTTGCCAGCACAATGGACGTTTATATTCTATATCTTATTATGTTTAATATTATGCACATTTTGCACTAAGATATTCATGCACTTTATGGGGGTTATTTACTAAAGGCAAATCCACTTTGACTTACAAGTGCATTTTAGCTTGCACGTGATTGGATGATAAAATTAGCAGAGCTTCCCCTCATTTCAGATCTACCCCTTAGATTTAGAGCGACTGCACTTCCAAGTGCACTTTCAAGCGCACTTGCAGTGTACTTGTAGTGCAAAGTGGATTTGCCTTTCGTAAATAACCCCCTATGTGTCATATCTCATTGGTATCTTAAATATAGCGCAGCACTTTACTTGTTTTTATATATAAATAAAAGCTACCTCCAGCAGTCTAAAAAAATATGGGGGTAATCCACAAAAGGGATACGCCGGTGTATCTACTGATACGCAGTCGTATCCCTGTTTCTATCTATGGAACTGATCCACAGAATCAGTTTCACATAGATAGGGAGAAGATCCGACATGTGTAAGGGACTTACACTGTCGGATCTTAGGATGCAGTACCGCAGCCGCCGCTGGGGGCATTTCTCGTCGGAATGCCGCTTCGGGTATGCAAATTAGCACTTACGGAGATCCACAAAGCTTTTACGCTTTGTTTTTTCTCCATAAGTATTAGTTTGCCGTCGCAATATTAGGGCTGCTTTTACAAGGCCTAAACTCTTTAGGCCTTGTAAAAGTAGACCCTTCTATCCCGCGTCGCTGTCTTTTTTTTTCAAATTTTTTTTTTTTCCGCCGCAACTCGTATTTTTTTTTTTACGCCCGTCGCGATTCTCAAAACCCGGCGCAGCGTAAAACTGCGCAAAGCATGTCGGGAAAATGACGTCGGGAGCATGCGCAGTACGTCCGGCGCGGGAGCGCGCCTAATTTAAATGGGACTCGCCCCCCTAATTTAAATGGGACTCGCCCCATTAAATTAGGAACGCCTTGCGCCGGCCAGATTTAAGTTACACCGCAGAAAATTTCTAGGTAAGTGCTTTGTGGATCGGGCACTTAGGTAGAAATTTTCCGGCGGTGTAACTTAAATCCAAATATTTAAGTTACACCCGCTGGCTGTGGATTAGGCCCTATGTTACCAGAGTTTTATCTCAGAATACAGTAATTTAACCCTCCCATCCCCCTCCAAGAACACCCAATGAAACAGAAGCCTTTTCCTTCCACTATGGTGCTAAGACAATACAGTGAAAATATCTGATATTTCAGAGGTTTAATTTATTAACATATCTAAAAAAAAAAAAATACATGCATTTTTTCTATGCTTCTAATAGTAGACATTAAAACAAATCTAATGAATTTGAAAAAGAAAAACTTTACCAAAAGCATATGATTTTTTTTGCCCAACAAGAAATTAGTAAAAGAGTAATAAAATGTACTTTACATTTTTCACAAATACAATGTTTTTTTTTTTTTTCTGGTGGTCAAGAGCAAGATACAGGTATAATTTTCTTCTTTACATCTCTTCAATTAGTATTTGACAAATATGGATTGTTTTTACATTTTGTGCAATACACCTGCTTAAATTGTTGAAATGACACCTGATACAGGTTTTTCTTGTCTCCTTTGCAGCCATAGAGAATTGCAACAGTGAGCTATTGCTGGCTACTAACAGGTAGGAATATATCGTTATTTAAAGTGATCTGTTGTTGAGTATACACAATGAAATAGGGTAATAGGTCAGGAACCCTGGATTTGACTTAATGCAGCCATCCCCTTCAAATAAAAGGTTTTAACTAAAATTGTTTTAAAAAAGAATTAAACTAAACAAGTAAAGTGAATGAATAAATTAGGGCAAAGATGAAAAGAACATTTAAATGGGTCGATTGAGAGATTTTCTTTTGTGACTATGATTTGTGTGTCTGGAGAATCATCACTTATTTTGACAAACACTAGGTAACCATTTGGCTCTGGTGACATATTTCCCTATTGACACAGGTGTTTCAGATATTGTTATTTCTGTTATTGCACACATTTTTCATCTTTAGTTCTTCTATGTCCTACCCCCTTTTTTTCAGCCTCTTCAGTTTTCTCTTATGAGTGTCACACTTATTTAAGCACTTGCTGACTGCCCGCGGTCGATTGTCTATACTTTAGGGAGTATAGGAGGCATGCACACGCGCCTGCCGCATCCCTAAGGAGCCGATGCATGTGTCTGGTGGCCGCGATGTCCGCCGGGCAACCGAGATCGCTCCTGACAAAGCGAGAAAAAGGATTTGTGTGTGTGTAAACACACAAATCCACATCCTGTCAGGGGAGACAGATTGTGTGTTCCTAGTATATAGGAACAACGATCGGTCTCCTCCCTCAAAGTCTCATCCCACCAAAGTTAAAACACAGCAATGTCGCAGTTTCGATAAAAATCAGCATAAATCTATCCCCTATTTTGTAGACGCTAGAACCATTGCGCAAAAACCAATCAATATATGCTTATTGCGATTTTTTACCAAAAATATGTAAACTGATGAAGAAAATTGGGATATTTATTATACCAAAAAGTTAAAAAATATTGTGTTTTTTTCAAAATTGTCGCTCTTCTTTTGTTTATTGTGCAAAAAATAAAAAACGCACAAGTTATCACATACCACCAAAAGAAAACTATATTTGTAGGGGGAAAAAAAAGAACATACAATTTTGTTTAGGTACAATTTTGTTTAGGTGTCAAATTCTTGTATAATAAATTAATATTTTTTTTTATTTATGTATTATGCCTCATTAAAAGTCCCATGGGTGACTATTTTGTTTTTGTGTGTGATATATACACATTGTGATGGAGGCATTGTACGTGATGGAGGCCCCTGGTCACATTTCTGCTAGTTCTTTAAGATTAAAAGAACCATGTTGGATGCTCCACATGACACTTATGCCTCAGGCCTCGTACACACGGCCGAGGAACTCGACGTGCCAAACACGTCGAGTTCCTCGGCCAGTTCAGCCCTGAAGCCGCCGAGGACCTCGGCGGGAGGAGAGCTCCCATAGAACAACGAGGAAATAGAGAACATGTTCTCTATTTCCTCGCCGAGGTCCTCGTCGGCTTCCTCGGCCGAAAGTGTACACACGGCCAGTTTCCTCGGCAGAATTCAGCCAGAAACTCGGTCGGAAGCTGAATTCTGCCGAGGAAACTGGTCGTGTGTACGGGGCCATATACATGCGGCTGGATTTTCCAATGGGTAAACTGCGATGAGAGCTTTTGGCCGGGAATCCCGGCCATGTGTATGCTCCCTTGCAGTTTTTCCGACTGGAAAACTGCCAAACCCGCCGGCAAAAGAAAGAGAACCAGCTCTATTTTTTCCCGTCGGAATTCCCAACTGACTTTTTCCCATCGGAAATCTCGAGCATGTGTATGGGGCATTAAACTTATAGAATGTTGTCTGATACTCATACAAGTGTGTGTTATATCATTGGATTTGTTTTACAATCGTAAACAACCTGGCTACAATACTGAGGCGCTACCAGAAACAAGTACAAAGTAATTAATACTGAAGTCCACAGTACTCATGTGCATTGTTCAGCGTTAATAAAATCATTGTATTATCATGAAAGTAAAACAACTAGCATTTTTTGAAGGAGTATCCAGCTATAGTGTTACTAAACCCAGGAAAATCAGTCTATACAGTTGCAATAGAAAGTATGTGAACCCTTTTGGAATGATATGGATTTCTGCACAAATTGGTCATAAAATGTGATCTGATCTTCATCTAAGTCACAACAATAGACAATCACAGTCTGCTTAACCACTAGCCACCTGGCGGCCGACTATATATGGCCGCAAGGTGGCTCTAATCTGCCGGGAGGCCGTCTATATACGGCCTCCGGCTGCACGCCACTGGGGGGCGGGCGCGCACCGCCGGCGGTGCGCGTGCATGCCCACCGCGTCACACAGGTGCAGATGCGCATGCCTGGTGGCCGCGATGTCCGCCAGGCACCCGCGATTGGCAGTCACAAAGCCAGGGACGTGGATCTCTGTGTGTAAACACAGAGATCCACGTCCTGTTAGGGAGAGGAGACAGATGGTGTGTCCCTTGTACATAGGGACAACCATCGGTCACCTCCCTCAGTCATTATCCTCCCCCCACAGTAAGAATCACTCTTAGGGTACACATTTAACTCCTTCCTCGCCCCCTAGTGTTAACCCCTTCCCTGACAGTCACATTTATACAGTAATCAGTGCATATTTATAGCACTGTTCGCTGTATAAATGTGAATTATTCACCAAACTTTACAGTATCTTCACTTTCTTGGCAAGCAATGTGTCTTTTTTTTGGGAGTTAACCCTTCACGGATTTGTTTTTGGAATTAACTCTTCACGGACTATGTTGTGTTCTTTTTGGAATCTGCATTAGTTTATTTTTAATACATTTTTCACATATTCATTTTTCACATATCATTTGTTTACATTTCTAGGTTTAACATTTATTTCACACATGGTTTTAACCACATAGCACTGCACTCTTACAATTCATTGCTATCTATCCAAAGTTTTTTTGTAGTAAACTTAAGTGCTAGCTGCTTTCTTATACACTTCATCATCATTTTTTTATTATCTTCTTAAATTAGCACAGCGTTTGCCTTAGGGCTTCTTTTTTTCTAAGGTCACGTGTGTTGCAGGGTAAAGTGGGACAGGGCGCAGCCAGGGGGGGGGGGGGCGGCAACAATCCTTGCACCAGCCCTGGTGGTCAGTGTTAAGTGTGGTGGTTTGTGGGTTATTGGTCAGTGTGGTGGTGTGTAGGTTAGTGGTCAGTGTGTTGGTGTGTGGGTTAGTGGTCAGTGTGTTGGTGTGTGGGTTAGTGGTCAGTGTGTTGGTGTGTGGGTTAGTGGTCAGAGTGCAGTGTGGTGGTCAGTGTGCAGTGTGGTGGTGGGTGGGTTAGTGGTCAGTGTGCAGTGTGGTGGTTTGTGGGTTAGTGGTCAATGTATAGTGTAGTGGTCAGTGTTTACTGTAGTGGTCAGTGTGCAGTGCGGTGGTGTGTGGGTTAGTGGTCAGTGTAGTGGTCAGTGTGCAGTGTGGTGGTGTGTGGGTTAGTGGTCAGTGTGCAGTGTGGTGGTGTGTGGGTTAGTGGTCAGTGTGCAGTATGGTGGTGTGTGGGTTAGTGGTCAGTGTATTGGTCAGTGTGCAGTGTGTGGGTTAGTGGTCAGTGTGCAGTGTGGTGGTGTGTGGGTTAGTGGTCAGTGTGCAGTGTGGTGGTGTGTGGGTTAGTGGTCAGTGTAGTGGTCAGTGTGGTGTGTGGGTTAGTGGTCAGTGTGGTGGTGTGTGGGTTAGTGGTCAGTGTATAGTGTAGTGGTCAGTGTTTACTGTAGTGTAGTGGTGTAATGTGTAGTGGTCAGTGTGCAGTGTGGTGGTGTGTGGGTTAGTGGTCAGTGTGCAGTGTGGTGGTGTGTGGGTTAGTGGTCAGTGTAGTGGTCAGTGTGGTGTGAGGGTTAATGGTCAGTGTGGTGGTGTGTGGGTTAGTGGTCAGTGTTTACTGTAGTGTAGTGGTGTAATGTGTAGTGGTCAGTGTGCAGTGTGGTGGTGTGTGGGTTAGTGGTCAGTGTGCAGTGTGGTGGTGTGTGGGTTAGTGGTCAGTGTAGTGGTCAGTGTGCAATGTGGTGGTGTGTGAATTAGTGGTCAGTGTACTGGTCAGTGTGGTGGTGTGTGGGTTAGTGGTCAGTGTGCAGTGTGGTGGTCAGTGTATAGTGTAGTGTAGTGGTGTGTAGTGTAATGGTCAGTGTGTAGTGTAGTGGCCAATGTAGGAATCGGGTAGGTCAGTGCAGTGGACAGGTAGGTAAGTGTAATGGTCAGTCTAGGAATCGTGTAGGTCCGTGTAGAGGTTAGTGTAGTGGTCAGTATAGGAATCAGGCTGGTCAGTACTATTGTAGGAAGGGAAGGGACTCAGGGAGTGCAAAAAGTCTGCAGGTTAGGGGGGCGCAAATTTCTTGCCTTGCCCCGGTCGCTGACAACACCTGCTACACCACTGGGTGGTCGTATATCACTAGGGAGCATTCCCACCCCTTCAAATGCACCATATTTTGTTTAATTCTCTATGCTTTCTGTTGTATGCTATCATCAATCTTATATGCCATGAATATTTTTGTTTTGTAATGACAGATTGGGGGGTTATTTACGAAAGGCAAAGTACACTTCAAATTGCAGTGAAAGTGTACTTGGAAGTGCAGTTGCTATAGATCTGAGGGGGACATGCAAGGAAAATAAAAAACAGCATTTTAGCTTGCACATGATTGGATGATAAAATCAGCAGAGTTTCCCCTCATTTTAGATCTTCCCCTCAGATTTACAGCGACTGCACTTCCAAGTGCACTTTCAGTGCAATTTCAAGTGGACTTGTAGTTTGCTCTTGTAGTACAAAGTGGATTTGCCTTTCGTAAATAACCCCCATTGTGTGACTCTGTGACATACATGTTAAACATATTGGGCCAGATTTACGTAGGGAGCGCGTATTTATGTGCGGACGTAACGTATCCTATTTATGCTACGCCTCCGCAACTTTGACAGGCAAGTGCAGTATTCACAAAGCAAAGTTGCGGCAGCATAGCGTAAATAGGACAGCGTAAGCCCGCCTAATTCAAATGTGGAAGATGTGGGCGTGTTTTATGTTAATTTATTGTGACCCCACGTAAATGACGCTTTTTCCGAACGGCGCATGCGCCGTCCGTGAAAGTATCCCAGTGCGCATGCTCCAAATTAACCCGCAACAAGCCAATGCTTTCGACGTGAACGTAAATGATGCACAGCCCTATTTGCGAACGACTTATGCAAACAACGTAATCAACGGAAAATTCTACGCAACATTGGCTGCGCCTCATATAGCAGGGGTAACTTTACGCTGGAAAAAGCGTTACGTAAATGGCGTATCTGTAGTGCAACGGCCAGGCATACGTTCGTGAATGGGCGTATCTAGCTGATTTACATATTCTAGGCGTAAATCAGCGTACACGCCCCTAGCGGCCAGCGTAAATATGCAGTTAAGATGCGACGGCGTAGGAGACTTACGCTGGTCGTATCTTAGAGAAATTCTGGCGTATCTGATTCTTTGAATCAGGCGCCAAGATACGACGCCACAGACTCAGAGATACAACGGCGTATCTGGAGATACGCCGTCGTATATCCTACCTGAATCTGGCCCATTTTATTTATGTTTTTTTTTCTTTGTTTAAAGGGGGAAACATACTTTATAATGAAAAGTTGTGATAGCAATTGTGAAACAGATGATTCTACTTTAAAATGATATATATAATGAAACTAAGTAGGGATGAGCCGAACCCCCCCGGTTCGGTTCGCAGCAGAACAGGCAAAAAATTTGTTCGAACAATTGAACACCGTTGAAGTCTATGGGATACGAACCTGAAAAATCAGTGCTAATTTTAAAGGCTTATATGCATGGTATTGTCATAAAAAAGTGTTTGGGGACCCATGCATGCCCCAGGGGACATGCATCAATGAAAAAAAAAGTTTAAAAACGTCATTTTTTTCAGGAGCAGTGATTTTAATAATGCTTAAAGTGAAACAATAAAAGTGAAATATTCCTTTAAATTTCGTACCTGGGGGGTGTGTATAGTTTGCCTGTAAAGTAGCAATTTTTTTACGTGTTTAGAAAAGTCCCTGCAGCAAAATTGCATTTCTAAAGGAAAAAAGTTATTTAAAACTGCTTGTGATCGTTGGGTCCCGCAATACAGATAACCATTAGTCCATTACCAGGCCCTTTGGGACTGGTATGAATATTAAGGGGGAAAAAATTGCATGGGGGTCCCCCAAATTCCATACCAGGCACTTCAGGTCTTGTATGGATATTAAGGGGAAATATAACAAAAGGGGAAAGGGAAAAGGAAAAAGGTGTACCTCATGCAGGAAAGCTACTAATGTATAGTGGCGACTGTACTGAGTGAGCCCTCCCCGATTGTGGGGTCTTACCGTAGCCAAACACTATAGGCACAACAAAAAGAAAGTGCCCTGGGGCAACCCACAGAAGGGAGGTGTCCCAAGAGCAAAAGGGGCTACTATAGGTAAAAACAGGCTGATCTCATGAAACAAAAGTCTACAAAACATATTTTTTAATGAAAAAAGTCGCTACAAAATAAATAGATTAGTAGTAAAAAGTACAAGTGTAACTAGTATAACAAGCAGCTGATCCAATTAGGTGAACAGCATGCACCAGTATTGGTTACTATGTGCTGTGAAAAAACATACATGAAAGACAATAACAAACATAAAACATATATAGACAGACAGTCTGGACACTCAAAAAGTCACCTCTGCTGTATTCTCCGGTCAGAAATGGCCGAGTTAAATATGTAAAAAACCTATAAATAATGGGTATAAATACTGTAGAGCATGACAACAGAGGTGACCCCGTGGGAGGTAGGGAATAAGGTGGTACAAAAAATATCAGGGGAAAGAAATTGCCTATGTATGTAGGATATGAAGAGCCCACCCCTTAGGGTGAATTATGCTCTGAGTCTCAGACTGAGCCTCTATCATGTTAAAGGCAATTAGATGTACCCTGATTAGAACTAATGTTGACACAGCTGTGGATATAAGTAGATCAATCAAATATCTCGATGGGGATGATCGATTCAATAGAATATTGGTGTAAGCTAGTAGAGCTATTAAATGTCACTGGCGGTCACAGCCGTGGATGGTTATAAGTAAACAGTTCCTATGGAATTAGATTGAGTTGTATATCCTCTTCAGGTGAATGTAGATGCAGAGCCAAGTAGAAAGGAGAGCATCAGATCAACAGATCAATTGCATGTAATAGTCTTACCAGCACCACGGTTAGGATCGCAGCTGCACCAAAACTCAGCGGGTGTAGTGAGTATGGGGTAAAATCCTCCTGGTGTCCTTTTTTTTTAATTTTTTTATTTCAATATTTTTTTATTGTTGTTTGCGTATAAAAGGATACAAAAAGTGTTACACCATCGTACATAATATAAACAATACACAACCATACGTTTTTCCCTATTTTCCCCCTATCTTTTCCTACCCTCGTTCTTTATAACATTGTGAATAAATGAAAGAACACTTGTTTCTGAACTGTCATACCTCGCCTCCCCTCCCCCACCCAGCAAACCCTCGCCCGCCCTCCCACCCTCCCATCACACCGTAAGCCGGTTTTTGAAGTTAATGTACTTCGTTAAATACGTCTTCCCCATAAAGGAATGCCCGATAGCGGGTTAAGATATTTATTGAATTTGAATGGCGACTGTCCTCTTTTTATATAGAACATCCTGTTTCGTCTAGCCAGGGTTTCCACATCCTCACAAACTTACTATAATTCCCCTGTCAAGTAAGTGTCACTCTCTCACTCCAAATCATTGTGTTAATAGTTTCAACCCAAGATTTGACAGTGGGTGGCATCTGGGCCTGCCACCTCAACGCAATTAACTTCCTTGCCTGGAAGAGGCATCTCAGTACCACTTCAAGGGAACTGGCTGGCACTCTATTTTCCTCTATGCTGCCTAACAAGCATGTCTTAGACTCAGCTTCTAACTTAGTTTTAAAAGTTTTATTTATTATGGTAACCACCTCCTCCCAGTATCTAAATAACTTTGGGCATTTCCACATCATGTGGATAAGATTGCCTGTCGCTCTGCACCTTGGGCATTTGTCAGTACTTCTCCACCCGAGATTGAACATTCTCCTGGGGGTATAGTATACTCTATGCAAGAGGAACAAGTGTGATACCTTCTGAGATGGGGAGATCGAGACCAATACCCCCCTAAGTCCTAAGTCTTTCTCCCAACCTGTCCTGCTCTTAATGGGGCCTGCCCTACTTATTGTTTTAGCTCCTAATCTAGAGTACAACTCGGATATCAGGCATTTGGTTGTTTTTGGAGCGGTTATTTTCAGGAGGGTGGGGGCCGAGGACCATACAATGGGTTGTAACCCAAACTGAGCTTGGATAGCATGTCGTATCTGTAGATATCTGTAAAATGTTTTATTTGTTATATTAAATTCCTGTCGCAAGTCTGCGAAGGATTTCATCTGTTCTCCATTGTACAGTTGGTTTAAACGGCTTATCCCTTGTCTCTCCCATTCTTTACATCTCGCAATGTCTTTTAATTCTCTTATGTTTTGGTTGCACCAGAGGGGGGCGAATATTGTTATTCCCTTGTAGCCCATGAATGCTTTTGTTGTTTGCCACACTTTAAGGCTAAGTTTTATAGTTGGACATCTATGGACGAACGAACCAGCCTCAAGTGGCTCCACTATTGTCCTATGTGGTGCCCCAGTTAACATCAATCTACCAGAGTTCCCACCTCCCTCCAGTCCGCAGTTCGCAAGCTGTTGTAGCTGTGAGGCTAGAAAGTATGTTTTCGGGTGTGGTACTGCCATTCCCCCCTCTTTAGCTGGTAACTGCATGGTCTGGAGACAAATCCTAGCTTGTCCCTTCTTCCAAATTAACTCTATGAAGAGGGATTCTATCTTTTTGAACCATTTTTGAGCTATCCAGACTGGGGAGTTATGGAGCATATAGAGTAACTGGGGCAACCATAACATCTTTATCAGATTACATCGTCCCGCTATGGATAATGGTAGTCTACACCAGACATCTCTTTTATGTTCCCATTTAGATAAAAGAGGAATTAAGTTATTTTGGACAAAGCTATTAATGTCCCTCGTGATCCATATCCCGAGATATTTCATCATAACTACTACTTTTAACTGAGGGATTCCATGAGGTATCTGGGCACCAAGGGGGTCAATTGGCAGTAGTGCTGACTTTTCCCAATTAATGACCAACCCGGAGCATAGCCCAAACTCGCCCACTACAATGATCATATTTTTTAACGAGGTTTCAACGTCTCCCAAAAAGAGGACATCGTCCGCAAACAGTGCGATCTTATCCTCTATAGTCTGTCTGTGGAACCCCTGTATATCTTTAGTTTTCCTAATTTTAATGGCTAATGGTTCCATCGCCAAAGCGAACAGTAGGGGAGAAAGGTGTCCTTTTAACGTGAGGAAGATAGCGACCCTCTGATCCTCAAAGAGGCAGTGCCAAAGGTATGCACAGTATGATGTGCGTGAACACGTGTGCTCTGTTCTCTGTACTATGCTCTGTGTCATAGTCTGTGTCAGTGATTTGAAGCTGGTTCGAAACTGGCGCGCTGTGCCGTACCATCGTATCTCCAACCCAGAGTGGCGGGGGGTGTGAGAGACGTCCGGAGGCTGTGACGTCAATGCGTTTCGCAACGGAGTCACGTAGCTTTGTATGTTTTATGTTTGTTATTGTCTTTCATGTATGTTTTTTCACAGCACATAGTAACCAATATTAAGGGGAACCCTGCACCAAATTTAGAAAAAAATGGCGTAGGGGTCCCCCTCAAAATCCATACCAGACCCTTCAGGTCTGGTATGGATGTTAAGGGGAACCCCGCGCAAAATTGAAAAAAAAATGGTGTGGGGTTCCCCCCAAAAATCCATACCAGACCCTTATACAAGCATGCAACCTGGCAGGCCGCAGGAAAAGAGGGTGGACAAGAGAGCGCCCCCCCCTCCTGAACCATACCAGGCCACATGCCCTCAACATGGGGTTGTGAGGGTCTGCAGGTGGGGGGCTTATCGGAATCTGTAAGCCCCCTTTAATAAAGGGGACCACCAAATCCCACCCCCTATGTGAATTGGTAACGGGGTACCCCTACCATTTCACAAAAAACGTGTCAAAAATTGTAAAAAACACAGGAGAAAGCTCGGGACAAGTCCTTTATTAAAAAATTAAATAAAATTCAAGCGATGTACATTCATTCTCGACGCAAGGATATGGAAAAATAAAAATAGAACGCCACCACGACAGTTCTTAAATAGCTGAGGGCGGGGCCACATGTGGCATCAGAGGGGGGCGGGGTCACCCATGACGCCACGGGGGAAACTGCCGGAAACCCCCTGTAGCATCATAGGGGGCAGAGTCACCCACATACGTGACGGGTGGCTCCGCCCTCAGCTATTTAAGAGCTGTCAAGCGAGTGTAGTTTCATTCCACGGGAACCTCCCATGGAGGCGGAATCAGATCGTGGCGGCGTTTTATTTTATTTTTCCCATATCCTTGTAACCTCTGGTTGAGAATGGATGTACATTGCTGGAATTTTCTTTTTTAATAAAGGACCTGTCCCAAGCTGTGTCTTGTTACCAATTCACATGGGGGGTTAGATCTAGGGGTCCCCGTCTGTTAAAGGGGGCTTTCAGATTACAATAATCTCCCCGCCCGCAGACCCCCACAACCACTGGGCAGGGGTTGTGGGTATGAGGCCTTTGTCCCCATCAATATGAGGACATGGTGCTTTGGACCTCAAAGCATCCTCCCCATGTTGAGGGCATGTGGCCTGGTACGGTTCAGGGTCGTCCTGCAGCCTGCCAGGTTGCGTGCTTGGATAATGGCCTGGTATGAATTTTTGGGGGGAACCCACTCAATTTTTTTTATTTTGGCGCAGGGTTTCCCTTTGAGGGGGACCCCTATGCCAATTAAAAAAAATGAGGCAGGGTTCCCTTAATATCCATACCAGACCTGAAGGGCCTGGTATGGAATTTGGGGGGACCCCCTAGCAATTTATTTTTGGTTCGGGGGTCTCCTTAATATTCATACCAGACCCAAAGGGCCTGGTAATGGACTGGGGGGAAACCTATGTCGTTTTTTTCAATGACTTTTATCTGTATTGCTGGACCCGACAATTCATTATAGCCGCAAGCAGTTTTAAATTACTTTTTTCCTTTAGAAATGTCATTTTGCTGCAGGGACTTTTCTAACCACGGGAAAAATTTGCTACTTTACAGGCATATTATAAACACCCCCCAGGTACAAAATTTAAAGGAATATTTGACTACTTGTATTGTTTTACTTTAGCATTATTAAAATCACTGCTCCCGAAAAAACTGTTGTTTTTAAAACTTTTTTTGCATTGATACATGTCCCCTGGGGCAGGACCCAGATCCCCAAACACTTTTTTATGACAATACCATGCAGATAAGCCTTTTAAATTAGCACTTTTGTTTTCTTCCATGGACTTTTAAAGGTTGTTCCGCGGCTTTTGAATTTGCCGCAAACACCCCAAATTGTTCACTATTCGGCGAACACCAGATGTTCAAGTCAAACTTACGTTCGACACAAACATCTGGCTCATCCCTAATTAGGAGTATTAAAGAAGTTGTATTATCTGCCATTGTCCAGATCCCTTGTCTTTAATATGTCTACTTTATTTAGCATTGATGATTTTGACTTTAAAATGATAGATATATGCAATTCAAAATACTAAGTTAATTAAAAAAAATATTTATATATTAATTGTCCTCAAAAATATATATACAATTATTTAAATCAGAAAATTAATCATAGAGTTATTGTGAATAATTACTTGACACTAAATTTGGCCTGGGCATAAAAGCTTCATTGACTCATGGTTAGTTCTTTCTGGAATCCTATCTGAATAATTAGACCAATGTCTGTCATCCATATATCTTGAACTAATTAATACAGGGTACTTACAGTAAGAGTTTAAAGTGTCACTTATAAAATTCCTTTCTTGTATTAAAAGAAGCCCATCCATACTTCATTCAGTAGCCTGTGCCTCAAAACCACTTCAATGCATTGCAGTGATTCTATGATTTCAATATTGTGTGAGTGGCTGATTCTGAAACAAGTATATAGATATGTAATTCTGAGACTTTTCTTAGGCCCCGTACACACGACCGAGGAACTCGACGGGCAAAACACATCGTTTTGCCCGTCGAGTTCCTTGTGAAGCCGCCGAGGATCTCGGCGAGCCGAAATTTGCCATTGAACAACGAGGAAATAGAGAACATGTTCTCTATTTCCTCGCCGAGGTCCTCGTCGGCTTCCTCGGCCTAAAGTGTACACACGGCCTGGTTTCTCGGCAGAATTCAGCTCTGAACCGAGTTTCTGGCTGAATTCTGCCGAGAAACTTGGTCGTGTGTACGGGGCCTGACTCTCATTTACATGTTTGTTGTGGGTCCAAGTTTCAAAAAATATTTATTTTAGACACAGCCAGGCAACTAGTATTTTCAGAGGACAGAAATCACAGCACTTATATTTCTCATACAACAGTCAGTTTAAAGAATTTTTGGCTGCAATTTAATTCATAAGATCAAAACAACGTGAAGGTTTTCAAATTGATCTTGCAGTATAGTGAACAACTTTGCCAAACTCATGTCATTCCATGTGAGTTCTGTGTATCAGGGTTTAATAAGAGGATGTTAAAAAAAAAAAAAACAACAACATCTTGTATAATACAAGAATATTTATTATTTTGCCACCACGCGCATGAGCAAGTTCTTAAAACTTGGCTAAACGATACAAAACAAAACAGTGCCAGTAATGCAGTGTGCTAGCTTACAAATCGACTGCATATGGACACAAAAGTACTAATATCTTAAACTCCAAGGGGTATATTGAAATAAAATTTACATAATGAGAAAGATGTAAATTTTCTCCAGTGGTAGAGAAGCACCCTGCTGCTGAATATATACACATTCTCTAATGCTATATTAGCTCACACAATGGCTCCTGAATAAATTTGTCATTTGTATTTTAGAAATTCTTGCTGCACGCTCAAGTTTATTCCTCTGTTTGATCAAATAAACCTGTTTGTTTGGAACTTTTCAGCCAGAACTCTAGGTGTGACATTTTATATTAGTTCCTGGAATAGTACAACTTTTCATGACCTGATATTTGGCCTTAAGAATAATCATTGTGGGAAATTACATTTGTGCATTTCAGCTAATTATGTTCTGTTCAATGAATTGTTGCAGAATCCCATTTCCATTTTAAGTTTATCTCTTTGTACTTGTATACACTACCTTCTGTTTTGCTGGAAGTAAAGAAATTAAAATATGGTGATATATTCATGGTCTGCTATAGTATCAATAACATTCACAGTTGTCACTGACAATACATGCATGTTTACCTTACCTTTTTCTTGTTAATCTTAAGTCATAATAACGAAAATAATATTCAACATCATTTTGGTTGTCAGTAGGCATTTTTAAAATGTTTCACTGTGCCTGCTCATAAAGCTTGTTTCCAAAGGGTGTTCTGAAATGTTAATTAACATAAATGCTTAGGCTGTATTTTTATGTCTGTATTACAGTGAATATTTTTAGACCAAAAAAAGGTTAGTACAGTGAGAAGTTTTTAAGAGCTTTTAATGTGATTAGTAGGGGTTAATTTATAAAGATTTTAAATACCCGTCTGCCCTATGAAAGTGTATGTATGTTCATTCTGTGTTACTAGGGCAAAAAAAAAAAATGTAAAATGAGCTATAACCTGAGCTTCTGATCTGTGTCAATGTCAATCATTGATTTAAAACAGAAAATTTCACATATGGCCACTAGATAGAACTTAGCTTAATATACATTTCCTTTAATACTTAGCTTCATCTAGTGAACGAACAAAACATTAGTGATATATTAATAGTATTAAATAGCTAGTAAAATACCAATATAGATCATTCAGTCAAATTTGCTCAAATTTCAATCTAAGATCTTTCATTATACAGTATATGGGCGAAAAGGGCTACAGATTGTCAAAACAGGTCCTCTTTGATCATAACTAGAAATGAGCCCTATGCCGCGTACACACAACCGTTTTTCATGACGTGAAAAATTCCATTTTTTAAAATGGTAATTAAAAACGATCGTGTGTAGGCTCCAGAGCATGTTTCTCGACGTGAAAAAATGGCCATTAAACATTTAGAACATGCTCTAAATTTTCTCCTCTTTTATCACGTTGCCGTTTTTCACATTGTGAGAAACGGTCGTGTGTAGGCTTTAACGACGTGAAAAAAACGCGCATGCTCAGAAGCAAATTATGAGAAGGGAGCACTCGTTCTGGTAAAACTAGCGTTTGCAATGGAGATAGCACATTCGTCACGCTGTAACAGACTGAAAAGCACGAAGACTGAAAAGTGCGAATCGTCTCTCACCAAACTTTTACTAACACAAAGTCAGCAAAAGCTGCCCAAAGGGTAGCGCCATCTGAATGGAACTTCCCCTTTATAGAGCCGTCGTACGTGTTGTACATCACCGCGCTTTTCTCAAGCATTTATTTTTTCACGATCGTGTGTATGCAAGGCAGGCTTGACAAGAATCACGTTGAAAAAAAACGTCGTTTTTTCTAGGACATTAAAAATGGTCGTGTGTACGCGGCTTTAGACTTCCACATCTAGCGCTATATTATTAGGCCGCCCAGGTGGCTCGGTTCTCAGTGGTGCTTTTCCACAATGAAAAACCTGAATGGATAGCTATGGAGAGAAATGCGGTACATTCAGTCCCTTTAGATTTTATCAAATGGCCTATGGAACAACATACAATGATTCAGTCACTAACAGAATTGTTGAGGACTAAGGATGAGCCGAACACCCCCCTGTTCGGTTCACATCAGAACTTGCGAACACACCAAATGTTTGTGTGAACTTTAGAACCCCATTAAAGTCTATGGGACTCGAATATTTGAAATCTAAAGTGTTAATTTTAAAGGCTAATATGCAAGTTATTGTCCTAAAAAGTGTTTGGGGACCTGTGTCCTGTCCCAGGAAACATGTATCCATGCAAAAAAAAAGTTTTAAAAACGGCAGTTTTTTCAGGAGCAGTGAATTTAATAATGCTAAAAGTGAAACAGTAAAAGTGTAATATTACTTTAAATTTCGTACCTAGGGGGGGTGTAAAGTCAGCATGTGAAAAAGCACATGTTTCCTGTACATAGAACTGTCCCTGCACAAAGTGTCATTTCTGAAAGAAAAAAAGGCATTTAAAACCGGCTTTGCGGCTCTAATGAATTGTCGGCTCTGGCAATTACAGAGATGATTCATTCATAAAGAAAAAAAAAATGTGTGGGGTTCCCCCAAATTAAATTACCAGGCCCTTCAGGTCTGGAATGGATATTAAGGGGAACCTCGCCGTAAAAAAAAAAAAAATGACGTAGGGTTCCCCGCAAATATCCATACCAGGCCCTTCAGGTCTGGTGTGGATTTTAAGGGGAACTCCACCCCAAATAAAAAAAATGGCGTGGAGTCCCCCTAAAAATCCACACCAGACCCTTATCCGAGCACGTTAACCTGTCCGGCCGCAGAAAAGAGGGGGGACAGAGTGCGGCCCCCCCCTCTCCTGAACCGCACCAGGCCACATGCCCTCAACATGGGGAGGATGTCCCCATGTTGATGGGGACAAGGGCCTCATCCCCACAACCCTTGCCCGGTGGTTGTGGGGGTCTGCGGGCGGGGGGCTTATCAGAATCTGGAAGACCCCTTTAACAAAGGGGACCCCCAGATCCTGGCCCCCCCCTATGTGAATGGTAATGGTAATGGGTACACTGTACCTCTACCATTTCACAAAGGAAGTGTAAAGAGTTAAAAAAAAAACACACTGACACCGTAGAAAAAATCCTTTATTAATAAAAAAAAGGCATGTGGCCTGGTGCGGTTCATAAGAGGGGGGGCGCACTCTGTCCCCCCTCTTTTCAGCGGCCGGCCAGGTTAACGTTCTCGGATAAGGGTCTGGTGTGGATTTTTAGGGGGCTCCACGCCATTTTTTTTTAAAATTTGGGGTGGAGTTCCCCTTAAAATCCACACCAGACCTGAAGAACCCTATGAATGAATCATCTCTGTAATTGCCAGAGCCGACAATTCATTATAGCCGCAAAGCCGGTTTTAAATGCCTTTTTTTCTTTCAGAAATGACACTTTGTGCAGGGACAGTTCTATGTACGGGAAACATGCGCTATTTCACATGCTGACTTTACACCCCCCCCTAGGTACGAAATTTAAAGTAATATTACACTTTTATTGTTTCACTTTTAGCATTATTAAATTCACTGCTCCCGAAAAAACAGCCGTTTTTAAAACTTTTTTTGCATTGATACATGTTTCCTGGGACAGGACCCAGGTGCCCAAACACTTTTTAGGACAATAAATTGCATATTAGCCTTTAAAATGAACACTTTAGATTTCTCCCATAGGCTTTTCGAATTTGCTGCGAACACCCCTAATTGTTCGTTGTTCGCCGAACAGGCGAACAGGCAATGTTCGAGTCAAACATGAGTTCTACTCGAACTCGAAGCTCATCCCTATTGAGGACACAGATATTATGTTCTTCCTGACAAAAAATGCATAATGTAATATACTGTACTAATTTGATGTGTATTAATGGCGTATTTTATGTCACACACAGACCACTTAACCCAAAAAGAAAAGTTGCAAGGCCCTGACGAAGCACCATTGAGCGAAACTTGTTGGCTTCCTGTATACTAATATTTATCCCGCTTGTTGTAACTATTGTGGTCCAAATCATGTTTATAATTGTTTTTATGAATTATACATAATAAAACTTTTGATATTTGTGTAAACCTTCTGTGTTTGGTGTACTTACCTTATTACAACAATTGACACTTCTCACTTAAAAATCACTATATTTGGAGGAGGGTCTCTCTATCCCAATTGTTCTTTGTTCTTTTATGGCCTATGAAACAACAGTTGCCTATTTTAGATCCTACTTTGTTCAATTATCTAGAAATCTGAGACAGGGTGTGGATCAATTCAAACTTTATCTCACCCTATCACCCATTGGCTAATTTTTATAACAATCACACTTTTCCACCGGGTCAGGATCTTGAGGCCTTTCATTGGTGGTTAAATAAGGTCTCTACAGGATTGGTGACTTTTTAACGCCTAGGGGCCACTTTACTTTACAACATTGTTGCCCAAAATTAAAAATGCCTGCCTCAGAAACATTCTAGTTTTACCAAATGTTGCACTGTATGCACTTCTTGGGACCAAGAGTAATCAGGGACCCCAAGATGAACCCCTATAAAAGATGGTGCATGAAGAGAGGGGGGTCTCCACCATTTATAGGTTATTTATTGACAACACTGATAACCTTCCTTATATGAGGGTGTGGGACACAGATCTGGCTTCTGAGAAGGAACCAGACCATTGGCATATGTGTTCCCCTTAGCATACAAGGGTATATTAACTGTTTCTTTGGTGGAATAAAATGTGAAGGTTATAACCAGATGGTACATGTGTATATATATTTATTTATATATGTGGAATTGCATATGAATTCACTGTTATCATTCTTGAGTATATGTGCTTTATGTTTCATTATCTATGAGATGTGTTTTTGATGTTCACGACCAGCAACTGCTTTTTATGACTCCCATGTAATTATGCCCCTTTTCCTTGTTTGATTTTGATACTTTGATACAATAAATAAAATATATATATTTTTTACAACTATTTGGTACTTGTTTTACACAATATCTTGCTGCTAAAAAACCCCATGAGGGAACTTCTATCCAAGTCTATCGGGGTGTGCAGCACCCACAACTCTTGCAAATGTGTTACCCATTCTATGTGTATATATATATAACACTGAGACTTACCAAATGAAATCTGATTCTCATAGAAGGAGTCAGTTTGCACTCATGGCAGGATAAGGAGACTGGTATGCATACTCCAAAAATGGCTCCAACATCAGCTCTCTATCCCTACTGTAGTGATAGAGGCATGCAAATATAAAAGAGCACCATATAGTGTAACTCCATTGGATGTGTTTATTAAAAACTTGTAAAATAGTCCAAAACTACAATACCCAGAATCTTTAGCATAATGTGCATTTATGCAGTCATGTCACAACTCCAGGCTCCGTGCAACATGTTTTGTGCACTATACTATATGGAATTTGCATTGTTTCATTATTTGAAATATTATTTATTTTTCATATTGAGCTCTGCACTAGTGTATGACCAATTGGTATATGATCCCTCTTTGTCTCCCGAAACTATACCCAACCTCCTCACCATTGTGCTTTCAAGACTGTCATTCCTACGACATCATGTACAGTATCATGTTTGATGGGAATTTTCTAAAATATGAGGCTTCTGGAATAAGGCTTTTGCCTTAATAAGAAAGGTTACGGGGCACAAGTACCTCAATTACCATGTATCAGCTTACTGAATGAACCTGTTTCACACAAAAACCGATTTTATTTATGCTCTTAGTAGCCAAGCTTACAATAGCTCACTCGTGGAGGAAGCCTACAGTACCTATTTCTAAGTTTAGGCACAAGATGTATTGGATTATGCTCAACAAAAAAACGTGCCAACATAATTTTTAATACTACAAATCTGTTTAAAAAGGTCTGGAGCCCGTGGGCCTGCTATGCACATATTGATCTTTAGAGATCATAGCCATCTTTTGCCATGGTCCACCGGATTAACAAGACTTGCTACTTATCCTCTGGGTTTCCTTCTCCTTTCCTTCCCTCCCTCTCTTCTTCTTCTGCTGCCTGTTCTTTTCCTCTACTTATCTGATTTGTTCTCCCTTTTTTGGGCATTACCCTTTTTTTTACACTCATGGAGCTATACTTTGATATTGTTATATAATTTCTTCAGATAATTGTGGCAACACTTTTGCAGCAATTATGGAGTTGGATTCATATTGAGTCCTGCATTGAGTTGACCTCCTTTATTGTGGAACCTTGCTTGCAAACATTATTCCATTGTTATGATATTCCTGTTGTGTTCTTTTCCCACGACTCACCAATGAACTGGCTACTGTACTGTTTGTTGCATTGTACTTTAAAATTATTACTAAAACATATTGAAAGTAAATGACTAGTAAAAAAAGGATGGATAAATAACTCATATTAACCATAAAAGTATTTTTGTACTAAGTCAACCCCTGGATGCTGCACACTAAGGCCTCTTACACACGATAGGTTAACCAGAGGACAATGGTCAAAACCGATCGTGTGTGGGCCCCATAGGTTATTTACCCATTGGTTAAAAAAAAGCCAACTTTCTTTAAATTTAACCAATGGATTCCTAACCAATGGGAAAAAACAATCGTTAGTAGGCACAACCATCGATTAAAAATCCATGCATGCTCAGAATCAAGTTGACGCATGCTTGGAAGCATTGAAATTAGTTTTTTTCAGCACGTCGTTGTGTTTTACGTCACCACGGTCTGACACGGTCGTTTTTTTAACCAATGGTGTGTAGTCGTGACGGACCATCACTCAGCTTCATCGGTAAACCGATGAAAATGGTCCATCAGACCGTTCTCATCGGATGGACTGATCGTGTGTATGAGGCTTAACAGTTGAAATACCCAACCATAAAGCAATATCTACATACACAGGTGCACTTCCTTCACATGTCATATAAATACATAACTGTGAATAGTGACCACAATACACTGATTGTGAATAAATATTGAATACATATATACAAAAATGTTAAGCAATTAAAATTTGTAAACCATAAGATTATATATATATATATATATATATATATATATATATATATATATATATATATATATATATATATATATATATATATATATATATATATATATATATATATATATATATATATATATACAGTACAGACCAAAAGTTTGGACACACCTTCTCATTCAAAGAGTTTTCTTTATTTTCATGACTATGAAAATTGTAGATTCACACTCAAGGCATCAAAACTATGAATTAACACATGTGGAATTATACATAACAAAAAAGTGTGAAACAACTGAAAATATATTTCATATTCTAGGCTCTTCAAAGTAGCCACCTTTTGCAGCAGACACATCTCTAGAACTGGTAAGAGGATACTGTGTGAATCAGGCCTTCATGGTAGAATATCTGCTAGGAAACCACTGCTAAAGAAAGGCAACAAGCAGAAGAGACTTGTTTGGGCTAAAGACACAAGGAATGGACATTAGACCAGTGGAAATCTGTGCTTTGGTCTGATGAGTCCAAACTTAAGATCTTTGGTTCCAACCCCTGTGCCTTTTTTCGATGCAGAAAGGGGGAACGGATGGACTCTACATGCCTGGTTCCCACCTTGAAGCATGGAGGAGGAGGTGTGATGGTGTGGGGGTGCTTTGCTGGTGACACTGTTGGGGATTTAATCAAAATTGAAGGCATACTGAACCAGCATGGCTACCACAGCATCTTGCAGCGGCATGCTATTCCATCCGGTTTGCGTTTAGTTGGACCATCATTTATTTTTCAACAGGACAATGACCCCAAACACACCTCCAGGCTGTGTAAGGGCTATTTGACCAAGAAGGAGAGTGATGGGGTGCTGCGCCAGGTGACTACCTCTTGAAGCTCATCAAGAGAATGCCAAGAGTATGCCAAGCAGTAATCAAAGCAAAAGGTGGCTACTTTGAAGAACCTAGAATATGAAATATATTTTCAGTTGTTTCACACTTTTTTGTTATGTATAATTCCACATGTGTTAATTCATAGTTTTGATGCCTTCAGTGTGAATCTACAATTTTCATAGTCATGAAAATAAAGAAAACTCTTTGAATGAGAAGGTGTGTCCAAACTTTTGGTCTGTACTGTATATATATATATATACAAACAAATGCATGTCACACAATGCATGGAAAAGATGAATGTTAGTGACCACAATACACTTAATGTGAATTAATATTAAATTAATATGTGCAAACTTGTGAAGCAATACAAATATTCAAACCATAATATCATAAGTATGGGCAAACAAATGCATGTCACACAACTAAAATAAGTAAATACAAAAAGCTAAATCCATGAGGTAGATCCAGCCTTTAAGGGGGAGCAGGAAGTACAAATCCATGCTTCAGGATACAGTGAGCAGAACATGTTCCTCACAATAGTTTCTCCATCACACAAACACTCTGCCTCACACCAAAAGATGTTGATTTCTAGTTATGGAGATCAAAAAGCACTCACTGGGGCGTGTCCGACCAGCCCAGAAGATGGCTGCATAATCCAGGGCTCCATCAGCCTTACTCTTTGAGAAGCATCGCAGAGACACAAGGGATTCTCGAAATACCAACACTCTCCACAGACTCTGGCACACTCAGGGAGCATGTCCAAGTGCTGCAAGCAGAACAAACTGCTTCAGCAGCTGACAGACTTCTTTCAGCAGCAGGTACGAGGGACAGACAAGACGGTGCCGGATCCAGATCCAGCCTGATCTCATCACGGCAAATATTGAGAAACCTATTATTCACAAACAGAATTCAAAATAACTCAAAGTCACCTCTTCTGGTCTTAGGATCATATTCATAATACTTGCATATGGTGTATTCTGATACAGATTTAGGGGTAGATCCACATAGATCTGCACCCGCGCAGCGTATCTGAGATACGCTATGCCACCGTAACTTACCTGGCTTTGGTTCGAATCCAGAAAGAATTTGCGCTGTAAATTACGGCGGCGTAGTGTATCTCTCGCAGCGTAACGGCGCGGAATTCAAATGCGGCGAGTAGGGTGCGTGTTTCATTTAAATGAAGCGTGTCCCTGCGCCGAACGAACTGCGCATGCGCCGTCCGTAAATTTCCCGCCGTGCATTGCGCTAAATGACGTCGCAAGGACGTCATTGGTTTTGACGTGAACATAAATGGCATCCAGCCCCATTCACGGATGACTTACGCAAACAAAATAAAAATTTTAAATTTCGACGCGGGAACGACGGCCATACTTAACATACTATATGCCGAAAAAAGCCGAACGGAAACGACGTAAAAGAATGCGACGGCTGCTTGTACGTTGGTGGATCGTCGGAAATAGCTAATTTGCATACTCGACGCGGAATACGACGGGAACACCACCCAGCGGACGCCGAAGAATTGCATCTAAGATCCAAAGTCATACGAAGACATACGCCTGTTGGATCCAACCCAGATGCCGACGTATCTTGTTTTGAGGATTCAAAACAAAGATACGACGCGGGAAATTTGAAAGTACGCCAGCGTATCAGTATATACGCCGGCATACTTTCTTTGTGGATCTGCCCCTATCTATTCATTCCATTTCAAATGTGTTTTTATATATTGGTTAAATAAATACTACATTTTTTTTTATAATACACACTTTGTAATTCAAATTAGTGCCTTTAAAGTCCACATTAGGGGGAATTTAGTTTGGTCTATTTTACAGTATTACATGTCCTGGATTATTTGTGTTATCTGTATTTTGTGCTTGAATGGCATGTCTTTAACCTTTTGGTCTACTTTACTGTTTAAGATATATTGTATTTGGTATACCTCAATAAAGAACTATTTAAAGAAAAAATCACTGTGTGTATGCTTTTAAGAGCCTCACCTGCAGGCCAATGCAGTCCTCTGCCACTCCAACCACCCAAACACTCAAGGGTTAATGGATCACGGACCCGTGAGTATAACTTCAAAAGGAAGCCAAATGAGCCAACATAGGGTAAAACCACCACACAAGTTTATTTCAGCAATTCACAGGCAAACACTTACAGGATGATGAGTACAGAGCAGCACAAGCCAAAACGCCACCACACTATTCAAGCATAGCAGACATGATAACGTCACCCAACATGTTTCGCTGTCAATGAGCTTTCACAAGGGAAATGGATTCTCCACTCACTGTGTCTGAGTTTGGAACTACCTCATGGACATAATGTTTTGTATTTTATCTTTTTTTTTATGTGTTGTGTGACATGCATTTGTTTGCACATACATATGATAATATGGTTTGAGTATTTTTATTGTTTTACCATTCTGTACATATTTATTTATTTATTCATTCACAAAAAGTGTATTGTGGTCATTAACATTCATCTTTTTCATGTGTTGTGTGACATACATGTGTTTGCACATATATATGATATTATGGTTTAAGTATTTTAATTGCTTCACATTTTTGTATATATTTAGTTAATATTTATTCGCAGTCAATGTATTGTGGTCACTATTTACAGTTACAGGTATTTATTTATATGACATTTGAAGGAAGCACACCTGAGTGTATATAAAAAAAAAGTATATGTTGCCCATTTGTTGCATCATTTTCTACAATTGTATAGCCATTCTGCTGACAATCATGTGTTAATATGGTGTAAAATACCATATAGTCATGAAATGCTAGACATCGCAAATTGAAAAAATAATATAATGGTAGTAACATAGCTATAGGATTTATTATCTGTCTAGATATCTATCTATTTATCTACATCTATCTACATCTATCTGATATGTGACATTTCTATCTTTCTAAAAAGTGCTAGAAAGGTAACAGATTATTCATGGTTTAGTTATGCATTAACAAACATTGTGCATCTTTAAATCTTAAATAACCCATGAGTTTTCTGTTATGACACACAGAGATACTGCCCCACATCCATAGCCACAGTATAGCTACTGGTACTTCTGGTGGCAGCACTGTTATACACGCACTGATAGATTATATCAAGGTAGACATTCATAACAGAAATGCATGTGGCAACCTTCTTCTCATACCTTTAACATTTTGAGGGATGGTACTTCATTAAAGAATATCTAAAACCATTTATGGTTACAACCCCTATCAGTTTTATTTTTCCATATTAGAGATTTAACTTCACTTTCTTTTCTGCAGACATCACAGGAGTGAGAGAGTAAATCCCTTCAAAGTGAGGAAAATCCCCTCACAGATAATTGTCATCAGAACCATCAGTGTGCCCACTGGAAGATTTCCCCTCTATTCCAGTTCTGATGACAACTCACAATTTTGGACTTTTTACAGTTTTAGCCCAAGTGACAACGGTAATCAGAGCCAACAGAGAGAAATTAATCTTTCTAGTGGGGACATGGATGACAGTAAAATCCCAACAGGCAATGTAATCCTTTCCTACTCTAAAAATAAAGGGGCAGATCCACAAAGCGAGTACGCCGGCATATCTACTGATACGCCAGCGTACTTTCAAATTTCCCGCGTTGTATCTTTGTTTTGAGTCCTCAAAACAAGATACGACGGCATCTGGGTTAGACCTGACAGGCGTACGTCTTCGTACGCCTTCGGATCTAAGATGCAATTCTTCGGCGTCCGCTGGGTGGCGTTCCCGTCGAAATCCGCGTCGAGTATGCAAATTAGCTATTTCCGACGATCCACGAACGTACGAGCGGCCGTCGCATTCTTTTACGTCGTCTCTAGTCGGCTTTTTCCGGTGTATAGTTAAAGCTGCTGTTTGGTGGCGTACTCAATGTTAAGTATGGCCGTCGTTCCCGCGTATAATTTTAATTTTTTTTTTTCGTTTGCGTAAGTCGTCCGTGAATCGGGCTGGACGTAATTTACGTCCACGTCAAAACGGGGACGCGCTTCATTTAAATGAAACACGCCCCCCTACTCGCTGATTTGAATTAGGCGCCGTTACGCCGCGAGAGATACACTACGCCGCCGTAAATTACGGCACAAATTCTTTCAGGATTCAAACCAACAAAAGTAAGTTATGGCGGCGTAGCATATCTCAGATACGCTGCGCCGGGGCAGATCTTTGTGGATCTGCCCCAAAGTTTCTGTTGTAAACTAGACGAAAGAAGAAAAAAATCAAAATTAGAGTTGTGACCAATCAAAATGTTTGCTATTTCTTTTAACATTAAAAGAAAGGTGAAACCTCACTGGCAAACAGCACTTTCACATTTCTTTTCTTTTCTCTAGTTTACATGTATCATTGCCAAATGTGTTATTTATTAACTGCTGCAGACCTTTTAAAATATTTTTTTCATTAACTATACAGTTGCTTAAAGCACTTACTGATTTATGTCTATATAATCAAAAATTCCCCTTACATCCAACTAAAAATAATTGGAAGCTGAAGCTTTATTATAATATACTTAGCATGAAAATAAAATTAAAATTAAACAGCTTGTACTGTGAATATTGCTTAGAAATGTCCTTTCTTTCAAGTAAAAAGGTGTCAGCTATATTTTATACTCAGTTTTTCCATCAATGTGTGTGACATCTTTGTGAGATGGATTATCTTTTATTCCATTAACTTTCTAAAGAGAGACGTTTTTAATATTCACTGTCTGAAGGTACACCAGTACACTACATTTGTATAGATCTATAAATTGAGTTATGTAATTCTCTCTGAGATACAAACTACTGAAGTTCATTCAATACCATAATATTAAGGTTGAACAGGGGGACACAATTACTGATGAAACTCAGTAAATAATACAGAATCACTGAAATGGAAATGATTCTATTCCTTAAAAATTTTAATTATTTTATATCACTTAAGCTCTAGAGTCCAGGTGAAGCACAATTATGCTGTATGGAAACAATGTTAAAATAATTATATTTGTATAATGTACAGCTGACCTTTTTAGTAGCATGCATTATCCAACACTTACTGCATTATTTATTCAATGTACTGTACAGCATTTTGTAATTAATTCTAGAACTGTCATGGGTCCCATATGCTTCAAGGAAAATGTAATTTAAACAGCAGATTTTGTTCTCCAAACCAATACAAAATCTTAGTTTGAAGTATGCTTAATAAAATGTTCAGTAGGTTTCACTATCTTTCACCAAGCTATTAGAACCGGACAAGCATTTAAAACTATTCACTGACATTGTTCATGAGTGAACTTCTTGGTGTTATGTGTGTGGCATTATTTGCATATATTTTTACTACCTGGCCATATGGTAATTGGCTTTGTCTATTGGAATTTGTATATACCATTTAAAGGATTATCCTGTTTTTTCTTTCTTTTTATAAGATTCTGCATTGACACCTTTTCACATGGTCACTTTTAAAATATCCAGTATTCACAGAAGTCTTTCAGAAATTCAAACATGGAATATCGGAAAAATTGCAGCGGTACTGTATAAACATAATCTTCCATCTCCTTACTAGATGCTCTCTAATAGGCCTAAAACAGAATTGCAGTATGAACAAAAAAAATAATCCTGCTGGTAAATTCTGGCCATGTTAAGGGATACACAGCAAACTACAGTAAAGAGTTGTACAAAGTGGGCAGTGCCATGGGGGAAACAAATCAATTAATAACTGAGAACAGGCATAACTATTATTTTTTTGTATAAATTCCTGGGGTGTGAAAAATACAACTGTGATTATTGGGATGTGGTTTAGGTGTTCACTGTTCTTGTACTTAGTGTTTTTATTTCCTTAAACAAGGTGCTGCAAACAAAGGGTAGTGGGGTACTGCAAGCAAAGGGCAGCTAGCTTCAAGAACTGATTGTTATTAAAAAAAAAGTAATGATGTGTTTTGAGCAACCTAGACTTAAAAAAAAAAAAAAACACTAACAGCATACAATAAAAAGGAAACAAAATAATAATTGAATGCCCTAAAAAAAAAACACCCCTAAAACAAAAGACTTGTTTTTTGTTTTGTTATTTAAAGGAAAGCTAACAGTAAAAAAAGTTTACTATTAAAAAAACAAAAAACACAGTACATCAGCTAAAAGTGTCCACTAAATCTACTACAAAATAAAATTAAAGACAGAAAACACCCAATAAAAAAGACAAAAATTGCAACAAAGGGATTGATTGTCCAACGAAAATGTGCATTATGACCCTAATCTCTAGTGATGCAGTTTATCAGATTTTGTTTATTCCCTACAGCAGTTTACAATACACTAACTAATGTTCCTCTGTGCCCCCCCCCCCATTTTAAAGTGAGGGGACTGGCTTATCCAAAATCTGCCATATTAGCGCTTAGAAGTCTGCTAGCCATTAGGTAAAGGCCATGCAATGTTTTAAAGTTTAAAAAGATTCTGTCAGAAAAATCTACATATAAATCTGTCAGGGCTGTAAATCTCAAAACCACAGTATTTGCTTTGAACCCATAGAAGCAAGAAAATCCAAACTGATAACACCACTGCATCCCATCTCCGGCCCATTAGTCTGTCTAAAACACTCACTGGGATGTTGGTATTTGCAGTTTTTGTCTCCATCTCTAAGTATCAACCACATGTTTTGGCTAGCACAGGGGGTACTTTATTGCTTTGCTCATTTATTTTAATTTCATCCCTGCCTTGCTTTCCTGCACTTTTCTGAACAATCACTTTGAAGGTTTTACCTTTGATGTTAAATACATTAATATCAAAGTTGAAGTGGTTTTTAAGCCACTGAGTGTTCTTTCTACCATCCCCTCTGTTATAGTAAATGATGTGCCCCACTGTGTGTGTATAAAAAAATAAATAAGCCACTATACACCTTATTTTATAGCACAGCTTGACGCTCATGTAACCGGTCGCCTCACTTGATCTGACAGCAAAGTGGGAGGGGATGATGTCAGTCAGGAGATCATGTGAGTGCCGAGCAGCTCTATGAAAACGGTATATACCCTGTTTCCCCAAAAATAAGACCTACCCTGAAAATAAGACCTAGCGTTATTTTCCAGGAGGGATGCAATGTAAGCCCTACCCTGAAAATAAGCCCTAGTTAAAAATGCTTGTAAAATCCTGTAATCCACTCTATTACAGTAGCATATGATGTACAATGTGTGTGTTTCTGTAATATAATTGTGGGGAAGAGAGCTCCGGCGGGTCACAGAAGCGCAGAATGGTGCTATAACAAAGGTATTTGGCACAATTATATTACCGGAACACGCACATTGTACATTATATAATACAGTAATAGAGTGGA
This sequence comes from Rana temporaria, assembly GCF_905171775.1. Taxonomy (NCBI): domain Eukaryota; kingdom Metazoa; phylum Chordata; class Amphibia; order Anura; family Ranidae; genus Rana; species Rana temporaria. The sequence continues at coordinate 228,711,632 of NC_053493.1, forward strand.
TTATAGGATTTTACAAGCATGTTAACTCTGTTCACACTGGGAATTCCTGACAGGCAGGGAGGGAGAGGGGGAGAGAAGACTGCACATTACATGGTAAGACCTAGCCCGAAAATAAGCCCTACTGTGTCTTTTGTTAGCATAATTAATATAAGACCCGGGCTTATTTTCAGGGAAACACGGTAGCGGTTTATTTTTTTTAAAAAACACATACACTGGGGCATATCATTTACTATTATAACAGAGGGGATGGTAGAAACAACACTGAGTTATGATAGCAGCAGGAGGGGAGGGCCGGGGAGCAGAGCAAGCTGACAAGCAGGGAGTGAGGGGGGATAGAGAACAGAGGAGAGCTGTGGATGATGGAGGCATATAAACTGACCACAGTGTCAGGGCTCAGCAGCCATGATAAACCATGGTCAGTTTACAGGGGGGGAACAAAACTGGGCAGGACCAGGTATTTCAGGTGATGCAAGGGGCCCTGTTGTTCATGCTTTAAAGGAACAGGATCCATTGTTTTTTGGGGGGGTTTCAAACACTTTAAGCAACATTCAAAATAAAGGTAGTGAGTGATATCTAAGGGAACACCTTCTTCATTGCATTAACATTGAAAAGGATGTGACAATATGACTGCCATCACAGCACTGCTCTGAATATTGAGGTTAAGACAGAGCATTGGGGCTTTTCTTGCAGCAATATGTTATTGATATATTGAGCAATAGACACGTGCATTCGTTTTTGTCCAAATGCATTTTCGTCCGAATTTCGGGTATTTTCGTTATCGCTTTAAAAAATGTGCATAATCTGAAATCCAAAAGATCCGACAATAAACAAATGCTTTATTTTCATTTTAGTTGCTACAACAGTTCGATATAGATAGGAGATTCAACATGACGCTGACAATAGCGATATGTGTCTATCAAACCTGTGGTCGAATGTGCCTAACCTTAACTCTATTAGTCCAAGATTATTCTACATAGGGAGGAAAGATTCGACATAGAGAGAAAAGATTTGACATTATAGAGACAGTGTTGGGGTAGACCATTCGACATGAATGAAGAAGAATCGACGAAGCAACGAAAACAATACAAACGTCAAATCTGTCATTGAAGGCTTATGGTGTCTAAAGTTCTAAGAAGATTCGACAATCAGCTAACTTGTATGACGCCGCAACCGTACATTTCTGGTCAAATGCTCGGCCCATAGGCTATAGAAGAATTTGAATGTTGGTTGAGTAGTAATAATAATTTATAAATATAATTATTACTAGTGTCATACAACATTAGAATTCTTCTATAGCTTGTAGGCGGAACATTCGACCGGAAATGTACACTTGCGGCATCGTACAGTTTAGCTGCTCCATTGAATGTTCTTAGAACATTCGACAGACACCATAAGCCTTCAATGACATATTCGACCTTAACCACTTCCCGACCGCCGCATGTACATGTACGTCCACAGAATGGCACGTACAGGCAAATGGGCGTACATGCACGTCCTTGCCTTCTAGCGGGTGGGGGGTCCGATCGGGATCCCCCCGCTACATGCGGCGGTCGGATTCCCGCGGGGAGCGATCCGGGACGACGGCGCGTCTATTCGTTTATAGCCACTCCGTCGCGATCGCTCCCCGGAGCTGAAGAACGGGGAGAGCCGTATGTAAACACGGCTTCCCCGTGCTTCACTATGGCGCTGCATCGATCGAGGAATCCCTTATATAGGGAGACTCGATCGATGACGTCAGTCCTACAGCCACACCCCCCTACAGTTGTAAACACACACTAAGTGAACACTAACTCCTACAGCGCCCCCTGTGGTTAACTCCCAAACTGCAACTGTCATTTTCACAATAAACAATGCAATTTAAATGCATTTTTTGCTGTGAAAATGACAATGGTCCCAAAAATGTGTCAAAATTGTCTGAAGTGTCCGCCATAATGTCGCAGTCATGAAAAAAATCGCTGATCGCCGCCATTAGTAGTAAAAAAAAAAATTAATAAAAATGCAATAAAACTATCCCCTATTTTGTAAACGCTATAAATTTTGCGCAAACCAATCGATAAATGCCTATTGCGATGTTTTTACCAAAAATAGGTAGAAGAATACGTATCGGCCTAAACTGAGGAAAAAAAACATTTTTATATATGTTTTTGGGGGATAGTTATTATAGCAAAAAGCAAAAAATATTGAATTTTTTTCAAAATTGTCGCTCTATTTTTGTTTACAGCGCAAAAAATTAAAACCGCAGAGGTGATCAAATACCACCAAAAGAAAGCTCTATTTGTGGGGAAAAAAGGACGCCAATTTTGTTTGGGAGCCACGTCGCACGACCGCGCAATTGTCTGTTAAAGCGACGCAGTGCCGAATCGCAAAACCTGGCCTGGGCATTTAGCTGCCTAAAGGTCCGGGGCTTAAGTGGTTAATTAATTTAGATTTTCGGACTAATGCATTTTTTAACGAAAATAAATAAATAAAAACGAATTAACTAAATAAATGTATTTTCCGGCGAAAACGAAATTTCAAATAAAATATTTCAGTGTGCACATGTCTATTGAGCAATTCAATATTGGGTGATTGTGGACAACATTAGATCACTTTGGGGGGCAGGATCAAGTCCTCACTTACCAGATCAGAACCCCCACATAAAAAAAAAAAAAAAAAGATTGTAAAAGATAGCAAAATAAATAAATAAATAAGAAAATATAATATTTATATATGTACATAAAAAAACTCCCTCTCTAGATTAATTGCATCTGATGATCTGGATGGCATTTGCATTTACTATGCAAGTGTGTAAATGCAATGTTGTTTTAATTTTTAGTGATTGACATCCTTTGAAAAATCAGCAATGGCAAATTTGTACCCATCAACTCAAATTAATCTTATCTATTGCCATAACAATTTGAGTTGAAATAAGAATAAATCTCTCTTAAAATAAAACACATAGGGCCAGATTCTCAAAGGGCTTACGACGGCGCAATGCCATTTGCGCTGTCGTACGTCCTAATCTGGCCCGGCGTATCTATGCGACTGATTCTTAGAATCAGTTACGCATAGATATCCATTAGATCTGACAGGCTTAAGGCCCCATACACACGAGAGGATTTATCCGCAGATACGGTCCAGCGGACCGTATCCGCGGATAAATCCTCTCGAGGATTTCAGAAGATTTCTATGCGATGGCGTGTACACACCATCGCATTGAAATCCGCGCTGAAATCCTCTGGCGATGACGTGTCGCGCCGTCGCCGCTATTATGACGCAGCGACGGCGCGACGCTGTCATATAAGGAATTCCACGCATGCGTCAAATCATTACGACGCGTGCGGGGAATCCCTTTGGACGGATGGATCCGGTAAGTCTGTACAGACGAGCGGATCCATCCGTTGGAATGGATTCCAGCAGATGGATTTGTTGTGCATGTCAGCAAATATCCGATCTGCTGGAATCCATCCCAGAGGAGATTTCTTCCGCGGAAACGGATCCCCTAGCGTGTACACACCATAGGATCTATCCGCAGAAACCCATTTGCTGGGATTTATCTGCGGATGGATTCTATTGTGTGTATGGGGCCTTAGGCTCTTACGCTGTCAGATTTTAGATGCAATTTTTTTTCCCGCCGCTAGGTGTCGCCGACGTCGTTTTCCCCGTCGTCTATGCAAATTAGCTATTTACGCGAGATTCCCGAATGTACGCGTGGTCGACGCAGTGAATTTACGACGTTTCCGTAGCATTTGCGATGCGTAAAGTTGCCCCTGCTATATGAGGGGCAACCAATGTTAAGTATGGCCGTCGTTCCTGCGTCGAAATTTAAAAATGTACGTCGTTTGCGTAAGTCGTCCGTGAATGGCGCTGGACGCCATTTACGTTAACGTTGAAACCAATGACGTCCTTGCGACGTCATTTAGCGCAATGCACGTCGGGAAATTTTTGGGGACGGCGCATGCGCAGTATGATCAGCGCGGGAACGCGCCTAATTTAAATGATCCACGCCCCCCTACTTGAATCATTTGAATTAGGCGGGCTTGCGCCGGGGGATTTACGCTACGCCGCCGCAACTTTACAGGCAAGTGCTTTGTGAATCAAGCACTTGCCCATAAAACTTACGGCCGCGTAGCGTAAACGAGATACGTTATGCCCGCATAGTTTTACGCCAGGATACGAGAATCTGGCCCATACTTTTGATTTTAGCTTTGCTATTCTGCTACATTACATAAAAGTCAAACTAATAATTTAATTAGCAGTCTTTTAAGTATTATGCCGCGTACACACAGTCGTTTTTCGGCATGAAAAAAAATGTTGTTTTCCAGCATGTCCAAAAAACGAAGTTTTTCCAACTTCATCATTAAAAACGATGTTACCCACACACCATAGTTTTTGAAAAATGATGAACAAAGCGCGGTGACGTACAACACGTACGACGACACTCTGAAGGGGAAGTTCTTTTCGCCTTTGGGCTGCTTTTAGCTGATTCCTTGTTAGGAAAAGATGATTCACGCTTTTTTGTCTGTTACAGCGTGATGAATGTGCTTACTCCATTATGAATGGTAGTTTTACCAGAACAAGCGCTCCCATCTCATAACTCGCTTCTGGGCATGCGCGGGTTTAAAACGTCGTTTTAGCCCACACACGATAATTTTTTACAACACAAAAAACAACATTTTCAGAAGCCGAAAAACGATGTGAAGCCCACACACGATGATTTTAAATGACATTTTTAAAAACTATTTTTTTTTTCATGCCGAAAAACGACCATGTGTAACTCGCCATTATAGTTTGGGGTAAATAAATGGGAATAAGCAAATTACATTAAGTAAAGTTTACATTGTAATAAATTACAGGAACAGGGTAGACTACCTCAAATAAATGTATAATATGTATAATAAGCAGAACTGAGACATCATCAAAATGAAAAAATAGTTAAACCATTTCACCAGTGAGGGGGCAACCACTTGCTTACCATGGGAACTGGTGGGTGGTAGGTAAGCACGTCTTGCTAGCCCCTATTTCTGTCAGAATTGGGAGCCATTGCTTTAGAAGGGAGATCCCCATTTTTGGTAAACATCTCTCAAAGCACCACTCCTTAGTGTTAAAGGGCGTATGAGCTGGCGGGACATGATTTTTTTTAAATTGCTTTATAAAAAAAGGTAAAAGCTAACCTTGCCAGCGTTTAAACTGCATTTTTATTTTGCAAATGAAGCAAAAATTATGCCCTATTTCTAAGTTAATTTTTAAGTATCTCAATTTTATGAAGACATATAATTTGTAATCATAATTATTATGCATGTTGTGAAATACTTTTATAAGCAGTTATAGATGCCATTACCTTGTGACTTTCCTGTTTTACTTTGAACATTTAGCCTCTCTTCTATCCAAACCTTTACTTAAGCCTTTCTTTAATCCTGTTATAAATTCATTGCCTTTCATTTAAATCCGTCAATTTAATTCTACCCTGTACAGACCTGTCAGCCAATTCACATTAGCTGGCCACACAAGGACTTAATTTGTTATGTTTTTAATGTTTTCAACAATGGTAGACATATGGATCGGTGGCTGTGTCTTAGATAAGCTTTTGAGGTGCAAAAGTGCATACAGCTGCAAGAGTCAAAGCTCAGTTCAGCTGAAAAAGCTTTAGTTGACAATCAGATTAAAAGGTTTAGTCTTCTGTTGCCATCGGAGACTCCCATACTCCAAAGTGCTATGAAAGAGAAATGAAGGACTAGAAAAGATTAACTAACCAAATTAAGAATGTATCAGTTCTTTCTAATGTGTAAAGTACAGGTAACCATCTTATCATAATCACTTGTAGCATTTAAATGTATAATAAACAATATTTACATTATGTGTAATAACACACACACACACACACACACACACACAAAAACAAATTATAACTGAATTTACTGTGTTTCCATACTTGATATGGTATGATTTAATTAAGAAAAAAATAAATAAAACATAACAAATGTTTGAAGTTTCATAGACAATTAGTATAAGATAAATAAGTAGACAAAATTGTTAATTTACTGAAGAAGTACATTTACGCTATGATGTCATGTGAACATAAAATTATACGCAGGAAGATCAGGGGATCCTGATCCCTGATGAAGTCACGTGTTTAGTGATGTAGTAGGGAGGAGCTGATGATGTCAAGCCGCATGACAGGAAGTTTTTGATCTGCCATCTTGTGAGTGTCTGGAGAGGGTTGTTGTCTGCAGTGCATTAGATACCATATGTGCTTTTTTACCGTGAGTTTTCAATTCACTTTTTATTAAATACTATTGGAAAATGTTTTACACTATGTTTTGGTGGAAGACATATGATATGATGAAGGAGGATGGAGATGAATTGAATTTGGATAATTGAATCCGGAGAAACATCTGAACTTACACCTACCCAGTTTAAAGGGAAAATCAATATTTGACCTAACATTATTTTGGGTCAAATGCTTCAGGAGAGGGTATATACATTTGACCCTTACCAGAGCCTAAGATCCTGACAGATCAGATAGTGCAGAGAGTGATCAAATCCAATGGATTGCAACGTAGCCTGCCTCTTGATAAGGTCTTCAAAAAGGAAGGTCACCGATCCACCGATAGAGCAACCAAAAAAAATAATACTGACATAGTGTGAATCTGTATAATAATCAATACACACAGGACATCCCCCAGTGACTGATGACAAACAGTGTGAGATAGAAAGGGGAACCACCACCGATTGAAACACACTGACCCTTACCAGAGCCTGTGATCCCTAGGGATCAGGTAAAGCAGAGGGGATGTAAGCAGCATAGAAAACGGAGCGTCCCAATAGTATTATCCTCAGGGTCACCAATGAAACATCAAGATGTCCATAAGAATGAAAAACTCACATAGTGTGATTCCGCAAATTTTTTTTATAAAAAAGTAAGCAAACACACTTACATTTAGAAAGTTTTAAAACAGCATGTAAGGAGCCGGCCGGCGTAACAGAACGAAGATTCGTCCTCAGCGTGCGGTGACGTCAGCACGTCGCCTCCCGACGTTTCGTCTAAGATAGACTTGATCAAGTCTATCTTAGACGAAATGTCGGGAGACGACATGCTGACGTCACCGCACGCTGAGGACGAATCTTTGTTCTGTTACGCCGGCCGGCTCCCTACATGCTGTTTTAAAACTTTCTAAATGTAAGTGTGTTTGCTTACTTTTTTATTAAAGTCTAGGGGAATCGGCTAGTTGTTTTAAAATCCGAGCATTACTTACCGGGTATGGGTCTTCGGGACTGGGCGTTCCTTCTTGATTGACAGTCTTCCGACAGGCTTCCGAAAGGCTTCCGACGGTCGCATCCATCGCGTCACGATTTTCCGAAAGTAGCCGAACGTCGGTGCGCAGGCGCAGTATAGAGCCGCACCGACGTTCGGCTTCTTTCGGCTACTCGTGACGCGATGGATGCGACCGTCGGAAGCCTGTCGGAAGACTGTCAATCAAGAATGAACACCCACTCCCGAAGACCCATACCCGGAAGTGGCAGAGAAGATCGCCCTCTACAACGGTAAGTAATGCTCGGATTTTAAAACAACTAGCCGATTCCCCTAGACTAAATGAGCATGGGTATCAAAGGTTAAAAAAACATTTATGGGAGAACCGCCTCTTTAATAAGGCATATATACTTTTTTTTGCGCAACTCCACTTTTTGGGTTTATGATATTTATGTTTGTATAACATTTTTGAGTCTGCTGCTCTTTTTATTTTCATTCATATTTGGTATGCGCACTATTTTCACATTTCTATATACATTTGTCGGTGAAGGAAAGAGCAGTACAGTTGGTGGAACAATCACATGTGAAATATATGAATTTCACATTATTTGATCAATTTGCAGGGATTAATTAGGATTTGAATAACATCTTTGGCATGTTTATATATCAGCACAGATTCTTCGAGACACACAGACTACATAAGAGGATTACACAGCACTTACTGATTGATTAATGACATTCATTTATAAGGAAAGACATTATGCATGTTATTTAAGTGAATAAAATATTGATGGAATTTGTTACTTTGATGTAGGTTTTGATTACACATGTATGTTTTGAATACGTTTGATCACATACTGTATCATAAGACAGGGCTGCACTGAGATGACACTATAGCCTGATGCATATGTGGGAATGCATGCAGTGCTAGCTGCAGTCTAAATGCATTCCAGTTACAAGATAGTACATAGTTGGGCTGAAGTTTATAGAACCACATAGTTTTCTATTTATTACACAGATCATAATTAGAACAAAGCAAAAATCTTTTTTTTTTTTTCCCATTAACATGTAGCAGAATATACATATACATGTTGGTCTAAATTCATGAAAAAATAAATTCTTTTAAAAAATGGATTGGATATGTTTTATAGCAAAAAATAAAACATTGTTTTTTTTTCCACCTTTTTCAATTATATTGCAGAAAATAAAAAACCCAGTGGTGATCAAATACCACCAAAAGAAGGCTCTATTTGTGTGGAAACAATTACATACATTAAATTTGCGTATAGTATTTCATGACCACACAATTGCCAGTTAAAGTTGCACAGTGCCAAATAGCAAAAGATGCTCTGGTCGTTAAGGGGTAAAACCTTTTCAGAGGTCAAGTGGTTAATATCAGTTTGAAACGCTTAATTTATCATACTAATGACCACAACCCAATATTTATGGACCTTAGGGCAACTCCAAAGCATGTGAAATAAATCATTGCGGTTGCTACCACATTTAACACAGTGAGGATCTTTTAGTAAACCCATTATAAAAAAGTTAAAGAGAGTATAATTAGTGTATATTAATATGTACAGTTGGGAAAGACTCTGTGTTACATCAAATAAACTCAAACTGGACCAATTGCAATGCACTTTCCAAGTGATCCACCACTTTTGCACACACTTCATTCTCCCAGCTCTCCAATGCTTTAGATCAGGGATATGCAATTAGCGGACCTCCAACTGTTGCAAAACTACAAGTCCCATCATGCCTCTGCCTCTGGGTGTCATGCTTGTGGCTGTCAGAATCTTGCTAGGCCTCATGGGACTTGTAGTTCTGCAACAGCTGGAGGTCCGTTAATTGCATATCCCTGCTTTAGATGGATAGTTTTTCATATCAAGAGTAAATAGCATAACATAGCAACAGGAGATAAATCAGTTGAACATGCTACCATTTTGCATAAGATTAACCTCTTGCCACCCGCCCACTGTGAAATGACAGAGGGGTGGTGCGGCTCTCATTCTGGGCGGTCATCATCTGACATTGGCCCATTCAAACATGCATGCAATCAGGATCGTATGTGCACATCCCTGCACTGTTGGTGGCAGCATGTCCCTGAGACACAGCTCGTCACTGACGGGGGTGAAGAGCCAATGGGCAAGGCTGTTTACCACGTGATGGTACTTCCCCCTTGCACAAAGCGCATGCATGTGATCAAGAGTGCGCTGCATGTGCATGTCCATGCCATTGGCCGGTGGCTTTTACCAAATGATTGGCTGCGATCCATTCACAGCCAATCACTAATGTAAACAAAGACTGATAACTATCTGTTAACGGCTCTTCCCTCCTCACACACTGTTTCCAGTGTGAGGAGAGAAGAGCCAGGAGCAGTGAGTTACCAATGTATTGTCAGTGTACTGCACCAAGCATAACAGACAGTCACATCGCCCCTACCCCCCAATGCACCTGTCACCCAACAGTCACCACATCAGTACCCATGAGTTTCCATAAAGTTCACCTGTCACATTTGAGACTGCCATTAGTGACCATCAGCGATTCACCCATCATCCATCAGTGAACGAGGCCTGTCATCCATCACCCATCAGTAAACCATTGACAGTCACATGTCAGCCATCAGTGGCCATGGCCAGTCACCCATCAGTGTCCATGGCTTGTCACTGTCACCCATCAGAGAAAGAAAAAATGGGCGGGACTTTAAATGAGGCACAAAAAAGTGTCTCCATCCCTATATTGCTTACAAGGAGGAAAGGTTTGGGACTTTAAATGAAGCATATGACAGACCATAAAATGTATAAACATATTTATTATCAATTATATATAGCACATAATATATACATGCAGAATTAATATATGTACAAAACACAAATATAATATATATATATATATATATATATATATATATATATATATATGTGTATATATATATATATATGTATATATATATATATATATATATATATATATATATATATATTTGTGTATATATATATATATGTGTATATATATATATATATATATATATATATATATATATATATTGTGTTGATGTCAAAGCACATGCTGGTGGCCGGTATACAGGGCTCCATATGATAAGTAAGGGAGGATAAAAATAAAAACTAAGAATATAAAAATAACATGGTAGATTGAACTCATGACTGCATCCTAAATAGGCCTGATGATTTTCATGGTAAAAAAACACTCATCAGTAATTCTAATAAGAACCTCAAAAATAATATAGATTTGTATAATAACAAGGAAAGGTAGTATCCAATCCTACAAAACTTATATAGAGCTAGTAAGCAAGATATATGGTATGGTCCACCCAGGACTTGAAGTAGGGGACCCGCAGGCAGCGCACGCACACACAAAGTATCCCACAAAGTACCAAACTAAGTAGAAACCTTCATAGGTGGTGAGTAATGGTGCAAAACTCTCTAATAGATATTTGTCCTAAAAATGATATTTGGGTGTAAAGATTGGTGTGCACAAGCAGAACACATAAGAAATATAAGAATTTAAGCATAGTTTGTTAAAATATCATAAGCTTCAACATGACAGTATCACTTGGAGAGTTTATATATTTCAATGTTGAAAGTAAACCCTCCTATCATTTACAGCCAAGGAAGCTGCCATATTTGCCTCTATTTAATCTACAACTGTCATGATGCTGCACATGTGATCAGGTATGACACCAGCCATTGGATGGTATAACAGTTTGGTTGAGAGCACAACCAATGGGAGTGTTACATTTCAAGCACATGCTGGAAATTAAACTTTTTTAAAACTGGTAAATTGATGTGTTTACTTCCGCTTTAATCACTTAGGGTTCATGTACATGGGACGTATTTTACAACCTCTCCTAAAAGATTTAACTTGACAGATAGTAACCCACATTTAAAACGTCTGTTTTGCCATGTCTATATGTCGTTTTTAGCAGCGTTTTGGCACGTTTGCGTTTAGAAGAGTTCAAGATAGCCAAAAAATAAAAATGCCTTTACAAGAAACGCAGCTAAACACGTGTTTAGACGCCTTTCAGAGCATATGGCACTTTTTTTTGCATTCCAAAAAACCTTCTAAACACAACTGACTAGAAACGACTATAAATGAACCAGTGTACTGATAAGAGAACATAGAGGTAGAGTTCAGAAGCAGTTGAAAAAAATTACCAACTGCTCCTAAACATCCGTTTACCAGCAGCAGTGTACATGAGTCCTTACTTTCATGACAATAATAGCTGGTAGGTTCTTTTTTGAGTAAAAACCCTCCCCCGCCCCAAAATCTGATTTACCAGACCTTTCAGTGCCTACAAACCTTACACTTACATAAACCTTATGCAATCAATTTCATAATCTCCAAAATTCCCCCAGTGATAAAAGCACCCAAGCCGGTGACAATACACTGGGCTAGATCTCAGAAGAAGCTCCATTCTGAACTCTTTAAATCTACCTTGGGAAACAGAATAAAAACAATCCATCCACATCAAACAGCCGCAGATACACTGGATGCCATAAACGCAGCCCTGCTACAGTCAGCCGATTTAGAAGCACCGAAACGCAAAGCCTGCATCCGAAAAAGAAAGTCTGGCTGGTTCAACAACCAGCTGTCTCTTCTGAAGCAAGAGCGCAGAAGGGCGGAAGCCGCCTGGAAAAGAAGCCCTGCAGAGGATAACCTCATCATCTACAAGGCAATAACAACACAATATCATAAAGAAATCTTCAAAGCCAAGAAACATCAGTTTTCTATTGCGATTAACAGCGCCCTAAACCGCCCCCGCGAACTCTTCAAGATGGTCACCCAGACCATGAATCCAGGATGTCTTGAAGTCCCCAACTCAGACACCCAAGAGTTCTGTAATGAACTATCGGATTTCTTCATCAACAAAATTGAAAGAATCCGGGAAAGCATCTTGCAAAACAATACCCCCCTCAACCCCACCGTCAATCAACCACAAAACACCCACAGAAACGCTCTACAATCAACAAAGTTCACTCTGGAACCGATCTCCATCGATACCACAAAAAATATCATTGGTGCTTTGCGGAACAGCACATCGCCCAATGATATCATCCCCACCAAACTGCTGAAGGAATGTGCCGATATCCTGGCACCACCCATCACACAGCTTATAAACCAGTCATTTAAGGAAGGCACAGTGCCATCCCTGTTGAAAGAGGGCACAATCCAGCCCATCTTGAAAAAACCTAACCTGGATCCCAAGGACCCAACTCACCGCCGTCCCATAACAGGCCTAAAAGTTCTCTCCAAGATAATGGAGAAAGTAGTGGTACAACAGCTGCAACAGCATCTAGATACCCACAATCTACTGGATCCATTACAATCAGGCTTCCGTCCCGGACACGGGACAGAAACGGCCTTACTCAAAATATGGGACGATGCCCTCGAGGCCGCAGACGAAGGAGAATCTTGTCTCCTGGTTCTGCTGGACCTAAGCGCAGCCTTTGACACGGTAGACCACAAACTGTTACTGATGCGACTAGCCAAGGTAGCAGAAGTCGCAGAAGGTGATTTACCATGGTTTTCTTCCTTTCTTGAAAACCGATCACAAACAGTTAAATTGGGTTCTTTCACGTCGGAAAAGCGCACGGTGTCATGTGGAGTCCCCCAAGGATCCCCCCTGTCACCGGTGCTTTTCAACATCTATCTTCGCCCTCTCTTTGATATTATCAGTAGCCAAGAACTACTCTATCACTCTTATGCAGACGATACGCAACTGTATTTTCGCATCTGCAACAAAAAGGATCATCATCCCAGTTTAGAGAAATGTCTCTCTTTGATAGAAAACTGGATGACAAAGAGTTATCTTAAACTCAACAGTTCAAAAACAGAACTCCTTATGTTTCACGCCAGCCGAAAGAGTCAACTGGCAACAACCTGGACACCTCCGCCCATTCTGGGCCAAATCATCACCCCTAGCTCCAAAGTCAAAAGTCTCGGGGTCATCTTCGACACCTTCATGACAATGGACGCACAAATAGGGTCAGTAGTCAGCGGAGCGCACCATCTGTTGCGCCTACTACGCAGGCTTATTCCATTTATCCCCAAAGAAGACGTAGCAGTCGTGGTGGGAACAATCGTGAATTCCAGACTGGACTATGCTAACGCCCTGTACCTCGGACTCCCAAAGTACCAAATCTCCCGTCTGCAAGTCGTTCAGAATACGGCCGCCAGACTGGTGACTGGGGAAAAAAAATGGGAATCAATCTCACCTTCGTTGAGAACCCTTCACTGGCTGCCAGTAAAAGACAGAATTGCATTTAAAGCACTCTGCCTGACACATAAGTGCATCCACGGGAAGGCTCTGCAATATCTTTGCGACAAGATAGAACCTCACAATTCGAATCGCGTTCTGCGATCCACCGACCAAAATCTGGTCAGGGTACCAAAAACCAAATACAAGTCCAAAGGAGAAAGAAGGTTTGCTTTTCAGGGTCCTAGACTATGGAACGCTTTACCAACCAGCATTCGGGTGGAGGAAAACCACCTGACTTTCAGAAGACAGATCAAAACTCTGCTCTTTTGATGTCATGAGACACGAACAACTAGCGCCCAGAAGCGATTCAGTTCGCATGCGCCGCGCTTTATAAGTTTTTCATTCATTCATTCATTCACTAATCTCTCTATATACAATCATCAGCATCACTCCCTATGCTTTCCTATTACAGCTAAAGCACATTGTATATCTCGCTGCTGTGACCTCACCCTTTATCGTAAAAGGGTTGACCTATCCAAAAACCCTTTATTGACCCTTCTAAGACAGCAGACCTAGGTTCAAAGGCCAGCAGTGGATTAGGGTTACTATATTGAGTTTGAAGTATTTTTCCAGGCCTTTAAACCTTTAACATGCAGGATTTGCCATGAACCAGGCTTGCTGCAACCCCAATCCTCATCCCTATTCATATATAGAGGAGAGTTTAAACAAATCAATGGGGTTGATTTACTAAAGGCAAATCCACTTTGCACTGCAAGTGCACTTGGAAGTGCAGTTGCTGTAGACCTGAGGGGAAGATCTGAAATGGGGGGAAGCTCTGTTAATTTTATCATCCAATCATGTGCACGCTAAAAGGCTGTTTTTTTTTTTCCTTGCATGTCCCCCTCGGATGTACAGTGAATGCACTTCCACGTGCACTTGTAGTGCAAAGTGGATTTGCCTTTAGAAAATCTGTAGTGTAAAAACCTCTAAGGTTGGGATTGTGTAGGCAACAAAAATATATACAAAAAAGTAAAAAAAGATATCAAATGTAATACATATGAAATTGAAAAGTACAAAAATACATAACAATGCAAATACTGTCGTAAAAAGTTACAAGCATATGCATACCAAAAAGACACAGTGCCATATCTCAAAGACGTCCCCTGAAGGGGTAGATTAAGAGGAAATGGCTAATCCGACACGTTTCAAATCAAATATTCACAGATGATTTCCATCAGGGATATTTTTTTTTTAATCATTAAAAAAAAAAAATATTAAAGAAAAAAAAAAATCAGAGTACAAAATACAACCAGGGTACCTAAGTACCGAACAATAGCACATAATCAAAACATATCAATACATGCTATGAAAGTAAGCAACTTTTATGTCTTATAACAAAAAAAAAAGCAAAGGGAAACATCACTATCTAGGATATTACCCGCTACTAGCTACTACTAAAGAAAAAAAGGGGGAAGAAAAAAAAAAGGGGGGAGGGGAAGGAGGAAAAAGACTCTGTGGCGAACGGACCATCCAAGGTCTCTGCATACCAGGAAGAGTGAAAAGGAAATGGTCAAAGCCAAAACAGCAATCTCATCCCATATCGAGTTGTAAGTATTGATCAGAATACCTGAACGCCACCCAGGGTGACCATGTCTGATTGAATTTTTTCGACGATTCCCTGGCAATTGCTACAGTTTCCTCCATTTGGTGAATATTCTCTATGGAGCTAAACCATTCAGGGATGGAAGGAATATCCTTCGATTTCCAGTGCCTGGGAATCAAGACTTTCGCTGCATTCAGCAGATGTCTAGTCAATGATTTTTTGTAATGATGCATGGAGCAGTCCGCGACGTGGAGTAAGCAACATGCAGACGTAAGAGAGATTGTGGTATCCGTAATGGCTTTGATCAATTCGCACACCTTTTCCCAGAAGGGTCTCAAACGAGGACACTCCCACCAAATATGAACAATGGTGCCCTGGTCTTGCTCGCATCTCCAGCAAGAGTCCGATGTCAGCGGGTACCTTTTTTTAAATTTTATCCAGGAGTGGCATACCATTGTGTTAAAAGCTTATACGATATCTCCTGCAGTCTCATGCAAATCGCACACTTATGGGCAAAACCGCAGGCACGTTTCCATTGCTTATCAGTAAAGCCTATTTTGAGTGCCTTTTCCCATTGTACTCGTATTCCGGAAGCTGTCCCCCCTGTCTAGTTGGAGCCAGGAGTACGTAAGGGAAGTAGATCTCGAAACCGGAGCTCCAGCCAGGCAAGTTTGTTCAAAGGGAGTTATCGGTTTAAAGAACTGTTTTTTAATCTGGGGAACCTGTGAGTAGTTATGCAGCTGGCGGTAAGTCCAAAATGAAAAATAGCTCTGGGGATTTACATCTCTTTTTAGGGAATCAAAAGATTTTAAGGTGTTAGCCTCAACACAATGTATCATTAAGAGGGGCATCGATTGGTCACTGGGTGCAGAAAAATGCAGATCCATCCCGGGCAGGAAATCCGGATTGCGGGTAATGGGGGTAAGCGGACCGGGACATGAGGACAATTTGTGCTGTTTCATCATCGTATGAAACGCTCTAAGCATGGAACCTACCAAGGGATGCTGCTGAAAACTCTGCGGAAGTTTCCCCCAAGGAATCCAAGGTAGGAATCTAAGGTGTAATGTGGAAGATGCTTCCTCCAGTATGACCCAATCCTTCTGCACCCTGTGACAGTTCCAGTCCACAATTCTGGCTAAATGTATCCCGAAGTGATAAAGTTTAAAATCAGGCAGGCCTATACCCCCCTCCTCCTTAAGTTTTGAAAGTGTGTCCAGCTTGATCCGGGGTTTTTGCCCCTTCCAAATAAAAGTGCGTACAATAGCCTGAAGTCATTTAAAAAAAAGACCTGGGAGTGGGATAGGTAAAGTGTGGAAATAATATAGAATTCTGGGTAGAATTACCATCTTCAGTATGGCAGCTCTTCATCAGGGATATTGTGTTGTGTCTTGGATATCTACGTAAAGAAAAAATCATTGAATAGAATACAACAGAAATAATAATGTATACATATTCACAAACATGCAGTCATCACTAACTTGGTCCAATGCCTGTGAGTGTGCATCCACTCCATTCCCCAGCTACCGCCGACGCCGCCAGAAAAATCCCGGAAGAGTCCGATTCTCCAAACACTTAGGGATCGCCAAACCTGTCTCATCAGAGACTTATAACAAAAATCCAAAGAATAATGGCGTCTAGTTGTATCTAAACGGAAATTGTTGCAAATATGAGCCCTACGTATTAGAGAGTGGAAAAACAGCAGGCATGCATCCAAATATAAATATAAATACATGCTGGAAAAAGCTGTTTCTACTTACTTGGCATAAAGCAAACTTTGTTTGCAAAAATATGCTTCCACACAAAAAGCATAAACAAACCGCACGAGCTGCAACCAATGCCCGATGGCAGGGCGGAGCTGGAACTAACACAGCAGCACGAAGCGGTGAAGAGTTGAAAAAAAAGGGGACATACATCCCACGTATACAAAACGTGGATGCCAATGGGGAAAAGCTTGTTGGAACTTGCAGAACGCAGGAATAAAATTATAAGAAGCTAAAAATATAGGTGACAAAGGAATGCATATCATGGACACTATGAGGGGAATGATGCAAACATATCCCCAAGAGTTGCCACATAAGGAACTTAAAATAACCGGTGGTGCCAGGGAATATCCCCAAGAAAAAAGAAAAAATCATTGGGGATCAGGGGGTCAATGAAGTCAGCGGAGCTGAAAAAATCATGACACTCCTTACCCTGGCACCGGATGAACAAGAAGGCATCCTAGGGTGGGAGAAGGGACAGGGGATTCCGAGGCAGCACGGAGGCAGCATCGGGTCGAAGAGGAGCAGACAAACAGGTATATCCAAGTATGAATTGTGTAGACATTGCAGAAAATTACATATAAAGATAGTCATCTTCAATTTTGATATGGACAATGAAAAATGACAAAATTAATAAACAAAAATAAACAATAATAATAATAAACCCCAAAAGGATGTGCACTATGTTTCCTAATGCGGCACTTGAAGCTGTCATGGAAATAATACATCCAGAACTGGAGGAAACCCCCAAAAGGATTTATGATGGAAAAGGAGAAAAAAGAAGAAAGGAGGACTTGTTGAAATTGAAAATAAATAAAATAAAAAATAAAAATAAAATTGGGGAAAATGATTATCAATCAGTCTTCCCTGAACTGAAACCATCAAGAAAGTATCTAAAACTTTCCATCTCATTAAGTCCCAGGGGGGTGGTTGCTCTAAGACGTCTGATCCAGCGCATCTTTCGCTGGAGCAGAATCTTATTAAGATGATAATCATCTTCCCCAATTTTTTTTTTTTTTTTTTTTTTTTTTTATTTATTTTCAATTTCAACAAGTCCTGCTTTCTTCTTTTTTCTCCTTTTCCATCATAAATCATTTTGGGGGTTTCCTCCAGTTCTGGATGTATTATTTCCATGAAAGCTTCAAGTGCCGCATTAGGAAACATAGTGCACATCCTTTTGGGGTTTATTATTATTATTGTTTATTTTTGTTTATTGATTTTGTCATTTTTCATTGTCCATATCAAAATGTCCCGCCCCCACTATGACACTATGGGGAAACATTGGCATTACAGGACAGGCGGAGTTCTCCGCCCCGATACAGACATGTGACGCATCGCACAGCTGATGCGGTCACATGTGAGACATCAGCCTATCAGGTCTATAAGAAGGCTATTTAAGGACGCTGGGGAGACTGAATGGCGTCACTCCCTCTCCCCAGCACGTTAGCTGTGGAGTATTTAACAGACCTCTGCACGACCCCCTTGGAGGTGCTATCTGCATGGAATGTTTTGCTGAGAGCCAGCTTGCTTGACATCTAGTAAGTAGAAAGATTTTTCAAGCAATTGTTCTTTTTTTCTTGATACATGGTGTCTCCTCATTGTTCAATATAAGTGGCCCATTTCCTAATGGTGTCATTTTTCTCCAGCACGCCAGCTGTAGAGTGTAACGGATATATAATTCTTTCCGTGGCACCCCCTGAGGCACTTTTTGTATGGAAGCATATTTTTGCAAACAAAGTTTGCTTTATGCCAAGTAAGTAGAAAAAGCTTTTTCCAGCATGTATTTATATTTGGATGCATGCCTGCTGTTTTTCCACTCTCTAATACGTAGGGCTCATATTTGCAACAATTTCCGTTTAGATACAACTAGATGCCATTATTCTTTGGAATTTTGTTCCAAGTCTCTGATGAGACAGGTTTGGCGATTCCTAAGTGTTTGGAGAATCGGACTCTTCCGGGATTTTTCTGGCGGCGTCGGTGGTAGCTGGGGAACGGAGTGGATGCACACTCACAGGCATTGGACCAAGTTAGTAATGACTGCATGTTTGTGAATATGTATACATTATTATTTCTGTTGTATTCTATTCAATGAATTTTTCTTTACTTAGATATCCAAGACACAACACAATATCCCTGATGAAAATCATCTGTGAATATTTGATTTGAAACGCGTTGAATTAGCCATTTCCTCTTAATCTACCCCTTCAGGGGACGTCTTTGAGATGTGGCACTGTGTCTTTTTGGTATCCATATGCTTGTAACTTTTTACGACAGTATTTGCATTGTTATGTATTTTTGTACTTTTCTATTTCATATGTATTAAATTTATTATCTTTTTTACTTTTTTGTATATATTTTTTGTTGCCTACACAATCCCAACCTTAGAGGTTTTCACACTACAAATTTCCAAGGGATGATGGCAACCACATGGTCATCTGTATAGGCTGGTTTATTTCCTTTAGTAAATCAACCCCAATGGTTCACTTCAATGCAAAGGAAAATTGCACCTCTATTTATTCAATCCTAAAGCGTTAGTTTGTTTCAAACACTAAGGCCTCGTATGTACACACGATAGGTTAACCAGAGGACAACGGTCTGATGGACCATTTTCATTGGTCAAAACGCATTGTGTGTGGGCCCCAAAGGTTATTTAACCATCGGTTAAAAAAAAGCCAACTTGCTTTAAATTTAACCAATGGATTCCTAACCAAGAGGACAAAACCGATCGTTAGTAGGCACGACCATCGGTTAAAAATCCACGCATGCTCAGAATCAAGTCGACGCATGCTTGTGTTTTACGTCACCGCATTCTGACACGATCGGTTTTTAACCGATAGTGTGTAGGCGTGACAGACCATCAGTCAGCTTAATCGGTTAACCGATGAAAATGGTCCATCGGTCCGTTTTCATCGGATGGACTTTAGAGATACTTGAAATGTAACCTCTATTGTAAATAATTTGACATGTAACATAAATAACTGAATAAAGTCCATTAAGTATAAGCTATTCTAGTATTGTTACATTGAAAAAATACAACGCTAAGAGAGATGTCAATTTAACATTGAGAGAAAATATTTAGACTAAAATACACTCATCCATTTTGGTGAGTTTTTTGTCAATGTGTTTTTCTTTTGGGATCAATAAATGCTTACAAGACACTAAATAGAATTAAAAGCTTATTTCCTGACTGACACCATGGCAGCCTACGTGTGGGTTAATTCCGCCTCCTCTCCAATGTGATAGGACCCCATACCCATAAAAGTTAACTCACCAATAGCCTCAGTGTTCCTTTTTTTTCCTCCTCCATGGATCAAGGTCATATTCTTCAAGGAATGGAAAGGGCACACTTTAAGCGGTGCAGCTCGGATCCCAGCCATGGGTGGGTGGAGAGCTTGCCCAGCATATCTGGTTATTTGCTGTGGCGTGTGCTGAAGACCGGATTCGACTGGCAAGGTCCATCTTTATCTCTATATCCATGGCAGTCGCCTATTTGTTATTCTATGTTGTTTGTTTTATGTGTATGTGGCGTCTGGAGCGCTTCTGCGTTCCAGCACGCCTGTGGCTTCCTTATTCCCCATCGCCTGAGCCCCGCGCATGTGCTGTACCCGCTCCCGGAGCGAGGCTTGGGCGCGCATGCGCAGTCCGTTGGTTCCCGCGGCGGCCGCGCAAGGCGCCGTGGGTTCGCGGTCCACTGCGCAGGCGCGTACGTGGAGGACGTGTGACGTCACCGGCGGGCGTTTTAAAAAACAGCTGCTCGCCTGTGTGCATTGGGTTTCCCTACAGGCGAGCAGCTGACTGACTGTGTTACTCTGTTGGCTGTCAGGTCAGTGAATAATCCTTTGCTTCTGGCTAAATTGATTTTACCTTGCCTTGCTGTATGCTTATCTTATACTAATTGATCATTCATTAAGCTATTCTATTTAATTTTAATCTAAATTAATTACTATGTTTTTGTTTGAATATTTATTTATTTATTTAGATCATTTTATTTATTTATTTAAAAAAAAAAAAAATGAATGAGAAACTTTTACTCTTAAAGGGGCAGTATGCTTATATTCTTTTGTATTGTTCGGCACCATAGGTTCCTTATTGGTTCCGAATTAGTGTCTCCCATTACACGCAGGTCCGGGAATTATGGACCAGTCACCGTCTACAGGCGGCCAGCCCTCACGCACAAGGTATGTGCGGGAAAGGGTTCGGGCTAGGGGTTGCTAGTCACAATCTATGTGTGTTGACAGTTTCCTCCCTAAATGTTTTTTTTTCTAGCCCTTCCAATCCAGAACCGAACGCCGAAGACCTTGCCAGACCGCAACGCACTTCTTCTTCTTCAAAGTCGAGGTCCAAGCGTAGATCTCCATCTACTTCTTCCCACCGGAGGAGAAGCTCACATTCCTCCTCAAGACACCGCTCCCACCGCCATGATAGTCGCTCTTATCGCAGAGCCTGCTGGGGATGTGACACTCGTGTCCCTGAGGGCAAGTCATTATGCGACCGATGCTATGCCCATGCGGTCGGGGAAAAAGAGACTGAAGGTCATCATATCGAGTCTCTGGTGGAACGTGTGGTTCAACGAACTCTAAGAGAGAATATTTCCCACACACTATGCGGCACACAGTATTCAGCAAGAATGATATATCACAGTATAATTAACTCAATATCCCCCTTACAGTGTCTAGTAAGTGGTAACAGCACTGCAAGGCCTTGCGATAAGAATACAGCACAGTCTCTAGTCTTCTTCCTTCTGCTAGCTATAGTGAAACAAAGATTGTAATCCAAATAGCTCTCTGTCAGCAACCCCCCTCCATCAGCCCCCTTCTCTGTCAGCAACCCACCCCTGTCAGCCCACCCCTCTCTGTCAGCCCACCCTTCTCTTTAAGCCACTCCCCTCTGTCAGCCCCCCTCTCTGCCTCTTTGTCAGCAACCCCCGTCAGCCCCCCTCACTGTCAGCAGCCCCTCTCTTTGTCAGTCCCCCCTCTCTATCAACCCGCCCCTCTCTGTAAGCCACCCCTCCCCTCTGTCGCCTACCCCCTCCTCTGTCAGCTACCCCCCCTGTCAGCTACCCCCCTTCTATCAGCTACCCCCAAACAGCATGTAAACCCCTCCTTTCTACCCCCGCTCTAGCAGGGCTAATGTCCTGCAGCCAGGTCACACTGCACTGTCTGTCTGTGCACTCCAGAGACAGTGAATGGAGGGCCACACCTTTGCAGCGGCTCCTGGAAGGTACGTTTTTTTTCTCTTGCTGTAATGGAGGGGGGGAGGCACGGTCTGATATTTAATCTGTTATTTTCTTCTCTATTTGTGGGGTGCCTGTGGATTGCTTTGAATTTTTGGGGCTTTTTTTTGTACCGTAATATAAAGTGCATAATTATATTTTTTTACTTTTTGCTATAATAAAAAACTGAATTTCTTCATCAGTTTAGGCCAATATGTATTCTTCTACATATTTTTGTTACAAAAAAAAAAAACACAATTAGCGTACATGGTTAGTTTGCGCAAAGGAAATTGTGGCCGCCGGCAATGCACAGGTCCCTATACTCCTGGATACATGTATAGAGCCATGAAGGTCCTCGTTATACTCCTTTATACATGTATAGAGCCATGACAAGTACTCTTTATATTCCTTTTCATGTAAAGAGCCATGACAGGTCCTCTTTATATTCCTTTACATGTAAAGAGCCACGACAGGTACTCTTTATATTCCTTTACATGTAAAGAGCCATGACAGGTCCTCTATATACATGTATAGAGCCATGACATGTCCTCTTTATACTCCTATATACATGTATAGAGCCATGACAGGTCCTCTTTATACATGTATAGAGCAATGACAGGTCCTCTTTATACTCCTATATACATGTATAGAGCCATGATGTGTCCCCTTTAGTTATCATGATATAAAATAATGAATGTGGGGGCCTTTTGGTGGGCGTGATTTATTTGGGGGGGCAGCATTTCATTCTTGGTACCAGGCAGCACAATGTCTTGGGCCGGCACTGCACACAGCACCAGTGTTATGTGAGTGGCCACTCCTAAGACAGAGACAGTTTTCGACAATTTATTTATTAGAAAAAAAAAAAAAAACAGTTTCCCCCGATGAAAATCCATCATCAATCACGCCGCCCGCCACATCCGAAAAAAGGGCTGGTGCAAGGATTTCTTTTTTTTTTCTTTTTTTTTAAAGGGTAAATTTATTGAAACTTTTCAAGAAAAACAAAGACAAAAATAAAAAACAAAAATGTATTACATCACATGGCTATTGAATTTCACAATGAGAATATACAAGCTCAGTAAAACACAACTCCGAACAATGTGCGTAGTATACATGCTTAATCAGAAATTTGCAATCATATGTCATTAAGAACAGTTTTCAATCAGAAAAAAAAAACAATCATAACATATATCCTCTTATCCCACCTCAACATTTCGCGAGGAGTATTTCAACCAATCAGTCCAAACTTTTTCGATTTTTTTGGGGCAACCCCTAGCAGTGTAGGTCAGTTTATACATTGGCACTGCCTGGCTCACCAGATCCACCCAATATTGCAGCGATGGAGGAACCGGGTCCCTCCATCTGAGCATAGATGCGTGGGATAGAGGCAGCAGGTTGCTGCGAGTGAGCCAGGTATGCCAGCAATCTACTATTTTTGTTGCCAAATTCAAATATGCGTTGGGACTGATACAAAAGTTTTTTCTGAGTTTTTTCCACCAACACTTGATCAAGCTGCTTAACTCCCTCCCTCCATGTTCTATGAGTATCAGGATTAGGGCTCCTGATGTAGTCCACCTCAGCCTCGGTGGCAACTTGCTCTGATTCCCTTAACTTCCATTCTCTATCCGACCTAAGTTGTTTAATGACTCCTGAGACAGAGCCCCTAAGCGTGGCCTTGAACGCATCCCAGGTGACACCCACAGGAGTTTCCCCTCTATTCTCCCTCCAAAAGGCATTAATAGCTGTCAAAGTGGATCTCTCAAAGATCTCCTCCTTGAGCCACAGAGGGCTCAGTCTCCATAAAACAAAACCCCTCGGTCCCTCCATATCTATTGTGATTAACACGGAAGAATGATCTGAGACGGCTCGGGGGAGGTACTGGACATCCAGGATCCTAGGAAGGAGCTCCCTGGAAACAAGACACATGTCCAGCCTGGACAAGGTGTTGCATGTGGCAGAATAACAGGAATATGCTTTAGTAGTAGGATTTTTCCACCTCCACCAAATCATAGGGTTCCACACATGCCCCCAGAGGAGAGCTGTCCAGAGGGGCCATACCATATCTGTCCAATGCCAGTGTCAAAACCACATTCAAGTACCCTGCTAGAATTATAGGCCCCTCCGCCACCTTAAGTACTGCAGACATAATTGTTTCCCATACCTTCACTGTGAATGGGGGTGGTATATATACTACCACCATAGGTGTGCGCAGCCTATTGCATTAGGGTGTGCACCCCAAAGCTCAAACACACACTGCCGAACACTCACAATGTTCATTCAGAAAGGGAAGGGGCCGGTAAATTACATATTTACTGGCCCCTTCCCCAGGAGCAAAACATCCCAGGAGCAACAGCCTATAGCAGAGGAGGGAAGCTGGCAGCGCTGCGGGTGGAAAGATGGGAGCCAGGGCAGTAGGGGGAATCTGTGCCACTCAGGGTGATTAGGGTGTGCTTGGGCACACCCAGCACACCCTGCGCACACGCCTATGACTACCACAAAGGTATGTGGTCTATTATTTATAATAAGGATTAGGAGTACCTATCTGCCAAATGAGTCTGTTTTAACCAGCTTAACAGTATACAAAAGAGATCTATACACCAGCACTGAAACCCCGCTTGCAAAGTTTGAGTACACAGAATGGAATGTCCTGTCAATAAACGCCCTGTGAAGGGCCAATGTTTTAGAACCAACCAGATGTGTCTCCTGGAGGAATACAATATTCGGCTAATGACTTTGTAAATGTTTGAAAACCAAAGCACGTTTAATTCTGGAGTTAAGACCTCTCACATTCCAGGAAATTACATTAAGGGCCTGCATTCTGTAATAGAGGAACATTCAGTAAAACAGGAGTACTAAACATTTTTAAGCAGCCAGGCAACCACCCCGCACATTTGTGTATGTGAGAACGCACTAGAACACACTAGACATAGAGCAAATATGACCATGTGAGCAAAAACAAAAAAAACGTTAAAAGAAAAAAACAAGAAACAGAACATGAGGAATTGTAGTCCCCAGCAAGGAGCCGCATCCCCCCTCCCCACCCTGCCCGTAGCCCCAAACAACCCACGGACCTTCACCCCAAACAGTGTAACCATCAAAAGGAAAAACAAGTCACCCCCGGGGGTATTTCTCCCAGTCCAGCCCGACAGGAAGAGCAGGGGTAGGTATGTGACAGTCAGAAGAGCAACTGACGAACCGCGCTGAAGTTCAATTCAAATATCTGAGCCCCATAGCTGTGCAAGCAACAGGGGTTAGCAATGTACATCTCATCCAACGAGGAATAGTTCCACAGCACTATCTCGGAGGAGCCCATCCGGAACATGTGTACAAGAGTTACCTGAGGACCACAGAAAGGGTCCTTTAAGGAGCACAGAGGGTTTCCAACCAGTGATTTGCGTCTTTAGGTGAAGTGAAAAATTGGGTCTTTCCGTTGTATACCACTCTCAGCTTGGCAGGGTAAAACATACTGTAGGGGAGACTGCGCTCCCGTAAGCGCAGCTTCACGCTTTGGAAAGCCGCACGCTGCTTCTGTGTCACAGCTGAGAAATCCGGGAAGATGGTGACGCGGTTGTTGTCGTACATCAAATCTGGCATGGTGCGGGCCTTGCAAAGTTTTTTTTCTTTATCCCTGAAGTATAGAAAGCAGGCCAACATAGGCCTTGGGTATCTGCCCGGCTGTTGCAGAGCCCGCAGGGGGACCCTGTGAGCCCTCTTGATAGCAAAGAGATGGGAGAAGCTGTCAGATCCAAAGGTTTGCTGCAGCCATGATGTTAGGAAATCCTCTGGGTGCCTACCCTCTGATCCCTCAGGGAAACCCAGGAAGCGGAGGTTGTTCCTTCTTAGTCTGTCTTCCATGTCTTCTATTTTGGCCTCCTGGGACTTGTAGTCCGCCGCCATATCTCTGACATGCACCATGAGCGGGTTCAAATCATCCTCCACCGCTCCAATACGTTGCTCAGCATTGTTGACTCTGTGTCTGATCTTATGGACATCCTCCTTCAGTAAGCCAAAGTCCACCCTGATACTGTCTATCTGCGTGGCCAGCGCCGCATGGCAGCTTTTAATGGTGTCCATGATCTGAGCCAGCATTGGTTCCCTCAGCTGTGGATCGGAGCCTCCCTCCCCCGATTCCAATGAGTGAGAGGGCAGGGGATTTGCCAACGGTTTGGGCGGGTCTGTCCAGTCCTTGTCCCCTCAGTCCACAGGCCGGCATCCACCGGAGAAGAACCAGGCCGCGCCGCTGCAAGCCATCTTGGCTAGCCTCGTGGGCAAATTTAGCAAGACGGTCCGCGGGCGTGCCACCGACCCTCAGACCATATTTGTTTAAAATGGTCATGCGCCCGGATCGTTTCCCATCAATCTCCGCCAGTTAAAATTCTGAATCCACACCTGGGCCTCCACAGGATAAGTTAAGGATCACAGCGCGGTCCGGAGCTCTCAAGGAAACACTCCTCACATACCAAAAGTCAGACACGCCCCAGACGGTGCAAGGATTTCTGACACCCTAGGCAGCATCTCATTTTGCCATCCCTCATTAGCTCCACCCCTGACTCCACCCCTGACTCCTGCCCATTTATTTGGTGGAGGTGGCTGGGTGGAGATTTTTGTGGTGCCTCTCCACCTATTTCTTCAGGCATGGTCTGCAGGCCCACACCTGCATCTCTGGACACAGGTTTAAGACAAATAGTGGTGGCACAGGCTTGTTCATCACGCCAGCCATGCTCAGCAGGTATATGGACAGGCTAGGGTGCTATATAGACAGGGTAGGGTAGTATATAGATAGGGTAGGGTAGTATAGGATTAGGATAGGGTAGTATAAGGACAGGCTAGGATAGTGTATGGACAGGCTAGGGTAGTATACGGACAGACTAGGGTAGTACATGGACAGGCTAACTGTGTAACTGCCTGTCCATACAAGCTGACAGATACACTGACAATGCCTTACAGGCTCCTAGAAAAATATTAACAAATGCACTTTTTTTTTACCTGCAAAAAGATCTGCATTTATGTATTTTTTTTACAAAGGTGAACTTGAAACTCCACATCTCAAATCACCCCAATTCCTGTATTTTCAGGCCTCATTTCACCACAATTCTTTCACTTTCACACCTCATCCACCAATTCATCACTGTAGTCCCCTGCACACCTGTTCCTCTTTGCACCTCCCCCAGGCCCCCATGCACATCTGTGTCCCACCCTCACATCAATTCCCCTCTGTACCTCCCACAAATATTTTCCCCCTGTACTCCCAACACATCTGTTCCTCTCTGTACCCCCCTGCCTCTGTTCCCCACTGTATCCCAACCACACATCTGTTCCTCTCTCTACCCCCCAGCCACCCCCACCTCTGTTCCCCTCTGTACACAATGCAATGCACTATAATCGTGCAGCAGATTCAAAGTTTTTTTTTTTTCATTTCATGTGACTGGGTGCAGCACAAAGTGTTCTGCCTGTTCTTCCACTACCTGAGACATTGGCGATGGTGGCCTCACCTTGAGGAGAGCGGTGCTGTTGTCTCTCCTCCCACAACCGATTCTGATGGTCCAGGGCTTCCATCTCACCTGCCCAGCCAGTTCCATCTATCATGCAGGCACTTCCGGCCGGCTGCTCTTTGCCCAGGCTTTCTATCCTCCTCTTCTCACTGCTGCTGCTACGGCAGCACTGAAGGCTGGGGATAGAGTGAAGTCCTGGCAGGGGAGCACTTTGATCTTACAGGGAGTCCAGCACAGTCGGCACTCACAGCAAGAGACCTATCCCGGAGAGCTCTAGAAAAGCAGATTGACACAATGGGGGATGGTGAGGGAAAATTGTTTGTGTGGGGGTATTTTCACAGGCACATTTTACCGCCACCCTAGCCTGGTGCCATAAGGCGCCTTTGCTGCCTCATGTAGTGATGTATTTAGGTTTTGTGCTGCTCTATGCCTTACTAAAATTGTGTACCCCCTAATTTAAATATGACCCATCCCTTCCGGCCGAGCCTGTGCAGCCCGATCAGTGTAGCCCTATCAGTGCAGCCATATTAGTGCAACCTACAACAGAGGGGTCTCTCTCTAACAGAGGCACTCTCTGTGTTCATTAGACAGTTTGTTAGAAAGCGTCTCCTCCAGGCCCCATTGGAGACTACAACAGAGTCTAATGGGACCTGTAGGGGTGTCTTTCTCTAACAGTGTCCATTAGAAAGACTCTGTTAGAGAGAGACCCCCCTCCAGGACCCATTGGAAACTTCAAAGAAGTCTAATGTGACCTGGAGGTTGGTCTCTCTAACAGAGGCCCTTTCAGTATTCATTAGAGAGTATGTTAGAAAGAGTCCCCTTCAGGTCCCATTAGAGACTGTAAAGGAGTATAATGAGACCTGGAGGGGGCCTCTTTCTAACAGAGTGTACAGTGAACACCTGCATTCACTCTGGTCCTTATGGGACCCCACCTTGTACCATGAATCTCACCCCTTCCCCAACTTCTCACAAAGTAGAAATAAAATGAATTAGCTATGTGCACTGTAGCTGTGGCTGACTCGCTGTGGGTAGCTTGCTTCCTGATGTGGGTGGGTCACCATGGGTGGCTGGCTGGCTGGCAACCTGGCCCTGCTGTGGATGGGTCACCGTGGCTGGCTGGCTCCCTGCTGTGGCTGGGTCACCATGGCTGTCTGGCTCCTGTGTGTGGCTGGCTGGTACCCTGATGTTGCTGGCTGGTTTCCAGGTGTGGGTGGGTCACCCTGGGTGGCTGGCTGGCATCTGATCTGTTCTATGGGTGAGTCATTGTAGGTGTCTGGCTGGAACCCTGCGGTGGGTGGCTAGTCTGGCTCCATGCTGTGGGTCAGTGGATGAGTGGCTGGCATTTTGCACCCTGCTGTAGATGGCTGGCTGGCATGGTGCACTCTGCAGCGGCTTGCTGGCCTGGCTTCCTGCCGTGGGTCAGTGGGTGGCTGGCACGGTGCACCCTGCTGTGGGTGGCTGGCTGGCCTGGCTCCCTGCTGTGAGTCAGTGGGTGGGTGGCAAGGTGAACCCCGATGGGGGTGGCTGGCCAGCTGGCATGGTGCACTCTGCTGTAGGTGGCTGCGGGTGCTGTGTGTGGCTCCTTACTGTGAGTCAGTGTGTGGGTGGCTGGCTGGCACGGTGCACCCTGATGCAGGTTGCTGGCCTGGCTCCCTGCTGTGGGTCAGTGGGTGGCTGGCTGGCATGGTGCACTCTGCTGTGGCTGACAGAGAGGGGGCTGACAGAGAAGGGTGCTGACAGAGAGGGGGTGCTGACTGAGGGGGAGGGGGTGCTGATAGAGAGGGGTGCTGACAGAGTGGGGTGGGCTGACACTGAGGGGGGCTGACAAAGAGGGAGTGGTGATGACAGAGGGGGATGACAGAGGGGGCTGACAGAGGGGAAGGGGGGCTGACAGAGGGGGAGGGGGGCTGACGGCGGGGGAGGGGGCTGACAGAGAGGGAGGGTGGTGCTGACAGAGAGGAAGGGTGGTGCTGACAGAGAGGAAGGGTGGGGGCTGACAGAGAGGGGTGGGCTGACAGAGAGGGGTGGGCTGACAGAGAGGGAGGGGGGCTGACAGAGAGGGAGAGTGGGGGCTGACAGAGGGGGAGGGGACTAACAGAGGGGGAGTGGAGGCTGACAGAGAGGGGTGGGCTGACAGAGAAGGGTTGGCTGACAGAGAGGGAGGGGGGCTGAGAGAGAGGGAGGGTGGGGGCTGACAGAGAGGGAGGGTGGGGGCTGACAGAGGGGGAGGGGGCTGACAGAGAGGGGGCAAATGAGAGAGAGACCTCAGGAGACACAGCGCACCAGGCAGAGAGGCGGGATTCACGCATGCCACTGCTCCTGTCACCATTTCTGACGGAACACTGCGATTACTCACAGACCAGCCCAGCCTCCACATATGACCAGCTACACTGGGGCCAATCGCAGATGCCCATGACATGATCCCATTCGGCCAATCAAAGGATGCTCTTTGCTAAGCTAGGCACAAAGCGATCACTGTGAAACATTTAAAAAAGGACAGGTGCTCTGTCGATTCTGGTCAGTCCACCCCTGCAAGTTCCGCTACATCAAGCCGGCCACTGGCTTTTGTGCGGGAGGGGGCCGTGGGAAGATGGGTTGGGGGGCTTGGCTTTTCTCGTGCAAGGGGCGACTTTTTTGCCGCCCCCTGTAAAGTGCCGCCCTAGGTTTAGACCTTGTTGGCCTAGGCCAAAACACAGCACTGGCCTTATGGTGATGCCAGCCCTGCAGGTATTTAAAAAATCTGAATCTCCAGCGAGTGGATGGGGATCTGGATTTTGCCTCCCCCATACCCTGGTGCCCTAGGTAGCTGCCTTACCTGCCTATTTCTAGCACCAGCCCTGTCGCCATCCATGAAGGCTGGTTACCAATTGAAGGCTCCGCCGCTTGACAATTCTTATATAGGTAAGGGCAGGGCCACCTGGTGTCATCAGCTGGTGGCACCATCCTACCTTGTGAGGTCACAGAACGATGCATGCTGGGTTGGTGATGTCACAAGAGGGCGGTGCCATCAGGTGACTTTTCCAGGTGGCCCCACCCTCCTTGTTTTCCACTGCTAACTTGCCTCTTCCCCACACTTATAACCCCACAAACAATGCACGAGGATGTTTTTAGTCTCTCGGGGGGGCTGTTTTTTTCATGACATAGTTTCTAATGGTGGTTCTGTCCTATGTAATCTATTTATATCTAATTCTTAACTCAAATTTGTTAATTGATTTTCGACTTTACAATTCTGGCAATACATTGATGTTTAACAAACGTGGCCTATGTAATTTGCAACGACAATCATATTTTCTTTTAAATTAGATTTTCTGCTTTAATACGAGCGGGGGGGGGATCGCTGTGGCGGACGTGTTTTTTTTTGGGGGGGGGCGGTCATCTGGGAGGTACGAACATCCCCACCTGATTCTGGCACCTATATAAACACACAGTCCCTGGGAACAGCTCATTTGAGCTCCCATGGTGGACTGTGATGGAGGGACACAGTTATGGCCTGACCCCCTTTAATGGCTATCTTGATTTCTGAATGTCTATATGATTTTTGAGCAGTACTTCCTTTATCAACAATATGACCAATCTTTGGGGTAGATTCAGAGAGAATTTACGCCGGCGTATCTATAGATACGCCGCGTAAATTCAAATCTGCGCCGGCGTATCTTCTTTCTGTATTCAGAAAGCAAGATATGCTGACATTAGCCTAAGATACGACTGGCATAAGTCTCTTACGCCGTCGTATCTTAGGGTGCATTCTCGCGCTGGCCGCTAGGTGGCGTTCCCGTTGTTTTCGGTGTCGATTATGCAAATTACCTAGTTACGCCGATTCACAAACGTACGTGCGCCCGGCGGTAGTTTTTTACATTGTTTGCGTAAGTCGTTTTCAGCGTAACGTTGCTCCTGCTATTAGGTGGCACAGCCAATGTTAAGTATTGACGTCGTTCCCGCTTTGAAATTTGAATTGTTTGCGTCGTTTGCGTAAGTCGTTCGCGAATAGGGCTGGACGTAATTTATGTTCACGTCGAAACCAATGACGTCCTTGCAACGTCATTTAAAGCAATGCACACTGGGATATGTACACGGACGGCGCATGTGCCGTTCGTAAATCACGTCAATCACGTCAGGTCATCACATATTAGCATAAAACACGCCCCCCCTTCCACATTTGAATTACGTGGGCTTACGCCAGCCCCATTTACGCTATGCCACGCCACCGCAACTTACGGAGCAAGTGCTTTGTGAATACTGCACTTGCTCCTGTAACTTGCGTCGGCATAGCGTAAATACAATACGCTGCGCCGCCGTAACTAGGCGCGCAGGTACACAGATCCCAGTGACTGCAGGCTCTTCGATTTGCCCAATCCCTTATAAGGGAACATGTGGCTGAATCCTTACATATTTTATACAACACATTGTTGAACGAACCCTTTAATCTTTCCCATTCATCTACTTTGCCCAGGTAATCCCCCCTCCTTTTTTTTTTCTCTTCACACATTGATATTCACCTGCATATCCCATCCCAGCACAATAGATACATCTAACACACCCCATGTTTAATTCACCTACACACACCTGAGCACTAGTTCACTAATTACTATTACCACACATCAACATTGTCCACACTTGCACATTTCAAATATATATTTCACTTCACTTCATCAATTTACTTATGGGAAAAAGCCGTCATAGAAGCGACAGCGATCAGACTTGGATTCCCGCCGATTCTAGCCTTGGCGTTTGGTATGAAGGGGGAAATGAGGGGGAAATCCACGCCAAATTTTAAATAAAAAACCGGCATGGGTTCCCCCCCTAAGGGGCATAACAGGCCCTTAGGTCTAGTATGGATTGTAAGGAGAACCCCCTATGCCGAAAAAATGGCGTGGGGGTCCCCCCACAATACATACCAGACCCGTATCCAAGCATGCCGCCCGGTCAGGAAAGGAGTGGGGACGAGCGAGCACCCCCGCCTCCTGAGCCGTACCAGGCCGCATGCCCTCAACATGGGGGGTTCGGTGCTCTGGGGCAGGGGGGCGCCCTGTGGCACCCCCAACCCCAAAGCACCCTGTTGATAAGGACAGGGCCTCTTCCCGACAACCCTGGCAGTTGGTTGTCGGGGTCTGTGGGCAGGGGGCTTATCGGAATCTGGGAGCCCCCTTTAATAAGGGGCCCCCCAGATATCGGTCCCCCACCCTAGGTGAATGAATATGGGGTACATCGCACCCCTACCCATTCACCTGGAAGAAAAATGTCAATAAAAAAAACACACAACACAGGGTTTTAAAATAATTTATTAGTCAGCTCCGGGGGTCTTCTCTGCTCTCCGGGGGTCTTCTCCACTCTCCGCGGGGTCTTCTTCCATCTTCTCCGCTGTCGCCTCGGCGCTCCCCGTTTCTTCTCCCGCTCGCTCTCTGGTGCCTTCATTCGGGGATGGCCGCCGATATCTTCTTTTTAGGTATGTTATGATACCCATAGAAGATGTATACAATTACCTTTATTAAAAGGAGATAAACATAATATATATCAACAAACAGCACATATGAATGCTATTGTCTGAGCGGAGATGTGTATAGAGTAGGGTCAGTATCCTGACCACATCCCACTATCTACAGGCATGGACTAATGCTAAGGGACACTGTAGCTACTGAGAGACTAGACTGCCTACCTAAAGCCAAACATGTCACAGGGCCCATTTCAGCCTAGTATGTATCGTTTTTATTGTTCAATGTTTTTTATTGAAAATCTTTCACAAACATAGAAAATACTTTCAGAAAGAAAACAAAAATGGAAAGTATAACATAGGGTTTTAGCTTGAGCCAATACCAAAGAATAAGAACTACCAGTAAGTATAATGAAAATAAGTTGCATATTCTGATTATCAATACATAATATCTGGATCAAGTCTGGATACAGCCATTGCCTACCCACCCCACACGCCCCAGCCGGGAACAATCTGCGTTCTGGGGGAGAGGCAGCATGACCCACCGCAACAAGTCCCAGGAATATCAAGCCTAAGGTGGGGTAAACTCCAACCGATAAACTAATTAGTAAACATTTAGATATCTGTCCTATCCAGTAGACAATTGCATTATCAGGATTAATCGACCTCCAATCGACCATATTCAAAGAACCCAAAACATATAAGGAATAAAAGCAAATATTCTAAAAAGAAAAAAAAAGAAACTGATACAAATTAAAAAGAAATAACTAAACTGTACTTCACGGTCCATAAAATTACGAAGATTTCCCCTAGTCAATAACAATAATAACAACTAGCAGTTTTCTTCTTGAGTCTTTCTTCTACCAATCAGACCAAAGTGCCCAACGAGAACTAGCTTCACGAAGCTTACCTTGTGTGGAGGCAAAAAGCAATTCATATGTGGCATGCAAATGGTTGTAGCAATCACTACCCCAATGGAAGGGGCAATTTGGTCTTTCCAATGACGTGTTAACGTCAGCCTTGTGCTCATAAGAATATGTACAACTACCATTCTAGCAGCTGCCGACAGCGTTCCAATGGAAAGTGACAGCAATGCTAGGCCCGGCGACAAAAGTACCTTCAACCTCAGGACCCCCGAAATCAGACAAAACACCGCTATTCAGTAATCGGCTATAGCCGGGCATGACCACAATATGTGAAATAGTGTTCCTACTTCTGCACAATTTCTCCAGCAAGACGGGGAAGCCTGTGGTACAAAATTTGCAATTCTATATGGCGTTAAATGCCATCGAAGTGATATTTTGTGCGATTGCTCCTAGAGATTCACACATTTAGTTGCAGCATATGAGGTGCTTAGTGCCATTTGCCATTGATCACAGGTAAAACTGGTCTCCAGCTCCCTTTCCCATGCCAAGATATTTGACGACTTTGAAAATATTTCTTTGTCGTTAAGCAATTTGTAGAATAGGTAAATACCCCTAGTACTAGTAGACATATTATTATAGTATTGAGCTACCTTCCATGGCAAAGACAAAACAAAAGACTGGCTAGAACGCATAAAATGGGAGATTTGCAGGTAAGGGAAATGGTCATTAGGTGTCAGAGCTCACTCAATTTGTAATGATCTAAATGTCTTGAGTGATGGTTCTATCAATATTTCGCTCACTTCTCTGATCCCTCTACGTATCCAGCTATTAACATTTAAATTAGGAATGACATTAGTTAGGCTAAGCAACGGTATAGGAACATCAAGGAGCTTGGTGTCTCTAGGAGGGGCAGTTAAAAGTGCATTCCATGCCTGTAGGGAAGCTAATATAGTAGGGGACAAAGATGGATCTTTCATAGTGCTAAACCTACTCGCAAGAAGGAAATGATATAGATTATTACTAGGTATTTGAGAGCTTTCCAATTCCACCCATCTCGATTCTGGAGATGACTGGTCTGGAACCAATGTTTGATTTGAGCCAATACTGCAGCCGTATGGTAGTCCCTAAGCAGTGCCACACCTACCCCTCCCACCCTCCTAGAATTAGTCATTTTTAAAAAGGCACATTTTGCCCTTTTGCCCTGCCATAAATATGTACTAAGTTTAGACTGAGCTGAAGTGAAAAAAGAGTTGGGTACGGGGATAGGGAGAGCCCTGAACAGGTATATGAATTGAGGTAATATAACCATTTTAAAGGCCGCCAGTCGACCAGACCATGACAATTCCACCTTGGCTAGGGCTTGGAGCTTGGAGTCCAGTTTACCAAGAAACGATACATAGTTAGCTTTGACTAAATCACCCGTGTTAGGAGTTAAAGTAATGCCAAGATATTTTATGCCCACATTATCCCACGTATATGGGTAACATTTTTCAAGTTTCCGTCTAATATGTAAAGAAACATTCAACCCAAGTATGTAGGATTTAGAGTCATTCACTTTATAATATGAAAGGCGGTTAAACATTTGTAAAGATTGAGACACCGAAGCCAGGGAATTTTCCACATCAGTCAGCATAAGGATCACATCATCTGCAAATAGGCTAATAGTATGTGATGACTTATGTGATTAAAAACCTGAAATATGAGGGTGGCCACGAATGTGACACGCCAGGGGCTCCATCAAAAGATTGAAGGTGAGCGGCAACCGTGGGCATCCCTGGCGCGTCCCGAAGTGTATACCTGGGCTGAGGGGCTCGTATACAGAGCCAAAATGAGAGAATCGGACCTGCTCTCCTGTTCTGGAAGAATGGGTATTACCGCGCTATCAAGGGGGGGTGGGGTGGGGGAGGGGTTTACAGCTGCGGCACTGAAAGGTGTGTCAGACCGTAGGATAATAATAAGGAGAAGATAGTGCTGCGCTGTGAGCGGGGGATGGGAAAGGTGAAGAAAGGAAGTGAAGGGTGGTCTGTCTGTGGTAGGGAACAGTACAAACAAAATGGCATCGAAATGATCAGTGAACTGACTAACAAGTATGGCAATTCTATGTATAAGTGCTAATACATAACTTCATAACATCTTCTTGATATAATGCAATAAGTGATAAAAAGTGCAAATAAAGATATACAATGTGTGTAACACAACACCCAAATAACTGTGATAAGCTCAGTAGTAAGCTTGTGATGAAAGGTCCATAGAGCAGAGCTTAGATAGTATGAACGGAAATCTGAATAATAAACAAAAGTCCAAAGATAAAAAGTGCTGGTGTAGATCCAAACATATAATGTGAAGAAAGGATGGATATCCAGTGATCCTTTTAAGGTGAGTGAGGATGTCCCCTTACCTTACTACTGTAAGGTAACAGCATATAGATCCAACCGCAATTTCCAATCGTATCTGTATGTGTTTCCTTGAACTAGAGTCTATTTGGATGACCATCCATTGCGGTTGGATCTATATGCTGTTACCTTACAGTAGTAAGGTAAGGGGACATCCTCACCAGCACGTTTTATCTTTGGACTTTTGTTTATTATTCAGATTTCCGTTCATACTATCTAAGCTCTGCTCTATGGACCTTTCATCACAAGCTTACTACTGAGCTTATCACAGTTATTTGGGTGTTGTGTTACACACATTGTATATCTTTATTTGCACTTTTTATCACTTATTGCATTATATCAAGAAGATGTTATGAAGTTATGTATTAGCACTTATACATAGAATTGCCATACTTGTTAGTCAGTTCACTGATCATTTCGATGCCATTTTGTTTGTACTGTTCCCTACCACAGACAGACCACCCTTCACTTCCTTTTTTCACCTTTCCCATCCCCCGCTCACAGCGCAGCACTATCTTCTCCTTATTATTTGGGTTGTTCTGTTTCACAGAAATTAGATTCCTGCACACACAGGACATCACCTTTAAATCGTAAAGCTTCCTGCCACATGGATTTCCGCTTGACCGGATGGTTAAGACCCTTAGCGTTAATGGATAAAAAGGTCACC
This sequence comes from Rana temporaria, assembly GCF_905171775.1. Taxonomy (NCBI): domain Eukaryota; kingdom Metazoa; phylum Chordata; class Amphibia; order Anura; family Ranidae; genus Rana; species Rana temporaria. The sequence goes on from NC_053493.1 coordinate 228,748,501, forward strand.
CCCATGTGGATATTTTAGCAGAAAGAGGATGAATGCCTCCACAACAGAGGATTACATTTGGCAGAAGGTGCGTTCACCACCAGATATTCGAACAGTATTTCACAGTAAGGGAAAATGTGTGAGTGCCATAGTTGCCGTACTTACAGCATGAAGCTTGGGCGATGCTTGGTATCTACGCAGACGATAGGCTTCTATAATCCGATGATTCAATAAGGCTCTTCCTGTTGGCGGATATAGTATAGACATGAAGAGCTGGAGATTCATTGGACGTGGTGCTTGCAAGACTCCAGGAAGTTGGCAGAAGTAGACTGTGATGACAAGAAAAAAAAAAAAGATAACAAAAATAAAACAAAAAAACAAACAAAACCAAAAAAGTGGAAAAGAAAACAAGTGGGTTCCAGGATAATGGAACAGTTCAAATCTTCCAAACTTTAAGCTATAGGGCTATTTGCCCTGTATTCTGATGGGGTACCACATACCTGGATGCAGCCTTATGCTGCTCAAATACTCTTAGAGGGTAAAGTTTGTGGCCTTCAGAGGACTCCAGATTCACAGGGACCTCATTCTCTTATAGTAACCTGCCAGGTTCAAGCATGTTTTTTGGAATTTTTAGCCGTAACCACCCGCCAATCAGGTTCAACCTGAGGGACCTTCTTGGCCTGATTAGAGTTGTTGTCAGAATCAGGGATGATCTGCCATTCTCTCAACAGGGCCAACCCCTTTTCCAGCGAATCCACAATGCGCACGTCACCCACTCTGGTGATTGTAAGCTTTGTCAATTAACCCCACCGGTAGGTTATCCCATGGTTCCTGAGGGCTTTGGTGATGTTAACCAGACCTCTTCTCTTTTTAAGAGTATACTGGGAGAGATCCGCAAAGAACTGCAGAAATCGGTATTTAGATGGGATCTGTGCCGCCATCAGTTGTTCTTTGACATGATAGAAATGTAGACGCAAATGCACATCTCTGGGCGTCTGTTCTGGGAGGAAAGAGGGTTTAGGGAGACGATGGATCCTGTCTATATTGACATCTAATGCCGACAGGCCAGGAAGAATTTCTGTAAATAGAGTGCTGGCATAGGCCCGGAGATCATTCTGCTGGACAGATTCAGGAACACCTCTTATTTTATATATTATCCCTCCTGGACCTATCCTCCATGTCTGCTATTTTAGCTCTCATGGTCTCCATTTCCTCCTCAGTACCATCACTAGCATCCACTAGGTCGTTAATTGTGGTAGTAAATTCTCCCATCTTGTGTTCAATATGGTCCACCCTCTCCTCTACTGCTTATATATCTGTGTGAATTTTCTGAATGCATGTTACCATGTCAGCCTGTAACGTGCTTCTCAGTGAAAGCCACATGTCCTTTAGAACTGTGTCCATCACTGGCTGATTTGCGGTGGGGAACTGCTCTATCCTACCTGGAAGTTCCCTGGTATCTTCCCCAGATTCATTAGGCCCTGCCACCGGACTACAACCTGGGCCATCCATCCTAAATTTTGCCTTAGCAGGACTGGCAGACTGTGGAGTGGTCGGGTAAGACTGGTGACTCACTGGGGATCCGCTGTGTTTGCTGCTGTTGGTGGATGCAGGGAGAGCGAATGTGAGACACAGACCGGTGTGGAGGAGGATCCGGCGCCATCTTGCCGCTCACCATGCTGCCGAGGAACAAAGTACTCGGTCAGCTTCTGCGGCCTCTGGTTCTCCTTTCTTTTCCGGGACATGTCCCCCAGGTGCTCAGGGTGTCTGGTGTGCTGGCTGGGCGTCGGTACAAACACCCGACTGGCTGCTTCGTGCCGATGTAGGTCCCGCTGCTCAGGAGATCCTCGCTCACGCAGTCATCTCGGTTTGTGGCTAGCCACTCCCCCCCCCCCCCACACGATCATTTTTAATGACAGTAAAAAAAAATGTAATTCTTCACATCGCGAAAAACGGTCGTGTGTACACATTCATCATTAGTCACATTTTCAGGTAAATTAACCAACTTAAAGTGGTTGTAAAGCTTAAAAAATAATTAAGCCTTCTACAGAGTACAGTAAAGGATCACAAGTCATCTGTGCCCAGTCTTTCCACTAACAGTTAATCCAGCAGAAGATCTGTCTGCTTTCTGGCTGGGTTAAAAACTGACACATGAGAAAAATGTGTGTGGCCACAACTCAGTTGTTGTGACAGACATATGACATATTTCTCTTGTGCATGAGAGCAGTGTGATTGTGCCCAGCATTCCAGCACCAGATCACTTCTCCTTTCTCCTCAAGCTCTCCCAGGATTTGCTGCTCCATTCCCCAGCATGATTGGGCATGCTGAGGTCATGTGATGCCTTCCCCGAGTTCTAATTGGATGGTACTTGTGAGGAGGTGTGGCCAACCAACGTGGATTCACACCATGATGCTGTCATTCAGGAGATCCTCTGTCCATGTGCAAGGCTAAGCTGCGTGACTCTGCTTCCCAGGGGAATGAAGAGATGGAAAGGGAGTCCTGTGACATCACGACTCTACCTCCTGAGCTGAGGCATTGGAATTTGCCCACCAATATCTGATACTACAACAAAATCCCATTGCAGGGGCCCCTGAGGATGATGTGGCTTATGTCCTTGTGTAAGAGACCTGAAGACAAGATCAGTGGTCACGGGGGTATTCTCCAATTGTTGTCCGATCAGTCTGGAACAAAACTTCTCCTCGGTAGGAACTGTGGTGGCACTGAAACACAGGATCAGCCTATCTACTCTGTGCCTTAGTAGTTTCAATTGTCTCTTCTAGTCTGGGTTAAAGTACAACAGCAGCTACTCCATGGACAGGTATGTGGTTCAGTTCTCTCTTAATCTACTTCCTGGAAACTCCCCAATAAAGATGGAAAAAAGGGGAGAGTGTCGCCTCTTTTAGAATAAAAATACAAAAGGTAACAAGGTGCCTACATCCCATTTGATATGAAGAATGATGTGACAAAAATAATTTGACAACATTTGGCTGCTTGGGGCCAATGTATGTCAGTATTTAGGTCAAGGGAAGGGGGGAGGGATTTTGGAAGGGACTTTTCGCGGCACTGATAAAGACAATCTGATAAAAATTCAATATTTATTTAACAAAAAAGAAAATAAGTATAATACATAGACAATTTAAGAACAAACCCCACATTTCACAACAGAAAGCAAAAGACAGACTGTGTCTTAATGTAAGGAATCGATGACCTCGACCGGTTTCGCGGTGATTTACCGCTTCTTCAGGAGGAGATTCTTTTCTCTTCCAGGTTGGTCATATGATCAGACGTGGAGCCTGGTATAGGCCTTCTGTGGCGCGTGGAGGGGGATATTTTATTTAGACGGGCTCAGGACTGCAGCAAAGGTACGCAGATTACTGGGGCACAGAGAACCGGACAATAATAGCCTTGTGTGTACTATCTCACAATGCCAGGGTAAAGGCAAACATTAGGCACTCGATCCAACTAGGCTCAAGAGTGTCCATGTGTGTCCCCAGGGAGAGCATCCGTGCTAACTAGCACGGATGCTCTCCCTGGGGACACACGGGGACACACGTGGACACGTGTGTCCCCAGGGAGAGCATCCGTGCTAACTAGCACGGATGCTCTCCCTGGGGACACACGTGGACACTCTTGAGCCTAGTTGGATCGAGTGCCTAATGTTTGCCTTTACCCTGGCATTGTGAGATAGTACACACAAGGCTATTATTGTCCGGTTCTCTGTGCCCCAGTAATCTGCGTACCTTTGCTGCAGTCCTGAGCCCGTCTAAATAAAATATCCCCCTCCACGCGCCACAGAAGGCCTATACCAGGCTCCACGTCTGATCATATGACCAACCTGGAAGAGAAAAGAATCTCCTCCTGAAGAAGCGGTAAATCACCGCGAAACCGGTCGAGGTCATCGATTCCTTACATTAAGACACAGTCTGTCTTTTGCTTTCTGTTGTGAAATGTGGGGTTTGTTCTTAAATTGTCTATGTATTATACTTATTTTCTTTTTTGTTAAATAAATATTGAATTTTTATCAGATTGTCTTTATCAGTGCCGCGAAAAGTCCCTTCCAAAATCCCTCCCCCCTTCCCTTGACCTAAATACTGACATACATTGGCCCCAAGCAGCCAAATGTTGTCAAATTATTTTTGTCACATCATTCTTCATCCCCAATAAAGATATCAAAGTCCTCCAGTGGTGTATTTCTGACCCAGCTAGCATGGACAGGAAGTTATGTGCATAAAGACAATAAGAAGTGCATCCGTTTAAAGTTACAGACAGGACAGCAGATTCTGACACACCAGTATCACAATAAATCCCCAACAATAAATCTACCACTCTGTATTAATATCTGAACACTCCAAGAACAAGTTCGCCGATAGATAATGTGTTCTGTCACAGGGGAATGAGATTTTTGTGGCTACAGAATCATCCCACGTTAATTTAAATTAGTTAGCCACATCTGGCATTCACACGCACAGGAATTAGGTATAGGAGCAGGAGGCTGATTACATTTACCAAAACACAATGTTAGTAGCAAATAAATACATTTATCACTGCATAAGAGAGATCAAGGTGGCTGTCATACAATGGTATCAGGTCCCAGAGAACTCACCAATAGGGGAGTGACCTAGGTAATAATTCTTACTAATGGCATGAGTGTGCATCCTGTCATTCTGAGTAGAGTTGTCTGGTCTAGCAAATAAAAGGTGCCTGCATTCTCCACCATCTGTTGCAGATGAAACCAGACCCCTGTCTTGCACAATAATAAAATCTTAAGGACGGACCTAAAAATTCATATTTACTTTGGTTTTCATGAATACATTATAAACTACAGGTCAGTGTAACATAAATACTTTAGGACTGTTATGCTTTATTAACTTATTTGATCACTAATTCAGTCAGAAATAGGGGAGTGACTTGGGTAATAATTCTTACTTAGGGTGCCAGTGTACACCCCGTCATTCTGAGTTCAGCTGTCTGATCTATCAAATAAAAAGTGCTCTCATTCTCCGTCACCTGTTGTAAACAAAACAAAACCATTGTCTTGTGCAATAAAAATAGAATCCAATTTTATTAAATGCATATACACTATGTTGCCAAAAGTATTGGGACACCTGCTTTTACATGCACATGAACAGTAATGGCATCCCAGTTGTTGTGAGTTTTGGGCGACGATAAAATTAATATATTCAATATTTTTCCGAAAAAGATATGGGAAGTCCATTAAACCTCAAATTTGAGATAAAACGTTGAAATGAGATCTTTTCAGGAACAAAGTCATATTTGACCAAGTCCCAATACATTAGCTATTTTTAACTTTTACAAGCTTGGCTGAAAGTCTGAACAATGGAAACTCTCCTCACAGAACAATGAAATGGCTTTCTCACCAAACAAAATGTTTAAACTGGCTTCAAGTGAATATATATGGCCATTGTGGGGTAGCTTTCATTAACAAGAAACGTTGGGCCAGATTCACCAAGAGATACGACGGTGTATCTACAGATACACCATCGTATCTCTGACTTACACTGGTCCTATCTATGCGCCTGATTCATAGAATCAGATACGCATAGATAGGGTTAAGATCTGACAGTGTTACACTGTGTTACACTGTCGGATCTTTTTTTCCATTTAAAAATGGCGCCGGGGGCGTTCCCGCTGATTTACGATAAATAATATGTAAATGAGCGAGATACGCAAATTCACGAACGTACGCGGACCCGACGCAGTCTTCTTACGACGTTTCCGTAGCGGCTTTCCCGGCGTATACTTACCCCTTCTTTTATCAGGCGCAGCCAATGTTAAGTATAGCCGGCGTTCCCGCGTCGAATTTGAATTTTTTAACGTCGTTTGCGTAAGTCGTTCTCGAATACAGACGGACGTCGTTTACGCAAGCGTCGAAACCACTGATGTCCTAGCGACGTCAGTGGGAGCAATGCACGCCGGGAAATTTCGCGGACGGCGCATGCGCATTTAAATCGGCGCGGGAACGCGCCTGATTTAAATAGTACACTCCCCTAGCCGCGGAATTTGAATTCCGCCGGGGGATTTAGGAGGTAAGTGGTTTGTGAATTAGTCACTTGCCTCCTAAACTTGCGGGAGCGGATCTTAATTCACGTAGATCGAGCGGATCTATAGATCCGCAGAGCTACGTGAATCTGGCCCGTTGACTTTAGCCATCCTAACACAATGGACCATGTTGACCAGCAAAGGTCCCTAAAAATGAATTGTTTACACAGCTGGTCTTAGTATCCTGTCTTAATTAAGAGACAGTTTAATGTCAAAAATTCACAAACCAACGTATAAGTATTAATACACAGGGTAGTCAAAGAATATATGTTGATATGAAATAAAAGAGAGGTAATTTGTCGATTATCAATGACATCTTAGGACCAAGGGAGATATTCCGTTAATGTAGAACTTTGTTCGAAGAAAGAATTATATGAGAAATTTGTTTTATAAATAGAAGTGCTTTATATAAGCTAATCAACATTTTGAAAGATATCACATTGTGAATATAAAAATTGTGAATTAACCTGTAACACATATCCATCAAACACATATCAAAATAATTCATGTATCCACATTAATAATTATTTTGCATTTGATTGAGAGATGTAACCTATGCATTGATTGAAAAGACTGTTTTGGGAAAAACGTTTATAAAGGAATATAGGAACATATTGTATCGAAATCAACAGTATACTAATTGTATTTTATGTAATATATAGATACCAGAGTCATACATAGATGTATATAGATTATATATATATATATATGTATGTATGTATATGTATAGATATATGTCGATAGTTTACCCATAAATATAGATATCCAACGTATGGATGATCTCACAATAAAGGTGAGACACCTAGTGGCTGGAAGTAATATTACTCAAGGTTCTCCAAGCCCAGAGAACAAGTCAATTATTAAGCTGTCAGCCAATAGAAACCAAACACGTCTTGACAGGAACGCCCATATGTGCCACAGGCCTATGAGTTAAGGACAGTTGTCAGATGGGCAGAACTGAGTATAATCTTGATAGTCCTATTGTTTTAATCAATATAAAAAGGGAAACCCATGAGATAGAGGGGAGAGGAGATCTTAAAATAAAAAAAAAGAAAGCGGACTGACTACGATGGGAAGGGGGCACGCTTGCACTATGCATGAAGACTGCAACGATTTTAGCTCTGGTCACTTGCCAATAGGAAATAGCCATCTTGGGAATTGGTAACTATGTCATTTTTATTTTATCTGAAATCTATTGTTGTTCCCTAGAAGTGTTGAAATATTCAAGTATTGAATATTGCGTAGTTGTGGTTTGTTCTCATAATCAATAACTGGTAATTTTTCCTTAAAGAATACAATTTTATTATATTTTTATTGTTACATAGTTCCAATTTTATTGACAAAACAAACGTCCAATATATTTCACATGTTAATCATTTACTTACCTGCAGTATAGTAACGATTGGGCATATGAAATAGACGCTTTTGTTTCATTGTCATTTACATACAGTTATCTTGAGAACTTACCATGACACAAATCAAAGGTATTGCATGCCCATGTTGGGGGTATTTTATTGATTTTCAAGTCGTTAATGTAACGCAACTGGTCTTTTAATTTCATGTAAATATTAATAATTTGTCTACCAAAAAATTAGCTATTTTGTATGATCATATGTCTCCGTGAATAAGTTTCATATTACAGACTATGGCATATAGATTGTCTTGTATTTAAAAGCATCTTCGTTATAAAAGAATTCAAAGTAAATTACTGTGCGGGTAAATATGACCTTAAAAAAAGCACAACATTTAATATTGAGTTGGCCCACCTTTTGCAGCTATAACAGCTTCAATCTTATGGGAAGGCTGTCCACAAGGTTTAGGAGTGTGTCTATGGGAATGTTTGACCATTCTTACAGAAGGGCATTTTTGAAGTAAGGCACTGATGTTGGGTGAGAAGGCCTGGCTCGCAGTCTCAGCTCTAATTTCATCCCAAATGCATTCTATCAGGTTTAGGTCAGGACTATGTGCAGGCCAATCAAGTTTCCCCTACCCCCAACTCACTCATCCATGTCTTTATGGACCTTGATTTGTGCACTGATGCATAGTCATGTTTGAAAAGAAAAGGGTAACCCCCAACTGTTCCCACAAAGTTGGGAGCATGTAATTGTCAAAAATGTTGTGGTATGCTGATGCCTTAAGAGTTTCCTTCACTGGAACTAAGGGGCCAAGCCCAACCCCTGCAAAACAACCCAACACCATAAACCCCACTCCACCAGACTTCTCACTTGGCACAATGTAGTCAGGCAATTACCATTCTCCTGGAAACCGCCAAACCCAGACACATCCATCGGATTGCCAGACAGAGAAGTGTGATTTGTCACTCCAGAGAACATGTCTCCACTGCTCTAGAGTCCAGTTAGCGGCATGCTTTACACCACTGCATCCAACACTTTTTATTGCACTTGGTGATGTATAGCTTGGATGCAGCTGTTGTGTCATGGAGACCCATTCCATGAAACTCTCTACACACTGTTATGCCATTCTGAAGGCCACATGGAGTTTGGAGGTCTGTAGCTATAACAACACTGGAGGAACGGGAGTGAATCACAACTGCGGATACAAGGACCTCAATGTGCTTCAGTATGCGACAACTCAGTATTAGCCCCAGGCGTCACTCCTAGCAACAGGAGTTTGGGGGGTCTCTACATAATCTTCCTGTCACATATAGAAGGGCGTTGATTTACCAAGTATGGAAGCATTACAACATGCGACCAAACCTTAGCGATTTAAACATATTTTAGCTTTAAGGATTATTTTCAATACACCTCTTCATGCGAGTGATTACCAGTAAGGAACACCAGGCGTCGCTCCTAGCAACAGGAGTTTGGAGGTTCACTACATCAAATCACCTGCAGCATGCAGGGATGCATTAGGTTACTAAGGATGATGCCAGGAAATAGCATCGAACCTTAGCCAAGAAAAGTTTTAAAGAGAACAAGTTTGAACTATTATGCCGCGTACAGACGTTGTTTTTTGTGATGAAAAAAAACAACGTTTTAAATCATGAAATAAAACAACGTTTTTGAAACTTCATTTTTTTTTTCCATTGAAGCTCGCTTCATAACTAGCTTCTGGGCATGCGCGGGTTTAAAAACGTAGTTTTAAACGTTGTTTTTTGCTACACACGGTCAATTTCTGTGAAACAAAGAACAACGTTTTGAAAAACGACACAAAAAATTCAAGCATGTTCGAATTTTTTTTTTGTCGTTTTTTTGAAGACATAAAACAACGTTTTGCCCACACACAATCATTTTAAATGACGTTTTTTAAAACTCTGTTTTTTTTCATCACAAAAAAACGACCGTCTGTACGCGGCATTTGGCTGAGGCCTATAAGACATTTGTACTTATGCCAAGCTTGTATATTGAGTGTTGTAGTAACAACTAGGTATTTGTATATTGCACATACTATAGTAAGGTAGTAGCACCTGCGTATACGTAATAAAGTAGTTTAGGTAGATACAGTAGCATACTTGTAGTAATTCCTATTGAGACATTAGTATTGTTTGAAAAAGGCAGTATAGCTCATTATTTGTTGCATGAGAGAGGCTGTATAACTCAGGTAGGTATTATGCATAGATGAGGTATTCATAGCTGCATATATTAGATAAACATAGCATTGGTATGTTGTAGGTTGCTGAGACGTTTAGTTAGTAATTAGCAAGCAGGATTGAGCATAGTAGTAACTCCCATATAACATGACGATAAGCAGGCGGAAAATGTAGTAACATTATGGTAGCTGTTGAAACACTAATAGTAGATCTTCTATAGGACTATAAATGTAGCAACGGTTACTTATCTGTTTGTAGCTTCTATAGATTGGAGACAAAGTTCCCATGAAGGAGGATGGTTGCCAAATGCCCTGTAGTTGCCTTGTAGAGATCTGTATTGCAAATAAGACATCAGCAGCAAGGGAGTAGTGGATTCCAGGAACAGTGTTGCAGTATAGGGAGCTGAAGAAGCGGCTGGTGTAATAGGGCTTCCATGCTGACAAGCAGTAGCTCACACTAACACTGCTCCACGGCTGGAAATGGCTGGAACACTGCTGGCAATAATAGAACACAGTTGTCTGTCTTGTGAATGGCTTGATAGCCAGCAGACAGCTGTACTGCATGGCAATAATTCAAACACAGCGCAGAGTGCGGCGCACTTCCACGTTCCACCCTGGAACGCATCTCGGCGCCGGGCGATGACGTCATCGCGCATGCGCCGCATGCGTTCCAGCATGGAACGCATTACGGCGCTGAAGGTGCCCAGCATAGGAGGTAACAGGCGAGCAGAGCGCCTGTTAACATGGAACAGGCAGCGCCTGTTACAGTAGCTATTGACTCTGCAGACAGTTGGCGACTTCTCCGCACTGTGGACTTCAGCATGGGCTGACCTCCTCTGTCATTTTATGTGGCCTATCACTTCATGGCTAAGTTGCTATTGTTCCCAGTTGTTTTCACTTTGTTATAATATCACTAACAGTTGACCATAAAATATTTAGTAGCTAAGGAAATTTCACAGATGGAGTTATTGCACAGGTAGCAAGCAATCACGGTACCATGCTTGAATACACTGAGCTCCTGAGCAAGACCCATTCTTTCAGAAATGTTAGTAGAAGTAGTCTGCATGCCTATATGCTTGATTTTATACACCTGGGGCCACAGAGGTGATTGGAACACCTGAGACCCTTGATTTGGAGGAGTGTCCCAATACTTTTGGCAATATAGTATATGTGGCATTTTAGTAGCAAAAAGTAAGTGCTAGATTGTTTAAATAGTTATCAAGTAAATATTTATTTTATTTTGTCCATTAATTCAAATAAGTTAATTAACATTTAACTTATTACTCACTAATACTAGTATAACCCATTTATTTAGCCCTCTAAACAAAATCCCTGAGTTTTTACAAAGGACATAGACCATATTTAGCCATAACAAGCTCACTAAGGCTCCATACACACTATTAGATTTTCAGCAGATTGTTGTCTTTTTAGTATTTAGCAAAACCATGTAGTGCAAGGGCCAGCCTGATTGCATACAAATTGAAACTCTTAAGCCCCGTACACACAATCGGACCTTTGTCCGACCAAAATCACAACGGAATTACGATGGAATTTCATTGGAGTAAATGAGAACATGGGGCCAGATCCACAAAAACCTGACGTAACTTAAAAAATCCAATTTAAGTTACACTGGCTTAAAGTTTCTACCTAAGTGCCTGATCCACAAAGCACTTATCTAGAAAATTCAGGCTGTGTAACTAAAATTCCGCCGGCGCAAGGCGTTCCTATTCAAATGGGGCGAGTCCCATTTAAATGAGGCGCGCTCCCGCGCCGGCCGTACTGCGCATGCGCGTCGGCCGTACTGCGCATGCGCGAAGTTACGTTACGCCGAGTTTTGAGGATCGCGACGGCTTAAAGTTGCGTCGGGGAAAAAAAAAATGACAGCGGCATGCATTCCTGAGGGAGAACTCCATGCCAATTTTCAAAGAAAAAATCGGCATGGGTTCCCCCCCCAGGAGCATACCAGGTCCTTAGGTCTGGTATGGGTTGTAAGGAGACCCCCCCACGCCGAAAAATTGACGTAGGGGGTCCCCCTACAATCCATACCAGACCCGTATCCAAAGCACGGTACCCGGCCGGCCAGGAAGGGAGTGGGGACGAGCGAGCGTCCCCCCCCCTCCTGAGCCGTGCCAGGCCGCGTGCCCTCAACATGGGGGGGTTGGGTGCTCTGGGGCAGGGGGGCGCACTGCGGGCCCCCCCACCCCAGAGCACCCTGTCCCCATGTTGATGAGGACAGGACCTCTTCCCGACAACCCTTGCCATTGGTTGTCGGGGTCTGCGGGCGGAGGCTTATCGGAATCTGGGAGTCCCCTTTAATAAGGGGGCCCCCAGATACCGGCCCCCCACCCTAAGTGAATGGATATGGGGTAATAGTTTATTATTCTGCTCCGGACGCCCCCCCTGTCTTCGTTATTAGCTCAATTACCAGGGGGGCTTCTTCTTCCGCTCTCCGGGGGTCTTCTTCCACTCTCCGGGGGTCTTCCGCTCTCCGGGGGGGCTTCTCCGGACTCCGGGGGGGCTTCTCCGGACTCCGGGGGGCTTCTTCCATCTTCTCCCCTCTTCCGCTCTTGACTCGGCGAACCCCGGTTCTTCTTCAGCTCTCCGGTGCCTTCTTCTTCAGCGCTGGCTGCCTGCTATGTTTGTGTGTTAGCTCGATTTCAAACAGGCAGCCGGCGCGGTCTTCTGTGGCGTCAGGGTCTTCTGGTCTTCTGTTCTTCCGATGTTGCCTCGTCGCCTGTTGTCGCTGTAATGATGGAAGCGCGCCTTGCATCCCATTTATATAGGCATCGCCGTCCCATCATGCTCCGGTAGGTACCCACGTGGTGGGTGCCTACCCACGTGCACCCACCACGTGGGTACCTACCGGAGCATGATGGGACGGTGATGCCTATATAAATGTGATGCAAGGCGCGCTTCCATCATTACAGCGACAACCGGCGACGAGGCAACATCGGAAGAACAGAAGACCAGAAGAGAAGATGACGCCACAGAAGACCGCGCCGGCTGCCTGTTTGAAATCGAGCTAACACACAAACATAGCAGGCAGCCAGCGCTGAAGAAGAAGGCACCGGAGAGCTGCAGAAGAACCGGGGTTCGCCGAGTCAAGAGCGGAAGAGGGGAGAAGATGGAAGAAGCCCCCCGGAGTCCGGAGAAGCCCCCCCGGAGAGCGGAAGACCCCCGGAGAGTGGAAGAAGACCCCCGGAGAGCGGAAGAAGAAGCCCCCCCTGGTAATTGAGCTAATAACGAAGACAGGGGGGGCGTCCGGAGCAGAATAATAAACTATTTTAAAAAGCCTTGTGTTGTGTGTTTATTAACTTTTACTTTTTGCCTCCAGGTGAATGGATAGGGGTACGATGTACCCCATATCCATTCACTTAGGGTGGGGGGCCGGTATCTGGGGGCCCCCTTATTAAAGGGGACTCCCAGATTCCGATAAGCCTCCGCCCGCAGACCCCGACAACCAATGGCAAGGGTTGTCGGGAAGAGGTCCTGTCCTCATCAACATGGGGACAGGGTGCTCTGGGGTGGGGGGGCCCGCAGTGCGCCCCCCTGCCCCAGAGCACCCAACCCCCCCATGTTGAGGGCACGCGGCCTGGCACGGCTCAGGAGGGGGGGGGACGCTCGCTCGTCCCCACTCCCTTCCTGGCCGGCCGGGTACCGTGCTTTGGATACGGGTCTGGTATGGATTGTAGGGGGACCCCCTACGTCAATTTTTCGGCGTAGGGGGGGTCCCCTTACAACCCATACCAGACCTAAGGGCCTGGTATGCTCCTGGGGGGGAACCCATGCCGGTTTTGTTTTTTACAAATTGACGTGGAGTTCTCCCTCGGGAAAGCATACCAAATGCCGTCGCTGCAATGGGCCTTTACAAGGTGTGACTAACTTTACACTTTGTAAAACGAGCCCTAATTTTACACTTGCAAAATAACACTTACGGCGCAAAAAAGAAGCTAGAAAGCTTTGTGGATCGCCTTAAGTGCTAATTTGCATACTAGCAACGGCATTTCGACTCGAAATGCCCCCAGCGGCGGATGCGGTACTGCATCCTAAAATTAGGCAGTGTAATTCAATTACACATGCCGGATCTTCTGTGTAACTTTGGAAAAAGCCTTTTGAGGATCGTTTCCAAAGTTACACACAGACTGAACAGCACTTAAGTCGGAGTATCTCTTTTGAGGATCTGGCCCATGTTCTCTATCTAAACTCTGATGGAATTCATTGAAATTTCCGATTAAATTACTCCGATGGGGCATACACACAGTCGGAATTTCCGATGGAAGGGGAGGAGAGAGGATGGAGGGAGGAACTTTTTTTTTTATTTTTTTATATTTGCTTATTATTTAACTGTCCTAAGATTAAACCAGTATCTCCAGTTTATATCTTTCTTGGGGGGAGGGCGGTATCTAGGGAATGTGCTAGGTGGATAGTAAAGTAACAAAGATATAGTACAAGAATAGATCAAAACAAAATAAGTTTAATGATAAAGGAGGAATTAGGGATAGGAGAATTTAAAAGTTTCTTGTTCTGGTAAAGAGTGATTAAGGTAAATGTAAAATAAAAAGTGTATACGAGTAAAATAAGTAGAATTGTTATATAAGATGCTCTATCTGTAAAGATGTATTATGATTATTTTTGTGAAAGGAAAAAATATCAAAATAAAGAATTGAAAAAAAAAAAACATTTAATTGTTGGGGATCACCAGAGACATTTACTGAAGAATCAAAGTCTCAGCGGACAGAGAACGCGGTGACGTAGAAGACACCGACGTTCTCAAACACGGAAGTTCAATGCTTCCACGCATGCGTCAAATCAATTTGACGCATGCGCAGGATTTCGGTTCGCTGGTCACACGTCATGCTAAGAAACTTTTGTCCGCTGGAAACCTGTCCGCTAGGCCAGGAAACCTGTCCGCTAGGCCGTACACACGACCGAACATGTCCGATGAAACTGGTCCGTGGACCAGTTTCATCAGACATGTTCGGTCGTGTGCACGGGGCCATAGAGTACAGGACAGGAAGGATTCTGTTAACAGGAGTTCATTTATCTGAAAGGGGATACAACTAGAGAAGCAAAGGTGTGTTGATAACAGTAATGCCGCGTACACATGATCGGATTTTCCGATGGAAAAAGCCCAATGGACTTTTTTCCATCGGAGTAAAAAAATAGAACATGTTTTAAATTCTTCCAATGGAAAGAATCCAATGGGAAATTCCGATCGTCTGTGTGGAATTCCGTTGGAGAAAAATCCATGCATGCTCAGAATCAAGTCGATGCATGCTCGGAAGCATTGAACTTAATTTTTCTCGGCTCATTGTAGTGTTTTACGTCACCGCTTTTTGGACGGTTGGAATTTAGTCTGACAGCGTGTAGGCAAGACTGATGGAAGTCAGCTTCATCGGAATTCTGACGAAAAATTACATCGGATTTTATTCCATCAGAATTTCCGATCCTGTGTACGCGGCATAAGTCACCAGCCAAATCTGCAAGCATCTATGTTATAGAGGTACTATGTTTCTGTAAAAACATTATTACAGGTGCACTGCTGCCAGCTAAACACAATAGTTATAGAACAGTGTGTCAAGGATATGTTCTCCTGAAACCTCTGTATCTTCAATAACATATCTTTGTTTTTTTTCTATTAGTATTATATATGAATATATAGCCCAAGTCAGTGCAGTGATTGCAGAATTCTATGTGAGGGGCACCTGTTCTTCCAAAAGTCCTTCAGTGCAATTTTGCAGCCATAAGTTAATTGGAAATTGCACCCAAAATCAGTTCACAAATTTTATTCAGATATAAGCATATACCTTATCTGTGTCAGTAATTGTATAAATTAGTGCAAACACACTTAAATAAAATATATATTTCCTAGGGCAGTATGGATGGACCTAACAATTCACATCTACTTTGGTTTTAATGAACACATTATAATTTACAGGTCAGTGCAACAGAAATACTTTAGGACTGTTAAGCTTTATTAACTTACTTGATCATTAATTCAGTCAGACTCATTTCGGTCACAAAAATTAATTGCCATAATTGAATACCATCATAAGTACAATAATTAAAATATGCTCTTGGTGCTGTGGACTGTAAAGGTGTGTTTTTAATCAAGTTCAAAGAGTTTTATAACTGAATCTCTTAAAAGTGGTGCTTGACATTCCCTTTTCTATTATAAATTATTTTCGAAAACCAAGAATAGTACTGCATTAATATGCCATTTACAGGAGCTCTGCAAATGAGAGAACTTGCCAACAGAAGATCTGTCTAACAGAAAAAATCACCAATGCATAGGTCAATGCTGTCTGCAGATATGCAAGTAGTGTTTTTAAATCTTGTTGGATAGGTAGGATAATGGCCTTGACTCTATGGTCACATTTTTGTTAGTCATTAAAATATAATATACCAAACAATTACACAGCAAAATACAAGAGCATATTACAAAACACTATCAAACAAAATGTTGTCCAATATTCAAATAATTTAAAGGTACTCTCCAGCAGGGACGGACTGACCATTGGGACTCTCTGGAACTGCCCGATGGCTCCATGCCACTAGGGGGCCCCATCAGTGTTGCAGGCTTAAAAAAAACAGGGACAGTATGTAAAAATCTGTGTTTTTTTTTACATATGTCCCTGATATGTCCAAAACCGACATGCTTTTGATGTGAAAATCCTGAGATTTTAGCTGCCCTGCCTATGCAATGCCTCCTGGCGTGGTGGTCATCTGTAAGCCCGGGGGCCCCATAATCTTCTATTGCCGGGGGCCCCATGAGTTGTCAGTCCACCCCTGCTCTCCAGTCACATCTAAACAATTAAACCTTAAGATTCATATATGGAATAAAGATTACTGGTTCAAGGCTTCAGTTTGTTACCCAGGCATTTCTGTAGCTCACTAGTTCACCTCTCCCTTTTATTACTAATATTTAAATCTGGGAACCTCTTCTGCCTGCCTGTTTTAAACAAAAAAAGGAGTAATCCCAAACGCACCCACTGCATTACCAGGATATATGAGTCTTAAATTGTCAGGACAGTTTTAATTAGAAGGATTGGGCAAAAAGAACCAACACTGGCAGGTGTTTTACGTAAAAAAAGGTAGAGACTGCAGATAATAAAGCAGTGCAAAACTTTCCAGAGACAGGGCATATCCAATGGGCAAGACTAGGATAAAATGTACTAGAGACACTATGCATAGGTAGGTTTTCTACTACAAGAATTAAAAAACTACAGATGATAAAGAGGTGTAAAATAATTCAGAGACAGAACAGTTTAATAAACAAGACTAGGATGTAATATACTGTACTACGGACAGTGCATAGGCAGGTATTTTACTACAAACATTAAAGTATCACAAATGATAAAACTATGTACAATTGTTTTAGAAACACAGAGCATGCTTAACCAGTCTTTGCTTGCTTTGCAGAAGCCACCCCAGCACCTCCTAATACTCACCTGAGCCCCATCTCTTTCCAGTGATGTCTCCCGCTGCTGTCAATCAAAGTCAGTTAGCCAATCAGGAGAGAGATGGGCAATGCCAATTGGGGGCTCCATGTCTGGAGGGAGGGGCCAGGAGAGCCGAACAGGGACCTGAGAAGAAGAGGATCTGGCTACTCTGTTTAAAACCATTTCACAGAGCAGGTACATATAGTGTGTAGGGATGAGCCAAACACACCCAGGTTCGGTTCACAGCAGAAAATGCAAAAAGGCGAAACATTTGTTTGAACACCGTTAACCACTTCCCGGCCGAGCAGTGGTTCTGTTATCCTGACTGGTTGTCATACGATGTTCAGCAGGATAAAATGCCGGCGTGTACCCTTGAGGGCATGCAGCGCGGCCATCAGATCTGCCATGTGTCAGTCTGACACACTGCATCTCCGATCATGGAAAGGAGTCTAATCACAGCTGATCATCGTGTAAATGACATTCCTCATATCATGCTGTCAGGGAGAGCAAATCGGCGTCTCTCCCTGTCAGAGGGGGGGGGGGTCTGTGCTGTTAATCAGCACATTGATTATTAGCACAGCCCCCATCAGATGTGCCCATCAGCTGCCAATCAGTGCCCATCAGCTGCCAGTCAGTGCCCCATCAATAACGTCGGTCAGTGCTAATCAAAGTGGCAATCAGTGCCCACGACAGTGCCAATCAGACCCCAACCCATTGCATATCAGAGTCCATCACAGTGCCAATCAGTAATACCTGTCAGTACCTCATCATCAGTGCTGCCCAACAGTGCCATCTATTAGTGTCCATCAGTGCCCCCTGCCAGTGCCAATTAGTGCCCCCTGTCAGTGCCCATCAGTGCTGCTTATCAGTGCCCATCAATTCTACATATCAGTGCCTCCTCATCAGTGCCCATCAGTACCCATTATCAGTGCCAACTCATTAGTCACCATCAGTGCCGCCTCATTATTGCCCATCAGTGAAGGTGAAAAAAGTGATCAAATACCACCAATAAGACAGCTCTATTTGCGGGAAGAAAATGATAAAAATGTTAAGAGCTGTCAGCGCAAAAAGGCTGCGAAGCAGAATTTTTCCATTTTTTTTGGTCCATTGCCACTGCGATTGAAGATGGATTTGTGGGACACTTTTTTTTTCTTCAATAAAGGAGTTGTCCAAAACTGTTTCCTGTCATTTTTACTTTTTTGACACTTTTTTTGTGCATGAGTAGGGGTACAATGTACCCAATACCCATTCACATAGGGGGGCTTGTTAAAGGGGGCTTCCAGATTCTAACAAAGCCCCCCGCCCACAGACCCCCACAACCACCGGACAAGGGTTGTGGGGATGAGGCACAATTTTGTTCCTAAAAAGGAAACACTGCAGGGGCACCAATAAGACCCACAGAAGGGGCTCCCAGGCTATAACACATTTAGCAGCCTAAGTGCTGGGACTTTGTGCTGGGAGAGGCTCAACTCAGATGGCCACTGAACTGAGGCAGAGTAGGGGACATAGTACGGCTTACTCTTCACTGGTGCTTTGAGGTATGAGTAAAAAAAGAAGAATGGGGTGGGGCCTAACTAGGCCTTTCATTTATGCTATTCAGTGGTCCTGAGGGAGTGGACAGAGTCGGAGCTCTATCACTAGTATGCTGCCATGGTGGTGTCAGGAAAACAGGATTCAAGAACTTCAAGCAAAATGCTAAACACATAGGGGTTTATTTACTAAAATTGGAAAGTGCAAAATCTGGTGCAGCTGTGCATAGTAGCCAATCAGCTTCTTCAATAAAGCTCTGACAAAAAAAATAACTGAAAAGCGGATTGGTTTTTATGCAGAGCTGCACCAGATTTTTCACTCCCCAGTTTTAATAAATCAACCCCACAGCTGTCACAATGTTTACAAATATGTTAGTAACATATATAATATAACATAATATTAAACATCTTTAGGGCTAAGGCGCCTTTTACACGGGCTGATGTTTTGCCGCAGATAAAAGCATGTTTATGTTTTGCTGGAATTCAAGACTCCAGGCACAGCGGTCAGCTGCATTTGTACAGTGCTTTTAGCTGCGGTTGTGTTTAGCCGCGGCACGATATTGAACGGGGACCCGACTTGGATCCCTGCGAATACCAAGCACTGTGTCTGGTATGAATCTTGAGGGGAACTCCACGCCAAATTTCAAATAAAAAAACGGCATGTGTTCCCCCTACAGGAGCATACCAGGCCCTTGAGTCTGCTATGGATTTTAAGGGGAACACCGTACGCCGAACCGCCATCTGATTCTCTTCCGCCGGGGGGGGGGGCGCTTTCTTCATTACCCAGAGCATGAGCATGATGGGACATAAGAGGCCTATATAAATTGGTGCGAGCCGCGCACACTGCATTACAGCGGGAGGAAGCAACATGTCAACATCGAAGAAGAGAGGCAGAAGGCGACAGAAGCCCGGGAGGGGGCCGCGCTAAAAGAGCAGCATCATAATGGCCAGGCATCCATCACCGCTGAAACCATGGGCTAATGCCGAGAAAAAAACATATATTTATATAAAAACATAAATGTAAGAATAAAATATATTTAGTTTCATTAGGTGACCAAATAAGGAACACCCACCAGTAACCAAGACTAAGTGAAGGTCATTGTAAACAAATCATCCAATATATAGATTGTCTTTGTTTCTAGGTATTTAAAATAAATAAAGGATTTAACCAAGCTAATGAGGTATCAAGTCCCAATGATAGTAATTGGGAAACAAAGAAGTAACCCACCCATGGCGGTAGTCTACCCCATATACACCACATCGAGCTCACATTCCGCCAGTAGCATAAACTACCAAATTGGCTGAACAATGCCGTTGAATTGGCTAAAAAGCAACGACAAATGCTGACATTAATCATAGGAATAGCCTTATACCGGTAAAGTTATGATATTCAAAAAAAAGGAAAAAAAGATCAAAACTCAATCGTAAGGAATAAACAAAAAATTAACAATAATATTACATGCAAAATTAATTGCATGAAATACATGAATGTGTAATGGTCAGAAAGCCCAAGTAGTGAACTAAGCATTTGAAATAAAACAATTAACGTCCACCTCTATGTTTAGGCCGAAGGGAGTATAACATTTCAGTTTGTAAACCCAAGACATTTCCAACTTAGAAATAGATCTAACAAGGTGGCTCCCTCTCCAATGGGGACTGTACTTATCTATCCCAAGGAAGATAGTGTTTTTCGGGTTTCTATTGTGCGCCGTTAAATAGTGCTTCGAAACAGAATGTTTAGTATAGCCCAAACGTATATTGTTGATATGCTCGTTTAACCGAACCTGTAAGGGGCGCTTGGTCCTGCCCACATACTGAAGCCCGCATGGGCACTGCAGCATGTAAACTACCCCAGTAGTAGAGCACGTAATAAACGGTTTTATAGCATAACTCTTCGAAGTACATGTTGAATTGAAGGTAGTAGTTCTCCTGGAGTTACAGCCATTAAGGGAACAGACCTGACATTTGCCACATTTATAGTAGCCCGTGAGGCCCGAGAAAAACCTTGAATCCATACTAGGTGGATTCAAGATATTAGGAGCCAATTTATCTTTCAGTGAGGGTGCCCCTCTAAACACCACCTGTGGTCTGTCAGGTAATAGACTTCCCAGGATTTTATCGTTTTTGAGAATATGGCAGTTTTTTACAACTAGATTTTTCACATTCGCATGTTGGCATGAATAGTTAGTAATAAAAGGATTGCGAAAACCGTTATTATTCTCCCTATCTGTTCTGACAGTTAGAAGGTCGTCTCTATTCACTTCCTGTACCTCTGCCATAGTATCACACAAGAATGCACTAGAGTAGCCTTTTTCTAGAAAACGCTGAGTAAGAACATCTGATTGTTCCAAAAAAGTGGCATCCTCAGTGCAATTGCGTTTTAATCTAAGATACTGGCTTTTGGGCACAGATTTTAGCCAAGATGTATGATGACAGCTGTTCTTAGGAATGAAAGCATTCCTGTCCGTGGCCTTAAAAAACGTTGCGGTAACAAAGGCACCATTATTGACAGAAATTGTCAGGTCAAGAAAATTAACTTTCTCCCGGCTTACCTCTCGACTCAAATGGATACCCCGACTATTAATATTTAAGGCATCCATAAATTGTATCAAGTCAATCTCGGCACCATCCCATAGGAGGAGGATGTCGTCTATGTACCTGGCCCACAGAAGAATCTGGGGCCTAGTGTGGACACAGACGACATCCTCCTCCCACTTGGCCATAAAGAGGTTCGCCAAACTGGGGGCATATTTAGCCCCCATGGCGACACCTCTATCTTGTCTGTAAAACTGGCCATTGAACCAGAAATAGTTATGGGAGGCCGCGTATTCAAGCAACTCCATAATGTACATAACCTGTCTGTTAGGCAAACCTGAATCCCTTTCCAAAAAATGTGATACTGCCTCCAAACCCAATTGGTGCGGGATTACAGTATACAATGAGGTAACGTCTGCGTTACCATCCAAAGATTCGCAGTCGGAGTAAGATCCTTGAGCAGATTGATAATATGCCTCGTATCTTTGACATAAGATGGCATTTTTCGTACCAAAGGCTGTAGGTAGAAATCTATATACTTGCCCACCCGGGAGGTGATGCAATCTATACCACTGACTATAGGCCGTCCCGGGGGGCAAGAAAGGTTTTTATGAACCTTTGGCAGGTAATAGATGATAGGGGTCCGAGGGGACTCTGGAATCAGAAAGGCCTTTTCCTTTTTGTTCAGAATGTGTAACACAGAGCCCTTATCAACCAACTTAACCAATCTCTTTTTATATTTGTTACCAGGATCAAGAGTGAGAGGGGTATATGTGTCAGTGTCCGCTAATATGCGGTACATTTCTTTCATATAATCCTCTTTGTTGAGGACCACAATCCCCCCACCTTTGTCCGCTGGGCGGACAATAACATTTTTATTAGCACAAAGGGACTGAATTCCTGAATCTAAAATTTGTTTATTCCTTACATTCTTAACTTGGAGAGCTTCCAAGTCTTTTAAAACAAGATCTCTGAAAACCTTCAGAGAGGGTGCCAGATGGCCTGGTGGATTATAGGTAGAAGCGTTGGATAAACTAGAGTGGACATAGTTATGGGTAAGGGTTCTTGAGGGGTTGAAAGGGCTTGTAGCTATATAACGCTGAACGTTCAGCTTCCGGACATATTTATGTATGTCCATGTATGTGGCGAATTTGTTCAGATTCTTAGGAGGAGCATACTTAAGTCCTTTATCCAACACGGCAATTTCTGGGCCAGTTAAGGAATGGGCACTGAGATTGAAAATGCCCTTACCTACTACTTTCTCGGTCTTTTGGGACTGTACTCGCCACCCCCCTCTAGTCCCTCTTTTAGTTCTCCCAGTCTTTTTAGGCCTTGTCCTACACGGGGAAAAACCCATTGACCTTGCCCTTGACCTTCCACTTGTAAATCCTCAAATGAGTACAATCCCCCACTTGCACCCATGTCACCATAGGTCGCCAGTGGGTTCTGATAGGTCCCAACATCCGTATCGACCACATTACTCAAGGGCAGGAAACTGTTCTGAGTCAGCACATTAAATCCTGTTTCATAGTCCCCTGTGTAATGAACCACATCGTTCTCTTTATAAGAAGGAGGTGGGTTATAATTGGGTACCCTATTATGAATATTTCCCAGATAATCCTGGTATTGATTACCCGAATAATTAGCAATCATATGATTACCAGGCGTAGATGGTCTATACTGTCCACCTCTCCCTCGAATGGTGGGGACTCCCTGGCGCGGGTATGATCCGCCCCGCGGGCGGAAACCAGGAGGGGGAAAAGGTATACCTCTCTGTCCTCCTCCATTCCCTCCCACATTAGTGTAAGGCACAAAAGGTCGTTTACTCTTCTTAGAGGGCCCACCTGGGGTACCTCCATTTTTAGATCTAACCTGAGGGCCACTTGTAGTGGGGGGTATCCTATGGTACTGCCCCCACTGGTTTGACCTGTATGAGGAGGAATAGTGTCCATGGAGGGATTGGACACACCCTGTTCTTCTGCCAAAAGTTTCTTTTGCCAGTCAAAGATAAGGACTGAATGATAGTCTGCAATATCCCTGTTATATTTCTTTTTCTTTTTATTTTTTTGTTCTTTTTCCTCTTTTTCTAGCACTTTAAGCAGATTTTTAGATTTCTCTAAGTACTCCTCAGATGACATAAAGGGAACCAATTTTTCTTTAATTAATTTGATTTCATCATCCAATCTCTTGAGTTTGCTAGTTTTACGCTCACCCAAGAACTTCAGGAGATTTAAACCAGCATCATTGAAATATTTAAACCAGCCGGTGAGGTCTGTTTCTCCCTTTTGAGGGGCAATCTCCCACCGGAGACTCCTGGGGACTATTTGTTGTTTCAGATATGTATCTAAAAACACTATGTCCCATTGGGTGTGTATTTCCGAAACAGTGAGGTTCTTCAACCTCATAAAAAGTCCCCCCAGATCTGCATCTCCCTCTTTAAAAGCTTCGAAAACACCCTCTATGTTGACAACACGGTTTGCTCTGAATTCAAAAATATCCATCAGTGCAATAATACCCAAATCAATGAGTGAAAAAACAGCTGCAATAATAAGTATAAGAATCAATATGTGGGAAAAAAAATATTGCGCTTGTTAAACAGTGACAAAGAAAAAAACAAATGAGAAGCAGCGATCAAAAAGTGTTATACTACACTGTCAAATATGCAAAAAAGAAGAGATCGCGCTAAATAAGTGACAAGTGAACAAAAAAGTGACATAAAGTTCAATAAATCAAATGTCCCGCCACAAAGGCAAGTAATTGAATCTCCCAGGTGATAAACTCAATCCACAAGGAAAAGTGCTGGACAGAATTCCTCCTCATACAGGTCAAACCAGTGGGGGCAGTACCATAGGATACCCCCCCACTACAAGTGGCCCTCAGGTTAGATCTAAAAATGGAGGTACCCCAGGTGGGCCCTCTAAGAAGAGTAAACGACCTTTTGTGCCTTACACTAATGTGGGAGGGAATGGAGGAGGACAGAGAGGTATACCTTTTCCCCCTCCTGGTTTCCGCCCGCGGGGCGGATCATACCCGCGCCAGGGAGTCCCCACCATTCGAGGGAGAGGTGGACAGTATAGACCATCTACGCCTGGTAATCATATGATTGCTAATTATTCGGGTAATCAATACCAGGATTATCTGGGAAATATTCATAATAGGGTACCCCCCCCCCGGAGCTGCGGTGGCTCAACGCGATTGGCACTGTGCTGACAAGCCATTCACCTCTGCAGCTAGAGGTTCGGATCCCGGTCTCGGCTTCATGTGAATTGAGTTTGGTGGTCTCAGCCCGGCTCCCGGTGGGTGTGCTGTGCAAGGTAAGCCTGTGCTTAGTACGCCCACCCCCCTCCCACAAAAACCACCACACCTACACACACACTCTAAATTGGGTTAACACACGCACTTTGACCATGTGGTCTCTAAAAGAGAGGCGAAGGACTAATGGGGCTGGTTGAGCGGGCTAATCCTCTCACTCCCTTATAGGGAGTCCCTCTGCCCCGTTGGGCTTCAAAGCGGAGCAGGTAGGGCGGGTTGTGTGGGAGGACCCCCTCACACACCCGCCATTGCCACCCGGGGCATGGAGAAAGATGGCAGATTGCCTCTGGGGGAGGCCTGCCTACTCTCAACTCTTGCAGTCCGGCTCCTCTCTCGAGTACACGCACAAAATACACTTTAAAAAAAAAAAAAAAAAAATAATAGGGTACCCAATTATAACCCACCTCCTTCTTATAAAGAGAACGATGTGGTTCATTACACAGGGGACTATGAAACAGGATTTAATGTGCTGACTCAGAACAGTTTCCTGCCCTTGAGTAATGTGGTCGATACGGATGTTGGGACCTATCAGAACCCACTGGCGACCTATGGTGACATGGGTGCAAGTGGGGGATTGTACTCATTTGAGGATTTACAAGTGGAAGGTCAAGGGCAAGGTCAATGGGTTTTTCCCCGTGTAGGACAAGGCCTAAAAAGACTGGGAGAACTAAAAGAGGGACTAGAGGGGGGTGGCGAGTACAGTCCCAAAAGACCGAGAAAGTAGTAGGTAAGGGCATTTTCAATCTCAGTGCCCATTCCTTAACTGGCCCAGAAATTGCCGTGTTGGATAAAGGACTTAAGTATGCTCCTCCTAAGAATCTGAACAAATTCGCCACATACATGGACATACATAAATATGTCCGGAAGCTGAACGTTCAGCGTTATATAGCTACAAGCCCTTTCAACCCCTCAAGAACCCTTACCCATAACTATGTCCACTCTAGTTTATCCAACGCTTCTACCTATAATCCACCAGGCCATCTGGCACCCTCTCTGAAGGTTTTCAGAGATCTTGTTTTAAAAGACTTGGAAGCTCTCCAAGTTAAGAATGTAAGGAATAAACAAATTTTAGATTCAGGAATTCAGTCCCTTTGTGCTAATAAAAATGTTATTGTCCGCCCAGCGGACAAAGGTGGGGGGATTGTGGTCCTCAACAAAGAGGATTATATGAAAGAAATGTACCGCATATTAGCGGACACTGACACATATACCCCTCTCACTCTTGATCCTGGTAACAAATATAAAAAGAGATTGGTTAAGTTGGTTGATAAGGGCTCTGTGTTACACATTCTGAACAAAAAGGAAAAGGCCTTTCTGATTCCAGAGTCCCCTCGGACCCCTATCATCTATTACCTGCCAAAGGTTCATAAAAACCTTTCTTGCCCCCCGGGACGGCCTATAGTCAGTGGTATAGATTCCATCACCTCCCGGGTGGGCAAGTATATAGATTTCTACCTACAGCCTTTGGTACGAAAAATGCCATCTTATGTCAAAGATACGAGGCATATTATCAATCTGCTCAAGGATCTTACTCCGACTGCGAATCTTTGGATGGTAACGGCAGACGTTACCTCATTGTATACTGTAATCCCGCACCAATTGGGTTTGGAGGCAGTATCAAATTTTTTGGAAAGGGATTCAGGTTTGCCTAACAGACAGGTTATGTACATTATGGAGTTGCTTGAATACGCGGCCTCCCATAACTATTTCTGGTTCAATGGCCAGTTTTACAGACAAGATAGAGGTGTCGCCATGGGGGCTAAATATGCCCCCAGTTTGGCGAACCTCTTTATGGCCAAGTGGGAGGAGGATGTCGTCTGTGTCCACACTAGGCCCCAGATTCTTCTGTGGGCCAGGTACATAGACGACATCCTCCTCCTATGGGATGGTGCAGAGATTGACTTGATACAATTTATGGATGCCTTAAATATTAATAGTCAGGGTATCCATTTGAGTCGAGAGGTAAGCCGGGAGAAAGTTAATTTTCTTGACCTGACAATTTCTGTCAATAATGGTGCCTTTGTTACCGCAACGTTTTTTAAGGCCACGGACAGGAATGCTTTCATTCCTAAGAACAGCTGTCATCATACATCTTGGCTAAAATCTGTGCCCAAAAGCCAGTATCTTAGATTAAAACGCAATTGCACTGAGGATGCCACTTTTTTGGAACAATCAGATGTTCTTACTCAGCGTTTTCTAGAAAAAGGCTACTCTAGTGCATTCTTGTGTGATACTATGGCAGAGGTACAGGAAGTGAATAGAGACGACCTTCTAACTGTCAGAACAGATAGGGAGAATAATAACGGTTTTCGCAATCCTTTTATTACTAACTATTCATGCCAACATGCGAATGTGAAAAATCTAGTTGTAAAAAACTGCCATATTCTCAAAAACGATAAAATCCTGGGAAGTCTATTACCTGACAGACCACAGGTGGTGTTTAGAGGGGCACCCTCACTGAAAGATAAATTGGCTCCTAATATCTTGAATCCACCTAGTATGGATTCAAGGTTTTTCTCGGGCCTCACGGGCTACTATAAATGTGGCAAATGTCAGGTCTGTTCCCTTAATGGCTGTAACTCCAGGAGAACTACTACCTTCAATTCAACATGTACTTCGAAGAGTTATGCTATAAAACCGTTTATTACGTGCTCTACTACTGGGGTAGTTTACATGCTGCAGTGCCCATGCGGGCTTCAGTATGTGGGCAGGACCAAGCGCCCCTTACAGGTTCGGTTAAACGAGCATATCAACAATATACGTTTGGGCTATACTAAACATTCTGTTTCGAAGCACTATTTAACGGCGCACAATAGAAACCCGAAAAACACTATCTTCCTTGGGATAGATAAGTACAGTCCCCATTGGAGAGGGAGCCACCTTGTTAGATCTATTTCTAAGTTGGAAATGTCTTGGGTTTACAAACTGAAATGTTATACTCCCTTCGGCCTAAACATAGAGGTGGACGTTAATTGTTTTATTTCAAATGCTTAGTTCACTACTTGGGCTTTCTGACCATTACACATTCATGTATTTCATGCAATTAATTTTGCATGTAATATTATTGTTAATTTTTTGTTTATTCCTTACGATTGAGTTTTGATCTTTTTTTCCTTTTTTTTGAATATCATAACTTTACCGGTATAAGGCTATTCCTATGATTAATGTCAGCATTTGTCGTTGCTTTTTAGCCAATTCAACGGCATTGTTCAGCCAATTTGGTAGTTTATGCTACTGGCGGAATGTGAGCTCGATGTGGTGTATATGGGGTAGACTACCGCCATGGGTGGGTTACTTCTTTGTTTCCCAATTACTATCATTGGGACTTGATACCTCATTAGCTTGGTTAAATCCTTTATTTATTTTAAATACCTAGAAACAAAGACAATCTATATATTGGATGATTTGTTTACAATGACCTTCACTTAGTCTTGGTTACTGGTGGGTGTTCCTTATTTGGTCACCTAATGAAACTAAATATATTTTATTCTTACATTTATGTTTTTATATAAATATATGTTTTTTTCTCGGCATTAGCCCATGGTTTCAGCGGTGATGGATGCCTGGCCATTATGATGCTGTCCTTAGGGGGCAAAAAAAAATAAAAAATTTTTATGTATACTTTTTAGATTATGGATTAAGCGCTTATGTTACACTGGATACTGTGGCATCTTGATGCGTGCCTGGTGGGCATGTTTAATATGCTGTTAGCCGAGTGTCAGGTATGGTCTGTTTGTCTATAAGATATGACCATATTTCAGTTCATGACCGCTGATTCTTAGTTTATATTATTATATTTAATTTTAATTTTCATTTCTGACGGGATAAGTTTATTATGTCAAAATTTTAATGGTTCCGGTTTGCATGTATATAACTCTCCGCGATTATTGTCATGGCCTTGTATTTATATCAATATGACCCTGACCTCTGATCTTTGAGATCTTAATTTATAATATTGTGGATGTGGCGCCTGGCTTCTAGTCAGCGTCTTTTTGTCTGTCTGCCTTTGAGTGCAGGCAAAGCTGTTTGTCATCCTATTGCAGTTTCCCTTTTCACATTGCCTTTTTATTACTGGGCTTTCCCCTAGTTAAGATGTCCGTTATGTCTTCAGATGCCTCACCACATCGAGGCTACATCCGCCATCTATTGTATTTATGCGGTGACTCAGAGCGCCGCCTGTATCCCGTGACCACGTCCGTTTGCGACGAAACGTTGGGAGGCGACGTGCTGACGTCACCGCGTATTGTTTTACCTGATACAGGCTGTGTATCGAGCGGGCCGGCTCATATTTTATTCGCTATACCTACATTGACATGTAAGTGTGATTTTACTAATTTGATAATAAATCCAGACGTTATTACGCTATGTGGAGTTTTTCTGCTTCTTTATACCCTTGGATGTCCCATCGAGAGATGCATCTCTAGAGATTGGGGACCAGGACTTCACCGCTGTTTGCTGTTTATTGCTGCCTTTAGGATATCCATCCATGCCTCTTATGCGCAGTTTGATCTCTCTTAAACCAGAGATCAATTAGATTCGGTAAGAGGCTTTATTATCGTTGGTGGAGGTTCTTTCTGTCCAGCACTTTTCCTTGTGGATTGAGTTTATCACCTGGGAGATTCAATTACTTGCCTTTGTGGCGGGACATTTGATTTATTGAACTTTATGTCACTTTTTTGTTCACTTGTCACTTATTTAGCGCGATCTCTTCTTTTTCCCTTATTAAAGAGGGCTCCCAGATTCCGATAAGCTCCCCTCCCGCATACCCTGAAAACCAACGGCCAGGGTTGTCGGGAAGAGGCCCTCATCAACATGGGGACAGGTGCTTTGGGGTAGGGGGAGTCACAGGGCATGACTCCCCATGGTCAGACAATGGTCTGATGGACCATTTTCATCGGTCAAAACCGATCGTGTGTGGGCCCCATAGGTTATTTAACTATCGGTTAAAAAAAAGACAACTTGCTTTAAATTTAACCAATGGATTCCTAACAGATGGGAAAAAAGCAATCGTTAGTAGGCACAACCATCGGTTAAAAATCCATGCATGCTCAGAATCAAGTCGGCACATTGAACTTTGTTTTTTCAGCACGTCGCTGTGTTTTACGTCACCGCGTTCTGACACTATAGTTTTTTTAACCGATGGTGTGTAGGCACGATGGACCATCAGTCAGCTTCATCGATTAACCGATGAAAGCGGTCCATCGATCCGTTCTCATCGGATGGACCGATCGTGTGTACGCGGCATTAAAGTATTCCAAAATGTTGCACTGCTTTTAAATCACTAGGCTGAACTCAATAGGTGATAGCCTGTACTGGTGTT
Organism: Rana temporaria; assembly: GCF_905171775.1. Classification (NCBI taxonomy): domain Eukaryota; kingdom Metazoa; phylum Chordata; class Amphibia; order Anura; family Ranidae; genus Rana; species Rana temporaria. The sequence continues at coordinate 228,778,227 of NC_053493.1, forward strand.
GGACAGCATATATCCCAGGAATTCAGAGACATGAAAAATACATTTGGAAAGTTTTACAAATAGAGAGTCCTGTCAGAGTTTTGACAGAATTGTACGGACATTATTATTAATATCATTATAATACAGGATTTATATAGCGCCAACAGTTTGCGCAGCACTTTACAACATGAGGGCAGACAGTTACAATACAATTCAATACAGACTGAATAAGAGGGCCCTGCTCGTTAGAGCCTACAATCTAGAAGGGGGGTCAAGAGAAACAAAAGGTAATAACTGTGGGGGAGGAACTGATGGATCATAATGATCACTGAAAGAGGAAAAGCAAATGGGCATGTCATCCAAATACACAAGAACAAACTAGCCCTGATGCTCACAAAAGATGTAATTCACAAATTTCTGGAAGACAGCTGGTGCATTACGCAGGCAAAACAGCATGACAAGGTATTCCTAGTGACCGAGTATTAAAATATGTCTCGCACTCCTCACCCTCCCATGTACAAATCAAATTGTGAGCTCCCTGATAATCCAATTTGGTGAAAAATGTTGCTCCCTGGATGTGACTAAAGAGCTCAGTAATGAGCGGTAGGGGATACTTGTTAGGTATAGTGATTTTGTTTAAGCCACAAGTAGTTCATACAGGGCTGTAAAAAAATAAACCTGCTCCTGCAATTCTCAAAATTTTCCTGAATATAGGTTTTCATGCCATGGGTTTCTGGTAGTGACAGAGGTTAAGTTCAGCCTTTAGGAGGGGTAATGTTAGGCTACCTGTACATTGGACAAACATATGGCAGATGAGGAAATGGCCTTTTCAGAGAACACGTCAGTAATTTGTTGGTTTTAATGCAGTTCTGGTGGCAGGTCTGGGGCAGGTCTGGGGCCAGGACATAATCTCCCTTGTATCCTAATCTATGTATGGGTTATAGAATTTAATCCAGGGATAACCTAATAAGGGTATATGTAGGAGATGTTGTCTCCCAATATCATTCCCCAGTGGTCAGAGTAATAGGAATAGTACAAAGGGTGACCAGGACCATGGATAAGGGCGAGATATCAACCGCTAAAACTGAAAAGGGGCTGTGCACATTAGTCAAGGGTATTTGTAGGCAGTGTGCAATGAAATTGTTAGAATTTAAGAAGGCTGGGAGGTAATGGGAGAACATGACAGAATTAGACTATTGGCTTTTCCCGGGTTATTGGGGCAGCTGGCTTTAAAGTGGCCCTGGCCACCACAATATAAGCAGTCTGGGATTTCCTTGGAGATAGTTGGCCAGATTCACGTACGGCGGCTTAAAGTTGTGCGGGCGTAGCGTATGTAATTTACATTACGCCGCCGCAAGTTAGAGAGGCAAGTGCTGTTTTCACAAAGCACTTGCGTCCTAAGTTACAACGGCGTATCGTAAATGTGCTGGCGTAAGCGCGCCTAATTCAAACTGTGAAGAGGTGGGCGTGTTTTATGTAAATAAAGCATAACCCCACGTTAATGACGTTTTGAACAAACAGCGCATGCACCGTCCGTGGACGTATCCCAGTGCGCATGCTCCAAATCACGTCGCAAATAGTCAATGCTTTCGATGTGAACGTAACCTACGCCCAGCCCTATTCTGAATCGACTTACGCTAATGCCGCAAACGACGTGAAATTCGACGGCGGTTCCGACGTCCATACTTAACATTGGCTGCGCCATCTTTTTGGTGGTTTATCTTTACGCCTGAAAACGCCTTACGTAAACGGCGTATCTTTACTGTGACGGGTGAGCGTACGTTTGTGAATAGGCGTATCTTGCTGATTTACATATTCTAGGCGTAAATCAGCGTACACGCCTCTAACGGCCAGCGTAAATAGACAGCTAAGATACGACGGCGTAGGAAGACTTACGCCGCTCGTATCTTAGCAACGTTTAAACTTATCTCAGTTTGAGCATACGCTTAAATGTAGGACGGCGCGGATTCAGAGTTACAACGGCATATCTACTGATACGCCGGCGTAACTATACCTGAATCTGCCTAAGTGTGTTCAGAGTGATGTGCAGCATTAGTTTTCTGCCACACATATAGCCAGATTCACGTACGGCGGCTTAAAGTTATGCGGGCGTATGTAATTTACGTTACACCGCCGCAAGTTATAGAGGCAAGTGCTGTATTCACAAAGCACTTGCGTCCTAAGTTACGGTGGCGTATCGTAAATGTGCCGGCGTAAGCGCGCCTAATTCAAATTGTGAAGAGGTGGGCGTGTTTTATGTAAATAAAGCATGACCCCACGTAAATGATGTTTTGAACGAACGGCACATGCGCCGTCCGTGGACGTATCCCAGTGCGCATGCTCCAAATTACGCTGCAAAGACTCATTGGTTTCGACGTGAACGTAAATTACGCCCAGCCCCATTCACGGACGACTTACACAAACGACGTAAAAATTGAAAAATTTTACGTAGTTCCGACGTCCATACTTAACATTGGCTGCGCCATCTTTTTGGTGGTTTATCTTTACGCCTGAAAACGCCTTACGTAAACGGCGTATCTTTACTGCGACGGCCGTGCGTACGTTGGTGAATAGGTGTATCTCACTGATTTACATATTCTAGGTGTAAATCAGCGTACACGCCCCTAGCGGCCACTGTAAATAGACAGCTAAGATACGACGGCGTAAGAAGACTTATGCCGCTCGTATCTTAGCAACATTTAAGCGTATCCCAGTTTGAGAATACGCTTAAATATACAACGGCGCAGATTCGGAGTTACGACGGCATATCTACTGATACACCGTCATATCTCTACCTGAATCTGGCTAATAGTGTTTTTCTTTTAGGCCAAAAAGTAAAATTTTGGTCTCCTCTGACCAGAGCACCTTCTTCCACATGTTTGCTGTGTCCCCCACATGGTCTCTAACAAACTGCAAGCAGGACTTCTTATTTCTTTCTTTCAACAATGGCTTTCTTCTTGCCACTTTAGTTTAGGTGGACGGCCATGTCTTGGTAGGTTTGCAGTTGTGCCATACTCTTTCTATTTTCGGATGATGAATTGAACAATGCTCTGTGAGATGTTTGGAATATAAGCTTGGAATATTTTTTTATAACCTTAAGCAGGCCATACATGGTCGAATTTCGAACAAATTTCCTTTTCAAAATCAGAAAGTTGTTTTTTTGGGGATCCGATGATGCCACCATTGATTTTCAAAATTCGGCCGACCAAGCCTTCATGTTGCTACAGAAAATAATTTCCGTTGCCAGGAATCTTCTTTTCTCTCTGGGAATTTTCTTTTCTTGCACATGTGCTTTTTTTTCTATTACATTTCTCGCACAATTCTCCCATCATTGATTAGAAAATTGTTTGTTTTTCAAAAAAATTTCAACATGTCCGATTCCTCAAATTTGATTGCTGCACACAAATCGGCTGTTGCTGCAGCCCACTAACGGTGCGAAAATCCCTTCGAAATTCGAACCGTGTATGGCCGGCTTAATCCTGCTTTAAACATCTCCACAACTTTATCCCTGACCTGTCTGGTGTGTTCATTGGCCTTCATGATGCTGCTTATTCACTAAGGTTCTCTAGCAAATCTCTGAGGGTTTTGCAGAACAGCTGTATTTATACTGAGATTAAATTACACACAGGTGTACACTATTTACCAATTAGGTGACTTCTGAAGGCAATTTGTTCTACTAGATTTTAGTTAGAGGTAGCAGAGTAAAGGGGCTGCATACAAATGCACACAGCACTTTTCAGATATTTATTTATAAAAAAAATGGAAAACCATTATCATGTTCCTTCCACTTTACAATTATGTGCGACTTTGTGTTGGTCTATCACATAAAATCCCAATAAAATACATTTACGTTTTTGGTTGTAACATGACAAAATGTGGAAAATTAAGGGGTCCTTTTCAAGGCACTGTACATCTATAAATAGTCTTTGACTTCTAATATAAAGTATGTGTTCTAAAAAGCATGTGGATGCTTTTTTATAATGTCCTGAATGATTTTGGAGGTGCTAAGTGATACTAAGATGAATTAAGGGGAGGTAGTGATCATAGGCTGGGGCAGGAGGTTTAATGGTTAGAGATTTGGAGTAGGTAGGATTTCTTGATAGAGGTGTGGTTCAGGCAGTCATGAGCTAGTGATGGTTTGTAAGAGGTTTTGGGTCATATCAGAGAACTGAATGAGAACTGAATAACTATTAGAGTTCATTTAAAAAGTTGTTTTTGATCCTACAATAATTGTAATTATTCATACATTTACAACTGTGTTTACATTTACCAATTGCTGTGTTACATGTACCAGTTATATCAGTACAACATATTAATTCAATAAGACAACACAGGTACCATACAATTCAAAGTGCCAAAATATAATTACTTTTAAACCTGACCCTGACTCTGGTAATCTGAAAAATTAAGTTGGCACTTTTGGGGAAAATTACTTAATTTTGAGGTATACCTGAGATTCTTGCGATTTGTTCTATAGTTGCTTTGATTTGCTTTGTTTTGAGTCCTATTGACTTAAATACAGAAAAAAAAAATGTATAAGTGCAAAAGACTAGAACAGTGAATTTGAATTCACCATAAAACAAAGCAAATGCAGATATAAATGCATAATATCCAAATTAAAATTCAATCATTGTAATTCAACTCTTTCCAAACAGCTGCATGTGTTATTGTTTTCCAGCCTCTATCACCACAACCACATAGCGGGTCCTTATTTACTAAAGGAAATAAACAAGCGTGTGGAAACATTCATTCATAATCCCTGAACTAAACTAGGAAATTGCACACTGATGTTAGTTTAATATGTTAATCTTAAATTTGTCAAGCATCTAAATTATGCTGCTTTTCTGTTTTGCTACATTTAGTACACTAACCATGCACATGTCAGCATTTTACCTTAAAAAAAAAAAAAACAATGAATGCAACTAGCTTTAAGAAATTAAACTGAGAAAAAAGCAAATGTAAGAAAAATAAACTACACTAATGATGCGAAACCCGATCAGAGACGCAAAGGGCTGGCAAACGGAACATGAGCGCATAAACGCACACTCTATGAGGTTGATGTCTGAAGTGAGAGAGAAAAAAAAAAAGGAAAAAAAAAAAAAAAAAATTAAACTGGTTGTAAACCATTACCCAATGAATGGACTATCCTAAGATGATAAACAGAAATGAAACAAATCTTCCTAAAGTTGGATCTGTCTATCTGCAGTCCTCTCTTCTCTACACCTGTTCAAAGTGTTGAATTTATAAGCTTCTCTGACAGTTCAGGAAAAAGGAGGTGGAGAGCTGAAGTTACACTCTGTAGAGCTCAGTCAGGAGTGCTCTGAGAGATGATTGGAGGGGAGAGACATGCCCCTTTACACAGCTCACATGAACAGAGCTGAGGCTTGCAATCTGCTGGAGGTCCATCCCCTGTCACTATTTTTCTCTTGGTGTCAGTTAAAATTGTTAGAAGTGATTCATGCTGATAACAAAGGAACAAAGCTCAAATGTGATATGGTCCAGACATATTTAGACAGAACCCACGGATCCTAAAATAATTGAGCTCTGAAACTTCAAAGCCACTGTATCAATTTTTTAGGGACTCATTAATGACGGGAATAGTACCACTGGATTTGCGCAGGGCAAACGTGGTGCCTATATTTAAAAAAGGAACAAGGTCTTTACCAAGTAACTATAGTCCTGTTAGTTCAACTTCTAAAGTTGGGAAGATACTGGAGTGTTTAATAAAATACCACATAGATGGGTTCTTGCTGGAAAAAAACAATTTAACTGCTTGCCGACCAGCCCCTGCAGTTATACGGTGGCAGGTCAGCTCTGCTGGGCGAGAGCTTGTAGCTATACGTCATCTCACCGAGCAGCCAATAGGGGCACGCGCACCACCGGAGGCCCGCACGCGTGCTCCCCGCTCGCTCCTGATTCACGCGCGCGTGCCCGGCGGGCGCGATCGCCGCCGGGCACCCGCGATCGTTCGTTACAGAGCGAGAACCAGGAGCTGTGTATGTAAACACACAGCTCCCGGTCCTGTCAGGGGAGAAATGCCTGGCTGTCTGTTCATACAATGTATGAACAGCGATCAGTCATTTCCCCTAGTGAGTCCACCCCCGTACAGTTAGAACACACCCAGGGAACATACTTAACCCCTTCCCCGCCCCTAGTGTTAACCCCTTCCCTGCCGGTGGTATTTTTATAGTAATCAATGCATTTTTATAGCACTGATCACTATAAAAATGCCAATGGTCCCAAAAATGTGTCAAAAGTGTCCGAAGTGTCCGCCATAATGTTGCAGTACCGAAAAAATTGCTGATTGCCGCCATTACTAGTAAAAATAAAAAATATTCATAAAAATGCCATAAAACTACCCCCTATTTTGTAAACACTAACTTTTTCGCAAACCAATCAATAAACGCTTATTGTTATTTTAGTTTACGAAACATATGTAGAAGAATACATATCGGCCTAAACTGAGGAAACAAATAGTTTTTTTATATATTTTTGGGGGATATTTATTATGGTAAAAAGTAAATAATATTCTTTTTTTTTCAAAATTGTCGCTCTATTTTTGTTTAGAGCGCAAAAACTAAAAACCGCAGAGGTGATCAAATACCACCAAAAGAAATCTCTATTTCTGGGGGAAAAAAGGACTCCAATTTTGTTTGGGAGCCACGTTGCGCGACCGCGCAATTGTCCGTTAAAGCGACGCAGTGCCGAATCGCAAAAAGTGCAATATGGTCCAGGGCTTAAGTGGTTAAGCAGCACACAGCATTGATTCATGAAAGACAGAAGTTGTCAGACAAACCTAATTTATTTTTATGAAGAGGTATGTAAAACCTTGGACAGAGGCGTGGCAGTGGACGTGTATACTTGGATTTTGCAAAAATGTTCGCTACAGTTCCACACAGGCGGCTCATGTGTAAGGTAAAGTCTACAGGATTGGAAATATCAGTTTGGATAGTAAGTGGTGTACCCCAAGGTTCAGTGTTGGGACCCTTACTTTTTAATACATTTATAAATGATATTGGATCTGAGATCAAAAGTAACATTTCTGTCTTTGCAGATGACACCAAGCTATGCAGTGGAATAACGTCCTTACATAATGGGCCAGATTCACAAAGGTTAGCGGATCTTTAGATCCGTGTAACCTATGTGTTTTAAGATCCGCCCTCGCAAGTTTGTGAGGAAAGTGTCAAATTCACAACACACTTACCTCCAAACTTGCGACGGCGGATCCTAACTCCCCCGGCGGAATTCTAATTCCGCGGCTGGGGGAGTGTACTATTTAAATCAGGCGCGCTCCCGCGCCGATTTAAATACGCATGCGCCGTCCGGGGAATTTCCCGGCGTGCATTGCTCCCACTGACGTCAATAGGACGTCAGTGGTTGCGACGTGAGCGGGACTTGCGACGCGCGTGTTCGTGAATCAGCGTACGCAAACGACGTAGGAAATTTCAAATTCAACGCGGGAACGACGGCCATACTTAACAATACTTACCCCTGCTTTTAGCAGGGGTAAGTATACGACGGGTACCGCGCTACGGAAACAACGTAAGAACACAGCGTCGGGTCCGCGTACGTTCGTGAATTTCGCGTATCTCGCTGATTTACATATTATTCAGTGTAAATCAGCGGGAACGCCCCCGGCGCCATTTTTAAATCAAAAAAAAGATCCGACAGTGTAACACAGTGTGACACTGTCGGATCTCAGCCCTATCTATGCGTAACTGGTTCTATGAATCAGGTGCATAGATAGGACCAGTAAAAATCAGAGATACGATGGTGTATCTGTAGATACACCGTCGTATCTCTTTGTGAATCTGGCCCAATGTCTCCAATTTACAAGCCGACCTCAATGCTCTGTCTAATTGGGCGACTAAGTGGCAGATGAGGTTTAATGTTGATCAATTTTAAGTTATGCACTTGGGGGCTAAGAATATGCATGCATCATACATGCTAGGGGGAGTACAACTGGAGATAACCGTAATTGAAAAGGATCTGGGGGTTTTGGTAGATCATAAGCTCCATAATGGCATGCAATGCCAAGCTGCGGTTTACAAAGCAAGCAAAGTCCTTTCTATAGAGAGATCTATCATTTTGCCCCTGTTCAAATCATTAGTAAGACCTCATCTGGGATATGCACTTCAGTTTTGGGCACCAGTTCTCAAAAAGGATATTGAGGAACTGGAGAAAGTGCAGAGAAGGGCAACCAAACTGATAAGAGGCAACCAAACTGATGGAGGAGCTCAGCTATGAGGAAAGATTAGAGGAACTGAATGTATTCACTCTTGAGAAGAGGAGGATAAAGGGGGGGATATGATCAACATGTGAAAATATATAAGGGGTCCATATAGTGAACTTGATGTTGAGTTATTCACTTTACGGTCAACACAGGACAAGGGGGCACTCTTTACATCTAGGGGGAAAGAGATTTATTTCCAAATACGTAAAGATTTCTTCACAGTAAGAGCTGTGAAAATGTGGAACAGACTCCCTCCAAAGGTGGTTCTGACCAGCTCAGTAGATTGCTTTAAGAAAGGTCTGGTTACTTTCCTAAATGTATATACCGTATTTATTGGGGTATTGCGTGCTCCGGTGTATAGAGCGCACCCCTAAAGTGGACCCGCATTCCTGTGGAAAAAATATTTTTGTACTTACAGTTTTGGTGTCTTGCGCGGCGTCCCTCGGCGGCCTCGTCGGGTCCGGCATCTGTCTGCGGCTTCGGGTATCCTCTTCGTCGGGTCCGGCGTCCTTCTGCGGCATCCTCCCCGCTTGTTTCCCGCTTTCCCGCGCCGAGTTTGAATACTGCGCCGGCATATACCGAGCGCAGTACACTCGTGTATAGTCGGGCAGGCTCGGCTACTCTCGCGCTCACGTCCTGTACGTCCAGGACGTGAGCGCGAGAGGAGCCGAGCCTGCCCGACTATACATGAATGTACTGCGCTCGGTATATGCCGGCGCAGTACACTCGTGTATAATCGGGTAGGTTCGGCTCCTCTCGCGCTCACGTCCTGTACGTCCAGGACGTGAGTGCGAGAGGAGCCGAGACTGGCCGACTATACACAAGTGTACTGCGCTCGGTATATGCCGGCACAGTATTCAAACTCGGCGCGGGAAAGCGGGTATCGGCGTATATCGCGCGCCCACGATTTTGCCCTGATTTTCAGGGCAAAAAAGTGCGCGGTATACGCTGATAAATACGGTAATATAACTGGGTACTAACAATTATAGGTGAAGTTGATACAGGAAAAATATGATTGCATCTCAGGTCGATCCGACAGGCATACGTCTTAGTACGCCGTCGGATCTTAGGTGCATTTTTTCCGCTGGCCGATAGGTGGAGTTTCCGTAGAATTCCGCGTTGAGTATGCAAATTAGCTAGTTACGGCAATCCAAGAACGTATGTCCGGCCGGCGCATTTTTTTACGTCGTTTGCGTTCGGCTTTTTCCGGCGTATAGTTAAACCTGCTATATGGTGGTGTACTCAATGTTAAGTATGGCCGTCGTTCCCGCGTCGAAATTTGCATTTTTTACATTGTTTGCGTAAGTCGTTCGCGAATAGGGATTTGCGTAGAATGACGTCACCGTCGGAAGAATTGGCTTGTTCCGGTTTAATTTAAAAAAAAACGTTGTTTGCGTCGGGTCACGACATATTTACATAAAACACGCCCCCATCACAGTCATTTGAATTCCGCGCCCTTACGCCGCCAAAGATACACTATGCCGCCGTAACTTACGGCGCAAATTCTTTGAGGATTCTAAAAAAATAAATAAGTTACGGCGGCGTAGTGTATCTTAGATACGCTGCGCCCGGCGGGAAGATGCGCCGCGCTATGTGGATCTGCCCCGTAGTGTCTGCAAAATAGGGGATATTTTTATCGCATTTTTATTATTATTATTTTTTTTAACTAATAATGGTGGCGATTCTTTTAATGTATACTGTTTCTTCCCGGTTTCTTACCATATATTTATAAGACTGCACTGTACTGTATCAGAGTCTTTATTACCATCTATTAATAAGACACTTCATTTACGTCCATATGATCGCACTAAATTATCCTTTAGTTTGTAATCCACCTGTGCTTTCTATTTTCATGCTATGAATATAATAATTTACAGCTTTCCTATTTGTTCTTTATATTTAATTATTTACAACGCTCTGAAATTTTAATATATAATGATCATAGCATTGTAGTTTCTGATACCGTATATCTGTTATCCAAAATACTCTTTTTATTGTACAACCCCATAAATGTATACATGCATTAATTGTATTTCATTTTACCTTCAATAAAAAATATTTGAATCAAAATAATGGTGGCGATCTGCAATTTTTATCATGACTGTGACATTATGTTGGACACATCGGACACTTTTCATACTATTTTGGGACCATTGTCATTTATACAGTGATCAGTGCTATAAAAATGCACTGATTACTGTGTAAATGAGACTGGCAGCAAAGGGGTTAACCACTAGGGGGCGAGGAAGGGGTTAAGTGTGTCCTAGGGTGTGATTTTAACTGTGGGGGTGGCTGGGCTACGAGTGACACAACAGTGATCACTGCTCCCAATGACAGGGAGCAGTCAGTGTCGGCTGGTGAAGTTTTCGGATGGGGGTGCAAGACCCCGCCTCTCCACAGAGTATATAGCCCCAGCATCACAGGACAGGGTATATAGCCCCAGCATCACAGGACAGAGTATATATCCCCAGCATCACAGGACAGAGTATAAAGCCCCAGCATCACAGAACAGAGTATACAGCCCCAGCATCACAGGACAGAGTATAGAGGCCCAGCATCACAAATCATGGTATATAGCGCAGCCATACAGATAAGCACAAATGATACACTAAATCAATGATCAGGTAGCAGCAGTAATAAGATGCTACAGACAACCTGAGGCCCTTTCACACTTGTGCAACTTGGGACTGCAAAGTCACATGACAAGTCATACCCCAAGATTTCCAATGAGTTAAATTCATATCTGTGCGACTTCACAGTAGTCCCTGTACTACTTGCGTCTGACTTTGATGCAACTTGAGGCAGAGACCTCAAGATTACACAGACATTGCTTCAAGTAGTGGCAAAAATCATGGTAAAATCACGTGACTTTCTAGTCACAAAAAGTGTGAAAGGGTCCTTAACGATTGTATTTTACTACCATGGGTACTTCGCCCGCGGTAGTAAAATCTGATCATTATTTCTGCACATGTGCTGTAAAGACTACGGACAAATCTGATGGCTAGCAATGTTAACTGTGAAGTTGGCCCATCAGAATGGAGTTCACCTGCACAAAAACCCGCTTTTCATTTAGGCTCCGTTTCCACTTGTGCAACTTGTCCTGTGACTTGGGACTTCAACGTTGCATGACAAGTCGTACCCCATGATTTCCAATGAGAACCATTCATATCTGTGTGACTTCAAGTCACAGCAACTTCAAAGTAGTCCCTGCTAGATATGTGCATTCCCGTTCGTACAAATGTTATTTTCGTACGAAAATGTTTATTTTCGTACCCGCAGAATAATGTGTACATACGAAAAAATTAAAGCACCAAAATACGAAAACGACGGGATTACAAATGAGCCGCATAACGAACAACCGCAAATACGAACGAACGATCTGACGAAAATACGACAAAATGAAAACGGCAAAGGAACGAAAATTACATCTATAACAAAAGATTTGCATTCTGTATCCTGTTTGAATCCCCTCTCTGCTCGTATCCTCAGCTGTATGTCCACATGACACCTACAACAAAAGATTTGCATTCTGTATTTTGTTTGAATCCCCTCTCTGTTCGTATCCTCAGCCGTATGTTCACACGACATCCACAACCAAACATTTGCATTCTGTATCCTGTTTGAATCCCCTCTCTGCTCGTATCCTCAGCCGTATGTTCACACAACATCCACAACAAAAGATTTGCACTCTGTATCTTGTTTGAATCCCTTCTCTGTTCGCACCCTCAGCCGTATGCTCACACGACATCCACAACAAAAGACCCGCACCCTGTATTTTGAATTCCTTTTTTCTGTTTGTATTTTGGATTCAACAGAATGCAAATCTTTTGCCACAGATGTCACACGAACACACGACCGAAAACACCAAAAGAAAAAGGACCCAAAACACAGAATGCAAATCCCTTGCCACAGATGTCATTTTCGTTTTTTTGAATAGGCAGTGAGTGTAGTTAGTGAAGCAGCTTCTCTTTTGTGCTGAGTAGTACAGTAAAGCCAAATAAACTTTTCTGTGGATTTTCATCTGAAGGGAGATCAGTTGGCCAGACTTTTGAACCCAAAAATGGTTTTCTGATAGAGTTTAAAAACGAACAAATTTTCTGAGAACGAACGGAAAACGATCGTTTTTATGTTTGTTGTTAAAAAAGTCTGACCAAGTGTATGGGGCTTAACAATAGTTAATATCGATGAGCCGCGTGTTGAAAGTGCTGCGAATCCCGCAATATATTTATGAAAGTACAAAATGACGAAAATCCTTTTTCTGTTCGTATCTTCAGTCGCATGCCCACATGACATCCACAACAAATTGTCATAGATGTCACACGAACACACGACCGAAAACACGAACAGAAGAAGGAATCCAAAACACAGAATGCAAATCATTGACGAAAATTCACGAAAATTATTGTCTAACAAGTAACGAACATGAATTAAACAGAATAACGAACCATCCCGCATGTACGAAAATAAAACGGTAACGAAAATACGAAACGATCGGAATACGAAAAAATCTCGTCGTACGAAAAAACGAACGGGAACGAACAGGAAAACGGGCGTCTTACGAAAAACGAACGGAAACGAACCTACGGAACGATACGAAACAGAACAAAAAAAAACGACCATAGACCTCCAGAATACACAGGCATTGCTTTAAGTCGCATCAAAATTGCGGCAGAACCATGCAACTTTCAAATTGCGTTAGCCTGAAAAACCTGAAAGTCGCAAGATTCTGCCACAATTTTTTGCTGCGATATTGCAGCGACTTGAAGCAATGCCTATGTATTCTGGAGCTCAAGTCACATGAAAGTGGAACAAAAGTAGTGCAGGGGCTACTTTGAAGTCACTGTGACTTGACTTTGCACAGTTATGAACGGTTCTCATTGGAAATCATTGGGTACGACTTGTCATGCAACTTTGCAGTCCCAAGTCGCAGGACAATTTGCACAAGTGGAAACGGAGCCTAAATGAAAAGCGGGTTTTTGTGCATGTGAACTGCATTCTGATGGGCCAACTTCACAGTTAACATTGCTAGCCATCAGATTTGTTTAAACCTAGGCTCAGGGCCGGTTCACACTGCTGCGTGGTGCAAAATCGCATGGGATTTGCAGCGCACTGCAGTGCAAATCACATGCCATGTCCGTGTAATGCGATTTCAGAAATGCAGTTAGTATGGCTGAAATGGTATCGCATTCAGACTGAACTCGCACAGGACCCTTTTTTGGTCCGCACCAGACCCGGATCGCATGGGTGTTCACACCTATGCGATACGATTCATGACCGGACTAACAGTTTGCGGTGCAACATGCGAGCTGAAATGGGGGTGTCATTAACATTGTATGACACTCCCCAGCAGTTCGCATATGTCAGTGTGAACTGCCGTGCGAGTCGGGTGCGATGCGGGAACCCGCAGTAGAATCGCAGGATTCCCGCATCGCACAAGTGTGAGCTTGGAATAAAAGGCTGAGACTGCAATTGGGTTATGAAAGCAATTATATTGACTGCCTCATATTTAGTGATATCTCTATGGATGTAAATCCCAAAATATCTAAAATGGTCAATAAGTCATAAATTAGTGCATAAAAGATACTTATTGGGCTGTAATGGCCCTATGGGGAGTGTAATGGGATAGACACCGAATGGAAAGCAGAGTTTAAGACCATAATGGAGAAAGAGGAGTATGCAAAAAGTCTGGAATTTGCTGCACTCCTCTGTATTTTTATTTTAGCATCATAACAGTATCACAGGCATGACAGGAACAATAGATGGTTAACAATTTTCGCACTTACTCAAACCTGGAGGTTTGAGTAAGCGCTGTTTTAAGTACAAATGTGTTACCATCTATCATTCCTGTCATTCTTGTGATACTGTTATGGACTCTGCAGGACATTTATATGTTCTTTCCATGCTTACTTGAGTTGTTCCATATGCTCTGTTTTCCTCCTGGAGCCCAAAAAATAGGATCCTCCCAAACTGTACATAATTTATGTGTCTGTGTGACAATTGTAGGAGTGTTTTATCCACCACTGGAATGATTGGTCTGTGTATTCTGGAAAATTTGAAGAATGTGTTGGCTCTATAGAGATAAATAAACACAAAATAAAGTGATCTTCTGTCTCGGATGTTCTGTCTCTGTGTCGGATGTTCTCGTCCTAACTTTGACAATGGAACAGAGTTCATCTCATCTAGAGCCTTTACAGATTTTGCTGCCGCAAAACTCCTAAAAAGCATTGTATAATGTTATACAAACGTAATAATGGTGGGGAGTGCCGCCGCCAAACTCCTAATGTTATGAAAAGTCGAACTCCTAAAACAGATTTATCAGCGGGGGGGGGGTTTCTTTGAAGATTCACTCAGGCCGTGCGTTCCACAGAACTGCCGAGTGGCGATGTCACTTCCTGTACTTCGAGTGACATCAGAACTAGAACAGAAAGCACCACCCATGTCCTAGGGCTGTGAAAAAAAGTCTATGCAGTGTGCGCCCGCCCGCTCATAATACAGTCCAAATCTGAAAAAATCCTTCAAAGTAGCGCTAAAACAAAGAAGATTATAGGAGTCCCACAATCATAAAAAATTAAAGGTTTATTTAAAACTTGTATAAGTCTCAAAAGCAACAGTCTCCAGGTTGTCAGTTCTGTGATGCAACACAGTACAGTGTGAGCTGACCGCTTGTAAGTGATCCTACAAACCAATAAACACAGAGCTAAGAGTCACTGAAGCGTGTCTGCACTCCGCAGACCTCTCCCATAGATGGAAAGTCTCACAAGTGATGAGCTTGTGACAGAAGCTGTGGGTACTGTATCGCTCTCTTACCATAACCCGAAGGGATGTATGGGACGTGCAGATAAACAGATGATCCGTCAGCTGTGGAGGGGAGGAAGGACGCTGTCAGACCCCGTGCTGTGTGAACAGTCGCAGCGCGCGCTCCTCTCAGACGAAACAGGACGTCTCACTGGCGCTGAGTGGGGGGCGGTGCTGACCTCGCTGATTGATGGGATGGGGGATCAGAAGTTGGGCTATGACAAGCCAACTGAAGCGGAGAGCTGGATGGATACACAGGCGTTCTAGATCGTAGAATCAGAAGGATTCTGTGTAGTAGTCCATATAGAGGTGTTAACTGATTACACTGGCTGCGATCTGGAGATAGCTGCTGCCTACCAATCTTACATTCGGACATTTTTGGCGCTGACTTTGTTTTGTTTGTCATAATACAGTCCATCGCCCTGGAAGCTTTGGCACATTTGACTGCGCCACCAAGGCATTTTTTGGTTGCATAGACGTGGCACTTGCCATATGGCACTGCGCCTGGCACCCGAACACAGTGCACATAAGGACCTTTTTTTCTATTTTTTTTTCTTAAGGGGACATGTTTAAATAATTTTTTTTTTACTCCCCGGAGGGGAGGGGGGCCGCGCCCGGGCGCCCCCTATGGATGTTCCGCCACTGGGAGCAGTAGATCACTGTCCTGTCACTTGGAAGAACAGGGAAATCCCTTCTTTACGTAGGCATCCCCCTGTTCTGCAGCTCCGTGACACGATCACGGGACGTGGGCGCGGTCACAGAGCTGGCGACGTGCACGCGTGTGTGCCGCTGGTAGCGCACCTGTGTCCGCACAGCAGGTTTTTTAAAGCAACATACAGGTACATTGCTGTGCTCACACGAGCCATTCTGGCAAGTGGTTAAAGATCGGTACTTTCACTATTATAATTAGGGATGAGCTTTATGTTTGGGTCAAACATGAGTTCGACTCGAACATTGGCTGTTCGCCCCCTTCCGCCGAATAGCAAACAATTTGGGTTGTTCGCAGGAAATTCGAAAGCCGCGGAACACCCTTTAAAAGTTTATGGGAGAAATCAAAAGTGCAAATTTTAAAGGTTAATATGCAAGTTATTGTCATAAAAAGTGTTTTAGGACCTGGGTCCTGCCACAGGGGACATGTATCAATGCAAAAAAAAGTTTAAAAATGGAAGTTTGTTTTGGGAGGAGTGATTTTAATAATGCTTAAAGTGAAACAATAAATATAAAATATATAATATATATATTCCTTTAAAAAAAGAGCTGTCGAACAGGTCGCACTTCATTCGGAGGTTGTATCGTTCGTAGTGGCGGGATTGAGGTAGATTTTTTCTTTCTCCGTATCGTTCGAGAATGGATTACATGGTTGGATTTTTTTTCTTTTTTTCTTTTTAATAAAGGACCCAAGCTGTCTCCTGTGGTTTTTAAAATGTTGACACTTTTTTGGGTGAAATTGTAGGGGAACAATGATACCCTGTTACCAATTCACATAGGGGGCGCGGGATTTGGAGGTCACCTTTGTTAAATGGGGCTTCCAGATTCTGATAATCCCCCCGCCCGCAGACCCCCACAACCACCGGGCAAGGGTTGTGGGAATGAGGCCATTGTCCCCATCAAAATGGGGACATCCTCCCCATGTTGAGGGCATGTTACCTGGTACATTTCAGGAGGGGGGGCGCTTTCTCGATCCCCCTCTTTTCCTGCGGCCTGCTAGGTTGGGTGCATTTTTTAAAATTTGGGCACAGGGCTCCACTTAAAATCCATACCAGACCTGAAGGGTCTGATATGGATTTTGAGGGGGACCCCTATGCCATTTTTTTTAAATTGTCGCAGGGTTCCCCTCAATATCCATACCAGACCTGAAGGGCCTGATATGAAATTTGGGGGGACCCTCACACATTTTTTTATTTGGGTTTTGAGTTCCCCTTAATATTCAGACCTAAATGTAATGGACTAAAGGGGGAACCCATGCCGTTTATTTCCAATGACTTCTATCTGTACTGCCGGTACCCGACAATTCATTATAGTCGCAAGTAGTTTTAAATGCCTTTTTTTCCTTTATAAATGTCATTTTGTGCAGAGACTGTTATAAACACGGGAAAAGTGCACTACTTTACAGGCATACTATAGACACACCCCAGGTATGAAATGTAAAGGAACATTTCACTTTTATTGTTTCACTTTAAGCATTATTAAAATCACTGCTCCCGAAAAAAAAATTGCATTGATACATGTCCCCTGGGGCAGGACCCAGGTCCCCAAACACTTTTTATGACAATAACTTGAATATTAACCTTTAAAATTAGCACTTTTGATTTTTCATGTTCGTGTCCCATAGACTTTAATGGTGTTAGCGTGTTCAAACAATTTTTTTGCCTGTTCGCATGTTCTGCTGCGAACCGAACCAGGGGGTGTTCGGCTCATCCCTAATTATAATGTATTGAAAAAATATTTATATAAAATTGTGTTTTTAAAGGATAAGATTACCTTTCATAACATGTTAAACCCATATTCAAGTTATGAATGTTATACATGCTATGAATGCACCGCCTACACCCCCCCCACCTCCCTGATTCCCTTTATGACAGCAAACCAGGGATCTTCTCCCCTCTAACTGCTGGCAGAGAAATAATATTATTTCCCTTTTTGTAAATATGTGGTCACATGAAGTTCCTGTTCCATGTCTTCTCTCTTCTTCTGTGTTCAGTAGTAAGGTCCAGAAGAGGAGTCTCAGCAATGATATCAATAAAAGGGGACTGTCTGCGACCTGCCAATGTTGGAACATCTACATCACTCGAGTACCAGTTAACCGGAAATAGCACCAGTGAGGGATCCAGATGGTGGACTCCAATGGCAGCCCATCAATTAGGGACGCACAGGCAGTGCCTATCCATGCGTCCACTCCCCTGATCTACATGCAAAACATATGGATTCCTATCAGGCACCAGAGGCTTTAACCTGCCTGGCGGTATTCCCGAGTCTGACTCGGGGTTAGATTTTCCTGCTGCGAGCGGTAACCCCGAGTCAGACTAGATCCACAGGCACTGTTTACTTACCTTGTCCCTGGATCCAGCAATGCCACCTCGCTGTGTGAGCGAGCGGGACCTCGCTCGATTCACACAGTGCCTCTGTGTAACGCCGATCTCCGTTCCCTGCGACGTTACGACGCACGGGGACGGAGAACGGCGCCAAATTCAAAAAAGTAAACAAACACTTTACATACAGTATACTGTAATCTTATAGATTACAGTACTGTATGTAAAAAAACACACCCCCCTTGTCCCTAGTGGTCTGTCCTGTGTCATGCATGTCATTTTATATAATAAAAACGTTTCTTTCTCCCTGCAAACTATAGATTGTCCATAGCAACCAAAAGTGTCCCTTTATGTCAAAAATGGTTTTAGACCAGCTAAAAAACAGCGATAATAAATTATACTCACTTGCAGAATTGTGCGATAGCGATTTGTGGGGAAATTTGTCATAAAAAAAAAAAATAATGACAGCGACAATTCTGCAACTGAGCAAATTTCAGTGATTTTGATTTGATTACATTATTGAATAATTTTTATTATAATTATATTATTATTTGTTATAATTATTTATAATTATTTATTATATTATAATTTATAATTTTGTTTTTAAAAAAAATGTCATACCCGGGATGCCTTTTAGAATCTTGTTTGGTCAGATTTAAGTGAGTTATTCCTAAGAATTACAGGCCTACAATATAAAACGCCAAATTTCCTTGCAAATAATGGTACCGCATTCAGCATGTTTTTTCTGAAAGAATCATACCGCCAGGGAGGTTAATAGGCTTCAAAAAAGGGTGCGCTTGGGGTGCAGAGCACTACACCCGAAGCCCACCCAGTTGTATGATAATAGAGAATGAATATTCACTATTTTAACACTGATTCTCCTCTCGTACAATCAGGAAGTGTGTTTGAGACCCATCACCCAATTGAAGTAGATATGATCAGATTGGTTGACAGGAGGAGGGAGGAGATGCAGGGAAACCAAGAAAGCAGCTGCCCGCAGCCGGGAGCGACTGGGGGGTGGCAGTGTTTTTTTTTTTTTTTTAAGAGTAGGTTGGCAGATGATGGACTTTATAGGAGCAATACAAATTTAAACATATGTTAATTTATTAGAAGAGCAACATAAAAAATAATTGAAAACATAGATAACAAAGTGGCCGTTCCTAGAAGGGCCTAAGAACACAAAAGTTAATAACACACAACCTTTAAACCAGAAAGGTACAATATATTGAAGAGGACGACACCAGGGTCACTTCCTACTGGTATATGTATATATATAAAACCATATAATTTATGAAAGGCAATGTATCATGTACAGCTCAGCTCGACATGTTACATGTATTGAAACAACACTTCTTCAGGAGCTTATGGCGTGTTCTATAAATAAGAAATTTTAAAAATCGCTTTACTCAAAAAAACAAATAAACATAAAAAAAAAAAAAAATTGCCTTAATATATTTGGTATTGCTGCAGAGCCACCCACAGCCCACCAAAGTTAGCCCCACCCCTAAGCATGGTATAAAATAGAGTGTGTCTTTAGCAACACCAGTGGGGTATTATAACCATAATATGACCCCCATATTGATTAAGGGGGAGGGGGGATTTGTTTGCTGCCCCCCCTCCAAAAAAAAAAAGCCACAAGCCGCCACTGGTGGACTCAGATGACTAAAATAAATGGAGATAGGATTTTCCTGGAGATAGAATTTAATATTTACACATGCTCTCTACTTGTCGGGATGAGTATTAGCATAATTTCTATATGCATGTTGGCTGATAACAGACACTCAAAAATTGTCATATTACAAGTGTGCAGTCAGGATTACATGAAAAAAAAGTCTTTTCTAAATGACAGTTTTTGCCTCTTATTTTAGCCTGAGTATTTAGTATGCGTCGACTTGATTCTGAGCATGCACGGGTTTTTAACCAATGCTTTTACAATCGGTTAGGCGTCCATCGGTTCAATTTTAAAGCAATTTCTAAAATGTTTGACCGAAGGATAACTGACCGATGGGGCCCACACACGATCAATTTGGACCGATGAAAAGGTCCTTCAGTCCGTTTTCATCGATTTGGACCGACCGTGTGTACGCGGCCTGACAGCCTGACACTGAACTGACATTTTTGTCCGACAGTGAGAGAATACAAGCAATTTACATCACATGCATATACAGGTACCTCTACTTGATTTCTTAGGCCCCATACACACCATAGAATCTATCCGCAGATAAATCCCATCAAATGGGTTTGAGCGGATAGATCCTATGGTGTGTACACGCCAGCGGATCTTTATCCGCGGATATATCTCCCCTGGGATGGATTCCAGCAGATCGGATATTCGCTGACATGCTGAACAAATCCATCTGCTGGAATCCATCCCAACGGATGAATCCGCTCGTCTGTACAGACTCACCGGATCCATCCGTCCAAAGGGATTCCCCGCACGCGTCGTAATGATTTGACGCATGCGTGGAATTCCTTATATGACAGCGTCGCGCCCGTCGCCGCGTCATAATCGCGGCGACGGCGCGACACGTCATCGCCAGAGCATTTCCGCGCGGATTTCAATGCGATGGTGAGTACACTCCATCGCATAGAAATCTGCGGAAATCTTTGAGAGGATTTATCCGTGGAAACGGTCCGCTGGACCATATCCGCGGATAAATTCTCTTGTGTGTATGGGGCCTAAGGTTGTACAATTATAGTAACTTAAGAGTAAAACTTCAGATCCATGCAAATATACATTCTTGGTAGCTCTCTTTAAACATTATGCAATGAAAATTGACCAATCAAAAAAAAAAATAATAATAATAAATCTTATAAAAATATAAAAGTAGGATGAGAATTGTAAAGTATACTTTGCAATTTTGTTTGATACAAGACTAATTATGTGGATTTTCTAATAGAGCCATGAAATTAAATAAAAGCCTTTATATAATCTTCTGGATATTATGAAATAGGAATTTACAGTGCAAAAACAATATGTGGTAGATTATTATATCTTTAATAATTTGAAAATATATTTTAATATTAATTGTAATTATTTCAAATTATGTTATTAATATCAACATATTACTTGATGAAATGGTAGTTCCATTAGCTTAAGCATTCTTTTTAAGAAGCACAGGAAAATTGACTAGATAAGAACATGTTTATTCATTTGTATGATCGCCAGCTAAATGTAAGCTTCTACCTCCCTCTGGTGGATATTTAGAAAAACTATATTTAGAAATAATATGCTATAGGAACACATATTTAATACATACTGACTAATAACAATGTACATTTTGCATATTGTTCAAAGAACATACATTGCAATATGTAGACACAATTATGTGCAACATGCTATTACATCAATACTGATTATTTTGGGGCTAAATTTACACATCAATTATTTACAATTAACCTCTGGTGAATAAAAAAATAATTGAGTATTATACTTTATGTAGTAAGCAATGTCACTATATCATATAAAAGCTGTTATACACTGAACAATAGCTTTGATTTATGTAAAGTGATAAGGACCTAAAAAAAACTGTGCACAACAAAAATTCTTAGCCCATTTTGCTGATGTAACTATACATAGATTATTACTTGGAAATATGCTGTGCTTTATGCTACTAAATACACAGTAATAAAATACAATCAAAATAGAAATATGGGTAATTTTATTGTCTAGGCAAAGGGACATTTAAAGTGACAGTAACAACCTGTAAGCTACTGTATGTGGAGAAGAAGCTACACTAGAGAAGATCACATCCATTTGTAATGCCACATACACACGACTGTTATTCATGTCATGCAAAATGTTGTTCTTGACGTGATTTGTCGTGATTCCTCTCAAGCCTGCCTTGCATACAGACGTTTGTAAAAAAAATGCTTGAGCAAAGCGCGGTGACGTAAAACACGTACGACGGCACTATAAAGGGGAAGTTCTATTCGAATGGCGCCACCCTTTGGGCTGCTTTTGCTAATTTTGTGTTACCGCATGTTAGTAAAAGTTTGGTGAGAGACGATTCACGCTTTTCAATCTTGGTGCTTTTCAGTCTGTTACAGCGGACAAATGTGCTATCTCCATTACGAATGCTAGTTTTACCAGAACAAGCGCTCCCGTCTCATAACTTGCTTCTGAGCACGCGTGTTTTTCCCCCCCTCGTAAAAGTGTACATATGACCATTTTTCACAACGTGAAAAACAACGAGAAAAAATAGAGCAGGTTCTAAAAAAAATGTGGCCATTTTTCTCGTCGAGAAAAATGCTCTGGAGCATACACACAACCTTTTTTAACGTGATCATGAAAAAGATTTTTTCTGATCATGAAAAAAGGTTGTGTGTACGAGTAAGAACTTGGAGTGAATCCAGACAGCTCAATTTGTCATAGATGAGTTGAGAAGAGGTGATTAACTTAATAACAAACTCAGTTTGTTCAGGACCAAATTTAGTTCACTCTCAACTTTTGGAGAGCACAGCGAGCCCCCTAACAAAAATTCATACTTCTTGTTTTGCTGGGTGCCTTAAAGGGTTTGTAAAGGATTTTTTTTTATCTTAATAGCTTCCTTTACCTTAATGCGGTGCCCTCATTGTTCGTTTTTGCTCTCAAGTTGCTGTAATTCTTCTCTGATCTCCACACTTCCTGGTTGTCTGTTTCCTGATGGCCACAGTACTGGGAGCTTTCTCTCTGTGGTCACTAATCAAGGAGGTGTGATTACTGTGTGTCTAAAACCCCACAGCACTAATCAGTTTTGTTTTCCAAACCATCACTAGAAATGTCCAGAACTATTCACCAGCGAATAGTTCCCAGCGAACCTAGCTTGTTCACGTTCGCCGAGACAGGCAAACATATGCGATGTTCGGTCCGCTCCCAATTCGTCATCATTGAGCAAACTTTGACCCTGTACCTCACAGTCAGCAGACACATTCCAGCCAATCAGTAGAATACCCTCCCTCCTGGACAGCATCCATTTTAGATTAATTCGGAAGCTGCAGTCTTAGTGAGAGGAGGGACAGTGTAGCTGCTGCTGATTTAATAGGGAAATTGATAGCTAGGCCAGTGTATTTTGTGTCCACTCCTGTCCTGAAAGACTCATTTGATCTCTGCTGTAAGGACAGCGTCCTGACAGCACCCCAAAAAGCCCTTTTTAGGGCTAGTACATCAGTCTGCTTTTTTTTTCCTCTGTAATCTAATTGCAGTTGCCTGCCAGTGTGTGTGTCAGGCTCACAGCGTATACTGTGCCCACTTGCCCAGTGTCACCACTCATATCTGGTGTCACAGTAAAACAACAATTTTGACTGTAATAGAATAGCAGTTGTCTGCAAGCGTGTGTGTCAGGCCTACAGTGTCTACTCTGCCAACCTCTGCCAGTGTCACCAGTGCCACTCATATCTGGTGTCATAGTAGATTACATAAAAAAAATAAAATAATTGACTGTAATCGAATAGCAGTTGTCTGCAAGCGTGTGTGTGAGACATACAGCGTCTACTCTGCTAACCTCTGCCAGTGTCACCAGTGCCAATCATATCTGGTGTCATAGTAGATTACATAAAAAAAAAAAAAATGTTTTGACTGTAATAGAATAGCAGTTAGTTGTCTGCAAGCGTGTGTGTCAGACCTACAGCGTCTACTCTGCCAATTTCTGCCAGTGCACAGTGCCACTCATATCTGGTGTCACAGTAGCTTGCACGCACAGTACAACTAAACTAATCTAAAAAAAAATGACAGGCAGAGGCAGGCCACCCCACAGGGGCGGTCGTGGTCGTGGTGCTGTGTTTCCCTTTGGCCCTAGAATAATGCCCAGTGTTCAGAGGCCACGTACCCTGAACTCGAAAAGTTCTGAGGAGATAGTTGACTGGCTAACACAGGACACCCAATCTTCTACAGCTTCCACTCGGAACCTTGACGCATCATCCTCCTCCCTCTCAGCTTCGGGTACCTCTCAAATTACCACTCGCCTGCCTGCCGCTACCACCAACACTAGCACCACAGCTGCTTCACTTGATCTGTCAGAGGATTTATTTACACATCAGTTGGAAGAAATTAGTGATGCGCAACCATTATTGCCAGAGGATGTAGATAAAAGGGATATGTCTCAGTCAGACAGCATTACACACATGGACGTACGGTGTGATGATGATGATGTTGCCCCCGCTGCTGCTTCCTTTGCTGAGTTGTCAGATACAGGTGAAGTGGTTGATGCTGACGACATGTCCGTGGATGTCACATGGGTGCCCGCTCCTTGTATTCTTGTATCCAACCTTGTGCAAATGGGGAGTTTGCGGTTGTGCAAATGGACTGTTTGCGGTTGTTTGCGGTGCGTTAAACGGGGAGTTTGGTCTGTCAGAGTTTGATCCGTCACTGTGAAGCGGGTGTAACCCTTACACTACCTGATGGATACAACATCATACTTGATGTTTTAAAGCACATTATTCCAAACAATTTAGGAATGTTAGGTGATTTATGCCCTTTATGGATTAAAACCCGACTCTGCGTCAACTACGTTATTTTCCATGGGAGTTGTGCCATGGATCCCCCTCCGGAATGCCACAGTCCAGGTATTAGTCCCCTTGAAACAACTTTTCCATCACTATTGTGGCCAGAAAGAGTCCCTGTGGGTTTGAAAATTCGCCTGCCTATTGAAGTCTATGGCGGTTCGCCCGTTTGCGAACATTTGCGGAAATTCACATTCGACGTTCGCGAACGGAAAATTTTATGTTTGCGACATCTCTAACCATCACTGCCCTGTATTGGCTCTGTGGCTCTGTACATCACAGAAGCAGGAAACAACATGCAAAAACTAAACTAGAAACTGCAGGTACATTATATGATTGATTTTTATCTATTTTTAATCATTTTTAAAAGGAATCAGTTAACTATTATGTCTCTATACCCTGTAAACAGTCATTTCAGCAACAAAAAATGTTTCTTTTACAACTCCTTTAAGGTCAGTGGGAATTTAAAGTTAAAGGTTTAGAATTCTTCCCTTGTGATATGAATGGCCTAACACGTAAGTAGAGAGGTATAGTACTAACCTATTAATGTAGTAAAGTTAATTACAAGAAATCAAATTTTCCCCTGTTACCAATATCAGTAATTTCCTTATCAGGTATGGCCCTTCCTATAGAAATGTGACTACAAAAAGGAACTACTTCAAAGATACCTGAGCATAAGGTGTAGGGAGATTTACTCTCTCTGTCTGTACCTAATGACCACTATCCCTGAGACTGAAAGTGTGGGAAACTCCACAATTTAGAGCTTACATCAGAACTAAAATGGAGAGAAAATCTAATGAAAACATGTAACAACTGTCTAATAGAGGATTTCTATAAAGAAAAAATCAATAGTCCAGCAGACTTAAAAATGAAAAAAGCAGCTATTACTGCAAAACGTATTTTCTCCCTGGCAATGTCAGCCACTATCAATCCACTTTGTTACCAAGTGCCAGTATCTTTGCGAGTTTAATAATGTCCAGAATCATTCAACCAACTGCATATGAGCCCAGACTGTCAAAGACAGCTACCTAAAGAATATGTTACCCCAAAATTTCATATTTCTGATATGTGTCTGTTGTACCATGTACTTGTGCTAAAACACATGTTGTTCTCTTTGTTTTGCCTTCTTTGTGTAAGATATCTGTTGATCTAGCCAGTCTCTCTGCTTTCTTAATACAAACTGACCACACTAGGCATATAAGCACATCCTTCCCAGCGCAGTCAGTTATCTGACTGTGCTGGGAGAACAGTCCTTCTGCACAGGTATTGACTAGGAAGATCAGTGTACTGCTATATTTTATTTTATGAAAATAACAGAACAATAAGCGTACATTGAAGATCGTACAAAAAAGAACAACAGCTGATGACAATACATTAACCATGCATAAACCAACCTCGGTGGAGATGAGTTTGTCTCAACAGAGAAATGGAACTGGGACATGTGTCAAGAAGCTAGTGAAACTTACAGGCTCGTTATAAATTTCTATATAAAGGCATGTATCTGCGTGGCTTACCAAGACATTGTATATATGATATGGGTGATATGTAGTTGCTGGGGGATATGAGCGCTCTTTAGGTGGTCCTATGTTGGGTTGCAAGATTAGAGTTAACAGAGTTGGCTGTTCGGGGTGTATTGGATTTAGATGTGGTGGAGGAATAGGCAGAGCAAATACAGCATTTGGGGGGGGTTTCTTTTGAAGTCTACACACGATCAGACCTTTGTCCAACCAAAATCACGTGGAATTCTGATGGAATTCCACTGGAGTAAAAGAGAACATGGGCCCAGATTCACAAAGCACTTACGCCGACGTATAACACGTTACGCCGACGTAAGTGCAAATGTGCGCCGGCGTATGTGTGCGGCAGACCCACAAACCAACATGCGCCTAAAAACAGGCTACACCCACCGTTGTAGATTGCACACGCCGTCGTAGGGTGGGCGCACATATGGGCTGGGCACATGGTGCTGCTCCCATTGATTAGCCATTCAAACATGCAAATGAGGGAAATACACGATTCACGAACGTGGGTGTGTCCGGCGCATGCTACGCGAGATGCGCGTAAGTTGTAAGTCTGGCGTAAAGCTATTCCCCATAAATGAGTTGTAATCCGGCAACAGACATGCACATGTCTGCACCAGGGAACACAAGCCGGCGTATTGTGCGTTGGACGTGTGTCTTGCTGGGTGTACATTATGTTCACGGCGTACGCGGTCATCCTGCGTAGCTTAGGCAGTTGTGCCGGCGTGGTTGTGAGCAGGCGCAGGGGGGTGCTGTGCATGCGTCCATGTCACGGCGCATGCGCAGTTTGTGATACGTACCTGTCTGGCGCTCGGCCCATCATTTGCATGGGGTCACGCCTCATTTGCATAGGTTCACACCCACTTCCACCTACACCGGCGTGCGCCTTCAAAACCCACGCCACGCTGGCGCAGCGTTGGGAGCACTGGCTTGCTGAATGCAATGCTTGCCTCTCCGCGCTGCGTTGGCCTGGCGTACAGTGTTTGCTCTACGGCGGCGTAATGTGCGCCTTGCTCTCTGTGAATCTGGGCCATGTTCTCTATCTAAACTCCAATGTAATTCAGGGCATAGGGCATACACACGGACTGACTTTTTCCATCGGAAATTCCTGCAGGGAGCTATGGCAGAATCACCACCAGCTGTTTGGAGGCGTGGTGGATCAACAAGCTCCAACAACCCTGTCCTGCATCTTTCCCAACTGCCAGAGAGTTACCCACTGTGCCTGCTGGACCATGAGTCTGAACAGTGAGTGCATCTGATTGGATGATACATCTGGTTGGATGATACATCTGGTTGGATGCATTCACAGGTTGGCCCATGATTTTCCAACAGGCTCCATTGATTTTGCAGCTGGCTTTTTTGAACGGGGTAGTGCCAGAAGGATCACCAGTGGCTC
This sequence comes from Rana temporaria, assembly GCF_905171775.1. Classification (NCBI taxonomy): domain Eukaryota; kingdom Metazoa; phylum Chordata; class Amphibia; order Anura; family Ranidae; genus Rana; species Rana temporaria. The sequence continues at coordinate 228,805,659 of NC_053493.1, forward strand.
AAATTTTTGCAGATGTCATTTATGGCCAATTTAAAATGTGTAGCAAACTTCTTAGCTACAGTTATATCCATACCATATTATGATACATCTTTCTGTATATACTGTATATTCTTTTCAAAATATATTGTTCATGGGTCAAAGATATGCCTCTTGCAGCACTACTTCCATTTTAAATGAAAACCCTGCTCTTTATTAATAACTTCTGACCCGACCTATTGTAGAAAAAAACTCAAGTGGGAGTACTGTTATCCTGGGTGGACATCAACTCCGCCAGGCAAGCACCTCCCATATGCTCTAGCTGTGGCTTTATTTTTCCCTTGCTGTGTCCACCAGACAGTAAATTACAGACCATTGTACCAGACCAGCCGCAGTACCATATGGTCACTGTAACCAATCCCAGAGATCATATGTCAGATGTACACAATGAATGGCTTTCATTCATAGCTATTCATTGTGTACTCTTGTGATGATCTATGTGATTGGTCACAGTGATCACATGGTTTAGACAGGTCCAATCAAAGCTATCACAATAGTACACAATGGCAATGAATGTATGTTATTCATAGAAATTATTGCTTATACAGAGCCTTGAAAAGGTATTCATACCCCTTAATATTTTCCACATTTTGTAATTATACAGCCAAAAACGCAAATGTATTTTATTGGGATTTTATGTGATAGATCAACACAAAGTGGTACATACCGTACTTATCGGCGTATAACACGCACAGGTGTATAACACGCACCCTAACTTTAAGAGGGAAGTTTCAAGAGACAAATCTTTCCACAGCCCCCTGCATTTAACACGTAGGCAAAGTTTACCCTCTTTTTTTCAGGGTAAAAAAAGTGAGTGTTATATGCCAATAAATACAGTACTTTTGAAGTGGAAGGAAAATGATAAATGGTTTTCCAAATTTTTTACAAATAAATTTGTAAAAAGTATGGCGTGCATTTGTATTCAGCCCCCTTTACTCTGATACCCTAACTAAATTCTAGTGGAACAAATTGCCTTCAGAAGTCACCTAATTAGTAAATAGAGTCCACCTGTGTGTAATTTATTATCAGTATAAATACAGCTGTTCTGCAAAGCCCTCAGAGGTTTGTTAGAGAATCTTAGTGAACAAAAAGCAACATTTAGGCCAAGGAACACATCAGACAGGTCAGGGATAAAGTTGTGGAGAAGTTTAAAGCAGGGTTAGGTTATAAAAAAATATCCCAAGCTTTGAACATGCTCACAGAGCACTGTTCAATCCATCATCCAAAAATGGAAAGAGTATGGCACAGCTGCAAACCTACCAAGACATGGTTACCCACCTAAGCTGACAGGCCGGGCAAGAAGAGCATTAATCAGAGATAAAGCCTGTCAGGATTGTTGCTATTGCTTGAGTCACCTGCTGGTGGCACTATTGCTTTTAGCACCAAAGGGTGTAGGTCTGGTGGCCACCAGCGGGTGTTTCACCGCAGATGGACGTTCTGATGATCAGGCTGCACCTGATGTGGAACTGCTGGGAGTATATAAGCCCGCCTTTCACTGAGGCTCAGGGCTTCAGTATTCCCTCTGTAAGCCTTGTCCTTGCCTGAACCTGATCTGTTTTCTGCCTTGTTCTGGACTCTGTTTCATGTATCCTGCCCTTGAGACCTGTCCCCTGATACCTGCTTCCAGCTCCCCATGCTGACTACTCCCAGTACCTGCCCTCAGGCCCGTCTGAACTAGACAGGCAAAGCAAGCAACTGCTTGGGGCCCCCGAGCTGGCCAGGGGCCCCCAAGCAGGAGTCCGTTCATTCTGCTGCGGGGATGGGGGCTTTAGTTTGCTGAGGGGAGAGAAGCAGGGGTGGAATGGGCTGTGTGGCAGGCCGGATATTTAATCCCAGCGATTTACGGCCGCAGCGATGTCTGTAACTTTTTTTTTTCTTTTTTCGGCAGTGACCAGTCTCCCCTCTGGTTGGTTGAGCAGAGCAATTGTCAGTGTATCAAAGCTCCTCCCCTCCTCAGTATGTTCTGTAAACACACACACGAGGAGGAAGAGGAGGGGGGAGAAGGGACGCTCTGATTAGGTCTGCTCTAAAGTTTTTATTATGCTCTGTAGATGGAGGAGGGAGGGGGGAGAGTGTCTGTCTGGAAAGGAGGACAAGTTAGATGTCATGTGAGTGATCGAGGGGTTAGGAGGATATGTGCTGGCAGGGGAAAGCCAATGCTAGAACTTCAGTGTGGATTAGATTTGAAATTTGGCAACCCCTCTCTTGCTTCTCAAAACACCCCTCCAGCACATATCCTACCCCCCTACCCATCCCCCTTGCACTGGTTCCTTTCTCTCACAAAGCCCCCCCAGCACATATCTGACCCCCCAAGCACATGTGGGCACAGAGGTTGTATATGATGGACACAGTGGCTGCATTTGATGGGGCAAAGTGGCTGCATTTGATGGGGCACAGTGGCTGCATTTGGTGGGGCACAGTGGCTGCAATTAATGGGGCACAGTGGCTGAATTTGATGGGGCACAGTGGTTGCATTTGATGGGGCACAGTGGCTGCATATGATGGGGCACAGTGGCTGCATTTGATGGGCACAGGAAATGCAAGGAGCAGAGAAAGCCCCAGCGGCTGACAGACTTTTTCTCCCCCCGCCAGCATGAAGGTAGGCAAGATGGCGCCGAGGCAGCGTCCACACCAGTGTACACAGCACATGGCAAACACTCTGGGTCAGCTAGGGGACCCCAGAACAAGTGTTCCCCTGATGTTATGCAGGCTTCCTCTCCCTCCCCAACATCAGGCAGCCCGGCTAAAGCTAGGTTTAGACTGGACAGAGAGGGATCCATTCAGGCAGCTAGCCCTGTATCTGATTCAGGGGATGACACTTGTGAGCTCCCAGACTCCATCGAATCCTTCCCCACAGCTCATCAGCCTGTGATGGACACTATGTTGAAAGACATGATATTATCCTTGCGCAGCTCATTACAATCTGACATGATGCAGTGTATGCACAGATTTCACTCGGATATACAGGCAGTGGAGGCTAGAGTGGAGCATATTGAGCACAAAATGGGAGAATACGCTGTCACCATTAACGACCTGGTTGACTCTCATGAGGAAAGAGAAGGGGATGCGGAATGGATAAAAGCTAAGCTCGCGGGTATAGAAGACAGGAGCAGGCGAAATAACGTGAAAATGAGGGGGGTCCCCGAGTCCGTTTTGCAACCAGATCTGCGCTCTTTCGCCTCCTCCTTGTTCAAGGAACTTCTCCCTGACCTTTATGACCTAGAGCTCACCATTGACAGGATACATAGATTGCCCAAACCATCCTTCCTGCCTGAGCAGGTTCCCAGGGATGTTATTATACACTTTAATTTTTTTCACGCCAAAGAGAAACTAATGGCAGTTATGCGCAAAAGAGAGCAAATTCCCTGGCAATATCAAAACCTGCAGTTTTTTGCGGATTTATCCCAATATACTCTGCAAAAAAGAAGAAACTTAAATACCATCACTAAAGCGCTTAGAAATCACAAGATTGTTTACAGATGGGGTTATCCTGCCAAATTGTCTGTCACTAAAGAAGGTCGCACACACGTTGTGGAATCACTGGACAAGGGTATCTCTCTGCTGGAGGAGTGGGGGATCCTCCTAGATGATGCGGTTGTTTCAAAAAACGCCGCCAGATCTGTCGCGTCTGATCCCGAATGGAAAAAAGTTACCAACAAGAACGCCCAATGCAAAACTAAACCCGGATGGGGTACTTACCTACTTGTCATCTCCCAGAAGGAGTCTACGGAGAGCCTTTAGGCTTGGACTCATCCCCATTTTAACCTGTGCAGCTTCCCACTGCTTACAGGTATTCTTTCTGGGAATATCGGGGTTCGCACCCAGTTCATGTTGGCTATGTGCCAGTTACTTAACTGTTTCTGTTATTTTTTTGTTTGTTCTTTTATTCTTTTTTCTCTTGTGTTCCTCCTTTTTTCTGCTCCCTACTCCCAAGTATTGTTCAAGCATCGCACTCAATGTCTACAGAAGAGGAGATATCCTACACATGGCGGTGGAGACAAAATCGTCCTTTTCAGCTTACTCAGATATGTATGGAGCATCTTTGCCCTTTCATCCAATTGTGAGTACTTTGCTAGTCTTTTTTTGGTACACGTAACTTCCTTCAAGTCATTCTCAGGATGGCCACTAGAGGAGGACCTCCTCTCAAAAATAAGTTTTTGCTATAATTCTACATCGAATGCCCTATTAATGCTGCAATGGGTGTAACATTTATTTCTATAAATTTCAATGGACTAAACCACCCAGTTAAGAGGAAGTCTATGTGGAGGGAGGCTACTTCCAACCGAGCTGACATTTTATGTGTTCAGGAAACACACTTTTCCTCATCGTCTCCTCCTATTTGTTCCCATAGAAGCTTTCCACATATCTTTAAAGCTAACTCTCCTAACAAAACGAAAGGGGTCCTCACAGCCTTAAGGGACAAGGCTGCTTTTACTCTCCACGAGGCCATGCTTGATCCCAAAGGGCGTTACATTATCCTAGTTTGCGATATTAACACCACTACGTTCACTATTGTGAATGTCTACTCCCCAAATAAGCACCAAATTAGTTTCTTCCGTAAGCTAATGATCAAAGTGGCAGCACACCGAAAGGGTAAGCTGGTCCTATGTGGGGATTTCAACGCAACCCCGGATCCAGGTATTGACTCGTCTTCAGGCGCCAAGCGCACAAGCCCGTCACTGTCGACCTCAATCCACAATCATGATCTATTTGATGCATGGAGGTGCCTTCACGCTGGAGAACGGGACTTTATCTTTTTTTTCCTCGTCTCATGGAGCATACTCCAGAATTGACTTATTGGACCAACTCACCCTTTCTAAAATATCGGCCACTACCATTAACACAATAACGTGGTCAGTTCACGCCTCCATTACCCTCACCCTGGAGGATGGTGTAGCTGACACTGCACCGTCTCTATGGAGGGTCAACTCATTCCTGCTGCAACAAGCCGAGTCCAGGAGTCATATTGAAACGCACTTGAAGGATTTTTTCAGCAATAATGATGGTTCTGTTCAGGATCAGTTTGTTTTGTGGAAAGCCCATAAGGCGTATGTTAGAGGCATTCTCATTCAATTGGGGACGAGGGCCAGGAGGCAGCGGCAGCAAAGAATGATAGACCTAACAAATGAAATCTTCCTGCTTGAAATGACTAACAAACAAAAAACATCCCCGGTAATCTCCCAAAAATTAAATCAACTGAGGCATGACCTCAGGCTTCTTTTACTAGAAACATTTGAAAAATCATCCCGTAGATTGAAAATTACGTACTATGCCACAGGTAACAAAGCAGGTAAATTATTAGCTCACAAAGTGAAGGGTGTGAGACATAAATCCAAGATACCTTGTATTCTTCATCCCATCAGCAATTGCAAGCTCTACCATCCTCAAGAAATAGCAGATGCTTTTAGCCTCTATTATAGCTTCTTGTATAACTTAAAAGATGATGCGGATACTTATCAACCCAACCCTGAAGCAATTGGCCAATTTTTAAATAGTTTGAATATTCCCTCCATATCTCTAGACCAACTACAAAAATTGAATTTGCCCTTTAGCAGAGAGAAAATCTGTAAAGTTATTGAGTCCCTCCCTAACAACAAATCCCCCGGCCCTGACGGATTTACCGGAGATTACTACAAAGCCTTTAATCTAGTTTTGACCCCGTATTTGGAGGGTTTGTTCAATGCTGCTGCCTCCTTTCCTTCTGAAATGCTATCCGCTATTATTGTGACTTTGCCGAAGCTGGGGAAGGATCCTACTTCGCCTCCAAACTTTAGGCCAATATCCCTACTTAATATAGACTTGAAGATTTATGCCAAACTTATTGCCACCCGCTTATTGCCACACGCTTGTTAAATGTTCTTCCACTGCTTATACACCCCGACCAGACAGGATTCACCAAAGGTCGTCAGACTTCTGATGCCACCCGCAGGCTGATTAACATCATCCATTTGGCCAACTTGCACAAGAGGCCTTCTCTGTTCTTGGCTTTAGACGCAGAGAAGGCCTTTGATCGCATCCACTGGAACTATATGGCTCAGGTTCTAAGGAAGTTTGGCTTTATGGGTCCTATCCTGTCCGCGATCCTGGCCCTGTACTCCAACCCCTCAGCCCAGGTGCTCACTTCAGGAGTTTTGTCTAGACCATTTTTAATTTCAAATGGCACCAGGCAGGGGTGCCCGTTATCCCCCCTAATTTTCAATTTACTAATGGAACCCCTTGCTATATATATTCGTTCTCACCCTGGCATTAGAGGTTTTCCTGTCCAAAATTCCATTCATACCATCAGCTTGTTCGCAGATGATATCATTTTGATTCTTACAGACGTGGAAACTTCCCTGGCTTCGGCTCACATGGCTCTGGAGATGTTTAATAAGTTGTCTTACTACAAGGTTAACAAGAGTAGATCCTACCTAATGGGGGTAGGTATTGAACCTCCTCTGCGGAGGAGGCTTGCTGTTCGGTTCCCTTACTACTGGAAGGACAGCGGGTTAAAGTATTTGGGTATATCTCTAACAGCGACAAGTGATGACCTGTTTGCAGCTAATTATGCCCCACTTCTTAGTTCTATGAATAAGACCTTACAGGAAATATCTAAGGCCTCGTACACATGACCGAACATGTCTGCTGAAACTAGTCCTCTGACCAGTTTCAGCAGACATGTTCGGTCGTCTGTACGGCTGACCGGACAAATGTCCAGTGGATCGGACAGGTTTCCAGCGGACAAATGTTTCTTAGCATGCTAAGAAACATGTCCGCTGGAACCATGTCCGTCGGACATGTTCGGTCTGTACAGACTCACCATACATGTCCGATCGGCCGTTATCCCTCACATGCGTCGAAGTAATTTGACACATGCGTGGAAGCATTGACCTTCCAAGGCCACGTCGCGACACGTCACCGCGTTTGTTTTCCGCAGGGATTTTGGTCTGATGGTGTGTACAGCTATCAGACCAAAATCCGGCAGCGGACATGTCCGATGAAAATGGTCCGCAGACCGTTTTCACCGGACAGATCCGTTGGTGTGTACGGGGCCTCAAATTTAAATGCTTTGGTCTGGCCGACTACAGTAGGTGTTTGTGATATTGTGCTTTTAGCACGACAGCGTCGCGCTGATACTCGGCGACAGGGTGCCGAGATCTCGCCGACATCTCACACTCACTGGAATAGTGACAGCACATTCCAGCAAGCGCGTCATAGAAGCGACGGGAGATCCGACTTGGATTCCCGCCAATTCTACACGTGTGCGGCGTTTGTTATGAATCCTGAAGGGGAAGTCCCCGCCGGATTTTAAATAAAAATCCGGCATGGGTCCCCCCTCAGGAGCATACCGGGCCCTTAGGTCTGTTATGGGTTGTAAGGAGAGCCCCCCTACGCCGGAAAAAACGGCGTAGGGGGTCCCCCTACAATCCATACCAGACCCGTATCCAAAGCACGCTACCCGGCCAGCCAGGAAGGGAGTGGGGACGAGCGAGCGCCCCCCCCCCCTCCTGAGCCGTACCAGGCTGCATGCCCTCAACATGGGGGGGTTGGGTGCTCTGGGGCAGGGGGGCGCACTGCGGCCCCCCCCCCACCTCAGAGCACCCTGTCCCCATGTTGATGAGGACAGGGCCCCTTCCCGACAACCCTGGCCGTTGGTTGTCGGGGTATGCGGGCGGGAGGCTTATCGGAATCTGGGAGCCCCCTTTAATAAGGGGGCCCCCAGATACCGGCCCCCCACCCTAAGTGAATGAGTATGGGGTACATCGTACCCCTACCCATTCACCTGCAAGAAAAGTGGTAAAAACACAAATAAACCACACAGTGTATTAAAATATTTTATTTTTCTGCTCCGGAGGCCGCCCCCTGTCTTCTTTATTAGCTCTTTTACCAGGGGGGGCTTCTTCTTTGACGTCTTCGGGTGGGTGGGGGCCGCCGTCTGGTTCTCTTCCACCGCCGGGGGGGGGGTGGCTTTTAAAAAAGCCCCCACCCCCCCGGCGGGTTTCCTCCGGCGTCTTCGGCGGGGCTCTTCTTCTTCCGCTATCCCGACGGGTCTTCTCAACTCTCCGGGGTTCTCCTTCTGTCTTCGCCGCTCTCCGTTGTTGACTCGTCGCACCCCGGTTCTTCGTCTCGCTGTCCGGTGTCTTCTTCCGTGATGTACGTCTTCTCCTTCCGTGCTGTGATGAGTTCTTCTTCCGTGCTGTGACGTCATGTTCTTCACTTCTCTCCTTCTCCCGATGTTGCCACGCCGGTCCTCCTCGCTGAAATGACGGATGCGCGCCTTGCATCGGACCTATATAGGCCTCACAGTCCCATCATGCTCTGTACCTACCCATGTGATACCTACCCACGTGGGTAGGTATCACATGGGTAGGTACAGAGCATGATGGGACTGTGAGGCCTATATAGGTCCGATGCAAGGCGCGCATCCGTCATTTCAGCGAGGAGGACCGGCGTGGCAACATCGGGAGAAGGAGAGAAGTGAAGAACATGACGTCACAGCACGGAAGAAGAACTCATCACAGCACGGAAGGAGAAGACGTACATCACGGAAGAAGACACCGGACAGCGAGACGAAGAACCGGGGTGCGACGAGTCAACAACGGAGAGCGGCGAAGACAGAAGGAGAACCCCGGAGAGTTGAGAAGACCCGTCGGGATAGCGGAAGAAGAAGAGCCCCGCCGAAGACGCCGGAGGAAACCCGCCGGGGGGGTGGGGGCTTTTTTAAAAGCCACCCCCCCCCCGGCGGTGGAAGAGAACCAGACGGCGGCCCCCACCCACCCGAAGACGTCAAAGAAGAAGCCCCCCCTGGTAAAAGAGCTAATAAAGAAGACAGGGGGCGGCCTCCGGAGCAGAAAAATAAAATATTTTAATACACTGTGTGGTTTATTTGTGTTTTTACCACTTTTCTTGCAGGTGAATGGGTAGGGGTACGATGTACCCCATACTCATTCACTTAGGGTGGGGGGCCGGTATCTGGGGGCCCCCTTATTAAAGGGGGCTCCCAGATTCCGATAAGCCTCCCGCCCGCATACCCCGACAACCAACGGCCAGGGTTGTCGGGAAGGGGCCCTGTCCTCATCAACATGGGGACAGGGTGCTCTGAGGTGGGGGGGGCCGCAGTGCGCCCCCCTGCCCCAGAGCACCCAACCCCCCCATGTTGAGGGCATGCAGCCTGGTACGGCTCAGGGGGGGGGGGGGCGCTCGCTCGTCCCCACTCCCTTCCTGGCTGGCCGGGTAGCGTGCTTTGGATACGGGTCTGGTATGGATTGTAGGGGGACCCCCTACGCCGTTTTTTCCGGCGTAGGGGGGCTCTCCTTACAACCCATAACAGACCTAAGGGCCCGGTATGCTCCTGAGGGGGGACCCATGCCGGATTTTTATTTAAAATCCGGCGGGGACTTCCCCTTCAGGATTCATAACAAACGCCGCACACGTGTAGAATTGGCGGGAATCCAAGTCGGATCTCCCGTCGCTTCTATGACGGCTCTGTATCCATCGCGGCAAGCCAGCTCGGCGCTGGCTCCCGCGATGGGGCTCGTAGGTGCTCAATCTCGCTGAGAAAGAGAGCGAGATTGACACAAAATCGGGTTCACCTACTGTAGTTGCATTTAAAATGATAGTCCTACCACAATTATTATATCTCTTCAGCACATTACCGATTCCAGTCCCCGCCTCTTTCTTCTCCAAACTCCAATCCCAGCTGAATAGATTCTTGTGGCAAGGTAAGAAAGCGAGGTGTTCCTTTAAAAAGTTAGTAGTGGACAGGAGAGTTGGAGGTGATGGTCATGTTCCTCTGAAGGACTACCACTCGGCTTCGATTCTCTCGCAGGCTAGACTGTGGTTCGTGCAGACCCACACTCCTAGATGGCTAGAACTGGAGTTGGTGCAGTCCCCTGTTAATCGTTTATCTGACATTTTGCTATCTAGTCGTATACGCACACCGGCCCTTAATCAATTCTCTCCCACAATGGTAGCTAGTATACGCACATGGATGATGTTTGCTTCTCATAATTTCATAGACCAAAAAGTTAAACTTATACCTCTCCCCATCTCGAGTTTACCTCTAATCATCCCAGGTATATCCGTTGCGCATTGGTTAGTTAAGGGTATCAGGGTAGTGGGAGACTTATTGCCTGGCCCCACACTTAAATCATTTGGAGATCTACAAGTTGAGTTTGGTCTAGCTGACACTGATCTCTATAGGTATCTCCAAATAGCTAATTTCCTCAGGAAGACACCTCAAACGTCAACAGCACTACCTTGGCGAGTAACGCTTTATTTCACTAATCCCATAACCAACTTTAGGGGGATTTCGTTATTTTACAATCTCTTAAACAATAAAAGCGTCTTTATCAAGACTTCGAATATGGAGGCGTGGGAGTGAGACCTGGGAGCAACGTTCACCCATGATCAATGGCAAAAAGCTCTGCGCAGCACATTTTCTGCGTCTAAGAGCGTTAACTTATGGGAATTATCCCACAAAATATTGGCACGGTGGTACTTAACGCCGTACCGTATGTCTAAATTTGACCCAAAGGTCTCCTCCTTATGCTGGAGGAATTGTGGTGAGACGGGGATGTTGCACCATGTCTTGTGGTCTTGCCCTTTCCTTAATGGATTGTGGGCAAATGTATTTAATCTAGTGTCCCAGTTTGCAGGTGCTCGAATTATCCCCTCGGCAGGAATGGCACTTTTGTCCCTAGGCTTAGATTCTGTTCCGTTCTCCTCAAAAACCATAATCACGCATATACTTCTTAGCACTAGGTTGAGTATTGCACGGCACTGGAAAGATGTGTTCTGGCCAGTGGTTTTGACATAGAGTCTCGCCAATCTTAAATGAGAGATATTAATGTTTGTAAGTCATTATACCATTTGTTTCTGATTCTATATTGGGACATTGTGCAGTTCATTGTCTGTTTATTTTCTCTCTCTCTGTTTGTATAAAACTCCAATAAAAATCTATTGAAATGAGAGTTGATGGAAAGATGGATGGAGCTAATTACATGGCAATCTTATAAGAAAACCTGTATGCAAAAGACTTGACTGGGGCAGAGGTTCACCTTCCAGCAGGGCAGTGACCCTAAACATACAGCCAGAGCTACAATGGAATGGCTTGGATCAAAGCATATTTATGTGTTACAATGGCCCAGTCAAAGTCCAGACCTAAATCCAATTGAGAATATGTGGCAAGACTTGAAAATTGCTGTTCACGGATGCTCTCCATCCAATCTGACAGACTAGCTATTTTGCAAATAAGAATGGGTAAAAATGTCACTCTCTAGATGTGCAAAGCTGGTAGAGACATGACCAAAAAGACTTGCAGCTGTATTTGCAGCGACAAGTGGTTCTACAAAGTATTAATTCAGGGGGGTTAAATACAAATGCACGCCACACTTTTCACGTATTTATTTAAAAAAAAAATTAAAACCATTTATAATTTTCCTTCCACTTCACAATTATGTGCCACTTTGTGTTGGTTTATCACATAAAATCACAATAAAATACATTTAAGTTTTTGGTTGTAACATGACAAAATGTGGAAAATTTCAAGGGGTATGAATACTTTTTCAAGGCATTGAAACAGTGATAATCACTATAAGCAATCATAGTGTAAATAAAAACCTGATCACCTGCCCAGAGTAGAACAGTGTCACTATGGTAACTGCTCTGGTTACAGTATGTAAAACATTTTTTTAATACAAATTATTATTTTCTTTTTACATACTGTCACTCAAAAGTCAGTATCCCTGCTCATCACCACACCAGTTGTATGAAAATTATAGACTGCTCTGGTGACAGTATGTAAAAAAAATACAACTTAAAAAAACTCACCATACCTCCTACTAAATACCTTGGACTGTCTACTTACCATAGTTTGTAAACTTGAACTTTCTCACAGACTAAATAATATACACCAATTTGGGTTATTTTTACCAAAGAAATGTAGCAGAATGAAGGTAAGGGCGGGGCATGAAATGTCCCAGCCCCCACCACCTATGGGACTGTGTCATACCAGAAAATGTAATTAAAGTTTAATTAATAAAAAAATATAAATAAATTACTTACCTATGATTGGTTGAGCTTTTGTTGACAGTTGCCCCAAACAACGGTCCTCTAACCCTATAAAAAATAGAGGATGCGTCATCAGTGGGCAGAAGATCGGAGAAGATTTGGAGAAGCACATCCCACCCTCCCTCCCTGTTGTGGGCTTTTTATGAGGTTTTAATCCCTTCTTGTAAGGGGATGGTATATTTCATGATTATTCTTAGCTTGAGCTTAAATGGCTAAGCTAATTTTATTATTATAAGGCCCCTTTCACATTGAGGCGTTATTACCGCGTTTTTGCGCTAAAATTACCGCCTAAACACCGCAGTTAAAACGCCCCCCATGTATCACTGTCTATCTTATCACACTGAGGCGTTTGGCTGGCTGTGCGTTGAAAAAAATCCTGCATACTGCTTTTTTGGAGCAACTTTTGTGCGCATAAAATAGCGCTGTAAAAACGCGGTAAAAACGCATATTCCCATTGAAATGAATGGGTACCGCTATAAAACCGCTGTAAAAACGCGGTAATACAGCGTTAAAAATTACCAGAAGCTGGAAAGGTCACATGACCGCAGTAGAGTGAAGGATTCTGGGAAACCAGGAAATCCTGTAAGGAGAGGAGACAAGCGAGAGAGAGAGAGAACACACCTCATTCGAGAATGGAGAATCAAGCTGCTCTTCAACCATCAGCTGAACAAGCAAGTATTGAAGGAGCATCAGAGCCAGAAGAGTTCATAGACACTGTGCGCAGGCACCCAGAGCTATGGGACAAAAGAAATGCCTGCTATGCAAATCGTCAGAAGAAAATAGCTGGGTGGGAAGATGTGGCTAGTCACCACATCAAAAATTGGAAGACACTGTCTCCTGCCAGAAAAGCTGAAAAAAGTAAGTAGCAACATCCTGATGCAGTCCCTGTTATTACACCCCTATTAATCCCAAAATGTCATCCTTATCCCTAATCCCACCACTCATAATGCCAAACTCCCATCATTATCCATAATCCCTCCCCTCTTAAACTCAAACTCCCACCCCGATCCCCAATATCACCCCTCCAAATAACAAAAATCCCATTAAATTCCCACCGCTCATAGTCCAAAAATTCCCACTCCTCCATGCACGATATATCTCCCACTCCTCCATGCACCAAACTTCTAACCCTAACCCCACTCCTCCATGCACTATACCTCTAACACTAACCCTAATCCCACTCCTCCATGCACTATACCTCTAACACTAACCCTAATCCCAATCCTCCATTCACCAAACTTCTAACCCTAACCCTAATCCCACTCCTCCATTCACCAAACTTCTAACCCTAACCCTAATCCCAATCCTCCATTCCCCAAACTTCTAACCCTAACCCTAATCCCAATCCTCCATTCACCAGACTTCTAACCCTAACCCTAATCCCACTCCTCCATGCACTATAACTCTAACACTAACCCTAATCCCACTCCTCAATGCACTATACCTCTAACACTAACCCTAATCCCAATCCTCCATTCACCAAGCTTCTAACCCTAACCCTAATCCCACTCCTCCATTCACCAAACTTCTAACCCTAACCCTAATCCCAATCCTCCATTCCCCAAACTTCTAACCCTAATCCCAATCCTCCATTCACCAAACTTCTAACCCTAACCCTAATCCCACTCCTCCATGCACTATACTCCTAACACTAACCCTAATCCCACTCCTCCATGCACTATACCTCTAACACTAACCCTAATCCCAATCCTCCGTTCACCAAACTTCTAACCCTAACCCTAATCCCACTCCTCCATTCACCACACTTCTAACCCTAACCCTAATCCCAATCCTCCATTCCCCAAACTTCTAATTCTAACCCTAATCCCAATCCTCCATTCACCAAACTTCTAACCCTAACCCTAATCCCACTCCTCCATGCACTGTACCTCTAACACTAACCCTAATCCCACTCCTCCATGCACTATACTCCTAACACTAACCCTAATCCCACTCCTCCATTCACCAAACTTCTAACCCTAACCCTAATCCCACTCCCCATTCACCAAACTTCTAACCCTAACCATAATCCCACTCCCCATTCACCAAACTTCTAACCCTAACCCTAATCCCACTCCTCCATTCCCCAAACTTCTAACCCTAATCCCAATCCTCCATTCACCAAACTTCTAACCCTAACCCTAATCCCACTCCTCCATGCACTATACCTCTAACACTAACCCTAATCCCACTCCTCCATGCACTATACCTCTAACACTAACCCTAATCCCAATCCTCCATTCACCAAACTTCTAACCCTAACCCTAATTCCACTCCTCCATGCACTATACCTCTAACACTAACCCTAATCCCACTCCCCCATGCACTATACTCCTAACACTAACCCTAATCCCACTCCTCCATTCACCAAACTTCTAACCCTAATCCCACTCCCCATTCACCAAACTTCTAACCCTAACCCTAATCCCACTCCTCCATGCACTATACCTCTAACACTAACCCTAATCCCACTCCTCCATTCACAATACTTCTAAACCTCATACACCGCCATTCCAAAATATCCTACACCACATATTGATTACATCATTTTAAATTTGATTTACTGTATTTAATAGAAATGAATCAAATCAATGTTTCAACAATTATTTTATTTTTGCATATAAATGTATTGATTCCTGTCATTTCAAATTATGAAGATAATATTTTCCAGAACAGTACATGTATAATATTATGGAAGTTAGATCATGTTTTCTTGCCAACTGAGTGCACCAGCTGAACTCATGAAGTAGTCTGCAAAAGCGTCTCTAATAGTGAATCCCACTATAGGTCCACGTACATGCAGAAACTCAGCAGGTTCAATATTATGTGACAGTGTATCCTCAAAATTTACTCCATCCCTCTCTCTTACCAAATTATGTAAAATACAAGCGGCCTTGATTACCTTACATGCGTTTTCTATTTTAAGGTTAATTGGTTTTAGAAAGATTTGCCACTTGTTGGCCAGTATACCAAAAGCACATTCTACAAGTCTACGTGCTCTACACAGCCTGTAATTGAAGATCCTATTTCGATTATCTAAATTTCTCTGTGAATATGGTTTCATGAGATGTTCATGAATAGCAAAAGCATCGCCTGCTACAAATACATATGGCATTTCAGGTCCCTCTGTGGTAGGTAAATCCAATTCATTAAAAGCAAGCCGTTTTCCAAATTTACTACGTTGAAAGACAGCAGAGTCTGCATTGCTCCCAAATGATCCTATATCAACAAAAATGAATTTATAATCTGCATCGACCACAGCCATTAAAACAACCGAAAAATACTTCTTATAATTATAATACTGGCTACCGCTATGACATGGTTTTATTAGTCTAATATGTTTTCCATCAATAGCCCCTAAACAGTTTGGAAAGTTTGTCTTGTTCAAAAATGCCTTGGCAACATCTTCCCATTTTTCTTTATTTGGAGTAGGCATAAATGATCTTCTCAGATTCCAGATTGCATCACATGTTTCCTGCACAATCTTACTTATGGTTGATATCCCTAGGCGAAATTCGTATTGTAGTGAGGAGTAGGTATTTCCCGTTGCAAGATATCTGAAACAAATATAATTTTATATTTCAGTTAAACTCGTGAAAAAAAGATGGAAGACCTTAAGAGATAACTTTAAACGCAAATTATTAAAACAGCAGCAAACTAAAAGTGGTTCGGGAGCCAAAAAAGGACGAATTTATTGCCACTACTTTGAATTAGAATTCTTAAAACCTGTGATGCAAGAGAGACGTTAAGTAATAAAGTTTATTTTTCTTAAAAAAATTGGTTTTGGAAAATTGGACAGAGAGACTCCATTGCCCCCAAGAAAGAACACCACAAGATCAAAAAATAATAAAACGAAGGACACTCAGGAATTCATCGATGTAGTTAAAAACCTGATCGAAACGAACAAATCTGAGAATAATGAGATCACATCTTTCACGAAAAGCCTGATCCCGTAAATCGCAGAAGTTAGAAAAGATTTGCAATGTGATCTAAGGATCGACATATTAAAAATCATTAAAGATTATCAGATGAAAAGCAATTTCGCTCATGCTACACACGACCATCCCATGCCAAACCAGAGTCAGCCATTTAGGCCAAGTAACCAATGGGAGGGTTCTGGCTTTAGACCAATCGCCAATAATATAAATCCCCAATTCAACAACAGATTTTCGGCCCCTTATGATATGCCCCCAACTTTTTATATGGAACATCTTAATACTCCCCCCTCCCCCTCCTCCTCCCACTACTCAGGCAGGCAGCAGTAGGGAGGATATTAACTCTCGCCCCTATTATCACGACCTTGGTTAGGTTCAAATGTTTGTTCGATTATTATAACATTTGTTATTGAATTATTTTGTTTTCAATATTGATCGATATTGCCCAGTCTTTTTGTGTTATTGGTTGATGAGAGATATTCTCGAAGTTAACAGTTTGGTTTATACATGAAGGTTGAAAATTATAATGTTCATTAATAAAGAATTATATGTGAAACGTTTTCTAAATAATATATTGTATTGTAAAATACTATACAAACAAAGTTGTATATTTGTTATTCAAAATTACATTTTAAACATTAATTTTTCAAAATAAATCGTTGTTATATTTTTATGATGCGTGAATGATATAATGAATGTAAGAAAGAAAACCCATACCTCAGTGTTATAAGTAGCCGTTCACATGGTGTTATAGCTTCTCTACAGTTTGTATCAACTCTCAACAACGCAGGTGTTAGCAGGTCTAGAAGATAGTCAAATCTATGGAAACTAATTACTATTTTTGTTTAAAAAAAAACACGGAATTGGTTTCTTAGAGTATAAAAAGCAGGATTCTGGGTAAGAGTATATAGGACTGGGTTGGGAGTATCATGCATGAAGGAGTGGGATTAGGGTTAGGGTTAGGAGTATAGTGCATGGAGGAGTGGGATTAGGGTTAGGGTTAGGAGTATAGTGCATGGAGGAGTGGGATTAGGGTTAGGAGTATAGTGCATGGAGGAGTGGGATTAGGGTTAGGGTTAGGAGTATAGTGCATGGAGGAGTGGGATTAGGGTTAGGGTTAGGAGTATAGTGCATGGAGGAGTGGGATTAGGGTTAGGGTTAGGAGTATAGTGCATGGAGGAGTGGGATTTGGGTTAGGAGTATCATGCATGGAGGAGTGGGATTAGGGTAACGTTTAGATGTATTGGGCATGGAGAAGTGGGATTACCATGCTTGGAGAGGTAAGATTAGGAAATGTAATGGGCATTGAGATTTGTTGGGTTTAGAAGTTTTGGGCATGGAGGAGTGGAATAGATGTATCGTGCATGGACGGGTAGGACAAGGAGGGGTGGGGGACTGCCGGGACTGGCATTTGGAGTGTCAATATAAAACTAGGAAATACTTACGTTGCAATGGTCATTCGTGTGTAATTTCTGAATTTCTCAGGGTGCTCTCTCAGGTCATGATACAGTAAGGCAAATTGCCCTCTATCTGAGTGCAATTGATGGATGGGATGAACCCAAAAGCGACGTTGTGACCTCTGTTGTTGGAGAAAATGTTCCCAAGCATGTAGCACAAATAACAACAGCAGCTCATGAAACTCCATCTTCTCCAAGGTCCTTCTTCCTTGACGAAAAACCAGGAAGTAAACAGGATGTGATGTAATGGGGGTATGTCTATTAGCTGACGCTAACGCGGTAAAAACGCTATGAAAATGCTATTAAAACGCATGGACGTTAGCGCTAATATTAGCGCAAACGCGGTAAAAACACGGTAAAAAATATAGCGTTTTACTGCGTTTTTTCAACGCCTCAGTGCGAAACCAGCCTTAGATATATATGGTTATATGTTAATAAAATTGATTTAATATACTTAAATTGATTATTTAATTTTGATTTAAGAATTGTTTGATATAATTAATTTATTTATATCTATAAATAAAGGTCACGGCCATTTTATACCACAGGTATATTTTTGTAGTATTATTTATTTATTTATCTATTGAAATATTATATTAATTCTTAAAAGGTTATGACTACGGTCCCATTACGTTTTTTTTTTTTTTCAAAATGGACAGATTTTTTTTTACTTATATAGCAAAAATTACCCAGTGGTGATTAACCACTTACCGACCGCTGGTCGCCATATGACGTCCTTGGCTTTGTGGTGATATATCTGAATGATTACGGAACCCGACCAAAAGGTATTTAATGCAGGTGAGATGCTGGGGACAACCAGATACCCCAGTTGAAGTCTTTTTGAGACAAAACCGGTAGGGTGATTGATCCTTGCATCTCCACTGCATTCTTTGGATTTACTCCTAACACCCATCCCAGGGTGGGAGTCGCTGCTGCTTAAAGAAAATTTTCAGTTGTTTTTTCCATATATGTGTGACTTTGAATTTTTGATATATTTTTTATCTGGTTTTTATGATAATTTTACTGAATTTTGTCACCTTTGTGAAATTTGGAAAGATTTTTTTGCTTTACCAAATAAATCGTTTTTTACACTATGTGGAGCACCTCTCCCTTTTTCTTTTTTCTCCTCATACTTGGGGGTGTTTGAGCTATTTCCAACTACTGAATCGCTACTCAGTGTTTCTTCTAAAGACAACGAAGCAAAAATTTGGATTACCACGGCCCAGGACCGTCGTTCTGAGGATATCTTGATCAGTGAGACAGACGGTCTAATCAAGCTCTGACGACCCTCCCACCGTATGGTGTGTTAGGGGGTCCACCAGTTCCGGTAAGAGTATCCATTCACTATTATTGTTCCCATGTCTACTGTTTGAAGTTTTGAAGCTCCACCCTATACAGCTGAAGATTTTGCAAATTGTCTCCACTATATAGTATACAGGACTATTTTACATCAGGTATACTTAATATTCAGCAGGGGGCACTGTTGCTCTAGTCACCAAGTGCTGTGGCTGTACTCAAGTACTGAGATATCACGTTTCTTATTCACGGGACATTGCACTAGGTCATTTATGTATCATGCATATTTGATATCTTTGTTTATATTTTCGTTCACATTAGTGTGTCAGTATACGGTGCTGTTATTTCTTATATTTTTTGTGTTTTATATGTGATTCACGGATAGTAGATCACGTTGTTTTTGGTTGTGATTTGGATCACATCTTATCACTACCTTTCTACAGAATTTTGGTGTGTCACTTTTTTAGGGACACTCTACAGATATAGACACGGCAAGCAGGGTGTCACTTTCTGTGTGCCTGTTTTCTGTGCACGTTTGATAGAGTTTCTGACACTCACTAACATATATTATACCTTTATACGGGTGATATTTCTTCTTTGCTGACCATCCAGGTGAGAGAGGGTGTGATACACCTACCTTCTCTACCTCAGGATACAGGTCATTCATTTTGGCGCTACATTTTTATTTTTATATCTGAATGATTCCTGCAGCTACAGGCATCATTTAGCTGTTCCGCCGCTTGATTGTTCTTACAGCCCTCCAGTGCTTCTACCGACTCACCTGTGCAATTGGTGAGTCGGTGAGAGGATCCACCAGCCCTGGATGTTGATCATGGAGATTTCCAGTGGACCGGATGGTCGCCGGAGTCTCTATGATCGTCGGAGGCCGGGCACAATGTCATGACGTCACGCCCGGCTTCTGCATTAAAAAAAAGGGATAAAAAGTTGCAACGACCGCCATTGTCTTCTCTATGGTCTCTGCAAAAAAAAAAAACATATATAATGTTTGGGGGTTCTATGTAATTTTCTAGAAAAAAATATGATTTTTACATGTAGGAGAGAACTGTCAGAATTGGCCTGGTTGTTAAGTGTTTAAATACCGCTAAAAGAAAGCTCTATCTGTCTTAAAACAAAATAATACAAAATAATACAAATTTTATTTGGGCACAGTGTTGTATGACTGAGTATTTGACATTGAAAGTGTTGCAGCACTGAAATGTGAGATTTGGTCTGGGCAGGAAGAAGTAAAAATGTACAATATAAAGTAGTTAAAGTACATTCTCCATTTACAAAGGTTTGCTGGAAGCACAGCAAAAAAGGTGGCCCTGGATTTTTTTTGGGGGGGGGGGAAATGTTGATACAGTTGCAATTCTGGTTCAGTGAAAATCACATCCGTACAAGATAATCAGAGGCTTTCAGATATCACAAAGCATTCCTTTTCAGTTTATTCCATGACTAAGCTCACTTATGGCTACAGCTACTTTTCCTTTTATTGAAGAACTTTTCATTGCGTCACTGTCTCAGCTAATATAGCCTTGTGTTGTGTTCTTGCTTGTGTTGTTTCAATGTAGCTGCTGTCTTAACCACTTGCTTACTGGACACTTAAACCACCTTCCTGTCCAGACCAATTTTCAGCTTTCAGCGCTTGCACTCTCTGAATGACAATTGCACAGTCATGCTCTACACTGCACCCAAATACAATTTTTATACATGTTTTTCACACAGATAGAGCTTTCTATTGGTGGTATTTAATTGCTGCTGGTATTTTTATTTTTTGCTAAATAAAATGAAAAAGGATGAAACATTTTGAAAAAAATAGTTTGAAAACAGGTACTTTTTCTCCTTCACTGATGGGTGCTGATGAGGCTGCACTGATGGGCACTGATAGGCAGTACTGATGGGCATTGATAGGCACTGATAAGGCGGCACTAATGGGCACTGATAGGTGGCACTGATAAGCACTGATGAGGCGGTACTGAGAGGTGGCACTGATGGGTGGCACTGAAGGCCACTGATGGGTGCCACTGATAGCGACACTGATGGGCACTGATGTTTACTGATGGGTGGTCCTGATAGGCACTGGTAGGTACTGGTAGTTGACACTGATATGCAGAACTGATCGGTGGCACTGATTATGAGACACTGATAGGCATTGATTGGCATCACTGGTGGGCATTGATGGGTGGCACTGGTGGGCACTGGTGGGTATTGATAGTTCACATTGGTAAGTGGCACAGTGGGCCAATGTCCCTCTGAAAGAAGTTGGTGATCGGCTTGGCTTTTTTTCCCCCTCATGCTGACAGTTATTGTCCTAAAAAGTGTTTGGGGCCTGGGTCCTTCCCCAGTGGACATGTATCAATGCAAAAAAAGTTTTAAAAACTATTTTTTTTTCGGGGGCAGTGATTTTAACGTGGAGGTTCACCCTAAACCAACTATCTAACATTACATCCAGCATACTAACGACATGTACAGTATGCAGGTCTTTTTTTTTTCGCCATACATACCGTTATATTGTTAATTTCTCCCCAGCTTCCGGGTCCTGATTCCCATGGGACTGGGCGTTCCTATTCCTGTGTTAGATGATTGACGTCTGGTGAAAAAGTTCCCATGGCGCATAAGGTGCGTCACCAGTTTTCCGTAAATAGCCGACCTGCGAGTCGGCTCTATATGGCGCCTCGGTATGTAAGGCGAAAAAAAAAAAAAGACCTGCATACTGTACATGTCGTTAGTATGCTGCATGTAATGTTAGATAATTGTTTTAGGGTGAACCTCCACTTTAATAATGCTTAAAGTGAAAAAATAAAGGTGAAATATTCCTTTAAATATCGTATCTGGGGGTGTCTATACTGTGCCTGTAAAGTGGCATGTTTTTCCCGTATTTAGAACAGTCCCTGCACAAAATTACATTTCTAAAGGAATACAAGTCTTAAAACTGCCTGCGGCTGTAATGCAATGTCTGGTCCTGGCAATATGGATGAAAATTATTGAGAAAAACAGCATGGGTAACCCCCCCCCCCCCCAAGCCCATTACCAGGCCCTTTGGGTCTTGTATAAATATTAAGGGGAACCTGCACCCACATTAAAAAAAGAAAAGGCGTGGGGCCCCCAGGCCCTATATACTCTGAACAGCAGTATACAGGCGGTCCAAACAAGACAGGGACTGTAGGTTTGTTCTTAAGTTGAATCTGTTTGTAATTTGGAACAGGTATATTTTTTAAGAGTAGCTCCAGCCAAAAAATCAATTTTTAAGCTTTTTGGATAGCATAGGGAAGGGTTATCACCCCTGTAACATTTGTTTTGCTGTCTGTGCAACTGTTCAGAAGATTTCAGCTCACTTTCTGAAATATGGGGTTGTTAGGGAAACAAGGGTTGGTGATAAAGCATCAGTGGTGACACCTTTTTCCCATATTTACAGGAGAGAATTTCCCTTCCTAGGGGTAAATTTCCTCTTACTTCCTGTTGTCTCCTTCCGTTTGTAAGTAGAAGTCGTTTTTAAATCGGATGTATGAAAGTAGGGAACCACCTGTATATACTATATGGCCTGCCCTATATACTCTGCAGAAAATTGGGCCTTAGGTGTTGGTGGTATCAGAACACTGTAAGCCCTCACAGTTACTCTTGGTGGGTGCTGGAATGGGCCCTGCTGTGCAATGTTATATTAACCCCTTAACGCCCGCCGCACGACTTTTTACGTCCGCAGAATGGCACGGACAGGCAGAAGGACATATATATACGTCCTTGCCTTCTAGCGGGTGGGCGGTCCGATCGGGACCCCCCCCCCGCTGTGTGCGGCGGGCGGGTTCCCTCGGGGAGTGATCTGGGACGACGGCGTGGCTATTCATTTATAGCCGCTCCGTCGCGATCGCTCCCCGAGGCTGAAGCACAGGGAGAGCCGTATGTACACACGGCTTCCCCGTGCTTCACAGTGGCGGCGTATCGATCGAGCGATCCCTTTTATAAGGGAGACTCGATCGATGACATCAGTCCTACAGCCACACTCCCCTACAGTTGTAAACACACACTAAGTGAACACTAACCCCTACAGCGCCCCCCTGTGGTTAACTCCCAAACCGCAACTGTCATTTTCACAATAAACAATGCAATTTAAATGCATTTTTTGCTGTGAAAATGACAATGGTCCCAAAAATGTGTCAAAATTGTCCGAAGTGTCCGTCATAATGTTGCAGTCACGAAAAAAATTGCTGATCACCGCCAATAGTAGTAAAAAAAAAATAATTAATAAAAATGCAATAAAACTATCCCCTATTTTGTAAACGCTATAAATGTTGCGCAAACCAATCGAAAAAACGCTTATTGCGATTTTTTTTACCAAAAATAGGTAGAAGAATACGTATCGGCCTAAACTGAGGAAAAAACATTTTTTTTATATGTGTTTTTGGGGGATATTTATTATAGCAAAAAGTAAAAAATATTGAATTTTTTTCAAAATTGTCGCTCCATTTTTGTTTAAAGCGCAAAAAATAAAAACCGCAGAGGTGATCAAATACCACCAAAATAAAGCTCTATTTGTGGGGAAAAAAGGACGCCAATTTTGTTTTGGAGCCACGTCGCACGACCGCGCAATTGTCTGTTAAAGCGACGCAGTGACGAATCGCAAAACCTGGCCTGGGCATTTAGCTGCAAAATGGTCCGGGGCTTAAGTGGTTAAGAATTGTAATCACATGCCACTGTTGAACAGGTGCATACAAATTGGGCCTTAGGCAGTGGTGGTGGTGGCACAACACTGTAAAAGCCTCACAGATACTCTTTTTGAGTGCAGGAACAGGCCCTGCTGAGAAATATTAGATCAAAAATTTTAATTACGCGCCCCTGTTAAACAAGGGCAAAAAAATGGGCCTTAACCGGTGGTGGTGGTGGTGGTGGCACAACACTGTAAAGCCTCACAGATACTATTGTTGAGTGCAGGAACGGGCCCTGCTGAGAAATATTAGATCAAAAATTGTAATTACGCATCCCTGTTAAACAAGGGCAGAAAAAATGGGCCTTAGGCGGTGGTGGTGGTGGTGGCGCAACACTGTAAAGCAGGGGTCTCAAACTGGCGGCCCTCCAGCTGTTGCAAAACTACAAGTCCTATCATGCCTCTGCCTGTGGGAGTCATGCTTCTAACTGTCAGCCTTGCAATGCCTCATGGGATTTGTAGTTTCGCAACATCTGGAGGACCGCCAGTTTGAGACTCCTGCTGTAAAGCCTCACAGATACTCTTGTTGAGCGCAGGAACAGGCCCTGCTGAGAAATATTAGATCAAAAATTTAAATTACGCACCCTGTTAAACAAGGGCAGAAAAATTGAGCCTGGGCCGGTGGTGGTGGTGGTTGTTGTTGGTGGCACAACACTGTAAAGCCTCACAGATACTCTTGTTGAGCACAGGAACGAGCCTTGCCGCAAAATATTACAGCAACAATTGTAATTACATGCCCCTGTCAAACAGGGGCAGAAAAATTGGTCCTTAGGGGGTGGTGGTGGTGGCATAACACTGTAAATTGGGCCTTAGCCACTGGTGGTGGTACCCAGAAAAAAAAATGTTCTTAGACGCTATCAACATGAACATTGAGGAGGAATAGGATAGTCACTCAGCATAACAGGATAGTCACTGAGCATCAGCATAGGCAGTCTTCAAGGGATCTCACATTCATAGTAAAATTATTTGGTTACATTAGCATCAGGTGCTTGGTAGCTGGTGATCCAAGACTGATTCATTTTTATGAAGGTGAGCTGATCAACTGAGTCTGTGGACAGGAGCACTCTGCGATCGGTTACAAAGCCTCCAATAGCACTGAATGTGTGTTCAGATAGAACGCTGGATGCATGACAGGCCAGTAGCTCAATTGCATACTGTTCAAGCTCTGGCCAGTGATCCATCCTCAAAACCCAGTAACCCAGTGGATTTTCAATTGGAAAGGTCTCCAAGTCTGATCTTGCCTCGAGGTATTCCTGCACCATGTAAATCAGACACTGGCGATGGTTTCTGGAACCAATCAGACCTTGGGGCTGCGGACTAAAAATATGTCTGAACGCATGGGTCAGACGGCCACCTTCTCCACCACTCCTTCTGTGACTGACCGAAGCCTCAGCAACACGTTGTCCAGGAGGACCAGGAAATTGTAACCTCCCAGGCTCTGGAAACGCATTGCACAAATCTTTCTGCAAGGCCTCCCTAAGATGTTTCATCCTCTGCTCCTTCTGCGAAGGCTGGATACGTTCAACCTTACCCTTGTAACATGGATCAATAAGGGTTGCCAGCCAGTAATTATCCCTCTCCTTGATACCACAAATCCAAAGGGGCAGCGTAGGTTTGCTGAGGCATTCGGTATGGAGTCCTCTGGGTCACTAAGGACGTCATGATCTGCAGCCACCTCCTCCCAGCCACGTACAAGTCCATGGGTTTCTGAAGACTGAAAACGATCCCTTAAAGACTGCTTCTGATGCTAAGTGCCTCCACCTCTATGCTGACACAATCCCCCTTCCTCCTCTTCCTGTGTGATCAGCGGGCCCGCAGGAATACTGTCTGGATAAAGGGGACCTTGAGTGGTAAGGAAGTCCTCCTCTTCCTCCCTCTGTTCTGCCTTAAATGCCCTGTGCATTATTATTATAGCAGTTAAACCACTGTCGAGGATTTGGAGGAAAAGTGGGAGAAACTATCATTCAAGGCCCTTATATATGAATGCTCTATTCATGCAAACCACTACGTTATTAAGGTGAACGTTCTGGGAGACTGGTTGTAGATCATTTTGTGGACACTTTACTCCTTATGTGGAAAGCCCCCAGGGGAGACTCTTTGAGATTATCATCCTATTGTCTCAAGAGTCACCCGCTCCAAAGGAGGACCACTCCAGAATATAGGACTTTTATCACCTAGTGATTTCACTTACTAGGTCTGTTTATTCACTTTTTGCATTTATTGTTTGATGGTCATAATTATTTTGTGTTTCATCCATCTTATTTACATCTTTGTTTATTGCACGTTTATATTAGGCATCACAGTCAGTGATTTTTCTTTAGCGCAAGATCACCTATATATTTATTTCATTCTTTATTGTGTACAGTGAATACTGATAGATTTTGCTGCTTTTGAACATGTCATCACTCACATTTATCACATTCACCATCTACTCATTAGTAGTGTGAAAGTTCTTTACACTTTTTATCAGGGAAATTTGCCTGTTACAATAAGATTTAGGTGTACCGCTAGCAAATTGCCCGCAAGTGCTTGGGACACCTAATTCTACACCTTTATTCCTCTCAGTGCAGGTCTTTGAGAGGACTGAATGTTTAGTGGGGTTGGAGATCACAACTGATGAGGAGCAAGGAGAGGTCCGCCTTGTTCTTTGGTGTGGGTCTTTTAAGTACTGTTGCCAACGGACTGCATGGGAGGTCGACATATGTCTGGTCAAGCATATGGTGCCCAAGCAGCTGCTTTTTTGGCCACGCTTGATACACTTTAGACATATGTTGCAAACAGCAACAGTGGGATCTGCTGCACACATCTCAAAAAAGGCCCACACCAAAGAACTTTTGAAAAAATTTGCAAAGTCAGCAGCGCCCTGCACATGTGGAGCTCTGCAGTGTGATGCAGTCGGTTGGCTGCCCTAAAGCTGGCCCCTTGGGGGAATCCTGCCTCGTTGGAGATGTGCCTCTTCCTCCTCTCTTCTATCAGGCACCCACGTAGAGTCAGTGACCTCATCATCCCCTCTATCCTCACCACTGGAGCAAACCTGGCAGTATGCTTCAGCAGGGGGGAACATGACTGACAGTTTCTTGTCCTTCTTGGGTACCCCCTCTCTCTGGGCTCACATTACTGCCTTCATCCTGAACCTGGGTACCATCATCAAAGCCTTGAAAACACTGCGAATCCTCCTGCAGCATGTACCCAGCACTGTGGTCAAACAGTTCGGGGGACTTCTCAGGGCATGATGGTGGGGCTAGGGAAGGAGCGACTGGTGACATTGAGCCGATGAAATAGGCCGCTTTGGCAGCTGCATTGGCAGCCAAAGTTCTCTGAGCCTGGGTGACAGAGGATGAGGACGGCTTTGTGATCCACTTTACCAACTTTTGTGCATGTTGTAGCTCAACACAGCCAGCTGCCAAAAAAAGGACAAGTGTGACCCATGGCCACGTGCTGAGGTTGCACTGTGTCCATGACCAGTACTGTTGGCTGTAGACACAGAGCCTACTTGCCATCTTCTAGTGGCCTGTGAGCATTTGCCTCTCCTTGGGGGTCTTCCAGACATACTGTACAATTAGATTAGCAAAACATTGCCTGAAGTTTACTAGAAAAAGTACACCAGGAATGGCATGCAGTCAGGTATATGCTTGGCATATATTATGCACTGCAGATCACTGAATCACCTGCCTGACCTGACTGCCTGAAAGTGCATTTGAAAATGTACACCAGGAATAGCGTACAGTCAGATATAGGCTTGGCTAGATTAGAATTCAGTGGAGATATACAGTATATATATATATATATATATATATATATATATATATATATATATATATATATATATATATATATATATATATATATATATATACATACAGGAAAAATAGAATTGAGCGCGAAACGCGTTGTCGAGGCGATAAGCCCCCCCCCCCCCTCCTTCATCTATTTTAGATTTTACATCATGATCTGGTCCATGAGGATTTTATCCAGCAATTTTGTCAGCTTGTGTATCAAGGACTAAGAATTGGATGATATTTCCATTCCTTTCCACCAGAGCGCAGCAGTACACCTATGCTCCAAGTGCAGGCATTGCACCTAGGGCACTGTCCATCCATAGCGATGCCTGTCTCCTCCGACGGCAGCTAGCGTCGCAGACGTGGGATGTCATCTGCCATAGAGGAACGGAGACGGCGTGCGAGTGTGTTCCTTCCCATCTCAGCCGCGCTACAGTCTCGGCCAGCGCTGCCTGCGTTTGAGGGTTTCCTCACCCTACCCTTCACCACAGACTGCTGAACACTTGGGAATAGAAGCCCTAAGCTGCGCTACAGTCCCGGCCAGCGCTGCCTGCGTCTGAGAGTTCCATCTTCCTTCCTTCCACCATCGATTGCTGACAGCTAGAAGCCCTAAGGTACTGTGTATCTCTTTGAACATAGGAGCTGCTCTCTGAGTCCTGAGACCTTAACCCATGGTGCTGCCTGGATCTCGGACACTACCATTGCTGGCTGTACATTGCTGCTTTTCTTATTTTTATTTTTAACTGCATTCACTATTTGGACAATTATTCACTCATGATTGGATCCAGTATATGCTATTGTGACCAATAAATGGACTTACTTTTTTTAATGCTTTTTATATATATATATATATATATATATATATATACACATACACAAACCTGTATATATATATATATATTAAATTATTAAATGCACTGCTGCTCACTGAGTCGCCTGCCTGCCTGAATGTGTATTTGAACAAGTACACCAGGAATGGCCTGCAGTCAAAGCTAGCTACACAGGATTAGGGATGAGCCGAGCACCCCCTGTTCGGTTTGCACCAGAACCTTCGAACAGACCGAACGTTCGCGCAAACATTTAGAACCCCATTGACGTCTATGAGACTCGAACGTTCGAATTCAAAACTGCTAATTTTAAAGCCTAATATGCAAGTTATTGTCGTAAAACGTCTTTGAAAACCCGGGTCTTGCCCCAGGGAACATGTATCAATGGAAAAAAAGTTTTAAAAACTGTAGGTTTTTTCAGGACTCCTGGAAAAAACGACCGTTTAAAAAAAAAAAATCCATTGATACATGTTCCCTGGGGCAAGACCCGGGTTCTCAAAGACGTTTTCACAGGCATACTATAGACACCCAGCAGGTACAATATTTAACCACTTAAGGACCGGACCAATATGCTGCCTAAAGACCCAAGGTGTTTTTACAATTTGGCACTGCGCTGCTTTAACTGGTAATTGCGCGGTCATGCAATGTTGTACCGAAACAAAATTTGCGTCCTTTTCTTCCTACAAATAGAGCTTTCTTTTGATGGTATTTTATTGTCTCTGCGATTTTTATTTTTTGCGATATAAACGGAAAAAGACCAAAAATTTTGAAAAAAAATGATTTTTCTTATAACAAAAAGTAAAAAATATCGAATAAACTAAATTTTAGTCAAACATTTAGGCCAAAATGTATTCAGCCACATGTCTTTAGTAAAAAAAAAATCGCAATAAGCGTATATTTATTGTTTTTTGCAAAAATTATAGCGTCTACAAACTAGGGTACATTTTCTGGAATTTACACAGCTTTTATTTTATGACTGCCTATCTCATTTCTTGAGGTGCTAAAATGGCAAGGCAGTACAAAACCCCCCCAAATGACCCCATTTTGGAAAGTAGACACCCCAAGGAAACTGCTGAGAGGCATGTTGAGTCCATTGAATATATTTTTTTGGTCCCAAGTGATTGAATAATGACAACAAAAAGTTGTCACTAAATGATATATTGCTCACACATGCCATGGTTATAGGTGGAATTGCACCCCAAAATACATTCTGCTTCTTCTCCTGAGTACGGGGATACCACATGTTTGGGACTTTTTGGGAGCCTAGTCGCGCACGGGGCCCCAAAAACCAAGCACCGCCTTCAGCATTTCTAAGGGCGCAAATTTTTGATTTCACTCCTCACTACCTATCACAGTTTCGAAGGCCATAAAATGCCAAAATAGCACAAACCCCCCCCCCCAAATGACCCCATTTGTTTTGTAACTGTAACTGTTCAACTTTTCGGTTCCAGGTTTGGGTCTCTCAAAATGCGATGGCATCTTGGGAGACCCTGTGTAAGTGAGCCTAGCCTGTGAAATGTTTTACCCTACACTAATAATTAACTCGTGTGTGGAAGCGTTCAAAACATTCACCAATACAAAGACCAGGATCGGCAGGACATTGGGGACAAAAATAACGGGTGTCACGCCTAAATCCGCGCTTGCTACAGACACGACATATTCTTTGGGGGGCTCGTTGGGTAGGGGTTCTTCTCGAGGGCATATGAAAAATGCCTCTCATGCAGTCGGCTTACTGCATTTGGTAGGGGATGGTGAGGTACAGTACCACCTGGATACAGGAGTTCTGTGATGATATCCTTCTGGAATTGAAGGAAGGATCCATTCTGTCCTGAAGCTCTGTACAAGACAAAAGCATTCAGTAGAGCCAATTGAAAAAAAATGTAGAGACACTTTTTTATACCAGCGTCTCGTCTTACGGGCAATATGATACGGCGCCATCAACTGGTTGTTGAGGTCCACCCCTCCCATATTTTGGTTATATTCGTGGACACAGAGGGGTTTCTCCACAACACCAGTCGCCGTACAAATTTGTACTGTCGTGTCTGCGTGAAGGGTGGTAAGAACAAAAGCATTCCTATTGTCCCGCCACTTCACAGCGAGCAAATTTTTACATCTGCAGCAGGCTCACGCCCCCAGCCTTAGATGAGAATCTACAAGCCTCTGGGGAAAGCCCCGGCGATTAGGTCGCACGGTGCCACATGCTCCAATCTGATGATCAAACAAGTGACTAAAAAGTGGCACGCTGCTGTAAAAAGTGTCCACATACAAGTGGTACCCCTTTCCAAATAAGGGTGACACCAAGTCCCAAACGATCTTGCCAGCGCTCCCCATGTAATCTGGGCATCCTTCCGGCTCTACCTGACTATCTTTGCCCTCGTAAACCCTAAAGCTCCATGTGTAGCCTGTGGCCCTGTCACAGAGCTTATAGAGCTTGACCCCGTATCTGGCACGCTTGTTGGGAATGTACTGCTTGAAGGACAAGCGGACAGAAAATTTAATGAGGGACTCATCAATGCATACAACTTGCTGGGGATTAAACAAGGCTGCAAAACGTTCGTTGAAATGGTTTACGAGGGGCCGAATTTTGTAGAGCCGGTCAAATTCAGGGTCTCCATGTGGACGACAAAGTGCATTGTCACTGAAATGCAGGAACCGCAGGATCGCCTCATATCGTTTCCTCGCCATATGAGCAGAGAACACGGGCATATGGTCAATTGGATGTGTGGACCAATACATCCGCAATTCCGGAAATTGGTGTATGCCCATATTGAGGGTAAGGCCCAGAAAGGTCTTAAATTCGGAAGCCTCAATAGGTTTCCATTCTTTGGCAAGGAGGGTCTGGGGATTAGCGGCGATGTAGGTACCAGCATATAAATTACTCTGGTCCACAATAGATCTATAGAGATCTTCCGTGAAATACAGAGAATAAAAATCAAGTGCCATAAAATTCGCTGTATCCACCTGAATACCGGGTTGGCCAGTGAATGGGGGAAGTTTGGGTGCTGCAGAAGTGGTGGGGACCCAATCAGGATAGGCGAATTCTGCAGGAAGGGCACTATGGGCATGACAGGCCTGTCTTTGTCTTCTTCTTGGTGGCAGCGGGACACTACTTGTGCTTGCCACCTCGCCAGCTTGAACTGCACTTATGGGACTCGCCACGTCTTACTGCAGTGCTGGATGAATGACCAGGGTGTACTAGGCCGCTGGTGCTTGCCAATCCACCAGAAGGAATATCGGCGCTAGTACTGGCTCTCTGCTAAATACGAGGGTCCTGCGGTTCTTGCTGCTCAACAACATCAGAATAGGGTCGGGTACGCCTGGGCTTAGCAGGGACCACAACTCCGTCATCAGATCTATCTGACATGGAGCCGCTGTCGTAAATAGGATCGTATTCTGAGCCAGATTCTGACAGATGCGTGACCTCCTCCTCTTCACTATCTGTCATGCTCAGGATCCTAAGAGACTCTTCACCAGTGTACATTCGCTTTGCCATTTTGGGCTCTAAATTTAGTGGTACACTGGTGATGATTCACTGGTAAAAAAAGCACCTGACTATAGAAAGGAAAATGTAGAAAACGCTTCGAAAAAACTGTTAGCGATCGCAGGGATCAGGCCTGTCTCTGCGAACGCTGCAGTTATGTGTCTTGTGTTTTTGAAGTGACAGTGATCGATCGATACTGCACTTGGGTGGGTTGGGCTGGGCTGGGCAGAGGGGGAAAACGCAGGTGCTAGCGGGTATCTGGGCTGATTCTGCTAACAATGCGTTTTTGGGTACCCTAAACTGCTGGGTACGCTAGTATAGATCTGATCAGGTATCGATCCGTTCAGATACTATACCACTAAGGGGGGTGTATGCTTTGCGAGTGGGTGTAAGCGGTACTGGCACTAACCTAACGCTGCCTGGGGCGACGCAGACCCTGACTGACGCTAAAATTGAATTTATATCACCCGCCGGGCGATCAGGGGGTTAAACCTTTATTGGGTTATATACGGCGGGTGCCCTCATGCTATAAACAGCAAACTAACTAACCAGCATCAACCGTAACACTTATACGGTGATCACTGGTGAAAGGTTTAACTAGGGGGCAATCAGGGGTTAAAAACGTTATTTATGGGGGTACCTAACGCTATAGAACCTGGCGGCGAACCTAAAAAAAAACGAACTGCCTAGCGACAACAGTGACACTAATACAGCGATCAGAAAAACGATCGCTTAGTGACACTGGCAATAGGGGGTGAAAGGGTTAACTAGGGCGGTGATCAAGGGGTTAAACCTTTATTAGGGGGGGTAGGGGGCTACCCTGGACCTAAAGGGGGCTAAGACTAACTGCCCTAACACTTTTTTCTGTCACACTGACACTAAATGCAGTAATCAGAAAATAAATGATCACTGCATTCAGTGACACTGTTACAGGAGACTGGGGGGGGGGGTGATCGGCGGTGACTGGGGGGGGTTAAATGTGCCTATGTGTGCTGGTGTAAGTGTGCTGTTGGTGGAATTTACTTGTGTGATGTCTTCTCTTTGCAGCGGTGGTCGATATGACCACCACGAGGAGAGATCACACACTTCCTTCTTCCTGTGTTTACACTATATACACATATATCCTCTCTACACACTGTAACATTAACTGACTAGCCTGCCTGCCTGCTCTATCTTGCTGCAAAAAATGACACTCTCTATCTATCCTCTCTTAACCACCACAACACACTACACAAGGCCGACCTGCAGGCGGCCTTTTATAGTGTGGGGCGTGTACTAAACCCCCTGAGCCATAATTGGCCAAAGCCACCCTGGCCAATTATGGCTCTCCGTTTTTTGCACGCTGTGATTGGCCAAGCATGCGGGTCATAGTGCATGCTTGGCCAATCATCATCCAGCGATGCCGCAGCGAATTATGGTCTGTGAAACGTGACTCGAATTTGGCACGAACGACCCGTTTTGTTCGTATTTCGACGAACGAACATACGATGTTCAAGTCGAACATGAGTTTGACTCGAATACGAAGCTCATCCCTAGTGTTTGAGCGTAAATGCATTCTACTGGTCATTTTTAATTTATTCTGCCCATTGGAATACATTTGAGGCATACTAGGGTGTTTATGCACGTTTAGACTTTTTTAGATGCTTTTATGCACCTGTTTTATGCTCAAGGCCTCATGCACATAGGGGCCCATATTCTGAGTAAATTTCCGCCAGCTGCGCTTAAGGCACTTACACTCCGCTGTCCCAACTTACAGGAGCAGGTGTTGTATTCCTCAAACACTTGCTCCATAAGTTGGGACAGCGGAGTGTAAGTGTCCCGGCGTAGCCTGGCGGATCTCCAAGGGGGCGGCTTCTATTCAAATGAAGCGCGCCCCCGATGCGAAAGAACTGGGCATGCGACGGGCTTCAAAAAGCCCAGTGCGCATGCTCCAGTTCTCGGCGGAAAACGTCAATGACGCCGACGTGTGCGTCATTGACGTAAAGTCGTATTCAAGAACGACTTACGTAAACGACGTACCCGACGAAAAAACACGACGGGGACCCGACGCCATCCGTAACATGGCCTACGCGAGACTTGCGGAAACTTACCCCTCATATAGCAGGAGTAAGTTTCCGCTTACGCAAACGACGTTAGCGACGGTTACGTGACGCAAACTCGTTCGGGAATCGGCGTAGAAGGATCATTTGCATACGCAAATGACTCCTTCACTTAAATGCCATCTAGCGGCGGCCGGCGTCATTGCATTTACAGTAAGATCCGCCAGTGTAAGTGACTTACAGATGGCGGATCTTAAGTGTATCTATGCAAAAATGATTCTAAGAATCAGGAGCATAGATACACGGGCCAAAAAAGGGAGTTACGATGGAGTATCCTGAGTTACTCCATCGTAACTTCACTGAGAATATGGGCCAGGGTGTCTGTTTAAGACTCTCAGAGGGCCAGAACTCCTTGCAGAAAAAAAAAGCTGCTTAAAACAATGTAAAGGACATTTATTGCACAATCATGTTTAATATTTGATAATTTGTGTGTTCTATTGGCCAGGATATTAATTTATCCTGGCCTTACCCTCCTAGTGCCTAGAGGGAGTCACAGTCGACGGTTAATTCCTTATGCCTGTCATGACCGTTTAGACCTGATTCACACCTATGCATTTTTTGGTGCTATTTGCTTTTTGCAGAAACGCGCTACAGTCATTTTAATGGTTTCCTATGGGGCACGTTGACATCTGATTTTTTTCAGCTGTTGCATTTTTGGGAAGGGTTAGTGACTGTTTTTACAGTATTTACATGCAAAATGATGCATTTTTGGTTCCATAGATTTTAATGGAGAAGCTGCAAAAGAACATGTTGTGCGTTTTTACTGTGATTTTGCCAAACTTTTGCTGCAATTTGTGTTTTTTTAATACATTTTTTGGGGCAATTTGATTTAAAAAATGCAACCCATGTTAAAAAAAATCCTGCAATCCTGTAAAATGCAAAAAGCGTGAAAAAACGCATTGGGGTAAATGGAGCCTGAGTCCTACACTTACAGTATATTGTATATCAGAATATAGGTGAGCTGCTCTGTCTCCTAATGGTGCGTTTTTTTGGTTTTGGTTTTTGTTATGAGCTTTGTCGTTTTGCTTATTCAAACACCTATGCTAACATAAAGGTGCTTTTACAGGCAGAAAAAAAAGTGCCTGTATAAGCAGCGTTTTTTTTTTTTAAACTGTGTGTGCGTGAGTCCTTAGACAAGACATGCCCTGTACACACGATCGGTCAATCCGATGAGAATGGTCTGATGGATTTTCCCATCTGTTAACCATTGAAGCTGATGAATGCCTACACACCATCGGTTAAAAAAACAAACGTGTCAGAACGCGGTCACGTAAGCCACGTACGACGGCACTATATAGGGGAAGTTCAAATCCAATGGCGCCACCCTTGGGGCTGCTTTAGCTGATTTTGTGTTAGTAAAAGACGTTTCGCGCTTTTCTGTCAGTTACAGCATGATGAATGTGCTATCTCCATAACGAACACTAGTTTTACCAGAATGAGCTCTCCCGTCCCCTAATTTAGTCTGAGCATGCGTGGATTTTTAACCGATGGATGTGCCTACAAACGATCGTTTTTTTTCTATCGGTTTGGTATCCATCGGTTAATTTTAAAACAAGTTTCACATTTTTTAACCGATGGGGCCTACACACGATCGGTTTGGTCTGATGAAAACGGTCCATCAGACCGCTCTCATCGGATTGACCGATCGTGTGTACGCAGCATTAGAAAGGTCATATGCATTTTGCAAATGTACATTTTCTCTTCAGAATAAGTTGGTGTAGGGTTGGGAATTTGAATATTGTTTGTTGCTGAATCATAAACCTGTATTTTACAATCTTATGAATAGCATGTATATACAGTACATATCTGATTCCCATTGATTCTAAAAGCCAGCTCTTTGACACCATGTCTGATATGACTGAGGACCTTTATTCTGTAGATAGGTTGCAAAGATCTTTCTTCAACCCTCCCTGCTTAGGCTTGTGTCCACCATGTAGAATGTGATAACTCATGTGCATAGATAATGTATACACACATATTTAAGCCAATTTAGACTGGAGCCTATTAACCTAGCAGTATGTATTTGGAATATGGGCAGAAATCAGCATAAACCTATGCAAACACAGGGAGAACATGCAAACTCAATGCAGATAGTGCCATGACCAAGGGCCCCAGTGCTGTATGTAATAATCACCATAAACTGGTGGTAACCCATTGATTGTCATAATTGCATTTCAGAGTTAGTGTATTATTTATTTATTCATGTATCTATTTACAGGGTTTCAATTTTTATTTAATGCTCTATTTTCACATAAAATAGTGGTCATTGTAAATTAGCATCAAAATTATGAGTGATTTTTCTGTCTAATGATTGCCTGCTCTTGTAAACATATATGCAGTATTTAGTATCTAAGTGGAAATTAAAATGCACTTTAACAAGATAATTATATTATATAAACCACTAATTTTGTATGCCCTCTGATAATTTGTATTAACAAACACTAAATGTACAGCAAGAAGAAATCCCTTAAAGTTCTTTAAATTTCCACTGGTGGGCAGTGTTTCCAAGCATAAACTCTTCCAGGTAATATTTTGTTCCAATGTAGTTTGATGAATGTTGTGCGTGCTGTTCATGCACATAATAGTGCACTATACATTATTGAAGCAGAATATGTGCTTCCAAAGAATATGAATGTGTGTGCGTGTAGATAGAAAGATAGATAGATAGATAATAGATATATCACTAGACCTGAATTCTAGAAGAATAATAGGTAACATTTTGAATATCCTATTTATTAAAGACACTTACTCATCTTATGGTTGTTTTTTTTTTTGTTTTCTTTTTTTTACACAGGATCAAATAAAAGAAAGGCACTAATCACTTGTCAAGGTGCACTTGAAAGAATTAAAGTGATCGTTAAGTCATTTTTTTTTTTTTTTTTTTTATAACAAACATGTTATACTCACCTGCTCTGTGCAGTGAATTTGCAAAGGGTAGCCTTGATCCTCCTCTTGTCAGGTCCCTCTTCGCTGTTCCTGGCCCCTCCCTCCTGTCGAGTGCCCCCACAGCAAGCAGTTTGCTATAGGTACACCTGAGCCGAGCTGCAGCGCTCTGTGTCAATTCAGACACAGAGCTGTGGTTCGGCTTCATCCCCTCTCTTTTCTGATTAGCTAACTGACTATGATTAACAGCAGCAGCAGCCAATGGCGCCAATGCTGTGTTTCAGCCAACCAGGAGGGACAGCTGGGGGACTCATGGACATTGCTTGATAGAGATGGGGCTCAGGTAAGTCCTGGGGGAGCTGCTGCACACAGAAGGCTTTTTTTTTTCTTAATGCATAGAATGCATTAAGATAAAAAGAAAAAAAATCTTCTGCCTTAACGACCCCTTTAATTATGCAAACTGAAAAATTTCCTTGAAAAGCATGCCTGGGGATGCCCTTAAACTGTGTGTGAAGTGGTGCGTCTGTATGATATACCCAATCTACTATAGCAAAACTAACATTTACAAGGGAAAAAATGCAATTTAAGTTGACCGCCCCAGCTATTTTCTTCTGCTTGTAAACAAAGTGACTGAGCACTCCCTTAATCTAGACCAGACCCTTAAGTTAGTTAAAGTGATTGTAAAGTCTCTGTTTTTTTGTTAGGTAAAAATAACAAACATGTTATACTTACCTGGCCTGTGCAGTGGATTTTTACAGAGCAGCCCAGATCCTCCTCTTCTCGGGTTCCTATTTGGCTGGAAACCAACTCATTACCTAAACTTACCAGGAATTGATGGGTTAATAGAGAACATTGCGGTACTTTCCACCAACTGGACTGTCTACTAGCCCAGTGCCCAAAGGGAGAGGAGCTAATGGAATGTGACTTGGGCTTATGATACTCCATGTATGCATATGCAACATGTACTGTTAATACGGTAAATCTGGATGAGTATGTGGTAATGGTTAATGGTCAGTAGGTCATCACACTCCTAGCTTCTGGGAGTGTTGGTACCCTTCTCCAAACTGACAAGTTATGAAGAAAGCCGAAACCTAGAGAATAAGTAGGTGTTATTTATATGCACAGTGGTGTAAAAGACTATCCTGTGGCTATGCAACCCTGTTCACCACAGTGGGAGTTGCCAGACTAAAGGTTAAGGTGATACCTAAGGATGAGCCGAACACCCCCCTGTTTGCATCAGAACTTGCGAACACACCAAATGTTCGTGTGAACTTTAGAACCATGTTAAAGTCTATGGGACTCGAACATTTGAAATCTAAAGTGTTAATTTTTAAGGCTAATATGCAAGTTATTGTCCTAAAAAGTGTTTGGGGACCTGGGTCCTGTCCAGGGAAACAGTGAATTTAATAATGCTAAAAGTGAAACAATAAAAGTGTAATATTACTTTAAATTTCGTACCTGGGGGGGTGTAAAGTCAGCATGTTAAAAAAGTGCATGTTTCCCGTACATAGAACTGTCCCTGCACAAAGTGTCATTTCTGAAAGAAAAAAAGGCATTTAAAACCGGCTTTGCGGCTCTAATGAATTGTCAGCTCTGGCAATTACAGAGATGATTCATTCATAAAAAATAAAAATAAAAAAGCTGGGGGTCCCCCCAAATTCCATTAACAGGCCCTTCAGGTCTGATATGGATATTAAGGGTAACCCCGCCGTCAATTTAAAAAAAAAATGACGTGGGGTTCCCCCCAAATATCCATACCAGACCCTTCAGGTCTGGTGTGGATTTTAAGGGGAACTAAACCCCAAATAAAAAAAAAATGGCGTGGAGTTCCCCCAAAAATCCACACCAGACCCTTATCCGAGCACGTTAACCTGGCCGGCCGCAGAAAAGAGGGGGGGACAGAGTGCGACCCCCCCTCTCCTGAACCGCACCAGGCCACATGCCCTCAACATGGGGAGGATGTCCCCATGTTGATGGGGACAAGGGCCTCATCCCCACAACCCTTGCCCGGTGGTTGTGGGGGTCTGCGGGCGGGGGGCTTATGAGAATCTGGAACACCCCTTTAACAAAGGGGACCCCCAGATCCTGCCCCCCCTATGTGAATTGGTAATGGGGTACACTGTACCTCTACCATTTCACAAAGGAAGTGTAAATAGTTAAAAAAAACACACAGACACTGTAGAAAAAAAATCCTTTATTAATAAAAAAAAATAAAAATCCAGCGGTGTGAATCCACTCTCGGCCCGGCCCCCCGCTCCAACATTGTCTTCTATCCAGCGACGGATGATCAGCGGTCCGGTCCAGCGATGAGAAGATCCATCCGTCCAGAGCGCAGCAGGCAAGCTCCTCTCTCCGCTGGACACAGCCCAGCGGAATGACGTGCTGGAGCTGTGACATTTCTTATATAGGGGAAGCGGCCCCCTGTCACGTGACCCCGCCCCCTCTGACGCACCCTCGTACGTCACTGGGAAAGACCGGGAAAGACCTTTCCCGATATTCCAAGGTATTTAGTAAGAGGCATGGTGAATTTTTTGAAGTTGTATTTTTTTTCCCACAATTCTTGGGAAAATTACGATTTTTTTTATGACAAAATTGTCATAATGACAAGTTAGTTCTCTCACACAGCACATGCAAACTTACAATGACGCCCCGAAATACATTCTGCTGCTTCTCCTGAGTATAGTGATACCACACGTGTGGGACTTTTACACAGCCTGGCCACATAAAGAGGCCCAACATGTAAGTAGCACCTCCAGGAGTTCTAGGAGCAGAAATTACACATCTCATTAGATGACAACCTATCACACCTTTGAAGTTCCTGGAGCACTATGACAATGGAACTTCCCACAAAATGACCCCATTTTGGAAAGCAACACCCCAACGTATAATCTATGAGGCATAATGAGTCCTTTGAACGGTTCATTTTTTTCCAGACGTTTTTGGAAAATGTGGAAAAAAACACATTTTTCTTTACACAAAGTTGTCCATTTATAAGATATTTCTAACACATAGCATGTACACAGCAAAAATTACATCCCAAAATACATTCTTCTACTCCTTCTGAATAAAACGATACCAAATATGTGAGACTTTTACACAGCCTGGCCACATACAGAGGCCGAACATTGAAGTAGCACCTTCAGGCGTTCTAGGAGCATACATTACACATCTAATCTCTCAACCACCTATTACACTTTTGAAGGCCCTGGAGCACCAGGACAATGGAATTGTCCACAAAGTAACCCCATTTTGGAAAGCTAACACCCCAATGTATAATCTATGAGGCATAATGAGTCTTTTGAATGGTTCATTTTTTTCCAGGCGTTTTTGGAAAATGTGGAAAAAAATGAAAACGCATTTTTCTTTACACAAAGTTGTCCATTTATAAGATATTTCTAACACATAGCATGTACACAGCAAAAATGACACCCCAAAATACATTCTGCTACTCCTCCTGAGTAAAACGATACCAAATGTGTGAGACTTTTACACAGCCTGGCCACATAAAGAGGCCCAACATGTAAGTAGCACCTCCAGGAGTTCTAGGAGCAGAAATTACACATCTCATTAGATGACAACCTATCACACCTTTGAAGTTCCTGGAGCACTATGACAATGGAACTTCCCACAAAATGACCCCATTTTGGAAAGCAACACCCCAACGTATAATCTATGAGGCATAATGAGTCCTTTGAACGGTTCATTTTTTTCCAGACGTTTTTGGAAAATGTGGAAAAAAACACATTTTTCTTTACACAAAGTTGTCCATTTATAAGATATTTCTAACACATAGCATGTACACAGCAAAAATTACATCCCAAAATACATTCTTCTACTCCTTCTGAATAAAACGATACCAAATATGTGAGACTTTTACACAGCCTGGCCACATACAGAGGCCGAACATTGAAGTAGCACCTTCAGGCGTTCTAGGAGCATACATTACACATCTAATCTCTCAACCACCTATTACACTTTTGAAGGCCCTGGAGCACCAGGACAATGGAATTGTCCACAAAGTAACCCCATTTTGGAAAGCTAACACCCCAATGTATAATCTATGAGGCATAATGAGTCTTTTGAATGGTTCATTTTTTTCCAGGCGTTTTTGGAAAATGTGGAAAAAAATGAAAACGCATTTTTCTTTACACAAAGTTGTCCATTTATAAGATATTTCTAACACATAGCATGTACACAGCAAAAATGACACCCCAAAATACATTCTGCTACTCCTCCTGAGTAAAACGATACCAAATGTGTGAGACTTTTACACAGCCTGGACATATACAGAGGTCCAACATTGAAGTAGCACCTACAGGCGTTCTAGGAGCATAAATTACACACACAAATTCCTGCCAACCTATGACATTGTTGAAGGTCCTTCATATTTCTAACCCATAGCATGTACTGTACATAACAATTATAAACCAAAATACATTCTTCTAAATATAAAGAGTAAAAAAAAGATTACCTGCTGTCTTTGTAGTGCAGTGGTCCACAGAGGAGAGCATCGGTCCAGGTAGCAGGCAGATGTGGTCAGCAGCAGCGAAAGGATCGTCCATGCAGCAGGCAGGAATACTGTCCATAGTGCAGTCAGAGGTATGGTTAGTGCAGCCAAAGTCCAGGCAGCAGGCAGGACCATCAAGTTTAGAGCCTCGGTCAGGGAAGAATGGGGACAGGGGTAGAGGCTTCTCCCACCCAAATCGCTTTGAAGCCTCCGGGCAACCAGACCCTGTTCTGGAAACACTGAAAACCAAAAACTGGTTTTCTGAACTCCGAACACTATTCTGGAGCCCCTCACATATGTGAGACCACTGTGTAGCAGGGTAAAAGATCAGTCCAAGGGGCAGGCAGAAACATGGTCAACAAGCCGAGATCAGTGCAGGTAAAAGGCATAAATAGACGGTAGGCAGAGGCATAGTCGAGAAGCAGTCCAGGGTCAGTTCACGTGAAAGGCAGAAACATGGCGGATAAACAATGCAGACGGCAGGCAGAGGCATAGTCGAGAAACAGTCCAGGGTCAGTTCACGTGAAAGGCAGAAAAATGGCGGATAAACAATGCAGACGGCAGGCAGAGGCATAGTCGATAAACAGGCCAGGGTCAGTTGAGTTGAGGCATTAGGTTGGTTGGTTGAGGCAGCAGGGAAATAATCAGCACAGAAATTGAAACTGGGGAAATGGCAGTCTATTAGAAATGTTGGTTAATAGTCTTCGAGAGTGTGATATCGCCTGAAGCATTGTCCGTTACATAGGCCAGGTTGGTCGGGACAGTCGGGGCAATAGTTACTGGTGTCTTTCCTAATTCCACTTTTGCTGCAAACCCGACATTTTTTTTGGCGTCATCTTCCGGTTGCTGATGGTGGAATATTTTCAGGAAAATGGCGCTCGTGCAGTCTGCTGACACAATCGGAGCGAATGCTTTCTGGGGGGGAGACTTGCCGATTCCCCCCTTTGTAGCCTTGAGGTAACTAGACACTGTGGGAAGCCTTTCCTGTTTTTACGTACAGTACCACAGGCCAAAGTTTTATTTAGGAATAGGTGGCGATAAAGGGGCAGACTGGTGTAGTAATTGTCCATGTATATGTATATGTGATACCCCTTTTGGAAAAGTGGGAATGCCAACTCCCATACAATTTTCCCACTTATTCCAATATACGATGGACACTCAGGGGGCTGGAGCTGGGAGTCCCTGCCTTCGTACACACGAAAGGCATTCACATAGCCGGAGGAGCTTTTGCAGAGCTTGTTTAGCTTCAAGCCGTACCTCGCTCTTTTACTGGGAATATACTGTTTGATTCCCAGCCGGCCTCTGAAATGGACCAGGGATTTGTCCACAGAGATGTTCTGTTCCGGGATGTAAACTTCGGCAAACTTCTTGTTAAAAAAAATCTATTAGGGGGCGAATTTTATACAATCTATCAAAGTCTGTATAATTTCGGGGGTGGGGCACTGTGAGTTATCGCTGAAATGCAAAAACCGCATGATCATGTCATAGCGGGACCTGGGCATTGTAGCAGAAAAAAATGGCATATGGTGGATGGGCTTTTTAGACCAGTATGAATGTAATTCATTTTTTTGTAAGCCCCATGTTTAGCATAAGGCCTAAAAACAATCTAAGCTCCTGGATTGTTAGGGGTCTCCATACAAAGGGGCGGGCATAGCATGAGTTGGGGTTGGTTTGTATGTACAGATGTGCAAAAACATTTGTTTGGTCTAAGATGCTGTGAAGTAACTCATCAGTGAAAAATAAATTAAAATAATCTATTTCAGAGAAACCCTCGGTGTTGGCCTGCACACCTGGCTGTGCTGTGAAAGGGGGGATTGTGGCTGACCCTTTGCTAGAAGGCAGCCACAATGGGTTGGCCAAGGCATCCGGAAGATGGGTTTGGGCCCTAATTCTTTGGCATGGAATTTCAGAGCTGGTACTGGGTCTTTCCTCCTGGGGTCTAGAAGTGCTTGTACTTGGCATCTCCTCCTGGGGTCTAGAAGTGCTTGTACTTGGCCTCTCCTCCTGGGGTCTAGCGCCATTGGCATTTGCTGATTGGCCATTGGGGTGTCCGGCTCTGCTGGTAGCTGCCTGGGGTTCAGTCCGTCGTTTTTTTGGACGGACTACTTCCTCCTCTGATTCAGATATACTGCCTTCGGGGGGGCTCATATTGCGAACCAGAATCGGAAATTGAATCAGAACTGTACTGGGGCGTTGAGAGCTCTCCGCTGCTCTCATCGGTCTGGGCTAGCACTTGGTATGCCTGTTCTGTGGTGTAAAATCTTTTGGACATGGTGGCTGGCTGTATGACAGAGCTGCACGACAAGGACTAATGGGCTGTATGTCAGCTAGAAATTGGCTGCACGTCAGGCACTTCTGGGTTCACGGGACAGGTACTCATGATGGAGGTGACGGGTACACCTGATGGAGGAGACGGGTACTCGGGTACTTCTGATGGAGGTGACGTTACTCAGGTACTTCTGATTGGAGGTGACGGTTCTCAGGTACACCTTATGGGGGTGACGGGTACTCGGGTACACCTGATGGAGGTGACGGTACTCGGGT
Organism: Rana temporaria; assembly: GCF_905171775.1. Classification (NCBI taxonomy): domain Eukaryota; kingdom Metazoa; phylum Chordata; class Amphibia; order Anura; family Ranidae; genus Rana; species Rana temporaria. Next base: position 228,849,253 of record NC_053493.1, read on the forward strand.
ACTCCTGATGGAGGTGACGGTACTCCTGATGGAGGTGACGGTACTCGGGTACTCCTGATGGAGGTGACGGTACTCCTGATGTAGGTGATGGTACTCCTGATGGAGGTGACGGTACTCGGGTACTCCTGATGGAGGTGACGGTACTCCTGATGGAGGTGACGGTACTCTTGATGGGGGGGTGACGGGTACTCAGGTACTTTTGATTGGGGTGGGTGACAGGTACTTAGGTACTTTTGATGGTGGGGTGACAGGTACTCTTGATGGGGGGGGGTGCAGGTACTCAGGTACTTTTGTTTGGGATGGGTGACAGGTACTCTGGTACTGTTGATGGAGGGGTGACAGGTACTCTGGTACTGTTGATGGAGGGTGACAGGTACTCTTTATTCCAGGGGGGGACAATCTGGGCACAGTAGGTGACACTTTTACAATTGCAACACTGTAACTCACTGTTTCTGATTTCTCCTCACACAGGATCGGTGTGTGAGGAGAAAGACACAGCAACAGCAGTTACAGTCTGCTTTGTTTACACTTGTAACCGGCTGTGATTGGACACAGCCGGTCACGTGGTAAAGAGCCAAATTTCATTGGCTCTTTACCCTGATCGGGGCTGGGCTATGTCCAAGGGACGAGCCTCGTCCCCGATCGCCGTACTGCGCGCCCCAGGGGGGCGAGCACGAGCGGCGTGCGTGACGGATGGAGGCAATGTGACCGGCTGTGATGGAATACAGCCGGTCACATAAACAACTGAAGAGCGGCACGAACGGCTCCGGATCGGGGATGGGCTGTGCTGTGCGGTGTTGGGCTGTGTCCGAGGGACACGCCTCGTCCCCGATCGCCACAATACGGGCCCCCAGGGGGCCGCAGGAGCAGTGAGAAGCGGTGGACGTCATATGACGTCTACTCTGAAAGACGAAGGGTTCCTGCGGACGTCATTTGTCTATGGCTCGGTAAGGAACAGGTTAAATTCACTGCTCCTGAAAAAACGTCCGTTTTTAAAACTTTTTTTTGCATTGATACATGTTTCCTGGGACAGGACCCAGGTCCCCAAACACTTTTTAGGACAATAAATTGCATATTAGCCTTTAAAATTAACACTTTAGGTTTCTCCCATAGACTTTAACAGGGTGTTCCGCGGCTTTTCGAATTTGTCGCAAACACCCCTAGCTGTTCGTTGTTCGCTGAACAGGCGAACAGGCAATGTTCGAGTCGAACATGAGTTCGACTCGAACTCGAAGCTCATCCCTAGTGATACCTAGGTTGCAACATGACCTATTTTTGGAGTGAGATTGCTGCATATTCTGGGACTTATATGGACAAAAGTTGAAAAGTTGAAAATCCCCAAAAGTCGCCAACCTTAAGAAGGGAACCCTGTCATGGATTCCAGGCATAACCAGAAATGTGTGGACTTTCACAGAGAATACCAGGCACAAATGTGATTTAAAGTAATGTAAATTAGTAAGAATAAATGTAATACCAATATAAACACACCTCCAATATACCAGAACCACATGAGCCCAAACCAGATAAGCTAATGAGTAAACAAACAATAAGCAACTACCTAAACCAAATATATACAGACAGTAGGATATGGCTGAGAAGCGTAATCAGTGTCAGAGCCAGGGTCATGAACAGGAGAACAGGCAGCTAGGATAGGACAGGGAGAGGGTATATGGGAACAGGAGCAAGGAGGCAGGTGGAGGATCAGAAAGAAGAATCAGTATCAGAGTACAGGATCACAAGTTTTGGGTCAGGGGTACATGGACAGAACACCAAGGTAAGGGATGAGCATCAGGTAATGACTAATTATTATGAGCTTCTGCCTGCTGAGAGACACCTGCTGGTGGACACCAGAACAGCAGCCTATAGGTCTGGGAGACACAGTACCACCAGTAGGTGAACCAATTATTGACAGTTCTCCTTCTCTAATGAGGGGCCTTATGATACTCCAACCAGCCATAATTGTATGAACCTATAAAAGATATACATCTGCTGAACAAGTCCAGAGAAAAAGTTCCTCACAGGCCGAAGAAGTGCAGGGTTCCAAATGATATGCCCAGCTGCCAAGATCAATTAATAGGCAAGGTATCCCACAGCCTGGGTCACATGACTGATTGGTTACCCCACCACTGAGGTTAAGCAACTGGCTGGTTTCCTGTTGGCCAGATTCTCAGAGAGCAAGAACAATCAATAATCCAAGTGCCTCAAAACAGCAGATACCCCAATGATGGGGTCCCATGGGTTATCTATGAATTTAGCCCTGGGGTCATGTGATAATACTGGAACTGGAATACTAGAACTGGCCTGATGAAGGGTTCCTTCACTGCTCCAAAACGTTGGACTACTCTGTGATGTGAAATTTCTTCAATAAAAAAACCCTTGGACTTATTGAAGATCCCTGGTGTGCTGGAGTGTTTTGTCATAGCCCTGTAGCTTCCTTCGTTTACAGACTTGTTTCACACATGAATGGCCACCTATGTCTCTCTATGGCACTCGTTACCTGACCCGGGTCACTTAGTGCACCTGGAATTGAGGTAATTGCATCTGGATCATAGCAGTGCACAAATGGTCCTCTGCCACTCCCCGAGAGCTAACCACTACCAGGGCTGTGAGGGAAAATGCAGCTATTAGTTACTGCGGGTATGTCCGGACGACCAGGCTTTGGCACCATAGGGGCAACACACTGCCAGAGGGACTCAATCGAGGCAACTGTAAAAATAATCTCAGGCCAAGCTGGTAACCCCTATAAGGCACAAGAAGATACAAAGGTTTCAGACCCATTAGCAAGCAGATACAAAACCTTTGCATTAGAATCCAGCTGAACACCAGTTGAAGGAATCTAACTTGTAAGTAAATACAAAGGGCCAGATTCACGTATCTGGGTGTATCTTTGTGCGGGCGTAGCGTATCCTATTTATGCTATGCTGCCGCAACTTAGACAGGCAAGTGCAGTATTCACAAAGCACTTGCTCCGTAAGTTGCGGCGGCATAGCGTAAATGGGCCGGCGTAAGCCCGCGTAATTCAAAGTAGGCTGGTAGGGGGCATGTTGTATGGAAATGAATCGTGACCCCACGTAAATGACGCGCCTAACGAACGGCGCATGCACGCGCATGCTCAGTATCACGTTGAATTTTCTTCCTAAGTTACGCCGGCTCAATGCTTGGTGGACGTGAACGTGAACATAACCTACGCCCATCCCCATTCACGGACGACTTACGCAAATGACATAAAATACGACGCTGTTCCGACGTTTCTGACGTTTCCGACATCCATACCTTAACATGACTTACCCCTGCTTTATGAGGGGTAAAGTTCCGTCGGTCGTACGCCTTACGTAAACAGCGTATTTTAATACGCCGGGCGCAAGTACGTTCGTAAATCGGCGTAGCCAGCTCATTTGCATATTCAACGTGGAAATATACGGAAGCGCCCCTAGCGGCCAGCGTAAATATGCACCCTAAGATACAACAACGTAGGAGACTTACGCCGCTCGTATCTTGGCAACAGTGAGGCGTATCTGATTCTATGAATCAGTCGCAAAGATACGACGGCGCACATTCGGACTTACGACGGCGTACGTGGAGATACGCCGTCTTAAGTCCTTTGTGAATCTGGGCCCAGGTCAGTGAAATTCAGCTGGGTGGCAGGCAGAGGATTAATAATATCAGGGTGGTCATCAGACAGATGAGCATCAAAGGCAGGCTGGACATCAAGCACAAGACCATCAGGCTGGACATCTGACACCCGATCATTAGCGGCAGACTGGTCATTGGGCAGCAGACCATCAAAGTTAGGCAGATCATTGGGCATAGGACTGTCAGAGGCAGGGGGGGTCATTAGGCTCAGAACCCTCTGGCTGGGCATTAGGCACAAAAGCCTCTGGCTGAAAATCAGGCTGATCAGTGGTCAGAGGGCCAGGCAGAACATCAACAGTATCAGACTGGATATGGGTAGCAGGTCATCACTACTATACCCACATCACTATGATGAACAATATATATTTTTTTTAAATGTGGTAAATTCTTTGCACTATACACAAAAATACAGATTTCTTTCCTTTAGACATAATTGGATGATACCTGTTGGGGCTTCACCAAAGGTGGCTGACCCCCTACCCATTACACCCTTTGCCGGCTAGACTATAGTGTGGCTCCTTGTAAACCACATCAGGAGCTGAGGTGATCTCCTTTGGAGTGCGAATGGTACGAACACACAGGATCATATGATGGATTTTAGAGGAACTCTGGTCAGGGGACTGCTTATCTCTACACCCGGTATTGGTAAATAGATTCCATGTAAACTTTATTGCTTTGACAACATAATGCAAATTGTTTCTTGTATATGTTATGAAATGATATTGATAAGTGTAAACAACATTTACAGTTTCTCCCATATTACATCTTTGTTTACGTTCCCATCTTGGATAGTTTCTGGGACACTGCAACCATTAGATGCTTGCTTCCAGTATCAGAGGAGTGAGAGTCTCCCTGTTTCAAAAGTTGTGCATGTGGAGTGTGGTCTCCCTTCCATTATCATATTAACTGAGCTCAAAGTTTCTGTTTAACATAATGCTATCAAAATGAATTGTCTTACTTTCAGTTAGAACATTTTTAAAATAAATAATCTGTCTTCATATTTTAGGCTAGAATGTATTCTGCTACATTTCTTTGGTAAGAACAACCAAATCAGTGCAAATGATTTAGGCTCCATACACAATGGAGCTAATAAACTGCAGTTTATTGGAGTTTGGGTGTTTTTTTTTTCAAAGCCCACAAACTCCGCTCTATGTTAGCCTATGTGTTCATGCACACATGGATGTTTTACAGCTTTAATGAGCAGTGGAGTTTATGGGCTTTTTTCTGAATGCCCAAAAATCGCATTCAAAGTGCCGTCAAAAAGTGCTAAAAAACGCAAAATGCCGAAAAACGCAAATAAACGCTCAAAAACGTAGCTGGCCAGCGTTTTTTTATGTTTTTTGATCCATTGAAAAAAAACCCGCTAAAACTGAAAAACACTAAAGAACGCTAATAAACGCTATTGCAAAAACTTTAAAAAACTTTGAAAGGCTCCCTGCAAAGCTACTGCTGTTTTTATAGTTTTTTTTAGCGTCCAGTGTGCATGGAGCCTAGCATACACCATCTTGCATAGGTCCAATCTATAATATGCACCTAGGTAGCTTACATGCATGTAATAATGTGTGTTATAATCTATACCTGTGCTTTCTTATTGATGAATGAATGACTGAATCTAGTCTTAACAGCTAAACTTTCCTTCATACTACCAGTAAGCAAAGCTAGAGGAATTCAAATTGGCCGACAAAACACTTTTGACCTTTCACACACACACTTCCCCCAAGTTGCTGACTAATTTCATATCTGTATTAGCACTATACGGCAGGTTCACTGTTCTAGTGCCAAACTGAACCTGAGACTGACTGTTAATTTTTCATCTATCAACGATATTTCCTTCATTGGATACCTGATGTGTCATAGTGTGTGTGTGGGTGATCATGAAGGCTTAAGCAGGGTGGTTGTAAGTCTGTTACTTACAACCTTGCCAACTTTTACTATGAAATGGTAAAGGTAATTGTGGTTTTATGTATGTATGTAATAAAGCAATTTGTACTTTTTCCTAAACTTACTCCTCATTGATGAGTCTCTTGAGGAGTATTTCCTCTTTTTATTATATACAGTTTACTACTAGTAAGCAAAGCTGGAGGGATTCTGATTGGCCAATAAAAAACCTTTGATCTTAACATGAAAAGACTTCACTTGTAATTACTGTAAATAGCAATTAAAGTCGCCATAGTGTTTACCAGGTAAACAAGTCACCATTTCACCAGTTCTGATAAATACCCCCTTGAGTCTAATTACCATTATTAAATACTTCTTGTATGGTCAAATCACATTCTTTATCATTCCTAAATATGTAAGCAATGTACCTTTGAAATGCCTAATTAGATAAGCAGGTTATTCCCCAAATACTATGGTGACCTTGCATGAAATTAACATAGCAAAGAGGCCTATTTATGTTTAAAATGGACTTGTCACTGATCTATCCAAGAATATATGTATGTGGATATACTGTATACTCTGTGTGTATATATACATACATTATATATATATATATATATATATATATATATATATATATATATATATATATATATATATATATATATATATATACAGTATAGCATTAAGATTAAAAAAAAAAACATTCTGTCTTTACAACCACTTTAATGTGGTATTAAACACTTAAGCCCTGGACCATTTGGCTGCCTAAAGACCAGTGGACTTTTTACAATTTGACACTGCGCTGCTTTAACTGGTAATTGCGCGGTCATGCAATGTTGTACCTAAACAAAATGTGCGTCCTTTTTTTCCCACAAATAGAGCTTTTCTTTGATGGTATTTGATTGCCTCTGCAATTTTAAATTGTTTGCGATATAAACAGAAAAAATTTGGGAAAAAAATGATATTTTTTAGTTTTGTTATAAGAAAAATCCAATAAACTCAATTTTAGTCATAAATTTAGGCCAAAATGTATTCAGCCACATGTCTTTGGTTAAAAAAAAAATTCAATAAGCGTATATTTATTGGTTTGCGCAAAAGTTATAGCATCTACAAACTAGGGTACATTTTCTGAAATTTACACAGCTTTTCGTTTATGACTGCCTCATAAACTAATCTCATTTCTTGAGGTGCTAAAATGGCAGGGCAGCACAAAACCCCCCCAAATTACCCAAATGAAAGTAGACACCCCAAGCTATTTCCTGAGAGGCATGTTGAGTCCATGGAATATTTTATATTTTGCCGCAAGTTGCGGAAATATAACAACCTTTTTTTTTTATTTTTGCACAAAGTTGTCGCTAAATGATATATTGCTCAAACATGCCATGGGCATATGTGGAATTACACCCCAAAATACATTCTGCTGCTTCTCCTGAGTACAGGAATACCACATGTAGGGGACTTTTTGGGAGCCTAGCCACATACGGGATTCAGGATTCAGGATTTCTGAGGGCGTGTATATTTGATTTCACTCCTCACTCCTGTAGTGCACATGGACCCTAATATATGAGGGTCCAATGGACAAAGTGTTATAAATATTTCAAAAGAAATCCACACTGATAAGACAATGTTCCAATGGGTTGCAGCATAGTAAACCACAGGTAATGGTTTCTCTTCATGTAGGAATTAAAAGCTCAAAACAGGGGCATATGGACGTCACATGTGACATCACATATAGAGTACTGCAGGGATTCAAAAATAGAAGAATCACCAATAAGGAACTCCTAATCCGCCAATTCTGTAGCCCAGGTCAGCAGGTCAAGTCAGCAGCTTCAAAAAGTATAGCTGCAGTCTTTTAATAAACACACACTCACCTGTCCCACGGTCCAACATTGTGGCCGCTAAGACCCTCTGTTTTCTCCCTGTCCTCTCTTTGGCAACGGCATTACAAGTATGGGCACCTGGGGCCGGCTGTGACAGCTTGCAGCTTCACTGTGCATGCACAAATTGTGCCGAGCCTCTTTAATGATCGGGTAATCTTCTGGGACCTGTGGCGTGTCCCAGAAGATTGCAGGGGGAGGGGGACAGCAGAACTTTCTCTTGGATCGCCTAAGAGGCCCAAACGGATGTGGGAGTGGGTACCTGTCAAAACTAGGTACCTACTTCCCACACAAAAATGACATGCCAAATGTAACATGGGGGGAGGAGTGCTTAAAGCGGGACTTCTCCTTTTGGGTAGAGCTCCACTTTAATGCTCATTATGACATTATGCATTGTGCATGAACATGCTAACAGAGGAATTTTTTTTGCAAAATGCAGCACACCACAGTTAATGTGTTGTAGTGTGCTTTGCTGTGATTTGCATTGCTTTCTTCTGTAAATTAACATGTGCATTTTAGTGCACATTGCCACAACTGTGAATAGACCCTAAATACAGAAAAATAAATAGAAGTATCACATTTTGCTAAAGCAGTGTAATTACCAAAATGAATTTCTTCAAACTCATTCTGTTCATCCATATTAAAGGCTAAATTCAGAACAATTATAAACTTTCCTGCAAACGAAAGGGTTTACTTTACACTCAGTTAACTTTTTCGACTTTCACTTTACATTACTTTTTCTCAAAGCCACTTTCAGTCACAATGGATGAAGTTTTCAAGGATGCACTTTTCTTTTTCTTTCTTTAGCTGGCAGCATTTCAATAGTGCTCTAACTAAAAAAAAAAAAATAATCATGGCATTAACAACACAGCTTAGACAGGGCAAAGCATTTGTACCATGGAACCTACCCAGTATTTTTGTGGTAAAATTACTTAGGACATTAGAAAATGAAGCAACAATATACAATAGCTAAAGTTAATGTTTTATCACATATACTGTACATGACAGGTAGAAACTTAGGGATAAAATATTGTGTTCACAGAAAAGTCTGCATTTTTTTTTCTTTTCTTTGTGACATTTTTAAGGCTTTTGTACATGGATGTAATATATTTTTGCAGGATTTTTCTGGCAGAGGCTGGCAGAAAGATCCTGCATCATAAATGCGAGTAAGGTCTATAAAATAAAAAAAAAATATATATATATATATATATATATATATATATATATATATTTTTTTTTTTTTAACTATCCTATTCACTGTGTTATAATACTTCTGCTTGCACTTTATGTGTTCCACATATACAGGTACTGAAATTAAATATACCGTAAGTCAGTACTGCTGCATAAGGACAACGTTTACAGCTTACTTCCAGGTTATGCCGTCCCCTACACATTTTACCGATGTTATTGGAAACTACTGGAAACTGAGTGGACACAGACATGCAAAATGGGCTTTGTCATGATTCATATGAAATTATTTTGTGGCTTAAAGTTTGTTTATTGCATGTTTAGATAGCATATCATACATTTGATTTGATACTGCACAGCACTGAGTCATATTTAATTTCAGTCAAGGTCTAATTGACCTGTAAATGTCCATATGCATGAGTATAGTAAACCAAAAGAGAAGGCCCCATGGGGACTTTAAAGGCAATAGCCAACCAGGTAGTGAAAGAGCAAAGAGGTAAAGAATATATAAAATCAAAAAAGTATTATTCAGACATGATAAAAAAGTTATTACTATCACAAAAACATTGACAAAGCGGAGTTCCACCCTAAAATTGAACTTCCGCTTTTCGGATTCCTTTTATGGGGGAGGGGGGGCAGATACCTGTATAATGCAAGTATTTGCTCCCACTTCCTGGCATAGATAGCCACAGTATCCACGGATATTTATGCCATATCAGGCACCCCCCCTGCTGTCTTCTGGGAGAGACACAGGTCCCAGAAGACAGCAGGAGCCATTCAGATCACGCAGTGTGACTTGTGCATTCACAGTAGGGAACCAGGAAGTGAAGACGCAAGGACAAAGATGGCGGCGGCAGCACCCAAGGGACAGAACAAATTTGGGTGCTGACATCGCGGGCGCCCTGGACAGGTAAGTGTCCATATTTTTAAAGTCAACAGCTGCAGTATTTGTAGCTGCTGACTTAAAAAAAATAAAAATAAAATGTCCGGAACTCCACTTTGAGAACAAGAGCATATCATTCAGACATAGATACCACAAAATAGCAATGTTCATAGTCTGGAACACACGGTCGGTCTCATATAGTTGGAATCCAAGTCGAAGAAGTGTTCACAGAGAATCCCAACATGTTTTGAAATGTAATATAATTTCTTCTTTCTGGGAGTGATCAGAGCACATTACAGTTTTGATGTAAAGATTTATTAACACAAACATATGTGGTAGTGTTAGTCTCCTAGATATGCCGCACCACATTAGGCCCAAAATGACGGTGTTATATGTCAGATGTAGCCACACTTGTGCCAAGTACTGCCCTCAAGGATCTGGGCAGGTAGCTCATTTGTTTTTTACTCAATGAGACAACACCTCACCACAGGTATATCCACCCATGTGTGCGATCCTTGAGGGGAGAAGAAATTATATTACATTTCAAAACATGTTGGGATTCTATGTGAATGCTTCTTCAACTTGGCCTCCCACTATATGAGACCGACTGTGTGTTTCAGACTATGAGCATTTTGTGGTATCTATGTCTGCGTTATATGTTCTTGTTCTTAACAATGTTTCAGTGATTGTAATCACTATTTTATCATGTCTGAATAAAAAATGTTGATATGATATATTCTTTACCTCTTTGTACTTTCACTTCCTAGTTGGCTATTGCCTTTAGGCTGGGTTCACACCAACGCCACATGCGGCTCTGGTGCGTCTTGGTTCACCATTTCAGATCCGATTTCAGTTAAAATGTTGGGCTAAATTCGGACCTGAAACAGACCAAAAGACGCACAGGGCTCCTGTGCAAAATTTTCGGAGATATTTAAACCATATAGAGCGGGTCACAATCTCCTGCTATTGTAAATTGGATGCGGGGAAGCTGCAGCCAATTTGCAATTGTGTGAAACCAGCCTTAAAGTCACCATGGGAACCTCTCCTTTGGTTTACTCTTTTTTTGGGATGTCGCAGTTGGTCTCCAGTTATCAACAACACTAAGCTATTTCTATGTATATATGCATGAATATAAACACAATTCTTCTTCATTTCTTTTTGCCAAGTATTACATTTATGCATGAAAGCATATATGCATGTATCCATGTGAACCACAGAAACACATATTTCTATTTTTGGTTTTCAGATCTGAACACAGAACAGTTTTACTGATCTTTATGCACTGCATGTATTGACCCATAGAAAACAGTATACTGCATTCAGATCCATAACATAAAATGCTGTATGATTGGGTCCTGTGCAAGGACTCTAATTATAACAAGTGCCTAATGGAGTGCTTCTTAGTAAATAGTAAAACTATATTTTGTTTAAACATTGTTGATGGAGTAACTGTACCACTTATAGAGATTCTGTTGTCTAAAGATATTAACAAAAACTCATAGTTTGGTAGTGCAAATATAGAAAAATAAACCACCCTATAGTCTTAATCTAGTATATGTATACAAAACATACCTTTTGTTATTGTTTTCTAGTTCGCAATTAAAAAAAAGGACATATTACACAGCATGTGAGGAATATATGATTAGTGCGCAAAGCAAAATCGAATACTAAACCTACGTATTTTGGGGGTTTTTTTTAGTAAGAAATTCCAAAACAGTGCATATGATGAGCAGTGCGGCAGATGGGAAAATGCTCACACTCCAAAAAAATGTTGATCAGATTTATTTGAAGAGCATGCAGCAGCCATATGTTGATCATGAGAAGTAAAAGATATTTCCCAATTTACTGTGATTGTTTCCAACTCTACTACTTTTCATATTAAAATGTGATTCCAATAATACATTTTACTGATTCTTATTAAAATTAACACTTTCGTGTGAGGCGAGTGCAGGTTAGCTGCCATGTCATAGGCAGTGGTAAACACGGGGTATGTTCATTCTGGCAAAAAAGATTGCTTTATGTTTTCTTTTTCGCTTGTTCAGTTTCTCGTTGAATCAAGCCAAAGAACATGCTTTGGTGAAAAATTGGGTCGCTGGAAGTTCCATTATATCTTCACTGATCGAATTTATGCAATGTAATTCTTTTATGCCGCGTACACACGATCATTTTTCGGGTTGTAAAATACAACGTTTTTCAGGCTCTAAAAAAAAAACGTTTTTTTCAACTTGATCATTAAAACGGCCTTGCCTACACACGATCGTGAAAAAAAAATGCTCTAGCAAAGCGCGGTGACGTACAACACGTACAACGGCACTATAAAGGGGAAGTTCCATTCGGATGACACCACCCTTTGGGCTGCTTTAGCTGATTTCGTGTTAGTAAAAGACGATTCACGCTTTTCTGTCTGTTACAGCGTGATGAATGTGCTTACTCCATTACAAACGGTAGTTTTACCAGAACGAGTGCTCATGTCTCATAACTTGCTTTTGAGCATGCATGGATTTTTCACGTCGTGAAAGCCCACCCGTGACCATTTTAAACAACCCGAAAAACGACAACGTTAAAAACATCGTTAAAAAATAAAGCATGTTCAAATTTTTTTTTGCCCGTTTTTCAGAACCCGAAAAATGCTCTGGAGCCCACACATGATCGTTTTTAATGACATTAAAAAAAAAATCATTTTTTACAACCCGAAAAATGATCTTGTGTACGCGGCATTAGACCTACTAATAAGATCCCATATCAGCTCACTAAAAATAAAATTCATTTAGACCTACTAATAAGATCTTATATCATCTTCTTAGTTATATCAATAGGATTTCAATAAAAGATAATTTCGAGTTAAATACATCTATATTCAGAAACCTATTTGGCCGTTCATTGTTTACACAGTGGCAATGGTTGCTAGCAGCACCAGCTGTTAAATAGCAAGCCTAATGCCGCGTGCACACGGTCGGAATTTCTGACAACAAATGTTCGATGCAAGCTTGTTGTCGGAAAATCCGACTGTGTGTACTGTATGCTCGGACATTTGCTGTCGGAATTTCCGACAACAAACGTTTGAGAGCTGGTTCTCAAATTTTACGACAACAAAAGTTCTTGTCGGAAATTCCGAACGTGTGTACACATTTCAATGCACAAAAATCCTATGCATGCTCGGAATCAATTCGACGCATGCTCGGAATCATTGAACTTCATTTTTCTCGGCTCGTCATAGTGTTGTACGTCACCGCATTCTTGACGTTCGGAATTTCCGACAACATTTGTGTGACCATGTGTATGCAAGACAAGTTTGAGCCAACAATCCATCAGAACAAAAATCCACGGTTTTGTTGTCGGAATGTCCGATTTTTTCCAAAGATGTCAGATATCACGCCTCTAACCGGAAGTATCTGATCTCAAATTATAGAGATGCATGCTACTGCAAAAAATGGGTGTGGTTTAAGTGAAATATTGGAGAGAGAGAAGGAAGGAAAGAAAGAAGGATGGAAGGACAGCAGGCCCAGATCCTACACCACAATAGAAATATGTGTATTCCATAAAGTTTAACAATTAGCAGATAAAGATAATCCAAACACCTGGTGTTAGTGCTTCAATCATCCCGGCACCATGGTTGTTATGGTGTCAGGATGATTGAAGTACATTTTTACATTGTAATATAAAATGAATTAGTTCAACTCACCATAATGTAGAATCAGTGGGAGCCCTGAGCGTGTCACTTGCCACGTCACCTTCCACCAGATGCCATCAGGTGTTCCCAGCAGAGTCCCTCTTTACACCAGGCATTCCCAGCAGAGTCCCTCCATACACAAGGCATCAGTGGGGGCTGGTAATGTTTTAGGAGGGGGCAGACCCTGCCCTTCCTTTTTGACCCATCCCACTTCCCATAAACCCCACCCCTTAAAGAATCCACCCACGCCGTTCCCTGTATTCCACCCATAGTGTTAGAAATATAAAGCCCCAGAATCACAAAACAGATACGGTATACAGCTCAGCACCACAGATACACTATACAGATCAGCACCACAGATACAGTATTACTGTGGTTACACTATACAGATTAGCACCACAGACAGTATATAGATCATTATCATAGACACTGACAGCATGACAATACCCCCCGTGGAGCACTCCGTTTACAACACCCCCCCACAGATGGATTGCAGGACACCCCGCTCACAGCAAACCCCCCCCCCCGCAGGTGGATAACGGGACACCCCGCTCACAGCACAACCCCCCGTGAATGGATCACAGGACACACTGCTCACAGTACAGGTGGACGGCAGCACAAGTAAAGAAAAGATCCCCATGCAGGAGGTCCGGTGCTTACCGGGTGTCCTCTTTTCCAGGGTCTCCTCTCCAGTCAGCTTCCTCTGCTCTGCCAAAGTGCTGGGCATCCAATAGGGATGCCTGGCACATTGGCAGGGAGGCACTGCGGTGTGAAAATAGTGAATATTCATTCGCTATGGTCACCCAATTGGGTGGGATCGGAGTGCACTCTCTGCACCCTCTGAGCCCACCCTTTTTTGAAGCCTATTAGAGCCCCTGGCACTAATCAGGTGCTTAAAAAAAAATACACCCCCTCCCGCCCCCGCTAATAAGAGTCCATGCATCCGGCGTCCTGAAAGGGGCCGGGAGCATTTATAGGGAAACGGCAGCAGGGATAGGGAGGAGGCACACAATGCATGGGCCGCCACTGCAAGGCATTTCAAGCAAACTCTCCTTACATCAGGTGTCTCCAGTGGTGTCCCTCCTTACATCAGGTGTCCCAAGCAGAGTCCCTCCTTACATCAGGCATTCCCAGTCGAGTCCCTCCTTACACCAGGCATTTCCAGTAGAGTCCCTCTTTACACCAGGCATTCCCAGCAGAGTCTCTCATTACATCAGGTGTCCCCAGAGGAGTTCCTCCATACATCAGGTGCCCCCAGAGGAGTTCCTCCATACATCAGGTATCCCCATCGATGTTGCCTTTACATCAGGTTGTCCCCCGTGGAGCCCCCTTTACATCAGGCATCCCCTAGTGGAGCCCCTTTATATCAGGTGTCCCCCAGTGCAGCCCACTTTACCTCAGGTATCCTCTGCCACTACAAGACCAGAAGTAACATGGAACAAAATAGAAGCGGAGCCAGCCAGGTGGCTGCGATAGAAATTGAGCTGTGATGCCGCCGCCCACCCCTGGCCCCATGGTTTTTCCAACAACAGGTCACAGACAGACCGGCAGCGGGGCGGGGGGTGGGTGGCACCACAGCTCAATTTCTATTGGCAGCCACCAGGCCGGCTCTGCCTCTTGTTTGTTCTCGCTTTGTACTTCTGGTCTTCTGTAAAATGGCGACCGGTGGAGACATTGGGGTTATTTACGAAAGGCAAATCAACTTTGCACTACAAGTGCAAACTACAAGTGCAAAGTGCACTTGAAATTGCACTGAAAGTGCACTTGGAAGTGCAGTGGCTGTAAATCTGAGGGGAAGAGCTGAAATAAGGGGAAGCTCTGCTGATTTTATTATCCAATCATGTGCATGCTAAAATGCTGTTTTTTTTTCCTTGCGTGTCCCCCTCGGATCTACAGCAACTGCACTTCCAAGTGCACTTTCAGTGCAATTTCAAGTGCACTTTGCACTTGTAGTTTGCACTGGAAGTGCAAAGTGGATTTGCCTTTCGTAAATAACCCCCACAGTCTCAGCCGGCTGCGGACCTCTAGTGGAGGCGGCGAAAAATAAGTAACATTTCCTGGGAAACGCTAAAACCGTGAAAAAAGTCTAAATCCTGGGAATGTCCAAAGAAATTCGGGACAGTTGGCAAGTATGCATACATGGAACAAGGAAGCAGCTTCATAGTGTAATATGTTAAAACTGACTATTTATTAACCACTTCAGCCCTGGAAGGATTTACCCCCTTAATGACCAGGCCATTTTTTGTGATACGGCACTGCATCACTTTGACTGACAATTGTGCAGTCGTGCGACACTGTACTGAAAAGGATTTATTTTGCTGGTATTTGATCGCCTCTGCGGTTTTTATTTTTTGTGCTATAAGCAAAAAAAAGACTGTCCGTTTTGAAAAAAAAAACAATATTTTTTACTATCCGCTATAATACGTATCCAATTATTTATTTATTTTCTAACAAATGTATTCATCAGTTTAGGCCAATATGTATGTAAAAAAATCACAATAAGCTTATATTGATTGTTTTGCACAATTTTTTTTAGCATCTACAAAATAGGGGAAACATTTAGGGACTTTTTATTTTAATTGTTTTTACTAGTAATGGCGGGGATCAGCGATTTTTAGCGGGGCTGCAACATTGCAGCAGACAAATATGACCCTAAGTGACACTTTTTGGTGACCAGTGACACCAATGCAGTGATCAGTCCTATAAAAAAAATGCACTGTTACTGTATAAATGGCACTGGCAGGGAAGGGGTTTAGCAGGGTCTCTTGCAAAAATATAATATCAGCATCCATCCCACTGAGCAAAAATAAGACCATGAGCAGATTTTATGCTGGCAACATTAATCGTTGCCACCTTTATCGGAGTGGGAACTGCCATCAGGATGATTGAGGTAGGCGTTTCTTAGTCTGAGCTCCCTCCCCCCTTACTGAAGACCTTGACCTCTTTAGGGAACACTCTACCTCATCCTCCTCCATCTGAGACACAGAATTAGAAGACTCCTCCTCCCCCTCAGATAAGGACCCAAACTTGTTTCCTAGAGGTAGATCATCTACCTCTAAGGATGAAACCGAGGAGGCAGAGGTCAGGGCTACCCTATTCCTCCTTCTGCCTCCTTCTGTAGGCCTCATCTACATCATTAGCAGTGGCAACTTCCCCCTTCTTCCCCTTAGAACCTCCACTAGAGGTCTTACGTTGCCTCAGGGAAGGCCCCTGATGAAGCTGCCACCTCAGATCGGCATGAATCTGCCCCTTTGGCAGCCTCAGACAATCTGGTTGACTTATTTACATTTGGAACACTGGACACCTGAAACACTGGGGAGGATCACACAACAGAAGTGGACACTGACACAGTATGGAGCACTGACTGGGGAGTAGACACAAGAGGGGTCACACCTTCAGATTAGGAAACTGACACCTGGGGAGGCCCCTCAGGACTAGCTGAAACAGCTCCACCAACCCCTTGCTGCCCCCCATGTTCCTCCTCCTCCATCCATCCTCAGCAGTTCTTCCACCACCTCCGGCTGATTATGGAGGGCTTCAGGGTGACCTAACTTGTTACAAACATTACAACAAATACTATTGCAGTCCTTTGCAACATGTCCTGAGTCCTGACAGAGAGAATATTTCTGCACAGAACAAGAGCTTGAAAAATGTCCCTTTTCACCACAGTGATGACACAGCTTTGGCTGTCCTGCATAAAAAGTAATAATCCTGTCACGACCTATAAAGGCAGACAAAGGGAAGTGCTTAACAACATTACCCATGACATGCAGTTTTACTAACACTGTCCATTCCCTTGTCATCTACAACTTTGCTTAAGGGGACTTCTGCATATCTCCCCAACCACACCACCAGATCAGGAATGGACTCATTACGTTCCAGAATGGTGACGTTCTTGTATAATGGCTGGCGAGAGACTACTTTGGGTGACAAATCTGCCCATCTTGGGGACTCCTTCCATCTCTGTTCATACCTCTCCCAAAAGACATCTAATCCTTCTGCCTTGACAAAGGAGAGGTCATACTCATATGACCCAACTGGGCTGATAAGGGCAAAAATCTCCTCTACTTTAAAACCCATTCCCAGAATACGGTTCACCACATGTCTCCTATTTTTTTGTGGGGGGGGGGGGGCTTCTCCAGTCCACCTCAATTGGACCACATTGCAGCATTTAAAGGAGCTACCAGATGGTGTCAGATTGACCTGATCTCCACTCACATCACTCCTAGTGACCGCAGAATAACTGGCCCTACTCAACCTCGAGACAGGTGCAGTCACTGCTGCAGCATAGGAAATAATAGGTATGAAAATATGAGGCTTAACAAAATATAACATATGTAAATGAGTCAGATTTCCAGTCCTTAATGGCATATATAGAAAAATATTCTAGCAAGAAAGCCAGAACAAAAAGAAGGACTAAATGGAAGATCACTGACTAGATAATTATCCAAAAATACAAAATGTATTGATATAACATTAAAATTACATATGGTGGGAGAAATCTTATTGGTTAGAGAACCGGAATAAATTTGTTGCAATGGGTTTTAGACCCGGCCGGGTATCATTAAACCAGCATTGCAACAGACACACATCAACAACAAATAACTAAACATAAACACATATATGGGGCTATCCGGATATCAGATGGCAGGGGAAGGATGTATATTTCAGGAAAATCCCTGTATATATGCACAAGAAAATCAAATATGAATAAAGGGAAATATACAATCCTTCCAGGCTCGTCTGAGGCTCGAGCTGCTGACTAGTTTCGCAAAAATAAATGCATAGCTTCGTCTGGGCCCAGACGAAGACGAAGCTATGCATTTATTTTTGCGAAACTAGTCGGCAGTTCTCCCCAGGCTATCTGGCTGTTACACAGACCTGTGTGTCTGTATGACTCTCGTACGAAGAGACCCGAGCAGCTGAAGAACTCATGAAGATCTGCTGAAAAGCCGAGTATTAATAGCAAGCAACAGTGACCGGCAGGAGTGACCGACATAATATATCACCTGATCCCTGTTTCCACTATATGGACATACGATCTGTGGAAATGCAGTAACATCAGCAATGGTGTCAATCACAGTGATGGTGATCATCAAGATAAGCAGCGTATCTACATCTTCATACGTATTTCAGCTTTTCTGTGTGCTAAACTGCAAAAAATCCCTTGCATGATCGTAAGCAGATTTGGAAGCATCTGACAGGACACACAGATGCGCTAACACTCCTATCGTGGACTTCAGACCTTTTTACAGCAGGACCTGTGATCAACATTATTTAAGAGTGGTAAAGTACCCTATGTGTATCAGTGCTGTTTCTCTCTTATAATACATGAGAGTCCTCTCAATCCGGAAAATATCATGTTTAAATCCTTCACAGAATTCTGGTGATTCTATGAATAGATGTCGGGTCACTCTGCTTCCTAGCCTACAAAGATATTAATGGTTGAAAGTATACACTACGGATATCAATATATTTTTACTGCATAATGGACATATACAGGCAATTTTTTCCTGTCCCCCTTTTTTTGACTGCCGCAAATTAATATATTCATCTCTAACCTTATCTTTACTGTCCTTGGCTTTCACTAATTTCTCAGCAGCTCGAGCCTCAGATGAGCCTGGAAGGATTGTATATTTCCCTTTATTCATATTTGATTTTCTTGTGCATATATACAGGGATTTTCCTGAAATATACATCCTTCCCCGCCATCTGATATCCGGATAGCCCCATATATGTGTTTATGTTTAGTTATTTGTTGTTGATGTGTGTCTGTTGCAATGCTGGTTTAATGATACCCGGCCGGGTCTAAAACCCATTGCAACAAATTTATTCTGGTTCTCTAACCAATAAGATTTCTCCCACCATATTTTGTAATTTTAATGTTATATCAATACATTTTGTATTTTTGGATAATTATCTAGTCAGTGATCTTCCATTTAGTACTTCTTTCAGCATAGGAAATAACCACACTCCTTCTGCACACCCTTCACTTAAACTAGCTTTCTGTACACAGGTGGAGGTCTCAGCCAGGAGATGAGCTTGCTTTCCGCTGCCTTCTACTGCACCATCCATAGGAACTACACCTCCATTACGTTGTATAAGCAAATCATGAACAAAAACCTATTTTTCTGTCACCCGATGTTTCAAAGGTTTTGGGGGGACATCATTATCCTCTTCTTCATCCTCAGATGATCCAGACACGACAACTTGCGACCATCCAAAGGTGATTACATTTCTGAAATTAACTTTAGCATACCTGCTTCCTTCACAGGCTCAGATGGATCATATTGCTCCATAGCCTCCTGTTGCAGTGGCAAGGGCAAAGAACTTCCTTGGCCCGATGACATACTGAGAGTCAAAACACCTGATTGCTGATCACCCGCAGCCTGTGTGCCAGAGCTTTCTCTACTTTCTTCAGGCATACTGAAAATTGTCTCAGAATGCAAAGATTTCAAGCGTGCTGGCCAGAAACACAACCCGAGCCCACAGAAACTTTTTTGCTTTGCACTGACCTTGGCTTCTCGCACTCTGGTGATGCCTGCCCTCCACTGGCCCCTATGGCCCCTCTGCGCATTGCACGGGAGCGATCATTGTTGCCATACTTTTCCTTGAAAGCACCACTGGTTTCTTTCAATGTGGCCACCAGCAGACTCTGCTTTTCCACTTTGGCCTCCAAAGCCATTAACTCAGGCTGCATCTGTCTTCTTTTGGAACTGTGAAGCCGGTCAACTTGCAATTTTATTTTTATGCTTGAAGTCAAACTTCAACTTCGCAGTACCTCTTCCTCCTTAGCGATTCTCACATTCCTAGCACAAACCTTCTTTCTGTAGGTTGCCAGGCTTTCACCTTTAGCTGGGCCATTTCCCAGGTCCTCAAACACTGGTATGGGAGGACCAGTACTCTGTCCATCTGGGCGATTCCTGCATCCACTCTGGGTATGGGAAGTAACAAAGCTCCCTGGATCAGTAGGCCTCACTGGTGCTCAGGAGAGCAGAAGTATTGCAGACACACCCTTTGCAGCTATAACAGCTTCAAGTCTTCTGAGAAGGCTGTCCACAAGGTTTAGGAGTCTGTCTATGGGAATGTTTGACCATTCTTCCAGAAGCGCATTTGTGAGGTCAGGCACTGATGTTGAACGAGAAGGCCTGGTTCACAGTCTCTGCCCTAATTCATCCCAAAGGTGTTCTATCGGGTTGAGGTCATGACTCTGTGCAGGCCAGTCATGTTCCTCCATCCCAAACTCGCTCATCCATGTCTTTTTGGACCTTGCTTTGTGCACTGGTGCGCAGTCATGTTGAAACATGAAAGGGGCCAACCCAAAACTGTTCCCACAATGTTGGGAGCATGAAATTGTCCAATTGGTATGCTGAAGCCTTAAGAGTTCCCAACCCCTGAAAAACAACACCATAACATAATCTCCTCTCCACCAAATGATTTATGTAGTATTTTCAATGCCTGTTTTCTTCTCTTAAATAAAATGAATAAAACCTTATAAAAAAAAAAAAAGATTTTATGTGCAACAACTAGTACTAGTTGTTACAAAGGGATATACTGTATCTTCTTGTGTCTCCATAGGGCTGATTTACTAAAACTGGAGATAGCAAAATCTGGTACAGCTGTGCATGGTAGCCAATCAGCTTCTAACTTCAGCTTGTTCAATTAAGCTTTGACAATAAAACCTGGAAGCTGATTGGTTTCTATGAAGAGCTGCAACAGATTTTGCATGCTCCATATTTAGTAATTCAACCCCACAAGTCCAAGGAAAATGGCCCATATGCCTGCCTAAGATTTTAGGGAGCAGTATCAATGGCTCTGTTAGATCAAGGAAAATATGAATTTTGTAGGCAGACAATTTATATTTAATGCACCCCTCAGTATACCTATGTGCAATTGTGTTCTCTATAATTTTAAGTGCTACAATGACCAGAGCCAAGAGTAATGGGGATCCCTGACGTGTACAATTTCAAATTAATAAATGTTGTAAGAGGGTGTTGTTTACCCTAACTCTTGCATAGGGCTGGCTATACAAAGCCATAACCCAAAATAGAATATTAGGGCCCAACCCCAAGGCAAGCAGGGGTTACTCGAGGGATGTTCAGTCTGCAAAAGCTTTTTCTTTCTCTGCGTACAGGAGGAGGCTATGAGGATGGTTCAGCAGGGAACTCAACCATTAATCCAGGTGCAGGGCTCTTAAAGAATTATCTCTAGCTTTTCTAAACCATGCTTAATCAGGGTGCACTATGTTTGGTAACTGGTGTTTTAACCTGTCCACTCTAATTTTGGAAATTATTTTAATATCTACATTTAAATGGGATAATGAGCTGAAGTTGGCTGGCTGAACTGATAGCAATCAAAACAAAGAGCTTCTGAGGCAAGACAGCAATTGTTGGTCAATGAGTTTAAGTATCTGTGAGGTAGTAATAAGTGCATACCTTTTTGGTAATACAATTTGTTGTAGCCACTGTTTTACTGCGGCAGGTTGGCTCGGCTGGGTGAAATCACGTTATATAACATCACTTCGCCCTGTGGCCACTAGGGGTGGGTGCGCCCCCATCTCACCCCCGGTGCCTATGCGAGTGCCTGGCAGGCGCGATGACTGCTGGGCACCCGCGATCGCTCATGACAGAGCGAGAAACGAGAGCTGTGTGTGTAAACACACAGCTCCCGGTTCTTTCAGGGGGAGAAATGACTGATTGTATGTTCATACAAAGTATGAACAGCGATCTGTCATTTCCCCTAGTCAGTCCCATCCCCCCTTCAGTTAGAACACACACATAATTAACCCCTTGATCGCCCCTAGTGTTAACACATTCACTGCCAGTGACATTTTTACAGTAATCAGTGCATTTTTATAGCACTGATCACTGTAAAAATGGCAATGGTCTCAAAAATGTATCAAAAGTGTCCTATAAGTCCGTCATAATGTTGCAGTTCCAATAAAAATCAGATCACCACCATTACCAGTAAAAAAAAAAAAATTACCGTATTTATCGGCCTATTGCGTGCACCCGCGTATAGCGCGCACCCCTGATCTGGACGTGAAATTCCTGATTTTTTTTTTATTACTTACAGTTTTGGTGTCTTGCCCGGCGTCCATCAGCGGCCTTGTCCGGTCCGGCGTCCATCTGCGGCCTTCGTGGTGTCCTCCCCGATTGTCCCGCGCTGTCTCTGAGCCGATCCCCGCTTCCGGCGCTGTGTTTGAACACTGCCGCACCGCCGACATATACCGAGTGCAGTACACTCGGGCATGCTCGGCCACGCTCGGCTCCTCTCGGCTTCTCTCGCATAACCGCGAGGGGAGCCGGGCATGGCCGAGTGTACCCGAGTGTACTGCGCTCGGTATATGTTGGCAGCCACGTTCAAACACAGCGCGAGAAGCGAGTATCAGCGTATATCGCGCACCCATGATTTTGCCCTGATTTTAAGGGCAAAAAAGTGTGCGGTAAACACCGATAAATACGGTATAAAAAAATACAATAAAACTATCCCCTATTTTGAAGACGCTATAATTTTTGTGCAAACCAAACAATATATGCTTATTGTGATTTTTTTTACCAAAAATATGTAGAAGAATACATATCGGCCTAAACTGAGGAAAAAAACATTTTTTTTTGAAAATCATTTTGGGATATTTATTATAGAAAAAAGTAAAATATATGGGGGTTAATTACGAAAGTCAAATCTACTTTGCACTACAAGTGAAAACTTCACGTGCAAAGTGCACTTGGAAGTGCAGTCATTGTAGATCTGAGGGGGACACGCAAGGAAAATAAAAATCAGCATTTTAGCTTGCACATGATTGGATGATAAAATCAGCAGAGCTTCCCCTCATTTCAAATCTCCCCTCGGATTTACAGTGACTGCACTTCAAAGTGCACTTTCAGTGCAATTTCAAGTGCACTTTGCATTTGTAGTGCAAAGTGGATTTGCCTTTCGTAAATAACCCCCATTGTGTTTTTTTTTCAAAAGTGTTGCTGTTCTTTAGTTTATAGAGCAAAAAAAAAAAACGCAGAGGTGAACAAATACCACCAAAAGAAAGCTCTATTTGTGGGGGAAAAGGACGCAAATTTTGTTTGGGAGCCACATCGCACGGCCGCACAATTGTCAGTTAAAATGACGCAGTGCCAAATTGTAAAAAGTGCTCTGGTCAGAAAGGGGGTAAATCCTTCCGGGGCTGAAGCTGTTAAATGTAAGGACTTATTCTTGCTGGTAGTTAGAATCTTTAATACTTGCAAACAAAATTAAGTTTTCCTATTTGGAATAATAAGCTGTCAGGTAAGTAAAACAGCAATATCAGACCCGTATTAAATGTTACAAAGAATATAACAGAATATGTAAAAAGGAAATCAAGGATGCAAAAATTCAAAACGAACGACAGATTGCAAAAGATAGTAGGACAAACCCCAAGAAATTCTTCAAATATATTAATAGTAAAAGGGTCAGGTCTAAGCATGTAGGCCCTTTACAAAATAATCTAGAGTGGGTGACTGGGGACAAAGAGAAGGCTAATTTATTAAATACTTTCTTCAGCTCTGTGTATACAAAGGAGCATGGGGGAGCTCATGTCCATAATGGGGGTGGTAGTGACAAGGCCCCAAATGATTCACAATGGCTCAAAAGTGATATGGTCCAGAAATATTTAGACAGAATAAAGGTGAATAAAGCACCTGGGCCCGATGGCATCCTTCCACGGATCCTAAAAGAATTGAGCTCTGTCATTTCAAAGCCACTGTATCTAATATTTAGGGACTCATTAATGACAGGAATAGTACCACTGGATTGGTGCAGGGCCAATGTGGTGCCCATATTTAAAAAGGGAACAAAGTCGTTACCAAGTAACTATAGACCTGTTAGTTTAAAGCGGTTGTAAACCCGCATATACACTTTTTTTTTTACACCTGCAAGGCAAAAGCCATAATGAGCTAGTATGCACCGCATATTAGCTCATTATGAAATACTTACCTCGGAACGAGGTATAGGGAACTTACCTGGTCCACGCCGAGCGAGATGTCATCTTGACTTGGCGTGTCTTCCGGGTATCGCCGCTCCAGTGCTGTGATTGGCTGGAGCGGCGATGTCGTCACTCCCGCACATGCGCGCTGGAGATTTCATTCCGGCAAGGGCTGGCGGCGGCCGGCCCTTCAGCCGAGGATCCCCCCTGCGCATGCGCCGCTGCAATCGGCGGTGCATTGCGAGGGGAATATCTCCTAAACCGTACAGGTTTAGGAGATATTCTTTATACCTACAGGTAAGCCTTAGTATAGGCTTACCTGTAGGTAAAAGTGAAAAAGTGGGGTTTACAACCACTTTAACTTCTATAGCTGGGAAGATACTGGAGAGATTAAAGCGGAGTTCCACCCTATTTTACAACTTTTTTGCATTGTATTTTACACTGCCCCCTTAAATCTAATTGGCATGTTTTTTTTGTTTTTTTTTTAAAACTCACGGTTTTATTCCTGTAAGTTTATTTCCCAGTTGCGGCGGAATGGCCTCCCCGCCGCATCCAGCGCTGCTATGCCTCCTGGGAGATGTGTGTCATCAATCCCAGGAGGCTGGGCTGAACGATCGCCGCCGTAGTTGAAAATCTCGGGGGGAGGGAGGGAGGTCAGTGCCGCCCATAGAGGTGGTGTCCTCTTCCTCTTGTCCCTCTACAACTCCTCCCACCACCCCCCTCCTCCCGCCCACCATCTGTCTCCAGTGAGCGGAGATACAGATCATCAGGCAGACAGTCAGAGCGGATCTCTGGGTGATAGATCTGTATCTGTGAACACCGCTCGTAGTACAACCTCGCCTCCCTGTACATTGAAACAGTGTGCTCTGCACTGTCTGTCACAATTCTGGTGCAGGGAGGTGAGGCTGTACCACGAGCTGTGTTCACACATACAGATCTATCCAGGGCCGATCCTGGGTGCTAAAGTGGCAGACTGCTCTCCTTCCTGCTTCTTCAGAGCCGGTCCTAGCATAAGGCAGCTGCTGGGGCGCGAAGAGGGCACTGAAGAAAAGTTATACTGCACTTCCCTGCTCCCCCTGCATCTCTGGGTCGGCTGGCATCTCTAACTATACAGGGAGGGGGGTGATCGGCAGCTCTGTGACGTCCCTCCAGCCAGCACAGTTCACTTCCCGGGTGTCAGTGTATACAATGGAGAGGGAAGGAGCCTCTGACCCAAGCAGACACCAGATTCAGTGCACAAGTTTGTCCCTCTGCAAACTTGTTGATACATGCTGGGGTCAGAGGCTCCTCCCCTCTCCATTGTATACACTGACACCTGGGAAGTGAACTGTGCTGGCTGGAGGGACATGCTGCATATATCACAAGGAATCATGTACAAGGACTGCTGTTTAGACTTCTCATGCAAGGTAAGCCTGACACTTGCCCCCCACCTGTGACACTCTCCCCCCCACCTGTGACTCTCTCCCCCCACCTGTGACACTCTCCCCCCCACCTGTGACTCTCTCCCCCCCCACCTGTGACACTCTCCCCCCCACCTGTGACACTCTCCCCCCCACCTGTGACTCTCTCCCCCCCACCTGTGACACTCTCCCCCCCACCCGTGACACTCTCCCCCCCCACCTGTGACACTCTCCCCCCCACCCATGACACTCTCCCCCCCACCCATGACACTCTCCCCCCCCCACCCGTGACACTCTCCCCCCACCTGTGACATTCTCCCCCCCACCTGTGACCCTCCCCCCCACCTGTGACACTCCCCCCCCACCCGTGACACTCTCCCCCCACCTGTGACACTCTCCCCCCCACCCGTGACTCTCTCCCCCCACCTGTGACACTCTCCCCCCCACCTATGTCTCTCCCCCCCCCCCACCTGTGACTCTCTCCCCCCCACCTGTGACACTCTCCCCCCCACCTGTGACTCTCTCCACCCCACCTGTGACACTCCCCCCCCACATGTGACACTCTCCCCACCTGTGACACTGGCCCTCCCCCACCTGTGACACTCCCCCCCCACCTTTGACACTCTCCCCACCTGTGACACTGGCCTTCCCCCACCTGTGACACTGGCCTTCCCCCACCTGTGACACTCTCCCCCCCATCTGTGACACTCTCCCCCCCACCTGTGACACTCCCCCCCCCACCTGTGACACTCTCTCCCCCACCTGTGACACTGGCCTTCCCCCACCTGTGACACTCTCCCCCCCACCTGTGACACTCTCCCCCCCACCTGTGACACTGGCTGTAAAGACGCATCTGTACTACTGACACCGGGGCTGATGCGGGTTGCTGGGGCCGATGCGGGGTGCCGGGGCCGATGCAGTGTGCTGTGCCGGGGCCGATGCGGGGTGCCGGGGGCGATGCATGGTGCTGGGGCCGATGTGGGGTGCCGGGGCCGATGTAGTGTGCTGTGCCAGGGCCGATGCAGTGTGCTGTGCCAGGGCCGATGCGGGGTGCCGGGGGGCAATGCGGGTTGCTGTCCCGGGGGCCGATGCGGGGTGGGGTTCCGGGGCCGATGCGGGGTGTCGGGGACCGATGCGTGGTGCTGGGGCCGATGCAGGGTGCCGGGGCCGATGCAGTGTGCTGTGCCAGGGCCGATGCGGGGTGCCGGGGGCCGATGCGGGGTACCGGGGGCTGATGCGGGGTGCCGGGGCTGATGCAGCACAGCACAGGGATAGTGGGAACCCCTCATAATGGGCACAGCAGGAGTACAGCCACAGGAAGTCAGTGCAGGGATGGTGGGAATCCCTCATGAAGGGTTCCCACCATCCCTGTTCTGTGCAGACTTCCTGTGGCTGTACTCCTGCTGTGCCCATTATGAGCGTACGAGTCCGAATTGAGTTTCGGGCACAAAATACGAAATAACGGCTAATCCGAAACGAAACTAAACAAAATGAATTTATTGACAGTGCACATGTCTAGTATATGTATACACACCACATATATAACAAGAGAGATATGTATAATCTTTTTATGTAGATATATCTGCACAGGAACAAATTATTTAGTATATTTACTGGTTCCTGGAAGGAGGAGGGGAGGATAGGTTTGCATAGATAAGGGGCGGCAACTTCCTCTGACACTCCTGTTGCTATTGAAACCTGATCTGAAACCTATTACACTGCTGCTGAAATCCAGGAAGTCATACAGTCTGGCTTCATAATGCCCACACTTAAGATGGCCCCAGTCAATTTCTATTTTATAAAGTGTCTAAATGCTGTAACAACCTAACAAAACGGACATTAGTTTACAGACTAACTTTACTAGAATACATTAAGCTTGTGTATTACAGGGGTATTTATATTTAAAAAGTGAAATTGTGGCCGGAACTCCGCTTTAACCAGTTCCCGACCCCCGCATGTACATATACGTCCACAATATGGCACGTACAGGCACATGGGCGTACAGGTACGTCCTCGCCTATTAGCGGGTGGGGGGTCCGATCGGGACCCCCCCCCGCTACATGCGGAGGTCGGGTCCGCTCGGGGAGCGATCCGGGACCACGGCGCGGCTATTTGTTTATAGCCGCTCCGTCGCGATCGCTCCCCGGAGCTGAAGAACGGAGAGAGCCGTGTGTAAACACGGCTTCCCCGTGCTTCACTGTGTCGGCGCATCGATCGCGTCATTCCCTTTATAGGGAAGACACGATCGATGACGTCATTCCTACAGCCACACCCCCCAACAGTTGTAAACACATACTAGGTGCACCCTAACTCCTACAGCGCCCCCTGTGGTTAACTCCCAAACTGCAACTGTCATTTTCACAATAAAGAATGCAATTTAAATGCATTTTTTGCTGTGAAAATGACAATGGTCCCAAAAATGTGTCAAAATTGTCCGAAGTGTCCGCCATAATGTCGCAGTCACGAAAAAAATCGCTGATCGCCGCCATTAGTAGTAAAAAAAAAAAAATTAATAAAAATGCAATAAAACTATCCCCTATTTTGTAAACGCTATAAATTTTGCGCAAACCAATCGATAAACGCTTATTGCGATTTTTTTTACTAAAAATAGGTAGAAGAATACGTATCGGCCTAAACTGAGGAAAAAAAATGTTTTTATATATGTTTTTGGGGGATATTTATTACAGCAAAAAGTAAAAAATATTGCATTTTTTTCAAAATTGTCGCTCTATTTTTGTTTATAGCGCAAAAAATAAAAACCGCAGAGGTGATCAAATACCACCAAAAGAAAGCTCTATTTGTGGGGAAAAAAGGACGCCAATTTTGTTTGGGAGCCACGTCGCACGACCGCGCAATTGTCTGTTAAAGCGACACAGTCCCGAACTGTAAAAACCCCTTGGGTCTTTAGGCAGCAATATGGTCCGGGGCTTAAGTGGTTAATAAAAGACCACATAGATGAGTTCTTCCTGAAAAAAAATAAAAATATTTAAGCAACAGACAGCATGGATTCATGAAAGACAGAAGTTGTCAGACAAACCTGATTTATTTTTATGAAGAGGTAAGTAAAACCTTGGACAGAGGTGTGGCGGTGGACGTGGTATACTTGGATTTTGCAAAAGTGTTCGATACAGTTCCCCACACACGGCTCATGTGTAAGGTAAGGTCTGCAGGATTGGAAATATCAGTTTGTAAATGGATAGAAAACTGGCCAAAAGACAGAATTCAGAGAACCGTGGTTAATGATTCTTACTCTGAATGGTGTAAGGTTATCAGTGGTGTACCCCAAGGTTCAGTGCTGGGACCCTTACTTTTTAATATCTTTATAAATTATATTGGGTCTGAGATCAAAAGTAAAATTTCTGTCTTTGCAGATGACACCAAGCTATGCAGTGGAATAACGTCCTTACAGGATGTCGCCAATTTACAAGCCGACCTCAATGCTCTGTCTAATTGGGCGACTAAGTGGCAGATGAGGTTTAATGTTGATAAATGTAAAGTTATGCACTTGGGGGCTAAGAATATGCATGCATCATACATACTAGGGGGGAGTACAACTGGAGTGATCCATAGTGGAGAAGGAACTAGGGGTTTTAGTTGATCATAAGCTTAATAATGGCATGCAATGCCAAGCTGTGGTTTCCAAAGCGAACAAAGTCCTTTCTTGTATTAAGAGAGTTATGGACTCCAGAGAGAGAGATATAATGTTGCCCCTGTACAAATCATTAGTAAGACCTCATCTGGAATATGCAGTTCAGTTTTGAGCCCCAGTTCTCAAGAAGGATATTGGAGAACTGGAGAAAGTGCAGAGAAGGGCAACCAAACTAATAGGAGGCATGGAGGAGCTCAGCTATGAGAAAAGATTAGAGGGACTGAATTTATTCTCTCTTGAGAAGAGATGGGGGAAATGATCAACATGTATAAATATATAAACGGTCCATATAGTGAACTTGGTGTTGAGTTATTCACTTTACGGTCAACACAGAGGACAAGGGGGCACTCTTTACGTCTAGAGGAAAAGAGATTTCACCTCCAAATACGGAAAGGTTTATTCACAGTAAGAGCTGTGAAAATGTGGAATAGACTCCCTGCAGAGGTGGTTCTGTCCAGCTCAGTAAAGTGTTTTAAGAAAGGCATGGATACTTTCCTAAATGTACATAATATAACTGGGTACTGACATTTATAGGTAAAGTTCATCCGGGGGGATATCCAATTGCCTCTCGGGAGGAACAGGAAGGAATTTTTTCCCCTGCTGTAGCAAATTGGATCATGCTTTGCTGGGGTTTTTTGCCTTTCTCTGGATCAACTGTGGGTATAGAATTGGGTATATGTGATTGTACGATACTATTATTATTTTATTTATTATGGTTGAACTGGATGGACTTGTGTCTTTTTGTAACTATGTATCAATCATACAGTTTGTAGTGTACACAGATTTGCAAAACATGGGATTAAGGAATATTCCTGAACTTTGTTTTATCTCATGGTTACTGTGAAATTGTGAGACTGCTAAGGATGGGCCGAACAACCCCCTGTTCGGTTCGCACCAGAATTTGACGAACAGGCAAAAAATTTGTTCGAACACACAAATACTGTTAAAGTCTATGGGAGGCGAACATGAAAAATTTAAAAGTGCTAGTTTTAAAGGCGTATATGCATGGTATTGTCATAAAAAGTGTTTGGGGACCCGGGTCCTGCCCCAGGGGACATGTATCAATGCAAAAAAAGTTTTAAAAACTGCATTTTTTTCGGGAGCAGTGATTTTAATAATGCTTAAAGTGAAAGTGAAAGTGAAATATTCCTTTAAATTTCATACCTGGGGGGTGTCTATAGTATGCCTGTAAAGTGGCAAATTTTTCCCGTGTTTAGAACAGTGCCTGCACAAAATGACATTTCTAAAGGAAAAAAAGTAATTTAAAACTACTTTCGACTATAATGAATTGTCGGGTCCCGGCAATACAGATAATAGTCATTGAAAAAAACGGCATAGGTTCTCCCCCCAGTCAATTACCAGGCCCTTTGGGTCTGGTATGAATATTAATGGTAACCCCAAACCAAAATAAAAGACCCTTCAGGTCTGGCATGGATATTAAGGGGAACCCTGCGCCAATTTTTCTTTTTTGGCATAGGGGTCCCTGTCAAAATCCATACCAGACCCTTCAATGTCAACATGGATCTGGTGGTCCCCTTTGTTAAAGAGGGCTTCCAGATTCCGATAAGCCCCCCTCCTGCAGACCCCTACAACCACCGGGCAAGGGTTGTGTGGATGAGGCCCTTGTCCACATCAACATGGGGACATCCTCCCTATGTTGAGGGCATGTGGCCTGGTATGGTTCAGGATGGGGCACTCTCTCATCCCCCCCTCTTTTCCTGTGGCCTGCCAGGTTGCGTGCTCGGATAAGGGTCTGGTATGGATTTTTGGGGACCCCCACGCCATTTTTTTTATTTTGGCGTGGGGTTCCCCTTAAAATCCATGCCAGACCAGAAAAAATAGCTACTTTATAGGCATACTATAGACACCCTATAGTACTATAGTACTATAGTACTATACTATAGACACCCCCCAGGTATGAGATTTAAAGGAATATTTCACTTTTATTGTTTCACTTTAAGCATAAATCACTGCTCCCGAAAAAACGTTTATTTTTATTTTTTAAATTGCATTGATACATGTCCCCTGGGGCAGGACCCAGGTCCCAAAACACTTTTTCTGACAATACCATGCATACAAGCCTTTAAAATTAGCACTTTTGATTTTTCATGTTAGTGACCCATAGACTTTACCGGGGTTCGAATTTTCCCCAAACTCAGCATATTGTTCGGTGTTCGATAGAACACCCGAACAACCAAAGTTTTGCCGAAGCGTTCGCCCATCCCTAGTGCATCAATGTAAATATTGCAGAATATACAGCCTCATGCTACATAACTAAGCTCAATTTCATGCTGAATAAACTAAATTTTTAAATAACTAAATATTAATGTATCTTAAACAGAAAACTATATTTAGATAGATTTTTTCTCCAAAAGCATGTTATTAAAATAAACTTGATTAAAAATAAAAATAAATCTTATTCTAATAAAACAAATCAGATTTTAATCAAAATACTTTTTTTTTATCCATCCTGATGTCTTGTTGACCTTTGAGTAAAGACTGTAATCCAACTGAGAAGCATTGTTGGGCCTCTAGCAGTCAATAATGTGAAGACATTAGATCAATTTTATACATCGCCAAATGGCTCAAAAAGGATTTTACACATTGAAGTGTCAAGTTTCTTGTCCAAGCTAACACTAAAATCTTCTCTGATTGAGACTCCAGGAGAGAAAAAGGATAGTTTTTTTGTATAGCTATAGCCTATTCTCTGACTTGGAGAAGTGCCCAAAAACCATGGGTTATAAATAGAGATGGGCCAAACACCTTCTGGTTCGGTTTACGCCAGGACTCTCGAACAGCACAAAAGTTTGAACCCGAACCGCAAACCCTATTAAAGTCTTTGGGACTGTGGGTCCTATTTGTCTGCCTGTAAAGTGGCGTATATGTACCATGTATGGAACCTGCTGCAGCAAAACTGACACTCATAAAGAAAACAAAAATGACTTTTAACCTCCCTGGCGGTATGATTCTGTCTGGAATTTTGTACCAAAAGCGGTACAATTTTTTGCATGGAAATTTGGTGATATGTATTATAGGCCTGCAATTCTTAGTAATTACTTACTTAAACCTGAACAAAACAAGACTCTAGTAGACATTCCAGATGTGATAAATTTGAAACACAAACACATGAATTATAATCTAATCAATAATATAATTTCATTCAATAATGCAATGAAAAATAATGAAATTTGTCAAACAAAGAAATTCAATACACATCCTGAGTGTGAAACAGTTTGAAGCATGGAACTAGACAAAGTCTGATGTCGCAATCAGGACAATAGTACCTTGTTTCTTTTCAGACTTTTTTTCCATTGCCATCTCTCTTGGAACAGCAAACGACGCACATCCTGGTAGGCGCTAAATTTCTTGCGGTTGGCGGTACGAAGTCTACAAAATGACGACCTGTCAGGCGTTCTGGGTTGACAACGTCAACAGCGCATCGTCCGGGTCTGTTAGCAGATACTGATGGCGTCTGGTGGTTGACAAAAATCTGCTCAGCCACCTTCTAGATAAAGTCAGAATGAACAAGAGGTATGTTCGTGTTTGCTTTTTAAAGGATATAGGCGTTCCAAAGGCATTGTTCAAGGAGATGCCTGAAAATCTTTTTTTAATACTTTTTCTGTTGTTTCCGCATTGCCGGGTAAAATGTTATTGCCTGATCGGCTCGGTCGACACCTCCCATCATGTGATTATAGTCGATCACGACTTGCGGCTTCAGCACATCTTTTCCGCGTTTTGTGCGGACCATGGCAGTGGAGGTGCTGTGCACGGTGCTCATGAGACACACGTCCTTTTTGTCTCGCCATCACATTGCCATAATTTTACCCTTTTGAAAGGCAACCATCTCTCCTTTTTTTTTTTTTTTCTTGCCAAACATTGATGGCATGTCTGCAGTGCTGGTGTCTAAAAGGCCAGGATGTATGTGATTCAGCCCAGCTTCGGTAGCCACACACAGTAAATGTACTGTGGGCAGTCCACAATCGGTTAAGCATTGACAGTGAGTGTAAAATGTCCTCCTGCTGCATTTTTTAAGTTTCTCTTCTGTGTCCCAATTTCTTATTTAAGGCTGTCTATATCTGGTTTATAGATACTTTCCACTTTAGAAACCGGGACTTTTAAATTTGCAGGGATCTTATATGTGCTCTCATATCCAGTGTTGTAAGTAACGGCGTTAAAATAAACGTCGTTACCTAACGATGCCCCTTTTGAGGGTAACGAGTAATCTACCAGATTACTCTTCTCCTCGCGGTAACGCCGTTCCCATTACTGGGCGGCGTTACCGCAATTACATGTACCAGCGGCCGGCTCTAGCATGCCAGGTTCCCTTTCCACGCCCAGCCCCGCCCGCCCCTCCCACTGGATTCTCCTTCGCATCACGTTTCAGCTGTGCTGCTCCCTCTTCTCTTCCGGGCTGTAGCGGTTGTACTCAGGGACTATTTGTTGTCGGCTCCTCTCTGCCTCCTCAGGATTACCGTGCGGCCACCAGTGACCTTCTAACGAGGTGAGACCGTGCTTAATGGGGGAGGGAAGGGGGGACCTTATCCGAGTCCCGGGAAAGTTTATGAGTGGAGCGGGAGGTGTCGGACCTGCACTGTATATATAGGTGAGCTGGCTGGATCCTGCACCGTACACAGCGAGGGAGGGAGGACGGTGAGGGAGCACAGTGCACTGTTCGGTGGGGGGAATGCTGCAGGGTGTGTTCCCCCGGACACTTCCCACTCCGTCTGCGTGCCCCTTCCTTGTCTGACTGACCTCTTCCTCTCCCCCTCTATGTACCATGTGTACATTCTCTGCTCTGCTCTCTGGGCGCCACAGTGTGGGATTGGGATGATGTCAGTGTGTCCCAATGTGGGATTGGGATAATGTCAGTGTGTCCCAATGTGGGATTGGGATGATGTCAGTGTGTCACAATGTGGGATTGGGATGATGTCAGTGTGTTACAATGTTGGATTGGGATGATGTCCGTGTGTTACAATGTGGGATTGGGATGATGTCCGTGTGTTACAATGTGGGATTGGGATGATGTCAGTGTGTTACAATGTGGGATTAGGGTGATGTCAGTGTGTTACAATGTGGGATTGGGATGTCCGTGTGTTACAATGTGGGATTGGGATGGCCGTGTGTTACAATGTGGGATTGGGATGGCTGTGTGTTACAATGTGGGATTGGGATGGCTGTGTGTTACAATGTGGGATTGGGATGGCAGTGTGTTGCAATGTGGGATTGGGATGGCAGTGTGTTTCAATGTGGGATGGCAGTGTGTGTGTGTGTTACAATGTGTTATACGCCGGCAAAAAAAAAGTCAGTTACTTTGCTGAGTAACTAATTACTTTGCCAATGAAGTAACTGAGTCACTAACTCAATTACTTTTTCGGACAAGTAATTTGTAACTATAACAAATTACTTTTTTAAAGGAAGATGAGCAACACTGCTCATATCCTAGTCCTGATCAATATCCTCCAGCTCAGAGGCTAGGGAGTGTGAGCTCAGGGATGCAGAGAGTTTGCTGAAGCTCCTGTCTCCTATCTTATCCCTTGGAACAGTTATTGACTGCAGGAGGAGGTCTCTTGCTTTGTGCTTTCTGCAGCTGCCATATGAGTTTTAGGCAGGGAATTTTTCTGTTTCTCCAGAACTTGCAGTTTCATGCAGCCTAGAGGGACCTTTCCTCTTGCCTGGCATCGCTGTGTTGGGGTGTCAACCTCACTTTTAACCCCTGTTTAAGCTGGGAGAGCCAGAACTGAAGGGCTACACATCAGCTCTCCCACATGGCCAAGATTTCCCCCAGATCTGGTAAAACATTTTAAGGGGAACCCATGCAAGAAATGGTGGGAGTCCCCCAAATGCCATACTGGATCTGGTATGTATTTTAGGGAAAATTTCACACACAATTTAAGAAAAAAATTGTGGAGTCCCCCAAAACCCACACCAAAGTGTGGATGGGGGTTGCCTTTCCAATTGGAACCTCCCTGGCAAAGCATGGTAGAACAGATTCATGTCAATCATGATGAATCAAACCCACCAACCCCCCAAAAGAAAGAAAAATAGTTAACACAATGGGGTTGATTTACTAAAATTAGAGTATGCAAAATTTGGACCAGCTGCGCATGGTAGCCAATCAGCTTCTAACTTAAAGCGGTGGTTCCCCCTAAAACACATTTCTAACAATAGATTCGTAAGACCCGTTACACTGCGGGTAGGCTGGCTTTTTTTTTTTTTTTCGTACATACCGAGATCTCGGCGTCTCGTCCCTTGGCGGTGGGCGTTCCTATTTGATTGACGTTCCTCGGACGGGCGCATACGTGACGTCACGACTTTCCGACAGAAGCCGAACGTCATTGCGCAGGCGCCGTATAGAGTCGGCTCTATACGGCACCTGCGCAGCGACGTTCGACTTCTTTCGGAAAGTCGTGACGTCACGTATGCGCCCGTCCGAGGAACGTCAATCAAATAGGAACGCCCACTGACAAGGGACGAAACGCCGAGATCTCGGTATGTACTAAAAAAAAAAAAAAAAAAAGCCAGCCTACCCGCAGTGTAACGGGTCTTACGAATCTATTGTTAGAAATGTGTTTTAGGGGGAACCACCCCTTTAAGCTTGTTTAATTAAGTTTTGACAAAAAATCAAGTAAAATCAACCCAATGTCTCACTGTGTACGTCCATTGCTGTCCACCAATGCAGAATCATGTCAATCACAATGAATTATGCCCACAGACCACTTAAAGAAAAATAAATGATCCTCCCCTGACAACTATGTGCCTGTGAATGACAACTCCAGTCAATGACAGCTAAGTATATAGAAAGAGGAATGGTCTCCTGGGCGTCAGCTTTGATTAAATATTAACATGTCCATATTTGGTCAATGATGACACCGATAGACCCTGCCCCTTTGTTTATACTTACCTGTTATCCACCAGAGTTTTCATTTATGTGCAAGCATTTCTCTTGTACAGTACATCATGGGGCTATTTTTTTTTTAATTAAAGAGCTAGGAAAGACTTCCGGTTCCGGCGCCGCATGTAGGGGAAGCTAACTCCGGAGGCTCCGTGTACACCGCCCTGATATTCAGCATACAAAGCCCCGGCGTTGTCCCGGATCGCGGCACCTTGTGTCCCTACACACTGTGCGGACTACCGTGCATGGAACGGTACCTAACTCAAGCCCGAACTCAAGGTCCTCCGGGATCAAAGACCTACCGGGACACTTGGATATAGGTGATATTGTTCGTGGATACAGTCTTACTAGAGCTATCACTCAATGCGAGTCTTGGAGAGAAACCCAATTCAAGATCATGCACAGGGCCTACTATCCATTTTCTGCATCACGCTCGCATGACATAGGCCCAGCATGCCCTTGGTGTCTGATCAATAAACAAACTCTATTACATCGGCTTTGGACTTGTCCTCCCATTGTTGTCTTCTGGACAGCGGTCACACGCTTCATAACCAGTGTGACGCATTTCTCACTGGAAACAGAACCTAAGCTTCTATTGTTTGGATGCCCTCCTCACACTGAGCCTTACTCATCTGCTTATAACCTGCTCCCTCGAAGCACTCGTCACTGGATACTTCTTGCTTTACTTATGGCTCGTAGGACTATTCTACAACACTGGATTACGTCCGCTCCCCCATCCCTACCAGCTACAATAAAGGGTCTGAAATCCCTGCTATACAAGGAAAACCTTGATTTGCTCTCTGCCTCCCCACAATCTAAGACCAAGTTTGAACAGAAATGTTTAGCCTTCATCAAGTTTAGCCTGTCCACCTCTGAACAACGATCTTTGTTATCCAACTCCTTCATCTTCCTTGACTCTGACCACACGGGAGGATCTTTCCCAAATGCCTGACTCAATGTTAGTAGTAATTCCCACCCCCATCCATCCTGAAACCTCATCCTGAATCTCTGAATCTTTGAATCCCTTTAGCATGGTGATCTGTTTTCGTATAGATTGTGTCATTGGTTTGGTTATATTATACTGTGTATACACAATTTTCGGTCAATGTATTTTCCATCCCCCTCATCATCTCTCATTTATCATTTATTTCTTGTCACGCCTATTCTCCTCATCTTCTTTCTTTCTTCTCCTCTCTCTTTCCCTCTTTTTCTCATATTATTATTGGCACTCAGCTCTTTACAGGTGACACGTTAATATGTTGGAATGCTTAGACATATACTTTAGTTTGGATTTGTGATGTAATGTCTTTGTCACATTTACCATGATCATCCTGTACCTGTTTCTTTAATGTACGAATGTAATAAAATATTTTGGAAAAAAAAAATATCATTAAAAGAGCTAGGAAGCTATCAAATATAGACAAGCCCTAACTATATATGATGTTTGGTTCTTGCCAAACTGGTTCTTGTCAAACAAGCAAAGTACAGTACAGTATATTCGATTCCCAAAGTAACAACATGCATTTGATATTAATGAAAAGTTTGTTGCTCAATGTTTTGTGTTAGATTTGGAAAATGTAGATTAAAAAGTCAAAATCCCCAACCACAGCTTATACTCGTATTTACACATAACAAACAGCTGGTATCCAGTATGTGTAGTTCACATATACATTCAATATAAATAATTAATAAATGTACAATTTTTTTCAGTGTGTCAAAAGAAACAGCAAGGCATACTTCCATATAAAATAATATTTTTTTTCATTTTAATCCACTGCATCATCAATAGGGATGAGCCGAACGCCCCCATGTTCGGTTCGCACCAGAACCTTCGAACGGACCGACCGTTGGCTCGAACATTTAGAACCCCATTGACGTCTATGGGACTCGAACGTTCAAATTCAAAAGTGCTAATTTTAAAGCCTAATATGCAAGTTATTGTCGTAAAACATCTTTGAGAACCCGGGTCTTGCCCCAGGGAATATGTATTAATGGAAAAAAAAGTTTAAAAATGGTTGTTTTTTTTTGGAGCAGTGATTTTAATGATGCTTAAAGTGAAAAAAAATAAATTAAAAATTCCTTTAAATATCGTACCTGCTGGGTGTCTATAGTATGCCTGTGAAGTGGCACGTGTTTAGAACTGTCCCTGCACAAAATGAGATTACTATAAGAAAAAATTAATTTAAAACTGCTTGCGGCTTTAATGTAATGTCTGGTCCCTGCAATATGGATGAAAATCATTGAGAAAAATAGCACAGACACAGACAGTACACACACCACGTAGCTTTAGGTGCACACTGCAGAGGACACGGCAGTACACACACCACATAGCTTTAGTTGCACATTGCAGAGGACACAGGCAGTACACACCACGTATCTTTAGGTGCACACTGCAGATGACACAGGCAGTACACACCACGTACCTTTAGGTGCACACTGCAGAGGACACAGACAGTACATACCACGTAGCTTTAGGTTCACACTGCAGAGGACACGGGCAGTACACTCACCACGTAGCTTCTTTCACACTTATATGACTTGTCTCATGATTTTGGACTGCAAAATCGTATGACAAGTCATTCTCCATTATTTTCAATGACTACCATTCATACTGGCACGGCTTTAAGTTGTGCCTACTTCAGAGTAGTCCTTGCACTACTTTGGTCCGATTTTGATGCCACTTACACAGGCATTCATTGAAATCGCGGCCGCAAATCGCGGCCACGAAATTGCGATAAAATCGCGCAACTTTGAAGTCGTACAGGTGTGAAAGGGGGTTTAGGTGCACACTGCAGAGGACACAGGCAGTATACACCATGTAGCTTAAGGTGCACACAGCAGAGGACACAGGCAGTACACACACCATGTAGCTTTAGGTGCACACTGCAGAGGACACAGGCAGTACACACCACGTAGCTTTAGGTGCACCCTGCAGAGGACACAGGCAGTACACCACGTTAGAATACTGCAGCTAGCACAATCACCTGCCTGCCAGTAAATTAGGAAGTGCAGATCTAGCTAAACTATACAGTGTATAAATATATATATACAACACCTGGGATGCATATATATCCTCTACACACTGTAACTTTAACTGACTAGCCTGCCTGCTCTATCTACCCATTAAAAATGACACTCTCTCTCTGTCTTCTCTCTTTTAACCACCGCAACACACTACACAAGGCCGCAGGCAGCCTTTTATAGTGTGGGGCGTGTACTAAACCCCCTGAGCCATAATTGGCCAAAGCCACCCTGGCTTTGGCCAATTATTGCTTTCCGTTTTTTGCAAGCTGTGATTGGCCAAGCATGCGGGTCATAGTGCATGCTTGGCCAATCATCAGTCAGCAATGCACTGCGATGCCGCAGTGAATTATGGGCTGTGAAAGGCAACTCGAATTTGGCGCGAACTGCCCAAAATGTTCGTAATTCGTCGAACAATCGAACATACGATGTTCGAGTCGAACATGAGTTCGACTCGAATACAAAGCTCATCCCTAATCATCAAGTGAGGTGTTTGGTAGAATATGATGAGACTTGCCAGTAGCGTGTAGCACTCCTGCTCCATCACAGCTGCTGGTCTCATTCCAGCATCCTGCTTTTGGCTGTGATACATTCTTCCTGTCTGTATGTCCTCCAGATAGGTGATTAATGGGGCTAGTCTTTGGGTGGAGACCAAACCTGATTTTAGCCAGCCAAGCATGCAGTCTCATGTTTGTGATAGAGTGTATGTAATACATGCTCAAACTTTCTGTTTTGCTGTGTACACACGATCAGTCTGATGGACTTTGTTCATCTGAGAAACCGATCGTGTGTGGGCCCCATTGGACTTTTTTCCATCAGTGTAAAAAAATAGAACATCTTTTACATTTTTCGGATGAAAAAAAAAATGATAGTAAATTCCAATCGTCTGTGTGGAACTCCATCTGAGAAAAATCCACGCATGCTCAGAATCAAGTCGACGCATGCTCGGAGGTATTGAACTTCATTTTTTTAGGCTCGTCATAGTGTTTTACGTCACCACGTTTTGGCACGTCGGAATTTAGTCTGATAGTGTGTATGCAAGACTGATGAAAGTCAGCTTCATCGGAAATTCTGACGAAAAATTCCATTGGATTTTATTCCATCAAAAATCCGATCGTGTGTACGTGGCATTTGTCTGCCTGTTCCTTTACCTGCTCTGCTGTCTGGATTCCCTCATTGATGACCTCAGATCGCATATCAATTATTCTCTACCTTTTAACTACAGATTGGACCCTGGTTCAGTCTGCATGTAAAATTATTCTTGATATTAGGATAATTTTATCCATGCTGCCATTAAAGTTAGTGCTCAAAATAAATGAATGGTTTCTCAATGACTTGACTATTGAATTTAATACACAAACAGTTGAGTACTGAACATGATGCTTTCTTTTATTTGCATTTTAAGACATTTTCAAGAGATATACTTTCCTTATCAGGTCAAGAAAGAAAAGAAGAAAATTAAAGAAGTATTTCCCATCACAGGATCTTTACAAAAAAGTATAATTGAAAAACAAAGGCTTTCCTTACACAAAATAATTAGTACACAAATAAGCTGAAAATAAAAGTATAATAATAAACACAGGCTTTCACTACTCAAAGGAAATTAGTACAAGTCTTCTTTAGTATTTCTTAACACATTTATAGTTTAATTTTGTATTATACATCAGACAGGAGGCTCATATCTTATGCATTAATCCTTCTTTATTAATGCTCACAGCAGAAGTGTAAAAACAACTAACGTATGTAATAAAAGAAAAAACTGGTAGAACCACACCTCCCAGCAGTCCCATGGCCTAAACCACTCCCATATTGGTCTCTATAAATGGACTGCTCTCATCTAGGATCTTCCTCTTTCTTTCTGCTCACGGCGGAGCAAGTTAAGTATACATCAAATATCTGGATATATATTAATATTGATTTTATATTGATAATATTTATTGTCATTAGACATATAACTGTCTTAGTACGGTCTACAGATACCTTGTCTCACCACACAAGGCTTCATTCACCAAATAATCTCCTTTGCATCCTCTTTTATCCCCTTTTTCCTCACTACCTCTGCGCTGTACCTTTACCCCCTTTTCCGCTGGGACCGCGATCTCCAGCGGTCACCAGCGGTCATACGCGCTCTTTCCCTTCACCTGCTTTTCTTCTCCCATGCGGCGCGCCATCTTGGGCAAACTTCCTCCCCCCTCCTTCCCATAGAACGAGCGCGCGTCGCAAAGGAGGCGGACCCACCGCCTCGCTCTATCTTCACAGAGCCGCCCCCGCCGTCCTATCGCTCCACGTGCTGGACTCGGGAGGCGGGTCCCATCGTTCCTTCCAACCAATGGACGCCTGGGAGCCGTAGTCTCGCGAGACTTCGGCCCCAGAGCGCAATCGATCCCAGGCTCTCCTCCTGTCGCATGCCAGTCAGCGCTGGTGACCGGAGGGAGAGCCTGGTATAGTTTCTCAGCAATATCTTTCTGCCACTATTTGTTCTGGGAATTTTATTCCCATCCCTGTGCCACAGTCCCCTACTCCCTATTAGAACCCCTTACAGAGCCATCGCTCTCTATTTACATACAGTTAACTACTGCTGTCTCATTATAACATGGCTGAGGAAAGTTCCCCCTCCCCATTAGAGCAGGACCTGGTTCTAGAACCAACTCATCTCCTCAGTACAACCCAATTACAGGACATCATTAATCAATCTGTCCAAGCAGCACTGACATTAGCTGCCGCTTCCGGATCATCCCAATCCACCCATCCTCCTGTGACCGTACCCCTCGGCACAGAACCAACCACAAAGAAGGGAAAATCTTCCTA
This sequence comes from Rana temporaria, assembly GCF_905171775.1. Classification (NCBI taxonomy): domain Eukaryota; kingdom Metazoa; phylum Chordata; class Amphibia; order Anura; family Ranidae; genus Rana; species Rana temporaria. The sequence continues at coordinate 228,891,109 of NC_053493.1, forward strand.
TAAAAGGAAGAATGTGGTGACGGTCTATGACTCCCCGGCAGGGGAAGCTAATAATATGCAACGAGCAGATCCTTCCACGGACTGCCACCCCACGCATCCTACAGATCCCTTTCAACCTCTGAGCCTCAGAGAGTCAACAAAAAGGCACGGTTTAGCTAAAAGAGCCAAACCAGACTCATACGTTTTAGAGTCGGACGATGATTCATCCGCCGAGTCGGATAAATCAGATGTCTCAGGATCTGATTACTATGAGGAAGAGGATGCGGGGGCTTCGGCAATCCTCCCGGATGCCAACCCTGACGAACAGGGCAAAGACGTGCTAGACGCCATGGGGGAACCCCTATTTAACCCAGACACTATTTCCCATCCTCGCTCTGGGGACTGGTCCCCTCTGCCCCACGTGTCCCAATATGTAGAACTCTGGGCACGCAAAACTTTAGATAAATCTAATCGCAATAAGCTTAGAGCGGAGTGCCCCCGCCCGCATATCCCCATGAAGGCGGTTGTCACACCTACAGTGGACCCCATTTTAATGAAATACCTGCTGAAATCAGGCAAAATGCCTAAGAAAGGAATAGACCGATCCTTTACAGGTATCCAGGACCGCATCCTGGACCTGTTCGGGCCTTTGACCAAAATCCTGAACTTAGCGGAACAATCCGCGACAACAGGCCAAGGGGTTGACCTAGCACAACTGCGCGGTTGGGCCCAAAGAGCCATTTGCCTCACGGGCAATGCCAACACCGCCTGTTCAGTTGAACGCAGGCGCTCTATACTCATGCGCCTCGACCCACAGCTAGCCCATCTAGCGGAGTCCGAGCCGGGCCCCTCAGCAGGGGGCATGCTTTTTGGCGAGTCCTTAATAAAGGACATTAATAAATTTGTCGGTATGTTCAACAGTCTGGACAAAGCACAAACATCCCTGAAAAAAAACCCAACAATGCCAGAGTTTTTTCCTCGGGCCGGCAGATACAGGGGCCGCTCTGCCGGCCGATACAATTCGGGCAGACCTTTCCAGAGGTCTTCCGCTCAACCACACTATACCCAGGCCCCCACCCACTATACCACCACCGCGCAACCGGCACCATTCTTCCCTCCCCGTGGGAGACCCTGGAGGGGACGCGGCCAGAGAGGATACCCTCGTTCACGCCCGTATTCCGGTGAGTACCACACCCATTCCCTTTCCCCTCATACCGGTGGGAGGTCGCCTAATGTTTTTTACGCTCGCCTGGTCTGCGATTACGGCAGACTCCTGGGTGCTGAATACAGTAGCAGGTTTCCAAATAGACCTTGTGTCCCCACCGACTCTGGGGGTATCGCCACCCCCTATCCATTTTTCAGAAGAAAATGTGACCCTCATAGACTCCGAACTTCGGGAATTGATAGCCAAGCATGCAGTCACCGAAGTCACCACCCCATCCCCGGGTTTCTTCAGCAACCTCTTCCTAGTCAAGAAGAAGGGGGGGGGTTACCGCCCGGTCATAAATCTCCGGGACTTGAACCAACATGTCGCCTATCGACATTTCAAAATGGAAGGCATCCACTGCCTCCGAGACCTACTCACCCCCGGAGACTGGTTTGTGAAGGTGGACCTAAAGGACGCCTACCTCACAGTCCCCATGCACCCGGACTCCCAACATCTCCTCCGTTTCAGATGGTGGGGTCGCATCTGGCAATTTACGTGCCTACCGTTCGGCCTGTCCTCAGCCCCATGGTGTTTCACCAAGCTGCTGAAACCGGTCGTGGCAGCGTTGAGGAGCAGGGGAGTGCGTCTGATCATTTATCTAGACGACCTCCTCATACTTACTCACTCCAAGACTATGGCCTATCGCCATATGAATTGGACCATCGACCTGTTACAAACCCTCGGCTTTATTATCAACCGAGAGAAATCGGTTCTCGTCCCGGCTCAGGAGATGGAATTTCTGGGTTTCTCGATAGACACCCACCTCGCCATCCTTCGACTGCCCGGCGCAAAGCTGGCCCTAATCCGGAAAGAGATCAGGGCGGTTTTACGCAAAGGCTTCCTATCCCTACGCATCCTGGCACGCATAGTGGGCCTTTTGGCTGCGTCCATTCAAGCCATCTTTCCAGCTCCCTTACATTACCGAGCCCTTCAGAGGTTAAAAATCCTACACCTGCGCCAGGGCCTTCGTTACGCAGACGAAGTGTCCCTATCCCCAGAAGCTCGGGCCGAACTGCGCTGGTGGCTCCGTCACGCCACCGACTGGAACGGCCGGACGATTTTCAACACACGGCCGGATGTAGTCATAGAATCGGACGCGAGCCTACGGGGCTGGGGCGCCCGCTTGGGGTTGAGATCCACGGGGGGGGATCTGGTCCAGGGAGGAATCCCTGTTGCATATCAACGCTTTGGAACTCTCAGCGGCTCTCTTCGCCATTCAGAGTTTCTTAGCAACACGGACCAATTGTTGCGTACTATTGCGCATGGACAATATCGCGGCGGTTCAATACATCAACCGCCTGGGAGGTACCAGATCCAAGATTCTAGCGGACATCTCCGCCGAGATTTGGCACTTCTGTCTGTCTCGAGACATCTCTCTTGTAGCAGAATACATTCCGGGGGTCTCCAATACAATAGCAGACTGGAACTCTCGATATCTGGTAGATTCCAGCGACTGGGGTTTAGACTGTTCGGTCTTCACCCGAATAGAATTGCTCTGGGGCCCCCTTGGGCATAGACCTCTTCGCCTCTCGCCTCAACCACCAACTGCCCCACTTCTTCAGTTGGAGACCGGACCCAGGGTCCTCAGCTGTGGACGCTTTCCGCCACTCTTGGACAGGAGGTACGCATTATGCGTTCCCCCCATTCTCCATGATCCCCAGGGTCCTTCTACAGATTACCAATCAGGGAGCTACGGTGGTTCTGATCACACCGTGGTGGCCAGCTCAACCTTGGTTTCCCCTGCTTTTGGACTCGATCATCGACCTTCCCAGACTTCTTCCCCGATTCCCTCGTATCCTGTCCCACCCAACCAAGGGCATTCATCCCCTGGTGGAGGAAGGTACTCTGACGCTCCTAGCATGGCTGGTATCCGGGTGTCGGACCCGAGTGACGACCTTTCAAGCTCAGCTAGGGACCTCCTCACCATGGCCTGGGCCCCCGGGACTCGGTCGGCATACCGATCAGCCTGGCAATTTTGGGTACGTTGGTGCGACCAACGGCAAGTTGATCCCTTACGTGCCCCTGTAAACGTCATCGCAAACTACTTGGCAGACTCTTTCTCCTCGGGCAAGGCCTATAGTTCCATCAATGTCTACAGGTCAGCCATATCGGCCTACCACTATCCAGTAGATTCCATGCCCGTAGGCAAACATCCCCTGATTTGCAAACTTCTGCGGGGTATTAGGTTCAAACGTCCCCCGCGACCTAGGTATCAGTCCACCTGGGACGTTTCTAGGGTTCTTACCATGCTTTCGGACTGGGGAGACAACGATTCGCTGTCCCTTAAAATGCTGTCTTTCAAGATCACTATCCTGCTTTGCCTGGTTTCTATAAAACGCGTTTCCGACGTCAGAGCCCTGGACATTTCAAGACGCCAATTTTCACCCCAGGGTGTCAAGTTCACGATAGTCCGCAGGACGAAGACCGGTCTACATTCAGTCTTCTATCCCTTCTTCCCTTCACACCCACGACTCTGTGTGGTAAAATGTCTGCAGGTATACGAAGCGTACACTGCGGACCTCCGTAGTCCAAATTTCTCGCAATTATTAGTTTCTTACGTCAGACCCCATCACCCAGTCACAACTGCCACCTTGGCACGTTGGGTTAGATCCACCATGGCTCTGGCTGGTATAGACATCACCCTGTTTGGAGCACACTCCTCCAGAGGGGCCATGGCTACCAAGGTGATGGCGACTGGAGGCTCTCTTTCTGATCTGCTAATGGCGGCCGATTGGTCCTCTGAATCAGTCTTCCGCCTTTTTTATTTCAGACCAGAAGATCATGTTGCCATGTCTGTTTTATGATGTTGATTGTTATGTACTGTTTTTGTTTTCTTTTGGAACATACATATGTTTATGCTGTGTTAGCTTTGAACTTGCATAAGATATGAGCCTCCTGTCTGATGTATAATTCGAGATTTTCCTAGCTTGTGACGGAAAATATTGATTATATGAAGACAGGAGGCGAGTATCTTCCCTCCCTTCCCAACCCTTTCACGTTTTGTGTTTTGTTTCAGGTTATTGACTTATCTATTTCCTGGAATTTTCGCTTAAAAATATGGTTAGGGTGATGTTCCCCTGTTCGGTTTAATCAGCAAGTCTACACGACACCACGGCCCAACGCAGTCGGGACCTACAGCCTACGCTTCTTTGGAGGTCTTCGGTTACGGATAAAGGGGGGCCGACTGGTCGTAGAGCCGATAATCAGAAGTTAGAACCGACACCTCGCATTCACACAAGAAAGAGGAAGATCCTAGATGAGAGCAGTCCATTTATAGAGACCAATATGGGAGTGGTTTAGGCCATGGGACTGCTGGGAGGTGTGGTTCTACCAGTTTTTTCTTTTATTACATACGTTAGTTGTTTTTACACTTCTGCTGTGAGCATTAATAAAGAAGGATTAATGCATAAGATACTCGCCTCCTGTCTTCATATAATCAATATTTTCCGTCACAAGCTAGGAAAATCTCGAATTACACTTCACAGTGTTTAACTTGTGGAGACTGGGTTGCTGGGGTTTCATAGCATGATTATTTTTTTAAGTGAAAAAGGGATTTAGAAAATGAAGAGCTAGGAATGCTTTGCAAATAAAAAAGTTGTACAGAATATGCGTTTTAATGAAAAAAGTGTCAAGGTATTTGTTTTCTTTTTCCTTTCATTTTTCTAGGAAAATGTCTCATTATTTAAATAAATGCATACTCTCAGACAGCTTTGTTTTGGAAACGATCAAAATATTTAATTTAGAGAAAACAAGGTCAGATGAAAAATAATATAATTTACATTTACTCTCCCTTATTAGACACACAGTTAAAAACAATGTCAAAAGAAATGGATATATGTAAAGGACTATTCAATATTAGACATTGTTAATAATTATTTATTTGCTTTAAGAAATATTCAAATTAATATAAATAATGTAACTCATTTAAAAACATTTAATTGATTTCTATGTCAAACCATACTGTATATTTGCAGATTTGTGGCTTATCATTCTATACAGTGAGCCTATAGGTGTTATTGATCATTAGAATTTTTGCCCTGCCTGGCACCAAACACATAGCACACAACCTGTCAGTGCTCAGCACAAATACCTACTGTTTTCTAGGCCTCAATTTAGGTCTAGAGCACAGTGGGTTTCAAATGTTAGTACCAACAGTTCTAGAGTGCTGTAGCATTGCAACCTCTAAATTTCAGTTACAGGCATAGATTTGCACCAAGCCTAGGATCCTAATAAATCAACTTCTATGTTTGTACTCCCTAGCAGTCTAGCACCCATAGCAATGTAGGAGGTGCCATTGCATCAAATGTGACTTCATCACCACTTCCTAGGAGTCTGACTGCTGTGACATGAGAGGACATATCTGAATCAGTTTGAACCCATATCTCCCTGCACAAGCAGATCATTGCAATAGTTAAAACATTCAGGGGCAACCACAATTGAAAGCGCTGATTGGGACAGTATTGAAAGGACAAACAATCAAATAGCTCAATGAGATAAAATCATGTGCCAATTTAATAATAACATGTACTTGGATGAATAATTATCTAAAAATCTCTTTGCATAGATGGAGCGACTGCAAAGCGTGCTCCTCACTGTGACAGTAAAATAAGAAACAATCAGTGGTGGACTGGCTTGGTGAAGCAATGCTATGATGTGAAAACCTTCATGTGTTCCTGGATGTCACTAGGAGGAGGGAAGCCAGCGTGTGAAGAGCCGGATGGACAATATGAGGCCTCAATCGAATTCCCAATGGTATGTGGTGGAATAATGGAACAGTCACGAAACTAGGAAGTTTATGATTAATGTTCATAGTGTCAAAACCTAATGAGAACCTAATGGATATTATATATACAATTATAATATATGTATAACAAGTATATAATTAAAACATTTAATAAAAGATAATAACAAGTAATTGGAAGCCATGTGGAAATGGACAAATGGTGCCCAATGCATAATGCCCAATGCTATATACACTGCTCAAAAAAATTAAAGGAACACTTCTGAAATAGAACTCCTGGGATATTGATCTGGTCAGTTAAGTAACAGAGGGGGATGGGTGCATACAGAGGGGGTTGTTAATCAGTTTCAGCTGCTTTGCTGTTAATTGAAATTAACAACAGGTGCACTAGATGGGCAACAATGAGACGACCTGTAAAACAGTAATGTTTTTTCAGGTGGAGGTGTCTGACATTTTTTTTCCCCCTACTCATCTTTTCTGACTGTTTTTGACTAGTTTTGCATTTGGCTAGGGTCAGCGTCACTACTGGTAGCACAAGGCGATACTTGGACCCTATAAAGGTTGCATAGGCAGTCCAACTCCTACAGGATGGCACATCAATACGTGTCAATGCCAGAAGGTTTGCCGTGTCCCCAGCACAGTCTCAAGAGCATGGAGGAGATTCCAGGAGACAGGGAGTTGGACAGAGTCGTAGAAGGTCCTTAACCCATCATCAGGACCAGTATCTGCTCTTTTGTGCAAGGAGGAACAGGATGAGCACTGCCAGAGCCCTACAAAATGACCTCCAGCAGGCCACTTGTGTGAATGTCTCTGACCAAACAATCAGAAACAGGCTTCATGGGGGTGGCCTAAGGGCCCAACATCCTCTAGTGTGCTCACTGCCGGACACTGTGGAGTTCGATTGGCATTTTCCATTGAACACCAGATTTGGCAGGTCCGCTACTGGTGCCCCATGCTTTTCACAGATGAGAGCAGGTTCACCCTGAGCATATTTGACAGACGTGAAAGGGTCTGGAGAAGCCACAGAGAACTTTATGCTGCCTGTAACATCGTTCAGCATGACCGGTTTGGTGGTGGGTCAGTGATGGTCTGTAGTGTTGCTCACGAATATTCGCATTGCGAATATTCGACTCGAATATAGCATATTCGAGAAATCGCGCTATATTTCGAAATTCGCGGTGAATATTCGCAATTCCGAATATTCGATTTTTTACAATTTTTTTTTTGAATCAGATCACATCCTAGATATCTCCATCGACGTCTAAAAGCATTGCTGGTATCATTAGAGACCCTGGGCCGAGTAGCTGAAGCGTTCATTGAATTTTCCAGAAAGATCGCAATGCGATTATTCGGCAAACGCAATATCGCGCGATTATTTTCCTCGCCCCGATCTTCCGCATCAGAGCGATTTTTACAGTTTCATTTTTAAAACAGATCACATCCTAGTGATCTCCATAGACGTCTGAAAGCATTGCTGGTATGATTAGAGCCATTGGGCCGAGTAGCTGAAGCGATCATTTTATATTGCCGAATATTCGCAATGCGAATATTCGGCAATAGGAATATTGCGCGATTATTTGCTCCGCCCTTTTGCATCAGAGCCAATCAGAGTTCTCCTTCCACACTCGTCACAGGTTAGCAACCAATAGGAACCTGCCTGCATGGACATTATATAAGCTCACTCCCAGCACCATTTCATTGCAGATTCAGAAGCTTGCTATAGAGTGTGGAGGCTGTTTCTGTGTTCCTGGTTTCCTGGTTTCCTGTGTCTTTGTTCTTGATTGATTTAGATCATCACCAGCATTGCTATTTAGTGATTCCAGTGGATCTTTTCCAGTATATCAACTGCTTTTTTCAAAGCAATAGACCCAAGAGCTTTTTTCAAAGCTACGTTTTGTGCTGTTTTGTGCTGTTTTTTTCATTTGTGTTACTGTTTGATCCTGCAATCCTCCCTGTTCAGTTATATTTGCAAGAGATTTCAGAACACATATTGATCTGAGCTTTATAAAAGAGCTTTTCTAAAAGCTAAGTTTTGTTCATCTTGTGTTACTGTCAGATCTTGCAGGTTCACTGTTCAGTGATATTTGATAGGCATCTCAGTTCAAATTTTGTTTAGTTTTCCCTAAAGAGCTTTTATAAAAGCTAAGTTTTGTGTTCAGTTTAGTTAAATTTTGTGTAGTAAGTGTACACACTGTTAGTGTACATTTATTTCATCTAGCTTAGCTTAGTGTGTGTTTAGTGTCTGTGTTTTGTGTTTAAAAAAAAAAAAAAAAAAAAAGTTAGTGTTTGTTTAGTGCTTTTTTTTTTTTTCTTTAATTTTGTAGTCCTTGTCTGGTGTACTACTTTTCTTATAGTTTAGTAGCTGTCTGTGTACGTCTTTGTCTGCGTGCCTGTCTTGTAAAAAAAACACAAAAACACATTTTGTTCACATTTTCCCCCCCAATAAAGTTTAACCCCCCCACACACATATCAGCAATTATGAGCGGCATCCGTGGCCGTGGCAGTAGGGGTAGGGGAGTTACTCCCAGTGCTGGATCGCTGCCAGCACGGGGTACCTCTCGTGCCCCTACTAGTGGTAGAGGATCGGGTGCAAGGGGAGTACGCCTGATCCGGGAGTTCTTCCCATCGGGCAGCCGCCCGATATTGCCATCTCAGGCTCAAGTAGTGGTGGACTACATGGGGCACAGCAGTGCCACTGAGTCGTCGGTCCCGACTCACAGTAGTACCACCATTACACCGTTGCCTGTACTACCCCCCCCCAGCCCCCAAGAGTCCAGCATCTTACTGTTCGACAGCGACAGTGATAGGGATCTCTTGGGGGAGGCCATGCATCAGGCAGACCTCCAGCTCTGTCCTGATGGTCAGGACCTTTTTGAAGGGATGGATGAGGAGGATGGGATACCTGCTGGCAGTATCCCAGAGACATCCCTTCAAACTGGTGCTGCTGTTTTGGTGCAGGAAACAGCAGCACCTAGTCAGACCCAGGCGTGGGTGAGGGGACAGCGGAGCCAGGCTAGAGGCTCCATGTCACGTGGTTCCCTCAGACCAACACATCTCAGCCCTTGGTCTGACATCTCTGGGGGCGAAGAGGGTGACCCATCATGGTTGCCATCTGACGCGTCGGCTCACTACGTCAGTGACGACGGGGAAGGTAGGCACCCTGGTGAAACGGTGCGCCAGGTCACCACCAGGGAGACCATCGTCAGGGTCTCCACTGGTGATGGCAGCAGGAGGTGTCAGGAGGAGGAGCAGCAGCAGCAGCAGCAGCAGCAGGCAGCTCCACCTGTGCGCACCGAATCCCAGCAGGTGCAAGTAAGCGTCACCCCATCTGACAGGAGGGCGGTGCTGAAGTCACCTGTCTGGAATTTCTTTACCCTGGTGGCAGACAACCCTACCGTGGCCATCTGCCGGATTTGTAAAGTGAGGGTGAAGAGAGGGAAGTGTTTGGCTCGGGTGGGTACCACAGCCCTGAACCAGCACCTCAGGATAAACCACTGGGCGTTGTATGAGGAGATGAAGCGTGGTGGTGGTAGCAGCGCCACCACCACAAGTGAGCAGGGTACAGCAGCCCCTGCCACATCTTCATCTGTTTCCAGCAGGTCATGCCCCCCCGCTCCCTCTAGTAGAGGTACTGGTACCGGCAGCCAGACCTCTACTTCCACAGCACCCTCCACGTCTGTGTCCCGCACTGCCGTCCGGCGCCAGGCGTCGATTTCAGACGCCTTTGACCGCACCACTCCCTTCCCCCCTGGAGACCGACGTGTGCGTTCCCTCAATGGGCTCCTGGCAAGGGTTATTGCCCAACATCTGCTGCCCTTCAACATAGTTGACAGCAACCCCTTCAGGCAGATGTTGGAGCAGGCCCAACCCCAATGGCGTGTCCCCAGCCGCCATTTCTTTGCCAGGACTGGTGTCCCTGCCCTACACCAGCACATTGTTCAGAATGTAACCCTGTCGCTGGATCACGCTGTCAGCGACAGGGTTCATCTGACAATGGATGGCTGGACCAGCAGGCATGGGCAGGGACGCTACATCAGCTTCACGGCCCATTGGGTTTCCCTCCGAGGCGTCGGTGAGGGATCGTCGGCAACCGATCTTGTGGTGCCGCCCCGGGGTGTCCAGGGGAGAACTGCTGGTCTCCCTCAAGCCACTGTCTCCGCAGCTGCTGAGCCTCCCAGCAAGCGCCCCCGTAGCTACTCAAGTGTGGGGCACGTGCGCTGTCAGGCCGTGCTCCAGCTTGTTAGTTTAGGGGACCGGAGACACACTGCAGAAGAAGTGCTGAAAGCACTTCAAGCTCAGGTCCAGAAGTGGCTGACACCCCGAAGGCTCCAGCCAGGTATGGTTGTCTGCGATAACGGCAGCAACCTACTCGCCGCCCTCCATGCTGGCAGTCTGACGCACGTGCCCTGTCTGGCACATGTCCTCAACCTGGTGGTGCAGAAGTTCCTGCGCACTTATCCAGGGTTGAGTGACATTGTGGCAAAGGCGCGTAGGATTGCCAGCCACTTCAGGCGCTCCCCAACCGCTACCGCGTCCCTGTCCAAATTGCAGCGGAAGTACAATCTGCCCCTTCACAGGCTGATTGTGGACAGTGTGACGCGGTGGAACTCCACCCTCCACATGCTGAAGAGGTTGTGGGAGCAGCAAAGGGCGGTGAGGGAGTACCTGATGGAACTAGGCACTCAGAGGGCTTCACCACAACTCCCTTTCATCGCCTGTGCGCAGTGGGGGCAGATAAACCAGGTCTGCCAAGTGTTGTCCTCCTTCGAGCAGGCGACCAAGATGGTCAGCAGTGAGCAAATTGGCCTCAATAGCGTGCTGCCAATACTGTTCATGCTGGAGAGGACACTAGATCGCCTGCTCGAGGCTGGGGAGAGTGCCTTGGTGGAGCAGGAGGAGTCAGCAATGCTCCACCGAGACCAGGGCCAGGACCAGGAGGAGGAGGAGGAGGAGGAGGATGATGATGAAGAGGAGGAGGAGGTGGTTGCTGGTGTCGTCCCGGAGTCAGGGCCTGGTCAGGAGGGAGAGCCGGTGTTGGGGGCACCGATAGTCCGGGGGTTGGGCATGTCTGAGTTTGACCAGCAGCGCCTCAGGGAAGAAGAGTCGCACCTCATTCACCTGGCCAGCATTGAGGAGTCACAGCGGGCTGTGCTCTTCCCCATGGCTGCCCACATGCTCAGATGCCTCAGGAGGGACCCCCGGGTTAAGACCATCAAGACGAGGGATGATTTCTGGATGGCCACCCTTTTGGATCCCAGGTGCAAGGGGAAACTGGAGCAGTTCATCCCAGCCAGCCGGAGGCAGCACCGGATGGAGGAACTGCAGGCAGCCATTGTCAGACGGTTGGAGCAGGCAACTCCCCGGCCTCCAGTTGTCCCCCCTCATCTCACCCAGCAGGTGGCTGCACCCAGCTGCAGCCGAGCAGGGGACCTAATGGAAGAGATGAGGATGTTCTTCCAAACCGAGCGACCCAGTACCACCACCAGCAGCAGCAGCAGCAGTCACCACCAGCGGCTGGCCCACATGGTGGCAGACTACATGGCGTCCGTCGGTGCTTCTGACAGTATGAGCACCGACGACCCCATGGAGTACTGGGTTGCCAGATTGGACACCTGCCGCGAGCTCGCTCAGTATGCGCTGGAGTTATTGTCTTGCCCCCCCTCCAGCGTACTATCTGAGCGGACATTCAGCGCGGCAGGTGGGGTGGTCACGGACAAGAGGACCCGTCTGTCCACAGAGTCCGTGGACAGACTCACATTCATAAAGATGAATGAGTCCTGGATCGGCGGTGACTTTCTGGCACCCGTCGTCGGTTCAGGGCGCTGAAGGGTCCCTTGCCATGCATTCCCTGATGAAGCCCCGGACCTGATGTATTTACAGTGCTGAATATAACTATTTCAACATCAGAGAAAATCAATGTTAATATTTGGTACAGTAGGCTTTCTTTGCAATTACAGCGGTCAAAAATTTCTTGTAGTTTTACACCAGCTTTGCACACACTGGAGGAGGGATTTTGGCCCACTCCTCCACACAGATCTTCTCTACATCAGTCATGTTTCTGGGCTATCGCTGAGAAACACGGAGTTTGAGCTCCCTCCAAAGATTCTCTATTGGGTTTAGGTCTGGAGACTGGCTAGGCCACGCCAGAACCTTGATATGCTCCTTACAGAGCCAATCCTTGGTTATCCTGGCTGTGTGCTTTGGGTCATTCTCATGTTGGAAGACCCAGCCTCGACCCATCTTCAAAGCTCTAACTCAGGGAAGGAGGTTGTTGCCCAAAATCTTGCAATACATGGCCCCGGTCATCCTCTCCTTAATACAGTGCAGTCACCCTGTCCCATGTGCAGAAAAACACCACCAAAGCATGATGCTACCACCCCCATGCTTCACATTAGGGATGGCGTTCTTGGCATGGTACTCATCATTATTCTTCCTCCGAACACGGTTAGTGAAATTATGATCAAAAAATTATATTATAGTCTCATCTGACCACATGATTTTCTCCCATGACTCCTTTGGATCAGTCAAGACAATTATGTCAGCAGTTATTTCACACCCTATATACTCTTATTAAGACTGCTGTACATCATGGCAACTCCTGCCCATGTGATATGACTCTGTATCAACTACTACTGTTAATACTACTACTGCTGCTTCTGCTGCTGCTGCTGCCCAGTCAAGACACCTATGTCAGCAGTTATTTGACACTCTATATACTCCTATTCCTACTGCTGTTCATCATGGCACCTCCTGCCCATGTGATATGACTCTGTATCAACTACTACTGTTAATACTACTGCTGCTTCTGCTGCTGCTGCCCAGTCAATACACCTATGTCAGCAGTTATTTGACACTCTATATACTCCTATTCCTACTGCTGTTCATGATGGCACCTCCTGCCCATGTGATATGACTCTGTATCAACTACTACTGTTAATACTACTGCTGCTTCTGCTGCTGCTGCCCAGTCAAGACACCTATGTCAGCAGTTATTTGACACTCTATATACTCCTATTCCTACTGCTGTTCATGATGGCACCTCCTGCCCATGTGATATGACTCTGTATCAACTACTACTGTTAATACTACTGCTGCTTCTGCTGCTGCTGCCCAGTCAAGACACCTATGTCAGCAGTTATTTGACACTCTATATACTCCTATTCCTACTGCTGTTCATCATGGCACCTCCTGCCCATGTGATATGACTCTGTATCAACTACTACTGTTAATACTACTGCTGCTTCTGCTGCTGCTGCCCAGTCAAGACACCTATGTCAGCAGTTATTTGACACTCTATATACTCCTATTCCTACTGCTGTTCATCATGGCACCTCCTGCCCATGTGATATGACTCTGTATCAACTACTACTGTTAATACTACTGCTGCTTCTGCTGCTGCTGCCCAGTCAATACACCTATGTCAGCAGTTATTTGACACTCTATATACTCCTATTCCTACTGCTGTTCATGATGGCACCTCCTGCCCATGTGATATGACTCTGTATCAACTACTACTGTTAATACTACTGCTGCTTCTGCTGCTGCTGCCCAGTCAAGACACCTATGTCAGCAGTTATTTGACACTCTATATACTCCTATTCCTACTGCTGTTCATGATGGCACCTCCTGCCCATGTGATATGACTCTGTATCAACTACTACTGTTAATACTACTGCTGCTTCTGCTGCTGCTGCCCAGTCAAGACACCTATGTCAGCAGTTATTTGACACTCTATATACTCCTATTCCTACTGCTGTTCATCATGGCACCTCCTGCCCATGTGATATGACTCTGTATCAACTACTACTGTTAATACTACTGCTGCTGCTTCTGCTGCTGCTGCTGCCCAGTCAAGACACCTATGTCAGCAGTTATTTGACACTCTATATACTCCTATTCCTACTGCTGTTCATGATGGCACCTCCTGCCCATGTGATATGACTCTGTATCAACTACTACTGTTAATACTACTGCTGCTTCTGCTGCTGCTGCCCAGTCAAGACACCTATGTCAGCAGTTATTTGACACTCTATATACTCCTATTCCTACTGCTGTTCATCATGGCACCTCCTGCCCATGTGATATGACTCTGTATCAACTACTACTGTTAATACTACTGCTGCTTCTGCTGCTGCTGCCCAGTCAATACACCTATGTCAGCAGTTATTTGACACTCTATATACTCCTATTCCTACTGCTGTTCATGATGGCACCTCCTGCCCATGTGATATGACTCTGTATCAACTACTACTGTTAATACTACTGCTGCTTCTGCTGCTGCTGCCCAGTCAAGACACCTATGTCAGCAGTTATTTGACACTCTATATACTCCTATTCCTACTGCTGTTCATCATGGCACCTCCTGCCCATGTGATATGACTCTGTATCAACTACTACTGTTAATACTACTGCTGCTTCTGCTGCTGCTGCCCAGTCAATACACCTATGTCAGCAGTTATTTGACACTCTATATACTCCTATTCCTACTGCTGTTCATGATGGCACCTCCTGCCCATGTGATATGACTCTGTATCAACTACTACTGTTAATACTACTGCTGCTTCTGCTGCTGCTGCCCAGTCAAGACACCTATGTCAGCAGTTATTTGACACTCTATATACTCCTATTCCTACTGCTGTTCATCATGGCACCTCCTGCCCATGTGATATGACTCTGTATCAACTACTACTGTTAATACTACTGCTGCTTCTGCTGCTGCTGCCCAGTCAATACACCTATGTCAGCAGTTATTTGACACTCTATATACTCCTATTCCTACTGCTGTTCATGATGGCACCTCCTGCCCATGTGATATGACTCTGTATCAACTACTACTGTTAATACTACTACTGCTGCTTCTGCTGCCCAGTCAAGACACCTATGTCAGCAGTTATTTCACACCCTATATACTCTTATTAAGACTGCTGTTCATCATGGCACCTCTTGCCCGAGTGATTTGACACTGTATTGTCAATGTCTACTACTACTATTACAGCTCAGTCAAGACACCTGTGTCCCAATTTTTTGGTACACTATTGACTACTATGACCACTACTGATGCTGTAAAGTATTCCCCAAGTGTTTTTATGCTATGTATTACTATTACCACTACTGCTTGTAAATCATGCCTGTGTGATACTTAGTGGGAATGCTTTAATAAGCATTCCTAGTATGGATACCCGTAAATGTATTAATCTTAATTAGTGTGAATGCTTTAATAAACATTTCCAGTATTGATATCCGTAAATTTAGTAATCTTATTATTCCTTAAGTTTTTTGGTTCTGCGTAACTTCGGCATACTTTCAACTATTGAGACCATTCAACTGTAAAAATGTTCGTCTCGTTCAGCTAATGATGGGACTTCTTCAAGTTTTTTTCTACTTTTTACACTTTTATAAATTTTAAGCTTTTAGACCCTTTTTTTAAACATTGAAGTCAATGAGAACATCCTTTTCCCCTTTGAATTCACATGCCATGCCAAAAGTTTCAGCTACTTCATACTTTCACTTACAGACACTGAAAAAACTTTAAAGCGGTCACAAAATATTTAGCTATCCGGCTATGACTTTTCAAATCGTTATCGTTTACAATTTTTTGGTGAAAACGCAATTTACGTTTTGCGAATTTTTCACAAAAATGCAATAGGTTATAATGTAATCCTATGGAGGGGATTTAGAGTCTGTCAGGTGACCTTAACATTGGAGATCTTTGTAATTAAAAATATCTTTACAAAAAGGGGAAACAAATTGGTCTCACGCCCACAAGATCTACTTTTCATACACAATTTTTAGATCAAAACGTAGCTATGCTTGTCTGGTTTATGGCAATGTGACCAATTCTGCGATACGTATTTTAGTTTTAATTATTGGAGCAACAGCCAGAAATTATGTCTCATAGACTCTCATGTGAAATTATCTAAAAAATGTTGCTGCAGAACTCACAAAGACGCTCTTTTCTAAATCGCAGAAATGGCCACATTTTTTAGTTTATCTACATAAATTTCATATCGATGCGTTTACAAGGGCCGTGTATTTCAAACGGTGTAGTCGTTGTATCAATTGCATGTACGTTTGAGGATTTATTAAGCTTTGTTTGGAGGCTTAAATCATGTATTAGATCTGTGAATTAAAAGCGTTTGTAATGTTATTTCTTTCCATAAATAACTTTCCTGACCTCAGTGCAATATTCCTCCTCACTGACCTGGGGGGGAGGGGAAACCTATTGAGGGGGGAGGGGCGACCAGGAAGTCAGCATACTCTATACTTTGCAGATAGAGAAAGAAGCTGTGTGTCCTAAAGATAGTGTAGTGGTTATGGTGAATGTCTTTGGCAAGGGGCTCACCAATTAAGCTATTCAGCATTCCCACTCGCATTTTCCTCAGGAAATGCATTGTCTAGTTATATTATATTTTAATACTCCTGCTGCTGCCTCCATGCTGAGTAAAGCTTCATGACCTTTCTGGCACAGCGGATCCACCAACAGCCTCCGCTACAAGCTACCAGACCGGACTACCAGACCGGATCTAAACAGCAAGTGTAACTATAACAATGAACCTTATGTTAAACCCTGTTTTGCGGCATTTATACTGCAACCATTGGGCTGACTGCAAGAGCTCATCTGCATTCTCTCTCTTTCTTGCTCTCCCTCTCTCTCTCTTTGTATATATATATATATATATTGTTGCTTTTGTTATGTTCATTTTTCAACAGTTTATTTTGTGTTCGTCGTGTCTGTGTCGTGTGCTTTAGTTTGTCCTAGGTTAATGTTAAATAAAATAATAGTATAAAATGTTTTTGCTTATTATGAAGTTAAATGTGTTGATGTTGATTTGTTTGATGTGAAGTTAGATGTGTTGAAAAACCTACAACTCTATCTCAAAAAGAAATGAAACATTTCCAAAAAATAAGTTTTTTTAATACAAAAATAAATTTAAATATAGCTCTCAATCCGTTTTTGAATGCGGTGCATTTCCGCAATCTGACCCGATAGCTGCTGCTCTAGCAGAGCATTTTGTTGGTTGAGGTAGCTCATCTTACGCTGGTTCTGAAGGATCTTCTGGTGCGTCTTTTCAATGAGTATATTTTGCCTCTTCAGATCTCTTGATGCTTTTAGGATATAATAAAAAAACATTTGGATTTCAAATAACGTTACCAAATAAATAAATATTTTTTTTTGCTTATTAATCAATCATTATCATGTGTATACACTTGTTATGTGTCTAACACATCCCGGGAGTGCAGAATTATTAGGCAAATGAGTATTTGGACCACATCATCCTCTTTATGCATGTTGTCTTACTCCAAGCTGTATAGGCTCGAAAGCCTACTACAGATTAGGCATATTAGGTAATGTACATCTCTGTAATGAGAAGGTGTGTGGTCTAATGACATCAACACTCTATATCAGGTGTGCATAATTATTAGTCAATTTCCTTTTCTTTGGCAAAATTGGCCAAAAGAAGGATTTGACAGACTCTGAAAAGTCCAAAATAGAGAGATATCTAGCAGAGGGATGCAGCACTCTTAAAGTTGCAAAGCTTCTGAAGCGTGATCATCAAACAAAAGAAGCGTGTGGAAAAACAAAGGTGCAAAATAACTGCCCATGAACTGAGAAAAGTTAAGCGTGCAGCTGCCAAGATGCCACTTGCCACAAGATTGGCCATATTTCAGAGCTGCAACATCACTGGGGTGCCCAAAAGCACAAGGTGTGCAATACCCAGAGACATGGCCAAGGTAAGAAAGGCTGAAAGACGATGACCACTGAACAAGACACACAAGCTGCAACGTCAAGACTGTGCCAATAAATATCTCAAGAAAGATTTTTCTAAGGTTTTATGGACTGCTGAAATGAGAGTGAGTCTTGATGGGCCAGATGGAAGAGCCCGTGGCTGGATTGGTAAAGGGCAGGGAGCTCCAGTCCGACTCAGACGCCAGCAAGGTGGTGGTGGAGTACTGGTTTGGGCTGGTATCATCAAAGATGAGCTTGTGGGGCCTTTTCGGATTGAGGATGGAGTCAAGCTCAACTCCCAGTCCTACTGCCAGATTATGGAAGAGACCTTCTTCAAGCAGTGGTACAGGAAAAAGTCACCATCCTTCAAGAAAAACATGATTTTCATGCAGGACAATGCTCCATCACACGTGTCAAAGTACTCCACAGCGTGGCTGGCAAGAAAGGGTATTAAATAAAAAAAAGTAATGACATGGCCTCCTTGTTCACCTGATCTGAACCCCATTGAGAACCTGTGGTCCATCATCAAATGTGGGATTTACAAGGAGGGAAAACAGTACACCTCTCTGAACAGTGTCTGGCAGGCTGTGGTTGCTGCTGCACGCAATGTTGATGGTGAACAGATCAAAACACTGACAGAATCCATGGATGTCAGGCTTTTGAGTGTCCTTGCAAAGAAAGGTGGCTATATTGGTCACTGATTTGTTTTTGTTTTGTTTTTAAATGTCAGAAATGTGTATTTGTGAATGTTGAGATGTTATATTGGTTTCACTGTTAAAAATAAATCATTGAAATGGCTATCTATTTATTTTTTGGTTAAGTTGCCTAATAATTCTGCACAGTAATAGTAGTCACCTGCACACACAGATATCCCCCGAAAATAACTAACACTAAAAACAAACTAAAAACTACTTCCAAAAAAATTCAGCTTTGATATTAATGAGTTTTTGGGGTTCATTGAGAACATGGTTGTTGTTCAATAATAAAATGAATCCTCAAAAAATACAACTTGCCTAATAATTATGCACTACCTGTATACTTCTAGCATCAATACCATATTATGGTTATACAATCTGACAGGTGCGCTTTATATGTTGTCCATTTTTATATCTACATTTTGTTGTTGAAATGTTATTAATCATTGTGCACATATTTACCTTCCTGAATGAGGCTCACAGGACCGCTCTCTTCCTCCTGCTCTTCTGCTTGAGAAGTTGGGGTGGTGGGGGGGGGAAGCTCCTCAGCTTGCTCCTCAACAGGAGCTGGGGTTGGGGAGTGGGAGGGCCCTGGCTGCTCCTCCTCATCCATGTCCTCCTCTGCCGCATCCTCCTCTGCCGCATCCTCCTCCTCCTCCTCATCGGCCTGGCGCCTTCTGCGCTTGGCGCGGACAACTGGCATTGGAGCTCCTATAATAACACAATGTTCATATATTATAAAAATGTTTTCTAATGACGTATGCAAATTCTGTGTACTGTGCTGTATTGTATATGAATACAAATTGATTTATATAGACAGTTAACCAATGGGACAATGTTATATTAAAGGGTCTTGTGGGCACTACAGGGGACTGAGCGTGAGCTGGGATGCAACCATGTTAAAATGAGCTGTTTTTGTCTCCTTTGTTTTGTTCAGACCATCTCATGTTAAAAAAAGGGCCTGATGGAGCACACGGGATTACTATAACAACCCCACTCCTAACACAGGAATTTAGTGGTAATCTATATATATAAAACTCAACGTGTGTGTGTGCATAAATGTATGTATGTATGTATGTATGTATGTATGTTCCAGCATCACGTACAAACGGCTAAAGATATTTATATGAAACTTGGCACACAGGTTACTTATATGTCAGCCACAAACATAGGATAGGTGGTTTAAACCTTACCCACCCCCACTTGCCATGGTCGGGGTTTTTCTTTAAAGTCCCATGCAAAGCAATGGGAAAATTATGTTCCCACATAACTTCTGTGTTCCTGTCTGCTGCCCCATGTCTTTTTTCAACAGTACTATGAATACCTTGGCCGGTGGTGATATATGTTAGCACAACATGGCATCTTGGTTAACAACATCTGACCTTACATGAATTACATATGACCTTACATAACTGTCACCAAAGGAGCTGCGGTGGCTCCACGCGATTGCCACTGCACTGACAACTGATTCACCTCTGCAGCTAGGGGTTCGGATCCCGCTCTCGGCTACCTGTGAATTGAGTTTGGTGGTCTCAGCCCCGCCACTGGTGGGTGTGCTATGCGAGGTTGGGTTGGGAGGACCCCCTCACACCCGCCATTGCCAACCGGGGCATGGAGAAAGGTGGCAGATTGCCTCTGGGGGAGGCCTCCCAACTCCTGCAGGCCGGCTCCTCTCTCTTTCGAGTTCACGCACAAAATACACTTTTTTAAAAAAAAACATAACTGTCAACAATAACTTACCTGGATGATATTTAGCCCGAAGACGTCTGACATTACCCATTTGGCGCCTCTTGAGGTCAGACCACTTCTTAACAATGGCCTTGTGGTCATGTTGGCCGCCAAAGTCAGCGATTAGGGCGCTGACCACAGCCCTTTTCTGTGGCTGCCGCCGCAGGTCATCATATCCTGTTTCCAGGAACTTCTGCAAGATGAAGAACAAAGTATATTGTAATACTTCTGTTGACAGCCTTATGGATATATGACGTAAATGTATGCTATTCAACAATTGGAAGCATTCTCGCCTTATTAATCAATGACAGGGGTAACATGAAAGATTTTATATCCTGCCATTTCGGTCGCCACCTTTTTTGCATAAATATAGCAGCCATTATCATTTGCATAATTATGAATATATTATTAACAACACAGGATACACGTATAGGGGAGATATGCGTTGCTAACTCTTTTCCCTGTCAGGAGCCTAACGCCCCGGGGGGTCAGAGACGGGACCTTTTTCGGAGGACCACTGACGTATGTACCAGTCGCAGTTTTTTGTGATGTCACTCTTTAGGTGTGTGCACATTTTTCACTGCATCCGGGTGGAGTTTTTGGGTTGTGTTTTGCACGCCACAGGCTTTTCAACAGGAAAAAAACAGCTGGAGGCAGAATGGTTGCAAAACACTACGTGTTTGTTACTTAACTCTGGGTTTCAAGACCAGTCCACCTCCAGCTGTTGCAAAACTACTACTCCCATCAGCCACGGTCTGTCAGTGCATGCTAAGAATTTTACTTTTGCTGCATTTAGGGTGCCACAGTTTAGAGACCCGTGCATAAAGGCCTGAAAAATGGGGGCCTGCAGAACTTACAATACTAGAAGTGCCAGCATTCCCAGGCATGCTGGAAGTTGTAGTTCTGCAACATCTAAAGGGCAATATGTATTCGAACGTCCTTGGGCCTTGAGGACACTGAAGTCAGGACGTTCGCATACGTCCTATGTCCAAAAAAATTTTAAATTCATTATGCTAAATAACAAGGAAAAGTGCCAATATACACATTTGCCAACCAGGGTGTCTGCAGCTGTCCAGGCATGCTGGGACTTGTAGTTTTGTAAAAGCAGGAGACACATTTTTTGTGAAATACTAATATATGATCATATATACTAACTTTTAAACTAGACTTAAATGCTGGGCTGGGCTGGGACTTGTAGTTTTGTAAAAGCAGGAGACACATTTTTGGTTAAATACTAATATCTGATCATATATACTAACTTTTAAACTAGACTTAAATGCAGTTGAAGATGATGAAATAACAGTGGTCAAAATACTTACACAAATCAGCAACTTTTCCTCAGACTTAGTGAAATTGCTTCCAACCATGTTGCTGTGTGATTGCGCTGCGATCATAAGTTGGAAACTGGCAAGGCTCCAGGAAATGGTCGCGTGTTGTTCGCGTGTTGATTGCGCTGCTTGGACCGAGATGGGTCCATATGGCTTCGGCTGTATGGACCACAGTAACTCTTTTCCCTGTCAGGAGCCTAGGAGCCTAACGCCCCGGGGGGTCAGAGACGGGACCTTTTCGGAGGACCACTGACGTATGCAACCGTCGCAGTTTTTTGTGATGTCACTCTTTAGGTGTGTGCAAATTTTTCCTTGCACCGGGTGGAGTTTTTGGGTTGTGTTTTGCACGCCACAGGCTTTTCAACAGAAAATAACCAGCTGGAGGCAGAATGGTTGCAAAACACTACGGGTTTGTTACCTAACTCTGGGTTTCAAGACCAGTCCACCTCCAGCTGTTGCAAAACTACTACTCCCATCAGCCACGGTCTTTCAGTGCATGCTAAGAATTTTACTTTTGCTGCATCTAGGGTGCCACAGTTTAGAGACCCGTGCATAAAGGCCTGAAAAATGTGGGCCTGCAGAACTTACAATACTAGAAGTGCCAGCATTCCCAGGCATGCTGGAAGTTGTAGTTCTGCAACATCTAAAGGGCAATATGTATTCGAACGTCCTTGGGCCTTGAGGACACTGAAGTCAGGACGTTCGCATACGTCCTATGTCCAAAAAAATTTTAAATTCATTATGCTAAATAACAAGGAAAAGTGCCTAAATACACATTTGACAACCAGGGTGTCTGCAGCTGTCCAGGCATGCTGGGACTTGTAGTTTTGTAAAAGCAGGAGACACATTTTTGGTTAAATACTAATATCTGATCATATATACTAACTTTTAAACTAGACTTAAATGCAGTTGAAGATGATGAAATAACAGTGGTCAAAATACTTACACAAATCAGCAACTTTTCCTCAGACTTTGAGAAATTGCTTCCCACCATGTTGCTGTAATATTGGGAAACTGGCAAGGCTCCAGGAAATGGTCGCGTGTTGTTCGCGCAATTGCGCATGCGCGATCGAAAAATCGCAATCGCAATATGTATTTTGGTTAAAATATCATACATATTCGATTTCAGAGTGCTGCTACAGCAGTTTTCAAAATATCTGCAATAAATTTCGCATTCGCATGTTGCGATATTTCGATAAAATATCAGGAATATTCTGAGCCAATCAGAGCGCTCCTCCAGCATATCTCGAAATTGCGCAATAAATATCGCATTCGCATGTTGCGATATTTCGATAAAATATCACAAATATTCTGAGCCAATCAGAGCGCTCCTCCAGCATATCTCGAAATTGCGCAATAAATATCGCATTCGCATGTTGCGATATTTCGATAAAATATCACGAATATTCTGAGCCAATCAGAGCGCTCCTCCAGCATATCTCGAAATTGCGCAATAAATATCGCATTCGCATGTTGCGATATTTCGATAAAATATCACGAATATTCTAAGCCAATCAGAGCGCTCCTACCGCAGTTATTAAAAAATCGCAATTATTTTCGCATTCGCAATAGCGAAAAATCGCATTCAATTAATTTCGATAAAATATCACGAATATTCGAATTTAGCGAATATATCTCGAATATTCGAATATATATTCGAGATATATCGCGAAATCGAATATGGCATATTGTGCTCAACACTAATGGTCTGGGGAGGCATATCCATAGAGGGACGCACGGACCTCTACAGGTTACATAATGGCACCCTGACTGCCATTAGGTATCAGGATGAAATCCTTGGACCCATTGTCAGACCCTACGCTGGTGCAGTGGGTCCTGGGTTCCTCCTGGTTCACGACATTGCCCAGCCTCATGTGGTGAGAGCATGCAGCCAGTTCCTGGAGGATGAAGAAATTGATACCATTGAATGGCCCCCACGCTCACCTGACCTGAATCCAAAAGAACACCTCTGGGACATTATGTTTTGGTCCATCCGGTGCCGCCAGGTTGCACCTCAGTCTGTTCAGGAGCTCAGTGATGCTCTGGTCCAGATCTGGGAGGAAATACCCCAGGACACTATCCAACGTCTCATTAGAAGCATGCCCTGATGTTGTCAGGCATACATACAAGCACTTGTGGGCCATACAAACTACTGAGGACCATTTTGAGTTGTTGCAATGAAATTTCGGCAAAATGGACTAGCTTGCTGCATAATTTTTTCACTTAGATTTTCGGGGTGTCTTTGAATTCAGCCCTCTGTAGGTGGAAATATTTTATTTCCATCAAATGATGTGCCATCCTTTCATTCCTAACACATTACCCAGTCCATATCAGTATAGATATCCAGCATGAGATTGTTTCCCGTTGAGATCTGATAGTGTTCCTTTAATTTTTTTGAGCAGTCTATTTACTATAATTCCCTCAGTATGTGACCTATGGGTACACCCTGAGGGTATACAGACTGAAAAAAGATGGTAACAAAACAATAAGAAAAGATAACAGAGGGGATCTAGATGATACTATGATTCTCTAAACAAGTGTAATATATCTGCGCTGTGTAAAAATATATATTAAAGTAAATACTAGAAAATATGTGAATGGAGGAGGAACATACGTGACTAAAGGACAGTGAAAAAATAACAATATGATAGCAATAAACTGAACAGTCTCACATGTACAGGGTGATACACATATGATCTATGAAAAAGTCCAGCAAAACAAAAGGCCACACAGTTCTTGATAGATCCAACCGATGAATGGAAAGTAATGAGACTTAAATGGAAGAAACCCCGTAACCGAAGACTAGTGAGAAGGGTAAGCCGCACACCATAGAATCTCACACACACCTCCAGTGGTCCCAGCAGCTCACCTCACGGCTAGTAAATAAAGCCTGTAAATCAAACACTTGCACCTGGAGTCCTGGTCAGTGAAATCAAATATGGTTCTTATGGTCCCAATGTAGAGCAGTACATGCAAAACAAGAGAATGACAGCAGGATAGTGTAATTCTGATATACCGGGGAGCCTTGCACATAACCAGTGTTTGAATTCACTCACATGAATGTACAAATACGGGGCTTATCTCCCGTGTGTCAGGCTGGAAGTACTAAGTGACTCAGGTTGCAGTGTCACAAAAGAGGAAGAGGGAAGGAGGGCACATCGCATAATTCAGTAAAACCAGTGAATTTTAATAAAACAGCATACAAAAAGACTCACATTTAAGCAGGTAAAAATAGCATGGTATCCACGAGTGGCGAACTCGTATTGCCGTCCGTCGGATGCTAGAGTGTGTCCAGCGCTCCAATCCCGACGCGTATCGTCACACCCTCTGTCGAAGTCGGAAGTGACGAAACGCGTCAGAGCGTGGCTACAACGGCGCAACAAGGAAGTGATACTGCGTTCCACAAGCTAACCAGCCGGATCTGATTGTCTTACCAGCGCTCCAAGCACTCGTGCGGCCCCTGGTGCACAAAGGACGGCGGTGACAGCGGTGAACCCAGTCTTTTTTCCTATAACGTTCATTTATAAGTGTTTTCCTGTACGGGCATCATTAGTGGGAGTTTATTTTCCTTACTGCTGTGGGGGTTACTAGTTAAAGGCATATTACACTATAGTTGTGTTCTTTTTGTTTTCATGTACCCTCACTGAGATTAACCCTTACATTTATTTGGAAAAATTGTGGATGATGTGACTTAGAAGGAAAACAGCTACACACATCTTTTTCCTGTTTTGTGGTAAGCCTGTGGGAGTAACCTATATTTTGGTGAATCTTTAATTGGTGTAGGGTGCACTAACACCTTTTTTTGATCATCCAACACATCACCATCTTTTTTTCTTATTAAGCTCTATATGGCGCTGTTTTTTATCACTAGCAAGCACTGTTTTATCATCTGAACCACGGTTTCCTATATATTTGATACTTTGTTTTATACCTACACATATATATATATATTAATATTACAACATATACCCCCACTTGAGTCAGTTCTAACTACTAGAACTGACTCATAAATCAAACAACAAACATCATTATGGTTTGAGGTACTGTATGCTTTACAATGGCTCATATGAAATATTAAGTTGAGCCTGGTTACATCTCTCTTCACCAACCTCTAAAATATCCCCATGAAACAGTTATTAGATAATATAACTTTAGATCATGACTGGAAAAGGATTCAGTAAACATCCGTGGCCTGTATAGCTGTTGGGCCTCATTTCAAAGATTGCTCTTTTTTTTTTTTCTTAAATCACACCACGATCTTGAATATTGTGCAAAAACAAGCTGATGTCACCGTCCATTCTGACTTCATCACATCTCTCACCATCTCACTGAAAGTAAACTTGGTATGTTTTGGGAGGTCCAATCCACATAAGTCCAGGATTCTCTCATCTCCAGGCTCAAAGTTTTCATTTTTAAAGATGCTTTTACACAAACACCAGCAAATCCTGAAATTCTACTTCCATCTTTATAGTAAGAAGAGCCATTAATGTATCAACAGTCGCTTTTAAGGTCAAAAGGTTTGGGTACAGCAGTAAAAATTCTGTGCTGCAAACTATTTCCTTGCACTTGACATCTTCAATCAATAATCCACCAATCAGGACACTTGGTTCCTTTAACATCATGTGCTGTAGGCCGACCCCTCATTGCCTTTAATAGAGCTGTTCTTTGTATCATTCAGTCCATAATTCCACCAGAATCCTCATGCGATGGTTCAGATAGAATCAGCTTGATATCAGTGCCTTCTTCTATCTAGACAAATCAGCAGTGGAAATTCTTGCCAGTATTTTTTATGAAAGGTAGAAAGGTTTTTTTCATCCATATGTGTCATAGTCTTCAGCATATTATAAACATCTGATTCAACAATATTTCAAATCATGACTAGAGTGATGAATTTCACTCACCCCTCTTATAAATTTAGGAAAACCACCCAACATACTATAATTTATGCTATGCTAAGCCATTGTGCAGCATCACCTCAGATGTAAAGTCTATTGATATCAATATGCATTATGTCATATGTACAGATGTTATAAAATTATTTTAGGTTTAAATGCTTCACTCTGGTTTTAAGATTAAGTTCAATAAATAAAACATAATAAAAATAAAAAAAAACAAAATATATCAGGGAAAGGGAGAACATGGAAAATTGGGGAAGTCCATTGAAAAAAAAAGAAAAAGAAAAAGAAAAAAAAAAGGAAATTTGAATGTTCAAAAAACAGTCCATTGCTTGATGAATATTGAGAGAGTGTCCATGAATTCTTTATAATTTCTTGTATTTCTTGTATAGTGATATATTGTCCATTCAGCGTTTCTCCCCCACTAGCCAGTAATTTCTCCTGCTGTTCCCATGCAAACGAGTATCTCCAGCAATATATGTGAAAGACAAAAAACTCTAAGACAAAAACGCATTAGGAAAGTCCTTAAATATTGTTTGAAATTAAAACAAAGTACTATTTACATGTTTACAATTTGAAGCTAATTCACCCCCACTGCTAGAGAAGCGTCATTTTCATTCAAAAACAGATCTGGACCCTTCAACTGTTCTAATAATGTGTAATATTCTATTTTCATCTTATCATACTCAATTTTCAGGTGGTCATATTTCTGTTTTAACTGAGGAAATGGTATCCAGGTCCTTTTTGTATTATTATTCTTGTCAGCTCTGTTTTTTATATTAATATCACCTATGTTTGACCTGGTGTACCCCTTCTTGTTGTTATCATTAGATATTATCTTCTGATCTTTGTGTTCAGTGTTTGTCCTAAACAATGTGGCTACATCAATTTTGACAGCTTGCTCATTTGACCTTCTCCATAAATGATTTGCCCTCAACAATACGTCTTTTAAATCATGAGGATTCGGGGTAACTAAAAAAATATTTTGTTTAATATCTTCATGCAAAGCATCTAGAAACATACTGATATGTATTGAGCCTCCCCGCTCAAATGCAAGATTATTACCGACCAATAATTCCATAATAGTTGCTATCCTGTGTGACAATTCAAAAGGAGATTCACATTGCATTTGTTGGATCTTCCCATGAATAGTAACATCAGAACGTACTCCATACAAAACACATAATAATTCCAGTAATATGTCCCTTGTCCTCAGAGGCTGAATCCAGATCTCTTTAATTCTCATCCAAAGACTATTTCCTATAGAACGTTGCAAAACTCTTTCTAAGTCAGATGGGTTTGAGATTGTACATATCTCTGACATTCTGCAAGTCACAAAACCATTTTAAAAATCTGTTTAAATCATGGCAGGGAACCATTCCTATTTCTTTAAGAATTGCATCTAGTTCTTTTGGTTTCAAATGCTTCATTACAAGCTGAACTTCACCTGTAGTATTATTGTTGTTGTAAACTGTGTCGGTCACAGTGGGTGCGACTGGCAATGAATTATCAGATTTAATATGAGGTTCTGTTTCATTTGATAGAAAGTTTGTGTTTGTATTTTGCTGCAGATTGCTGAATCCAAGATTTGATGCACATCTGCACTCCTGAGATCTCTTCTCTAATTCCATAATTCTTAATTTTAATCTCTCATTTTCCTCTGATAATTCATCACAACGTTTAGATTTCTCAAGCAAAGCTCCA
Organism: Rana temporaria; assembly: GCF_905171775.1. Taxonomy (NCBI): domain Eukaryota; kingdom Metazoa; phylum Chordata; class Amphibia; order Anura; family Ranidae; genus Rana; species Rana temporaria. The sequence continues at coordinate 228,919,114 of NC_053493.1, forward strand.
CCAATGGTAACTGCATGCAATTTTAAATTTACTGTCTTAGTTTCTGATTGGTTTTGTAACCTCTGACAAACTTTATGGCCATTATCAATTGCACTCTGTAACTGCGCAATTTCCTCAACTTTATCATTCAAAGAACTGTCCATTGTTAAACAACAAGATAACAAACCCTGCACAATACAACCTTTTCTTTTACTTTCTGTAATTTTGCTATCAAAAACACCTTTCTCTAAAAATGTCTTCATCATAGTCCACGTCTGCTTACATTTTTCTGGAATTTCATAAGGAGATTGTACAGATTGTACAATTAACAGTGTAGGACTATTACTCTTTTGTCTCTCATTCCATAAGCAGAACCTCACACAGTATGCTGCATGGGATGAATTGTCAGGAAACACTTGTGGAGGCTTCCCCTTTAAACTCTTGTTGCACAAGACAAACTTTGCAGGAATTATATTACATAAGGAAAGCAATACACAGTGTGGTTGATCTACTAAAACCAGAGAGTACAAAATCTGGTGCAGCTCTACAAAGAAATCAATCAGCTTCCATTAACGTTTAATTAAACAAACTGAAGTTTGAAACTGATTGGCTACCATGCACAGTTGCACCAGATTTTGCACTTTTCAGTTGTGGTAAATCAACCTCAGTATGTTACTTACTGTAGGTTGAATGTGGTGTGTACTCTATTGTCTAAGAATTGGGGGTCATTTACTAAAACTGGGGAGTGCAAAATCTGATGCATCTCTTCATATAAACCAATCATATTTCAGGTTGTAATTTCAAAGCTTGAACAGTGCTCCAGACATGGGCATAGCATAAGGGGTTGCAGGGATCACAATCACAACCCTGCCCCTAGCTCCAGGGGGCCCCTGCAGCCTCCCTGTCATATTATCATATCCTCCACAAAGTCCAGCTCCATAAGGTCCCACAGCCACACTCCAATACTGGGCTTCCATGTTGCCTTCCCTCGCATTGGCTGGGGGGAAGCTGTGAGCCATTTCCTGAGGAGCATGGGGTGAAAAAAGCCAATGATGGGGAAGTGTCTGTGCTGTGTGCTGGCAACATGGAATGGTAACCAAGCTCAGCGAGTTAAGTGGAGGAGAATGCCGCCCTGTAGCCACGATGGGACAGATGTTACTGGTGAGGTAAGACACCACTCAGTGTCTCCTAGTCACCAGCTGGAATTCTCTGTACACCCCCAGCTGGAGATGTCTGCTTACCCCACTTCCCTGACAACTGGGGAAAAGACACACACCTACGAGAGGTGACCTTCCCCCAACATCTGCCAACACTGACTAAGAAACCTTCCGAAATTGCTAAAACAAGTCCTTTAACACTTCCTGATGGGCCGTAGGCTCCAGATTTTGTGTTGCATGGCTCCCTCCTCCATATCTAAGTTGGGGGGGGGGGGGGGGGGGGGGGGCTCAGGTCAACTTTTGCACCGGGGCCCACAAGTTTCAAGATATGCCTCTGGCTCCATATTTAGTAAATCTCCTGCATTGCCTGGTCTAGAAAGGAAGAGGAAGATGGATGAGGCATTTATTTGATGTATAGAGTGAAATATGTAGTGTAATGATATTTGGCATCCGATTGTGCATAATAAGTATCCTGAAGTGTTTGTGTGTTACTAAAAAGTTATTTAAAAAAAAAGGTGAACCTGAATCTTCTTCTCTGTGATGACAAATGCCTCCTAAATAAAAAAAAATGCCACTTTTTTACATAGCCAACCAGGCATTCCTCAAAAAGCAGCATTCTAGAAGAGTGTCACTATGTGCAAAAAAAGAAATAATATTTTATTATATTATCTTATTGATGCAATTATAATATTATAATGGAAAATGTACTAAATAAAAGGCATTGTGCAGCCCTATGGACATATCAGGAGCCGTACTTGTGGTCCTCTATGAATTTGGTAAAAAAAGGGATTTTTTTTATTAAACTAGAGAAAAAGGAAACCTCTGTAAATTAAATTAACTTAAAAAAAATGTAAATTCATATTTTAAATTGTGATATCTAAATTAAAAATCATTTTTAGCTAACAGAGTTGAAAATCTGATCAGAATATATGTGTGTGCCCTTATGTATATCACATAAAATGTCACACCTTTTCACTAACTATAAGCCCACATTGGGCCCGATCCACAAAAGGGATACGCCGGCGTATCTACTGATACGCCGTCATATCCCTGTTTCTATCTTTGGAACTGATCCACAGAATCAGTTTCTCATAGATAGGCAGAAGATCCGACATGTGTAAGGGACTTACACTGTCGGATCTTAGGATGCAGTACCGCAGCCGCCGCTGGGGGCATTTCTCGTCGAAATCCAGCGTCGGGTATGCAAATTAGCACTTACGGAGATCCACAAAGCTTTTACGCTTCGTTTTTTCTCCGTAAGTATTAGTTTGCCGTCGCAAAATTAGGGCTGCTTTTACAAAGTGTAAAGTTAGTACACCATGTAAAAGTAGACCCTTCTTTCCTGCGACGCTGTCAATTTTTTTTTTTTAAAAAAAATTTCCCGCCGCATCTCTTTTTTTCCCCGACGCAACTTTTTTTACCCGGCGCGATTCACAAAACTCGGCGTAAACGTAAAACCGCGCAAAGCACGTCGGGAAAATAACACGTGCTTAAAGTTACACGTGTTCCAATTACACAAAAAATGTAATAAATATAAAAAAAAAAACTCTACCTTTTAATCATAAAAAGCAGCCTTCAGTTCCGGGAAAGTAATTTTTCTAAGACCTGGATGATGTCAGCCTTATGCCAGGAGGAAGTATTTCATTATCAGTGGTCAATCATTGCAACAGTGTAGTTTTGTAGTAAGTAAGAAAGCATTTTAGCCCAGAAAGTAAATGTTGACCCTGGAAAATGGTTGAATGGTTGAAAAATGGTGAATCTGTTCTTCCGATGGTAAGAGAACGTGAAGGCATTAATGCTGATTTAATAAAATAATTGGGAATATTTCCAAAACAAAATGGGTGAATATTCACTTCAGTTATCCAACCATGAAATGAAAATCCCTGCTGGATACGGAAAAGTATTTGAAAGGGCTGTTTACAAAACATCCTTGTTAACTTCAGCTTTGGGAGCAATAGCTTATCAGCCATCTTAATGTGTATACCTTCTCTTGAGCCCAGGACTATACTCATTATATAATGTCTAAAACATTCTGGGGCAGATTCACAAACAATTGCATGGGCGCAGCGTATGTGAGATACGCTACGCCGCTGTAACTTACTTTTCCCAGCTTCGAATCCACAAAGAATTTGCGCCGTAAGTTACGGCGGCGTAGTGTATCTCTCGCGACGTAATGGCGCGCAATTCAAATGCGGTGAGTAGGGGGCGTGTTTCATTTAAATGAAGCGCGTCCCCACTCCGAACGAACTGCGCATGCGCCGTCCCTAAATTTCCCGCCGTGCATTGCGCTAAATGACATCACAAGGACGTAATTGTTTTGACGTGGATGTAAATTACGTCCAGCCCGATTCACGGACGACTTACGCAAACAAAATAACATTTTTAAAATTATACGCGGGAACGACGGCCATACTTAACATTGCGTTCGCCACCAGATAGCAGCTTTAACTATACGCCGAAAAAAGCCGACTAGAGACGACGTAAAAGAATGCGACGGCCGCTCGTACGTTCGTGGATCGTCGGAAATAGCTCATTTGCATACTCAACGCGGAAAACGACGGGAACGCCACCCAGCGGACGCCAAAGAATTGCATCTAAGATCCGAAGGCGTACGAAGACGTACGCCTGTCGGATCTAACCCATGTGCCGTCGTATCTTGTTTTGAGGATTCAAAACAAAGATACGACGTGGGAAATTTGAAAGTACGTCGGCATATCAGTAGATATGCCGGCATACTCTCTTTGTGGATCTGCCCCTCTATATTTCCCCTTTAGTTGTCACCTCTTCATCCAGACTTCATACAGATATCCATGAAGTAATGGATGATAAACATCCAAATAAGATTTTATTATTTGCAGATAATGCCATGTTACCATTCTTCTCTTACCATAGTATATCAAATACTAATTTCTGTCAATGTCATATACAAGGTTAATGAATCAAATTCTTGAGTTTTTGATTTGGATGTTTAGCAGGTTAGAAACTCTGAAGGCCATACTACAATTTGTATTGAATTCTAATTTCCTATCATATCAACTCCTCTCTCTATTATGTACAATAAGCTTCATACCGTTGTTACAAAATATTCAACTGATTTTAAGAGATTTAGCAAATTTAAAATGTCTTTGATAAGCCGCTCAGCGTTGCGATGGCAACGCTGAGCGGCTTATCCCATTTCTGCCTCGCTGAATGCTGTGATTGATCGGGGGTTTCGTGAGTGATATACCGCACTGAATACCTTTGTTGCCACACACACTATACAGTCTTGCACTATGTCTTGTCTCTCTCTTTTTTACATGAGCTGACATCTCTGGATGAATGGATTTTCACTGGCTGTCTGATATCATCGTTTGAAGCGCCATCAAGTTTACCTGGGACTGACCCCTTCAGGCTAATCTATCAGCTTGTGTGTGCATTGTCCATAAGCTGCCATTAATATTTCCATACTTAGTGTGTCACTATTTTTGGTTTTTTTTATGCACTCGCACAAGGTGTGAGTGATTAGGGACGTTTGGTTCTCTTTGGGGCTTTTTGGTATTTAATTGTACTTTAATTGTATTTAATAATTTTTATTTTGCACATTTTGATCAATTCAATTATTGATACCTCCTGAGAAGGGTGTTTATGAGGTATCGTCAATTAGTATTTGTACTTACAGCAGCAATTGTTGGTAATAGCGCAGCACCTATGCTTTAAAATTTTCTTTTGGTTTGTACACCGTTCCGTGTTTGCAGCTCTACCATTTGGGTATATTTGCTGTATGTGGTTTTTTTCCTTTTGTGATTATATTGTAGTAGCGCTGTAGTACCATTTTTTCTAAAATCAGCAGAGCTTCCTCTCATTTCAGATCCTCCCCTCACATTTACAGCGACTTCACTTCCAAGTGCACTTGCAGTGCACTTCTAGTGCAAAGTGGATTTGCCTTTCGTAAATAACCCCCAATGAGTCTTTTGAACATGTCATTTTTTCCCACTTTTTTTGGAAAATGTGGAAAGAAAATTAAAACTTATTTTTTTTTTACACTGTGGGCCAGATTCAGATAGGAGATACGACGGCGTATCTCCTGATACGCCATTGTATCTCTAAGGCCGGCCGGTCGTATCTATGCGACTGATTCATAGAATCAGTTACGCATAGATATCCCTAAAATCCGACAGGTGTAAGTGACTTACACCGTCGGATCTTAGGCTGCAATTCCAGGCCGGCCACTAGGTGGCGCTTCCGTGTCTTTTAAGCGTCGAATATGCAAATGAGCATTTACGCCGATTCAGAAACGAATGACCGCCCAACGCTTTTTTTTACGTTGTTTGCGTTCGGCTTTTTCCGGCGGAAAGTTACCCCTGCTATAGCAGGGGTAAGTGCGGCGTATCCTATGTTAAGTATGGCTGTCGTTCCCGCGCCCCGAGTTTTGAATTTTTTACGTCGTTTGCGTAAGTCGTTCGTGAATACGGCCGGACGTAATTTACGTTAACGTCGAAACCAATGACGTCCTTGCGACGTCATTTGGAGCAATGCACGCTGGGAAAATTTGCGGACGGCGCATGCGCTGTTCGATCGGCGCAGGGACGCGCCTGATTTGAATAGTAAACGCCCCCTAGCCACGGAATTTGAATTCCGCCGGGGGATTTACGCAAGTTTTGAGGTAAGTGCTTTTTAAATTAAGCACTCGCCTCAAAAACTTGCGGCGGCGGATCGTAAATCAGATAGGTTACGCAGATCTAAAGATCAGCTAACCTATCTGAATCCGGCCCAAAGTTGTCATCTATACAATTTTTGTGTACATAGCAAAAATTACACCCCAAAATACATTCTGCTGCTCCGCCTGAGACTAGCGATACCACATGTGCAAGACTTTTACACAACCTGGCCACATACATAGGCCCAACATGGAGGGAGCACCGTCAGATGTTCTAGGGACATCAATTTCAAATTGAATTTCCTGACTACCTATTACACTTTTGTGAGGCACTATAGGGCACTGATGTGCACTGTAGAGCCACTGATGGGCACTGTAGTGGCATGGATGTGGCATGGATAAGCACTGATGTGGCACGGATGAGAACTGATGAGGCACGGATGAGCACTGGTGTGGCACAGATGAGCACTGATGTGACACGGATGTGGCATGGATGAGCACTGATGTGGTATGGATGAGGCATGGATGTGACACAGATGAGTACTGATGTTACATGAATGAGCACTGATAAGTAGTGATGTGGCATGGATCTGAAACAGATGAGCACTGATGTGGCATGGATGAGGTACGGATGAGCACTGATGTGGCATGGATGAGACACGGATGAGCACTGATGTGGCACAGATGAGCACCAATGTGGCATGGATGAGCACTGATGTGGCATAGATCTGCATAGATGAGCACTGATGTGGCATGGATGAGCAGTGATTTGGTAGGGATGAGCACTGATGAGGTACGAATGAGCACTGATGCGGCACGGATGGGCACGGATGAGCACTGATGTGGCATGGATAGGGCATGGATGGGCACATATGAGCATGGGCATGAATGAACATGGCTGGGCATGTGTGACTCATTGATGGCATGGGTGAGGCATGGATGAGGCATGTATGGGCATGGATGGGCATTAATGAGCACGGGTGAGGCTTGGATGGGTACAGATAAGGCATGGATGAGCATGAACGCTCCTTGGTACCTAAGCGAGAAAATAAAACATGACACCCCTAGTCGTGCCCTCTGATCAACTAACCAAAACCTCTTCCATATCCCCAAGACCCGCTACAAATCTAAAGGAGAAGATTCGCAGTCCAAGGACCATGGCTATGGAACGCTCTACCCACAGACATCCGTATGGAAGAAAACCATTGGGCCTTCAGGAAAATCTTAAGACCCACCTCTTCTGAAGACACAGGATAACACTGGATGCAAAAGCACCTTGAGGCAATTTAGTTTGCATTTGTAGTGCTATACAAGTTACCCACTCATGAATGAATGAGCCATGGATGAGCATGAATGAGTCATGGATTAGCATGAATAAGCTATGGATGAGCATGGATGAGGCACGGATGAGCCATGCATGAGGCATGGATGAGCATAAATAAGGCATGGATGAGCCATGAATGAGCATGAGTGAGACATGGATGGACATGGATGAGGCATGGTTGAGCATGAATGAGGCATGGATGAGCCATGAATGAGATATGGATGGGAATGGATGAGCATGGATGTACATGAATGAGACATGGATGGGCATAAATGAGGCATGGATGAGCCTGAATGGCCACATATTAGCACTGTGGGCACTACAGATCCAGCCCACAAGCATTGCTGCATCGGCTTCCTCCTCTCCTCACACACTGTACCAATAACGTGTGAGGAGAGAGCTGAACCGGATATGCGCCAGTTTTTTGACAAGTGATTGCTCCATCATTGAACTGTGTGATCACGTGGTAAAGGGCCGCTGTCATTGGCCCTTTACCCCGATCCATTATGCGCAGGGTTTAGAGGACCCAAGCATCACAGGCGCTTCCATGTGCACACCCCAGGTGGCATGGGAAGTGCGAGTTTGAGAGGATGTCCCTGGATGCCCTCCCAGAACTAGCCGACCCTGTAGTAGCCGTCATTCGGCTATGGCACGGCCGGTATGTGGTTAAACTGATATTAAACCCAAAGCCAAAAATGTAATATATTGCAGCTTACAATCATTTGATGCAGTGGCTGCGTGATTTTTTTTAGGGGCTTTTTCCTACTGTTTTCACCTGGTGATCCTTGTAGTAACACACCTCCTGTATTAGAGTGCCCCCACTCTGGATAAATGAGCACAGAGACACCTTTGGGCAGCAGTATTGTCAGTCTGGGGGAGGGGAGTTTTAGATGCACTAGCATATTTGGATGCACTAACAAAATTAAGCCAAACTTCACACACTTTTTTAAGCAGTTACAGCAACATTTTTTTTCCTTCTTTGATAAAGGTTTTACATAAATAAATAAATGTAAATCATTGTTAGCTCCCATGTCAGAGTTGAATGGTTTGCCTCAAACCTCCAACTGATACATGTGTAGGTCAGCTTGTTCTTTGAAAATCAACAGACTTACTGGTCACATTACCGGGTAAAAATAAAAGAAAGAAAGTCTAAAAAGGAAAACAAATGCAGTAATCACATCTAAAAATTGGAAGGCTGTAGTATTTTGAATTTCATACTGCTCTTATAATATGAGGAAGATTTTTGTTAAGTCACCATCTATAATTCCGTGGGAGGCTGACCTTGATAAAAACCTTTTCACCAAATTCAAAGGGCATTTTTTTCAGCTGTCCCTGAACCATCCCCTGTTATCTTATCAGTACGTGCACACGGGGTCATTTATAGTCGTTTCTAGGCAGTTAAGTTTAGAAGCATTTTTTGGATAGCAAAAAAATGCGTTCAGGACAAAAGTTCAGAGGCATTTGAAAAGTCAAACGCCTGTAACAGCTTGTAAATGTGTGTTAACGTGGTAACTCTCGTTAAGCCACCTTTCATTACTAGCGTTTTTAAATTTTCGTGTTTTACGTCACCGCGTTGGACTCGATGGTTTTTTTAACTGATGGTGTGTAGGCACATCAGTCCATCAGTCTGCTTTATCAGTTAACCGATAAAAACAGTCCTTCGGAACGTTCTCATCGGATGGACCGACCGTGTGTACGCGGCCTTAGACGTCTGTTAATATCTGTCAAGTTAAATCGTTCAGGAGAGGTTTTAAAATGCCCTGTGTACATTAATTCTTAGGCCGCGTACACACGGTCGGTCCAAACAGATGAAAACGGCCTGAAGTCCAGTTTCATCGGTCCAAACCGACCGTGTGTACGGCCCATCGGTCTGTTGTCCTTCGGACAAAAATTAGAGAACTTGCTTTAAAATCTAACCGATGGACGGCTGACCATCGGTCAAAACCGATGGTTAGTACACAAAAGCATCGGTTCAAAACCCGCGCATGCTCAGAATCAAGTCGACGCATGCTAGGAAGCATTGAACTTTGTTTTTTTCAGCACGTCGTGTGTTTTACGTCACCGCGTTCTGACCCGATCGTTTTTTTTTAACTGATGGTGTGTACGCACATCAGACCATTGGTCTGCTTCAGCGGTGAACCGATGAAAACGGTCCGTCGGACCATTCTCATCGGATGGATCGACCGTGTGTACGCGGCCTTAGGCCCCATACACACGATAGAATCCATCCGCTGAAAAATCCAATCCAAAATCCAAAGCAAATGGGTTTCAGCGGATAGATCCTATGGTGTGTACACTCCAGCGGATCTGTTTCCGCAGATATTTCTCCCCTGGGATGGATTCCAGCAGATCGAATATTTGCTGACATGCTAAACAAATCTATCTGCTGGAATCCATCCCAACAGATGGATCCGCTGGTCTGTATAGACTCACCGGATCCATCCGTCCGAAGGGATTCCCCGCATGCGTCGTAATGATTCGACGCATGCGTGGAATTCCTTATATGACAGCGTCGCGCACGTCGCCGCATCATAATCGCGGCGACGGCGCGACACATCATCGCCAGAGGATTTTGGCGCGGATTTCAATGCGATGGTGAGTACACTCCATCGCAGAGAAATCCGCTGAAATCCTCGAGAGGATTTATCCGCGGAAACGGTCCGCTGGACCGTATTCGCGGATAAATCCTCTCGTGTGTATGGGGCCTAAGAGTAAGTAGCCAGGTAGGCACCCTCCTGCACACCTTCTGGACATGCATGAATCTGAGAAGCTATAGGAACTCATGTACAGTGTTTATATGAGAGAATTATTGCTGCATATAAAATTCCAAAGGAAATGGGATTTATGAATCCTCTATTCGTTTTTTAAATTGACTGTTTTAGCACAACCCTCCGTTGTTTAATACAATATTTTTTACTATGCTATTATTTTGATTTTTTTTTTCTACCTTTGGTAAGTAAAAAAATATTGTTGTTGAATATAATCATAGATTTATGTGCCATGCAATTTACCGTAACTTGCTATTCATTACGTTTGCTTACATTGAATGTGTATACCTATGATTCCGTACTGTGCAATTGGAGCAATTGTTTCTACGTTTTATACGTTTACATACTGCTTCAACTGCAATAAAAAGTTATTAAACATGGAAAATCACTGTTAACTTTTTTTTGTTAACATGTTTTAATAATTGAAGTGATTCTTGACACTTCCCCCCCCCCCCACAATATGACCCATTTTACTGTGTGCACATTCTCAAATCCTTTAGTAAATCACCCTGATCATCGTGGGGTAATTTTGACTCTTTATGAGGTAATAATGCCTATTACCTACTTTTGTGAAAGATGGATGGAGTAAAAAAAACTCTAAAAGGCAACAAAAGGTTCTACCCGAGGTCTTAATAAAGGACAATTATAGTAACAACATATTTTCTGAAATAGGCAACCAATATGTTGTAAATGTATATTGAATACTGGTCAGCCTTATACAGATTCCCCCCACCCCACCTTTTCTTTCCTAGTGTATATACACATCCTTTCTAAGAAATGAATGCATGCAGGTAGATGCACAGAAATTAACAGTACTAAATATAAAGGGCAGCTAAATGAATTGATGACTCTGCTTGCAAAAGTTACTTCCTCTCTCATATACAGTAAACTTCCATCGTACAAGCTGCCTATTGTAAGAGAGTTTTTTAAATTAAAGAACAGGTTATCTTTTAAAATTCTTACTATAAAGTACATATTTATGTAAGTAGCCTTATTTTTTTTTAATGCTGGAAAGCACAACAAAAATGTGAAAAGTTCTACCATCTGTTTGTGCAGTTGCTCATTATAAAAGAAATACAGACTTTGATGGGTAGAGATCCTTAGCACTCACTTGGATCAACCCCAATTAAAAAGACCAAATTGTTTGATGTTGTATGGTGAGACATTTCTTTTGGGACTGATGAAAGGCAAAGGTAAATAGGTTTACATTCCCACAGTATGTTCATTCATCAAAGATTATTTAAATAGATTTTCTAAAAAGATATCAAGCACTTATGTTTTCTAATGGGCTGAAATTCTTCAAACATATATAACATTTCAAAGTTAAAATGAAATCACATTAATTAACAGAATGGTGACAGTATATGCTAAGAGTCGGTTCACACATAGGCGGCATGACTTCGGGGGCAACTCTGCAAGTCGTCCTGAGGAAGACTTCAGAGGTGATTCGCAAAACGATTTCTTTATAGAAGTCAATGCAGATCGCCCCGTGCCACCCCCGAAATACTACAGGAACCTTTTTTCTAAGTCGGAGCGACTTGCGTCGCTCCTATTAGAATGGTTCCATAGCATTGAATGGGACGCGACACGTCAGGCGGCTGAGCGGCCTGTCATGTCGCCCCAGTGTGAACCGGGTCTAAATATTACTTGGTTTGCTACAATAACATTGCATATCATATTCCTTATAATAAATCTCCATGTATACAAATCAAAATACATAATAAATCCCTGTTACCTTTGTAACCAAAAATTTGAAAAAATTATTTCCAGTTGTATAAAAACCCCATCGCTAGTGTTTCATTAATGAGCTGTTTAGTTTTACACAGAAATAATATCATATTAGCGTTACATGTTTTATTCCACCAAGATATGTTTTGCTTTACTTCTGCCACTTGGTATCAAGTGGCATTGTTTAGCTTATTGTTTGCCAGCATTCCCCAGTATTTTTCCATCTAATTTGCCCATCTGTATTTCATTTAATCTAAGGAGGGTAAGGTATTCCCCAAGCAAATCTGCATTCCTTAAATTTTTTTAATATTACATTTAATTTGCAATTTGCAATTTAAACGCTGTGATTGTTGTCGATTGTACTTTTGGCAAGATCCTTCTGTAATCATTGGCCCGGATTCTGAAAGGACTTACGACGGCGTATCTCCAGATACGCCGTCGTAAGTCCAAATGAGCGCCATCGTATCTACACGCTGATTCATAAAGGCAGTTATGCCTGAATTTGGCCAAGATACGACCAACGTAAGTCTCTTACGCCGTCGTATCTTGGGTGCATATTTATGCTGGCCGCTAGCGGCGCTTGTGTAGATTTATGCGTCGAATATGCAAATGACCTAGATACGCCGATTCAGAAACTTACTTGCGCCCGTCCGATTTAGCTACGCCGTTTACGTAAGGCGTATGTCCGGCGTAAGTTTACCCTTCATAAAGCAGGGGTAAGTCATGTTAAGGTATGGACATCGGAAACGTCGGAACAGCGTCATATTTTACGTTGTTTGCGTAAGTCGTACGTGAATGGGGCTGGGCGTAGGTTACGTTCACGTCGACAAAGCATTGAGCCGACGTATCTTAGGGACTAATTGCGACGTGACTCTGAGCATGCGCGCGCATGCGCAGTTCGATTGGCCATGCATTTACATGGGGTCACGTTTCATTACAATACAACACGCCCACTGCCTTGCTACTTTGAATTACGCAGGCTTATGCCGGCCCATTTACGATACGCCAACGTAACTTTGGGAGCAAGTGCTTTCTGAATACAGTACTTGCCTCTCAATGTTACGTCGGCATAGCGCATAGGAGATGCGTTACGCCCGCCCGCTACGACAATGTATCTGAATTGCTGCCCCTGTTTATAACTGTACACACGTTTTTGCTAACCATTTAATCCCCCAGATCATTTAGGGGTTGTAAAGGTACATTTTTTTTTCCTAAATAGCTTCCTTTACCTTAGTGCAGTCCTCCTTCACTTACCTCATCTGAAGAAATAATGACATTTAAAAGCAAAATCGAAGGATGAGGTAAGTGAAGGAGGACTGCACTAAGGTAAAGAAAGCTATTTAGGAAAAAAATTGTACTGTATAGCCTGGCTACTTTTATAGCAGGTGCTATTGTAAATTTAGAAGGGGGTCAGAGAGTTAATTGGCTTTGACCATGTTAATTTAGCCAAATTTTATAGGCTTCTGTTCCAGCCCTGGCTGTGCTGTGTGCCTATCCTTTCGTCTGGGGACTTCAGGCACCCCCAGACGGCAGGGGGCAGCATAAGAATCAGGTGTGGATACTTCTCCTCGGCAGCCAATCAGGAGGGTTGATTGCCTCGCTGTGCATGCTGGGGAGGGGAATTTAAGGGGCAGATGCCATTGGTTCGGGGTCGTCGCCTCACGCCTTCCACCTAAGCAGTCGTCCCACCACCCCCGTGTGTGGCCTTCCTGGCTGGGGTGTGTGTAAGTGTTGCTGTGTTCCTGGCTCCGGGACCACGTCGATCTGGAGCACCAATTTACCTCGTAGTCTCAGTAAGCAGACTGAATCTACAGATTTACAAGTGGTCCTGTGCTGTCTGTCCAAAGTGGAGGAAGGCGGTCGATGGAGAACCTGTCTGAGGGACACCGAGCACGAAGCTGGTGTCGCAGGAGAGGCCTATCTGCTCATTGAAGGACAGTTCGTACCTGAGAGTAGGGATGAGCTTCGAGTTTGAGTCGAACATTGCCTGTTCGCCTATTCGGCGAACAACGAACAATTTGAGGTGTTCGCGGCAAATTCGAAAAGCCGCGGAACACCCTGTTAAAGTCTATGGGAGAAATCTAAAGTACTAATTTTAAAGAATTGATATATAATGTGACTGCTGCGCTACTTTGAGTAAGTGAACGTGAAAAAATAAGTGAAGTGAAAGCAAATGGCGTGAAAGCAGCTCAATCTAAAGTGTTCACTGTACACAAAAAAGATAAATGAAATAATGAAAATGATGAGTGCTAACCACTAGACCAACACAATAAATACCAAAATTAAGAGTGCATGGGTGGATGGCAAAATAACGTGATTATTAATGTGAAAAACACAATATTGTTGTCCTACTGACCAATACTGACCAATAACCCTGAGGCCATATTTATTCTCACTGGTGCTGGGCCCGGGACATTTTATGCCCTCGCTGGACATAATCCGGCCCTCCTAAAGTCTGAAGGACAATAAACTGGCCCTTTGTTTGAAAAGTTTGGAGACCCCTGTATTAGAGGAACAGAATGTATTCTCTCTTGAGAAGAGGATATTAAGGGGATATGATCAACATCACAGAGGACAAGGGGACACTCTTTAAATCTAGAGGAAAAAAGATTTAGGGCCAGATTCAGATACAATGGCGTATCTTTAGTTGGGCGTAGCGTATCCTATTTACAGGCAAGTGCAGTATTCACAAAGCACTTGCTCCGTAAGTTGCGGCCGCGTAGCGTAAATGGGCCGGCGTAAGCCCGCGTAATTCAAAGTAGGCTGGTAGGGGACTTGTTGTATGGAAATGAATCGTGACCCCACATAAATGTTGCGCCTAATGACATGCTCAGTATCACATCAAATTTTCTCCGTAAATTACGCCGGCTCAATGCTTAGTCGACGTGAACGTAACCTACGCCCATCTCCATTCACGTACGACTTACGCAAATGACGTAAAATACGACGCTGTTCCGACGTTTCGACGTCCATACCTTAACATGACTTACCCCTGCTTTATGAGGGGTAAAGTTACGCCGGTCGTACGCCTTACGTAAACAGCGTATTTTAATACGCCGGGCGCAAGTACGTTCGTGAATCGGCGTATCTAGCTCATTTGCATATTTGACACGGAAATATACGGAAGCGCCCCTAGCGGCCAGCGTAAATATGCACCTAAGATACGACAGCGTAAGAGACTTATGTCAGTCATATCTTGGACAAATTCTGGCATATCTGATTCTGTGAATCAGGCGCCGAGATACAACGCCTCACATTCGGACTTATCTGGAGATACGCTGTCGTAAATCCTTTGTGAATCTGGCCCTTAATCTCCAAATATGGAAAGGTTTCTTCACAGTAAGAGTTGTGAAAATGTGGAATAGACTCCCTGCAGAGGTGGTTCTGGCCAGCTCAGTAGATTGCTTTAAAAAAGGCCTGGATTTTTTCCTAAATGTACATAATATAACTGGGTACTAACAATTATAGGTAAAGTTGATCCAAGAAAAATCAGATTGCTTCTCAGGGGGATAAGGGAGGATTTTTTTCCCCATGCTGTAGCAAATTGTAATATGCTTTGCTGGGGTTTTTCTCCTTCCTCCAGATCAACTGTGGGTACATGATTGTATATGGAATTGTATGATTTTATTGGTTGAACTAGATGGACTTGCGTCTTTTTTAACCTGACTAACTATGTAAATATATGTAACTAATAACCCTTGGAAAGCCTTTTTTTTATTTTAGTTGCTAGCTTTTATTAAATAGAAAGCTGTTGATACTGATATAAAGGTTATGCTTTGGGCACTTTTGGCATGTGGTGATAATGCTTTGTCCTTGTCTCCCACAATTTTCTGCCGACTCCGAGCTTATACAAAAGCCCTCCTATTGGAAAATCTAAGTCTGACCTAAGTTTAAAGGCCAGGCAGTGCATTATGGTTGCAAAGAATTTGTTCTGGATATGCTGTAATTAATGGCCCGGATTCACATACATCGGCGCATATTTATGCCGGCGTAGCGTATCTAATATACGCTACGCCGACGCAGCGCACAGATGCAAACACTGGATTCACTCGCTCCCACACGCTCTTAAAGATACGCTGGGTTTCCTCGGCGTAAGCCAGCGTAGGTGGAAGTGGGCGTGAGCCATGCTAATGAGGCGTGACCCCATGCAAATGATGGATTGAGCGTCATGAAGATACGAATAACGTACGTATCTTAGGGAGTAGTTCCGACGTGATTCTGCGCATGCGCACTGGGATGCGTCCACGGGACAGCGCATGCGCAGAATCACGTCGGAACTACTCCCTAAGATACGACGGATCACTGCCTACGACGTGAACATAACCTACGCCCAGCCCTATTCACGTACTATGTAAACGACAAAAGATACGACGGCTTGTGTTCCCTGGTCCATACCTTTGCATGAGTTGCGCCTCCTATATGGGGAATAACTTTACGCCGGATGTGCGACTTACGCAAAGCGCGTATATTATGCGCCGGGCGCAAGTACGTTCGTGAATCGGCATATCTCCCTCATTTTCATATTCGCATAGAAAATCTATGGGAGCGGCAAATGCGCCCAGCGTAAATATGCGCCCACGATACAACAGGGTAGGAAAGTTACGTCGGTCGGATGAAGCCTATTTTCAGGCGTATCTCAGTTTATGGGCACGGCGCATAGATACGACGGCGCATACTTACACTTACGCGGCGTATCTGGAGATACGTCGGCGAAAGTACTTTGTGAATCCGGGCCAATATCTCAGTGTTTCCCCAATAGCCTGCCTTGTAGTTGAATGACAGAATTGAGCAGCAGATCTATTTATTTCATACTAATGATATCCATTAAGAAATTAGAAGCTCAATTGTTTACCGGAACAACATTATTGAGCTTTCAGTAGGTCTTGTACAGTATAGTGTATGTGTAAGTAATAGTAGTGGTTGGACCCTTATGGTGTATATATATTAAAATATCTCAATGGGGCAGAATCCCTGTCGTAAAAGCAACTTGAAAATGTCCCTCTTTACCTCTACCAAAGAGATAGAAGGGGACAGACAGGTAAAATGTGACTTTAAATGTGCCACCAGGGACACTGCAGTCAATATAAATGTAAAACATAAGCCTTTTATAACAAATTTTAAAACACAATAAAATACTACATCAAACATATACTGTATATAATGAATCGTGTAAAATGGATTGATGCCTTTCGCAAACAAGTCACTTCCTCAGAATCCATGCCTCTTGACAATTTGTTTGTTGTTTATCTATGAAAAGAATGAATGCCAAACATACAATACATTTATTTCCAGACAGAAAATTCAGCAAATAAATCATACAATTTCACATATGTGTGCTGTTGGATGATGTCGACAGACAGAAATATCTGACAAACATACTGTATATGGGCCAAATATGTATTTACCTTATTGTAATTATTGTAAACGTTGGTTATTCATGGAATTGAGCTGTACTTCTACATACCAGCTGCTGTAACAATTCTACATATGCAGGTCAGCTTGGCTGCATGTTGTTTATCTGCTTTTTGCCCCATCTTTGTGCTTTCTTTTTTGCTGCAACACTCTAAAAACAGTTAGCTATTGCTGTCTCCTATTCATACTGTAAGTGAATGTGCTCTAACAAGTCATCCCTTCTGGCAGGTTGCAAATTGTTGAAGGAACTATTAAATAGAATTCATCTATGGCAAAAAAGGCCTGCCAACTTCTAAATTCATACACATGAAGACAAAATTGCACAAACAGGAGCAACACTATGGGGGATATTTAAGAAAGACAAAGACAAATCCACTTTGCACTACAAGTGCAAACTACAAGTGTACTTGGAAGTGCAGTCGCTGTAGATCCGAGGGGGACGTGCAAGGAAAATAAACGACAGCATTTTAGCTTGCACATGATTGGATAATAAAATCAGTAGAGCTTACCCTCATTTCAGATCTACCCCTCAGATGTACAGTGACTGCACTTCCAAGTGCACTTTCAGTGCAATTTAAAGTGTACTTTGCACTTGTAGTTTGTACTTGTATTGCAAAGTGGATTTGCCTTTCGTAAATAACCCCCTATAACACTTCACAGACTTTCACCTCCAATGGATAAGGCCAATTCATGGTTAATGCTAGTCTGGACACATAGTTTCACACAGCAATATGAAAGAGGTTTATGATTTAATTTAAATCTAGTAAAAAACATTAGAAATAGAACTCCGGTCATGGAAAAAAAAACAATTGTTCTTTAAATAATAATGTATACATTGAAAAGAACATGATATTTTCTGTGCAAAAGGAAATAAGACTGTAAATGTTGCCTTGTACAAGACCATTTTTAAAAGTTCTTGACATACTGTATATTCTATTATTTTTTATATTTTACAGTACTGGGTATTTTAATGTATTGTTCTATTCAGAAATACAAGTTAAAATAATTATTTTATTTCTACAGTAGACTATAATTTTTAATAAAAAAAATGGACGTATTTGAAATGAGCACCATAATTATTGCCACAGGGCTTTTGGTGATCTCCCTCCAGAATAACATTATGGTTAATTAAAGTTATATTTGCAATGATATTAAAATATTCTGCTTAATTGATCTTTGAATTATGCATAATGTTGTAAAGATAAAGAATTTTTTTAAGAATCTTTCTAATGTTACAGATATTGAAATTATAGATGTGCACAAGAATTGCTCATAAGAGCTTTGCTCTGCTTTGTACTCTTTATTTTCAATCCATGAGAGCAAATTATTCATTCAGTTTCCTTTAATATACTTGCATAATATGTTTTAATACACTTTTCATATTCTGCTTCAGACTTTTACAAATACATGTATCTCAAGCAATTACAAAATAAACAAATTGAACAAGATAGTCCATAGGCAGGCCACACAAGAAGCCATTGACAGGGAAAATTTGTAGATTAGTAAATTCTAGCTAATAAGTTGTGTTAAAGTAACTCAAATAGGAAAGTCCAATTCACTTGTGCTGATTTATTATATTTGACATATGAGATGTGTCTAAAAAGTTAGGTGACTGGTCCGATATCTCAACGGCAACATGGGCCAGGTGCGCATGCATTTACGTGGCTATCCAGAGACATATCGAGATGCACCACCTAGCGTGGACTACATGTAACCATCGGGGTAAACCCACTGTGAATAGTTGAACATAGTCAGTGTGAGAGGTAGGGTCACAATGGAGCAAACATTAACCACTTCCATACCGGACCTATTCTGGCACTTCTCTCCTTCATGTAAAAATCATATTATTTTTTTTGCTAGAATATTACTCAGAACCCCCAAACATTATAAATATTTCTTTAGCAGACACCCTAGGGAATAAAGTGGCGGTCATTACAACTTGTTATCTCGCACGGTATGTTTTTTCTGTCATCTTGATACTTGCTTAACTCCTACAAAAGCCATTCCACTCATCACATGAGGGTGTGGGCCCTTGAATAGAGTACTAAGTCAGGGTACTATGATGTTTTCAGTACACCACTCTGCTGATTCTTTGCCAACGTTCTAAAGAGAAGCCATGAGACCAAATGATTAAATCATTGGAACTGAATGAATGAGTGAGTGAGTGACTGAAATAGGGTATGTAATGAAAACAGAATTTTTTTTTTAAAGCTCCATGAGCATGTTGATGGGTGAGGTTGGGTGGCAGAGAAACCATTGTAAGCAACATATACGCACAATCAAACTCAGCTTAAGAAAAAAACAAGTAAAACGTTTTAAAAACCTTGAAGGGAAAAAAGAACAAAATGGATTGTGTAGTTTGGCTGGAAAAATCAAAGGTGGTGGAGTTTTTAAAAAGTCTATTTTTTATAAATATAATGGCCCAGATTCTCAAAAGAGATACGACGGCGCATCTCCAGATACGCTGTCGTATCTCTGCCTAACGCCGTCGTAGCTATGCGACTGATTCTTAGAATCAGTTACGCATAGATATTCATTAGATCCGACAGGCGTAAGTCTCTTACGCCGTCGGATCTTAACTGCATTTTTTTTTTGCCCGCTAGGTGGCGCTTCCATCGATTTCCCTGTCAAATATGCAAATTAGCTAGATACGTGAATTCCCGAACGTACGGGCGGCCGACGCAGTAAAGTTACAATGTTTACGTTAGGCTTTTCCCAGGGTAAAGTTGCCCCTGGGTCTATGAGGCGCAGCCATTGTTAAGTATGGCCGTCGTTCCCACGTCGAAAATTTAAAAATTTACGTTGTTTGCGTAAGTCGTCCGTGAATGGGGCTGGACGTCATTTACGTCCACGTCAAAACCAATACGTCCTTGCGGCGTATTAGGAGCAATGCACACTGGGAGATTTCCAAGGACGGCGCATGCGCAGTTCGTGAAAAACATAAATCATGTCGGGTCACAGTTGATTAACATAAAACACGCCCCCCTTCCACATTTGTATTAGGCGGGCTTACGCCGAACGATTTACACAACGCCGCCGCAACTTACGGAGTGAGTGCTTTGAGAATACAGCACTTGCCCGTGTAAGTTGCGGCGGCGTAACGTAAATCAGATACGTTACGCCGCCACAAAGATACGCCAGTCTATGAGAATCTGGCCCAATGTTTCAACATGACATTGCAATATAATGGAAGCTTCCTGCTCACCAGGCAAAAAGAGCAATAGAAAGTGCAGTCAACGTCTATTATTGAAACAGGAACAACAAAAGATAAAAGTGCAAATAGCTATTCGAAATATGACTTTTCAAGAAAAAATCAAATGTAACCAGTTAAGAAATCTTATAAGGTTTGCTGTAAGATCTTTGTCTAATCTAAATTTGCTAGTAACTTTTTTTTTGTTTCCATCTACAGTTTACCTAGAGAACATTTTTATCTTTACAACTAAAAAAGGATATCTTGACATTGATCAGTATGATACGATTTAGAATGATACATCATTCAACATTTTTTTGATTTATGATGTATTTTATCATTGGGACTATTGATGTAATCATTGTGATTACAGATGCCATAGAAACGTTTTCATATTGCTAATTGTGCCACTTTTTATGACATTTCTGTAATGAACTAAGCTTCAGAGTGTGCAGAATATGTACATCTGCTGTTGTCTACTGTGGGTGGCATATTGTATTACAGTATTAGGAAACAACAACTGAGTTAAAAGATTATCTCCATCTCATGATCACACTTTAGAATAGTTTAAAACATAGTTCACAAAAGTGTTTACATTTTAATTGTCTACTACATGGTCTTTAATGCAAGTATTTATTCTGCGGAGCTTTATATATTTATCATGTAATAAATGTGCAATTTTATAATGAGGATGACAATTGTGACACTTAACTGAACACTATTTGTGTTTATAATATTAATTAACATCCCATACTAGTTATTAAAGGGTTCACAAAAATTAGTAATATTTCTATTTGATGCTAAGTTGTAAATACAGTAACATACAAATGTTATAAATAATTAAATTGTAGCTGTGTGTGTGTGTGTGTGTGTGGGGGGGGGTGGAGAAATCCACTGTGACCATGAGTAGCAGTCAATTGCCCCCAATGTTTGGGCGCATCTGTCAGATGCGCTGGATCAAGGAAATACAATTGATAAATTGACAGTGACCAGCTTCGTCATTGCAAGGTGACTGGACCAATCCCCCAATCACTATGTACTGCTCCGGCTGTGCCTGTGCACACTGTAGCTGGCCGTATATTGACTACTGGGAAAGCTGACCGGTTGGGCTGCTGCCACCATGGAAACCCATGATGTCAGGGCACCCCACCATCTCCAGCTGCCAGTATAGAGCAGGGATCTTCAGACAACAGTCTTTCAGCTAGCTGTTGCGGAACTACACATCCCATGTGGCATTGTAAAACTCTGACATTGACAGAGATGACTACGCATTATGGAAATTGTAGTTCCTCAACAACTGGAGGGCCATAGTTTAAAGACCCCTGGTATAGAGCATGGGAAAAGGCTGATTTTTTTTTTTTTTTTTTTACTTTTTTTATTAATTTTTTCTTATTTATGTTTTTCCTCTTTTTTGCCTTTCCTACTCTTTACTTATCATTATTTGTCCTTTGGTCTTGATGTATTTTCATTCTGTCTATACTATTTTTCTAATTATTTTATATTTAATTCCATGTGTCTTAACAATATTAACACATCTAATATTACTTTTTTGGGTTCCAAATCCAAACCCTCCAACTGTGCAGCATTCTCCATGCTCTATGGTGGCAAACCTGAAGAGGACAGGGTGCTCTAACATCATGGGATTTTTAATGGCAGCAACGGCCCCACTGGCCAGCATTCTCAATTGCTATGATACGGCCAGCTACAGTGCACATGTGCAGCTTATACAGTACATAGTAATTGGCTATTTGGTCCAGTCACCTGGCAACAACGACTCTTGTCCCTGCTGTTCATATCTCCCAAATTTAATGCATCTGACAGATATGCCCAATTAACCACTTGCCGTCGCCGCACCGTCATAATACGTCCACAAGGTGGCTCTCCTAGGCGAGATCACGTATTATGACGTCCTACCTTTTAGCCGCCACTAGGGGCGCACGCGAGCCGCCGGAGGCGCGCGCGCGCGCCCCCCGCTCGCCCCCGACTCCCGTGCGTGTGCCCGGCGGGCGCGATCGCCGCCGGGCACACGCGATCGCTCGGTACAGAGCGGGGAACGGGAGCTGTGTGTGTAAACACACAGCTCTCGTTCCTGTCAGCAGGGGAAATGCTTTTCTTCGGTTCATACAATGTATGAACCGAGGATCAGTGTTTCCCCTAGTGAGGCCACCCCCCCCCCCCACAGTAAGAACACACCCAGGCATACTTAACCCCTTCCCCGCCCCCTAGTGTTAACCCCTTCACTGCCAGTGGCATTTTTATAGTAATCTAATGCATTTTTATAGCACTGATCGCTATAAAAATGCCAATGGTCCCAAAAATGTGTCAAAAATGTCCGAAGTGTCCGCCATAATGTCGCAATACCGAAAAAAAAATCGCTGATCGCCGCCATTACTAGTAAAAAAAATATTAATAAAAATGCCATAAAAATACCCCCTATTTTGTAAACGCTATAACTTTTGCGCAAACCAATCAATAAACGCTTATTGCGATTTTTTTTTACGAAAAATATGTAGAAGAATACGTATCGGCCTAAACTGAGGAAAAAAAATGTTTTTTTATATATTTTTGGGGGATATTTATTACAGCAAAAAGTAAAAAATATTCATTTTTTTCAAAATTGTCGTTCTATTTTTGTTTATAGCGCAAAAAATAAAAAACGCAGAGGTGATCAAATACCACCAAAAGAAAGCTCTATTTGTGGGAAAAAAAGGACGCCAATTTTGTTTGGGAGCCACGTCGCACGACCGCGCAATTGTCTGTTAAAGCGACGCAGTCCCGAATCGCAAAAAGTACTCTGGTCTTTGGGCAGCAATATGGTCCGGGGGGTAAGTGGTTAAGGATAAGTTTAATACCTCACATCGGTGACAATTGACTGCTGCCCACAATGACTTCAGGACAGGTAAGCGTCCTATTAATAAAAGTAAGCAGCTGCAGTATGTCTAGCTGCTGGCTTTTAATTTTTGGACCTCTGCTTTAAATAATAACCTCATATTGATGATAATTTTATTTTAATAAAAAAAAATTATAAAATATAGATGCGCTAATATTAACTTAAAAGGTGATAAAACGTACAAAGAAAACTAATCAGGGAGAACACTCCATAAACTGTGAATTACTAATATGTCCTTAATTAGTGCACAGTGATTAGCAGGATTCCATGCAGGGAAAAAAATCACTCTCTTCAATCTGAATGCTAATCCAGCCCTCCACCGCTGTGATCAGATGATACAGGCACTCACAGACAGGGATTGCATGAAAGAAAAGAGAAAAAACCTCTCATTGCGCAATATTCGATGACAGATCAAAAAATGTAATCAGAGCATTGACATATGCACTCACGAATCCCCGCTTTCAGTAAAGCATGAAAAACGCCACTCAGTATGCTGTTTCCTCAGCTCGATCCGATGCACTCGGATTCGATCGCAGGCTCCTCCCTACGCGTTACGTCACAGGCACGCGACTTACTCATGGGTTCCTACATTGTGAGAATGGCTTGGGGTTTAGATAGCCTTTTCATTGACAGCGTTTACATTAGTGTGAGCAACCAAAGGGGAAGACAAACATCATTGCGGCAAAACTTTACTCACATAGCTGAATTCTAGTGAGATCAAATGTCGATGCATAGACACACATAATTTTAATAAACAAATTTAAAAACATTTAATTAATATAAAACTTTAAAAACATTCTATGTTGTTTGCTATGCGGATGGTGCATTTGCATTTGTATTTGCATATGCAATCTACTGCCCTCTTGTGGCCAGATATACAACAAGCATAGAATAAGTAGATGAACATTTAAAAATACAATTAAATAGATGCATCAACACTATTCAATATTATCAATAAAACATATAAAACCATCAAAAATATGTAATAAAAATATGTAATAAAAAATTGTTAAAAGATTATTACTATAATAACAGTAATAAAAACCATCATAATGAATAAAAATCAATATATATTAATAAAATTAATTATTAATACAAAACCATGAGTATGTTTACGAATTGGAAATGAAACAATTTAAATCAAATTCGATATTAAGGCCATTGGGAGATAGAGTCTGCATCTCATGTATCCAGCGAGACTCAGTTTTACTTAATTCCCTTACTTTATGACTACCCCTCCAGTGTGGAGTGTATTTGGCAATGGCCCAAAATTTCATTTCCTTGGGATTGTTGTGGTGGCATAGATCAAAGTGCCGAGACACATTGTGTTTGGGGAAGGCTTTTTGGATATTTTGGACATGTTCTCTGATGCGCTTCCACATTGGGCGCTTCGTGCGTCCAACATATTGGAGTGAGCAAGAGCACTCCAATACATATACTACCCCTTCAGTCCTACACGTGATCAGATCCTTTATGTTGTATTCCTTCTGAGTCACTGTAGATTTGAATTTAGAACATTTTTGTCCATTGAAATTGGTTTGCCTACACGCAAAACATCGTTTACATGGAAAAAAACCTTTTCCTTGGTAAAAAGTGAGTAAATTGTTTCTCACTGGTGGGTCAGGAATATTTTTTGCTACCAAATCCCTTAAAGTTGGTGCTCTTCTGTACACCACCCGTGGGTAACTCGGTAAAATTCCCTGTAGCTGTCTGTCTGCTTTCAAAATTGGCCAGTGTTTCTTTATAATAGCTTCAAGTTGCTTGTGTTGGGTGTTGTAATTTAGAATTATGGGTAATTCAGTTTCCAGCCTTTTTGTCTTGATTTTGTCTTGTGTTAGAGAGGTACGTGGAGTTTCATACACCTTTTGTATTTGTTCCATTATAAAGTCCTTGTTATACCCTTTATCAATACATTTTTTTCCGATCGTTTTAGCTTGATCCAAAAATACCTCAGGGTCTGAGCAATTCCTGCGAATCCTTAGCATTTGACCCTTTGGTATATTGATTAGCCACGGGTCATGGTGGCAGCTATCCACAGGGATGTAGCTGTTCCTCTGGACCGGCTTAAAGTGTGTTCTGGTTTTTAATTGTTGATTGTCTATAGTAATCTCTAAATCAAGAAACTGAATAGTAGTGTTGCTCAAAGTGTTGGTGAGTTTTATGTTCTTCTGGTTATCATTTAATTTCTCAAAAAACTGAGTTAGGGTATTCTCATCCCCCTTCCAAATGATGATACAGTCGTCTATAAATCTTCTGTAGAGTATGAGCTGCTCCGGCATACCTTCATATATGGACGACTCCTCCCACTCAGACATGTACACGTTGGCTACACTCGGTGCATATTTAGCACCCATTCCTATACCATTCAGTTGCCGGTAATACTCTGATTTATGCCAGAAGTAGTTGTGCTGTAGCCCATATGCAAGACATCTCAAAATAAACCTTTTTTGTTTCGATATGAGATGACCAAAACTGTTCAATGCCCATTTCGTGGCCCTAATGGCTTCTTCATGGTTTATCACAGTATACAGTGAGGCCACATCAGCTGTGGCCAACAAGTAACCACAATTAGGTTCCAGTACTGTGCTCTCAAGGATCTGTATTAAATGCTTCGTGTCCCTGAGGTAAGCCCTAGTTTGGGGCACTAACGGCTGAATAAATCTATCCACATACTCCCCTAGGCGTGAGTTGATGGATTGAATCCCATTGATAATGGGACGTCCAGGGGGTTTCTCAGGATCCTTGTGGACTTTGGGAACAGTATATATAATGGGTACTCGGCACACCTCAGGTATTAAGTATTTAGCTTCTCTTTTGTTCAGCACTCCTTTTTCTTTTCCTCTATAGATCAAGTCAACTAGCTCCTCCTTGTATTCTCCTGTCGGATTGGAGCGTAATTTGATATAGGTATTGGTGTCCTCAAGTTGCTTGGCCAATTCTTCATAGTAATAGTCTTTGGCGAGGGAGTGCCGA
Source organism: Rana temporaria (assembly GCF_905171775.1). Taxonomy (NCBI): domain Eukaryota; kingdom Metazoa; phylum Chordata; class Amphibia; order Anura; family Ranidae; genus Rana; species Rana temporaria. Next base: position 228,945,171 of record NC_053493.1, read on the forward strand.
AGCCCAAATCGAAGAGGGGATGCAGAGGGGGACACAAAAAGAAGAAAACTAGAATAGGAGAAGGCATTATCAATCTAAGTGGGATAGACCTAAGCCCAACAGAATTGATAACACTTGATAAGGGTCTCAAGTTTGCCCCTAAGCGGAATTTGAGCAAATTTGATACTTATGTAGACATCAAAAAGTTTACACGCAAACTAAACATCAAGAAATACATGCTAACACAGCCAATAACGTATCAGGCTGTACCTAATATGCCAGGAAGGGTCGAACATAGTCAGTTAAGAAACAAATCACTGTTCAACCCGCAAGTTGTAAATAATCAACATATTGAGGTCTTTTCAAAGATGGTACTGAAAGATTTGGACCAACTTAAAGTGAAGAAGTTACCGAACCCCATGGCCATACATAAGGGTATTAAGATGTTGGAAGAAAACAAAGAGGTTATAATAAGACCAGCCGATAAGGGTGGAGCCATTGTGGTCCTCGCCAAAGACTATTACTATGAAGAATTGGCCAAGCAACTTGAGGACACCAATACCTATATCAAATTACGCTCCAATCCGACAGGAGAATACAAGGAGGAGCTAGTTGACTTGATCTATAGAGGAAAAGAAAAAGGAGTGCTGAACAAAAGAGAAGCTAAATACTTAATATCTGAGGTGTGCCGAGTACCCATTATATATACTGTTCCCAAAGTCCACAAGGATCCTGAGAAACCCCCTGGACGTCCCATTATCAATGGGATTCAATCCATCAACTCACGCCTAGGGGAGTATGTGGATAGATTTATTCAGCCGTTAGTGCCCCAAACTAGGGCTTACCTCAGGGACACGAAGCATTTAATACAGATCCTTGAGAGCACAGTACTGGAACCTAATTGTGGTTACTTGTTGGCCACAGCTGATGTGGCCTCACTGTATACTGTGATAAACCATGAAGAAGCCATTAGGGCCACGAAATGGGCATTGAACAGTTTTGGTCATCTCATATCGAAACAAAAAAGGTTTATTTTGAGATGTCTTGCATATGGGCTACAGCACAACTACTTCTGGCATAAATCAGAGTATTACCGGCAACTGAATGGTATAGGAATGGGTGCTAAATATGCACCGAGTGTAGCCAACGTGTACATGTCTGAGTGGGAGGAGTCATCCATATATGAAGGTATACCGGAGCAGCTCATACTCTACAGAAGATTTATAGACGACTGTATCATCATTTGGAAGGGGGATGAGAATACCCTAACTCAGTTTTTTGAGAAATTAAATGATAACCAGAAGAACATAAAACTCACCTACACTTTGAGCAACACTACTATTCAGTTTCTTGATTTAGAGATTACTATAGACAATCAACAATTAAAAACCAGAACACACTTTAAGCCGGTCCAGAGGAACAGCTACATCCCTGTGGATAGCTGCCACCATGACCCGTGGCTAATCAATATACCAAAGGGTCAAATGCTAAGGATTCGCAGGAATTGCTCAGACCCTGAGGTATTTTTGGATCAAGCTAAAACGATCGGAAAAAAATGTATTGATAAAGGGTATAACAAGGACTTTATAATGGAACAAATACAAAAGGTGTATGAAACTCCACGTACCTCTCTAACACAAGACAAAATCAAGACAAAAAGGCTGGAAACTGAATTACCCATAATTCTAAATTACAACACCCAACACAAGCAACTTGAAGCTATTATAAAGAAACACTGGCCAATTTTGAAAGCAGACAGACAGCTACAGGGAATTTTACCGAGTTACCCACGGGTGGTGTACAGAAGAGCACCAACTTTAAGGGATTTGGTAGCAAAAAATATTCCTGACCCACCAGTGAGAAACAATTTACTCACTTTTTACCAAGGAAAAGGTTTTTTTTCCATGTAAACGATGTTTTGCGTGTAGGCAAACCAATTTCAATGGACAAAAATGTTCTAAATTCAAATCTACAGTGACTCAGAAGGAATACAACATAAAGGATCTGATCACGTGTAGGACTGAAGGGGTAGTATATGTATTGGAGTGCTCTTGCTCACTCCAATATGTTGGACGCACGAAGCGCCCAATGTGGAAGCGCATCAGAGAACATGTCCAAAATATCCAAAAAGCCTTCCCCAAACACAATGTGTCTCGGCACTTTGATCTATGCCACCACAACAATCCCAAGGAAATGAAATTTTGGGCCATTGCCAAATACACTCCACACTGGAGGGGTAGTCATAAAGTAAGGGAATTAAGTAAAACTGAGTCTCGCTGGATACATGAGATGCAGACTCTATCTCCCAATGGCCTTAATATCGAATTTGATTTAAATTGTTTCATTTCCAATTCGTAAACATACTCATGGTTTTGTATTAATAATTAATTTTATTAATATATATTGATTTTTATTCATTATGATGGTTTTTATTACTGTTATTATAGTAATAATCTTTTAACAATTTTTTATTACATATTTTTATTACATATTTTTGATGGTTTTATATGTTTTATTGATAATATTGAATAGTGTTGATGCATCTATTTAATTGTATTTTTAAATGTTCATCTACTTATTCTATGCTTGTTGTATATCTGGCCACAAGAGGGCAGTAGATTGCATATGCAAATACAAATGCAAATGCACCATCCGCATAGCAAACAACATAGAATGTTTTTAAAGTTTTATATTAATTAAATGTTTTTAAATTTGTTTATTAAAATTATGTGTGTCTATGCATCGACATTTGATCTCACTAGAATTCAGCTATGTGAGTAAAGTTTTGCCGCAATGATGTTTGTCTTCCCCTTTGGTTGCTCACACTAATGTAAACGCTGTCAATGAAAAGGCTATCTAAACCCCAAGCCATTCTCACAATGTAGGAACCCATGAGTAAGTCGCGTGCCTGTGACGTAACGCGTAGGGAGGAGCCTGCGATCGAATCCGAGTGCATCGGATCGAGCTGAGGAAACAGCATACTGAGTGGCGTTTTTCATGCTTTACTGAAAGCGGGGATTCGTGAGTGCATATGTCAATGCTCTGATTACATTTTTTGATCTGTCATCGAATATTGCGCAATGAGAGGTTTTTTCTCTTTTCTTTCATGCAATCCCTGTCTGTGAGTGCCTGTATCATCTGATCACAGCGGTGGAGGGCTGGATTAGCATTCAGATTGAAGAGAGTGATTTTTTTCCCTGCATGGAATCCTGCTAATCACTGTGCACTAATTAAGGACATATTAGTAATTCACAGTTTATGGAGTGTTCTCCCTGATTAGTTTTCTTTGTACGTTTTATCACCTTTTAAGTTAATATTAGCGCATCTATATTTTATATGTTTCACTGTTTGGTTTTGGTATCACTCAAGATAGCAGCTATATTATTTGTTTTTTTATTTAGGTGCACGTGGAATTGATTATTTAATTAGCGCTGTAGTATATTTTTCACAATAAATAAACTTACACAATTTTTTTAACTACAAATCAAAATAGCTCAGTCATCAATGAAGCGCAGACAAGCTGTCAGCCACATTATGCAATATAAAAATACAATTCCCACCAGCTTCTTTGCTAACTACAAACGTTTATACTCTAAATTTCTCTAGGGAAACAACAGACAAAGAATTAGCTTCCAACATCTCTCTCTGCTGAAACAGAAAGGTGAGGTTGGACTTCCAGATCTCAGAAACGTCTACAATGTCTGTCAATTTCCAGAATTCTAGACTGGAACATTCACCTTAAGCACAAAGACTGTGTTACACTCGAAGCCTCTTTCACCCCCCTCCCCCTCCATCTACTGCCCTGGAACATTCAAAAACATATACCGCCCAAAATTCGGAATCATCCTCTAATCGGCCCAACAATCAAATGCTTCCATAATATCTGCAAGTCAACCTCCCTATTAAGGATGAGCTGAACACCCCCCTGTTCGGTTCGCATCAGAACTTGCGAACACACCAAATGTTCGTGTGAACTTTAGAACCCTGTTAAAGTCTATGGGACTCGAACATATGAAATCTAAAGTGTTAATTTTAAAGGCTAATATGCAAGTTATTGTCCTAAAAAGTGTTTGGGGACCTGGGTCCTGTCCCAGGAAACATGTATCAATGCCCCCCCCTATGTGAATTGGTAATGGGGTACACTGTACCTCTACCATTTCACGAAGGAAGTGTAAATAGTTAAAAAAAAACACACAGACACCGTAGAAAAAATACCTTTATTAATAAAAAAAAAAATCCAGCGGTGGTAATCCATTCTCGATGCGGCTCCCTGCTCCAACGTTGTCTTCTATCCAGCGACGGATGATCTCTCCAGCGACGGGTGATCAGCGGTCCGGTCCAGCGATGAGAAGATCCATACGTCCAGAGCGCAGCAGGCGAGCTCCACTCTCCGCTGGACACAGCCCAGCGGAATGACGTGCTGGAGCTTTGACATTTCTTATATAGGGGAAGCGGCCACCCATCACGTGACCCCACCCCCTCTGACGCACCCTCGTACGTTACTGTGAAAGCCCGGTCTTTCCCAGTGACGCACAAGGGTGCGTCAGAGGGGGCGGGGTCACGTGACGGGTGGCCGCTTCCCCTATATAAGAAATGTCAAAGCTCCAGCGCGTCATTCCACTGGGCTGTGTCCAGCGGAGAGGGGAGCTTGCCTGCTGCTCTCTGGACGGATGGATCTTCTCATCGCTGGACCGGACCGCTGATCATCACCCATCGCTGGAGAGATCAGCCGTCGCTGGATAGAAGACAACGTTGGAGCAAGGAGCCGGGACCAAGTGGATTACCAACGCTGGATTTTTTTTATTATTAATAAAGGAATTTTTCTACGGTGTCTGTGTGTTTTTTTTAACTATTTACACTTCCTTCGTGAAATGGTAGAGGTACATTGTACCCCATTACCAATTCACACAAAGGGGGGGGCAGAATCTGGGGGTCCCCGCAGACCCCCACAACCACCGGGCAAGGGTTGTGGGGATGAGGCCCTTGTCCCCATCAACATGGGGACATCCTCCCCATGTTGAGGGCATGTGGCCTGGTGCAGTTCAAGAGAGGGGGGCCGCACTCTGTCCCCCCCTCTTTTCTGCGGCCGGCCAGGTTAACGTGCTCGGATAAGGGTCTGGTGTGGATTTTTGGTGGAACTCCACTCCATTTTTTTTTTAAATTTGGGGTGGAGTTCCCCTTAAAATCCACACCATTTTAAGGGGAACTCCACCGCTAATTGTTCGTTGTTCGGCGAACAGGCAATGTTAGAGTTGAACATGAGTTCGACTCGAACTCGAAGCTCATCCCTACTCCCTATCCTCCACACTAGGTCCCCTCACCTCCCTACGCCTTAACCCTGATTTCCCCCATGGAATGCACAGCAACTTCATAAACAACATTTGGTCACATAAAGACATCCCGATACATCAGTTCTACTCACAAGGCAAACTCTTGCATTGTGATAACCTCCCATCAAAAGTCGACGGCTACTACATCCCTCCCTGGAATTAAATGTTACTCTCCCACTACATACTTTCACTCGACAAGAAATTAAAGGTCTCCAGACCTCTCTCCCTCCTCGAAACACTTTGCACAAAACAATCCCTCAAAGCCACTTAATCTCTACAATGCACTCCCTCCTATTTTCAAATGTCCCCTCTAACATTGGCCGGGCCTGCAAAGCATGGGAAAAATTAACTTTCCCTATCAATGTCACAGGAACAATGGGAACAAGTTTACCTGAACATCCATAAGGGATCAGTTAAAGTCTCCACACAGGAAAACGGATACAAAGTCCAAACACATTGCTACTGTACCCCCTCCCTTATCCACAAATTCAATGCAGACATTCCAGATGTATGCTGGAGATGCAAACAAGACACATGAACTGGAGTTTCCCCAACATCCAAGCTTACTGGGGTGAAGTTCACCAAATTATAAAGACAGTAACCACCTACACATTAGACTTCTCTCCAGCACAATTTCTCCTATTTATCACCACCCTAACGAACATAAACTACTTCAAATCCTTAACCATGCATATGGTAAATGCAGCAAAACAATGCATCCCAGTACACTGGAGAACCAGATGCACCCCATCAATCAAAGAATGGCTAAATAGAATTACCAGGATAGCTGGAATGGAACACCTCATCAGCATTGCACATGACATACCAGTCAAATTTTCATCCAAATGGGCATGCTGGAACCACTTCCAGACAACAACAGACTACAAAGACCTAACTTCTACAATTACTCAGCAAGTCTGACTACAGTTCTAACCCAGAATCAGATAAACCTTACAATCATTAATATCAGATTCAGTGATCCATCCTCGTCAGTACGACTGTCCACGACCCCATAACAATCATCAGTACCCCTACCCTTCCCCATCGGAGGGAGAGAGAGATGGGCAACAACACTCATCCCCCCCACACACTCATATACATATTTCGATCTAGACCCCTGAAACATCTTACTAGATATACAGAAACCTTTACTGTGACCCTGTCCTTGAACCCGCCTTGCATCCTATAACACCCTCTGAACACTCTGACTTATTCAAAATACACCCACCCACCTCTTAACATCAAGAATATTTATAAGGACTTGCAAACCCAAGTGCCTAATCAGACTCTACGAAACTCAATAAGCTTCAGTCCCCACAGAAATGGGGTTCACCCTCTTTATCATAATGATTACCATTCTATTGATGTTCAAGGCTTATTAGCCTCAATGTTAAAATATTGTATCTTATGTCATTTGACTTGTAGTACATGTTTCTGTAATTCTCTCATTTGTTTGTGTCCGTTTACTTCCAATAAAAATGTTATGGACAAAAAAAATACAAATTGATGGTTGTGGCAGTCTCTGGGCAGGGGATTATCTTAATCTGTCTGGAACCCCTTTTTAACAAGCTACCCCAGATCCCCCCCCCATGTGAATGAGTTTTGTGCCCCTACTCAATTACAAAAAAAGTGTCAATAAGAAAAAAAACACAAACAATGTTTTTGACAATTCCTTTATTTAAAAATAAATAAATAAATAAATAAACTATGTCTCCCGATGTAGATCCATTGCCCGCTGCCACCACCAGACCCAAAAAAAAAATTCTGCTCGTGAGGAAGGCTTACTGCCAAATGCCTGCTCCGCCATTTGACAGTTCTTATATAGGTAAGGGGTGGGGCCACCTGGTAACCTTATCCAGTGGCACCACCCTCTTGTGATGTTACCAATCATTGCACACCGAGTTGGGGATGTCACAAGGTGGCTGTCCCAAATGACGGCTACAGCGCGGACCTGAATTTCTGGGAGGCATTAATAGATGTCCTCCCCTTTTCTCGCTTGCGGCGCGCACTGTGATCACTGAGTCGCTGAAACTCGAGTGATCACAGATCCAAGTAAGAGGCCGATCCTGGCCCCTTACCACATGATTAGCTGACAGCCATTGACAGCTGATCATGTGATGTAAACAAAAGCTCGGTAATCTTTTAACAGCGCAAGGAGAAAAAAAGCCAATCACCGGCTTATGTACAAGGGGCATCGGTCCCGAAGAGGAACAAGGCACATCTGCCTCATCTGTGCCCACAAATACCGCCTGCCAGTGCCACCTGCCAGTGCCCACAGTGCCCACCAGTGCCACCTATCAATGCCCACCAGTGCCACCTATTAATGCCCAGAAGTGCCACCTACCATGCCCTCCAGTGGTGCCAGCCAGTGCCTCAAGTGCAATCTAGCAGTGCTGCCTATCAGTGTAACCTACCAGTGCTGATCAATGCCCATCATTGCCACCCATCAGTGCCCATGACTGCCACTCATCAGTGCCCATCACTGCCACCTGTCAGTGCCCAGCACTATCAGGGCCACTTCTCAGTGCCCATCAGTGCCCTATGGTTGCTTCCTGTGAGAAACAGACTTGGAAAATGTAACATAAATAAGTCCACGGGACCAGATAACTTGCACCTGAGGGTCCTTAACCATTTACCGCCTGGTCTATAGCAAAATGACGGCAGGGTGGTGGTTCATCTATCCTGACTGGACATCATATGACATCCAGCAGGATAACAATGGAGGCTCTTTACCATTTGATCAGCCATGTCCAATCACGGCTGATCATGATGTAAACGGGAAGAGCCATGGATCGGCTTTTCCTCAATCACATCTGACAGACGCGAGTAGAGGAGAGTCGATTGTCTGCTCTCCAGACAGGGGGGGTCTGTGCTGATAGTTTATCAGTGCAGCCCCCCTCATATCCATCCCAGGACCACCAGGGAAGCTTCCCAGGACCACCAGGATAGCCACCCCACTGGACCACCAGGTATGCCCCCCTAGACCACCAGGGAAATGCAAATGTGTGGCCAGGCAGCTGCCAATCAATGCCCATGCAGATGCCAATCAGTGCCCACCCACAATGCCTACCAATGCCAGTGCCACCAGGGATGCCTATCAGTGCCACATACCAGTGCTGTGTATCAGTGCCCATCAGTGCCAAGTATTAATACCCATCAGTGCCAAGCAGTGCCGCCTATCAGTGCCCAGCAGTGCAGCCTATCAGTGCCACCAATAAGTACCCATCTTTGCAGCCTTTCAGTGCCCATACGTGTCGCCTATCAGTGCCCATCAGTGCCCACCAGTGCCACTTAGTGCCGCCTATCAAGGCCCATCAGTGCTGCATATCAGTGCCGCCTACCAGTGCCCATCAGTGCCACATATCAGTGCCCATCGTCAGTGCCTGCCAGTGCCCATCAGTACCCGCTCATTGGTCCCGCCTTATCAGTGCTCGTCAGTGCCACATTATCAGTGCCCATCAGTGAAGGAAAAAACGTAGTTTTTTACAAAATTTTATAACGGAAATAAACGCAAAACAAATTTTCGGTCTTTTTTTATTTGTTTAGCAAAAAAATAAAAACTGCAGAGGTGAGCAAATACCACCAAAATAAAGCTCTATTTGTGGGAACAAAATGATAAAAAAAATTGTTTGGGTTCAGTGTATCATGACTGCACAATTGTCATTTAAACAGAGACAGCGCTGAAAGCTGAAAATTGGCTTGGGCAGGAAGGGCCTAAGTGTCTGGCATTGAAGTGGTTAAGGAACTCAGTCAAGTAATTACCAGACCGTTGTTCCTAATTTTTGCAAACAGTCTACTGACTGGTATGGTACGAGCTGATTGGAGAAAAGCCAATGTAGCACCAATCTTTAAAAAAGGAACAAGATACCCTGTTTCCCCGAAAATAAAACCTACCCCTAAAATAAGACCTAGCGTACTTTTCCAGGAGGACTGCAATATAAGCCCTACCCCGAAAATAAGCCCTAGTTTAAAATCCTATAACCCACTCTATTACAGTAGTACACAATGTACAATGTGTGTGTTTCTGTAACATAAATGCAGGGAAGAGAGATCCGGCAGGTCACAAAAGTGCAGAGCGGCGCTATAAAGGCATTTGGCACAATTATATTACAGAAATACACACATTGTACATTATATACTACAGTAATAGAGTGGATTACAAGATTTTACAAGCATTTTAGCTCAGTTCACACTGGGGATTCCTAACAGGCAGGTCGAGAGAGGGGAAGAGAAGACGGCACATTACATGGTAAGACCTACCCCAAAAATAAGCCCTACTGTGTCTTTTGTTGCCAAAATTAATATAAGACCCGGGCTTATTTTCGGGGAAACACGGTATATCCTTTGGGAACTACAGACCGGTTAGCCTAACATCAATAGTATGTATATAAACCCTTGAAAGGGATAATAAGGGACTATATACAAGATTTTAGTAATGAAAACAGTATCATTAGGAGTAATCAGCATGGATTCATGAAAAATTGTTCTTGCCAAACCAAATCTATTAACCTTCTATGAGGAGGTGAGCTGCCATCTAGATTAACGATGGTCGGTAGACGTAGTGTATCTGGATTTTGCAAAGGCATTTGATACAGTTCCCCACAAATGTTTACTATACAAGCTAAGGTCTATCGGCATGGACCAAAGGGTGAGTACCTGGATTGAAAACTGTCTACAAAGGAGAGTTCAGAGGGTAGTGATAAATGGGGAGTACTCAGAATAGTTAAATGTGGAAAGTGGGTTCTCAGAACCTCAGGGTTCTGTCCTGGGACCAATCTTATTTAATTTATTCATAAATGATCTGAAGGATGGGATAAACTGCTCAATCCTAGTATTTTCAAGAAGATACTAAGCTAAGCAGGGTGATAGCTTTTCTGCAGGATGTGCAAACCTTGGAAGAAGATCTGAACAAATTAATGGGGTGGGCAAATACATGGCAAATGAGGTTTAATGTAGAAAAATGTAAAATAATGCATTTAGATGGCAAAAACATGAATGCAATCTACTCACTAGGGGGAGAACCTCTGGGGAAATCTAAAATGGAAAAGGACCTGAGGGCCCTAGTAGATGCTAGGCTCAGCAATGGCATGCAAGCTGCTGCAAGCAAAGCCAATATAATATTTTCATGCATTAAAAAGGGAATTAACTCCAGAGATAAAACAATAATGCTCCCACTCTACAAGACTCTGGTCCGGCCGCACCTGGAGTATTCCGTCCAGTTTTGGGGGCTCCAGTCCTCAGGAATGATGTGCTTGAAATGGATTCACAGCCATTCACTAAAGTTAGAGGAAAAGCTATTTAACTGGGAACTTCGTAAAGGGTCCTTTACAGTAAGAGCGGTAATAATGTGGAATTCTCTTCTGCAAGCAGTGGTTTCAGCAGAGAGCATAGATCATTAAAAAAAAAAAAAAAAAAAAACTATTAGATAGGCACCTAAACAACCAAAACATACAGGGAGGGAAATACAATGTAATATTGATATAAAAGCGCACACACACACAGGTTGGACTTGATGGACTTGTGTCTTTTTTTTTAACCTTACCAACTATGTAACTATGTATAGATTTTATTATTTATTATAATAATAATGGTGAATAAGAAAAATTGCGATAACATTTACAGGGAAAGAAAAAAAATAATCAGCTCTAAAAAATTTGATTTTTTTTTTGTCCAATGTATTACATAGCAAAATAGTTTTTTGAACATAATTCGAGATTTTCCTAGCTTGTGACGGAAAATATTGATTATATGAAGACAGGAGGCGAGTATCTTATGCATTAATCCTTCTTTATTAATGCTCACAGCAGAAGTGTAAAAACAACTAACGTATGTAATAAAAGAAAAAACTGGTAGAACCACACCTCCCAGCAGTCCCATGGCCTAAACCACTCCCATATTGGTCTCTATAAATGGACTGCTCTCATCTAGGATCTTCCTCTTTCTTGTGTGAATGCGAGGTGTCGGTTCTAACTTCTGATTATCGGCTCTACGACCAGTCGGCCCCCCTTTATCCGTAACCGAAGACCTCCAAAGAAGCGTAGGCTGTAGGTCCCGACTGCGTTGGGCCGTGGTGTCGTGTAGACTTGCTGATTAAACCGAACAGGGGAACATCACCCTAACCATATTTTTAAGCGAAAATTCCAGGAAATAGATAAGTCAATAACCTGAAACAAAACACAAAACGTGAAAGGGTTGGGAAGGGAGGGAAGATACTCGCCTCCTGTCTTCATATAATCAATATTTTCCGTCACAAGCTAGGAAAATCTCGAATTATACATCAGACAGGAGGCTCATATCTTATGCAAGTTCAAAGCTAACACAGCATAAACATATGTATGTTCCAAAAGAAAACAAAAACAGTACATAACAATCAACATCATAAAACAGACATGGCAACATGATCTTCTGGTCTGAAATAAAAAAGGCGGAAGACTGATTCAGAGGACCAATCGGCCGCCATTAGCAGATCAGAAAGAGAGCCTCCAGTCGCCATCACCTTGGTAGCCATGGCCCCTCTGGAGGAGTGTGCTCCAAACAGGGTGATGTCTATACCAGCCAGAGCCATGGTGGATCTAACCCAACGTGCCAAGGTGGCAGTTGTGACTGGGTGATGGGGTCTGACGTAAGAAACTAATAATTGCGAGAAATTTGGACTACGGAGGTCCGCAGTGTACGCTTCGTATACCTGCAGACATTTTACCACACAGAGTCGTGGGTGTGAAGGGAAGAAGGGATAGAAGACTGAATGTAGACCGGTCTTCGTCCTGCGGACTATCGTGAACTTGACACCCTGGGGTGAAAATTGGCGTCTTGAAATGTCCAGGGCTCTGACGTCGGAAACGCGTTTTATAGAAACCAGGCAAAGCAGGATAGTGATCTTGAAAGACAGCATTTTAAGGGACAGCGAATCGTTGTCTCCCCAGTCCGAAAGCATGGTAAGAACCCTAGAAACGTCCCAGGTGGACTGATACCTAGGTCGCGGGGGACGTTTGAACCTAATACCCCGCAGAAGTTTGCAAATCAGGGGATGTTTGCCTACGGGCATGGAATCTACTGGATAGTGGTAGGCCGATATGGCTGACCTGTAGACATTGATGGAACTATAGGCCTTGCCCGAGGAGAAAGAGTCTGCCAAGTAGTTTGCGATGACGTTTACAGGGGCACGTAAGGGATCAACTTGCCGTTGGTCGCACCAACGTACCCAAAATTGCCAGGCTGATCGGTATGCCGACCGAGTCCCGGGGGCCCAGGCCATGGTGAGGAGGTCCCTAGCTGAGCTTGAAAGGTCGTCACTCGGGTCCGACACCCGGATACCAGCCATGCTAGGAGCGTCAGAGTACCTTCCTCCACCAGGGGATGAATGCCCTTGGTTGGGTGGGACAGGATACGAGGGAATCGGGGAAGAAGTCTGGGAAGGTCGATGATCGAGTCCAAAAGCAGGGGAAACCAAGGTTGAGCTGGCCACCACGGTGTGATCAGAACCACCGTAGCTCCCTGATTGGTAATCTGTAGAAGGACCCTGGGGATCATGGAGAATGGGGGGAACGCATAATGCGTACCTCCTGTCCAAGAGTGGCGGAAAGCGTCCACAGCTGAGGACCCTGGGTCCGGTCTCCAACTGAAGAAGCGGGGCAGTTGGTGGTTGAGGCGAGAGGCGAAGAGGTCTATGCCCAAGGGGCCCCAGAGCAATTCTATTCGGGTGAAGACCGAACAGTCTAAACCCCAGTCGCTGGAATCTACCAGATATCGAGAGTTCCAGTCTGCTATTGTATTGGAGACCCCCGGAATGTATTCTGCTACAAGAGAGATGTCTCGAGACAGACAGAAGTGCCAAATCTCGGCGGAGATGTCCGCTAGAATCTTGGATCTGGTACCTCCCAGGCGGTTGATGTATTGAACCGCCGCGATATTGTCCATGCGCAATAGTACGCAACAATTGGTCCGTGTTGCTAAGAAACTCTGAATGGCGAAGAGAGCCGCTGAGAGTTCCAAAGCGTTGATATGCAACAGGGATTCCTCCCTGGACCAGATCCCCCCCGTGGATCTCAACCCCAAGCGGGCGCCCCAGCCCCGTAGGCTCGCGTCCGATTCTATGACTACATCCGGCCGTGTGTTGAAAATCGTCCGGCCGTTCCAGTCGGTGGCGTGACGGAGCCACCAGCGCAGTTCGGCCCGAGCTTCTGGGGATAGGGACACTTCGTCTGCGTAACGAAGGCCCTGGCGCAGGTGTAGGATTTTTAACCTCTGAAGGGCTCGGTAATGTAAGGGAGCTGGAAAGATGGCTTGAATGGACGCAGCCAAAGGGCCCACTATGCGTGCCAGGATGCGTAGGGATAGGAAGCCTTTGCGTAAAACCGCCCTGATCTCTTTCCGGATTAGGGCCAGCTTTGCGCTGGGCAGTCGAAGGATGGCGAGGTGGGTGTCTATCGAGAAACCCAGAAATTCCATCTCCTGAGCCGGGACGAGAACCGATTTCTCTCGGTTGATAATAAAGCCGAGGGTTTGTAACAGGTCGATGGTCCAATTCATATGGCGATAGGCCATAGTCTTGGAGTGAGTAAGTATGAGGAGGTCGTCTAGATAAATGATCAGACGCACTCCCCTGCTCCTCAACGCTGCCACGACCGGTTTCAGCAGCTTGGTGAAACACCATGGGGCTGAGGACAGGCCGAACGGTAGGCACGTAAATTGCCAGATGCGACCCCACCATCTGAAACGGAGGAGATGTTGGGAGTCCGGGTGCATGGGGACTGTGAGGTAGGCGTCCTTTAGGTCCACCTTCACTAACCAGTCTCCGGGGGTGAGTAGGTCTCGGAGGCAGTGGATGCCTTCCATTTTGAAATGTCGATAGGCGACATGTTGGTTCAAGTCCCGGAGATTTATGACCGGGCGGTAACCCCCCCCCTTCTTCTTGACTAGGAAGAGGTTGCTGAAGAAACCCGGGGATGGGGTGGTGACTTCGGTGACTGCATGCTTGGCTATCAATTCCCGAAGTTCGGAGTCTATGAGGGTCACATTTTCTTCTGAAAAATGGATAGGGGGTGGCGATACCCCCAGAGTCGGTGGGGACACAAGGTCTATTTGGAAACCTGCTACTGTATTCAGCACCCAGGAGTCTGCCGTAATCGCAGACCAGGCGAGCGTAAAAAACATTAGGCGACCTCCCACCGGTATGAGGGGAAAGGGAATGGGTGTGGTACTCACCGGAATACGGGCGTGAACGAGGGTATCCTCTCTGGCCGCGTCCCCTCCAGGGTCTCCCACGGGGAGGGAAGAATGGTGCCGGTTGCGCGGTGGTGGTATAGTGGGTGGGAGCCTGGGTATAGTGTGGTTGAGCGGAAGACCTCTGGAAAGGTCTGCCCGAATTGTATCGGCCGGCAGAGCGGCCCCTGTATCTGCCGGCCCGAGGAAAAACTCTGGCATTATTGGGTTTTTTCAGGGATGTTTGTGCTTTGTCCAGACTGTTGAACATACCGACAAATTTATTAATGTCCTTTATTAAGGACTCGCCAAAAAGCATGCCCCCTGCTGAGGGGCCCGGCTCGGACTCCGCTAGATGGGCTAGCTGTGGGTCGAGGCGCATGAGTATAGAGCGCCTGCGTTCAACTGAACAGGCGGTGTTGGCATTGCCCGTGAGGCAAATGGCTCTTTGGGCCCAACCGCGCAGTTGTGCTAGGTCAACCCCTTGGCCTGTTGTCGCGGATTGTTCCGCTAAGTTCAGGATTTTGGTCAAAGGCCCGAACAGGTCCAGGATGCGGTCCTGGATACCTGTAAAGGATCGGTCTATTCCTTTCTTAGGCATTTTGCCTGATTTCAGCAGGTATTTCATTAAAATGGGGTCCACTGTAGGTGTGACAACCGCCTTCATGGGGATATGCGGGCGGGGGCACTCCGCTCTAAGCTTATTGCGATTAGATTTATCTAAAGTTTTGCGTGCCCAGAGTTCTACATATTGGGACACGTGGGGCAGAGGGGACCAGTCCCCAGAGCGAGGATGGGAAATAGTGTCTGGGTTAAATAGGGGTTCCCCCATGGCGTCTAGCACGTCTTTGCCCTGTTCGTCAGGGTTGGCATCCGGGAGGATTGCCGAAGCCCCCGCATCCTCTTCCTCATAGTAATCAGATCCTGAGACATCTGATTTATCCGACTCGGCGGATGAATCATCGTCCGACTCTAAAACGTATGAGTCTGGTTTGGCTCTTTTAGCTAAACCGTGCCTTTTTGTTGACTCTCTGAGGCTCAGAGGTTGAAAGGGATCTGTAGGATGCGTGGGGTGGCAGTCCGTGGAAGGATCTGCTCGTTGCATATTATTAGCTTCCCCTGCCGGGGAGTCATAGACCGTCACCACATTCTTCCTTTTATAGGAAGATTTTCCCTTCTTTGTGGTTGGTTCTGTGCCGAGGGGTACGGTCACAGGAGGATGGGTGGATTGGGATGATCCGGAAGCGGCAGCTAATGTCAGTGCTGCTTGGACAGATTGATTAATGATGTCCTGTAATTGGGTTGTACTGAGGAGATGAGTTGGTTCTAGAACCAGGTCCTGCTCTAATGGGGAGGGGGAACTTTCCTCAGCCATGTTATAATGAGACAGCAGTAGTTAACTGTATGTAAAAAGAGAGCGATGGCTCTGTAAGGGGTTCTAATAGGGAGTAGGGGACTGTGGCACAGGGATGGGAATAAAATTCCCAGAACAAATAGTGGCAGAAAGATATTGCTGAGAAACTATACCAGGCTCTCCCTCCGGTCACCAGCGCTGACTGGCATGCGACAGGAGGAGAGCCTGGGATCGATTGCGCTCTGGGGCCGAAGTCTCGCGAGACTACGGCTCCCAGGCGTCCATTGGTTGGAAGGAACGATGGGACCCGCCTCCCGAGTCCAGCACGTGGAGCGATAGGACGGCGGGGGCGGCTCTGTGAAGATAGAGCGAGGCGGTGGGTCCGCCTCCTTTGCGACGCGCGCTCGTTCTATGGGAAGGAGGGGGGAGGAAGTTTGCCCAAGATGGCGCGCCGCATGGGAGAAGAAAAGCAGGTGAAGGGAAAGAGCGCGTATGACCGCTGGTGACCGCTGGAGATCGCGGTCCCAGCGGAAAAGGGGGTAAAGGTACAGCGCAGAGGTAGTGAGGAAAAAGGGGATAAAAGAGGATGCAAAGGAGATTATTTGGTGAATGAAGCCTTGTGTGGTGAGACAAGGTATCTGTAGACCGTACTAAGACAGTTATATGTCTAATGACAATAAATATTATCAATATAAAATCAATATTAATATATATCCAGATATTTGATGTATACTTAACTTGCTCCGCCGTGAGCAGAAAGAAAGAGGAAGATCCTAGATGAGAGCAGTCCATTTATAGAGACCAATATGGGAGTGGTTTAGGCCATGGGACTGCTGGGAGGTGTGGTTCTACCAGTTTTTTCTTTTATTACATACGTTAGTTGTTTTTACACTTCTGCTGTGAGCATTAATAAAGAAGGATTAATGCATAAGATATGAGCCTCCTGTCTGATGTATAATTACTTTCATCCAACTATTTTGGGCCATATTACAATCCTTATAATCATGTAATCATAAGGTGATTTAAACAAATAATCTAACCATAACATTAATATCACTGGCATGAGCTAATTACATTTATTACAAAACGCAAGTATTGCTGAACAACATCATGATGGCATGAAGTTTGTTTTTGCTTCAATTCAGCTATATATCTAGAATAAAAAGAAAATACACAGCAGCACAAACAACAAAATTAGGCAATGAGATGATGACAGGTCACTATTTTTGCTGGACAGTTTTCTTGAAATATCTGTCGAAATTTCCTGTGTGTAACCATTGTAAAACTCCTATTCACCCCAATTATAAGTCCTCGTCTGTCATTCACTCCCCTGGCAGCAAACCTTAATGCATTCAATGTTTCATGGCTTGGACAGATGCCAGAGAAGAGACTGATGAACCATGAATGATGATTGGATCATAGTGTGACAGAACTCTGTAAACCGAATGCTTTGATTTTTTTTTCTTGCTCTGTTTACCTAGCACCTATATTATTAATACTCTGTCAACGTTAGGAAGGGGAAGCTTATTTTGGGAGGCAGTACCTATTTGAATAACCTGGGGAACATTTAAAGTTCTGTTTAGAGCCTTATTAACAAAATATGCCTTTTCCTGGTGTCTCTCACATTCTTTAGTGCAGGCAAAAACACCAGCACCGATGCCATGTTGCATTTCTGACCTGGGTAGCTCGCACAGTAGATAGTTTTAAGTGTCCTCAATCTCCATCCAGTTATGTTTTTTATGTTTTTTTATACTTATTGATTGCTTTAATTGTCAGTAATATTTTTTAACTGTTTCTCCTCCTGTGGCTCACTTTTTTCCTCTCTTTGGTCAGATTGCAGTGCTGAATGTAGGTAGTGGTGGGTACACATGACCACCATTTGTGTTTGGGCGTGGCTGCTGAGTTTGCAACTTCTAGTAGCATCTTAAAGGGGCTGTAAAGGTTCGTCTTTTATTTACTAAATAGGTTTCTTTAAGCTAGTGCATTGTTGGTTCACTTAAATTTTCCTTCGATTTCCCTTCTAAATGTTTTTTTCTTTGTTTGAATTTCTCACTTTCTGTTTCTCCTCAGTAAGCTTTCCACCGCTCATCATCCGAGCGGTGGAAAGTCATTTTGAACAGCTTACTGAACACCTTATCGAGGAGGAACAGGAAGTGAGAAATTCAGACAAAGAAAACAAAGAAAAAGGGAAATTGAAGGAAAAGGTAAGTGAACCAACAATGCACTAGCTTAAAGGAACCTATTTAGAAAATAAAAAATGAACCTTTACAACCCCTTTAAGACCCAGACCATTTTGCTTGCCAAAGACCAGGCCACTTTTTGCAATTTGGCACTGCGTCACTGTAACTGACAATTGCGCGGTCATGCGACGTAGCTCCCAAACACAATTGATGTCCTTTTTTTCCACAATTAGAGCTTTCTTTTGGTGGTATTTGATCACCCTTGTTTCTATTTTTTGCGCAATAAACAAAAATAGAGCGGCAATTTTGAAAAAAAATCTATATTTTTACTTTTTGCTATAATAAGTATCCCTAAAAAATATATATAAAAAAAAATCAAAAAAATGTCCTCAGTTTAGGCCGATACATATTCTTCTACATATTTTTGGTTAAAAAAAATCACAATAAGCATATATTATTTGCGCAAAAGTTATACTGTCTACAAAATAGGGGATAGAATTATGGCATGTTTATTATTATTATTTGTTTTACTAGTAATGGCGGTGATCAGCGATTTTTATGGTGACTGCAACTTTATGGCGGACATATTGGACACTCATGACACATTTTGGGGACCATTGTCATTTTTACAGCGATCAGTGCTATAAAAATACACTGATTACTGTGAAAATGACACTGGCAGTGAAGGAGTTAACCACTAGGTGGTGCTGAAGAGGTCAAGTGTGCCCTAGGGAGTGCTTCTAACTGTGGGGGGTGGGCTGTGTGTGGTACGACAGTGATTACCGCTTCCGATTACAGGATGCTGTGATCACTGTCCTGTCACTAGGAAGACTGGGGAAATGCTTGTTTACATTAGCATTTCCATGTTCTTCCTCACAGTGACACGATCGCGGGTATCCCCAATGGAATCCACAATGCAGATTCTTAAAGGGGACTTATATATACGTTCTTTTGTGCAGCCGTGCCATTCTGACGACATATTTAGTCGTGTGGCAGTCAGCAAGCGGGTAGTGTTATTCTTCTTGAGGAAGCCAAATGTATAAACACATTGAAGTACCTACTTGAAGTTATTATATGCCTGAAAATAAAGATACTTATATATATAAGTCCTTCAATGCAATCTCCTTGTGCTGGCATGTTTAGAAATGTTTTAGCATTTTTAAACATAGATGTATGCTATAATTTTTAGGCACTTTTTATGAATTGTATTAGACTGCACAACTGTATTAGACTGCACAGCAGATAAGAAGAAGGCATTCCCGGTGAAACGAAAACCCCCAGTTTAGACCAAGAAGGGGTTTCGCCCATAAAAAAGAAGAGTACCCCCACAAGCCAGAGGGGGAAAGGAAAACTTGGGGCCAAAGGGCAAAGGAGGGGCAATTTTTCGCCCTCCTGAACAGCCCAGAAACGGCCAATGACCCGCCAGTCACAATAATACAACATCAGCAGCTTGGTGTGGAAGCACCAGATTCATGATGTTGGTTTGGAGTATGCCGGTGTCTTCCAAACATTCAACAGCTGTAGTACTGCTTGTATGCGGATTGGTTGCTGTTCAAACTGAAAATGAACAAGTATGAAATTAGTAAGTTGAGTTGGTGTACATCATATAAGTTTAACGGCTTTATTTCCAGTGCCACTTTAAAATGGTGCTGGCACGGTGCTATGAACACACACACATAGCTCTAAGAGAAAGTGCGCCTCTTGTAGGGACACCCTAGGGGAGTCTTGGAAAAAAGTTTTGTGTAAGAATTGTATTGATGCACTGATTAGTGAAAGGGCGTCAGAGCAGGAGTTAGGGCTTGCAGCATCAGTTAAGGAGTTGTCCTCAACCTTTCAGTCCTTTAAATCCTTGTTTGAAGGTTTACAATTTCCTGCTAATACCTCACCTGCATCACAGAGTACAACCCGCCTCTGCATCTTCCCAGCCTGTTCCCACTGCTATGCCAGAGGAAACTGCGGGAGCCTCCAGAGAGGAGGCTAGGGAAGAACCAGATAGTGCTACCTCTGGTTCTCAGGAAGAATCGTAGGAAGAGAACCAGGACGGGGAGTCCAGGAAACCCTCAAGATGCAAACTGTCCCTAGACGAAGTTGAGGACCTCTTAGGGGCAGTCTATACCACTCTTAGATCTCAAGCTTTGCCATACTGATAATATAATTTATGTCAAAAATTACATAAAACCTACATCAGGAAATTCATAATTACATTACCAAAGCTGTCACCATCCTAGATGGAAATCCAACATTCCGAAAAGTCAATTTAACCGTCTAAAAAAAAACTATACTCACAACTCAGATTACAATCTGAGGCAATCTGTTCAAAACCAAGTTTGAGGACAAAGGGTACCCCTCAGTCCTAGTGGAGGAGGCATTCACCATTTTTTTGGATGATGAATCCACCACATCTTGTCCTATTTCTCCGCCACACTGAATCATAGACTGACTCTATACCTTCCCATCAACCTCATACCACCAGGTTTATAACTCAACTCCATTCTCAGCACAAAAAATGGAATTCATTTTTCAAAAACATTGGGGATTTTACTAGAGGACCCTTGGCTGAAAACATGTATCGCTAGTGTACCTAGGATTACATATAGTAAGGCCAGAAACATAAAAAGCCTTATCGCTCCCAGCAAACTAAAATCCATACATAATAAACCTAAACCGTCTTTGACCTTTCTCGCCATCGAGGGCATGTACCAATGCAAAAAGTTCAAATGCTTAACCTGCAAATTTGTTTCCCATCGCCAAAAATCCTTTACCACAAAAGGAAAAACCTACCTCCTAAACGATTTTTTTAATTGCTCTTCTGATTTTTTTATATATGGTATCTCCTGCCCCTGCGGCCTACTCTACATTGGCTGTACCATTCGGACACTTGGTGTGGTGTGGTGTGGTGAACATTGTAGGTCGGTAGAAGACAATCTCAATCTAACCATTCCTAGACATTTCAAAGAATACCATCAGGGCTCCACTGATGGACTTCGGGTTTGGGTAATTGAACAGAACAGATATATTGTACATTAACGTCTTTCCATCATATTTCTACAGGACCATTATAGTCTGAAATATCATTAAATTCTACACATAGAAACGGTCCAAGTAAGTACATGTAATATAGAGTTAATATACCGGTAGTTTCTATAGTTTGACCGTGCATTTGTCATTTAAACTGTGACAGCACTGAAAGCTGACAATTGACTTGGGCAGGAAGGGGGTGTAAGTGCCTGGCATTGAAGTGTTTAAAGAGGAAGTAAACACTGATGGGTTTTACTTCCTCTTTGTTTCCTCTTTGTTTCCCTGCAAAGGTAAAGCATTATGGGCTACTATGCTTCGCATAGTAGCCCATTATGTGTCACTTACCTGAAACCAAAGCCTGCGCTGTCCCTGATGTCCCCGCTGGCTGGAAGCATCCATCTACAGCCCTCTTCCTTCCGTGGCTCTGTGACTGGCCAGAGTCGTGTGACGTCACATGTATGCTTTTTGGTTTAACACTGCTTTAATTACCTGAATAAACACCCTATCATGCTAGAGGTAGTTTAGAAATAACAAGCAACCTCCCCAACTATTTTCTCAATGGAGGTGGTGTATAATAGCTCCTCTGCAAGGTAATGGATATCAATATTTCCCAATATATCCCCACATACAGTATATGTGTGTCATGTACCTGGATGTATTTAAACCGGGATCCCACAGCTGCAGCCTTGCCTGTTGTGCTACGGAGGAGATATGGAAAATTCCTCTCAGTATTAAGCATTACCTTGCACTCAATGCCCCCACCTGCTGCCAGCTGTGGACAATTTTCAATCAAAGCAGCCCATAAATAGAAAGTGATTCTATCTCTCAGTGCCCGTTTGTTGTGGACTAGCTCCCTGGGTGTTCCGACTGCTTTGTGCCCTTGATTATCGTGTTGAACTTCTGCCTGAATTCCTGACTACTCTCTAGCCTGCTGATTTTGTACTTCACCACCAGCTCGTGTATGACCTTTGCCTGCCTGGCCTGATCTGGATTTCGATCATGTATCGTTTTGCCTGATCTGTTGCCATCCTAATCTGCCTGACTAAGTTTTTGCCTGAATCCGTAGCATACAAGTTCCACTTCAGACACTACCAATCACAGGTTTCTTACAGTGTGTGTGCAAAGCTGTAGATGGCCAACATTAATGACTAGTTAGGCCTTTTTTGTTTTTAAAATTTCAGGTTTAATTCGAATGCATACTTTCTTTTATAAATCTTTTCCATATGGTATATTTCTTTGCCATTCTTATTTGGTATTAAGTGGTCTCTTATAACACATTTGCTTTGGCCAGATAATTACTTTGTACTATTAGGTCTCTTTCACACGGACGGACCATTCAGGTCCGCCTGTCAGATTTTTAGGTGAACCTGAATGAGCGCTTCATAGAGGTCTATGGAGTCACGGATGTCAGCGGTGACATGCCCGCTAACATCCGACCTGCTCTGATCCACCAAAGTGTGACCCTATTTTTCCATTCGTCTGCGAATCGGATCAGATGATGACGGACTCTACTGTTCGTCGTCATCTGATCCCCCATAGGGGAGAGCAGCACTCTGACAGGTCGGTCACTGCACAGTGTGCAGAGACAGACCTGTCATCTGCCTGCACAGCGGGGATCGATCCATCAATCAAAGTTGAGCAAAGTGGAGACCCCACACGGACACGGACACGGACCGTGTGAAAGGGCCCTTAGGCTAGCAAAAAAGGTCACACATATTATCAATTGATTTTTTTAAAGCAGTCCAGAGTCCAAAGTGCAACCATAAATGTTCTTTATAAACACACATTTTTTTTTTTTTTTTTAAAGAACAAATTTAAAAAAGTATGCTGTTGTAAAAAAAAATAGCATATTAACAAAATGACTGTACATTGTGAAGAAAATAGCAACATGAACACTTCTCCTTTAGAGCAACACTATTAGGATTGCCCAGGCTCAATACCATGGGCTAGACTTCAGAAATTGGATGAAAAACCTGGTGGAACAGCAAAATGACTGGGATAAAAAAAATGAGGGAAAAATTGTAGAAAATGCATATGTCGAAATGTCTCTCACTATAAAGAAGTATACATTAAGCCTCTACTGCTGTATGAAAGCATTTACAAACTTCTTTAGGTGCCATTTCAGAGAAACATATACCATATACCATTTGTACTGGTAGGACATTTACAAATGTTTGATGTGTACTATAGCTGCCAGTTTCAAAATATGTAGGCTTCTACACATTTATGATTTGTAGGTGCCTCTAGTAGTTGTTTCTACCTGTGTATTCTCACTGTATAGGCACAAAACAGAGCTCACACCTGACTTCTTTGGTAACACAAGCATCCCTTTGAAGGTGTAATGAGCAAATATGGCAAATGCATATTCTATAAGAAATGAAAAACATCTCATCAGCACCACCCATTTTATGTGAATGCAAAAAAAGTTAGAATTACTCAGGCTTTTTTAGTGCTATATCTTTAATCTTTTAGCTGTTTTGTATAGAAAGCAATTATACAAAGAAACTGCAACTCTATGTGGATAATGTTTTGAAGTTATTTATACAGCTGCACATGCAAAGTAACCCATTTCCATCTTCTGTAAATTGTAACAGTAATAATAAAATGCTGATTATTTCTTACCAAATAATATATATGCAAATTTCTTAACCCTAAAAAATGTATGACTATGAAATAAATTGCTGTTTTTAAAACAATAGACTTTAAAAATGCAATGAAAATCCCATATCTCAGCTAAGTTCAGCTAATTGATTATAATATAGTAACCTCTCTGTTAAATTATGTGTCATGAATACAGCTGATGCAATGCTGCATTTGCAAATACGATGCTAAGTGTGTTTAACCTGTACAAAACTAATGATGTGATGACAATAAGAAGGAATACTGGTAATTGCTTTTCTTAAGTAATTTACATGCATCAAAGTGGACAGCTTCTGGATATTAGATTAGTATCATTTGCATATATACAGTTAGAAGATTGGAGTACCTTAAAATTTGCAAAGTACATTAATCGAGACATAGATTCACAAAGATGTGAATATATAAGTCAATACAAGAAATTGTATCTGTCAAAACATCAGTCTGTAGGAACAAAAAGGAACACCTAAGAGAGCATTACACTGTTACAGAAAAACTCCAGATTCAGAAAAGAAAGCAAAATACATTTGAATGACCATGCTGTAAATAAATGTGAACATACTATAGCAATGGAAAGTCTATTAAATTGGCAGCTAAGTGGTCCAAAGGTATCCCCTACTTCAGCACAGGAAGCGTTCTGGTTTATTCACATTAACCGGCTTGCAACAGGATACAGCTTCCTGGCCTGCAGTGGGGGATACCTTTAGACCACTTAGCTGCCGGTTCCATGAGTTTTGATGACAGGCAATGATCATCACCAGGGATGAGCTTCGAGTTTGACTCAAACATTGCCTGTTCGCCTATTCGGCGAACAGCGAACAATTTGGGGTGTTTGCGGAAAATTTGAAAAGCCGCAGGAACACCCTGTTAAAGTCTATAGGATAAATCTAAAGTGATAATTTTAAAGGCTAATATGCAAGTTATTGTCCTAAAAAGTGTTTGGGGACCTGGGTCCTGCCCCAGGGGACATGTATCAATGCAAAAAAAAAGTTTTAAAAATGGAAGTTTTTTCGGGAGCAGTGATTTTACTAATGCTTAAAGTAAAACAATAAAAGTGAAATATTCCTTTAAATTTAATAATGCTTAAAGTGAAACAATAAAAGTGAAATATTCCTTTAAATTTCGTACCTAGGGGGGTGTATAGTATGCCTGTGAAGCAGCGCATGTTTCCGGTGCTTAGAACTGTCTCTCCACAAAGTGTAATTTCTGAAGGAAAAAAAGTCATTTAAAATCACTCGCGGCTATAATGAATTGTCGGCTCCCGGCAATTCAGAGAAAAGTCATTCATAAAAAAAAAAAGCATGGGGGTCCCCCAAAATTCAATTACCAGGCCTTTCAGGTCTGGTATAGATATTAAGGGGAACCTCGCCTTCAATTAAAAAAAATTACGTGGGGTTCCCCCCAAATATATATTCCTGACCCTTCAGGAACTCCACCCCAAATAAAAAAAAGGGCCTGAATCTATCCCTGTGGATGAGTCCAATACGCACCTATGTACTTTATTCTTAAACAATTTGTCTTTATAAAAATATAATTTCTGTACCAAATAATAAATAAATGTTATTGTAATTATTTACGTTCTTTGAATCAATTGTTACCGTTAAAGCCCCACCTTGGGGGATTTTTCCTTTCCTATACAATAATTGGGGTGTTGGTAACAGACAAGGGTCTCCCCTATATATGTCTCCTTTGTAAATAAAAAAAAATGGTGTGGAGTTCCCCCAAAAATCCACACCAGACCCCTTATCTGAGCACGCAACCTGGCCGGCCGCAGGAAAAGAGGTGGGAACAAGAGAGCGCCCCCCCTCCTGAACCATACCAGGCCACACACCCTAAACATTGGGAGGATGCTTTGGGGGTCTGTGACCCCTCAAAGCACCATGTCCCCATGTTGATGGGGACAAGGGCCTCATGCCCACAACCCTTTGCCCGGTGGTTGTGGGGGTCTGCGGGTGGGGGGCTTATTGGAATCTGGAAGATCTGGAAGATCCCTTTAACAAAGGGGACCCCCAGATCCCGGCCCCCCATGTAAATTGGTAATGGGGTACATTGTACCTCTACCATTTCACTAAGAACGTGTAAAGAATTGTAAAAATAAAACACACCGTGGAAATAGTCCTTTATTAAAAAAAAAAAAAAATCCAGCGGTGGTAATCCACTCTCGGCCCCCACTCCAACGTTGTCAGTATCCTGCGATGGGTGATCTCCTCTCCGCCAGGGTCCAGCGATGAGAAGATCTCTTCATCCAGGTCCAGGATCCAGAGTGCACTCATCGCCAGCCGCCTGTCTCCACCGGAGACAGCCTGGCGAATGACGCGGCTTGGGGACGTGGTCACGTGACGGATGGCCTCCCCTCACCTATATAAGAACTGTCACTGGCTCAAGCCGCGTCATTCGCCGGTGGAGACAGCCGACCAGCGATGCGTGCACTCTGGATCCAGGACCTGTTAAAGGGGTCTTCCAGATTCTAATAAGCCCCCCGCCCGCAGACCCCCACAACCACCGGGCAATGGTTGTGGGGATGAGGCCCTTGTCCACAACAACATGGGGACATCCTCCCCATGTTGAGGGCATGTGGCCTGGTACGGTTAACGGTTATTCGAGCCGGCCAGGTTAACGTGCTCGAATAAGGGGTCTGATGTGGATTTTTGGGGGAACTCCACACCATTTTTTTTAAATTTGGGGTGGAGTTCCCCTTAAAATCCACACCAGACCTGAAGGGTCTGGAATGGATATTTGGGGGAAACCCCACATCATTTTTTTTTTAATTGACGGCGGGGTTCCCCTTAATATCTATTCCAGACCTGAAGGGCCTGGTAATTGAATTTGGGGGGACCCCCACGCTATTTTTTTTTTTTAATGAATGAATTTGCTCTGAATTGCCAGAGTCGACAATTCATTATAGCCGCAAGTCAGTTTTAAATGTCTTTTTTTCTTTCAGAAATTACACTTTGTGCAGAGACAGTTCTAAGTACGGGAAACATGCGCTATTTCACATGCTAACTTTACACCCCCCCCAGGTACGAAATTTAAAGGAATATTTCACTTTTATTGTTTCACTTTTAGCCTTATTAAAATCACTGCTCCCGAAAAACAGCCGTTTTTAAAACTTTTTTTGCATTGATACATGTCCCCTGGGACAGGACCCAGGTCCCCAAACACTTTTTAGGACAATAACTTGCATATTAGCCTTTGAAATTAGCACTTTAGATTTCAAACGTTTGAGTCCTATAGACTTAAATAGGGTTCTAAAGTTCACACAAACGTTTGGTGTGTTCGCAAGTTCTGGTGCAAACCAAACAGGGGGGTGTTCGGCTCATCCCTAATCCTCATCAACATGTGGCCGTGTGACATGGTTGCCTTTTTTTCAGCAGCTGACCGTGTTGAGCTGCAACATACCTGAAGACTCGGTAGAGTGGATGACCAAGTTGTCCTCATCCTCTCTCACCCAGGCTCAGGGTACTTTGTTTGGCAAAGCATCTGCCAACGCGGCCTCTTCCCTTGGCTCAATGGCATCAGTCACTCCTTCCCTAACCCCACCATGTCCTCCTGAGGAGTCCCCCGAACTGTTTGACCACAGTGTTGGGTACATGCTGCAGGAGGATGTGCATCGTTTTGAAGGCTCTGATAATGGTAACCAGCTAGAGGAAGGCAGTAACGTGAGCCCAGAGAGAGGGGGTGCCCAAGAAGGACAGCAATCTGGCAGTCAGGTTCCCCCAGCTGCAGCATACTGCTAGGTTTGCTCCAGTGTTGAGGAGGGAGGGGATGATGAGGTCACTGACTCCACGTGAGTGCCTGATAGGAGAGAGGAGGAGGAGGAGGCACATCTCCAGCGAGGCAGGATGCCCTCCAGTGGCCAGCTTAAGGGCAGCACACCGACAACATCACACTGCAGAGCTCCGCATGTGCAGGGCACTGCTTTCTCTCCACGTTATTCCAAAAGTTCTTTGGTGTGGACATTTTGAGACGAGTGCATCAGATCGCACCACTGTTATTTGCAACATACGTCTCAAGCATATCTCGTGTGGCCAAAACATCACCCGCTTGGGCACCACATGCTTGGCCAGACATGTGTCGACCTGCCATGCAGTTCGTTGGCAAGCGTACCTAAAAAAAAACACACCAAAGAATAAAGTGGACCACTCCTTGCTCCTCATTAGCTGGGATCTTCAACCCCACTATACATTCAGTCCTCTCTGAAACCTGCACTGAGAGGAATGAAGGTGTAGAATTAGGTGTGTCACAGCCACGTACTTGCGGGCAATCTGCTATCAGTATACTGACGTCAGATTGTACCGGGCAAATTTCCCTGCCCCAGCTGCTGCAGTGCTCGAAAGAAGTTGGCTCCCAGACATCCACATGTCCAGCAGTTGAATGCTAGCTTGGCTAAATTGCTAGCACTTCAACTGCTGCCTTTTCAGTTGGTAGACTCTGCCCCCTTCCGTGAGTTTTTGTAATGTGCGGTACCTCAGTAGCAGGTTCCAAACACCACTTTTTCTCACAGAAGGCGATTATGGCTCTCTACCCGCATGTGGAAGGCAATGTCCATGCCTCGCTGGACAGGGCGGTCAGCGGTAAGGTGCATATTACAGCTGACTCATGGACCAGCAGGCATGGACAGGGACTTACCTATCTTTCACGGAGTAAAGGGTGACTCTGCTGGAAACCGGGAAGGATGAAGGACAAGGTAGAGTGTGTTGGAGGTTGTTCCGCCACCACGCCTCCAAAATGCTACTACTGATGATTGTGACACACCTCTCTCCTCCACCCCCTCCTCTACTTCTTCTTCCTCCATGGCCTTTTCCTGTGCTGATTTGTCCTCGGAACCAGCGGTGCTCTGTATGCATTCAAGGGGCTACGCAGGTATGCAGACAAAAGGATGCCATGTGGTGCTTGAGCTGGTGTGCTTGGGGACAGGAG
Source organism: Rana temporaria (assembly GCF_905171775.1). Lineage (NCBI taxonomy): Eukaryota > Metazoa > Chordata > Amphibia > Anura > Ranidae > Rana > Rana temporaria. Next base: position 228,973,790 of record NC_053493.1, read on the forward strand.
GCACACTGGGGCAGAGGTTCTGTCAGTTTTGCAGGGGCAGGCTCAGAGGTGGTTAATGCCACTTCACCTTAAGCCAGGTATGGTGGTTTGCGACAATGGCACCAACCTCCTCTCCGCCCTCCGACAGGGACAACTGACCCATGTGCCCTGTTTAGCTCACGTCCTTAACTTGGTGGTGCAGCGGTTCTTGGGCAGGTACCTGGGTTTGAAAGGATGTCCTGAGTCAGGCCAGAAAACTCTTTGTGCATTTCCGACGGTCATATAATGCCAGTGCTCGGCTGGCTGACCTCCAAAAGGAATATAACCTGCCCAAGAACCGCCTAATCTGTGACATGCCCACCAGGTGGAACTCTACGTTGGCCATGCTGCAGTGGCTGCACACGCAGCAGAGGGCCATCAATGAGCATCTGTGCCAATATGGCAGCAGGACAGGGTCAGGGGAGCTTGTTTTTTTTCCCCACGCCACATCAGGGATGCATCCACTGTCCTGTCACCATTTGAGGAGGCCACGAGGATGGTGAGCAGTGACAGTGCATGCATACGTGACACTGTCCCTCTTATCCACCTGTTGGAGCACACACTGCATGGAATAATGGACAGGGCACCTGAGGAAGAACAGAGGGAGGAAGAGGAGGACTTCCTTAACTCTCAAGGCCCCCTTTATCCAGACAGTGTTCCTGCTTGCCCGCCTATCACACAGGAAGAGGACGAGGAGGAGGAGGAGGATTGTGTCAGCATGGAGGTGGAGCCTAGCACTCAGCATCAGCAGCAGTCCATTACAGTCCCAATAAGCCCATGGATTTGCATGTGGCTGGAAGGAGGTGGCTGCGGATCATGTCGTCTTGAGTGACCCAGATAACTCCGGACCGAATGCCTCAGCAAACCTATGCTGCATGGCCTCCCTGATCCTGCAAAGCCTGCGGAAGGATCCTCGTATTCGTGGTATCAAGGAGAGGGATCCTTACTGGCGGGCAACCCTCCTTTATCCACGTGACAAGGGTAAGGTTGCAGACCTTATTCTGCTGTAGCAGAGGGAGCAGAGGATGAAACATCTTTGGGAGGCCTTGCAAAAAGGTCTGTGCAATGCTTTCCCAGAGACTGGGAGGCTACAAAATCCTGGTCCTGGACAACGTGTTGCTGAGGCTTCGGTCAGTCAAAGAAGGAGCGGCGGAAACGGTTGGAGAAGGTGGCTGTCTGACCGATGTGTTCAGACAATTTTTTAGTCCGCAGCCCCAAGGTATGACCAGTTCCATCAACCATCGCCAGCGTCTGTTTTACACGGCGCGGGAATACCTAGGAGCAAGATCAGACTTGGACACCTTTCCCATCGAAAATCCTCTGGGTTACTGGGTCTTGAGGATGGATCACTGGCCAGAGCTTGCACAGTATGCAATTGAGCTACTGGCCTGTCCTGCATCCAGTGTTCTTTCGGAATGCACATTCAGTGCTGCTGGAGGCTTTGTAACCGATCACAGGGTGCGCCTCTCCACCGACCTTCTTTAAAATGAATCAGGCTTGGATCACCACCAGCTACCAAACACCTGATGCTGATGTAACTGAATATTTATTTTTTTAAATGTCAGATCCCTTCAAGTATGTATAAGGGGGGAACTAATGCGCAAAACCAATCTAACCAAGGGCACTAAAAACTAAACATTAAAATAATAAAATAAATATATAATCAATTTAAATTTAAAAGCAGCAGCCACTACTAAAAGGTGCTCACACCGAAGATCATATGAAAAAGAGGGGGTGTAATGGCGCTTGCCAATAGAACAATAATAGATAGTCAATTATAAATAAACGCACATTAAAGTGAATGACTGACCAATGTATCCAATTAAAACGTGTTCCACTCCTAGGGCCAGATTCACAGAAGAAGTACGCCGGCATACTTTCAAATTTGCTGTGTCGTATCTTTAGTTTTAATCCTCAAACCAAGATACGACGGCTTCGATCCGACAGGCGTACGGCTTCGTACGCCTTCGGATCGTAGGTGAAATACTTCGGCGCCCGCTGGGTGGAGTTTGCGTCGTTTTCCACGTCGGGTATGCTACTTAGCTTTTTCCGTCGATCCACGAAGGTACGCGCGGCCGTCGCATTCTCTTACGTCGTCGCTAGTCGGCTTTTCCCGGCGTATAGTTAAAGCTGCTATTTCGTGGCATATAGATAGACTTGCCATGTTAAAGTATGGCTGTCGTTCCCGCGGCAAATTTTGATTTTTTCTTTTTTTGCGTAAGTTGTCCGTGAATAGGAAAGGACGTAACTCACGTCTAAGTTCAAAAAATGAAGTCGGTGCAACGTCATTTCGCGCAAAGCACGGCGGGTAATTTCGAAACAGAGCATGCGCATTTCAATCGGCGCGGGGACGCGCTTCATTTAAATGAATCACGCCCCCTACCCGCCCAATTTGAAATACGCGCCGAGAAATACACTACACCGCCGTAACTTACAGTGCAAAATCTTCCTGGATTCGAAAATGTGCCAGGTAAGATACGGCGGCGTAGCGTATCTCTGATACACTGCGCCAGGGCAATTATTTGTGAATCTGGCCATTTTTTTGAACGGCGACGTGCATAGCGTACTTCCGTATTCCCGGACGTCTTACGCAAACGACGTGAATTTTTAAATTTCGACGCGGGAACAATGGCCATACTTTATACAGCACATATGTGTGCTGTGTAAAGTTAGGGCACCCAAAACGACGACTAAATTTGCGACGGGAAACTAGACTAGCAGCGACGTAGCGAACGCGAAAAACCGTCGTGGATCACCGTAACTCCTAATTTGCATACCCGACGCTGGTTTACGATGCAAACTCCCCCCAGCGGCGGCCGCGGTACTGCATCCTAAGATCCGACAGTGTAAAACAATTACACCTGTCGGATCTTAGGGCTATCTATGCGTAACTGATTGTATGAATCAGTCGCATAGATACTCTGAGGCCCCGTACACACGACCGAGTTTCTCGGCAGAATTCAGCCAGAAACTCAGGCGGAGCTGGATTCTGCCGAGAAACTCGGTCGTGTGTACACTTTTCAGCGAGGAAGCCGACGAGGAACTCAGCGGCTTCCACACTGAACTCGACGAGGAACTCGATGTGTTTGGCACGTCGAGTTCCTCGGACGTGTGTACGGGGACTGAGATACTCCGTCGTATCTCCTTTGTTAATCTAGGCCTATATGTGCACAAACTTGTGTTCAAAAATAGCAGTGCTTCAATAAAGTTTCCAAAGTGTACAGTGCTCCAAAATAAAGTCCAGTAATAAAGTGCTTGATTGAATATTCCCCAAAGTGCAATAGTGCATGAAATGATACTGCAATCCACCGCACGATCACTTAGGCCTCGTACACACGACCGAACATGTCTGCTGAAACTGGTCCGCGGACCAGTTTCCGCGGACATGTTCAGTCGTCTGTACGGCCGACCGGACAATTTTCCGGCGGATCGGACAGGTTCGGTCGTCTGTACGACTCACCGGACATGTCCGCTCAGCCGAAAGCCCTTGCATGCATCAAAGTGATTCAGCGCATGCGTGGAAGCATTGACCTTCCAGGGTCGCGCACGTCGCCGCGGCGACGGCGCGGCCACATCACCGCGTTCGCAGTCCGCGGGAAATTTGGTCTGATGGTGTGTACAGCCATCAGACCAAAATCCGCCAGCGGACATGTCCGATGAAAACAGTCCGCGGACCGTTTTCATCAGACATGTCCCGTTGTGTGTACGAGGCCTAAGTGTAGTTGTGCAGACCAAGCTCTGGTGTATGGTAATGCTAGCCTCTCACCTTAAACAAGGCTAATATGAGCCTGTAATGATGGCAAAAAGCCCAGAAGATTCAACTGCAGATCCATGTCTCCAGGTCAGCCCCGTTGCTCCAATAAGGGACGACAAAGAAAAGGATTTTACGATGAGTACAAAAAATCCTATTTTCTCTTATCGTCCATGAACGGACACAGCTCCTTAAATCTTGACAAGTGGGACGTCCCCAAGCAGTGTCAGAAAAACTAGGGGTGGGAACAGCAATCAAAAACCAGCTTCACCCCAAACAAGCAGAGCTCCTCAAACAGCCGCCTGCAAAACCTTTCGGCCGAAGGAAGCATCTGAAGATGCACTCACATCAACCTTGTAATATTTGGAAAAAGTGTGAATGGACGACCACCTGTGAAACAGACGCTTGTTGTCGGAAAGCCCAGGAAGCACCAATGGCCCTGGTCAAATGCGCCGTGACAGGGAAAGGAGGTGCTCGCCCCTTAAGGGCGTAGGCCTGGATGACGGTTTGCCTGATCCACCGAGAAACCGCCAGGCCATTCTACGGACCAGACACCACCACAAACAGTGATCCGGCCTCCGGAATGAAGCCGTGGCAGACAGGTACACCCGCAGAGCACGTACCACATTCAAGATATGTAGCGCAGCCTCTTTGGGATGTGACAGTCAAGGACACAAGGGCTGCCACTTGCCACCCAAGTGGCAGCCCTTGGCTCACATCTTTCACAATCCCCAGTTCCCCCTTGGGATGGACATTAAAGCCTTCCAATGGTGGCTGGATAAAGGTCTCTACCATATAGGACACTTCTTCAACCCTAATAGCCCTCTCACACTTAGCTTCTGTACTTCAAAACTAGAGATGCCATCATCTGAGAAACTTCTCTTCCGTCAAATTTCCCATTTCCTTCATTCCATCTTAGCCCAACACTCACGCCCCTATCTGTCACCCCTTTTGAACAATGGTGCTCATCAGCCACGGACATGAGGGGGGGAATTTCCTTGATTTACTCGGCCCTAGCTTAGCCAAAGGAGAAAGTGACATACATGCTGAAATGGGAACGAACTTCCGGTTCCGGCGCCGCATGGAGTAACAGCTCCTCTCCTCGGCTCCCGCAGCGCGATCTAATCCGGCCTAAAAAACCCACCTGAGAAGCCCAGCAGGACCCCCTCCACCTCCGGAGACACCCCACGGTCATTATGGACCGCTTCGTGGAGAAATCGGGTGCGCGCACCCAAACGGCCCAGACGGCGCCGACGGCCTCCCCGCAAATCGAGGCCCCGGTCTCGGCCTACACCGCTACACACGCGACGGCGACGCACACGGAGATGGAGGTAAGCGGCAGCCCATCACACCCCCCGGATCCACACACCCCGGGGACACTTCTAGAGGGAGACAACACCACAGAGCGTATAGCCCAAGCAGTGGCTGCTCTTTTAACCCCTATGATCACCGCGTCGGTAGAAAAAGCGGTGAATGCAGGGATGGCGCAGATTCACAGGCAGATCAAGGAGCATGGTGTCAGGCTTAATGACATGGAACACCGCATTTCGAATGCAGAGGAGGAAATTTATCAAGCTCAGGCCACTGAACACGCTCAGGACAAAACTAACCAGTTTATACTCCAAAAGCTGGATGATTTAGAAAATAGGGCCAGAAGAAGTAACCTTCGCTTTGTAGGGGTCCCTGAAGCACTCCAGTCATCCGCTCTCGCAGACTTCTGCGCGCAACGCATACCCGAGGCCCTGGGCCTCCCAGGCCCCTGTGCAGTGGAAAGGGCCCACCGAATGGGAGCATTTAACTCAGACCGCAAAACGCCCCGACCTATCATTGCCAAATATTTTAATTATGCTGACAAGTCCCTCATCTTGCAAAAGTTTAGACAAGCCAGGCAAGTCCAGATTGATGGGATAAAAGTCCTGATTTTTGCTGATTACTCTATGGAGGTATCCAAAAAGAGGAAAGCATTCCAGCAGGTGTGCTCTGAACTTTTTAAGCAGCAAGTGAAATTCACTTTGGCCTTCCCAGCCATACTCCGCCTCAGAGCCCCAAACGGGGAGCAACTATCCTTTCACGACCCCTCAGAAGCTGAGGCATTCTTACGCTCCCACTACCATGGTCGGCAATCCCAATCCCCCTCAAAACCCCCCCCGCTCAACCGTCCACTGGACCAGAGAAGCCCACGCAAAGAATCGCCCAAACGCTTCAGGGCCACGATCTCTGACCCATCCCGGATCACCCTAAATTTGACCTGATCCAGCTTCTATGCGTTATAATACACTTTCTTGTCCTTCATCCGAACCGGAGGGATCACCCTGGATTGCTCCTCCCCTCTCTGGCCGGAATCCCGCTCCTGGTTAATTTACTCTATGGGGCCCACATTGACCCCCCCCCCCCCAACTCCGTCTACACGGGACATGACTCCAGGCAATCATCCAAACGAGGTACACCCTTCTGCACACTACTTGACATGTAATGAACTCATCTGCAGGGCCTCGGCTACATGCTTCATTGCTGTATTCGTCCCTATTCAGTCAAAATGTTTAGTAACTGCATTGTCTGGGATCTGTGCTATTGCAACTGCCAGTTTGATGTTTCATTTATGTAACCATTCCCTGGCTTCACTGCGTACTCTGCTATTAATCTCCCTTGCTATTGGTACTTCCTAGCCGCATGAATCTGCCTACCCAGTTTCGGGCTCTCAGAATTCATGCCGGCTGTGTCGTGGCATGGGAGCCGGACTTCGCAGTGACCCCATGCGGAAAAAAGCGAAGTTCTCACATTTACTGTTATGTTTGATGTTATTTTTTCTGTTTTCTGCTCCCCCCCTCCCCTTCCTCGTTATCCCCCCTACCCCAAGCACTCATGCTCACGTACGTTCTCTGATGCCAAACCCAGGTGACTCAATTATTCCCCCCCTCCTAGGTCGGGTAACCCTCTCGCGGACAGCCCCTCTCCGTGCCAACTTCTATACAATGCCTTCTCAGATCGCCTCTTTCAATGACCCAATAACATGAAAATAGTATCTTGGAATGTAAAGGGCCTTAGATCCCCCAATAAGAGGATGAAAATCTTGCGCCACCTCAAAAGACTTAAAACTGACATAGCACTCCTACAGGAAACCCACCTGTCCACTTCCGACTTTCACCGCATGCAAAGATTGTGGGTAGGCACAGTCCTGGGCTCTGATGCAGTTGCCCGTAAGGCAGGAGTTCTCCTGCTAATCCATAAAAATCTACCGTGTACGGTTCTAGCAGTAAAAACTGACGCAGATGGCCGACTTCTAACCGCTCATGTGCAAATAGGAACAAAGGAACTAATGATCTCCAATGTATATGCCCCCAATAGCCCCGGAAAGACTTTCTACAATATTTTGACCACTTGGCTACTTCAAAACCCCCACCTCCCCCATCTGGTAGGGGGCGACTTCAACGACGTCATTCACCAGATAGATGACAGATCCACCCCTAAACACACAGGGACCCGAACTGTTTCTCTCACACCTTCCCTTTTTGCGTCCACCATGGACTCCCTTCACCTTCGTGACCTGTGGCGCCTACAACATCCTGCAGATAGGGAATTCACTTTCTATTCCAACCCCCACTCCGTTTTTACTCGCACTGACTATTTCTTCGGCTCTGACAATCTCATCCCTCTGGTGTCCAACACTGATGTATTAGACATAGCCATATCAGATCACGCCCCGATCCTTCTGACTATGGACAACCTCGACCTGCCCCCCCACCCCCGAATCTGGCGCTTCCCCTCATACCTCTACAACCTAACCGACTTCCAGCAATCCATGGAGAAGGCATGGTTAGAATATTCCTCAGCTAATGCCTCCCACTCCGACAATCCCAACCTCTTCTGGGACGCCGGCAAGGCTTTCCTCAGAGGTCAGATCATCTCCTATGCCTCCTCTTTTAAACGTCATGCATTATCACGTTACAAATTAGCCAGCTCCAGACTACACCAAGCCCAGAGGGCTTTGTACTCCTCCGGCTCCCCCAATGACAGAGAAGAGTGGCTAGCAGCGAAAAGTTCCTTTGACACCTGGGCAGACACCATTGAATTGACCAAAAAAGCAAACCTAGATGCTACCCTACACAGGTTCGGTAACAAATCGGGCAAACTCCTCTCCAGACTCTGCAAGGGCTCCTTCCGTCCCACCCATATCACGTCCCTAAGAGACTCCAAAGGTACCGTACACACCACACCATCTACTATAAACAAGACGATGCTTCAGTACTACTCAACCCTTTATGCCCCAGACCCAATTGATAGACAGACGGCCCAAGCCTTTTTGGACAACCTAAACCTTCCCACTGTCACTCCCTCCCAACTAGAGACCCTTAACGCCCCCATAACCCTCTCAGAAGTATCTAACACCATCCGCAAAATTACCCCCTCCAAGGCCCCTGGCCCTGATGGCTTTACGGGTGAATTCTACAAGACCCTTCAAACTCTAATAGAACCTACCCTTCACAAAGTATATTCAGACATGTGGTCCGGCGGTCCTTACTTGCCGTCAGGTAACCAGGCCATCATCAAATTACTATCAAAGAAGGGCAAGGACCCCTTGGAGCCAGGATCTTATAGACCCATCTCCCTACTTAACCTGGATGTCAAGATCCTTTCGAAAATCATAGCGAATCGACTATGTGACATCATCCCCTCCCTGATTCACCCTGCACAATCAGGCTTTGTGAAGGGCAGAACAGCCACCCTTAACATACGTAAAGTTATGCTGGCCTTGGAACACGCTAAGCAACACCCAAATGGCGATTTTGCCATCATAACTTTAGATGCGGAAAAAGCCTTTGACAATGTCAGCTTTGATTGGCTCGCCCTGACTATGTCAAAGATGGGCTTCTCGGGTCCCTTCTGCCACCTCATAAACTCCATGTACTCCTCCCCCACGGCGAAACTAGTGGCAGCGGGCCTACTCTCGGACGAATTTCGTCTACACAAAGGCACACGTCAAGGCTGCCCTCTATCGCCACTCTTATTTAACATTGCCTTAGAACCCTTATCCAGACACCTCACCCAGGTAGCACCTCTCCACGGTATCCCTATCGCCGACTATGACCTACGCTCTTCCCTCTTTGCGGACGACGTCCTTATTTTCTCGGCCGACCCCTCCTCCGATATGTCCACTATCAAAAGAGTTTTTGACACTTTCCGAACATGCTCAGGCTTACGCATAAACTATGGCAAAAGTGAGATACTCCCGCTAGGGAGTGCCCCCCCCCCCTCATGGTCACATCACTCAATCTTTTCTGTTGCTAAATCACATATCACCTACTTGGATATATCAAGACGCCCTCTTCCCTGTATTGTCTGAACCCCCCCTGCTAGCAAAAATCTCGCAAGAACTGGCAAACTGGATGGATCTGCCCCTCTCGCTCCTGGGCAGGTGTCACCTTATCAAAATGGTCAGCTTCGCTCGGCTGCTGTATCCAATGCAGACTATACCTCTGCTCCTCCGGCATAAGGATATCATGCATCTTGAATCGGCCGTTTCAAAATTTATATGGCGAGGTAAAAGACCCCGCATTGCTTTAAAGAAACTCTACCTGCCCAGACGCGAAGGGGGTGTTAGCCTTCCCAATGTAAGAACCTATAATTTAGCCTGCTTAATGAGAATCGGTCTAGACTGGATCATGCAATCCTCACGTTACTCTAACTACCCCCTGGAAGCTGCCATGGCTCATCCCTTCTCCCTCATAGCTCTCCTTCACAGTAAATGGAAATCGGTCCCAACATTGTATCAACACAACCTCCTGCTAAGGGACACTGCTATTGCCTGGAGGGAAATCAGAAAGAGTCTTCGGCTGCCCCTCTACATATCTCGCCATGTCCCAATCCAGGGAAACCCAAATTTCCCCCCAGGCATGGACTACAAACCTTTCAAAATCTGGCAAGACAAAGGCCTCACCAAGTTCTCATCCCTCTGTGACGCAACAACTGGTCGTCCCTTACCCTTTAAAACGGTGGCCACCACCTTCTCGCTCCCTCCCTCCCATGTGTTTCACTTCTGGCAATGCATCAACTACTTAAAGGCCACCTGCACTGCGGCCAACAACCGTTTCTCCCCTAACTTCTCCGACCAGCTCATCGCAGAAGACTCATACAGGATCTCGGCCATTTACAGACCCCTACTCCTCAAAACCACTCCTCCCTTGCGTGCCTCATCCGCAGCTAATTGGGGCAGAGACTTCCCAGATGACAACCTAGTCAATAAGCTACTTCAAGGCCTCAACAAGGTCCAACGTCTGACCCCCAATGAAATCTGGAGAGAAACTCAACTGAAAATCGTCCACCGGGCGCACATACCCTTTCTCTACTCCGCAACGGACCCTGAGGCCGCAAAATGCCCCCTGTGTCATCATCAGAGACCTTCCCTGACCCACCGTTTTTGGTCATGCTCGTTCATATCTGCCTTTTGGGACCAGGTACTGGCCTACATCTTTAACATTACTTTATTAAAACTACCCAAAGACCCTCTGCTTCTTATCTTTGGCTATTGGGATCCTCTACTACTGCAATGGTCCCGACAGGCACGCCCACTTACGCCGGCCCACCCGGCACCTGCAAGTCCCAACAAAGACTGGTCTCTGCTATGTCTCCTGGTCGCACGGAGAGCCATCTTAAAAAACTGGACGTCCGCCCTCCCTCCCACGGCAACCCAAGTGCAACATGAGCTACTCCTCCTCCTCTACAGGGAACGTGCAACCACCGACTTCAACCGCAAACTCTCTAAAGCTCGTTTCCTGGCAACATGGGAACTCTTTATGCAAGCTACGCTATCTGCGGAGGAATGCTCTAATTTTGGTCAATACACCTTCTCTTTTTTCAGATCCCCCCCACCGTCCAGACCTAGGAGGAACAGTTCACCGTGAGGATCATTCCTTGAGTTGCCACAACACCCCCCCCCACCCCCCCTGAGTGCCCCCCCCCTCCTTTCAGAGTATTTCATATAGGCCGCTTATATACATCCTTAGATCCCACGGTATTTCTTTGGCCCTCACCAATGAGCAAGATCCATCCAGAGTTGATTGTTCTATTGTAAAGCTTTAACCATGCGTTATTTGTTTGTTCTTATGTGGTTTCCTCTTTACATGCACACCTGGTGGGTCCAAGGTCGACTCGTGCTTTATACCTGCAGGTCAACCCCACCTACCCTTCCCCTAATATTACCCGATTGGGTATACCCTCTGTAAACATGTTGACCTGCGGAATGTATTTCCCTATGTTTCCAGAAGCTGTGTAAAGCACCTTTGTATGATGTATGTAATCTAACTGTACCATGTTCGGTACGCCTGCCATCACCCTATATGTATCCTTTTCCTTCTGTATGTCTCTCAAAACTTAATAAAAATTATTTGAAAAAAAAAAAAAAAAGAAATGGGAACGTGACCTTGACATAAAATGGGACATGGAGTTCTAGACCAGAGCTCATTACAATTTAGCTTGCCTCTCCACGTTTTAGGTGCTTTATATGGAGCAGGTGCTATATTGGGGATGTCCCGTACCGCCCAACCCTGGGGCAGCCTGTTCCCTTTTGGGGCACGGGGGGAGGGTGGGACGGGAGTTCCAGCCACCTTAGTTTGCCACAACTTTACTTGCTCTCTTATGTTATTATGGATTTGGTAATTCAATGTTTTATATTTGCTCTGGTCTTTATTTGCTTTACTTTGTATTACTGCAAATCTTCAATAAAAACTATTTAGAAAAAAAAATGGGACATGGAGGATTGGCACTCCCACGTTTCAAGCACATACAAGGGGATGCTAAATATATCCTTAATAGAAGCTAATCTCAAGGTCATGTCCCACTGGTACCTAGTCTTCACTTTCAAAATATTATCTGCAATCCTTACCTTTCTGCTTCAGGGGCTGTGGCCACTTAGGTATTGTTCTACACACATGGTGACAATTAGGGACGAGCTTCGATCGTTCGTCGAATTACAAACGTTTTGGGCCAAATTCGAGTTGCGTTTCACGGCCCATAATTCACTGGGGCATCGCAGTGCATTGCTGGCTGATGGTTGGCCAAGCATGCACTATGACCCGCATGCTTGGCCAATCACAGCTTGCAAAAAACAGAGAGCCATAATTGACCAAAGCCAGGGTGGCTTTGGCCAATTATGGCTCATGGGGTTTAGTACATGCCCTACACTATAAAAGGCCACCTACAGGTCGGCCTTGTGTAGTGTGTTGCGGTGGTTAAAAGAGAGAAGACAGAGAGAGAGTCATTTTTAGTAGGTAGATAGAGCAGGCAGGCTAGTCAGTTAAAGTTACAGTGTGTAGAGGATATATATGCATCCCAGGTGTTGTATATATATTTATACACTGTATAGTTTAGCTACATCAGCTCTTCCTAATTTACTGGCAGGCATGTGATTGTGCTAGCTGCAGTATTCTCACATGGTGTACTGCGCGTGTCCTCTGCAGATTGCACCTAAAGCTATGTAATGTGTACTGCCTTTGTCCTTTGCAGTTTGCACCTAAAGCTACTTGGTGTGTATTGCCCGTGTCCTCTGCAGTTTGCACCTAAAGCTACTTGGTGTGTACTGCCTGTGTCCTCTGCAGTGTGCACCTAAAGCTACGTGGTGTGTGTACTGTCTGTGTTTTAAATTACTTTTTTCTTATAGTAATCTCATTTTGTGCAGGGACAGTTCTAAACACCACCAAAACGCCACTTCACATGCATACTATAGACACCCAGCAGGTATTTAAAGGAATTTTTCTTTTTTTTTTTTTCACTTTAAGCATCATTAAAATCACTGCTCCAGAAAAAACTAAAATTTTTAAAACTTTTTTTCCATTGATACATGTTCCCTGGGGCAAGACCCGGGTTCTCAAAGACGTTTTACGACAATAACTTACATATTAGGCTTTAAAATCAGCACTTTTGAATTCGAACGTTCGAGTCCCATAGACGTAAATGGGGTTCTAAATGTTCGCGCGAACGGTCGGTCCGTTCGAAGGTTCTGATGCGAACCGAACAGGGGGGGTGTTCTGCTCATTCCTAGTGGCAATGTCCCAGAATTAGAGGCTATTGGAATAAGGTATTTCACTTGATTCGGAGGACCACTGGCATTGCAGTCAACCAAGACCCGGCAATAGCCCTCCTCAATCATAAGATCCCCTCTGTTCCTAAATGTACTCAAATTCTGATCCATTTTATTCTCCTTGGAGCCAAGATCACAATGGCACAGGCCTGGAAATCTCCTTCTGTTTCCTTCCTTTCTACTAAGCAAAAAATCTTGTGGATTATGACCCAGGAGAGGATTTCCAATACCATACTTGATTCCATGGAGAAATTCAAACGCATATGGGACCCCTGGGCTCACCACATTGGGGTCTCATTATGGACCCGAGTCCTCTCAGAAGGTCTTGGGTCCCGAGCGCACTTAGGTGCCTATCCCCCCATCTCCTGTCCGTGTGGCCATCACCTCCACCTATCTTCCCTCCTCTTTTCTCCTTTCTTCTGCTGTTTCTATCTATCCTTAGTCTCTCGATCTCCTCTCTCTATTCTTGTTTTTATCTATACAGCAAACATTTGCATATGGTTATTAATGAAATACAAGTGCTATTCATTTTCACTTCTTCTATTCTTTAATATTCAATGCAGTAATAGTCTTGAGATTTTATATGTTCTGATATATTTGGTTAGGATGCATTGCCTTGGACAACCACAACCTGACTTTACAAGGTTGACCTCACAGGTGGTTATAGATTGCCTCACCTTTCACATGTTTCTACTTCTTTTTTCTTTTTCCTACTAAGTAGTTTTTTCTTTGTTGTTTAAGGTGTTAGGCCGAGGGACCTGACTGCCCATTGCACAGCTTGATCCCATACGGGGTGCAGTGGGCAGCGGAGTAGCTCTCAGACACAATAAAATACATGCTACCTGTTCTCATCGTTCAATATGATTGGTTGTTACTTATTGTATATCCTCAATTCTGTATTCTTGTCAATGATCTCCTGTTTGTATTCTTGTATATACTTAACAAAAACATAAAAAAAAAGGTCCTGTACTTTATCTGGAATGGCAATAAAGTCTCTGCATAAGACCATGTGCCCTTTATGGAGTGATGAAACTTTATACCAGATTTTTTTCAGAAAAGATAGTTGCTTAGTATTGGTAAGGTATATGTTGACCAATGTATATTTAGCATTATTGATTTCACAGACAAGGATTAAGAATCTGCCAGAGATATCCATGTGAAACTCGAATCGAGTGAATCGGACAGAGTCTTTAATGGCTATTGCTACTCCTCATTTCTTTAATTGGCCATTGGCTAGAAAGACATGTGGAAAATTGCAGTGCTGAAAGACCAGTGGTTTGCGGGAGGCAAAGTGTGTCTCCTGAAAAAAAAAAAAAATTCACATTTAAGCCGACTCACTTCCTTCCAGGCAATCTGTCTCTTATTAGGGCTATTCAAGCCTTTCACATTTAGAGGCTATATATTAAAGGCCATTGTGTGTTAATTGCAAGTGACAGTACAGGTATTATTGTTGGATTAGACTGTGAACAGTTAACAATATGGCTAGCTCCTGGGCCATCGGAGAATGAGATTTACTCTGTAGTGAATAGGTACACAGGATTCAGCCGCTTCAACACCAGAATTCTCTCGGGTAGATGGAGATGAGTGGGAGGAACCTTCTTTTTCTGTTCCTCGTGGTTCCAGGATATACCACTCACACAGGAGACGCAGCCCATCTTTCACAGTGGTTACCACATAGGTAGTGTCATATTTTGTTATGAGTTACTTAGCAAGTTGGACCAAACAATACGTGATGCTGTGATTGTGTAGAGGTTTTGTGATAGTTGCAAGTTGCCTGCATTATTGTAGAGTGAAAGATGATCACTTAGCTTTCAAAGAATGATAATTCTTGCAGGCTTTGTGGTAAACTATCACGGTTTCTGGTGATCAACATAAGCTGTTCTTTTATATGGTAGAAGTGAATTCTTGCAATGGTATATTTGGGTAGATGAGATGGGATGTGTTTGGATCTCGGTAGTCTATGAATACGTGTGTTGCTAGGCCATTTGTATAGTGACTTTATTGCAATAATATAGAGTTTAGGTTTAGTAACAGCATATGTTTACAGAGGCCCTTCCTCCTCCATTGATATGTAAATAACTGAGACGGGATGTACTTTGCAGGAAGTTGGTGTATGCAGGAAATGGGTGGGAGGGGCTTGGAGAGCATCTGTAGAAACATGTGTTTGGACAAGAGAGATGTTTTGGAAGGACAAAGAGGAAGACATGGATGCAAGGAGCTTGAGAACTTTGTGAGTTGGACTGAGCAAAGGACCATGGAGGACATCTTGAGCCCTAAGTTGAGTAACTGTTTAGTTTACCGTATTTATCGCGGTATAACGCGCTCCCGCGTATACCGCACACCCCTAAAGTTGCCCCCAATCCTGTGGAAAAAAAGTTTTTTTTGTACTTACAGTTTTGGTGTCTTGCGCGGCGTCCATCGGCGGCCTCGTCGGGTCCGGCGTTCGTCTGTGGCTTCGGGTGTCCTCTTCGTCGGGTCCGGCGTCCTTCTGCGGCTTCGGGTGTCCTCTTTGTCGGGTCCGGCGTCCTTCTGCGGCTTCGGGTGTCCTCTTCGTCGGGTCCGGCGTCCTTCTGCGGCTTCGGGTGTCCTCTTCGTCGGGTCCGGCGTCCTTCTGCGGCGTCCTCACCTCCTCCCCGCTCATTTCCCGCGCCGAGTTTTAAATACTGCGCCGACATATACAGAGCGGGAAAGCGGGTATCGGCGTATACCGCGCACCCACGATTTTTCCCTGATTTTCAGATAAATACGGTACTTAATGTGTACATATAGTACATGCTTATGTGTAGTAAGAGAAAAATCACCGCTATGGGATAGCAATCAAAAAGTATCCTCACCTGATCCAAAGCCACGGGTGCTGGCAATGCATGGAATGATGCAAAATGAAGGAAAGACTTCTGGACAGCTGCACTCCAAAAATGTATTGCTTTTATTGTAAAATCAAAAAACACACAAAAAGCATGCCACAGTAGACGGGGTAAAAGCTGACGCATTTTACACCAAACTTTAGTGCTTATTTATAGCTATGAATACAATAAAAGCAATTATTTTTTGGAGTGCGGCTGTCCAGAACGTCTTTCCTTCAATTTGTTTGAGTTGTGTTGTATTGTGCATCCTACAGTTGTATGTGCAGATTGTTCCCTGTTTAGTAAAGCATTAATACACTACAGAAGTCTAAGCTTCCTTGGTTTTACCACAAGAACTTGATAGATAGACGTAAAGCATTACAATACGGTCTATGAGCAGGTCTTCTAATGACACATTTGGAAGCGCATCCTTCAATAGATGAAATACGCTTTGAGATCTGGGGGTTCCAGGATCCCCCAGATTTTGACATGGTCGCGATCTGTCCTCAAAATCTGCAAGTTTGGTTTTTATCTATTGGATCTCATCATCTGTTTAATCATGGGCATCCACTAAGTTGTTAAAGGTAGATGCAAATTCCCCCATTTTTGTTTCAAT
This sequence comes from Rana temporaria, assembly GCF_905171775.1. NCBI lineage: Eukaryota > Metazoa > Chordata > Amphibia > Anura > Ranidae > Rana > Rana temporaria. Next base: position 228,990,091 of record NC_053493.1, read on the forward strand.
ATGGCATACTCACTTGTTTACTGCAGAAACTTCAGATTTATATTGTTGGGCCAGTGCTAATATATCTGCATGGAGGGTTGAGAGCAGGGATACCAACATATATTTTAATGTTGTATCAAAAACTGTCTGGTTTGCTGTGGAAAATTCTGAGATGGTCTTGTAAATTCCCTTGTGTCATCTAATAATGAATCCAAACAGCTTACCTCCATTTTGCCTGCTTCTTGCTGGGCTCTATGAAGATGACAGTGGATAAGCCAAAGATGCCATTTTTTTTTATACGCCACATACACAAGGACACCTGTCATTAGGAAATACAGATGATTGTATAAAGATGTCAGTTATTAAAAGTTATTTCAGCAGAAGGGGAAAAAGGAGGGGGGGCAACCCCTGACACAGAGCTGAAAGGCAGGGATGCATAAAAGAAGAGAGAACAGAGGGGGGCAGGAGAGTTGCGAATGATGGAGGCACGTAAACTGACCACGATGTCAGGGCTCACCATAGTCAGTTTACAGGCAGTATCAACCTGGTATTTCAGGTGATAGAAGGGGCCAAATTACACAGCACAAGCACTGTGCTGTATAACATGCTTTAAAGCAGGGATCTCCAAACTGCGGCCCGAGGGTCAGATGTGGCCCTTTGCTAGCCTTTATCCGGCCCTCAGAGCTTTATTCCTCCCACTGATATGAGGCACTATTCTTTCCACTGACTCCAACAAGGGGGCACTTTTTCTTCCACTGATACCAATAATGAGATACAATTACTCCTACTAATAGGGGCACTACTCCTTATCCTACTGATCGCAAACTATGAGGCCATATTTATTCTCACCAATGCTGGGTCCGGGGCATTTTCTACCCCGCTGGCCATAATCCGGCCCTCCTAATGGCTGAAGAACAATAAACTGGCACTTTGTTTGAAAAGTTTGGAGACCCCTGCTTTAAAGGAACGGGATCTTTTTTTAGTTTAGGGTAACAAACGCTTTAACTGTTAAAAAATTAAGTAAAATTAAAATAGTATGTTATTTAATACAAGGTTAATCCAACGTACAAAGGAACAACTAGATTGCTTTGTGATATTTGCAAAGAAACCATTTGGCAATTTCTTTGCCTGAACAGAAGTTGTGTAATGTCAGAATTTCAAAGCATTAGACACATCCAGTACAGAACCATTACCACAGAATTGTAGATCTTTTTTTCCCTTCATTTCAGTCTCTTTTAGATTAGATCTGATTCATTGTTGGTCCCTTGAGATAGATTTGGGCGTTTGCCATTCTTCTAGCAAAAGATCTAATCTTGTTTGCTTTCTTAATGTAATTTCTCATTCCCTTTGCTTTGTCTTTCTTTCTAAATAAAGGACTGCATTTTTATATTTTTTCATTTGGCTTTTGACTTGAGGTTCACTCTTACAGTACTTGTCAGCCCATCTATTTTTGTCAGATGCAATAGACCTTAACCCTCCTTGCTGAAATGGCATCAGAGAGTTACTTGCTTTTTTGAACCCTGCAGTGGAAAGGTCAGTCTACTCACCAAGGCCAAGTAGTGAGAAAATATCTTAACAAATAAATGTGACTCTTCAGGGAAGTTCTTACTGAAAAGGCAAAGGTAAAGGAATCTATTTAGGAAAATAAAAATTACCTTTACAACCCCTTTAATATTGAATGATTTCTCATGGAAATGAATAGGATTATGCAAAACTGTTAAATCAACTTTGGGTGTTGAATAATATTGCTAATATAATGTAATAAATATAAAATGTAAAAACAAATGATGAAATATAATGCATAGATAACAGTAGACACAAAAATCAGCACATCATTTAGACCTTTATTTGTTTTTCTAAATGGAATGCAGAAACAAATCTTTTTTTTTTTTTTTAACTCAATCTTTTCAAAAAAGAACTGCATTTGGACCCAGACTGTAAGGCCCAGATTCTCGTAGAATCGCCTATCTTCAGGCAGGCGTAGCACATCTGAGATACACTACGCTGCCGTAACTTAGAGCGGCATGTCCCGTATTCTCAAAGAACTTGCGCTTTAAGTTACGCCGGCGTAGAGTAACTGGGCCGGCGTAAGCCCGCCTAATTCAAATGTGGAAGTGGTGGGCGTGTTGTATGAAAATTAATCGTGACCCCACGTAATTGACGCTTTTTTCGAATGGCGCATGCGTGCACATGCTCAGTATCATGTCGAATTTTCAAATTAAATTGCGGGGCACCCCAAAGCACCCTCCCAATGTTGAGGGCATGTGGCCTGGTGCGGTTCAGGAGAGGGGGGGCACACTCTGTCCCCCCCCTCTTTTCTGCAGCTGGCCAGGTCAACGTGCTCGGATAACGGGTCTGGTTATGGATATTTAGGGGGAACCGCACGTCATTTTTTTTTTAAATTGACGGCGGGATTCCCCTTAATATCCATACCAGACCTGAAGGGTCTGGTTATTGAATTTGCGGGGACCTCCGCACATTTTTTTTTCTAAAAGTCTGTGTCCCGTTGACTACAATGGGGTTCGGAAGTTGGGTTCGGGTTCGGGTTCCCGAACCCGAACTTTTTTTTTAAAGTTTGGGTTCGGACCCGAACTCGAACATCCAGGTGTCCGCTCAACTCTATTTATGAGTTAGCCAACTGTCGAGGTTAGCCAGGTTTAAAACCTCTTTGGTGTTGAATGGTGTTGAAGTCTCCCATCAACAGAAGTGAGCCCCTCCGGACAACCTCTATTTTCTTGTAGAGAGTATTTAAAAACGTAATTTGACCAACATTAGGTGTCGCAGAGAAACCACATGGTCTTTTTGACCATGCAGTTTCCATGTGGTTCCCACTGTGGGCTAAGATGTGTGGGGGTGCCATTCAGAATTAATTGCAGCCCTGTGCGTCTTGCAAGAGCACTGCAATTCGGCTGCGGATGTAGAAAACGATGTGATGTCCACAACCTCTACTGGAACTCACGGACCTGCACTAGTGTGCACCGAGTGTAAAAGAAATTTAGCATTTTAATGTTTCACATTAAGCATTTCAAAAAAGTCACTGCTCCTGGCCAAAAATAATTTTTAAAACTCTTTTTGCATTGGTGCATGTTCCAAAGTGCAGTGCCTACCCCATGCTATTTTCAAAAGCCCCTGCCTTGCTCATTAACAAAGAAAATTGGCATTTTTAATTTGACAGATTCTGCTATTATTGATTCCAATGGAGTTTGGCATCTGATGCTTACTGAACAACAATCTAACTGAACCCAGGGGAATCTGGCACATCCCTGGTGAAGAAATCACTGGGTGCATTTCCTAGTAAATTATTTTTAAAGGGGTTGTAAATGTACAATTGTTTTTCCTAAATAGCTTCCTTTAGTGCAGTCCTCCTTCACTTACCTCATCCTTCGATTTTGCTTTTAAATGTCCTTATTTCTTCTGAGAAATCCTCACTTCCTGTTCTTCTGTCTGTAACTCCACACAGTAATGCAAGGCTTTCTCCCTGGTGTGGAGCGTCGTGCTCGCCCCCTCCCTTGGACTACAGGAGAGTGAGGACACTCTCTCTACGATTGCAGATAGAGAAAGGAGCTGTGTGTTAGTGAGCGTCCTGACTCTCCTGTAGTCCAAGGGAGGGGGCAAGTACGACACTCCACACCAGGGAGAAAGCCTTACATTACTGTGTGGAGTTACAGAAAAAAGAACAGGAAGTGAGGATTTCTCAGAAGAAATAAGAACATTTAACCACGTAAGGACCGCCTCCTGCATATTTACGTCGGCATAATGGCACGGCTGGGCACATGCACGTACAGGTACGTCCTGTGCTAGTACCCAGCCGTGGGTCGCGGGCACGAAACTCCGGGACCCGTGGACCCGATCGCCGCTGGAGTCCCGCGATCGGTCCCTGGAGCTGAAGAATGGGGAGAGTTGTATGTAAACAGCTTCCCCGTTCTTTACTGTGGCAGCGTCATCGATGACGTCACACCTACAGCCACACCCCCTACAGTTGTAAACACACATGAGGTCACACATAACCCAATCAGCGCCCCCTTGTGGTTAACTCCCAAACTGCAATTGTCATTTCCACAGTAAACAATGCATTTTAAATGCATTTTTTGCTGTGAAAATGACAATGGTCCCAAAAATGTGTAAAAATTGTCCGAAGTGTCCGCCATAATGTCGCAGTCATGAAAAAAAAAATCGCTGATCGCCGCCATTAGTAGTAAAAAAAAAAATAATTATAAAAATGCAATAAAACTATACCCTATTTTGTAAACGCTATAAATTTTGCGCAAACCAACCGATAAACGTGTATTGCATTTTTTTTACCAAAAATATGTAGAAGAATACGTATTGGCCTAAACGGAGGAAAAATAAAATTATATATTTTTGGGGGATATTTATTATAGCAAAAAGTAAAAAATATTGAATTTTTTTCAAAATTGTTGCTCTATTTTTGTTTATAGCGCAAAAAATAAAAACCGCAGAGGTGATCAAATACCACCAAAAGAAAGCTATATTTGTGGGGAAAAAATTACGCCAATTTTGTTTGGGAGCCAAGTCGCACGACCGCACAATTGTCTGTTAAAGCGATGCAGTGCCGAATCGCAAAACCTGGCCAGGTCTTTTAGCTGCCTAAAGGTCCGGGTCTTAGGTGGTTAAAAGCAAAATCGAAGGATGAGGTAAGTGAAGGAGGACTGCACTAAGGTAAAGGAAGCCATTTAGGAAAAACATGTTTTACCTTTACAACCCCTTTAAAAGATCACTTAGGCCCAGATTCTCAAAGAAGTTACGCCGGCGTATATCGAGATGCGCGGCGTAAGTGTATATATACGCCAACGTATCTATGCGCCGTACCCACAGAACCAGATACGCCTGAAAATAGGCTTCTTCCGACCAACGTAACTTTTCTACGCCGGCGTAGCGTGGGCGCATATTTACGCTGGGCGCATCTGGCGCTCACATTGATTTTGTATTCAAATATGCAAATGAGGGAGATACGCCGATTCCCGAACGTATGTACATCCGACGCAGGCTACACGCAGTGCGGCCAGACACACCGCTCACATGCAGTGCAGCCACTGGTCAAGGTACTGGCAACACTGCATTTCCTCGCCAGTTGTTTTTTTTAGCGTACAAGTGGAGTTGTGGCTGGGATGTCACGAACCAGCATGAGCAGATGTGTGCACCAGGTTGTCCCTGCAATCCTCAGACGCATGTCCCACCACATCATCAGACCCACCCAGGAGGACCTGCGGCATAAGGCAATGGCGGATTTTGTCTGAATTGCAGGATTCCCACGCACCGTGGGGGCCATTGATTGCACACATGTGGCACTATGCCCCCCCCCCGTGCCACAGAGCACATATACCGCAATCGGAAGCACTGGCATTCCATCAACGTACAGGTGATAGTCGATGCCCAATGCCTCATATGGCACGTCCGTGCCAAACACCCAGGGGCCAGCCACGACAGCTACATATACCGTCAAAGCACCATCCCAATGGAATTTGAACAAAACGTGTATGGGGACAGCTGGCTGGTTGGTGAGTGACATGGGAGTCAGGCATGACTGTCCGACCCCATGATGCAGACATCACGAGGGGCACATGCACGACTAACATCCTCCTGTCTTTTCCCTTCCAGGTGACTCTGCATATGCACTTGGGCCCCATCTCATGACTCCATTCCGGGATCCCCAAACCAGAGGAGAGACAAACTACAATGAAGCACACATACGTACCCGTGCAGTGGTGGAATGCACATTTGGCATCCTGAAGTCCTGTTTCCGATGCCTGGATATGTCCGGGGGGACCCTGTTGTATTCCCCAAACTTTGTGTGCCAGATCATCGGTGCATGTTGCATTCTGCACAACTTTGCTGAGAGAAAGGGCCTGGAGATTGACCTATGTGATGACCTGACCCCCAAACCAGACATTCCCCCCCTGCCCGAGGCTACCCCGTCTGCTGAGGGAACAGCAGTCAGGAGATGCCTCGTGGAACGGATATTTGCACGTTAAACACACACACATTCATCATGGCACAAGGAGAATGCACGCATGCACACCACTGTGGTCCCTAGCTCACACACATCACATCCACATCACATTGGATTAGCCCAAGTCCACCATGCAGGACTTGGGAGCAGCAATGCCACGCCAAGGCTCCAATTACGTCGCTGACCATTCATACCACATTCACACGGTCGTGGGGATAACTTCTCCCCAACGACCGAGGGTGACACCCCTTTGCTGGCAGGAGTATCACCCCCCCATTCACACACCAGTCACACTATAATCTGCATGCCTCACCGTGTGCAGTAATTGTAAAAAAAAAACCTCATGACCTGAGGAAAAATAAACAAACCTCATGACCTGAGCATAAATAAACAAAAACTCTTCACCAGAGCAAAAAAAAAGCAAAACCAAAAAATCAGTTGCCCTGTCGTGGGCCAAGCCTGCTGCCACGGCCCTGGCCATGGCCACGGCTCCGTAACTGCCTGGTAGAAGGCTCAGGTGGGGGGGGGCATCAGGTTGAGGAGCATCCCCTACTCTCTCCTAGGCTGGAGGCCTGCCCTCTAAAGCCATGGCAATGCGGGTGAGGATTGTATTTATCTCTGCCTGCACCAGCAGCGACTGCCTCCCCTCCGCCTCAATGGCAGCTGTGTTGCCCTGTACGGCCTCTCTCAGGGACCTCACCTCTGCCATGAGGGTAGCCATTGTGGCCTGCAGCTCCCCCAGGCAGGTGATCACCACTACACTGTTGCGAGACAGATCTTGAAGGGCGTCATTTATGTTGCCCGTGGAGGCCAGGCTATCTGCCACACACGGCATCTCCACGGCCATCTCACCCATATGGCGGGTCTGGGAGTCCTGTGCCCTGGTTAAATGTTCCGGAAGGAACTCAGGAACCCCCCTGGTCTTCCTGGTTGCCTTCCTGGGGCCAGGAAAGGCTTGAGGCCTGGCATACGGGGAGGCACTTGAGGGAGTGGGTGTGTTGGGGATGGATCCTGAGGGGCTGGAAGAGATGGTGCTTGACGTCCGCAACGGATCAGCCGAGAGGGAGGATTCCTCCAAATACAGGGACACCTCCTCAGCCACCTCTTCATTGGAGGTCTGGGCACCACTCCCCTCCACCAATGTCTCTTGGCTTCCCAGGGGGTCAGGGGCATGATGCTCAGGGAATGAAGGTGTGGGACGGGCAGAGGCAGATGATGGCCCAGCTCCCTCCTGGACATCTGCGGATGACACAAAACATTCACATGTTGGTGGACCCACACACTTGTCACATGTTCCCTTCCACCCCCTCACATGCTACACACCAGATAGGAGAAAAAACACACTTACCTGTCCTCAAGGCCGGCTCAACTGAGTCATAGCCCTCCACTCCCTCCATTTGCTCCCTCTCAAGGTACCGGGCAACCACCTGCTCCTCAGGAGTCAGCCTAAGAGTAGAGGCTGGTCCACCTCCAGTGGCGCTGGCATGCCTCCTCATCTTGCCCAGCTTCTCCTTGACCTTCCTACGCAGGTCATTCATTTTTTTGACAATGTCCTTGGGCCTCCTCACCTCATTCCCTAGGGCATTGACCTGGGTGTTAATCTGCATCAGGATCTCATCCCTCTTCCCCTTGCTGGTGTCTTTTCTTCATGCCCCATGGAGGCGAGCATCATACCTCTCCATGGCCGATATGATAATGGCCCTCTCCTCTGGGGAGAAGTGTTTCTTCCTACTACCACTACGACGAGCAGACATGGCACAGAGGAAGACAGCAAAAGCATTTACACCACTAACAAACAGACGGGTGTACTTTTGCACTCGACGGGCGCATGTCTGGGCGTATTTATGCCCTGGGCGTAAACGGTGGGCTGGCGTATCTCAGGGTTTACGCCGGGCGTAGTTGTGAACATGCGCAGAGGGGCGCGGAACATATGGTCACGGCGCATGCGCCGTTCGTTCGGCCCTTCATTTGCATGGGGTCACGCTTCATTTAAATGGATCACGCCCACTTCCTTCCTACTTTGAATTACTAATTTACGTTACGCCGGCGCAAAATTGGACGCATTTGCTATGAGAATACGGACCTTACCTCTCTAAGTTACTTTGGTGTAACGCATATGAGATGAGCTACGCCGGCATAAAGATGCGCCGATCTACGTGAATCTGGGCCTTAGTGTTTTTGTTTAATAATTCTTAATTCTTTCCAAATTTGTAATCCTCACTCTACTGCTTAATGCAGCTGCTACCTTTGTTCGATTTTGTTTATTTCAAGTTCTTCTATTAACAGCCACTTCTACAACCTCCAGTTCACAATTAATATATCTATATCAGTTCTGAACACAGCAGATGCAGGTACAGCTGGGAAGACAAACTCTTTATATAACTGAAAACAATATACATAGGGTTTTACCATTCCTAAAATAGAACATATGTATGGAATTTTGTAACAGCGGGGTATCTTCTTTATATTAATCCGTCTCTTTGTGACCTTCTTCATTTGAGCCAACACTAGTAATCAGCAGATGGCATAGACTGAAAACATGTTGGCTCTGTTTCCCAGGCTAAAATAAATAAATGTGTTAATATATTTTGTAAAAATACATTGTATTATGCAGTCATTTAGAAGTTTTCATTGTTGGTAAAATATCACAGAAAGAATTTTAAATGAATCTTGTATGGATTTAACTGTCCTTTTTAGTTCTTCACATAAGTGTAGATAAAACATGATTCTTCACACAAGGGACATAACTACAAGGGGTCACAGGGGTCACAATTGCAACTTTGCTCCATGCTCCAGGGGGAGGGGGGGTGTAGCTCTCCTTTGCACCTGTACAGGAGGAGTGGCATATAGAGGAATCAATTCTCTCCCTCCCACAGGCTTTCAGTGGTTGCAGGAAGGATTGGTGGTGAGGATCGGTTCCTCTATATGCCATCCCTATCCAGCTTTCTCTTCTTTCTGCTTACCCCCCTCCCCTCTTCCACCACATTCTGCAGAAGATGTGTCAGGATGGAGAGCTGGGGGAAGGAGATGACAAATATGTAATTTACCGGCACCTTCCTTTTCTGGGTGGACAGAGTCAGTGATAACTACTGATCACTGACTCTGTCCATTCATAACTGAAACATAAAACTGTGCTTACTATGCTTCGGTTTGGGAATGAATGTAAGCTTTGCGCAGAGCTCTTCAATTCCATTAATTGCATGCAGTTGAGGCTGCAGAGATGGAGTATAAATGCTGCAACCTCAATATCCTTTCTCTGCCTCAAAGGTAAAACATCAGAGGTCTGTTTAGACCCCTGATATTTCACCAAAGCCTTCCAATGAGGCTCCAAAAAAAAATGGTAAAACATAATAAAATTGTAAAAAAAACACATAATAATGAAATTAAATAATAAACAATAATAAAAAAATAAAACAACCACAATAAAAAATGACTGACACCAATGGCAAAAACTACCAGGGTCGCAAGTGCTCTTGGGTCCTGGCATTCCGCCACTGGGCTTGCCAGGAGGTCCTTGGTGGTTTCTTGCACCGGGGCCTTGAAGAGTTCTCTGTATATTCTCTGTATATTGCCATCCAGATATAGGAGAATTCCCCAATATAAGACATAAGCATCGATAAAAGCAATCAAGGGGCACAGATTTAAAATTTGAGGCTCATTCAATGTAAATACAGTAAAATCAGCTATTAAATCACAATACCTTACTCTTGTTAAAAAGTCACTTGAACATACAAATATGGCACCAACTCATATGTCAATAAGGTCACATATACAGTACATAAAAGGCAGCAGAATAGTTCTACTCCTTGGAAGAATTGCTGGTCCCTATAAGAAAACAAAATGTAACCCAATAGCCCAAATCTATTACTGGCCCTATGTCTCACAAATATTCCTATAGGTGCCCAAGCCTCTATGGAGTTCACCATCTACCTGAAAAATGTGTGTCAAATTGTGTAGTTCAAGCTGGTCTGTCCAACAGTGTCAAATAAAACCAAAGAAAATTCCCAACTCTACTTACCCACCAGTCTGCAACCAACCAAACCTGTCTAACAGTATGCGTTAAAAACAAGGGTTTTGTTTTCACACATTTGCAAATACATGCGTAAAAAATGCAGAGTCTCTTACTGGCACCCCAATATTATCTGCAGTCCTAAGTCTAAATTTTGAGAACCTTTACAGTGGAAGCACATGCATTTTAATGAATAGGCAGATGGCAGGTGAGCCTGGATGGAGCCCACCCCTCCTTAAAGGGACAGGGAAACACTGGACACCCAGGGCCAGATTCACATAGAGATACGACGGTGTATCTCCTGATACACCGTCGTATCTCTGAGTTGTGCCGGTCGTATCTATGCGACTGATTCATAGAATCAGTTACGCATAGATATGCCTAAGATCCGACAGGTGTAACTGTGTTACACCGTCGAATCTTAGGCTGCAATTCCAGGCCGGCCGCTAGGTGGCGTTTCGGTTTATTTACGCAACGATTATGCAAATGAGGAGATACGCCGATTCCAAAACTAACAACGTTTGCGTTCGACTTTTTCCGGCGTATAGTTACCCCTGCTTCTATGAGGAGCAGCCAATGTTAAGTATGGCCGTCGTTCCCGCGTCGAATTTTGAAATTCTATGTCGTTTGCGTACGGCGATTCACAAAAGCGCTGGACGCAAGTAACGCTCACGCCAAAACCAATGACGTCCTAGCGACGTCATTGGAAGCAATGCACGCCGGGAAAATTCACGGACGGCGCATGCGCAGTTAAATCGGCGCGGGGACGTGCCTGATTTAAATACTACACTCCCCCTAGCCGCGGAGTTTAAAATTCTGCCAGGGGATTTAAGATACGCCGCCGCAAGTTTTGAGGTAAGTGCTTTGTGAATTAGCATTTGCTTTAAAAAATTGTCGTGGCGGATCTTAAATCACATAGGTTACGCGGATCTAAAGATCCGCTAACCTATGTGAATCTGGCCCCCAGAATATAGCACAAAGGCAGAAAAGGTGTCCAATGCATCCCCTCACCACTATTCCAACAGTACAAACACCCCTGCCCCACCTATAACTGCTCTTTGCAACAATGTACGTATGTATTTGCAAATGTGTGCAAACTAAACCCCTATTTTTAAGGTTAATTCAGTTGGTTGCAGACTGGTTGGTAAGTAAAGCTGGGAATTGTTTTGGTTTTGTTTGACATGTGTCGTCCTTCCATGTGCTCTTTGCTGCAAAGGCCAGTTATAGGTGGGGGCAGTGGCCATGTGTGTGTTTGGAATACTGGTGAGGGAATGCACTGGACACCTTAACTGCCATTGCTCTATGTGCATCTTGTCCCCAGGTAGATGAGTGAGTGAGTGAGAAACTTGTAAAGCGCAACACATGCGAGCTGAATCGCCTCTGGGCGCTGTTTCCATTCCATGGGTAAGGAAGCCACCTTGACCTCAGAAGAGATGGGTTTTAATCTTTCTCCTGAATGGCCAAGTGGTCCGTCTTCAGTCGGATGTTAGTTGGTAGCGCATTCCACAGCCGAGGTCCCTGGACTGCAAATCTTTGATCTCCTTTGGACTTGTATCTGGCTTTGGGTATCTGGAGTAGGTTTTGATTTGTGTATCGCAGAATGCGATTGGGGTTATGGGCTTTTATTTTTTCGCATAGATATTGGGGGGCGTTGCCTTGAATACACTTATGCATTAGGCAGAGTGCCTTGAAAGTAATTCTGTCTTTTACTGGCAACCAATGAAGGGATCTCAGTGAAGGTGAGATTGATTCCCATGGTTTTTTCCCAGTCACTAGTTGAGCGGCCGTATTTTGAACGACTTGCAGACGAGTGATTTGGTATTTGGGGAGTCCTAGATAGAGGGCATTTGCGTAGTCGAGTCTGGAATTGATGATTGTTCCCACCATGACTGCAATGTCCTCTTTCGGGATAAAGGGCGTGAGTCTGCGTAGTAGGCGCAGCAGATGGTGGGATCCGTTGACTACTGACCCTATTTGTGCATCCATTGTCATGTAGGTGTCAAAAATGACTTCGAGACTTTTGACTTTGGTGCTAGGGGTGATGGTTTTACCCAGAATGGGCGGGGGGGGTCCAAGTTGACGTGGGGTGCCTTTTCCCGGTTTGTGTGAAACAGGAGAAGTTCTGTTTTTGAACCATTGAGTTTAAGATAACTGGATGTCATCCAGTTATCTATTAGAGAGAGGGATTTCTCTAGTCCAAGAGATTGATCCGGTTTGTTGCAGATGCGGAAATACAGTTGAGTGTTGATGACAAAAGCCTCTTTCCTACAACTCAGACCAAGTGGTTGTGGGGTTCTGTGGGCAGTGGTCCTATTTCAGATCTGGAAGCCCCTTTTAATAATAAACAACCCCTACAAAGTCTACACGATTTTGCTATGACAGTGAAAGCAAACTTAGAGGCGTTCAAATGTTTTCTCACCACAGTCAGACTCTTTGGGAAGCTCTGACTTATTTTTCCCGTTTGGTCCCTTAAAATGGTTGGTTTCATCATTATTTATTTTATTTCATATTATGGTGGGTGTGAAGAAATTGTCCCATGTGATATTGTGACATTGCAATCCTTTACACACATCCAGCACCACCCAGTCCTCTGAAAAACAACTCCCTTATCCTCTGCAATGTTAGGTCTGGGATTATTCTCTAGAGCAGTAGTTCTCAACTTGGGGGTCAAATGACGATTTGCCAGGGGTCACCAAATTCTGGGCTGTTCCTAATGCCCGCGCTGCTCTCCCAGCCTTTTCGCAGTCACCCAGCAGGGCTGTTCCTAAAGCCCATAGCCGCCCATTCAGTTCACGGCAATGGCTGGGGGGCAGAGACTAGAGGTCAGCTGACTGGTGAGAAATGTGAAGTGGGAAAGGCTGGAGGAGACCCTGTCTCCTGATTTCGGCATAGGTGTCACTGCTATGAGACACCACAAAGCCAGAGACACAGTGAGTAACACTACCTGTGATTATAGTTGCCATTATAAGTCCCCACTACAATTCTCAGATAAGCAGATGGCCTTGATCAAGAACACCTAAGTTAAGGTGACCAGATTTTTAAAATGAAATCCGGGGACATATTTATATATATATATATATATGTATACTTGATTCCTACACTGACTTACCTGATTCCTATACTGACCACTACGTTGACCTACCTGAGTTCTATACTGACCACTACACTAACCTACCTGATTCCTACACTGACCTACCTGATTGCTATACTGACCACTACACTAACATACCTGATTCCTACACTGACATACCTTATTCCTATACTGACCACTACACTGACCGACCTGATTCCTATACTGACCACTACACCGACCTACCCGATTCCTACACTGACCACTACACTAACCTACCTGATTCCTATATTGACCTACCTGATTCCTACACTGACCTACCTGACCACTACACTAACCTACCTGATTCCGACACTGACCTACCTGATTCCTACACTGACCACTACACTGACCTACTTGATTCCTACACTGACTTACCTGATTCCTATACTGACCACTACATTGACCTACCTGAGTTCTATACTGACCACTACACTAACCTACCTGATTCCTACACTGACCTACCTGATTGCTATACTGACCACTACACTAACATACCTGATTCCTACACTGACATACCTTATTCCTATACTGACCACTACACTGACCTACCTGAGTTCTATACTGACCACTACACTGACCTACCTGATTCCTATACTGATCACTACACTGACCTACCTGATTCCTATACTGACCACTACACCGACCTACCCGATTCCTACACTGACCACTACACTGACCTACCTGCCTTCTATACTGACCACTACACTAACCTACCTGAGTTCTATACTGACCACTACACTGACCTACCTGATTTCTGCACTACTCACCCCCCCCTACATGAACAGTGTAGATCGGTTGATTATGCTCACCTGTCCATGGCCTCCATGATAATCTATCGGAGCAGGGCTCTCCCCAGCACCAGGTACTGTTCCAGACACCCAGCCGCTCCTCAGTATCCCCTACCAAGAGCTTCTCCAATAGCGGCCATACGCTCTGCACTGCCCCTCCCCTGTGCTGTTCTCACACACACACATGGGCCACCTGCACCAAAGGGATCATGGCTGGACCACAGGAGTCCCTGGGCGGGGGGGCAACACAACACACTTGGGGGGCACAGTAATGATTTTACGCCCCCCCAAATGTTCCACCCGGGGTGAGAGTACCAGGTGCCCCCCCCCCCCATGCCACTGCAATCTGGGGGAAAATCCAGGGACAGACTGGCTCCGGGAACAGTGTCCTCAATCCGGGGACTGTCCCCAGAAACCGGGGATGTCTGGTCACCCTAACCTAAGTTGGCCGATCAGAAACCCCCCCCCCCCCAGCACTGCCACTCATTCCAACTCTGCCCAGCACTGCCACTGATCCCACCAGCACTGCCACTCATCCCATTCCCCCCCACCAAGGAGTAAGAGAAAGAATAAAAATAGAGAATACATGGAAGGGAGAGGAAAAGAGAGGGTGGAACAAAGAAAAAGGAGAGAAAGAATAAGAGAAAGAACAAACAAGACGGCTAGAGAGAGGGATGGGGGGAAACAAAACAAGAAATTTGGATAGAGAGAGATAAAAGGGAAAGAAAGGAGAACAAAGAATCAGTGGCACATCCTAAAATGTACCAGAAGGGGTTTTAATAATGTAAGAGTGGAACAGACTCAGGGAGTGCTAAATGTCCATGGGTTAGGGGTGCAAATTACTTGTCTTGGGTGCTGACAACCCACGCTACGAAAATAATTTTACTGTTAGGGGTCCCAACAACTTGGGACATTTTATCAAGGGGTCACGGAACTAGTAAGGTTGAGAACCACTGTTCTAGGGGTAGGATCTCTACCCATTTATACCACACATACATGAGCGCTGTCAACTTGTCTCTGTTACACTGAGCAGTTCTAGTGTTGTAGTTGTTAAAGGAAAATTCTGTTTTTGAATACTAAAGTTATTTCAGTGTCCACACAGGACACATATGTTCATGACCCGAAGGACAAAAAGCCACGTGATACTAAAGAGGAACAAATAAATGAATTGTCAATATTATGTTAAAAAGTGAAATGGGTTCGTAAATATCTTGAGGTCTGAGTTCAATAGAGCTATGGGTCTGTAACTGGCGCAGGAGGCTGGGTCTTTATCCGGTTTCGGTATGAGGGTCAAAAAAGATCCCTGCATATCGCTCGAGATTGGGGTCTGATGGAGAAAGGCATTAAATAGTGCGGTCATGTGGGGGCTGAGTAGCGGGAGAAAGGTCTTATAGTACTCGTAGGGTAACCCGTCAGGGCCAGGGGATTTATGGGCAGGGAGGCCCTTCACCGTTGCTGCTATTTCTTCTGCCGATATGGGAGCGTTCAGGCCCTGCAGGTCCGCCACCCAGAGTCGGGGTAGGCCTGCTTGCTCTAAATATTGGGTCAAGCCAGGGGAGGGAGGGTCGTGTGGAACTTCCGGTTTGTTTTACAGGTCCGTATAAAAGTCTGCAAAGGCTCCTGCTATGTCCCGGGGGTGTGTCAGAAGATCGCCCCCCCCCTGTTCTTTATCTGGTGTGGGGTAGAGGCAAGGGCCTGGTCCGCCAGTTTCCTGGCTAGGAGTGCTTGAGCCTTGTTGCCCTTGTCGTAGTAGAGTTGCGTAAGGCGGATCAGTGCTTTCTCTACCCTGCCTAGAGCGAGGTCTCGAAGTGTCATGCGCGTTTGGACAATCTGTTTAAGGAGTGCAATGGACGGGGTCAGTAGGAGCTTGGCCTCAAGGGCCTTCAGCTGCTGTTCCGCCAGTGCCTTAGCGGCATTGGCGTCCTTCTTTATGGCCGAAGAAAGGGCTATGCATCTCCCCCTGAGGACCGCCTTGTGGGCAGCCCACAGGGTGGAGACAGAAACGTCCGGAGTGTCATTTTCAGCGAAGTAGTGTTGCAGAGTCACCTCCAACTCCAGCTTCGAGGGGGCATGTTGCAGGAGGAAGTCATTAAGCCTCCAATTATAGGGCCGGCGGAGGGGGGCATTTAAATTTAGGGAGAGCGTGATGGGGGCGTGATCCGACCAGGAAATGAGCAGCACACTAGCCGATTCCGTGATACGTAGCGTGTTGTTATTTACGAAGAAGTAGTCTATATGCGTGTGTGTGCGGTGTGGAGCCAAGTAAAATGTATATTGGCGGTCCCCCGGATGGAGGGCCCGCCAGGCATCAAAGAGTGTGTTTTTTCTAGTCAGCTGGCGAAACAACTTGGAGTCCCTAAGAGCCAGAGTCTGCGAGGTATGGGCATTTGCCACTAGGCGGTCCCAGGTAGCCAAGTGTGCCAAGTTTAAGTCTCCTCCGATCACCAGGAAGTCATGGGACTCCCGGAAAAGGCGGGCGTGTACCCTGGTTAGAAAATGGTGCTGATGCGTGTTGGGTGCATAGACTACGCAGAGGGTAATGGCCTGTGACTGCCAGGAGCCCCTGAGGATAAGAAAGTGTCCCCGTGGGTCTAAATATGTGGAAGAGCATGCAAAGGGGGACCCCTTTTTAAGGAGAATAGCGACGCCTGCCCTCTTATTTGGTCCAAAAGCCTGGTATACCTGGGGGAAGTATCTGGATGCAAATGTGAAGGAGTCCCCTTTATCAAAGTGAGTTTCCTGCACCATTATAATGTCTGCCCCTGACTGCCTAAACTCTCGGAGCGTCAGGTGGCGTTTCTTGTTGGAGTTGAGTCTGTGGACATTCAGTGAGAAAATTCTAGCCATGACCTAGGAGGGGGTGTACTGCAGGCATACTTATCTGGTGGAGCTGACGACGTGACCAGGTCAAGGAGCGTGACATCCGCGCGAGGAGGGCCGGGAGCCAGCAGGGACGAGACGCAGATCGCGGAGGACAGGAGCAGGGAGTTCTAGAGAGGGAAAAAGAAAAAAAGATTAAGAGCATTCGAAATAAACACAGTAAACATTTTCATATAGGCCCTGGTTGACCGAGGGGTCATGGGCCTAATAAGTTCCAATCGGACTCCCCGACCAGGAGATTTAAGAAGTCCAGGCCGGGGAGACTCGGAGGGACCAAGGTCCAGGTAGGAACTCTCAAGTGGAGAGGATCCGGGGGAGAGGAGGGCATAAGTCCTGTGTCCCCGGGGCCCATGCCGCACGCGGCGATCCGGGGATGTCCTCCGCGCCCTGCATTAACTGCGACGGAGGCTGTGTTGCGGCCTGGTCGTGAGGCGGGCATCGTCGGTCACTCACCGCTTGCTGGGACCCATCAGGGTCCGATGTCCTCGGCGGGGATGGAGGTGGATCCTGGGTGACCTGCGGCAGGCTGGGATCCTGTGAAGGCAACGGTGAATGGACGTGGCGGCGAGAGGCCTCGGTGTCCGGCGCCATCTTGCTGTGGCTACCTGGCGGCATGTCAGGCACTCTAAAGTAATCCCTGAAGGACGTGGAAGCTCTGGAAAGCGGTAGGGACAGTCCTCTGGCCGAGGAGGATCGAGTGGTGCGGGTGGAGCTCATTAAGCTGTGGAGATTTCCCCCGAAATCGGCCTATTTGCTGCGGGCCGGTGAGGGTCACGTCCCCCGTTTACTATTTTTTATTGTTAAACATTTCTTTGTTTTCAGGTACACCATTCAGCTGCAGCGCGGATTTATTTATCTTGACAGGAAAAGCGTTTGTTCCCACGATACATAAAGCCGTGACTCCAGTGCTGTAGGAGGTGATTTCACCACCACAGTTAAAAAAAAGAGCCTATCTGCTGCATGGGGGCAGCAGGGGCAGATGAGCGATTTGCTCTTAATGCAGAGTACATACGGTCAAAATTCCGACAGAGGCTTGCCTGCGGAAAAGTCCGACCATTTGTACGCGGCATAACTTTTGCGGGAGGATGCCCCCATGCTTCGGCATATATAAATGGTGCATGTATGCCCATCATTAGAAGTGGGTGGATGAAGGGAGGTATTGTAATGGTGGGTATACCCACCGATCAATCTTTTTTTTTTCGTTCAGCCAACAGGCTGCATGAAAAAAGATTACAATATACATTATGCCCAACAAGGACCAGCAACATACTGGTATGTTGCTGGACTTTGAATGGTTATACCAGAATAATGCCTGTGGGTTTAGGTATCATCTTGGTATCATTCTTTTCAGCCAGCGGTCGGCTTTCATGTAAAAGCAATCCTAGTGGCTAATTAGCCTCTAGACTGCTTTTACAAGCAGTGGGATGGAATGCCCCCTCCCACCGTCTTCAATGGTTTTCTCTGGCTCTCCTGTCCCAACAGGGAACCTGAGAATGCAGCCGGTGGTTCCGCCAGCTGACCATAGAGCTGATAAGAGACCAGAAAGGCTCCAATCATCTCTGTGGCTTAAGAAACTGGAAGCTAAGAGCATTTCATGACTCTTTTTGCCTAATATAAACAGCGCCATTGGGAAATTGGGAAAGCATTTTATCACACCGATCTTGGTGTGGTCAGATGCTTTAAGGGGAAGAGGAGAGATCTAGAGTCTAATAGACCCCAATTTTTTTAATAAAGAGTACCTGTCACTACCTATTGCTATCATAGGGGATATTTACATTCCCTGAGATAACAATAAAAATGATAACAAAAATGGAAGGAACAGTTTTAAAATAAAATAAAATAAAAAAGCAAAATAAATATATATATAAAAAAGCACCCCTGCCCCCCTGCTCTCGCACAAAGGTGAACGCAAGCGTCAGTCTAGCATCATATGTAAACAGCATGTGCACTACGCATGTGAGTTATCACCATGAAGGTCAAATCGAGGACAGTAATTTTAGCAATAGACCTCCTCTTTAAATCTAAAGTGGTAACCTGTAAAGGCTTTTAAAAATGTATGTAGTTTGTCGCCACTGCGCGTTTGTGCGCAATTTTAAAGCATGTCGTGTTTGGCATCCATGTGCTCGGCTTAGGATCATCTTTTTTATGTAATCAAAAATTTGGGCAATATAGTGTGTTTTAGTGCATTAAAAAAAAAAAAAAATTTTTACCAAACAAATGCGTTTGAAAAATCGCTGCGCAAATACTGTGTGGGGGAAAAAATGCAACACCCACCATTTTAATCTGTAGGGCCTTTGCTGTAAAAAATATTTATAATGTTTGGGGGTTCAACATCATTTTCTTGCAAAAAAATCTTTTTTTCATGTAAACAAAAAGTGTCAGAAAGGGCTTTGTCTTCAAGTGGTTAGAAGAGTGGATGATGTGTGACATAAACTTACCCTGTCCTCATCAACATGGGGACAGTGTGCTTTGGGGTGGGGGCCACAGGGGCCCCCCCTGCCCCAAAGCACCCACCCCCATATTGATGGAATGCGGCCTGTTACAGCTCATGAATATTAAGGGGAACCCTAAACCAAAATTTCAAAAAAAATTGTGGGCCCCCCCCCCAAATTCCATATCAGGCATGTCTGGTATGGATATTAAGGGGAACCCTGTGCCAATATTTTTTTTAAATGGCATAGGGGTCACCCTCAAAATTCATACCAGACCCTTCAGGTCTGGTATGGATTTTAAGGGGAACCCTGCGCCAAAAAAAAAAAAAAAAGTAGGGTTCCCCCCAAAAATCCATACCGGACCCTTATCCAAGCATGCAACCTGGCAGGCTGCAGGAAAATAGGGGGGGTGAGAGAGTGCCCCCCTCCTGAACCGTACCAGGCAACATGCCCTCAACATGGGGAGGATGTCTCCATGTTGATGGGGACAAGGGCCTCATCCCCACAACCCTTCCCCGGTGGTTGTGGGGGTCTGCAGGCGGGGGGCTTATCGGAATCTGGAAGCCCCCCTTAACAAAGGGGACCCCCGTATCCCAGCCCCCCTTATGTGAATTGGTAACGGGGTACATTGTTTTCACAAAAAAGTGTCAAATTTTAAAATCCATAGTAGACAGCTTGGTCCTTTATTATATATAAAGTCCTTTATTAAAAATAAAAAAAATTCCAGCAATGTAAATCCATTCTCGAGTGGAGAATATGGAGAGAAAAAAAACTCTGACCATCCGTCAGGTGCACTGGTGCCCTGCCCCCTCTGATGCAACAGGAAAATGCCAGGGTTACCCAGTGACATGTGTGGGTGACCCCGCCCCCCTCTGACGCAACGCAGGTTTCTGTCGGTTTCCCCACCCCCTCTGACGCAATGGGGGTTACTTGTGAAGCCACGGGGAAACTACTGCACACTCCCGTTGTATCAGAGGGGGGGCGGGGTCACCTTGTGGGAAAAATTGTCAAAAATGTTGTTTGTGTACAACGTCGCATGACCGCGCAATTGGCAGTTAAAGCGGCATAGTGCCATTTTGCAAAAAATGGCCTGGTCAGGAAGTGGGTAAATCCTTCAGAGCTGCAAGTGGTTAAACTAAATAGGGGTTCTTTACAGTCCTAGCAGTAAGGATGTGAAACTCCCTTTCACAATCGATGGTGTCAGCAGGAAGTGTTGATAGTTTAAAAAACTCTTAAATAGGCATCTTAGTGAACACAGTATACAGGGATATGGGAAATGGTATTGACATAAACATTACACACATCCACATCCACATAGGTTTAACTGGATGACATTGTGTATGTATTCAGGCTTAAAGCGGTTCTCCACCCTAAAGTGAAGTCTGAAGCTGATCGGAACCCTCCCCCCCTCCGGTGTCACATTTGACACCTTTCAGGGGGGAGGGGGTGCAGATACCTGTCTAAAGACAGGTATTTGCACCCACTTCCGGCCCGACATTCACGGGCAAAAGACGGGCATTGCGTCACATCCCGTCGCCCCCCCGTTGTGTGCTGGGAACACTCGGCTCCCAGCACACAGCGGGAGCCAATCGGCGGGCGCCGCGCGACTCGCGCATGCGCCGTAGGGAACCGGGCAGTGAAGCCGCAGCGCTTCACTTCCTGGTTCCCTCAGCGTGGATGGAGTGGGGAGCAGCAGGGTGACGAGCGATCGCTCGTCATCTGCTGCGGACGGCGCTGGACTCCAGGACAGGTAAGTGTCCTATTATTAAAAGTCAGCAGCTGCAGTATTTGTAGCTGCTGGCTTTTAATATTTTTTTTTGGAGGAACATCCGCTTTAACAACTATTAGCTAGATTCACATACTGTAGATGGCCGCAACTTTAAGGCGGCGTAGCTTAAGGCATTTAAGCTACGCCGCCGTAAGTTAGCGAGGCAAGTACATGATTCACAATGTACTTGCCTGCTAAGTTACGGCGGCGTAGCCTAAAGCGGGCGGGCGTAAGGGCGCCTAATTCAAATTTGTCTAAGGGGGCATGTTTTATGATAAAGAGGCTTGACCCGACGTGATTGACGTTTTTTTTCAACTGCGCATGCGCCGTGCGCCTACATTTCCCAGTGTGCATTGCGGCTACGTTCGCCGCACGGGCCTATTGATTTCGACGTGGACGTAAACGACGTAAATCCCTATTCACGAACGACTTACGCAAACAACGTAAAAATTTCGAATTTCGACGCGGGAACGGCGGCCATACTTAACATTACTATTCCATCTATTTGATGGAATAACTTTAGGCCTGTAATGCGTTACGTAAACGGCGTAAATGTACTGCGGCGGCCGGGCGTACGTTCGTGAATAGGCGTATCTACTGATTTACATATTCTACGCCGACCGCAATGGAAGCGCCACCTAGCGGCCAGCCTCAATATTGCAACCTAAGATAGGACGGCGCAAGCCGTCGTATCTTAGATATGTTTAAGCGTATCTCTGTTTGAGAATACACTTAAACATAGGTCGGCGCAGATTCTGAGTTAGGTCGGCGTATCTACTGATACGCCGACCTAACTCTTACTGAATCTAGCTATATGTAACTATTTATATAAAAAATAAATAAATAAATCACAATGTAAACAACACATATGAAATTGCTTTCAGTGATCTTATCACAATACCTCAACATTTATACTCACTTGAAATATACTTTTATACTATACTATTTTATTAAAACCCTCTGTCTCCTAATTTAAAATTTAAACAAATTATATTTAAGAACTTTTTAAAACAAACACAGTTATATTAGTTAATGTGACTATAAGAAAGACTATTAGCCTAAAAGATTATGTTCTTTTAAGAGTAAAACAGAAAATATAAATGCAGAACTTCACTACCAAGTATACAGGGACAAATACTAAAGCACGTATGCATAATGTTATATCTTTTGCAGAATACTTGTAAGTTATGTATATGTTAAGAAGATTCATCATTTTAAAAAATGTTACATTTAAAAGCTGCTTTCTGTTCTCTAAAAAATACACAGATAAAATATATGCAAGCTTAAGTGCTATCTTGCAAAGTAAAGTAAGTAAACGCATGCAAACTAAAGTAATGATTTATGTAATTCATCTAGATTTAGAGAGGTTTTTTTTATTTTTGTAAAGTCCTAATGCAATTCTGTTGCGTATGTTTCTCTTTCATGTAAGTACTTAATTATCTATGTTAATCAGATACAATTTCTAAATTAACGTTCTTTCCTATAAGTACAGCTGCAAGATTTGAGAGGATCTTAATGGTATTTTCTGTAAATGAAAATGATGGAGGTGGTTGGCAAAGATTCTGTTATTTGCCTAAAATCTAAGGCATGTTGCTAACTTTTGCTGTCTTCAGATATGTTTTTTTTTTGTTACCTTATTACTTTTCTTTATGATACTGATGTGCTTTGAATCTGTATGAGTAGAGTACAACTGAGTTATTTATTGTTAAATAATATAGTGCATTGAGCACTGTTTTTTTTTTTTTTTTTCATTCTGTAATCTTTATACAAAACTCAATAAATAAAATGTATTTAAAAAAAATGTTTAATGGTGCATTTAAATTCAAGTGTGTGCAGACAAGTGCAGTATTTTGTAGCATTAGGCAGGTGCATTGGCTTGCATCGACATGTTTTGCCCCTGTGCATTGCCATGCATTAATGTGCCTTTCTAATGCATTGCCATGCATAAGCATGCATTTTCTATGTACATTGACACACAGGGGCTGATTTACTATAAACAATGCGCTGCGCCGGTTCATGGCTCAATTGGTGAGCCGGATAAATTATTAATTGAGCGTGTGAACTGGCACAGCAGCGGGCGCAATGCAATAATAAATATGAAAGAGAGGAGGGTGAATGGCAAATGTAAGCTTGTGCCACATCCAGTATATATGAGAGAAGAAAAAGGGGATTCCCCTGGTTGGACTTTTAAGGCACTAATAGTATTCCAAAATATACAGGATATTGAGAGTAAAAAAAAGGGTTTTATTCACAATTGTACATGTTTATCAAAAAAATGAAACATTGAATTAAAATACACAATTCCAATGGTTATCACCATATAGGTAAATACAAGAAGAACCTTTTTTACACCGGAGAACCAAGCGGGGAAGAAGAAGCCGGTGCAAGATGCGAACGAGAAGACCGAAGGAAGAAGCAGAGGAAGAACAAGATGGAGGAAGAAACCCGAATGCAGAAAAGAAGAAGATGGGAGAAGAAGCGCAGAAGGAAGGCATTAATAAAGGAATTGTCAAAAACCAGCTATTGTCTTTTTTTTACATTTTTGACACTTTATTTTGGTGAAATGGTAGAGGTACGATGTACCCCATTACCATTTCACACAGGGGGGGCCCGAGATCTGGGGGTCCCTTTCAAGATTCTGATAAGCCCCCTGCCCGCAGACCCCCACAACCACCGGGCAAAGGGTTGTGGGGATGAGGCCCTTGTCCCCATCAACATGGGGACAAGGTGCTTTGGGGGGGACCCCAAAGCATCCTCCCCATGTTGAGGGCATCACTCACTTCCTGTTCAGCTGTGTGACAGGAAGCAAAGCCAATTTTAAGAAAAGGGACACAAAGCCCAACCAAAAAAAGACAAGCAGGGTTTCCTTCACTCACTTGGTTTCCCTCAAACACCCACAATTAGAATAGGATTGCCTTGAGCTAGATTTTAGCACAGTGCTATAAATCAGCACTTCAAGCCTGTCCGCCGATACCCCCCAACAGGGCACGTTTGCAGGTTTTCCTTCATCTTGCACATGTGCTTTAAAAGGCAGTCAATGGCTTAGTAGTTTGGACAGCAATTCTAGATAAGATAAATCCACAAAACATGTCCTGTCGGGGGTACTTGAGGACTGAGGCTGAGAACCACTGAAGTAAAAAAGAAAAAAATTAAATACTTACCGCTCTGTATTTTTCCTTTCCTAGTGACTATCCATGCATATGCTATTATGAAGGCACCAGGAAAGGAACTTTGGGCCAGATTCACAAAAGGGATACAACGGCGTATCTCCTGATACGTCGTCGTATCCCTGTTTCTATCTATGCGACTGATTCATAGAATCAGTTACGTATAGATATCCCTAAGATCCGACAGGTGTATATAGTTTTACACTGTCGGATCTTAGGATGCAGTACCACGGCCGCTGCTGGGGGGAGTTTGCGTCGTAAACCAGCGTCTGGTATGCAAATTAGGAGTTACGGCGATCCACGACGGATTTTCGCGTTTGCTACGTTGCTGCTAGTCTAGTTTCCCGTCGCAAAGTTAGTGGTCGTTTTAGGTGCCCTAACTTTAGTCAGCAAACGTATTGCTGTCTAAAAGTATGGCCGTCGTTCCCGCGTCGAAATTTAAAATTTAACGTCATTTGCGTAACACGTCCGGGAATACGGAAGTACGCTACGCGCGTCGCCGTTCAAAAAAATGACGTCACGGCGCGCAAAGCACAGCGGGAGTTAGGAAACAGAGCATGCGCAGTAGGTCCGGTGCGGGAGCGCGCCTAATTTAAATGGCACACGCCCATTTGAATTGGCCCACCTTGCGCCGGAGGCCGCGGGCGTAGTTTTCATCGCAAGTGCTTTGTGAATCAGGCACTTGCGATGAAAACTTGCGGCGGTGTAACGTATCTACGATATGTTACGCTGCCGCGATTCTACGTGAGTCTGGCCCTTAGGCTGGGTTCACACTACTACAATACTTTCATCCTACTTTGCTCTGTGTTCAATGTTTCCCTATGAGAGCGTCTTGTAGTGTCCTACACAAGTCGGTCCGACTTTGAAAATGCTCCCTGTACTACTTTTGGTCCTACATTGATCCTACTTCAGGCCCATTGAATATCATTGAAGTCGGACCAAAGTAGTATCCTGTTCATGAAAGTAGGATGGATGTAGGACCAATGTAGGCTAAATGTAGGACCAATGTAGCAGAGCAAAGTAGGATGAAAGTAGTGTAGTAGTGTGAACCCAGCCTCAGAAACAAAATCACACTTGTTTTGTTATGCCAATCAGCCTATTTCAGCTGCAGCTGGGAAAATCTGTAGCATGAAAAAGTAACAAAAAACAAACATCAAAATTTGAAAGTAATTTTATTGGTCAACAAAACAGGACTTTGAAAAAAGAGCAAGTAAAGCAAAAACAAACAAAAATCTAAAAAACTTAAATAAATAATATAAAAAATAAAATAAACATAGGTTTATTTGAGACACTAAACAGAATATGGTTTATGCAATGGAAATTAACAGGAGATAAAAAAGGACTGCACCCACAGACATCTATTAAGGATTGAAACATTAATTAGTCACAACATCTTGAGAAATATTTAGTAAAATAATGCAGCACAGACAATTACATCAAAGTGAACACCCTAAAAACAACATACATTGACAACCTCACAAATATTTCAGGCGAAGATAGCCCCCACCCAAAATAAATAAATAAACCAGTCAAAAAAAACCTTGATCAAAAACATATCTGTTTTGCAAAGACATAGATAAAAAGCAACAAAAAAAAATAGACATTCGATAAGGACACCCAAATATACTCTGGCCGGCCCCCACACACACAATCTTGCCTCTTTTCAGGGCAAGTTAAAGACTGCTCTCTGCAAGCTTTATATAACATAGTCTTGTGTGCTAATGAGGCAATTGAAAACACATGCACAGCTTATGAAACACACAAAACACAAGTTCACCCAATGTAGAGACTGAAGTTTAAAGTGGGTACAACTGTTAAGGATGTCCTTAAATTACTAACCCAAAAACACACTGGCCCAGATTCAAGAAGCACTTGCGCCCGTGCAACCATAGGTTGCGCGGCGCAAGTGCTTACTTGCTCCGGTGTAACGAGTGCTCCTGATTCAGGAACCTCGTTACACCGACTGCAGCCTAGGATATGACAGACATAAGCCTCCTTATGCCTTCATATCTCAGGCTGCATTCTTGCGTTGGCCGCTAGGGGGCTCGGCCATTGTGATCGGCGTATAGTATGCAAATTGCATACTACCACCGATTCACAAAAGTTGCACGGGCCCTGCGCACGCAAGGTACGGAGTTTCCGTACGGTGACTTTAGCGCAAGGTTGCTCCTGCTGTAGCAGGGGCAGCCAATGCTAAAGTATAGCCGCCCTTCCCGCTCGTGAAATTTAAATTTCACGTCGTTTACGTAAGTGATTCGTGAATGGCGCTGGACGCCATTCACGTTCACTTAGAAGCAAATGACGTCCTTGCGACGTCATTTGCCGCAATGCACGTCGGGAAAGTTTCCCGACGGAGCATGCGCTGTTCGCTCGGCGTGGGAGCGCGCCTAATTTAAATGATTCCCGCCCCCGGCGGGATCATTTACATTAGGCGCCCTTACGCCGGGCTATTTAGCATATCGCCCGCGCAATTTACGGAGCTACTGCTCTGTGAATCGCGGGCAAATCGAAATATTTGCGTGGGCGCAGAGCAAACATCGTTGCCCTTTGCCCACGCAAATATTGCACGGATCTACCTGAATCTGGGCCACTATATGAGCATGCCCAGAAACTTCCAAGTGCTGTTCACACACAAAAAGCAACATCTAAAAATCTAAGTCCCTGGGCATGTTCAGATCAACAGAAATGCAGCTAGGAGAAAATAAGGCAAACCCCTGTCCAACATGAATCACATCATTCAGCATGCTACACAATTAGAGATAGAACAAAAACCCCCTGGTCCGGGTGGGCAAACAAAGAGCCTAACATGGGCAAAAGATATACCATAAATACCATTGCAGTCTATGGGAATTGACTTGGTAATTTTGCTAGTCCCCACTTGGCTGGCTTATCTTCTAGTTATTGGCCTTAAAATGGGTATGGGGGGCCCAGGTCCCACCCTAAGGGACATACATTACCTGCCGCCGTTATTGTACTTTCAGTGTGATCTCATTGCTCTGGTTCTCAGCGACAGGATACTGTACATCTCGCGCTGGCTGCCGCAAAAGGAAAAACACAGGAGAGGGAGCGGCCTCCATGATGGAGGGGGGGGGGGAACATGCGGCGCATGGGCACAGGCAGCAATTGTCAGAAAGGCTCAGAGGCAGAGCTGGCTGGCTGTAGCGGAGGCGGAGCGGTACATCAGAGGCAGACTGGTGGTGGACAGTAACGATGTAACCGCAAGTACACACTTACTGCCAGTGACACTGTGATAATCAGGGGCGTGCAGGGGATGTTTTCTTTCCTTGCTCCATTCCTCCACCGCTGCTGTGCCAGTGCCTCTAACACTGTACGGAGGGACTCTAGAGTGGAGCGGGTGCCTGTTGAGTTAGTTGATGAGAGGGAGTAGGATCACTGGTGGCCGGGCGCCCTGGGTGGTAGTGCCCCCGCCTCTCTCCAGTGCGCCCTAGGTGGCTGCCTAGTGGTAGCACCGGCCCGTACTCCAAGGCAAATTTTAACCACTTCCGTACCGTAGGATGTCATATGACGTCCTGGACTTCAGTGGGGGATATCTGAATGATGCCTGCAGCTACAGGCATCATTCAAATATCCTTTTTTACAGGCACTGATTGTGCGCACCATAAGAAGGATCATAGCGGCAGTTCCGCCGCTTGATCGTTCTTACAGGCGGCGGGAGGGACACCTCCCCTCCCACCGCCATCCGATGCTTCTCCGGGCTCTCCCGTGCCATCGGAGACCCGGAGAACAAATTGTCCTTTGCCGAATGAGGAGCATAGAGATTTAAAAACATAAACAAAGCTGCAATCGCGGCTGAAAGCATGAGATCAGTGAAATTTTTCCCCAATCTCATTCTTTCCAGCCTGGAAGAGAGATATGGGGTCTTATTGACCCCGACTCACTCCATAAAGAGGACCTGTCACACACTATTCCTATTACAAGGGGTGTTTATGTTCCTTGTAATAGGAATAAAAGTGATCACAAAAAAAGGTAAAAAAAAGTGCAAAACTAAAAAATATAAAATAAATTAAAACGCCCCTGTCCCTAGTAGCTCGCGCTCAGAAGCGTAAGTCCCGCCCACATATGTAAACGCCGTTCAAACCACACATGTGAGATATTGACGTGTGCATTAGAGCGAGAGCAATAATTCTAGCACTATATCTCCTCTGTAACCAAAAAAAAGGTGTTTAAAAAATTATTGCGCAAATACCGTTGGAGATAAAATGTTGCAATGACCGCCACTTTATTCCCTGGGGTGTCTTCTAAAAATTAGTAATTTTCTAGTAAAAAAATTATGATTTATACATGAAGGAGAGAAGTTCCAGAATATGCGGGGTATGGAAGTTAGTTAAATAAAACACCAGCATGGGTTTTTGTTACGCTGATCATGAAGGGAAACTCCACGCCAAAATTAAGAAAAAAAAAAGGCGTGGAGGTTCCCCCAAAATCAATTACATACCCTTATCCGAGCACGCCGCCTGGCCGGTCAGGAATGGGTGTGGGGACGAGCGAGGGTACATCGTACCCCTACCCATTCACCTGGGGGAAAATGTTAATTTAAAAAAACACACTACAAAGGTTTTTAAAGTAATTTATTAGTCAGCTGGGGGAGCCTCTTTCTTCTTTAAGCTCTTTTACAAGCGATGTGAATGTACCCCATACCCATTCACATAGGGTGGGGGGCCGGTATCTGGGAACCCTCTTATTAAAGGGGTGTCCCAGATTCCGATAAGCCCCCCGCCTGCAGACCCCTACAACCAACGACCAGGGTTGTTCGGGAAGAGGCCCTTGTCCCCATCAACATGGGGACAAAGGTGCTTTGGGGTGGGGAGCGCAGTGCATCATCCCCACCTCCATTCCTGACCAGCCAGGTGGCATGCTCGGATAAGGGTCTGGTATGGATTTTGGGGGAACCCCTACGCCGTTTTTTTGGCGTAGGAGTTCCCCTTTAAAATCCATACCGGACCTAAGGGCCTGGTATTCTCCTGAAGGGGAACCCACGCCGTTTATTTTCATTTGAAAATTTGGCGCAGAGTTTCCCTTCATGGTCAGCGTAACTTAAAAAAGATTCGGCCATTCAGGTGCGCCTCTTCAACCCACGCAAAGGCAGCTACGCCACTTAACATTTACCAATATTTTGCTGGCGTAGTGAAGAGGCGCACCTGAATGGCCGAAAATGCCGCTCACACATGCGCAGTACACAAATATACCTCCCGCAGGTTTAAATGTACTAGCAGGCACAGCGGCTGCTTTATACAAAAGTCACTTTCACTTTCTATTCAGGCCGTATATGTTACACAACACATGTCACTACACTTCCCCACATCATCCCACATCCCCCCCATAATAAACTTGCTCACAAACTTTTTGAATTTACATTTGTAGATGCCGTGCGCCAGGTCCATAGTGGCGCACTGTGCGCCCCCTCCTGGGCGCATTCGGCATAATAGTAAATATGGAATAGCGCTGCCTTGCCGGCGCATTCCTTTAGTAAATACCGAAACAGCCGATGCGTACGCTGATGCACCATGAAACATGGAGCAATCGGATAGTAAATCAGCCCCACATTGTTGATGCATTTTGAGACATATAGATTCACATTTCCATTGTATTTTTGGGAGTTGGGTTTTTAAGAAGATAAAACAAAAGAACAAGTGAAGCACACTGGATAGGGCGGGTGATAGCATTTACTAACAATAATAAAAAGCAACGAATTGCACTCACAAAAGCTGGAAGTTGTCATCACAGAGCAAGATTCACAACAGGCATCAGTGGGCCGGATTCAGGTAGAATTGCCCATTATTTACAGAGGCGCAGGGCAACGTTTTTGCCCTGTGCCCCCGCAAATTTGCTCCGCTGCCCTTGATTCACGAAGCAGAAGCTCGGTGAATTGCGCGGGCGCGCTGGCAAAATGCCCGGCGCTAGAGCATGCAATTTAAATGATCCCGTAGGGGGTGGGAATCATTTAAATTAGGCGCGTTCCCGCGCCGATCGTATCGCGCATGCTCCGTTGGGAAACTTTACCGACGTGCATTGCGGCAAATGACGTCGCAAGGACGTCATTTGCTTCAAAGTGAACGTGAATGGCGTCCAGCGCCATTCACGATTCACTTACGCAAAGTACGTAAAATTCTAATTTCGCGACGCGGGAACGACGGGTATACGTAACATGGGCTGCCCCTGCTAATAGCAGGGGCAGCCTTGCGCGAATACCGCCATACGTAAACAACGTAAATTGCGTACGCAGGGCTCGCGCAACGTTGTGAATCGGTGTTAGTATGCAATTTGCATACTATACACTGAGCACAACGTGAACGCCACCTAGCGGCCACTGCAAGAATGCAGCCTAAGATATGCGGGCATAAGAGCCTTATGCCGCGCAGATCTTAGGCTGCAGTCGGCGTAACAAGGTTCCTGAATCAGGAGCACTCGTTACGCCGGGGCAAGTAAGCAATTGCGCTGTGTAACCTATGGTTACACAGGCGCAATTGCTTCTTGAATCTACCCCTGTGTATACAGACTTGTCTCACTCCCTGTGTAAAGGCTGCCATCTAGGGAGGAGGAAAAATGCTGACAGCCTGAATGAACGAACACAGGCTGAAATTGACCAATCTTGCAATGACTGAATACCTTAAAGACATTTTCACTAACACGTTTTTTTATTTTTACAAGGTCATAAGAAGGTCATAAGAATAAAAGTCATATTGTATACAGACCAATACATAATCCAGGAAATAGGAATAATACTTTTCTCATACACAAACTTTCTCTAGATGACAACAGTCTGACCTAGATATACCGCATTTACCGGCTTATAACACGCACAGGCGTATAACATGCACCTTAATTTTAAGAGGGAAGTTTCAGGAAAATAACTTGGCACAGCACACAGACCTCCTGCACAGCACATGAACCCACTGCACAGCACAGCACATGGACCCCTGTATAGCACACCACACAGACCCCTGCACAGCACTGCACAGCACATAGACCCCTGCATAGCACACAGATCCCCTGCACAGCACCGCACAGCACAGCACACCACAAAGACCCCTGCACAGCACATGGACCCCTGCACAGCACACGGACCCCATGTACAGCACAGCACAACACACAGACCCCTGCACAGCACACGGACCCCCTGCACAGCAATTGGCCCCCGACACAGCACACTGACCCCCTGCACAGCACACGGATCCCCCTGCACAGCACTGCACAGCACACGGACTCCCTGCACAGCACAGTTCACAGCCCCCTTTAATTATAAAGTCCCCCCTGCACTCCCAGGAGACCACCAGTCTCCTGAGACAGCATTGCCAGCCTACTCTAGAGTTGAGACAAGAACACTATCAGCCCCTTCT
Organism: Rana temporaria; assembly: GCF_905171775.1. Lineage (NCBI taxonomy): Eukaryota > Metazoa > Chordata > Amphibia > Anura > Ranidae > Rana > Rana temporaria. The sequence goes on from NC_053493.1 coordinate 229,021,555, forward strand.
ACACTGCTCCTGTGTTACTGTCATTGTAAAACAAAGCTCCTGTTCTGTGTACCTCGATTGACGCTGCTCTCACAGGGACCCGGTCATGTGACTCTCCTCTGTGGTTTCATTGATGGTCACATGACCGCCCTCCTCCTCCAATCAAAAGCTACACCGAAAGAGGAGGAGGCGGAGCGGGAGGAGGAGGAGAGCGGCGCTACTCAAGGTATTACAGAAATCTATTTGTATTGAGAGTGACACAGGAGGAAGGGCTGGCAGTGAAGGTTTCTAAAGTTTTTAAGGTATGGCGGTGCTGTCCCAGGGCCAGGAGAGGCGGGACGGGCAGTCCCAATGGGTGGACTGCCCAATCCCCGCCCCCCCCCTCCCTCGTTGGTAAAAAAATATATATCGGCATATAACATGCAGGCACAGTTTACCCTCTATTTTCAGGGTAAAAAAGTGTGTGTTACAGTATACGCCAATAAATACGGTATGTATTGTGAAATTATAGAAAACAAACTACATCTAACAAAAGAGTAAGCAAAAGAATAAACAAATGGATAACATTGAACAGAAACAAGAAGCCATGTTACTACAGCCAGTGGCGGAACTACCGCCATAGCGACCCACACGGGCGCTATGGGGCCCGCAGCCGACAGGCAAAGCAAGAATTTGCCTGGGGCCCCGAGCTGGCCAGGGGCCCCAGCAGGGAGGGCCCTTGCCGCACTGCTGCGTCCTCCTGCAGTCCGGTCGGCCGTGTACCATAACCGCGCGGTACAGGAGATTAAGGTTCCTGTTCCCGGCTGGACTGACAGGAAGTGCACACACTGAGTGTTCACTTCCTTTCAGTCCGGCCCCGGGAACAGCAAACTGAATCTCCTGTACCACGCGGTTATGGTACACGGCCGACCGGACTGCAGGAGGACGCAGCGATGCGGCAAGGGCCCTCCCTCCTGGGGCCCCTGTGCAGACACCAACATGCTGTTCTGTTGTCATACACCTCCATTTTCTCCTGTGCCCTGCCAAGGTATGCTTGTATTTGTAGTGCCCCGAAGTTGTTTGGCCCCTCTTTGCTGATGTGGATCATTAACTACTTAGCCATATGAACGTGACTATTCCTTCAGCTATTCGGCACACCTCCCTTTGTATATGCTTATTGGACAGTCAACGAACATATGACGGCGTGTGCGTGTGAGGCGGAGGATAGAGGTAAGCCAATCAACTTATAAAGTGACTTTTTTTTTGCTTGGGGCCCCCAAATGTCTTCAAACGGCCCTGGGGCCCGGTGAGGATGAAGAATGTAAGCCGGCTCCCAGCCCCGCGAGCAGGCGCGACGTTAGGGGTGGGCAAAGGAGGCTGGAGCCCCGAATGTGCCACCGAAAAGCCTAGAGTCTCGGGCATGGAGTATTTAATTACGAGCCCCGAGTCAGTGCCGCCGAGCAGGGACCAGTACCTGATCTCGCCCGCCATGTTTGGTGTCCGACTCCGGCGCCCTGTGATTGGGCGTATGGGGGTCATGTGGGGCTGGCCTTATCTGCGCTCGTCTTGAAGTCCCGCCTCCGTACATGACCGCTGTACTCCCAATCACAGTGCGACGGGGAAATACGGATCGTGATGGCGGGAGATGAGCACTGTGTGAGCCGCCGAGATTGCCTGCGAGCATGGGCGTCCGCTCCATAGGGCAAGGGAGGGCGTTCGCCCCCCCTGGAATCAAGAGTAAGACACCACATTTAGCCACGGCTGCTTACCGCGCATCGGTGGGCCAGAGCCGCCTGCGCCGCCGATTGTCACTGTCATGTCTACCAGTGTCATGTAAAGGGTCCAGTGATGCAGGGTGCTGTGTAATGTAAAGGGGTGCAGGGTGCTGTGTAATGTAAAGTTTTCCAGTGATGCAGGGTGCTGTGTAATGTAAAGGGGTGCAGGGTGCTGTGTAATGTAAGGGGTCCAGTGGTGCAGGGTGCTGTGTAATGTAAAGGGGTCCAGTGATGCAGGGTGCTGTGTAATGTAAAGGGGTCCAGAGCTGTGGGGTGCTGTGTAATGTAAAGGGGTCCAGAGGTGCAGTTGTGGAGAGGGGGTACACAGTAGTGATAAAGAGATATTGAAAGATGCATGGGGCACAGTGGGGTGTTTTTACATTTTAATGTGGGGGGGCACTTTTAACCCCCGCTAGCAGTCAAAGAAAGGGTTAAATGCCACTGTGTTTTGCCGCTGCCGAAGTGCCCCTTCTGGAAAAATTTTAGCGGATGCCCATGCCTGCGAGGCGAGCTATCTTCTTCCCCTCCGCTTGCTCCTCTGCTCTGTGTCCCTCGGCGGCGACGGCGGCGTGTCTAGTGGAGGGGCAGGGCGACTCGGCTGGCTTGGTAGAGATCATCATGGAGGTGCAGCGACGCGTCTTGCACCATGGAACGGGCTGTGGGTGGATGGAGCTGTCGGGACAGAGACAGAGGTAAGGAGGACGGATTTGCACCGAGCTGTGGGAAAGGGGGTGTGTGAGTATTGCAGGAAGTTGGATGCTTACTGTAGGTGTCGGGGGTCAGGTGGGTCAGTGTAGGTGTCGGGGGTCAGTGTAGGTGTGGGGGGGGTGTCAGTGTAGGTGTGGGGGGGTCAGTGTAGGTGTCAGCCAGGGGTCAAAGAAAAACTAATGCAGAATCCAAAAAGAACATAACATAGTCTGTGAAGAGTTAATTCCAAAAGCAAATCCGTGAAGGGTTAATTCCCCAAAAAAGACACATTGCTTTCCAAGAAAGTGAAGATAAAGTTTGGTGAATAATAAGTCCCAAAATACTCTGGCAATACCATGGTTTATTTTGGGACTTATTATTCACCGAACTTTATCTTCACTTTCTTGCCAAGCAATGTGTCTTTTTTGGGGAGTTAACCCTTTACGTATTTGCTTTTGAAATTAACTCTTCACAGACTATGTTATGTTCTTTTTGGACTCTGCATTAGTTTTTCTTTTAATACATTTTTCACGTATCATTTGTTTACACTTCAAGGTATAACATTTATGTCACACATGGTTTTAACCACATAGCGCTGCACTCTTTCCATGTTTTGCTATCTATCCTAACTTTTTTATTTTTTTGTAGTGAACGTAAATGCCAGCTGCTTTCTCATACACTTTATCATCATTTTTTTTTTTTTATTATCTTCTTAAATTAGTGCAGCGTTTGCCTTAGGGTTTTTTTTTCTAATGTAATGTGTTGCAGGGTAAAGTGGTTCAGGGCGCGTAGCCGGGAGCGTCAACAATCCTTGCACCAGCCCTGGTAGTCAGTGTGCAGTGTGTGGGTTAGTGGTCAGTGTAGTGGTCAGTGTGCAGTGTGTGGGTTAGTGGTCAGTGTGCAGTGTGTGGGTCAGTGGTCAGTGTAGTGGTCAGTGTGTGGGTCAGTGGTCAGTGTGTGGGTTAGGAGGGAAAGGGAGCTTTGGCCACAGGATGGTTGGAAGGCCAACCATGGAACCTTAGACTGGCCTGTACCATAGAACTCAAGACATGTCAGTATGTGTATGTACTGACTAGGGTTGCCACCTCATCCCTTTAAAACAGAACACATATGAATTACACAGGTTCTGAGGCTAATTTAATGCAGGTAAGGCACCAAATGAGTCTAATTACCACCTTAATTAGCCACAGAACCTGTGTAATTAATATGTGTTCTGTTTTAAAGGGATGAGGTGGCAAACCGAGTACTGACATACACATACACACACACACACTGACATGTAGGTCAGTGTGTATGTGTGTCAGGTAGGTCACACAACCCCACTGCCCAGCCAAAAAACTCAGCACCACTCCAACGCCCCCCCCCCCCCCAGGGCCGGCTTTGGGCTGAAGCCCCTGGTCTTTTTGCCACCTAGAAGACCGATCGAGCGCGCCTGTGAAGGGACATTGAGAGCCTGGTGCACCGTTATACTCTTATGCCGCGTACACACCATCGCTTTCTGCGATGGAAAAATGCGACGCTTTATGTGCTTTAAAAAAACGTCATTTTTCAAACTTCAATTTGAACAACGACGTAGCATACACACCATCGCTTTTTCACAACGCTCTAGCACAGCGCAGTTCCGTCAATCACGCACGACGTCACTATAAAGGGTCGTTTCCATGCGGAAGACGGCCTCTTTTGCTGATATCGTGTTGCTGCGTGTTAGTAAAAGTTTGGTGAGATACGATTCGTGATTTTCAGTGACTGTGCTTTAAATTTCGTTTTCTGTCGTACAGTTTGTCTATTTGTTGTCGGATCTGTGATACAGTGCTTGTACTAAGGACGTATTTGTTTAGGCATTACGTTTGGTGTGCACGGTGCTGTTTAGCAGGTCGTTCTTCAAAGGCCATTCTTTACTTCAGGGCGTAATTTTTAGTCTGATCTGATTTGACGACCGTTTTCTAGCCATGTTGCGGGTACGAACTCGTCGCCGAGATCGTGCTGTGCTTGTTGTTAGGATGTGTGCTGCATCCCAGCGACGGTCCATGAACAGGGTGAGGAGGAGGTTGTGGACCAAGAACTGGTTGCTACGCAGGGACCAGTTCTCTCATATGCCTCTGCTGCGGGAGATCCGAGAAAATAACCCTGATGATTTCAGGAATTTTCTTAGGATGTCTGACCCCGTATTTCAGCAGCTTTTGGCTTTGGTGTCGCCATATATCACCAGGCAGGACACCGTTATGCGGGAAGCCATCACTGCTGAGCAGAGGCTAGTTGCTACGTTGCGCTACCTTGCAACAGGGAGAAGTCTGCAGGACTTGAAGTTCTCGACGGGCATCTCCCCCCAGGCTCTGGGCCTCATAATCCCTGAGACCTGTTCGGCCATCATTCAGGTTCTTCAGGAGGACTATGTTAAGGTAAGTGTTGTTCTTTCAATGGTCAAACTATGTCCCAAAAAAAAAAAAAAAAAAAAAAATGTTCTAATATGCTCAGAATGCTCACTTTGTCTCTATGTATGCTGTTCTACACAATTAGTAAAGCCCTACATGTTTATTTAATTTAGCCAACCTGTCCATCATTCTATGTTGTGGCCAAACCCACCTAGCATAGTCCCTATATCCCCGTTTATTTGTGGCCTCCATTGTAGTGCTGCATTTTGTGTGTCCCTATATCCCCGTTTATTTGTGGCCTCCATTGTAGTGCTGCATTTTGTGTGTCCCTATATCCCCGTTTATTTGTGGCCTCCATTGTCCAAACCCCCCCCCCCCTAGATTTTTGAACTACATACTAATAATTATTTTTCTTAGTTTGATATTTTTTGGGGGGTTGTTTCTCATGTGAGAAACTCATCTTGAGCCCCACTCCCCCTAAATATATTTTTTCAACATCAGAGGGGGGTGATTAATATGCTTAATTGTTCACATGTTATTTTTTAATACTAACCTTTTTTGTGGAATTGTTGGTGGGATCCCTTGTAATTTTAGCTATATTCTGTTCAAAATCTTTGTTATAATGTTTTTTATTTTTTATTTCTATCTAGTTCCCCACCACGCCACAGGAATGGCAGACTGTGGCAGCGGACTTCTCCCAGCGTTGGAACTTTCCGAACTGCGGAGGAGCCATTGATGGCAAGCACATCCGCATTGTGCCCCCACCCCATAGTGGATCCCATTTCTTCAATTACAAGGGGTTCCACAGCGTTGTTTTGATGGCGGTGGTCTCTGCAAATTACGAGTTCTTGTACGTGGATGTTGGGAAAAATGGCCGGATGTCGGACGGCGGTGTGTTTGCGGAGACGGAGTTCGCCCAACGGCTTCGGTTGGAGGACCTAGGATTGCCACCTGCGGAGGAGAACGAAGAGGGTCTGCCCTTCGTGTTTGTAGCAGATGAGGCTTTTGGTTTGGGTCCCCACCTCATGAGGCCATTTCCCGTACGCACCCTCACCCATGAGAGGAGGGTTTTTAATTATCGGCTGGCCAGAGCAAGACGTGTGGTAGAGAATGCCTTTGGAATCATGGCCAGCCGATTCAGATTGTTTTTAACAGCAATAAACCTGGCGGAATACAAGTGGAATTACATCATACTATCTTGTTGCATTTTGCACAATTTTTTGAAAAGAAATTCTCAAACTTACCTGACGGTATTGCCTGATGAGGCTGATCTTGTGGCTCCGGAGCCGGGACATCAGGCTAGCCATAGAGGCTTGGCCCCCCAAACCGCACGTGCAGTGCGTCAATCCTATGTGGACTATTTTATGGGGAGGGGGGCCATTGCAATGCCTGATCTTGATTAAATAATTAAATTTACTTTTTGTTTGATGAAACAGTGTTTATTTGTTTGATTTTAGTTATTTGTAAGTTTTGGGGGGTAATGTTTCTTTTTACTAGGTTCTCATCCAGCCATGTGTTTGGGATGTCATAAATTCACATGAGTGTTAAATCTTAATAACTCTACAAATATGCCTGAGTAATTGAATGAGTCTGCATTGATACCAATAACTACACACAAATTGTTTGGAGTCCAAAATGTTATTTATTTTTTTTTTTTTTTTTTTTTGATTAGTACAACAAATCATTTTTTTTGTTTTTTTGGTCTTTTTTGATTAGTACAAAATATAATATAGTTTTTTATTTTTTTTGGTCTTTTTTGATTAGTACAAAATATAATTTTTTTGTTTTTTTGGTCTTTTTTGATTAGTACAAAATATAATATAGTTTTTTATTTTTTTTGGTCTTTTTTGATTAGTACAAAATATAATTTTTTTGTTTTTTTGGTCTTTTTTGATTAGTACAAAATATAATATAGTTTTTTATTTTTTTTGGTCTTTTTTGATTAGTACAAAATATAATTTATTTTTTATTTATTTTTTTTTTTTTTTTTCCAATTCAAGGAAAAAAGAAAATACACCAAAAATTAAACCCTCCCCAAAACATTAATAAAATTTTTAAGCTGCCGTTCCAGCGTCTTTGCTTTGTGGCGTATTTCACGGCAGGCCAGACGTATGTCCTCGACTTGGGCCCTGCAGGTGAGAACCTCGCCGATGAGGAGCTGGGCACTATACGTGTCCAGTCCCTGACCAGCCCGATTTCCTCCTGAAATGTGGAACCAAAACATGTGTTAAAAGATTGTATGCCTATATCTCTATTCACAGAAAATGTGGTAGATTTTACTTTACCGGATGTTGAGGCAGGTTCCTCTTCCTCTACATCCCTCGGGGGTGTGGCTTGATTGGCTTGTGCCTCCTGCCTTTCTGCTTCATTGTGCCCTACAAGATTGAAGAAAGGGAAAACATGAGGTTCAACCATTACGAGCGGCATGAAATGACACCCAAAAAATAAGAAATGATAAACAAAAGGTCACTATTGTTGATTTTTAAACAATTATCAATAAAATAGACCAATATTTAATCCATTCACAAAGTAATGTCAAATCAGTTAACCCAATTTTTCATTTTAGATATGTAAGCTAAACAAGTCTCCCCTGGATCTGCTCACCCCTGTGTGTGACCCAACATAGGTTGTGATTGTGACAAACAATTGTGCTACTGAGTACACATGTTCAATAAAAAAAGGAGTAGCAAACGCTCCTTTTTGTGAATCTCAAGGTATTTACGTTTCTTCTAAAATAAGCTGAAACACATTTCCATCTATTCCAGAATTGAATACACCTTTTTTTTAAGCCCCAAAAATGTCACACCTTTCATATTTGTGTCGACTAATTGGTCATAGGAGTCGTCGTTCATTCGCCCACAATTCATAAATTTACGATTTTTGTTCAGATACAGTGCTTCAACTCCCCTTTGCACATGCAAACTAGGCATGATGCCATTTCTCATTAATATGGTCTTGGATTATTGAAAGTCACCGAATGAACGACGACTACGACGACTGCATCATGCGTCCACATTCATAATATTCATTTTATGGTCAACCTGGCCCAAAAAAATAAATGGCACAAAGAACACACCAAAATAATTAAATACACATGGAAAAAACTTACTTCTTCTTCGAATCACCCTATTAATTCTGTAAAGTTGGTGGGGTTCCCTTTTTTTTAAATCCGACCACCTTTTGCGCAGGTGCTCTCTGCTCCTGGTTTTCCCAAACTTCCGCTGGAGCCTACGGATGACCTTCTCCATAATTTGGGCTTTTACTTTATTGGGATGCATGTAGGGGCCATGCTTGGCATCATAGTCCTCCCTCCTCAATATGGTGACCATCTCCACCATTTCATTAAAGCTCATGTTGGAGGCTCTGCAGCGGAATCTGCGGCGTGGTTGGGCCTGGCCTGCCTCCTGGCTAGAGCTAGAATACACCTCCATGTTGTCCATCTTTTCTCACTCACCAAACGACAGAGAAGGGGCGTGGAAAGGACGATACCGAACGTCAGGGGCGGGGTGTCGTGCGGAGCGTCACGCGTGCGTAGTGTAAAAGGGATGGGACGTGTTTGTAAACGGCGTGCATAGTCTGTGGAAGAAGGCGTAAATCCCGATCTTTCCTAACGACGAGACGTAAGTTTTTTATTCCGACTTTATTATAGTGAATAGGGAATGAGTTTGTGGGCTAGTTAGGGGAAGTAAGCTAGTGCCTTTAATTACATTATGTTTTGGCTTCTGTTTCATGTGCAGAAAGAATGGATGCCTTCAAGGATGCGGACTTCCTGACAGAATTCATCCAAAAATGGAAGGAACATCCAGTTCTGTGGCAAACCAAAAGCACAATAAATAAAAACAAAGATGCCAGGGAGAAAGCTAGACAGAGCATGCTTGTTTTTGTGAAAACAAGGGTCCCCAACGCCACAACAGCCACTGTGAAAAGTAAAATCAATTCCATCAGGGGCACCTACAGGGCCCAACGGGTCCAAGTCCTGGCCTCAATGAGGTCTGGGGCTGCAGCTGACTCCATATACAAACCAACCCTGTGGTACTATAGTCAGCTGCAGTTCCTGGACGACCACATTGAGACCAGGACATCCATGTCTACCCTTCCCCCAAGAGGTAGCTCCCAGCTTCCCAGCAGCCAATCCTCCAGTGTTCCCTGCAGACAAGAGCAGGCAAGCTCGGAGGAAGAGGAAGAGTTCCTGGAGGACCCCAATTGTGAGCCATGGAGAATGGTATGTGTTTTTTGTTTGAATTTAGTTAGTATATGACAAGTATAGTAATAATGGTAAATGTATGTTACTATTGTTCTAAATTCTATGTGAATCTCCTAAGTTTAGGGATAGGATCAATAGTCAGTAGTGGGAAAACATGATGGGGTCAAAATGGGCAAATTAATAATGTTTATGAAGGAGTGGGTGGCATTTTCAGATAGGGCAGTAGGGGGGAGTAACGCAATACACCTGCAAGGGGTCCCAGATGGAAGACACCCTTTTTGAGTACTATCTAGTTGACACTAAATTGAATAAATTAATTTTTGGGGAAAAGGCCACTTATTTACTAAATTAGGCATGCAACAACCCACATAATTCCAGGGGGACCATGTCTGAAGGTGTTTAAGGGGCCACATAATTAAGGATGGCGACCCTGTGTGTAATATATATTGACATTCAATTTGCATCACTCATGATTGTCAAAATGTGTGTGATTAATGACAAACACAAATAAAATATGTTCCTTTTTTTGATACACAGGCAGACCCAAGCCAGGAAGAGCCAGGGCCCACAGGGAGCCAGGAAGAGCCAGGGCCCACAGGGAGCCAGGAAGAGACAGGGCCCACAGGGAGCCAGGAGGAGCCAGGGCCAACTGCAAGGCAGGAGGTGGCAGAGCCCACTGGGAGCCAGGAGGTGGCAGGCCCCAGTGGGACCCAGGAGGCACGCCGGCGGGATACCATCTCCCGGATCCCTCCATTCCGCAATCCTAATAAACGGCTCAGGAGTATGCGCCAAATGGAGGAGGAGACCCAGGGCCTGCTTCGCCAAGCTACTGCAGCCATCCGAGAGCCACCCAGTGAAGTTGAGGGGTTCGCAGCGCTCATTGCAGCCAAGATGTACAATCTGGAGCAGAGCCAGCGTGTGCGCTGCGAACTCCTCATCTTCCAAGCCATAACCATGGCGTCCCTGGGGCAGCTCGATGACGACACCCACATTGTGCGGATTGCTCCTCCTGTCCTTGCTGCTCCTCCTGCTCCTGCTCCTGCTCCTGCTCCTGCTCCTGCACCTGCTCCTGCTCCTCCACCTCATGAGGCTGCTCTGGCTCCTGCCACCTCATCTCCCCCAGGAACCCAGCCCCCAAGGACTCGGGCTACCGGGAAGGCTGCAGGGAAGACTGCAGGGAAGGCTGCTGGGAAGAAAAGGGCGAAGAAATAATACGGTGCCCCTGATGGAATTTTAATGTGGACTCACAGGCTGTATTTGTGGCTTCGGGGACCCTTGTTTTCAGAAAAAAACAAGCATGCTCTAAAGTGCTGCCTACCTTGGCATCTTTGTTTTTATTATGTTGTGTTTTTGGGTTGCCACTTTTTTTTTGGAAATTTTTATGAAGACTAAAATAAAAATGTATTTTTCAGCCAAATTTCAACATGTTTCTTTATTGTAGATTTGAGAGATCAGTATTGAGTGGGCAGACCCATTACAAAATAAATAATGCAAACATTAACAAGGTAAAAAAACATGCTTGTGGGTGAGTTAACTAAAAAATTAGGTTGTTGCAGACACTTCACACACTCCTAAATAAAAAAAAAATAGAGATTACTAATCAAATTGGTGACAAAAATTAAAAAATAAAAAAAAAGGTGGACCAATATATATATTTAAAATGTTTAAGATGGAAGATACAACTAAATAACAGAACACAAACATAAACATTATCAAACAAGAAAGAAACTAATTAAAAGCTTGTCATAACTATGCAACAAGATCAGCCGCAACAAACGTCCATTTCTGGGTAGCAGTTAAAAGCAGGGGTTAAAGAAGCGCTTTATTTTCTTGTCTATAAGCTGAAAAACACCTTAACGAATGTGCTGATTCCATTCTGAACAGTCGTTTTACATGAATGAGCGCTGCCGTCTCCTAACTTGCTTCTGAGCATGCGCGGGCTTAAATCGACGTTTTTACGTACACACGGTCAATGTTTAGAACACAGAAAACGACGTCGGCCAAAAACGACACATAAAATTGAAGCATGCTTCAATTTTTTTCTGTCGTTTTTTAGAAGACATAAAACGACGTTTTTGCCCACACACGGTCAATTAAATTGACGTTTTTGAAAATGACGTTTTTTTCCATCGCAGAAAGCGATGGTGTGTACGCGGCATTATACTCCGCTCCCCATCACAGAATGCTGCGGAAGTGCTGTGGCGGCCAACTGCGCATGGGCGATGCGTTCCAAACGCATCTGCGATGCGTTCCATTGGATTTACGACAGTGCACACCAGCGACACCTCGTTCGGCATCCAGGCTCTTTCCTTAACATCCCCGTGCATTTTTTTTTGGAGGGGGGGGGGGGCCCCATACAACATTTTGCTATGGGGCCCTGTGATTTCTAGTTACGCCCTTGACTACAGCCATAGTAACCTTTAACTGCTATTAGTCTTCTATCTATAATCTGTAATTTACTTGATTTTTAATTACCTGTCAGTGTGTACTAATATCTCAAAGGAAATTGGTTCATTTATAAGTTTTAATCCATATTTCCCAATTTTTTATTGAAGGTCTCCTTATTCCCATGGATGTAAGCAAAGGAGTATTCATATGCGCTTTACAAGTTTACTCTAGAGACAACTTCTGTAGTTGTAAGAACTATATCCTTTTCCCATTAAAACTTAATGGACATTCTCGCTGCAATTAGAATATGAAGAATTACTGTTCTAAAATTAGTGGGGAAACTTCCTCCAGTAAGTCCTAGTAATGCCAAAGCCGGTGAGGGATTAGTTATGATCCCCTGTAATCTTTGAGATCAGATGGAATATTGACTTCCAGAAGCTAGTTATTGCCCACATTTACGCCAGCAGTCTGGAGAGTGTTCTTTGTAAATTTTAGCTAGGCAGACTGGTGTCATGTACCATCTATAGAGTATCTTATAAACGTTTTCCCAATGTAATACACAATGTGAGGCTCTTAAGTAGTGTTGAGCAGAATACGCCATATTCGATTTCGCGATATATCTTGAATATATAGTCGAATATTCGAGATATATTCGCTAAATTCGAATATTCGTGATATTTTATCTAAATGAAATGATTGCGAATTTTCGCTATTGCGAATGCGAAAATAATTGCGAAATTTCGATAACTGCGGTAGGAGCACTCTGATTGGCTCAGAATATTCTTGATATTTTTTCGAAATTTCGCAAAATGCGAATGCGATATTTACTGCGCAATTTCGACAAATGCTGTAGGAGCACTCTGATTGGCTCAGAATATTTGTGATATTTTACAATACAAAATAATTGCGAAATATTCGGCAAATGCGGAAGGAGCACTCTGATTGGCTCAGAATATTCTTGATATTTTACAATACAAAATAATTGCGAATATTCGGCAAATGCGGAAGGAGCACTCTGATTGGCTCAGAATATTCGTGATATTTTACAATAGAAAATAAAAAGTGTTTTGCATTGGTGGTGATTCTTTACTCTATCCATCTGTCACAGCCGTTTGTCAATCAAACACCTTGAAGATTGAACACGTTCATGCTGCATGCTTTGGACTTTTTTTCACTTCACATATCAAAGACATTTTTATGAAAGATTATTTTTCTATTATTGGGACTATATTTCTTTATATATTTGTTTCACTGTGTATTTCACAAGTTATTTGCGCTTGCTTATTTTATAATTTGCCCACATGTCTTGTCACTAGACATATTTTTTATTCTTGTAGAGCGACTCCATTTTCTGTCTTGTATTAATTTATGTTGTATAACATTTTTGAGTTGCTGCTGTATTCTCCCCTTTTTTTAAGGTATGCGCAATTTTTTCCTTCTTACAAAAAAAATAATATCAAACATACAAATATTCATAACAGAAACATACACAAAGCCCCCCCCCCCTTTTGCATCAGAGACAATCAGAGTTCTCCTACCACAGTTATCGAAAATTCGCAATCATTTTCGCATTCGCATTAGCGAAAAATCGCAATTTCTTTTTTTTAAATTCGGCAACATAAAAGGATCGCCTCAGCTTAGCTACTCGGCCCAGGGTCTCTAATCATACCAGCAATGCTTTTAGACGTCGATAGGATGTGATCTGTTTTAAAAATAAAATTGAAAAAATACGAATATTCGGAATAGCGAATATTCACCGCGAAATTCGAAATATATCGCGAATACTCGAATATGCCATATTCGAGCCGAATATTCGCAATACGAATATTCGTGAGCAACACTACTCTTAAGCTGGAGCTAATTGCTTGGGACCATTCTTGTGCGGAGCATGATCTATTTACAGTTGCAATAAAAAGTATGTGAACCGAGGCGCATGCACGGCAGCTCCCAAGATGGCCGCCGGCTTCTAGAGCTCCGCTCCACCACGGCCCTGTGATCGCCACCGGAGCTCTCAGGGCATCCCCCCAGCACCCTCGCCGGGATATTTGGTGGGGGAAGCCCGAGGGAACAAGTGGATGTCCTCTGCGCCAGCCCGGAGGGATTTGTCACGGCAGACGGCGGCATCTCCCGGCCCCCTCAGCTATGCCAAGATGGCGGCGGGGTGGCAAGGCATGCCTTCTGAGGGAGACACAGGGGAGTCCATAGCCGACCAGGACCTTGACCCACCGCAATTTCCAGGTACAGAATACCCCCCACTGCCCCAGGCCATATCGCCAGCATCCACAGAATCCCTGCTGGGAAGAATGAACTCTGGCCCCCCCTCCACCCCCATGCTGGATCCACACACAGGCCTACTGCTGGAGGTCAGTAATGCTGCTGAATCTGCTCCCATCCCCACTGACTTCCCATCCATGATGGATGCTTTTGCACAAATGCTCTCTAAAAGCCTAGCCCTGAATGCAGCCCAGATTACTTCATCTATCCATGCGGATCTGCAGCAAATAGGGATGAGGATGGACTTAATTGCGAAAAAGGCAGATCAATCCATGGCTCGGAATAATCAAAACACAGCAAGGCTGCAGGAGGTCCAGGATCAATTAGAAACCGCTTTTGCAAAGATCGATGACCTTGAGAACCGTTCGAGACGCTATAACTTTAGGGTCAGGGGGCTCCCCTAATCAGTGAAGGAGGTACAGGTAGCTGTGAAATCCCTCATAAAAAACCTTATTCCAGATATTGCTGAACACCGCCTGGAGCTAGACAGAGCTCACAGGGCCCTGCAGCCCCCCCCCCCCCCCGCTCAGATGGCCTCCCCAGAGACATAATAGTGAAACCCCACTTTTATTCGGTAAAGGAGGAAGTGATGAGGAAGGCTAGGTACTCGGATAACCTAACGCTGCATGGACACAAAATACAGATTTTTGCAGATCTTTCCCCATACACGGTGCAGAAAAGGAGGCCACTTAAACCGCTGCTGCAGCTTCTAATGGAAAAGGAAATCACTTACAGTATAGATGGTCCTTCCCCCTCCGACCTGAACTTTTCTTACAAGAACAAAAGCTTTGGCTTCTCTTCTCTGGCTGAGGGGGAGCGCCTCCTGATTCATCTGGGGATTCTTTCACAGGATCCCATGCCCATGCAGACCAGCAGAGGCACTCCAGCATCTACCAAGAGACCCTCGCTAGCGAGCCCGTTGCAGCACACCTGGCTGAAACAAGGCTACAAGCGCTCCAAGGAAAATCTCCCGCCATGAGGGCCTTTTCTCCTTTATTGGATCAGGGATCTGATCGGTGACGTTCCCACTTTGTCTACGTTGTGATTTGACTTTTCCACTCCTTCCCCCCTTTTTTTTTTGAGGGCCCCTGCTGGAGCTGACATCCTGCCTACAGTGACTTTACTCGTGTTTTAATTAACCACTTTCTTTTTGCAGGTTGCTCTGTCGGACCTTCACTCCTGCACTGGGACTGGGGTGGGTGTTTTTTTATTTTAAAATTTTTTGCCCGTCATAGGCTCAGGAGACTTGCACGGGCGCCGGATCACCTATTGTGGGCTCTCCCCTCTGGCGCTCAGTGAGTGCCCTGTGTGGAATCTCCCGGTTATCAAATGTCTTTATTTATTTTTTTGTATTGCCAATTCTTCTCTCGCGTGAAGGTAACTGTTTTGGTGTTGAAAATGTGTTACTGATAGGATCCTCTGGTTGGCAGGAGGAGGATACGCCTCCTGTTGGTCAGATGATGGTTTATAGTATGCCTCGGGGGTGTCCCCCCTACTGGGCTGTTTTTGGTGGACTGTGTGCTGTTCGAGTTCTGCTCTCCCCACATTGTCCGGGGCCCTTTAGGGTCTGGACAGGGGGACGGAGTTTGGAGGGCGGGCCTGGTTACTTTAGTCTACTACTATGTGTTTATTGTTGTGCGCCCTGTTCTGTTGATCATATTAGGCTCGGATCCGAGCCTTCAGTTCAATTAGTTTTTGGGTGGTTGGGCTGTGGTGGACCCAGTGCATCTCACTTTAGTACCGGGAGTACATATTGTGCTCCTAGGTTCTTTCACGGTTTCCCTGTAACCAGGGAATTCCGGGCCTCTCAGGTTGAAGGGTAGGAGATGGCTATTCCATCCCCATCCCCAGGTGGTCAGGGGACCCCCGGGTTTATTGTTCTTATGTTTTTACCTTGATAGTTAAGTTCTTATTTTTGGTTTGCAATTATGTAACCTGCTTCTCTTTCTTCCTCTCCTTTGTCACATCTTTTCTGCTTCCTCTTCTTGTAACGGTTCGTCAGAGTTTCCACGGATTCCGTAGCCTTCGCCGGCCTCACGTCCCAGGGCCTGGGTCCCACCTTCTTTGCATTTCAGGCTTCCTGGTGAAGACTGCTCTCTAGATCAAGATGAGTCTCGATTTTTTGCTCTAGTTCTACCCACTCTGATCCATGCCTAATACACATCCTTCTACACCCTCCCTCAAGATTATCTCCCATAATGCTCAGGGCCTCAACTCTCCAGTTAAACGTAGGAAACTTTTCCAGCAATACCACTCCATGCATGCAGACATTCTCCTGTTACAGGAGACCCACTTCCCAGCCATGTTTAAACCCACTTTCCTCCACTAGCGTTACCCTCAATTTTTTTAGCTTCAGTGGATAACAAAACAAAAGGGGTGGCAATCTGCTTTGCTAAACACTTTTATCTCTCTCAACCGGAGACTGTCATTGACCCCCTAGGGCGCTACATCCTGGTTTCTGGTCACATTGGCGGAGAGCTATATACCATTGTCTCATACTACACCCCCAATAAAGGTCAGAAACTATTTTTTGACTCTCTACTACACAAACTACTAGCTCATCTCAAGGGGACAGTGTTCATTGGCGGAGACTCCAACACCGCCTTTTGATTTCTCACTTGACAAATCAAGGGTTGGGAAACTGATACCCAAGTGTCCCTCCAAACAAAGTGTTAAAATAGCTAAACTATTAAACTCTGCAGGTCTGATTGACGTCTGGAGGGAGGTAAATCCCCACGCAAAGGACTATACACATTTCTCTGCCCAGCACAACTCATTTGCCAGGATAGACCACATTTTCACACGCTGTCAGGGAAGGTTCCCCCTGCTGGTGTTACTGCTATGTTATCCTTGGGCTGCAGTACTGGCGTCCACCAGCGGGGCGTTCTTAGCAGTGTGGAGCACACAGCCCTTCCTGCGTTCAGGTGTGACCTGAATGCAATCAGCACGCCTCTATAAATACCCGGCGTGTGTAATCACTCCTCGCCCTGGTATCGTCATACCTCCTGGACCTGAGCTTGTATTTGACCCTGATCCCTGGACCTGATCCCTGGACCTGATCCTGATCCTGATCCTTGATCCCTGCCTGGACTTGTCCTCCCTGTGTCCTGATTCCTGTCCCCATCCTCACCCATCTACTGACCTCCCATGTGTATGACCTTGGCTTGGCTCGTTTATGAATACGGTATTTCCCCTGATTGTATATGCTATTTTGTTGCGCACTGGTTGTCTTCATTTATTTGTTAATAAACACCTTTTTACTTCACTACTCACCTTGTTGGTTTCCTCTGTGCAGTCACACAGTTCTGATCTACTAGCATTCCTGACAGTATACCAGGGCCATCCCTTGATCAGACGTGATTGCTTTGAGGAACCATACTGGTGTAGTGTGTGGCTCTAAAGATGGATTTCAATGAAATCATTTACTATTCTCTGCTGGCAGAGGAGGATGAGGAATATTGTCGCCAGGTTTTTGAGGGATGGACAAGTGACCAGCTGATGGAAGCCATCCGATCAGCCCATTCCATGGTGGATCAGGGTTATATGTCTTATGATGATGTTCAGGCATTAATCCGTTTGTGTGTAAAGCCAGCCCTGTCATTTATTCCTGATGGCAGTGACGATTTCTCTCCCCCCTTCAGTCATGACCAAGTTGAATCCTTGATATGGTTATTAGAGGATGATCCAGTTTCTTTTGATGAACATTATTCCTCTTGTTCCCAGCAGAAGTTGTCTGAGTGCATTAGTTCAGTGCAGTCTCTGATTAGACAAGGTGTGTGTGAACCTGCTTTTGTTCAGCCTGTGCTGCAGGCCTGGTCAGATCTCCTGATTCCAGCAAATCCACCTGTTTCCAGCCCTGCCATTAACCACTCACCTTCCCAAAGATCCATCTGTCCATCACCAATGGCAACCCCAGTTGAAGCTCGGTATACACTGCTTCCCACCAGATACCAATATCCAGTCTCTGCTCCCTGTACCTATCCTGCATACAACCCATCTGTCTCTTCTCAGCCGCCTACTAACCCACAAAAACTTCCTCCAGCTACTGTTCCCTCTACTCTGCCATATCCCAATCCTCCTTTCCAGTCCGCTGCACCCCTTACCTACAGAGCTTCTGTGGCTAAGCCCAAGAAAAAACGAAAGTTTTTCCCAACCAAGATGATCCTGCCAGTAACCCAACCTGTCTCCACACCAACCAACCTGCTCCAGTCTGCTTGCATGCCAGCTGAACCTGATTCTGCCAAACCTCTACCTGCTATGCGGCCAGTTTGCCAGCCTGATCCTGTATGCCAGCCTGAAGTTCCTGTGCCAGTTTGCCAACCTGAAGTTGCTGTGCCAGTTTGCCAGCCTGAAGTTGCTGTGCCAGTTTGCCAGCCTGAAGTTGCTGTGCCAGTTTGCCAGCCTGAAGTTGCTGTGCCAGTTTGCCAGCCTGAAGTTGCTGTGCCAGTTTGCCAGCCTGAAGTTGCTGTGCCAGTTTGCCAGCCTGAAGTTGCTGTGCCAGTTTGCCAGCCTGAAGTTGCTGTGCCAGTTTGCCAGCCTGAAGTTGCTGTTTCAGTGCCATCTGCCCTGCCTGTTTCAGTGCCATCTGCCCTGCCTGTTTCAGCGCCATCTGCCCTGCCTGTTTCAGTGCCATCCACTGCCCAGTCTGAGGTGTCCCTGCCCGCTGCCCAGCTCGACGACCCAGAGTTTGCTGCCCAGCTCGACGTCCCGGAGCCTGCTGCCCAGCTCGACGTCCCGGAGCCTGCTGCCCAGCTCGACGTCCCGGAGCCTGCTGCCCAGTTCGACGACCCGGAGCCTGCTGCCCAGCTCGACGACCCGGAGCCTGCTGCCCAGCTCGACGACCCGGAGCCTGCTGCCCAGCTCGACGACCCGGAGCCTGCTGCCCAGCTCGACGTCCCGGAGCCTGCTGCCCAGCTCGACGTCCCGGAGCCTGCTGCCCAGCTCGACGTCCCGGAGCCTGCTGCCCAGCTCGACGACCCGGAGCCTGCTGCCCAGCTCGACGACCCGGAGCCTGCTGCCCAGCTCGACGACCCGGAGCCTGCTGCCCAGCTCGACGACCCGGAGCCTGCTGCCCAGCTCGACGACCCGGAGTCTGCTGCCCAGCTTGATTTGCCCCTATCTGCATCCCAGCTTGATGTACTTTTTGCCCAACTTAAGATTTCTGTACCCGCTGCCCAGCTTGAGCTGCACTTTGCCCTGTTAAAAGTCATGGACTTTCATCCGGCCCAACCTGATGTGACTTTATCTGCTGCCCAGCTTGACACCACGGACTTTCCCCAGCAACATCTAATTGGAGCGTCCGGAGGCCGCTCCTTTGGGGGGGGGTACTGTCAGGGAAGGTTCCCCCTGCTGGTGTTACTGCTATGTTATCCTTGGGCTGCAGTACTGGCGTCCACCAGCGGGGCGTTCTTAGCAGTGTGGAGCACACAGCCCTTCCTGCGTTCAGGTGTGACCTGAATGCAATCAGCACGCCTCTATAAATACCCGGCGTGTGTAATCACTCCTCGCCCTGGTATCGTCATACCTCCTGGACCTGAGCTTGTATTTGACCCTGATCCCTGGACCTGATCCCTGGACCTGATCCCTGGACCTGATCCTGATCCTGATCCTTGATCCCTGCCTGGACTTGTCCTCCCTGTGTCCTGATTCCTGTCCCCATCCTCACCCATCTACTGACCTCCCATGTGTATGACCTTGGCTTGGCTCGTTTATGAATACGGTATTTCCCCTGATTGTATATGCTATTTTGTTGTGCACTGGTTGTCTTCATTTATTTGTTAATAAACACCTTTTTACTTCACTACTCACCTTGTTGGTTTCCTCTGTGCAGTCACACAGTTCTGATCTACTAGCATTCCTGACACACGCTCCTCAACCATACCTTTGATTAGAAGTTCCAAGTTAATAGAAACTCCCCTCTCAGATCACTCGATAGTCACTTTGATCACATTGCGATCTTCTGGAGTGAGAGGTCCCCCGCGTTGGCATTTGCAGGAGTCCCTTTTGAGTGACCCAATCCAGTGTTCCCTTCTGGAAGAGGCAATTAAGGATTATTTCCTTATTAATGCGACGAGTGAAGTCTCAGATGCCACAGTCTGGGCAGCACACAAGTCAGTTATTCGGGTAAACTCATTCGAATGAGTGCAAAACTCAGAGCGGAACACAGAGCGTACACATTGAAGCTTACTGAGGACTTTCGTTCTCTTGCTAAAGCACACAAGCGACATCCCACGGCCGATTCTCTGGAAAAATTGGACAGGGCCCGAGCACTACTTAACTTGAAACTGACGACAGACGCTGAAAGGCACCTTAGATGGACCGGGGCAAAATTTTATTCCCAGAGAGACAGGATTGGGTCTAAATTAGCGATAAAGCTGAGTCCTAAACAACGCGTTCTAACCTTCCCTAAAATTCGGGTGACCTCAGGGCACCTGACGCAGAATCCGACCAAGATCATGGACATGTTTTTACAGTTCTACTCGAATCTATACAAACCTTCCCAACCTCCCCGGGGCCCATTGACAAGCACATTTTTAGACGATCTCCCTCTGCCCACTCTGTCTACAGAGCATAGGAATCTATGGGGGTTCACCCCAGGGGAAATTCTGGACACCATTAAATCCCTTAAGATAGGTTCCTCGCCTGGTCCGGATGGTTTTTCCACTGGTTACTACAAAAAATTTGGACCCTGTCTGGCTCGGTTGTTCAACTCTCTCAGGGAGGGAAGTCCCTGGGATAGCGAACTGAATTCTGCATATATCTCAGTGATTCCCAAACCTGACAAGGATACTAGTGAGGTGGGTAATTACCACCCGATCTTGCTAATCAATAATGATATTAAAATTATGACCAACATCTTGGCCAATAGGGTCTCGGGCTTTATAGCTGCATACATTCATAAAGACCAGGTGGGCTTCATCCCTGGGAGACAGGGCCCAGACCAGATCCGACGGGCCATTGACATCATTTCACTTCTCAAGTCACAGTGGGATGGGGGTACCCCGCAAAAATTTTTTTTGCTCTCCATATACCTCCACAAGGCATTTGACTCAATAGACTGGGCTTACCTGTCTGATATCTTGGGGAGGTGGGGCTTCGGCCCATACTTCCTAAATCTGATCCGGGCGCTTTACTCGAACCCCACTGCGCAGGTATGCCTAATGGGCAGATACTCGGAATCTTTCACCATAGGGAGGGGTACCAGACAGGGTTGCCCGCTCTCCCCCCTCCTCTTCACGATGGCCATAGAAACACTGGCCATAGCGCTTAGATCTAACCCTGACTTTAGGGGAGTAACGTGTGGACAAGGGGAACATAAGTGCGTGCTGTACGCTCATGACCTTCTCTTTATTACCTCCCCTCTGACCTCTACTCCTATAATTCTTAAGACACTGCAGGCTTTTAGTGCAGTTTTGGGACTGAGAGTTAATGGCCCAGATTCAGGTACGACTTGCGCGGGAGCAAGTGTGATTTGCGCCGCGCAAGTATGGATTTGCTCCCAGGCAAATTTGCGGGTGACCCAGAAAGCAAGCTAAGCCTGAAATGTGCCATTTTTGCACGGAGGCAGTTTCTCTGCCCCGGCGCAATTAAGGGGCAATTTTGCTCAGGGAGCAACTTGCGCTCTCATGGTTTTCCCTCAGCAAATATGCAAATGAGGAACTGCCACTGATTCATAAACTTGCGCGTGTGAGGAGCATTTTGCTCCTAAAGCGCGCAAGCTGTTTAGCTGGGGCAAATTTGCACTTTATAAAAGCAGGGGCAAGTTAGCAACAGATGGCCACAGGTCAGCTGGAGAGAAACTACAGCACTCCTCACCGTGTGTAGGGACTACAAACAAAAAACAAAAAAAAAAAAACTTTGAGCATAAACTAAATATAGAAAAGCTCCTAATCTGAGCAAAAAAAAAAATATCCCCCCAAAAAAAAATATATAAGCATAATCAAAATAAATAGAAAAGGTTCATTATATGAGCAGCAAGGGATAGGTAAAAAATACAAAAATAAAAGGAAAATCATTTTTTTTTTTTTTGGACATCCTTGTGCCAAGGGTGCCCCGGCTCTGGCTCCTCAGTCTGCGTGGTTACGCCTGTGGTGGGGATGGAGCCTGGGCTGAGGATGGAGCCTGTGGTGGGGATCGAGCATGGGGTGGGGATGGAGGGGGGGAGGAGCATCAACCCCTACTTCCTCACTCCTGGCAGGTGGTGCCTGCATGCCCTCCATGGCGTTGGCCAGGCGGGTGAGCACGCTGTTGGTTTGGGCCAACATCCGCAGCTGCCGGGTGGTATTGGTCCTCTTCTGCTGCCGGGTTAATCTCCCCTCCTCCCGCACAGCAGCAGTGTTGGCCTCCACCGCACTTGCCAACCTGCTCACCTCCGCTGTTAGCAAAGCGATGGCGCCCTGCTGCTCAACCATGCAGGTGACCATGGCTCCACAGTTGGCACTGACTTCCTCCAAGCTCTCAGTATCTCGTATCCCCCGGTCAGCATGCAGGGTGAGGGCCTGCTGCAGAGAGGAGGAGGTGGATGCCAGGCTGTCCGCCACCCGCCTCAAGTCTCCCACCATGTCCCCTATATGGCGGGTCTGCCGGGCCTGCTCCTTCTGCAGACCTTCACGGAGGCTGGAGGGTACACCCCTCGTTTTACATAGAGCCTTTCTTGGAGGAGAGGCTGGGGCACGAACTGAGGGAGAAGAAGGGGAGTGGGCCACACTGGAGGGAGGGACACTGGAGGGGGGGACACTGGAGGGGGGACACTGGAGGGGCTTGCCCTGGAGGGGGATGACGTGATGGTCGGGGGGTGGTGGGGAGGTCAGGGATGGTGGGATCCTCCTGGAGGGACACAGATTCATCCAGGTTGAGGATAATGGACTCCTCCACCACTTCCTCCTCCCTAGATGGACTATGGGCGATATCCTCCTCCACCAACATGCCCAGGATCTGCAGGGGGCCTGACTGGACCCCATGATGTTCTGGGGATGGCGTGGGTCGCCCTACAGCCGACGATGGCCCAGCCTCATCATCAACATCTGTGGATGACACAAAAAAAATATGTTGCTGGAGCAACACACTTATCATATGTTCCCTTCTACCCCCTCCCATGATACACAGCAGATATGAGAAACAAAAACTTTTTACATCTTCCCTTCTACCCCCTCATATGTTCCCTTCTACCCCCTCCCATGATACACAGCAAATATGAGAAACAAAAACTTGTTACATGTTCCCTTCTACCCCCTCATATGTTCCCTTCTACCCCCTCCCATGATACACAGCAGATATGAGAAACAAAAAACTTACCAGTCCCCAACAGTGGAGTCATAGCCTGGCAGTCCCTCCACCTGCTCCAGCGCTAGACTCTGAGAGATGACCTCCTCCTCCGGATTGAGTCGCACAGAACAGGCTGGTCCTCCTCCGGTGCCCCTGCTATGCTTTCTGATTAAGACAATTTTGTCCCTGACTCGACGACGCATGTCAGTAAATTTTTTTTGGATGTCCTCCCAGGACCTCTCCTCAATGCCCAGGGCATTTATGTCCAATGTAATAGCCTCATATATTGCCCTCCTTTGGGCTACGGTGGTATTCTTCCGCTCTGAACCAAAAAGAACTGCAGTATGGCGCGTCAGTGCCGCAAGCAGTATATCCATCTCAGCGGAGACAAAATTTGCTTTTCTTTTTTTTTTTCTTATCAGGAGGTGCCATCTCAGAAAAAAGGGCAAAATTACCTTGCTCAGGGGGGGTGGAACAAGCAGGATGTAATTTTGCACAGGACCTGCGCAGGTCTGCCCCTATTTATTTGCTCAGTGCAAGCAGGTGGGCAAAATTTACCCTAAAAATAGGCGCAAACCACTGCTGAGTGGAAAAAAGATCATTTGCATAGGGCACACCCACTTTCACTTGCGCTGCCTTAGGCCCTGATTTTTGCCTTACAAAGGAGCAAGTTAGCAGACAAAAGGAATCCTGAATCAGGTGGCAATCTTTCCAATTTGCCCCAGCGCAGAGCAAATCAGCTGCTCTTCACAGGTGTAACTAAAGGGCAAATCTACCTGAATCTGGGCCAATATGTCTAAGTCGACAGCGTTGAACATTACGGTACCCCCGGACCTTCTCAATCAGCTCTCTAATAATTTTGAGTTCCATTGGGCCTCTGGTGCTATTCCATACCTAGGCATTAAACTGACGTCAGACGTCCATAGTCTTTTTAAAGCCAACTATCCCCCTATGATACTTAAATGTAGAGGCGATTTGGATGCATGGTCAAAGTGTGGTCTGTCCTGGTTAGGTAGGGTCCATGCAGTAAAAATTACCCTTCTCCCTTGTTTGTTATACTTATTCCGCTCCCTCCCAGTCCCGGTTAAGAAACATTTCCTCAGTACACTGCAATCACAAATAGTTTGCTTTGTGTGGGGTAATAAGGGGTATAGATGTCCCTCAGGAATTATTTTCCGCCTGAAATCGCAGGGCAGACTGGGTCTCCCAAACCTATGTGGTTATTACCAGGTGGCTCAACTTGCACAAATCTCAACGGCCTTTTTAAGGGGACCGAAACCTGACTGGCTCTGTATGGAAAGACAGGCTACCCCTTTGAATACCATTGATTACCTTCTCTGGTGTGACCCCAGGGTTAGGCCTGCAATATTGTCCCCCACTCTCTCGCACTCCTTAGACTTAAGCGCAAAGCTCTTTGGACTACATGCTCTGACATCCTCCCTTAGGCCTCTAGCACATTTGTTCCATAATGCAGCTTTTCCCCCCCGGGAATGAACATTGAGGCCTTTCGGTGGTGGACTGATAAGGGGCTCTACCGTACAGGCCACTTCCTCTCTCCGGCGGGCCCAATTTCCTCGTCCCATTGTAGAAAGAAACTGGAAATGCCCGATTGAGAGCTATTCAGATTTTCCCAAATATCCCATTTTATGCACTCTATTCGGACCAATAAAAAGGTACCCCTCACGATAACGCCCTATGAGCATTGGTTCTCTACTGCATAGGATCAGAGGGGAGGCATATCCTTGATCTACACAGCACTCGCATCTAAAGTGGACAAGCCAACCTATGCCCGGGCCTGGGAAAAAGACGTGGACGGCTTGTGGGATTCCGCGGTCTGGTTACGAGCTATACAGAGATCATATAAAGGTATCCTCAACATTTCTCTCATAGAGGCTAGTTTAAAAGTTTTGATTAGATGGTATTATGTTCCTTCCAGGTTGGCGAGGATATTTCCAGGGACCTCGCCAGTGTGCTTTAGGGGTTGCGAGCTGGAGGGTTCCATGCTCCACACTTGGTGGTCCTGCCCCCGTATTAGATCCTTCTGGCAAAAGTTTTTCCACACTATTAGCTCCTTAACCGGGGCAGTGTATTCCTGATTTACCCAAACACTCCCAGGCCTTATCGTTTTTTTATTCTCTTGGGAGCCAAAATGTCCATTGCCAAGGCCTGAAAGAAACCCAGGGTCCCCTTCCGGGGGTTCAGGAGGAAAGTATCCTGGATCATGATGCAAGAACAGATTGTAGCTAAACTCCATGACAAAACTGAGAAATTCATGGCAATTTGGGAACCCTGGGCCGCCTTATGTAACCTTTCTCTAATACCGGGAGTGCAGCTCGGAAACTTAACCGCTCGTGCTACTCCCTGACGGAGCTGGCACGCTTCTCTTCATTTGTCTACTTCACTTTTCTTCCCTGCTTCTTTCTGTCGCCTCCTTTGGCACCTCCACTGCAATTTATGTTACTAGGAATGACTTCCCTCTGTCACAACATACATGGCTGAGTTTAAGCAATTGAGTACTGCATTAGTATGTGAACCCTTATATTTAATAACTGATTGACCCTCTTTTGGCAGTTTGACGTTTCCTGTAGTTGTAGATCAGACATGCACAACGATCAGGAGTAATTCTTGACAATTCCTCTTAACTGTTTCAGTTCAGCAATATTCTTGGAATGTCTGGTGTGAATCGCTTTCTTGAGGTCATGCCACAGCATATCAATCGGGGTCAGGACTCTGACTGGGCCACTCCAGAAGGCGTATTTTCTTCTGTTTAAGCCATTCTGTTGTTGATTTACTTCTATGCTTTGGGTCGTTGTCCTGTTGCAACACCCATCTTCTGTTGAGCTTCAGCTGGTGGACAGATGGCCTTAGGTTCTCCTGCAAAATGTCTTAATAAACTTGGGAATTCATTTTTCCTTTGATGATAGCAATGCGTCCAGGCCCTGACACAGCAAAGCAGCCCCAAACCATGATGCCCCACCACCATACTTCACAGTTGGGATGAGGTTTTGATGTTGGTGTGCTGTGCCTCGTTTTCTCCACACATAGTTGATGCCCCAGTTGAAGTCCCTCTAGGACGAAACGTGCAGGGCTTGGTTTTTACCATTTTCTCATATTGCCCCTTTTATACTATGTGATCACTTTTTTTATGTAATTGTTGGTTTTATTCAAATAAAACCTACATTTTTTTGACCTGCACCATTGGGGCTGCGTTTTTCTTCTCTCTCCTCTGCATGTTGTTTGGAGCCTTCCATTTTATTCCATCATACCCCACACAGGGTTTAACACCATCCCTCCCATCCACTCTGCGAGTGGACATCTTGGGACAACCAAGACAGCTATCCGGGATATCGTATACCTATGGCCCTCTATGGAAGATCAATTCCATCTTTGATCCAGTTTGAGGAAGCCCAGCAGAGTATGCCCCGTGATCGCTCATGCCTCATAGATCTGCTGTCGCTGACAGGCAGATCCACGCTTTCTGGTAAGCACAATTACATCTCTATGTCAATGGTGATGAATGAATGAATGAATGAATGAAAAACTTATATAGCACGGCACATGCGAACTGAATCGCCTCTGGGCGCTTGATGTTTCGTGTCTCATGACATCAAAAGAGCAGAGTTTTAATCTGTCTTCTGAAAGTCAGGTGGTTTTCCTCCAACCGAATGCTGGTTGGTAAAGCGTTCCATAGTGATAATTTGTCTCTGAGGATCCACATGGTCATTTATCATCTATTCATCTCACCTGTTTTGGATGGACTTTTCAGTGTTTTATTATCACATCATTTGGTTTTGTTTCACTACAGCACCTTTTTTCAATTTTGAATTTTCACTGTGGTTGGACTTTATCATTGTCCCAGCACAGTGATCATCATCACTTTCCAAGAGGACTCACTGCCTTTATGGTTTACAGCACTGCATTTTTTCTCACATCACTACTCAATATTTGTCATATTGTAGTGCGGCTGCTTTAGTTTTAATTTGTTTTTGTTAGCGCAATATTTTTCCCCTTTTTAACAATTCTTATTGTAGGTCTGAGAGCTCTTTTGTTTGAGGCATCATTCACATCAGACAATGCTTCTTGTGAAAAGCAAACCTAGAACTGGTGTGTGTTTTATATAGGGCAGAGCAGCTGTAACCAACACCTCCCATCTCATCTCATTGATTGGAGTGAGGTGTCAGCCAACAGGAGTCCAATTAGCTCTTGGAGATGTCATTAGTCTAGGGGTTCATATACCTCTTCCACCTGCACTGTAAATGTTTACATGGTGTGTTCAATAAAAACATGGTAACATTTAATTGTCTGTGTGTCATTAGTTTAAGCAGACTGTGATTGTCTATTGTTGTGACTTAGATAAAGATCAGATCACATTTTATGACTAATTTGTGCAAAAATCCATATCATTCCAAAAGGGTTCACATATTTTTTATTGCAACTGTAAATCTAGTTTCCATTTCAGTATCGCTGGCGAGTGTTGTATTGGGGTATTGGGTTTCAGCAGGGAGTAAAGAAGTGAGATGCCTCTCTTTCGGGTAGGTTCTTCATGATAGAATTTAGACATGTGCGTTCCCGTTCGTAACAAATGGATTTTCGTATGAATTTGTTAGTATTCGTACATTCGGATCAATTTGAACAAACCCAAAAGCTGAAAGAACCAAAATACGAAAAATACGGAATTACGAATAAGCCAAATAACGAACAAGCGAAAATACGAAAGTACGATTGGACGATATTACTAAAATACGAAACACCAAAACAGCAAAAGAGCGAAAATGACATCTATAACGAATGATTTGCATTCCGTATTTTAAATCCTTTGTCTGTTCATATTTTAATTTGTATGTTTGCATTTTCATTTGTTTGTTTTTTAAATCCGCTTCTTTGTTCGTAAACTTGTGTACTCATATCGTTCTTTCGAATGGGCAGTGTAGTTAGTGAGTGATGTATCTTACTTAATATCGTAACCAATCAGCGAGTCACATTGGACAGTGTAAAGCCTCGTACACACGATCAGACTTTGTGTACAGGGCTTAAGAGAAATTCTATCATAATATGGATTAGCCACGCGTTGAAAATTTAACTAAAATACGAAATTGTGAATGACCACGCCACAATGTATTTACGAAAGTACAAAATTACGAATCCATTAAAAGGAAATTATTATCTAACAAAATTACAAATCTCGAATCAACGAAAATAAATTACGAATCATTCAGTATAAACGAAAATAAAACTGTTACAAAAATACGAACGTGTCCAAATAGGAAAACTTGCGTCTTACGAAATACGAACGGGTCCGAATAGGAAAACTTGCATCTTACGAAATTACGAATCTTTACGAACCTACGGAACGAGACGAAACAAAAAAAAATGTCTAATAGAATTCCCATAATTCTTTATTTAGAGTTACAGTGTTAGATTTAAAAGTGTGCAAGAGGTGTTGAATTAGGCAGCATTTTAAATCTATGCTTGACTACTTCCAGAATTTCCCACAAGGTGGAGTACCCAGCTTCTATCCATGGTTGAACCGATAGGTCTGGTATTAAGAATTCAAAGGATTGAAGCGGGATATCACACAGGGCTATATGTGTGAATTCTTGACATCTATCTAGAAGATCTTTCCGGGCCTTAAGCGAGACAGAGGTAGAAGGGTGATCTGTTATGTATAGTGCTTTATCGGTGGCCACTGCTATTAATAAGGCTTTGAGGTTAATATTTTGTACTAGATTATGTTCTAATAATAACCCATTGCTTTCTTGGGGACGGGTCAAACCATGCTTTGAGCTGATCTAGGAGAGTCGCTCTATAGTAATCTTTAATAACCGGGACTCCCATACCTCCTTTCGATCTTTGCTTTGTGAGGGTTGAGAAAGCTATTCTTGCTCTAGGTCCTTTCCATATAAAGGATCAAAGTGAGGTATCAAGTTTATTGAAGAGAAGAGCTGGTAAGGGTATTGGTACTGTCCTAAAGATATAGAGAATTTTTGGTAACACCATCATTTTAAAAGATGCTATCCTACCCATCCATAAGATTTCAAACTTACCCAGTTGTATAAGTTCGGTCTGAACCGATTGTAGTAGTTTTTTATAGTTGGCTTCGTAAAGGTGGTTAAATTTGGCAGTTACATAAATCCCTAGATATTGGATTATATTATTATCTCAGTTATAAGAAAATAGAGACTTAATTTTTGCCCAAATTTTATGATTGAGGTTGGTTGTGAGGACCTGACACTTAGATATGTTAATCTTATAGTAAGATATGGCACCAAGATGTATATGTAGAAATGTGTCTTTTGCGCTACTCAAGAGTAAATGGAAAGTAACTGAAGGCTATGAGCTAATTTGCAGCAAAATCTGGTAGTGTTCACCTTACACGTAAATGATATGAATATATAAAAGAGAAATACAAAAATACAGAAATACTTAAGAAATTCAACCCTCATCCAAACTACAATAAATATAGAAAGTGCAAGAGAAATAGCTCCTGGGAGCTAAATAAAGTGCAATAATGGTGAAAACTGGCACCTTTACATATGTGCCAGTAAATCAATGAATCAATAAATCAATAAATTAATGAAGGTCAACAAAAGATGGAAGACACTGATCTAGTGCAAACGTGCAAAAAATATATATGTGCAAAAATGCAATGTACAAAAATTATTATATAGGTGCAAATCGTGCAAAAATAGTTCAATATTGCAATCTTAGTAGATGGATGAATGTTCAGTTCAAAATAGTCCCATACAATGGACAAAATTTAGGAATCCAATTCTCAAATTTTTTAGGAGACTTTATCACAATATATGTCCCATCCGTAGTATATTCTCAATTGGAGTATTGAACCTTAGTGGGGATCCTACACCGGTCTCCCAGAATTCTGACCTCTCAATTATATATTAGGGCACATCAGCTTTCTCAACTCTCCTCTGCTATTGGTTACTGGCCTTCCTGTTGTGTAACATCCTCTACCTCTCACAGCAAAGGGAGATTAACATGTCTTTCATATTTGTCATAGTTACAGGATGAGAGGAGGAAGGGAAGTGTTCAAGGGGGATATGGGTGGAATGCTCTGCTGCGTTATACTCCATGTTAGATTCTTCCTCCTGCCTGTCTCCCTTAGCTTTGTTATATTTAGTGGGGCTGCGAGTGGTGGGACTATCATGAGGAGAGATGTCAGTATCCCCTGTGGCTGTGCAGTTGATGGTGGTACATACCGAAGATGAGCTGCTGGAGTCTAAAGAAATCTCTCTGTCCCCGGCCGTCTGCTCTCGTGTTCCGGTGCCAGCGCCATCTTGGTACACCTGGCCGTATGTGGAGGGATAATAATCTGTTAATTTCAGCGGGTTTTGGCACTGTGGACCCCGTCCTAAACCCTGAGTGCAGAGTCCTCCTGGGAAGCCATAGATGGTGGTAGGGATCACCTCTGTTGCAGTGGATGGTCGACTGTGGTAGCTTGGAACAGGAGCTCAGCTAGTAGGCAGCCATGTCTCATGCCGGTCAGACACGCCCACTCCACTAACAAGTTTTGAGGCTTTTCCTCTCCCAGCTGTTCATTTCCTGGAAATATTAAGCTATCTCTGCCAATGGCATTTGTGGGGGATGAGGCATTTCATAAGGGCCTTTTCAGATCATATTCTAAGCATGCATTGGATACAAAGAGGTGAGTCTTTAACAATTGCTTGACATGTACACACCACATAGTTGAGCGTGCATTTCAAATTTGATCATTATTTGTCAATAGCCTGTTGCAACTAATTCAGTACACATAGTAAAGGTCACATGCATTCTGTGTGAATACATTTGATGGCTTGACTGGTCTGCATCATGCACTAGCAGGAGTGGAGGCACAAACAAGGAAAGTTTTGAAGAATATTTTATGAGGTTCATTACCCTGCTTGTGGCATCTGGTGCCTGGCGGCCTGGTGTTCAGGAGAGATATTGGTCTATCATTTGCAGTTGATGTGGGATCTTTGTCTGGGATGAACTGGAAAGGCACATATTATTACTATTTATTTAATATTTATATCTCTTTTTTTTTTTTTCTTCACATAAAAAAAAAAATAGACACAATGGCCATTAGTGGCCTCTTTGAAAGTAGGATGGTGGGTATTTCCTTTTTTTTCTTTTTTCTTTATTTCTCTCCTTCTCCCCTTCTTTTTTCTCTTTGTCTATTTTCTCTTGGGGTATAGAAGGACACGGTAGGAGAACGCACGATACAAACAGAAGGAATGGAGTGTGTAGGGACAGAGCAGACATACCCACCATAGCTAGGGGTGATGTGGAGGAGGGGAGGTGAATTCTATTTTTTTTTATTTTTATACTTTTTATTTTTTTTGTTTGTTCTAGGGGGGGTAGAATAATTGATACGTTTTTGAGAAGACAATTCAGTCTAGTCTTTTCCTATAATGCTCATTTGTGTCTAGTATGTAAATGAATGATGGAACATAAGAATGTACAATGTTGTATGGAATGTTGTTAAAAATAATAAAACATTTTGATTATAAAAAAAAAATAAACTGGAAAGGCACATGCAGCCTGCAGGGATTTCCGAGATCCCAAAGAGGAAACAGAGGGCCTAGAAGCTTCAACAGGAGGCAATTTGTAAGTGGCACGCACCATCTCTGCATAATATTGCACCTGTATCTTTAGTGACTGAGAGGTAGCAGGAATCCTCTCATACTCTGATTCCTCAGACTGTACATGATCCTCATCTCCAGAGAGGGATTTTTCACCCTCAGGAGGCTCATCTGATGAGAGAGCCAGAGCAGATGAAGGGGACCTACCCCGTTTTCTGCGACTTTTTAAGGAGGTTGCGATTATAGTAGCAATTCTTCCTTCTAAGCCATCCAAAGCAATTTTTAAAGCGTCCTCAGTGACGTATACAGGAGCTACCATAGGAGAAGCTGAAAAAACAGACAGGGGCTCATCCTGTGAGACTGCTATCAGGCTGACAGAGGGGGATGGTAAACTGCAGGCAAGCTCAGAATCCTTAGCCGTACACTGGGATTGTCTAGTGCCTCTCTTACTAGCCCTTGAACCTCTTCTCAGGGACATAGTCCTTACTGCAAAGCAAAGGTACTATCCACAAATATAAATGCAATCACTGTTGTGCTATAGTCTTGCACAAAATATCAGCTCACTGCACAACCTGATGCCGAGTAGGAGTTTTAGGCTTGCCTGGTTCAATCCACAGGGATGCTTACAGCCCACAGCTCTGTGTCCATGACGCTTACAGAAGGTTCTGGCGTGCTGGGCTTTTTAAACCAGCCTCTTGGCGCCTGCACACAGGTGTTCTGTGTTTGCGCAGGGCACTAGCAACCATGGCTCCCCCCCTTTTCATGTCTCACTAAGACAGCTAAAAGCGCGCTCCCGGTGCATGCATGCACCGCTGTCATGGCGACGCCCAGGAGAACAAGGAAAGGGGATGAGATTACTGGGGGCATCATTGTGGAGCCCTGTATGTGTTTTTGTGGCAGAGCCTGCAGCGGAAGAAGGTGAGTGGTGTTTTAAATTTTACTGACTTCACTGAGCTTGTTCCTGGATGGCTTATGTAAGAATACACCAGGTATGCACTTATTCCCTCCAGTGGGGAAAACCAGGGAATACATCCTACTCACGGAAAATAATACAAAATCAATTATCTTCTTCTTACCTTATTCACACCGCAGGAAAAGCTACTAAAAGTAGTTCCAGTTTTCACCCATAACGGCGGGCAAGTGGTGCCAACCATCAGGTTTATCAAGGGTTCCGTTAGAGAAAACCTCATACCTGGACCTGTAGAAGACTCTGCCAGAAACTTTTCGTGCCACAGATGTATTAGTACACCAAAGTCTGTATTCCAGAGCCAAGACCTCCGCAGAGAGACATTACAGGCAAACTTTGTTTCCTCTTTACACGAGGCCCGGATACCAACCATCTTAGGCTTTTGATATCGGCCCGAAGTATGGATCCGGTTATAGCTTCTAGGTCTCCGCAGCCAGACCATCAAAAGAGCATTTTTCTTCTTAGTTGAACGTGACCAACCACCTTAAACACTGGCGAAAAAACTGAGGTACTCTCCATTTGGGAGGGGTTATGTAGAGAAACTCAATTTTAATTGGGTTTGCCCGTGTCCAATCACCTGTGGTGACTACATAACCTATTAAGTAATTAAGGCTCTGTGTCCCATGATGTATGATCAAGAAATTCTTATTAGGTCTATAAATCCGACAACATTTGCATGTACTGACCCCACAGTGAAATGATCCTGGATAGGAGAGCCAGGTTTTGTTGGTGACATGGGAGTTGACATGAATAGGTACCAAAATTTAGTGCAAAGTGGGGGCCCTATGGCTACTGAAACCAATACCTTTGGATAAGAGGTTATACAATGCCTTATCGGTATTGTAATGTTTGGGGGACCAGCTTGATCGCAGGACACAGGCTTCTTAAATCAAAACTGAGGTTTATTAAACTTAAATGGCTTCCAGCAGCAAAAACAAAAGAAATAACAGTCTCACCGACTTGTACAGCTCAGAACTGCTATCGCAGTTAAATAGTCCTTCCAGGTAAGTCCTTCAGTAGCAGGTTTTTAGGCAGGACACTGCCAAGTCCTTTCACAGCTTTTCACAGCTTTTCATAGCTTCCACAGCTTTCCTTGTCCACCATTCACCATGCATTGGACTCTCCTACACTCCTTCACTCTCGCCTGCACTTCCTGTCTGCTTTAAACTACTTCCTTGGACAGGTGCATTAACCCTTTCCGTTCCCTTAAAGGCACCACAGTCCAAACAGAGGGGAAATATAACATCCTTCCAGGACCCAGCCATGGCATCCTGTACATATCCCCCCCCTGTGCCCCAACGCCAAGGAGGTGGAGGCAACAGTGGAGCTCAAACAATGGACTCGGGAGAGGGCATCTGCATTTTGATGCAGTCTCCCGGGCCTATGCTCCACTATAAACTTAAACTCTTGGAGCGCCAGGAACCACCTGGTAATCCTGGCATTAGTCCCTTTACCTTGCCTCAGCCACGTTAAAGGGGCATGATCAGAAATTAACCTAAATTTCCTCCCCAAGAGGTAATATCTGAGGGACTCCAGAGCCCACTTAATGGCCAGACACTCTCTTTCAATAATAGCGTAGTTTTTCTCCGCTGGTGTCAACTTCCTACTGAGGAAGACTACTGGGTGCTCCTCACCATGAATAACCTGTGATAATACAGCTCCCAATCCTACATCGGAAGCATCAGTTTGGACAATGAACTCTTCAGAAAAATTGGGCGCTATCAAGACAGGGTGTTGGCACAGTGCTGACTTAAGCTCCAAAAAAGCCTTCTCAGCGTCTGCATTCCACTCCACCATGACCGATTTCCGGCCCTTAGTCAGATCGGTCAATGGAGCCGCCAATGTGGCAAAGTTGGGTACGAACCTCCTGTAGTATCCCACCATGCCCAGGAATGCACGTACCTGCTTTTTTGTGAGGGGGCGGGGCCAACTCTTTATAGCGTCTACCTTGC
Source organism: Rana temporaria (assembly GCF_905171775.1). Taxonomy (NCBI): domain Eukaryota; kingdom Metazoa; phylum Chordata; class Amphibia; order Anura; family Ranidae; genus Rana; species Rana temporaria. The sequence goes on from NC_053493.1 coordinate 229,055,972, forward strand.
TGACTTGAGGTTTCACCACCCCTCTACCCACGATATAGCCCAGGTATTTCACCTCCTCCATTCCCAAAGCACATTTTTCAGGGTTTATTGTAAACCCCTCCTTCCAGAGAGAGTCCAGTACTGCCTGGACTTTGGGCAAGTGTGACTCCCAGTCTCTGCTAAAAACGACTATGTCGTCCAAGTACACTGAGGCATACTCCCGATGAGGTCGTAAAATCCTATCCATTGCTCGCTGGAACGTGGCTGGAGCAGTTTGCAGTCCAAAAGGCATTCGTCTGTACTGAAAACTCCCCTCTGGGGTAGAAAAAGCAGTTTTCTCTTTAGCAGCCTTAGTTAATGGGATTTGCCAATACCCCTTGGTAAGGTCTAATGTTGTGATATACCTGGCTGGACCTAGTCTCTCGATAAGTTCATCTACCCGGGGCATGGGGTAGGCATCAAACCGTGAAACCTCATTAAGTTTCCGGAAATCATTGCAGAATCGCAGAGTCCCGTTGGGCTTTGGTACCAACACAATCGGGCTCGACCACTCACTCTGCGACTCCTCAATGATCTCCAGGTATAGCATCTTATTTACTTCCTCTGAAACGGCCTTCCTTTGAGCCTCTGGGATGCGGTAGGGCCTGACAAAAACTTTGACTCCAGGTTCCGTGATAATATCATGCTTTATGATACTAGTTAGCCCCGGCAAGTCTGAAAACTTCTCTTTATTTCTCTGCAAGAACTCCTTTGCCTGCTGACTTTGGTATTTAGATAGGGTATTTGCTACTTGGACACTCTCCACCCCAACCTGAGGCTCAAGTCTTGCACTAGCCAGGGAGGTCACCGGTTCCCTGTCTGTCCAGGGCTTTAACAAGTTTACATGATATATCTGATACGGTTTCCTCTTGCCTGGCTGGTGGACTCTATAATTGACCTCTCCCACTTTTTCCACAACCTCAAAGGGTCCTTGCCACCTGGCTAAGAACTTACTTTCCACAGTGGGAATTAGCACCGCTACTCGATCCCCCACTTGGAAGTGCCTTATTTTAGCAGCCCTGTTATAGACCCGTCGTTGAGCCTCCTGGGCCTTTTGCAAATGCTCTTTGACTAGCGGCATCACGGTTTGGATCCTTTCCTGCATTTGGGAGACATATTCCAGGACACTCTTATGCTGAACAGGTTCACTTTCCCACTCCTCTTTAACCACGTCAAGAAGTCCGCGAGGTCTCCGCCCATATACCAACTCAAAGGGCGAAAACCCCGTGGAGGCCTGGGGCACTTCCCGGATAGCAAACAGGAGAGCTGGTAACAGGCAGTCCCAATCTTTCCCATCCCTTTGTACCACTTTCTTGAGCATAGACTTAAGGGTCTTATTAAAGCGTTCCACCAACCCGTCCGTTTGGGGATGGTAGACCGATGTGCGTAGCTGTTTAATCCGGAACAGCTTGCACACATCGGCCATAACCCTTGACATAAACGGGGTACCCTGGTCTGTGAGTATTTCCTTGGGAAAACCAGTCCGTGTAAACATCTGGAATAATTCCCGGGCAATGGCCTTTGAGGAGGTATTCCGCAGGGGTAGCGCCTCAGGATACCGGGTGGCATAGTCAAGAATCACCAATATGTAGGAGTGACCTCGAGCTGACTTTACCAAGGGACCCACTATATCCATGGCTATCCTCTCGAATGGGACCTCAATTATGGGCAGAGGGACCAAAGGGCTCCGAAAATGAGTCACCGGCGCGGTCAACTGACAGGTGGGACAAGAGGTACAGTATCTCTTTACCTCTGCTTTCAGACCTGGCCAGTAAAACCGGTCGGTGATCCGTGCCTCCGTTTTTTCAACTCCCAGGTGTCCCCCAAACACATCGTCATGGGCCAGGTCCAGAACCTTTCGTCTATATTGTTGGGGTACCAACAATTGCTCTACCACATTTTCTCTCTCCTTGGTAACCCGATACAGCAATTCATTATATATTGCAAAGTGTGGCCACCTCTCATTCGCACCTGGCTCTTGGGGAACCCCATTTACTACTACAACTTGTTCCCGTGCATGGGCCAAAGTGGGGTCCTGCATCTGAGCAGTCCCAAATGCCCCCTGGGGAACACCCAAATCCAGCAGCGCAGGGGTAGAGGCCACTTCCTCATCCTCTTCCCCCAGCATTACCTGAAGTGGGAAAGGCTCCTCCCCCTTAGTGTTTTGGTAGGTCTGTGGACCACATATCTTGACATCCTCAATAGTATCAACACTACTTTCATCACCATTAACCCAATCATTAGCATTTTCCTCATCTGGGTCCACATTAACGTTTGGCAGTTCAGGGTTATCCCTCTCAGCAGCAGGAACAGGGGGGCTAGTTTCTCCCCAGTCTCTGAACTGTTCTCCTTGTTCCCACAGTTTTGTAAACAATGGACAGTCTCGTCCTATTATAACATCATGCACCAAGTTCTTTACCACCCCCACCTCTTGAGTAACAGTGCCACATGCTGAGGAGATAGACAACATGATGAGCGGGTACTCTCTAGTGTCCCTGTGAATGCATACCACCCGTAAAGTTTTTCTTACCGGACCGATCTTCCCAATCACTCTAGGATGAACCAGGGTTACCATGCTTCCAGAGTCCAACAAAGCCCGGGCAGGGAGGTGGTTCACTTGGACTTCACACTCAAACTTTTCCTCATCCAGGTCGAGGTGTGTGGTGCACACTTTATGGGCACAAAAAGACCCCCTCCGAAGAACCCCGCATTCCATGGGCTCCTCTTGCAGTGGGCAGTGTGTCCGGGTATGACCCCAGGAATGACATCGCCAACATTGTACATCCCCTCCTCTCCGAACAGGAACAGAACGCTGAGGAGGTACCGGGAGTGACTCTTGGCCTTCCAGGGTGTTTGTCCCAGGGCTCCTTGGAACATCCTTTCGAAGGGCAGCAGTTGGTCGAACAGGCCGTGACAGACTAGGCCCTATGCGCTTGGTAGGTCCGAGCAGGTCCTCCACCACTGTATATCGTTCCACCATCTCAACAAGGAGGTTTGCGGTTTTGGGGTCTCCATGGCTGACCCACCGTTGAAGGTCATCTGGAAGGGACCTCAGGTATCGGTCCAGCACGACCCGCTCCACGATTTGGGGGCCGGACAACACCTCAGGCTGCAGCCATTTTTTTACTAGTTGCACCAGGTCATGCATTTGAGACCGGGGTGGCCGATCTGGACGATATTTCCATTGGTGTACACGTTGGTCCCAAACGGCCGTAGTCACCCCCAGACGAGCCAGAATTTCTGCCTTTAGCTTTTGATAGTCTTTAGCATCATCTGGTGGCAGGTCAAAGTAGGCTTTTTGAGGATCTCCAGTGAGAAAAGGAGCAATGAGGCCGGCCCACTGGTCCTGAGACCATCCTTCTCTCTCCGCTGTCCTCTCAAACGTAGCAAGAAATGCCTCGACATCATCGCTTAGGGACAATTTCTGTAAAAACTGGCTTGCCCTCACAGTCACCTGGTTGCCAGGGGCAACAGCCGCTGGCTCCTGAACCTGAGACAGCCGCTGCACCGCTTCCTTTAAGGCAGTAACCTGAGCCTGCATAACCCCTTGCTGGGCTGCTTGCTGGGCTGCTAACTGGGCCACCAACAGGCGAGTATTTTCTTGCTGCAGAGCCAGCGCCTCTTTGTGGTGTTGATTAGCTTCCTCATGGCGAGTCTGCGCTTGCATGTTAGCCAAGGTCAGCTGTTTAATTAGCTCCTCCATTGCTTCAGCTTTCAACGTTTGTGCAGCTTTAACCCAGGACATAAATCCAATGTACTGTCCCTTTAAATGTCAGTTCAACATAAAGTCCAATGCAAAAAGAAAAAAACTTCTTATGCCTGTTATTCAGTCCTGCCCGCATTCGAGCACCAGTGTAATGTTTGGGGGACCAGCTTGATCGCAGGACACAGGCTTCTTAAATCAAAACTGAGGTTTATTAAACTTAAATGGCTTCCAGCAGCAAAAACAAAAGAAATAACAGTCTCACCGACTTGTACAGCTCAGAACTGCTATCGCAGTTAAATAGTCCTTCCAGGTAAGTCCTTCAGTAGCAGGTTTTTAGGCAGGACACTGCCAAGTCCTTTCACAGCTTTTCACAGCTTTTCATAGCTTCCACAGCTTTCCTTGTCCACCATTCACCATGCATTGGACTCTCCTACACTCCTTCACTCTCACCTGCACTTCCTGTCTGCTTTAAACTACTTCCTTGGACAGGTGCATTAACCCTTTCCGTTCCCTTAAAGGCACCACAGTCCAAACAGAGGGGAAATATAACGTCCTTCCAGGACCCAGCCATGGCGTCCTGTACAGTATACAAAGTGGGTATGTTCTTTTTTTATTAAACTCACTATTTTATTATACTTTAAAGAATAGGTTGTAACAAAATTTAACCTCACATCTTTTCTATATTTGGCCCTAGACCTAGATTTAACATAATGAGTACTGGAGAGTAGATCCTCCCATTGTTTATGACAAGCACCATTAAGTGCCCTATCTATACTTCATTGATGGTAACCCTGATTGAAGAGTCTATCTCTAAAAACCTCACACTCCCAGGAAAAAGAAATGTCAGAAGAGCAGTTTCTCTTTGCACAAATTAACTCCCCTACAGGGATGGCATTTATCGTATGAGTAGGGTGTCAACTGATGACTATAAGGGGGCATTACCCGCACACGACTTCCTAAAAGTAGTTGTTGAGACTTTAGAAGTTTCAGAGTCACCTTGTAATGTGATGTCAATGTAATTGATATAAAAAGGGTCTAGCAAAAAAAAAAGACTTAATCTTGTAAACAACAAGTTTGAAAAATAGGCACGGTCCTCCAGATTTGAGGCATTCTCTGCTTCCTCTCTGGAGTCCTGGTGTGGCCTCGATTTCGCCAGGCTCCTAGTGGAGGGGGTAGATACCACTGAGTATAATGTGCTATGGAATCCCTGCAGAGAGTGCCCCAAAGCTTGCTGGCTGCTCTGCCTGCATCTGCTCCGAGCGGCGGCCGCTGCCATTCTGTTGTAGCCCATTCAAAACTGTGGGGAAGAAACCCAACAGTTTACAGGTTTGAGGAGCAGTCTCTTTCCTGTGGCAGAGCATACCTTTTAAGTCCTCTGTGCACTGTGAACCGGAATGGTCTAGATCAGCGTGGAAGCTCCCGTAGGCTGTAATATCCCTGGTGGTGCTGCAGAGCTTCTATTCAGGTAACCCCGAATCTGATTTCTTTCTTTGTAGAGGTAAGTAAAACCTTAGACAAAGGAAAGGCTGTGGACATTGTATACTTAAATTTTGCAAAAGCGTTTGACACAGTTCCCCACACACAGCTAATGTGTAGGGTAAGGTAAGGGGTCTACAAGCCTGGAAAAATGTGTTTGTAAATGGAAAGAAAACTGTCTCAAAGATCGTATTCAGAGAGTAGTGGTTAATGATTCATAGTCTGAATGTTCTATGGTTATTAGTGATGTACCCCAAGGTTGAGTGTTGGGGCCCTTACTTATTAAAATATTTATAAATTATATTGTTTCTGGGATTAAAAGTACAGATGACACCAAGCTATACAGAGTGGAATAACGTCCTTACAGGATCAAAGGAATGGGGAAAAGGGAAGAGCACTCGCATTGCCACATCTGTAATTTTAGAAGACAAAAAAGGGCAACTACTCAGAAAACTGTAGTTGATGGTCGGACTTTAGAGGCAAGACGGGAATATCAAAAAGTATAAATGTTATTACAAAAAATAAAGAATTTACAAAACAGATCAATAATAAACCATGTGGGATATATGATATGGAAAATATCCTCTGTGCATCTTCTATGTGTTTCGCTGTTGGGCTTCCTCAGGACGAGCAGAAGACAATAATAGTAGAGAAATACATTTCATTATCTGAAATGAAACATATTATATTAACATATTCACAACACAAGAATTTTTAATGGTTTTAAAATACAAATTAATATAAAGATAAAATATGCGTAAAAATTCTCTCGCACCAAAATAAGTAGCAGCCATCCAATGTTACCTTAGGATAATCCGGATCATATATGTATATGTCAAGAAAATCAGAAAAAGGAATTCCTTATGTAGTAAGAAAGGGCCAGAAATATCTCCAAAAACTCTAATGGACAAACAGAATTACAACAATAAATCATAAGAAGGGAAATTGATATTACAAAAAGGGTAAGATAAAGGGTAAATATATGAACAATATAACATACCCCAAAAAGGCTCCCTCTACCTATAGTGTCAGTTGTGGGGGTGCACCATAAGTTCAGTAAACCAGTTCTATAAATAAACAGAGCAATAAATGTATGCAAAAACTAGTTTAGGTGGACATGCAACCAAAAATGGGTAAGAAATAATAAATGGTAAATAAATACCTAATGGTTTAAAGCTATATTGACATTAATTCCGGGGCAATCCAGAGAGGGAATAATGAAGACACATGGGTATCCAATATAACTAGGTACATCAAACCGGGATCCCAGTACTTGCTTACTATAAGCCCTCAAAGATGAAACAGCCAGAGCAATCTGAAGGACAGCAAACACCCAGAGAAGTATAAATACATGGCTGGTCAAGCCTACAGCAACCCATGATCGTGCAGGTACATATCAATTTAAATAGAAAAAATAGAGAGAGAATGTATAAGGAAGGTACTGGGGGTACTTACATTATAAAATATCTGACGCCGTATGCCCTGGGGAATAGCCTGTGCTATACACAGAGCTACACGCTGGGGCTGAGTTTAAATAGGCCACAATGTGGGCGTGTGGCAGTGACGTCTAACGTAGTGACGTCATAGGAATGGTTTTGTTACATAGACGACATACTGCTACTGTGGACAGGACAACTTGAGACCTTGCATGTGTTTATGCAATCGCTCAGTCAGAATAATTACAATCTTAAATTCACTATGAGCTTTAGCCAAGTTATGCAATTTATTGCCTTCCTTGACATATAAATCTTTATTACAACGAAAGGCTTAATTAATACAACATTGTACCGTAAACCGACAGCAGGGAATACTATTCTTCTTCCTGCCAGTGCCCACCCCCACTCGCTTGTCCACAGCATACCATTTGGTCAGTATTTATGTCTCAGACCATCCATGCCACCTATCAGTGCCCATCCATGCCCATCCGTGCCACCTATCACTGCCCATCCATGCCACCTATCTGTGCCCATCCGTGTCGCCTATCTGTACCCATCCGTGCTACCTATCTGTGCCCATCCATGCCGCCTATCTGTGCCCATCCGTGCCGCCTATCTGTGCCAATCCGTGCCGCCTATCTGTGCCAATCCGTGCCGCCTATCTGTGCCAATCCGTGCCGCCTATCAGTGCCCATCCATGCAGCCTATCAGTGCCACTTATCAGTGCCACCTATCAGTGCCCCATCAGTGCTGCATATTAGTGCCCATCAATTCCACCTCATCAGTGCCACCTCATCGGTGCCCATCAGTGCCGCCTTATGAGTCCCCATCAGTGCAGCCCCATCAGTGCCCATCAGTGAAGGAGAAAACATACTTATTTACAAAGTTTTGTAACGGAAACAACAAAAAAGCATTAGTTTTTCAAAATTGTCGGTCTTTTTTTTCCAGAAAATAAAAATCCCAGAGGTGATCAAATACCACCAAAAGAAAGCTTTAATTGTGGGAACAAAATGATACAAATTTAGTTTGGGTACAGTGCAGCACGACCACGCAATTGTCATTCAAAGTGCAACAGCGCTGGAAGCTGAAAATTGGTCTGGGCAGGAAGGTGTATAAGTGCCCTGTATGAAAGTGGTTAATAATGGCATGCAATGCCAAGCAACTGTTTCCAAAGCAAGCAAAATTCTTTCTTGTATTAGGAGAGGCATAGACTACAGAGAGAGAGAGAGAGAGAGAGAACATTGTGCCCCCGTACAAATCATTAGTAAGGGCCAGTTCACACCACATGCAGTCCAGTGGGTTTTTTCTGCATCAAAAATGCATGGAAAGTAGTGGGCCTAAAAGCAGTCATATGACCTTCATATGCTGACATAAAATACCTCAAATAAGGGCCATTTATCTAAACTAAAGTGCTGGAAACAGATTTTCATTAGGCCTTTGGCAATCTCTGTACCTTGGAGGGACTACCAGGTTTAGATAAGAATTGCTGTGCAACCTTTCTTCCCTACACAATCTATGAAAATAAATATATTTTATCATGTAGAATATCTGCTTTTTTATCTCTATTTATGTTTATGTATAGACTCAGCTTACTGGTTTATATTGTTTTAGAACAAATTTACTAGTTCTAGGATATTTATTTTAATAGGACTATCACTGTCATGCATTAACTGTTATATTTTTTTGCAGCTCATTTAACTGGAAACAACACAGAATTCATAATGTTCTGTGCACTTTTAGTTGCCCCAATTAGCAATCTCCGGTGATCCAGAAGCACAAGCCAACATTCCTTGTGCATGTACACTTTGCTTTGTATTTTATTTGGAAAATTAATGCTTGCAAAAATGTTACCATTTAGCATAATGCACACAGCTAATAATAAAAAATAAATAAAAAAAGTTATTTTTGATATGTTTTATTTTCTTTCTTGTAAAATATCTTATACTGTAATGTTTAAATCATAACAAGCCAAATTAACTTTATACAGTACAACCTTGGATTACAAACATAATTCTTTCCGGAAACATGCTTTTAATCCAAAGTACTTGTATATCAAAGTGAATTTCCCCATAATAAATAATGGAAACTCAGATGATTTGTTCCACAACCATTTATTCATAAGTCCTCCAGTTTATGGTCCAAAAAGATTATAGCAATGTAATAGGTTGTGTAACCATAAAATGTCCATTCACAAATGGCAGCCTCAACAAGGGGATTAGAAGAAAAATCCAGCAGGAGCTACAGAGTAGGGATGAGCCGAACACTGACCCACCCCCGGTCGGTTAGCACCAGAACGTGCGAACAGACCAAAAGTTTGTGTGAACTTTAGAACCCCATTAAAGTCTATGGGACTTGAAAGTTTGAAATCTAAAGTGCTAATTTTAAAGGCTAATATGCAAGTTATTGTCCTAAAAAGTGTTTGGGGACCTGGGTCCTGCCCCAGGGGACATGTATCAATGCAAAAAAAAGTTTTAAAAACTGCAGTGATTTTAATAATGCTTAAAGTGAAACAATAAAAGTGAAATATTCCTTAAAATTTTGTAGCGGGGGGGTGGGGTGTATATTATGCCTTTTCACATTTGCTGCAAACACCCCAAATTGTTCGCTGTTCGCCGAATAGGCAAACAGGCAATGTTTGAGTCGAACATGAGTTTGACTCAAACTCAAAACTCATCCCTACTACAGAGTATAAAAGAGAAGAGAAGCTCCTGTAAATTTAGCAATATGGTTACATTTACTGAAGGTACGACATTTAGCAACTAACATGGTTGATGATTAAATAAGGCACATCTAAGAATACAAGGATCCGGGGCAAAGCTGTCCACATAGACCGTCCTCCACACCGCTGGCTCTTACTGCTATTAGTCTGAAATCGTGACCAGGAAAACTACTTTGCTGTAGAACAATTTGAAAGTGAGGCTTGTAGCGCTCATAGAGCACAGCATAGAAGAGATGGCGTTGATAGCGGTCCGGAGGATGGCCTATGTGGACAGCTTTACCCCAGATGCCTGCATACTTAGATGTGCTTGTTTTAATAATTAACCATGTAATTTCCTAAATGTTGTACCTTCATTAAATGTAACCATATTGCTAGACTTAAGCCTCGTACACACGACCGTGCCGTATGTTTTTCATTGAGAAAACTGTCATGGATCTCGACGAGAAAAAAAGAGAACATGCTCTCTTTTTTTTCGTTGGGAGTCTCAATTTTGTGGTTCTCGTCGGGCGTATGCTTAAAAACCCGTGCATGCTCAGAATAAAGTATATGACGGGAGCGCATCTTCGGTAAAAGTAGCGTTCGTAATGGAGATAGCACATTCGTCATGCTGTAACAGACTGAAAAGTGCAAATCGTCTCTCACCAAACTTTTACTTAACACGTGGTAACATGAGATTAGCAAAAGCAGCCCCAAGGGTGGCGCCAGTGGAATCGAACTTCCCCTTTATAGTGCTGTCGTACGTGTTGTACGTCACCGTGTTTGAGAACAACAAGATTTTGTCTCGTCAGTGTGTATGCAAGGAAAGCTTGACAAGAACCTCGTCGAGGAAAACAATGTTTCTTTCACAACGAGATTCTTGGTCGTGTGTACAAGACATTAATGGTGTCTATGTTTTGTTTTATACTCAGTTGTGACATGAGGCTACTTGTATATCAAGACATTGCTTGTATATTAAGTCAAAATGTATTAAAAAAATGTAGCTTGTCTTGCAAAACGCTCTCAAACCAAGTCACTCTCAAACCAAGGTTTTACTGTATTTGCATGTAGGTTAACTGATATTTAAATAGCCGTTAAACATATTTTTATTGTACATGTGCCTATGTAGTATTGATACTCTAAAGCTGCGTGATAATCATTACATTGTCAGAACAATTTATGATACTCACCAATGGTAAAAGAGAGGCACACAAAAGAAACGTTTGCTTGTCATCTAAGGTGAATGGTCAAGTTTAAAAAAACATCCCTGTGTGGTAATAAGCACTGCTAATTGCCAAACACATTCATTATCATCTCCTAGGAAATTGTGGAAACAGCTTGCTTTATGGAAAGACAAAAGCAATCTTCTCTGTGCTGGTGTCAGGCATAACATGACGACATTAGGAGGAAAATGACAAAGCACCTAAAAGGAAGATGAAGAGGTAGAAAGAGCAACATTTATAGGTGACCACAGCAACAGCAGCTCATAAACACAATAGAGGCAATAGAGTAGTGGATCAGCAATAGGGGTGATAAAAGTTAAAATTGGCACTACTGTTTCTGTTAAAAAAAATATGGCAATACTGTATATTTATTGGTTTCAGGAATATATGACTGATATTATACATTTTTACAACTTTAATGCAATTAAATGTCAGTCTTGTGCATCTTTTGGTGATGATGTTACTTGCAGCACTAAACACTCAGTTTGGGTTCATGGTTCACTATGCAGACTTGATTACATGAGTTAATTGATTATCACATTTAGATGACAGTAGAGAACTTTTTTTCATGCCCTTTAGCTGCTGCATTTGCTTTGTTGCAATACAGTAGAGATGAGCTTTATGTTTGGGTCGAACATGAGTTCGACTCGAACATTGGCTGTTAGCCCGTTCAGCGTACAGCCAACAATTTGGGGTGTTTGCGGCAAATTCGAAAAGCCACGGAACACCCTTTAAAAATATATGGGAGAAATCAAACGTGTTAATTTTAAAGGTTAATATGCAAGTTATTGTCATAAAAAGTGTTTGGGGACCCGTGGTCCTGCCCCAGGGGACATGTATCAATGCAAAAATAAAGTTTTAAAAGGGGCAGTTTTTTCGGGAGCAGTGATTTTAATCATGCTGAAAGTGAAACAATAAAAGTGAATATATTCCTTTACATTTCATACCTGGGGGGTGTCTAAAGTATGCATGTAAAGTAGCGCACATTTCCCATGTTTAGAATTGTCCCTGCACAAAGTGTCATTCCTGAAGGAAAAAAAGTAATTTAAAACTACTCGTGGCTATTCATGAATTGTTGGTCCCGGCAATACAGAGAAAACTTATTGAAAAAATGACAGGGGTCCCCCCCAGTTCATTACCAGGCCCTTTGTGTCCGGTATGAATATTAAGGGGAACCCCTGCCATTTTTTTCAACGATTTTTATCTGTATTGCCGGGACCCCACAATTCATTAATAGTGCAAGTAGTTTTAAATTACTTTTTTTCCTTTAAAAATGACATTTTGTTCAGGGAACCAAAATAAAAAATAAAAAAATGTGTGGGGATCCCCCCAAATTCCATATCAGGCCGTTCTTGTCTGGTATGGATATTAAGGGGAACACCACATATTTTTTTTTAAATACATGACGTGGGGTTCCCCCAAAAAATCCATACCAGACCCTTCAGGTCTGGTATGGATTTTAAGGGGAACTCCACGGCAAAAGAACAATTTTTTTGGTGGGGTCCCCTAAAAATTCATACTAGACCCTTTATCTGAGCACACAACCTGGCAGGCAGCAGGAAAATAGGGGGGACAAGAGAGCGCCCCCCTCCTGAACCATACCAGGCCACATGCCCTCAACATGGGGAGGATGCTTTGGGGGTCTGGGTCATGTTGATGAGGATAAGGGTCTCATCCCCACAACCATTGCCCAGTGGTTGTGGGGGTCTGAAGGCAGGGGGCTTATCGTAATCTGAAAGCCCCCTTTAACAAAGGGGACCCCCAGATTCCATCCCTCCTATGTGCATTGGTAACGGAGTACATTGTACCTCTACCATTTCACCAAAAAAAGCATCAAAAAGGGTAAAAAAACGCACAGACAGCTTGGGAAAAGTCCTTTAAAAAAAAAATTACAGCGATGCAAATCCTTCCACGATCTGGACCTGCCGCTACCCGCCGCTACAAACAATACAGCCTCCTCCATAGAAGGCTCCTGGGCCAATGACGCACTCTATCGTCTCCCCCTCTTTTCCTGCTGCCTGCCAGGTTGTGTGCTTGGATAAAGGGTCTGGTGTGAATTTTTGGGAGGACCCCAAGCCATTTTTATTTTGGCACGGAGTTCCCCTTAAAATCCATACCAGACCTGCAGGGTCTGGTATGGATTTTTTGGGGGAACCCCACAGAATTTATTTTTTAATTACTTAGGGGTTCCCCTTAATATCCATACCAGACCTGAATGGCCTAAAATGGAATTTGGGGGGACCCCCACACATTTTTTTTTTAATTTTGGTTCCCTGCATAAAATGTCATTTTTGAAGAGACAACATTTAAAACTACTTTCCCACGGACAGGGACTGCACACTGGGACATGGTGCATAGGAGGGTCTGCAATGATGGGCACAGTGAGGCTGCATTTGTGGGCACAGTGAGACTGCATTCACAGGCGCAGTAAAGCTGCATTTGATGGGCACAGTGAGGCTGCAATGATGGGCACAGTGAGGCTGCAATGATGGGCACAGTGAGGCTGCATTTATGGGCACAGTAAAGCTGCATTTGATGAGCACAGTGAGGCTGCAATGGTGGGCACAGTGAGGCTGCAATGGTGGGCACAGTGAGGCTGCATTTTATTAGCACAGTGAGGCTGCATTTGATGAGCACAGTGAGGCTGCATTTATGGGCACAGTGAGGCTGAAATTGTGGGCACAGTGAGGCTGCATTTGTGGGCACAGTGAGGCTGCATTTGTGGGCACGGTGAGGCTGCATTGATGAGCACAGTGAGGCTGCATTTGATGGGCACTGGTGAGGCTGCATTGAGCTCTTGTATCATGTCTGCAGCCTCTGACCATCTCCTGTATCATGTCTGTAGTCTCTGAGGGAGTCTAGAGAGGAGTCAAGAGTGGGAGCACCGCCAGGATGGGGGTCATAGGAGAAGTCAGATGTGTGTGGACTGTGGAGAGAAGACTATATGGGATCAAACCAGAGCCACCGAGCTGGAGCCGACTGACTAAGCCCTGCACGGTGCACCTGAGAGGAGGTCAGTGACAGCACTGCTAGGCCAGTCTGAGGGGGGTCACTGATGTAAGGGGGGGTGAATACGATAATGTAAGGGGGCACTGATATAAAGGTTGCCCCCTTATATAAGTACCCCCCCCCCTTACCTTAGTGTATTCTTTATGCGGAAGGTGCCCCCCCCCACACATTCTTCTGAGTTCCTGGGGTCCCCCTTGATGATTGACCACTTTTACCACTTTTAACTGGAATTTGCATTTATATATATATAAATCTCTTTGTGATTTCATATCTGTCCTATCTATATATAATACACTCTTCAAATGTGCTTTAAAATGTATGGTTTTCCCTTTTATGAACAAGAAAATAATGACACTATGCTGTTACGCTGGTATAATAATGCTGTGGGGCTGGTATGAATTTTTTTCCAGGGCTGGATTTTATACCCAGTTCGGCCCTGCATCCAATCACGTGCAAGCTAAAATGCTGTTTTTTATTTTCCTTGCATGTCCCCTTTGGATGTCATATTTGGAACATGTTCTATAACTGTTACGTGAATAGTATTTCCATACTTCTATAGCTGATTGATAAAGTCTGTATAATAAGAGTGATCCTTTACTGTTGCAGTATGGATTTCAACAGTGGAATGCTGACTATTGCTGACTAATATACCGGTAGTTCCCAGCACCATGATTCCAGTACAGTTTGCTTATTTTGATACATATAAGGGTGCACTTTCCCACGTTCAATTGTATTTTGGGATTGATTAGGGCTTTCTTTGGTTTATATAGATTCCATTTTTATTGTGGTTTTTGTCCCCACCAGTGAAATTCAAAATTCTTAGCCAGGGATATGCAATTAGCGGACCTCCAGCTGTTGCAGAACTACAAGTCTCATGAGGCATAGCAAGACTCTGACAGCCACAAGCATGACACCCAGAGGCAGAGGCATGATGAGACTTGTAGTTTTGCAACATCTGAAGGTCCGCTAATTGTATATCCCTGTTCTAAGTTATCACCACCCTGTTCCTATGACAGCTCTCTAAAATTAGAATTATTTTGGCTTTTGAGAGTTTTCCGTTAATTTCCTTATGTGTCTCAAGAAGAGGGAATGATAGGGATTATTCCCATGGAACACAGGCAGTAAAATATACCATAATAGGGGTTTTAATGCTTCCTTCCTATGTAAAATGAAATAAAACATGTTGCTTTACTATTAAGTGCATACTTAGTCCAGATCATTGAGGTGTATGCAAAGCCAAAACTTTTTATGTTTTGTGGATAGAGTACTAAATATTTGACACCCTTGACCATTTCTCTGTTCTGTCTATGTCCCACTGGGGATATTTCTCTACTCGTGCTATCCCAGAGATACAGTGGGGAAAAAACTGGAGATCTCCCTAAAGTGAGAGAATATCCCTTCTCAAGTATTTGTCACCAAGATTGTTGTCCCCATAGGACACCAGTCCTTAGGGGCTGTCCCTGTAACTGACAATTTAAAAAAAAAATTCTCTAGGAAAGGATCATCAGGAACAACAGTGTGGCCTCGTACACACGACCGTTTTCCTCTGCAAAATCCATTAATAAAAATGCTGGCAGAGCATTTTTGCCAAGAAAAACAGTTGTATGTATGTTTTTCGTCGAGAAAACTGTTGTGGATCTCGACGAAAAAAAAAGAGAACATGCTTTCTTTTTTCTCGTCGGGAGTCTCAATTTCCTCATCGTGTTTCTCGTCAGGCTGGTCTACATCGAGAAACAAGTTCGTGTGTATGCTTAGAAACCCACGCATGCTCAGAATAAAGTATGAAACGGGAGCGCACCTTCGGTAAAAGTAGCGTTCGTAATGGAGATAGCACATTCGTCACGCTGTAACAGACTTAAAAGCGCAAATCGTCTCTCACCAAACTTTTACTTAACATGCAGTAACATGAGATTAGCAAAAGCAGCCCCAAGGGTGGCGCCAGTGGAATCAAACTTCCCCTTTATAGTGCCGTCGTACGTGTTGTACGTCACCTCGTTTGAGAACGATGAGATTTTGTCTTGACAGTGTGTACGCAAAGAAAGCTTGACAAGATTCTCATCAAGCTTGGCAAGAACCTTGTCGAGGAAAACAACGTTTCTTTTACGACGAGATTCTTTGTCGTGTTTACGAGGCCTGAGGCTAAATCATAGGAAACACAGAAAGCAATGAAAAACTTGGCAGAGTTCTAACACTGTCCCATTCAATCAACAACATTAAAACATTTTGGCTTTACATATAGTCTTACAATTTTTAAACTACAAATAAAAGTTTTGATGTAAGAGGCCAAGTATAATACCCAGGCAACAAGCCATTTTAAAACCTAGATCAGTGGCAGCTTCTGTGTTTCACTCATGGTAGTTTCCCATTCATTATAAACATAAGGAAGCTATGTGGACTGGTAATTATTAACAAATATGAATAATAGTGTTTTTTTTTTTGACAGGTTATGTGAGAAGGCCTGTTGAACTGACATTTTACATAATGTATTCATTAAATTGTATCTATTATTTTGTTTTTGATGCTTGTGAGCAACTAACACAACATGCAGAGTCTGAGATTATTCCCTGTTTTCTGTTACCCTTACCTAGAGTTTTATTCCTTGTCTCTATTCACAGGCCCTGATCTTGCCAATCCCTAGTCTGACATTTCTATGTGTATATTCATAAATATTCATAAAATCTAAAGTTCAAAAAAAATAAATACAGAAAGTGTTAGTTCTGAGTGTTCTAGTTATAAACGCAGACCCTTCTGAGCAATTCTATCAGGGAACAGGTAATTTTTTAGCTTTCTGCTTATTATATTCACTGAAATTCCTTTAAAGTGGCACTTGCAGCTAGATTATATAGTTTTATAGGGTTTGTAAAACAACATCACTAGGGATGAGCCGAACACCGGGGTTCGGTTCGCACCAGAACATGCGAACAGGCAAAAAATGTGTTCGGACAATTGCGCGGTCGTGCGACGTGGCTCCCAAACAAAATTGACGTGCTTTATTTCCCACAAACAGAGCTTTCTTTTGGTGGTATTTGATCACCTTTGCGGTTTTAATTTGTTGTGCTATAAACCAAAATAGAGCAACAATTTTGAAAAAAATTCAATATTTTTTACTTTTTGCTATAATAAATATCCCCCAAAAATATATAAAACAAGTTTTTTTTCCTCAGTTTAGGCCGATACGTATTCTTCTACATATTTTTGGTAAAAAAAAAAATCGCAAAATGTTTGGAGGTATGCTGCTGCAGTATGACAGCAGCTGGTCAGCAAATGGTTAACCCATTTCCGCTGAGCTCACAAATATATGTGGCATGCCATAAATGGGCTTTATTCAAAGCACTGTACATACAGTATATGCATATGTGCTGGAAGAGCACAGAGACCAAGCTGTTACCTATAGCTTTTGGTCTTATGCTGATGATCAGGAGCTGGGAGGGCAAGTTCTTGATCACAAGATTGCTGTGATTGCCTATCACAGTAATCACTCAAAAAAATCTGCTCTGTATTGTCATTCTCATCTGAATGGGGAGCACATTGCATGTTTAGTCAGAAAGGAAAAGTGTAAACAAAACAAAAAAGGTTGTGTGAAAAAAAAAAAAGAAAATAATGGCTAGATTAGGGCTTGGTTAGGTTGAGGTTGGTGTCAGGGTTGATGGTCTGGCTAACTGTGTTTTAATTAGGGTAAAAAACAAAATGCCCACTATTGTTTATTGGCACTACTATGGATCTAAATAATAAACAATGGCCCAGATTCAGAGAGCAATTGCGCCTGAGTAACCATAGTTACGCAGCGCAATTGCTGACTTGCTCCGGCGTTACGAATGCTCCTGATTCAGGAACATCGTAACGCCGACTGCAGCCTAAAATCTGCGTGGCATAAGGCTCTTATGCCACGCAGATTTTAGGCTGCATTCTTGCGATGACCGCTAGGGGGCGCTCCCATTGTGCTCAGTGTATAGTATGCAAATTGCATACTAACACCGATTCACAATGTTGCGCGGGGGGCCCTGCGTACGCAAGTTACGGAGTTTCCGTACGGCGTCTTTAGCGTAAGGCTGCCCCTTCTAATAGTAGGGGCAGCCAATGCTAAAGTATACCCGCCGTTCCCGCGTCGTGAAATTTGAATTTCACGTCATTTGCGTAAGTGATTCGTGAATGGCGCTGGACGCCATTCACGTTCACTTGGAAGCAAATGACGTCCTTGCGACGTCATTTGCCGCAATGCACGTCGGGAAAGTTTCCCGACGGAGCATGCGCTCTACGCTCGGCGCAGGAGCGCGCCTAATTTAAATGATTCCCGCCCCCTACGGGATCATTTACATTAGGCGCCCTTACGCAGGGCAATTTTAAAGAGCGCACACGCAATTTACGGAGCTCCTGCTCCGTGAATCGCGCGCAGCGCAGTAAAATTGCGGGGGCGCAGGGCAAAAACGCTGCCCTTTGCCTCCGTAAAAAAGGGGCAAATTCTACCTGAATCTGGGCCAATATACACATATGTGGTATTGTCACAAAAATTTGTGATAGTGGGTCATGGCAATGACAAAATATTAACAGTTAATTGGAAATTATTAATATTATTTTTTTTTTACTAATATGGGTGACTTTTCCTTTGATATTAAAAAAATAAATACCTAAAGCTTTCCATTCCAAATTCAGGTCCAATAAAAAAAAAGTATAACAGTATAGTGTTTTTTACTAACACACGCCAAATTTGCAAAACTGGGTTCAAGCATTAAAGGAGTTCTCTGACCTAAAACTTTTAACCCCCGCTGTGCCCGGGCTGTAAAACTATACAAAATAAACTTTCACTTACCTGCCTACGATCCCCCGTTGTTCCGATATCGCCGTCCCGTTCTCCGGTCCCGGTCTCTTCCGCTTCCTGTGTGTCGGTGACTCATAGTGCGCTCAGCCTATCAGCGGCCGCAGCAATGTCCCGTCGCGGCCGCTGATAGGCTGAGCGCACTATGAGTCACCAACACACAGGAAGCGGAAGAGACCGGGACCGGAGATTTGTTTTACCTTCGAGCATGAATGCATTGAGTCAGTATAAAATACTGGAAAATTCATTAACTGCATGATAAGGAAACCCACTGTGACAGACCTAGCCGGGACAGAGGCTTTTGAAGGACTAAATCCTAGCCTCTTGCCTTTTGATTATGGGCCATGGATTTTAAGGGAACAATACTCTGCGAGGTGTATTCCTGGGGACCTTGAAGTAATTTTACTTTGGATTCCCCCAAAACGCACAGAGTCTGGGAACCCTGTATATGTCATATTATAGTGATGGCTTCATAATGTTGGGGCTCATAGAAGCGGCTGATGGCATCTATTCCAGCCACCTGTCTGTATGTTGTCTGCTATAATGTGTTTATTGTAAATAAGGCTAGTGTGGGATCTACGAGTATTTCACCCATTGCTGTTTGTGTTAATTAAATCTGCTATTGTGTGAAGGAGTTCTGTGTTGATTTATGATGAGGATTCGACTATATGCCAGGTAAGGTACAGCGGCGTAGTGTATCTCTGATACGCTGCGCCTAACTAAATGTATGTGGATCTGGCCCACTGTTTCTAGTAGGTAAAACTAATAGAGTGCTCTATCTTCTTTAATTAATGCACACTCTCATGCCTTGTACACACGATTGGAATTTCCGATAGGATAAAGTCAGATGGAATTTTCCGTCCGAATTCTGTTCAAGCTGTCTTGCATACACACTGTCAGACCAAATTCCAACCGTCCAAAACGCGTGACGTAAAACACTACGATGAGCCGAGAAAAATTAAGTTCAATGCTTCCGAGAATGCGTCGACTTGATTCTGAGCATGCATGTTTTTTTCTCCGTCGGAGTTCCACACAGACGACCGGAATTTCCGATAGGATTTTTTTCCATCAGAAAAAAATAAAACATGTTCTATTTCTAAACTCTGATGGAAAAAAGTCAGATGGGGCCCACACATGGTCGGAATATCCAATTAAAAAATTCCATCTGACTTTTTTCATCGGAAATTCTGATCATGTGTACAAGGCTAGGCTCTAGTACAATAGTATATTTAAACCCAACAACAAAAAAGTACCTCTGAATCATGATAGAAATGTTTTAACCTTGTAATTTTCTGTGTAATATACTGAAATCTGAAATGATGGGATCTGCCATCCCCCAACAGGTGATGTTTTCAGGATTTCCCTCAGATGAAACGGCTGTGGTAATTACTAAGGCTGGGTTCACACTATACTACACAACAGTAGTACAACTTTCATCCTACTTTGCTCTGCGACATCGGTACTTCATTGGTCCTACATTGGTCCTACATCCATCCGACTTTCATGAACTGTATACTACTTTGATCCGACTTTGTGATAGTCTGACTTGTTCTTTGACCAATCAAAACAATCCCAGATTGAGATAAATTCATTTTACTGCTGCTGT
Source organism: Rana temporaria (assembly GCF_905171775.1). Lineage (NCBI taxonomy): Eukaryota > Metazoa > Chordata > Amphibia > Anura > Ranidae > Rana > Rana temporaria. The sequence continues at coordinate 229,075,954 of NC_053493.1, forward strand.
AATCACAATGTCGGATGTCAAAAGTCGGATGGTTAGGACAAGGCTAATACTTTGATCCGACTTCAATGATATTCAATGGGCTGAAGTAGGATCAAAGTCGGACCAAACAAGTACAGGGAGCATTTTCAAAGTCGCTCCGACTTGTGTCGGACCAGTTAAGACGGCTCTCATAGGGAAACATTGATTTTCACACGTCATGCGACATGAGCTCCCAATGTCAGAGCGTTTGTCGGACAAGTGTGAACCCGGCCTTTGCCCAGGTTCACACTGGGCTGCGGGTGTAATGCCTTGCGAGTTCAGCTAAACTCGCACGATTTCACACCCGCTGGCAGTCCCGATTTCGGCCGCGATTTCAGAGACATCTGTGCAGGTTTCTGCACAGATGTCAATGTAAATCGTAAATCACGTCCCGAAATCGCAAAAAGTACTACAGGAACTACTTTTTGAAATCGGTGCAGTGCCGCAGATACGGCGTCGCACTGATTAGGACGGTGCCATTGCCGACAATTGCCGGCAAATGCCAGTGATTTGAGATGCGATTTGACATCTCAAATCGCATCTCAAATCGTACCAGTGTGAACCAGGCCTCAGGCAGTGAAACTGATCAAATCACCTGTGCAAAATAATGGAAAGCCTGAAAACATGACCTGTTGGGGGTACTTGAGGACTGGAGTTGAAAAACATTGGACTACACTACCACTTCTCTATATATGATGGAGATGATGAGCAAAGTATTTGTAGTCCAAATCAAGAGAGCAGCCCAGGATAACAAAGCTGTTCTTTCAGAGATAGAACGCAGGGGTGAATGTTGTCATTCAAGGAACAGGAAATGTGTTACCTGCAGAATCCAAAATATAAAATAAAGGGACAAAAATCTTAAAAAGGAAACAAATGCAGCCACCATATCTACTGTATGTACTGGAAAGCTGCAATATACTTTTTCTGTTGGTTTTTGGATATGCTTAATGTATAGCACAGCAAAGTATATTGTTAAACTAGTTCATATACTGACTTTTGTTTATCTCTATGCATCCAATAAGAACAAGTGAGGATCCAGTGTAGATTTCCAACTAGCTGTTTTTTTTCCATCCAACACTAGTTTCAAAAGGAATTTGTTTATGTTCTTTTGTCAGACTGTCACCTGATGACTCTATAACTATAGGTGCAATAAATGCCAATTTTAATAACACAAGAATCTATACAGCACATCCAACGGCAAACAATTACAATTTAATAAAGATTGTTCCTTAGTAGCTGGATTCAGGTATAATTATCTCTGATGCTGTCAAAGAAACGTCAAGTCCCTCACTGAGTCAACAGGTTAAATTCAAAAAGAATAGTAGAGGTTGAATTCTTGCTATTAAAATAAATATACATAAGCTACTAAAGGACATGTTCGGTGTATACAGCTAATAAGCAATTAAAATAATTTACAACAAAGAGAAGTTTCTCCTATTTAATTATGGATATTCACAAAATAATAAGCTTACTATAGAACTTGGATTAAAACGCGATTAGTGTTCTAATAGGAATGTAATCATTATGTGAGCCATTTATTAGATAAAAAAAAAGTAGGGATGTAGAAACCTTAATGTCAAAGGATGTTTATTTTTAACAGCAGTAAAGATGGTATCAGGCAATGTTTCTATTGTTATTTTACTTTGCGTTCTTTTCTTTTTAAAATATCATTCATCTATATAACACCTATCCAGCCATACAGAAAATAGAAATATGTCTTTGTAATACAATGTAGCATTGTGGATTCTGTCAACTTTTCCACTTTTACGTCTGCTTCAAAACTTTGATAACCACTGTCACCATTATGCCAAAGAAATAAAATGCTATTTTGGTCACACCAGACATGTTCCTTTCTTCACTTTTTTTTTTTTGTAGAGTGTGGTATGTGAATCATCCATGAATTATAAACTGTCTACCGATTTTCTCACAATCCCCCAACTTTGGATAAATGCGGCTATTGGGGGTTATTTACTAAAGGCAAATCCACTTTGAACTGCAAGTGCACTTGAAAGTGCAGTCTCTGTAGATCTGAGGGGGACATGCAAGTAAAATAAAAAACAGCATTTCAGCGTGCACATTATGATAAATCAGCAGAGCTTCCCCTCATTTCAGATCTACCCCTCAGGCCTCGTACACACGATTGAGTTTCTCGGCAAAAACCAGCAAGAAACTTGCTGGGATTTTTTTTTGCTGAGGAAACTGGTCATGTGTACATTTTCGACGAGGAAACTGTCGAGGATCCCGTCGAGCCAAAAAGAGAGCATGTCTTATTTTTCCTCGACGGGAATGGAGAAACTTGCCTTGTCGAGTTCCTCGACAGCCTAACAAGGAACTCAACGAGGAAAACCATGTTTTTTGCCCATTCGAGTTCCTCGGTCGTGTGTACGAGGCTTCAGATCTTCAGCGACTGCACTTCCAAGTGCACTTGTAGTGCAAAGTGGATTTTCCTTTCATAAATAACCCCCATTATGTAGTATTTGAAGCATTGTGTGGTTTGGTCCTGTGTTATTCCTTTAGTATTTTAAACCTATATTTAATTTATTTCATACACAATGAATTTACATATCTGGCACCAGTTTTCCATTTGGTTTATTATTATTATGTATTCTATTTATATAGCACCAACAGTTTATGCAGCACTTTGATATCTGGATATATGTGCGCACTCTATCTGGACCCTTTTTGGGAAATACTTTTGTCTTTTTTTAATACTGAATACTTTTTCACATGCTGTCCATGCTTAACCACCTCAATACCAGGCACTTACACCCCCTTCCTGCCCAAGCCAATTTCTGCTCTGTCGCTGATTAAATGACAATTGCGCGGTCATGCTACACTATACCCAAACAGAATTGTTATCAGTTTGTTCCCACAAATAGAGCTTTAGTTTGGTGGTATTTGATCACCTCTGTATTTTTTTTTTTGCTAAGGAAATGAAAAAAAAAATGGAAAAAAAAATGTTTTTCTTTTGTTTCTGTTATAAAATGTTGTAAATAAGTAAGTTGTCTCCTTCATTAATGGGTACTGATAAGGCAGCACTGATGGGCACTGATAAGGCGGCACCAATGAGGCAACACTGATGGGCACTGAAAGACTGCAATGATGAGTACTTATGGCTGGCACTGATAGGCAGCACTGCTGGACACCGATGAACACTGATGGGCATTGATATGTGGCAATAGTGAGCACTGATATGCGGCGGCACTGATAGACATCCCTGGTGGCACTGGTAGGCATTGTGGGTGGACACTGATTGGCAGCTGCCTGGGCATTGATTGGCAAATGCCTTGGCACAGATTGGCATTTCCCTGGTGGTCTAGGGGACATACCTGGTGGTCCACTGTGGTGGCCATCCCTGGGGGTCCCGGCGGCATCCTGGTGGTCCTGGGTGAGCATTTGTTTTGTATGATTGGAAAATCGTGAATCAACGTTCACCAAACTTCTACTACCACAAAAATAGCAGAAGGGGCACAAAGGGTGGTGCTTGAGAAGTGAACTCCCTCTTTATACACTCATAGTTCGTCACTATGTTCGTTTTTGTCAAACGAAAATTTGAGTACCGTTAGTATGCAAGACAAGATCCTGGCACATGCCCTTTTGCCTCTCAGCTGGTCAGGTTATAAATTGATGAGCTTCAAACAAAAGACACTATTCTCTATTCAACATGTGACAGTCAGTATTTTGGATTGCTGATTTTCTTCACTTCCTGTGCCCTCTTTTTTACCTCCGACAAAGCGCTATTGAAGAGTGGAACATGTAAGGTTTGAGTGATTCGATTTTGGGAGCACCTTCTGACTTTATTTTTATTTAGGTTACATGATTAAATTTTTGTCCTTATTGTGTAATGGCTCGTTCGGACCAGGGTCAGCCCGCATAGGGCGATCCAGTGACAGGGTCATTGTGTTATTGAAGTCCCCCAGCCACACCGCCGGCAGTGAAGGGTACTGAGCCATGTAAGCAAGGCCCTCCGTCACCACATCTGACCTGTAAGGTGGGGGGATGTAGCTAGCTAGAATCAGTATAGGGGCACCCCCCATAATGGCATGTATAAAGAGGTATCTACCCTGCCGATCCGATATCATCGATACCAGCTCAAAAGGAGTAGATTTAGCAACTAGCACTGTACCCCCCCTAGACATGTTGGTGTGAGTGCTATGTTATGCCCACCCCACCCAGGGGCATTTCAAGGCTGCCTGTAAATGCCCCGTAACATGCGTTTCTACCAAGGCGATGATATCAGCCCTCTGACCCTTGAGATAGTCCAATACAGCCATACGTTTGATTTTATCCCGCATTCCCCTCACATTCCAAAGTAGGAGGGTCTCAGGAATAGCATGCAATTGGTGGAGTAAAGTTTAGAGGCGCTAGCTGATAATGTGTGTACACTGAATAAATAATAAAATTGTATGCATCAAATAATAAAAATGGGTGAATGAATCAATAACATGTGAATAAATAGTGACCATATATATAAAGAAACCACAATATTAATTGAAATTCAAAATGTGGAAGTGCACAAAAAGAAAAACAAAAAGAAAAATAATTGTGCCAAAACTAAAAATAAAGTCCATATATATATGTGATGAATCTTCAAAACCATAGACAGAGGATCTTCCACCTTCACCAAGATAAAGAAAGACCACCAAAAGTGCTCATAGATGGCACCTTACCGCAAATAATGGACCACCTTAATTAAAAAGAGGTCAATCAGGCAGATAAAGATAGTATTCCAGACCCAGATCTCTCAGTCACAGTAGTCTTGATAAAACAATACTCCACGCCACATGGGATAATTAAAGCAAAAGAGAGAAAATCGCCATAGAATAATATTGTTTTTATTTGGTAAAAACAGAGAAAACAAACGCCAAATGGCCTCTTACTTGATGGGGTGCCTAGCCCCGGCACTGAGGTTGAGGGCGTGGGTGTAAATGGGAGAGTAGATGGGGTCCCGTAGCCAGCATGGAAACCGTGCAGAGCCGCACTGAACGCTGTTGGCGTGCGTTCCACCCTCCGAGAAGAGAGAGCCAGCGGGACCAGGAAGTGGGTGGGTCGAGCGTGACCTGTAAGCCTCGACGTACGTTTCGTGATGATGTCACGTCGTCAGGAAGCATACAGCGTCGCGCTCTGGGTCTGTTTTAAAGGCCCATCAATCAACTAAAGTGGGAGGGGATCAGAGGGGCGGCAACACTCAGTCCCGGATCAAGCAACTGGACATAATACAAATGAATGTATCTGGGCCAGCAAGCAAAAATGACAGCAATAAAATAATAAAACAATATTAACAACGATTGACATAGTTTATGTATATAAAATAGGATAGCCATAAGGACATAAAACTGAAAAGAACACAAGAATGCGATTTAAACCCATATAATAGTAATCAGTTTTGTCTCATTGGCAATGAACATATTCCATGTGTAAACCCATGACAGATATAAATTGTAAAGTATCAAAAATATTGCCAATCTACTCCAATAAAGATCTAGAGTTAATTATATTAAATATAGACAATAGTGTCAAATTATTTAAAATATTTAAAATATTTAAAATATTTAAAATTGTTGTACATAATCAAGGGGTCTAGGTCTAAATATCGAGTTGGACCTAAACTGTTTTTTAACTAATGAATAAAATTATTTTCCTGATTATACAGTTAATATTTATTTAATACTGTAATTTTTACACCTAATTATCAAGTATATTTAATTTCCTATACGATGGATATTTATATATACCCCTTGATTATGTACAACAATTTTAAATATTTTAAATATTTTAAATATTTTAAATAATTTGACACTATTGTCTATATTTAATATAATTAACTCTAGATCTTTATTGGAGTAGATTGGCAATATTTTTGATACTTTACAATTTATATCTGTCATGGGTTTACACATGGAATATGTTCATTGCCAATGAGACAAAACTGATTACTATTATATGGGTTTAAATCGCATTCTTGTGTTCTTTTCAGTTTTATGTCCTTATGGCTATCCTATTTTATATACATAAACTATGTCAATCGTTGTTAATATTGTTTTATTATTTTATTGCTGTCATTTTTGCTTGCTGGCCCAGATACATTCATTTGTATTATGTCCAGTTGCTTGATCCGGGACTGAGTGTTGCCGCCCCTCTGATCCCCTCCCACTTTAGTTGATTGATGGGCCTTTAAAACAGACCCAGAGCGCGACGCTGTATGCTTCCTGACGACGTGACATCATCACGAAACGTACGTCGAGGCTTACAGGTCACGCTCGACCCACCCACTTCCTGGTCCCGCTGGCTCTCTCTTCTCGGAGGGTGGAACGCACGCCAACAGCGTTCAGTGCGGCTCTGCACGGTTTCCATGCTGGCTACGGGACCCCATCTACTCTCCCATTTACACCCACGCCCTCAACCTCAGTGCCGGGGCTAGGCACCCCATCAAGTAAGAGGCCATTTGGCGTTTGTTTTCTCTGTTTTTACCAAATAAAAACAATATTATTCTATGGCGATTTTCTCTCTTTTGCTTTAATTATCCCATGTGGCGTGGAGTATTGTTTTATCAAGACTACTGTGACTGAGAGATCTGGGTCTGGAATACTATCTTTATCTGCCTGATTGACCTCTTTTTAATTAAGGTGGTCCATTATTTGCGGTAAGGTGCCATCTATGAGCACTTTTGGTGGTCTTTCTTTATCTTGGTGAAGGTGGAAGATCCTCTGTCTATGGTTTTGAAGATTCATCACATATATATATGGACTTTATTTTTAGTTTTGGCACAATTATTTTTCTTTTTGTTTTTCTTTTTGTGCACTTCCACATTTTGAATTTCAATTAATATTGTGGTTTCTTTATATATATGGTCACTATTTATTCACATGTTATTGATTCATTCACCCATTTTTATTATTTGATGCATACAATTTTATTATTTATTCAGTGTACACACATTATCAGCTAGCGCCTCTAAACTTTACTCCACTGTTTACAATTGCATTTATGCAATTTCACAGAGAGCAGCTTGGTTATTCACATATTGTTAATTTAATTTATGTTATTTACATTGGCGCGAGATTCCATTTCCATATCACAGCTATCAGCATAGTTCCCTCTACGCAGCCATGGATGTCTTCAATTTTATGCATAGTCGACAAACTAACATTGAAGACATTTTCCAACAATTACCTAGTCCCAATCTTGACATAGAGAGAGGGTTTCAACAACTCCAAAATAATATGGAAAAACAAATCCGTTTATGGTGGGATATTGCTTCTTTTGAAATTTATATTTCAAAGAACCTTACGCCCAGGAGGTTGAGATGGGATGTACATCCCAATGATGGTATCGAAGATATGACCTTATTAGATGAGTGGTTCGAATTTTTCAATGCTTGTGAGCAGAAACTTTTACAACTCATGATTCGGAGGCGGAAAGCCAAAAATCTTAAAGTTGAGGCTAATATAGCCGGCCTTAAAGAACAAATGGGTCCTCATATGGAAACTAAAAAATATTTGGAGAGGGCGCAGAAATTACAGTCTCACCTATCCAAATATGATAATGATATTAAACAGAAGAAACTAAAAAAGTATCAACGGGACATTAAGGACTATGAAGACTCAAAAGTCTATAAGTGGCAACTTCAAATTGACCCAGGTGTATCAAATATATCTATGGATGAGAAAGATGGGGAAGTACCTAAAGTGGTTAATCAAGCTCTAACTAAAGTTAAACAAAAAATCCAAACTCCAAAAAAGATCAAAACTCCTTCTCAAACTAGAGGGTCCCAACAGCAGGTGGGGAGGGGCCCACCGCCGCCCCCCCATGAGGGCTACTACCCACCACCTAGTGATTATTATGGGGGTACCTATCCAGTCCCAACATATAATAGATTTGCCCCACTGGATAATAGACCCATGGATTTCAACTACCAACCCTATAATCATGGTCCCCCACAATACGGCCCTAGACCCCCGAGGGGCCAGTTTCGGGGCAATTTCAGAGGTAGGCCCAATCAATATCAATACAATCAACCACCGGGGGGGGAATGGAGGGGATGGAAGGAGCCATACAAGATCCCTTCCACCACCCAACCCTCAATAGAAAAATCAGGAAAAGAGGTAGAAGGGGGGGAGCCGGGAAGAAAAAGGCCACGGGATCATTAACCGATGGCATTTTCAACCTGGCAGGAACCATTTTTTCTAAAGCAGAACTGACTGTCCTATCCAAGGGCATGAAGTTTGCACCTGCAAAAAATATTAATAAATTTGATTTATTCATTGATGTTGAGAAGTACGTAAGGAAACTCAACATCAAAAAACATTTTTCCCAACAAATCATCTCTACACCCCAAGTGTCTACCAATGAATATCAGCACACTCATTTAAAAAATAACTCCACTTTTAACCCTAAGAAGGGTACCCACCATCACGTGGAGGTTTTTAAAAATATGGTACAAGATGAATTATACAAATTAGAAGTTAAAGGACAAAAAAACAACAATAATTCTATTAAGGAAGGTATTAAATTATTGGAGTCTAATAAAAATATAGTGGTCCGCCCAGCATGCAAAGGTGGAGGAGTGGTCGTGCTCACTAGGGAGCAATATTATGGTGAGATCCAGCGATTACTTAGTGACACTGAAACTTATCACCTTTTACCTGGTGACCCGCTTGTTAAATTAAAAGCTGAATTATCCGTTTGGGTTAATGATGGGACCACACGTTCTATTCTGTCTACTAAAGAGGCACTTTATCTTATTCCCAAAGCACCAGTCACCCCAGTATTGTATATCTATGTCCCAATCTTGACATAGAGAGAGGGTTTCAACAACTCCAAAATAATATGGAAAAACAAATCCGTTTATGGTGGGATATTGCTTCTTTTGAAATTTATATTTCAAAGAACCTTACGCCCAGGAGGTTGAGATGGGATGTACATCCCAATGATGGTATCGAAGATATGACCTTATTAGATGAGTGGTTCGAATTTTTCAATGCTTGTGAGCAGAAACTTTTACAACTCATGATTCGGAGGCGGAAAGCCAAAAATCTTAAAGTTGAGGCTAATATAGCCGGCCTTAAAGAACAAATGGGTCCTCATATGGAAACTAAAGAATATTTGGAGAGGGCGCAGAAATTACAGTCTCACCTATCCAAATATGATAATGATATTAAACAGAAGAAACTAAAAAAGTATCAACGGGACATTAAGGACTATGAAGACTCAAAAGTCTATAAGTGGCAACTTCAAATTGACCCAGGTGTATCAAATATATCTATGGATGAGAAAGATGGGGAAGTACCTAAAGTGGTTAATCAAGCTCTAACTAAAGTTAAACAAAAAATCCAAACTCCAAAAAAGATCAAAACTCCTTCTCAAACTAGAGGGTCCCAACAGCAGGTGGGGAGGGGCCCACCGCCGCCCCCCCATGAGGGCTACTACCCACCACCTAGTGATTATTATGGGGGTACCTATCCAGTCCCAACATATAATAGATTTGCCCCACTGGATAATAGACCCATGGATTTCAACTACCAACCCTATAATCATGGTCCCCCACAATACGGCCCTAGACCCCCGAGGGGCCAGTTTCGGGGCAATTTCAGAGGTAGGCCCAATCAATATCAATACAATCAACCACCGGGGGGGGAATGGAGGGGATGGAAGGAGCCATACAAGATCCCTTCCACCACCCAACCCTCAATAGAAAAATCAGGAAAAGAGGTAGAAGGGGGGGAGCCGGGAAGAAAAAGGCCACGGGATCATTAACCGATGGCATTTTCAACCTGGCAGGAACCATTTTTTCTAAAGCAGAACTGACTGTCCTATCCAAGGGCATGAAGTTTGCACCTGCAAAAAATATTAATAAATTTGATTTATTCATTGATGTTGAGAAGTACGTAAGGAAACTCAACATCAAAAAACATTTTTCCCAACAAATCATCTCTACACCCCAAGTGTCTACCAATGAATATCAGCACACTCATTTAAAAAATAACTCCACTTTTAACCCTAAGAAGGGTACCCACCATCACGTGGAGGTTTTTAAAAATATGGTACAAGATGAATTATACAAATTAGAAGTTAAAGGACAAAAAAACAACAATAATTCTATTAAGGAAGGTATTAAATTATTGGAGTCTAATAAAAATATAGTGGTCCGCCCAGCATGCAAAGGTGGAGGAGTGGTCGTGCTCACTAGGGAGCAATATTATGGTGAGATCCAGCGATTACTTAGTGACACTGAAACTTATCACCTTTTACCTGGTGACCCGCTTGTTAAATTAAAAGCTGAATTATCCGTTTGGGTTAATGATGGGACCACACGTTCTATTCTGTCTACTAAAGAGGCACTTTATCTTATTCCCAAAGCACCAGTCACCCCAGTATTGTATATCCTGCCAAAAATTCATAAAAGTAAGACCAATCCCCCGGGTCGACCCATTATTAGTGGGATTGGCTCTCTTTATTCACGTGTTGGGGAATATTTAGATCTATTCCTACAGCCATTGGTGATTCAGGGTAGATCCTATCTGAAAGATAGCAGGGAGCTCCTATTACTTCTATCCCCTATTAGAGTTACAGAAGAAACCTGGCTTGCCACTATTGACGTTGAGTCATTATATACCAACATCAGACAGAATGATGGTATTTTGGCAGTCACAGAGGCCCTAACTGAAAAATCTTCATTGCCTCTAGCCCAGATCCATTTTTTGATGGAAGGGTTACGTCAGGCCATGGGGAATAATTATTTTTGGGCACAAGGCAGCTACTATAAACAAATAAAGGGGGTGGCTATGGGGGCTCGTTATGCCCCCAGTGTAGCCAATCTGGTTCTCAACAAATGGGAGGAAGAAACCATTTTCAGAAACAATGATCAATCTATGATACTCTATAGGAGATACATAGACGATATTGTTATTATATGGGAAGGGTCCAAACTTACTCTTGATATTTTTTTGGCAAAAATGAACATCAATGTATATGGTCTTAGATTCACCGCAGAGTGTAGTCAGACTTCTATCAATTATTTGGACTTAACTATAACCAAAAATGGTGACCAATTGACCACGAAGACTTTTTTTAAGTCTACGGATCGGAATGGCTTTGTCCCTTTGAGTAGCTGCCATCACCCCAAGTGGTTGGGAGCTATACCAAAGGGGCAATTTATGCGGCTTCGGCGAAATTGTGACCAAATTGCGGATTTCAAAGACCAATCAGACTTGTTAACCGACAGATTCGTGGAGAAGGGCTACTCACTATCTGTTTTATCTAATATTAAGAAAGAAGTGCTTGATATGAATAGGGAATCTTTGTTGGTACCCAGAGAGAAACCGTCACGACATGATGAAGTGGCTTTCCTCTCAGGTTTTCACCAACAATATAGGAGTGTAGAGAAAATATTTAAGAAGTTTTGGCCGATTCTTCTAAAAGATGGAGATTTGGCCAAAATTTTTCCGCCCAAACCTTCCTTTATTTATAGGAGGGCACCAGGGTTACGAAATAAAATAGCAGCTAATGTACCAGACCCTCCGGAAAGACCGATGACATTTTTGGATGGTTCAGGGTTCCACTATTGCACCCGCTGCAGGTCATGCAAAACCACCAATAGACAAGGGAAAAAAAGAACCACTTTTAAATCAAATGTAACTAATGAGGAATTTACCATAGAGCCACTAATTACATGTCACTCCAGGTATGTCACATATGTCTTGGAGTGCCCTTGTAAAATGCAATATGTGGGTCGCACCACAAGGGAACTTAAGGTACGCATAAATGAGCATGTGGCCAATATTCTTAAAGGGTATCCTAATCACAGTGTGTCTAGGCACTTTGATGAGTGCCATGATAGAGATCCAAGAAAAATGATTTTTTATGGTATTGACAAAATTTCTGGTCACTGGCGGGGTACAGATATGACCAAGAAGGTCTCCCAAAATGAGACCCAGTGGCTGCATCGATTACGCACTATGCGCCCTTTAGGTCTAAATATCGAGTTGGACCTAAACTGTTTTTTAACTAATGAATAAAATTATTTTCCTGATTATACAGTTAATATTTATTTAATACTGTAATTTTTACACCTAATTATCAAGTATATTTAATTTCCTATACGATGGATATTTATATATACCCCTTGATTATGTACAACAATTTTAAATATTTTAAATATTTTAAATATTTTAAATAATTTGACACTATTGTCTATATTTAATATAATTAACTCTAGATCTTTATTGGAGTAGATTGGCAATATTTTTGATACTTTACAATTTATATCTGTCATGGGTTTACACATGGAATATGTTCATTGCCAATGAGACAAAACTGATTACTATTATATGGGTTTAAATCGCATTCTTGTGTTCTTTTCAGTTTTATGTCCTTATGGCTATCCTATTTTATATACATAAACTATGTCAATCGTTGTTAATATTGTTTTATTATTTTATTGCTGTCATTTTTGCTTGCTGGCCCAGATACATTCATTTGTATTATGTCCAGTTGCTTGATCCGGGACTGAGTGTTGCCGCCCCTCTGATCCCCTCCCACTTTAGTTGATTGATGGGCCTTTAAAACAGACCCAGAGCGCGACGCTGTATGCTTCCTGACGACGTGACATCATCACGAAACGTACGTCGAGGCTTACAGGTCACGCTCGACCCACCCACTTCCTGGTCCCGCTGGCTCTCTCTTCTCGGAGGGTGGAACGCACGCCAACAGCGTTCAGTGCGGCTCTGCACGGTTTCCATGCTGGCTACGGGACCCCATCTACTCTCCCATTTACACCCACGCCCTCAACCTCAGTGCCGGGGCTAGGCACCCCATCAAGTAAGAGGCCATTTGGCGTTTGTTTTCTCTGTTTTTACCAAATAAAAACAATATTATTCTATGGCGATTTTCTCTCTTTTGCTTTAATTATCCCATGTGGCGTGGAGTATTGTTTTATCAAGACTACTGTGACTGAGAGATCTGGGTCTGGAATACTATCTTTATCTGCCTGATTGACCTCTTTTTAATTAAGGTGGTCCATTATTTGCGGTAAGGTGCCATCTATGAGCACTTTTGGTGGTCTTTCTTTATCTTGGTGAAGGTGGAAGATCCTCTGTCTATGGTTTTGAAGATTCATCACATATATATATATATGGACTTTATTTTTAGTTTTGGCACAATTATTTTAATTTTTCTTTTTGTTTTTCTTTTTGTGCACTTCCACATTTTGAATTTCAATTAATATTGTGGTTTCTTTATATATATGGTCACTATTTATTCACATGTTATTGATTCATTCACCCATTTTTATTATTTGATGCATACAATTTTATTATTTATTCAGTGTACACACATTATCAGCTAGCGCCTCTAAACTTTACTCCACTGTTTACAATTGCATTTATGCAATTTCACAGAGAGCAGCTTGGTTATTCACATATTGTTAATTTAATTTATGTTATTTACATTGGCGCGAGATTCCATTTCCAATAGCATGCAATTACCTAAACATTTTATAGACAGTACCCGTACTGATATGGTTATCATTCACATATCTAAACAAACATTTTGCATATATGGTAAGTGCTCGTACAAAATCATTCCAAGTAAATAACATACGCACAACGGTGCCAACATTCCCAATGCTTTGATCCGGGGATCCAGCATTTTCCTTCCCTCCCAGCTTCCCACCTCCCGAACTTGGTGGAAGCATACAATCCCTTGCAACCTTCATACAAATAAGCTTCCAGCCATTAACATTAGCTGGAGGTACGGTACTTAAATGGTAGTAAGCAAAAAGGTATGAGACAATGAAAAAACAATAGAGAGGACTGCAGAGGATATATAGTCAACTTTGTGCACAAAAGTTCTTGGGGCCTCAGCCCTATGATGACTTCATGAAAGTCCTGTGGGGGCAGCCAGAGGCATGGGGCGTTATACACTGTGGTCCAATCAGCTCCACGACCAGGGCAGAGTGTCCAGGAGTATCAACAAACTAAACCCCCCCCCCTCCCCCAGTAATTCTTGAGGCTTGGGCCCCCCAAAAAGGGGGGGGCTCCAAATATACATCATGTGATGCGTGAGCAAAACAACTTTGGGGGGGAAGAGAGGCAGCTGTACGGAGAAACAAAAAGCAGTGGGATGAAATTACTCCCCCCAACAACAAAGGGGACATTGTGAAACATAGTGAGGCCCGCCATCATCTGGCATTAACAACAGTACTCACATCACAAGGCCATGCAGGTTTTCAGCCATCCGGGCGTCCTCTTTGATCCAGCCATTGCACTGCCGCTTTCGGGTCTTCAAAAAACATGGCTCTGCCATCCTCCTCCACTCTCAATCTGGCCAGGAACAACATAGCATATTTAAGGTGTATCACCCTGAGCCGACGCTTCACATCCTGGAACTGTGCCCTCTTTCTTTGAACTTCATTAGAGAAGTCAGGGAACACCGCGATGTGGCCGTTTTCCAGAGCGATGTTACCTTTCTCTCTAGACAACCGAAGGATTTTATCTCTGTCTCTGAAATTAAGAAACTTGGCTATAAAGGTCCTGGGGGGGGCTCCCGCAGGCGGAGGTTTAGCTGGGATGCGCCCTCTCTACTGCAAACATAGCAGAAAAGGCTTCTCTCCTGAAATGTTGGATCAGAAGGGATTCCAAGAATTTAGCGGGGTAAGTACCTTCAGCCCTTTCAGGTATACCGATAAACCGGAGGTTGCAGCGTCTCAGACGGTTTTCCATGTCGTCCTGATGAGCGTGAAGCTGGCGGATCTGTTGTTGCAGGTCCTCTGTAGTGTGGTTCAGGGGGTGCAGGATATCCTCTACCACTCCGATGCGCGTCTCGGCCTCAGTAACTCGGTCTTTTACCTTAGATAAGTCCTGGCGCAGGAGGGAGATGTCAATCTTGACCTCATCTATTTTGGCGGTAAGTGTCCCCTGCAGCGACGCAATGGCATCCAGGACCCTAGCTGTGTCCGCGCCCTGCTGGACCGTCGTCGAGCACGTGGCATCACCATCTTTGGCCTGCGGCTCCTGATCCTGGTGGCGGTATTTGGCCAGCTTGTCCACCGCCTCAGAGGTCTTTTTCGGCGGAGACATGTTCCCCTACTGTTCTGGAGTGTGTCCAGGCGGTCACTGAGTGGTGTCAACTGTTTGCTACTCTGGAGCAGAGGCCTGATCCTCCAACCATGCCCCAGGGCAACTGCGGGGCTTGTATGGTATACCTCCGTGGCCCCAGACTGGTCAGCGACCGTATCAAGGGGTAATGTGCCCCTGGGCAGTCAGAGGGGACAGCTCTCCCAGGCTGTCCCGGGTGGAGCAAGATGGCCGCGGTTTTGGGCAGTAGGACCAAGCCGTCCGGCCCGAGGCAGAGGCAGGGTAGGTTTGTGGCCTGGGGTCCCCCCGACCGCCACCACCGGAGGGGGCGGTCAGCTGAGGTGCCAGGGATAGCAGGTGAGTTTGCCAGAGGCCGCCGCCAGGTGGACCAAGATGGCCGCCGACCCGGGAACCAGGCCAAAAACACGGCCCGTCCCACGGCAAGTATTGGTTGGAGACATACCTCTGTGATATCCCCCGGTCGTCGTTCTCCGCTGCAGGATGTGCTGGAGTGCTGAGGCGACAGGGGAAGCTGGGGTGTGAGCTGGAGGCCTCCGCCGGGAGGAGCAAGATGGCCACAGACACGAGTCCCAGGCCGAAATCGCGGCCCGCTCTGCAGCCAAGTCAGGATGTATTTAGTGGTACGGCGGTGTCCCCAGGCTGTCCGGTCACTGTAGCAGGCTTGCGGTGTAATGCTGAGGTGCCGGGGGAGCAGTGATGGTAGCTGGAGTCCGCTGCCAGGGGGACCAAGATGGCTGCCGGAGGTTTCTAGGCTGAAGCCGCGGTCTTTCCCAGAGGAGATCCCGGACCAGGGAATCCGTCCACGCCGGCCCCAGACAGCGTTCTGTCAGTCCAGCAGGCCTCAGGGGCATCAGATGAGGCAGCACAAGTCCCCGGGTGCAGGTGATGGCATCAGATGCGTTTGATGTAGGCAGGATGGTCGTTGCAAGATACTGGGCAAGCGGAGCTCTCTCTAGCTAAGACCTACTCCTTTGCTCCCCCACATTATTGTCCTTATACATTCTTTCCCCCTCCCCTCCGTTTTTTTTTTTGTTGGGTGAGATATGCCTTGTGTCAATGCAGTCTTAAGAGAGAAGCTTTTTTGTGGATATGGTGATATACAGGGCTCGTCCATCAGTGGTTATTTGTGTCTACATTGATGAGTGTACCCGTATCGCATATCTAAGAGATAGACATCACCTTATATGCATATCTATGATCACATATATACCTTTTATGATCTACAATATAAGCCTTAAGCCCCGTACACACGATCAGATTTTCCGATGGGAATTGTGTGTTGACAGACTTTTGGCCTAAAATCTTAAAATTGTACCAAATGTACTCTCCATCAGACAATTGTTGTCGGATTTTCCGTGGACAAATGTTGGATGGCAGGCTTTAAAATTTTCCGCGGACAACGGTCTGTTCTTAGTTTTTCCGAGTGAACACAAGTCCGTCAGACAAATTTCCAAAGTACAAACATGCATGCTCGGAAGCAATGCTCACCAAACACAACATTAGCAGAAGGTGCCCAAAGGGTGGCACTAAAGAGTGAAAAAACAGGTAGTACCTCACTTTGTTCTTGTTTGTTAGCCGACAATTGTGTGCCATTTGTATACAAGACAAATTCCTGGACAACGCCCTTCGGACGCTTTCTCTGTGGAAAATCCGATCGTGTGTATGAGGCTTTAGACAAGTGGCATTTTGTGCACAGGGCAGCGCACCCTCGGCTAGTTTTATTTAATTGTTGCCACAATGAAGGTCATTAATAACTAAGGATGAGCCGAACACCCCCCCCCCCCCCGATTTGGTTTGCACCAGAACTTGCGAACAGGCAAAAAACTCGGACAAACACCGTTAAAGTCTGGGACATGAACATGAAAATTGTAAAGGCCTATATGCAAGTTATTGCCATAAAACGTTTTTGGGGACCTGGGTCCTGCCCCAGGGGACATGTATCAATGTAAAAGTAATTTTAAACTGATCGTGGCTGTAATGAATTGCAGAGTCTCGACAATGTACATAAAACTCATTGAAAAAAATGGCATGGGTCTCTCCACCCCCCCCCCCCCCGGTCCATTACCAGGCCCTTTGGATCTGGTATGAATATTAAAGGTAACCCTGCTCCAAATTTAAAAAACAAATGGCATAGGGGTCCCCCCCAAAATCCATACCAGACCCTTATGCAAGCATGCAACCTGGCAGGCCACAGGTAAAGAGGGGGGCGAGAGAGCGCCCCCCTCCTGAACCCTACCAGGCCCAATGCCCTCAACATGGGGAGGATGCTTTGAGGTCTGACCCCAAAGCACCTTGTCCGCATGTTGATGGGGACAAGGGCCTCATCCTCACAACCCTTGCCCAGTGGCTGTGGGGGTCTGTGGGCGGGGGGCTTATTGGAATCTGGAAGCCCTCTTTGACAAGGGGACATTAAAATCCCAGTTCCCCTATGTGAATTGGTAACAGATACATTGTACCCCTACCATTTCACAAAAAAAAGTGTCAAAAATGTTAAAAAAAGACAAGAGACAGCTTGGGACAAGTCTTTTATTAACCACTTGCCAACCGCACCATAGCCGAATGAGGGCTACGTCGCGGTTCGATAACTCTGGGAGGGCGTACATTGACGTCCTCCCAGAATTGTGTTCCCGCGCGCCCCCTGGGGTGCGCACACAGGAATATCTGTGACCGCCAGGTCCAGAGGACACAGCGCATCATGGATCGCGGTAAATGGTCACTGACGGAGCGATCACTTGTAAACAAACCAGTGTCATGTCCTGTTCCTCTCTCCCCTCTCAGTACCGATTGATACAGTGCGAAGGGCGAGGGGAGAGAACGGTTGCAGCAGTGCTGTGGGCTGGATGTGTAGTGCCCACAGCGCTGATCGCTATAAAAATGCCAATGGTCCCAAAAATGTGTCAGAAGTGTCCGCCATAATGTCGCAGTACCGAAAAAAAACGCTGATCGCCGCCATTACTAGTAAAAAAAATGTCATAAAAATACCACCTATTTTGTAAACGATTTAACTTTTGCGCAAACCAATTAATAAACACTTATTGCGATTTTTTTTTTCCGAAAAATATGTAGAAGAAAACGTATCGGCCTAAACTGAGGAAAAAAATATGTTTTTTATATATATTTTTGGGGGATATTTATTATAGCAAAATGTAAAAAAATATGAATTTTTTACAAAATTGTCTATTTTTGTTTATAGCGCAAAAACTAAAAATCGCAGAGGTGATCAAATACCACCAAAAGAAAGCTCTATTTGTGGGGAAAAAAGGATGCCAATTTTGTTTGGGAGCCTTGTCGCACGACCACGCAATTGTCAGTTAAAGCGACGCAGTGCCGAATCGCAAAAAGTGCTCTGGTCTTAGACCAGCAATATGGTCCGGGGGTTAAGTGGTTAATGCATTTTAGATCTTATTTGTAAAAGCACATTCAGTATTTTACCCAGGGGAGATCATTAGTTTGCATGTTTTACAGTTCTTTTTCTACAGTTAACGTCTTATTGCAAATCCCACAGATGGCAAAGAGAATTGTATCCTGAAAATTAATTCACTACATTTTTAAGGTTAAAAGGCAAGATATTGTCAAAGAAGGAAAAAAACTCAAATAATGAGTCAAGTTTTAGTCCCACAAGCTGTGATGGAAATAGGAATCCTCAATCTAGCCAAGTTGACACTATCCACTCTCATGCTATGCTTACCGGAATGTATGCAGACCTCTAATAAGAGTGGTCCTATACCCTTTCTTTAAAACTGTAAAACCAACATCACAAATTAGAAATAATCCTCCCAGGAGAACTTCAAAATATTACCCCCACAGGGATAATGATCACAGCCTCTGGTCTATATAGAAATCAGCACGCCAATGTTTGGGAACATGTAATATAAGAATGCTCCATATAGTGTATTATCATAAAATGTTTTTATTGACTAAAAATACACTCACATATCTGCTGGCATAACAAGCGTGTAAATGCCGAGGGGCAAACTTCTTCCAGAAACCAAAATGGCAGACGGCCAACTGCACATGCATGGTAGCTGTCATGGACCTTGCAGTGCTGAAATGTTTCTATTTGAAATCCTAATTCATGTATTTCAGAAGATGGGACATTACTGACAGTTCATTGCAGGAGATACTGGACACATTACAAGTGGTTTAGTTGTCCTGACTAGGTCAATAGACAATGACCCTTCAATGCTTAGCTCAGGCTATTGAAATGCTAAGTGGAACCGGCTTGTGAAATACCTTTTATTGTGTTCTGCAGGTTACAAGCGGTTGTCAGAGATGGGACGTCTCTAGGAGAAAATTACCTCCACTAAATGACTTTTAGAATGTGTGTTTGAAGATGTATGTGTTTACGCTAAAAGACTTTGTATTGTTCTAAAGGTCAGAAGTCTCCTGTCAGGAGTATTGAATTAGCATGTTATTATCTAAAGAAATGTAACCTCTCAGAGGTAGTAATTAAGTTCTGCTAAATAGACCGGGCTATTGTGTACATTGATTACCCGCTGGGGCTTCTGTCTCAATACACATAATAGTCTTTCTATCCAAGCTATTGGACCAATCCCTGTTGACTATTTCAAGTCCTCATTTGCATGATTAAGGAGGACCTGAGTGAGGACTGCATATACTTTACAATTGACCAATAGGAAAGCGGTTGTTGGGAGTGGGATGTTCCAAATTCTGTATAAAAGTGTGCTGTGTACTTGAAAATAAAGAGTCCTGCTTGAACATACATACAGCCTGCCTGGTGTGTGTTCTTAATGGGTCTGAACGGCACATAGCTGTAGTTTGGATCCCGGAACCTTGGATGACTGGACTATCAGACGTTGCAATCTGCAAGCTGACTCACTGGTAGCAGAAGAGTGTCGGGAGAGCAGAACCGGGCGAGCAAAGGGGTCTCGTCACAGTAGCCCTAATGACATCATATGTGATGAAATGCATAGGGAGGAGCCACACACACATGCTACTATGAAAGCGCAGCCAGCCGTTGACTATTTTGAACCCTTGAAGAATACACTATGTGAAGCATTCTTCTATTACATGTTCCCGGGCTGAGTTTTTTATACAGCGGTGTCTGTTTGGACTACAGAGGAGGCTGTGATCATTATTCCTGTGGCAGTGATTTTGAAGTTCTCCTGGGGTGATCAGTTCTAATTTTCAATGTTGGTTTTACTCTTTTAAAGAAAGCATTCATTGACCACCCTTATTAGGAGGTTGCATACGTTCCTGTAAGAACCCCCCTACCTTGAGGATTCCTATTTTCATCACAAATAATGATTAGGGATGAGCCGAACACCCCCCCCGTTCGGTTCGCACCAAAACCTTCGAACGGACGGAACGTTCGCGCGAACATATCGAACCCCATTGACGTCTATGGGACTCGAACATTCAAATTCAAAAGTGCTAATTTTAAAGCCTAATATGCAAGTTATTGTCGGAAAACGTCTTTGAGAACCTGGGTCTTGCCCCAGGGAACATGTATCAATGGAAAAAATAGTTTTAAAAATGGTAATTTTTTTCTGGAGCAGCGATTTTAATGATGCTTAAAGTGAAAAAAAAATGAAAATGTCCTTTAAATATCGTACCTGCTGGGTGTCTATAGTATGCCTGTGAGGCGGCACATGTTTAGAACTGTCCCTGCACAAAATGAGATTACTATAAGAAAAAAGTCATTTAAGACTGCTTGCGGCTTTAATGTAATGTTTGGTCCCTGCAATATGGATGAAAATCACTTAGAAAAATAGCATGGGTTTCCCCGCTCCCCTCCCCCCAGGTCATTACAACCCCCTTTGGCCATATATACTTTGAACAGCAGTATACAGGTGGTGCAAACAAGACAGGGACTGTAGGTTTGTTGTTAAGTAGAATCTGTTTGTAATTTTCAACTGGTACTTCTTTAAAGTGTAGCTTCAGCCATAAAATCTTTTTTTAAGCTTTTATGAAAACATAGAGAAGGGTTATCACCCCTGTAACATGTTTTTTGCTGTCTGTGCGCATCTGTTCAGAAGATTGCACCTCACTTTCTGTCCCAATGACAAATGATTTTTTGAATTTTTTTTGTGAAACAAGGATTGGTGGTAAAGCATCAGTGGACAGGAGACACATTTTACAGAAGAGAATTTACCTTCCTAGTGGTAGATTTCCTCTCACTTCCTGTTGTCTCCTTCCATTTGCAAGTAGGAGTTGTTTGTAAGTTGGATGTTTGAAAGTAGGGGCCTGCCGTATATACTCTGCATAAATTTGGGCCCTAGGTGTTGGTGTTGCCACAACACTGTAAGCCCTCACAGTTAGTCTTGGTGGGCGCTGGAACGCCCTGCTGTGAAATATTAGATCAAGAATTGTAATTACATGCCCCTGTTCAACAGGGGCAGAAAAATTGGGCCTTAGGCACTGGTGCTGGTGCCACAACACTGCAACCCCTCACAGATACTCTAGTTAGAGTGCAGGAATTAGCCACATGCAAAGTATTGCATCAAAAATTGTAATTATACAGGGGCAGAAAAATTGCAGAGTGCTAGGCTCTACCTCCATTCTGCTGATACAATCCTCCTCCTCCTCCTCCTCCCCCTCCTCCTCCTCCTCCTCCTCCGCCTTCTCGTCCTCTTCCTGTGTGCTAGGCGGGCATGCAGGACCACTGTCTGGATAAAGGGGGCCTTGAGAGGTCCTCCTTTTCCTCCCTCTGTTCTGTCTCAAGGGCCCTGTCCATTATTCCACGTAGCTTGTGCTCCAACATGTGAATAAGAGGGACAGTCTCACTGATGCATGCATTGTCATTGCTCACCATCCTTGTGGCCTCCTCAAATGTTGACATGACAGTGCATGCATCCCTGATCAAGGCCCACTGATGTGGGGAAAAAAACAAGCTCCCCTGACCCAGTTCTGCTGCCATATTGGCACAGGTACTCATTGATGGCCCTCTGCTGTGGGTGCAGCTGCTGCAGCAAGGCCAATGTAGAGTTCCATCTGGTGGGCATGTCACAGATTAGGCGGTTCTTGGGCAGGTTGTATTCCCTTTGGAGGTCTGTCAGCCGAGCACTGGCATTATATGACCTTCGGAAATGCACACAGACTTTCCTGGCCTGCTTCAGGACATCCTGTAAGCCCGGGTACCTGCCCAAGAACCGCTGTACCACCGAATTCAGAACAAAGGGCAAAACAGGGCACATGGGTCAGTTGTCCCTGTCATAGGGCAGAGAGGAGGTTGGTGCCATTGTCGCTAACCACCATTCCTGGCTTAAGCTGGCATGGCGTCAACCACCTCTGAGCCTGCCCCTGCAGAGCTGACAGAACCTCTGCCCCAGTGTGGCTCCTGTCTCCCAAGCACACCAGCTCTAGCACCGCATGGTATCTCTTTGCCTGCATTCCTGCGTAGCCCCTCGTAAGCCTACGGAGCACCGCTGGTTCAGAGGACACATCAGCACAGGAAGAGGCCACAGAGGAAGAAGAAGAGGAGCGGGTGGAGGAGAGAGGTGTGTCACAACCAGTAGTAGTGTTTTTCAGGCGTGGTGGCGGAACAATCTCCAACACTACTGTTCCTTGCCCTGTGTCCTTCCCAGCTGCCAGCAGAGTCACCCAATGCGCCGTGAAAGAGAGGTAACGTCCCTGTTCATGCCTGCTGGACCATGAGTCAGCGATAATATGCACCTTACCACTGACCGCCCTGTCCAGCGAGGCATGGACATTGCCTTCCACATGGCGGTAGAGAGCCGGAATCGCCTTACGTGAGAAAAAGTGGCATTTGGGAACTTGCCACTGAGGTACAGCACATTCCACAAACTCACGGAAGGGGGCAGAATCTACTAACTGAAAAGGCAGCAGTTGAAGTGCTAGCAATTTCGCTAAGCTAGTATTCAACCGCTGGGCATGTGGATGGCTGGGAGAGTACTTCTTTCGGCGCTGCAGCAGCTGGGGCAGGGAAATTTGTCTGGTACAATCTGTCATCGGTGTACCGATAGTAGATTGCCCGCATGTACTACTAGGTTGTGACACACCTAATTCTACACCTTCAGTCCTATCAGTGCAGGCTTCAGAGAGGACTGAGGGTATAGTGGGGTTGGAGATCCCAGCTGATGAGGAGCAAGGGGAGGTCCGCTTTGTTCTTTGGCGTGGGTTTTTCGGGTATGCTTGCCAACGAACTGCATGGCAGGTCGACGTATGTCTGGTCACGCATGTGGTGCCCAAGCAGGTGATGTTTTGGCCATGCGAGATACACTTGAGACATATGTTGCAAATAGCAACGGTGCGATCTGATGCACATGTCTCAGAAAAGGCCCACACCAAAGAACTTTTGCAGTAACGCTGAGACACAGCAGTGCCCTGCACAGGCATAGCTCTGCGTTGTAATGCAGTTGGTGTGCTGCCCTTAATCTGGCCCCTGGAGGGCATCCTGCCTCGTTGGGGATGTGCCTGTGCCTCCTCCTCCTCCTCCTCCTACTCCTCCTTCTCTCTCCTATCAGGCACCCACGTACAGTCAGTGACCTCATCATCCCCTCCCTCCTCATCACTGTCGAAAACCTGGCAGTATGCTGCAGCTGGGGGAACATGACTGCCAGATTGCTGATCTTCTTGGGCACCCCCTCTCTCTGGGCTCACATTACTGTTTTCCTCTATCTGTGTTCCATCATCGGAGCCTTCAAAATGCTGCACATCTTCATGCAGCATGTACCCAACACTGTGTTCAAACAGTTCGGGGGACTCCTTAGGAGGACATGGTGGGACTAGGGAAGGAGTAAGTGATGCCATTGAGCAGAGGTAAGAGGACGCCTTGGCAGGTACTTTGCCAGACAAAGTAAGCTCAGCCTGGGTGAGAGAGGATGAGGAGGATGAGAATGGCTTGGTCATCCACTCTACCAATTTGTCTGCATGTTGAGGCTCAACACGGCCAGCTCCCGAAAGCAAGGACAAGCATGTCCAACGGCCACGTGCTGAAGAGGATGCACCGTGTTCACCACCAGCACTGTTGCCTCTAGACACAGAGCCTGCTTGCCCTTGTGACTCTCTGCCTCTCCTTGTTGCCCTTCCAGACATTATAATGGCCTGCAGAGGACAAAGTCAGTACACACACCTTGTAGCTTTAGGTGCAAACAGCAGAGGACACGTGCAGTACACACCAAGTTGCTTTATGTGCATACTAATAAGCACACTTGCACTAAACACCAAGTGGGTTTAGGTGCAAAGTAATCAGCACACTTGCACTATACACCAAGTGGGTTTAGGTGCAAAGTAATTAGCACACTTGCACTATAAACCAAGTGGGTTTAGGTGCAAAGTAATTAGCACACTTGCACTATAAACCAAGTGGGTTTAGGTGCAAAGTAATTAGCACACTTGCACTATACACCAAGTGGGTTTAGGTGCAAAGTAATTAGCACACTTGCACTATAAACCAAGTGGGTTTAGGTGCAAAGTAATTAGCACACTTGCACTATAAACCAAGTGGGTTTAGGTGCAAAGTAATTACCACACTTGCACTATACACTAAGGCCCGGATTCTCGTCCATCTCCATCTCTGCGGCGGCGTAACGTATCCGATTTACGTTACGCTGCCGCAACTTAGACGGGCAAGTGCTGTATTCTCAAAGCACTTGCTCCATAAGTTGCAGTGGCATAGCGTAAATCGGCCGGCGTAAGCCCGCCTAATAAAAATTTGGATAAGGGGGGCGTGTTTTATGTAAATGTACTGTGACCCAACGTGATTGACGTTTTTTCCCGAATGGCGCGTGCGCTGTCCGTGGAATTTCCCAGTGTGCATTGCTCCAAAGTACGCCGCAAGGACATCATTGGTTTCGACGTGAACGTAAATGACGTCCAGCCCCATTCACGGACAACTTACGCAAACAACGCAACTTTTTCAAATGTTGACGCAGGAACGACGGCCATACTTAGCATTGTTACGCCGCACTTATGCCACCATATAGCAGGGGCAACTATACGCCGGGAAAAGCCTAACGTAAACGGCGTAACTTTACTGCGTCGGCCAGGCGTACGTTCGGGAATTCGCGTATTTAGCTAATTTGCATACTCGACGTGGAATTCGACGGAAGCGCCACCTAGCGGCCAGCGTAAAAATGCAGTTACGATCCGACAGCGTAAGAGACTTACGCCTGTCGGATCTAACAGATATCTATGCGTAACTGATTCTAAGAATCAGGCGCATAGATACGACGGCGCAACGCAGAGATACAACAGCGTATCTGGAGATACACCGTTGTATCTCCACTGAGAATCGGGCCTAAGTGGGTTTAGGTGCAAAGTAATTAGCACACTTGCACTATAAATCAAGTGGGTTTAGGTGCAAAGTAATTAGCACACTTGCACTATAAAGTCCCTTTAGAATTAGACCTTTTGTATTTTTTTAAGGTTAACCTGCCTACTCACAAGCTACATTTTTGGGTTGATTAAAAACACATAGGCAAGTATGAACTGTAAAACAAAATGGCCATTTATTCTGGTAAAGAATAGAAATAAAATAAATACAAGGCAGCATTGAAGAATCTGCTGCCATTTGTACAACTCTGTTTGGACACTAAAATTGGGACATTGAGAAGCACATACAGAAGGGAGCCCAATCTGGTCCTGGACTCACAGAGGTCATGAACAGCAGCAGGTCAGATATATGTCCCAAGTCTGTGGTACTACAGCAGGCTGCCTTCTGTCAGACCACCTTGAAGCAAGGCCATCACTTCCTGGTAACCTTCCCTGCAGCCTTCCTTGCTGCCTTCTCTGCAGCCTTCCTTCTCCGCTTGGCTGAAGCCTGTGCCTCTGGAGGTGTACTTGTGCCAGGAGGAGGAGAAGAAGGTGGAGGAGGTGGAGGACATGAAGGTGGAGGAGAAGAACGTGGAGGAGGAGAAGGTGGAGGAGAAGAAGGTGGAGGAGAAGAAGGTGGAGGAGATGAAGGTGGAGGAGAAGAAGGTGGAGGAGAAGAAGGTGGAGGAGAAGAAGGTGGAGGAGGAGGAGGTGGAGGAGATGAAGGTGGAGGAGGAGGAGGTTGATAATAAGCTGGTGGGGGAGGTTGGCCGTGGCTACAAATGACCGTGTCCTCGGTAAGTAGCCCCCTCACCCCCTTATTCATCAAACTTATAAGTAGTGGCTCAAATATGAGGCGTTGGTCCTCAGACATTTTCTCTGCAGCCTGCTCTGCAGCCTTCCTTCTCTGCTTGGCTGGAGCCTGTACCTCTGGAGGTGTACTCGTGCCAGGAGGAGGAGGAGGAGGTGGAGGAGGAGGAGGAGGAGATGAAGGTGGAGGAGAAGAAGGTGGAGGAGAAGGAAGTGGAGGAGAAGGAAGTGGAGGAGATGAAGGTGGAGGAGAAGAAGGTGGAGGAGATTAAGGTGGAGGAGAAGAAGGTGGAGGAGAAGAAGGTGGAGGAGGAGGAGGTGGAGGAGATGAATGGAGGAGGATAAGGTTGAGAATAAGCTGGTAGGGGAGGTTGGCCGTGGCTACAAATGACCGTGTCCTCGGTAAGTAGCCCCCTCACCCCCTTATTCATCAAACTTATAAGTAGTGGCTCAAATATGAGGCGTTGGTCCTCGGACATTTGGCTCATTTTGGCCATTACGAGGGTGCCATAGCCCTCTTCAGGGGTGGTAGGCTGCTGGAGTGTGGCCTGTGCCTCTCTAATCAGGGCCAGTGCTGCCTCACTCACCCTCATATCCCTCCTGGCCCTTCTTGTAGGAAGGCGGATGGGAGGAACCTGGCACCTTGTGCTGCCACTTGGCCCTGCCACCTCCTCTGTGCCACTCACCCCTGCCCCCTACTCTGTGCCACTCACTCCTGCCACCTCCTCTCTGACACTTTCCAGACCCTCATCCTGGCTGATGTCCTCCTGTGTTTAAAAAAGGGACAGTTTGCGTTTTGGGTTCAAAAATCACACACAATTTTCAGCTCATGACTGTTGCAACTTGATTGAAAATAAATAGAAAAGACAGTCATTCTGACCTCAGCAGTTTTCATCCTTTTCTCCCCAACTTTTTGGGCCACTACTGTCTATTGATATGGAAAACACTTTTAGATCAAACATTATATCTTTTTTACATATTAACATCTATTTGACAGCATTTTTTTCCACAATAAATACATTTAAATTACTATTCCTGGCTCCAGACAGCCAAATCCGGGTCTTCCTCCAGAATGGTAGGCTCCTCTTGCTCCTGAGAGGCTCACCTTGCTCCTGAGAAGGATCAGCTTGGCTGCAGGGAAGGCTGGAGGCTTGACTGGAGGGAAGGCTGGAGGGAAGTCTGGTGCTTTTTCTGGAGCTTTTTCAGGAGGGTTGTCTGGGGGAAGGCTGGAAAGTGATGGCCTTGATTCAAGGTGGTCGTCAAAAAAACCCAGTCTGCTGTAGTACCACAACGACGGTACATATGCCTTCCCTGCTGCTGCTTCAGACCTCTGAGAAGCCAGGACCCTGTTACGCGCAGCCCTGTATGTGCCTCTCAAGGTTCCAATTTTAGTCTCCAGCTGTTCAGTTGTTACATGGGGCATCTTTGTGTGCACAAATGGGAGCAGGCTATTCAGTGCTGCTGTCCTTAGCTCTTTAATCCGGTGGATGGGGTCTTTTGTCGCCCAAAGAACGGGCAGCTCCCTTAACCTGTCAATAAATACCCCCAGGAACTCCCTCTCCTGAAAAGGATTCATATTTTCTGCAAGACAAAACAAAAGACAAATATACTAATGTCAATCACAGTCTATAAACTCTAGTAATCTTTATCCCCATATAGCCCTTAAATCTCTTTGCAGTATAGGCCAGTGATGTTCCAAGTTCAAATCATACCTTCGTTCACACATTCGTCGCTTTAACATCTTCCTCCGCACACTGGACCTACGTATGACACATGTGTGTTAAGCTTTATATACACTACGCATGCGTGGCACTCATCTCCCGCCCATGACGTTCTTACTCAATGTTTCCCGCCCCTTCTCTTTCGGCGTGCAAATGACATGGCGGAATCAGATGAGCAGGTGTCTGATAATCAGCCTAGTTCATCAGAAAACGACAACATGGTGGAATTAGATGAGCAGGTGTCTGATATTAGGCCCAGTTCTTTCAAAAATGACGACATGGCGGAATTAGATGAGCAGGTGTCTGATATTAGACCTAGATCATCAGAAAAAGACGACGTGGCGGTATCAGATGAGGAGGTGTCTGAAATTAGGCCTAGATCATCCAGAATAGACGACGTGGCGGAGTCTGATGAGCAGGTGTCTGTAATTATAAATTTGTCTAACAACGACACAACAAGCCCAGAGCCTGATGAGGAAACGTCGGAAACGCGGAGCAGATACAAGGCATCTAACATGTTCTACGCGGAAATGGCGGAAATGGTGGACATCTTACTAAAGTCTGATTACGATGGCAAGCATGGGCCCTATACCCACCCTAATGTAAGGAAGGGCAAAATTATTGAAAAAGTGCAAAGAAGTCTGAATCGTCATTTTGGGGTGAAACGATCGAAGGAGCAGCTCAGAAAGAGGTGGTCAGACCTCAAACTGAGGGAACCGGAACAGTTAAGGAGCATTATGAGAATGCTTGAAAAAGGTAAGTACTTCTCCTGTGTCTCTTATTGTTTTACTGAACTTGCATGTTTCTCCATGTTGTTGCTTTTGCATATAGGACCATAGAAAATAATGGTAGTTTCAAACACATCCGATCGTCCACTACATACGATGTTTTCTGAAGATACAGGGTTAACTAAATTTTTATAGGCTTGATTATATTCAAGAAATATGTTTACATAGCTGTCTTATGTGGTGTTTTTGTAACTAGAATTCAAGTCAAAATTACATCAGTCTAAAGGAGAGGGCACTCAGCAGCTGTTTACACATCTGCACTCAAGAGCACTAGTGTGGGCCACCAGAACAACCATTTTAGGGTGACCCACACAGGTGCTCCTGTGCATTTCTGGGGTGTCTACATGTGTGAAACTTGTCCCAAAAAGGTGAGTATTCAAGAATAGTGTTTGCCAAAAAACATGTCTTCTGCTTGTAACTGCCCAAACAGACACTTGTACCCCACTTCCAAGCAATGTTTAATATTCCTATTTTTGCCCTCAAATATGTGTGTGCCAAGTGTCATTTTTGTTTGATTCTAATAGGGGACAGAAGACTGGGAGGACACCACTCCTCAGAGCCCAGAAAACACAAACATCACCAACCACCTCGCCAAGAACCCACACCTCACCGCCCACCTCGCCAGGAACCCAAACCTCAATGCCCACCTCGCCAGGAACCTACACCTCAACGCCCACCCAGACCTCAGGATGTGGAGGAGGGAGAAGTGGTTGAAATTACTACAACAGGTCAGTATCTGTCACCACAGCTTCAGGTAATAAAAGAGATGTAAGCCTGCAGATTTTGTAATACCCTTTTTTTATGTTTTTGGTTTAAGGGATGATTATGTGGCAGAAGAAAGGCCTCGATCCTCACATTCCAGGACCCAAAATATACTCCTCCAAATCAAGGCGTGCAGTAGGGAGATGTATGTCATCAAACAAAAATGGCCTTTATTGAGAAAACCTTTAACGACATAATTGATGACTTGGGGGGGAAACTAAGAAAACACCATTTTGTTTTGTTCCCAGTTTAACTCCAAATTTTTGGCACTTTTTCTAAACAAGCCAAAATTTGAAGATGCACACAGTGGGTCAACATGTGCTATCTGCCATCTCGGGATATCTATGTCCATGTTTTGTGGGTGCAACCCCTTACTCACTACTCAAGTAGGTGAAAGGAAGAAGGGGTTGCACCCACAAAACACGTCCATTGATCACCAATGATGGCAGATAGCACATGTTGACAATAGGGATCATTTTTCTACCTAAAAAGACTGTGTGCATCTTCAAATTTCGGCTTGTCCATCTTATTATGGGCAGGTAGACAATTTACTAAAAAATTACAATGTCTGAGTTATTGCCTAGAGGTTTACATTGTTATATGTTGTGCTATGTAATTTAAATGTTTTAATTTTCTTAAAAAAAAGCCAGTTTATGGCAAATAATAAAAAAAAAAAATAATTAAACACCACAAATATTTGAGAAAGACCAAGGGCCAGATTCAGGTACATCTGCGGCGGCATAACGTATCGCATTTACGTTACGCCGCCGCAAGTTTTACGGGCAAGTGCTTGATTCACAAAGCACTTGCCTGTAAAGTTGCGGCGGCGTAGTGCAAATCCCTCCGGCGCAAGCCCGCCTAATTCAAATGATCTGGGTAGGGGGCGTGGATCATTTAAATTAGGCACGTTCCCGCGCCGAACGTACTGCGCATGCTCCGTTTTGAAATTTCCCACTGTGCTTTGCGCAAAATGATGTCGCACCGACGTCATTTTTTGAACTTCGACGTGAGTTACGTCCTTTCCTATTCACGGACGACTTGCAGAAAAAAAAAAAATAATTAAATTCGACGTGGGAACGATGGCCATACTTTAACATGGCAAGTCTAACTATAGGCCACAAAATAGCAGCTTTAACTATACGCCGGGAAAAGCCGACTAGCGACGACGTAAGAGAATGCGACTGCCGCGCGTACCTTCGTGGATCGACGGAAAATGCTAATTAGCATACCCGACGTGGAAAACAACGCGAACTCCACCCAGCGGGCGCCGAAGTGTTGCACCTACGATCCGAAGGCGTACGAAGCCGTACGCCTGTCGGATCGAAGCCAGAAGCCGTCGTATCTTGGTTTGAGGATTCGAACTAAAGATACGACGCGGCAAATTTGAAAGTACGCCGGTGTATCAGTAGATACGCCGGCGTACTTCTTCTGTGAATCTGGCCCCATGTGTGTTAATATGCACCGAGTAAAAATTTGGTAAAAACACCAACAAAGTGTGGCTTGTTTTTCTTAAATACCGTAGAACTTTTGATGTGTTTAGTTTTGGTGTTACCAGTGAAATGGTTGTTAGTTCATAATGAAAATACACTTGACACTACAAGTAGTACACTAGGAAAAACTAGGAGACAGCTAAAATAAACACAAGCAAGACATCAAAAATGAAATTTCAACAGATTTTTTTATGATTTGGCTCAAAATAATAAAGTTACAGATTGGCTGGCATAGGAATGGCCCCCCTACTTGTGAAATATTCCACGTACTTATCCCGGACTGCACGGGCACTTTGGGGGGGCAAGCCAGGACGGTCATGTTCTAGGCCCGGCAAGGCAATTACACCTGAGGTAAGTCCGGCCTCGGGCCCAACTGTGGCCATATAGGTAGGAGACTGTCTCCTTAAGAAATTGTGTAATATGCAGCAACAAAAAATAATACAGTTCCATTTATATTCCGCCATATGCATAGAGGTTAAAAACAGGCGGAACCGGCTGGCCATTATCCCAAGGGCGTTCTCCACAACTCTTCGGGCTCTAGCCAGCCGGTAGTTGAACACCCTCCTTTCTGGGGTGAGGGTCCGCTGGTGGAATGGCCTCATTAGATGCTTTCCCAGTTCAAAGTTTTCATCAGCCAGAAACACGAAGGGGAGTCCTTCCACATTCTCTGCATCCGGTGGCAATGCAAGAGCGCAAAATCCGTCATCCAACATCCGGCCATTCTTCCCCACATCCACATAGAGGAATTCATATTGTGCTGACACCACCGCCATCAGCACAATGCTATTAAACCCCTTGTAGTTGTAGTATTGGGAACCAGAATGGGGTGGTGGCACGATGCGGACATGCTTCCCGTCCATGGCTCCACCGCAGTTGGGGAAGTCCCACCGCGTAGCAAACTCCAATGCCACAGTCTGCCATTCCTGTGGCGTGGACGGAAGCTGTGGAATCAAACAAGATAAAAAAATTAGTTACTTTTGCACATAACATTGCAAGCAGATTATACAAAAACATTATTGGCCAACATCATTCTAACATTTATTTTAAGGAGCATTTAACCACAAAAATATAAGGCCAAATTATCATATTCCTCACCTCCTCTGATGGACCATTGTAAAGAAATTAGGGGGGGGGGGGGGGTCTAGATGAGTTTGGGACCTCAAAAAATAATTTAAAAAAGGTGAAGCTATACTTTAAAACACATTTGGGGGGGGGGATAAAGCACTACAATGGATATAACAAAATACATTGGGAAGTGACTAGGCTAGGTGTGTTTGGCCCAGGATAGCATGCTGGGGAGGTTAGTGAAGGGAAATATGCATGTAGGCCAAAAAAGGGGCATTAAAAGCTTACAGCATGCATGGGGGCAAAGGGGACACTCACAGCATATTACAATCATGGT
Organism: Rana temporaria; assembly: GCF_905171775.1. Taxonomy (NCBI): domain Eukaryota; kingdom Metazoa; phylum Chordata; class Amphibia; order Anura; family Ranidae; genus Rana; species Rana temporaria. The sequence goes on from NC_053493.1 coordinate 229,108,276, forward strand.
ACTTAGGGAAGGAGGAAATAAATACAATACATTAGCATACATTAAATACATTAAATGTGATATTAAAGGAGAAAACTTACCCTCATATAGTCGTCCTGCAGAACCTGTATGATAACAGAACAGGTATCCAGGATTATGAGGCCCGGAGCCTGGGGGGAGATGCTTGTCATGAACTTCAAGTCCTGCAAGCTTCTCCCAGTTGCCAGAAAGCGTAACGTGGCAACTAGCCTCTGCTTAGTGCTGATGGCTTCCCGCATAACGGTGTCCTGCCTGGTGATATATGGCGACACCAAAGCCAAGAGCTGCTAGAAAATGGGGTCAGACATCCTAAGGAAATTCCTGTAATCATCAGGAATTATTCTCCTGCATCTCCTGCAGCAGAGGCATATGAGAGAATGTGGAGACATATGGTTCCTACTGAGCAACCAATTCTTGGTCCATGAATGCCTCCTCACCCTGTTCATGGCCCCGTTTAGGTCTAAAACAATAAGACCAACACACACCGACTGCATAACACAAACTCGACGATGAGCAGGTGCCTGCAACATGGCTAGAAACGAACGTCTAATCAGATCGAACAAACTAAACAGAACGCACTGAAGAACAGCAAGTCCTATGAAGAACAACCTGAAAACCAGAAACGAGTGGACAGGAACGCACTGTAAAACAAATACGACCTGACCACACGCCCTGAAAGACAAGATACGAACCCACAAGCACAAACTAAACCGCAGAAAACGATCTGAAAGCACGAAGACTGAAAAGCACGAATCGTCACTCACCAAACTTTTACTAACACGTGGCAACACGAGATTAGCAAAAGCAGCCTCAAGGGTGGCGCCAATGGAATAGAACTTCCCCTTTATAGTGCTGTTGTACGTGTTGTACGTCACTGCGTTTGAGAACAACAAGATTTTGTCTTGACAGCGTGTACACAAAGAAAGCTTGACAAGATTCTCGACAAGCCTGACAAGAAACTCGTCGACAAAAACAATGTTTCTTTTACAACGAGATTTCCGGTTGTGTGTACGAGGCCTATGTCTTAGAAAGTGATACTCCAACAGAAAGATCTCCCTGACATAATCTGTAACTTTGTTCCTGCCCATAGTGGTGATTTCGGTGTTCCAGACTAGATTTGTACATTCTAGCATATCCTGTTATATTATTCATAGTGTTAAATAACTTAAAAGTGATATTAAAGACTTTTTTTTTTTGTGTTTAAAAATAACAAACATGTTATACTTACCTGCTCTGTGCAGTGGCTTTTCAAAGAGCAGCCTGGATCCTTTCTCTTCTTGGATTTCTCATTCCTGGCCCCTCCCTCCTGCCAAGTGCCCCCCAGAAAGCAGCTGAGGCTTGGCCCTGCCCCTACTCTCACTTCATTGGCTCACTGATTTTGATTGACAGCAGTGGGAGCCAATGGCGCTTGCTGTGTCTCAGCCAATCAGGAAGGAAAGTCCCGGACAGCCAAGGCTCTCGTGCAACATTGCTGGATTGAAATGGGGCTCAGGTAAGTATTAGGGGGGCTGCTGCACACAGAAGATGTTTTAATCTTTATACATAGAATGCATTAAGTTTAAAAAAAAATCTGCCTTTAAAACCCCTTAAATCATTACCAAGCCATACATTAAACATATCAATACTCATAACAGGCATAGTTAAAAAATTATTGAGTGCATTTTGAATTTGTTTTTCCAAAATCAAATTTTTAAGGCTTGTGTACTACAGTAAGGAATGTTTATCATTATTTTGGAATTTTAGCCCAAATGATCTTTTGGATAGATTTAGAAACCTCATATTCATACACCATTTGAAAAACAACACAAGTTTAAGCATATAATATACTGTATGTAATAGCTTTTTGACTGAAGATACACTTTAAGTACTAACTTAACATTAAAAATACACAATAATGCAAAGCTTAATTTTTCTCTTCATGCTTATAATTCTGTCTCATGGAAAAATACAAGTGAATGTTGGATGGCTCGTTAACACAAAACATATGGTAGCTAATTTAGAAAGATAAAATATTTAGTGCTACTGGACCTTGCAATAATGTTGATGTAAGTGACATGCCTCATTTGTTATGTTTTAGTCAGCACTCCAAAGACCTAAATATAATTTAAACTTAACAGACTTATAAGTAAGAACACAATAAACTATATCCATTCTCTTAAAGTGGACCTGAACTCAAATGATGAATATTTGCAAGCTTAAAGGGAAAGTCTGGAAATATTAATTGTGTCTAAGCCAAACGACACATTTAACTTTTTTCTTGAATTGTTTTTAAAAAAAAAAAAAGTATACTTAATATGGTATATATTATAGTTTTACATACACAGTTTGACATCTAAGAAACTCTGCTTCTGTCTACTCATCTCCCAAGATTTTCAGTGAGATTTGGTGATGTCACTTTTTCAGTTCAGGTACCCTTTAAACAAAACCACACCAATTTTGTTTCTAATCAACTCAGTTAAGATGTAAAAATAAAATAGATGCATTGTGGGGTTATGAGTTAATCTTTTATTAATCAAGTGCCTGGAAACCTATGATGATATTGTAAAAAATACCACATTTAGCAAGCAGCATCACATATATCAATTTGACAGATAAGGCCCTTAGGGCCAAATCCACAAAGACCCGGCGTAACGGCGAAATTCTAATTTAAGTTACACTGCCTTAAAATTTCTACCTAAGTGCCCGATCCACAAAGCACTTACCTAGAAATTTCTGGCCGTGTAACTTAAATTCCGCCGGCGCAAGGCGTTCCTCATTTCATGGGGGCGATTCCCATTTAAATGAGGCGCGCTCCCGCGCCGGCCGTACTGCGCATGCTCATGACGTCATTTTCCCGTCGTGCATAGCGCAAAATTACTTTACGCCGGGCTTTGTGGATTGCGACGGGTCAATAAAGTTGCGTCGAAAAAAAATAATAATTCAAATTCGAAAAAAAACGTGTCGCTAGACAGAAGGGTCTGCTTTTACATGGTGTACTAACTTTACACCATGTAAAAGCAGCCCTAATTTTGCGTATGCAACTTAATACTTACAGAGAAAAAACGAAGCAGAAAAGCTTTGTGGATCTCCGTAAGTGCTAATTTGCATACCCGAGGCGGCATTTCGACACGAAATGCCCCCAGCGGCGGATGCGGTACCGCAGTACCGCATCCTAAGATCCGGCAGTGTAATTCAATTACACATGCCGGATCTTCTCCCTAACTATGGAAAACTGATTCTGTGGATCAGTTCCATAGTTAGGACCAGGGATACGACGGAGTAACAGCAGTTACTCCGTCGTATCTCTTTTGAGGATTTGGCCCTAAGTTTTTAACATTAAAAATTTTTAATAACACATAGTAACATGTTGTCAAGTTCCACGTGATTTTACAATAATATTAAATTCATTGCCACATTTTTCATGCTACTTCAGCTATTGGTGACAATTCTACCTATTTTGTAGGAGGCTCTCTAGTAATCAAGAATTTCTTACTGTGTATTATTTATTTTTTTAACTTTTTTCTAAAAGGTAATAGATTTTTTTTACATTTTATAGAGAAAAACCACATGCAGCTTTCCAATGTTCCAACTGTTTGACATGCACAACTAGCTATATTATTTTGAACAAATTATTTGCTTTCATTTATTTACTGTTCAATCAAATCAGCACTGATTGTGATTTTCCCTACTGAATACCTCATTATGTGTAATGGCAGTACATGTCATTTTTGTATAGCTTGGACATTATAAATGTAATGATTGAGAATCTATAACAATTGTACAAGTAATGATTATAAATGGAAACATTTTCTTTGTAAAATTACCTTTGAGTGAAAATTATTTTGGGGTTAGTAGTGAGTTTGCCAATATGATTATAAACCAAGTCATGCCTTTGATTCCCCTGACCAACTTGATAACTCTTTTGTTCTATGGCATTTGTTATTAGGGGGAACATATTTATATTATATGTAAAAAATAAGATACAAACCCACAAGCACAAACTGAACCGCAGAAAATGAACTGAAAGCACGAAGACTGAAAAGTGCAAATTGTCTCTCACCAAACTTTTACTAACACGCGGTAACACAAGATCAGCAAAAGCAACCCAAAGGGTGGTGCCATTGAAATGAAACTTCCGCTTTATAGTGCCGTCATACATGTTGTGCGTCACCGCGCTTTGGACCAGTATGATTTTATATGACAGTCTTTACGTAAGACAAGCTTGGCAGGAATCCCATTAAGCTTGGCAAGAATCCCATCGGGAAAACCAACGTTTTTTTCCGAGGGGAAAACTGGTCGTGTGTTCAGGGCTTTAAGCGGCTCCTGCTCCCTACTACAGCTCCAACTTTACAAGTAGTCCCTTTGCATTGCGCTTTGCTTGATGCTCTGGGATGGTGAGTCAGCAAGCCCAGACTGTGATCTACCAGTCAACAGGCCACAATCTACTGGTTGCTGACCCTCACTTTAGATTTACCAAAACCATATAATAGGTCAAGCCTAAACCCTTTTAGTTTGTATGCAATCCGACAGGACCTTGCACTATATAAGTGAAGATAAATCTAAAGGAAATTGAATAAGAAAATTGTAAAATATATGGCCAGCCTTGGGCTGTGTATTTTAGGGCTGCAGGGTGTCCTCTGACTTTTTGCCCTTTCTTGCCCCCATATGTGGGTCTAACAAACTTTCTCAACTCTTGTAATAACTATGGTGCCAGGATGGAGCATTTAGAAGTGCACCTTAACAATAACCATCTAGATTTAAAATATTCCTATTATGCCATTATAATGAAACTTAAAATTTTAGCATGCAAGCGTTTATGGATAGTACTATATTTTGTTTGTTACACACTGCACAGTAAAACTTTTTGGAAGATTTTTTTTTTCTTTTATTTGCAAGGCAGGGTATGTTTTCAACAATTTGTTATGTTTCCTTGACATTTGTTAGTAACTAAACAGAATTCTAAAAGTTGCAGGTGCTTCCATTCAAGACAACTGCTTGAAGGTCTTAGAAAGCTTTCCTTTTGTATGATGTGCAAATGAATGTACACAATATGAATCATTCTAATCAGCATTCCATGAAAGCCACCTGTTTAAAGCAAAAAAAAAAAAAAAAAAATAGAAGTAAACAATCAAACTCTATAGAATTTTATTTTTCATATAAAAACATCCCTTTATTTATAATATTTATGATAAATGGACCTTATCTGTGTATTGTATTAATTTTGGCTGAGCTTTAATATACTGTGTGTGTGTATGTATATATATATATATATCTATATATATATATATATATATATATATATATATATATATATATATATATATATATATATATATATATATATATATATATATATACATACATACATAAATAAATACAGTATCTTACAAAAGAGAGTACACCCCTCACATTTTGTAAAAAATTTATTATAACTCAACACACAGCCATTAATGTCTAAACCGCTGGCAACAAAAGTGAGTATTGAGTGAAAATTTCCAAATTGGCCCCAATTATCCATTCTCCCTCCCCAGTGTCATGTGACTCATTAGTGTTACAAGGCCTCAGGTGTGAATGGGGAGCAGGTGTGTTAAATTTGGTGTTATCGCTCTCCCTCTCTCATACTGGTCACTGGAAGTTCAACACGGCAAAGAACTCTCTGAGGATCTGAAAAAAAGAATTGTTGCTCTACATAAAGATGGCCTATGCCATAAGAAGATTTCCAAGACCCTGAAACTGAGCTGAAGCACAGTGGCCAAGACCCTGCAGCGGTTTAACAGGACAGGTTCCACTCAGACCAGGCCTCGTCATGATTGACCAAAGAAGTTGAGTGCACATGCTCAGCGTCATATGTAGAGGTTGTCTTTGGGAAATAGAAGCATGAGTGCTTCCAACATTGCTGTAGAGGTTGAAGGGGTGTGGGTCAGCCTGTCAGTGCTCAGACCATACGCCACACACTGCATCAAATTGGTCTGCATGGCTGTCATCCCAGAAGGAAGCATCTTCTAAAGATGATGCATATGATGCATATAAAAAATAGTAAACAGTTTGCTGAAGACAAGCAGAGTAAGGATATGGATTACTGGAACCATGAGTACAAAGTCAAGTATGTCTTGCCTACAGTCAAGCATGGTGGTGAGAGTGTCATGGTAAGGGGGTGCATGAGTGCTGCTGGCACTGGGGAGCTACAGTTCATTGAAGGAACCATGAATGCCAACACGTACTGTGACATACTGAAGCAGAGCATGATCCCCTCCCTTCAGAGACTGGGCTGCAGGGCAGTATTCCAAGATGATAACGACCCCAAAAACACCTCCAAGATGACCACTGCCTTGTAAAGAAGCTGAGGTTATAGGTGATAGACTGGCCAAGCATGTCTCCAGACCTAAACCATATTGAGCATCTGTTGTGCATCATCAAACTGAAGGTGGATTAGAGCAAGGTCTCTAACATCTACTTGCTCCGTAATGTCATCATGGAGGATACCCCTCCCCAGAGGCCTAGTAATTTAACAGCTTGTACTGGTTGGTGGACTGCTGACCCCAGTTAGCCTAACTTGCAAATCCTGCATCCTCAGGCCACATTGATTTGAAAAAATCCCCACAGTCTCTCCTCTGTTCGAGGACACCTCATCTATGACCGTGTAAAGATGAGGATTTCATCAATGACCATATAAGGATAAAGTTCCCTACTAGACTTCCTGGCATGCCTCATCTAGAACTCCCCCAGATGGGGGGTCACCTCCTGCCACTGTCTAGTACTCCATACTCCATTCTCCACTTCTCCCAGCCGACAACTCCCCCCAGTGAGCTGTTATCTCAGCTTATATTGGAGCCCACCCCATGCCAATACCAAGTGGGGATTGGTCAGGGCTCCTCACATAAGCTGCCTGTCACTCCAGCCTTGGCCCTTCACCTCTTCCAGAACAATCCACCGAAAGCAGGGTAGGCGCACAAGTACTAAAGCACAGGTGGTTACACCCACGGCTGAAGCATAGGCCTGCCTAAATTTAACTCTGCTGACAGTTTTACCTCACAAAAATCCTACACTAGTACCTACCTATGGTAGGAGGTGCTAAATATATATAATATATATATTCCTGATGTACATGACATGCCTAGACAAGTGGCAGTCCATTTTCCTATTTACATATTAAAAGGGAAGTCAAGTTGCCAGAATATTACTATGCTAATTTTGCTCAAAATGCAGACTGTACCTGTGTAACTGTGACTAGAAAAATGTTAATTGATCAAATGTTCAATTGTTACTGTTCTGGGTAATGAATCCCATAAACACCGTAGCTGGCTTTAATTGATATGTTCAGTAATTACAAGTAATGTCTTTTTGGGTTTGTTTAACAACAAGATCAAAAGTGTTTGGTCAGCCAATCAGAAACCCCTCCAGTTCCAAGCACCAGTGTGTCAGAAGGAGGTTTTAGCTGTTAGAATTTATCATTATGGAGGCACAGATCTAGAAGATAATATACATTATTGCATGCATGGTCACCTATTGCATAGGATAGACATATCTGCTGAATGGGTGAAGTGCCTCTATGTTTGCTATGACAGAAAAGGACTAAGAATTTTGAATGGGACTCTACTGCAGTTTCCAATTATAGACTCATTATTAAACATGGATTTTAAAATGTACGCAAACATTTTAGCAAAAATACTGTTACCCCTACTACCCCTACTACCCAATCTAATTACACTGGATCAAGTAGGATTTATTCCAGGGCACGAAGCAAGGGATAATACCCTTAAGGCTTTTAATATTCATCATTGGATGACTTTGACACATCAGCAAGTTTTTTTTCTTTCCTTGGATGCAGCAGAGAAGGCATTCAACAGGGTGGCAGAGGACTATATAACGGAAGTACTTTTAAAAATCAGTATACGAGAGCGTATGTTACAATTTATTATGGCTTTATATTCAGGCCCGATGGCCAGAGTACGATTTAATGGTCACCTGTCGGATGCCTTTTCCATCTCCAATGGTACACGCCAAGGTTGCCCTCTATCCCTACTTATTTTTGTCATTACTCTATAGCCTTTGCTTCTATGCCTCAAAGAGAATCCAGATATCAAAGGCATCATAATTGCGCAGAATACTTATAAACTTGCAGCATTCGCTGATGATATCCTACTGTTCTTAAAGGATCCACACATCACACTCCCTAATCTTCTTAAAGACTAGTGATGTCGCGAACCTAAAATTGCCAACACACTCATAGAGGTGGTCGCTTTATTGTGATACGCAAGCCCCTTCACCACAACAAGGTAACGATCACGAAGGGGAATTGACACATGTATGTGCCTTTTTTTTTGTTTTTGCAGCCACAGTGCAGCACCAGAGGCCAGAAAAATTAGGCATGTACACATGCCTGAAAAAGTAGGTATTGTTGCAGCTGCTGCTGTAGCAGCGGCCAGAAAAATTTATATTTTCCAGGCAGAAAGTGCACTTAAACATTGCGGCTTGAACCCTATTTGGTGGCGGATAAGTCACGCAAGTCATCCGGCATGCAGAGATAAAATACAGCAGCGTGTGGACCATTTGTAGCCCAAGGAAGCTCATCTCATTAAGCCTTTAGTCAAATGTATCGCCCACTGTCAGTCCCTTTGGGATCCACGCCTCATTCATCTTAATAAAGGTGAGGCAATCAGACTTTTTTGACCTAGGCGACTTCTCTTCTCCGTGACAATACCTCCTGCTGCACTGAAGGTCCTTTCTGAAAGGACACTTGAAGCAGGGCAGGCCAGAAATTCTATCGCAAATTGGGATAGCTCAGGCCACAGGTCAAGCCTGCACACCCAGTAGTCAAGGGGGTCATCGCTCGAGTGTCGATATTTGCAGTTAAGGCGAGGTAGTCTGCTACCTGTCGGTCGAGTCGTTCTATGAGGGTGAACCCCGAAGGGCTGTGGCGATGCGTAGGACTTTAAAAGTTCTGCATGTCCTCCATCAACAACACGTCTGTAAAGCGTCCTGTCCTTGTCGGTGTGGTCATGGTAGGAGGAGGATTACTTTCACCTCTTCCACTTTTAGATTCCCGTTGTGCTGTGACATCACGCTTGTATGCTGTGTAAAGCATACTTTTTAATTTATTTTGGAACTGCTGCATCCTTTCCGACTTCCGGTAATTTGGTAACATTTCAAGCACTTTCTGCTTATACCTGGGTTCTAGTAGCGTGGCCACCCAGTACAGGTAGTTCTCCTTCAGCCTTTTTATACAGGGTCCCTCAACAGGCACGACAGCATGAAAGACCCCATTTGCACAAGGTTGGATGCCTAGCTACTCATGTCCCGTTCCTCGTCCTCATTGATCTCACTGAAGGTCTGTTCTTCCTCCCAGCCACGTACAACACCACGGGTACCAGATAGGTGACAACGAGCACCCTGGGATGCCTGCTGTGGTTGGTCTTCCTCCTCCTCAAAGCCACATTCCTACTCTGACTCCTCTTCCTCACACTCCTCTTCCAGCGTTTCTGCAGGTCCAGCAGGTGATGCTGAGAAGGCTGTTTCTGGTGGTGATGGTGACCACAACTCCTCCTCTTCCTCTTCACGCTCATCTACGGCCTGATCCAGCACTCTTCGCAGGGCACGTTCCAGGAAGAAAACAAATGGGATGATGTCGCTGATGCTGCCTTCAGTGCGACTGACTAGGTTTGTCACCTCCTCAAAAAGACGCATGAGCCTACAGGCATTGCGCATGAGCGTCCAGTAACATGGCAAAAAAATCCCAGCTGCGCAGAGGCTGTCCTAGCACCCCAGTCATACAAATACTCGTTGACAGCTTTTTCTTGTTGGAGCAGGAGGTCGAACATTAGGAGTGTTGAATTCCAACGTGTCGGGCTGTCGCAAATCAAGCACCTCACTGGCATGTTGTTTCGCCGCTGGATATCTGAAAAGTGCGCCATGGCCGTGAAGGAACACCTGAAATGGCCACACACCTTCCTGGGCTGCTTGAGGATGTCCTGTAAGTAAGTTACGGCGGTGTAGTGTATCTTTGGCGGCGTAAGGGCGCGGAATTTAAATGAATGTGATGGGGGCGTGTTTTATGTAAATACCTCATGACCCGACGTAAACAACGTTTTTTTTTAACGGCGCATGCGCCGTCCGTGGGGGTATCCCAGTGCGCATGCTCGAAATTAAACCGGAACAAGCCAATGCTTACGACGGTGACGTCATTCTACGTAAATCCCTATTCGCGAACGACTTACGCAAACGATGTAAAAAATTCAAAATTTGACGCTGGAACGCCGGCCATACTTAACATTGAGTACGCCTCATAATAGCAGGGGTAACTATGCGCCGGAAAATGCCGAACGCAAACAACGTAAAAAAATGCGCCGGCCGGACGTACGTTCGTGGATCGGCGTAACTAGCTAATTTGCATACTTGACGTAGAATTAGACGGAAACGCCACCTAGCGGCCGGCGGAAAAATGCATCTACGATCCGACGGCGTACTAAGACGTACGCCTGTCGGATCGATCCGAGATGCAGTCGTATCTTGTTTTGTAGATACAAAACAAAGATACGACGCAGGAAATTTAAAATTACGCGGGGTATCAATAGATACGCTGGCGTAATTCTTTTGTGGATCTGCCCCACAGTGTATAAATATATGTACAACTCCTGGTGATGTATATATATCCTCTACACACTGTAACATTAACTGACTAGCCTGCCTGCTCTATCTAACTCCAAATTACACTCTCTCTCTCTCTCTGTAAACCATGCAGCACAGATTACAGAAAAAAAAAACAGACTGATTGATTAGCCCTAACAAGGGCTGTTTGGGGTGCTGTTCTAACAGCAGAGATCAGATGAGACTTTCAGGACTGGAGTACAATGCCCTAGCTAGCGCTTTCCCTATGAAATCTGCAGCAGCAACACTGTCCCTCCTCTCACTAAGAATGCAAGTTCAGAATGAATCTAAAATGGATGCTGCCCGAGAGGTGGGAGGGTCAGGGAGGGAGGGTATGCTGCTGATTGGCTGGAATGTGTCTGCTGACTGTGAGGTAGAGGGTCAAAGTTTGCTCAATGTTAATTAATAGGAGGCGGATCGAACATCGCATATGTTCGCCCGCGACGGCAAACGCGAACAAGCGAAAATTGGCGCGAACTATTCGCCGGCGAACAGTTCTGTACATCTCTATTAAAGACCTTACCTTGTTCGACACTCTCTAATTTACGGATAAACTTTGCGAAGTCGGAGGCACTTAACGCTTCTTTGACAAATGAGACAATAACACAATGCCAAACTAACTTCCCGTTTGTTTGGAATAACAAATAAGTTACATATTTGGGAATTCAAATCCCTACCAACCTATCGGAACTATATAGCATAAATTATGCCCAGATCCTTCAAAATATACAAAAATACCTTGCATCATGGTCAAGAGAATTTTTTTCCAGGTTCGGTAGAGCGGCCATTATCAAAATGAACGTTCTGCCAAAAATTCTTTATGTTCTACAGACTGTTCCTATATTTCTCTCAACCAATATTCGCATCCCTTTCGCAAATCCTGCTCAAAATATATCTGGGGAACTACGACCAAGGTTAAGCTATGATAGACTAACACTTCCCAAACTGAAGGGTGGTGTAGGACTACCAGACCATCGTAAATATTATTGGGCTTGTCAGCTGTCAAGGGTTGTCGACTGGAACTTACATGAAAGTACTAAGACATGGATCCACATAGAAAAGGAATTTTCCCATTTACCGCTTTGACAACTTCCCTGGACAACTGTGGCCCATATCCCACGACAATGCAAACAAAATCCGCTAATAGGGAATACGTTACAGACTTTTGCAAAAATATGCAAACAATTTAAAATTTCTTCCTGACCAGGGCCCCTAACATCGGTTTGCCAAAACCCCAAATTTCCCCCAGGAATGGTTTCCACGTTTCCTCTCAATACAGGTCACAAATCAGATTTCAGAGCAGGACAGTTCTTCTCCAATACAGGGTTTCTGCTCATGACATTGTTAGATATTCCTCAGTTCCCTTTTTGGGCATACACTCAACTTCAACATTTTCTTATTAACCCTAACACATGAACACTCCTTTCGAGACAACAAACACCCTTTGAAAAACTTTGCACACACTCAGAACCACAGAGACACTTGATATCCAGCATATATGCCCTTTTATTCAATGACGGCACAACTAAATCCAACCTGGCAATGGTAAAATGGTAAAAAAAAAACAATCCTTAAACCTTTCTGAAGAAGAATAGGGTAAAATATACTCACATATCCACAAAAGTTTGGTTAATATTTATGCTCAGGAAAATGGATTCAAAATTTTCGCAAGATGGTACCAAACTACACTCAAACTACACAAAATGAACCCCATGATTCTTTTCTTGTGTTGGAGATGCCAAGCAAAAGAAGGCTCCCTGTTACATATCTGTTGGGAGTGCCCCATAATTCAAAAGTTTTGGAACAAAGTTTACAAACTCATCACTCAAATCACCTCTCTCAAACTTGACTTCATGCCAACCCAACTACTTTTGCATCATTCCTCTATATCTATAAAATCGTATCCCCAATCATTAGTCTTACACCTTATCAATGCTGCCAAAATGAGTATTCCAGTACATTAGAAATCCCCACATCCACCAACAATAGCGGACTGGATTAAATGAGTGAACAAAATAGCGGAGATGGAGGAACTTGTCCATCAAACCCATGACTCTTCCACCTCATTCCGGGAAACATGAATGAATTGTTGGTAACATGTTCAAACCACAACGGAATATACTGCACTTTTACAATGATTTCCCTGTCAAAACCACAACAAAAGGACAACTGAGAAAGACAGAAACACACAAACTCATCCCATTCTTTAAATAATTTATTATATCCACACTTAGGAAATAAGTGGGCTGCCTTCCCTCAAGGCCCCTGTTACCAGGGTCTGGTGTGTATAAAAAATCTATAATAGTGGGTTGAGTGGTGCTGCCGACCGATAATTAAAGTGCACATGCTATAACTTCAATAAAAAAGGGATATGGGTATATACAATAATGAACTATACTTATGTGACTGTGAATGGTCTGTTAAGACCAACTGAATCCCAGTGTTAGCTATGATGTAGTGAATGGGTGTCTTTAATGCTTAGGTAATTAGTGCTCAGACACACCCGCTCCAAGTGGGTGCCTCCCAACAAATAATAAAACTGATAGTAATTTATCTAAGTAGAAATAAATGGCCACAATATACTGTAAATGTGTTCTAATGTGCAATATCCTCCGTGGTTATATATAGTTTGGTGAACTATTGTGTAATATACCAACATAAAATAAACTTATCCAAAAAACCATCAATGCTGGAAAAAAAAGGAAAATAATGTGAAATAAATAAATAAAAAACCCTGAACCGTTGATGTAATCAGGAACAGCCTGTTCTGTGAAAAAACACAAACTGTGTATTCTGGATGATAATCCTCTGAGCAAGGCTCTATCCTATGTACTATTGCAGATATTTATGTAAAACAACTCCAAGAATATCTATTTTTTATAAAATAAGCAACCAGTCCCAAGATGGTATAAATAATGACACGTCAGAAGTGCAGTTCCATTATATACTCCAATTTCGTGACTTTTGTGGATATCCTCAGTAGCTGATAGATACTTAGGGTGACTTCTGTGCTCCCCCTTTTGGTTCCCCACTCACCAGATGTAGATACCCCTGTAGGGGTGACAGGCATAAGGAGTGGATGAATCGCTTCTCCCCCAGCCAGCCTGCTCCTCCTCCACTCCAAAGGGTCCTTGTACACCTCTCAGGTCCAGTGATAGAGCTTCCTGGTATCTGCGTCTCAGCTGCTGATATCCTCATAAAACCAGATGGAAACTGACTTGTATAGTGTAACCCAATTATTTATTATAAAAATGTTCAATTTTAAAAAAAGATTTCTATGAGTGTTTGGTTAAAGCTTGTAGGAGGAATTTTCTTTTTCCCACGATTGTCCTATGAGAATGCAGGACACCTGACCCTCTTTCTGGACAGTGCTGATTGGCCCTATGCTGATAACATGCACTCTCCAAAGAAAAAAAAACTCTCACACCAAACTGAGCATGTGCAGATTGTCCACTGGCTCTGTAAATATCATGAAATATATTGGAGTCAGTGGAAGAAGGAGATGGTCAGAGGAGACAGGATCAAGCATGAGTATAACAAGTGAGTTATACAAGCATGCTTTACTGCACATACAGACTGATTTTACTGTTGTGGGTTTAGTAACACTTTAAAGGGGTTGTAAACCCTTGAGGTTTTTCACCTTAATGCATTTTATGCATTAACCACTTGACCACTAGGCACATAAACCCCCTTAATAACCAGACCAATTTTCAGCTTTCGGTGCTCTCACAATTTGAATGACAATTACTCAGTCATACAACACTGTACCCAAATTAAATTTTCGTCCTTTTTTTCACACAAATAGAGCTTTCTTTTGGTGGTATTTAATCACCGTTGGGTTTTTTATTTTTTGCGCTATAAAAGAAAAAAGACTGAAAATTCTGTAAAAAAAAATAATTTTTCTTTGTTTCTGTTATAAAATTTGGCAAATTTAGTATTTTTCTTCATTCTTTTGCATAAATGTGAAAGATGAAGTTACGCCGAGTAAATAAATACCCAACATGTCACCCTTCAAAATTGCACACGCTCGTGGAATGGCGCCAAACTTCGCTACTTAAAAATCCCCATAGACGACGTTGCAGGGTATTGCGGAGTATTGTGGGGTATTGCGGAGTATTGTGGGGTATTGCGGAGTATTGTGGGGTATTGCGGAGTATTGTGGGGTATTGCAGGGTATTGCGGAGTATTGTGGGGTATTGCGGGGTATTGTGGGGTATTGTGGGGTATTGCGGAGTATTGCGGAGTATTGCGGGGTATTGTGGGGTATTGCGGAGTATTGTGGGGTATTGCGGGGTATTGCGGGGTATTGCAGAGTATTGCGGGGTATTGCGGAGTATTGTGGGGTATTGTGGGGCATTGCGGAGTATTGCGGGGCATTGCGGAGTATTGCGGGGCATTGCGGAGTATTGCGGGGCATTGCGGAGTATTGCGGGCATTGCAGAGTATTTTGGGGTATTGCAGAGTATTTTGGGGTATTGCACAGTGTGGGGGCATACGCAGAGTGTGGGGGCATTGCAGAGTATTTTGGGGTATTGCACAGTGTGGGGGCATTGCAGAGTGTGGGGGCATTGCAGAGTGTGGGGGCATTGCAGAGTATGGCTGGTACTGCAGAGTATTGCACAGGGAGGGATCGATGGCTGGATCTGTGACTGCGTGTGTCACAGATCCAGCCCGCAGCAGCAGCAGCAGGGTTTTTTATTTTTTGCGCTATAAAAGAAAAAAGACTGAAAATTCTGTAAAAAAAAATAATTTTTCTTTGTTTCTGTTATAAAATTTGGCAAATTTAGTATTTTTCTTCATTCTTTTGCATAAATGTGAAAGATGAAGTTACGCCGAGTAAATAAATACCCAACATGTCACCCTTCAAAATTGCACACGCTCGTGGAATGGCGCCAAACTTCGCTACTTAAAAATCCCCATAGACGACGTTGCAGGGTATTGCGGAGTATTGTGGGGTATTGCGGAGTATTGTGGGGTATTGCGGAGTATTGTGGGGTATTGCGGAGTATTGTGGGGTATTGCAGGGTATTGCGGAGTATTGTGGGGTATTGCGGGGTATTGTGGGGTATTGTGGGGTATTGCGGAGTATTGCGGAGTATTGCGGGGTATTGTGGGGTATTGCGGAGTATTGTGGGGTATTGCGGGGTATTGCGGGGTATTGCGGAGTATTGCGGGGTATTGCGGAGTATTGTGGGGTATTGTGGGGCATTGCGGAGTATTGCGGGGCATTGCGGAGTATTGCGGGGCATTGCGGAGTATTGCGGGGCATTGCGGAGTATTGCGGGCATTGCAGAGTATTTTGGGGTATTGCAGAGTATTTTGGGGTATTGCACAGTGTGGGGGCATACGCAGAGTGTGGGGGCATTGCAGAGTATTTTGGGGTATTGCACAGTGTGGGGGCATTGCAGAGTGTGGGGGCATTGCAGAGTGTGGGGGCATTGCAGAGTATGGCTGGTACTGCAGAGTATTGCACAGGGAGGGATCGATGGCTGGATCTGTGACTGCGTGTGTCACAGATCCAGCCCGCAGCAGCAGCAGCAGCAGCTGCTGCTGCTTCCGCTCTCTCCTCTCTCCTCTCTCACACTGTACCGTTCGGTACAGAGAGGAGAGGGAGGAACCGGCGTCATCACATGACGCCGGTTTGTTTACTAGTGATCGCTCCGTCATTGGACGGAGCGATCACGTGGTAAACCGCCGCTATCAGCGGCGATTTACCGTGATCCGTGATCAGCCGGGTCCGGAGGACCCGGCGGTCACGGAGACTCCCGTGTGCGTGCCCCACAGGGCGCGCGGGAGCGCGATTCTAGGAGGACGTACATTGACGCCCTCCTAGAGTTAAGCAACCGCCTTGTAGACGTATTTCGTCTATAGGGCGGTTGCTAACTGGTTAAGGTGAAAAAATCTCCTGTGATGCATCACCCCCCCAAAGCCCCCCCTTTTACTTACCGGTCTTTCCAGCAATGGGGACAAGCACACCAGCTCCAGCTGCTGTCTTGGGTCCTGATTGGACAGATTGACAGAAGCGTAGCCATTGGATCCCACTCTTGTCAATCAAATCCAATGACAAGGCAGACGGAGGCGGGGACGAGTCCTGCTGTCTGTGTCAATAGGAAGAGTGGCTCTCCAACGGGGCTCTTGCAAAGAGGAGGAACCAGGAGTGCCGCTGAGGGACCCCAGAAGGGGAGAATTGGGCCACTCTGTGCAAAACCAACTGCACAGAGGAAGTAAGAATGACATGTTTGTTTTTTGCTTTTTTTTAAAAGGAAACTTTACATGTCCTTTTAGGTTTTTCACCTTAATGCATTCTATTCTTAGTGCTGTAGCTCCCCCCCAGATCCCCCCTTTTTCTTACAGGAACTCTATCCAATCCAGCGACGTGCACAATAGTCTCCTGCTGCTGTCTTCCCCCTCATTGTACAGCTCCTATTGCTGTCAATCAAAAGCTGTGGACAATGGACACAGCAACGGTATTCAGGAACAAACACACGCGGCTGCCCCATGGAAAGCTGTGTGTTTGGAAAGAGGAGGTGCCTGGAGCGTCGGCAGGGGACCCAAAAATGTCCATTATTATCAGGAGTATATTTTTTCAACATTCTAGATTTGTTTATCTCCTGGTTTTGCTTTCCTCACCTGTGTGTTCTGCTTTCACAATTCACATATGCATATGTTGACTTATTTTCAAATTAGTCAGTTCATGTTTGAGGACTGATCAAAGAAATTATCTGAGAAAAAATATTTTGTAATCTTGTTACAGGAAATTTGGTGTAATTGATGCTGTGACCTTAAATAGTTTGTGTGCATAACCTTATTAACATTTCAAAGTTTCATCCTATTAGTCATATAAGGGAGTCACAGGATCATGATGTTGGGTTCATTTTTAAATGACACAGTTAAAACAGTAGCAAACCGCAAAAGAAAAAAAAAATGTCTCACTGCAAATTAATGTCACAATGTATGCATCATATACTAGCACACTATGAAAGACGTATCTTAAAATGAAGTCCTCCAGTGGCATGCTGTCCCAACTGACAGGGCTTCTGTCTTCACCTGGTCTTTCTTCTGGGTTCACAGGCAGCCACCATTTGAAAGGACGAGCTGTGATGATATCACTGTGCGCAAGAGTCACAGCCACGGCATGGCTCTCCCTATGGACGACACACTGTACATTGAGAGTACAGTGCACATTTAGGAGATATTTACTGTACCTACAGGTAGGCCTTATTATAGGCTTACCTTTAGGTACAAACAAATAATAAAAAAAAAAACATTTACTACCACTTTAGAGTTCATGGTATTTGCTCCAACTTCGTTTTTCTTGTTTTAGACTTTAACCACTTCATTGCTAGAAGATTTTCCCCAGTAACTGACAATTGCATGGTCCTGCTATGTTGTACCCAAACAAAATTGATGTCCTTTTTTTCCTACAAATAGAGCTTCCTTTTGGTGGTATTTGATCACCTCTGCGGTGCGCTATAAACAAAAAAGACAGACAATTAAAAAAAAATATATATATATATATATATATATATATATATATATATATATATATATATATATATATATATATATATTTTACTTTTTGCTATAATAAATATCCCCCAAAAAATAATAATTTCTTCATCAGTTTAGGCCAATATGTATTCTTCTACATATTTTGGGGAAAAAATTGCAATAAAGGTATATTGATTGGTTTGCACAAAATTTACAGCGTCTACAAAATAGGGGGTAGATTTATGGCATTTTTATTATCATTTTTTTTTTACTAGTAATGGCAGTGATCAGCGATTTTTTTGCAGGACTGCAACATTGCGGCAGACAGATTGGACACTTTTGACACTTGTTTGGGACCAGTGACATTTATACAGCGACCAGTGCTATAAAAATGCACGGATTACTGTACAAATGTCACTGGCAGGGAAGGGGTTAATACTGGGGGCGATCAAGGGGTTAAATGTGTTCCCTGGGAGTTGTTTCTAACTGTGCATGGAGGGGATTGACTGGGAGTACAGAGAGATCGCTGTTCCTAATCATGAAGGATAAGCTCCGGCGTGTTTGCACAGCCCACATGCAGAGTCCACCAGGAAGTCGGCACTGTGCTGTGCTGATCACAGGCAGTGAGATATTGGGGGTTATTTATGAAAGGCAACTCCCCTTTGCACTACAAGTGCACATGAAAGTGTACTGAAAGTGCACTTTCAAGTGCAGTCGCTGTAGATCTGAGGGGGATATGCAAGGAAAATAAAAAACAGCATTTTCCTGTCTCTCTGTAGAATGATCACGGCTGCCGGCCACATGCATCAGTGCATCAGCTCCCCCGCCTGCTATAGCTGTTAAAGGGGCCGCTGTACTGGCAGTTGACCTGCTGCAGTATAATGAAGGTTGCTGGTCGGCAAGCAGTTAAATGCTTACATTTCTATCTGGTGTATGCTACACTCTTCTGAACACATATAAGGACAGAATTTATTTGTATATTTTCTTCTGGCTGTATTTTTCTGTTTAATTCTATAATTATATATATATATATATATATATATATATATATATATATATATATATATATATATATATATATATATATATATATATATATATATATATATATATATATATATATATATATATATATATATATATATATATATATGTCATGTTTATAGCATTTTAAACATTCTACTGAATATGTATATTTCAATGGATGTGACATTCACAAAACATTTACTGCAGAAATCAATCACTGTCATTTATATATATAGAATGCACCAGGAAGATACACTTACATCTAATATTTGGTGACAGTCACATTCAGTACTATATAAACATACCCTGCTGGGCAGCAGAATTAGGAAGAATTAAGAATTAAGCAGAATTACTTATGTTAATGTATGAACCAAGAAGAAAAAGATCACTCAGTTCATAATCATATAAACAAATACAATTACCGGTATTTGTTTTATCTTAGGAAATACAGTTAAGTTAAAATGAATACTTACTATTGCACTAAATATATATTAAAGTTACTTCATCTATTTTCCACAAGATGTCTCTGCTATACCCAGGGAAAGAAAACTAACATATTTACTACCTTATCCCATGAAAAAAAATTGTATTTAAGGTGATATTTTTATTTTATTTTTTTAAATGGTGAGTACAGGCTCTACTACAATAAACCATCTGTAGTTATACACAATTATTTAAACAAATATTTGTTAAGTAGAATTGATATGAAAAGAATAAACAATGATTTTGAACAGTATATAGATGCAAAATTAAATTTGACTATAAATATATTGTATATACAACTCACAAATTTGTATTAAGAAAAAAAAATTACAAAAAAAACACATTTTGTTGCAAAGAAAAAAAAAAGATGATGATGATTAATTGTATTACCATTGTACTGTACATCATGCAATCAAAATACCAAAATACCAAATTCCAAATACCAAATTCACTACTGTATTATAAAAAAATAAAACATTGATGCAAAACATGTTAAAATATTTTCTGTTAAACTGGGCACAGGGCACCGTTTCATTATAAACTACTCCCAGACTTGAGAAAGTTAAACATGAAACTGTAAAATTACATTTTTCTTTGTACTCTTTCTTACCAGATTGAAATGACCCCACTACAGAGTCTGATTTGCCTGTTGTAAACACTTCCATCAGGAACATTCAGTTGACACCCATTAGTTCCAATATTTCAGGCTGGCTTTCTCTCCAAGAGTAGTAGAGACAATGGTGGCCATATATAATTGAATATCCCCATGTAATCAAAGCAAGGAAAGCCACATAATGTATATTGAATAAAAACTTTAATGCTAACACATGATACACATTCTACTCACATGATAAAAAGTGAGAAAGAGCATAAAAATCCGAGGGGAGAGTTCAGCATGGTGGTATGGAGGAGGTCCGCCATTGTCCTGCTGAGGAGTGATTCGGTGTAGGCCCCATGGGGAAAGAGAGGTTACTCACAGGAGTTGCCAGCAAGGGATGAGCCTGCTGGTGTGTCGGTGGTGGATCCGCTATGGAGTCCTGCTCCTCCAGGACTCCAAGTGGGGAAGCCGCAGCCACCATCTTGGAATGTACTGGGGCGGATAGGCTGAAGTCCAGTTGACGGCTGACCTCCTTCCTGGGTTGGTCTCCTGAAATGCGGGCAAGTGCCCAGACTCTTCCAAAGGATTTAGGGGTCAGTTTCGAGGGGGTTCCGCTAAATGTTGCTGGCGTGGAGGCTATAGGAGGTCGGAGCGGGTCAGAGCTTCTGGCTGGAGCATCTTCCCGGAAGTCCCGCACATGCGCACTCCTTCTCACATTTTCTCTCCTAATTTTTGGAGCATTTCCATTGTCTGGGTGCTGCAGAACCTTCAAAAGTGTAAGAGTTAGTCAATAAAGAAAAAAGTATGTGGCTCATGGCACCATCAGTAAGTGGCCTCCATCCCAAATTTGGACAGAAAGAAAAATAATTTTGGTCAGGAGGACTTTGATTGAGGCCAATCACTACTGTATATAGAGTAGGCATATAGGATATAAAGCATAGTATTACTTGTATGAGTTTTTTACATAATATCTGACAAAAAAGGGGGAGTGGACTTTAAATGAGAGATGTATACCAAAAAGCAGTCATTGTAAAAAACATTTTACTATGCCTTGTGAGATCATAAACAGCAAAAAAAATGTTTACTCACCTGGAAATGCCTGTTGCTATGTGGTCCCACGCAATCTGCCCTTCGGAATCATCTCAGTTTTTGACGTCATCTCCCTCGGCTCCTCAGCACGCTAATGCTCCTGGGAAATGTGTGTCATCATTTCCCAGGATTCCGTGCGCTTCCCTTAGGGCTAGAATCGCGGGACTTCGAGATCGCATCTTCTTACTAGCTTCTTCATTACCATCACAATGGCGTGCACTTCCGACGCCGCCACCCGTTGAGATAGAAACCAAAGTGCTTGACGGCGCTGCTATTACAATGTGCATGCACGAGAATGGGACAGGCGGTCCATTATCAATACGCGTCATCGAGTTCCAGGAAGTAAGTGCTTGTGGGCTTCACAATGCCCAAAAGCAAAATGAGAACCTTCGGAAAGGATTTTTAAAAATTATTTTTTTGACAAAAACTCTGCAGAGCGGCGCGGGATTTACAAATAGTAAGTGAAGTTAGTTAAAACACTATAACGCATCATAAAAACACATACTTTAAAAAAAATTGTCTGTGTGGTTGGAACCCGCTTTAATTTAGCTGTCAGTGTGGGACTGAGGTATGTCCCCTGGCAAAGTATACATCATATGCAACTTACTAATATGAGAAGTAGATGTATATCGCTATTGCACCACAAGCAGTGAATGTTCTGTAATCTAGACTATGTGTGTAGACAATATATATAGAACTTATAAAGCTGTATTACTAGTATACAAGCCTAGTGTTTGATGTGATATATGTAAAGAGACAGCGCAAGCCATTACTGTACAGAAGCCATGTTTACTGAATGACCCAGCAGGAACAGGAAACACCACACAAGAAGAAGTACAACAGAGATGCACCATAGAGTTGCATTTAAAGAAACATATCATCCATAACATCTCCCCCTTTTAGTGTTAATAAATGAACATTGTGAAATTCAAAAGAGACACAGCAATAACACATTCTATAGGTTAAGTCTTACAGTTGGTTTTGAACATCTACCACTACGGGTAAAGACTGGCCCTTGTGCAAGGATTCCTTTAGCTCTCTCTAATGTCACTGGGCTCCTCTAATCACGTACTGGCATGCTCTGTGCTTGACAACTGTCGGGTATACTTGCTTGCCCAGAACTGTCATTGCCGTTGGTATGAGGCATTGCCTCTATACCTGCCTCATTGTCAATGGGTGAGTATGTCCTTGTGATACTATGATTCAGGCTGCTCTGCCACTCTCAAATACACATTATTGCTGCGATAGAGAGTTCAGTCAACGTCCACAAGATAGGAGTGTGGTGCAACCTTTTTTAGACAAGTACCTATTCTCCAACGGCCTGTTTGATCTCCAGGAAATGGTTTCATATGGATTTGTTCCTCGATATTCAATTCTGGAAAATCTCTGGCCGATCTGTTATATCATGCCTTTGACACTTGTCTCTTAATTCTTAACTTTTCTGTAACACCTTGTATGACAGAGGGTTCAAGCAGAACATTTGCTACTGGTAAGGAGGTCTTTAATCTCCTTGACATCAGTCTTTGTGTCGGACTACTATTAATGCCTTCAGTTGGAGCGTTTCTCCAATGTAAAATGGCCTTCCATGGGTCTTTACCATCACTTTGTGCTTTCTTGCATACATTTTTAACAATCTTTACAGCTGATTCAGCTTTGCCATTAGCCTATGGATGACATGACAAGGACGTAACATGCTCAAACTCCCATTCAGTGGCACATTTTTAGAATTGTAGGCATGCAAATTGAGGGCCATTGTCTGAGATCACTGTATCTGGTTGGCTCTTAATTGTAGTTATAGTGGATACATCAGGAAGAAGGTCTATTTCCCATAAGTCTGAATAATGATTGGCTAATAGCAGGTATTCCTTGCCTGCGTAGTTGAATAATTCCATACTGATAATCTGCCACGAACGTGTAAGTATCTCATGTGACATCATGGTTTCTTTTTGTTGTAAATGTGCAAATTCATTGCAGATGGGACAATTACTGGCAAAGTCTTTAATTTGACCATGCATATTAGGCCAGTAAAGAGTATCACATGCTTGTCTGTAGTAGGGATGAGCCGAACACCCCCCCCCCGTTCGGTTCGCACCAGAACCTTGGAATGGACCGAACGTCCGCGCGAACATTTAGAACCCCCTTGACGTCTATGAGACTCGAACGTTCGAATTCAAAAGGACTAATTTTAAAGCCTAAAATGCAAGTTATTGCTGGAAAACAGGTTTGAGAACATGGGTCTTGCCCCAGGGAACATGTATCAATGGAAAAAAAAAGTTTTAAAAACGGTTGTTTTTTCTGGAGCAGTGATTTTAATGATGCTTAAAGTGAAAAAAAAAATCCTTTAAATATCATACCTGCTGGGTGTCTATAATATGCCTGTGAAGTGGCACGTGTTTAGAACTGTCCCTGCACAAAATGAGATTACTATAAGAAAAAAGTAATTTAAAACTGCTTGCGGCTTTAATGTAATGTCTGGTCCCTGCCATATGGATTAAAATGATTGAGAAAAATAGCATGGCCCTATATACTTTGAACAGCAGTATACAGGTAGTGCAAACAAGACAGGGACTGTAGGTTTGTTGCTAAGTAGAATCTGTTTGTAATTGTGAACTGGTACTTTTTTAAAGTGTAGCTCCAGCCATAAAATCTATTTTTAAGCTTTTCTGAAAACAGGTTATCACCCCTGTAACATTTGGTTTGCTGTCTGTGTGCATCTGTTCATCTGTGCATATGTTCAGAAGATTGCAATTCACTTTCTGTCCCAATGACAAATTATTTTTTGAAAATGTGTTTTTTTTTGTGAAAAAAAGATTGGTGATAAAGCATCAGTGGACAGGAGACACCTCTTACAGAAGAGAATTTCCTAGGGGTAGATTTCCTCTCACTTCCTGTTGTCTCCTTCCGTTTGCAAATAGGAGTCGTTTGTAAGTTGGATGTTTGAAAGTAGGGGCCTGCCGTATATACTCTATATAAATTTGGGCCCTAGGTGTTGGTGTTGCCACAACACTGTAAGCCCTCACAGTTAGTCTTGGTGGGCGCTGGAACGCCCTGCCTTGTGAACTATTATATCAAGAACTGTAATTACATGCCATTGTTGAACAGTGGTAGAAAAATTGGGCCTTTGGTGCTGGTGTTGGTGCCACAACACTATAAGTCCTCACAGTTACTCTTGGTGGGCGCAGGAATGGGCCCTGCTGTGAAATATTAGATCAAAGATTGTAATTACATGCCCCTGTTGAAAAGGGCAGAAAAATTGGGCCTTTGTTGGTGGTGGTGGTGCCATAATTCTGTAAGCCCTCACAGTTACTCTTGGTGGGCACAGGAATGGGCCCTGCTGTGAAATATTAGATCAAGAATTGTAATTACATGCCCCTGTTGAACAGGGGCAGAAAAATTGGGCCTTTGTTGTTGGTGGTAGTGGTGCTGGTGCCACAACACTGAAACCCCTCACAGATACTCTAGTTGGAGTGCAGGAATGAGCCCGCTGCAAAGAATTGCATCAAAAATGGTAATTACATGCCCCTGTTAAACAGGGGCAGAAAAATTGGGCCTTGGGCACTGGTGCTGGTGCCACAACACTGCAACCCCTCACAGATAATCTAGTTGGAGCACAGGAATGAGCGAGCCCGCTGCAAAGTATTGCATCAAAAATTGAAATTATAAAATGAGGGGATCCGCGCTTAGGATAAGAGGATGTTAAGCTGCTGCCTCCCTGTCAGGTCTCAAAGAGACCTGGAAATAGTAAATAATTGGATTAGAGGGTGGTGGCGCTGCTTGTGCTTATTGTTAAGTGTCCACAAGGTGTCCTATGTGTTGTAAGATATTTTGTTTGTAGGGGAGCTTCAATTACTAGGAGAGACCAATGGAAATGGGTCTCCTAGGCCTGCACGTTATTGTGTCCAAACGTCCAGGTGCTACCCCCTATTATTGCTTATAATCAACACTGGTGACCCAATGATCTGTTGGTTCTTCCAGTGAAATTAATGTATATGTTTCCAGAGAGTGAAAGGGCAGCCAGTAGATTAAATTTCTGATCTGTTGATGTACTATGTACTTTATCTAATTCAGATAGATGTATCAAATTATATTCAAAGGTAACTCAGGTGATTCCAAGGTGTAACCTCAAAGTGATAATGTGTGCAATAGGTGCACAGATCCAGGATTCCGTGGGATCCAAATTAATAAAATAGAAAGAACAAAATATATATAATAAATAATAAAAAGTAATTGTAAAGTGTCTCCCAGGACACTGTGAGATGGGTGATAATTCAGGGTCTAGCACCCTAAATTAACTATATGATGGAGTGTTATACAAAATTTATAATTATATAAATTAGTGGTGCATATTCCAGGACACTGTGCAGGCAAAAAGTAATATTTGTGCTACAGGCCTTAGTGTAGATCAACTCTGACAACAGGCGAGTTGAAATATAAGTGTTAAGAAAAAATAAATAAAAAGAAACAATAAAGTGGGATTATGACCACCAACAGATTTTGTTAGGTCTTTAAACCAAAAAATATAAGTGCGAAGCAACAATTGATAAAATATAAATATGTGCCGTCCCTAGATAGGGCTCTCAGAATAATGGTATTGAAAAATATATATATATGCTGTTAATTGGTGAAAGTCAATTAGGAGTGGAAAAAACAGCAACAATGAACAAGTGATCATATAAGGAGTAAAGTTTAACGTCCGGGCTCAAATATATAATTAATAAAAATAGACAGGCAACCCTCACTGGGTGTAAGCAATTAATTGCTACAAGATCTCTTGATTAGCCGGGGTCTCAGGGACCAAACAAAAGTTCAGTTTGGAAACAATGTATCACTGATGACAGAGTGCATATTTAAGGAAAAACAAAATAGTGACTTCATGTGATTTTCTTCCGGATTTTAACGTGACTTTTGTGCTCCCCCTGCTGGGTCCCCACTCACCAGATGTTGGCACCCCTAGGGGCAAAAGGCAATGGTGGTGGTACCTCGGTATTTGTTGTTGCGCTGGTTTATATTTCTAAACAGCAGGAAAATTCTTTCTCACCTCTCCAGAGGGGGGAGGGAAGAGAATCCAAACAGCTTCCAGGTGTCCAAAGGATAGCAATTAAAAAAGAAAAAAAGAGATCCACATAGTGTGACACTGCGTTTGCAAGAAAAAAAGACCAACCGTCTTTATTTAAAAATATGTGTCCATATATAAATCTGCTATTTTTAGGTTGTTTAACAATCCAACCATTAATCCCAAATCCCTGTGGGATAGATATAAGAGTTAGCAGAAAATAGCTTTAAAAAAACATTTCCAGGAAATAATTAACAAAAAAATAAAATCAGAGGGCCATTCAAAAACAAGAATGCAGATTTAGATAAAATAAAAATGAGCTGCAATGGCACAATTAGCCCTGTTATCCGTTTATGCTCACGAGCTAGTAGGCAAAGCCTGTGTCTCACGATACCGCCGTGCAGTCAGCAAAGAGCGTTCGTGGCTTCCCGTTCAGGCAAATCGCGGCTCGGAGGACAACGATACAGTCAGCTGGTGGGCCGTGCGTACGTGTGTGCTTGCGTCTGGGTCACCTGACGCGTTTCGTCGTATGACGTTCTCAAAGGCGATTCAAGCATCAGACGTACGCTAATGATTTTTATACAAGGCTTTAGATGTATCCCGCCTGTAGTGAGGAGGTTGAATGCTGGCTATACGATTACTTTCAGCCCATAGTCCTCCCACCCATTAACCCTTGGTTGAATCCAATTGTATTAAGGGGAAGGACACAGCCGGCGCCAAAGATAAAAATAGCTCTCTCTATTAGAATTTATATTGATATGGCAAACAACATTGTGATAGCTAGCTACTCGATTGATACTGCCACAATGTTAACATATAACAAATAAAAGTCCTAAATCGAAAACTTTACATTAGACTGCAAAACATATATATGCATATACACAAAAAAAAAAAAAAAATAATAATTTTAGAGAGATAAATAAATATGTTGGTAATATATTTTCCCTGACCTTAATGGTTTTAGAGAGATAATAAGGGAATGATGTCCAATTTCAGAGCATATATAAGGTAATTGCAATTAAATTATGTGACAAGAGTCAGAGTGAAAGAGTCCTGCCCCAAGTTCCATAGATACTCAGTACTGTAAATAATTGTATGCACAGAGAGCTTGTTGTGTTTGTGATGTGTTTTCCTGTATACATAGTGGGCTAGCCCTGTATGGGAAAACCCGTGGTTTACCCATGGTGGGAGGTGCCCCCATTCAATATTGTGTTATCATATCAGGGCGATCCACTAGGTAGGGGTGATCTATACGTTTTCTTGCCTGTATTGTTTATACAGAGGGGGAAAGAGGATGGTTACATAAACCTCCCTGAGTGAGTGTAACGGGAAGTTCATATTTTGAAAACAAATCAGTTTACAAATGTTTATGGAGGACAAAAACAGAAATAGGAATTATATATAAAATAATAAATATATATGTGGTAAAAGATGGAAACGGAAGTTTGGAGAATGCCTTTCATTAGTGCCCATTCCTATATCCTGGGCAGTTTGTATACTATGGGCAAAGCCTATCATCTGATTCAAACCATTGAGATTGGCTTATGGAAGGGCTGGTGGGTTACCCCACATCTTTTTTACTTTCCAATTAAATTTTTTGTGGAATACAGTTGCCTAATGCCTAAGAGTAAGGTGTGTTATAATCCAAGACCCAAATTCATTCTGTTTAGGATTAGATGGTTTGGAGATATTCATTTTTAGTTTGAATCATATGTTTGTTCTTTATATGTAGTAGCTTTATCTGTTTCTTATAGACTTGGTCTAGAGGAAAGGAAGTGATACTCTTGAATTTGGATTCATCTGTTGGTTCTATCAGAGAGTGCTCTTGGTAGGAAATTAGTAATAATGTTAATCAGAGAGGATATATTTTTTTGAAATATTGGCTATAAAGTCCAGATCTCAAATGGGGCATCTAATTATAGATGTTTTTTTATTATTAAAAATTGGAAATGAAGCAGTTCAAGTCTATGTCTAAGTTAAGGCCTCTAGGCGCTAGGGATCCCATCTTGTGTATCCATCTTGTTTCGTTTTGTGACACTTGTACTTGTTTATTGCCACCCCGCCAGTGGTCCTTGATGATGTCAATCCCAAAGAAGGTCATACAAGTCGGGTCTTTGTGGTGTTTCTCTGCGAAGTGTCTCGAGAGGCTGTGCTTAGGAAAGCCTTTTTTTATGTTTCTAATATGTTCTCGGATTCTTATACGCAGGGCCCTAGTGGTGCGGCCTATATACTGCAGGTGGCATGGGCACTCGATGACGTAAGTCACGTGCGTGCTATTACACGTGATTAAGTCTTTTATCTGGTATTCCTGGTTATATACTGTGGATTTAAAGGTGGTTTTCCTCCGGGGTTGAGGTCTGTTGGTTCTGCATGGAAGGCAGCGTTGGCACCTATATAAGCCTTTAAGGTCTGGACATATATTGATGTTCTTTGGGGGATCCAGTACATTATGTACAAGATGTGTCCTTAAAGTAGGAGCTCTCCGATAGATGAACTTGGGGCGATATCGTGAGACACAGGCTTCGCCTACTAGCTCGTGAGCATAAACGGATAACAGGGCTAATTGTGCCATTGCAGCTCATTTTTATTTTATCTAAATCTGCATTCTTGTTTTTGAATGGCCCTCTGATTTTATTTTTTTGTTAATTATTTCCTGGAAATGTTTTTTTAAAGCTATTTTCTGCTAACTCTTAGGCCTCGTACACACGACAGAGTTTCTCGGCAGAATTCACCGAGAAACTCGGTCAAAACCCGGATTCTGCCGAGAAACTCTGTCGTCTGTACAGTTTTGGCTCGATGGAGCCGCCGAGGAACTCGACGAGAAAATAGAGAACATGTTCTCTATTTTCTCGTTGTCCGCGTTGTTCTATGGGAGAAGGCGGCCCGCCGAGCTCCTCGGCGGCTTCATCCCAAAACTCGACGAGGAACTCGACGTGCCAAGCACGTCGAGTTCCTCTGTCGTGTGTACGGGGCCTTATATCTATCCCACGGGGATTTGGGATTAATGGTTGGATTGTTAAACAACCTAAAAATAGCAGATTTATATATGGACACATATTTTTAAATAAAGACGGTTGGTCTTTTTTTCTTGCAAACGCAGTGTCACACTATGTGGATCTCTTTTTTTCTTTTTTAATTGCTATCCTTTGGACACCTGGAAGCTGTTTGGATTCTCTTCCCTCCCCCCTCTGGAGAGGTGAGAAAGAATTTTCCTGCTGTTTAGAAATATAAACCAGCGCAACAACAAATACCGAGGTACCACCACCATTGCCTTTTGCCCCTAGGGGTGCCAACATCTGGTGAGTGGGGACCCAGCAGGGGGAGCACAAAAGTCACGTTAAAATCCGGAAGAAAATCACATGAAGTCACTATTTTGTTTTTCCTTAAATATGCACTCTGTCATCAGTGATACATTGTTTCCAAACTGAACTTTTGTTTGGTCCCTGAGACCCCGGCTAATCAAGAGATCTTGTAGCAATTAATTGCTTACACCCAGTGAGGGTTGCCTGTCTATTTTTATTAATTATATATTTGAGCCCGGACGTTAAACTTTACTCCTTATATGATCACTTGTTCATTGTTGCTGTTTTTTCCACTCCTAATTGACTTTCACCAATTAACAGCATATATATATATTTTTCAATACCATTATTCTGAGAGCCCTATCTAGGGACGGCATATATTTATATTTTATCAATTGTTGCTTCGCACTTATATTTTTTGGTTTAAAGACCTAACAAAATCTGTTGGTGGTCATAATCCCACTTTATTGTTTTTTTATTTATTTTTTCTTAACACTTATATTTCAACTCGCCTGTTGTCAGAGTTGATCTACACTAAGGCCTGTAGCACAAATTTTACTTTTTGCCTGCACAGTGTCCTGGAATATGCACCACTAATTTATATAATTATACATTTTGTATAACACTCCATCATATAGTTAATTTAGGGTGCTAGACCCTGAATTATCACCCATCTCACAGTGTCCTGGGAGACACTTTACAATTACTTTTTATTATTTATTATATATATTTTGTTCTTTCTATTTTATTAATTTGGATCCCACGGAATCCTGGATCTGTGCACCTATTGCACACATTATCACTTTGAGGTTACACCTTGGAATCACCTGAGTTACCTTTGAATATAATTTGATACATCTATCTGAATTAGATAAAGTACATAGTACATCAACAGATCAGAAATTTAATATACTGGCTGCCCTTTCACTCTCTGGAAACATATACATTAATTTCACTGGAAGAACCAACAGATCATTGGGTCACCAGTGTTGATTATAAGCAATAATAGGGGGTAGCACCTGGACGTTTGGACACAATAGCGTGCAGGCCTAGGAGACCCATTTCCATTGGTCTCTCCTAGTAATTGAAGCTCCCCTACAAACAAAATATCTTACAACACATAGGACACCTTGTGGACACTTAACAATAAGCACAAGCAGCGCCACCACCCTCTAATCCAATTATTTAAAAATTGTAATTACATGCCCCTATAATACAGGGGCAGACAAATTGGGCCTTAGGCACTGGTGCTGGTGCCACAACACTGCAACCCCTCACAGATACTCTTTTTTTTTTTTTATTTGTTTTTTATTTGATTTTAAAATGGCTTGGTACAACAGGCAGATATTTAAACAGATAGCAATATTACAGCATACGAGCCAAGAAAGGAAAATTAAACAAAAAACGACAAATTACAGACAATACTAATCATATTCTCAGCTTGTATAGCCGAAGGTGCCTGGTGCCTGCTATATCTCCTAGCCATATGTCTATTCTTTCCCTCCCCCAACCCCCCTCCCTACCCCTGTCTAAGGAAGCGTGCTACCCTATTGATCGATCCACTGTGCAAAAAGGAGAGACGAGAAGAGATGAGGCCATTGGGTTTACAGCTTTTTCCTTTATATTGGTGTTAGGGGTCAAATTCCCGGGGGGGTGCTAAACCCTGTTTGGGGCTCCCATCCGTCCCACCCCGACCTCAATGGGGATCAGCCACTGCTGCCGGGGGAGGGCGTAGTATCCTGGAAGGAATTTTTCCGATTTCCCTAGCCTAAGTTCCCCTCCGCCCTCTGCCACGGTCCCCATATTCTTTCAAATTTCCCGTAGTTCCCTTGACGAGTGAAGTACACTCTCTCGTTTGAGATTGTTAGCTTCATAGTTGCTAACCAGTTTTCTACCGACGGAGGAGTCTGTGCCTGCCATTTTTGGGCTATCGTCTTACGTGCCTGGAAGAGGCATCTCAATATAGCTTCCCTATTGCCTTGAGGAACTCTTATGTCCTCTATGCACCCCAAAAGACAAATCCTAGCCACTGGGTCAAGAGATATTCTGAAGACTTTGTTTATCTTTTCTATTATTTTCACCCAAAAGCCATAGAGTTTGGGGCACTTCCAGACCATGTGTATTAGATCTCCTTTATCTTTACATCTCGGGCAGCATTCATTATTTTGTCTCCACCCTAATTTAAACATTTTGTGCGGGGTATGGTATACCCTATATAATAAGAACAAGTGGGACAGTCTTTGCGCGGGGGCAATTGAGACCTTGTTGAAGGATCCTATCCCACAGTTCGGGTGATATTGTTCCCAAGTCTTTTTCCCATGCTACTTTACTCTTAGCCGGGCCCGCTCTGCTTATCGCGCTAGCGCCCAGACTATTATATAATGTTGATATTAAGCCTTTGGCAATTCTTGCATTGATTACCTTAATAAGGATGGGGATCTGGGTCCATACAATTGTATTAGAGCTAAACTGTGCTTGAATAGCATGGCGAATCTGCAAGTACTTATAAAATGTTTTGTTTGAGATATTAAATTCCCTGGTTAAATCTAGAAATGTTTTTAAGGTATTGTCCTCAAACAGGTGCTTTAGGCGGGTTATACCTTGACTCGTCCACTCCCTCGATTCTTCTATACTTGTTACTTCCTGTAAGTTGTTATTTTTCCATAGGGGGGAAAATTCTGTTTGGCCAACATATCCCAATAGGGTCTTTGTAATATGCCAAACTTTAGTAACTAGTTTTATGGTGGGGTATTTGTGGGGGAAAAAATTTGCCTCTAGAGCTTCCACCAGCAGTTTGTGGGGGTTGCGTATTAACATCAAACGGATAATGGAGTCGTCTCTCTCTGCGGTTCCGCACCCTGCTAAATGTTGCAATTGTGACGCAATAAAATATAGCTTTGGGTGTGGAACCGCCATTCCCCCTTCTTTTATTGGCAGTTGAAGTGTTTGCAAACTTATCCTTGCTTGGCCTCCCTTCCATATAAGTTCTCTAAATAATGATTCTATGTTTTTGAACCACATGTATCCCAACCATAAGGGTGCATTATGGAGCACGTATAATAATTGTGGCTGCCATAGCATTTTAATTAGGTTACATCGTCCTGCTACGGACAAGGGCAGTCTTTTCCAGATATCACATTTATTTTTCCACTTTGCTAGCAATGGGGCAAGATTTAAACTTGCATATTGAGAGACGTCTTTCGTTATCCATATCCCTAGGTATTTGAATTTTGTAACCACACTTAGTTGAGAGTTAAGCTGGAGGTCAACTGGATCCAGTGGTAAAAGGGCAGATTTTTCCCAGTTTATTGTTAACCCTGAGAAATGACCAAAATCGTCTACCAATTGCATCACTTTGTCTAGTGTGGTTTCAACATCACCTAGAAAAAACAAGATGTCATCTGCAAATAGTGCAATTTTGTCTTCCCCTTGGTGTCTTCTAAACCCCATTATGTCCGACCTCGCCCTGGCCATTATTGCAAGTGGTTCCATAGCGAGGGCGAACAGAAGGGGGGATAGAGGACACCCCTGTCTCGTCCCTCGCTCTAGTTGAAAGACTTCCGATATCTCATTATTAATTTATTAAGTCCGGCGGACAGGATTCCAGCGGATAGATTTCTTAGCATTTCTTAGCATGTTTTTTTCCCTAAAAAAAGGCGTTGGGAAAATTATTGAGCAAATACCGTGCGAGAAAAAAGTAGCAATGACCGCCATTTTATTCTCTAGGGTGTCTGAGAAAAAAAATTATAATGTTTGGGGGTTCTGATTAATTTTCTAGCGAACACATTTTGATTTTTACATGAAGGAGAGAAGGGCCAAAATAGGCCCGGTGATCAAGTGGTTAAAGGAGTAACTTTTTGTAGATCTGAGACACATCTTGGCTCCTTTTTTTTTTTTAAATAGCACACTAGATATACAGTATAAATAAATGACCATCCGGTGCCAAACTGTATTTTTAATAGATTTACAATGTCTTGCTTGTCTCCTTTCTATGAGCATAAAATATTGGTACATAATAATTATTAGTTTAACCACTTCCATACCAGGCACTTACACACCTTCCCGCCCAAGCCAATTTTCAGCTTTCAGCACTGTCTCAATTTGAATGACAATTGCGCAGTCATGCTACACTGTACCCAAATGATTTTTTTATCATTTTGTTCCCACAAATAGAGCTTTCTTTTGGAGGTGTTTGATCACCTCTGCCATTTTTATTTTTTGCGCAACAACTAAAAAAAGACCGACATTTTTGAATAAAAAATTGTTTTTATTTGTTTTCTGTTATTTTGTTGTTGTAAATAAGTATGTTTTCTTCTTCAATGATGGGCACCGATGAGGTGGCACTGATGGGCACCGATGAGGTGGCACTGATGGGCACCGATGAGGTGGCACTGATGGACACCGATAGGTGGTGCAGTTATGCGGCACTGATGGGCACTCATAGGTGGCACTGATGGGCACTCTTTGGCGGCACTGATGGGCGCTCTTTGGCGGCACTGATGGGCACTCATGGGCGGCACTGATGGGTGGCACTGATGGACACTTATGGGTGGCACAGATGGGCACTGATAGGTGGGCACTAAGAGGTGGCACTGATGGACTCTGGGTGGCACTGATGGACACTGGGTGACACTGAGAGGTGGCACTGATGGCATTGCTGGGCATCATTAGTCAGTGCCCATATTTTCAGTCAGTGCCCATTTGTGGGCACTGATTGGCATTGATTGTATTCAATGTTGTTTTATTATATATTTTTTTTTTTTTATCAATCTGTGCTCTATTGAGCACCAGGGGGCACTCCCTGGTGGTCTAGTGTGGCGATCCGAGGGGGGGCTGCGCTGATAAACAATCAGCGCAAACCCCCCCTGTCAGGAGAGCGCCGATCGTCTCTCCTCTACTTGCGTCTGTCAAACGTGAGTGAGGAAGAGACGATCAACGGCCAGAGGCTCTTTACCGAGATCGGAGATGCAGGGTGTCAGACTGACACCCCGCATCACCGATCGCCGCGCTGCGTGCCCCCAACCAACTCCATCTGGAGAGGGGACTGTAGTGCAAAAAACACCTATAAACTAAATGCTCTTAAACTCTCATTGGCTCGCCTAAACTTTGTACAATATGCTTTAATTTTGTGTCTTTTATGCCACGTTTTTAAGCTAAAAACTTTGAGGTTTAAGGGTAGTGTGCATGGAGCCTTCATTTGAAAAATAAGTGCCATAAGATGCTATCAGCACCAATATTTTCTTTGCAGTACTGGGCTTCAGAAGGTATTTTTTTTTATCAGCCATACTGTTCCAGCTTTTACTATCTGTAAGTCCCAGATACTGATAGTACTAAAACACACAGGTACATAAAATTCACCCCATACCCCTGATTTAGGTCAATGATATAAAGGTTACCAACATAATCCAGCACAAAGCTGAATTCATTTCCAAATGAGAATAATGGTGTCACAGTCAGGGGTCAGTATCAAGTAATCAAACCCTCTGATCACACTATCAGCTCATACACGGGCAGGCAATTTAATCTATCTGTCAGTGTGGGACGGAGGTATGTCCCCTGGTAAAGTCTGCAGGCTAGTCCACACAAACACACACATAGGACACCCGAACTGAGTGATCGCACAGTGATATATCCACTGTTCAGAGGGTGTCATCAGTTCCTGTTACTGAACGATCCAACACCACCACCAGCAACACTGACAGATCAATAGGAGGTACATACATTGATATTCAAACAGTCAATGAGACAGAGTATATGAGCTCATATGCGCCTAGGATCCAACAAATAAACAATATATAATCAGGGGCCTCTAAGGCCCCGTACACACGACCGGATCGATCCGCTGGGATTGATCCGCGGATCAGTTCCAGCAGATAGATCCGGTCTTGTGTACGGCCTAGCGTTCATTTTCAGGTGGATAAAAATCCAGCCGACGGATTTTCAGCGGATAAAAATTTCTTAGCATGCTAAGAAATCTATCCGCTGGAATCCTGTCCGCCGGACTTATCCGGTCGTCTGTACAGACTCACTGGATAAGTCCGTCCGATCCCATCCCTCGCATGCGTCGTAATTATTCGACGCATGCGTGGAAGTATTTACCTTCCAGGGTCGCGCACGTCGCCGCGTCATCGTCGCGGTGACGGAGCGGCCACGTCACAGCGGATGTATTCCGCGGGGATTTTGATCTGATGGTGTGTACAGCCATCAGATCAAAACCTGCCAGAGGATTTATCCACTGGAAACGGTCCGGCGGACCGTTTCCAGCGGAAATCCTCTCGTGTGTACAAGGCCTTAGGATTACAACAGCTGGCCTAGAAGAAGGTGTAGATGAGCACTTGAGCCAACAGAAGTAAAAAGTTTAAATGACCTGGTATTGGTTTTAATAGGAAAAAGCGACAGACAAAGAACATTGGGGGAGAAAAAAGGAGAATGGGAAAGAGGGAAGGGCAGGGGTGAGGATCGGGATAGGGATAAGGGGAGGGGTAGGATGGATTGCTGGTAATCATGGTAACTTTCATAAAGCAAATATATGACTGAGGGTCCGAGAAGGCAAACCCATTGTTATATGCATACGTTTTACGCTGATTAGGATGATTAAACAGTATTGAGTGATTGGGTGTCCTGTGAGATCGTGGACATAATGGGCCAGATCCACGAAGAACTTACGGCGGCTTATCTATTGATACGCCGCGTAAGTTCTACAATGCGCCGGCGTATCTTTGTTTTGTATTTACAAAACAAGATACACCCGAGTGTGGGCTAGATCCGACTGACGTACGTCTCAGTACGCCGTCGGATCTTAGGTGCATATTTACGCTGGCCGCTAGGTGGCGCTTCCGTTGATTTCCACGTAGAGTATGCAAATTAGCTAGATACGCCGATTCTCAAACGTACGTCCGCCCGGCACATTTTTTTACGTCGTTTACGTTAGGCTTTTTCCGGCGTAAAGTTACCCCTGCTATATGAGGCATACGCAATGTTAAGTATGGACGTCGGGCCAGCGTCAAATTTTTTACGTTTTACGTCGTTTGCGTAAGTTGTTTGCGAATAGGGCTGTGCGTAAGTTACGTTCACGTCTAAAGCATTGACGATTTGCGGCGTAATTTGGAGCATGCGCACTGGGATTCCTTCACGGACGGCGCATGTGCCGTTCGTAATTAACGTCAAATACGTGGGGTCACGATTAGTTAGCATAGAACACGCCCCCAAACAGCCTCTTTTGAATTAGGCGCGCTTACGCCGCCCGATATACGCTACGCCGTCGTAAGTAAAGGCAATTTTTTTTTTTGAGAATACAGTACTCGCCTTTCTAAGTTACGGCGGCGTAGCGTTTCTGAGATACGCTACGCCCGCCTAAAGATAGGCACCTGTACGTGGATCTGGCCTAATATCTTTGTAGCAAGGGGTGGTGGTGAATTTAATCCAAGGGGCCAGGTTAAGGTATGACGTTTAGTATTTCCCATTGCAATGTGAGTAAGTTCTTCCATGAGACAGATCTCAGAGACCTTTTGCAGCCATTTCTATATGGATGGGATTATAGGTTGGCCCCAAAGAGTGAGAGTGAACGTTTGTACCTGCCAACTGGCTCCATAGTGGCACGGAAGAGTATAGTCCATGGATCGTGAGGAAGGTTGATGTCTGTTATCTGATATATCAGATTAAGAACGCTAGTCCAAAAAGGGCAGATTAGGGGGCAAGACCACCAGACGTGGGCGTGGGTGGCGTTGTTCCCACAGTTCATCCAACATAACTGGAAGCTGGAGGGGACCATTCAGGGAAGCTTGGATGGGGTGTGGTGCTACCTGGTGAGTAATTTGTAGTTATTTCCACCATTCTTACAGCTAGTGAGGCGACATGTGCCAGTTGTAGGATTTTATCCTTTTTCTTGTTTGTGAGAGTGAAATCAAGGTTGGATTCCTATTTAGCAAGGTAAGCCAGGTATTTGTAATTCAATAAGAGCTTTGTAAAACTGTGAAATGCAGTGTAGTGGAGGGTCCTTGTGGTTGAACAGGGATTCAATTCCATTAAGATCCTGAATACTCTGTAGTGGCTGAGGAAAGGTTAGAAGGAAGCTGTGTACCTGATTATATCTCCATTTGTCAATGAATGTGATGGGTTTTGAGCCCAAAATCTCAGACAATGGCTTGAGGGTGTTTGAGCGAAGGATATGATGAAGCAGAAGGGTGCCCAAGAATTAAATCCCGGGTCCATGGAGCTGGGTACAAAGTGGTTATGGTGTAGGAGTGGTATCAGGGGGGAGTCATATTTCCAAGAACGTTTTTTGTGTAGCGCTTCCCAGATGTCCAGAGAAGATGTGGTGAGGGGCAAGGCATTCTGAGAGAGATTTCTGGAAGAGCAAGGTATGAAGGGGGACAGTTGAAAGGTCTGAACCACATAAGGTATACTTCAACTGTACCCATAATTTAGAGGCATTGGCGTATTTCCAATCTGCAATCCGTGACAACACAACAGCATGGTTATATGCTTTGAGATTAGGTAGAGCTAACCCCCCACTTAGCACTTAGAGCGAAAAGTTACTGCTCTGGGGACTCTGGGGTGGTTGTCTCTCTAAATAAATCTGGAGATCATGGTCTGCAGTAAGGTAAAAAACCCTATGGGGACACCCAGAGGAATCATTTGGAAAATGAAGAGAATATGGGGCAGAATGTTAATTTTGATTATAACCTGGGAACCCCGATGTTCCTTCATGTCACACCTGGGGACCTTGATATTCCTCCATATCACACCTAGGGTTCCCATTGGCACACCCAGGGACCCCAATCCCCCATGGCACACCTGGTGACCCAGAATCCATGTTACACTTGGTAATCCCAATCCCCATGTCACACCTGGTAACTCTGATTTCCCATGGTTCACCTGGTGACCCCTGACCCCTGTTAAACCTGGTGACCCCCAACCCCCATGTCACACCTGGTGACCCCAATTCCCTTTGACACCAGGGATCCTCCATGTCACACCCAGAGACACTGATCCCCTGTTCTGGGGACACTCAACAGGCGGTATGAAGAGAGTGACTCTTCTGTCCCGTCACTGC
This sequence comes from Rana temporaria, assembly GCF_905171775.1. Lineage (NCBI taxonomy): Eukaryota > Metazoa > Chordata > Amphibia > Anura > Ranidae > Rana > Rana temporaria. The sequence goes on from NC_053493.1 coordinate 229,147,014, forward strand.
CCCAGACACCCAGCATATTCCTCTGTCCCTTATTCCTCCTCCCCTGCCACCCTTCCTCTTAGTTTACAAGAATCATTCATAATGGAGAGAGAGTGCTGCTTCATGGTTGCACTCCTAGGTATCAGTGTGCCCTAGGCCATGCCTAGTTTGCCTAGTTTCCGGGCTATACATAATGGCTTATAGAACATCTCAACTCAGAAGGATTTTGAGGATAAGTTCACCTTTTTTCTAAATTCCAACCCCCCAATGCACCAATATAGCATTAATGTACTGTACTTATTTTGCAAAAATATCAAAGCTTACCAATAAATCTACAGACACTTATTTCACTTGTCCTCATCCATGTTTCCAAACATATCCATGAGTAATGTCTTACTTCTTTGACAGACTTTAGGTCATGACACAGGAAGGAGTTGACCAGCTGACCTCATTAGTGCACACCCTGCATCATCCACCCTCCTACCTACCCACCCATTCACAGCTGCATGTTTTTTTTTAAATGAAATGCAATCAGTGATCACCCTTCTCAAGTCAAGCAATAAGGATCAGCAAGACCCCAAATAAACTAAAGGTACAGGACAGTGAAGTGCTAAACATTGGAGCAGCTGCTAGAGAGTAGGGGGGAGTACAGGTAAGACAGAAAACTGGAGAGACAGGATCCTGCTGGAGGAGCCGAGGAAGCCTTGTATCTGGATAGTGTGTACAGCCACATAGTACTGTGAATGTTGGTTTACCCCTAGTAAGGGGAGAACCAATCACTATTGGAATATGGACTCATTTTTTATTTTGTTTTTCAGCACATGTCCCTTTATTGACACTTATATTGTATCATAGCACATGTAATTTTTTTCACGGATGCCAATGAATTATTGCTAGCACAGCACAGTCACTTTATCGCACATTAAATCTTTGTATATGGTGCTAGTTTAATGTTTACAGTATTTTTATCATTACCACATATTTACCCCAGGTTTGTATATATATATATTTCTATTATTATTTTGTATTAATGCTTATTTACACAGTGTAATGTTTGTTTTCAAGCACAGCAAGCTAAGGTGCATTTAAAGGGATACATATCACTAAAAAATAATTAGCGCCACACCCATTTTGCTTTTGATATTCATGCTACTAACTCCACCTACTCCTACACCTACTCCCGACACATAAACAAATTGCATGCTGTGTGGAACCCTGCACCCATGAGAATGAGACCTCTTTGCAACCCAGTAAATATTTATTTGAAACATGAACAATTGTGCAAAAGCTGTTTTGGTCTGTGCGACTAGTTTCTATGATACACAAATGATCCTTAAAGCATAATAAATCAATGCATTCTGTAACTTCCCATGAATAGATTCTGATTACGCATATTTCCTTATGTTCTACATAGCATTTTCAATTTCCTCTGTGACTTAAACTGCGATATGCTTATCAATGATGCTTAATTTCCATGAAAAATGCAGTAAGGCTGCCATAGGCATTGACTAGGTTATCTTTCCATTAAGAGCCGCTAAACATGCAATACTTAAAATTCTGACATCCTAACAGTCAGCAATTGCAGACATACAAAATAATTTCATATTCATGACATATCTGTCCTTTAAAAAGTGCTTGTAATTTGCCCATACAGCACAAAACAACAGGTTTGGTTTAATGTTCTCTGCACTTTTCTATGACTCCATTTAGGGCTTTTCACACAGATGAAAAACAGACATACATGTACACCTATGGGATATTGGATGTCAGCGGATGACATCCATCTCTGCTATGCTCCGTTTATGATAACGGAGGAAAACCCTATTTTTTTTTTCTGTTGTGACAGTAGGAGCTACTGTGAAGGTAAAATGGACAGTTTACTGCACACAGGGTATGCACATTTGCGAGTTGCAAGACTACAGAGCGTAGATGTGGACTGGAGAAGACTGCTTTTGCAGCTTTCTCCAGGTTTTGGTATTTTGACATGGGGCTCTGTAGTTTGGAGATTCCACAGTGTCTGGGGTGGGATGGGATCTCCAACCCTGTATCCAGATTTTGTGAAAGACCAGCAGGGTGTGTGCTCAGGTGAGCACAGCCCTTATAATGAGAGTGTGGGAAGACCTCATGGCTCCCAGTTGGAGACACCTCCACACTAAGAGACAGGAGGTCTCCAGAAGTCAGAGAGGCTGTAAGAGACAGCCAGAATGTGGGTGACTGCAAGAGGCAGCCAGAACGTTGGTGACTGCAAGAGGCAGAGCTGTAGATGCTAAAGGGAAGCTGTCTAATTTGAGGAGTCCGGTGGTCTGGGTGACCAGGATAAAGTTCAGAAGTACTGCTACAGATACTGCTACAGAGAGCCAGGTGGGCTAGCATTTTCTGTTCTGTGTCTTTGATGGAGAAGAACCCCCTGCATGGGAAAGCTTTGTTTGGACTTTTATTTTGTTTCCTTTTAAATAAAATGAGCTACCATGCCCTTAAATATAGTTCCTGACTGGCTTGAATCACTGGAAAAACGCATCTACCACGAGAGCTAACAACCCCCATCTTACACCGTCTAAAAAACTGAACGGATGTAAAACGAATTTCAGCGGATGACCCGATTACATCAGATCCGCTGACTAAAGACATGCTGGTAGGTTAAGCGGATCCTGTCTAAATTGGCACAAATGCGCCGGGACCCTTCAGGGGAAGACTGCGCTATATCAAGATACCTCTCAATTCAACTCAACTCAACTCAACATACGTTTTTTACACAATTATACCACAAAGCAGCATGTGACACAACACAATGCATGCTGGGGAAGAACAAAGTCTCATGGGAGATTAGCTAAAAAAGGATGAAAAAAAGGATGAAAAACGGATGAGAAACTGAAGAAAAAGCAATAGAAAAAGATGAAAAACAGACATTGCTGATAGAAAAAACGGACATTTGCGGATGTAAAACGGACGTTCGGACATGAAAAGGGATGTCAAAATTGGCATCCGCATCCGTTTTTCACCCAAAAAAAGGAACTGAACTGAACGAAATGAAAAAAAGGAACGTCCGTGTGAAAGAGCCCTTAGTTACTTACAGCAGCTATGTTAACTTGCATTAAAATTCAGGTATCACCCTGTTTCCCCTATCACCCCATCTCCTTGTATAATATACAAATCTCCCGTGGGTCCCTTTTCCTTACATAGTTACCAGGTGTCTCATATTATATAATATATTAATATTATATTATTATAGGCTTACCTGTAGGTAAACATGGTATTAAAGGGTTTACAACCAAACCACTTGCCGACCTGCCGCGGTCATTATACGGCGGCAAGTCAGCTTGTTCCCATGGACAGACGTAGCTGTACGTCAGTCCCTTTAAGTGGGATAGCAGGCAAGTGCGCCCGCTGCACAGCTGGAGTGCCAATTCTCGTGACCGGCGGTTGCATAGGGGATACTGGGGTGCCGATGCTCGTGACCGGCAGTTGCCTAGGGAATACTGGCTGAAGAAGAGGATTGGGGCCGCTCTGTGAAAAAACATTGCACACAGCAGGTATGTATGACAATTCTTTTTTTTTTTAACCGCTTGAGGACCGCCGCATGCAGATATACATCTGCAGAATGGCACGGCTGGGCACAAGGGCGTACATTTACGTTCCCTTTAAGAGCCCAAGCCATGGGTCGTGCAGTGATTGGGTCACAGAGAGGAAGAACGGGGAGAGGTAAGTGTAAAAAAACCTCTCCCCGTGCTTCCTAGTGAGACTAACACTGATCGTCAGTTCCCTGTCATAAGGAAAGACAATCAGTGAAGTCACACGCCCAACCACACCCCCCCACAGTAATAACACTCCCTTAGGGCACACTTAACCCCTACAGCGCCCCCTCACGGTTAACCCCTTCACTGCCAGTGTCATTTTTACAGTAACCAGTGTATTTTTATAGCACTGTTCGCTGTAAAAATGACAATGGTCCCAAAATAGTGTCAAAAGTGTCCGATGTGTCTGCCATAATGTCGTAGTCATGATAAAAATTGCTGATCACCGCCATTACAAAAAAAATATATATTAATAAAAATTTAGTAAAACTATCCCCTATATGGTAGACGCTATACATTTGAGGTAAACCAATCAATAAACGCTTATTGTGATTTTTTTACCAAAAATATGTAGAAGAATACGTATTGGCCTAAATTGAGGGGAAAAAAAGTTTTTATATATATTTTTGGGGGATATTTATTATAGCAAAAAGTAAAAAATATTGTATTTTTTTCAAAATTGTTGCTCTATTTTTGTTTATAGCGCAAATAAAAAAATATGCAGAGGTGATCAAATACCACCAAAAGAAAGCTCTATTTATGGGAAAAAAAGGACGCCAATTTTGTTTGGGAGCCACGTCGCACGACCGTGCAATTGTCAGTTAAAGCGACGCAGTGCCGAATCGCAAAAAGGGGCAAGGTCCTTTAGCTGCATAATGGTCCAGGGCTTAAGTGGTTAATGAACCTTTAATGTCACTTTAAAGTGCTACAATTTAACACTAGATCTCCGGACACCCCCTTATGGCTCAACCCTCATTTATCAGAGTTTCTGACTGTCCCAGACCCAGGGTTCTGGGATGCCAAAGGTATCAAACAACTAGAACATATCTGTGCTAGTGGCTCCCTTCTATCCTTTGATTGCTTTAAGAAGAAATTTGGGCTCACCAACCGCCAATTCTTTCGATTTCTTCAAATTCGCCATGCCTTCGCTACCCAATTTGGATCCACCCCAGTGCTTCTCCTTCGGTCCAATCTTGAATCCACGTTAGGGGATGTCCCTCTGATCAAACCTGCCTCTACCATCTATAAAGCTCTATTACCCTCAGTTCATTTTGGCCCAGAAAATGTGTTCTCTAAGTGGCAGGGCGAGGTTCCTGATTTGGATTCGGAGGACTGAGAAGACGCCTGGGAGTATCCTTTTCTACAACTTATCTCTGTAAGAGATCGGTTGATACAATTTAAACTGATCCATAGGGTCTATTTATCACCCCATCGATTATCCAAAATTTACCCAAATTCCCCCTCCAAGTGTTGGAAGTGTGGTGTAGCAGACGCTGATTTCAGTCATATGTTATGGTCCTGTCCCAGGATCCAATCCTTTTGGATGGAGGTCACAACATTTATTGAAACTCTACTCCATGATCCATGTTCCGCTGAAAGTGTCAATCTGCTTGCTCGGCCTGGTGGGCTCCCTGGCTCACTGCCGGGCAACCAGAACTCTAATTGGACTCCTATTATTTTATGCCAGGAAGGCTTTACTCATAAAATGGAAACAACCAGAGGTACCCACTTTGAATTTATGGAAATCGTTGATCAACTCGGCGGTACCGCTATACAAAGCAGCTTATCTTGCCAGAGGCTGCCCAGCTAAGTTTGACAAAGTCTGGCAAGTGTGGCTGGAATCAGACGTCACAAACGCAACACAATAGGATCTAGATCACTAAGTTTGTTTACTTGCCTTGTAGCAGTGAAGAGTAGACCTAATATTGCTTAATATTGTCATGTGTAGGTACACCTAGATGCATTTTCCCTATCCTGAACTTCCCTCCCTGAAGTGGTCAACTGAAGCATAAGATCCGCTATTCTTCCCCCGTATCCCTTTAATTTGATGGCACGGGCAGTTTAAGGTTGTAGTTGTTTTAATAGAAGTATTTGAACTTATAGAACAGTTACAATGTATGTTACCCAAGCCAGGGTATGCCCAGTGGCTTTATTTTGTTACACTTTTTTATTTAACTTTTCACAAAAAAACTCAATAAAAAGTATTTAAAAAAAAAAAGTGCTACAATCTAAAAAAAAACTGATGTCTCTTACAGAATGTCTTTCAGTTCTCAATTTTGTTTTAGCATATTAGTTAGTTCTGTCTGAAATAGTTCCTTTTAGATTTACCAAAACAGTATGTAAAAGGGGGACCCACCTCAACAATCTATTCAATGTGTATAAAAATCAGGCAGGCCCTTGCACTACATAGTTGATGGTAGATCTAAAGGATATTATACAATCAGATTGTACAGTGTGAAACACACCCCATTTTGTGATGCAGTAAGACCATATATAATGGGGTGTGAGGTTTCCTGGAAGGTAAATGATGCTACAGGAAGTGATGGGCTAATAAAGCTTTTTTGTTTTTATTTGAACCAAGAGGTGAAGATTCAAAGCTGCCATGGACTAGGTAAGTGAGAGATAAGCACGTTGGGATAGCTTGGGCAGAAAATACTTTAGAAAAGGTTTCTATTTATTGTGAAAAGTGAAAATCTGCCTGAAAAGGTGAACTTGGCATTAAAAGTATTTTGGGCTAATAGGCAAGGGGTTGGTGAAAACAGCAAGGGGGTGGGCACTGCCCTAGGGAACATATCACAATTTTATTAATACTTAAAGTAGTTGTTACATATTTTAGGGGGGACTCCATGCATACAAAGATTAAAAAAAGAAAGAAAAGTGAAAGGTGCCCCCTAAATATCTACAGTATATCAAACCTTAATCTGAGCATACAGACTAGCTGGCCAGAGAAGGGGAACCCCCCTCATGAACCATATCAGGCCACACTCCCTCAATACTACCTGGCAAATCACCTTGTTCCCACGACCCAGTGGTTATGGGTATCTATAAAAATTTGGAAGACCCCATTAACAATATGATACAACGGCCACTAAGCGAAGCAGTATTAGGTACATAGTATCCCTACTCATTCATAAAAAGAATGTAAACAGTAAAAAAACACAAACCATTTTTGACAGGACTCAAAAAAGCCCCATGATGTATATTAACCATCCATCACATCATCTAGCATCTGTAGATCCACATCAATCACAATACCTGCCGACTGCTGAAACAACTACTGAAACACGTCTAGTACATTTGCTTGCCTCCCACTGAATGACAGGAAGAGCAGATTACAACTTTTATTTACGAATGGGAAAAGGATCTCCTGTATGATGATATTTACCAGATATGGACATGACCTTTATATGGTCAATGATATCACTTAGACACATGATTTTATATTCATATATGGTCAATGATGTCATCCAGGAGAGCCTGCCCAGTTGTATTTAACAGCTATTATCCACTGGACCTGTCATTCGGAAGGAGGCAAGTGAATGGACTGGATGTGTCTTGGCAGAAAAGTTTTTTTTCTTTTGTTAGGTCAGCAGGCATTGTTGTTGGCAGGCTTTCATGTGGATCTAAATTGGGTGACAAAATTGACAGTTGATGTACATCATGAGATTTATTTTAATTTTTTTATTAATAGACTAGTATAGAATTTTAAAGGGCCTCACAGATTTTCTATTTATTGGTTTTGTCCCCCTTAAAATCCATAGAAGACTAGCAGCTGTTATGTGGAATAGCCAATGTGGTATTCAAAAGTTTGTGTGGAAATGATTTTGTGCCTACTGTTGTGAAAAATAATAGATATGTTGAAAATAAACTGCAGCATGTACATGTACTGCAGCAGAGAACACGGAAAGAGAGTTTTGGCAATGCTGTAAAAATAATAAAAGATCAAAGTTGTGAAATAGCTAAAATTGCCATTCAAACCAAACAGTTGAAATAATGCAGTTATCAATATAATATTTGACATATCCATACTGGCATACAATACATGGTCAAATGTCATTCCACTACAGCATACAAAGGTCATTAAGATAGTGTACATACAAGATTCAAAGTGCAGTATTCAAACGTCAATGTGCTGTAAGAGTACCTATCTCAGTTCTGCTGCTCACTTATTGTGGAAGGTCCTTCACTGTAGAGAACATAAAAGTAAAAAAATAAAATAAAATACATTCCCCGATAACACAACAATACTGATCTTTTAGGCGATACCATATGTGTGAGACTTTTACACAGCCTGGCAACTTACAGAGGCCCAACATTGAAGTAGCATCGTCAGGCATTCTACAAGCATAAATTACACATCTCATTTCTCAACCACCTATAACCCTTTTGAAGATCCTAGAGCACCAGGACAATGAAAACGCCCACAAAATGACCCCATTTTGGAAAGGTAACACCCAAACGTATAATCTATGAGGCACAATGAGTCTTTTGAACGGTTCATTTATTTCCAGAAGTTTTTGGAAAATGTGGAAAAAAATGAAAACGCTTTTTTTTTTACACAATGTTTATAAGATATTTCCAATACACATCATGTACATAGCAAAAAGGACACCCTACAATACATTCTGCTACTCCTCCTGAGTATGGCGATACCACATGTGTGATACTTTTACACAGCCTGGACACATACAGAGGCCCAAAATACAAGTAGCACTGTCAGGTGTTCTAGGAGCATAAATTACACACATAAATTCCTACCAACCTATCACATTGTTGATGGTCCTTCACATTTATAACACATAGCATGTACTGTACAGTAGGTGCACGCGATATTGTGTCAATCTCGCTCCCTTTCTCGGCGAGATTGAGCACCTACGAGCCCCATCGCGGGAGCCAGCGCCGAGCTGGCTTGCCGCGATAGAGACAAAGCTGTCATAGAAGCGACGGGAGATCCGACTTGGATTCCCGCCAATTCTACACGTGTGCGGCATTTGTTATGAATCCTGAGGGGGAAGTCCCCGCCGGATTTTAAATAAAAATCCGGCATGGGTTCCCCCCTCAGGAGCATACCGGGCCCTTAGGTCTGTTATGGGTTGTAAGGAGAGCCCCCCCCTACGCCGAAAAAACGGCATAGGGGGTCCCCCTACAATCCATACCAGACCCGTATCCAAAGCACGCTACCCGGCCGGCCAGGAAAGGAGTGGGGACGAGCGAGCGCCCCCCCTCCTGAGCCGTACTAGGCTGCATGCCCTCAACATGGGGGGGTTGGGTGCTCTGGGGCAGGGGGGCGCACTGCGGCACCCCCACCTCAGAGCACCCTGTCCCCATGTTGATGAGGACAGGGCCCCTTCCCGACAACCCTGGCCGTTGGTTGTCGGGATATGCGGGCGGGAGGCTTATCGGAATCTGGGAGCCCCCTTTAATAAGGGGGCCCCCAGATACCGGCCCCCCACCCTAAGTGAATGGATATGGGGTACATCGTACCCCTAACCATTAACCTGTAGGAAAAATGTCAAAGTTAATAAACACACCACACAAGGGTTTTTAAAATAATTTATTTTTCTGCTCCGGAGGCTCCCCCTGTCTTCTTTATTAGCTCTTCTACCAGGGGGAGCTTCTTCTTTGACGTCTTCGGGTGGGTGGGGGCCGCCATCTGGTTCTCTTCCACCGCCGGGCGGGGTCGCTTTTAAAAAAGCCCCCACCCCCGGCGGGTTTCCTCCGGCGTCTTCGGCGGGGGGGATTCTTCTTCCGCTATCCCGACGGGTCTTCTCCGCTATCCGGGGGTCTTCTCAACTCTCCGGGGGTCTCCTTCTATGTTCGCCGCTGTCCGCTGTTGACTCGGCGCACCCCGGTTCTTCCTCCAGCTGTCCGGTGCCTTCTCCTTCAGCGCTGAACGTCTATCTTCTTCTTCCGTGCTGTGACGCATTCTTCTTCTTCCGGGCTGTGACGTCATCTTCTTCACTTCTCCAGATGTTGACACGCCGGCTCTTCTCGCTGAAATGGCAGGTGCGCTGCTTTCATCGGACCTATATAGGCCTCACAGTCCCATCATGCTCTGTACCTACCCATGTGATACCTACCCACGTGGGTAGGTATCACATGGGTAGGTACAGAGCATGATGGGACTGTGAGGCCTATATAGGTCCGATGAAAGCAGCGCACCTGCCATTTCAGCGAGAAGAGCCGGCGTGTCAACATCGGGAGAAGAGATGAAGAGAAGACGTCACAGCACAGCGGCCTGAAGGGAGAAGTAGAAGTCGTCACAGAACAGCGGAAGAAGAGGAGAAGACGTCACAGAACAGCGGAAGAAGGAGAAGGCACCGGACAGCGGGAGGAAGAACCGGGGTGCGCCGAGTCAAGAGCAGAGAGCGGCGAACATAGAAGAAGACCCCCCGGAGTGGAGAAGACGTCACAGAAGAGCGGTGAAGACCCCGGAGAGCAGGAGAAGACCCCCGGAAATCGGAAGAAGAAGCACCCCCTGGTAAAAGAGCTAAAGAAGACAGGGGGAGCCTCCGGAGCAGACTAATAAAATATTTTAATACCCTGTGTTTTTTATTTGTGTTTTTACCACTTTTCCTCCAGGTGAATGGGTAGGGGTACGATGTACCCCATATCCATTCACTTAGGGTGGGGGGCCGGTATCTGGGGGCCCCCTTATTAAAGGGGGCTCCCAGATTCCGATAAGCCTCCTGCCCGCATACCCTGACAACCAACGGCCATGGTTGTCGGGAAGGGGCCCTGTCCTCATCAACATGGGGACAGGGTGCTCTGGGGTGGGGGGGCCGCAGTGCGCCCCCCTGCCCCAGAGCACCCAACCCCCCCATGTTGAGGGCATGCAGCCTGGTACGTCTCAGGAGGGGGGGGGGCGCTCGCTCATCCCCACTCCTTTCCTGACCGGCCGGGTAGCGTGCTTTGGATATGGGTCTGGTATGGATTGTAGGGGGACCCCCTACGCCGTTTTTTTGGCGTAGGGGGGCTCTTATTACAACCCATAATAGACCTAAGGGCCCGGTATGCTCCTGAGGGGGGAACCCATGCCGAATTTTTATTTAAAATCCGGCGGGGACTTCCCCCTCAGGATTCATAACAAACGCCGCACACGTGTAGAATTGGCGGGAATCCAAGTCGGATCTCCCGTCACTTCTATGACGCGCACGTTGGAATGTGCTGTCACTATTCCAGTGAGTGCGAGATGTCGGCGAGATCTCGGCACCATGTCGCCGAGAATCAGCGCGATGCTGTCATGCTAAAAACACAATATCACAAACACCTACTGTACATACCAATTACAAACCAAAATACATTCTGCTGAGCAAAGGGTAAAGAAAAGATTACCTACAGTTTTGGGAGAGCATCGGTCCAGGCAGTAGGCAGGAACGTGGACAGCGACAGCAAAACAGGCAGCAGGCAGGAATAGTCAGTACAGGTAGAGATGTTGTCAGCACAGCCAAAGCATTGGTCCAAAGAGTAGGCAGGTACTCTGGTGGCGGGTACTTCTGATGGACAGGTACTCCTGATGGACTGGTGGCGGGTACTCTTTTGGCAGGTACTCTGGTGGTGAGTACTCTGGTGATGGGTACTCTGGTGGCGGGTACTCTGGTGGCGGGTACTCCTGATGGACAGGTACTAGATGACAGGTACTCCTGATGACAGGTACTCCTAATGAGAGGTACTAGATGACAGGTCCTCTTTATTTAGGGGGGGCAATCTGGGCACTGTAGTACATATGTAGTATAGTACAGATTTGTAACTCACTGTTAGCTGATCTCCTCCTCACACTGGATCGGTGTGTGAAGAGGAGAACCCAGCAACAGCAAGTTATACAGAGTGTGTTGTTTACATTTAGTGACCGGCTGTGATTGGACATAGCCAGTCACATGGTAAAGAGCCAATTTCATTGGCTCTTTACCCTGATCGGGGCTGGGCTGTATCCAAGGGAAAAGCCTCACGTGCACGCCGCTGCTGCAGTTCTGCATAATCAGATCCGGTCACGCTACACCGGAAGCTCCGCCGCCGCTCCATTACCCCCATCGGGGAATGGCTGTGTCCCGAGGGACACACCGGATCCCTGATTGCCGATCGCCACTAGCGGCGGAAAGCCCACGACTTTATATCACATCCACCCAGGAGGATTCTATCTGTGGACGTCATTTGACTATGGCTGGGTAATGAAGCTTTTATTTTGATGCATTGGCAGCTATTCTGTATAATTAACAATCTGTAACACATTAGGAAACAACTTAGGGAGACAAACAATGGCAGCCCTCTTAGTTGTGAGCTCTTCAAAATTGTATACTGTGTACACACTTAAATTCCCCCCCAAACAAATACAGACAAGTTATACAGTGGGTCTACACACCCCTGTTAAAATGTCAGGTTTCTGTGATGTAAAAAAATTAGACAAAGATAAATAATTTCAGAACTTTTTCCACCTTTAATGTGACCTACAAACTGTACAACTCAATTGCAATAAAAAAAACTCAAAGCTTTTAAGGGGGGGTAAAAGTAAAAAACTAAAATAGGTTGTGGTTGCTACAAAAAACATACATGACCTTGGACGTAGATTACGCTAAATTATAAATAGGTAAAATTATGCATAGACTAAAAATACATCAATACCAAAAAATCTGTGATGTTTTTTTTTATGTGTGTGTGTGTGTGTGTGTGTGTGTGTGTATATATATTTATATTGTGTATGTGTATATCTATATCTATCTATGTATATATATATATATATATATATATATATATATATATATATATATATATATATATATATATATATATAGAGATATATAGATATTGTGACGCTATGCGAGGTGCGATACATGATCATAGGTACATTTCACCTCGCATACGTTCTATCATGAGAGACTGAACCGGAATCCATTCCGGGTTTTACAGCCTCTGGGCCTGGCTAGGGTTCCGGTCCGGATGTTTGGGTCCACTGGAGTCCACAATCAGCTGGACTTTAAATGTCCAGGAAGAGAGCACAACAGGGCTCTGGCTTGAAACTCAGGAAGGGACCTGAGTGAGGGGAGCGCTGAGTGCTGGACTAAAAAGGTTTGCTTTACTACATGTTTTTGTGGGTGTCAGGGACTAGCCCCACACTGTATAGAGAGGAGATCCTGTTTGTTTAGTTTAGCGCCGGACGGCAAGGATTTAATTTATTGTTCTGTTTATTTTAATCTGCAAACCGTTTATAAATAAAATCTGGCATCCGCCAGACTTAAAAGAAAGTGCCTGCTTTCAGACTGTGATTTCAGAAAAGGTGATCCCCACGAGCTAATCCCTCACACGTGATGGATTCAGCGGGGACTTTTCTGAAAATGGAAGAAATGTTAAAGGCCCTGCTACAGGCCAATGCAGCCCAGCGGGAAACCAACTGCCAAGTCGCAGAGGCTGCTACAGCACAACAGGCTGCCCAGCAGGAGATGAACCGACAGTTCGCCGAAGCTCTCGTGGAGCTGAAAAAGGGGTCCGCACCTCCGGTGTTAGCGAAATCAAAGATTGTACGTGCCTCCTACCACCTGCAAAAGATGACACCGGCGGATGATGTTGAGGCGTACATGGCGACTTTCGAGAGAGTCGCTGACCGCGAAGGATGGCCAAAAGAGCAGTGGGCGGGACTATTGGCCCCATTCCTAACAGGAGAACCCCAAAAGGCCTATTTTGACCGAGAAGCAGATAAGGCCCAGGACTATGAGACTCTAAAGACAGAAATACTCGCACGCTTGGGTGTCACCATGGCAGTCCGATCCCAGCGCGTGCATCAGTGGTCCTACTCCAGCAACAAGCCACCCCGGTCACAAATGTTTGACCTGGTCCACCTCACCAGGAAGTGGTTGCAGCCAGAGACTCTGACCAGCCCTCAGATTGTGGAGCGTGTGGTAATGGACCGATACCTGCGTGCGCTCCCTGCTGCCCTGAGAAGGTGGGTAGGACAGGGGGACCCCAACACTGCAGCCCAAATGGTGGACCTAGTGGAGAGGTACAGTGCTACCGAGGACTTAATAAACCCACCCACGCCCCACTTCGGAGTGTCTCGGGGTGCAAGATCTCCCAACGGTTCGGGTAAGACTGTTCCGGGGTTCAAGAGTTTGGGGAGAGTGGATAAGACTGTTGTTACAGCAGATGAGACTGTAGGTCCTAGACCTGGAGACTGGCCAAAGAAGCCAGGAAGGTTTTTGGGACCGTTAAAAGGACTGGGGGTAGGGCAAATACGGTGTTTTCATTGCCATGCATTAGGCCATATTTCTGCAGATTGCCCTCTAAATGATGAACCTATGCAATGTGATTATGTTGATAGGGTAAGACGCATTTCTCTGTTTGCACAGGTCACATGTGTTGCGACAGGTCAGAGTCGCCTTGAAAAACAAATGTGCGTTATTTCAATAGATGGCAAGCCTCTTACAGCCCTGCTAGACTCTGGTAGTGTGGTAACCTTAGTCAGGAGTGCGTGTGTAGACCCCGCAAAACTACACCCCAGTTGTATTGGGGTAATATGCATCCATGGGGACACTCGGGACTACCAGACAGCGGTGGTTGAGGTTGATACCCCCTGGGGCTGTGTAACACATTCAGTGGGGGTGGTACCTTCACTGCTCCATGAAGCCTTAGTGGGGAGGGACTTTCCTCATTTTTGGAAGTTATGGGAGAGTGAAGGGAGGCCCGTAGATAGCGCTCCCCCTACTGGGGAAACTCGAGAACTCTCACCAGACTCGTTTTGCCAAAGGGAAGGGCATGCTGTTGGTGGGATCGAGGAGGCCGGAGATCCTCCACCATTCCCTGCCATGGCTGGGGAACCGGAGGACTTAGAAGCTAGCACCCAGCCTGAGGGTAACGAACAGGAAACCTCGCCTGACCCGGACATGGAGAGTAGCCAAAATGTGGTACCCGACTTGGAGGTCAGGAGGGAGGATTTCTGTACCGAGCAGCTGCGAGAGCCCACCCTCATGAATGCCAGGGAAAATGTTAAGGTGTTGGATGGGGAACCGGTGGATCCTAATTGGGTGGTGTCCTTTCCCTACATGGCAATTAAAAACAATTAGTTATATCGAGTGATAAAACATGGAGAGGAAGAGGTAGAACAGCTACTGGTTCCCAAACCCTTTCGCAGGGTGGTGCTAGACCTGGCTCATGGTCACGTAATGGGGGGACATCTCAGGGTCGAAAAAACCAGGGAGAGAATCACCCAAAGATTCTTCTGGCCCGGTTTGCATGCAGAGGTCAAGGAGTACTGCGAATCGTGCCCCGAGTGCCAAATGTCAGCACCATCGCCCCATTTTCGCAGCCCCCTTGTTCCTCTACCAATAATTGAGGTCCCCTTTGAAAGGATTGGCATGGACCTGGTGGGGCCGGTCGTGAAATATGCCCGAGGTCACCAGCATATTCTGGTGATCCTGGACTATGCGACTCGCTATCCTGAGGCCATACCCTTGCGTAACACCTCCGCCAAGGTTGAGTGGGGATCCCAAAAGAGATCTTGACCGATCAAGGCACCCCTTTTATGTCAAGGGTTACCAAGGAATTGTGTAGATTGTACAAAATCTCCCATCTCCGTACTTCTGTCTACCACCCCCAGACAGATGGTCTGGTCGAAAGGTTTAATAAAACATTGAAGAGTATGTTGAAAAAGGTGGTCGACAAGGATGGGAGAGACTGGGATTTTTTGCTACCATATCTCATGTTTGCCATACGAGAGGTTCCACAGGCCTCCACAGGCTATTCCCCCTTTGAGCTCTTGTATGGTAGGCATCCCAGGGGCCTGCTAGATATTGCTAAAGAAACGTGGGAAGGAGAGGTCAGCCCATATAGGAGCATCATAGAGCATGTCTCCTTGATGCAGGACCGAATCGCAACCATTCTGCCCCTAGTACGGGAACATATGGAGCGAGCCCAGGAGGCCCAAAGGAGGGTCTATAACCGGGGTGCCAAGGTCCGTACTTTCAGCCCGGGGGACAGAGTGTTGGTACTGGTTCCCACGGTAGAAAGTACGTTTTTAGCCAAGTGGCAGGGTCCCTTTAAGGTTGATCAAAGGGTGGGGGAGGTAAACTACAAAGTCTACCAACCAGGGAAAAGGAAACCACACCAAATTTACCATGTAAATCTCTTAAAGCCCTGGAAGGACCGAGAGACTTTACTGGCCACGTCCCCGCCTCCAACAGACCGGATACCCGTGATACCTGACGTTCCCATCACGGATTCCCTGTCCGTAGCACAGCAAAGTGACGTTAGGGCATTCGTGCAGAAAAATAGAGACTTTTTCTCCCCCTTACCCGGACTGACCAACACGATCCAACATGACATAGTGACGGAACCAGGGGTTCGGGTAAATGTAAAACCATATAGAATTCCAGAGGCCCGGCGAGAGGCAGTTGCGGAAGAAATAAAAAATATGTTAGAGTTGGATGTGATCGAGGAGTCTCACAGTGAGTGGTCAAGTCCCATAGTGCTGGTCCCAAAACCTGATGGCAGTATTAGGTTTTGTAATGATTTTAGAAAACTTAACAGTGTGTCCAAATTTGACGCCTACCCGATGCCCCGGGTCGACGAACTTGTGGACAGGTTGGGACAGGCTCGCTACATAACGACCCTAGACCTAACGAAAGGTTATTGGCAGATACCGCTTACTGAATCGGCCAAGGAGAAGACTGCCTTTTCCACTCCTGAGGGCTCGTTTCAGTATAAGCGGATGCCGTTTGGTCTGCACGGAGCCCCAGCATCATTCCAGCGAATGATGGACAACATTTTGAGACCAGATCGCTCGTATGCAGCGGCGTACTTGGACGATGTGGTCATCCACAGCCCAGATTGGGAATCGCACCTGCTCCGTGTACAAGCGGTCGTAGTTTCCCTTAGGGAAGCACGTCTCACGGCCAATCCAAAGAAATGTGCCATAGGCCTGGAGGAGGCCAAATACCTTGGGTACATTATTGGCCGGGGGATGGTCAAGCCGCAGACCAATAAGATTGAGGCAATTCAAAAATGGCCCCAACCAGTCAATAAAAAACAAGTGAGGGCCTTCCTGGGCATTACGGGGTATTACAGGCGTTTCATACCCAATTTTGCCACCATTGCCGCCCCCTTGACCGATCTAACGAAGGGTAAGGGGTTGGTCATGGTCAAATGGAACCCCGAAGCCAAGGGGGCATTTCAGAAGTTAAAACAGGCTCTTTGTATGGTACCCGTACTAGTAACCCCAGATTTTAGCCAGGAGTTTGTTATACAGACGGACGCCTCTGAGGTGGGACTAGGGGCCGTACTGTCACAGATCAGGGATGGTGAGGAGCACCCAGTGGTATACCTGAGCAGGAAGCTGAACAAGCACGAGAAAAATTATGCCATCGTAGAAAAGGAGTGTCTCGCCATTAAGTGGGCCTTAGACTCCCTGAGGTATTACCTACTGGGGAGGTCATTTAAGCTGATCACAGACCATGCTCCCCTGAAGTGGATGTGTGATAACAGGGAGAAAAATGCTTGTGTGACAAGGTGGTTCCTGGCTCTACAGCCTTTTAAAAATTTACGGTGGAGCACAGGCCAGGGAAGCTCCAAAATAATGCAGATGCCCTCTCCCGTGTGCACTGTATGGTTGGGTCAAGTGCTCAGCCGCAGGGGCTTGAGCAGAGGGGGAGGATATGTGACGCTATGCGAGGTGCGATACATGATCATAGGTACATTTCACCTTGCATACGTTCTATCATGAGAGACTGAACCGGAATCCATTCCGGGTTTTACAGCCTCTGGGCCTGGCTAGGGTTCCGGTCCGGATGTTTGGGTCCACTGGAGTCCACAATCAGCTGGACTTTAAATGTCCAGGAAGAGAGCACAACAGGGCTCTGGCTTGAAACTCAGGAAGGGACCTGAGTGAGGGGAGCGCTGAGTGCTGGACTAAAAAGGTTTGCTTTACTACATGTTTTTGTGGGTGTCAGGGACTAGCCCCACACTGTATAGAGAGGAGATCCTGTTTGTTTAGTTTAGCGCCGGACGGCAAGGATTTAATTTATTGTTTTGTTTATTTTAATCTGCAAACCGTTTATAAATAAAATCTGGCATCCGCCAGACTTAAAAGAAAGTGCCTGCTTACAGACTGTGATTTCAGAAAAGGTGATCCCCACGAGCTAATCCCTCACAATATATATATATATATATATATATATAGATAGATAGATAGATAGATAGATAGATAGATAGATAGATAGATAGAGAAATATTGATACATTGTGAAGATGCAACCTTGGGTCACTGTGTGTATTAGCCTGTTTTTGTCAGAGGCAGGCATGCTGATTGCACACCTGTAGGCAGGGTTCATATTCTTCCCAGGGTTAGAGCTCAGGGCTCCCACTTGGAGACAGCTCCAAGGTCTGTGTATGGGAGTCAGGGAGAGGCTGCAGGTGGCAGTTTGAGTGTACCTGTCTGCAGGGGACAGACGGAGTCCGCGACAGCGGAGCACAAAGCTGAACTGGAGGAAGCTGCATAAGAGCTTGACCAAAGGGTACTTTGTGTTGGTCTGAGGGACAGACCTAAGGCCTAGGTGTGATTCCTAAAGCAGCTGGGTCACAAATGAGTAAACCAGGAGACTAGAACTAACAAGACACAGTAATGGCAGAACCCCCTGCGAAGGCAATTGTTGTGTTTGAACTTTGTTTCTTTTAAATAAAATTGGGCTGCCATGCCCGTATATACAGTATTTGTGTGTGTGTGTGTGTATGTATATATATATATATATATATATATATTCTGCATTAATTTTGTTATATGTATTTTGTGTGTGTGTATATTTATATAATTTATATATGTTATTTAGGAAATAATTTTAGAATTTTTAATTCCCTTTTTTGGTCTCCAAAAGTTTTTTAAATGTATGAATTCAGGCTGTGTCTAGTTCTTCCATCAGGTTTATACAATATGTGCTAAAAAAGATTATTGCCAATTATCCACTAGATGGCAGCACACTTAAAAGTATCCTGGGATCTCCTGCTCAGGAGCCTGACAAAGGAGCGGGCACCTATTTAAACTCCTGAGTGCACATGTTCCAAAACGTGTTGTGAGCACAGGCAATGACATAATTGCGTACCATGCTGCAATCCATCTTGCAGTCCACCCCTTGCTCCTGGCTTCTCCATCTTCTTACTCACAAGCTTGCTCTGGTATCAGGTAAAGAGATGGTGACTGCCGAAAAAAGGTAAAACACTTACATCAATGCTGAATTATGCAGGCACGCAAAAAAATTTGATCATATAGGGAATCCAAGTAGTGCAATGTCATGGCTCCATGATATCGTGCCTGTATACATCAACATTGATGTAAGTGTTCTATCTTTTGTAAATCAATCATGTATAACAGTTTTACACTATGTGAAGGCCTTTTTCTTTCATGAATGGTGGATCCTATGATTCATTTTGGTGACAAGTCGTTGCGGTACACTGTGTAATCGATCTCCAGTGACGGTCCTTCAGAGCACCAACCTAATGTTCGATCCTCATGCTTGTTTGACTCTTTGCCGCTAACAATAGAGTGTACATATTCCAGTAAGAGTATTTACTCTCCCCTCTGAGTAGTGGATGCACAGTCCTGGGCGACTCCCATCTTCAGTATTCCTTATTTTAAACTGTTAAGCCCTGTACACACGATCAGTCCATCCAATGAAAACGGACTGAAGGACCGTTTCATCGGTTAACCGATGAAGCTGACTGATGGTCTGATGTGCCTACACACCATCAGTTAAAAAAACGATCGAGTCCAACGCGGTGATGTAAAACACAACGACGTGCTGAGAAAAATTAAGTTCAATGCTTCCAAGCATGCGTCGACTTGATTCTGAGCATGCACAGGTTTTTAACCGATGCTTTTGCATACTAACCGTCGGTTTTGACCTATCTGTTAGGCGTTCATCGGTTACATTTTTAAAGCAAGTTCTATTTTTTTGGACCGAAGGATAACTGACCGATGGGGTCCACACATGATCGGTATGGACCGATGAAACGGTCCTTCAGTCCGTTTTCATCGGTTTAGACTGATCGCGTGTACAAGGCCTTAAATGTGGATACACACCTTCAGCCCTTTTCATCTTGAACTGGTCTAATATACAGTGGCTGCTTGCACTTTCAGTTTCATCTTCATAGGTGAATTAGTCACCAACTTTGTATGGTTGTTTTAGCACTTTATTATTGGTACATGTCTATATTACCAGTCTCAAAGTTTATATAATTTAATATGCGCTTACGTATATATGCTTGGTTTGCACTTTTATATGTTTTATATAGGTAATTGCACATGTGCATAATTTATTGTTTTTGCTGGTTTCATACTTGCAATACAGTTTATGTTCAGCGATGCACTTTTTAAATGTTATCACTTCACAATTTGTTGGATTTTAGTGCCAGCAGCTATTATATATTTAGATAATAGAACAGTAATTCCTTTATTTATTTAAGTAAAAACACTATTTAATATATACATGCCAAAAAATCTTTAAATCTTTAAGATGTGCAAAGTCATCAGCATGACTGGATAGATACTGCAAGGCCAATACACTCTGTCTCTCCCAGCCGCTGATCCATCACACCATCCTAATTCCCGAACCGTCACTCCCACTCTTGACGTGTTTCATCTTGACAACTTTGTCCAGGGATTGCCAATCCCAATCCTTGGACAAAGTTGTGATTAATGTGGATTACTTTTATGTATGATTCAGAGCTTTTTTTCTCAGAAAATAGGTGCAGGAACTCAACCACGATCCCGTTTAGTTTTTACAAACAGTAGAAGGGTCTTAAAGGGGCATTAAATACCAGGATTGCATAGAGGGTTACACACAGAGCTGTCACTTGTAAACACAAAAAACGGACTTCTGTGTTTGCAAGTGATTGTGGTGAGCAGGCACCAAAGGGTCTGAGCCAGAGGTGGTGGAACTGAGTTGCCCCAAGTTCCCCCTGAAAAAAAGCCCTGGTATGATTATTCACTAATTTATTTAAGATAGTTCTGCTATTTACTCTATTTCTACGGGTAAATTAATTTAGATATGTTTTTCCTTTAAAAGTAGCAGTAATCAAGATAAGGATTTATTTGTCACTGTTTTTAAATCTGTGGTGCAAATATGAGATTTTTTTTTTTAGCATCGGGTGGTGGTGCACAATAATATTTAGGATTATAATGCAATATGGTTCCAAGGAATTCCATCTGGCAAATTTCCACTTTAATTTGGCAGGTCGGCAAACTTTAAACCTCCTGGATTTGCTGCAAACCCATGGTAGTGGTGAACCTGAACCCTATCACTTTGAAAGAGTAGATCAGCAAGTCTGATCCTCTTATTAACCAGATACCCTGTCTAGATCCAGGTTTTTGTCCATAGGTCCAGCATTTTCTTCAGGATATGCATTTAGCTTTGTATTATGCTTTATTTATCCTCTGCAGCAATATTGAAATATCCTAAGTTGACTTAAAAAGAAGACACATGGGGTTATTTACTAAAGGCAAATCCACTGTGCACTACAAGTGCACTTCAAGTTTACTTGGAAGAGCAGTCACTGTAGATCTGGGGGAAATGCAAGGAAAATGAAAACAGCATTTTTGCTTGCGCGTGATTGAATGACAGAAATCAGCAGAGCTTCCTCTCATTTCAGATCTTTCCCTTAGATCTACAGCAACTGCACTTCCAAATGGAATTGTAGTCGACTTGAGTGAATTTGCCTGCAGTAAATCCCCCCCAAAGCAGTGATGTAGAGGCTGACACATGGTACTATAGAATGAGAAGGCATACACAGGCACCTGCCACACCTGGAAGTGCATTCATTATAAGTTAGGGGTTAGGGTTAGGGGTTAGGGTTAGGGGTCAGGGTTAGGGTTTCCCATTGAAGAATATGGCTAGGACTCAGGAATTGGAACAGGGCTAGGGTTAGGGTTGGGGTTAGGGTTAGGGGTTAGGGTTTCCCATTGAAGAATATGGCTAAGACTCAGGAATTGGAACAGGGTTAGGGTTAGGAGTTAGGGGTTAAGGTTGGGGTTAGGGGTTAGGTTTAGGGTTAGGGGTTAGGGGGTTAGGTGTTAGGGTTAGAGGGTTAGGGTTTCCCATTGAAGAATATGGCTAGGACTCAGTAATCGGAACAGGGACCTCCCCCAAAGGTCAGAAGGCGGGTTCCCAGAGGTCAAAGGTCACAGGGCGTGGCTGACCCACCCCCACCAAAGTGTACCGCCTACCCCAACTAAGTCGGGGAATGAACAAGTCAGGGAAAGCGTCTTGCGCGCGCTTTGCTGGTGGATTTGCCCTCCAAAACATTGAAGATTTGGAGAATGGGATCCACTATGCATTGGCTATATTATTCATTTAAACCTCAAAAAAAAAAAGAAGACCAAAAAATAAATAAAAAATACTGTAAATTGTCTTACATTGACTTTAAATAGCCATGTGTGTACTTTTACAACATAAAAAAATGCTACTCCTAGAAACTTTACTTTTCACAATGACATGTAAATGTCAACATACAGTATATTTTCTCTTGTCTTTTTGAACTTTGTATTTTTCTTCTGTATGTACACAATTGTGGATGATATTGCTGCTATTTATATAGTGTCTTTCACAATTGCATACAATCTATTTCAAAGTAACACAAATTTCTAGACTGTGTAATGTATTATTTTTTTTTTATTTGGTCTGCAGGAAAGAAATATCTGTTTGCTTTGTGTTTAATGTCCTATGTGTACATGCACATTAGGACCATTAGAGGCATAATTTGAGCTCAAAGTTTAGAGGCAGGAAAATAAACCCTTCTGGTTTGATTGGAGCTTTCTGGCAAAAAAATAAAAATAAAAAAAAAATACTAAACTAGCCTAAACTCTGTATAAAAATGCTCTATAGAAGTGTTTTTTTCTGCAAAGGGAACTGGCATGTTTTTTAAGCCTAGTGTACATGGAGCCTTATGCCAGGTACACACGATCCGAAAATCGGACGACAGTCTCAGGTAGAAATTGGATAGGTTACTAAAGTGTAGGTTCGGAAGTGATGTAGTGTATTTGTATTGTATTTTCGGACGACAACTGTATTGATTAAACAGAAATTGTAAGATCTTGTATCGTGCAAGAACAATTTTTGTGCTTGTCAGATCAGATAATATCAGATGAACTGTCGTACCATCACTTAGAAAGCGGTATTTTTCATACAACTTTCGGGTAGTGTGTATGGGCCATTGGACTGTGTATTTTTTTCTTTTGCAGTCTGTCTTTGATGAAAATGCTTTTTTTGCTCCCTTCCATGTGCACCTTACTTGTTAAATATTGGGGACATTGCATTTGTGGTTTAGTCTGTTGGACCTGGAACAGTTGTTCTGTGCTGGTCTTCTCGTGTTTACCCATACAATCGTCACATGACTTCCTCAGGAGATACTCCTGAGGAAGTCACATGACCATGATGATACGTGTGGGGTGGAGCCGGGTGATGCTGCCGATACCAGAAGTGATGCAGGAGCTTCCAAGAACCACTGTCAGATTTTAAATGCTGAATGATTTTTACTAAAATGTTAATAAGTTACTACTTGCTTTAACCACTTGCCGACCGCGCTATAGCAAAAATACTGCTACGGTCGAGTTGTTGTGACACGACGTCCCTGGGACGTCCTCGTGCACTTCCTCATTTGCGCGCCCCCTGATACGCGCTCGCGGAAGTGTCCGCGCTCGCCGGGTCCAGGGGACTCGACGCAACACAGATCACGGTGAAGAGCCAATGATAGTGGCTCTTCACCACCTGATCGCTCCCTCCAATGAGGGAGCAGAGAAAAGTAAACAAAAAAAAAGGTCATCCTGAGGTCTTCTCTTCTCTCCTCACACCGATACAGCGTGTGAGGAGAGAAGTGATTTTTAAAGTGAGTGCCATCTACATTGTGCCCAGCAGTGCCTAGCAGTGCCACACAGTGCCACTACACTACCCATCAGTGCCCCTACATTTCCCAATCTGTGCCACCAGTGCCACTACAGTCCCCACCAGTGCCCCTAAAGTCCCCATCTGTGCCACCAGTGCCACTACAGTCCCCATCAGTGCCACTACAGTCCCCACCAGTGCCACCTCTGCCACTTCAGTGCCCATTGGTGCTGCTAGAGTCTGTCAGTGCCGCACCAGTGCCACTACAGTACTTATCAGTGCCGCCAGTGCTCCATCAGTGCCACTACCGTGCCCAGTGCCACTACAGTGCCAATATCCAATTTTTTTTTTACCAAAAATATGTAGCAGTATACATTTTAGGCCAAATGTATGAGGAAAAATTACTTTTTTGTAAAATGTTATGATAGAAATAAAGAAAATTTCATTTTTTTTACAAAAATTTTGTTCTTTTTTCATTTATAGCAAAACAAATTAAAACCGCAGAGGTGATCAAATACCACCAAAATAAAGCTCTATTTGTGGGGAAAAAAAGGCCAACTATTTAATTTGGTTACAGTGTTGCATGGCTGAGTTATTGTCATTCAAATTGTGAGAGCACCGAAAGCTAAAAATTGGTCTGGTCAGGAAGGGTGTTTAAGTGCCCAGTGGTCAAGTGGTTAATACATTTTATTGCAAAACTACTACACTATGAGGATACCCTTTTTTTGCATGAGTCATCGCACAGAGGTTATCGTGAATTTAAAGAGCCACACACCCTAAATATGGATAGCAAGTGGAACAAAGGAGTAGTACAAAGGATCCCTACCTTGTATGCCCCAGCTTAGGGAAAAGTGTGACTTGACCTGGTATGGGAGGTCAATAGGAGAGATGAGAGCATAGCGTGGAAGGTGGTGGGATTTCACCAAAGCACTTAGCACTTTTAATATGGAATGTATCTTCATTGAAGTCACTGAAGCACTAGCACTTTAATTTGGGACATATATGTTCACAGATTCACTGCAATATTATTAAAAAGGACATTTTAAGCAATCGTTATTGCTTGTTCACTTTAATATTTTTTTGCTGTAATGTCACAGTATTATGTAGAATTTACAGGATATCACAGTATAAATAATATCATTGTTTGAAGATTATCTAGGGATTTATTTTAAATAATTCATGCATGGTATTAAAAACACTAGGAAATAATATTCATATTTTTATTGATTTCACATTGTGGGAACACAACCAGATTGTATGTGGCCACCCAACAGAAGATTGTCAGTGCACTTTGCTGAGGAATCACGGTATAACACACCAAAGCTTTTTGATCATTTAACAAATACACTACAAAGTAGCGCGGGATAATCTATTCACCACCTGTATGCATCAACATTGAGGATCTCATAGATTAGGGTTGGACTGCACTTTACAGAGGGGCTTTAAAGAGATAATATATTTGTGATTTGCAAATTATAAATGTTGTGCATCTAAAACCTGTTTTTAATGCAAATTATAAGACAGTGGATTTTTTTTTCTGACTAGCTGATAAATGTACTGGTAAAAAAAGGGTTGCTTTGTTTGCTCAACGTCATTATTGTTTGAGGTTGTACAAGTTTGTTTGCTTGTTTGTCTTGCATTTGAAAACATAATAGAAATGAAAAAAAAAAAAATCACATACAATTTAAAACCATAAATGTTATCAAATTATTTATTTTACAGATATTTTAACATCACTGTTCAATACACAAAAAAATTAAATAAAAAACAGTTTGAGAAATGAAAATATACTTTCATATATTTTACTAAATAAAGCTTCTAGATTACACTTTACAAATCACTCTTCTTTAAGACAAGTTTGCATGCCTTGGAGGCTACAGTAATTAATCAAGAAAGAATGGGCTGTCCACTCTACTGTATAAAATTTGAGGTCTAAGCACTGAATCTGCTGATGCAATGTTCAACAGCAACATAAATATAAACTATAAAGTGAGCCTGCAGCAAATAACATAATTCCCACTTGATCAGCAACTTCCACAATGCTTTGAAATGTGTTTGATTGATCCTGGATAGATATCTGGCTAGATAAGGATCTTCTAAATACAGCACTTCAGCAAAGGCATCATTTGGTAACAAAGCTGCCTTAAAAGCACATTTTGATGTGTCCAGAAAAATGATTTTATAACTGGTTTGAATTCTTAACAATTAAAGTTATTTCTGCATGGCTTAGATTAATGTCATGCATGTAACTTTTATTTTAGGAAAAATTTGGTTGTAGGGGCATGCTTGTACCTAAAAGTGTTTTCATTTAATTCCATCACTCTTAATGCTAAGCCTGAGCCTTTACATACTGTACACTCAAAGCCAGATTTTATTGATATACTTTAAAGTGGTTCTAAGGTAATTCCCTGCATCAAAGTAAAAAAACATTTTACCATTTGTTTTCCCCCCCCCCCCCCCAACACTTACATAAATCTTCTCTCAATGCAGTGCTGTGCCTGGTTGCATCTCTTCTAGGGTTGCCACCTGTCCAGGATTCACCGGACAGTTCGGGCTGAAACCCGGACCCATTATTCAGACCTAATCTCATTAGGATTCCCCCTATAACAGCCACCAGCTCTCCCCCAACCTCTGCACTTTTTACCCCCCTGCACTGTTTCCCTTTTCACTTGGCTGCTCCCCGAGCCTCTCCTACTCCTCATCCATCCATGCTTTGGTCCATCTTTACTGTAACATAACATAACTGCCTTTCATTCACATTACATGGTACTCTAATGCCGCGTACACATGATCGGACAAAGCGTTGAGAACTGTCTGATGGACCGTTTCATCGGACCAAACCGATCGTGTGTGGGCCCTATCGGTTATTTATCCATAGGTTAAAAAAAAGCAATCTTGTTTTAAAT
Source organism: Rana temporaria (assembly GCF_905171775.1). NCBI lineage: Eukaryota > Metazoa > Chordata > Amphibia > Anura > Ranidae > Rana > Rana temporaria. Next base: position 229,173,320 of record NC_053493.1, read on the forward strand.
TTAACGGATGGATACCTCACCAATAGAACAAAATCGATCGTTTGTAGGCATGGCCATCAGTTAAAAATCCAGGCATGCTCAGAATCAAGTCGACGCATGCTTGGAAGCATTGGACTTATTTTTTTTCAGCACGTCGTTGTGTTTTACATCACCGCGTTCTGACACGACCGTTTTTTTAACCGATGGTGTGTAGGCACGACTGACCATCAGTCAGCTTCATCCGTTAACCAATGAAAATGGTCCATCAGACCGTTCTCATCGGTTTGATGGATCGTGTGTACGTGGCATAACTCTCACCAGCAATGCCACATCTCAGAGAACATCCGATCTCCCATTTATTCAGGGCCTTCCTTGCCCTCACCACTGACTCTGGTCCTTCTCTGATCATTGCCACCTTTCTCCTTCCCCCCACTTTTCTGTCCTCGTTCCCCCCCCCACCCCTCCTAATAATACTACTCATAACCCCCCCCATCCTTCCACATTATTGCTCTCCTTGTTGCATCCAAAGGTGTCCCAAGTCTTTTACTAATCCTTTAGTGTATACTACAAACAAATTGCTGTGCGCCGCTAAAGTGTTTGGGTTTAGCTTGAAGAAAAGGTGGCAACCCTAATCTCTTCTCTCCCCCCTTTCTGGTCTCAAAGGAGATTGGGGCTGCAGTGACAGACATTGGCTTTTGCTGCTGTCAACCGAGTCCTGTAAATAAGGAGTGAGGTCTATGGATGCACACAGCCTGGCTCAGAAGCATGCCCACACGTGTGCTCCCATAGAACACAGAAGTGGAGATAGATGACAGGGAACTCCAGAAGAGAAGGTAAGGGACCACTATTTGCAATACAATTGTACACTACAGGTAGGTATATATTTTTTTATTATTTTTATTACAAAATATATACTTTACAACCGTTTTAACACTACTCTGCTTTTTTTTCAGAGTTTGCATCTTTAAAAAGATCTGACGCTTTGCAATGATTGCTTATCAACTGTCTCTAATAGGAGATTGTTCTGCCTGTTTTGTTCAGCCATCTCCTGGCTTGAAAGTGAAAGTGATCTAGTGGATGTATAACCACTGATTGCTTTCACAGTGCTGGCAAAATAGTGTCACCCCTGCCAGGCTCCCCCTCGTCGTGGTATCCAAGACTTCAAGATGGAGAGCAGGAGAAATCTGAGGCACATCTTGCTTTGATTAAGGCTGGGTTCACACTATTGCAAATCGGATGTGTGTTATCTGCTTCCAATTCGCAATAGCAGGAGATTAGACAGGCTCTGTATGGAGTCGGTTCACATATCTCCACGGTGGCTCCAGTGCGAACTTGCACAAGAGACCTGTGCATCTTTTGGTCCATTTCAGGTCCAAATTCAGCCAAAATTTCAGCTGGAAAACCAGCTGAGAATCTTACTAAGCAGATATCTGCTCGGTTAGATGCTCTGGAGGGTAGGTGAGAATAAAGAGTACCTGTTACCTGCTCAATGTTATCACAAAAGGGCGTTTGTTAACCCTTTGTGATAGCAATAAAGTTAAATTTAAAAATGAATTATAATAAAATGTTTAAAAAAATAAGCATAACCACTGTTGCCTCACAAAAACCTGCAAAAGCAAACTCATACCCAGGGTGTGCGGATGTATGCAAACCGCCATCGCACCACACATGTGAGGATTTACTTCAAATCAGAGTAAGAGCAATGATTCTAACACCAGAACTCATTGTTCACTCTAAACTCATGACTTGTAAACTGATGGCTTTTAAAGTGTCACCTATTGAGATTTTCGGGTACTGTTGTTGTTTTTTCTATTTACTCACCCAACCCTATTTTTTATTTTATCAATACATTGGGTATTCTATTCTGTTTGAATGCACTAAAATTCAATTTAGTATATTTTTTCATGATTGATAAACAAACATTGTGGCACATAAAAAATGTAAACTTTGAGTCTGGAATGGCCTTTTGAGGATGTTCTGGCTCTTCAGTTCTACTCCAACGAGAGACCCCTATCTTATGAACAACTGGGATCCATTTCCAAGATGTCCTCCCTATCTTTTGGACCTATGGACAAATTAGGCATTTCCTTTCGACTCACGCCCATCAGTCATCCTGGACAAGGCATCTCACTCCCTTTGAATCCCTGTGCCATCGCAAACTCCCACAAAGACATTTGATCTCCCTCCTTTACTCCCTTCTTTCAGAGGTCCCAGCTCAGAACCTCATCCAATCGCAAACTTCCTGGAATAGTGACCTACAAGCGTCCCTTTCCACGGAAGATTGGAATACTATCTACAATTACGCACATACGGGCTCACTAAATGTAGCCAGTTAAGAAAATGGCTATAAGGTGGCCACCAAATGGTACAGAACCCCATCACGTTTACACAAATTCTCGCCTAGCATTTTGGATACATGCCGGAGATGCGGGTCGGGTGTTGGCACCATGCTCCATGTGTGGTGGGATTGCGAGATCCTCCAGCCCTTTTGGAAGAAGGTCCACAGTCTCATTTCACATATCACCACTTACATTCTTGATTATACTCCGGCCCAATTCTTGTTGCATAACACCTCGCTGCCCCAAAAAGATTACTATAGGTCCTTGGCCATGCATATGGTAAACGCAGCCAGATTGTGTATTCCCAGACATTGGCGCTCTACCCACGCCCCGACGGTTAGGGAATGGTTCGCAAAAATTTCCTCTATAAAGGAAATGGAGGAACTGATTCACAAATTTTCAACAACGTGTTGGACCTATTTTATAACCACTGCCAGATACCTTCAGTTCGTCTCTTAGGGCTGTTGTTCGATCGTGGTATTGATTTTGCTGCTGTGCTTGGTTTTGTGGGGAGAGGGGGGGCGGGTGCAGATCCACTCATGTCCCCCTCTCACTCTGCCCTCCCCCCCTTTTTTATCTTTTTTTTTTTTGTATTTTTATTTTATTTTTCTCTTCCCTTGCCTTTACCCCCCTTGTTTCCTTTACATTTCTTCTCTTTCTTCTCTTCTTTTCTCTCTTTCTCTTCTTCTTTCTGTCCGTCTCGCTCTCTGAGGGTGCCCTTCCTTGGTTTCAGGTTTCATGCTATATTATGATACATTGCATATTAGATTCTGACCACGAGCGTTCTGATGCGCCTCCCCCCCCCCCGGGGACCCAGGGGGGGGAGAATAGAAAGTGTGATCCTCCGCCCCGTTATGCTACTTTTGTACCTCACATTCCGATTGTGGTCTCTTACTGTAAGTCTAAAATATTATGTCGTATCCTAGTTTTGGTATCTGTCATGTTTCTTTATTTGTACATGATCTTATGTCGTTTCTGTAGCGCTCACCCCCGAAGGAGCTGCTGGATAATTTGGGGATCTGCGTATTAAGTTACCAAGTTCTCTTGTCTAGGGGTACAACTTGTGAGTGTGGATAGGGAGCAAATGTTCAGACAACAGTGTGAGTTTCCAATGCTTTATTCCAAGGCCAACATAGCCAACATCAACATGGCACACAATAGGAAAAGGGTTGATGAGCAGAGAGAAAAACTGCAGTATCAGGCCTTGGATATCAAGAACATAGAGAGCAAGCCTGCTCTCAGCATAGACAGTTCAAACGTTGCCACTTCCGCCGGAGTAGGTAAAGTGCCCCTGGACAGGTGATTAACTTGAGCCTGGCAGCCAGAAGGTCACTTGCAAATAACGTCACTGGGAGGAAAACAGGGCCCCTGCACAGGCCTGGTATATATTCAAATATGGTTAAATGGTAGAACCAGCGAATCCTCCCAGTAAGTCCAATTTAGGGTCACCAATAGACAGCTGAAATGTACCTGTCATGTGGTGTGGTGACCGGATCCCCGATGGCACGTCCAGACCTCGCAGACAACCTCTATATCTAGGTTCTCCCGAGCAGACCCCCTATCGTATAGCTCCCAGCTTAGGATCTGGGACCCAGCGAGCCCCTGGGCTCCCTCAGAAAGTGAGATTTCGGTAGGTGCGTAGCTTCGGCCAGGCAGGCCTCGATGGCGGGGCCCATGGATGTGCGCACCCTGAAGGTGGATGCTGCACCTGGGACTCAGTCCCCTCGTAGAACAGAACTACTCGTGGCGGTCGCCGCAGATATACCCCCCGCCAGCATGCCCAAAGAGGGAAAACTCCTCTGATTGGCTGCTGAGGAAAGATAGGTTCGTCAGAACCCCTCTAGCGCCAACTGTCGCCCATGGGTGATAACACACCCCTGGCACGCAGACTGACCCATGAGGCAGTACCAAACTGGCAACAGCATAAACTAAACAATTTGTGAGTGGGAGCAACTTAAATCTCCCACTCCCTACTAACTTTAGCGTAACGCCCCACTAACTAAAAGGGTTGGAGCGCTACATTTCTTTGACATGTATGTTTTGCTGTTCTATTCTGAGTAAAAAAATGATGGGAAAAAAAATGTAAACTATCCTCTTTTTATTCAGCAGGTTCTTCAAAAATGCTGATTGTTAAATGTGTGCAAAAACACAAAAAATATTACTCTAATGTCAAAGTGGTTAAATGATTGCTTAATTTAACATTTTAAGTGCAGTAACCAACCAGATTTAACCTTGTCTGACTTTAACATTTTCTTATTAGTTTTCTATGGGTTACTGTGCTCAAGGATTATCCCTTTAAACCCATCTCCAGGAAAATATTAAGCTCACCCCTCTTACCCATCTGGTGCTGTTTCTGGGGTCAGCTATATCCAGAGCTGCAGATGTGTCCATGCCATAAATTGCCTGACAATACCAATGTTAATACTGATGTTATGGCTGCAGACTTCTCTTCTGGATTCTGAGAGTATCCCTCAACTGGAATGCTTGGGCTTTATTTACATGGGATGTTTTTATAACCTCTCCTGAATGATTTAACTTGACAGATAGTAACCCACGTTTAAAACGTCCGTTTTGCCGCGTTTACATGCCGTGTTTGCGTTTAGAAGCGCTTCAAAAATCGGGCCCAAAAAAGCCGCATTAGATAACATTGAATTAGTTCAGGGGCAGTTGAAAAAAGTGTCCACCTGTCTCTGAACGTCGGTTTAGCAGCAGCAGTGTACATGGGGCCTAATAGGTGTCATTAATGCACTTGCAATAACATGGACTTATGCATCATCTGGCTGCTGCTTTAAATCAGTAAAAATTGCATTTATACCGTATATGTGCATGTGGGGGGAGAGGGAGTGTCAGGGGAAGACCAGATATCAGCCTTATGCCGCATACACACGATCGGAAATTCCGACAAGAAAAATCCGATGTGAGCTTTTGGTCGGAAATTTCCGACCGTGTGTAGGCTCCATCTGAATTTTTCTGTCAGAATTTCCGCCAAGAAAAATTTGAGAGCTGGTTCTCAAATTTTCCGACTGGAAAAAATCTTGTCAGAAATTCCCATTGTCTGTGTGCAAATCAGACACGCAAAAAAAAAAAAACGCATACTCGGAATCAAGTTGACGCATTCTCTGAAGCATTGAACTTAATTTTCCTCGGCTCGTCGTAGTGTTGTATGTCACTGCGTTCTTGACGGTCAGACCGCGTGTATGCAACACAAGTTTGAGCCAAAATTCTGTTGGAAAATAATCCACGATTTTCTTGTTGGAATTTACGATCGTGTGTGCGCGGCATTGAAGTGCACCTGTCATGTTAGGCCTCGTACACACGATAGGTTAACCAGAGGACAACGGTCTGAAGGACTGTCACAGTCAGAGCCCTGCAGTGCCCGGTTTTTCTTTTTAATTACAAAAACAGCAATTTGGACTTTAGCAGTGCACCAAAGAGTAATGCACAGTACTGATATTTCTGTCCAATTTCTTCATTGTTATATATATATATATATATATATATATATATATATATATATATATATATATATATATATATATATATATATATATATATATATATATATATATATATATATATATATATATAAAATAAAATACTAGAAATTTGTAATAAAATGTGCAGCATACCAAATAAAATACAGACAAAAGAGTACATTTCAACTGCTTTTGCCAAAATGATAACGAATAAAGCAAAAAGTTTTGAATATATGTATTTACCCACGTGTAAATATAAGTAAGAATAGCAAACCAACAGTATTAAAGTTTGACCATTACCAAGAGCAAACAATTTATCATCACTGTCCAGCTGGTATTTTCTTTTAAGCACAGCATCTTAATCTTAAATCAACCTACTCACATTCCTCCTACATCACTGTGATATCAAATCAGTGGCAAAACCATTTATTGTATGCTCACTAAAAAGATAATGTATTTATACCAGCTGTGAAAAACAATCCAAGGTCAGTAGATGATGCCTGAATTTCATTTTTTTTTTATTGAGAATCTTGTTGCAAAGCCAATTATACGAGTTTACTTTCAGTTTGACTAATTGAGCCTAATATTACATTTGTGTCATGTATTAGGCTATAGCAGTCTTAATAAATCTTAATGAACACTAACAATTAAAAGTAGCAATGATAGGTTCAACAAAGAAATATACAGTACATGCATTTTACAAAGAGGATTAAAAAACAGCAACCTACTCTCTATTTACAGATTTGTTCCTGTGTGTATATCTATTGCTTTAGAGCATTCAATTATTCTGTTCCGTTTTACACTGTCTAGCTTTAGATTGAATTTAAAAGTTGATATTAAATACTTTTTCTTCCTTCTGCTTATCAGCAGATGTAATATTGGGATTCGGTTAAAATATATCACTGTTCCCATTCATCAAAATGTATAAATACATTGGATAATAAAATGAAGATAATTACTTTTAGCCAAATAGTCAAAATGTCAAATAATTTTAGACAGCAAAATATAAAAAAATAGGTCTAAAAAAAAACAACAACTTCTAACAGGCTTCCTGACTGCCCATATTATGTGCAAGACTGGGAGAGGTAACTAGGCTATAGTTTGTGAAAAACTGTGTTTATTTGTGATAGATGCAAAGTCTATATACAGGTGCTGTACCATGTTCCAGAAAACAAATAGGAACAAAGCTAGCAAAAAAACAAAAACCTAGCCGTTTCTCTGCACTAACTATACAATATATATAAGCCCTAACTACCAAGATGAGCAAGTCTACAGCTTGTCAGCTTCCACAGATACAGTTTAACAGATTTTTACCAACCTTTCGCTCTCACAGACCAGTGTTGACTGTGTTTCCCAGGAAGATAGCACTGTCTGTCTGTCACAGGTGAGTTTAAATTGGCCTGGGGAGAGAACCAAGATCCGAACTAGACCATGGATCAGAGATCCCGGTACTTGTTTGAGAGGAGCCTGGGAGATGTATAAACCCTGAATATGACTTTTCCTGTTTTTCTCTGGGACGCTATGTTACACCTGATACAAATTTCTGGTTATTTTTCGGCTGATAGCTAAAAAGGTAAACTATTAACAAACGAGACATGGAAAGATAAGAAAGAAAGAAAGAAAGAGAGCAAGAAAGAGAGAAAAAAGAGAGAAATAAAGAAAGAAAGAGAGCAAGGAAGAAAGAAAGAAAGAAAGAGAGCAAGTGAGAGAGAAAAAAAGAGAGAAAGAAAGAAAGAGAGCAAGAAAGAAAGAAAGAAAGAAAAAGAAAGAAATAATAAATATACAGTATATGCAGAAGGGTATACCATAAAGGTCCTAATAATGTAGCTGCAAAAGTGAGAATAAAAAAGAAATCAGCCGTATGGGTGTGGCCAGCCATGGACAGTGAAGGATGTCTGAGAACTCAGCTCTGCAATGCATATACAGGAGACATAGCGGCACAAAATAGCCCACCGAAGACAGATTTAATCACCCCACAGTGGTGATCCAGCTCCCAGGCACCCAAGGATCCTTTCCAGAAAGCGAAAGATGAGCGTAAACTCCAGAAGCTGACTGCTTTCTTCACACAGCAGCAGCATGGGGAAGACAAGACTGTGCCAGTGTTCTATCAGATAGCCGCTACCCATCAGAATATGTAACTGAAGTGACATTCCGTCGCGGCCATCTTGGTACACCCGCACTTATCCACAGTAAGGATACAGTTATAAGTCGACAACCAGACATCTTTTTACACCCCCCAAAATCTTGCATTTCACACTTATTTTTTACCAGTAAACTCAGCTTATATAGTGAAATACAGGATTTAGAAATCCGTCGGACTGTTTTGAAGTTTGATTTTAAAAGTATCGGTGAGCCTACTGATCTCACAGGTTTGCTGATGTGACCAAACACTGCTGCTTTTATAATTCTACATCAAAACAGTCGGACAGATTTCAAATGACTGTATTTTACTATATAAGCTCAGCTTACTTGTAAAAATAAGTGTGAAATGCAAGGTGGGTATAAAAAGATGTCCACTGCCACCTTGTCACTGTAGGCTTACTGCGGCCAAGTGCGGGTGTACCAAGATGGCCACAACGGAACGTCACTTCCATTACATATTGTGATGGTTAGCGGCTTTCTGACAGGACACCGGGACCTCTCCTTCCATGGCATCTCGTTTTCCTCCTCAAGCCAATTCAACAGGCTCAACCAGTCACAAAATTAACCCTCCTCACAACCCTCTCTCTCTCTCTCTCTCTCTCTCTCTCTCTCTCTCTCTCTCTCTCTCTCTCCTCTACTTCAATATATGGCCATGGAAAAGCCAGAAAGACACAAGATTGAAGTCAATACACTGACTCTGATGAAGACACCAGGGAATAACCTGAGTCTATTGAAGAATTCCCCTCGAACAACAAGCCAGTAAGGGACAAAGTCCTGAAGGACATGCTCATGTCCCTAAGGAGCTCCATTCATGTGGACATGATGTCCTGTATGCAGAAATTCAGTACATAATTACAGGCTGTTGAATACAGAGTAGACCATATCAAAACAAAAATGGGAGAATTTGCTAACACCATTAATGATCTTGTAGATGCAAATGAAGCAAAGGGTATTGACATGGAATGGGTTAAGGCTAAATAGGCAGACATTGAAGACAGATCTAGGAGGAACAATCTAAAAATTAGGGGAGTTCCTGAAACTATATCACAAGCTGAACTTCACAAGTTTACCACCAACATGTTCAAGGCTCTGATTCCTGAGCATAATGACATGGATTTCACAGTTGATAGGATTCACCACCTTTTCTTTTTTTTTTTTTTTTTACGAAAGTTTTATTGAAAGATTAAATCATGACAGAAGTGTAGCACATACAGGGTATATTATACAATGTGGCATGGCGATGAACAAACATTACATACAGATGATCCAATGAATACATGTAGATATTGCAAGGAGTATAGTGGTGTGAAGTCTACAGATAGGAAAAATTAAAGATGTGGGAAGGACTAGTGGTTATGTTAACATCCCAGTGGAGGATGTTATTGGGGGGGAGACCAGTGAAAGGGTTAAGTACTATTACGACCGGTCCCCATTGCTCCTCATAACTCAGTCAGCGCCGGAAATCACTTCTGAACCCATAAATTGCACACTGAGTCAGGTTCAGAGAAAATGATCTAATGACACATCTTTATTCATGGCTTTTATAATATTCTACAAGCAATAAGATAACACAAGAAATTAACCTGTTCATACATCCGGTGGAAGTACTAATATGGTCTTAGCATCTTATGGTACAACAACAAGTTTATCAGCAGACATGTTCTCATAACAATACATTGAAATGCGTCTTTAACACAGAACTCTGTCTATAAACTTAAAAACATAAGATAAGCGTTAAAGGTCGAATAACAAGCTATGTTCTATAAACAAATGGTTACTTAGAACAGGCTAGGACAGAGAGAGAATTATTAATGTCTTGACGAGATGAATCTAAGATGGATACTTATTCCTAAGATGGAGTCACAGTGGCTCACATCCTTTCAATCGCCTCTTTGATTCATGAAATGAATTATAAATATACATGGTGACCCATCTTATATACACATATGGGGTGATACACCTGTAGTGCCCCCTTACTTTCAGTATGGGCACTACGCTAAATTAGTGGGAAAAGGGGAGAGCTTATTCAGCTCTCATTCACAATTTGCTAAATTTTGGGCCGCTGTCATCTCAGAACTGTCCTGTAGGTCAGTCTGCGTTCCAGGGGTGTGTTACCACTCCCGGACGGCAGTTGGCGCTAGAGGGGTTCTGGCGGACTCACCTTCCCCAGCAGCCAGAGGAGTGGTTCCCCTCACTAGGTATGCTGGAGGAGGTCATATCCAGGGCAGCAGCCTTGGCTTGAGGCCTTCTTCTTCCGCGGGGTTCGAGTCCCAGGTACGGTACCCACATTCAGGGTGTGCGTATCCCTGGACCTCGCCGCTGTGGCCTACCCAGCCAAAGTTGCGCATCATGCAGAGCTCCATCCGGACATAAAGAGGGGTCCCAGTGACTAGCTGGGGCCTGAACCTCTCCAAAGAGGATCCTAAGCTGAGAGCTGCACGGTGGGGGATCGGCTTCTGCGGGGGTAGCGCTGCACACCTAGTAATACAGAGAATTACAACTTATACATGATTTCTAATAACTACAAGTCCCAAGTCCCGCCACACCTCTGAAGGGGAGCGATGACTCGCAGTCCAAGGACCGCGGCTATGGGACGCTCTACTCACAGACATTTGGATGGACGTAAACCATCGGGCCTTCAGAAAAAACCTAAGATACATCTACTGTGAAACACGGCTAGACGATGATATTTGATACAGTGTTTCAGTATACATTCAAAGCGCTGTACAAGTTACTCACTTGGAGTGTCTTTAGAAACTCACTTGAACACATTTATAAGCTTCCAGATACATTGCATAAGGCACTAGATCCTTGGGGGCGCTAGGCCCCCTTTCCATTTATACAATTATGGCCCTGAGATTAAGAGTCTCATGCTCTACCTGACTGAGCTTATACAACATTAAAAACATAAGTAAAGTATTACTGCAAAGATTAGGATCACTATTTCTTTATGAGCACGATATCCTTAAACTAGGAGAAAAATACCACCAACTCCAGACCCATCCGCCCAAATCTTCAAATCTCTCTCTGTGGCATGTGTCTGGAGATTCAATAACCATCTAGCAGTGCCACTGTACCCATAGTACTAGTACTGGCATTTGGGTATGTGCTGGCTGCTCTAATAGCTGATTTTGCAATGTACAATGTACTCTAAAAACAGAAAAACTACAAAAAGAACCCTTGTGTATATCAGGAAAAAAACAGTGGAAGTCATAAATGACCTGGGACAAATGTCCCGCTGAGCAATGTATATATAGTCATGCTGTGACACTACCTTACCCTGTTCTCCTGCTCAATCCCAAAAAGGCATTATCAGTCCTAGCCTTTGGAATAACTCTGTATCTGCCCAAACTTTGAGCAGACAGGTGTTGACAATTTAGGTAATATTTATAGTTGGTCCGCCCAGGGTAAATGATGTTCCCATCCCCTACCACCATCGCTCAGGAGGTACACCTGGGACCTGAAACACTTCTGGAAAAGGAACTCCTCAGGGCAAAGCTTTCCACCACGTTCTTTTTGGTGAGGACACCTGCCATAATCCTACAATTGCCCCCTGCATTACAAACATAACGAGGAGGCCAAATCTGGGTGCTACAACCACAGTACTATTCAGATACCTTCACTCGGGCACCCGGATATATTTCTGATACTTCCGGAAGGGAGGTTCAGCCCCTGGTTTCACCTTTGGTAGCAGGTAAAACAAGAAGTAATATACTGTATTATAAAACCAACTGTGGTGAATTTTACCCTCTTAGACTATGTTCATTCACCAGGGCAGCCATAACTGCTTGTGACTAAAGACACATTCCGTGTGTCAGGCTTCAGGGTTGTGGAGGGGCCAGCCTAGTGGGGGTTGTGGCAGCATCAGGGGTGACGTGGAGGGGCCAGAGTAGCTGACAGACATAAGAGATATTCTGAAGATGCCCCCTGCGGACCACTTGTTCTTCTTGTCCTGGGGTCCTTTAAAAGTCGTTATTTTTCCCAGCTATACTGGGCCAGAACTAGGTGGAATCTGTGAGTTTGCACAGAACCATCAAGTGTCCGGGGCTGTTATGCAGCATCCTTAGCCGCCTGGCATGGCTACTGAAAGCTGGGCCCGGTCTGCTCCCACCGCTGCCACCACCTTGGGGCCTGGTCTGCTCTTCCGTAGAGGCTAGGGCCTAGAGGCTAGGGCCTGCGCTTCCACATGTGAGCCTCAAAAGCTAGGATGGCTACCTCAGCAAGAACCTAAAGCTGAAAACAGCCAATCAATCTAACTTATTGCTTGATTGATTTACCTGCCGAAGTAAAACAACTTCTGGCCCTTTTGGTGAGACCAAAAGAAACCCTCTCTCTCTCTGTATACAAACATATCCACTGACCTCAAGTAAAGGATCCAATGACTCTGAATACAGAGTGTCCTTCTGGGTGTAAACTCCACCCGTCCTTACAACCGGCCTCCAACGAGTAACTACATACTGTAGCAGGGCTGATCTATGTGTAGGTGTGTCCCTCAAGTGGGCTTGCAAATGTGGTCTGGAGCATAATTGCATAGACCCCAAAGGCACATAACCCGGAGGATATTATCCACCAGGTTAGTCATCAGCCGTGAAGGATAAATTTCCAGAAGATTGGCTAGCCCACAAGGGAATGCCCTGTCCTCGTCCACCAGGACGCTAAAACATATTTGCTGAACCCATCACTATGAAGTGAAATGGTATATGGCAGTGGTATGGCACATCAGATAAGACTGGTGCTCCAAGTACAATTAAACTATTTCCCTCAAGTCCTGCAGCTACAGGGTTTATAGAGGTGTTCTGTTCTGGGATATTCAGTTATCCCTTTTTTTTTTTTTTTTATATATATATGCCACAGAACAGGGCTCTGTACAGCATCACTACATTTACTCAGCTAATACACAGATTTATACTCAATAAGCATTTAAAATGTAATGCTCCTCAACGGCTGTGCTTACAAAAACCTTTGTGATTTTTGGCCAAATGCCAAATGACAATATTTTGCACAGAGATACCCTGATATGTGGCTGTTAATGTGCAAAAATCAGTTTTTCAAAATAAACCTCTAGTCAAGAAAAAATACCTTGCTGGACCCATATACAATCAGTTCCTTCTGCCTCATTGTCCCCTATCTCATTTATGTGTCCTGTTTCTGTCAGGAATGGTAGAGGGGGGCAAGGGAAAAAGAGGGGGGGGGAATGTTTTTTTTTAAAAAAAAACTCTATATCCCTGGCCTCTTGTGATAGCTTGTCTACCTCCTTTCTATGTTGGGTGATAATTTCACAATAATCCGGGATCTCAACGGATGTATTATGAACCCAAGTGCAACACTCATAGTCCTTAGTGACATTACCTAGGCCCGTGAGTGCAGCACTTATGCTTTTAACGGCCAGGAATTCTAATTGCTCCTGATTGCTCTAGTTTCTATATTTAATTTGGAAATATCATCAGGATTTTCCTTCAGTACATCATCAATAATACTCATGTAATCATTGAGCCTCTTCATTCAACCTATTTCCCAATCTGTACTAGAAGGGAACCAGACCCAGGCCATATTATTAATACATTTTGAGAGGATACCTGGGGTACAAACTAGTTTTAAGAAGGTGTCCTCTCTTACTATCACCTAATATCCCTCTTTACTGGGACCATGGCCGCTGACTAACACCATCACTGGGAATCTAAATAAGGATAATATAGATAATATCCTTGCAACAGATGTATGTATAATCAAAGGTTTAAAGGCAACCTTTGAAAAATTCTCCTTAGCTCATAAGAGAGACCGGAGAATGTCATACCTCACAACAATTGGCCTACTATAGAGGTGGGTTGGCGCCTAGGAATAAAGGGTCTGGGGTACAGAAGACGTAGACTTCTTGTGGAACTACCTAACTTAAAGCACAAACCTTTAAATGGCCTGGGTTGTCTACTCAAAGCATTGCTGTTTAACCACTAACATGTATGTTGGTCTGAGATTGCTCATAAAAGTTTGGATCATCAGACTGTGCCATCTAACACACCCTCCCCTGTCTTTTGTCTACAGGCGACTGAAATGTCAGTAACGTGGAGTTAAGTTCAGGGGTGTGATAGAAAGAGGTGCTGTGGGAGAAGTTTAAGATAACTTGTGAAGGTGTCTGTCATTGAGAAGTTAAGGGCAGTGTGTTGACAGGCTTGGACCCCTCTTGTGGAGTTCCCTAACTTAAAACACCAATCTGGTGCATGACTCCTACCTGTGATCTGGAAAATAAGAGTATTATCAGAGTATTTCCTAGTAACACTTGTAAGGTGTACGTGGGGTGTACCTTTTAAGAGAGGAGTGAAATTCAAAGGTACGGCTATCAGGGGAATTCTACTGGACCCAGGGTGCAGCTTGCTACATATCCAGCAAGCTGGAAGCTTTCTTGTGACATCAGTAAGACAAACAAGTGGGGTACCATTTTAGAGGAGTAGCCTTAAAAGTAGTAGTTCCTTAAAAAGGAATTTTAGTGGTACCCCTGGATTTTACTACCTATCCAACATTTGTAATATGATGATTTCCTACCATAAGCATATTTAAACTTAAACTTTAAAAATAACATTTTGTCGGTAAAACCTTCACCGATTTTCTGTCTTCATTCTAGCATGGCTTTCAGCATGGCTAGAGTTAGTTCTTTACCCACAGATGTCTTTCATGACACCTAAATCTTCTGGGTGATATATACAGTTAGTTATAATCCACGTTGGGGGAACACTGGAAGCATGGTCACCCCCAAGAGTGTCCAAGGTTTCTCAGGACCTGGAGCAGAAAACAAAGTCTTTTTGCTGTATTCGCTTTTCGAGGATTTATAACACCTGCTTCACCTCCTGTCTAAAACTCTATTAACATTTGCTTCACCTCTTATGTCCGCAACTGAAGCTTTTAGTTGTGTCTTGCCTTGCTTCGCACAATCCACTTTGACCTTTTTTTTTCGACTGGCATGGATCCAGGCTTGGGAATTCTCCAACAAACAAAGGTTAGGATTTCACCACTAGGATGGCTGTCTGGATCACCGGGACTTCTAGTGGTAGGAGGTCCAAAGGGATGTGTTGGTTTCTGTGAACAGAAAGAAGAGATGTGCAAGCAACATTTCCTTCAACTTGGACTCAATTATCTTTGACATTTTTCCCTCCCTTATCTGATCAAGATTTTCTAAGATAAGGGGTGTCCTGGCCCTTCCCATAAGAATCTCAAATGGAAACTACCCTGTGGCTTTACCAGGACATTTCTGATCTCGGAAAGAACTACTAGCAACATTTTATTACATTTATGGAACATTTGCAATGGACACCTATACCCAGGAATGATTTCCTGCGTGAGTATATCTCTTGTGGATTCAAATGTTTCCACTCATCGTGAGAATATATCCACGATGACTAAAATGTATTCTTGCTCTGTCCCTTTCTTGGCATGTGGGTAAAAATGATTCCAAAGAAAGGAGATTTAGAAGCAAAAACCAAAAGAATTCTGTATGGGAGAATACTGGCTAAATAGTATCCACCTGGTGGATAATATCAGCTAAACAATGTGTTCATCCGGGCAGTGAAGAAACAAATGCTCAGCAAGAAATGGAACATTACTTTGAAAAGTGTGCCATCTCAAAAATGGAATGCAAGGTTTACAAAAAACGAGTGCTCCCGTCTGAGCCTGCGCGGGTTTTGAACCGACGCTTTTCCGTACTAACCATCGGTTTTGGACCGAAGGAAAACAGACCGATAGCCTATACACACGAACACATCCATGATGACTACTGCTGGTATGTGAGTGAAATTCATTCATAGACGAATGAAAGGTGTAGTACGGGATACAGGGGAGGTGTTCATATTTCACCCTGTGTGGTATGTTTGGATTATTCCCGATATATGTGATGTACTGTGACACATATAAATATATATATTTAACGAGCAGGTTTGCGATATAGCCAACCTCTATGACCTACCCCATGGAAGGTGCACTGGCTGCGGGGATGCATGGACCAGCTGCGGGGACTATCTTCCCCTCTTTCAAAAAAACTATTAAGTTTATGTATAAAAAGCAGGTTGTGGGGAGATATGTGAAAAGGAAAAAGGTACAGCGGGGAGATATATTCTGCGTGATATATCTGCGTGTTTGTCTGCGTGCTTGCTCCGGGGGCTCTATATGGGTTGTGGCTGGCACCTGAGGGCTAGGGGAACTGGAGGAATTTTGCCAGAAACTTGGCATCCTTTTAGGTTGGGTCCGAAGACAGAATTTCTTCTGCTTCAACCCTGAACTCATGTTAAAACCAGTGCTTTGCTATGTTCAACCCATCTTCTTCCACAAAAAACAAAAAGGCAAACAACTCTATATACATATATACAATGTATCATAGTACCTTATGTGCCATAAACAATACAAATAATAAATGCACAAATTCCCTTTAATATTCTGGCACGCTCAACCCAATTTCTTAATTCATTCCAAACTCCTCCTTCCCTTCACAAGTACGGAAGGAGGGGTTAGGAGGTGATTCACTGCAGAACCTCACTCATACTTGACATTTTTCAAATGCTTTGTTTCTGTCAGCCAACGGACCCCAGACACTGATTGACTACTTAACCCCTGTCAACAAAAATAGAATGGCAATTAACCGTTTGCCACCGCGGCCGCTTTTCTGTAAACAGAGGGTTTCACCCGTCTTTTTGGTCTGGGGGTCCATTGACCCTTAACATCAGCATTTGCAATTTTACATATTTACTCACAGTGTGATTTACTCACAGAACACCTTTGTTCGTAGAGGTACAAGACTCTCATGTACCCTCACATAATTACAAACAATCACTTTATATACAATATCACCTTTACACAAATACACAAATACCGATTATTTTATATTTGTCACATGACAGAAAAGAACAGTGACAGAGGTCTGATTTTTTCACTCAGTTCTCCCAACTGCTTTAGGCCTAACAAAAGAAATAGCATTTCCTTTGAACCATAAACAGCTCCCCTCTGTCATCCGCAAACTATATACAACCAGGGCGTTTTAGTGTTATTTACAATATCTTAGTAACAGAGCTACGAGGTCAAAACTGTCTTTGTTTAATGTTTTCCCAGTAAAAACTGTAAACTCCCAGAGTTATGCGTTTTCCAAAAACGCTTTGTGTTTCCAAAACACTTTACTATCTGACCTCTGTCTAAATTACACAGATGGTCGCAAAGACTCGTCTTTTTGCTGGGTTTGACCTGTAGATCACCCTTTACTAGACAGCTTTACCTTAAAAATGCAGAAGGGGGTGTAACTTGTAAGTCTGATTCCCCTTCTGCCCCCCTTACTGGTCCCTTGTCAGTGTCCATAGCTACTCCAGGAATATCCCTTTCTGCTACCGGGGGCTGGGTATTTAGAGTCCCCATAGGGACGGTCTGTGCACTATCTTGCTTTGCAGCTGATAACTGCGCAGCGGGCTTCTGTGCCAAATTTTTTGTCACGGGCTGAGCTTGGTATACTGCTGCAGCCGAAAATCCCTTATCTGATACTGTTAGCGTGGGGTAAAAACATTGCACATCCTCTTGTGGGGGTGGTTTTCCCATTATTTGTGAAATGTCACAGGGGTCCAAATGATGCAGTGACTGGGGGCAAACTAAAAGGTTGTTTCCCCCCCTTTCTACCTGACCCCGGAGTCCTTCAACAGTTAACCCTTCCTTGAAAACAATTGGCACATGTAGGTTTAACCTCAGCACCTGGACTCTGGGTTTACCATTGCGAAATAACTGACCCTTTCCCATCCTTGACCGATAGCCACCTGGCATGCTTGCTAATAAGTATGTGTGGCTGCCACAATAACAAAACAATACACCCACAACACATTCAGAACATCTGCGAGACATTAATAATGTTCTTATACTCTAAAATATGTCTGATTTACTGTAATATCAAACCAATAGTCTACTTACATTATCCTGGGCACTTAACAGGCACTAAACAATATTCTTATTACTTCTATACAGGATTATCCTTATACAAGACCTCAAAAATGTAGGGGTGCAGACTGGCGCTGACTGACTTTAGACAGTCCCAGCGTGTTTGTTCGGGCGGCTCCTGTTTGCGGGAGTTTTAATATAAACCGTCAAAACAGAGAATGAACTCCTGCAAATGGCCCAGAGTTTGCCCCATGAACTCTTGTAGTACAGGGAAATGGCAATTAACTTTATACCACAACTGGTTGTTGCAATAGCGTTTTGGCGGGCTGATGTAACAGATAAATGGTGTAAGTTATATGGTGTCTCACTAATATATCTGATAATGTGGAAGTTATGGCTAGGTCCTGTACTAATCTAAGGGTTGAACCTGAAATGATGAACTGCTCGTCGCTCCCGGTTTCCAGGGTTAGTAGTTAATTAGCCACTCAGATCACTTCTGCTTTACTCACAATCGCTGACTTCAGGAGCGCTGTTGGGTGGAAAGTGGTTATTTTTTTCACCTCCTTCCTTTAAATTTGATCTGTACATAGGATCTCCATTCTGTCTCTGACCTGTATATTAACGACTTGCCGTCTGCCTTCCACATACAGTATATACTGGGGCAAGGCGACTCAGCTGCGCAAACCTGTGCTGTCTATGTATGTGGTACTGCAAGCCGCAAGAGCTCGTCCATGGGTCCAGTGGACTCGATGTCCACTGGCTAACCATGATTGTGGTGAAGAGAGGCATAACGAGGATCTGCTTATGTAAACAAGACGGATCCTCATTCTGACAGGGTAAGAGAGAGATCAGCTGTTCCTTGTGATCAGGAACAGCAATCTCTCTCTACTTCCACTCAGTCCGTCCCCCTAACAGTAAGGAACACCTCCCTAGGGAACACTTAACCCCTTGATCGGCCCCTAGTGTTAACCCCTTTTTCGGCCAGTGCCATTTATACAGTGATCAGTGCATTTTTATAGCACTTATCGCTGTATTGGTGTCACTGGTCACCAACAAGTGTCACTTAGGGTCAGATTTGTCCGCCGCAATGTTGTAGTCCTGCTAAAAATCGCTGATCGCCTCTGTAATCTGTACCATTTATTGACTTGTTCATTTTTCTACTGTAAAACTATAAAATTGCTGATCCCCACCATTACTAATACAAACAATAAATTGTCAGTTACAATGACGCAGTGACATATTGCAAAAAATGGCCTGGTCATTAGGGGGTAAATCCTTCCAGGGCTGAAGTGGTTAATGTCTTCAACTCCCTTATTGTGATGTCTGCAAATCTAACACCCTAGAGAATAAAATGGTGGTTGTTGCAATATTTTTTGTCACACTGTATTTGGGCAGCGGTCTTATAAGCGCACTTTTTTTGGAAAAAAATCACTTTAAAAAAAAAATAAGACATCAGTAAAGTAGTCTAAGTCTTTTTATTGTAAAAGATAATGTTATGCCGAGTAAATTGATACCCAACATGTCACACTTCAAAGTAGAATGGTGATAAACCTTTACCCTTAAAAATCTCCATAGGCGATGTTTAAAAAATTCTACAGTTTGCATGTTTTAAATTACAGAGAAGGTCTAGTGCTAGAATTATTGCTCTCACTCTAACAATCGTGGCGATACCTCACATGTGTAGTTTGAACACAATTTTCATATGCATATGCGTTCCCTTCTGTGTGCAAGCTCGTTGGAACTTTTTTTACTATTTATTTTACTTTATTTTCTTGATTTTGACACCGTTTAAAAAAAAAAAAAAAAAAACAATTGGGTCCCTTTTATTCCTATTACAAGAAATGCTTTGTAATATAAAAAAGCATGACAGGTCCTCTTAAATATGAGATCTGGGGTCAAAAAGACCTCAGATCTCATATTTAGACTAAAATGCAATAAAAAAAATTATGTCATTCTAAAAAAAAAAATCGTCCCGTAAGTGGATAATGTGTTTTATCCAGTTCATCATTAAAAAGCTCCATGTTTTAACCACCTCATTACCCCAAATTTTCATTATTTAAAAAAAAAAAAGTGGTAAAAAATCCCTAGTATTTTTATATATTATATTTTATTTTGTTTTCAAATATATATATATATATATATATATATATTTTTTTTTTTTTTTACAAGGACAAAAAAAAACTACTTGGTGGTTATTAATTATCACCAAATCAAAGCTCTGTCTGTCTCAAAAACTGTGGTGGTGCGTCCATAAGGGTGCACGGACGTTGCCCCCACTCTCCAGCCACCCCTTCTATGAATCTATCCATGGCCGGTGCTGCCTGCCACCCCTATTCAGGATCTCTGCCCCTTTTCGGGGCACCTGATTAGAGCCATAGGCTCTATTAGGCGTCAAAAAATGTGACCTGCAAGCACCATGCTTGTGTTAGAACAGCAAATTAATATTTGCTTTCCTAACACTGAACTGCCTCTCCACCAATCAGGTGCTCGGGTCTGTTACCCGTCACCTGATTGGCTGAAACAACAGGCACTGTGATTGGATGCCTGATGGGATAAGAGGACGGGAGGAGATGCATGGAGGACACCATTCACCATCACTCCCTGCCCCACCGAGACAAGGTAAGTGCCGGGCAGACGGGGGAGGGGCGGGAGTCACAGTGGCGGCATTCGATTGCACAGTAGCAGCATTTGATGGGTACAGTGGCAGCATTTAGTGGCACAGTTGCTGCGTTTTATGGGCAGAGTGGCAGCATTTGATGGGCAGAGTGGCAGCATTTGATGGGCACAGTGGCAGAATTTGGTGGGCACAGTGGCTGCATTTAATGGGCACAGTGCCAGCATGTGATGGTACAGTGGCTGCAACTGATGTTTTTTTTCAGTATTTTTGTTTGTTTGCACCCTCCCCAAACATTGTGAGCACCAGCTATTACTGCTCAGAAATATATAAACTTTATTTGGGTACAGGTTGTATGACTGAGTGTTTGTTAGTCAAAATATTACAGCCCTGAGGGTGTGGTCAGCCGCAGAACTGTATGGCTGCATTCTGAGGGAGCTCTCTGAGAACGGATCTCCCTGAGCAACTTACACAGCGACCTGTGAGCCCTAAACAACACAGAGCGATACTGGAACTTACTGGGACTGTAGCAGACATGTCGGCTAAGAGGAAGAACAGTGAGGGACCCCGCAAACTCAGCGCATTCTGCAGCCCGGCTGGGCTGCAGAGAGAACAAGATGGCGCTGCCCCCTCACCTCACTGCAATGTGGAACGGCGTGCTGCTCCCTCTCTCCATGAGGGAGAAAATCTCACAGCTACACAGCCCCAGCCTGACAGCGATCGCCTGGATGACATGCTGAGTCCAGTGAGGCAGAAAAGGAGGATCTCCTCTGAACAAGGTAATCCTCACACACCTCTCACAGACCTTGCCTGCAGCCTGGACAAAAATCCCTATGATGAAAAACTACAGGCTATGCCCACTGCTGACTTACCAATACTGGACACTACTTTTAAAGATATGATCATGTCTTTAAGAGGTGCATTACAGCATGATATGATTAGCCTTATGCACAAATCTAAATTGGAGATTGATGCTCTGGGAGAAAGAGTGGATTATATGGAGAATAAAATGTGCAATTTCACTGCTGCGCACAATGAATTAGTGGACTCCCACTTTGATCTAGAAGAAGAAATGAGACAACTCAGGATCAAAGTCAGACAAATTGAAGACAGAAATCAGAGAAATAATATAAAATTCAGAGGTATACCTGAGAATGTGAAATCCTCCGCTCATGGGGTCTACTCCCAAACCAAGAAAATACCAAAATGGACACTACTACACCTGGTCCCATTTCCCAGGACTGCAAAACAGCTTAAAAATCCTCTCATGGCGATTAAAAAAAAATTAAAAAAATCCTCTCATGACAAGTTTTAATGTCCAGGCACAAACTGAGGCCTCACAAATCTCTCTTACGCCCATGTTTAAGGGCCTTTTGCAGCTCAGGGAATCCAGATTTTGAATAATTCCTGACTGGACTTCTCTCCAAGTTTTTACCCCCAACCGATTGGAAGTACATAGTCATGTACACAGGAGTTGGAGCACAACAACTCCTATTCTTTTTTCACGGTTTTACTAAGCTTTTGTTAATTTTCCTTCCCTGGTTCGTTCACCATTTTCTGTTTTTTTTCTGCTGCCTGTACACTATTTCTAAAGCAACACCGCCATCTACTGCCAAAACAATATTACTACGCCACAATGATATACCATCTACCCACAAAAAAACTATCTCCTACAAGACTGAATCTACAACAAAGCATCCTCAACTGATAAGATATGCCACTTAAGCTCATGTCTTTCAATGTCAAAGGCTTGAACAGCCCTCATAAAAGAAAAGCATTGTGGACAGATGCAATTAAATTCGGAAGTGATGTTGTTTGCATCCAGGAATCCCATTTCGCTAAGGATAAAACACCTACCTTCAAACATCATAATTTTCCCCACATTTTCCTCTCCAGCAACGAAAGAAAGAAAAAAAAAAAGGGGTGACTATAGCTATCAAAGACTCTGGGGCAGATTCATCAAGAGATACGACGGCGGATCTCCTTATCCGCCGTCGTATCTGTGAGAGCCGACGGTCGGATCTGTGAGATCCCACGGTCGGAGCTATGCGACTGATTCATAAGAATCAGTTCCGCATAGATCTCCCTTAGATCCGACTGGTGTAAGTGACTTAAACCAGTCGAATCTCAGGCTGTAATCTCCCGCCGGCCGCTAGGTGTCGTCGCTTTTTTTTACACGTCGCATATGCAAATGAGGAGAACCGCCGATTCACGTCCGTACACCCGCCCGTCGCTCTTTTTCAACGTCGTTTGCGTTCGGCTTTTTCCGGCGGATAGCTACCCCTGCTATATGAGGGGTAGCTAATGTCAAGTATGGCCGACGTTCCCGCGCCGAGTTTTAAATTTGTTACGTCGTTTGCGTAAGTCTGTCGGGAATACGGATGGCCGTAAGTAACCTAGCCGCTGAAAACTAGCGACGTCATTTGGAGCATGCGCACTGGGCTTTTTCGCCGGCGGTGCATGCGCAGTTAAATCGGCGTGGGAACGCGCCTGATTTAAATTGTACACTCCCCCTAACCGCGGAATTTGCATTCCGCCGGGGGGAGTTAGGATCCGACGGTGCAATTTGCGAGGTAAGTGCTTTATGAATCATGCGCTAGCATCACTAAATTGCACCGGCGGATCGTAAAACACGTAGATCTGGCAGATCTAAAGATCCGCTGATCTACATGAATCTGGCCCACTGTCTCATTTCAACAAATAGATCTCAAAACTGACACCCAAGGAAGATACATAATTCTGGTTGCCACCTTAGACAACGTAACATACACTATTGTCAATATTTATGCCCCCAATAAAAATCCCCACCAATTCATCCAAAAAGTGATTGGGAAGACAAGAAAAATTCAGAAAGGCCACCTCTTGATCTGTGGAGACTTCAACGCACCGATGGATCCTGATATGGACACCTCCAAGAAAGGAAAAGCTCCCAGAAAGGGTCTTTCCAACATTTTCTCAGCAGAAGACCTGTACGATCCCTGGAGATGCCTTCGTACCACAGAAAAAGACTTTACTTTCTTCTCCAATGTTCATAAGACGTACTCCAGAATAGACTATGTCATCACAGATAATAATCTCCTCACAAAAGTAGCGAATGCTAGTAGTCACAACCTAACATGGTCTGATCACGCTCCAATCACTCTTGATATTAATTCGAACCAAAATTGCCCCAACAATTATCTTTGGAGAAACAATACATATATCCTCTCCCAGGAGAAACATAGATCAGTGATGAAAAAAGGTCTAAAATAATTTTTTGATGTAAATGATAATATGTCCGTTAACAACACTACTCTATGGTGCGCCCACAAAGCTTATGCGAGAGGTCTCTTAATTCAAATCACCGCTAGAGAGAAAAAAAATAGAAACAACACGATCAACTCAATACTAGTAGAAATTTCCAACCTTGAAAAGTTACACAAAAAAAAACCCCAAAACATAATCTTAAAACGCCAACTCAATAACCTTAGATCTGATCTTAGATCCTTATTAATTGCTGACCATGACAAATATCTTAAAAAACTAAATTTAAAATACTACTCCCAAGGTAACAGAGCAGGTAAGTTAATGGCCTCCCAAATAAAACTTCGCCAACAAAAGAACAAAATTCATAAACTAACCCACCACACCTCAGGCAAAACAATCCTCGATCCTAAAGAGATAGCAGATACTTTCTCACTGTACTATGAGACACTCTATAATCTAAAACATGACATTCTCACCCCCCAATCAAATGCTGATAACATTTCATCATTTTTAGACAATATTGTCCTTCCTTCCATTGATCCTACATCATTAGAATTACTCAACAAACCTATATCAGATGAAGAAATTATTAAGGTCATACACAAACTACCAAAACATAAATCACCAGGCCCAGATGGCCTATCAGGAGAATATTATACGGCCTTTGAAGAAACCCTAGTCCCCCATCTTTCCAACCTTTTTAATCAAGCAGCTAACTCAGAAGCCCTTGCAAAAGAACTGCTAGATGCAATAATTATCACTATACCTAAATCAGGCAAAGATCCCACTTCCCCTTTAAACTACAGGCCCATTTCCTTACTAAACTCAGATCTGAAAATCTACGCAAAGATACTGGCGAATAGACTCGTTAATATAATTCCCACCCTAATTAAACCAGATCAAGTTGGCTATGTTAAAAGTAGACAGGCCCCAGATAGCACAAGAAGAATGCTCAATATTATTAACTCTATACACAATAATCGAACCCCCGCCCTGCTCTTAGCTTTGTTATCCAGAAAACGAGTTTATTGAAGCACACATATAAAATTACATACATCGAGATTGCATTCAGGTATAAGGCATTAGGCTACATTCCGTTACAATTTTCAACAATGGTACATCGTATCACTCCACCATCCACATACATGTCAAAATCCGATCCGTCCCCGACCCCATCCCAACCCCCCTACACAATGAATTAAAAAGAAAAAAAGAAAAAGAACAAGAAAAGTGGTTTTCCACATCCCTCCGACCTATCTCATTTACATTTCGCAGATCAGGTTGGATTGCTCAGGCCGAGTAACCTGCCCGTGACCAGGTCCACCGGGGCCAAGCCCGGTACATCCAGCCACCTGCCCCACAACTTCTCAAATTTCTGGGAGCACCCTCTGTGTTGGTATATCACCTTTTCCTTTCGGAGCATCTCCCCCATTATATTGATCCACTCCTTCAGGCTGGGAGGTTCCTCCGCTATCCAGTGAGACATTATGAGTTTGCGAGCTTGGAATAGGGATCTAGCAACCGCCATCTTGATACCTTCCTCCCACTCCAGCTCATGTAATATAAGGAGTAAGCATCGTTTAGGGTCAGTAGGGAGCAAGACTTGGAACACCCTATTAATGGTGTCCACTATTCCCGCCCAATAGGGGTGGAGCTTCGGGCATCTCCATAGTAGGTGGATCAGGTCGCCATGATCTCTCTTACACCTAGTGCATAGCGGGGTGGGCCTTAGCCCCATAGCAAAAAGCCTATGGGGGGTGTAATACACCCTCAGTAATAGGTATAATTGCGACACCTTCTGGGACACATTCAAGGAACAAAGTGGTACTGCCTGTAAGGCTTCATCCCACTGTTCGCCGTCCATTGGGCCCACATCGCCCTCCCACTTGGCCTTCACTCTCAGCGGATGCTTGGACATGAAGCTGTGTAACAGCATATTGTAACACTGCGATATGAACCCCTTGGTAGAGGCTGCCCCTGCAATCAGATTAAACAAAGGGGTAGGAGAAGGAAGCCAGTCTGAGGCGTCACCCTGGGCCTTTACCGCATGACTAAGTTGCATATAGTAGAACTGCATGGATTGTGGTAACTTGAAAAGATCCCGCAGATCTTCAAACGGGAGGAGTTTCCCGTTGCGAAATATCTCTTTCAGATGAACTATCCCATATCTCCTCCAGAGTGCCCCATGTTGTAACTTGGCCAATTCAGGGTATGAGTCATTTGACCAGATGGGGCTATAGTCCGTGTATCCTGTCACTCCCTGCAGGTACCTAGCTTTGTTCCATACTTTTTGCATAAGGTTATAAGTGGGGTATTGCTTGTTCGGCTTCCCGAAGGCGAGCGCCTCAAGGGCAGGAGCTACCGACTCCCTCCCAACTGTATGGAGCATCACCATCTCCGAGGAGCCCCCTCCCTCCCCCTCCCTCCTCTCCCCAGTGCTAACAACCCCTACCAGCTGTTGCAGCTGAGCTGCTATATAGTATAACCAGGGATTAGGGAGGGCGAGCCCCCCCTCGTCCTTCGGGCACTGGAGATGTTCTAACTTTATCCTGGGGGTACGATTTTTCCAAATGAGTGAGCGGAACAGGGAGTTAACAATCCTAAATATCTTCAGGGTCACTACTGTGGGGGCATTATGAAGTACATAAAGCAACTGGGGCATTAGGATCATTTTGATCAAGTTCACCCTACCGGCCACTGATAGGGACAGGGAATTCCATGTTTTAATACGGTCACAAAATTTTTGCAGCAGCGGGGATACATTCAGTCTACCATACTCGCATATCTTGGGTGTCACCTGGATTCCCAGATATCTAAATGAGGCAGTCAGGGGCACCGTAGACGACGTTGGGGGAGCCCCCCCTTCGTCAATAAGCATCAGTGAGGACTTAGTCCAGTTTATCTGTAGTCCCGAGAACCTACCAAACTCCCGTATTACAGTCATGGCCCCCGTCAGTGAGCTCTCCACATCCCCTAACAAGATCATGGTATCATCTGCATACAGCATTATTTTCTCCTGCCTGTCCCCGTATCTGAACCCCACTACCTCCGAGCTGGCTCTGATTTTAATTGCAAGAGGTTCTATCGCCAAGGCGAATAGCAGAGGCGACAGTGGGCATCCCTGTCGCGTGCCTCTCCCCAAAGTGAAAGTGTGTGAAACCGCCCCTGAGGACCGAATGGCCGCCTTTGGGTCATAGTATAATAGCCGGACCCAGGAAACAAAGGATTCCCCCGAAACCAAACCTCTCGAGAACCTCCCATAAATACTCCCACTCAACGCTATCGAAAGCCTTCATAGCGTCCAGTGAGAGCAAGGCCCCTTGTCCCACATTGTCTGCTGAGGATTGCATATTAAGGTAAAGCCTACGCAAGTTGACAGCCGTCGACTTGTCAGGCATGAATCCTGCTTGGTCCGGATGGACCAAGCTAGTAATGACCCCGTTCAGCCTGATCGCTAGCATTTTAGCCAGCAGCTTAATGTCGCTCTGGAGCAGCGATATCGGCCTGTAGGAGCCCGGATCCAATGGATCCTTGCCAGGCTTTAATATCAGTACAATGTTAGCAGTAGTCATGGAAGTGGGCAAAGTCTGTCGTTCCCTGGCCGCATTAAACACCGCCAGGAGTTTCGGTAGGAGTATACCCGCGTAGTGTTTGTACACTTCAATGGGCAGTCCGTCTGCCCCCGGCGCCTTACAGTTAGGAAACGCGGCTAGCGCTGTTTGCAGCTCTTCTAATGTGAAAGGGGCGTCCAAGGTCCTCCGCTGCACCTGACTCAGTCGGGGGAAGTCAATGTCCTGCATGTAGGTCAACAGTTCTGTCCGGGTAAATAGCTCCGTCGGGAGGTACAATGTCTCATAAAATCTAGCCAGTTCTGCCAAGACCACGTCCGGGGAATTTACTATCTTGCCCTCTCTATTTCTGATTGCCCCAATACTGGGAGACCTCTGCTGGGAGTTAGCTATCCTGGCAAGCATACGCCCTGTACTTTCACCCTCCTCAAAGAAAGCCAGCCTAGAGAAAAATAACTTTTTTTCTGCCTTAGAGGACAGCAGCCGCTCATATGCTGATTGAGCCGACTGCCATGCCTCCTTAGCAGCCTCCGTTGGGGTTTGCACGAAGGCCTCCTCCAGGGCCGTTACCTGTTTTTCAAGGTCCTCTATGAGCCCCGAAGAATCCCTCTTCACCCTGGTAATTTCCCGGATAAGTAACCCCCTCACATAGGCTTTAAAGGCATCCCACTGTTCCGACGGGGATTCAGCAAAGCTCCCTCTATCCAAAAACTCCCGAATGCTCCGCTCCACCTCCTCGTGCGAAAGGAAAAGTTCCAGCCAAAAGGCGTTAAATTTCCATGGGGATCTGGGAAGTGTAGAGGGTGGGGAAGCAATTAAGCTAGTCACCAAATGTGAATGATCTGAGACACTACGGGGCTTGTACGTCACATCCGAGATGGATGGGAGCATGGCGGGGTTGCATACTACCAGGTCTATCCTAGACAATGTCCCGTGGGTCTTGGAAAAGCAGGAAAACTGCCTCTCCATTGGGTTCCTAGACCTCCATACATCTATCCATCCTACCTCGGTGAGCAATCTTAGCAATGGAGAGTCCCTCAGAGGGGACGAAACCCCGAATGCGGGGTGTCGGTCCATCGAGGGACTCAGCCAGCAATTAAAGTCCCCCACTATCAGCAGCGGGAGGTCCGGCCTGCCCTCCAAATAGGCTAGCAGCGACCGGAGCACCGCCACCGTGAACGGCGGGGGTATATAAACACATGCCAATATACAGTTCAGTTTTCCCACCCGGCAATGTAGAAAAATAAACCGCCCCTCCGTATCAATACACACATCCATTTCCTGAAAATCAATAGCAGCGTGTATCATTACGCTCACACCTCTAGAGTACGAGGTGTGAGTGGAATGGTAGGCCTTACCCACCCAGGCATATTTAAGACAGCATTGCGTTTCAGTGGTTAAGTGCGTTTCCTGCATACATAAAATCATAGGATGATACTTTTTCAGACAAGTGGATACCATCATACGCTTCAGTGGGGAGCCTAGGCCCCTCACATTCCACGATACCACCGGTAGCTCAGCCATTGGGATATAGCATGCATAAATGAAAGAGTAAAGGCAATATAAATAAAAACATCAGCCTCCAGTTGGTACCTAGAGTCCCGGGTGTGGTCAGGACAGAACGGACATGGTATCTCGGTGTAGCCATTCGTTCGCAAAGTTCTCGATGTAGGTGGTAAAGGTGCAAAAAATAATAACAGGCCTGGGCCGTCAACAGAACGAACCCGTATTCATGGCCTGTGCTCCAAAAACAGCACTGCAGTGTGAGAAAAGAAAAAAAACAAGTCCAGGCCGCCAACAGAGCTGGCCCCTTGGCTCCAACAGGGAGCAAACCATAATAAGGCACTTTTGCTCCACGTAGATTGTGGAGTAACCGCATTTTCCTTGCAACTTTACAAGATGACTCAGAGTTCACATCCTAATATAACGTCTCCCAGCAGAACATAGTAAAAAAAAAAACTTTAGTCACTCAGGTAAAGGAAGTGAAACAAAATTGAAAGGGGTCCTTTGTGCAAAGGGCAATGAGTAATAACAGCAGATCATCTTCCGCAGTCCGGGGAAGGGGGAAGAGGGGACCAGAATCAAACCCTCCGTTTCAAAGAGTGCACGCATTGCACCGAAAAACAAGACTAGAACTTAAAACATAATAACCAGCTTCTGTAGGGTCAGTCTCCTTCCTCCTCTCTCTCGCGGTGTCTCAGGGCCTGCTCGTTGCGATCGAGCCACATTGCCGCGTCCTGGGCTGATTCAAAGAATTGGGCTTGTCGATTAGCGGTAACTCTCAGCTTGGCAGGGTAGAGCATGGCATATGGCAGTTGTAGTGCGCGAAGGCGCCTTTTCACATCCAAAAATGTTGCCCGGCGGCGTTGCACCTCAGCAGAGAAGTCCGGGTAGAAGGACACCCGGACCCCATTAACCTGGACATTGGCCTTCTCTCTAGCATGTCTCAGCACCGCTTCCCTGTCCCTATAGTGAAGCATTCTGGCCAGAATAGGCCTAGGGGGGGCCCCAGGCTGTGGTGGGCGACCCGGTGTGCGGTGTGCTCTTTCAACTGTGAAAAACGGAGAGAAGGCCTCTTTTCCAAATACTTCTATCAGCCAGCCTTCGACAAAGGTGGTGGGGTCCCGGCCTTCCGTCTTCTCCGGCAGCCCCACTATGCGCACATTGTTGCGGCGTAAACGATTCTCAATGTCGTCAGCCCTGTTGTTAGTGTCTCTGGCCAGCTGCATAGCTGCATGGGCCTCTCGAGCAACTGGGGGCAGCCTATCTTCCACTTCACTCACCCTGCTCTCCACAGCCGTCGTTCGCTCCCGTATCTTTTGCATGTCCTGCCGCAACAGAGACACATCCTCTCTGAGACCCCCAAACTGTTCCTTGAGTGTATTTACAGAAGCAGTGCATACATGAACCGCTCTCAATATTTCAGCCAGGGTCGGTTGCTCTGTATCCCCCGTCTCAGCATCCGTATCTGTGGGTATGGAAAGTGGTTGTTCCACTGCATTCCCCCGTTCTACACATCTCCAGGCCCCTCCATCTGCCTGTCCCTGTAAGGCCTGCCCCGAGTCCTGGGCCCGATCAGCTTCCCCCCTTCCTTCCTGCTCCGAGGGACCCCCCAGCTTTTGTGTAAAGAAAGTCATGTCTCTCGGGTAATCCTTACCCTGTGCCTTTGCTGTTTTTTTCCTAGTCTCCCCCCTGGGCCTGTCAGTGCCTCGTGGAGTGCGGAGAGCCTGGGCCGCGGCGGCGCCATCTTGAATCTCGAGCGCCGGCCAATCATCCTTTTTTTTGGCCATTCCGCGGGTGCAGAGAGCCGGCGGGTGGACCGGGAGGGTGACCGGGTGAGTAGCCAGCTGAACAGCCGTTCAAATCCGTCGGATCGCTGCCGGGAGAGGATCAATGCCAGGTGCTACGGAGGAGCTGTGAGAAACACGTCTTCTCACATGCCGGTCTTGGCCACGCCCCCCTGCTCTTAGCTTTAGATGCTGAAAAAGCATTCGACAGAATGCATTGGGAATATATATCAAAAACCTTATCTAAATTCGGCTTTAACGGTTTTATCCACTCAGCAATCATGGCATTATATACCCAGCCCAACGCAAAGGTCTACACTTCAGGTATCTTATCTAGAAACTTACCATTAACTAATGGAACCAGACAGGGCTGCCCCCTATCCCCTATAATTTTTGCCTTAGCTATAGAACCCCTAGCAGAATACATTCGATCATCCCTGAACGTCAGAGGTATTATGATTGGCCAAGACGTGCACAAACTAGGACTATTCGCAGATGATATCATATTGACACTGACAGAACCTGACATATCTCTGCCTACAATACACGCAATACTAGAAAAATTCAAAGATGTCTCATACTATAAAATCAATCAGGAAAAATGCTTTATCCACCCTATGAACATACCAGACTCGACAATCAACTCTCTACGCACAACACATAAATACAATTGGGACAACAAATCGATAACATACCTAGGGATCCAACTCACATTTCCTCCAACCAAAATGTATGATGCCAATTTCCCCACACTTTTAGGCCAAATATCCCGTGACTTATCGCATATTCAAAAAACCAACTTATCCTGGGTTGGTAAATTAGCCGCTTTCAAGATGCAAACTTTACCTAAAATTTTATATCTCTTTAGATGCCTCCCCATACCAATTCCTGCCAAGTTCTTTAAACAACTAGACAGCAAACTTAGACAATTTATCTGGAACAAAAAAAAACCCAGAGTTGCTTTTTCGATCCTTACTACTAAAAAGAATTCCGGTGGAATGGGCCTTCCAGACATTAGAAATTATTATTTTGCTTCTATCTTAGATCAGATGAAACATTGGTTTAACCTAACAAATGACAAATTATGGGTAAACATTGAACGTCTAGCCACACACAATTTTGACCTCCCTTCTCTCGCAATAGCTAGCGCCATTATCCCCAAGATAACAATCCCCAACCTAATAAGCATTAAAACTACTTTATTCGCTTGGAAACACATTCTCTCAAAAACCAGACATGTAGAGAAAAAGGCTAAATTACATCTTCCCACAGAAGTCATTAATTATTGCAGAATCAGATTCTCTGTAAACGAGTGGATCAGTAATGGATATAATCTATACCAGAACCTACCCCCTAATGTTAATAACATCATCGAGACTAAGATTGGTAAGTGTGCCCGACTGAAAGATTTCTCTCCCAGTAATTTGATCGAAATCCCTATGAACCTTTGGGAGTTCCTCTCTCCTCAGAAAAATGATAACAAGAAAGGTATATCTTTCTTCTACGATGTGTTATCCTCCCAACTGTTTACCAAAAACACAAATATGCTGAAATGGATTAAAGCATTTCAAACAATAAGTAAGTCATCCTCTTGCATTAAACACTGGGATAATGCCCAAAAAATTATTAATAGATGGTACTTAACACCATACAAGTTATCCAAAATGTATCCAACAGCATCCGACATCTGTTGGAAATGTAACGAGCAAAGGGGAAACCTCCTGCACACGCTTTGGAGTTGCAAGACTCTAAAACGTTTTTGGAACTCTATCTCATCCTTTATCGCCAATCTTACAGGTAACCTTACCAACGCATTATTAGGTATAGATCAAGACAAATACACCACTTTGTATAGGACTATTGTCTTACATATTTTGATAGCCTCAAGAATTACAGTGGCCTCTCTATGGAAATCCGCAGACGCCCCAAACCTACCAATGATCATCACCAGATTAAACACCCAAGCTCAATTAGAACTATTATTAGCCTATAAGAATGATTCTATAATCCCCTATCGTAGAAAATGGAAAATGTGGTTAACCCACCCGAAAGCTTCCAAATATTTAAAAGATTCCTTACTTTAATAATCTTCCTGAAGAATAACAGTATAAAATACTGAATCTTTGGTATAGATAATGACTAACGGCAGCCTTTATTTCAGTTTTCTCCATCCCTTCCCCCCTCCTTTATTTGTCTTTACTTTAGCTGTTTAGGTGTACCACTGATCATCTTGGTGACCTCCCAGTCCTACAGTTTGTACCCAATTGGGGTAGGCTGGCCTAGGTCGCCGAGTACCATATTCTTTTTCTGTTAAATGTTTGCCTGTACATGGTGATTATACTACTTAAGTCGTATATTGAATGCAACTACCTCAAGTGTTGTAAATTGATAAACCCAATAAAAATTTAATGATACAAAAAAAAAAAAATATTACAGCCCTGAAAGACCGAAAAATGGCCTGCCAATGAAGGGATATTATAGGTTGCTACTCAGGTAGCACTGGTCAAAATGCAATCGCAAGCCTGTCATGAAAAGGTGCTGGCTGAAAAGATTAGTACACTACACAAGGCACTAACCTAGCCATTAGGAAGGCTCCAAGTTGCCTCCACTACACCAAGTGACCCTTGGAAGGCTGCACAGAGGACTCTACAAAAGCTGTCAAACAATATACAACGTACACATGACCATTTTTAAACAACATTTTTTTCAACCCGATTATTGTTAAGCCGGCCTTGCCTACACACGATTGAGAAAAAAAAAATGCTCTAGCAAAGAGCAGTATTGTACAACAGGTACGACAGGACTATAAAGGGGAAGTACCATTTGGATGGCGCCACCCTTGGGGCTGCTTTTGCTGATTCGGTGAGAGACGATTAACGCTTTTCAGCGTGACGAATGTGCTATCTCCATTACAAATGCTAGTTTTACCAGAACAAGTGCTCCCGTCTCATAACTTGCTTCTGAGCATGTGCGTTATTTTCACGTTGTTAAAGCATACACACGACCATTTTTTACAATGTTAAAATTTATGTAAAAATTTAGAGCATGTTCTAAATTGTTAATGGCCATTTTTAACGTTGCGAAAAATGCTCTGGAGCCCACACACCGTTTTTAATGACATAAAAAAAAGAAATCGCGAAAAACGGTTGTGTGTACGGCATAACTCCTGCACTACCAATAAGTAGGTATCTTTTTGTCTATTGGAACTGTGGATGAGTTCCAGCTGATGGTACCACAACTGAAGTTGTAGGTATGTGGAACACCCTACATTTATCCAATATACTGTATATACAGTATATATTATATCATCATTTGTAGACATCATAACTTTAACACAGACTAAACAGAATTCATTTTACCACAGAAATAAATCAGACTACATTTAGGTCTAAACATATGAAGAAACACTACTACCTGATATACCATGGCACAGATAAAAGAATACCTTCATAGACATTTTTTTAGTTATGTATTTGTATATTCTATTTTTGTTCCCCTGAATCGTATTGGTAATTTTTTAGTAAACATAACAATAGAACTTACTTGTTAATCTTGTTGAATTCTACAGTGACTTCTCCCACATTTAATTTAGGTAACTATTAATTGCATTTCTTTAAAGGAGTTGTAAAGGAATTTTTTTTTTCTGAAATGGCTATTTACAGGGTATAGAGACATACTAGTTAACTCATTCCTTTTAAAAATGATTAAAAATAGATAAAAATCAATCATATAATGTGCATGCACTTTCAGTTTCATCTAGTTTCATCTAGTTTCAGGCTTGTGTCTTCAGAGACAGAGACACAGAGCCAATAGAGGGCAGTGTTTGTTTTTAAAATGAAAGTGATTGGTTCTGAGGGGTTTTAGACACACAGTAATCACACCTTCTTGATAAGAGACCACAGAGAGAAGCTCACAGTACTTTTTTCATCAGGAAACAGACAACCAGGAAGTGTGCAGAACAGAGAAGGATTACAGCAAAAACGAACAATGAGGACATGAAACCAGGACTGCATTAGGGTAAAGGAAGCTATTTAGCTAACAAAAAAAAAAATCATTTAGTGACCCTTTAACTTAGAAATATTTTTGTTCAGTATTACATTTTTTTTAGATTGTTCTGTAAGTACCAGCAGAAGTAACCTTAGAACACAGCCTTTTTATAACCATTACTACATAGTGACAGATGTAAAGTGAAGCTGGTATTTTAGCGAGCAAAGATATAGCATTCACAATTTCGGTTTGAAAATAGGATCCTGCAATACACAACATTTGTACTTTAGAAAAGTTTCCTAAGGGCTACCATATGACAAATACTTTTAATAGCAGATGTTTTAATTTTGTATATGCCAGGTACCTGAAGCCTTAAAGGACCCTTGATAGTTACACCTAGTGTTACACCATTTTAATTACTACAAATGAACATTCTAACTAGAATTGTTTTTTATATATGTAATTTTTTTATTTATTGTTTTATAAAATTAGATGAATGTTACAAGAATCATAAAGCATAAGGTATTTAGTAAGAGTAGTAGAGATGTAAGCGGTAGAATTATAGATTTGAAACAAATTAGACAATATTATAAAGAAAGGTTGAGAAGTATCAATGCCAGCAAAGATAATGCACAACATTGAATTACAATGCAAACTGCAGTTGTATGACTGGTATTTTCTTAAGAGTTTTAAATTATGGTGTTACATCACAAGATTTTTTTTTCTGTTCAGTTTATAATGGGCAATGCAATACTGACTTGAGTTTGCATTGTCAGCAGACATTAGCGGGAAATCTCCCCCAGAATGTGATCCTTTTTTTTTAATAGTGGCATCCTTTTGAGGATCGCTGTTGCAAACAAATGTCTGAACAATATTAGATTATAAAGCAATCGCTCCAAGGCTTTTTTTTTGTCAGACAACAATTTCTTTCTGTGCATATTTAGAAATACTCTACAATACCATGCTTTAGTAAGCTTGTAACATTTTTTTCTGGTTCAAAAAATTTAAAGTTTGCAGGTACTGTTTTATCAACTCAAACCTAGAAAAAATTCTTACTAATATGTCCTGCATTTGTAGGGTTTAACCAGTGAAGTTGAATGACCAAAAAACATATTTTTAAGAATATTTAAGTAAATATTTCTAGATACATGAATAAAAAAGTGGTGATTTAGTCAATAATATACATTTTTACTTAATATAGTTATGTAGAAATACAAACAAAATGCATATTATAATTATTCTGTAACATTCTCAGTCACATTTCCCAAGTGCTATGAGAATGTTAATTGATGCTGCAGATGACATCCCCTTTTCTCAGGAAAAAAATCAGGAACCAATTAGCATAGTTCCAGATCATGTGTTAAAGATGAATTCTAGCTTTTTCTCCTCAAAATTACATATACATTGTGTATGTGAATGAATCACAGCAACACTGTCAGTTTGTGTGTAACTTTCCTCCTTTAGGCTACTTTCACACTGAGGCGATTTATAGGCACTATAGCGCTAAAAATAGTGCCTGCAAAGCGCCTGTAAAGTGCTTCTCCTCTCACTCCAGTGTGCTTTCACACTGGAGCCGTGTGCTGGCAGGACACAAAAAAAAAGTCCTGCAAGCAGCATCATTGAGGCGCTGTAGGAGCAGCATATA
The DNA here is from genome assembly GCF_905171775.1 of Rana temporaria. NCBI lineage: Eukaryota > Metazoa > Chordata > Amphibia > Anura > Ranidae > Rana > Rana temporaria. The sequence goes on from NC_053493.1 coordinate 229,209,495, forward strand.
CACTAGTGGTGCAACGGATCACAGTTGATCCGTGACAGTTGATTGCCGTGGCTCTGGAGTCGCGGCTTCGGATTAGCTCCGGAGCCGCGGCCATAACATTAGGAAAGGCCGCGGCTTTGGCCTAGCTCCGGAGCCGCGGCCATATTGGTACACCCGGCGGCAGCTCTCCTCTCTGTTTACACCCACAGAGGAGGAGCCCGCACTCGTGGGACACAACGCTGGGAGTCATACTACTGGGGGTGTCTGTCTGTACTACCTGGGGGGTGTCTTACCTGGGGGGGTCTGTCTGTACTACCTGGGGACGGGGGTCTGTCTGTACTACCTGGGGGGGTCTGTCTGTACTACCTGGGGGGGTCTGTCCGTACAACCTGGGGGGGTGTCTGTGCTGAGAGGGGGGGTGTATGCACCGAGAGGGGGGTGTCTGCACCGATGCGGGTGTCTGCACTGAGGGGGTTCTTTACTGAGGGGGGACTATAGTTGGTGGGAGGGGGGGGTGACACCATTTTTTTTCTGCATCGGGTGACACCAACCCTAGTGAGGCCACTGCAGTGGGGGGGATGTGGACATTACAGTGGGGGGGAGATGTGGATATTATAGTGGGGGGCGAGATGTGGATATTACAATGGAGGGATGTGGATATTACAGTGGGGGGGGAGATGTGGATATTACGATGGGGGGGAGATGTGGATATTACAGTGGGGGGAATGTGGATATTACAGTGGGGGAGAGATGTGGATATTACAGTGGGGAGAACTATTATTATTATTTTTTTCCTGATCCGAAAAATGATCCAATCCGTGACTCCTGATCCGAGGAACGATCCAAACCGTGAGTTTTTTGATCCGTTGCACCCCTAATATACACCAAGGTGCCCCAGACCATTGAAATCAATGGGCAGCGCCACCAAATCAATGGCAAAGTACTGCTGCAGCGGTGCTTTGCGGGCGCTTTTAACCCTTTTTCGGCCGTTAGTGGGGGTTAAAAGCTCCCCGCTAGTGGTCAAAAAGTTCTGCAAAAACTATGGTAAAGCGCTGCGAAAAATTCGCAAGTGTCCCAAGGGCCAAGTAAAGGCAAGCAACGGGCCGCAGTTTGGAGACCACTGCTATACAGTGTAATATAAAGCAGAACTTCACCTAAAAGAGGATGTTCAACCTTTTCTCTTCCTCCCCCCTCTGCCACATTTGGAATACATTTTTTGGGGGGGGCGGGAACCTGGTTTTACTTTTGGTGATGTCGTGCTTATGAGGATAATTTTCCTGCACGGTATTTATGAACGGTAATATTTTTAAGACACAGGATCAATCAAAAATATGACATTTATTCACCAGACAAGTAATCATACAAAATAGTTATACATAGATTGGTTGACAAAAACAAACGTTACATTAAATTAAAATAATAATTGTGCTACATAAAATCTTGAATATCAATCGAAACAGCTAAATGGGAGTGTAGTACCTTTGAAAGGACACAGCAATGATATACCTCCTTGTAGAATCAATTACCTTGTAAAAATGACCATAAGACAGAAATGTCTGTTTAACAATTTAACCTTTACTATACTGCAGGCAAGTAAATGGTTAACAATGTGAAATCAAATTAGACGTTTGTTATGTCAATGACATGGAAGCTATGCAAATGAAAAATATTGAAAATTGAATCTTAAGAGAAAAATCTACTGATTCAAGGGAAATACTGTAGTTATCCATCTGTATAATAGTCAATAAATACATATTTAAGATAACACAAATGATAATAAGGTAAAAATCAACACAACATAATTACCCGTTCCAAAATGTCTACTGGTCTGAATTGCTGGTTACCAGAGTTTTTAGAATGGCTGCCATTGTTTTCAAGATGGCTACTCTTTTAGAAGCATTACTTCTTGCGACCTCCGAGTTTCAAAGCATAAGGTGTCCAGGAATCTTCATGAATGTCTGCGCGGCTGACTCAGTGTGTGATTGAGTGTCCTTTCATGGCATCTATCCTCATCCTAAATACCATGGTAGACAATAGGATCATAAAAATTATAATAAGCTCAGCCCAAAAGGTATGACTTTGTTTTCATTGGTTGAAAAAAAAATAATGATTAAAGTGGTATTAAAGCTTTGATTATTTTATTTTTTTAAATAACAAACTTGTCATACTTACCTCCACTGTGCAGAGTGGTCCTGGTTGTCTTTTGACAAGAGTTTCCTTTTATAATCCTAGCAGATTCTAATTCTGCATGAGGGTCTGGTATGGCTATTGCAGGGGAATCCCACACTTTAGTTTTGAAGCAGAGTGAACAAAGAACAAAGCACAAAGAACAAAGTACTAAGTTAGAAGGGATTACGGTGTCTAGAAAAGGAATTGGCAATAAAAAAGCGTAAAAAAAATAAAATAAATTGTTACGTTGTGTTAGTTAAGTTTAAATAAAAAACATGCCTTTTTAATTTTTTTGTCCATTTGTCATTTCATAATAAAAAAAATGAACAAGAATTTACTCAGTCCTTAAAAACAATGTAATGTTTACTTACTTTATCCAGTAGAACAGTGGTCTTCAAACTGCAACCCCGGAACCGGATGCGGTCCTTTGCAAACCACTGATACTAGATACTATACTGCCAACTGGCCCCAAAAATGGCACACCATTTCTCCCACTGGCTCCAATAATGGGGCACTTAGTCCTCCCCCTAACACCAAATGTAGCAATGTTCACTTTCACTGATGCCAGGAAAATTTCCACTCCCACTGGCCACCAAAATTCTGAAGTACAATAAACAGCACCTTTGTTTAGAAAATTTAGAGACCCCTGCAATAGAAAACTGCATGCATTAAAAATACCCTATGAGCCGGTTCACACAGAGGCAGCACGATTTGCCGAGCGATTCGGCATGGCAATCTGCCACCAACTTCAGAGGCGACTTGCAAAATGACTTTTGTATTGAAGTCAATGCAAGTCGCCCTGAAGTCGTCTCAAAGTAGTACAGGAACATTATTCTAAGTCGGAGCGACTTGAGTCGCTCCTATTAGAACAGTACCATACTACAGAACGGAGCGCGACTTGTCAGGTGGCTAAGTCGCCTGACGAGTCGCACTTGTGTGAACCAGCTCTAAGTGAATACTGTAACTCTTGTTTGTTTACTATAGGAGTAAAATGTGTTTGCTTACCAATAGGGATGAGCTTCAGGTTGGAATTCAGTCTGAACTATGACTGTCTGGCATTTGGTGAACTGGCAAGTTACATGGGGTGTATCTCTAGCCAGTATTACTACCTCTGAAAAATGTGTTAGCTTCCTGCTCAAGTGGGCTGTGAGAAAGCCTCCAGCTTCTTAGAAAAAAGTAATGCACCCCAGCCTTACCCATTTAGCTTTTAGCTAGGGATTCCCTGATGACGACTGAATGTAAACAAAGGGACTGACAACACTGACCCTGTATGGTCCTCAGTTACCATCCCTGCCCGTTGGTTTACAAACCAGCTGTCAGTTGGGAATCTGTCATTCAGCAGGAAGTAGTGAAAGGAATGGACATAGATTTTCTTTTGTCGGATTGGTGGGTACATGCTCAGTTAGGGTTTGAAAGAGATATGGGGGAGATTATTTTTTTGCATGGGGTTTCCCCTTAAAATCTACACTATATTACCAAAAGTATTGTGACAGATATCTGAGATTAAACCTATTAATTAAATAATGTATACATAGGAAACAGTAGCGCTAAACAGTGATACACAATATAACACCAACTATAAACAATGACACCATGACCATCGTGAAAATTATAAATATCACCCAGTGACATGTGATATCATGGGAGGAAGTCAATGTGATGAAACATGTCGGGGGCGTGGCTATACGGCAATCATCCATACTGAGAGCAGGACACTGACACCGTGATCCGGAGCTTTGGAGTGGGTGAGAGGTTATATCGAGCGCACAGGTCCACCATGACTGCAGTGCACCACTAAGTCAACACTTTAAGCTTTGCTGTGGTTTTTCATTACAGGCTGTTTTTTTTTGTTTGAAATGTGAGTGCAAAGATTGAAGGTTTTGTGTGATTTTAAATAAACTGGTTGAAACGATATCACACTATTGGAGTACTTTTTTCATTTCACATGTAGAGAGATCCTATTTTGAAGCACAGTTGAATAGTGGATGATCGTTTTAACCCATGTGTGGTGTGATGCTCCCTTAAAGATTGCTGGTTTACGCCAGATTTTGGAGAGAAAGACACACTAATGGCACAGCTGTGTGTTTGGATATTTAGTTCTGACCTGACTATGGCTCAAAACCCCACCCAACAAACAGGAAGTCTGTTCCTGGGAGTCAGGTGGACTCCCATCCCTCTGAGAGGAGTCAGAGTATGCATGTCTGCAGGAGGCAGATGTCTTTGGTGATTGAGCAGCCAGGCGCTGATCAGCAGTAAGTGAGGAGAGAGCTTAACTCTAGGAAACTCTGTTTGTTCTGAGGAGTAGACTAAAGGCCTGAAACAGCCGGATGGCAAGATTGAAAGCCAGGAGGCAAAAGTGTTGAGTATGCAAGATACAGTAATGGTGGAACCCCCTGTGAAGGCTACTGATGTATTTGTGAACTTTTTGTGCTTTTAAATAAAAGTGGGCTACCAGGCCCTTAAAAATTCAGTTCTGAACTGGCGTACTCACTAAAAACGCACCTACTGCTGGAGTCTGATCACCCCAATCTTACAGTGGTTTAAAAAGCATCTGAGCCAAACAAGGCAAGAATACCTGGTGAGTGCAGTTTCAGAGGGAGTGGTGTCACATACACGTTGGTGTGGTGGAAGATTTAAGATATAAGAAGATTTATCATCATTTGGATTTTTTGCATTCAATATCTTCACTTCAACATTTGTTTTGTTTATGGACTATTAATTTGTCACGTGTCACTGGGTGATATTTTTAATATTCACGTTATACATCAATGGTGTCATCGTTCATAGTTGGTTTTATATTTTGTATAACTGTTTAGCGCTACTGTTTTTCCTATTTATACATTATTGATTAATAGGTTTAATCTCAGATATTTATCACATTTTCACTAAGTGGCTGCTTTAACCATTTTCATGTTAGTTCTCATTGGCACAGTGGTGGTATAGGTTATCAGGGGCGGTCGCATATCCAATTCCAAACGTATTGTGACGCCTACAGTATATTTACACACACATGAAATTCAATGGCATCCCAGTCTTAGTTTATAGGGTTCAATATTGAGTTGGCCCACGCTTTGCAGCAATAACAGCTTCAACTCTTCTGGGAAGGTTGTCCTCAAGGTTTAGGAGTGTGTCTATGAGAATGTTTGACCATTTTTCTAGAATCACATTTTTGACGTCAAGCACTGATGTGGACGAGAAGACCTGGCTCACAGTCTCTGCTCTAATTCATCCCAAAGGATGCCAGTCATGTTTCTCCAACCCAATCAAAAATCATTTGGTGGGGGGAGGATGATGGTGTGGGGCTGTTGTTCAGGGGTTGGGTCTGCCTCATTATTTCCAGTGAAGGGAACTCTTAGGCCCCGTACACACGACCGGATCTATCCGCTGGGATTGATCCGCGGATCAGTTCCAGCAGATAGATCCGGTCGTGTGTACGTCCGAGCGGACATTTCCCAGTGGATAAAAATCCAGCTGACGGATTCCCAGCGGATAAAAATTTCTTAGCATGCTAAGAAATCTATCCGCTGGAATCCAGTCCCTTGGACTTATCCGGTCGTCTGTACAGACTCACCGGATAAGTCCGTCCGATCCCATACCTCGCATGCGTCGTAATGATTCGACGCATGCGTGGAAGTATTTACCTTCCAGGGTCGCGCACGTCGCGGCGACGGCGCGGCCACGTCACCGCGGATGTATTTTGCGGGGATTTTGATCTGATGGTGTGTACAGCCATCAGATCAAAATCCGCCAGAGGATTTATTTGCTGGAAACGGTCCGGCGGACCGTTTTCAGCGGATATCCTCTCGTCTGTACGAGGCCTTAAGGTGTCAGCATACTAGGACATTTTGGACAATTTCATGCTCCCAACTTTGTGGGAACAGTTTGGGATGAACCATTCCTGTTTTAACATCATGACTGTGCACCAGTGCACAAACAAGGTCCATGAAGACATGGTTGAGTGAGTTTGGGGTTAAGGAACTCGACTAAGCTCAGGGAATATTTACTTTTCTAAAAGAACAGCACTAAAAGACACCAAAATGTGCGTCTGAAAAAGGAGCTCTACTGCCTCTCCCTGAACATGCAAACACCAGAGGATGTTACTAGTAATAGGGTCCTCATAGCTCTAAATGCGCTAAAACAAAGTCCAAATAAAAGTCACCCAGGTGATCCTTTTAAAAGTGACTGATGATAAAAAACATGCAGGTGATGTAGCGTGGGATAGCAGGAGACCTCCACCAACAATAGCAATGGCCGCTCACCTCACAGATATTAAAATACGCTTTCCCACAAGGGTGTATCCAAGGCACATCTCCAGCACAGACCCAGCAGGGGAATGATTATCTCTCAGGACAGGTCAACATAGATGGCAATCATGGAATCCAAAGGTGATACAAAAGAGACAAAACATAGTGTTTCTTTGTGGAACTTTGTCAGAGAAAATACAGATTGCAGTCCTCCTCCTTTGGAGTAAGATGGGTGTAAGATCTTCAGTTTAAGGGGACCTCAGTTTAAAGCTGATACAAGCCTATAACTATCCCATTCTGAACACTTAGCTGTAATCTTGCAGTCTCTAGAATTGTTTTTTTTGTGAATGTGCAATATATGAAACAAATCCTAAGTTCCTTAAAAACTCTTTGTGTTTTTCAAAGGGCTTTCATTTGCATGCACAAAACTTTCTACGATAATGTGTTTTTTGTTGTGATTAACACAGTAGGAGTTGGGATTATTTTGTGTTATTTAACATTGCTGCTGATAGTGGGCATAACTCTTTTTTCCCCCCTAATAATGGCAACATTTCTATAGTTTCTGTATTTAGTAGTGAGGTATTTCTTCTTTTAGTTGATGGGCTAGGCATAGGTTGAAAAACTTTGATCGTTCCTAGGACTGACTAAATCTTTGATGAGCTTAAAAGAAATGAAACAATGCCACAGTACTAGGAACAAACTGTTGCCCATTTTTTCCTGAATATTGTTTGGCTAACACTGTATGCAGTGTCTAAATAACTAAGATCTGGTAAATGTGGGTCTCTTCGGTGGGGATGAGCCGAACACCCCCCCGTTCGGTTCGCACCAGAACCTTCGAACGAACCGAACGTTCTCGCGGACATTTAGAACCCCATTGACGTCTATGGGACTCGAACGTTCGAATTCAAAAGTGCTCATTTTAAAGCCTAATATGCAAGTTATTGTTGTAAAACGTCTTTGAGAACCCGGGTCTTGCCCCAGGGAACATGTCTCAATGGAAAAAAAGTTTTAAAAACTGTAGTTTTTTCAGGAGCAGTGATTTTAATGATGCTTAAAGGAGTTGTAAAGGATTTTTTTTTCTTAAATGACTGTTTACAGGGTATAGAGACATAATAGTTAACTAATTCTTTTTAAAAATTGATAAAAAATAGATAAAAATCAATCATATAATGTACCTGTAGTTTCGTTTTTGCATCTACTTTTGGTTTTGCATTTAGTTTCGCTTTTGCGTGTTATCCTGCCTGTGTGCATGTACAGAGCCATAGAGCAGTGATGGTTTGGAAAATGAAACTAGAATCTCCCAGTACTGTGGTCATCAGGAAACAGACAACCAGGAAGTGTCCAGAACAGAGAACAATTACAGCAACATCAGAGCAAAAACTAACAATGAGGACGTGAAACCAGGACAGCAGTAAGGTAAAGGAAGCTATTTAGCTAAAAAAAAATGTTTTTAGTGACCCTTTAAATTAAAAAAATAAATAAATGAAAAATTCCTATAAATATTGTACCTGCTGGGTGTCTATAGTATGCCTGTGAAAACGTCTTTGAGAACCTGGGTCTTGCCCCAGGAAACATGTAACAATGGAAAAAAAGTTTTAAAAAACTATTGTTTTTTTCAGGTTTTCTGAAAAAACAACCTTTTTTAAAACTTTTTTTCTATTGATACATGTTCCCTCGGGCAAAACTCGGGTTCTCAAAGATGTTTTCACAGGCATACTATAGACACCCAGCAGGTACAATATTTAAAGGAAATTTTAAATGTTTTATTTTTTTTTATTTAAGCATCATCAAAATCACTGCTCCTGAATCTTTAGGTGCAAACTACAGAGCACACGGCCAGTACACACCAAGTAGCTTTAGGTGCAAACTACAGAGCACGCGGCCAGTACACACCAAGTAGCTTTAGGTGCAAACTACAGAAGACACAGGCAATAAACCACGTAAGAATACTGCAGCTAGCACAATCACAATCACAATCACTTTTGTGAGATACTGTATATATAGGGAAAGAAAATGACGAAAGAAACTGGAAATAATGAACATAGCATTACAGCAAGAAATCAAGAAAAAAAAATGCAATGTGCATAAAATACAGATATTTAATATGAATATGAAAAAATATTATTTTAAAACATATACAAATTGTATCTGCTGGTAAAAAAACCAAACAGGAATAGGAGTCAATGTCTTCATTTACTGAATATCAGCATCACTGGTGTACTAATAACATAGCATATGGTTTAAGAAAACTGATTCTAAATGTCACACATCCTTAAAGTCATAACAAAAAGAAAGACATTTATTTATTTAATGAAGAAGTCCATATTCCATCTATTATTAAGACTCAGTGGGATTCTAATTTCCAGAGTGAAGATCCATTTATCTTAATATTCTCAAATGGGATATCCTTTTCCATTTGACCTAGATGTAATTTTGTTACGTTTGTCATAGTAACAACAGGAAATTGAGCCACAGCAATAAGACCCAATAATTGTTAGCCAAGTGGTTTTGGATTCCCTAGAAAACCTGGTGACAAAAGATTGATGCAGATTTATTCTTACTTCTTAATAAAGCATCCCTTTATTTGTCAGATGCAATGCGTTTGCCCCTGTTGATTTGCCATTCTTTATATCCATGTTCCTTTAAAAAAAGAAAATCTGAAAACCCACTAGAGGAGTTCTTTTGTGGAAAGACATAGATCAAATTGCATTGGTGTGGATGACAAATGGTGATATAGAGGTAGAAAGTGGCATATTTATCCGACTAAAGAGATATTATTTGGCACTAATATAGTAAAGATTTTCTATAACATCACATACCAATACCTAAACATTAACCCTGTTGATGCGAGTATGTGAACAAAGAAGGGAGAGGATAATCCTGTAATTAACAAAAATAATATGGTACTTTGGAGACAATTAATATGATTTTATAGAATGTTTAAATGTATATACTGTATTTTGCAATAAAGGGATTGGAATCTTTAAATGCATGGTATGAAGTGTGCATCAAAAATACCACCTAAAAATCATTTTCTCTGTGTATTTATATGTAAGGGATGGTGCATACTGTAGCCAACTGTACAAATCTTAAAATTGTGTCAACATTGTTCTGTCCTAGGATAAAGCCAGGTCCATCTTGAAGGACCATTAGAGGCTTAAAATAATAGGGTGTTGGACATCATCTTTTTTGTCTACGGCTTGTTCCAAAAGCTGCTTATTTTTATTTTGGAGGACTGTTAGCTGTGCTGCTTTCTGCATTTGTGTTTTCTTAGTTCGTACTTTTGAAGCTTTTGGTTCTGACTGAACACATGTTTGAGAAACTTGTCCTTGTGCTGCTTCCACATATACTTTCATGGCTAGTGTTTCTGCCTGGGCACCCTGTGTGCATGCTTGAGCGGCTTGCAAATTTCTGCTTGGGAAGCTTGTTCTTCAGTGGCAGCGTGCTTCTAAATGTGATAAAATGTCCGCCTTTGCAGCTTCAGCTTTAGTGCAGGCTATTATGAGCTAACAATCTCACAATAACAATTTTCATATGCTATTTCTAGTTGTGCATGTACACCATTTGTATAATCTCTATCATTGCAAGTTTAAGCAGCAACAGTCATAAAGTGCACAGATCAGAAAAAAAAATCTGCCATTTCTGCCCTGCTTGTTTAATAATTTTCTTCAATCTTCAATAATTAGTTTAACTGTGCATTTAGGTCTAGCAAAAATGTCATCCAGTTGAAAATCATCTTCATCTTGAAGATTTGTGTCTAGTGGGTGGACAGATTCTTGCTTACACATGTTGCTGAAAATGTGAGCAGTGTAGCTATGTCTATGTGCAGTCACAAGATATGAAGAAAGTGGGTGCTTTGGCAGAGAGAAAAATGACTCACAATTTCTCCCTGTACAGCAATTCTAGTGACAGGTGTACTCTGGAAAAAAAAGCAAGTTCAGTAAACAGAAAACTTAATTACATGTGCAGATTTCCAAACTGCACAACTACTTGCATCTAATAAGTTGCACAAGACACAGGGGGAGAATGCAGCAGACCTCAATTTGATTTTCAGTTACTTCTAGGTAAATTTCAATGTTTACAATGCAATATGTGCACACAGAGCACAGAAAAGACTATGGGCCAGATTCACGTGGAGCGGCGCAAATTTAGATCGGCGTAACCCATCTCTGTTACGCTACGCCGGCTAAATTTTGTGACGTAAGTACCGTATCCACAGAGTATTTGCGCCCAAATTTGCGCCAGCGTAGCGTAAATTCCGAGGCGTAAGGCGGAGTAATTGAAAGTGGGAAGGAAGTGGGCGTGCTTCATTGAAATGAGCCATGACCACATGCAAATGAAGGGCTGGCTGGCATGCGCATGCGCAATGGTGCTGACTCTGTTCATAGCCTCTCTGCGCATGCGCAGAACTCGGCCCGGCGCAATCAGTGAGATAGGAACTAGGCCAAGCATACTTAGTGAGATACGCCCTGTGCTTAAATAGGCCCAGACAAACGCCCTTCCATTGCAAACGTACATCCCTGTGTTTCCCTTCCTGAAGCGAGGTGCTTTTGTTCTGTTGTCTGTGGCTGTTTGTTGGTTTGTGTAGGAGTGTTGTAGCAAAGATTTTTTGGAGAGTGAGATAGGAGATTGTATTAGCTGTCTGTTTGTTCTGTTTGATTTTGGTGTTTGTTTTTTGCTGTGTGTTTTTGTGTCTGTGTGTGATGTGTGTTTTTGTGTCTGTGTGTGCTGTTTGTTTTTGTGTCTGTTTGGTGCTGACTGTTTGGTGGTGATATGGGACCAAAAAAGAGAAAGCTAAACTTCTCTGTCCGGGAGAAGCAAACCCTTGCTAGGGCCATTTCCCATCATGGGCGATATTTGCATGGCCCTGAGAGCCGGGACATCACCCCGGCCAGGAAGAAGCAGATACTCCAGGAGATTACTGATGAGATCAATGCGTTGGGGGGGGGAGATGAGGACCGTCAGTGGGATCTCAAAAAAGATCAATGACCTCCGCCGCCTGGTCCGTGATAAGCTAGCCAAGCTTACAGGCCATTCCAGGGGCACTGGCGGGGGACCACCTTGCACCATCACGCTGACTGAGGAGGAGTGGGCTTCAACAGGCAGCAAGTGGTGGGCCTGCCTGGCTTTGACTCCGAGGAGGCCGTGAGGACAGGTACATTTTTTTTTTTTTTTCATCTGGCGAGTAGCATGTGTGTGTGGGGGAAGGGAATAATGGCCAAGTGTGTGGATCCTCCAACCTGTGTTTGTTTTGTGTCCTCCACAGATGGCCAGGAGGGTGCTGGGCCATCAGGCCAGTCTGCACCAACCCCCGGACATCAGGCTGCTGAACTTCCCCAGGCAAGGCTGGAGTCCTCAGGGGAGGAGAGTGGCCACAACTCACCTCATGAGGAGGATGAGGGGGAGGAGTTTGAGGAGGATCAGGTTGACATAGCCAGTGAGATACTTCTCCTTTTGGAGGAGTCTCCCTCTGGGGCTGGCAGCAGTCAGGCCACCATCAGGGGTAGCCCCTCCCACTCCTCCCCCAACAGGGCTCCCCTCCCAGGGGGCTCCCCTCCTCCCAGGCCACAAGCCTCAACTGGATGCAGTCAGGCCACCATCAGGGGTAGCCCCTCCCACTCCTCCCCCAACAGGGCTCCCCCCAGGGGGCTCCCCTCCTCCCAGGCCACAAGCCTCAACTGGAGGCAGGAAGGCCACCCAGAAGACCAGGGGGGTGGCCGACTTTCTGCCGGCCAATCTGCAGAGGGACCAGGCCCTTCAGACCTGCCATCTGGGTGAGGTCAGCCAGACTTTGGCACAGATGGAGGACAGCCTGTCCTCTATTAAGGACTCAGTGACTGAAATGAGCTGCAACTCCTTGGCATTCATCAACTGTTTTAATGAACTGCAGACTGCAACAGCAGGCGTGGGTCAGGAGGTGCATGCCCTGACCCAGGCTGTCCAGGACAATACCCAGGCTGTCCAGGCCAATACGGCAGCCCTCACTGTGGGCCTGAACAGGATAGCCGTGGCCTTGGAGGGCAGGCCAGCAGGTGGGCCGAGCCCAGGGGAGGCTCCTCCTTCCCCTGATTCCCCCCCCATGAGTCTGCACTGAGGGGCCGGGGCCGTGGCCGTGTTTTCAGTGATTTTTTTGTTTTTGTTTTTACTGTGTTTATGATTTGTTTTATGTTTGTGAATGATGTATGAATGTGGGGGTGACATTCCTGCTGAAAAAGGGGTGTCACCCTCATTTGTGGTGGAGTAGGGTTCCCCAGGACCAGGGAGAAGTGATCCCAGGTCCATGTGAATGGTGTATGAATGTACAGTGACATAATTGGAGACTTGGCGGGGCGTTGCTGCTCCCTAGTACCGTGCGGTGTACTTTGGTCTAATCCAATTCGATGTGGATGTGGGTTGTGTGTGCTAGGGACCACAGTGGTGTGCATGCATGCATTCTCATTGTGCCATGATTAATGTGTGTGTTTACTGTGCAAAGGTGCCTTCTGCGAGGCGTCTCCTGGCTGCTCTTCCCTCAGAAGATGGGGTACCCTCGGTTAGGGGGGTAATGTCTGGTTCGGGGGTCAGGTCATTACGTAGGTCAATCTCCAGGCCCCTTCTCATGGTGAAGTTGTGCAGAATGCAACATGCACTGATGATCTGGCACACAAAGTTTGGGGAATACAACAGGGTACCCCCAGACTTATCTAGGCATCGTAAACGGGACTTCAGGAGGCCAAAGGTGCGTTCCACCACTGCACGGGTACGTATGTGTGCTTCATTGTATCTTTCCTCTCCTGGGGTTTGGGTGTTCCGGAATGGAGTCATGAGATGGGGTCCAAGTGCATATGCAGAGTCACCTGGAAGGGAAAAGACAGGGGGATATTAGTCATGCATGTGCCCCTCGTGATGTCTGCATCATGGGGGGGGGGGCAGTCATACCTGACACCCATGTCACTCACCAACCAGCCGTCCCCATACACGTTCTGTTCAAATTCTCTTGGGATGTGGCTTTGACGGTATATGTAGCTGTCATGGCTGGATCCTGGGTGTTTGGCACGGGCGTGCCATATGAGGTATTGGGCATCGGCAATCACCTGTACGTTGATGGAATGCCAATGCTTCCGATTGCGATATATGTGCTCTGTCTCACGGGGGGGCTGTAGGGCCACATGTGTGCAATCAATGGCCCCCACGGTGCGTGGGAATCTGACAATTCTGTAGAAATCTGTCATTGTCTTCATCCGCAGGTCCTCCTGGGTGGGTTTGATGATTTGGTTGGCCATGCGTCTGAGGATTGCAGGGACAACCTGGTGCACACATCTGCTAATGGAGGATTGTGCCATCCCTGCCACCACTCCACTTGTGCACTGAAAAGAGCCAGTGGCAAGGAAATGGAGTGTTGCTATGACCTTGACCAGTAGCTCCAGTGCATGTGAGCGGTGTGTTGGGCTGGTGATGTCATCTTTCAGGGTTCTGGTTAATTCCATGATGGCTTTAGGGCTGAATCTGAAGGTGCGATACACCTCAGAAGCAGGCATGCCAAAGACATCTAGGCGTGTGAGGTATATCCTCTCCTGTGCCCTCCTCCTCCATTCCCTCCTCCTTCTGCGTGCCTCTAAAGTCACTAGTATAGCTATGAGCATGAATGCCCCTGGCATGTTGGCATACAGATTTTTGTCCTGCAAGTGTGTGTGCTCAGCTCGTCCCTAATGGTGTTGCTTTAGCTGACCTGCACACGTCTGGTGCAAAGTTAAGTCTGCTTTTATAAGGTGTAACTTTAGACCGGACATTCAGCTGATGCGCACAGGGCGTAGCCTGCGCCACACAAACGTACTTTTGTGGATCACCGTAATTCCCTCATTTGCATATATAAATAGCAAAACAATGATACGTCTAGCGTATTTTGCGCCCCAAGATGCGCCGGTGTAATCGTTTTACGTCGGTCGAAAAAAAATGGTTTTCAGGCGTATCTCGTTTTGAGAATACGGCGCAGAGATACGCACGGCGCATTTTTACAAGTACGCCGCGCATCTCTAGATACGCCGGCGTAAGTGCTTTGTGAATCTGGCCCTATTTGCTTACCAAAACACAAATATGAATCCTCATGGTATATGCAACAAGTAGTATAAAAGCTTAAAAAACTGCCATTTTACTGTTCTGCTCCAAATGCTGCTGAACCACTTAAGACCCGGACCATTATGCAGGACCTTGCACTGCGTTGCTTTAACTGACAATTGCGTGGTCATGCGACGTGGCTCCCAAACAAAATTGGCATCCTTTTTTTCCCACAAATAATGCTTTCTTTTGGTGGTATTTGATCACCTCTGTGTTTTTTTTTTTTGCGCTATAAACAAAAATAGAGCAACAATTTTGAAAAAAATTCAATATTTTTTTACTTTTTGCTATAAGAAATATCCCCAAAATATATATAAAAAACATTTGTTTTCCTCAGTTTAGGCCGATACGTATTCTTTTACTTATTTTTGGTAAAAAAAAATCACAATAAGCATTTATTGATTGGTTTGCGCAAAAGTTATAGCGTTTACAAAATATGGGATATCCTTATGGCATTTTTATTAATATTTTTTTTTTACTAGTAATGGCGGCGATCAGCGATTTTTTTCGTGACTGCGACATTATGGCAGACACATCGGACACTTTTGACACATTTTTGGGATCATTGTCATTTTCACAGCGAAAAGTGCTATAAAAATGCACTGATTACTGTGAAAATGACAATGGCAGTGAAGGGGTTAACCACTAGGTGGCGCTAATGGGTTAAGTGTGCCCTAAGGGAGTGATTCTTACTGTAGGTATAACGTCACTGATCGTTGTTGCCAATATCAGGGAACAGACGATCAGTGTCACTGCCACACAGAAGAAAGGGGAAGGTTTGTTTACACACACCTCTCCCCGTTCTTCAGCTCCTATGACCCGATCGCGGGACACCGGCGGTGATCAGGTTTGCGGGTCCCGCGGGCGCGGTCACGGAACTTTGGCCCAGGTCACACGTGCGCGCGACCCACGGCTGTGCTCTTAAAGGCGACGTACAGGAACGTGCCTGTGCCCAGCCGTGCCATTCTGCCGACATATATCGGCGTTAGGCGGTCCTTAAGAAATTAATGCATTGGCATGCATACTGTATGTCTGTATAGCCAATATGGTCACCTGCTGACATATCATTATTCACAGGCAGCTTAACTCTTTAAGTATGGTTTTTGTATGTTGTATAGACCCTGACCAGGTCTCTTGGGCTGGAGCACCCCTCCCCCTCCTCATTATCCCTTATTAGTGGCCACCAGTGCATAGGAGGAATCCCTTCAGTTCTCCCATATAGAGGAGTTTATCTCCCATGGTTGAGACACAGGTTCTTTCATTCTATTACTGGGTTAGGACCCACTAATTCGGGGTACTTTGTGGCAGTAAGTGGGCTTAACAGTATATGGTGATGTATCTTTGGCGCTACTCAAGGGTAAATACAAAGTGACTGAAGGTAGAAAGCTAATTAGCAGCAAAATCTGTATGTGTTCACTTTACACATGGATAATAGATATATAAATGTGATCTCACGCTAATGAAATACAACCCTGGTGCAAACTGCAATGTGATAAAGTGCAATGAAAATAGCTATTCTAAGCTATATAAAGTGCTAAATTGATGAATATATGGCAACATAAACCTTCATAAAAGTGCCAAACAATCAATTAATAAACAATGCTATACAAACTGTATGCCATATATTCATCAATTTAGCACTTTATATAGCTTAGAATATTTATTTTACTTTATCACATTGCAGGTTGCACCAGGGTTGTATTTCATTAGCGCGAGATCACATTTACTTAGCAGTAGGAATGAGCCGAACACCCCCCCGTTCGGTTCGCACCAGAACCTTTGAACGTACCGAAAGTTCCCGCAAACTTTTAGAACCCCATTGAAGTCTATGGGACTCGAACGTTCGAATTCAAAAGTGCTCATTTTAAAGGCTAATATGCAAGTTATTGTCGTAAAACGGGTTTGAGAACATGGGTCTTGCCCCAGGGAACATGTATCAATGGAAATAAAAGTTTTAAAAACGGTTGTTTTTTCTGGAGCAGTGATTTTAATGATGCTTATAGTGAAAAATGTTTTTTTTTTAAATTCCTTTAAATATTGTACCCGCTGGGTATCTATAGTATGCCTGTGAAGTGGCACGTGTTTAGAACTGTCCCTGCACAAAATTAGATTACTATAAGAAAAAAGTCATTCAAAACTGCTTGCGGCTTTAATGTAATGTCTGGTCCCTACAATATGGATGAAAATCATTGAGAAAAATAGCATGGGTTCCCCCCCTCCCCCCAGGTCATTACCAGCCCCTTTGGCCCTATATACTTTGAACAGCAGTATACAGGCGGTGCAAACAAGACAGGGACTGTAGGTTTGTTGTTAAGTAGAATATGTTTGTAATTTTGAACTGGTACTTTTTTAAAGTGTAGCTCCAGCCATAAAATCTATTTTTAAGCTTTTCTGAAAACATAGAGAAGGGTTATCACCCCTGTAACATTTGTTTTTCTGTCTGTGCGCATCTGTTCAGAAGAATGCAATTCACTTTCTGTCCCAATGAAAAATGATTTTTTGAAAATGTGGGTTTTTTAGTGAAACAAGGATTGGTGATAAAGCATCAGTGGACAGGAGACACCTCTTACAGAAGAGAATTTCCCTTCCTAGGGGTAGATTTTCTCTCACTTCCTGTTGTCTCCTTTCGTTTGCAAGTATGAATCGTTTGTAAGTTGGATGTTTGAAAGTAGGGGCCAGCCTGCTGCCGTATATACTCTGCAGAAATGTGGGTCCTAGGTGTTGGTGTTGCCACAACACTGTAAGCCCTCACAGTCACTCTTGATGGGCGCTGGAACACCCTGTTGTGAACTATTATATCAATAATTGTAATTAAATACCATTGTTGAACAGTGGTAGAAAAATTGGGCCTTTGGTGCTGGTGCTGGTGCCACAACACTGTAAGTCCTCACAGTTACTCTTGGTGGGTGCAGGAATGGGCCCTGCTGTGAAATATTAGATCCAGAATTGTAATTACATGCCCCTGTTAAACAGGGGAAGAAAAATTGGGCCTTTGGCACTGGTGTTGGTGCCACAACACTGCAACCCCTCACAGATACTCTAGTTGGAGCGCAGTAATAAGCTCTGCTGCATCAAAAATTGTAATTACCGTATTTATCGGCGTATAACACGCACATGCGTATTACACGCACTCTAACTTTAAGGCCTCGTACAGACGACTGGATCTATCCGCTGGGATTGATCCGTGGATCAGTTCCAGCAGATAGATCCGGTCGTCTGTACGTCCGAGCGGACATTTCCCGGCGGATAAAAATGCATGCTACAAAATCTATCCGCTGGAATCCAGTCCAGCGGACTGATCCGGTTGTCTGTACAGACTCGCCGGATCAGTCCATCCGCTCCCCTCCCTCGCATGCGTCGTAATGATTAGACGCATGCGTGGAAGTATTTACCTTCCAGCGTCGCGCACGTCGATGTGTCATCGTCGCGGCGACGGTGCGACACGTCACCGCGGATGTATTCCGCGCGGATTTCGATCTGATGGTGTGTACAGCCATCAGATCCAAATCCGCCAGAGGACTTATCTGCTGGAAACGGTCCGGTGGACCGTTTCCAGCGGATATCCTCTCGTGTGTACGGGGCCTAAGATGGAAGTTTCAGGAAAAAAACTTTCAACAACCCCCTGCGTATAACACGCAGGCACAGTTTACCCTCTATTTTCAGGGTAAAAAAGTGAGTGTTATACGCCAATAAATACAGTACATGCCCCTGTTAAACAGGGGCAGAAAAATTGGGCCTTAGGCACTGGTGCTGGTGCCACAACACTGAAACCTCTCACAGATACTCTAGTTGGAGCGCAGTAATAAGCTCTGCTGCATCAAAAATTGTAATTACCGTATTTATCGGCGTATAACACGCACATGCGTATTACACGCACTCTAACTTTAAGGCCTCGTACAGACGACTGGATCTATCCGCTGGGATTGATCCACGGATCAGTTCCAGCAGATAGATCCGGTCGTCTGTACGTCCGAGCGGACATTTCCCGGCGGATAAAAATGCATGCTACAAAATCTATCCGCTGGAATCCAGTCCAGCGGACTGATCCGGTTGTCTGTACAGACTCGCCGGATCAGTCCGTCCGCTCCCCTCCCTCGCATGCGTCGTAATGATTCGACGCATGCGTGGAAGTATTTACCTTCCAGCGTCGCGCACGTCGCTGTGTCATCGTCGCCGCGACGGTGCGACACGTCACCGCGGATGTATTCCGCGCGGATTTCGATCTGATGGTGTGTACAGCCATCAGATCCAAATCCGCCAGAGGACTTATCCGCTGGAAACGGTCCGGTGGACCGTTTCCAGCGGATATCCTCTCGTGTGTACGGGGCCTAAGATTGAAGTTTCAGGAAAAAAACTTTCAACAACCCCCTGCGTATAACACGCAGGCACAGTTTACCCTCTATTTTCAGGGTAAAAAAGTGAGTGTTATACGCCAATAAATACAGTACATGCCCCTGTTAAACAGGGGCAGAAAAATTGGGCCTTAGGCACTGGTGGCGGTGCTCAGAACCAAAAATGTATTACAAGCTATCAGCATGATCATGGAGGAGAAACAGGATAGTCACTCATCATAACAGGATAGTCACTCAGCATCAGCATAGGCAGTCTTGAAGGGATCTGACATTTCAAAAAACAATATTCAGTTACATCAGCATCAGGTGCTTGGTAGCTGGTGGTGATCCAAGCCTGATTCATTTTTATGAGGGTCAGTCGATCGACCGAGTCGGTGATCGGTTACAAAGCCTCCAGCAGCACTGAATGTGCATTCTGAAAGAACGCTGGATGCAGGACAGGCCAGTAGCTCAATTGCATACTGTGCAAGCTCTGGTCAGTGATCCATCCTCAAGACCCAGTAAGTCAGAGGATTTTCAGTGGGAAAGGTGTCCAAGTCTGATCTTGCCCCTAGGTATTCCCGCACCATGTAAAACAGATGCTGGTGATGGTTGCTGGAACCGGTCATACCTTGGGGCTGCGGACTAAAAAATTGTCTGAATGCATCGGTCAGACGGCCACCTTCTCCACTGCTCCTTCTGTGACTGACCGAAGCCTCAGCAACACGTTGTCGAGGACCAGGATTTTGTAACCTCCCAGTCTCTGGGAACGCATTGCACAGACCTTTCTGCAAGGCCTCCCGAAGATATTTCAACTTCTGCTCCCTCTGCGCCGGCAAGATAATGTCTGCAACCTTACTCTTGTAATGTGGATCAAGGAGGGTTGCCAGACAGTAATGATTCCTCTCCTTGATAGCACGAATACGAGGATCCTTCCGCAGGCTTTGCAGGATCAGGTAGGCCATACAGCATACGTTTGCTGAGGCATTCGGTGTGGAGTCCTCTGGGTCACTGAGGATGACAGGATTCGCAGCCACCTCGTCCCAGCCACATACAAGTCCATGGGTTTCTTGGGACTGTAATTGAAGTCCTCCTCTGTTCTGCCTCAAGGGCCCTGTCCATTATTCCATGCAGCGTGTGCTCCAACAGGTGAATAAGAGGAACAGTCTCACTGATGTATGCACTGTCACTGCTCACTATCCTTTTGGCCTCCTCAAATGGTGCATGCATCCCTGATCATGGCCCACTGGCGTGGGGAGAAAAAAAAACATTTCCCCTGACCCTGCTCTGCTGCCATATTGGCACAGATACTCATTGATGGCCCTCTGCTGCCTGTGCAGCTGCTGCAGCATGGCCAACGTAGAGTTCCACCTGGTGGGCATGTCACAGATTAGGCGGTTCTTGGGCAGGTTGTATTCCTTTTGGAGTTCTACCAGACGAGAACTGCCATTATATGATCGTCGGAAATGCACACAGAGTTTCCTGGCCTGCTTCAGGACATCCTGTAAGCCCGGGTACCTGCCCAAGAACCGCTGCACCACCAAGTTGAGGACATGAGCAAAACAGGGGACACGGGTCAGTCTTCCCTGTCGCAGGGCGGAGAGGAGGTTGGTGCCATTGTCGCAAGCCACCATTCTTGGCTTAAGCTGGCATGGCGTGAACCACCTCTGAGCCTGCCCCTGCAGAGCTGACAGAACCTCTGCCCCAATGTGGCTCCTGTCCCCCAAGCACACCAGCTCAAGCACCGCATGGCATCTCTTTGCCTGTGTACCTGCGTAGCCCCTTGAATGCCTACGGAGCACCGATAGTTCCGAGAACACATCAGCACAGGAAGAGGCCACAGAGGAAGAAGAAGAGGAGGGGGTGGAGGAGAGAGGTGTGTCACAACCAGTAGTAGCATTGTGGAGGCGTGGTGGCAGAACAACCTCCAACACTACGGTACCTTGTCCTTCCCAGCTACCAGCAGAGTCACCCAATGCACAATGAAAGATAGGTAATGTCCCTGTCCATGCCTGCTTGACCAAGAGTCAGCGGTAATATGCACCTTACCACTGACCGCCCTGTCCAGCGAGGCATGGACATTGCCTTCCACATGCCGGTAGAGAGCCGGAATCGCCTTCCATGAGAAAAAGTGG
This sequence comes from Rana temporaria, assembly GCF_905171775.1. Classification (NCBI taxonomy): domain Eukaryota; kingdom Metazoa; phylum Chordata; class Amphibia; order Anura; family Ranidae; genus Rana; species Rana temporaria. Next base: position 229,230,447 of record NC_053493.1, read on the forward strand.
CGTTTTGGGTACCGCACATTACACAAACTCACGGAAGGGGGCAGAATCTACCAACTGAAAAGGCAGCAGTTGAAGTGCTAGCAATTTAGCTAAGCTAGCATTCAACCGCTGGACATGTGAATGGCTGTGAGAGAACTTCTTTCGGCGCTGCAGCAGCTGGGGCAGGGAAATTTGCCTGGTACAATCTGACGTCGGTGTACCGATAGTAGATTGCCCGCAAGTACTTGGCTGTGACACACCTAATTCTACACCTTCAGTCCTATCAGTGCAGGCTTCAGAGAGGACTGAGGGTATAGTGGGATTGGAGATCCCAGCTGATGAGGAGTAAGGAGAGGTCCGCTTTGTTCTTTGGTGTGGGTCTTGGGTCTTTGATATACACTTGCCAACGAACTGCATGGCAGGTCGACATATGTCTGGTCAAGCATGTGGTGCCCAAGTGGGTGATGTTTTGGCCATGCGAGATACGCTTGAGACAAATGTTGCAAATAGCAGCAGTGCGATCTGATGCACTCGTCTCAAAAAAGGCCCACACCAAAGAACTTTTGGCAGCGCCCTGCACATGCGGGGCTCTGCGTTGTGATGCAATCGGTGTTCTGCCCTTATGCTGGCCCCTGGAGGGCATCCTGCCTCGTTGGAGATGTGCCTCCTCCTCCTCCTCTCTCCTATCAGGCACCCACGTGGAGTCAGTGAACTCATCATCCCCTCCCACCTCATCACTGTAGAAATCCTGGCAGTATGCTGCAGCTGGGGGAACTGCCAGATTGCTGTCCTTCTTCAGCACCCCCTCTCTCTGGGCTCACGTTACTTCCTTCCTCTAGCTGTGTACCATCATCGGAGCCTTCCAAACGCTGCGCATCCTTCTGCAGCATGTACCCAACACTGTGGTCAAACAGTTTGGGGGACTCCTCAGGAGGACATGGTGGGGCTAGGGAAGGAGTGACTGATGCCATTGAGCAGAGGGAAGAGGCCGCGTTGGCAGCTGCTTTGCCAGACAAAGTACCCTGAGCCTAGGTGAGAGAGGATGAGGAGGATGAGGACGGCTTGGTCATCCACTCTACCATGTCTTCGGCATGTTGCGGCTCAACACGGCCAGCTGCCGAAAAAAAAGACGAGCGTGTCCCACAGCCATGTGCTGATGAGGATGCACCGTGTCCACGACCAGCACTGTTGCCTCTAGACGATCAACGTGCTTGGGAGATGTAGCTGCACAAATACTGACAATACCTGCTGATCCCTGCCTGTGGTATTAATATGAGCAGATCCCTGCCTCTAGGAATAAATATGAGAAACAACAGCTTTACGTAGCTTTAGGTGCACATTGTGCAGAGGACACAGATAGTACACACACCACGTAGCTTTAGGTGCACACTGCAGAGAACACAGACAGTACACCACGTGTAAGTTCTTGCCTGTGGTATTAATATGAGCAGATCCCTGCCTCTAGGAATAAATATGAGAAACAACAGCTGTACGGAGCTTTGGGTGCACAATGTGCAGAGGACACAGACAGTACACACACCACATAGCTTTAGGTGCACACTGCAGAGGACACAGACAGTACACCACGTGAAAATACTGCAGCTAGCACAATCATCTGCCTGCCTCTCAGTATATTAGGAAGAGTGGATCTAGCTAAACTCAATACAGTGTATAAATTAATATACAGCACCTGGGATGCATATATATCCTCTACACACTGTGGGCTAGATTCAGCACTGATTTACGCCGGCGTATCTATAGATACGCCGCGTAAATTCAAAGCTGCGCCGGCGTATCTTTTTTCTGTATTCAGAAAGCAAGATACGCCGACATTAGCCTAAGATCTGACTGGCGTAAGTCTCTTACACGACTGCATATTTACGCTGGCCGCTAGGTGGCGCTTCCATCGTTTTCGGCGTAGAATATGCAAATTACCTAGATACGCCGATTCACAAATTTACGTACGCCTGGCGCTATTTTTTTACGTCGTTTACGTTAGGCTTTTTCGGCGTAAGGTTGCTCCTGCTATTAGGAGGCGTACGCAATGTTAAGTATGGGCGTCGAATTTTGAATTTTTTACGTCGTTTGCGTAAGTCGTTTGCGAATAGGGCTGGACGTAATTTACGTTCACGTCGAAACCAATGATGTCCTTGCGGCGTACTTTGGAGCAATGTACACTGGGAAATTTCATGGATGGCGCATTCGCCGTTCGGGAAAAATGTCAATCACGTCGGGTCACCACCCATTTACATAAAACACGCCCCCCTCATACTCATTTGAATTAGGCACGCTTACGCCGGCCCCAAATTACGCTGTCGCAACTTATGGAGCAAGTGCTTTGTGAATACTGCACTTGCCCGTGTAAGTTGCGGCGGCGTAGCGTAAATAACATACGCTACGCCCGCACAAACTTACGGCGTGCTACTTGAATCTAGCCCTGTAACTCTAACTGACTAGCCTGACTGCCTGCCTGTTCTATCTAACTGCAAAAAATGACACTCTCTCTCTCTGTCTCTCTCTGTCCACTCTTAAAGCGGGGGTTCACCCTGTTAAAAAAAAAAAATATGTTTTTTTTTATTAGACCATTACATTCGGCATCGTAGCGCGAGCTACGGTATGCCGGTCTTACATTTTTTATCCCCGTACTCACTGTGCTATCGATGATTGAAGAATCCGGGGAATGGGCGTTCCTATGGTGAGAGAAGGTGATTGACGGCCGGCCCTGGCACGTCACGCTTCTCCGGAAATAGCCGAAATAGGCTTGGCTATTCACGGCGCCTGCGCATAGCCTGTGCGCAGGCGCCGTGAATAGCCGAGACCTACTCCGGCTGTCTTCGGGGAGCGTGACATGCCAGAGCCGGCCGTCAATCATCCTCCCTCTCCATAGGCACGCCCATTCCCCGCGGGAGTCGGATTCTTCAATCATCGATAGCACAGTGAGTACGGGGATTAAAAATTTAAGACCGGCATACCGTAGCTCGCGCTACGATGCCGAATGTAATGGTCTAATGATGTGAAGGAGGGTGAACCACCGCTTTAACCACCGCAACACACTACACAAGGCCGACTTCCAGGCAATAGCTAATTACAGCATATAAAAAATAAATCTGAATTATAATACATTTTATGCCAACTCCACATGCCTTATAGCTTTTGGTAAAAGGCTCCAAAATTGTATGCCACCTGAACAGAAGGTGAAGTAAAATACTCTAGTGCAGTGGTCATCAACCCTGTCCTCAGGGCCCACTAACAGGCCAGGTTTGCAAGATAACTGAAATACATCACAGATGATATCATTTGCTGCTCAGTAATTGCAGTATTCTAGTCTGCATCTTCCCAAGGTAATACATAAATCCTGGCCTGTTAGTGGGCCCTGAGGAAAGGGTTGATGACCACTGCTCTAGTAGGGGACAACCTTTTTCAGTAACAACTGTTTCAGAGAGGGCCTCCAACATTAGATACATATCCTGCCACTTCTTGTTGTGTCTAACTGCAAAAAAATAAAAAAAGGGCAATCTTCCCAACGGAAAAAATCAAGAGATGGTGTTGCGCTCCAATAGCATAGAATGGTATAATTGGTAAATATCTATAAATAACCAGAATAGTATAAGTCAAGGGTCTCAAACTGGTGGCCCTCCAGCTGTTGTAAAACTACAAGTCCCATCATGCCTCTGCCTGTGGGAGTCATGCTGGTAACTGTCATTCTTGCAATGCCTCATTGGACTTGTAGTTTTGCAACAGCTGGAGGGCCGCCAGTTTGAGACGCCTGGTATAAGTGATAAATGAATGTGCAAATATGCAAATAGACTGACTGAAAGATAAAAATTGCTATAAATGCTAAGATAAGGTGCACCCAACGGTGTACTGAATGAATGTGCAAACAGTGCAGATAAGGTCCCTCAGGTGCATGAATAAAATCACAACGTTTATAACAAAATATAAAACGGTTTTGTATTTTTTTTTTTAACAAAAAATTAAAACCAGCAGAGGTGATTCATTTTTGTACAGTGTTGTATGGCCGCACAATTGTCATTCAAAGAGTGAGAGCGCTGAAAGCTGAAAATTGGTCTGAGTAGGAAGGGGGTTTAAGTGCCCATTAAGCAAGTGGTCAAGGACCAAGCCTATTTTTTACACTTGTTTTTTTTTATATTTTTTTTGCTAGAAATTTACTTAGAAAAAAAGCTATAATGTTTGGGGGTTCTAACACCCTTCCCAATCACCTCTTTGCTGGCATACCTGTGGACAAGTGGGTAACCTTCATCATACTCTATTGTCCTGTATGAGCATTACAAGCTTCTGGAACCAGGCATTTGGCATACTTTCTTCTGTTACAGGTATACTAACCCCACTTAACCCAGTTTTGGCCCTGCTAAACCTGGTGATTGAAAACGTTCCACCTCCCTTCTGTTTGGTAGTTGCCCACATCCTGTTAGCATCCAGATCTGTAATAACCAGATATTGGAAAAAAAAGACAAGGCCCCTAACCTGTCTGAGGTGGTTTTATCCATTAACCTTACTTATGAATATGAAAAAACACTCTCACTGCATGCTGGTATATTAGGAAAATTTGAAAGATCATGGCAACCATGGTTATCCTGGGTTAATGTCTAATAGCATTTAATTTTTGCTATAGTCATCCAATTTCTTTAGCTGTAACAATTGTCCCACCACAAGCTGTATGAACTGTCCAGTCTTTCACTATATCTGATGTAATTTTTCCATTACTTTAGATAGTGTTATACTTGATTTTTGATATCCTGTACAATGTATATCACTTTATATCAATGCATAAATCCTAATAAAAACTTGTTAAAAATGTCAGGTTCTTTCAAAATCGAGATACTGGCCCTGCATGATTTCAGTGTGTGAATGTTTGCAATTGATGCAGAAGCTCCAAGAACATAACAATTAGGCATGAGCTTTATGTTCGGGTCGAACATGAGTACGACTTGAACATTGGCTGTTCGCCAGTTCGCCGAATAGCAAAGAATTTGGGGTGTTTGCAGCTAATTCTAAAGCTGCAGAACACCCTTTAAAAGTCTATGGGAGAAATCAAAAGTGCCAATTTAAAGGTTAATATGCAAGTAATTGTCATAAAAAGTGTTTGGGGGCCTGGGTCCTGCCCCAGGGGACATGTAACAATGCAAAAAAAAGTTTTAAAAACTGTTTTTTTTTTTCAGGAGCAGTGATTTTAATAATGCTTAAAGTGAAACAATAAAAGTGAAATATTCCTTTAAATTTCGTACCTGGGGGTGTCTATAGTATGCCTGTAAAGTAGCGCATGTTACCCATGTTTATAACAGTCCCTGAACAAAATTAAATTTCTAAAGAAAAAAAAGTAATTTTACTTGCGGCTATAATGAATTGATGGATCCCGGCAATACAGATAGAAGTAATTAAAAAAAAACGGTTTGGTTCCCCTCCCCAGTCCATTACCAGGCCCTTTGGGTCCGAACCAAAAAAAAATGTGTGGGGTTCCCCCCAAATTTCATTATTAGGCCCTTCAGGTATGGATATTAACCGCTTGTGGACCGCCGCACGGCGATATACGTCGACAGAATGGCACGGCTGGGCACAAGGGCGTACATGTAGGTCCCCTTTAAGAACCCAGTTGTCCGAAGCATCATGACTGCGCCCGCTGGACCAGCGGACCCGATCGTCGGTGGGGTCCCAGGATCGGGTCACATAGCTGAAGAACGTGGAGAGGTGAGTGTAAACAAACCTTTCCCCGTTCTTCTCAGTGGCTTGTCACTGATCGAATGTCATAGGGAACGACTATCAGTGATGTCACACGTCCAGCCACGCCCCCCATACAGTAATGCTGCGGACACACGATTGGTCAAACCGATGAGACCGGTCTGATGGACCATTTTCATCGGACCAAACCGATCGTGTGTGGGCCCCATCGGTTATTTATCCATAGGTTAAAAAAAAGCCAACTTGTTTTAAATTTAACCGATGGATTCCTAACCGTTAGAAAAAAAACGATCGTTAGTAGGCACGACCATCGGTTAAAAATCCACACATGCTCAGAATCAAGTCATCGTATGCTTGGAAGCATTGAACTTTGTTTTTTTTCAGCACGTCGTTGTGTTTTACGTCACCGCGTTCTGACACAATCGTTTTTTTAAACGATGGTGTGTAGGCACGACTGACCAAAAGTCAGCTTCAGTCTGTCGTATAGTAATACATTTTTTTGGGGTTTAATAACAGGTTGACCTGAAAAATGTGCTTTAACTGCTTGCCGACCTGCCGCCGTAATTTTTTTTACGGCGGCAGGTCGGCTCTGCTGGGCGAGAGCACATAGATCTACATCATCTCTCCCAGCAGCCAATAGGGGCGCACGTGCGCCCCCCGCTCGCTCCTGACTCCTGCGCATGTGCCTGGCGGTCGCGATTACAGCCGGGCACCAGCGATCGCTCATTACAGAGCGAGAACCGGGAGCTGTGTGTGTAAACACACAGCTCCCAGTCCTGTCAGGGGAGAAATGCATGAACAGTGATCAGTCATTTCCCCTAGTGAGTCCACCCCCCCTACAGTTAGAACACACCCAGGGAACATACTTAACCCCTTCCCCGCCCCCTAGTGTTAACCCCTTCCCTGCCAGTGGCATTTTTATAGTAATCAATGCATTTTTATAGCACTGATCGCTATAAAAATGCCAATGGTCCCAAAAATGTGTCAAAATTGTCCGAAGTGTCCTTCATAATGTCGCATTACTGAAAAAAAATCGCTGATCGCCGCTATTACTAGTAAATAGAGTTGAGCGAACCCAAACTGTAAAGTTCGGGTTCGGTACGGACTTGGGGTTTTTCCCGAACCCGGACCCGAACCCGAATAATTGGAAAAAGAATAATAAAAAAAAAAACGACGTGCGGTTCCCCCTAAATATCCATAACCAGACCCGTTATCCGAGCACGTTGACCTGGCTGGCCGCAGAAAAGAGGGGGGGACAGAGTGCGGCCCCCCCTCTCCTGAACCGCACCAGGCCACATGCCCTCAACATTGGGAGGGTGCTTTGGGATACCCTACCATTTCACGAAGGAAGTGTAAATTCTTGTAAAAAAACACACACACACACCGTAGAATAAAGTCCTTTATTAATAAAAAAAAAAACTCCAGCGGTGATAATCCACTCGTTCCCGGCTTCCTGCTCCAACGTTGTCCTGATCCAGCGACGGGTGCAGGTGATCTCCAGCGATGAGAAGATCCATCGACGGGTGCGGGTGATCCAGCGACGGGTGCGGGTGATCTCCAGCGATGAGAAGATCCATACATCCAGAGAGCAGCATCGCCAACCTCTTCTCAGCGCTGGACACAGCCCAGCGAATGACGCGCTGAAGCTGTGACATTACTTATATAGGGGAGGCAGGCCCACCCGTCACGTGACCCTCTGACGCACCCTCTGCTACGTCACTGGGGAAGCCCAGGAAGAGGGAAGACTGGGCTTACCCAGTGACGTAGCAGAGGGTGTAATCACCCACACCCGTCGCTGGATCTTCTCATCGCTGGAGATCACCCGCACCTGTCGCTGGATCAGGACAACGTTGGAGCAGGAACCTGGGAACGAGTGGATTATTACCGCTGGAGTTTTTTTATTTATTTTTTTATTAATAAAGGACTTTATTCTATGGTGTGTGTGTGTTTTTTTTTACAAGAATTTACACTTCCTTTGTGAAATGGTAGGGGTACAGTGTACCCCATTACCATTTCACACAGGGGGGGGGGGTCAGGATCTGGGGGTCCCCTTTGTTAAAGGGGTCTTTCAGATTCTGATAAGCTTCCCGCCCGCATACCCCCACAACCACTGGGCAAGGGTTGTGGGGATGAGACCCTTGTCCCCATCAACATGCGTACAAGGTGCTTTGGGGGGCACCCCAAAGCACCCTCCCAATGTTGAGGGCATGTCGCCTGGTGCGGTTCAGGAGAGGGGGGGCGCACTCTGTCCCCCCCTCTTTTCTGAGGCCGGCCAGGTCAACGTGCTCGGATAAGGGGTCTGGTGTGGATTTTAGGGGGAACACCACGCAATTTTTTTTTTTAATTTGGGGTGGAGTTCCCCTTAAAATCCACACCAGACCTGAAGGGTTTGGTTATGGATATTTAGGGGGAACCGCATGTCATTTTTTTTAAATTGACGGCGGGGTTCCCCTTAATATCCATACCAGACTTAAAGGGTCTGGTTATTGAATTTGCGGGGACCTCCGCGCATTTTTTTTTCTAAAAGTCCGTGTCCCATTGACTACAATAGGGTTCGAAGTTCGGGTTCGGGTTCCCGAACCCAAACTTTTTTTTAAAAGTTCGGGTTCGGACCCGAACCCGAACATCCAGGTGTCTGCTCAACTCTACTAGTAAAAAAAAATATTAATAAAAATGCCAAAAAACGACCTCCTATTTTGTAAACGCTAGAACTTTTGCGCAAACCAATCAATAAACGCTTATTTCGAGATTTTTTTTACGAAAAATATGTAGAAGAATACGTATCGGCCTAAACTGAGGAAAAAAATTATTTTATATATATTTTTGGGGGATATTTATTATGGTAAAAAGTAAAAAATAATATTTTTTTTCAAAATTGTCGCTCTATTTTTGTTTATAGCGCAAAAATTTAAAACCACAGAGGTGATCAAATACCACCAAAAGAAAGCTCTATTTGTGGGAAAAAAAAGGACGCCAATTTTGTTTGGGAGCCACGTCGCACGACCGTGCAATTGTCAGTTAAAGCTACGCAGTGCCGAATCGCAAAAAGTGCTCTGGTCTTTGACCAGCAATATGGTCCGGGGCTTAAGTGGTTAAATCTTAGTTGTCTATAAAAACGATAAAGATCTTTCTTTAAGACAAAGTCATTCATTTTATATTTAGGACAAAAGCCTAACCCTTTATTCAGCACACATAAATCAGTCTTGGTTAAAGAAATTGAAGATATATTATGTACAATATTATCGTTCACCGTCTGACGAATCTGACGTCTTGTAGTCACTCCTCTCGCTACGCTTCTTCTTTGATCTCCTGCCTCCCCTTCTGGTCCGGAATCGGTTGTTGCTGTGGGTAAAAAAGTAGTAGATACAGTGGTTGATGACCCAGTAGATGCAATAGATGAAGGGTTGAATGAGTTGTTGAACTGTTTTCTTTGACCTTTTTTAAATGTCTTATGCCGCATACACACGGTCGTTTTTTGTGATGAAATAAAACAAAGTTTTTAAAAATGTCATTTAAAATGATCGTGTGTGGGCTTCACATCATTTTTTGTCTTAAAAAAAAACGACCAAAAAAAATTCGAACATGTTTCAATTTTTTATGTCGTTTTTTAAAATGTTGTTTTTTTGTGTCATAAAAAATGATCGTGTGTGGGCTAAAACTACGTTTTAAACCCGCGCATGCTCAGAATCAAGTTATGAGACGGGAGCTTGAATGGAACAGAGTGCCGTCGTACGTGTTGTACGTAACGCTTTGCTAGAGCATTTTCAGAAAACAATGGTGTGTGGGCAACGTCGTTTTTTACGATGAAGTTAGAAAAACATAGGGCCAGATTCACAAAGCACTTACGCCGGCGTACCTAGAGATGCGCGGCGTAATTGTAAATATGCGCCGTGCGTATCTATGCGCCGTATCCCCAAAATGAGATACGCCTGAAAACCAGCTTTTTCCGACCGACGTAAAACGATTACACCAGCGCATCGTGTGGTGCAAAAATACGCTAGACGCACCATTGTTTTGCTAGTCAAATATGCAAATGAGGGAGATACGGCGATCCACAACAGTACGTTTGTGCGGTGCAGGCTACGCCCTGTGCGCATCAGCTATATGTCCGGTCTAAAGTTGTGCAGGTCAGCTAAAGCAACACCGTTAGGGACGAGCTGAGCACACACACTTGCAGGACAACAATCTGTATGCCAACATGCCAGGGGCATCCATGATCATAGCTATACTAGTGACTTTAGAGGCGCGCAGAAGGAGGAGGGAACAGAGGAGGAGGAGGGCACGGGAGAGAATATTCCGCACACGCATAGACGTCTTTGGCATGGCTGCTTCTGAGGCGTTTTGCATCTTCAGATTCAGCCCTGAAGCCATCGTGGAATTAACCACAACCCTGAAAGATGACATCACCAGCCCAACACACCGCTCACATGCAGTGGAGCCACTGGTCAAGGTAATGGCAACACTGTATTTCCTTGCCACTGGCTCTTTTCAGCGCACAAGTGGAGCTGTGGCTGGGATGTCACAATCCTCCATTAGCAGATGTGTGCACCAGGTTGTCCCCGCAATCCTCAGACGCATGGCCAACCAAATCATCAAACCCACCCAGGAGGACCTGCGGCTGAAGACAATGCGTGATTTCTACAGAATTGCCAGATTCCCACGCACTGTGGGGCCATTGATTGCACACATGTGGCACTACAGCCCCCCGTGAGACAGAGAACATATACCGCAATCGGAAGCATTGGCATTCTATCAACGTACAGGTGATAGCCGATGCCCAATACCTCATATGGCATGTCCGTGCCAAACACCCAGGATCCAGCCATGACAGCTACATATACCATCAAAGCAACATCCCAAGAGAATTTGAACAGAACGTGTATGGGGACAGCTGGCTGGTTGGTGAGTGACATGGGTGTCAGGCATGACTGTCCCCCCCTGATGCAGGCATCACGAGGGGCACATGCACGACTAACATCCTCCTGTCTTTTCCCTTCCAGGTGACTCTGCATATGCACTTGGACCCCATCTCATGACTCTATTCCGGAACCCCCAAACCCCAGGAGAGGAAAGATACAATGAAGCACACGCACGTCCCCGTGGAGTGGTGGAACGCACCTTTGGCCTCCTGAAGTTGCTGCACAACTTCGCCATGAGAAGGGGCCTGGAGATTGAGCTACGTGATGACCTGACCCCCGAACCACACAATCCCCCCGTGCCCGAGGGTACCCCGTCTTCTGAGGGAAGAGCAGCCAGGAGACGCCTCGCAGAAGGCATCTTTGCACGTTAAACCCACACATTAATCATGGCACAATGAGAATGCATGCATGCACACCACTGTGGTCCCTAGCACACACACCCCACATCCTCATCTAATTGGATTAGACTAAAGTACACCGCGCGGTACTAGGGAGCAGCAACGCCCCACCAAGGCTCCAATTATGTCACTGTACATTCATACACCATTCACATGGACCTGGGATCACTTCTCCCTGGTCCTGGGGAACCCTTCTCCACCACAAATGAGGGTGACACCCCTTTTCAGACAGGAATGTCACCCCCACATTCATACATCATTCACAAACATAAAACAAATAATCACAGTAAAAACAAAAATAAAATAAAAAAACACTGAAAACAAAAGTACACCACAAATCAACAACGTTGGCGTGACCCACACCTGGGCCAGCCACGGCCACGGCCCCGGGCCCCTCAGGGGAGACTCATGGGGGGGAATCAGGGGAAGGAGGAGCCTCCCCTGGTCTCTGCCCACCTGCTGGCCTGCCCTCCAAGGCCACGGCTATCCTGGTGAGGCCAACATTCAGGGCTGCCGTATTGGCCTGGACAGCCTGGGTCAGGGCATTCACCTCCTGACCCACGCCTGCTGTGGCAGTCTGCAGGTCGTTAAAGCAGTTTATGAATGCCAGGGAGTTGCAGCTCACGTCATTCACTGAGTCCTTTATGGAGGCCAGGCTCTCCTCCATCTGGGCCAAAGTCTGGGTGACCTGACCCAGATGGCGGGTCTGACGGGCCTGGTCCCTCCTAAGATTAGCAGGCAGAAAGTCTGCCACCCGCTGGTCTTGTGTGTGGCCTTCCTGCCTGAAGATGAGGCTTGTGGCATGGGAGAAGGGGAGCCCCCTGGGGGGGAGCCCTGTTGGGGGAGGAGTGGGAGGGGCTACCCCTGATGGAGGCCTGACTGCTGCCAGCCACAGGGGGAGCCTCATCCAAAAGGCAAAGTATCTCACTGGCAATGGTGACCTCCTCCTCAACCTCCTCCTGCTCAACCTCCTCCCCCTCATCCTCCTCATGAGGTAAGCTGTGGCCACTCCCCTCCCCTGAGGACTCCTGACTTTCCTGGGGGTCTTCAGCAGCCTGATGTCTGGGGGATGGTGCAGACTGGCCAGATGGCTCTGCACCCTCCTGGCCATCTGTGGATGACACAAAACATACACAGGTTGGAGGATCCACACACTTGTCACATATTCCCTCCCCCCCCCACACATGCTACTCGCCAGATAGGGGAAAAAAATATACCTGTCCTCACGGCCTCCTCGGAGTCAAAGCCAGGCAGGCCCACCACTTGCTGCCTGTTGAAGCACCGGGCCACTGCACGCTCCTCAGCAGTCAGCCTGATGTGCAAGGTGGTCCCCCTCCAGTGCCCCTGGAATGTGCTGTTAGCTTGGCCAGCTTCTCACGGACCACGCACCTCAGATCGTTGATCTTTTTGCTGATCCCACTGACGGTCCTCGTCTCCCCCCCAAAACATTGATATCATCAACAATGTCCTGCAGGAACTGCTTCTTCTTGGCCGGGGTGATGTCCCGGCTCTCAGGGCCATGCAAAAATCGCCCATGTAGGGTAATGGCCCTGGCAAGAATCTCCTTCTCACGGACAGAGAAGTTTAGCTTCCTCTTCTTTGGTGCCATCTCAGCAACAAACACTCAGCACAAACAGACACAACAACAGACAGCAAAAAACAGACACCAAAAACAGACAGCACAAACAGACAGCTAATACAGACACCAAAAAACACACAGCAAAAACACACACAAAAAACACACAGCAAAAACAGACAGCTAATACAATCTCCTATAACACTCTCCAATAAAACTTTCCTCTAACACTCCTACACAAACCAACAAACACCAACAGACAACAGAACAAAAGCACCTTGCTTCAGGAAGGGAAACACATGGATGTACTTTTGCAAAGGAAGGGCGTATGTCTGGGCCTATTTATGCACAGGGCGTATCTCACTAAGTACGCCGGGCCTAGTTCCTATCTCACTGATTGCGCCGGGCCGAGTTCTGAGCATGCGCAGTGTGGTGCAGAATCATGCGCACATGCGCAGTCCGGCCGGCCCTTCATTTGCATGGGGTCACGGCTCATTTCAATGGAGCATGCCCACTTCCTTCCCACTTTCAATTACCCCGCCTTACGCCTCGGAATTTACGTTACGCTGGCGCAAATTTGGGTGCAAATACTCTGTGGATACGGTACTTGCGTCTCGAAATTGAGCCGGCGTAACGTAACAGAGATGCGCTACGCCGGTCTATATATGCGCCACTCTACGTGAATCTGGCCCATAGTTTTTTTTCATGCTGAAAAACGTTGTTTTATTTCATCACAAAAAACGACCGTGTGTACGCGGCATAAGTGCGGTAAAAATTAGGATCAGCCCAATTATACACACGATCATTGTTATAGTCCTCACGATCACGTTCCAATTTTGTTCTTTTGCGTAGTTCAATATTTTTACGAAATCCATCCAATTTTTCATCATTGTTTTTTTTTAAAATCCGATAGTTCATCTTGAGTGGAACATTGTTCTAATAGTTTTTCTATTTCCACAATTTCTTGTTGCACAGAAATTCGTTCTTGTTGTAAAAATAGTACTGTTAGGCCGGGTACTAACGACCAAACATGTTCGCTGGAAAGTGTCCGACGGGCAGTTTCCGGCGTACAAGGCTGTTTTGTCTTTTGGCCCGCTGGCTTGTACAGCGGACCATATGTCCAGCGGACCATATTTCCCGGAGGACCAGAACGTGTGCACGTAAACCACGTTTGACGTCACTATAAAGGGAAAGGCCAAAGTCAATGGCGACGCCCTCTGTTCCGCTTTTGCTAGTTACGGCTTTGCTCGTGTTAGTGAAGGTTTGGTTAGAGCTGATTCTCGCTTCTCGGTCTCCGTGCTTTAGCAGGTCGTATTTTCTGGTTCAGTGCGTGTGCTTGTGGGTACGTAGTTGGCATTCGGGTACAGGCGTGCAGTTCGTTCTGCTTTGCAGTTTAGTACTGTGCGCTCGTATCTGTGTGTCGTGCGTTCTTTGCAGGTACCGCTGGATTCGATTGTGCTTTCTGTTGGAGTGTGTTCTTGACTGACCAGCCGGCCGGTTTGAAGCCATGATGGAGCAGCAGCGTAAATTTTTGCGAATTGGTGCTGTTTATGGGATGGCTGCTGAATATGTTCATCATTCCAGTACTTTGGCCAGGAACAGGGGGAGGAGGCGTTCCTGGACCAAGAATTGGTTGCGCCAGCATGACCAGTTCTCACATATGCCTCTGCTTAGGGAAATCCAGGAGAATAATCCTAATGACTATAGGAACTTTCTCCGCATGACGGACCCCGTATTCAACAGTCTGCTGGATCTTTTGTCCCCCTATATCACGAGGCAGGACACTGTGATGCGCCAAGCCATCACGGCCGAGCAAAGGCTTATTGCCACGTTGCGGTACCTGGCGACTGGGAGGAGCCTGCAGGACCTCAAGTTCTCGACAGGCATCTCTCCGCAGGCGCTTGGGGTCATCATACCGGACACGTGTGCTGCCATCATCAAAGTTCTGCAGGAGGAGTATATTAAGGTAAGTTTCCTCATTTTAACCTCACAATGTGTCTTTAATAATGTGGGCAACTAACTTTTTATTTTATTTCCCAGATATGCTGTGTGTTTAACTAATGTTCCCTTTTCTCCCTATGCATGTTGATATCAGCTTTACATGTTCTTTTTATTTTGGCCTACCTGCATATTTGTACCTTACCCAATATTAACCTGTCCAGCATGCTATCCTAGGGCCAACCCCCACCTTGTCTCTTTTAATTTCATATTTTTGATTTTTAAACAGTTTAAACCCCCCCCCCCCCCCCCCCCCTTAAAAGTGTTTTTGTCCCCATCAGAGGGCTGTGGAGTCTCTTCTTAATTAAGTGGGCCTATCTATTTGTGCCCCGAAATACTCCCTGCACAATTAGAAAATGCTATTTGCAAACTGTGAAGTTGCACAAGGATGCTTGTAGGATTATGTTTGCAATGTTTATGTGCCAAAGTACTAAATCTCTTTTTTTGTTTGTCCCCACAGCTACCCTCCACACCACAGGAATGGCAGTCTGTGGCTTCCCAATTTGCCCAGCGGTGTGATTTTCCTAACTGCGGTGGAGCAATAGATGGGAAACACGTCCGCATAGTGCCCCCACCCCACTCGGGGTCCTACTATTATAACTACAAGGGTTATCATAGTATTGTGTTGATGGCGGTGGTGTCGGCACAGTATGAGTTTCTATATGTGGACGTGGGGAAGAACAGCCGGCTGTCAGATGGGGGAGTATTCGCACGGACAGAATTCTACAGTCGTCTCCAAGCTGGTGGTCTGGCATTGCCACCAGATGAAGAAAATGTTGAAGGACTTCCGTTTGTGTTTCTAGCGGACGAAGCTTTCGGGCTTGGACCTAACCTCATGCGGCCTTTTCCCCAGAGGACCCTCACCTTAGAGAGGAGGGTGTTTAATTTTCGGTTGGCCAGGGCTCGGAGGGTAGTCGAGAATGCCTTTGGGATCCTCACCAACCGGTTCCGCCTGTTCCTGACAGCGATACACTTGGCGGAATATAAATTGAACACCGTTGTATTTGCCTGCTGCATTTTGCACAATTTTCTACGCAGGCACTCCCAGTCGTACCTACCCCCCATGGGCTCTGAGGCAGGACTACCCTCAGATAACATTCCTGGGCTGGACACTGGTCGCGCTGGCTTGGCCCCCCTATCTGCTCGTGAGGTACGCAACAAATATGTTGAGTACTTCATGGGTGGGGGGGGCCATTGCTATGCCAGATCATATTTCTTTCTAATTCCGCCCCCTAAAGAAAGAAATATTCACAGAACTAATAAATAATTAGACCATTGGACTTTATACAGTTGTTTGTCATTAATGCTTTTTCTCTTTTTTTCTGTCTTCCTGGTTCTCAAACTGTCACATTTCTTTTTTTATTTTATTCCTTACTCCAAAAAAATGATGCATTTTTGGAGTCCAACATTTTTTAGGAATTTAGTGGTGAAAATATTTTTATTATTATATATGTTTTAGATTTTTTTTATATTTTTTACAGTGATTAGCAAGAATACTGATAGAAACACAATGTCAGATTTTTTTTTAGCAAATCTACATAATAATTTGCTGGCTTGTCTCTCTCTATACATTTTTTTGTATTTAAAAACATTTTTCTAAAATTTTAAATTTTTTGGGTGGTGTTTTTCTCCAAAATTATGTTTTTGTATGATTTTTTATTTTTTATTTTTTTTTTGTTTTCACCCAACAAAAATCTGAGATTTATCTTTTAGAAAAATATATCTATTTACATATATTTTTTGGGGTCCTTATTTTTATTATTTTCTCTTAATAAATCTTTTTTTTTCTTACATTTATTTCCCTTTTTTGGGTTTTGTTGATTTGTTGTTAGTTTTGGGATCTGAAACTGTAAACATTTACAACCAAAACAAGATCACCACCAAAAAGAATTATCTTTTCAAAACAGCAGTCAGTCATGGATGGTGTGCTTTCACACTGGAACACGCCAAAATTTCAAGATGCACACATTCAGTGTGAATTCGCCAAATGTTAAACAGACAAATGGCCACATGTGCTATCTGACATCATGGGTGATCAATGTCTGTGTTTTGTGGGAGCAAACCCTTCTTCCTCTCAACTACTTGAGGATCGAGGAGGGGTTTGTACCCACAAAGCACAGACAATAGATATTCTGTGATGGCAGATAGCACATGTTGGCACACTGTGTGTGCATCTTGAAATTTTGGCGTATTGTTAAGTACAAAAATTAAAAATGGTTGGGGGGGGGCGGGGGATGGGTGGGGGGTGTTTCAGTCTTTGACACGGCCCATCATGTCAATGATATTTTTGAAATTCTGTTCGATGACTATCATCCTTTGGCGCATGTTGTCCATTTCCGTGCTGCACTCCAAAATGACATTTCGAACATTCTGCTCCATGACGACCATCCTTTCCCGCATATTGTCCATTTCCATGCTGCACTCCATTACCTGCTGTACTATTATTGAAGCACTTGCATGTGAAAAATGTGCTACACCATCTTCATCCCCTAAAAAGAAACACATTGGCATTCAAAATATGTAAAGAGTTTCCGGCCTATCTGCATATCTTTGGCCCTATTAAAGTTGGGGTGACACTGACCTGATGGCCTGCTAATTTCCACATCCACAATTTCGCCATCTTCTATCACTCCTCCTTCTTCCACCACCTCAGCCTCATCCTCCACGACTCCTCCTTCTTCCACCACCTCCCCCTCATCTTCCACGACTCCTCCATCTTCTTCAAGAACTCCTTCTTTATCAATCAATACCCCTTCAAAATCACTCAATTCTGCTTCGTCCAGTTCCGCCTCATCTTCCCTGAATTCTAACTCCAAATTTAAGTCTTCCTCCTCTCTTCCTTCCTCCTCTCTTACTTCCACATCCTCCTCTCTTACTTCCACATCCTCCTCTCTTACTTCCACATCCTCCTCTCTTACTTCCACATCCTCCTCCTCCTCCACATGCGGAGGTGTGTGATTTTGGGGGTGTCTGGCCCTCTCTGCCTCCTCCAATTGCTGGCGTCTTCTTTCCCCTATAAGAAATAAGAAAAAACAAAAGGTATACTCATCAGCACACAGATATTGTAGAGCAGAAATCGCACACATTGCTTAGACGAGACATTTTTTAGGATTTTTGTTAGTTTCTTCTTTCAGCAATCCTACATTTTTTGCGGAGTGCTAGGCCAAGCTCTGATCCTGCCCCTTTTTTGCTAAGAAGTGACACACATGGATGTCCCCCCAAAACATTAATTCTCGGAGACCCTACATCAAAATCCCCTTTGATTGTTGAGACACAGGTGCTTTGCATTTCCAGATGTGAAAACATCTGCTTTATTAGCACTGTTGAGAATGAATCTTGTTTGGCTGTCACATTCACTCAATTTAATTTCTGTGATTTAGCTTTTCAACAATGTTTGCAAACAAAGTTTGGGGCCAGTCAGCCATGTCCAGGTGTGTTGTTCCTGGACTAACCTCGCATTTCTGCGAAACAATGTCATATTACGCGTGTTTACTATTTCACGAAATTTGGTAAAGGTTGTTATTTTACATAAACACAATACAGTATCTACACGTGTTCAAAAGTACAAGCAGGCCAAGGAGGCAGATGTCAAAAACTACATGTCAACACATTCTTGCAGACATTCCCCCCCCCTTAAATAATATGGACTTACTTTTCCGCAGAATTTTGAGAATCTTCTTCATGTGATGTGGCTCCCTCAATTTCAAGTCGGACCAACGCTTCCTGAGTTGCTCCTTGGACCTGGTGATACCAAACATCTTCCTCATTCTCCTCGCCACCTTGTCCATAATGTGTGACTTTCTGCGGTTAGGTGTTTTGTAGGGCCCAAATTCACCATCATAGTCCTTCCTCCGCATGATGTAAACTAACTCCACCATTTCGTCGAAAGCCATATTAGTGGCTTTATATCTTTTTGGCCTGGATCGGGACGGTCCTGCCTCTGTCCCTTCACTTGCGCCATGAGAGCTCCGTGCCCGCTCGTGTGACATCGCCATCTTTCCTTCCCACAGAGATTAGTGGCATGGAAACGAGGAAATGTCCCGTCATGGGCGGAGATGAGGGCGGGGATTCATGCATATGCGGAGTGTCGAGAATGCAAACAACGTGTTGACGTAGGTTACGCGGAAAATATTCGCGCGATTCCAGAACATACACAGTTAACGCCATATTTCCGTTTCCAATTGATTAGGGGCATGGCAAAGGTGACGAGGGCGGCGTTTCATACATACGCGGAGTGTATAAAAGGCGCACGACGTGATTACGTAGGTTACGCGGTCATTAATCGAGCGTGACAAACGACCAATTTCAGAGAGGAAGGTAAGAAATTTAAACATGGGATCAGCAGCGGGCTAGAAAATGGAGAGCCATGGGATGGGGGTTTGGTCTGTTGGTTGCACAGTTTTATTAAGCTATTATGTCTCTTGGATCCCAGAATGTGATTTTAGTAGCCAAATGCTTTTGTAGACAAAATATAGATGTGAAAAATGCTCTACCTCATTCCAATTTATGTAGGGTGTATTCAGATCAGGCCAAGTATTGTTCTGTGTTGGTTGGACAGAGGACATTAGGAAGTGACTTTCATGTAATCAATGCTGAGGGGCAGGATATCTACACATGAAATAGTGCCTTGATGAATGCTCTCATTTGTAAGAATTGGGTATGGTTCTAGATTACACTTATTTACTGCAATGGAACCAAAGGGGCGGCATGTATAAAAACAATGTTAGCTACAGCCAATGGGGCAGAGCTGGCCAGCATTTTGTAAACAAGAGACACTGTGTTTGTATTTCTATATAGGTCCTACATTTTGTGCCACATATTCTATCAATGTAAACGCTGAGCCTTTTTTTATTGGTGTTTTTGGTTTCTTTTTGTTTTGGGAATCTAGACTAAAATTAGGCTCCAGAAATATTTGCAATGGATCTACTGCAGACCCAAGAGATTATCCAGCACTTGCCGGATAAATTCAGAGAAATGCCCATCCTGTGGGATTCCAAGCAGCCCACTTACCACAACAAGGACCTACGAGCGGCAGCACTTGAGCAGCTAGCAGCATACATGAGAACATGGGTGCCAGAATGCAGTGCCAACATGGTGAAGGATAAACTTGCCAACCTCAGGGGCACATATAGGAGAGCGTACAAAGCTCACCAAAAGCAGCTAAGATCTGGAGCAGCAGCAAGACCACCAAAGCAACCCAAGCTATGGTATTTTAACCAGATGTCGTTTTTGCGGGATCAACTGGAGGGCAGGCCATCAATGTCAAGTCTGCCTCCCAGCCTTCCCTCCACGCTACCTTCCAGCGGGACTTCCCCAGATCACCACAGCCCTGCAGAGTTGGATGAAGATGGCCTGGCTGACAGAGAGGCAGATCTGCGCCTCTACGATGATGAGGTATAGTAGTTTCCTAAATATTTCTGGACTAATATTAATTATTGTTGGATTATTGACTTGATATTGTAAAATAAAAGACAAGCTGGGAAAAATAATTCTAAAGTCGTGGGCAAAGAAATAGGTGTCAGGGATGACAACTGCAGGGGTCAGAGGGTGAGTCTGTTGAAGTTTAAATTAGCCCCAAAAAAGGACATCCAAGCATGAAAATGTGAGTGATTATATTTTTTAAGATATTACAACATGTCCCTTTTTTTTACACAGGAAGAAGAGACCAGCCAGGAGGTGGCAGATCCTCTCCTCACTGTCAGCCAGGCCGAAGGGGTCAGTGGCAGCCAGGAGGAGGCCGGGCCCTGTGGCGTTCAGCAGCTCCCCAGGACAACCACCACCAGCCAGGCTCCTCCCCTCCAGATTAGGCCACCAGGCCGAAAGAAGAAATTGGGGCCAGTGGAGGAAGCCAGCCTCAAAATGATTCAGGAGGCGAGTGCCATCATGAGGGCCCCCCTCAACCCCACTGAGGCCTACAGTGCCCCCCTCTTTTCTGTGGCCGGCCAGGTTAACGTGCTCGGATAAGGGTCTGGTGTGGAATTTTGGGGGAACTCCACGCCATTTTTTTTTAAATTTGGGGTGGAGTTCCCCTTAAAATCCACACCAGACCTAAAGGGTCTGGTATGGATATTTGGGGGGAACCCCACATCATTTTTTTTAAATTGACGGCGGGGTTCCCCTTAATATCCATATCAGACCTGAAGGGCCTGTTAATGGAATTTTCATCTCTGTAATTGCCAGAGCCGACAATTCATTAGAGCGGCAAAGCTGGTTTTAAATGCCTTTTTTTCTTTCAGAAATGACACTTTGTGCAGGGACAGTTCTATGTACGGGAAACAAATGCGCTTTTTCACATGCTGACTTTACACCCCCCCTAGGTACAAAATTTAAAGTAATATTACACTTTTATTGTTTCACTTTTAGCATTATTAAATTCACTGCTCCTGAAAAACGGCAGTTTTTAAAACTTTTTTTGCATTGATACATGTTTCTTGGGACAGGACCCAGGTCCCCAAACACTTTTTAGGACAATAACTTGCATATTAGCCTTTAAAATTAACACTTTAGATTTCAAATGTTCGAGTCCCATAGACTTTAACAGGGTTCTAAAGTTTACACGAACATTTGGTGTGTTCGCACGTTCTGATGCGAACCGAACAGGGGGTGTTCGGCTCATCCTTAGTTATAAGGTTTGGTTTATAAGATTACAGTGAAGAGCTACTTATACCTGTACTTGCCTCTATTTACTAAAATTGTTCTTCTATAAAGTATTCTTACTTCTATCCACTAAAAAATGATACCTGTTACACTTGTGGAAATACTGAATAAATATGCTTTATAAATCCTAAATAACTTTGTAGTAGTAACTCCCATTACAGTAATATTGCTTTTAAATATAAATAGAAACCATTGAAAATATCAGAAACCTGCATTCTTAAATATTGTAAGCATGATAGCAATAATGCAGTTTTCATGTATTCTTTAAAACACAATTTTATACCGTAATTGAAAAATCGGACATATGATACTGTTTTCAACGCTTTAAAATATATGATGTAAAAAAGTTAATAAACTATAAGTCATATTTACAACCAATATGGCTAAAATAAGTTTTACATTATATCAGGTTTGATCTCTATATTAAAAAAAAAAAACTGTTTAAAACATCATCCTGTTTCTTCGTTTCCTCCTTTGAGGGATTGCATTCTCTTCCCAGAGGAGACCGTCTGTATACTAGTCTCTAAACAAGATCTCTTTCATCTTGAAACAAAACCCTGAGGTCTTGGTTCATTTGAAAGATAAATTTGTCTGTCACATCTTTTCAAAGATAAGGTGCTTCAGCCCTTTGAGACACAAATAGAAAGGCTTGATATACAGAAAAAGTACTTTATAAACACTAAACCTGAAGTGTTCTATTTCTTTAGTACCTCATTTGAGGAAAATAATAAGAAAACATTACAAGGAGATGGAAATGATGTCAAAATATATTTTATCAAAATGGTGACGTTTACCTATTAATACTTTATGTGAAAATAATTTTCTGCTATTCAAGTTTAAAAATGAAAGAAGTAGATTGGCTGCAGTGAGGAATTCATATGGTGAATAAAGCACACTAGATCACACAGCTTCACATACTAGCAGACATTTCAGAGATTGCGAGTACATTCAATTTGTCATGGTACTGTAGAATAAGTGGATGTGCAGACTTGAAGTTGCAGACCATTGATCTAATTTGAATAGGTCAAGCTATAAGAATAAATGACTATTGTGCCTACAATGTTTCTGTGAGGACTCTGTGGAACATAGGCAAAATAAAATGGAATACATTTTAGAGTTTCATTTTGTATGCATTTTTTATTATTATTATTATTGTGGCCCAGGTAAAAAATCTATATTAATGTAATATTTCAAATGCAGGTGAATACAGTGAGACATATTATTTGCATTAATGGATAGAATGAGTAAACATTAGTGGTTTGCTAACAAGTTTGGTCAGTGCCAGCCTGGCCAACACATTTATAATTCAAGTGCAGAAATTCAACAAAAAAGTTTAAATACCCACTGCTTTTAAATACTTACAATATAGATAAAAATACCTAAAGCCATAGGTAGGCATTTTTGACACTCTCGACAAAGTCTGTATTGTGCCTGAAAGAACAGTATAGAGCACCCAATAACAGGCAAGAACATGTATATTTTATAACCTTCATATCATGCAAATACAGTTGCAATAAAAAGTATGTAAACCCTTTTGGAATGATTTGGATTTCTGCACAAATTGGTCATAAAATGTGATCTGATGTTCATCTAAGTCACAACAATAGACAATCACCGTCTGCTTAAACTAATAACAAAGAAGTAAATGTTACCATGTTTTTATTGAACACACCATGTAAACATTCACAGTGCATGTGGAAAAAGTATGTGAACCCTTGGATTTAATAACTGGTTGAACCTCCTTTAGGAGCAATAACTTCAACCAAACCTTTCCTGTAGTTGCAGACCAGACGTGCACAATGGTCAGGAGTAATTCTTGACCATTCCTCTTTACAGAACTGTTCAGCAATATTCTTGGGATGTCTGGTGTGAATCGCTTTCTTGAGGTCATGCCACAGCATCTCAATCGAGTTGAGGTCAGAACTCTGACTGGGCCACTCCAAAAGGTGTATTTTCTTCTGTTTAAGCCATTCTGTTGATTTACTTCTATGCTTTGGGTCGTTGTCCTGTTGCAACACCCATCTTCTGTTGAGCTTCAGCTGGTGGACAGATGGCCTTAAGTTCTCCTGCAAAATGTCTTGATAAACTTGGGAATTCATTTGTCCTTCGATGATAGCAATCCGTCCAGGCCCTGATGCAGCAAAGCAGCCCCAAACCATGATGAACCATACTTCACAGTTGGGATGAGGTTTTGATGTTGGTGTGCTGTGCCTCTTTTTCTCCACACATAGTGTTGTGTGTTTCTTCCAAACAACTCAACTTTGGTTTCATCTGTCCATAGAATATTTTGCCAGTACTGCTGTGGAACATCCAGGTGCTCTTGTGCAAACTGTAAAAGTGCAGCACAAGTAGTGGCTTCCTCTGTGGTATCCTCCCATGAAATCTATTCTTGTTTAGTGTTTTACGTATCGTAGATTCGCTAACAGGGATGTTAGCATATGCCAGAGACTTTTGTAAGTCTTTAGCTGACACTCTAGGATTCTTCTTCACCTCATTGAGCAGTCTGCGTTGTGCTCTTGCAGTCATCTTTACAGGATGGCCACTCCTAGGGAGAGTAACAGCAGTGCTGAACTTCCTCCACTTATAGACAATTTGTCTTACCGTGGACTGATGAACAGCAAAACTTTTGGAGATAGTTTTATAACCCTTTCCAGCTTTATGCAAGTCAAAAATTCTTAATCGTAGGTCTTCTAAGAGCTCTTTTGTGTGAGGCATCAATCACATCAGGCAATGCTTCTTGTAAAAAGCAAACCCAGAACTGGTGTGTGTTTTTTATATGACAGGACAGCTGTAACCAAAATCTCCAATCTCATCTCATTGATTGGACTCCAGTTGGCTGACACCTCACTCCAATTAGCTATTGGAGATGTCATTAGTCTAGGGGTTCACATACATTTTCCACCTGCACTGTGAATTTTTACATGGTGTGTTCAATAAAAATGGTAATATTTAATTCTTTGTGTGTTATTAGTTTAAGCAGACTGTGATTTTCTATTGTTGTGACTTAGATGAAGAGCAGATCACTTTTTATGACCAATTTGTGCAGAAATCCATATCATTCAAAAAGGATTCACATACTTTTTATTGCAACCGTAAATGCTGTATCCTTGCACTCACAGATAGCTTCAGTTTTTTACACTGCAAATGTATGTGTGTCTTCTCATTACATACTATGGGAATATATCCACACTTTCATGTGTCCATACAGACCCTTCTAGGCTTTTCCTACCTTTACAGTACATACAGTCCAACAAAGAAAACATGCTCTACCGCAAATTACCTGAAAACTAGAAACCTGTGCTCTGGCCCATATGCCTTTAAACTGTAACAATAATACTTTGATACAATGCCAGTTTTTCAAAGATCCTATACAAGAATCAAGCTGAGGACATCACCAATCAGCAGACAGATCACAGCAATTATGTTAGAGCTGTTAGAGCTATCAGATCAATATGCATTGGATGGTGGGTAAGCATATGTGTGTAATATATTAATATGAATGTATAGAAATACAAATTTAGAGCATGAAACAAGTACATAGCCCAGATTTACAGCATGTTTGGGGCAATCAGACTTCAATTAAGGTCGGTGCAGGCAAAATAAGCTACAAAGTTCAACCTTAGCAGTAGAAGCTTTGTGCCTACAAGGTAAAAACACTATTGAAGTGACCATGATAATGGTCTAAAATTGCCCATAATTCCTGACCCTGTGAAGAAGAAAGCAAATACTTAGTGTACCTCTTGCAAAATTAGCATCAATTTAATTTCAACTATATTATTGCAAATATAAAATCGAGGTCACAAAAATTACTCTACTCATCCCTAACCAAGAGTTTGTGGCAAAATAAGGTAGATTCTTTTTAGTCTGGACTACATAGTTCAAGAATAAGGATTTGCTAAATCTCCTTTGCCTTTTGCCTCCATTTTTTTTATCTTTGATTGGAAATATTTGTGCCTTACTGTAACTAGAAGTCACCTTTTAAAGGATCTTGTCTTTCTCTGTATGCACTACAACATCCCAGACTCTTTTCAGCATTAAGAGTTTTGCCATGGTTTGTTGTCCCATCTAGGCAAGAGACACATGCCAATAGAGATGTGCATATAAGATCTCTTCCACTGCAAGAGACATGCATTACACATTTTTTTTAAGAGACTGAAAGGTTTTTATTTAAATAATACCTGCACACTTCCTCTGATTTCCTGTAAAGCACACTATGATCTGGAAACAATTAGTAAGCAGTTTTCTTTGTTGCTGACTTTGACCTGTGCTTAGCCTGTGCTTTATCCGTATGCATCTTAATATGGGTCCTTCACTACAGGTGCACCCCACATCAGTAGTCTTTATCTTCTTGGCTTTGTGTGTGCATGTCTCAAAAATATCACCCATTATACCGTCTCTCACAATGTTATTTGATATAAAGATACAATCACTAGCTAGGACAGGCTAGGTGTTAAAGACGAACTCCCATCCTAGAAAAAAATCTCTTAATAAAATGTATCTGTATCTAGATACAGTATATTACAAATGTATTCATGAAGCCTTGTGATGTTACTTATAATTCCAGCTTAAAGCTGAGTTCCATCTTTCTTTTTACCAGAACTGAAAGGAATGACCAATCTCAGCATGGCTTATACCATGTTGCTCTGTTGTCTGCAGATTCCCTGATATTCTGGATTTTGTATCATGTGACACGCTGTATATCCTGCTGATAGATTCGGTTCCTTCCACAGCCACTTCCTTCAGCAGCTAGAGTCTGTAACACCCTCCTTTGTAGTCTTTCAGAATGTTCAAATGATTTAACTTCCTTCACAGCTTTGGTGGTGGGTGGGATTTAATACATCCTAATTGGCATAAAATCCTACCCAGTCACACCCACAAGAAGAGTCTAAACCTTCCAAGTACTGCCTCACAGATCACAGTATTATTCAAAAAGGAAAACCCTTCATACACACACACACATACACAGACTGTTCTGAAATCTAGATGTGAATGGGAATGATACATTAAGAGGTATCACACAAAGGCCTAGAAACATCCACAGTAATCGTAAGACCTACCCACATCAACTGCCAGAACTGGTACAAGTGACTCCCATAGCCCACCCTAAAGCTACAGAGGCTCAAAGGACCATGGGACATGTAATATCTGGACTTGAAAAGGAAGGAAACAGGAAATCAGAGAGCTTTGAAATTCAGCCAGGAGGAGGAGTAACATCACAGATGCATAAACCTGCTGTATACAGCTAAAGGAGGTACATTACACACACACTGCACGATGCGCAATGCATCTGTTTTGAGCAGGAAAAGCTGGAGTTCTTCTATATCTCTTGTTTATGATTGCGTTATTATTCACCTTTTCCCTGTAGATGTGCTCTACAAATTGTTGAAAATAAGCAGAATAAAACAAGCATTAGAAAATAAATTATTTATTATTGTCCACCAAGTTTCATACCAACAGCTGTTGCCAAACCAACTCATTAGTCATGCTTTGAGTTAAACCTACAACCAATGTAAACATTAAATGACCCCATGAATTACAGCATCAGTACTACATTGCAATTAAGGCTCAGCATTATAAACAAAAGATTTCTAAAGAATAACACTTTTCATTTTAATACCTATTACATGCTTACAAAATCGAGGAAGGTGAATGGCTGTGACACCTTATTATCACTTTGTGAAAACGGACAGGATTAAGGAATAGTCTTGTTGTCTTACTGGATGATTAGTTCAGCTATCCTTTATGAACTCCTGATTAGTAACTTAACAAGCACCACCCCCACCTCTGATGCCCCGTACACACAATCGGTTTTTCCGTCGGAAAAAAAAAAACAATGGTTTTCCAGACGGAATTGCTCTCAAGCCTGCCTTGCATACACATGGTCACACAAAAGTTATCTGAACTTTCAATTGTTAAGAACGTGGTGACGTACAACACTTTGACTAGGCAAGGTTTTCCCGCTAGGATTTTTCCTGATGGGGAAAAAGAGAGTTTTCCTGATGGAGCATTCCTGGCTTTTTCTGACGGGAAACCGGTCATTTGTACGGGGCATGACAGTATAAAAATAAGCATCTTTATGGGGAGAGCACATTTGCTGGGGTGCACATTTGCTGCTGGGGTTCTTTTTTATAAAATGGGGGTATTTATTTAAGTGGGAGCACTTCCAATTTTGCACTTCAGCGAATGCACAAAGTGAAAGTATACAGGAAAATACTTTGAACACCACACACCAGGCAGGTGGCCTTGTTTACTAATTTCCTTCAATATATTTTTATTGAAAATATTTAAACACGGATTTACAATCAACTACACAAAAGTAAACAGTGTATTCAAAGTCACAATGGTACAATTGACTATTGTTGGATCATGCACAATATCATGGCAGTACCAAATAACAAGACATAGTTTAGAATATAGTTTGACAGCTACTTATAGTGATCCTCCCTCCTCCTGGTGCCCTTAGGGGAACACGCTGCACTCCGAAGATTGGGGACTCACCATTTATGTCTGTATCTGTAAGATGTTATAGCATTGTGATCCAGGTGAAATCTAACAAGTAATTCAGAATTATCTTGTTTTTATTTGTTCGCAGTAGATTATAGACTTGGAGGCAACTTTAAACATGTATTAGTGAACTAAGGATAAGAAAGAAAGAAAGAAAGAAAGAAAGAAAGAAAGAAAGAAAGAAAGAAAGAAAGAAAGAAAGAAAGAAAGAAAGAAAGAAAGAAAGAAAGAAAGAAAGAAAGAAAGAAGGGATTGGATGTGACACCTGGTAGTACATTGTGGTCCTAAGATGGACGTTATGATATATTTTGGTTATGTTAATACCAGTCTGTCCAAGGTTTCCAGATCTGGCTTCTGGAGGTATAACTGTTTTGAGAGGCAGCAAACAATTTCGTAGGTGATATGTAGATTAGTGGTTCTAATTACACCCGTGGGGTTTGGAAGCTTGGGTCTCTTCCAACACCTCGTCAGTTCTAAGCGTGCACTTAGGAGAATATGGAACACAACATGCCTATAGGAATAAGGGATAGTCTCTATTCCTAAGGATAAGCTAGCCATGCTGTGGTTGCCAGGCTTTGGGGAATTTGTTATGTGTCCTATGAGATTAAAAATCTCCGACCAGAAAGTTTGCAGAAGTGGACAGGTTCCAAATATATGTATCATGGAGCACCTTTGACCACATTGTCTCCAGCAAAGTGGGGATATTTTTGGGATTAAAACCTGCTAATCTTGTAGGAGTAAAGTACCATCTCAGGAGATTTTTTGTTATAGTTCCCACAAGTTAACAATCTTAGTAGCTTTATAAATAGATGCAATGGCATACTTTCACTGGTCAGGTTATAGGATAATTTTTTATAGTATATTTTTAAGTCTATTTCCCAAGTTCTCATGGAAGGGATCTTGGTAAATATAGTTTTTTGGTGGAGAAAGTTGTAGAACAGGGATATACCCTATGGAAGTGTTAGGGTTGGAGAAGTATAGAAACATCTGCCAGAAAATGGCAGTGGACGTCTCAGTAAAGGAATTTAGTAGATGTAGTCCTTGGATTCTAGCCCATATTCAAGCTGGAGCAATCAAAATGTTTTAATTGCAGGGCCTATTTGAATATCTGCAATGGTCATAATACCCTTGGAACCCCAATGTTTAATGTTTAGGTTTGGGATCAGCAGTTGGAAGTTAGTAATAGGAAGATGAAGACATTTGGAATTTGTATCCCCTAAAGAGTTATTTAAAAGTAGCTTCCAAGCCTGAAGAGAAGCTCTCAAAAAAAGGCAATAAGTTTGATGGGAAATGGGACATGAATCTGCTAGACAACAATAAGTCGTACAATTTGAGATTGGGACATTGGGTAGACTCTAGTTCCTGCCATCTTGAGGTACAATTATGTGGGAACCATTGTTTTAGTTGCGCTGGAATTGCTGCCGAATGGTAGTCCTTGAGAAGTATATGTCCAACTCCCCTGCTATCCTAGACTTAATTAGCCTTTGGAAGGCACATCTAGCTTTTCTGCCATGCCAGAGGAATCTACTTATCATTGACTGTGCTGTGTTGAAGAAGCTCTCTGGAACCGGGATAGGGAGGGTCCTGAATAAATAGATGACTTGAGGTAGCAACATCATTTGAAAGGCCGCCAGGTGGCCAGAACAGGTAATTTATGACCTACTTAGATCTTGGAGTTTAGGGGCGGGTTTTTGAAGAAAAGAGGTGTAATTAGCCTCTACTAGACTATCCACTTTTGCCATTAGTGTAATTCCTAAGTATTTTATTCCCTCCTTATTACAAGTATAGGGGTATAACATTTTAAGCCTATTGCTAGTAGAGGTATCAATGCCTTATCCTAATATATAAGACTTACTATCATTAACTTTATAATAGGAAACCTGATTAAATATCTTCAGAGCTTCATGTGTCGCTGCCAGACAGGGGCCCACCTCCGTCATGATCATGATAATATCATCTGCAAAAACACTAATTGAATATGTATTTTTACCTATCGGGAATCCTTTGGTGTTTGGGTGTTTCCTAACATAAATGGCTAGCAGCTCCATTAAGAGGTTGAAAATTAAAGGGGATAAAGGACACACTTGCCTCGTACCATTAGATATAGTGAACAGAGCCAAAAGAATACCAGACATATAGACTGATGGTTTGGAATATAAGGCCAGGATAGCAGATAGAATAGTGCCATCAAAGCCAATGGATCCCAACACCTTGATTAGATACATCCAGTGTATACAATCAAATGCCTTCTCTGAATCCAAAGTGCAGTAAGGAGCAGAGAAGGCCTTTGCTGCACCTGCATTAATGTACGATATTTATCACGCGACGAGGGTGAGGAAAGCCCTGGCATTTTTTTTTGCCGCTGACCCCGATGGAATAACATCTCCAGTGCCGCGGCCATGCCTGTTGTGTGTCCTTCTCCTTCTTCCTCCTCCCTTCTTCCCTGCTGAGTAAGTGACATCTCACAGACATGATGATCATGATGTCACAATCTCCGCCAGGGCAGCATGGCTGCGCGCTATCCTTGTCTCTTCTTCAGCTGCCGCCCGGCACGGGTGTGAGTGCTGTAACAGGTAGGAGGGAGGAAAGGGTGACAGCTTGTAATGGGATGTCCACTGCCGGCCCGAACCCAAGCCTGAGGTGAGGTGTGATAGGCGGGTGGTGTCTACATGTACACAGACCAGAGGAGGGACACTGCTGTGTATGCCGAGCTAAGGTTTGTACTGTACTCTTTCGTAGATGGAGGAGGGGCATAGAGTGTGGAGTGAGGGAGGGGTGTCTGTACTTAGTGTAAGGGGGGTTTGTACTTAGTATAGGGGTTCTGAGCTGAGGGAGGGGGTCTGTACTTAGTGTAAGGGGGGCTTTGTACTTAGTGTAAGAGGGGCCTTGTAGTGTAAGGTGGGTCAGGACTGGGGGGAGGGGGGTCTATACTAAGGGGGTGACTGTACTAAGGGAGGGGGTATGTACTTAGTGGAGAGGGGGTCTTGACTAAGGGAGGGGGTCTATAGTGAGGGAGTGTGGTCTGTACTGAGGGGGACTATAGTTAGTGGAGATGGGAATCTGTACTAAGGAAGGGGGTCTGTACTATGGGAGGGGGTATGTACTTAGTGGAGAGGTGTCTATACTGGTGGAGGGGGGTCTGTACTGAGGGAGGCGATCTGTACTGAGGGAGAGGGGTATATACTGGTGGAGTGGGGTCTGGGCTGAGGAAGGGGGTCTTTACTTAGTGAAGGGGTTCTGTACTAAGAGAGGTGGTCTGTACTTAACCTGCCTGGCGGTATTCCCAAGTCTGACTCGGGGTTAGATTTTCCTGCTGCGAGCGGTAACCCCGTGTCAGACTCGGGCTTGCCTCGCTAGATCCACAGGCTTGGTTTACTTACCTTGTCCCTGGATCCAGCGATGCCACCGCGCTGTGCGAGCGGGACCTCGCTCGATTCACACAGCGTCCTCCTGTGCCGCCGATCTCCGTTCCCTGCGACGTTACGACGCACGGGGACGGAGAACGGCGCCAAATTCAAAAAAGTAAACAAACACTTTACATACAGTATACTGTAATCTTATAGATTACAGTACTGTATGTAAAAAAACCACACACCCCTTGTCCCTAGTGGTCTGTCCTGTGTCATGCATGTAATTTTATATAATAAAAACGTTTCTTTCTCCCTGCAAACTGTAGATTGTCCATAGCAACCAAAAGTGTCCCTTTATGTCAAAAATGGTTTTAGATCAGCTAGAAAACAGTGATAATAAATTATAATCACTTGCAGAATTGTGCGATAGCGATTTGTGGGGAAATTCGTCATAAAAAAAAAAAAATAATGACAGCGACAATTCTGCAACTGAGCAAATTTCAGTGATTTTGATTTGATTACATTATTGAATAATTTTTATTATAATTATATTATTATTTGTTATAATTATTTATAATTATTTATTATATTATAATTTATAATTTAGTTTTTAAAAAAATGTCATACCCGGGATGCCTATTAGAATCTTGTTTGGCCAGATTTAAGTGAGTTATTTCTAAAAATTACAGACCTACAATATAAAAAACGCCAAATTTCCTTGCAAATAATGGTACCGCTTTCAGCATGTTTTTTCTGAAAGAATCATACCGCCAGGGAGGTTAATGGAGGGGATCAATACTTAGTGGAGGTGGGTCTAGACTGAGGGATGTCTGTACTTAGGGGAGGGGGGTCTGTATTTAGGGGAAGGGGGCTCTAGACTGAGGGAGGGGGTGGCCTATACTGAGAGAGGGTGTCTGTACTAAGGGGGACTATACTTAGTGGAGGGGGTCTGTACTAAGGGAGAGGGGTCGGTACTTAGTGGAGGGTCTCCATTAGGTGGAGGGGGTCTGTACTTAGACTGAAGGAGGGGGTGGGCTATACTTAGGAAAAAGGTGGGTGTATACTGAGCAATGGGGGTCTGTACTTAGTGCAGGGGGTCTTGACTGAGGGAGGGGGGTCTGTACTCAGTGGAGGGGAGTCTATACTGAGGGAGGGTGGTCTGTACTGAGGGGGGACTATACTCGGTGTAGGGGGGCTGTACTGAGGGAGGGGGGTCTATTCTTAGTGGAGAGGGGGGTCTGTACTGAGACTGGATTAGTGGAGTAGGGGTGACACCATGATTTACAGCATTGGGTGGCACCAACCTTAATTTATCCCAAAGGTGTTCTATAGGATTGAGGTTATGACTGTGCACTGGTGCACAGTCCTGTTGGAACAGTTTCCAAAAAATGCAGAGCATGAAATTGTCCAAAATGTCTTGGATGCTGACACCTTAAGAGTTCCCTTCACTGGAACTAAGGGGCCAAGCCCAACCCCACACCATAATCTCCCCTCCACCAAATGATTTGGACCAGTGCACAAAGCAAGGTCAATAAAGTAATGGATGAGCGAGTTTGGGGTGGAGGAACTTGACTAGCCTGCACAGATTCCTGACCTCAACCCGATAGAACACCTTTGGGATGAATTTGAGCAGAGACTGTGAGCATGGCCTTCTCATCCAACACCAGTGCCCGACCTCACAAATGCTCTTCTGAAAGAATGGTCAAACATTCTCATAGACACACTCCTAAACCTTGTGGACAGCCTTCCCAGAAGCTGTTATAGCGGAAAAGGGTGGGCCAACTCAATATTGAACCCTACAAACTAAGACTGGGATGTCATTAAAATGCATGTGCGTGTAAAGGCAGGTGTCCTAAAACTTTTGGCAATATTGTGTACATTGCTTGATGTCCTAATTTCTTTACACTTTATTTTTGTAGTATATCAGAAAGTGAAATACACTAAGCAATATATCACAATACACATATTATTTCAGTACTTTTGTGGAGAAAGGATGACAAAACACACGTTGTGTTTCCTGTGTCAGTCAAAAATACCAAGAGACAATTGAAGAAAAACTAAGATATAATAATAGCAGAAAAATACATAGTTGCTGGATGTTCCACTCATCAAGCCATTTATACTAAACATGCTTTCAGAACAATTTCACTTAGTGATTCAGCTGAGGGTTTCGTTGGTTCTACATGAGTACAATCAATAACTGGAAAGTAAAAAAAAATATGAAATCATTTAATGGATTTCTAGTTCAGTTGATTTAGGTCACAGCATTGCCAAGCCAGCATGATGTAATATTACAGTGTTGTCATGACAGAGCATGTTTCCACTTGACTAATGCTTTGTGACTTTTCACATTTCAACGTATACTACATTTATTAATCATGGTACAATGTGCCCACATGCTATTCTCTATTCATGCTCAGAATTAAATTAAAGCGGGAGTTCACCCATTTATTAAAAACAAAAATTTCTCCCCTTAGATTCCTGCTCGTTCGGTCTAGGGGAATCGGCTATTTGTATTAAAATATGAGCAGTACTTACCCGTTTTCGAGCTGCATCTTCTTCCGTCGCTTCCGGGTATGGGTCTTCGGGAGCGGGCGTTCCTTCTTGATTGACAGTCTTCCGAGAGGCTTCCGACGGTCGCATCCATCGCGTCACTCGTAGCCGAAAGAAGCCGAACGTCGGTGCGACTCTATACTGCGCCTGCGCACCGACGTTCGGCTTCTTTCGGAAAATCGTGACGCGATGGATGCGACCGTCGGAAGCCTCTCGGAAGACTGTCAATCAAGAAGGAACGCCCAGTCCCGCAAGCCCATACCCGGAAGCGACGGAGAGGATGCATCTCGTAAACGGGTAAGTACTGCACATATTTTAAAACAAATAGCCGATTCCCCTAGAGAAAACGAGCAGGAATCTAAGGGGAAAAAGTGCCCTCTAAGGGTGAACCCCCGCTTTAATATTAATTCACATAAATAGTTACAGAGAAGAAACACATTGTTATTATTTCATTCATTATAATACATGTACATAAACTGTAGGCATAACATTTTACAGTCTAATGCCGCGTACACACGATCATTTTTCGGCATTAAAAAAAAAAAACGTTGTTTTTCAGCATGTCCAAAAAACGAAGTTTTTCCAACTTCATCATAAAAACGACATTGCCCACACACCATTGTTTTAAAAAAATTATGAACAAAGCGTGGTGACGTACAACACATACAACGGCACTCTAAAAGGGAAGTTCTATTCGCCTTTGGGCTGCTTTAGCTGATTCCTTGTTAGTAAAAGACGATTTGCGCTTTTTTGTCTGTTACAGTGTGGTGAATGTGCTTACTCCATTATGAACGGTAGTTTTACCAGAACGAGCGCTCCCGTCTCATAACTTGCTTCTGAGCATGCGTGGGTTTAAAACGCCGTTTTAGCCCACACACGATAATTTTTTACAAACCGAAAAGCGAAATTTTTTAAAACGACGTTAAAAAATGCAGCATTTTCGTATTTTTTTTTTGTTTTTCAGAAACTGATAAACGATGTGCAGCCCACACAAGATAATTTTAAATGACGTTTTTAAAAACAACGTTTTCTTTCATGCCGAAAAATGATCGTGTGTACGCGGCAAAGGGCCCTTTCACACTGACACTGTTTTTCAGGCGGTATATAGCGCTAAATATAGCGCCTAAATACTGCCTAAAAAAAAAGCCTGCCCTGCAGTCTTCAGTGTGAAAGCCCAAATGCTTTCACACTGAAGCGGTGCACTAGCAAGACCACTCCAAAAGTCCTGCTAACCGCATCTTTGGAGCGGTGAAAACAATGGGAAGGCGCG
Source organism: Rana temporaria (assembly GCF_905171775.1). Lineage (NCBI taxonomy): Eukaryota > Metazoa > Chordata > Amphibia > Anura > Ranidae > Rana > Rana temporaria. Next base: position 229,265,348 of record NC_053493.1, read on the forward strand.
GTAATACCACCGGCAATGCGCCTCTACAGAGGCGCGTTGCCGGTGGTATTAACCCTTTTTCGGCCGCTAACGGGGGTTAAAACCACAACGCTAGCGGCCGAATATCGCGGTAAAAAAACTACGGTATAGCGGCGCTAAAAATAGCCAGCGCACCTCCTGCGCCCAGTGTGAAAGGGGCCTTACTATATTTTTACATATTTTATTTATATTTTGCTAGCAGTAAGGTAGCATACTTACAACATTGGTTGCTTGGAATCAAGGGCTGAAATTACAATATGCCAAATCTGTACAGCATCTGACTTTTGCCTGCTCTGGGTAGTGACATTTGGGGAGCTAAAAAGTAGTAGTTACAGTATGTGAGTAGCTTAGGCAGAAGCACTTAGGCCCCATACTCACGACCAAACATGTCTGCTGAAACTGGTCCGCGGACCAGTTTCAGCGGACATGTTCGTTCGTGTGTAGGCAGTAACGGACAGGATTCTAGCAAACATTCGTCGGCCAGACCGTTTTCCAATGAACAACTGTTTCCTGGTCTTGCTTTAAAACAGTCTGCTGGAATCGTGTCCGTCAGACATGTTCGGTCGTCTGTACACAAAAGCAGCGTACAAAAACCCCGCGCATGCTCAGTCCAAATGAGGAGACGGGAGCGCTCGTTCAGGTAAAACTCGCGTTTGTTTGGGATATGGCACATTCGTCATTAGAAACCTTTTATTCTAGCAAAAGAACAATGTCTTAAAAAGGCGCACTAAACCACAGTTTCTTGCCTCGTTTTATTAATTCTTCTCTTGCTAGAATAACCCCGTTCTCTTGCTGATGCAATTTCAATAGAGTTGTCCCATACTGAAATGTCACATTTCTTGCTTGTGATGTAATCCTTTAATAAGGTTTTCTATGCCAGACGTGTGTTTTGGTTGGTGGTCCTCCATAATTTATAGTAGTAATTTTTGTAAATGAATGTGCATCTATTTATTTTTTTTTGTTCTTTCTAGTTATGTCACCATTTTGTTTAATATATTTTTACATGTTTTTTTTTTTTGTGTTTCATTTGAGAATATTGAACCATGTTGGCACACCAAATGTCCCCCCCCCCCAAGGAGTGTGTCCTTTGTAAATGACCCATTGTATATTTATTAAAGGTTTGCTGCCTAATAATCCCCACAGTATAACTAACAAACAATAGACATGTTTTCAAATGAAAGCAAAAAGCCTTTTATTTAGGCAAATGTCATCTCAAAAAATAAACAGAACGGCAGCACTAGAATAGATAGCAAACTATATGCAAACTTGCATTTCCAACATGGTGAAGGATAAACTTCCAAGCCTCAGGAGCCAAACCCAAAAATATGAAGCAGCAGCACAGAAACAAAGGAACCCAAACTGTGGTAGTCCAAACAATATGTCCTTTATGTGGAAGGAAATGGAAGGCAGAGAATCAACGTTTCCTCCTCTTTCCAGCCTTCCCTCCAGGCAGCCTTCCAGCGGATCTAACACGGGCTCTTGCAGGTGGGGTCGATGTGGCAGCAGGAGGATGGTGTTCCGCAAGCCGGGCCGGGTCACATAGCCCAGTGTCTGGGGTCAGCAGGCCCTTCTGCATCCACCAAAGGACCTGGTTCATCAGGGCCTTTGCCAGTCTTCTCTGGCCCTCCTTCCCTTCATTCAAATCGTGGGCCAATGAGGCACTGAAGGCCTCTGTGGGGTTGAGGGGGGCCCTCATGATGGCGCTTGCCTCCTGTGTCATGCGGAGGCTTGCCTCCTCCACAGGCCTCAACTGCCTCCTTCGGCCTGATGGCCTCACCTGGGGGGGAGAAGACTGGCTGGTGGTGGTTCTCCTGGCCTGGGGGACCTGCTGCAGGCCACTGGGCCCAGCCTCCTCCTGGCTGCCACTGACCCCGGCCTCCTCCTGGCTGCCACTGACCCCGGCCTCCTCCTGGCTGCCACTGACCCCGGCCTCCTCCTGGCTGACAGAGACGTGAGGATCTGCCACCTCCTGGCTGATCTCTTCTTCCTGTGTGCAAAAAAAAGGACATTTTTTACAATTTCGCTAAATAAAACCACACTCATTTTCATGTTTTTCGTTTAGTATTTTCTGTTCATTATTACTTGAATACACTCTACTTCTGACCCCTGCAGTTGTCATCCCTGACACCTATTTGTCTGTACACCTTTTTTTGTGCTTTTTCCCAGCTTGGCTTTTCTTTTACAATATCAAATCATTAATCCACCAATAATTATTTACGCCAGAAATATAGAGGAAACTACTATACCTCCTCATCGAAGGGTGGCAGATCTGCATCTCTGTCAGCCAGGCCCTCTTCCTCCAACTCTGCAGGGCTGTGGTCATCTGGGGAATGTCCGCTGGAAGGTAGCATGGAGGAAAGGTTGGAAGCAAGACTCGACATCGTTTTCCTGCCTTCCATTTCGTCCCGCAAAAAAGCCATCTGTTTGTAATACCACAGTTTGGGTTCCTTTGCTTGTGTTGCTGCTGCTCCCGATTTTTTGCTTTTATTAGCTTTATATGCTCTTCTGTATGTGCTTCTCAGGTTGGCAAGTTTATCCTTCACCATGTTGGCAGTGCATCCTGGCACCCATGTTTGCATATAGTTTGCTAGCTCTTCTAGTGCTGCCGCTCGTACCTCTTTATTGCAATATAACGCGTGTTTGGAATTCCACAGGATGGGCGTGTCCTGATATTTTTGGAGTAAGGCCTCTATAGCTTCCTTGGTTTGTAGTTGGTCCATTTCCCGTTATGAAATATGATATTTCTTTTTGAGTCTACATTCGCAAAACATAAACCAAAGAAAAATAAATATTCAAAAGGAGCAGCGTTGACCTTGATATAATATGTGTCTTCAAATTTATTACCTATATCTAATTACAAACACAGTCTCTCTTGTTTAAACAATGATTGGCAGCTCGGCCGCATTGGTTGTACCAAACATTGATTTGCTAGATGCAGAGCCATTGTTAACATTGCAGTAACAATTTTTAAGATAGAAAAATAAACAATGATTACAAATGACAGTATTCATCTAGGCACTCTTTCATGTGTAAATCTCATGCCCCTGACAATGGATGACATAAAAGACACTTCCTAATGACCTCTGTACAACCAACACTTGAACAATACTTTGCCTGATCTGAATACACCATTCAAAAACTTGTCAATGAGGTACAGCATTGTTCACATCTCTATTTTGTGAGTTGTCCAAAAGCATTTGGATACCAAAATAACATTGTGGTACCCCATAGACAGAATAGCTTAAAAAGGGTGCAACCAACAGCCCAAACCCCCATCCCATGTGTCTACATTTTATAGGCCTCTGCTGATCCCATTTTTAATTTCCTTACCTTCCTGTCTCTCGCTCCTCGTTTCTCACGCTCGCCTAATTACCGCGTAAGATGCGTAATCACGGCGTGCACCTTTTAAACACTCCGCGTATTTATTAAACCCCGCCCTCGTCACCTTTGCTAGGCCCCTAATCAATGTGTTTAGGAAATATGGCGTTAACTGTGTATGTTCTGGATGCGCTCGAAGATTCTCCGCGTAACCTACGTAAACACGTTGTTTGCATTCTCTACACTCCGCGTATGTATTAAACGCCGCCCTCTTCTCCGCCCATGGCGTAACAATTCATCTTTTCCCCGCCCATAATCTCTGTGGGAAAGGAAAGATGGCGATGTCACACGAGCGGGCACGATGCTCTCATGCCACAAGTGAAGGGACAGAGGCAGGGACGTCCCGATCAAGGCAAAGAAGATATAAAGCCACTAATATGCGGTTCCAGGAAATGGTGGAGTCAGTTTACATCATGCGAAAGAAGGACTATGATGGTGAATTAGGGCCATACAAGACCCCTAACCGGCGAAAGGCACATATTATGGACAAGGTGGCGAGGAGAATGCAGAGGATGTTTGGGATCACCAGGTCCAAGGAACAGCTGAGGAAACGCTGGTCAGACTTAAAATTGAGGGAGCCACATCAGATGAAGAAGATCCTTAAAATTCTGCGTAAAAGTAAGTAAATATATTTTGGGGTTGGGGGGGGGGGTTGATAGTCTGCAATAATGTGTTGCCATGTATATTTCACCATCTGCCTCCTTGGCCTGCTTGTAATTTTAAAGACATGTTGTCATTTATTTTTTATGACATAAATAACTACATATTTACAAATAGTGTTCTTAGTAAACCACGTAACATCACATAGTTTCTCAGAAAGGCTCGGTTATTCCAGGAACAACACACCTGGACATGGCTCACTGGCCAAAAACTTTGTTTGTAAACATTGTGTAAAAGCTAGTTCTAAAAAATAGAATTAGGAGAATGGGAAAGGCAAACAGGATTCATTCTAAAAACAGTGGTAATAAAGCAGATGTTTTCACATCTGCAATGCACAGCACCTGTGTCTCCCCAAATCAAAAATGGGTTTTGGTAGGGTCTCCCAAAAATACAGTTTAGGGGGGACATCCATGTGTGTCACTTTGCTAAAAAGGGGCAGGATCAGAGCTTGCCATAGAAGTAATTGCAAAATGTAGGTTTGGTGAAAGATAAAAGTAACTAAATGAAAGCCTCTTCTAAGCAATGTGTGCGATTTATGCTCTCCAATATCTGTGTGCTGATGAGTCTACATTTTTTTTCTTGTTATTTAAAGGGGAAAGAAGTCGCCAGCATTTGGAGGAGGCAGAGAGGGCCAGACAAGGCCAAAATCTTCCATCTCAACATGTGGAGGAGGAGGAGGATGTGGAAGGAGAAGAGGATGTGGAAGGAGAAGAGGATGTGGAAGGAGAAGAGGATGTGGAAGGAGAAGAGGATGTGGAAGGAGTAGAGGATGTGGAAGGAGAGGAGGAAGGAAGAAAGGATGAAGGAAGAGAGGAGGAAGAAGTAATTTTGGACTTAGAATTTATAGCAGATGAAGGGCAGGTGGCGGAAGAACAATTTGGCGAATTGAAAGAAGGTGGATTGATGGATGAAGGAGGAGTCGAAGATGATGGGGAAGTGGTGGAAGAAGGAGGAGTGATAGAAGATGATGGGGAGGTGGTGGAAGAAGGAGGAGTGATAGAAGATGTCGAAGAGGTGGAAAGGAGAAGCCCATCAGGTCAGTGTCACCCTAGCTTGATTAAAAAAAACATATGTAGATAGGCCTCATCCAAAAATAATTTTGTAAATGACCATTTTTTTTGTTTTTAGGGGAGGAGGATGGTGTGTCAATATTTTCACGTGCAAGTGCTGCTATAATTATTCAACAGGTAATGGAGTGCAGCACTGAAATGCACAATATGCGTGAAAGGATGGTTGTCATGGAACAGAATGTAACAAATGTCCTTTTGGAATGCAGCACGGAAATGGACAATATGCGGCAAAGAATGATGGTCATCGAATCTAATTTCAAAAATATTATTGACATGATGGGCCGTGTCAAAGACTGAAACACCCCCCGCCCATCCCCCACCCCCACAAACATTTTTACTGTTTTAATAATGAATACGCCAAAATTTGAAGATACACACACAGTGTGCCAACATGTGCTATCTGCCATCACAGAATATCTAGTGTCTGTGCTTTGTGGGTCCAACCCCCTCCTCCATCCTCAAGTAGTTGAGAGGAAGGGTTTGCTCCCACAAAACACAGACATTGATCACCCATGATGTCAGATAGCACATGTGGCCATTTGTCTGTTGAACCAATGACATTTGGCGAGTTTGCACTGAATGTGTGTATCTTCAAATTTTGGCGTGTTCCAGTGTGAAAGCACACCATGACTGACTGCTGTTGTGAATTTTTATATTTTTATAATTTTATTTTTTTACTTTTTGACCATGTTGTACATTTTTGGATACTATAAAGTTTAGACCATAAAGAATAAACACCGATAAAAATTCAAAATATATATATATAGAATTATAAATCTCTCTAATCACTGAATTTAGTGAAGTCGAGATTTGACTCCAAAATCTCCACAACAAATATTCGTATTTAAAAACACACCAAAAAATAAAAAAAAATAAAAAAAATAAAAAAAAAATTATATGTTTTTGGGCATAAAAAATATGCCGAGAAGAAAAAATACAAAGGCGGTAAACACCCCACCAAAAATATTCTATATATATATATATATATATATATATATATATATATATATATATATATATATATGTAAACAATAAATCAAACTATATTTGATAAACAAAACTGTGAACTTGTTAAAAAATGTATAATCTTCATACTATTTTTTGTTGAATTACCTGAAAAAAAAAAAAAAAATAACAAAATTATTGTAGACTCCTAAGTACAAAAGCAGGGAGTAATGAAAAAAATATAAACTAATTTTTGGGGTCATGAACAAGCAAAAATTAAAAAACTTGACCTACAAATTTTCTAATGGAGTTGCTTCTTATTTCTAGACTCAATACCCTGTTTGTAGATGAGTGAATACTGTGCAAAATGTGGTTAATTACTAAAAGTGGAGAAATCAATTATGCAGTAAAATGGCAGAAGTTAGTTAGAGAACCAGGAAGACAGATAAAAAGAGAAAAAGCATTAATGACAAACAACTGTATAAAGTCCAATGGTCTAATTATTTATTATTTGTGAGAATATTCCTTTCTTTGGGGGCCGAATTAGAAAGAAATATGATCTGGCATAGCAATGGCCCCCCGACCCATGAAGTACTCAACATATTTGTCGCGTACCTCACGAGCTGATTGGGGGGCCAAGCCAGCGCGACCAGTGTCCAGCCCGGGAAGGGGATCTGAGGGTAGTCTTGCCTCAGAACCGATGTCGGGTAGGTACGTCTGGGAGTGCCTGCGTAAAAAGTTGTGCAAAATGCAGCAGGCAAATACAACGGTGTCCAATTTATATTCCGCCAGATGTATCGATGTCCTGAACAGGCGGAACCGGTTGGTGAGTATCCCAAAGGCATTCTCGACTACCCTCCGAGCCCTGGCCAACCGAAAATTAAACACACTCCTCTCTGAGGTGAGGGTCCTCTGGGGAAAAGGCCGCATGAGGTGAGGACCAAGCCCGAAAGCCTCGTCCGCTAGGAACACAAACGGAAGTCCTTCCACATTCTCTTCATCTGGTGGCAATGCCAGACCACCAGCTTGGAGACGATCATAGAAATCAGTCCGTGCGAACACTCCCCCATCAGACATCCGGCCATTCTTCCCCACGTCCACATATAAAAACTCATACTGTGCCGACACCACCGCCATCAACACAATACTATGATAACCCTTGTAATTATAATAGTAGGACCCCGAGTGGGGTGGGGGCACAATGCGGACGTGTTTCCCATCTATTGCTCCACCGCAGTTTGGAAAATCCCACCGCTGGGCAAATTGGGAAGCCACAGACTGCCATTCCTGTGGTGTGGAGGGTAGCTGTGGGGACAAACAAAAAAAGAGATTTAGTACTTTGGCACAAAAACATCCTACAAGCATCCTTGTGAAAATTCACAGTATTAAAATTGCATTTGAAAAATGTGCATGGAGAATTTGGGGAATGAAATATATAGGGCCACTTAATTAAGAGACTCCACAGCCCTCTGATGGGGACTAAAAAAGTTTGAAGGGGGGGGGGGGACACAAAAACCAAAAATTAGAGTTTTAAAAAATGGAAAGGTGGGTTTGTCCCTAGGATAGCATGCTAGACAGGTTAATATTGGGTAAGGGACAAATATGCAGGTAGGTCAAGAATAAAACATGTAAAGCTTATATCAACATGCATAGGGAGAAAAGGGAACGTTAGTTAAACACACAGCATATCTGGGAAATTAAAAATAAAGTTAGTTGGCCACATTATTACAGCCAGGAAACTTACCTTAATATACTCCTCATGCAGAACTTTAATGATGGCAGCACACGTGTCCGGTATGATGACCCCAAGCGCCTGCGGAGAGATGCCTGTCGAGAACTTGAGGTCCTGCAGGCTCCTCCCAGTCGCCAGGTACCGCAACGTGGCAATAAGCCTCTGCTCGGCCGTGATGGCTTGGCGCATCACAGTGTCCTGCCTCGTGATATAGGGGGACAGAAGTTCCAGCAGACTGTTGAATACGGGGTCCGTCATGCGGAGAAAATTCCTAAAGTCATTAGGATTATTCTCCTGGAGTTCCCTAAGCAGAGGCATATGTGAGAACTGGTCACGCTGGCGCAACCAATTCTTGGTCCAGAAACGCCTCCGCCCCCTGTTTCTGGCCAAAGTACTGGAAAAATGAACATATCCAGCAGCCATCCCATAAACAGCACCAACTCGCGAAAATTGACGCTGCTGCTCCATCATGGCTTCAAACCGGCCGGCTGGTCAGTCAAGAACACACTCAAACAGAAAGCACTCGCAAATCCAGCACTACCTGCGACAAACGCGTGACAAACAGATACGAGCGCACAGGATGCAACTGCAAAAGCAGAAACAACCTGCTAGCCTATAGCCGAATGACAACTACGTTACCGCAAGCACACGCACTGAACCCGTGAATACACGCTGTCAAAGCCTGGAGACCGAGAAGCGCGAATCAGCTCTAACCAAACCTTCACTAACACGAGCAAACCCGTAACTAGCAAAAGAGGAACAGAGGGCGGCGCCATTAAGTTTGGTCTTCCCCTTTATAGTGACGTCGTACGTAGTTTACGTGCACGCGTTCCGGTACGACGGTAATTTGGTCCGCTGGTGTGTACAAGCCAGCGGAACCAAACAAAAATCAGCCTTGTACGCCGGAAACTGTCCGGCAGACAGTTTTCAGCGCACAGATCCGGTCGTGAGTACAAGGCCTTAGACGTGTAAAGGTGGAACAGCAAGAGTGAGAGGATTTTTGAACTTAGTATGTGAACATAGTGAAGTTAGTCACTTTAATGGCAGTCCCAACAACAGTGTGTACTTACCTTCCCATTACTCACTCACTGTTACCTTCAGCCATTTAGCAGCAAAGTATGTGCTTGGTTTTGGGGTTGCATATGATTTACAACCCCGTCTTCCCGCCTAACAGCACTTTTGATTTCTGAATAGCCAATCCGGCACAATTTTTTGTAATTTGGTGTTGGTGGAAAAAACTCAGCTGTATGTATGCTCTAAGTCAAGAGTAAAACACAAACAAAAATGCAGATGGTTTTGGCACAAAAAATAAAAAAATCAAAGTCCATGTGTGGGCAATATAAGTCCATATAAGCCCAATAAAAGTTGGCCTTAGCACAAGTGGCAGCTGTCCAAAGAGTACGCCAACTCTACAATGAACCAACACAGAGAAAAGAGAAGCGCCATCTAAGTGCAGTAGGTTAAAAGCATTTTAATACAGAAACGATGATAAAAAAAACTCACAATAAGTAGAACAAAACATGCTCATCATATGTAAAGGAAGGAGCCTCCATTTACCCATCCTGTGAGATTCTCCTGCAGCGATGTTTTGACTGATAATGGTGCACAGCAGAGCCAGGGAACAGCGTGAGGCGCACACCAAGGTGGAGATGACTTTAGTGACAGGAGGGAGTCAGCAGGCATTGACAGGCTACATGCCCACTGGTCTGGCTGAATACACAGAGGGAAAAGCCAGAGGCTGAAACCTGTAGTACTAAAACATCCAGCAGTATCTGTACCATACTTATACCAAAGGATTACAAGATATACTAACAAAATATACTTAAAAATAATATGAGCGAATAGGTAAATACAATTACAAGTAAAACACATTAAGAAGAAAAAGTAATTGACTGAGTACAAACAGTGTAATAATAATAATTCATATCAGGGATTTTATATAAAATATATGTTATTCTTACAAAGATGAAAAATTTAAGAAAAGAATATGTTATACTTACAAACATGTAAAATTAAAAAAAACCCTGTTGGGTTCACATGTTGCTGTTGCAGATTTTGGTATCATGGATGATCAATGTCCCTATGTTCATGAGTTCATTCAACTAGATTCCTGCTATTCACTAAAGGGACAGGCAACTTATTTTCTTGGATCATGCAGCATCCAGTCCATGCCTTTTATTTCTGCTATGTTGCATCACAAATGTGGGAGTACTAATGTGATCAAACACATTCATTATTCTGCCTGTTTATGTCAGTCTAATTATTTTCACCTACAGTTCACTAGACTGAGAAACCCAGGGATTGTGGGACATTTAGTTTCATCACAAGAAGTGTCAGTTCCTAGACTACAGACAGGTCATGCATTAACACCACTTCCAGACTGCCCACCATGGATATTTGTCACTACTTTTCATTTAAATACCGGGGTTATGGAAGCAGATAGTTGCCATAACTCTGGTATTTTTTTAAATGGCGGGCAGTCCGCTTTAACATAAAAGTGGTCTCTGCAGCATATTCACTGCATCGCTTTAAGGTAGTCTGAACTGCATACCGGAGCCATGGGTAGCGGCGGTAAAGATCCAATCCCCGTGTAGCGCCCCCTTGCTTTCAGCATGGACACTACGCTAAAGTTAGTGGGATTGGGAGAGTTACTTTGCTCCCATTCGTGGTTTGTTTAAATTTGGGACTTCTGTCATCCCAGAAATGTCCACTGAGTCAGTCTGTGGTCAAGGGGTGCAATACCACCCCTTGCCGGCAGTTGGCGCCAGAGGGGTTCTGGCAGAGCAAGTTTTCCCCACCAGCCAATTAGAGGAGTTTTCCCTCGCGGGGCATGCTGGGGGAGAGTATATCTGTGACAGGGTTCATGTGTTGAGAAATCTTCGCGGGGTCCCCCTTCCAGCTGCGGTATCCACCTTCAGGGTACGCGCATCCATGGACCCCGCCGGCGTGGCCCACCTGGCCAAAGCTGAAAACTGCATCAAACCTCATCCTGAGGAGAAAAGGGACCCCAGTGTTTCGCTGGGTTCCATGACCTGTTGAGAGAATCCCATTCTGGGATCGGGCGTCCGGACCACTGACAGGTATGCTTGCTGTCATCCGGGGGCCTATATAGGAAAAGTCAACTGGGAGGATTCGTTCTCTTTATTCACCTAAGTCCTTTATTGAAATTGGCCTGTGGTAGAAGCCCTAGAGCCGGGTCTGTGAGAGAGACCTGTTCCTCCCAGCTAGTTCAGAGTGACACTTCGGCTGCCAGGCCTATTATAGGGGTCTGTCCGGAGGCACTTTACCCACTCCAAGTAGAGTGGCGATGAGTTACAAAATTGGTACTATACAGAGCAGTATTGACTGCTCCATTTAATGTCCAGGCCTGATACCGCAATGTTCTATTCTCTTTCCTTCATCAACCTTGACCTTCCCAATTCATGTTGATGTTGGCCGTGTTTGGCCTGGACAATAAAGCATTGAAAACCCTTTTATTGGCTGTCTGGACCTTCGCTCTCTATCTCTGTTCTCACAACTACACCCCTAGACACCGCCAGGATAACTTAGTAGGCCGATCCCAAAATTAACCAGCCGCTCCTTCGGGGGTGAGCGCTACACCCGGGATGGATGGGCAGGAAGTCGAGTGAGTGCAAGGTGGCCCCCACTTGACTCTATGCCCTTGGAGGACCAGAGCAAGGTCAAACGTCACTTCCGCCCTCTGGCCTTAAAGGGACCATTTATATATATTTTAAAATACTTATGTAAATGTAAGATCTGAGGTCTTTTTTTTAGGGACAGTGTAAAAATAAAATATAAAGTAAAATAAATATGATTTTTTTTTAAATTAATAAAAATCCCCCATCCCTCCGAGCTCGTGCACAGAAGCAAGTGCATTTGCAAGTCGCGCAATTTTGAAGCATGACATGTTAGGTATCAATTTACTCGGCGTAACATTATCTTTTATCTTAAAAAATTGGGCTACTGTACTATTACTGTTTTCTTATTTTGGAATTTAAAAAAGTGTATTTTTTCCCAAAAAAATGTGTTTGTAAGACCACTGCACAAATGCAGTGTGACATAAAGTATAGCAACAATCTCAATTTTATTCTCTAGGGTCTCTTCTAAAAAAATCTATAAAATGTTTTTGGGGTTCTAAGTACTTTTCTAGAAAATGAAAATTATTTTAACTTGTGTAGCGCCCCCTTACTTTTAGTAAAGGCACTACGCTTAAGTTAGTGGGGGGATGAGAGAGATAATTTGCTCTCATTCTGAATTATGTCAAATTTGGCTGTCTCCAAATCTGGATTGTTCTGTGTGCCAGACTGCGTTCTAGCCATGTGGTGCCATCCCTGGGCGGCAGGTGGCGCCAGAGAGGTCCAGGCGGAGCTGCTTTTCCCTAGCAGCCAATTAGAGGAGTTTTCCCTCGCGGGGCATGCTGCGGGAGGAGTATTTCTGTGGCGGATGCCATTGTTCTGGGTTCTTCGCAGGTTCCTGGTTCCAGGTGCGGCACCCACCTTTAGGGTGTGCGCACATCGCGGGCCCCACCACTATGGCCTACCTGGCATGGGGTCGCGCGCAACGTGGAGTTCAGGACTCTGGGCCCTCCTGGCCTGGAGCAACTGATGCCACAAAGGGGCCCCAGTGACTGACTGGGTCCCCCTTCTTGTGAGGAGATCCCAGGCTATATGCCGTTCGGTGGGGGGACATTGACATTGACAGGTACACTTCCACTGTCAACTGGTGACCCTAGCGCAAAATTTACTGGGAGGATAAGCTCAACTATTTAGCTCATTCAAGTTCTAGGCCTGTGGCAGAGGCCCCATCAGAGCCAGGTCTGTGGCAGAGGCCTGTCCGAGGGCACTTCACCCACTCTGGCTGGAGTGGCGACGAACTGTATCTACTACTACTGAGAGCAGGATTGCTCTTCCTTCTATCCAAGCCTGATACTGCAAGGTTTTCTCACTTCATCAACCTTTTCTATCCTACTTCATGTTGATGCTGGTCGTGTTGGGCCGAGAAATAAAGCATTCAGAAAACCTATTTCGCTGATTGGACATTCGTTTACTGCTCTACTCACTACTATCACCCTAGACAACGATTAGAGGTAACTTAATACGCCGATCCCAAAACAACCAGCGGCTCCTGAGGGGGTAGCGCTACACTTGTAAACAACAAGTGTCAGAAATAAGCTTGGTGCGTAAGTGGTTAACCTGTGCAGTGCCATGTGGCATGCGGCATGCCTCACTGTGAGAACAGGTCAATAAAATATATCATGAAACTGTGTGATCAATGCACATATTATGCAGGTGAAAAGCACAAGGTGCAGATAGAGAGGTGTATAATGCCTTTAAAAATAATAATGTTTTATTGACCAGTGCAACTATTTGTTTAGCTCATCAAACAAGATTAAACTGAAATAAAAACGTGTAAGAAAATCCTAGTAATCCTTTTAAGTCTGATAATATATAATTATATTATATAATTCAGTGTCTGCAAAAAAAAGTCCTGTTGATCATGTCAAAACTCCAGTGATCTGATAACTTCCTATAGACTCTGCCTTTGCTGCACTACTATTGCACTGATTTCATTGCTCATAGTTTCTCTGATTTTCTGTGGGCTACAGAACACCTCTTCCATGCTCTGAAGCTGAGCAAAGGGGATGTGTTTTGTAGACCAAGCACAAATCCCAACACATTTCCTGTTCTAAGCTGACAGCACTTTTTAGATAAAATACAGCAAGTAAGTGTGGTTACTCTAGGATAGGATGTGCGTATGTAGGAAGTTCTGTAAAAAATTAAGAACTTTGACAGTGACTAAATAGATTTCTTGTTATAGTTTCTTGAAGTATAACAAGAAAGGCTAGAAGCCCTGTAAGATATTGTTATTTCTGTCTATTTCCATCTTGCAGATTTTTCCACCTCCCGTCTATGGAAACCATTTCAGTAGGACAAGAAATGGGGGGCAAGTCTTTCTAATGGTGCCCTATGCAACAGTAAATGCTCATCAGAAGTTTAAACCTTCCCAAATCTAAAACTAGAAAAAGGTTTTGCCTTGACATGCACTTTTGTCTCATGTCGCGTACACACAATAATTTTTCAGCTTGAAAGAAAACTTAGTTTTTCAGCATGTCTAAAAAATGAAGTTTTCCCAACTTCATCATTAAAACGATGTTACCTACACACCATCTTTTTAAAAAAATTGATCTAGCAAAGCGCGGTGACGTACAACACGTACGACGGCACTTTAAAGGGGAAGTTCCATTCGCCTTTGGGCTGCTTTAGCTGATTCCTTGTTAGTAAAAGACGATTCACGCTTTTTTGTCTGTTACAGCGTGATGAATGTGCTTACTCCATTATGAACAGTAGTTTTACCAGAACGAGCACTCCCGTCTCATAACTTGCTTCTGAGCATGCGCGTTTTTTTTCCGACGTTTTAGCCCACACCCGATCCTTTTTTACAACCCGAAAAACGACATTGTTTAAAACAACATTAAAAAATGCAGCATGTTCGAATTTTTTTGTTTGTCGTTTTTCAGAACCTGACAAATGATATGAAGCCCACACACGATCATTTTGACGTTTTTTAAAAACTATGTTTTTTACATGCTGAAAAATGATCGTGTGTACACGGCATTAATCTTCTGTTACACATATTTTCCTAAAAAAGAGCTCTCTTGAGCTTAAGTCATTGGAAACGGTGGTTACACTTACTTTACATGGTGTGAGAAGAGCAGTTTGACAGGAGACTACATCATGTGCACCCAATGCCAACTCATAAAACAGACACACATCTAACTTTAAACCGTTACTTTCACAGCCCAATTTTGAAGAATATTTCTCTTCTAAGTACACACTGAAAGATTTTATTACCCCACTAAAACTTCTAAGACATCTCCAAATGCCGCCATACCAAAATTTTGCATCATAAATCCTTAATTTTTCCTATTCATTCTCATCACAGATCCTTGACATAAAATGTAGTAAAGTTATAGATGGCACTTACTAAACATCTCTAGTGCCACTTTCTTACTATATGTAATATGCCTTCTTTTATTAATGAAAATTCACAATATTAAAGTTTGTTAAAAGAAAGGAGCAGAAACAAGTTACAATTGGAGCTCATAGCATGCATTTTCTTTTGCTAGAAAAAAACAAGCCTGATAAGCTAGTGGGGCAAAGGGATGGTTTCTGATGTTTTGCAGATTTCTTTCAATAGCTTTTTTATAGATAACATGTGACACATTTAAAGATCTGTCTATCTTTGCCCTATTAGGTATAAAACATGTCAATATTAACACTGAATATGCAATTGAACATCATGCTGCTGAATATTCTTTATACTTTTTAGGTAATGATTTGTTTTATGAATTCAGAATGATCACAGTGTAGAAAGTTAAAAGTACACTTTGACTTGACCTTGGCATGTCAAGCTTGCTAGTACAGTGGGCAGGGGTGAGAGGTCCCCTCCTATTCTATAGAGCCCCTTGTCCAACCACCACTGGAATGCCTTAATGTCCATGCCCGGGGAAATAGGGGGGTTTTCGAAAAATATGTGAGAGTGGGCGCCAATTAGAGATCAGGAGTGGGTTATTTTTGAGGAAATCCTATAGGACTAAGGAGTTGCATAGTGTCTGAGCCATAATGGCCGGTCTAGATTTGGCAGGACACCAGAGAAGATAGTCTAGTGTGTAGTAGGGAATTGCTTGCTGTTCCATATGTATCCAGTCTGGTTGTGCTGTTTTAGAGTAAATGACGAACATTTGAGATAACTGGGCTGCTTGCTGGTACCAAATGAGGTTTGGCAGACCAACCCCTCCTTGGTCTCTGGTTCGAAAAAGGGTCCCCTTGGCAACTCTGTGCCCTTTAGCTCCCCATATAAAAATAATCATTTTGGATTGAAACTTCCTAATTTGATCCCCGAGAATTGGGATAGGTAGGGATCTAAATAAATATAGAATGCATGATACAGTGTTTCTCCGACAATAAGCCCGGGTCTTATATTCATTTTTGCTACAAAAAACACACTAGGGCTTATTTTCGGGGTAGGGCTTATTTAATAACGGCATTAAAGTGGTTGTAACCCTAAAAAAAAAAAAAAAAAAAAAAACAGTTCCTTTTAAAGCATGATAGATAGCACAGTGCATGTGCTGCATCATTTACCCCTCTCCATGTTCTAAAAATAATCATGAATAAATCAATAAGAAATTAAAAAGTTCCTGTGTCACCCCCCACCCCCCCTCCCACTGTCAGGTAAGAAGTCAGTTTAATTATTAAAAAAAAAAAACATCTTGCTTAACCTGCCTGGCGGTATCCCCGAGGACAAGGTAAGCCAGCGTGCGCTGGCTTACCTTGTCCTGGATCCAGCGATGCCACCACGCTGTGTGAGCGAGCGGGACCTCGCTCGATTCACACAGCGTCCTCCTGTGCCGCCGATCTCTGTTCCCTGCGACATTACGACGCACGGGAGCGGAGAACGGCGCCAAATTCAAAAACGTAAACAAACACTATACATACAGTATACTGTAATCTTATAGATTACAGTACTGTATGTAAAAAAAACACACACCCCTTGTCCCTAGTGGTCTGCCCAGTGCCCTACATGTCATTTTATATAATAAAAACCTTTCTTTCTCCCTGCAAACTGTAGATTGTCCATAGCAACCAAAAGTGTCCCTTTATGTCAAAAATGGTTTTAGATCAGCTAAAAAACAGCGATAATAAATTATAATCACTTGCAGAATTGTGCGATAGCGATTTGTGGGGAAATTCTTCATACAAAAAAAAATAATGACAGCGACAATTTTGCACCTGAGAAAATTTCAGTGATTTTGATTTGATTACATTATTGAATAATTTTTATTAGAATTATATTATTATTTGTTATAATTATTTATAATTATTTATTATATTATAATTTATAATTTTGTTTTTTAAAAAATGTCATACCCGGGATGCCTATTAGATTCTTGTTTGGTCAGATTTAAGTGAGTTATTCCTAAGAATTACAGGCCTACAGTATAAAACGCCAAATTTCCTTGCAAATAATTGTACCGCTTTTGGTACGTAATTCCAGACAGAATCATACCACCAGGGAGGTTAAAGTCCTTATCAAATACCTTTTACAGCTCCCCTGGGCATTCACGTGTAATCGGCTCTTCTCCCCGAGATCTCCGCTGATGTCAGCCCCTTCCGTGTATGGCAGAGGGAGGGGCCGCATACAGCAGTGGGGGGGAGAGGAAGAGAGAGAAGAGCCGAGATCCCGCTGATGTCAGCCCGCTCCATACACTGAAGATGAAGGGGCTGCAGACATCAGTGCGGGGGAGAGGATAAGAGAAGAGCCGAGATCCAGGCAACGTTAGCGGGGAGGAGAGGATGAAAGCCGAGATCCCGCTGACGTCAGCCTGCCCGTACACTAAATAGAAAGGGGCTGCAGACATCAGCCGGGACGATAAGAGGACCTCCAGTGGCTGTAAAACATATAATTAAACCGTAATAAACGGAGACACTGCACCAGTATACAGTAATGGATTACAGGTTTTTTTTGTGAACTTTGATAGGGCTTATTTTCGGGGTAGGGCTTATATTGCAGCCCACCCTGATAATTGCACTAGGTCTTACTTTTGGGGTAGGGTTTATTTTCGGGGAAACACGGTAATAGGGTAATTTTAACGGAATTGACCCTGCCTAGCCAGGAGAGTCCCAAGGTGTCCCGTTGTGTGAGATCGCTTTCCAAGTTATGAAACATTGGGGGAAAATTAGCAGCATATAGGCGGTCTACTGAGGCCGTCAGGTTGATCCCAAGATAAGGGATCACTGTCTCATTCCATCCAAATTGGAAATTATCTTTGATTTGTGTGGCCAGATGAGCAGGTAGGTTGACATTTAGCGCTAGGGATTTCGAGTAGTTTACCTTCAGTCCAGAGACGTTACCAAAGTCATTGAGCATCTTGCAGATATTTGGTAATGAAGTTAATGGCGAAGTGATGAAGAGTAAGACATCATCTGCAAATAGTGCACATTTGTGGGTTTTGATCCCACAGTTCACCCCATGTATATCAGGGTTGTCTCTAATGGCGATGGCTAGGGTCTCAATGACAATACATTTTTGCCTCTGGGTTGGAGTAGAGGGCCCCTATTATGTTTATAAAGGAGTAACCAAAGCCCCATCTTTGCAAGACTGGAACCAGATAAGACCAGGAGACAGAGTCTAATGCTTTTATAGGATCTAAGGAGAGCAAGATCCCTGTTTGAGGTGTACCCTTGTCCCATCCCGATCCTAGGAGAGAAACTATTTTAATTGCCCTCCTGATCTGATCTGAGCCCTGTCCCCCGGGTATAAAGCCTACCTGGTCCTTGTGGATGTAAAGACTGATAAAATTGTATATTCTGTCTGCTAAAATTTTCGGCAAGATTTTGAGGTTGTTATTTATTAATGAGATAGGGCGCTAATTAGCAGGGCAACTAGGATCCTTGCCAGGTTTGAGAATTACTGTTATGAAAGTGGAGTTTAATGCCTTATCAAGCTGTGCTCCTGCTCGGAGTTGGTTGAAGAATCAAGCTAAATATGGGAATAAGATGGAGGAGAAATGTTTGTAATACGGGACTGATCAGTCGTGCCTACACACCATCAGTTAAAAAAACTATCGTGTCAGAACGCAGTGACGTAAAACACAACGACGTGCTTAAAAAAATGAAGTTCAATGCTTCCAAGCATGCGCCGACTTGATTCTGAGCATGCGTGGATTTTTAACCGATGGACGTGCCTACAGACGATCGTTTTTTTCTATAGGTTTTTTATCCATCAGATAATTTTAAAACAAGTTCCTATTTTTTTAACCTATGGATAAATAACCGATGGGGCCCACACACGATCGATTTGGTCTGATGAAAACGGTCCATCAGACCGTTTTCATCAGACTAACCTATCGTGTGTATGCAGCATAAGTTGTCCCTGTGTTAGTGTTTGATCTTAGGAATATTTTGTAAACTAAGAAAGGAGTCAATCGAGCTAGAGGAAGAGACTTTCCCTTCACTACTATACAGAGTGCAGTAGAAGTCATGAAAGTCAAAAACATCCATGATTTTCTGTGGGTTTTGCAAAAGGGTGCCATTGCAAAGTCTAATTTTAGGTAAGGCATGAGGCCTTATTTTAGGGGTCAGCCTATTTGCCAGGAGGGTACCTGTCTTGTCTTTTTGCTGCCCTCCCAGCGCAAACTTTTTCAGCTATGGTTGTGAGAGCAATGCTCAGGGCTGTGCGTGCTGCTTTGAGTCTTGCCGCAGAACCCGGGGAAGGGTTACATTTATGTCATTTGCTAAAAAGCAAGAATTCCTTCTCCAACCGCTCAATATCTACTTTGCGAGCTTTACGGAGCCTGGCGGCTATTTGGATACATTTCCCCTAATAAAGGCTTTATGTGCTGCTCCGTAGTGTGATTGGGGAAACATCATTTACATAATTTAATAAAAAATATTCTTGTACAGTATGTCTTTTTCTATTTCATGTACATGGATGGAGTTGCTAAGTATTGAAGCATTAAGTCTCCAGTTGTACCCCTTCTGTTGTTCCGTTGGTCTGTTCATAAGGAGGAGCAAGGAGTGGTCCAACCAGGCAGAATAAAGGATTTAGTCACCAGTGGGATGTGAGTTGACAGTAGGAAGAAGTGACCTATTCTAGCGAAGGTATTGTGGGGGCTAGAAAAGTGTGTGTAGTCCTGTGCATTTGGGTTAATTTCTCTCCAAATGTCCACCATGCCCTGGTGATCAATTTGTCTAGCCACGTTAAAGTGGATGTAAACCCAAAACATTTTTTTTATGTCACAATGTACAGTATAAGATTTCCTATCATCTGTGCCCAGTCTTGCCACACAGAGTTAATCCAGCAATCATCTTTTATTGTTCAGTGAAATACAACAGACTTCCAGATAAAAACCAAAGTCCTTGCTTCTGAAAAAATGTGCACAATTCACATCCCCTCCCCTGTGTTTTGATTAAATGTTTTAAAAATATGGGGTGAGTCACAGTTCAATGCCATGAGAAAATGCAACAGCCATCAGAATATACATAGAGCTGGAGGGAAGAGGGGAGGGGGATGTGAATTGAGCACTTTTTACAGAAGCTGTGTATGTTTGCAAGCAGTGCACGAGATATGTAAATAACCTGTCACTCGAGCAAGGACTTTGGTTTTTATCTGGAAGTTTGTTTTATTTCCCTGAACAATAAAAAGAGGATTGCTCAGAGCTGGATTAACTCTGTGTGGCAAGGATTGAGGGAGGAGTCTAGCGATGGCGTGGTCTGTCCGTCGGAGCAGCTAGATGGGTGCTCCTAGTCCCCAACCCAGCTCAGGTCTAGGGAATGAGTAGCTGCGAGCTCTCTCCCTTCATGCACCAGACCCCCCCCTCTACCCTGTGCCGGACACTCTCTCCCCCTGTCGGATCTCGCGGACCCGGTTCCAGCGGAAGGTGCGGACACACTCACCCACGTGGAGGTGCTGGAAAGAGTGGAAGAAGTAGAGAAAAAAATAGACTCCAATGTTACTGTGGTTAAAAAATTGGAGGAAGAAATTAAGGGCCATATCCACATACATGTAGATCGGCGCAGCGTATCAGAGATACACTACGCCGCCGTACCTTACCTGGCGCATTTTCGAATCCTCAGCGATTTTGCGCCGTAAGTTACAGAGGCGTAGTGTATTTCTGGCAGCGGATTTCAAATTGGGCGGGTTGGGGGCGGGTTTCATTTAAATGAAGCGCATCCCCACGCCGAATGAAATGCGCATGCGTCGTCCAGAAATTTCCCGCCGTGCTTTGCGTGAAATGACGTCGCAACAATGTAATTTTTTTGAATTAGACATGAGTTACGTCCATCCCTATTCACGGACGACTTACACAAAAAAAAATCAAATTTCGACATGGGAACGACGGCCATTCTTAACATGGCAATTCTATCTATACGCCGCAAAATACCAGCTTTAACTATACGCCGGAAAAAGCTGACTACAGACGACGTTAGAAAATGCGACGGCCGCGCGTACGCTCGTGGATCGTCGTAAATCGCTAATTTGCATACCCAACACGGAAAACGCCACCCAGCGGACGCCGAAGTATTGCATCTTAGATCTAATGTCCCGCTCAGCTGAGGCCTCTCCCAGGCATAATACGGCCTATCATGATGGAGAGCCTCACATCCCACAGCCTCATGATATCTCCCTCATGTTCACTATATTTGCAGAAATGCTGGACAGGGGCCTAGCTCAGACTGCAGCCAGAATTACTTTGGATATCAAAATGGATCTCCAGCTTCTGGGTTCTCGTATTGAGATCACAGAAAACAAAAAGAACACCACCATAGACCGAGTTAACCAGAACACTGATCGTATCCAAGATTTACATAGTCAGCTAGAAGGAGCCATGGCCAAAATGGATGACCTTGAAAATAGGTCCAGAAGGCTTCACTTCAGAATCAGAGGACTGCCTGAGACCATTACGGATATACATGAATCTGTACACTCCCTCATTAAGAGCCCTATTCCTGACATCCAAGCCCACTAAATGGAGCTCGATCGTGCCCACAGGGCCCAAGAACCCCCCCCCCCGTCCTGATGGTCTGCCTTGTAATATTGTGCTTAAGCCACACTACTATAACATTAAATATCAAGTCATGAGTAAAGCACGCTCCACTCCACAAATACAAATTATGGGCCATCCAATACAAATCAATGTGGATATTTCCTCATACACAATTCAGAGACAACAAGCACTCAAACCCCTTTTGACAGTGCTGATGCAGAAGAACATCAAATATTGGTGGCTTTTCCCATTCAGCCTGAAGTTTGAATCCAACAGCAAGCCCTTCAGATTTTCGACATTTCAGGAAGGAGAGCTCTTGCTACAAAAACTGGACATAATCTCCAATAACCCACCTTCTCCAATGCAGACCTCATCCTCAACCCTGTCCAAGTGACCACCCCCATCTAGCCCACTTACCTTTTCATGGCAGAGGCCTACAACCAAAAAGACCAAAGAAGGTATACCTTGATGATCTGATGGCCTTCCTCACTCACCTTTCTTCAATCCCATTTAATGGGACAGGGTTCATTCGGCCCTTTTGGCATTATTGACCACCTGGACATACAAACCCAATAAACCCATGGAGCTCCTGCTTCACCGTTTGAACAAAGTGGTCCACTACAACCTATCTCACTGCTTGTAAAGTGACTGGTTACAACCTACCCCTCTACCGGAATTCTCCTACATCGGACGTGGATATCATCAAGGTCCTGAATTATATCTCAGGCCGATCTATGGAACTACCCCCCCCCCTTTTTTTACCCAGTTTTGCCTCTATTCTTGTATGCTACACACACTATTGGCTAAGGGACTCTAGCAACCCTTTCCCCCCTAATAGTAGCCAAGCAGTTGTTTGAATTGTGGACCACCTAATCTCTTGCCCTCTGGAGCTCCCTCTATGACCACCTCATATCCCTCACTGGAAGCCTGAGGTTCCTTTCCCCACTTGAAGGGACCAATCCCTCCCCAACAACATTCTATCCATTCTATCCTGAGCCTTCAACAGCCGTTGCGACTAATTTAGTTTCATTTTCACTGAATGTTCATATGTTTTAGTTGAGGGTGATGATTTCTGGTTACTATAGGTGGCTGATGATGACGGGCCCCCGAGGGATGTATTGATGGGGTCTTTTCCACATACCTCCTCATGTAGAGATTTTTTCCTTTATAACACTTACACTGTGCAATAAAAGAAGGTTGTTTTTAGCGCACTATTATTTATATTAATCACATTTATGGCTATCAGATCACTGTTGAATGGTTACAGCTGGAATCATTTGTTTATATTTTATTGTCACCTGATTTGATTATTCATATTAGCGCTTGAGTATTTTTTCACTTTTAAGTGAGTGAATGTTGTCACCCTGGAACAGACAATGGGGGATATTTACTAAAGGAAAATTCACTTTGTACTACAAGTGCAAACTACTAGTGCACTTGAAATTGCACTGAAAGTGCACTTGGAAGTGCAGTCGCTGTAGATCCGAGGGGGACATGCAAGGAAAATAAAAAAGAAAACATTTTAGCTTGCACATGATTGGATAATAAAATCAGCAGAGCTTCCCCTCATTTCAGATTTACAGCGACTGCACTTCCAAGTAAAGTGGATTTGCCTTTTCGTAAATAACCTCCAATGTGTTACTTGCTGGCTTAGCAGGTGACACAAAAGGAAACAAAAGCCTTAAAAAGAAACATTAATGCAACCTCACATCTAAGGACTAGCATTCTGCAATATATTATATTGCTGTTCTTAGGTATATATATATATATATATATATATATATATATATATATATATATATATATATATATATATATATAGACCTGCTCTTATTTTTTAAATAGTAGTTAATTGGATAATAAGTAAAAACACATGGGTAATAAGTGGAAAAATATACAGTACAATACAATAAATAAGTCATATATACACGTTAATACATACTGGGAAATATATGTTCATGGTGAAACCAAATGTTCCATCCTGGCTGCTTGATAACAGATGGTTGCCAGTTTAATAATGTTCAGCAACATAAGCCCGTTTCATCTATACATGATTCAATTAGTGGCAAATTAGGCCTAAAGTTAATGTGATCAAGCATGATATTACCCTTGTGTGAAAAACGCTATTTAGAGTCTAACATTTCAGAAGCATTCTAGCAAAACTGTGTTTGTTTAGTGCAAGTACCTTTTTTTCAATTGTATATTTGGGAATCATTATTTAAAATCACACATTATTTATTTGCCTGAGAAAATAGCATCTGAGAGTAAAGGTTGTTTATGTCTTTCTTCAATTTAACTGTGTACATGTAGACATCTTTTCTTTTTTTTTTTCTTTTTTTTTCAGTCTATTCATATAAAGTGAGCACAAGTGTATACAATCATTTGCTGATCATTTAGAGGTTTATTATAAAGTCTTAAAGATGATTATTTTCATAAGAGACAAAGCGTATCTTGAAACCGTATCTGTCTCTCAAATGTAAAAGAACATTCATTTAATGCACCTGCTCTAATTATCTTCCTAGCATAGCGTTGTGTATCGTATCACTAGATTTCATCTGCAAAAAAGAAAAGATGTTAGACTCACAATGGTCTTTACAGTGCAAAGAAATTACAACCACATGCTATTTAACAATAGCAAAATATAGGTTATTATGTATTGTAATTATGTTACTGGAAGAATTCATCAATAACATTTTTCCCCATATCCAGCATTGTATATTATAAAGTTTCTTATTATTCTTTCACCCACTAGAGAAAATATGATTTATACTGTAACTATCATTATAGTTTAACCATTTGATCAGTGGCGGTTCATCCATAGAGGGCGCTGGAGCGCCGCCCCCTCTGGCTCTCGCCCGCCACTGAGTCTAATAACATACATTCATGCATTGCATGAATGTATGTTATTGTTGCCAGCTGCCGCTGGTCTATTCAGAGACGGCCGGAACTTGAGCGCCGGCCACCTAAATCATGGCAGCTGGTTGGCTGTGCGGAAGTGCCTATCAGAGCCATCCAGCGGGGGGTGAGTTCCTTGGATAAGACTGACGGCCGTCTCAGCCAATCAGGTTCCATGATTCTGGTTATAGGTAACCTGATTAGCTGAAGCATCACCAAGGCGGGAGAAGACATCGAGGGACGTGGAAGGAGTAAGGTAAGTGCATTTACAGGGCACAGCGGCAACAATGGGCACAGAGGCGACAAAGGTCACAGAGGCGACAAAGGGCACAGTGGCATCAATGGGCACAGTGGCGACAAAGCGCACAGTGACATCAAAGGGCACAGTGGTGACAATGGGCACAGGGGCAACAATTAAAGGGCACAGTGACATGCACAGTGGCAAGAATGGGCACCGTGGCGACAATTAAAGGGCACAGTGGTGACAATTGGCACAGTGGCGACAATTGAGGGGCACAGTGGCTGCATTTGATGGCATGGCACAGTGGTGACAATTGATGGCACAGTGGCTGTGTTTGATGGCATGGCACAGTGGCTGCGTTTGATGGCATGGCACAGTGACTGCGTTTGATGGCATGGCACAGTGGTGCGAATTGATGGCATAGTGACTGTATTTGATGGCATGGCACAGTGGTGATAATTAATGGCACAGTGGCTGTGTTTGATGGAATGGCACAGTGGTGACAATTGATGGCACAGTGGCTGCGTTTGATGGCATGGCACAGTGGTGACAATTGATGGCACAGTGGCTGTGTTTGATGGCATGGCACAGTGGCTGCATTATATGGCATGGCACAGTGGTGACAATTGATGGCACAGTGGCTGCGTTTGATGGCATGGCACAGTAGTGACAATTGATGGCACAGTGGCTGCGTTTGATGGCATGGCACAGTGGCTGCGATTGATGGCATGGCACAGTAGTGACAATTGATGGCACAGTGGCTGCGTTTGATGGCATGGCACAGTGGCTGCGATTGATGGCATGGCACAGTGGTGACAATTGATGGCACAGTGGCTGCATTTGATGGGCACAGTAAGGCTGCAATTTTTTTTTTTTTTTTTTTTTTCCGTTTGCGCCCCCCCAAAAATTTTGAGCACCAGCCGCCACTGCACTTGATGCCCAGTCGGACAGCCAACACCTGAAGATGCAAGTACATTTTAAATTACCTCCCTTTATCACTGTTCATGCATGCCCCCAGCATGTGCATCGGTACACTCTGTGATTGCTGTGTCCATCAGAGACAGCGGATCACAAAGCAGAGCACAGGGACAAAAAAATTGTCCCTGTATCATGTGACTGCCTTCAGCAATTTTTCCGGACAGCACCCTGTTTCCTCTCATACTGAGGATATACCCAATGGTGTGCAGAGGTATATCTATATTTTTTTATAAAGTATCACCTGAGAAGCCAGCCATTGTCCCTGTTCACCAACCACCACATTAGTGTCACCATACCAGTGCAGCCAGCCGGTGTCCTTGATAATTAATCACATCAGTACAGTTTTACCATACTAGTGTAGCCATCAGTGTACCTGATCACGGCCACAACAGTACAGTGTCACCATAACAGTGTCACCAAAACAGTGTAGCCAACAACAGTGTCCCTGATTGCCACCGCACCTTTTCCAGTATCACCAAATCAGTGCAAGCCATCATCAGTGTTCCTGATCTCTACCACATGAGTCCCAATGTCAACAGACCAGTCTAAGCTAACAACTGTGCTCCTGATCACTGCCCAAACAGTCCCAGTGTCACAAGACCAGTTTAGGCAAGCAACAGTGTTCTTGATTTCCACACTAATTCACACTAATTCACACCCGGCACACTCCATGCGCACAAATATGGTTCCTAATCACTACCACATCAGGGCTAGTGTTACCAGAGCGATGCAGTCAGCAGCAGTGTTGCTGATTGCTACCACACAAGTCCTAGTGTCACCAGGCAAGCAACAGTGTTTCTGATAGACCAGTTTCAGTGTTTCCAGATCAGTGTAAGCCAGCAACAGCATTTTTGATTGATGCAACACAAGTCCCAGTGTCACTAGAGCAGTGCAGACAATAGTGATCCTGATTTCTGCCACACCAGGGTCAGTGTCACCAGGCCAGTGTTAGCAAACAGGAGTGTTCCTGATCACTGTCACACTATTCTTAGTGATGCAAGACCAGTGTAAGCCAGCAACGGTGTTCCTGACCTTCACCACACTTGTTCCAGTGTCGTCAGATAAACTTAAGCCAGCAAAGTTTCTGACGCAGGTGTGTGGAGCCTATTTCATTGAGATGTGCACCCCAAAGCTCAAACACACGTGTGTGTGTGTGTGTGTGTGTGTGTATATACTGTATATATTTGTAAATATTTGCATTTGTAAATATTTTATTATATCTTTTCATGTGACAACACTGAAGAAATGACACTTTGCTACAATGTAAAGTAGTGAGTGTACAGTTTGTATAACAGTGTATAACAATTTGCTGTCCCCTCAAAATAACGCAACACACAGCTATTAACCACTTAAGCCCCGAGCCTCATGTTGAGATTTGGGGTCAGATCCGCAGAAGAATTACGCCGGCGTATCTATTGATACGCCGGGTAATTTCAAATTTCCCATGTCGTATCTTTGTTTTGTATCTACAAAACAAGATACGACTGCATCTGGGCTCGATCCGACAGGCGTATGTCTTAGTACGCCGTCGGATCGTAGGTGCATTTTTCTGCCGGCCGCTAGGTGGCCTTTCCGTCGAATTCTGCGTTGAGTATGCAAATTAGCTAGATACAGCGATCCACGAACGTACGTCTGGCTGGCGCTTTTTTTTACGTCGTTTGCGTTCGGCTTTTTCCGGCGTATAGTTATAGCTGCTATAATGAGGCGTACTCAATGTTAAGTATGGTCGTCGTTCCCGCATCCAATTTTGAATTTTTTACGTTGTTTTCGTAAGTTGTTCGATAATAGGGATTTGCGTAGAATGACGTCACCGCCGTAAGCATTGGCTTGTTCCGGTTTAATTTCGAGCATGCGCACTGGGATACCCCCACGGATGGCGCATGCGCAGTTTTAAAAAAACGCCATTTACGTCGGGTCACGACGTATTTACATAAAACACGCCCCCATCACATCGATTTGAATTGCGCGCCCTTACGCCGCCAAATATACACTACGCCGCCGTAACTTACGGCGCGGATTCTTTGAGGATTTGAAAAAAAAAGTAAGTTATGGCGGCGTAGTGTATCTTAGATACGCTACGCCCGGCGGAAATATGCGCCGCTGTACGTGGATCTGCCCCTTGGTGTTTACAAGTTAAAAAAATATATTTTTGCTTGAAAATTACTTAGAACCCCCAAACATTGACTAAGCACTAGTTTCAGTGCGAAACGCGTCAGTAGTCAGGTTTTATTTTATTTTGCTGCGACTTGTAGTGCTGTCCTTCTTTTAACAAAGGCTACAATTTGTTCAGAGTGTGGCTGTTCAGAGACAATTTTTGTTCCTGCTAAACATTATACAGTCATGGCCGAAATTGTTGGCAACCCAATTTTTATTCCAGAAAATCAAGTATTTCTCACAGAAAAGTATTGCAGTAACACATGTGTATTCCCTTTGTGTGTATTGGAACAAAACAAAAAAAGGGAGGGAAAAAAGCAAATTGGACATAATGTCACACAAAACTCCAAAAATGGGCTGGTCAAAATTCATGGCACCCTTTCAAAATTGTGGATAAATAAGATTGTTTCAAGCATGTGATGCTCCTTTAAACTCACCTGGGGCAAGTAACAGGTGTGGGCAATATAAAAATCACACCTGAAAGCAGATAAAAAGGAGAGAAGTTCACTTATGCCGTGTACACACGATCGGTTTGTCTGATGAAAACGGTCTGATGGACCGCTTATCAGACTAACCGATCGTGTGTGGGCCCCATCGTTTTTTTATCCATCGATTAAAAAACTAGGAACTTGTTTTAAAATTATCTGATGGTTAACTAACCGTTAGGAAAAAAAATATCGTCTGTAGGAACGTCCATCGGTTAAAAATCCACGCATGCTCAGACTAAATTGGGGGACGGGAGCGCTCGTTCTGGTAAAACTAGCGTTCGTTATGGAAATAGCACATTCATCACGCTTTCCAAAAACGACAGGGATGGAGGTGCTTGACTCTACCCAGCCATGAACTCATTTAAAGTCCCAATTTCCCCTCCCCCCTTATATTAACATTCATCACGCTGTAACAGACAGAAAAGCGTAAATCGTCTTTTACTAACACAAAATCAGCTAAAGCAGCTTCAAGGGTGGCGCCATCGGATTTGAACTTCCCCTTTATAGAGCCGTCGTACGTGGCTTACGTGACTGCTTTCTGACACAATCGTTTTTTTAACCGATGGTGTGTAGGCACGACTAATCATCAGTCAGCTTCATCGGATAACTGATGAAAAAATCCATCAGTCCGTTTTCATCGGATGGACCGATCGTGTGTACAGGGCATTAGTCTTTGCATTGTGTGTCTGTGTGTGCCACACATACATGGACAACAGAAAGAGGAGAAGAGAACTGTCTGAGGACATGAGAACCAAATTTGTGGAAAAATATCAACAATCTCAAGGTTACAAGTCCATCTCCAGAGATCTAGATTTGCCTTTGTCCACAGTGTGCAACATTATCAAGAGGTTTGCAACCCATGGCACTGTAGCTAATCTCTCTGGGCGTGGACAGAAGAGAAAAATTGATGAAAGGTTGCCAAGCAGGATAGTCCGGATGGTGTATAAGCAGCCCCAAACAAGTTCCAAAGAAATTCAAACTGTCCTGCAGGCTCAGAGAGCATCAGTGTCAGCGCAAACTATACATCGACATTTAAATGAAATGAAACGCTATGACAGGAGACCCAGGAGGACCCCACTGCTGACACAGAGACATAAAAAATCAAGACTACAGTTTGCCAAAATCTTTCTGGGAAAACGTCTTGTGGACAGATGATACTAAGATAGAGCTTTTTGGTAAAGCACATCATTCTACTGTTTACCGAAAACAGAATGAGGCCTACAGAAAAGAGCACATTACCTACAGTGAAATATGGTGGAGGCTCAATGATGTTTTGTAGTTGTTTTGATGCCTCTGGCACTGGGTGCCTTGAATGTGTGCAAGGCATCATGAAATCTGAGGATAACTAAAGGATTTTGGGTCGCACTGTAGAGCCCAGTGTCAAAAAGCTGGGTTTGCGTCCAAGATCTTGGGTCTTCCAGCAGGACAATGACCCCAAACATACGTCAACGAGCACCCAGAAATGGATGGCAACAAAGTGCTGGAGAGTATTAAAGTGGCCTGCAATAATTCATACAATACAATACACACAAAGGGAATAAACATGTGTATAGCAAAACATGTGTTACTGCAATACTTTTCTGTGAGAAATACTTGATTTTCTGGAAAGATTTCTGGGGTGCCAACAATTTCGGCCATGACTGTATATTTTTTTCTAACACTTTAGAGAATAAAATGGCGGTCATTGCAATACTTTTTGTCACAACGTATTTGCGCAGCGGTCTTACAAGCACACTTGTTTGGGAAAAGAAAACACTTTTTTTTTTTAATATTGTGAAAGATAATGTTAAGCCAAGTAAATTTATAACCAACATGACACACTTTAAAGTTTCGCCCACTCGTGGAATGGTGACAAACTTTTACCCTTAATATTTTTCTTATTTATTTTACTTGGGTCACTTTTATTCCTATTACAAGGGATGTAAACATCCTTTGTAATAGAAAAAAGAATGACAGGTCCTCTTAAATATGAGATCTGGGGTCAGAAAGACCCTTCACTCGTCTCCATACCCAGGCAGGGAACTGATCTCATGGCGTATCCGCCACAGAGACCACTTTTATCTTGTAGCGGACCGCCCTCTGAAGAAGAGGATACTGGGGTTATGGTAGCTAGCTGTAAAAATATCCAAATTGGGTCCAATTAGCCATTTTTCCCTCCCCAGTGTCATGTGACTCTTTAGTGTTACAAGGTCTTAGGTGTGAATGGGGAGCAGGTGTGTTACATTTGGTGTTATCGCTCTCTCTCTATCAAACTGGTCACTGGAAGTTCAACATGGCACCTCATGGCAAAGAACTCTCTGAGGATCTTAAACAATTGTTGCTCTACATAAAGATGGCCCAGGCTATAAGAAGATTGCCAAGACCCTGAAACCGAGCTGCAGGAAGGTGGCCAAGACCATACAAAGGTTTGCCAGGACATGCCTCACCATGGTCAACCAACGAAGTTGATTGCATGTGCTTAGCGTCATATTCAGAGGTTGTCTTTGGGGAATAGACGTATGAGTGCTGCCAGCATTGCTGCAGAGGTTGAAGGGGTGGGGGGTCAGCCTGTCAGTGCTCAGACCATATGCCGCACACTGTATCAAATTGGTCTGCATGGCTGTTGTCCCAAAAGGAAGCCTCTTCTAAAGATGATGCACAAGAAAGCCTGCCAACAGTTTGCTGAACACAAGCAGCCTAAGGACATGGATTTATGAAAAGAGTTAAGTTTAACGTATATCCCTACAGGGTGACACTGTAGATATACTGGTATTAATGTTCCAACATCCCGATAATATGTAGATTTTAACTAGAATCTAGTAGATTTGGACTTTTAAAGGCACACAACAGATATAGTAAAAAAACTAGAAATATTTTATTTTTAGAGATATCATATAAAACAGTTACAGTATATATATATGTAGAATCAAAAAGATTTAAACAATATTATAGCTGGTCCACACAGGTTATCACAATATTGGTGGTATGATGCATTTTGGTTATAAAGAACTCAAAAAAAGTACAATCAAAAGATATAACTGTAGAATGTATAACCAGGCGGCGGGTCCAGAGGAAAGGATGGCTCGCTCTACATGTTACGCGTTATTGAAATGCTTCCTCAGTAGTGTTGCTCACGAATATTCGTATTGCGAATATTCGGCTCGAATATGGCATATTCGAGTATTCGCGATATATTTCGAATTTCGCGGTGAATATTCGCAATTCCGAATATTCGCATTTTTTCAATTTTATTTTTAAAACAGATCACATCCTATCGACGTCTAAAAGCATTGCTGGTATGATTAGAGACCCTGGGCCGAGTAGCTAAGCTGAGGCGATCCTTTTATGTTGCCGAATTAAAAAAAAAAAAAATTGCGAATTTTCGCTAATGCGAATGCGAAAATGATTGCGAATTTTCGATAACTGTGGTAGGAGAACTCTGATTGTCTCTGATGCAAAAGGGGGGGGCTTTGTGTATGTTTCTGTTATGAATATTTGTATGTTTGATATTATTTTTTTTTGTAAGAAGGAAAAAATTGCGCATACCTTAAAAAAAGGGGAGAATACAGCAGCAACTCAAAAATGTTATACAACATAAATTAATACAAGACAGAAAATGGAGTCGCTCTACAAGAATAAAAAATATGTCTAGTGACAAGACATGTGGGCAAATTATAAAATAAGCAAGCGCAAATAACTTGTGAAATACACAGTGAAACAAATATATAAAGAAATATAGTCCCAATAATAGAAAAATAATCTTTCATAAAAATGTCTTTGATATGTGAAGTGAAAAAAAGTCCAAAGCATGCAGCATGAACGTGTTCAATCTTCAAGGTGTTTGATTGACAAACGGCTGTGACAGATGGATAGAGTAAAGAATCACCACCAATGCAAAACACTTTTTATTTTCTATTGTAAAATATCACGAATATTCTGAGCCAATCAGAGTGTTCCTTCCGCATTTGCCGAATATTCGCAATTATTTTGTATTGTAAAATATCAAGAATATTCTGAGCCAATCAGAGTGCTCCTTCCGCATTTGCTGAATATTCACAATTATTTTGTATTGTAAAATATCAAGAATATTCTGAGCCAATCAGAGTGCTCCTTCCGCATTTGCCGAATATTCGCAATTATTTTGTATTGTAAAATATCAAGAATATTCTGAGCCAATCAGAGTGCTCCTTCCGCATTTCCCGAATATTCGCAATTATTTTGTATTGTAAAATATCAAGAATATTCTGAGCCAATCAGAGTGCTCCTTCCGCATTTGCCGAATATTCGCAATTATTTTGTATTGTAAAATATCACAAATATTCTGAGCCAATCAGAGTGCTCCTACAGCATTTGTCAAAATTGCGCAGTAAATATCGCATTCGCATTTTGCGAAATTTCGAAAAAATATCAAGAATATTCTGAGCCAATCAGAGTGCTCCTACCGCAGTTATCGAAATTTCGCAATTATTTTCGCATTCGCAATAGCGAAAATTCGCAATAATTTCATTTCGATAAAATATCACGAATATTCGAATTTAGCAAATATATCTCGAATATTCGACTATATATTCGAGATATATCGCGAAATCGAATATGGCGTATTCTGCTCAACACTATTCCTCAGGAGCATAGATATTTGAATCTATTAAAATATATACAAACAACAAAGTTTTAGTAAATAAACAACATTTTCAAATATAAAATCATTATACATTTACAAATTATGGATTACCAGAACCAGGTCCTGTGGTCTGATGAGACCAAGATAGACTCATTTAGTTCAAATGTTGTCAACCGTGTATGGCAGCAACCAGGTGAGGAGTATAAAGACAAGTGTGTCTTGCCTATAGTCAAGCACGGTGGTGGGAGTGTCATGGTCTGAGGTTGCATGCATGCTTCCGGCACTGGGAAGCTACAGTTCATTGAGGGAACTATGAATGCCAACATGTAATGTGACATACTGAAGCAGAGCATGATCCCTTGCCTTTGGATATTGGGCTGCAGAGCAGTATCCCAACATCATAGCGACCCCAAACACACCTTCAAGACGGCCACTTCCTTGCTAAAGAAGCTAAGGGTAAAAGTGATGGACTGGCCAAGCATGTCTCCAGACCTATACCCTATTGAGCATCTGTGGAGCATCTTCAAATGGAGGGTGGAGGAGCGCAAGGTCTCCAACTTCCACCAGCTCCCTGATGTCCTCATGGAGAAGTGGAAGAGGACTCTAGTGGCAACTTATGAAGCTCTTGTTAACTCCACGCCCAAGAGGGTTAATGCAGTGCTGGAAAATAATGGTGGCCACAACACTATGGGCCCAATTTGGACATTTTCACATATGGGTGTGCTCACTTTTGTTGCCAGTTGTTTAGACATTAAGGGCTGTGTGTTATACAAGCTGTACAGTCACTACTTTACATTGTAGCAAAGTGTAACTTCTTCGGTGTTGTCACATGAAAAGATATAATAAAATATTTACAAAAAAGTGAGGGAGTAATCACTTTTGTGAGATACTGCATATATATATTTATATATATATATATATATATATATATATATATATAGCCCTGGCACATCGATCTACCTGCTTGTACAGTGAAATGGAAGTGCGGAAGCAGGTCAGAGCCGGTCAGAGGGTAATCTTTTCCATCTCCCACTTTTCATAGCCAGATCTACCCAGTCGGATGCAGGGGTTCAGTATAAAATGTCAGGAGGAGAAGATGAAAGGTCAGCAAGGCAGTGTACAAGGGTTGAGCAGGTCAGAAGACAGAGGGCAGCAGGACAGCATGTAGGGAGTCAGCAGGGCAGAGGATGGGAGATCAGCAGGTGAGTGTACAGGAGTCAGTAAGGCAGAGGATAGGGGTCATCAGGGCGGAGGACAGGGGCCAGCAAATAGATGAGAGGAGTCAGCAGGGTGGAGAAAAGAGGTCAGCAGGCAGAGAACAGGGGTCAGTAGGGCAGAGAATGGGTGGTCAGCAATGGAGTTTACAGGGCTCAGTATGGCAATGTAAAGGGGGTCAGCAGGACAAAGAATGAATAATATGTTCATAAAGACAGAATAAACAATATGTAAATATTGTCAAACGTAAACCAAGCACTGCTTCTATATCAAATTATCAATAAAATGTGTTGTACTACCAAAAGACTCAATGCATGATATCCATGACAATAAATTCATATATAAACAACATTTTAAGTATTTACTGTAAATAAAGTGCCAGTGCAAACTCTTAATTAATGGTGTCCATACAGTAAGTGCAAACAAAAGTTCAGGTGCACTATTAATTAAGAGTTTGCACTTTATTTAAATAGTATTTACTGTATATTTTGTTTATATATGAATGTATTGTCAAGGATAATATGCATTGAGTAATTTGGTAGTAGAAAGCACTTTATTGGTAATTTGATATAGAAGTAGCGCTTGGTTTACTTTTTGACATGGACTAAGACCATTCGGACCTAACACTATAGTACCAGCTTTATCACACTTATATATTTGTCACAAATTCATAGAAGAAGGTTAACATAGGTCCATAGCATGGGTATACTATTAAAATGAAATATGTAAACATCAAAAACAAGTAATCTGTCTGGCTTTACAATTATAAGGTCAAGACAGTATGACATAATGTGAGCAAGACATGGAACAACCTGGGACAGAACAGAAAAGTTTTGCAGCTAGCCAGTGGGTTTAAAAGGAGATTCAACATAATCTGTTCCTGCATATACAATGTACACATACTGTATACTACAGTCTCTACACAATGTACACATACTGTATACTACAGTACCTACACATATACAATGTACACATACTGTATACTACAGTACCTACACAATACAAATTACTGTGCCAGAACTGACAGTCTCACAGGCACAAATAAACCTCAGAAGGCACTTTTTTTTACAAATTAAAAGTTTCCATTACACATGTTTTTAAACACACAAAAGGGACGTTTGTCTAAGGCAGAACATATATGGATTGGAATGTGTCTGGTTCCTGCTAAACCAGACACATTTTGGCAAGCTGGTTGTACAGAAGTCAATCTACCGATCGACTTCTGTACAACCAGCCTCCAGGAATATTTTCACTCGATCAGTGTTCCCAGTTGTGGTCGGCAGCACAGATCATCCCAGCATCCCTGTAAATCTTGTCATGATGCCAATTTGCTTAGGTGGTTAGGGTTTTCCCAGGCACACCCAGCACATAAGAACTGATTGTCACAGACAGGTGGCATTGGCACTGATTGGCAATGACAGGTGGCCCTGATTGGAAGCACTGGCAGGTGGTACTTATTGGCACTGACAGGTGGTACGGATTGGAAGCACTAAGCACTCATTGGCACTGACAGGTGGTCCTAATCAAAAGCACTAATTTGCACTGACAGGCAACACTGGCACTGATTGGCACTGACAGCTGGCACTGATTGGAAGCACTGATTGGCACTGACATGTGGCACTGATTGCCACTCATTGGCATGGACAGGTGGTACTGATTGGAAGCACTTGACACTCATTGGTACTGACATGTGGCACTGATTGGAAGCACAAATTGACACTGACAGAGGGCACTGGCACTGATTGGCACTGACAGGTGGCACTGATTGAAAGTACTGGCAGGTGGCACTTATTGGCACTAACAGGTGGCACTGATTGGAAGCACTTGGCAATCATTGGCACTGACAGGTGGCACTGATTGGAAGCACTAATTGGCACTGACAGGCGACGCTGGCACTGCCAATTAAAGCTTCAAAAGGCTTAGCATGCATCCTAAAATACTTTGTGATGTCTGGTTTCCATAATGTGTTTATTTTGTTGGAGTTTCTACTGTCCTGATACTCCATGGATTCCAAAAGTGATAGATAGTCAGGGAATTAGACGCCTGATGTTTGCCCCATGAAAGGCAGAAGATGCTCTTTAGACTTTTAGCCCTTATATGCAGCTAAACTTCAAAAAAGTCTCACATATGTGCTATGCTCATACTCAAGAGGAATAGCAGAGATTGCTTTGGGGTGTGATTGTAAGTATGCCTATGCTGTTTGTGGGAAATATCTTATTAATTGACAGCTATGACAATTAATAACATTTTCTTTCTTTTTTTTTCTTCATTTTCCAGAAACGTATGGCAAACAAATTTGATCTTCAAAGCACTCATTGTACAGTGGAACCTTGGTTTAAGAGTAACTTGGTTTGAGAGCGTTTTGATTTGGGAGCAACTTTTTTAAATTCTGACGACTCGCAAGACGAGCAGAATTCAAGCTAAATAGGCCTGCAGTACCTCATTTGGCCTGAGGTACGGGGCGCAGAAGCTAAGCAGAGCTGAAAATAGGCCTGCAGTACCTCATTTGGCCTGAGGTACAGGGGCGGAGGAGCCAAGAAAAGCTGAATATTGGCCTGCAGTACCTCATTTGGCCTGAGGAAGAGGGGCGCAGGAAACAATCCAAAGTGTCCTCTGGCCTTTTTGAATGTTTTTGGTGCTCTCTCAAATTATTTTTATTTCCATTGACTTCAATGGGAAAACTCACTTTGATATGCGAGTACTTTGGATTAAGAGCATACTCCTGGAAGTTTCAACTGTACCTCTATTTAAATTGCTTATATGATTAATATTATTTTCTGATTGATTCACCAGTGTGCAAAGGTCTAGACAAGCACCTGGAAATTTTGCAGTTCAGAATGTGTGAGTCACTCAAATTGACCCTTAAGGACTTATCACTATAATTCTGAGTATGTGGCCCTTCTATCATGAAGATACTAGCTTCTATGCCCTTCAGAACCAAGAGGTATTTCAAGAGACCTACTCTGAAATACAGGGCTCTCTTTTTTGTGTGTTCTTATTAGGGATGAGCCGAACACCCCCCTGTTCAGTTCGCAGCAGAACTTGCGAACACACCAAATGTTTGTGTGAACTTTAGAACCCTGTTAAAGTCTATGGGACTCGAACATTTGAAATCTAAAGTGCTAATTTTAAAGGCTAATATGCAAGTTATTGTCCTAAAAAGTGTTTGGGGACCTGTGTCCTGTCCCAGGGGACATGTATCAATGCAAAAAAAAGTTTTAAAAACTGCAGTTTTTTCGGGAGCAGTGAATTTAATAATGCTAAAAGTACAACAATAAAAGTGAAATATTCCTTTAAATTTCGTACCTAGGGGGGGGTGTAAAGATAGCATGTGAAATAGTGCATGTTTCCAGTACATAGAACTGTCCCTGCACAAAGTGTAATTTCTGAAAGAAGAAAAAGTATTTTAAAACCGGACTTGCGGCTATAATGAATTGGCGGCTCTGGCAATTCAGAGAGAATTTATTCATAAAAAAAAAATGGGTTGGGTTCCCCCCAAAAATTTACACCAGACCCCTTATCCGAGCACGTTAACCTGGCCGGCCGCAGAAAAGAGAAGGGGACAGAGTGCGCCCCCCCTCTCCTGAACCGTACCAGGCCACATGCCCTAAACATGGGGAGGATGTCCCCATGTTGATGGGGACAAGGGCCTCATGCCCACAACCCTTGCCCGGTGGTTGTGGGGGTCTGCGGGCGGGGGGCTTATCAGAATCTGGAAGACCTCTTTAACAAAGGGGACCCCCAGATCCTGCCCCCCATGAGAATTGGTAATGGGGTACATTGTACCCCTACCATTTCACGAAGCAAGTGTAAATAGTTAAAAAAAAACACAATAATGAGATAAAAAATAAACTGGTGTTAAAGAGGACCCTATCAAAAATAATATAACACTAGAAAGTCCATCCAAAAACGGTGAGATGAATGGATGGTGGAATGACCACGTGGATCCTCAAAGAAAACAGGTCACTTTCTAAATGGAGATGAAATTTCGCTTACCAGAAAGCGTACCTGTCAGGGACAGTAGATCAATCAGGCATGAACACTCGCGGGGCTTACTCAGCTCGGCTTCCTCGGACTGGATCAAGGATGAAAGAGATCGTGAGTTGAGGGCCATGGATGCACGATGTCCCGGATGGATATCCTGATTATCCCAAGATGTCCGCTCGGTGGTGGATAGGAGGGATAATGATGAACCCCTTGAGGGGTGAGTGGAGTAAAATGGAGGACTCCAAACCGTATGTGGGGGAGAGAAGGAAAACACAGCCCCAATGGTGCAGGTCAAAAAGATTTTTGGGTTTTATTAGAATAAAACCAACAAATACAATAAAAGTGATAACAAATATAAAAAGGGCAATATGATAAATGGTAAAAAACTGGGCCCTACGTGTTTCGTCCTAGAGGGACTTCAACTGGGGCATCAACCTGTTCCCCCAGGCAAAGATAAACACCCAGCTCAGCCAATCACAGCGTCTACAGAAGCGCTGGAGCACAAAGGCACCAATCCCAGCACCACACTATACAGAGAGGCGTGATTGGCCCGTGACCCGGGGAGGGAGGGACGCCTGGGAACAAAAAAGATCCATGACAGCACACCTCGCCTGAACCACACAGAGGCACAAGGCGAGGATGCACCATCTAGTGGATCCTAAAGGCAACACATGGAAATTTAAAAACATGTTTAAACATTTGTGGCGCAGGGTGTGGTTTCAGGTGTGCTCCAATGTGCGTACCATGTGACGTTGACGGCGCACAAATGTGACGTCGTAGGATTGCACATCTTGACGTTGTCAGGACGACGAGATTGGCTGAGCCAGGTGCCTGCCTTTGTCACCTCCTCCGCTTCTGTTCTATCATCACAGAGCGGGGATCTGACACTCGGAACACCTCTCCTTTGCAACGATGGTGATTGCAGGCTGCAGAGATTAGAGCTGACATGCCCTCCTCTGTGTCAGCCTGCAAATTCCCTCCGTTCATGCCCATCTATGAGCTGAGGTTTAGATCTGCCCTGTGGGCGTCAGTTTATGTCCTCCCTCATACCTTCCCCAATGGCAGACTCCTATTCCTCCCTAGGGGCTGTCATCACAGGAGTGAGGGTTAATTAATCATATCATTAGCTATGCTTACACTGGATGGAGGAGGGGTCTATATGTGGGTGGTTATCACCGCATGTCTATCCCTCCCATTACTGGCTGTATTTCTTTGATGCCCCATTGGTCCAAATAATGGGAGTGTCCTCTAGTTGTGCCATACTATTGGTCCATCGTTGGAGGCTGCGAGCTCAGTAGGTCATGTGCTGGCTCTCCTCCAACCATGTGCTCTGATTAGGCGATTGGTCTGATTGGTCCTTTCTGTGTCTAGTTACTAATGTTTTATTTTTATACATGTGCAATATGGGGGAACAGGTTGATGCCCCAGTTGAAGTCCCTCTAGGACGAAACGCGTAGGGGCCCGGTTTTTTACCATTTCTCATATTGCACTTTTTATATTTGTGATCACTTTTATTGTATTTGTTGGTTTTATGCTAATAAAACCCAAAAATCGTTTTGACCTGCACCATTGGGGCTGTGTTTTCCTTCTCTCCCCCACATACGGTTTGGAGTCCTTCATTTTACACCACTCACCACTCAAGGGGTTCATCATTATCCCTCCTATCCACCACCGAGCGAACATCTTGGGATAATCAGGATATCCATCTGGGACATCGTGCATCCATGGCCCTCCACTGACGATCTCTTCCATCCTTGATCCAGTCCGAGGAAGCCGAGCTGAGTACGTTTTTGGATGGACTTCCCCTTAATATCCATTCCAGACCTGAAGGGCCTAGTAATGGAATTTGGGGGGACCCCCACGCTATTTTTTTCATTATAGCCGCAAGTCCGGTTTTAAAAGACTTTTTTTCCTTTCAGAAATGACACTTTGTGCAGGGACAGTTCTAAGTACGGGAAACATGCGCTTTTTCACATGCTGACTTTACACCCCCCCTAGGTACGAAATTTAAAGGAATATTTCACTTTTGATATTTAAAGTTTTTATTGAAGATTTTTCCAATACAATGTCAAACAAAGACAGTAGTACAAGAGCAAGTAAAATGATCGAGCTATTCCATACAGCTGCATAAAGTGGAGGAATATTTCACTTTTATTGTTTCACTTTTAGCATTATTAAATTAACTGCTCCCGAAAAAAAGGCAGTTTAAAACATTGATACATGTCCCCTGGGACAGGACCCAGGTCCCCAAACACTTTTTAGGACAATAAATTGCATATTAGCCTTTAAAATTAGCACTTTAGATTTCTCCCGTAGACTTTAACAGGGTGTTCCGCGGCTTTTCGAATTTGCCGCGAACACCCGTAATTGTTCGTTGTTCGCCGAACAGGCAAACAGGCAATGTTCGAGTCGAACATGAGTTCGACTCGAACTCGAAACTCATCCCTAGTTCATAAGAAAGGGAAACTGCTATCAATGTGAAGTACCCAATTAACGAGCATAAAGCGCATAGATATTTTTTCAACAATAAACCCAGCATAGAGGTGCAGGATACAATTTTTTTTGTCATGGACTATGGAAAGGGGGAGAAGTTTGACTCATTCAAAGAGTAGGAGATTTCATTAGCATGATGCTGTGGACAGGCTTTGGAGGTTCACATATTTACATATTTTTAATAAGAATTAAATGAGCTTATTAAGCATATTAAGCACCCATTGACCTGCAGGCACAGTGGAGCCTATTCAAAATTCAGAGCAAAAGTGTTGACGTTGCTATCTATCGGCAACTGACCACTTCCACCCTCCTCCTTTCAGCACACTACAATGCAAGATAAGACACTGCCATATAGTGTGGTGCATTTTAAAGTGAATGAGCTTCCCTAACACAATAGAGGGTATAACTGTAAATGCTTGCAGCCACAGAGGTCAAGGAAAGC
The DNA here is from genome assembly GCF_905171775.1 of Rana temporaria. NCBI lineage: Eukaryota > Metazoa > Chordata > Amphibia > Anura > Ranidae > Rana > Rana temporaria. Next base: position 229,306,190 of record NC_053493.1, read on the forward strand.
TGCCTTTACAGAAGGATTACTATTTGTCAAGAATATGTAAATACCTAAATGTCTACAGCCTGGCCATGGTGTTTGATACAAAAATACTAATCACAAAACTTGTGCAAGGACCTGTATATGATTTTGTCAGTTCTTAAATATGCAAGGGGCGGGGTCACCCGAGTTACGTCACACAGTGGCACCACCCCTTCTGACATTTTGATATGTCACATGACGTCAGAAGGGAAGGTGTCACCGGGTGATGTAGCCGGTTGGCCCCACCCCTTGCCTATATAATTACTGTCAAACCGCAGAGCAGGCATCCCAGGAGGTAAAGTGTTTTTATTTTTTTTCTATTTTTCAGGTCAGGCGGGCATCATGATTGACGATGGATATACATTGAGGGACACTATTTTTTTTTTTTTTTAATAGAGTACTTGGGCTGCATGCTCAGATAAGGGTCTGATATGGATTTTGGGGAGACCCCATGTCGTTTAAAAAAAAAGTTTGGCATGGGGTTCCCCTCAAAATTCACACCAGACCTGAAGGATCTGGTATGGACTTAGGGAGGGGGGGCATGCCATTTTTTATTTATTTTTTCAATTGCCGGGTGACAGCAATTGTAACCGCAAGAAATTTAAAATGGGATTTGACTCTTTTTTTTTTTTTCTTTAGGAATTTCCTTTTTGCTGTAACATGTTTTATGCATGCTGCAGATGCGCCGCTTTACATGCACATTAAGGGGATCACCCAGGCACAATATTTAAAGGATTTATTTTATATTTATTGTTGCACTTTAAGCATAATTAAAATCATTGCTCCCAAAAAAAAGAATATTATTATTTTTTTATACATATTGATACATGTTCCCCAGGGCAGTACCCATACCCCCATACCCATTTAATGGCCAATTACTTGCATATAAGTCTATAAAGTGGACACTTTAGATTTTTCATGTCCGGCTACCATAGGGTTCATCGTTCGGATTAGAACATTTCCCCTGTTTGGGAGTTCTGCTGCGAGCCAAACAGGGGGGTGTCCATCCCATCCCTAGTGTTAAACATCCATGGGGGTATATGCATAGACAATTACTTTTATGCCTAAATGCCAGTCTGCACATGTTTCAGGGTAGTTTAACACAGCTGTCATAATCTTCTCATATTCTCATCATCTTATCTCTTCTCTGCTTCTTCACAAGTATCTGCTGCTGATTTAAACATCTATATTAAGCCTTTGCATGCTATGCCTAAAATACATAAAACTGGCATTTTGCTAGCAAAACGTCCTGGTTACTGCTGCTAATTTAAACATCCATACTACTGCCTCCATGCTGTGTCTAAATGCATTAAAACTTTACTAGCAATGCTCCATGGTACCTGCTGCTGCTTTAAATATCCATATTAACCATGTCCATGCTGTTTACGAATACATAAAAACTTGCATCTTACTAACAATGCTCCATAACTGCTTTTAAAACAACTAAACAACTGTTATGCCTGCTATACATTTTAGATAGATTTAGCTCCTGTTGTCTGACTTGATCAAAATGCTAATATTATCTTTATGACAGCGGTTAGTCTCTCTCAAACCAGCCCCTAAATGATAAATTATAAATTACCATTTACGGAAACTCTCTATACATAATGGGGCAGATCCACAGAGACCTGCACCCACGCAGCGTATCAGAGATACGCTACGCCGCCGTAACTTTTCCCGGCTTTAGTTCGAATCCATAAAGATTTTGCGCCGTAAGTTACGGCGGCGTAGTCTATCTCTGGCGGCGTAACGGCGCGTAATTCAAATCGGCGATTAGGGGGCGTGTTTCATTTAAATGAAGCGCGTCCCCGCGCCGAATGAACTGCGCATGCGCCATCCCTAAATTTCCCACCGTGCATTGCGCTAAATGACGTTGCAAGGACGTCATTTTTTTTAACATAGACGTGAATTACGTCCATCCCGATTCACGGACGACTTATGCAAAAAAATAAAAATTACAAATAAACGCGGGAACGACGGCCATACTTAACATGGCAAGTCTAACTATACGCCACAAAATACCAGCTTTAACTATACTCCGGAAAAAGCCGACTAAAGATGACGTAAAGGAATGCGCCGGCCGCTCGTACGTTCGTGGATCGTCGGAAATAGCTAATTTGCATACTCAATGCGGAAAACGACGTAAACGCCACCCAGCGGATGCCGAAGAATTGCATCTTAGATCCGAAGGCGTACGAAGACGTAAGCCTGTCGGATCTAACCCAGATGCCATCGTATCTTGTTTTGAGAATTCAAAACAACGATACAACGTGGGTAATTTGAAAGTACGCCGGCGTATCAGTAGATACGCCGGCGTACTCACTCTGTGGATCTGCCCCTTTGAATATATTATGGGGAAGGCACAGCCAGGATGTACATGCACGGACAATTACCATTCAGCCTAACTGCCATGGCAGTTTAGCATGGCAGTTCACCAAAGTCAGGAAAAAGGAATAATCGTCAGATTAAAGGCGGCCATAAACAGTTCGAATTTCGAAAGAATTTGAAGGCTTGGTCGGCCGAATTTCGAAACTCAAATGGTGGCATCTTCAGATCACAAAAAAATAAACTGTCTGATTTTAAAAAGAAAATTTGTTCGAAATTTGACCGTGTATAACTTATTCACTGCATAGGACATATCCAATCATTTAAAAAACAAGATAGATGCAATTAGTGGCCAAGTCGACGCATTCAATGAATTCCTATTTTGAACCTATTACTTCAGATAAGGTTTCTAAACTTTCTCTATATCTCTGTCTCTAAGCCCTGGTTCACATTTATTCTACTTTGAAACCACACTATTTCACTTGACGTAGCATGATTTCAAAATAGCAAGGTCAGCGCGATTTTAGGTTCTACTTGATAGCAGTGGGAGTGCGTCCATAAAGGGTGCAGGAGCACTGCCCCCTCTCTCCTGTCACCCCTCTATCACCATAGATAGATTTATGCATTGCATAAAAATATCCATGGTTGCCCCTACTGCCCCCTATTCAGGTGTCTGGATCCTGAATTACAGTGGCAGGGGTGTTTTTGGAAGCGCCTGATTAGGCGTCCTGATTAGAGCTGTAGGCTCTAATAGGCTTCCAAATTGGTAAACAGCGGGCGCAATGCCGTAGGTTCACTGTTTACTCAGTGTTGTGTTAGGGAAGCAAATACATCGCTTTCCTAACACTGACCCACCTCTCAGCCTGTCACCTGATTGCCTGAAGCGACAGGCACTGTGATTGGACGTCTATCAGCGTCCAATCATAGCAGAGGATGGGAAGAGGACGGGAGAAGACATTGAGGACTTGGAGCGTGGAGGACAGCGCCATGACCCGAGACAGGTAAGTGCCGGGCGGGGGATGCACACTGGCAGCATTTGATAGGGCACAGTAGCGACAATTGATGGGCACACTGGCAGCAATTGATGGGCACAGTAGCGGCAATTGATGGGCACATTGGCAGCAATTGATGGGCAACAGTGGCAGCAATTGATGGGCACACTGGCAGCAATTGATGGGTAAAGTAGCTGCGTTTAATGGCACAGTGGCTGCTTTTGATGGCATAGTGACTGCATTTGATGGTCAAAGTGGCTGCGCTTGATGGGCACAGTGGCTGTGTTTGATGGGCACAGTAGCTGTGTTTGATGGGCACAGTAGCTGTGTTTGATGGGCACAGTGGCTGCAATTGATGTTTTTATTTTTTCCGTTTGTTTACACCCCCCCAAAAATGTTGAGCACCAGCCGCCACTGCTTGATAGACATTTGTGTGGCTTCATGTACAAATGACTTTTTTAGTCGCACTTGAGATCGGCAAAAGTAGTGCAGAAACTACTTTTGCAAATTGGTGCGGCACAGCAAAATTGGTGCCGCACCGATTGGAACAGTGCCATTGCCTCCAATAGGCAGCGACTTGTCATGCGATTTGATCTCTTAAATTGCTTGACAAATCGCTCCAATGTGAACCTAGGCTAAATATCTAAAATGTCTAGTCTACAAAAGTCTGAGGCCTTGTACAGACGAGCGAACATGTCCGATGAAAACGGTCCGCGGACCGTTTTCATCGGACATGTCCGCTCGGAGATTTTGGTCTGATGGTTGTACACACCATCAAACCAAAATCCCAGCGGACAGACATCGCGGTGACATGGCGGTGACGTTGACGCCGCCACGTCCGCAAACCCGGAAGTAAAATGCTTCCACGCATGCGTCGAATACATTTGGCGCATGCGGGAGATTTCTGTCCGCTGGTTAGGTGTACTAACCAGCGGACATGTCGGACGGACGGGTTTCCAGCAGATAAGTTTTAAAGCCTGCTTTAAAACTTTTGTCTGCTGGAAACCTGTCTGCTAGGCTGTACACACGGTCGGATCTGTCCGCTGAAACTGGTCTGCGGACCAGTTTCAGCAGACATGTTCGGTCGTGTGTACAGGGCCTTAGCCTCTTTCTCACAGAATAAAATAAGCTTGAATCCTTTTTAGTCTGGATTTCCACATAAACTGTCCTACTAAAGCTCACTATCACCTACTTAATGCCAAAATTATTTGCCACTACTCTATACTCCAAGTATTAGATCTTTCTATGGTCATTGATACACTCAAGTGTTCTAAAATGCTCTGCTTTTTATGGTTCTCCTATTAAATATCTAAGCACTCTTTTAGCCCAAAAACTCGTACCCCTGACTTCCCACGGCTTTACTCCTAACCTCTCATGCTTCCAATGCAATCACAATGCTGAAAGCACACAAATCTATCTTCATTTATCCTGCACATCTCAAATGTATTAATTAATAAATCAGTATGGGTATTTCCTAAAACACAATCTTTTTAAAACTGTTCTAATAATACCCCCCCCCTCAATTCCCCCCCCCTGCCTTTTCTATCAAACTCAATTGCACAACTATCAGTCCCTACCCAACCCTGCCTCAACACATCACTCAAACTTCCCTTTTTGCTTCTCTAAAGGTTTCATTCTGCTTAACTATCTCCTACTACTGTACCTTTAGACGATCCTTAAAAACTCATCTTTTCAAGTCTATCACACCTCTACCTGACAACTGAACTTTTACTTTATCCATCAACTCATCCCCACACAGTTACCTGTGCAATCATCCAATGACAACAGTATACGAACAGTGGTGGCACCCCCAGTAATGGCACCTTCTGCAATGCAGGGTATGATTTCTCCCCATCTTTATCCAGATGTTTTTCACCATTTGCTTCTCCCTCTCCTTGTCCCGATGGTTCTCACCATCCTTGTGTTTCTCGCTCTCCTTGTCTCTATGTTTTTCACCATCTCTGTCCCGATGTTTCTTACTGTCCTTCTCCCAATGTTTCTCACCATCCGTGTGCTTGTCCTTGTGTTTCTTTTCAGAAGGATCTTTGTCAGTCTTTGTCCTTCTTTTGTTCTTTGTGATGATGCTCCTTGTCTTTCTTATGTTTATGGGAGTCGTTTGCCCCTAAAATGAACATTGATCTGTGAGTCATTGTGACTGTAACCCCCACTCATCCTCACCAAGTACAGAAAGAGGGGGTCAGTTATTAAATGGAGGGGAGCCAGTAAGGAGCCTAGGCGTCATGCACATCGGTCTGCTGGATGTGGAGTGAGCAGTATGGATGGCTCCCGTATTTTGTGTCTGGGGGAAGGTGCAGGGTACAGCCAGGAGAAGCAACAGCAAAATGAGAGTGGGTAGAGACACACTGTGTATTGTGTAACAACGAAGCATAAGCTTTGTTACATTTACGCCATATTTTCCTTGAGAAGTTAATAGAGTATAGTAGATTAGTAGGGTGTGAGAATCTAGAAGAGAGTTCAATGGAATTTAATAAAGATGAAAGGTGTATTCGGAATATTAAGTTCAATTTCTGTCCAATGATTTCATTGGATTCTAACCATCCATGATAGAGTCTGTCTAAAATGGGTGGGGAAATAATATTTAGTTAAATCTGGGGCACTTAAGCTTCCTGGATCGAGGGGAGAAGAAAACAAACTGGTAATGTCTCAAAAAGATAAAACAGTTTTAGTAATATGAACATTTTTAAAATGTTAACCACATGCTTAATGGGCATGTTTCATAGTTTGTTATAACATTTTGAAAACAGGTATTTTTCTCCTTAATTGATGTGCGCTGATAAGGCTGCACTGATGGACACTGATAGGCTGCACTGATGGGCACTGATAGGTGGCACTGATGTACACTGAGAGGTGGCACTGATGGGAGGCACTGATGGGTAGCACTGATGAGTAGCACTGATGGGCGGCACTAATGGGCGGCACTGAAGGGCACTGCTAGGCGGCACTGATAGGTGGCACTGATAGGTGGCACTGGTGATCACTGATGAGTGCCACTGGTAGGCACTGGTAGGTGACACTGATAGGCAGCACTTTAGCGACACAAATCGCTACCTAACAGGTCCACAAAAGTCCTTTCAAGCACTGGTATAGGTGTGCTACTTGCTGTGCACTGCGGTATATAGGTGTAATATACACTTATAATATACTTTCGAATATAGAAAGCATATTATAGTGGATTTGTATTGTGCAGCATTGTGACTGGCGGTGTATTTAGTTACTGCTGGATTTGTGCCTCCGTCGCTGCGTTTTCTCTGCTACACACATAAAAAAAAAACCTTAAAAAAAGTTTCATAACTGGTGAAATAAACCAGTGGCCCCCCAAAACGACTGATTTTGTTATATACCTTCTTCCACATATACTGCGCTTCTCTAGAGACTTTTGTCACAGGGTCAATTAAAAAATGACAGGCAGAGGAAGAGGCAGGCCCTTCCGTAGGGGTGGTAGGGGTAGGGCAGGAGCACCAGGTAGGAAAGTGGGAAGTGGCACAATGTTCATTTGATTACGTCAAAGAACGCACCAGACTTGGTTGAGTGGCTCGCCACCAACACCACCACCACCACCACCACCACCACCATATACCCTCCGCTTGAGTCACAGGAATTATTTTCTGATCCATCAGAAGAAGACATTTTGGATGCGCAGCCATTCTTGGCATTGGATCAGGAAGAGGAGGTAGCAACAGCCGGCACTCAGCAGTCTGACGACAGTACTCAGATCGGCCCAAAGAGGTTGATGCCCGCTGTTGCTGCCTACTCCGAGATCTCTCATGTTAGTGATGGGGAAGGTGACGTCGATGATGACGTGTCTACAGACGTCACGTGGGTGCCCACAAGAGAGGAAGAGGAGGGGAGTTCAGAGGGAGAGATGGACCAACAGATAGGGAGGAGAAGCAGGCCGAACTTACATTGCACAGGAGGGACAAACCAGACTACTAATGTATCAGGAGCGAGCCATCAACCATGTATGGTCACATCTGGCGCTCCCAGGACACCGGCCCATGGCTCCGCAGTGTGGGCTTTTTTTTAACGTGTCCGCTGCAGACAATAGTGTTGCCATCTGAAGCCTTTCGCAGTCAACGCATAAGTCGCGGTAAGCCCAACACTCACCTAGGGACGACCGCCTTAAGAAGGCACCTGGCCTCCCATCACTGAGCCCAGTGGGAGCAACACCATCAGAACCCACAAAGCCACACTCGAAACTCTCACCGTACAGCCTCTTCTCCTTCTCATTCTCCTTCTCCATCCCCTCTATTCTCACAATTGTCCTCCACTCCACCTTCCATCGTGCTTTCTTCACGGTTTTCTGCAAAAAGGCAGGCTTCCATGGCCCAAATATTCAATCGTAAAAAAAAGATGACGTCGGATAACCCTCTTGCCCAATGGTTGACCGCTGGCTTGTCGGAACTGATAGCCTGCCAACTACTGCCATGTAAACTGGTGGAGTCGAAGGTCTTTCGAAAATGTATGGCCATTGGAACACCACAATGGAAGGTCCCAGGAAGGAATTTTTTTTCACAGAATGGCATCCCAGAGCTATATGGCCATGTTCAGCGGCAAGTGAATGTATCTCTGACACACAGTGTTGGTGCCAAGATACATCTGACCACAGACACGTAGTCTAGCAATCACGGGAAGGTATATAACTTTCACTGCCCACTGGGTGAACCTTCTGACGGCCATCAAGCATGTAACCCGTGGCACCCATGTAGATTTGGTTTTACCGCCACGGACTCCTCCTCCTCCTCCTCCAAGACAAGAGCCACACTGGTCCTGCACTCGTTTCAGCTTTGCGTTCACAGGCATGTCAGTGGCTAACACCGCTCAATTTGACAGTTGTTAAAGTGGTGGCCGACAACGGTGCCAATCTGCTGAGCACGCTGAAACAGGGCAAAATTACACACGTGCCATGCATGGCACGCGTCTTGAACTTGGTCGTGCAGCGATTTGTTGCCAAATACCCTGGGTGAACGCCTGTGGCTGTGGGCTAATTTTTGGGGCCTGTAATGGCCAACACTTACTTCTGTATCCAGTGAATGCCTAATGTACCACCAGCCACAGAATACAAGGTTGTTTGCTGTCAGGTGAATGCCTGTGGGCTAATTTTTGGGGCCTGTAATGGCCGACACTTACTTCTGTATCCAGTGAATGCCTAATGTACCACCAGCCACAGAATACAAAGTTGTTTGCTGTCAGGTGAACGCCTGTCGGCTAATTTTTGGGGCTTGTAATGACCGGCACTTACTTATATATCCGTTTTTTCACCTAATACTTCTGGTAGGTCAGTGTCCATGTTGTGGGACTATTTGTGCACAGCTAGTAAGTATTTTGTGGCTGCAAATATGACCTGAAGGTTTTTAATATTCGCCTGCCATTAAAGTCAATGGGGTCCACCGTGAACTTGCGGTTCGCGGACATTTGCGAAAGTTCGCGGTTAGCGTTCGCGAACCGTCCCGACGGATGTTCATCCATCACTACTCTCCAAGGTAAGCTGATTTTCAAAAACCTCCCACCCAAAGTGACTCCTGTCACAATATTGTTCAAAAAGAAACAATGCAATGAGTTTGGCAAGTTGTGAGTTGTGAGCAGTTGTGACATAATCTACCATTCAACTGATTTGCAAGGCAGAAATCAAAAGTATAACACTAGCAAAATACTGTCCTCAAATTTACTTTTTGTAAACTATTTTTATTTGATCTGTTTTTTTCCTCACTTTAAACTTGTTTTTCTCACTTTAAACTTGTTTCATATTTCCCTTGCGGAAAAATGATTCAAATAAAAGCAAAAGCTTAAGATGCAGGCTAGAGTAGAGGGAATTAAACATCATTATGTTGCTTCATACTTATAAGAGAAATGGGTGTTCCAATTTGGAAGATTGAAGATCTCCTAAAGTGAAGAAATGGTCAAATAATTTTAAATCAATCTGCACTGCACAAACCAAAAAGCTCATATCATTTTCAATCTGAAGAAGCCATAAAAAGGAGTGAAGTATACCTATAAAATTAAATCACTATATGCTGTATAGAATCATGTGGTAATACAAGCTGAGGAGATGATATCTTGAATTTACCTAGAGTTTAGAACTTTTAGCAACATTAAAATATTAGAAATATAAGTTGACCAACATCTTCAAAAATACAATTTATTTAAATGAGACAGTGCTAATTAGCATGTATTAATATCTTTAAGCCCAGGTTCACACTGTGAAAAAGGGGAAAAAATACTGCGCTAATCTAGAAATATAAAGTAAGCAGCTACACAAGCAATATGACAAAAATTGAAATAGAAACAGTGAAAAAATATGCAGCGCTAAAAATTCTTTTACAAAAATGCAAATTATGCGTCAATGTGATGAGAACACAGTGACCTGTGAATGAGTGTCCATTTAAAACAACCAACACAAAAGAAAACACAGAAAACAAAAAGTCCATCAATAGGGGGTGTATGACCACATCCTCATCATTGGAAAAACTTTCTGCACGATAAAATCAGGAGTAGATGGAATACTCTTACCAGATGACGTGGATCTGCTTGTCAGCGACAACAGATCGTAAACGCATGAAAGGACTCCACTCGACTCTGCTCAGCTGGACGATGGCACAATAGTAGACTCACCACGGGGTATCCTGATGGATGGCTGTGAGCCTGGACTGGAACCTCACCGTAGGTGTACTTGCTCCAACTCCAATTCGTGAACAGGAACAGAGGGTCCGCTTGTTTAAACGCCAACTGGTGATGTGAACAGTAGTGTCCACTGATGCAAGGTGCACACAGACATGGAGTTTGAAAAAACTTTGTATCCAAGCAAGTCATGCAGGGAAAAGAAAGAAAACAATGCTCCGGATGGTGCAGGTAAAAGAGGATAGGTTTTATTGTAATAAAACCAAAAACATAAAAGTGATCACTTCAGTATAAAAAGAGAGTAAAAGCAATATGGGGTGCAGGTATAGCAAGCCCGACGCGTTTCGTCCAAGTGCACTTGGACGAAACGCGTCGGTCTTGCTATACCTGCACCCCATATTGCTTTTACTCTCTTTTTATACTGAAGTGATCACTTTTATGTTTTTGGTTTTATTACAATAAAACCTATCCTCTTTTACCTGCACCATCCGGAGCATTGTTTTCTTTCTTTTCCCTGCATGACTTGCTTGGATACAAAGTTTTTTCAAACTCCATGTCTGTGTGCACCTTGCATCAGTGGACACCACTGTTCACATCACCAGTTGGCGTTTAAACAAGCGGACCGTCTGTTCCTGTTCACGAATTGGAGTTGGAGCAAGTACACCTACGGTGAGGTTCCAGTCCAGGCTCACAGCCATCCATCAGGATACCCCGTGGTGAGTCTACTATTGTGCCATCGTCCAGCTGAGCAGAGTCGAGTGGAGTCCTTTCATGCGTTTACGATCTGTTGTCGCTGACAAGCAGATCCACGTCATCTGGTAAGAGTATTCCATCTACTCCTGATTTTATCGTGCAGAAAGTTTTTCCAATGATGAGGATGTGGTCATACACCCCCTATTGATGGACTTTTTGTTTTCTGTGTTTTCTTTTGTGTTGGTTGTTTTAAATGGACACTCATTCACAGGTCACTGTGTTCTCATCACATTGACGCATAATTTGCATTTTCCCAGGTTCACACTGGGCTGCGGGAGTGAAGCCGTGCAAGTTCAGCTGAACTCGCACGATTTCACTCCTGCTGGCAATTTCCCATTTCGACCGTGATTATAAAGACATCTGTGCAGGTTTCTGCACAGATGTCAATGTAAATCGCGGCCCAAAATCGCAAAAAGTAGTACAGAAACTACTTTTTGAAATCGGTGCAATGCCGCAGATGCGGCGTCGCACCGATTAGGATGATTCCATTGCCGGAAATTTTCGGCAAATACCGCCGTTTTGAAATGCGATTTGACATGCCAAATCTCATGTCAAAACGCACCAGTGTGAACCAGGGCTAAATCTGCTAAAATAAGGTACTCTCCTCAAAAAAAGAAAAGAAATCTAAATCAATCACTTTTTGATAACTAAATTGTATCTGGTGAAACAAATAAAGTAACCTTTCTACTACAACCCTACAAAATTACTAAATACAGTGAACAAAATAAATAATCATTGAACCTTAATATTTAAAAAAAAATAACAGTGTCTAAAATGTGTTTCATAGTAGTTGGCAGTATGGGGGGTAAAATCTTGCGCCAAATACAAATATTATTAAATAAATACAAATAAAAATAGAAACAAAAATAAAATTAAATGCTGAGCTGGCAGTAGAAAATAATTCAGTCACTAACAATCTATTTTGAAGTAAAACTAAATTTTTATATAAGGTACATATAGATGTTTTAAACAGTGTTGTCAATGCATACTGTACCTTCTTATTCTCTACAGTAGCTGTTTGCCTTACAATGTCTTGTGTCAAACACATTTTAGAATAGAAGTTAGAATAATCACTCAAACAATCTCAGTGTTGTATTAAGAAATGCCACAGCAGGGGGAGGAGCCTGATAATGGCACTGGGCAAGAGCTTGTGTTAGGAGCTCTGAAAACTCCCATCCAATCCATATAGAATTTAACTTAAGATAGACCCTGCCTATCTACTGTCACCTACACACCCCATGCCTCCAACCCCCTAGCTTTGTTGATGGTGAAACAAGGTTTCCCCAGAGTGCGCATGAGTGAGAGATCCAATATGGCTGTTTGAGTCAGGACCTTCCGCACCACCACAGGCCAACGGTGCCCACAGCAGCACGCAAATTTCCCCAGAAAGGCACCCCTGGATGAGCAACTCGGCAATCCGCTACGATCTGGGTCCACAATTTGAGGCCTCTACCCGAGCCGGGTGTAGCAAGATGGCCGCCACAGTCACATTACTCCTCTATCCCATGGGATCAGCCAGCGGGCGATGACACCCTCACCTGCCTTCACAGAATCCCTCATCCGCCACACCATTGGAGATCAGGCTTTCTCCCTTGCAGGGCCTAACAGGCCTTATTACAATGACTTCACCACCCCAGGCCTGCATCCCCAAGACCACAACTTTAATGCAGAAGACCTACACGACAAACTGTCAGCCCTCCTAGAAAGGGGTTTAGCTACTACTGAGGCCAAAATAACAGGGGACATAAAATCAGACCTGCAGAATATAGGCTCCCGGATGGAAGCGATTGAAGATAAAGTGGACCTTACTGCCGCAGTGTCTAACCAAAACTTGGACCTGATCCAAACTCTGAGTGATCAACTCGATACCACTTTGTCAAGCATAGATGACCTGCAGAATAGGTCAAGACCGTACAATTTCTGGATCAGGGGTTTACCAGAAACCATCACAGATGTATCAGGCGCGACCCAAGACCTAATCAAGTCCCTGCTGCCTAACACCCAACAACAGCGACTAGAACTGGACAGAGCCCACAGGTCCCTGGGCCCCCCCAGGAAGGACGGCTCCCCTAGAGACATAATAGTCAAGCCACACTATTATGCGATAAAAGAAGCGGTCATGAAGTAAACTCGCACCATGCCCCAGGTGACCTGCCAGTGCCATGCAGTCCATATTTTCACCAACCTTTCTTCTTCCACAATTCAACGTAGACACTCCCTGAAGCCACTTTTGTTCGCAATGGCCCAGAAAGACATCAAATATAGGTGGGCATTCCTGTTTGCGGTTGAATTTTCTTAAAATGGACAGAACCAGGCCTTCACCAACTTTGCAACAGGAGAGAAGCTCCTACTAAACCTGAAAATTATTTCCCAGGATTCAGACATGGAAACGTCCTCCTCTGGATCCAACAAGAGGCCTCCTGCAGTTAGCCCATCGCCCCCCCTTTGGAACAAACTGAAGGCTCGAAGATCGGGTAACAACACGATCGCACACCCAAGTTAATCGTTGGCTCCTCCTTGACTTTCTAACACAATGTTAGATCTCCTTTCTTTTGACCTGGGGATCCCTTCTCCCCTGGGACCTATTTCTTTCATAGGGAGACGTTCCTCGCTTCCACTTCTCTTTCTATCCTATCTCTCTTTAATTCTCTTGTCTATCACACAAGAGCTAACAATTTTAGCTATGACAGATTGTCTCAACAACAGGCTTCACAAGAAACCCCCACTGCTCAAGGGGGAATCTCCAGTCGCACAAAACCATGGGTGAAGACTTCTCGTCCTCTGTTCCACTGGCTAGTTCCACACTAAACTCCCTCAGGATCGCTTCCCATAACGTTCAAGGGATGAATTGCCCTCTCAAATGCAGAAATGTTTTCAATTCCTATAAGTATCTCAACTAGAGATGTACAGAACTGTTTGCCGGCTAATAATTTGCGGCGATTTTTGCGCGTTCGTGTTCGCCGATGCGCGCGAACATATGCGCTGTTCGATCCGCCTCCTATTAATTATCATTACGGTACAAAGAAAACTAGGGTTGGGACTTTAAATGAGGCGTATGAAAAACACACGCCTCCATCCCTATTGGATACAAAAAAAGGGGGTTTTTGGGACTTTAAATGAGATGCGTTTTTAAACAAACAGTAGTATAAGTAAAAAAGTAAACGTTTATAACCAGGCTCATACATACCACCCAAACAGCAAGCCAAATTCAACTGTCTAACTGTATATGTTAAAAGCAGAGATTGGTTGCACGCATTTGCAAGTACATGAGTAAGCTGCAGAGCCCGCGCCAAGGCTCTCTGCGATCTGCAGTCCTAACTAAACTTTTGAAGTCTCCTCAATGGAGGCATGTAAAGACTAATGGGTAGATGGAGGACAGGTGACTAGGGGTGTGTCCCCGCCTCCACCTATGCTTGGTATTGTGGTGAAGAGCACTGGAAAAAAACGCATAATAGTATAAGGGTATCAGCAAACGCATCTCCATCCCTATATGGTACAAAGAAAACTAGGGTTGGGACTTTAAATGAGGCGTATGAAAAACACACGCCTCCATCCCTATTGGATACAAAAAAAGGGGGTTTTTGGGACTTTAAATGAGATGCGTTTTCAAACAAACAGTAGTATAAGTAAAATAGTAAACGTTTATAACCAGGCTCATACATACCACCCAAACAGCAAGCCAAATTCAACTGTCTAACTGTATATGTTAAAAGCAGAGATTGGCTGCACGCATTTGCAAGTACATGAGTAAGCTGCAGAGCCCGCGCCAAGGCTCTCTGCGATCTGCAGTCCTAACTAAACTTTTGAAGTCTCCTCAATGGAGGCATGTAAAGAGTAACATATACAGTTAGACAGTTGAATTTGGCGTGCTGTTTGGGTGGTATGTATGAGCCTGGTTATAAACGTTTACTATTTTACTTATACTACTGTTTGTTTAAAAATGCATCTCATTTAAAGTCCCAAAAACCCCCTTTTTTGTATCCAATAGGGATGGAGGCGTGTGTTTTTCATACGCCTCATTTAAAGTCCCAACCCTAGTTTTCTTTGTACCATATAGGGATGGAGATGCGTTTGCTGATACCCTTATACTATTATGCGTTTTTTTCTAGTGCTATTCACCACAATACCAAGCATAGGTGGAGGCGGGGACACACCCCTAGTCACCTGTCCTCCATCTACCCATTATTCTTTACATGCCTCCATTGAGGAGACTTCAAAAGTTTAGTTAGGACTGCAGATCGCAGAGAGCCTTGGCGCGGGCTCTGCAGCTTACTCATGTACTTGCAAATGCGTGCAACCAATCTCTGCTTTTAACATATACAGTTAGACAGTTGAATTTGGCTTGCTGTTTGGGTGGTATGTATGAGCCTGGTTATAAACGTTTATTATTTTACTTATACTACTGTTTGTTTAAAAACGCATCTCATTTAAAGTCCCAAAAACCCCCTTTTTTTGTATTAATTATCATTGAGCAAACTTTGACCCTCTACCTCACAGTCATCAGACACATTCCAGCCAATCAGAAGCATACCCTCCCTCCATGACCCTCCCACCTCTCGGGCAGCATCCATTTTAGATTGAACCTGCATTCTTAGTGAGAGGAGGGATAGTGTTGATGCTGCTGAATTTATAGGCAAATCTATAGCTAGGCTAGTGTTTTCAGTGTCCACTCCAGTCCTGAAAGACTCATCTGATCTCTGCTGTAAGGACAACACCCCAAAAAGCCCTTTTTAGGGCTAGCATATCAGTCAGCTTTTTTTTCCCCCTGTAATCTAATTGCAGTTGCCCAGTGCCACCCACCACTCATCTATCTTGGTGGCACAGTAGATAACATAAAAAAAATATATATATTACTGCAATATAATAGTAGTCAGTTGCCTGGCTGGCAGCGTGTGTCAGGGTACAGCGTACACTGTGCCCAGTGCCATCCACCACTCATCTATCTTGGTGGCACAGTAGATAACATTTTAAAAAAAAATTATTACTGCAATATAATAGTAGTCAGTTGCCTGGCTGACAGCGTGTGTCAGGGTACAGCGTACACTGTGCCCAGTGCCACCCACCACTCATCTATCTTGGTGGCACAGTAGATAACATTTAAAAAAAATATATTATTGCAATATAATAGTAGTCAGTTGCCTGGCTGGCAGCGTGTGCCAGGGGTACAGAGTACACTGTGCCCAGTGCCACCCACCACTCATCTATCTTGGTGGCACAGTACATAACATTTAAAAAATTTTTTATTACTGCAATATAATTGTAGTCAGTTGCCTGGCTGCCAGCGTGTCCAGGGGTACAGCGTACACTGTGCCCAGTGCCACCCACCACTCATCTATCTTGGTGGCACAGTACATAACATTTAAAAAAAAATATATATATATATATATATATATATATATATATATATATTACTGCAATATACTTGTAGTCAGTTGCCTGGCTGCCAGCGTGTGTCAGGGGTACAGCGTACACTGTGCCCAGTGCCACCCACCACTCATCTATCTTGGTGGCACAGTACATAACATTTAAAAACCCCAAAAAATTGACTGCAATAGAATAGTAGCCAGTTGCCAGCGTGTGTCAGGCTCATAGTGTAAACTGTGCCCACTTGCCCAGTGCCACCACTCATATATCTGGTGGCATAGTAGATTAAATTTAAAAAGAAAAAACACAATTTTGACTGCAATAGAATAGCAGTTAGTTGTCTGCAGGCATGTGTCAAGCCTACAGCGTCTACTTTGCCAACTTCTGCCAGTGTACAGTGCCACTCATATCTGGTGTCACAGTAGCTTGCACACATAGTACAACTAAACAAATAAAAAAAATGACTGGCAGAGGCAGGCCACCCCGCAGGGGTTGTAGTGGTGCTGTGATTCCCTTTGGCCCTACAATAATGCCCAGTGTTCAGAGGCCACGTACCCTGAACTCAAAAAGTTCTGAGGACATAGTTGACTGGCTAACACAGGACACCCAATCTTCTACAGCTTCCGCTCATAACCTTGACACACCATCCTCCTCCAGCTCAGCTTCAGGCACCTCTCAAGTTACCATTCGCCCGCATGCCACCACCACCAACACTAGCATCACAGCTGCTTCACTTGATCTGTCAGAGGAGTTATTTACACATCAGTTGGATGAAATGAGTGATGCGCAACCATTATTGCCAGAGGTTGTAGATAAAAGGGATATGACTCAGTCAGGCAGCATTACACACATGGACGTATGGTGTTTGGGTTACAGATAGGGTTAGGGTTAGGTTTACAGATAGGGTTAGGGTTACAGCTAGGGTTAGGGTTAGGTTTACAGATAGGGTTAGGGTTAGGGTTACAGCTAGGGTTAGGGTTAGGGTTACAGATAGGGTTAGGGTTACAGACAGGGCTAGGATTAGGGTTACAGACTGTAACCCTAACCCTATCTGTAACCCTAACCCTGTCTGTAACCCTAACCCTAACACTACCCTAACCCTAACCCTATCTGTAACCCTAACCCTAACCCTATCTGTTACCCTAACCCTAACCATATCTGTAACCCTAACCCTAACCCTTACACTACATGATCGATATAACATCATACTTGATGTTTTAAAGCACGCTATTCCAAACAATTTATAAATTTTAGGTGATTTATGCCCTTTATGGATTAAAAACGGACTCTGCGACAACTACGTAATTTTCCATGGGAGTTTTGCCATGGATCCCACTCCGTCATGCCACAGTCCAGGTGTTAGTCCCCTTGAAACAACTTTTCTATCATTATTGTGGCCGGAAATAGTCCCTGTGGGTTTTAAAAATTTTCCTGCCCATTGAAGTCTATGGCGGCTCGCCCGGTTCGCGCATTCGCGAACATATGTGCAAGTTCGCAATCGCTGTTCGCGAATGCAAAATTTTAGGTTCGCAACATCACTAATCTCAACCTGCATGTCATTATGCTCTAGGAGACTCACTTCCCAATCCTGTACAGTCCGACGTTCCTACATGCACACTTCCCGCAGTTTTATTTAACAAATGCAGAGAATAAGACCAAAGGGGTAGCCATTGCATTCTCTAAGAACTGCAAGTTCTCTTGGTCCTCGGAAACTAAGGATCCCGAGGGCAGGTTTATTTTAGTCAAGGGCACAATGGAGGGTCAACTATACTTCCTGGTGTCTTACTATGCCCCTAACAAGGGATAAGCAGCTTTCTTTGCTCATCTATTTGACACCCTCAACCCCTTACTAGATGGCACAGTCATTCTAGGCGGTGAATCCAACATCGCTTTTGAACAAGGAATAGATAAATCTAAGCCCCCGGGGAAACAGTTAACACACCCACTCAAAGCCAGCCATAAATTTGCTAATCAATACAACACTCTCAAGGTCTTGCAGACATTTGGAGGGAACTGAACCCCTCCAATAGGGACTTCACCCACTACTCTGCTCCTCACCACACATATGCTAGAATCAATCACATTTTAGTCCCCACACACGCAAGCCCCCTGGTCTTAAAAGCACAAATCAGAGACACAGTATTGTCGGACCATTCTCTAGTTGTAATGTCCATCGGCCTCTCCTCACCAAAATCTAGACAGAGACACTGGAGACTGAATGAGTCTCTCCTGTCTGATCCAGTCAGAGTAAGTAAGAGGAAGGACAAGGCAAATAATAACAATGAAAGAAAAATCAGGACAAGCAAGTGGACCAGTAAAATTTTCCAAAATAAGTGCAAGTCCAGGGACTATAAAAAATATATGTCTCAAGGAGAGAGCCATGAAAAGGCAAAACAAAAAGAATAAACAGATGGGAACTTGGGCCTGACAAGTGACAGAAAATATCAAATATGATCAAAATAATCTCTAGTAAATAAAATATTTAGTATTAGAGAAGGAGAGGAGGATAGGGGGAGGGGTGAGGGGATGCGGGGGAGGGAATGGAGGGTGGGGAGATGGGGGTATGTACTATGTCAGATATGTGGAGGACTTACTTACTCACATGCCTCCTCTCTTGACTTTAGTCGGATCCCCCTCCTTTGGCAATAAAACCTCTCTCCACTCCCATGCCCGCCCTGGGTCGGGGGCAAATGGCAAAATAGCAAAGGCACAAGAGAAGGGAGAGAGGAAAAACTTATGACAGTACTAAAATATAAAATGTAAGAGGGTTAAATAACCCAGTAAAAAGACATAAGATCTTGAAAGAAATTAAAAGATACTCTGCAAGTATAATCATTTTACAATAGACACATATAGCACACGATTCAAATATCAAACTGTATGCAAAACATTACACGCCATGGCACTTTGGAGATTCTCCAACTAAAAAAAGCAGAAGGAGAAGGAGTGGCAATAGGATTGGGAAGAGAAGTGATGTTTTCACTAGAAGATAGAAAGGTGGATCCTGAAGGTCGGTTCATATTCCTGAGGGGGAAATTAGAGTATACGGAATGTACATTGGCAAATATATACTGCCCTAATAAGAACCCGACAAGTTGCCTAAAATACGTTTTGGGAAAACTGATGGATTATAAAAAGGTCCTACTAATCCTGGCAGCAGATTTAAACTTCTGCACTTCTGTATGGACCCAAAGGTCAATTGTTTGTCACGAGCACAGGAGACTAGAAACCATCAATTCAAGATGATAAAAAAGAAATTGTACCAATGTCAACTGGTAGATGTATGGAGAGTTCAACATCCTGAGATAAAAGATTTTGCTTTTTACTCCCCAGTGCACGGGAAGTACGTAAGGCTGGATTACATAATGGTGAAGCACAGACTGCTGTAATCAGTAGAAAAAACATCAATAGAAATAATGTCAATATCAGAAATTAATAGGAAAAGAGGAGTATGTGGAGATTGAATGAAGACTTGATACAAGAGAAAGAGGTAGAAGATAAAATAAAAAAAAGAAATAGAAAAATACTTTCAGTTAAACGAAACCCCAGGAATAGCAGAGGCCACAATATGGGAAGCTCATAAGGCTTATATTAGGGGCACTTTGATTTCTATAAAAACTAACAGGAAAAAAGAAAGGATACATAATATGGAAAGGTTAAAAACAGAAATTTATGAGTTGAAGCAACATAAAGAGAAAGTGGATATAGAGGTACAGGGTGCTCCAGTATTAAAAATAGATAAGCTAGTAGATCTAATGGAACAGGAAACAAAACAGGTCTTCAAAGGATAGGTATAAATGGGGAAACAAACCAGGTAAATATTTAGCAAGAATATTTAAAAATAAAATGCGATACATTTTATTGGGAAAATCAAAAATGATGAGACAGTGAGACAGTGCATTCAACAACTGAAATAGCCAGGGTCTTTCAAAGTTATTATAGTGCCCTATACACAGTGAGTCAAAATAGGACACAAGAAATTAAGTACAATAGGACTCAGAGAATACAAAAATACCTAAGGGTAGCAAATCTAACCATAATATTAAAAATGTAAAATACTACGCTTCTCCCAAAATATCTATAGTGGGCAGCCAACACAACAAAATGATAATTGTAACAAAATATGAGAATAAAAGTGAAGCACCAATACAGAACTCTCAATATAACAAGAGTTCTGGGATACAGTGAATAAATTCCACAATGTGTAATAATGCAGACTCAAAACATTAAATATAGTGTGTAGACATAGACACATTACGCTTTAGTAAAAGAATATAAATATGATACAAATGACCAATAAACAACGTGAAAATTGTCCATATAGTGATGGTGAACAAACATCAAAAGGTGAAATGTGATCCCTTGTGATATCAGCATAGAAGGTTTCCCCTCAGGAGCATCATCCCCATCAGATCAAGGAAATGGATTGGATACTCTCACTGGATAAAGTGGACCCAGAACACCGTACGGTGGTGGGTCTAATAAGCATGAACGGCCGAATGCCTGGTCTGGTAAATACTGCTGTCAGACCTCTCGCTTTATGTCGAGGCGCAGATCTCCACAACGGATTGCTGTATTAGTCAACCTCCAGGTAGCCAATTAAAATCCACTTCCGGTGATGTAATGAAGTAATGTCAGCTTTCACTGAACATAATGGGCTCCAAACATAGGAGAAAAAAAGAAAACAAGGAGAACACCTCCTCATAGTGTAAAAAGGCTAAAAATGTATTCAATGGAAGATTCAAAAATTCAGGCACAAAATCGAAATTCCATTGAGAAAAATCCACATCCAAAGTAAAACAAAAAAATGTCATAAAAAGTTCATACAAAAGTTAGCGCAGTATGGAAGTGGCTGAGGCCAGTGTATGAACTTTTGTTATATTGAGAGTTCCGTATTGGCGCTGCACTTTTATTCTCCTAAAGCCTGCCTTTTTGCAGAAAAACTTGAGGAAGGCATGATGGAAGGTGGAGTGGAGGACAATTGTGAGCATAGAGGGGAAGGAGAAGGAGAAGGAGAAGAGGACGGAGATAGCCAGGAGTGTAGCTTTGTGGGTTCTGATGGCATTGCTCCCACTGTGCTCGGTGATGGAAGGCCAGGTGCCTTCTTAAGGCGGTCGTCCCTAGGTGAGTGTTAGGCTTACCGCGACTTATGCGTTGACTGCAAAGGCTGCAGAAGGCAACACTATTGTCTGCATCAGACACGTTAAAAAAAGCCCACACTGCGGAGCCATGGGCCGGCATCCTGGGAGAGCCAGATGTGACCGTACATGGTTGATGGCTCGCTCCTGATACATTAGGAGTCTGGTTTGTCCCTCCTGTGCAATGTAAGTTCGGCCTGCTTCTCCTCCCTATTGTCAGGCTAGGAGCAGATAACAGTTTAGGTGTGCTAACTATGCAAACAGTTCAAGAACAAGCACATACCATGAGCAAGTCTGAGATTAGCAGGTCAGCTGGGACTTGTAGTTCACCGCTGCAGATGAAGGTGGACGTTTATCTGGTGTTTGTAGTTCACCGCTGCAGATGGATGTTGCTCGTGTTTGTAGTTCACCGCTGAAGATGAAGGTGGACGTTTATCTGGTGTTTGTAGTTCACTGCTGCAGATGGATGTACTACAGGAGTCAAACGAGCCGGGTCAAACACAAAATATACAGAGCAGAAGGTCAAGCTGGATCATACAGTAGCAAACAAAGGTAACTCTATCACAAGCACTGATTGGATGATGAAACAGGTGATTTAAAGGTGAGCTGGCCAATCACTGTTGTTTCCCAGGGAAAGGCTGTGTCAGGTGAGTTTTGATGGGTCCTAAAGGGATCCTAGTACTGACACCTATCTGCTGGTCCATCTCTCCCTCTGAACTCCCCTCCTCTTCCTCTCTTGTGGGCACCCGCTTGACGTCTGTAGACACGTCATCATCGACGTCACCTTCCCCATCACTAACAATAGAGATCTCGGCGTAGGCAGCAACAGCGGGCAAGAACCTCCTTGGGCTGATCTGAGTACTGTCGTCAGACTGCTGAGTGTCGGCTGTTGCTACCTCCTCTTCCTGATCCAATGCCAAGAATGGCTGCGCATCCGAAATGTCTTCTGATGAATAATTCCTGTGACTCAAGCGGAGGGTATATGGTGGTGTTGGTGGCGAGCCACTTAACCAAGCCTGGTGTGTCCTTTGACGTAATCAAACGCACATTGTGCCACTTCCCACTTTGGCTCCGGCCTGGTGCTCCTGCCCTACCCCTACCACCCCTGCGGAAGGGCCTGCCTCTTTCTCTGCCTGTCATTTTTTAAATGACCCTGTGACAACAAAAGTCTCTAGAGAAGCGCAGTATATGTGGAAGTAGGTATATAACACCCCGCTTCAATCTGTAGTTTTGGGGGGCCACTGGCTTATCGCACCAGTTATGAAACATTTTTTCAGGATTTTTTTTTAATGTGTGTAGCAGAGGTAACGCATCGAAAGAGGCAAAAATTTAGCAGTAACCAAATACACCGCCAGTCACAATGCTGCACAATACAAATCCACTATAATATGATTTCTATATTCAAAAGTATATTATAAGTGTATATTGCACCTATATACTGCAGAGCAAGTAGCACACCTATACCAGTGCTTGAAAAGACTTTTGTGGACCTGTTAGGTAGCAATTTTTGTCACTAAAGTCTGTCCCAGCTGGAAACGCCAACCTCTCCCTACACTGGCAAAAAGTATATGAATGTATTACACACCTATGTACTGCAGTGCAGACCAAGTAGCACACCTATACCAGTGCTTGAAAGGACTTTTGTGGACCTGTTAGGTAGCAATTTTTGTCGCTAAACGCTGTCCCTGCTGGAAACACCAACCTCTCCCTACACTGACAAAAAGTATATGAATGTATTACATACCTATGTACTGCACAGCAAGTAGCACACCTATACCATTGCTTGAATGGACTTTTGTGGACCTGTTAGGTAGTGATTTGTGTCGCTAAAGTCTGTCCCTGCTGGAAACGCCAACCTGTCCCTACACTGACAAAAAGTGTATGAATGTATTACACACCTATGTACTGCACAGCAAGTAGCACACCTATACCAGTGCTTGAAATTACTTTTGTGGACCTGTTAGGTAGCGATTTGTGTCGCTAAAGTCTGTCCCTACTGGAAACGCAAACCTGTCCCTTTACTGACAAAAGGTATATGAATGTATTACACACATATGCACTGCAGAGCAAGTAGCACACCTATACCAGTGCCTGAAAATACTTTTGTGGACCTGTTAGGTAGGGATTTGTGTCACTACAGTCTGTCCCTGCTGGAAACGCCAACCTCTCCCTACACTGACAAAAAGTATATGAATGTATTACACACCTATGTACAGCACAGCAAGTAGCACACCTATACCAGTGCTTGAAAGGACTTTTGTGGACCTGTTAGGTAGCGATTTGTGTCGCTAAAGTCTGTCCCTGCTGGAAACGCCAACCTCTCCCTACACTGACAAAAGTATATGAATGTATTACACACCTATGTACTGCAGAGCAAGTAGCACACCTATACCAGTGCTTGAAAGGACTTTTGTACACTGACAAAAAGTATATGAATGTATTAGACACCTATATACTGCAGAGCAAGTAGCACACCTATACCAGTCCTTAAAGCGGATGTCCCAGTATAAAAAAATATTAAAGGCCAGCAGCTACAAATACTGCAGCTGCTGACTTTTAATAATAGGACACTTACCTGTCCTGGAGTCCAGCGCTGATCGCAGCAGAGGACGAGCGATCACTCGTCTCTCTGCTGCTCCCCCCGCCATCCTCAGTGAGGGAACCAGGAAGTGAATCGCTCCGGCTTCACTACACGGTTCCCTACGGCGCATGCGCGAGTCGCGCTGCGCCCGCCGATTGGCTCACACGCTGTGTGCTGGGAGCCGAGTGTTCCCAGCACACAACGGGCGACAGACGGGAAGTCAGAAAAACCTGTCTTTTGCCCGTAGCGTGTGGCCGGAAGTGGGTGCAAATACCTGTCTTTAGACAGGTATCTGCACCCCCCTCCCCCCTGAAAGGTGTCAAATGTGACACCGGAGGGGGGGCGGGTGCCGATCAGCGCGAGTTCCACTTTAGGGTGGAGCTCCGCTTTAAAGGGAATTTTGTGGGCCTTTAGCTATTTGATTGAATACAGCATGTCCCTGCTCCAAACAGCACCCTCTCCCTACATTGACAAAAAGCAGAATGTAAGATGGCCGCCAGATCAGGTCTATTTATAAGGTAGGGGGTATGGCGGACCGCGAACAAGCAAATTTCGCCACAAAACGATTGCCGGGCGAACCGGCAGGCCATCTCTACAGATGGGTACTACAGTGTAATATGTTGTGTGCATTTTATAAACTATACAATCCGAAGTGAAACAATCTTGAGACATGAATATATTGCAGGTGATTCAACATTGCATCTATTGTAGAGTTCTGGATGATAAAATTGATAACCTTATAACATATATCATGGGATATAATTCCTTGCAAGGGTAACATGGGGTAGGTGGACAGATATAGTAAAAGGGTAAAAAGAGGGTTAATAGCAGGGAAAGAAAAAACGTAACCAGGAGAAATCTGTGACCAGTTCCTCTTTGTATCTAGATCTAGGTGTATTTTTTTTTATCACACTGAACATCTGGATTTCAGTGACCACACTTGCAAAGATTTTTAGAATTTGAGAATGTAATATATATATATATATATATATATATATATATATATATATATATATATAATGTATTTTGAGCATGTAAGATATGCAGTCATGTCTGGCAGGCTTTAAAGATAACAAAACCACATAACAAGCAGTTTCTTATTCTTTGTGCCCAAATTAGCAATGCAACTACAGTGACTGCCTTCCTTTTACACTCCTACTGATAGAGAGAAGCCCTCCCTTCTTCTTCACTGCAGAGCTTCACTGCAGAGCTCCCAAGATGATGCCAGCTCTTCCACCTGTGGCTTATCAAGGCACTCTCCTTTTTCTGGCAGCACAAGCCAACAAACCATCACATGGGACAGAGGCACAGGACCTGCCAGGGTGATATACAATGGTTGAAAACCAAACATTCAGATGTCAATGGCTCTAGGCAAAATAATATTGTCAGGTCATCTGAGGCCAGGTGACAGGTGACAGGTGCACACCGTTGGGGTCCAGAGTGCACCGCTAAGGTAGTGGACCCTATGGCTTACTACTGTGGATGGTGCTTGGTGGTTCAGGAAAGCAGGTCCTCTGGAGCACCAACAAGGATCACACTGGGAGCTAGAGCATGATGTTCCCCAGGGTGCAGAATCTAAGAGCCAACAGGTAATCACCAAGTCCCCTAATGGTGGGGGTGGACTTTGCTGCAATTGGCTCCAGGTTGCGGCCACCAGGGTCTCCCAGCTCACACTCACAGCAGGCTACTGGAGGATATAGAGGAAGCAGCAGATTGGGACAACAAGGGATAGTCAGGAGATAAGCCACAAGGTCAGGGCAATGAGCATACAAGGACAGCCAAGGAGAACACACCAAAGGTCAGGGTATGAAGCAGACAAGGATAGTCAAGAACAGGCCAAGGACAGTAAACAGAATCAGACAGAGCACATGGCAAGAAGCACACCAAACCAACCACACAATATTTCTTGGGCAAGGCAGGCTTGCAGAGCATGGTGTTAAATGGTGCATCCTGTAGAGGCGAGAGTGGAACCATGATGGGAAAAGATTGATTAACCATGCAGGTGTGATAGTGCAGGTTCTAAGGCTGATACACAGACCAGAGGTAAACAGGCAGACAGGGGATGAAAGTTTTACTGCAGATCCATGACAAATATATTAATACAATTCAGAGATTATTTGCAGGCCCCTATACCTACAGCAAAATAATATGAGCTGATTATCGACAGGGAAAAATACCTTCCAAAGGCAAAATTCTTGCACATTCCTAAGCACATTGAGAGATAGGGAAAAAATAATTTCTATCATATTAATGAACTGGCTATGACCAGAAATATCATACCATTTCCAATAAAAATTTCACAGCATGACTTTTTATGCTGGCTTTTCTCCTTTCATGATTAAAAGCAGAAAGTAAAAACTTCTTCCCCTGACTAAAGAACTTAGAAACCATCAGACATCTTACAGATGGGGATTCCCCTTAAAGCCTTTTATGAAACTGAGATCAGCGGCGATCCCGACTCTCACCGCTGATCTCAGGTCATAAACTGTTAATGAAACTGAGGTAATCAGCTGAGAACATGTTCTCCACTGATTACCTCAGCACAGTGAGAATCTGTAACTGACTGTCACAGAAACGGGCAGTTTATGAAGGTGCGATCTCAGCACCTCACTGGCGATCTGTGACAGAATTCTCACTTTCTGATTCACAATCTCAGAGGTGGAGAATCAGAGAGAGAAGCGCGAAGCTGGCTGAATATTGTGGAGGAAGAAGGAAGTCTTTTGACTTCCATCCTTTACACACAAGCCTGTACAGTCAGAACACACCTTCCCCACTATTACACACCCCAAAATGAGCAGGTTATGAATTTATATATATGTAGCGCTACCCCCGCAGGATCTGATTTGTTTTTGGGATCGGCATATTGAGTTACCTTGATGTGGCGTATGGGTGCAGTTGGAGAACAAAGCAATGAGCGAAAGTCCAGACAGTGAATAAAGAGTTTTCCAATGCTTTATTCCAGGCCAAACACGGCCAACATCAACATTAAGTGGGAAGAGCAGGTTGATGAAGAAGAAAGAAGAACCTTGCAGTGTCAGGCCCAGATATTAATTGAGCAGTAGTACCAAACGGTTATTCGTCACCACTCTAGTTTTAGACCCCTCTCACAAGCCTGGCAGCCGAAGCATCACTTAGGATTTTCTGGGAGGAACAGATTTCTCTCACAGACCTGGCTCTAGGGCCTCTGCCACAGGCCAATTACTGTTAGGTGAGCTAGATGGATAGATTGAGCGAATCCTCCCAGTAGGTTTGTAGCATAGGTCACCAGATGACAGCAACACGTACCTGTCAACATTCCGGTCACCAGATCCCCGATTGGCTCGTTCAAGCCCTGTTGGACAACCTGCCTCCAGGTTCCCCTCAAGCCGACCCCCCAATCGAACGGCACCCAGCCTGGGATCCTTTCAATAGAACCGGGAATCCAGTAAGTCACTGGAGTCTCTTTTTGCCTCACGATGAGGGTTTATGTAGACTGCAATTCTGGCCTGGTGGACATCGCTGGCAGAGTCCATGGATGCCCGCACCCTGAAGGTGGATGCAGCACCTGGAACTGGGATCCCGCAAAAAACTTGGTTAGCACATGACACCTGTCACAGATATACCCCTCCCCAGTATGCCTTGCGAGGGAGAAATTTCTCTGATTGGCTGCTGGGGAAAGTTGCTCTGCCAGAACCCCTCTGGTGCCAACTGCTGGCCTGGGATGGAATTGCATCCCTGGAGCACAGACTGACCAGTGGACGTTTCTGGAGTAAGAGAAGTCCCAATTTTAACAAATTCAGAATGGGAGCAAAGTAACTCTCCCATTCCTCACTAACTTTAGCGTAGTGCCCATACTGAATGTAAGGGGGCGCTACATAATATATATATATATATATATATATATATATATATATATACATATATATATATATATACATCATCATTTAGCATATATATGTGTGTGTGTTTATTTCTATGTATATCTATATATATATATATATATATATATATATATATATATATATATATATATATATATAATTCTACCTGCATTAAAATGCTATTATTAAAGTATTTTTTATATAATTTTTTATTTATTAGTAAAAAAAATTGTAAACCCTAAAATATGTTTTACAGATGGACTGTTCTATTACAGTTATACAGGGTTTATATTTGTATATTTTATTTAAAAAAAAAAATATGATTATAAATGTCTTTTTCATTTATATGAATGGTGTATAGCTGCATTACATGTGTGGGATTCCATTCATTTACTATACACCATTCACATTTAAATAGGCACACGTATGAGCTTTAAATATTGATAAAACAATGTTTTTTTTTATAATTAGGTTAATGTATATTGTTTGGTGGGAATGTAACTTTATTATTTTATTAATATGTGGTGTATAATATGTGCCATGGAAGGCTAAATGATTATTGTCTATTGGGCACACTAGGGGATGCCAAGTCACTGCCACATCACCACCCAGTGCCTTAATTGGCTGCTTTGTTTTTCCCCACCAAACATGCAGCCTAGGCTGTACATTCTGCTTGAGAAAAAAATCTATTCTGTTTATTTAGAAACTTACATTTGATTATTTATATCTTTAACATTTTTGGAAAAATTGTACATGGTCCCTTCTATATTTCTGACAATTAAATTTTGCTTTGTATATAGCTTCCCTGTGTGTCTCAAGTTTAACGTACTCTGGCAAACATTTAAAAGTCTGAATCACTTGAGCAGTTTTTTCATATTAAAAGGAACTGTCCTATGGGAAATCTTTTCACGAGTGTAGGCATATGTTGGCTCTTTGCCTATAAGAAATGTTAAAGGCAGTTGGTGTTCTTCATAGCTGTCTGTAATTAGCAGATAGGAATCAAAAATGCAAATGCAAAAAAAAATAATAATGATAAGTATTGCTTATAAATTTTATTATTTTGTACATTGCATAACTCAAATTTTGTGAAACTGATCTAAAGCAACTGACAAACGAGTGACACATACTGTATGTGTTGATATTTTTCTGTTGGGTTTTTAGTTTGAATGTCACATGTTGCAATTAAAGCTCAACTTCAGGTATGGTTTTTCTTGCATAGTTACATTGGTCCGGCTTGGACCAATGTCAAAATATTTAACCCATACCTGTGGGACCACTGTGGAAGTGAAGAATCAATGTAATAGTCTCTGCTACCTCTGTTATTACCACAGCCTTCTGGGTGCTGAGTTGCTTCCCTTCTACATAGAGGACACATGGGGTTGCCGCCATCTATAGATTGTATTATTTTCAATGAACACAGATCATCTTTTATTCATTGAAAAAAAAAAAAAAGGCATTCTGCAAATGGCAGCTGTACTGAGCGAGTGACCTTATGTGTTTACTGTGCAGAACACCAGATCAAGCTGTTCTGGCAGGACCCAGAAGACTGCCCTAATCACCATAGCATAATTGATTACTGTGATTACTGCAGTGTAGCAAGAGCGCACAATTGTCATTCAAAGTGTGACAACACCAAAAGCTGAAAATTGGTCTGGGTAGGAAAGGTGTAAAAGTGGCCAGTATTGAAGTGGTCAAAATAGAAATGAAAGGCAAAAAATTTGTATGTAGATATATAATCATTATTAACCACTGAAGACCCGGACCAATATGCAGGTAAAGGACACGGCCCCTTTTTGCGATTCGGCACTGCGTCGCTTTAACTGACAATTGCGAGGTCAATCGGCCTGGCTCCCATACAAAATTGGTGTAATTTTTTTCCACAAATAGAGCTTTCTTTTGGTAGTATTTGATTACCTCTGCGGTTTTTATCTTTTGCGCTATAAATAAAAATAGTGCGACAATTTTGAAAAAAATGCAATATTTTTTACTTTTTGCTATAATAAATATCCCCCAAAAATACATAAAAAAATAGTTTTTTTTTCCTCAGTTTAGGCCGATACGTATTCTTCTACCTATTTTTGGTTAAAAAAAATCGCAATAAGCGTTTATCGATTGGTTTGCGCAAAATTTATAGCGCTTACAAAATAGGGGATAGTTTTATTGCATTTTTATTAATATATATTTTTTTACTACTACTAATGGCGATCAGCGATTATTTTCGTGACTGCGACATTATGGCGGACACATCTGCAATTTTGACACATTTTTGGAACCATTGTCATTTTCACAGCAACAAGTGCTATAAAAATGCATTGTTTACTGTGAAAATTACAATTGCATTTTGGGAGTTAACCACTAGGGGGCGCTGAAGGGGTTAAGTGTGACCCCATCTGTGTTTCTAACTGTAGGGGGCAGGGCTGGACGTGTGACGTCATTGATCGCCTTTCCCTATATCAGGGAACAGACGATCAATGACAGCCCCACTGTGAAGAACGGGGAAGGTGTGTTTACACACACCTCTCCCCGTTCTTCAGCTCCTGTGACCAATCACGGGACTCCGGCGGCAATCGGGTCCTGCGGCCGCAATCACGGAACTTCGGACCGGGTCGCGGGCACAGGTACGTGATTGTGCCCAGCCGTGCCGTTCTGCCGACATATATCAGCGATAGGCGGTCCTTAAAGTGGATGTAACAATGTAGAGAATAAGATTTCCTATCATCTGTGCCCAGTCTTGCCACACATAGTTAATCCAGCGCTGAGCAATCCTCTTTTTATTGTTCAGTGAAATAAAACAGACTTCCAGATAAAGACCAAAGTCCTTGCTTGAGTGACAGGTTATTTACATATCTCGTGCACTAGCTTGCATACATGCACAGCTTCTTGTCTATGTATATTCTGATGGCTGTTTACACTGAACTGTGGATCACCCCATATTTTGGAAACATTTAATCAAAACACAGGAAAGACAGCCAATCCTGGGAGAGCTGGACGGGAGAGGAGAGGGGGAGAGGGAAGGGGGATGTGAATTGTGCACTTTACAGAAGCTGTGCATGTCTGCAAGCTAAGTGCACAAGATATGTAAATAATCTGTCACTCAAGCAAGGACTTTGGTCTTTATCTGGAAGTCTGTTTTATTTCACTGAACAATAAAAAGAGGATTGCTCAGCGCTGGATTAACTATGTGTGGCAAGACTGGGCACAGATGATAGGAAATCTTTTTTCTACATTGTGACATCAAAAAAAAAAAAGTTTGGGTTTACATTCACTTTTAAGGAACACTAAAGGCATTTTTTTTAAATAACAAACATGTTATACTTACCTTCACTGTGCAGCTCGTTTTGCACAGAGTGTCCCCAAATCCTGTCTTCTGGGGTTCCTCGACGGCTGTGTCGGCTCCTCCTCACAAAAGCTTTCCACCTTCATGTGAGCGAGCTCGCATGGTGGAAAGCATTTGTGGGCATGCTCCCGTGATACAGCGGCGGGCATAGCCGCCGACTGTATCACTCGGCACCGCCCCCCGGCGTGCCGCATCATCGGATGTGATTAACAGCAGCGCCAGCCAATGGCTGTGCTGCTATCAATCCGTCCAGCCTAGCCAATCAACGGCCAGGATGGGAACTGAAGAGGATCACAAAGACGCGCGCGGGACTTTTCGAGGGGTGAGGTAAGTAAAACGGGGGTTCGGGGGGGCGGTATAGGATGCATTAAGGTGAAAAAACATTTACCTTTACAACCCCTTTAAATGGTTAATACCTTGTTCCCCCCCCTTTTTTTTTAAGTAATCACATTCCCTCTGTTCTTGGCATAAGTGCTAGGTGAGGAGAAACAGCAGCACATTGATCTTCACAGTGAACGGCTATGTGTGTGTGTGTGTGTGTGTGTGGTGGGGGGGGGGGGTTGTAAGGATGAGTCTGATCATTGGATGAAAGCAGGCTCAGTTCCCAGCACAGCTAGAGGACAGGCTGTGGTGCGTTTTCCATGGATTTCACTGAAGAGAAGCAAAACATAGAGAACGGGAGTTTGATCTGTCAGAGTTTGGTCTGTCACTGTGAACCCTAAGGCTGCATTCACATCTAGGCGGACGAAATCGCGGCGTTTTGTCGCCGCAAATCGCGGTAAAAATAGCGGCGTTTTGTACCGCGATTTGCGGCGACAAAACGCCGGTATTGTCCGCCTAGATGTGCCCCAAGATGACCCCCTCTATGGAGATGATTGCCATCTCCTAGCCGAACGCTCGAAGACGCCTGAAAAAAAGGTCCGGGACCTTTTTTCACGCGGCAGGCGACAGGCGTCCGGCGTTCGGCGTGGAGATGTGAACCATCTCCATAGAGGGACATCTGTTTTCAGCCCTCTGGCGGCAGCGGCGTAGCGCTACAGGCGTAAAAACGCCTAGGTGTGAATGGGGTCTAACCCTATTACAGACAGGGTTAGGGTTACAGATAGGGTTAGGGTTAGGGTTACAGACAGGGTTAGGGTTACATATAGGGTTAGGGTTAGAGTATGGTTAGGGTTACAGATAGGGTTAGGGTTAGGGTTACAGACTTTAACCCTAACCCTATCTGTAACCCTAATCCTGTCTGTAACCCTAACCCTATCTGTTACCCTAACCCTAACCCTATCTGTTACTCTAACCCTAACCCTATCTGTAACTGGAGATGTACAGAACTGTTCGCCGGCGAATAAATCGCGGCAAATTTTGCGCGTTCGCCGATGCGCGCGAACATATGCGATGTTCGATCCGCCTCCTATTATTTTTCATTGAGCAAACTTTGACCCTCAATTTCACAGTCAGCAGACACATTCCAGTCAATCAGCAGCATACCCTCCCTCCCTGACCCTCCCACCTCTAGGGCAGCATCCTTTTTAGATTCATTCCGAACCTGCATTAGTGAGAGGAGGGATAGTGCTGCTGCTGCTGAATTGATAGGGAAAGAATAGCTAGAGTAGTGTTTTCAGTGTCCTGAACGACTCATCTGATCTCTGCTGTAAGGACAGCACCCCAAAAAGCCCTGTTTAGGGCTGGTAACCCCAAAAAGCCCTTTTTAGGGCTGGTATATCAGTCTGCTTTTTTTTTCTCTGTAATCGTATCTCATTGCAGTTGCCTGCTAGGAAGGCAGCCTGTGTGTGTGTCAGGATCACAGCGTACACTGTGCCCAGTGCCATCCACCACTCATCTATCTTGGTGGCTTTTTTTTCTCTGTAATTTCATTGCAGTTGCCTGCTAGGAAGGCAGCCTGTGTGTGTCAGGATCACAGCGTACACTGTGCCCAGTGCCATCCACCACTCATCTATCTTGGTGGCTTTTTTTTCTCTGTAATCTCATTGCAGTTGCCTGCTAGGAAGGCAGCCTGTGTGTGTCAGGATCACAGCGTAAACTGTGCCCAGTGCCATACACCACTCATCTATCTTTCTTGGCACAGTAGATAACATTTAAAAAAATATAATTGCAGTCAGTTGCCTGTCTGCCAGCGTGTGTCAGGGTACAGCGTACACTGTGCCCAGTGCCACCCACCACCCATCTGTCTTGGTGGCACAGTCGATAACATAAAAAAAAAAAAATATTACTGCAATATAATTGTAGTCAGTTGCCTGTCTGCCAGTGTGTGTCAGGGTACAGCATACACTGTGCCCAGTGCCACCCACCACCCATCTGTCTTGGTGGCATAGTCGATAACATTTAAAAAAAATAAAAAATTATTACTGCAATTTAATTGCAGTCAGTTGCCTGTCTGCCAGCGTGTGTCAGGGTACAGCGTACACTGTGCCCAGTGCCACCCACCACCCATCTGTCTTGGTGGCATAGTCGATAACATTTAAAAATAAAAAATTGTATTACTGCAATATAATTGTAGTCAGTTGCCTGTCTGCCAGCGTGTGTCAGGGTACAGCGTACACTGTGCCCAGTGCCACCCATCTGTCTTGGTGGCACAGTACATAACATTTAAAAACCCCCTAAAATTTCATGCAATAGAATTGTAGTCAGTTGCCAGCATGTGTCAGGCTCATAGTGTAAACTGTGCTCACTTGCCCAGTGCCACCACTCATATATCTGGTGGCATAGTATATTAAATTAAAAAAGAAAAAACACAATTTTGACTGCAATAGAATAGCAGTTAATTGTCTGCAGGCGTGTGTCAGGCCTACAGCGTCTACTCTGCCAACTTCTGCCAGTGCACAGTGCCACTCATATCTGGTGTCACAGTAGCTTGCATGCATAGTACAACTAAACAAATAATAAAAAATGACTGGCAGAGGCAGGCCACCCCGCAGGGGCTGTCGTGGTCGTGGTGCTGTGATTCCCTTTGGCCCTAGAATAATGCCCAGTGTTCAGAGGCCACGTACCCTGAACTCGAAAAGTTCTGAGGACATAGTTGACTGGCTAACACAGGACACCAAATCTTCTACACCATCCTCCTCCAGCTCAGCATCGGGCACCTCTCAAGTTACCACTCGCCCGAATGCCGCCACCACCAACACTAGCACAGCTGCTTCACTTGATCCGTCAGAGAAGTTATTTACACATCAGTTGGAAGAAATGAGTGATGCGCAACCATTATTGCCAGAGGTTGTAGTTAAAAGGGATATGACTCAGTCAGGCAGCATTACACACATGGACGTATGGTGTGATGATGATGTACCCGCTGCTGCTTCCTTTGCTGAGTTGTCAGATACAAGTGAAGCGGTTGATGATGACGATGTGTCCGGGGATGTCACGTGGGTGCCCGCTCGAAGAGAAGAAGAAGAGGGGGAAAGTTCAGATGGGGAGACAGAGAGGAGGAGGAGACGAGTTGGAAGCAGGGGGAGGTCGTCGCAGGGAGCTAGTGGCACAGTCAGACTGCATGTATCGGCACCCGGGGTCAGCCAGACAGCACGCCAATCAACGCATGCTGTTGCCACCACCAGAATGCCGGCATTGCAAAGCTCAGCAGTGTGGCATTTTTTTTGTGTGTCTGCCTCTGATAACAGTGATGACATTTGCAACCTGTGCCAAAAGAAACTGAGTCGTGGGAAATCCAACACCCACCTAGGTACAACTGCTTTGCGAAGGCACATGATCACACATCACAAATGCCTATGGGATCAACACATGATGAAGAGTACAAGCAGCACACAAGCTCAAAGCCACCATCCTCCTCCTGGTGCAGCATCTTCAGTCACATCAACCACTGCTGTCCTCCTTGCCCCCTCTCAACCATCCGCCACTCCATCTCTCACCTTGAGCAGTTCCTGCTCATCTGCCCACAGTTTGGTGTCTGTCAAGGACATGTTTGAGCGTAAGAAGCCAATGTCACAGAGTCACCCCCTTGCCCGGCGTCTGACAGCTGGCTTGTCGGAACTCTTAGCCCGCCAGCTTTTACCATACAAGCTGGTGGAGTCTGAGGCCTTCAAAAAATTTGTAGCTATTGGGTACACCGCAGTGGAAGGTACCCGGCCGAAATTTCTTTTCACAAAAGGCAATCCCCAACCTGTACTCTATTGTGCAAAAGGAAGTCATGGCATCCTTGGCACACAGTGTTGGGGCAAGGGTCCATCTGACCACTGATACCTTGTCTGCAAAGCACGGTCAGGGCAGGTATATCACCTACACTGCGCATTGGGTAAACCTGCTGACGGCTGACAAGCATGTAATGCGTGGCTCTGCAGAGGAGTTGGTGACACCGCCACGACTTGCAGGCAGGTCTGCTGCCACCTCCTCTACTCCTCCTACTCCATCCTCTTTGATAACCTCCTCGGCTGAGTCCTCTTCTGCTGCTGCGTCTTGCTCCACATCAACTTCACCCCCCCAGCTCCCCAGGGGCTATTCCACATCACGCATACGACAGTGTCACGCCGTCTTGGGGTTGACTTGCCTGAAAGCAGAGAGTCACACCGGACCAGCACTCCTGTCCGCCCTGAACACACAGGTGGATCAGTGGCTGACTCCGCACCAACTGGAGATCGGCAAAGTGGTGTGTGACAACGGAAGCAATTTGTTGGCAGCATTGAATTTGGGCAAGTTGACACATGTCCCGTGCATGGCACATGTGATGAATCTGATTGTACAACGCTTTGTGCATAGGTACCCAGACTTACAGGATGTGCTCAAGCAGGCCAGGAAGGTGTGTGGCCATTTCAGGCGTTCCTACACGGCCATGGCGCACTTTTAAGATATCCAGCGGCGAAACAACATACCAGTGAGGCGACAGCCCGACACGTTGGAATTCAACACTCCTAATGTTCGACCGCCTGCTCCAACAAGAAAAAGCCGTCAACGAGTATTTGTATGACCGGGGTGCTAGGACAGCCTCTGCGCAGCTGGGAATTTTTTTGCCACGATACTGGACGCTCATGCGCAATGCCTGTTGGCTCATGCGTCCTTTTGAGGAGGTGACAAACCTAGTCAGTAGCACTGAAGGCAGCATCAGCGACATCATCCCATTTGTTTTCTTCTTGGAACGTGCGCTGCGAAGAGTGCTGGATCAGGCCGTAGATGAGCGAGAGGAAGAGGAAGAGTTGTGGTCACCATCACCACCACCAGAAACAGCCTTATCAGCATCGCTTGCTGGACCTGCAGAAACGCTGGAAGAGGAGTGTGAGGAAGAGGAGTCAGAGGAGGAATGTGGCTTTGAGGAGGAGGAAGACCAACCACAGCAGGCATCCCAGGGTGCTCATTGTCACCTATCTGGTACCCGTGGTGTTGTACGTGGCTGGGAGGAAGAACAGACCTTCAGTGAGATCAGTGAGGACGAGGAACGGGACATGAGTAGCTCGGCATGCAACCTTGTGCAAATGGGGTCTTTCATGCTGTCGTGCCTGTTGAGGGACCCTCGTATAAAAAGGCTGAAGGAGAACGACCTGTACTGGGTGGCCACACTACTAGACCCCCGGTATAAGCAGAAAGTGCCTGAAATGTTACCGAATTACCGGAAGTCGGAAAGGATGCAGCAGTTCCAAAATAAATTAAAAAGTATGCTTTACACAGCATACAAGGGTGATGTCGCAGCACAACGGGAATCTAACAGGGGAAGAGGTGAAAGTAACCCTCCTCCTACCATGACCACGCCGGCAAGGACAGGACGCTTTACAGACGTGTTGTTGATGGAGGACATGCGGAGCTTTTTCAGCCCTACACGTCGCCACAGCCCTTCGGGGTCCACCCTCAGAGAACGAATCGACTGACAGGTAGCAGACTACCTCGCCTTAACTGCAGATATCGACACTCTGAGGAGCGATGAACCCCTTGACTACTTGGTGTGCAGACCTGACCTGCGGCCCAAGCTATCCCAATTTGTGATAGAACTTATGTCCTGCCCCGCTTCAAGTGTCCTTTCAGAAAGGACCTTCGGTGCAGCAGGAGGTATTGTCACTGAGAAGAGAAGTCGCCTAGGTCAAAAAAGTCTAGATTACCTCACCTTTATTAAGATGAATGAGGCATGGATCCCGAAGGGACTGACAGTGGGCGATACATTTGACTAAAGGCCTGATGAGATGAGCTTCCTTGGGCTACAAATGGTCCACACGCTGCTGTATTTTATCTCTGCCGGATGACTTGCGTGGCTTATCCGCCACCAACTAGGGTTCAAGCCGCAATGTTTTAGTGCACTTTCTGCCTGGAAAACGTCAATTTTTCTGGCCGCTGCTACAGCAGCAGCTGCAACAATACCTAATTTTTTAGACATGTGTACATGCCTAATTTTTCTGGCCTCTGGTGCTGCACTGTGGCTGCAAAAACAAAATCCCCATGATTAAATCAGTATGATGAAACATGTCGGGGCGTGGGTACTAAGTTACAACCGCATACCTTAAACTGAACTGGTCGGGCGTGGAACGGTCCATCTGTCACCAATATAGTCATCTGAAGAGCGACTCCAGTACACCTTCATAGGGCTGTGAGTAAACCTGGGCTATTTGTTGGTCCGCCGTGACCACTGGTTCACCTGGAGGAAAATTTTCGTTTGTGTTTACACCGTGTGATGTTTGGATTTAATCACTGCTTATGACAAGAGTCATTTTTGTGAGTGCATCTATTGGGAGATTTTTAGTGTTTTTATTAAAAGTTGTGTTGCAATATCACACTATTGTGCTCTCTCTCTCTTCATTATACATGTGGCTGTCATCTTGGAGTTTTTCCTTTTTCCAACGGATCTCCATTTATTTAACTGAGTGCTCCAGTTTCCAAAGAGGGAGTTCCATCAATTAAACTGAGTGGTTCAGTTAAAAAGCCTGTGTGCCTTAACACGAGAGTGTCAGGCCATTTATTGTGGTGAGTTTGCATTCTGATGGGTGGTGGAATCACGCAGTCACTGTGGTGTGGTGAAAGCACTGTCTGAAGATCGTGAAGGGACTTCTTCTGTTCTCCATTTGTGAACTTCATTTACGTTCACACAATCAGTTTTTGGATTTTTTTTTGCCAACCTGTTATTTTGGGTGTATTATTGACACCTATTTTTTGACACTGATATATTGTTTCACATAGAGGGTGGATCACTTATTATTTTTCACTTAATAGTCTAGCAATATTATATGTGTGTTTTTTTATTTTATTCTCTTGAGCGCTGCTTAATATCACATTTGATACATTT
The DNA here is from genome assembly GCF_905171775.1 of Rana temporaria. Taxonomy (NCBI): domain Eukaryota; kingdom Metazoa; phylum Chordata; class Amphibia; order Anura; family Ranidae; genus Rana; species Rana temporaria. Next base: position 229,344,416 of record NC_053493.1, read on the forward strand.
TTTCACATCAGGTAGCACTGTATTTGCATATTACATTTTGATAATAAAATATTTTAATACCCTGTGTGGTTTATTTGTGTTTTTACCACTTTTCTTGCAGGTGAATGGGTAGGGGTACGATGTACCCCATACTCATTCACTTAGGGTGGGGGGCCGGTATCTGGGGGCCCCCTTATTAAAGGGGGCTCCCAGATTCCGATAAGCCTCCCGCCCGCATACCCCAACAACCAACGGCCAGGGTTGTCGGGAAGGGGCCCTGTCCTCATCAACATGGGGACAGGGTGCTCTGGGGTGGGGGGGCCGCAGTGCGCCCCCCTGCCCCAGAGCACCCAACCCCCCCATGTTGAGGGCATGCAGCCCGGTACAGCTCAGGAGGGGGGGGGGGGCGCTCGCTCGTCCCCACTCCCTTCCTGACCGGCCGGGTAGCATGCTTTGGATAAGGGTCTGGTATGGATTTTAGGGTTAGGGTTAGGGTTAGGGTTAGGGTTACAGATAGGGTTAGGGTTAAAGATAGGGTTAGGGTTAGGGTTACAGATAGGGTTAGGGTTAAAGATAGGGTTAGGGTTAGGGTTACAGATAGGGTTAGGGTTAGGGTTACAGATAGGGTTAGGGTTACAGATAGGGTTAGGGTTAAAGATAGGGTTAGGGTTACATATAGGGTTAGGGTTACAGATAGGGTTAGGGTTACAGATAGGGTTAGGGTTACAGTCTGCAACCCTAACCCTATCTGTAACCCTAACCCTGTCTGTAACCCTAACCATAACCCTACCCCTAACCCTACCCTAACCCTAACCCTAACGCTATCTGTTACCCTAACCCTAACCCTATCTCTGACATTAACCCTAATTGTAACCCTATCTGTTACCCTAACCCTAACCCTATCTGTAACCCTAACGCTATCTGTTATCCTAACCCTAACCCTAACTACCTGATCGATATAACATCATACTTGATGTTTTAGAGCACGTTATTCCAAACAATTTATGAATGTTAGGTGATTTATACCCTTTATGGATTAAAAACGGTCTCTGCAACAACTACGTAATTTTCCATTGGAGTTTTGCCATGGATCCCCCTCCGGCATGCCACAGTCCAGGTGTTAGTCCCCTTGAAACAACTTTTCCATCATTATTGTGGCCGGAAAGAGTCCCTGTGCGTTTTAAAATTCGCCTGCCCATTGAAGTCTATGGCGGTTCGCGCATTCGCGAACATATGCGCAAGTTCGCAATCGGCGTTCGCGAACGCGAAATTTGAGGTTCGCGACATCACTATCTGTAACCCTAACCTAACCCTATTTGTTACCCTAACCCTAACCATATATGTAAACCTAACCCTGAGCCTTACATTACCTGATCGATATAACATTATGATGTTTGATGTTTGATGTTTTAAAGCACGTTATTCCAAACAATTTATGAATGTTAGGTGATTTATGCCCTTTATGGAATAAAAACGGACTCTGCGACAACTACATCATTTTCCATGTGAGTTTTGCCATGGATCTCCCTCCGGCATGCCACAGTCCAGGTGTTAGTCCCCTTGAAACAACTTTTCCATCATTATTGTGGCCAGAAAGAGTTCCTGTGGGTTTTAAAATTCGCCTGCCCATTGAAGTCTTTGGCGGTTCGCCCGGTTCGCGCATTCGCGAACATATGAGCAAGTTCGCAATCGCCGTTCGCAAACGCAAAATTTTAGGTTCGTGACATCACTAGTGTTTACACACAGAGATCCACGTCCTTGTCTGTTTAATCGCCGATCGTGGGTGCCTGGCGGACATCGCGGACGTCAGGCACGCGCATCGGTATCTCAGTGATGCATCGGGGGCGCGCGCAATTGAGAGCCACCTTGAGGCCGTCTTTATACAATAGGCTGGATCTCAAGTGGTTAACAAAGGGCCCCCAGGTCCTCCCCCATATTCCACACCCAGGTAAAACTCTTTTGCTATTTTTGGTTTGTCACCACCGGACTACAGTCTGGATCATGCTGTCTCACCCTATGTCTCTATATATATTTATATACAGATCCATGGCATTCTTCCTTTGCTGACTATATGCTTGGCTCTATACCCCTGCTTGTGGCCACATGTCTATCTGATATTCTACAGCCCTGTGTCCCGGCTGCTCTTTGGCGCAGTCACCCCAGTTTCCGGGACTGACATCCCTTCCATGGCTACGGCTCAGCACTAGGCTCTCTCCCTCGATCCATACCATCGTCTAGGTATGTATGTCTAGGACCATCAATCATGCTCCTGATTTTATGCTTAAGTCACTGTAGACTAAAATATTATCTAACCCTCCAGATTTGGAAGCATCAGCCCCTGATGAGTGCACTACAGCACGAAATGCGTCAGGCCATTCAAGGATGCCACTCCACTCCATATCTGAGTCAATAGCCACTTTTATCTACAATTTCTACCTCAGGTCTTGTAATCACACTGTGTCATTCAAGGAAACTGGTGTGCTTATCCCCCACTCATGGGAAGCTGTTTGTTGTTTTTCATACTGTATTGTAATAATTTTTGATGGCATTGTATGTCCCTGTGTCCATGGTTCATATGTATACCCATATGTCATGAAGTTTCTGGTTGACATCACCATGTATCTTTATTGTCCTCTACTGCTATGTTTACATGCTCAGCCCCTATGACTCTGTGAGTATATCACACTTTGTTTTGCATGTTAATAAACATGTTTTCCTTTTGTACTCCCACCCTGTCGTGAACTTCATTTAAAGTCCCAACCTCCTTGCTCTATATTTGTAAATTAATAAGGGGTACTACCCCCACACATTCATCAAAAATGTGTCAAAAAGTAAGAAAAACACAGAGACAGTTTTTGACAATTCCTTTATTGGCGACTGCCCTGGCGTCACTGACCCCTTGTGACATTGCCAACCCAGTATGCAACAGTCCCTGGCATCGCAAAGGGGGTGGTGTAGCAGGTGATGTGAACAGGTGGCTCTGCTATTCCCTATAAAAGAACTGTCAAACGGAGGAGCCTGCAGTAGGCAAAAGGCCCCCCTGTTCCTTTATTTGAGCACTCAGGCACCTGCAGTTTAATGTCTGAATCTTAAAAAATATACATGAGCTACTTTTGAAGCAGAATGGGGCACTTTTTTTATAGAAAAATAGCTGAAAACAATTACTATGGCTGCAATAAAGTCACTCCCGCACTGTTCCAGCAAGGAGCTCTGCATTTCCGCCACCATACGATGGGCCTTCAGAGCACACGTGCCGCTGATCGTGTAGGTTTAGAAGATATTAATTTGACCTACAGGTAAGCCTTACTATAGTGTTCTATCTATCTATCTATCTATCTATCTATCTATCTATCTATCTATCTATCTATCTATCTATCTATCTATCTATCTATCTACTGTATCTATTGAGCTATTTCTAGCATAAGAGTAAAAAATAGACAACGTATGTAAAAAGAAGGAAGTTTTTATTATGTGATGACACATACAAGGGGGATATTCAAATAGTTAAGATAGAAGTTACAAAGGTACAAAAGTGGTTAAAATTCCCATACATGTAAGTAAATGACAAAAAACAACAACTGTCGAACAGCTTGACATGTGTATATACAAGCATATAATTACTGACGCGTTTCAACCTTTGTACAGGTCTTCTTCAGAGATTTTGTTGTAACAAGTCAATATGTATGGTTAGGAATGGAACATTCTGCACTGAACTCATCCATCAAAGTAACGAAAGCCCAAAAGGATCCATAGGCTGGTGTCCCGACCTCTCCACACCCCAAAACCAGGTCACCCCCCAATAACTGGATGGTCACATGCAACTTACAGGGAGTCACCCTTATGGGTTTCACATTCACATATTGTCACACCCTTCACTAATTTTATGCGTTGCACGTTGTTTAACACATATTTTTTCTATAATACTTTATAAGGGCATACTACCCTTTTACACATGCAAATCACACATCACCTCCCACATCATCCCATCTCACTAAGCTATCTGAATATACATTCACTCATTCATTCCTTTCCTTAGTTATTTTCCCTTTCACTTCATACATTACATTTAAAAACTAAATATTGAACCAACACCTAAATAAAATAAAAATAATTGTTTTTTAAATAAACATTTCTAAAGAAACATAATCAAAATAATTATATTCCAAAAAAATATATAAACCGATATCCATATATTCTCTGTGATTTATGTATTGATGTATCCTTTTGGACTACATGAAATAAAATCATATGTAGTATCTGTATAAGGGGATTTCTATGACAGCCCTAAATGTAACCATATATTTATAATAAAGAAAAATAATTACCGTATTTATCGGCGTATACCGCACACTTTTTTGCCCTGAAATTCAGGGCAAAATCGTGGGTGCGTGATATACACCGATACCCGCTTCCCGCGCCGAGTTTGAACTACTGCGCCGGCATATACCGAGCGCAGTACACTCGGGTATAGTCGGGCAGGCTTGGCTCCTCTCGCGGTCACGTCCTGGACATACAGGACGCACAAGACGTGACCGCGAGAGGAGCCGAGCCTGCCCGACTATACACAAGTGTACTGCGCTCGGTATATGCCGGCGCAGTGGTTCAAACTCAGCGCAGGAAGCGGGGATCGAGCGGGGAGGACACCGCAGAAGGATGCCAGACCCGACGAGGAGGAAACCACCGAAGCCGCAGACGGACGCTGGACCCGACGAGGCCGCTGATGGACGCCGCGCAAGACACCAAAACTGTAAGTACTAAAATGTCTTTTACAGGAATGCGGGTCCACTTTAGGGGTGCGCGCTATATGCCGGAGCGCGCAATACCCCGATAAATATGGTATAGGTTTTAATGCTTTTCTGCAGGTGTCTGATCCTCCCCCTGGCCTAATATCATCAGGTGTGCTACCCACAATCGGTGACTCCCTGTAAGTTGCATGTGACCATCCAGTTATTAGGGGGTGGCCTGGTTTTGGGGTGTGGAGAGGTCGGGACACCAGCCTATGGATCCTTTTGGGCTCTCGTTACTTTGATGGATGAGTTCAGTGCAGATTGTTCCATTCCTAACCATACATATTGACTTGTTACAACAAAACCTCTGAAGAAGACCTGCACAAAGGTCGAAACATGTCAGTAATTTTTATATGCTTGTATATACACATGTCAAGCTGTTAGACAGTTGTTGTTTTTTGTCATTTACTTACATGTATGGGAATTTTAACCACTTTTGTACCTTTGTAACTTCTATCTTAACTATTTGAATATCCCCCTTGTATGTGTCATCGCATAATAAAAACTTCCTTCTTTTTACATACGTTGTCTATAATCTATTAATTGAGCTGCCCAAAAACCCCACTGGGGGAAATACCCTTGACAACAATTTTGGGGTGAGCAGCATTATCTCTCTGCAAAATGTGTTTTTTTCTTTTTCCCCAATAGTAAAAAATATTACTTGATTTTTACCCAGTGTGTGCTGTGACTATTAATAATGCTCACTTTTCTTGCTGACCTGCTATAATTGCATGCCATATCTAAATGTCTCTACAGTATGTTTATTTCTTTGAATGGTGTGTTGATTAATGCAGTTAAATTAGCTGCAGTGTATGGCAGTTATGTGTATGTATGTATTTTCTGTAGCACCAAAAACGTATACATCTATATAGTTTTAACTCAATAGAACAATATAAAATTAAGAAATCATCTGAAGTTACTTATTAAAAACAGGAAGGAACACATAATTTACACTGTATCATAATAAGAAGGCATTCATAGTTATTAAAAAGTAATGTGGGTGCATGTAAGGGGAAAAACAGAAAGTGTTATTTAAATTTGCTAATGGTGTGTTTTCTAAAGCCTCGTACACACGATCAGTCCATCCAATGAGAATGGTCTGATGGACCGTTGTCATCGGTTAACCGATGAAGCTGACTGATGGTCCGTCGCGCCCACACACCATCGGTTAAATAACCGATCGTGTCAGAACGCGGTCACGTAAACCAATGGCGCCACCCTTGGGGCTGCTCTTGCTGATTCCATGTTACCGCGTGTTAGTAAAAGTTTGGTTTGAGCCGATTCGCGCTTTTCAGTCTCTGTGCTTTGCAGATCGTTTTCTCGAGTTCAGTTTGTGCTTGTGGGTTTGTATCTGTTTTTCAGTGCTTGCAGTCAGGTCATATCTGTTTTGCAGTGTGTTCCTGTCCGTTCGATTTCTGTTTTTCAGTGCGTTCTTTTCAGGCCTTGCTGTACTTGTTTGCTTTCTGCTTTAAGTGTTCTTCCATCATACAAATGATACAGAAGGTCTATATTAAGGTAAGTTGTCTCCTTTCACATCACAATCTATATACCGTATTTATCGGGGTATACTGCACACTCTTTTGCCCTGAAAATCAGGGCAAAATCGTGGGTGCGCGATATACGCCGATACCCGCTTCCCGAGCTTTGTTCGAACCACTGCACCGACATATAGCGAGCGCAGTACACTCGGGTATAGTCGGGCAGGCTTGGCGTCCTGTACGTCCTTTACGCGAGAGGAGCCGAGCCCGCCCGACTATACCCGAGTGTACTCCGCTCGGTATATGTCGGTGCAGTGGTTCGAACACAGTGCATGAAGCGGAGATCGAGCGGGGATGGCCGCAGAAGGATGCCGGACGAAGCTGCCGATGGACGCGATGGATGACGGGCAGGACGCGATGGACAAAGGGGTAAGACACCGACGAGGGGCATCCAAACTGTAAGTATTTTTTAATTTGCAGGAATCTTCCTTCAAGTTCGGGGGTGCGCGCTATACGCCGGGCGCGTTATAGCCCGATAAATAAGGGATGTCTTAAATGTATGCTAATGTCTTGTATTTCTTGCATCATTTCTTAATTACCATGATTGTAATATGCTGTGAATGTCCCCTTTGTCCCCATGCATGTTATAATTTTTGAATGCTCCTTTTTTGGCCTACATGCATATTTACGTTCACTAACCTGTCCAGCATGCTATCCTAGGCCCAAACACACCTAGCCTCGTCTGTTTCCTACTTTTTTTGTCTGCTCCATTGTAGTTCTGTCCCCCCCCCCCTTAAAATGTGTTTTCTGGGCCCAAACTCAGCTAGAAACACCCCCCCCCCTTAAAATGTTTAATGGCCCATCAGAGGGGTGAGGAGTCTGATAATTGGGCCTATTTTAGTTCTGGCATGAAATTAACACTCTGCTAATAAATGTTTTAGTGATGTTGGACAAGGATGTCTTCTGTATTGTGATTGCATTGTTTTTGTGCCAAAATAATAATTTTTATTTTTGTTTGACTCCACAGTTTCCTTCCACGCCACAGGAATGGCAGACTGTGGCTTCCCAATTGGCCCAGCGGTAGGACTTCTCTAACTGTGGAGAGGCAATATATGGGAAACATGTCTGCATAGTGCCGCCACCCCGTTCGGGGTCATACTATTTCAACTACAAAGGTTTTCATAGTATTGTGTTGATGGTGTCGGCACAGTACAAGTTTTTGTATGTGGACGTGGGGAAGAACGACCGGATGTCCGACGGTGGAGTCTTTGCGCAGATGGAGTTTGCCCACAGTCTCCAGACTGGTGGCCTGGCCATGCCATAGGATGAAGACAATGTGGAGGCACTCCCTTTTGTGTTTTTTGTCGCGGATGTAACTTTCGGGCTTGGACCACACCTCGTGATGCCGTTTCCCCAGAGGACGCACACCCCGGAGAGGAGGGTTTTGAATTACCAGCTGGCCATAGCCCGGAGGGTTGTTGAGAACGCCTTCGGGATAATGGCCAGACTATTCCGCTTGTTGCAGACAGCCATCCACATGGCGGACTATAAACTGAACTGAACTGAGTCATTTTTCCTGCTGCATTTTTCATAATTATTTGCGCAGGCATTCAGAGACCTACCTTTCAAACATTTGGCCTGAGGCCAGACAATCATCTGAGAACCTGACTGGCCTGGTCACTGGCTGTACTTGATTGGCCCCCCGACCTGCTTGAGATGCCCGTGATCTATACATGGAATACTTCACTGGTAGTGGGGCCATTGCTATGCCAGGCCATATTTCTTTGTAAACAAACCAAAAAAAAGACCGAGGCACATGTCCCAGCTGGAGGAAGAGTGTCTGCAGGTCATTAGGGAGGCATCTTCCATCATGAGGGTCCCCTTAACCCTGTTGAGGGCTACAGCACCTACCTTGCTGACCAGCTGCAAGAAATGGATGAGCGACAACGGGCCCTGGCAGAGGATTTTTTACCCCGAGAATATGATGCGATTCATCGACAAATATTAAACTTTTAAAAACCTGTGGGAAATCAGAAATCCATCCTATTCTAACAAGAATGTTTCGAAGGGCAACAATTGACCAATTAGTCACTTATATGCCGACCTGGATACCAGAGCTAACTTCCACCATGATAAGCAATAAAATCAATAACATAAGGAATGCTTACAAGAAGCGTGTGATACAGGTCTGTGCTTCTCGGAGGTCAGGAGCAGCAGCAGATGAAGTACAGGAGCCCAAGCTATGGTACTATAAACACCTCCATTTTCTGGACAATCAGATCGAGGCTAGATAATCACCTTCCTGTCTTTCTTCCACCCTTCCCTCCACCGCTCCCTCCAGCGTTCCTTCCACTTTTCCCCCCACCCCTGCAGAGGGTGTCACAGAGCTGGCTGAGATTGAGTAGCCAGATATGAAGTCAGGTATAGTAGTTTACAACATATTTCTTGGCCTCAAAATGTTTTTTGGTTAACGAGATGTTTTTTGAACCAAAATGAAAGCTTGAAAACAAAAGTCGTGGGCAGAAAATATAGTGACAAGGATGCCATATGCAGGGGTCAGAATGAGAGTCTGTTCAATTTACCCAAAAAAACAAACAAAAAATGCAACAGTCATGAGCTTTGAAATGTGTGTGCTTGATGAAGCAAAAAAAAAAACATGTCCCTTTTTTAGACACAGGAAGAGATCAGCCAAGAGGAGGAGGAGGCTCCGGAATGTGTCAGCCAGGAGGAGGAAGGGGTGAGTGGCAGCCAGGAGGAGGCTGGGCCGAGTGGCAGTCAGCAGGTGCCCAGGCCCAGTGGCAGCACTGTATTACAGGTGCCTTTCCTCCATATGCGCCCACCAAAAAAAACGAGGCGCATGACCCAGCTGGAGGAGGAGTCACTGTGGGTCATTAAGGAGGCAGCAGAAATCATGAGGGTCCCCCTTAACCCTGTTGAGAGCTTTGGCTCATACATTTCACACAAACTGCAAGAAATGGAGCAGCAACAACGGGGCCTGGTCCAGTCTCCTCCTCCTGCTGCCACATTTTCACCACCTGCAAGGGGCCGTGGAGGGAGCCATGAAAGGAAGGCTGTAAGGAAGACCAGAAAGTGATACCCTGGCTTCAAGCTGATTTGGCATAAAACTGAGGTTGTTGTAGTACCACAGCTTGGGGTTATGTATGACATCTTCTGCTGCTTCTGATTTCTGGGATTTTGGGGAGCAGATTGTGTCCCAAATTAGAAGGACTCCTGATGTTCTTGATTTTGTTGTTGATCATGGTGGAATGTGCCTTTGGTGTCCAAAGGCTGCATATATTTGGCTGATTGTGCAATTGTTGCCCTTCATGTTGCTTTTTTTTTTATCCAGAATAAATGGAGATCTAATTTAAGTTAAATACTTGTCTATTGTGTTTTTCTGGTGAATAGCCATCAAACATTTCCGAAATACAATGTGTAATTAACAAAGGACACAACCTCCTTGAGGGGGGGGGGGGTGAAAAAAAAACATTGTTGTGATAACTTGAGAAAAAATAAATAAAACATTTCTCCAAAAAAAAACATTGTTGTGATAACTTGAAAAAAAAAATGTGAGTACAAAAAAATATTTTGGAGATCTGGCTTTCTAAAAAAAAAAAGAAAAAAACATGAGATCACAAGCAAAAAATAAAAGAAGTCAGTATGGGAGAACTCTGTCTAAATAGCATCAGCAAAACAGCGTCTTTATTTTAGCAATAGAACAAAGAAAAAATGCGCTGCAATAAACGAGGCACTAATTTAAAAAATGTAGAATGTGCCATCTCCAAAACGAACGCTAGTTTTACAAGAACGAGCGCTCCCGTCCCCTAATTTAGTCTGAGCATGCGTGGCTTTTTAACAGATGGTTTGTGCCTACTAACGATCGGTTTTGATCTATCGGTTAGGAATCCATTGGTTAAAATTTAAAGCAAGTTGACTTTTTTTTAACCGATGGTTAAATAACCTATGGGGCCCACACACGATCGTTTTTGACCGATGAAAACGGTCCATCAGACCATTGTCCTCTGGTTAACCTATCGTGTGTACGAGGCCTAACACCTTTCAATTCATAATATCCTGCATTAAAAAATTAAGGCCTTGTACAGAATATTGAGTATTCTACAGCACATGTTCCCACTCTCTACATTAGGGTTTTTCCACCGGGGTGCCGGTGAAGAGTCCCCAGGGGTGGTGTGGTAAAATGACACAAAACCCTGTGCAGTCCAACCGAGAAAGGGCTACTGTATTAAGTTATATGTGCAGAGTTAAAGTGGTTGTAAACACGTTACAACCACTTTTACCTACAGGTAAGCCTAGATTAAGGCTTTCCTGTAGGTGCTCGAAATATCTCCCAAACTCCATGGTTTAGGAGATATTTACAAATGAGATGGGCACCGATGTCTATGGCACATGCGCCATAGACAACGGCGCAGGCACACTTTAGGAACCTTTAGAAAGGCCAGCGTGCCGTTTCTAAAGGAGATTGTGCCGTGACTGGCGGCGCCTGCACCAATCACAGCGCCGGAGCCGCGATACCCAGAAGGAAGATGGACGCTTCGTGGAAGAGGGGACAACGGTGACATTGCAGGCTTTGGTTTCAGGTAAGTGACACATAATGGGCTACTATGTGATGCATAGTAGCCCATTATGCTTTACATTTGCAGGTAAACAAAGAGGAAGTATATCCCATCAGGGTTTATTTCCTCTTTAAGGAAGAGCAAATCCCATTCCTTCTCTCGGCTCTCTGTTTCTTCTATGCTATTATCTGTATTTTTCCTGCAAAAGTTAAAGCTGTCTAAGCTGCCCACCCGTGTCTTACTAGCCAATGACATAATCGGTTGCTAAGGGAAGGTTGGGTGGCCCGCACAGCTTTTAGTTTTGCTGGCAATATACAGATAACAGCATAGAGGGAGGAGAGGGGCAGGAGGGGGAACAGGATGTGCTCACCCTTATCTCTGTACATAGCACTTAACACAGTAACCCTTTCAGCATGGGCCAAGAGGGTGGGGGATTTGTGTCAGGTGGTGGGTTTATGTCAGTAGTGGGATTTGTGCTGGAAGGGGGGAATTGTTTGGGGGTTTGCACCAGCAGGGGGGGTATTTAAAACCTACTGAACACTTAACTCTGCCTTACAAACCAAGATTTATGGGTTTCTCACACCAGGTACAGTGTGGTAAAACATGTAAAATTGAGGGGGGGGGGGGGTGGCTACCGCGCGACTGCATGGAAGTGTAATTGCGCTGCTCCGCTCCAGCACAGGGAACCGATAGCTACAGCGGCGACTTTGTTGCCCATCACGCGCTCAATTCTAAAGGGTGCCTTGACTACAAAAAGGTTGAAAAACACGTTTCTACATTAATTTCCTCAATAATCTGAACCTCTTTTCACCCACGACAGACCCATTTACATAAAGCCATATTTGACAATTAATATTGGGGCCTTTTACAGCTTTTATTTTTGTATTTTAAACTGCCTAATTTTCTAATAATGCACACTTTTTATTTGAGCTCTAAAGTTTCATAATGTAATAATGGAAATGTTATTTTCCTTCTTCTTGTTGTTATAACATTTATTCAGTTCTTTGTAGATGGATGATCACACAAATTGAACAGCTTCTTCAGCCTTGTGAATAAGTCTGATGCCGCGTACACACGATAATTTTTCGGCATGAAAAAAAACGAAGTTTTTCGGCATGTAGAAAAAACGACGTTTTTCCAACTTCATCATTAAAGCGACGTTGCCCACACACCATCGTTTAAAATAATGCTCTAGCAAAGCGCAGTGATGTACAACAGGTACGACTGCACTATAAAGGGGAATTTCCATGCGGATGACGCCACCCTTGGGGCTGCTTTAGCTGATTCCGTGTTAGTAACCCGAAAAACAACATAGTTTAAAATGTCGTTAAAAGATGCAGCATGTTCAAAAACATTTTTTTGTCGTTTTTCAGAACATGAAAAATTATGTGAAGCCCACACACAATCATTTTAAATGAATTTTTTTTTAAAACAACGTTTTTTTCATGCAGAAAAATTATCGTGTGTACGCGGCATTACTTCTCTAAACCTAGTTTGTTATGGTGACTGGAGGGATAAGAATTTTGTTCATTCATTACACATGCATACATACATTTAGACACAAACATCTTTTCTTGGTTTTTCCAAATAGGGATGGGCTGAACACCCCCTGGTTCGGTTTGCACCAGAGCATGCGAACAGGCAAAAAGTTCTAGCGAACATGCAAACCCTATCAGTCTATGGGACACAAACATGAAAAATCAAAAGTGCTAATTTTTAAGGCTTATATGCAAGTTATTGCTATGAAAAGTGTATGGAGACTCGGGTACTGCCCTAGGGGAAAAGTTTTTAAAACAAGTGTTTTTTTAGGAACAGGGATTTGAATAATGCTTAAACTGAAGCAATAAACATGAAATATTCCTTTAAATATCATGTTTGGGGGGAGGCCCTTAGTCTGCCTGTAAAGTGGCGCATCTGTGTGATGTGTAGAACAGTGCCACAGCAAAATTCCATTTCTAAAGGAAAAAATGTAATTTAAACTTGTTCGCAGCTGTAATGTTTTGCCGGCTTCCGGCAATATAGATGAAAAATCAAGGGAAAAAATGGCGTATGGTCCCCCCAACCCCCCTAGTTTATACCAGGCCCTTCGGATCTGGTATGGATTTTAAGGTAATATTAAGGGGAAATTTAAAAATAAATTGAAGTGGGGTTCCCCCCAAAATCCACATCAGACCCTTATTTGAGCATGTAACCTGGAGGTCAAGATAGGGGGGGACAAGCGAGCGTTCACCCTTCCTGAACCATACCAGGCCACAGGCCCTCAACAGTCCCCAAAGCACCTTGTCCCTATGTTGATGGGGACAAGAGCCTCTTCCCGACAACCCTGGCCATTGGTTGTTGGGGTCTGCGAGCGGGGGGCTTATCATAATTTGATATCTCTTGTTAAAGGGCCCCCAGATATGGCCCCCCTATGTGAATGGGTATCGGGTACATTTTACCCCTTCCCATTCACTAAAAAAGTGTAAAAAAAGTAAAAACCACAACAGATAGTTTTGACAATTCCTTTATTAAAAAAAAGTGTCCCACAATGTGCATCCATCTTCAATCACGCTGCCTGAGGGACCCGTTTAAAAAAAAAAAGATGGAATAACGCCACCTCCGTGGGAGGCCTCTTGGCGACTGCTGTCTTTTCGCTTTGGCAGCTCTTATATGGGCAAGGGCGGGGTCACCCTCTGATGTAGCAGGATGACCCCGCCCCCTCCAATGTCACATGTCACGTGACCTCAGAAGGGGGCAGGGTCGCTCAGTTACATCACCGGGTGGTCCCACCCTTGCCTATATAACAGCTGTCAAATCTAAGCGATTTGAAGATGGAGGATATCACTGGGACACTTTTTTAATAAATTACAGTAGTTGTCACAAACTGTCTTTTTTACTTTTTGACACTTTTTTGGGTGAATGAGTAGGGGTACAATGAACCTGATACCCATTCACATAGGGGGGGGGGGGTCTGGGTGTCCTCCTGTTAAAGGGGGCTTCCAGATTCCAATAAGCCCCCCCACCCACAGACCCAGACAACCAATGGCCAGAGTTGTCGGGAAGAGGCTCTTGTCTCCATCAACATGGGGACAAGATGCTTTGGGGGCACCCCAAAGCACCCTCCCCATGTTGAGAGCAAGCAGCCTGGTATGGTTCAGGAAGGGGGAGATGCTCGCTCTTCCCCTCCTTTCCTAGCCTGCCAGGCTGCTTGCTCAGATAAGGGTCTGGCATGGATTTTGGGGAACACCACACCTATTTTTTGGTGTGGAGTTCCCCTTAAATTCTATACCAGACCCAAAGGACCTATTATGGATTTTGGGGGGGACCCTACGCCACTTGTTTTCTTAATTTTGTCATAGTGTCCCCCTTAACCACTTCAATACACTTTCAATACACGTTCCGTGATAGGCGTTTCCAGCAAACAGTGAGTGAGTATTCCGCCTATCACGGATGTCCTCTCATTCTCGGACTCCATTTCCCAGCAGGCACTGTGTTCAGTGTTCCACCTATCATGGACGTTCTCTTGTCCGAGGAAAAGACGTCCGTGATTGGTTGGGCACAGTGAGGCGTGCAAATGGGCATTGTTGACCCTCTTTTCCGCTTACAGTAGCTGCTGCATTTCCCCCCCTTAGGCTTACAGTCGAGTCAATACTTTTTCCCAGTTTATTGGTGTAATATTAGGTACCTCGGCTTATACTCGGGTTGGCTTATACTCAGTGGCGTATCTAGGGTATGGCAGCCATGGCAAGTGCCATGGGCGCCATATGAGGGGGGCGCTGTTGAGTGGCTGGGCAGCAAGGCACTTACCAGGGTCTGAGGATCTCTTCTTCCCTCCTCCCGAGCATAGGCAGGATCTACTTTTCAGCACCTTTGCTAATGGACAATGGCAACGCTATCCCTGCGGCGTTCAGCCACAGCCCTCCCCTGTTCTCCCATCCCATCTGGTCGGATTGGCAGCGCACAAAGAAGAAGGAGGAACATCAGTTTCTCTCTCTCCTCTGTGAAACCTGAGGCCTTAAGTGATGAAGATTTCATCACTTCCAGTATTGGTTCTGCATTTACTTGGCCTTGGAGGGCAGAGGAGGGATCATGGGTCTAATTAAACCCCAGATTTCTCTATAAAGAGGATATGTCACTACCCAAGGTATCACAAGGGATAATAAATATCACTAGTTTTGTTAGCTGTTTTTTTGTTAAGGTTATCTGAAAGATGGGTTTCAAATGTTTTGACAGGGGCACAGTTTCAGTGCTTGCCATAGGCGCTATGTTCACTAGATACACCTCTGCTTATACTCGAGTATATACGGTACTCTGCACTGCACTATATACCCTACACTGTATTATATATACTACACTGACTGCACTATATACTCTGAACTGCATTATATATACTATATGGACTGCACTATATACTCTGAACTGCATTATATATACTATTCGGACTGCACTATATTCTCTGAACTGCAGTATATATGCTATATGGGCTGCACTATATGATCTGAACTGCATTATATATACTATACAAACTGCACTATATACTATGAACTGCAGTATATATACTATACAGACTGCACTATATACTATGAACTGCGTTATATATACACTATATGAACTGCACTATATACTCTGAACTGCAGTATATTTACTATACGGTATATCCATATACTCTGAACTGCAGTATATATACTATATGGACTGCACTATATACTCTGAACTGCATTATACAGTATGTAGAACAACCTCCTTTACATCTTCATCCAGCTCCTGTGCTTGATTCTTTTTTACATTCTGGTGCCAGAACATGAGTTACCATTCCTGAATCTTTATTTACTAAATCCTAGCTGGCCCTCTAACTTTTTATTCTCTTAGAACCAGCAAGGATATTTGTGTCCCCGTGCAGTCTTAGAGCTCTTTCTTCGAGTTAAAGCATTCCAATCCCTGACATTGGATGTCTGCCCTTCCTGGGTTTTAAGATGAGGTTAAAAGCCTTACGCAGAAACTTTGCTTAACCGCTTAAAGACCGCCTCATGCAGATTTACGTTGACAGAATGGCACGGACAGGCAAATGGCCGTACAGGTATGTCCCCTTTAATTTGCCGGGGCTTGTCACTGATCGTATACTCCCTCTCATTGGGAGCAGCGATCAGTGACGTTTCAATCGTAGATACGCCCCTAACAGTTAGAATGACTCCCTAGGACACACTTAACCCCTTCAGCACCCCCTATAGGTTAACCCCATTCACTGCCAGTGTCATGTTTTCAGTAATCAGTGCATTTTTATAGCACTGATCGCTATAAAAAATACAAAATACAAATACGAATACAAAAATACAAAATATAAAAATTACAAAGGTCCCAAAATGGTGTCAAAAGTGTCTGATGTGTCCACCATAATGTCGCAGTCATGATAAAAATCGCTGATCGCCGCCATTAAATAAAAAAAATCGTAATAAAAATGCCATAAAACTATCCCCTATTTTGAAGACACTATAACTTTTGCGCAAACCAATCAATAAACGCTTATTGCGATTTTTTTTACCAAAAATATGTAGAAAAATACATATCGGACTAAACTGAGGAAAAAAATTGTTTTTTTTATATATTTTTGGGGGATATTATTATAGCAAAAAGTTAAAAATATTGCATTTTTTTTCAAAATTGTTGCTCTGCTTTTGTTTATAGCGCAAGAAATAAAAAGCGCAGAGGTGATCAAATACCACCAAAAGAAAGCTCTATTTATGGGAAACAAATATGTAAATTTTGTTTGGGAGCCACGTTGCACAACCACGCAATTGTCAGTTAAAGCGACGCAGTGCCGAATCGCAAAAAGTGGCCTGGTCTTTGGCCAGTCAAATGGTCCAGGGCTTAAGTGGTTAAAAATGAAAGTCATCACATGTTTCTTTTGCTATATGTTTACAATCTATTAGCATAAGCTGTTTTGTGTGAATTTATGTCAATTCAGGTACCCTTTGCCACAAATATTTCTGACTCCCATGGTGAACATAACACATGTTTCTAAAATAAATGCCGTTTCTGCCAACAGTTTCAAATTCCCACCTAGAATAATAAAAACATATTAACTTACATATAATTTTGAATTATATTTAAGCAACATTAATTGCATATGTTAATGTCCTATTTTCCATTTTTGGTCATGTAAAGAAAAATATTTTATTGCAACATATGCATATTTTAGTGCAACAGAACTATGAGATTACAATCAAAACATAATAATGTAATTTTGCACATTGTAATGTTAATGAGAAAAGTCCTTTGTGTTTCTAGCATTTCTTGTTGTTTCACAGTGCTTTATATTCGTTTTTCTAATAAATGTGGAAATAAAGGAAAAAGGAAAGAAAAGTCCATGTGGTAATTTGAATTGAGGCTACAGTTTCCTTGTTGTGTTCCATCTGCACATAACTCCGAGATGTTTTCCATTGTACTATAACATGAAGCGTAACCCAAGGGCTATAATGCAATATGCACAACATCATATGGACGCCGTAGGAAATAAACAATGTGGTCCTTGGGGTTAGAAAAAAAATCCACATAATATAAATAAAACTTACCATCTGTGCTGTGGTGCCCATCTTCACACTATAATATTCCCCTTTGCTGAATAAATTCATCATAGCTGTTTTAATGCAAAAAACATTTAACACCTTCACTTTCAGAACTTACAGATAAATATCACATTTCTGTTTTGAATAAAAAGGTAAACCATGAACGCATGCACTATGGATGCCAACACACATCCAGATCTTGTTTATTTCAGTGGTGCCCCACAAAGTGTTGGGTAATTGAAAAGTTCCAAAGGTAGCAAAATCAATGGATAACATTCATTTATATTTAACCCTTTTGCGCTGACAGTACGCAGATATGCAGCCTCACTGGTCTGGGCTTTTTTCCAAAGGTCATGGTCAGTATATTTTTGGGCAGAATAAAAAAAAAAAACATTTTCTAAATTAGTATCGGTGTCAGTTAGCATCAGTTAGCGTAAGAGCCGGTTCACACAGGGACGACCTGTCAGGCGACTCAGCCGCCTGACAAGTCGCGGTCCGCTCTATTCAATGGAACCGTTCTAATAGGAGCGACGCAAGTTGCTCCGACTTAGAAAAAGGTTCCTGTACGACTTTGGGGGCGACTTGCATTGACTTCAATACAGAAGTAATTTGCAAGTTGCCTCTCAAGTCATCTTGAGATCGCCTTGCAGAGTCTCCCCCAAAGTGTGAACGGACTCTTAGCGTCAGTGTGTTTTACACAGGATAAAAACAAAAAGCTTAAAAGTGCTATTGATTTTGGGCTGTACTATGGGTACATACAATAACTAACATACATATACAGTATGTGGTATTGCTACGATTTATTTTGGGTTGTTCTTTAGTCGTATGTTATGGTAATAGCAAGAAAAAAAACAGCTACATTTAATATAAAATATATTTTTTTACTATTTTATTTTTACCAATTTTCCCATGATAATTCGTTTTTTTTTTAAATCAGGACTTATTCATTACCATTTATGACCAAATGAAAGACCAATTTTTCCTGAAAAAAATGAGGTATAATCCACATGGATGCACACAGTACAAATGAAAGAACTCACTGCTCCAGGTGTAACTGATACACCCACTGGAACACACACCTGATTGCTAGCCCTGGTTCGCCTCCATGGTAAATTGTTAAAATAAGAAACGGCTGCACCTCATGTGGGCTCTAAGTAAAGTTTATTTGAATATGAAAATATCCAAAATGACACCAGCAGTGATCAAGGGAGACACATCATGATTAAGCAAATTTCTGTTGTGTGAAACGCATCTACCTTGACCACTGCTGGTGTTCTCTGGTGTCATTTTGGATATTTTCATTTTCCAATAAACTTTACTTGGAGCCCACATGAGGTGCAGCTGTTTCTTATTTGGATGCACAAAGTAGTTGTGATGATATGTACAGCTTAACTAACACATGTCAAAATACCAACATTGTGCTTAGCTGTTACCATTTGATTTTCCCTAAAGCCGCGTACACACGGTCGTTTTTTGTGATGAAATAAAACAAAGTTTTTTTATCATGAAACAAAACAACGTTTTTCAAACTTCATTTTAAAAAATGACGTTGCCTACACACCATCGTTTTTTTCAAAATGCTCTAGCAAAGCGCGGTTACGTTCAGCATGTACCACGGCACTCTGTTCCATTCAAGCTTGCGTCATAACTTGCTTCTGAGCATGCGCTGCTTTAAAAACCTTGTTGTAAACGTCGTTTTACCCACACACTATCATTTTAAATGACACAAAAAACTACGTTTTGTAAAACAACATAAAAAATTGAAGCATGCTCGAATTGTTTTTTTTGTCGTTTTTCAGAAGACATAAAGCAACGTTTTCCCCACACACGGCGGCATTAGGCTTGAAGGTGTTAATAATATTTCACATCGGATCACACCTGACGGCCTATCTAATTTCTTGAGAAACTGACATGCCAGGACAGTACAAATATTACCCAAATGTCACCCTTTTGAAATTAGACATCCCACGGTATTTTAGTAAAAGGCATGGGGATTTTTTTTAAGTTGTAATTTTTTCCCACAATTGTTTGCAAAATTAAGATTTTTTTTCACAAAATTGTCATATTAACAGGTTATTTCTCTCACACAGCAGATGCATACTTGCAACTACACCAAAAAACCTTTTCACAGCCCAGCTACATAGAGAAGCCCAACATGCAGGGAGCATTCTAGGAGCATAAATTACACATCAAACTTCTTGACTACCTCTTAAGCCTCGTACACACGATCAGCTCATCCGATGAGAATGGTCCAAAGGACCGTTCTCATCTTTTAACCGATGAAGCTGACTGATGGTCCGTCGCGCCTACACACCATCAGTTAAAAAAATGATCGCATCAAAATGTGGTGACGTAAAACACAACAACGTGCTGAAAAAAACGAAGTTCAATGCTTCCAAGCATGCGTCGACTCGTTTCTGAGCATGCGCAGGTTTTTAACCGATGCTTTTGCATACTAACGAACGGTTTTGACCTATCAGTTAGGCGTCCATCGGTTAAATTTTAAAGCAAGTTCCTATTTTTTTAACCGATCGTGTGTTTTTTAACACACGATCGGTTTTGACTGATGAAAACAGTCCTTCAGACCGTTGTCCTCTGGCTATCCTATTGTGAGTATGCGGCCTTACACTTTTGAAAGCCCTGGAACACCAGGACAATAGAAACGCTCATTTTGGAAAGCAAACACTCCAATGTATATTCTATGAAGCATAATAAGTCTTAGCATGGCATGTACATGCCAAAAATAACACCCCAAAATACATTCTACTTCTCTTCCTGAGTCAACGTGTGTGAGGCTTTTCATCCTGGCCACATACAGAGGCCCAACATGCAAATAGCACCGTCAGGCCTTTTAGGAGCATAAATTACACATCTACAGTATATTCTTGACTACCTATTACACCTTTGAAGGCCCTGGAGCACCAGGCACTGATGTGCACTGATGGCACTGATAAGCACTCACTGATGTGCACTACAGGGCACTGATGAGCACTGATAAGCACTCACTGATAGACACTGTAGGGCACTGATGGCACTTATGTGCACTGTAGGGCACTGATGAGCACTGTAGTGGCACTGTAGGGCACTGTAGGGCACTAATGAGCACTGTAGTGGCACTGTAGGGCACTAATGAGCACTGTAGTGGCACCATAGGGCACTGATGAGCACTGCAGTGGCACTAATGAACAGTGTAGTGGCACTGATGAGCACTGACGTGGCACTGTAGGGCACTGATGAGCACTGCAGGGCACTGATGGCACTGATGTGCACTGTATGGCACTTATGAGTACTGTAGTGGCACTGTAGGGCACTAATGAGCACTGTAGTGGCACCATAGGGCACTGATGAGCACTGCAGTGGCACTAATGAACAGTGTAGTGGCACTGATGAGCACTGACGTGGCATTGTAGGGCACTGATGAGCACTGCAGGGCACTGTAGTGGCACTATAGTGCACTGTAGAGCACCAATAAGCTCTGTAGTGGCACTGGTGGCACTGATGAGCACTGTAGTGGCACTGGTGGCACTAATGGTCACTGCAGTGACACTGATGAGCACTGTTGGCACTGTAGGGGCACTGATGACACTGTTCAGCACTGATAGACACTACAGTGGCACTGTAGGGGCACTGATGTGGCACTGATAAACACTGTTGGCACTGATTTGGCACTTATAAGTACTAATGCCACTGATGGCACTCAGGATCCTGCCAGCTTGTGCTGCTGCTGTGTTTC
This sequence comes from Rana temporaria, assembly GCF_905171775.1. Taxonomy (NCBI): domain Eukaryota; kingdom Metazoa; phylum Chordata; class Amphibia; order Anura; family Ranidae; genus Rana; species Rana temporaria. The sequence continues at coordinate 229,365,509 of NC_053493.1, forward strand.
TTTTTGTTGACAATTGATCGCTCTGTCATTGAAAGGAGTAATTGGCTCTTTACCCTGTTCCCTAATGTGCTGGATCTCATGGACTCAGCCATCATGGGCACTTCTGGTTGCGTGCAAGAAGCGTGAGAACTAGCAGCGATGTAGCCATCATTTGGCTATAGTCTGGTCGGCAAGTGGTTAATACTGCTCAAACTCCCTTTTTGAAAAGTGCTTGTATTTTAATATGTATAAAGCACTCAAAGTTGGTTAGTACAAATTTCTTGATATAATGTTTTCTTTTTGTTTTTCTGTTGAGGGTACACAAAGCAGAAAACCAAATATTTTTGCTGCAGAAATGATCAAAGAAGACATTTCTACAGAATCCACCTTCCTAGTGACACTCATAGGGATGAGTCCGCGGTTCGAGTCAAATGTTCCACTTGAACATTGGGTGTTAGTTTGTTCTAAAACGTACTGAACATATGGGGTGTTTGCGGGAAATTTGAGCGTCACCGGACTTCCCATAATGCACTGCTGTATGATAATTGGCCAAGGCATGCACCTGACCTGCATGCTTTGGCTAATCACAGAGCACTCTGCTGAGAGAGCCATAATTGGCCAAAGTCTTTGGCCAATAATGGCTCAGGGGGGCTAATGCCGCATACACACGATCATTTTTCGGCATTAAAAAAACGTTGTTTTTAAAAAAAATGTCATTTTCAAATCATCGTGTGTGGGCTTCACGTCATTTTTCGGGTTCTGAAAAACTACACATTTTTTTTCCGAACATGCTGCATTTTTTTATGACGTTTTAAATTATGAAGTTTTTCGGGTTGTGTGGGCTAAAACAACGTTAAAAACCCGCGCATGCTCAGAAGCAAGTTATGAGACGGGAGCGCTCGTTCTGGTAAAACTACCGTTCATAATGGAGTAAGCACATTCATCACGCTGTAACAGACAGAAAAGCGTGAATCGTCTTTTACTAACACAGAATGAGTTAAAGCAGCCCCAAGGGTGGAGTCATTTGCATTGAATTTCCCCTTTAAAGTTCCATTGTATGTGTTGTACGTCACCACGCTTTGCTAGAGCATTTTTTTAAAACGATGGTGTGTGGGCAACGTCGTTTTAATGATGAAGTTGGAAAAACTTTGTTTTTTTCTACATGCTGAAAAACTTTGGTTTTTTTTCATGCCGAAAAATGATCGTGTGTACGCTGCATAAGTCTACACCCCACACTTAATAAGGCTGCTTACATAGAGGCCGCGTATAGTGTGTGGATGGAGATAGATTGAACTAGATTAGGCAGGCAGGTTAGTTGGTGACAGTGTATTTATATACAGTCAGTCTAGTATATATATATATATATATATATATATATATATATATATATATATATATATATCATCATTTCCCTTTTATGAAAAAAAATCTTTCCTACTAATCATCTTACTTTTGCAAGAGTCCTCATGGCTTAGACAGTTTTTATAAGTTCCAAATGTACCCAAGAGTCATCAAGGAAACCTTCACTGCCACTGGAGATTTTGAAATGTCTAATTTCTGAGATAACTCTCAAAAATTGGCATTTAACAAATAGATATAATATCTTGGCTATGATTGATGATGACAAATTACTCCCATATGATTAGATACAGGATATCTATTCCCTTCCAAAGCAGAAATACTTTACTTACTCTAAAATATCATCCGACATACAGAAAAGACACTGCTCCGGATTAATCCACATTTGAATGCTGCAATAGAAGGCTGGAGTGCCAGCTCAGCTTGTAACTGTGACGTATGAAGAACAACAGGATAGCAGCACATCCTAAAAAACACTGTTAATTCCCGTAATCAGTAAAATCAGAAAAGCAGATTTAGCTTACAGTATATTTTTAATTGGTAATCTTCAACAAGCCACTCTTTGGAAGCTGTTCCCTGAAACTTTACCATCTGAATTCTTGCTGAGCATTATTGGTACCATACTACTACATTAAGGTGAAAAAACACAAACCTTTACAACCACTTTAAGCTCCATCAGGTTGGATGGGGAACGTTGGTACACAGCCATTTTAAGATCTCTCCAGAGATGTTTAATAGGGTTTAAGTCTGGGCTCTAGCTGAACTACTCAAGGACATTCACAGAGGTGTCCTGTAGCCACTCCTTTGTTATTTTGGCTGTGTACTTAGGGTCATTGTCCTGTTGGAAGATGAACCTTCGCCCCAGTCTGAGTTCCAGAGAGATCTGGCGAAGGTTTTCACCAAAGATGTCTTAGTATAATGCTGCATTCATCTTTCCCTCGATCCTAACAAATCTCCCAATTCCTGCTGCTCAAAAGCATCCCCACAGCATGATGCTGCCATCACCATGCTTCACTGTTGGGATGGTATCCTCCAGACATGACGCTTACCATTCAGGACAAAGAGTTTAATCTTTGTTTCATCAGACCAGAACATTTTGTTTCTCCTGGTCTGAGAGACCTTCAGGTGTCTCTTGGCAAACTCCAGGCTGGCTGTCATGTGACAGTTGTAGAAACATCTCAAGCATGATCAGTCAAAACAGGATGTACCTGAGCTCCTCCACCCTCTCCTCTCCCTCTCCATATCTCCCCCACCTTTCAAGGAACTGGGCCTTCAGTTTGATAATATGAGACAGACTGACTTATTCCCCGTTTAAATACCCAACAATCTCTTCCCTTCTTCTGAGTATACAAATACATTCCATGCCCTCCATGTTTCATTATATTGTTCTTTTCTATCTTGGGCCAAGAGTACCAAGTCCTCTATGGCCCCCACATTTCTAACCCTATTGAGCCATTCTACAATAGAGGGTGGCCTAGGGTTTTTCCAATTCCGAGCAATACCTGCCTTGGCTTCATTAATCAGATGACAGATGACCGAGTGTTTATATGTCTTTGTTGGAATCTGTGAAAGATGTAACAGGAAGAAAGCGTTATTTTTCAAACTGTGTCAGTTCCTTTCTATACCTTCTCGCTGGGCCTAATGAGGTCAGAAAGTGGCAGAGTTGTACAGCTTGCCGGTATTTTACTTCAAATTGGCCTTCCAGTTGTATTAGCGATGCAACTATGGGCCAAGATTCAGATTGCAAAAAGTGTGAGACCTGCATAAGTCCCCTCTCTCTAAGTTTCTTATAGGTCCCTCCCTCCATACCTGGCTAGAAGCTTGGATTCCCCAATATTTGGTATAGTGGAGAGTACACTGGTGAGTGTTTGCCATTCTGACAGAATTTAAAGCTTATAGCTAGTATCGAGCCTATAATAGGATGTTTTTTCAGTGAGTCTGATAATTTTACATAGCACCATGGTGCTCTTCTCAGGGGGACCTGGCTAACCTCCCGCTCCAGTTCCACCCATAATTTTATTTCCAAATTTATACACCAATCTATGACCCTACCCAGGTGTGCCGCTTGAAGGTATTTAATTATGTCTGGTACTGCCAGACCTCTGTAGCACTTGGGCAGGGTCATCCGCCCTCTGCCAATCCCAGGTCGTTTATTGTCCCATATACATTTAGTGAAGATCATATTTACGTGATGAAAAAAAGCAATGGGAATTTGTATGGGTATTGTTTGAAGCAAGTACAGGAATTTTTGCAATATACTAATTTTGATGATATTACACCGACCAAACCATGAATGAAGTCTCCTCTGCCACTTTTCCATCAGAGAACTAACTGTCTTCACCAGCGGGGGGGGGGGGGGAATTTACCTCAAAGAGCTTTTCCAGTCTTGATGGTATATATATCCCCAGATATTTTAGGGCTGATCTTACCCATTTAAATGTAAAATTAGGTTGTATAGTTTGCTGCATTGCCGGTGGGAGTGCTACCCCCATCGCCTCTTTGACGTAGTTAATTTTTAAACTCGCTAACTTCCCATATTCATCTATTAGCTTTTTATATCCCATCTTCCAATGTTGAGAATTGTGTTTCAGTTATTTTTTTAACTTGTTCTATTAAATTGTGATGGAACAACTGTATACCTTTAAATACCGCTTTATTATCCACATCTTGAATGGTTGGTTTAGGCAGTTTTGCAAATGCTGAAGAAACTTTTGCATGGAATTGACCTAGGTTCCTGTCCTTGTCAGACGGAAGAGGCTCCAGGTTAGCAAAGTGTTAATTCTCCTGGGTGTCAGCCATCTTAGGCAGAGTTGTTCTTTTGGTAGCATGTGATTGTCAAGTCCTGGAGTGAAGCCTCGTACACACGACCGAGGAACTCGACAGGTGAAACACATCGTTTTCCTCGTCAAGTTCCTTGTTAGGCTGTCGAGGAACTTGACAAGTCAAGTTTCTCCATTCCCGTCGAGGAAATAGAGAACTTGCTCTCTTTTTGGCTCGTCGAGTTTCTCAACAGTTTCCTCGACGAAAATGTACACACGACCGGTTTCCTCGGCAAAAAAATATCTCCCAGCAAGTTTCTTGCTGGTTTTTGCCGAGAAACTTGGTCGTGTATACGAGGCCTCAGTGAGTTTTCTCTTGATATCTTTCCATCCATTGTACAGAATCATTGCCCAACAAGTTGGAACTGATCTAGCAGGTGTTGGAATCAGCATCCATTGGTTTTATATCAAAAGTTTTCCTGGGGGTATGGGAACTTCTTTAAGGCCCCATGTACACTGGACGCTGCTAAACGTACGTTCAGAGGCAGTTGGATGCTTTTTTCGACTGCCCCTGAACTCATTCAATGTTATCCTATGTGACCATTAGGGATGAGCCGAACACCCCCCCTCCCCAATTCGGTTCGCACCAGAACCTGCGAACAGACCAAAAGTTTGTGTGAACTTTAGAACTCCTTTAAAGTTTTAAAAACAGCCATTTTTTTGGGAGCAGTGAATTTAATAATGCTTAAAGTGAAACAATAAAAGTGAAATATTCCTTTAAATTTTGTACCTGGGGGGGCGGGTTGTATAGTATGCCTGTGAAGTAGCACTTGCTTCCCGTGCTTAGCACTGTCCCTGCACAAAGTGTAATTTCTGAAGGAAAAAAAGTCATTTAAAATCACTTGCGGCTATAATGAATTGTCAGCTCCGGGAAATTCAGAGAAAAGTCATTCATAAACGCGGGTTAGCCACGTTTAGTCACATTTGGCATCTGAAATGTGGAAAAATTGTACCTCTACCTAAACTGGTAGAGGTACAATATACCCCATTACCAATTCACATGGGGGGGCAGGATCTGGGGGTCCCCTTTGTTAAAGGTGTCTTCCAGATTCCGATAAGCCCCCCCGCAGACCCCCACAACCACCGGGCAAGGGTTGTGGGGATGAGGCCCTTGTCCCCATCAACATGGGGACATGGTGCTTTGAGGGGTCACAGACCCCTTGTATGCGGGGTTCCCCTTAATATCCATATCAGACCTGAAGGACCTGGTGATTGAATTTGGTCCCCCCCAAATTCAATCACCAGGTCCTTCAGGTCTGATATGGATATTAAGGGGAACCCCGCATACAAGGGGGGTAATGAATTGGTAATGGGGTATATTGTACCTCTACCAGTTTAGGTAGAGGTACAATTTTTCCACATTTCAGATGCCAAATGTGACTAAACGTGGCTAACCCGCGTTTTGCAGCGTTTCGTTTTTTTTAAAACACTTCTAAATACAAACGCGGCTAAACGCGGCATGTAAACACAGCAAAACGTATGTTTTAAACGCGGGTTACTGTCTGTCAAGTTTAATCATTTAGGAGCCGTTGTAAAAGCGTCCCATGTACATGAAGCCTAATCTGCAACTGCTACATCAGATGCTGGAACCTGAAGTCACTATGTTTTATGTTGATGAGAAAGGTCAAAATTGATGCAAATACAGAATACTGAATGAATTGTATAGCGCTACTCATGCAAACTGAATTGCCTCTGGGCGCTTTTTCCAGCCAGTGTCTGCTTGGCTGGTGCGGTCATTTTACCCCGTAGGATCGTGACACGCTTGGGACACACAGTCATACACACAGATATACATATATATACTGGGCCAATTTGGGCAAGATCCAATTTACCTACCAGCATGTCTTTGGAGTGTGGGAGGAAACCGGAGTACCCAGAGGAAACCCACGCAGGCACAGGGAGAACATGCAAACTCCAGGCAGATGGTGTCGTGGTCAAGATTCGAACCAGCGACCCTTTTGCTGCTAGGCGAAAGTGCTACTCACTACACCACTGTGCTGCCCTACTGTATATTCTGTTTGAATGCATGCTAGGGTTTTTTTTTTCTGAATGATGTGGCATTTCAAAGCACCCCAAATCTGGTACCTCTTTAATGTCAAACCACCTTAATGCCAAAATATTATGTTTAGAGGTATGGAGTACATGACATACAGCACAGTGAGACAATGTAGCATATATAATATAGTGTACATAATAGTACCATGTAGAGTATACATTTAATGTACAGTAATGTAAAAACTACACATTAAAATATACAATATATAGTACAGTGTTGAAAGGTGTGAGATATATGTAACACAACTGGGTGTATGAAGTGTAGCAGGTTGGAATATATAACATACAGCACAGCATACAAATTGGAGTAATTTAGAACATGTATTAAACTGCATAGTGGAGCAGTCTGAAGTATATAACACACACTTCAATGTGCAGAATTTAATGATATGGGGTAAAACATATTCCAGTATACAGGGTGTAGTGTATTACATCCAGCTTAGTGTCTATAGTGAAATTATATAGAGTATATTACATACCAGCATACAGGATGGAGATCAAATGTAGATAAGATGTTTCACAGTATGCGTAGGTGTATGGTCCAAAGTATGTAACATGAAGCACAGCATAAAGAAGTTTGCATAAACAACATATATAAAATAGATAAAGGTCACACTATTCATGTGTATATACGAATGTAAAAATGTGATGATTAGAACAATCCACAAGTGATGTTAAAATAAATCCTGATGTCACTCTCCACCATCCACCATAGTAGTGATCCTAAATATTAGTGCCTCCACCAACAGCTGAAAGGCTCGCTTACCAGCTCCTATTGATCTCTCATTACAAGGGAACATTAGCGCTTGTGGCTTTAGCCCAGCCAAGGCCCACTACAGAGCTGGGATGGATGAAATGTAAGCTCTTCTACTCTCACTCTCTCACTCACTTGGGATCTGACTATACAAGCTGTAATGACACCCCGCACAGGGTGATTTAGACATAAGAGGTGCATGGGGAGCTGAAGCAAGGGTATCCAATACTTTCTAAATGATTCTGGGTTCCATGGGCCCTCCCGTTACACAAGCCTCAGTGGAGAAGTTGGTCTCATGAAATCTTCACATCTTATAAGGTGCCAGGGGGTGATCTTGTTGGGAGACCACCTGGACCCGGAGAAAGACTTTGTTTGGGCTAAAGCCACAAGCACCAACGATCCCTTGAATTAGGGATCAATAATAGCTGGTAAGCGATCCTTTCAGCTGTTGGTGGAGGAACCAATACAGTATTTAAGATCACTATGATAGTGGAGATTGACATCAGGATTTATTTTCACATCACTTGTGGACTGTTCTAATCATCTAATTTTTACATTTGTATATACAATATTGAATAGCGCAACCTTTATCTATTTTATGTTTACTCACTGTGCCTATGTTTTTACAGAAGGTTTGCTGCTTACACTTTCCATTCAGAATTTTACTTAGCGCATTTTTTTCAAGTTTTTTATACATAACATATAGCCTACAGTACAAAATCAAGCAGTTTAAGCCCTGGTTCACACTGGGTACGATTTGGAACGATTTGAGATGCGATTTGACATGTCAAATCGCATCTCAAATCGGCGGCAATTGTCGGCAATGGCACTGTCCTAATCAGTGCGACGCCGCATCTGCGATTTCAAAAAGTAGTTCCTGTACTACTTTTTGCGATTTTGGGCCGCGATTTACATTAAATTGCGGCCAAAATCGTGGCAAAATCGCGGTAAAATCGTGCATTTTACCGCGATTTTGAATTCGCAGCAGTGTGAACCTAGGCTAAAGTGTATAACATGTAGCACAATGCACAGATGGAGGGAAGACTACATACCAAACAATAATAAGTGCAGAAAAGTGTTGTCTAGGGTGTAGTGTAATATATAGCATACAGCATAGCATACAGTATGCAGTTTAATTAAGTATACAACGCAATAATACAGTATACAGAGTGCAGCAGGGTTTTAGGTCTAAGGCTCCATGTACATGGGATGCTTTTACAACAGTGTTTCAATAATATATATATATATATATATATATATATATATATATATATATATTTTTTTTTAAGTCTATTCTATTCCTTTTTATTCTATTCCATTTCATTCTATCCCATTTTGTTATTTTTTACGCTATTATATTATATAGTTTTATGTTATGTTTTCTATTCAATTTTTTTCTATTCTATTCCTTTATATACCTTTTCACTTTAGAAATTGGTAAACTATTCAAATACTATTTAAATTCCAAAAACATCTGGAATTCGAAAACTATTCAAAATTAATTTAAAAAAAATAATCGATCCGAATTTGAATTCGAAATTTTGAATCGATTTGAATACGAATAACAAAATTAAGTCCAAAAACAAATGAAACAGATTAAACAAATGTAATTAAACAAATTCATGTAAATAACGAATCAAAACAAAACTAAACAAAAATGTTTTGTTCTGCACATGTCTAGTTCAGGGTGATGTGTAATGTTAGTTTTCCTTTACACATAGCATTTTGCTTTTGGCCAAAAAGCCAAATTTTGGTCTCATCTAACCAGAGCACCTTCTTCCACATGTTTGCTGTGTCCTCAACATGGCTTTGAGCAAATTGCAAACTGGACTTCTTATAGTTTTCTTTCAACAATGTCTTTCTTATTGCCACTCTTCCGTAAAGGCCAGATTTGTGGAGTGCACAACTAATAGTCTAAATGTCTTCTCCAAGATAATGGAGAAAGAAGTTGTACAACATCATTTAGACACACATAAATTACTCTATCCATTTCAATCGGGTTTCCGTCCTGGTCACGGAACAGAAACAGCACTACTAAAAATATGGGATGACGCTCTTGAAGCAGCAGACGAAGGATAATCTTGTTTTCTGGTACTGTTGGACCTAAGCGCAGCATTTGATACAGTAGACCACAAATGATTACTGACTCGCCTAGCCGAAGTAGCTAGAGTCGCAGACTCGGATTTACTCTGCTTCTCCTCCTTCATGGAAAACCGATCACAAATAGTGAAACTAGGTCCTTTCACTTCTGAAAAATGCACGGTGTCTTGCGGAATCCCTCAGGGATCCCCTTTGTCGCCTGTATTCAATATTTATCTCTGCCCTCTTTTTGAAATCATCAGTAACCAGAAGTTACTCTACCATTCCTACGCGGACGACACGCAACTTTATTTTCGCATCTGCAACAACAAGGATCATTAGACTAGAGAAATGCCTTACTTTAATAGAAAACTGGATGAAGAAGAGTTTTCTTAAACTTAACGGCACCAAAACAGAACTCCTGTTTCACGCTAACCAGAAGAGATCTCCCGCACCTACATGGACACCCCCGCCCATTCTGGGACAAATCATCACCCCTAGCACCAAAGTCAAAAGTCTCTGAGTAATTTTTGACACCCACATGACAATGGATGCACAAATAGGGTCAGTAGTCAGCGAATCCCACCATCTGCTGCACCTGCTAGGTAGACTCGTTCCCTTTATCCCGAAAGAAGACATAGCAGTTGTGGTGGGAACAATTATTAACTCCAGACTCGACTATGCAAATGCCCTGTACCTCGGACTCCCAAAATACCAAATTACTCGTCTGCAAGTCGTTCAAAATACGGCCGCTCGACTCGTGACTGGAAAAAAACCATGGGAATCAATCTCATCTTCATTGAGATCCTTTCATTGGTTGCCAGTAAAAGACAGAATTACCTTTAAGGCACTCTGTCTGACACATAAGTGTGTTCAACGAATTGCCCCCCAATATTTATGCGAAAAATCAATCAACACCAATCGCGTTCTCCAATCCACCGACCAAAATCTACTTCAGATACCCAAAGCCAGATACAAGTCCAAAGGAGAACAAAGATTTGCAGTCCAAGGACCTAGACTATGGAACGCTTTACCAACCAGTATCCGAATGGAGGTGAATCACCTGGCCTTCAGAAAAAAACTTAAAACCCATCTTTTCTGAAAGCAAATCTACAGTTGGAGAATTGGATACTAAGCGCCCAGAGGCGATTCAGTTTGCATGTGTTGCGCTATATAAGTTTCTCACTCACTCACTCACTCACTCACTCACTCAATAGTTGTCCTGTGGACAGATTCTCCCACCTGAGCTGTGGATCTCTGCAGTTCCTCCAGAGTTACCATGGGCCTCTTGGCTGCTTATCTGATTAATGCTCTCCTTTCTCGGCCTAGCAGTTTAGGTGGACGGCCATGTCTTGGTAGGTTTGCAGTTGTGCCATACTCTTTCCATTTTTGGATTATGATGGATTGAACTGTGCTCTGTGAGATGTTCAAAGCTTGGGATTTTTTTTATAACCTAACCCTGCTTTAAACTTTTCTATAACTTTATTCCTGACCTGTCTGGTGTGTTTCTTGGCCTTCATGATGCTGTTTGTTTACTAAGGTTCTCTAACAAACCTTTGAGTGCTTCACAGAACAGCTGTATTTATACTGAGATTATATTACACACAGGTGGACTTTATTTACTAATTAGGTGACTTCTGAAGGCAATTGGTTCCACTAGATTTTAGATAGGGGTATCAGAGTAAAGGGGGCTGAATACAAATACACACACTTTTCACATATGTATTTGAAAAACATTTTGAAAACCATTTCTCATTTTACTTCCACTTCACAATTATGTGCCACTTTGGGTTGGTCTATCACATGACAAATTGTGGAAAATTTCAAGGGGTTGGAATTATTTTTCAAGGCACTGTAGCGCTGTTCAATCCATCATCTGAAAATGAAAAGAGTATGACACAACTGCAAACCTACCAAGATATGGTCATCCACCTAAACTGACAGGCCGGGAAAGGAGAGCATAAATAAAAGTAGCAGCCAAGAGGCCCATGGAAACTCTGGAGGAGCTGCAGAGATCCACAGCTCAGGTAGGAAAAACTGTCCACAGGAAAACTATAATGCCTTGTACACACGATCAGAATTTCCGATGGGATAAAATCCGATGGAATTTTTTGTCTGAATTCCGTTCAAGCTGTCTTGCATACACACTGTCAGACCAAATTCCGACCATCCAAAACGCGGTGACGTAACACTACGACAAGCCGAGAAAAATGAAGTTCAATGCTTCCGAGCATGCATCGACTTGATTCTGAGCATGCATGTTTTTTTCTCTGTCGGAGTTCCACACAGACGATCAGAATTTCCGATAGGATTTTTTTCCATCAGAAAAAATTAAAACATGTTCTATTTCTAAACTCCGATGGGAAAAAAGTCCAATGGGGCCCACACACGGTCGGAATATTCGATGAAAAAATTCCATCTGACTTTTTTTAGCGGAAATTCCGATCGTGTGTACAAGGCATTAATCGTGCACTCCACAAATCTGACCTTTATGGAAGAAAGGCAAATAGAAAGTCATTGTTGAAAGAAAGCCATGAGAAGTCCTGTTTGCAGTTTGCTCAAAGCCATGTGGTAGACACAGCAAACATGTGGAAAAGGATGATTTGGCCAGATGAGACTATATATGAAAGTGGCAAACCTGCATACAAATATAGTATATTTACTTTGTTTCTATTACATGAATATACATGTTTGCATTTTAGTTTTATTTTTTTGTAACATTTTGGTTTGCCCTTACTATATCACTCAACTCTGCATTATCCTCCTTAGGACAATGCTGTTCCAATCTCAGCCTCTCTGCTTCCCTGGTTCCTTCCATCACCAAGCTGGACATATTTTCTAATCACATACAGTCTCCTACCTGCTTAGCTCTAAAAAAAAAAAAAACTGGTCTGTTTGGACATAAAGAGCCCTCTCACAAAATCCTTAGACATCAGTCTGTCTCAGAAGCCTGTTTTGTGAGCAACATCCATCCATGACTCCAATTAGTTTCAAACCTGTTCAGAGATCCTGATCCTGCTGAAATAGGTGCCATCTTAATCTCTGAACAGTAGAATGCACATTCAGTAGCTCAGATCTTGTATTCAGATGTCAGAAGCCTTTTTTTTTTAGTTTATGCCTAGGACCTCTTTCACACTGGGGCATTTTTCGGGTGTTTTTCAGGCGCTTTGGCGTTAAAAAAAGCATGTAAAGCACCTGAAAGAAGCCTCATCTGCAATCCCAATGTGAAAGCCCGAGTGCTTTCAGAGCCCTTTAAGGCCTCGTACACACGATAGGTTAAACAGAGGACAACGGTCTGATGGAAACGTTTTCATTGGTCATCCTGTGTGGGCCCCATAGGTTATTTAACCATCGGTTAAAAAAAAAGCCAACTTGCTTTAAATTTAACCGATGTATTCCTAACCGATGGGAAAAAAACGATCGTTAGTAGGCACAACCATTAAACGGTTAAAAATCCACGCATGCTCAGAATCAAGTCGACGCATGCTTGGAAGCATTGAACTTCGTTTTTTTCAGCACGTCGTTGTGTTTTACGTCACCACGTTCTGACACGATCGTTTTTTTAACCGATGGTGTAAAGGCGTGACGGACCATCAGTCAGCTTCATCGGTTAACCGATGAAAACGGTCCATCGGTCCGTTCTCATCGGATGGACTGATCATGTGTACGCGGCATCACACTGCCAGCACCCAAAAAACGCTGGTAAAGCGACGCTAAGACCCTTTTCCCACTGGTGCGTTTTTCAGGCGCTTTGGCGTTAAAGCAAGCTCCCTCAATGGAAAGGGGGCTTTAGGAGCGGTGTATTCAACAAGCATATCCAGCATCATCCTGAACGTGTGTGACATAAGTGTAATACAATAAAAAAATAAGTGAAATTCATGAAGCTTTATTTTTTCAACCTGACCTATCATACCCATACCCCCGCGTTCAGATTTCCTATCATTTAGACCCCTTTCACCCTGGGGCATTTTTCAGGCGCTTTAGTGTGAAAGCACTTGGGCTTTCACATTGGGATTGCAGATGCAGATTCTTTCAGGTGCTTTACAGGTGCTTTTTTTAACACTAAAGCGCCTGAAAAATGCCCCAGTGTGAAAGGGGTCTAAATGATAGGAAATCTGGGTATGGGTATGATAGGTCAGGTTGAAAAAATAAAGCTTCATGAATTTCACTTATTTTTTGATTGTATTACACTTATGTCACACACGTTCAGGATGGTGCTGGATATGCTTGTTCTAAGACAGTATGCAATGCTTTAATAAAAAAACAATCCTATTTACAAGGTTTTCTTTATTTTATTTTTTACTCAAAGTCTTTGGTGTCAGAAAATTTTAGACATTTAAATGATCACCAGCCTTTTCATTTACAAAATGCACTGGTTAAATCAATCATTACCAATCTTACCTAGTTTACATTTTTAATTAGGTAAATAGAAAAAACTGTCATATAAACTATGTCACATGGTATTATTGTCAAATGCCCTAATGTAATTCTTTAATAATGGTCATTGTTTAATTTTCATCTGTTTAAGTTCACCTGTCAATTCAAATCACTGAGTTTAAAATGTCTTTTAAAACTTTGTGGACAGTAACGTGGTTCCGGTGCAAAGATGATTTCAGATAGCTTACCTGACAAAAATTGCTTTTAATGTTAAAATTCCCTATTATAGTTTTTTTTTTTTTTATCTTGTAACATTATTTTCAGACGTGTATACATATGTTTTTATCTTTTATGTAAAAATTGGTACAATATACACTGCTCAAAAAAATTAAAGTAACACTTTGAAAACATATCAGATTTCAACGGGAAAAAATCTCATGCGGATAAATATACTGATATGGACTGGGTAATGTGTTAGAAATGAAAGGATGGCACATCATTTGATGGAAATGAAAATTATCCACCTACAGAGTGCTGAATTCAAAGACACCCCAAAAATTAAACATAATTTTTTTGCAGCAAGCTAGTCATTTTGCTGAAATTTCATTGCAACAACTCAAAATGGTCCTCAGTAGTTTGTATGGCCCCCAAGTGCTTGTAAGCATGCCTGACAATGTCAGGGCATGCTCCTAATGAGACAACGGATGGTGTCCTGGGGTATTTCCTCCCAGATCTGGACCAGAGCATCACTGAGCTCCTGAACAGACTGAGGTGCAACCTGGCGGCACCAGATGGACCGAAACATAATGTCCCAGAGGTGTTCTTTTGGATTTAGGTCAGGTGGGGGTCATTCAATGGTATCAATTTCTTCATCCTCCAGGAGCTGGTTGCATGCTCTCGCCACATGAGGCCGGGCATTGTCGTGCACCAGGAGGAACCCAGGACCCACTGCACCAGCGTAGGGTCTGACAATGGGTCCAAGGATTTCATCCTGATACCTAATGGCAGTCAGGGTGCCATTGTGTAGCCTGTAGAGGTCTGTGCGTCCCTCCATGGATATGCCTCCCCAGACCATCACTGACCCACCACTAAACCGGTCATGCTGAACGATGTTACAGGCAGCATAAAGTTTTCCGCGACTTCTCCAGACCCTTTCACGTCTGTCACATATGCTCAGGGTGAACCTGCTCTCATCTGTGAAAAGCATGGGACACCAGTGGCGGACCTGCCAATTCTGGTGTTCAATGGAAAATGCCAATCGAGCTCCACAGTGTCCGGCAGTGAGCACAGAGCACACTAGAGGATGTCGGCCCTCAAGCCACCCCCATGAAGTCTGTTTCTGATTGTTTGGTCAGAGACATTCACACCAGTTGCCTGCTGGAGGTAATTTTGTAGGGTTCTGGCAGTGCTCATCCTGTTCCTCCTTGCACAATAGAGCAGATACTGGTCCTGCCGATGGGTTAAGGACCTTATACGGCTCTGCTCAGCTCTCCTAGAGTAACTGCCTGTCTCCTGGAATCTCCTCCATGCTCTTGAGACTGTGCTGGGAGACACGGCAAACCTTCTAGCAATGACACGTATTGATGTGCCATCCTGGAGGAGTTGGATATTTTTTAGCACAGATCACTGTATTAGTGTCACTGGTCCCCAAAAAGTTTCAAAAGTTTTAGTTAGGTGTCCTGTTTGTCAACCGCAAGATCACAGTCCTGCTATAATTTGCTGATCTCCGCTATTATTAGTAAACAAAAAAAAACATATGCCATAGTTGGTAGACACTATGGGCCAGATCCACAAAAACCTGGCGTAACTTAAAAAATCCCATTTAAGTTACACTGCCTTAAAATTTCTACCTAAGTGCCCGATCCACAAAGCACTTATCTAGAAATTTCAGGCCGTGTAACTAAAATTCCGCCGGCGCAAGGCGTTCCTATTCAAATGGGGCGAGTCCCATTTAAATGAGGCGCGCTCCCGCGCCGGCCGTACTGCGCATGCGCGAAGTTACGTTACGCCGAGTTTTGTGGATCGCGCCGGCTTAAAAAAGTTGCGTCGGGAAAAAAAAAATGACAGCGTCGCTCGGCATGCATTCCTGAGGGAGAACTCCATGCCAATTTTCAAAGAAAAAAACGGCATGGGTTCACCCCCCAGGAGCATACCAGGCCCTTAGGTCTGGTATGGGTTGTAAGGAGACCCCCCTACGCCGAAAAATCGACGTAGGGGTCCCCCTACAATCCATACCAGACCCGTATCCAAAGCACGCTACCCGGCCGGTCAGGAAAGGAGTGGGGACGAGCGAGCGCCCCCCCCCTCCTGAGCCGTGCCAGGCCGCATGCCCTCAACATGGGGGGGTTGGGTGCTCTGGGGCAGGGGGGCGCACTGCGGGCCCCCCCACCCCAGAGCACCCTGTCCCCATGTTGATGAGGACAGGACCTCTTCCCGACAACCCTTGCCGTTGGTTGTCGGGGTCTGCGGGCGGGGGCTTATCGGAATCTGGGAGTCCCCTCAAATAAGGGGGCCCCCAGATACCGGCCCCCCACCCTAAGTGAATGGATATGGGGTACATCGTACCCCTACCCATTCACCTGGAGGCAAAAAGTAAAAGTTAGTAAACACACAACACAAGGGTTTTTAAAACAATTTATTATTCTGCTCCGGAGGCCCCCCTGTCTTCTTTATTAGCTCTATTACCAGGGGGGGGCTTCTTCTTCCACTCTCCGGGGGTCTTCTTCCACTCTCCGGGGGTCTTCTTCCACTCTCCGGGGGGGGTTTCTTCTTCCGCTCTCCGGGGGGGGGGCTTCTCCGCTCTCCGGGGGTCTTCTTCTATCTTCGCCGCTCTCTGCTGTTGACTCTGCGAACCTCGGTTCTTCTGCAGATGTCCGGTGCCTTCTTCTTCAGCGCTGGCTGCCTGCTATCTTTGTGTGTTAGCTCAATTAGTAACAGGCAGCCATCGCGGTCTTCTGTGACGTCAGGTTCTTCTCTTCTGTTCTTCTCCCCTCTTCCGATGTTGACTCGTCGCCTCTTGTCACTGCAATGATGGAAGCGCGCCTTGCATCCCATTTATATAGGCATCACCGTCCCATCATGCTCCGGTAGGTACCCACGTGGTGGGTGCACGTGGGTAGGCACCCACCACGTGGGTACCTGCCGGAGCATGATGGGACGGTGATGCCTATATAAATGGGATGCAAGGCGCGCTTCTATCATTACAGCGACAAGAGGCGACGAGGCAACATCGGAAGAGGGGAGAAGAACAGAAGAGAAGAAGATGACGTCACAGAAGACCGCGCTGGCTGCCTGTTACTAATTGAGCTAACACACAAAGATAGCAGGCAGCCAGCGCTGAAGAAGAAGGCACCGAACATCTGCAGAAGAACCGGGGTTCGCCGAGTCAACAGCGGAGAGCGGCGAAGATAGAAGAAGACCCCCGGAGAGCGGAGAAGCCCCCCCCCCGGAGAGCGGAAGAAGAAACCCCCCCCGGAGAGTGGAAGAAGAAGCCCCCCCTGGTAATAGAGCTAATAAAGAAGACAGGGGGGGCCTCCGGAGCAGAATAATAAATTATTTTAAAAACCCTTGTGTTGTGTGTTTACTAACTTTTACTTTTTGCCTCCAGGTGAATGGGTAGGGGTACGATGTACCCCATATCCATTCACTTAGGGTGGGGGGCCGGTATCTGGGGGCCCCCTTATTTGAGGGGACTCCCAGATTCCGATAAGCCCCCGCCCGCAGACCCCGACAACCAACGGCAAGGGTTGTCGGGAAGAGGTCCTGTCCTCATCAACATGGGGACAGGGTGCTCTGGGGTGGGGGGGCCCGCAGTGCGCCCCCCTGCCCCAGAGCACCCAACCCCCCCATGTTGAGGGCATGCGGCCTGGCACGGCTCAGGAGGGGGGGGGGCGCTCGCTCGTCCCCACTCCCTTCCTGACCGGCCGGGTAGCGTGCTTTGGATACGGGTCTGGTATGGATTGTAGGGGGACCCCTACGTCGAATTTTCGGCGTAGGGGGGGTCTCCTTACAACCCATAACAGACCTAAGGGCCTGGTATGCTCCTGGGGGGGAACCCATGCCGGTTTTGTTTTTACAAATTGCCGTGGAGTTCTCCCTCGGGAATGCATACCAAATGCCGTCGCTGGAATGGGCTTTTACATGGTGTTACTAGTTTACACTTTGTAACACCAGCCCTAGTTTTACACTTGCAAACTAAAACTTACGGTGAAAAAACGAAGCTGGAAAGCTTTGTGGATCGCCTTAAGTGCTAATTTGCATACTAGAAGCGGCATTTCGACTCGAAATGCCCCCAGCGGCAGATGCGGTACTGCATCCTAAGATTCGGCAGTGTAATTCAATTACACATGCCGGATCTTCTGCCTAACTTTGGAAAACTGCTTCTGTGGATCAGTTCCAAAGTTAGGACAAGGGATACGATGGAGTAACAGCAGTTACTCCGTCGTATCTCTTTTGTGGATCTGGCCCTATAACTTTTGCGCCAAACCAATCAAAATATGTGTATTGGGGTTTATTTTACCAAAATATGTAGAAGAATACATATTGACCTAAATTGATGAAGAAATTAGATTTTTTACATTTGTTTATTGGATGTGCTTTATAGCAAACAGTAACACATATTGGGGGTTATTTACGAAAGGCAAATCCACTTTGCACTACAAGTGCAAACTACAAGTGCAAAGTGTACTTGAACGTGCACTGAAAGTGCATTCGCTGTAGATCCGAGGGAGACATGCAAGGAAAAAATTTTTTTTTAGCTTGCACATGATTGGATAATAAAATTAGCAGAGCTTCCCCTCATTTCCGATCTACCCATCAGATTGATAGCGACTGCACATCCAAGTGCACTTTCTGTGCAATTTCAAATGCACTTTGCACTTGTAGTTTGCACTTGTAGTGCAAAGTGGATTTGCCTTTCGTAAAATAAACCCCATTGTTATTTTTTTTTTTCAAAATTGTCTGTCTTTTTTGTTTATAGCGCAAGAAATAAAAACCACAGAGGTTATCAAATACCACCAAAAGAAAGCTCTATTTGTAGGAAAAAGAGGACGTCAATTTTGTTTGAGTACAGCGTCACACGGCCGCGCAATTGTCAGTGAAAGTAATGCCGTGCTGTATCGCAAGAAATGGCTTGGTCATCAAAGTGGTAAACCCTTGTATTTCTATTTGTGAGCCTCAATAGCTGTACTAGCACTTTGATACATATGATCCAGTGTGGCAAACTTCCTATATTATGTTCCTTCCTTTTTCATTATAAGCACTTAGGAACATTGTTTATGGGATGATGCATTGCTCTGCCATCCCTATAACCACATTTCACACCTTAGTAGTTTCAGTAAATGGAATTTTATAAAAAGGAACTTTCATGATACATCAGGTGTAGTGTAGCTCCTCATCTAGGATAAAGGTTTTGTATGAATGTTGTGGGGAATCACAGTTACTTTGTTCACAAATGGAACTATGTGGCCTGTAAATGTAATTTAGCTACAATTTAAACTCTTACTGCCCTCACCCCGTGGCCCTTTAAGGCATACTAAATGCTGAGAGGCAGAGATAGGCTTCCCAATCATGCGATTGCTAAGACAGGCAGTAGTGTATTTAGGTTTTGTGCTGCCCTAGGCCTGACTAAACTTGTGCACCCCATAATTTAAATATGACCCACCCCTTCCTGTCAAGGCCACACCCCTTACTGTTTAAGACCCGCCCTGAAATTTTCAAGTGGGAACACTACTTCTGAGGGCCTGGGGGGAGGGGGGAAATTGATTCCTTCAAATTTGCATAGATTTTCTCTCACTTCCTGTTTGGCTATGGGGCAGGAAGTGACAGGAAATCTTTTTTTGCAATGAGACAGAGATGGTAAAAAATAAACTGACAGGGGCTATAACCCTCCCTTACTCTATCCAAAATGGAAAAAAAAAAAAACGTGTTGCCTATAGTTCTACTTTAAGCACAAATTTCTGCTACTTTTATGGAGAGGACTAAGAAGATATAACCATGTCAATAGAAACATATAGCACAATGAGGAAGGTTTGTGGTCCAGGATGACCCCCCACAGTTGCGGAATGCCGACTGCTCGCATACCAGAAGCAGTGCAAATGCTTTATGGGGGCACTAGACTAATCTGCCTCTCAGCCCAATCTGCTCCATAAAGTGTAGCACAAGCTGGTGGGGACTCTTTCTGTACTGCCTCCCCGAAAACTGCTGCCCTAGGCCTGGGCTTTGTTGGCCTAGGCCAGGATACAGCATTGATGACAGGGGTCACATGAACAGAAGCACCAGATTGTAGACAATGACTGGGAGCTTCTGTAACAGCTAAGTCACTGTGCTGGGAGTGCACAGTGAGCATTCTCTCAGCACAGAAAAACAGTTGCTCATGGAAACATGTGGGCACCAGTTATGTGTCAAGGCTGATCCCCCTGCTGCCATATATGTGTATGGCCAGCGGAAATTAGTTAGATGGTATTTTTTCTTGGTATAATTTTTTTCCTTTAGCACTTCATACAGGTGTGTCACTTCACTGGCAGATTTAGGGCATCCATTCCCAAAGCATGTTATTTAAAGGAAGTGTGTATTATTGATGTTGCTCTTTAAACCTTAATAAAAGCTGTAATCTGCTAAATGGTATTCTTTAATATTTTTTTGCATGGGTACATGTCCCCCCAGGGCAGTGGCCAGTTGTCCCTGCCCTTTGCATATTATCTTTGAAAATGGCTTGTTTTTCAAACAGAACAAAGCTGTCCAGGAAATGTCAATTAGTGACAAATAGTATTTTTTTCTTTCTAATTGTCCCTTTTTCTTTATTACATCCTAGAGGTGCGCTACTTCACAGGCAGGTTTTAGGCATCCCCCACTTTGAGACTTAGAAAAAGAACTGCTCCCGCTAGATGATATTTTAATTTTTTTTATGCATTTCTACATGTCCCCCCTGGCAGTGCCCATCTCCTCATGCCCTTTGTTTGACAGCCCGTATCTAATAGCCTTGATTAAACAGATTATTATTTATTTATTTTTCTGCTTATTGATTTCAGTAGTGTTCACTTCAAATTGCGCTATTTGTGGGTTTTGGCTGTGTTATTGTTTTGCTATATTTTGCTATGTGTCAGAAAATAGAACCCAAGCAGCCCAGTCAGATTCTTCTTACATCTGTTAGGCCTCGTACACACGACCGAGAAACTTGACGTAAAAGAAACATCGTTTTCCTCGACGAGTTCCTTGTTAGGCTTGTCGAGAAACTTCACAAGCTTTCTTTGCGTACACACTGTCAAGACAAAATCTCGTTGTTCTCAAACGCGGTGACGTACAACACATACGACGGCACTATAAAGGGGAAGTTTGATTCCACTGGCACCACCCTTGGGGCTGCTTTTGCTAATCTCATGTTTCTGTGTGTTAAGTAAAAGTTTGGTAAGAGACGATTTGCACTCCATTACGAACGCTACTTTTACCGAAGGTGCCCTCCCGACTCATACTTTATTCTGAGCATGCGCGGGTTTCTAGGCATACACACGAACGTGTTTCTCATCGAAAACCAGCCTGACGAGGAACACAACGAGGAAATTGAGACTCCTGACGAGGAAAAAGAGAACTTCTTGTCTTTTTTTCTCATCGAGTTCCTCGACAGTTTTCTCAATGAAAAACATACACACGACCGTTTTCCTCGGCCACCAAGTTTCTTGATGGATTCTGTCGAGGAAAATGGTCATGTGTACGAGGCCTTAGTCCCACATCCTGTTTAATAAAATCATTGTCAGGTGAACAGGAAGTGATGAAAATTGTAATACCTTGCCCATACTAGCAGTAAAAAACACATACACATTAGAATTCTTCCCCACTCACTGCAAACCAATCACTAAAAAATATTCATAACACCACTGCCACTGTTATAAATCCCTACAAAAAAACAAAAAGTAACTAATGAAGATAAGTTATTAGCAGCACTTAAATTGACCTTGATTTCTAAAAACTTGCACACACGATCGGATTTTTCGCAAAGGCTCAGACAAAAGGGCGTTGGCCAGGAACTTGTCTTGCATACAATCGGCAAACAATTGTCAGCCAACAATAATGAACGTAGTTACGTACTATGTAGTTTTTCAGCTCTTTAGCACCACCATTTGGGCACATTCTGTTAATGTTGTGTTTGGTGAGCATTGCTTCCGAGCATGCGTGTTTGTACTTTGGACTTTTGTCCGACGGACTTGTGTACACACGCTCGAAAAATCCGACGACAGACCGTTGTCCATGGAAAATCCGACAACAATTGTCCGATGGAGCATACAAACGGTTAGATTTTCCGCCAAAAGCCTGTCATCGCACAGTTTCCATTGGAAAATCCAATTGTGTGTACGGGGCTTAAAGGGGTTTTAAGACCTCATGTTTTTTCACCTTAATGCATCCTATGCTTAATCTAGGCTTACCTGTAGGTAAAAGTGGTTGTACAGGGTGGATATTAAAGCGGAGTTCCACCCAAAAATGGAACTTCCGCTTTAAGTGACGGTGACCCCCTGACATACCACATTTGGAATGTCATTTTTTTTTGGGGGGGGGGGCAGGTACCCTCTTTTTAGAGGCATCCAGCTCTGCGGCACCGGAAGGAAGATCACCTCTCCCTCCTCCCTCCCTGCAATCTTCTGGGACACATCACAGGTCCCAGAAGATTGCCCTGCCATTCACACCACACCAGTGTGTGCCCGACTGAAGCCACAGCCGGGCACCCACAGTTAAAACGCCGCAGAGAGGAGGAGGAGAGGAGTGGGGCTTCATTCTCCTGCATCATTGGACCATGGGACAGGTGAGTGTCCGATTATTAAAAGTCAGCAGCTATACTTTTTGTAGCTGCTGACTTTTAAATAATTTAATGTATTCTCAATTCTGACCTGCTTGTCTTTTAGACACTGTAGTTCATTGCTACCTATTAGGTTAAATACCTGTTATCTGCATGTTTTCTTTCATTTCCTGTTTACTATACAGTTGTTGGTTGATACATTTCTGATGTATGTCTAACTTGCAAATGTCTGTATTTACTAAAAAAAAAACACTAAGCATATTGAATAAGGGGAATCTTTGTGGAGCTGCAGGGAACAGGAGAAACACATTTGAAGCTGGACGGCTCGCATGCAAAGGGCCTTACAGTGGTCCAACAACAAATAAAAGCTGCTCAACAACAACCAGCAATGTTGTTTTAGAAAACAATGTAAGGATGCATACAGAAAGTCTCTGTTGACTGTGTTATATTATGTTACAACAAAACAACATACTGTATTTTACCAGGTGTTTTTCATGCCTTGTGCAAGTCCAAAATCCCACATCACAACAACGCAAGAGTGAAAATCAACCAGCACCTACATAAGACTCCAATCTGCCCCAACCCCAACAAACCCCTCAATTCCCAACAATATATCCTCAACCCTCTCTTAGCCAACTTTCACAAAAACACATCCAAGGGCAACCACTTATACTCCCACTCATCCAGGGCCGTCTTTACCGCAAGGCAAGGCCCAGTCATTGTTGGGGGCCCAAAACAGCTGCCTGGTCAATCCTGCGGTGCCCACTAGTGTTTTGTTTCAGCCGGAGTTCAGCCACCTTTGGCGATGCTCAGTTCCGTCACTTGTAAATACAGAAGCGCTGCCTCTGTATTTACAAGTGAAAGTGTTCCTCAACCCTGCACTCCATGCACAGCGCACCCCTCAACCCTGCACTCCATGCACAGCGCACCCCTCAACCCTGCACTCCACGGACAGCACACCCCTCTACCCTGCACTGCGTACATAGCTCACCCCTCATCAGTGAACTGTAATGATGTGCCGTAACCTAGCAACCAACCAGTGAGCTGTAATGATGTGCTGTAACCTCTAGCACCAGTGAGTGGTAATGATGCGCAGTAACCTTCAGTAACAAATTAGTGAACAGTAATGATCTCCTGTTATTTCTAGCAACCAAGTAGTGAGCAACAATAAGGCTGTGCAGTAGCCTCTAGTAACCAATCAGTAAGCAGAAATTATGTGTGTGTAATGTGTGCTGTAACCTCTGACAACCAATCGCTATCTAATGTGCTGCAGTGAACGGATTTGGAGTCTAGCTGCTATTTATTGTATGTCTCAGAGTAGGGGCTTTTTTTTTTGCCCAGGGTCCAATCAACATTAAAGACGGCCCTGCATTCATCCTTATTTCTCTATTCCAACTATCATTTGCCATTTTTACCCTACACATGCATCTCAACTTCTCCAAACTCCTTTCCATCATCCCCATTGTTCCCCACCTCATCATGCCTCATACAAAGTTTATACTGTATCTTTTGGCTATCACTCCTTTTCGGCCCCCTTCCACCATCCACCAGCCTCCTCTTCCTACTATCCCCCAATACCTCATCTGCCCCTACTACCATCTTCATCCAACCTCCTTCTCCTATCATCACCATACCTGCTCTGCCTCTTATTGCCATTACCCCCATCCTTTTTTTCCTATGATCCCCGAACCTCATCTACCCCCCCCCCCCCAACGCTTGCCCACTCTCCCCTTTTACTATTCTCCACAATTTTTTCTACCTCTCCCAACTTGGCCTACCCTCTACACTCACAGTTACCAAATGTGTGTATGTTATTTAATTTACGCTAAAATAGAAAATTGCGTGTCTGGGCTAAAGAAATAGAACATATTCAGTTTGAAAATGTTTTTTCTTACATATTTAGGCAAATAAAGTGAAACATATGTTTGAAAACAATACCTAATCCCGTTAACTGAAAATGTAACAATCTTAATTTGTGCTACTGCATTATTGGATGTTTTAATTCAGCATAAAATCACTTAATTTACTACCCTAAGGGAAATTTTCCTTAGTTTAGTGATTTAGCAGAAATAGTGCTATCTTCAGACATCATCTTACACATGAATTATTATTTGTATAGTTAATGCAAAGTATTTTTAAACATTATTCACAAACATCACAAAAAATAAATTTAAATTTTAAATGTAAGCATGATGTTTTTTTTTTTGTAAATCACCAGCAGTAGTGTTGCTACAAATAATGAAGCCAAATACCACATAGTTCCCAGCATTTTTTATGTGGTACATGCCAGAGTCAATTAGAACAATGGTGTAGTTATTATTAAAGTGTCCACCCAAATCAATTGTCCTTAGTTTAGGGTTATGTTGACAACGTTTTCCCCTGTCTGTTTTGAACTGCTCTGGGAGGGCTCCCAAGAGATGTCACATGAATTTCCATCCTTCTCACAACATTTTAACAGACAGAAAGTGAGTCTAAAGTCTCGTACACACGATCAGTCCATCCGATGAGAACGGTCCGAAGGACCGTTGTCATAGGTTAAAAAAAACGATCGCGTCAGAACGCGGTGACGTAAAACACAATGACGTGCTGAAAAAAACGAAGTTCAATGCTTCCAAGCATGCGTCGAATTGATTCTGAACATGCATGGATTTTTAACCGATGGTTGTGCCTACTAACGATCGGTTTTGACCTATCGGTTAGGAATCCATAGGTTAAATTTAAATCAAGTTGGCTTTTTTTTAACCGATGGTTAAATAACCTATATGGCCCACACATGATCGTTTTTGACCAATGAAAACGGTCCATAAGACTGTTGTCCTCTGGTTAACCTATCGTGTGTATGAGGCCTTACTCTGTAACAATAATCAAAGACACAAATATAAATTAGGGGGAATGATAAAACCAATGTGTGATTCTTATTTTCTTTTTCAACGTTTTCAAGATTAAACATGGACATTAACCAAACAATCTCAACGGTACATTTAAGAGGACGTCCAATGGGGCTAATAGAAAAGGTAGTACAGTAAGCAGATCAATCAATGTACAAAAAATATAGTAAACTAATAAACAATAGAGAACATCCCTCCCCACCCCCCATATGTCTTCATTATTATTAACATGGTTTCTGTTAGATGTAGCATTGTTCCAATCCAGGGTTTCTTTGGTAGGATGGCGTATCTACAGGTTATCAGAAATAGCACAATGCATTTTTTTTTTGTAACTTGTAGCTCTAATCAAATTAGTGAAGTTGAGGGGGGTGGGGGTACCAAACTGGAAGGGCTTAAGTAGCGTATGAATGGTGGTATGGGAACCTGTAATATCGGATATTATAATGGAAGAAATCTGCAGATATATATACATTCATTTTAATCTGCTTACCCACTACCTTCCGCGTAAGCACTTTATCAAAGTGGTAGTGAGATAGTATAGTCTTAAATGGTTTTGAGAACTAAGAGCAAAGAGAAATTCTTTAAAAAAAGATAAAGAGGCGGGATGGGGTAAGGGTATAGATAAAGGGTTAGGAAGGGCAATAGGAACATATAAAGGGAACAATGTGTGATTGTTATGTTTAGGTTTTCTACGTGTATTACAGTTCAATTTCTTGTTGTTTCTTATTGTTTGTTTAAAGCATTGTCAGCAAAACAGGACATCAGGAGAGATCTGCAAAAAAAAAAAACAGAAACCCAGCAGAAACCAGACAGGAGTTTGAAAGTTTATGTTTATGTTACATTATAAACTAAACTCAAATAATTAAACTTTGAATTTGCATACATGTTAAAGCGGAGTTCCATCCAAAAATGCAACTTCTGCTTTAAGCACTCCTCACCCCATTACAAGCCACATTTGGCATGCAATTTTTTTTGGGGGGTGGGGGCTTTGATAGGAGTGGGACTTCCTGTCCCACTTCCTACTTCTGCCCAGGGACCGCCTCGGCGACTCCTCCTCTTGACTTAGGCGGCCCCAGGAGATCGCCTGTCCACTCAGGGTGAGCAGCGCCACTCGCACATGCGCAGTGCGTGCCTGGCCGTGAAGCCGAAAGCTGTCACGGCCGGTGGCCCACAGAGTGAATGGAGGTTCCGGCAAAGGGGGGGAGGAGCGGAGCTCCGGACGGCCGCGTCGCTGGACCATGGAACAGGTAAGTGTCTGTTTATTAAAAGTCAGCAGCTATACTTTTTGGGGCTTACTCATAGCAGAAGACAACGAGCTCAGAGTGAGAAGTCAGGAGTAGGGGAGGGTACTTACTCTGTCACTGAGCCACCTCTATCACTGAAGCAGCATAGTAGGTGTGGGCTCACTGGGGCTGCTGCTGCTACCTTAAGTTTTTTTCTTTGTATTACACAGTGCTACGAAAACTTTCATAGCCACAGCAACACAAGTGAGCCCACACCTGCTGCTTCAGTGAGAGAGGTAGCTCAGTGCCAGAGAAGGTCTTTCCACTGCTCTGCCAGCTGGGCTATCTCTTCACCTGCTCCAGATGCCCAGCTCTCTCCTCTCCTGATCTGCCTGCTGGGCTCTCTCTTTCCTGAACCTGCCCCCAAAGTCCTTTCCTCTCCTGCTCCTCCTGCCCAGATATCTCCTCACCTAATGTGCCCACCCAGCTCTCTCCTGTCCTCAATTTTTTCTTATTTTTCTTTCTGTTTTCAACAGTTTTCAGCTACTTGGTTATTGTCTGCTCTCTTTTTATAGTCCCTCCCAGTAGGATGTCTCTGCTTTTCTAGCCTTTATGTTCCATCTGGATCTTTTTTGTATCTTTTTGGACTTAACACATGTAAGTAACCTGTTTGGAGCTTTAAGTAATATATTCTCTGTAACATTTACAATCATTTTTATGATCCATCAGGACTTAAATAATTGTTCAGAGAGAGATTCCATTGCTTCACCACCATTTCATAGTTATTTTTTTTTTCATTTTCACCTGGGCTGATCAGAATATTATCCCATAGGTTGCAGCACTGTCCACACATGGCACATTGGGGTCTCCATATGTGAGTATGTAATGCCTTTGTATTGGATGGGTTACTTGATTTATGTACATGTTTGAAATACATTAACCTATGGTTCACTCCCTGGCACATACAGGTCTCCTGATGACTCAAACCAGTTGATGAAATGCGTTGAGATCACTGAATCCCTCCCTGTACCACTGGCCCCTGAATTATTATATTAATTAATCTCTAGTTTCATGATATTTGTACTTGTGATTATCTGGGCAAGATAGGACAAGTTCTCTATCAAGGCATTATAGTGCTGCTTATATACTTGCAAGCTACATGTTATGTCTTACAATCTTTCAACAATGTATACCGTAGTTATAAAATGATGTGTTTTTTAAACATTTGTGTTTGTCTCCTTTTTTTGGAACTGTAAAGTCCACATATCTGTTTCTTTTGTCTTGCCTCAGTTCAATATTAGGATGTGGCGCCATATGTGCTCTTTACCCCTTATTTTTAAAAACCATAATAAAGATACACAAAAAAAAAATATGTATATGTGCATGATATGTATTTTTAATAGAATATGTAATTTTGGAAATTGCCAAGAATAAACTGTATTTTTTACAATAATTTTAAAGAATGTTAATAAAACACTGTATAATTATATTTAGTGGTTAAATAGTTATTAGGTTAGTTTTTGTTGTCTAAAGATTTTCCTTTTTAGATTGGCAATGGATAATAAGAGTCAGCTGTGTCTCTTGGCTTTACTAAGCATTAGCGACATAATTGACAGAAGTCCTGGAGGGTTTTGTCATTTGTCAACCTAATTAATGGCCAACTAAAATTTAAATCCACACTAAAGGTCATAGATGTTATTTAATAATAATGAGTGCAGGGAAAGTAATTGCCAAGTGACAGCCCCAAAACTAAACTGCTTCTTTATAAAATGAAGTTGCTCTGGACAGCACGTACTGTAACACAGAAGATTTTATAGAATTCCGGCACATACTGGTACATTCAGCGTACAGATCAATCCATTTAAATGAACACAGCTCCCACCAACAATATGGTGATAAGTGCATTATTACGTTTTGGACCAAGATCTACTGTAAATGTGTTCAGAATACGCATTAATCTTGGTCTGCTAATATAATACAGATATACAATAAAGAATTGTTTGTCATACTGCTACACCATGTGGCAGAGGAAGAATGAAATAAGCCATGCTTGATTTGGTTTATTTTATTTTGTATATTACATAAGTTGATCTAGCAAAGTTTTCTATTACATCTGTAGCAACAACTGAAATGTTCAGTGTTCTGATATCAGCTAAGTTTAAAAAATACAAGGTGAATATTTAGTGTACAGGGTTAAACCCAATCATTCAAGTATTAGTGTGTTTGTGGATCTGTATGTTTATGAACTACCAAAGAAAATGACGTCTGCCTATGATCTTAAAAAATAAGGGATCGGGCAATCTGTACAAATGAAATGGCATTTCAAAGATATACTATGATAGTATTAAGGCAGGGGTGCCCAACCAGTGGCCCGGGGGCCACATGTGGCTCACGGAGCCCTCTGATCTGATGTGGCCCGCGACCTCCTGCTCTGGAATAGAATAGAATACTGTTATTAAAGGTACGTTTATTACTAAAATCGCAGTGTATATATGGGCATATCTGTTCTTCAGTGGTTACTGGGCTGCTTTTAAACTGATCAGCAGGTGAAGAGCAGTTTACCTGCGGGTTACCTCCACTGAGCCATAGACCTCTATTACCTGTGAGTTTGATGTCTTTTCTGAAAGTGCACCACACCTACAGAATTTAATAGAAGTCTATGGGAAAGTGCAGCTAACCTGCAGGAAAGCCACAGGTGAACTGTGCTGCACTTGTGGTGCAGGTAAACAGTGCATCAGAGTAAAAGCAGCTTTATGCCTTGTACACACGATCGGAATTTCCGATGGAAAAAGTCAGACACAATTTTTTTATCGGATATTCCGACCTTGTGTGTGCCCCATCGGAAATTCCGACGGACTTAGAAAGAAAACATGTTCTCTCTTTTTCGGAAATTTCGTTCATCTCTATGGAACTCCAACAAAGAAAAAAAACATGCAAGCTCAGAATCAAGTCGACGCATGGTCGGAAGCATTGAACTTCATTTTTCTCGGCTCGTTGTAGTGTTGTCCGTCACCGCGTTTTGGACGGTCGGAATTTGGTGTGACAATGTGTATGCAAGATAGCTTGAACGAAATTCCATCAGAAAAATATGTCTCAGTTTATCCCGACAGAATTTCCGATCGTGTGTATGGGGCATTAGGCCTCTTTCACCCAATTGGACCCACCACTCACCTCTAAGGAGCGGCAGATGTAAATGGACTTGTGTCTGTTTACAAATGCCTACCACCAATCCGATCCGCTAAAAAATAGAGTAGAGTGGGTTCTATAGAGTAGAGTGGGCTGCTATCCACCTGCTCCGCCCATTGTGGCCCACGACAGGTTACCAAGTCTCTTAAGTGGCCCTCGCTCTTCAAAAGGTTGGGCACCCCTGTATTAAGGGAATCACAGGACAATGAACAATCAACTTGTGTAGAGAACGTGAGTTAAAGAAAAGAAGACACATGGACATATAGTTTAAACCATGACTGCATCAAACAATCCTACAGTAACATTTAATGTGGTCTTTAATGAAATACTAATACTAAATATAATATAATATAAAAAAAGTTAGTTAATCTGGCATTCACCAAATATTCACTGCACTTTTTCCCTTCATCTGGGTTATGGTTCATGCTATGCTTCTGTAGCGCCCCCTTACTTTCAGTATGGGCGCTACGCTAAAGTTAGTGGGGAATGGGAGAGTTATTTTGCTCCCATTCACAATTTTCTAAATTGGGCTGCTGTCATTCCTGAACTGTCCTGTAGGTCAGTCTGCGCTCCAGGGGGGTTGTTTGCACCCCTGGGCGACAGTTGGCGCTAGAGGGGTTCTGGCGGAGCCGCTTTTCCCCAGCAGCCAATTGGAGGAGTTTTCCCTCGCGGGGCATGCTGGGGGAGAGTATATCTGTGGCAGACGCCATTTTGTGTTGTTCATCGCGGGTTCCAGGTGCGGTACCCACCTTTAGGGTGTGCGCATCCAACGGACCTCGGCAATGGCCTTCCGGGCCTGGGGGTGCTTTTTACGGGGAACTCCGTGTTCCTGAGAGGGGCCCTAGTGACTTACTGGGTCCCCCACTTTGCTGAGAAGATCCCAGGCTGTATGCCGTTCGATGGGGGGGGGTCGGCTTGAGGAGAACCCGGAGGCAGGTTGTCCAACAGGGCTTGAACGAACCATTAGGGATCTGATGACTGGAATGTTGACAGGTACACTATTGCTGTCATCCAGTGACCTATGCTTAATCTACTGGGAGGATTCGCTCAATCTGTTCATTTAGCTCATTCAAGTAATTGGCCTGTGGCAGAGGCCCTAGAGCCAGGTCTGTGGCAGAGGCCTGTTCCTCCCAGAAACCTAAAGTGACACTTCGGCTGCCAGGCTTGTGACAGGAGTCTGTCCGGGGGCACTTCACCCACTCTGGCTAGAGTGGCGACGGATTGCAATTGATACTACTGAGAGCAGAATTGCTCGGTTCATATCCAGGCCTGATACTGCAAAGTTCTCTCTTGCTTCATCAACCTTTTCTCCTCATTTGATGTTGATGTTGGCCATGTTGGGCCTGGAAATAAAGCATTTGAAAACCTTTATTCAATGACTGGACATTCGCTCACTACTCTAAGCTACTTTTCTTATCAACCGCACCCCTAGACAACACTGAAAGGGTAACTTAATATGCTGATCCCAACAACAACCAGCGGCTCTTGATGGGGTAGCGCTACACTTCCCAGTCACCTTTGACCCATTCTTTCCCATTGTCACGGTGGGTACTGTCAGTTTGATAGCAGCAATGCCTAATACTTATCAGTTTCATTTGCTCATTCACTTTTCAGATATTTTGGAGCTACTATTTTATACTATCACAGATTATATTATGGCCACTCCTATCCTTTGGGGTTTTACATGTGCATCTGGCTTTCCCCAATGGGTCTCTATTACCACAGCTCCCATGCTAGGCATCTCTGGCGGTCCTTTATGTTCAGCACTGCAGCCTTACTCTAGCTGATATGTTTTTTTATTATTATTATACACGATTTATAGAGTGCCAACAGTTTACGCAGCCTATTACAATGTAGAGGGGGACAGCACAATTACAGTACAGTTCAATACAGAAGGTACAGCAGGGCCCTGCTCATAGAGATTACATTCTAAAGGGAGAGGGTGGTGGTACAAAAGGTAAGTATTTCAGGGATAATTATATACTTCTCTGGTCCTTATCCCCTTCCTTACATTTGGGGGTTTTTAACACTCAGACCACATTGGTACATATGTTTTGCAGATATGGTATGCCTCTGCTCCTGAAGATTTGGAGAGAATCCCTGAAATGTGTAAAGCTTACTTGATTTAGCTATATGTTTAAGATATAGTGGATTATATATGAACCACATTATGTAATGTTCAATTTTTAATGACCTGAAGATATGGAGTACACATTGGCAGAGGCGGCTCTCTAATTAGGCTAATTAGGCGGTCGCCTTAGGCCTCGCCCCCACAGGGGCCTCGCGGCCGCCTAATTTGCCTAAAGAATTGGTTAGAGAAAATTCTATAAATAGTGAATTTATAGTTCGTAAAGTTTAAAACTCTTAATATGTGCAATTTATACAGTTATTTTTTATCGCTTGAATTATTTGTCCCATTATGGATGTGAATGGGGCCTCATGTCTCAGATTTGCCTAAGGCCTCACGAAGCCTAGAGCCGCCTCTGCACATTGGCTTTTATTACCTATCCAGGGCCGCCATCAGGGGGGTACAGCCCACACACTTGTAAGGGGCCGGAGTGTCTGGACAGGCTCAGCCAACTGGCAGGGATGTGAGAAGACAGGGGCGGGTGCAGAGAAGCTCTGTAAATGCTTCTGTATTTATGTGAGTCGGCAGCTGCTGCTCTGTGTCATTGAGCTCATATCAGGCTCTTTGCTGCTAGCTCTGGCCATTTCCTGCATGTGCACCACTTGTGTGAGCTGCCTGTACTCAGTGTACTGTATGCTGGACTGCAGCTCCTATCAGTGTCTCAGCCACATGTGGAAACAAGAGCTGGGACCAGAACGACAACCTAAACCAAAAAAATTAGAACCTGCTCTATTTTTTCTCGTCGTTATCTTTCTTAACAAGAAAACCGCTCGTGTGTATGCTTTTCCGAGGGGAAAAAATGCGCATGCTCAGAATCAAGTATGAGACAGTAGGGAAAGACGATCAATGACGTTACACGTCCAGCCCCGTCCCCCTACAGTTAGAAACACATATGAGGTCACACTTAACCCCTAAAGCGCCCCCTAGTGGTTAACTCCTAAACTGCAATTGTCATTTTCACAGTAAACAATGCGTTTTTATAGCACTTTTTGCTGTGAAAATGACAATGGTCCCAAAAATGTGTCAAAACTGTCCGATGTGTCCGCCATAATGTCGCAGTCACAAAAAAAAAAACGCTGATCGCCGCCATTAGTAGTAAAAAAAAAATATTAATAAAAATGCAATAAAACTATCCCCTATTTTGTAAACGCTATAAATTTTGTGCAAACCAATCGATAAACGCTTATTGAGATTTTTTTGCCAAAAATAGGTAGAAGAATACGTATCGGCCTGCACTGAGGAAAAAAATAGTTTTTTAGATATTTTGGGGGATATTTATTATAGCAAAAAGTTAAAAATATTGTTTTTTTTTCAAAATTGACGCTCTATTTTTGTTTATAGCGCAAAAAAAAAAAAAAACGCAGAGGTGATCAAATGCCACCAAAAGAAAGCTCTATTTGTGGGAAAAAAAAGGACACCAATTTTGTTTGGGAGCCATGTCGCACGACCGCGCAATTGTCAGTTAAAGCGACGCAGTGCCGAATCGCAAAAAGGGGCAAGGTCCTTAACCTGTATAATGGTCCGGGACTTAAGTGGTTAATGAAGATCTTAATTTTTGGTTTAATAATTTTTATACTATTTTAGACTGATTTCCTTTTTTATTTTTTATTTTATTTTAGTGTGTCAAGTTACCACAATAAGATTATTATTTAGTATTATTTTCCCCTTAAGGAGGTTGGTTGGTGTCCCTTGTTAATTTGAAATGTATTTTTGAAATGTCCCTGCCTTCTCAGTAGCAAACTCTCCTTTTTGAATAAAAACACATGGTCAAGTTTTTACTTTAAACCAAAAAAACATTTATTCTGGCACATAACACATTAAAGGTGAAAGCAGCACTGGAGACCCTGCTTGAATTTGTGCATCCTTTGGACACCACAGCAAATATCACAGAATATAAAACAAAAATTGGGATCATAAAAAGCACATATAGTTAGGACCACAATCTGGTCCTCGACTCCCAGAGGTCAGGAACAGCAGCAGGTGAGTGAGATATATGTCCCCAGTCTGTGGAACTACAACGGCCTGTGCCTTCTGTCAGACCATCCAGAAGCAAGGCAATTACTTCTTTCTCTTCCTTGTAGTCTTCTGTGCAGCCTTCCTTAAACGCTTCTTCAGAGGCTGTGTCTCTGGATGAGAGCTTGTGGCAGGAACAGGAGGAGGAGGAGGGGCGACCTCCACAAGGTACATTAATTGTGTCAGCTGGCCCATCAATATTATGGTTTCACTAATGAGACGTTGGCCAATCTCCATTCTGGTTAAGTTGTCTGCTATTAGTGCAGCATAGTCCTCTGCAGCGGTGGGGGGCTCTCTCAAGGCTGCAGTGGCCTCCCTAATGAGGGTACGTGTTTCATCCTCCATGTGCCTAAGCCTCCCGGGCCTTTTTATTTGAATGTGGAGGGAAGGAATTTGTGAACTTGTGCTGCCACTCACCCCTGCTTTCTCCTGGCTTTCAGATTCTCCACCCTCATTCTGACTGAGCTCTGGCTCTGTATAAAAAAGGAACATGTTAAATTTTTTGCTTAATCAATCACACACATTTTTTACCTCATGACAGTTGCAAATTGAATCCTAATAAATATTAAAGACAATCATTCTGACCCCTGAATTTTTCATTCTTGTCCCCATCATTTTTGGCCACTACTGTCTATTGATATGTAGAACACTTTTTGTTCAATCATTATTGTTAGCAATAGTAACATATACTTTACATCATTACTTTTAGTACAAGAAATCTTTAGCTAAATACTATACCTGGTTCCATATGGCCAAATCAGGCTCATTCATGAACTCACGTTGTTCCTTCGAAGAAAGCTGACCTGGGTTGGAGGGAAGGCTGAAGGGGTGGCTGCAGGGAAGGCTGGAGCTACGTCTGGGGGGAAGGGTTGAAAAAGAATACCTGACTTCCAGATGGTCATCAAGAAAGCTCAATTTGCTAGTACCACAGACTGGGTTTATATACTTTATCTGCTGCTGCTCCTGACCTCAAGGATTTCAGGACCATATTGTGCTGAGTCCTACATGTGCCACTAATGGTCCCAATTTTGTTATTCACATCCTTGATGGTTGCTGTTGGGAACTGTGTCTGCACAAATGGAAGCAGGCTCTCCAGTGCTGCCTTATTGGCATCTTTGTTTTCAGTTGCTGGGTTTTTTGTTTCCCAGAGAGCAGGAAGATTCTTCCACCTTTCCAGGAACTCCACCATGAATTCAGGATCCTTGAAAACCTGCATGATTTCTGCAAGTCAAAAACAAGACAAAAATACTAATGTCAGTCAACTCTACACTAATCTTTCTCACCATATATAGGCCACAATCTCATCCACTGATCAGTCAAGTAAAAAAATGTTACATACCTTCGATTTCACGTTCGTTGCTTACTCCTTCCGCACAAGGAACGTAGTTACGACACATGCGGATTAGCTTTATATACACAGCGCATGCGTGAAACTCTGCACGCTTTCCCCGCCCCTGGCGCTCATTCGAGTACTTTCCCCACCCCTTCTCGCTCATCGTACTGCTACACAACATGGCAGAGACACTGCAGGTGTCAACCTCAACCAAGGAGGAATGTCCGGAGGAACCAATGAGCAGATCCCGGAGATACAAGGCATCGAACATGTCGTTCGAGGAGATGGTTGAGATGGTGGCCATATTGAGGAGGGAGGATTAGGACTCTAAGCATGGGCCATATGAAAACCCTAATATTCTCAAGGCAAAAATAATGAAAAAGTTTTGAAAACTATTCACCATAAATTTGGGGTGTGCAGATCGAAAGAACAGATCTGCAAAAGGTGGTCTGACCTCAAATTGAGGGCGCTGGAGCGATAAAAGAGAATTAAAAAAGTTCTAGGAAAAAGTAAGCAATTGTCCTATGTTTACTCTTATTATTATTACAGTACTTGCATGTTGCTGCATGTGCTCTTCTTTAATGTTGTACAGTTAAAGATGTCAACTTTCATGTTCATGGGCACATTAATCGGTCGTAACATCTTAACATCGTTAATTTGCTCAATAATAATAATGTTTTGTCAGATACAGGGTTTACTAAATTTGACCATGCCTATTTATGTGAGAAGATCTTTTGAACATGGTTGTCTAGATGTGTTGGTAACTATATTTAAATAATATAACTGGATTCAGTGTAAGGAGAGGATGCTCAGCAGCTGGTTACACATCTGGACTCAGTAGCACAAGTGTGGGCCACAAGAACAACCTTTTCAGGGTGTCACACACAGGTGATCCAGTGGATACTTGGTGTGAAACTTGAGCAAAATAGATACATGTTTCTGCTTTGGTAAGGGATCCAATCATGTGTTCAGATTTTAACTCTGCCAAAACAGAAAATTGTCCCACACTTCCAAAGAATGTTTCATATTCCTCTTTCAGGCCTCAAATATAATTTTACTCAAGTATTCCTTTGGTTTTAATCTCATAGGGCTTCAAAGAGCTTATAGATGGGAGCCTAGGAACCCCACACCTGCAAGAAACCCACAAACACAGAATGTTGAGGATGAAGAAGTGGAGGAAGTGGTGGAAACTGGCACCACTACAGGTCAGTGTCATACACCACAGATTCAGGTAATTGATGTAGGCCTGCATATTTATAATACATGGTGTGTTTTTAAATTGTAGGTGATGTTCTGCTTGTGGACCCTGAACCTACCCCTTTCACTACTCCTTTCACAAGTCACAGTGCCCAGATCATAATACAGGATATAATGGTGTGCTGTTGTAACTTGGAAAAGGTCAAGGGAGACTTGCTACAAATCAGGGAAAATACCAAGCGGGTGGAGCAAACCCTCAAAAAAAATGGATGTGCTTGGGAGGATTTAAATATTCTAAAAGTGGTTTTATATATGTTTTTTGTTTCTATAACGTTAATTAAATTTTTATTACAATTTAAAAAATTGGACATGTTGAACTTTAGAAGTTCCAGATTCAAAAATGTTAAAATACATGCATTTTATATTGAAAAAAAATATATAAAAATTTAAAATGTGCAAGGAGTAAAAGCTTTTGTACTCAAAAATATGTGGCTTCTTATATCAATGTTGAGAAAAAAAGGTTATTTTTTGTGTTTACACTGACAATGATGGGTATTTACTAAAGGAAAATACACATGGCACTACAAGTACACTAGGAGAACCTAGGAGAAAGATAAAGAAACACAAGCAAATAAAAAAAACAAGATGTTTTCAGTACAAAATATTTTTTATTTAAGAACACATCAAACTTCATCAGGTATATAAATGCCCCCCTACCAATAAAATAGTTAATGTATTGTTGCCGCACATCACGGCTGCTTTGGTGGGCAAAGCCAGTACGGCCAGCTTCCAGGGCCGAGAAAGGATTTTGGTCCTGTAGTGTGGCATCAGGCCCAACAGAAGAGAGATAATTAGGGCAATGTACCCTTAAATAATTATGCAGCATGCAGCATGTCATTACCACATTGTTCCATTTGTACTTCGCGAGGTTGATGGAGGTCATAAACAGGCGGAACTGGCTGGCCATGATGCCAAAGGCATTTTCTACAACTCTGTGAGTGTCCGTTGGGAAAATGGCCTCATAATATGGGGACCAAGCGCAAAAGCCTCATCCGCGACAAATATGAAAGGTAGTCCCTCCACATTCTCTGCCGCAGGTGGCAATGCCAGGTCATCACTCAGTAGCCGTTGGGTTAACTCTGTCTGGGAAAATACTCCACCATCAGACATCCGCCCATTTTTCCCCACGTCTATGTAAAGAAATTCGTAGTTGGCCGACACCACCGCCATCAGCAGTATACTGTGGAACCCTTTGTAACTATAAAAAATTGGATCCCTAATAGGGTGGTGGCACGATGCGGACGTGCTTGCCGTCAATTGCCCCTCCGCAGTTGGGAAAGTTCCAACGCTCTGCAAACTGTGATGCCACATTCTGCCATTCCTTTAGCGTAGAAGGGAACTGTGGAGTTAAACAACAAAAAATATATACTTTTTTACATAAACATTGCAAGCAGATTATATAAAAACATTCTTGGCCGACACCAGTATAACATTTATTTTAAGGAGTATTTTAAGACAAAAAAAACAATGGTCACTTATCAGATTCCTCACCCCCACTGATGGCCCATTAAAATAATTTTATGGGGAGGGGGTTCTAGATGAGTTGGGGACCTTAGAAATCAAGGATCTAGCACTCTGTCTGAATTTAATTGAAAAAAAAATGCACACATTTTAGGGGGTGTTTTTACGGTAAAGCACTACAATGGAGCAGACAAAATACATTGGGAAGTGACTAGGCTAGGTGTGTGTTGGGCCCAGGATAGCATGCTGGAGAGGTTAGTGAAGGTAAATATGCATGTAGGCCAAAAAAGGAGCATTAAAAGCTTACAGCATGCATGGGGACAAAGGGGAGATTCACAGCATATTACAATCATGGTAATTAGGGACGGATGAAATAAATACAATACATTAGCAAGCATTACATACATAGAATGTGATGTTAAAGGAGAAAACTTACCTTAATATAGTCCTTCTGCAAAACTTGAATGTCCCTGTCGCCAGGCAGCACAACGTTGCAACTAGCCTCTGCTCAGCAGTGATGGCTTCTCGCATAACAGTGTCCTGTCTGGTGATATAGATGGACACCAAAGCCAACAGTTGCTGAAAAACGGGATCCATCATCTGGAGAACATTCCTGTAGTCATCAGGGTTATTCTCCTGGATCTCCCGCAACAAAGGCATGTGACAGAATTGGTCCCGCTGGAGCAACCAATTCTTGGTCCATGAACTCCTCCTCACCCTGTTCATGGACTGGAGTTGGGATAAAGCAACAACCCCAACACAAAGCACAGCATGAACTTGGCGACGAGTACGTAGCCACAACATGGCTCGCAAACGGTCGGCTGGTCAGAACAAACTAAAAGAATGCACTGAAGAACAGCAAGGCCTATGAAGAACGACCTGAAAAACAGTAACGAGCAGACAAGAACGCAGATACGAACTTATTACAAGCACTGAAAGACAGATACGAACCCATAAGCACAAACTGAACACCAGAAAACGATCTTTAAAGCATGAAGACTGAAAAGCGTGAATCGTCTCTCACCGGTAACACAAAATTAGCAAAAGCAGCCCAAAGGGTGGTGCAATTTTAATGGAACTTCCCCTTTATAGTGCGGTCGTACATGTTTTTGTACGTGTTGTACGTCAAGCGCTTTGCTCAAGCGTTTTTTTCACGAACGTGTGTGTATGCAAGGCAGGCTTGAGAGGAATTACGAGGAATCACATTGAGAAAAACGTTGTTTTTTTGCATGACAGGAAAAATGTGTGTATGTGGCCTAAGTCTGTGAGCCATGTAATATGGTTTGAAAAAAATTCAAAGATTCACAACAAGAAACACTCTGCAGGATTGACCTTGACCTCAGAATATCACTGACTCCAAACCTAATCACTATTAGCAAAGGAATAATTGGGCCTGTGAAATACAATATACATCATGATACATGATACGCAAGCTATGAGATATATACTATACATTCTCAAGAAGCATCACTCACTGGGGGAGATTTATTAAAACTGGAGCACACAGAATCTGTTGCAGCTTCTAGGGTTTAGGCCGGAATCACACTGATACGATATGACAGTCGTACAACTGTGGATCCAATGTTTTGTCCTGCAACTTGAAGTCTGACATGCGTTCCGACTTCAATGAACAAGGATCTGACTTTGAACAGGACAATACCATGCACTGTCTGGTATGAATCTTTACAGGGAACTCCAAGCCAAATGACAGTGCTGTCAATCGAGACACGGAATCCTGCTGCCCAAAGATGTCAGTGACGGATGAGGAGTTCCGGGGGTGGCACATTTCTGTATTCAAGGTGGGTATTGTTAGGGTTTAATAAAATTGCCCTGATGTTGGCCAATTTTTACATTGCTTTATTATTTATAGCCTTGTAATTCTTGTAGAGAGACACCTAAGGCCCCGTACACACCATAGAATCCATCCGCTGAAAAATCCCAGCAGATGGGTTTCAGCGGATAGATCCTATGGTGTGTACACGCCAGCGGATCTGTTTCCACGGATATTTCTCCCCTGGGATGGATTCCAGCAGATCGAATATTCGTTGACATGCAGAACAAATCCATCTGCTGGAGTCCATCCCAACGGATGGATCCGCTGGTCTGTATAGACTCACCGGATCCATCCGTCCGAAGGGATCCCCCGCATGCGTTGTAATGATTCGACGCATGCGTGGAATTCCTTATATGACATTGTCGCGCACGTCGCCGCATCATAATCGCGGCGACGGCGCGACACGTCATCGCCAGAGGATTTCGGCGCGGATTTCAATGCGATGGTGTGTACACTCCATCGCATGAAAATCCTCCGAAATCCTCGAGAGGATTTATCCGCGGAAACGGTCCGCTGGACCGTATTCGCAGATAAATTCTATCGTGTGTATGGGGCCTTACTCTGTCCTTTGTCGCTAGTACACTGCAGCCTAGTCTTGCTTGGTAAAACTGCATTGCCACACAGCTAAATCCTGATTAGTTTAACACTCTAAAAGTTTTTTTAGTTATGGATAGAGTGGAGAGAGATTAGAACACCTGTCAGGTTTTTAATGCTGCCTATGCCCCTCTTAGGGTGTTAGGGAGATTCAAATTCTTTATTTGTCCTTTTTTTCATTAACATTAAACGTGAAAGTACAAGAAAATTCCAAATCTTGGGTTGTCCCCAGAAAAGTAGTAGAGGGGAAATCTTTCGATGGGGACGTTAGTTCTGGTGACTTGCAGGACCCCAAGGGTTTTCCTTATTTTGCAGGAATTTCTTCTCGCTTCCTGTTTCCCAATGGGACACAGATTCCACAAAAAAACTGATCGGGGTTATAACTCTCCCTTAGGCCCCTTTCAGACGTGCGGACCGTATGTCCACTTTTTCATCCATCCGTTTGCGGATGAAAAAGGGACATACATTGGTCCCTATGTGATTGCAGGTGTCAGCGGATAAACATCCGCCGACACCTGTAATCACCTGCCTTCGCAAAGATCCGATTTTGCGGACGAAAGAAAACCCTATTTTTTCTTCCGTCTACGGATCGGATCTGATGAACACAGACACACGGTCCTTGTTCATCCGATCCCCCCATAGGGGAGAGCGGAGAAAAGACAGGGCGGTCCCTGCACAGTGTGCGGAGACCACCCTGTCATCCGACGGCTCAGCAGGGATTTACGGAGCGATCCCCACTGAGCTTACGGACACACGGAGGCAGATCATTACTGATCCGCCCCGTGTGAAAGGGCCCTAACTCTATCCAAAATAGTTTTGCCTATAGATCTACTTTAATTGTTTTCTGTGAAAACTAGGAAAGCCTCAGAAAACTATAGGCCAGTTTCTACACACTGGTCAAAGAAGTCCTATTATTGTTTTAAGAAAATGATGCATTGTGAAAAATGTCTTATTTTTTACTGAAATAAATCATATTGGGGTAATGCTATGCTGTATGTTTGCAAAGCTAATTGTAAAAAAAAAAAAAAAAAATCCTCATCTAATTTTCTCTGCTAGGTTACACTGTCACTGAAGCTATCTGTGAAAATCAAACTGTTCTGTAACATCACATACAAATTTAAGACATCCCCCATATCTGTAATTAATTGGTTTGTGTTATTTGTATCATACTATTCAAGTATCATAACAAAGACTCTCGCTCCACTGTAGGGTATTTTTACTTTGGTACACATTCCCTCATGTTATTTCTAGGTTTCTTAACATTTTCTTTTTTTTTCCACAATTGCTTGCGTCTAAAGCCTCGTACACATGATCCAACTTTATGGCCATAATTGTCTGGCAGACGTGTTGTGTCAGATAAGCTGACCGCGTGTATGCTCCATCAGACAATTATTGGCTGAATTAACGCCAACAAAAGTTGGCTGTTCATGCTCACCAACTGTTGGCCAATAAATCTGTTATGTCTGTTATGCCGTGTGTGTGCAAGTCCATCCAACTAAAATCCAAAGTACAAACACACATAGAACCAATGCTAAACATCAGACAACAATAGCAGAAGTTGCCCAAAGGGTGGCGGTAAAGAGCTGAAAAACCACGTGATTTGTTGAATGTTGGTTGAAAATGTTGTGCCGTGTGTATGCAGAAGTTCACAGCCAACTCCCTGTGGACCAAAATCCACAGAAAAGTTGGATGGAAGTCCAATTATGTGTACGAGGCTTTAGCAAATGACTAACATGAATGGTCCAAATGACTAACAAAATTCCCACCATAAACTTTTTATGGAACTTGCCGCAAAATGTGAATTCTCTGAATTTCAAGTATCAGTTGCCAAACCTTATGGGAAATAACCCCAGAATAATTTACTAAATAAACACATAACATTTTTATTTAGGGTAGTAAGGACAATAAAAATAGTCAGACATATTTGGGCCACTAGAATTTTTTGTCAGCATTTCCACTGGCCCCACTGGGCTTGATTTAAAAAAAAAAAAACTGGAGAGTGCAGTTTGTGGTGCAGCTCTGCACAGAAACCAATCAGCTTCTATTTTTTGGGGGGGGAAATCTTAATTGAATGAGCTGAAGTTGAAGCAGATTTGCTACCATACACAGCTGCACCATATTTTGCACTTTCCAGTTTTAAAAAATCAACCCCGTTGTCTCCTGTTTTGTAGACTGTCCTACAGATGTAGTAAGTAAAAAAATGTAACTGAGATTTCCATTTCAATTGCAAAACAAAACATTCGTGAACGTTTGCTGACAAAATTGTACATAGAATGACACCATTAAGTATCATATAATGATATGCTAATAGAGAATTAAGGTAAAAATTGCTCGTAATTAATACTGATAATGAATCTTTTTTGAGTAAGAGCCCATTTATACTTTTCCGTCAAGGTGTATTGAAGTGCAGTGTTACCGCACTGTATGGTCAATACGTTAGCACGTTGTGGTGCCATTCATTGTAAAAGGCAGCCCAAAGCACTTAGTAAGTGCAGCTCTGACGCACACTACCATGTTTTGTGGTATGCATCATCAGAAAAAAATGCTGCATGTACTTGTTTTTTGTCTGTTTCAGTGCATTGGCAGACAATTCATTTGAATGGGCTCCTTAATTCAATGCTAAAAAAAATGTGTGATGACACAATCCTTAATGCAAGTTTGAATAGACTCTTAGTGCTAAAACGTATTAAAACTTCTTTTTGCTTTATACTCACCTTCATATTCATCCTAGCTTCATACTAAAACACCTTAGTGACTAGACAAAAAATATATATACACGCTCAATAAGATGTAATTATTGATGAACACATTCATTAAGTTGTTTAGCTCTAAAGTCACTTTATCAAGTTGTAAGCATTTCTAATACATCCACTAACTCATGTATACTGCCTTAGGTGTATCATAACAACCACTTAGTAATTAATGAATTAAAGCAGCATTCTCACTTAGTAAGATATATTGAAATTGCAATAAAGCAAACCACTGAAGCATAAAACAACCTCATATCTTAAACGCTCTTAACATAATTTAAGATTTGATATTTAAATAGCTTTTCAAGGTTAGTATTTGTGGCAATTCACCAAGCTGTGCAAGGGAATATATGTTTGTGAAGGTAAAGTATTCGTTCTGCCTTTAAAAGTTGTTTGACATTTACAGTAGGTACTACAGTACAGTATATGGACTGATAGAACATTAATAGAAAACACAAACATCTAGTCTCATTTTAATAAAACTTTGTTTATCAAAGAACTAATAACCATTAAATTACACACAAATGTAAGTAGAGAGTTTTCACAACAAAGTATTATTTGTTGCAAAAGGACAATTGGATATAACTATCCACATTAAAAGAAAAATCAATAAATACATTAGTAAGGTTAAAGTGAAAATACCCTTGGATATATTAGCGTATATATATATATATATATATATATATATATATATATATATATATATATATATATATATATATATATATATATATATATATATATATATGTATAAAAGGGTATATATTAGCGGCCTAAAATACACCACTCAGCGCCAAATACGCCTTATCGTTCTCCATCAGTGCAAACACCAATATATAAACTTTCAAATTCACTTTACAGTGTATGAGAAAAGTACTAAGCAGCTGTTTAAAAAATACAAACTGTAAAACAGTAGTATAAAAAGAAAAACAGTCCAATTACTGTATTGTTCGGATACTAAAACAGCGCTAATCTTAAAATAGAATAAATATCATGTGGCCAAAACCACATCAAAAAAGTCTTTATGTGTAGTGATGATAAAGGAAACAGTTCAAAATGTCATAGGTGATCATGAACGGTTGTTACAGTGTGCACCTTCCACCAAACTCCCGAATTTCACCTTGTGAAGCACAATCCCCCAGGGGGTTCAACTCACCAGAAATCTCTAATGAGACAGCCTTAAGACAAGTATTCCTCAATCAGTTAGCTCTGAATCCTCACCATCCCCAGAGATCCAATGGTACAAGGGCTCCAAAGAATGTCATAGAAAACAAGAAATATTGTACATAGTGTAATCCTGTTTATTTAGACAAACTCCCAGTACACCAAAAAAATCCCCTTATATCAAACTACGTACACAATATAATAGTCAATCAAGCAAAGTGACCAAATAGAGCGCTATCACAGTTTTTCTGCTGTCAGAAGATTCAGCGTGTGTCTTCTTGCAGACAAACGCAATCACTTCCTGGTATGGGGCTGGTTAAGGGTGGAGCGCAAGCGTCACTTCCGAGATGTTATGTACAGTAGGTCATGCCTCTAACGTGTTTTGTCATATCCAACATCAACAGAGGGCTTCATATCCGACTTCAACATCCTCTGAAATGCAGATTAAGTTTGTAGCATGTGGGTGTAAGTAAGAAAAATAGTTACACAAATGCACCATTGTATCTAAATATGACAGGTGGCATTTTAATCATCTTTTAACATCTTGTTCAAAGAAATGTGTAAA
This sequence comes from Rana temporaria, assembly GCF_905171775.1. Taxonomy (NCBI): domain Eukaryota; kingdom Metazoa; phylum Chordata; class Amphibia; order Anura; family Ranidae; genus Rana; species Rana temporaria. The sequence goes on from NC_053493.1 coordinate 229,410,112, forward strand.
GCTATAAAAGGGGAGCTGTTGTCCTTGTATTACTTGTAGTTATTAGAGTAGAAGAATATCCCTTTCTTGTAGACAGCCTTATCAATGTGTGTTAATGTATTTTGTCTACGCAGGTACCAGTATATATTTTGAGCTTATTGAGTACATGTGTGTAGCCTTTTTGATCCCTCCTTAAACACTAATAATATAAATCAAATTTCTGCTACAACTGATGGTAGCAAGAGAACATGTAATCTAGTGTGACCCTGTGCCTAGATTGGCAACTGAAGAAGAACATTGTATAAAAAAAAAAGTGTGTTTTTGTTCTATAGAAGTGTGAGTTTTACTTTAATTCTACTTATTTGACTGGTTTAATTTGACTAACTGTAAAAGGTACTTCCAATCATTTTCACACATTTGCCACATAGGATAATATCTTTGTAGTACAGTAAAACCTTGGTTTGAGAGCGATTTGCAAGACAAGCAACATTTTTTATAAATTTTGACTTTATAAACAACCAATATCTTGATATACAAGTAACGCCATGTCACAACTGAGTATAAAAGAGAAGAGAGGCGCCTCTAAGTTTAACAGAATATTTAATGAAGGTACAACATTTAGCAACTCACATGGTTGATGATTAAAATAAGCGCATCTAAGTATGCAGGCATCCGGGGTAAAGCTGTCCACATAGACAGTCCTCCGCACCACCATTGAGATGATCCCTTCCACAATGTGCTACAAGCCTCGCTTTCAGATCACTCTACTGCAGGGTAGTCCTCCCGGTCACGAATACAGACTGACAGCGGTAAGATCTAGGGGCCAGATTCACAGCAGAAATACGCCGGCGCATCTACTGATACGCCGGCGTATTTTCAAATTTGCTGCGTTGTATCTTGATTTGGAATCCTCAAACCAAGATACGACGGCTTTTGACTTTTGGCATAGATCCGACAGGCGTACGGCTTTGTACGCCTTCGGATCGTAGGTGTAATTCTCCGGCGGCCGCTGGGTGGAGTTTGCGTCATTTTCCAGCGTCGGGTATGCAAATTAGCTGTTTACGGCGATCCACGAGGGTACGCGCGTTCGTCGCATTCTCTTATGTCGTTTTTCCCGTCGTAAAGTTAATTGTGCTATTTAGATGGTGTAAAATTACACCATCCATGTTAAAGTATGGCCATCGTTCCCGCGTCGAATTTAATTTTTTTTTTTTTGCGTAAGACGTCCGGGAATACGAAAGTACGTTATGCACGATGGGAAATTTCCAAACGGAGCATGCGCAGAACGTTCGGCGCGGGAACGCGCCTAATTTAAATGGTACACGCTCCATTTGAATTAGGCGGGCTTGCGCCGGACGGCTTTACGCTACGCCGCCGAAAGTTTACACGCAAGTGCTTTGTGAATCAAGCACTTACGCTGGAAACTTGCGGCGGCGTAACGTAAACGGGATATGATACGCCGCCGCAAATCTACATGAATCTGGCCCTATATTGCTACACTTAGAGGCACCTCTCTTCTTTCAGACTCTGTAGCTCCTGCTGGATTTTGCTTCTAATCCCCTTGTGGAGGCTTCCATTTGTGGATGGACATTTTATGGTTACACATTGCTGTATATTTTTTATATTGACTATTAACTGATGGACTTTTTAATAAATGGTTGTGGAACAAATCCTCTGAATTTCCTTAATTTCTTATGGGGAAATTCACTTTGATATACAAGTGCTTTGGATTACAAGCATGTTTCCGGGCACAAATTATGCTCGTAATCCAAGGTTTTACTGTATATGCTTTTAAGGGATCAATTGATAAAAGATTCACTGTTAACTTCAACAATGATCAACCTTCTGTCATGTGGCTACCTTTGCCTTGCATCTCCTTCCTAAATTCACTGGCCCAGATTCAAGAAGCAATTGCGTCTGCGTAACCATAGTTACGCAGCGCAATTGCTTACTTGCGCCGGCATAACGACTTCTCCTGATTCAGAGAGCTCGTTACGCCGACTGCAGCCTAAGATATGCGTGGCATAAGGCTCTTATGCCCTCATATCTTAGGCTGCATTCTTACACAGGCCGCTAGGTGGCGTTCCCGTTGTGGTCAGCGTATAGTATGCAAATTGCATACTAACGCCGATTCACAACGTTACGCGAGCCCTGCGTACGCAGTTTACGTTGTTTGCGTACGTCGGGTTTCGCGTAAGGCTGCACATGCTAAAAGCAGGGGCAGCCAATGCTAAGGATACCCATCGTTCCCGCGTCGCGAGGTTTAAATTTTACGTTGTTTGCGTAAGTGAATCGTGAATGGCGCTGGACGCCATTCACGTTCACTTTGAAGCAAATGACGTCCTTGCGACGTCATTTACCGCAATGCACGTCGGGAAAGTTTCCCGACGGAGCATGCGCTCTACGCTCGGCACGGGAACGCGCCTAATTTAAATGATTCCGCCCCCTACGGGATCATTTACATTAGGCGCCCTTACGCAGGGCATTTTTGAGGAGCGCCCACGCAAATTACGTGGCTACTGCTTCATGAATGAAGCGTAGCGCAAATAATTTGCGTAGGCGCAGGGTAAAAAGGGTACACTGCGCCTCCGTAAGGAACGCGCAGCTGTACCTGAATCTACCCCACTCTATTTATATTATTGTGAATGCATACCAGGTGATGGTGAACAACCATTAAATGTCATTTGCACAGTCAGTTGTCATAACAGTTTTTATGATGGCAATTACATTTGACAGCTGGAGCTTTCTACAGTGCGTAAATTGTGTTTTTAAGCACCAACAATGGCTTTATTTGATATTATTTTGATTGATATATATTATAATAAACTAAACAAACAATAAAAAAAAAAAAAAACAGACCATGTCTATGAATAACCATAGACATGCAAACTTTAGCCATGCAAACTAACAGGGTCTAAGCTAACATTACAATTTATTTGCCCATTTTCAGACAAAAGTGATTTTAAAGATTGCATTTAAAAAAAAAGGAACACATATGTCATTGTGACCCAAAAAGACAGAAATAGGTGCTGCTTAGGTAGAGAGGTAACTAGACTGCTGTGAGTGCAGGCAGGGGCAGGCAGCTCATCCTAGCTCCAAGCTGGAGCAATATCCAAGGAAAAGGTCCATAAGCCGCACATTGTGAAGCAGACCCATGTGCATAAAGTGAGCTGAATGGCAACCTCAGCTCAGACTCCAGTTAAGCCACGCCCCAGGACATTTCTCTCCGCTCGTTGGAGTTAATCATGATTAATTATGGGTCTGCTTCATGATGTGCAGTTTATGGATCTTTCCCTTTACCAAAGATGTCATACTTACCTGTTCTGTGCAATGATTTTGCACAGAACTGTTTCAATCCTCTTCTTTTTGAGTCCCCTGCCAGCGGTCCTGGCTCAACCCCCTACTGAGTGCCCCCCATAGCAAGTCTCTTGCTATGGGGGCACTCAGCAGGCTTACTCCAGAGCCACACTCCTGTGAATGGGCATTGTGCATTTACACATGGAGTGTGGCTCGACCCCTACCCCCACTCTCTCCTCATTGACATACTGGTTATGATTGACAGCAGCAAAAGCCAATGGCTCCCACTGCTATGTGAGCCAATGAGGAGAAAGAGACCCAGGAGAGCTGCTGAATAAAACTGGGACTCAGGTAAATAAAGGGAGCTGGGGAGGGAGCTACACCCAGAAGGTTTTTTACCATAACCTCTTGAAGCCAACAGCATGCGATATGTGGCCTATTAGTGGGTGGGCCTTGGTGACGAGCGGCCCTCATATTTGCGTGCAATATTGCAAAAATAGCTGTGCCAAGAGCCCGTGCCCTGGCCACTCCCAGAACAATTACCGGCAGTTAAAAGAAAGCTCCCGATTGCTGCTTGTGATCGGGAGCTTTCCAATCATGTGACCGCCATGATAGCCAATCAAGGTGGCCACATGATAATAAACCCGCCCACCTTCCGACATCCTAAACCCCTTAAAGGGCTGGAATGTGCCTGCGCCAAGCGGTTAATGCTTAGAATGCATTAAGGTAAAAGTCCTTTTGCCTTTACAACCACTTAAGGCCAAATAAGAGCTATAGTTTCACAAGGAACTTTAGGTGGTCACCTACTCATGGTCCCCTTGATCATTTAAAACTGTCAAGGTTAAAAGAATGTACCAATTTCTGATGCACTTTTGAAGCTTTACATCTGACCGGACTTTGCTGATGATGTGTTCATCAGCAAAGTCCGGTCAGATGTAAAGCTTCAAAAGTGTATTTTTACTGATTTGGTGAGGCATTTAAAGGACATGCAAAGGAGGGCCCCAAAACACTTTAAGGACAGGGAACAAAATAAAGGGGGTTGTGTTGCATAGATTTGTAAATGTATGTTGAAGCAACACAGTCTAGACACTTCTGTAGAAAATCTACGAGGAATGTTTAAAGCTGAAGTTTAGTACTTTTTTATAGAGCAAACACAATAATTATATGTAATGGTGTGTATCTCATTACCTGCTGGCTGCTGCTTCACCTGCCCCCCTTCCACTCTTATCTGTCACAATGAATACCATTCTGTTATTGGAGGCAGAGTGGATGAATGACAGGATCTTTCTTGCCTATTAGGGCCCATTAGGGACCTTTGCAGGGTGTGGTTCCTAAATCAAAAGTGTATGTGTATATATATATATATATATATATATATATATATATATATACATATATATTTATAGAATATACACATGCACCTGCAATATATATGGGGCCAAATCTTCAAAGGAGATACGCAGGCGGAACTGCTGTTCAGCCTGCGTATCCCTGTGCCTAACTTTGGAAACGATCCTCAAAAGGATTTTTCCAAAGTTAGGCAGAAGATCTGACATCTGTAAGACACTTACACTGTCAGATCTTAGGATGCAGTACCTCATCTGCCGCTGGGGGCATTTCTCATTGAAATGCCGCTTTGCGTATGCAAATGAGGACTTAAGCAGATCCACAAAGCTTTTAAGCATTGTGGTTTCTGCGTAAGTTCCGATTTGCTTGCGCAAAACTAGGGCTGGTTTTACAATGTGTAAATTTAGTACACCATGTAAAATCAGACCTTTTTTTCGATCGCCGCAATTTTTTTTTAAATTTGGATTTTTTTTCCCGGCGCGTATTTTTTTTTTCCCGACGCAACTTTATTGTCCCGTCGCGATCCACAAAGCCCGGCGTAAATTACGTTCGCGCGCTGCCCGTCGGGAAAAATGACGTCACACGCATGCGCAGTACGTCCGGCGCGGGAGCGCGCCTAATTTAAATGGGAATCGCCCATTTAAACTAGGAACGCCTTGCGACGGACGGAGTTAAGTTGCGCTGCCGCAATTTTCCGGGTAAGTGCTTTGAGAATCGGTACTTAATTTCGGAAAATTGCGGCAGTGTAACTTAACTCCCTAAAGTTACGTTAAGCAAGATTTTTGAGAATTTGGCCCATTATGTTGGGTATGTAGCGGAGATGACTCAAAGGATAAAGGACGAGATTCCTGAGCATAAATTGTCTATATGATCACCTAAATCTAAATTGCTGGTGGCCCATCAATTTAAACTGTGTAGGTATGTGCCAGCACAGATCAGATTTATGGTAATGTCCCTTACAGTATTCTAGAACAGGTGGTAATAGAAAACTGAAATTAGAGAAAGGTTAAGTGGACTTCTCAGCTAGATACTCTGCCCCAAGGGGTTAAATGATTATTTTAACATATATTTTTCTGAAAAATATTAAAGTTTATTTTTTTTGGTTTGTTTGTTTGTTTGTTTATAGGAATGGGTTTATGGCCTTGGATATGGCATCTCTGTGTATGGAAACATGGTATAGTTTAGTAACCTTCTAAAATATGCATCAACTGTAGCTTATTTCCAGTCAATATAGTCCATATAAAACATATTGGATTTGATCTATTAAAGACAAATAGGTTTTTCACTTTGGAAAAGAAGCTTCACTTTAGTATGGTATTTTCCAGAGCATTGTGGTTAAATTTCACTTTACAAAGAATACCCAATTATGTGCAAGGTAAATAAAAAACAAAACAAAAAAAAAAAACTGTATTTTTGCTTGCATGTTATTTGCATGATGGAAGCCAGCATAACTTTACCTAATTGACTAAGCTCCATGGATAATTATATCAGGTATCAAAGTGCTGGAGGCCAATGGAGAGAGGGCTTCCCTTGCAGCTAAGTTCCAAACAAACCTGGAGGTGAGACAGGAGGAGTCAGGCCCAAGTAGCACAGATCGCCTGCAGAGTTGCTTGCTTGCAAAAAAGTCCCAAGAACACAGCTGATGTGCTGCATGGCTGCTGCAGGTCTGCTGAAGGCAGACAGCACCTGTGAGAGGTAGCAGGTTATTAGGGTCACTGAGACAGAGAGTAGTCGGTTCAAGACAAGGTTGTGTGCCAGGTGGGAAGCAGAGGAGACAATGTCAGGTGGAATGCAAGGTGAAGACAGATAGCAGGCAGAGGAGATCTGTTAAACAAGACAAGGTCAAAGTCAGGAGACAGGCTTGAAACAAGCTGGGTCAGTGATCAAGAATCACAGGAATCAGGAAACACGGGTATGTTGGTAACAGCTGAAGATCAAACAGCATTTTAGCCAAGGCCTGGCTTCCTTCTAAAGGCCCATGTGATGTGCTTGCAGAAATGCTGGGTCCTAGAGCCCTTCTCCTGCCCTGACAGATGCTGGGTCCTAGAATCCTCCTGCTATTGGTGCACAAACAAATTCCCTTGCAAAGTAAAGTACCTATTTTCCTTTAGTAAATCAACCACATTGTGGGAATGACATGCAACAATGTCAACAAACCAGATTTTATGATATTTAGTCACTTTAGAAATATTCAGTATTTGGCATAAAGCTTTTGTTACCCTACAGAAAATGGATCCCGTTCCTTTAAAGCATGTTATACAGCACACTACTTGTGTAATTTGGCCCCCTTTATTACCTGAAATACCTGGCTGATCCTGCCCTCCCTTCTGTAAACTGACCACGGTTTATCATGGCTGCTGAACCCTGACACCGTTGTCAGTTTACGTGCCTCCATCATCTGCAGCTCTCCCCTCTGCTCTCCCCATTCTCCCCCCTCCCTGCCTGTCAGGCAGTGGCAGTGTCCACCCCTCCACTCCTGTGGCTAAAAAAAAACATTTAAATTTTTATACAATCCTCTCTGATTCCTAATTATGTTTGCCCCTGTGTATATGCTTAATTTAAAAAAATGCCATCTTTACCTTAGGCCCCATACACACGATAGAATCCATCCGCAGATAAATCCCAGCAAATGGGTTTCAGCGGATAGATCCTATGGTGTGTACACGCCAGCGGATCTGTTTCCGCGGAGAAATCTCCTCTGGGATGGATTCCAGCAGATCGGATATTTGCTGACATGCACAACAAATCCATCTGCTGGAATCCATTCCAACGGATGGATCCGCTCGTCTGTACAGACTTACCGGATCCATCCATCCAAAGGGATTCCCCGCACGCGTCGTAATGATTTGACACATGCGTGGAATTCCTTATATGACAGCGTCGCGCCCGTCGCCGCGTCATAATAGCGGCGACGGCGCGACACGTCATCGCCAGAGGATTTCAGCGCGGATTTCAATGCGATGGTGTGTACACGCCATCGCATAGAAATCTTCTGAAATCCTCGAGAGGATTTATCCGCGGATACGGTCCGCTGGACCGTATCTGCGGATAAATCCTCTCGTGTGTATGGGGCCTAACTGTATGTCAGAGCGCAGCTCAGCGCTCACATGACTGGCCGCCTCTCTCTTCCTTTCCTCCTCTCCTCCTGACTGAAGTCAGTAGGGGATTCTCAGCTCTATCCGCTGCAGCTGTCAGACAGGGAGAGGAGAGAGGCGGCCAGTCACTTGAGTATCGAGCGGCACTCTTAAATCAGGTATATATGGCATTTTTGTTTTAAAACACACACACACACACACACACGGGCACACAGCATTAGGAAACAGAGAGGATTATCTATAATGGATATTGTGGCTTAAGAACTGCTTTAAATCTATGTGCCTCTACAGCTTCTCCTCCATGTAATGTTTAATACCTGACTCTAATGCTATTTGTTCTTTGTATTATGCTATATCAAATTACACTGGGATGGGCTGAATAGAACACATTATATAGAAAGGTTGCTGAAGAAGACAGGCTATTAGTTTTTTGTCTGGTATAGCATACTTTACCATAACAATTGGATTGTAAATGTTAGAGGAACACAATTAAGTAAATTGTAAGTAAGTAAAGATCCTAATTTCTATAATTTTTTCACATAATAATCCTAAATTGAGGAAAGCTAATTGTCTTTGTGCTAAGAATGGATTTAATGCTCAAACTGCCAATATTCTTAATCATTTGCTGTGATTCATGGCCGCTTTTTTAGAATCTTCCACTCAAGCAATGTGCATAACCCATTATTAAGAAATATCCTTAACACTGCAATTGCAATAGGAAAGGAAAATAAAAGGCGATGATGAAACTCTTTTTTTTTATATTCTATTGTTATATATTCTTCATTTTATACTAGTGTATATAATTCCATGACATTACCAGACAATTTTGGAAGCAGACATTTTCTTTCCCTAAAAGCATGAATGTTAGCTATATATTATGGGGGGGATTGCATCATCGTCTTTTTAGGTGAAAAACCAAACCTTTATTGCTAGTCGACACATAATCTGAATAATTATGGCAATTGTGTATTATTTTATATGCAGATGCCAAATGATTATTATCCCTTTTGTTTTTTATTCTGATGGCACCCTCTTATGTTTTAGATGCTCACCTACCTAGCTGACCGTTGGCTACAATTCATGTGGAAATAATGTCAGATTAAGGCTAGTTCCTCAATTATTTATCACGCCTACTTGCTTCTCTTCAACTACCTTTGAGTGCTTTTCAAACAAATTGACTTCATGAAGAACAAGTTAATGGTCTTTGCCATTAATTACTATTAGCTACTCCATCACTAGATGCATGATTGTCTCAGTCCCAAAGGAGAGATTATCTGACTATATATTTCTCTCAGTACTCACAGAATTTAATAAATATTTGTTTCGACCTATTTGTTATAAAAGGCATTTGAATGACTATGAATCCACCAAATAATTTTGTGGAGGGGGGGGGGGGTTATAGTGTGGGGTTGTTTTTCAGGTGTTGGGTTTGGCCCCTTAGTTCCAGTGAAGGGAACTCTAAGGCCTCATTTCCACTGGCGTTTTTACAGCCACGTTTCTGAGCGTTTTTTACAGCTTAAAAACGCCTGTCCATGTTATTCTATGGCTTCATTCCCACATAGGCGTTTTTGAGCTGCAAGTGGCATAGACGTTTTTGAGCTGTAAAAAAAACGCGGGACCAGGGCGTTCTGAAGCTCCAGAGTAGAGCTGTAAAAACGCCAGACGCTAAAAAAACGCTTAAAAACGCTCAAAAACGCGACCGCGGCATTTTTAAAGCTGCAGCTCACAAAAAAAAAAAGAATTTTTTTTTTTTTTTTTTTTTTTAAATAAACATGGACAGGCGTTTTTAAGCTGTAAAAAAGCCTAACAACAGTGGCTGTAAAAATGCCAGTGGAAATGAAGCCTTAAGGTGTCAGCATACCAAGACATTCTGGACAATTTACAACTTTGTGGGAACCGTTTGGGGATGGCCCCTTCCTGTTCAAACACGACTGTGCACTAGTACCCAAAGAAAGGTTCATAAAGACATGGATGAGCAAGTTTTTTTGGTGGAAGAACTTAAATGGCCTGCACAGAGTCTTGACATCAACCCCATAGAACACCTTTTGGATGAATTAGAGCCGAGACTGTGAGCCAGGCCTTCTCATCCAACATCAGTGCCTGACCTTGCAAATATGCTTCTGAAAGAATGGTCACACATTCCAATAGACACACTCCTAAACCTTGTGAACAGCCTTTCCAGAAGAGTTGAAGTTGTTATAGCTGCAAAGGGTGGGCCAACTCAATGTTGAACTCTACGGACTAAGACTGAAATGCCATTAAAGTTACTGTGCATGTAAAGGCAAGTGTCCCAATACTTTTGACAATATAGTTTAAGTTGTAGCTGTATATCCACAGCCATTTCTTCTGTAGATCATTCTGAAAACACACAGACAAAAGGGGTTTTACTTTAGTTTTAGGAGCAGGGGCGGGGATCTAAAGTCTTCATACAGCCAACAGGCCTGAGACCTGATTGGAGGGAAGGGACAGACCCGCCTTCACACAGTACAGAGAACAAGCACAGCTGATGTAGATAACAGTCACAGGCTTTACTGCAGCTTCCTCCCCATCACCATTTTAACTTTTAGTGTTGGAAAAAGCTGTCAGAAGTGACTCATGCTGATAACAGAGGAACCAGGCGGCAGAGAGAAATTACATTTTAGAGCTTTGGTGAGAATACAAGTACACAGTATAGAAACATAAACTTTTATCATATTTCATGTCTGAGGTTTACAAACACTTTAAGTTTGTGAAATCCCTTAAAGTGGATGTAAACAACTTGCTTCCAAAATTAAAAGATAAAGGATGGCGGACATTGTCAGAATCGAAAAATGTACGCGTCCCTTAGAGCCCAACATAAAAAAGACCCCTCCAGAATTAACATGTGTCAAATAGACACCGCTAGATTGGAACTTAATCTTGCCCTTACGACTCGAGCTGAGAAACTGATTAGGTGGAGCGGTGCTAAATTCTACACCCAAAAGGATAAGTTAGGCGGAATGCTGGCCAACAAACTCCCCCAGGACAAAGTTCACCACTTATCCCAAGATTAGGACTCACCACCAGACCACGACATCCGACCCCTCCAAAATCCTTATAGCTTTCAGGGACTTCTATAATAAACTTTATGATGCTGGACAACAGGCCTCTTTTAGTTCCATTTCACAGTTCCTTGATACCCTCCCTATCCCTAAGCTCTCGGATGAGCACAAATATATTATGGAGCACTTAATTTCAGTGGAAGAAACGCTGGAGGTCATCAAAAATCTAAAGAGGGTTTTTGCCCCAGGACCTGACGGTTTGTCGGTGCCCTACTAAAAAGCTTTTTCAGAGATGTTAGCCCCTTTTTTGACAAAATTCTTTAATGAAAAAACTTCAGACAAACCCTTAAACCTGACCTGAACACAGCCTTCATTACTGTCATACCAAAACCTGATAAAAATCCGGAAGTGGTAGGGAACTACAGGCTAATCTCGTTGATAAACAATGACGTTAAGATCTTCACTAAAATCCTAGCGAACAGGCTAAACTCCTTAACCACTTGCTTACTGGGCACATAAACCCCCTTCGTGCCCAGGCGAAATTTCAGCTTCTGGCACTGCGTCGCTTTAACTGACATTTGCGCGGTCGTGCGACGTGGCTCACAAACAAAATTGACGTCCTTTTTTCCCCACAAATAGAGCTTTATTTTGGTGGTATTTGATCACCTCTGCGGTTTTTATTTTTTGCGCTATAAACAAAAAAAGAGCGACAATTTAAAAAAATATATATATATTTTTTACTTGTTGCTATAATAAATATCCCATTTTAAAAAAAAAAACGATTTTTTTTCTCAGTTAAGGCCGATGCATATTTTTCTATGTATTTTTGTAAAAAAAATAAAAAAACAATTCGCAATAAGCGACTGGTTTGCGCAAAAGTTATAGCGCCTCCAAAATAGTGGACAGAATTATGATTTTTTTTTATTATTTATTTTTACTAGTAATGGCGGCGATCTGCGATTTTTATTGGGACTGCGATATTGCGGCGGTCATATCGGACACTTTTGACACAAATTTGGGACCATTCACATTTATACAGCGATCAGTGCTATAAAAATGCACTAATTACTTTATAAATGTGACTGGCAGGGAAGGGATTAACACTAGGGGGTGAGGAAGGGGTTAAATGTGGGGGGAGGGGGCTGACTGGGGGAGGTAATTGATGCTGTGTCCCTATGTACAAGGGACACAGATCGGTCTCCTCTCCTCTGACAGCACGTGGAGCTCTGTGTTTACACACAGAGCTCTACGTCCCTGCTGTCACCTGCTGTGTCACCGCCGATCGCGTGTACCCGGCGGACATCGCGGCCACCAGGTACACGTTCAGCACAGCGATTTCCTTTTTGGGGTGCTGGGGGGCGGGGGCCCGCAGCGGCCTTCTGCTTCCACTTTCGGGTTGGGGGCCCTAAAGGCTCGTTTGAGGATCCCGGCCTTGCAGTTTCAGGTCGGAGCGGAGGAGGGTTGGGTGCTACTTTATCACCTCTGCAGGTTTTCCATGTTTTCTTGATTGTATTGTTCAGTGTCTATATAACCTTTGAAAATAAAATTATTTGAAAGTAAAGTGGATGTAAATCCTCAATACACCCAGTGAAGTGATCAACCTCAGATGATACACAGGTATGAACCAAATCTCCCTACATAGGTTTTACATTTATATCTGCTGTCTTCACATTTATATACTGTTTAGAAAGTTCAGATCATGTTAGGAGATTTTCTCTTCCTGTTTAACACAGTGCAATGTCTGGACATACAGCCAAGGTAGCTATCACTGCTGATTGGAGGAAAGGCACACACCCCCTCTCATCATCAGGCAGAGACTCTCAGAGGTGTTTTAATAGGGCCAGCTCCCTGCTAATCTATTTAAGCAACCTCCCCTGACAGAAATGTCAGGCTGCTTTTGTCTAAAGTGTCTGAGAATTTGTCAGGAGATATCAGGCTGATAACAGAGCGGTTCAGGAGAGAGCTACGGGGCATAGCTCTTTGAAGAGAGATAACAAAATACTGCAGATATTTGTACCCATCTCAAATTTCATGAATTGGGTTTACATCCACTTTAATTTACTCTGGGTTAAATGGGCTGAGTAAATTTGGATACACACATTACAGGTAATATGTATCTATATGTTTTTTTATATTCCCTATATGAGGGAACATTTATAGTCTAAGATAATGTCACACACCTGGGTTGAAAGGCCTGATATGATGAGGAGGGCCTCTCTTACACCTCTGACTCTGGACCCCTGGTAGAATTAATAGGAGGCCTAGAAATTCAGAGTGGCACAAGTGACTATAGGTCTTGCTATCAACAGGGTAGTTGTTCACACCAGGCAGAGGAAGTTAGGATGTGGGCCAGGGTCAGTAGCATATAAGTGGAGCAGCAGTAATAGCAGTAGTGGGCAGTATCGGGGGTCAGGAGACATGCTGGCATGCCCTTCCTGACAGATATGTACTTTTTTGGACTAAAGGCTATTTTAGGAACTTTAATAATAAAAAGGCTACATTGGTGGTGCTACATGAGATTCCCAGCCATATCAGTATATCAGCAGGGACCCTGATTCATAATACATCCCGCTTACCGACCTGCTTTTTAGTTAAAGAGGTCATGGTCGTCTGGTGAGTAGGCCATTCACTCACTTCCACCGGGTGATAGATGTGAAATTCTTCTATTGGTGAAGGAGCATACATTGAAGTTGAATTATAATCATTGTATGGACTTTTTTTGATGAAACACTCAACTATTGTCTATTTTTTGCACTTTTTTCCAAATATATTATGTACTGACTAATGCTATGCATTTTATTACCACACTATTTTACTTTTATGTAATGTTTATGTCAAAATAGCACTTTGCACATTATTATTGATTAGAACAACAGTGCCCCCCTATATTTGCAAATTTCACCAATAAAAAAGGTGCTTGTTAAATTGCTCTCAGTTTCAGTGTATTTAATATTTGCTGCTAATAATAATCCTGCACTTCATTCCTGTATCTAGGATGTTTATATTGCTTCATACTGTATAATGTGTATAATGTAGTCACATTCTCACATGCACAAGTTTAATGCATGTTTAAATAATGATTATTTCCTGTTTGCATTACCCTCTCTGAATTTGTTGTGCTCCAATTAATATTATTTTCTCTTCATTAAGTTTTTCTATACATATGTATTTAGTCTACATTCCAGGAAGACTTTAAAGATTGCAAGAACAATAGATGGTAACAGTTTATGCAATTACAACAGCCCTTACTTAGACCAGTAAGTACTGGTACCAGTAAGTACTGTTTTAGCGCAAAATGTGTTACCATCTATTGTTCTTGCAATTTTTGTAATAATATGATTTTTTAATACAGCTTACCTGTAAAATCCTTTTCTTGGGAATACATCACGGGACACAGAGCCTTAATTACTTAATGGGTTATGTAGTCACCACAGGTGATTGGGCACTGGTTAACCTAATTAGAATTGAGTTCCTCCCCTATATAACCCCTCCCAAATGGAGAGTGCCTCAGTTTTGTAGCAAAGCAATAAGTGTTCCACGTTTAACTCCGAAGAGGGGTGGGAGCTCCGTGTCCCATTATGTATTCCCAAGAAAATAATTTTTTAGGTAAGCTGTATTAAAAAATCCTATTTTCTTGATCATACATCACGGGACACAGAGCCTTAATTACTTAATTTGATGTCCCATAGCAATGCTAAAATTGAGGGGAGGGAGACACAGATCAAAAATAAGACCGCCATCGGGCCAGAGGATCTATAAGGCTGCCTGTAGCACAATATGCCCAAAGGTGGCATCCTCATACCCTTCACATCTACGTGGTAGAACTTAGTAAACGTATGGACCGAAGACCAAGTGGCAGCCTTACAGATCTGAGCCATGGAGGCCTGGTGATGCACTGCCCATGAAGCACCAACTGCTTTAGCCGAGTGGGCCTTCACCTGAAAAGGAGGAATCTTCTTTTCTCGCCATAGGCCTGAATAATGACTTGTCAAATCCAATCTGCAATAGTAGATTTCGACACTGCCTGGCCCTGGCAGAAAAACAGACAATCAGTCTTACGTATCTGAGCCGTAGCTTGCAGATAAACTTTCACCGCTCTTACAACATCCATAGAGTGTAGACCTTCTTCCTCTGCAGACTGCGGATCTGGAAAAAAAGACGGTAGGACTATATCTTGATTCAGATGAAATCCTGAAACCACCTTAGGTAAAAAGTCAGGTGAGGACGCAGCACCACCCTGTCATCATGAATAATCATATACGGTTCTTTACAGAAAGAGCCGCCAATTCCGATACCCTCCTTGCCGAGGATATGGCTACAAGAAAAAAAACAGTTTCTTTGTCAAAAACATTTAAGAAGCATGGTGTAATGGTTCAAAGGGTAGCTTCTGTAAAACAGATAATACCAAATTGAAATCCTATGGGCACAAGGGAGATTTAGCCGGCGGATTCAAGTGAAGCGCTCCCTGAACAAAGGCCCAGACTAGGGAATGAGAGGCAAGCAGTTTCTGAAAAAAGACAGACAAGGCCGAGATTTGTCCCTTGATAGCGCTCAAGGCCAACATCATATTTAAGCCCAACTGAGGAAGGGCAATAATCCTAATAATGGCATACTTCCTAGGATGCCCCTTCTGAGTTCACACCAGGAAACATATACCTTCCAGATTCTGTAGTAGATGAATCTGGAGGCCGGATTCCTAGCATTAACCATAGTGGCTAGTACTGGACCTGAGAGCCCACGTTTCCTCAGAATGTGGGTCTCAACAGTCAAACCGTCAAAATTAGACTTTGTATGGCAGGATGGAATATAGGACCCTGTGATAGTAGGTCTGAGCATAGTGGGAGAACCCAAGGTCTACCTACTGCCATCCTTTTGATTTCCACATACCAGGGTCTCCTGGGCCAAGCCAGGGTGATCAAAATCACCGGCTTTCCTTCGCTCTTGACCTTCTAAAGGAATTGTGAGAGAAGCGGAACGGATCACCTCCCCTGGGCAAATGCTTCTTCTAGAACTGCCCCCCAGCCAAGAAGGCTGGAATCTGTGGTCACCAATTTTCAGGTAACCGTAGTGAAGGATTATCCTTTTGACAGATTTTGGGGGAGCAACCACCAATTGAGGCTCTGGTGAACCTTTGGAGATAAGATCATAGGAAGGTCCAGGGCCTGAACATCTTTGTTCCAAACTGACAGAATTCTGTCCTGTAAGGGCCTTGAGTGAAACTGAGCACAAGGAACAGCCTCGAGTGAGTCTACCATCTTTCCCAATAACCTCCTGCATAGAGATGTCGGACCAAGTCTCATATGGCTTTGCCTTTGGTAGTAATACCTGGCTTCAGGACGTGTCCATAATCATGTCCAAGTACTCCAGCTTACTTTGAGGTTGCAAAGAGGATTTTTACAGATTGATGACCTAGTCTAGGTACTCTAAATATTCCACTGTGCTGTGCACATAGTGGCCAAAGCATACAGCGAACTGATGAACAGATCGTCCAGATAGGCTGTTACTGCTATGCTTCGTGCCCTTGCCCTTGCCAGTATTTTTGTGAACACTCGAGGTGCTTTAGACAGCCGAAAGGAAAGACCATAAACTGAAGTGGAACTGAACCATCACAAACCTTAGAAACCTTTGGTGAGTGGGAAATATTGGCACATACAGATACAGATACAGATATTGGCACATACACATACAGAGATGCCTATTGATGCCAACTGAACGGACAAACTCCATGCAAAAGGAGCGAATGTTCAGAATCTGATTCAGGCCTTTTAGATCCAGGATAGATCTGACATCCCTGTTTGGTTTTGGAATCGTGAAAGGTTTGAGTAAAACCGTGATCCCTGCTTCTCTGGGGCTTACCCCATGATTACCCCTTGGGACAACAGGTGTTCCAAGGACAAGTAAAAAGCCTTATTTGTTCTGGATCTTTGACAATTCCTGATCTCAGGAAACGGGGTGGCGGAAGTTCTCTGAAGTTCTAGCTTGTAGCCCGAGGACACTGTGGAGAAGACCCACTTGTCCTGAACTTTGTTCCGCCAGCATCCTTCCCCCCACTCGGCCGAGCGGGGGCATCCCTTCATAGGGAAGTTTTAGGGATCTGCTTAGACTTTGAACCCCAAGCCTTTTCTGCCCTTGGGCTAGGCTCTGGGCTTTTCCCCTAGTGTTTTACTGGGGAGACCGTTGCCACTGCCTGGAGAATGAGGCTCCAGGGGCTTGAGAAAGAGTATGTTTAAATCAGGAACGTTTACTTTTCTTCTTAACCGGCAAAAGAGTAGACTTGCCTCTGGTAATCTTTTGGATGTATTCATCCAGGTCATCCCCAAACAGAATTCCTCCCTCAAAGGGGACCGCTGCCAAATACTTTTTTGCAAGAACCTCGGCCTCCCAATGTTTTAACCAAAGGGACCTGCGCATGTGTACCTGCAGGATATATAAGCAGGATGCTTGTTGAACAGAGTCCATAATCGCATCAACCGCAAGACACAAGGCCTAAGAAGGTCTTCATGAACCTCAATCTCCTCTGCTTCATTTGTTCCTTGAGGAACTGATATACACCAACGGCTGCCACTGCAGGTTGTACTACAGCCTTAGCCATGGAAGAGGGGGTTTTAAATAAGTACTTCAGCTTTTTATCAGTTGAATCCTTAAAGCCCTGAGCATTGTCTATAGGACAGGTCAGGTATTTGTTTACACAATAAATAGCTGCATCTATAGCAGGTACCCCCCCATTTCTTAGTGAACCTTTCCTCCATAGGATAAAGAAGGGAGAACTGCTTAGGGGGAAAAACAGTTTATATGGGTGAACCCAGCCATCATACATCAGTTTATCCAGCAAGGGATGGACTGGAAAAGGAGCATGTAGCCTGCGGGGACTTCCGAGATCCCAAAGAGGAAACAGAGGACATAGAAGCTTCCACAGGAGGCAATCTATAAGTGGCACGCACCACATAATACTGCACCTGCGTCTTTAGCGACTGAGAGGTAGCAGGAATCCTCTCATCCCCTGAGTCCTCAGACTGCACATGATCCTCCTGATCTCCAGAGATGGATTTTTCACCCTCACAAGGCTCTTCTGATGAGAGAGCCAGAGCAGATGAAGGGGATCAACCCTGTTTTCTGCTATCATTTAAGGAAGTTGCAATAACAGTAGCAATCCTTTATTTAGGCCATCCAAAGCAACTTTATTTAAAAACTTCCTCAGTGAAGTATACAGGAGCTGCCATAGGAGAAGCTGCAAAAACCAGACAGGGGCTTACCCTGTGGGGCTGCTATCAGGCTGACAGAGGGGGAAGGTAAACTGCAGGCAAGCTCAGAATCCTTAGACATAAGTGCCGATCTTCTAAAGCCTCTTTACCAGCCCTTGTCCCCTTTCTCTGGGACATAGTCCTTACTGTAAAGCAAAAATACTATCCACAAATATAAATGCAATCACTGTTGTGTTATAGTCTTAAAATACACATGTATTGGCTTACAGCACAACCTGATGCCGAGTAGGAGTCTTAGGTTTGCCTGGTTCAATCCACAAGGAAGCTTACAGCCCACAGCTCTGTGTCCATGCCACTTACAGAAGGCTCTGGCATGCTGGTCTTTTGAACCAGCCTTTTGGCGCCTGCACACAGGTGTCCTGCATTGCACACAGGCACTAGCAACCAGGGCCCTCCCCCATCCATGTCTCAATACTGACAAAACGATCGTTTCTGGTGCAGGAACGTTTTCACGTGTGCGCTGTTATTGCGGTGCCCAGGAGATGAGGATGCGGGGGAGAGTTACTGGGGGCATCTGTGGACCCCTGTATGCGTATTGTGGCAGAGCCTGCAGTGGAAGGAGGTGAGTGGTATTATTGTGACCGACTTAACTGAGTATGTTTATCTTGGAGGCTATGTAAGAAAACACCAGGTTGCACTTCCTCCCTCCAGTGGTGAAAACCAGGAAAGACATCCTACTCCAAGATGATAATACATAAATAAAAAGTATCTCCTTCTTACCTGATTCACGCCACAGGAAAGCTACCAAAAGTAGTTCCAGCTTTCACCGATCACGGCGGGCAAGTTGTGCCAACCTTCAGGTTTAAAAAGGGTTTTATTAGAGAAAACCTCATACCTGGACCTTTAGAAGACACTGTCAGAAACTTTTCATGCCACGGATGTATTAGTACACCAAAGTCTGGATCCCAGAGCCCAGACCTCCGCAGAGAGACATTACAGGCAAACCTTGTTTCTTCTTACACGAGGCCCGGGTACCAACCATCTTAGGCCTTTGATATCAGCCCGAGGAATAGATCCGGTTATAGCTCCTATGTCTCTGCAACCAGACCATCAAAAGAGCATTTTTCTTCTTAGCACATGTTGAACGTGACCAACCACCTTAACACTGGCGAAAAAACTGAGACACTCTCCATTTGGGAGGGGTTATATAGGGGAGGAACACAATTCTAATTGGGTTAACCTGTGTCCAATCACCTGTGGTGACTACATAGCCAATTAAGTAATTAAGGCTTGCACGCCCGTATCAACAGTGGGAAGCTGACTTAGCTCTCACCTTTGATGACGCCCAATGGCAACATGCTCTCAGAGCCATCTACAAAACCACCAAATGCTCGACCCTTTGGGAACTTACACAGAAAATTTTGTTAAGATGGTACATGACCCCGTCCAGAATGGCCTCCTTTGGCACTCACGTCTCTGCGGGTCCGAGTTGGGAAATATGATACATATTTTCTGGACCTGCCCTGCCATTCAAAAATACTGGAATGACATCTTTAGGTTCATATCACAAGTTACTAAAACCCCTATCCCCCCATCACCTGCACTTTCAATTCTAAACCTAACCATCGAAGACATACCCTACCCCATTAGACATGTAACTACCCATATACTGCTTGCAGCCAGACTTAGCATTGCAAGACAATGGAAGTCTACTACCATTCCAACTCTGGCCCAAGCTAGGGACCTAGTGGCCCTGCACTACAGTTAGCAGACGATAACTGCCTCCAGCAGGGGACAGAATGAGAGAAACAGCACAGATTGGCAACCATGGACCAACTGGATTAATGCTGCGACTAGTACATGACAAATTAATTCACAGCTATATTTTTGACAGAGCAATATTTTGGACCCTTGCAATGTTTATCTGTTCCGTACTTTGTTATTTACGTTTCAATGAAGACATTTCTGAAGGTTGGACCACCGTGTGCGGGTCCCTCCCGCTTCAGCGACACTAAAGCTTCCATTCGGGGTGCCGCTCTAGTGGAAAGGACTGATTATGCTCCAAACTACTATTAATGTTGTCCAGCCTTGTCTGTTATTATTAATAGTATCTTGTTAGTGACCATACATACATACTCTATGTTATTACGAACAATGTTGTTGCACGACGTACAAAACTTAATTGTACACTGTATTTAACATCAAAAATTTAATAAAATATTTGAAGAAAAAAAAGTAATTAAGGCTCTGTGTCCCGTGATGTATGATCAAGAAATATATATATTTTTTTATAAAATCATCTTTTTATTTATTTAATATACAAACAACAAAGACAACATACAACCCAAGCCCGTTATGAGAGGGAAGAAAGAAAAAAAACAACTCCAACCCTCTCGGCCCCCTTGCTCCCACTCCCCCCATCGCTCTCCCATCCATCCTCTCCTCTCTTGTCATACCTCCAAAATATCAAACCACCTTCTCCATATTTTTTTCAAATTTCCCTAAACAGCCTCTATGTAAGAAAGTATATGTGTCACGGTCTGGGGTCAGGCTCAGAGGCCAGTAGCTATAGCAGCTGAGCAGGTCACCCTGGCTGATGACACAGGGTCACCTGAGGTGCGGAATCTAAGCGCTAACCGGTATTCACCAGAGCTCCTGAAGGTGGAGATGGATTTTGCTGCGTGTTAGCGCCAGGTCGCGGTCCTCAGGATTGCCCCACCAGGAGGTGAGAAAGCCGGGGTACAATAGCAGATAAGCAGGTAAGGATCAAACAGAAGCGTGGTCGGTAAACAAGCCAAAAGGTCGGTAATGAGTATTTGTAGATTGGGATCAGGCAGAAGCGTAGTCGATAACAAGCCAAGGGTCGATAACGAGTATTTGTAGGTTGGGATCAGGCAGAAGCGTAGTCGATAACAAGCCAAGGGTCGATAACGAGCAGTAGCAAATATGGACGGCAGCAGAGAAGACAGGAGCGAGATACAGGCTGGAGATAGCACAATATTCTGGCAAGGAGGAAGTGCAGAGACATGGCTTATATCCGGAAGTTGGTGGGAGGAGCAAGGGGTTCAAGGTTCAAGACAATCAAGACACAAGGCAGGAATGTTCAATGGATCAGATGGGTTTGTCCAGCAGATCAGACAGAGAGCTATCCAGCATCCCAGATAGCTCAGTGAGAAGGTTCACTGCCAGACACAGCTGAGGTCCCAGGTTCGAATCCAGGTCCTGACAGTACTCCCCTCCTCCCAGGACGTCCACTGGACGTCTTAGGGCCAGGTTTCTGAGGGAACCTCTGGTGAAATTCCCTTGTTAATCTAGGGGCATGGACATTCTTTGCAGGCTCCCAAGAATTTTCTTCTGGCCCATAGCCTTCCCATTGAACCAAATATTGCAGTTTGTTCCTAGAGATCCTGGAGTCAAGAATTTTTCCCACTACAAATTCTTCTTCACCCTGTACCTCAACAGGTGGAGGAGGAGGATGAATTCTTCCAGAAAAGGCATTTTCATGAAACTGTTTGAGTAGTGATATATGAAAAACAGGGTGAATCTTCATATTGTCAGGAAGTTTTAGGCGAAAAGTGACAGGGTTGATTTGAGCAGAAATCTCAAAAGGTCCAATAAACTTTTGACCCAACTTAGCACATGGAACCTGAACCTTTAAATTTTTGGTAGATAACCAGACCTTGTCACCTACCTGAAAGGTGGGAATAGACCTACGGTGTCTGTCAGCAGCCTTCTTGTAATATTCCTGCGCCTCCTTCAATGTATCGGTCAATTTCTCCTGGATCTCATGTAATGAAGTTAGTCTGTTGGTAACAGCAGGAATTGAAGTTGGGATAGGGAGATCAGGAATAAAAACTGGATGATACCCGGTGTTTAGGAAAAAAGGGCTTTGGAAAGTGGAGCTATGTTTAGAATTATTATAAGCAAACTCAGCCGTAGGAAGGTAGTCCACCCAGTCGTCCTGGAGATAACTCACGAAACATCGAAGGTATTGCTCCAGAGTTTGATTGGTCCTCTCGGTTTGACCATTAGACTGTGGATGAAAAGCTGAGGACAGATTAATTGTTACACCCAAAGCTGAGCAAAAACTTTTCCAAAATTTTGAGGTAAACTGTACCCCTCTGTCAGACACCACATCATCAGGAATTCCATGAAGTTTAAAAACTTCTCTAACCATTACCTCAGCAGTATGTTCGGCAGAGGGTACCCCCTTCACTGGAATAAAATGAGCCATCTTAGTGAGACGGTCAATGACTACTAGAATGGTGGTCATTCCTTTCGAAAGAGGAAGGTCAACCACAAAGTCCATAGAAATTGACCCCCATGGTCTTGATGGAACAGGCAGTGGTAGAAGTAACCCCAGAGGAGAAGATCGGGGTGTCTTATTGCGAGCACAGGTTAGACATGAAGCCACATATCTCTTTACATCTTTCTTGTACCCAGGCCACCAAAAGGAACGTGATAAGAGTTCTTCTGTCTTAGAAACCCCAAAATGACCAGCAAGTTTAGAGTCGTGTACCAACCTGAGGGCTTCTACCCGAACTGATTCAGGTACATAGAGGCAATGTGCTTGAGTCCAAAAACCATTGTTGTACTTGAGGTTAATGTCTTTAGGAGGATTATTAAGAAGTTGGTCATTCTCATACCCCTCCTTGAGGAGATTAAGAAATGTCTTTGAACTTGTGGCCCCTAGAAAGTTCTTTTGAGGCAGGATTGTACATTCAGAGTTTCTTTCCTGGAGGGGCCCAGGCAACATCCGTGATAGGGCATCAGCCTTACCATTCCTTGACCCTGGGCGGTACGAGATAACAAAATTGAACCTAGAGAAGAAAAGGGTCCAACGTGCTTGTCTAGATGACAACCTTTTAGCAGACCTAATAAATTCTAAATTTCTATGATCGGTGAGAACGGTTACAGGATGCTTAGCCCCTTCCAACAGATGCCTCCACTCAGAAAATGCTTCCTTAATTGCCAGCAGCTCCTTGTTTCCAATGTCATAATTCCTCTCGGCAGGAGACATCAGTCGAGAGAAATAAGCGCAAGGATGAAGCTGCATTTTTTCTCCAATTCGCTGAGAAAGGATAGCTCCCACAGCAGAATTAGAAGCATCAACTTCTACGATAAAAGGTAGTTCTGGATCTGGATGTACCAGGATTGGCGCAGAAGTGAAGAGAGTTTTAAGTTTATTAAAGGCAGTCTGTGCCTCAGGTGACCACAAAAAGGGCATCCCTTTCTTTGTCAGCTGTGTAATTGGAGCAATTACCTTGGAGAAATTCCTTATAAATCTTCTGTAAAAGTTGGCAAATCCAACAAATCGCTGTATCTCCTTAACAGTTCTAGGGACAGGCCAATCCACCACTGCTTTGATCTTATCAGGATCCATGCTTACCCCTTCAGAAGAGATTATGTATCCCAAAAACTGGATCTGAGTTTGTTCAAACTCGCACTTTTCTAGTTTGATGTAAAGTTTATTCCGCCTTAATCTCTCGAAAACAATACAGACATGTTTGCGGTGTTCTTCCAAAGTATCAGAGAAAATGAGAATGTCATCCAAGTATGCTATTACAAACTGATCAAGCAAATCTCGAAAAACATCATTAATAAAATGTTGAAAAGTTGCGGGAGCATTGCAAAGCCCAAAGGGCATGACCAAAGACTCAAAATGTCCATATCTGGTTCTGAAAGCAGTTTTATATTCATCCCCGGGACGAATGCGGACAAGGTTGTATGCCCCCCGTAAATCTAATTTGGTAAAGAGTTTGGCGGAGCGGAGTCTCTCAAGCATTTCTGGAATGAGCGGGAGTGGATATCGATTCTTAATTGTGATCCTATTTAAATCTCTGTAGTCAATACACGGACGCAGGGTGGAGTCCTTCTTTACCACAAAGAATAAGGCTGCCCCAGCAGGAGAGGTTGAGTGTCTGATAAAACCCTTCTCTAGATTCTCATTAATCCACTCTTTAAGCACCTTCAGTTCAGGTTCTGATAAAGAATAAAGGCGCCCAAATGGTATTTCTGCCCCTGGAAGCAATTCAATGGGACAATCATAAGAGCGATGAGGAGGCAGCTGATCTGCACCCTTTTTATCACAAACGTCCCGAAACTCAAGATATTGTGGAGGTAGCTTGTCGTATGACTTAATGGTTGCCAAAGCTGCTTGTAAATCCTGGGTTGGTGAAGGGCTTATTTGATAAGATTCTTTGCAATGTCTTTTGCAGTGGTCAGATGTAAAGCTTAAAGAACGTGTCTCCCAGTTGATGGAGGGATTATGGATAGAGAACCAAGGAATGCCTAGGATAATAGGGAATTTGGGTGATGTGATCAGCTCAAAGCTGATGGCCTCCTGATGGTCAGTCTCAATTAAGAGCTTCAGTGGGATGGTCTCGTGGGTAACTGGTCCTGAAGACAAAGGTGAGCCATCCACAGTTTCCATATTAATAGGGGCGAGTTTATTTCTTATTAGAATGTTATTACTTTGGGCAAATTCTATGTCCATGAAGTTTCCCCCGGCCCCTGAGTCCAGCATAGCAGAGCAAGGTATTTCATTGCTTTCAACGATAAGCCTTATTGGGATAACAAAATGAGTTGATACGGAATTAACTTTATTTGCTTCCTGAATCAAAGGTGAGACGGACTGAGAAATTAAGTTTATTTGTTCAGATACTGTAACATCCGTTGCTGCAATTGTTCTTTTAAATTTATTGGGACAATTAACTGCATAATGTCCAGAGTCTCCACAATACAGACATAAGTTCTCTGAACGTCGTCTATCTTTCTCCTGAGTAGTAATAGACCTTTTAATAGCATCCACCTGCATAGGTTCAGGAGCGTCAGAATCAGGAAAAACTCTTGGACCCTTAGGCGAATACTGAGTAGTAGAAAAACGCATGCCACCATTACTGCCTAAGATTCCCAGTCTCTCCTTTCTCCTTTCAGTAAGTCTCTGATCAATTCGAATACATAATTTAATGAAAGCCTCGAGGTCGTCAGGACTTTCTACTCTGGCAAGCTCATCTTTTACTTGTTCCGAGAGTCCTTGACGGAACTGACTCTTTTGTGCTGCTGGATTCCAATTGGTATCTGAGATCCAGCGTCGAAATTCAGTTGTGTACTCTGCAACAGAGCGTCTACCCTGCCGTAAATTGTGCAATTTAGCCTCAGCAGTAGCGCAGCGGTTAGGATCATCAAAAACTTGGTTCATCGCAGTCACAAAAGAATTGAAATCATCCAGGACGACATCATCTTTCTCCACATAAGGGGAGGCCCAGGCTAAAGCTTCCTCAGTCAGGAGGTTGATAATAAACAGCACCTTTTTCCTTTCAGAAGTAAATGCAGCAGGTTGCATCTGAAAGTATATACGACATTGATTAAGGAACCCTCTATAATTGCGGCGGTCTCCGTTAAACTTAAGTGGTAGGGGCATTCGTGCATTAGAATCTACAGCAGCAGTATCTCGGGCACGAAAGTCACGCAATTGTTTATTCAGATCAAGGATTTCCTCCTGTAGCGCTTTCAGTTCAATTTGTAACTCTGAAATCTTTTCCTGGGAGTTAACAGCATACGTCTGCAACTCACCGATTTGCATTCTGAGAGGGGCTACAGCAGCTGCTACAACGGCCTCCATGTTTTGGGCCAGAATATTCTGTCACGGTCTGGGGTCAGGCTCAGAGGCCAGTAGCTATAGCAGCTGAGCAGGTCACCCTGGCTGATGACACGGGGTCACCTGAGGTGCGGAATCTAAGCGCTAACCGGTATTCACCAGAGCTCCTGAAGGTGGAGATGGATTTTGCTGCGTGTTAGCGCCAGGTCGCGGTCCTCAGGATTGCCCCACCAGGAGGTGAGAAAGCCGGGGTACAATAGCAGATAAGCAGGTAAGGATCAAACAGAAGCGTGGTCGGTAAACAAGCCAAAAGGTCGGTAATGAGTATTTGTAGATTGGGATCAGGCAGAAGCGTAGTCGATAACAAGCCAAGGGTCGATAACGAGTATTTGTAGGTTGGGATCAGGCAGAAGCGTAGTCGATAACAAGCCAAGGGTCGATAACGAGCAGTAGCAAATATGGACGGCAGCAGAGAAGACAGGAGCGAGATACAGGCTGGAGATAGCACAATATTCTGGCAAGGAGGAAGTGCAGAGACATGGCTTATATCAGGAAGTTGGTGGGAGGAGCAAGGGGTTCAAGGTTCAAGACAATCAAGACACAAGGCAGGAATGTTCAATGGATCAGATGGGTTTGTCCAGCAGATCAGACAGGGAGCTATCCAGCATCCCAGATAGCTCAGTGAGAAGGTTCACTGCCAGACACAGCTGAGGTCCCAGGTTCGAATCCAGGTCCTGACAATATGTTTCCTTAATTAAAATTTCCCTTACAGTAGGTGACCGCGATATTGTGTCAATCTCGCTTCCTTTCTCGGCGAGATTAACCACCTACAAACCCCGTCGGGGGAGCCAGCGCCGAGCCGGCTCGCCGCAATGGGAAAAAGCCGTCATAGAAGCGACGGGAATCCGACTTGGATTCCTGCCAATTCTAGCAGCGGCATTGGGTATGAATCGTGAGGGGAAACTCCATGCCAAATTTTAAATAAAAAAACAGTATGGGTTCCCCCCCAGGGGCATACCAGGCCCTTAGGTCTGGTATGGATTGTAAGGAGAACCCCTACGCCGAAAAAACGGCGTGGGGGTTCCCCCACAATCCATACCAGACGCGTATCCAAGCACGCATCCCGGCTGGTCAGGAAAGGAGTGGGGATGAGCAAGCGCCCCCCCTCCTGAGCCGTACCAGGCTGCATGCTCTCAACATGGGGGGGTTGGGTGCTCTGGGGCAGGGGAGCGCCCTGCGGCCCCCCCACCCCAAAGCACTCTGTCCCCATGTTGATAAGGACAGGGCCTCTTCCTGACAACCCTGGCCATTGGTTGTCGGGGTCTGCGGGCAGGGGGCTTATCGGAATCTTCTTTTCTTCCGATGTTGACGCGGCGCTTCCTCCCGCTGTAATGCCGGGTACGCGGCTCGCAACGATTTATATAGGCCTCTTATGACATCACAGTCCCATCATGCTCTGGGACCCACGGAGCATGATGGGACCGTGACGTCATAAGAGGCCTATATAAATTGGTGCGAGCCACGTACCCGGCATTACAGCAGGAGGAAGTGACGTGTCAACATCGGAAGAAAAGAAGAAGGCAGAAGACGGCAAAGAAAAGTGGGCTGCGCCGCCACTAGTAATAGAGCTAAAAAGAAGATAGCGGCGGCCAGCCCCGAAGAAGGCACCGGAGAGCGAGCGGGAGAAGAACCGGGGAGCTCCGAGGTGACAGCAGAGAGCGAAGAAGATGTAAGAAGACCCCCCGGAGAGTAGAGAAGACCCCCCCGGAGAGCAGAGAAGACCCCCGGAGCTGACTAATAAATTATTTTAAAACCCTGCGTTGTGTGTTTACTTTCTTTGACACATTTCCTCCAGGTGAATGGGTAGGGGTACGATGTACCCCAAATTCATTCACCTAGGGTGGGGGGCCGGTATCTGGGGGCCCCCTTATTAAGGGGGCTCCCAGATTCCGATAAGCCCCCTGCCCGCAGACCCCGACAACCAACGGCCAGGGTTGTCGAGAAGAGGCCCTGTCCTTATCAACATGGGGACAGGGTGCTTTGGGGTGGGGGGGGCAGGGCGCCACCCCTGCCCCAGAGCACCCAACCCCCCCATGTTGAGGGCATGCGGCCTGGTACGGCTCAGGAGGGGGGGGGGCGCTTGATCGTCCCCACTCCTTTCCTAACTGGCCGGGCGGCGTGCTTGGATACGGGTCTGGTATGGATTGTGAGGGAACCCCCACGCCGTTTTTTCGGCGTAGGGGTTCTCCTTACAATCCATACCAGACCTAAGGGCCTGGTATGCCCCTGGGGGGAACCCATGCCAGTTTTTAATTTAAAATTTGGCGTGGAGTTTCTCCTCATGATTCATACCAAACGCTGTGGCTAGAATTGGCGGGAATCCAAGTGGGATCCCCGTCACTTCTATGACGCACTCGCTGGAATATGCTTTTCTTATTCCAGCAAGTGCGAGATGTCAGCACCATGTCGCCAAGAATCAGCGCAATGCCGTCGTGCTGGAAACACATTCTCGGTGACAGGTACTGTACTTGTATTTTCAATTCTGCTACAGTAGGTGGATGTGGTGATAACCACTTTTGTGCAATGAGCTTACGAGCCTGGACTAGACAATATATTCCATCGGGTTTCTTGATTCATCCAGTATACCCAGAAGACAGCCCCCAGGCTCAATAAGCATCCTACTCTCAAATACATTATTAATCATAGATACCACCCCAGACAAATGGCGATGGAGTTTAGGGCATCTCCATAGCATGTGTATTAAATTAGCTACTCTCCCTTTACATCTAGGACATTGGTCTGTGTCTCTGCTTTTTAATTTGAATAATTTCTCTGGTGTATAATGTGCCCGGTGTAGGATAAATAATTATGTTCAATTTTGTGTTGGAGATAGAGAGGCCTGAGGTATTACCGATAATGCCTGTGCCCACTGTTTATCTGAAATTTGCCCTATATCGCCAGACCAGGCTGCTCCTGCTGGTATATCCACAGTTTATTTTAATTTTTTTAATATTATATCATATAATTGTGATATCAGACCCTTTTTTCCCAATATTATCCAACAAGGCTACTACCACTGACTTATTAAACTTTGATTCCTGCCAACAACCCTGTGTTTTTAATGCATGCCTGAGCTATAAAAATTGAAAAAAAAAATATTTGGAATATTATATTATTTTCTAAATTCACTAAAGGTTTTCATCACGTCTTCCTGAAATAGCTGTGGCATATACCTTAGTCCCTTCTGCCTCCAAATGTCAAAGCCTTCAAATTTCATCAGTTCCACATAACTAATATTATTCCAAATTGGAATATATGACGTACAGTATATCCCTTTATTTCAGCAATTTTCCAAATTTCCTGCCATACCTTGTTAAATAATTTACCCGTATGGAATCCTTTATCGCACAATTGATTTCTCTACTCTAATAAAGGAACCAATGGATATACTTCATAAACTGATACTAGCAGGCTCTGTATAGGATCAGATTCTGATACTGTTGTCCATCCACTGAAATGTTGTAATTGTGAAACCTAAAAAAAATTTTTTGGGATGGGGGATCGCGAGACCACCCTTTTCTTTGGATAACATTAATGTTGTTGACTTTATACGTGGTTGTTTTTTCTTCCAAATCAACTCTCTAAAGAGAGATTCTATTTTTCTAAACCAGAATGCTGTGATCCATATGGGTGAGTTATTAAACATGTAAAGTAATTGTGGAGCCCAAATCATTTTGATAAGATTTGCTCTTCCTATCACAGTCAGAGGTAGCTTACACCAACTTCGGCATTTGTCTTTAACTTTTACTTATAGAGGTTTGAAACCTCTATAAGTAAAAGTTATTCCTGGTCGTCCTACGGCGGCACACAATGGGTTAAGCTTTCTTCTAACCCCTAAAGGAAGAAAGAACTAAACTAGCAGTGAGACAAGTTAAATCAATTAATTAACTGCAGTGAGTCCACCTGTCCTGAGCCTATAAACCGCCCCCAAGAACACAGACACACGTATTTTTTTCTTTCTTCCTACCTTGAAGAGATGAAGAAGTCGTGAGGCAAGTGCTCACCCCCGGTGCTTCTGGGTTCTTGAGCTATGGGGCGGCCGTATACCGGGTGCTACCTCCGGTCCCTCAGCCTGCACCCCGTCATCCCCTGGTCCGGCAGCAGTGGAATTGATCCCGGTGAAGCCGCCATGCATCCCCGTTCTGCGACGGCTACATGGGTACCGGGGATGTTTGCGCTCCATAGGCCGGAAGTGGCCGCAGCGGACCGCGCACACCGATGACGCACTTCCGGGAGTTCCGGAGTTCGCGTCCAGGACCGGAGGGACGAATGTAAGCGCCAGTGCGGCGGTATTATATATCATTATTCCCGATTTTTTGTGACTAAATGTGCACTGTTTTTGTACTATATTTGGGCAGCCAGGTCTGTGGGTTGGGAAACTCTGCAGCGTCACTTCCGGTCGGGGTCCCCTCACTATTTCTGACTGGCGAGGTCTGCAATGGCTGCACTCAGCCTAGGCAGCAGATTCCTCGGCCGGTCAGAGGTGGGAGCATATTCTTATATTGCCCTTTTTGGTATTAAAATGTGGAAGTCATTTACTTTAAAGGGGGGACTTTCTCTCTGTCTCATTTTTTTCTTTTCCCAGATGGCATCCTCTGGAAAAGTCAGGAGAAAGTCCAAACATACCTTGTGCAACAAATGTGACCAGCCCATGCCAGAATCATATACAGATAACACCTGTGTATCTTGTTTAAATCAACCTGATGGTGCCAATTCATTTCTAGCATGGTTTAAAGGGGAAATGTCCAATACATTTAAAGAAATTAAGGACTCTCTGGTGCCCAAGAAAAGGAAAAGAAGTTCCAGAGATATTTCCCCCGCTGCATCTATCTCCTCCTCAGGGGAATGTACCACTTCCTCTTCGTATCAGGAAATTCTGTTTGAGGATCTGGATGACGATTTGTATCTGTTACATAAGGATAAGGTTCCTAAGTTACTGTCGGCAGTAAAGGACACTATAGAATCCTCCAAAGACGTATCGGCCAGGCCGAAGAAGGATCAACTAGATTATTTTCCTTTTCACCCCATTCTTAGTGATTGGTTTAAAAAGGACTGGCCCAACGCTGACAGGAAAACTGATGCGGGGGCCCGCTTTAAATCTTCTTACAGGTTGGATCCTAAAGTTTCATCCGAATGGGAAAACCCACCCAAGCTCGATCTGGCGGCTGCCCGGATGGTTAGGAAGTCTCTGTTTCCCTCAGATGAATCCTCCAAATTATCTGACCCTTTAGAACGCAAGGCAGATAGCTTAGCCAAAAAAAAGTTACCTAGCCGCAGCCTCCACCTCAAAAATTGCAGCTTCCTCAATTCCAGTAGCGAGAGCTCTAAGGGTCTGGCTGAGCCAATTGTCTCTAGATATAGAAGAAGGGGTGCCTAGAGACTCTTTATTGAAAGATATTAACATAATGAAGTCTGCTGCAGAATTCTTATGTGATGCCCCTGTGGACGTTCTAAAGTTTTCATCCAGATCCCTCGCTTTATCCAACGCGACCAGGAGGGCGCTTTGGATAAAGCAATGGACGGGTGACTTATCATCAAAGTTCAGTTTTGTTAACATGCCTTTCCATCCTTCATCCATGTTTGGTCCTCATTTGAAAGATATCCTCAAATCTTACAACGAGGAGAAAGATGCTACCTTTCCTGTGGAGAGGAAGAGGCCTAGTAAGCCGTTTTATGGAAGATCCAGATACTCCCCGAAAAGGAATTATTCCTTTCAGGGCAGAAGACTTTTCTATAAGAAGAAGCAGGATTCAGCGACAGCCAAAAAGCAGCCCTTCAACAAGCCCAAGGAAGCTTGACGCCATCAGCGCCTCTCCTCCAGTGGGAGGCAGGCTGAGGTTTTTTTCTCAGATCTGGCAAAAGACATCATCAGACTCCTGGGTAACAGACATCATTGCCAGAGGGTACGCTCTAGAGCTGGATTCTTTTCCTCCACCGAAGTTCATGCTCAACAAACCCTCCAACCCAGTAGTCCTAGAATTAGTGAAAGAGTTCATAAAAAAGCACGCTCTAGAAAAAGTTCCGGATCAAGAGAAATTTCAAGGTCTCTACTCCCCGATATTTCCAGTACCAAAGGCCTCCGGAGGATGGAGGCTAGTAATAGATCTCTCTTTCCTGAACCGTTTTTTTGTGAAACGCAAGTTCAGAATGGAGTCAATTCGGTCTGCCATTGCGAACATAGAAGAGGGAGACTTCCTAGCGTCAGTCGACCTTCAGGACGCATACTTGCACATCCCTATCCTAAGATCTCACAGGAAGTATCTACGGTTTGCTCTGCTATTCAACCACCAGATTCTCCATTATCAGTTCACTTGCCTACCATTTGGCATCACCTCGGCACCTCGAGTTTTTACAAAGGTGGTGGTGGTCCTGACGGCGGCCCTTCGCCTACAGGGGATATGTGTAACACCCTATCTAGACGATTGGCTAGTCAGGGCCCCCTCAGAAGCTATGTTGAGACATCATCTTCTCAAGACCCTTCAAATGCTGGACTCCCACGGTTTTATTGTGAACGTAAAGAAGTCTTCTCTGATTCCGGCTCAGATCATTCCCTACCTTGGGTTCACAATAAACACACTTCAGATGAAGCTGTTCCTTTCTCATCAGAGAACTTCCAATGTCCAACAAGCGATACAGGATCTCCTAGAAATCAAACACTGCTCAGTAAGGAGAGCGATGAGGGTTTTGGGTATGATGACTTCATCCCTGGAGGCTGTTCCATGGGCCAAGGCCCATTTCAGAATGCTTCAGAACTGCATTCTGTCCCAATGGGACAGGAACCGAGAATCCTTGGAAAGGACTATCAATATTTTTCCTGTAGTGAGGAAGGATCTCATTTGGTGGATACACCCTCAACGCTTCCTGTGGGGCAGGTCCCTCAGGGCTCAGATTCAGACGGTCCTCACCACGGATGCCTCAGGCTCAGCCTGGGGTGCCCATGTGGGGGACCGTTGGGTACAAGAAGCCTGGTCTCAGAAAGAGCTTCAGATGTCTTCGAACTTGAAAGAGCTTACGGCAATCAGGAAGGCACTCATCCATTTCAGACCCGAGGTTCTCCACAAGGCGGTTCAAGTTCAGTCAGACAACTTAGCCACAGTTTTCTACCTGAACAAACAAGGAGGAACACGGAGCCCCTCTATGCAGGAGGAGTGTGCCCGCATCATGCTCTGGGCGGAGGAGAACCTTCTTTCCCTGACGGCCACACACATCAGAGGTGTGGACAATGTAAGAGCGGATTGGCTCAGCAGAAACTCGATCTTGCCGGGGGAGTGGGAGCTGAACCCTCTGGTTTTCAGGAAGATCACCTCCAAGTGGGGCTTGCCCGAATTGGATGCTATGGCGAACTCCCAGAACAAGAAGCTTCCCCAGTTCTGCTCCCTTTCCAGTATGGGGGACCCGCTAGCGATAGATGCTCTATCGATAAGCTGGAAGAATCTTTTCGTTTACATCTTTCCCCCGATTCCATTGATCCCGAAGGTGTTGCAGAAGATTCGGAACGAGAAAGTGAGGGCAGTAGTAATCCTACCATTCTGGCCCAGGAGGGCATTGTTTCCACTAGCCTTGAATATGGCAAGGAACCAGGTCTGGAAATTACCCATCCAGAAGGACCTTCTTCTCCAATCAGGGGTGCTCCATCCGGACCTCGAGAAACTCCAGCTTACGGCATGGAATTTGAACTCAGATCCTTGACGGCTCAAGGCCTATCGCAGGAGGTTATAGCTACCCTCCTAGCTTCTAGGAAGCCCGCTACCTTGAAAGTCTACAGTAGAGTGTGGTCCCTCTACTCGGCATGGTGCGCCAGGACTTCATCTTCTCCTGAGCAAGTAGCATCTCTCTTACAGTTTTTACAGGAGGGCTTCCAAAAGGGTCTAAAGCCAAACACTCTGAGGGTCCAGCTGACTGCCATTAACTCCTGCCTGAATGGAATATTTTCAAAAACACCCCTTGTCAGCAGGTTTTTCAAAGCAATTAATAAAATAAGACCAGCCTTCCATAAACCGTTACCAGCCTGGAGCTTGCCCTTAGTGCTAAAGAGGTTAACATCACCTCCCTTCGAGCCTCTGGAGAGTTCATCCTTAAGGTTCCTTACTTTCAAATGTTCCTTTCTGGTAGCAATTACGTCCGCCAGAAGAATAAGTGAGCTTCAGGCCCTGTCGTCCAAGGAACCCTATCTCAGGCTGCTTTCGGATGCAGTAATTCTAAGAACTATACCGGGTTTCCTTCCCAAGGTTTCCACCTCCTCGAATATCAATCAGGAAATTGTTTTGCCTGTGTTCAAAGATGGTTCTGAAAATGGCCTACACCTCTTGGATGTTAAAAGAATTATCTCGGCTTACTTGCAGAGAACCTCAGAGTTCAGACAGTCTGAGGCTCTGTTCCTGCAATTCCAAGGGCCAAACAAGGGGAAAAAAGCAAGTAAATCTTCGCTGGCGAGGTGGATAAGAGACACTATCAAACACTGTTACCTTTTAGAAGGCAAGGATTCCCCTCTTCTCCTAAGAGCTCACTCTACAAGAGCTACAGCTGCGTCCTGGGCCGAGAGGTATCATGTTCCAATGGACCAGATCTGTAAGGCGGCGACATGGGCTTCACCGAACACCTTCATAAAGCACTACAGAATCGATGTAGTATCGTCCGAGGAATCAGCCTTTGGCTCGAGAGTGCTTCAGGGTGCCTTAAACCATTGATCTCCCCCCCTTTTCTTTTTTGCACTGCTTTGCAAATCCCATTGTGTGCCGCCGTAGGACGACCAGGAATAGGAAAATTTATTCTTACCTGAAATTTTCTTTTCCTGTAGTCCGTAGGCGGCACAGGTTTTCCCTCCCATTAAAATTACTCTATTGCTGCATAAAATACGTGTGTCTGTGTTCTTGGGGGCGGTTTATAGGCTCAGGACAGGTGGACTCACTGCAGTTAATTAATTGATTTAACTTGTCTCACTGCTAGTTTAGTTCTTTCTTCCTTTAGGGGTTAGAAGAAAGCTTAACCCATTGTGTGCCGCCTACGGACTACAGGAAAAGAAAATTTCAGGTAAGAATAAATTTTCCTAATATAGTCTTTTAAATCCCGAGAGGTCTCTATCCCCAAATTTTTCACTGTATTCTTAATTTGAATTTTAGAGGCTTGATTTAATAATGGTGGGCCAGATTCATGTAGATTTACGGCGGCGTAACGTATCCCGTTTACGTTACGCCGCCGCAAGTTTTCGGCGTAAGTGCTTTATTCACAAAGCACTTGCTTGTAAACTTGCGGCGGCGTAGCGTAAAGCCATCCGGCGCAAGCCAGCCAAATTCAAATGGGGCGTGTGCCATTTAAATTAGGCGCGTTCCTGCGCCAAGTGTTCTGCGCATGCTCCGTTTGGAAATTTTCCGCCGTGCTTTGCGCGAAATTATGGCTCCCCGATGTGTTTTTTGAACGGCGACGTGCGTAACGTACTTTCGTATTCCCGGACATCTTACGCAAAAAAATACAAATTTAAAATTCGACGCGGGAACGACGGCCATACTTTAACATGGATGGTGTAATTTTACACCATCTAAATAGCACTCTTAACTTTACGACGGGAAAAACCGACGTAAGAGAATGCAGCGTACGCGCGTACGTGCGTACCTTGGATCGCCGTAAACAGCTAATTTGCATACCCGACACTGGAAAACTACGCAAACTACACCCAGCGGCTGCCGGAAAATTACGCCTACGATCCGTAGGCGTACGAAGCCGTACGCCTGTCGGATCTATGCCAAAAGCCATTGTATCTTGGTTTGAGGATTCCAAATCAAGATACGACGCGGCAAATTTGAAAATACGCCGGCGTATCAGTAGATACTCCGGCGTATTTCTGCTGTGAATCTGGCCCGGTGTTTTTAACTCATCTAGTGGTAATAATATGGATTTATCCAAATTAATCTGGAAACCCGAAAATAGCCCAAATATGGAGATAAGGAGCATAATTAATGAATTTAAGGTATCCCCCAGGAAAATAAGAGCGTTATCTGCATAAAGGGACACTTTATCCTATCTTCCTGTTCGACAAAACCTGAGTATTTTTGTTGATTGTCTAATGTCAAGGGCAAGAGGCTTGCGTTAGGATCCCTATATAATATTTTAACCCATTTTAAAAATCCCGATCCTATTCTAAAAGCTTCCAATACGTAAGTATTCCCACTCCACCATATTGAATGGTTTTTGAGCGTCTAAGCATAGTATTGCTCTAGATCCCACATTTTCCATAGGTAATTGTAAATTCAAAAATGACCTACGAATGTTTGTTGCGGCTGCTCTCTTTGAAATAAAACCTGTTTGATCCTCATGTAATTAATGTAATTTGATAACCTGTTTGCAAGAACCCTGGCCAAAATCTTAACATCTGAAGTGAGGAGGGATATAGGGTGATAAGACTCAGGCAACATTGGGTCCTTACCCTGTTTTGGAATCACTATTACTATCCTTCCCTGCACCGTTTCTGGGAGTTTTTGTTTTTCATATGCATCATTTAGTACCACTAAAAGTACTGGTAGTAAAATCTTATCAAATTTTTTATATATCTTATTATTATGAGTTTGTGTAACTGCTTGACTTAATTCTTCCAGGGATGGGACTATCAAGAGCTTCTCTATCCGCCGGTTTAAGTTTTGGGAGATCCAATTTATCCAAAAATTGTTTAGCTTGGTTCATTGACTTTGACACCCTTGACTCATAAAGTGAGGTGTAGAAGTCAACGAATATCTTCTGAATGTTACCTGTATCATACTTCACCTCTCCTTCAGGGTCTTTAACTGCTGTAATGGTTATCAGACCCTCTTGTGCCTGAGCTATAACTGCTAGCATACGTCCCACCTGTTCCCCCATCTCATAACCTGTTCCCACATCTCATAATGTTTTTGTTTTTGAAAAAAAATACTATTTTCTGCTTTAGTTAAGGCTAAAGTTTTATAAATTTCCTAAGCCTCCTGCCATGCTGAATGCTTTTCTTCTTTGGGATCCATAATATAATCCTGCTCTGTTTGAGTCACCCTTTTCATTACTTATTCCTCTTGCCTCCTAGACAAAATCTCTTAATTTTTATAACATTTTTTAATAATCATTATACCACGCATACAGTACAGACCAAAAGTTTGGACACACCTTTTCATTCAAAGAGTTTTCTTTATTTTCATGACTATGAAAATTGTAGATTCACACTGAAGGCATCAAAACTATGAATTAACACATGTGGAATTATACATGACAAAAAAGTGTGAAACAACTAAAAATATATTTCATATTCTAGGTTCTTCAAAGTAGCCACTTTTTGCAGCAGACACATCTCTAGAACTGTTAAGAGGAGACTGTGTGAATCAGGCCTTCATGGTAGTATATCTGCTAGGAAACCACTGCTAAAGAAAGGCAACAAGCAGAAGAGACTTGTTTTGGGCTAAAGAACACAATGAATGGACATTAGACCAGTGGAAATCTGTGCTTTGGTCGGATGAGTCCAAACTTCAGATCTTTGGTTCCAACCCCCGTGTCTTTGTGCGACACAGAAAAGGTGAACGGATGGACTCTACATGCCTGGTTCCCACCATGAAGCATGGAGGAGGAGGTGTGATGGTGTGGGGGTGCTTTGCTGGTGACACTGTTGGGGATTTATTCAAAATTGAAGGCATACTGAACCAGCATGGCTACCACAGCATCTTGCAGCAGCATGCTATTCCATCCGGTTTGCGTTTAATTTGACCATCATTTATTTTTTAACAGGACAATGACCCCAAACACACCTCCAGGCTGTGTAAGGGCTATTTGACCAAGAAGGAGAGTGATGGGGTGTTGCGCCAGGTGACTACCTCTTGAAGCTCATCAAGAGAATGCCAAGAGTGTGCAAAGCAGTAATCAAAGCAAAAGGTCGCTACTTTGAAGAACCTAGAATATGAAATATATTTTCAGTTGTTTCACACTTTTTTGTTATGTATAATTTCCACATGTGTTAATTCATAGTTTTGATGCCTTCAGTGTGAATCTACAATTTTCATAGTCATGAAAACAAAGAAAACTCTTTGAATGAGAAGGTGTGTCCAAACTTTTGGTATGTACTGTATATGCCTTCATAGTATCCCAGACTACTGAAAAAGATGTCAATTTTTTTATTTTCCTTCAAAAATTCAATCAGCTGTAGCTCTATCTTATCTTCCTCCATCAGTAACAATAGCAATTGTGGATTGATTTTCCAAAGAGGAGAGGATGTCTGTCCCTCAGGCTGTATATTCAATATTAGTGGGGAGTGGTCTGAGAAGCCCCTAGGGCCATATTGGATTGACTCTACAAAAAGCCAACAAAATATCATTCCCCAGGGCCAAATCTATTCTTGACAGAGATCCATATGTGCTCGAGCAACAAGAGTATTCTCTCCTTGTTGGATATTAAATTTTCCACATGTCTATTAGCCCCATCTCTTGTAGTTGTCTAGAAAACCTAGTTCTCTTCATCTTTTGTTTTCCTTTTGTAGTGCTATATCTATCTTCCCCCTCATTCGTTATATTATTAAAGTCTCCCATTTCTAGGGTTGACAAGTGCGGCCACTGTGCCATTTTTCCAAAGAACCTTTTCAGCACTTCATTGCTGTATGGGGGGGGGATATAGACATTCACCAATAAAAAGTTTTTGTCATTTAGTAAGCACTGTAAAAAAAGACAGAGCGAGAGCATGGGGCTAAACAAACAAAA
The DNA here is from genome assembly GCF_905171775.1 of Rana temporaria. Taxonomy (NCBI): domain Eukaryota; kingdom Metazoa; phylum Chordata; class Amphibia; order Anura; family Ranidae; genus Rana; species Rana temporaria. The sequence continues at coordinate 229,448,410 of NC_053493.1, forward strand.
AAAAAAAAAAAAAAAAAACCTCCTCCCCCCAAACCCTATCCTCCCCCTCTTGTGAGCCCAAACATTCCTGGGGATACCCACCAACCACCCAGGTTGGTAGTAACCCTGACTCCGACCAACAGTCCTCTCGGGACTCATACAAGGGGACTGTCTAGTGGCCATACATGGTTACAAGTGTTATGCGTGTGCCAAAAAAAAATGGGGAGAAAGGAAGAATGAAAAATAGTCCACCATTCATTATTCTAATATGAGTTTCCGGAGGTAAAAAGGATAAGAAAAAAGGAGGAGAGAAAGAAAAGAAGAAGAAGGAGAAGAAAAAAAATATATAATTTAACTTTTCTCTGCTTTTTTTCTTCTCACTTCTATAAGTTAATTAACATTCAGGAAGTCTTGGTATTCTCCTTTATGTATCTTTCATCCAACCAGATGTTAACCGATTCCGGATTTTCAAAGAAAAATACATTTTATCCATCCTAAATTCTCAACTTAGCTGGAAATAGCATTGAATATGTTATCTGTTTTAATTGCAAACTGCACTTAATCTCTTTAAATTTTGCTAGTCTCTTCTGTACTTCCATCGAAAAATCTGTGAAGAAGGAGATTTTATTACTGTTGTACTCAATATTTCCTCTTTGACGTGTTTTAGGAAGAATTAAATCTCTTTCTTTATAATTTATCAACTTAATAATCACTGTCCTAGGATTACTTGAAGAGAGATTTGGACAGCTAGGAATATGATGAGCCCTTTTAATTGTATACAGTTTTGAAAAGCCCTCCATTCCCAGTGTATTCATTATAATGTGTAATATATTTAACATAAATGGGTGCTATTGGTGGGCTATAGCCCAATTAAACAAAGTGCATTCTGCTAAATACAAGTATATGAGTGTATAATTAAAAATGTGCAACATACAGAATTATGATAGCTCACTTATTCAATAATAATGTGCAATGTGCCATAAATATTTAAAAGTTCATCAACAGTAAATTGTCATTGAATATCATCAAATAGTGAATTTATATAAAAAAAACATAGTGGGTCAATAAAGAGTCCTTTAGTGTAACTTTGATACAACAATTCAGCAATCAAGGAGTGCAGCAAATTCCAGACTTTTAGGTAGATTCAGAGAGATAGGAATATCTTTAGGGCGGCGTAGCCTAGCCTGTTTAGGCTACACCGCCGTAAATTAACTAGGCTAGTAGTGATTTTCAATCTACTTACCTGCTAATCTACGGCGGCGTAGCCTCAAACGAGTGGGCGTAAGGGCGCCTAATTCAAATGACTTGGAGGGGGGCGTGTATCATGGTAATGAGGCTTGATCTCACGTTTTTGACGTTTTTTTACACTGCGCATGCGCCGGCCGACTACATTTCCCAATGCGCATTGCGGCTAAGTACGCCGTACGGGCCTATTGATTTTGACGTGGACGTAAACGACGTAAATCCCGATTTGCGGACGACTTACGCAAACAACGTAAAAATTTCGAATTTCGCGGCGGGAACGGCGGCCATACTTAACATTACTATTCCACTAGAGCATAGCTCTAACTTTAGGTGGCCTATCTCTTATGGAAACGATGTAATTCGACTGCGTCGGCCTGGTGTTCGTTCGTGAATCAGGGTATCCCCTCATTTGCATAATCTACGCCGGCCGCAATGGAAGCGCCATCTAGCGGGCATCAACAACATTGCAATCTAAGATAGGACGGCGCAAGCCGTCGTATCTTAGATATGTTTAAGTGTATCTCTGTTAGAGAATACACTTAAACATAGGTCGGTGCAGATTCAGAGTTAGGTCAGCTTATCTGTAGATAAGCCGGCCTAACTCTTTCTGAATCTACCTATTTGTTCCTTGCATGGTCTTACAGACAGGCTGTGCAAGCACCCTTGTGTTATACTCTCAGTAAGGAAAATTGACAGTACACCTGGAGCTGCACAAAAACTTCTATATTCGCGTTGCTTAAAAAAAGAATGGTTGGGAACTACGCTATTGTGTAAGAGTGGTTCATACCTCTTTTACTCTTGTAGAATTCAGTCAGGTCTCTTAATAAATTAGGGCTGGATAAGTCATTAGCTTGCCTACATTTCCCTTTTTAAATCAGCCACCATTATTGTAGCCACAAGTGCTAAATCTACTGCTGTTGTGACAGACTACTAATCTATCCACGGTCATGTATACATTTTCTTTTTCTCTCTCTTAAAGGTTCATATGCTATTGCTCCTTGAACATTGTTGTTCTTGTGTAAATATAATTGGCATGTCAACATGAAACTGACCACAGCAGCAGCAAAGACTTCCATTAGTAATGCTCCATTATTGTAACCAGCACCTTTTATGTGAAGAAAATAAAACTGATTTAATAACATTTCTTTTATTTAAATTTTAATTGAGAATAAAACAATTATATAATAGTAATAGTAGTAGAAATAATAATAATAATAATAATAATAATAATAATAATAATAATAATAATAATAGTTATTATTATTATGGATTTATATAGCACCAACAGTTTGTGTAACACATGCTAGAATTAATGTAATAATATTAATAATAACAATACAGTCAGCACATTATAGTATGTTTGAATGCAATTTTTTTATACTTAATTTTCTATCACCTGATGGAGATATATGCTGTTGTTTAATAACAATGCAAAATATGCTTAAAATTTTTGTTATGTTTGCATTTTGTAGCATTTACGATTTGAACATGTTGACATTATCTTTAATCAATATTGTTATAATATTGTAATTTAATTTAATTTAATTTTTTTTAAGTAAAGTACCCAACATAAATGTATTGATATAGTAAAACAAATGTTTGTTACCAGATTGTATACTAAACTACTTTAATGTTTCTAGAATAGAAATGTTAACTAAAAACTATAGCTATTTAAAAATGGTTTTCTTTTTGATCTATTGTGTTGACTCCCCGTGGTCTTTTCTCTGTACTAGACACAGCAAGGGGACATAAAATACACGCTGATGTGGTGTGAAACAAATTATTTCACCAGTTCAGAAAGGCAAGGTATTGTGAAGATAAATAACAAGGGAAGCACTCAACCACGTAATACAGACTTTGCTGTCTTTCATCATATGCCCTTTTTATAATATATTGTTTGTGTGCTGTATATCTAAAATATAGGTCAGTTAGTCAAATAATTCTGTTTGTATCATTTATTTTATAGAACATATTGATATGACATGATGATAAGATTAAGATCTACACATTTTCTTAACTGTTAATTACTACAATATAGTATTAAAAAAAAGGAATAAATAAGGTCTAAGTAATATACATACCTAAAATTAGGCTAGCTTTTCCTGTTCTCCATTCCTCGCCTTTCATAGAAAACCCTTTGAGCCAAATATTGATTTTAAGGGAGTACTTCACACAAAAAAAGTGTGAAACCCCCCAAAAAAATCATACCAGACCCTTAATTTGAACATGCAGCCTGACTGGTGTGAGCATGCAACCCCCCCAGATCATACCAGACCAAACATGAGGGGAATGTCTTTCGAGGAGGTACCCCTGTCAGGAAGGGCATGCCAACATGCAAGATGGCAGCCGTAGAAGACGGCCTATAACTTCAGCTCCTGCCAGAACGCCGCTGGTGCGCATGCGTGTGCACGTGCGCGCGCCACGCACCCGTGACAGTCTTGGCGCCAGACAGGCTATTTAAACTGGGTCAGTACCCAGACTCAGGAGCTGTCTGTTCTACAGCGTTTGTGTGCTCTGTTCCCCAGTATCTGATTCCTGTTCCTGTTATCTGACCCGGCTTGTCCTTGATGCTCCTGCTTTCTGCCTACACCTGACCTGGCCTGTTTGACTTTGCATCTGCCTGCTCCTTCTGCTACCTTGCTGCCAGCCCAACACCGACCCAGCCTGTATCTTGACTCCGCTCCAGCCTACCCTTCTGTTCCTGACTTGTCCGCCAATGAATGACCCGGCCCGCCTGCACCTGCTACCTCTCCAGCTCTTCTGAGTCCTAGTGAGCATCCACCCCACCTGCAGCTACATCTGCTCTCCTGTGTGTGGTGTTCCTGTATCAAGCCAGTTCCTGCAATCTGCTGACAGCTGCTCCTGGTCTTCTCCTGTACCGGTGTTCCTCCGCAGTCTCTTCAGGGATTCCAGTCCAGCGACATTATCAGCGATCCTGCCAGGCACTCGTGCGACTCTGTACTCTTACACCTCCTGTCTTCTCTACCAGGGCCCTGGAGTCAGAGCTGTAAGAGAGGCCGTCCTCTGCATATCAGGCTCTACTGCCAGGTACATGACAACCCCCCTAGCAAAGCAACTTGCCCCCATGTAATGAATACAAGAACCTCATGACCACACACATGGCCAGAGGTTGTGGGGGTCTGCAGATGGGGGGTAATCAGAATATGAAAGCCCCTTTAATAATAAGAGCCCCAAGATACCACCCCCCACATGAATGAAAATTAGGTACCCCTTCACACAAAAAAGTCCCCCATTCTAATACTATCACCATGATGCCTGCCACCTGCTGACTTGCCAAAAAAAACAATGATTCATGGCAGACAGTCAATCATGATGGTACTCATAGCTGAATAACCCCAGAGCTGCCATCGGCCATATAAAGCAAAGGCTAAGAATAATGATAACATCATTGATCAAATATGGCCGCGTGGCCATATGTAGGTAATGATGTAATGCTCCATTCCCTGCCAATTTGCTTACCAGGCTTGCGATTCTGGCCATATAAGTGAATGGGCTGGGTGACATTGGTGGTTGGTAAAGGAGCAATGGGTGCAAGCACCAGCTCCTTCCAAAGAAACCATTGACAGCTGGAAGCTGTCATGTTTTTACACGCTAAATGCCCAAAACCAACACTGAACTCATCCCTTGTAGTGGTAAATGTATATTTGTCTATATCACCAAGTGTTGTGAGGGTTGTGCCCCAGGGCTCTGTCTTAGGACCAATTCACAGGGCCCCCAAACATTATATATTTTTTTAGAAGACACCCTAGGGAATAAAGTGGCGGTCATTGCAACTTTTTATCTCGCACGGTATGTGCGCAATCATTTTTCAAACGTCATTTTAAAAAAAACGGTTTCATGAATCAAAGAGTAACAAAACAGTAAAGTTAGCCCAATTTTTTTGTATAATGTGAAAGATGATGTTACCTTGAGTAAATAGATACCCAACTTGTCGTGCTTTAAAATTGCGCACACTCATGGAATGGCGCCAAACTTTGGTACTTAAAAATCTCCATATGCTGCGCTTAATTTTTATTTTTTTACAGGTTACCAGTTTAGAGTTACAGAAGAGGTCTAGTGCTAGAATTGTTGCATGTGCTCTAATGCACGAGGCGATACCTCACATGTGTGGTTTGAGAACTGTTTACATGTGTGGGCGGGACTTACATGTGTGTTCGCTTCTGAGTGCGAGCTATGTAAACATCCCTTGTAATAGGAATTGTTAGTGACAGGTCCTCTTTATGGAAAGATGCAGGGCCAATAAGACCCCACATCTTTCCTCCAGACTGGAAAGCATGAGATCGGGAAAAAAATTCACTGATCTCATGCTTTCAGCCGCGATTGTGGCTTTGTTTACTTCCGGGTACACCGGGATGTGATACCATAACGTCGTGTCCGGGCCTCCCACGGTCATAGAGATTACCATCGGGACACCGGAAATCTCTATGATCCTCATCCGACGCGACCAATTCGTTCTCCGGGCCCCCGATGGCACGGGAGAGCCCGGAGAAGCACCGGATGGCGGCAGGAGGGGGGACGTCCCCTCCCGCCGATCAAGCGGTGGAACAAAAGTGACCATTTCCAACACTGTCAGGCTCTTTATTGTAGAAGAGCTATGCTATAAAATCAACCTACCTGACTGTTTACAGTCTTCTTTAGAATGTACACTGTTGGGATAAATGAAATCCTGCACATGCACAGGATTGATATCATCCCATGCTGGCTAAGGAAGATGGCCACAACTTAGCACCCAGAAAAAGCTGGGTAGAAGATGCCAGAAATAGCACCAGCAAGGAACTTTGGATTACTGAAGGAGAGATAAGTATTGAGGACTTTAGTTTTAACTTAGATAAAATATGGTCAGAATTCATCTGGGATGGGCCAATACTTGCCACATTAGTTCAACAATTTTTTATAAATAGATCTCATAAACTTTTTTTCTAGAATGTACTTTTGCAACAGAAAAACAGGGCAGTTCCTCTGAGTAATCTGACAAGTAAACATTCTCCAATTATTGTCTAAATCGACAAAATATCTGTCATTTTCATTATCTACCACATTCGTTTTTCAACTTAATGGAAATTTTCTACCAACTTGAAGTGACCCAAATTCTATTTTCATCAGTGCTATAGAACATATTAGATAAGTCCAGGTCAAATTAGAATTGAGAACTATTGGCATTAATGACAACAGGGGTCGGATTCAGATAGGTTAGCGGATCTTTAGATCCGCGTAACCTATCTGATTTAGGATCCGCCGCCGCAAGTTTTTGAGGTGAGTGCTTAATTCAGAAAGCACTTACCTCAAAACTTGCGGCGGCGTATCGTAAATCCCCCGGCGGAATTCAAATTCCGCGGCTAGGGGGGCGTGTACAATTTAAATTAGGCGTGTCCCCGCGCCGATCGAACAGTGCATGCGCCGTTCGCAAATTTTCCCAGCGTGCATTGCTCCAAATGACGTCGCAAGGACGTCATTGGTTTCGACGTTAACGTAAATTACGTCCGGCCGTATTCGCGAACGACTTACGTAAACTACGTGAAAAATTCAAAACTTGGCGTGGGAACGACGGCCATACTTAACATAGGATACGCCGCACTTACCCCTCCTATAGCAGGGGTAAATTTCCGCCAGAAAAAGCCGAACGCAAACGACGTAAAAAAAAAAGCACCGGGCGGTCGTTCGTTTCTGAATCGGTGTAAATGCTCATTTGCATATCCGACGCGTAAAGATACGGAAGCGCCACCTAGCGGCCGGCCTGGAATTGCAGTCTAAGATCCGACGGTGTAAGTCACTTACACCTGTCGGATCTTAGGCATATCTATGCATAACCTGATTCTATGAATCAGGCGCATAGATACGACGGCCGGACTCAGAGATACGACGGCGTTTCAGGAAATACGCCATCGTATCTTCTTTCTGAATCCGGCCCCAGATCTTTAGGGCATTCAGCACACAAATTAAGCAGGGCCCCATAAACTTGTGGCTCTGTGGCTAGTCATACATAATGTGGTTGGTGTGCTGGATGGTTTTTAGCTGTAAGAAATATTGATTCTGCAAGACATAATTAATTTAATTTGCATATTTACCCTCTTTACCACGTTGGATCGCTAAAGCGGAGACTTGTATTAAAATTGTAGTTCCATATGATCTCCCAGGACTCCCAATGCAGGTCCGTGTTTGTGGGGCGCCCACCTCCCACTCCAGGGCGGACTCACTCCACAGACTACCTGGCTCACAAGAGGTCACACACCTGATGGGTCTCCCGATTGCAGACAATTGGGTGGGGGGGAAGAAGGTAATGGTGGACCATAAGGCGCAGTATCTGGTAATTGTATTTTTATTTTTAATTATATGTTTTAAATATTCTCAATATATCCTAAATTATACAAAATACAAGGTAAAGGGCACCAACATTTCAGGTCATCGCCATGAGAGGTATAGGGGGGCCTTGCAGGCACTGCTAATATTTTATTGTCATTGATATGTCAGGTCATCTGCCCTAGGATATCGGGAGCGGTACGTCCATGCCCGGTCCCAGATGCTCACAGGCCCGACCAGAAACGCCCCTTATACATATATGAATATATTATAGAAATCATATCAATGCTATGTTTATATACTGCTGCTGTTAAATGAGATCATGGTTTGTATATATTAAATGGTGAAAAAAGAACCACATATTGGTGAAGTGCATTAAACACAGATATAGGAGATTAGACCGAATGTGTGTATCGTGGTGTTGCATATGGCAATACTAAAGCGTTAAGTGGTAGTAAATAAAAATGTGGTGAAAGAACATAAAAGGATATAAAAAGGTGCAGGTGAAATGAATATGGAGAAATGTGGATATAGGACACTTGGATGGGGAGGAGTCCCTATATCCAAGTGATAAAAGATGATAAAAGAGTTTAAGTAACAAGTCAATCAAGTGAATGAATGATTGTTGTATGCTGGTAAACAAATGCTATGAATGTGTAGTAAGTTTGAAATTGTACTTACATAAGTGAGCCTGATTATATAATTGCACCGAAAAGGGGCAATGTAAACATAGGCCTTTAAAAGAATAAGGGAGAGATTTTTACTACAAGATAAGTGATGGTCAAATTAATCAACCCCATGGGCTTAATATGGTGTATAGCAGCAGCCTGCAGGCTCCACACTTACCTCTCATAGAGAAATTGACCAGTGTATTCCTCTCCCCGGGAGTCAATAGACAATTCCCGGTGGTGAGTGTGCCATAAATACCTGTCTTAATCCTATAATTAGATGTGGGGACCTCCCACGTCTTTCCAGGTGTTGGGCTCCTCCCCCCGCTGTCCGCACAATGGTGTCCCATGTGTGGCCCCCTCGTCATCCCAGTGAGTGTGACCCCCGGTGCAACCGTCGCCGCCGACCTAATTCATGGCGTGGGAGGCAGCCCAGAGCGAAGGCATGGGACAGCGATGGCACATAGCACGCGTCATCTGTCCCTGCACATGCGCACAGCGCCGTCCCCCCGCCCAACGGTGAACATGGCATGGCATCAGAGGACATTTGGAAATGTCTAGGCCTAATAATTCTTCAGGGAGTGGTGGGGAAACCCCTGCAGAAGTGGTATCAGACAACCAATAAATTACTAGCCACTCGAGTACACATTTTCCCCGATAATGTACTTTGAAAATAATGAAGAATTTGATGAAACTACTCATCCAGCACCAAAACTCAAGAAGATTTAGGAGGTATATAAAATTATTCAGAAAAATCCCAACAGAGCTATGTACCAGATAGAGACATTAGTATAGACGAACGTCTAATGGCCTACAAGGGAAGACTCAGCTGGATACAATATATGACGTCAAAGAGAGCACGATTTGGCATAAAATCATTCATGCTATGTGAATCGAGCACTGGAAAGGAACCAAATTCAACCAAAGATTCAGTAATTATGGAATGGCAACATCTTCAGTTCTTACTTTGATTGAGCCATTGCTAAATCAGGGCTATTGTGTATCTACAGACAATTTTTACTCTATGGCCCAGATTCACGTAGATCGGCGCATCTTTATGCCGGCGTAGCGCATCTCAGATGCGTTACGCCAACGTAACTTAGAAAGGCAAGCTTCATATTTTCAAAGCAAAAGCGTCCAATTTTGTGCCGGCGTAATGTAAAATCGTCGGCGTAAGACGGCGTAATTGAAAGTAGGAAGGAAGTGGGCGTGATCCATTTAAATGAACCGTGACCCCATGCAAATGAAGGGCCGAAAGAACGGCACATGCGCCGTGATCGTATGTCCCACGCCCCTCTGCGCATGCTCACAACTACGCCTGGTGTAAATCCTGAGTTACGCCAGCCCACCGTTTACGCCCAGGGCATAAATACGCCCAGACATGCGCCCGTCGAGTGCAAAAGTACACCCGTTTGGTTTGGTGTAGGTGCTTTTGCGCTATTATTCTGGACATGCCTGCCCGGCATTCTGGGAACAGAAAAAAGAACTTCTCCCCAGAGGAGAAGGCCATCATCCTTGCGGCCATGGAGAAGTATGACGATCGCCTCCATGGGGCACGGAGCAAGGAGACGAGCAAGGGCAGAAGGGATGAGATTCTTCTGAGGATCACCAACCAGGTGAATGCCATGGGCAATGAGGTGAGGAGGCCCCAGGACATAACAAAAAAAATAAACGATATGCGCAGGAGGGTGAAGGAGAAGCTCTCCATTATGAGGAGGCATGCCAGGGGCACTGGTGGTGGACCAGCCTCTCGCATTCGGCTGACTCCTAATGAGCAGGTGGTTTCCCGCTGCCTTAATAGGGAGCAAGTGGAGGGAGTTGAGGGCTACGACTCGGTTGAGCCGCCCTTGAGGACAGGTAAGTGTTGTTTTTTACTATCTGGTGTGTAGCATGTGAGGGGGGGGGAGGGAATATGTGACAAGTGTGTGGGTCCACCAACATGTGAATTTTTTGTTTCATCCGCAGATGTCCAGGAGGGAGCTGGGCCATCTGGTGCCTCTGCCCGTCCCACGCCATCATCCCCTGATGATCCTGCCCCTGACCCCCTGGGAAGCAAAGAGGCATTGGTGGAGGGGAGTGGTGCCCAGACCTCCACTGAGGAGGTGATTGAGGATGCCAAACTTTTGGGTGAGGAGGTGTCTCTCTATCTAGAGGAGGCCTCCATATTGGCTGGTCCATCCCGGACGTCAAGCCTCCGATCCTCTAGCCCCTCTGGCTCCATCCCCAACCCACCCACTCCCTCAAGTCCCTCCCCCTATGCCAGGCCTGAAGCCTCTCCTTGCCCCAGGAAGGCAACCAGGAAGACCAGGGGGTTCCGGACTTCCTGCCAGAGAACCTGACGAGTGCCCAGGACTCGCAGACCCGCCATATGGGTGAGATGGCCCAGGACATGAGGCGAGTGGCCGACAGCCTGGCCTCCAGGGGCCACATCAATGATGGCCTGCAGGATGTGGCTGGCAACACAGCAGCTGTCATCACCTGCTTGGGTGATCTGCAGGCCACAACGGCTACCCTCGTGGCAGAGGTGCGGTCCCTGTGTGAGGCCGTCCAGGGCCACACAGCTGCCATTGAGGCGGAGGGGAGACGTTCACGGCAGGTGCAGTCAGAAACCAACACTATTCTGACCCGCATTGCCGTGGCATAGAGGGCAGGCCTCTAGCCATGGTGAATGCTCCTCCACCTGATGCCCCCCCCACCTGAGCCGCCAACCAGGCAGTTGCGGAGCCGTGGCCATGGCCGTGGCAGCAGCCAGGGCAACTAATTATGTTGTTTTTTTTTTGCTCTGGTTAAGAGTATTATGATTTATTTTGTGCTCTGGTTACGAGTTTTTTTTTTTGGCTTTAGTTAAGAGTATTATGATTTTGTTTCTAATAATGCACACGGTGAGGCGTGCAGATTAGTGTGACTGGTGTGTGAATGTGGGGGGTGACACTCCTGCCAGCAAAGGGGTATCACCCTCGGTCCACACGACCCGTATGAATGTGGTATGAATGGTCAGCAACATAATTGGAGCCTTGCCGTGGCGTTGCTGCTTCCAAGTCCTGCATGTTGGACATGGGCTAATCCAATGTGATGTGGATGTGGGGTGTGTGCTAGGGACCACAGTGGTGTGTATGCGTGCATTCTCCTTGTGCCATGATGAATGTGTGTGTTTAACATGCAAAGATATGTTCCACGAGACAACTTCCGACTTCTGTTCCCTCAGCAGACGGGGTATCCTCAGGCAAGAGGGGAATGTCTGTTTCGGGGTTCAGGTCATCATGTATGTCAATCTCCAGGCCCTTTCTCTCAGTGAAGTTGTGCAGAATGCAACATGCACCGATGATCTGGCACACAAAGTTTGGGGAATACAACAGGGTCCCCCCGGACTTATCCAGGCATCGGAAACGGGACTTCAGGATGCCAAATATGCGTTCCACCACTCCACGGGGCCGTATGTGTGCAGCATTGTAGTTTTGCTCTCCTGTGGTTTGGGGATCCCAGAATGGAGTCATGAGATGGGGCCCAAGTGCATATGCAGAGTCACCTGGAAGGGAAAAGACAGGAGGATGTTAGTCATGCATGTGCCCCTCGTGATGTCTGCATCATGGGGTCGGACAGTCATGCCTGACTCCCATGTCACTCACCAACCAGCCAGCTGTTCCCGTACACGTTCTGTTCAAATTCTGTTGGGATGGTGCTTTGACGGTATATGTAGCTGTCGTGGCTGGACCCGGGGTGTTTGGCACGGACGTGCCATATGAGGCCTTGGGCATCTGCTATCACCTGTACGTTGATGGAATGCCAGTGCTTCCAAATGCGGTATATGTGCTATGTGTCACAGGGGGGCAGTAGTGCCACATGTGTGCAATCAATGGCCCCCACGGTGCGTGGGAATCCTGCAATTCTGAAAAAATCTGCCATTGCCTTATTCCGCAGGTGCTCCTTGGTGGGTCTGATGATGTGGTGGGACATGCGTCTGAGGATTGCGGGGACAACCTGGTGCACACATCTGCTCATGCTGGTTTGTGACATCCCAGCCACAACTCCACTTGTACGCTGAAAAGATCCAGTGGCGAGGAAATGCAGTGTTGCCAGTACCTTGACCAGTGGCTGCACTGCATGTGAGCGGTGTGTCTGGCTGGTGATGTCAACCTGCAGGGTTGTGGCTAAATCCAGGATGGCATCAGTGTTGAATCTGAAGATGCGATACACCTCTGAATCCCCCATGCCAAATATGTTTATACGCGTTCGGTATATCCTCTCCCATGCCCTCCTCCTTCTACGCGCCTGGGCACACACTAGTATAGCTATGACCATGCCTGCCCCTGGCATGTTGGCATAAAGATGTGTTGTCCTGCAAGTGTGGTTGCTCAGCTCGTCCGTAACGTTGCTGCTGAAGCTGCTCTCCAGCTGACCTGCACACGTCTGGTGCAAAGTTGCCCCTGCTTTATGAGGGGCAAGTTTAGGCCGGACGTACAGCTTACGCGCACCACGCGTAGCCTGCGTCGGGCTGACGGACGTTCGGGAATCGGCGTATCTCCCTCATTTGCATATTTGAATAGGAAATCAATGGGAGCACAAGATGCGCCCAGCGTAAATATGCGCCTACGCTACGCCGGTCAGAAGAAGCCTATTTTCAGGCGTATCTGGTTCTGTGGGTACGGCGAATAGATACGCCGGCGTATATATACACTTACGCCGCGCATCTCGAGATATGCCGGCGTAACTTCTTTGAGAATCTGGGCCTCTGAGTTCCTTTTTCAGAACAAGACGGATGACTATAGAACCGTTAGGGCTAACAGGCATGACATGCCACCAATCTTTGGCAATAAAAAGCTTTAAGACAGGAGAAATGGTTGCCTGGCAGAAAAGCAAGATGATGGCACTGAGATGGCATGACAAAAAAGATGTGTGCCTAATGAGTATGATTCATAACACCTCCACTGTCCTGGTACACACAAAAGGTGGAAAAGACATATTGAAACCACAAGTAGTGATGGACCACAACAACACCATGGGAGGTGTTGACAGAGCTGACCAGGCAATGACATTTTATCCGGCGATGAAGAAAACAACAAAACATATTACAAGAAGATCTTCAGGCATCTTCTTGAACAATGCTTGTGGAATGCCTTCATTCTGCTAAAAAAAGAGTTATAAGCCTGTGGTTCATGCTGACCCCGAATGCCTGACTGGTCGTCACTTTATGAACCACATCCCACCAATGGAAAAAAGTCAGCACCCACAAGAAAAGGGGGTGGTTTGTTGCTCTAAGTGTGATAACACTGGAAGGAAAATCCGAAAGGAAACCAGGTTCTGATTGTGACGTTGGACTTTGTGCAGTCCCATGTTTCAAAATTTACCATACCCGGGATGTTTAATGAAGCAATATGACTAGTAATATTGCACCCTTGTTTGGCCCAAAAAAATGGTTTTGATTTGATTATATTATTTACTAAAATGTATTGAATAAAAAAGTATTATTATAATATTATGTTTTGTTATTATTTATTGTTATTTATTATAATATAATTTCTGATTTTGTGTTTCAAACTTTATCATACCCGAGATGTCTACTAGACTCTGGTTTGGACAGATTTAAGTGAGTTATTCCTAAGAATTACAGGCCTACAATACAAAACGCCAAATTTCCATGCAAAATAATTGTACTGCTTTCAGCATCAAACATCTGACATAATCACACCGTCAGTGAGGTTAAATATACAGTACATAGCAATTACCACCAAATGCACTTCTATAGACCTCTATATAACAATATCCCTCAGCATGAGATTAATGCATGTCACAAATTCTTATCTTCGTCACCATACCACAAATACAGTGCTGAGAACGTTAAACACAGCTCATTGAATTCATTCTAACACACAATTAGTTCACTTTTTATAATGACATTTATCTTCCGTGAATGTGGACTGCTATGGGAAGTAAGAGGGCATAACAACATGCTAACTTAAAAAATTTTGTTATCCCAAAATATCATATTTCTGATATGAGTCTGTGTTACTCTGTACTTGTACTAAAAAGCATTATTCTCTGTTTGCATTGCTTAGTTTGTGTAAAATACCTGATGATCCTAAGTCCCCCTGCTTTCCTAATTGAAACTGACCATGCTAGACATTGTTGCACATCCACTCCAGCTTGGTTAGCTTGCTTCTTGGCATTCTACTGCACAGCCTGCCTTTATTGTAATAGTCAGACTTGTGCTGACTCACCCCTACACAGCACTTCAGTGGGAAGATCAGTGCACTTATGTTTCTTTGCCCTGTGCTGACATGCCTCCCAACAATCTCCACCTCCATTTCTCTAAGCCCCTTATGCAACTGAGAATAGAGGTCATGAAATCAGTTATAAAAGAATTGATGAAACTAGGCCGCGTACACACGATCAGTTCATCCGATAAGAACGGTCCGATGCTTTTGCATACTAACCGTCGGTTTTGACCTATCGGTTAGGCGTCCATCGGTTCAATTTTAAAGCAAGTTCAAACATTTTTGACCAAAGGATAACTGACCGATGGGGCCCACACACCATCGGTTTGGACCGATGAAACGGTCCTTCAGTCCGTTTCCATTGGTTTTGACCGACCGTGTGTACGCGGCCTTAATGTATTCTTCAAGCCCATACGTGAACTTCCTAGATACCACAATAACCATATAGTATAACAAACTGCACACTTTAATATACAGGAAATCCACAGGCTAGTCCCTATCTCTACAGTTCAAACGTTAACCCCCAACACACCAAAGGGCCATTGTACATTGCCAGGTGACTGGACACCACTGGATTTACCCTGTCCCAGAAAACCAATAAACATATCAAAGTACTAGCAGAATCCTTCCATAAGAGAGGTTACATAAACAAAACCATTAGCACAAGCATAAATGATGCCTTAAAAAGCCAAACTTTCCATTAAAAGAGAAAAACAAAAAACAAATAGCTGTGCACCTTTGGTAACCATATACAATCTAGCACAATAAGGAATAAGAAAGACAATCAACAAGCTGTAACCCATTATAAGAAAGATATCTTCCAACAACCTCCATTGCTGGTCTTTAGGAAAACACCCACCTTCAGACATAATTCAATCAACAGAAGACATAATTCTATCTACAGTGACACCAACAAGAGAACACATATTTTAAACAACAAATTCAGAAACTGTGCAACGATAACAATCCATAAGACATGTCACACACTAAAAGAACCTTCTGTATTACTGGATCAAACAACAGCACCTCCAATAATGTGATTTATACCATTCAGTACAAGTGTAGCCAGGGCTGTTACTTTAGTAACACAGGACAGAAATGAAAAGAATACAAAATCTACAAAGCTAGCACTGAAAGTGTGTCCTGAAAAAGTTACCGTTAATACAAATAAAATAAAAAATATCACAAACAGTGCTTAAAGGGTTACTATAGGAAAATATAAATTTTCTTTAAAATAACAAACATGTTATATTTACCTCCACTGTGCAGTTCGTTTTGCACAGAGTGGCCCCGATCCACGTCTTCTGGGGTCCCTCGGCGGATGTCTCTGGTCCTCCCCGCAAGTACTGACCACAGTCATGCGAGAGAGCTTGCATGGTGGTGAGTCCTCGCTGGCGCGCTCCAGTGATACAGCGAGCAGCCATAGCTGCTCACTGTATCACTCGGCCCTGCCCCTCGGCGCGCCGCGTCACTGGATGTGATTGACAGCAGAGCCAGCCAATGGCTGCGCTGCTCTCAATCCATCCACTCTAGCCAATCGGCGGCCAGGCCGATCGGCTCAGAGGATCTCGGGACCGAGCGCAGGACTTTCGAGGGGTCAGGTAAGTAAAATGGGGGCTCGGAGGAGCCGGCATCATCAGATGTTTTTTCACCTTAATGCATAGATTGCATTAAGGTGAATTTTTTTCCTTTACAACTCCTTTAAGGGCCCTTTCACACGTATGGACAGTATGTCCGTATCTCAACCATCCGTTTTTGGATGAAATACGGACATACATGTATCCCTATGGGATAGCAGGTGTCAGCGGATGAACATCCGCTGACACCCGATCTCATCGGTCCCCGCTATGATCCGATTCTGCAGACGGAGGAAAATACTATTTTTCCATCCATCTGCAGAGCGGATTGGGTGAACACGGACAGACGGTCCATGTTCATCAGATCCCCCCATAGGGGATAGTGGAGATCTGACAGGGCGGTCCCTGCACAGTGGACCGCCCTTTCATCTGCCGGCTCAGAGGGGGTCAATGGAGCGATCCCCGCTGAGCAAGTGGATAAGAAAGGTACGGATCCTCACAGGATCCATACGTGGGAAAAGGCCCTAACTGTGTTTGTTGCAAGTGCATTTATATTTGGGGTCACTAGAGAAGACTATGGACTAATATAATAAGGAACCACACCACAAGATAAACATAAAATAAAACCAAACAGGATTTCTTTTTAGCTACACCAATAAATAAATGTGTACATAAAAATAAACTTTGTATTAATATAATTTAAAAAAATACAAATATTACCAACATGGTAAAATAGAATAAAAGCAGGGGAAGTACCACTGTGATCACTGTAGCACGCTATTCCAACTTTTACCTATCCAGCACCCATTAGCTTTAATGAAATACTAGCATTGTAATTTTATATATCGAGCAACAATGCTTTAAGAGAGCTATGATGTATAAGTGGATAGATGAGTGGGTGATGGAGTGGTGGTTTGCTCATGATGTATTTAGTAGAAAAGATTCCACTTCTTTAGGATAAGCGGCATTACCACAGCTAGAATTTATGGGAAAGAAAGAAAAAATAATATAAATGCATGCAAAAAAAAATAACATCTTATGAATAGGGCAGAATATACATAATGGGCCAGATTCACAGTGGAGATACGACGGCGTATCTGCTGATACGCCGTTGTATCTCTGTTTCTATCTATACGACTGATTCATAGAATCAGTTACGCATAGATAGCCAGAAGATCTGACAGGTGTAATTGTTTTACACTGTCAGATCTTAGGATGCAATACCGCGGCCGCCGCTGGGGGGAGTTCGCATCGTAAACCAGCGTCGGGTATGCAAATTAGGAGTTACAGCGATTCACGATGGATTTTCGCGTTCGCTACGTCGCCGCTAGTCTAGTTTCCCGTCCCAAAGTTAGTCGTCATTTTAGCTGCCCTAACTTTAGTCAGCAAGTGTATTGCTGTCTAAAGTATGGCCGTCTTTCCCGCGTCGAAATGTAAAAATCAACGTCGTTTGCGTAAGTCGTCCGGGAATATGGAATTACGCTACGCGCGTCGCCGTTCGAAAAATGACGTCACGGCGCGCAATGCACGACGGGAGTTCGGAAACGGAGCATGCGCGGTAGGTCCGGCACTTGCGATGAAAAATTGCGGCGGTGTAACGTATCTACCATACGTTACGCCGCCGCTCTCCTATGTGAATCTGGCCCAATATGTTTATTCTGATATTTATATGTGTATATTCCTATGTACAGCATATACTGTATTCCCACATACTGTATATAGGACATGTGCTTTTGAAAAAATACAATTATTCACATGTTCAATATCTTACAATATTAAAGTGTGTAGTATATACATGTAAACACAGAAAAAGTTGTGCGCTTAGTGCAAAAGGAGGTAATGCAGCAGCCTATAGTCGGGACACAAAGGAATTACAAAAATAATTATGTAACGAGACCCTTGCTTGCTCGCTTCCGCTCTCCCGACACTCCTCTGCTACTATTGAGTCAGCTTGCAGATCGCAACGTCTGATGGTTCGGTCATCCAAGGCTCCGGGATCCGAACTACAGCTATGTGCCGTTCGGGATCCATTAGAACAGACACCAGGCAGGCTGTATGTAAGTTCAAACAGGAAGACCTTTATTGGAAGTACACAACACACTTTTAAACAGAATTTGGAACATCCCGCCCCCAACAATCTCTTTCCTATTGGTCAATTGTAAAGTACATGGAGTTCTCCTTCAGGTCCTCTTAGGCATGCAAATGAGGACTTGAACATGAGTCAGCAGGGATTGGTCCAATATCTTGAATGGAGGGACTGTTATGTGTATTGAGACAGAAGCCCCAGGGGGCAATCAATGTACACAATAGCCAGACACAGAGCAATGGAGCCGTCTGGAGCTTTAAGACAGGGAAGAAGACCCCCCACTGTGTAACAGATTTCAAAGAGATACACTTCCGCATTCCAAGGTCCATGACAAATTACTTTAAAAGGTGTGCAAAACCAATAAGTGACTATTGCAAAAATATATAATCCATGTGAAAAAACATGGTTTAACTAATATTAAACCATAATAAAAACAATGTGCATCAAATAAAAGGCAAAATAGCAGTCCCATAACATTTAATAAGTGTGCCAGTTTCCTTACCAAACAAAAATCATCTCCAAATTATAAGAGATCAACAGCACATACATCATCCAATTGGGGGCCACCACTCAGGATACCACTGACTCCACCGCCTCTAGAGTGGTTATCCAAAGCCAGCACCTCAAAGTAAAAGTGGGTAGGAGAAAGAATAAAAGACCATGGAGTAGTATGCTAAAACCACTTGATTTAAAAAAAAGAATATACAATATACTCATAAAAGTTAGAGTAACACAGGCAAAACACACCACACCAGGGATCTGAAGATGTCCATTGCATCCTACAAAATGCACGTATGCTGAGGCCAGTTGCATATGATGTTGTACACCCTCTGTTGGTGCCTGGTGTGATGTGTTTTGACTGTGTTACTCTAACTATTGTGGCAGGCCAGGGTTGTGGAGAAGAGGCCCCCCTGCCCCAAAGCACCCCCCCCCCCCCTTGTTAAGGGCATGTGGTCTGGTATGGTTCAGGATGCAAAGGGTCTGGTATAGATTTTGGAGGAGACCCATGTCGTTATTTTTTTACATTTTGGCATGGGCTTCTCCTTAAAATCCATACCAGACCACACGCTGTTTTTTTTCTACATATTTCATTGCCGCATTATTTTGTTTACATTCAGTTGTCAGTGGGGAAACCCACTGACAGCTGATAAGTCATCGGTTGTTAAGGATGTAGTGGCCAGCTTCCCAGCCCGCTCTTTAACAACTAGTTATTCTTCACACAGAATTCAAGTCGGTCGATAATTTTTCTACTGATCCAAATTCCAATTGTTCTGAAAATTTGGAGTTTATTAGGAAACTAATATACAAAATTAAATGAATTTCAACTATTGATAATTTTTTGGGGGGATACATCTAAATATCCGAATAACTAAAAATGTGTCAGAATTGATATTCAGATGGAAACAAATTGCACATGTCTATTTGCAAAACTCTGAAGAGATTGTACCTTACTGAGTGCACAGTCTATACGCCTTCAGTAAATAAACCTCAAGGCTTCATTAACCACCGATTTACGTCAGCAGAATGGCACGGCAGGCAAATGGGTGTACCTGTACGTCTCTTTGAATCTGTCGCCTAGCGGGCGAACTCGATGTTCGCAGGCGGCCTGCGATTGCAGGGGGGAAGAGACAGAACGGGGAGATGCCTATGTAAACAAGCCATTTCCCAGTTCTGCCTAGCAACATGACATAGATCTACTGCTCCCTGTCATCGAGCAGTGATCTATGTCATGTTTTAGTGAGCCCACCCCCCTACAGTTAGAACACGCTGAGGGAGCACATTTAACCACTTGATAGCCCCCTAGTATTTAACCTCTTCCATGCCAGTGTCATTTATACGGTAATCAGTGTCTATTTGTAGCTCTGTCCAATCTGTCCACCATAATGTCGAAGTCCCGCTAAAAATCGCAGATCGCCGCCATTACTAGTAAAAAAAGAAATAATAAAAATGCCATAACTCTATCCCCTATTTTTTAGACAAAATGGGCCAGATTCAGAAAGGACTTACGACGGCGTATCTCCAGATAGGCCGTCGTAAGTCCGAATGTGAGGCGTCGTATCTATGCGCCTGATTTAAAGAATCAGATACGCCAGAATTTGTCCAAGATACGACTGACGTAAGTCTCTTACGCCGTCGTATCTTGGGTGCATATTTACGCTGGCCGCTAGGGGCGCTTCCGTAGATTTACGCGTAGAATATGCAAATGAGCTAGATACGCTGATTCAGAAACGTACTTGCGCCCGTCGGATTTAGCTACGCCGTTTACGTAAGGCTTACGTCCGGCGTAACGTTACCCCTGCTATATGAGGCGCAGCCAATGCAAAGTATGGACGTCGGAACAGTCGTCAGATTTTACGTTGTTTACATAAGTCGTACGTGAATGGAGCTGGGCGTAGGTTACGTTTACGTCACAGGCATTGAGCCAGCGTATGTTAGGGCCACCTTCCACCTACTTTGAATTACGCTTGCTTACGCCGGCCTATTTGCGTTATGCCGGCGCAACGTTGTCGGCAAGAGCTTTGTGAATACTGATCTCCCCTCACTATCTTACGGCGGCGTAGCGCATATGAGATGCGCTACGCCACACTAAAGATACTCCAATGTATCTGAATTGCGGCCTATAACTTTCGCACAAATCAATCACTATACACTTTTTGCTATTTTTTTACCAAAAATATGCAGAAGAATATATATCGGCCTAAACTGTGGAAGAATTTATTTTTTCAAAATTGTTGGTATTTTTTTGTTTATAGCGCAAAAAATAAAAACTGCAGAGGTGAGCAAATACCACCAAAAGAAAGCTCTATTTGTGGGAAAAAAAGGACATAAATTTTGTTTGGATACAATGTCGCATGGCTGCACAATTGTCAGCTAAAGTGACGCAGTGCTGAATCGCAAAAAATGCTTTGGTCAGGAGGGGGTTAAATCCTTCTGGGGCTGAAGTGGATAGCAATATAATCTTATCCATGACAACAGGACAAAAAAAATACACAGAAAAAAAGTGAAGAAAAAAGGATTCAAAGTCTCACCCAAACTTCCCACCATTGCAGTATGGGCACAGCTCCTGATCTAGGGGGCAAGTAAAGAGAACCCATCGGCCAGTAGGGGGAATTAACAAAATGCCCAATGACTGTAATAAGTCAAAAAGTAAATGAAGTAAAAATAAACCACAGTGGGGGGGGGGGCATGGCTGGAAGCCGACCGAGATGGCTGCTTGCTAAACCAGCTCTGAGGGACGGTGGCTTTCTGGTGCTCAAAGCACAGCCATATCATCTCCTCACCTGCCTGGGAACAGCTCCCTCGCCTCCACTCCTTCCACGAGCCCAGCAAAATCAAAATTGTGTCTCTCACAGGACACAGCACAGGATGCTGAGGTGAGCCATAGTGCATTAGCTCCCCCTCTGTGCCCAGTTATAGATAACTCTATCGCTGCATATCCTACTAATCAGCCTGTGCTCAATACTAATTTGAGAGATATGCTTCTCACACTGAAATCATCCATCCACTCTGATATCTCCAAAATGATGCATCATTTTACTTTAGAAAATACTTTTTTCGGAGAGAGAGTCACTATCATTGAAAACAAAATGGGGGAAGTGACCTCCTCCTTCAATGCCTTAGTGAATGCTGAGGGGGCTGAGGATATGGAGTGGATGAGAGCTAAGATTTTTGACTTAGAAGACCGTTCCAGAAGGAACAACTTAAAAATAAGGGGCATACCAGAGACAGTCCAACCTTCTGTGCTAAAAAGATTACTTCACACAGTTGATGTCAGCTTTTCTCCCTGACGCCACCCTTGGAGAATTAATAATTTACCGCATATACTGGTTGCCAAAAGTGTCATATCTGCCAGACAATGTCCCAAGTGACACTATTGTCAGAATACATTTTCTCCACATCAAGGAAAATTTGATGTGTGTCACACGCAACCATGCTGACTATCCCCAACCGTATGCCAACCTGGCTTTCTACTCGGATCTTTCTAAATAGACCATGCTGCGACACAAAAACCTAGCCACTATTATGAAACCCCTGCAAAACCACCAGATACAATACAAGTGGGGCCATCCATTTAAGCTGATCATCACTAAAGACAAGTCCCACTATGTCTATGTCCACTATGTCTATACCCCGGACAAAGGCCTCTCTCTACTGGCACATCCTAGAGCCCCTGGAACAAAGACAGCATAATCACAGTCAAGGCACCACCGGTGACTGGGATGATTTTGACCCACCGGATGACATGACCACCTGAGTCTCCAAAGCTACCTCTGGTTTACAAATAAGCCCTAGTTTGCTTGCCCAAGCCCAGCTCATAGGGATGAGCTTTATGTTCGGGTCGAACATGGGTTCAACTTGAACATTGGCTGTTCGCCGAATAGTGAACAATGTGGGGTGTTCGCGGCAAATTAGAAAGCGGCAGAACACACTTTAAAAGTCTATGGGAGAAATCAAAAGTGCTAATTTTAAAGGTTAATATGCAAGTTATTGTCATAAAAAGTGTCTGGGGACCTGGGTCATGCCCCAGGGGACATGTATCAATGCAAAAAAAGTTTTAAAACTGCTGTATTTTTGGGAGCAGTGATTTTAATAATGCTTAAAGTGAAACCATAAAATTGAAATATTCCTTAAAATTTCGTACCTGGGGGGGGTGTATAGTATGCCTGTAAAGTAGCACATGTTTCCTGTGTTCATAACAGTCCCTGCACAAAATGACATTTCTAAAGGAAAAAAAGTCATTTAAAACTACTCGCGGCTATAATGAATTGTCGGGTCGCGGGAATACAGATAAAAAATGCGTGGGGGTCACCTCAAATTCCATATCAGGCCCTTCAGGTCTGGTATGGATTTTAAGGGGAAAAAAATGGCGTGAGGTTCCCCCAAAAAATCAATACCAGACCCTTATCCAAGCACGCAACCTGGCAGGCCACAGGAAAAGAGGGGGGATGAGAGCGCGCCCCCCTCCTGAACCATACCAGGCCACATACCTTCAACATGGGGTGAATGTCCCCATGTTGATGGGGACAAGGGACTCATCCCCACAACCCTTGCCCGGTGGTTGTAGGGGTCTGCGGGCGGGGGGCTTATCAGAATCTGAAGCCCCCTTTAACAAAGGAGACCCCCAGATCCCGCCCCCATGTAAATTGGTAACGGGGTACATACTGTAGTACCCCTACCATTCCACCCAAAAATCTGACAAAAAAGGTAAAAAAACACACACACAGCTTTTATTTTAATTTTTTTTCATTAAAGGACTTGTCCCAAGCTGTGTGTGTGTGTGTTTTACCTTTTTTGTCACTTTTTTGGGTGAAATGGTAGGGGTACAATGTACCCTGTTACCAATTCACATAGGGGGCCAGGATTTGGGGGTCCCCTTTGTTAAAGAGAGCTTCCATAATCCGATAAGCCCCCACCCGCAGACCCCCACAAACAACAGGCAAGGGTTGTGGGGACATCCTCCCCATGTTGAGGGCATGTGGCCTGATATGGTACAGGCGGGGGGGCGCTCTCTCACTCCCCCTCTTTTCCTGTGGCCTGCCCGGTTGTGTGCTCGGATAAGGGTCTGGTATGGATTTTTGGGGGGGACCCATGCCATTTTTTTTATTTTGGTGCGGGGTTCCCCTTAAAATCTAAACCAGACCTGAAGGGTCTGGTATGGATTTTGAGGGGGACCCCTACGCAATTTTTTTTTTAATTGTCTCAGTGTTCCCCTTAATCTCCATACCAGACCTGAAGGGCCTGATATGGAATTTGGGGGACCCCCACACATTTTTTATTATTTTGGTTTGGGGTTCCCCTTAATATTTATATCAGACACAAAGGGCCTGGCAATGGACTGGGGGGAACCCATACCTTTTTTTTAATGACTTTTATCTGTATTGCCGGGACCCGACAAGTTGTTTTAAATGATTTTTTTTCCTTTAGAAATGTAATTTTGTGCAGGGGCTGTTATAAACATGGCAAACATGTGCTATTTTACAGGCATACTATAGACACCACCCAGGTACGAAATTTAAAGGAATATTTCACTTTTATTGTTTCACTTTAAGCATTATTAAAATCACTGCTCCTGAAAAAACTGCAATTTTTAAAACATTTTTTTGCATTGATACATGTCCCCTGGGGCAGAACCAAGGTCCCCAGACACTTTTTATGACAATAACTTGCATATTAACCTTTAAAAGAAGCACTTTTGATTTTTCTTGTTTGCGTGTTTGGACAAATTATTTGCCTGTTCGCATGTTCTGCTGCGAACCGAACCGGGGGTCGTTCGGCTCATCCCTACCAGCTCGTCAGCCTAAACCCCCAGTTTAAATCACGGCACAGGCCGCTCAAGCAGAGTTCTGCTTTTTCTCTTTTTAGACTCCTCTTTCCCCCACGGAAACATTGTACAATTGTTAATTGTTTAAGTTATGACTTGCTATTATTTTTTACAGTCTTCAGTCCATCCACCTCTATCCACCAGCCAAGCTTCTTCCTACATCATTGGATGACTCCCAGATCTGCAAGGTTCCTATAAGATTAAAAGGATAAAATGGAGGGGGCAGTGGCGCTGTCTGTAATCCCCCTAAAGTGATTATAAGGGATGGGAAAAAATTTGAGAAGTAGAGGAGAAATGCTTCCCATGTGAGCTACACTGTGAATAACTTAAGTTAGGGCAAGGGTACTATATAAATATAAAAATATCATAACCAAACATAACATCAACAGCCTACCCAGTCCTGTATAGACCCTGGGACCGGTGAGGTATGTGAGCACAAATAAGGTGCTAAAGCAATATAGCAATCTTGGCCCGGATTCAGAGAGATCGGCGTATCTTTAGAGCGGCGTAGCGCATCTGATATGTGCTACGCCGACTTAACATAGAGAGGCTCGTACTGTATTCACAAAGCACTTGCTCCCTTTCTTGCGCCGGCGTAACGTAAAATGGCCGGCGTAATCCCGCCTAATTCAAAGTAGCAAGGCAGTGGGCGTGTAGTATTATAATGAAGCGTGACCCCATGTAAATGCATGGCCGAACGAACGGCGCATGCGCGCGCATGCTCAGAAACACATACTCCTTAGGATACGTCGGCTCAATGCTTTCGACGTGAGCGTAACCTACGCCCAGCCCCATTTACGTACGACTTACGCAAATTATGTAAAATCCGACGGCAGTTCCGACGTCCATATCCTAAACAACTTAGACCAGCTTTTTGGTGGTTTAACTTTACGCCGGAAAAACGCCTTACGTAAACGATGTAGATTACAGCGACGGGCGCAAGTACATTTGTGAATCTGCGTATCTCGCTCATTTACATATTCAACGTGTAAATCAGTGGAAGCGCCCCTAGCGACCAGCGTAAATATGCACCCAAGATACGACGGCGTAGGAGACTTACGTCGGTCGTATCTTGGCAAAATTCAGGCGTATCTCATTTAAAGAATCAATGCATAGATACGACGGCGCACATTTGGACTTACGACGGCGTAAGATACTTTGGCGTAAGTCTTTGTGAATCCGGCCCATAGTGTATTATATATACTCCAAACAATATATATAAAAATATATCACAATATACTGTATTAACAGTGAGATCCTGTGATTATAATAATGTTACAAATTCCTTGAAAGGATTAATATGTAAATGCACACTAATATGCGCCACGTGCCATAAGCAAGATTCAAAAATAGTGTACCAAAAATGATGAAAAAATAAAAAATGAATAAAAAGAGAGAGTTTTTTTTATATATACCCAAAAAAATATATATAACCAAAATTATATATATACAGTATGTATAAAAAAAATAAAAAATATCAAAATCTCAAATTATGTGTCTTAATCCATAAAACATGAGTGTCCCATCCATAGGCAATCTTGATATAACTTTGTAGTATGGTGAACAATCCGTGATAGATAGGTGCTCCTATATAACAGTTAGTGCTTGCAAGGTGATTCCGGTGCTCCCCCACCAGGGTCCGCACTCACCAGATAGCCTCACCCCTGCAGGGGTAGACAGCATGTAATTTAGAGCTCCCACGCTATGGCCGCTGCTGCGTATCACAATAGAGGTCCACTGTGAAGCGATGCTTGAATCGGTGTGGATGCGTTGTAGTCAGCCACTAAAGGTCCAAAATCCTCAAGGGGAATAAAAAACAAGCTTCCATGGTGTAGTAAAAAAATATAAGAAATGTTATTTGCAATTCCACCAGAAAGGCACAGGGGAATGCAGATACAAACTATTAGCCAGATTCAGAAAGACTGGCTTAACTTTGAGGCGGCGTAGCGTATCGCATATACGCTACAACGCCGTAAGTCAGAGAGGCAAGTGCTTTATTCACAAAGCACTTGCCTCCTAAGTTACGGTGGCGTAGCGTAAATGGGCCGGCGTAAGCGCACCTAATTCAAATGAGGAACAGGGGGGCGTGTTTTATTATAATGACTCGTGACCCGACGTGATTGATGTTTTTAACGAACGGCGCATGCGCCGTCCGTGGACATATCCCAGTGTGCCTGGTTTCAAAGTACGCCGCAAGGATGTATTGGTTTTGACGTGAACGTAAATTACGTCCAGCCCCATTCATGGACGACTTATGCAAACGACGTAAAAATTTCAAAATTCGACGCGGGAACGACGTGCATACTTAACATTGGCTAGGCCAGCTTTTTGTTCGACTAACTTTACGCCGGAAAACGCCTTACGTAAACGGCATATCTTTACTGCGATGGGCAAGCGTACGTTCGTGAATAGGCGTATCTCGCTGATTTACGCATTCTAGGCGTAAATCAGCATTCATGCCCCTAGCGGCCAGCGGAACTAGACAGCTAAGATACAACGGTGCAGGCAGTCATACCTTAGCTACATTTAAGTGTATCTCAATTTGAGAATACACTTAAATGTACGAAGGCTTAGATTCAGAGTTACGACGGCGTATCTACTGATACGCCGGCGTAAACGTCTCTGAATCTGGCTATATGGCTACAAGTGTTGCCAAAAATATTAAAAACAAACAAATTAGTAAAACTTTTATAAGCAAAACAAAGTTCCAGGTATTGTATTATAAGCCACGCTGACTGAACGCCGTACGTTCCAGCTGCGTATATGCAGATGTATCAGCTGGCTTACCCGGAAATTGCGTGCTTGCGTGTGTGCGTGTCTCCGCTTTACACACGTTTCCTAATAACGTCTTCAGAGGTGGATATTCTCCACAAAAAGTAAGTCTGCCATTTACCAGTATATACATACCCTCCTAACACACAAGGTTACTTCCACTCCATTCCATACTACCTATAACTGAACTCAAATATACTGTATATATATATATATATATATATATATATATATATATATATATATATATATATATATATATATATATATATATATAGATATAGATATAGATCTATATGTAGCAAACCCCAGAGGGGGCTGCTTTTGTTTGTTCAGTCCGTTACTCTGCCTTTCAACCCCAATGAACTGTCCCTGCCCCTCTGGCACGCCTAGCAATGTGATTAATGGAATAACTCAACAGGAATAGACAGCATAGTTCTATTTGTAGTTTACTTGAAGAAAAGTAAAGTTCAGATTAACATTAGTCAGCCAGAACCCATGTAAGTAACCAGGACTTGGTTGAAACAGATTAACCTCTTGACCACCGCCCCATGTCCAAAAGACGTCCTGTTTTTAAAGATGGATATCTCGGTAACGGCAGAAGCTGCTGCCACAACCGAGGTATCCATCTTTTCAGTGGGCGGTGGTGTACACGATAACGGCGGTCTCCGCGGCGGATTCGCCGCGAGATCGCCGTTATCAGTGGCGGGAGAGGGCCCCCCCTCCCGCCGCTCTCCCGCGCCCTCCGCCACTTACCGGAGCCGTCGGTAGCGGTGGAGGCGATCGGGACTGTTCAGCTGTTCACTGGGGTTGCGAGTGAAGGAAAAATTTCCTTCACCCGTCCCCATAGCTCTGCTGGGCGGAAGTGACGTCAAAACGTCAGTCCCGCCCAGCGTCTTAAAGCAACATTTTTTTTTTGTCATTTGAAAAAATGACAGTTTCAATTTTTTTCTTTTTTTGCATTTAAGTCTAAATATGAGATCTGAGGTCTTTTTGACCCCAGATCTTATATTTAAGAGGACTTGTCATGCTTTTTTCTATTACAAGGGATGTTTACATTCCTTGTAATAGGAATAAAAGTGATAATTTTTTTTTTTATTTCAGTGTAAAAAATTATTAACTAAATAAAAATAAATAATATAACAAAAAAAAATTTTTTTAAAAGCACCCCTTCCCGACGAGCTCGCGCACAGAAGCGAACACATATGCGAGTAGCGCCCGCATATGAAAATGGTGGTCAAACCACACAAGTGAGGTATCGCCGCGATCGTTAGAGCGAGAGCAATAATTCTAGCCCTAGACCTCCTCTGTAACTCAAAAAAAAATTTAAACGTCACCTATCGAGATTTTTAAGGGTAAAAGTTTGACGTCATGCCACGAGCGGGCGCAATTTTTAAGCGTGACATGTTGGGTATCATTTTACTCGGCGTAACATTATCTTGCACAATATGTAAAAAAATTGGGCCAAATTTATTGTTGTCTTATTTTTTAATTCAAAAAAGTGTTTTTTTTTCCAAAAAAAAGTGCGCTTGTAAGACCGCTGCGCAAATACGGTGTGACAAAAAGTATTGAAATGACTGCCATTTTATTCTCTAGGGTGTTAGAAAAATATATATATATAATGTTTGGGGGTTTTAAGTAATTTTCTAGCAAAAAAAACTGTTTTAGTCCCGTAAACACCGAATCTGAAAAACAAGCCCGGTGGTAAAGAGGTTAAAGAAAACAGTCAGGAACACTATGCAAACAACGAAAGCAATAGGTAACAATATGTACAGATTAAATAGGCTCTGCAATAACTTTTGGTTTGTGTGGGAATGTTGTGGCTAAAAGGGAACCCCAGGCTGGCCTATGATACCTCTAGTACACACCCAGTGAATAAATCTCAATACCTGTGGTGTGTCCCCTTTAAGAGCAACTGCGGCAATGTCCTGGAAGCAAAGCTTTGACTTTTATTATCTTCACCGGCAATGTAGCAGCTCTGTGGACAATATTTGGATGTGGTATTCTATGAAAGGCAATAAAGGTTCCTGGGCAAACCCTCCTCACCAAATCCTGTATACAGTCAGCGGTCATCCACTGAGCAATCGATCAATCTTAGATGCAGGTGTGTAACAGTGGCATTCAGTCCTTGAGCTGTTGCAGGGTGTCCTTCTTTAGCATGGACAGTCTGTTCCTCTGGGCTGGAGATGCATGAACAATCTGTTCCTCTGGGCTGGAGCTGCATGAACAATCTGTTCCTCTGGGCTGGAGTTTTAGGCTGTATGCTCCTTGGTAGGCCACAATTCCACACACATAGAGTGCAGGAGATGCTCTCCTGGTGGGGTGCAGGCAAAAAGAGGCTCTGGCCTAGTTCCTTGGATTTTTATCTCCTCCCCCACAGTCATTCGCTGCTGTCTGATGATTGGCTCAGGCTCTTCCAATCGGGAGCTTACAGACAACTTCCAATCGGGAGTTTACAAACAAGCAGTTCTGAGTGTCTGTGTGAAGAGAGAAAGTGGGGGGGTGGAAAGGCCCACACTGCTGCAGCAGACAGTTCTCCTATCATAGATTAGATCAGTCTGGATAAGTACCTGCTACATATAGCCTCACCTATAAAAGAAATGTCACAGCTTCAGCAGCGTCTTTCTCCGGGCTGTGTCCGGCGGAAAGAGAAGGCGGACGATGCTGCGCTTTAAAGATCTTCTCATCGCTGGACAGGAGAGGAGATCACCCGTCGCTGGATACAGACAGACAACGTTAAAGCAGGGAGCCGGACCGAGTGGATTACCATCGCTGGATTTTTTTTCCTTTTGTTTATTAATAAAGGACTTTTTTCTATGGTGTGTGTGTGTGTGTTTTTTACAACTATTTACACTTCCTTCGTGAAATGGTAGGGGTACAATGTACCCCATTACCAATTCACATAGGGGGGCAGGATCTGAGGGTCCCCTTTGTTAAAGGGGTCTTCCAGATTCTGATAAGCCCCCACCCGCAGACCCCCACAACCACAGGGCAAGGGTTGTGGGGATGAGGCCCTTGTCCCCATCAACATGGGGACATCCTCCCCATGTTGAGGGCATGTGGCCTGGTACAGTTCAGGAGAGGGGGGGCCGCACTCTGTTCCCCCCTCTTTTCTGCGGCCGGCCAGGTTAACGTGCTCGGATAAGGGGTCTGGTGTGTTTTTTGGGGGGAAGTCCATGTAATTTTTTTTTATTTGGGGTGGAGTTCCCCTTAAAATCCACACCAGACCTGAAGGGTCTGGAATGGATATTTGGGGGGAACCCCACATCATTTTTTTTAAAATTGACGACGGGGTTACCCTTAATATCCATACCAGACCTAAAGGGCCTGGTAATTGAATTTGGGGGGACCCCCACACTTTTTTTTTTATGAATGAATCCTCTCTGAATTGCCGGGAGCCGACAATTCATTATAGCCGCAAGTCCGGTTTTAAATTACTTTTTTTCTTTCAGAAATTACACTTTGTGCAGTGACAGTTCTAAGTACTGGAAACATGCGCTATTTCACATGCTAACTTTACACCCCCCCTAGGTACAAAATTTAAAGGAATATTTCACTTTTATTGTTTCACTTTTAGATTTATTAAATTCACTACTCCCAAAAAAACGGCCATTTAAAAAAAAGAAAAATTGCATTAAAACATGTCCCCTAGGGCAGGACCTGGGTCCCAAACACTTTTTAGGACAATAACTTGCTTATTAGCCTTTAAAATTAGTACTTTAGATTTCTCCCATAGACTTTAACAGGGTGTTCCGCGGCTTTTCGAATTTGCCGCGAACACCTCAAATTGTTCGTTGTTCGCCGAACAGGCAAACAGGCAATGTTCGAGTCGAACATGAGTTTGACTCGAACTCGAAGCTTATCCCTACCAATGATATAGGACTAGGACATCAGAGTGGACTCCTCTCTGTCTCCTATTGGCAGTCAGAGGTTGTATCATCTTGGCCCGAAAGAGACGCTACTTACCGGGGCTGATGCAGAACCAAAAGTTGCATTATACCAGGCAGCCAGACAAATAGTCTAAAATTATGCAAAAATATGATGCAACAGAATACTGTGAAACTGGTGAGGAAGGCACACAACTACCAATTTTTCTAGGATATACTAGAAAAGAGAAACAAACAAAAAATTACACAACTATGGCTGAAATGTAGCAAACACAGTGCAAATGAAAAAAATATATATATGAGAAGAGGACAACATCTGACAAAATTTAGCTTGATTATAACATTCAAAAGGTGAACTAGCCCCTATATTTCAGACCTAATCTACCATGAAGGAAACCCCAAGGTCCAGTAAGCAATATTTTTACCAGTTTCTAGAAAAGGGGTATAACTGATAATTAAGGACTTGTTTCCCCAAATCTATAATTCCATTTAGTTTTGACTTGTAAAATCCTCTTTTCAAATTGACCTCCTTTAGATGGGAGGTGTACCCTGGCAAGAGCCATGAACCTTAATAAATCTACCTTATATTAATGGTAGTTAACAAAATGCCTTGCTACAGAGTTCACCAGGATACCAGCCGAGGCATCAGAAACATGATACTTAACCACCTAAAGACCGCCGCCTGTATACAGAATGTCACGGACAGGCATAGGTAGGTACAGGTATGTCCCCTTTAAGATGCCGCCATGTGGTTGCGTGCGCGCCGGTGGCGGCGCGCTTGCGACCCTGCCGCCTTTTCTGTGAGTCTGACCGTGGGTCCTGCGGACTGGATCGCCGCGGGGATACCCGCGATCGTCTCACGGAGAGATAGAACATAGAATGTAAACACAACATCTCCCCATTCTGCCTAGTGACACTGTCACTGATCGTGTTCCCTGTCATCGGGAACAGCGATCAGTGATGTGTCACAGCAAGCCACGCCCCCCTAAAGTAAGAATCACTCCCTAGGGAACACTTAACCCCTACAGCACCACCTAGTAGTTAACCCCTTCACTGCCAGTGTCATTTTCACAGTGATCAGTGCCTTTTTATAGCACTGATCGCTGTAAAAATGATAAAGGTCCCAAAAATGTGTCAAAAGTGTCCAATGTGTCCGCCATAATGTCACAGTCACAATAAAAATCGCTGATCGCCGCCATTACTAGTAAAAAAAAAAATATTAATAAAAATACCATAAAACTATCCCCTATTTTGTAGACGCTATAATTTTTGCGCAAACCGATCAATAAACGCTTATTGTGATTTTTTTTTACCAAAAATATGTAGAAGAATACGTATCGGCCTAAACTGAGGAAAAAAAAACGTTTTTTTTTATATATTTTTGGGGGATTGTTATTATAGCAAACAGTAAAAAAGATAGCATTTTGTTGTAAGTAAGCATGACATGTTTGTTATTTTTCCACTGGACAGATCCGCTTGGTGGACTCCGCTAGCTCAGCAGGAGATCGCTCCATTGATCCCCGCTGATCCCTGCTGACCTGGTTGATGACAGGTCCATTTCCACGCACTGTACAGGAACGGACCTGTCAGAGCCCCGCTGTCCTCTATGGGAGATCAGATGAAAACGGATCCGCCTGTCCATTTTCATCTGATCCCATTTCATCCACTGGACGGATGGCGAGTGTATCACATCCATCTGTTTTGAGCAGATCTTGTCGGATCAGATGGCAGGCAGCTGTCAGCAGACACATCTTCGCTGACATCCGCCTGTCCATACAAATCAATGAGTGACCTGCTCGGATCCACCTGCAAAACAGACAGGCGGATCTCAGCAGGCCTATTGTGTGAAAGGGGCCTAACTGTCAGTTGCTCATAGTTCTGGATCATGCTCCTGCAGCAAGTTTTCTTTTGTACAAATACAAAAATACTATGCTATTTAAATAAAATACTTTGAAAGACTGAATTAAATTACTGAATATTTAGCAACCGGTCCTTTTTTAAGGTAATTGGGACAGTAGAAAATAAAATTATTTTAAAAAGTCTTTTTTTGTTTGCAGCAGATTTTTGTTGTGTTATAGGACTGCAAGTGTGTGACATTGTTTACTTTTTGGGCTGTTGTGATATATTATTTGTAAGCTAATTAAGAGCATTAAATGATGACCCAAAGCATAATATGTAAAAAATAAACAGCCAGAAGCCACATAAAGTAATCAAGATTTCAGTATATCATACAACACGATAATTGCAAAAGTTTTTTTGCAGAAATGTATTGCTTTTGATTTGATATTTTCTATCCTACACACTGTAATGTTATGGCTCATTTTACTAATACTACTGTAAATTTACAATATGCAAAGTGCTATGTAAATGTCAGTGCTATATAAATATGCGTAAATAATAAAAATAATAATAATCAAAAAATAATAAAACAACAAATACCAGAAACAGGTTTAGGCCTTTTTATATAGAACTATTAATTAATACCAAACTCACACAATTTAAATATATGATATGTTTACCCAATTTGTTTACAGATATTGGATTACAGAAGAAGGACCTGGCCTGTTGTCATCTCTCAGGCCCCATACACACGATAGAATCCATCCGCTGAAAAATCCCAGCGAATGGGTTTCAGCGGATAGATCCTATGGTGTGTACACTCCAGCGGATCTGTTTCCGCGGATATTTATCCCCTGGGATGGATTTCCAGCGGATAAATATTTGATGACATGCTATCAAATCTATCCGCTGGAATCCATCCCAACGGATGGATCCGCTGGTCTGTACAGACTCACCGGATCCATCCGTCCGAAGGGATCCCCCGCATGCGTCGTAATGATTCGACGCATGCGTGGAATTCCTTATATGACAGCGTCGCGCACGTCGCCGCGTCATAATTGCGGTGACGGCGCGACACGTCATCGCCAGAGGATTTCGGCGCGGATTTCGATTCGATGGTGAGTACACTCCGTACACTCGAGAGGATTTATCCGTGGAAACGGTCCGCTGGACCGTATCCGCGGATAAATCCTCCCGTGTGTATGGGGCCTCACACTACAGTTTGCTGTGTTTCAATGCTTATGAAGGCATTTCTTTCATCTCAAAACTCGAGAATCACTATCGTTTAGCTGGTTATATGCTTCCCAAAACAATGACTCAGAAGCAATAAAGTAGATCAGAAGACTGATCATCTGTTTCCTCATTAGTACAAGCTCATTAATGTACTAATTATCATTATTTTGATAGTGTTTTTTACCAAAAACTCAAAATTCTTACTTCTGGCAAAATAACCCTGAATTTGCAATGATATATTTTTTGTATTCTGGGCACAAACAAAAACCATGGGCCAGATTCACAGAAGAAATACGCCGGAGTATCTACTGATACTCCGGCGTATTTTCAAATTTGCCGTGTCGTATCTTAATTTGTGATTCACAAACAAGATACGACGGCACTTGGCTAAGATCCGACAGGCTTACGGCTTTGTACGCCTTCGGATCTTAGGCTGCAATACTTTGGCCGCCGCTGGGTGGAGTTTGCGTTGTTTTCCAGCGTCGGTTATGCAAATTAGCTTTTACGGCGATCCACGAAGGTACTCGCATGCGTTACGTCATCGCAAGTCGTTTTTTCCCATCGCAAAGTTAAGCCTGCTTTTTCATGGCTTAACTTTAGACCAGCCATGTTAAAGTATGTCCGTCGTTCCCGCGTCGAATTTCATTTTTTTTTCTATGACGTCCAGGAATACGTTACGCATGTCGTCGTTCAAAAAACACGTCGGGGTGCCGTAATTTCGGGCAAAGCACGGCGGGAAATTTCCAAACGGAGCATGCGCAGAACGTTCGGCGCGGGAGCGGCCTAATTTAAATGGTCCCCGCCCCATTTGAATTAGGCGGGCTTGCGCCGGACGTCTTTACGTTACTCCGCCGCAAGTTTACACTCAAGTGCTTTGTGAATCAAGCGCTTATGAGGAAAACGTAAAGATGATACATTACGCCGCCACGGATGTAAATTAATATGGCCCCTAATTTTTTCAAGTCAATTTACCTTGATGTTTTTTTAAGCTTTCTTTCTTGTCATCGGAGTACTGGAAGGCTTCAAAACATCTTTGCTGTGGCTTTTCTGTCCTTAATTATTTCTCAATTTTTGGGGGCAAATTTAGGTGAGTTCACAGATTACCTTTTGTACTGTCCTGAAAAAAATAAAATAAAAAAATCTTATGGCAAACATACTATATGTTTCTGCATTATCAAGTACACTTTTCATAGAATTCCTACCTCTGCTCATATAGTTATTTTATTTTCAATTTCGACACTATACACTAGTGATGAGCAGATCAACTTACTGACTCTTGAATCCACTTTTCCTTAATGCCGCGTACAGACGGTCGTTTTATGCGATGTTAAAAAACGACGTTTTTAAAAACGTCAATTTAATTGACCGTGTGTGGGAGAAAACGTCGTTTTATGTCTTCTGAAAAACGAAAAAAAAAATTGAAGCATGCTTCAATTTTATGTGTCGTTTTTCAAAACGTCGTTTTTTACTTCACAGAAATTGACCGTGTGTAGCAAAAAACGACGTTTCAAACAACGTTTTTACACCCGCGCATGCCCAGAAGCTAGTTATGAAGCGAGCTTCAATGGAAAAACGTGGTGAAAGTAACCTCGCTTTGCTAGAGCATTGTGAAAAAACGATGGTGTGTAGGCAACATCGTTTTTGAAAATTGAAGTTTCAAAAACGTCGTTTTTTACTTCACAGAAAACGTCGTTTTTTTACATCGCATAAAACGACCGTCTGTACGCGGCATTAGACCCTTTAGCAAATTGTTTCAATATCCTTCACTCTGAAAACACACCAGAAGCCCAGATCTGCTCAAAGCAACTAAAAGACCCAATTTTTGTTGCACCAAATTCAACAAAGCAATATTAGTAAGGGTTTTCTCAATCTCCTTTACCGAGAACAGTGCACACTATTTATAAAAAAATCTGCTTAGAAAAATTACTCAAAAAATCACAAATAATACCCCCAATTTTTTCAATATGTGTGAAATGTCAGTTTTTATTTGTTGCTTTTCACAGGGTGAATGTAACATTCCCTAACATTCAATTCTAAGAGAAAAAAGAAACCTTAAGAACATTGAATCAAAAGAGTTAAAAAAACATTTGACCAATAGAGAAAATAGCCTAACACTAAGGCCTCGTACACACGACAGAGAAACTCGACGTGCTTGGCACGTCGAGTTCCTCGTCTCGTTTTGGGATGAAGCCGCCGAAGAGCTCGGCGGGCCGCCTTCTCCTATAGAACAACGCGGCCAACGAGAAAATAGAGAACATGTTCTCTATTTTCTCGTCGAGCTCCTCGGCGGCTCCATCGAGCCAAAACTGTACAGACGACAGAGATTCTCGGCAGAATCCGGGTTTTGACCGAGTTTCTCGGCGAATTCTGCCGAGAATCTCTGTCGTGTGTACGAGGCCTAAGAACATTTGGAAAGACTGGAAGAGGAAAAATATAGAGGGAGGGAGATATCTGAGCTGAGTACTAAGTAAATTGAGATTCCGGTGCTCATGACGGTCAGTGTAACAAATTAGCTAAAATAAATTATACAATGTAGCAAAGATGGTGCTCCATTGTTTGACAAGTTTACTGGACTAAAACCCTTCACAGGTGAGCAACAGAGTTCCACTTCTGAAACATTGTATTTGTTCTGTATTGCAGCTCGCAATCTGCAGTAGCTGTATCATTACACTGTTGTGGGTAAGCATAGCTGATGGCTCTGGCTATCAGGTACCGCTGTTCCAGTAGGTGGCTGATTTCTTTCACTAATCCTATCACCATAAGCTCCAAAATATGGGGTGCAGGAATATGGGACAGTGCATGTTACTACCAGCTGAACGACTGCATTCTACATTGCATTTAATTGACGAGGTGGACAAAGTCCATGTAATCAATGCTTTTATTGGCAGTCGGTTGGACTATTGTAACGCGTTATACACGATGGGCCAGATTCATGTAGATTTGCGGCAACGTATCGTATCCCATTTACGTTACGCCGCCGCAAGTTTCCAGCGGAAGTGCTTGATTCACAAAGCGCTTGCGTGTAAACTTTCGGCGGCGTAGCGTAAAGCCGTGCGGCGCAAGCCCGCCTAATTCAAATGGGGCGTGTACCATTTAAATAAGGCGAGTTCCCGCGCCGAACGTTCTGCGCATGCTCCGTTTGTAAATTTCCCGCCGTGCTTTGCGCGAAATTACAACACCCCGACGTGTTTTTTGAACGGCGACGTGCGTAACGTACTTTCGTATTCCCGGATGTCTTACGCAAAAAAAAAATATTTGAAATTTGACGCGGGAACGACGGCCATGCTTTAACATGGCTGGTCTAAATCTAAGCCATAAAATAGCAGGCTTAAGATTGCGACGGGAAAAACCGACTAGTGACGACGTAAAAGAATGCGACAAACGCGCGTACCTTCGTGGATCGCCGTAAACAGCTAATTTGCATACCCGACGAGAAAAACAACGTGAACTCCACCCAGCGGTCGCCGAAGTATTGCATCCTAAGATCCGAAGGCGTACGAAGCCGTACGCCTGTCGGATCTTAGCCAAAAGCCGTCGTATCTTTGTTTGTGAATTACAAATAAAGATACAATGCGGGAAAAATTTGAAAGTACGCCGGAGTATCAGCAGATATTCCGGCGTACTTTTTCTGTGAATCTGGCCCAGGGGTGTCCAAAAACTCTTCTGCATAAGCTTCAGCTGATCCAAAATGCCGCAGCTAGGTTATTAATGGGGGTGGGTCATCGGGACTATATTACACCTTCTCTGAAAGCCCTGCATTGGATACCGGTTGCTGAATGGGTTATGTTCAAAGTGCGTTGTATCGTCCACAAAGCTATCCATAAGGTAGGCCCAGGGTATCTGCAAGAAAAATTTAACTGGTACGTTCCCAACAGATCATGCTGCCCAACAGAGTATCTGGATCAAAAGACAGGCAGAGCAGTGTTAAATCTTTTAGCCTTTAAAAGAGATCTCTTATAACTATTTCAATACACATAATGTTTGTTTGCAGTAGAGCCTGCGAATATGAATGTAACTTGCTGGGTAAATCAAAAAATGTATAAACTTAATGCACAGACTCCTATATACTAAATGTTATTGTATTTTTTAAGACTCACTGTGTCCCAGTTGATTGTTAATGAACTACTTAAGCTTATGCACTGGTTTTATCCTTCTCCTCATTAACATAGTAATGAAAGCTTCAGGTATAAATTAACCCATTTAGTTTATTCATATTTTATTTACCTTTCCTTGCATATTAATTGTTAGATTATAGGCATAGAAAAGTGTATAACATTAGTAATAAAGTGAAACTTTAGTCAATAAATTAAGTTGTGTTAGATCATTAAGTCCTGCTAGAAAACTTTAGCTATGTAAAACATTAAAAATAAGTGTCCATACTGTCTAAAATCCAGCAATACTCTGTCTCACCCTGCTCTGCGCATGCTCAGTTGCTCTCCCTTTTTGGCAATGTGCCAAAAATCAGAACCAGCAGAGGCCGATCTGCTAACAGCCTAAAGATTTACAGCTGCTCAGGGGCTCTTGACTTTAGCAAAATGGCAGCCTTCAGCAAGATGAAATAGGAACAATCCTGGAGGCAATTTAAAGCATATACTATTTTTAGTAGCATAATTAGTAACACAAATAAATAAATAAATACATAAATAAATAATTAAATAAATGCATGCATTACATAGGTAGTGGTCCAGGCATGCAATGTGGTCCAGGAATACGGTATAGGCATACCCCACTTTTAGGTACACAATGGGGTTCATTTACTATCGCTGGAGAGTGTTTGCAACACAGAATCGGATTAGTAATAAACAAGTATTCTTACAAAGGTGTGGAATTTGAACTGTTAGGAGAGAGGTAATATCAGTTTGAAGGGTTGGCAGATGGATACCAGAGTGAGACTTTGAAGAACATTCGAGAATAATGATGATGGAGATTTACTAAAACTGGAACAAAGAGAATCTGGCACAGCAGTGTATAGTAACCAATCAGCTACTAGATGTCACCATTGTCAAAGCTTCATTGAACAAACTGAATGTATAAGCTGATTGGTCACTAAAAACAGCTGTACCAGATTCTCTGGACTCCAGGTTTAGTAAATCTCCCCCAATGGATTCTCTATCAAGACAAAGAGCATCACAATAGATATAGCAAGGATTTTGACAAATATCACAGCAACATTGAATTTAAAGTGTAACTGAATGCAAAATGGTTTTATTTTTTATTTTGGGTAGAATAAAAGAGTGTTAAAACCCCTGTCAGTTTTTATGTTGCCACCTGTGTCCCATTGTGGAGATTTACCCTTTGTTAGTGTTCTAATGTCAACCCAAAATGTAGGGTTTTCTTTCCCTTTCACTTTTAATGATAAGGAGAAAAATAGAGAGAGTTATCGCTTTAACAGGGGCACAGACAGCAATAAAAACTGACAGGTGTTCTAATCCCTCCCCCTAAGAATTCATCCTAATGGGTATCATGTTATGCACTAAAATACTGATTTGTTTCATGAGATGAATACCACAAATTTTGATAAAATAATGCATGCCTTATTTTATGGGCGTCTTTTAGGCTGGGTTTACACTGAATTCGGATGCGGCTCGCAGCAGGGGTCCAGTTTCTCTGCTCTTCGTTTTAGGGACGAATCAGGCCTGAATTTTTGCCTGAATTTGGACCTGAAACAGAGCCCTAGTATGAAAAGACAGTCCTATTACAACAGAAATAAAATACATGTTGTTCTACTTAATCTAAAAAATACAGTCAAATTGTTGTCAAATGCCTTACCATTCTAAATACGGATAAAACACTATATGACATTTTACAACAGGGTTATAGCTTTTCCAGTAGAAGGGCCCCCACGCTGGGATCTATCCTATCTCCCAGCCTTTTTCATCCACTTCAGCGCCCTTGTGGAAGGGCCATATTAATTAGTGTTGAGCAGAATACGCCATATTCGATTTTGCGATATATCTCGAATATATAGTCGAATATTCGAGATATATTCGCTAAATTCGAATATTCGTGATATTTTATCGAAATGAAATGATTGCGAATTTTCGCTATTGCGAATGCGAAAATAATTGCGAATTTTCGATAACTGCGGTAGGAGCACTCTGATTGGCTCAGAATATTCTTGATATTTTTTCGAAATTTCGCAAAATGCGAATGCGATATTTACTGCGCAATTTCGACAAATGCTGTAGGAGCACTCTGATTGGCTCAGAATATTCTTGATATTTTACAATACAAAATAATTGCGAATATTCGGCAAATGTCGAAGGAGCACTCTGATTGGCTCAGAATATTCTTGATATTTTACAATACAAAATAATTGCGAATATTCGGCAAATGCGGAAGGAGCACTCTGATTGGCTCAGAATATTCTTGATATTTTACAATAGAAAATAAAAAGTGTTTTGCATTGGTGGTGATTCTTTACTCTATCCATCTGTCACAGCCGTTTGTCAATCAAACACCTTGAAGATTGAACACGTTCATGCTGCATGCTTTGGACTTTTTTTCACTTCACATATCAAAGACATTTTTATGAAAGATTATTTTTCTATTATTGGGACTATATTTCTTTATATATTTGTTTCACTGTGTATTTCACAAGTTATTTGCGCTTGCTTATTTTATAATTTGCCCACATGTCTTGTCACTAGACATATTTTTTATTCTTGTAGAGCGACTCCATTTTCTGTCTTGTATTAATTTATGTTGTATAACATTTTTGAGTTGCTGCTATATTCTCCCCTTTTTTTAAGGTATGCGCAATTTTTTCCTTCTTACAAAAAAAATAATATCAAACATACAAATATTAATAACAGAAACATACACAAAGCCCCCCCTTTTGCATCAGAGACAATCAGAGTTCTCCTACCACAGTTATCGAAAATTCGCAATTATTTTTCGCATTCGCATTAGCGAAAATTCGCAATTTTTTTTTTTTCAATTCGGCAACATAAAAGGATCGCCTCAGCTTAGCTACTCGGCCCAGGGTCTCTAATCATACCAGCAATGCTTTTAGACGTCAATAGGATGTGATCTGTTTTAAAAATCAAATTGAAAAAATGCGAATATTCGGAATTGCGAATATTCACCGCGAAATTCGAAATATATCGCGAATACTCGAATATGCCATATTCGAGCCGAATATTCGCAATACGAATATTCGTGAGCAACACTAATCTTAATAGCATCATGGGCCCCTGAGCAAAGTAATGCTCAGGTCCCTCTACGCTCTACATATCCCCCCAGCACTCTGACCCCTTTACACCCTAGATATTCCCCTCAGCACTGTAACCATATACCAAAAGATATCCCTTGTATTGTGACCCCACTACATCCCTAACACCCCCCACACTGTGGTCTCTCTACATCCCTGATACCTCTAGCACTATATCCACCCAAGCTACCCCAAGCATTGCTACCCCCTATATACCCCAGATCCCCCCTCAGCATTGCTTTGCCCCATACACCCTTAATATCCCCCCAGCACCATTATTCCATCAATGTAGTACCCCCTTTTCCAGTGAAGATACAATGTTAACTTTTGGCTCTGTGCCCACCTCCAACACTGCACTCATCTATACCAATCAAGCAGGCAGAAAGAGCGGTGGAGGAGGGAGCATCCCTTTCGGTGCAAACTATGCTGGACCGCTGGGCTCACCATGACACCATCCACAATGCTACTTCCGCAGATGGGCTCTCAGTCCTGCCAACTCAGCAGCTCCCACTCCAGCTCCTACCCCGCAGCCTTCGAGTCCCAAGCATTGTAGCTGCATGGGGCGGGGTCAGAGCATCCAGAGCATTCAGATGTACCTGGAGGCTATGTTCGTTGGTCTGGAGAGGAAGATGCAGTCTCTGAGCCAATGAAGAATTCAGGAAGCAGCTACAAGCTCCAGAGTCATTGATAGCTGGCAGGTGTGTTTCCCTTTCTGCTAGCTGTAGGGAGACATAGAGAGTGATATAAGTCTGGGGAACACCAGTGACCTGATAGTTCATAACAACTTGAGGAGAAGACTTACTAGGTCTCACAGGGCAGTTACGGAGAAAATGACCAGTACCTCCACAGTATAGGCACAGGTTGGCTTGATGCCTGTGCTGCCTCTCCTCAGGAGTGAGAGGGGCACGGACCAGTCCGAGTTGCATGGGCTTGTTTTCAGGAGCGGAGGTAGCAGGTGAAGCTGGAAAAGGCGGATGGACTGGAATCGGTTTGGGAAGCATCCAACTGGGTCAAGGAACCTGGGAGCGCTCTGAGCGCTGCTCACGCATGCATCTGTCTAGCTTATTGGTCAAATCTTCCAGGGTAGCCGGGGTCTCCACCCTAGTCAACTCGTCCTTGAGGGCTTCAGACAGCCCTTGGCGCTATTGATATTTTAAGGCCAGTTCGTTCCAGGGGTCTACCAGACCCATGGTTGAGGTCAGGTGGGAAAGTAACATAGGGTGGCCTGAGGAAGTGCCAGAGGTGCGCCTGCCTACCGACCTACAGTATCCTCCCTATCACACATCCCCATGTTGAAACTGCCTTATTTATTCATGGCAAAGAATTTAATAAGGT
The DNA here is from genome assembly GCF_905171775.1 of Rana temporaria. Taxonomy (NCBI): domain Eukaryota; kingdom Metazoa; phylum Chordata; class Amphibia; order Anura; family Ranidae; genus Rana; species Rana temporaria. Next base: position 229,491,096 of record NC_053493.1, read on the forward strand.
GTTGGAAACATTCCTCAGAGATTTTGGTCCCTATTGACATGGTAGCATCACACAGTTGCTGCAGATTTGTCGGCTGTCCATCCATGATGCAAATCTTCCACCACATCCCAAAGGTGCTCTATTGGGTTGAGATCTGGTGACTGTGGATGTCATTGGTGTACAGCAAACTCATTCATTGTCCTGTTGAAGAAACCATTGTGAGATGATTGGTGCATTATTCTCCTGGAAGTAGCCATCAGAAAATGGGTACATTGTAGTCAAAAAGGAATGGCCATTGTCAGCAACAATACTCAGGTACTCCTTGGCATTTAAAGTATGCTCAATTGGTACTAAGACCCCTTTCACACTGAGGAGTTTTTTAGGCAGTTACAGCACTAAAAATAGCGCTGCTATACCGCCTTCAACTCGAACATTGCCTGTTCGGCGAACAGCGAACAATTTGGGGTGTTCGCGTGAAATTCGAAAAGCCGCGGAACACCCTGTAAAAGTCTATGAGAGAAATCGAAAGTGCTAATTTTAAAGGCTAATATGCAAGTTATTGTCCTAAAAAGTGTTTGGGGACCTGGGTCCTGCCCCAGGGGACATGTATCAATGCAAAAAAAAAAGTTTTAGAAAACGTCCATTCTTTCGGGAGCAGTGATTTTATTAATGCTTAAAGTGAAACAATAAAAGTGAAATATTCCTTTAAATTTCGTACCTGGGGGGTGTATAGTATGCCTGTGAAGTAGTGCTTGTTTCCCGTGCTTAGAACTGTCCCTGCACAAAGTGTAATTTCTGAAGGAAAACTGCAGTTTTTAAAACTTGCATTGATACATGTCCCCTTGGGCAGGACCCAGGTCCCCAAACACTTTTTAGGGCAATAACTTGCATATTAGCCTTTAAAATTAGCACTTTAGATTTCAAACGTTCAAGTCCCATAGACTTAATGGAGTTATAAAGTTCACACAAACGTTTGGTCTGTTCCACAGGTGATGTAAATGTGAGTTGTTCATCTTCAGGGGATCACAGGTATAAAACTGTCCAGGTAGGCCAGAGTGATTCTAATAGACTTGGTAAATAATACAGTACAAATCTGTTAAAAGTCCTGGCACTTGCGAGGAACCTCAACAGAATAATCTGCAAAGATTAAAAGCTTGTGTCCTTCAATTTGAAGCTAACGTTGCTTACTAAAAAATTGCACTATAATCTGCTTATCCATATAGTTTAGACATTTCACAATCACTGGACGTGGGGATATACAAGTGGCGGATGGAGTGCCCAGGCAATGAGCACATCCCAAGTCCAAAGCTGCTGGTAAAAGAACAGCACATACTGTAAATCCAGGAGCATTTGCAATTTATAGTATATGTTTCTGGCAGCCCTATGATTCTAAAATGATTCCTCCTAGAGTGGTTCTGAAGGTCCTCCACTTTGTATAGTAATGACTATTGTACCTTCGAATGGCATTGATTGACTGTAGTGGCATGCTAGAGTTTGTCTAACTGCCTAGTTCCCCAGCTCCTTCCTCAATTGATCCATACCTGCTGCCACTGCTCTGTGAACCACTGATGTTATGGTTGAGATGAGAAGAGCAGCAACTGCCTCTGCAATCTACCCATAGGATTTCTTCTGAGCAGGCTCCTGTGATACAGGTGGGAGAAAACCAACACTGTAGTGCTCCATGGCTGTTTTAGTGGCCATCTTTGTTCCAGGCTCGGAAAAAAGAGGAGAGCCGCTGCTGGTCAGATATTAGAAGCTGGGAGCGGGGGTTGAGATAGGAACTTCTCTATGTGACAGGTTCCAGTATGTACCTGAGAGAGATCTGGCAGTGCAAGAGCTGTCAGCTGGTTTTACAAGCCGGCTTAATGCAAGCTTAGACCGAGCCATTGATTCTCCCAACTTTCACATGTGGCACTGAAACCGGAAAATTCCCCAAAACTTTTTCATATAGTCAGATTATTTCTTATTTGTTGAAGCCCTAAAGAAACAGTAGTACCTTACTGAGTTTTTTGTATTGTTAAATTTTTTCTACTGTGGGTTATTGTTTGTAAATATGATTTGCAGATCTCATTTTGTTTGTTGGTGAAATAATTTTTTTTTTATATACTTTCCTTTCTATTCACACTGGGAGTTGCCTATATCTCAATGACCTGTTATGCTGAAGGCAGTAACTGCCTGTTAGTTAGTCCTGAGCGGATTGTATGAGTTGCAGTGATACTATGAGGAGTAGTTGGGGAATATTTACCCCTTTTGTGTTTTTTTTTTAATGTTTAGAGAGTATTGGCTGGCTGTTTGATGTTTTCCTCATAGCTTGGAATCTGGACAACCTGGAGGACCTTTCTTGTTATGCCTTATTTTTAGCAAGTTTATTATGCAACCTCATCACCCGTCTCCTCCATTTATTCATTGCTTTGTGATATACAGTATTTGAGCTTGAGACTGTGGCAAGTACATCATTCTGCTCATACTTACCCTTAGTACATGGCTTAGCACCATAATATTGTTTCCTGAAACATTAAAGGGCTAGGTGATCCAAATAAGCATCACACATCACACAATAATCACTACATTGGTTTTGTACTCCTCCTCTATTATTTGTTTAAGGGCACTTTCACACTGGGGCGGGGGGCGTACGTTGTAAAGTGCTGCTATTTTTGGCGGCGCTTTTCAGCCACTAGCGGGTCACTTTTTTAAACCCGCTAGCGGCCGATGAAGGGGTTAATAGCGCTTGTGTAGTACCGCTGCCGAAGCATTTTGCAGACACTTCGGCAGCACTGCCCATTGATTTTAATGGGCAGGGGCACTTTAGGAGCAGTGGTTAAGTAATTTTTAGTGGGACTGTGGACAAATCGGACACCTAACTGACACGTTTGACACTTTTTTGGGGACCAGTGACACTAATAAAGTGATCAGTGCTAAAAATGCACTGTTACTGTATTAATGACACTGGCAGGGAAAGGGTTAACACCAGGGGTGATAAAAGGGTTAAGTGTGTCCCTAGGGGGTGATCACTGTGTGGGGATTTATTTAACTGGAGATCCATGTTCCTGCTTAGCAGGAACATAGGAGCTATATGTTCTTCCCTCTCAGAACAACAATATGCCTCTCTGGGGACCAATTGCAGGTGGTGGATATTGCGTCCGCTGGACCCGCTGATTGGCTCTCCCTCTGTCCATTCAAAGAGGCTACTGCACAGAGCAACGTAGAGGTACGTCTTATTGTGCATTCGGCCTGCCTTGCTGCAGTAAATGTGCAGCAAGGCAGGCAGTAAATGTGCAGAAGGTGGTCGGGAAGATGTGAAAAACAATCAGTTTTAAACGTTTTTTTTTTTTTTTGCATTGGTACATCTAGCCAGTAGACGAGCCACCATACCCTTTTTATAGCCAATAACTTGCATAAAAGCCTTCAAAATGGGGACTTTGGAATTTTTAAGTTCGGGTCCCATAAACTTCAATGGGGTTCATGGTTCGGGTCTGAACTTTTGCAATGTTCGAGAGTTCTGGCGTCAACTGAACCGGGGGGTGTTTGGCCTATCACTAATAAAGAGCATTAGCAATTCCGAATAGATTCTCAAATGGTTCTCAACTGTAGAATAAAGTAGCAAAACACTCACTAAGGGAGCTAAAAAAAACTCTTTAACTGCTTGCCGACCAGCCGCCGCAGTTATACGGCAGCAGGTCGGCTCTGCTGGGCGAGATCACGCAGCTATACGTCATCTCGCCGAGCAGTCAATAGGGGCGCTCGCCCCCGACTCCCGTGCGCGTGCCCGGCGGCGAAGCACACGCCGCCAGGCACCCGCGATCGCTCGTTACAGAGCGAGGACCAGGAGCTATGTGTGTAAACAAACAGCTCCTGGTCCTGTCAGGGGAGAAATGCCTGACCGTCTGTTCATACAATGTATGAACAGCGATCAGTCATTTCCCCTAGTGAGTCCACCCCCCTACAGTTAGAACACACCCAGGGAACATACTTAACCCCTTCCCTGCCCCCTAGTGTTAACCCCTTCACTGCCAGTGGCATTTTTATAGTAATCCAATGCATTTTTATAGCACTGATCGCTATAAAAATGCCAATGGTCCCAAAAATGTGTCAAAAGTGTCCAAAGTGTCCGCCATAATGTCACAGTACTGAAAAAAAAATCGCTGATCGCCGCCATTACTAGTAAAAAAAAATATATATTAATAAAAATGCCATAAAACTACCCTCTATTTTGTAAACGCTATAACTTTTGCGCAAACCAATCAAAAAACGCTTATTGCGGTTTTTTTTTAACGAAAAATATGTAGAAGAATACATATCGGCCTAAACTGAGGAAAAAAAATAAATGTATACATTTTTGGGGGATATTTATTATAGCAAAAAGTAAAAAATATTATTTTTTTTCAAAATTGGCGCTCTATTTTTGTTTGAAAGCGCAAAAACGAAAGACCGCAGAGGTGATCAAATACCACCAAAAAAATTCTCTATTTGTGGGAAAAAAAGGACTCCAATTTTGTTTGGGAGCCATGTCGCACGACCGCACAATTGTCAGTTAAAGTGCCGAATTGCAAAAAGTGCTCTGGTCTTTGACCAGCAATATGGCCCGGGGCTTAAGTGGTTAGGGCCCGGTTCACACTGATGCGAGTTCATAACGAATGTGATGCGTCAAAAACATTCTAAATTCGCATGTCATCCATAAAGTCATTGTTTTCAATGTCGGTCGTTCACATACATGCGTTGCGATTCCTCTACAAATGCAATGCAATAAAAAAAGGGTCTTGTGCAAGTTTACAGCGTTGCATTGCAAATTTAGTCTCCATAGACATCAATGTAAATCGTTCTGGAATCGCATTGATGGTTCACATATGTGCGAATTCCACCACACTACTCTCCACAAAAACCAGGAAGTACACAGGAAATTAACACCTTTTTTTTTTATTATGATTCTATTGGCTAGAACATCAATTACAGCTATGTCCAACTCGTGGCAAAATTGTGGAAAATTTGCACCTCACACAGGACAAAATACTGAATAAATTCACAGCGCAGCAGTGTGAACCGAGCCTAACTGTAGTTAGTAACCTTATCCTTTACCGCATATTTCGAAAGGTATATTGTATATAAAAATGACAAACATCAGGATGAAGTAATTAGACAACATTTGAAATAAAATTGAACCAAAATAAATAAAAAAAATTAGAGGCAGCTATATATGATATAAGCACCATAGTGCAGTGTCCCATGTTTATTTAGACACTATTATTTGTTTTCCTTTACACATTCACATTTTAATCCTCTCAATGCCAGCATGCATATCTTCATTTCTAAAAAAAAAAATATTAGATTACCTTGGGGTATCTACTTTCCCAAACATATTTTTTTTTTTAGTGTCCTGGCATTTTTATTAGCAATGTTTTTATAACAGAAAGTAGGGTAAAACATATTTTTTTTCAAAATGTTCAGGTATTTTCCTTTATATAATAAAAACATAAAAAAAACAAGTGGTTATTAAACACCACAAAAATAAAGCTATACCTGTCTAAAATTGTTGTCAGTCAAACTATCACAGCACTGAAAACTTCATCGGATGAACCAATCGTGTGTGGGCCCCATTGTTTTTTTTTTCCATCGGTGAAAAAACGTAGAACCTGTTTTAAAATTATCTGATGGTTAAAAAAACGATAGAAAAAAACGATCGTCTGTGGGCAAGTCCATCGGTTAAAAATTCACGCATGCTCAGAATCAAGTCGACGCATGTTCAGAAGCATTAAACTTCATTTTTCTCAGCACGTCGTAGTAGTTTATGTCGCCGTGTTCTGACACAAACTGATTTTTAACTGATGGTGTGTAGGCAAGACTGATGAAAGTCAGCTTCATCGGATATCTGATGAAAAAATCCATCGGTCCGTTTTCATTGGATGAACCGATCGTGTGTATGTGGCATTAGTGTTTTTTTTTTTTTTCATCTTGGTAATGCACATCCCTCCAACTACTGCTTAACCACTTCCTGCAAAATGACGTACTTGTATATCATTTTGAGTAAGTGGGTTTACCGTGGTGATGCCTGCAGTTAGAAGCATCACCCGGTACCAATTTTCAGAGCAGATGTTTGGCTTTTATGTGATAACAACTGATGCGGCTAAGCAGCTTGGCTGTTATTACAAGCAGCGGGATGGGATGTCCCCCCTTCCATCACCTTCCGCTGCTCTGCCTGGGTCTTCCATCCCACCGGCAGACCCAAGGGACCAGCCGGAATGTCCGCCGGCTGGCCAGAGACCCAAAACAAATCCGGAATTTGCTTAGATCAGGTCTCTGGGGGGTGTGGCTGGCTTGGCGAGCAGCAGAGATGGCAGCTTGCTAGAGGAGCTCCGGAGGATTTGTAGCTAGAAGCCCATTTTTCGGCACAATCACTGCTGATAATGAGCAAGCCAAACTACCGAACACCCCACACCAGATCCAGACGAGCATCGACAGCTTACAAAGGGAGGAACATATTGGAAATCTTTAAAAATCATTTGTTAAGATGGTACCGCCTTGTACATCAGAGGACTTCAGTTAAGACTCATGCCGCGTACACACCATCACTTTATGTGATGAAAAAAAATGACGTTTTGAAAAACGTCAATTAAAATGACCGTGTGTGGGGGAAAACGTTGTTTTTTGTCTTGTAAAAAAAAAAAAATTGAAGCATGCTTACATTTTTTGTGTCGTTTTTCAAAACGTCGTTTTTTGTGTCAATTAAAATGATAGTGTGTGGGCAAAACGACGTTTAAAACAACGTTTTTAAACCCGCACATGCTCAGAAGCAAGTTATGAAGCTAGCTTCAATGGAATAGAGTGCTGAACATAACCGCGCTTTGCTAGAGGATTTTGAAAAAACTATGGTGTGTAGGCAAGTCATTTTTGAAAATGAAGTTTCAAAAACGTTGTTTTATTTCATGATTTAAAACGTCATTTTTTTTTCATCACATAGTAAGAAAGTGATGGTGTGTACGCGGCATTACAATCAGCACCGGAGTATAACGGTAGGGGACCTCCACACTGAAATCTCCCCCTAACATATGCTGACATGGCCATAATAGCAGCAGACATTAAATCCTCCTTCTCAGCAGTCATCACTGATCTTAATTCCAGCCTGCTGGTATTGAACGATCGTATGGCCACAGCTGAAATGGCCAGGAGAAAGCCATTGATAGACTTGAGAGAGTAACGGCCTCTCATTCCAACCATTTCATAGAAATGAATAGAAACTTGGAAGACCTCGATAACAGAGGGAGAAGGAACAATATTAGGGTCAGGGGGATCCCAGAGACAGTGGACACTGATCAAATTGTCCCAGCCCTGCAGAAGGTGTTCAATAGCCTACTGGAGAGGGCTGAGGACACTGAAATCAAATTTGTCATGGTGCACTGGGCCCTGAGAGCACGCGGCCCAGACACCAAGCCTCCACGTGATGTTATCTGCTGCTTGCAGAGTTTTGCACTAAAGGAGGAAATTATGCAAAAAGCTCTCAGGAATGACCAGATCATATTTAATGGAGAAACCATAATGCTCTTTCACGATTTGTCTCAAATCACACTAAAAAAACGCAGGGCCTTTCACCCCCTTTTTGACAAGCTCCGTTAAAAGGACTTGCGCTATACATGGCGCTTCCCATTTGCTTTATTTGTAACCCACAATTGCAGGCAACACTTTCCTTATGATCCCCCAAGGATTTGACTGAGTTCTCTAATGCGTTACATCTGGGCCATGTTGAACTCCTGGAATGGTACCAGAAATTCCGCCTCCCCCCGCTGGAAAGGAGTCCACCTTGCTCACCCTTTAATTCCCCTGAGAAGTGGCAATTAAAAAAAATTAAACAAAACAAACAAGGAGGCTCGGTGGCAGGTACACCAAATAACAACAGGGCACACTCCTCCAAGGCCCCAGATGATGCCTATTAAACTCGTTACAGCTAAGGATTACATTTATCGAGTTTTGAGTATATTGCTCAAAGAAGCCAGTCAATGTGTTCACGCACTTTTTCATATGTCTGGTATGTCTTTTTCACCTATGTGTGTAGTACAACAGATATACCAAGAGAGGGCTCCATTTAGTTAACAATACCCCCAAATGTTTTTGCTAGACATAACATTATTTTTTCATAATGTTTGTTTCCTGACATATATGGTATAGTTGCCACACTCTGTCTACCTCTTTACAAATCTCTTATGTGAGACTGTAGTTTTAGACAGAATGCCCTCTCCTCACCTATACCCCCTTTGTTTGGTAGCTCAGTTATATTAAGCACTAATGTGCAAAATTACCATTTATGAACATTTTATTAGCTGTTAAATATGGCTGTGGACCCCCTTCCACCATTTATATTGTTTATCACTTTTCATTAGAAAAGCGGTCAGCTCTAGCTGCCACCTTTGACTGTTGCCTCTCTTTGTCCCACAGAGTGTGTCTTAAGGAGGCAATTGGTCACCTCAAGATACACTACAAGGGACCTTATAGATAGTATGACATTTTAAAGGTTTAAAACTAGTAACTTCTTCCTCTTTCCTATATCTCATACTCTCTCTATTTACTTGTTCCTACCACACTAGTAGTTGTATACATTTAACGGGTAATCAGAAAGCGTTGTTTAAACTGACTCTTAAGATCTTTTTTCTTAGTATTGTATTGTTTACAGGTTGTGGTTCTCTGAGTCTGCACCATACTCCTTCCTAGGCCACAATCCTACAGTGAAATCCCACAACGTCCAGGGATTGAACATCCCAAAGGGGGTATCAATACTAATCATTAGGGATGCTCCCTTTGAACTTACTGACAAAATGACTGACCTAGACGGGAGGTTTATCATACTGAAAGGGAAATACAATGGTAACCCCATTACACTAGCCAACGTTTACTTTTCCAAAAAGTCCCACCTGCCTTTTTGTAGACGATTGGTACGGGAACTGGAGGGCTTCAGGATGCACAATTCTAGGAGGAGATTTTAATTTCCCTCTAAATCCACTGACACATCTATGGGCAAATCACACATAACCTATAAGATGCTAAAAAATCATAAAACGTTTTTAAATTCCCTACACCTCATGGGATTTGTGGCGGTTCTTCCATCCAGAGGACCGGGACTTTACATTCTGTTTTGCCCCTCATGCTAAGTACTCTAGGATTGACTACCTTTTCAACTCACATAGAGACCTACATCTTGTCTCTGGAGCAGAAATAGGGATTCAGTCTCTATCCGACCACGCACAACCCCTGCCAAGCTACACAAATGGTACCCTCAAGCCTCTGAACTTTGCTAGTGCTGCCAGATAGCCAGAGGCACCCTCATACACATCTGATGGCAATGCCCCATGATATCTCAATTATGGAAGGAAGTGAAGGCAATCATTCGCCACATAACGGAAACCAATTTAAAGCTGGACGCGGCATGTTGTCTACTCCATGTCACCACCTTTCCATTTCAAAAGTACAGGAACTCACTATCTAAACATTTACTAAATGCTGCCAAGTCCCTTGTGCCAAAGTTTTGGAAATCTACTAGCACCCCGTCAATCAAAGATTGGCTATTTAAAATTACAGATATTTGTGACATGGAGGAGACAATAGCACAGTCCAATGATTCGATCGAACGCTATTACAAAACATGGTCTACATGATTTGCCTTCAGGTATTCGCAGAAATATGAGGACTTGAGGATGACCATGTCTACTTGAAGTCTACTTCAACTCTCATGAGTAAATATCTCACCCTGCCATATCCCTTTCTGGTTAACTGCCACTACACAGAGATCTGGGAACCGACTAATGATCGATCGTTATGACCTAGATACCAGAGAACATAGACTCTACCTCTTTTTGTAATTTCTTCAACACACTGTGACAAATAGATGTTAATTAATAATTACCTGAAAGCAATCAATATACTAAGGTTTTATAGACATAAAACAAATTGATAAATCTGATTACAACTACTATCTTTCTCCCACTCCACCCCACCCCTCCTGCACCTCCCTCTCTCCCTCCTTTCCTCACCCCCCCTCCAAAAAGAGAACCTACCCCTGCCTACTACTGTCACAAGTGATGTTTACATTCCTTATGACAGCAACAAATGTTGTGCCCACAAATGTAAACAGTTTTCAAATCACAGATATGATGATTGTTAGAGTGAGGGCAATAATTCTAACAAAATACCTCCTCTGTAACTCTAATTTTTAAGTACCATAGTTTGTCGCTATTCCACAAGTGCGTGCAATTAAAAAGAAACATGTTAAGTGTATATTTACTCTGCATAACATCATCTTTTACATTAGATCAAAAAATTGGGATAACTTTACTGTTTAGTTTCTTTTTAATTCAGTGAAGTGTGATTTTTCCCAAAAATCGCATTTAAAAGGCCGCTGTGCAAATCCGTGTGACATAAAATATTGTAATGACCGTCATTTAATTCTTCAGAGTCTCTACTAAATATATATATATATATATATATATATATATATATATATATATATATATATATATATATATATATATATATATATATATATAATGTTTGGGGTTCTAAGTAGATTTTTAACAAAAAATACTCATTTTAACTTGTAAGCAACAAATGTCAGCAATAGGCCTGGTCTTTAAAGTGATACTTAAGGTTTTGTTTTAAAAAATAAAAAAATAAAAAAAACTTACCACCTCTGTGCAAGGGTTTTGCACAGAGTGCCCCTAATTCTCCTCTTCTGGGGTCCCTCAGTGGCACTTCTGCCTCCACCTCTTCTTAAATACCTCCACGAAGAGCCACATTCCATGGGAGCACTTGTGTGGGCGCGCACCCGAGTCCTGCTGCTGCATCCATTGACACAGATAGCAGGACTTGGCCCCACCCCTGGTTCCCATATCACTGGATTTGATTGACAGCAGCGGGAACCAATGGCTCCTGCTGCTATCAATCTATCCAATGAGGACCCGAGACAGCAGATTGAACTGCTGTGTTCCTTCTCGTCACTGGAAAGATATGGTTCAGGTAAGTAAAATGGGGGCTCTGGGGGGCTACTACAGCACAAAAGGTGAAAAACACTAAGGGCTGGATTCAGATAGAATGGTCTATCTATCCGCCCGGCGCAACGTATCTCAGATACGTTACACCGCCGTAATTTAGGGCGCAAGTTCCGTATTCAGATACAACTTGCGCCCTTAGTTACGGCGGCGTAACGTATCTGTGTCATCGCAAGCCCGCTTAATTCAAATGTGGATGATGTGGGCGTGTTTTATATATATTAACTGTGACCCCGCCTTTTTAGACGTTTTTTACGAATGGCGCATGCACCGTTCGTGAAAAAAATCCCAGTGCGCATGCTCGAAAATCCGCCGCAAAACGTCATTGCTTTTGACGGGAACGTAAATTACGTACATCCCTATTCGCGAATGACTTACGCAAACAACGTAAAATTTTTAAAACTCAACGCGGGAACGACGGCCATACTTAACATACGGCTCATATAGCAGGGGTAACTATACGCCGAAAAAGTCTAACGTAAACGACGTAAAAAAAGTGCCGGCCAGACGTACGTTTCTGAATCGGCGTAACTACCTAATTTGCATATTCCTCGCGGAAATATACGGAAGCGCCACCTAGCGGTCAGCATAAATATGCAGCCTAAGATACAACGGCGTAAGAGACTTACGTGGGTCGGATCTTAGGGAAATCTATGCGTAACTGATTCTATGAATCAGGCGCATAGATACAACCGGCCAGACTCAGAGATACGATGGCGTATCAGGAGATACGCTGTCGTATCTCCTATCTGAATCTACCCCTAAGACTTTACAACCCCTTTAAGTGGTTAAGGATACAACTCTGCGCCATAAAAAATAGAAGACATTCTTTGTAAGAAGATTGGAAGTACATAACTAACACAATAGTCCTTTTGTGTTACCTATGCTTGGTCATGTAAAAGCACAGAATCCCCATCAGATAGCATGTCTCCCATCTCGGCTGATATCATCTGCATAATATCGTCTTAACATTGCATAGTAAAGGGTGGAGACTGGAACTGCTATAACTTTTTTCTGGAAAATACTTTTAGTATTATTTATGTTAACTGCAAGCCTATATATTCAAACTTCTTCAAGTTAAAATTCATTTTACTAGTTTTTAGTTGCTCTGTCTTCATTTTCTTTGAAGTTCCATCACAGCTTCAGCACAGGTGTTACATGTATGCTTGAAAAATAGCAGTTTAAATGCAACTCAGTGATCTGAAGAAAATGCATAGGAAAAAGTAGAACGAAGGCACCGAATAAAAGAAAGGACTTGCATATGAAACATTTTAACCATTTTTGCTTTCTGTAATGAGATCTATCCATATGTTTATTTTGGTATGCTTAATTACCTGCTTTCAATAACAATATACAGCTACGCACACAAATCATTGTTTACTGCTGTTTTAAATGAAGTTATTCTTTTCCATGGAAAATATAATTTTTTGCAGAAACTCGGTTCTATATTTGATTCAAACAGTTTTAGATAAATAAATAAGTAGACTTCACGTCACATCAGGCACCATGCCTTTCAAGGCTTCTGCCTCTGCACAACCAATATAAAGTGTCCACATCACCCAGGCAGTGACCCACAAATTACCCTCTGTAACGGAATGACCCATGACAACCAGAGACTTTTGAAGGATGGGGGGTACACTTGTGCCAGCGTCACTAATGACTCTTGGGTCTAGGGTCACCCTGTGCCCCTTTTGGGCATAGGGTGACTGAGAAATATTAATTATAAATTACATGAGATGGGACATTACTGTTAATTCATGTATTGCAGGAGATCTGGACATATTACAGTTTTATTTCATGCTGACCCACAACCGGTCAATAAGAGTGTCTACTTCAATGCTTAACCTAGGCTGTTGAGATGCTAAGTCTGCTATTATGGGATGTTAAAGTATCTTGCTGTAATTACATTCTGTGTCCATTGTACTAATTAAGTCTGGAAGGTCAGATGTCTCATTTCACGGGTAGGGAATTAGCATGTCAATTATGTTTAGTAAAGGAATGGGTTTGTGTGAAAAGTCTATTGATGATACTATGTGATAGGAATAGCAGGTGAGAGTCTGACTTCTCAGCTGTAGTAATTAGGTCATGTTAAATCAGTGCCAAAACGTCTGACATAGAAATGTGTATTATGCAGGTGAATCACTTAGTATCGGAGTCTGGACGTCTGGGGAATAATTAACTCAACCAAATGTCATTGTCTAAAAGAAGGTGTATTGAAGCCCCCCATTGTGTGATGTGTGGGTGGAGAGTTCCTTTGTCCCTCTGATTAACTTTAACATTCTGTACTGTATATAAGAGAGCTAAGATACCATTAAAGTTCATACATTTTGACTCAGAACACAGAGCGTATGTCTCGTCTCTATGAAGGAATTCTTATGGATCGTGTCTGTTGGATGGTTGGAGTGTCAGATAAGCTGTCGTGGGGGGGGCGTGGCCAGCAGCCGAGGCGGATGGCTGTGTAAGGAGAGAGCTCCGTGAGACCCGCTCGAATCCAGCTCCATCCAGCGACGCAGCAGCTATTTTTGGGCACCATCCGATTGTCCCTTACCTCGGGGAACCCAGACGCAGCCATGGGGAAGAGAAAGAAGGAGAAAGGGCCGAGGAAATTGACGGACTTCTACCCGTCGGCGAGCACGCCTAGGCCGCAAGATGGCGCCGAGGCCTCGGACTCGCGTTCCGGCCTGCACCTCAGCAGCGGTGATGGAGCGACTCCACCTCGCGGCCAAGGCTCCTATCCTCCACATAACATCAGCAGAGTCTCATCGCCCGGCACATCACCCATACACAGCCCGCAAAAATCGGCGCAGAAAACGTCCTCATCCCACAAATATGCAGGTGAGCCAGGGGATGGGTGTAACTCGCAAAATAGCACTAGTGACTTTGTGGAGCAGATTAATGAGTTCCCCACTACAGGCCAACCCCTTAGTGATACAGTGATGAGGGACATGTTGATTACACTCAGAGGCTCCCTGCATAAGGACATGATGCTATGTGTCACCCAGCTAAAGAGTGAGGTGTCTGCCATTGGGGATAGAATCAGCCATGTTGAAGACAAGATGGGGGACTTCACTACAGCCCACAATGAACTAGTGGATGCCCACAACGATGCTGAGGGAGAAATGCAAGCCCTAAAAGAGAAATTAGCGGATTTGGAAGACAGGTCAAGAAGGAATAACATAAAGCTGAGGGGGGTGGAGGAGGCCGTGACCCCAGCGGAGCTCCGGCATTATGTACAGGCCTTTATAGCAGCCATGCTTCCTGATGCTTCCACTAACGAAATTATAGTGACAGGGCTCACCGGCTCCCTAAGCCCAAATACCTGCCTGAAGGGGTGCCAAGGGATGTCATAGCTCGGGTACACTTTTTCCACGTTAAGGATGACCTCATGAGATTCACCCGGAAGAATCAGCCCCTGCCAGGCCCCTATTCCAACATTAGTGTCTTTGCTGACCTGTCCAAACACACCATGATGGCGCGCAAAAACCTATCCTCATTTACCAAAATACTGCAGAATCACCATATCACATACTCCTGGGGCTTTCCGACCAAACTACTGGTTACCAAAGAGAATCGCACATATGCGATTACCAACATTGAAGATGGAATTGTCCTGGCCAAAAAATGGAACCTGCTCCCAGAGGTAGCTGATGTCCCAACACAGGATCAAAATCTCCCAAGGCTATCCCCTGAGTGGCGTCAGAAGTGACACTCCACACTTTCAAATGAGCATTGTCCTGCTCCCTTCTTCCTTTCTCACCGCAGTACTATGCATTGCCTTAAAAGTATGAACACCAGAGTAGCTGGCTCTGGGTCTCGGGGAGACGTATCCCCCTATCTCTATTGCGAAAATGCTTGCACCTAGTGGAACTGTTCGTTTGTTTTTTACGCTTTTGTTCAAGTTATTTGTTTTTTTTTTTATTATTTTTACTGTACCAAAGGATTCCCACACTGGGAAGGATCTCCCTTCAGAGAACTTGCTAACCGCAGACACCTTCAGCATTTCAGAACTTTTACAGCCTTGGGAAGGTGGACCAACATCACCATCTTCAGGTAAACTTAAAGTACTACATCTGCATACAGAATACTCCTCACCACACATGGAGCATCCCTTATTGTTACCACCATGACGATTTCAATAGTATCCATGAATGTCCATGGTCTTAACAGCCCCTTTAAGAGATCTTCCATGTGGTCAGAAATGGCCAAACTTAAAGGAGATGTGATCTGCATCCAAGAAACACATTTTATGACTTCTAAACAACCTAAGTGTTCACACAAGGCCTATCCACACATCTTTCAATCCACTGCCCCTGTCAAGAAAAGAGGTGTTCTGTTGGCCATTAAACATACTGTGGCGTTTAAATTGCACGACTTAGTGTGTGACACAAACGGAAGATACATCATCCTGACCTGTGATCTGAATAATGCAACCTATACTCTGGTTAATCTGTATGCACCGAACAGGAGGCAACCGAGATTTCTGAACTCTCTACTGAGGAAAATTGAAAAAATCAAAAAAGGATCTCTGATTCTGTGCGGTGACTTTAACTGCATACCTGATCAAACTTTGGACTGTTCTCAACCGCAGGTCTCATGCAGAACAGAGATTCGATCCCTTATCCACAGCCATAATTTATATGACACCTGGAGATGCCTTCACTCCTCGGAAAGGGACTACACCCACTATTCCTACCCCCACCGGGCATACTCCAGGATTGACCTGATCCTTGCCGACCTACCTCTTCTGCAAAAGACTTTGGAGGTCAAAATACACTCTATAACGTGGTCGGACCATGCTCCTGTGACCATCCTGCTGCAGGATGGCTATCCATCCTCTCCGACCTATCTGTGGAGGAATAATGTTGAGTTGCTTTCCAACCCTGTCTTGACAGATGGAATTGGATTGCAACTTAAAGAGTTTTTTGCTATTAATGATAATGGTGACACCTCTGTGGCCTCCCTGTGGTGTTCACATAAAGCATTCAGTAGAGGCATTCTGATCCAGGCTTCTGCCAGGCAAAAGAGGAGGAAGGCAAAACAGTTGAACGACTTGCTAGAGGAGCTTAAAACCCTAGAAACCCATCACAAACAAAAACCTACCCCCATTCTAGAAGACAAACTATTTCTTTGTAGACATAACCTTCGCATATTGCTAATTGCCACTCACCAAACGTACCTACGAAGGTCTAAGGCGACATACTATGCCCACGGCAATAAAGCAGGGAAAGTTTTGGCAAGATACATAACTAAACGGCAACAACAGACCAAATTACCCTACATTAGAGATCCACATTCTAATGAAATGGTTAATCACCCGACACATATAGCCAATGCATTTATGAAATACTATAGAGATCTTTATAATCTCCAACTAGACCCACTCACCACGCAACCTACCGAATTAAATATTAACTCATTTCTCAATGCAATCTCTTTACCCTCATTAACTGCCGAGCACTTAACTACACTCAATACCCCGATCACCCTTACAGAGGTCACAGACACCATACATGCCCTTCCTAATAATAAATCTCCAGGTACAAACGGTTTCTCGTCAGAGTACTATAAGGTCTTCTCTCCGATTCTTGCTCCGTCCTTATGCGCCTTGTTTAACAGTGTTGCCTCCTCCTCTATATTTCCTGAAGAAATGCTACAAGCAACTATTGTAACAAGTGAAATATTTGCGCTGTAAAGTGTTATACAGATTAATGTGTGTGTGCATATAACCACATATATATACAAGTACAAAAAAAAAAAAAAAAAAAATGGGTGGGGAAAGTCCAAAAAAGGGGAAGTGACACTAATATACCAGTAAACAATATTGTTGAATAGTCCTTAATCGAGGGCACAGTGCTGAAGAGGTCCAGGTACAACAAAATCCAACCGTGTAGGGATGCAGTTCATCAATACTTAATCCAATCAATAACGTTGTGAAGTGAAAAATGTTGAAAAACACAACAATAAAAGTAATAAAAAAATAAAAATAAATATAAAAATAAAAATAAAAATAAGGGTCAAAGTATTTAAGAAGAAGGAGGCCTTGTATCCAAAAAGGGTGAAAAGATAGAGAGTGAGCCGTAACCAAGATCTCATATATGCACCTCTAGTGATCCCAGCAGCTCACCTCTAATCTGGCAAGCTGGATTAGATCAGCCTGATCCTGATGGGTGTGGTCCGTTTTTGGATATCACATACGGGTCTCCATAAAGTGTGTTACATGAAAAAGTAAAAAAGGGTAGAAACCAAATGGTGTGATAACGTCACAGAGAGGGGTAGCAATGTCTTCTGATTTAAACCAGTGGAGATGCACTCACATATGGGTGAAAAAACTGGGGCTCTTATCCACGAACGCCGAGCTCGTCAGTCCCTCCTTCCTCTCCCTTACTGATTCTCCAGGGTTAGGGGTCCCGTGTCCCCAATGGTTCACGAATCGGCTCTTGTTATGTATGAGGATCTCGGTAGTGTATATGGGGTGAGAGAGAAGGACAAGCCTGATCGTGTGATATCATCAACAATAAACAAAAAACCCCCAGGAATACCCAGATGGTAATGCACTCACATGAACAATATAACATAAAAGACCTTCCTCCACGAGTGCGGACTCGCAATAAATCTGTGCCTCCAACACTTCCCCTCTATCTGTGGCTCAGTCCGGACACTCAGATGTGGCAGTCATACATGGGGGGAAGTGGAATAAACAACCACAGCGTAGCCCAGTCAGACGTGAAAAATTTATTATAAAAGCACTTAAAAACTCACATTTAAAATCGAAATTGCTGCATCAATCCGACGAGTGGCGAACTCGTATGTCCAATGGTCGGATGCTGGAGTGTGTCAAGCCCTCCAATCCCGACGCGTATCGTCAACATGTGACTTCATCAGTAACCCATATGTGAGTGCATCTCCACTGGTTTAAATCAGAAGACATTGCTACCCCTCTCTGTGACGTTATCACACCATTTGGTTTCTACCCTTTTTTACTTTTTCATGTAACACACTTTATGGAGACCCGTATGTGATATCCAACAACGGACCACACCCATCAGGATCAGGCTGATCTAATCCAGCTTGCCAGATTAGAGGTGAGCTGCTGGGATCACTAGAGGTGCATATATGAGATCTTGGTTACGGCTCACTCTCTATCTTTTCACCCTTTTTGGATACAAGGCCTCCTTCTTCTTAAATACTTTGACCCTTATTTTTATTTTTATTTTTATATATTTTTTTATTTTTTTATTACTTTTATTGTTGTGTTTTTCAACATTTTTCACTTCACAACGTTTGGATTAAGTATTGGATTGGATTGGACAACGATTGGATTAAGTATTGATGAACTGCATCCCTACACGGTTGGATTTTGTTGTACCTGGACCTCTTCAGCACTGTGCCCTCGATTAAGGACTATTCAACAATATTGTTTACTGGTATATTAGTGTCACTTCCCCTTTTTTGGACTTTCCCCACCCATTTTTTTTTTTTTTTGTACTTGTATATATATGTGGTTATATGCACACACACATTAATCTGTATAACACTTTACAGCGCAAATATTTCACTTGTTACAATTATCACTTTTTGTCTATCGAGGTAGACCCCTTTTTTATTTGCAGCAGTATCCCCACTTTTCACTTGTCCCCTCACTCTAGACAGCGCAGGAGTTCACTTCACTTATACAAGCAACTATTGTAACATTGCCTAAACCAGGGAAGAAGCCCGATACTCCACAGAATTTTAGACCTATATCTCTCCTCAACACAGACCTTAAGGTCTATGCGAAGATTATAGCGAATAGGTTGGCCACTATCACTCCTTATTTAGTAAAGTCGGATCAAGTGGGATTTGTTAAGGGGCGTCAAGCCCCAGATGGCACTAGGAGACTATTTAATCTGATCAGCCTATTGGAAAACAGGAAGACACCAGCAGCTTTTTTTAGCCCTAGACGCAGAAAAAGCTTTTGATAGGGTGCACTGGGGCTATCTCAGTGCTACCCTACAAAGATTTGGCCTGCAAGGCACCATCCTATCAGCAATTTCTGCGCTATACACATGCCCCTCGGCTAGGGTCTTCTCGTCCGGTGCCATCTCCGATCAATTCTATATTACAAACGGCACTCGTCAAGGATGCCCGTTGTCCCCTATAATCTTCACCCTGATGATGGAACCCCTAGCCGAGACTATCAGATCCAACCTAGACATATCAGGGATTAAGGTAGCGGGAGACATCCATAAAATAGGTCTCTTTGCAGACGATGTAGTCTTGACAGTGACGAATCCGGCTTCTTCCTTGGCAAAAGCACAAGAAATATTACAGCAGTTTGGTGCAGTGTCCTATTATAAATTGAATATCACTAAATCCTGTATCCTACCCATTAACCTCTCTAAGTCATTGGTAGCATATCTCAAAGGAAGATTCCCATTCCAATGGATGACTAACTCCCTCACATACCTGGGTATTAAATTGATCCATCCCTCTAAACAAACGTACAAGATGAATTTTAATCCACTTCTCGCAACTATCAAAACGGACCTAGAACACATCACAACATTTGAAATGTCATGGCTAGGCAGAATAGCAGCACTGAAAATGACACTTCTCCCCAAAATTATTTACTATTTTAGGACCATCCCTGTGGTGATTCCTGAGGCCTTTTTTTCACAAGTTGAAAAGTTGTTCAGGAGGTTCATATGGCAGGGTAAGATGCCTAGAGTGACGTTTGCCACAATTCAAAGATATAAATGGGAAGGAGGTATAGGGTTCCCTACTCTACGGAATTACTATAGAGCCGCAATCCTAGACCAAATGAAGGCGTGGTTTGAACCAGTTCCCTCCAAACTTTGGGTTAAAATAGAAAAGGCAATTGTCAGAGGAAGGGACCTTCCGGCACTACTATTAGCTAAATTGACGAACCTACCGTTACCACAAACTGTTTTGCCCTCTATTGAGACTACACTCACAGTATGGGGGAGTATACAACCCTACATAGACCCTACGACCAAAAATAAACGCAGAATTACCGACCTTGCAATCATTGAACACCTGATACCTGACCTAACAACTTCCTCATGGAGACAGGACGGACTGACAACCGTTCAAGGGGTATTGAATAGACATCCACCCACACATATGTACTCTTTCACTAGACTGAAACACTTCCAATATTCACATTCGAATTTAGCTTTTGAACTCCCTATAGATATCTGGTCATATCTTTGCACATCCTATGATAAACCTAGGGGACTATCTTGGTTCTATGCCCTTTTACAACATAGCAAAAGACTCACTAAGACGTCACACATGACTAACTGGGAAAAAGACTGGGGCCACACATTCCCACTTGATGTATGGACGAAGGCGATCAAACTGACGTACAGATATACCCACTGTACCAACCATTGGGATAACATGCTGAAAATTCTACATAGGTCCTACCTTACGCCAGTTAGACTGTCATTGATCTTCCCTTCCGAAACTTGCCTCTGTTGGAGGAAATGCGGAACCAAAGGTAATATCTTCCATATACTATGGGACTGTGAACGCATTCGCACATATTGGAACGATGTATTTAAGTTAATGTCATATGTCACAGGTATTATTGTACATCCAACACCTCCTCTAGCTTTAATGAATATTTCGATTACTCCCATTCCGGTCTCATTAAGAAGCGTAGTGATACATATTCTAATAGCTGCCAGATTAACCCTTACTTCAAAGTGGAAAACTGCCCAGGTTCCCAAGCTAATCGAGGTAATACAGAGAGTATCTACACAACACTCATATGAAAGATACTTTTCCATTCAATCTGGCAATTCCCGCTCTTTCCATGAACAATGGCTACCTTGGACTTCTAAATTTCCTGATTAAGACACTCCTCTCAACTGTCTAATGACAACCAATAGGGGATCATTTGGTACAGACGTTTTATGTTTTATGTTTTATGTGTTAATTATTATTTTATTTTCCCTTTTTTTTTGTTACTCTTTAATTACTTTAATGAGTTCTATAATCCATGTCATAATGTTAAGAATGATATAGGTTTACGCATAGTGATTCCGGCCTCTGCTTGTGGGCCCGCCCATTTGGGTCCGGCCTGCAGGTAATGGTCTATCGCTCTGAATAAGCACTAAAAGAAACATGCCTTATTACAACAATATTTGATTGATTTACCTAAACATGCTCCAGGTTACTAGCTTCTCCCTTTGTAGGGGACCGTGGCTCCACATTGTTTAGTAGGACGCGCGGTCTCCGACCCTGAATTTTCCTTTACAACATGTGGTAACTTCATTTTGGATATCATACAATATATTGTTACTAGTTGACTATCTTTTGTGGACCTGTGTTGTCCTCTTTTTGATGTCTTGCCTATGATATGTTCCTTTTTAAAAACCTAATAAAAACCAATTGAAAAGATAAGCTGTCGTGGGCGATGGAATGGGAATATCGTAAACGGTGGTGACCGTTACACCCTCCTCTTCTTCTTCAGGGAAGAAGACAAAAGACCCAGGACTATAATGTGAAAACAAATTTAGGTAAGTAAAACATGCTTTTTATCCTTAGAGATTTCTAAGCTAAAATCTGAGATTTTTAAGCTAAAATTGTGATTAGTTAGTGAAGTGATGGGCCAAACGTAGGGGAAAATGTAGAGCACCTTGGTTGAATTGTATGTTATCATATCGAAACACTTGTTTTATCAAGTCAATAACTGAACATCAAATAAATATATGACTATTTGGTATACATTATATGAAAACGTAGCTTAAACTTTGAACGTTAGAATGTTTCTAATGGCTGTTTTATAAGTGAACTAAACTACTACATAAAACAGATAACAGAGAACAATATCTGGTCAGTAAAAGCAAATACATTTCATAGGCCTTAAGTACATCAAGACACATTCAAAAGTTCAAGAAGAAAAGTGTGCCAGGACTTTTATCAATTTTTGGATAACCAATTTTAAAGGCTTAGAGACTTACTTAGAAGTAATTTTTCTTTTTGGAGTGAAATGCAAATTGTATAATAAGAAAAATTATTATTTGTAATGTAACTTAAGAAACCATAAGAAATGTAATTTAGATTAGACTGAAATTATACATTAATAGCACTATGGGGAACAGATGTGGCATTCAACATACATTTTTAATTTTTCAATCTATTAAAATTAAAGCATTCCCAGCATCCAACTAACTGCAAGGCTATTTGGTTTCCAGGTTGAAGGATTTTATGAGAATGCTGGAGTCATTACTACAGTGGAAAATATATAGACAGCAAACGATGGAACATATTTTCCAAATAAAAGTTACCAACATTTCTCAAATTGTAAAAGCTCACACTAATTTTTTTAATGAAGATAAAATATTAACATACCTGTGGATAATTTATTTGAATTGAGGTTTTAATTTTTTATAATTAAAACTATAGAGAAATAATAAAAAACAATATCAAACCTTAGCCATTATTATGTTCTCCTCTCTTGTAAATGTTTTTAATTAGAAATGGCAAAATCTACAGTACTTTAAGTTCTTTATAACATCTGAATAATTCATCAGTTAAAAGTAATCTTTAGGCATGGCCCAAACTTACCTTTAAAATGCCCTCTCCTCCACTACAGAATTTCTAAACACTATTATTATTTATTTATTTTTTCTTTCTTCAAAACTTTGTCTTAAATGCTTTATTGAATTGCCCCAGTATGTGGTTAAGCCCTTGGATGTCAATTCAGCAATATGTAGGTAAGTGGAGAAAGACAGAGAAGGGCGGGGGTAGATGACATTCTGTTCTCATTGTTAATAACAACATTTTGAATTTTTGGTGCAGCAGAGGCAGTATTGTCAGCCCACAACAGGAAGTTAGAAAGCTCACTGTCTTTCTGTCAGATTGCAGGTATGTTTCTGTAGTTGCTGTGTGTTTAACCACTTCCCTACCAGTGTATAGTAATATGAGGCCAGTAAGGACATCTCCTCCTCCTTCTGGGCCAGCATCATATGACATCCGCCCATTCTCATCGCTCCTGGGGAGCACTCAGCACAGCGATTGGGGATGAGGCATGTCGCTCGGACACAGCCCATCCCCAAACAGGGTAAAGAGCCGATGAGAATCACTCTTTATCAATCACAGCCGGTCACATTCAAGGTATGTGTTCACTCTGCTCGTGTGCGCTCCTGGGCAGCACAGCGATTGGGGATGAGGCTTGTCCCCCATCCCCAATCAGGGTAAAAAAGCCAATGAAATTGGCTCTTTTCTACATGACCAGCTGTGTCCAATCAGAGACAGTCATACATGTAAACACACGGGGGTAACTGCCTGTTACCAGGTTCTCCTCCTCAATACTGGATCACGGAACAGTGAGTTACCATGCTACTGTGTCATTTACTGTGCCCAGATTGTCCCACTGAATAAAGAAGACCTGTCACCAGCTCATCAGAGTATCTGCCTGTGAGCCCATCAGAGTACATCAGAGTACCCAAGTAACTGTCACCAGCTCTTTAGAGTACCCAAGTACCTGTCACAGTTTATTAGAGTACCTGAGAACCTGTCACCAGCTCATCAGAGTACCCGAGTACCTGTCACTAGCTCATCCGATTACTTGAGTACCTGTCTACAGCTCATCAGAGTACCTGAGTACCTGTCACCAGCTCATCAAAGTACCTGTCACCAAATCATCAGAGTACCCGAGTACCTGTCACAAGCTCATCAGAGTACCCATGTACCTGTCACCAGCTCATCAGAGTACCCATGTACCTGTCACCAGCCCATCAGAGTACTCTTCTTCAGCCCAGCAGTGCCTGTCGTGCAGCCCAGCAGTACCTGACGTGCATCCCACTAGTATCTGATGTGTAGCCCATTAGTACCAGACGTGCAGCACAGTATTACCTGTTGTGCAGCCCATCACTACCTGACGTGCAGCCCATCACTACCCATCAGTGTCATCGATCGTGCAGCCACCATGTCCACTACTGAAGAGGTATATCAAATCCTAAGCCTGAGGGATGAGAGCAGATTGGAGCTCTCACTTCGATTCCATTTCCGAATCCGGTTCGGAATTTAAGTGTGTTAAAGGCAGTACATCGGTGACCAAATCGAAGGATGCAGTCCGTCCTAAAAAAAGATGCTCTAAAGACCAGGCAGCAACCAGTAGCACCATACACCCCAATAGCCAATCGGCAAATGCCAATGGTGCTAGACCCCAGGATGAAACGTCCAGTACAAGCAATGGAATTTCACATCGGGCCCAAAGAATTAAAGCCCAAACCCATCTTCTGGATGCCTTAGCAAACCCATTGTGGCTGTCTTCTAGCTCAGGGCCAGCTACAATTCCCCCTTTCACAGTGCAGCACAGCCAGGTGTGCAGGCCAACACCAATTTTTTTTCTGAAATATATTTGTTTTATTTATTTTTCCCTGAAGAGTTACTTTAAAGCATCGTGGACCAAAAAAAATCTTTTTGCCCGACACTATATTGAGCACAACCCCAACTCATGCTATGCCTGTCCTTTCGAATGGACATGCCTAACAGTGGAGGAGCTTAGATTTTTCTCAAGAGGAGTAGCAGATTGTTTTTGGGCCTGACGATCAACCTGGGGCTTACAAAAAATATTAATTGCATGCATATTGGTCTACCAGCCCCATCCACAACATGCCATTTTTTCAGCTGTCATGTCCTGCTATGACATGATCATGTGCTTCCTGCATTTTTTTTAAAATCAGAAAAGACGTTTATTGAAAAACCATGCAGAGTTACAAATATTCACGTTTCTTGTACAGCAGAAAGAGTTCAGGCTTTATCATAAAACATTTATTTTCTCATACAAAAGGTTACAGAGCAAGATATCCTATACCCATACAAAAATATAGACATTGTCATAAACAGTGTTGTACTATATCTCAACATCAACGTATAGTATTCCAGTTCAAACTACCAGAACTGTAAAAGTCAATACAAGAACATAAAACCAAAGAGGAAAGAAAAAGAAAAAAAAGAAATAAAGGAAAAACAAAAACAAAAGTGACAGAATAAGGGAACACCCTATCCTCCTCATAGCATATAAATCAAAATTGACCCCCGGGTCTCTAAAATAGCTACCATAGTAAGTTCAGATTCGCCCACACCAGCCCGGCTATCAATACTCAAGAATCTACCCGATCACATTTGTAGGAGTCTGTCCCTCACTAGCTGGGCTGGACCTAGTCCTGGGGTATCCAGCCAGGGTTGCCACATGGAGTAGATTTTTTTAACGACATTTCTATGTTGGTAAGTAATTTTTTCACGTATCAACACATTTTTGACCAGTTCCACCCATCGCTCGCCCGTTGGTACTCTTGGAGTAATTCAAAGACCCGCAATTGCTTTGCGAGCTATATATAGTAGACATGTGCACACTGAAATATTTTGTTTCGTAATTTCGTTTTCGTAGCGAAAAATTTATTTATTTAGTTACTCCCGAAATTCAATTTTATTTATTTTGTTTTTCGTTAAAAAAATGCATTCGTCCTAAAATCCAAATGAATTAAGGTTGAATCTGCCATTGAAGGCTTATGGTGTCTGTCAAATGTTATAAGAAAAAAAAAAAAAAAGATTCGACGGAGCAACAAAACTGTACGATGCCGCATCGAATGTTCCGCATACAACCTATAGAAGAATTCTAATGTTGTATGACTAATAATAATTATATTTAATAATTATTATTACTAGTCAACCAACATTAGAATTCTTCTATAACCTATGGGCAGAGCATTTCACCATAAATGTCTGCTTGCTGCGATCGTATGTTTTTAGCTACTTCGTCGAATCTTCATGTCTCTCTATGTCGAATCTTCATGTCTCTCTATGTCAAATCTTTTCTCTCTATGTTAACTCTTCTTCATATCTCTATAAAGTCGAATTTTTTCTCTTTATGTAGAAAAATATTGGACTAATAGAGTTAAGGTTAGGCACATTGGACCGCAACGAAAACGAAAATAAAGCGTTTGTTTATGTCGGATCTTTCGGTTTTCATCTTCTGTGCTTTCGTTATCGTTTGTTAAAACGATAACGAAAATACCTGAAATTCGGACGAAAATGCATTCGGATGAAAATGAATGAACATGTCTAATATATAGCAAATGCAGGACTGCAGTATGGCCATGTGACGATAGTGACGGTACCTCCAAGGCACCAAGCAGACAAACGATAGGGTCATGAGGAATAGGTAATTGAAAAACCAGAGATATAGTAGATAGTACATAGTGCCAGTACCGGAAAAGGGCATTTCCACATCATATGCAGTAAATCTCCATCCTGCCTACAACATTTTGGACATAGTACAGTATCTCTGAATCCTAATTTGTGTAGTCTGTACACTCTATGCAGTAAAAAAAGGTGTGAAAATTTGTGTGAAGCGGATACTGACACCAGAGGGACAGTGGAGAAACATAATTCCCATTGTTCTCCATCTATGGGGCCTAAGTCCTTCTCCCACCCCCTCCTACAAGGAAGTGTAGAGGCATCATATGTGGAACACAGCAATCTAGTGTATACCCTCAAAATCACCCCCTTCCTGTCACTTGCAAGCAACACGTCAGACATCAACGGGTGTGTGACTGATGTGAGCGATGATATTCGGTTTTCACTTTGAACTGCATGTCTAAGCTGTAGAAAGCAATAAAATTTAGTTCTATCAAGGGCGAATTCCCCTTGCAGGTCAGCAAAAAAATTAAATATGTTGCTGGAGAATAATTTAGGAATATAGCGAACCCCTAGATCTTCCCAGGACCGGAAACCTGTAAGTTGAAAGAGTTTCTTGTAATACTTATTCCTCCAAATGGGTGTAAAAGAGCATATTCCCTTGATTTTCAGCATGGATCTGGTATATTTCCACAACGGGTTCAGTAAGAGTATCGTGGGGAGAGTCTGCGTTGGGTGCGTAAAACCTGCTTCTAAATGGGATAGGGCTGTTAGTGTGGAGCCCTCGGGGATTAAAAGGGACCTAATTGGGTCAGCAATATCGGTTTCTCCCCAATTACCCAGATGTTGGATTTGGGCAGCTACAAAGCAATATCTGGCATGTGGGACAGCTAGGCCTCCCTGGTCTTTAGCCAATTGCAATGTATATAAACTGATTCTAGCTGACTTAGTGCCCCATATCAAGTCTCTAAACTGAGCATCAATTTGTGCAAACCATTCATGTGGGATCCATATATGAGCATTATGGAATACATAAAGCAATTGAGGGCCCATACCATTTTAATTAGATTTGCCCTCCCAGTGACTGAGAGCAGAGGCGTTCCTAGGGGGGGGCAGAGGGGGCCCTGACCCCCCCAACATCATGCTGTGCCCCACCATGTGCCCCCCCCCAAATTTTTTTTGCAATTTTTGTATTTTGCTCCCTGAGAGGGAGAGCGTCCCCAGTCAGCTCTGCGGGGGATTCCTTCCCCTCCCTGTGCTCGCCGACACTGCATAATGCGAGCGCTCACACAACCAGATATTCTAGCCTGGGCCGTGTTTAAGTGTGTGCACTGCAGACTGCAGTACACTGTAATCACTGAACTACATTATCTCCATCCCTTCTGCCCCCCAATCTGTCTCCCTCCCCCTCTTCTGTTCTTTCAAAACATTCACAATTTACTTTCACTTTCAGTTAGGCAGATAATATACGGTGCACATTTCTTTCCTGCATCCACAGATTGCAGGAAAGAAACTTGCATGATTCCCCCATCAACAGACAGTGGTGACAGGGGAATATCCCTCCTGCCCAGCAATTATATTCTCCCGACAAACAGTGATTATCACTAGTGACTATACAGCAACCACTAGTGATAATTATAAGAGAATATGCTCATTAATGGTTCAAATCTCAGCCAGTTTCTGCTGAACCAGCTGAGATTTAAACTGTCTATGGCTGGTCTTAGCTCTTAGGCAGCCCATACATTGATTAGCACTGTGGAGTGTCGGCTTCCTAGCGGGATTGGGCATGTGGGATTTCAAACACACCCGAGCCCATCTCTATTGGTTGTAGACAGTTGAGCTCCCTGCAGGTTGCTTAGCAGCAGTGGACCCTTCTCTGACATGCTGATTGGGATGCAATCCAGGTGATGCTCTTAGTCAAATCCTAGTCATAAATATCAGTGATTTTAATGATCAAAGCCCACACTTTACAGGCATAGAGCCCACATGGCTGCTGATCATACGGTTGATTATATATTTACGTGGTTGTACTCTTGATGCTAATAAATACTGTGTTTATTAGATCTGACTGGGAGCATCACCTGGATCACATGCCGATCAGCATGTCAACAGAGAAGGTTATACAGCATTACTGCTGCTAGGTGACCAGCTGGGGGCTCGGCTCTCTATAAACAATAGTGCCAGCCTTCCCCTGCATGCACCCATAATGTCACCAGCACTAGGTCCTAATAGACTGCCGCCGCTGCCATGCAGACAGCTATTTAGATAGCAGGGACAGGACAGCTGGAGTTCCCCACTGTGGCAGAACACCAAGGCCCAGTGGCAAGACAACCTTTGCAACCCTGATAGTTCTCCCACTGCTTTGGACCCTTATATTTTCTTGGTGTGCTGGTGACATATATCTCTTGTTATTTATATATATATATATATATATATATATATATATATATATATATAATTGCATTTTATAGTTGGCCCCCCTACTTTTGTCCCTGTCCCCCCATGTGCCCCCCCCCTAAATATGAAAGCTGGAGACGCCACTGACCGAGAGAGGTAATTTTATCCAAGCCGAACACTTCAATCTGAACTTGCGGAGTAAGGGGACCAGGTTCATGGTGAGATATTGACTCGGGTCCGGGGACACTTGTATGTCCAAGTAGCGAAACTCACTAACCGTGAGTATTTCCCTGGCACAATCAGGTAGGTGTTTTGTTAAGGGGTCTAGAGGCATCACCACTGATTTGTTCCAGTTAATGCTGAACCCCGACAGCCCTCTGAAAGTAGCGATCAAACTCATCACATATTCCAGAGAGCTGCCAGTGTCCCCCAGATAAAACAATGTATCATTAGCATATAATGAGATAACGTCTTGGGTGGGGCCTCTGCGGAAACCCATTATGGTCTGTGACGCCCTGACATGTATTGCCAGGGGTTCTAGGGCCAAGGCAAAAAGCAGGGGTGACAAAGGGCACCCCTGTCTCGTGCCTCTATATAGACAAAATGGCTCTGAAATGTTCTTATTGACATGCATTCTCTCCGATGGGGAGCTATATAACAGTTGCACCCAACGTAGGAATGAAGGACCCACCCCAAATTTGGTCAACACTTCCCAGAGGTAGGGACATTCCACACTATCGAACGCTTTGGCAGTGTCTAAAGAGAAAATGGCCATATTACCCGCATTATCTGTGGGCAATTGTAAATTGAGGAATAATCTCCATAGGTTCTGGGCGGTGGACCTTGTGGGAATAAAACCAGACTGATCCCTGTGAACTATTGATTGGATACACTTAGCCAGTCTATTTGCCAGAACCCGTGCCAGAAGTTTAATGTCAAAGGTGAGCAGCGAGATAGGTCTATAAGAATCAGGCGACAAAACATCCTTAGCCGGCTTTAGTAGTACCACTATAAGAGCTTCCCTCATGGAAGGGGGGAGCTCCCCAGTTTCAAAGGCCCTATTATATACTTTCAGAAGGTTTGGGATTAATTGGGTGGTATACCATTTATAAATCTCTGAAGGCAAGCCATCCGCTCCAGGTGCTCTTCCATTCTGTGCATGAGCCAGCGCCTCTAGGAGCTCCTCCTCAGTCAGAGGAGCAATAAGTAGGCTCGCATCCAAAGCAGACAAACAGGGGATAGGATATTTATCTAGAAAAGACCTAAGGTCCTCAGCCGAGGGATGAACTTTGGACATGTAAACATCTTGAAAAAAGACTTTAAAGACGTCAATGATGGCTTGTGTAGAGTTACAAGAATCTCCATACGCATTCCTAATTGCTACTATGTGAGAGGGAGGTTGCTGCGATTTGGATAATAGAGCTAACATGTGGCCCATATTCTCCCCTTCTTCAAAGTGTTTCTGCTGCAGCAAAAACGTTTATTTTTGGCAAGCTGCAAAGATAAGTGCTTGAGCATGGAACGGGATGCCAACCACGATTGCTTGGTATCGTCAGTGAGATCCGACACATATGAGGCTTCTGAGCACTGTGCCTCTGCAATGATAAAATTCTCCCATTCTTTAGTTTTTGTTTTAATGTGGGATATCTCTCTGATAAGTTGGCCCCGTAAGTATGCTTTGGCCATCTCCCATATCGAGTCTACACCCGCCGATCCTATTTTATGTTTAAAAAAATCAGATAACAGATCAGGTATCGGGTCAGGAGCTGGCAGGAGAGACAGCCAAAAAGGGTTACGTTTCCACAATTCATTACCGCTAGTCGCTCCCACCCTTATGTCTATAGAGAGGTCAGAAACGTGTCTAGCATTGTATTGTGAGGAGTCAATCATCGGCAACAAGAGATCATTGCCTAATCCCAAATCAATGCGTGATAGACCACCTATCGAGGCCGATTAGCATGAGCATACCCTAACATCTGGCTTATGCATCCTCCACACATCCGTAAGGCCAATCTCCAGAAGAAGGCGGACAAACGGGGTAGATCCCGTTCGACTCGGTGGCCCAGCAGCCAGTCAGGCACTCAACTTATCTTTTTTATAGTCCAAATAATTATTAAAGTCACCTAGGACTAGTACAGGTATGCCCGGAAAGCGGGATATAAAATCTGCCAGGTTTTTAAGGAGGCCGGCCGAGAATGGTAGAGGAATGTATACCCCTGCAAAAATAAATTTTGTTCTATAAAGAGAACATAAAAGAAATACATAGTGACCCTCCGGATCTATTGTACTTTGATCAAAGAAAACTGTGCACCTCTCCTAATTTGGACACTCACTCCCCTCGAGTACACCGAATATGTAGCATGGTATTGGTGACAAAACTGTCGTTGTGCAAATAATGGTGCAGGAGTCGAAGGGAGGTGAGTCTCCTGCAGGCATATCACCTCAGCATCCAAACGTTTGACCGTGCGCAACACGGTCAACCGTTTAACTGGATTATTTAGACCCCGGACCTTCCAGGACATCACTCTGGTCAACTTAGACATGACTGTGACATAGCAAGATAAATAGAGACATGGTTCATTAACAATTCACAGACCAATAGCAGTGTTCTGGGGCACAATATAATAAAAGTCCCCAAACCGCCAATAAAAAGGAAGGGGGGCTTTACCATCCGTGAGTACTAAACAGGTAGATATATGCCAGCAGCAGGCTTGTGAGGGGTAGTAGCAAAAAAAATATATAGAGAAGATTTTTTAGAGAGGACATGTTGAAAAAGACCCAAAAATAAAAGTACAAATAAAAATAAGAAACAAAACAAATGAAACAGTCCAAACAATAAGTAACCGACCAACAGGGCCGTAGGAATTTGCCTTAGGGCAACTAGAGGTCTGAACCAGACAATCTTTGGGGGCAACAATGGAAGCACACTTCAGTGTCTAAAAACCTCTCAACAGTGAGTAGCAAGAACAAACTGTTTGTGTGCAACATAGCTTCCTCCGCCTTGTTAGGAGAACATGTAAGGGAGCAGATTCTATCATCCAAAACTTAAATATTGGTGTCATGGTGGAATGGGGTGTTTATTGCGAGCTTCCCGGATAGTTCGCTCCTCCGGATCCAGCCACTGTGTGGCCGCAGCCGGGGCATCAAATAGGTGGATTGATCCCAGGGCCTTCACTCTCAGATGTGCAGGGTATAGCATGGCATACTTCAGCTCAAGATCTCTGAGGCGACGCTTAACATCATTAAACTTAGCTCTATGTTTCTGCAAATCAGCCGAAAAGTCCGGAAAGAGAGATACTTTGGTATTGTCAATTTTTAGAGCTGCAAGCTTTATTCTAGCATTATACAGGATAGCATCTCTGTCTTTGTAATTAAGAAGTTTAAACAGGAAATGACGAGGGGGAGCTCCTGGCTGTGGAAAGGTATGTCTGTGCTCCTGGGGGCGTCAGTTACTGTATGTGGCAGAGCCAAAGGTATGTATCCAGGAGAATTGTACAACGTTTTGGGGGAGAGAAGTGAGAACACATCTGGCTACATCCGCTGCCTGGCCACGCCCTCTGCTTCCTGCATTTTAGCGACAACTCAATAGTGCCCTGTGCTGCGCTCTGGATCCCGGACGATCTCATTGCTGGACTGATGAGGAGATCACCCGTCGCTGGATACCGACAACCTTGGAGCGGGGAGCCGGGACCGAGTGGATTACCACAGCCGGGACCGAGTGGATTACCACCGCTGGATTATTATTTTTTTCTTTTTAATAAAGGACTTTTTTTCCACTGTGTGTGTGTGTTTTTTTTGCAACTATTTACACTTCCTTTGTGAAATGGTAGGGCTACAATGTACCCCATTACCAATTCACATAGGGGGGCAGGATCTGGGGGTCCCCTTTGTTAAAGGGGTCCTCCAGATTCTGATAAGCCCCCCGCCCGCAGACCCCCACAACCACCGGCCAGGGTTGTGGGGATGAGGCCCTTGTCCCTAGCAACATGGGGACATCCTCAGAGAGGGGGTGCTCTCTGTCCCCCCCTCTTTTCTGCGGCCAGCCAGGTTACGTGCTCGCATAAGGGGTCTAGTGTGGATTTTTGGGGGAACTCCAGGCAATTTTTTTTTTAAATTTGGGGTGGAGTTCCCCTTAAAATCCACACCAGACCTGAAGGGTCTGGAATGGATATTTGGGGGGAACCCCACATCATTTTTTTTTAAATTGATGACGGGGTTCCCCTTAATAACCATACCAGACCTGAAGGGCCTGGTAATTGAATTTGGGGGGACCCCACGCTTTTTTTTTTTGTTATGAATGAATTCTCTCTGAATTGCCGGGAGTTGACAATTGATTATTGCCGCGAGTCCGGTTTAAATGACTTTTTTTCTTTCAGAAATTACACTTTGTGCAGAGACAGTTCTAAGTACGGGAAACATGTGCTATTTCACATGCTTACTTTACACCCGCCTTGGTGGGAAATGTAAAGGAATATTTCACTTTTATTATTTCACTTTAAGCATTATTAAATTCACTGCTCCCGAAAAAAAAAAGTTTTTAAAACTTTTTTATGCATTGATACATGTCCCCTGGTGCAGGACCCGGGTCCCCAAACACTTTTTAGGACAATAACTTGCATATTAGCCTTTAAAATGAGCACTTTAGATTTCAAACGTTCAAGTCCCATAGACTTTATTGGGGTTCTGAAGTTCACACGAACATTTGGTGTGTTGGTGCAACCGAACATGGGGGTGTTCGGCTCATCCCTATTGTCCACCATGTGATGCAAACGCTGCCAATGGGATGTGGAAGCTGACAGCTCTGGGTGGCGAGGACTAAAAAAAATCTGAAATGCCTCACTTCTCCAACCCTCCTCTCTTGACCAACAGATGACTCAAAATGACGTCTTCCAGCACACTAAGTCTGTAGCCTACTGGAGTCAGGAAAAACATTCAATACAATCAGCAGGGGAACCAAAAGACTGAGCTTTGTTTCTGGTGGGAGCACAATAGCAGTTGCTACCCAGTCTATCCGTCTGAAGGTCATGTGTTTGTGTCATTGCAGACACCTTTAGTGTATATGCAAAACGGAGCCGCCATTTTGGTGAAGACCGCAACTGCAAACACAGGGAGAAGGACGCTGTCTCTGTCTGACACTCACATCGAGGATCCATAGGACCGTGGCTGCTGATCCAGCGAGGAGGAATTTGGGGACTGACCCCATCCGAGGATACACTTTGCTGGTTTTTCATGATATGGAGGTAAGCGCTCTGTGAGCCCAGCTGTACACAAGGATTTCTTTTCATCACATGTGCACGGATGGATTGTCATCATTTGGGACATTTTAATCACATCTCCTCTTACTATCATAGTGATTGCTGGCTATGAACTTTGCCACATTTGGGTATTCACTTCCTCTTATTATAGAGGATTGTTGATTTATATTTTGATTTATCATTTGGGTATCATTCATTTAATCATCACAGGGATTCACTGATGAATGTATTACCTTGGTGTATTTTTCTCTTTATATAAGAGATCTTTTTCACAGTGGATGCTTCACATTTATATAATGTTTTATTTATGTGCACCATTCATTAATTTTTTGCGCTCATCATTCACCCTATTCATATCGTTTGTTTGTTGTTATTACAATTTAGATTCGAGCAGCATTAATTTTTCACTTTAATTTTGTTGTTTAATTTTCCACCCCTCACTTTGGAGTATTGGCTAGCTCTTTAGTTCCCCCCTTGTATTTGTACACCAATCCTCTTTACGTGTCCTCAAGAGATTTTATCTTCTGCACTCTCTGTGGGGATGGGATAAGTTCTGAGACCTTTCCCTTATGACTGTGGTCAAGAAGGGTTGTAGGCCAGTAATCATCCTTCTGCTTTATGCCACATATTCTTGGGTCCTTTTGCAGGCTTTGAAGCATGAGGCTTCCCATGCACCTCAAATTTGCAGAGGCTTGAGAAGCAGACTCCTTGGGTCACTCAAGATGACAGCATCTGGAACTTCCTCCTCCTAGCCACGTACTACTCCCAAGGGTCCTGGGGTTGGAAAGCCATTGCTTACAGATTGATGCATGTCTTCCTCTAATTTTCGAAGCCTATGGAAGTGCCAGAATCCTCCTCCTCATTCTCCTCCCCTCTCTCCTCCTGTGTGTTCTGTTGCATAGGAATGATGGTGTTTGGATAAAGTGGGCCTTGATAAGAAAGGAAGTCCTCCTCTCCCTCCTGCTGCTCTGCCTCCAGTGCCATGTCCATAATGCCACACAGAGTCTGCTCCAGCAGGAACATAACAGGGATTGTGTCACTGATGAATGCACTGTCACGGCTCACTATGGGAGTTGACAATTGATTATTGCCGCGAGTCCGGTTTAAATGACTTTTTTTCTTTCAGAAATTACACTTTGTGCAGAGACAGTTCTAAGTACGGGAAACATGCGCTATTTCACATGCTTACTTTACACCCGCCTTGGTGGGAAATGTAAAGGGAATATTTCACTTTTATTATTTCACTTTAAGCATTATTAAATTTACTGCTCCCGAAAAAAAAAAGTTTTTAAAACTTTTTTTTGCATTGATACATGTCCCCTGCTGCAGGACCCGGGTCCCCAAACACTTTTTAGGACAATAACTTGCATATTAGCCTTTAAAATGAGCACTTTAGATTTCAAACGTTCAAGTCCCATAGACTTTATTGGGGTTCTGAAGTTTACACGAACATTTGGTGTGTTGGTGCAACCGAACATGGGGGTGTTCGGCTCATCCCTATTGTCCACCATGTGATGCAAACGCTGCCAATGGGATGTGGAAGCTGACAGCTCTGGACGGCGAGGACTAAAAAAAATCTGAAATGCCTCACTTCTCCAACCCTCCTCTCTTGACCAACAGATGACTCAAAATGACGTCTTCCAGCACACTAAGTCTGTAGCCTACTGGAGTCAGGAAAAACATTCAATACAATCCTCTTTACGTGTCCTCAAGAGATTTTATCTTCTGCACTCTCTGTGGGGATGGGATAAGTTCTGAGACCTTTCCCTTATGACTGTGGTCAAGGAGGGTTGTAGGCCAGTAATCATCCTTCTGCTTTATGCCACATATTCTTGGGTCCTTTTGCAGGCTTTGAAGCATGAGGCTTCCCATGCACCTCAAATTTGCAGAGGCTTGAGAAGCAGACTCCTTGGGTCACTCAAGATGACAGCATCTGGAACTTCCTCCTCCTAGCCACATACTACTCCCAAGGGTCCTGGGGTTGGAAAGCCATTGCTTACAGATTGATGCATGTCTTCCTCTAATTTTCGAAGCCTATGAAAGTGCCAGAATGCTCCTCCTCATTCTCCTCCCCTCTCTCCTCCTGTGTGTTCTGTGGCATAGGAATGATGGTGTTTGGATAAAGTGGGCCTTGATAAGAAAGGAAGTCCTCCTCTCCCTCCTGCTGCTCTGCCTCCAGTGCCCTGTCCATAATGCCACACAGAGTCTGCTCCAGCAGGAACATAACAGGGATTGTGTCACTGATGAATGCACTGTCACGGCTCACTATCCTTGTGGCCTCCTCAAATGGTGACAATACAGTGCATGCATTGGTGTGGAGATAAAAAGAAGAGGCGGTCTGAGCCTGTCGTTGTGCCATATTCGCACAGTTACTCGTTGACAACCCTCTGCTGCATGTATAGCTGCTGCAGCATTGACAAAGTCGAGTTCCACCTGGTGGGCATGTCACAAATAGGTTTACTGGCAGGTGGATTTCCTGCTGAATTTAAACCAACCAAGCACTGGCTGTGTATGACCACCTAAAATGGCTACAGACTCCTCTGGCCAGCTTTAGCACATCTTGCAACCCATGGTATGTATTTAGGAAACGCTGCACCACCAAATTGAGGACATGTGCCAGGGCAGACAAGAGGTTTGAGCCATTATTGCACACCACCATTCCTTGCTCCAGCTGATGTTGGGGCTATGTCAGGAATAGATGTGGACAAGGAGGCAGGTTTATGCACTCTGGCAACTGCAGGGGCCTGCACACTTGTCTCTGCTTGCGTGACAGAGGATGAGAAGGATGAGGAATGTTTAGTAAGCCAGTCCACCACCTCCTCTGCATGCTGTGGCTGGATAGCACAGGCAAACTCACTAAAGTTGCCCTGGTACCACAAGTGGCCCGCAGAGCCCTCTGATGTGGCCCGCGACCTCCTGCCCTGGGATGATGGGTTGGAAAGCCCAGATTGCAGGTTGCACACCCACCATCCCAGATCAGTGTTGTGAATAAAGCCAGTGGTAGAGAAATCAAGCAACGGCGGAGCAGAGCCACAATAGCCAATGCATCCTGTATAGCACCAACTCCTGTCATAGGTGCAGTGATATTAAATGCACTCTGCCTGGGACAACAAGTTTATTACTAATATCACAGTGTATATATGGATATATCTGTTCTGCAGTGGTTACTGGGTTGCTTTTAAACTGATCCACAGGTGTAGTGAAGTGCACATGCGGCTTACCTGCATTGAGCCATAGACTTTTGGTTTTACCTGTGGGTTTGGTGCACTTTCAGAAAGTGTACCACACCTGCAGCATATAATAGAATTCTATGGCAAAGTACAGCTAACCTGCAGGAAAGACACAGGTGCACTGCGCTGCATCCACTTTGTGGGTAGACCACAGATCATCAGTGTATAAGTAGCCTTAGGCCCCTTTAACATGATCTGTCTGACCCAATCGGAACCCTCCATTCACCTCTATGGAGCGGCAGATGTAAACAGACTTGTGTCCATTTACACCTCCCTATTTCCAATCCAATCTGCTAAAAAAACATAAGTGGATACGTCCCCTTCCATTTGATCAGATGAGAGGGCCCATAGAGTAGAGTGGGCTGTGTCTGTGTCCGCTTTGCATGCGCAGAGTGGACACGGCCTGTCATTTGCTCATTGTGGCCTGCGACTGGTTACTTAGTCGCTAAGTGGCCCTCGCTCTATAAAAGGTTTGGCACTCTACATTAAACAGAGGAAATGATGCCCTGCCTGAGGACTGATCACCACGTCCACCTTTGCCTGTGGACACATTTGTTGCTGGCCCCCTTACAGTGCCAAGGTTAAATCTGCCTCTCCTTGTTAACCTCCCAGACATTATTGGGAGGGAGGGGGCAGTGCTAATAAGCAAATGTAAAGAAGAAGTTGAAATCTGTACATAGATGCACTTTAATCAATGTAAAGAGGTGTTTGGTGCACTTTAATTTGAGTACTCACACTACACAGACACACTTCACAGATACACTATAATATATTGCAACATAATGCCCCAAATGTACAGTAATGCACAAAACGATATGGTGTTAAACTGGCAGGAACACACACAGGAATACATGGTGTTAAACTGGCAGTAATGCACACAGAAATAAATGGTTTTAAACTGGCAGTAACGCAATCAAATAGACAGTGTTCAACGGTCACTACACTTACGCTATCTGTCACTACTCTAGCTTTACACTAATGTAAAGATTACTGACATGGTCTCACTACATTACACTGAAACTATCTGAGTTGTCCCTACTCTACACTAATGTATATATGAATGACACGGTCTCACTACACTACACTGAAACTATCTGAGCTGCCCCTACTCTAGCTGCACACAATGCAAAGCTGAATGAATGTCCTCCTGGCTACACTCACACTACCCCTAGACTGACACTAAACTAATATTCTACACTGACAATTGAAGCAACATAGCACAGTATAGCACACTAACTACCTAATAGCACTAAACAGAGCCCTGTTCTATCTCTCTCCAAGCCGAAAATCACACTCAAAATGGCTGCCATTGAAAGCAGAGGCATTGCTAGGTGTGTGCGGGGGGTGCGCGCCGCACCCGGGTGACACCAGAGGGTTGACACCCGTGGATATCGGCAGCTGCGGTGCCGCTAACACCGCTGCTGCCCTACACGAACCTGTGCCGTGTCAATGGAGCGGACTGAAGCCGCCGGCGCCTCCTCCTCCTCTCTGTTTACATCCAGTGAGGAGGAGGAGCCTGAGGGACACACAATGCTGTGTGTACACGTCCGTGGCCGTGCTGTTTTCTAAGGTCTGTACTGTATTTACACTCTAAATAGACTTGTGGGGGGTAGAGGGGTGCCTATGCTGATGTGGGGTGTCTATTCTGTGGGGGGTCTGTACTAAGGGGGGATTCTGTACTAATGGGGGTATCTATACTGATGGGGAGAATCTGTACTAAGGGGGGTGTCTATACTGATAGGGGGTCTGTACTAAGGGGGTTGTCTATACTGATGGGGGTCTGTACTAAGGGGGGTGTCTATACTGATGGGGGTCTGTACTAAGGGGGTATCTATACTGATAGGGGTCTGAACTAAGAGGGTGTCTATACTGATGGGGGTCTGTACTAAAGGGGGTGTCTGCAGTAAGAGGGGGGATTCTACACTGATGGGGTGTCTGTACTGATGAGGGGGTCTATACTGAGGGAGGGGGTCAGTGCTTTGTGAGGGGGGTCTCTACTGAGTGGGGTCTATACTAATGGAGGGTGGTCTGTACTGAAGGAGGGGGGTCTGTACTTAGTGGGGGGTCTATACTAACGGAGGGTGGTCTGTACTGAGGGAGGGAGGTCTGTACTTAGTGGGGGGTCTGTACTTAGTGATGGGGATCTATACTGCAGGAGGGGGGTCTGTAGTTAGTGGTGGGGGGTCTGTACTGAGGGGGGACTATAGTTGGTGGACAGGGGGTGACACCAATTTTTTTCGCAACAGGTGACACCAACTTGGTGATGCCACTGATTGAAAGATTACTTTGATACTGTGGGGTGTGAATGAGCCACGATTGGATAAAGTCACAATGACAATGTCCAGTCAAGGCTCTGACAGGACTCTGCGCCCTGATTGGCTGAAGCTTTCACTGCTTCAGCCAATCAGGGCTTGCAATGCACTGTTCAGCGCTGCAATGCATTGTGGTCGGTTCAGTGGGCCGAATAAACGGTCGAACGACCCGTTTGTTCAGATGTTCGCCGAACGTCCGAACAGCGAAAGTTCCGGCCCGAACTTATGCTCGGGCCAAACTGTTCGTCCCTCCATAACCATATGCCTTGGCCTTTCTCCAACATGGCAGATGTTCTGCAACTATAATCAGTAAGATCCAGCCTGGACCTTTGTTGTTGTTCCGGTATTCAGTACATGATGTCTCATAAGAGCGTTGAAGTGATATGCTCTTATTTTCCCTAAAATAAAGAACAGGTTTATATTTTCCTGCTCTGTACTAGGATATTGCACAGAGCAACCCCTTATCTTCAGTTCTGGAGTCCCTTGCTGGCACTGTCTGCTCTTCCTCTCCTGCATGTGCCCCCATAGCAAACATTTTGATATAAGGGCACATGTGCAGGCGCGCTCCTGAGAGTGGCTGTGTACCCCTGCTCCCTCCTGCTCCCGCTGCTCTCAGTCTGTCCTGTAAGAGCAGGAAAGAAGACCAGCACTGATAAAGATGGGCACAAAAATGGATCAAAAGAGAACTCCAGTAAGTATTTAGGGTAGGGTGATAGCAAATGGAAGTTTCTTTTATCTTAATTAAGGTAATTGCATTAGAGAAAAAACTTTACTTTAGAACCACTTTAAAGTCTCATGTAATTTTCTTATATTTGGTAAGTTTACATCAGTAGTAATCTGGATATATATATATATGTATATATATATATATATATATATATATATATATATATATATATATGTATATATATATATATATATATATATATATATATATATATATATATATTTTTTTTTTTTTTTTTTTTTTTATTGAAGCAATCAGCCATGTTAGGAGTTTCATACCAGCACTATTAGAAAGTTGCCTTGTAAAAAAAAGATTACCATATATACTCAAGTATAAGCCAACCCGAATATAAGCGAGGCACCTAATTTTACCACAAAAAAATGGGAAAATGTATTGACTCGAGTATAAGCCTAGGGTGTCCATCTGCATGCCTCACTGTGCCTCACTTTGCCTCACTGTGTCCATGTGCATGCCTCACTGTGTCCATGCCTCACTGTGCCCATTCCTCACTGTGTCCATGCCTCACTGTGCCCATGCCTCACTGTGTCCATGCCTCACTGTGTACATGCCTCACTGTGTCCATGCCTCACTGTGTCCATGCCTCACTGTGCCCATGCCTCATTGTTCCCATGCCTCACTGTGTCCATGCCTTACTGTGCCCATGCCTCACTGTGTCCATGCATCACTGTGCCTCACTGTGTCCATGCCTCACTGTGTCCATGACTAGACTTATGTTTAACATGGGAGTAAATAGAAGGGGTGCACAGCTTTGAAAAATCAGTGCTCCCTGGCCGTAGGTCCCCCAGACAGAAAACTTTGCACACTTGTAGAGGAGCACTGGGACTACATGTGTGCCAAGTTTGGCCAGTACCGGGTCCCGAAAGTCCGCGAGATTAGGCACATAAAGGTGACTCGATTATAAGCCACGGGGGGCATTTTCAGCATAAAAAAATGTGCTGAAAAACTTAGCTTATACTCAAGTATATACTATACGGTAACTAGAACATATGTGGCCAACACTCTGGAAGCATTCGAGCAGTTCTGAATAGAACTTGCTGTCAGTAACAGCTGGATACTATAATGTGATCACAATGGCTGACAGAGGTCTTCAAGCCTCCACTTCCTTTGCTGCCCTAGGATGTTATCAGACTAATTATAAAGAGCTGCAAAAGAAAGTAAATTATTGAAGAATGCAAAACTGTAAAATATGTTGTTCTTTTTGGTAAAGAAAGTTTAATGATAAAGAATTATAAAAAAAATATATATATAGAGTTGTTTTTTTTTTGTGTTTCAGATCATTAAAAATGTCCTTCTATGTTCTTTCAAGAAAAAAAATGGACAATCCTAAAACAAACTTTTTTAATTCTTATATACCCGCTGACCGTTGCACGCAGATATACGTCTGCAGTATGGCACGGACAGGCAAAAGGACGTATATATATATATATATAGTGACAGGAAGTCAGGTAAATCTGTGGGTGGTGTCACAGATGGGAGATAGATTTCTGCCTTGTTTAGACAATACACCAATTGTTATTAGGCGTCGGCTGTAGAAGTAGCCAGAAAAAGGTTTATGGGCGTTGGAAAACTGCAGCTGTTCAGAATGAGGCAATTAAGGCCTCTATAAGTAATCCAGAGGATTAACACTGATTTGCTGCATCCTGAGTCTTTCTGAGTGAAGGAGAGCAGTAGCTGAAAGTCTTCTGAGGAGGTGAGGAGGTGATTGATTTTTCTGTGTGATAAAATCAAAAGACTATTGTTTTTCTGCTGTATGACCAGCAGTGTCTGCCCAGCACTAGGCCGTGCCAGACTCCCTAGATAGGTTTCTGTGTGGTGAAGGTAGACGCCCCAAGTGGCCAGGGTTTATTTTATGTTTGATTTTGTTTATGCTGTTTGGATGCTTGGACTTGTTTCCAGCAAGATGGAAGAATAAACCAAAATCTTTGTTTTCAACCGTCTTCGACTGCCTGTCTGTATAAATTCAGTGTGTAGTGAACCCATCCAGGGGGTCACACACCCC
This sequence comes from Rana temporaria, assembly GCF_905171775.1. NCBI lineage: Eukaryota > Metazoa > Chordata > Amphibia > Anura > Ranidae > Rana > Rana temporaria. Next base: position 229,533,196 of record NC_053493.1, read on the forward strand.
GCTACCAAGCTAACACCTTACACATGGAGTGCCGCGGGCAGTTAAAGTAAACCCAAAATGGAGGAGATACTGAAACAGCTGGCTTTAGCAAATGCAAATCAACAACAGGCAAATGCAAATCAACAACAGACAAATGCAGGTTTGCAGCGGAGCATTGCAGCTCAACAACAGAGCCTCGCAGCTCAACAACAGGCTCACCAGCAGCAAATGGAGGCCATAGTGAAACAGCTTCAGAGACAGCAGACCGAGGCTGGGAGTCAGGCCAGTAACATACCGACTTTTCGGTTAAGACACTTATTGCCAAAGATGACTGCAGATGAGGAGGACCCTGAGATGTTTCTGACCACGTTTGAGAGAGCAGCGGAAAGAGAGTTGGCCTGAAGACCAGTGGGCTGGACTAGTGGCCCCCCTATTATCTGGAAAAGCACAAAAGGCATATTTTGATTTGGAGCTTGCAGACGCAAAAAACTATGATCGATTAAAAGAGGAAATATTGGCACGTTTCGGTGTAACCCTGGATGTCCGTGCTCAGCGGGTCCACAATTGGAGTTATCAGCAGAGGAAGCCACCTCGGTCGCAGATGTATGACCTAATCCATTTGGCTAGGAAATGGCTGCAGCCAGAAACTCTGTCCGGACCAAAAATTTTGGAGCGAGTAGTCATGGACAAATTTCTTAGGTCTCTTCCTAACACCTTGCAGAAATGGGTGAACCATGTTGGTCCGGAAACCACAGAAAAACTTGTAGACCTGGTCGAAAGGTACCTAACAACAGAGAATTTGTCCTCTTCCACAAGAGACGCACAGACTTTTCACCCCAAGACCAGACCCTCCCCACCTATAGGTAAGACTGCATCAAGGGATGGGGGTGGAGAGAGGTACCAAGGAGCAACTAAAGGAATTATCGGGACTACTGCTAATGTTTGGTGAGAGCAGCCTGGAAGACCCATCCCACAGGAGAGGACCAGAAGGTTGATTTGTTACCGTTGCCGGGAAGAGGGACATGTAGCAGCGGTTTGCCCAGCGGGTGATGAACCCATGCAGTGTGACTTTCTGACAGAGAGACGACAGTCCCTTTTTGCAACCACATGCACTGCAGTAAAGGGAAATAAGAAACCTTTATATAGAATGTGCTTAGATGGTAAACATGTTGTGGTATTGTTGGTTTCAGGTAGCCTGGTCACCTTAGTGAAAAGTGATCTAGTGGTGGGAAAAACCTTACATCCGAGGAAAATGGCTGTAGTTTGTGACTATGGTTTCCTTTGAAACCTCCCTCGGTAACTTGTGTCACCAGGTGGGTTTAGTTCCCAAACTGCCACATGACGCCATTGTTAGAAGGGATTTCCCAAAATTCTGGGAACTCTGGGACTGCCCAGATTTCCCAGTAGGTGGTTCTTCTGAGTCTGAACCATCTACTCCAGAAACCTGTGAGGATTCTCCAGAGTTTCCATTCTCAGTATTAGCAGGGGAAACACCAGTCCCTAGGGAGGAGCCTGTGACCTCAGAAGAGGAACAGCGGCCGATAGGGTTTGATGACCTTGAGGTGCACAGAGAAAATTTTGGCACTGAGCAATTGAGGGACCCCACATTGCTAAGAGCCCGGGAGAATGTAGTGAAGATAGATGGGGAGTTAGTTAACCCTGACGAGAGGGTTGCCCTCCCTTACTTCATTATTGAAAGGGACCTGTTATAGCGAGTGTCACAGAGGATAGAGGACACCATTGAGCAACTGGTAGTGCCTAAACCGCACCGCAAGATGGTTTTGGAACTGGCCCATGGGCACATTCTTGGGGGACATTTGGGAGCAGAAAAAACCCGGGAGAAGATCACCCAGAGGTTTTATTGGCCTGGGATCACTAAAGAAGTGGAATTGTACTACTCTTCCTGTCCAGTGTGTCAGATTACTACACCCATGCCACATTTCCGCAGTCCGTTGGTACCCCTGCCCATTATCGAGGTCCCTTTTGAGAGGATCGCCATGGACTTGGTTGGCCCCTTACTGAAGTCCACTAGAGGGCACCAGCACATCTTGGTAATAATGGACTATGCCACCCGGTACCCAGAAGCGATTCCTCTCCGAAACACCTCTGCTAAAACAATTGCCAAAGAATTATTTCAGGTTTTCAGCCGTGTGGGTCTTCCTAAGGAAGTCCTAACTGACCAGGGCACCCCGTTTATGTCCAGGGTGACCAAAGAACTTTGTAAACTCCTGAAAGTGACCCAATTGCGTACATCAGTATATCACCCTCAAACAGACGGGTTAGTGGAAAGGTTTAATAAAACCTTAAAACAAATGTTGAGGAAGGTGGTGGATAAAGACGGAAAGAATTGGGATTATCTGCTCCCTTATCTGATGTTTGCAATAAGAGAGGTTCCCCAATCGTCCACAGGGTTCTCTCCGTTTGAGCTACTGTATAGGAGGCACCCCCAGGGCCTACTGGACATTGCCAGGGAAACATGGGAGAGTGAGAGTTTCCCTCATCGAAGTGTGATTGAACATGTGGCCCAAATGCAAGATAGAATTGCCCAAGTGATGCCGATTGTGAAGGAACATTTAGCCCAAGCCCAATTGGCTCAACAAAGGATTTACAATCGTGGGGCCCAGGTCCGTTCCTTTGCACCTGGTGATAGGGTGTTGGTGCTGGTCCCCACGGTCGAAAGTAAATTCCTAGCCAAATGGCAGGGTCCCTATGAAGTGTTGGAGAAAATGGGGGTGGTGAATTATAAAATTAGCCAACCGGGAAGATGAAAACCTGAGCAGCTCTATCACGTGAACTTGCTGAAACCATGGAAGGATAGAGAGTCCTTGGTCGCTAAGACTACCCGATTTTCTGCTTCATTTAACCTGGCTGTCCCTGAAGTTGGGATAGCGGAGACTCTATCCAAAACTCAGCAACAGGAGGTTAAAGAATTTGTGCTCCATAATAAGGAGAAGTTTTCAGACCTGCCAGGTTGGGTCTCCGGAGTTGAACCTGACATTATCCCAACACCAGGGGATAATGTCAAGTTGAAGCCTTATAGAATTCCAGAAGCCCGGCGAGAGGCAATTCGCCAGGAAGTAGAAAAAATGCTTGAGCTGGGGGTGATAGAAGAGTCAAATATTGATTGGTCCAGTCCCATTGTCTTAGTGCCCAAACCAGATGGAAGTTGGCGGTTTTATAATGACTTTCGCCGCCTGAATCAAATCACTAAGTTTGACACCTATCCTATGCCCCGCATAGATGAACTGATTAATCACCTAGGCACTGCCCGGTACATGACAACGTTAGACCCGAACAAGGGTTATTGGCAAATTCCTCTCTCGGAGTCGGCCAGGGAAAAAACAGCATTTGTAACTCCAGACGGATTCGACTTAGGCCCCGTACACACGACAGAGTTTCTCGGCAGAATTCACCGAGAAACTCGGTCAAAACCCGGATTCTGCCGAGAAACTTTGTCGTCTGTACAGTTTTGGATCGATGTAGCCGCCGAGGAGCTCGACGAGAAAATAGAGAATATGTTCTCTATTTTCTCGTTGTTCTATGGGAGAAGGCGGCCCGCCGAGCTCCTCGGCGGCTTCATCCCAAAACTCGACGAGGAACTCGACGTGCCAAGCACGTCGAGTTCCTCTGTCGTGTGTACGGGGCCTCAGAGCCAGGTAAGATACGGCGGCGTAGCGTATCTCTGATACGCTGCGCCAGGGCAATTCTATGTGAATCTGGCCCAAAGTGTTTGCGTTATTTGCATATGTGTGCATTTTAAGTTAATCTTGATTAGGAGGAAGCGCACCTAAAACTTCTAAAAATCTACCAGTGAAAATATAGAAACAATGGGCAAGATCCACAAAAGGGTTACGACGGCGTATCTGCTGATACGCCGTCGTATCCCTGTTTCTATCTATGCGGCTGATTCATAGAATCAGTTACGCATAGATATCCCTAAGATCCAACATGTGTAATTGTTTTACACTGTCGGATCTTAGGATGCAGTACCACGGCCGCCGCTGGGGGCATTTCTTGTCGTAAACCAGGGTCGGGTATGCAAATTAGCACTTACGGAGATCCACGAAGGGTTTTCCCTTTGTGAAGTCGCCGTAAGTGTTAGTTTGCCGTCGCAAAGATAGGGCTGCTTTTACAAAGTGTAAAGTTAGTACACCATGTAAAAGTATACCTGTCTTTCCCGCGTTGTTGTCACATTTTTTTTAAAAAAAAAAAAATTCCCGCCGCATCTCTTTTTTACCCGTCGCGATTCACAAAACTCGGCACAACGTAACGTAACGCAAAATAGCGTCGGGAAAATAGCGTCGGGAGCATGCGCAGTACGTCCAGCGCGGGAGCGCGCCTAATTTAAATGGGACTTGCCCCATTTGAATTGGCCCGCCTTGCGCCGGACTGATTTAGGATACAACGCCGCAAATTTCCAGGTAAGTGCTTTGTGGATCGGGTACTAACTTGGACAATTTGCGGCGGAGTAACTTAAATCACAAAAGTTATGTTGCGCCCGATGGTTGTGGATCTGGCCCATTATCATTAGTCTCTGTGTTAGATCAACAGGACTAAAGTAAAAGTAATTTATTGCAGTTGCATTCATTTTTTCCAGAGCTTGATGAATGTTATGAAATTTGGCTGATTTCTGTCATTCAATCATGTGCAAGCAGAAACATGATTGTTTGTTTTTTCCCTTGCACCTAATTGGGTACTCTTCACAAGGTGGAGCTTAACAACATGTACCTTCTGGGGAAAATAAGTGCAACTACACTTGCAAAGTGCGCAGCTTGATTTTGTTTAGTAAATCAACCCCAATGGCTCCTCTGAGTTAGCCACTAGGGCAGTGGCGGCTGGTGCTCAAATTTTTTTTGGGGGGCGCAAACAAATGAAAAAAACAAACAATTGAAGCCTCACTGTGCCCATCAAATGCAGCCACTGTGCCCATCAAATTCAGCCACTGTGCCCATCAAATGCAGCCACTGGGCACTGTGCCCATCAAATGCAGCCACTGTGCCCATCAAATGCAGCCACTGGGCCCATCAAATGCAGCCACTGGGCCCATCAAACGCAGCCACTGTGCCATCAATTGTCATCACTGTGCCATGCCATCAAACGCAGCTACTGTGCCATGCCATTATACGCAGCCACTGTGCCATCAATTGTCACCACTGTGCCATGCCATCAAGCGCAGCCACTGTGCCATAAATTGTCACCATTGTGCCATGCCATCAAACGCAGCCACTGTGCCATCAATTGTCACCACTGTGCCATGGCATCAAATGCAGCCACTGTGCCATGCCATCAAACGCAGCCACTGTGCCCATAAATTGTCGCCACTGTGCCAATTGTCACCACTGTGCCCTTTAATTGTCGCCACTGTGCCCTTTTTTTGTTGCCACTGTGCCAATTGATGCCACTGTGCCAATTGATGCCACTGCACCCTTTAATTGGCGCCGATGTGCCCTTTAATTGTCGCCACTGTGGCAATTGATGCCACTGTGCCCTTTAGTTGTCGCCGATGTGCCCTTTAATTGCCGCCACTGTGCCCTGTAAAATGCTGCCTCTCCGCCCGGGACTTACCTTTCTGGGGTCGGCCATCCTCCTTCTACAGTCCCTCGATGTATACTCCCGCCCTCGATGACGCTTCAGCCAATTAGCTTACCGGTAACCAGAAACGGTGAACCTGATTGGCCGAGACGCCTGTCAGTCTTATCCATGGAAGGCAACTCCTGTGCGTCCCTTGGATAAGTATTTGGAAGCCGATTACAGCCTGAGGGCTGTACTCAGAAAGACAATCAGAGCCGCTGGCTCTGATAGGCACTTCCACAGCCAACCAGCTGCCGTTATTCAGATGGCCGGCTCTCACCAGGGGGCCGGCCATCTGAATAGTCGGGGGCAGCGGCAATACATAGATTCATGCAATGCATGAATCTATGTATTGTATTCAGTGGCGGTGCGGGAGCGAGAGGGGGCGGCGCTTCGGCACCCTCTATGGACGCACCGCCACTGCACTAGGGTAATGATAAGAGATGACATACACTAAAATTTACATTTATCTTACATGGCCAAATAAGTTAAACAGGAAAACCAGGGTAAACATATGAAATAAGGGATTGTGCATCTCAATGCTTTACCAAGAGCAAATATTGACTTTATTTTCTATTTTGTACTACCTGAATATCTGTAATATTTTTCCATTTAGATTCTGAGAGGAAAACATGATCAATATGCACATTTACGTATCATATATCTTTATATGTAAACTCTTTGACAGAAACGATTGGCAGAGTACATTAGTTCTATTAATTTCAGTAGTGTTAGGATGAATCTCAGATAATGTAATTAAAAACATGATGAATTAAATAGTAAAGATTGGTAAATGTATTCACTAAATGTTAAGGCAAGTTTTAAAAAGAAAAGAAATACAATTATACATAGTTTTCTGACTTCATCTAGTAGTTCAAATGCCTTTTGAAGGAGTTACTTCATATATATATATATATTGTAAGGGGTTAGCTCGGTAGCAGGGTGTGTGACCCCCTGGATGGGCTCACTACACACTGAATTTATACAGACAGGCAGTCGAAGATGGTTGAAAACAAAGATTTTGGTTTATTTTTCCATCTTGCTGGAAACAAGTGCTAGCATCCAAACAGCATAAACAAAATCAAACATAAAATAAACCCTGGCCACTTGGGGTGTCTACCTTCACCACACAGGAACCTATCTAGGGAGTCTGGCACAACCTAGTGCTGGGCAGACACTGCTGGTCATACAGCAGAAAAACAATAGTCTCTTTTTGATTGTTATCACACAGAAAAATCAATCACCTCCTCACCTCCTTAGGAGACTTTCAGCTACTTCTCTCCTTACTCACAAAGCCTCAGGATGCAGCAAATCAGTGTTAATCCTCTGGATTACTTATAGAGGCCTTAATTGCCTCATTATGAACAGCTGAAGTTTTCCAACGCCTTTAGACCTTTTCTGGCTACTTTTGCAGCCGACGCCTAATAACAATTGGTGTATTGTCTAAACAAGGCATAAATGTATCTCCCGTCTGTGACAACAACCACAGATTTACCTGACTTCCTGTCACATATATATACATATACACCCTGATTTGGTTAAGAGCGTATTTGCTTTAAGTAAATCAAACCCTTTGTGTCTAGAATGTGTAGAGGATGCTTTAAAAATAGACCCATTGTCTGTGCAGCAAGATTATACAGATACTGCTGCTATAATTCCAATAAATACTTAAGTTTATTTATGTGATCTCAGGGTATCCATTCTACATTATTTTTTTTACACACTGTAATTAAAGTATAACGTTTTACGATTAATTACAAAACAATCCATCACCGGTTAAATACCAGACAATACAGTATTTCTGTAAAACAACCTTATACTTTATATCAAGGCATTTTCTCTATTAGCAGCAAACTCATAGTGACAACTTATACTGAGTTGAAAAATGAAAACAAATTCTTTTCTGTGTTTCACTCTGTATTTCTGTTCATTCAGGAGAAAGCGTCGTTAGTTATAATAAATTACGAGTTAGTCACAAATGACTGTGCTAACTTCTCAATAATAAAAAATGAGAGGAAGTAAGTGATTTATTATGCTAGGGCAGCACATGAATCCTCTGCCAGATATCGCCCTTATTTTCTTTCACTTTTTTATGCTATTTAAAGAAATCTTTAATTATTAGCTAATCTACTCATGGACAGTCACTAAGCATGGACTAAGCATGTACATTGAATATAAACATATATTACAAAGTTGGCCTGCTTGAGTAAGCTTTAAGGTTTACTGTCAGCTAGAAGAGAGGCGCCTCTAAGAGTAGACATATGAAGAACACCTTAATAGGCATACAGTTCATGCAGTACAAACCCAAAAAGAGGTGAACTCACCCCCACAAGTAAATACCCTTGTATACCTGAGTACCCTGTCTTGAGTCACTCCTCATATAGAGGTTACCAGCTTAGCCAAAAACATATATGCAAAAAAGGGGATTGTATCACTCTGGGAAACTCTAAGGACCAAAGTATCCCAGGGGATATAGAGGGCTACTATAGGCTGTAAGGGACAATGAATATAAAATAACAATTTATTTATTGTATCAGATACTTAGGTTTCACAATACAAAATAACACTAAGATTACAAAACTCAAAAACTAGCTGCTAATTGCCGGCAAGTGTTGCACTGATAAACCAAAGTTTATAGTGTATGTGCAGACAAAAAACACACAAGGACATAGACAGACATCAAAACAAATAAACAAATGCAGTCCAGACACCTGAATGTCCGCACTTGCTGGGCTTCAAAACGGTAATCCACCGTAAGTATTATAAAAATTATCAAAAAAGATATTGGGAAAACCAAGCCTGTGCATCCCCGCGGGGGATAGTGAGGATTAACAGATGTGTAATGGTTAAGCTAACACTAGATAAACAGTAACCCGAATGCTAACTAATGTAAAGCTCTGCAGATGTAGGTTAGAAAAGCAAACTTGTAACAGTCCTTATTCGGAAAATCTTCAAATTGTGTAATTGATTGGCCAATCGTGTATAGCAGGGATATGCAATTAGCGGACCTCCAGCTGTTGCCAAACTACAAGTCCCATCATGCCACTGCCTCTGGGTGTCATGCTTGATGCTGTCAGAGTCTTGCTATGCCTCATGGGACTTGTAGTTTGGCAACAGCTGGAGGTCCGCTAATTGCATATCCCTGGTGTATAGAAACACTTTTCAATTGTAAACACCTGCAGTCCTGGTTGGGTGAAACAAAGCTGTTGGGATTTGTGATGATAAAAAAAGGGAACTACCAACATTTGCCAGACCAACGCCGGATAGATGAAAAAATATGTACTGATATAATTATCAGGAGTGTCCCCCTATATGTTGTGATCCAAATTGCCCGACATCCGGCATACGTTTTGTCGATGATTCACTAATCGGCCAAGAGCAGCCCTATATAGGGGTATTTATCGAGGCCTAATGAATGTCCTGTGTGCTGCTGAGTATCGCTGAAAGTGGCAGATACCCACCGGTTCAATCCGTTTTCCTATTGGATGCTAATGTCCATTTAGGGCCCTTGTAGTAATAACTTCGACAATTCATAAGGAATCATATAAAGGCAAAACTGAGGAAATATTTTTCCACCTTACCACCTCCACACATAGTTAAATCTTGCCGTGGGATCTCCTTCTCCCCATACGGTGATGGATGTGTCCCCTTCGTTGAACTCCGGGTTCCGTTGTGTCTTGATACACATCCACTGGGGGGTAGGTGGACTGGAGAGCGCTGTGTTGTGTATAGCGCTATTCAGTTTCATTGATATCCTTCCTCCTGAATGTCGGACATTTGTCAGCTCTATTCTATTCCATTCAGTGTTGCGTGTAAGCAAATCCTCTTCGTATCTTCCGCTTAGCAAGGGGATCGCTTCAACGGCGTCATGGGACTGCGTGACGTCAATGCGTTTTTCAAACGTGCATCACATAGCTTCGTCTGGACGGGGAGGGGGAAGCGTACAACTCTCCCTTTTTGTAATCTTAATGTTATTTTGTATTGTGAAACCTGAGTATCTGATACATTGTCCTTTACAGCCTATAGTAGCCCTCTATATCCCATGGGATAATTGAGTTTCCCAGAGTGATACAATCCCCTTTTTTGCATACAGTTCATGCACTCACATTTGGTAGAAGTTTTAAGAGCATATCGGTCCCAATCAAGTCCTGCAAACTGCTCCCTTTGTCCGTGTGTCTCCAGCGCTTGTTGAGGTGGTTACACTCAGTGTAGATGGATGCTGGCTGCGATGGAGAAACTCAGTGTCAGAACAAGGCTTGGAACTCAGGGCAGGGATGGCAGCAGGGAGATGGCGTCACCAATAGTGGACACTTTTCCTGAGCATGCACTCCTTTTTCAACAGACTTGGTAGAGGGGACAGCATAGGCTCATTATAAAGGGATGGGATGGGCTCGGAAAGGGAGGAACAAGATTACCAAAGGGCGGGCTATGCTAATTACACCTAAGGCCCTGTACTCACGACCAAACATGTCTGCTGAAACTGGTCCTGGACACGCCCCGCGTATTGTTTACGCGCGGACTTCTGTTCGATGGTGTGTATAGCCATCGAACAGAAGTCCCCGGGCAGTCCCCGGCCAGACATATCCGATGGAAACGGTCTGCAGACCGTTTTCATCGGACATGTCCTGCCGTGAGTACAAGGCCTTAGTTGAAAACGGAACGGAAATATCTAATGGAAGACGCAAATGCATAAATAAATGAACCATGGAAAGATGCTAAAATAAGGAGTTTTGAACACTGTTTCTCAGAAAAACAATAATATGACGATAAGCTTCTTATTAAAAATGGTATGTTTAGAAGAAAATAACTATATGGATCATATACTGTATAGAGAGAATGGCGGAGATTCAAGTAGCAATTGCGCCTGTGTAACCATAGGTTACACAGCGCAATTGCTTACTTGCTCCGGCGTTACGAATGCTCCTGATTCAGGAACATCGTAACGCCGACTGCAGCCTAAAATCTGCGTGGCATCAGGCCTAGTACACACGAGAGGATTTATCCGCGGATACGGTCCAGCGGATCGTTTCCGCAGATAAATCCTCTCGAGGATTTCAGCGGATTTGGATCCGATGGAGTGTACTCACCATAGGATCGAAATCCGCGCCGAAATCCCCTCGCGATGACGTGTCGCGTCGTCGCCGCGATGATGACGCGGCGACTAGCGTGACGTTGTCATATAAGGTATTCCACGCATGCGTCGAATCATTACGACGCATGCGGGGGATCCCTTCGGACGGATTGATCCGGTGAGGCATGGCTTGGCGCGCGGCTTGGATGGGAGCACACTAACGGAGCTCCGGCTAACACACAGCCTGTTAACCTGATTCCCGACCACCGAGGCACCGATGCCGGGTAAAAAACTTTTACGTGGGCAATCGACTCAGGCGGAACGGAGTATCACCGATCACTTCCCACAGAAGCAGACAGCTCGATGCGGCGCGGCCTGCTCTAAGATGGCGCCGACACAGCACCACGAGGAGGACTTTAGTGTGGACTCGGAATCTGCCACAGAGGACCCAGGTAGGGGCTGATCTCGCTCTAACAAACCCCTGACCTATGCGGACATGTCTGGTTTCACGGCGGACATCAAGTTCACCTTTTCTGCCGCCATTACAGACTTAACCACTTAAGGACCGCCTCCTGCACATATACATCGGCAGAATGGCATGGCTGGGCACATCAACGTATATGTACGTTGATCTTTAAGCCCAGCCGTGGGTTGCGTTTTTACCTAAAATTAATGTCTGCGAGCTATGACTAAGCGATGATACCCCAGTGCGAAACGCGTCAGATATCCACCCCACTGTCTGCTGTGACTTGTAGTGCTGTTTCCATTTTTTACTATTAAAAGCAACATTTTAAGAATTTCGTGGAAGTGCGGCTGTCCAGTCTTTTTCTCCAGTCTTAGACAGACGGAATAGTGTAATGATTCTGTTAAAAAACAAGTAAATACCTATTAAATTCCTTCATCTATATCACCTCCGGCATTCTAGTTTCTGTTTTCTCATTCACTTCCTGGTTTGCATCGTTAGTTCATGTCAGAACTACATTTCCCAGTCTGAATTGTGGCACGCCCAGTAATTCACACCTCCTTGAAGTCTCTAACACGTAGAGAGCGTCCTGCCACACAGATGTAGTTCCCAGGAGGGGGTGAGCACGTTACTGACCACCGCAGTAAAGCCTCCCATCACGGTGGTCAGTAAAATCAGACAAGCAGGAAGTGAACAGAACAGAGAAGAAATAGAGCAACTTCTGAGCAAAAACAAACAATGAGGAAGTGAAATGAGGAATGTCTGCAGGTAAAGGATGCTTATTATGAAAAAAATAATTTTTCCTTTACAACCCCTTTAACCACATCAATATCGGCCCATTGTAAAATGACGTCCACAAAGAACCTCTACCGTTCAGAGTGGACGTCATATGACGTCCTGGGCTTTGTGGGGGGGATATCTTAATGATGCCTGCAGCTAGAGGCATCATTCAGATATCCTTCTCTTCTGCCGGCGATTCTGCACAACGTAAGAACGATCATAGTGGCGGTTCCACCGCTAGATTGTTCTTACAGGCGGGACATCCCCCCTCCCTCCGCCATCCGGTGCTTCTCCGGGCTCTCCCGTGCCATCGGGGGCCCGGAGAACGATTCGTCTGGCGCTGGCAGGAAGAATAGAGATGACTGGTGACCAGATGGTCACCAGTCATCTCTATGACCATCGCAGGACCCGGGCGCGATGTGATGACGTCACGCCCGGGTCCCCGTAAGTAAACAAAGCCGCAATTGCGGCTGCTAAGCAACTGTAATCATGAGATCGGTGATTTTTTTTTCACCGATTTCATGATTTCCAGCCTGGAGGAGAGATGTGGGGTCTTATTGACCCTGCATCTCTCCATAAAGAGTACCTGTCACACACATTCCTATTACAAGGGATGTTTAACCTCTTGACCACCGCCCCATGTCAAAAAGACGTCCTCTTTTTAAAGTTGAATATCTCGATAACGGCAGCAGCTGCTGCCACAACCGAGATATTCATCTTTTCAGGGGGCGGTGGTGTACACGATAACGGCGGTCTTCACGGCGGATTCGCCGCGAGATCACCGTTATCGGTGGCGGGAGAGGGGCCCCCACCCCTCCCGCCGCTCTCCCGCGCCCTCCGCCGCTTACCGGAGCCGTCGGTAGCGGCGGAGGGGATCGGATGTGTCCGGCAGCTGAGCGGGGACGGGACTGAAGGAGAAATCTCCTTCACCCGTCCTCATAGCTCTGCTGGGCGGAAGTGATGTCAAAACGTCAGTCCCGCCCAGCCTCTTAAAGAAACATTTTTTTTTTGTCTTTTGAAAAAATGAAATTTTTTTTTTTTTTTTTTTTTTTTTTTTGCATTTAAGTCTAATTATGAGATCTGAGGTCTTTTTGACCCCAGATCTCATATTTAAGAGGACCTGTCATGCTTTTTTCTATTACAAGGGATGTTTACATTCCTTGTAATAGGAATAAAAGTGATCATTTTTTTTTTTTCTTTTCAGTGTAAAAAATTATAAAAATAAATAAAAATAAATAAGAAAACCCCCAAAAATTTTTTTAAAGCGCCCCGTCCCGACGAGGTCGCGCGCAGAAGCAAACGCATACGCGAGTAGCGCCCGCATATGAAAACGGTATTCAAACCACACAAGTGAGGTATCGCCGCGATCGTTAGAGTGAGAGCAATAATTCTAGCCCTAGACTTACTCTGCAACTCAAAAAATGCAACCTGTAGAATTTTTTAAACGTCGCCTATCGAGATTTTTAAGGGTAAAAGTTTGACGCCATGCCACGAGCGGGCACAATTTTTAAGCGTGACATGTTGGGTATCATTTTACTCGGCATAACATTATCTTTCACAATATATAAAAAAATTGGGCAAAATGTATTGTTGTCTTATTTTTTAATTCAAAAAAGTGATTTTTATCCAAAAAAAGTGCGCTTGTAAGACCGCTGCGCAAATACGGTGTGACAAAAAGTATTGCAATGACTGCCATTTTATTCCCTAGGATGTCTGCTAAAAAAAATATATATAATGTTTGGGGGTTCTGATTAATTTTCTAGCAAAAAATTTTTGATTTTCACATGAAGGAGAGAAGTGCCAGAATTCACCTGGTGGGCAAGTGGTTAAATTCCTTGTAATAGGAATAAAAGTGATAATAAAAAAAAGAAATAAAAAAAAAAGTGTAAAAAAATAAATAAATATGTAAGAAAATAAAAAATAAATACAATTTTTTTTTAACGCCCCTGTCCCCAGTAGCTTGCGCGCAGAAGCGAACGCACACGCAAGTCCCGCTGACATATGTAAACGCCGTTTAAACCACATATGTGAGGTATCGCCGCGTGCGTTAGAGTGCCAGCAACAATTCTAGCAATTCTCCTCTGTAAATCTAAACTGGTAACCTGTAAAAAATTTCAAAACGTTGCCTATGGAGATTTTTAAGTACCGAAGTTTGGCGCCATTCCATGAGTGTGCGCAATTTTAAAGCGTGACATGTTAGGTATCTATTTACTCGGCGTAACATCATCTTTCATAGTTTACAAAAAAATTGGGCTAACTTTACTGTTTTGTTATTTTTTTAATTCATGAAACACTTTTTTTCCAAAAAAAAGGCGTTTGAAAAATTATTGTATATATTGTAAATAGCCTGCAAGATAAAACGTTTCAATGACCGTCGTTTTATTCCCTAGGGTGTCTGCTAAAAAAACATATATAATGTTTGGGGGTTCTGTGTAATTTTCTAGCAAAAAAATATGATTTGTACATGTAGGAGAGAAGTGCCAGAATAGGCCTGGTATGGAGGTGTGTATAAAAGCCCTGTATGGAAGTGGTTAAAGACCAACCTCGTGGTCCTCACTGAGAAGTTGGCAGTGACAGAACATGCAGGAAGGCAGAGGAACAAAGCCATACATAGGCTAGATGGGGTTACGGTCTCTCATGCACATCATTTTATTTAGATGAACAGGCATTTGGAGGACCTTGATAATAGAGGAAGGAGAAATAATATTAGGGTGAGAGGCATCCCCGAATATGTGGACACAGATCAAATTACCCCCGCTCTCCAAAGAGTCTTCAATAGCCTGCTTGACAGACCAGAGGACATGGAGATAGAATTTGTTTGTGGGCATAGAGCCCTCAGGCCAAAGGGCCCAGACGCATCACCCCCCGAGAGATATCATATGTTGCCTCCAGAACTTCCAACTAAAGGAAGAGACAATGAGGAAAGCTAGGAGGAATGATCGCATCATCTTAAATGGGGAATCCATAATGCTGTTCCAGGATTTATCCCAAATCACCTTAAAAAATCGCAGGGCTCTGCATCCCCTCTTGGATAAACTGAGAGAAAAGGAAATGAAATACACTTGGCGCTTCCCGTTTGCGTTAACCAGGGATGGTAGGAGACAGAGTTTAGATCATTAGAACAGACTTCCTGTTCTAGATAGCCTAGAGGCTAACGTGCTTAAGGGCCAAATAACGCCCTCAGAAATTCAGGAGGTCATTAACCACTTGAAGACAGGCAAGAGTCCAGGCCCAGATGGCTGTACAGCCATATATTACAAAACCTATGCAGGCCTCTTATCGGAACCACTAGCGTTGGTGCTGAACTTCCTATCCCATCCAAGGGTGACAACCCCAGACTGGCTTTCAGCATATATAACAGTACTCCCGAAACCTGATAAAGATCCCAATGAAGGCACGAGTTACAGGCCAATATTCCTACTGAACTTAGACAGATTTTTTTTTTACAAAATACTCGCAAACAGGTTAAGACCTTTCTTACAGAAGCTAATTGGGCCTGAACAGGTAGGATTTATGCCGGGCAAAGAAGCAAGGGATAACACTATCAAATCCATGCTTTTAATACACTCGACCAACTCACAAAACATCAAGGGCCTTCTCCTGTCCACAGATGCAGAGAAGGCCTTTGATCGAGTGGCTTGGGATAACATGCTGGCGACTTGCAGCCATATTGGGTTGGGTTCCCGGATGATGACTTGGATATCAACCCTATACCAAAACCCAACAGCAAGACTGAAAATAAACGTCTCGTTATCTGGAAAAGTGCACATCTCAAACGGCACGAGACAAGTTTGCCCACTTTCGCCGTTGTTGTTCATACTTTCTTTGGAGCCCTTTATTAGAACTATTAATGCTGAGGCATCTATTTGTGGTTTCAGAGTTAAAGATAGATAAAATAAAGTGGCCGAATTTGCGGATGACTTACTGTTCTTCTTGACTAACCCTCACACCACAATCCCCAATTTGATAAAAATGTTCGCACAGTACGGCTATGTATCCAACCTTAAAATAAATGATGCCAAATCCGAGGCCATGAACATTAACCTTCCGGAACATTCACTTAAGGCCATTAAGGAGAACTCACAATTTAAGTGGGACTCCAAGAGTCTGAAATATCTAGGAATTAAATGAACTCCACAATTAACCTCAATATTTAATCATAATTTTATTCCACTGTGTAAGACGGTGGAGAAAGACCTAGACAAATGGCATAAGGGTTTTTTTTTTATGGTTTGGACGTGCGGCTATCATCAAGATGACTATCCTCCCGAGATTTCTCTATTTAATGCTAACTCTGCCGATAAAATTATTCTTACACTTTTTCAGATCACTCCGTAATATTCTCCTAAAAATGTTATGGGCCCACAAAAAGCCAAGAATAAAATATGCAACTTTAATTAGATTATATAAGCAAGGAGGCTTGGGTTTGCCCACCTTTAGGGATTACTATCTGGCTGCTCATATGACAAGAATTATTGACTGGCATTGCCACCAGGCTTCCAAAGACTGGGTCAATTTGGAGATGACACTAAGGTGTCCTTTTATGAAAGTGCGGTAAAATACCACTTTTCAGTTCTCAGGCATTCTCAGGGGAGATCGCTCTCCTCTGAGTGCCTGTTTATGAAACTTTGTAGATCGGTTCTCATGTTGAGATGAGGAGCGATCTACAAACGGCTGGAAACTCCTGAGAACTGCTTCTCTCACTGTAATCTCACGTGATGTAGCGGGATTACAGTATGAGGAAGTGAAAAATACAAAAGTTGAACACGAATCAGCACACATTATACACCACATATTAATAAAATAAAAAAGTTACATTCCCACCAAACAATATACATTAACCTAATTATTAAAAAACAGTGGGCCAGATCCAAAAAAGAGATACGCCGACTTAACTCGAGTTTTCTAAATTTACACGGCGTGTATCTTTGCGCCCGATCCTCAAAACGAGAAGCGCCTGAAATTCCGGCTTTTCCGTCCTACCTAAAATAATTACACCTGCGCATTCTCGGGCGCAAATTACGCTAGGCACGCCGCTTTTTTTGATAGGAAAAGATGCAAATGAGGGAGATAGGGCGATCCTCAGAATTAAGTGTGTGCGCCATAGATTACGCCCTGTGCGCACCTGTTAGTTTCCCGGTGGGAATTTACACTTTATAAAAGCAGCCCTAATTTTACACATGCCGTCTGAATGTCTGCTGAAGCAACACCATTGAGGAAGAGCTCAGCACACACACACTTTGAGGACTACAATCTGTCTGCCAAAATGCCAGGACCATCAATGATCCTAACTGCATTAGTGTCTATAGAGGCGCAAAGAAGGAGGAGGGCACAGAGGAGGAGGAGGAGGGCACAGGAGAGGGTATACCGCCCACGCCAAGATGTGTTTGGCATGCCTGAATCTGAGGTATTCCGCAACTTCAGATTTAACCGTGAGGCCATCCTGGAATTAACCACAATCCTTCAGGAGGATCTCACCAGCCCAACACAACGCTCCCATGCACTGCAGCCACTCCTCAAAGTACTGGCAACTCTGCATTTTCTTGCCACTGGCTCTTTCCAACGCACAAGTGGAGGCGTGGCTGGGATGGCACAATCCTCCATCAGCAGGTGTGTGCACCAAGTGGTCCCTGCAATCCTGCGGCGCATGGGAAATCAATTTCAAAAACCCACCCAGGAGGACCAGCGTTTGAAGACCATGACAGACTTCTATCACATTGCCAGATTTCCACGCACCATCGGGGCCATTGATTGTACCCATGTGGCACTACAACCCCCCCATGATACTGAGCACATGTTCCGGAATCGTAAAGGCTGGCATTCCATAAATGTGCAGGTGATCGTAGATGCCCATGGCCTCATCTGGCACGTCTGTGCTAAATTTCCGGGATCCTGCCATGACAGCTATATTTTCCGGCAGACCCAGATCTCCAGAGATTTGGAACAGAACATGTATGGAGACAGCTGGCTGATTGGTGAGTGACATGTGTGTCAGGTATGTCCCCCCCATGATGCTGACATCACAAGGGGCACATGCATGACTAATATCCTCCTGTCTTTTCCCTTACAGGTGACTCTGGATATGCCCTGGGACCTCACATGATGACCCCATTCAGGAACCCCCAAACCCCAGGAGAGCAACGCTACAACCAGGCGCACATACGTACCCGGGGAGTGGTTGAACGTACATTT
Source organism: Rana temporaria (assembly GCF_905171775.1). Lineage (NCBI taxonomy): Eukaryota > Metazoa > Chordata > Amphibia > Anura > Ranidae > Rana > Rana temporaria. Next base: position 229,551,252 of record NC_053493.1, read on the forward strand.
GGGCTTATGAAGTCCCGCTTCAGATGCCTGGATAAGTCTGGGGGTACACTGCTGTATTCCCCAGACTTTGTGTGCCAAATAATTGGGGCATGTTGTATACTCCACAACTTTGCCCTGAGAAGGGGACTGCATATTGACTTATGTGATGACCTGACCCCCGACCCAGGCAATACCCCCCCAACCAACTCTACCCGGTCTGCTGAGGGCACAGCAGCCAGGAGACACCTTGCAGAAGGCATTTTTTCCCAGTAAACGTACATGAATAATGTCACAATAAGAATGTATCTTTTCCCTGTAAATGCACTTCAATAAAATCACAATGATAATGCATGAATGCACACCACTGTGGTCCCTTGCACAGACACATCACATGCACATCAAATTGGATTAGATCCAAGTCCCCCCCCCCCCCCCTTTGGGACTTGGGAGCAGTAACGCCACGCCACGGCTCCAATTATGTCACTGTGCATTCATACACCATTCAGGAACCTGGGATTGCACTACTCCCTGGTCCTGGGATCCCTACTCCACCAAAACTGAGGGTGACACCCTTAATTTATCAGGAATGCCACCCCCCCACATTCACACATCATTCACACACATAAATCAAATCATAAGTACAGAAGACCAAATTAAATAATAAAAAAAAAAATTGCATAAACAAAAAAACAAAAGTATCCCTGCTAATTAATTAGTGGCGCCTATTGCTATGCCTTGGCTGGGCAGGGGCACGGGCAGAGGCACGGGCAGAGGCACGGGCAGGGGCACGGGCAGGGGCACGGGCAGGGGCACGGCCACGGGCACGGCCACGGCCACGCCGTCGCGGAGGATGTCCATTGGGGGGGGGTGAGCTAGGGAAGGAGGAGCCTCCTGGGGGGGGTGAGCTGGGGAAGGAGGAGCCTCCTGGGGGGTGAGCTGGGGAAGGAGGAGCCTCCTGGGGGGGTGAGCTGGGGAAGGAGGAGCCGCCCCTGCTGGCCTGCCCTCCATGGCCCCTGCAATTTCGAGTGAGACAGGCAGTGAGGGCAGCCGCATTGGCCTGGCCAGACCTTGTATTGTCCTGCACAGCCTGGGTCAGGGCACTCAGCTCATGGGCCACGCGTGTTGTGGCGGTCTGTATGTCGTTCAAACATGTAATGACCGCCGTTGAGTTGGTGGCCACATCACCGAGTGCCTCCATCATTTCACCCTGGCTGTGCTCCATCTGGGTAATTTTTTCAAGTATTTTCCCAAGAGTGCGGGTCTGCCGGGCATTGTCCTTCACCACACTGGCCGACAGACGCTCGCCCACAGCCACGGTCTCCTGGGTTGGCCCCCTGGCTGCCGCTGAGTCTTGCGGGCCTGGAGGAGGGGAGAGAGTGACCCTTGTGACTGGAGGCCTGTTGGGGGAGAAGTGGGAGGGGCTACCCCTGATGGTGGCCTGACTGGTGCCAGCCTCAGGGGTAGACTCAAAGGTCATCATATCAGTGGCCAGGAGGACTTCCCGGCCAATCTGCATATTTTCGTCCTCCTCCCCCTCATCATCCTCCTCCCACTCATCCTCCTCCCCCTCAACCTCCTCATGAGGGGAGGTTTGGCCAATCCCCTCCCCTGGGGAATCCTGCCCTTCTTGGGACTCATCATCAGCCTGTCTTGGGGGTGGTGCAGCAGCCTGGCCCGATGGGCCTGCAACCTCCTGGCCTGCAACCTCCTGGCCTGCAACCTCCTGGCCTGCAACCTCCTGGCCATCTGTGGAGGACACAAAACAATCACATGTTTGAGGAACCACACACTTGGCACATCTTCCCTTCCCCCACCCACACATGCTAATCAACAGAGATTCCAAAAAAAAACGTACCTGTCCTCCTCGGAACATCTGACGTATAGCCAGGCAGGCCCACCACCTGCTGTGGGTGGAAACACTGGGCCACTGCCCATTCCTCCTCCGTCAGTCTGACTGGGCAGGGTCCGCCTCCTCCAGTGCCCCTGGTATGGGCGTCGATCCTTGCCATCTTATTCCGGACGACGCTCCTCAGATCATTTATTTTTTTCTGTATGCCAGCGGGGGTCCTGGTCTCCCCCCCCGCCGCATTGATCTGGTCCGTGATTTTTTTAATAAGCTGCCTCCTCCTGGCCGGGGTGGTGTTCTGGCTCTCAGGGCCATGCAGAAATCGCCCATATTTCACAATGCCCCGAGCAAGAATTTGCTTCTCTCCCAGGGTGAAATTAAGCTTCCTGCGTTTGGGGGGCATCACATACACCACCCAGCAACAACAAACACACCCGACAAACAATCTAGAATACACACCCAAAACTAAAACAAATTTAAACACACAAGGACACAGCTAATATAAATTCAAAAACAAACAAACACGCACAAACAAAAAACAAAAAACAAACACCAAAAAACAATCAGCAAAAACACTAACAAACAAATTAAATAAAGACACTTCGCAAAAACAAACAACAACTAGACTCTCCAACTCCTCAAACACTTTTCTCACAAACACAACTTACCAACACACAAACAAACAGAGCAGAAGCAAATTGCTCATGGAAGGGGAACAATGGGATATACTTTTGCAAGGGAAGTGTGTGTGTGTGGGTCTTTTTAGACACAGGGCGATCCTCAAACTAAGTACACTTGGCCTTTTACCTATCTCACTGATTGCGCCGAGACAAGTTCTGCACATGCCCAGTGAGGTCCCGATTCGTGCGCGCATGCGCAGTACGGCCGGCGCCTCATTTGCATGGGGTCACGGCTCATTACAATGAAGCACGCCCACTTCCTTCCCACTTGCAAAAACCCCGCCTTACGCCTCTGAATTTAAGTTACGCTGGCGCAAATTTAGACGCAACTGCGCTGTGGATACGGCACTTACGACACCAACTTAGGGCAACGTAACTTAAATGACATAAGTTAGGACAAACTAAATTTGCACCGCTGGCTGAGGATCTGGCCCATTGTTTTTATCAATATTTGAAGCTCATACTGTACATGTGTCTATTTAAATGTGAATGGTGTATAGTATATGAATGGAATCCACATATCTAATGCAGCTATACACCATTCATATAAATGAAAAATACATTTATAATCATTAAATATTTTTTTAAATAAAGTATACAAATATAAACCTGTATAACTGTAATAGAACAGTCCACGTGTAAAACATATTTTAGGGTTTACAATTTTTTTTTATTACTAATAAATTAGAAATGATATAAAAATGACTTTAATAATAGCATTTTAATGCATGTAGAATTTATATATATATATATATATATATATATATATATATATATATATCTATATCTATATATATATATCTATATCTATATATATATATATATCTGTGTGTGTGTGTTTATTTTTATACGTATATATCTATATATATGTATATATATATATATATATACAGTAGAGATATCTATCTATCTATCTATATATATATATATATATATATATATATAGATATATAGATAGATAGATAGATAGATAGATAGATAGATAGATAGATATATGTACATATATATAGACATATAGACATATATATATATATAGATAGATAGATAGATAGATAGATAGATAGATAGATAGATAGATAGATAGATAGATAGATAGATAGATAGATAGATAGATAGATAGATAGATAGATAGATAGATAAACACATATACATACACTATAAATTCCTAACCTGCTCTTTTTGGGGTGTGTAATAGTGGGGAAGATGTGTTCTGACTGTAGGGGCTTGTGTGTGAAAGATGGAAGTCAAAAGACTTCCTTCTTCCTCCACAATACTCAGCCACCTTCACGCTTCTCACTCTGATTCTCCACCTCTGAGATGGTGAATCAGAAAGTGAGAATTCTGTCACAGGTCGCCAGTGAGGTGCTGAGATCGCACCTTCATAAACTGGCCGTTTCTGTGACAGTCAGTTACAGATTCTCATTGTGCTGAGGTAATCAGTGGAGAACATGTTCTCAGCTGATTACCTCAGCTTCATAAACTGTGTATGACCTGAGATCAGCGGTGATAATCGGGATCGCCGCTGATCTCACTTTCATAAAAGGACACCTAAACCCCATCCCTTTAAAGTTCTCACCTTGGATTCCATGGTCATCTTACCCAGCTGAAATAAAACATAATCCATTGACAGGTCCCACATTGAATGATTTCCACAAGGTAGCACAGAAGACAGATATCTCCTCACTAGGGATGAGCTTTGAGTTCGAGTCAAACTTATGTTCGACTCGAACATTGCCTGTTCGGCAAGAAAAAACGTTTTAAAAATGGCAGTTTTTTCGGGAGCAGTGAATTTAATAATGCTTAAAGTGAAACAATAAAAGTGAAATATTCCTTTACATTTCGTACCTGGGGGGGGGGTGTAAAGTAAGCATGTGAAATAGCGCATGTTTCTCGTACTTAGAACTGTCTCTGAACAAAGTGTCATTTCTGAAGGAGAAAAAGTCATTTAAAACTGACTCGCGGCTATAATGAATTGTCAACTCCCAGCAATTCAGAGAGACTTCATTCATAAAAAAAAAAAGCGTGGGGGTCCCCCCAAATTCAATTACCAGGCCCTTCAAGTCTGGTATGGATATTGAGGGGAACCCCGCCTTCAATTTAAAAAAAAATGACGTGAGGTTCCCCCCAAATATCAATTCCAGACCCTTCAGGTCTGGTGTGGATTTCAAGGGGAACTCCACCCCAAAGTTTTTTAAAAAATGTCGTGGAGTTTCCCCAAAAATCCACAGCAGACCCATTATAGGAGCACATTAACCTGGCTGACCGCAGAAAAGAACGGGGACAGAGTGCGGCCCCCCTCTCCTGAACCGTACCAGACCACATGCCCTCAACATGGGGAGGATGTCCCCATGTTGATGGGGGCAAGGGCCTCATCCCCACAACCCTTGCCTGGTGGTTGTGGGAGTCTGTGGGCGGGGGGCTTATCAAAATCTGGAAGACCCCCAGATCCTGCCCCCCCCTATGTGAATTGGTAATGGGGTACATTGTACCTCTACCATTTCACAAAGGAAATGTAAATAGTTGTAAAAAACACACACACCGTAGAAAAAAGTCCTTTATTAATAGAAAAAAATAAAAAAAATCCAGCAATGGTAATCCACTCGGTCTTGGCTCCCTGCTCCAACGTTGTCTGTATCCAGCGATGGGTTATGTCCTCTCCGGTCCACGATGAGAAGATCTTCCAGGATCCAGAGCGCAGCATCGCCCGCCTCCTCTCTCCGCCGGACACAGCCCGGGGACTGACACAGCTGAAGCTGTGACATTTCTTTTATAGGTGAGGCAGGGCCACCCGCCACGTGACTCCGTCCCCCTCTGATGCACCCTCTGCTACGTCACTGGGGAAGCCTGGCTTCCCCCTTGCGTCAGAGAGGGCGTGGTCACGTGACGGGTGAGAGAGGAGGCGGGCGATGCTGCACTCTGGATCCTGGAAGATCTTCTCATCACTGGACCGGAGAGGACATCACCCGTCGCTGGATACAGACAACGTTGAAGCAGGGAGCCGGGACCGAGTGGATTACCATCACTGGATTTTTTTTCTTTTTTTTTCTATTAATAAAGGACTTTTTTCTACGGTGTTTGTGTGTTTTTTACAACTATTTACACTTCCTTCGTGAAATAGTAGGGGTACAATGTACCCCATTACCAATTCACATAGGGGGGGGCAGGATCTGGGTGTCCCCTTTGTTAAAGGGGTCTTCCAGTATGCTATATATAGGCATGCTCAGTGCAGCTTGTGTTGCCTGAGCAACTTCCTATTTTCCCTGTGCTCCTGCTTTCCCATGTATTACTTGTATTCTATGTCTAACTACCCATATACAGACCCCAACTTCACATACAATTTTTGCCTGCCTGCTGCGTGCCCTGACCTTGGCATGTTTAATGTATCCTCCTCCGTATCCTGATAAACCTCAGGCCATCTCCAACTGGCCTTGGCCCTCTGCACTGAAAGCAACACAGCATTTTTTTGGTTCACCAATTTCTATTGCCAGTTCTTTCCTGGTTATTCCACTCTGGTGGCCCCAATCACCTCCCTAATCCAGTGGGGTGCTGATGCCAGAACCTGGCCTCCTGAAGCAGTTAAAGCTTTTTACTAATTTAAAATAGCCCTTCTCTCTGCACCTATTCTTATATGCCCTAACATTATCCAGCCCTTCTTGGAAGTAGATGCTTCATCCTTGGGTGTGGGGGCCTTTCTTCTCCTATTGCATAATGGCAATCTTTGGTCTAGTGTCTTTTTGCGAAAATAAATTACGCCATTGAGGATCAGGAATTTCTGGCTGTTAAGCTAGGGCTGCAAGAATGGTGGCATCTACTGGAGAAATCTTCAAAAAAAAAGGCAAGGAGAGAGGCGCCTCTGGGTGTGGTAACTTAAGACAGTTTAATAGTTAAAACAAGCACATGTGGTCATTACACTCACATTTAAGTAGTATAAGGCAGGCATGTAAAGGTTTCTTTAAGGCTCACTCGATGGTGAGCGTATGGGACGGAGGCGGGCGCGGCCTCCGTCCCATACGCTCACCATCGAGTCAATCATACTATTCTTTATTTACATACTGAAACTCCCGGGTTCACGCCCCCTAGCATTAGCCTTTTTCAATAGCCGTGCTCTGTCCCGCCCCACTTCCGATCCGTTCCGCCCCCTCCAGACCATTTAAAAATGAGCTCCTTCCCCCTCCTCTGATATGCTTGAGAAAGGAGTGTAAGTAGCCAATCCACTCGCTGCTTCGATACTCAGAAACGCGTTGCACAGTAGTGACGTCATCCGTCCTCGCCAGCTCCTCATGTGCGCTCCAGACCTCGGGTTGAGAACCACCTCCATTCCTATGGACGCCCATCGTTTGATGAAGCAGTGACCTCCCCGCACAGCGCTCCCTCTGACTGGCAAAGGAATTTCCCTCATCGGATGACAGCTCACCTTGCCTTAAAGAAACCTTTACATGCCTGCCTTATACTACTATAATGTGAGTGTAATGACCACATGTGCTTGTTTTAACTATTAAACTGTCTTAAGTTACCACACCCAGAGGCGCCTCTCTCCTTGCCTTTTTTTCTAGATACCGGAACATGGTCTCTGTTCCTCCCTGATGGCAGCCCTGGAAGTGTGCACCCATTACATTTCAACCACAGACTTATTGATCAGTTTACCCTAAACTGTAATTTCTTGACTCTTGACCCATTTCCCTTTGCTTTTACATTTATGCTGTGTTTGACATCAGAAGTTTTTTGTGTACTTTTGCGCATTATTTACTTGTCTCTGGAGAAATCTTCACACTGTATTCTGATTAATACCGATCACAAGAATTTCCTGTACTTGCTTCAGACCGTTTTCATCGGATGGACTGATCGTGTGTACGAGGTTTAGGAATCCATAGGTTAATTTTAAAGCAAGTTGGCTTTTTTTAACCTAAGGTTAAATAACCTATGGGGCCTACACACGATCGGTTTCCTGTTAATTGTATCCTGGCTACTATCCGTCTTCATGTCATCATGCAACCTGCCTGAAAAGACCTTTGCAGTTCCCAACCTTTCTTCCAAGCTTCTCAGATATGCACATGACTCCAAACTATCTGGAAAGCTGGTGTACAATGTATCTGTACGTTTCTGCAGCAACACTACTGTTGGCCCTCCCTTCGTAAGGATGTTGAAGACTACATTCAGGCTTGCCCATTTATGTTCAGTCTAATGCCGCGTACACACCATCACTTTATGTGATGAAAAAAAACGACATTTTCTGTGAAGTAAAAAACGACGTTTTTGAAACTTCAATTTTCAAAAACGACATTGTCTACACACCATCGTTTTTTCACAATGCTCTAGCAAAGCGAGGTTACGTTCACCACTCTTTTTCATTGAAGCTCGCTTCATAACTAGCTTCTGGGCATGCGCGGGTTTAAAAACGTCGTTTTAAACGTCGTTTTTTGCTACACACTGTCAATTTTTGTGAAACAAAAAACGACGTTTTGAAAAACGACACATAAAATTGAAGCATGCTTCAATTTTTTTTGTCGTTTTTCACAAGACATAAAACTACGTTTTCCCCCACACACGGTCATATAAATTGACGTTTTTAAAAATGTCGTTTTTTTTCATTACATAAAGTGATGGTGTGTACGCGGCATTAGTCTCTCATGCCTGCTCCAGCAGGTCTCCTTGTACATCTACAGTGTGTGGACAGCTGCACATATCTGAGTATGACTTAAACCTCCTCTTATGTTAGCTTTCTGTTACTATCCATGATGTTAACGGGTCGGTTTTGACCCGTGTCTTAAATCAGCCATAAAATACCCTCTGAACAATTATTTATCATCCAATTTGTTTCTTACCTGTTGGTTACCTTGTTAGGCTTCTTTATTCTTGAAATGATTGGTTTTGATATTTTTGGTGTGACCCCTTAGGCCGAGTACTCACGAGCAGACATGTCCGATGAAACCGGTCCGCGGACCGTTTTCATCGGACATGTCTGCCCGGGGACTTCTGTTCGATGGCTGTACACACCATCGAACAGAAGTCCGCGCGTAAACAATACGCGGGGCGTGTCCGCGGTGTCGCCGCGTCGATGACGCGGTGTCGCTGCGACAATGACGCGGCGACGTGGGTGGCCTGCCTTTAAAATGCTTCCACGCATGCGTCAAAGTCATTCGACGCATGCGAGGGATGGCGGGTGGCCGGACATGTACGGTAGGTCTGTACAGACGACCGTACATGTCGGGGGGACAGGTTTCCAGCGGACTGTTTTAAAGCAAGTCCAGGAAACAGTTGTCCGCTGGAAACCTGTCCGATCCGCCCGAAAATGGTCCGCTCGGGCGTACACACGGCCAAACATGTCTGCTGAAACTGGTCCTCGGACCAGTTTCAGCAGACATGTTTGGTCGTGAGTACGGGGCCTTAGACCTTTCTTTTGATAGCATTCCTCTCATTTTCAAATTTAAAAAAAGGGTAAAATAAACCTTAATAGAATATTATAAGTAAATAAAAGGTTGTTATGTCACCAGAATGTTGCTGAGGAGTATTTGACAACATCTCTTATTTTTTTTTTTTTTTAATAACATTAACTATAATAACATTGATTGTGTTAGGGTCAATTTTGACCCATATATATTTACTAGAAAATAGCCAAAAGTCTTTTTTTTTTTTTAACATAAAACGTTCATAAACATCGAAAAGCAAGTAATAATACAAAATGTAGACTTGCAAGGTCAAACAAACAACACACAATCAAGCAAGGCAAACCAATAGAAATCAAGTACTAGTTTCAAAGCATTGTTGTGCAAGAACTTGCATGTGTTTGTGTGGGTGTTTTTAGATGCATGTGTGGCAAAAGCTGACACTTTTGGCGTGTTCTTTGCAGATACATTTTTTACAGTGGAAGCATAATGTGTATGTCTTTCTGTCCTTATTGCTGGGGCAGACCTGACACCTCTTTCTTTTATAATCAGATGGCATCACTGGAGTTGTGGCTGTGGCTGTGCTGGTTGATGTTGAGGCAAGGCTAGATGATGACGAGGATGCTGGCACTGATTCTCTTTGCGTTGTTGATGGTGAGGATGGAGTGCTTGATGAACTCTGCATCTGTCTGATCACGGCTGCAGCGATTGGATCTCGAGACACCCGTTTCCTTTCCTCAATGTGTGCCTTGACACACATTGAGGAAAGTGATGTGTGCCTCAATGTGTGCCTTGACAAGGGAACTTCCTAGCTCCTCGAGAAATATTCTCTGCTTGTTATTTTTTTTTTGTGTTCCAACCTGGGTGGATGTGGGTCCATAATACAAATGCATTGTATGCAGACACATCTAGGATGTTAGAATACACAGCCATTGGCCATCTCCTGGTCATTCGCTGACAAGTATAGGTAGCAGTCAGCTTGTCCACTCCTCCTTTGTTTTTATTGTAATCCAGGATAATTGTGGGTTTTTTGTCACTTCTTGATGACACAGCTGCATCTTTGTGAAAAGTGGACATAAGTATCACATTTTTTATTTTTTTGGACAATATGAAACAGTGGTGGTGTTTGTAAAAGCAAATTTTGAAGAAAGTGGAGCCCTGTCCTTCACCTGCAAAATTTCAGTGTGCAGCTCAGGTTTATTTTTTTTTATTGTGCCTACCATGGTGAGTTTCCTCCTGAGAAGTTCTTGTCCAAGGTCATAGCTGGTAAAAAAAATTGTCACACGTGATATTGTGACCCCGCAGTCCAGTAGTCAAATCAAGGACTACACGTTGTCCTTGTTTTTTCTCAGGGATGCCACTTTCGGGTTTGCCAGTGTAAATCTGTAGGTTCCATGCATAGCTTGTTTTTGCATCACTGGCTGCCCAGATTTTTATGCCGTATTTGCCTGGCTTACTGGGCATATACTGCCGGAAGGGGCAATTTCCACGGAAAGGGATCAAACGTTCATCTACTGTTACCTGAGGCCCAGGGTTAAACATTAGTGGAAGGAGCTGAACCCATTTCTCCCAGGCATCCCGTATGGGAGCAAGCTTGTCAGATTTTGCTCTAGTATCTCTGTTGTCAAATCTGAAAACTCTTGATATCATTCGAAAGGTGTGAAGTGTCATTGTTGCTGGGAAGATATATCTGCCTCTTGACTTGTCCCAGAGACTATCAGTGGCCTCATTATAGGATCTGTACACGCCAGCAAGAAGAAGAACACCAATATAAGCATCTAGGCATTCCTCATTTATGTCATTCCACATGTTGCCATGGACTTTTTTTCCTTCAAGGTTTGTCATTGCAATGATCACTTTTTTTAGTGACAATGGCATGAACAGTTCAAAACATGTTTTGATGTCACTTATTCTCGTCACAGCAAACCTTGTGATCCCAGGGGTCATTTTGATTACATCTGCAGCAGCTGCCCTGCCATGTAAATCAGGAGGTTCTGAACTCCAACAGATTTTACCACTTTTGGATTTGAATGTTTCAGCAGGAACAGCAGCAGGTTCAGCAGCAGGTTCAGCACTGGTGGCCTCTGCATCAGACTCATCAGATGTGTCTGTGTATTCTGGTTGATACTCTACTTCATCTTCTGCCTAAGAAACCTGCTCATCCATATCGCTATGCTGCTCTGTGTCCTCTGCCTCATTTTCATCCAAGATATAATCCAGTATTTGGCTTCCTGTAAATCTTCTCACTCTTGCATGCTGCATATTGGAGATGATTACTCTGCAAGTCAGCAACTCTGAAATGTATTGGTCCTATGTTTCTTTACTTTATTTAGAGAAGCAGACAAGCAGGCAAAGAGATAGGCCCCTCCCTAACTACAGCTCACAGGGTTGAGAGGTGATTGGCTGTCAGTGTTACTAAGCAGAGAGAGTGTTTGTGATTTCAGTTTTGGCACTTATTAGTGTCCAATAATCCTATATTATAACTGGGTCAGAATTGACCCTAACACCATAAACGTCTTAATTTTCACCACAGTATTTTATAATTTAGTGAAAAGGATTCTTTTTCTATTACATTGTTTAAATAGAGGTTCCTGACAAAGTAAAAAAATCTTGATGCAATAAACAAATTTATGTGATACTTATTGACATTCAAAACCTGAAAACGGGTCGGTTCTGACCCTAACACAAGAGGAGGATTAAGGGCCCTTCACCTCTTATTCGGTGCAAAATGCCAGGGCCCTACTAATAGGCTTCCCAAATTGGGACATTTGCCATACCTATAGGATTTAGATGTTGCCCTGTCCCCCGCAACTTGGAGAACTCTATCTATCTGATACCTTGTTAGAGTATCTCAGGGCCCAGAACCTACATTTTGGTATCTTGTTTTTTGACAGTTTATGTCTCATTCTATGACAATTTATTTCTATTGTTGGTCTGGATTCCTATCTTGCTACATTGCTGGCTTTGCATTTACTATACACCAGGTACTTTCATGATAGTTTTCTGCCTTACTGTGGTGTATAATCCCCTTGCTATCTAGCGGGTTTGCTACAGCAATATGTGTCATCCATGTATACGCATTGATCTGATACACATATACATCAGATTTGAAGCCTCTGTTTTTGAATGTCTGTCTAGTCTCGTGGGGTGTCCCTATACCCCTGGACACAGGCTTACCTGCACCTACCAGGTATTTTTCCTGAGTAAGCTAATATCTAGTGAAACGTGTTGACGAGCAAGCACAGAGGCGATATTGGATCAAACTTTTTCTACTAGACTTTTTATGGAGTTAATCTCTATACCTTAGAACTGCACTATTGGGTATCTGGTAACAGTGTCTATATAGGGTGTTGATTGTATGTTTTCATGTCTTTTAACTATGTTGCAATAAAATGTATAGTTTTTTAATCAGTTCTCCTCTCATTATGTGCCCACAAAGTCCACATATATTTTGAGTCTTTCAATCCTTACATATGGTTCCCAAATAGAGCAGAGAACAGAAAGGCAGCAGACAGATCCTTCCCAGTGTATACTGGCCTTTGCATGGGGTGGTTGCAAGTAGCTAATCTTGCCTAGGGTGCAAAATAGTCTAGCACCTGGCCTGACTGCAGTTGAAGCTGAGTGAGCTTATGAGCCAGGTGGCTCGGCATTTTCCAGTGTTTGTGTTCTGTTGAAGCTGGAGAAGATCTCCTGCGTGGGAAACTTTGTGTTGGACTATTGTTTTGCTTTCTGCTGTTTTCATAAAAGTGGCTACCAGGCCCTTAAAAATAGTTCCTGTCTGCCATGGACTGTATAAATGCATCTACAACAAGGGCTAACTCACCATCAAAGGACCTTCAACAATAAATAATTGATCCTTTTTGCTTCAAAAATTAAAACTGACTTTGATAGTTGTATATTTATGACAGTTGCAAATTATTCAATTTTAGCTGTTACTCTGTTGCCTTAATTAGAGTTCTCTGAAACACCATGCTTGCTCTTGGTTTTCACGTTTATTTATTCTTTCCCAATTACTTGGTAATAACCTCTTCAAACTAGCACACAACACCGTCTGGACAGAAGACATTTAATTACATTAAGAGAATAAATGCATTTTAATACATCTTTATATTCCATGCCATAATTTAAAAAAATCTGTTTAAAATACAGCCCAAATATCCGTGATTAGCCTATTTCTTCTCCACTGAGATTTACTTAAAATGTTCAATATGGCCTATTTATTACATTCAAGTCCACAGTCAATTCCACTATAAATGAGCATGCTTTTTTGTTTATACCGAATTCCATTTTATACATTTTGGAATAAGTGGTTTATGATTCATCATCATTAAAGAGGAACTACAGTCTGCTCACATAATTTGTAATAAAAACATATTTGTCATGCTGAAGCTTACCTCCAACCACTTTTGCATATTATTTTATATATACTGTGATTCTGTACTTGCCAAATATGCTGCAGAAATCTCCCTCCACTGAGTCTGGCTGCAAACATTTTAACTGTGGGAAGCTGAAGCTTCTGTCTGTTCACTTGGATTTGCACTGGATTTGCACAGGCACACCTCCAGCTCTGCAGCTTTCATTGGCCCGCTTATGACTCACTCCCCTTCTTTCCTGGTAAACGCTCACACAAGAGAGAGAGTTGTGCATAATGTCATAAGCCTAGGCTTTTTACCATAAAAGAAACAGGAAGTGGGCTGTATAAGGTATTTACTGGCAGAAAAAAAAATGTTTTACTATCAAAAGTTAAAACAACAAGATTTAATAGATGGAAAGATTAAAACATTACTGAAGTTCCGATTTAAGTGTAAAAGAAGACCCAGAACAGGTAGTTTTATGTTTATGGATGTTGTTTTTCATTTGTATTTTGAATTATACTGTGTTCATTTTTGCACTCAGTATATATCATAATTTATTGGTCATTTTGAGCATCGCACTTTTTTTACTCTAATGCCGCGTACAGACGGTTGTTTTTTGTGATGAAAAAAAACGTTGTTTTTGAAAACGTCATTTAAAATGACCGTGTGTGGGGAAAACGTTGTTTTATGTCTAAGACCGGGAAATACCGGGCTTGCCCAGTGACGTACGAGGGTGCGTCAGAGGGGGCGGGCTCACGTGACGGGTGGCCGCTTCCCCTATATAAGAAATGTCACAGCTCCAGCGCGTCATTCCGCTGGGCTGTGTCCAGCGGAGAGAGCAGCTGCCTGCTGCGCTCTGGACGGATGGATCTTCTCATCCCTGGACCGGGCCGCTGATCACCCGTCGCTGGAGAGATCATCCGTCGCTGGATAGAAGACCACGTTGGAGCGGGGGGCCGGGCCGAGAGTGGATTCACATCGCTGGATTTTTTTTTTTATTTATTAATAAAGGATTTTTTTCTATGGGGTCTGTGTGTTTTTTTTTTAACTATTTACACTTCCTTCATGAAATGGTAGAGGTACAGTGTACCCCATTACCAATTCACATGGGGGGGCCAGGATCTGGGGGTCCCCTTTGTTAAAGGGGTCTTCCAGATTCTGATAAGCCCCCCGCCCGCAGACCCCCACAACCACCGGGCAAGGGTTGTGGGGATGAGGCCCTTGTCCCCATCAACATGGGGACATCCTCCCCATGTTGAGGGCATGTGGCCTGGTGTGGTTCAGGAGAGAGGGGGGGGCGCACTCTGTCCCCCCCTCTTTTCTGCGGCCGGCCAGGTTAACGTGCTCGGATAAGGGTCTGGTGTGGATTTTTGGGGGAACTCCACGCCATTTTTTTTTAAATTTGGGGTGGAGTTCCCCTTAAAATCCACACCAGACCTGAAGGGTCTGGTATGGATATTTGGGGGGAACCCCACGTCATTTTTTTTAATTGATGGCGGGGTTCCCCTTAATATCCATATCAGACCTGAAGGGCCTGTTAATGGAATTTGGGGGATCCCCAGCTTTTTTATTTTTATTTTTTATGAATGAATCATCTCTGAATTGCCGACAATTCATTAGAACCGCAAAGCCGGTTTTAAATGCCTTTTTTTCTTTCAGAAATTACACTTTGTGCAGGGACAGTTCTATGTACGGGAAACATGCGCTTTTTCACATGCTGACTTTACACCCCCCCCAGGTACGAAATTTAAAGTAATATTACACTTTTATGGTTTCACTTTTAGCATTATTAAATTCCCTGCTCCTGAAAAAACGGCCGTTTTTAAAACTTTTTTTTGCATTGATACATTTTTCCTGGGACAGGACCCAGGTCCCCAAACACTTTTTAGGACAATAAATTGCATATTAGCCTTTAAAATTAACACTTTAGATTTCTCCCATAGACTTTAACAGGGTGTTCCGCGGCATTTTGAATTTGCCGCAAACACCCCTAATTGTTCATTGTTCGCCGAACAGGCAAACAGGCAATGTTCGAGTCGAACATGAGTTCGACTCAAACTCGAAGCTCATCCCTACTTAAGACCCACCTCTTCTGAAGCACCTGGACGAAATTGGACAAAGCGCCTTGAGAAAATTCAGTTTGCATTTGTAGCGCTATACACATTAGTCACTCACTCACTCACTCACTCACTTCTAATATATTCTGCAGGTTTGGTGCACTTTCAGAAAGCTCACCAAACTCGCAGGTAATAACAGAAGTCTATGGCTCAGTGCAGATAACCAGCAGGTAAACTGCTCTGCACCTGCTGGTCAGTTTGAAAGCAGTCCAGTAACCACTGCAGAACAGATATGCCCATATATTCACTGTGATTTTAGTAATAAACTGACCTTTAATAACAGTATTCTATTTTATTCCATCCCAGAGCAGGAGGTCACGGGCCACATCAGAGGGATCCAAGGGCCACATGTGGCCCCCGGGCCTCTGGTTGGGCACCCCTGATCTAAAGCCTAGCAGATTTTACAAGTACAAGCTTTTAGTGATGAAATGTTTGTAAGACCTGGTTCACACTACTGCGACTTCTGATGCAACTTACCTCACACAGACTATGGAAATCTCATTGTTTTTAATGGTGCCCATTCTAATAATCAATATGACTCAGAACAGTGTGATTTTCAAAATGGTTCCTGTGCTAGTTTCATGCAATTTACAGTGCGGCTTGGCCCCATAAATATTCAAAACCCCATCAAAGTCGCACCACATTATTACACTGTAAATTGCATCAAAGTCACATTGCAATAGCATGAACCAATCCTTAGCCTACATATCATCCCCAACTAAAAGAAGCAAGCAAGCGCTTTTAAATATGTTTAATAACATGTAATGGGGTCTGTAATGGTTGTATGTACTAAGCACATGAATTGCTGTGTGTGAGGAAAACATATTGTTTAGGTCACCAATCTCCCATGCCATTTTGTATCAGGAAACATAGCTCCTTTCTTCAGTTCATACAATAAACAAGCTGGTAGCTGATGCCAGAAGCTCCTCCTCCCCTTAGCCTGCATACTATAAAATTTATGGCATTGGAACATATCCCCACTGATGTTAGAGGAGAAAGCGATGATCAAAAACTTTTACAACTAGAATCACATTGGATTCACCTTTAAAAAGCCACAGGTTATCCTGGGCTAACTGAACTGTTAAGTTTCAAACCTTTTTTGTAGAAAGCATTATATAGTTATTTGAATTATTCCGCCACCGCCTTGACCTATTAACTCTTTTCTTTCCAACCCCTTACCCCAGTGTTGCCTTTGAGCATATGGACGCCCAGAGCATTTGTTCCAGTTTTCTGGCCAAGTGCCCGGGTCACTGCGCTGTTTATGCGCTCCGCGGCATCTCCCCCTCTCCCTTCCCATCTTCTGCTTGTCTCCAAATGCTCACCATCAACCTGAGAGGGACTTTCTCCCTCCGACCACCAGAGGGAGCTTTATTGCCCTCTCTGGGGGCGGGCTTTGGGATCTAGCAGTGTCGGGCTGCGCGGCGGATGTGACGTGGTTTGCGCATTCACGGTACAGTCTTTTCGTCCGCATCTGGCCTTATTGGCCGGATGGGGGGTATTTAAGGCCACCTCTTCCAGCTATTGCCATTTGAAAGCGCATATTGAGTGCTTTATGCTATTGAACTAATTTAGCTGTTTCGTATATTGCAAGTCCTTTTTTGATTTGCCTGCTTCTTTTTGCCCTTCTTTTCTGGCTTGTTAAAAGCCTTAGAGACAAGTGCCGGCGTGCACAGATAGCTTACATCCCTGAGTATTGAGTTCATTGCAAAACCCTGTTCACACAGATTTTTATTATTATTTTTATTTTGGGGGATTTTTTTCCTATTTCTGACATTAAAAGAAAATAAACACATTTTATTTCTATAGTTATACCTCTTGGTCTCTTTGGCACAGGCAGATATTTTTGACTCACATAGTGATTTGATCTTAATACACAATACTTCAAGAGACTTGGGTAAGCAACATTGTCGTCAGATTGAATGTGCACATGTATGTATACAATTGTCATGTATTGAAAAACAAACTACTAATAGGAGTGAATAAAGGATTGTGAATATACATTATATAATTTTAAATAGATTTTTGACGTGATTAATATATGTACATGTTTTTTCTCAATAGAAGGCTTGCACCTCTAATGGACAGCATCCCCTGAAGAAGCCCAAAGTATGGGAGAAACATGTTGGGAACTCCATTCTACAGCGCTGTATCCATGACATTGTATTTAAACATACTTGTCAATTGTTTTAAAAAAAAAATATTCTGTCTTAAAATTAAAAAAAATATTTCAAATTCTGATATCATTCTGATATCACTGGACCTTATTCTGCACCTTAAAAATCCCATTAAATTCCTCTTTATTGGAGTTGAGCGGACACCTGGATGTTCAGGTTCGGACCCAAACCCGAACTTTAAAAAAAAAAAACCTTTAGGTCTGGTATGGATATTAAGGGGAACCCCGCCGTCAATTTAAAAAAAAAATTGTGTCACGTGACGCGTGGCCCGCCTCCCCTATAAAAGAAACGTCAAAGCATCGGCGCGTCATTCGCTGAGCTGTGCTCTGAATGGATGGACGTTCTCATCGCTGGACCAATTGCTGGAGACATCACCTGTCGCTGGAGAGATCACCCGACGCTGGATAGAGACAACGATGGAGCAGCGAGCAGCATCGATCGTCTATTTTCACCGCTGCATTTTTATTTGGTTTAACCACTTGCCGCCCGCCAATGACAGATTGATGTCGGCAAAGTGGTTGTAGAATCCTGACTGGACGTCATATGACGTCCTCAGGATTCTATGCCGCTGCGCGCCCCCGGGGGCGCGCATCGCGGCGATCGTTGTTGCGGGGTGTCAGTCTGACACCCCGCAACACCGATCTCGGTAAAGAGTCTCTCACGGAGACTCTTTACCACGTGATCAGCCATGTCGAATCACGGCTGATCACGATGTAAACAGGAAGAGCCGTTGATGGCTCTTCCTCACTCGCGTCTGCCAGACGCGAGTAGAGGAGAGCCGATCGGCGGCTCTCCTGACAGGGGGGGTTCGCGCTGATTGTTTATCAGCGCAGCCCCCCCTCGGATCGCCACATGGACCACCAGGGATGCCCACCCTGGACCACCAGGGAAGGGCAGATGAAAAAAAAAAAGCTAAAAAAAAAAAAAGGCTAAAAAAAAAAA
The DNA here is from genome assembly GCF_905171775.1 of Rana temporaria. Taxonomy (NCBI): domain Eukaryota; kingdom Metazoa; phylum Chordata; class Amphibia; order Anura; family Ranidae; genus Rana; species Rana temporaria. Next base: position 229,569,728 of record NC_053493.1, read on the forward strand.
AAAAAAAGCATTTAAAAAAAAAAAGATGCCAATCAGTGCCCACAAATGGGCCCTGACTGGCAACATAGGTAAATCAGTGTTGCCCCAGTGTCCATCAGTGCCACCCCACATTGTCCATCAGTGCCACTCTACAGTGTCCATCAGTGCCACCCCACAGTGCCCATCCATGCCCAGTGCCCACCTATCAGTGCCCATCTGTGCCACCCATAAGTAGCCATCAGTGCCACCCATAAGTGCCGCCCATGAGTGCCCATCTGTGCCGCCTATGAGTGCCCAGTGCCGCCTATGAGTGCCCATCAGTGCCGCCCATGAGTGCCCATCAGTGCCGCCTATGTGTGCCCATCAGTGCCGCCTATGTGTGCCCATCAGTGCCGCATACAAGCGCCGCCAATCAGTACCACCTCATCTGTGCCCGTCAGTACTACCTCATCGATGTCCATCAGTGCCATCTCATCGGTGCCCATCAGTGCCGCCATATCAGTGCCCGTAATTGAAAGAGAAAACTTACTTATTTACAAAAAAAATTAGAGAAAAAAATAAAAACGTATTTTTTTTTCAAAATTTTCAGTCTTTTTTTAGTTGTTGCGCAAAAAAAAAATCGCAGAGGTGATCAAATACCACCAAAAGAAGGCTCTATTTGTGGGGAAAAAAAGGACACCAATTTTGTTTGGGTACAGTGTAGCATGACCGCGCAATTGCCATTCAAAGTGCGACAGTGCTGAAAGCTGAAAATTGGCTTGGGCGGGAAGGTGTATACGTGCCCGGTATGGAAGTGGTTAATTAATAAAGTAATTTGTTTTACGGTGTGTGTGTTTTTTTTTCTGAAAACTACTATTTACACTTCCTTCGTGAAATGGTAGGGGTACAGTGTACCCCATTACCATTTCACACAGGGGGGGCAGGATCTGGCAGTTCCCTTTGTTAAAGGGGTCTTCCAGATTCTGATAAGCCCCCTGCCCGCATACCCCCACAACCACCGGGCAAGGGTTGTGGGGATGAGACCCTTGTCCCCATCAATATGGGGACAAGGTACTTTGGGGGGCACCCCAAAGCACCCTCCCAATGTTGAGGGCATGTGGCCTGGTGCGGTTCAGGAGAGGGGGGGGCGCACTCTGTCCCCCCCTCTTTTCTGCGGCCGGCCAGGTCAACGTGCTCGGATAAGGGGTCTGGTGTGGATTTTAGGGGGAACTCCACGCCATTTTTTTTTTATTTGGGGTGGAGTTCCCCTTAAAATCCACACCAGACCTGAAGGGTCTGGTTATGGATATTTAGGGGGAACCCTACGTATTTTTTTTTTAATTGACGGCGGGGTTCCCCTTAATATCCATACCAGACCTAAAGGGTCTGGTTATTGAATTTGGGGGGACCTCCGAGCATGTTTTTTTCCCGAACTCCGAACCCAGACCCGAACTTTCAGCAATTATTCGGGTTCGGGTCTGGGTTCGGGAAAAACCCAAAGTCCGTACCGAAACTTTACAGTTCGGGTTCACTCAACTCTACTCTTTATCCATTCAATTAAGGGAAGTAGGATGAAGGAAAAAAGCTGGGACAGCCGCACTCCAAAAAAACTCCTCCTTTAATTAAAAATCACAAAATACATGTCACAGCAAAAAACAGCACAACAAAAGTAAAGCTGACGTTTCGCACTATGCCTTAGTGCTTCTTCATAGCTAGTGTGTAAACAGTAAAATGAGTGAATATATACCTTACAACCCAATGAGTGGTAGGGGGCTCTGGAAACAATTAAGTTAAACAGGGTCCCCTGTGAAGTTTGGGTGTGTCTCGACAGACAATCAGAGAGTGTCTCATGTGGACTATGTCTCATGCAAATTCATAGTGAATAGTGAACATTGGATAAAATGATGTGTTGACCCAATAGAGAAGTGGGGTGCAGAAAAATGTGAAAGAGAGTGTAGGAGTATGTGTAAGTGTGAAGAAATATATTTGAGTGTAAGAGAAGTGAATTGAAGTGGACAGGAAATGGAATGATATGTGTAAAACATGTATAACTTGTATAAGTAACAAATAAAATGAAATTAAGAAAACAAAAAATATGATATGAATTGAAGTGCGATAAAGTAAAGTGAAATTAATTAAAAAAGAAGAAAGAAAAACAAATAAAAAGTGAAATGGGGAAAAAAGGGGAAAAAATAGGGGTGAATATGACGGTGAACCATATAAAGGACGATGCATAAACCATAAAATAATATGGTGTAATGTAGTGAACAAAAAATGCCTAAAGATTGAGCATAGTGTAAAGGTGCACCTTAATTCTAATGGTCTTATTTGTTTTATAGTATATTAACTTGTGTTTTTTTTATTATTTTTATGATTATTATTATTATATTATTTTTGTTTTTTGTATTTTTGTTGCCTGTATGTGTTTGTGTACTTACTCATTATTGAAATAATAACTGAGACACCGGGCATCTATCTGGACTGGTTAAACATTCATTGTAAGCTGAACCATTAATACAAAGACAAAAACAAAAGCAAAAAGATGTGAACATGTGTGGCCGTTTATAGAAGAGTTCTAAAATATCCTAAAAATCAGTAAATGAGTAAACATGCAGAGTAGTATGGAATGATAGTAAAAAAGAGGCACTTGAAATGTCGGGAAGTGTCAATGTGGCTATATGAGGCTAATGAAAAATAACCGCTATTAGCGGACAATTGACAACATGTGAACCTCAATCTAAATAGAGAAACTCTCTAGAGAATGATAGCGATCAGGGTACGGACACACACTCCATGCCCATACCCTGATCGCTATCATTCTCTAGAGAGATTCTCTATTTAGAATGAGGTTCACATGTTGGCAATTGTGCGCTAATAGCGGTTATTTTTCATTAGCCTCATATAGCCACATTGACACTTCCCGACATTTCAAGTGCCTCTTTTTTACTATCATTCCATACTACTCTGCATGTTTACTCATTTACTGATTTTTAGGATATTTTAGAACTCTTCTATAAACGGCCACACATGTTCACATCTTTTTGCTTTTGTTTTTGTCTTTGTATTAATGGTTCAGCTTACAATGAATGTTTAACCAGTCCAGATAGATGCCCGGTGTCTCAGTTATTATTTCAATAATGAGTAAGTACACAAACACATACAGGCAACAAAAATACAAAAAACAAAAATAATATAATAATAATAATCATAAAAATAATAAAAAAACACAAGTTAATATACTATAAAACAAATAAGACCATTAGAATTAAGGTGCACCTTTACACTATGCTCAATCTTTAGGCATTTTTTGTTCACTACATTACACCATATTATTTTATGGTTTATGCATCGTCCTTTATATGGTTCACCGTCATATTCACCCCTATTTTTTCCCCTTTTTTCCCCATTTCACTTTTTATTTGTTTTTCTTTCTTCTTTTTTAATTAATTTCACTTTACTTTATCACACTTCAATTCATATCATATTTTTTGTTTTCTTAATTTCATTTTATTTGTTACTTATACAAGTTATACATGTTTTACACATATCATTCCATTTTCTGTCCACTTCAATTCACTTCTCTTACACTCAAATATATTTCTTCACACTTACACATACTCCTACACTCTCTTTCACATTTTTCTGCACCCCACTTCTCTATTGGGTCAACACATCATTTTATCCAATGTTCACTATTCACTATGAATTTGCATGAGACATAGTCCACATGAGACACTCTCTGATTGTCTGTCGAGACACACCCAAACTTCACAGGGGACCCTGTTTAACCACTTCCATACCAGGTACTTACGCAGCTTCCCGCCCAAGCCAATTTTCAGCTTTCAGCACTGTCGCACTTTGAATGGCAATTGCGCGGTCATGCTACACTGTACCCAAACAAAATTGGCGTCCTTTTTTCCCCACAAATAGAGCTTTCTTTTGGTGGTATTCGATCACCTCTGCGATTTTTTTTTTTGCGCAACAACTAAAAAAAGGCTGAAAATTTGGAAAAAAAATTACGTTATTATTTTTTTCTGTTAATTTTTTTGTAAATAAGTTTTCTCTTTCAATTACGGGCACTGATATGGCGGCACTAATGGGCACCGATGAGATGGCACTGATGGACATCGATGAGGTAGTACTGACGGGCACAGATGAGGTGGCACTGATTGGCGGCGCTGGTATGCGACACTGATGGGCACACATAGGCGGCACTGATGGGCACACATAGGCGGCACTGATAGGCACACATAGGCGGCACTGATGGGCACACATAGGCGGCACTGATGGGCACACATAGGCGGCACTGATGGACACACATAGGCGGCACTGGGCACTCATAGGCGGCACAGATGGGCACTCATGGGCGGCACTGATGGATACTTATGGGTGGCACAGATGGGCACTGATAGGTGGGCACTGGGCATGGATGGGCACTGTGGGGTGGCACTGATGGACACTGGGGTGGCGCTGATGGACACTGGGGTGGCGCTGATGGACACTGGGGTGGCAGCACTGATTTTTGCCAGGTTGCCAGTCAGTGCCCATTTGTGGGCACTGACTGGCATCTTTTTTTTTTCTTTATGCTTTTTTTTTATTTATTTATTTATTTATTATTTTTTTTTTTTTTCTGTCATTTTTTTTTTTTTTGCCCACCCTGGTGCTCCAGGGTGGGCATCCCTGGTGGTCCAGTGTGGCGATCCGAGGGGGGGCTGCGCTGATAAACAATCAGCGCTAACCCCCCCTGTCAGGAGAGCCGCCGATCGGCTATCCTCTACTCGCGTCTGTCAGACGCGAGTGAGGAAGAGCCATCGACGGCTCTTCCTGTTTACATCGTGATCAGCCGTGGTTGGACACGGCTGATCACGTGGTAAAGAGTCTCCGCCGGAGGCTCTTTACCGAGATCGGAGATGCAGGGTGTCAGACTGACACCCCGCATCACCGATCGCCGCGATGCGCGCCCCCACGGGCGCTCGCGGCATGAAATCGTGCAGGACGTTCTAGAACGTCCTGTCAGGATTTCATAACCACTTCCCGGACGTAAATCGGCCATAGGCCGGGCGGGAAGTGGTTAACTTAATTGTTTCCAGAGCCCCCTACCACTCATTGGGTTGTAAGGTATATATTCACTCATTTTACTGTTTACACACTAGCTATGAAGAAGCACTAAGGCATAGTGCGAAACGTCAGCTTTTCTTTTGTTGTGCTGTTTTTTGCTGTGGCATGTATTTTGTGATTTTTAATTAAAGGAGGAGTTTTTTTGGAGTGCGGCTGTCCCAGCTTTTTTCCTTCATCCTAACCTGCATTTTGATTGCACTGCCTGCACCCTTGGCTCGGACCACAGGAATCAGATTACCTGGTTCTCTTTGAGCGGTTACCCACTCTCTCAATTAAGGGAAGTGGTGCTAATAACAAGTTGGTTTGCCTGTGGATATTAAATCCTTTCTTCTTATCAGATTCTTAAGGGGACAGATGTAGATCCTCTCACGCCTTCATTATATTGTAACCTCTGGAATAATGACAGTACTGCCAGAATAAGGACATGTTTACCTCCATCAGTTAATTAGTAATGTTTAAAGTCTAAACACACCCATATTGGACAATATAGGGAGCCAACAAGGCACATTAACCATGCTAGGTAAAGTAGACATTCAAACCCTGTCATATCTATATTAATTCTGAAGGTAATTTAATGCTGGTCAATAATATGCATGTAGTATGTAGGTATTAAAAAATATTAATACCTACTGTATAGACAAATCAATCTGTGGCATGATCATAAACACAGAGACATCCCATGACCACCCCTCAGCCTTTTGATTGATCAGAACTTTTCTGACAACACCCTCCTTACCAACAAGAAAATGGGACTCCTTTTTATTTCTCTGTTGTCTCTAATGCTCTAATGCAAACCTAGGCTCCATTCACACCCAAGCAATCTGCAGCGATAGCTGCTGCAGCTCATTTAAAAAAAAAAAAAAGTTTTGTTTCTTAGTGGAGCTTTACCATTAGTGGCAGCCCATCCACAAGGAGCCCACAGGTGTAACCCCCCCCCCCCCCCCCCAGAAGTCACCAAAAAGGGCCCTTAAAAAAAAAAAAAAAGGAGAAATGTCTCTTAAGTGCACTGTGTTCGGGCAACAGAAGTATAGTTTTTGTAGATTTTTTTTTATATATTTGCCTGTTCAAAACGAAATTAGGCTGAATGGTTTGCAGCTATTTTATAATACACTAAAACATATAAGAATTCTCCCACGCTATCACTTAAAGTGGAACATTACTGAATGCTGCAGACGCCGGTAAGCTGATCCATAGCTAATGAGGTAAATATAGTGTAAAGGTGGTACTGCGCTATCAAGTTATAATGTAATCAAGTAATGTGATAAATAGTAAAATAAATATGGACAAGTGTAAATACAACGATGATAATATCTTCCCACAATAGAATTGCCAAGTGCCATACTTAACATACAAATATAGCATCCACCAACATCATGAAAGTGCAGTGGTTAATGTGATATACATAACAAATGCAACGATCAATAAATAAACGTCCAACAGACAGACACTACAGGTCTAATGAATATTGTGCAATGAGTGACTTAGTGAATAAAGTGACTTGTGCGTTCTCCTTTTCTCCTTCCCATTGTGGGTGCAAGCCTCTCACCTTAATACTATAAAGGTAACAGCAAAAGATGGATGGCTCTCTCTTTAACCACATAAGCCCTGGACCATTATGCATGTAAAGGACCTGGCCCCTTTTTGCGATTCGGGAACACTGCATCGCTTTAACTGACAATTGCACAGTCGTGCGACGTGGCTCCCAAACAAAATTAGCATCCTTTTTTTCCCACAAATAGAGCTTTCTTTTGGTGGTATTTGATCACCTTTTACAGTTTTTATTTTTTGTGCTATAAACAAAAATAGAGCGACAATTTTGAAAAATTTCAATATTTTTTACTTTTTGTTATAATAAATATCCCCAAAAAATATATATATATATATATAAAAAAAAACATGTTTTTTCCTCAGTTTAGGCCGATACGTATTCTTCTACATATTTTTTTTAAAAAAATAAAAAAAACGCAATAAGCATTTATTGATTGGTTTGTGCAAAAGTTATAGGGCCAGATTCAGGTAGATCCGCGCAATATTTGCGTGGGCAAAGGGCAATGAAATTTGCTCTGCGCCCACGCAAATATTTTGATATGCCCGCGATTCACGGAGTAGTAGCTCCGTAAATTGCGCGGGCGCTATGCTAAATAGCCCGGCGTAAGGGTGCCTAATGTAAATGATCCCGCCGGGGGCGGGAATCATTTAAATTAGGCGCGCTCCCGCGCCGAGCGAACAGCGCATGCTCCGTCGGGAAACTTTCCCGACGTGCATTGCGGCAAATGACGTCGCAAGGACGTCATTTGCTTCTAAGTGAACGTGAATGGCGTCCAGCGACATTCACGAATCACTTACGTAAACGACGTGAAATTTAAATTTCACGAGCGGGAAGGGCGGCTATACTTTAGCATTGGCTGCCCCTGCTATAGCAGGAGCAACTTGCGCTAAAGTCGCCGTATGGAAACTCCGTACCTTGCGTGCGCAGGGCCCGCGCAACTTTTGTGAATCGGTGGTAGTATGCAATTTGCATACTATACGCCGATCACAATGGCCGCGCCCCCTAGCGGACAACGCAAGAATGCAGCCTGAGATATGAAGGCATAAGGAGGCTTATGCCTGTCATATCCTAGGCTGCAGTCCGCGTAGCGATGTTCCTGAATCAGGGGCATTCGCTACGCGGGAGCAAAACAGCTATTGCGCCTCGCATCCTATGGTTGCTTGGGCGCAATAGCTTCTTGAATCTGGGCCATAGCGTTTACAAAATAGGGGATAGTTTTATGGAATTTTTATTAATATTTTTTTTTACTAGTAATGGCGGCGATCAGTGATTTTTTTTCGTGACTGCAACATTATAGCGGACACATCGGACACTTTTGACAAATTTTTGGGACCATTGACATTTTCACAGCGAAAAGTGCTATAAAAATGCACTGTTACTGTGAAAATGACACTGGCAGTGAAGGGGTTAACCAGGAGGCGGTGCTGTAGGGGTTAATTGTGCCCTAAGGGAGTGTTCTTACTGTGGGGGGCGTGGCTGTGCGTGTGATGTCAATGATCGTCGTTTCCTAACACAGGGAACAGACGATCACTGACAGCCACACTAGGAAGCACAGGGAGTGGTTTGTTTACACTTACCTGTCCCCGTTCTTCCTCTCTGTGACACGATCGTGGGACACCGGCGGCGATCGGGTCTGCTGTTCCCACGGGGACGGTCACTGGGGAGAGGACCGGGTCGCGAGCGTGCCGCCGGTGGGGCGCTGAACGACCCAAGGCTGGGCTCTTAAAGGGGACGTACATGTACGTCCTTGTGCCCAGCCGTGCCATTTAGTCGATGTATATCGTCATGCGGCGGTCCTCAAGTGGTTAAGATCTGTGGATCTCCACTTGTTTCAAAGGGTCCTACAGAAGTATGTATGCATATGTGCATAATTTCACTGTGACTTTGTAAGGTGAAGTTAGGAAAGAAGGGCCAGATTCACGTAGAGCGGCGCAAATTAAGTTACTCCAAACGTATGTCATTTAAGTTACGGCGCCTTAATTTTATGACGTAAGTGCCATATCCACAGCGCATTTGCGCCCAAATGTGTGCCAGCGTAACTTATATACCGAGGCATAAGGCGGGGTTATTGCAAGTGGGAAGGAAGTGGGCGTGCTCCATTGAAATGAGCCGTGACCCCATGCAAATGAAGGGCCGGCCGTACTGCGCATGCGCGCACGAATCTGCACCTCACTGGGCATGTGCAGAACTCGGCTCGGCGCAATCAGTGAGATAGAAAAAAGGCCAAGCGTACTTAGTTTGAGAATCGCCCTGTGTATAAATAGCCCCAGACAAACGCCCTCCCCTTGCAAAAGTACATCCCTTTGTTCCCCTTCCTAAAGTGTCTTTTGCTCTGTTGTCTGTGGCTGTTTGTTGGTGAGTGTAGTGTTATATTAAAGATTTATTGTAGTAGGAGGTTGTAGTAGGTGTGTGTATTTTGTGAGTGTTTTTTGTGTCTGTATCTTCTGTGTTTTTTGTTTGAATCTGTATTAGCTGTCTGCTTGTGTTTTTGTTTTTTTGCTGTCTGATTTTTGTGTGAGTTTGTTCTGTGTCTTTTTGGCTGTCTGTTCTGTGTCTTTTTGGCTGTCTGTTCTGTGTCTTTTTGTCTGTTTGTTCTGTGTGTTTTTGTGTTTGTTTGTTCTGTTTGAAATTTGTGTCTGTTTGTTGCTGAGTGCTGTGTTGTGAGATGGCACCTAAAAGAAGGAAATTAAACTTCTCGGTGCGAGAGAAGCACTTGCTGGCCAGGGCGATCACCCAATTTGGGCGATATTTGCATGGCCCTGACAGCCGGGACGTCCCCCCGGCCAGGAAGAGGGCAATAATCCAAGAGATTACGGATTGGATCAATGCGGAGGGGGGGAGACGAGGACCCCCAGTGGGATTCAGAAGAAGATCAATGATCTGAGGAGTTTGGTCCGTGACAAGATGGCTAAGCAAGCAGCCCATGCCAGGGGCACTGGAGGAGGCCCGCCCTGCTCCGTAAGGTGGACTGAAGAGGAACTTGCGGTGGCCCGGTGCATCCACAGCCAGCAAGTGGTGAGCCTGCCTGGCTTTGAATCTGATGATCCTGTGAGGACAGGTAATTTTTTTTTTATTTCCATCTGGTGAGTAGCATGTGGGGGGGGGGGAGGGAATATGTGCCAAGTGTGTGGATCCTCCAACCTGTGTATGTTTTGTATCCTCCACAGATGGCCAGGAGGTTGCTGGGCCATCTGGCCAGGAGGTTGCTGGGCCATCAGGCCAGGAGGTTGCTGGGCCATCAGGCCAGGCTACACCACCCCCAGGACAACAGGCTGCTGAGGAGCCCCAAGAAAGGCCGGAGTGCCCAGGGCAGGGGAGTGCCCACAACTCCCCTCATGAGGAGGTTCAGGGGGAGGAGGATGAGGGGGGGAGGTTGAGGATGATCCGATGGAGCTTGCCTGAGAAGTGATGTTGTGTTGGGATCAGGATTCCCTTGCGCCTGACAGCAGTCAGGCCACCATCAGGGGTAGTCCCTCCCACTCCTCCCCCAACAGGGCTGCCCCCCCAGGGGAATGCCCTGCTCCCAGGCCACAAGCCTCATCTGGAGGCAGTCAGGCCACCATCAGGGGTAGTCCCTCCCACTCCTCCCCCAACAGGGCTGCCCCCCCAGGGGGCTCCCCTCCTCCCAGGCCACAAGCCTCAACTTCAGGCAGGAAGGGCACACAGAAGACCAGGGGGGTGGCCGAGTTCCTGCCTGCAAATCTGCAGAGGGACCAGGCTCGTCAGACACAACATCTGGGTTAGGTCAGCCTGACTTTGGCCCAGGTGGAGCAGAGCCTGGCCTCCATCAATGATTCTGTCAGTGAGGTCAGCACAAATTGTTTGGCTTTTATAAATTGTTTTTCTGAGCTGCAGGCCGCCACAACAGGTGTGGCCCTTGAGGTGACTGCCCTGACCCAGGCTGTCCAGGACAACACCCAGGCTGTCCAGGTCAATACGGCTGCCCTCACTCTGGGCCTCAACAGGATCGCCGTGGCCTTGGAGGGCAGGCCAGCAGGTGTGCAGCCACCCGGGGAGGCTCCTCCTTCCCCTGCCCCCTCCCTCCATGAGGCCCCTTCTTTCTCCTGCCCCCCCCCCATGAGTCTCCCCTGAGGGCCTGTGGCCATGCCTGTGGCCGGCCCAGGCGTAGCTCACGCCGCTGCCGTTAATTTTGGTTGTACTTTTGTTTTTTTATTTTTATTATTTTTTTATTATACTGTGATTATGATTTGGTTTATGTGTGTGAATGATGTATGAATGTGGGGGTGACATTCCTGGTGAAAAAGGGTGTCACCCTCAGTTTTGGTGGATTAGGGATCCCCAGGACCAGGGAGAAGTGATCCCAGGTCCATGTGAATGGTGTATGAATGCACAGTGACATAATTGGAGCCGTGGCGTGGCGTTACTGCTCCCTAATACCGTGTGGTTTTCTAGGGTCCAATCCAATTAGATGTGCATGTGATGTGTCTGTGCTAGGGACCACAGTGGGTGTGCATGCATGCATTCTCATTCTCATTGTGCCATGATTAATGTGTGTGTTTACTGTGCAAAGATGCATTCTGCGAGGCGTCTCCTGACTGCTGTTCCCTCAGAAGAGGGGGTACCCTCGGTTACTAAAGTCACTAGTATAGTAATGAGCATGGATGCCCCTGGCATGGTGGCATACAGATTGTAGTCCGGCAAGTGTGTGTGCTCAGCTCTTCCTTAATGGTGTTGCTTTAGCTGACCTTTACACGGCTGGAGCAAAGTTAGGGCAGCTTTTATAAGGTGTAAATTTACTCCGGGAAACGAACAGATGCGCACAGGGCGTAGCCTATGCCGCACACACTTAATTTTGTGGATCGCCTTATCTCACTCATTTGCATCTTTGCCTATCAAAACAATGGTGTGTCTAGCGTATTTTGCGCACCAAGATGCGCCGGTGTAATTGTTTTACGTCGGATGGAAAAAAATTGTTTTCAGGCGTATCTGGTTTTGAGGATACGGTGCATAGATACGTGCGGCGCATTTTTCAATTACGCCACGCATCTCGAGATACGTCGGCGTAAGTGCTTTGTGAATCTGGCCCGAAGTTAGGAATAACAAAAAAAAAAACAACATAAGCAATCTGAAACTGTCTGTGATGTGCAGGTACATTTAAAAAACTCATAACACGTCAGACCTATCACTTCATTATACCCATGCACTCCCTGTCCTCTAAAGGCAATTGTTTTGAATTGTTTACACTATTGTTATGTTATCACCCCATGTTGTTGTGTGAAAAATTGCAAACACCTTCTTGCTTCCCAAAAGGCTCATCGCAGTGAACCAGCATTTGTTGCTTATTAACAGATTCCATTCAATGTACTCTGTATAAAATGACATTGGTGAGTAACCATGTCTTCATTTGACTTTCTCAGAACATAATTAATGGCCTGTGCAATTTCAGGCAATTGAAAAATATTTTTTTTTTCAAATGGACTTCTTTATCAGTGGCCTTAAATATAAGAATAGAGCATTGATTACTGAAAAGTTGAATGGAGGAATGGAGATCCACCACTGTTAAAATAAAATGTTATGCCCTTATTTTTTTTATGTAGTTTTAGTTGTTTGAGGTTTTTTTTTACACAATCATAAAAGAATAGCAACTTGAACATTTTTGGCATGTATTATATAAGGATGGGTGAACAGTTTGGCCCGAGCATGAGTTTGGGCCCAAACATTTGCCTGCTCTGCCCAAATTTGTAGGGTATTCGCCGGGTGTTCAGTGCTCAGTGCATTCTGCTTCCTGATTGGGCAAAACTTTGCCCAATCAGGGTACAGTGTAAGCTGATTGTTAAGGAACGGGGGCAGGAAGCTGGTTGTTGCATCCTTATGAAACCGATGAGATATAAGCTGTTAGTGGGTTTCTCTGCTGACAGCTGAACAATAAAAAAAGTGTCGGTAAAAAAATAAAGAAATAAACAATGTGGGGTCCCCCCAGTCCATACCAGGCCCTTATCTGGGCATTTAGCCTGGTAGGCCAGGAAAGGGAAGGGACGAACCAGCACTCCTCCTCGTGAACTATACCAAGCCACATGCCCTTTACATGTTGATGGGGACAAGGGCCTCATCCCCACAACCATGGCCGTAGGTTGTGGGGTCTGCAGGTGGGGGATTATCATAATCTAGAAATCCCCTTTAACAAGATGGCCCCCAGATCCTGGCTCCCTTCATGTGAATGAGTACCAGGTACAAGTTTTTGACAATTCCTTAATAAAAATGTAAAAAATAGCATCCCTTGATGTAAATCCATCTTCAATCACGCCACCTGCTGACCTGAAAAATCGAAAAAAAATCTAAAATGCTCCCACCTCCTGGGAAGCCTCCTGCTGAAAGCCTGCACTGCGCTTTGACATTTCTTATATATGTAAGGGGGGGCCACCTGGATATGTCACCCGGTGTCACTGCACCTTCTGACGTCACATGCCCAGCATGCACCAGTCTGTGACGTGAGAAGATGGTGGTGCCACTGGGTGATGTAGCCAGGTGGCCCGTACCTTATCTATATAAGAAATGTCAAAGTGCAGAGCAGGTATTCGTCAGAAGGCCTTCCAGGAGGTGGGAGAGGTTTTTTTTGTCTCTAGTGTTTGTTACTTCTTGCCACTTTTTTTATGAATGGGTAGGGGTACTATGTACTCAGCACTCATTCACATAGGTGGGGTGGGATCTGAGTGCCCCCTTGTTAAATGGGGATTCCAGATTCCAATAAGCCCCCCCGCCTGCAGACCCCCACAATCTCCAGCCATAGGAAGAGCGCCCCAAAGCACCCACTCCCATGTTGAGGACAAGTGGCTTGGTATGGTTCAGGGGGGAGCTTGCTCGTCCCCCCTTTCCTGACCTGCCAGGCTGCATACCTAGATAAGGGTCTGGTATGGATTTTGGAGAGGACCCCACAGCATTATTTAAAAAAAATTGGCGTGGGGTTCCCCTCCAAATTCATACCTGTGTAAAAGGGTCTGGTATTGACTGGGGAGGGGAACCCCATGTTGTTTTTTTTCTTTATTTTTTCAATAGCTGGGTGCCGGCAATTGCAACCATAAGTAATTTTAAATGGAATTTTACTATTTTTTCTTCTTTAGAAATCTAATTTTTGCTGCAATGTGTTTTATGCAAGTTACTAATGCTCCACTTTACAGGCACATTAGGGGACCCCCCCCCCCCCGGTACTATATTGAAAGGAATTTTGCATTTTTATTGTTGCACTTTAAGCATAATTAAAATTACTGCTCCTGAAAAAAAAAATGTACATGTTCCCCAGGGCAGTACCCAGACCCCCACACCCTTTTTATGGTCAATTACTTGCATATAAACCTTTTAAATTTGCACTATTGATTTTTCCTGTTAGGGTCTGATAAACTTCAATGGGGTTCACCGTTCGGGTTAGAACATGTCCCCTGTTCGGGAGTTCTGCTGCAAACTGAACAGGGGGTGCTTTTGCCCATGTCTAGTAATATATAATTTATTTTATTTACATAAGCTTTGACACAGTGTTAAAAGTAAAACGGTTACTTGTCTGAGGCCTTTTTTTGCCACTGTCTAAAAAAAACATCAACTAAAGACAAAATACACAAAAACAGACCAAAACAAAGTAAAAAATATTTTTGATTCTCAATTACCCACACTAGTTAACCAATGATATCTTCAAGTCTCTGTATCCTTGATGACGCCCTGGAGGAGGGGCAAAACGCATTGATGTATTTCTGGTTTCACTAACCAGTGATGCAACTTCCGGTATCTGTGGAACGCACTGATGCCTGTTTTAAAGAGCCGTCTCGTGAGTGGCGTTTGTTTGATTGTGCATTGAATCCAGTATCGGTAGTACTTCACTATTGGCTTTTTTATCTTTTGTTTTCCATTATGAATGATAATCCTCAGTCCATCCACATGGATATCTGCATTGAAGCTTTTCTGAGAGCCCAGGTTTTATACATCAGGGGCCAGATCCACGTAGCCTGGCGCATTGTTGCGTCCGGCGTAGCGTATCTCTGATACACTATGCCGCCGTAACTTACAGCGTATTTTCCTTATCCTCAAAGAATTTGCGCCGTAAGTTACGGTGGCGTAGTGTAACTTTGGCGGCGTAATGGCGCGCAATTCAAATGGATGTGATGGGGGCGTGTTTTATGTAAATACGTCTTGACCCAACGTAAATGAATTTTTTTTTGAACGGTGCATGTGCTGTCCGTGGGGGTATCCCAGTGCGCATGCTCGAAATTAACCCACAACAAGCCAATGCTTACGACGTGAACGTCATTCTACGCAAAGCCCTATTCGCGACTGACTTACGCAAACAACGTAAAAAAAATTAAATTCAACGCGGGAACGATGGCCATACTTAACATAGGATACGCCTCATATAGCAGGGGTAACTATATGCCGAAAAAAGCCTTACGAAAAAGACGTAAAAAAATGCGCCGGCCGGACGTACGTTCGTGGATCGCGATATCTATCTAATTTGCATACTTAACATGGAAATCGACGGAAACGCCACCTAGCGGCCAGCGGAAATATGCACCTTAGATCCGACGGCGTACTAAGACGTACGCCAGTCGGATCTAGCACAGCTTCAGGCGTATATTGTTTTGTGGATACGAAACAAAGATACGCCGAAGCAAACTAGAAGTCACGCAGCGTATCAATAGATACGCCAGCGTAACTTCTTTGTGGATCTTCCCCCTGCAAAGCTGAGGGTCCACTAACTCTGGAGAGTGGGGTTGCAATAGGGGAGTGTGGCACTTGAAAATCCTATCTTGAACCACGAAGCACTAGATGTAGTTTTTGGAACACTTAGCACTTTATTCATTATATGTATAGAATTTGGTAAATTGTCACAATCAATAATTTACAAGCACAATGTCATTTTTGATGTTTTATCATCGTGATAATAATGATAATATAGCTATATTCTGCGAGTGCTTTTAATTCACGTATTAATTCTGTATAAAACACCCTTATGTGTCAATAACTCAAGCATATATATTCAGCACTAACCTTAAAGGGGGTGTAAAGGTAATTTGTTTCCCTATATAGCTTCCTTTACCTTAGTGCAGTCCTCCTTTACTTACCTCATCCTTCGATTTTGCTTTTAAATGTCACTTCCTGTTCTTCTGTCTGTAACTACACACAGTAATGCAAGGATTTCTCCCTGGTGTGGAGAAAGCCTCTTGAGGGGGGAGGGGACGAGCAAGCATGTCAGGACACTCTCTACTTTGCAGATAGAGAAAGGAGCTGTGTGTTAGTGGGTGTCCTGACACTCCTGCTCGCCCCCTCCCCCCTCAAGAGGCTTTCTCCACACCAACGAGAAAGCCTTGCATTACTGTGTGTAGTTACAGACAGAAGTACAGGAAGTGAGGATTTCTCAGAAGAAATAAGGACATTTAAAAGCAAAATTGAAGGAGGACTGCACTAAGGTAAAGGAAGCTATTTAGGGGGGAAAAATACCTTTATAACCCCTTTAACATATTCACCTCTTAAAATACAAAATAGCCTCTGCTTAACAAAATACCAACATACAGTATACTGTATGAATCAATCTTAAAGTGTCAAGTGCCATACATATAAAATAAAAACATAAAAATCACACACTGTCAAGTGTTTAATAGGGTGACCAGTATGTTATTCATACCTGTGGTAATCCGTGTTCAAACTTAACACAATTGTTTTGTTTATGTCCATATTACACAATTTTTTACTGTGTGTTTTGTAAATATTGCCATCTGTGTTTCCTTTCCACCTTTGAGAACTCACCAGACCCATTTTTTAAAAACATCAAACAAGTAAAATGTATAAATATGTATAAACATATTGCTGTGCATTGGCCCTGCACTTGGGTAAAATTCAGGAGACATCTCCAGAAAGGATCCCAGGGAGGACATGGACACTCTGCCACCTTCAGATGCCACTCTGGATGTGCAGCAAATGGACAGAGGTAAGAGGCTGGCAACCTCCCCTGCCAAATCCCCCATCAAAGATCCCCAGGCTAAAAAGCAGCTATGGGCTTCTGTTACTTCTGGAACACACAATACAGAGAACATTCCATCCCTAGCTTCTGTCCCTGTCACAGACAACTCTTCAGAAAGACTTGCATAGAGAATTACAGTTTTCCATGTCTCAGATGCATGACAGGTTGGATAGCCTTGAAGAGAGGGTGGATGCAATGGTGAAAAATATGCATGACTACTCTAAAGCACACAATGAGATTAGATGCACATGAACATGTGAAAGAAATTCATCACCTAAAGATGAAACTAGCAGATTGCTTCATGCAAAATAATATTAAATTCAGAGGAATACCAGAATCAGTTAAAGCAAGATGGATACAAAAAACAGACAATTTGGGGTTTGCTCCCCATTTTCTCCCAGTGACACATGGCAAAGTGGTCCCCCTCTCTCATCCTCTGGCTCCCGAAACCTGGTGCCCAAAATGGACTAAAAACACTGGTTCATAATTATACCCAGTCCTCCTATCTACCCTGATCAAGCCTGGGCATTGTCCACACACCTTTGTCCACCCCTCAAGTTAGAGCGTGCTAAGAACACCATATTGTACTATCTGTTGCTTGTACGGTTTATTCAAGCTTTGTTTCGTTCCGAATTAAAATTCCGATGAATTTATCATTATTCTGAAATTCGTATGCATCCGAATTTCTAAATTACAAAACTAACTAATTTAAACAAATCCGAAATAACAATTCAAATAAAAAAAATGCAAACAAAATCCGATTTAAATCAAATTTGAAAACAAATTCAAATTGAGTTAGAAAAAAATATAAATAGATTTTCTAAAAAAATACAATAAAATAGAATATAAAACAATAAAGCAATAGAATAAAAAAATAATTGTAAAGAATAGAATATAATTTAATAGAATGAAATAAAATAGAACATGCCTGTCTTCCGAAATTCAAATAGTATAAATTTGAATTAGAGAATAGATTGGAAACAAATTCAAAACAATGGAAACTAAATTAGAAAACAATAGAAAAACAATAGAACAGAATAGAATATAAAATAATATATTGTATTGTTTTTCTTTTTTATTCTTTTCTATTCTCATTTGAATTCATTCTATACGAAATTCAAATTTCTTATAGAATGAAATCAAATTTGAATAGAAAAGATTAGAAATATGGTAAAAATATGGGATGACGTCCTAGAGGCCGCAGATGAAGGAGAATCCTCTCTCCTGATCCTGTTGGACCTTAGTGCGGCCTTTGACACGGTAGACCATGGACTACTACTCACTAGGCTAGCTGAAGTAGCAAAAGTCGCAGAAGCAGATTTATCATGGTTCTCCTCCTTCTTGGAAAACCGATCACAAACAGTGAAATTGGGATCTTTCACATCAGGAAAGCATACGGTATCATGTGGAGTCCCTCAGGGATCTCCCTTATCACCGGTATTGTTCAATATCTATCTCCGTCCCCTCTTTGAAATGATCAGGAACCAGAAGCTACTTTACCATTCCTATGCAGACGACACTCAACTATATCTCCGCATCAGCAACGAAAAGGATCATTCTCCTGGATTAGAGAGATCTCTCACTCTAATAGATAACTGGATGACATCCAGTTATCTTAAACTTAATGGTTCAAAAACAAAGCTTCTCCTGTTTCACGCAAACCGGAAAAGTCACTCCACCCCAACTTGGACCCCACCGCCCATTCTGGGTAAAAATATCTCCCCTAGCACCAAAGTCAAAAGTCTCGGAGTCACCTTCGACTCCTACATGACTATGGATGCACAATAGGGTCAGTAGTCAGCGGATCCCATCATCTGCTGCACCTACTACGCCGACTTACCCCCTTTATCCCTAAAAAGGACATTGCAGTCGTGGTGGGAACAATCATCAATTCCAGACTGGACTACGCTAATGCCCTTTATTTAGGACTTCCCAAATACCAAATCACTCGTCTGCAAGTCGTTCAAAATATGGGCGCTTGATTAGTGACTGGAAAAAAACCATGGGAGTCGATCTCCTTTTCGCTTAGATCTCTTCACTGGTTACCGGTGAAAGACAGAATCACTTTTAAGGCACTCTGCCTAACACACAAGTGTATTCAAGGAAACGCTCCCCAATATCTATGCAAAAAAATAAAAACCCATAACCCAAATCGCATTCTGCGATCAACAAATCAAAACCTACTGGAAATACCCAAGGCAAGATACAAATCCAAAGGAGATCGGAGTTTTGCTGTCCAAGGACCTTGACTGTGGAATGCACTACCAACCACCATCCGACTGGAGTCGGACCACTTGACCTTCAGGAGAATGATTAAAACTCATTTCTTCTGAGGTAAAGGATTTTTTCTATTGTTTTTCTAATCTGTTCTTTTCTATTATTTCATTTTATACAAAATTTGAATTTTGGAAAATAATTATATATATATATATATATATATATATATATATATATATATATATATATATATATATATATATATATATATATATATATATATATATATATATATATACACATACATCTATTGTAATCTTTTCTATCCAAATTCATTCTATATGAAATTTGAATTTTGGAAGAGGTTTGTTTTTCTATGCTATTCTTTTCTATTATTTTCTATTTTATTCAAATCTTTTCTATTCAAATGTGAATTCATCCTATACAAAATTCGAATTTCGGAAGATGGTTTCTGAAATTTTAATCCTGTATCTATTCTGTACATATCCTTGTAGAAAACTACAAAGGACTATCAATAACTGGCAACAAAAACACCCCAGGGTGAAAAGATCTATACTCATGACCCCTGTTCAACAAGGAGGTTTTGGAGCACCTAACATCCAGGCATACTACTGCGCAAAAATTCGGGACCAACTAAAATCTTGGTGGATATCAGACAACCACACAACCTGAAAAACAAATATAATGCACTACCCTCTCTTCATACCTTAAACTCATTCTAGCTGCCACCTGGCTCAAACTCAAACTAACATACCAACCACTAGGCACCATAACTGCCTCCTTACGTGTTTGGGCAGCAATCCCACAACTCAACAAAGGCTGATCATTGACCATCCTACCGTTTATACCCAATGAATCTGTGCAACTTTTATCACCAGACCTATCCCTCTCAGACTGGATAAAGCCAGTATCTCCAACCTGGGAATGCTCTTCTCAACAACAGCAATACACTCCTTTTCTTATCTGCAGCAGAAATATAGCTTATCCCCCAGAACATCTTTACTTTAGGTGCGGATAAGATCCCTCCTATCCAAGATGCAATAATCCAAAATTGATTCTCTCTCATCCGCTCTTTTATGCTACCAAGAACATCATGACAAAAGGAATTACTTTAGCCAACAAATTGTTTACTGTGCCACCCCAATTTACTCTCTTTCTCCATTAAATACTGGGCCACATTCACAGACCATCCACCTCCAACTAAACAATGGCCTCAGGTCCTTACAACCCCCCTCCGCCTATCAAACTACGTTGACCACTGGGAATCCTTACAAAAACTGTTCCATAAGTGGTACTACACACCAGACGGCTGGCAGCGATCCACCACACCATATCCCCTAAATTCTGGAAAGGTTGCAACTATACTGAATCTTTGCGACACATCTGGTGGGACTGTCCAACTATTAAAGGCTACTGGAAAAATGTAGCTGGCTTTATCTCCTCCCTATGTGGCATCTCCATTCCTATGTCTCCACTGGACTTACTCCTGGGATTATCGCTCTCTTCCTGGCCTGGACATTTACAAACATTAGTGACACACATCATGATAGCAGCTCGTCTTGCAGTGGCAAAAAATTGGAAATCAGTCCATCCTTCCATCCTAAAAGACACCATCCGCCTGCTAAATACACACTCCCAGATGGAATTATCATTTGCCAAGGCCAATCTATCTACACAAGCCTTCTACTAGGGATGGGCCGAACACCCCCCAGTTCGCACCAGAACATGCGAACAGACAAAAAACGTGTGCGAACACTGTTAAAGTCTTTGAGACAGGAACATAAAAAATCAAGTGTTTATTTTAAAGGCTTATATGCAAGTTATTGCCATAAAAAGTGTATGGGGACCCAGGTACTGCCCTAGGTTGACATATATTAATCTCTTTCCCACCGGGCTTGTTTTTCAGATTCGGTGTTTACGAGACTAAAACATTTTTTTTTGCTAGAAAATTACTTAAAACCCCCAAACATTATATATATTTTTTCTAACACCCTAGAGAATAAAATGGCAGTCATTGCAATACTTTTTGTCACACCGTATTTGTGCAGCGGTCTTACAAGCACACTTTTTTTGAAAAAAAAAACACTTTTTTTAATTAAAAAATAAGACAATAAATTTTTCCCAATTTTTTTATATATTGTGAAAGATAATGTTACGCCAAGTAAAATGATACCCAACATGTCACACTTAAAAATTGCGCCCGCTCGTGGCATGACGTCAAACTTTCACCCTTAAAAATCTCGATAGGCGACGTTTAAAAAATTCTACAGGTTGCATTTTTTGAGTTACAGAGGAGGTCTAGGGCTAGAATTATTGCTCTTGCTCTAACAATCGCGGCGATACCTCACTTGTGTGGTTTGTGTGGTTTGAACACAGTTTTCATATGCAGGTGCTACTCGCGTATGCGTTCGCTTCTGTGCGCAAGCTCGTCGGGACGAGGCACTTTAAAAAAATTGTTTTTGTTTTCTTATTTATTTTTATTTAGTTAATAATTTTTTACACTGAAATAAAAAATAAAATAAAAATGTATCACTTTTATTCCTATTACAAGGAATGTAAACATCCCTTGTAATATAAAAAAGCATGGCATCCTCTTAAATATGAGATCTGGGGTCAAAAAGACCTCAGATCTTATATTTAGACTTAAATGAAAAAAAAAAGAAATTGAAATTGAAAAAAATGTTTCTTTAAGACGCTGGGCGGGACTGACGTTTTGACGTCACTTCCACCCAGCAGAGCTATGGGGACAGGTGAAGGACATTTTTCCCTCACTCGCAACCCCAGTCAGCTGCTGAATGGACCCGATCGCCTCCGCCGCTACCGACGGCTCCGGTAAGCGGCGGGAGGGGGGGGCCCTCTCCCGCCACTGCTAACGCTGCTGTTATCGTGTACACCACCGCCCACTGAAGAGATGGATATCTCGGTTGTGGCAGCAGCTGCTGCCGTTACCGAGATATCCATCTTTAAAAAGAGGATGTCTTTTTGACATGGGGCGGTGGTCAAGAGATTAATGCAAACAAAAAGTTTTTAAGACTTAATTTTTTTCAGGAACAGTGATTTTAATAAAGCTTAAAGTAAAACCATAAAAAGGAAATATTTCTCTAAATATTGTGCCTGGGGGGTCACCTTAATCTGACTGTAAAGTAGCATCTCTTTCCCATGTTTATAACAGTACCGCAGCAAAATGACATTTCATTTAAAATTGCTCGCAGCTGTAATGTATTGTCGAATATATATAGAAAATCATTGAAAAAATTGTGTGGGTCCCAGTCCATTATCAGGCCCTTCAGGTTTTGTATGGATTTCAAGGGGAACTCCATGCCAAAATTAAAAAAATGCCGTGAGAGTCCCCCAAAATCCCTACCAGGCCCTTCAAGACTGGTAAGGATTTAAGTGGATTCCTGAGCCAACATTAAAAAAAAATGTGTCCAAAATCCCTACCAGGTCCTTAAGGCCTGGTAGGGATTTTAAGGGGAACCCCCACCAAAATGAAAAAAAAATAGTGTGGGGGTCCCCCCAAAATCCACACCAGACCCTTATAAGAGCATGCAACCTGGCAGGCTGCAAGAAAAGGGAGAAGGGAGGGTCCCCCCAAAGCACTTTGCCCCTATGTTGATGGGCACAAGGGCCTCATCCCCGAAACCCTTGCCCAGTGGTTGCAGTGGTTTGCAGACAATGGGCTTATCACAATCTGGAAGCCCCCTTTAACAAGGGGGCCCCAGATCCTGGCCCCCACCTATGTGAATGGGTATGTGGTACCACCCGGAGGCATAAATCCCATGATGCCAGAAGGGGCTGGGTCACCTGGTTACATCACCGGACGACACCGCCCTTGGCTATATAACAGCTGTCACCGCAAAAAGACTGTAATCGGCAGGACACCTCCCATGGAGGTGGACTTTTTCCATATTTTTTCTCAGGACCATTGGGGCCATGATTGAAGATGGATGGACATCACTGGACACTTTTTTTTTAATAAAGGTATTTTCCTCAACCTTTCTATTTTTTGACACTTTTTGGTGAATGAGTAGGGGTACAACGTACTCTGTACCCATTCACATGGGGGGATCTGGGGGCCCCCTTGTTAAAAGAACCCCAAAGCACTCTCTCCATGTTGGCATGTGGCCTGGTACAGTTCAGGAGGGAGCACTCTCTCGCCCCCCTATTCCTGCGGCCTGCCAGGTTGCCTGCTTGGATAAGGCTCAGGTATGGATTTTGGGGGGACCCCATGCCAATTTATTTTTACATTTTGGCGTGGAGTTCCCCTTAAAATACATATCAGACCTCAATGGCCTGGTGTGGATATTGGAGGGACCCCCATGGCATTTTTTATTTAATTTTTTTGCGAGGTTCCCCTTAAAATCCATCCTAACTAAGCTGCATGCCTATTCTAGCTCAAATGATCTCCGTCCACACACTATACACATCCTCTATGTAAGCGGCCTTATATAGTGTGGGGCGTTGACTTAGTCCCCTTGAGCTATGATTGGCCAAAGGCAAGCAGCCTTTGGCCAATTATGGCCCTCTTAGTAGAGCGTGCTGTGATTGGCCAAAGCATGCAGGTCAGATGCATGCTTTGACCAATCATCATACAGCAATGCACTGCAATCTCGCAGTGCATTATGGGGCATTCTGCAGTGCTCGGATTTCCCGCAAATGCCCCATACTGTATGTTCGGTTCGTTTTAGAACAAACATACACCCGATGTTCGAGTGAAGCTTACGTTCAACTCGAACCGCAGGCTCGTCCCTTCCTTCTACCAAGCATGGGCAAAGTGGATCACTGATCAGAGAAGTGTGCCCATTTTTTAAAGGATCTCTGATCGATCAGAATCTTTCTACTCCTAAAATCTGAAGAACTGTTCCCTCTTCAACTTCACAATCTGGACCATCCCCTTACCCCTCCCCATTTAGTTGCTTCAAAAAAACACCTCCTCTGACCCAAAATCCTTAACATGAAATTACACGGTACTCACAAGGCTTTTCTTCTAAATATAGCACTTGCCTCGGGTGTTGCCACCTAAAGATCTCTTGTTACTGTTAACTCTGTCAACATGATACTGTACTCTGTGTATCTAGGTATACTTGATGCACCTTGTTATATCATTCCACTGGGAGAACAAATAATAAATCTTAGTAATTTTTGTATGTGCTTCATTTTTGTTTTGTACTTAAAAAAAAAAAAAGAATAATGTAAAAAAAAAGAAAAAGATCAATTACATTTAGGTTGTTAAATCATCTACCACATATTAGTCCAGCTTGATACTAATATTATTAAACGTATCTAAAAACAAAACACAAAGGAATGCTATCTCAGATTTTTTATGTGTTGTGCATATGCATTATGCTATTCTAGTAGACATACAATTTGGACAGCTTGGTTAAATATAGGAATGCAATGTGCATGGAATAATTATGTATTTGTGTTACCTGAGATATACACCTCCTCTTGCTCCTCCTGGCCTAATAGACTGTTGATGATCCCCTAATTGATATTGTGATGACAAAAAGGATACATATGATGTATTGTAAGGCCCCGTACAGACGACCGAACATGTCTGCTGAAACTGGTCCGCGGACCAGTTTCAGCAGACATGTTCGGTCGTGTGTAGGCCCGAGCGGGCAGAATTCCAGCAAACATTTGCCCGCCGGGCCTTTTCCCAGCGGGCAAATATTTCCGGACCTGTTTTAAAACAGCCCGCTGGAATCCTGTCCCCTCGGACATGTTCGGTCGTCTGTACAGACCTACCTTACATGTCCGAGCGCCCGACATCCCTCGCATGCGTCGAATGACTTTGACGCATGCGTGGAAGCATTTAACTGGCAGGGCCGCCAACGTCGCCGCGTCATCGTCGCGGCGACGGCGCGGACATGCCCCGCGTATTGTTTACGTGCGGATTTCTGTATGATGGTGAGTACAGCCACAATACAGAAATCCCCGGGCATACATGTACGGTGAAAACGGTCCGGTGGACCGGTTTCATCGTACATGTATGCTCGTCTGTACACGGCCTTAGGGATACTGTATATGTGTGGGGTAAAATGAAGACAGGATAACATAATATATCAGAAGATTTGGCCTAGGTACATTTTTATGTACGTGAGGATTTTATAAATGGCATATGTTTGTACTTGACATTTATAATAAACTAGCTGAATACCCGGCGTTGCCCGGTCTTCCTATCTTAACCTTTTGGGGAGGAAAATCATAGTAATATAAATATACCCATCTTTTATATAAGGGTGTAGGTAAGGGTTAATTTAACTGTCATATATTTTTATTTGGCATATAAGTAATATGTGTACCAGATATTATTGAAATATCTCCAGGCGTACAGAAGTTATGTGGGAACATACATTTCCCATTGATTTGCATGGGACTTTAAACAAAAACCCCGACCCTCACAAATGGGGGTAGTTAAGGGATAAATTAACTATCCTATAGTTTAAGTGGACATATAAGTAACATGTGACCAAGTGTTATCGAAATATCTACAGCCGTTTGGAAGTTATGAAGTAACATGTATTTCCCATAGAGTTGAATGGGACGTTAAAGGAAAACCCCGACCATGGCAAATGGGGGTGGGTAAGGGTTAAACCACCTATCCTATGTTTGTTGCTGACATATAAGTAACATGTGTGCCAAGTTTCATGTTAATATCTTTAGCTGTTTGGACGTGATGCTGGAACATGAAGTAACATGTATTTCCCATAGAGTTGAATGGGACTTTAAAGAAAAACCCCGACCATGGCAAATGGGGGTGGGTAAGGGTTAAACCACCTATCCTATGTTTGTTGCTGACATATAAGTAACATGTGTGCCAAGTTTCATGTTAATATCTTTAGCCGTTTGGACGTGATGCTGGAACATACATACATACATACACACACACACACACACACACACACACACACGTTGAGTTTTATATATATAGATTTAATTATTAAACAATGATTTTAAGAGGAACTTTGGTCATGTAGTACATGTACATGTACAAAACCCATGAGGCAGTAAAAACATTCAAATGTATTTTGTTTGCTGTTTTAATCTTTCCATATTGAGAAATATTTTTTTTTTATGTTTTGTCACTTTGGTCAACTCTGACACACTGTAGGGCCATAACAAAATCTATTTAAATTGCTGACCCTTAATACATACATAGCTTCATCAATTCTGTACCTTAAAATGTACTGCTAATAGACATGTGCAGATAGATTATCCTTCTATACAAAGCAACAAAGCAGAAGTATTTTATTACATTGTCCTTATACAATCAAACAACCATACTGCAAAAAAACAAAAAAACATGTTATTATAAAAATGTGAAGTGACATTAGGTAAAATTAATTGGATAGTAATTTTAAAGTTTTCACAGATGAATGCATTTGTGTGTGCCTCTTTTTGTAAATGAAGCACATTTTGCTTAGTTTATGTGTTTAAAGTAATGTTACAGAGCTGAAATCTTTGAAAGATGCTAAGGTCATCAAGCACTCATCAGCACCTAATTAACTGTAACCATTTTTTTTTTATCTATCAGAGACTGTATATACTGTATTGTAAGTGTCAGCAAGTATGAAGAATGTATTAAGTGTATTATGTCACATGTATCTTGTAATAAAGCTCACTCCAATTTGTTCATATATCCAATGCCTTCTGCATAAAAATAACAGTCAATTATGGCATAAATTAGGCATCTCAAAACTCCGATATCCCAAAGGTTTTCTGCCCAAAGGGCTTAGAAATCAGTATATATAGCATAGCTACAGCAGAATTAATGTGTAAGCTTCTCTTTTTAAAAAAATAAATATGACATTGGAATCCATCAAACAGACTCTTTTTTTTCCAATCATGGAGTACGTGAAGATTCTACAGAAGAATCTCTAGATTTTTAAATATTGTGTTGTCACCAGACAGAAGGAGAGATCCAGTTTTAACAAAGATTGCCAATCCTCTGTTAACTCAACTGAGGACATACTCATAAGGATAAGGATTTATCCTGGGTTATTACCTCTTTTCATGAGGATATGCATTCCTCCCCTGAGACTTACCGCATCTTGTGATACCACAAGTGAAATAGATGTGTGTCACTCACTGTTAGTAACTCTTTAGGGAGCTCAGTCTAGTGTATAATGAAGATTTCCTTTAAATATTCCACACTTATGTCTGTGAAATCACATCAGTGGTAGGGATGAGCCGAACACCCCCCCATTCGGTTTGCACCAGAACGTTCGAACGGACCGACCGTTCGCGCAAACATTTAGAACCCCATTGACGTCAATGGGACTCGAACGTTCGAATTCAAAAGTGCTCATTTTAAAGCCTAATATGCAAGTTATTGTCGTAAAATGTCTTTGAGAACCCGGGTCCTGCCCCAGGGAACATGTATCAATGGAAAAAAAGTTTTAAAAACGGACGTTTTTTCTGGAGCAGTGATTTTAATGATGCTTAAAGTGAAAAAAAAAATGAAAAATTACTTTAACCACTCCCATACCAGGCACTTACGCACCTTCCTGCCCAAGCCAATTTTCAGCTTTCAGCACTGTCGCAATTTGAATGACAATTGCGCGCTCGTGCTACACTGTACCCAAATGAATTTTTTACAATTTTGTTCCCACAAATAGAACTTTCTTTTGGTGGTATTTGATCACCTCTGAAATGTTTATTTCTTGCGCAACAACTAAAAAAAGACCGAAATTTTTGAAAAAAAAATACGTTTTTATTTTTTTCTGTTAATTTTCTGTTAAGTTTTCTTCTTCAATTATGGGCACTGATATGGCGGCACCAATGGGCACCGATGAGGTGGTACTGATGGGCATCGATGAGGTGGCACTGATGAGCACCGATAGGCGGCACTGATGGGCACTGATAGGCGGCGCTGGTATGCTGCACTGATGGGCATTCATAGGCGGCACTGATGGGCACTCATAGGCGGCACTGATGAGCAGTCATAGGCGGCACTGATGAGCAGTCATAGGCGGCTTTGATGGGCACTCATTGGCGGCACTGGGCACTCATAGGCGGCACTGATGGGCACTCATGGGTGGCACTTATGGGTGGCACTGATGGGTACTTATGGGTGGCACAGATGGGCACTGATAGGTCGGCACTGGGCATAGATGGGCACTAAGAGGTGGCACTGATGGACACTGGGTGGGACTGATGGACACTGAGGGGTGGCACTGATGGCATTAT
Organism: Rana temporaria; assembly: GCF_905171775.1. NCBI lineage: Eukaryota > Metazoa > Chordata > Amphibia > Anura > Ranidae > Rana > Rana temporaria. Next base: position 229,597,744 of record NC_053493.1, read on the forward strand.
TTTAGCCAGTGACCATGTTGCCAGTCAGTGCCCATTTGTGGGCACTGATTGTGTTTTTTTTTTTTTGGTGTTTTTTTTGCAATGGGGGGAACTCCCTGGTGGTTCAGTGTTGGCATCCGAGGGAGGGGCTGCGCTGATAAACAATCAGCGCGAACCCCCCTGTCAGGAGAGCCACCGATCGGCTCTCCTCTACTCGCGTCTGCTCTTCCTGTTTACATGGTGATCAGCCGTGGTTGGACACGGCTGATCACGTGGTAAAGGGCGCGCGCAGTCAATAGACGTCCAGTCAGGATTTCACAACCGCTTCCCGGATGTCAATATGCTATTGACCGGGCAGGAAGTGGTTAAATATCGTACCTGCTGGGTGTCTATAGTATGCCTGTGAAGTGGCATGTGTTTAGAACTGTCCCTGCACAAAATGAGATTACTATAAGAAAAAAGTCATTTAAAACTGCTTGCGGCTTTAATGTAATGTCTGGTCCCTGCAATATGGATGAAAATCATTGAGAAAAATAGCACAGACACAGACAGTACACACACCAAGTAGCTTTAGGTGCACACTGCAGAGGACACGGCAGTACACACACCACATAGCTTTAGGTGCACACTGCAGAGGACACGGGCAGTACACACACCACGTAGCTTTAGGTGCACACTGCAGATGATACAGGCAGTACACACCACGTAGCTTTAGGTGCACACTGCAGAGGACACAGGCAGTACACACCACGTAGCTTTAGGTGCACACTGCAGAGGACACAGGCAGTACACCACGAGAATACTGCAGCTAGCACAATCACCTGCCTGCCAGTTAATTAGGAAGTGCAGATCTAGCTAAACGATACAGTGTATAAATATATATACAACACCTGGGATGCATATATATCCTCTACACACTGTAACTTTAACTGACTAGCCTGCCTGCCTGCCTGCTCTATCTGCCTACTAAAAATGACACTCTCTCTGTCTTCTCTCTTTTAACCACCACAACACACTACACAAGGCAGTCTTTTATAGTGTGGGGCGTGTACTAAACCCCCCTGAGCCATAATTGGCCAAAGCCACCTTGGCTTTGGCCAATTATGGCTCTCTGTTTTTTGCAAGCTGTGATTGGCCAAGCATGCGGGTCATAGTGCATGCTTGGCCAATCATCATCCATCATAGCACTGTGATGCCGCAGTGAATTATGGGCCGTGAACCGCAACTCGAATTTGGTGCGAACGGTCCAAAACTTTCGTAATTCGACGAACGATCGAACATACGATGTTCGAGTCGAACATGAGTTTGACTCGAATATGAAGCTCATGCCTAATCAGTGGGTCTTGGTAAGTTAATGTACAGTACAGCAACCAAAAAAATAAATACATTCCATGGCAATCAATGCATGTTGCTCTTCTTTATTTATTCATAAATTCCAAAGGCTAAAATTTAAAAACACATTTTGTAAAGTGCACTCTTTTTCAAGGCAGTTGTGGCTTTTAATGTGGCTTGTAGAAGTACTTAATGGTGCTTATGGCAGGGCTTGTAAAAGTGCTTGTGATGGCTGTATACGTATATGTAGTTTGTAACAGAGCTTATATTAGTATCTGCTAATGCTGTGTATGTGTCTGTCAACAGTATTTGCTGAAGCTGTGTATGTGGCTAGTAACAGTGCTTGCAATACAGCATAAGGCAATGGAATTTCACTTGGGGGGGGGGGGGTGTAGTGTAAGAACACTTGAATGTTTTAAATGGCAGCCAAACCTTGAGCAAAATTAGATTAAACTCCCTTGAACAAGTGTGCACGTTGCACAAGAAGATGTTTTAGCCTTAGGGATTTATGATTAAATAAAGAAGATTGACATGCCATGAGTACCATGGCTTTGTTGTTTTGCAATCTGGCAGAAACCCTTCCTGGTCTTTTACCTCTTTCTGAACCTTCCATGGATGACTCCCCAGTGGATGAATCTAAATGGTTTGTGGGGGCATCATCAACATTCATTCATACTGTTCAAGTAATAGCATTTCTCTGATTTTCTCAGCCTCCATCAACTGATCATCCTTGTAAAAATGTCAACCCATAAACATGCCCTTTGCTATAATCTGTTGCATCTCATTGAAATTGTTGTCACTTTGTGAATTCCCCATTCACTTAATGGTTTGTTAAGATATTGCCCATTTGTTCATACTCTTGCTGTTTTAAAGCAGTCAATATTCCCTTCTGTTGGGTCTGTGTTTCTTTAATTGAATTTGAATTGAACACCAGTTCCTTTTGATTGTCAATAATGTTGCATGCAACCATGCTCTGTTCCAAATCCTTTTCCCAGGTAGTGTGAAATTGTTAAAATACTGGAAACATCAGTGGACTGACATGTGATCTTATAATTCTTGGACTTGTATAAACACTCAACAGGAGTTCTAGCATATAGGTCTAAGGTAATAATTTTCTTTTTTTATTGGGCATTTTCTCAAATAAAATTTAAGAAAAAGTAAAAAACTCATGGCATCTCCTGATTAATAGGCAAGTTAATGTAGTAGGTTCTGCGAGTTGAAAGAAGCCTCTGAATGTTCATGTAGGAGGCTGGGTAATAGTGGATAGAGAGAGGAGCAAGGGGAAAGAGTTCTTAAGAAAAGAATCACAGTCCCATTTAGGCAGTCAAAAAATTTGGCAAGTAGAGTAAATACTGTATGTGAGTGTGGCAAATGCAGCAATGATATCACTAGGTGTGGCACCTCAAAAATAGAAGCTCATTTAAAAATGTGGAGATTATAATGCAAAAAGGTATGATGAAATGATAGTAATAAATTATCCTAAAAAATAGGAATAACAGATAATTTTCCAATAATAATCTGTCCCTAATATTTCTTCAACTAAATGCATTGCTGTCTAACTCAAGTCAAGTGTCACAGATCAGCAGGAAAGGAGGTACTTGTAAAACTTGTAAACTTTCACTTTCAATGATAATTTCCCAAATGGGGGCACAGACAGCAATAATCAAACTACTAGATGTTCTAACACTTCTCTCCCCTATCCAAAACTAAAAAAAAAAATTTTTCCTATAGTTACACTGTAAGTAATATCTGGCTTAATGGGGTTACAATAATTTATATTCATATACATATAAAGTTGCATATTGTATATTTTTCAAATGGACATGTGGACATGAGAGGGGCCATTTTCTCTCTAAGAGGCTAAACCAAATTCCCTGTCTCTAAAGAAGTGTTTTTTTTTCTGTCTTATTAAGAGGCTGTGAATGTCTTATCTGTACCTTTATCCCAGACCATAAATTCAAAGGTTTGAACACTTAGTAAAATATACCAGTATCCCAGGTTATATATCTATTGGTCTTTGACACTTATAGATAAGGGGGGATTTCTACAGACGGTATAATTAAAAGAGTTGTATTTCAGAATAAGCTACAGAAACACGAAGGCTTAAGTCCTATTGTTTTAAGTATTTTAAATAATGTTTTTCTTTCAAATATCTTAACAATGTATCTGTATTAGTTAACATTATGTAAACCCATGTATGCATATATATAGATTATTATGAAAAAGTTTCAAACATGGTATTATATTAGTGTGAAAGTATTAGAAGCATTGTGCCAAATTCTCAAAAGAGATACGCGGACTTAACTAAAGTTTTCTAAATTTACACGGCGCGTATCTTTGCGCCCGATCTTCAAAACGAGTTAAGCCTAGATTTCCGGATTTTCAGTCCTACCTAAAATAGTTACACCTGCGCATCCCCGGGCGCAAATTACGCTAATCTCGCCGCTGTTTTTGATAGGCAAAGATGCAAATGAGGGAGTTAGGGCGATTCTCAAAATTAAGTGTGTGCGGCGTATTTTCCGCCCTGTGCGCACCTGTTAGTTTCCCTGTGTAAATTTCCACATTATAAAAGCAGCCCTAATTTTACACATGCCGTGGAAGGGTTTGCTGAAGGTAGTGACTAGAGCTATAGTTGTGAAGGATCTGTCTGGAAAAATGCCTGGGGCATCAATGATTCTGACGGCACTTGCCACCTTACAGGCACAAAGGAGGAGGAGGGCACAGAGGAGGAGGATGAGGGCACAGGAGAGAGTTTATCGGCCACGGCGTGATCTGTTTCAAATGCCAGATTATGAGGTGTATGGCAACTACAGGTTTGATAGGGAAGCCATCCTGGAGATCACCCAACTACTTCAGGAGGATCTTATCACCCCAACCAGACGCTCCCATGCCCTGACACCTCTACATAAAGTGATGGCAACCCTCCATTTTTAGAAAATAAACAAAAATTACCTGTCCTCACAGGAGGATCAGAGTCAAAGCCAGGCAGGCCCACCACCTGATGTGGGTGGAAACACTGGGCCACTGCCCATTCCTCCTCACTCATCCTGACTGGGCAGGGTCCCCCTCCTCCAGTGCCCCTGGTATGGGCATGCAGCGTTGCCAGCTTGTTCCGGGACACGCTCTTCAAATCGTTGATTTTTTTTTTAACTCCAGCGATGGTCCTGGTCTCCCCCCCCCCGCCGCATTGATCCGATCGGTGATCTTTTTAAGGATCTCCTTCCTCCTGGCCGGGGTGGTGTTGTGGCTCTCAGGGCCATGGAGAAAACGCCCATATTTTATGACGCCCTGAGCAAGAATATGCTTCTCTGCCACTGTAAAATTTATCTTCCTGCGCTTGGTGGCCATCACAGACACCACCCAACAACAGGAAACTCACCCAAAAAACAATCAACAATACACACACAACAAAGAAAAAAAAAACAAGCAAAAAAAAAACACAAACAGACAGCTACTATAAATTCAAAAACAAACAGGCAAAAAAGGGAAACAAAAAACAATCACACACCAAAAAAGAAACACTTATCAAAAACAAACAGGCAAAAAAGGGAAACAAAAAACAATCACACACCAAAAAAGAAACACTTATCAAAAACAAACAGGCAAAAAGGGGAAACAAAAAACAATCACACACCAAAAAAGAAACACTTATCAAAAACAAACAGGCAAACAATCAAAACAAATAACAAATTATCAAAAACAAACACCAACTAGACTCTCCAACTCCTCAACAACTTTTCTCACAAACAAATCTTACCAACAAACACTGACAAACGTTCAAAGCAGAAGCAACTTGCTTTAGGAAGGGAACACAGGGAAATACTTTTGCAAGGGAAGTGTGTTTGACTGGGGCTATTTAGACACAGGGCGATCCTCAAACTAAGTACGCTTGGCCTTTTACCTATCTCACTGATTGCGATGAGCAAAGTTCTGCACATGCCCAGTGAGGTCCAGATTCGTGCGCGCATGTGCAGTACGGCCGGCCCTTCATTTGCATGGGGTCACGGCTCATTACAATGAAGCACGCCCACTTCATTCCCACTTGCCATAACCACGCCTTACGCCTTGGAATTTAGGTTAAGGATGGCGCAATTTTGTGCGCAAATGTGCTGAGGATACGGCACTTACGACACCAACTTAGGGCGCCGTAACTTAAGTGACATAAGTTAGGTAATACTAAATTTGCACAGCTTTTTGAGAATTTGGCCCTGTATTTGTAAAATTAGGTCAAGAGTTATCTTCCAATGATCTCATTTTCAAAAAATGTTACTAATGGGCTCAGCTATTAATATGGATAAACATTCCTAAAAACCCTAAAAAAGAAAATGACCTCCTTTTCCCTTATAGCAGGTTAAACAGCACAGTGCTTTTGCTGTTGAACCTACTCCTCTCTAAGCTGTAAAAAACCTGGCTGATCCTGCCATTTCATGTGTTCCAATTACGATATTCATGGCTGGCTGCTAAGCCCTGACTACCATGGCCAGTTTGTGTGCCTCCATCATACGCAGCTTCCCTCTGTCCTCCTCTCCCTCCTCCCTCACTGCCTGTCAGCTCGGTGTCTGTGTCCCATCCGCACCCCCCTCCTGACACTCTTAGTAGTTAAAAAAAGTTTAATATATGTCACTGTCAGTCCCTCTGTTTTATCCAGGAATAACGCATTGTGTAAGTGTTCTTTATAAACAAAGCCCCTAAATTCCTTTTTTGCAGCTACATTCAGGTCGGTCACGTGACTCCTGACTGCTCTGCTATACCGATCTAGGACTACAGTGGGAGGGGACAAGCGGCCCCATGACCTCCCCGGCTGATGTCAGAGGGATATCTCAGTCCCTTGTAACCCTGGATTGGAGTAGCAGAGCAGCAGGGAGTCACATGACCGGCCTTAATGTAGCTGCAAAAAAAAGTATTTAGAGGCTTCTATTATAAAAAACACTTATACAGTGCATTATCTCTGGATAAAACAGAGGGGCTGTGTCAGGGAAATGGCCGAAGGACTGGCAATTCCACCCAAGACAATCATGGCTGCCATGGTGCACAGCATGACTAAGGTGGGTGGTACTTCCTCCTTGTAATCTGAACAGATCACATGACTAACTTCCTGGTCTATTTAGGCCTTCTGCTGGAGCTGCTCATTGCTGGATTATCTCTTCAGTCTCCTGTGTACCTTGACCTTGTCTCCTGATCCATGGTTATCCGTTGTGACCCGGCTTTCCATGACCTAATTTCCTGATCCCCAGTGTTTGACCCGTGGTCTGATTCTGGACTCTGCTTCTGCTTCCTGACCACCCGGCATGACCCTCGGCTTGTACCTGGACCCTGCTCGCGTATGATGTTGGCTTGCCCAGTATATGCTCTGGACTGACCTACCTGTGTTTGACCCCCGACCTGGCTTCTGGTATCTCCGTTCATCTGAATACAACAAGCTTAGTTATGCCTGCCTCAGCCATCCCTTAGTGGCTGAGCTCATCATACTGCAAGCAAGCACCTGGCCAACCATGCTTCTGTGGGCACCGCGCTCCCTGTTCCCAACTCCAGGGTCACGCTGCACTCAGACGCAAGGGGAGCCCTCTTAGAATCTCGATCTCCATACTTATTCCTGACAGGCTGCCAGTGAAAGGTGTTTGAAAGTAACAACCGCTTTAATTTCACTTAGGCTCTGTACACACGATCAGTCCAAACTGATGAAAACGGACTGAAGGTCCGTTTCATCAGTCCAAACTGACAGTGTGTGGGCGCCATCAGTCAGTTATCCTTCGGTAAAAAAAAAATAGAACTTGCTTTAAAATTTGACCGATGGACGCCTAACCGATCGGTCAAAACCGATGGTTAGTACGCAAAAGCATTGGTTCCAAACCCGTGCATGCTCAGAATCAAGTCGACACATGCTTTCAAGTGCAGTCGCTGTAGATCTGAGAGGGACTTGTAAGAAAAATAAATACAGCATTTTTGCTTGAACATAATTGGATGATAAAATCACCAGAGCTTACCCTAATTTCAGATCTTCCCCTCAGATCTACAGCGATCTACAGCTATTGCACTTAACAAGTGCACTTTCAAGAGGACTTGTAGTGCAGAGTGGATTTCCCTTTAGTAAATTAACCCCCATGTGTTTCCTGTGAAAGTAGTCTAGTCCCCTTTTTCTTTTATATTAATACATATGCTGAAAGGACCGCACTGACTTAGTGAGTTGCATACAGTATTTCTACAGTTAAAACCATTTTACCTTCTATCTCTATTAGCAAAAACAAACTGACAGGGGTTCTAATCCTTCCCACTGTATCCATTCTACTGGATATTGCATGAGATAAAATACTGAATAGTTTCATTAGATAAATACCACATATTTTGATAAAATACTGCATGCCTTATTTTAGCATTTTTTTGTGAATTAAAAAACAAAACAAAAAAAGTTAAATGCTATGAGCTATTTTACCACACATTTTAAAGAGGAAAATACCACTCTGGAAAGGAGCAAGAGGATTTTTGTATTTTGAGGTAAATAGTAAATATCACATAAGGTGATAGTGAATTGACATTTTTAGCATTACATAAGATTTTTGGGAAAATCTGCCAGATGACCTAAAAACCACGTGCAATCTGCTTTAGTGAATGAAGCCCTCTGTCACTTTAGTAATACCAAAAGCTGATGACAAGAATAAAGTGTAAGCACTCAGAGGTGACTGTGTATATTACAACAGTTTTTATCATCCGCTGCTTCACCTGAATTCTAGGCTTTTCTAGTCAGACTTATGATCAGAAGTTCACAACAGTGTCAGATCCACACATGTTGTGCCATTTCATTTGCATTTGTAGGGGGTTTTAGCAACTGTCTACTTCCCCCTTTACCCATCTTTTAAATTCTGTCCCCATCAATTATATTTTGACCAGAAGATTATCTTTGATTCTTCTGGTATAGCTCTGTCATAAAGTGTAATAGTGAATGTAAATAAATACTAATAAATACCAACTAAACATACAACACAATGTTAGTGCCTCTGCAAAGTGCAATGGTCCCTGTGTGAGTCTGCAGTCCTGGAAAGGATAATGTGCAAATTAGCAAAAAAATAATAATAAATATGATTGAATAAGATTGAGAACACTGGCCCAGATTCAAGAAGCACTTGCGCCCGCGCAACCATAGGTTACGCAGCGCAAGTGCTTACTTGCTCCGGTGTAACGAGTGCTCCTGATTCAGGAACCTCGTTACACCGACTGCAGGCTAAAATCTGCGCGGCATAAGGCTCTTATGCCTCGCAGATTTTAGGCTGCATTCTTGCGGGGGCCGCTAGGGGGCGCTCCCATTGTGGTCAGCGTATAGTATGCAAATTGCATACTACCACTGATTCACAAGCTTGCGCGGGCCCCCGCGCAAGCCAGGTACGGAGTTTCCGTATGGCTACTTTTAGCGCACGGCTGCCCCTTCTTTCACAGCGTTTGCGTAAGTGAAACGTGAATGGCGCTGGACGCCATTCACGTTCACTTAGAAGCAAATGACGTCCTTGCGACATCATTTGCCGCAATGCACGTCGGGAAAGTTTCCCGACGGAGTATGCGCTGTACGCTCGGCGCGGGAGCGCGCCTAATTTAAATGATTCCCGCCCCCGGCGGGATCATTTAACTTGCGAGCGCTTACGCCGGGCAAATTTGCCGGCACGCCCTCGCAATTCACGGAGCTACTGCTCCGTGAATCGAGGGCAGCGCAAAAAATTTGCGGGGGCGCAAGGCAAAATCGTTGCCCTGCTCCCCCGCAAATATCGCGCAATTCTACTTGAATCTGGGCCACTGTGTGCAAACAAATCCTCTAAGTTTTTAATAAGGTACAATGACAAACGTGCAATAAATGAGGATTAGACAATTAGAAAGTCCATATGTGTGAATCGATGTATCTTGTTGTCTCAAGTCCTGAATATTTAAATAAGTGCTCAGGGCCTGGTGATGCAACCGTTAATGCATTCCAAAATGGTGACCACAGCAATCCGTGCCCTTGTAAAGCCCGCACACACCAGATGTTCACCACTCTTGGAGTGAGAAGCAGTCACAGTGTGTGCCACTGTGCGGCACTCTGGCGATATCTCGTCTCACTGTACTCCTGGTAATGCTTCTATTATTAGCCCATATGCAGAAAGGAATCCCAAATAGTGTAATAACATGTAAAACCTTTTATTTGTTAAAACTAAAAATGGGTACTCACATTTGAGCCAAATCAATAAGGCATATCATGCTGACAAATGAAATGAAATTCGGAAGTGTTGTGACATTCTGTCTATTTGCTCTACCGGTTTCGTCTGCTGACGTCATCTGGAGCACTTTATGACAGAGCTATTTAAAGTTCATGAATTATAACTAGTGCCACTCCTACACCTTTAATCAATTTACTCATTTACTCCACTTAGGTGGATTAATTATGTAGAGGCATCTGCTTAAAATTTCATTTTAGAATGCCAGTTTCCACCTATTTGTCTTCTCCACTAGCATTGTAGGTTCACTGTGCAGATTCGCATACACATATTCTACACTTAGTGCCACTTTAAGTTGGTGGCATATGTTACTCTCTAAAATCAGTTAAATACCTTTACATTACATAGCTAATTTTAAACCCAGATGAAACTGTAAAATCATATTGTAAAGTGTGTAACCTGCTTTACTCTTTTTTGTGATTTGCATTTCTCCTTATATCAGCCCTTTCTCTGTCCCTGGCCCATCCATTCTCCTTGATCCTCGTATAGGGCCAGAATTTACCATATTATACTTATCTTTCAGCTACGCATCCAAGTCACATTTTCTTGTGTTCCCTTGAGTCCACCAATCCCAACATATACACTGGCCCCTGCAAACTGGTGGATATGGGTCCACTACTGGGAATTAATAGAGATCCACCCCCACCCCCCTTTTGCCCAAGATTTACCAGTGTTTTAGAATACAAATTGGTCATGGGGTTATAGTAAAGTTAAAGTGGAGGTTCTCCCTCAAAAAAAATTCTGACATCACATGGAGTCGAGCCATCCTACCGACAGAATGCCAGTGTTTTTTTTTTTTTCTCAGCACTTACCTCGTTATCACGATTTTCACCCCCCGGAAATCCCGCCGGACTGGAGCGTTCCCAAGCACTGCCTGTGATTGACAGGCTTCCGAACGGCGCATACTGCGCGTCACAGGTTGCCGACAGAACCCGAACGTCGGTGCGCAAGCGCCTTATAGAGCCGCACCGATGTTCGGGTTTTTCCGGCAACCTGTGACGCGCAGTATGCGCCGTTCGGAAGCCTGTCAATCACAGGCAGTGCTTGGGAACACCCAGTCCCGCGGGATTGCCGGGGGGTGAAAATCATGATAACGAGGTATGTGCTGAGAAAAAAAAAACACTGGCATTCTGTCGGTAGGAAGGCTCGACTCCATGTGATGTCAGAAATGTTTTTGAGGGTGAACCTCCACTTTAACTAAGGCATTAGGATGCTGCTGAATTTGACCACAACAGGTTTAAGGCCTGTTCATATTTTGCAGATTAGGTATCCTTCCTATCTCAGGAAGTAATGAGATTAGCAATTTATATGTATCAAAAAGGATACTTGGCTTTTCAGCATTGGCTGTCATATTTTATAAATGTAGGGAAGAAAAACAAGTAGTTTTTTTGTTTGTTTTTTTTACACAAAGACTATGTTGGTGACAGCTCCTATCTATATACAGCCTTTGTTTTCTTAGTATGTTTCTGTTTTCAATAAAAAAAAAAGGTACTGTATGTTCTTGGCTTACTTTCAAAATTATTCAGAGATCATGACCCCTCTTGTAAGGATTACCCCATAAGTGTGGCAGTTAGACACCTGCTAGCTGTTTGCAGTGACTCTATCCAACTGTGATGCTAATGAGATGTACAAGGGCTCTGCTGAGAGGAGTGATAATTGCAGGGTGAAGAGCAGATTTCTTCCTGGACCTCCTCTCATGCCTTCCCCATCCTTTAAGGCACAATCTTTTGTAATACTAATTACTGATGTTAATTAAACATTTCTTCTGAATATTGCCCTGCGTTAACAGGTCAAATAAACAGAAAATGTTAAGTAACTGATATAAACAAATCTGTAACGTTTTCATTTATAGCCAGTTATATAATCTGTAATTCATGTACTGCGTTTTTCGTTAAAACCGAACTCTGTAGAATTAGCTTTAGTATTTTGAGTCTGCATCCCACACTATTAATGCATTCTATGTTTAAATGTCTGTATCACTCATTGAACTGTACTGTAGATTTTCCCCAAGAGTCTCACTGAATGACTGTCATATACATAAAAAATCTTCTATTGCTGCACAAGCTATGCAGGGGGCATGATTCAATTTACTAAGACATTTTATTGTTCTCCAAGAGAAGAGGTTGATAGAAAGGACACCTTATAAGAAAAGTACACTTACAGCATGCGTGACCAGATTTTAACCTAAGTCTCTTGAGAAAGAATTTCCAACATCTTCCCTCAGTGTTAGAACAGACAAATAAGAGGTTTTGTAAGCTAACGCCACAACTGTACAGATTAACAACAACACTAATGAATATTTTGTCTTCTAAGATCCCTTCAGGACACTCTGAGATGAGAGGCATTATAGGAAATAGACATGCCTAGCAACTTGACACTGGACAAAATCTATTGTAGCACTTTCTAGACAAATATGGTTATTTTGGTTTACTTTTCTTTTAGTCTTTATCTGACTATTAAAATATAATTTCATAGATAAACTGCACTGCTCTCAACCTTGATAGACAAAATATAATGCATGACCATAATAGACATGCTATAGCAATACAAAATAACATTACGGTTAAGTAATTATATAAACAGCAAATAAATCCAATTAAGAAGTCTCTAATAAAAATACTTGTGCAGATGTAAACAAAACAGGTGCTCCACTTCAGGAGCAGGTCAATCCAATCACAGACAGCAGGAACACGTGTACTAGCTGAAGACAACCCAGCACTGTCACTCAGCAGATTCACCTTTAAATAGGGCGCCGTGCGCCAGGATTGGTGGGGGTGTGCACATGCGCATGAGCACGCGCTACCACGCATGCCCGGTGTGAGTCCTATCTGTCCCAGTCTAGGAAGCAGTAGATCCCTGTCATGTTGCTAAGCAGAACAGGGACATGCCTTGTTTACATAGGAATCTCCCTGTCTCCCTGGAATCTCCCTGTTCTGATTCCAGAAAGTGGTGGCGTGCACGTGCCCACTAACCGCCAATGACAGAGTCACGTACAGGCACGTGGTTTTGCGCACCCGTACCATTCTCCGGACGTATATCGGTGTGAGCCGGCCAGCAAGTGGTTAAAGGTTTATTAAGTAAATATAAGGAAATTATGGATTGTTTTGTACTGTAAAGGGGTTATTTATTTGTATATATAATGACAACTAGTACATAAAAGTGGAGGTTTTCAACCCCCATCTGGAATTGCTAAATGGCAGGGGTAGAAATATAGCCTATTTCAGGATGTGATCACATGTAAAAGGCAACATGAAGTGCCAGATGTAAGGGGCATTTGAATTTAGCAACAATTATTATAACTAGGTTGCGCCGTGTGGCTGTTGATGATGAAAAATTATGCTTTGAGTGTATGAAAGCTTGGACACTGTCATGGGAGGACAAGCTCTTGCTGGGCTCCAAGAACAACAACCTTTCTACCAGTGTGGGGGCAGCTTGAAGCGAATGGCTGCAAAAAGATGTAAAGGTCCATAAAGCTCTGCACCAACAACACAGAACCTGTGTATGAGGTATGAGAGAGAGAAATGTAATTCTGTCTATCCAATTCAGGATGTACAGGTCGGAAATTTGTTTGGAAAATCTCTTAATGAGGCTCCTTCGTTGTTACACCTGCTGCTTTGAAACTATCTTATAGAGCTTGAGAGGACTGTTGGGTGTGACAGATAGGCTGGAGATACCAGCAAGCGAGAGAAAGAGACTACACCTTTTTCTTTTCCATGCACCACGCAAACTCACGTATAGTTATGTTCATCACAGATAAATGGTTATTGCAAAGAGTATCTTTTTCCAGCATATATGATATTACTTGGTCAGATCATGCTGCCATTTCTATAGTAATTGAAGAAGTATATGTCTCCCCTTTGTCCCATCTGGCATTGCAACAGTATCTCCAAAACTTCTTTCACTCCAACACTGCATCCATTGATGATCATTACACCCTATGAAATGCCCATAAGGCTTTCATTACGGGAATCATAATTCAGCAAGGACTCAAAAAAAAAAACAAAAAAAAAAACACTATAACCTTCAACTTCACAACCTTATGGCCAAAATACAAAACCTAGAGTCTCAAAACAATCCCAAACCTACACTAGCCACCTCAAATACCCATGTCAGACTCAGGGAAGATTTGAGAGTGTTACTAATTCACCAATATGACAAACATTTGCATCACGTAAAGCTCAATCGTATGCAAATGCAAACAAAGCAGGCACATACATGGCCAACATAAAATAAAATCAGTATGAGCCAAGGCTAGATTTGCACACTTGTTCCATCTTAGGCCCCATACACACGAGAGGATTTATCCGCAGATACGGTCCAGCGGACCGTATCCGCGGATAAATCCTCTCGAGGATTTCAGAAGATTTCTATGCGATGGCGTGTACACACCATCGCATTGAAATCCGCGCTGAAATCCTCTGCCGATGACGTGTCGCGCCGTCGCCGCTATTATGACGCGGCGACGGGCGCGACGCTGTCATATAAGGAATTCCACGCATGCGTCAAATCATTACGACGCGTGCGGGGAATCCCTTTGGACGGATGGATCCGGTAAGTCTGTACAGACGAGCGGATCCATCCGTTGGAATGGATTCCAGCAGATGGATTTGTTGAGCATGTCAGCAAATATCCATCTGCTGGAAATCCATCCCAGGGGAGATTTATCCGCGGATAAATATCCGACGGAGTGTACACACCATAGGATCTATCCGCAGAAACCCATTTGATGGGATTTATCTGCGGATAGATTCTATGGTGTGTATGGGGCCTCACTCTCAAACACAAATTTGTCAATCCGCAAGAAATTGCCAACCAATTTGCTGATTATTACAGTGCATTATATAAGCTTAAAAATGATACACAAACGTCACAACCTACCACTGACGACATACATGATTTTCTGAAAAATTTAAACCTTCCTACACTATTTGGGCCACAACTTTAACAGTTGAACTCCCCTTTAACTCTATTGTGGTGGAAAGAGTTATAGCGTTCTTACCCACTGGAAAGTCACCTGGCCCAGATGGCTTATCCAAAGGTATAAGATCGGTTATAGAACAGTTATATCCTCTCACTTAACCACAGTCTTCACTAATGCCTCATTTCCACTGAGCGGATCGGTTCGGGACGTTTAGTATGGAACGGGTTAGAATGGTCCGGTCTATTCTGGTTCGCATTTCCACTGCAAGTCGGACTGCCAGGGACCATACAGGTTTTAGAAAAAATGCCTCTCATGATGTCACACTAGTGCGACGAGAAACGTGATGCAGCATCACTCAGTGTCAGCCAAACAACAGCAACAACAATGGAGGTCATTCAGCAGCTCGTCTTTACTCTACTTGCCTTTTGGTTCTTTATAGGCAAAATACATGCCGCACTGTATGAGAGAAGGTTGCAAACGGCAATGAGAAATACAGCAGAAAAGAAACAAAAACTTTTAGCTTGGATGTGTAGCCGGGAGGAGAAGTACACATTTGTGCATGCTAAGACAAAGACGGCAGCGCTATAGGGTAAGCACAACTGACAGACTTACCTAAAACACACATACACACACTGACCCACCAACTGACACACACACACACACTGACCCACCAATCTGATACACACACATTGACCCACCAATCTGATACACACACAGACTGACCCACCAATCTGAGACACACACACACACACACATACACTGACCCACCAATCTGACACATACACACACACTGACCCACCAATCTGACACACACACACACACACACTGACCCACCAATCTGACACACACACACACACACACTGACCCACCAATCTGACACACACACACACTGACCCACCAATCTGACACACACACACACACACACACACTGACCCACCAATATGACACACACACACTGACCTACCAACCTGACATACACACTGACTTGAATGATGTTTTATTTTTTGTGATATGTTACCATTTGTTTTTGTTTTTTCAGATGCTTCTCCTTTTGGCAAAGCAGCGCCGCCGACCAGTGATTTGGGCTTTCCCCCGTGCCAATGAGTGGTGGAATGTGACCGTCCCAGGATTCACACACACACAGTGGGTGCAGAATTTAAGGATATCAGAGGAAACCTTCTCATTCCTTTGTGCCAAGCTACGTCCAGCGATGGAAAAGAAAAACACCAACTTCAGAGCCAGTTTGCCTGTGAGGAACAGAGTTGCCATTGCACTGTGGAAGCTGGCTACCAACAGTGAATACAGAAGTATAGGTAATTTTTTTGGTGTCAGCAAATCATCAGTGTGATGGTGTGTGCAGGACTTCTGTAAGGCTGTGTGCACATTGCTAGCTCCTGAAATTGTGCATTTTCCGGACAGGGTGGGGCCTTCCACAGTGTGTTGGTGCTATTGATGGCTCACACATACCAATAATAGCACCACAAGAATACCACTCAGACTACTTTAACAGAAAAGACCTGCATTCCATCATCCTCCAGGGAGTAGTGGATGGCAAGGGGCTATTCTGGAATGTGAATGTAGGAAAGCCTGGGAGTTTGCATGGTGCTCGGGTTCTCCGATTGTCAACATTTTGGGATTGGGTTGGCCAGGGAGGCCTGTACCCTCTTTGCACTAAGAACATTTGTGGGGTGAATGTTGGCAATTATGTGCTTGGGGACTCTGCCTACTCTTTACACAATTGGCTCCTGAAACCATTTCCTGACAATGGCCGCCTAACAACAGAGCAGCAAACCTACAACAAGAAAACATCCAGGGCACGTGTCGTAGTGGAAAATGTCCACTGGAAGCCTGTCCGTCGGACATGTTCGCTTGTCTGTACGACTTACCGGACATGTCCGCTCGGCCGAAAGCCCTCGCATGAGTCGAAGTGATTTGACGCATGCGTGGAAGCATTGACCTTCCAGGGTCGCGCACGTTGCCTCGTCATCGTTGCGGCGACGGCGCGACCACGTCACCGCGTATCCTGTCCGCGGGGATTTTGGTTTGATGGTGTGTACAACCATCAGACCAAAATCCGGCAGCGGACATGTCCGATGAAAACGGTCCGGCGGACAGTTTTCATCGGACAGTCCGTCCGTGTGTACGAGGCCTAAAGGGTAGATGGAGGTGTCTTATGAAGAGGAATGACAGTGACATAAAACTTACCAAATCCATGGTACTAACTTGCTGTGCTCTTCATAATCTTTGTGAAAGTCATGGAGAAGACTTTGACCAGGATTGGAATACATCTTCAGAAGAGCCAGTACCAGTAATAGCAGCACAGGATATGGAAGAAGAGTGCAGTGAAATACGTCAGGCTCTGATGCGGCACCTTAATGTTTAAGTTCTTACCGTGAATGTTTAAATACTTTTTCCTATATGTTTAATAAAATGCTAGTGCATTGTTGGTTTTTCCTTTTTCTTCGATTTCGCTTCTAAATGTTTTTTTTTGTTTTCTTTGTCTGAATTTCTCACTTCCTCTTCTTCCTCAGTAATCTGTTTAGTAAGCTGTTCTGACTGACTAAACACAGCGCAAACATTTAGAAAGGAAATGTAAGGAAAAGGTGAACCAACAATGCCAAGTATATTCACAATTACATCTACACAAGTAAAAATGAGAAGAAATTAAGCGATCGGGGGTGCCTTTTGCTGAAATCCCGGCTGCACTGTCCAAGGGGGGGTGATAATGCAAAGGAGGCAGAAGGGAATCAGAGCAGCAGTACAAAGAAAGCCATGTGCAGCAAGGAGGATCCTGCCCACCAGCTCCTGATCCCCCTTCCAGCAGACACACACACACAGACGGACAGACATGTATCCAATCTTGTGTGATCGGTGCTGGCTTAAAGGAGCCTATTTAGAAAATTAAATCTAACCTTTAAAACCCCCTTTAATTAAATTGTTTTAAACGTAAACATGGGTGCAGGTCCTGTGCTGCATGAAAGGCACTACTGTCTGGGTGATGACCTGGGTTGACGATTGGCTCCAAGCACATGAACAAGCTGACCAAGGACACCGAGGAAGGCCTGGTTGAAAGTAGCCAACTGCTCCATCTGCTTCCGGGCAATTTCTGCCTCCTGGCGCATAGCTTCCTGTGCATCCTGACGTAGTGCTTGAAACCGCCTCTCAGAAAGGTTATCCATTCTTTCCAGCTGCCTTTCTTCTGCTGCCCGCATATCCTCCATGACTGTGCACAGATCCAACTGCAACCGTCTCCTTTCACCTGTAATATACAAAAGACCAAAATATTGTTTTTGGTCAAATCTGTCAAACCAATACTGTAAGCCCCTTTCTCATCTGCCCCACTAGACTGTAACACACTGATTGACTGCCCCACCTCTGTTCCCCTAGCTCATCTGGTACACCAATACACAGCACTGATCTTCTGTCCCACTGCTGAACCCCCCTTCTCGTCTCTTCCACCACTGTACCTCCTGCACATCTCCCCCACTGCTGAACCCCCCTTCTCATCTCTTCCACCACTGTACCCCCTGCACATCTGCCCCAACTGCTGAACCCCCCTTCTCATCTCTTCCACCACTGTACCCCCTGCACATCTGCCCCAACTGCTGAACCCCCCTTCTCATCTTTTCCACCACTGTACCCCCTGCACATCTGCCCCAACTGCTGAACCCCCCTTCTCATCTCTTCCACCACTGTACCCCCTGCACATCTGTCCCAACTGCTGAACCCCCCTTCTCATCTCTTCCACCACTGTACCTCCTGCATATCTGCCCCACTGCTATTTTACTTTAAGAAAATGCACATTTTATTTATTATCATCATCATGTCTTACCATTGCGCGGGGGTGCATTGGGAGTACTCTGTGGTTGGCTACTCTGTGGTTGGCTACTCTGTGGTTGGCTACTCTGTGGTTGGCTTGATGAAATACTACTGGTGCTGCTGAAAGACGTTGAAGGTCCATCATCTGAAAAGTTTGACGCATCATTGGAGAGTCCATCAACTGTTTCTGAAAATAAGTGAAAAACAAAAGTGCAGCGCCAAACATAAAAATCTAACCATACATAGGTGTGGCTAGAACAATAAACACAAGTGTGGTGTGTCACACTTCAAGATTAGGAGGATAAACCACTGGTGCGATATATCAGATGTGTATTTGGATATATCGCACCAGCGGTTTATCATACTAACCTTGAAGTGTGACACACCACACTTGTGTTTATTGTTCTAGCCACACCTATGTATGGTTAGATTTTTATGTTTGGCGCTGCACTTTTGTTTTTCACTTATTTACACAATTTATTCCTTTGTTTGTGTTGGCTGCCACTTTCTGACATTCTTTGGATCAGCGCAGTATATATTTATTATATTTTTTGTTTCTAAAAATAAACATATGGTTAGATATTTTATTTCAAATGGTTAGCAGAGCGATATCCTATGCCAAGTTTAAAAAAAAAAAACTTACCAAAGGGGTCTACCATGGATTCGAGAATTACAGTTGCAGAGTCCAGACCTCCCTCCCTGCCTTGGTTTGCTGGCCGATGACCGTAAATGGCGTCCATGGCATCGTACCACCTCCAAGCAGTTGGACAGTTTCCACTACGGCTGTTGGCGTCCTTAATTTTTTTATATTGTGCTTTAAGCTTTTAAAGCTTTGCCCTACACTGACCCGATGTCCGTTCAAATCCCTCGGCTGCCATCCGCTGAGAAATATCTTTATAGACCTTTTCATTTCTCACTGATCCATCAAGCTCACTCTGAATAGCGCTATCACCAAATATTGATAGGAAAGTAGATAGTTCCTCAGATAACCAGACCCTGCTGTTGTTTTCTGGCATCCTTCTCCTTTATATGGACTGAAAGGCGATGTGGTAATTGTTTGGCGCTTTTCTTTGACGTCAGCATTGATGTTTTCTTTCCACCAATCAGTGGAATGTACCGTGTGACGCCAGTAGCTCCGCCCTAATTGTACCATTCTATTTTCTATGGCCCCACATCAGAAGCAGGACCCTGAATGGTGCGGTACGGTTAGGTTTTTATGGCACGCTTTCATAATGGAAACACCCAAAATAGCGTACTGTACCGAACCGTACCGAACCGATCCGCTCAGTGGAAACGAGGCATAAGGCAACGTATACTTCCTTGCTTCCCCAGGAGATGCTGAAGGCTTATTTAGTTACAATACCTAAGCCTGGAAAAGAGCCTACATCACCAGCCAATTTCAGGCCAATTTCACTTCTGAACACTGACGTCAAAGTGTAGGCCAAACTATTAGCAAGACTCCTAACTGACATTATTGCAACGTTGACACAGTGTGACCAGATGGGTTTCATTAGGGGGAGACAGGCCTCTGGTGAAACTAGGAGAATACTGAATATTATACACTTTGCTGAAACAACCAGACTTCCGTTATCCATGGACACAGAGAAGGTGTTTGATAGAATCCATTGGCAATATATGTTGAATATGTCGCAGTCACTCTTTATTGTGGGTGGACAGTGGTTGGTACGCTGTTACTTGGTTGGTGTAAGATATTGCTCCTTGAGTCATAGTGACTAAGCATGTTGGTCTGTTATTGGTTAACAACAGTTCTGATTGATATTGAAGGTCAATCTTTTTGGGTAATGTCGCCCACTTTGTGGGTGGACAGTGGTTGGTAAACTGTTATTTGGTTGGTATAAGATATTGCTGCTTCTTCCTAGTGATTTAGCATGTTGATCTGTTAATGGTTAACAGCGGTTCTGTTTGGTTTTAAAGGTTAAAGTTAATTTCAAAATTAAAATGTTTTAAACCCAATAAAGGGGCCGTGGCCTAAACCTTTCCACAATCTTTGATGTGTGTTTATTTAAAATTTTAGGTATGTTCTTATGGTATGATGGGTGTTAATGGGGTGTTCAATCCCATATAAGTTCATAAAATATATTTTTTTTCTTGACTTATTGTGTTATATTTTTGGCAGTTGCAAATCAGTTTTTTGCATTTAGAAGACATTACCCTTGACATATTGCACATTTAATTTTAGTTGCAGTACAGTATGCTTCAAATACATGGAAAAACAAAATAAATGCTATAATAAATCTATAATCATAAAAACATCAAAAAGCAACAAAAGAATGCATTTGCCTTTTTTACTTGTTTCACAGCGGTGAGCCAATTTTTACACATCATTGCATGTTGTTAAGCCAAATGCAGTGCCGTATGTTTTTTTCAAGAAAAATAGTAATAGCTCTTAGACATACCTAAACTTATAGATTGGCTAGTGGTTGGGCATTACATGCTGCTGTGTTTAAACAGTGTGTTTTGAATACTACTCCTACAGTGTGACTTGTGTAATGATTGTACATTTATTAAGATCATACTCAGAACAGTGTGCTTCAATCAAAGTAGAAAAATAATATAAATATGTTTGCTGATATCTGTAGCTAAAGATATCTGCCGTTGTTTATACTTGGTCCTGTATTCTTAGGCTAGCAAGCTTATTTTCCGTGTGTATTGTATTCCAGTGTGTTTTTGACATGTTTTTTATTACATATTATTTGCAGTTATTGCATGTATTCACTTTGACTTTGACATCCATAAAAAAATATATATTGTTACTATTGTTAAAAATTGTTACTGTGACTTTTTTCATTCTGCTAGGGGACAGATATTTGTGCCCCCAGTATTTTCACAGAATGGTTTTGCTAACATTTCTAGCAATTTTAAATGTGTTAACAGTTACTTATTCATTTTGACAAACCCCCTGAGACCGCCAATTTTATGTTTTTCACTGGGTACAGTGAAAGAATAATTTCAAATATCAGTTGTTGTAACGTAATATGCTCCCAGGATGAGGTTTGGCATTTGTGTATACATCAGAGATGAAGTCAGCACCCCAAAAGTCAAAGGGGTCTAGGGAGGGGAGGAAAGTAGTACGAACAGCAGTTATATTGGCAATGTATGGTAAGTGTTCCCACTGTACTTGCAAAATTGTAAGACACCCATTCCAAGCAAATTTTCTCAGATTGTTGAGAGTGTGTTTAATCATATTCCCATATTCCAATGCAATTTACCTATAAATAGCAGTCTGACTTTGTTAACTGTATGGCTTGTGGCTTACTGGGTCTTTAGAAGTGGCTCACTTTACAATATAAATATTCAATTGCCCTCCCTATAAGCAAGACAATACCATTAAAAAATATCAGACACTGCATTAATAAATGCCATCAATACACAGTAACACAGAACCTATGCTATGTTACTAGTCAATTGGTACCTTTATTAAAACATCAACCTATAGCTGATGGACAATGTTTTTTTTTGTTTTGTTTTTTACACATACCGTTCCCCAAATGGGTGATGCAGAAAGCAAAATATTCATAAACAACATATGGTATTTGCTTCCTGAGAGTGATCTTCTACACCCTCCTTCTTCCTCCTATTCCATTCAATTAACTATATCTATACAAGTTAAAAAGAAGAATATAACATCAGATTTGATGTTACTAGTATTTCATTTTGTGTTAATAGTACCCCAAATATACACTTTATTTTGAAATGATTAAAGCCAGACTAGTATTATAAAACTATATATTTCTTTAGGACACTTCACAAAACCCTTTTCTGATGCTAAAGGTTTAAAGGCTGATATTAATATGGCAGGTGTCTGCACACCTTCTATGATGATCTCATGTCAAGCATTAGTCTGATATAATTTGTTAATCATTTTAATACATTTAATAAATTACATAGAAACTTGGGGTGCTGGCACCTGCTAAACATGTGCATGTGGAGTTCTGTCCTACTGTCATTCTTAGGCCCTGTACACACGATCAGTCTAAACCAATGAGAACGGACTGAAGTTCAGTTTCATCGGTTAACCAATGAAGCTGACTGATGGTCTGATGTGCCTACACACCATCAGTTAAAAAAAACGATCGAGTCCAACGCGGTGACGTAAAACACAACAACGTGATGAAAAAAACGAAGTTCAATGCTTCCAAGCATGCGTCAACTTGATTCTGAGCATGCGCGGGTTTTGAACCAATGCTTTTGCATACTAACCGTCGGTTTTGACCTATTGATTACCAGTCCATCAGTTCAATTTTAAAGCAAGTTCTAAATTTCTGGACCGAAGTATAACTGACTGATGGGGCCCACACACGATCAGTTTGGACCGATGAAACTGAACTTCAGTCCGTTCTCATTGGTTTAGACTGATCGTGTGTACAGGGCTTTACTATTCTCTCTAGTGATGTATTTGCTGTCAAAACCTTCTATTATGCATGTAACACCAAGATGATGTACAATAGGGATGACGAGTTGTCAGTACAGTCTTAACACAGGTTTGACCTGAACGTTGCTTGATCTGGGGATACTCTGCATACATAATTTTAGCTAGTTTTGTGGGAGCCAAATGTCATACTGTATATAGTAGCATGTTTTGTATCACTTCCTTCTGTTGTCAATGGTTTTTAATGAAGCAGTGGATGCTGGTCCCTCCCCTTCCTTATAAACCAGTGATGTCACCAGGCCCCATTCATTTGCTCTTTGGGAATCCCTGGCCATGTAAACAAAGGGTCAGGGATAATGATTGACATCATTGCCCAAATATGGCCATGTGGTCATATTTGGTCAATTATATCCTTCATTTACCTCATCCTTCGATTTTGCTTTTAAATGTCCTTATTTCTTCTGAGAAATCCTCCCTTTCTGTTCTTCTGTCTGTAACTCCACACAGTAATGCAAGGCTTTCTCCCTGGTGTGGAGTTTCGTGCTTGCCCCCTCCCTTAAAGGGGGTGAGCAGGAGAGTCAGGACGCCCACTAACACACAGCTAATTTCTCTATCTGCAATGCAGAGTGCATCCTGACTCTCCTGCTTGCCCCCGCCCCCCTCAAGGGAGGGGGTGAGCACGACACTCCACACCAGGTAGAAAGCCTTGCATTACTGTGTGGAGCTACAGGCAGAAGAACAGGAAGTGAGTATTTCCTCAGAAGAAATAAGGACATTTAAAAGCAAAATGGAAGGATAAGGTAAGTAAAGGAGGACTGCACTAAGGCTGCTTACACACGGTCGAGAAACTCGACGGGCAAAACACATTGTTTTGCTCGTCGAGTTCCTTGTTCGGCTGTCAAAAAACTTGTCGAGCCAAATGTTCCCATTGCCCAACGAGGAAATAGAGAACATGCTCTCTTTTTGGCTCAACAAGTTTCCCGACGGGTTTCTCTGCGAAAAGTGTACACACACCCGGTTTTCTCGGCAGAATACGTCTCCCATCAAGTTTCTTGCTGAATTCTGCTGAGAAAACCGGTCGTGTGTATGGGGCCTCAGGTAAAGGAAGCTGTAACAGGAGTGACTTTTGGGCACAGATTGAGCCAGGAGATGGGGTGGCAAGTGAATCATAATTCATGTATTACATGAGATGGGACATCAATAATAATTCATGTTTGCAGGATGTCTTGAGATATCACAAGTTGTTGGCTTATTCAATGTGGGGACACATTCTGTTGAAAGGTGTTAATTGCATCTACTCCTAGACATTTCATTGTCCATTGTGTAAAGGTGTGACTACCTGTCTGTCAGAGACAAAACGTCTGTCTAACGATGTGGATTGAAGGGAACTCATTGTGTGATGATATTTTGTGTGAATTCTATTGATAAAAGTATGTGATTGAAGCCCCATGGTGTGAAGTGGGGTGGAGATTTCAGTGTCCCTTTGATTACGGTCACCTGCTTGTAACTGCATAAAAAGCTGAGAAGAAACCATTAAAGCATTCTTGCATTGGAAACCAGAAAGCACAGAGCTGTGTCTCGTCTTGTTCTGGGAATGGGATGGATCGGGTCCTGTTGGTTGGAGTGTCGATAAGCTGTCCTGGATGTGATGGAAGGTCATAAACGGTGGTGACCGTTACAGAAGCTATTTCGGAAAAATCTTTTTTACCTTTACAACCCCTTTAACTCACTCACATTGAGGTTGGGGGTGGTATCTGGGGGTCTTTTCATTGTTAAAGGGAGCTTCTAGATTCATACTATCCGTACTACTTTTTAACATTCAGCTCCAAATGACTTCAGTGGGGTTTCGATTTGGCACCAAAAACTACAGTAATGCCCAACATACCCACCTTAAACTGAACCCAGTTACATCCCTGAACCCTTGTTCTTATGAGTGGGTTAACACGCTTATTAACCACTTACTGCCTGCCATATAGCAATATTGCGTCAGCAAAGTGGTTCTGTTATCTTGACTGGACGTGCAGCACGGCGATCGGAGTTCCTGTGTGCCGCATCTGACAGAGGCTTCTTACCATGTGATTAGCTGTGACCAATCACAGCTGATCATTGTGTGAACCAGGAAACACTGGTAAAAATTTTCTCTGTTCACACTGACAGGAAGAGCCAATCAGCGGCTCTCCCTGTCAGAGTGGGGGTCTGCGCTGATATTCAGCACATTGGTTATCAGTGCAGACCCATCAGAGGTGCCCATCAGCTGCCAGTCTTTGCCCTATAAAGAACACCTGTCAGTGTCCATTAAAGTGCCAATCAGTGTCCATAAAAGTGCCAATCAGTGCTCCATCAGTAATGCCTGTCAGAGCCCTTCAAATGCCACTTAGTAATGCCTGTCAGTAGCTACTCATCATTGCTGCCTATCCAGTGCATCTATTAGTGCCATCAGTGTCACCTATCAGTGCCACTTATTAGTGCCCATCAGCTCCACCTATCAGTGCCCATCAGCTTATTTTTTTTTCAAAAATGTCTGCCTTTTTTAGTTTGCTTAGCAAAAAATAAAAACCCCAGTGGTGTTTAAATACCACCAAAAGAAAGCTCTATTTGTGGGAAGTGGGAAAATGATAAAAATGTAGTTTGGGTACAGTGTTGCAAGACCACGCAATTGTCTTTCAAAGTGCGACAGCGCTGAAAGCTGAAAATTGTCCTGGGCAGGAAGGGGGGAAAGTGCATGGTATTGAAGTGTGTAAACAATGATGACTCTTTCCATAGTAAGCCACTCCACTTCTGCTCCCCTCTTTCAACATGGGCTCCTATCCACAGGAATATAGAAAAGAAAGAGAGGAAGGGCTCCACTAGTGTAATATTGTCATCACTATGCAGTTTATTAAAATGGTTCATAGTTCACTCACATGAACATATTTCACCAAACATATGTACATATGAATGAATAAATGAACTTTAGCACTCCCCTATTGTCACACTACATCCACACTGGCCTCCAACAGTTGTAGGGAGACGCCACTTATTCACACAATGCCGATGTGTCAGTTCCGGTTGGCGTGTAATCACACTCCAACAGGTTTTGTCACTTCCGACTTTGTCACAGGGGGTGATTGCATGGCAACACGACTTATCAATGCTCTACATCTGATTTGTTAACTCCTTCCAAGGCTAACCTTGCATCAGCACGGCTGCAAAACAATTTGTAAATGATGCTTGGTGAGCACACATTACATCCCTATTTTTATGTCTACCCCAACGCAGGTGGTCATACACTATAGCTAGCTTATGTGTGCTTCACCTATAGCAGCCCCCTTTCCTTTAAGGCAAGCAGGCTTACCGGTACTTGGTTGCCTCCAGGACTTATACACAATGCTATAGTGCCTGGCCACCAGACGCAAGATGCAAACAGAGAAAACAAACAGACTACTTGCAGTTAGCAGACAGATAGTGTGGTTATATGACATTTCAGGGCAGGCTGAGTTCAGGGAATAGTCCAACATCCGATCCAATGACAGGCCAGGTAAAAGGCAGGCTCAGTTTAGGGAATAGTCCAATATTCGATCCAGGTCATACACAGGATAATCCAAACTAGCAAAGCAGGGCAAACAGGGGACTTGATCAGGAACAACGTCTCTATCACAAGCAAGAAATAGATTGTTCGGCTTACTTTTAACAGGTACCTGACCATATCAATTACCTTGCAGGTGGACACAGACAGGGAGAATGCAATAGCCAAAACCCGGATGCTGGAATGAGGAGCAGGATCACTAAAGGGATCCTGACACCTATCCATCCTACAGAGTCATTAACCTCACAGGGACCACAACCGAAATGGCTAGTGAATCTGGCAGCATGCATTTAACATTTTGAATACCAATTAACACAGTAGATGTCATTTAAACCAATACCTCTGTCTACTGTGAGATTTATGCAACACATCCTGTTACAAAATAATGTTAAAAGCAAATATACCCTTGTTAATAAAATAGAATCCAGCCTTGGAAGGGGTTACAGGGTGAGCTCACATATCATATTGTTCAACATAACATCATCTAAAAATGTATTTTAAAATGTAACTTTTGGCATTGTTACATGTTAACAACAATACCAAATATAAACACATTAATATAAAAAAAATATATATATATAAAAATAGAAACAAATGATATATAACATACCATAAAAAACAGAATAAGCAACAGAACCAACCACCTCCTTTATATATATTAATAATCACTGATATAACAATTTAAATCTAATTCAATGTTCAAACATTCATGCGCTAGAGTATGTAATAAATATATCCATTTTGTCTCACACCTGGAGAAGTCCCTGACCCAATTGGAACCCCTCATTGATGGAGATACCCTTTCAACACCCCAGAGAACTAGGATCTCTATGATGATAGCATCTGTAATGATCCAACATGCTATGATATTTATATCCCTTCAGACTATTCTGTACATGCTCACCTATTATTTTTTCTTGGTATGCTTAGTTTGTGCAATGTACATTAACCCACATGGGTAAGAGGGTGCATAGACTACATTTGTAGTAGCACACGTAATGAGATCATTAATTTCATATTCACAACCTGTAACTGGTGCCTGAAACGTTAAACTGTGTTTACATTATTCCTGGCATGACGGCAAGCCTTAAATTTACCACAAACTGAAAAACCCTTTCCTCCTGGGAAGAAAGATTTCATTGGGGGATCCATTAGTTTTTTAACTACTCTTTCACCAAAACTTGGGGCTTACCTCCTATATATGAAGGAGGGAATAATAGGTAACACTGAACTTAGGGTTCTATCCATCAGCAAAATAAACCAGTGTTGTTGGTAAATATTTTAAATTTCTCTATATTGACTATGAAAGTCGGAAATAAAACTCCATTGTTTATCATCCCTGACAATCCTATCATTAGTGTTCCATTAGGTGCCATTAATATTTATTGAATTTCCTGATCCAATTTCCTGGTCCAATTTATTTTTCTCATAACCCTTCTGTAGAAATTTTTATTTTAAGAGAAAGTAAACCCTTCCAGAATTACAATGGGCCTCTTGGCTGCTTCTCTGATTAATGCTCTCCTTGCCCGGCCTGTCAGTTTACATGGACAGCCATGTTTTGGCAGTTGTGCCATACTGTTTCCATTTTTGGATGATGGATTAAACAGTGTTAGGTGAGATGTTCATAGCCTGGGATATTTTTTTTATAAACGAATCCTACTTTAAAATCTCCACAACTTTATCCCTGACCTGTCTGGTGTGTTCCTTGGCCTTCATGATGCCGTTTGTTCACTAAGGTTCTCTAACAAACATTGGAGGGCTTCACAGAACAGCTGTATTTACACTGAGATTAAATTACACACAGGTGGATTCAATTGACTAATTAGGTGACTTCTGAAGGCAATTGGTTCCACTAGAGTTTAGTTAGAGGTATCAGAGTAAAGGGGGCATGCCACACTTTTCATATATTTATTTGTAAAGAAAAATAAAAACTATTTATCATTTTCCTTCCACTTCACAATTATGTGCCACTTTGTGCTGGTCTATCACATACAATCTCAATAAAACACATTAATGTCTTTGGTTGTAACATGACAAAATGTGGAACATTTTAAGGGGTATGAATACTTTTTCAAGGCACTGTATACATACATAGAAAAATCAGATAGCATTCTGCACAAAACAACACCACCCCTAATAAAACAGTAAAATCACGAATTAACTCACCACTTTTGTAAACACCATGAAGCCTCAGCATCCCATGGGCTGTCATGAGTCTCAGGCTGTATAATCAAGTGTAAAAAGTAAAGGTACATGTCATATCATAGTAATTGCTATGTGTGCAGTTCTCACCATAAAACTGACAGCTGTCAAATAAACATTCTTTTATGCACCATCCCTAATCCAGAAGTGATGTCATCAAGGTTGCCAACTGTCTATAATGGATTGCCATATAGATGTAAAAATCACAGATTTTACAAAAAGTCTGTGAATTTACTGACAGTTGGCAACCCTGGATGTCATCACTGTGCTAATGTAAAACATTTAAAGAGTCCCAGGTTGCTTGGCAGTGGGGCAGTGTCATGGTTAGCATGTGCTCCATGCCATGTAGACTGTACATTTTGTTTTGGAATTAAATATTTTAAAACTCTGCTCTCAGTGAAAATGAATCAAACCCTAATTACTGTACATTTAAAAAGTGATAGGGAGGCTTCACTCATGTATATCTGAATACAAAGTAATGAATCTGACGGAATATACATTTTCTATTTTCATCTGACGTTTGACAAACCAACAACCAATATAAACATGATATGAATGTCTCTGTTAGTAGGGCGGATGTGTCCTTTACCCCTTCTGGATATAATTCCTTTTAAAAAAGCACAAAAATCCAGCACTCAATGGGCAGGAAAAAGCAGACTATATAAATTGCTGTTAAAACATTTATTGCTGCTTCCATAAAATCGAAAAAGCAGTTAATGTAATTGCAGAATAAAACGCAAGGGAAAAGAACTATGTACTGTATGTAGTCAAAGTCACCTGACATCCATTGCAGAACGGAGCTAATACCAGTCTGTTCTTACTCAGCACTTCTTCCTATAGCATGGGGATGGAAGAGGAGGAGGGCGCCAAGCTGGCTGATATCAAAAACCTAAGAAGCAGACACACCAGTAAGCCTGTTGGCGGTGATCAAATGAATGCGAAGACAGCCGGATGCCACGCCGGCCAGTGATGACAGAACAGCTGCGACGCTGGCACGGGGAACAGGAACTAGTAGACCGGAACTGCTGTATAGTGACACTGGAACTGTAGATCTTCAAACGGGGATACTTCCCTATAGGTAATAAGGTGAAAATTATAGAAAAATTAACATGTATTGCGAAGATCACAAATCACCCTTCCACTCAATGGAAATGACCCCGATAGCACCAATAGTATTTACTATTACCTGTCAACCTGTAACTTTGTTTTTTTAACATTGGATCATGTGGCCTGGCTGGATTGATAATGAACTATGGGTTGTAGCACAATTATTACTGTGTGTAAACAAGGTACCCAACATACCTCACAAACAAGTTCATGTTCTCACCTCAAGTTATTTCAGGACCTGATCAATCATTTTAAGTTGCAATTGTGTGGAGGCAGGTCCTGCTTTCAAAAATGTCTAACAACCATAAGATATTTTTGATTTGAACTAACAGGGCCAGATTCACGTACGACTTACGCCAACGTATCTTCTGATACGTCGCGTAAGTTCTAGGATGCGCCGTCCTATCTATGCGCCTTATTCTTGAAACAAGATACGCCTGAATTTTGGCTTGATTCGACCGACGTAAGTCTCCTACGCCGTCATATCTTGGGTGCATATTTACGCTGGCTGCTAGGGGCGCTTCCATATGTAAATGACCTAGATACGCCAATTCACAAACGTACTTGTGCCTATCGCAGTAAGCAACGCCGTTTACGTAAGGCGTACATCCGGCGTAAAGTTATCCCACCTAAAGCAGGGGTAAGTCATGTTAGGGTATGGACGTCGGAACAGCCGTCATATTTTACGTCGTTTACGTAAGTTGTACGTGAATGGGGCTGGGCGTAGGTTACATTCACGTCGTATGCATTGAGCCATCGTGTCTTAGGGAGTATATGCGACGTGATTCTGAGCATGTGCGCGCATGCGCCATTCGTTCCGCCATTCATTTACATGGGGTCACGGTTAATTTTAATACAACACGTCCACTACCTTCCTAATTTGAATTAGGCGGGCTTACGCCGGCCCATTTACGCTACGCCGCCGTAACTTAGGGAGCAAGTGCTTTGTGAATACTGGTCTTGCCTCTCTATGTTATGTCGGTGTAGCGCATATGAGATGCGCTACGCCCGCTCAAAGATACGCCGCTGTACGTGAATCTGGCCCATAGAATGCACAAATGTTGGGCAATTCTAAAAGTGGCCACTATGCAGTTTCTAAAATATATTTAAGGCCACAAAGGCATTTAATTAAATACATGATACATGAATTGACCTGTAGAAAAAGTTGTAAATTCTTTGGTATTATCACAGTTCCCAGAAGAAGAGCCCTTTATTACTCTACTACACTCAAAGAATGTAGAGGGGGGGGGGGAAATCTCTGGGTACCACATAATGTGGTTTGCTGTGAAACTAGTGGAGAAAGCCATGGCAAAAGAGTCTGGTTTCTACAGAAATCTTGCATGGGGGTGCATGGAATTCAGGGATCTGAGGAAAGACCTCTTCAAAGAATACCATATGTGGTGTAGGATAACATAAATCTCTCTAGAAAACGCATGCTAGTGACAAACAAAAGGTAACCCTTTTACATTACCAGATCTTGTGCTAGACTTTAATGCTTCCTTATTGTAGCTTGTAGTTTTTGATACATCGTGTGTTTCTGTACCTTCAGCATATCTGTATCACTTACTATCCTTTTAACTGAGAACACCAGACTTTGCATAATGGACCTAAAGTGGGAATGTGAAAGCTTTTGTACAAAAGAAGCCAATTTTGTTCCATCATTTTCACATACAAGTCAGATTTCAGTGTGGGCCCAGTGACTTGGACAAAAGGGTCCAGAAAGTATATCTGTTTAGAATCATATGTGATATTTATCATAAATATTTTCATCTAACAAATCCTGTCATGGAACAACATGGAGGACTGAATGTTGTCACTCTACCTCACGAAAATGGCATTGATGTTACGACACTAACCTAAACAATCATTGTGAAGACCACATCAAAATAAATGCATAGGTGTTAAACAAAACTCAAGAATGCACCTGCATTTATTATAAAAAAATAATGCACCTGCATGTAATGGACTGACATTCTATCACATTGCCATTCCCCTCATATGGAAATAGTATTATCTTTAAACAAGAAAACATCGCTCAACTAAACAAATTGTAAACATTCTTTAAAGAACTTAAAGTTTCATTTTGGATAGAGTAAGGGAGGGTATAACCCCTATAAGTTTTTTTTATGCCATCTTTGTCCCATTTTGGATATTTACCTTTCCATAGCCAAACAGGAAGTAAGAGAAAATCCCTGCAAATTAATGGAATCTCTCGGGGACCCCCTGGTCACAAGAACTAGTGTTCCCATTGGAAGATTTCCCCACGCTTACTTTTCTTGGGACCACCCAAAATCCAGGCCTTTTCTTTACTTTAGAAAAAATTTGTGTTACCGGCGCCAAGATAATATCAATATTCTAATTAAGTCTTGCTGCAATAAAAAGTGCAACCTCAAAAGGTTGGATTTATATTTGTGTATTTGTGAAGTGTATTGCGCTAACTTATATAAACATTTTACCACAACTGATCCTGTGAACTTGTTACTCAAAAAACAAAAAGTGTGTGCATGTGTCTATGATTATTAGTTAATGTGCAAACAATTAACAAATAATGTGCAATGAATACCAGTACAGTGCCCTGTGCCAAACTATAACGTATGAATTCCTCAATCCATCAAAGAAATGTGAAATAAATCCAAAAAATAAAATAAAAAAATATATATATGTATATGTGCTATGAAAGTCCTTAATAGATGATTTCTTGCAGTGATGCCCAGCTATGTTTCCACCTTCACCGCAAATAGTGCCTACACCGTCACCGGATAAAATGGCCACTCACCAGATGGACCCAGAAATCTGCCTTTGGTTCATATGTATAACCACTCCCTCTCTCAGGTTTATCAGCAATCACTCCCAATGCTTTGGCTGTAGTCTTGTTCTATATCCACTCATGTAATATAAAAGACTATCATGGTGTAGTATATCAAAGAATTTATTATGATTAAAACATATAGTTATTCCACTCACATGTAAAAGTGCCTGAGAGCCGGCACTGAGCTAATCCAGCCGTAAATAGGAGTATTTGGTGTACGAGTGTGTCCTGGTCCGCACATGTGATGCCTCACTTTGTCGCCTGCGTTCCCAGCCTCGTTATACTCAGACTGGACATGACGAACTGGCAATGGTCCCGCAGCCTCTATGCATTTCGCAACTTAATGCGTCGCCAGGAAGCCTGGACTTGGACAAAAGGGTGCAGAAAGTATATCTGTTTAGAATCATATGTGATATTTATCATAAATATTTTCATCTAACAAATCATGTCATGGAACAACATGGAGGACTGAATGTTGTCACTCTACCTCACGAAAATGGCATTGATGTTGCGACACTAACCTAAACAATCATTGTGAAGACCACATCAAAATAAATGCATAGGTGTGAAACAAAACTCAAGAATGCACCTGCATTTATTATAAAAAAATAATGCACCTGCATGTAATGGACTGACATTCCATCACATTGCCATTCCCCTCATATGGAAATAGTATTATCTTTAAACAAGAAAACTCGCTCAACTAAACAAATTGTAAACATTCTTTAAAGAACTTAAAGTTTCATTTTGGATAGAGTAAGGGAGGGTATAACCCCTATAAGTTTTTTTTATGCCATCTTTGTCCCATTTTGGATATTTACCTTTCCATAGCCAAACAGGAAGTAAGAGAAAATCCCTGCAAATTAATGGAATCTCTCGGGGACCCCCTGGTCACAAGAACTAGTGTTCCCATTGGAAGATTTCCCCACGCTTACTTTTCTTGGGACCACCCAAAATCCAGGCCTTTTCTTTACTTTCACTTTCACTGATAATGGTAAACAGGACAAATAGAGAGGGTCAATCTACTTAATAGGGGCACAGACAACAACAAAAAAATCCCTCATTACTCTATCCAAAATTAGAAAAAAAATGTTTTGCCTTTAGTTGTACTTTAAATTCCTTGTCTTAGTGCAGGACACCTTTTTTAATTGGGAAAATAGCTGAGTGTATTTTTGTTTATGTTTAATTGATGTGTAAAGATTTTAAACATTTCATTTGACTAATACACATTCTGTATATTACTTAAAGCACCAATCTTCTGAGGAAAATCTGTAGCATCCCTTAGGTACTAACTGTCTGGGTTTGTTTCATCAGAGGTAGCTTGAAATCCAAAGCAAAGCCTAACACAGCAAAGATGGAGCCCAGAATTGACACAATTTGGTGCCCTGGGGAACCTGTTGCATGCTAATGCATCTTCAGTAAGTTGTATTAATTGGGTAACAGGATGTTGCACCCATAACATTTTGACAAATCACCTTACTTTTAGTGTTCTATCTAAGATACTGTACACTAAAAGCGTAATATACCCATAACAGCTTGATACAAAATAATGTTCTTTAGCAAGGAACAAATATTCTTTTATATATATGTGTGTGTAGCAGGGTCATCCTGTCAGAGTCTAATGACAGGCCATCTCCGCTGGAACTTTGCTCACGCTTGTAAATATGTAAGATACCTTTAAGAAGTTATGCATTGTGGGACTGCAAGTAGCGGGAGATATGGACTCCATTGACTCTTAGGAGAAACAGACTACACTTCCCACAATGCCCTACGTTATCGGAACATGTGACACCTCCTCACAGACTTATGGGGGAGGTTACTTAAGGAAAGGGAGGGAGTGATCTCGCTCTCTCGGAACCTGCATCTTCTCCTCTGCGGAGCTGCAGAGGATAGCACAGCCATACTGCTAGGCCTGAAGCTGGGCCTAAATCCACCAAGAGACCAGCCATCCAGGAGGAAGCAAGATCACTTACCCAGCTCATGTTCCAAGAGATCGGAGAGGCCGCCCAGCTGAAAACTGAAACAGTGGAGAGCCTGATGCCGGGATCCTTGTGCTGTGGAGCCGTGACCTACCATCGAGCCTTTTGAGAAGAACTCAGGCGGTTCGGGCCTGTCGGGTGAGAGAGCACATGGTCAACTTCAGCCTCTCCCCTTAGACAGACGCTCTAGTACCACCCTACATACCGGAGACACATGTCGGGCCTCTAGCTGAAACTTAGAGGCCCCTATAGTTTGATAGTGTTATACAGAAGTGACTGACGCTGACTAGTGATCAATTCACCAACGTTGCTGTTCAGGATACTTTGTTTGACTAACTTCTTTTCATTGTTTACCATTCAGGGATTATAAATTAATGTGCACCAACCGGCCGCAACGTGGACTTTAGTCTCGAGACACTCCTTAGCTGTTTTGCAGGACTGCTCGCTAGAGGGAGCTTTTAGGCATAGATTGCTCACACTAGTTTAGTTTAACTGAATGGTACAATTCTTAGCTCAGACACTTTCATTACTGTTACTTACTGATTCCCGCAAGGGCCCTTTCAGAATCATATTGTGTCATTGCATAATGATTGTTTACCCGTGTTTCAAACCTAAATTTGCTTTCTTTAACCTATATAAAGTAAACTTACCTTCTTTGGTTTAAATATATTGACTGTGTGGAGTGAACTTTTCTCACCTGGAGGGACCATCCATTAAAGCAGGTAATACTGTTGATATACTGTAATTTCATACTGTGTGCCTGCTATTGTGACCCCGACCAAGCAGAGGTCACAATACACCCACCAGGTTTCTGATGTGTCAAGGGAGGGTTTTGAGCCAGTTAAGTAGGGGTAAGCCAAGCAAAGAGAGTAGATCCCAAATCAATCAGCGGCTCCTGAGGGGGTAGTGCTACATGCGGGGGCTCGTCTGGGATTTCTACTTCTCAATATAAAAAAATATAAAAAATTCCCTCATACTGAACCTCACCCTTGCCAAGATCAGCCATGGATGCAGCCGCTGCCTCCAAGTGGTGCAAAGAAGATAATATTCTTG
This sequence comes from Rana temporaria, assembly GCF_905171775.1. NCBI lineage: Eukaryota > Metazoa > Chordata > Amphibia > Anura > Ranidae > Rana > Rana temporaria. The sequence goes on from NC_053493.1 coordinate 229,633,134, forward strand.
TATAGAAAGGCCTAGTAGTAGAAGTGCAGGGTTAAGCTTGGACCGAAGAGGAAGTACTCTTAGTCCTGAAAATTCTGTCCCCAGATCCAAAATTCTGGGTGATGGACACGAGGGTGGATGATGCCATCCCACATACCTTTGCCCTATGTGAATGCAAAGAAGGAGTTCCAGACTGTTTTAAAACCCCTAGTGTGGAAACCACCAATGGCACAGAGCTTTTCCTGACACAACCTGAAGAAGAGTCAGCTGCTCCTACTTCTTCAAGCGCAAATGCTTCTACTTCCTCTAGTCCCCCGGCACCCAATGGAACTTCAGAAAAAAAAAAGAAGGGGCCAATGCACCACTTACGGATATCAACCCAGAGTTATGTGCTGTCCTGGAGGAAATCGTAGCCCGGTGCAAAAAGGATTCCCCAGATTACTGGATGAAAGGATATAGAAAACTGAGGATTTTCTCTGGAAAACACCATGTGCCATCCTCAGAGGATGGTTTTGAGGAGTGGATGGATCATGCCGCCCAAGCTCTGGAAGAATGGGGAGTCCCAGAGAAGAACAAGAAGCAGAGGATTATGGAGAGTCTCTGAGGGCCAGCTCTAGAGGCTATACGCAACCTTAAGCATAGCAAAAATAATTGCACTGCCAAGATTATCTGGATGTTTTACAGAATGTGAGATAGTGTGTAGATACCTGCGCTGGGATACCTGAAGTCGTAAGGCTGCTGCCCCCCTAGAAACTGTCCCCTAGAGGACAGGAGTGAATGTAAATTATGGGGGTTGGGGTATTGGCGCTGCCTAGGTAAACACTTGTCCACTCAGCACTCTAATGCCCCGTACACACCATCACTTTATGTGATGAAAAAAAACGACATTTTCTGTGAAGTAAAAAATTACGTTTTTGAAACTTCAATTTTCAAAGACGAAGTTGCCTACACACCATCGTTTTTCTCACAATGTTCTAGCAAAGCGAGGTTACGTTCACCACGTTTTTCCATTGAAGCTCGCTTCATAAGTAGCTTCTAGGCATGCGCGGGTGAAAAAACGTCGTTTTAAACGACGTTTTTGCTACACACGGTCAATTTCTGTGAAGTAAAAGTTGACGTTTTGAAAAACGACACATAAAATTGAAGCATGCTTCAATTTTTTTTGGTAGTTTTTTAGAAGACATAAAACAACGTTTTCCCCCACACACGGTCAATTAAAGTGACGTTTTTAAAAACGTCATTTTTTTTCATCACATAAAGTGATGGTGTGTACGCGGCATAAGGGTGAACTACCCACTGCTGGAGGTAGGGACAAAGTGTAGAACAAGTCCAATGAGCATATACAGTCCCTAATAGGCAAATATAAGGCTGTATAAAAATGTGTGGGCCCCAGTATCCTATGGAGACTAGTGAGCATGAGCGCTCTATCTGATAGCTAAACTATATCTCTCTTGTAGGACATGAGGTAATGTAGCATATAAGAGTAATAATGCATTAGGTGGTGCAGTAAGTTACCCGAGAGTGAGGTGTGTATGTTACCCTAGAAAATACAGGGTTAACTGTTCTAAATATAAAGAGAAAAACTCTATACAGCAACCATTAAATCACAGATGAGGCTGGTACCTGGGCTACTGCCCCCTGTAGGCAAAAACTTATATGCAAATGATATATCTATATCCGGCACCTGCAAAATCAATAACTTGTAAATGCAAAAATATACAAAATATAAAAAATAATAGATCATCTGTCCATGCAGTAATAGGTAAGTGCCAAAATACAGCACAGATGTGTGGGCTGCTGCCCCCTGTAGGAGAAAATCCAACACTAATATTGCAGTTCTTGTCGTGAACAGGACACAATAGTGTTAGATATGATAAATAATGTCTATGGTTCCTAAATTAAGGAAAAAATATATATATGTATATATGTCTATAGCTATAGTTGATCCGTATCCACTAGTCCATATTCCATACAGGCAAGAGACATATATATATTGCTGAGGTAGTTGGAGTCCAGCGGGTAGGTTGGGTGTGGAAGGAGTGCTCCTAAAACACAATACGGCGTGGTCCCGGTGCTCCCCTCAGGGTTCCCCACTCACCAGATAGAAGCCCCCGCTTGGGGTAGCGTGCGTGTATCAAGAGCTCCTTGGATCACTGTTCCACTCTGCTGTTCTGTCGTTCCCCAAAGCAGAAATCGTCACCGTAAACGATCCGTGTATTCCAGCTTCCTTGGTTCCTCAATGGAGAAAAAAGGGGGGGAGGGGGGGCTCCGATAGTGTAATAACGTATGACACCGTTGTGTATCATTTAAAAAAGGATTTATTCAAACTGCATGTGTGTCATAGCCTGCAATGGATAACCACTGCTATGCAGAAAAATGACCACACTAGAGCTCCATAAGGAGCATACAGGCAATAAAAATCAAGGGCAAAAAACAAAACAAAATATAAAAATATAAAAGACACTGATAGCCAGCATGTGTCACCACTATCTGGCTGAGCTAGGAAACAAGCGTGTATTCCTCGGTGGTGGCGTGCGTTCCAGCCAGAACCACCTGACGCTCACCCGGATGTGACGCAACACGTACAAGCCTATACAGAATGTGTTCGGAAGGACTGAAAATATCAGTGAGCTCCGTTGCCAATTAGAACATTGCTTCCAAAGGAAGGGAGAAAAGCTGTCTGAATTTGTCGGACGCTTGGATAAGATTCTACACCGGATGTTGTTAAAGAAAGGGATAGATTCAAGACAAGTGGATAAAACTTGCTTCCAACAAGTGATAAGGGGAGCTCAGACCATGGATCCCATTGTCTTTCAATTACAAACCCATCCAGGAAGTGGGGTGTTGGGGTATCCTGATCTGATCCGGATCATTCGACAGGAGGAGGACCTCCTAGATCAGAAGAGCAAATACCAAGCCACAGAGACTCCTGCACGAGTGCATGTTGTGGCCACTGAGGACCAGAATCCCCAAGTTGAACTCCTAAAGACACAAGTGTCTCAATTGACAGCGATAGTAGCTGGTTTAACCGGCCAGGCCGGGTCTTCCCCTTACCAAACCAAATGGGATAAAACCGAGAAGCCCGCCTATTAGCCTTACGACCAACAAAATAAGCCCAGGAGGTTTATCTTCTGTTTCAACTGCGGAGGGATAGGACACACCCAGGAAGTTTGCCCCAGCCCAGTCAACGCCAGCCAGCCAATGTACAGGCCGGCGGAGGGCCCCGGTGAAGGAGCCAACTGGAAGTCAGCCTATCGTAGACAGCTCCAATATGAAACAAGAAACAGAGGCACAGAGGCAGAAAGAGAAAACCCTTCAAAGGCCACATCTAAATTCCCGCCCACGTGATAGGATGGGGGCAAGAAGGGATCCTCGCAAGAGAGGAGTGAGAATACAAGTTGCAGGAGAAAGAGGGAAAAATACACCTCGGAAGTTCCCTGAAAATCTAGTGGGGCCTTCCCCGCTAGTACCCATTTAAGTGGAGGGGATCTACACCCAAGCCCTCCTGGATACCGGGGCACAAGTGACTCTTCTGTATAGAGACTTCTACGATAAGTACCTTTCTCACTTGCCTTTGCAGAAGTTAGAAGAGTTGGAAATATGGGGCATCGGAACTCAGAGTTTTCCTTATGATGGGTATCTACCAATACGCCTGACCTTTGATCCCTCAATAGCTGGAGTAGCAGAAACCTTCGACACCCTGGCTATAGTCTGTCCTCGGCCGCCAGGGGCCCATAAGAGCTCCCTCATCATAGGGACAAACACAGCTTTGGTCCGAAGACTCCTGACCCCCTTAACTGAAGCAGTGGGGGTCTCAGCTCAAAGGGTACATCCAATGTTAAGGATAGTGTACCACCAGCCGGTGATGGAGAAGAAGGCCCCTGAAGAAGGAGTGGGAAGGATCTGGCAATTAGGAAGAACCATAAGGGTCCTGCAACCCGGAGAAGTGACCTGCCTCAGGGCCTCAGTCAAACTCACCTGGTCTCAACCAGGCCCGTTTCTTGTCCTTGAACCCGACCCGGGTGGACCCGCGGAGGGATTGGAGGTAATACCTGAAGTGATCCCATTGAAAGTATTGAAGAAAAACCATGGGAGAGTATCCGTAAACATCAGGAATACCACTACCAACCCTGTCAAGGTGCCAGCCAGAGTGCTGCTGGGCCGGGTGCATCAAGCCCCCCCCTGTTCCCCCTTTGGCCCTTCCGATCTAGAGGAAGGCCAGAAGATGGAAAACTCAGAGAAGAGTCACAAACCTGATGGTGTTGAACTCCCACCAGGATGGAAAGAGAGAATGGAAGTTCAACTCGGCAGGTGGCAGAAGATATTCTCAAAGACTGAGTTCGATGTCGGATGTGCAAAAAGCGCCACCCACCGGATGCGACTGAAAGAAGACAAGCCTTTCAGAGAGCAGGTCCGACGAGTTCCCCTGACGGATTTGGAAGATCTCAGGGAACAGCTGGCGGAGTTGAAAAGGACCGGAACTATCCAAGAATCCAGGAGTCCTTATGCTTCTCCCATAGTAGTGGTAAGGAAGAAAAATGGCTCTTTGAGGTTGTGTATCGACTACAGAACCCTCAACAAGCAGACTATCCCTGACCAGTATACTACCCCTCAGATCGAGGATGCACTGCAGAGTCTGTCAGGAGCTAAGTGGTTCAGTGTAATGGACCTGAAGAGTGGTTATGGTCCCCTCAACAACCAGAGCCTAGTACTTCGTTCCTGCCCTCATCTGAAGTGACAAGTAGTGGGACACTTCAGCCAGAGGCCCCTGAATTCATACCACAGAATGTGCTTAATGAAGAAATGGAAGATGCTGTTGATTTGTATTCCCGCTCACCCCCTGGCACATCTGAATGTAATGCCTTAGTGTTGGTAAACAAAAAGAAACCGATTACCCCCAGATGGGACTTTAAAGGCCAGACTCCAGTAAAGATATATAAATTTTATTAGGTGGTTAAACCAAAATTGGTTGACATTTGTTTACAGAATAATTCTGAATGTTGGATTACAAGAGTCTTCTGGAACAATCAAAAAATAAAAACATAAAAAAGATAATAGAGTGACACCTGGGACACACGTCCCGTGTATGGAACCAAGAAAAAAACACAAAATGAACCTCATGACAATAACATACACAATAGATTAAAAAACACTCTGTAGAGAGCAGTGGAGAATTGCCCTGAATTTGGGCAATTCTCCACTGCTCTCTACAGAGTGTTTTTTAATCTATTTTGTATGTTATTGTCACGAGGTTCATTTTGTGTTTTTTTCTTGGTTCCATACACAGGACGTGTGTCCCAGGTGTCACTCTATTATCTTTTTTATGTTTTTATTTTTTGATTGTTCCAGAAGACTCTTGTAATCCAACATCCAGAATTATTCTGTAAACAAATGTCAACCCATTTTGGTTTAACCACCTAATAACATTTATATATCTTTACTGGAGTCTGGCCTTTAAAGTCCCATCTGGGGGTAATCGCTTTCTTTTTGTTAAAACTACCAGGGATGTGGCCACCCTTCCAGTTCAGGGACATATGAACCCCTCTTCTTTATATATTTCTAGTGTTGGTAAACAGTGGACAGAGTAGCTTTCCCATACCCAATGATTGGTGGGAGGATCACCTGTCCACCCTGTGTCAGACAATGAGTTGTTTAGCTTTGAGCAAAGTTAGAAATAATGCACAGTGTTTGTTGCCTTGCATGATCTAACAAACTTTTTTTCTTGTATTTTGAGAAGCATGTATCAGGATACATACTGTCGCCCTCTTTGGGGACCAAAAATTTCAGGTGGGGGGAGTGTGTAGCGGGGTCATCCTGTCAGAGTCTAATGACAGGCCATCTCCGCTGGAACTTTGCTCACACTTGTAAATATGTAAGATACCTTAAAGAAGTTATGCATTGTGGGACTGCAAGTAGCGGGAGATATGGACTCCATTGACTCTTAGGAGAAACAGACTACACTTCCCACAATGCCCTACGTTATTGGAACATGTGAGACCTCCGCACAGACTTATGGGGGAGGTTACTTAAGGAAAGGGAGGGAGTGATCTCATTCTCTCGGAACCTGCATCTTCTCCTCTGCAGAGCTGCAGAGGATAGCACAGCCATACTGCTAGGCCTGAAGCTGGGCCTAAATCCACCGAGAGACCAGCCATCCAGGAGGAAGCAAGATCACTTACCCAGCTCGTGTTCCAGGAGATCGGAGAGGCCGCCCAGCTGACAACTGAAACAGTGGAGAGCCTGATGCCGGGAACCTTGTGCTGTGGTGCCGTGACCTACCACCGAGCCTTTTGAGAAGAACTCAGGCGGTTCGGGCCTGTCGGGTGAGAGAGCACATGCTCAACTTCAGCCTCTCCCCTTAGACACTCTAGTACCACCCTACATACCGGAGACACGTGTCGGGCCTCTAGCTGAAACTTAGAGGCCCCTATAGTATGATAGTGTTATACAGAAGTGACTGACGCTGACTAGCGATCAGTTCACCAACGTTGCTGTTCAGGATACTTTGTTTGACTAACTTCTTTTCATTGTTTACCGTTCGCGGATTATAAATTAACGTGCACCAACTGGCCGCAACGTGGACTTTAGTCTCGAGACATTCCTTAGCTGTTTTGCAGGACTGCTCGCTAGAGGGAGCTCTCGGGCATAGATTGCTCAGACTAGTTTAACTGAATGGTACAATTCTTAGCTCAGACACTTTCATTACTGTTACTTACTGATTCCCGCAAGGGCCCTTGCAGAATCATATTGCGTCATTACATAATAATTGTTTACCCGTGTTTCAAACCTAAATTCACTTTCTTTAACCTATATAAAGTAAACTTACCTTCTTAGGTTTAAATATATTGACTGTGTGGAGTGTACTTTTCTCATCTGGAGGGACCATCCATTAACCACTTCCCGCTCGGCCTATAGCCGATTTACGTCCGGGAAGTGGTTCTGAAATCCTGACAGGATGTTCCAGAACGTCCTGCAGGATTTCATGCCGCACGCGCCCATGGTGGCGCGCAGCGTGGCGATCGGTGATGCGGGGTGTCAGTCTGACACCCTGCATCTCCGATCTCGGTAAAGAGCCTCCGGCGGAGACTCTTTACCACGTGATCAGCCGTGTCCAATGACGGCTGATCACGATGTAAACAGGAAGAGCCGTTGATGGCTCTTCCTCACTCGCGTCTGACAGACGCGAGTAGAGGAGAGCCGATCGGCGGCTCTCCTGACAGGGGGGGTTCTCGCTGATTGTTTATCAGCGCAGTCCCCCCTCGGATCGCCACACTGGACCACCAGGGATGCCCAGCCTGGACCACCAGGATGGGCAAAAAAATAAAAAAGCCTGCAAAAAAAGAAAAATAAAAAGTCTGAAAAAAAATAAAAAAAGCATTCAAAAAAATAAAAAAGATGCCAATCAGTGCCCACAAATGGGCACTGACTGGCAACCTGGGAAAATCAGTGCTGCCCCACAGTGTCCATCAGTGCCACCCCAGTGTCCATCAGTGCCACCCCACAGTGTCCATCAGTGCCACCCCACAGTGCCCATCCATGCCCAGTGCCCACCTATCAGTGCCCATCTGTGCCACCCATAAGTATCCATCAGTGCCACCCATGAGTGCCCATCTGTGCTGCCTATGAGTGCCCAGTGCCGCCCATGAGTGCCCATCAGTGCCACCTATGTGTGCCCATCAGTGCCGCCTATGTGTGCCCATCAGTTCCGCCTATGTGTGCCCATCAGTGCCGCCTATGTGTGCCCATCAGTGCCGCCTATGTGTGCCCATCAGTGCCGCATACCAGCGCCGCCAATCAGTGCCACCTCATCTGTGCCCGTTGGTACTACCTCATCGATGTCCATCAGTGCCATCTCATCGGTGCCCATCAGTGCCGCCATATCAGTGCCCGTAATTGAAAGAGAAAAACGTATTTACAAAAAAATTAACAGAAAAAAATAAAAACGTAATTTTTTTTCAAAATGTTCAGTCTTTTTTTAGTTGTTGCGCAAAAAATAAAATCGCAGAGGTGATCAAATACCACCAAAAGAAAGCTCTATTTGTGGGGAAAAAAGGATGCCAATTTTGTTTGGGTACAGTGTAGCATGACCGCGCAATTGCCATTCAAACTGCGACAGTGCTGAAAGCTGAAAATTGGCTTGGGCGGGAAGGTGCGTAAGTGCCTGGTATGGAAGTGGTTAAAGCAGGTAATACTGTTGATATAATAGCTGTGTGCCTGCTATTGTGACCCTGGCCAAGCAGAGGTCACAATACACCCACCAGGTTTCTGATGTGTCAAGGGAGGGTTCGAGCCAGTTAAGTAGGGGTGAGCCAAGCAAATAGAGCAGTGGCGGCTGGTGAAGTTTTAGGATGGGGGGGCGCAATACCCCGCCCTTCCACATTTGGTCCCTCCCACTTCTCATAAGCCACACCCCTTATAGAATCCACCACTCCGTCCCCTGTATTCCACTCAATGTCAGGAGTATACAGCTCAGCGTCACAGCACAGAGTATATAGCCCCAGCATCACAAATCATGGTATATAGCGCAGCCTTACAGATCGGTGCAAACAAACTAAAATATGACACTGTTAGTAACGAAGGACTCGAAATGGGCAGGAGATTACCAGAGACTGCGGACATACTGAACAAGATTACCAGAGACTGCGGACATACTGCACAGGATTACCAGAGACTGCGGACATACTGCACAGGATTACCAGAGACTGCGGACATACTGCACAAGATTACCAGAGACTGCGGACATACTGCACAGGATTACCAGAGACTGCGGACATACTGCACAAGATTACCAGAGACTGCGGACATACTGCACAGGATTACCAGAGACTGCAGACATACTGCACAGGATTACCAGAGACTGCGGACATACTGCACAAGAGTACCAGAGACTGCGGACATACTGCACAAGAGTACCAGAGACTGCGGACATACTGCAGAAGATTACCAGAGACTGCGGACATACTGCAGGAGATTACCAGAGACTGCGGACATACTGCAGGAGATTACCAGAGACTGCGGACATACTGCAAAAGATTACCAGAGACTGCAGACATACTACACAAGATTACCAGAGACTGCGAACATACTGCAGGAGATTACCAGAGACTGCGGACATACTGCAAAAGATTACCAGAGACTGCGCACATACTACACAAGATTACCAGAGACTGCGGACATACTGCAGAAGATTACCATAGACTGCGGACATACTACACAAGATTACCAGAGACTGCGGACATACTATACAAGATTACCAGAGACTGCGGACATACTGCACAAGATTACCAGAGACTGCAGGAATGACTTGTCCTGCGACTTGGGACTTAAATGTTGCATGACAAGTCGTACCCCATGATTTCCAATGAGAACCGTTCATATCTGTGCGACTTCAAAGTAGTCCCTGCATTACTTTGGTCCCACTTTGATGCAACTTGAGGTCCGTAGACCTCGAGAATACACAGGCATTGCTTTAAGTCACATCAGAATTGCAGTAGAATTGTGCAACTTTCAGACTGCATTAGCCTGAAAGTCGCAAGATTCTGCCACAATTTTTTGGTGCGATTTTGCATCGACTTGAAGCAATGCCTATGTATTCTGGAGGTCTATGGACCTCAAGTCACATCAAAGTGGGACAAAAGTAATGCAGGGACTACTTCAAAGTTGCACAGATATGAACAGTTCTCATTGGAAATCATCGGGTCCAACTTATCCTGCAACTTTCCAGTCCCAAGTTGCAGGACAATTTGCAAGCGGGGGGTGGTGTGGTGTTGACGGGCGATATTTTCCCTGCACATTAAGTATAAAAAAAGTTTTTTTTTAATAACTGGGGGGGGGGGGTGGTCTGGTGGGGTAGTGTTACCGCCCGCTATTTGTGCTGTAATGAATTTTTACATAGAAAAGAAATGTTGTTAATAAATGGGTAAATGAATTATAAAAAAAATATTTTTTTAATAACCGTTATTGGAAAAATCTTTTTTTTATAATTCATTTACCCATTTATTAACAACATTTCTTTTCTATGTAAAAATTCATTACAGCACAAGTAACACTACAGCGGGCGGTAACACTACCCCACCAGACCCCCCCCCCCCCCAGTTATTAAAAAAAAAAAACTTTTTTTATACTTAATGCTAAATTGAATCAAATATAAAAAATAAACTGTTAATAAGCTTAATATATTTAACTAATATTAAATAAAAAAAAACATTGATTGGGGGGGGGGGGGTTGTTGCCTGGCATTATTTTCGCTGAATATTAAATATTAAAAAATATAAAAAAATATATAAAAAAGAAATTGGATTAAGCAGGGGGGGGTGGAGGGTGGATGCCAGCCGCCGAATATTAGATTAAAAAAGACTTTGAATAAGCGGGGGGTGGGGGGGGGGCCGCCGAATATTAGATAAAAAAAGAGTTTGAATAAGCGGGGGGGGGGGGGGGCGCCGAATATTAGATGCAAAAAAAGACTTTGAAAAAGGGGGGGGGGGGGGTGCCACCGAATATTAAATAGAAAAACAATTTGAATAAGCAGAATACGAAAATACTTTGTGGAAATCGCGGGAGGGGTTGGATGCTGCTGTGAAGCGGCCGCGGATGTAGAGAAAGGCAGGCTTACCTCTTCCACAGTCGGGCGCACTGAGCTCGAGCTGACCCGACGTCACTTCCTGTTTTTTCAGTGACGTCGGAACGAGCACAGAGAAGGGCGGGTGCACACAGACAGTGTATGCACCCGCCCGGCCATAACAATACACTCCATCGCGCCGGAAGCAAGTGGCGCGATGGAGAACGCCACAAAGGCATATTTTTTGTGCCAATGTAGCGCCGCGTCTGTAATCCCGTGATTGCACAGACGTGGCGCTACTCCTACAGCACTGTTCCCGGCGTCCGGCGAGCGGACACAGAGCACATAAGGCCCTTTTTTGGGAAAAAAAAATTCTTAAAGGGACAGATTTAAAAAATATATATATATATTTTTTTTTTTTTACTGACTGGGGGATGGGGGGCGGCGCCCCTATGGACGGGCCGCCACTGAAATAGAGTAGACCCCAAATCAATCAGCGGCTCCTGAGGGGGTAGCGCTACATATATATATATACTGTATATATACACCGATCAGCCATAACATTATGACCACCCACCTAACATTGAGTATGGCCCTCTTTTGCTAAAACAGCCCTGACCCATTGAGGCATGGACACCAAATTAACATCCACATGAATGGCAGGACCCAAGGTTTCCCAGCAGAACATTGCCCAAAGCATCCCACTGCCTCTGCCATCTTGCCTGCTTATACTGCATCCTGGTGCCATCTCTTCCCTAGGTACAGTAAATGATGCACATGCACCCGGCCATCCACATTATGTAAAAGAAAATGTAATTCATCACCTTCTTTCATTGCTCTGTCCAGTTATGATGTTCTTGTGACCAATGTAGCAGCTTTTGGCTGTGGACATGGGTTGCCATGGGCTTCCAGAACCATATGCAACAAACTGCAATGCCCATTTTTTTCTGCTTTGACCACATCAACTTCATGAACAACGTGTTCACTTGCTGCCTAATATATCCCACCAATTTTCAGATGCCATTGTAATGAGATATTCACTTTACCTGTCAGTGGTCGTAATGTTATGACTGATCAGTGTGCATAATAATTATGCTACTAATTGTACAGTTGTAAATTGTCTCTATCATTGTTCCTATTTCTTCTTGCCAGATGCTGCCATTTTGCTGAAATCCTGAAGCACTGCACAGTCGTAATTCTTATGCCCTGTACACACGATCAGATATCTGACTTTCATCAGTCTTGCCTACACACCATCAGTCTAAAATCCAACGCGGTGATGAAAAACACTATGACGTGCTGAGAAAAATGTTCAATGCTTCCGAGCATGCGTCGACTTGATTCTGAACATGTGTGTTTTTTTTATCCATAGGAAAATTTTAAAACATGTTCTATTTTTTTTTCACCGATGGAAAACAAACCAATGGGGCCCAGACACGATCGGTTTGTTCGATGAAAACTGTCCATCGGTCCGTTTTCATCAGACAAACCGATCGTGTGTACAGGGCTTTAGACTGTCAGCAGATCAGCCTCTAATGCCTCTAATGCCTCTGATTTCTGGCACAATGCCTGAAATAAGAGAGCAACTTAGAATGTGCAGAGCAGGGCATTACTGGATTTTAAACTGTATAGGCACATATTTTTAATGTAATGCAAAAGGGGCCAGCATTAAGTGATCTTGCGGGATTATCTCACAAAGCTCCACTTTAAGTTGTCTCTTCAATACCTTTTAGGGCCAAAAAACAATATTACATATATATATCTATCATCGTTTTATATTGTGTTTTGATTTATTTCACATTGCAATCAATGTCCCTAATCAGCACCCCCCCACTCTCCTTTTTTCTAGGTTTAATTCATTCTAGCCAAAAGAGATTTTGAAACCTGTCTTAGAGGCCTGGTTCACACTGGTGCATTTGGATATGTGATTTGGCATGTCAAATCGCATGTCAAAACGGCGGTATTTGCCGCAAATTGCCGGCAATGGCACCGTCCTAATCGGTGCGACGCCGCAGTAGTTCCTGTACTACTACTGCAATTTCGGCCCGCGATTTACATTGACATCTATGCAGAAACCTGCACAGATGTCTCTATAATCGCGGCCAAAATCGGGACTGCCAGCGGGAGTGAAATTGTGCGAATTCAGCTGAACACGCACAGCTTCACTCCCGCAGCCTAGTGTGAACCTGGGCTCAGGGTCAATTAAATCATTTGGCATGAAATCCTTCATATCTCTGAGGTCACAGCACCTTTGTATGTTCTTAGAAACTGCAGAAATAAAAGTCTATGCTCCTACATAAGTAGTAGGTATAATTTTAGACTAAGGCCCAGATTCTCAAAGGAGATACGACGGGGTATCTCCAGATACACCGTCGTATCTCTGAGTCTGAGCTGTCGTATCTATGCGCCTGATTCTTAGAATCAGTTACGCATAGATTTGTATTAGATCCGACCGGTGTAAGTCTCTTACGCTGTCGGATCTTAACTGCATATTTACGTTGGCCGCCAGGGGCGTGTACGCTGATTTACGCCTAGAAATATGTAAATCATCTAGATACGCAAATTCACGAACGTACGCCCGGCCGACGCAGTACAGATACGACGTTTACGTTAGGCTTTTCCCGGCGTAAAGTTACCCCTGCTATATGAGGCGTATATGCGGCGTACCAATGTTAAGTATGGACGTCATTCCCGCATCGAATTTTGAACATTTCACGTCGTTTGCGTAAGTCGTTCGCAAATAGGGCTGGGCGTCATTTACGTTCACGTCGAAAGCATTGGCTTCTTGCGGGTTAATTTGGAGCATGCACACTGGGATACTTTCACGGACGGCGCATGTGCCGTTCGTAAAAAGCATCATTTACGTGGGATCACATAAAATTAACATAACACACGCCCACATCAACCACATTTGAATTAGGCGTGCTTACGTCGGCCTATTTACGCTACGCCGCCGCAACTTTCGTTTGAGAATATGGCACTTGCCTGTAAAAGTTGTGGAGGCGTAACGTAAATAGGATACGTTACGCCCGCACAAAAATACGCCATTCTACGTGAATCCGGGCCTAAGTGTGCAAGGTAAACATAGAGGCGGCTATCCAAACACTCAGTTAAAAAAACAAAACTCTGGTTTTAGAAACAAAGTGCACCTTTCCTACAGTTCTTACTGTTTTACAGTTCTGTATAAAAGTATTGCTCAAACAAACAAATTATGTTTATTTTTTGAACAGCATCCTAGTGCCTTAATCAGCACTGATACATCATATTGAGTTAAATAGATAATCAAAGTGTTGTGTATACAATTTACTCTTGGGCCTTCAGAGCACTAAGTGAACTTTGTTCCAGGCTTGAAACCCTGGTTCTTATGCCACTACCCTCAATGATGTCCTTTAGGACACCACTGTATCTTGGTCTCTTCAGGTGCAGGAAGCAGATCATGAGGATGACTCATAACTCAAGGCTGGAGTAGCTAAAATGGACTCATTTGTTAAACAGACAAGGAAATAAAGTGGATGTAAGTCCACTCTCATCCTTTCTAAACTACTGCCATAGTGCTGATCTATAAGGATATAGATGCCTCCTGCATGTATCCTTACCTGTCAAATGTCTCCCCTCTGCCTGTTATAAGAACTTAAAAACTGTAGATTCTGTGGGTGGATCTGTTGTCTGGATCTCGGTGGGTGGAGTCGTGATGTCAGTAGACTCCCCACCCACCATCACTAACATCCAGTCAAAAGAGAAAAGTAACCACATGACTTCAGAAAAGGAATGGGGGTGGAAATTAAAAAATAATAATAATCAAGCTAGTGCATGAGATATGTAAATAAAAGTTTTCTCCTGTTTGTCCGTTTATCTCACTGAAAAAAGAAAAGAGGATTGCTCAGAGCTGGATTAACTCTTTGTGGCAAGACTGGACACAGATGATAGGAAATTGTATACTCTACATTGTGACAGCAAACAAATAAGCAAACAAATAATAATAATAAAAAAATGGGTTTACATCCACTTTAAGGGTGTCAAGGTGCAAGGCAGATCCCTTAATAGACATGCTGTATCTCTATCAAACTTGCTACTTTTTTCTTGCAGAGATCCTTTGAAACATTAATTCCCCATTGCTGTCCTAAGACAGATAATTTAATGGATACTAATATCCAGATACAGTAAATATTGCATATGATATCATTTCTGTACACTTTAGCCAAAATCTTTGGACTTATTCATGAAACTGATGGATTGAAATTTGCTTCTTTTGTACAAACAATTTCATCCTCCCACTGTCTTTAAAGTGGTTGTAAAGGCAGAATGTTTTTTATCTTATAAAATAAGATAAAAATCCTTCTGTGTTCAGCAGTCCCCCTCAGCCCCCTAATACTTACCTGAGCCCCATCCTACAACAGCAATGTTGTAGGAGTGTCTCGGCTGTTCAGGACTCCCCTCCTCATTGGCTAAGACAGCAGTGTGGTGCCATGGGCTGCCACTGCTGTCAAAGTCAGTCAGCCAATGAGGAGAGAGAGGGGTTGGGGATGGACTGTGGCTCTGTATCTGAATGGACACAGAGCTGCAGCTTGGCTCAAGTTCCCCCTTAGCAAGCTGCTTTCCAAAGAGGGGCCAGAGATGAGGAAGATTGGGGCTTCCCTGTGCAAAACCACTGCACAGAGCAGGTAAGTATAACATGTTTGTTATTTATTTATTTTTTATCACAAAAAGATTTTATTAGAATTTTCAATAAACAGACAACAGCATAAAGTACTTGGGATACAGGTTCCACATAACATTATCCAATCAGAGGCTTACATATAGCAGGCATCGAGATGTACCAGAAGAAATGAAATAAAAATCAACTCCGTAGGACCCATATAAACAGTACAAACAGTGCGCAAGGCGCAAACATACAGTGTCCTTTCAACTAGACACGTGTCACAAGCCCGGTTGGACTGCTAACACTCCTGATGCTTCTTGGAACCACCATAAGGGCCTATTTGTCCTAGCACTACATTTCCCAAATATCCCTCCATGGGAGAGCAACATAGCGATCGGGACCAACCCACCCAGTCAGCCCCAACCACCACGTCCCCCACCCACAAGGACACAGAACACCCAGAAAAAAAAGGGCAGAAAAAGAAAGAGAGGAAGAAGGGGAAGGGAAAAGAGGAAGAGTAAGGACAAAACCAAGGGGGACAGACAGAGGGGGGGTGGGGTCTCACCTGCTACCCCCTCCATCCACTTTCTCCCTATCTCCATCTACAGGATCTTCCGCAGTCTCGGGCAGACCATCCAATGTCACCTTATGTCAAGACCGTGGGGTTACACGGTGTGCTGTAACAAGTTCTGATATGATTGAGATTTTTTATACGTATTCCACGCCTCCCAGATTTGAAATATTATCCTGTGCCGTGAATATCAGCTCCTCCATCGTCGCTACGCAGTCAACACGTGTCACCCACTCCTTCTTTGAGGACGACCGGGCGGATCTCCAATGCACCGGCAAGCACATCCTAGCAGCATTTATCAGATGCATGGCAATTGATTTGAAATATATTTTTTGGGGAATCTTAGACAAATGCAAGAGATACTGTGCTCTTGAGAATTCCAATTGGAGCGAGGATATGGCAGTTGTCACCTCATGTACCTTACACCAATATGGCTGGATCAGGGGGCAAGACCACCAGACATGTAAGAATGTACCCACATCTTGTTTGCAACGCCAACAGTGTTCTGGCACTGTCGAGAATAACTTATGAAGTAACTGTGGAGTCTTATACCATCTAGTTTTGATTTTGTACCCATTCTCCTGAACATTTACATTGAGAGACCCTTTATGAATGAGCAAGTGGATATGATCCCAACTGGCATCTCCTATCTCCCTGTCCAAGGCCGCTTCCCATAATGCATGATCTGAATGCAGAGAAGAATACGGCTCCCCAAACATGGAGGCATATAGAGCAGAGATTACATGACTCTGGGGCGAGGTGCTTGAGCATAATGATTCAAACACTGTGGAGGATCTTGTGTATTTGGCAATTTTCGCTGGGACGTTTAGAAAGTGCTTTAGTTGCATATAGGACCAGGAGGGAAAGGCTTGAGTAGTGGACATCTGGGCAAGCCCCTGCAGACTCAGGAACTTGCCCCTGTGAAAGAAATGCTTAGCCAACATTTGTGCGTGCGGCCATTCCGCTACAAGATAGGATTTCTGCAGACCTGGGGGGAAGTCTGGGTTATCTCTAATGGGGGTAATCGGGCAATCTCTGTCTGAGAGCGCATATGCTTTACACACCCTATCGAAGGTCAGGAGTGTAGCCCCTATAAGGGGGTGGACCTGAAGGTTAGGTGACCTGCACTGCTTAGAGACCCAGGGAGCAGAGCCATACTCAGTACCCACTATCAGTCCCTCAAGATTCACCCAGCTTTTACAACGGGCATGTACTTTCCAGTCTACCACCCTAGTCATGTGGACCGCCCAATAATAACGTTGCAAGTCTGGAAGCCCAATTCCACCCTTTTCTTTAGGTAATACAAGTTTCGCCCAGACTATCTGAGGAGGTTTTGACCCCCATAAGAAGGATCTACAGTACATATCTTCATGTAGGCCGTAAAAAAGTAGGGAGGTAAGTGGATCGGGATAGTCTGCATTTTATAAAGTCGACTAGGATGAACCGTCATCTTTAGTATAGAAGCCCGTCCAAACCATGAGAGGGTAGGTACATCCCATTTCAGGAGGTCTTGATGTACCAACTTCAGTTCAGAGAAGAAGTTTCTGTCATTACCCGGGAGCTGGATGCCTTGATAGGTGATAGCCTCTGTTTCCCATTTGAACGGGAAGTTAGCTTGGCATTGTCGTACCAGGTCATTCGGTATCGTGACGTTCAGCGCAAAGAATTTGATAGACTGATTTTCAATGTTTGTTATTTTTAACAACAAAAAAAAAAAGACTTTAGTATCACTTTAGTCAATCATTCAAAGTCCTGGGTTAAAAAGATAGTAAATTATACAGATGTTACAGGTGTGTATCAAAATCTTTAAGACGGGATATTCACATTCGTTATTGGAACAAGAACTAAGAAAGGTTGGGACAAGAAGAACCAAGAGTAGTAAAAAAATGTTACCTTTTGTTTGTTAGTACCATAAGTGAGCTGGGGTTAGTTAGTAGGTGAATATTCTCTGTAGTGAGCAATTTTAGGCACAAAGGCCTGTCCAACATCTATCTTCACAAACACTGGTACATTTATTAGTGCTATTTACAACAACATATACAGGTGTTATATTGTGCTCCAATAAAATTAAATCTCAAAGCAAAAACCTAGCTGTGTCGCCAGGCTAACAAAACACCACACAATGCAGTCCTAACTGGCAGGCTTCACAAGGCTAGCACCTGTCAACCAAACAAAATACACAGTTTTTCAAAGGCACAAATCTTGCGCTAACAGACTGACACCTATTTGCTGGTATTATGTGTTCCTAAATTGCCCGAAAGACAAAATGTACTCCCTGGTGTGACCTAGAAGCTCCAAAAGGTATAAGAGAGGAGCCTGGGAAATGTGTAAATCCTGAACAGGACCATCTCAGATTCTCTTGAAGAGGTAAAAAAATGCTGAATTTCAGACACAACCTATGCATGCTTTCCATAGAAACCTTTTTATACCGCATACACACATTTGGAAATTCCGACAAGGAAACCGTGGATTCTTTCCAACGGAATTTTGGCTCATTGTCTTGCACACACACGGTCACACCAAATTCCGACCGTCAAGAACGCAGTGACGTACAACACTACAACAAGCTGAGAAAAATGAAGTTCAATGCTTCCGAGCATGCGTAGGATTTTTCTCCGTCGGAATTGAATACAGACGATCGGATTTCCAACAATAACTTTTCCCGTCTGAAATTTTGAGAAGCAGCTCTCAAATTTTTCTTGGCGGAAATTCCGACAGAAAAATTCCGACCAAAACTCACATCAGACTTTTCATTGGTGGAATATTTGATCATGTGTACGCGGCATAAGGAACAAGTTAAGCCTAGTACACACTGACTGAATGTCAGGCAGCCCTTGTATACTGCAGCCTGCATGACAGAAGCCAGCCATTCAGCCGACTTCTGTCAAGGGGGCAAGACCAGCCCTCTCAGTCAATGGCTGAGACTTCTAACCAGAGTGTTCTGACACCCCCCCCCCCCGGCAGCACACAATAGCACAGCAAGGGAGATTGCTGTACTAACATCAAATTGTACCACCCAATTACTTAATTACTCTTTTACTGTGGCAGTCTCCTCCTCCCTCTGGACATTGTACCTAAATCTCCACTCCATTCATGGGCCTACTGCCTACCATATTTTCTTTGGACCTCTAACACACCTAGTCCATCTGGTCTATCTCAACAGCAGCTATGAAGTGTCTCACAGCCTCACAGGTGCTTACAGATACATCTTAGCTCTGCAGACCAGCAACAGTCATAGTTTGCTTTATTTACTCAACTTCAATAATCCAGGACCAAATACCTTCCCCATACATACTATCCTGGTTAATCTCCTGCCCCTCACTGCCTTCCCTCTACTGATCCTAGTTTTGACACTATTTCTATTCTTTGGTGTTTTTTCACCCACTAATATTTTTCTATATCACTCACAGCATCAAATAGGTTCTCACTCACAGTGAATCTCCAGTACCAGACCCAGAAAATGTAGTTAGCCTGCAAAAAGAAAAATAATACAACAATATATATATATATATATATATATATATATATATATTTGTAAAGTAATAATCCAATGCACTCAATAGTCCTTTCTCCTTTTAAGCCCTGTACACATGATCAGTTTGTCTGATAAAAACAGACCGATGGACTGTTTTCATCGGACAAACCGATCGTGTGTGGGCACCATCGGTTTGTTTTCCATTGGTGAAAAAAAATAGAACATGTTTTAAAATTTTCCTATGGATAAAAAACCGATAGAAAATATCCGATCGTGTGTACAGGGCATTTTAAAGTTTTTTTTCATCCTTTTACCAAATATTTTTGGTTTTGTCTTTGAGCCCTTAATATTCAAGTAAAGTTATTTGGTTCCATGGCACTTCACAAGCTAATGAAAAGGTTCAGCTTTGTGTTGAAGAAGCCCAGAAGATTGATTCTGCAAAGGCGATGCACTTTTTTTACTAGGCATCTAGCATCCCTAGAAACGCCTGCCATGTTAAATTGGAGAAAAACATTGGAGAAAATTGGAGAAAAACATTGGAGAAAATTGGAGAAAAACATATTTACAGATGTTTGCCATATAATGTTCAAAATACCCTGCAAGTTTTTTCATTAGTGAAAAAAAAAAGAAATATATTAGTTAAGAAGTAAGGGCCAGATCCACAAATAGCGGGCGTAACTTAACTTTTCCCATTTAAGTTACACTGCCGCAAATTGTCCAAGTTAGTGCCCGATCCAAAAAGCACTTACCTAGAAATTTGCAGCTGTGTAACTTAAATCTGTCCGGCGCAAGGCGTGCCCAATCTAATGAGGCGAGTCCCATTTAAATTAGGCGCGCTCCCGCGCCGGACGTACTGCGCATGCTCCCGACGCAATTTTCCCGACGTGCTTTGCGCGGTTTTACGTTGCGTCGAGTTTTGAGAATCGCGACGGGTGTAAAAGAAAAAAAAAGAGTTGCGGCGGGAAAAAAATTTTTTTTAAAAAATTTGACAGCGACGCGGGAAAGAAGGGTCTACTTTTACATGGTGTACTAAGTTTACACTTTGCAAAAGCAGCCCTAATTTTGCGACGGCAAACTAACACTTACGGAAAAAAAACGAAGGGAAAAAGCTTTGTGGATCTCCGTAAGTGCTAATTTGCATCCCCGACGCGGAATTTCGACGAGAAATGCCCCCAGCGGCGGCCGAGGTACTGCATCCTAAGATCCGACAGTATAAAACTATTAGGCCCCGTACACACAATAGAATCCATCCGCAGATAAATCCCAGCAAATGGGTTTCAGCGGATAGATCCTATGGTGTGTACACGCCAGCGGATCTGTTTCCGCGGATATATCTCCCCTGGGATGGATTCCAGCAGATCGAATATTTGCTGACATGCAGAACATATCCATCTGCTGGAGTCCATCCCAACGGATGGATCCGCTGGTCTGTACAGACTCACCGAATCCATCCGTCCGAAGGGATCCCCCGCATGCGTCGTAATGATTCGACGCATACGTGGAATTCCTTATATGACAGCGTCGCGCACGTCGCCGCGTCATAATCGCGGCGACGGCGCGACACGTCATCGCCAGAGGATTTCGGCGCGGATTTCAATGCGATGGTGTGTACACTCCATCGCATGAAAATTCGCCGAAATCCTCGAGAGGATTTATCCGCGGAAACGGTCCGCTGGACCGTATTCGCGGAAAATTCTATCGTGTGTATGGGGCCTTACACCTGCCGGATCTTAGGAATATCTATGCGTAACTGATTCTGTGAATCAGTCGCATAGATAGAAACAGGGATACGACGGCGTATCAGTAGATACGCCTGCATATCCCTTTTGTGGATCTGGCCCTAAATTCTCACAGTCAGAGAATTCTCAAACAGCTGATGACATTTATGAAATTAAATTGTTTGCTTTTTACCTATAAAATTATTTACTTTAATACAATTTCAAATACATTGCTCAAACAACAGATTAAATACAATAATCAGTATTTAATTGGATCACTGGTGTGCCTGCCAGATGTGCAAATTACTCCAACAGCTATATAGAACCAGAGGACATTTTCTAAATTGATATTTGAAATATAAGCCATGGAACTGATCCAGTATGCTGATAAGGGATAGACTGAATTTCTAAATATATATGTTTTTCAATTTTGAACTACATACCAATATAAAAACCAACTGTGAACCACAAATGAAGTATTAAAAACAGTATCAGTTGCAGAGCACATGTTAATCAATATAATGCTCTTAACATTCACTATATTAATTAAAAATGGCACTCGATTTTGACAGATAGCATACAGGATATAGCTTAAAGTGATACTAAAGTCTATTTTTTTTTGTTAAAAATAACAAACATGTTATACTTACGTTTTTTGTGTAATGGTTTTGCAGAGAGCAGCCTGGATCCTCCTCTTCTCGGGTCCTTATTTGATAGTTCTGGCGCCTTCCTTCTGTTGAGTGCCCCCACAGCAAGCAACTTGCAATGGGGGCACCCAAGCTGAGCCACAGCTCCCTGTGTCCAGCCACAACTCAGTCCTGCCCCCTTTCTATTCTCATTGGCTGACTAACTTTGATTGACAGAGGGAGCCAATGGCGCCATGCTTCTGTCTCAGCTAATGAGGAGGGTAGTCCCAGGTAGTTGAGACACTTCTGCAACATTGCTCGATCTAAAAAAATTGCAAACAAACCTTGTGCTCATAGGCATCAGGATTTTTAGAACAGAGCAGATGAGTATTTAAAAATATTATTTATTGGAATATTTTGATAATCTATACAGTAGAATATTGAAATCAATTACAGTACAAAAATAGAGGCTTGGGACCATATTTCTAAGGCCTCGTACACACCAGCGGATCTGTCTGATGAAAACGGTCCGCGGACCGTTTTCATCGGACATGTCCGCTGCCGGATTTTGGTCTAATGGCTGTACACACCATCAGTCCAAAATCCCAGCGGAAAACAAACGCGGTTGACGTGTCACGACGTGGCCACGACGATGACGCGGCAACGTGCGCGAACCTGGAAGGTCAATGCTTCCACGCATGCGTCTAATCACTTTGACGCATTCGAGGGCTTTCGGCTGAGCGGACATGTCCGGTAAGTCGTACAGACGACCGAACATGTCCGACAGACAGGCTTCCAGCGGACATGTTTCTTAGCATGCTAAGAAACATTTGTCCGCTGGAAACCTGTTCGATCTGCCGGACCAGTTTCAGCAGACATGTTTGGTCGTGTGTACGAGGCCTAACAGTCCCAGAGGTGGCAACTTTAATAAAGGACTTTTACAGAGTGAATTAAGGTGGATTTTCCACTTTAAGGCCATAGCATCGCCTGGTCTCAATGAGGCATATAATTTTAAACCCTTTTTGGAAGGATTTCAGTCAGGGGTCTGTGAATTGGACCTTTAATTTACAATATATGGGTTATTTATCTATGCTTTCTTATTGTGCCCATTATGATCTTGTACAAAATCACATAATGTATGTTACTTATCCATGCTTTCTTATTGTGCCCAATATGGTCTTGTACAAAATCACATAATGTATGTTACTTATGTATGCATGTTCTCTCTTTTTTCTTTCTTTCGTTTTCCTCAAACGATTTTTGTCCACAATTGTATCCATTGGGCCAAATCCTCAAAGATCCTGCCTAACTTATCTTTTCCCATTTAAGTTACACTGCCTTAAAATTTCTACCTAAGTGCCCGATCCACAAAGCACTTACCTAGAAATTTCAGGCCGTATAACTTCAATGTCTCCGGCGCAAGGCGGTCCTCTTCTGCAGGGGGCGATGACAATTTAAAGTGGTTGTAAACCTTAAATTTGCACTTTTACCTACAGGTAAGCCTATAACAAGGCTTACCTGTAGGTAAAAAGAATATCTCCTAAACCTGTACGGTTTAGGAGATATTCCCCTCGCAATGCGGGCGGCGCATGCGCAGGAGGGATCCACGGCGGAAGATCCGGCAGCCGCCGGACCTTGCCGATTTTAAATCTCCCGCGCGCATGCGCGGGAGTGACGTCATCGCCGCTCCAGCCAATCACAGCGCTGGAGCGGCGCCGCTCCAGCCAATCACAGCGCTGGAGCGGCGATACCCGGAAGACACGCCGGAGCAAGATGACATCTCGCTCGGCGTGAACCAGGTAAGTGTCGTTCACCTCGTTTTGAGGTAAGTATTTCATAATCAGCTATTATGCGGTGCATACTAGCTGATTATGCATTTTGCCTTACAGGTAAAAAAAAAAAAAAAAATTATATATGCGGTTTACAACCGCTTTAAATGAGGCGCGCTCCCGCGCCGGCTGTACTGCGCATGCTTGTGACGTCATTTTCCTGATGGGCAGCGCGCGAAATTACGTTACGCCGGGCTTTGTGGATTGCGACGGGACAATAAAGTTGCGTAGGGTAAAAAAAAAGTTACGCGCCGAAAAAAAAAATTCAAAATTAAAAAAAAATTGCGGGGATCGAAAAAAAGGTCTGTTTTTACAAGGTGTAACTAGTTTACACTTTGTAAAAGCAGAACTAATTTTACGTATGCAAACGTAAACTTACGCAGAAAACACAAAGCTGAAAAGCTTTGTGGATCTCCGTAAGTCCTCATTTGCATACACGAAGCGGCATTTCGACTCGAAATGCCCCCAGCGGCGGATGCGGTACTGCATCCTAAGATCCGACAGTGTAAGTCTCTTACAGATGTCGGATCTTCTGTCTATCTTTGGAAAACTGCTTCTGAGGATCAGTTCCAAAGATAGGCACAGGGATACGCAGGCTGAACAGCAGTTCCGCCTGCGTATCCCTTTTGAGGATTTGGCCCATTGTACTTTGTTAATGATTCTGTTTTCTTCTGGATTCATCCATAAATTAACTGGCTGTGCAATGTCCTATATGGTTCTCATGCCTGAGCTGATCACCTTGGACTACTGGGTGGAACCATTTTTCTTTTCAGTGTTGTTAGACCTGATCAATACATTCATATTCTTTCTTTCTCAATTTCCTTGTTCACTACTTGGGGCAGTGTTGGTTGCCCTGTATAGACTGATCGGCGCATGTAGGACCGCCAATTCCCTGCTCAACCTAGTAATGCTGCCTATCAGTGCCCATTCTTGCCACTCATCAGTGCCCATCACTGCCACTCATCAGTGCCCATCACTTCCACCTAGCAGTGCTCATCACTACCACCTATCAGTGCCCATCACTGCCACCTATCAGTGGCACCTATCAATGACACCTATTAGTGCCACTTCTCAGTGCCCACCAGTGCCACCTATCAATGCCCTTCAGTGCCCCCTATCAGTGCCCACCAGTGCCACCTACCAGTGCCCACCAGTGCCACCTATCAGTGCCCACTATTGCTGCCTTATCTGTGCCCACCAGTGCTGCCTTATCGGTGCCCATCAATGCAGACCATCGGTGTCCATCAGTGCAGCCCATCAGTACAGCCTCATCAGCGTACATCAATAAAGGAAAACAATTACCCGTTTGCAAAATTGTACAACAAAATCTAAAAAAATATATTTTTTTTTTAAAAAAATCTGTATTTTAATTTTTTTTTACAAAAAATAAAAACCGCAGAGGTGATCAAATACCACCAAAAGAAAGCTCTATTTGTGGGGAAAAAAATATAAAAATGTCATTTGGGTACAGTGTTGCATGACCGCGCAATTGTCATTCAAAGTGTGACAGTGCTGAAAGCTGAAAATTGGCCTGGACAGGAGGGGGGTTTTCGTTCCAATTAAGCAAGTGGTTAAACTTCCTGCTAGCACCAGCAATTACATCACTGGTGTCTTGCTGACAGGACCAACAGATCTGTGATTACTCCCTCACATGGTAGGTTTCACTTATTATTTTACCACAGCACCTAGTTTCTTAACTATATTACTATATATCCACTACCATATGTCTGTCTTTTTATCTTCCAACAGACAGGAAGCTATTATTTCAAGATATCTTTACTTTTTGGCCGGCCTTATACTGATAGAAGTGATCACTCCAATCAGTGGGAGTTCCCGCAGTTACATTGGGCTCATCCAGCCCTTGCTCTTTGATGTTGATGTCCTGCTATCTCAGTGTTTGCCAATTGCCACCCCTTTTCCATCGTGAATTAGCAACAGTGCTGGCCAATTCCATCTCTGCCAGCTCCCCCTCTGTATTCAATAGTGATCGGCTCATGCATGTGAGTATAAGTCTCCTATGCCTATTTGTGCACTTGTAATGGGTGTTCAATCCCATGCAAAGGTTGATCTATGATGAAATTGTACTATTATACTAATGTTTAAATATGTTCACTTTATAGAATATGTATGCTTTACATTCAGCCTATGAAGAAGGACTTAGGAGTCTGAAACATGTCAGGCGTCATCGTTGACAGCTACGTGCAATAACCCTTCATACTAGAGGGCATTTATAGATATGCCTGTATTTTTGTACTGTAATTGATTTTAATTTTCTA
The DNA here is from genome assembly GCF_905171775.1 of Rana temporaria. Lineage (NCBI taxonomy): Eukaryota > Metazoa > Chordata > Amphibia > Anura > Ranidae > Rana > Rana temporaria. Next base: position 229,658,805 of record NC_053493.1, read on the forward strand.
CTGTATAGATCAAAATATTCCAAAACAAATAATATTTGTAAATACTCACCTGGTCTGTTCTAAAAATCCTGAGGGGTTATGCTGTGCCTATGAGCACTAGGTTTGTTTACTTGTTCATTGGGATGGCCAGACCAGGCCATACACACACTGTCAATCTTTACTTTCTTGTATAGATCTAAAAAATTGGGTAGTGTCACCCACGGCTCACATAGCTACATCTTGATGGTAATCCTGGCCAGCTGGATGCTGTGGCACTCGAGCAGGAACCACACCTGAGGGTTGGAGCCCAGCTGAAGCCCGGTGGATGGTAGCTGGACTTCAGCGTTGGACGTGATGGCATCACTGGCGTGCTTGCGGTGCGTGTCGGAGCATGCACACTGGGAGATGTACACAGCACATGTTCTTTTGTCAAGCTTTTTCTGAGCTTGACAAAGGAGCACACGCTGTGTGCATCGCCACAGTGCGCATGCTTGGAAGTGTGCTACGAGCATGCCAGTGACACCATCATGTCCAACGCTGCGGTCCATCTCCAACCCCCGAGCATCAGCTACGCTCCAACCCCCCGGTCTGGTTCCTGCTGGAGCGCCACAGCATCCATCTGACAAGGATTCCCATCATGTTATAGCCATGTGAGATGTAGGATTAACACACAGTCTGGACGGATGTCAGCGTCGATCACTAGACCTTATGTGCCTGATTACAGATACCTCTATGTGAGTTTACATTGCACTTTTCCCATTAAATGTTTACAGTCTACATTCAGAGGTGCCTTTGTTTCTCTCTTTTTTTTTTATGCTGGATCTAGATGGGACTCAGGTAAGTATCAGGGGGGCTGAGGGGGGGCTGCACATAGAAGTTTTCATCCTCTTCCCCCTGGACCCTGGACCAGATCAACAGGCGAAGTGCTGCCGGATTTTTCAACATCCTACCTGAATAATGGAGTCCCTGGTGAAGCTGCTCCTGAACAGGGCCAGTGAAGAGGGAGGTGAAGCCTGGCTGCGTCGATGCCTTGAACCTGCCACCGCAAGCGAGGATGAAGAAGAAGCAAGCTGCTCCACATCGCAGAGGAGAAGTGCGGGTCAGTGGGTGGACGAGCCGGCGGAGGAGCGCCATCCGAGGCGCGGAATGGCGACCAGGAGATCCAGCCCAGCTGCTGCAGGGACGGAGGACGCAGCGGTGGAGAAGAACATGGCAGCGGAGGTCGGCGGCGGCCAGTCGGGTGGCCGGGCAGGCGGAAAGAGGGGGACCAGCTCGCGGTCACCAGCAAGCGGCGGACGGCGGGGCGGACCAAAGAAGCCCTCGAATCCGGCAGGAAAAGGGGGACCATCCCCTTTTAAAGTCTCCAGGCCTCTCAGCGCTTGAAGGGGACCAGCAGCCGGCAGTTGGCCAGGCTAACAAGCTGCAGAACTCCATGGACACAGTGTAGAGCGTGTTGCTGGATAGAGCGTCGCAGCAGGGAGCAGGAGGACCCCCAGTGGCCGGTGAGTGTAATCAAGCACAGGCACTGCAGGTTATTATGGATTCCCTTTCTTCCTTGGTAAAATCTCTCTCTCCTCCTGTTAACCCTGTCACTGCTGCTCCCTCTACCACTGCAGTATCTGCTTCTCTTGCTAATGTCTCTGGCTTTTCTAATCCTCTGTCACATCAGCCGGAGACTGTTTCTAATATTAACAATGCAATGGTTGTAATGGAGCAAAGGCTTCCGGAGACTCTTATGAAAGATGTTATGCCATGTGAATTTTCTCCCTTAGGCTACCACCTGAGTAGGCAGGTAAAAGAGAAAATCTGGAAAGGTGATTTCATAGAAATTCTGTCCCTGCTCCCCATGCAAAAGGAGCTGTTTTCTAAAACTGACAGGAGGGAGGAGAAGCAGGAGGAGGATAGATGCAGGCAGGCTCCCAGATCTTTTCACAATTGGTTCCAGGTATTTTTCATTTATGCAGGTGTGATGGCTGAAAAAAACCCAGGTGTTTGCGGTGGGTTGTTCCAGCATTTAGACCACATACTGGAAGCCTATAAAAATTTTGGGGGTTTAGGATGGGTATTTTATGATGAAGCATTTCGTCAAAAAATAGCTATCCACCCTTCTCTCAGGTGGGGCATGAAGGACGTAGGCCTATGACTCAATTTAATGGTGTCCCAAAAACAGCATACCCCTAGGCAGGGTATGGCCGTTCCCCAAACAGCAGCCAATTATAGGAAGGGTTGCTGTTTTTCTTTTAACGAACAGCAATGTCGTTGGGATGCCTCTTGCAAATATAGGCACAAGTGTTCTTTTTGTGCTGGTGCGCATCCGATGGCGAAATGTTTTAAAAAGAATGCTGCCGTATCCACACCTGGACAGAGAGATATTTTTCCCAAAGGCCTGCACTCCAGTGAGGCTGGAAAAAATGCGCCCATGGCTGGAACAGTATCCAGACAGGGAGAAGGCCCATGTTCTCATTGAAGGCTTTTCCCAAGGTTTTCAGATACCTACCTTTAAGGGAGTGGGGTGCGAGATGGTGGGAAACCTGAAATCAGTTTTGGCCTATCCCCAGGTGGCAAAGGGATAAGATTTGGAAAGAAATTAGTAAGGGGCGGGTGGAAGGTCCTTTTGGGGCCCCCCCTTTCAAGAATTTCCGATTGTCACCGCTGGGGGTAGTCCTTAAAATCACCTAATCCATCACTTATCCTTCCCGAAAGGGCAGTCTTTAAATGATGATATAGACGCATCTTTATGTTCAGTTTCTTACGCTACATTTGAGGAGGCAATTGAGAAAATCTGCTAGCTAAGGCAGATATAAAGTCAGCATTCCATCTGTTGCCCATTTCCCCTGGGGCATTTAACTCTTTAGGTTTTCAGTTTGATGACTGTTTCTTTTTTGATAAATGTCTTCCAATGGGCTGTTCACTGTCATGTGCTTATTTTGATTTTTTTTCCACATTTTTGCAGTGGGTAGTTCATTCCAAAGCAGAGGCGCACAGTGTGGTGCACTATTTGGATGACTTCTTGTTTATTGGGCCAGCGGATGATTCACATTGTGCGAATTTGTTGTGTACTTTTCAGTCATTGGCGCAGACTTTTGGCATCCCACTGGCGGAGGAGAAAACATGCGCACCAGTTTCTTCTTTAGAATTCTTAGGGATACATATTGACACAGTGAAGATGAAGTTCAGCCTGCCTGAGGCGAAGATTAAAAAATTGAGTTTTTTGTTGACACGTTTTATGCAGAAGAAAAAGGTATTGTTAAAGGAACTGCAGTCCTTATTAGGCATGTTGGCTTTTGCGTGCAGGATAATGCCTATGAGGCGCATCTTTTCTCGTAGGCTTTCATTGGCCACGTCAGGTTTGAAATCCCCGTTCGCTCACATTCGATTAACGGTTTCTATGAAGGAGGACCTGCGTGTGTGGTTGAGATTTCTGGAATCTTACAATGGGAGATCGGTTTTTCAGAAGGATTTAGTTTTTGCCCCTGATTTTAAGTTATTTACAGATGCAGCAGGTTCCAAGGGTTTTGGAGCCATTTGGGGATCCCATTGGTGTTGTGCAGCTTGGCCAGATTCCTGGTTTCAACTGGGTGCTACTAAAAATATAGTTCTGCTTGAACTTTTTCCGGTTTTAGTGGCAGTAGAATTATGGGGCGAGTCATTTGCAAACCAGCGTATTTTGGTAGAAACGGACAACAAAGGAGTGTTATTTGCTGTAAACTGTCTGTCATCTAGTTCGTTATGGGTGGTAAAAGCCTTACGCCAAATAGTTTTTCTTTGTCTAAAGTATAACATTTGGCTAAAAGCCAAATACACCCCTGGTGTACTTAACACAATCGCTGACTCTCTGTCGCGTTTTCAGATGGACCGCTTTCGGAGTTTGCTGCCAGAGGCAGACGAGGTGGGCACCAGGTGCCCAGACCACTTATGGTCGATAGTATGAGCTTGGCGGCCGAGGTGATCAGGAGTTCCGTGGCGCCCAAGACATGGGCAGGCTATTCGGCCTCCTGGAGGGATTGGACGGTTTTTGCTAATAATTCTGGTTTCACTGGCAGTACGCCGTCGGAAGGCGGGCTACTGGCTTTTGTAGCTTATCTCATGGAGGATGTTTTTTCTTACAGTCATTTAGTAAAATCATTAGCAGGTATTTCATTCTTCTGACGGGCTGAAAGGTCTGCCATCTTGCATGTCATATTTTTCAATCAAGCAGACAATTAAAGGGTATAGAATGAGAACCTTTGTAGCAGATGACAGAAGGCCTATCTCACTTGAAATACTGTCCGCCTTGTGTGCCGGGAATAACATGGTGTGTTTTTCAGATTATGAAGCATTGCTTTTCAAAACCGCTTTTGTTTTAGCATTTTTTGGTGCGTTCCGGATTTCAGAATTAGTACCAGATTCCAAATTTGGTGGCTCGGGCATCTGCTCGGAGCATGTGGTGGTGGAAGGATCTGTGGTGCGCATTTGGCTGCAGCGATCAAAAACAGATCAATGTGGTAGAGGCACTTGGATTACCTTGCAGGCTCAGATCAATGTGGTGGTATGTCCAGTATCCTTGGTGCATCAATTTCTAAAGGTAAGACCGCAAGGTAATGGCCAATTGCTTATACACAATAATTTAGCGCCTTTATCCAGATACCAATTTAATTTTGTTTTCAACAAATGCCTAGGTTTGTTGGGTTTACAAGGTTTAAAATTTTCTTCACATTTCTTCCGGATAGGTGCAGCTTCGGAAGCGGCTAGGAGGGGTATGGAAGAGTCTGCTATTAGGGAAATGAGGAGGTGGAGGTCGGATTCTTTTAAATTGTACATAAGACCTAAATTGTTTGTTTAAATTTCAGATTTACATCGCACTGTTTGGATTCTGGAACATTCGTTCATACACTGGGCTCATAAGAGAGCGGCTCATCGTCCATATATGGTAAATGTATCACTTCAGCCAGAATCCTACAGGTTGCTTTGGAAAGGAATGCGTGGCCTCCAATGGCATCAGTTATATTTTCATTTGTCACGTTTATTGCAGGTTTGGCCACCTTCATCTATCTTGGTGCTGCACTTAGGAGGTAACGATTTAGGGAATCTCAGAACTGTGGATCTTGTAGGTTTTATCAAACGGGATCTTGGTAGATTTCATGCTGTTTCCCCAAATACGGTCATTATATTTTCGGAAATAGTTCCTCGCCTGGCATGGCTCTCCTCTAATATGAGGAGGGTAATGGAACGGATGAGGAAAAGGGTGAATAGGGCCATGGAGAAATACATGCCCATCATTGGTGGGCTATCTTACCGGCATATTGACCTGGAAGGTGGCGTTCCCAGTTTCTACAGATCTGATGGGGTTCACTTTTCGGAAATAGGTTTGGACCTGTTTAATCTTGGTTTGCAATCCAGTATTGAAATGGCCGCGGTGGTGGGGGTGGGCCGGGCTTGAAGCAAGCCCCCCCTGGTGGGGACTATTTGTTGTTTTAATAAAATGATGTTTACTGTCTGCCCGAGTTTTGGATAACTGGGTAGGATGCTGGTGTTTTTGAAATTGAAAGATGAGTTTAATAAATAAAGTGTTTTTTTGTTATGATGTTTAAAACCAATAAAGGTACCGCGGCCATTATATTTGCCAAAAGATTTAATTGGTGTATGTTTCTGTTATTTTACCAGTTATAATAGGTTATTAAGATGGGTGCTGGTGTGTGTGTGTGGCCTACAGTCTCATGTAAAAGGAGGGCACTAATTGGGGCCCTCCTGCTTGAGAGTGTGGCCAGCACACACCTGTAGTTATTAAGCGATAGCTAGGCTGCTTAATTATGTACAGTTTACCTTACAGGTGTTTCTGACCCAATAAGAACCCCGAGGAAGGTACTGGAAGCCCTCAGGTAGGCCTATAAAAGAACAAGCTGCTGTGGGGCTCATCCTCTTCCCCCTGGACCAGATCAACAGGCAAAGTGCTCCCTTCCCCCCTCCCAGTCGCATGTACCTCTTATGTGGTATGGGTCACCCCGGTATCCGGGGGGGAATAATTGTTGATTCCCTAAAAAAATTATGTTTACTGTCTGCCCGAGTTTTGGATAACTGGGTAGGATGCTGGTGTTTTTGAAATTGAAAGATGAGTTTAATAAATAAAGTGTTTTTTTGTTATGATGTTTAAAACCAATAAAGGTACCGCGGCCATTATATTTGCCAAAATATTTAATTGGTGTATGTTTCTGTTATTTTACCAGTTATAATAGGTTATTAAGATGGGTGCTGGTGTGTGTGTGGCCTACAGTCTCAAAAAAAACTATTGCATTTACAACTACTTTAAAGCCAACAATACTAATGATAAAAAAGCATTTACTATATGCAACAATATGTAAAAAATACACATCAAGGTACATCTCATTGTAAACTATGACAGCACTACATTAATTTCAGAAAAAAATCATACCCGAAAAATTACAGATGACCGTGACTTTGTTTAAGTCAACTGACCATTTATGGATGGGCAAAGCATAAATAAGAATAGAGGCAAGTAGTTCATGAATTTGTATACAACAAAAATGTGAGAACAGAAGAGGTAATATGCTATAAATAAATACAAAATTCAGGCTTTATACATCATCCTTGTCAGGAACTGCCAACTTCCTCTTACCTCCTGCAGGCAGCAAGAGGCTTTCAACATTCACAGGACAGCTGTATTGCCAGTTGCTTTCTGATCTGGCCAAATATGTTTTCTAATGCATTAACTCTAATTATCTGATAACAACTATGGGCATCACAGTATAGGAACACTGATCATCAGCAAGTGTCAGACAGGTTTTATTTAGTTGTAATCAGTGCCTGAAGAATATGTTTTATCAGAATTTTGTGCACTATAATGATGTTTTCTGATCCCTGTTAATATTTTAGACTTTGTCTGGCCTGTCTTCTGAATTCTGACATTGTTCTGGTTGCAACGTGTTTTACCATGCAGATTGAAAGCTGCCTATCCTGGCCTTTCTTGCAATTTTGCCTGATCTCTGCAAATGCTGACACCCCCTGTGTATGGGCTATGTCAGGGGTTCCCAACCTTTTGAAGTGCGAGGGCCACTTAAGCGACTTGTTAACAATCAGCGTAGGGGGTGGATGGCAGGTCCATGTCCGCTCTGCATATGCAGAGCGGACACGGACACAGCCAGATCGGATTGGAGATAGGACAAGTTGGTTTACATCTGCCACTCCATAGAGGTGAATATAGGGTCCATTTGGATCGGACTGTGTGTGTGAAAGGGGCTCATGGCTGCTTTCACACTGATGCGCTGTGGTTTACCCGCACCGCGGGTGCAACGCAGTGTACCTTTGTTTGTTCTGCACTTTGCAATAGACTTCTATTATATTCTGCAGGTTTGGTGCACTTTCAGAAAGCTCACCAAACTTGCAGGTAATAACAGAAGTCTATGGCTCAGTGCAGGTAATCCGCAGGTGCCCTGTTCTGCATCTGCGGATTCGTTTGAAAGCAGTCCATTAACCACTGCAGATCAGCTATATATATATATATATATATATATATATATATATATATATATATATATATATATATATATATATATATATGTAGCACTACCCCCGAAGGAGCTGCTGGTTTGTTTTGGGTGGCATGTTACCTCTAATTCTAGGGTACTGGAAGAGAGCTGAAAAGAACTTTAATGTCCACACTTTAGGTTCCTTTTTCTTTGCTTTATTACCCAGCGGGGTACAATAATAAAGTAGTAGTTGAAGAGGTGCAAAGGGTAACAAGTAGTAGGATCAGGTGTATAACTTTGTTCAGAAACACTCCTGCTTCCAGCAAGGTAACTTTCGTCGCCACTCTAGCCAGAGTGCACCTGAATAGGCCTCTCTCACCAGCCTAGCAGCCAGGGTGTCACACGGAAACTTTAGCAAAGTCTCTGCCACAGACCTTCCCAAAGATGGAAATATATTCGGTCCAGAATCCTTCTTAACACAGGATTAAGCGCCCGGATCTCTCTTGAATAAACGTTGTAAATTCAGAACTGACAGACGACCATCACTCAGCCTCTCAGTAATAGTGCATCCTTCAATGAAGTTCAAGGCCTCTCCCGAGATACCAGCCTCATGCTCGGTGCTCTCCCAGACAGGTTCTTCATCGAGCGGCTTCCCCCCTCAGGACAGACAGCACAGGACCACTCTGCGAATGTAGACCCAGTCTGACCACCGGGCCTACATAGTAAAGCATAACCCCGGACCAACGTGGTCCTGGAGCCAGGAACACTTAAGCACGCACCCCCAGCCATGAGGGCTACACACAGGGGGTGGTGGGACGACAGCCAGGATCAGCCACACGCCGACGTTGACCCAGAACTAATGACGTCTGTCCCTTAGGTACTCTCCCTCAGCATGCACAGCGAGGCGATCAACCCCCACTGATTGGTTGCTGAGGAAAAACACCCAATACACCCTGACTTGACTGCTGCCATCCTTGGCCTGGGGTGGTACCAACACCCCAGACAGCAATAGTGGTCACTCACAGTACAGCCATGGCTGGAACAGAGGCCCAAATTTTGTAAAACAATACGGTCATAGGTAGTTAAATCTATGACTACCCTCTAAATTTAAGGCAGCACCAGCTCTGAAAGTAGCAGGGTGCTACACTGGTTGGGCACCCCTGGACTATGTTGTTGTTTACCAACATAATCATTTAGTATTTTTTAACAGTGGGGTTGATTGGCTCAACCTGGAGAGTGCAAAATCTGGTGCAGCTCTGTATAGAAACAAATCAGCTTCCAGGTTTTGTCAAAGCTTAATTGAACAAGCTAATGTTAGAAGCTGATTGGCTACCATGCACAAGTGCACCAGATTTTGCACTCCCTATTTTCAGTAAATCAACCCCAATAATCAAATCTTAGGAGTCTGACCTGGGAGCATCGAATCAGATTAAGCTTACAGTTCATGCCTTTGGAACATCTCTGATGCCGCGTACACACGATCATTTTTCGGCTTGTAAAAAACGATCGTTTAAAAAAAATGCTCTAGCAAAGCGCGGTGACGTACAACACGTACAACGGCACTATAAAGGGGAAGTTCCATGCGGATGACGCCACCCTTGGGGCTGCTTTAGCTGATTTCTTGTTAGTAAAAGACGATTCACGCTATTCTGTCTGTTACAGCGTGATGAATGTGCTTACTCCATTACGAATGGTAGTTTTACCAGAACGAGCGCTCCCGTCTCATAACTAGCTTCTGAGTATGCGCAGGTTTTTCACGTCGTTTTAGCCCACACACGATCATTTTTTACAACCCGAAAAACGACATTGTTTAAAACGTTGTTAAAAAATGCAGCATGTTCGAATTTTTTTTTTGTCGTTTTTCAGAAGCCAAAAAATGACGTGAAGCCCACACACGATCATTTTAAATGACATTTTTAAAAAACTTAATTTTTTACAAGCCGAAAAATGATCGTGTGTATGCGGCATGAGATTCTATCAAAAGTGAATGGTGGTGTTTTGTTAGCTGATATATGTGTGATTAGTAAATTTATTTATCGGCGTATACCACACACTTTTTTCCCTTTAAAACCAGGGAAAAATCGTGGGTGCGCGATATACGCCAATACCCCGCCGATCCCCGCTTCTCTGAGCCGAGTGTACTGCGCACTCGGCTAGGCTCAGCCACGCTCGGCTCCGCCCGCAGTCATGCGAGAGGAGCCGAGAGAAGCCGAGTGCGCAGGAAATCCGGCTCTGCACAGCGCACCAAAGTCAAACACACGACGCTGCAACCCCTCGACAGACCCCGCCGCAGACGGACACCCACAAGGCTCGACGGACCCTGCGCAAGGCCGCAGACGGACACCGGACAAGGCCGCCGATGGACGCTGTGCAAGACAGCAGAGGGACCCCGCGCAAGGCTGGACGGACCCCGCACAAGGCCGCAGACGGACGCCGGGCAAGACATCCAAAATTTAAGTTTTTCCCTAAACTTCCCGCCTCAGCTTGGGGTGTGTGCTATACGCCGGCGCGCGATATATGCCGATAAATACGGTATATGTTTTTTTGCTTTGTTGATTTCTCTTCAGTTTTAACACCTTGCTCATGCTTTATTGGTTTTAGCATAGTATGTAATTTTTTACATACTACTTACATAACATTTTATGTAATGGATGCTCATTCCTCTGTCTGGGTAGGTTAAATTCAATCTTTCTCAGCCTAGGCAATTCAGATTTTGCATAACAGATAAATGCATAGTCGAATATTCTGTTGTTTCAGGGAAAACATAGGCAGATGATTATACAGACTTGCATATAGCTCTGTGTTTTTTCAGCATGTGCTCAGTTTAATTGCACATATCTCTGACAGGTTTACATTGGGTTTAGCTGAAAAAGTTAGGGGAAAAACTGGTTTGTTCATGAACATAATTGGTAGGCATGATTTTATTTCAGAACAAAACAGCTTTATCTTTAAGCAGCTAGATTTTTCCTCTGGATTTTTTAAATATCAAATGATGCTTATGTGTGAGTCAGCACATAGCAAGATACACGTGTCTTGGTTTTATTTATTTGGTTTCTGCCTTTAGTAGTATGACTTCAGTGTGTATACTGACCACAGATAATGTGTGTTCAATGTTTTTAAATTGTTGCAGATAATAGAAATCTTTAATTTGACTAGTGCTTCTTCATAGTAACATTGACAGGCAGGGCTTTTGTGTGCCAGAACACTCTAATACTGGTCTTATACTGCACATTTCCTACAAACATCAGAAGCACTGGGCAAATGTGGCACATGCCCCACATCTCCTGTGGGGTGCCCCAGGCCTTGGGCAATTTTTCATTTTACAGTTTGAATGCTGTGCTACCATCACCAACCACACTGCAGCACCAGCTTTGTCTGCTATTAGACCTCGGGCACAGTGGCAATTTACTTTGACCATATGATCTTGCCAAATGGAGGCATTTCCCTCACAATGCAATGCCGCTGAATTGGACTGTATTGGGACTTTTTTTATATGTTGTGGGAGAGAACTCTGTACTGGGGAGATTGAGAGAGTTAATTTTTGGTTATAGACTGTCCTGTGTGTTACCTACTCCTGCCCTGTGTGTGATGCACACTCCTGAACTTTCTGCCCTGTGTGATTCTCACCCCTGATTCCCATCCCCTACTGGGGATCTTCAAATATTGGATAAAATAACTGGCCAATTATATAAACTCAAGCTGCAAGCAAATAAGTTACATAGTTACATAGTTACATAGTTAGTCAGGTTGAAAAAAGACACAAGTCCATCCAGTTCAACCACAAAAAATAAAAAAAACAAAATAAAAAACACACTAAAATCCTATACACCCAACTCCATACCCACAGTTGATCCAGAGGAAGGCAAAAAACCCCAGCAGAGCATGATCCAATTTGCTACAGCAGGGGAAAAAATTCCTTCCTGATCCCCCGAGAGGCAATCGGATTTACCCTGGATCAACTTTACCTACAAATCTTAGTACTCAGTTATATTCTGTACATTTAGGAAAGAATCCAGGCCTTTCTTAAAGCAATCTACTGAGCTGGCCAGAACCACCTCTGGAGGGAGTCTGTTCCACATTTTCACAGCTCTTACTGTGAAAAAACCTTTCCGTATTTGGAGGTGAAATCTCTTTTCCTCTAGACGTAAAGAGTGCCCCCTTGTCCTCAGTGTTGACCGTAAAGTGAATAACTCAACACCAAGTTCACTGTATGGACCTCTTATATATTTGTACATGTTGATCATATCCCCCCTTATTCTCCTCTTCTCAAGAGTGAATAAATTCAGTTCCTCTAATCTTTCCTCATAGCTGAGCTCCTCCATGCCTCTTATCAGTTTGGTTGCCCTTCTCTGCACTTTCTCCAGTTCTCCGATGTCCTTTTTGAGAACTGGTGCCCAAAACTGAACTGCATATTCCAGATGAGGTCTTACTAATGATTTGTACAGGGGCAAAATTATATCTCTGTCTCTGGAGTCCATACCTCTCTTAATACAAGAAAGGACTTTGCTTGCTTTGGAAACCGCAGCTTGGCATTGCATGCCATTATTGAGCTTATGATCAACTAAAACCCCCAGATCCTTCTCCACTACAGATCCCCCCAGTTGTACTCCCCCTAGTATGTATGATGCATGAATATACTTAGCCCCCAAGTGCATAACTTTACATTTATCTACATTAAACCTCATCTGCCACTTAGTCGCCCAATTAGACAGAGCATTGAGGTCGGCTTGTAAATTGGAGACATCCTGCAAGGACGTTATTCCACTGCATAGCTTGGTGTCATCTGCAAAGACAGAAATGTTACTTTTGATCTCAGACCCAATATCATTTATAAATATATTGAAAAGTAAGGGTCCCAGCACTGAACCTTGGGGTACACCACTGATAACCTTGGACCATTCCAATGAAAATGAATTCACCCCAAAATTGATATATATGTGTGAGCTGCGCTACAAATTCACAGAGCTCTCACTGTCTTTCACAGATCATAGATCAATCCAGCAGTCATCAATGGCTCAGGTGGTGCAAGGTTAATCAGTGCTCTAAAGAGACAAAAACGGGCATAGTGTTCACTGTGGTATCTTTATTAACCACTTCAATGCAGGGCATTTTTACCCTCTTCCTGCCCAGGCCAATTTTCAGTTTTTAGCGCTGTCGGACTTTAGATGACAATTGCATGGCCATGCTACACTGTATCCAGTGCCTAGTACTCTTGTGCTATAAACAAAAGAAGAGTTTTTTACTTTTTGCTATAATAAGTATCCAAATTTTAAAAAAAATATATACTGGTATTTTTTTTACCTTATTTTAGGGCTATATGTATTCTATTTATTCGTTTGCGCAAAAGTTAGTGTCTACAAAATTGGGCATAGATTTATGTCATTTTTATTATTATTATTTTTTTACTAGTAATTGTGGTGATCTGCGATTTTTATCGTGACATATCGGCGGACATATCAGGCACCTTTGACAATATTTTGGGACCATTCACATTTATACAGCGATCAGTGCTATAAAAATGCACTGATTACAGTGTAAATGTCACTGGCAGGGAAGGGGTTAACACTAGGGGGCGATATAGGGGTTAAATGTGTTACCTAGAAAGTTATGCCTCGTACATACAACCATTTTTCTCGGCAGGAAAAAAAAAAATTCCCAACGTGATTCCTCTCCAGCCTGACTTGCATACATGCGTTCATGCAAAAAAACGTCCGACCAAAGCGCGGTGACGTACAGCACGTACAACGGGACTATAAAGGGGAAGTTCCTTTCAAATGGCGCCGCCCTTTGGGCTGCTTTTGGGCTGCATACTTGATTCTGAACATGGACGTTTTTTTCCTCTCGGAAAAGCATACACATGACCGTTTTTCGTGACGAGAAAAAGACTGATGGGAAACACGATGAGAAAAAAGAGAACTGGTTTCAATTTTTGCGGGCAGTTTTTTCCATCTAGAAACTGCTAGGGAGCATACACACTACCGGTTTTCGCGACCAATATAAAAAATGGCAGTTTTTTCGCCGTGAAAACCGGTTGTGTGTACAAGGCATAATTCTAACTGTAGGGGGAAGCGACTCACAAGGGAAGGAGACCGATTAGTGTTCCTCTGTTCTGAGAACACACCATCGGTCTCCTCTCCCCTAACAGGACGTTTACACACAAAGATCCACGTCCCTGCTCTTTTACTGGCAATCGTGGCTGCCGGGCACGCGCATTAGCTCCTGAGTGACACGGTGGATGCGCCCCTTGATGGTAGGGAAGCCCAGGATGTCATATGACACCCGCCCAGGATGGAAGATCTCTCCTGCGGACATCATATGACTATGGGCAGGATGGAAGTGGTTAAAGACAGAAAAAATGCTCTCAAATGGTAAAATGCTGCTGCTGCTATGATGTATGGCTGTGTTTCTCCCAGTGCTCATACAGTTAAGCCAGCCTGCAAGTAACTCTCTCTCCAGGATCCATCTCCTAGGGTGTGGCTCATGGCATTTATGAAGAAAGAGTTACGGATCTTTATGGCACCAGCAGCTATCCTGCTTGATGTTATATATCGCCATGATACAGGCACCCATATAGCGCAGGTGTGGGCCAGCAGGTTAACTATTGTCAGATTCAGGATTGCGCCCTCTTAGCTTCTGGGCAACAGTAACGCCTGTACTGCAGGGAGAGCGTACCTCAATCTGATTGATTGATGAAGTTGATCAAGCAACACATCACCCCACACTATGGAATTTTTACAATATTATAGCTATATAAGTATATGCTAAGTGAATCAGCTTAAAGGGTCACTAAAGGAAAACTACTGTTTACAGGGTATAGAGACATAATAGTTAACTGATTCCTTTTAAAAATGATTAAAAATAGATAAAAAAAACAATCATATAATGTGCCTGCAGTTTAGTTTTGTGTTTGCTGTTGTTTCCTGGTTCTCTGATGTACAGAGCCAGAGAGCCAATAGAGGGCAGTGATGCTTTGTAAAACGAAACTGGATTGGTGCTGAGGGGTTTAGGCACACAGTAATCACACCTCCTTGATTAGTCACCACAGAGAGAAATCTCCCAGTACTGTGGTGATCATGAAACAGACAACCAGGAAGTGTCCAGAACAGAGAGGAATTACAGCAACATTAAAGCAAAAACTAACAATGAGGACATGAAACCAGGACCGCAGTAAGGTAAAGGAAGCTATTTAGCTAAAAGAAAATTCCTTTAGTGACCCTTTAAGTTCCTAATATACCATATATTTGATATTTTAAAAGTCACTGCACTCTGAATTTATCATGTCTTATGAATGTGTCTTACATGGCTCCAAAATGATGTAACTCTTTGCTGTGATGTGATAAACTTTCTAGATGCTATTTGAAGATCCATGGCTTGCTGGCAATATAGGCTTATTTCCTGTTTTGATACCGATTTCCAGCTGGCTTTTGTTTTAGCTCCCATCTGTCATAATCTATTTCCAGGAATGTATGTGATGGGAAAATGTTACTGGACTGTTGAATATGCATTCCTGGATCCTGCATCCTGTGCAATATGCATGCTTGAGTCTTTCATCTTGTGAACACACTCCTGAACCCCTCTCTCTTTGTATAATGCACTCCTGAGCCCTGCCCTTCACTGGGTAACCCAGATTCCTGAGCACTGTGTAACACACTCCTGACTCGCATGCTCTGTATGGTGTGCACTCCTGAGCCCTGTGTGTTGGACACCCCTAAGGCATGTACCCAATGTATTATACGATCCTGAACCTGGCACCCTGTGTGTAGCACACTGCTGAGCGCTGCACTCTGAGTGATACACACTCCTGAACACTGCACTATTTACAATGGGCTATATATAATTTACTGCATTCTTTATGCTATATTTTACATTACATACTTCTGACCAAAATTTTGGCTTGTTGCTAAATAAAATGGTGCGAATGGTAAGGACCAAGCAAGAGTTTGGCCCAAACATTGCCTGTTCACCTGTTCAGCCAACACCCGAATTTGCAGGGAGTTTGACAAACCCCCTGCAATGCACTGCACACTTCACAGTGCATTCTAAGCCCTGATTGGGCAAAGCTTTGCCCAATCAGGGTGCAGTGAATAGCTGGTTGTTAAGGAGTATCTATAACAACCGATGAGTCATCAACTGTCAATGGGCTTCCCCGCTGACAGCTGAATGAAAAAAAAAAAACATTGGCGGCAAAAAAAAAACATTGTTTTACACCTAATGGACTGTGTTTTTATTGAGATGTCATATTTTCTCAACATTGGGACTTTCTATTAATTCTTAGCACTTTGTGATTTATGGAATTTTAAGGGGAACCCCACCCCATTTTTTTTTAAATGGCTTGGGGTCCCCCCAAAAATCCATAGTAGACCCTTATCTCTACAGGTCAGGAAAGGGGAGGACGAGCGAGTGACTCCCCCTCCTGAAACATATCAGGCCACATGCCCCTAAGATGCAGGGGGTGGGTGAGTATTAAAGAGACAAACTGAATACCTTCCATTGCATAGTATATGTGTCACTCTTACCACTAATGTTAGTGTTCAGAGACTATAGCTGGCTACTATGTTCTTCAACTATAGCAGCCCCCTTTCCCATAAGGCAAGCAGGTCTAATGCCCTGTACACACAATCGGTTCATCCGATGAAAATGGTCTGATGGATTTTTTCATCAGATATCCATTGAAGCTGACTTTCATCAGTCTTGCCTACACACCATCAGTTAAAAAAATGATTGTGTCAGAACCCGGTGACGTAAAACACAACAACGTGCTGAGAAAAATTAAGTTCAATGCTTCCGAGCATGCGTCAACTTGATTCTGAGCATGTGTTGATTTTTAACCGATGGATTTCCCCACAGACGATCGTTTTTTTCTTTTTTTTTTAACCATCAGATAATTTTAAAACAGGTTCTGAGTTTTTTCACCGATGGGGAAAAAAACTGATGGGGCCCACACACGATCGGTTTGTCTGATGAAAACGGTCCATCAGATCATTTTCATCAGACGAACCGATCGTGTGTACGCGGCATAAGGGTACATGGTTCTCCCTAGGACCTATACACAATGCTATAGTGTCAGGCCACCATGCCAGGGCAGACATGAACTGAGCAAAGCAAACAGGTACTTGCGGTTGGCAGACAGCCAGAGTGGTTTAATGACAGTGTGGGTACAAGGCAGTCTGAGTTCAGAGGATAGTCATTATCTGATTCAAAGTCATACATGGGTAAATCCAATCTAGCAGAGCAGGGCAAACAAACAGGCAGCTGGATCACCTGATGACAAACTCTAACACACTCTATCACAAGCATGAGACTGCACTCTTAGCTAGCTAAAATCAGGTTGGGTCTCCACCCAGAGTTTGGCCACAATCAATCACCCTGCAGGTGGAAAGACAGACAAAGAATGCACACGCTCCTTACAAAACGTACAGAGTTCCATAGGTTCCCATCTGAGCACCATGGAGGGGAATGGAAAACAGAGGGAGAAAAAAGTAAAACCAAAACAAGGAAGACCTGAAAAGAACAGATTAAAAAAAAAAATTATCCACACAACAGTGGACAAGACACAAACCCAAAACTACTTCCTTCCACTGATTAGGAAGGGTAAACCTATTGGGAGTAGAAGGGACAAAACACATAGAGTGGAGAGAATAATGCTGCTCACCCCGGTATATACAACAGAGAAAGTTTCCCGAATGGGGTTTTTAGGCAGCTCAATTAGACAAGTAGGATGCAATTTAAGTGAAAAAAGTATGTATTCACATTTATCAAAAGGGGGAAAAGGGAATAAATAGGATATGAGTTGCGGCAATACAAAAGACATAAACGATTCATACAATATTATGTAGTACACAACAAATCATTTATACAGCTGAATACAATTATTGCATGTATAAACAATATCCTAACACGTTTCGACCATAATGGTCTTCTTCAGAGGTTTAATTGGTTGAGACTGAAAGAAAATGTAAAAAAGGTTACATAAAGTGTTTCACATATTTTAGTCCAATCACCTACCCCGCCCACAGCTCCATTTGTATAGAGACATCTTCCATTTGGAAGGAGGGGTGGGGGGTGGAGGACAGAAAACGTAATACTATATCAACAAGGCAAGAAAGATTAATTAAAATCGATCATTACCGATAATGAAGTAAGAAAGTAGTCTCGATGAGGCTTTGCTGTCACAGAACAGGGGGGTCCAGCCGTTCTCCCACGGATCGCTCCAAATCTCAGGGCTCCCACATGAGCGTCCACGCTAAATTGTGTGGTAACCTATTGGGAGTTAGTGTTCATCCAGGGCCAGAGGGTCCACAACCGGCTGACAGAACCTGAAACATGTATCACCAGAAAAACCCATCCTTGTACGGGGAAATAAATGCAACTGTGTATGATTTGTGTACACAAAAGCGATGTGCTAACTTTAATAACACATGGGAGAAAGGGTAAAATCCCATATGCCATATAGAACATATTATTAGACCTAAAACACAGAAACGTACTGCTTCAGGTGAAAGAATGTCCCTGGCAGTACGGAAAGACCCCCACAAAAGAGCACTGAGAGCAATGCCAGACCACCAAGTACTCATTAGGCAAAAGTAAAGTATTATTTGCTTAATGGAAACACAAACTTCAAAAAAATTCAATACCCAGCTGCCACTCCAAAAAGCTTTCTCCCAAATTACACTTGTGTACTAATATAATATAACTATTGGTGCTAATATTACTAAAATAAACATTGCAATAATCTAAAAACTCACAGCACTGACTCACCACTGTCTGTACTCTTATAAACATAAAAAAAAATGAAAAATATTTAGTGTAGTATATGTATAACCCACAAAAGTATGCATATAATGCTTAGCTAAAACAGTTTATTATATCCACACACTATGTGAATCCACGTGCCACACTGAACACTTGAATCTTGCTCTTGTGATTTACATTTCACCACGTGCCTTTTAAAACATTGCACACTCACCTGAAAACCTCTTATTTTGGATACACTGCCACTCTCATCTACCTGGAACAAGTTTGTGAAAACAATATTTTCATATATATTATTAGGTTTATAAGAGTACAGACAGTGGTGAGTGCAGGACATTTTTAGATTGTTTGCACATTTATTTTGGTAATATTCGCAGAGCTCCCATAATTGTATTATAAAAATGCAACAAGCCAGGCAATAGGTATGACCAGAGACATGAAGAGAGCCATCAGCTAGAGAAGTTTAGAATTTGAGATGCAAGACATCCTTGGTCTGTCCCCCAGACACCGATTCAACAGCAGATAGCCACGGTTCAGTGTGCAAAGGCAGGAGATGTGACAGGAGGGCATCCATGTTCCAATAGGGAACATGCGCCTATAAAATATAATGCAATCATTAAAGGCTAGATCCAGAGATCAGAAAACATAGCATCTGCACAATATCCATTCCCATGGTAGCTGATTCTTGGCCTATGGTGATGTACAAAACCTTCAACATACGTTTGAAATATATGAATGCAGTAAGGTGAGCAATGCAGCATAAAGATGGGGCAAGCTTACAGAACACTGTTATTTAAATTGTTTATGGCAGTCCCATGCTTGAAAGGTCATAAATCTAAGACAGACAATTCAGCCAGCATTGATATACACTTGATATAGAGATTTATGCAAACACAAAATTGTTACATGTGTAAAAAAAGGGAATAACACAATTGAAATTAAGTATCTACACATCCAGTAGATTATATTAGACATGGTAGCCTATGACACACAGTGGGTCATTGACAGAATGTTCACAATAACATTTTTGAATGCAATATCATTGTATAAAAAAAGTAAAAATTGTTGTGTAATCTAATAGCAGGACCACATTAAACTGGGAATATTCTTAATGCCTCGTACACACGACCGTTTTTCGGGTTGTAAAAAGTTACGTTTTTTTTTTAATGTCGTTAAAAATGATCATGTGTGGGCTCCAGAGCATTTTTCACAATGTACAAAATGGCTATTAAAAATTTAGAACATGCTCTAATTTTTCACTATGTTTTTAACGTAGTCGTTTTTAACGTTGTAAAAAATGGTTGTGTGTGATCTTTAACGACGTGAAAAAAACGTGCATGCTCAGGAGCAAGTTATGAGTAAAATCAGCAAAAGCAGTCCAAATGGTGGCGCCATCCGAATGGAACTTCCCCTTTATAGTGCCATCGTACATGTTGTACGTCACCGCGCTTTGCTAGAGCATTTTTTTCACGATCGTGTGTAGGCAAGGTCATTTTAACGATCAGGTGTGTACATGGCATTAGACATTTTTCATTAAGGATGAGCAAATCTGCTCAGGATGGATTCACAGAGGGTTTCACGAATCCTGTTTAAAAACTCAGAGCCAGATCCTAATAAAATCTATGTTAGTAAATTCTGGCTATTTGTATGGATAATAGGCAAATTACTGTCAAATATGGATGAGCAGTGGGAATTGGGGAATGCCATATGAGACGTGTACCAATGTAAGAAAAATAAAATAAAAATCTCATGCAGGGAGGGGAAGGGGTTAAAGTAACTTTGAAGGCAACACTAAAAATACACAAATCCTTCTAATAGCATTCTTAGATGTTTTAAAGCTTAACATGATGCCATGAAACATGAGCCTTGTTGATAAAAACTCAAAATATAGGTCCCATCAACATAAAATAAAAAACAATATACTTCCAAAAAAACAAAAAAAAATACCTCTGAAACGAAAACCTATTTTAAAGGGAATCCTTGCAGAAAAGAAAATGCCATGGACGGGACAACAGATAACTGCTGATCTGATTTAAAAAACAAACAAACAATAATATATATTTTTTTTGTCAAAGGGTCGATTGGCAATCAGAATTAAAGTATCGTTTTCTAACTAACGGACATACAGCACTGCTTCACTGCTTCCAGCTGGCTCGACATACGATCCTATATTCCTTCTCTACCATAAGGTAATGGTCACTTCAATGATCAGGTACTTATAGCAGAATTGCTAAGCAGATTCTGCTGAACAATCCTATAGTTCTGATTAGTGAATTACTATCTGCTAATCAGAGTTAGTCAACTAAAATGTGCCCCCCCTCCCACTGCTACTGTGTGCCTGTCTCTTACTACTATCTGTCCCTCCACCCAACTTTTTGCCCTGGTCATTAAAATGCCTCCCCCTTCTTTTCCTACTAAATCCCCTCCCCAGCATATCTTTCACCTCCAACACGAGCCACCCCCCCCCCCCCAGCACTATGCAATGGCTATATGCAATTGTCGGCTTCCCCCCGCTGTCTCTCCCACTGACAATTGCATCTATTCCAGCCACAGTTCTAAGAAAAAAAAATGTAAAGAGCAACCCCCCCACTGTGACCCCTCTCCTTGTAGTGCCCCCCTCCTCACCAATCCCCAGCACCCAATATGCGCAGCAGGGGATTATAGTTACCAAAACCGCCTCCATTGCTGATGAGCGCTTTTTCCAAGCAACATAAGGATTTAATTTTAAAGGCTTGTGCTTATCTAGGCTCTGGTGAGTTTAATCCCTTGGGGAGGCGTGCCTCACACAGTGAAGATTTTGTGTTTAGTGGATGCTGACCAATCTCTAGGATCACCCACTGTGTTTACAGAGCAATTTATACTGTCATCATATACAAATTATCTATTTGGGTTATTGAGTTGGTCCGAAGCAGAAATTGATTAACAGTAGTGCTGTTTTAACATGGGACTGATGCAGTACTCTATCTGAACTCTCTTGTGTTAACCTTTTATAAACTGGCTTATGTCCATTTATACCTGCCTACATCCAATCCAACCTGCTAAAAAAAGGTGCATAGGGATCCCCATCCATGTAGAGGATCGGATGGCAGTCAGGAGTAAAAAGGCCCAACTGTGTCTGTTCTGCATAACTGGAGGGGACACCAACCAGCCATCCGCCTTCTCAGTGGGGATCGGCAGACAGATTCCCCACTGGGATCATGTGCCTTTGCCTGGTCAACATATCTGGATACTCTCTGCTGTGTTTTCCTGTTAAAGACTTTTACCTGGCTGACTTCCCTTCTGATTCCTGAGCCTGTTAACTGCCTCTACTACACTGATTGCTGGATTCCTGTTTCACTGGCTTGTTCACACTACCCGCTCTGGTTACCGAACCCTGGCTATGTTTTGACTAAGTTTGTTCTGTTTGTACCATTTTACCATTTTATGAAAAAGTGTGATTTTTTACTGAACTTTTGTCCCAGTCTGAGTCATGGTTCCTGACTTTGGTCTATTGATGTAATGCGTAGACTTTTACAATTAAAGCATTCATACTTCTGAAGATTGGAGTGCGGTCACCTCTTTTGCACATGCTTGGACAGTCTTTCAGTTCACGGACAGCACCAGATCTTCAATACAGCTATCGTATCATCTGGAGCGGTGTTGCAGCCTCTATTTGTTTTATTGTTTTGAGAAACATTTGCGCAAATATCGTGAGGCCCGAAAACTCAGTAGCATCTTCTTTTTATTCTGCTGGTCATGTGCTTTCAGAAAATATATGGTTTGGGGTGGTCATTTAAAAACTGTGAATAATGAAACACTCCAGATTTGTTGAAAAATTAGATTTTCACCATTTTGCATAAAGGTGCAAATTAAAATCTACAAATATTTGTTATTACCTGAATACAGGTTAAACTTTTATATTTAGTAGGACTTTAGCAGGGATTTTGTAAAATGTGCTGTGTTTATATCTGCTAATAATGATTTTAGAGTATTGATTTTATAAACATTTGCGCAAATATCATGTGGTGATAACAATCAGTAGCACCTTCCTTTTATTTCCTGGTCATGTGCTTTCAGAAAATATATGATTTGTGGGATCTTTTACAATCCCTGAAAGCTGTAAATTAATAATTAAAACCTCCAGATTTTTGGAGAAATTTGGATATTTACATTTTGTTAAATTTTCACCATTTCGCAAAAAGGTGCAATTTAAAATGTGTTATTATTTATTAACTCAATACAGGTTAAGATTTTAGATTTAGAAGGAAGTTTGTCAAATTTGCTGTGTTGCTAATTATGACTTTATCAAATATCAAATATGTTTTTGATAAACTTTTGTGCAAATAAGGCCCTCAAAATCAGTAGAAAATTATTTTTATTCTACTGGTCATGTGCTTTGAGAAAATATATGGTTTGAGAGATTTTGCAGAAACTCTGAAAGCTGAAAGGGAAAAATAATAAACCGAGAAAAATTGCAAAACTGGTCCGGCCCGCTGAGTTTAACCGTCGCCGTATAGACAAATGACGTCAGGATGCGCTCTTGTTCTGGGCCACTTAAATGATGTCGTCCAGTCTTGGCGATTGCGGGCCCGCTGTGTCCAATCACAGCTGATCACATGACATGTGTAAGGAGAGAAGAGCCAATCACTGGCATCTCCTCACAGGGGAGATCTGTACAGGTAATCAGGGCACTGATCATCAGTGCCCTGATTACAGTGCAGCCCCAACAGTGCCCATCAGTGATGCCAATCACTGCTGCCTTTCAGTGCCCACCAGTGCCTGCCCATTAGTAATGCCCATCAGTGCTGCCTATCATTGCCCATCAGTGCCACCTATTATTGCCCATCAGTGCCACCTATCAGTGTCCATCAGTACCGCCTATCAGTGCTTATCAGTTTTGCATATCAGTGCCTCCTCATCAGTTCCGGCTTATCGGTGACCATCAGTGCAGCCTATCAGTGCCCATAAGTGCAGCCGGGTCAGCGCACATCAGTGAAGGAGAAAAATTACTTATTTACAAAGACATTTTTTTTTACAAAATTTTCTGTCTTTTTTTTTTTTTTTATAAAAAACCCAGCAGTGATTAAATACCATCAAAAGAAAGCTATATTTGTCGGAAAAAAATGATGACAAATTAATTTGGGTACAGTATTGCATGACTGTGCAATTGTGTTGCCCTATCCAGCTTCAACTATTCTGTTATTATGACTGTCCAGACCCCCCTTCCTTTTTATAGTGAGGAAGCTGGATTATCCAAGATCCCACCTATTGGCCTCTCTAAGCCTATAGTTCAAAGCCATGCAATGTTTTATGGTTTAAAATTCTCCCATGCATATCATTGCCAGGATTGCAATTCTTGAACCCACAGGATTCATTTTGAATACACAGAAGATGCAAAACCAAACCTCACCCCTGCTGTTCACTGATGGTATAAAGTAAAAACAAATTATTGTGTAGAGCGCCCACCCTGTGAAGACAAAGAGAGACTATAACGGCTGAGGCTGCCCCCGCCGGCACCCATGAGAGGGTGTGTGGGCACTCACCACGACTCCTCCGGCAGCCTGAACGAGAACTCAGACGGGACCGGAGTGGACTTAGGACGTAATCAACCCTTGAAGAAAGACAAGCCTAAATGGAAAAGTGACTACCCTATGACTGATGGACAGTTGCGCAGTAAACGGGATGAATTCTGGGAAACTGCACCGGCATTTGAAGGGCGTAAAGAGATTTGGGATGCTTTGAAGGCTGCAGCACATGCTTTTGAGAGCAATGACCATGAACTGGTCCAAGCAATCATTGATGGTGCAAGTATAACATTACCACATGGTACCCTTACTGAGTGCTATGATGAACTGGGAAACGCTACGAGCTACCTGTTTACTGCCTTGCCCCTCCCATTAATATGATTGAGGAGAAGAGCGATACAGAAACTTTGGACATACCTGAGCCACCTCCAAACTCTGGCTATGAATGCCAGCTGCAATTTTGCCTCTCTACAGGAAAGGACCTTAGGCTTTTGGTGCGCAGCACGGACACTGTATATCACATGAACCGGCACCTCCACACTATCGAAGGGGTTGAACCTGCCAGTCAGCAATGGTTCTTTTCTGAGCGGCCACTGACAGACAAAATGAGACTGGAGGAGTTAAAGATTCCCAAGGACTATGTAGTACAAGTTATAGTGAGCCAGCCGGTTCAGCATCCTACACCGGTAGAGATTTGACCATCTCAGACATGCACACCGTCCTCTTTTACTCAAGACAATCCTTGCTATGTTTGTACGCAGCCTGTAACTTTCTTTTTTCTTTTATCTTCCACTAGATATTGAGTCCTGATCTGTCAGAGCATTGAATGACATTGCAGGCCTCTTTGGCAGCTCAGGACTTTGTAGCGGGTTCAGTGGACATGTGACTGAAGAAGGAAGAGCCGGGCCTTCCTCTGAATTCATGGGGGGAATCAAGTTCTATTTCTTAATACTGAAAGACTTTTTATAACACCAGGAAAACTATCTTTTTTGTATCTGTTCTATAAAGATTTCGACTGTAAGTAGAGTATTTATCATTGCACTTTTAAAAAAAGGAACAAAACAATGAAAATTTTAAACAAATTATTGTAGTTTATATATTTTTTAAAATGTCTGTTGTGGTGTGACATTTTACAAACCTACCAACTGTTTTAGCAGTATTGAAAGAAACATTTTACAAGTTAGAGCTTTCAGAAAAAAACAATGTATTTTGTAAAGAAATGTCTCTTAAGGAGTTTGCTACTATGAGACAAAGCACTCTCCTGTGACACAAACAGAATTTTGGGCAATATGTTTTGATTTTTTTTCCATTCCCAATGTTCAGTTACGAGTAGCAAAATATTATGGGTACTCTTAATAGAAATCTTTTAAGTGTTTGAATTTAGACGTGAAAATATACTCGCAAAGTATTATGTGACAGCATGCCCCAAATGCTTTTGGTTTAATGCCTGCGTCCAATAAAAGCACAAATGTGTAATATAAAGAAAGACATACAATAAGATAGGGGGACTTTAAAGCAATCATTCCAATGTGTATATATTGCAGGCATCATTTTAGAAACCACACACATGATGTAATGGACCAAAGTTCCTTACAAGTACACAAACACATGAACAACATCAAATGAGGTTTCTATTAATTGTCTGTGCCTATATCTGCAAATATATATATTTGTCTAAATTATTTCTGCAAACCTTAGACATGAAATATGAACAAAGCATATCCCTATATATGTAATTTCTCTCTGCTTACTCTGTTTCCTTACTCTGTTATATGTATCACTTCTGACAATTTTTCCTGACACCAAGTGATTAGGTGATGGGGAGGGAGCTCCAGCACACAGTCTGTGATTGGCGGCTTCAGTTCTGTTTCTGTGTGCTATGTGAAGGGGGGTGTGCCCCTTCCCTCCAATCAGCTCTCATATCTCCTCACTGAGTTTAACTTCAACTCCCCATCCTCTGCTTTCTGAAAGCTCAGAAAAGATGTATAATTTCTAGATTTTAAATGGATATAGAGGGGAGAGTGCAGCAGATAAGGAGGATACATGTAGGAGGATTTGTTTAATCTCTGTGCATTACCTAAGGCCAGTATTTTCACTAGGTATATGTGAGGGTTTACAACCACTTTAACACCCAAGCAGAATTTGCATGTGTAAACCTGCAGGAGTCCTTTTTAAAACACTCTTTTGAAAAGCATAATGGGGTGCAGTAGGCCCATCAAAACCAACAAGTGCAAAGCACAAATTTTTGATCCATATATGTATGTATAGAAATATGGATACTTAATCTAAGTTCAGTATGTTTCACTACATTTTTTGAAATCACATATCACATTTTGACTGTTCTAAGAATTACCAATTGATCAATGGGAACTGAAGCATAGAACATGTGTGTGTGTGTGTGTGTGTGTGTGTGTGTATATATGTATATATATATATATATATATATATATATATATATATATATATATACATATACATGCCATGGAATTCACAAGAAAATATGCATTTTATTTCTTCTGCATGAGAGCCTAGTATAGAAAGTATTGTATGCTTAGTACACACCTTTTTAAAGTAATCCTGTCATTTATAGTTAGAATTTTATATTTAGACATACAACTAAAAAAATACTTTCAATTCTTACATTGTTTCTTGCTCATGATGATGCTGAAAAATCTCCAGCTTAAATTTAACAGTGAGGGCTAGAAAAGTCCAGAAGAGTTGTTCTCAGTGTCAATCTTAAACGCATCAAAGAGGAGTTTGGTGGAGTGGGCACTAGGAAAAGTAAGTATTTACAGACTACTTTTACAGGTATACACTCATTTACTGTACAAGTCAGGCTGCATTAAAGGAGAAGTAGAGTCAATGCTATTTTGGTTATTCTTCTTTTGTCGGTCACAGGAAGAGTGCAGTTTATTCTGTACTCCTATAACCCCTTTTCGGCTGACAGTGGGCCCCTGTCCTTATAGATGTTCCACTAAATGGCTAACATTCTTAGTTAGAGAACCTTGTCCAGATATAATAGGATGTCCCAGAGGGCATGGAAAGATTTATAAAAGATTTTAGCATAAAACATTGCTACAAACATTAGCTACCATTCCTATAAATTGCTCTGTATGTAACTGTTCATTCAGCGTTGTGTTAGATAAGCGAATGAATAATCAGTGGCTGCATTTGATGGCACAGTGGTGACAATTGATGGGCATAGTAGCTGCGTTTGATGGGCACAGTGGCTGCAATTGATAGTTTTTTTTTTTCAGTTTGTTTGCTCCCCTCAGAAATTGAGCACCAGCTGCCACTGGTGTTCAGATACCATAGAGTTAGTATTGGTATTCACAGACTATAGTTTCACTCAAAAATATTTAGGTGACCATCATCTTTTTGTACCAATCTGAAAGGGAGAAGATATACCAGGGTTGCTAGGTTTTATGAAATGTGGACAATCTATCATCTGTCATGGTTAGCGTTTGTTCCATCTCACAGACTCTTTCCACTTCCCCTAGCCAGTCTTTTATGGAGGGGGGATGAGGTTTCTTTCCAGTGCCTTGGGATTGAGATTTTAGCCACATTTAGGAGATATATTAGCAGGTTTTGTTTGTATTGTTTGGCAGTGTAAATGTTAAGTAGGCAACGGGGGGGGGGGGGTGACTGACCTTCACTTTAATATCAGTGATAGAGTAAATAAGATTACGCATTGGTTCCAGAAATTGATTATTCATGGACAATACCACCAAATGTAAAGCATTGTGCCTTTGTCCTGTCTGCACCCCACACATAGATCATCTGTGTTTGGAAACCACTTATTTAGCTTGTTTGGCGTGGCGTACCAATGAGTTAAAATTTTATAGGAAGTTTCTTGCATTTTTGTGCTAATGGAGCATTTGTGTGCTGAAGGGCAAGCTTTTTTCCATTGTACATCTGTAAATTTTGTGTCTTTTGTGTCTAGTTCTTTTTATCAGAGAATTTTCTAATTGTCTGGGGTCTCATTGTCTCATTGTGCTCCACCCGAAGCCAGAGTATGCCAGAGAGGTGGTTTTGCATGCTTCAGAACCCTTAGGCTCCATTCACACCTAGGCGTTTTTACGCCCAACGCTATTGCAGCCTGAAATACGCTGGAGGGGTGATTTAACATGTACGCCTGAAGCTCAAAACAAGTACCGGACCCTTTTTTTCAGGCGGCTTTGGCGTTCGGCATAGCCGACAATGTTAAATCGCCCCTCCGGCGCATTTTGGGCTAAAAAACTATGCGTTTTGTCGTGGCAAATCGCGGGACAAAACGCCGCAATTTGTCGTGGCAAATCGCCGTACAATACGCTGCGTTCAGGTGTGAATGCAGCCTTAAGACATATCTCTTCTAGTTGCGTTAGGGGATTGGTGAATTGAGTTTCCTGCTTGCGTGTAGATAGGTAATCGTGGAGTTGGAAGTATGTCCAATATGGGAAGCTTGAGATTCTGCATAGTTCTTGTAGTTCACTTTTAGGATTAAGAACACCATTGCATAAGCTGTGTAAGATTAGGAGGGGGTGCCCTTGCTTGTTTCGGGATCACATTTGTTTTCCAACATGGTAGGAAATCAGGATTGTTAGAAATTGGAGCTAGAGGACCAGGAGTATTGGCTAAGACCACGTACACATGATCAGTCCATCCGAGGAGAACGGTCCGAAGGACCATTGTCATTGATTAACCGATGAACCTGACTGATGGACCGTCGCGCCTACACACCATCGGTTAAAAAAACGATCATGTCAGAACGCGGTGATGTAAAACACAACGACGTGCTGAAAAAAACGAAGTTCAATGCTTCCAAGCATGCGTCGACTTGATTCTGAGCATGCGCGGGTTTTTAACCAATGCTTTTGCATACTAACGATCAGTTTTTACCTATTGGTTAGGCGTCCATCGGTTACATTTTAAAGCAAGCTCTAATTTTTTTGACCGAAGGATAACTGACCCATAGGGTCTACACATGATCGGTTTGGACCGATGAAAACAGTCCTTCAGTGCATTTTCATCGGTTTTGACCGATCGTGTGTACGCGGCCTAAGTGCTATAATTTAATAATTTTGTGAAAGGTTTCTATGGTGGCTGCTATAAAGTGGGGTGCATCAGTAGATGTTTGGATAGTGGGAAGACAGTATCCATAGTAGTAATCCGAGTGGATGTTCTGTGTACGATTGTTCTAACTTAACCCAATCTTTATTAGCATTATGGCAGATCAATAATTTGCCTTATTAAAGAGGAAGTAAACCCTTATGGGCACGGGAGTCGACAGTCACTGCATGACCCCTTTAGAAATGGCACAATCTGCCCTTTCTAAAGCGTGCATGCGCCATAGACATCAGTGCATGGCCTTATTGTAAATATCTCCTAAACCGTGGAGGTTTAGGAGATATTTCCAGCACCTACAGATAAGCCTTAATATAGGCTTAACTGTAAGTAAAAGTGGTTGTACAGGGTGTACAACCACTTTAAAGTGGCGTAATAATATCTTTTAAAATCTGGGAGACCCATCCCTCCGTACTCTTTGGAGCGTGTGATTAGATGGCAGTGGATACCTGTTTTTTTATTTGCCCAAAGAAAAGAACTTTTGGATTTGTTGTATTTTTTTGAAGAAACTGGAGTGAACTTTAATTGGTAAGGTGTTCATACAATAAAGCAATCTTGGGAGTATGGTAATTTTGACCTCAGCCACTCTTCCGAATCATGATGAGGATTTAGTATGCCAAGATTTGAGATCTTGTTTTATATCGGTTAACAATGGGGCATAGTTTCTTTCTAGCTCCTCATTTAAATATGTCTCTGTGTATCATGCATTTGTGTGCCTCCCATACTGTAAGGTGGGAGAGATCTTCAGAATTGTTAATGTCAAAATATGATTTAATAGTGTCCCTAATATTGCTAAAAATTTTCATTTTCATTAAGTAGCGTGGGGTTAAGCCTCCAGTTTAAAAAAAAAATTCTGCTTGTTCTATCAAGTTTACGTGAAGTGAGATTGGTGTGTGGTCGGATAAAGACTTAGATCCTGTCTGTGCATTACTAAATTAGGGAGATCTCTCTGTGAAATTAAAAAAATAATCAATGTGGTAGTATCTATTGTGTGGTGGTGACGAGCAGGAGAAATATCTCCTGTTTGGATTTAGCGTTCTCCATGTTTCCACTAATAGTAGAGAGTGAAGGAGTGTTTTGATCTTTTTCGAAACCCTGTAATAGATGCATGTCTTCCCATTAGAGGTATACCATAGAGGATTAAGGGGTATATTAAACTCTTCTCCCAGAACTAAGCATGCGGAGGAGAAACCTTTCAGTTCATCAATACAATGCTTGCAAAATTAAATATGAGCTGAGTTTGGAAAGTAGACATTGGCCAGTGTGATGGGTTTCTTATCCCATGTGTCTTTCAGGAATATGGACCTTCCCCCAGGGTCTATCAATTGATCTGTTCTGGATATGTTCGGTTCCCTGATGATAAGTATAGAGACTCCTTTAGTCTTAGATAGATTGTTAGTGGCATGAAACATTTTAGTGAAGTATTTGCTGTGTAGATTAGGGCTATGACCCATTTTAAAGTGTGTTTCATGTAGGAACACAACTCCTGGCTTCATTATGTTTAGCTCATTTAGGAGCTGAGATCTTTTTTGATGTGCATTTAAACCTCTAACATTGGGTGATATTAGTAGAAGTTTTTTCGCCTAAGGAAGAATAGGCCATTGTACTATGTATTTTTCGCCTAAGGAAGAATAGGCCATTGTACTATGTAGTAAGCTTAGTCTGTGATACGAAAAAAATAACAAAAACAGTATTAAGATACAGAAAACTAAAATAATGTAAACAACCTTTGATATTGATAAAGTATAACCAAAGGTTAAAGGATTCTGAGATATATGACAATGTTTAACACTGCTTGACTAGAGTAAATGTTTATACTCTACTAGATTTAGGGGTTAGTGGGAGGGGCCATAAAGCTCAATGTAAAGTGAAAGAAATTCAAAGTTATTGAGCCAAAGAGGTGTGTCCTGAAATCGTGTTATGGGTACCACCCCAATGGTGTCGACAATAAAGTCATAATTGTAACAGTAGGCCATTTGAGCTACAGTATATTTTTCCATAAAACTACTGTACAACTTTTCTTGTTGGAAAACTGAAAATGAGAAATGGGTTAACAATATGTATAACAAAGCCTGTTATGATAAGCTTCTGATCCAGAGAGTCATGATTCCCTCTAAAGCTCCTTTTGACTTGAAATAGGGTCAAAGGATAGAGCAGAAGAGTGAAGTACATTGTTGAATATGGATTGTAATGCAGGTTTAATTTGCTCTGCTGTGACCAATTCAGGGATCCCCTTACTCTAATATTTCTCCTTCACCTGTTATCCAAGTCTTCTAGGCGCCTCTGTATAGCAATTAGATGAGAAGAATGTGTATCAGTAACTTTCTCCAGTTTAAATATAGCTTTGTCTCTCTGCATGCCTGCCCTCTTGTGAGACGCTATTTGTTCAGAGAGGGTAATGAGGTCAGTCTTGAGGTATATAGTTGCTGCAGTGAGTACCCATGCTCCGGTAGGTACCCACGTGGTGGGTGCACGTGGGTAGGCACCCACCACGTGGGTACCTGCCGGAGCATGATGGGACGGTGATGCCTATATAAATGTGATGCAAGGCGCGCTTCCATCATTACAGCGACAACAGGCGACGAGGCAACATCGGAAGAAAGGAAGAGAAGACCCTGACGTCACAGAAGACCGCGCCGGCTGCCTGTTAGAAATTGAGCTAACACACAAAGATAGCAGGCAGCCAGCGCTGAAGAAGAAGGCACCGGACATCTGCAGAAGAACCGGGGTTCGCCGAGTCAACAGCGGAAGAGGGGAGAAGATGGAAGAAGACCCCCGGAGTCCGGATAAGCCCCCCCCGGAGAGCGGAAGAAGAAACCCCCCCCGGAGAGCGGAGAAGACCCCCGGAGAGTGGAAGAAGAAGCCCCCCTGCTAATAGAGCTAATAAAGAAGACAGGGGGGGCATCCGGAGCAGAATAATAAATTATTTTAAAAAGCCTTGTGTTGTGTGTTTACTAACTTTAACTTTTTTTTTTTTTATTTGAGGGGACTCCCAGATTCCGATAAGCCCCTGCCCGCAGACCCCGACAACCAATGGCAAGGGTTGTCGGGAAGAGGTCCTGTCCTCATCAACATGGGGACAGGGTGCTCTGAGGTGGGGGGGCCCGCAGTGCGCCCCCCTGCCCCAGAGCACCCAACCCCCCCATGTTGAGGGCATGCGGCCTGGCACGGCTCAGGAGGGGGGGGGCGCTCGCTCGTCCCCACTCCCTTCCTGACCGGCCGGGTAGCGTGCTTTGGATGCGGGTCTGGTATGGATTGTAGGGGGACCCCCTACGTCGATTTTTCGGCGGAGGGGGGGTCTCCTTACAACCCATACCAGACCTAAGGGCCTGGTATGCTCCTGGGGGGGAACCCATGCCGGTTTTGTTTTTACAAATTGCCGTGGAGTTCTCCCTCGGGAATGCATACCAAATGCCGTCGCTGGAATGGGCTTTTACATGGTGTGACTAGTTTACACTTTGTAACATCAGCCCTAGTTTTACACTTGCAAAATAACACTTACGGCGAAAAAACGAAGCTGGAAAGCTTTGTGGATCGCCTTAAGTGCTAATTTGCATACTAGAAACGGAATTTCGACTCGAAATGCCCCCAGCGGCGGATGCAGTACTGCATCCTAAGATTCGGCAGTGTAATTCAATTACACATGCCTGATCTTCTGCCTAACTTTGGAAAAAGCCTTTTGAGGATCGTTTCCAAAGTTAGACACAGACTGAACAGCAGTTAAGTCTGCGTATCTCTTTTGAGGATCTGGCCCAAAGTTTTTAAGGGCCTGGTAGCCCACTTTTATTTAAAAGCACAAAAAGTTCACAAATACATCAGTAACCCTCACAGGGGGTTCCACCATTACTGTATCTTGCATACTCAACACTTTAGCCTCCTGGCTTTCATTCTTGCCATCCGGTTGTTTCAGGCCTGTAGCCTAAGCCTAAGTTCTGTTCCTCAGAACAAACAGAGTTTCCTAAAGATAAGCTCACTCCTCGCTTACTTCTGGCCAGCGCCTTGCTGCTTAATCACCAATGACATCTGCCTCCTGCAGACATGCATACTCTAGCTGCACCCATGCAGCATCTCTGACTCCTCTCAGAGAGATGGGAGTTCACCTGACTCCCAGGAATGGACTTCCTGTCTGTGGGGTGGGGCTCTGAGCCATGTCAGGTCAGAACTAAAAAGCCCAAGGCACAGCTGTGCAATTAATGTGTCTTTCTCTCCGGAGTCCCATCATCACAGTATGCATAAATGTATCCTTTTCTGTCAATATTTCTTATTTATATTTTTGTATCTTTACCAGTTTTCTATACACGGAATTGCTTCCTGAAGAAGCCAAGTTGGCTAAACTTGTAGAATAAATTGTGTGGAGGATCTTGCCAATACTGTACATAGTGGATGATTACTATGGAACCCTACTAGTTTTTATATATACCGTAATACATTTTTGTATCGTTCATAATAGAATTTGTAAAAAAATAAATAAAAATATTGGTATTTAGTGTCTGGTCAATAATATATGCAGTTGGTTCATTTCTACTTCTAGTTCATTCCAAATGCAGTTGGTTCATTTCTACTTCTAGATTTGAATGCTCAATATTAGAGAAGTTCCTGGATTGTCCAATAATCAGAATTAGGTTGATTGCCCCCAGCTCTCATGAAATCTTCCAGAATATTTCAGTATTATTATACTTTAGGCCTGTGTGTTCTTTATATTACAATATTATTATATTAAAAGTTGTATAATTGTTATGCTTCAAGGCTGTATTTTTACAGTATATTTACATTTTAAGTATTATGTTTAATTAATTTTCAAGTCTGTATTTTTTATATTTTAGATCTGCATGTCTATGAAAAGACACAAGGACGCCATCATTGGGGTTGATTTACTAAAACTGGAGAGTGTAAAATCTGGTGCAGCTCTGCAAAGAAACCAATCAGCTTCTGTTTTTTTTTTGTCAAAGCTTAATTGAACAAGCTGATTGGTTCCCATGCAGACTTGCAACAGATTTTGCACTTCCCAATTTTAGTAAATCAACTCCATTATGTCTTGAAAAACATCTAGTAAATAATTTGCTGGCTAAGTCTAGTAACACAACTAGAAGCTATTATTTGTCTAAACTATGTTTTCCTAGAATTTTATTATATTATCCTAAAATCTACATTGCAGATGAACATAACATTTGATCACGTACCTTAAACAATATTGTTAGAATGTTGTAGACAGATTAAAAGAAAAATGAAAAAAAAAATACCAATAAACTACATATTGGTATGATTTTTTTAGTGTGTATGAATGATGATGGTGATTTTATCATTTTCTAGACCTACTTTATGTTGTAAGGCTTTACTTTGTGCTGTACTTCAAATTTATTTCAAAGTCCTATTTTTATTATTTAAGCTTTTCTCTGCTGATTTCATAATCAGGAAATATCACAGACTTTCATAACTCACCCTTCAGTAGAAATGCTAAAACGATCCAGGATAAAAAATGTGATAGATAAGTGCATTGAAAGGTATGATTTATGTGGGTTGGGTATTCCATACAGATTATATTGCAAACCAAGAGAAAAATCATAGAATACTATAGTTGACAACATTTAAAAAAAAAAAATCAGGAACACTATTTTTTTTTTGCTGAACATTCAGGAAGCCATTATAGGCCGAAAATGATGTACTTTGAGGCTGGGTTCACACTGATGCGACACGTAGCGGGTTCTCCTTACAATCCATACCAGACCTAAGGGCCTGGTATGCCCCTGGGGGGGAACCCATGCCGTTTTTTTATTTAAAATTTGGCGTGGAGTTCCCCCTCATGATTCATACCAAACGCTGTGGCTAGAATTGGCGGGAATCCAGGTCGGATCCCCATTTCTTCTATAAAGGGCTCGCTGGAATGTGCTTTTCCTATTCCAGCGAGTGTGAGATGTCGGCACCATGTCGCCGAGAATCAGCGCGATGCCGTCGTGCTGGAAACACATTATCGGTGACAGGTACTGTACATGGTACATATACATGGTACAGCAGGCACATATCAGGAATATGAAATGTTTGGGGAAACAAACGCTTTAAGTGGAGCAGAAAAAAGTCAGATCCCCGACTATGCTGTATATTCTGGCAGACTGTGTAAATCTCAGGACTGGATGAACATAAATACAATTATTTTGGCAGGAGATTCAGCGTGCATGTTAACTGTATATTCAGCTGTTTTCCTGGAGTTCAGTTGTAATAAAGAGTTTACCCAGGACACGAGTCATCTAGGAAGGCCTCTCTTACAGCCCTGGTTCAGGAGTCCTTGGTAAGGTGGCAGAAAAATGCCAGAGCACATGGTGGCACAAGTGCCTTGTAAGTCTCACTGGCTGCTGCTGGTGTGCATCAGGAGCACAGAAACAGAAAAACTGGACACACTGGTGGAAGGACTGGAGCCAGTGAAGAGCACAGGACAGCTGGTGAAGATGCAAATCAGGCACAAGACAGGTTCAGACAGTCGGGGCCAACAACTAGCAAGCAGATCAGGTTCAGATGGCAAGCAGGTGAGTAATCCGGAGTCAGGCCCAGTTGATAACAGCAGACGGAATGAGCAGAAGAAGCAGGCAGAAACGTAATCCAGAGACAAGACAGGGGTTGGTACAGACAGAGTTCAAGTCAGAGTCAGACCAAGTCGGTAATAGAAGATCAAACAGTTATTGGTATCAGGAACACACAAACAATAGTAGACCAAACGGCACTGACAGACTGCTACAGTGCAGTGTAAATAGCTCTTCTGGCGCCAATGCGCATGTGCACTCATGATTTCGCATTCGCACATGCTCCCACTTGTGCACATGACTGCACACCCAAAATCCAGCAATGGGCAAAGTTCCTTAGGTTTGTGCGCTTGTGCACATGAATGTACCCTTCCTGGCATTGAGGCATTTTTATCCATCAAACTTTATCTTTCCCATGGAAACTTGAGGAGGCAAAGAGAAGATAGGTCACTTTGACTCAGTGATTTATAAATTTACATTTTATTTTATGCATCTGAGCTCAGGGAACAGGCTATTTTAAGCATAACATAAATACAGACAGGAACATTTGAAAACAAAAATGATAAGTGTAAAGTATGAAATGCTTAGTGGTCATAAAATTATCAAGAGATTTCTCAGAAATGTCAGCTTCCAGCATTGCTCTGTTAAAATAGTCTTTACCTTCTGAAGTGGAATTACTGTAGATTACTGGCTTTACATTTGTAAAACCAGTGAATTTTTATGTGTGAAGATTAGGGATGAGGTTCAAGTTTGGCCACTGTTAACTTTAACCAAATTCTGAAATTTCATTTGGCAGGAGCATGAAAACTGACGTCTCAAAATGACTTGTAGTTCATTTTAAACTGTGATCTGGTGTAATACAATAAAGTGCTGTGAACAATATCCCAGCCCTTTCACTATTGAAGTCAACACTCCCAGCAGACTTTTTTCAATGTACATTGGTGTTAGTAAGGGAAAGCTGACAGGGAGGGATAGATAGTGCCATTGTATTGTGCTAGCATTATAGCCAATGCTATATCAAGTGCTGTATAGGGGGGGGGGGGGTAGAGGGAGTGAAGTGTTACTCCAAATGAATTTACGGTAAACGGAGCCAACAACCATTTTAACAACTTCAGCCCCGGATGATTTGGCTGCCCAATGACCAGGCCATTTTTTGCGATTCAGCACTGTGTCGATTTACCTGACATTTGCACGGTTGTGCGACGTGGCTCCCAAACAAAAATTTACGTCCTTTTTTTCCCCACAAATAGAGCTTTCTTTTGGTGGTATTTTATTACTTCTGCGGTTTTTATTGTTTGCGATATAAACAAAAAAAGAGCGAAAATTTTGAAAAAAAAGCAATATTTTTTACTATAATAAATATCTCAAAAAAATATTTATTTTTCTCTCGGTTCAGGCCGATATGTATTCTTCTACATATTTTTGGTAAAAAAAAAAATCGCAATAAGTGTATATTGATTGGTTTGCGCAAAAGTTATAGCGTCTACAAAATAGGGTATAGTTTTATGGCATTTTTATAAAAAAATATATATTAGAAATGGTGGCAATCTGCGATTTTTATCATGACTGTGACATTATGGCGGACACATCGGACACTTTTGATGCTATTTTGGGACCATTGTCATTTATACAGCGCTCAGTGCTATAAAAATGCACTGATTACTGTGTAAATGACACTGGCAGGGAAGGGGTTAACCACTAGGGGGTGAGGAAGGGGTTAAACATGTCCTAGGGAATGATTATAACTATGGGGGGCTGAGCTACCAGTGACATGACATTGATCACTGCTCCCAATGACAGGGAGCAGTAGATCAGTGTTCTGTCATCAGGCAGAATAGGGAAATGCCTTGCTTACACAGGCTTCCTCCTGTTCTGCAGCTTCATGACACAATCGCGGGACACTGGCGGACATCGAGTCCGCGGGTCCTGCGGGCACAGAGCTTGCGGCTGGCACGTGAGGCGCGCGCACGGCAGGCTTTTCAAAGCAATGTACAGGTACTTTGCTTTGCCCACAGGAGCCATTCTGCCGAAGTATAAGTGTGTGAAATGGTCGGCAAGTGGTTAAGACTACTTTTTTCGTTTGTGTGTCAATGGCACATTTGTCCTTTTTTTAAGTTCACAAAAACTTATTTGTTTAAGGATTGGTGTTTGGGGTTTAGACCCCTTCCCTGTAAAGCATCTTGTCCTCATGTTGATGGGGAGGCATCTTCCTTACAGCCATGTCCCAGTTTGTTTGTGGGTCTGTGGGTGGGGGGCATAAATAGTGACCCCCTATATAAATGGGTAAGTGATACCTAATACCAAAAAAGCATATAGTAAATTAAGACACTGACACAACTTCTGGTTCTGTCACCGCATGAGGAGAAGGCAGGCAGAGCAAGCTCCCGTTGCACTCCTCCCCAAAATTCCCCTCTGTCTGTCTCAGCTACTCGGTGGGACCCTCATGGAACGGTTTGTGGAACGTTCCCACAATCGATCGGTCGCCTCCACACTGCAGCCCTCAGCTGATATAGTGTGTCCACGTCCAAGATGGACGCTAGTGAGACAGTGAAGTCTCACACAGGCACAGCGGCCAGCGATCCTGCCTCTCCTGCAGGCATAGCTCAGGTGGGTATCCCTTCTCACACCTCCCCCAACTGCCACAGTGGATGCTGCAGTACAAAGGGGAATGGAGCAGCTAAAAGGGAAACTCCAGACCCAGGTTCAATGGATCTCTCATGCAGAGTAGCAAATCTCCTCTCTGGAAGATGATAATGCAGATAACTCTGCTGTCCTTGCATGCCTTTCACACTCCAATAGAGAATTGTGAGACAAATTGGATGATTTAGAAAATCGCTTGCTGCAAAATAACCTGCAGATTATTGGTTTGCCAGAATAATTCTCTAATGCAGTGGACTCCAAACTGCGTCCCAGGGGCCGAATGCGGCCCTTTGCTTGCTGTTATCCGGCCCTTGAGACACTATTCTCCCACTGATATTAGACACTATTCTGCCAACTGACATCCAAAATTGGGCACCATTTCTCTCATTGACACCAACAATGGGCCTCCCAGTGGTGGGGTACTATTCCTCTAACCTATACCAAATGTGGCAATGTTTACTCCCACTGATGCAAGGAAAATTTCCACTCCTTCTGGCAACAGTCCGGCCCCCCTAAAGTCTAAAGGACAATAAACTGGCCCCTTTGTTTAGAAAGTTTGGAGACCCCTGCTCTAACGCACAGCTCACAGATCTCTGTGCCAAAACCATTTCTAAGCAACTTGGCCTCTGCATCCCATGTGTCATTGAATATGCTCTTCGCATCGGCCAGCACACAGAACACTGTGCTAAACCCCTAGCATGAAATAGAACTGCTGGGTTGCCCTGCAGCCAGTGTGCTTTCAAAACATGCATTTTGTGTAGTGGGTAGTTTTGTGATAGGCAAAATAATCCACTTATTCACAGACACAGTTGACTTTGGAAAAATAACCAATTCTGGTTCAGCAATACATACCAAGTCCCTGCTGCTAATACTTGCAAACCAGTGCAGACTTGTAGCGAATACCCCTTCCTGCCAGCAATATTATCTCCTGCCACCAAGACCATATCCTACCATCATTAACACCTTTTGCATTGCTACTGGCCTAACCTTCTTTTGCTACCACTGTAGTCCTGCAAGTATTGCCATTCCATCATGCTCCAACAGCTGCATTATGTTGCTATCACACTTTCAACGTTCTACCCTAAATGCCTGTGCAGCTGTTTCCAAGTTGTATTTTTTTTGTAGGGTCAAGCCTGTATTCCAGATACATTTTGTTGCATTGCAGTACTTTTTCATTTAAAATACCCAACATCCGGGCATAACCTGATGGAAGGCCTGGAAGAATTCATGTGAAGAAGCCGTGTAGTGAAGGCTGAGGAATTATTTTTGAACCAACACTACCCCAGAATAGGGTCCCAAAACAAACTCATTAAAGGACTTCCGGAGTTGGCTTTGATTAATCATTTTCCCAGTTTTCCACAAAATACTATCAACACATACTGTAAAAAGCACATCAATGGCTCACCGTGGGAGCCAGCCATAAGCGTGCGCACAGGGTGTGCCAGGTTTGCCCAGGCACACCCTAATCATCCCATGCGCATTAGTGTTATCGCTCTGTGTAACAGCAGGAACATGGGAAAGATCTCCCTCTTACCGGCTCTGCCATAAGAGAAGTGTTTATGCTCTTCTCTTTCACTATGCCAGCAGAGAGAACAATGTAACCTCCAGAGACAAAGGCATGGTGGCTGCTACATTAACCAAAATCAAAACATGGGCTGCTCTCTAGGGACATCAGATGAGAATATCAGTGGAAAACACATCTATTGTAGCTAAAGTTGCTAATCTGTTAAAACTTACAAATAAATCAGCTGTAGATGAGGCTATCCAGCAAGACATACTACAATTAAAAGCCAATAAGAATATTATTTTAGCCAAAATAGAAGATCTGGAAAATTAGTCTATATAGGAGCAATATCAGGATCATAGACATACTGGAGACTGTTAAAGCCACAACCCTAGTGGAAATCTGCTCTACAGTGTCTATACACCTCCTATCTGCTTTGGGGATAGATGGCACTTAAACAGTAGAAAGATCACAAGGAATCCTACCACCAAATGTAAATGACTACGATCTTTGGTAAATAGTTAAATTATGCAGAAAAAAACTGTCCTTTTGCAATGTTTTTGAAAAACAAATTCCCTATCATTGGATCGCAATAGGCTTTTATTGTTCCCATATTACTCTGCTGAACTATCTCACAAACACAAAGCCTTCAATAAAACCTGTGTAACTTTATTTCAACATAACATTTGTTTTACTCTTGCATACAGTATGTGGCTACTTTTCAATTCCAGCTGGCCAACGCATCAGATGGCCAACGTTATTCTATTTAGATCTGGCAGATGTGGAATCTCTCTTACAGATTCTTTACCTAAACCATGAGAGGCTCCACAAATCTCCCCTAAACAACAGTACACCCCTTGGGTGAAAGCCAAACACAAAAGAAAATCCCCAAATACTACCCCACAAAAAAGAAGCTGTCACCCTTCTGAATGATGAGTCTGTATATTTTCCTGCATTAGGGATGGGCGAATGGTTCGATCCGAGCCAAACATTTGCCTGTTTGGCCAATCGCCAAAAAACAGAATTTGCAGGGTGCTTGCCCCAACGAACACTCTGCATTGCACAATAAACTACTGCACAGAATGGGTAGGGGTACTATGTACCCGATACCCATTCACATTGTTAAAGGGGCTTCCAGATTCAGATAAGCCCCCCCACGCAGACCCTGACAACCACAGCCCAGGGTTGTTTGAAAGAGATCTTTGTCCTTATGAACATGTGGACAAAGTGCTTTGGGGTGGGGGAGGTGCCTGGGATGGTTCAGGGGGCAGGATGCTTGCTTGTCCCCCCTTTCCTGACCTGTCGAGCTGTGTGACAGACTCACCCGGGACATCCCCGGACCCTCTTATGTCTAAAATTATCCTATGTCCACTAGGGGCATAGGATGTCTGAGAAATCATATCTTGGACTACCTGAGATGTATTATTATGTAATTATTATCCACAAAGTGCGCACCACACACTTTGGCATCGGGGGGTCCCTAGATGGATGCTTGGGTGGTGCCTTATGACACATACCAGGTAATTCATCTCCAACAAACAAGCTTCTTCTGGTCACTTTCATGGTAATTGGATACTTATACCACAATGAGCACTGATAAGTGCTATCTGACACATGCCAGGTAATCTACCACCAGCACATCTTCTGCTTCCAATTGCCCCCATTAGGTGATTGGACACAGAACCTGGAAAGACAAGTACTTATACCACAGTGAGCATTCATCAGTGTCAACAAGCAGTCTGGAGGTTAAGCAGGGGCTTATATACACTAGGAGAGGTATGCAATTACAGGCAATTACTTTGTGGTAGTATTCACACAGGGATGGCTGGGCTCAAGGGCCACACTGCAGCCCCTGTGTGGTAATATTATCACCCATGCTATACACATACTGATTTTGTTCTACTCCAACCCTTCTTTAGCCCAGGTTCACACTGGGTATGATTTCCTTTGATTTAAGATGCGATTTCACATGTGAAATCGCATCTCAAATCGGCGGCATTTGCCGGCAATTGTCGGCAATGACACTGTCCTAATCGGTGCGACGCCGCATCTGCGACGCTGCACCGATTTCAAAAAGTAGTTCCTGTACTACTTTTAGCAATTTCGGGCCGCGATTTACATAGACATCTGTGCAGAAACCTGCACAGATGTCTCTTAAATCGCGGCCGAAATCGGGACTGCCAGCGGGAGTGAAATCGTGCGAGTTCAGCTGAACTCGCACAGCTTCACTCCCGCAGCCCAGTGTGAACCAGGGCTTAAAGTTTCTTCTTTATTTATATACACAAATCCTACATTATAGTGTTTCCCTAAATACATCATGTGCTGCTGAGTTGCTGGAGTGAAACAGCAGGAGCATTTGTTTCCTGACTGGGGGATACTTGCCTGTGCATGTGTGCACCTACCCTTTCTGCCACTCTGGGGTTCTGCTGGTTGCTGGCACAGTGGATCCCAACCAGGATACTGACCACCTGGTGTACAGCGATCAATCTGACTATAGGAAACCTTTCTGCTTTTTCAACCAGGCATATTTCTCTGCCTATGAAATTTTGTAAGTATGCATTTTACATGCCTTCCCAACGTTTTTGGAGCAACCATATATGGAAATGTTATTACTGCAAAGATAATGTGGTTTTGACATATTATTAATTGTACAGTCTTTCTTTATAGAATGTGATACACAACTGACTTAAATATACCTCTGAAGAAGGACCCTTTGAGGTCTGAAATACGTAAGGCGTCAACACCTGGAATGTACAGTGGTTTGTCCTATCAACATGTTCCCCTGGACAACCACCATCTTTTATCCATGATGTGCATGTTGGGTACCTTACTGAGTACTTTTATACAATTATTTGTCATTCTGTATACTTTTTCTACATGATATTCATGCTTGTTACATATTTCATAATAAAATATTTTGTACTTTTTTACCTACCTGGTCTGTCCCTTGTCAAATCCGTGAGGAGTTTTGGTTTGTGCCCTAGGGCACTACTAGTTGTTGGTACATATGTTATTGAATTTTTTTTGACATGTGAGGTGACAGAAATGGAGGAGAGACAACCCTGTGAGGAGCTGGAATGTACTTAATTCTGAATGCTGGAACACTGAGCTGTCTGCTTTATGAAAGCTAAAACTAGCTTAGTGCAGAACGTAGGCTAAAAGTGCCTTAACACAGCTTCACTTTTAGAAATGTTCAAAATTCAAGCAGTCTACTTTTAAAATGAGTGTTCACAAGCCCTGGTAGCCTAGTAGTCATCCATCTGCTTAAAGGGATATCACAGTTTTGAGATGCATACATAAAAAACAGCATATGTGCTTAGAATTTATCTTTTACATTCTTACTGTACTGCCCTAGTGGACCCTTTACTTTGTTGGTAACTTAGTGATCATGAAACATGCCTGTTTCTAATGCTGTAAGTTCCTCCTTTAAGTCGCTTACATAAGGGAAGCTTGATGCAGAATAATGTTGGTAGTAAAATATATATTCCAGCCACCATGGATGTAGTGGATTACAGTGATCTCTAAGGATGAGCTAAATTTTAATTTTTCACTTCACTGACATTTTGTCATATTGGCAAACTTCATTGGCGTAAATAGAGCAAATTAAGTTTATCTAATGTGAAAAAGTTCACTATTGCCTTTTTTGCACCTTCGCAAGATTCCTTGTCATCAACCTTGCCGTAACAACCATTGGCAATACAGACAGACATAGGGGCAGCTCTATGCTTAAAGTGGAACTAAAATAATCATTCCTACCTCTTTGCTAACATTTCAAAGTTCACAGGGGAGCATCTCCTTCCTTGCTCCTTCTGGGTATTTTCATTGGCTGGTGCAAGATGGCATAGCTCCTACACATGTGCAGGATTCGGTTATCTGAGCACACTGGGACTATGCCGGGGATGTAAATTGAGCTGTGCATGTGCAGCCCAGTTTACACAAAACAGAAGACTGTGAGTAGGCAGGTAGGCTCATTTAATTTCAGATTAGACATTACATTTCTTTTATGTGATAAATAAAATACCTGATCATACATTTTTGTAAAGTGCCTGTTAGAGATGTACAGAACTGTTCGCCGGCGAATAATTTGCGGCGATTTATGCGCGTTCGCGTTCACCTATGCGCGCGAACATATGCGCTGTTCGATCCGTCTCCTATTATTTATCATTGAGCAAACTTTGACCCTCTATCTCACAGTCAGCAGACACATTCCAGCCAATCAGCAGCATACCCTCCCTCCCTGACCCTCCCACCTCTAGGGCAGCATCCATTTTAGATTCATTCCGAACCTGCATTCTTAATGAGAGGAGGGATAGTGTTGCTGCTGCTGAATTGATAGGGAAAGAATAGCTAGAGTAGTGTTTTCAGTGTCCTGAACGACTCATCCGATCTCTGCTGTAAGGACAGCACCCCAAAAAGCCCTTTTTAGGGCTATTAACCCCAAAAAGCCCTTTTTAGGGCTAGTAACTCCAAAAAGCCATTTTTAGGGCTGGTATATCAGTCTGCTTTTTTTTCTCTGTAATCTAATTGCAGTTGCCTGCTAGGAAGGCAGCTTGTGTGTGTCAGGATCACAGCGTACACTGTGCCCAGTGCCATCCACCACTCATCTATCTTGGTGGCACAGTAGATAACATTTAAAAAAAAAAATATTACTGCAATATAATTGTAGTCAGTTGCCTGTCTGCCAGCGTGTGTCAGGGTACAGCGTACACTGTGCCCAGTGCCACCCACCACCCATCTATCTTGGTGGCATAGTCGATAACATTAAAAAAAAAAAAAAAATTATTACTGCAATATAATTGTAGTCAGTTGCCTGTCTGCCAGCGTGTGTCAGGGTACAGCGTACACTGTGCCCAGTGCCACCCACCACCCATCTATCTTGGTGGCACAGTCGATAACATTTAAAAAAAAAATTATTACTGCAATATAATTGTAGTCAGTTGCCTGTCTGCCAGCGTGTGTCAGGGTACAGCGTACACTGTGCCCAGTGCCAACCACCACCCATCTATCTTGGTGGCACAGTCGATAACATTTAAAAAAAAAAAAATTATTACTGCAATATAATTGTAGTCAGTTGCCTGGCTGCCAGCGTGTGTCAGGGTACAGCGTACACTGTGCCCAGTGCCACCCACCACTCATCTGTCTTGGTGGCACAGTACATAACATTTAAAACCCCCCAAAAATTTACTGCAATAGAATAGTAGTCAGTTGCCAGCGTGTGTCAGGCTCATAGTGTAAACTGTGCCCACTTGCCCAGTGCCACCACTCATATATCTGGTGGCATAGTATATTAAATTTAAAAAGAAAAAACACAATTTTGACTGCAATAGAATAGCAGTTAATTGTCTGCAGGCGTGTGTCAGGCCTACAGCGTCTACTCTGCCAACTTCTGCCAGTGCACAGTGTCACTCATATCTGGTGTCACAGTAGCTTGCACGCATAGTACAACTTAACAAATAAGAAAACATGACTGGCAGAGGCAGGCCACCCCGCAGGGGCTGTCGTGGTC
Source organism: Rana temporaria (assembly GCF_905171775.1). Classification (NCBI taxonomy): domain Eukaryota; kingdom Metazoa; phylum Chordata; class Amphibia; order Anura; family Ranidae; genus Rana; species Rana temporaria. The sequence goes on from NC_053493.1 coordinate 229,703,768, forward strand.
GTGGTGCTGTGATTCCCTTTGGCCCTAGAATAATGCCCAGTGTTCAGGACATAGTTGACTGGCTAACACAGGACACCCAATCTTCTACAGCTTCCGCTCGAAACCTTGACGCACCATCCTCCTCCAGCTCAGCTTCGGGTACCTCTCAAGTCACCACTCGCCCACATGCCGCCACCACCAACACTAGCATCACAGCTGCTTCACTTGATCTGTCAGAGGAGTTATTTACACATGAGTTGGAAGAAATGAGTGATGCGCAACCATTATTGCCAGAGGTTGTAGATAAAAGGGATATGACTCAGTCAGGCAGCATTACACACATGGAGGTATGGTGCGATGATGATGTACCCGCTGCTGCTTCCTTTGCTGAGTTGTCAGATACAAGTGAAGCGGTTGATGATGACGATGTGTCCGGGGATGTCACGTGGGTGCCCGCTCGAAGAGAAGAAGAAGAAGAGGGGGAAAGTTCAGATGGGGAGACAGAGAGGAGGAGGAGACGAGTTGGAAGCAGGGGGAGGTCGTCGCAAGGAGCTAGTGGCACAGTCAGACAGCATGTATCGGCACCCGGGGTCAGCCAGACAGCACGCCAATCAACGCATGCTGTTGCCACCACCAGAATGCCGGCATTGCAAAGCTCTTTTTTTGTGTGTCTGCCTCTGATAACAGTGATGCCATTTGCAACCTGTGCCAAAAGAAACTGAGTCGTGGGAAATCCAACACCCACCTAGGTACAACTGATTTGCGAAGGCACATGATTGCACATCACAAACGCCTATGGGATCAACACATGATGAAGAGTACAAGCAGCACACAAGCTCAAAGCCACCATCCTCCTCCTGGTGCAGCATCTTCAGTCATGTCAACCACTGCGGTCCTCCTTGCCCCCTCTCAACCATCCGACACTGCGTCTCTCACCTTGAGCAGTTCCTGCTCATCTGCCCACAGTCAGGTGTCTGTCAAGGACATGTTTGAGCGTAAGAAGCCAATGTCACAGAGTCACCCCCTTGCCCGACATCTGACAGCTGGCTTGTCGGAACTCTTAGCCCGCCAGCTTTTACCATACAAGCTGGTGGAGTCTGAGGCCTTCAAAAAAATTGTAGCTATTGGGACACCGCAGTGGAAGGTACCCGGCCGAAATTTCTTTTCACAAAAGGCAATCCCCAACCTGTACTCTATTGTGCAAAAGGAAGTCATGGCATCCCTGGCACACAGTGTTGGGGCAAGGGTCCATCTGACCACTGATACCTGGTCTGCAAAGCACGGTCAGGGCAGGTATATCACCTACACTGCGCATTGGGTAAACCTGCTGACGGCTGACAAGCATGTAATGCGTGGCTCTGCAGAGGAGTTGGTGACACCGCCACGACTTGCAGGCAGGTCTGCTGCCACCTCCTCTACTCCTCCTACTCCATCCTCTTTGATAACCTCCTCGGCTGAGTCCTCTTCTGCTGCTGCGTTTTGCTCCACATCAACTGCACCCCCCCAGCTCCCCAGGGGCTATTCCACATCACGGATACGACAGTGTCACGCCGTCTTGGGGTTGACTTGCCTGAAAGCAGAGAGTTACACCGGACCAGCACTCCTGTCCGCCCTGAACACACAGGTGGATCAGTGGCTGACTCCGCACCAACTGGAGATCGGCAAAGTGGTGTGTGACAACGGAAGCAATTTGTTGGCGGCATTGAATTTGGGCAAGTTGACACATGTCCCGTGCATGGCACATGTGATGAATCTGATTGTACAACGCTTTGTGCATAAGTACCCAGACTTACAGGATGTGCTCAAGCAGGCCAGGAAGGTGTGTGGCCATTTCAGGCGTTCCTACACGGCCATGGTGCACTTTTCAGATATCCAGCGGCGAAACAACATGCCAGTGAGGCGACTGATTTGCGACAGCCCGACACGTTGGAATTCAACACTCCTAATGTTCGACCGCCTGCTCCAACAAGAAAAAGCCGTCAACGAGTATTTGTATGACCGGGGTGCTAGGACAGCCTCTGCGCAGCTGGGAATTTTTTTGCCACGTTACTGGACGCTCATGCGCAATGCCTGTAGGCTCATGCATCCTTTTGAGGAGGTGACAAACCTAGTCAGTCGCACTGAAGGCAGCATCAGCGACATCATCCCATTTGTTTTCTTCCTGGAACGTGCGCTGCGAAGAGTGCTGGATCAGGTCGTAGATGAGCGAGAGGAAGAGGAAGAGTTGTGGTCGCCATCACCACCACCAGAAACAGCCTTATCAGCATCACTTGCTGGACCTGCAGAAACGCTGGAAGAGGAGTGTGAGGAAGAGGAGTCAGAGGAGGAATGTGGCTTTGAGGAGGAGGAAGACCAACCACAGCAGGCATCCCAGGGTGCTCGTTGTCACCTATCTGGTACCCGTGGTGTTGTACGTGGCTGGGAGGAAGAACAGACCTTCAGTGAGATCAGTGAGGACGAGGAACGGGACATGAGTAGCTCGGCATCCAACCTTGTGCAAATGGGGTCTTTCATGCTGTCGTGCCTGTTGAGGGACCCTCGTATAAAAAGGCTGAAGGAGAACGACCTGTACTGGGTGGCCACGCTACTAGACCCCCGGTATAAGCAGAAAGTACCTGAAATGTTACCAAATTACCGGAAGTCGGAAAGGATGCAGCAGTTCCAAAATAAATTAAAAAGTATGCTTTACACAGCATACAAGGGTGATGTCACAGCACAACGAGAATCTAACAGTGGAAGAGGTGAAAGTATCCCTCCTCCTACCATGACCACGCCGGCAAGGACAGGACGTTTACAGACGTGTTGTTGATGGAGGACATGCGGAGCTTTTTCAGCCCTACGCGCCGCCACAGCCCTTCGGGGTCAACCCTCAGAGAACGACTAGACCGACAGGTAGCAGACTACCTCGCCTTAACTGCAGATATCGACACTCTGAGGAGCGATGAACCCCTTGACTACTGGGTGTGCAGGCTTGACCTGTGGCCTGAGCTATCCCAATTTGCCATAGAACTTCTGGCCTGCCCCGCTTCAAGTGTCCTTTCAGAAAGGACTTTCAGTGCAGCAGGAGGTATTGTCACTGAGAAGAGAAGTCGCCTAGGTCAAAGTCTAGATTACCTCACCTTTATTAAGATGAATGAGGCATGGATGCCGAAGGGACTGACAGTGGGCGATACATTTGACTAAAGGCCTGATGAGATGAGCTTCCTTGGGCTACAAATGTTCCACACGCTGCTGTATTTTATGTCTGCATGCCGGATGACTTGCGTGACTTATCCGCCACCAAATAGGGTTCAAGCCTCAATGTTTTAGTGCACTTTCTGCCTGGAAAACATCCATTTTTCTGGCTGCTGCTACACCAGCAGCTGCAACAATGCCTAATACTTAATTTGTACATGCCTAATTTTTCTGGCCTCTGGTGCTGCACTGTGGCTGCAAAAACAAAACCAAAAAAAAAGGCACATACGTGTATCAATTCCCCTTCGTGATCGTTACCTTGTTGTGGTGAAGGGGCTTGCGTATCACAATGAAGCGACCACCTCTATGAGTGTGTTGGCAATGGCAATGTTGGCACACCCGAGATGATAAGGTCGTTGCTTCATAGTGATCAGACCAAAAGCGATCGACTGGATAATTTTGCATAGAAAAAACATACATTTTCTTTGTGATCATCTAAGGTGATCATTAAAGCCTACTAGGCCAACAATGGACCCACACTGCAGAATCATTGTTTTCTGGGTCACGTAACTGTCACTGAACTACCTCAGCCCGACCATAGGCTTTGAAAAACCCCCATCGCCTGCAATCTCCAAAACGTTCATTGACGTCAGTGAGGACAAGAACGGGACATGGCTAGCTTGGTATCCAACCTTGTGTAAATGGGGAGTTTGCGGTTGTGCAAATGGACTGGTTGCAGGTGTTTGCGGTGCGTTAAACGGCGAGTTTGATCTGTCAGAGTTTGGTCTGTCACTGTGAACCCTAACCCTATTACAGACAGGGTTAGGGTTACAGATAGGGATAGGGTTACAGATATGGTTAGGGTTAGGGTTACAGATAGGGTTACAGATAGGGTTAGGGTTAGGGTTAGAGATAGGGTTAGGGTTACAGATATGGATAGGGTTACAGATAGGGTTAGGGTTAGGGTTAGAGATAGGGTTAGGGTTAGGGTTACAGATAGGGTTAGGGTTACAGATAGGGTTAGGGTTACAGATAGGGTTAGGGTTACAGACTGTAACCCTAACCCTGTCTGTAACCCTAACCCTGTCTGTAACCCTAACCCTACCCTAACCCTAACCCAACCCTAACCCTAACGCTATCTGTAACCCAAACCCTAACGCTATCTGTAACCCTAACCCTATCTGTTACCCTAACCCTATCTGTAACCCTAACGCTATCTGTTATCCTAACCCTATCTCTAACCCTAACCCTATCTGTAACCCTAACCCTATCTGTAACCTTAACCGTAACCCTAACCCTAAGCCTTACACTACCTGATCGATATAACATCATACCTGATGTTTTAGAGCACGCTATTCCAAACAATTTATGAATGTTAGGTGATTTATGCCCTTTATGGATTAAAAACGGACTCTGCGACAACTACGTAATTTTCCATGGGAGTTTTGCCATGGATCCCCCTCCGGCATGCCACAGTCCAGGTGTTAGTCCCCTTGAAACAACTTTTCCATCATTATTGTGGCCGGAAAGAGTCCCTGTGCGTTTTAAAATTCGCCTGCCCATTGAAGTCTATGGCGGTTCGCCCGGTTTGCGCATTCGCGAATATATGCGCAACTTCGCAATCGCCGTTCGCGAACGCAAATTTTTAGGTTCGCGACATCACTAGTGCCTGTCTCTTCTGTGATAAATAGAATGCCTTCTTGTAAATTTTTGTGTGGCGCATTACTGGTTTCATTGCTTGCTTCTTAACCTACTCAAAACCCATTCAAGTGGTTGTAAACCCTTAAGCCCCGTACACACAATCGGAATTTCCAATGGAAAAAGTCAGATATACTTTTTCTATCGGAAATTCTGACCATGTGTATGCACCATTGGAGTAATTCCATCGGAAATTCCAATGAATTCCTTCAGAGTTTAGATAGAGAACATGTTCTATTTTACTCCGATGGAATTCCATTGGAATTCCGATGTGAATTTGGTCGGACAAAGGTCCGATCGCGTGTACGGGGCTTTACAATCCATATAATGAGGCTTACCTGCAGCTACCTCGAACCTGCATGGTTTAGGAGATATCCCCTGTATCAGCATGTGCCAATGTCATTGGCACATGCGCACTAAAGCAATGGCTCGTTTGTGCCATTGCTTTGGCTAGTGTGCCGTTACTGGTGGCTCCCACATGTACGCACGGGAGTGACGTCGTTGTGGCTCTGGCCAATCACAGCAACGGAGCCCGAGACACTCGGAAGCAACTCCGGGAGTGATGTTGCCAGCCGGAGCAGTGTACGAGGACCTCTGCGGGGGGTTAGATCTAAGGTGAGTATTTCATAACAAGCTAGTATGCTATGCATAATAACTCATTATGCCTTTGTCTTGCAGTTTTTTTTTTTTGTGGGTTTACAACCACTTTAAAAGTTGATTTTACTCACTGTTCTTTACTGTCTACTGCATGGGTCTTCAAACTATAGCCCTCCAGTTGTTCAGGAACTACAGTTCCCATCATGCCTAGTCATGTCTGCGAATGTCAGAGTTTTACAATGCCTCATGGGATGTGTAGTTCCACAACAGCTGGAGGGCCGTAGTTTGAGGATCCCTGGTCTACTGCATGACATTCTCCAAAAGCCAAGCACTGAAGTTGGTCTGTTGGTGATGATGATAATGTTCTCACCCAAATTCTCCCTGCACTCTCTACTTATCTCCTATTTTTATTTGATTGGCTTCTATTGTTACATACACCTAAAAGATCTATCACAAGTTACTAAAGTTCTATCAATACAGACATGCCTTTTCTTAATGTCTCTTCTAGTATTTCCATTAGTATCTGACAACACAATGGTAGATGCAACAATGATGCCTCGTACACACAAATGTTTTTTCCAACGGTAAAAATGCTATGAGAGCTTTTAGTCGGGAATCCCGGCTGTGTGTATGCTCCATTGCAGTTTTTCCGACGGGATTAGGATCTCTTTTTTCCCTTCAGGCCAAAAATCTGAGTGGGTAATCCGTATGTCTATGGTTTTCCGACAGGCAGAAAACTCTGAATTCTGTCGGGAAAACCGTTGTTTTTTTATCCGACGGAAAAACCGCACATGTGTACTAGGTATGACTCATGGAACAGCATTCCAGCCTGCCCATTCCAAGATACTGCTGTCATGGTTGATCATGATGAGAAAAGTCTGATCCTATGCTTCTGGAGTAATCTTTTTTTCTACATTCAAGATGTGTAAACTAAAAGAATGGTGGAGAAGCATAAACTTTCTGCAGTCTTTTTTGTTTTTAAAGCAATTCAAGTGTAGATCAGTGCAATAAACTTTAAAAAACAGCTAAAATTCCAACTTAGACATGCCCAACACATTTCATCTTGAGACATCACATTTAGGGAGAGACAGTCATTGCTGCATATCACAGTAGAGAACATATCAATCAATTTTCTAGCCAGGTCACCCATTTGTTCACATCAAAAATGATTTGATGGCATAAACATCTGACCATCGCCCAATGTGTAAAAAAATAAACAGATTAGGCAACTTTCTATTTATGTCTATGCTACACACTATTAGTTTTTTTTCCCATTCAATAATAACTATGCAAAGTTAGTATAGCAATCTCCGCCAAGAGCTGTTGTGTTCTGGCAGGGAGATACGCTCTGATGAGCGCTCTCCTCCATTAGCTGCTGGTTTTCCAGCATGGTTGTCTGACAGACCGACATTCGGCCCACGTGTAAGTAAGTAACTTTAGTCTTATGCCCTGTTCACACGATCGGTCAATCCGATGAGAACGGTCTGATGGATTTTTCCATCAGTTAACCGATGAAGCTGACTGATGGTCAGTCGTGTCTACACACCATCGGTTAAAAAAACAATCTTGTCAGAACACGGTGACGTAAACCACGTACAACGGCACTATAAAGGGTAAGTTCAAATCCAATGGCGCCACCCTTGGAGCTGCTTTAGCTGATTTTGTGTTAGTAAAAGACGATTCGCGCTTTTCTGTCTGTTACAGCGTGATGAATGTGCTTACTCCATTATGAACGCTAGTTTTACCAGAACGAGCGCTCCCGTCTCCTAATTTAGTCTGAGCATGCGCAGATTTTTAACAAGTTTCACATTTTTTAACCGATGGATAAATAACCGATGGGGCCTACATACGATCGGTTTGGTCTGATGAAAACAGTCCATCAGAGCGTTCTCATCGGATTGACCGATCGTGTGTATGCAGCATTAGGGCCAGTTCATGCCATAGAAGCGCAGTCCGGATGCTTTACAGATGCTTTTCTGCATGCGCTTTTTTGACACATTTTTGATGTGTTCCCGTGCGTTTTTGATGCATTCCAGTGCATTCCCCCCCTCTTTTTAATTAAACTTTAAAGTGGATGTAAATCCGAGATTTTTTTTTTTGATGTCACAATATACAGTACAAGATTTCCTATCATCCGTGCCCAGTCTTATCACACAGAGTTAATCCAGCTCTGAGAAATCCTCTTTTATTGTTCAGTGAAATAAAACGGACTTACAGAGAAAAACCTTAGTCCGTTCTGCCCCCTTGCTGTGAATGACGGGTTATTTACATATCTCATGCACTAGCCTGGAGAAAGGCATTATTTTTTAATTCCCACCCACATTTCTTTTCTAAAGTCATGTGGTTACTTTTCTGGATTTTGACTGGATGTTAGTGATCATAGCAGAATTTAGTGTAAGGGGAGTGTAGAGGTGGGCGGGGAGTCTACTGACATCACGACTCCACCCACCAAGCTCCAGACAACTGATCCACCCACAGAATCTGCAGTTTATTAGTTCTTATAACAGACAGAGGGGAAACATTTGAAAGGTAAGGATACATGCAGGAGGCATCTATATCCTTATAGATCAGCACTATTGCAGTAGTTTAGAAAGGATGAGAGTGGGTTTACATCCACTTTAAATAAGCACATGTGTGTTCCAGTGCATTTAGGTGCGTTCCAGTGCGTTTTGTATGCATTTAACATCATTACAGTACATTCCAGTGCTGGAAATATGCAGCATGTTCTACTTTTTTTTCTGGAGCTGGAACTGCAAGCACTGGTGTTAACTATGCCACTGAAAACCATATAACCTACTTTCCATGGGTTATATGCAAAAATACAATAGAATATAGTGGCCCGGATTCACGTAGAATCGCATATCTTTGTGAGGGCGTAACGTATCCTATTTACGTTACGCCTCTGCAACTTTTACAGGCAAGTGCCGTATTCTCAAATGAAAGTTGCGGCGGCGTAGTGTAAATAGGCCGGCGTAAGCCCGCCTAATTCAAATGTGGTAGATGTGGGCGTGTGTTATGTAAATTTTATGTGACCCCACGTAAATGGCGCTTTTTACGAACTGCGCATGCGCCGTCCGTGAAAGTATCCCAGTGCGCATGCTCCAAATTAAACCGCAAGAAGCCAATGCTTTAGACGTGAACGTAAATGACGCCCAGCCCTATTCGCGAACGACTTACGCAAACGACATACATTTTTCAGAATTCGACGCGGGAACGACATCCATACTTAACATTGGTATGCCTCATCTACGCCTCATATAGCAGGGGTAACTTTACGCCGGGAAAAGCCTAACGTAAACAGCGTATCTGTACTGCGTCCGCCAGGCGTACGTTCGTGAATTGGCGTATCTAGCTGATTTACATATTTATAGGCGTAAATCAGCGTACACACCCCTAGCGGTCAGCGTAAATATGCAGTTAAGATACGACGGCGTAAGAGACTTACGCCGGTCGGATCTAATACAAATCTATGCGTAACTGATTCTAAGAATCAGGCGCATAGATACGACGGCTCGGACTCAGAGTTACAACGGCGTATCTGTTGAGACGCCGGCGTAACTCGTACGTGAATCCGGGCCAGTATTTCTAAACTGTCCTTGGGAGTTCCCTAGTTGCTTATTAAAAGTTTGTATGTTTTAGAAAATGTATTAGTGCAGACATCATGATATTTGTGATATTATATTAACTATCAATATTCCGTGGCAAAATTAATGATTAGGCATACTGCCATTTCAGTGTATCCACTAAGATTAATTAACAGACAGTGACAACATTGTAAAGTGTCTGGGACAAATGTTTGTCCTTCTGGTCCTGTTTGCAGGTTCAGAATTGAAGAAGCTTCTGTGCTTTGTATTTTTCCCTTGAGAAGTTTGAGTGGCAGACTGGAGGATAATCCCATTCACATTTAATGTACAGTAACAGGATTGTGTGAAATTCACTTTAGAGACTGTCATCCAGAGCTGGGAACAGAGATAAAGGGAACTGGGTATCAAACTCCTGGAAAGAGCATCAAGATTCACATTTTGTATCCTTGTGACAGCATCAGATGTTAGAAATCTGTTAATCATGCCTTTTGCTACATCCTGCACTACACGGCCCATAAAACTGCAAACATATTATGCTACAATTTCAACCTTTCTAGGTGTAAAACATTGCTTCCTCTGTTCTAAAACTACTTCATGGTTACAAATAAATTAAAACATTTTTTTTTAAAATGAATTGATTATACAAAGTATTCTCATGTGAAGATTTCCCAGTAATCTACTGCTACAGCGATACTTTTTAAAGGTGACATTGATGAAATATGCATACAAATGGACTTTTGTATACATTTATAAGGGCTCTATTTGTGAACATTGGTTTACTTTTAAGAAATTACAAAAAAGGTTTAGTTAACCTACCCTTTTTTGAACATCAAATACAAAAAAATTGCATGCAATTATTAGTCCACACCCCATGCTGATTAGTCTTGCCCATTAACCACTTTAGTACTAGCCCAGTAATACCCCATTTTCAGATTTTAGTGTGTGGTGATAGGGTGACTGACAATTACTCCATTGTGCCACACTGTACCCAAGTATATTGTATGATATTTTTGAGACATATGGAGATTTCTAATGGTATTTATTAACTGCTGGGTTCGTTTATTATTCACCGTGGAAAGAAAAAAAGACTAAGCATTTTGAAAAAAAGAAGTTTCCCTTTCTTTCTGTTATAAAACATAGCAATTGAAAAAAGGGGTGAGTATGGTCTCTTTTATAATGAGAGTATACAAGGTAAGCAGGTGCCTACATCCCAATTAGTATGTAAAAATTAAAAGACCCAAATAATTAGGACATCATTGGCTGCTTGAGGCCAAACGTTTGTCACTGATTAGGTCAGGGGAAGGGGGGAGGGGGTTTTGGGGGGGACTATTCACGGCACTGGTTGGACACGGTATAGTAAAAAATAAATAACACTGTTTATTGAACATAAAACAGGTATCATAAAACAACATTTAAAGACAATCCCCACATTGCACATCAGTAGGTTATACACAAACTATGTCTGAATGTAAGGAGTCGATCGCCTCGACCGGTTTCGCGGTAGTGTACTGCTTCTTCAGGAGGGGGTTTATCTACAAGATATGCATAAAACATATAAATATACAAGCAGATTTATACAATAATTGTAAACATTGTATGACATAATCCAAGCGGCATGCCTTATAATGGAGTAGAGAACTCACCCAGACTGGTCAATTGATCGAGCCCGGAACCCAGTTCAAACCTTCTATGGCGCAAGGAGGGGGATATGTTTATTTAGGACGGGCTCTATTAAGGAATAAGATTGATGAATTTATATGCAGCGAAGTGATCAATTAATTGATGGGATGGGGGTCACCATTGGATGCGTGAGGGTGGTGTATCTCAGTGACAAAAATTAATTAAAAAAAATGGGGAAATAGGAAGCGGAGGGGGCGGGGAGGGGAAGGGAGGGGGGGGGAAGGGGAAAGAAGAGGGAAAGTTATTGGAGGTAAGGTGAAAAGAGACATAAAGGATGACACTCAGATATAATGAGAGTGAATGAAAAGAAAGAATGGGGGAGGGGGGGGGGGTTATTTTGAAGCAAAAAGGGGGAGGGAGGAAGGGGGGGAATAGAAAGGAAAGGAGCGGAGGGGGAACAGAGGGAGGGAGGGGGGAAAGGAGTGACGGGAAGTTGAAGGAAGAGGAAATATAAATGGAAAAGGAAGGGGCGGGGGGGAAATGCAGCGGGAGGTGAAAAGAAAAGGAGGGGGGGGAAGGGGGAGGAGGAAGGGGGGTGTGTATGGTGAAGTGCTCGTGAGGGTGAATTGTGTTGGTGGTAATGGGATAAAAGTAATCGTGTTGAAAATGGTAAACAGATAGTGGAGGAGAGAACGGAAAAAAGCGGGGGGGGGGGTGGGGAGTGAGGAACAGGGGCTGGGGAAGGAGGGAAGGGAAGGGGAAGGAAGGGTGAAGGGAAGGGGAAAGAAGGGTGAAGTAATCCGTTGGAAGTAAAGGGGAGGAAAAAGGGGAGGGAGGAAATGGAGGGGAGGGGGAGGGGAAGGGGAATAAAAAGGAGTTAGGGTGATAAATAATAATTGTTGTGAGTTCATGCAGAGTAACCAAAGTAAGGGTGGGACGTGCAGTGTTGTGAGAAGGTGCAGAAGATATCCAGGAAACCAAGAATTAGAGAGACCGATCACCAAGCAAACGGGAAAAAAATAGGTAGACCCTGGTGGGTCCTTACCATTGCTGTATTAAAGATACGCAATTTTACTGGGGCACAAAAGGACAGTATCTGTCAACCAAATGTATGGTGTGCTGTATTGCCAAGGTATGGGCAGTAAGAAGCACTAAATCCAGCTGAGGAGGTTAGAAAGCAAGTCAGCCAGTTAATCATGCAGCAAGGCAATCAAATCAGGGGCCGGGTAAATGGGTGGCAGTCTGGCTTACCGTGGCTGGTACTCGTCGGCGTGTGTCCCCAGGGAGAGCGTCCGTGCTAACTCACAAAAACGGCTGTCTCAGCCGCTTTTGTAAGCATCCCTGGACGGCGTGTGACGTCATCAATTTGCGACGCCGCCGCCGTCCAACGTCCCACCAACCCCTGCACGTGAGTGCGTGGGTGTGCAGCCGCAGACCCAATGGCATGACGCCGGGTCATAGGCTGCAAACAGGGAGCCGTGATTGGTGCTCCCTGCTGGGGACGACACTCCAATGCGCCAGTAACGAAGGAGGGGCCGGGCACCAGGCTGGACCGGCCAATCAAGGAGGCTGAACTCCAAAGGCGTGCTGCAAATGGAAAAAAGGGGAAAAAACAATTGTACAAAGACATTTAAATAAACGATTACAACGATAGGAGTAAAAATTACTCAATACATATAATTGATGGGAGATTTATCCATCATATTGCCTAGAAAACTGCATCAGAGCTCAGAATTCTAAAATCAAAACAGGGAACAGCAATTATGTAAAACAGATCTATCACATTGTCCCATGTATGTCATGGCTCGGAGGCCAGATAGCCCACACATCGGGCCATGGTTACAACCTTTGGATGCGGGGAATACGATTGGGAAATGGAAAGGGGGGAAAATTTGATACAAGGGAAGGGCAGGGGGGGGGGGGAAGGGAAAATTATATATATCTAGAAAAAATATATATATAGAAAAAAAGGGGGGGGAGAAGGGAAAAAGAGGAAGGAATTAGGGGAACAATGGGTTGGGGCAGGGCCATTCTCTCAGAAGGTACATGTATTAATGTTCACGTAGAAATGGTTTGTAAGAATTGACTTCATTCAATCCTGGGAACCTCATGGCATTTAAATCTTCAATCCACAGGCATTCTTTCTGTAGGATGGCCCTGTTCCAATCACCCCCCCGTTTAGTTTGGGGGATTACTTCCAAAACAAAGAAACGTATAACAGAAAGATCGTATCGATGGTATAATCCCACATGGCGTCCTACTGTGGTTAGTTTACCTACATCGGAATCATATAGGTGATCACCCATCCGTTGCCGAAATTCTCTGAAAGTCTTTCCTACATAAAAAGCTCCACAGATACAACTCATAAGGTAAATAATGCCCTTAGTGCCACAATTGGCAGAGAAGGGGGGGTAAAATTCCCGACCATTAGGCAACAAGAAATGTTGCCCCTCCATCACCCAGGGGCATCTTGGGCAATTGCCACATTTGTAGGTGCCTCGGGGTGATGTATCGGTCGTATGTTCTGTGGTGTAGTGGCTTTGAGTCAGTCGATCCCTCAATGAACTGGCTCGACGAAACACCATCTCAGGCTTTTGTTTAACATATTTCTTTAGGATGTTATCCTCGGCAATGATATGCCAATGGGTTTGTAGTATGTTGCGCAGTTCATTGTGGTTGGCTGAATATGTTGTAATAAATCGTACTGACTCATGAGTACATTTCTTTGTGTTTTTGGAAGGATCATACAACAAGGAATGCCTGGATCGGAGGCATGCCCTGTTGTAGGCCTTCTTTAAATTGGTGTGGGTGTAGCCACGAGCCAGGAGACGATCGCGTAGTTCATCTGCCTGTCTCTTAAAATCTGTTGACAATGTACAGTTTCTACGTAGCCGCAAATATTGGGCGAAAGGGATACTTCGAATAAGGGGTTTTGGGTGGGCACTGGAAGCGTATAATAAGGTGTTGCCCGCTGTAGGTTTCCTATATAGGTCCGTGTAGAGTATGCCATTGGCCTGTTTGATGACAGTCAGGTCCAGGAAGGGGACCCGACTCTTATCAAACACAACCGTAAATTTCAAATTAAATTCGTTTACATTAAGCATCTGTACAAAATCAAGTAGCAATTCACTTGAACCTGTCCAAATAATGAACAGGTCGTCTATGAATCGATACCATAGCAATATCTTATCCATAAACCTACTGTATAAGTATAGGTTTGCATAGGCTGGGGCACAGGAGGTGCCCATCGCCACACCCTGGGTTTGCAAGAACAATTCGTCATTAAAGGTAAAGTAGTTTTTTGTCAATATAAATAATAGCAACTGTAAAACAAAATCCACCAAGGGCCAGGAGGTGTTTTCCTGTTCATGGAGGAAGGAGCCAGCCATCCTGACACCCTGCTCGTGGGGGATGCTTGAGTAGAGAGCCTCCACATCCAAGGCCACGAGCAGGGCGTCAGGAGGGACTTGGGTCCCCTCAATGTGTTTCAACAGATCCGACGTGTCTCTGATAAAAGACGGAAGGCTGATGACATGTGGCATCAGGAAAGCATCGACAAATTTGCTAGCGTGGTCTGTGAGCGAACCGATGCCAGAGACAATAGGTCGCCCAGGGGGTCTCTGTAGATTTTTGTGGGTTTTGGGGAGTGCATAGAAAGTAGGAAGACGGGGGAACTTTGGAATAAGATATTCAAGGGTATCTTTGTCTATTAGACCTTTGTGATGGGCTTCCGTGCATATTGTCTTTAATTCAAAAGAAAAAGAAGCAATTAAAGTAGGGGAGATTCGACAATACCAATGGTGATTGTTGAGTATAGACAGACACATGTCCTGATAGAACAAATGTGTCATCAAAACAATATTCCCCCCCTTATCCGATTGTTTGATCACAATCTCAGGGATTCAATCTTCTCGTAAGAGACTAAGATATGGTGGAGTTACCCCTCCTCCGCCACCTCTAACTAAAAAAGACAAAAAAGATAAAAAAGCTCTCAAAAGCATCCAAAAACGTGTGCCCACAGCAGGTGACCTAGTGGACACCAACTTACCCACAGACAACCTAGCAATATCCACGTCATTACATAACGCTATTCCTAAAGTACTGAACACTACCCTGATGACCAATAGATACACAAAAATCAGTGATGAGACCATTTTTTTAGACCTAAAGAAACAACAACAAGGAAACTTGGACACGTTTGTGCTCAAACCCACTCAAACTCTACCACCCCCACTGCAACCCACTCCCCTCAAAACAACCAACTAAATATTATAAACTTCACTCCCTATACACTTTCTGAGGATCAGTCCTCAGTCCTACAATTGGGGTTGGGCTTTTGCCCTCTCGACCCCCTCAAAGTAACACATACAATTAAAGATCTGTATCTCTTCGCTCGAAATTTGACATACAAATTCATTTTTGACAATGATCGATCTCGCGTAGGATTGGAGCGTGAGCTCGCGGAGCGCACTAAACAATTTACGGTGGCGGAGTTTCGTGCGCTCCGCGACCTCATGCTCCTCTACGACGAAAGTAATCCTGAATCTATTGAGCCTTCATTGACCCCAGACCCCAGTTCACTCCATGAACCTCCACCCGTATGTCCTCCCACCCTCGTCCCCCCTCCCCCCCCCCAAATCCTTTCGCCTTCCCTCCAGAAGGTTCCCGGATTTAATGACTTGCCCTTCAATCTGGTCCTTCGTACAGGCCACAATACGTGACCTGAAGCGACAGGAATGGCAAAAAATTGTTCCTAATTTAACAGACAATCAAACCAAAGCTCTTAAAATGTTACAAAAGAACCCTGAGATTGTGATCAAACAATCGGATAAGGGGGGGAATATTGTTTTGATGACACATTTGTTCTATCAGGACATGTGTCTGTCTATACTCAACAATCACCATTGGTATTGTCGAATCTCCCCTACTTTAATTGCTTCTTTTTCTTTTGAATTAAAGACAATATGCACGGAAGCCCATCACAAAGGTCTAATAGACAAAGATACCCTTGAATATCTTATTCCAAAGTTCCCCCGTCTTCCTACTTTCTATGCACTCCCCAAAACCCACAAAAATCTACAGAGACCCCCTGGGCGACCTATTGTCTCTGGCATCGGTTCGCTCACAGACCACGCTAGCAAATTTGTCGATGCTTTCCTGATGCCACATGTCATCAGCCTTCCGTCTTTTATCAGAGACACGTCGGATCTGTTGAAACACATTGAGGGGACCCAAGTCCCTCCTGACGCCCTGCTCGTGGCCTTGGATGTGGAGGCTCTCTACTCAAGCATCCCCCACGAGCAGGGTGTCAGGATGGCTGGCTCCTTCCTCCATGAACAGGAAAACACCTCCTGGCCCTTGGTGGATTTTGTTTTACAGTTGCTATTATTTATATTGGCAAAAAACTACTTTACCTTTAATGACGAATTGTTCTTGCAAACCCAGGGCGTGGCGATGGGCACCTCCTGTGCCCCAGCCTACGCAAACCTATACTTATACAGTAGGTTTATGGATAAGATATTGCTATGTTATCGATTCATAGATGACCTGTTCATTATTTGGACAGGTTCAAGTGAATTGCTACTTGATTTTGTACAGATGCTTAATGTAAACGAATTTAATTTGAAATTTACGGTTGTGTTTGATAAGAGTCGGGTCCCCTTCCTGGTCCTGACTGTCATCAAACAGGCCAATGGCATACTCTACACGGACCTATATAGGAAACCTACAGCGGGCAACACCTTATTATACGCTTCCAGTGCCCACCCAAAACCTTATTCGAAGTATCCCTTTCGCCCAATATTTGCGGCTACGTAGAAACTGTACATTGTCAACAGATTTTAAGAGACAGGCAGATGAACTACGCGATCGTCTCCTGGCTCGTGGCTACACCCACACCAATTTAAAGAAGGCCTACAACAGGGCATGCCTCCGATCCAGGCATTCCTTGTTGTATGATCCTTCCAAAAACACAAAGAAATGTACTCATGAGTCAGTACGATTTATTACAACATATTCAGCCAACCACAATGAACTGCGCAACATACTACAAACCCATTGGCATATCATTGCCGAGGATAACATCCTAAAGAAATATGTTAAACAAAAGCCTGAGATGGTGTTTCGTCGAGCCAGTTCATTGAGGGATCGACTGACTCAAAGCCACTACACCACAGAACATACGACCGATACATCACCCCGAGGCACCTACAAATGTGGCAATTGCCCAAGATGCCCCTGGGTGATGGAGGGGCAACATTTCTTGTTGCCTAATGGTCGGGAATTTTACCCCCCCTTCTCTGCCAATTGTGGCACTAAGGGCATTATTTACCTTATGAGTTGTATCTGTGGAGCTTTTTATGTAGGAAAGACTTTCAGAGAATTTCGGCAATGGATGGGTGATCACCTATATGATTCCGATGTAGGTAAACTAACCACAGTAGGACGCCATGTGGGATTATACCATCGATACGATCTTTCTGTTATACGTTTCTTTGTTTTGGAAGTAATCCCCCAAACTAAACGGGGGGGTGATTGGAACAGGGCCATCCTACAGAAAGAATGCCTGTGGATTGAAGATTTAAATGCCATGAGGTTCCCAGGATTGAATGAAGTCAATTCTTACAAACCATTTCTACGTGAACATTAATACATGTACCTTCTGAGAGAATGGCCCTGCCCCAACCCATTGTTCCCCTAATTCCTTCCTCTTCTTCCCTCCCCCCCCCTTTTTTCTATATATATATTTTTTCTAGATATATATAATTTTCCCTTCCCCCCCCCCCCCTGCCCTTCCCTTGTATCAAATTTTCCCCCCTTCCATTTCCCAATCGTATTCCCCGCATCCAAAGGTTGTAACCATGGCCCGATGTGTGGGCTATCTGGCCTCCGAGCCATGACATACATGGGACAATGTGATAGATCTGTTTTACATAATTGCTGTTCCCTGTTTTGATTTTAGAATTCTGAGCTCTGATGCAGTTGTCTAGGCAATATGATGGATAAATCTCCCATCAATTATATGTATTGAGTAATTTTTACTCCTATCGTTGTAATCGTTTATTTAAATGTCTTTGTACAATTGTTTTTTCCCCTTTTTTCCATTTGCAGCATGCCTTTGGAGTTCAGCCTCCTTGATTGGCCGGTCCAGCCTGGTGCCCGGCCCCTCCTTCGTTACTGGCGCATGGAGTGTCGTCCCCAGCAGGGTGCACCAATCACGGCTCCCTGTTTGCAGCCTATGACCCGGCGTCATGCCATTGGGTCTGCGGCTGCACACCCACGCACTCACGTGCAGGGGTTGGTGGGACGTTGGACGGCGGCGGCGTCGCAAATTGATGACGTCACACGCCGTCCAGGGATGCTTACAAAAGCGGCTGAGACAGCCGTTTTTGTGAGTTAGCACGGACGCTCTCCCTGGGGACACACGCCGACGAGTACCAGCCACGGTAAGCCAGACTGCCACCCATTTACCCGGCCCCTGTTTTGATTGCCTTGCTGCATGATTAACTGGCTGACTTGCTTTCTAACCCCCTCAGCTGGATTTAGTGCTTCTTACTGCCCATACCTTGGCAATACAGCACACCATACATTTGGCTGACAGATACTGTCCTTTTGTGCCCCAGTAAAATTGCGTATCTTTAATACAGCAATGGTAAGGACCCACCAGGGTCTACCTATTTTTTTTCCGTTTGCTTGGTGATCGGTCTCTCTAATTCTTGGTTTCCTGGATATCTTCTGCACCTTCTCACAACACTGCATGTCCCACCCTCACTTTGGTTACTCTGCATGAACTCACAACAATTATTATTTATCACCCTAACTCCTTTTTATTCCCCTTCCCCTCCCCCTCCCCTCCATTTCCTCCCTCCCCTTTTTCCTCCCCTTTACTTCCAACGGATTACTTCACCCTTCTTTCCCCTTCCCTTCACCCTTCCTTCCCCTTCCCTTCCCTCCTTCCCCAGCCCCTGTTCCTCACTCCCCCCCCCCCCCCCCCGCTTTTTTCCGTCCTCTCCTCCACTATCTGTTTACCATTTTCAACACGATTACTTTTATCCCATTACCACCAACACAATTCACCCTCACGAGCACTTCACCATACACACCCCCCTTCCTCCTCCCCCTTCCCCCCCCCTCCTTTTCTTTTCACCTCCCGCTGCATTTCCCCCCCGCCCCTTCCTTTTCCATTTATATTTCCTATTCCTTCAACTTCCCGTCACTCCTTTCCCCCCTCCCTCCCTCTGTTCCCCCTCCGCTCCTTTCCTTTTTATTCCCCCCCTTCCTCCCTCCCCCTTTTTGCTTCAAAATAACCCCCCCTCCCCCATTCTTTCTTTTCATTCACTCTCATTATATCTGAGTGTCATCCTTTATGTCTCTTTTCACCTTACCTCCAATAACTTTCCCTCTTCTTTCCCCTTCCCCCCCCCCTCCCTTCCCCTCCCCGCCCCCTCCGCTTCCTATTTCCCCATTCTTTTTAATTAATTTTTGTCACTGAGATACACCACCCTCACGCATCCAATGGTGACCCCCCATCCCATCAATTAATTGATCACTTCGCTGCATATAAATTCATCAATCTTATTCCTTAATAGAGCCCGTCCTAAATAAACATATCCCCCTCCTTGCGCCATAGAAGGTTTCAACTGGGTTCCGGGCTCGATCAATTGACCAGTCTGGGTGAGTTCTCTACTCCATTATAAGGCATGCCGCTTGGATTATGTCATACAATGTTTACAATTATTGTATAAATCTGCTTGTATATTTATGTTTTATGCATATCTTGTAGATAAACCCCCTCCTGAAGAAGCGGTACACTACCGCGAAACCGGTCGAGGCAATCGACTCCTTACATTCAGACATAGTTTGTGTATAACCTACTGATGTGCAATGTGGGGATTGTCTTTAAATGTTGTTTTATGATACCTGTTTTATGTTCAATAAACACTGTTATTTTTTACTATACCGTGTCCAACCAGTGCCGTGAATAGTCCCCCCCAAAACCCCCTCCCCCCTTCCCCTGACCTAATCAGTGACAAACGTTTGGCCTCAAGCAGCCAATGATGTCCTAATTATTTGGGTCTTTTTATTTTACATAAAACATAGCAAATAAAAATGCCGGAACAGTTCAAACACCCCCAAAATGACCACTTTTTGGAAATCAGATAGCTTCAAGTGATCTAATTTTTTGCCACAATCGTTTGGAAAAAAATAAATGCTGGTGTACACTATATACTGTATATTATTGTACAGTCATACAAAGAGCGGGGATGAAGGTAAAGGGTTAATGTACAGATCACATGTAATGGGAGGATTTGGATAAAGGGCTTACAGTGTAAGTAAACCCTCCTATCATTTTCAGCCAAGGAAGCTGCCATATTTGCCTCTATTTAATCTACAACTGCCATGATGCTGCACATGTGATCAGTTATGACACCAGCCATTGGATGGTTTGACAGTTTGGTTTAGAGCACAACCAATGGGAGTGTTAAGCCTCATACACACGATTAGACTTCCATCTGAATTTTCCGTGGATTTTTGTCCGAAGGGCCGTTGGCCATGAACTTGGTATGCATACACACGGCAGAACTTTTTCAGCCAACATTCACCAAATCACATCACTATTGTTGTCTGATGTTTAGCATTGGTTCTGAGAATGCTCGTTTGAACTCTGGATTTTAGTCCGATGAACTTGTGTACACACAATCCGATTATTGGACGTTTGTTGTCGGAAAGTTTGAGAGCATTCACAGCGAACATTTGTCCGTTGAAAAAAGCAAAAACAATTGTCCGATGGAGCATAGAGATGGTCGGATTGTCCGATAAAACCTTTGGACCATTGTTGGCTGTAAGAAATCACAGAGATCACATGATACTGAGCCGCATTGATCAGCTTTGTACACAGTGGGCCAGATTCTCGTAGAATCAGCGGCGGCGTAGCATAAGCCATTTACACTACGCTGCCGCAACTTACTGGAGCAAGTGCCGTATTCTCCAAGCACTTGCTCCGTAATTTGCGGCGGCGTAGTGTAAATGGCCTGGCGTAAGGCCGCGTAATTCAAAGGGGGCGGCTTGTATTTAAATTAAGTGCGCCCCCGCGTCGATCGAACTGCGCATGCGCCGGGCATAAAAATAGCCCAGTGCGCATGCTCCAGCTCATGACAGAAAACGTCAATTACGCCGACGTGAGCGTCATTGACGTGAAGTCCTATTCGCGAACGACTTAGGAAAACAACGTAAACGACGGAAAAAGACGACGCTGACCCGACGCCATACTTAACATGGCATACGACGGACCTTCGTAAACTTACCCCTCATATAGCAGGGGTAAGTTTACGCTTACGGAAACATCGTAAATTCACTGCGTCGACCTCACGTACGTTCGGGAATCTCGCGTAAATAGCTAATTTGCATAGACGACGGGACACCTAGCAGCGGGAAAAAAAATTGCATTTAAGATCTGACAGCGTAAGAGCCTTTTGCCTGTCAGATCTAATGGATATCTATGCGTAACTGATTCTAAGAATCAGTCGCATTGATACGACGGCCCAGATTAGAACTTACGACGGCGCAAATGACGTTGCGCCGTCATAAGCCCTTTGAGAATCTGGGCCAGTGTCTGTAAATGGATCCATCAGAGTCTGGATTGATATACAGACATTAATAGGCACCCTTGCCACCTAAGGATGTTTATAAATGCCACTTTAGCTTTCCAATCATGTGACCGCTGTGGCAGCCAATCATGACAGTCACATGATCAGAAACCCTGTCCCGCCTCCCAGCATCTGAACCCGCTTAAAGGGTGGGAGGCACATATGGGGTTAAAGGGTAACTATTGGCAAAACTTTCTAGATAGAGTAAGGCCGGGTTATAACCCTGCAGTTTTTTTGCCGTCTGTGTCCTAAAGTGGAGAATTCCTTCACTTTCTGTCCCTTAATCAAAACAGGAAGTGAGAGAAAATCCCTGCAAATAAACAAGTAACAAATTTTATTGAGAAATAAAGCATTCCCCTCTGTGTGATCAATTGACACTGCAGAGATTTTAACACACTTTGCTGTAGATTCCTACCTTCTGTTATTCTGAATATAGAGCTGTTTGTTTCTCAGGGACCATGTGCAAAGTGAATGGGAATGGGTGTAGTCTCATAATTATCAATCAGCTGCTGTACCTGCAGGGCTCTAATGAGGAAAATTGCAGGGTCTGCATCCCTTTTTACGTGATTTACCTTGGAAGTATCTCACCAAAAATTAGATTTTTGTTACGGGGATACCTGAAATCTGATTTGTATCTAAGCGCAGATGTCTGAGAAAAACAGTAAGCCAATCACACAAGCAAAAGGTAGTCATATTGCATTGCATTTTACAGACAATAAGTGCTGCAGTATGAAAAGGAAAGGTTGTTTTTAATAACATTCATTGTGTCACAATTGTATATGCTATATATGTATTTTTTTTATTTGATTTTTTTTCCCCACGAAGGTGGAGTTACCCTTTAAGGGAATTCATTGGAATTCCCCAGGTCACTAGAACTAGTGTTCCCACTGGAAGATTTCCCCTCCTCTATTTCTGCTCTGGGGATAACCCAGAATTTGGGATTTTATTTTAAATTCACTTTTGATGATAACAGTAAACAGGACTAATAGAAGGGGTATATCTCCCTAATTGGGGGGATGCGTAGCAAAAACAGTGCAATTTACAAAGAGGTTTTTGGTGCGTAGCACGTTTTTTTAAAGGACTTTTAATAGTAAAAGTGTAATTTAACATGTGTGCAACTGTGTCTCTGAGCCCTAACCTCATCTGGGCCTTAACAATTAAACCTAATATTTAAAATGACTTCTTAAATTTGGTAGTAAACTCTAATTATTAACTTATACCTGCAGGTAAAGTTGCGCCGTTTAGAAAACATTTACATCAACTGCAGCTGTTGGCAATGCTGGTACATGTACAGTAGCTCTGCATTGGGGACACAATAAATGTGGCATCTCAGTACCTGAGGGCTCCATTTAAAAGGTAAGTCTGTCATAATGTACTAGTATGTGCTAGTATGCATTACATACTAGCACATTATGGCATAACCTTGAGGGACCCATTTAAAAAAAAACGATTGATTGGTTTGAAAGTTCTAACATATATAAACTATGGCCTATTTTTTTTTTTTTATAGTAATTTTGACGATCAGCGACTTATAGTGGGACTGTGATATGGCAGCAGACACTAATGCCTCGTTTCCACTGAGCGGAACAGTTTGGGTCGGTACAGTTTGGTCCGGCCTAGGTAAGCGTTTCCACTGCAAGTCGGATACAGGGTTTAGAAAAAATGCCTAGCGTGTCCGCCAATCAGTGGAATGTATTGTAGCTCCGCCCTAACCGAACCGTACCATTTTCTATGGCCCCACATCAGAAGCAGAACCCAGACTGGTGCAATATGGTTTGGTTGTATGGGTCGCTTTCATAATGGAAACACTCAAAATAGTGTACCGTACCGAACCAACCTGAACCGATCCGCTCAGTGGAAACGAGGCATAACTGACACTTTTTGGGGACCAGTTATACAAATACAGTGATTAGTGCTAAAAAATATTCATTGTCACTGTACTATGACACTAGCTGGGAAGGGGTTAACATCGGGGTGGTAACCTTGCCCTGGCTATGCTCCTGGTTCCTGACTTTGTACTCCTGCTGCCTGGTTGTTCCTGACCACTGCACAACCTAACTACACATTTGAGATCCAGAATATGCCTGCTGCCAGCAGGTCTGGTTCAGATTTGCATCTGCTAGTGTGAACCAGATATCCTACTGGCACATGTGTGACTCTGTGCCCTGTTATACCCTGTTGTTATCCCCAGGGGAAACAGGACAAGCGGTGTAAGGGCAATCCTCTTGTCAACTCATCCTCGGCCAGGTACGTGACAGCAAAATAAGAACTTAACAGATAAAAACCCACCAAATTAAGGTAAAAATGGCTGAAATTGAATCACAGTTCTGGGATTAAAATAAGATTGACATTCATCCCCATTTTAGGGGGTCTGTCTCTGGTAAAGGAGCATCTCTAGCAAGCTTTCTGCCTTGTGCCCTGCAGTCACACTATGTATAGTAAAAATTGCATTGTGTAGGCGCTGCACTGTGTTTGAAACATTTCAAAATGACTTTGATAAAGCCATCCACGTGTGTGATTACCACACGAGTGAACTGTTTTGCATCTGTGCAGTGTGACCAGTCTGCTCGTTCATATCTGCACAGTTGAAGAGGAGCCCACTGTTTAGATTGGATGGTACTTACACAGCTCGATCTTCCCCACGTGCTTTATAACAAGGAGGGTGATAGGGGGTAGACATGTGCATTCGTTTTCGTTAGAATGCATTTTCGTCCGAAAATATGTTTTTTTCGTTATCGTTTTAACAAACGATAACGAAAATGCAAGAAACGAAAGCCGAAAGATCTGACATAAAAAATGCTTTACTTTCATTTTCGTTGCGGTAAAAATTCGATATAGAGAGATTCGACATTATAGGGAAAAGATTCGACATCATAGAGAAAAGATCCGACATTATAGAGAAAAGATTAGACACTATAGAAATAATAGATTCGACATTACAGAGAATAGATTTCGATTTATGAGAAAATAGATTCGACATTATAGAGAATAGATTCGACATTATTACTAGTCATACAACATTAGAATTCTTGTTCCGTCGAATATTCGTTTGATCAATCGATGGAAACTACAAATATTCAATGTACCGTCGAATATTCTTTTGACCATTCGACAGAAACCAAGTATTATTGGATTTTCGGACGAAAGCTATTCCCCAACGAAAAACGAAATAAATCAAAACGATTTTCGGGAGTAACTAAATAAATTTATTTTCCAAACGAAAACGAAAAAACGAAACAAAATATTCCAGTCTGCACATGTCTAGTCTGCACATGTCTAATAGGAGGTGGATAGACACTGAGGCCCCGTACACACGTCCGAGGAACTCGACGGGCAAAACTCATCGTTTTGCTCGTCGAGTTCCTTGTGAAGCCGCTGAGGATCATTGAACAACGAGGAAATAGAGAACATGTTCTCTATTTGGCCAGACGAGTTCCTCGTCGGCTTTCTCGGCCGAAAGTGTACACACGGCCGGGTTTCTCGGCAGAATACAGCTCCGATCGAGTTTCTGGCTGAATTCTGCCGAGAAACTCGGTCATGTGTACGGGGCCTCACACGAGATATTGTATGTACACACAGGCACGTTGGCTGGCTGGTTTCTCTGTAGATGGAGTAAGTCTATTGATAGAAATGGAAAAAGGTTTAGTGCATCCCATTTTCCAGGGACCATCAGCAGTTTAATTCTGGGGGGTAGATCAGGAATGCATTTCTGGGGTGTGTGAATTGATTTTTAAGGCACATGATTTGATTTTGGGGCACTTGAATTGATTTTTAAAATATATGGATTGGTTTTAGAGGCACATAACAGATTTTTAAGACATAAGAATAGATTTTTAGGGGCCTGTAATCGTAAGGCTTATTAATAGATTTTTTTAGGGCACATACATTTTTGGGGGGGGCACATGAATGTTTTTTAAGGCACTAGAATTGATTTTCAAGGCATATGAATAGATTTTGTGGGCACATCAATGATTTTTAAGGCACATGAAGGATTTCTAAGGTACACAAATTGATTGTTGGGGCACAAATATTGCTTATTTAGGGCATATGATTTTTGGGGCACATTGACTGATTTTTGAGGGAATAAGAATACATTTTTTAAGGGAAATGATTATTTTTTGCACAAGAATAGATTGTGGCGACTTTATTTTTAGATCACAGGAATTAATTATCGGGGCACATTTTTTTTTGGAGCAACATCACTAAATTGTGGCACAAGAGTAAACGGGGGGCATATTACACGTGTGACCTATGCTGAAATGTTTGCTTTCTTTAAATATTTATTTGTGGGTAGCAGCCCTTTTCCAAGCTTCACTGCACCCAACTGACCAGTGTGAAGGCAGGTTGTCAAGATGATCATTGAACTCCACAAAATCTACTGCTATTATGTAAGCACCCATCTCGTGCCTCTGTGCTTTTCAGTTAACTGTATTTTAAAGTGGTCGCAAACCCTTACAAACCACTTTTCACTACAGGTAAGCCTATAATAAGGCTTACCTGTAGATATCTCCTAAACCTGCATGGTTTAAGAGATAGCTCCTGTATCAGCACATGTCGTCAGCACATGCACACTGAAGCAATGGCTTATTTGTGATGTTTCTTCAGCTGACATGCCATTACCGGCGGCTCCTGCACGCATGCACGGGAGTGATGTCATTGCGTCTCCTGCCATTCACAGCGCAGGAGCCTGCGATACCTGGAAATAACTCTGGGAGACATGTTGCTGGGCAGAGCAGTGTGCCGGGACCGCTGCAGGGGCTTTGACCTAGGGTGATTATTTCATAATGAGCTAGTATGTTATCCATACAAGCTTATTATGCCGTTGTCCTGCAGGTTTTTGTTTTTTTGGGGGGTTTTCAACTTTAACTGGCTTGCTGATTAACCACCCATCTTTACCAGGGGGACAAATCCCTTTTCATCAGCTTCACTTCATTCTCCTTTCACATACTCACCCAGCTGGCCAGTGTGTACTTTCCAAGTAACTGTGCTTTAACTAATTAGCAGATCCCTCTCATTCCTCCTGTATTGAATTGTATTGTAATTGTACTGTCTGCCCTTATACTGTAAAGCGCTGTGCAAACTGTTGGCGCTATTTAAATCCTGTATAATATAATAATAATAATAATAATAATAATAATAATAATAACTGGCTTGCTGATTACCCACCCTGTATCTCCAACAAGGATGCATCTTTCTTAGCTTCACTGCACATACAAACTCACCCAATTGACCGATGTGAACTCTCAAGTTGTCATGACGGTCCTTGAACTCCAACAGAAGTGCTACTGCTGGTATGTGAGCACCCAGTTTGTGCTGCTGTGCTTTTCAGGTTAATATGTTTCAATTGGATTGCTAATTTATTACCCCTTTCTCAAACAGGAAAATCTTTTTTCTGAACTTTGCAGCACACTTCCTGTGCAGAGTACTAAGACTATTGCATGGATCCCACAAATCCAACATCAGATCAGATATGTAAGTGCCCATAATGTTTAATAATATAAGTGTAAATTCTCTTCTTGTTTTGTTTGGACCTGAACAATAGCTTTTTCTAGCATATTTTTTTCTATCTTCATGGGAATGCATCACTCGGATATTGTGGAAACTTTGTAACAAATTCTAAACGTTGTAATCTCTTTGCACACTAGACTGCTCCTATGAAAAAAAATAGCCTGCCTCCACCAGAGCACTGTAATCAGAATGTTCAAGCCAAGTTAAATTCACTTTGAACTGTGAGGCCCCGTACACACGGCCGAGGAACTCGACGTGCCAAGCACATCGAGTTCCTCGTCGAGTTCCTTGTTGAACTTGTCGAGAAGCTCGACAGGCTTGCTTTGCGTACACACGTAACAGACCAAAATTTGGT
The DNA here is from genome assembly GCF_905171775.1 of Rana temporaria. NCBI lineage: Eukaryota > Metazoa > Chordata > Amphibia > Anura > Ranidae > Rana > Rana temporaria. The sequence goes on from NC_053493.1 coordinate 229,730,929, forward strand.
CGTTCTCCGGCGCGGTGACGCTCACCACGTATGACGCGACTATAAAGGGGAGGTTTGATTTTGTTGGCGCCACCCTTGGGGCTCCTTTTGCTGATTCCGTGTTTACGCATGTTAGTAAAAGTTTGGTGAGTGACGATTCGTGCTTTTCAGTCTTTGTGCTTTCAGATTGATCTCTGCCGTTCAGTTTGTGCTTGTGGGGGTCGTATCTAGGCAATCGGGACGTGCGGTCAGGTCGTATTGTTTTACATTGCGGTCCTGTCCCCGCGTTTTTCATTGTCAGGGTCGTTCTTCATAGGTCTTGCTGTTCTTCACTGCGGTCTGTTTAGTGCAATTCTGATTTGTCGTTCGTTCCTAGCCTTGTAGCCATGTTGCAGGCACCTAGTCGTCGCCGACTTCGTGCTAAGCATCTTCTGTGTGTAGGTCTGTTTGTTTATGACCTAGATGATGAGGAGTTCATGAACAGGAGGAGGACGCGTTCATGGACCAAGAATTGGTTGCTCCGTAGGAACCAATTCTCTCACATGCCTTTGCTGCGGGAGCTTCAGGAAAATAATCCTGTTGATTACAGGAATTTCCTGAGGATGTCTGATCCCGTCTTTCAGCACCTGTTGGCTTTGGTGTCCCCCTATATTACCAGGCAGGACACCGTTATGAGGGAAGCCATCAGTGCTGAGCAGAGGCTAGTTGCCACCCTCCGTTATCTGGCAACTGGGAGAAGCCTTCAGGACTTAAAGTTCTCGACGGGCATCTCCCCCCAGGCTCTGGGCCTCATCATTCCTGACACCTGCTCTGCCATCATCCAGGTTCTGCAGGAGGAATATATGAGGGTAAGTTTGGTCCTTTAATATCACATTTTATGTCTATAATGTATGCTAATGTCTTGTAGTTATCTCCTCCTTCCCTAATTACCATGTCTGGAATATGCTGTGAATGTCCCCTTTGCCCCCATGCATGCTGTAAACTTTATTGATGCCCCTTTTTTGGCCTACATGCATATTTCCCATCACTTACCTCCCCAGCATGCTATCCTGGGCCCCAACCTACCTAGTCTAGTCACTTCCCAATGTATTGTGTTATATCCATTGTAATGTCCCCCCCCTCCCCTCCAAAATGTGTTGTAAAGTCTATGTTCACCAATATTCAATAATATTTATTTTGGATTTTTGGACTCCCAAACTCATCTAGCCCTCCCCTCCCAAATGTGTTGTAAAGTCTATGTTCACCAATATTCCTTAATTTTTATTTTTGATTTTTGGACTCCCAAACTCATTTAGCCCTCCCCTCCCAAATGTGTTGTAAAGTCTATGTTCACCAATATTCAATAATATTTATTTTGGATTTTTGGACTCCCAAACTCATCTAGCCCTCCCCTCCCAAATGTGTTGTAAAGTCTATGTTCACCAATATTCCTTAATTTTTATTTTTGATTTTTGGACTCCCAAACTCATCTAGCCCTCCCCTCCCAAATGTGTTGTAAAGTCTATGTTCACCAATATTCCTTAATTTTTATTTTTGATTTTTGGACTCCCAAACTCATCTAGCCCTCCCCTCCCAAATGTGTTGTAAAGTCTATGTTCACCAATATTCAATAATATTTATTTTTGATTTTTGGACTCCCAAACTCATCTAGCCCTCCCCTCCCAAATGTGTTGTAAAGTCTATGTTCACCAATATTCCTTATTTTTTATTTTTTATTTTTGGACTCCCAAACTCATCTAGCCCTCCCCTCCCAAATGTGTTGTAAAGTCTATGTTCACCAATATTCCTTAATTTTTATTTTAGATTTTTGGACTCCCAAACTCATCTAGCCCTCCCCTCCCAAATGTGTTGTAAAGTCTATGTTCACCAATATTCAATAATATTTATTTTGGATTTTTGGACTCCCAAACTCATCTAGCCCTCCCCTCCCAAATGTGTTGTAAAGTCTATGTTCACCAATATTCAATAATATTTATTTTGGATTTTTGGACTCCCAAACTCATCTAGCCCTCCCCTCCCAAATGTGTTGTAAAGTCTATGTTCACCAATATTCAATAATATTTATTTTGGATTTTTGGACTCCCAAACTCATCTAGCCCTCCCCTCCAAAATGTGTTGTAAAGTCTATGTTCACCAATAATCCTAATTATATTATTTTTGTACTCCCAAACTCATCTAGCCCTCCCCCAAACTTGGGCACTGGCCCATCAGAGTGGGTGTTTAATGTGCTAATTGTCTAAATATATTTAGATATAATATGCTAGTTCCCAGAAATGTTATAATGCTTATAATGTCTTTGTCTAATCTGCTTGCAAGGTTATGTGGCTAATTTTTGCATTTTTTCTTCCCCAGCTTCCGTCCACACCACAGGAGTGGCAGTCTGTGGCTTTGGACTTCCAGACCCGTTGGAACTTCCCCAACTGCGGGGGAGCCATCGACGGGAAGCACGTCCGCATCGTGCCTCCACCCCGTTCGGGATCCCAGTTCTTTAACTATAAGGGGTTCAACAGTATTGTGCTGATGGCGGTGGTGTCAGCACAGTATGAATTCCTTTTTGTGGATGTCGGGATGAACGGACGGATATCGGATGGGGAGCCTTCAGGCAGACGGAGTTTGCGCTTCGCCTTCAGGATGATGATCTGTCATTGCCACCGGATGACCAGAATGTAGAAGGCCTGCCATTTGTTTTCCTGGCTGATGAAGCGTTTGCCCTGGGACCCCATCTTATGAGGCCATACCCTCAGCGCACCCTCACCCCAGAGAGGAGTGTCTTTAATTTCCGGCTGGGCCGAGCACGCAGAGTGGTTGAGAACGCTTTCGGCATCATGGCCAGCCGGTTCCGCCTTTTCCTCACCTCTCTCCACATGGCGGAATATAAGTGGAATACAATTATCTTTGCATGCTGCATTCTCCATAATTTTTTGCGGAGACAATCTCCTAATTATATGGCCCTGGTTGGGCCCGAGGCACAACTTTTGGCTCCATCACAAACTTTGGCGGGCCTTGAAGCTGGCCACACAGGACTGCCCCCCCATAGTGCCCGTGAAGTGCGGGACAAATACATGGACTATTTCATGGGTAGGGGGGCAATACCATCTCAAGCCAATTTGCCATAATTTAATCTTTACCAAAAATAAATCCAAATATTTTTTCAAAACTTGTTATGTCTTGCTTGTGTTGCTTGGAGTTGTTTACTAAGTGTAACTAAGTGTATTTTCATTATCAACTAGCAAACAGAAAATTTAACGTATTTTAGGAAAAACACCACACACTTTTTTGAGGTTCAAAAGCTCTTTATTTTCTTATTCTTTTTTTTGTTTGTTTTCCCAAATACCCTCAAAAAAATCTTTTTTTTTTTATATACAATCATTTTTGTCATATTTTTCATTTTTTTGGTCTTTTTTATCATACAATATACAATCATTTTTGTCGTTTTTTTGGTCTTTTTTATCATACAATATACAATCATTTTTGTCGTTTTTTTGGTCTTTTTTATCATACAATATACAATCATTTTTGTCATTTTTTTGGTCTTTTTTATCATACAATATACAATCATTTTTGTAATTTTTTTGGTCTTTTTTATCATACAATATACAATCATTTTTGTCGTTTTTTTGGTCTTTTTTATCATACAATATACAATCATTTTTGTCATTTTTTTGGTCTTTTTTATCATACAATATACAATAATTTTTGTCGTTTTTTTGGACTTTTTTATCATACAATATACAATCATTTTTGTCGTTTTTTTGGTCTTTTTTATCATACAATATACAATCATTTTTGTCATTTTTTTGGTCTTTTTTATCATACAATATACAATCATTTATTTTTTTTGGTTTTAGAATATTTTGATTAAATAATCCTTAAAAATTTTTTTTTTTTTTTATTTTTTTTTTGATTAAATAAACATTCAAATCTGGTTTTGTTATTTTTTTGTGTTTTTTTAATTAAATAAACATTCAAATCTGGTTTTGTTATTTTTTTGTGTTTTTTTAATTAAATAAACATTCAAATCTTGTTTTTTTTTTTTTTTAGGGTTTTTTGTAATTAAATAAACATTCAAATCTGGTTTTGTTATTTTTTTGTGTTTTTTTAATTAAATAAACCTTAAAATCTGTTTTTTTAATATTGTTTTGTTTTTTTTTATGATTAAGATTAAATACTAAAAAATCTGTTTTTTTTTTGGTTTCATAAACTTATTTTTTAACATTCAGACTCTCCCCAAAACATCGATTACATTTTTTAATTTATTTTCCACCCTCCTTGTTCTTTCTTTTATTTTTCTGTTGGCCAGATGTATCTCCTCCACCTCTTCTCTGCAGGCCCAGATTTCAGAGATCACCATCTGGACAGTATGCCTGTCCAAGTCAAAGCCACCACCTGCTCCTGAAATGTGGGACAAAACCATTTTTTAAAATTAGGCAGGCCTACATCTACATTACCTGAAGCTGGGTTAGTTATATGTTACTTTACCTGATGTGGTGGCAGGCTGCGCATCATCACCATCCCTCGGGGGTGTGGCTTGCGTGATGACTTCTTGCTCCCGTGTCGAAGCTTCATGACGCCCTACGAGAATGAAGAAAATGGAAACAGGATTTTAATAGCTTATAGGCCTGAAAGAGGAATATGATTCACTTTATACAATTTCTGGGACTATTGATGTTTCAAAAAACCCCTCAGGGCAAAACACAGGATTGTAGGCATTCACAAAGATCATGACAAATCTTGTACCTTTGGTCTACTTTTAAACATGTAAGCCAACCAAGTATACACTGGATCACCTCACCTCTGTGTGAACCCCAAAATGGGTTATTAAAGGGGACAACAATTATGCAAATGAGTCCACATGTGTCACCGACTGCTGAGCAGACTCTCCTTTTACTGTATATATTTTAATTTAACAATAATTGAATGTTTTTAATAGCACATCTACATAAATTTCAATATTCATCTCACCCAAATTTTTATGAAATGTCATAATTATCATGATTTTATGCACAATATTTTCTTGTATGAGTTGTCGTTCCGAATGTACGTCCACTTTGACGACAAATTCTTGGGCAGAAAACCATAATACAGTACAACCTGAAATTCAAAACACATGGCGCGGAACAAATAATAATAAATATATAAAAAACTTACTTCTTCTAATCACTCTCCTGATCCTCTTCATTTGTTCTGGCTCCCGCTTTTTGAGGTCACACCACCTTTTTCTGATCTGTTCCTTCGATCTTTTCACCCCAAATTTGCGATGGAGACTCCTCCTCACCTTCTCCATTATTTGGGCCTTGACCTTGTTCGGGTACTTGTATGGCCCATGCCTCCCATCATAGTCCTCTGCTTTGAAGATGAGGACCATCTCCACCATTTCTTCAAAGGTCATGTTGGTGGCCTTAAAACGGATTCTTCTGTGGATCCCTCGTCCCGCCTGGCCTGGCTCCTGAATTGCTGCCATATTCCCTAACATGTGCTCCCAACCAAAAAAAAGAATGAAAAGGGGCGGGGAAAAGACGACACCACGAACGTCAGGGGCGGGGAGACGTGCGTAAAGTCACACATGCGCGTGTATAAAGGGCTACCACGTGAGTAAAAGGGGCGTTCACAGTTTGTGGAAGACGGCAGAGCTAACGATCGGGTCAAACACCGGTATGTAACTACATTTTACATGTTATTCTTGATTGAATGATTTTGTGGGCTACATCTTATGTTCATAAACTAAAACATAGCTAGTTCTAAAATTGAAGGTAATGGTCCGCTATAGTGCCGTTGTACGTAACCAACGCTTTGCTTATGCATTTTGATCCAACTACTGTTGTGTGGCCAATCTCGGTTCTCAAGATGTCTTTTGAAAAAAAGTCGGTTTAAACATGATGCAAATGGTCGCTTTTATGTCTTGACCAAACTAGATCGGAGTGCTTTTCTCTAACGTTTCATACACAAATGAGGAGGAGATCTGGCTTATTAGTTCAACACAACTGGTCATCTGTTTCCTAGGAACTGACCCAACATGATCTGCTGCCAATTCCTCCTTGTCGTTTTCGTGACGGAAGATAAGGGGCGGGGGGAAACATCTATTTTTTTAAGCATGGGCGGATGTCGTGTGCGGAGTGTATATAAGGCTCGAACACACGTAGCGTCCATACGACCGGGTTGCGTAAGAAAGACGTTTGAACTACAAGCGTGTAGGTATGCTTCGAACTTGGGACAGCAGTGGCATATTCAGGAAATACAGACATTTAAAGGAGCAATAACCCCAAATTGTTTGGGGCAGAAATAACTAACTTTACATTATATCAGTCTGGATTTCATGTCCTCATTGTCCCTTTTTGCTTTTAAGCAGCTGTAATCCTTTGCATAAATCCTCACTTCCTGGTTCTCTGGCTCCCTCTAAAATTTATCAGGGGAGCTTGTGACTGTGGTCTAAGCTGTGTGTCTAAAAATCCACAGAAACAATGCTAATAATTTTTGAAAATAAAATATGCCCTGGATTTCTTTGTTTTTGTTCTGTGTGTCTCTTTACTTCACAGAAACATTAAATCATTTTAAAAGCAAAAGTGAAACTAGAGGCACATTATATGTATGCACTTGTATGTCTCTAGACACTGTAAACAGTCATTTCATCAAAAAAAGATTTATCCATTAGTGACCCTTTAAGGGCTAGCTGGTGAGAAAGAGTAATTAACTTTATAGACTGTGTATTGACATTATTTATTTCTCCTTGGTTTTGGACAGGAAAAGATGAACCTGTTCAATAGACCAGAATTTTTGGACATATTTATAGACCGGTGGAGAGAACTTCCAGTTCTGTGGGCCACCAAAGACCCCATATCACGCAACAGAGACTTGCGCAAAACCGCACTGGAGAGCCTGCTCCCACTTGTGCGGAGACAGGTGGGGTTTGATGTGACGACTGACCAGTTGGAGGTCAAAATTGGGACCTTGAGAGGCACCTACAGGAAGGCACGCAACAAGGTCTTGGCTTCGATGAGGTCTGGAGCTGGAGCAGGGCGGGTATTTAAACCCAAGTTGTGGTACTATAGCAAACTGAGCTTCCTGGATGACCACCTGGAGGTAAGGGAGTCACTTTCGAGCCTTGCCCCCAGAAGGAACAGAAGGTCCAGCCTTCCCTCCAGCCTTCCCTCCAGCCAACCTGCTGCTCCCTCTGCAGATGAACCCTCTCAGCAGCCTTCCATCCTGGATGAAGATCCGGATTTGCCCAGCTGGAGCCAGGTATATAGTACTTTCAATGTGCAAATGTGTGGTGTTTAAATGTTGTTAAAGAGATGTAAATTAAGATGTTAAAGGTAAAAAAAAGGTAGAGCTAAAAGTGTTATACAGATCATTTGTCAGTATTGGCCAGGAATTATTTTTGTGTGATTCACCATAAAACATGGGTCACAATGATTGGCTTAGCTAAGTCGTGACTAAAAAATATGCAACAGTCAGGAGCTGAAAAATGAGTATTATTTTTTAAAAAGAAAGTAAAACTGTACTTTTTTTCCATACACAGGACGAGACCAGGCAGCAGGAGGATCGGGAAAATGCCAGGCAGGAGGAGGGCAGGGTGAGTGGCTTGGAGGAGGCTGCAGGCCCAAGTATCTTGGACGTGGTGGCAGGCCCAAGTGGCTTGAACGTGGTGGCAGGCCCAAGTGGGTTGGATGAGGTGGCAGGCCCAAGTGGGTTGGACGAGGTGGCTGGGCGAAGTACCAGATGTCAGGTGTCTCCTCTTCGCCTGCGTCCGAGAAGGCAGGTGAGGGATACGAGGGTGCGTGACGCCTCACTAGCCCTCATTCGGAACGCCCATGCAACCCTTCAACAGCCTCCCACTGCTCAGGAGGGATTTGTGACGGTGGTTTTGGCCAAAATGGCAGAAATGACAGTAGACCAGCGCCTCCTCTTTGAGGGACTCCTCATCACCCTCGCAAATCAGGGGGTGAGGGGTCTTCTCACGGAGGACACTGTCATTTGCCGCCATCCCCATCCTCACACACCACATAACTCCCAACCTCCTCCACCTTCTTCTTCTCATGCTCCTTCTCAACCTCCCCCACCTTCTTCTTCTCATGCTCCTTCTCAACCTCCCCCACCTTCTTCTTCTCATGCTCCTTCTCAACCTCCCCCACCTTCTTCTTCTCATGCTCCTTCTCAACCTCCCCCACCTTCTTCTTCTCCTGCTCCATCTCAACATTCTTCTTCCTCTTCTTCTCCTGCTCCTTCTGAACATTCTTCTTCCTCTTCTTCTCCTGCTCCTTCTGAACATTCTTCTTCCTCTTCTTCTCCTGCTCCTTCTGAACATTCTTCTTCCTCTTCTTCTCCTGCTCCTTCTCAACATTTTTCTTCCTCTTCTTCTTCTACTACTCCTGCTCCAGCTCCTTCTACTGCTCCTTCTACTGCTCCTCCTCCTTCTACTACTCCTCCTCCTTCTACTGCTCCTCCTCCTTCTACTGCTCCTTCTACTACTCCTCCTCCTTCTACTCCTCCTCCTTCTACTGCTCCTTCTACTACTCCTCCTCCTTCTACTCCTCCTCCTTCTACTGCTCCTTCTACTACTCCTCCTCCTTCTACTGCTCCTCCTCCTTCTACTCCTCCTCCTTCTACTGCTCCTTCTACTACTCCTCCTCCTTCTAATGCTCCTTCTACTACTCCTCCTCCTTCTACTGCTCCTCCTCCTTCTACTCCTCCTCCTTCTACTGCTCCTTCTACTACTCCTCCTCCTTCTAATGCTCCACCTCCTTCTACTACTCCTCCTCCTTCTACTGCTCCACCTCCTCCTCCTCCACCTCCTCCTCCACCACCGTCGTCTACTCATCCTCCACCACCTTCGTCTACTCCTCCTCCTGGCATGAGTACTACCCCTGTGGCACCACCTCCAGCCAGGCAGAAGAGGAAGGCTGCTGAGAAGGCTGCAGAGAAGGTCAAAGAGCAGGCTGCAGGGAAGCCACCAAGGAAGGCCTTGAAGAAATCAAGAAAGTGACTCCCTTACTTCCATGTGGTGTACCAGAGTTCAGGCTGCTATAGTACCACAACCTGGTGACATCTGCCTGCCCTGCTCCAGTTTGTGACCTCGGGGAGTCCAAGACCTTGATGCGTTCCTTTCTGAATGAACCTCTCAAGTCCCCATTTTGGCCTCCAACTGCTCACCAGTCACATCAGGCCACACCTGGCTGTGCACAAATGGCAGCAAGCTCTCCAGTGCTGACTTTTGCTTACTTAATTTATTTTTCAAACCAAAATAAATGGTAAATTTTTATTTTACAGTTCATACTTGTCCTTGTTTTTTTTTGCTTTAAAATTTAGCTTGTGAGAAGGCAGGTTATGTTTAAAAAAAAAATGGATATAAGGTGTAATTTGAAAGGGACAGATGAGATAAGACAAAGCAATAAGGTTTCTATGGGGGGAACTTGACATTCCAAAAAATAAGAGGATTTGCATTTTTGAGAAATAAAAAATGAAGGTGAATATTAAGAGCAGGATTTAAAACACAGGACCAAAATAAGGTGAGAATATTTTAAATAAATATTATTGAGATCAGTAAGAAAAAGGTTACACCAAATTTTAAGGAACTCTGTGTGAATATCCTAAAAAAAGAAAAAAAGAATATTGCTGTTTTGTGCCGTTACAAAAAAATGTGTAAAGCGCTGCAAATAAACGATTAAATAATGTTGGAAGCGAGACGAATGTGCTATCTCCATTCCAAACGCTACTTTTACCTATGTTGTTCTCCAGTGTCTAAGTTTTTCACAGGTTTCTTAGCATACACACGACCGAGTTTCTCGTTGAAAAAACAGCCCGATGAAGAACTCGTCGAGCCAAAATCCACTCCCATCGAGAAAATAGAGAACCTGCTCTCTATTTGCTCGACGAGTTCCTTGGCGGCTCCATCGGGCCGAAAGTGTACACACGACAGAGTTTCTCGACAGAATCCGGCTCTTCACCGAGATTCTCGACGAATTCTGCCCAGAAACTCTGTCGTGTGTACGAGGCCTCATTATTACAAATGTAATGTTGAAAAAAAGAAAGAAAGAAAAAAAAAAGAAAGAGAAATGTGTGTTCAATTTAATTAATCAATTCTAAGGCCTCGTACACACCACCGGATCTATGCGCTGGAATTTATCCGCAGATCAGTTCCAGCGGATAGATCCTGTGGTGTGTACGGCCCAGCGGATATTTTTCGGGCCGATGGATTTCCAGCGGATAAAAATTTCTTAGCATGCTAAGAAATCTATCCGCTGGAATCCTGTCCAGCGGATTGATCCGGTGGTCTGTACAGACTCACCGGATCAATCCGTCCGATCCCCTCCCTCGCATGCGTCGTCGCGTCATCATCGCGGCGACGGCGCGGCACGTCACCGCGGATGGATTCCGCGCAGATTTTGATCTGATGGTTAGTACAACCATCAGATCAAAATCCGCCAGAGGATTTATCCGCGGGAACGGTCCGGAGGACCGTTTCCAGCGGATAATCCTCTCGTGTGTAAGGGGCCTTACTGTCTTTCACTTTATTTGCAAAAGCAGAAAAGAAACTGAGGCTTTTTTAATTGGTGTCAGGTATCATTCACAGTTGCTAGTAGGACATCCGTCACACAACACATAGCATCCAAAAGACACAAAAGTGCAATGCATAGAAAAAGTATCGGCCAGAAAGTGAATTCAGTTTTAAAAAAACTTTGAACCAAATAAGAATATTTTATTTCAGCTTTGCAGAAAGGTACATTTGCATTTCCTACTGTAAACAGAGAAATTGAGTACTGTCCGTGATACTTTTTTTATTTGTACTAACATACAAATTTTCCGGACAAGCTTTCCGGGAATGTTCCCTTTCTTCAAGGTCCAAGCAGTACTGATTCACATTTTTTTTAGCAGAATGTTAAAACAAAACAAGAAAAAAAACAAATACGGCTACAATCACGTCAAGTACTACTGTAAACAGCATAGCTTCAATTCCATGGACTATACTTTTGATTTATTTTTATTTTTTTATAAATTTAGCTGTTCACACAAAAACAACTTGAAACCATACTTTTGAAAGTTTTAGCATGATGGCCAATTAAGAAGGAACTACAGGCAGATATTGTTAAAGCTTCCTTTTTCTAATAGATGAATCCAACTATACACATCAAAATAGTTTCCTGTTCCTTCCAGACATTCAGTTCTAGACTGGGTTCCCACTTATGTGAATTGAAAATGGAAAATTGTTATCAATACTTACTGTAATTTTCCTTTCCTGCCTGTCCTCACGTCAGCACACAATGGGTTAACCCCTTCCTCCAGTCCTCCAGTACCACCTTCTTATTAGCTGATAAATAGGGGGCCCCTCCTCCCTTGCCCTTGTTCCACTTAACTGGCAGAAGACAGGCTTATAGGGAGGCAAAAGAGCTGTACTGACGTGAGGACAGGCCAGGAAAGGAAAATTACAGTAAGTAATGATAACAATTTTCCTTTTCCCTGGCCAGCCTCACGTCAGCACAAAATGGGATTTAATTTAGCTGCTCTAGGATGGGAAAATAAATATAAGACTAGAACAACAACTGAAAATGCTGCTTTAGTGAATATTTTATTTTGCTTGAAAGGGTGCGGACACCACTGCATTCCCAAAATTCGATGCATTAGCCGTTGTAATGTCTAAACTGATGTTTCGCAAAGGTTTCGCAGGAACTCCAGCTAGTGGTCCTGCATATGTCTTCATTTGGTATTTTAGCAGACGAAGTCCATGAGTCTGCCACCCCTCTCGTAGAATGAGCTGTAATCGCATGTGGAGGCGTCAGCCCCTGTTTCTCATACGTAAGACTTATCACTTTGGTGATCCAGGTAGATATGATTCTTGTTGAGGCTGCTTGTCCTCTTTTTGGTCCTGATGGCAGGACGAAAAGGTAATCCGTTTTGCGCACCTGTTTTGCGCACCTGTACAGAGCGGTGTAGATATATTGAAAACAGGTTGACCATGTCTAACGGTCTGAGGTCTAGCTCCTCTTCTTGCCTTGGCGGTTGTGTGAAGCTAGGTAGAACCGCCTCCCAATTCACATGAAACTTGGAAACCACCTTAGGAGTTATGGCCTGTGAGGGCCTTATGATTACTCTATCTGGGAGAATGATGCAATATGGGTCCTTGCAGGATAGAGCTGCTAGCTCGGAGACTCTCCTTGCTGATGTTATGGCTGTAAGAAAAATCAGCTTGACTGTTAAGAACCAATGCAGACATGCCTCCGCCGACACAAATGGATGTAGGAGAAGAGCTTTTAGTACCGTGCCTAGGTCCCAGGCTGGAAACAGAGATCTTCTTGGTGGATTCAACTTCATGGCCGCCTTTAAAAATTGTCTTATCAGTGGTTTGTCTGCCCTCCTGTGCCCTGTGAAGCACGTTAAGACTGACACTTGTACTTGTATTGTGTTATAGGCTAAGCCTATTTTTAGAGCCAATTGTAAAAAGTCCAGCACCTGTGCGACGTTTGGGTCCAACGGGGAGAATTCTGTTGTAAAGCAAATGTTGTGAATTTTCTCCAAATTCTGTTGTAAAGCAAATGTTGTGAATTTTCTCCAAATTCTGTTGTAAATAACATTGGTCGTGGCCTTCCTAGATTTCAGTAAAGTTGAGATTACCTCTTCTGAGATGCCTTGCGCCTGTAGTCTGGCTGATTCAGCAACCAGGCTGTCAATTGCAACCTGCCTGGATTGGGATGATACCACTGGCCCTGCTGCAGGAGGTCTCTCTTCAGTGGCAGATGTATTGGGGAAGCTGCCGTCATCTGTAGGAGCAGAGGGAACCACGGTCTCCGTGGCCAAAAGGGTAGAATTACAATTGCATGGACCTTTTCCCTCGAAATTTTCAACAAAGTTTTCATTAATAGCGGTACCGGTGGAAAAGGGTAGACTAGGGGAAAATACCACAGAATAGAGAAGGCATCTTGGGCTATTGCTTCATTGCAGTGGAACCTTGAGACATTAGATCCACCGAGGGTGTCCCCCATTTGCAAAAGATTGTTTCCAGGACCTTTTTGCTTAGCGCCCACTCGTTCTTGTTGGGGAACTCCCGACGATCTGCAATGCAATTTTGGCTGTAGGCTGCTGTCAGGGCCTCCAAATGTGCTTCGGCCCAGACAAATATCTTGGTCGCCACTTGAAATAGCGGCAAGCTCTTGGTTCTGCCTTGTTTGGCTATATATGCCACCGCCGTTCTGTTGTCTAACATCAGTTTGACCCAGGCCCCTTGAACCAGATTCTCGAAGGCCTGCAGGGCCAGATATGCTGCTTGCAATTCTAAGAGGTTGGAGTGTCTGGTTTCCATCTTGCCCCATACGCCTTGTACCTGTCTGCTGAGGCAGTGAGCGCCCCAGCCCTGGAGACTGGCATCCAAGGTTATCTGAATCCAATCTCATGCCCCGCGACAGATTTTCTGGTGCTGTCCACCATGCTAAGCCCTGGCGGATCTGTCTTGGTATGCAGACTTTTTGGTGAAGTGATACGCCATCCCACTGGCTCAGAAAAGTCGCCTGGAATGCCCTTGTATGGAATTTTGCCCAGGGGACAGCTGGGATCGCTGCAGTGAACATTCTCAGAAGCATTATACAGTCCCTTGCCGACAGCGATGAGGACTCCCTCAAGCTGTTTACACAGGCTACTAGCTCTTCTGTTTTGCATCTTAGTAGCGACACATGGCCTTTTGCTTGTATCAAAAACAAGCCCTAGGTATTCCATCTCCTGGGAGGTAATCAAGTGGCTCTTCTGCTTGTTGACAATCCAGCAAACTCGGATAGAATCTTCCGCACCACCTTGCGTTGTGCTGTCCACTCCTCGTTTGCATGGGCCACTACCAAAACGTCATCTAGGTAGAGGAAGATCTTTATGCCCCTCAAAAGTATAACGGCAATGATAGCTGGCAAGATCTTGGAGAAGACTCAAGGTGCTGTGCTGATCCTGAAGGGTAGACATTTGAATTGGAAATGGTCTTCCCATACCATGAATCGCCAGACCCCATGCAATGGGGTAAATGATCTTGGAGGTCTGCAGTTTGGTAGGCTTCTCTCCCTCTGCAGTCCTGCCAGGTAATGGAGATTGGCCCATGCGTTTATACCAGCATGGTAGAAGATGCCTTGTCAAGCTCAGGGTGCATTTCGTGCCTGAATGCAGTCTGCAGTGGCAGAGAAGTGGAGACAGCCTAGTGCCCAGCCACCCCTCCCTCTCTGGGAAGGAGACTCATAGAAAAACTCTTCTCACTAGCTGTAGCAAAAAGAACAGAATCCTCTGGCTCTCTAAGTTTTATATTCAGGCTATACCTGACGCCCGCCCAACAGAAAAACACACAGAAGGCAGCCAGCAAGCTCCTAAGGCGCATATATTTAGAGAGCATGATAATACAGCAGCACCACAGCCCAGGAAATGGTAAGCTCTTTAAGCCGTAATCTGCCCGCATAGCTCCTGCACATAGAGCATCCAGTGTAAAAAAAAGATACTACCTTTATTGTTCTGGACCTTCCAGTCCCAGGAGAGGCTTGAACCTGGGTGGGTTGGTTCAGCAGGGTTTTTTTTCTTGTCTGCAGCTTCTTTCTTTCAGCGAGTCTGGTGGCCTGGAGTTCCGACCAAAAAAAAGGAACAAGGGCAAGGGAGGAGGGGCCCCCTCTTTATCAGCTAATAAGAAGGTGGTACTGGAGGACCAGAGGAAGGGGTTAAGCCATTGTGTGCTGACGTGAGGCTGGCCAGGAAAGTGTGTTTCCCCACATCCAATTCGCATGACAGGAGATAGTGACCATCTCTCAATGGAACCAGTTCACACATCTCTGGAGCGGCTGCGGAGCGAATTGCACAGGAGTCCTGTGCGTCATTGGCTCTGTTTCAGATCCAAATTCAGCCAAAAATTCAGGCCTGATTCATCCCTAAAATGGAGAACAGGGATGCACCAGACCCCTACTGTGAGCCGCATCTGGCATAAGTATAAACCCAGCCTCAAGCAGCAAGAGTAGCTGATGTAAGGTTTTCATAGAAACCAAGCTATTTGATTTTTTGGGGAAATTGATGGTGAAACCTAAGACAATTTAGAATCTCAAACAGCTAAAGTTTTAGGAGATTTGAAATTAGACAGAAAAGCTGATAACACAACTACTAATTGTGGTGGCTTGAAATGAAAAGGTACCAATAAAGTTATCTCTAAACTAAAGTCTGCGCACAAACGGTTGTTGGCAAGATTTCTAAATAGTAACAAATTTGTTTGGGTATTTCATATTTACATAGTCAGAATTTAATGACTACAAGTGTTGTGTGACTTTGTAGGATGCTCTGATTATTGCAAACACTGAAAAGCATTATCAAGCTGTATCCAATGTTAAAGTCCTCTCTGAAGAAAAATGTTCTTCTTATCTTGCTTCAGTTGCAATTTGCACATTCCACTCTTCCTTTGTTTCACTATACAATAAAAATAAAACAAAGGACACAATGGCTGTAGAGACCCCTATTGACCTAGTGAATTGTTGAAAAAATGACAGCTAGGAAAGATGATAATTCCATCCATTCAGCTATTAATAATGTTCTTCTACTTCTAGAGAAAGAATAATTATGTACAAGGTTGTTGTTTATGAGTGTTTCACTGGTATTTAAAAAATACTTGATGAACCCTGCTATGCCATTTCAAGCAAACTTTACAATAAAAAAAAAAAGAATATTTAGTTCACACATCTTGCAATACATGTTGGCCCCCTGCATCAAAGCAATCCCTAGTTTGCCAGTCCTACTGTGCTTTGCCACTGCAAATGCTCCTGTGGATACAACCTGGGGCAATAAGACACAAAAGGGGGAGAGCTACATGGCTCAGATCTGGCCACTTACCTGCAATATAATAGAAACCTGTGCTCAGATCCCAATAGCTTGTACGTGCATATAATCTACCAGGTGCTAAAGGGGTGTGACCACATATTAACACAAAAAATACTGGATGAACTGCTATACCCTTTAAGCCAGGTTCACATTGAGGGAGGGTTTGAAATTGTGAGAGATCAGCTGAACTCGCACAATTTCAAACCAGCAATGCAGTCCGACTTCGGGGGCAATTTGACAGACATCCGTCTGGGTTCATGCACATATGTCTATTCAATTCGCCCCCAAAGTTGCCAAAAGTAGTACTACTTTTGGGAATTGGTGCGGCGCTGCACAGTTGTCGTTGCACTGATCCTGACTGTGCCGTTGCCGGCAATAGCTGGCAATTTGACATGGGATTTGACATTTTGTCAAAACGCATGTCAAAATGGTCCGATGTGAACGTGGGCTCAAGCAAACATGGCAATAAAAAATAGGCATATTTAGATCACACATATTGCAATATGTGTTTAAGCTGGCCAACTGTGTCAAAGTAATCCCTCTTTAGCCAGTTCTTCTCTGGTTTGACACTGTTTGCAAATGTTCCTGTGGATACAACGCCAACCTGAGGCAATAAGACACAATGGGGGAGAGCTGCATGGTTTAAGTCTGGCCACTGACCTGCAATACAATAGAAACAAGATATACCTGTGCACAGATCCCAATAGCTTGCACATGCATATCATTAATCTCCTAGGTGCTAAAGGGGTGTGACCACTCTGGAGTGTTAGCTCAAATAGGGATAGTCTAAAACAAAAACAAAAAAATTGTACTATCGCTGTGGCTCTGAGGAAGAGGGTACGCCCTAGTAATGCGTAAGCCGTGATTGATGCTGTCTGGTTCCCCCGGTCAACTGGTCCAGGTCGCAGGCATTTTGAGACATCAATTTCCACTGTCGGAAAGGTGGATAAGCCAGATTTTAAGCTCATTTGTGAGTAGTAATTTTATCTGTACATTTTATGAATAAAACCTTGCCATTGGTAATGCACAAGGTCAGTGCGCACTTCTTTTCTTTTTTGTTTTAGCCTTAAGAATACCCATTGTTCTGAGGGGGGAAGCAAGACTGTAGTCATTCTCTATTTCATTGGAAGGCTCTGGTAGTGGCACTTAGTGACTGGGCTCCGAGCGCAGGAGAAAGTTTGTGTTTTTGTGAATCTTTTGTAAAAGGGTAGTCTAGACGGCAGGCCTAAAATCAGACCTTTAGCCAGTTTTATTTAAAAGGTTGCATGAAAATCAAACAAAACAGAAAATAAGTCCTTGCCATCCAGGCACTAACTAAACACTTCAGGTTCCTAACTCACAGGTGAAGGGCTTCTCTCAGCCACCAACAAAAATAATGCAAACCTTTACCTTCCTCTCACAAAGCAAGGTTTTCTCCAGTCCTTCCATATTTATACCACCTGCTGGTGATCACTAGTTTACCACAAAATCTGGTCCAAAACCAAAACTGCCAAGGTGGTTCAGAAAACCTGGCCCCGATTACACCTTAGTTTCCTGTATATGAACACATTCAAAGTGTCCATAAATCCCCTCATCTTTCATAATGTCACATTACATAATACATATTAACACTAAAAATACTGGATGAACCCTCTGCACACTGCTATACAAGCAAACTTTGCAATAATAAATAAAAAATGAATTTTAATCTTCTATTGCTATTCAATACTTAAAGTGATATTACAGTGTTGGTACTTTTGTTTAAAAATAACAAAAATGTTATACTTACTTGCTCTTTGTAGGTGTTTAGCACGGAGCAGCCCAGATCCTCTTCTTCTTGGGTCCCTTGCCGGCACTCCTGGCCTCTCCCCCCTGCCGAGTGCAGCCCACAGCAGTGTCCATTCAGACATGGATCCATGCCTCAACCCCGCCCCTCTCTCTCCTCATTGGATCACTGACTTTGATTGATAGCAGTGGGAGCCAATGGCACCTGCTGCTGTCTCAGCCAAAAAACTTCTGCCTTTAGAACCACTTTAAATGCTTGGTGTGTTCACCATGAAAGCCTCATAGCACTGGAGTGTAATCTGTTGAAACACAAACCTATAAGGGAATCTTTTTTAACAGGCAGTGAGTGTCCTTTGTTTGTAAATGATCCAGCATGTGGACCTAATTGAAAATAATATTTTTGATTAAAAAAAACAATATAGGTGTGACAGCGCTGTAAGGCCCCTTTCACACTAGGCGGACTCTGTCTCAGCAGAGTCCGCCAGTTCAGCTGGAGATCTCTCCGTGGATCTCCGCTGAGCTGGCGGATGACAAGTCCCTCTCTGCTAACTGAGCGGGGTGGGGCTTGTGCAGCGCCGCTGTCACCTATGGAGAGATCTGATTAAAACGGACAGCATCTCATCCGATCCGCTATGGACGGATGGCAACGTATCGCCATCCATCTGATTTTAGCGGATCGGATCAGGTCGGATGTCAGTGGACATGTCTCCACTGACATCCGACGCTCCATAGAGATGTATGGAGCAGCCGTTCAGGTCCGCCGACAAATATGACAGGTGGACCTGAAATTAGGATTTCAAGTAGAAACACTCCAGTACTCCAAGGTCCATGACATTACTTCCTCTGGAAAACAGTCCAACAGCCGCAGTGGGACCCAAACGGGTCAACTCGAGGATGTTGGAAAAGTAGTCTTAAGGTTCCAGGACTGTCTGCTGGGATGACCCATCTGCCTTCCTGTTTTGAGTTCCTGGCCCATAATTGGACGGCAAGAGGCTCGCATTCAGTCCTCTCCAAAAGCCCTTGGCTAGGCCTCTCACACATCTCCTCCTTTGGCAGGAGACTAACGCTGGGAGAGACCCCAATTCCGGTACCCACCCAGTACCCCAGATAGCTTGTCCCAAACAGAGCATTACTCACCCAGTCAATCTCTGCCTCTCTCAGAGAACACGCCTGCCGCTGGGGGGAGACCTGGACTGGCCCTTCTCCCTGGAGTCCTTTCAGCCGCTGGAGAGAAGACAGGGTGGCTGGGCTCAGTTCCTCTAAGTTGGGGATCTGCTGTTGGGGATCTGGGCCAACTGGCCACCATTCCTGGGGTATACCAGTGGAGACTGAAGTCCCATCCACTGATGCTAGGTGAAAATCCCCCGGTGCTTGCAAAGCAAAGCCGACATCCTCCTGTCTCAGTGCCGCACCATTTTCTGGGGTTGTGTCAGTGGAGATCGGAGTCCCATCCACTACCACAGGAACCCCCCTCTTCTGTTAGTTGAGAGCAGAGGCCCGGGGCACTCTGCTCTGTTGCCAACTCTTCCGCTGGGCTGCTGTGAGTGGAGACCACAGTCCCATCCACCGATATCCGCTCAAGCTGTAGTCGTGTGCAGCAGCCAGTAGCATCCTGCCCTGCTGCCAGTGATTCAGCTGGGAGTAACAGCTTTACTACCTCAGCTTGTTGCTGGGGAGGGGGTCCAACTGCCCCGGCTCCCTGGAACTCCACAGTTGGTTCCGGTGCTGGGTAGAGATTGCTAGCACTCTGCCCTGTTGCCAGCACTTCTGCTTTGGGAATGGCAAGCTCCCGATTTTCCACTGCTGATTCATCAGCCAGGATTTCAGCGTGGTCAGCTGATATTTCCTCAAAGTCCCAGGCAAGGGGAGCCCCACCCTGCTGCTGAGCGGAGTCTAGCAGCTGTTTGTAGGCGATTTCCAGCTCCCATTCCTGAACGGCCAGGAATTCCAAATCTTCCTGTACCCAGAGCACTTCTGAGACATTCAGTCTTCGCTCTCTGTGCTCCATTATTTCCTCCCAACGCCACTCCCGATCGCTCCCAAAGTCGGGATCACTGGACGTCCTCCAATACAACAATCCCAGGCCATCATAGCCAAAGCCTTCCGTGGGGCTGTCATCCGTTGGCCATGGGCACTCTTGGACTACATACCACCGGAGGGCTCTGTAGCTCTCGTCCAACCGCATCTCTGCCCGGATCAGCCTGCTTAACTCTGCTGTCCACTCCTGCTTTGGTTATTCCCCCAATAACAGCATTCGTACTTCATACTGTGACCAGTACCTTACATGGATGGAGGGGAGAGCTTTTTCCTGGTGTCGCTGCTCACGGGCTAGCGCTTCTTTCCAGAGTTCGTAGCGGATCGAATCAGACCATCCAAGCAGGACCTCCTCTGATACTGGTCCTCTGCGCTGTATCTGCTTCTCTCGCAACCTCCTTCTGAATTCCTCTTCCATGGTTACTGGTATCTGCACCTCTCCTCTTCTTTCATTTGGTGCTGCTTCTTTAGGCGTTGTCACCGATTGCCGTATTTCTGCAATTCTCAGCTCATGTTGCCGCTCTCGTTCTCTCTGTTGCCGCTCTCGTTCTCTCTCCTCCTGCAGCTGGATGTCTCTAATGGTATTCTGTATGACGGTCTCTGATGGGTTAGTACCATATAATGCCAACCGTTGTCAAACTCGTTGCTGGAACAAGTCTTCAACTGACCGGGGTCCTGCATAACCATCCCTCTGATCCATCTCGGCTAGCTCACTGATGAGGGTGGCCTTGTTCTTTGTCCCAGCGGTCCTTCCACGGTTCTCAAGCAAGTCTTTTAGCATTGTTCTCCTGCAGGCTGCATAGCTGGTCATTCATGGTGGTGGTTTGGAGTTGTCCCAGTAACTGGAGAGCAAATCCCACCGCTGCCAACCAATGTGACGAGACCCTTTGCTCGCCCGGTTCTGCTCTCCCGACACTCCTCTGCTACTATTGAGTCAGCTTGCAGATTGCAACGTCTGATGGTCCAGTCATCCAAGGTTCCGGGATCCGAACTACAGCTATGTGCCGTTCAGACCCATTAAGAACAAACACCAGGCAGGCTGTATGTAAGTTCAAACAGGACTCTTTATTTTCAAGTACAAAGCACACTTTTATACAGAATTTGGAACATCCCACCCCCAACAACCGCTTTATTATTGGTCAATTGTAAAGTATATGCAGTCCTCACTCAGGTCCTCCTGAACCATGCAAATGAGGACTTGGAATAGTCCAATAGCTTGGATAAAAAGACTGTTATGTGTATTGAGACAGAAGCCCCAGGGGGTAATCAATGTACACAATAGCCCAGTCTATTTAACAGAACTTAATTACTCTGAGAGGTTACATTCCTTTAGATAATAACATGCTAATTCAATACTCCTGACAGGAGACTTCTGACCTTTAGAACAATACAAAGTCTTTTAGCGTAAACACATACATCTTCAAACACACATAATAGATTCAATTAACCTTCAATCCACAGTTTTTAGCCAGACGGACTGTCTCTGACAGAAGATATTTACCTCTGATAATCAAAAGGCTTTAAAACAGGGTTATCACATAATGGACAATCAAATGTCTCAGTATATCCTGTAATACATGAATTAGGATTTCAAGTAGAAACACTCCAGTACTCCAAGGTCCATGACAATATTATTGCTACTTATCAGGCAAGGGTATTGTCCAATCCCCCCAGACACCCCATATGGGAACAAACTGGGAGAGACAAGACCCCTCACCATCAGTGTGATACGTTTTATAAAGAACAAATTAAGGTAATACAGGAACAAAGAATAAAGTATGACATTTTGATATTTTTGATTTAACATTTGTAAAGTTTGTGCCAAAAATAGGAAGGTGTTTTTACCACTCGTAATATGAGTTTTATTTCTGTATGTTTTCTGTGATTCCAGTTTCCCTCTTTTTATCTCCTAGTATCAAAGGAATACAAAGGGAGGTGAAATCTACCAAGTGATATCACAGAGAGCAAAGCCTTCTACACAGTATCCAAAATGAAAGACAGTAAAAAGTTTTGGTGGAATTCTGACTTGCTTCCTTGCAATATATAGTAACCTACAGTAATTTTCTTCTTGTTTGACTGGCTCACTGCTTTTCTAAGACATTTGTACTAATCTGTATGAACATTGTATGCCCTTTAATAGGGATTTAGAGCTCATCCAAAGGCTTTTCTGTGTGGGAGTCTAAATAGGTCCTGAATCCCGTTAAAATGTGAAACACAAGCTTAAAAAGTAGAAGAAAACTTTCTTAACCTCCCCAGTGTATGCCTAATTCTCCTTCATATGACCTCAAACCAATCCCCCAAGACACTGCAGCTCATGCCTCATACACACGTCCATTTTTATCGTCAGGAAAAAAAACAAAAGTTTTCCCGTCGTGATTCCTCTGCAGCCTGACTTGCATACACACGTTCATGCAAAAAAACTTCCGACCAAAAGGGGTGATGTACAACACGCATGACAGGACTATAAATGGGAAGTTCCTTTCAAATGGCACCACCCTTTGGCCTGCTTTTGGGCTGCATACTTGATTCTGAGCTCGTGTGTTTTTTTCCCCTCGGGAAAAGCATACACACAACCGTTTTTCACGACGAGATAAAGACTGACAGGAAACAAGACGAGAAAAAGGAGAGCCGGTTTTGATTTTTTTGCAGGCATTTTTTTAGTAGAGAAAACTGCTAGGGAGCATACACACGACCGGTTTTCACGACCAATATAAAAAATGGCAGTTTTCTTGTCGTGAAAACTGGTCGTGTGTACAAGGCATCACAGTTGGAAGGTGTCAGCAGTAGAGGTAGTGCAATCAATCTAGATATGCTGGGGGCAGGGTTAGAGAAATCTGAAACTCTGTGGATGTCTTTGGACTTTACTAGATCAAAATGTTTTTCATAGCAAGTGAGTAACACCATGGGGGTTATTTACGAAAGGCAAATCCACTTTTCACTACACGTGCAAACTACAAGTGCAGGGTGCACTTGGAAGTGCAGTCGCTGTAGATCCAAGGGGGACATGCAAGGAAAATAAAAAACAGCATTTTAGCTTGCACATGATTGGATGATAAAATCAGCAGAGCTTCCCCTCATTTCAGATCTAGCCCTCAGAATTACAGCAACTGCACTTCCCAGTGCACTGTCAGTGCAATTTCAAGTACACGCGATGGGAAATTCTGACAAGAAAACCATGGATCTTTTTCCGCCAGAATTTTGCCATACACACGGTCACACAAATTTCCGACCGTCAAGAACACGGCGACATACCACACTACAACGAGCTGAGAAAAATGAAGTTCAATACTTCTGAGCATGCGTCAACTTGATTCCGAGCATGCATGTTTTTTTGCATGTCGGAATTGCATACAGACGATCGGAACTTTTCTTGACGGATAAATTGAGAACCAGCTACTCAAATTTTTGCTGTCGAAAATTCTGACAGAAAAAGTCACACAGAGCCTACACACCAAAAGCTTACATCAAACTTCTTGTCGGGAATTCCGACCGTGTGTATGCAGCATAACTGTATATTTGTGTTTCTCCCAAATTTTGCACGGGCAAAATAAATGTTTTCAATATTTGTGAAAAATGGAGGATAATGATTGAAAGGTTCCCAAAGCATGGAATTTATGTTTGAAAGATAACTACATTTAGCTTAAAAATCACCGGTAAACTTATGCAGTTGTGAATAAGATATAGAAGCAATACATTATTTTGTCTATATAGTAAAAATAAATAAAAATCTGTCTTTGGTTACTGAAATCTATAGATAACAGTGATTTGGTTCTCAGCTTATTGTATCTTCATTGTGGAATATGCATTATTATAAAATTTCATGAATGATAGCATATTCATCAACACATTTTTCATTTTGTAATAAATCTTTTGTATGCTTTTTTTTTTATACTTTTACAATATAAGAGCTGTACATTATTAAAGCAGAGGTCTGGCAGGACAAATAAAAATCAATAAAAGTCAGCAGCTACAAACACTGAAGCTTCTGACTTTTAATAAGCACACTTGCCTGTCCAGCTCGCCAACGGTGAGGCAGATCCGTCCCTCAGACCGAGTCTCCGTCGCCGCCATCCTCACTAAGGCCAACAGGCAGTGAAGGCTTATGGCTTCACTGCCTGTTTCCTACTGTGCATGCGTGAGTCGCACGGCTATTTGTGAATAAGAACACCATCCTGTGTGTCCCAGTGCGCCTCCATTTCCCAGGAGGCAACGGTGAGGAGATCACAGAACCTCACTGCGTAAGAGAAAGAGGCAGATTAGGATGATCTGCCTAGTAACAGCAATTTCTGGTAAGTATATATTTTTTTATTTTATTTTTTTAGCCTATTTAGCTATTTTTTTTTTTTTTAGGGTGGACCTCTACTTTAAAGATAAAAAACAAAACTCACAATAATTGTATTTTCAGTTTTGTATAGACAGTGTTGTAATGCCTGTGTCATGTAGACTGACCATTAGGCTTTTGCAGCGGATATAAATCTGCAGAAATTTGAAAATGTAATTTGCTTTTATTAAGCCCACAAATATGGATTGCAAAAGCACTAATGAATGTGCTACTGATTGAACCTTTTCATTAAGTAGCAAAAAAATAAGGAAATTACAGGCTACAACTTGGTACTACAAAATGAAGCTAAATCAAGTGAAATTAATTTTGTGCCTAAAAATAAAGTGACAAGTTTTACAAGTAATCATGTTAAAACTGTTTGTAGAAAGGCCTCTGCAACTAAATAAATTGATGTACTGGCCTGGATTACTAGAGGCGTGATGACAGACATAGTGAGCGAGTGTAATGAATGCAGAAGTTGTGCTTGCTTGTGCATCCCTGTGACAGCATAGGCAGTTTCACATGGCCAAACATGACCCTGCTTAGTAAATTATTTTTGAGGCACATCCTATGGTTTGTTAGTTAACAAATAACTGTGTAAAGAAAAATAATTTTTGAATACATTTCTACAGTACATAATGCTTTAAAAATATTAAAACATGCATATATTAGTTGAATGTTTGTTGGAATTTATTAGTCAATTGCAGCATGTCAATAATAATGTAAAAAACACATTTTGGAAATAAATCCAAAATAGAGCCTTCCATTTATCATATTTTGTAGTAACATGTCTACATAATTGGCTGTAACAGCAGTGTAAAATATATACAGTACTTCCAAGAAATAAAATACAAAATACATGGATTTAAATGGATTAAGACTGTTCAGAGTAGCACTACCCCTGAAGGAGCTGCTGGTTTGTTTTGGGTGGCACGTTACCTCTGTATCTCCGCCGTCTAGGGTACTGGATGAGAGCTGCAGTAAAGTCAATGGGCCAGATCCACAGACATTTACACTTGTGCCGCGTATCGGAGATACGCTACGCCGCCGTACCTTACCTGGCATACTTTCAAATCCTCAAAGATTTTGCGCCGTAAGTTACAGCGGCGTAGTGTATTTCTGGCGGCGGAATTCAAATCGGCAGGTAGGGGGCGTGATTCTTTTAAATGAAGCGCGTCCCCACGCCGATTGAACTGCGCATGCTCCGTTTCGAATTTTCCCGCCGTGCTTTGCGCGAAATGACGTGACTCACGTCCATCCCTATTCACGGACGACTTACGCAAAAATAAAAAATTCTAATTTCGACGCGGGAACGACGGCCATACTTTAACATGGTAAGTCTATCTATACGCCGCAAAATAGCATCTTTAACTATACGCCGGAAAAAGCCGACTAGAGACGACGTAAGAGAATGCGACGGCCGCGCGTACGTTCGTGGATCGTTGGAAAAAGCTAATTTGCATACCCGACGCGGAAAACGACGCAAACTCAACCCAGCGGGCGCCGAAGTATTGCACCTACGATCCAAAGGCGTACAAAGCCGTACGCCTGTCGGATCGAACCCAGAAGCCGTCGTATCTTGGCTTGAGGATTCAAACTAAAGATGCGACGCAGGTAATTTGAAAGCAAGCCGGCGTATCAGTAGATGTGGATCTGGCCCAATGTCCACAATGTCTTTTCTGTGCTTTTATTACCCAGCCGGGTAAAAACAATAAAAAGCAGGAAGGTGAAGGGATAGCAAAATAGAAAACAGCAAATTCAGGTGTAACTGGATATGGAAACAGTCCTGCTTCCAACGACAACTTTACTTTGCCACTCCGGCCGGGGTGGGTATAGTGCATCTGGACAGGCCTCTCTCACCAGCCTGGCAGTCAGATTGTCACTCGGATGAAAAGGATTAAGGGCCAAATCCTCAGCCAGGCGGCGTAACTTAACTTTTTCCATTTAAGTTACACCGCCGCAAATTTCCCAAGTTAGTGCCCGATTCACAAAGCACTTACCTGGGAATTTGCAGCGGTGTAACTTAAATTCCGCCGGCGCAAGGCGTTCCTCTTCAAATGCGCATGCTCGTGACGTCATTTTCCCGACGTGCATAGCGCGAAATTACATTACGCCAAGCTTTGTGGATTGCGACGGGTCAATAAAGTTGCGTCGGGAAAAAAAAAAGATACGGCGGGAAAAAAAATATTCAAAACAAAAAAAAAATCGCGTCGCTGGACAGAAGGGTCTGCTTTTACATGGTGTACTAACTTTACACTTTGTAAAAGCAGCCCTAATTTTGCGTTTGCAAACTAAAACTTACGGAGAAAAAATGAAGCTGAAAAGCTTCGTGGATCTCCGTAAGTGCTAATTTGCATACCCGAGGCGGCATTTCGACACAAAATGCCCCCAGCGGCGGATGCGGCACTGCATCCTAAGATCGGGCAGTGTAAGTCCCTTACACATGTCGGATCTTCTGCCTAACTATGGGAAACTGATTCTGTGGATCAGTTCCATAGTTAGAAACAGGGATACGACGGCGTATCAGTAGATACGCCATCGTATCTCTTTTGAGGATTTGGCCCTAAGTCTCTGCCACAGACCTTCCTGGAGATTGAAGACAATTGCAGTCCAAAATCCTTCTTGACTGGATTCAGCACCTGGTTCTCCTTCACAAAGCTTTTAGTTAAATCAGTAACTGATAGGTGACCAGCGTCCAGCCTCTAATAACAAAAATGTCCTCCAATGAATAGACAGGCCTTTCCTGAAACACCAGCCTTGTGCTCGGTATCTCCCGGACAGGTTTCTTATCAGTCGGCCTCCTCCAATTGGACGGACAGCCCAGGACCATCTGGCAAATTAGGGACCCAGTCGATTCACTGGATCCACCAGATAGATGAATGTGCTCCAGA
Source organism: Rana temporaria (assembly GCF_905171775.1). NCBI lineage: Eukaryota > Metazoa > Chordata > Amphibia > Anura > Ranidae > Rana > Rana temporaria. The sequence continues at coordinate 229,757,725 of NC_053493.1, forward strand.
CCAACGATGTCCCAGAGCCAGGAACACACACCCTGGCCAGGAGGCCCACACACAGGGATGGTGGGACCACTGCCCAGCTCAAGGGTGGGAACACAGCGACCCCGAACCAATGGCATCTGTCCTTTAAATACCCCTTCCCAGCATGCACAGCAAGGTGGCCAACCCTCCTGATTGGCTGTCAGGAAGAGATATCTAACTGCACTTGACCCTACTGCTGCCACCTGTCGGCCTGGGGCGGGACTCACTCCCCAGACAATGACAGTATGCACAAACAGTCCAGCCAAAACTGGAGCAGAGGCCTTAAATGTAACCAAATAAACAGGTTCAGAGCCAACTATCTCTCTGAACTCCCTCTAAATTTACAATAGCACCGGCTCTGAAAATAGCCAGGCGCTACAGTTGTGTATGGGTATATTTTTACACAAGTTCAACACCATTCTTTACATGCATATTAGATAGCAAAGTTGAGCATGCACAATTTCATTGGCTTGAGTATTATGCTGAAGTACCCACCTAAAATTCTTCCAGCATCACCAGAACACTGCATAAAAGCATAGTCAGAATCTAGCATCCCTGACAAGTACCGCATTTGACGACCCCCTATTTTTCCAATGAAAAGATAGGTTTTTGGCTATACTCTTCATATAAGATGACCCCCTTCTTAGGCAACACCTTTTAAAAAAAAAAAAACATCAGAAACATAAAAAAAAAGCATCAGACTTAACATCAGATTTGATTTAAACACAGTAATCCTCTGACATCAGAAGTTCGTCAATGGCATCTTTCCAATCACTGCTGATCACAGTGTAAACAGAAAGAGCTGTTTATCAGTTTTTCCTCACTTGCGTGTAGAGGGGAGCCGATAGGCAGGGGTGGTCTGCACTGATTGTTTATCAGCGCACCCCCCACGCATGCCCACACTGGACCACGAGGGATGTCACCAGGACCACCAGGGATACCCATCACACATGAATGACCAAGTATGCTCCCCCATGGCCAGGGATATCATCAGTGCCCACAAATAATGCCAGTCAAGTCCCACTACTAATGCCTGCCAGAAGTCTCCTCATCAGTGATATCCAGCAGTGCCATCTATCAGTGTCCATCATTGTCCATCAGTGCCACTTATCAGTGCCCTACAGTGCTGCACACCGGTGCACCTATCAGTGCCCATCAGTGCCGCCTATCAGTGCCCATCAGTGCAGCCTATCAGTGCCCATTATCAGTGTCCATCAATGCCACCTCCTCTGAGCCACCTCATTAGTGCCCATCAGTGCTGCCTTATCAGTGCCCGTCAGTGTAGCCTCATCAGTGCCCATCAGTGACGGAGAAAACGTACTTATTTACAAAAATGTATAACTGAAAGAAACAAAACATATATTTTTCTAAAGTGTCTGTCTTTTTTTATTTGTTGCGCAAAAAAAGCCCCAGCAATGATGAAATAACACCAAAAGTAAGCTCTATTTGTGGGAACAAAATGATAAAAAATGTGTTTAGGTACAGTGTAGCATGACTGCGCAGTTATCATTCAAAATGTGACAGCGCTGAAAGCTGAAAATGGGCCTGGTTAGGAAGGGGGTGTAAGTGCCTGGCATTGAAGTGGTTAAACAAGGGCTAAAATACATCCCTGGAAATTAAAGACCAGTTAACCTAACATCAATAGTATTCAAGCTCTTGGAAGCGATGATAAGGGACTATGTACAAGATTTTAGTAATGAAAACTGTATCATTATCAGTAATTAGCATGGATTCATGAAGAATCATTCTTGCCAAACCAATCTATTAACCTTCTATGAGGAAGTGAGCTGCCATCTAGATAAGGGGAGGCCCGTAGACGTGGTGTATCTGGATTTTGCAAAAGCATTTGACACAGTTCCTCATAAAGGTTTACTATACAAAGAAAGGTCCTTTGGCATGGACCATAGGGTGAGTACATGGATTGGAAACTGGCTACAAGGGCGAGTTCAGAGGGTAGTGATAAATGGGGAGTACTCGGAATGGTCAGGGGTGAAGAGTGGGGTCCCCCAGGGTTCTGTGCTGAGACCAATCCTATTTAATTTGTTCATAAATGACCTAGAGGATGGGGGAACAGTTCAATCTTTGTATTTGTGGAAGCTAAGCAGGGCAATAACTTCTCCGCAGGATGTGGACACCTTGCAAGTAGGTCTCAACAAATTAATAGGGTTGGCAACTACATGTCAAATGATGCATTTAAATAATGCATTTGGGTGTCAAAAATATGAATGCAATCTACTCACTGGGGGAGAACCTCTGGGGGAAACAAGTATGTAAAAGTACCTGGGGGTCCTACTAGATGATAGGCTCAGTAAGGGCATGCAAGGCCAAGCTGCTGCTAACAAAGCAAACAGAATATTGACATGAATTAACTTGGGTATTAAATCAAGAGATAAAGCAATAATTCTCCCACTCTACAAGATTCTGGTCTGGCCTCACCTGGAGTAGTTCTGGGCACCAGTCTTCAGGAAGGATGTGCTGGAAATGAAGAGAGTACAAAGAAGGGCAGCACAACTTCCAAAAGGAACTGGAGAATATTATTTATGAAGAAATGTTACGAGCACTGAACTTATTCTCTCTGGAGAAGAGACACTTGAGAGGGGATATCATTTCAATTTACAAATACCATACTGGTGACCTCACAATAGGGATACAATTTTTCTGTGGAAGGGAGTTTAATAAGACACATGGCCACTCATTAAAATTAGAAGAAAATAAGTTCAACCTTAAACGGTGTAGAAGGTTCTCTACTGTAAGAGTGGCAAGGATGTAGCATTCCCTTCCACATGCAGTGGTTTTAGTGGGGAGCATGAACGACCACAACATACAGGGATATACAATGTAATAGTGACATATAATCACACACATGGGTTGGACTTGATGAACTTGACATGACAGTTTGACACAATAAGGAGACATAATAACAGCAGTGATTACCTGCACATGCCCCCAGAAGGGTATTTGATATACGGCAAAAACTTTAGGCTGCATACCAGAATATTTGTTTCAGTTCCTTGAGAGGACACATGCAGACCCTCTCTAACCTGTTACCTGAATTCATATTTTAGTCTAGGTGCCCTTTTAAAACTGTCAAACGTCCAAGCTTGAGCAATCCGAAAAGCAAACAATCTTTCTTCCAAATTACCTTCCCATCATAAATACCTAGCTGGAGTCCTTAGCAATACACATTTCTGTCTGAAGAACCCAAAACTTCAGTGTATTTCATAACTTCTGAAATATTACCAGTACAGCCAGAATAAAGACATCTTTACCTCTATCAGTTACTTAGTAGTGTTTAAGCCTGAACACCGCTACCCTATACAGTACTGGTAGCAGAACCAGATCAATTCCTCTCCTAAGTAACCTGGACATATGAAACTTATCATATTAATATCCATACAAAAGGTAATTGCACGTTGGGAAATAATATACAAGTTAGAAGATTGTAACCACCAAAAGAAAGAAGATTTGTCAATTTTTACCACTGTACCATCTTGCTCATTGATTGAAGTCTGCTGAACCGGACTTGATAAGTATTTACATTTTCAACTCTTAAGAGGGACAGTGTCAAGGCTTACCTTAACCCCTTGCTCTGGGATCTATTTAAGGTGCGCTGGAATTTTGCAAAGGGGCATAGAGCCCCTGAAAACAGCCAGAACATTGATATTACTCCAGAAAAATGCAAATATCTTTATTAAGTAGTAGAGTTGAGCAGACACCTAGATGTTCGGGTTCGGGTCCGTGCCCGAACTTAAAAAAAGTTCGGGTTCGGGAACCCGAACCCAAACCCGAACTCCGAACCCCATTGTAGTCAATGGGACACGGACTTTTAGAAAAAAAAATGCGCGGAGGTCCCCGCAAATTCAATAACCAGACCCTTTAGGTCTGGTATGGATATTAAGGGGAACCCCGCCATCAATTTAAAAAAAAAAATGACGTGCGGTTCCCCCTAAATATCCATAACCAGACTCTTCAGGTCTGGTATGGATATTAAGGGGAACCCCGCCGTCAATTTAAAACAAAAATGACGTGCGGTTCCCCCTAAATATCCATAACCAGACCCGTTATCCAAGCACGTTGACCTGGCCGGCCGCAGAAAAGAGGGGGGGACAGAGTGCGGCCCCCCCTCTCCTGAACCGCACCAGGCCACATGCCCTCAACATGGGGAGGATGTCCCCATGTTGATGGGGACAAGGGTCTCATCCCCACAACCCTTGACCGGTGGTTGTGGGGGTATGCGGGCGGGAGGCTTATCAGAATCTGGAAGACCCCTTTAACAAAGGGGAACCCCAGATCCTGCCCCCCCCCTGTGTGAAATGGTAATGGGGTACACTGTACCCCTACCATTTCACAAAGGAAGTGTAAAGTCTTGTAAAAAAAAACACACACACACACACCATAGAATAAAGTCCTTTATTAAAAAAAAAAAAGAAAAAACTCCAGCGGTGATAATCCACTCGTTCCCGACTTCCTGCTTCAACGTTGTCCTGATCCTGCGACGGCTGCGGGTGATCTCCAGCGATGAGAAGATCCAGCGACGGGTGATCTCCGCTCCAGCGATGAGAAGATCCATTCATCCGGAGCGCAGCATCCCTGACCTCCTCTCACTGCTGGACACAGCCCAGCGAATGACGTGCTGAAGCTGTGACATTACTTATATAGAGGAGGCAGGGCCACCCGTCACGTGACCCCGCACCCTCTGACATACCCTCTGCTACGTCACTGGGTAATCCCCGTCTTCCCTCTTCCTGGGCTTCCCCAGTGACGTAGCAGAGGGTATGTCAGAGGGTGGGGGGTCACGTGACGGGTGGCCCTGCCTCCTCTATATAAGTAATGTCACAGCTTCAGCGCGTCATTCGCTGGGCTGTGTCCAGCAGTGAGAGGAGGTCGGGGATGCTGCGCTCCGGATGAATGGATCTTCTCATCGCTGGAGCGGAGATCACCCGTCGCTGGATCTTCTCATCCCTGGAGATCAACCGCAGCCGTCGCAGGATCAGGAAAACGTTGAAGCAGGAAGCCGGGAACGAGTGGATTATCACCGCTGGAGTTTTTTTCTTTTTTATTTATTTATTAATAAAGGACTTTATTCTACGGTGTGTGTGTGTGTGTGTTTTTTTTTTACAAGACTTTACACTTCCTTCGTGAAATGGTATGGGTACAGTGTGCCCCATTACCATTTCACACAGGGGGGGGTCAGGATCTGGGGGTCCCGTTTGTTAAAGGGGTCTTCCAGATTCTGATAAGCCTCCCGCCCGCATACCCCCACAACCACCGGGCAAGGGTTGTGGGGATGAGACCCTTGTCCCCATCAACATGGGGACATCCGCCCCATGTTGAGGGCATGTGGCCTGGTGCGGTTCAGGAGAGGGGGGGCCGCACTCTGTCCCCCCCTCTTTTCTGCGGCCGGCCAGGTCAACGTGCTCGGATAACAGGTCTGGTTATGGATATTTACGGGGAACCGCACGTCATTTTTGTTTTTAAATTGACGGCAGGGTTCCCCTTAATATCCATACCAGACCTGAAAGGTCTGGTTATGGACATTTAGGGGGACCCGCACGTCATTTGTTTTTTAAATTGACGGCGGGGTTCCCCTTAATATCCATACCAGACCTAAAGGGTCTGGTTATTGAATTTGCGGGGACCTTCGCACATTTTTTTCCCGAACTCCGATCCCGGACCCAAACTTTTTCCAATTATTCGGGTTCGGGTAAAATCCAAAGTCCGTACCGAACCCAAACTTTACAGTTCGGGTTCGCTCAACCCTATTAAGGAGACATAAAGCTCCTGCAAACAGATGATACTTTGTCACTGATCCATTAAGTACATTAATGAATGAATGACTTGTATAGCGCAACGCATGCGAACTGAATCGCCTCTGGGCGCTTTTTCCAGCCAGTATCTGCTTGGCTGGTGCGGTTATTTTTACCCCGTAGGATCATGACACGCTAGGGACACACAGTCATACACACATATATACATATATACTGGGCCAATTTGGACGAGATCCAATTTTACCTACCAGCATGTCTTTGGAGTGTGGGAGGAAACCGGAGTACCCGGAGGAAACCCACACAGGCACAGGGAGAACATGCAAACTCCAGGCAGATGGTGTCGTGGTTGGGATTCGAACCAGCGAACCTTTTGCTGCTAGGCGAAAGTGCTACTCACTGCACCACTGTGCTGCCCTGTATTAAGGAATATACAGCCTGGTATCTATTTTTTCAAGCTGCAAATAACGAATTTGTCCTCAAAGTTGTTTGGTGAATTCAGTTCTGGGCATCCTACTGTATAACTTCCAATCCCTAGCCAAGTTACCATCCCACAATAAAACAACAAAAACAAGCCCCAAGACTGGTTTAATGACTGTGGATACTGTGGATGCAAGTTGGAAAATGCATGATGCCTGGCTGTGCAGGAGATGGGGAACCTAAAAACCTACCGGCCCTCAAGGAGGTATCGCTATATATATATATTCCAACCCCTTGACATTTTCAACATCTTGTCATGTTACAACCAATAACATAAGTGTATTTTATTGGAATTTTATGTGATAGACCAACACAAAGTGGCACATAATTGTAAAGTGGAAGGAAAATGATAAATGGTTTTCAATTCTTTTTTTACAAATAAATATCTGAAAAGTGTGGCTTGCATTTGTATTCAGCCCCCTTTTGCATTATATACCTAATTAAAATCTAGTAGAACAAATTGCCTTCAGAAGTCACCTAATTAGTAAATAGAGTAAATAGAGTCCACCTGTGTGTAATTTAATCTCAGTATAAATGCAGCTGTTCTTTGAAGCCCTCAGAGGCTTTATAGAGAACCTTAGTGAAGAAACTGCATCATGATGGCCAAGGAACACACCAGGCAGGTCATGGATAAAGCTGTGGAGAAGTTTGAAGCAGGGTTAGGTTATAAAAAAAATTATCCTGAACTTTGAACATCTTACATCTTACATTTTTCAATCCATCATTCGAAAAATGGAAAGAGTATGGCACAACTGAAAACATGCCAAGACATGGCCTGTTTCCTTCAGTGGAGATGATAACAGTCCACGACAGTGTGTGTCGTCAGCAAGATTGAGGGAAACACGGAACACACCTCGTTTCAGAGCATGCGTGACTTCCCCTCTGACTCTTCTCGGTCTTTACAGCCCGGACCTGGGACGGTCCTAGGACATGCCACAGACACTGGGACAAATCACTTTGAGATGCTGATCTCTTACAAGCACATCTATACTTACCTACATATAAGTTTTAGATATCTTTATTGTACTACTCATTAAACATTGAACTTACTTAGAGGCACTTTTCTGTCTTTTTTCTAACAGGATAACTATTAGTCATGCACTCCTCAAATCTGACCATTATGGAAGAGTGGCAAAAAGAAAGCCAATGTTGAAAGAAAGCCATAAGAAGTCCTGTTTTCAGTTTGTGAAAAGCCATGTAGGGTACACAGCAAAAATGTGGAAAAAGGTGCTCTGGTCAGATGAGACCAAAATTAGAATTTTTGGCCTAATTGCAAAATACTATGTGTGGCGGAAAACTAACACTGCACATCACCCTCTACACACCATCCTCAACTTGAAACATGGTGGTGGCAGCATCATGTTGTGCTTTTCTTCAACAGGGACAGGGAAGCTGGTCAGGGTTGATGGGAAGATGGATGGAGACAAATACAGGACAATCTTAGAAGAACATTTGTTAGGCCTTGTACACACGACCAGATCTGTCTGATGAAAGCGGTCCGCGGACCGTTTTCATCGGACATGTCCGCTGGGATCATTTGGTCTGATGGCTGTACACACCATCAGACCAAATTCCCCGCGGACAGGATATGCGGTGACGTGGCCACGCCATGGCCGTGACGATGACGCGGCGACGTGCGCGACCCTGGAAGGTCAATGCTTCCGCGCATGCGTCGAATCACTTCGAAGCATGCGAGGGCTTTCGGCCGAGCGGACATGTCTGGTGAGTCATACAGACGACCGAACATGTCCGACGGATAGGGCTTCCAGCGGACATGTTTCTTAGCATGCTAAGAAACATTTGTCCGCTGGAAACCTGTCCGCTCGGCTGGGAATCCGGTCCGGTTGGCCGTACAGACAACCGAACATGTCCGCGGAAACTGGTCCGCGGACCAGTTTCAGCAAACTTTTTCGGTCGTGTGTACGAGGCCTTAGAGTCTGCAAAAGACTCCAGCAGGACAACAACGCTAAAAATACAGCCAGAGCTAAAATGGAATTGTTTAGATCAAAGAATATTCATATGTTAAAATGGCCCAGTTAAAGTCCAGACCTAAATCTAATTGAGAATCTGTGTGACTGAGCTTGAACTATTTTGCAAAGTAGAATGGGCAAAAAATGTGCTAAATGTGAAAAGCTGGTAGAGACTTAGACAAATAGATTCGCAGCTGTAACTGCAGCAAAGGCAGTTCTACAGTTATATTGACTCAGGGGGGCTGAACATAAATGCACGCCACTCTTTTTACAATTTGTAAAAAAAATTGAAAACCATTTATAATTTTCCTTCCACTTCACAATTATCCTCCACTTTGTGTTGGTCTCTCACATAAATTCCCATTAACCACTTCAGCCCCGGACCAATATGCTGCTAAATGCCCAAAGGCGTTTTTACAATTCGGCACTGCGTCGCTTTAACAGACAATTGCGCGGTCGTGCGACGTGGCTCCCAAACAAAATTGGCGTCCTTTTTTCCCCACAAATAGAGCTTTATTTTGGTGGTATTTGATCACCTCTGCGGTTTTTATTTTTTGCGCTATAAACAAAAATAAAGCGACAATTTTGAAAAAAATGCAATATTTTTTACTTTTTGCTATAATAAATATCCCCCAAAAACATATATAATTTTTTTTTTCTCAGTTTAGGCTGATATGTATTCTTCTACCTATTTTTAGAAAGTAGGTGGCCTCAATTTCACATATCCAAGTTTAACCTTAATTTGAATGTTGAAAAATAAACTTGTAGGCCAGTAGTTAAATTTAGAGTTCACACAAGCATCTGAAGGAGTCAAATAAAAAATGTATACACTTAAAATAAGATGTAATTTTTTTTTTAAAAAAGTGGCTTTAATACATGTAGGATTCATGTTCCCACAACATCAATGTATATGGAACCTAACTGTATCACAATCTAGTTTCCAATTACTTCAATATACTTAAAATTAACAATATAAATAGTTCCATAAATACAGTACACTGAAATGTTTGTAATAAAGGAAGTACAGTGTCTATTTTATGTAATCCATTGCAATTTAAGTTAGTTCTAGAAGAATATATTTATCCTTATTATTTCTTAGCCTTCAAGTATGTATTACTATTATTTTTTTTTTTTAAGATCTCTCTGTAGTTCATAGAAAATTACAGATTTCCATCCTTTAAATCTAATGTCACAAATTGTTCTTTCACAAAATGTTGCTGCATTCTGAAAGTTAATGGGCCAGATTCAGGTACATCGGCGTATCTTTGTGCCGGCGTAGCGCATCTCATATGCGCTACGCCAACGTAACATTGAGAGGCAAGCTGAGGATTCACAAAGCACTCGCTCCCATATTTACGCCAGCGTAATGTAAATGGGCCGGCATAAGCCAGCCTAATTCAAAGTAGGCAGGTAGTGGGCGTGATGTATTGAAATTAACCGTGACCCCATGAAAATAAATAGCCGATCGAACTGCGCATGCGCGCGCATGCTCAGAGTCACGTCGCATATACTTCCTAAGATATGCCGGCTCAATGCCTACGACATGAACGTAACCTACGCCCAGCCCCATTCACGTACGACTTACGTAAATGACGTAAAATACGACGGCTGTTCCGACGTTTCCGACGTCCATACCTTAACATGACTTACCCCTACTTTATGAGAGGTAAACTTACGCCGGACGTACGCCTTACATAAACGGTATAGATTACTGCGACGGGCGTAAGTACGTTCGTGAATCAGCGTATCTTGCTCATTTACATATTTGACGCGTAAATCAATGGAAGCGCCCCTTGCGGCCAGCGTAAATATGTGCTCAAGATACGACGGCGTAGGAGACTTACGTTGGTCGTATCAAGCCAAAATTCAGGCGTATCTTGTTTCCTGAATAAGGCACATAGATACGACGGCGCATCTTAGAACTTACGCGGCGTATCAGAAGATACGTTGGCGTAAGTCGTACGTGAATCTGGGCCGATATGTTTATTTTCTATACTTGGCAATCATCAATGTAAATCACACACAAAAGTTTATATTTTGGTATGAACATTTCTGCAAAGGAATCATATTCCTGTGTTGTGTCTCATTCTAGCGTGTTTATACATTCGAAGGCCAAAGAAGGCACAACAGCAACAATGTGAAAGAGGAACAAAAGGTTTCTAATACATTAGCCAGGATGTGTTATTATTCTCATTATAGAAGTATGTATTGATTTTAGATTTCCACTACTTTAGGAGATGAATCTCCTGTCTTTTCATATTCATATATTTCATATATTCATATGTTGCGCTTCTAAAAGTAACATCTAGTTCTAGTAACTAAATTAATTACGCCATTGCTCAAAGCTCAACTTCTGCCACATTTTTGTTTAGTTTAGATTAAAGAGTGTGAATGAGTTACAATTTCTACCAGGCTTCTCTTCTTGTTCTTGACCCTGCTTGGAAGGTTTTAATTCTTAAATTCTGCTCTAATGCCCTACCAATAATTGTGGTGTGAGGGCATCATTGGGATAGAACGATATAGACAGCAATAAAAACAATGTTATAAGTTCTTTCCCTTTCAAATGTTTTATTGAAATAAAGCACAGTACATGTTATTAGTGCAGATTTTGAAATAAAACATGATAAACAGATATAGGTATCAAGGCTTCTCGGTAATCATGTGAGACAAAATAAATGTTATTGATTATTTTCATTAAGTTATTTAATACAATAGGTATTGTACTAGGTACAGTATATCTTCTGTCTATGTCTGTCACACATAACTAAAAAAGTTGAGTGAGGATTAAAGATAATACAATATATCTTAGAACATGGGACTGAAAAACATAATGTAATCTATTGGTTAATAGAATGGTTATCCATGGGATAGTTGAGGGTGGTATTCATTTAACCAGGGCCAAGATCCAGCTATGTGGCTTGGCACGTCCTGGAGATTGGATTAATAATTCCAACAATCTCAAGTGTACCCATCGTATTGTTAACTTATGGGTGGGTGACCTTCATTGATTTGGGTTCTTGTGTACTAGAGGATCGATAGGTCATAGGTAGTATGAGTTTAGAGAAAAAAGGTATAATAGGTGGGTGGGAAAGGATTGGGGTATGGAGGGGATGAGGCTTCTCCAGAGGGGATCAGTGTTTCAACTAGGTAAGTATTGTTCATGAATAATGATGTGGTGGATGGTAAGTATCTTTAGGGCAATATAAGTGAGCAATCAAAACCTGGTGGTAGATGGTGGTTTATCCATGGGAGCCACAGTGATTCAAATTTAGGAAGTTTGTCTAGTAAGATTGCATCTGTTTTAGTGTGGATCATTGCCTGTGTTACTTATTGTTTAACCGACAATATGCATAGTGTGGAAGATTTCCAGGCTAACCCAATTGATTGTTTTGCTGCCGTGGTAACATATAGTAGAAGTTTGAATTGACGGCGTGTTATGTTTTGTGGTTTGTTATTCAAGAGCGCTACTGTTGGGTCAGGAAGCAAGGTGGTTTCAAACATGGTAGAAGGTAGGTTAAATACTTTTACCTAAAAGGCGAGGGCTATAGAACAGGTCCACCAAATGTGCAGGTGTGTACCGGGGGTCACTACAGCTTCTGAAGCAGTGGGAGGGGTATTGAGGGAGGAATTTTAAATTCTTGCGAGGACCAGGTACCATCTGGTAAGTACCTTGAAATTAGTTTCAAGGGCTGCAATGTTTGGTTTAGCCGGTTTTGTAGCTTGCCAGATTTGAGCCCAATCTAAAGTGTCTGATTGGAGGTTCAAATTGGTTTCCCATTTGGTAGTATAGGATGGGGGGTAGAAGTTGTGTGTGACAGTAGTTGGGTGTACAAATCTGAGATGAGTCCACGTCTATGAGGGTCTGATGTACAAGTTTGTTCAAAGGCTGTGTAGTTCGGAGTTGTTGAGTTTGGGGGAACATTTTTGGGCAGGAAGTGTTTTATTTGTAGATATCTAAAAATTTAATTGTGTGGTAAATCATATGTTTCGCAGAGCATGGGAAAAGGCGTAATTTTATTGGATTTATAGAAATGATAAGCTTGTGTTAGTCCTGCCTTTGACCATGCAAAGAAGGAGGATGGAGAAGTCAAAGCTGGGCAGAAAGAGGGATTATTCAGGAAAGAAAGGAGGGGATTATTTTGGAATTGGAGACCGAAGCGAGTTCTGAGCCTATCCCAAATTGAGAGGCTATGTTTAGTGACAGGGTTTGTGATTGTGCGGCTTTGAGATGGTGTGAGCCATAGGAGGTTTGAAAGTGGGGCACAATCGACCGACTCAATCGCGACCCAAAGAGGAATCTCATTGGTGGAGTGGAAATTAGGTAACTGCGTTAGTTGGGCATAGTAGTAATATTTTTATAAGTTAGGAACACTTAGCTCACCTCAGATTCGGGGTGTATATAGGGTAGGTTGTGATAGACAGAGTTTAAGTTTGCACCAAATTAATTGGGCGGCTTTGCGTTGAAGGAAGTATGCTGGGACTTGCATTGGGAGCACTCTAAAAAAAAGATCTTAGGCAGTATAGACACATTAACCACTGTGATTCTACCCATCCATGCTAATGGTAGGGAAGACCAGTTCTTCATTAGAGTGGTGAGTTGAGTCAGCAAGGGTGGGTAATTTTCTGTGTATAGGTTCGCTGGATTCACCGTAAATGACATTCCTAAATAGGTAATATGTGTTGTCGACCAGGTAAATGAAAGGGAGTCCTGTAATTGTGTCTGTAAGTCAGACAATAGTTAAATATTTAGGGCTTTAGATTAGTGGGGATTTATTTTAAGACCAGATATTAAACCAAATTTAGTAAGGTGTCAATGAGGTTTGGAGCTGATATCAGGGGTGAAGTGAGGAATCTCTAGACATTGTCGTGGCCTTTAATATTCGTATTGGAGCAATTGAGTTTGGCTAGGAGTTCTATTGCCAGAGCAAAGAGAAGAGGGGATAGGGGGCAACCCTGCCGGGTTCCTCTTTCAATGACACAGGGGTCAGAGCGGAATCCCAAATAGGATACGTATGCTTTCGAGTTTCGATATGGAGAAGAGATCCATTTCAGGAAATGCGCTCCGAATACCCATCTGTATAGGATAGAGTTAAGATAAGGCCAAGATAATGAATCAAATGCCTTCTGTATGTCAATGGAGAGGAAACAGACGGGATGTGGCGGGTTTGTGCCATGTGGGCTAAGAGGGTTGCACGACAAATATTATCACCCGTTTGTCTAGAAGGGATAAACCCTTTGTGAATTATGGTTTCTATAATTGAGTTAAGTCGATTAGAGAGAATTTTAGCTAGTAATTTAATATATAAAATGAGTATAGACATTGGTCTGTAATTGAATCAGGATGTGTCGTCAGAGTTTGGTATAGGGATCATGGAAATGGATGCTAATAGGGATTCTGAGTGAAAGGAACATGATTCTACTAGGAGAGAATTAAAGGTTTCAACCATAAGGGGGGATAGTAAGGTATTAAAGTGTTTATAGTAAGTAGCTGAACCCTTTCCGACTCTATTAAAAATGTGAAAACATAAAACAGAGCCAGCGCTAAAGAAAATGGTCCCCTGCTTGTTGCTACGTGTGGTGAGTGTTTATTTTTACCCAGACAGTATTGCGCAAACCTTTTGACTCTCCCCAGTGGTGAAAAGCGCTACTGTGGGGTGTCCCCATTGGGAGAATGGAGCTGGTTGACCACATGTGAATAATCCTGTTGACACGAACGTGCATGTTGCTGCTTTCCCCTAGCAGTTTTATTGTTGGTGAGTGCATTTTAGTTTTGTTGCTCCCAATTTTCTTTAGCTGGTGGAGGACACTTTCTTTGTGGTGCTATTTATCACATATTTAGAACTTTTTTGCATTGGACTTTTCTATCATTTTTGAATATTATGGATGCTTTTTGCATATTACGAATGCTGAGTTAATAGCACACACTTTAATTTTTTTATATTCTATATTTAGAGGCGCTGCATTATTTATTTGATGGATGATCTATTAAAAATGTGTTTTTGTCTCTGTCCATCATTAGAGAGATTTCCCATCACTTTTCTGCCTAGTCATGAAAAGTCTACTCAATAGGGACACAGAGGGCAGTACAAACATCACAAAGGCACTTTCCCTTCCCCACCATATTCAAAATTAAATAAAAAGGTTTCAGATGCAATTGGACTTTAGTATTCTTAATTATTATTTTATGCTAGTGTTTTATTTTTATTTTTTTACAAAATGTCTAATTATAATAGTAAATAATTGTTTCTTCAGAAATCTGAAATCCACTTAAAGTGTATATGTAATCAACATTGAAGCCCACCATGCATTTTACAATTTGATGTCTTCCAGATCCACATAGACAATTGGATGATTTTTGGACCAGCATTATGCAATTTATTTTTTGTTATATTAGGCATTATTTGTATTTTAACAATCTAGAAAGTAAACTAGAAATTGTTCCTGAGAAGTCCATATTATTATGGTTCTTACGCTAAAAAACCTTTCTATATTCAGAGGTTAAATCTCTTTTCCAGTAAAAAAAAAGTTACCTTGTGTTTTTTTCAGTGACCTTATTGAACAGTGTTCCAATAAATTACTATATGAACTATTTATATATTCCTTCAAGGTGCAAAAGATGTAAAAATTCAGCTAAAACCTTTACACATAACTGTGACCCTCCATGTCTCTTATCCATACAGGTTCCCTTCTCTATGCTCTTTCTAGTTCCACAAAGAATATACCCTTAAAGTTAACTTACATTTTAAAAGGAAAAGGGTATAAGCCCTTGCATTTTTCTTTTTTGTCACTCCATTTTTTATACAGAAAAGTATCAACTTCCTGCTTACTTTAAAAGCTTTATGTTGAAGCTTCACTTTGTAAAGAATACCCAATTAGATAGAAGGAAAATAAAATAAAATAGCATTTTTGCTTGCACTTGTTCGTAAAACTCAGTGATCACAAACAGATCTTTGCCAATGTGCACCAGCAACGTGAGCCCACACTGTAGCCGTATTTTGGCTATAGCGGGGGCGGGAAGTGGTTAAAAAAAAGTTAACCACGTGATGTGCTGAAATTGGTGCATCAGCACTGCTGTGATCCCACCGCACACCAGCTGTGGGTTTCTAATGCAGCCACTGGTGTGAATGTGCCCTAAAATACATAAATGCTCTTAAGTTTCTATTTCAATCATTTCATTCTTTTACATTTATGACTGGATTTGTTGTTGTTATCAAATCCATTTATAGTTCCGTTCTCTGAAGTGAGTAGAGTGGTCATCTACCATTGTCATGGGAATTGGAAAGGAATGGCTTTGTTTACTTTCAAACCCATTCATACATATTCGATCAATGTAAAAGTATATAAAGACATGTGTACCCTTGGAGGCTGCTGCAGATCATGGCAGCATTGGGGACAGTGCTGCTGGCTTCTATATACAGTTGCACTGACAGATCAGGATTTTTAAGGATTTGCTTACCAGATCAACATACAGTGTATACAAATAACTAAATTTAGTTTTCATAGAGATTTACATAAAATCAGCAAAGACAAATCTTCACACAATTTAAAACATAATACATACTGTGATTGCTTTATACTTAAAGTAGATGTCTTTTATTTCTGTTATTTTATGAAAATTCAATAAACATCATTTAAAGTAAAAAAAAATAAAAAAATACATATGTACATCTATATTTAATAGTATCCCTCCATAATACTTCTGAGTATTACTAAAAGTCCTTGGTTTAAAATAACATTGAAAGATAATTGTAAGAGACTACAAAGGGGTCAACGCGTTTCACGGATTCCATCATAAGGACAGCTATATCAATCCACATGCATTAATTTTATTATTAAATAGTTGAAACCATTAGTTGTATTCATAAATAAATATATATATATATATATATATATATATATATATATATATATATATATATATATATATATATATATATATATATATATATATATATATATATATATATATATATATATATTTATAAATATGTACACAGTATGTTAAATGTAACAGATAATCCTGCCAACCAATAGTACCAGGAAATGTATATCAACCCACAAACAGAGTTAACATATATATATTTTATTATTCTACTCTTCTAATATTTTTCTATTCGAATTTGAGTTCATTCTATATGAATTTCGAATTTCAGAAAATGTAAGATAGATAGAATATAGATAGAAGAAGCCAGGTCATATTCTATTGTATTTGATTACATTCTATTAAATTCCATTCTGTTCTTTACTATTCTTTGATTTTCATTCTATTGTTTTATTATTTTATATTCTATTTTATTCATTCAAATTTGTTTTCGAATCGAATTGTTTTAGAATTTGATTCGAATAGAATTTGTTTCCGAATTCGATCAAATTTCGTCTGCGGGTTTTCGATTCGAAAACGTTCGTTCGGATTCGGTTAAATTCGCTAATATTACAATTCGGGAATTCGTATGCACCCGAATGTCCGAATAATGAAAAATTATGCCTAGGGGGCAGTGCCCGTGTGCCCTTAATGGACAGGCCGCCACTGATTATTAACCTTTTCCTTTGCAGAGATATCTTTAAATCTGAGGTTTTAAAAGGTAACAGTGTGTACACAGTTCTGTGCTGAGTGTTACCATTATTTTCAGCAGTATGCCTACAGTATGTACAAGTATTTCATGTTTACTTTTAATTAATTAGGGTACACCATACCTTCTGTTTTGCCTGGATTAGTCATTCTGAATTGTGTGCTCACTATGGTAGCAATTCTGGCCTACTGGTTATTGCAAACACTAGCTGTATAACTTAACAAAATATGTACTGTATGTTCATCACTCTCAGTCAGTTTATGATAATTTTAAAAGAACCAGGCAAAATCTACAGCTAACATGTTTGGTTGTTTGATGAAAATGTTGGGTTGCTAAGCTGGTATGACTTATTCCAAAAAGATACACCTAATGCCCCATACACACGATCGGAATTTCCGATAAAAAAAGTCTGATGAACTCTTTCCAACAGATTTTCCGATCGTGTGTAGCCTCATCGGAGTTTTTTCATCGGAAATTCCGATGAATTCTATCGGGCTTTAGATATAGAACATGTTCTATATTTTTCCAATGGAATTCCGTCGGAATTCCGATGTGATTTGGCCGGGCAAAATCCTGATCGTGTGTACGCGGCATAAGTCTGGCTAGACACATGGTATTACATTTACGAATCCCATTAATGTATGTACTGAATTGTTTTTAGACTGGTACTACTGCCTATCTAATGAAAAAAGGTAATTTTAAAGAATTTTAAAGAACATGTGAATATTTCTTCTGTGAAAAGATGCTCCTAATCCACAGCACTTATTTGCACAGTTTCATATAAAAAGGTAAACATATTCACCTCCTGCGATTTAAATAAAGGTTTTTACACTATATGGAGCTTTCCTGGTTGTTATGGTGTTCTATGGTGCGTATGCTGAGAGGAATGTAGCACTACCCCCGTAGGAGAAGCTTTCATTTTTGTGCCCGGGTCTCACACTGATTAGTCCACAGTCAGTTACACTGTATTTTTACACAGCCAGGTGCACACACTCTTCTGCTAGTTGTCTCCAATAACCAGTCTAGGGGATGTGTATTTTTGTATTTTTTGGAGAACTTGGATAGGAGAACGTATTTAGTAGGATACTCCAATTGAACTATTCACAAGCGATGACAACTTCTTAATAGAACTGTATAGCAAGCTGTCAGTAGCACTATGCAGCAGGCTGTACAGAACACACAAAACTGCATGACAATTGAAATAACATGAATTTGTATGGAGGCCATTCATATATATGCAGTGTAATTCCAATGCTATTTTGAAAAAGGTCCTGTGCAAGTATAAAACAGTGCAATGTGATTTTTATCTCTGTAGATTTGAATGGTAAACACAAGCAAAATGCTTATCTGTCCTAAGAAATGCACAATTCCAGTATGTTTTCTACAAGTCCTTGCTTTCCTCTTTTCCCAGACCATGGCCTATGAGGAGAGGGAGAGAGGGAGAGAGAGAAATAATCACAGCTGTATCCAAATCTAATGAAAAATGCATTACCTTTGAATCGCATCAAGTCACACTAATCAAATCGCACTTTGAAGTGGATTCAACTCACACCACATCAGTACTTTGCCTAAGAATGTGTTAATATATTTATAGCCAACATGTTTTCTTTTTAAATTTGGAGTAGGAAAGGGTTAAAAACCTATTAGAATTTTTTCTACTAGGGAAATATTGAGCTTGCTTACAAGAAGATCTAATCGAAAATTAGAGGAAATCTCACCAAAGTGAGGTAAATTAGTGTTTGGGGACCCAAGTCCTGCCCCAGGGGATAATGTATCAATGCAAAAAAAGTTTTAAAAAATACATTTTTTTCGTGAGCAGTGATTTTAACTACTTCAAACCTGGTCCATAGTAAAAAGACGGCCCCCAGGTGGCTCTATAAATCTGGGAGGCCGTCTTTTTACGGCCTCTGGTCCTGCGGCCACTGGTCACCGCGATGCCGATGCGCGTGCCTGGCAGCCGCGATGTCCGCCAGATACCCGCGATCGGCAGTTTTAGAGCAGGGACGTGGAGCTCTGTGTGTAAACACAGAGCTCCACGTCCTGTCAGGGAGTGGAGACTGATGCTGTGTCCCTTGTACATAGGGACACAGCATCAGTCACCTCCGCCAGTCAGTGCCCTCCCCCTACAGTAAGAATCACTCCCAGGATCCACATTTAACCCCTTCCTCGCCCCCTAGTGTTAACCCCTTCCCTGCCAGTCACATTTATACAGTAATCAGTGCGTTTTTATAGCGCTGTTCGCTGTATTAATGTGAATGGTCCCAAAAACATGTCAAAAGTGTCCGATGTGTCCGCCATAATATCGCAGTCCTGACAAAATTCGCAGATCGCCGTATTACTAGTAAAAAAATTAAAAAATTAAAAAAAATGTCAGAATTCTATCCCCTATTTTGTAGCCACTATAACTTTTGCGCAAACCAATCACTATATGCTTATTGCGATTTTTTTTTTTTTTTTACCAAAAATATGTAGAATACATATCGGCCTAAACTTAGAAAAAAATTTAGTTATTTTTTTTTAAAAATGGGATATTTATTATAGCAAAAAGTAAAAAATATTGTGTTCTTTTTCAAAATTGTCGCTCTTTTTTTGTTTATAGTGCAAAAAATAAAAAACGCAGAGGTGATCGAAAGAAAAAAAATATTTAAAACTGATTGCGGCTGTAATGAATTGTCGTATCTCGGCAATATACATAAAACTCATTAAAAAATACAGACTGGGTCCCCCCAGTCCATTACCAGGCCCTTTGAGTCTGGTATGAATATTAAGGGGAACCCCGAATCAAAAATTTAAAAAAAATTGTGTAGGGGTTCCCCCAAAATCCATACCATGCCACAACAGTTCCGCCTCCATGGGAGGCTGGCGCCGATTGACGCTTCCCCTGCTGGTGACAGCTGGACATTTTATTTTTAATAAGGGACTTGGCCCAAGTTATTGTGAAATGGTAGGAGTACAATGTACCCATTACCAATTCACATAGGGGGGCCGGGATCTAGGGGCCTCCTTGTTAAAGGGGGCTTCCAGATTCCGATAACCCCTCTGCCTCTCGACCCCCACAACCACTGCCCTGCTCTTTTCCAGCATCCTGTCAGGTTGCATGCTCAGATAAGGGTGTGGTATAGATTTTTGGGGAGACCCCTATGCCAATTTTTTTTTTTGGCACAGGGTTCCCCTTAAAATTCATAACAGACCTGAAGGGTCTGGTATAGCTTTTGGGGGACCCCTATGCCATTTTTTTTATTTTGGCACAGGGTTCCCCTTAAAATCCATAACAGACCTGAAGGGCCTGGTTTGAATTTTGGGGGGACCCCCACGCAAGTTTATTTTTTAAATTTTGGTTAAGGTTCCCCTTAATATTTATACCAGACCCAAAGGGCCTGGTAATGGACTGGGGGGGAATCCATGCCATTTTATCTTTATCCATGTTTTATCTATATTGCCGAGACTCGACAATTCATTTAAATTACTTTTTTTCCTTTAGAAATGTCAGTTTGCTGCGGGACTGTTCTAAACATGGGAAAACTGTGTCACTTTACAGGCATACTATAGACACACCCCAGGGACAATATTTAAAGGAATATTTCATTTTTATTGTTTCACTTTAAGCATTATTAAAATCACTGCTCCCGAAAAACTTTTTGTTGCATTTATACATGTCCCCTGGGGCAGGACCTGGGTCCTCAAACACTTTTTATGGCAATGACTTGCATATAAGCCTTAAAAATTAGCACTTTTGATTTTTCATGTTCGTGTCCCATAGACTTTAACGGTGTTCGGTTCAAACACATTTTTTGCATGTTTTCAAGTTCTGGTGCAAACCGAACCGGGGGGGGGGGGTGTTCGGATGATCCTTATCTACCACTAAGCTAAGCAACCCTCAAATGACAGTGGATACACAAAGAAAAAAAAAGTAAAATCTAGCCCACTTCTGCCGAGGAAAGTATAGGGTCTCAGACACCCCTACTTACAGATCTAATTGACAATTACACAGCCTGGAAACTCTTACATGTGGGGCAGGCTTCGTTGGAGTCCACCTGCACAGCAGGGAATATGTCTGCTAATCTGCGCCAAGTAGGCAAATTGATGGCCCATGCCTACTCCACTTATGCAGTACAGACACAGCCTGCTCTCCCCTACGGGCGGTTGGATGTAAACAGACTGCCTGTCTGTTTACACCTGACTGTTATCTGATCCAATCCAACAGAACTGGTCCCCATCAATCTGTTTTTGGTGGATAAGATCAGATTGGATGTTGGCCGGGGTTAGCAGACACATGTACGTTGTTACCCGTCGCTCCATAGTGGAGACTGGAGGGTCCGATCAGGTCTACCTGAAAAACTGACAGGTGGACCGGATCAGTCCACCTGAGTGAAAGGACCCTTATAGTGTCTTGGAAGATGCAAATAAGTGTGTCTTTCCTTTCTTCCCATATAGCCCTTCAAGCTTGACATTAAAGTTTTCCACTGTTTTAGGAATGGAGCCTCACAAAATATGTGGCTTAACACTTCACCTTTTGCCAAAAGCTAAAACATGAATTTGTTGGGTGTGCTATTCAGATGTATGTCAGTGGTCATCTTTTGCCTAGCTTAGTTATCGCATGTGCATGTGTGAATGCATGTGTGTGTGTGTATGTATGTGTGTGTGTGTGTGTGTGTGTTTGCATGTGAATGTTTGGGTGTTTATTATAAGGTGTTTTACAATATGGCAAAAATATAGGATAAATAAATAAAATATGTGTCCCAAATGATAAAACAAACATATTCTATTGTGTAAAACTATCTTTGCTTCAAATATTATTATTATAATCCAATTTTTTTAAAACTGTCTATACTTCAAATTTTCTATTATAATCCTAATTTTCTTTGTTCTGCATTATACATTCGTTATTTATTTTATCGTCTGTCAGTATTAATATATATGTTTGGTGATGGGAATAAATATTTGTTTCACTAAACAACCTAAGTTTAATTGTCTGATGCCAACTGTGACCAGTATGCAAAATCAGTGTTACAGTTTTCATATCATCGCAATGTTAACAGCTGTTTTCAGTAGCTTCAGTATGTGAATACTGCTTGGATCAATAATTCTTTTGACAGAAGCCAAAAAGGCACAGTTAAGAGTTATTGAAACCTAGTGATTTTGTAATATCGCACGAGCAGGTTAGCAGTTCACATGAAAGGGTTTACCAGATTAAAGTCAAATTGAGATGAGTTTTTCAAGGGCTTGACTAAACAAAAGGTTGTGATGCTCCATTATGCTTTAAAGTTCTGTAATACCATCCTCAGTGGGCTTATACAAACAGAAGAATAACCATGGCCTGTCTGCATGATAACCACAGCATTATGAGAATGCTTGCTGAACAGCTTAAATAGCAAGTACATAAGGAGTACAAGATAAGGACAGTTCAGAGCTGAAATGAAGCATCGGTTGCAGTTCATTCACAAAGTTTCAGTGGAGATGTGAAGCATATTTCTTAGTTAATATTTAAATAAATGCATAGCTAGAAAATTTAATATTCAATATAGAATGTAATATTTATTAAACTCTTGGACATGCATCACCAAATAGCAGAACTTTACTATCCTACAGGAATAATACCTTAAATATGGCCCCCAGACAGGGCTGAACCTACTGTAACAATAGTCACCGTTAGGGTGTATTTGGGTTGGGGAAACAGTATGCACTTATATTATTTTTATGTTATTTTATTGCACCTGTACTCTGTATAGGCCGACCATGTGTACCAAAATCTTGCAGAAAATCTTGCAGAAGAGAAAAGTAGATGCAGAGTACATAGGCAATACCTCAGGCTATAAAGCCCTATAGCAAACATTTGATAGGGCTCCCTCTGTAGCACCTGGAATTTTTAATTTTTATAAAAAAAACTTTTCCCTACATAAAGTATGCCTTTATCAAGGACATGTAGCAGAAGAGCAGTTAGCATAGTCAGTAAAAAACAACAAGGGAAGAGGCGACTCTGGGTGTAGTAGTTTAAAACACAATTTAATATAAGCACAGGTAATGGTCACTCACATTTTTGAAGTGACAGGTAGGCATGTAAAAAATTCCCAGGGAAGGAAGGGTGTCATCAAGCCGTTGCTTACTTCCTGGAGCGCTGGTGAAGAAGGCCGGCTGCTATAGGAGATCCTCAAACCAAGGCTTGGAACGCTGGTGGACAGCAGGTGGAGGACGATGATGTCACCAGGTGTGCAACGCGTTTCCGAGTGGTCAGGCAGCGTGTGACGCGGCTGCTGCACTCCTTTCTCAAGCTGTTGGACGGGGGCATAGAGCAAGATTTACATGGCAGGGCTGGGGAGGAGACAGGGCGGAAATGAATGGGGAGTGGGAGGAGTGATGCTGTACGAGAAGGAAGGAGCTAACAGGAGTGCAAAATCTGACATCAGAAATGCAAGAGGGGGATTGAAGCAACCGGGGGGGAGGAAAAAGGAAGAAAGGAGGAGAACGAACAAAATAAATTGAATAAAATAGGATTATAGCGACCAGCTAATAGAGTATATGACAGTCGGCTCATAAATGACAGGTATATGACAGGTGGGTAATAACTTAGGATATTACGATTTATGGGTGACAAAGAGGATATGGGGGGGGGGACGACGACGCACTGCACGCTGGAGGTATTAACTAAATGAGTGGACATTTGATTAACTAGAATAGTCAATACACTACTAGGAAGCAGTGTTGTGGATAGAAGTTTCTATAAAAGATCCGAACAGCATAATTTTTACTCTCAGTTTTCAAGATCAATTGGTCTTATTATGGTTTAAAAATAACAAACATGTTATACTCACCAGCTCTGTGTAGTGGTTTTACACAGAGCAGCCCCGATCGTCCTCTTCTCGGGTCCCTCGCTGGTGCTCCTAGCCCCTCCCTTCTGCCTCCTGCCCCCACAATATGCAGCTTTCTATGGGGGCACCCAAGCCAAGCCATGGTTCGGCCCCACCCCAATCACTTCTCATTGGCTCACTGACTTTCATTGACAGCAGCGGGAGCTAATGGCGTCCCGCTGCTATCTCAGCCAATCAGGAGGGAGTGTCTCAAACAGCCGAGTCTCTCTTGCAACATCGTTGGATCAAGGTGTGCTCAGGTAAGTATTAGGGGGGCTAAGGGGTGCTGCTACACATTGAAGGTTTTGTATATTAATGCATAGAATACATTAACCACTTCCCGCCCGGCCTATAGCCGATTTACGTCCGGGAAGTGGTTATGAAATCCTGACAGGACGTTCTAGAACGTCCTGCAGGATTTCATGCCGCGCGCGCCCGTGGGGGCGCGCATCGCGGCGATCGGTGATGCGGGGTGTCAGTCTGACACCCTGCATCTCCGATCTCAGTAAAGAGCCTCCGGCGGAGACTCTTTACCACGTGATCAGCCGTGTCCAATCACGGCTGATCACGATGTAAACAGGAAGAGCCGTTGATGGCTCTTCCTCACTCGCGTCTGACAGACGCGAGTAGAGGAGAGCCGATCGGCGGCTCTCCTGACAGGGGGGGTTCGCGCTGATTGTTTATCAGCGCATCCCCCCTTCGGATCGCCACACTGGACCACCAGGGATGCCCACCCTGGAGCACCAGGGTGGGCAAAAAAAAGAAAAAAGCCTGCAAAAAAAAAAAAAAAAGTCTAAAAAAATAAATAAAAAAAAAGCATTAAAAAAAAGAAAAAAGATGCCAGTCAGTGCCCACAAATGGGCACTGACTGGCAACCTGGCAAAAATCAGTGCTGCCACCCCAGTGTCCATCAGCGCCACCCCAGTGTCCATCAGTGCCACCCCAGTGTCCATCAGTGCCACCCCACAGTGCCCATCCATGCCCAGTGCCCACCTATCAGTGCCCATCTGTGCCACCCATAAGTATCCATCAGTGCCGCCCATGAGTGCCCATCTGTGCCGCCTATGAGTGCCCAGTGCCGCCCATGAGTGCCCATCAGTGCCGCCTATGTGTGCCCATCAGTGCCGCCTATGTGTGCCCATCAGTGCCGCCTATGTGTGCCCATCAGTGCCGCCTATGAGTGCCCATCAGTGTCGCATACCAGCGCCGCCAATCAGTGCCACCTCATCTGTGCCCGTCAGTACTACCTCATCGATGTCCATCAGTGCCATCTCATCGGTGCCCATTAGTGCCGCCATATCAGTGCCCGTAATTGAAAGAGAAAACTTATTTACAAAAAAATTAACAGAAAAAAATAAAAACTTAATTTTTTTTCCAAATTTTCAGCCTTTTTTTAGTTGTTGCGCAAAAAAAAAATCGCAGAGGTGATCAAATACCACCAAAAGCTCTATTTGTGGGGAAAAAAGGACGCCAATTTTGTTTGGGTACAGTGTAGCATGACCGCGCAATTGCCATTCAAAGTGCGACAGTGCTGAAAGCTGAAAATTGGCTTGGGCGGGAAGCTGCGTAAGTACCTGGTATGGAAGTGGTTAAGATAAAAAACCTTCTGAGTTCAGAACAACATTAAGATCTCAGGACTGTGGTGTAAATTCAAGGCCCTTCCTTCCCTTCCACCACCAAAGCAGTCCACAGCTGAAAGAGTTGGTCTAATAGTCAGTTAAAAAAATAATTAGTAGCTGCAGCAATGATAATAACGATCATAATGTTATTTAAATAATTCTTAGTGCTCCTGCACATAATCACTCTATAACTGTAATCCAACACAGGCTTCTGTAAACTGTGGCTTCCTTTTGTAGAATTACAAATCTCAGTCAATTTTTAGTTCAGAAGTTCCAATATTTTTATGACCTTTGGAAGACTTTGTTAGGCGCACTGGGTTCATTTATTTGACTGGGCTGCAGCAGGATCTCTGAATTCAATAAATATACTCTGGGTTGATAACCTTTACAGAAGTTAAACAGTCGTTACACAGAGAAAAAGTTATGATTATCAAAATTAATTATGATTGCTCCCATGCAGGAGGGGGTCAACTGCAATTTATGTAATTCTTAATGATACTGTGCTATATATGTGTTATCTTAATGCGATGTACACTTTTATTAAACTTTTCTATTTTTGATTTACCTCAACAACCCTCCTAATGGGGTTTCCATAACAGCAGATTTAAAGGGGCTACTCCACTCAAAAAATAAGTAAATAGAAAAGAATGGGGTCCCCCAAAATCTATTCCAAAACCTTAACAAGCATGCAGCCTGGCTGACTAGAAAAGGTGGGGGACCACAAGTATACACTCATCTCCTGAATCATAGCAGGCCACATGCCCTCAACATGGGGAGGGTACCTTGCCAGTGGGAATTTCCTTGGCAAACCACCTTGTCCTCATGTTAATGTGGGCAAGGGCATTTTTCCACAGTTCTGGAGTCTCCTTTGGAATCATACCAGCAGGTTACCTTTTTTTGCTTTGCCTAATTGGGGAATTATTTATAATAAATTATGTGAATCTATATGGTTTTAGGATGTTACTCATGATGGATTTTTACTGTGGAACATTTTTCCTTTTTATTTTATTCAATTAAGGCCTTTTTAAATGGAGCTTTAAACCACCAGGCCAAAGTTGTGGGAAGAGGTCCTTGTCCTCATTAACATGGGGCATGGAGCTTTGCTAAGAAGGTTTACTCTGTTAAGATACCCTCTCCATTTTGAGGGCCTATGTTCTGATATTGTTCAGGAGGGGGGTTCAGGTATACCTCCCCTCTTGGTCAGCCAGGCTGCATGGTGGAATAAGGGTCTGGTATAGATTTTGAGAAGACCCTACACATTTCTTTTGTTTTTCACATAGAGTAGTCCTTTACCTTTAGCAAAAATACCAGATCTAAAGGGTCTAATATACAATTTTAGAGGACCCCACTCCCTTTTGTTTTGTTATGTCTGGTACATGTGCCTTTCTCCATTTTGAGGGGTCTAATATAGAATTTTATGGGACCCCACACCATGTGGTTTTGTTATGTCTGGTACATGTGGCTTTCTCCATTGTGATGCCCTTAAAAAAACATACCAGATCTGAAGGGTCTATTATAGAATTGTAGGGGCCAAAACTCCGTTTTGTTTTGTTATGTCTGGTACGTGTGTCTTTCTCCATTTTGGGGGGTCTATTATAGAATTGTAGGGGACCCCAGACAATTTTGTTTTTTTATGTCTGGTACATGTGGCTTTCTCCATTTTGAGGGATTTTAAAAAAAACATTCTCTTGTGTTATTTCTAAAACATGCACCTTTTTAATATTTTCATTATTTGTAAGCTTTATTTATTTTTTCCTTGCAAGCTTATGAAAAAAAATATATATATATTTGAAATCACAACTGACAACTGTAGCACTCTAGGATAAACAAATAAGCAAAGAAAAAAGCACCCCTGAATCATATATATAAAACTGTTACAGAAAGGTTCTAATTACTAAAAAATCTCTGCAACTCCTCCCATGTTTAGTGGAAACATGGGATCTATTTGGAAGCATCTCATACACCAAGGCTTTGAAGGAGTTGAAACAAGCTTAAAGCTGCACTAGTCATTTTTTTCTGGATTGTCGATGGGACGTTACCCTTTTATTTCTAGTATAACAAAACACCTGCATTTTGTATAAGCCCCCACTTCAATCTGCTCACAAGACCTGCTGTTGGTTATTTGTTTTTCTTATGTGTCTCTGAGATGGTACATAATATTTCTAGTGTAGCAACCTGCCTTGTTTTTGTTTCCACATTTTAACCCATTATTCCTGGTGTCATTCATATACTGTCCTACCACTAGACAATTTCTTATCAATCCATACATCCCTTAGGAATATGGGTGTACAACAGGGGGTTGTGGTCCACCCGGGTGAGGTTGTGTGGTTTTTAAGGGCAAAATGTTTTAACCTCTTTTTCCCTAAAGAATGCAGTGAGGTGCTGCTAAAAAAGCAGCTCTTGAAAGCAAGATGAAGGTTTGAGAAGTGTGCTTCTCACACCCACTGGGAAACATCAACCAGGACCACAATGCCTGCACTCCTCCGACACCACCACCACCCCTCTTCACAGGCTCCAGACACCTCCAAACTCATGGGTTTCATCCCGCCAATAATCTGGCGGCCACACCAACATGGCGACAGTTCCCAATCCTCTTGGCCCACTGCTGGGCCTCTAGGCTTCTCCAGGCTCCATCGAGGCAACCACAGGGAGAGATGAGGATCTCCCTCCATCTTGCCCAAATACTCATACTTTTCAGAAAAGCAAAATCAAAACTTTGCAGAGAGGTCTCAGAAAAGGCTAACAATGACATGTTGCAACAATAAAAAAGCAGCGTTCAATGGAAAGAAGGCATAAAACTTTATATGATGAATAGTGTCTTTCACGCTACTACACAGTGAATGAATAACCAAAATCTTTCAAGATAAACAGTGTTGAAAATGCAGCAAAAACTAGCAGTGTATACAGTACACAGCAATAAGTAAATAAATGAAAGTGAATTCTTGCACATAATATATACACTCTAATAATCAAAAAGTGCATAAATAGTGAGTGGTGAAAAGATGATCCAAAGTGCAATAAATAAACAAGATTAAATCATATAAATATTATAAATATAAATAATAGTCCATGTGTGATGTGGCAGTGATAACTGCTAAAGGTGAAGAACTGAAAGTCCACAAATCCCAGAGAGGAAAGATAGCTGTATCAAAAACTTCTGTCTGGTCTCCCAGAACTCTCACCTCACTAACGAATAAAGCCAGTAATACGAATAGCCTTAGATGTCTTTAACATTCCACACAAACACTCCACTGGTGCCTCTCCGTCCAGATAGCCAAAGCCTTATCTGGTCTCTTCACTCAATACCTGTATAATCTCGATCCAGGGAACAAAAGAAAGAAAGAGGGCCTCCAATGGTGTAGTATTAAAACCAACAGGGAACGTTTAATTGCGGTAAGTATGCCCTTACATAAAAAAGATAAACGAGTGCATATAAAATGAACAGTGGCAACTTCAGTGCCGTCTCACGTCACTCCAGGTGTACATCTGCCCACGGCCAATCCCTACGCGTTACGACACGGTCACGTGTCTTCATCTGGGGAACCTGATTGGTCGTGTTGCCTGTGTTTATATATGTACAGACCGGAAGTCTGCTGACCACCATTTTGTTGAAGTCCATCGTTCAAACGATGCCGCGACCATAGCTTTGGTTATCAACTAAATATATTTACCAGGTAGAAATAAAGTGTATTTGTACTACTAATTATATAAGCATATTATGATATGTAATTAAAGGTATGTAATATATGTAATACACCCCATTAGGTGTATACAGCCATTGCTTTTTGGCTCACACGTAGCGCTACATTACCATCCACATCTGATGAGACTAGACATATTCTAAACATACTTAGACATGCAGAATCAAGTAGAATACCTTCTCTCCTCTTATCTGTAGACACAGAGAAGGTGGTCGACCGTGTTCACTGGTTGTATATGAAAAGGGTACTGCCTAAATTCAGATTCTCTTGGCACATTCTTTCAGCTATTCTAGCCCTATATTTCACTCCCTCTGCAAAGGTTTATTCCTTCAGCCTTTAACTAAGCCTTTTCCCATTACTAATGGAATGAGGAAAGGTGAGGAAAGGTTGTCCCCATCTACATTTTACCTCATGATCGAGCCACTAGCTGAAATCATACACTCACATGCTTCCAATACAGGCTTCCACTTCAACGACCTGATGTCATCAATCTCTTTGTGGATGACACGATCCTCCTTCTCACTGGCCCCAAGGAGTCCCTCCCACATGCCCATCAAGTGCTAACATGGTTTAGCTCTGTATCATGTTATAAAGTGAATTACACTAGGGGCCAGATTCACATAGAAATGCCCAGGTGCAGCGTATCAGAGATACGCTACGCCGCCGTATCTTACCTGGCTCTAAGTCGAATCCAGGAAGATTTTGCGCCGTAAGTTACGGCGGCGTAGTGTATCTCTCAGGGGCGTAATTCAAATTGGCGGGTAGGGGGCGTGATTCATTTAAATGAAGCGCGTCCCCACGCCGAATGAACTGCGCATGCTCCGTTTCGAAATTTCCCGCCATGCTTTGCGTGAAATGACGTCACACCGACGTCATTTTTTGAACTTAGACGTGAGTTACGTCCTTTCCTATTCACGGACGACTTACGCAAAAAAAAAAATTAAAATTCGACGCGGGAACGACTGCCATACTTTAACATGACAAGTCTATCTATACGCCACAAAATAGCAGCTTTAACTATACGCTGGGAAAAGCCGACTAGCGATGACGTAAGAGAATGCGACGGCCGCGCGTACCTTCGTGGATCGACGGAAAAAGCTAATTAGCATACCCGACGTGGAAACCGACGCGAACTCCACCCAGCGGGCGCCAAAGTATTGCACCTACGATCCGAAGGCGTACGAAGCCGTACGCCTGTCGGATCGAAGCCAGAAGCCTTTGTATCTTGGTTCGAGGATTCAAACTAAAGATACAACGCGGCAAATTTGAAAGTACGCCGGTGTATCAGTAGACACACCAGCGTACTTGCTCTGTGAATCTGGCCCTAAGTCCCTAATTTTAGACTTAGGTATTTCTAAACTCACTAGAGCCCACCATAGTTCACATCTGCTTTACTCCTGGAAGGATAAAAGTATTCCTTACTTTGGTAACCAACTCACACCCTCTCCCTCCCAGCTGACAGTAGCAAATTATAAAAAAATAAAACAATTGTGCATAAAGAACAAAATAAGCAGCCAACACATCACTAGACATACAGTGCAAAATATAAAGAAAAAAACAAAAGTGTGGGGCTAAGTGAGCAAGTGAATAGCGCGTGAATCTGGAAGGGTAAAATAGGTAATGCAAAATTGAATGTGAACAAAACCAAAACATAAAAGTCCAAAGTGAGTTATAAATATCTATGGAAGGTCCATTAGAGTTCAGAATAAAGTGAAAGTAAAAGGTCTTTCTTGGATAATCTGTGATGAATCTTGAAAATACAGTCAAAATGGTAAAGTGTTCACGCTTACCAAATCCGATGGACACACGTAAGGTATAGCAATCAAACAAGCACTCTCGAGGGAAAGACCTCAAACAGGAGCTCCCACCACTGGAAAAAATGGTAAGAAGGGTTATATTCAAAGTTGAATGGGGACTGTCAAATATGCATGATGGACTCCAAAACATGCGATGAATCACATCAAATGGTGTGCATGAAAAACAAATTATCCCCATATAGTGTGATACTGTTTGATATTTAATGGTAAACAAGGGGGTTTACACTTACAGATCTGATAAAACAAGCTTGTAATTGAAAATTAAGTATAGGCAACTATTCCAAGAGCATCACCCATGCTCTTAGAATTGTTGCCTATACTTAATTTTTAGGCAACAATTAGGCAGCGGATCATTTGTTTAATTGACATTTGCCAAGAATTCAAACTGTCATTTTTGCTTTAGCACATTCTAATGAAAGAATAAAAAAATATATATTCCCCCCAAAAATGCATTCTACACACTTTAAGACTGGTACGGATTTTAGGGGGACTCCATGCAAACGAAACAATAAAAGTGTGTGAGGTCCCCCAAAAAATCTTTTTATAAGAGCATGCAGCCAGGCTAGCCAGGGAAGGGTGAGGGGAGATGAGCGTGACTTGTAAAAGCATGTTGTAAGAAGCTGAATATGGTAATTTATTTAGTATATTCTGTAACTATTTCCATGAATAGTAGACATCAACATGCTGGATAAATAGCATCCTAAGAATGCATGCACAATTTAGTCTTGTAATAATCACTGTTTTGTAAGTAGCTAGTTCAGTGAACCAGTGTTGTTATAATTTGTTGATAAGCCTTCAGACCTCACACAAGACACTAGAGCTAGGCTGTATGAAAAATGTAAACATAATAACTCTAATTTATTTCTTTAGTTAAATTCACATGTCGCAAATTAGAGAGACTGTAATCCTCTGCTGGGAATTCTTTTCTGAATTTGGCAAAGTGTGTTGGAGCTGCATAAAATGAAATGTTAATAAATCAGTGCAATGTTATCACTGGAATAATTTGCAAAAATATTAGTTGCAACTATTTTCAGTCTCATTAAGCCAGTAAAATGTAAGACAGTTTCCGATTGTAAACACTAAAAACTCATCTTCAACACCTTCATTTAAGATTAAGTCATATAATGTGTGTAAGGGTTGCCTTTTCTGATTAGGATTACCAAACCTTATCTTGTAGGGGATAGGGGCAGTGCTGTTTCTTGGCTTAGGCTGACAAGGCATAGGCCTAGGGCAGCACTTTGTGGGGGGCGGGAAAAAGCCACCCCCGCATGAAAAAAGTCCCCCCAGTCCCGGTTCCAGCGGCCACCTCCACACAAATATAGCGGCCAGCTTACTATAGCGTGGCACTTGTAAATAATATTATGGGCAGTAAATATACAGTGCTTGGCCGAGGGGGGCGGAGCAACTGGCCAGACCAGCTGCATCCGATTGGGTGGGCTTTATTGGGGCTGTTGATAAAGTTTGTAAGTAAAAAATCTTTCTCTCTCCCTCTCTTTATGTCTGCAGTTAAAAAGGATCAACAAGAAGGAAATAAATTGCTTCTCTCACCCCTAATATATCTCCCACCAGAAACAGGCTCCACTGCTGAAGTGTTTCACCCTTAACAGATCTTACATTTTGCGTATGTTTATGATTAAACACTGTTATTAGGAAAATAAATCAGAGGCAATGCTTACGTCTGGTAGCAGATACATCTATTTCTTTAATAAGATTTCAAGCTTTGCAATTTAGGGGGTGATGCTGCTTACTTCCTTCTTGTTGCTGTTTTTGGATGTGGGATGGATCCTTTGAAAACCTGAGCACCTTTGATTGGTTCCCGTAATATGCAAGCCTGGGACAGTAACTCTGACAAATTGCATTTTACTAGGAATGAGCTTTGGGTTCAGATTGACCAAAAGTTTGTCCTGAACACAAGCTGTTACAGGTTAGCAAACAGGCAAACTAAATGACCAGATTTATCTTGTTTGCTTGCCTTCCATAAATTGTGGCTTGTGGCTATCCTGGCTTGTGGATCTTGGGCAGCATATAGAAGTCCCCAATTTCTGAATTATCCAGAATTGCACTGATAAATTATGAATGTACGTGTGTGGTATTGACATTTATAAAGAGGCAAGCCTCGTACACACGCTCGGTATTCTCGGCAAGAACCAGCAAGAAAACTGCTGGCAGAGCTTTCTTGCCGAGTAAACCACCATATGCGATGACGTCACCGCAATCTTGCCTTTTAAAAGAACCGCAGTTCTTTTGAAAGGAGTGTGTGTACACTCAGGAGGCAAGAGATTCTTGCCAAGAATCTCGTCAGGAAAAACAAAGTTTTTTTCCTGTCGAGATTCTGGCCCGTGTGTACAAGGCTGCACTTTTGATGAAAGCAAGAATTGACCTTGCTGTCAAAAATTGCAATGGTATGCACCTGTCAAATAGGTGCAGATAAATTGGTCTTTGGGCATCAGCAACCCTATTGAGGTACTCTTGATAAAAAAAAAACAAAAAAAAACATACCGCGACAGGGCACAACATAAACAAACTAACTTATACTATAACCCCAATCTGGGGAGAGGTTCAGTTCGGGAGAATCTGTGCTCAAATTGGTACCAACAGAATAATGCAACATGAAAATAGTTGGGTCAATATACTAACAGGCTAGAGATATAGGGGGTTATCCTCAAAAGAGATACTCCGACTTAACTGCTGTTCATTCTGTGTGTAACTTTGGAAACGATCCTCAAAAGGCTTTTTCCAAAGTTAGACAGAAGATCCGGCATGTGTAATTGAATTACACTGCCTAATTTTAGGATGCAGTACCGCATCCGCCGCTGGGGGCATTTCGAGTTGAAATGCCGTTGCTAGTATGCAAATTAGCACTTAAGGCGATCCACAAAGCTTTCTAGCTTCCTTTTTGCGCC
This sequence comes from Rana temporaria, assembly GCF_905171775.1. Taxonomy (NCBI): domain Eukaryota; kingdom Metazoa; phylum Chordata; class Amphibia; order Anura; family Ranidae; genus Rana; species Rana temporaria. Next base: position 229,791,413 of record NC_053493.1, read on the forward strand.
GTAAGTGTTATTTTGCAAGTGTAAAATTAGGGCTCGTTTTACAAAGTGTAAAGTTAGTAACACCTTGTAAAGGCCCATTCCAGCGACGGCATTTGGTATGCTTTCCCGAGGGAGAACTCCACGGCAATTTGTAAAAAACAAAACCGGCATGGGTTCCCCCCCAGGAGCATACCAGGCCCTTAGGTCTGGCATGGGTTGTAAGGGGACCCCCCCTACGCTGAAAAATTGACGTAGGGGGTCCCCCTACAATCCATACCAGACCCGTATCCAAAGCACGCTACCCGGCCGGCCAGGAAGGGAGTGGGGACGAGCGAGCGCCCCCCCCCCCTCCTGAGCCGTGCCAGGCCGCGTGCCCTCAACATGGGGGGGTTGGGTGCTCTGGGGCAGGGGGGCGCACTGCGGGCCCCCCCACCCCAGAGCACCCTGTCCCCATGTTGATGAGGACAGGACCTCTTCCCGACAACCCTTGCCATTGGTTGTCGGGGTCTGCGGGCGGAGGCTTATCGGAATCTGGGAGTCCCCTTTAATAAGGGGGCCCCCAGATACCGGCCCCCCACCCTAAGTGAATGGATATGGGGTACATCGTACCCCTACCCATTCACCTGGAGGCAAAAAGTAAAAGTTAATAAACACACAACACAAGGCTTTTTAAAATATTTTATTTTTCTGCTCCGGAGGCCCCCCCTGTCTTCGTTATTAGCTCAATTACCAGGGGGGGCTTCTTCTTCCGCTCTCCGGGGGTCTTCTCCGCTCTCCGGGGGGGGTTTCTTCTTCCGCTCTCCGGGGGGGGCTTCTCCGGACTCCGGGGGGCTTCTTCCATCTTCTCCCCTCTTCCGCTCTTGACTCGGCGAACCCCGGTTCTTCTGCAGCTCTCCGGTGCCTTCTTCTTCAGCGCTGGCTGCCTGCTATGTTTGTGTGTTAGCTCGATTTCAAACAGGCAGCCAGCGCGGTCTTCTGTGACGTCAGGGTCTTGTCTTCTGTTCTTCCGATGTTGACTCGTCACCTGTTGTCGCTGTAGTGATGGAAGCGCGCCTTGCATCACATTTATATAGGCATCACCGTCCCATCATGCTCCGGCAGGTACCCACGTGGTGGGTGCCTACCCACGTGCACCCACCACGTGGGTACCTACCGGAGCATGATGGGACGGTGATGCCTATATAAATGGGATGCAAGGCGCGCTTCCATCATTACAGCGACAACAGGCGACGAGGCAACATCGGAAGAACAGAAGACCAGAAGACCCTGACGCCACAGAAGACCGCGCTGGCTGCCTGTTTGAAATCGAGCTAACACACAAACATAGCAGGCAGCCAGCGCTGAAGAAGAAGGCACCGGAGAGCTGCAGAAGAACCGGGGTTCGCCGAGTCAAGAGCGGAAGAGGGGAGAAGATGGAAGAAGCCCCCCGGAGTCCGGAGAAGACCCCCGGAGAGTGGAAGACCCCCGGAGAGTGGAAGACCCCCGGAGAGTGGAAGAAGAAGCCCCCCCTGGTAAAAGAGCTAATAACGAAGACAGGGGGGGCGTCCGGAGCAGAATAATAAAATATTTTAAAAAGCCTTGTGTTGTGTGTTTATTAACTTTTACTTTTTGCCTCCAGGTGAATGGGTAGGGGTACGATGTACCCCATATCCATTCACTTAGGGTGGGGGGCCGGTATCTGGGGGCCCCCTTATTAAAGGGGACTCCCAGATTCCGATAAGCCTCCGCCCGCAGACCCCGACAACCAATGGCAAGGGTTGTCGGGAAGAGGTCCTGTCCTCATCAACATGGGGACAGGGTGCTCTGGGGTGGGGGGGCCCGCAGTGCGCCCCCCTGCCCCAGAGCACCCAACCCCCCCATGTTGAGGGCACGCGGCCTGGCACGGCTCAGGAGGGGGGGGCGCTCGCTCGTCCCCACTCCCTTCCTGGCCGGCCGGGTAGCGTGCTTTGGATACGGGTCTGGTATGGATTGTAGGGGGACCCCCTACGTCAATTTTTCGGCGTGGGGGGGTCTCCTTACAACCCATGCCAGACCTAAGGGCCTGGTATGCTCCTGGGGGGGGAACCCATGCCGGTTTTTTCTTTGAAAATTGGCATGGAGTTCTCCCTCAGGAATGCATGCCGCTGTCATTTTTTTTTTCCCCGACGCAACTTTAAGCCGTCGCGATCCTCAAAACTCGGCGTAACGTAACTTCGCGCATGCGCAGTACGGCCGGCGCGGGAGCGCGCCTCATTTAAATGGGACTCGCCCCATTTGAATAGAAACGCCTTGCGCCGGCGGAATTTTAGTTACACAGCCTGAAATTTCTAGATAAGTGCTTTGTGGATCAGGCACTTAGGTAGAAACTTTAAGGCAGTGTAACTTAAATTGGATTTTTTAAGTTACGTCAGGTTTTTGTGGATCTGGCCCATAGTGTTAATCTAGGAATTGGTTACTGCATCAGTTGTTGTGGTATTATCATCTAGCCAACAGGTCCATACCATTTCAAACTTTTGTGGACAACCCCTGCTCTAGTAGGTTGCTTTATACAGGGATAAACTGGCATTCACTAGGCTTTTCCAGAATCTGACAGAGGGGGGAGACAATTTTTTCCAGTTCATCGTAATGGCCTTACGAGCATAGTACAATAGCAGGGATATGAGTATTTTCCTGGCTCTGAGCATTGACAGTTGTTCCATCAGCCCCAGCAGACAATATTTAGGATCATAAGGAACACAAGTCTTAGTAACCTTAGCAATCACCTGGAGTACTTCTTTCCAATAATGTCTTATTGCTGGGCAACGCCAGCATGCCGGAGAATGCGCCAGCGACATCTTGTGCAGCCTGGAAGGCGTGTAGTGAGCTCTATGCACAATTTTGCACAATTTTGTATTGGATCAGTTTGTCCTTAGCTGAGACCAGAGGGGAGAAGGGAAAGTCCCAAATCTCCCTCCAGTCGTCCTTGTCCAGCACCGGTATGTCCCCTCCATTTCCTGCGGAGGGGGGACAACTCGGGGCCGGCAGCAACCAGCAGGGACCTGTAAAGCCGAGACATGGGTTTCTCCAAGTCTTTCACCCAAAGGGTGGATTCAAGCTCTGAGTATGCCAATTCAACTGGTTGGCCTAAGAACTGACACCTGTAGGCATGAGCGACTTGAAGATACCTAAAATGGGCCTGTGCAGGCACATTAAATTTGGTGCGTAAAACGTGAAAGGGGTGATAGGTTTGGGTTCAGCCACAAGGGGGTGTGAAGAGACCAGGAGTTTAGCTGGGGTGCCCACAGTGCCTCACCAACCTTCCATGCCCCCATAGTGTTACGCATAGAAGGGGTGAAATGGTGAGGCGTTTTAGGCCCCCTGAATAGCAACCCCTTCAAGGCCTCCAGAGACCCCACTATAGCCGCATCCAGCACCGCCGCAGAGTTGGTCAGGTCTGGCTGCAACCACCAATGGGTGGTCACAAGCTGACAGGCCAAGAAATACTTCTGGCAATCAGGGAGAGCCAAGCCCCAACTGTCCATAGGACTGGTCAGAGTGGTGTATTTAAATCTAGGCATTTAGGCCCCAAAAAAAAGGAGAGAAAGAGTTGCTTAAGAGAATTAAAGAAAGTTTTGGTCAGCTATTGTGGGGAGTTTCGAAAAATGTACGTAAATTTAGGGAGGACTTTCATTTTGAGAAGATTGATGTGCCCAATGAGAGAAAGGGGAAGATTGCTCCACGCCTTCAATTTGGTTTTAATTGCTACCAAGACAGGGTCAAGATTGAGCCTCACAAAGTCTCTTGAGATGATAATACCTAAATAGGTAAACTGATCAACCCACTGGAGTGGGAGCGAGGAGGGTGAGGAGGACCTGGCCCCCTCATCCACTGGGAACAGCTGAGACTTGTGCCAGTTCACTCTCAACCCTGTGAAGGCCATCTTCCCCTCACTTGACTCCAGGCTGTTATTGTGAGAGGACACGATCGTCTCCGCCGGTGGGTCTGGTAGGCGGCACAGACCCCTGGAGCAGGAGGAGCCCCCCTCCTACCCCTGATTAAAAGTAATCTGCTGTAGAGACCACTTTTTTCTGAAAGCGGACCACCCGTTGAAGAAGAGGATACTGGGGTTATAGCTGTTGCCATAACAACAATATTCCTTTTCAAATTCCCAACGTATAATGACGGTTTATAAGTGGTTTAACATGCAGTAATACACTGATATATACTATGTTAAACATCCAGTAATGCACGGATATATAATGTGTTAAACATACATTAATGCACTGATATATACTACGTTAAACGTGCAGTAATGAACTGATATATACTGTGTTAAAGTACAGTAATGCATGGATATTTACTGTGTTAAACATGCAGTAATGCACGGCTATATACTGCATTAAATGTACAATAATGCGCTGATATATGCTGCATTAAACATACAGTAATGCGCGGATGTATACTGCATTAAACGTGTAATAATGCACTGATATATACTGCATTAAGCATACAGTAACACACATATATATACTCTGTTAATTACGCGGCAATGCACTAATAAATACTGCAGTAAATCTGCCCACACAAATTAAACTGACACTAAAGTAAAGATGAATGGTCACGCTTCACTTACAAAACTGACAATAAAGTAAAAATGTATGATCACACTACACTCACACTGAACTATCACCCGATTCACACTAAAAAATGATATTCTACACTGACAACAGAAGCAAAATTAAATAGTTACATAGTTGGTGAGTGTAACGGTCAGGGGTTAACACCGTTCACGATCTCCCATTCCATCAACCCAAGACAGCTTCCGACACTCCAACCATCCAGCAGACCCGATCCATTCCATAAGAATTCCCTCAATAACGAGACTGACAAGCTCTGTTACTGAGTCAAAATGTATGAACACTTTTAATGGTAACTCTCAGTCTTATATACAGTACAACATATTACAGTAATCAAAGGAACAAAGAACTCTCCACCCACACATCACTTCAATACACACTCTCTTAGACAATGACATCCCGTGGAGCTAATTATTCCCCAGACATTCCGTCTCCAATACTAAGTGATTCACCTGCAGAATACACATTTCTATGTCAGACGTTTTGGCAACAATTTAACATGACCTGATTACTACAGCTGAGAAGTCACATTCCACACATAAAACAGCATTAGCATACTTAATGAAAGGTCTTTGAGGAGCCCAAAAGTGACTCATGTTACAGTGATATTGAAAAAAGACACAGGTCCATTAAGTACAACCTGTGTGTGCGCTTTTATGTCAATATTACATTGTATATCACTGTATGTTGTGGTTGTTTAGGTGCCCATCTAATATTTTTTTTTTTTAACTCTGCCTGCCTTTTACCTGGACTGTCATTGAACCACTCTGTCTGTCTGCCAGCCACAAGTACCTGGTTGCTTTCTCAGTTCATGCATGCCCTGGTGTGTGCTCCAACCCAGAAGACAAAAATAAACGTCTCAGAACACTAGCAGACTCTTTCCATAAGGAAGGTTACAAGAACAAAGCCATCAATTCAAGAATAAACATGGGCCTGAAAAAGAGAGAAATTATCCTCTAATACAAAGAGAAAAAGACAAATACTGTGTACCTCTAGTAACCACATACAATCCAGCACTAGAAGGTATAAGAAAAATAGTTAAAGCTTGTCATGGACCTGGCCTTGCAGTGCTGGAATGTTTCTACTTGAAATCCTAATTCATGTATTTCAGAAGATGGGACATTACTGACAGTTCATTACAGGAGATACTGGACACATTACAAGTGGTTTAGTTGTCCTGACTAGGTCAATAGACAATGACCCTTCAATGCTTAGCTCAGACTATTGAAATGCTAAGTGGAACCAGCTTGTGAAATACCTTTTATTGTGTTCTGCAGGTTAAGAGCGGGTGTCGGAGACAGTCCGTCTGGCTAGAATTGTGGATTGAAGGTTAATTGAATCTATTATGTATGGTTGAAGATGTATGTGTTTACGCTAAGGGACTTTGTATTGTTCTAAAGGTCAGAAGCCTCCTGTCAGCTGTATTGAATTAGCATTCTATTGTCTAAAGGAATGTAACCTCTCAGAGGTAGTAATTAAGTAGACCGGGTTATTGTGTACATTGATTACCCCCTGGGGCTTCTGTCTCAATACACAAGTCTTTCTATCCAAGCTATTGGACCAATCCCTGTTGACTATTTCAAGTCCTCATTTGCATGGTCAAGGAGGACCTGAGTGAAGACTGCATATACTTTACAATTGACCAATAGGAAAGCGGTTGTTGGGAGTGGGATGTTCCAAATTCTGTATAAAAGTGTGCTGTGTACTTGAAAATAAAGAGTCCTGTTTGAACTTACATACAGCCTGCCTGGTGTTTGTTCTTAATGGGTCCGAATGGCACATAGCTGTAATTCGGATCCCGGAACCTTGGATGACTGGACCATCAGACGTTGCAATCTGCAAGCTGATCCAATAGAAGCAGAGGAGTGTCGGGAGAGCAGAACCGGGCGAGCAAAGGATCTCGTCACAAAGCTTATTATAAGAATGATTTCAACAACCTCCTAATACTGGCTTTCAGGCAACAATCCAACTTCAGGCATAAACTAATTAGCAGGAAACTTCATTATGATTATGAAGTCACAAATAAAGAAACCAAACCTTGCAACATAATACACTGCAAACTGTGCAGCCAAATTAATTAATTAATCAAAAAGTGTCATGCACACAAGTGACCTTCAGTATTACAGGATCATACATACAATCCTAACTGCTATGCTACTGCTAAAGCAAAGTCGCAAAGTCTGTGGCAGGGTAGAAGTTTTGTTGCTGAGTAAACTTCTGAATTCTGACACTGACTCCCAGATACCACTTGGTACCGAGCAGTGCAAAAGAGTAATTTCTGCCAAGGGCTCTCTGAAAAGATAAAAGATGATCTTGCCAGAGTTGAGACTCGTAATGATCTTGAAGCGTTCAGTTATGTATTCAACCTCTTCATACTTGTAAAGAGGAGGAAGAAGATACTGGGAATGTTTGTAGGTAACAGTGGAATGTGTTCCACTGCTGATTAATTTGTTTAGAATGATCCAAAAGTTTCTCTGGGTTCTAACCCACCTGAACACATGCAGGTTGATACTATTAGGGGATCCATTTCTCCACAAGAGAATGATAAAATGCCTTCTGAGAACTTATATCTCTATAGTGGGGACTCTGGAAATCCATTACACTATCTCTTCATTGATCCATGAAGAAAACAATGTAATTATCTATTCTCTACTTATTTGTTTTGTCATCCCTATTAACTTATCACCAGGCAAATGAAATTCCTTGCTGTTCTGTGCTGGGGACGACTTTATGGGCACAGAGTTTTCCCAAAACAATAATATTCAAACAAGAAATAAATCTGACCCTATCAATATGGAGATGGTTGATTAAATCTCCTCTATTATCAGGAATTGCTACCCATGAAACAGTTCCTTTGGTACTCCAATTTGAGTTTGACCATCATGAAACTATCAGCTTTCAGACAACTATGTCTGCAAAGTTTCCTTTCATCCTAGGTATTCCTTGGCTTTCTACTTACAATCCTATCATTAGGTGGGAAGCATGGACCATACATTGTATGTCCCCCATAGGGAGGAACATTGTAGAGAACCTTGTTGAACAAGTTCTCCACCAACCAAGAAAACATAAGTTGGTGTTATAACTAACTAGGCATATGACAACATGTCTCCACAATATCATGAGTTCTGGGATGTCACTGATAAAACAAATGTGGATCAATTACTTCTTCATCACCCATATGATTATCCTATTGAACAGATCTCAGGGGTAGAAATACCTTTTGACCACCTTTTCTATTTGTCTGAACCTAAATTAAAGGTGCTCAGGGAGTGGCTTGATAATAATTTAGAGAAGGGCTTCATTAGACACTTAACATCTCCTGCAGGGATGGACCTGTTAATTTTGAAAAAAGGACCCCATCTTGCTTCTGTGCATATAACCTTGTCTGCATTCAACAAGGAGACAAATGGAAAACCACTTTTAAAACCAGATATGGCCATTTTTAGTTTTTAGTTATGCTATTTGGCATTTGCAATGCTCCCACAACTTTTCAACATTACATCCACAATGTTTTCTGAGATCCATTGGACCAGATTGTGATTACTAATCTGGTGGATTTTCTTAATGTTTCTGATAACCTGGAGGAGCATTGCAACCATGTTTGCACTGCCATTGAAAGATTAAAGTGGTTGTAAACCCACTTTTTGACTTTTACCTACAGGTAAGCCTATAATAAGGCTTACCTGTAGGTATAAAGAATATCTCCTAAACCTGTACGGTTTAGGAGATATTCCCCTCGCAATGCGCAGCGGCGCATGCGCAGGAGGGAATCCACGGCGAAAGGTCCGGCAGCCGCCGACCCTTGCCTACTTTAAATCTCCCGCGCGCACGGTGTGAGCATGAATCCTGAGAACATAAGGGCAGTAGTGAATTGGCCTGCCCCTAAAAAAAATACCAAAATACAACAATTTGTTGGATTTGCCAACTTTACAGAAAATTCATAAGAAACGTCCTCAAGTTAATAGCACCAATTGTTTGGCTGATAAAGAAAGGGATGCCTTTTGTGTGGTCACCTGAAGCACAGACTGTCCTTAGTAAGCTAAAGACTCTGGGCCAAATCCTCAAAAGGGATACGCAGGCAGAACTGCTGTTCAGCCTGCGTATCCCTGTGCCTATCTTTGGAACTGATCCTCAGAAGCAGTTTTCCAAAGATAGGCAGAAGATCCGACATCTGTAAGAGACTTACACTGTCGGATCTTAGGATGCAGTACCGCATCCGCCGCTGGGGGCATTTCGTGTCGAAATGCCGCTTTGCGTATGCAAATGAGGACTTACGGAGATCCACAAAGCTTTTCAGCTTTGTGTTTTCTGCGTAAGTTTACGTTTGCATACGTAAAATTAGTTCTGCTTTTACAAAGTGTAAACTAGTAACACCTTGTAAAAACAGACCTTTTTTTTCGATCGCCACAATTTTTTTTAAATTTTGATTTTTTTTTCCCGGCGCGTAACTTTTTTTTTACCCGACGCAACTTTATTGTCCCGTCGCAATCCACAAAGCCCGGCGTAACGTAATTTCACGCGCTGCCCGTCGGGAAAATTACGTCACGAGCATGCGCAGTACGGTCGGCGCGGGAGCGCGCCTCATTTAAATTGTCATCGCCCCCTGCAGAAGAGGACCGCCTTGCGCCGGAGACATTTAAGTTACACAGCCTGAAATTTCTAGGTAAGTGCTTTGTGGATCGGGCACTTAGGTAGAAATTTTAAGTCAGTGTAACTTAAATGGGAAAAGATAAGTTAGGCAGGATTTTTGAGGATTTGGCCCTCTTTTTTTACTTTGGCACCAATATTGGTGCATCCTGATCATAAAATTCCTTTAATTGTGGAAGTGAATGCTTCAGACCCCATTGTGGAAGCTATCTATTCTCAGTGAAAGGGAGAAAAGATGCAGCTTCATCCTTGTGCTTATTTCTCTTGTTTAATGTCTTTTGCCAAAAGGAATGAAAACATTGGGAATAAAGGGATGTTGGCAATTCAGGAAGCCTTTTCCCAATGGAGGGATCTGCTGGAAGGGGCTAATCGTCCTGTAAAGCCATGTACACACGATCAGTCCATCCGATGAGAATGGACCGATGGACCGTTTTCATCAGTTAACCGATGAAACTGACTGATGGTCCGTTGCGCCTACACACCATCGGTTAAAAAAAACGATTGTGTCAGAACGCGGTGACGTAAAACACAACGACATGCTGAAAAAAACGAGCATGCTGAGCATGCATGCTGAGCATGCGTGGATTTTTAACCGATGGTTGTGCCTACTAACAATCGTTTTTTCCCATCGGTTAGGAATCCATCGGTTAAATTTAAAGCAAGTAGGCTTTTTTTTAACCGATGGTTAAATAACCTATGGGGCCCACACACGATCGGTTTTGACCGATGAAACCGGTTTATCAGACCGTTGTCCTCTGTTTAACCTATCGTGTGTATGAGGTCTAACTGTTGCTACTAATCATAAAAAATTGGAATTCATTTGTTTTGCCCAAAAATTGTCTTCTAGACAAGTATGCTGCTCTCTCTTATTTTCCAGGTTCAATTTTATCATTTCATATCGACCTGGGAATGACCCTTTAATGATGTTGTCTGAGCCTCTCCAGGAAGGCAACTTTGACTGAAAATACTATTTAAGGGCACCCCAACTGGAAAAAGGTTGAGAAACAATGTGCCAGATTATTGCCCTCTCATCAGCAAGTATCTCACTCAACCTGCAACCACTTGTTTCCTGACCTTTGGCTTGTTTACTGACTATGTTTCTGCTTGATCTCTACCTGCTATATTTGCTAGAAGACCCTGACTTGCTCACTTCCTGGTGGGATGATCATAAGCAGGGCCGATCAGCCCTATAGGCTCACTATGCAAGCCGCTTAGGGCCCCGCAAAGCTGCAAAGGGCCCCCCAAATTACTAGAGGCCCGCCTGGTGAGGAGTCATTTTCGCCCCTCAACTCGCTGGCTGCATGGGAGAAGAGGTAAGAAGTCAGCACCCTCTGCTTCTCAATTTACTGTAAGATGTCATTTCCGACAGCAGAACATTCCCTACCCCCGCTTCTCAACTTTCTTTAATGTGACATGTCACTGTCGTCAGCGCCCCCCGCTTCTCATTTTTAATGTGCCATGTCATTTTGCTTAGTAATTAGAAGCTCTGGTGAATACTGGTTAGTGCTTGGAGACCCCATCTTGTGTAAGCCCATATTATTCACCAAGATTACCTGCATCTGCACTTTTGTTGGTTGGTGTGACCCTCTCTACTGCTTTAGCTACTGGCTATTAAGCCTAAAACTTGACGTTGACACTTGTCTTTGGTTGTCCTGTCCGGGTCCCACACATACTATTCCCACAATTCCATGCCTCAGGCCCCATACACACCATAGAATCTATCCGCAGATAAATCCCATCAAATGGGTTTCTGCGGATAGATCCTATGGTGTGTACACTCCGTCGGATATTTATCCGCAGATAAATCTCCCCTGGGATGGATTTCCAGCAGATGGATATTTGCTGACATGCTCAACAAATCCATCTGCTGGAATCCATTCCAACGGATGGATCCGCTCGTCTGTACAGACTTACCGGATCCATCCGTCCAAAGGGATTCCCCGCACGCGTCGTAATGATTTGACGCATGCGTGGAATTCCTTATATGACAGCGTCGCGCCCGTCGCCGCGTCATAATAGCGGCAACGGCGCGACACGTCATCGGCAGAGGATTTCAGCGCGGATTTCAATGCGATGGTGTGTACACGCCATCGCATTGAAATCTTCTGAAATCCTCGAGAGGATTTATGCGCGGATACGGTCCGCTGGACCGTATCTGCAGATAAATCCTCTCGTGTGTATGGGGCCTTATTGTCACTTTGTTGCTTCCATGTGTGTGTATCTAATTCTCCTGACCAGTGTTCCGACTTGTGTTCATCAGCTTTGTGCCTTGTCCCGTGGGTCTGCTTGTTTTGTTGCACTTTGTTGCTATTTACTCAGATCAAGGTCTATTGAACAGAGTGTCAAATTATTATTAATTTTAGGCATTGCAAATAAATCACAAACTTTTTCATTGCATTAACTTTCAGTTGTAATTATTATTTGGCATTGTTTGCACCTTTTCTTGTTTTTAAAAGAAGAGTTTAATAATTAAAGTAAAATAATGAATACCATGTTAAGAGAAATATGAAGACTTTCAGGTTTTGATGGGTTGTAAACAATTTTTTTTTCTAAAAATGTCAACCTGTTTTGACAAAGATTTCTGAACTGTCAATTTTTAATGTTTTAAATGCAGCCTTCAAGACTTGTTATTTCTTTTACTATATATATATATATATATATATATATATATATATATATATATATATATATATATATATATATATATATATACAATATATATTGACGCTGTTCCCTTAATATAGCTAGTGTGTGGTCCTTTGGGCCACTAACTAATTAAACATCACTATTTCCACTAAATGTATGCCATTACTGAATTCTTTTTAAACCAATCATTTCTATAATACAGTAATTCCTGCATAATGTCTATTTACAATGTCTTATTTTTTTTTACAAACAATAGTGGTAATGACGTCCTCTATCCTGCTTGCTAACTCAGCATTCATTAATACAGCCGCTAAGTATGATAAAATGCAAGAGCCTGGTCAGGAAAGTATACTCCCTGGTAACCCTCTGGGGTGTACATGAATGAACAAATGTCTATATTTGATCAGTGGAACCTCAGAGTATTAATGGAAAACATCCCTTGTCCCCTGTAAGTTGTGATTAGATCAATTTCTAATAGGAAATTTTGCAACAGCTCAGGATTTCAAAACCATCGTTAATGTTAAAAAGCATAATTTATTTTTACTTCACTTCACTGTTGAATGGTAATTACAAGAGAGAAATAAACTCAGTTTACTGGCATTTAATGCATCAGGTCCTGTGATTTATAGATCCCATTTCATATTTACACTAATTAGAATAACAGCTCCACTTGAATGAGCTATAGTGTGCAAGCAATTTTCCTCCTTTGCATAGTGTTAAACTCTCCTAAAGTAATCAGCTGACTATGCCACTGCAGGTACTGTACAGTATTCATTCATTTAACAGTGTCTTCTTGGGTTATCCTCTTCTTGGGTTAACAGCCAACCCACCCCTTTAAAAATAATTAGCCAATCCATTAGAGTTTCAGTAATCAGCTGACCCAACCTTATAGTATTTTTTAATGGAGCTGCTAAATTAGAACTTTGACAATGTTTTATTCCAGGCACTCCTACTTCCTATTACTCTAGAGGTTTTGACCGGTGATACAGGCTGTGTATTACAACTATCTATACTGTATGTGTTTTGCATGTTCAGATGTGTGTGTTCACATTAGGTGTTGTAGTATAGACTTACAGTATTTACCCACAAGGTACCCAATACTTTTAGTTATGTTGGGCAGTGGCAGCTGGTGGTATATTTTTTACCACAAGTTGGTGACCCGGTTGGTTAGTCACCAGGCCCACACTTAGGTCGCTGACAGCACTTCCTCTGGGTCGTGGGAGATAGCTTCACCCTGCTTCTCCTCCTCCTGGTGCTTCACGGTGGCTTATACTGTGTCTCCTCTCCCCCCCTCCTCAGTGGCCAATAGGATTTCTTCTCCTCTCAGCCAATCGGGTGATGAGTCTCAGGACTCGCTTCCTAATTTGCCAGGACGATAATAAGGAATATTAATTCACTATTGTCACACAACTGGGTGGGCTCAGTGTGCACTGTTTTGCACCCCAAGCCCACCCTTTTTTGAAGCCTATTAGAGCCTCTGGTTTTAATCACGTGATTATAAATAAAAAATAAATAAAAAATCAATGTGTTTATTGCCCCGGAGCATGAATTAGGGGAGCTGCAGGGAGCAGTTGGGAGCGGCGCCCCATATGGATGGGCTCCCACTGCTGTTGGGTCTTCTGAAAGAGAACCCATAATGGAAAGGTAGGTCCTATTGTAAACTGATTACAGTGCCTTGAAAAAGTATTCATACCCCTGAAATTTTCCACATTTTGTCATGTTACAACCAAAAATGTAAATGTATTTTATTGGAATTTTATGTGAGAGACCAACACAAATTTGCACATAATTGTGAAGTGGAAGGAAAATTATAAATGTCTTTATCAAATGTTTTACAAATAAATATGTGAAAAGTTTGGCGTGCATTTCTATTCAGCCCCCCCTAAATCAATATTTTGTAGAACCACCTTTTGCTGCAATTACAGCTGCACGTCTTTTGGGGAATGTCTCTACCAGCTTTGCACATCTAGAGAGTGACTTTATTGCCCATTCTTCTTTGCAAAATAGCTCAAGCTCTGTGAGATTGGATGGAGAGCATTGGTGAGGAGCAATTTTCAAGTCTTGCCACATATTCTCAATTGGATTTAAGTCTGGACTTTAACCACTTAACCCCCGGACCATATTGCTGCCCAAAGACCAGAGCACTTTTTGCGATTCGGGACTGCGTCGCTTTACTGACAATTGCGCGGTCGTGCGACGTGGCTCCCAAACAAAATTGGTGTCCTTTTTTTTCCCACAAATAGAGCTTTCTTTTGGTGGTATTTGATCACCTCTGCAGTTTTTATTTTTTGCGCTATAAACAAAAATAGAGCGACAATTTTGAAAAAAAATAATATTTTTTACTTTTTGCTATAATAAATATCCCCCAAAAATATATAAAAAACATTTTTTTTTCCTCAGTTTAGGGCGATACGTATTCTTCTACATATTTTTCGTAAAAAAAAAAAAATCGCAATAAGCGTTTATAGATTGGTTTGTGCAAAAGTTATAGCGTTTACAAAATAGGGGGTATTTTATGGCATTTTTATTAATATATTTTTTTTACTAGTAATGGCGGCGATCAGCGATTTTTTTTCGGTACTGCGACATTATGGCGGACACTTTGGACACTTTTGACACATTTTTGGGACCATTGGCATTTTTATAGCGATCAGTGCTATAAAAATGCATTGGATTACTATAAAAATGCCACTGGCAGTGAAGGGGTTAACACTAGGGGGCGGGGAAGGGGTTAAGTATGTCCCTGGGTGTGTTCTTACTGTGGGGGGGTGGCCTCACTAGGGGAAACACTGATCCTCTGTTCATACATTGTATGAACAGAAGATCAGCATTTCCCCTGCTGACAGGACTGAGAGCTGTGTGTTTACACACACAGCTCCCGGTCCCCGCTTTGTAACAAGCAATCGCGGGTGCCCGGCGGCGATCGAGCCCGCCGGGGACACGCACGGGAGTCGGGGGCGAGCGGGGGCACCCCTAGTGGCCGCTCGAAGAGCGGACGTATAGCTACGGGCTCTCGCCCAGGAGAGCCGACCTGCCGCCGTATAATGACGGTGCGCGGTCGGCTAGTAGTTAACTGGGCCATTCTAACACATGAATATGCTTTGATCTAAATCATTCAATTGTAGCTCTGGTTGTATGTTTAGGGTTGCTGTCCTGCTGGAAGGTGAACCTCCACCCCAAGATTGCTCTGTATTTGGCTCCATCAATCTTCCCATCAATTCTGACCAGCTTCCCTGTCCCTCCTGAAGAAAAGCATCCCTATAACATGATTCTGCCACCACTATGTTTCACGGTGGGGATAGTAGGTTCAGGGTGATGTGCAGTGTTATGCCCTGTACGCACGATCGGTTCATCCGATGAAAACAGTCTGATGGATTTTTTCATCAGATATCCAATGAAGCTGACTTTCATCAGTCTTGCCTACACACCATCAGTTAAAAAACCGATCGTGTCAGAACGCGGTGACGTAAAAAACAGCAATGTGCTGAGAAAAATGAAGTTCAATGCTTCCGAGCATGCGTCGACTTGATTCTGAGCATGCATTGATTTTTAACCGATGGATTTCCCCACAGACGATCGTTTTTTTCTATCGTTTTTTTAACCATCAGATAATTTTAAAACAGGTTCTAAGTTTTTTCACGAATGGGAAAAAAACTGATGGGGCCCACACACGATCGGTTCGTCTGATAAAAACGGTCCATTTTCATCAGACGAACCGATCTTGTGTACGCGGCATAAGTTTTCCGCCACACATAGCACTTTGCTTTGAGGCCAAAAAGTTCCATTTTGGTCTTATTTGACCAGAGCACCTTCTTCAACATGTTTGCTGTGTCCTCCACATGGCTTCTCGCAAACTACAAATAGGACCTCTTATGGCTTTCTTTTAACAATGGCTTTCTTCTTGCCACTCTTCCATAAATACCATGAAAAAATAACTTAGGCCCCATACACACGGGAGGATTTATCCGCGGATACGGTCCAGCGGACCGTTTCCGCGGATAAATCCTCTCGAGGATTTCAGCAGATTTCTCTGCGATGGAGTGTACTCACCATCGCATTGAAATCCGCGCCAAAATCCTCTGGCGATGACGTGTCGCGCCGTCGCCGCGATTATGACGCGGCGACGTGCGCGACGCTGCCATATAAGGAATTCCACGCATGCGTCGAATCATTACGACGCATGCGGGGGATCCCTTCGGACGGATGGATCCGGTGAGTCTGTACAGACCAGCGGATCCATCTGTTGGGATGGACTCCAGCAGATGGATATGTTCTGCATGTCAGCAAATATCCGATCTGCTGGAATCCATCCCAGGGGAGATATATCCGCGGAAAAAGATCCGCTGGCGTGTACACACCATAGAATCTATCCGCTGAAACCCATTTGCTGGGATTTATCTGCGGATGGATTCTATGGTGTGTACGGGGCCTGAAAGAAAAATCTCTACAAATATTATAATATACTTCATTCATGGCAAAATATTTACTTCTTTCATAAAATTTTGCTGAGATATGATCATTGAGACCTGTGTTTGAACTTATCTATTACAGTTTTTAGCAAAGTTAACATAAATCACAGATTAAATTATCACATTCACCTTTGATCAACAGTAGACAGAATGACACAATTGCGATTGTTTTGTGCACATGAATTGCTAGTTCCATTGTTACCTGCATATTTTCCTTTCTATGTCCATAAGTACAGATATGTTAAAGTACAAGTAAACCCTAACTGAATGAAATTTTGTTTGCTAAGTCCCTATGCATCATAAACAATTACCGTGTTTTTTTTTTTTTTAAACTAACTGCAAAAGTTTTGCTGTCTCTACCTGTTTATTTATTTAAAAAAATACTGGGCTGGATTCAGATAGAATGGTCTATCTATCCGCCCGGTGTAACGTATCTCAGATACGTTACGCCACCGTAATTTAGGGCACAAGTTCTGTATTCAGAAACAACTTGCGCCCTTAGTTATGGCGGCGTAACGTTTCTGTGTCGGCGTAAGCCCGCCTAATTCAAATGTGGATGATGTGGGGGTATTTTATGTATATTAACTGTGACCGCGCGCACTTGACGTTCGTAAAAAAATCCCAGTGAGCATGCTCGAAATTCCGCCGCAAATCGTCATTGCTTTCGACGTGAACGTAAATTACGTCCAGCCCTATTCGCGAACGACTTACGCAAACGACGGTAACATTTTCAAAACTCGACGCGGGAACGACGGCCATGCTTGACATAGGATAGCAAATAAAAGGATGAAAACTGGACAGCCGCACTCCAAAATCACTTAAAATAAGTGGTCTTTTATTTTTCAACTGTACATACAGTCACTGCAACCCACAAAACACAGTATGGCCGACGCGTTTCGCACTTACAGATAGTGCTTAGTCATGGCTAAAGAAGGTTCACACTAAAATGACATATATACCAAAACACACAATCATGTGAAAAAAGGTCCGCCTATGGCAGTACAAAATCAATTAAATAATTAGACCCTAAATTAAAACCAGCTGAAAGAGGGTTGAGCCTCCCTCAAAATTAACTCTTCAAAGCAACACCATATAAAACACACATAAATATATAGAAACACCTGTGTGTATACAAATACCTCTATAAGATCTTAATTGGAACCTCAGTCCATGTGTATTATGATTTAGAGTTTGCAAACATGGATGCACTCATCAAATGTGACAAACATTAATGCCTTGCCCAGTGTTCCAGTGCAGCACCGAACCGGTGCTTGTGTAGTCTGAATAATGATGATAATGCTAGTGAAGCTAGCGGGTTGATATATACTATATTGGGACATAAAGAGTGAACAAACTATAAAGTGAATATACTAGGTGCGTGAAAGGGTTAAGCCTCAGGCCCCATACACACGAGAGGATTTATCCGCAGATACGGTCCAGCGGACCGTATCCGCGGATAAATCCTCTCGAGGATTTCAGAAGATTTCTATGCGATGGCGTGTACACACCATCGCATTGAAATCCGCGCTGAAATCCTCTGCCGATGACGTGTCGCGCCGTCGCCGCTATTATGACGCGGCGACGGGCGCGACGCTGTCATATAAGGAATTCCACGCATGCGTCAAATCATTACGACGCGTGCGGGGAATCCCTTTGGACGGATGGATCCGGTAAGTCTGTACAGACGAGCGGATCCATCCGTTGGAATGGATTCCAGCAGATGGATTTGTTGAGCATGTCAGCAAATATCCATCTGCTGGAAATCCATCCCAGGGGAGATTTATCCGCGGAAAAATATCCGACGGAGTGTACACACCATAGAATCTATCCGCAGAAACCCATTTGATGGGATTTATCTGCGGATAGATTCTATGGTGTGTATGGGGCCTCAGTCTTCCAAATGTGATATGTTCCCAATGGTGTGTCTAGCTTCAACTAACATACATGTTAACATGCACCTGATGTGAAAAGCTAGTATGGTATGAAAGAGGTTAAACGTGCATATTCATTGTTGTGAAAATAATAATAAAATAACTTATATCTAAGTTGGATAAATAAAATAAAAATAAGTGCGTACTAGTGACTGAAAGTATGCAAGACCCCGATATAGTAAAAGTTCCTTAGAGGGTTCAAAGAAAAACCTATGTGACCGTAGTACAAATGTTGGTGGTGAACCCGTCATTCATAAGAACAGTGATCTGGTATAAAAGTCTGTGGTCTAGTATCGTGATTTGTGATCATACTTACTTTGTTTAATAGTGTCGATAATATAATTTGTGTAGTACATCAATATTAATATATATACAAATATGTATGCGTGTAATTACATAACTGGTCAAACTATAAAGAAGCTACACTGAACAGGTGCATATGTAGTCTTATGTATGGCCCGATTTAGGGGCTGCACTGGATATAAGTAAAGGTATGGATGGGTCCCACAACTAAAAAGGAAAGGGTATGTCCCAGAGTGGTATAAAGCAACATATGTGCTTATGGGACGGGTATTGGACTACCACCGAAAAAAGAGGAGTGGAAGTGATGTAAAATTGGAGAAAGGTGTTACTATAGAGTGTGCAGTGAGGGAGAACAAGGACCCCTATATGTACGGGATCTACGATGAGTGTTATGTTCTATAATGTGGGTTTCGAAGTGAAACACCACTGGAACCGGGGAGTGGAGGTGTCCGTCAGGTGAATGTACACGGAATACCAGACAAAAATTGCTGAGTATTCAGACGGAATGCATGCATGGTACTATTGAAAATTGGACTAAATATTATGTCTCAACCAGCAGTAATAGCATAGGCAGGAGAGACCTAAAGGCAATGGATAAACTTTAGAGCTATGAACAGTTTTTTTTAAAAGAGCTCATGTAAAACCCCAAAAAATATTATTAAAGAAATTCAAAAAAGTTTCCTACACCCAACCGCAAAAATTGAAATGACCATGAATGCACTCCCTGTACAGTAACCCGGCGAACCCACCACGCAGAACCCTCCCCTCCAAATAGATTAGATCGGAGGGAGAACCTGGTCGAGATGGAATGTAAAGGTAACTGTAATGAAAAATAATAATGCGAACCTATAATAAAGTCCACCCGCTTATGGGCTGGTACACACATCAAACATGGTGAATTTAACAACATGTGGGTAGATCAATAAATTAGTAGAGATGAGACAGGCTGCGAACAGTTATTAATCTACTAATTTACGGGTTCACCACCAACATTTGTACTACGGTCACGGTTTTTCTTTGAACCCTCTAAGGAACTTTTACTATATCAGGGTCTTGCATACTTTCAGTCACTAGTACGCACTTATTTTTATTTTATTTATCCAACTTAGATATAAGTTGCACTTCATTTATTATTTTCACAACAATGAATATGCACGTTTAACCTCTTTCATACCATACTAGCTTTTCACATCAGGTGCATGTTAACATGTATGTTAGTTGAAGCCAGACACACCATTGGGAACATATCACATTTGGAAGACTAAGGCCCCATACTCACGAGCAAACATGTCTGCTGAAACTGGCCCGCAGGCCAGTTTCAGCAGACATGTTTGGTCGTGTGTGGGCGCGAGCGGGCCGAATTCCAGCAAACATTTGCCCGCCGGGCCTTTTCCCAGCGGGCAAATATTCCTGGACTTGTTTTAAAACAGCCCGCTGGAATTCAGCCCGCTCGGACATGTACGGTCGTCAGTACAGACCTACCGTACATGTCCAGGCGCCCGCCGTCCCTCGCATGCGTCGAATGACTTCGACGCATGCGTGGAAGCATTTTAAAGGCGGGCCGCCCACGTCGCCGCGTCATTGTCGCGGCGACACCGCGTCATCGACGCGGCGACACCGCGGACACGCCCCGCGTATTGTTTACGCGCGGACTTCTGTACGATGGTGTGTACAACCATCGTACAGAAGCCCTCTGGCAGACATGTATGGTGAAAACGGTCCGACGGACCGCTTTCACCATACATGTTTGTCCGTGTGTACCCGGCCTAAGGCTTAACCCTTTCACGCACCTAGTATATTCACTTTATAGTTTGTTCACTCTTTATGTCCCAATATAGTATATATCAACCCGCTAGCTTCACTAGCATTATCATCATTATTCAGACTACACAAGCACCGGTTCGGTGCTGCACTGGAACACTGGGCAAGGCATTAATGTTTGTCACATTTGATGAGTGCATCCATGTTTGCAAACTCTAAATCATAATACACATGGACTGAGGTTCCAATTAAGATCTTATAGAGGTATTTGTATACACACAGGTGTTTCTATATATTTATGTGTGTTTTATATGGTGTTGCTTTGAAGAGTTAATTTTGAGGGAGGCTCAACCCCTTTTAGCTGGTTTTAATTTAGGGTCTAATTATTTAATTGATTTTGTACTGCCATAGGCGGACCTTTTTTCACATGATTGTGTGTTTTGGTATATATGTCATTTTAGTGTGAACCTTCTTTAGCCATGACTAAGCACTATCTGTAAGTGCGAAACACGTCGGCCATACTGTGTTTTGTGGGTTGCAGTGACTGTATGTACAGTTGAAAAATAAAAGACCACTTATTTTAAGTGATTTTGGAGTGCGGCTGTCCAGTTTTCATCCTTTTATTTGCTATCATCAGCATTGCCAGCACCTTGGTGGTTCAATAACCCTTGACTACTTACGAGGCTCACCTGGAGCGGTGAGAAATCTATCTGCTTGACATAGGATACGCCTCATATAGCAGGGGTAACTATACGCCGAAAAAAGCCTAACGTTAACAACGTAAAAAAATGCTCCGGCCGGGCGTACGTTTCTGAATCGGCGTATCTAGCTCATTTGCATATTCCTCGCGTAAATATACGGAAGCGCCACCTAGCGGCCAGCGTAAATATGCAGCCTAAGATATGATGGTGTAAGACACTTACGCCGGTCGGATCTTAGGGAAATCTATGCGTAACTGATTCCATGAATCAGGCGCATAGATACGACCCCGCACACTCAGAGATACGACGGCGTATCTGGAGATACGCCGTTGTATCTTCTCTCTGAATCTACCCCACTGTGTTTACCTTTTTTATTCTTTTTGCAACACATTGCTGCTGTTCTCCTGCAGCCTATTTTCAGCAATGGCTGCATAGCATTTCTTAGGGTGGGTTTCCTAAAGTCTCTACTGGGTGAGTGTGTAAGCTGGTGATAAGGCAGGAGAACAATTGGGAAATGGGTACAGAACATTGTCATCTTATAACAGGACATTTCTGAAGAAGAACATGGCTGGATCATCCAGGATTACTTTTGTGAAATGAACAGATTCAAAATATTGAAATGACTTTTAAAAAAGGCTTTAATCAATTAATTAAAATCTAAATCCCAGCTGAAATGTCAGTTCTGCACTGCCTAAATGACAATTAAAAGTTGACTGGTTGCCTTGTAGCAGCAAGGATTTTTCACTTCCAGCATTTAAATAAAGTCACATGGGGTGGACAAAGGAAGGGTTTCCATGCCTACTCTCCTAAAGTGAGGTATATAAACATGTTGTAAGTTGTTTTAAAAGAGGTCACGTGTAAATACATTTTTACTTTAAGAAGGCAAACTGTACTTTTCATAGGTATTATAGAAAGTGATTAATTAATGTATTTATTTATTTATTTATTTATATTGTTTCTAATTTATTTTAACAATGTGTGCAAACATGAGCACAATATTATAAAATGTTTACCAATAATAAAATAGTATGTAGATGTTAGATAAACATGACTTCCATGTATAACTAATTTAATTATTATATATTATGCTCTTTCTATTAGGAAATAACAACAGAATTAAGATGAAAAATAATGACGTATAGATCAACATGGTCTCAGTCTTGTGTCTCTTTCCTTCTCTGTGCTGTGAGCTCAGCAACAATCTTCCTCTACTAATCTCTAGTCCATGACCACCTCTGCTTTTTGTCTGAGGCCCCGTACACACGACCAGTTTCCTCGGCAGAATTCAGCTTCCGACCGAGTTTCTGGCTGAATTCTGCCGAGGAAACTGGTCGTGTGTACACTTTCAGCCGAGGAAGCCGACGAGGAGCTCGACGAGGAAATAGAGAACATGTTCTCTATTTCCTCGTTGTTCTATGGGAGCTCTCGTCCCGCCGAGCTCCTCGGCGGCTTCAGTGCTGAACTGGCCGAGGAACTCGATGTGTTTGGCACGTCGAGTTCCTCGGCCGTGTGTACGAGGCTTCATGCCATCATTGGGCCAGATTCATGTAGCTCAGCGGATCTTTAGATCCGCCAGATGTACCTGTTTTACGATCCGCCGGTGCAATTTAGCGAGGCTAGTGCATGATTCATAAAGCACTTACCTTGCAAATTAACTCCCCCCGGCGGAATGCAAATTCCGCGGCTAGGGGGAGTGTACAATTTAAATCAGGCGCGTTCCCGCGCCGATTTAACTGCGCATTCGCCGCCGGCGAAAAAGCCCAGTGCGCATGCTCCAAATGACGTCGCTAGGACGTCATTGTTTTCAACGGCTAGGTTACTTACGGCCATCCGTATTCCCGATGTACTTACGCAAACGACGTAACAAATTTAAAACTTGGCGCGGGAACGTTGGCCATACTTAACATTAGCTACCCCTCATATTAGCAGGGGTAGCTCTCCGCCGGAAAAAGCCGAACGCAAACGACATTGAAAAAGAGCGACGGGCGGGCGTACGGACGTGAATCGGCGGTTCTCCTCATTTGCATATGCGACATTTAAAAAAAAGCGACGACACCTAGCGGCCGGCGGGAGATTACAGCCTAAGATTCAGCTGGTGTAAGTCACTTACACCAGTCGGATCTAAGGGAGATCTATGCGGAACTGATTCTTATGAATCAGTCACATAGCTCCGACCGTGGGATCTCACAGATCCGATCGTCGGCTCTCACAGATACGACGGCGGATCAGGAGATCCGCCGTCGTATCTCTTAATGAATCTGGCCCCATATCTCTGAAGACTGGCACACACGGATTGAATATTGGCCAGGATCAGCCGCTTTAACAAAAAATATTCGACATTCTGCCCATATGTCATGGTCAGCTCTAGGGGGATGCCGCCCCCTCAGATTTCAGCCCCCCCCCATAAAGCCTTCAGGTCCACCCCTTCTCCCTCCAGCGCCACTGATATGAGTATACAGTCAGACATGGGTGTTATGAGGAGGGGGTTGGCAGGGAGGCTGTACTTTAGGTTGCCACTATCACTTCTAATAAAAGATAATCTCATGGCATAATACATATCCTCCCGGCACATATATTAGAGGCACTGGGAACCTTAAGGAGATGCCATTTCACCTCTACCCTTTTGTGGAAGAAGGTTACATAGTTACATAATTACATAGTAGGTGTGGTAAAAAAAGACACAAGTCTATCAAGTCCAAAAGTTTTTTTTATATATATTTTGGGGATATTTATTATAGCAAAAAGTAAATAATATTGCATTTTTTTCAAAATTGTCTTTCTATTTTTGTTTATAGCGCAAAAAATAAAAAATGCAGAGGTGATCAAATACCACCAAAATAAAGCTTTATTTGTTGGAAAAAAGCACATCAATTTTGTTTGGGAGCCACGTCGCAAGACCGCGCAATTGTCAGTTAAAGTGACACAGTGGCAAATTGCAAAAAGTGGCCTGGTCTTTAGCCAGCCAAATGGTCTGGGGCTGAAGTGGTTTAACAGCTTTTTTTCTAATTTTAGTGAATGGCCACATGTTTTATAAACATCCCTTTCACTGAAACGTTTTATCCCTATTGTGGGGTCACCAGTACGATATTTGTACATTAAAATCAAATCCCCTCTCAAGCATCTCTTCTCCAGAGAGAACAAGTTCGGTCCTTTACTGATAACTAAGGTCCCTGGAGGTCCCTTTATTCGTTTTGTTACCCTTTTCTGGACTCTCTCCAGTTCCAGCACATCCTTCTTGAGGACTGGTGCCCAGAACTAGACAGCATATTTCAGGTGCAGCCGGACCAGAGTCTTGTAGAGTGGGAGAATTATTGTTTTATCTCTAGAGTTAATCCCCTTTTTAATGCATGCCAATATTCTGTTTGCTTTGCTTGCAGTAGCTTGACATTGCATGCCATTGCTGAGCCTGTCATCTACTAGGACCCCAGGTCCCTTTCCATCCTAGATTCCCCCAGGGGTTCTCCCCCCAGTGAGTAGATTGCATTCATATTTTTGCCACCCAAATGCATTATTTTACATTTTTCTACATTAAACCTCATTTGCAATGTAGTTGCCCACCCCATTAATTTGTTCAGATCTTCCTGCAAGATTTCCACATCCTGCGGATAAGTTATTGCCCTGCTTAGCTTAGTATCGTCCATAAATACTGAGATTGAGCTGTTTATCCCATCCTCCAGAACATTTATGAATAAATTAAATAGGATTGGTCCCAGGACAGAACCCTGGGGGATCCCACTTTCCACCTGGACCACTCAGAGTACTCCCCATTTATCACTACCCTCTGAAATTGCCCCCGTAGCCAGTTTTCAATCCATGTACTCACCCTATGCTCCATGGCAACGAACCTTACTTTGTACAGTAAACTTTAATTGGGAACTGTATCAAATGCTTTTGCAAAATTCAAATTCACCATGTCTACGGGCCTTCCTTTGTAGTTCTACCCATAAGGATTCCACCTCCTCCCTTACTCCCTTAGTGATGTCATCTCTCACATTCACTTGTACATAATTTTTGATATACAGGCATACCCCTCCCCCTTTTTTACCCTCTCTATCCCTGCGATATAGGGAATAGCCTTGAATGGTTGCCAGCCAATCATGAGAGCTGTCAAACTAAGTCTCCGTAATTTTGAATCTAAATCTTCCTCATACAACAGTAGCTCTAGTTCTCCCATCTTGTCCACCAGACTCCTGAAATTGGTGACCATGCCACGTAGTTTAGACCGGTCACATACTATCCCCTTATTGGGTGCTCTGGGGTTGCAAATAGGACTTGTTACTATACATACCTAGGGTCTAGGTGCTTTAGTCAACCCACCACTAATGCCTCCCAGTATAAATCACTAAAGAGTTTGTTTCCTCCAATTAGGACTTTAAATGGGGCACTGCTTCACTAAGAGTCAGGGAATAGTTTCTATCAAAAATATAGGCCCAGATTCACAAAGCATACGCCGACGTAGCGTAGGCGCAAATATGGGCTGGAAGCATGTTGCTTCTCCCATTGATTGGGCATTCAAATATGCAAATTAGGGAAATACGGCGATTGACGAACGTGCGTGCGCTGGGAAGCAGCTGCAGCAGCACCGTTACGGACGAGCTGAGCAACCACACTTGCAGGACAACACATCTGTATGCCAACATGCCAGGGGCAGCCATGGTCATAGCACTACTGCATCCACAGGCACGGAGGAGGGCACAGGAGAGGATATACCGAACGCGCATGAATGTCTTTGGCATGGGGGAATCGGAGGTGTATCGCATCTTCAGATTCAGCCGTGATGCCATCCTGGAATTAGCCACAGCCTGCATGATGAAATCACCAGCCAGACAGAACGCTCACATGCAGTACAGCCACTGGTCAAGGTACTGGCAACACTGCATTTCATCGCCAGTGGATCTTTCCAACGTACAAGTGGAGTCATGGCTGGGATGTCACAATCCACCATGAGCAGATGTGTGCACCAGGTTGTCCCCGCAATCCTCACACGCATGTCCCAGCACATTGTCAAACCGACCCATGAGCACCTGCGGCAGAAGGCAATGCAGGATTTCTACAGAATTGCCGGATTCCCACGCACCGTTGGGGCCATTGATTGCACACATGTGGCACTACGGCCCCCCCGTGCCACAGAGCACATATACTGCAATCGTAAGCAGTGGCATTCTATCAACGTACAGGTGATAGCCGATGCCCAATGCCTCATATGGCACGTCCGTGCCAAACAACCCGGGGCCAGCCACGACAGCTACATATACCGTCAAAGCAGAATTCAAACAGAATGTGTACAGGGATAGCTGGCTGGTTGGTGAGTGACATGGGAGTCAGGCATGACTGTCCGACCCCATGAGGCAGACATCACGAGGGGCACATGCACGACTGTCTTCCTGTCTTTTCCCTTCCAGGTGACTCGGCATATGCCCTTGGGCCCCATCTCCTGACTCCATACCGGAATCCCCAAACCAGAGGCCAAATAAGATACAATGCTGCACACATACGCACCTGTGCAGTGGTGGAGCGCACATTTGGCATCCTGAAGTCCCGTTTCCGATGCCTGGATAAGTCCGGGGGGCCCTGTTGTATTCCCCAAACTTTGTGTGCCAGATTATCGGTGCATGTTGCGTGCTGCACAACTACGCCATGAGAAAGGGCCTGGAGATTGACATATGTGATGACCTTACCCCCGAGCCACACAGTCCCCCCCTGCCCGAGGCTACCCCGTCTGCTGAAGGAACAGCAGTCAGGAGTTGCCTCGTGGAATGCATCTTTGCATGTTAAACACACACATTCATCATGGCACACGGACAATGCACGCATGCACACCACTGTGGTCCCTAGCTCACACACCACATCCACCTCACATTGGTTTGGCCCAAGTCCACCGCGCGGGACTTGGGAGCAGCAATGCCACGCCAAGGCCCCAATGATGTTGCTGTCCATTCATACCACATTCACACGGTCGTGGGGATAACCTCTCCCCGATGATCCAAGGTGACACGCCTTGCTGGCAGGAATGTCACACATTGGCCACACACACATACACACACTCACACACCAGTCACATCGTAGCATCACCGAGCAAACCCTGCCCCTGCAAACTGGTGTCCAGTCACCACTTCTGCACTCCTGACCAATGGTGCTGTGACTAAAAAAAATAAAATAGGGATCATGCCATTGTCCGACATGGCATGCCCTTACAGGAGGACGGCACATGCATCTGTGCACGTCACACAAATCATAAAAAAAAGCTCATACTCAGGAGAGTCATTTGCCCTCTCGTGGGCCAGGCCTCGTGCCCAGGGTTCTGCTCCTCAGTTGTCGTGACGACGACTCGGGTGGGGGGGTGGTGCATCATGAGGAGGTTCATCTCCTGGGCTGTCGCTCCTGGAGCTGATGGCAGATGTTGCCTGCATCGCCTCCAAGGCAACGGCAATGCGTGTCAGCACGCTATTGGTCTCTGCCTGCATCTGCATCTGCCTGACATTGGTCTGGCGCTGTAGGCGCCTGTTCTGGCGACCCTCCGACTGGATAGTGGCAGTGTTGGCCTGCACAATCTCGCCCAAGCTCCTAACCTCCGCCAGAATCCCTGATGCTGTTGCCTGCAGCTCCCCAATAGCCGCGGTGTGTCGTTCCTGGGTGGCCTGCACGTCCAATCCCTGGTCCACAGATGTTGAGGGACCCCCTGATACCATGTGATGATGCATGGCATCGAGGGTCTGGGATTGCTCGCGGAGGCATGTGGCCATGGCTGCGAAATTGGCACTCACCTTCTGCAGGCAGTCCGAGATGGTCAGGGTATGATCAGCCTGCTCGCTGAGGCACTGCTGCATTGCGGCTGCGGTGCCCTGCACAGCCACTGTGCACTCAGCCTGGGTCTTGGCTGAGGAGGCCAGGCTGTCAGCCACTCAGTGCAGGTCAATGGCAATATCTGCCATGTGGCGGGTCTGGCGTGCCTGTTCCCTCTCCAGCCCTTCTTGGAGGGATCCGGCTACACCCCTGGTCTTGCACAGAGCCTTCCTGGGAGAAGTAGCCGGTTTTGTCCATCTGGACGGGGTAGCCCTTGAGGGGGTTCCCCTGGACCGGGTAGCCTTTGAGGGGGTGTCATGAATCAGATGTGATCAGAACTGTGTGGACTGCAACAGAGGGAACCCAGACGTGTTTTAAGTGAAAATATGGTTTATTAAGGATAGTTAAATACTATATAAAAATAACAACCTCCAAAAACACTCCAACCAACAGAAACCACAAATAATAACAGTAATAGACTAATATGTACAAGTAATAAGGACAAACCGGAATCACAACAGGGCCAGGCCAGGATCGTCAACGGGAGGTCAGCAGCTGGGGAAAGGGAGCACAAACAGGACAAGGAGGGGATGGATGGATCACAGGGGGAACAGGTGTAGGTACAGAGCACAGGGTACAGGATAACAGGATAACAGGATTCCAGGTTCAGGTACAGGTTTCAGGTTAGGGTGCAAGAAAGATATCAAGGCAAGGTCTAATTGTCACTGCCAGGTATTTATACACATCTCCTGCAATAAGGCTCAGGTGACGCCTGATCGCAGGAGATGTCGGCCCCACACTGCCAAGAACTCCCCGCTGGTGGACGCCAGTACTGCAGCCCAAGGATCACATAATACCACCAGGGGAGAGCTCCCCTGGCAGTTCCAGACTGCCAGGAGACACCTGGTGGTGGACCACAGTACTGCACGCCAAATACCAGGCAGTATCACCAGCGGGAGGAACCTTTCCTGACAGGGGGTCCCCCTGGACGGGTTAGCCCTTGAGGGGGTTCCCCTGGACGGGTTAGCCCTTGAGGGGGTTCCCCTGGATGGGGTAGCCCTTGAGGGGGTCAGGGGGTCCACCGTCTCAGAGGGACCGGCAAAAATTGTATCCTCTTCAAGGTAAAGGCACTCCTCCTGATGGATGTCCACCTGCTCCTCCTCAACGACCTCAAGACCAGATGTTACGTGGCTTCCCAGGGGGTCAGACACAGGAAGATGATGTTCCCTGGATGGCGTGGGTCGTCCAGCAGCAGAGAATGGCCCAGCTCCCTCCAGAACTTCTGTGGATGACACAAAGCATTCACATGTTGGTGGACCCACACACTTGTCACATGTTCACTTGCACCCCCACACATGCTCCACACCGGATAGGGGATTAAACACACTTACCTCTCCTCAAGTCCTGTTCGCTGGAGTCAAAACCCTCCAGGCCCTCCACCTGCTCCTGCTCCAGGCAGCTGGCAATCACCTCCTCCTCAGCTGTCAGCTTGACAGTAGTAGCTGGTCCGCCTCCCGTGCCCCTAAAGGTGCCTTCTCACCTTGGCCAGCTTCTCCCTGACCCATCTACGCATATCATTAATTTTTTTTTGGACCTCCTTCCAGGTCCTGGTTTCATGGCCAAGGGTATTGATCTCCAGGGTCACCTTCTGCAGGATCTCTACCTTCCTGGCCTTGCTGGTACTCCTGCTCTGTGCGCCATGGAGGAAGGAATCATATTTGGAGATGGCAGAGGTCAGGATCGCCCTCTCATCAGCAGAAAAAAATTTCTTCCTCTTCTCCCTGTCAAGCTCAGTATCTGACATCTTGGCACAGATCACAAAAGTACGTCTGCACCAGGGAACAAGCGGGCGTACTTTTGCTATAGACGGGCGTATGGCTGGGCATACTTATGTTCTCTGCGTACGCCGGTGGGCCGGCGTATCTTAGGCGGTTGCGCCGGCATGGTTGTGAGCATGCACATAGGGGTGCTGTGCCTGCGTCAACGTCATGGCGCATGCGCCGTTCATGATACGCGTAAAACACTGCACCATGCTCGGACCATCATTTGCATGGGGTCACACCCACTTCCAACTACGCTGGCCTGCGCCTTCAAAACCTACGCCACGCCGACGCAGCATTGGGAGCAAGAGCTTGCTGAATGCGGTGCTTGCCTCTCCGCGCTGCGTCGGCGTGGAGTACGGCATTTGCACTACGGCGGCGTAATGTGCGCCCACACTCTGTGAATCTGGGCCATATTGTTTTATTTTATTAGAGTGAAGTTAAAATTATAACAAATATACAAAGCATGAAAAATACAGGATGCAGATTGTCAATGTGATAATGAAATTACAATGTGCAATAACCAAAACTCTGTTGAAACAGATGTGGCAATAAATCAACATGTTTAGAGTCTATAGTAATAGTTCTCTTCTTCAGGGGTGGGTGGTTACATCAAGATGATAGTTTGTCTACAATTGAGAAAAACAGGAATATAAGAATACACAAATCATAACATTACATTAGCAAAAGCTTTCATAAGTTGCTTGGATTGTATTTAAAATTAAACACTGACCATACACATTGCATAAAGAGTCGCAAAAAAATTGCATCCAATTTTAAAAACGGTTGAGAAATGCTGCAGCCTCAAAACGACCAATTGGGCTCAGAGGAGATGGATGCACTCAAAATGGATATAACACCACGCTCAAGGAACTGTCAATTCACAAAGTGCACTCTGAACAATACCCCCTGAAAGGAACCCAATTGATGACCTAACAACCAAAATCACTGGGGGTACAAGAGACCAAAGAATAATTCAGTACCCAAAGCTGAGGAAAATTACATCTAAACTATACAAGAACTCTAAATTTAAACATGTGCATAGCTACCTGGCCTATTTGGCTGCGAGATATGTGGAGAAGGAAGACCTTATGAATGTAAACCACCTCAAGCTTCAAGTGGCACACAAACTGCTGTATTCCCAATAGTCCAAGTGGACGGGACAAGAACTAAAAATAGAGAGCAAGGAGACAAACAGCGAGAAGGGGGACATTAATATGTACCCCATAATCGTCCTATGTATATATATATGACATGATATGATATGTGACATGTGACCCCCGCCCCCTCTGACGCATCATGGGTGGGGGGGTCACCCATCCACGTCACGGGTGGCCCCGCCCTCGGTTATAAAAGAACTGTCAAACAGCTTGCGCGTCATTAGGCCGGGTGCCTCCGGCGTGGGAGGATCGTGCGTCGTTCCTCGCTGGAGTGGAGAGCTTCGGTGAAGAATGGATCAGCGCTGGACATCAAGAATGGATTACAACGCTGGACAGACTGGATTACATTGCTGGAATATTTTTTTTTATTTTTTATTTCATTTTTTTTTTTAATAAAGGACTTGTGCCAAGCCATCGTCTGTCTTTTTTAACATTTTCACACTTTTTCTTTGTGAAATGGTAGGGGTACAATGTACCCCATTACCAATTCACATAGGTGGGGGGCCAGGATCTGGAGTTCCCCTTTGTTAAAGGGGGCTTCCAGATTCCGATAAGTTCCCTGCCCGCAGACCCCCACAACCACCGGGCAAGGGTTGTGGGGATGAGGCCCTTGTCCCCATCAACATGGGGACATGATCCCCATGTTGAGGGCATGTGGCCTGGTACAGTTCAGGAGGGGTCGCTCTCTTGTCCCCCCTCTTTTCCTGCAGCCTGCCAGGTTGCGTGCTCGGATAAGGGTCTGGTATGGATTTTTAGATGGCGCAGGGTTCCCCTTAATATCCATAACAGGTGACAGATGCGCATCGTTGGGGTCAGAAGTGCACCGCTATGATAGTGGACCCTACGGCTGACTGCTGCAGATGGAACCCTGGGTGGTGCAGGAAGGCAGGTCTACTGGGGCGCCAACACGTATCCCACAGGGAGCTAGAACATAAGATTCCCCAGGGTGCAGAGTCTAAGAGCCAGCAGGTGTTCACCAGAGCCTCTGACTCCAGGTCGCTCCCCCCGGGGTCTCCCAGCTCACGCTCACGGTAAGCTATAGGAAGATAAGCTAAAGGTCCGGGCAACTAGCAGACAAGGATAAACGGAGAACAAGCCATAGATCAAGGGTCATAAGCAGGCAGGGATAGTCTAGAATGTGCCAAAGGTCAGGGTCACAAGCAGGCGGGGATGGTCGGGAACACGCCAAGATCAGTAACAGAGACAAACGTAGAGCACACGGCAAGCAGGAAGCCAAACACACAATATTGCACAGCAAGGCAGGCTTGGAGAACACAGTGTTAAATAGTGGTTCCTGTTGAGGCTTGGGTGGAGCCACACTGAGGGAAGATTACTTAATCATGCAGGTGTGAGAGAGCAAGCCCTAAGGCTGATACACAGACAATGTAAGAGACAGACAGGTCATAAAAGTATTACTACAAGGTCATGACATGGACTAAGGGGGAACCCATAATGTTTTTTTTCAATGACTTTGATCTGTGTTGCCGGGACCCAACAATTCATTATAGCTGTGAGTAGTTTTAAATGACTTTTTTTTCTTTAGAAATGTCATTTTGTGCAGGGACTTTTCTAAGCACGGGAAAAATGTGCTACTTTACAGGCATACTATAGACACCCCCGGGTACGAAATTTAAAGGAATATTTCACTTTTATTGTTTCACTTTAAGCATTATTAAAACTTTTTTTGCATTGTTACATGTCCCCTGGGGCAGGACCCAGGTCCCCAAACACTTTTGCTTGAGAATAACTTGCATATTAACCTTTAAAATTAGCACTTTTGATTTTTCATGTTCGTTTCCAATAGACTTTAACGGTGTTAGCGCGTTCAAACACATTTTTTCTGTGAACCGGACTGGGGGTGTTCAGCTCATCCCTACTGGATAACATGACTTTTAAAGGTTGAGGCAAGGACTGTCTGAATCTGGGTCCCACCGCGATCCATGAACAATGATGAATGGTGAGATGCAGGCATACCTGCTGAACCTTGCGATATTCATGCATTTAAGTTTGATTTTCTTGTAAGTGTACATCTGGAAAGGGGGACTGTTTTAATAAATTGTTATACAGTATTACGCTATGTGCACCTCTCTTTTTTACTCTGAGTAATGTCCAAATGGAATGGTGAAACTGCAGCTCCAGTAAGGATTTCTATACAGGCATTGATTGATCACCTGTCTGGTGAGCGTGATGCCATAAGGGAGAGGTTTTACTGGGTGCAGTGACGGGAGCCAAGGATCTATTCAGATGTGTTTTAAAAAAAGACAAACATTTGATGGACAATATTAAATAACCACTTTGGATTAAATAAGGACACTATGGCCCAGATTCTCAAAGGCCATGTACGCCGTTGTAAGTCCGAATGAGAGCCGTCGTATCTATGCGGCTGATTCTTAGAATCAGTTACGCATAAATTTGGCTAAGATACGAGCGGCATAAGTCTCTTACGCCGTCATATCTTAGTTGCATATTTATGCTGGCCGCTAGGTGGCGCTTCCGGAGATTTCTGCGTTGAATATGTAAATTAGCTAGATACGCCGATTCACGAACGTACATGCGCCCGGCGTAGCAAGATACGTTGTTTACGTAAGACATATGCCGGTGTAAAGTTATCCCTCATAAAGCAGGGGTAAGTCATGTTAGGTATGGATGTCGGAAACGTACGAACAGCGTCGTATTTTACTTTGTTTGCGTAAGTCGTCCGTGAATGGGGCTGGACGTAAGTTACGTTCACGTTCAAAGCATTGACTATTTGCGGCGTAATTTTGAGCATGCGCACTGGTATACGTTCGTTAAAATTGTCAATCACGTCGGGTCACGATTCATTAGCATAAAATACGCTCACACTAGCCTACTTTGAATTACGCAGGCTTACGCCAGCACAGTTACACTACGCCACCGTAACTTTGGGCGCAAGTTCTTTGAGAATACGGGACCTGCCTCACTAAGTTACGGCGGCGTAGTGTATCTGAGATACGCTACGCCCGCCTATAGATAGGCGCGTCTCTGTGAATCTGGCCCATTGGGTGTAGATTCAAAGCCCATACAGCACTGCTAATGTTGTAGAATACTCTGTATGTAGTGATTTTAGAGTTAATTTAGAATATATTGGTTTTAAATTGTATAGTTATAGTAGCTGCTTGATGTGTATGTAAAATATTTGGAATAGTGTGTATATCTATAAGTGTTGGGAGAAAGGATTATATTTAACTGAGGTTGATTGATCCACTTGCTTTTTTTTAAATACATTAATGTATTTGAAAAAAATCTCCACAAAGTCCATCCACAGGTGAAGATGTGCAACTCGTATGTTCCACCTCCAAACACAGCCTCTTACCAGAGATATCAGATCACTAACATAAAGGTCATAAATGCATGGGGAGGCAGGCATCACAACTCCTCAAAACATCATATATGGACCATAGAAAGAAGAAAGGGAGAGACTCAGTGCAAAATTATCATGCAGTTTTAAAATAAAAGGCATCAATGAGTACTCACATGAGAAAAAAAAATACAGCATGTATCTGTAAAACATTGTCTGCCAGCAATCGTGATAGTGTCAGCCACTCAGACTCCATCCAACATGTTTAATTGCTTAAAGGGGTTGTAAAGGATTTTTTTTTTTCATAATAAGCATCCTTTACCTGCAGACATTCCTTTTTTCACTTCCTCATTGTTCGTTTTTGCCCAGAAGTTGCTCTATTTCTTCTCTGTTCTGTTTACTTCATGCTTGCCTGATTGTTACTCACCACCGTGAAGGGAGGCTTTACTGCGGTGGTCAGTGATGTGCTCGCCCCCTCCTGGGAACTACATCGTGAGGCAGGACGCTCTCTACGTGTTATGCCCTGTACACACGATCGGTTCGTCTGATGAAAACGGACCGATGGATTTTTTCATCAGATATCCGATGAAGCTGACTTTCATCAGTCTTGCCTACACACCATCGGTTAAAAGTCCATTCGTGTCAGAACGCGGTGACATAAAACACTACGACATGCTGAGAAAAATGAAGTTCAATGCTTCCGAGCATGCGTCAACTTGATTCTGAGCATGCATGGATTTCTAACCGATGGACTTGCCCACAGACGATCGTTTTTTTCTATCGATTTTTTAACCATCAGATAATTTTAAAACTGGTTCTAAGTTTTTTCACCAATGGGAAAAAAAAACAATGCGGCCCACACACGATCGGTTCGTCCGATGAAAACGGTCCATCGGACTTACTGAGCGCCGCAAACCAGGAACAGAATGAGAGAACAGAAACTAGAACGCCAGAGGTGATATAGATGAAGGAATTTAATAGGTATTTACTTGTTTTTTTAACAGAATCATTACACTATTCTGTCTGTCTACCTTGCAGACATTAATTTTAGGCAAAATATTTTTTTCCTTTAACCACTTCCAGACCGTCACATGTATATGTACATCGGCAGAATGGCACGTACAGGCACATTGGCGTACCTGTACGTCCCTGCCTAGACGTGGGTCGGGGGTCCGATCGGGACCCCCCCCCGCTACATGCGGCGGTCGGATTCCCGCGGGGAGTGATCCGGGACGACGGCACGGCTATTCGTTTATAGCCGCTCCGTCGCGATCGCTCCCCGGAGCTGAAGAACGGGAAGAGCCGTATGTAAACACGGCTTTCCCGAGTGATCTCTTTTATAGGGAGACTCGATCGATGACGTCAGTCCTACAGCCACACCCCCCTACAGTTGTAAACACAAACTAGGTGAACCCTAACTCCTACAGTGTCCCCTGTGGTTACCTCCCAAACTGCAACTGTAATTTTCACAATAAACAATGCAATTTAAATGCATTTTTTGCTGTGAAAATGACAATGGTCCCAAAAATATGTCAAAATTGTCCGAAGTGTCCGCCATAATGTCGCAGTCACAAAAAAAAAAATCGCTGATCGCCGCCATTAGTAGTAAAAAAAAAAAATAATAATAAAAATGCAATAAAAATATCCCCTATTGTGTAAACGCTATAAATTTTGCGCAAACCAACCGATAAACGCTTATTGCAATTTTTTTTACCAAAAATATGTAGAAGAATACGTATCGGCCTAAACTGAGGAAATTTTTTTTTTATATATATATATTTTTGGGGGAAATTTATTATAGCAAAAAGTAAAAAATATTGCATTTTTTTCAAAATTGTCTCTATTTTTGTTTATAGCGCAAAAAATAAAATCCACAGAGGTGATCAAATACCACCAAAAGAAAGCTCTATTTGTGGGGAAAAAAGGACGCCAATTTTGTTTGGGAGCCACGTCGCACGACCGCGCAATTGTCTGTTAAAGCGAAGCAGTGCCGAATTGTAAAAACCCCTTGGGTCATTTAGCAGCATATAGGTCCGGTCCTTAAGTGGTTAAGAACGTCTTTAGGGGCCAGTGCTCAGTGGTTATGGTGATTGAGGCACTAGCCTGCCTACTGCCTGTTTAATGTCAAGTAAGGAGCCTTGCCGTGGTGGTATTTGTGACTAAGAAGCAGCATTTTATTAAAATGAACTAGACTTGAATCACATAGGACTACCAAACACTGACTGCTGATATCACTGATAAATAAATTAATTAATGTTATATAAATTTAACTACACAAAGGTGCACCTGGGGTAAAACTCTGTGTACTGTGTACTTTTTTTTAAACACACAGTGAAGTTCTGCGGAAAAAAAAACAGCTTTTCATTGGACTGTCAACAACAACTGCCTAATATACTCTAATCATCCAAGCTAAAATGTATAAACTAAAAACATGGGACCCCAGTCAATAAAAACAATGTAGCCTAATGCCGCGTACACACGGTCATTTTTTGTGATGAAATAAAACAACGTTTTTAAAAACGTCATTTAAAATGATCGTGTGTGGGCTTCCCATCATTTTTTGTCTTCTAAAAAACGACCAAAAAAAATTTCGAACATGCTTCAATTTTTTATGTCGTTTTTCAAAATGTCATTTTTTATGTCATATGACATGACATTTAAAACACGTTTTTAAACCCGCACATGCTCAGAAGCAAGTTAGGACGCGAGCTTGAATGGAACAGAGTGCCGTCGTACGTGTTGTGCGTAACCGCGCTTTGCAAGAGCAATTTCAAAAAACGATGGTGTGTGGGCAACATCGTTTTTAAAAATGAAGTTTGAAACATGTAGTTTTTTTTCATGATAAAAAACAAAGTTTTTTTCCAAGACAAAAAACGACCGTGTGTACGCAGCATGAGTGTTCACAATTGAATAGTGAGCTATAAGTCAGTTGCTGGTCAGATACTGGTCCTTAAAGGATTTGGGGGTTTACAGATCTGTGCACACAGGCAGGGTGCAAATAAAATGTACCCCAGCACTGTAATTCAAAAAACCGAGGAATAGTTTGTGAAGTAGATGTAAACTCAGCCACCAAAGTCTCATATACGTTTTAACATGATGATATCACTTGGAAAGCATAACAGCTTTAATAAATTGGAATATTGATATTGGTATAAAGGTCCTTGTTTGGTCACAATGCTCAGTTCCTTACCCCAAAAATCCTATGTGTGAATCACCATAAAAAAACCCGGAGGAAGTCATTTTGATGAAACTTGTACATCTAGGGCGGGTCTACTGACATAATCAAGCTAGGAGATGGAATTGTGTGTGCTGTTGTCCCAGAGTTTGCACTTTCAGCCTGATGTATTTTACGCACTTATAAGATGCTGTCCTGACCATTTTGTCCTGTTATTTTAACCTTATATTATTTAACCTCCCTGGCGGTCTTCCCGAGACTGACACGGGGTTAGATTTTCTTGCTACTATCGGTAACCCCGTGTCAGTCACGGGCTTGCCTCGCTAGATCCACAGGCACTTTTTACTTACCTTGTCCCTGGATCCAGCGATGCCACCGCGCTGTGTGAGCGAGCGGGACCTCGCTCGATTCACATAGTGCTTCCGTGTGACGCCGATCTCCGTTCCCTGCGACGTTACGACGCACGGGGACAGAGAACGGCGCCAAATTCAAAAACGTAAACAAACACTTTACATACAGTATACTGTAATCTTATAGATTACAGTACTGTATGTAAAAAAAACACACCCCCCTTGTCCCTAGTGGTCTGTCCTGTGTCATGCATGTCATTTTATATAATAAAAACGTTTCTTTCTCCCTGCAAACTGTAGATTGTCCATAGCAACCAAAAGTGTCCCTTTATGTCAAAAATAGTTTTAGATCAGCTAAAAAACAGCGATAATAAATTATAATCACTTGCAGAATTGTGCGATAGCGATTTGTGGGGAAATTCGTCATAAAAAAAAAAAAATAATGACAGCAACAATTCTGCAACTGAGCAAATTTCAGTGATTTTAATTTGATTACATTATTGAATAATTTTTATTATAATTATATTATTATTTGTTATAATTATTTATAATTATTTATTATATTATAATTTATAATTTTGTTTTTAAAAAAATGTCATACCCGGGATGCCTATTAGAATCTTGTTTGGTCAGATTTAAGTGAGTTATTTCTAAAAATGACAGACCTACAATATAAAACGCCAAATTTCCTTGCAAATAATGGTACCGCTTTCAGCACCTTTTTTCTGACAGAATCATACCGCCAGGGAGGTTAATAAAGCCATGTTTACAGTACTTAACTATTGAAGGTTTCTTTTATATTGTTGGGGACATTATCCTGGGAATCATGTGTGGTTTGAAAGAATTAAGATTGTGGAGTAGACCTTCCATGCAAAGGATGTAAATTATAACAGTGAGCTGCTTTCTGATGGAATTGACACTGGGTATTTTTCATTATCTAGTGACAAAGTGGTGGTTGGATAATTTTTTTCATATTTGGACTCTGGCTGTTTGAACATGTATTTATGAAAAAGTGTGAATTCAGCGCAAATAAAATAAAATTATAAATATAAAAAAAAGTATATACAAAAATATATAAATCAAAATACATTTATCAGCTGCTCCTCTTGATAGTATAAAATACTGTGAATTGTGCAAAAAATATGAACGTGGAGGGCACTCTAATTAATGGATAGAACTACCATAAATTATCTTAACCTGTACTTGTATCAAATATACCATGCCTCATGTGCCTCATGCCCGGAATGCAGATAAGGACAGAAAACTGAGAGTGCCCATAGCGTAATATTGTTTTATTAAAAATGAACATATATAAAAAGAGAAAGCCAAATGGCCTCTTACATTAAAAAGTGCCTCCCGGCACTGGGGCTTCAGACGTGTCAGATAGTTTGTCTTGGTATCCCGCTCGCTGTCTCTTCCCGAACACGGCGTACACTCCCTCCACCTCTGATACCTCCACAAGCACTGGGGATAGCATGGGTATACACGTGACCAGGTACCGCCACCAGTTCGGGCATGAGGCATTAACCCCAGATCCAGTCAATCCTACTACGTGTGCAGGCACAATCCTGTCAAAGCTTTGTGTGACTATCTTTTTCATTAAAGAAGTCATATACTTGTGGTAAGAGCAATATTTATCTTGAGCACTTCGGGTGAAGATGATTTATTATCTATGGTGAAGGAACACAGTGCCACCTTAAAACAAGATTGCATGCAGAGTGTTTGAAGAAGATCAGTTGATCAGATTTTTTCAATTCACATATATATTGGGACATTTTTAGTAATCAGCCATTTTTGCACTAATCAGAATCACTTGTTGGTTCAGGGCCGACATGGTTGTTTCACAAGGATTTGTATGTTGTGCATGGTATATTTGATACAAGCACAGGTTAAGATAATTTTTGGTAGCTCTATCCATTAATTAGAGTGCCCTCCACATTCATAGGCCCGGATTCACATACCTTGGCGCATAGTTATGCCAGCGTAGCGTATCGAATATACGCTACACCGACGTAGCGCAGAGCGGCGAGCACAGTATTCACAAAGCATTTGCTCCCTAATCTATGCTGGGTTCCCTCGGCGTAACTCGTCGTAAGTGGCAGTGGGCATGAGCCATGCTAATGAAGCGTGACCCCATGTAAATGATGGGGCGAGCGCCATCAAGATACGAATAACAAACGGTGCATGCGCCGTCCCATGGACGCTTCCCAGTGCGCATGCTCAGAATCACGTCGAAACAACTGCCTAAGTCACGTCGAATCACTGCCTACGACTTGAACGTAACCTACGACTAGCCCTATTCACTTACTACGTAAACGACATAAAATACGACGGCTGTGTTCCCTGGCCCATACGTTGCGCCTCATATATGGGGAATAAATTTACGTACGACTTACGTAAACAGCGTATATTAATGCGCCGGGCGCAAGTACGTTCGTGAATCAGCGTATCTCACTCATTTGCATATTCGAATCATAAATCGATGGGAGCGCCCCTTGCGGCCAGCGTAAATATGCGCCCACGATACGATGGCGTAGGAAACTTACGTCGGTCGGATGAAGCCTATTTTCAGCCGTATCTTGCTTTCAGAGTCAGGTGCATAGATACGACGGCACATATGTGCACTTACGCGGTGTATCTCGAGATACGTTGGCGTAAGTGCTACGTGAATCCGGGCCATATTATTTATGGATTTGCACTGTTTATATGAGT
Organism: Rana temporaria; assembly: GCF_905171775.1. Classification (NCBI taxonomy): domain Eukaryota; kingdom Metazoa; phylum Chordata; class Amphibia; order Anura; family Ranidae; genus Rana; species Rana temporaria. The sequence goes on from NC_053493.1 coordinate 229,831,764, forward strand.
GCTTCTTTATGTAAAGGGATTTTATGTGTTTTTATAGTTAAAAACAAAGCTGCCTATTTATTTTACACTATATTTTTATATAGTTCTATACATTTTTTCTATGTGCACTGTTTGATAATTTGGATGCAGCACTAACTGGTGGATGTGATTTTTAAATGACCCTATTTTTCTTTTCTTCAACAAAATAAGGTTTATACATTTTTGACACAATATAAATATGAATATGATTCTTGTTCAAATATTTTATTGAAAGGAATAAAGCAATACAAATTAAAAACAATGGTCCAAATGTGGACGAGTCATGAAACAAATATGAATATGATTCATACAGCAAACACAAGAAAACAACCATAAAAACAAAACTGTGAAAATGGTGACATCTGTTTATGCAAAAGGCAACACTGGTACAGAGAAAATTAATGCTGCAATACAAGATGTACAGTGAGAAACTGTTAAGAAACCTCCACCAAATTCCCAGTAGCAGCATCAGTTGTTGGGACTACTGTATGTTGTACACGTCATTGCAGATGGCAACCATCTATCTCAGATTTTGTTAAATTTACCTGGCCATCTCTGATTGATACAGATACACCTTTTATATGGTAAGGTAAGGTGTTATTTATTTCAGTAATCCAAACCTGAGGGAGTAGGAAGCAGAGCTTTCTTTCATCCCCGAGCCACCAACTTCCTGGCACCAAACAGTGTTTCATGCAAGGACTTGAAGCATATATTTACCCATGTCAGGATCAGGGAATAAACCCAGTAGACACTGTCAGTCGTTTCCTATATCACTGATATTGCCACAGAGAAGAACGGGAAATGTTTGTTTACACTCACCTCTCCCCATTCTTCAGCTCCTGTGACCGGATCCCGGGACACCTGCGGCAAACGGGTCCACGGGTCCCGCAGGAGCGGTCACGAAGCTTTGGATCAGGGCGCGAGCCCGCCGGCTGGGCTCTTAAAGGGGACGTATATATGCACGTCCATGTGCCCAGCCGTGCCATTCTGCCGACGTATATCGTTGTGCGGTGGTCCTTAAGTGGTTAAAGTGCCTCTCATTATTGAGAAATAAAGTTGCGCTGTTCTAGTAGGTATTTCCTGACATTTTCTTAGACCTATCCTACAGCAAAAGCAAAGAGAGATACTGCTGTTGAACAGATTTTTGATAGAAATTAGATAACTGTGCTGCCAAATAGTATAAACAAAGGTTAGGAACCACAAGGCCTCCTAAGGAGGTTGGCGTTTTTAAAGCTTGCCATGACAGTTTGTGTCTACTAATACCCCATATAAAAGATTGCAGTATAGTATCCGTTAGGGTTAAAATATCTAAGAGGAATATACTGTATACCGGGAAGTGCCAGAGAACACAAAGGATTTTAGGAAGCAAAATCCTTTTCACAAGGCCTAGCCGACCCATAACTCCTAATGGTAATTTTGCCCATGGCTGATTTTTATTTTTGGGCAGCAAAATGAGAGGCTTTACATTCAGGGTGACATAGTCAGATAGGGGTCGATAAAAATGAATGCCTATGTATCTGAATAAGCTGACTCTGACTAAGGGCAGGTGGGAAAGGTGATTCGTCCCAATTGATTTTAAAAATTGAAAACCTGCCAAACTGCTCTGTAGTGTGAAGTGCTGACAATAGGGAGGGACCAAAGACAGATAAATACAAGACTGAATCATTGACATAAAGCTCTACCTTTTCAAACCAGGGATCCTGAGCTCAGACCTTGAATCTCGGGGTTAGACCAAAGGTTCAACTGCTAGTGCATAGAGGAGAGCCTACAGAGGACAGCCCTGGTGTGTCCCCCTAGAAAGAGGGAAAATGCCAGAGGTCCATTCATTAGCCACCACTCTGGCCTGGGGGGCATCAGAATTGTAAGCAATTTAATAAAGTTTGGGTCAAAGCCACAGTAATGTAAACACTGCCATATACAGTATATTACATTCTACTAAATCAAAGGCTTTGGCAGAATCTAACATGACTGCCACTCTGGAGCCTATATGGTAATTTCCTCCCTGTCCCTTAACCTTTCTGAGCCTGACTCTTCCTTTTTTTATATTAGTCAGTGATCAGCTCACTTTCATCCTTGTCTATCCCCTGTCGTTGACAAATATGATCTCTCTCTCACACTCCCCAGCCCTTGATCAGTTTATGTTCTGCTTCATTTCTGTGTCCTTTCCCTGCCAACCCAAAGTCAGTTCCTGCGCTGCCTTTTTCTCAGATTTCCACTGTCAGCTGCAGCTCTTATCTCTCCTTCACTCCCTGCCCTGAACAGCTCTAGCTTCTCTATGTTCTCTATGTCCCTATAGTCCACTACAATTTTCTGTTTGGCCCTTTCCACCACCCTATTATACAGTACAATATTGTCTGTCATTCTGACTTCTCTTTTTTTACCAATTGCCCAAAATCATCTTCTGCATGTGTTTTTTTTTTTCTCAAAGGTTTATTGCCAGCCAATTGCCTTGCTTCCTACACCCGTACCACCTCCACAGTCAGCTGACAATCTCCCCCCCCCCCCCCCCCCACACACACACCCCATCACCACCACCTCCACCATATTTACTTTAATTAGATGGCACACTTAAGCAAATTACACATGTTCGACTAAAATATTGCCTTACTAGGCAGATATAAATAATATCTACTGTTGATGAATGTTACTGATAAATGGGTTTCAGCAGTGAAAACAAAAATGTTTTTTATTAACACCAGTCCACGATGCCAGTTTGACGTTAGATAGAAAAAAACATGATTTAATACGTTTATTTTTATTTTTTCCAAGAGATGTCTCTTGCCTAAATTGTTTTCTTAGAATTGTTTGTGTTCTACTATTGCATCTACAGGAAAATAGTTCTCTTTGAAGCAGTATTGAAATTTTATTTTTATTTTCTGTGGATGGCACTACTAACTCCTTGGCAGCTTTCAACCAACCATCATTGATTGTTGCTCTCATTGTACTTTTGCAGCTTCCACTTATACATGCGCTACCAAGTCCACTGAAACCATTTCTTTCATTTTCAGTCACTATCTATTTTTTTTTTTTATTTTTTTTTTACAGTTTGTTGTTGGTTCCACATGTCCAATACATCAATAACCCATTTATTAATTTTACTATTGATCATTTTTTGTTTCTTTGTTTGCTACCAAAAATCTTTAAGACATTATTAAAGCTAGGGAAGGCTCTTCAGAGTCATTTCAAGTTGTGCAATTGGTGCTTTTCTTTGGGAGTGGAATACAAAATCTGCAGGCCCCCTGAGCTGTGCATAGTTAAACTGATTGTCCTTTTTTTCCGGAGTATACAGTTAAGATTGATTAAATTTGAGCTGCTATTCTTGTGCTTCAATAATTTGTCCTTGGAAACAGGTGATTTAATAAACCAAACAGCTAAATTAAATAAAAAAAAAAGAAAAGAAACCTGTTCCAGAATATTTTGTTGAAGGATTTCAAATACAGTAACCTTGAAGGTTCATGAATACAGTATAGGATATATAGAATCTTACAACAGTGCCACCAATAGCAAATAATTCTGTTTATTAGCGCATTATCTTATTTCTTTTTTGTTTACATGTTATCTAATATGAACTTTCAATAAAATGTATCTCTTATATAAAAGGAAAATGACGTTCTAAAGTGTCAAAGATAATCCAAAATCCTATAAAGATGGCCACTAATCTATAGTCATTAAAATGCACTAAAATTATTTACAAACAAATCATTCCACCATTTACCAGAGTCTGAAAATAAAAAACTGTAGAAATGATATGCTATAAACTATTTTTGAAAAATAACCTTTCACCAATGTAAAATGTCCCTGTGCTATGTGATTTTTAACCATTTCAGTTAACTGCTGTATGCAATTAGAACTTGCATCTTTACCCCATCGTCATAAAAAAATCCATAATGCACAATGGCAATATGTAAAACAAGTAGTTTCAATTTATAGATATTATTGAATACCAAATTTGCACTTGGAGGTGATTTAAATAACTGTACATAATTGATTCATGATGTTTTTTTCAGTATATCTTCATCTATATTAACAGTTCATAATATGCTTGAATTAGTGTCCATTATGAGGTTTAAAATGATTTCATATTCGCTCTTGCTTAGCAGCAAAAGCTCCATTTTATCTATCAAATATTGACTGAGTAACTTTATTAGCAGTTTGTCAAAGGATCTTTTTTTTACTCTGCATTATATATGAAAACCTAAGGAATACAGGCAATCTTGATTGGAAGCTTTTGCTGCGCAAGCAATTTCCTGAGCGAAAGGGCAGCCAATTAATTATATTAACCTCTAAGGAACAGAAGTACTGGTAGTGGCTAGAATAAATGTTAACTGAAACAGGTCAGTGAAGGGCTGGTTGCTAAAAGATTTTAAGCAGGCAAAATGCAGCAGTACTATAAAAATACATTGACCAAAATAGCTACGTATACTTAACAGTAAATATAATACTGCAATGTTGCTTAAATTCAAATAATTACCGTATATACAAAATGTTAACAGCAAGTTCTAGCAATTATATATATATATATATATATATATATTTATATACATATATATATGTATATATGTATATATGGCCTGGATTCAGATAGAATGGCGTAACAATATGCGGGCGTAGCATATCTCATATACGCTACACCTCCGTAACTTTGAGAGGCGAGTACTGTATTCAGAAAGAACTTGCGCCCGAAGTTACGGCGGCGTAGCGTATATGGGCCGGCGTAAGCCCGCCTAATTCAAAGTAGGCTGGTAGGGGGCGTGTTGTATGGTAATGAATCGTGACCCCATGTAAATGACGCACCTAACGAGCGGCGCATACGCGCGCATGCTCAGTATCACGTCAAATTTTCTCCCTAACTTATGCCGGCTCAATGTTTAGTCGACGTGAACGTAACCTTCGCCCATCCCCATTCACGGACGACGTAAAATACGACACTGTTCCGACATTTCCGACGTCCATACCTAACATGACTTACCCCTGCTTTATGAGGGGTAAAGTTAAGCCGGTCGGGTGCCTTACATAAACAGCGTATTTTAATACGCCGGGCGCAAGTACGTTCGTGAATCGGCGTATCTAGCTCATTTGCATATTCAACGCGGTAATCAACGGAAGCGCCACCTAGCGGACAGCGTAAATATGCACCTAAGATACGACGGTGTAAGAGACTTACGACAGTCGTATCCTAGACAAATTCTGGTGTATCTGATTCTTTGAATCAGGCGCCGAGATACGACGCCTCACATTCAGACTTACGGCGGCGTATCTGGAGATACGCCGTCGTAAGTCCTTTGTGAATCCCGGCTATATATATATATATATATATATATATATATAAAGCTTTTGTCATTTGGGTATGCCAGCAAATTGAAAACCACGTTACTCACTTTATGACTTTTATGACTTTTATGTTCATCCAGTTTAATGCCTCACTCCCGGAGTTCAGGTTAGATGAATGAAAAAACAGAAAAAGCCCATAGCATAATAATGTTTTATTTAAAAATGAATGTATAAAAGAATAAAATCACTTATGTATCGTGATAATTGAGAATCTCTGCTGGATCCTTACATCATGAAATCACATTGCAATGATTAATATGTAAACTCCTACACAAACTAAATTTATTGGGAGCCATATTGCTGCATTAACCCTTAGATCATTAGTTATACTCATAAATATTGCCAGTTAACCTACTCCTAACCAACTTTGCAGAGATCAGAGATACTGTGCGGAACGCTCAGCTCTCTCCCCCCTAAATTCTTCCTTCTATTAGTATTTAGATGTTAGACGTCCTGTATGCACAATTTCCCCCACCTCTCATTTGGGAGAGGATGGATGACCCCCTTAATGCATAATATTCCCCCTTTCAGTCTCATATGTCCTATTAATAATATCTCATACCCATCCTATAAATGGCTTAATGCCATCCCCCCTAATTCAGCCTAATTTGTAATGAAAATAAAACAATTCCGAAACAAGGGGGTCTTACCCCCCTAGCTTGGGACTAATCTCAATCGCTTGCTAAGAAACAATTGAGATCTAATTCTATATTGAGGCCAAGTGGCTGCATTGTCCTGTCAATCTATGCACCCACTTGGTCTCATTTTGAGAAACACTCCTGGTCATATGGGTCCCTCTCCAATGCCTAGAAATTTTATCGATCCCATAAAACGTGCATAATCTGGGATCACTGGCATGGTGACTCGTAAAGTGTCTGGATACACTATGGTTAGGGAAGCTTTTTTTGATATTGGCCAGATGTTCATTGATCCTGGTTTTGAGTTGACGTGTAGTTCTACCTACGTATTGGAGTGAACATGGGCACTCCAAGACATAGATAACATGGTCAGAAAAACATGTTATTAGATGTTTAATTTTAAATGTTTCCCCAGTTACATTAGATCTAAATTGTATAACTTTTTTTAGGATCTCCTGCTTTTCTAGTAGTCCTGCAGGCTTTGCACCTAGTGCAGTGATGGAATCCCGATCCGTCTAAAAAAGTCAAAGGTCTCTTTGGAGGATCTGGTACATTGCAGGCTATTTGGTTTTTTAGGCCTGGGGCCCTCCTATAAATAAACCTGGGGGTGGTAGAAATGGAGGTTTGTAGATCTTTGTCTTTCATAAGAATAAGCCAATATTTTTTATATATTTTTTATATATTGCTTCTATCTGCCTATATTGCCTATGAAACCCAGAGATGAATGCTATTTCTCCTTGAAACTCTTTTTTTGGTTTTGCAACCAATAACGATTGCCTATCCATCAAGGACACACTTTTCCGAGTGTCTCCACTGGATATCCCTTTTCCAGAAACGTATTTGTGAGATGATTCATGATTCACTTGTGCCACAAAATCTTCTTCCGTGGCACAATTGCGTTTCAATCGCATGTATTGTCCCTTAGGTACTGCCCCTATCCATTTCTATCAGTTGTTTAGAAAAACGTAAGGGTTTCAAACCTCATCCCATTTTTCCTCATAGTCAAATCTAAGTAGTTGACAGAGACATTAGAGATCTTATAGTAGCAATACAAAATCTTAAGGCTACAGAAACTACCATTATGGCAACAGTGGATATAGAATCACTCTACACTAATATACGCCATAAAGACACATTGGTGGCACTTCGTGGGCCCTAACAAAGGAATCTAAACTAAAAAAACAAACAAATTGGTTACCTATTTAAAGGCCTTGAAATGGCCATGGGTAATACCTATTTTTGGGCCAACAACCAATTTTACAATCAAATAGGAGGTGTAGCTACGTTATGCCCCCAGTGTAGCTAATATAGTTTTGAATAAGTGGGAGCAGGAGACCATTTTTCTTAATAAGCATGAATCACTCATGTTCTACAAACGCTACATCGACTACGTGATTTTGTTTTGGGAAGGGACAGAGACTAATCTTCAAATGTATCTGGCACAAATGAACAACAATAAATATGGTCTGAAGTTTTTGACGTGATCCTCAGTGACACCCCCTGAAGACGTAAACTTATGAAACGTACGTTGGCGCAGTACCTGGTCACGTGTTTGTCTACACCATCTCCGGCGCTTGAGGAGCCAGCAGAGCTTGGTTGGTGGATCGCACGCCGCCACGGGAGTGAGAGTGCAGCGGGACCCTAAGAATATCTTTGACATATCTGCATCCCCAGTACCGGGAGGCACATTTTTATGTAAGAGGCCATTTGGCACTTTCTTTTATACATTCATTTTTAAATAAAACAGTATTATGCTATGGGCTTTTTCTGTTTTTTCATTCATCTAACCTAAACTCCGGGAGTGAGGCATTAGAATAATTCCAGTCAATTCAGCATGTGTGCAGGTACAATCCTGTCAATGCTATATCTGACTCTCTTTTTCAATAAAGAAGTCAATTATTTTTGGTAAGCGCATTTTAATTCTGAGCACTTCGGGTGAAGACAAATTATAATGTTTGGTGGAGGACAACTAATATCACCTTAAGCAAGATTACACATATAGTTGATAAAGAAGATCTGTCATTGGATACATCACTATTCTATTATTGGGACTTTCAATTAATCAGTCACTACTGCACTACTCACTTGATTTGCAATAATACCTTTTGTATTTTTATTGTTTATATTGGTATGTATTTCTTATTCTAATATGTATCACAATTATAGGTTGGTATTTCTTATTCTAATATGTAACCCCAAGTATAGGTAGTTATTCCCTATAGTTGAGCGCCCTCTACCTTCACATTTACACAATTTATTGTATATATTACTACACAGAGGAGCAGCTTATAATTTATTTTTATATATTTTTTTCACTAGTTGGCGAAATTCACCTTTCTCTTTATGTTCATACAGACTGAGTTCCAAAGGGTAACTGCATAAATTAGAGGGGATTTACTAACAAAGCAGAATGTTCACTTAGCCCAGGGAATACCTGAACATGTGCAGTCAAATATTAAAAAACAAAAAATTGGCCTACACATGACTGGTTGATCAACGTGAACACAGCAATTTGTTCCAAAACATACATTCTCTCCCTCTAATACATTAATTCTCTTGTATAATGTTCATACAGTGATGTTCCTGTAGAAATAAGTGTCAGTGTTACTAACACTAAAATTATTAAAAAATGAAAATAATAAAAAAAAAACAATTATGAGGATTTATTTGGTTTTATTTTTGGTACAATAACCTACTGTATAAAAAGAAAATAGGTGGGTACGATTACATTGTTCACTATAATAGTAATTGTTCATTATGCAGTAAAAATACAATCAAAAGGGAAGGAAATCAACTACTTTCTGCCAAAGGGGCAGTCTATTTTGTTTACAGGATAACCTAAATATATCTTACCCACTAAGTAACTAGCATAAGCTTCACTGTGCTTGACATACACTTCCACATATTTAACATTTTACATTTCCAGTACAGTTTGAAGCTTAGAACTTTTGAAGCTGGATAAGAGTTTTTCTAATGATATTACTGTTATTACTGTTACCTAATTATAAGGCATAGAAAAGCCTGATGTGTTTCCCTTTTCTGACCACAAGAGGGTGTTAAAAGACCACTTGGGTTTATAAGCAGTGAAGGTTCTGTAGGAGCCAGTAGAGGTTCTTATATATAAGATACCAGTAATTAGAAGTGTCAATTTAAAATGTAAGTTAATATCAGGCCTGCCAACAGTGGGGCACCTTGGGTCAGGGGTTGGAGTATAAATATTTTCAGAGGAGACCCACGTTCATTATGAGAAGTGTCTGAGAAGGGTACAGCAAAGATGTGTGTTTTAAGGCTCTATCTCTGGGAGCTTCCCCTTGCTGTAGAAGCATGGAAAGAAGGGTGTAGGATGTTTGGGATTACATGAATCCTCTCTGGGAAATCCCTGTATAGGCTACATTTTGTATATTCCACCCAACACCTTTTGTCATTTTGAGGTCCTTAGGAAAGGCCTCTCCTGATGAAAAAGTCATTGGGCAGAGCTTCTGGCATCACTTCTGGTTTCCTCATTTCCAGTCCATGGAACTCAGGAGCATCACAGACATATGTTTATGCTATCCAGCTTGTTGGGACAGGCATTGCGCTAATGTAAGGGCAATTTTATTGATTTTTATTCTATAATAAATGGCCTCTTCTTGGTTATCCTACATGATTTAATGGAGTGGTGCAGAGGAGAGAGAAGTCAAACAAGAGCTTGGGGGAGCAGTGAACATCTATTTGGAGCTAAGGGATGTGTTACCCATAGAGCACAATTTGACCTCTTTAGTTTAAGGGGTCAAGAATATCTAGTTAATGCAGTCCTGGAGGGGGAGCATATATGGCACATATCACACAGAGTGGACACAGCACCTTATTTGTGAGCACCTTTACAAGGACTTTCACAATACATCAACAATACTGCTTGTAGCAATTCTGGTTTAAGTTCATATTTAGAGGGATGTGTTTTATAGTACAGAATATATTTTAAAGCACACATATATTTTAAAGCACAGTAGATATATTGGGAGCATAAGTACTCTACTGATGAGATTTTAAAATTCTTTATAAGTGGTTTGATTATTATGAAGCACAAGCACTGTATTGAAGCACCAAAAGGGAAGCTCTGCTTGTTCCCCCCCCCCTCTGCTGCCACATTTGGCACCTTTTGGGGGGAAGGGGGGAACGGGTACCTGGTTTTGACAGGTACCCACTCCTACTTCCGGGTGACTTTTCCGCGGCGATGGCCGCTGGCCAAGAGCGATCACAGGCACGAGAGGAAGAACGGGACGTGTGTTGTATCATTAGTTGTAGATAGAATATTTTTTAGCAGGGGACTGGAACATATTTCAAAAGGTTCCTCTGCGTTGAAAAGGTTCAAAAAGCTTGTCAACGAAGTCCCATAGGATTTAATGCGTATGGGAGGAGGAGTGAGTCCCCGTACACACGACAGAGTTTCTCGGCAGAATTCAGCGAGAAACTCGGTCAGAGCCGGATTCTGCCGAGAAACTCTGTCGTGTGTACACTTTCGGCCCGATGGAGCCGCCGAGGAACTCGTCGAGAAAATAGAGAACATGTTCTCTATTTTCTCATTGTTCTATGGGACTTCAGGGCTGAACTCGCCGAGGAACTCGATGTGTTTGGCACGTCAAGTTCCTCGGCTGTGTGTACGGGGCCTCACTTGTGATGTCACCCGCTGCTATCCTGACAGGCTGACCCGGGAGCGCCACCGTGTATGTTTTTTTTATGAATAAAGGGGGGAACTAAAGCGCTAGCTATTACTAACCAAATGAGATATAAAAAATGTGCTGGCAATCAATACATTCAATCATGAAAAAAAAAACAATGCAGCTCAAATCTAATTGGTGCTAACAACAAAAATAGTGAATGTAAAAGTGAAGTGATGAGCGCAAAGGAATGTATAGATAAGTGAACAATATATCAAAATAAAAGTTTACGATCCTCTAATCTAGAGGAAAAAATGACTCCAATCACCATGCAATGGCGTGAGATATGTGCTAAACACAAAAAGTCCAATGAAGTGATAAATGTGAAACTGAAAAAATAAAACAATAAAATGTCCCAAATAGCATCAATCAATATAAAGTGATTCGTGTGAACGTGCTGGCAGCGATGGAGTGATCCAGTTGTATAAGGTGAACAATGCCCGATGATCGGGCTCACAAAGCGCTTACCTCCCTCACAGGGAAAAACAGCATCGAAATCCACAGCTGGACTGTCCCACAGCTTCTCCAATGAACGACCGCCGTCCTCTCGATTGTTCTCAGGCGCGTGTCCTCACCTCTGTGTGTGGTTCCGGTCTTCTCAAAGATGGCGACTCAGTATCCCAGCAAACACAAGATGATAAAGGAAGAAAAAAGGGGGCTCCAATAGTGAAGTAATTCTCACGAATGTTTAATAGATAAAAAATCTGGATGCATAGCAGAAAAACTTTCAGGAAAACAAGATGACATGCAGCAGTAGTACGGACGAGATGCCGCAGCACTTCCGGTATTGCTAGATACGCCTAAATAGGCGTAAATTAGGCGTATCTAGCAATACTGGAAGTGCTGCGGCATCTCGTCCGTACTACTGCTGCATGTCATCTTGTTTTCCTGAAAGTTTTTCTGCTATGCATCCAGATTTTTTATCTATTAAACATTCGTGAGAATTACTTCACTATTGGAGCCCCCTTTTTTTCTTCCTTTATCATCTTGTGTTTGCTGGGATACTGAGTCGCCATCTTTGAGAAGACCGGAACCACACACAGAGGTGAGGACACGCGCCTGAGAACAATCGAGAGGACGGCGGTCGTTCATTGGAGAAGCTGTGGGACAGTCCAGCTGTGGATTTCGATGCTGTTTTTCCCTGTGAGGGAGGTAAGCGCTTTGTGAGCCCGATCATCGGGCATTGTTCACCTTATACAACTGGATCACTCCATCGCTGCCAGCACGTTCACACAAATCACTTTATATTGATTGATGCTATTTGGGACATTTTATTGTTTTATTTTTTCAGTTTCACATTTATCACTTCATTGGACTTTTTGTGTTTAGCACATATCTCACGCCATTGCATGGTGATTGGAGTCATTTTTTCCTCTAGATTAGAGGATCGTAAACTTTTATTTTGATATATTGTTCACTTATCTATACATTCCTTTGCGCTCATCACTTCACTTTTACATTCAGTATGTTTTTTTTATGCTGAATATCAAGTTAAACGTCTGTAAGTATTTTACTTTTATTAAAGATTGGCCTTTTTTTTACCTTACGGAGAAGACTAATTATTTTATCTCTTATATGTGATTCTGATTTATGTGAGCATCTGGATCTTCAGTACCCCTCATGTCTTTATCCTCTTTAAATGGGAGCAAGCTTGTGCAGAATGTCCTTGTAATTCAGGGGTCATTCATATGAGGCGATCGTGCAATCGGCTTGTTGGTGGTGGGCTCAGTCACCCCAGGTGCCATTGGATTTGACAAGATACACGTGGAATCTTTTGTGGTTTATGGACTGTGTCATGTCATTTTTTTCCTCAGCATCAGATTGCTCTTGATGAATCCAATGTTAATCATGTTTATTTTGTTTACATTTATTTGTGCTGCATTGTTCTGTTTTATATTATACTGTGAAATTACCTGTAGTGTTCATCTTGCAAGATTTGTCATTTATCATTGTACTTTAGGGATTGTTTGCACTGACTGAATTGCATTTTAATATTTTACATTTATAAAGATATTTTGTATTCACCTTGTTTAACTTAGTTGTTTTTAATACACCAAATGTGTCTTGTGAAAGCAGCTTCACTTTGACTGGTATTTTAGTCACCTATTTTCTTTTCTTTTAATAAATATGCTGCAGAGACTGCACTGACTTAGTGAGTTGACATAATTCTACGGTTTAAACCATTTTACCTTTTTATTAGAAATAACAACTGACAGGGGTTCAAATTCTTCTGCACTCTACCCATCCCACTCGATATTGCATGAGATAAAATATTGCACAGTTTCATTAGATAAATACCACATATTTCGGAAAAAAAACACATGCAGTATTTTAAAAATATTTTTTAAGTGAATGCCCAAAACATTTTTGAAAAACGATATGCAGTATTTTACCGCATTTCTTAAAGCTGTAGATACTGCTTTGTGAATGGAGCCCATAGTATCATTTATGTGAACCTGACCCTCTGAAGTTTAATTTTTTTTTTTTATATACGACAAATGTAAGAATTAGAGCTCTTTGAAAACAGTTTTGTTCTTGTGGTGTCTCAGTTTTTTTTCCCCCGTTGATTGAAACTCTATATAGTCTATCTGCAAAAAAGTAAGCATGGATAGTTGGGAAAGAGAAATTACTCCTCTGGCTAATTCACTTATTGTATGTTTGCAAATTTCGGTTAAGCTGGAAGCTGCAGATAGGGCAGATGGAAGGCACTAGTGTCTGTAGAGATCGCCAGCCAAATGTGTGCCAGTAGGATGGCGGCATTTGTGAAGCTGCGGATGGCAATCTCTGGTAATAGAAGAAACAAGTGGTACTACAGCGCTACTACTAAAATCAATCACCGGAAAAAACTACACAACAAAAATAACCAAATAATATAGCTGCATACACAGAGGTGTACAAAACCAATAGTGAAAATGTATAACATTAGGTGTTGCGCTGACATCAACATTTGTTGCCGTGAGTATAATTAGTGCCAATGATACCTAGTACACACCCTAATTGTTAGGAGGTATCAATCAATGTGCAAATAAGAGAAAAAAACAGTTATATAAATAAAGAAAAAATATATAAAAATATATATAGCGAATGCCAAGTTCCTATTGTGCGCTTAAGGACAAAACCAATAGTGCCAACGCTATTAGCAACATAAATCCTTCAGCGGAAGAAAACCCCACATATAGGTTAACATAGGAAACAAGGGAACTAGTCCTTTGCTGTTTATCAGTATATGATGTGCTTCAACACCTGATCTTCCATTCATCCAGGGTAAGCCAGCTCATGCAAGGAGAGAGGAAACAAACAGTGCAAAACTGTATAAGCAGAAAAAACAGGATAAGCAATACAATGATTGCACTCACGAAACCCCAGATCAAAGCACAGCTTCAGAAGTCAAAAACTGCCGCTCAGTGTTTGCGATCTCCTCATTCAGACGGATCTCCCGTCGATTGCGTCACTAGGCTCCTCCCCCGTGTGTTACGTCACTCGGCACGTGACTTAGTCAAACTCGATGTTGAGGTCATTCGGTGCTAGAGTGACCATCTCGTGTATCCATCGGAATTCACTTTTGCTTAGTTCGCGTACTTTGTGGCTACCCCTCCAGTGGGGTGTATATTTGTCTATAGCCCAACATTTTTAATCCTTTGGATTTTTTTGGTGACATTGTTCAAAGTGCCGTGAGACGTTATGCTTTGGGAAGCCATTTTCTATGTTCTGTACATGTTCCCTAATGCGCTTCCATAGGGGTCTTTTTGTACATCCCACTTACTGTAGTGAGCATGGGCATTGGAGTACATATACCACCCCCTCTGTTCTACATGTAATTAAGCTTTTAATTTCATAAAGCTAATAACCTGACCTTTTGGCAAGGGAAAAGGTTCTTCCCATGCAAACGATGTTATGCGTGCAAGAAAAACAACCAAAATGGTCAAAAATGCTCTAGATTTACATCAAATGTAACCCAAAAAGAGTATGAAATTAAAAGCTTAATTACATGTAGAACAGAGGTGGTGGTATATACAAAAAGACCCCTATGGAAGCACATTAGGGAACATGTACAGAACATAGAAAATGGCTTCCCAAAGCATAACGTCTCACGGCACTTTGAACAATGTCACCAAAAAAATCAGAAGGTTTTAAAATTTTGGGCTATAGACAAATATTAAAGGCTAATATGCAATTTATTGTCCTAAAAAGTGTTTGGGGACCTGGGTCCTGTCCCAGGGGACATGTATCAATGCACCCCATTACCAATTCACATAGGGGGGCCAGGATCTGGGGGTCCCCTTTGTTAAAGGGCTCTTCCAGATTCTGATAAGCCCCCCGCCTGCAGACCCTCACAACCACCGGGCAAGGGTTGTGGGGATGAGGCCCTTGTCCCCATCAACATGGGGACATCCTCCCCATGTTGAGGGCATGTGGCCTGGTACGGTTCAGGAGAGGGGGGCCGCACTCTGTCCCCCCTCTTTTCTGCGGCCGGCCAGGTTAACATGCTCGGATAAGGGGTCTGGTGTGAATTTTTGGGGGAACTCCACGTCTTTTTTTTTCAATTGACGGCGGGGTTCCCCTTAATATCCATTCCAGACCTGAAGGGCCTGGTAATGTAATTTGGGGGGACCCCCACACTATTGTTTTTTTTTTAATGAATGAATTCTCTCTGAATTGCCAGAGCCGACAATTCATTATAGCCGCAAGTCCGGTTTTAAAATACTTTTTTTCCTTTCAGAAATGACACTTTGTGCAGGGACAGTTCTATGTACTAGAAACATGCGCTATTTCACATGCTAACTTTACACCCCCCCAGGTACGAAATTTAAAGTAATATTTCACTTTTATTGTTTCACTTTTAGCATTATTAAAATCACTGGTCCTGAAAAAACGGCAGTTTTTAAAACTTTTTTTGCATTGATACATGTCCTCTGGGACAGGACCCAGGTCCCCAAACACTTTTTAAGACAATAACTTGAATACTAGCCTTTAAAATTAGCACTTTAGATTTCAAATGTTCGAGTCCCATAGACTTTAACGGGGTTCTAAAGTTCACACGAACATTTGGTGTGTTCGCAAGTTCTGATGCGAACCGAACAGGGGGGTGTTCGGCTCATCCCTGCTCTTGATCCAGGATGGTCATGGGCATAGGGGGTGAGGGATGAGAGTAAATAGGATAGAGGGGGGTGAGGGGGGAGGTGAAAATTGTAATTTAATGGCTTTGTGTATTTCTTAATCTTTCCCAAGGATTCATTAAGAGGCCCTTCCTCACACTGTCCCTTTTCAGATTTGTTTGTTTTTGTTTTTATTTTTTATGTATGTATTTATTTTTTTGCAGTGGTTTTGCAGAGGTTCCCAACAGCTGCAATTGGGTTCATGTGCTGTTTATCTGTCGATAGCTTGCCTAACACCCTTCCAAGGGGCAACAATTCTACATAAAAAAATTGCATCCTATAGATGTAAATGCAGTTTTACCTACAGTGTATTTTGCCTTTTGTCTCATCTCCTCATAATAAAGTGAAATTAAAATAAATAAACAAAAAAAAATGCAGAGGAGCAGTTATATGGCTCATAAAGGTAATAGCAGGAATACAATGATGCCTGCTCCTTTGCAGTACTTTTAAACATTTCAAATTGATAATAGGTTAATTTTAAAGATTTAAACAAGATTTACAGCTACAAAGATTTCCATTGTATAATATTAAAAACAAATCATAATATTTACCTTGCATTTAGTAGTTATAGGGGTAGATTCACATAGACTTACGACGGGCGTATCAGTAGATACGCCGTCGTAAGTCTGAATCCCCGCCGTCGCAACTTTAAGCGTATGCTCAAACTGAGATACGCTTAAATGTCGTTTATTAAAAACGTCAAATAGGTGGGGTCACTAGTATTTTACATAACACGCCCCCAACCAGCCTATTTTGAACTGGGCGGGCTTACGCCGGCCCAGTTACACTGCGCCGCCGTAAGTTTCAGCGCAAGTTCTATGTGAATACAGGACTTGCTGCTCATACTTACGGTGGCGTAGTGTATCTGAGATACGCTACGCCCACCTAATTCTACCTGAATCTATCCCATAATGTACTATGATGTTGTTTTTTTTTTTCAAAACTTTCAAGCAAATATTTGCTAGTTCAAGTTAACAATTACAGACCTGCTCTCAAATAAATGTCAACTTGAAAAAAAAAAAATGCAGCTTACTAGGAAAGTGAATCTTAATGCCACTTGTGTCATGCTTTATTCATGCTTTATTCGTGTGAATATCTTAATTACAGTAATTATAGAAAGATACTAAAAATGTAAGTACTCTATTTGTTCATTAATATGAAAATGGCTGAATATAATTGTTGTGCAGCTGGGAAGGACAGTGACTTTAACTGCAGCTCTCAATGTGGATAATATGTTGCTTTATTCACATAGTCATATCTAATGAGTACAATTGAAACATACTGAAAAAGAGAGTTCAAGAATTGTGAAAACAGTGAAACTAATAAACAGGCCAATCATAACAATTTTAAGTTAGCAAATCTGGAAAAACTCAGGTCTAAAGTAGATTTTATACTAAATGCAATTTTCATTTTAAGTGGATCCATATAACACTGTAGTAATTTAAAAAGAAACAACCCTTACTTTGAATTAACATGAAATAGTACACAGGGGTTGAATTACTAAAACTGGAGAGTGCAAAATCTTAAAAGCTGTGCATGGTAGCAAATCAATGTCTAACCTCTGACTCTTATGATAAGGTATATTAAGTTTTATATTTTATATTAAGTTTTGCATTTCTTACTAACTGTCCCCTCATTCCAAGCAATGTGGGTAAATAATAAATACTTATTTAGTAATAAATTGAAACAATGAAAAAAAAAATATTGATGCCATTGAACTTAAACCAGATTAGTTACTTAGGTCACTTATTTAGGATATAGCTGCGATCTGCAATAACCAAAAGTCATTCTAAACCTTCCTGCCTGAACCTTGAGTTTTAACCTACTTAAAATGTGTATTGATCATGGTGTAATTTGTTGTCTTGTACAGTGCCTTGGCATTTTTCCTGTTTTGTTGCCTCACACAACCTGAAATTAACATGGATTGTTTGAGGATTTACATCATTTAATTTACAGAACATGCCCACAACTTTAAAGATATTTTTTTTTATTATGAATCAAACAACAAATAGGACAAAATAACAAAAAAAGTAAATGTGCATAACCATTTACCCCCCTGAAGTCAATACTTTGTAGAGCCACCTTTTTTGGCTATCACAGCTGCAAGTCGCTTTTAATAAGTCATCTTACCACTGGTATTTTTGCCCATTCCTCCTTGCAAAACTGTTTCCCAGTCCCGAGTGCTGAAAAACATCCCCACAGCATGATGCTGCCACCACCATGTTTCACTATGGGGATGGTGTTCTTTGGGTGATGTGATGTGTTGGGTTTGCGCCAGACATAGCATTTTCTTTGATTGCCAAAAAGTTACATTTTAGTCTAATCAGACCAGAGCACCGTCCTCCATACATTTTGGGAGTCTCCCACATGCCATTTTGTTTTTTGCTGAAAGTGATGGCTTTCTTCTGGCCACTCTGCCATAAAGCCCAGCTCTATGGAGTGTACGGCTTATTGTCGTCCTATGTACAGATACTCCAGTCTCTGCAGCTCCTCCAGGGTTAACTTAGGTCTCTGTGCTGCCTCTCTGATTAATGCCTTCCTTGCCCAGTCCGTGAGTTTTGGTGTGCGGCGTCTCTTGGCATGTTTGCTGTTGTGCCATGTTCTTTCCATTTGGTTATGATAGATTTGATGGTGCTCCTAGGGATCATCAAAGATTTGGATATTTTTTTTTATAACCTAACCAGCAGTGTTTGGTTAGTGGTGCCTTTTGCTTAGGTGTTGCAGCCTCTGGGGCCTTTCAAAAAGGTGTGTATATGTAATGACAGTTCATGTGACACTCAAATTGCACACAGGTGGACATCATTTCACTAATTATGTGACTTCTGAATGTAATTGGTTGCACCAGAGCTTTTTATGGGCTTCATAACAAAGGGGGTGAATACATACGCACATGCCAATTATCAGTTTTTATTTCTGAAAAATAGTTGTATGTATATATTTTTCTAAATTTACTTCACCAACTTAGACTATTGTGTTTTGATCCATCACATATCATTCAGATAAAACAAAACAAAAATTAAACTAAAGGCTGTAATGCAATAAAATAGGTAAAATGCCAGGAGGGGTGAATACTTTTGCAATTCACTGTATGCACAGTCTATACAGTAGGTGTTTGTGATTGTGCTTTTAGCACGACAGCGTCGCGCTGATACTCGGCGACACGGTGCCGAGATCTCGCCGATATCTTGCACTCACTGGAATAGTGACAGCACATCCCAGCAAGCGCGTCATAGAAGCGACGGGAGATCCGACTTGGATTCCCGCCAATTCTACACGTGTGCGGCGTTTGTTATGAATCCTGAAGGGGAAGTCCCCGCCGGATTTTAAATAAAAATCCGGCATGGGTCCCCCCTCAGGAGCATACCGGCCCTTAGGTCTGTTATGGGTTGTAAGGAGAGCCCCCCTACGCCGAAAAAACGGCGTAGGGGGTCCCCCTACAATCCATACCAGACCCGTATCCAAAGCACGCTACCCGGCCAGCCAGGAAGGGAGTGGGGACGAGCGAGCGCCCCCCCCCCTCCTGAGCCGTACCAGGCTGCATGCCCTCAACATGGGGGGGTTGGCTGCTCTGGGGCAGGGGGGCGCACTGCGGCCCCCCCACCTCAGAGCACCCTGTCCCCATGTTGATGAGGACAGGGCCCCTTCCCGACAACCCTGGCCGTTGGTTGTCGGGGTATGCGGGCGGGAGGCTTATCGGAATCTGGGAGCCCCCTTTAATAAGGGGGCCCCCAGATACCGGCCCCCCACCCTAAGTGAATGAGTATGGGGTACATCGTACCCCTACCCATTCACCTGCAAGAAAAGTGGTAAAAACACAAATAAACCACACAGTGTATTAAAATATTTTATTTTTCTGCTCCGGAGGCCGCCCCCTGTCTTCTTTATTAGCTCTTTTACCAGGGGGGGCTTCTTCTTTGACGTCTTCGGGTGGGTGGGGGCCGCCGTCTGGTTCTCTTCCACCGCCGGGGGGGGTGGCTTTTAAAAAAGCCCCCACCCCCCCGGCGGGTTTCCTCCGGCGTCTTCGGCGGGGCTCTTCTTCTTCCGCTATCCCGACGGGTCTTCTCCGCTATCCGGGGGGTCTCGCCGCTCTCCGCTGTTGACTCGTCGCACCCCGGTTCTTCGTCTCGCAGTCCGGTCCCTTCTTCCGTGCTGTACGTCTTCTTCCGCGCTGTGACGTCATGTTCTTCACTTCTCTTCTTCTCCCGATGTTGACTCGCCGGTCCTCCTCGCTGAAATGACGGATGCGCGCCTTGCATCGGACCTATATAGGCCTCACAGTCCCATCATGCTCTGTACCTACCCATGTGATACCTACCACATGGGTAGGTACAGAGCATGATGGGACTGTGAGGCCTATATAGGTCCGATGCAAGGCGCGCATCCGTCATTTCAGCGAGGAGGACCGGCGAGTCAACATCGGGAGAAGAAGAGAAGTGAAGAACATGACGTCACAGCGCGGAAGAAGACGTACAGCACGGAAGAAGGGACCGGACTGCGAGACGAAGAACCGGGGTGCGACGAGTCAACAGCGGAGAGCGGCGAGACCCCCCGGATAGCGGAGAAGACCCGTCGGGATAGCGGAAGAAGAAGAGCCACGCCGAAGACGCCGGAGGAAACCCGCCGGGGGGGTGGGGGCTTTTTTAAAAGCCACCCCCCCGGCGGTGGAAGAGAACCAGACGGCGGCCCCCACCCACCCGAAGACGTCAAAGAAGAAGCCCCCCCTGGTAAAAGAGCTAATAAAGAAGACAGGGGGCGGCCTCCGGAGCAGAAAAATAAAATATTTTAATACACTGTGTGGTTTATTTGTGTTTTTACCACTTTTCTTGCAGGTGAATGGGTAGGGGTACGATGTACCCCATACTCATTCACTTAGGGTGGGGGGCCGGTATCTGGGGGCCCCCTTATTAAAGGGGGCTCCCAGATTCCGATAAGCCTCCCGCCCGCATACCCCGACAACCAACGGCCAGGGTTGTCGGGAAGGGGCCCTGTCCTCATCAACATGGGGACAGGGTGCTCTGAGGTGGGGGGGCCGCAGTGCGCCCCCCTGCCCCAGAGCACCCAACCCCCCCATGTTGAGGGCATGCAGCCTGGTACGGCTCAGGAGGGGGGGGGGCGCTCGCTCGTCCCCACTCCCTTCCTGGCTGGCCGGGTAGCGTGCTTTGGATACGGGTCTGGTATGGATTGTAGGGGGACCCCCTACGCCGTTTTTTCGGCGTAGGGGGGCTCTCCTTACAACCCATAACAGACCTAAGGGCCCGGTATGCTCCTGAGGGGGGACCCATGCCGGATTTTTATTTAAAATCTGGCGGGGACTTCCCCCTCAGGATTCATAACAAACGCCGCACACGTGTAGAATTGGCGGGAATCCAAGTCGGATCTCCCGTCGCTTCTATGACGGCTCTGTCTCCATCGCGGCAAGCCAGCTCGGCGCTGGCTCCCGCGATGGGGCTCGTAGGTGCTCAATCTCGCTGAGAAAGAGAGCGAGATTGACACAAAATCGGGTTCACCTACTGTAGTAGAGCAAATCTTCACATTTCTTTGTCAGCAGTAACTGTTCAAACATGAGGCATGCTGCATGGCACTGCACACGCTAATGCATGACTGTGAATAAGCTGCATATTCTACAATCCCTGGGTCATACAGTCTATTGCTCTGCAGGTGAGCGCTTAGCAGTAATTAGATCTGACAAAGACACAAGCAGGAAGTGCAAATAGGAGAAGAGATTTTTATTAGAGAGTGTTCCATGCATTAACACTCCCACATTTGTGAGGAACTACAGATACATGGAAAGACAAGCATTGGACTCTGCCTGTCCCTTTATCAAATAGCTAAAATTTTGCAAATGTGAATGATGATATAGACATAGGGGAATCGATCAGCTGTGACCCCTATAAACTGCAGCTACAACACATGGGCTCATCATTACAAGGTAAGGCAAACAAATGACATGGGCAATATATTGTAACTACACTAATGCCTTGTTAAAAGAGTAATAGCTTTTAAAAGTGTACAGTGACTTTAAATAAAGTTGATTTGTTTACATACTGTACATATGTATGTCTAATAGTGATTGCAAAAATCGCCTACACAGGGTAAAAAGTTAAATCTGATTTTACTATTTTTATCAAAACAGGTAGTGTTCTGATAACTATATCATATACAATATTAGATTTATGGGCATGGATGCAATATGAAAAAACTTGAATTATTGGAGGAAATTAATTATTTAATATATTTCTTGTGGTGTAAGAAAGACTGTTACAGTATTATTCCGGGTAACAAGCAGGGCCGATCCGCCCTATACGCTTGCTACGCAAGGTGCGTAGGACCCCGCAAGTTACTCGAGGCCACCGCTGCTAGGGGTCCACGGCCGGGCAGAGACAATGTCTCCACCGAGCGCCATTTTCTTAAAGACTGCCACCTCCGCCGCTAGAGGCCTGCAGCCGGGCGGAGACAATGTCTCCGCTGACCGCCATTTTCTTGAAGACCAAATAAGAGAAGGCCGGGTGGCTGCCAATAGGCATTGAGCTGCGGCACCGCCCACCCCGCTTCTGTCTGTCTGTGAAATGATGTGGGAAGGGGCGGGGGTGGGCGGCGCCACAGCTCAATACCTATTGCCAGTCACCCGGCTGGCTCCTCCACTATCCACTCTGTACTGTAATGGCGGCAGAGAGAGTCTCTGATGTAAGGGGGACTCCACTGGGAATGCCTGATGTAAAGGGAGACTCCGCTGGGAATGCCCGGTGTAAGGAGGGAATCTGCTGGAAATGCCTGGTGTAAGGGGGGACTCCGCTGGGATTGCCTGATGTACAGTAAGGGGGACTCCGCTGGGAATACCTGATGTAAGGAGGGGCTCCACTGGGGACACCTTATGTAAGGAGGGCTCCGCTGGGAATGTCTGATGTGAGGAGGGGCTCTGCTGGGGACACCTGATGTAATAAGGGGCTCCGCTGGGGACACCTGATGTAAGAAGGGGCTCTGCTGGGGACAACTGATGAAAGGAGGGGCTCCGCTGGGGACACCTGATGTAAGAAGGGGCTCCGCTGGGAATGCCTGATGTAAGGAGAGACTCCGGGCTTCCACTGATTCTTCATTATGGTGAGTTGAATAATTTCTTTCTATATTACAATGTAATAATAGAAATAATGCACTTCAATCATCCTGACACCATAACAACCATGGTGCCGGGATGATTGAAGCGCCAACACCAGGTGTTTGGAGTATCTTTATCTGCTAATTTGTTAAACTTTCTGGAATATACATTTCTTTTGTGGTATAGGATCTGGGCCTGCTGTCCCTCGATCCCTCTTTCTTCCTCCTTCTTTCTCTCTTTCTTTCTTTCTTTCTTTCTTTCTTTCTTTCTTTCTTTCTTTCTTTCTTTCTTTCCCTCTTTAACTCCCTCTTTCTCACCCTCTCTTTCTATCCCTCTTTATTTCTTTCTCCCTTCATCCCTCATTCACCTCTTTCTTTCTTTCTTTCTCTCTTTCTTTCCTTCCCTCTTTCTCTTTTTCTCTTTCTTTCTCTCCCTCTTTCTTTCTTTCTTTCTTTCTTTCTTTCTTTCTTTCTTTCTTTCTTTCTTTCTTTCTTTCTCTCCCTCTTTCTTTCTTTCTTTCTTTCTTTCTTTCTTTCTTTCTTTCTTTCTTTCTTTCTTTCTTTCTTTCTTTCTTTCTTTCTTTCTTTCTTTCTTTCTCTCCTTCTTTCTCTCCTTCTTTCTCTCTTTCTTTCTCTCCTTCTTTGTCTCCTTCTTTCTCTCTTTCTTTCTCTCTTTCTTTCTTTCTTTCTCTCTTTCTTTCTTTCTTTCTTTCTTTCTTTCTTTCTTTCTTTCTTTCTTTCTTTCTTTCTTTCTTTCTTTCTTTCTTTCTTTCTCTCCCTCTTTCTCACCCTCTCTTTCTCTCCCTGTTTATTTCTTTCTCCCTCCATCCCTCATTCATCTCAGACTCTAACCACACCCCCTCTGATCCACGCCCATGTAAGCCACGCCCACTGTTTCACATACACAAAACCACTTTTTGCCGCCATAGAGGGCCCCTTAGCAGAATTTTGCTTAGGGCCACAGGGAGGTCGAGATCAGCACTGGTAACAAGACACATGCACATCAAAGAAAATACAGCGCAAAATACAAACTTATTTTGGGATGATTTTATGACAATATTAATAGAAATCCCAACTAGAAAGGACTGTTAATCTGAAATGATGCATAGTTTATTGCAGTTGATAGTATTGCTGAAAATTTGAGTAGCAGTGATGTACCATGATTTTATTTAGCCTAAGCCTTTAAAAATAAATAAAAAATTGAAGTTGTAAAGGGTTATGTTTTTTTTACCTTCATGCAGTGCTACTGTAAGTAATATATATTGAGGGTTGGTAAGTATGACATAGAATATAAGTGATAACCAGTATGGTTTTAAAAAAAGACAGATGTCAAACCTATCTAATTTATTTTCATGAAGAAGTAAGTAAAATCTTAGGCATGAAGGCGCCAGTGATTGTTATATATTTGTATATTTGATCTCCATTAAAGTGTTTGACACAGCTCATAGCAGATAGCAAATGTGTAAGTTAGAATCTATAGTAAATGCATTCTGTTACATGGTGTAAAAATGTGATTAATGCAATGTCATGTTAATTTTAATTATTACCTCCTCTTCTATTTTCCATAAAAGCAGCTATTTCAATAATAACACGTGACTCATTGTTTGCCTACATAATTTAAGGATATCGTAACTGGAGGAGGATCTGTGTCTATAGGGATGAGAGAATAAGAATACAGAAAAGCTGATTTCATGGACAATGTTTGCTAAAAACCAACTGGATTCATCAAATTTAGCAACAATAAATAAATGATGTTGCATTTTATCAGAATTGCAGCATAACTATAGAAGTATGGTACCTTCCTGGCCTCTGTTGCCTTTTCACCTAATTACATGTATCTGAGTCCAAATGAGAATAAAGCCCCATACACACTATATCAGTTTTCCTGCAGGTTTTTCTCTTCGGGTTTATCAAAACCATCTAATATGAGGTCAAACCTTTAGGCCCCGTACACACGGCCGAGGAACGACGTGCCAAACACATCGAGTTCCTCGGCCAGTTCAGCCCTGAAGCCGCCGAGGAGCTCGGCGGGCCGAGAGCTCCCATTGAACAACGAGGAAATAGAGAACATGTTCTCTATTTCCTCGTCGAGCTCCTCGTCGGCTTCCTCGGCGAAATTTTACACACGGCCGGGTTTCTCGGCAGAATTCAGCCAGAAACTCGGTCGGAAGCTGAATTCTGCTGAGGAAACTGGTCGTGTGTACGGGGCCTTAGAGTTTTAATTTGTATGAAATCAGGCAGGCCCTTGCACTACATGGTTTTGGTAAACCTGGAGAGAAAAACCTGCAGTGATAGTGTGTATGTGGCTTAAGACATATCCACAGCTATACAAAGTACTGACAGAAATATACAGTATATATTTCCATTGCAGCTCGCAATATAAAAAATCCCAAAATCTTTTTATCATTGACTCAGAAAATGGAATATGGATCAGTGTACCGGGGAACTGGCTTTTTTATTAGAGAGATTGGTGCCCATTTTTTTTTAAGTGAACCTATACCCAGACTTTGCACAGTAAAGTATATACGTATTATGTTAAATCAGAAAACCGATCTCCAACTGATCCCTAGGACAGAGCTTTTTTTTTTTTTTTTTCACTATACAGAAACTACACAGAAATAGAAACACTATACACTATACAGAAACAGAAGGAAAAAAAGACTTTTTTAGACTTTCATTAGAAAAAATGTTTCCCTTAGTTTCTGTTATAAAACTTTGCAAATAAATAATATTTCTATAAAAATCTAAGCCTAAGGCTGCATTCACACCTGAGCGACAAAACGCCGGACGCTTCTGCCGCTAGAGGGGAGAATTCCCATTGCTGTCTATGGAGATGGTTCACATCTCATAGACGCCGAACGCCTGTCGCCTGAAAAAAAATCCCAGACCCTTTTTTTCAGGCGACATTGGCGTTTGCTGTCGCTCAGGTGTGAATGGAGTCTTAATGTATTTTCCTATATTTCTTGGGCACAAAGGGCCAGATTCACATAGAGCTGCGGCGGCGTAACGTATCATAGATACGTTACACCGCCGCAAGTTTTCATCGCAAGTGCCTGATTCACAAAGCACTTGCGATGAAAACTACGCCGGCGGCCTCCGGCGCAAGGCGGGCCAATTCAAATGGGCGTGTGCCATTTAAATTAGGCGCACTCCCGCGCCGGACCTACTGCGCATGCGGGAACGACGGCCATACTTTAGACAGCAATACGATTGCTAACTAAAGTTAGGGCAGGTCAAATAACGACTAAAATTGCGACAGGAAACTTGACTACGGACGACGTAGCGAACGCGAAAATCTGTCGGGGATCCACCGTAACTGCTAATTTGCATACCCGACGCTGGTTTATGATGCAAACTCCACCCAGCGACGGCCACGGTATTGCATCCTAAGATCCGACAGTGTAAAACAATTACACCTGTCGGATCTTATGGATATCTATGCGTAACTGATTCTATGAATCAGTCGCATAGATGGAAACAGAGATACGATGGCGTATCAGGAGAAACGCCGTCGTATCTCTTTGGTGAATCTGGCCCAAAGAAACCAAATAAGTGTATATCATTTAGACTGTGTGAAAGTTATAGAGCCTTCAAACTATGGTATTTATATATTGGAAATGTATGATGTTCTGACTGCCAATCCCATTTCTTGCCTAAATGCCAGGACAGTGCTAACATCCCCAAAATGACCTTTTTTGGAAAGTATTTGGAAACACTATTTAATAAGAATCATATTGAGTTTTTTTTAAATTGTAAGTCATTGCCACAATTTTTGGGAAAATTATGAAAGTAAATAAAGTTAGATTTTGTTTTTTCTCTTGTCATTTTAACAGATAGCATATACATATTTACAACTGCAAGCTCAAGCATATTTTCTACTCCTCATGGGGATACCATGTGTAAGAGTTTTTTTACTGCCTAGATAGCACAGGGAGGGTCCATTATCCAATGAGCACATTCAGGCTTTTAAGGGGCATACATTTTGTATCTGATTGCCTGACAACCTATCACATTTCTTTAAACCCTATACTACTGAGAAAAACACACAAAATGACCACATTTTGCAAAATAGACCCTTCAATATATTTATTTTGAGACATTTGTGAGTCTTTTGAAGATCAAATTTGTTGCCACAAGTTTTTGGTACATGAAGAAAGTCATGGTCAGCTCAGTAGATTGCTTTAAAAAAGGCCTGGATTTTTTTCCTAAATGTACATATTATAATTACTGTGAAAATGACAATGGTCCCAAAATGGTGTCAAAAGTGTCCAATGTGTCTGCCATAATGTCGCAGTCACGATAAAAATTGCTGATCGCCGCCATTACTAGTAAAGATAAATATTAATGAAAATTCCATAAAACTATCCCCTATTTTGTAGACACTATGACTTTTGTGCGAACCAATCAATAAAAGCTTATTGCGATTTTTTTGCCAAAAATATGTAGAAGAATACGTATTGGCCTAAACTGAGGAAAATACTTATACTTTTTTTGGGATATTTATTATAGCAAAAATAAAAAAATATTGCCTTTTTTTTTAATTGTCGCTCTATTTTTGTTTATAGCGAAAAAAATAAAAAACGAAGAGGTGTTCAAATACCACCAAAATAAGGCTCTATTTGTAGGGAAAAAAAGGCCACCAATTTTGTTTGGGAGCCACGGCGCACGACTGTGCAATTGTTAGTTAAAGCAACGCAGTGCCGAGTCGCAAAAAGTGGCCTGGTCCTTTACCTGCATAATGGTCTGGGGCTAAAGCGGTTAATGCATACCTTGCATTGTAGTAAAAAATATTTTCTATTTCTCTGCCTCCCCCTTTCCTGTGTGAAGGGATTAGAGAAGGGAGAATAGATCCAGTCCTGTGCATGGCTGCAGCTCTTCTCCCCTTTCTTCCTCTTCACATAGCACTCCTGCTGCTATCAATCAAATGCAGTGAGGAGGAAGTGGGGGGCAGGGCTAAGTCCCACTGTGTAAATCTATGAAGCACTGCTCCATATATACACAGCTCAGGGGTGTACAGGCACTGTGTGCCTCCATAGCAAACAACTTGCTATGGGGACACATTAAGAAGAGGAGGAGCCAGGATCGCCACTGGGAAACCCAAAAAGAGGAGTTTGGGGCTGCTGGTGCAGGTGAGTATAACATGTTTGTAAAAAAAATACTTTAGTATTTAGTAGGGTTGTCCAGATACCGATACTGTCATTTGTATTTGAATAGCTGTGTGTTCCCCCGCCGCGCCGTCATGTATAGCCCCTCCCCCTTGCCCGGGCAGTTTGATAGACAGGTCACCCGTCTGACGGGTGACCTGTCTATCAAAGTTTCTGGGCAAGGGGGAGGGGCTATACATGACGGCGCGGCGGGGGAACACACAGCTATTCAAATGCAAATGACAGCTGTTGTGTTCCCCCAGCGCATAGTAACTAGATGTCGGCAGCGGCGGGGGGAGGGGGGGGGATTGACTTGGCTTTGTCTTAGGGGATACAAGGCTGCATTAGGGACATGGCTGAATTTCGGGACATGGTTGAATTTAGGGACATGGCTGAATTAAGGGACATGGCTGAATTAAGGGACAAGGCTGAATTTAGGGACATGGCTGAATTTAGGGACAAGGCTGCATTTGGGGACACAAGGCTGCATTTGGGGACACGTGGCTGCATTTAAAAAAAAGTATCGGTATTCGGTATCGGGGGGTACATGAAAAAAAGTATCGGTACTTGTACTCGGTCCTAAAAAAGTGGTATCGGGACAACCCTAGTATTTAGTATTTAGGAGTAACCTTTGACTCAGAGATGTCGATGAATGCGCAAATAGGATCAGTAGTCAGCGAATCCCATTACCTTCTCCGCCTACTGCGTAGACTCATCCCCTTCATCCCTGAAGAAGATACAGCAGTAGTAGTCGGAACAATCATCAATTCTCTACTCGACTACGCAAACTCCCTCTACTTAGGACTACCAAAATACCAGATTTCGCACACCTGCAAGTCGTCCAGAACACGGCAGCCAGGCTGGTAACGGGAAAAAAAAACTGTGAATCCATCACCCCATCCCGGAGGACCCTTCATTGGCTAACAGTAAAGAAACAGGTCACATTCAAGACCCTCTGCCTCACCCACAAATGCACACAAGGAAAGGCTCCTCAATATTTATGTGAGAAAATAAAACACTACACCCCCAATCGCACTCTCCGATCGTCTAACCAAAACCTCCTCTACATCCCCAAGTCCCACTACAAATCGAAGGGAGAACGAAGATTTGGAGTCCAAGGACCACGGCCAGGGCCGGCGCGAGTGCAAGGTAACATGGGCACTTGCCTTACGGCGCCAGGGAACAGGGCGGAAAATTGACAGGTCCATGACAGTCGCCCGATCATCGAGAGTGTGTGTGGTGTTGGCTGCCACTGCGGGCGGCATCTGAAGGACGAGTCCCCGCAGCGGCGCTGACCTGTGCAGTCACTTTGTCTCAGTATCTGACAGTCCCACTGTCTCGTCCTTGGCTACGCGGCCTATGTGGCACCTACGTCCTACTTCAGTGAGTGACCCTGGTTTCCCTGGCCGCTCAGCCACATGATGTGAAGGAGCCAGGGCTGCAGGAGTCGGAGCAATGGATGGACCGGAGCCGCACCAGCAGGCAGTGCAGCCTGCAACATCATCCTGGAGGCGACGGCGACCTGTTGAGGGACTCGGGACTGGAGCCGCCCGGTGCACAGATTGGTGTTCAGAAACAGGTAAGGGGGACCAACCTGTTTTAAAGTTTCCTGTTTAAAAAAAAATGCACTTTACAAAACCACAAATAGTTTGTTTGCTATCTTTCTCTGTAAAAGATAAATAGGTTAAATGATCACTTTAAGCATCATAACCATTAAAGCTTAATGGAGCACATATATAATGTATGGTGTGTGTGCGCGTGTGCGCGCGTGTCGGGGGCGTCAAAATGCACCTTCGCCTGGGTTGGCAAAAATCCTTGCACCGGAGTTCTCCCCGACGATTCTGGCGTCGCTTCAGGGGTGGGAGGTATTTACCTCTCTTAGTTTTCACCAACAAGTGTGCTCGAAGGTACCTGTCCCGATCCAGTGTCGGACCAGCGCAATTCCTAATGTGAATTTGGAAGAATGGGTGGCCAAAGGGATAAGAGACATAACGGACATAATGGTAGGCCCGGCCCTAAAATAATTTCGTGCTCTTCAATTGGAATTTGGCCTATCGGCTAAAGATGTTTACTATTATCTGCAGATTAGTCACCTTTTGCGAACTCATCCGATAAAGACCATTTCCTTGCCATGGCAGGTCACCTTGTTCTACACTAGTCCTACGGTCAAGACTAGGGGTATCTCCATGTTCTACATGTTACTTAATGAGAAAGAGGTCTTTACTAAATCTTCAGCAGTACTTGAGTGGGAAAGGGAGTGGGGTAAAGCATATTCCTCTGAACAGTGGCAAAAGGCTTTTAACATAACATATACGGCTACAAAATGTGTGAACCTGTGGGAACTTAACCAGAAAATCTTATTAAGATGGTACTTAACCCCCTCTAGAATAGTAAAATTTGCCCCACGGGCCCCGAACTGTTGCTGGAGGTTGTGTGGGAATCTAGGAACTTTGTTCCATATTTTCTGGGTTTGTCCTTTGGTGGCTAAATATTGGAAGGATGTCTTTCAGGTTATACTCAATGTCCTAGGTCTACCACTACCAATGGAGCCTGGTATGGCATTGCTTTCGTTGGGTATTGAGTCTCTCCCCCCTGATAAAAGAATAATAGCCACACACATTCTCCTAAGTGCGAGACTAGTACTCGCCCGCCACTGGAAACAAGTACATCCCCCTCCCTTGCTGGAGGTGATCACGACCACCCACACCCATGCCACATACGAACTACTATTCGCCTCCTCGCAAAATTCCCTACATAAAATACGCCCCTTGTGGCAACTATGGTTTGATTGGTACGAGCGGTACAAATTTCCTTGAACACAAATTTCGCAGAGTATAGAATTTTGACTCCTTGACTCTTCGATGCGTTGGCTATTGCCTCCATTGGTGTGGTGGAGGGCGGACGGAGGGTTGCGCTTGTTTGTTTATTTTACTTTTGTACTTTGTTTATTTTACTTTTGTACTTTGTTTCTACTGTCTTATAGTATTTTAAACTTCTTTTCTTTTGCTATGTTATTTTCTATGATTTCTCGGCTCATTAGGCCTTCTAAAAGTATTTGAACGCCTCATTTGAAAATAAGTTGCTGAGTATTGAACATATATGTTGCTGTTGCATCAGCTAAGGGCCTCGAGCCTTGTTATCTGCTACTTGAAAATGTTTCAATAAAAACGTATTGAAAGTAAAAATCCTTGCACCGGCCCTGACCACAGCTATGGAACGCTCTACCAACGAACATCCGCATGGAAGAAAACCATCGGGCCTTCAGGAAAAAACTACCTCTCTTGAAGGATAAGGACGACACCGGATAGAATAAGTGCCTTGAGGCGATTTAGTTCACATTTGTATCGCTATACAAGTTATTCACTTACTCTCTTTAACTTAGTAAATAAATATACTGAAATTTACGTTGCAAAAAAATACCAAACCATGTCATAATAATTTTTTTATTTTTAACAGTATTATTGCTTGCACATGATTGGATGATAGAAGTAAGTAGAGCTTAAAGGGGTGGTTCACCCTAAAAACTACTTTTTTTTATTACAATGGCCCCCCACATTACAATACGATTAAGGCTATTATTATTTTTTTTAAGCTGTACATACCTTTGTACAGCATATTCACCCGTTGCGAGTCCCGCGGGAGTGGGCGTTCCTCACATGTCTGTGATTGACATTTTGACAAAAAACAAGCTCCCCCCCGTCGCGTAAGCCGCGTCACGGTTGGCGAAAGGAGCCGAACGTCGAGTCGGCGCTATACTGCGCATGGGCATCGCCGTTCGGCTCCTTTCGCCAATCGTGACGTGGCTTACGCGACGGGGCAAAACTTACGGAGCAAATGCTTTGAGAATACAGCACTTGACCGGATACGTTACGCCCGTGCAAAGATACGCCAATCTACGAGAATCTGGCCCTTGTACTTTTGACAGTAATTTGAAATTAGCAAACACATTTATGAAGATAAAAAAAGAGAGAAATCGGTTTGACATTAATGTACAATAAGGCCGCGTACACACGATCGGTTAAACCGATGAGAACGGTCTGATGGACCGTTTTCATCGGTCCAAACCGATCGTGTGTGGGCCCCATCGATTATTTATCCATAGGTTAAAAAAAGCAATCTTGTTTTAAATTTAACCAATGGATACCTAACCGATAGAAAAAAAACAATCGTTTGTAGGCACGTCCATCGGTTAAAAATCCACGCATGCTCAGAATCAAGTCAACGCATGCTTGGAAGCATTGAACTTCAGCACGTCGTTGTGTTTTACGTCACTGCCTTCTGACACGATCGTTTTTTTAACCGATGGTGTGTAGGCACGACTGACCATCAGTCAGCTTCATCGGATAACTGATGGAAAAATCCTTCAGACCATTTTCATCGGATGGGTCGATCGTGTGTACAGGGCTTATGTGTATATATTTAAGGTAGGCTTGTGTCACAGGAAGAACGTGAAAGAATTATAATTGATTTATAGAGATTCATATACAGTATGTCTAGTCCATATATTCATGTAGGATATATACATATATCAAGACAAATAGAGGACAGAACAGAGTGATCTTATTGGTTGAACTTATCTGTGTTCCTCTATGTATAAAGACTGATTTTGCTACGACTTGCAATTTTACTGAAAGTAAGAACAAAATGTATTGGTTATGACAATAAGTAGAATTTATTACTGAAATTTATGCTTCTCTGCATCATTTTTAATATGTAATGTGATCATACAGATAATATTTCACCTGTAAGAATCAAACTGTGTTTGATATAATTATCTTAAACAGTTTCTGTCACTACAATAAAATGACAGCTGAAATGTACATTAACTCTGGGTATTTTGCCAAGAGTACAGGAATTTACTGGCACAGCTCGAATTTTTAAAATTTGGTCACTCGCCAGGAAAGGTTTGCCTGAGGTTAGCAAATTAGCCCCATTTAAAGCTTTAAATCATAGCTGCTAGTAGGAAAGGAAAGCCTTGTCTTTTCTGATTGATTGCAGTACTTTGGTAGTAACTAATCAGAAAAGACAAGAGAGAAAAATGAAGAATGCCCTAAGTGGTGCTGGGATCTATGTAAATAAATGAAAAATAAAGAGCGGTGAATTCTATGTACAGTAAAATGGAACACGGTAACTAGAACCAGTAAATTGTAGTATGCTGTCTAAATCTGAATACCATTTCATTTTACTTCCATAAAAATAATAATGTGTTTAGGCGAGCATGTGTGTGTTTGCTTTGCCCCATTGTTTGGCCCAATTGCTTATTTTTATAATATATATATTTATATATATATATATATATATATACATCCAAAAAATAAATAAGTCAGGTGAAATATATGGTATATATTGTATTAGATGTTAAACTAAAGCTGACAATTTGCATTTCAATATAAGTGTACACAGGGTTTGAATGTGACTGCTACCAGCAAACCACCTCCCTAAAAATGTTGGTGCCCTTTTGTCACTTTAGTTTGAAAGGGTCTAATACCATCCAAACTGCCAACCTCTGCCAACCTACTGTTATTTTATTTTTATTTAGTGCCACTGTCCAACCTGAAAAGTTCCTGTATCCAAAGGTTGCCCCTGTCCCTGGGCATGCTGCATGCTGTATATAGTAATATCCCTCCCTATACATTTGTAGGTAAAATTGGGCTGCTTTATGTAAGCTGCCTAAATGGAGGTGTGTTGGCATGAGCTCAGATCAGCACACCTCAGTTTGGAAAGCTTGTAAAAAGC
Source organism: Rana temporaria (assembly GCF_905171775.1). Taxonomy (NCBI): domain Eukaryota; kingdom Metazoa; phylum Chordata; class Amphibia; order Anura; family Ranidae; genus Rana; species Rana temporaria. Next base: position 229,865,576 of record NC_053493.1, read on the forward strand.
AACATATGACAGCGCCTGGCAGCTAAAGAGAAAAAAAGCAATACATCCAACCTTTATTGTACAATCTCTGCTGGGTCTTCTAGCAATATGTACAGTAAATGTGTGTATGCATACAAACTGAATAGATTGCTTAGTATGTTGTATATTGTTTTATTACATTTAGGTAAATCTTAAGTATATGGTCAGCTTTCCATAAAAAAGTAGTTTCACTTTTATTTTTTATTTTTTTATATTAAAAAAATAATACAGTAAGTATCAGGATGTATTTTTGATTTGCAAATTTAGATGTGCCTAAATGTTCTAATGTATATCATTCCCTACTAACAACGATAAACAATAATTGATATAGAGTTGTAGCTTATAATTTATAATTCCAAACAAAATGAAAAGCATTTTTAGATAGAGGCTAGATAGTTGAAACACCCCTGGTTTATCAAATATTTTCTGTACTTGGAGAGAAACATCTACGCAGGGGATTCTTCTCTCAGTCGTAGTTCCTATTTACAGGTACATTTTTAACTGCATGCAATGTCCATGAAGAATTTATTTATTTTTCGAAAAAAAGAACAGTCTTTGCTACCTAATGCTGCCCAAACTTGGGCAACACGGCATGGTACAGAACACAGTTGATGAAGGTATATGGGGCCAAATTCACGTACACTAGCGGGGGCGTAACGTATCCCGTTTACGTTACACCGCTGCAAGTTTTCAGCGTAAGTGCCTGATTCACAAAGCACTTACCTGTAAACTTGCGGCGGTGTATCGTAAACACGTCCGGCGCAAGCCCGCCCAATTTAAATGGGGCGTGTACCATTTAAATTAGGTGCGCCCCTACGCCGGACGTACTGCGCATGCTCCGTTAGGAAATTCCCGCCGTGCTTTGCGTGAAATGACGTCATTTTTTTGAACGGCGACGTGCGTAACGTACTTTCGTATTCCCGGACGTCTTACGCAAAAAAAAAAATTGAAATTCGAAGCGGGAACGACGGCCATACTTTAACATGGCTCGCGTAAAGTTAAGGCTTAACTTTGCGACGGGAAAAAATTACTAGCGACGACGTAACGAACGCGAAAACCGTCGTGGATCGCCGTAAATGCTCATTAGCATACCCGACGCAGGAAAACGACGCAAACTCCACCCAGTATTGCAGCCGAAGATCCGAAGGCGTACGAAGCCGTAAGCCTGTCGGATCTTAGCCAAAAGCCGTCGTATCTTGTTTGTGAATCACAAATAACGATACGACGCAGCAAATTTGAAAATACGCCGGAGTATCAGTAGATACTCCGGCGTATCTCGTCTGAGAATCTGGCCCATAGTACTTATTTAACTATTTACTTGCAATAACATGCGTGCAGAAGCACCAATGTACATCGCATTTACCCAACTTCATTTAAAGTTTACATCAGCGTTGCACAAATACCGATAATGGTATCGGTACTGACACTAAACATTTACACAAGTACTTTCACTTGTGCAAAAGCTCCCATACTAAAACTGATACTTTATAGATATCAGTAATTGGTATTGGTGAGTACTTGAGAAAAAGTATCAGTATTTGGTCTTAGCCACTTCCCGCCCACCCTATAGGAAAATGGCATGCGCAAAGTGGTTGAGCTATCCTGACTGGATGTCATATGAAATCCAGCAGGGTAAGCCATTATTGCATACCCGTGGAGGCGCACAGCATGTGTCAGTCCAACACACCACATCTCCAATCTAGGTAAAGAGCCTCTAACGTAGGATCTTTACCATGTGATCAGCTGTGTCCAATCACAGCTGATCACAGTTTAAACAGGAAGAGCTGTTTATCTGCTTTTCTTCCACTCGCACTGACAGGCGTGAGTAGAGGAGAGCTGGCTGCTCTCTGACAGGGGGGGGGGGGGGGCTGTGCTAATAATCAGTGCATTGATTATCAGTGCAGACAACCATAAAGAATGCCCACTTCAGACCACCAGGTGAGCCCACCAGGGGTGCCAATCAGTGCCAATTAGGATGGCACTATGTGCCAGTAATGCCTGTCAGTGCCTCCTGATCATTTTTCCATATTAGTGCCAACTATCAGTGCCCATTAGTGCCACCCATCATTGCCACATATTAGTGCCACCTTTCAGTGCCCATTAATGCCGCTGATGAATGTCCATTAGTGCCACCTACAGGGCCCACCACTACTGCATATCAGTGCCACCTATCAGTTCTGCATATAAGTACCTCCACTTCAGTGCCCATCAGTGCCACCTCATCAGTGCCAATCAGTACTGCCTCAGCTTTTGGGGCAGACCCACATACATCTGAGCTGGGAGCAGCTTATCTAAGATACGCTATGCCGCTGTAACTTACTTTTAGTTGGTTTGAATCCTCAACGAATCCGCGCCATAAGTTACGGCGGCGTAGCGTATCTCTCGCGGCGTAAGGGCGCAGAATTCAAATTCGGCAGGTAGGGGGGCGTGTATCATTTAAATGAAGCGCATCCCACGCCGAACGAACTGCGCATGCGCCGTCCGTAAAAACTCCCAGGGTGCATTGCTCCAAATGACGTCGCAAGGACGTCATTGGTTTTGACGCGAACATAAATGGCGTCCAGCCCCATTCACGGACGACTTACGCAAACGACGTAAAATTTTCAAAATGATACGCGGGAACGATGGCCATACTTAACATTGAGTACGCCATCATATAACAGCTTTAACTATACGACGGAAAAAGCCGAACGGAAACGACGTAAAAAAATGCGACGGCCGGTCATACGTTCGTGGATCGTCGGAAATAGCTAATTTGCATACTCTACACAGATTACGACGGGAACGCCACCTAGCGGACGCAGAAAAATTGCATCTTAGAACCGACGGCGTACGAAGACGTACGCCTGTCGGATCTAGCCGAGATGCCGTCGTAACTTGTTTTGAGGATTCAAAAACGATGCTTTAAACCCGCGCATGCCCAGAAGCAAATTATAAGATGGGAGCGCTCGTTCAGGTAAAACTACCATTCACAATGGAGTAAGCACATTCATCACGCTGTAACAGACAAAAAAGCGTGAATCTTTTTTTACTAACAAGGAATTCGCTAAAAGCAGCCCAAAGGCGAATAGAACTTCCCCTTTAGAGTGCCGTCGTACGTGGTGTACGTCACCGCACTTTGTTCATAATTTTTCAAAAACGATGGTGTGTGGGCAATATCGTTTTTAATGATGAAGTTGGAAAAATTTATTTTTTTTCATGCCGAAAAACGACCGTGTGTACGCGGCATTAGGCTTAGTAAAGATCTGTGAACACACCAAAACTGCAACCACAACTGAAATTCAAATAAATCAAGCACAGTTTGTTAACGAATCTCTCCCTACATTGTAAATGTGAATAATAATTGCGATATCCCCAAAAAACACAAGCAAACCAAAAAAAGGAAAAAGGGGAGCAGCTGCATAGGAATGTGACAAAAATTCAAAAAGAGTGCAGGTAAATATACAGCACTACATATAGTAAAGTGAAATGTGTAAAAAAACACTAAACAGTATGGGCCAGATTCACGTAGAATCGCAGCGGCGTAACTTAGCCTAAGTTACACCGCCACAATTTTTCATCGCAAATGCCTGATTCACCAAGCACTTGCGATGAAAACTATGCCCGTGGCCTCCGGCGTAAGGCGGGCCAATTTAAATGGGCGTGTGCCATTTAAATTAGGCGCGCGCCCGCGCCGGACCTACCGCGCATGCTCCCTTTCAGAACTCCCGCCGTGCTTTGCGCGCCGTGACGTCATTTTTTTGAACGGCGACGCGCGTAGCGTACTTCCGTATTCCCGGACGGCTTACACAAACGACGTTGATTTTTAAATTTCGACGCGGGAAACGACGGCCATACTTTAGACAGCAATACACTTGCTGACTAAAGTTAAGGCACCAAAAAAAAAGTGTAACTTTGCGACGGGAAACTTGACTAGCGGCGACGTAGCGAACGCGAAAAAACGTTGTGGAACCACCATAACTCCTAATTTGCATACCCGACGCTGGTTTACGACGCAAACTCCCCCCAGCGACATCCGCGGTACTGCATCCGAAGATCTGACAGTGTAAAACAATTACACATGTCGGATCTTAGGGATATCTATGCGAAACTGATTCTATGAATCAGCCGCATAGATAGAAACAGGGATACGACAGCGTATCAGCAGATACGCCTGCGTATCCCTTTTGTGAATCTAGCCCTATATACCCAACTGGGTGTGATAGTGAAACAAATTATAATCAGTCCACACGTGAAATGATAATGAAGTCACACAAAAAATCCAATGTAATTAAAGTGTCTATCATAAGTGGATGTACATAACACAGTAGAGATGTCATGAGTAGGGATGAGCTTCGAGTTTGAGTCAAACTCATGTTCGACTCGAACATTGCCTGTTCGCCTGTTTGGCGAACAACGAACAATTAGGGGTGTTCGCGGCAAATTCGAAAAGCCGCGGAACACCCTGTTAAAGTCTATGGGAGAAATCTAAAGTGCTAATTTTAAAGGCTAATATGCAAGTTATTGTCCTAAAAAGTGTTTGGGGACCTGGGTCCTGTCCCAGGGGACATTTATCAATGCAAAAAAAGTTTTAAAAACGGCCGTTTTTTCGGGAGCAGTGAATTTAATAATGCTAAAAGTGAAACATAAAAAGTGTAATATTACTTTAAATTTCGTACCATGGGGGGGGGTGTAAAGTTAGCATGTGAAATAGCGCATGTTTCCCGTACATAGAACTGTCCCTGCACAAAGTGTCATTTCTGAAAGGAAAAAAATGTATTTTAAAACTGGCTTTGCGGCTATAATGAATTGTCGGCTCTGGCAATTCAGAGCGAATTCATTCATAAAAAAAAATAAAAAATAGCGTGGGGGTAATAAGCGGTAAAAAACGCTCAGAAAAGTGGCTGTAAAAACGTCAGTGGAAATAAAGCCTTAAACTTTTAATCTTGGATTTCAAACTGGACATGGAGGGAAAATATGTTCTCTTGCTTGCCATACATACCCAATGTGCACCCTCTGACAGGGTATGGAGACCACCTTAATTTTGGATTAAGCCTTTGCTTGCAAAACATTTTTTCCCCTAATCCAAGATTCTGCTGCATTGGTTGTTGTTTGGGACACCTTTAAGGCTTAGGTTAGGGGCCAATATAAAGATGGATGTTCTAGGGTTCATCAGGATTATAGGGGGGCTCTAGAAGGTGCTAAGGCCAGGGCACATACCCTTGAATCAGGGTTCATTAGCACATATAACCCAGTAAGTTACCAAGACATGCAGATGGCATACAGGGAAGTTGTGCTTATTTATGTTGAGCTCTCTAGGAAACAGCAACTCTATCAGACACAGCATATTCTTAGGCAAGGAGAGAAGACAGACAGCCTCTTAGCCTGGCTTTTGAAGGAACAGACTGTTAATGTCACCATAACTGGCATAAGAGATCACAGGGGGACAATATTGCCAGAACTTGTTTCTATTAATGCTAAGTTTGCCTTATTCTACAAGTGATATACTCTACTCTGTTCTGCTCTTATTTAGATGGTGTTGATTTCCCCTCTTTAACTCCTCACTTGCAACTTCAGCTAGATGCATTCATTACTCTGCAGAAGGTCCAGCAAGCAATTTACTCCCTACAGGCAGGGAAAATAACAGGTATAGATGGCCTTCCTTCAGAGTTTTTAAAACCCACATAGAAGTAGTACCTCCTAGACTCCATGAGATGCCTCATACTGCATTGACTGAGAACTTCCAGCTACTATGTCTCAAGTGATCATTTATGTTGTGCCCAAGCAAGTTAGAGATCCAGAGCTATGCTCCTCTTATTGACCCATTTCACTGTTGAATGTAGATGTCAAAATCCTTACTAAAATACTAGCTGCTCATCTCAACTGTCTGACCTCATGCCTGGCAAGGGTGCCGATACTAACGTCTGGAAGCTTTTCACTATTATAGCTTACTCTGTGACCTTGCACACATCTGGTGTTATAGCCTCCCCGGATGCAGAAAAAGCTTTTGACTCAGTTGAGTGTGAGTACTTGTGGATGGTTCTCTGGAGGTTTGGATTTTGCCCACAATTTATCTATGGATAAAAATCTTAGATTCATATCCCACTGCCCATTCTTGCTGGATTTATTTGTCCTGGCTATAAAGACTATCCTCTGATCTTCTGCAATGATTTTGGGGGTGTCGCAGTAACCTGGCTGGCCGCAGACAATAGGGGGGACAGAGTGCACCCCCCTCCCTCTCCTGAACCGTACCAGGCCACATGCCCTCAACATGGGGAGGATGTCCCCATGTTGATGGGTACAAGGGCCTTATCCCCACAACCCTTGCCCGGTGGTTGTGGGGGTCTGCGGGCGGGGGGCTTATCAGAATCTGGAAGACCCCTTTAACAAAGGGGACCCCCAGATCCTGGTCTCCCCTATGTGAATTGGTAATGGGGTACATTGTACCCCTACCATTTCACAAAGCAAGTGTAAATAGTTAAAAAACACACACACACACACACACCGTAGAAAAAAAGTCCTTTATTATTAAAAAAAAAGAAAAAATCCAGCGTGACACTTGTTCCAGGCTTCCTGCTCCAACGTTGTCTGTATCCAGTGACGGGTGTGGGTGATCTCCGGTCCAGCGATGAGAAGATCCATCCATCCAGAGCGCAGCATCGCCGACCTCCTCTCACCGCTGGACACAGCCCAGCGATTGAGCGGCTGAAGCTGTGACATTTCTTATATAGGGGAGGCGGGCCACCCGTCACGTGATGCTGCGCTCTGGATGGATGGATCTTCTCATCGCTGGACCGGAGATCACCCGCACCCGTCGCTGGATACAGACAATGTTGGAGCAGGAAGCCGGGAACGAGTGTCACCGCTGCATTTTTATTTTATTTTTTTATTAATACAGGACTTTTTTCTACGGTGTGTGTGTTTTTTTTAACTATTTACACTTGCTTCGTGAAATGGTACAATGTACCCCATTACCAATTCACATAGGGGGGGCAGGATCTGGGGGTCCCCTTTGTTAAAGGGATCTTCCAGATTCTGATAAGCCCCCCGCCCGCAGACCCCCACTACCACTGGGCAAGGGTTGTGGGGAGGAGGCCATTGTCCCCATCAACATGGGGACATCCTCCCCATGTTGAGGGCATGTGGCCTGGTACGGTTCAGGAGAGGGGGGCCACACTCTGCCCCCCCTCTTTTCTGCGGCCGGCCAGGTTAACGTGCTCGGATAAGGGGTCTGGTGTGAATTTTTGGGGGAACTCCACGCCATTTTTTCTTTTAAATTGACGGCGGGGTTCCCCTTAATATCCATTCCAGACCTGAAGGGCCTGGTAATGGAATTTGGGGGGACCCCCACGCTATTTTTTATTTTTTTTTATGAATGAATTTGCTCTGAATTGCCAGAGCCGACAATTCATTATAGCCACAAAGCCGGTTTTAAAAGGCTTTTTTTCCTTTCAGAAATGACACTTTGTGCAGGGACAGTTCTAAGTACTGGAAAAATGCGCTATTTCACATGCTAACTTTACACCCCCCCTAGGTACGAAATTTAAAGGAATATTTCACTTTTGTTTCACTTTTAGCATTATTAACCACTTGCCCACCAGGTGAATTCTGGCACTTCTCTCCTTCATGTGAAAATCACAATTTTTTTGCTAGAAAATTAATCAGAACCCCCAAACATTATATATTTTTTTTTAGCAGACATCCTAGGGAATAAAATGGCAGTCATTGCAATACTTTTTGTCACACCGTATTTGCGCAGCGGTCTTACAAGCGCACTTTTTTTGGATAAAAATCACTTTTTTGAATTAAAAAATAAGACAACAATACATTTTGCCCAATTTTTTTATATATTGTGAAAGATAATGTTACGCCGTGTAAAATAATACCCAACATGTCACGCTTAAAAATTGCGCCCGCTCGTGGCATGGCTTCAAACTTTTACCCTTAAAAATCTCGATAGGCGACGTTTAAAAAATTCTACAGGTTGCATTTTTTGAGTTGCAGAGTAGGTCTAGGGCTAGAATTATTGCTCTCACTCTAACGATCGCGGCGATACCTCACTTGTGTGGTTTGAATACCGTTTTCATATGCGGGCGCTACTCGCGTATGCGTTTGCTTCTGCGCGCGAGCTCGTCGGGACGGGGCGCTTTAAAATTTTTTTTTGGGGTTTTCTTATTTATTTTTATTTAGTTTTATAATTTTTTACACTGAAAAAAAATAAAAAAAAATTGATCACTTTTATTCCTATTACAAGGAATGTAAACATCCCTTGTAATAGAAAAAAGCATGACAGGTCCTCTTAAATATGAGATCTGGGGTCAAAAAGACCTCAGATCTCATAATTAGACTTAAATGCAAAAAAAAAAATAAAAAAAAAAAAATGTCATTTTTTCAAATGACAAAAAAAAAAATGTTTCTTTAAGAGGCTGGGCGGGACTGACGTTTTGACGTCACTTCCGCCCAGCAGAGCTATGAGGACGGGTGAAGGAGATTTCTCCTTCAGTCCCGTCCCCGCTCAGCTGCCGGACACATCCGATCCCCTCCGCCGCTACCGACGGCTCTGGTAAGCGGCGGAGGGCGCGGGAGAGCGGCGGGAGGGGGGGGGGCCCTCTCCCGCCACCGATAACGGCGATCTCGCGGCGAATCCGCCGCGGAGACCGCCGTTATCGTGTACACCACCGCCCCCTGAAAAGATGAATATCTCGGTTGTGGCAGCAGCTGCTGCTGTTATCGAGATATTCAACTTTAAAAAGAGGACGTCTTTTTGACATGGGGCGGTGGTCAAGAGGTTAAATTCACTGCTCCCGAAAAAACGGCCGTTTTTAAAACTTTTTTTTGCATTGATACATGTCCCCTGGGACAGGACCCAGGTCCCCAAACACTTTTTAGGACAATAAATTGCATATTAGCCTTTAAAAATAGCACTTTAGATTTCAAATGTTCGAGTCCCATAGACTTTAATAGGGTTCTAAAATTCACACGAACATTTGGTGTGTTCGCAAGTTCTGGTGCGAACCGAACAGGGGGGTGTTCGGCTCATCCCTAGTCATGAGATTAAATGGACCATTCCAGTGACAATTCTTCAAGCCAAAGGTATGGATAAAATACGCTTACCAGAACTGTTAGACAGGATAACGGATCGATCAAGCATGCAGTATCCCAACCGGCTAGTGGACCAAACTGTAAGTGGAAATCCTGAAGAGTGTAGAGTACGCCTTACTGGTATCCAGTAGTGTTGAGCAGAATATGCCATATTCGATTTCGCGATATATCTCGAATATATATTCGAATATTCGAGATATATTCGCTAAATTCGAATATTCGTGATATTTTATCGAAATTAATTGATTGCGATTTTTCGCTATTGCGAATGCGAAAATAATTGCGATTTTTTAATAACTGCGGTAGGAGCGCTCTGATTGGCTTAGAATATTCGTGATATTTTATCGAAATATCGCAACATGCGAATGCGATATTAATTGCGGAATTTCGAGATATGCTGGAGGAGCGCTCTGATTGGCTCAGAATATTCGTGATATTTTATCGAAATATCGCAACATGCGAATGCGATATTAATTGCGGAATTTCGAGATATGCTGGAGGAGCGCTCTGATTGGCTCAGAATATTCGTGATATTTTATCGAAATATCGCAACATGCGAATGCGATATTTATTGCGGAATTTCGAGATATGCTTGAGGAGTTCTCTGATTGGCTCAGAATATTCGTGATATTTTATCGAAATATCGCAACATGCGAATGCGATATTTATTGCGCAATTTCGAGATATGCTGGAGGAGCGCTCTGGTTGGCTCAGAATATTCCTGATATTTTATCGAAATATCGCAACATGCGAATGCGAAATTGATTGCAGATATTTCGAAAACTGCTGTAGCAGCACTCTGAAATCGAATATGTATGATATTTTAACCAAAATACATATTGCGATTGCGATTTTTCGATCGCGCATGCGCAATTGCGCGAACAACACGCGACCATTTCCTGGAGCCTTGCCAGTTTCCAACTTATGATCGCAGCGCAATATTACAGCAACATGGTTGGAAGCAATTTCACTAAGTCTGAGGAAAAGTTGCTGATTTGTGTAAGTATTTTGACCACTGTTATTTCATCATCTTCAACTGCATTTAAGTCTAGTTTAAAAGTTAGTATATATGATCAGATATTAGTATTTAACCAAAAATGTGTCTCCTGCTTTTACAAAACTACAAGTCCCAGCATGCCTGGACAGCTGCAGACACCCTGGTTGGCAAATGTGTATTTAGGCACTTTTCCTTGTTATTTAGCATAATGAATTTAACATTTTATTGGACATAGGACGTATGCGAACGTCCTGACTTCAGTGTCCTCAAGGCCCAAGGACGTTCGAATACATATTGCCCTTTAGATGTTGCAGAACTACAACTTCCAGCATGCCTGGGAATGCTGGCACTTCTAGTATTGTAAGTTCTGCAGGCCCCCATTTTTCAGGCCTTTATGCACGGGTCTCTAAACTGTGGCACCCTAGATGCAGCAAAAGTAAAATTCTTAGCATGCACTGACAGACCGTGGCTGATGGGAGTAGTAGTTTTGCAACAGCTGGAGGTGGACTGGTCTTGAAACCCAGAGTTAGGTAACAAACCCGTAGTGTTTTGCAACCATTCTGCCTCCAGCTGGTTATTTTCTGTTGAAAAGCCTGTGGCGTGCAAAACACAACCCAAAAACTCCACCCGGTGCAAGGAAAAATTTGCACACACCTAAAGAGTGACATCACAAAAAACTGCGACGGTTGCATACGTCAGTGGTCCTCCGAAAAGGTCCCGTCTCTGACCCCCCGGGGCGTTAGGCTCCTGACAGGGAAAAGAGTTACTGTGGTCCATACAGCCGAAGCCATATGGACCCATCTCGGTCCAAGCAGCGCAATCAACACGCGAACAACACGCGACCATTTCCTGGAGCCTTGCCAGTTTCCAACTTATGATCGCAGCGCAATCACACAGCAACATGGTTGGAAGCAATTTCACTAAGTCTGAGGAAAAGTTGCTGATTTGTGTAAGTATTTTGACCACTGTTATTTCATCATCTTCAACTGCATTTTAGTCTAGTTTAAAAGTTAGTATATATGATCAGATATTAGTATTTAACCAAAAATGTGTCTCCTGCTTTTACAAAACTACAAGTCCCAGCCCAGCCCAGCATTTTAGTCTAGTTTAAAAGTTAGTATATATGATCATATATTAGTATTTCACAAAAAATGTGTCTCCTGCTTTTACAAAACTACAAGTCCCAGCATGCCTGGACAGCTGCAGACACCCTGGTTGGCAAATGTGTATTTAGGCACTTTTCCTTGTTATTTAGCATAATGAATTTAAAAAAATTTTGGACATAGGACGTATGCGAACGTCCTGACTTCAGTGTCCTCAAGGCCCAAGGACGTTCGAATACATATTGCCCTTTAGATGTTGCAGAACTACAACTTCCAGCATGCCTGGGAATGCTGGCACTTCTAGTATTGTAAGTTCTGCAGGCCCCCATTTTTCAGGCCTTTATGCACGGGTCTCTAAACTGTGGCACCCTAGATGCAGCAAAAGTAAAATTCTTAGCATGCACTGACAGACCGTGGCTGATGGGAGTAGTAGTTTTGCAACAGCTGGAGGTGGACTGGTCTTGAAACCCAGAGTTAGGTAACAAACCCGTAGTGTTTTGCAACCATTCTGCCTCCAGCTGTTTTTTTCCTGTTGAAAAGCCTGTGGCGTGCAAAACACAACCCAAAAACTCCACCCGGATGCAGTGAAAAATGTGCACACACCTAAAGAGTGACATCACAAAAAACTGCGACGGGTACATACGTCAGTGGTCCTCCGAAAAAGGTCCCGTCTCTGACCCCCCGGGGCGTTAGGCTCCTGACAGGGAAAAGAGTTAGCAACGCATATCTCCCCTATACGTGTATCCTGTGTTGTTAATAATATATTCATAATTATGCAAATGATAATGGCTGCTATATTTATGCAAAAAAGGTGGCGACCGAAATGGCAGGATATAAAATCTTTCATGTTACCCCTGTCATTGATTAATAAGGCGAGAATGCTTCCAATTGTTGAATAGCATACATTTACGTCATATATCCATAAGGCTGTCAACAGAAGTATTACAATATACTTTGTTCTTCATCTTGCAGAAGTTCCTGGAAACAGGATACGATAAGCTGCGGAGGCAGCCAGAGAAAAGGGCTGTGGTCAGCGCCCTAATCGCTGACTTTGGCGGCCAACATGACCACAAGGCAATTGTGAAGAAGTGGTCTGACCTGAAGAGGCGCCAAATGGATCAGGTCAGACGTCTTCGGGCTAAATATCATCCAGGTAAGTTATTGTTGACAGTTATGTTTTTTTTTTAAAAAGTGTATTTTGTGCGTGAACTCGAAAGAGAGAGGAGCCGGCCTGCAGGAGTTGGGAGGCCTCCCCCAGAGGCAATCTGCCACCTTTCTCCATGCCCCGGTTGGCAATGGCGGGTGTGAGGGGGTCCTCCCAACCCAACCTCGCATAGCACACCCACCAGGGGCGGGGCTGAGACCACCAAACTCAATTCACAGGTAGCCGAGAGCGGGATCCGAACCCCTAGCTGCAGAGGTGAATCACTTGTCAGTGCAGTGGCAATCGTGTGGAGCCACCGCAGCTCCTTTGGTGACAGTTATGTAAGGTCATATGTAATTCATGTAAGGTCAGATGTTGTTAACCAAGATGCCATGTTGTGCTAACATATATCACCACCAGCCAAGGTATTCATAGTACTGTTGAAAAAAGACATGGGACAGCAGACAGGAACACAGAAGTTATGTGGGAACATAATTTTCCCATTGCTTTGCATGGGACTTTAAAGAAAAACCCCGACCATGGCAAGTGGGGGTGGGTAAGGTTTAAACCACCTATCCTATGTTTGTGGCTGACATATAAGTAACCTGTGTGCCAAGTTTCATATAAATATCTTTAGCCGTTTGTACGTGATGCTGGAACATACATACATACATACATACATACATACATTTATGCACACACACACGTTGAGTTTTATATATATAGATTACCACTAAATTCCTGTGTTAGGAGTGGGGTTGTTATAGTAATCCCGTGTGCTCCATCAGGCCCTTTTTTTAACATGAGATGGTCTGAACAAAACAAAGGAGACAAAAACAGCTCATTTTAACATGGTTGCATCCCAGCTCACGCTCAGTCCCCTGTAGTGCCCACAAGACCCTTTAATATAACATTGTCCCATTGGTTAACTGTCTATATAAATCAATTTGTATTCATATACAATACAGCAGAGTACACAGAATTTGCATACGTCATTAGAAAACATTTTTATAATATATGAACATTGTGTTATTATAGGAGCTCCAATGCCAGTTATCCGCGCCAAGCGCAGAAGGCGCCAGGCCGATGAGGAGGAGGAGGAGGATGCGGCAGAGGAGAATGCGGCAGAGGAGGAGATGGATGAAGAGGAGCAGCCAGGGCCCTCCCACTCCCCAACCCCAGCTCCTGCTGAGGAGCAAGCTGAGGAGCTTCCCCCCCCCACCACCCCAACTTCTCAAGCAGAAGAGCAGGAGGAAGAGAGCGGTCCTGTGAGCCTCGTTCAGGAAGGTAAATATGTGCACAATGATTAATAACATTTCAACAATAAAATGTAGATATAAAAATGGACAACATATAAAGCGCACCTGTCAGATTGTAGAACCATAATATGGTATTGATGCTAGAAGTATACAGGTAGTGCATAATTATTAGGCAAGTTGTATTTTTGAGGATTCATTTTATTATTGAACAACAACCATGTTCTCAATGAACCCCAAAAACTCATTAATATCAAAGCTGAATTTTTTTGGAAGTATTTTTTAGTTTGTTTTTAGTGTTAGTTATTTTCGGGGGATATCTGTGTGTGCAGGTGACTACTATTACTGTGCAGAATTTTTAGGCAACTTAACCAAAAAATAAATATATACCCATTTCAATGATTTATTTTTAAAAGTGAAACCAATATAACATCTCAACATTCACAAATACACATTTCTGACATTTAAAAACAAAACAAAAACAAATCAGTGACCAATATAGCCACCTTTCTTTGCAAGGACACTCGAAAGCCTGACATCCATGGATTCTGTCAGTGTTTTGATCTGTTCACCATCAACATTGCGTGCAGCAGCAACCACAGCCTCCCAGACACTGTTCAGAGAGGTGTACTGTTTTCCCTCCTTGTAAATCCCACATTTGATGATGGACCACAGGTTCTCAATGGGGTTCAGATCAGGTGAACAAGGAGGCCATGTCATTACTTTTTTTTATTTAATACCCTTTCTTGCCAGCCACGCTGTGGAGTACTTTGACACGTGTGATGGAGCATTGTCCTGCATGAAAATCATGTTTTTCTTGAAGGATGGTGACTTTTTCCTGTACCACTGCTTGAAGAAGGTCTCTTCCATAATCTGGCAGTAGGACTGGGAGTTGAGCTTGACTCCATCCTCAATCCGAAAAGGCCCCACAAGCTCATCTTTGATGATACCAGCCCAAACCAGTACTCCACCACCACCTTGCTGGCGTCTGAGTCGGACTGGAGCTCCCTGCACTTTACCAATCCAGCCACGGGCTCTTCCATCTGGCCCATCAAGACTCACTCTCATTTCAGCAGTCCATAAAACCTTAGAAAAATCTTTCTTGAGATATTTATTGGCACAGTCTTGACGTTGCAGCTTGTGTGTCTTGTTCAGTGGTCATCGTCTTTCAGCCTTTCTTACCTTGGCCATGTCTCTGGGTATTGCACACCTTGTGCTTTTGGGCACCCCAGTGATGTTGCAGCTCTGAAATATGGCCAATCTTGTGGCAAGTGGCATCTTGGCAGCTGCACGCTTAACTTTTCTCAGTTCATGGGCAGTTATTTTGCACCTTTGTTTTTCCACACGCTTCTTTTGTTTGATGATCACGCTTCAGAAGCTTTGCAACTTTAAGAGTGCTGCATCCCTCTGCTAGATATCTCTCTATTTTGGACTTTTCAGAGTCTGTCAAATCCTTCTTTTGGCCCATTTTGACAAAGAAAAGGAAATTGACTAATAATTATGCACACCTGATATAGAGTGTTGATGTCATTAGACCACACACCTTCTCATTACAGAGTTGTACATTACCTAATATGCCTAATCTGTAGTAGGCTTTCGAGCCTATACAACTTGGAGTAAGACAACATGCATAAAGAGGATGATGTGGTCCAAATACTCATTTGCCTAATAATTCTGCACTCCCGGGATGTGTTAGACACATAACAAGTGTATACACATGATAATGATTGATTAATAAGCAAAAAAAAATTTTTATTTATTTGGTAACGTTATTTTAAATCCAAATTTTTTTTTTATTATATCCTAACAGTATCAGGAAAGATGAGGAGGCAGACCGCGCTCATAAAGACAACCCACCAGAGGATCCAGGCAAATCAGCGCCAGATCCGCTACCTTATTCAGCAAAATGTGCTGCTGGAGCAGCAGCAATTAAAAAATATAGAGAAGCTGGAGCGCCTTCAGAAGCTCAATCAGAGTTATATCTGAAATTATGTTTTTATTAATAAATATTATTTTTTGGAAATGTTTCATTTCTTTTTGAGATAGATTTGTAGGTTTTTCAACACATCTAACTTAACATCAAACAAATCAACATCAACACATTTAACTTCATAATAAGCAAAAACATTTTATACTATTATTTTATTTAACAGTAACCTAGGACAAACTAAAGCACACGACACAGACACGACGAACACAAAATAAACAGTTGAAAAATGAACATAACAAAAGCAACAATATATATATATATACAAAGAGAGAGAGAGGGAGAGCAAGAAAGAGAGAGAATGCAGATGAGCTCTTGCAGACAGCCCAATGGTTGCAGTATAAATGCCGCAAAACAGTGTTTAACATAAGGTTCATTGTTATAGTTACACTTGCTGTTTAGATCCGGTCTGGTAGCTTGTAGCGGAGGCTGTTGGTGGATCCGCTGTGCCAGAGAGGTCATGAAGCTTTACTCAGCATGGAGGCAGCAGCAGGAGTATTAAAATATAATATAACTAGACAATGCATTTCCTGAGGAAAATGCGAGTGGGAATGCTGAATAGCTTAATTGGTGAGCCCCTTGCCAAAGACATTCACCATAACCACTACACTATCTTTAGGACACACAGCTTCTTTCTCTATCTGCAAAGTATAGCGTATGCTGACTTCTTGGTCGCCCCTCCCCCCTCAATAGGTTTCCCCTCCCCCCCAGGTCAGTGAGGAGGAATATTGCACTGAGGTCAGGAAAGTGATTTATAGAAAGAAATAACATTACAAACGCTTTTAATTCACAGATCTAATACATGATTTAAGCCTCCAAACAAAGCTTAATAAATCCTCAAACGTACATGCAATTGATACAACGACTACACCGTTTGAAATACACGGCCCTTGTAAACGCATCGATATGAAATTTATGTAGATAAACTTAAAAATGTGGCCATGTCTGCGATTTAGAAAAGAGCGTCTTTGTGAGTTCTGCAGCAACATTTTTTAGATAATTTAACATGAGAGTCTATGAGACATAATTTCTGGCTGTTGCTCCAATAACTAAAACTAAAATACGTATCGCAGACTTGATCACATTGCCATAAACCAGACAAGCATAGCTACGTTTTGATATAAAAATTGTGTATGAAAAGTAGATCTTGTGGGCGTGAGACCAATTTGTTTCCCCTTTTTGTAAAGATATTTTTAATTACAAAGATCTAGAATGTTAAGGTCACATGACAGACTCTAAATCCCCTCCATAGGATTACATTATAACCTATCGCATTTTTGTGAAAAATTCGCAAAACGTAAATTGCGTTTTCACCAAAAAATTGTAAACGATAACGATCTGAAAAGTCATAGCCGGATAGCTAAATATTTTGTGACCGCTTTACAGTTTTTTCAGTGTCTGTAAGTGAAAGTATGAAGTAGCTGAAACTTTTGGCAGGGCATGTGAATTCAAAGGGGAAAAGGATGTTCTCATTGACTTCAATGTTAAAAAAACGGTCTTAAAAGCTAAAAATTTATAAAAGTGTAAAAAGTAGGAAAAAACTTGAACAAGTCCCATCATTTGCTGAAAGAGACGAACATTTTTACAGTTGAATGGTCTCAATAGCTGAAAGTATGCCGAAGTTACGCAGAACCAAAAAACGTAAGGAATAATAAGATTACTAAATTTACGGATATCAATACTGGAAATGTTTATTAAAGCATTCACACTAATTAAGATTAATACATTTACGGGTATCCATACTAGGAATGCTTATTAAAGCATTCCCACTAAGTATCACACAGGCACGATTTACAAGCAGTAGTGGTAATAGTAATACATAGCATAAAAACACTTGGGGAATACTTTACAGCATCAGTAGTGGTCATAATAGTCAATAGTGTACCAAAAAATTGGGACACAGGTGTCTTGACTGAGCTGTAATAGTAGTAGTAGACATTGACAATACAGTGTCAAATCACTCGGGCAGGAGGTGCCATGATGTACAGCAGTCTTAATAAGAGTATATAGGGTGTGAAATAACTGCTGACATAGGTGTCTTGACTGGGCAGCAGAAGCAGCAGTAGTAGTATTAACAGTAGTAGTTGATACAGAGTCATATCACATGGGCAGGAGGTGCCATGATGTACAGCAGTCTTAATAAGAGTATATAGGGTGTGAAATAACTGCTGACATAGGTGTCTTGACTGGGCAGCAGAAGCAGCAGTAGTAGTATTAACAGTAGTAGTTGATACAGAGTCATATCACATGGGCAGGAGGTGCCATGATGTACAGCAGTCTTAATAAGAGTATATAGGGTGTGAAATAACTGCTGACATAGGTGTCTTGACTGGGCAGCAGAAGCAGCAGTAGTAGTATTAACAGTAGTAGTTGATACAGAGTCATATCACATGGGCAGGAGGTGCCATGATGAACAGCAGTAGGAATAAGAGTATATAGAGTGTTAAACAACTGCTGACATAGGTGTATTGACTGGGCGGCAGCAGCAACAGCAGAAGCAGCAGTAGTAGTATTAACAGTAGTAGTTGATACAGAGTCATATCACATGGGCAGGAGGTGCCATGATGTACAGCAGTCTTAATAAGAGTATATAGGGTGTGAAATAACTGCTGACATAGGTGTCTTGACTGGGCAGCAGAAGCAGCAGTAGTAGTATTAACAGTAGTAGTTGATACAGAGTCATATCACATGGGCAGGAGGTGCCATGATGTACAGCAGTCTTAATAAGAGTATATAGGGTGTGAAATAACTGCTGACATAGGTGTCTTGACTGGGCAGCAGAAGCAGCAGTAGTAGTATTAACAGTAGTAGTTGATACAGAGTCATATCACATGGGCAGGAGGTGCCATGATGTACAGCAGTCTTAATAAGAGTATATAGGGTGTGAAATAACTGCTGACATAGGTGTCTTGACTGGGCAGCAGAAGCAGCAGTAGTAGTATTAACAGTAGTAGTTGATACAGAGTCATATCACATGGGCAGGAGGTGCCATGATGTACAGCAGTCTTAATAAGAGTATATAGGGTGTGAAATAACTGCTGACATAGGTGTCTTGACTGGGCAGCAGAAGCAGCAGTAGTAGTATTAACAGTAGTAGTTGATACAGAGTCATATCACATGGGCAGGAGGTGCCATGATGAACAGCAGTAGGAATAAGAGTATATAGAGTGTTAAACAACTGCTGACATAGGTGTATTGACTGGGCGGCAGCAGCAACAGCAGAAGCAGCAGTAGTAGTATTAACAGTAGTAGTTGATACAGAGTCATATCACATGGGCAGGAGGTGCCATGATGTACAGCAGTCTTAATAAGAGTATATAGGGTGTGAAATAACTGCTGACATAGGTGTCTTGACTGGGCAGCAGAAGCAGCAGTAGTAGTATTAACAGTAGTAGTTGATACAGAGTCATATCACATGGGCAGGAGGTGCCATGATGTACAGCAGTCTTAATAAGAGTATATAGGGTGTGAAATAACTGCTGACATAGGTGTCTTGACTGGGCAGCAGAAGCAGCAGTAGTAGTATTAACAGTAGTAGTTGATACAGAGTCATATCACATGGGCAGGAGGTGCCATGATGTACAGCAGTCTTAATAAGAGTATATAGGGTGTGAAATAACTGCTGACATAGGTGTCTTGACTGGGCAGCAGAAGCAGCAGTAGTAGTATTACCAGTAGTAGTTGATACAGAGTCATATCACATGGGCAGGAGGTGCCATGATGTACAGCAGTCTTAATAAGAGTATATAGGGTGTGAAATAACTGCTGACATAGGTGTCTTGACTGGGCAGCAGAAGCAGCAGTAGTAGTATTAACAGTAGTAGTTGATACAGAGTCATATCACATGGGCAGGAGGTGCCATGATGTACAGCAGTCTTAATAAGAGTATATAGGGTGTGAAATAACTGCTGACATAGGTGTCTTGACTGGGCAGCAGAAGCAGCAGTAGTAGTATTAACAGTAGTAGTTGATACAGAGTCATATCACATGGGCAGGAGGTGCCATGATGAACAGCAGTAGGAATAAGAGTATATAGAGTGTTAAACAACTGCTGACATAGGTGTATTGACTGGGCGGCAGCAGCAACAGCAGAAGCAGCAGTAGTAGTATTAACAGTAGTAGTTGATACAGAGTCATATCACATGGGCAGGAGGTGCCATGATGTACAGCAGTCTTAATAAGAGTATATAGGGTGTGAAATAACTGCTGACATAGGTGTCTTGACTGGGCAGCAGAAGCAGCAGTAGTAGTATTACCAGTAGTAGTTGATACAGAGTCATATCACATGGGCAGGAGGTGCCATGATGTACAGCAGTCTTAATAAGAGTATATAGGGTGTGAAATAACTGCTGACATAGGTGTCTTGACTGGGCAGCAGAAGCAGCAGTAGTAGTATTAACAGTAGTAGTTGATACAGAGTCATATCACATGGGCAGGAGGTGCCATGATGTACAGCAGTCTTAATAAGAGTATATAGGGTGTGAAATAACTGCTGACATAGGTGTCTTGACTGGGCAGCAGAAGCAGCAGTAGTAGTATTAACAGTAGTAGTTGATACAGAGTCATATCACATGGGCAGGAGGTGCCATGATGTACAGCAGTCTTAATAAGAGTATATAGGGTGTGAAATAACTGCTGACATAGGTGTCTTGACTGGGCAGCAGAAGCAGCAGTAGTAGTATTAACAGTAGTAGTTGATACAGAGTCATATCACATGGGCAGGAGGTGCCATGATGTACAGCAGTCTTAATAAGAGTATATAGGGTGTGAAATAACTGCTGACATAGGTGTCTTGACTGGGCAGCAGAAGCAGCAGTAGTAGTATTAACAGTAGTAGTTGATACAGAGTCATATCACATGGGCAGGAGGTGCCATGATGAACAGCAGTAGGAATAAGAGTATATAGAGTGTTAAACAACTGCTGACATAGGTGTATTGACTGGGCGGCAGCAGCAACAGCAGAAGCAGCAGTAGTAGTATTAACAGTAGTAGTTGATACAGAGTCATATCACATGGGCAGGAGGTGCCATGATGTACAGCAGTCTTAATAAGAGTATATAGGGTGTGAAATAACTGCTGACATAGGTGTCTTGACTGGGCAGCAGAAGCAGCAGTAGTAGTATTAACAGTAGTAGTTGATACAGAGTCATATCACATGGGCAGGAGGTGCCATGATGTACAGCAGTCTTAATAAGAGTATATAGGGTGTGAAATAACTGCTGACATAGGTGTCTTGACTGGGCAGCAGAAGCAGCAGTAGTAGTATTAACAGTAGTAGTTGATACAGAGTCATATCACATGGGCAGGAGGTGCCATGATGTACAGCAGTCTTAATAAGAGTATATAGGGTGTGAAATAACTGCTGACATAGGTGTCTTGACTGGGCAGCAGAAGCAGCAGTAGTAGTATTAACAGTAGTAGTTGATACAGAGTCATATCACATGGGCAGGAGGTGCCATGATGTACAGCAGTCTTAATAAGAGTATATAGGGTGTGAAATAACTGCTGACATAGGTGTCTTGACTGGGCAGCAGAAGCAGCAGTAGTAGTATTAACAGTAGTAGTTGATACAGAGTCATATCACATGGGCAGGAGGTGCCATGATGAACAGCAGTAGGAATAAGAGTATATAGAGTGTTAAACAACTGCTGACATAGGTGTATTGACTGGGCGGCAGCAGCAACAGCAGAAGCAGCAGTAGTAGTATTAACAGTAGTAGTTGATACAGAGTCATATCACATGGGCAGGAGGTGCCATGATGTACAGCAGTCTTAATAAGAGTATATAGGGTGTGAAATAACTGCTGACATAGGTGTCTTGACTGGGCAGCAGAAGCAGCAGTAGTAGTATTAACAGTAGTAGTTGATACAGAGTCATATCACATGGGCAGGAGGTGCCATGATGTACAGCAGTCTTAATAAGAGTATATAGGGTGTGAAATAACTGCTGACATAGGTGTCTTGACTGGGCAGCAGAAGCAGCAGTAGTAGTATTAACAGTAGTAGTTGATACAGAGTCATATCACATGGGCAGGAGGTGCCATGATGAACAGCAGTAGGAATAAGAGTATATAGAGTGTTAAACAACTGCTGACATAGGTGTATTGACTGGGCGGCAGCAGCAACAGCAGAAGCAGCAGTAGTAGTATTAACAGTAGTAGTTGATACAGAGTCATATCACATGGGCAGGAGGTGCCATGATGTACAGCAGTATTAATAAGAGTATATAGAGTGTGAAATAACTGCTGACATAGGTGTCTTGACTGGGCAGCAGAAGCAGCAGTAGTAGTATTAACAGTAGTAGTTGATACAGAGTCATATCACATGGGCAGGAGGTGCCATGATGTACAGCAGTCTTAATAAGAGTATATAGGGTGTGAAATAACTGCTGACATAGGTGTCTTGACTGGGCAGCAGAAGCAGCAGTAGTAGTATTAACAGTAGTAGTTGATACAGAGTCATATCACATGGGCAGGAGGTGCCATGATGTACAGCAGTCTTAATAAGAGTATATAGGGTGTGAAATAACTGCTGACATAGGTGTCTTGACTGGGCAGCAGAAGCAGCAGTAGTAGTATTAACAGTAGTAGTTGATACAGAGTCATATCACATGGGCAGGAGGTGCCATGATGTACAGCAGTCTTAATAAGAGTATATAGGGTGTGAAATAACTGCTGACATAGGTGTCTTGACTGGGCAGCAGAAGCAGCAGTAGTAGTATTAACAGTAGTAGTTGATACAGAGTCATATCACATGGGCAGGAGGTGCCATGATGAACAGCAGTAGGAATAAGAGTATATAGAGTGTGAAATAACTGCTGACATAGGTGTATTGACTGGGCGGCAGCAGCAGCAGAAGCAGCAGTAGTAGTATTAACAGTAGTACTTGATACAGAGTCATATCACATGGGCAGGAGGTGCCATGATGAACAGCAGTAGGAATAAGAGTATATAGAGTGTTAAACAACTGCTGACATAGGTGTATTGACTGGGCGGCAGCAGCAGCTGAAGCAGCAGTAGTAGTATTAACAGTAGTAGTTGATACAGAGTCATATCACATGGGCAGGAGTTGCCATGATGTACAGCAGTCTTAATAAGAGTATATAGGGTGTGAAATAACTGCTGACATAATTGTCTTGACTGATCCAAAGGAGTCATGGGAGAAAATCATGTGGTCAGATGAGACTATAATATAATTTTTTGATCATAATTTCACTAACCGTGTTCGGAGGAAGAATAATGATGAGTACCATGCCAAGAACGCCATCCCTAATGTGAAGCATGGGGGTGGTAGCATCATGCTTTGGTGGTGTTTTTCTGCACATGGGACAGGGTGACTGCACTGTATTAAGGAGAGGATGACCGGGGCCATGTATTGCAAGATTTTGGGCAACAACCTCCTTCCCTGAGTTAGAGCTTTGAAGATGGGTCGAGGCTGGGTCTTCCAACATGAGAATGACCCAAAGCACACAGCCAGGATAACCAAGGATTGGCTCTGTAAGGAGCATATCAAGGTTCTGGCGTGGCCTAGCCAGTCTCCAGACCTAAACCCAATAGAGAATCTTTGGAGGGAGCTCAAACTCCGTGTTTCTCAGCGATAGCCCAGAAACATGACTGATGTAGAGAAGATCTGTGTGGAGGAGTGGGCCAAAATCCCTCCTCCAGTGTGTGCAAAGCTGGTGTAAAACTACAAGAAATGTTTGACCGCTGTAATTGCAAAGAAAGCCTACTGTACCAAATATTAACATTGATTTTCTCTGATGTTGAAATAGTTATATTCAGCACTGTAAATACATCAGGTCCGGGGCTTCATCAGGGAATGCATGGCAAGGGACCCTTCAGCGCCCTGAACCGACGACGGGTGCCAGAAAGTCACCGCCGATCCAGGACTCATTCATCTTTATGAATGTGAGTCTGTCCACGGAGTCTGTGGACAGACGGGTCCTCTTGTCCGTGACCACCCCACCTGCCGCGCTGAATGTCCGCTCAGATAGTACGCTGGAGGGGGGGCAAGACAATAACTCCAGCGCATACTGAGCGAGCTCGCGGCAGGTGTCCAATCTGGCAACCCAGTACTCCATGGGGTCGTCGGTGCTCATACTGTCAGAAGCACCGACGGACGCCATGTAGTCTGCCACCATGTGGGCCAGCCGCTGGTGGTGACTGCTGCTGCTGCTGCTGGTGGTGGTACTGGGTCGCTCGGTTTGGAAGAACATCCTCATCTCTTCCATTAGGTCCCCTGCTCGGCTGCAGCTGGGTGCAGCCACCTGCTGGGTGAGATGAGGGGGGACAACTGGAGGCCGGGGAGTTGCCTGCTCCAACCGTCTGACAATGGCTGCCTGCAGTTCCTCCATCCGGTGCTGCCTCCGGCTGGCTGGGATGAACTGCTCCAGTTTCCCCTTGCACCTGGGATCCAAAAGGGTGGCCATCCAGAAATCATCCCTCGTCTTGATGGTCTTAACCCGGGGGTCCCTCCTGAGGCATCTCAGCATGTGGGCAGCCATGGGGAAGAGCACAGCCCGCTGTGACTCCTCAATGCTGGCCAGGTGAATGAGGTGCGACTCTTCTTCCCTGAGGCGCTGCTGGTCAAACTCAGACATGCCCAACCCCCGGACTATCGGTGCCCCCAACACCGGCTCTCCCTCCTGACCAGGCCCTGACTCCGGGACGACACCAGCAACCACCTCCTCCTCCTCTTCATCATCATCCTCCTCCTCCTCCTCCTCGTCCTGGCCCTGGTCTCGGTGGAGCATTGCTGACTCCTCCTGCTCCACCAAGGCACTCTCCCCAGCCTCGAGCAGGCGATCTAGTGTCCTCTCCAGCATGAACAGTATTGGCAGCACGCTATTGAGGCCAATTTGCTCACTGCTGACCATCTTGGTCGCCTGCTCGAAGGAGGACAACACTTGGCAGACCTGGTTTATCTGCCCCCACTCCGCACAGGCGATGAAAGGGAGTTGTGGTGAAGCCCTCTCAGTGCCTAGTTCCATCAGGTACTCCCTCACCGCCCTTTGCTGCTCCCACAACCTCTTCAGCATGTGGAGGGTGGAGTTCCACCGCGTCACACTGTCCACAATCAGCCTGTGAAGGGGCAGATTGTACTTCCGCTGCAATTTGGACAGGGACGCGGTAGCGGTTGGGGAGCGCCTGAAGTGGCTGGCAATCCTACGCGCCTTTGCCACAATGTCACTCAACCCTGGATAAGTGCGCAGGAACTTCTGCACCACCAGGTTGAGGACATGTGCCAGACAGGGCACGTGGGTCAGACTGCCAGCATGGAGGGCGGCGAGTAGGTTGCTGCCGTTATCGCAGACAACCATACCTGGCTGGAGCCTTCGGGGTGTCAGCCACTTCTGGACCTGAGCCTGAAGTGCTTTCAGCACTTCTTCTCCAGTGTGTCTCCGGTCCCCTAAACTAACAAGCTGGAGCACGGCCTGACAGCGCACGTGCCCCACACTTGAGTAGCTACGGGGGCGCTTGCTGGGAGGCTCAGCAGCTGCGGAGACAGTGGCTTGAGGGAGACCAGCAGTTCTCCCCTGGACACCCCGGGGCGGCACCACAAGATCGGTTGCCGCCGATCCCTCACCGACGCCTCGGAGGGAAACCCAATGGGCCGTGAAGCTGATGTAGCGTCCCTGCCCATGCCTGCTGGTCCAGCCATCCATTGTCAGATGAACCCTGTCGCTGACAGCGTGATCCAGCGACAGGGTTACATTCTGCACAATGTGCTGGTGTAGGGCAGGGACACCAGTCCTGGCAAAGAAATGGCGGCTGGGGACACGCCATTGGGGTTGGGCCTGCTCCAACATCTGCCTGAAGGGGTTGCTGTCAACTATGTTGAAGGGCAGCAGATGTTGGGCAATAACCCTTGCCAGGAGCCCATTGAGGGAACGCACACGTCGGTCTCCAGGGGGGAAGGGAGTGGTGCGGTCAAAGGCGTCTGAAATCGACGCCTGGCGCCGGACGGCAGTGCGGGACACAGACGTGGAGGGTGCTGTGGAAGTAGAGGTCTGGCTGCCGGTACCAGTACCTCTACTAGAGGGAGCGGGGGGGCATGACCTGCTGGAAAGAGATGAAGATGTGGCAGGGGCTGCTGTACCCTGCTCACTTGTGGTGGTGGCGCTGCTACCACCACCACGCTTCATCTCGTCATACAACGCCCAGTGGTTTATCCTCAGGTGCTGGTTCAGGGCTGTGGTACCCACCCGAGCCAAACACTTCCCTCTCTTCACCCTCACTTTACAAATCCGGCAGATGGCCACGGTAGGGTTGTCTGCCACCAGGGTAAAGTAATTCCAGACAGGTGACTTCAGCACCGCCCTCCTGTCAGATGGGGTGACGGTTACTTGCACCTGCTGGGACTCGGTGCGCACAGGTGGAGCTGCCTGCTGCTGCTGCTGCTGCTGCTGCTGCTGCTGCTGCTCCTCCTCCTGACACCTCCTGCTGCCATCACCAGTGGAGACCCTGACGATGGTCTCCCTGGTGGTGACCTGGCGCACCGTTTCACCAGGGTGCCTACCTTCCCCGTCGTCACTGACGTAGTGAGCCGACGCGTCAGATGGCAACCATGATGGGTCACCCTCTTCGCCCCCAGAGATGTCAGACCAAGGGCTGAAATGTGTTGGTCTGAGGGAACCACCTGACATGGAGCCTCTAGCCTGGCTCCGCTGTCCCCTCACCCACGCCTGGGTCTGACTAGGTGCTGCTGTTTCCTGCACCAAAACAGCAGCACCAGTTTGAAGGGATGTCTCTGGGATACTGCCAGCAGGTATCCCATCCTCCTCATCCATCCCTTCAAAAAGGTCCTGACCATCAGGACAGAGCTGGAGGTCTGCCTGATGCATGGCCTCCCCCAAGAGATCCCTATCACTGTCGCTGTCGAACAGTAAGATGCTGGACTCTTGGGGGCTGGGGGGGGGTAGTACAGG
Organism: Rana temporaria; assembly: GCF_905171775.1. Lineage (NCBI taxonomy): Eukaryota > Metazoa > Chordata > Amphibia > Anura > Ranidae > Rana > Rana temporaria. Next base: position 229,892,088 of record NC_053493.1, read on the forward strand.
CACCGGTGTAATGGTGGTACTACTGTGAGTCGGGACCGACGACTCAGTGGCACTGCTGTGCCCCATGTAGTCCACCACTACTTGAGCCTGAGATGGCAATATCGGGCGGCTGCCCGATGGGAAGAACTCCCGGATCAGGCGTACTCCCCTTGCACCCGATCCTCTACCACTAGTAGGGGCACGAGAGGTACCCCGTGCTGGCAGCGATCCAGCACTGGGAGTAACTCCCCTACCCCTGCTGCCACGGCCACGGATGCCGCTCATAATTGCTGATATGTGTGTGGGGGGGTTAAACTTTATTGGGGGGGGAAAATGTGAACAAAATGTGTTTTTGTGTATTTTTTACAAGACAGGCACGCAGACAAAGACGTACACAGACAGCTACTAAACTATAAGAAAAGTAGTACACCAGACAAGGACTACAAAATTAAAGAAAAAAAAAAAGCACTAAACAAACACTAACTTTTTTTTTTTTTTTTTTTTTTAAACACAAAACACAGACACTAAACACACACTAAGCTAAGCTAGATGAAATAAATGTACACTAACAGTGTGTACACTTACTAAACAAAATTTAACTAAACTGAACACAAAACTTAGCTTTTATAAAAGCTCTTTAGGGAAAACTAAACAAAATGTGAACTGAGATGCCTATCAAATATCACTGAACAGCGAACCTGCAAGATCTAACAGTAACACAAGATGAACAAAACTTAGCTTTTAGAAAAGCTCTTTTATAAAGCTCAGCAAAATGTGTTCTGAAATCTCTTGCAAATATAACTGAACAGCGAGGATTGCAGGATCAAACAGTAACACAAATGAAAAAAACAGCACAAAACAGCACAAAACGTAGCTTTGAAAAAAGCTCTTGGGTCTATTGCTTTGAAAAAAGCAGTTGATATACTGGAAAAGATCCACTGGAATCACTAAATAGCAATGCTGGTGATGATCTAAATCAATCAAGAACAAAGACACAGGAAACCAGGAACACAGAAACAGCCTCCACACTCTATAGCCAGCTTCTGAATCTGCAATGAAATGGTGCTGGGAGTGAGCTTATATAATGTCCATGCAGGCAGGTTCCTATTGGTTGCTAACCTGTGACGAGTGTGGAAGGAGAACTCTGATTGGCTCTGATGCAAAAGGGCGGAGCAAATAATCGCGCAATATTCCTATTGCCGAATATTCGCATTGCGAATATTCGGCAATATAAAATGATCGCTTCAGCTACTCGGCCCAATGGCTCTAATCATACCAGCAATGCTTTCAGACGTCTATGGAGATCACTAGGATGTGATCTGTTTTACAAATGAAACTGTAAAAATCGCTCTGATGCGGAAGATCGGGGCGAGGAAAGTAATCGCGCGATATTGCGTTTGCCGAATAATCGCATTGCGATCTTTCTGGAAAATTCAATGAACGCTTCAGCTACTCGGCCCAGGGTCTCTAATGATACCAGCAATGCTTTTAGACGTCGATGGAGATATCTAGGATGTGATCTGGTTCAAAAAAAAATTGTAAAAAATCGAATATTCGGAATTGCGAATATTCACCGCGAATTTCGAAATATAGCGCGATTTCTCGAATATGCTATATTCGAGTCGAATATTCGCAATGCGAATATTCGTGAGCAACACTAGTATCCAGATGGTGTCAACCAGAGGGAAAAAAATTGGCCCAATATTCCTCAGCTGAAGGTTGATCCAGTGCTAATATCCCAACCATATGAGTGGCTAGGACATCGATAGGAATCCACAAGACATCTTGATTCTGGTGAATAAGACCCTTTCAAGGGGAGACTTAAAAAGCTTTCATCCACAAAACAAGGGAGGCAATATGGGGAGCGGTGTACCTAGCCCAAGTACACCGGGCCAGGTACACCGCTCCCCATATTGCCCCCCTTTTTATTGAACTGTGATCACTTTTATCCTGTATGTCGGTTTTTATTAATTAAAACCTACCCTTTTGACCTGCACCAATGGAGCCCCTATTTTTTCTTTCTTGATTTCAGTTACTGGGTGAAAAATTTCCCTTGAATTCTTTCAGATACTATTTGCTGTTCGTATTTATTAAGTCTAACGCAGTCAGTCCCTTTGCTCTATATTGCAGCATCTCTATAATGCGTGCTTAAATTAACACTTCAGCTGATCCTACTTTTAAATACCCCCCTTGTTTTCTTGCCTTATTATGTTTGGGGATCCAAGCACTCCATTACATTTTTGGTTTTGCAGGGTTTGAGTTATTTTTTTAGTGTTGTGTCACAGCTCTCTTTAGAACAACTCTTTCAGATATATGTCTATCTACTATAATGGCTCCCCTGACAATTGGATCTTGGGATATCGGAGACCTTAATGCCATGATTAAACAGTCTCTAGTGTTAACATATCCTAAAACGTTTTGCCCACATTTTCTGAATTCTCTAGAAAACCCATGTCATGGGCAGTAGGATCCTGAGTTTTAAAAAGCCATGGATGGGCAATTATTACTATGCTACCTACTCCTCCTATGCTAGAGAAGTTAGTATTCTCATCCATAGGTTTTAGGCTTCATTTCCACTGACGTTTTTACAGCCACTTTTCTGAGCGTTTTTTTACAGCTTAAAAACGCCTGTCCATGTTATTCTATGGCATCATGCCCACATAGGCGTTTTTGAGCTGCAAATGGCATAGGCGTTTTTGAGCTGTAAAAAAAAAACGCAGGACCAGGGCGTTCTGAAGCTCCAGAGTAGAGCTGTAAAAACGCCAGACGTTAAAAAATGCTAAACGCTCTACTCTGGAGCTTCAGAACGCCCTGGTCCTGCGTTTTTTTTTTTACAGCTCAAAAACGCCTATGCCATTTGCAGCTCAAAAACGCCTATGTGGGCATGATGCCGTAGAATAACATGGACAGGCATTTTTAAGCTGTAAAAAAACGCTCAGAAAAGTGGCTGTAAAAACGTCAGTGGAAATGAAGCCTTAAACTTTTAATCTTGGATTTCAAACTGGACATGGAGGGAAAATATGTTCTCTTGCTTGCCATACATACCCAATGTGCACCCTCTGACAGGGTATGGAGACCACCTTAATTTTGGATTAAGCCTTTGCTTGCAAAACATTTTTTCCCCTAATCCAAGATTCTGCTGCATTGGTTGTTGTTTGGGACACCTTTAAGGCTTAGGTTAGGGGCCAATATAAAGATGGATGTTCTAGGGTTCATCAGGATTATAGGGGGGCTCTAGAAGGTGCTAAGGCCAGGGCACATACCCTTGAATCAGGGTTCATTAGCACATATAACCCAGTAAGTTACCAAGACATGCAGATGACATACAGGGAAGTTGTGCTTATTTATGTTGAGCTCTCTAGGAAACAGCAACTCTATCAGACACAGCATATTCTTAGGCAAGGAGAGAAGACAGACAGCCTCTTAGCCTGGCTTTTGAAGGAACAGACTGTTAATGTCACCATAACTGGCATAAGAGATCACAGGGGGACAATATTGCCAGAACTTGTTTCTATTAATGCTAAGTTTGCCTTATTCTACAAGTGATATACTCTACTCTGTTCTGCTCTTATTTAGATGGTGTTGATTTCCCCTCTTTAACTCCTCACTTGCAACTTCAGCTAGATGCATTCATTACTCTGCAGAAGGTCCAGCAAGCAATTTACTCCATACAGGCAGGGAAAATAACAGGTATAGATGGCCTTCCTTCAGAGTTTTTAAAACCCACATAGAAGTAGTACCTCCTAGACTCCATGAGATGCCTCATACTGCATTGACTGAGAACTTCCAGCTACTATGTCTCAAGTGATCATTTATGTTGTGCCCAAGCAAGTTAGAGATCCAGAGCTATGCTCCTCTTATTGACCCATTTCACTGTTGAATGTAGATGTCAAAATCCTTACTAAAATACTAGCTGCTCATCTAAACTGTCTGACCTCATGCCTGGCAAGGGTGCTGATACTAACGTCTGGAAGCTGTTCACTATTATAGCTTACTCTGTGACCTTGCACACATCTGGTGTTATAGCCTACCCGGATGCAGAAAAAGCTTTTGACTCAGTTGAGTGTGAGTACTTGTGGATGGTTCTCTGGAGGTTTGGATTTTGCCCACAATTTATCTATGGATAAAAATCTTAGATTCATATCCCACTGCCCATTCTTGCTGGATTTATTTGTCCTGGCTATAAAGACTATCCTCTGATCTTCTGCAATGATTTTGGGGGTGTCGCAGTATTTCCCAGTCAAGGAGAAGATTTGTGGGATGCCTCAGTCTTGTTGATGTCAGCTCTGGAAGTTATTGACACATTTGGTAGCTATTCAGCATTAAGATCTATGGGGACAAATCAGTGTTGTTAATTTTTGACCCCTCGGCTCCCCAGCCTATCATTGATGTCCTTCTTAGATAGGTCTCCCAATTTAAATATTTAGGTGTTAATTTCCCTTTGTATATCCCTTTGTTGGGGAATTCCCTGTCTTTTCCTTTTTGGATTCATGGTATCAAGGAAGGATATTATGCCTGGTGGGTGCTTGCTTACTAGAGAGATAGATATGTACAGCTGAAAAGTTTACACTGGGTATTTTTTTTCCCCTAGAAATGTAAGAATTTTTTAGAACTGTTGATGCACCATGTCTTAAATGCCGCACTGAGACTTGGGGGTATGTGATACAGTTGACACAACATTTCACAAAAAAACTATTCCTCTTGTATATAGTTTACAATGCTGGGAAGACTATTCTCCCCGAGGCCTCGTACACACGACCGAACATGAACATCCGCGGACCAGTTTCAGCAGACATGTTCGGTCGTGTGTACGGCCGACCGGACAATTTTCCGGCGGATTGGACAGGTTTCCAGCGGACGAATGTTTCTTAGCATGCTAAGAAACATGTCCGCTGGAAGCCTGTCTGTCGGACATGTTCGGTCGTCTGTACGACTTACCGGACATGTCCGCTCAGCTGAAAGCCCTCGCATGCGTCGAAGTGATTCGACACATGCGTGGAAGCATTGACCTTCCAGGGTCGCGCACGTCGCCGCGTCATCGTCGCAGCGACGGCACGGCCACGTCACCGCGTATCCTGTCCGCGCAGATTTCGGTTTGATGGTGTGTACAACCATCAGACTGAAATCTCCGAGCGGACATGTCCGATGAAAACGGTCCGCGGACCGTTTTCATCGGACATGTCCCCTCGTGTGACCAAGGCCTGAGTGGAAACTATCTGACCTACCTCCTCTACAGCACTGGGAAACTATGGTTAACGAATTTTTGCTATTTTACATACCTATTTGTGACACAATTGTGTTGGCATGGGTATAGGCAAGAGATCTGATGATATAAAGTGTAATATGTTATTATATATACAGTGCTGGGAAAAGTATTTGCCCCCTTCCTGATTTTTTAGCATATTTCTCACACATGATTCAGATCATCAAACAAATTTTAATATTACACAAAGACAACCAGAGTATATCCAAGATAAGCAGTTTTTAAATTATTACTTCCTTTATTAAGGGGGAAAATCTGTTCAAACCAGCCTGGCCCTATGTGAAAAAGTAATTGCCCCCTCCCACACTGAATCATGAATGAACTGTGATTAACCACAGTTTTTTGGAAAGCTGAGTTAAATTTCACTTGCCACACCCAGGCCTGATTTCTGCCAGACTGTAAGAGAGGTCCGGCCAACAGACGCGCACCTGCGTACAAGCATGTATGGGCGCCAAGTAACCTTATTTAAATTGAACACTGATACATAAACATTGATGAGTGGTCTTTCAGCTAGTGTCTGTTTACCCGAACTGTTCCAAGTTTCCTGTGTCTTGACCTGGCTTCACCTGAACCTACTCTTTGACCTCCGCCTGCCTTCCTGATCCCGGCTTGTGTCTGACTCCGCTTCTGCCTAATGTTCCTGCACCCACAGTGAATACAGACTTGCACAATGCTAATGCGATGTCCTGCCTGCAGTCCTCCATAGCGACCTTTCCTACATCAGGGCAGTCTGTACTTGACACCATGATGAAGGATATGCTTTTATCACTGGAGTCCTCCCTCATGACTAATCTGTCCTCCCTGATTCACAAGTTTACCACTGATATGAGGCATATGGGGGACAGAGTGCAGTACATGAAAGACAAAATGGAGGAATGCACAGATACAGTGAATGATCTAGTAGATGCATGCATGGCCTAAAAAGATGACAATGAATGGATAAAATCAAAGTTAGTGGACCTCAAGGACCGCTCTCGCCTCAACAACATTAAGATTTGCGTCATACCGAAGACGGTCCCTCCTACAGACCTACACAATTATGCTTGCACCCTGTTCTCTACCCTGCTGCCTGAGTTAACCCCTATTGAGCTCACTATAGACTGCATACACAGGTTTCCTAAACCACTCCACTTAGAAAAAGCGGTCCCTAGAGACGTACTCCTGCGGATACACTTCTACCAAGCCAAAGAGTAAATCCTTTCCAGAGCATGGGCACTCACTGCTTTCCCTGCACCATATGCAGATATTCAATTGTTTGCTGATTTCTCACAGTATACACTGCAGATGAGAAGACAACTGAAATCGATAACACAAGCTCTCATCAACCACAAGATAACCTTCAAATGGCGCCACCCAGCCACCATTTTGGTCACATAACGGAATCCCCCACATCATTTCCACACTTGAGGGGGGGTGAAGCTTTTGCACTCTTGGGGCATTATCCCGGAACTCCCATGTAATGAATCTGCCACTCCAGGAAGAACCAACCCTTCTCCTCAAGGAATCCACCGAGGGCACCATAAATCAAAAATAAAATGAACATACTTGCCCGTTCACTCGCTGAGCTACTACACAAAGTCCGGTCCGGCCTACCGCTCACTTCAACACAGAATCCGAGCTTTCCCCCGAGTTTAGACAGCACTCAGCTAAGGTTGCGTATTGCTGACTTGTTTGTCTATTTGTTATATTTCACCTTTTGTTTTCTTTTTGTTTTTCTTTGTTTTCTTCTTGTTTACTTGTTTGCTGCTCATTCAGCGTTAGAACTGCACATGCCTTTCAACGTACTTCAGCAACCTTGACATCCTCACACCTGCGCTGCCTCACTCGTTCCCAAGAGGAAAATCCCACCTAGGGATGCCAGCTTCTCCCTGAGGACCTTCTGCACAACCTCTTCCAACCGTAAGTCACAGCATCACATCCAAAACACCAACGCTCACCAACATGTTCTTTACTATACTATCCTTAAATGCGAAAGGCTTGAACCACCCAGCCAAACGCTCACCCTTGTGGAAAACAGCCTTATCGCTTAAAAGCGATGTACTTTGCGTGCAAGAGACGCACTTTGTCCAGGACTCATCCCCTCCATGTCAACATAATGTTTCCCCATATATTCAAATTGTGCTATACGCAGAAACAAAGAGGAGTGTTGATTGCCATACGAAACACTGTCTCATTCCAGCTTCAGAAATGCGTCACTGATCCCGAAGGCCGCTATATTATTTTGCTATGTATGATGAACAACACTCAGTATACTTTAGTAACCTTATATGCACCTAACCACTGCCAAATGTCTTTCTTCAAAAGCATATTAAAGACAGCAAAGAGCCTCCAGCAGGGATACCTGCTGCTCTGTAGAGACTTCAACCTTGTCTCAGATTACAACATGGACTCAACAGCAGGTACTAAGAGACACATATCACCACTGAACAAATTAATTTTTTCCAATGATCTGTTTGATGTCTGGAGATGTTTTCACACGAATGAGCATGACTATACATATCTATCACCACGCTACAACACCTACTCACGCATAGATTTATTTATTTATGATAAATGCTTGCTTCAAAATGTATCGGCCATGGTGATCCACACTACCAACGTGACGTTTAAATATAAATTAGTGCTACATGCACAAAACACTGGTGAAATCTGAAAAAAAACAATGAATAGTGCAAAGTCCATATGAGTGGAGAAATCGCAGAGAAAATCAAAAAGAAGGCAGAAAGTTCTCCAAATGGGTGAAAAGTATCCTGGCAGTATCCCGTGAATCTGTAAGACAGACGATAGTATCCTCCACCAGTATAACCTATCTGCTTACCAGATGATTGAAATAATTAAGCATGTAGTCAAGTAAAACCACCGAAACAGTTTCCAGGATCTCCAGGGTACGCTTTTCACTTTCATAGATCAGACCACTCAATCTCCATAGTGTAACCCAAAAGAGAGAAGGCTGACATAGTGTTTTACCATAAAAAAGGTTTTTAATATTAAAAAGTATTGCACTTACATTTAAGCAATAAAAATCGTGCGTGTCGTGTGTTAGCCGGCCGGCTGTACTGTCCGCTCGTCCTTCCGGATAGACAGCGCAAATTGTGGTGACGTCAGCACGCCGCTCTTCCCAACGCCGTTTCGTCCAATGACTTCTTCCAGGGGTACGAGCGGCGTGCTGACTCACCACTCATTTAAAGCAAAGAACAACGCCCAGGACCGCCCAGCTCTGAGCTTCGGTGATCGCGGGCGCAAGTCGCCATATTTGAATTGGGATCCTTGCCCTTATTACACGGCAATAGGAAAAAACTCAAAGGCAGACATTGAAGAACCAAAAGGCATATTAACGCCATATAATTCATATAGTTTAAACAACTGAATGCTCAAACCAGCTAAGTTAAAAAACTATTTAAAAAAGGGGTTAGATTATGTATAAGGTGTAACGCTCTACATAATATCCAGCCCTAAAAAATCAAGAGGAAGTATGTGATTCAGAAATAAATATTACATCAATTAATTAAAAAGAAAGAACACAAAAAGTAAATAAAAAATTTAAAAAGTGTGTAAAAAGGCCATCAGTATATTTGCGATCGCAAAATATACAACATTAACTAAATGAATAGCAGTTAGAATACTGCCATCTTGTGGCCACAACAATGGATTGAACATTAAACCTTTTTACAAAGTGATAGAAAAAACCTGGGAGGTCAAAAAAAATTGGAGCCTCTCATTGAGGAGGATCCAGAATGTTCAGACATCAATAATTAAATTATCAGTCCCTGTGCAACGGTACAATTTAAAATGGATTAAATAAATATCCATATCTAAATTGATAATTTGGAGAGAAAAAAATCAAATAAAAGAGACCATAAATATAATTTTAGAATATAGAAGGCCCAGATATACCAAAACTCAGAGCTGGTTTACAAAGGATAATACTACAAATATCAGAATCAACCATTATCTATAAAAGCATTAACATCAGTCTCTATGTTTAACCCAAATGGGACATATGTACGTATTTTGTATATCCAGGCCATTTCGAGCCTGGATAGTTCTCTCACCAATGAGTTGCCTCTCCAATGGGGGTCGAACTTATCGATCCCGATAAAAAGAGTGCCTTCAGGGTTGCAATTATGGTATTGTTCATAATGGCTGGATACAGAATGCTGTTGGAACCCAGACCTAATATTGGTGATATGCTCACCCAATCTAACATTCATTGGTCTTTTGGTCCTGCCAATGTATTGCAACCCACAAGGGCACTCTAAAAGGTAAACAACACCCGTGGTGCTGCACGTAATGAAAGGTTCTATCTTGTGTTCCTTCAAAGTGCTGGTTGAAACAAAAGACAGGGTTTTCTTAGATTTAATCTTGTTCACCTTACAGACTGTACAGTTTCTACACTGATGAAAGCCCTTAATGTCCCGTTGGAAAAAAGACACCTTTTTGGTAGGGGGGTCCACAACATTGGGGGCAATCTTGTCTCGCAATGAGGGTACACCTCTAAAAATCACATGAGGATTTGCTGGTAAAAAGGTATTGATGATCTTATCATTGGATAACAAATGCCAATGTTTTTTTAACAGTTTTTTAATGGCATAGTGCTGGCTGGAATAGGTAGTGATAAATGGTACCAGAGGTCTATCCCCACTCGGCTTGGCAGCAGATGTCAACAGTGTGTTCCTATCAATAGCAGCAACTTCATTATAGGTGTTATCTAAAGTTAAAGGGTCATAACCCTTCTCCAATAATCTGCCCTTAAGTATACCAGCTTGGGTCTCATAATCCCTCAGGGTGGAACAGTTACGCCTCATCCTGATGAATTGGCTTTTAGGCACAGAGTGTAGCCAATTCTCGTGGTGACAACTTCCTATTGGAATAAAAGCATTCCTATCTGTTTTTTTGAAGAAAGTTTTAGTCAAAAAGGAGTCATTTTCTCTCATGATGGTAAGGTCAAGGTAATCAATGGACTTTTGACTAGCTTCAAAGGTCAGACGTATACCTCTCTCGTTGTTATTGAGAGAGGCTATAAACGAATCAAGTTGTATCTTGTCGCCAGTCCATAGGAGAAGGACGTCATCTATATACCTAGCCCACAACTTAATGTGGGGATGGGGATCAAGGTAGATGACGTCCTCCTCCCATTTGGCCATGAACAGATTGGCCAGGCTGGGTGCGTATTTAGCACCCATGGCAACTCCACGAATCTGTTTATAGTAATTATGATCGAACCAGAAATAATTATGGTCCGCGGCATACTCCAATAGTTCCATAATATAATTCTTTTGTAAGGGTAATAAATCTGAAGAGAGATCCAAGAAATATTTCACAGCTTCCAAACCCAAGTGATGAGGAATGATGGTATACAAAGATTGAACGTCAGCTGTTACCATCCATATATCGTTTTTAACCTTTAATTGGGAAAGCAGATTAATAACCTGCTTGGAGTCCTTAAGATGTGATGGCATTTTCTGAACCAAAGGTTGGAGATAATAGTCAATGTACTTGCCCACCCTGGATGTGATCGAATCTATGCCGCTGATAATTGGGCGTCCAGGGGGGCAAGTAAGACTCTTATGTATTTTTGGCAAGCTGTACAAGATCGGAACCCTGGGAGCTTTAGGGATCAGAAACAATTGTTCTTTTTCACTGAGAATACCCAGTTTGGATCCCTTCTGGACAAGTAGGTCAAGTGTGTCTCTGTATTGGATAATCGGATTACCTGGTAGAAGGACATATGTATCACTATCATTGATTATAGTTTTTATTCCATCAATGTAGGCTGTCCGATCCATGACCACTATTCCACCTCCTTTGTCCGCTGGACGTATAACCAGTTCTTTATTAGTACATAAGGTATCAAGACCTTTTTCTAAATCGCGGTCCATCTTGTGGCCCAAGACTTTAATTTTCTCCAAGTCTCTGAGCACTACATCCCTAAAGACACGCAATGAAGGAGCCAAAGTACCAGGGGGGGTTCCAAGTCGAGGCATTAGAAAGTCCCGAATGTAAAATTGTAGCTTGACTAACAGATTCGTTTATAGCCTCTCTCAATAACAACGAGAGAGGTATACGTCTGACCTTTGAAGCTAGTCAAAAGTCCATTGATTACCTTGACCTTACCATCATGAGAGAAAATGACTCCTTTTTGACTAAAACTTTCTTCAAAAAAACAGATAGGAATGCTTTTATTCCAATAGGAAGTTGTCACCACGAGAATTGGCTACACTCTGTGCCTAAAAGCCAATTCATCAGGATGAGGCGTAACTGTTCCACCCTGAGGGATTATGAGACCCAAGCTGGTATACTTAAGGGCAGATTATTGGAGAAGGGTTATGACCCTTTAACTTTAGATAACACCTATAATGAAGTTGCTGCTATTGATAGGAACACACTGTTGACATCTGCTGCCAAGCCGAGTGGGGATAGACCTCTGGTACCATTTATCACTACCTATTCCAGCCAGCACTATGCCATTAAAAAACTGTTAAAAAAACATTGGCATTTGTTATCCAATGATAAGATCATCAATACCTTTTTACCAGCAAATCCTCATGTGATTTTTAGAGGTGTACCCTCATTGCGAGACAAGATTGCCCCCAATGTTGTGGACCCCCCTACCAAAAAGGTGTCTTTTTTCCAACGGGACATTAAGGGCTTTCATCAGTGTAGAAACTGTACAGTCTGTAAGGTGAACAAGATTAAATCTAAGAAAACCCTGTCTTTTGTTTCAACCAGCACTTTGAAGGAACACAAGATAGAACCTTTCATTACGTGCAGCACCACGGGTGTTGTTTACCTTTTAGAGTGCCCTTGTGGGTTGCAATACATTGGCAGGACCAAAAGACCAATGAATGTTAGATTGGGTGAGCATATCACCAATATTAGGTCTGGGTTCCAACAGCATTCTGTATCCAGCCATTATGAACAATACCATAATTGCAACCCTGAAGGCACTCTTTCTATCGGGATCGATAAGTTCGACCCCCATTGGAGAGGCAACTCATTGGTGAGAGAACTATCCAGGCTCGAAATGGCCTGGATATACAAAATACGTACATATGTCCCATTTGGGTTAAACATAGAGACTGATGTTAATGCTTTTATAGATAATGGTTGATTCTGATATTTGTAGTATTATCCTTTGTAAACCAGCTCTGAGTTTTGGTATATCTGGGCCTTCTATATTCTAAAATTATATTTATGGTCTCTTTTATTTGATTTTTTTCTCTCCAAATTATCAATTTAGATATGGATATTTATTTAATCCATTTTAAATTGTACCGTTGCACAGGGACTGATAATTTAATTATTGATGTCTGAACATTCTGGATCCTCCTCAATGAGAGGCTCCAATTTTTTTTGACCTCCCAGGTTTTTTCTATCACTTTGTAAAAAGGTTTAATGTTCAATCCATTGTTGTGGCCACAAGATGGCAGTATTCTAACTGCTATTCATTTAGTTAATGTTGTATATTTTGCGATCGCAAATATACTGATGGCCTTTTTACACACTTTTTAAATTTTTTATTTACTTTTTGTGTTCTTTCTTTTTAATTAATTGATGTAATATTTATTTCTGAATCACATACTTCCTCTTGATTTTTTAGGGCTGGATATTATGTAGAGCGTTACACCTTATACATAATCTAACCCCTTTTTTAAATAGTTTTTTAACTTAGCTGGTTTGAGCATTCAGTTGTTTAAACTATATGAATTATATGGCGTTAATATGCCTTTTGGTTCTTCAATGTCTGCCTTTGAGTTTTTTCCTATTGCCGTGTAATAAGGGCAAGGATCCCAATTCAAATATGGCGACTTGCGCCCGCGATCACCGAAGCTCAGAGCTGGGCGGTCCTGGGCGTTGTTCTTTGCTTTAAATGAGTGGTGAGTCAGCACGCCGCTCGTACCCCTGGAAGAAGTCATTGGACGAAACGGCGTTGGGAAGAGCGGCGTGCTGACGTCACCACAATTTGCGCTGTCTATCCGGAAGGACGAGCGGACAGTACAGCCGGCCGGCTAACACACGACACGCACGATTTTTATTGCTTAAATGTAAGTGCAATACTTTTTAATATTAAAAACCTTTTTTATGGTAAAACACTATGTCAGCCTTCTCTCTTTTGGGTTACACTATGGAGATTGAGTGGTCTGATCTATGAAAGTGAAAAGCGTACCCTGGAGATCCTGGAAACTGTTTCGGTGGTTTTACTTGACTACATGCTTAATTATTTCAATCATCTGGTAAGCAGATAGGTTATACTGGTGGAGGATGCTATCGTCTGTCTTACAGATTCACGGGATACTGCCAGGATACTTTTCACCCATTTGGAGAACTTTCTGCCTTCTTTTTGATTTTCTCTGCGATTTCTCCACTCATATGGACTTTGCACTATTCATTGTTTTTTTCAGATTTCACCAGTGTTTTGTGCATGTAGCACTAATTTATATTTAAACGTCACGTTGATATTGTTTCACATTTTTGCAGCGCAGCTCTTTTCACAACCATTTGTATTTATGTCCATCTAACATATGAGTTGCAGCAGCTTGTTTTTTGTTTTTTATTAGTTATTTTTATTTTGTTATTTTTTCATGTTTTTTATTCTTTCGTGGCTGGTCTCATACCATTTACGTTTGAATTGACCAGCGCAGTATTTATTCCTATACACATGATCCACACTACCACCTGGTCGGACCATGCCCCTATTAGTATCACCAAAACATCACAACCCAATTCATACTTATGGAGAATTAAAAACTTTTGACAAGAGGCCTTGGTTAGCTATTCACTATTGAAGGACCCGGAAGCTTTTGAACACTCCCACACTGGCATGATCCTTCATTGATAGTTTGAGATACATCTCCCTTATAGTGAGAATAGGAGGTGATACTGTTTATAAGGTATACTGAGATTATTGTTTGAATCGTACCATACGTATATCATATGTGACTGTATCTCAAGTGAAGACGGAGATCCATGGTCCCTCTTTTGTTTTCCTATTATATTTGTTGATATTACTATGTTATTTGTGAAAATATTCCTTCTCTTTTTTCTCTCAATAAAATCTTTATGAAATAAGAAAAAACTTTCTTCTCCACAACCCCTCCCTCGCACAATCGCTCCAAAAACACCTGGAAGAATTTCTCTCTATTAACTCCCAATCAGTGTCTGGCCCAGTGGTGGTGTGGAACACTCACAAAGCCATCATTAGGGGTGTTTTTATTCAACTAGGGGCTAGAACAAAAGAAAAAAAGATCACAAAAATTAGATCAGCTTACGATCGACATCGAACTGACTGAATCTCAGAAGAAATCCCATCCTTCCCCTTTACGCCAAACAAAAATCTTTAAATTACGCCAAGAGTTGCGCTCGCTTATACTAGAATCCTTTGAAAAAGCTTACACCATAGTTAGAGCAAACACCTAAGCTACGGAAAACAAAGCGGGTAAATTAATAGCACTAAGACTTAAGGGACACAGAACCAAATTCAAAATTCCATATCTATATCACCCCACAAAAAAAAAAAATACTCAAACCTAATGAGATCGCTAATGCATTTAGTGAATACTACGACGATTTATATAACATCAAGGCAGATAAGAACACTATTCAACCTTCCCAAGACGAAATGTCACAATTTCTAGCATGAGTCAACCTCCCTTCCATTTCACCAACACAACTATCTTCCCACAACACTCCCTTCACAGTCCCCGAAATAGTACAAATGATTAACAGCCTTCCGAACTCCAAATCTCCTGGACCAGATGGGTTTAATGGGGAATACTACAAAAATTCCAACAACTTTTAGCTCAGAGTTTACAACTCTGCTGCAACCTCCTCTTCATTCCCCACGGAAATGCTAAACACAATAGTAGCAACCCTCCCAAAACCTGGAAAGGATCTGATCTCACCCCACATTTTGCCCTATATCTCTACTCAACGTAGATGTGAAGATTTATGCAAAACTGATAGCCAACAGATTAATTGACGCTCTTTCAAAACTCATACATAGCGACCAATCAGGCTTCACAAAAGGCTGCCAATCCTCAGACGCTGCAAGAAGGATGATTGACATCATCCATCAGGTAGAAAGTTCTGGCACCCCCTCTGTACTTCTGTCCCTGGATGCTGAAAAAGCATTTGACAGAGTACATTGGGGGTACATCTTTCCTCAGTTTTAACTAAATTTGGATTAACAGGACAAATTCACAAAGCCATAATGGCCTTGTACTCCACCCCTTTTGCTCATGTGTACTCAGCAGACTCCCTATCATCCCCGTTTCGTATCTCCAATATCGCCGCTATACCGCCGCTATAGACAGGGATGCCCCCTCTTCCCTCTCATATTTAATCTCATAATGGAACCCCTAGCACAACTCAGAACCCCTAGAACAAATAGCAGGTATCCCCATAGGAGATAAAGAACACTAAATTAGTCTATTCGCTGATAACGTGATACTCATGATCAGGGCTTTTTTTCTCAGACAATAGGTGCAGGAACTCCCCCTTTCCGAGTCACCCCTTTTCTTTGCCCCTACCCACCTCTCAGTACTGTCCCTTTTAGACAATATAAAACCAAGTATCATTTTGTGGTGCAGCAATAGATCCCCCTAACAACAATGGACCACCCACAACAAAATAGACTCCCAGCAGCATCAACAGATCTCCACACAACCAGCATTAATAGACTCTCTGGCTGCCATCAACAATAGACCCCTCGCCCAATAGTAAATGTATTTCAGCAACAACTGACCCCCCAGCAACATAAGACCCCCCCAGCAACAATAGACCCCCCCTGCAAAAATAGATCCCCTGCAGTGAGCATCAATACCCTGCAGAACACCCCAGCACCCCTTGCTATTACATAAATTCAGTCCAGGAGGTGCCAGAACTGCGTTCCCCCGCGTTCCTGCTGAAAAAAAGCCCTGCTCATGATAACCAACCCTGCTACCTCCCTCCCAGCAGTTCAGGAGACGCTAGCCTCATTTAGTAACGTTGCATATTATAAAGTCTACAAATCTAAATTTTATAACTTGAACCTAGGTGTTGATGCCACAACTAGCATACTCTTATACTCTTACAACAACAATTCCCTTATACTTTGGCAGACAAAAGTATAACCTACCTTGGAGTTCAGCTAACTAAAACCACTAAAGCACGTTTTCATTACAACTATATCCCTTTTCGATCTGCACAGGCTGACGTCTTTTAAAATGTCGTGGATGGGACACTTAGCGGCTTTTAAAATGCTTCACCTCCCCCAAATCCTCTACCTCTTTAGGACACTGGCAATTAACATTCCTACTAATTACTTCAAATCGTTACAAACCATACTTTCCTCCTTCACATGGCAAAGCAAAAAAGCTAGATGGGCGCACACCAAACTGTTCAAACTCTGCACAGATGTGGATTTCCATAATTACTACATGGCCTCAGTGCTCACACAGTCTAAAGCCTCATACACACAATCAGTTTTCCCAGCGTTTTTTGGCAGTTTTTCTATGGGAAAAACTGTGATAGAGCATACACAAGGCCAGGATTCCCGGCCAAAGCTCCATCATAGTTTTCCTGTCGGGAAAACCGGCCGTGTGTAGGGGAAAGACTGAACTAAACAGGTTCTTGGCTTTCCCCTCGGGATTGCCAACAGGAACTTTTCCCATCTGAAATCCCGTACGTGTGTACGAGGCATATGGAATGGTTTTTACCCTATATGGGGACAAATGGAAGCTTCCTTCATTCCGGGAAGGGAACTATCCACTTGGCTACTCTCTAATCCACTTACTTCTAGAATATCCTCCTCTTGTCAGTACTAGGATCCCTTTAGGACCCAGCACAACTCACCTGACACAGCCTTTGCCTGGAAAACAACAGTGATTGGCCAGCTTACCTTTAAATCACCTGTGTCATCATCCAATCAGTGCTCGTGATAGAGTTACCTTTGTTTGCCACTGTGTGATCCACCCTGACTTTCTGCTCTGTATATTTGTGTATGACCCGGCTCGTTTGACCCTGTTTGTTCGCTTCTGATTCGGTACCGTTTGAACTTTGATCTACCTGTGTTTGACCCAGCTTGCTTAGACTACGCTTTACCTGACTCTCCTGTAGCAACATTCGTCTGCAGCGGTGAACTACAAGTACCAGCTGACCTGCTCACCCACCTTTGTCTGCAGCGGTGAACTACAAGTCCCAGCTGACCTACTCATCAGACCTGCTCATGGTATGTGCTTGTTCTTGAACTGTTTGAAAAGTTAGCACACCTGAACTGTTATCTGTTCCTAGCCTGACACCTCCATCTACAATGTTAGCACCAGTCCAAGTTTGGAATAAATTTGTACGACTTAGCCTAACAAGACCTCTTTGAAAATCCTGTTGCTAGTCTTACAGAACAAAATGGAAATAATGGCCCGGATTCAGGTACGACTTGCGCGGGCGCAATCACGATATGCGCCGCGCAAGTACTGATTTGCGCCCAGGCAAATATGCGGATGACCCAGAAAACAAGCTAAGCCTGAAATTAGGCATTTTTACACGGACGCGGTTTCTCTGCCCCGGCGCATGTAATGTGCATTTTTGCGCAGGGTGCAACTTGCGCTCTCATTGTTTTCCCTCAGCAAATATGCAAATGAGGAACTAACGCTGATTCAAAAACCTGCGTGTGTGAGGCGCAGTTTGCACACCAAGCGCGCAAGCTGTTTGGCCAGGGCAAAATTGCTCCTCATAAAAGCAGGGGCAACTTGGCAACAGACGTCCACAGGTCAGCTGGAGAGCCACTACAGCAGCACCGTTACGGACGAGCTGAGCAAGCAGAGCACCCACACTTTCTGGACCTCACATCTGTGTGCCAACATGCCAGGGGCAGCCATGGTTCTAGCAATACTACTGAGTGAACCGACTCGTAGGAGGGCACGGGAGAGGATATACCGAGTGCGCAGGAACATCTTTGACATGGGGGATTCGGAGGTGTATCGCATGTTTAGATTCAGCCCTGAAGTCATCCTGGATTTAGCCACAATCCTGCATGATGACATCACCAGCCAGACACATCGTGGACATGCAGTGGAGCCACTGGTCAAGGTAGTGGCAACCTTGCATTTCCTGGCCACTGGCTCTTTTCAGCGTACAGGTGGAATGGTGGCTGGGATGTCACAATCCTCCATGAGCAGATGTGTTCACCAGGTTATTCCTGCAATCCTGAGACGATTGGCCAATCAATTTATCAAACCCACCCAGGAGGACCTGCGGCAGAGGGCAGTGACATATTTCTATCAGATTGCAAGATTCCCATGCACCGTGGGGGCCATTGATTGTACCCATGTGGCACTACAGCCCCCCCCGTAAGACCGAGCACATATACTGTAATCAGAAGCATTGGCATTCCATCAATGTCCAGGTCATAGTGGATGCCCATGGCCTCATATGGCACGTACGTGCCAAACACCCCGGGTCCTGTCATGACAGCTTTATATTCCGTCAGAGCAGCATCCCAACAGAATTTGAACAGAACATGTATGGGGACAGCTGGCTGGTTGGTGAGTGACATGGGTGTCAGGTATGACTGCCCCCCCCCATGATGCAGACATCACGAGGGGCACATGCATGACTAACATCCTCCTGTCTTTTCCCTTCCAGGTGACGCGGCATATGCACTGGGACCTCATCTAATGACCCCATTCTGGAACCCCCAAACCACAGGAGACGAAAGATATAACGTAGCACACGCACGT
The DNA here is from genome assembly GCF_905171775.1 of Rana temporaria. NCBI lineage: Eukaryota > Metazoa > Chordata > Amphibia > Anura > Ranidae > Rana > Rana temporaria. The sequence goes on from NC_053493.1 coordinate 229,911,045, forward strand.
ACCCGTGCAGTGGTGGAGCGCACATTTGGCCTCCTGAAGTCACGTTTCAGATGCCTGGATAAGTCTGGGGGTACCCTGTTGTATTCCCCAAACTTTGTGTGCCAGATCATCGGGGCATGTTGTATTCTGCACAACTTCGCCATGAGAAGGGGCCTGGAGATTGACATATGTGATGACCTGACCCCCCAACCACACAACCCCCCCCAAGAAACTCTTCCCGGTCTACTGAGGGAAGAGCAGTCAGGAGTGGTCTGTGGAATGTCTCTTTTCACGTTAAACACACATTAATCATGTCACAAGTAGAATGCACGTGTGCACACCACTGTGGTCCCTAGCACACACACCCCACATGCACCCAAAATTGGATTAGACCCAAGGATACCCCATGGTATTAGGGAGCAGCAACGCCGCGTCAAGGCTCCAATTATGTTGCTGTCCATTCATACACCTTTCACATGGCAGAGGGTGACACCCCTTTTCCAGCAGGAGTGATACACCCCCCCCCATTCACACACCAGTCACACTGTAGTATACACTCCTCACCGTGTGTAGGGACTACAAAATAAAATAAAAACTCAAACTTTGAGCATAAAATATATAGAGAAAAGCTCATAATCTGAGCATAAAATAAATAGAGAAAAGCTCATAATCTGAGCCCAAAAAAATTATCCATAAAAAAAAAAGATGAGCATAATCAAAATAAATAGAAAAAGCTCCTTATCTGAGCACCAAGGGATATGTTAAAACATAATAAAAGGCACAGGAAACTAATTATTTTCTTTTTTTCAACATCCTCGTGCCAAGGGTGCCCCGGCTCTGGCTCCTCAGTCGGCGTGGTTGAGCCTGGGGTGGGGATGGAGCATGGGGTGGGGATGAAGGGGGGGGGAGCAGCATCCCCTACTTCCTCACTCCTGGCAGGTGGTGCCTGCCTGCCCTCCATGGCGTTGGCCAGGCGGGTGAGCACAATGTTGGTTTGTGCCAACATCCGCAGCTGCCGGGTGGTAGTGTTCCTTTGTTGCCGCCAGTTTCATCTACCCTCCTCCCGCACAGCATCAGTGTTGGCCTCCACCGCCCCTGCCAACCTGCTCACCTCCGCTGTGAGCAAAGCGGTGGCGTCCTGCTGCTCCACCATACAGGTGGCCATGGCTACACAGTTGGCGCTGACTTCCTCCAGGCTCACTGTGTCTCTTTTCCCCAGGTCAGCATGCAGGGTGAGGGCCTGCTGCACTGAGGAGGAGGAGGATGCCAGGCTGTCCGCCACCCGCCTCAAATCACCCACCATGGCCCCTATATGGCGGGTCTGCCGGGCCTGTTCCTCCTGCAGCCCTTCTCGGAGGCCGGAGAGTACACCCCTCATTTTGGAAAGAGCCTTCCTGGGAGGAGAGGCTGGGGCATGTCCTGAGGGAGAAGAAGGGGAGGGGGTCACACTGGTGGTAGGGACACTGGAGGAAGCCACACAGGAGGGAGGGACAATGGTGGGAGGGACACTGGAGGGGCTTGCCCTGAAGGGGGATGACGTTATGGTCGGGGGGTGGTGGGGAGGTCAGGGATGGTGGGATCCTCCTGGAGGTAGACAGAGTCCTCCTGGTGGAGGTCAATAGACTCCTCCACCACTTCCTCCTCCATAGATGGCCTATGGGTGGTCTCCTCCTCCACCAACATACCAAGGACTTGCATGGGGGTTGACTGGACCCCATGATGATGTGGGGATGGCGTGGGTCGCCCTGCAGCCGACGACGGCCCAGCTTCATCCTCAACATCTGTGGATGACACAAAAACACATGTTGCTGGAGCCACACACTTGTTACATGTTCCCATCTACCCCCTCCCATGATACACATCAAATATGAGAGAAAATACAATTGTCATATGTTCCCTTCTACCCCCTCACATGTTCCCTTCTACTCCCTCCCATGATACACAGCAAATATGAGAAAAAAAAACACTTATTACATGTTCCCTTCTACCCACTCACATGTTCCCTTCTACCCCCTCCCATGATACACAGCAAATATGAGAAAAAAAACACTTGTTACATGTTCCCTTCTACCCACTCACATGTTCCCTTCTACCCCCTCCCATGATACACAGCAAATATGAGAAAAAAAACACTTACCAGTCCCCAAGTCCCCAACAGTGGAGTCATATCCTGGGACTCCCTCCACCTGCTCCAGGGCAAAACTTTGAGCAATAACCTCCTCCTCCACATTTAAACGTAAAGGGCAGGCTGGTCCTCCTCCCGTGCCCCTGGTATGCTTCCTTATTAAGACCAGTTTGTCCCAGACCCGACGCCGCATGTCGTTTAACTTCTTCTGTATTTCGTCCCAGGTCCTCTCCTCATTGCCCAGCGCATTCACGTCTAAGGTGATGGCATCAAAGATTGCCCTCCTTTGGGCTGTGGTGGTATTCTTCCGCTGGGCACCATACAGCACAGCAGTATGGCGAGTGAGTGCCGCCAGCATGATCTCCATCTCAGATAAATTGAAGTTAGCTTTCCTCTTTTTTTCCCTACGAGGAGGTGCCATCTCAAATAAAGGGCAAAATTACCTTGCTCAGGGGGGGTGGAAAAAGCAGGATGTAATTTTGCACAGGACCTGCGCAGATCTGCCCCTATTTATTTGCTCAGTGCAAGCAGGTGGGCCGGCATTGCCCAGAAAGTAGGACAGGCGCAGTTGCACGCATGCGCACACGGGAGCATTTGATCTGCGCATGCGTGCGCCAGGTGCAAGCCACTGCTGAGCGGACAGACCATCATTTGCATAGGGGCACACCCACTTTCACTTGCGCTGGCTTGCGCCCTCAATTTTGCCTTACACAGGCGCAAATTACCACACAAAAGGCATCCTGAATCAGGTGGCAATCTTGCCCAATTGCGCCGGCACAGAGCAATTGAGCTGAGCTGGACAGGTGTAATTAATGGGCAAATCTACCTAAAATCTACCCCAATATCTTTCACGAAGTGGCAAGAGAACGGTATTAAATAGTGAAAATTCCGCAACAAAACTCTAAATGAATAGAAATATGTGCATGCATAAATTGGATATAAAATATAAATACTGTACACGGTGACTAAAGCTGCTCCTCTAGAAAGCAAGTAATACTTGTTTGAAATATTGGTAGATAGTTGAGGGCGCTAATTATTATTTAACGTGCTAAAATCCACTCTATGTCATATAAATATATAAGTCCATATGTGATATCCGTAAATATAAGTGAATCCAATTCTGAATATATCACCACAGCTCCCGGTCCTCGCTCTGTAACGAGTCTGTAACGAGTGATCGCGTGTGGCTGGCAGCGATCGCGCCCGCCGGGCACGCGCACGGGAGCGAGCAGGGGGCGCACGCACGCGCCCCTAGTGGCCTGCGCGAGAGCCGACGTAAAGCTACGGGCTCTCGCGCAGGGGAGCTGACCTGCCGCCATAAAACGACGACTGGTGGTCGGCAACTAGTTAATATATCTCAGATATGATTTGGGTTAATAAGTGTTCTTTGACCATGAGTGAATGCTTTAACACAACAACAGAAATGTATTGGTAAATAGTAAGGAGGCCTAAACTAATACACAGCAATCTATCTATTGTACAGAAAAAGGGAAAACAATCATAGGTTAAATGAAGGAATACAAAGTATAATACTCAAAACATTAATATACAAACAGCAAAACAGACAACACATAGGACATAGGAACATTAATTATGCCAGGTCGTAGCCTTTTCTTGAATGGGGCATTAGGTATGCAAGCTCATATCCTGTACAACTTGTCCATTCCTGAGCAGATGGCCATATTCTCTGAGCGCATTCTTTGAAGTGGATAGTGTTAGTTAATGAAGGGGGTTCAAAAGGCCTGGTCTAGATAATTACTTTGGTCCTGTATATTCTGCGATAACAAACTTAATTTGGGTGTTGTTCTTTCTCGCATATAAGTTCACGACGGGTAAATAGCAGAGCATCTCCTGTGGCACACACACGTGTAGCGCAACTTAACAGTCCTGCACTTCAAAAGAAACTGGTAAATCAATAAGGTTCTCAAACTAAAATCTGCAAATCTTGCTCCCATAGAGGGGTCCATATCACTATATTCACCCATTAAAAAAAAAAACTGTATTTCATACCGACAATCCGTGTTACTTATTTAAAAATATATAGACAATTATTTACAGTTGCTAATAGAGATTACACATAATCCTACTCATAAGGCATTTTCTATGAGAATATTTACCACTGCTGTTTGCTATGTTGTTTCTAAAACTCAATAAAATGCTACCTGTTAAAGAAAAAGATAGAAAGTTAGACTTTATTAGGCATGTGCAAAAGGGAAAAATTTGTTTTGTTTTGTTTCGTTTTAATTCGTTATTTAATTAATTTCATTAAGTTAGATTCGTTACATGTGTTAAATTCGTTTTCGGAATTCGTTCGTTTTCGACTGAATCTCGAAAAATCCGGTCGAATTTGAAAATATTTAGACCGGATTCGAAAACAAATAGTCTCTTTTCGAATAGAATTTGTTTTCGAATTCGATTCAAATTTTATTTTAATTTTTTTCGAATTCCGATCGAATTTTTTTTTTTTTTTTCGAATTTCGATCGAATTTCGTCCGCGGGTTTTCGATTCGCAATCGAAAACGTTCGTTCGGATTCGGTAAATTCATTAAAATGGCAATTCGGGAATTCGTATGCATCCGAATGTCCGAATAATGAAAAATTCGTCCGAATTTCGATTCGGAACAAAACGAAATGCACATGCCTAGACTTTATAGGTACCACACAAGAGAATATATCTTAAAGCGGAGTTCCGGCCACAATTTCACTTTTTATATATAAATACCCCTGTAATACACAAGCTTAATGTATTCTAGTAAAGTTAGTCTGTAAACTAAGGTCCGTTTTGTTAGGTTGTTACAGCATTTAGACACGTTATAAAATAGAAATTGACTGGGACCATCTTAAGTGTGGGCATCATGAAGCCAGACTGTATGACTTCCTGGATTTCAGCATTGCAGATGTCGCACATGCTCAGTGCTGCACAAGCAGTGACAGATCAGGTTTCAGCACCTGTGCTGTCCAAGTCACATGATTCTTTGAGACTGGGGAGTGCACAGACTCCTGGAAAGCTACACCCACTACATTCCCAGGAGTCTGTGCGGTGTAGGTTAGGAAGCATTAAGCACCTAGGTGCAGGAAGTGGGAAGATTAACTATTCTGCCTAGCAACAACACTTTGAAGGCATCTAAAAAAAAAAAAAAAATTCGTAAAGGACTAATGACATTTTTTTAAAACTACTGATGTAATGTTATATTTATAGGTGGAACTCCACTTTAAGTAAAAACAATAACTTTTATTATTGCCCACATAAAATAGTCAACATTCTATAGTTACAATATACAAGGTTCCTTTTAACCACTTCAGACCCGCGCTATAGCCGAATGACGGCTACAGTGCGGGCCTGAAAATCCAACAGGACGTCAATTGATGTCCGCCCCTTTGCGCGTTCCCCGCGCGCGCTCCAGAGCGCGCAGCGGGAAACTCTGTGTTGGCCGTGTCCCTTGGACACAGCCAATTACAGATCGCCAAGAAACAGCCAATCAGAGTGGCCATTTGCGATGCGATCTGTGCGGCCAATGAGAGATGATCTCATATGTAAACATATGAGATCATCTCTCATTGCCGTTTTACACAGAGACAGCGTCCTGTCTCTGGAGAGGAGACCGATCTGTGTCCCTTGTACATAGGGACATAGATCGGTCACCCCCCCTCCACCTAGTTAGAATACAATGCAGGGAATGCATTTAACCCCTTCCTCACCCCCTAGTGTTAACCCCTTCAATGCCAGTCACATTTATACTGTAATTAGTGCATATTTATAGCACTGATCGCAGTATAAATGTGAATGGCGCCAAAAATGTGTCTAAAGTGTCCGATGTGTCCGCCATAACGTCGCAGTCCCAATAAAAATCGCAGATCGCCGCCATTTCTAGTAAAAAAAATAATAAAAAATAATAATCCTGTCCCCTATTTTGTAGGCGCTATAACTTTTGCGCAAACCAGTCGCTTATTGCAATTTTTTTTTAAATTGGGATATTTATTATAGCAACAAGTAAAAAATATTGTATTTTTTTCAAAATTGTCGCTCTTTTTTGTTTATAGCGCAAAAAATAAAAACCGCACAGGTGATCAAATACCACCAAAAGAAAGCTCTACTTGTGGGGAAAAAAGGACGTCAATTTTGTTTGGGAGCCACGTCGCACGACCGCGCAATTGTTAGTTAAAGTGACGCAGTGCCGAAAGCTGAAATTTCACCTGGGCAGGAGGGGGGTATATGTGCCCAGTAAGCAAGTGGTTAATCAATATATCAGTTTCATGCCTAAACATTGCTCTTAATAAGGGATGAGCCAAACACCCCCCGGTTCGGTTCGCAGTAGAACATGCGAACAGGCAAAACATGTGTTTGATCTGGGGTTCCCTTTGTTAAAGGAGGCTTCCAGATTCTTGTAAGCCCCCCGCCCGCAGACCCCCACAACCACCGGGCACCGGGCACTCTCTTGTCCGCCCTCTTTTCCTGCGGCCTGCCAGGTTGTGTGCTCGGATAAGGGTCTGGTATGGATTTTTGGGGGGGAACCCCACATAATTTTTTTAAATTTTGGCACGGGGTTCCCCTCAAAATCCATACCAGACTTGAAGGGTCTGGTATGGATTTTGAGGGGGAGCCCTACACTATTTAAAAAAATGGCACAGGGTTCCCCTTATTATGCATACCAGACCTGAAAGGCCTGGTATGGAATTTGGGGGACCCCACACCATTTTTTTTTTCATTTTGGTTCAGGGTTCCACTTAGTATTCATACCAGACCCAGAAGGCCTGGTAATGAACTGGGGGGGGGGGGCATGCCGTTTTAAATGACTTTTTTCTTTAGAAATGTAATTTTGCTGCAGGGGGAAAATGCGCTACATCACAGGCATACTGTAGACACCACCCAGTTACAAAATGTAAAGGAATATTTCACTTTTATTGTTTCACTTTAAGCATTATTAAAATCACTGCTCCCATGTTTTTAAAACGTTTTCTTTTGCATTAATACATTTCTCCTGGGGCAGGACCCAGGTCCCCAAACACTTTTTATGACAATACCATGCATATTATGCCGCGTACACACCATTGTTTTTCCTGACGTTCAAAAACCTGCCGTTTTCCTCTCCAGTCTGACTTGCATACACACGTTCATGCAAAAACCCATCCGACCAAAGCACGGTGACGTACAACACGTACGACGGGACTATAAAGGGGAAGTTCCTTTCAAATGGCGCCACCCTTTGAACTGCTTTTGCTGATCCTCATGTTAGTAAAAGTTTGGTGAGAGACAATTCACGCTTTTCAGTCTTCGTACTTTAAAGATCGTTTTCTGGTGTTCAGTTTGTGCTTGTGGGTTCGTATTTGTTCTTCAGTGCGTGTAGCCAGTTCATATCTCTTTTTTTAGTGCCTTCTTGTCTGCTCGTTACTGACTTTCAGGTCGTTCTTCATAGGCCTTGCTGTTCTTCAGTGTGTTCTTTTAGTTTGTTCTGAACGGCCGACCGTTTTCTAGCTATGTTGCAGGTACGTTCTCGTCGCCGAGTTCGTTCTGTGCTTGGTGTTGGGCTTCGTGCTTTAACCCAAGTCCAGTCCATGAACAGGGTGAGGAGGAGTTCCTGGACCAAGAATTGGTTGCTTGAATGTGACCAGTTCTGCTGCAGGAGCCTCTGCTGCGGGAGATCCAGGAGAATAACCCTGATGACTACAGGAATTTTCTCCAGATGATGGACCCCGTTTTTCAGCATCTGTTGGCTTTGGTGTCCCCCTATATCACCAGGCTAGACATCGTTATGCAGGAAGCCATCACTGCTGAGCAGAGGCTAGTCACAATTTTGCGATACCTGGCGACAGGGAGAAGCCTGCAGGACCTCAAGTTCTCAACATGCATCTCCCCTCAGGCTCTAGGGCTCATTATCCCAGACACCTGTTCTGCCATAATACATGTCCTGTAGGAGGAATATATTAAGGTAAGTTTTCGCCTTTAACATCACATATGTATTTAATGTTTGCTAATGTATTGTATTTTTTTATGCATTCCCTAATTTTCCTGTTTGTAATATTCTGTGAATCTCCCCTTTTTCCCCATGCATACTACAAGCTTTTAATGCTCCTTTTTTTGGCCTACATGCATATTTCCCTTCACTATAACCTCTCCAGCATTCTATGCTGTGCCCAAACACCTAGCCTAGTCACTTCACAATGTATTTTGTCTGCTCCATTGTAGTGCTTTACCCTAATCCCCCCCTGAAATGTCTCCAAATGTATTTTTTTTTACATAAAATTCAGACAGAGTGCTCTAGGCTTGATTTGTGAGGTCCCCAACTCATCTAGAACCCCCCCTCTAAAAATATTTAAATGGGCCATCAGAGGGGCTGAGGAATCTGCTAACTGAACATTTTTTTTGGTCTTAAAATACTTCATCCAAAAAAAAATTATACTGATGTTGTCCAGGAATGTTTTTGTCTATAATCTGCTTGCAAAGGTTATGTGTAAAAGTATTTTTTTTTCTTGTTTGACTCCACAATTCCCTACGCCACAGGAATGGCAGAATGTGGCATCCCAGTTTGCCCTGTGGTGGGACTTTCCCAACTGTGGAGCGGCAATAGATGGAAAGCACATCCGCATCGTCCCACCACCCCATTCGGGATCTTATTATTATAACAATAACAGATGATGATGGTGGTGGTGTCGGCGAACTATGAATTTTTGTATATGGACGTGGGGAAAAATGGCCGGATGTCCGATGGAGGAGTCTTTTCCAAGACAGAGTTCTCCTTCCATCTACAGAGTGGTGAGCTGGCATTGCCACCTGTGTTAGACAACGTGGAGGGACTACCATTTGTGTTCGTCACAGATGAGGCTTTTGCGCTTGGACCCAATCTTATGAGGCCATTTCCCCAAATGACCCTCACCTCTGAGAGGAGGGTTTTCAATTACCGGCTTGCCAGAGCCAGAAGAGTGGTTGAAAATGCGTTTGACATCATGGCCAGCCGGTTCCGCCTGTTTCAGACCTCCATCCATCTTGTGAATTATAAAATAAACCATGTCGTAATGGCATGCTGTGTGCTGCACAACTATTTGCGGGTGCATTTCACAAATTATATGGCATCTGTTGGGCCTGAGTCCACACTACAGGCCCAAAATACATTGCTGGCCGTACTGGCTTGCCCCCCCAAAGCGTATTACAAATTCGTCATTGCAAACCTTTTGCAGAAACCTGCATGTTTTCAAACCAAAAACATTTAAAATTCTGGAACTTATTAAGTTCAACATGTTCAATTTGGAGGCAAGACCAGACATTCTATTGTGTTTAAAATGTTTGTATCTTGCCTTCATAAAAGATGGGGTGATGTCACCCCTAAAAAAGCCACATTTTGAAGATGCATAAAACATGGTGTATCAAAAAGGGGCTTTCCAGTCTGGGATACCATGCCTCATGTCAACATGTGCTATCTGCCATCATGGGGGATCAATGGATGTGTTTTGGGGACGCAACCCCTTCCTCTCACCTTCTACAGTTGCAAGGAAGGGGTTGCACCCACAAAATACGTACATTGATATCCCCTAATGGCAGATAGCACATGTTGACATAGTGGGGGTTATTACCAAAGGCAAATCCACTTTGCACTACAAGTGCACTGCAAGTGCATTTGGAAGTGCAGTCACTGTAGAACCGAGGGGGACATTCAAGGGATATAAAAAACAACATTTTAGCTTTCTTGTATTAAGTCCTTTCTTGTATTAAGAGAGGTATGGACTCCAGAGACAGAGATATAATTTTGCCCCTGTACAAATCATTAGTAAGACCTCATCTGGAATATGCAGTTCAGTTTTGGGCACCAGTTCTCAAAAAGGATATCGGAGAACTGGAGAAAGTGCAGAGAAGAGCAACCAAACTGATAAGAGGCATGGAGGAGCTCAGCTATGAGGAAAGATTAGAAGAACTAAATCTATTCACTCTTGAGAAGAGGAGAATTAGGGGGGATATGATCAACATGTACAAATATATAAGAGGTCCATACAGTGTACTTGGTGTTGAGTTATTCACTTTACGGTCAACACTGAGGACAAGGGGGCACTCTTTACGTCTAGAGGAAAAGAGATTTCACCTCCAAATACGGAAAGGTTTTTTCACAGTAAGAGCTGTGAAAATGTGGAACAGACTCCCTCCAGAGGTGGTTCTGGCCAGCTCAGTAGATTGCTTTAAGAAAGGCCTGGATTCTTTCCTAAATGTACATAAAATAACTGAGTACTAAGATTTGTAGGTAAAGTTGATCCAGGGTAAATCCGATTGCCTCTTGGGGGATCAGGAGGGAATTTTTTCCCCTGCTGTAGCAAATTGGATCATGCTCTGCTGGGGTTTTTTGCCTTCCTCTGGATCAACTGTGGGTTTAGAGTTGGGTGTATGGGATTGTATTGTGTTTTTTATTTTGTTTGTTTATTTTTTTTGTGGTTGAACTGGATGGACTTGTGTCTTTTTTCAACCTGGCTAACTATGTAACTATGTAACTATGTAACTATGTAGCTTGCACATGATTGGATGATAAAATCAGTAGAGCTTCCGCTCATTTCAGATCTACCCCTCATCAGATTTACAGCGGCTGCACTTCCAAGTGCACTTCCAGTACACTTGTAGTGCAAAGTGGATTTGACGTTCGTAAATAACCCCCCCTGTTTGAATCTCTAAATGTGGCTTTTTAATTTACACAATTTTTCCAAAAAATTATTATAAAATAAAAAAATAAAAACATGGATTTTGTACAAAAAAAATATTCTATCCTCCCAAGAACATCGATCATGTTCTTCAGTTTGATCTCAAGCTGGTTGTTTTTTTCCTTAATGTCTAAGTCATGACAGCAGACCATTATGTCCTATATCATGATCTGTGCACTATGACTTGTGAAAGGGGTAGGTTCTTGGTCCACAAGCAGAACATCACCTAAAATTAAAAAACACACCATGTATTATTAATATGCAGGCATACATCTATTACCAAAATGTGTGGTGTATGACACTGACCTGTTGTGGTGCCAGTTTCCACCACTTCCTCCACATCTCCTTCCTCCACATCCTGCGGTTTGGGGTCTCTTGCAGGTGTGGGGTTCCTGGACTACAGTGTAGAAGCTCGTTGAAGTCCTATGAGAATGGAAAAAAAGGTATACTTTAGCAAAATTATATTTGAGGCCAGAAAGAGGAATAGGAATCATTCTTTGGAAGTGTGGGACAATTGAATGTTTGGGCAAAGTTCCAAGCTGAACACATGATTGTATCCCTTTTTAAAGCTGGAACATTTATCTATATTGGTCAAGTTTCATTCATTGAAACACCCCATGTATTCACTGGATCACCTGTGTGGGACACCCTAAAAAGGATATTTGTGTGGCCCACACTAGTGCTCCTGAGTCCAGTAGCCGGATTCATAGAGAGTTATGCCGGCGTATCAGTAGATACGCCGTCGTAACTCTGAATCTACGCAGGCATTCATTTAAGCGTATTCTGGAAACCAGATACGCTTAAATTAGGCTAAGATACGAGCGGCGTAAGTCTCCTACGCCGTCGTATCTTAAAGTGTAATTTTTAGGCTGGTCGCTAGGTGGCGCTTCTGTTGAGTTTGGCGTAGAATATGTAAATGACTAGATACGCCGATTCACGAATGTACGTGCGCCCGTCGCAGTAAAGATACGCCGTTTCCGCAAGAGATACGCCGCGTAAAGATAAAGCTGCCCCCTAGGAGGCATAGTCAATGTTAAGTATGGCCGTCGTTCCCGCGTCGAAATTTGAAACTTTTACGTCGTTTGCGTAAGTCGTCCGTGAATAGGGCTGGACGTAATTTACGTTCACGTCGAAACCAATACGTCCTTGTGGCGTACTTTGGAGCAATGCACACTGGGATATGTACATGGACGGCGCATGCGCCGTTCGTAAAAAACATCAATCACGTTGGGTCACCCCCCATTAACATAAAACACGCTACGCCGCCATAAGTTAGGAGGCAAGTACTTTGTGAATACAGTACTTGGCTCTCTGACTTAAGGCGGCGTAGCGAAAATACGATACGCTGCGCCGCCTTAAAGATACGTGCCCCTACCTGAATCCGGCTACAGATGTGTAACCAGCTGCTGAGCATCCTCTACATACATTACACTAAATCCAGTTATAGTATTTAAATTTAGTTACCAACACATCTAGACAACAATGTTCAAAAAATATTAAAATAAATAAATAGTGCTGCGCTGTGTGATAGGGTAGATGAATGAAAGAAAAGACAGTTGCTATAACTGATATGTGAACATCAAAAAATATTAATCGCTGATATTGGTGATACAAATGACATCCAATCAAAAATACAAAAATACAGAGTACTCAGTGATATTGAAGCATGCACTGCTATATAGTAGCAAACCTAAAGCAACACACATGAGTGATAATAAGAAATTGCATCAGTGTCCATGCAGAAAAAAAGCAAAAACCAATGCTGTTTAACCACTTAAGCCCCGGACCAATATGCAGCCTAAAGACCCAAGGTGTTTTTACAGTTCGGGACTGCGTCGCTTTAACAGACAATTGCGCGGTCGTGCGACGTGGCTCCCAAACAAAATTGGCGTCCTTTTTCCCCCACAAATAGAGCTTTCTTTTGGTGGTATTTGATCACATCTGCGGTTTTTAGTTTTTGCGCTATAAACAAAAATAGAGCGACAATTTTGAAAAAAAAGCAATATTTTTTACTTTTTGCTGTAATAAATATCCCCCAAAAACATATATAAAAACATTTTTTTTCCTCAGTTTAGGCCGATACGTATTCTTCTACCTATTTTTAGTAAAAAAATCGCAATAAGCGTTTATCGATTGGTTTGCGCAAAATTTATAGTGTTTACAAAATAGGGGATAGTTTTATTGCATTTTTATTATTTTTTTTTTTTTTACTACTAATGGCGGCGATCAGCAATTTTTTTCGTGACTGCGACATTATGGCGGACACTTCGGACAATTTTGACACATTTTTGGGACCATTGTCATTTTCACAGCAAAAAATGCATTTAAATTGCATTCTTTATTGTGAAAATGACAGTTGCAGTTTGGGAGTTAACCACAGGTGGCACTGTAGGAGTTAGGGTGCACCTAGTATGTGTTTACAACTGTTTGGGGGTGTGGCTGTAGGAATGACGTCATCGATCGTGTCTTCCCTATAAAGGGAATGACGCGATCGATGCGCCGCCATAGTGAAGGACGGGGAAGCCGTGTTTACACACGGCTCTCCCCGTTCTTCAGCTCCGGGGAGCGATCGCGACGGAGCGGCTATAAACAAATAGCCGCGCCGTGGTCCCGGATCGCTCCCCGAGCGGACCCGACCTCCGCATGTAGCGGGGGGGGGTCCCGATCGGACCCCCCACCCGCTAATAGGCGAGGACGTACGTGTACGCCCATGTGCCTGTACGTGCCATATTGTGGACGTATATGTACATGCGGGGGTCGGGAACTGGTTAAAAGATCAAAATATCAAAGTAACAATCAACAATAAAGTGCTGGTGCTTATGCCAAAATATTCAGCGTGAAGGTGGTGCAGAGAAGGAATTCCAATATCCTTTTGAGGTTTTAGTGAGGGTGTCCCTTACCTTACTGCTGTAAGGTAACAGCATGTATATTATAGCCAATGGTGTTCCAGTCGTTTCAGAATGTAGTGTGTCCCAGTGAACAGTAATCTTTCTCTGTGGATGAAGTCCCCCTCAGGAGTCACGTCCAATGGACAACAAGGACCCTCACCCAGGGAGGTAAAAAGCGCCAATAGTGCAGTATCGTTTAAAAGTTTTTAATAATAAAAAAAGGCATACATTATACTGTAGTAGTGTGGTACCCCAGGGGTGTGGTGACCCAGAGTTTTCAACTGAACTGGTTGAGGGGCTCCAGGGAGCTTGCAGTTTACAGAGGAAACTGGCATTCAAGTTTCCTCAATTGTTAATAAAATCCCCAGTCCTGAGTTCAGGCTTTAGAGGTGATCAGCACACTGATTGTGCAGGTGTGTGTGGGCCTGATAGGAGACTCAGGACCAGCATTCTGGGCTCCACCCTCCCCAGGAGTCCAGGCGTGCAAGGGAGAACTCAGAGAGTGCAGGTGTGCACTGTGAAGTGGCTAGAGAAGCTGGAGAGTGCAGGCTGCACTTTGAAACCCCAGAGACCTGAGTCTAAGGTTGCTGACAGGAGTCAGGAGAGCTCCATGCTGGAGCCTGAGCAGTTGTGCTACTGCTGACAAGAGCCAGATGGCTTGGTATTTTCTTTGACACGTATAAGCCAGGAGGCTGAAGGTACCGTTCTGTGTGGACAGTGAAAACCCCCTGCGTGGGAAACCTATGTTTGGATTTTGTTCATTTTTGCCTTTTCAATAAAAGTGGGCCAACAAGCCCTTAAACATAGTTCCGGACTGGCGTGAATCGCTTAAAATCGCATATCCCACTTGAGCTAAACACCCCCAATATTACAAGTGGTGGATTCAGCGGGCACAAGACGGTGGTATCCGGGTCCTTGCTCTACAGTGAGTTCACGTCAGGAACTGTTGGCTGTGTGTGGAAGTGCAGCCAGGAAAAAGGCATTGCAGGTTATGTACCTGTGAAAGGAGAATCTTGGCAGAACTGGAGATCTCTGCAAAAGTAAGTTCATCTGTTATATGAACTGTGTTTGTGTGCTTGAGACAGCACAATCTGTGTGTGCAGCTGAGGAGAGCTTGCATGAAGTGAAAAGCAACTTGCTTTAAAGTGACAGTGCTTCATTTTTGCTGGACGGTGCAAAAGTTTGGTGGAGTGACTGCAAAGATGATGCAAGGGTTTGAGCCTGCCGGAGAGCATTGCAGACTGTTTTTTGCTAAACTAACTCCAGTTAAAGGGGAAGTGCATGTGGTCGCCCCTGGTAACGCTAGTACAAGCAGGACAGCTGTTAATGTGAAAAGTTCCATGCTTACAAGAGGATGCAGTTGGGGAAACCCTGCTAAGGCTCTGAAGCAAGAGCGCTGTTTGCGGTGCAGTAAGTGGGGGCATGTTGTCTCCAAATGCCCTTTGTCTCAGTCTCCAATACAAAATGACACAGCCAGACAAAGGTCTGCGACAATGTTTGGGAAACCTGATTTAAGTGCCAGAAGTGTCCAAAAAGCGGATCAGAAGTTTGAGAGGTATGTGGTTGCCGGTAGCAATGGTGGTGATATCAAGTCTGCAAACCATGTGAGAAACGTATTGCCGACAGAGGAGCGTAGTAAATTGAAAGCAACAAGGCGTCAAGGATCGCAAAGTCGCTGCGTTTGGGAGAGTCAGCAAAGTACAGCTGGAAGAGCGCCGTCTCCCTTAGCAACGAGAGATCAAATGGTAACCGGAAGGAGGAGCTACAGTGGAGATGTGGAGAGGCGTCCCACTAAAGATGTGTGCAAAAATGTACCATGCCTGGAATGTGGTCAGCTGGGGCATGGCATTTTGTCTTGTCCCAGATTATGGAACATGGCTGGAGACATGGCTACTGGGCACAAGTCTTTGTCTGCAAGCCCAGATCCTTGTGCAAGTGTGTTTGCAATCACCTCTGGCAACAGTAAGGAAGTACCTGTTGTGCCTGCAGGGGGTGCTAAGGAGTCAGCAGTGGCTGCTGCAGTTTCATCCCAGGGAGAGTTGGCCAGTGTAAGTGCGATAAAGGACAGACAACGTACTCAAATGAACATGGCAGCCCCCGTTACAGTGATCGGTAAGACTGTTGCTGGTAAATGCATGAAAAAGAATGACTATGGGAATGTGCACACTGCAGTTGAAATGACCCCAAATGGGAGATCCGCTGTCTGTGTTGAAAAGGACTTGCCTCGCTGCAGTGCCCTGTTCAGTGGGGAGGCAAGTGGTAAACTTGAATATGACAATGTGATGGGTAAAACTGACAATATTGTGTTGGCTAAAGTTGATGGCCCAGCTGCTAATGGGCTAGTGCAGCTCACTAGAGATATAAATGTTGCTATGAATACAGTTAAAGATGTGTTATCTCCCCTAGCAACTGTAATAAATGCCGCAGAGGTGTCCCTAGAAACCCCCAGGGAGCTCTGCATTTTGGAGCCGGAGGTTGCCTGGGACAGCTATGGTGCCGCTCTGAGGGATAAGACGGTACCTGAACATGGTGATGACAACATGTTAAATGCTAAAACTGATATGTTTGAAAACACTCATGATGGACATGTCTTAATGCTGTCTGGCAATGACAGGTGTGAAGGTGTTCATGTGTTTAATGAAGCACCACCAGAGTAAGGTGGTGAGAGTGTGGTATTGCAGCCTGCTCTGGTTAAAAATGTATTACCACAGTCTGGTTTAAACAAAAGTGACGTCTGCAATGTGTCTGTTGCTGTGCCACTCTGTCCCTCTGGTAGCGCAGAGATAACAGATTGGGACAGATGGACAAAAAGCCTGTTGGCTTTGTTGGAAAAGGCCTCTGTTGGTAAGAGTGGAGCAGACATGATTTCTGCAGTGCCAGATGAAGGACCTGCAGAGCAACTTGTATGCAATGGTGCATTTGCTGCTGCAGATGATGTTGCTCACAAGATGGAAGCGCCAAGTAACGGCGAACGCACAGAAGAGGTCATGTCTGTGATCCACAAAGGTTCTAATGATGTGGTAATGGATGGTGCCATGCCAAATGAGCTGATGTTGGTGGAAGTGCCAGAGGGCACAGCAATAAGTGAACTGATTGTAGTCAAAGATCCAAATGTTGTGTTATGTGATGTTCAGCGGTCGGGACAGTTGCTGGCAAAGGGTCTCATGCCAGTGGAGTTGGTGTATACTGAAGCTGCCGGAGACAACCACTCTGTTGGGTGCAGTTCCTCTCCAGACACTGCCCTGCAGAACATGGGTGAAATTAAATATGACAAATGCATTGATGTTTCTGACCATGATGAAAAATGTAGCATGTTGGCGATTTTTGATGGTATGGTTGCCATGGGTGACATCAAAAATAATGGTAGACATGATGGTCTTGGTCAAGTTGATCTGGTTGTAGAAAACCCTGAAAATTGTAGCGAGACAGGGAATGATGGGTTTGACACAGAAGAGGAAAAAGGTATAGCAGAAGTAGGCCCCCTAGAGGTTCAGGAGGGTAATTCTGGGGAAGGTTTCCTGAGGTTTGAGGAGCTTCTAGGATCTGAGAAGGATCCTGGTAAACAATGGTTGGAGGGAAATAGCCCAAAGCTTAGCAAGGTGTCACATGACTTAAAAACCTCAGAGTGGCGAGATAGTCAAGATGTCCTTCAGAGGGAGACTAGGATGAGGCCGCAGTCATATGAGGGTGTTAGTGATGAAACTGACAGCATGAAGCATGCAGTGTACATGGGGAAACAAGTGACGCCAAATTTGGACAGTGTTCCAGGGGAGCATCCGGCTGTGGTGCCTACCTCCAGTGAGGTGGATGCCCCTTTAAAGGTCTCGGACCCCCAAGCTGCAGTGAATGAGCCCCTCCATGTCTCTAATAAGGTTAAGGTCCCCAAAAATGTTTGGCATATTGATGTGGAGTGTGTAGAAATTACAGATATGCTAGTGGATTTGCTTGAACTGGTGAAAGCACAGTCCTTGTATACCTGGGTGCCTCCATTACAGTCAGAGGTGGTGGTACTGCGTGGTACCAATGGATGGAGCCAGGTAGTGCAACCTGTGCCGGTTAAAATTAGTCACCAGTGGAACTGGTTAGTACAGTGCTTTCTGATAGTGTGGCAGGTGATCTCCCGGTTTCCTGTGAGGGTGCTTCCGCATACAGTTCAGTACAGAAGGCGCTCTGGGGGGCTGCTGGAGATGTCAGAGGTCTCTCCGCCTGATGTGGTGATGGACATATCTGCTAGTGCGGTCCGAGGTGCGGCTGAGCAGTGTTTAGTAAATGGCGTGGATACTGCCTCACCTGTTAAACCTCCTAAGAAGGAAGGGCCAGATATGGATGCAGCAAAAGCAGATATTTTGTCTCTCACCTATAAAGAGGTACAAGTTGGGGTACCCGAAGACACTCTCAAATATAGAGTGGAGAGGAACAAACATTGTGACATGGAAAAGTGTGAGCTGGCAAAAATTGGTACTGCTAGGAATGGGTCATGCGTTGTTCAATGTCAGTTGTTAGGACAACTGCCCACAGAGATTTGGACAACAGGTCAAGTGAAGCCTTGTGAAGGTCCCATAGGGGATAGCTGCTCACCTGCGTGTTGTCCCTCCTTGGGCCTGGCCCTAACAAACCCTGAGCAAGAAATGACTGACACTATTGGTAATTGGAGAAAAGGTGGTTCCTCATCAGGCATAGTGTCTGGAGCAGGTTCCTTACAGAAACCAGAAACTGAGTTTAAAGGAAGTAGCAGGAAAGGCAGGGGGCCACCAGAAAAGAAATGTGAGTTCAGGAACCCCAAGGACAGAAGGAGTAGGATGGGGATACAGAATGGTAGGATCCCGTTCCGATCCAGGGTAGGGTGTGCCTGGAAGCGCACCCGGAAAAAGGGTTGGGCCTACGTGGCTGACAGCAGGCACAGAGGTGTCCCAACCCTGATGAGGTATGCTGGTGTTCCGCCCTCTGGGTCGAAACAAGGGGGGGAGATATGTAGTAGTGTGGTACCCCAGGGGTGTGGTGACCCAGAGTTTTCAACTGAACTGGTTGAGGGGCTCCAGGGAGCTTGCAGTTTACAGAGGAAACTGGCATTCAAGTTTCCTCAATTGTTAATAAAATCCCCAGTCCTGAGTTCAGGCTTTAGAGGTGATCAGCACACTAATTGTGCAGGTGTGTGTGGGCCTGATAGCAGACTCAGGACCAGCATTCTGGGCTCCACCCTCCCGAGGAGTCCAGGCTTGCAAGGGAGAACTCAGAGAGTGCAGGTGTGCACTGTGAAGTGGCTAGAGAAGCTGGAGAGTGCAGGCTGCACTGTAAAACCCCAGAGACCTGAGTCTAAGGTTGCTGACAGGAGTCAGGAGAGCTCCATGCTGGAGCCTGAGCAGTTGTGCTACTGCTGACAAGAGCCAGATGGCTTGGTATTTTCTTTGGCACGTATAAGCCAGGAGGCTGAAGGTACCGTTCTGTGTGGACAGTGAAAACCCCCTGCGTGGGAAACCTATGTTTGGATTTTGTTCATTTTTGCCTTTTCAATAAAAGTGGGCCAACAAGCCCTTAAACATAGTTCCGGACTGGCGTGAATCGCTTAAAATCGCATATCCCACTTGAGCTAAACACCCCCAATATTACAATACTCACATGGATACAATAAAAACAGGCATAAAAACAAGTGGCGAGTTCACAAGCGTCACCTCCGGTACCTCTTAGTGGAATCTGGACTCGTATGCGTATTCGTCACGACACGTGACTTCTTCAGGAGTTCAAAAAATCTTCTACAATAAATAGGCATGTGCAAATTTAGTTAACCCTGTTTTCTGGCAATAAGATCTTATTATTAGTGAGTGAACGAACGATGTTTACTACGGCCGATTACTGTGCCCACAATGTTGCCATCTTTAATAACTGTCCAACATTCCAGAAAAGCTCATGCAGCAACAAGTAATAATAATCATAGTAAAACACAGGAAAATTACTTACTTTTTCCAAGAACTTTCTTTATCCTCCTGTACTGCTCCGGCTCCCTCAGCTTGTGGTCAGACCACTGTTTCCGCAGCTGTTCTATAGATCTGCGAGTTTTCACACCTTTTTCTATAATTTTGGCCTTGCGCAGATTTGGTGTTTTGTACGGCCCATGCTTTGAATCATAATCTGCCATCTTCAAAATGGAGACCATCTCCACCATCTCTTCGAAAGCCATGTTCGAGGCCTTGTATCACCAGGATCGGGCGTTGGTTCCTCCGGACTTTCCTCCTCGTTGGAGGTACTGATAACAGCTACCTGTTGTCTCTCCGCCATTTTTCGTCTCCCACTGCAATGAGCGAGAAGGGGCAGGGAAAGTTCTCGAACGAACGTCAGGGGCAGGCAAAGCGTGCAGAGTTTTACTCATGCACAGTGTACATAAAACAAAGACGCATATGTTGTAACTATGTTCAGTGTGCGGAAGAAGGAGTAAGCAACGAACGTGTGATCTAAGGTAACATTTTTACTCGACTCATCAGTGGCTGAGATTGTCACCTATATATGGTGATAAAGATTAGGAGAGTCTTGACTGCCATTAGTATTTTTGTTTGGTTTGACTTGCAGAAATAATGTATTGTTTCAAGGAGCATGCATTTATGTCCGTCATTTCAAAAATACAATGTCAATTTAACAAGGGACACCAACCAACCTCCTTGAGGGAAAATTATAAACAAAAATAATGTTGTTGTGGTAACTTGACACACTAAAATTAAATAAAAAAATATGGAGATCAGTCTAAAATGTTTTCAACATAAAAACAAAAAATTAAGATCTTCATTAACATTTATAAAAAAAAATTATGGAGATCTGACTTTAAAACAAAAATGATTATTCATAAGATCCTGAGAAATAATAAAGAAACAAGTTTGTCATAACTCTATGTGAATATCAGCAGTTGATTATTGTAGAAGAAAAAAAATGTGCTACATTAACCACTTAAGACCTGTACCTTTAGGCAGCTAAAGGACCCGGCCAGGTTTTGCGATTCGGCACTGCGTCGCTTTAACAGACAATTGCGCGGTCGTGCGACGTGGCTCCCAAAATTGGCGTCCTTTTTTCCCACAAATAGAGCTTTCTTTTGGTGGTATTTTATCACCTCTACGGTTTTTATTTTTTGCGCTATAAACAAAAATAGAGTGACAATTTAGAAAAAAATGCAATATTTTTTACTTTTTGCTATAATAAATATCCCCCAAAATTATATATATTTAAAAAAAAATTTCCTCCGTTTAGGCCGATACGTATTCTTCTACCTATTTTTGGTAAAAAAATCGCAATAAGCGTTTATCGGTTGGTTTGCGCAAAATTTATAGCATTTATAAAATAGGGGATAGTTTTATTGCATTTTTATTAATTATTTTTTTTTACTACTAATGACGGCGATCAGCGATTTTTTTCGTGACTGCGACATTATGGCGGACACTTTGGACAATTTTGACACATTTTTGGGACCATTTAGAATGCATTGTTTACTGTGAAAATGACAATTGCAGTTTGGGAGTTAACCTCAAGGGGGCGCTGAAGGGGTTATGTATGACCTAATATGTGTTTCTAACTGTAGGGGGTGTGGCTGTAGGTGTGATGTCATCGATTGTGTATCCCTATAAAAGGGACCACACGATCGATGACGGCGCCACAGTGAAAAACGGGGAAGCTGTGTTTACACACAGCTCTCCCCGTTCTTCAGCTCCGGGGACCGATCACGGGACTCCAGCGGTGATTGGGTCCGCGGGTGCCGCGGTCCCGGAGCTTCGGACCGGGTCGCGGGCGCGCCCGTGACCCACAGCTGGGCACTAGCAGAGGACGTACCTATTCGTGCATGTGCCCAGCCGTGCCATTCTGCCGACGTAAATGTGCAGGAGGCGGTCCTTAAGCGGTTAAACAAGGCAATAATTTACAGCGTGACAAATGTGCTATCTCCATTCTGAACGCTAGTTTTACCAGAACGAGCGCTCCCATCTCATACTTGATTCTAAGCATGCGCATTTTTTTCCCCTCGGAAAAGCATACACACGACCGTTTTTCACGACAAGAAAAAGACTGACATGAAACACAATGAGAAAAAGGAGAGCTGGTTTCAACTTTGTTGCAGGCAGTTTTATCGTTGAGAAAACTGCTAGGGTGCATACACACGACCGGTTTTGTCGACCAATATAAAAAATGTCAGTTTTCTCATCGTGAAAAACAATCGTGTGTACAAGGCATTAGCCTTTAAAATTAGCACTTTTGATTTCTCCCATAGACTTTTAAAGCGATTTCCGTGGCTTTCGAATTTGCAGCGAACACCCCAAATTGTTCGGTATTCGGCGAACAGGCAAACACCCGATATTCAAACCAAACTTACATTTGACTCGAAAATCAGGTTCATGCCTACTCTTAATGTTAGGCATTGAACCTGTGCCATTTGATAATTGTATAGATGTCATGCATATTTCAACCTTGTTTCTAGTCAGACCTTTTTTGCATTGTGTACTTCTACAATCGGTGAAATAACATCCTATTTTTAATGTGTTTTACAAACAAATTGTTTTGCTTCCTCATGATAGAACAGTAATATCTGAAAACTTTTGAAAGTCACATATTGTTTGTATTGAACTAGAACCATTAAAACAACACCCAAGGGCAGGCACAGGCACAAATGAGGACATGTAAGCTATCCAATTGGGATGGATCACAAATCTCAATCAACTTGGGTTTTATTATATCTTGGACTATATCCATTGAAGTATGTTTTATACCATTTGGGGTATTTCCCTGATCCAAATACTGTATGCCCACTTCTATGGGTCAGCAAATGATGTTATTTCTGATCCTTCTAGCCACAGCTCTAATTTTCATAGGAAAACATATTCCTCCAGGTTCAATGCTGATGCAGTCCTTTTTGCTAGTGATAACTTTGCTGTGATATTCCAAAAAGGATCCCAGTAGCTTCAATAGATAATCCTGAAAAGAGATTCCTCTGCCTCCCTAAGTTAGCATGTTAGTATAACAGTTTACTAGATGGAAGCTAGAAGGACACAATTTCAGTGAAAAATTTAACTTCAAGGTCCTGTATATGACACATTTAAGCGGAGTTCCACCCACTTTTACAACTTGGTTTTAAAGGAAAAACCACCCCGCCACCATTTTTTTTCTTTCTTTCTGTGTGTGTCCCAGAAGATGATGGGGCCATTCAGAAAGTGCCATGCGACTCGTGCATGCGCAGTAGGAAAACAGCTGTGAAGCCTGAAGATTCCACTTCCGGTTTTCGCTTAGTTACAACAGCGGCACCTACACCCGATCTGATGGACGGATCGGCCTCGGGAGGGCCCACATCACAGGCTCCCTGGACAGGCAAGTGTTCTTATTAAAAGTCAGCACCAATGTTTGTAGCTGTTAACTTTAAATGTTATAATAATTTGCAGGTGGAACACCACTTTAAGCATCTTATCATATTTCGGCATGAAAAAAACTTTGTTTTTCAAAAACGTCATTTAAAATGATTGGCCAAGATTCAGGTAGATTGAAGCAATATTTGCGTGGGCAAAGAGCAAAGATTTTTCTCTGCGCCCACGCAAATATTTCGATTTGCCCAGCGATTCACGGAGCAGTAGCTCCGTAAATTGCGCGGGCGCTATGCTAATTAGCCCTGCGTAAGGGCGCCTAATGTAAATGATCCCGCCGGGGGCGGGAATCATTTAAATAAGGCGCGCTCCCGCGCCGAGCGAACAGCGCATGCTCCGTCGGAAAACTTTCCCGACGTGCATTGCGGCAAATGATGTCGCAAGGACGTCATTTGCTTCTAAGTGAACGTGAATGGCGTCCAGCGCCATTCACGAATCACTTACGTAAACGACGTGAAATTTAAATTTCACGAGCGGGAAGCGCAGCTATACTTTAGCATTGGCTGCCCCTGCTATTAGCAGGAGCAACCTTGCGCTAAAGTCGCCGTACGGAAACTCTGTACCTTGCGTGCGCAGGGCCCGCGCAACTTTTGTGAATCGGTGGTAGTATGCAATTTGCATACTATACGCCGATCACAATGGCCGCGCCCCCTAGCGGCCAACGCAAGAATGCAGCCTGGGATGTGAAGGCATAAGGAGGCTTATGCCGCGTACAGACGGTCATTTTTTGTGATGAAATAAAATGACATTTTTAAAAATGTCAATTAAAATGATCGTGTGTGGGCAAAATGTCATTTTATGTCTTCTGAAAAATGACAAAAAAAAAATTCGAACATGCTCGAATTTTTTGTGTCGTTTTTCAAAATGTCATTTTTTGTGTCAATGAAAATGATAGTGTGTGGGCAAAACGACGTTTTTAAACCCGCACATGCCCAGAAGCAAGTTTTGAGACGGGAGGTAAAACTACCATTCATAATGGAGTAAGCACATTCATCACGCTGTAACAGACAAAAAAGCATGAATCATCTTTTACTAACAAGTAACCAGCTAAAAGCAGCCTCAAGGCGAATAGAACTTCCCCTTTAGAGTGCCGTCACTTTGTTCATCATTTTTCAAAATGATGGTGTGTATGCTACATCGTTTTTGAAAATGAAGTTTCAAAAATGTCGTTTTTTTTCATCACTTCAAACGTCATTTTTTTTTCATCACAAAAAATGACCGTCTGTATGGGGCATTATGTCTGTCAGATCCTAGGCTGCAGTCGGTGTAACGAGGTTCCTGAATCAGGAGCACTCGTTACACCGGAGCAAGTAAGCACTTGCGCCGCGCAACCTATGGTTGCGCGGGCGCAAGTGCTTCTTGAATCTGGGCCATTGTGTGTGGGCTACACATCATTTTTCAGGTTCTGAAAAATTAAAAAAAAAAAATTCGAACATGCTGCATTTTTTAACGTCGTTTTAAACTATGTCGTTTTTCGGGTTTTGAAAAATGATCGTGTGTGGGCTAAAACAACGTAAAAAACCCGCGCATGCTCAGAAGTAAGTTATGAGATGGGAGCGCTCGTTCTGGTAAAACTACCGTTCATAATGGAGTAAGCACATTCATCACGCTGTAACAGACAGAAAAGCGTGAATCGTCTTTTACTAACACGGAATCAGCTAAAGCAGCCCAAAGGCGAATGGAACTTCCCCTTTATAGTGCCGCTGTACGTGTTGTATGTCACCGCGCTTTGCTAGATCATTTTTTTAAAACGATGGTGTGTAGGCAATGTCGTTTTAATGATGAAGTTGGGAAAACATCGTTTTTTGGACATGCTGAAAAACAACGTGATCGTGTGTACGCGGCATAAGTTTAGGTGCATTGCCTAGTGTGTGACTCTGAAAATGGCTGGCTTACCACAGAGGAGTGCATACAATTTTTGTAATCTTCCATATACAGTACTGTATATCAATTGTAGTACAAAGGGGAAAAAAAATACTCCTATAAGGTATTTGGCAATTAATTTATTGTTACATGTATAATAATTAAACCATCTACATCTATAAAGCTTTTACAAAGAAAAGAGTACATAAAAAATATAGTCGGAGTTGTGAAAGTAGAATTTATTTACGTGTTTTTAGTGAACAACAACTGTGTTGTGTTAACTATTTCCTTTTCCTAAATCATACCCTTTGATCATACTAATGTGTTTCATATTTTTCTGGGGAGAATGAAGCTGTAAAATAGTTGACTTAGGAATCATTCATTACATTAGGGAGATAATTAAATTTTAAGTTTGTTTTAAAACAATGTTTTCATGTAAACTAACAAGTGTTCCAAGTGTATACATGTGTGGAATCACAGTAGGAGGTATTTTTCAAGCTATGAACAAAGCTATATTTTCCTAAAAACAAAATAGGACATTAGGGGAATTAGTTTTCACCTGTGAATGTGGATTAAACAGTGTTTTTTCCCCAATTTGCATAGGTGATGGAGTAAGTCAGTCATAGGAGTAAAAGAAGTAACTTTTTTGAGTAGTGATAAAATATGTACAGTATCTATCAACTACTGTATGACACTTGTCTGGTTATCAAAATCGACACTGTTTGATTTGTTTTATCAAACATATAGATGTAGCGCCCTGCTCCCAATGAGTGGGCGTTATGTGTTAAAATTGTAGTTATCTGAGCAGTAGTTGGCTCAGAAGGATTGTGTCTAAATTGTGTCTCAGTTCAGCTGGTTGCATGATTTTCCTCCTGACGATGGGTGTCGCTGTCACCGCTGGTCAGGGCTGGAAAGGCAACAGGCTGGATGCATGGGGTACCTCTTTTCCCAGAAGCAGCCCAGAGGGCGTGGTGAACCAGCTGTGCATTCTGGGAGAGGGTACTTAAGGGGCAGACACCATTTTGTGGGTGTCGTCTTCCGCTCCTCACCTGAGGGCCCTCCTAAGGCCTTGCAACTGAGATGTAGGCCCAGGAGTTACTGGGACCTACTGATCCAGGGATGATCCTGTGTCGCCTTACCTAATGGAAGGGACTGAGCAATTGAGGACTCAATTGGAGGATGTACCCGGATCAAAGTTTATCCTAACAGTGCTGCTGGAATGGCTGAGAGATCCTGGCACTGAGAGCTGTGTTCTTTTACTTCAGAAGCTAACCCAGTGAGGGGCTGACCAAGTCTGTGGCAGAGACTATTGAGCAAATCCTAAGTTTACCTAGTCTGTGACAGAGACTAATGAAAAATTCTACTACCAAGTCTGTGGCAGAGACTTTATTTTGATCGAGCTTCACACCAGCTGCTAGGACAGTGAGAGTGGGCCTATCTGGTGGTTGCTGAGTTCAGCGTGGAGACAGCTGTTCCTCTGGACCTAGGAGAATATCCATGATCTGCAAGTAAGATACCTGAGTCCTCCCCATCCCTCTTTCCCTCAGTTGGAAAGTTTGTTCAAGAAAAACCCTTGAAAGAGACTTTGTGTTGGTGCAGACATTTCTTCCGGATAACTCTTCAAGGCAAACCCCTGAGCCAAACGCAAGGAAAAGTAAGGTAACAGTAGGCCCAAATCTTAACCAGCAGCTCCTCCGGGGATAGTGCTACATATACATGGATATCAGTGTTTACTTGGAAAAGAAGAGCTTTTGTCTTGATGGGTTGCACCCATATGACCTCCATCTTGGGGTAGTCCTAACAAAAAAGGATATTGTCTCCCAAAACCCTTGCTGAATGATTAAAAAAGGGACACTAGTTCCTCCAAAGCAATTAAAAATGTTCTATGCCACAAACAATTCTTTTGTCTAGCAGTCAGCATATATATATAATTATATGAACCTCTGTGCCCCTGGAAATAATGTGCAAAATATAGTGTTGTAAGCTTCTGTACACATCCTTTTCACAAGTGGAAAATAGTAAAGCAGTTCAAATATAGGGGGGTCAACCAAAACACATACTAAGCTCAGTGGCGGCTGGTGAAGTTTTAGGATGGGGGGGCGCCAGACCCCACCCTTCCATTTGATCCCTCCCATTTCTCATAAGCCCCACCCCTTATAAAATCAACCCACTCCGTCCCCTGTATTCCACCCATATACAGCATCACATATACTGATCTCGCAGCACATTGTCAGCATCCACACACTGGTGGAGGACACGATAAAAGCACCCCCTCCCCCCGGATCGCAGCACACAGGCTCGGGGCTCACAGGACACACTGACAGCAATTCCTCCCCCCCCCCAGCGGGGATCGAGGCACACTAATAACACCCCCCACCTTGGGGCTCACAGGACACACTGACAGCAATTCCACCCCCCCAGCGGGGATTGAGGCACACTGATAACATCCCTGCACACTACCTGAAGAACAAGGCTGGCTCTTGGCACATTCTCCCCTTTCTGAATCCTGAAAGGAAGAAAGCCAGCGCTGCAGGTGTTAAACACCAGGAAGAAGGCAGAACAATCGGCTCTCCTCTCCTGCAGGGCAGCCATCAAAAATGTTGTTGTCTCTTACACAGCTTAAGGCCAGCCATCCCATCGAATGATATGAACACACTGCCCTACATGTGGCATGTGAAAAATACAACCAAGCTTGGTCACACCTGTAAGTAAACACAAAATAACAAACCTCCATAAACAGAAATTATTCATGAAATGAAATAATCAGTGTTCATACAATAGTGTTACCATGCAAATAGCTGTGAACACTATGCTATGTTCTGTTTATGGATGATTGTTATTGCATAGATATATAGGGCCATATTCTTATAGATCGCCGGCGGCGTAACATATGTCCTTTACGTTACTCCGCCGCAAGTTTAACTGGCAAGTGCCTGATTCCCAAACCACTTACCTGTAAGCTTGCGGTGGCGTAGCGTAAAGTCCACCCACGCAAGCACTCCTAATTCAAATGATCCTGGTAGGGGGCGTGGATCATTTAAATTAGGCGCGCTCCCACGCCGATCGTAATGCGCATGCTCCGTCGTGTAAATTACCCAACGTGCATTGCGCTAAATGACGTCTCACGGACGTCATTTGTTTTGACGGTAACGTAAATGGCGTCCATCGCCATTCACGCACGACTTACGCAAACAACGTTAAATTTTCAAATTTCGACGCGGGAACGACGGCCATACTTAACATTGAGTACGCCACCTAGGGGGCATGTTTATCTTTACGCCACGTATCGCTTACGGAAACAAAGTAAAATCACTACGACGGGCAAGTGTACGTTAGAGAATCGGCGTGACTAGTCATTTGCATATTCTACGCTGACCGCAAAGGAAACGCCACCTAGCGGTCAGCGTAGATATTGCAGCCTAAGATACAACGGCGCAGGCCGTCGTATCTTAGGCATGTTTAAGTGTATCTCAGGCCCCGTACACACGACCAGTTTCCTCGGCAGAATTCAGCTTCCGACCGAGTTTCTGGCTGAATTCTGCCGAGGAAACTGGTCGTGTGTACACTTTCGGCCGAGGAAGCCGACGAGGAGCTCGGCGAGGAAATAGAGAACATGTTCTCTATTTCCTCGTTGTTCTATGGGAGCTCTCGTCCCGCCGAGCTCCTCGGCGGCTTCAGTGCTGAACTGGCCGAGGAACTCGATGTGTTTGGCACGTCGAGTTCCTCGGCCGTGTGTACGAGGCTTCAGTTTGAGAATACACTTAAACATAGGACGGCCTTAGAATCGGACTTACGTCGGCGTATCTGCTGATACGCCGGCGTAAATTCTTTGAGAATATGGCCCATAATGTTTACTTTAACACAGGGTGAAATGGAATGGTCATAAATTACTGTCACTTTATCTGGACATACACAGAGTGATTTGGGGATGTTTATGCAGTGATGTGTGCCTGATTGGGGGGGATGTGTACCAGCTATGGGGAGACTGCAGACTTAGTTGCCCCCCCTTACCCCCCCCCCACACACACACACTCCCCTGCTCTTTTTGACACTACTTGACAGTATCTCATGTCCTGCAAACAAATCCATCTTCTATCCCGACATGAAAGGCCACCTGCTTATCTGCACAAACTTTCCTCAGACTGCAACTTAGCTCACCTCCCTCTCTGCAGCGTCAGACTCAGCATAGCCCCCTACTCTGGTGTCTGACAGTGGGGCACTGGAGATCGAGGTGGGGGGAAGGGGGGAGACTCGAGTGTGCAGAAGATTGTAAGGATACTCAGGTCTTCTAAATACACACACACCAGGCAGTGACCAAGCCCAGGAGTGAGCTGTAGCCGGACAGTACTGTTGAAAAGCTGGGGCCCCTTACATGTGTACATCTGTCCCCCTCTTCTAGCTAGGCTCAGAAAACATCCCCCACCTTCTCCACGGGAGGTTTGGCACTTACCGGGCTGACTATGGTGTCCTCTCCTGTGTGTCTCATCTCCTTCAGTGGGCAGCAGGCATCAGCGGTGGTGGAGGAGTCTGCTCCTCATGCTTCCTCCGTTTGGGCGCTCTGGCACACTGAAAACCGGAAGTGATGTGCCTCTAGTGTCAATCAAAGCACCCAGCCATAGTAATACATACTATGGCATGGGCGGATGCTGATTGGCGGGATCGAATGCACCGCAGGGCTGGTTAAAAGCCTGCAAATGAAGCGCCTCGTCTGCAATCTCGTGATTGCATAGACGTGGCGCTTCCCACAGTGCATTGCGACCGGCGCCGCAACAGAGAACTTAAGGACCTTTAAAAAAAAATCAAAATCAAAAAATCTTAAAGGCACAGTTTAAAAAAAAATATATGTTTTTTTTTTTTACTGCATGGGAGGGGGGGGGGGGGCGGCGCCCCTGCGCCTCCTATGGACAGGCCGCCACTGACTAAGCTCAAATATACAGAACACAAATTAACTTAAACTTGATACAGGTGGTTGCCAGCTTATACCTTGTAAAAATTTGAACTATTAACTTCAGTGCAATATGTAAAACAAAACCTAAATATATATTTAGAGCCCCCCCTGCCCCAAAGCCCCCCTCCAAGTTGAGGGGCATGTGGCATGGTATGGTTCAGGGAGGGTGCTCGCTTGTTTCCCTTTTTCCTGACCTGCCATGTTGCATGCTTGGATAAGTATCTAAAATTGGAAGTTCCTATCTGCTATATGAAGCCACATCCCTTGTAGATTTAGATGTAGAAAATGTTTCCCCCTGTAAAATGAGACTTTAAAGTCTCAGAGAGTAGACATTAACTTATATTATAAACATTATGGGCCAGATTCAGGTAGAGTGGCGGATGTTTTAGCGGGCGTAGCGCAGCTCATATGCACTATGCTGACGTAAAATAAAGAGGCAAGTACAGTATTCACAAAGCACTTGCTCCCTGAGTTACGTCGGCGTAGCGTAAATGGGCCGGCGTAAGCCCGCCTAATTCAAAGTAGCAAGGCAGTGGGCATGTAGTATTATAACGAAGCATGACCCCATGTAAATGCATGAACGAACGGCGCATGCGCGCGCATGCTCAGAAACACATCGCAAATACTCCCTAAGATACGTCGGCTCATTGCTTTTGACGTGAACGTAACCTACGCCCAGCCCCATTAACATACGACTTACGTAAACTACCTAAAATCCTACGGCAGTTCTGACGTCCATACCCTAAACGACTTAGACCAGCTTTTTGGTGGTTTAACTTTACGCCGGAAAAACGCCTTACGTAAACGTTCGTGAATCGGCGTATCTTGCTCATTTACATATTCGACGCGTAAATCAACGAAAACGCCCCTAGCGGCCAGCGTAAATATGCACCCAAGATACGACGGCGTAGGAGACTTACGTTGGTCGTATCTTGGCAAAATTCAGGCGTATCTCATTTAAAGAATCAGCGCATAGATACGACGGTGCTCATTTGGACTTACAACGGCGTATCAGTAGATACGTCGGCGTAAGTCTCTGTGAATCCGGGCCTATAATTTTATTCATGTACATTTTACATACAAATAATATCAAAGGTTATGCATGGTAAAAATGGGGTACATAGTTGCTCATAGCAAAATCACAAAATATTGCGGTTTTAGATCACCATGCAGATGTTGCATAGCTTATCCGATGTGTTTGAGTTAACAGGACTCCTTCCTCAGGGATATCTCTGCAGTAAGGTGTTGATAAAGACCAAGAACAAAAGTCATCTCAAATTAAGAAAAACACTCACACATTATACATATATCTATCATATATAGCAGCATATATAGCAGAGTCATCCCGCACATCATGCCACCCTTGGGTGGGTGGGGCTATGCCACATACCAGGACTCAGAGGATCTTCTATGGTGCCAGCCAGAAATGGGAAACGTGTACACATGGCGCTCTCTCCACACACACCAGGGGGAGGTTATCACTGCACCACTCTTTTATACCAATTTGTGAGGCTCAAGATAATACCATTAAAGTTCTGAATCTCATCCAACTGGCCGACCAATCCGACACCCCTCCGTGTTTCTGGGCACAGATGCCGAAAAGGCATTTCTGACCGGGTTAACTGGTCTTTTATGTTCTCGGTCCTACAATATGTGGGCCTGGGGGAGAGGATGGTGGGATGGATTTTGAGTGTATACTCAAGACCTATGGCACAAATTAAAGGAAATTAACTACTATCAGAACCCTTTCCGATTTCCAATGGAACACGTCAAGGGTGCCCTCTATCACCTCTTCTTTATGCCCTCTCATTAGAACCACTTCTCTGTAGGATTAGGCAGAACCTGGACATAACAGGGATACGAACGGGGGAATTACACCATAAGATTTCCACATATGCGGATGACCTCCTATTTTCAATCACCAAACCGGCCATATCCCTACCGTATCTCTTAAGAGAACTAGATCAATATGGTGCCCTCTCTTACCTAAAAATAAACATGTCTAAATCAGAGGCAATGGGGGTAGCTATGTCTGTGACCCAAATAAATGCCTTAAAAACATTTCATTGGGGAGATACAAGGCCCCCTACAAAATCTTTATGTCTTACAAGAATTGAAGAGGTAAATAAGATGGAAGATCTGTTACTATCAGCTCAAAATCAACATGATATTTACTCTCAAACCCACTGGAATATATTTAAATTTTTGGAGGAAGGAAAGGCTTTATTTGCATCCTGAGGTCTATCAAACATAGTGCTAGAGGACTTACTGGGTCCTCTATCCCCCCTGCCGGCGGCTATACTTGCTCTGTTTTTTTATCTCACCCATCTCTTCCTTTTTTTTCTTTTTGTCTTTATTTACCCTTTTTCCTTCTTTTTCTTTCCCCTTTTCTTACTTTTTATTGCAATCTCTTACTTTTCCTTTCTGCCTTTCTTAGTTTATTTCTCTGACTTGTTAAATAAAATAGAAAATGAAGCGATGACGATTCCTGATGACGACATAAATGAAACGTACGTTGAGGCGGTACGTTAGCA
The DNA here is from genome assembly GCF_905171775.1 of Rana temporaria. NCBI lineage: Eukaryota > Metazoa > Chordata > Amphibia > Anura > Ranidae > Rana > Rana temporaria. Next base: position 229,943,435 of record NC_053493.1, read on the forward strand.
CGCACAGCATCTTCCGGTCCAGCTGGTTCTCAGCAGTTAGAGGTGGAGCACACGCCAAGCCTCCCCAGCGAGGACGCATTTTTATCTGACCTACAAGCCTATAGCCTCAGTGCCGGGACGTGGGCACCACCCAAAGTAAGGAACCACTCGGCACTGTGTGTATTTTATATTTTTAAATAAAAAGTTATTATGCCATGGCGGTATCTCTCTTCTTACCATGCCCTATGACGCTCAAACAAGCTGAACCAAGGGAACTTCATGTGTTGCATATCTGTCCGTAGTGACAACAAGCTTTATTAGACCTCTTTTCTAACGAGAAAGGTCAACTATTTTTGGTAAGGAGCCATCCTTATATGCACTATTTGGTGTCTTCAATCGGTGAAGGTGGAAACCCTCTCTGTCTTCTTTTGCACAGCGCGAATTGCAAGGAATTTGAACACTTTTAACACAGCTTTTTTATGGACACTTTGTTTTATAATTTTTCACATATGTACTTATTTCTATGCATGTGATCATTTTGTGTTATTGAATTACTGGTTAAGCATCCATAATTGGGTGGATGCCAGGAACTGCACAGATTTGGTATCTATTTTGGAATTTTTTTTTCATAGAACAATTTGAATATTTATTTATTTTTTACCATATATATTTTCATTAATGGTAATGAGCGCCCCCTGCCTTTGTTTTTTATTTCTATTCAGATTCTGAATTTTGAGGAGCAGCTTAAAAAACTCTAATCAATTAATTTATACACTTTGTATTATTGGCGCGAGATCCTTACCTACAACAATAATTTCTAGACAAACAAAACTCATGGGCTTCAACGAGGAAGCTTTGTAATGAGACAGGTAAGTTGGAGGAACTTAGGGCCCATTTGACAGATTTGATAGCATCCTGATGTCCTATGATGGTGTATAAAGAGCCCACGTCAGCCGTGACAAGAAGACTACTGTCACAGGCCGGCGTAGACTCAATTATTTGAATGGCATGTCTAGTGTCCTTGAGATAAGCAGTAGTGGTAGAGAGCAGAGGTTTAAAAAAATGATCGATATATTGTCCCATGCGTGCAGTGACCGAATCTATCCCGTTCACAATGGGTCGGCCCGGAGGGGCCAAGGCATTTTTATGCACTTTAGGACAAAAAATGATAATAGGCCTTCTGCACGCACTGCCAAGTATAGCGATTCCTTTTTATTTAGTACACCCCTGGTAAAACCTTGCTTAATCAATGACTGAAGCTCACTCTTATAAACAAGGACAGGATCGTTGCTCAGCAGTTTGTAAGTGGACCGATCTGAGAAGAATCTGTTAATTTCCTCATTATAATATGTTTTGCTCATTACCACCAGACCCCCCCCCCCCCTTATCGGCTGGTCTGACCACCACATTTTAATTTTTCTCCAGGGATGCGATTCCCAATTTTAAATAATGTGGATCCCTAACTTTTTTTTTGACCAGTTTTTAACGCAAATGGTCCATCCCATCTGGTAAGGAAGCTTTTCTCTTGTTGGTGGAGGTTACATCATTTTCGTTTGAAGAGTTTTCGCTGTATCACTGGGTGTCATCTTCAGTCATTTTTATATGGACTTTCATTGCGCTGCACTTACATATTTTTTTTCAATCTTACAGATACAACCGTCCCTTTTGAGGACAATCATAATGCTGATGCAGCCCACAATGAAATTGAGTTTGACCTAAATAAAGCCAACCTGGCAGATCCGCTTTCTGTAGATGAGCTGAAGACAGCTGACTAAATCAAGTATTACACCTATCTGAGGCTAAGTATGTTAGTTTTTAACAGAACAACCTTGGATGGGTACTCAGTTGAAGTGACCTAGTTCATCTGTCTGTCAGGTGGGGTTTATAAATTGAGCTCAGTGCTTTGGAGTGGGTAGCCAGAGTCAGATGGAAGTACAGATGGATATTGCAGCTGGACCTGGTAGGTGACAGTGGCCCTCTTACTGGAGGAGGTAGCACGGCAGGGAGATTGCAGAGTGTGCTGGAGGCAGGTACTGTAACCAGTTCTCTCCCAGAAGCCTGCATGGTTTCTTAGCTGGCTCCTGTGCAAGTGTTTTTGTCAGGAAGATCCTGCCAGTAACAGGCTCCCTGAACTTACTGGTGCGCAATTGTGTGCGCCAATGCGCATGCGCGCTCCCACCCACTAACACCAGGCGGGCTATTTAAACCAGACTGACACACTGGGACTTTGCTGTCTGCTCTACAGCGTTACGTGTGTTCCTGATTCTTGAAACCTGTTACAGTTACTTCCAGTTCTTAACCTGGCTTGCTCCTAACCATTCCTGCCATCCATCTGCATCTGACCCAGGCCTGTCTGACTTCTCTTTTGCCTGATCCTCTGGTCTTTCTTCTGTCCGCCTGATAACCAACCTGGCTTGCTTCACCAACCAGTTCCAGTCTGCTGCACCTTCCTGCTGATTCAGCTTGTTCCAGGTTCCAGTCTGCTGTCCAGTTCCAGTCTGCTGTACCTGTCTGCTGACCCAGCCTGTTCCAGGTTCCAGTCTGCTAACCAGTTCCAGTCTACCGAGCCTGTCTGAATCCAGCTTGTTTCAGGTTCCAGTCTGCTGTCCAGGGTCCTGACGCACTTAGCAGAGTTCCTGGGGAAGGAAGACCCAGAGTTGTATCTGCAGACCTTCTGTATGGATCCACCTGGACTTCAGACAAACCTCCTGCTGTTGATCCTGCCAGGAACTCGTGCCACTCCTGATTCCTGTGCCTCCCGTTCACCCTACCAGGGACCGTGAGTCGGGACCGCAAGAGAGGCCGTCCCCTGCAGTTTGCGCTTGTCCACTAGGTACGTGACCATTTTGCCGTGTGACGTTACAGCTCATATTTGTTTGATGGAACGGTATTTTTGTGATCTTTTGTAGATTGTTATTGCTTTATACCTAGTGAGTTACTTGCCTGCCTGACATAGGTCTAATATGCTGCTCTAACTGCCCACTGCAATATGTATAATGGGCTGCACACGGCATGTTCCTGACCCTTGCACACTGTACACTGAGCTGTATGTGCCCTGCTCCTGACCCTTGCATCCTGTGCACTCTATATGACTTGCTCCTTACTCTGTATGCCGGGCTGTAAGTGACATGCCCATGACCCCTTCACTCTGTATTCTGGCCTGTGTTTGACATATTCCTGACCGGTGCCTTCTGTATGCTGGGCTGCATATGACAGGTTCTTGACCACTGCATACTGTACACTGGACTGTGGGTACACGGACTGTAGCATGTACACAGTGAGTAGCCCCTCCAACTGCACAATTTTATCACACCCATAATTTGCCACAGCTTACAGAGCATCATGCCTAGGTACATTCCTCTGGGTACTCAAGGCTGAACCCCTCTAAGTAAAATATATCTTATTTCCTGAATAAAACCTGCCTTATCCCTGCATCCTACATTGTGGCCCAATGTAGCTGTTAGTATATAAACAGCTTTCAGGTTGCAAAGTATATAGTTTATCATTTGTTTAATATGTAAAAAGTCCAGGGGCAATCCTCTGTGCAACCTTATGTGTATACTATGTACTAATTTTCTCTGAAACATAACTCAATGTTTAATTGAAGATACGATTTACATTGTGGCCCAATAAAGCTGCTTACATAGTGTCCATTCACTGTACAATATTTCTGATTATTGTTTCTTAGATAATCAGCTGTTAAAGAAAATAAATAATCTTTTTTTTATTTTTTATTTAATGAGCTATTGTTTTTTCTTGTTTGTTGTTTTTGGTTTGATGTTTGCTTTAAATAGTAAAGTAGATAACAATATAATTTAAGACTAAAAAGCTAAACAAACATGTTTTTCCCTTTAAATGAAGGAGCTCATATAACAATTTTACCAAAAGAAGGCAAGGATCCAACACTATGCTCCAGTTTCAGGCCAATTTCCTTGATTAATGAAGATATAAAAATTTACGCTAGGATCTTGGCCGAAAGACTGAAGCTACATATGCCAGACTGTATAGAGAGGGACCAGGCAGGTTTTGTCCCTGGAAGGGAAACAAGGGACAATATATTAAGGACAATCTTGTTAATACATGAAGCTAAAAAGAGAAAGATACCGGCCCTTTTCTTATCTGTAGACGCCGAAAAGGCCTTCGACCGAGTCAACTGGGAATATATGTTGCAGACCTTGCATGGATTTGGCCTGAAATCACGAATGATGAGATGGATAGGGGCATTGTACTCAGATCCCACGGCTCAAATCCAGGTGAATGGGACTCTGTCGGAGGCATTTAAGCTACACAATGGGACACGCCAGGGATGCCCACTTTCCCTTTTATTGTTTGTGCTATCTTTGGAACCCCTTTTAGCCTCTATAAGAGGGAACCGAGAAATAAATGGTATCAAGGTAGCAGGGCAAGAACATAAGATAGCTACTTATGCAGATGATATTATGTTATTTATAGCAAATCCTAGGCAATCACTCCCAAAAATTTTGGAAGAAATGGATGAATACGGAAAGGTCTCTAATTTTAAAATAAATATGGAAAAAACAGAGATATTAAATAAAGACACATCCCTAAAAGAGAAAAGAGAATTAAAAGCACCTCCTTTTCCCTTTATGTGGAGAGAAAAGGGACTGAAATATCTAGGAGTCTATTTATCAGTAATAACAACAGATTTATATCAAGATAACTATATTCCTCTCTTGAATAAAATCAAACAGGATCTGAAGGGATACCAGGCATACAGATTATCATGGTTAGGAAGGATAAACGTAATTAAAATGATGACACTCCCGAAAGCTTTGTATATCTTCCAGAGCCTGCCAATCTGTATTCCTGGGGCATATTTTAGAACTTTGAGAAGCCTAATGCAAACATTTGTCTGGAAGGGGAAAATAAGTCATATCTCCTATAAAGTAATGAGTAGATCAAGAGATAATGGAGGGGTACTACTTCCAGATCCCCAGAAATATTATGAAGCAGCAGCAATAAAAAAGTTATAGACTGGGTCCATAATACATCACACAAGAAATGGGTGTCTCTAGAAGATAATATGAGTAAAACGGAGTTAGGCCAGATTATCTGGATTCCGAAAAAATATAGAGATCTCCCTAAGGCACTTGCCCCAATTACAACAGAAACACTAAAGATATGGGATAAAGTAACTAAGGATATGAATGGGCAATATAATAGCCCATTGATGCCCTTAACGGGAAATAATTATTTCCCACCGGGGAAAAATAATAAACTGTATCTAAAGTGGACTCATTCGGATAGATTGAGGTTAAAGGATGTCTTAAATGGGAATACCCTATGCCCATTAGAAGAACTACAAGAGAAATACGGAACATCGCAGTGGGATGGCTGGAGATATATGCAGCTCCAACATTTTACTGAATCTCTTCCAAAACCCTTACAAAGTGTTGAAAGATTAACTTCTTGGGAGAGATTGATAGACCAGGGAGGGATGAGCAGAAAAGGTATGATCTCTAAAATATATAGGCTGTTGATATCATCTAATGAGGATGGGTTAATACACCCTGCAAACTAGTCTGTCTGAACTGAAAAACAAAAATATAATACTTTGAAATGACCAATCTTTAGATGTAATGGTTGCATTTGTTTTTCATGTTTAGCCTGGGTTCACACTATTGCCATGTGGGAACCAGCGTGATTCCAGTGCCGGTTCCCACATCACATCTCCCTCACAGGCAGTTCATACTGCCCTCTGCGAACTGCTGCGAGTGTCAATACAAAGTTCACCCCAGATCAGGTAGCAGATCATACGTAGCAGGTGCGAACTGTGAATTCAGACAGGAATCAGATCGTATGAGTGTAAACACCAATGCGATTCGATTCCAGTGCGGGAAAAGAAGGTTTCTGCAGCATTTTTGCATGAACCCAATGCAAGTTCAGCCATACAAACTGTATGGCTGAAATCACATTGCGCAGACATCGCATGTGATCTGCACAGCAATACAGTGCAAATCACATGCAATGTCTGTGTCTTCAATAGTGTGAACCCAGGCTTAGGCTATTTTCCCTTTATTTTTACTTGGTGCTCAAGGATCGCCACGTGAGGGCAGGTGTTCCTTCAGATTAGGCACCCCGTCAAAACGTGTAGCGGCCATCTTGGTACACCCACACTCGGCCACACTAATGCCGCGTACACACGATCGGTCAAACCGATGAGAACGGTCTGATGGACCGTTTTCATCTGACCAAACCGATCGTGTGTGGGCACGTCCATCGGTTAAAAATCCAGGCAAGCTCAGAATCAAGTTGGCGCATTCTTGGAAGCATTGAACTTCGTTTTTTTCAGCACGTCGTTGTGTTTTACGTCACCGCGTTCTGACACGATCGTTTTTTTAACCAATGGTGTGTAGGCACGACTGACCATCAGCCAGCTTCATCGGTTAACCAATGAAAACTGTCCATCAGACCGTTCTTATCGGATGGACCGATCATGTGTACGCGGCATAAGCCTACAGTCTGAAGTCACTAAGCAGACATCTTTTTACACCTACCAAAATCTTGCATTTCACACTTCTTTTTACCACTAAACTGAGCTTATTTGTGAAATACAGGATGTGGAAGTCTGTGACCAGGGGTCAAGTCCTGGGGAAAAAAGTGTGGGAACTCCCACCCAAGATCCTCTCCCCCACCAAAAAATAAATAAATGATACGCTCATATGCATAATTACTAAACCGCATTTTTTTTATTTTATCCACTGTACCTTAGTAATCCTTTATGTTACTGGCCGCTTCCTGTATATGGATTCATCGGGTAGTGTGCGGGTATTTCGTCACTTCTTCGATGCCGCAATGTCTCCTGGGAGCTTTTGTCATTGTTCCCAGGAGACATTGCAGAGGTCTGCCGAGAGTTATCGCAGGATTTAGAAAGAAGCATGTTCTTTCTTAATCCCGCGATAACTCACGGCAGACCTCCGCAATGTCTTCTGGGAACAATGCGAAAAATGGACTTTGTAGGCACTTTTTATATAAAAATACAACATTTTTAATAAACAATCACATAGAAAGCAGTAACAAAACAATAGAAAATAATTGATTAAAACATGTGTAGGGTAATTGGAACCAGATAAGTGGGCCGTGCTGAGTGATTGTGGTGGTATAAATCACTGAAGAACTATGGTTCGCACTCGGTCAAACAATGTTCTGGGAACAATGACAAAAGCTCCCAGGAGACATTGCGGCATCGAAGAAGTGACGAAATACCCGCACACTACCCGATGAATCCATATACAGGAAGCGGTCAGTAACATAAAATATTACTAAGTTTCGCCTGCCCCTGACAAAGTCCTGCAAAGGGAACTGAGTTCCTGCTGTGAAAAAAGTGCAGGAACTCCATTCCCACGCAATCCCGCAGGACTTGAGCCCTGTCTGTGACACTGTTTTGATGTTGAATTATAAAAACAGCCTTGTTCTGTCAGATTAGCATACCTATGAGATCAGCAGGCACTCCACTGCTTTTAAAATCATCGAAACAGTCAGATGGATTTCTACATACTGTATTTCACGATATAAGCTCAGTTTAGTGGTAAAAAAATAAATAAGTGTGTAATGGAATATTTTGTTGGGTGTAAAAAGATGTCCGCTTGGTAAACCTCAGAATGTAGGCTTAGTGTGGCCGAGTGCGGAGTGTACCAAGATGGCCGTGTCTGAACGTCACTTCCATTAGAAAATCTGACAGGTCGCCTAATGTGGTGGAACACAGGCATTCAGGATGTTACGTAGACACTGGATTGCTATCAGGATAAACAGGAATGTTTCTGATCTTACAGAAAATGTAGTTAGCCTGAAAAAAAAAAGCTGCAATGTAATTTTTTGTTCTTGGGTCCAATTAAACTGTACATACAAGATGACATGCAACTGGACTATAGAGAGATTTGTGTCTTTTATGCAAATATTTAATGGTAGTCCACCATAGTAAACAATAAGTAGAAGTAATATACCAGTTTATAAACCAGTCCAAAAGATGAACACTGGGATGTGAAGGCCATGTGGAACTGCATATAAAGAGTTCATCAAATAAGTCATTGAGTTACTGCAAAGATGATCACACACAAACTACATTGGATATAAGCAATCTGGCACAGCCAGGTTGAAATCAAAATGGGTATAATATGAATGACAGTTGGCCATGAATATGAATGACTGCATTATCTATAAACTGCATATTAAATTACATTTAAAAAAAATCTGAAAACATTACATAAAATATGCTAGCTTCTCAGTTAGCTGTCTGCATGTAGCAAGTTTTAAGAATTCAATCTTTTCAGTACATTTGTATTACCAGAAATGTCCTGCTTGACAAAAAATTATTTAAAAATAAATTGAAAGCATGCATAATGATTATATTCCTTATAGCAAACAACTCAAATGTATCTTTAATAACTTAGATTATAGCAGTGTGCAACTATTTTATTTGTTATTGCACATTCTCCACTGCTCTTAAACCAAATCTAGGTCTAATATAATGCCATGCATTAAAGAATTTCAAAAAGCAGTTACCATAAGCAAATACTCAGAAAATGGTATTCTATTTATCTAACTATAGACAATTAAACTAAAGTTTAATTAATTGTTATGGATTGTTGAACTTTGAAAATCATAATTTCTTCACTGCTTTGTTATACAAATCCCAATTTAGGATTTTTTTTTAGTATGGAAGTGCAAAAGACAATATTATTGTGCAAAGCTAAATAGCCAGTCATGACCAATCAACAACTATTGTGGTAAAAACTGTAACTTGAAATTCGATTAGCTGTTATGGGCTAAAGCGCTTTGCGATATATTCACTGTTCTTTTAATTGATTTACAAAATAAACTCTGTAGTGTTGCCTTTACTTTAAAGCTATCCAAAGACCGGTCATAGTTGTGACTGCTGGGGTGCATGTTCCTATACTACTGGATAGTTATTTTCACAACTAATCAAAACAGCACCCTGAGACACCAGTTGGTCAGCTTTGAAGTGAATGCATGTTGTGATAGTAGCAGTGTATCTTGCTGTGCTATACACTTTTTCAAAGCTCAAGCATGAAATCAGTCAGATGCCATTGCTAGCTGGTGATCTTTATGTTTTTTTGTTTTTTTTTGTAAAATACCCAATGACAACGACCAACTGACAGCCCACAGGATATCTGGAAAATTATTACACAAATACAAAATAAGCAGCAATGCTGCTGTTTATACATTTACAATAACTGACTGCAAAAAAAAAAAAAAGACAAATACAAACAAAGGAATAATGTAAAGGAAATCTTTTAACCACATATTTTTTGCTGTCTCTTCCCCCATTAGGGATATTCAACCTCTTATGTGTTCTGTTTATTGTTATCACTAAAAGTGAAATAAAATCCCACATTTTTGATTGTCACCAGAACAAGAGGGGAAATTGTTAAAAAAGGACAAGTTCTGGTAACCCTAGTGACAACTATGGATTATGGATGGAGGAATTTGCTCTCACTTCCTTTTTTTGGCTATGGGACAGGAGGTGAAGAGAAATCTCCCTAATGGGACACAGATGGCAAAAAAATAATTACAGGGCTTATACTTCCTTACTCGATCCAAAATGAATAAAAAAAAAGTTTAACATTTAGTTCTACTTTAACCACTTGTCGACTGTATAACCTAGATATACTGCGGCAATGCACCAGATCACGTACCTAGTACACATCTTGGTAACAAAAGATGCAAGCTCACGGAGGCCACCTACACCATCACTTATAGGAAGGATACATAGGGTAATCTGTCACAAGGACCAAGATCACTAAACACTATGGTTTAATAGGTGCTCAGGTTTGGCACATCACAGATCGGATGAACAGATTGTTGGCTGGGGTCGTGGGAGGACTCAGCTGTCATGGTACATATTACTGTAGTACCAATGACAAAGTTAAATAAAAAAATATAATTTTGAGGGCTTAGGCGCTGTATTAAAAAAGGACGTCAAAGGCAATATTCTTAGAAGTACTGTCTGTTCCTTAAGCACAGCTGAGATACAGCAGTAGCTTAGAGAACTTAACAAGTGCCTGAGAAACTGGTACACGAAGGAGGGTTTTAGGTTTATGGAGAACTAGGCTGACTTTTTGATCGTTTACCCATTCTATAGCAGGGACAGACTGCACCTATATAGGAGAGGGCAAAGCTCTGCTGGTAGAGAAGATAGCCAAAATGTTGTAGGAACATTTAAACTAGGTGGTGGTGGGTGGGTGGGTGGGTGGGGGTCAGAGGAAGCTATATCTGACAGTGAGCGAAAGCCAGAGGGTGTTACCGGGAGAAACATTAGTGTAACTAGAGCACCTAAAACCAAGGTACGCAGGTTGGCAAAATCCTATTGCAGCATGAGATTAAACAAGGAAAAAATATACACACTAGTACACAATTAAAAGGCTTGTTCACAAATGGTATAAGTCTGGTAAATAAGATGAAAGAACTGGAACTACAGATACACAAGGAGGATTTTAACTTCAGGGAAGTTTGACATCTCACATGACTGACTTGCACCTGTCCAGAGGTACTCCCTGTATAAGAGGGACAGTAGGACTGGGGGATGGGGAGGAGTTTGCCCATATGTCAATAATTATATGTTCTCAAATCTGAGGGATGCCATTGCTAGCTGGGCAAGAGGGTAGGTGGAATCCTTGTGGTTGGAGCTTCAAAGGGAAGAAATACAAGAGCAATAAAAAGTGGGTGTAGATTACAGTTCCCTTAACATAAAATAAATGGAGACTAGCCATGTCTCACAGTTAGTAATGTTGGAAGAGCAGGGCAATGCTATAATCATGAGAGATTTCAATTATCTGGATATTGACTGGGCAGACAGGAACTGCTCAGTCATCTAAGGCCTGACATTTTCTTAATGTCTCGAAGGACAATGTCATGTGTCATTTGGTGAAGGACCCAACTAGAAATAATGGTCTGCTGAACCTAATAATTACAAACAACACAGATTTGATTGCAGCTGGGGAAGTAAGGTATAACTTAATCACAGAATAATTATGTTTAATGTAAATCAGAAAAAACAAGACACAAGGGTAGGACAAGGACATTCAATTTCAAGAGAGCCAACTTTAATAAGTTGTATTCTATACTACACAACATTAATGGGAGCAAATTCTAAACACAAAGAACACTGCAGACAAGATAGAGTGCTTTAGCCCTGGTTCACACTGGGTACGATTTGGAACGATTTGAGATGCGATTTGACATGTCAAATCGCATCTCAAATCGGCGGCAATTGTCGGCAATGGCACTGTCCTAATCAGTGCGACACCGCATCTGCGATTTCAAAAAGTAGTTCCTGTACTACTTTTTGCGATTTCCGGCCGCGATTTACATTAAATTGCGGCCAAAATCGCGGACAAAATCGCGCATTTTACCGCGATTTTGAATTTGCAGCAGTGTGAACCTAGGCTCAAGGACATATTAAATAATCATATTAATCAGTGCATTCCAATGTGCAACAAATATAAAACGACTTAAAGCGGTGGTTCCCCCTAAAACACATTTCTAACAATAGATTCGTAAGACCCGTTACACTGCGGGTAGGCTGGCTTTTTTTTTTTTTTTTTCGTACATACCGAGATCTCGGCGTCTCGTCCCTTGGCGGTGGGCGTTCCTAGTTGATTGACGTTCCTCGGACGGGCGCATACGTGACGTCACGACTTTCCGACAGAAGCCGAACGTCATTGCGCAGGCGCCATATAGAGTCGGCTCTATACGGCACCTGCGCAGCGACGTTCGGCTTCTTTCGGAAAGTCGTGACGTCACGTATGCGCCCGTCCGAGGAACGTCAATCAACTAGGAACGCCCACTGACAAGGGACGAAACGCCGAGATCTCGGTATGTACTAAAAAAAAAAAAAAAAAGCCAGCCTACCCGCAGTGTAACGGGTCTTACGAATCTATTGTTAGAAATGTGTTTTAGGGGGAACCACCCCTTTAAGTTAAACCTGAATAGTTAAATTTAGCATAAAAAGACATATCAACGGGAGAAAAAACAAACAAAACTTTAATTTAAAAAAATTAAGGCAGAGGATTCACTATCAGCATTCAAACACTACAAAGAATGAATAAATAAATAAATGCAAGAGCACAATCAGTGCAGTTAAAATAAACCCAGAGAGACATATAGTGGAGGAGAGTAAAGAAAATCCTCCAAAATGTTTTAAATATGTTAATAACAAAAAAAAGGCAAGGTCAGAACATATTGGCCCCATAAAGTAGGTTATATATGACAAGGAGAAGGCAACTGTATTTAAATACATTCTTCTCCTCATTTTTTTTTTTAAAGGTGAAGGAGGGGTATAATAAACAGGACTGTATTAATAGTAACACAACATGGAATGTACCCTTGTGGATAAAGGAAACCAGTGTTCAAAAAAAAAATTGAAAAACGTAATGTGGATAAATCACTAGGACCTAATGGCTTGCACCTGCAGCTAAAAGTTTTCAAAGAACTTAGCCTTGGTATGGCCAGGCCAATGTTCCTAATATTTAAGGACAGCTAAGTGACTGGAATGGTACCAACTGACTGGCAAAAAGGCAGCATAGTACCATTAATTAAAAAGAGGCTAAGATATATACCTGGAAACTACAGACCAGTTAGTCTAACATCAATAGTATCTGAACTATTGGAGGTGACAATAGGGACCATATCCAAGAATTTGCAGACATAATAATGTCATCAGTAGTAACCAGCATGGATTCATGAAAGATTCTTCTTGACAGACCAACTTGTTAACAGTCTATGAGGAGGTGAGCTGTAATCTGGAAAGAGAAAGACCTGTGGTATTCTTGGATTTTGCCAAAGCATTTGATACAGTTCCAAAATTGAGGTCTGTTGACATACTGTTGATAGTGCATGTACCTTGATATAAAATTGGTTACCGGAGCGTGTCCATAAGGTGGTGATAAATAATGTATTTTCTGAAAGGTCTGGAGTTGTAAGTGGGGTACGCCAAGGCCCAGTCCTGGGACCACTTATGCTTAACTTGTACATAAATAATATAGAGGTTGGTATAAATAGTTCAATCTGAGTATTTGCTGATGATACAAAGCTAAGTAAAACAACAACTTCACAACAGGATATAGAAACTTTACAGGAAAAACTCAATACAAATAAGGTTCAATATTTAAAAAAAAATAATTAATGAATTTGGAGGCTAGAAGTATGAATGCGAGTCACTCACTAGTGGGAGAACCTCTGAGGGGATCAAGGATGGAAAAGGATTTGGGGGTCCTACGAGTAGATCACAGGCTCGGAAATAGCATGCAATTACAAGCTGCAGCATGCAAACGTAGCAGACTGTAAGCATGCATTAAAATTGGAATTTATTCAAGAGCTAATACTATAATTCTACTACTTTAGAAAACTCTGGTTCAGGAGTATGCTGTCCAGTTCAGGTCAGCAGTCCTCATTAAGGATGTGCTGGAACTGGAGAAAGTCGAGAGAAGGGCCACAAAACTAGAATAATTAAACTTCTTCTGCCTAGAGAAGAGACATTTAAGAGGAGAAATTATCACAATTTACAAATATCTATGTAGCACACCCCACATATGAGCTGCAGATAAACAGGGATACCCCACTCCTGCACAACCAGGCACACCAAATCTTCACAGGCATACAGAGTCAGAAAACCATCTGTAGCTTTGTTTTTGTTGTTTATTAGAGGGTTAGCAACTTGGATAGGGATGGGAGGTTATGAGATGCCCACTTGACTTCAGAAAACTTCAGGGACAACTTCCTATATACAGTTATATACAATCTCCACTTCACTCTCTTCCTGCACACACTTGCCAGCTACTGCTGACCCTTCACCCTTGTAGGATCTGACAGACCCCATGTCAGATCAATAACTGCCCATTACAGACAGGAACTTGCAGTCCCTTAATTGTAGTATAGATGTAGTGAAACAGCATGTACTGCTTCCTCTGTGGTCACTGATCCCAGCACCACCTCTTCAGGCACTGCCAGCCCACCTGACTTCAGCTGCCTTTTTCATCAGCCCCCCTGACTGTCTTTCTACACCAGTCCACCATGACTCTCAGGAGATCTCCCAGGTTAAGGATAGAAGACTTAGGCGCACTGCAGTCTTTAAGGGAGATTGGCTACATGTGGCAGTCTCCCTCTTTGATAGACCCGTCAGTGTTGAACTACTCACACTAAATTTTCTTGCTCCTGTGCCAGGAAGACCTCCTCCCATGTGTTTTTGGCAGGATCCTTCCAACACCCGAGCCCTGGGCCAAAGCAGGACACCCCCCAGACTAGGGGGTACCCCTCAGGGCCACTGACAGCCTCATCAAGACTGAATCTCCATCTCCCACCTGACTGACTCTGCTGGCATGATATTCTCTTCCCCCTGCCAGCCCACCTTCTGGGGTTTGGCTGAGGCCCCTAAAAAATTCATAGTGGCTCCTTCTAACCCCTACTCTCTAGTTCTTGAAGGTTTAACCCTCCAGATCAGAGGAAGGCACCAGAGAGCTGCCAGGATTAGTCCTCCAGCCCAGAACTCCCATGAACCCTGACCAAATTAAGATTCACGGAGTTACAGTGTGAGTCAGAGTACGGTTTACCTGCTCTAATTTTAACACACATGCCAGAGTGTGCTACATTTAAATAGTGATTCTATCATTGGCAAAAAAATGTTTCTCAGGCTGCTTAACCACTTCACGCAAATCACTGTACCCCCACATTGTTACTTTGATGCTAAATACCATTGTTATGGCAGCAGCTAGCTGCCATAACCGGATGTTTTCAGGAACGGCGTGCATTTCTCTTTATGATAAAAGGATTTGCCGCAAGATCACTTATCGGTGGTGGGAGAGAGGGCCGCACTCACGTCTGGTGATTATTTTATTTTTTTTTAAAAAATTTTTTATTGCATTTTAGTATAAATATGAGATCTTCTGTCTTTTTGACCCCAGATCTCATATTTAGGAGGTCCTGTCATTCTTTTTTTTCTGTTACAAGGGATGCTTACATTCCTTGTAATAGGAAAAAAAGTGGGCCGAATTTTTGTCTTTTAAAAGGACAGTGTCAAAATAAAAAGTAAAATAAGTAATAATAATAATAAAAAAAAAAGTAAAGCGCCCCGTTCCGACGAGCTCGCGTGCAGAAGGGAACACATATGTGAGTAGCGCCCGCATGTGAAAACGGTGTTCAAACCACACATGTGAGGTTTTGCCACGATCGTTAGAGCGAGAGCAATAATTCTAGCCCTAGACCTCCTCTGTAACTCAAAACTGTTAACCTGTAGAAATGTTTTAACGTTGCCTATGGAGATTTTAAAGGGTAAGTGTTTGTTGCTGTTCCACAAGTGGGCGCAATTTTGAAACATGACATGTTGGGTATCAATTTACTTGGCATAACATTATCTTTCACAATATAACAACAAAAATTGGGCTAACTTTACTGTTATATTTTTTTAAATTAAAAAAAAAAAACTTTTTCCCCAAAAAGTGCTTTTGTAAGACCGCTGTGCAATTACAGTGTGGCAGAAAGCATTGCAACAACTGCCATTTTATTCTCTAGGGTGTTATAAAAAATATATAATGTTTGGGGGTTCTAAGTAATTTTTTAGCAAAAAAAAGGATTTGAACTTGTAAACACTGAGTTTGAAAGATAGGCCCAGTCCTTAAGTGGTTAAGAAGACACTTGGCCACTGAATTAAGTTAACCACTTAAGACCCGGACCAATATGCAGGTTAAGGACCTTGCCCCTTTTTGCGATTCGGCACTGCGTCACTTTAATTGAAAATTGCGCGGTCGTGCGACGTGGCTCCCAAACAAAATTGGCGTCCTTTTTTTCCCACAAACAGAGCTTTCTTTTGGTGGTATTTCATCACCTCTGCAGTTTTTATTTTTTGCGCTATAAACAAAAATAGAGTGACAATTTTGAAATAAAATCTATATTTTTTTACTTTTTGCTATAATAAATATCCCCAAAAAAGACATAACATTTTTTTCCCTCAGTTTAGGTCGATACGTATTCTTCTACCTATTTTTGGTAAAAAAAATCGCAATAAGCTTTTAACGATTGGTTTGCGCAAAATTTATAGCGTTTACAAAATAGGGGATAGTTTTATGGCATTTTTATTAATATTTTTTTTTTACTACTAATGGCGGCGATCAGCGATTTTTTTCATGACTGCGACATTATGGCGGACACATCGGACAATTTTGACACATTTTTGGGACCATTGTCATTTTCACAGCAAAAAGAGCTATACAAATGCATTGATTACTGTGAAAATGACAATTGCAGTTTAGGAGTTAACCTCTAGGGGCGCTTTAGGGGTTAAGTGTGACCTCATATGTGTTTCTAACTTTAGGGGGGCGGGGCTGGACGTGTGACGTCATTGATCGTATTTCCCTATATCAGGGAACAGACAATCAATGACAGTGCCACTGTGAAGAACGGGGAAGGTGTGTTTACACACACCTCCCCCCGTTCTTCAGCTCCTGTGACTGATCGCGGGACATCGGGTCCATGGGTTCCACGGCCGCGGTCACGGAGCTTCGGATCGGGTCGTGTTCGCTGGGCTTGTAAAGGCGACGTACCTGTATGTGCCTGTGCCCAGCTGTGTCATTCTGCCGACGTATATGTGCAGGAGGCGGTCCTTAAGTGGTTAAACAAAAAACTGTTCTATGTTAAACTGCATAAGGGGTTCTTTACTATTAGAGCAGTAAGGATGATGCTCACAGTTGGTGGTGTCAGCAAGGAATGTTGATATCCACTTGACCTCCGGAATATTTCCCCCCCTGACAACTGACAATTGCATTGTCATGCAACACTGTACATAAATCAAAATAATTTATTTTTTCTGACAAATAGAGCTCTTTTTGGTGGTATTTGATCAGCGTTGAAATGAACAAACTTCTTTATGCCATAATCTTCATAAAGGAAATCTATAGAAAGTGAGATGAGAGAAACGTGCTCAGAGAAGTGAAGATCATTAGTGACAGTGATGCAAGAGTCTTCTTTACAATCCACCGTTCTCCCATATACCACCTCGTGAACACAGGAAGCCCCTCTCGGGGATGCACTTACCACAAGGATAAGTGTAAAATGCCTTGAAATCCCAGCAACCTTCCTTCTCTCTTTTGAACCTCCTTACACGTCATACAGGGCACATAAATAGATGGGATCCACTGGGCTTATGCAAACAACAACAGAATACAAACAATAGCGCAGCCCTCAAAATTTGCACTTGCCTGCTCACATTTGGCGAGTACATTTTTGAGCAGTGCGAGTATGGACAGGGCTGTTCTATGTATCCAGTTCCCCTCCCACCGCGTACACACTCGCAATGCGAGCTTTGCAAAGTTATGTACCAGCCAGCGCCGCCCCGTTCCACCTTCCACACATTGCCACTTGGGAACGCCCCTCCCCACCTCCCACACATCATGCACTACACAGGCTAGCAGCAAAGCAGAGCTTTCTCCACCTTCCACACATCTCTGTGCACAGGCTAGCAGCAGAATTGCAAAAGCAATGTATCAGTCAGCGTCACTTGGGACCGCCCTCTCCACCTCCGCTTGGGACCACCCCGCTCCACCTCCCATAGGCTAGCAGCTTTGCACAGTGTACCAGCTGTCTGGGACCGCCCCTCTCCACCTCCCACTTATCCAACGTGTGCACCGATGCCTGACCCCAGTGGCTGCAGGACAATGGTATGCGAGAATGTGACAGTCTGTTGTGATGTTCTGGAGGCATTTGGGGACTGAAAAAAAGTTTGCTGGGAGTAAGGGGGATTGAGAGAACATATGTGCTGGATTGAGGGGCAGGTTAATTGGAAGCATAGGTCTGAATCACCCCCCCCAATCCATTATACCTATGACTCCAATTCTGCCCCCTCCCCCCATTCTATCATACCTATGCCTCCAATACCGCCACCCCATTCTATCATACCTATGCCTCCAATTCTGCCCCACCATCTATCATACCATAATATAGATTGGGGGAGTGGCATTGGAGGCATAGGTATGATAGGTTGGGGGGGGGGGCGGAATTGGGGGCATAGGTATGATAGAATGGGGGAGGGGTGGATTTGGAGGCAAAGGTATGATAGAATGGGGGGAGGAGGGCCGAATTGGAGGCATAGGTATGATAGAATGGGGGGAGGGGGGCAGAATTAGAGGCATAGGTATGCTGGTGATAGGAGGTTGGAGGACGAGGTGTGCTGGGGGGTCATTAAAAGCACAAAGCATAGGTTTGCTGGGGTGGTATTGGAGGCAGAGACATACTGGGAAGAGGGATTATAGATATAGAGGTGTGCTAGGGGGGGAAGGGATTGGAGACATAGGTGTGATGGAGAGGGGAGGCATTGGAGGAGGTGTTGGAGATAGAGAAGTACTGTGGAAGGTGTTGGAGGTAGAGGTGTACTGGGGGAGGCGTTGAAGGTAGAGGTGTACTGGGGGAAGTGTTGGAGGTAGAGGTGTACTGGGGGAGGTGCTGGAGGTAGAGGCATACTGGCTGTAGTTGTTATTTATTTTTGAAACTTAATTCTGAATAAAACAGTTAACAGTGTTATTTCATGAGATCAAGGGTGTGTTTAGGGGCGGGGCAAGGTAGGGTTTGGGTGGGGCAACAGGTGGCGAGTAACTCTTAAGGCCTGGCTAGTAGCTCAGGACTTGAAATTTTGAGGCCTGCAATAGCGTAATATTGTTTAAAACTTTATAGTTCCACAAGTGCCCCCCCTCTCAATATCTACGTACTGTGTACAATTTTAATTCAGCAAAATAGAGTGCGTATGCTTCAATGCTCGTTTTTCCGGGTATCGCTCTGTGGAGCGCAAACGTCACTTCTTGGTTCAGCGTAGAAACCACAACACTGACGCATTTCGTCACTTTTGGACTTCGTCTGAGGGCGTGGTCTCATCACGCTGAACACCAGGATAAATGTGCGAGGGCATGTCACGCCTCCCTCCATCTTTATGACCTATGCTCACTTATATCCATTTGTCATTGGGATTGTGTTAATCAGATGTTTTTTTGGATATTAAGTTTGCGCCGGATGCTAATTCTTAAAGATTCCAACATGCTTGTTCATATATGTCTCTATGTTGTATATATGCGTTCTGGAGATTGAACACATTCAATAGAGGTCAATAGAGTCAACAGAGGTGCTGCCACTGCAGTCTGTGCCACGCTTTATCGATATGTAAAGGGTTAATTGGATATATGCGGTTTCGGGGCGCCCTCTGTTGGTGGAATTAACGTTCCCATGATTGCTCAGTGCTGGTTTATTGTACTGAATAGGCATGCCCCATTCGCTCCCCGATGATTGCACGTACTTGCATCCACTAAGTAGGGTGTGTGTATTGCATCCACCGAACAGTGGGTGTGTAGTGTATACCGAAGGACTAGTTCCGATTGCATTATTTTTTTTTTTTTTTTACATTTTCCCTTTAGATATATTGGGTATGATGAATTTGCTGGATGGCGAGCTGTTCTGGCTTTATTAAAGGCTAGATCAGCTGCTTTCCCATAGTTAATATGGCGTCTTTAGCTTGCCACTTGCACGTCAGAACGAGGTTTGGTTATAAAATGCGGTGAATCAGTGTATCGCCCATCCCCACGTCTGCGTATGACTAAACGCGTCTGGGAAGGCGTACACTGACGTCACCGCGTTCAACATGCTTTTTAAACGATCCATGTTTGTAAGTACATCTCTTTTTTGATTTTATTACATTTTTATACGGAATTACGCTATGGTCCGTTTCTTCTCTATATCCATGATCTGGGACTACATTACTTACAAGCATAAAAGCTTTACCATCGGAAGTATATTCTCTGGGGTCCTTGCAATCCGGTGTTCCAACCTACGGACGGAGATTATTATGCTTAATGTTGTATAAGCCTGTTTTTCTGGTAAGCGGCTTTCCATATGGTGGTGGTTTTCTCACGGAATTCCAGTTCACAGCGGTGCTGTTCGTCCTGTTTGTGAGCTCAGATGTGATCCATTCTGCACATTTGGGACTCTCTTTCATTCCTAAAAATTCAAACTATTCATTTAGAATTTGAAGTTAAAGGGCCAGATTCTCAAAAGAGTTACGCCGGTGTATCTACTGATACACCGGCATAATTCGAAATTCCCGACGGCGTATCATTGTTTTGTATTCACAAAACAAGATACGCCGGAATTAGGCTAGGATCCGACTGGTGTAAGTCACTTACACCGTCGGATCCTAAATGCAATACAACGCTGACCGCTAGGTGGCGTTTACGTTCAGGTCTCATTTGACTATGCAAATGAGCCTGATACGCCGATTCCTGAATGAATTTGCGTCGCGTACTCGTCGCGTACGTCGTTTCCGTAAGCGTAAGGTTACCCCTGCTATATGAGGGGTAACCTTACGCCAGTCCGCCGTATGCCATGTTAAGTATGGCGTTGGGTCCGCGTCGGCTTTTTCCGTCGGTTACGTCGTTTTCCTAAGTCGTTCTTGAATACGACTTTACGTCAATGACGCTCACGTCGGCGTCATTGACTTTTTCCGTCATGAGCTGGAGCATGCGCACTGGGCTATTTTTCAGCTCGGCACATGCGCAGTTCAATTTGAATACTAGCCGCCCCCTTTGAATTACGCAGCCATACGCCGGGCCATTTACGCTACGCCGCCGAAAATTACGGAGCAAGTGTTTGGGGAATACGGCACTTGCTCCTGTAAGTTGTGGTGGCGTAGTGTAAATAGCTTATGCGACGCCGCCGCAGGATGTATGAGAATCTGGCCCATAGACTTTATTCTTTACACACAACTAGCACTCGGTTGCTAGTTTTTTTTTGGCGCAGTTTTTATTTGTATATTGCCAAGGGTGACTGTTGGATGACTGGTTCTTGCAGCAAGTTGGTGACAGGTTGCAGGAATAAATAAAAGTTCTTAAAGTAGTATTAAACCCAAAATCAAATATCTAAAATATTGCATCTTAATAATCATTAGATGTGCTGGATGCATTAGTATTATTATTATTTTTTTTAGGCTCTTTTCCTTCTGTTTTCACCTGGTTATCTGGCCAGTAACACAATTACTGTATTAGGCTGCCTACACTCTGGATGAAGGAGTAACCAGGTTGTTCTGAGGCAGTTGGGACAAACAGACACTCTGAATGGGGTCTTGCAATGCCAACTCTCCCCACCCAGTGATGTGTTGAACCTAGGAGGCCAGAAAATATAATTTGGGATTGGCAACCGCCAGTTCTTTACCAACATTGGGATCTGGGCAAGGAAATTCAGAGGAGTATTGGAGGGCCTGGACCTTGTAAACTCATAAAGAAATTATGAACGTGACTTTGGATGAAGCTAGTTATACTTTTTTTCCAGATGTTACTTAGAGGCTCTCTTAAATATACCCTGGACCCCCTTCTTCCTGTTTTTTTTTTTTTTGAGGATGTATTTAGGTGGGCACAGTACTGCATATATGGTGGATCTTTCCAAAGTGCAGGCAATGTTGGATGTTAGTTCACTCCCTGAACAACTCAGTGGGCTAGATTCAGATAGGTTAGCGGATCCTTAGATCCGTGTAACCTATCTGATTTACATTACGCCGCCGCTATTTTTTGAAAGCACTTGCCTCTAAAGTTGCGGCGGCGTATCGTAAATCCCCCGGCGGAATTCAAATCCCGCGGCTAGGGGGCGTGTACTATTTAAATCAGGTGCGTCCCTGCACCAATCGAACAGTGCATGCGCCGTCCGCAAATTTTCCCAGCGTGCATTGCTCCAAATGATGTCGCAAGGACGTCATTGGTTTTGACGTTAACGTAAATTACGTCCGTCCGTATTCGCGAACGACTTACGCAAATGACGTAAAAAAGTCAAAACTCGGCGCGGGAACGACGGCCATACTTAACATAGGATACGCCGCACTTACCCCTGCTATAGCAGGGGTAACTTTCTACTGGAAAAAGCCGAACGCAACGACGTAAAAAAAAAGCGCCGGGCGGTCGTTCGTTTCTGAATCGGCGTAAATGCTCGTTAGCATATTCGACGCGTAAAAGATATGGAAGCGCCACCTAGCGGCCGGCCTGGAATTGCAGCCTAAGATCCGACGGTGTAAGTCACTTACACCTGTCAGGTCTTAGGCATATCTATGCGTAACCTGATTCTATGAATCAGGCGCATAGATACGACGGCCGGACTCAGAGATACGACGGCGTATCAGGAGATACGCCATCGTATCTTCTTTCTGAATCCGGCCCAGTAGCTATAGTTAATATCAATACAAATGCTAGGGTTGCCCTTCTAAACAAACCTGTCAATAACCTCCCCAGATATATTTTCCGCAAATTAACCTGGATAATGCATAATGAAAAAAAGAGGTTAATGTGCTGTGAGACAAACAGTCAATATTTGAAAAGTTCTGGAACCCTTTGATTTCATATTTGCAATTGCATAATGGTGGACTGATTGCAGGAATAGACGTCTCACCAGGCATTCACTCCTTCTTTTTCCTCTTCTTCTTAAATCCTTTCTCTATTTTTCTTTCATTACTTTTCTCTCTTATCCTTCCTTTCAGTACTACAGTACTTTGTAAGCCAAGTTGTGTACCCAATCCCATATGCCAATTAAAGGTTTTGTATGCAATTTTAATTCTAATAAGAAGCTTATGTTTACCCCTTTTTTATCAAGTGTGGATTCACTCAGGACGGGTCACCATAGTGACTCTCTTTTCTGTTCTGTTACACTGGTATGACTATGTTTACCAAGGTTTTACCTAATTTCTGGTAGGAAATACAGAATACACAGTATACATAAAGCTATTGACAATCATTGTTGCTCTTCCTCTGTTGGATGTATGCTGTTTACTGTTATTTAGTACATTCTCAGACATCTTTTCTTCTGTATTTTGTACCACTGAACTACCTTTTTGTGTGAAAATTTTAATAAATACTATTGAAAAAGGTAAAAGAAATGTTTCAGTCTTCTAGTATAAAAGCCATTGGAATGTCAGTATCAAACAAAAGAAAATAATTCACCTTCGGAGTAGGTAGTAAAATAGTTATTTCAACATAGCATTTCTAAAACCAGTTGACTAGTGTCTGTAAATAATTTTCAATAAAACTTAACAAGCACTGTTTTCTTATTTAAAAAAAAAAAAACAGATGGGTACCTAAGAAGGACCATAATAGTAGAAGATTTAAAGTAGAATTTCAGGCACCACCTAACAAATGTTAAAAATGCTCCCTCCCCCCTCCTAAAGCCTATTCTGACTAACCTGTGTAAAAAAGAGCTGTATACTTACCTATTTTGTGGCCACTTCTGTCTAGTCCCATAATCTCCCCTGTATCAGCTAGTGCCAGCTGCAGAGGAGAGGAGAAAGTGCTTCAACAATGGCTATTAATGCCTGGGATTGTGATGTCACGCATAGGAGGCTTCAATGGTCTATCCATCAGTTGGTGCTCTTGCCTCTCTCCTGCAGCTGTGTTGGCTAACAAAAGGGAGACGGATCACATGACCTATTTTCATGTCATGAAAATAGGTAAGTATATAGCTCTTTCCTAAACAGGTTAGTCAGAATAGGAGCTAAAAGTGGGGAAGGTGCATTTTTAAGAATAGTTAGGTGGTGCCTGGAATTCCACTAAAGCTTTTTATAAGCATTGTGTTATACACTGTGTTCTTATCACGACCATCCATTCTCAGCCAAGTTTCTGTAGAACCCTTGGATTCCTCTAGAGATTGTTAGGCCTCGTACACACGGACCGTTTTCAGCGGACATGTCCGCCCGGAGATTTCTGTCTGATGGTTGTACACACCATCAGACAGAAATCCGCGCGTACACGCTCCGTGGTGACGTGGCCGCGCCGTCGCCGCGATGATTACGCGGCGACGTGAGCGGCCCTGGAAGGTAAATACTTCCATGCATGCGTCGAATCACTTTGACGCATGCGAGGGATGGCGGCCGATCGGACATGTCCAGTGAGTCTGTACAGACGACCGAACATGTCCGACGGACAGGTTTCCAGCGGACAGGTTTCTTAGCATGCTAAGAAATTTTTGTCAGCTGGAAAACGGTCGGCTGGACAAATGTCCGCCGGAAAACGGTCCGATAGGCCGTACACACGACCGAACTTGTCTGCTGAAACTGGTCTGCGGACAAGTATCAGCGGACAGATCCGGTCGTGTGTACGGGGCCTTAGAGTTTCTTAAGCAGATGCTCACTGACCTCCTATTTGATGGTGATTGGCCTGCATAGTTCCAGAGCCAGCACTACTTGCCAGAGCCAACAGAATGACACCAATTATGGTTTTAGCTGTCTGTAAGGGTTGCATTCCTCCCATTTATTACTGCTGTAATGGCCATTCTTACCACTGAACCCTAATGAAACAATGCTTACCATCAATGAAGGGACCATTATTCCTCTCACTGAACACATATTTAAGAAAGCACCTCTCTCACTGAGCATGATGTAAGAGGGAACTTCTCCACTGACCACCAATTTATAGGGACACATCAGATGAATACCAATACAAGGGAGCATTTCTTCAATGGCCTCCAATATAAGAGAGTCTGTCTGTGTTTTTTATTTCTGGCCAATATTATGATTTTTTTTTCAATTTTGTGATCATTACTGCTAAATATTTTATCATATAGATATAGAGTATGGGGGTATTAAAGGTGATTGACCATGGATGTCATATTTTTTAGGTACACCACATTCTTTATTCTTTTATGTAATGTTATATCTAAAAATTACAGTTCTTGCTAATGCACCATAAACTGTAGATTTATATGTTTTAGCAGGCATTCCATGACACCTGAACATTATTTTTAATTATTCCTCTGGAATAAAAAGGCTAAGAGAAGCTAACCTAGGCAATTGACTGTACACTGAAATGCCCAACTGATGAAAAAACTTAAAGAAAGCTACTAATTTGATCACACCATAAACTGTATGACTGCTAGCCTTGATAGGGATTGTGTACAGATGCAACTACTGGTAAACTGGGCTGGATGGTTTAGTGTAATCAGCTCATTTTGTATCAGTACGGCCAGCCACAGTTTTACATTCTCTAAACATTCTAAGCTTTGGCGTAAAACACTTTGTTTCACATTCTTAATTGCAAAAATTCTTCAAAAACAACTTTAACTGGCTCAGTTGTTTTCATACATCACATGATTTTTTCTGCTACCTCATTCCGATGGAAATTGGGAAGCCAACTTTCACCCATATAACAAGTCCAAAAATTGTTTTTGCTACAATATTCAGCTTCAACCCAGAGAATTTTGATTCAGTATTATATTCTCTCATTAGATGTTCTCAGTTGGCTGGGTAGTATTATTCCATCCACTTTCTGTGAACCCGGATTGCTCTGGACCCACCCCAGTCTGTCACTGGGCAGTGCAGAGAGAAATGCTGCGTACACACGATCAGAATTTCTGTCAAGAAAAGTTCGATGTGAGCTTTTGGTCAGAAATTCCGAACGTGTGTAGACCCCATTGGACTTATTCTGTTGGAATGTCCGACAGAAAAAATTTGAGAGCTGGTTCTCAAATTTTCAGGCGGGAAAAGTTCTTGTAGGAAATTCCAATCGTCTGTATGCAATTCAATGTGCAAAAAAACATGCACGCTCGAAATCAATTTGACGCATGCTCGGAATCATTGAACTTCATTTTTCTCGGCTCGTTGTAGTGTTGTACGTCACCGCGTTCTCGACGTTCAGGATTTTGTGTGACCGTGTGTATGCCACACAAGTTTTAGCCAAAATTACATAGGAAAAAATCCACGGTTTTCTTGACCGAATTTCTGATCGTGTGTACGCAGCAAAACAATGCAATCACAAGCCAAGTTCTCTCTCTCCCACTCTGTTGTCTCTTCCTATAAGCATGCTTGATCAGTAAAGCCAAAGTAATTCCAGTCTAGGTGAGTGACTGACAGGGCCGGACTGGGAGTAAAAACCAGCCCTGGAAAACATTTCATACCAGCCCCATAGCATTATTATACCAGCCCAACATCATAACGTCATTATTTTCTTGTTCATAAAAAGAGAAAACCATACATTTTTTAGAAACATTTAAAGAGCGTATTATATAAAGATAAGACAGATATGAAAGCACATAGGGCTAGGGAGATATATATATATATATACACACAGTGGAACCTCGGATTACGAGCATAATCCGCTCCAGGAGAATGCTCGTAATCCAAAGTACTCACATATCAAAGTGAGTTTCATTGAAGTTAATGGAAACGAAAAAAAAAAAATCTGCATTGACTTCAATTGCATGCAATACCGCATGTGGCCAGAGGTGGGGGGCGCCAGAGAGCATCGGAGACACTCGGAAATGTCACTTGCCACTTGTCCCTTGTCACCAGATTTAGCATGTCACTTGCCATCCGTCCCCTGCCACCAGATTTAGTGTGTCACTTGCCACCCATCCCGTCACCAGATTCAGCGTGTCACTTGGACTGGGTGACAGCAGGGGGACTGGCTGACAGCAGAGGACTGGGCGACAGCAGGGGGACTGGGTGACAGAGGACTTGGCGACAGCAGGGGGACTGGGTGACAGAGGACTTGGCGACAGCAGAGGACTGGGTGACAGAGGACTTGGCGACAGCAGGGGACTGGGTGACAGAGGACTGGGCGACTGGGTTACAGAGGACTGAGTGACAGCAGGGGACTGGGTGACAGAGGACTGGGTGACAGCAGGGGACTGGGTGACAGCAGAGGACTGGGTGACAGCAGGGGACTGGGTGACAAAGGACTTGGCGACAGCAGGGGACTGGGTGACAGCAGAGGACTGGGCGACAGCAGGGGGACTGGGTGACAGAGGACTTGGCGACAGCAGGGGACTGGGTGACAGAGGACTTGGCGACAGCAGAGGACTGGGTGACAGAGGACTTGGCGACAGCAGGGGACTGGGTGACAGAGGACTGGGCGACTGGGTTACAGAGGACTGAGTGACAGCAGGGGACTGGGTGACAGAGGATTTGGCGACAGCAGGGGACTGGGTGACAAAGGACTTGGCGACAGCAGGGGACTGGGTGACAGCAGAGGACTGGGTGACAGCAGGGGACTGGGTGACAGAGGACTGGGTGACAGCAAGGAACTGGGTGACAGAGGACTGGGCGACTGGGTGACAGCAGAGGACTGGGTGACAGCAGAGGACTGGGTGACGACAGAGGACTGGGTGACAGAGGACTGGGCGACTGGGTGACAGAGGACTGGGTGACAGAGGACTGGGCGACTGGGTGACAGAGGACTGGGTGACAGAGGACTGGGTTGACAGCAGGGGACTGGGTGACAGAGGACTGGGTGACAGAGGATTTGGCGACAGCAGGGGCTTGGCGACAGCAGGGGACTGGGTGACAGAGGACTGGGTGACAGCAGGGGACTGGGTGACAGAGGACTTGGCGACAGCAGGGGACTGGGTGACAGCAGGGGACTGGGTGACAGCGGACTGGGTGACAGCAAGGAACTGGGTGTCAGAGGACTGGGTGACAGCAGAGGACTGGGTGACAGCAGAGGACTGGGTGACAGCAGAGGACTGGGTGACAGCAGAGGACTGGGTGACGACAGAGGACTGGGTGACAGAGGACTGGGCGACTGGGTGACAGAGGACTGGGTGACAGAGGACTGGGAGACTGGGTGACAGAGGACTGGGTGACAGAGGACTGGGTGACAGAGGACTGGGTGACAGAGGACTGGGTGACAGAGGACTGGGCGACTGGGTGACAGAGGACTGGGTGACAGAGGACTGGGTGACAGAGGACTGGGCGACTGGGTGACAGAGGACTGGGAGACTGGGTGACAGAGGACTGGGTGACAGGGTGACAGAGGACTGGGTGACAGGGTGACAGAGGACTGGGTGACAGGGTGACAGAGGACTGGGTGACAGAGGACTGGGTGACAGAGGACTGGGTGACAGAGGACTGGGAGACTGGGTGACAGAGGACTGGGAGACTGGGTGACAGAGGACTGGGTGACAGAGGACTGGGAGACTGGGTGACAGAGGACTGGGTGACAGAGGACTGGGTGACAGAGGACTGGGTGACAGAGGACTGGGAGACTGGGTGACAGAGGACTGGGTGACAGAGGACTGGGTGACAGAGGACTGGGAGACTGGGTGACAGAGGACTGGGTGACAGAGGACTGGGTGACAGAGGACTGGGCGACAGGGTGATTTGTTTACAGGGGGGGCAGCAGCCCAATTCACGGTCCTAAGCGCAGGCAGTTTATTGTTTGTTTGTTTTTTCAAATTACACATTTTTTTTTGCATTTAAAAGATAGGTGCAGAGAGGGGGGGGGGGGGTTGACCATGCAATGGTGAGAGACATTATACAGTCCAGATTACAATTTGCAGGGGCAGCAAAGGTGACAGAGAAAGGGGGGTGCACCATGCAACCCCCCCCCTCTCTCTCTCTCTGTCACCTTTGCTGCCCCTGCAAATTGTAATCTGGACTGTATAATGTCTCTCACCATTGCATGGTCAAACCCCCCCCCCCCCCTCTCTGCACCTATCTTTTCTGCCCCTGCTTTTTGTAAACTGTATAATCTCTCTCTCACACCACCAGTGTACGGTGCACCCCCCCCCCCCTCCCCTCTCTCTGAGATTATTATACAGACAGAGAGAGGAGGGGGGGCCCGGGGGGGTGCACCGTTATATGGTGAGAGAGAGTCGAGATGCAGTATACAGGATTTCATTCACCTTGTGCCCCAAGGGTGGCCGGCGCCGTTCACTTCCTCTGCTGCTCTGCCTTCACACTGTCACGTGACTCTGCAGGAGAAACATAGTGGGCGGTGCTGGCGCCGCACGGGACGATGGGACGTTCCGTTCTCCTGCTCGGCTCCTCCCCTCCCTCAGGCACATGATGATCACTCCAGTCCACACTTCACACAGCGCGGAAGGAAAGGGCAGCGGCGAGCATGGCGGCCGCAACCCGCCGGCGGCCGGCCCGCCGCTGCTTTTTATTCACAATATGTGACATTAGCATGACACTGGAGTGCAGCTAGGCATAGGGCATGCGTCTAAATGCAAAATGCGGCCGCGAAAGCGGCCGCGGCCCACAGCTGAGCTGATTAATTTGACTGACAGCAGACGGCCTACCGGGAATTTTCCCGCTATCCCGGTAGGCCAGTCCGGCCCTGGTGACTGACCCTCACATGTTTTAAACTAGAACCAAGAGTGCTGCACAGCTCAACTGTGAGATTCAGTAACATGCGCAAATCCAGAATACTGCACTCCTTGGTATCTTTATTTAAGGATTAAAATGACATCAAAAGTATGACAGGAACATTAACCAAATCCCGCCCGGCCAATAGTCATATGACGGCCGCAGGAACCTTTCGTCCCTCTGGTCGGCCATCATATGACATCCTGGGATTCCCGCAGTGTGGAGCGTGCACGCTCGCTGCATCATTGGGGAACTGATGCGCATGCCCGGTGGCCGCGATGTCCGCTGGGCACCCGCGATTGCTCGTCACAGAGCCAGGGACATGGATCTCTGTGTGTAAACACAGAGATCCACGTCCTGTCAGGGAGAGGAGACCAATGGTGTGTCCCTTGTACTTTGGGACACCGATTGGTCTCCTCCCCTTGTGAGTCCCCTCCCCCACAGTAAGAATCACTCCCTAGGGAACACATTAACCCCTTGATCACCCCTTAGTTTTAACCCCTTCCCTGCTAGTCACATCTATACAGTAATCAGTGCATATTTATAGTACTGTTCGCTGTAGAAATGTGAATGGTCCCAAAATAGTGTCAAAAGTGTCTGATCTGTCCGCCGCAATATCGCAGTCCTGACAAAAACAGATAACCGCCATTACTAGTAAAAAAAAAAATCATAAATCTTTCCCCTATTTTGTAGGCGCTATAACTTTTGTGCAAACCAATCAATAAATGCTTAATGAAATTTTTTTTTTGTTTACCAAAAATATGTAGAAGAATACGTATCAGCCTAAACTGAGAAAAAAATATGTTTTTAAAAAAATTGGGATATTTATTATAGCACAAAGTAAAATTTTTTTTTTTTTTTTTTTTCAAAATTGTCAGTCTTTTTTTGTTTATATAAAAAATAAAAACCACAGAGATTATCAAATACCACCAAAAGAAAGCTCTATTTGTGAGGAAAAAAGGACATCAATTTTGTTTGGGAGCAAAGACGCATGACGTGCAATTGTCATTCAAAGAGTGACAGTCCTGAAAGCTGAAAATTGGCCTGGGCAGAAGGGGGGTGAAAATGCCCGGTATTGAAGTGGTTAAAAGTTGACACGTTTTTCGCTAAATTTAGTACTTGCTTAAACCTTACTAGGTTTGAGTAAGCTCTGAATTTAGTGCAAAACACATCACCTTTTAATGGTCCTGTCATATCTGTGATGTCATTTTAATGCTTCAATAAAGATACCAAGGAGTGCAGCAATATTCCTGGATTTGTGCATGTTACTTTCACCATGCTTATTGTTAACACAGGAACTGATTGGCTTGAACTGAACCTACTTTCAAACTCCAGCACTGCTAAACAAAGAGTACAAAAGGCTAAGTCTAGATCAAGTTCAGGTACTTTTACCGCTTGCCTTAAAAAACAGAAAACACGTAATCCTGTATCCATAGTTACAGAGCTGTGCTCAGCCCTATTATTGTGCACTTTATAAATGTCTAATGTTTAGCTTAAATTATGTTTAGATATGCAATTTATATACTATAAAATCCTGTATAATATATATGCACAATAGCCCTAATATACAGTATGCTATCATGGTTGTTAAAGTTGCGAAGATGTGTGTTTGTGGAAGAGAACTAAGAGACACATTAAGATCTATTACATATTTAACATAATATTTAAGTAATGAGGAACCCTGTCTATTTGTTCCTGTGTTTCATTTTTCAATTGCTGACAGTAGATGAGAATTTAAATGGTAAAAACATGAATGACTAGAACCTATAATGCACTTTAACATTTCTCCACAAGAGAGTAGTACTACATAAGCTCTATGCAGCATCTTCCAACTTCCTAAATATTCAAATCCATGTCTAAGGCCTCGTACACACGACAGAGTTTCTCGGCAGAATTCACCGAGAAACTCGGTCAAAACCCGGATTCTGCCGAGAAACTCTGTCGTCTGTACAGTTTTGGCTCGATGGAGCCGCCGAGGAACTCGACGAGAAAATAGAGAACATGTTCTCTATTTTCTCGTTGTCCTCGTTGTTCTATAGGAGAAGGCGGCCCGCCGAGCTCCTCGGCGGCTTCATCCCAAAACTCGACGAGGAACTTGACGTGCCAAGCACGTCGAGTTCCTCTGTCGTGTGTACGGGGCCTCATTCCACCCTTGGGTTAGAGAGACACATTCAATTAGGGTCCCAAAATACATCTTCACAGTTACCAATCTTCTTAAGAGGCACACAAAAAATTCTCACAAAAGCATATAAAAGTACCATGGACAGGACTTGTTTGTGTTGCAAGTGCACTAATATGGCTACAAGCACCACATCTTCAAAAGCTACGCATGTGTTGTAAATATACACATAGGTGCTATTAACAGAGGAGCTACTTCCATACGCTGAACATTCAGTGTGAACATCCAATTGAGTCAATAAATCTTATGTTCTTTACTACAAATCTAAATTTTTTAATTTCTTTTTAAAAATATGTTTTATTTCCATTCGCAGTAGCAGTTTTTGTCAACATCTTTGTTTAAGGTAATAATGTAAGTTGTTTAAAAGTGTATAGTTTTATATGAATGGAAAATGAATACAGAAATTGTATTTTGACTACCATCTTTTAAGCCTTGTAAGCTTTCTATTTTTTTTTTTTTTTTTGTATTTTAGCTGAAAGCTTCTGTAATACTGCCTATAATTATTAATGCTTTGTAAATCCAGTGCATGCATAACTCACAAAACATGCTTTTCTAATGGGGTTTATTGCTTTAGAATGTTGTTCTAAATATATTAATTCAGAAACATTATTTTGCTAAATGGTATTTATATATGTAAAATACTGTGTTAATATAGTAATAGGGTGTGTCAAAGGCCAGAACCAATTAATATGATCTTAATTTAAATGGGTAATATAGTATTGTGTTTATTCTTTGAATTGTGCACATTTATTCTAGACAATGAACGTCACTTGTGGTGTGTAAATATGTAAAATGTTACCAGATATCCTATTTTATGACATACATAAATTTTAGGTGCATCCAGAATGTTTGTGGCTGTTGGTCTGGGGATGTGGGATTCTGTACACAAGCTTTAACTTGAATCCAACAGGAATACAAAATAATTCTGAAGCATCTTCTGGTAACTTAGTAGGAAGTCAACTGCAGGTCAGAAGAATGTCAGGATTTAGGTCCGATGCACCTAATTTAGGTCCCAATAGCATCTCAAACTGATCTAAAATGCAAGATGACTGCGCTTGAAAGCATGCCACATCTTCCCAAGTTCTTATACTGGCAGGTGACCTGGCCAAGTAATGAAATGGGGCAAGAGGGGTAGGAAGAAGTCATCAATCCATAGGATCTGGTCAGGTGAGGGCGGGTATGCAAATGTCAGCAATGAATGCAACGCTGGTGGCTGTCCTTGATTTCAAGAGCTGTCTTTAGGTCTGGGTGGGTGTTTTATAGGTAATTGGGTTCAAAATGTAGTCAAATAATGTTTACTGTGTAGGGAAGTGATTTGATGTTTCCCCTAACTGATACCATGTTAATCATGTCCTAACGAGTTAAGAAAAACACTGACAATGATTTTTTTTTATATAAGATAAAAAGCAATACATTTTTTTTTTTGAATCTTCATTTTTAATTTTAATTTGTCTTTTACTAGGTCTCCAGTGTATAAAAGATGTTGTGTCTTTTATTTTTGTTCACTTAGAAATCAAGCACAGTTTGAGTTACTCTAAGAAAGAATAAAAAAATGAATAACTAAACTATTTAACCACACATGTATTGCAAAAGAACAATGGGAACCAACTTTCATCTAATTTGTAACTCGTAGTTTGGTGATTAACTTATTAACCACTAACCTACTGCCCTACATGTTGAAAATATGAAATGGCAGCTATCTAGTTCTGCAGTTACGTTTCAAAAACAACACTGCGGAAATAACTATTGGGCAACTGCTGTGGCTGGTTAGTTATGGTTATGAACACAAACTGTGTACAGAGCAGATTAGAGCATGCTCAGTACCATGACATTTCTGTGATAGCCAACAACAGGGATAAACAATGTAGTATTTACATTGGTAAGAAGGACCCCCACCCCCCACCCCATACCATGGGGATATTGTAGTATATGTGGAGGTCATCTTGGTTGACTGGCTGTTTGTTTATTTATTTTACTTCCCCTACTATAGAGCTACATTTGTATATGTTATTCTACTGCCCCACACTACTTATCTTGTCTGCACTATATGTTCCACTATCCTTGTTATATGCCCCTGTGATGACACGTAGACATGTGCACACTAAAATATTTTGTTTCGAATTTTCGTTTTCGTCTGAAAAATAAATTTATTTAGTTACTCCCGAAATTTGTTTTGATTTATTTTTGCATTCGTCCGAAAATCCGAACAAATTAAGGTTGAATCTGTCATTGAAGGCTTATGGTGTCTGACTGTCTGTCGAATGTTCAAAGAAGATTCGACGGAGTAGCAAAACTGTACGATGCTGCAATCATAATTTTCAGGTCGAATGTTCCGCCTACAAGCTATAGTAGAATTATAATGTTGTATGACTAGTAATAATTATATTTATTTATTTTTATTACTAGTAAACCAACAATAGAATTTTTCTATAGCCTATGGGCCGAGCATTTGACAGGAAACGTATGATTGCAGCGTCGTACAGTTTAGCTGCTCCATCGAATCTTCTTAGAACTATCAACAGACACCATAAGCCTTCAATGACAGAGTCAACGTTTTTCGATGCTTTGTCGAATCTTTGTCGTTCATGTTGAAATGTTAAGTTAGTTCTAGCTATTTTACTGCTCCTCCTCTTTGGTTACAATCAGCCAATAACATTCATCATCGTCATTATTTTTATTTTACTTCCCCCACCCAATTCCAGCAGTGATCTTTTCTCTCCATGTCAAATCTTTTCTCTCTATAATGTCGAATCTTTCCTCTCTATAATGTCGCATATTTTCTATCTATAATGTCGAATCTTTTCTATCTATATAGAAAAATCTTGGACTAATAGAGTTAAGGTTAGGCACATTCGACCGACGAAAACGATCTTTCTGTTTTTGTATTCTGTGCGTTAGTTTTCGTTTGTTAAAACGATAACGAAAATACCTGAAATTCGGACAAAAATGCATTCGGACGAAAACGAATGCACATGTCTAATGACACGTGAGTTGACATATAAGATGTAACAAAATATATAGATATCTTCAAATATGTTGATTACTAATTGATTATTACAAATTTTCTTCTGTGTGGCCATTATTTCTGCTGCCAAATCAATGGGGTCCTGACAAAGTGTAATCTTGGACTAATAGAGTTAAGGTTAGGCACATTCGACCGACGAAAACGAAAATAAAGCATTTGTTTATGTCGGATCTTTCGGTTTTCGTATTCTTTGCGTTTGTTTTAGTTTGTTAAAACGATAAGGAAAATATCTGAAATTTGTATGAAAATGCATTCGGACGAAAACGAATGCACATGTCTAATGACACGTGAGTTGACATATACTGTAAGATGTAACAAACTATATGGATATCTTTACATGTTGATTACTAATTGATTATTGCACATTTTCTTCTGTGTGGCCATTAATTCTGCTGCCAAATCAATGGGGTCCTGAGGATGTGAAATGAGTCAACTTTTTTTTGCATTAGCATAGACATGTTGGCTTCCCATTATGGCATATATTTTCTGTCACATCAATGCATGTTTTCAACGATTTTCTCTTTTTTGTAATAATGGTGTATAATGTGATGAGCATTGATGAGCAGCAGTGATGGGCATTGATGGGCAGCACTAATAGCAAGCACTGACTGGCATCACTTGTGGGCACTGATTGCTGGCACTTTTGGGCACAGATTGGTGGCAATTGTGGACACTGGTTGGCACTGATTACTGGCAGTGGTGGGCAATCATTGATGGCTCTGGTGGGCATTTCATTGTAATCAGGACACTGATAACCAGTGCCCTGATTACATACCTAGCTGGTTCTTACACAGATCGGAGTCATGCCATGTCCTAGCAACATGGCACGGCCACGATCTCCGCACTGTGTGCCCCCACACAGCCGTCATTTGACGGTGGGCGGGCGACAAGTGGTTAAACAGAAAAAGTAAATTTAAACAGTATACCCTAATGTAAATATAACCTCAATCATGTCATTTAGCCCTCATTCATACCAACGAAATTTGTCATGCGATTTGACAGTTCAAAATGGCATGACAAGTCTCACCCTCTTTTTAGCAATGGAATCATTCAAATTGTTGCGACTCAAGTTGCAGTGACTTTGAAAAAGGTTCCTGCACCACTTTTCAGCACTTTGATTGCGACTTGCATTGACTTTGAAATTACGCTAAGGTAACAAAATTTCAAATCCGCACTGGTGTGAACCAGTGTGTACCATAAACTAGTGATGCAAATCCTTCATTGATCACAAAGAGTAATGCCCTGACGACCTGCAAACTTGACCACCCATGTCAGGATGATCAATGTCTGCCATCTACTCTTGCCACAAATGACTGATCCCTGGTTGGCTGCTAATTGTTATGTTCAGTTCCTAACTTTCCCTGTGTACATCACCCTCAAAACTTTTCATAAAGAAAGATACACTAAAGTGTTATGAAGTCGGTGGCTATCCATATCAGATAATTTAATGGATGTATTTTGAGGACAAATATTTCTAGTGATAGCTAGCTATATATATAAAACTTCTAAGATGAAAATGTTGCCTTGTACTTGTTTATGAATCAAAACAAACATACATTTATTCTCAACTGAACTCTAGACCTTGAAGTAAGAAATTTATGAAGTATTTAAAAGTCGATATGTAAACATCACTGGGAACAGAGTGTGATTGTTCTAATAAAAAAAAAAAATGTTTAATCTGAGTTAACGTCTTACCCAGATGTACCTCACTACAGAAGCATCTTGAGTTATAAAATAGAATGTTTAATGCATGACATGACCAAAGAAAACCACCTACGGTACTTTCACCAGAATGTAAAAATTCATGAACATATTTCTTTTTCATTATGCAAGTCCACAGGTGCAGGACATAATCATGCAACAAGGGTATAGTGACCACCACATGAATTTTCCTAACTGCACAGCTTTCAATTTATAATTTCAGTTTGATCAACTATGTGTTCATAAATAGTACACAAAAATGCTGTTTTTGCCCTTTAGAAATTTGATTTCAGGAGCTGGAAGAAATATATTATTTCAAATATCACAGTTACATGATACAGCCATACACCTACATTAACCACTTAAGGACTGTCCTACGTACATATACTGCAGCAGGGCGGCCCTTAAGCACAAAATCATGATCTGCTATGGGCTGCTCATGCGCGCCATCGAAGCCACGCTCCCACTGTGATTAGACACAGCGTGAGCCAATCAGCGGGTCTGGCAGCTTCAATAGCATCTGGCCACCCACGATCATTGACAGGAGAGGCAGAATCGTGGTCTGACTATGTAAACAAGGCAGGCTGACGTTCTGTCAGAGAGGAAGAGAGAAATCTAGTGTCCCTGCTAATCAGGAACATAGATCTCTCTCTTCCCCCAGTCAGTTAACAGTTAGCAAGCACTCCCTACGAACACACATAACCCTGTGATTGTCCCTGATGTTAACCTCTTCCTTGCCAGTGTTATTAGTGCTTTTTCATAGCACTGATCACTGTGTTGGTGTCACTGGTCCCCAAAAAGTGTCACTAAGGGCTCATTTACACTTGCTTCAGCTTCAACACACATTAAAAGCTAGTTTAAACTTGCTTCAAAACAAGGCTTCGGACAGGCTTTGTTAAAGCTCTCTGAATGCTAGTCAAAGCTCCTGTCACTAAATAAAATGGTTAGCTTATAGTCCTGTTTACACCTTGCTGTTGCTTTGCTTTGGCTTTGCTTCAAAAATTATACTCCATATAGCTTTAGTGGTGCTTCAAATTGTCTTCAAAGCCTCCATAAAAGTCGATGGCAAAGCTCACTTGAAGCCCCACGGAAGCATAATTGAAAGCCCCAGAATGTCACATGAAGCCCCACAAAGCCCCACCGAAGCCCCACCAAAGCCCCAGCAAAGGCTCATCGAAGCCCTACGAAGCAGTACTGTAAGATCGAAGATTTGCAGTCCAGGGACCTCGCCTGTGGAATGCACTACCAACCACCATCCGACTGGAGTCGGACCACTTGGCCTTCAGGAGAAAGATTAAAACCCATCTCTTCTGAGGTCAAGGGGTTCCTTACCCATGAAATGGATACAGCGCCCAGAGGCGATTCAGTTCGCATGTGTTGTGCTTTACAAGTCTCTCTCTCTCTCTCTCTCTCTCTCTAAGCTAACCATTTTATTTAGTGACAGGGTCTTTGACTGGCCTTCAGATAACTTTAACAAAGCGTGTCCGAAGCCATGTTTTGAAGCAAGTGTAAACCAGCCCTTAGTGCCAGATTTGTGCACCGCAATGTTGCAGTCCCACTAAAAATTGCTGATTGCCACCATTATTAGTAAAAACAAAAAAAAACGTCCATAAATCTATCCCATATTTTTTAGACGCTTTGGGCCGGATTCACAAAGATTTACGCTGACATATCTACTGATACGCCGTTGTAAGTCCAAATTTGCTCCGTCGTAGCTATGCGCTGATTCTTTAAATCCGATACGCCTGAATTGTGGCAAGATACGACCGATGTAAGTCTCCTACGCCATCGTATCTTGGGTGCATATTTACGCTACGCTAGGGGCGCTTCCGTTGATTTACGCGTTGAATATGTAAATGAGCTAGATACGCCGATTCACGAACGTACTTGCGCCCGTCGCAGTAAGCTACACTGTTTACGTAAGGCGTACGTCTGGTGTAAAGATAAAACACCTCTATAGGTGGCGCAGCCAATGCAAAGGTATGGACGACGGAACAGCCGTCGGATTTTACATCGTTTACGTAAGTCGTACGTGAATGGGGCTGGGCGTAGGTTATGTTCATGTCATTGCCATTGAGCCGTCGTATCTTAGGGCGTAAATTTGACATGATTCTGAGCATGCGCGCATGCACTGTTCGTTCGGCGCTTCATTTACATGGGGTCACGATTCATTTTATTACAACTCGCCCATTACCTGCCTACTTTGGATTAGGCGGGCTTACGCCCGCCCATTTGTGCTACGCCAACGTAACTTAGGGAGCAAGTGCTTTGTGAATACTGGCCTTGCCTCTCTATTTTACTTTGGCATATCGCAAATGAGCTGCGCTACGCCCGCTCAAATGTACGCCGCTCTACCTGAATCTGGCCCTATAACTTTTGTGCAAACCAATCAATATACGCTCATTGGGCTGTTTTTTTTTTTTACCAAAAATATGTAGCAGAATACATATTGGCCTAAGTTGATAAAGAAATTAGATTTTTTACATTTTTTTATTGGATATATTTTTAGCAGAAAGTTAAAAATATATATATTTTTTCTAAATTGACGGTCTTTTTCTATAGCGCAAAAAATAAAAACCTCAATGGTGATCAAATACCACCAAAAGAAAGCTCTGTTTGCGGGACATCAATTTTGGTTGGGTACATCGTCGCACGACCACACAATTGTCAGTTAAAGTAATGTAGTGCAGTATCGCAAAAACATTACCTGGTCAGGAAAGGTGTAAAATCTTTTGGAGCTGAAGTGGTTAAAACTGTATTAAGCCCAAAAACAAAAATGTATTAAATTTCAGCCTAACAAGTCTTAAATGTGACAACGGGCTGAGTGGTTACGAGCTGGGTCAGGATGCATGGAAGCATGCCGTCTGTTGACCAGTGTGGGTTATAATTATCCCCACACCAAGGAGCCTGGTTCAAGGCACATATATAAAGTAGAAGCCTGTAGTTGATTTCCAAAAAAGCACTGGAGTAGGGATGAGCTTTGCGTTCAAGTCGAACTCATGTTCGACTCGAACATTGCCTGTTCGCCTGTTCGGCGAATAACGAACAATTTGAGGTGTTCTCGGCAAATTCGAAAACCCGCGGAACACCCTGTTAAAGTCTATGGGAGAAATCTAAAGTACTAATTTTAAAGGCTAATATGCAAATTATTGTCCTAAAAAGTGTTTGGGGACATGGGTCCTGCCCCAGGGGACATGTATCAATGCAAAAAAAAGTTTTAAAAACTGACTTTTTTTGGGAGCAGTAAATTTAACCACTTGCCCACCGGGTTAATTCTGGCACTTCTCTCCTTCATGTAAACATCACAATTTTTTTGCTAGAAAATTAATCAGAACCCCCAAACATTATATATCTTTTTTAAGGGAATAAACTGGCGGTCATTGCAACTTTTTTTCTCGCACGGTATTTGCGCAATAATTTTTCAAACGTCCTTTTTTTTGGAAAAAAAATGGTTTCATGAATTAAAAAATAACAAAACAGTAAAGTTAGCCCAATTTTTTTGTATAATGTGAAAGATTATGTTACGCCGAGTAAATAGATACCTAACATGTCACGCTTTAAAATTGCGCACATTCATGGAATGGCGCCAAACTTCGTTACTTAAAAATCTCCATAGGTGACGCTTTAACATTTTTTACAGGTTACTATTTTCGAGTTTCAGAGTAGGTCTAGTGCTAGAATTGTTGCACACGCTCTAACGCACGCAACGATATCTCACATGTGGGGTTTGAACGGTGTTTACATATGTGGGCGGGACCTGCATGCGTGTTCGCTTCTGCGCGCGAGATATCGAGGAAAGGGGAGTTTTTAATTTTTTTTTTTTTACTCAATTCTTTTTATTTATTTATTTTTACTTTAAATGTTTATTTGTTTTTTTCTTTACATAAAACAGCATATGGAAAGGCACAGGGCAAATACTCTGCCAAAAACAAACATGAATACAATCCTCTTGACAAAAAAAAATACATACATATTCGCTCTGGACCCTCCCATAAACTCCCTCACTAAATCTTCCCACACTAACCCTTTTCTTAGTCATCACTCTCTCTCACAGAGAGACAAGTGATGCATCTGCCCTTTCCCAGCTCCCCCCCCCCTCAAAAGACGAGAGAAAAAAAAAAAAAAAAGAAGAGAAAAAAAAAGAAGAAAAGATAAAAGAGGGGGAGAGAGGAGGGGAACCCCATCCTCTCCCTCCCTTAAACCACAATTCACAACAGGAAAGTCGGTTTATCCTTCATATTATATTTTACATTATAATTCCCTGCATGTATCCGATTCTTCATTTATCAGGTTCAGTCATTAATCTTTTCCCCTCATCTGAATTTTTAAACAAATTCCAGCTCTTCCACGTTTCTTTGTATAGTTTATTTTTACCCTTAGCTGAGAGAACTAGGTCTTCCATAGCTTCTATATCTCTAACTCTATTTATCCACTCTAAAACTGTTGGTGACGTAGTATCCCTCCACTGTAAGGGTATACCTGCTTTAGCTGCATTCACCAAATGACACAGTACTGAGTTCTGATAAGTCTGAACTGGGATATCAGATAGGTGAAGTAGGAAAAAAGCGGGATCATTGGGTATTTTTAACTCAGAAATTTTTTGCAAGATTCTCATAATTGACAACCAATAAACTATTATTTTTTTTACAAAACCAAAATATATGAATCAATGTCCCGCTTTCTTCTCCACATCTCCAACATCTGTCAGAATTTTCATTGCAGAATTTCTTGAGTCGTACTGGAGTATGGTACCACTGCATCAAGATTTTATAGTTTAATTCTTGAATTCGTGTACAGATTGAAGAGTTTAGAGTCAAAAAGATAATCTGTTTACGTTGTAATGCAGAGAAGGTCCTATCTAGGTCCTTCTCCCATTTGTTAAGGCCTGGTATCTCCTGATCCTCCCTAAATTTATTTAATAGTCCATACATTTTAGAGATCCCTCGGGCTAGTGGTTCTAAATCATTACAGTACGACTCAAAGATTGTTAACTGACGATGAAAATTACTTTCCGGGCCTAATGATCTAAAAAAATGACTTAATTGCAACGCCTGCCAGATATTGACTTCAAAAGGACCTCCTATTTGTATTAATGTTTTAATCGATGGCCAGTTTTCTGATATAATAAAATGTGAGGCCTGATATACTCCTTTCT
The DNA here is from genome assembly GCF_905171775.1 of Rana temporaria. Classification (NCBI taxonomy): domain Eukaryota; kingdom Metazoa; phylum Chordata; class Amphibia; order Anura; family Ranidae; genus Rana; species Rana temporaria. The sequence continues at coordinate 229,984,596 of NC_053493.1, forward strand.
CTATTAATAACCGGAAAGATCCTCTTTCATTACCCGGACTAAAACTTGGGTTCCCCAATATGGGAAACAAAGGTGATCGCACTGTGGAAAAGTTCCCGTTTTGACATATACGTGCAGTAATTGTTAGTGTTGTGCCAATTATAGGGTGATTTTTAAGAGGAGCCGGTAATACTGTATAGCACCAAGGTGCTCTACCTAAAGGAACTGTACTCAGCTGTTGTTCTATGTCAACCCACCTCTTAGATCTAACATGTTTACACCAGTCCACTAATCTAGATAGATGTACTGCATAATAATACTTAAATATATCTGGGACCCCCATTCCACCAAGATTCTTAGGCATAGTCAACAGATCTCTTTTAATCCTAGGACGTTTCCCGGCCCAGATAAAATTCATAAATAAACTACGTATCTGACGCAAAAAAGTCACTGGAATCTTAATTGGTAGCGCCTGAAGTAAATACAAAATTTTCGGAAGAACGGACATTTTGATTATACTAATGCGGCCAAACCAAGAATGGGAACCAAGTCGCCATTTGTCAAGTAGGGCTCGTAATAGATTATACATTGGTAAAAAATTCATTTTAAAAATGTCCTTTTCTTTTGATGGAATATTTGTGCCCAAGTATCTAAGCATTGGACTCCATTTAAAACAAAAATTCGCCCGAATGGAATCCCGGGAAAGAGGGGATAGTGACATGCTCATGGCCTCTGATTTAGTCCGATTTATTTTTAAATTAGAGAGAGTGCCATATTTCTCAATCTCACTCAGCAAAGTAGGGAGAGAAATATGAGGCTCGGTTACTGAAAAAAGCATATCATCCGCATAAGCAGAAACCTTGTGGATTCCTTCCCCAACCCTAATACCCCGTATATCCGGATTCAGGCGAATTCTGTTCAGCAATGGTTCCAAAGAGAGAACGAAGAGAAGGGGTGAGAGGGGGCAGCCCTGGCGAGTACCATTCGAGATGCTGAAGGGTTCAGAAAGGACCCCATTTGCCTTTACAACCGCTTGAGGGTTTGTATAAACACTTTTAATCCAGCTAATCATTCGTTCTCCCATTCCTATTTGTTTCAGCACCTCAAATAAGAACCGCCAGTCTACCCTATCAAACGCCTTCTCCGCGTCTGTATTTAAAAATACACACAGTATTTTTTTATCATTTACCTGATTGATCAAATTAAGAACTTTGGTTGTATTATCTCTACCTTCTCTCGTGGGGACGAACCCTACTTGGTCTAAATCTATTATTTGGGGGATCCATGATTGTATTCTGGTTGCTAATATTTTCGTAAATATTTTTAAATCTGTGTTCAGTAACGAGATGGGTCTGTAACCTCCACAATCCGCCGGGTCCTTCCCCTCTTTTGGAATTAACGTAATATGTGCTCTCAGGGTATCCATAGGGAATGTGGAAGTCAGACCCACCGCATTAAAGACTTTTGTCATTTGTTTACTTAGCAACTCAGAAAATTCTCTGTAGTAACTTATAGTAAAGCCATCCGGACCAGGAAATTTTCCAGATTTGAATGATTTTAATACTTCAGTCACTTCTTTTACCGTAATAGGAGTGTCCAGACTATAACGGGCTGGTGAGGGTAATCTCGTCATACCTGTCGAGGTTAGATATTCTGCTATCCTGGACTGAGGGGAAGTAGCGTGAGGCAAGTTATACAAAGTAGCATAATACTTCCCGAATGTCTGGGCAATATCTTTAGGTATCTGTTTTAAATGTCCCTCTTTATCTTTTATTTGTGATATATAAGTTGACCTATTCTTTTCTTTAATTTTCCCTGCTAACAATCTGCCACATTTATCTCCTATTTCATATTCTATTTGTTTCCCTCGTTGGATTAGGGCTTTTGCTTTAAACCGTAAGATCTCCGACAGTTGTCTTCTCAGATGTCCCAGCTCCCTACCTACTGATGCTGTCTGTATCTTTTTATGCTGTGTTTCTAAGGCCTGGATCTCATCTAATAATTCTTTGGTCTGTTTTTCCCTTTTCTTTTTCAAAATTGCTCCATGTTTGATTAAAATTCCTCTGATCACGGCCTTGTGTGCCTCCCAAATCATACCTGGGTCACTCTCAGGAATGTCGTTTATCTGAAAATATGCTATCATTTCTTTAGATACATCGTCTCTTACTTCAGGATTTTGAAGAAGGCTTTCATTCAATCGCCAGCATCCCTTACGTCGAGTGGCCAGGTTAGACAGGGAGAGACACAACGAAACCGGAGCATGGTCCGACCATGTTATATTTCCGATCATGATTTCTGTAACGTCTGAAATTAAATAGTGTGGAATCAAAAACATGTCAATACGCGAGTACACTTGATGTGGGTTGGAAAAAAAAGTATAATCTCGTTCTTCTGTATGTAAAATCCTCCAGGCATCTACCACTTGCATTTCATGCATTTTTTGTAGTATACTTCTTCGGACCCGACAGGGGACAGCTGAAGTTCCTGAGGAGGTGTCGATTCTAGGATCTAGGGGGATGTTGAAGTCCCCTCCCAGAATCAATCTCCCCTCTATAAAATCCCTTAATTCTGAAAGAATTTTTTTAACAAACTGGTCCTGCTGTTTATTTGGTACATAGATTGTTGCTAATGTTACCTTAATGTTTCCAATGCTTCCTTTAAGGAAAATAAATCTCCCATTAGGGTCTACCCGTTTGTCCACTAAGCACCATGGCACTCGATTAGATATTAATATTGAGACCCCCTTAGATTTAGCCTGTTGATTTGGAGCATGATACACACAAGGGAAAAATCTATTTTGAAGAAGAGGGAGTCTACCTGCCTTAAAGTGTGTTTCCTGAACATAGGCTACATCTGTCCCGGATCGCCTCAAATCTCTTTTTATTTTTACACTTTAAAAATAAAATAAAAAAATGGATCCTTTTTATTCCTATTACAAGGAATGTAAACATCCCTTGTAATAGGAATCAGTGTGACAGGTCCTCTTTATGGAGAGATATAGGGTCAATAAGACCCCACATCTCTCCTCCAGGCTTACAAGCATGAAAAAAGAATCACCGATCACATGCCGACAGCCGCTTGCGGCTTTGTTTACTTCCGGGTACCGGGTGTGACGTCATAACGTCGCGCCCGGTCCTCCGACGGTAATAGAGATGACTGTGACTGTCTGGTCACCAGTAATCTTTATGGTTCTGCAGCGGACGCTGGCCGATTCGCTCTCCGGGCCCCCGATGGCACGGGAGAGCCCGGAGAAGCACCGGATGGCGGCGGGAGGGGGGTGTCCCCTCCCGCTGCCTATAAGAACGATCAAGCGGCGGAACCGCCGCTTTGATCATTCTTATGGTGCAGAGAATCGGAGGCTGAAGATGGGGATATCTGAATGATGCCTGTAGCTGCAGGCATCATTGAGATATCACCGCTCAAAGTGGAGGACATCCCAGGGATGTCCTTGGTGGTAAAGAGGTTAATAATGCTTAGAGTGAAACAATAAAAGTGAAATATTCCTTTAAATTTCGTACCTAGGGGGTGGTGTGAAGTTAGCATGTGAAAAAGCGCATGTTTCCAGTACTTAGAACTGTCCCTGAAAGAAATAAAGTAATTTAATACCGGACTTGCGGCTATAATGAATTGCTGGCTCCCGGCAATTCAGAGAGGATTCATTCATATAAAAAAAAATAGTGTGGGGGTCCCCCCAAATTCAATTACCAGGCCCTTCAGGTCTGGTATGGATATTAAGGGGAACCCCAAATATCCATTCCAGACCCTTCAGGTCTGGTGTGGATTTTAAGGGGAACTTCACCCCAATTTTTTTTTAAATGGCGTGGAGTTCCCCCAAAAATCCAAGGGCCTCATCCCCACAACCCTTGCCCGGTGGTTGTGGGGGTCTGCGGGCGGGGGACTTATCAGAATCTGGAAGACCCCTTTAACAAAGGGGACCCCCAGATCCTGCCCCCCCCATGTGAATTGGTAATGGGGTACATTGTACCCCTATCATTTCACAAAGGAAGTGTAAATAGTTGTTAAAAACACACACACATACCGTAGAATAAAGTCCATTATTAATAAAAAAATAAATCCAGCGGTGGTAATCCACTCGGTCCCGGCTCCCTGCTCCAACGCTGTCTGCATCCAGCGACGGGTGATCTCCTCTCTGGTCCAGCGATGAGAAGATCATCCGGGATTCAGACCCGCCCCCTCTGATGCAAGGGGGAAGCCAGGCTTCCCCAGTGACGTAGCAGAGGGTGCGTCAGAGGGGGACGGGGTCATGTGACGGGTGGCCCCGCCTCACCAATAAAAGAAATGTCACAGCTTCACCCGTGTCATTCGCCGGGCTGTGTCCGGCGGAGAGAGGAGGCGGGCGATGCTGCACTCTGGATCCCGGAAGATCTTCTCATCACTGGACCGGAGAGGAGATCACCCGTCGCTGGATACCGACAACGTTGGAGCAGGGAGCCGGACCGATTGGATTACCATTGCTGGATTTTTTCTCTTTTTTTTTATTAATAAAAGACTTTTTCCTACGGTGTGTGTGTGTGTGTGTGTGTTTTTTACAATTATTTACACGTCCTTCATTAAATGGTAGAGGTACAATGTACCCCATTACCAATTCACATAATTAAAGGGGTCTTCCGGATTCTGATAAGCCCCCGCCCGCAGACCCCCACAACCACCAGCAAGGGTTGTGGAGATGAGGCCCTTGTCCTGTTACATGTTGCAGTCCCACTAAAAATTGCTGATTGCCACCATTATTAGTAAAAACAAAAAAAAACGTCCATAAATCTATCCCATATTTTTTAGACGCTTTGGGCCGGATTCACAAAGATTTACGCTGACATATCTACTGATACGCCGTTGTAAGTCCAAATTTGCTCCGTCGTAGCTATGCGCTGATTCTTTAAATCCGATACGCCTGAATTGTGGCAAGATACGACCGATGTAAGTCTCCTACGCCATCGTATCTTGGGTGCATATTTACGCTACGCTAGGGGCGCTTCCGTTGATTTACGCGTTGAATATGTAAATGAGCTAGATACGCCGATTCACGAACGTACTTGCGCCCGTCGCAGTAAGCTACACTGTTTACGTAAGGCGTACGTCTGGTGTAAAGATAAAACACCTCTATAGGTGGCGCAGCCAATGCAAAGGTATGGACGACGGAACAGCCGTCGGATTTTACATCGTTTACGTAAGTCGTACGTGAATGGGGCTGGGCGTAGGTTATGTTCATGTCATTGCCATTGAGCCGTCGTATCTTAGGGCGTAAATTTGACATGATTCTGAGCATGCGCGCATGCACTGTTCGTTCGGCGCTTCATTTACATGGGGTCACGATTCATTTTATTACAACTCGCCCATTACCTGCCTACTTTGGATTAGGCGGGCTTACGCCCGCCCATTTGTGCTACGCCAACGTAACTTAGGGAGCAAGTGCTTTGTGAATACTGGCCTTGCCTCTCTATTTTACTTTGGCATATCGCAAATGAGCTGCGCTACGCCCGCTCAAATGTACGCCGCTCTACCTGAATCTGGCCCTATAACTTTTGTGCAAACCAATCAATATACGCTCATTGGGCTGTTTTTTTTTTTTACCAAAAATATGTAGCAGAATACATATTGGCCTAAGTTGATAAAGAAATTAGATTTTTTACATTTTTTTATTGGATATATTTTTAGCAGAAAGTTAAAAATATATATATTTTTTCTAAATTGACGGTCTTTTTCTATAGCGCAAAAAATAAAAACCTCAATGGTGATCAAATACCACCAAAAGAAAGCTCTGTTTGCGGGACATCAATTTTGGTTGGGTACATCGTCGCACGACCACACAATTGTCAGTTAAAGTAATGTAGTGCAGTATCGCAAAAACATTACCTGGTCAGGAAAGGTGTAAAATCTTTTGGAGCTGAAGTGGTTAAAACTGTATTAAGCCCAAAAACAAAAATGTATTAAATTTCAGCCTAACAAGTCTTAAATGTGACAACGGGCTGAGTGGTTACGAGCTGGGTCAGGATGCATGGAAGCATGCCGTCTGTTGACCAGTGTGGGTTATAATTATCCCCACACCAAGGAGCCTGGTTCAAGGCACATATATAAAGTAGAAGCCTGTAGTTGATTTCCAAAAAAGCACTGGAGTAGGGATGAGCTTTGCGTTCAAGTCGAACTCATGTTCGACTCGAACATTGCCTGTTCGCCTGTTCGGCGAATAACGAACAATTTGAGGTGTTCTCGGCAAATTCGAAAACCCGCGGAACACCCTGTTAAAGTCTATGGGAGAAATCTAAAGTACTAATTTTAAAGGCTAATATGCAAATTATTGTCCTAAAAAGTGTTTGGGGACATGGGTCCTGCCCCAGGGGACATGTATCAATGCAAAAAAAAGTTTTAAAAACTGACTTTTTTTGGGAGCAGTAAATTTAACCACTTGCCCACCGGGTTAATTCTGGCACTTCTCTCCTTCATGTAAACATCACAATTTTTTTGCTAGAAAATTAATCAGAACCCCCAAACATTATATATCTTTTTTAAGGGAATAAACTGGCGGTCATTGCAACTTTTTTTCTCGCACGGTATTTGCGCAATAATTTTTCAAACGTCCTTTTTTTTGGAAAAAAAATGGTTTCATGAATTAAAAAATAACAAAACAGTAAAGTTAGCCCAATTTTTTTGTATAATGTGAAAGATTATGTTACGCCGAGTAAATAGATACCTAACATGTCACGCTTTAAAATTGCGCACATTCATGGAATGGCGCCAAACTTCGTTACTTAAAAATCTCCATAGGTGACGCTTTAACATTTTTTACAGGTTACTATTTTCGAGTTTCAGAGTAGGTCTAGTGCTAGAATTGTTGCACACGCTCTAACGCACGCAACGATATCTCACATGTGGGGTTTGAACGGTGTTTACATATGTGGGCGGGACCTGCATGCGTGTTCGCTTCTGCGCGCGAGATATCGAGGAAAGGGGAGTTTTTAATTTTTTTTTTTTTACTCAATTCTTTTTATTTATTTATTTTTACTTTAAATGTTTATTTGTTTTTTTCTTTACATAAAACAGCATATGGAAAGGCACAGGGCAAATACTCTGCCAAAAACAAACATGAATACAATCCTCTTGACAAAAAAAAATACATACATATTCGCTCTGGACCCTCCCATAAACTCCCTCACTAAATCTTCCCACACTAACCCTTTTCTTAGTCATCACTCTCTCTCACAGAGAGACAAGTGATGCATCTGCCCTTTCCCAGCTCCCCCCCCCCTCAAAAGACGAGAGAAAAAAAAAAAAAAAAGAAGAGAAAAAAAAAGAAGAAAAGATAAAAGAGGGGGAGAGAGGAGGGGAACCCCATCCTCTCCCTCCCTTAAACCACAATTCACAACAGGAAAGTCGGTTTATCCTTCATATTATATTTTACATTATAATTCCCTGCATGTATCCGATTCTTCATTTATCAGGTTCAGTCATTAATCTTTTCCCCTCATCTGAATTTTTAAACAAATTCCAGCTCTTCCACGTTTCTTTGTATAGTTTATTTTTACCCTTAGCTGAGAGAACTAGGTCTTCCATAGCTTCTATATCTCTAACTCTATTTATCCACTCTAAAACTGTTGGTGACGTAGTATCCCTCCACTGTAAGGGTATACCTGCTTTAGCTGCATTCACCAAATGACACAGTACTGAGTTCTGATAAGTCTGAACTGGGATATCAGATAGGTGAAGTAGGAAAAAAGCGGGATCATTGGGTATTTTTAACTCAGAAATTTTTTGCAAGATTCTCATAATTGACAACCAATAAACTATTATTTTTTTTACAAAACCAAAATATATGAATCAATGTCCCGCTTTCTTCTCCACATCTCCAACATCTGTCAGAATTTTCATTGCAGAATTTCTTGAGTCGTACTGGAGTATGGTACCACTGCATCAAGATTTTATAGTTTAATTCTTGAATTCGTGTACAGATTGAAGAGTTTAGAGTCAAAAAGATAATCTGTTTACGTTGTAATGCAGAGAAGGTCCTATCTAGGTCCTTCTCCCATTTGTTAAGGCCTGGTATCTCCTGATCCTCCCTAAATTTATTTAATAGTCCATACATTTTAGAGATCCCTCGGGCTAGTGGTTCTAAATCATTACAGTACGACTCAAAGATTGTTAACTGACGATGAAAATTACTTTCCGGGCCTAATGATCTAAAAAAATGACTTAATTGCAACGCCTGCCAGATATTGACTTCAAAAGGACCTCCTATTTGTATTAATGTTTTAATCGATGGCCAGTTTTCTGATATAATAAAATGTGAGGCCTGATATACTCCTTTCTCTATTAATAACCGGAAAGATCCTCTTTCATTACCCGGACTAAAACTTGGGTTCCCCAATATGGGAAACAAAGGTGATCGCACTGTGGAAAAGTTCCCGTTTTGACATATACGTGCAGTAATTGTTAGTGTTGTGCCAATTATAGGGTGATTTTTAAGAGGAGCCGGTAATACTGTATAGCACCAAGGTGCTCTACCTAAAGGAACTGTACTCAGCTGTTGTTCTATGTCAACCCACCTCTTAGATCTAACATGTTTACACCAGTCCACTAATCTAGATAGATGTACTGCATAATAATACTTAAATATATCTGGGACCCCCATTCCACCAAGATTCTTAGGCATAGTCAACAGATCTCTTTTAATCCTAGGACGTTTCCCGGCCCAGATAAAATTCATAAATAAACTACGTATCTGACGCAAAAAAGTCACTGGAATCTTAATTGGTAGCGCCTGAAGTAAATACAAAATTTTCGGAAGAACGGACATTTTGATTATACTAATGCGGCCAAACCAAGAATGGGAACCAAGTCGCCATTTGTCAAGTAGGGCTCGTAATAGATTATACATTGGTAAAAAATTCATTTTAAAAATGTCCTTTTCTTTTGATGGAATATTTGTGCCCAAGTATCTAAGCATTGGACTCCATTTAAAACAAAAATTCGCCCGAATGGAATCCCGGGAAAGAGGGGATAGTGACATGCTCATGGCCTCTGATTTAGTCCGATTTATTTTTAAATTAGAGAGAGTGCCATATTTCTCAATCTCACTCAGCAAAGTAGGGAGAGAAATATGAGGCTCGGTTACTGAAAAAAGCATATCATCCGCATAAGCAGAAACCTTGTGGATTCCTTCCCCAACCCTAATACCCCGTATATCCGGATTCAGGCGAATTCTGTTCAGCAATGGTTCCAAAGAGAGAACGAAGAGAAGGGGTGAGAGGGGGCAGCCCTGGCGAGTACCATTCGAGATGCTGAAGGGTTCAGAAAGGACCCCATTTGCCTTTACAACCGCTTGAGGGTTTGTATAAACACTTTTAATCCAGCTAATCATTCGTTCTCCCATTCCTATTTGTTTCAGCACCTCAAATAAGAACCGCCAGTCTACCCTATCAAACGCCTTCTCCGCGTCTGTATTTAAAAATACACACAGTATTTTTTTATCATTTACCTGATTGATCAAATTAAGAACTTTGGTTGTATTATCTCTACCTTCTCTCGTGGGGACGAACCCTACTTGGTCTAAATCTATTATTTGGGGGATCCATGATTGTATTCTGGTTGCTAATATTTTCGTAAATATTTTTAAATCTGTGTTCAGTAACGAGATGGGTCTGTAACCTCCACAATCCGCCGGGTCCTTCCCCTCTTTTGGAATTAACGTAATATGTGCTCTCAGGGTATCCATAGGGAATGTGGAAGTCAGACCCACCGCATTAAAGACTTTTGTCATTTGTTTACTTAGCAACTCAGAAAATTCTCTGTAGTAACTTATAGTAAAGCCATCCGGACCAGGAAATTTTCCAGATTTGAATGATTTTAATACTTCAGTCACTTCTTTTACCGTAATAGGAGTGTCCAGACTATAACGGGCTGGTGAGGGTAATCTCGTCATACCTGTCGAGGTTAGATATTCTGCTATCCTGGACTGAGGGGAAGTAGCGTGAGGCAAGTTATACAAAGTAGCATAATACTTCCCGAATGTCTGGGCAATATCTTTAGGTATCTGTTTTAAATGTCCCTCTTTATCTTTTATTTGTGATATATAAGTTGACCTATTCTTTTCTTTAATTTTCCCTGCTAACAATCTGCCACATTTATCTCCTATTTCATATTCTATTTGTTTCCCTCGTTGGATTAGGGCTTTTGCTTTAAACCGTAAGATCTCCGACAGTTGTCTTCTCAGATGTCCCAGCTCCCTACCTACTGATGCTGTCTGTATCTTTTTATGCTGTGTTTCTAAGGCCTGGATCTCATCTAATAATTCTTTGGTCTGTTTTTCCCTTTTCTTTTTCAAAATTGCTCCATGTTTGATTAAAATTCCTCTGATCACGGCCTTGTGTGCCTCCCAAATCATACCTGGGTCACTCTCAGGAATGTCGTTTATCTGAAAATATGCTATCATTTCTTTAGATACATCGTCTCTTACTTCAGGATTTTGAAGAAGGCTTTCATTCAATCGCCAGCATCCCTTACGTCGAGTGGCCAGGTTAGACAGGGAGAGACACAACGAAACCGGAGCATGGTCCGACCATGTTATATTTCCGATCATGATTTCTGTAACGTCTGAAATTAAATAGTGTGGAATCAAAAACATGTCAATACGCGAGTACACTTGATGTGGGTTGGAAAAAAAAGTATAATCTCGTTCTTCTGTATGTAAAATCCTCCAGGCATCTACCACTTGCATTTCATGCATTTTTTGTAGTATACTTCTTCGGACCCGACAGGGGACAGCTGAAGTTCCTGAGGAGGTGTCGATTCTAGGATCTAGGGGGATGTTGAAGTCCCCTCCCAGAATCAATCTCCCCTCTATAAAATCCCTTAATTCTGAAAGAATTTTTTTAACAAACTGGTCCTGCTGTTTATTTGGTACATAGATTGTTGCTAATGTTACCTTAATGTTTCCAATGCTTCCTTTAAGGAAAATAAATCTCCCATTAGGGTCTACCCGTTTGTCCACTAAGCACCATGGCACTCGATTAGATATTAATATTGAGACCCCCTTAGATTTAGCCTGTTGATTTGGAGCATGATACACACAAGGGAAAAATCTATTTTGAAGAAGAGGGAGTCTACCTGCCTTAAAGTGTGTTTCCTGAACATAGGCTACATCTGTCCCGGATCGCCTCAAATCTCTTTTTATTTTTACACTTTAAAAATAAAATAAAAAAATGGATCCTTTTTATTCCTATTACAAGGAATGTAAACATCCCTTGTAATAGGAATCAGTGTGACAGGTCCTCTTTATGGAGAGATATAGGGTCAATAAGACCCCACATCTCTCCTCCAGGCTTACAAGCATGAAAAAAGAATCACCGATCACATGCCGACAGCCGCTTGCGGCTTTGTTTACTTCCGGGTACCGGGTGTGACGTCATAACGTCGCGCCCGGTCCTCCGACGGTAATAGAGATGACTGTGACTGTCTGGTCACCAGTAATCTTTATGGTTCTGCAGCGGACGCTGGCCGATTCGCTCTCCGGGCCCCCGATGGCACGGGAGAGCCCGGAGAAGCACCGGATGGCGGCGGGAGGGGGGTGTCCCCTCCCGCTGCCTATAAGAACGATCAAGCGGCGGAACCGCCGCTTTGATCATTCTTATGGTGCAGAGAATCGGAGGCTGAAGATGGGGATATCTGAATGATGCCTGTAGCTGCAGGCATCATTGAGATATCACCGCTCAAAGTGGAGGACATCCCAGGGATGTCCTTGGTGGTAAAGAGGTTAATAATGCTTAGAGTGAAACAATAAAAGTGAAATATTCCTTTAAATTTCGTACCTAGGGGGTGGTGTGAAGTTAGCATGTGAAAAAGCGCATGTTTCCAGTACTTAGAACTGTCCCTGAAAGAAATAAAGTAATTTAATACCGGACTTGCGGCTATAATGAATTGCTGGCTCCCGGCAATTCAGAGAGGATTCATTCATATAAAAAAAAATAGTGTGGGGGTCCCCCCAAATTCAATTACCAGGCCCTTCAGGTCTGGTATGGATATTAAGGGGAACCCCAAATATCCATTCCAGACCCTTCAGGTCTGGTGTGGATTTTAAGGGGAACTTCACCCCAATTTTTTTTTAAATGGCGTGGAGTTCCCCCAAAAATCCAAGGGCCTCATCCCCACAACCCTTGCCCGGTGGTTGTGGGGGTCTGCGGGCGGGGGACTTATCAGAATCTGGAAGACCCCTTTAACAAAGGGGACCCCCAGATCCTGCCCCCCCCATGTGAATTGGTAATGGGGTACATTGTACCCCTATCATTTCACAAAGGAAGTGTAAATAGTTGTTAAAAACACACACACATACCGTAGAATAAAGTCCATTATTAATAAAAAAAATAAATCCAGCGGTGGTAATCCACTCGGTCCCGGCTCCCTGCTCCAACGCTGTCTGCATCCAGCGACGGGTGATCTCCTCTCTGGTCCAGCGATGAGAAGATCATCCGGGATTCAGACCCGCCCCCTCTGATGCAAGGGGGAAGCCAGGCTTCCCCAGTGACGTAGCAGAGGGTGCGTCAGAGGGGGACGGGGTCATGTGACGGGTGGCCCCGCCTCACCAATAAAAGAAATGTCACAGCTTCACCCGTGTCATTCGCCGGGCTGTGTCCGGCGGAGAGAGGAGGCGGGCGATGCTGCACTCTGGATCCCGGAAGATCTTCTCATCACTGGACCGGAGAGGAGATCACCCGTCGCTGGATACCGACAACGTTGGAGCAGGGAGCCGGACCGATTGGATTACCATTGCTGGATTTTTTCTCTTTTTTTTTATTAATAAAAGACTTTTTCCTACGGTGTGTGTGTGTGTGTGTGTGTTTTTTACAATTATTTACACGTCCTTCATTAAATGGTAGAGGTACAATGTACCCCATTACCAATTCACATAATTAAAGGGGTCTTCCGGATTCTGATAAGCCCCCGCCCGCAGACCCCCACAACCACCAGCAAGGGTTGTGGAGATGAGGCCCTTGTCCCCATACATCATGGGACATGCAGTCCCAGAAGATTGACTGCCCCATTGTTATGCACAGCCAGCAAACCTCAGCCCCCAGCATGCACTCTGCTGGGAGAGAGAGTCTGGAACCCAGGAAAAAACAGAGAGTGATTGCTACAGGACACAGGGAAACAAGAGGTCTACCCTACATGTGGCAAGTGACAATCTGCAACATGTGGCAAGTGACAATTCACAACGTGTGGCAGGTGACAAAATCTGCAATGTGTGGCGGGTGACGTGGCAAGTGACAATCCGCAATGTGTGGCAGGTGACGTGGCAAGTGACAATCTGCAACGTGTGGCAGGCGACGTGGCAAGTGACAATTCACATCGTGTGGCAGGTTATAAAATCCGCAATGTGTGGCAGGTGACGTGGCAAGTGACAATCTGCAATGTGTGGCAGGTGACGTCATGGCAAGAGACAATCCGCAATGTGTGGCAGGTGACATGGCAGGTGACAATCCGCAATGTGTGACAGGTGACAAAATCCGCAATGTGTGGCAGGTGACATGGCAAGTGACAATCCGCAATGTGTGGCAGGTGACGTGGCAAGTGACAATCTACAACATGTGGCAAGTGACAATTCACAACGTGTGGCAGGTGACAAAATCCGCAATGTGTGGCAGGTGACGTGGCAAGTGACAATCCGCAATGTGTGGCAGGTGGCGTCGTGGCAAGTGAAAAACCGCAATGTGTGACAAGTGACAATCTGCATCTGATGGCAGGTGACACGGCAAGTGACACACTCAGGGCTCCCACTGAGTCTGCATTATGGTTAGTTGAACTATTTTATTTTATATAACAATGTAATAATAGAAATAATGCAATTCAATATTTTTTTTTTGTGATTCGTCACTGCATCGATTTAACTGACAATTGCGCGGTCGTGTGACATTGTACCTAAACAAAATTTACGTCATTTTTTCCCCACAAATAGAGCTTTCTTTTGGTGGTATTTGATCACTTCTGCGGTTTTATTTTTTGTGCTATAAACAAAAATAGCGCCAATTTTAATATAATTATATATATTTTTTACTTTTTGTTATAATTAACATCCAAAAATAATAAAAATATACATTTCTTTATCAGTTTAGGTCGATATGTATTTTTTTACATATGTTTGGTAAAAAAAAAACACAATAAGTGTACAGTATATTGATTAGTTTGCGCAAAAGTTATTGGGCCAGATTCAGAAAGAATCGCAGCGACGTAACGTATCGTCTTTACGTTACACCGCCGCAAGTTTTCAGCGCAAGTGCCTGATTCACCAAGCACTTGCGTGTAAACTTACTGCGGTGTAACGTAAAGCCGTCCGGCTCAAGCCCGCCTAATTCAAATGGGGCGTGTACCATTTAAATTAGGCGCGCTCCCGCGCCAAACGTTCTGCGCATGCTCCGTTAGTAAATTTCCTGACGTGCTTTGTGCGAAATTACGGCGCCCGACGTGTTTGTGAATGGCGACGTGCGTAACGTACTTACGCAGAAATTTTTTTTTTTAAATTTGACGCGGGAACGATGGCCATACTTTAACATGGCTGGTGTAAAGTTAAGCAATGAAAAAGCAGGCTTTACTTTGCGACGGGAAAAAACGACTTGCGACGACGTAACGCACCCGAGTAGCTTCGTGGATCGCCGTAAAAGCTAATTTGCATACCCGATGCTGGAAAACGACGCGAACTCCACCCAGCGGCGGCCGAAGTATTGCAGCCTAAGATCCGAAGGCGTACGAAGCCTGTCGGATCTTAGCCAAATGCCGTTGTATCTTGTTTGTGAATCACAAATTAAGATACGACGCGGCAAATTTGAAAATACGCCGGAGTATCAGTAGATACTCCGGCGTATTTCTTCTGTGAATCTGGCCCATAGCGTCTACAAAATAGAGGATGGATTTATGGCATTTTTATTTATTTTTTTACTAGTAATAGTGGTGATCTGCAATTTTTAGCAAGACTGTAACATTGCGGTGGACAGATCGGACACCTTCGACACTTTTTTGGGACTAGTGGCATTTATACAGCGATCTGTGCTATAAAAATGCACTGATTACTGTGTAAATGTCACTGGCAGGAAAGGGGTTGAATGTGTTCCCTGGGAGGTGTTTCTAACTGAGGGGAAAGGGACTGACTGGAGGAGGAGAGAGATCTCTGTTCCTAATCACTAGGAACAGCAGATCTGTCTCTCCTCCCCTGTCAGAATGGGGATCTGTCTGTTTAAATTGACAGATCCCTGTTCTGGCTCTCTGGAGCGATCGTGGGTGTCCAGCTGACATCGTGGCCACGGCCATGCACAGGTCCTTTTATACTCCTACATACATATTTAGAGCCATGACAGGTCCTCTTTATACTCCTACATACATGTACTATATAGTGCCATGACAGGTCCTCTCCTATGCATGTAAAGAGCCATGATAAGTTCTCTATATACTCCTATATACATGTATAGGGCCGTTAAGGTCCTCTTTATATTCCTACATACATGTATTGAGCCATGACATGTCCTTTTACACTCCTATAAACATGTATAGAGCCCTGACAGGTCCTCTTTATACTTATATATATATATGTATAGAGCCATGACAGGTCCTCTTTATACTCCTACATACACGTATAATGCCATGACAGGTCCTCTTTATACTCCTATACATGAATAGAGCCATAACAAGTCCTTTTTATAGAGCTATGACGGGTCCTCTTTATATTCCTACATACATGTATTGAGAAATGACAAGTCCTCTTTTTATACTCCTATATACATGTATAGAGCGAAGACAGGTCCTCTTTATACTCCTTCATACATGTAAACAACCATGACAGGTCCTCTTTATACTCCTTTACATGTATAAAGCCATGACAGGTCCTCTTTATACTCCTTTACATGTATAAAGCCATGACAGGTCCTCTTTATACTCCTATACATGTGTAGAGCCATGGCAGGTCCTCTTTAGTTATCATGATATAAAATAATGGATGTGGGGCATTTTGGTGGGCGTGTTTTTTTTTTGTTGGGGGGGCAGCATTTCATTCTTGGTACCAGGCAGAACAATGTCTTGGGCCGGCACTGATCACCGGGTATCAGTTACAGTGATCTGCTGTGTTTAATGGACACAGCGGTCACTGGAGGGTAAAAAGAAGTAAAATCAGCGCAATAAACAAATAAACCCTATATACAGCAGCTGGACACCAGGGTCAATAATCAAGTGACTCCACAAGTCCGATGAAAATCCACCACCATACCAAATGGCCTCTCACCTCACTATATGGACCATGTGATTATAGAGAGTTACTAGCACATTCCTTTGCAGGCACTTGCGGATGTATCCAATCTCGATCAGGAACCAGCAGAAAAAGACCAAGGCAATTCCGGGTCTCATACGATCTCATGCGATCATGCAATCATAGGAAAAGCAATGGCATAGTGCTCTCTGTCTAGATAATACAACTTATTTAAAATAAAATAGAAAACTTACATCCTGAATTGGTCTGCTACCGTAGATTCATTGACGACCTTATTCTAATTTGGGAATGTGAGAGTTCCTCTCTTCTGTCGTTTATTGATTCATTTAATAATAACGATAAAAATATTTCCCTTACATGGAATATTGATCATGAAAAAGTAGTATTTTTGGATCTAGTTATTAGCAAATCTGTGGATCATTTTAAACAAATTAATCATTTCAAACCTACTGATTGCAATTCTTATATTCCCCTAGGGAGTTGCCACCATCGCTCATGGTTGTGCAACATCCCCAGGGGACAGTTGATTAGGTTGCGTCGCAATTGCACTGAGGAGGGTGATTTTATCAGTCAATCTCAAGTGCTATTGTCTAGTTTTGAAGAAAAGGGATATGTTAAACATTTCTAAGGTTAAAATGATCGACAGAGATGGATTGGTTGCCGACCATATTAAAAAACCTAGTACTGATAATCACAATTTTAGGATGATTTTGGATTATAATGTACAGTATAGGACGTTTGAGAGAATCATTAATAGGAATTGGTCTATCTTTAAGAATGATAAGGTGTTGGGACCATTTTTGCCCACACGCCCTCAGTTCATTTATAAAAAAGCACCCTCTCTGAGGGATTGCTTAGCGCCTAGCGTTCTTAACCCTCCTGTCCCTACGGAAAATAGGTTATTTACGCTTTTAGGTGATTTTTATGCTTGTGGACGGTGTGTTTCTTGTAAACACTCTAAAACGAATGTTAAAAAACGAAAAAACATTTTTAGCTTCTGCCACAAATAGGGAATATGATATTACGCAACTCATTTCATGCGATATGGTGGGTGTCGTATATATGTTACAATGTGGGTGTGGGTTGCAATACATTGGGAGGACATCTAGACCTTTGCATGTAAGATTAGCAGAGCATGTTAATAATATCAAAAAAGGTTCCATTATACATAATGTGTCCAGACATTTTAAAACTGTTCACCAACAGAATCCTAAAAGCCTCCAATTCTGGGGGATAGAGAGGGTTAACAGGCAGTGGAGGGGGGGAATTTTATACCTCAGTTGAGCAAACGTGCATCCTCCTGGATACATGAAACCGAGGTGCTTGCCCCTGGGGGACTTAATATTGAGTTTGATATTAATTGTTTCATCACTGATCGTTAATTTTATTTTATTTTTTTATGTACAGATGGCCGCGGTTGATGTTGCGTTTCTCTTATTAAAATAAATTAATTTTAATAGTTAGTGACGGGTTGCCCTGCCCTCAGCTATTTAAAAGCTGTCACGGCGGATGTAGTGTCATTCGATGGGAACCTCCCATGGAGGCGGACTGTTTCTGTGTTTTTTTTTCTCCGTATCCTCCACTTGAGAATGGATGTACATCTGTGGAATTTGTTTGTTCTTTTTTTTAATAAAGGACTTGTCCCAAGCTGTCGCCTGTGTTTTTTTAAAAATGTTTAAACTTTTTATTTGAAATGGTAGGGGTACAGTGTGCCCCATTACCAATTTACATAGGGGGGCCAGGATCCGGGCATCCCCTTTGTTAAAGGGTGCTTGCAGATTCTGATAAGCCCCCCTGCCCGCATACCCCCACAACCACCGGGCAAGGGTTGTGAGGATGAGGCTCTTGTCCCCATAAAATTGGGGACATGGTGCTTTGGACCACAAAGCATTCTCCCCATGTTGAGGGCATATGGCCTGGTACAGTTCAAAAGGGGGCGCTTTCTCACCCCCCCTCATTCTCTGGGCCTACCAGGTTGCGTGCTTGGATAAGGGTCTGGTGTGGATTTTTGGGGGGAACCCCACACCATTTTTTTTTCATTTTGGTGTGGGGTTCCCCTTAAAATCCAAACCAGACCTGAAGGGTCTGGTATGGATTTTGAGGAGGACCCCTACGCCATTTAAAAAAAAATTGGTGCAGGGTTCCCCTTAATATCCATACAAGACCTGAAGGGCCTGGTATGGAATTTGGGGGGACCCCCACGCAATTATTTTAAAATTTTGGTTCGGGGTTCCCCTTAATATTTATATCAGACAGGCCTGGTAATGGACTTGGGGGGGAACCCCATGTCATTTTTTTCAATGACCTTTATCTGTATTGCCGGGACCCGACAATTCATTATAGCCATGAGTAGTTTTAAATTACTTTTTTTTTCCTTTAGAAATGTCATTTTGTGCAGGAACTGTTCTAAACACGGGAAACATTTGCCACTTTACAGGCATACCTTAGACACCCCCAGGTAAAAAATGTTAAGGAAAATTTTACTTTTATTGTTTCACTTTAAGCATTAATAAAATCACTGCTCCCGAAAAAACTTCAGTTTTTTAAAACTTTTTTTGCATTTATACATGTCCCCTGGGGCACGACCCAGGTCCTCAAACACTTTTTATTCTGCTACGAACCGGGGGGGGGGGGGGGGGCGTTCGGCTAATCTCTACTGAGGAGGTACAATAAACACAAAAATCCAGCGTTCCATGGGCAGGAAAAAGCAGACTGTTCAAATTGCTGTTAAAACATTTATTAATAGTTCCACAAAATCAAAAAGCAGTTAATATAATTGCTGGATTAAAACACAGAGAAAAAGAGCTGTGTAAATAATAATATCACCTGGCATCCATTGCAGAACGGAGCTGAAACCAGTCTGTTATGAATCAACACATCTTCCTAAAGCATGGGGATGGAAGAGGAGACGGCCGCCAAACTGGCTGATATCAGGATCATAGGAAACAGACACTCCGATGGTGGTGATCTGACCGATGGGGAGACAGAAGCGATGAGCACTGCAGGAACCGCCAGATGAAACACCGGCCAGTGACGGCAGGCCAGCTGTGACACTGGCAGGGAACAGATGTGCTGTGACACCGGAACTGTGAATCTTCTACCAGGAAAACAATATAACGATGGTGCAGTGGAAATGATGAAAAGGGTCCCACATCATGGGAAGATAACACATCACCCTTGCGCTCTGTGGAAGGACACCACAACAACAACAGGGATATTGAGAGATGTAAAAAAAGGTGCCACTCGATTGCAAATGGAGCCAGGTCTTAGGGGATGACAATCCTGGGTGGCCTTGACGACGCGCTTTGCACTTCTAGCGTTTTGTCACAGGACGGTCAATCCATCAAAGTCCATTGACGTAGAAGCCCCTAGATCTTCCTTGTAGTACCTGAGGAAGGTGCACTGCAATAAACAGTCTGCTGCTGATGTTTTTGTAAATATTTTATTATATCTTTTCATGTAACAACACTTAAGAAATGACACTTTGCTACAATGTAAAGTAGTGAGTGTACAGCTTGTATAACAGTGTAAATTTGCTGTCCCCTCAAAACAACTCAACACAGCCATTAATGTCCAAACTGCTGGCAACAAAAGTGAGTACACCCCTAAGAGAAAATATCCAAATTGGGCCCAATTAACCATTTTCCCTCCCCAGTGTTATGTGACTTGTTGGTGTTACACGGTCTCAGGTGTGAATGGGTGTGTTAAAGATATGTTAAATTTGGTGTTATCGCTCTCTCATACTAGTCACTGGAAGTTCAACATGTCACCTCATGGCAGATAACTCTGTGAGGATCTGAAAATAAATGTTGCTGTACATACAAATGGCCTAGGCTATAAGAAGATTGCCAAGACCCTGAAACTGAGCTGCAGCACGATGGCCAAGACCATACAGCGGTTTAAGGCCGCGTACACACGGTCGGTCCAAACTGATGAAAGCGGCCTGAAGTCCAGTTTCATCGGTCCAAACCGACCGTGTGTACGGCCCATCGGACAAAAATTAGAGAACTTGCTTTAAAATCGAACCGATGGACGGCTGACCATCGGCAAAACCGATGGTTAGTACACAAAAGCATCGGTTCAAAACCCGCGCATGCTCAGAATCAAGTCGACGCATGCTTGGAAGCATTGAACTTCGTTTTTTTCAGCACATCGTGTTTTTTACGCCACCGCATTTTGACCCGATCGGTTTTTGAACTGATGGTGTGTACGCACATCAGACCATCGGTCTGCTTCAGCGGTGAACCGATGAAAACGGTCCGTCAGACCATTCTCATCGGATGGATCGACCGTGTGTATGCGGCCTAACATGACAGGTTCCACTCAGAACAGACCTCACCATGGTCGACCAAATAAGTGTGTATGTACGCAGTGTCATTTTCAGAGGTTGAAGGGGTGAGGGGTCAGTGCTCAGACCATACGCTGCACACTGCATAAAATTGGTCTGCATGGCTGTCATCCCAGAAGGAAGTCTCTTCTAAAGATGATGCACAAGAAAGCCTGCAAACAGTTTGCTGAAACAAGCAGACTAAGGACATGAATTACTGGAACCATGTCCTGTGGTCTGATGAGACCAAGATAAACTTATTTGGTTCAGATAGTGTCAAGCGTGAGGCGAGGAGAACAAAGACAAGTGTGTCTTGCCTACAGTCAAGCAAGGTGATGGGAGTGTTGTGGTCTGGGGCTGCATGAGTGCTGCCGCCACTGGGGAGCTACCGTTAATTGAGGTAACCATGAATGCCAACATGTACTGTGACATAATGAAGCAGAGCATTAGCCCCTCCCTTTGGAGACTGGGCAGCAGTGCCCAGGCAACCACTGCCTTGCTAAAGAAGCTGAGGGTAAAGGTAATGGACTGGCCAAGCATGTCTCCAGACCTAAACCCTATTGAGCATCTGTGGGGCATCCTTAAATGGAAGGTGGAGGAGCGCAAGGTCTATAACATCCACCAGCTCTGTGATGTTGTCATGGAGGAGTGGAAGAGGACTCCAATGGCAACCTGTGAAGCTCTGGTAAACTCCATACCCAAGAGGATTTCCCCAAAGGATAGTTATGCAGGACGGATTCTGAGACGGAGCTCTCATTCAGCACACCCTACGCCATGAAGCTCCAGGCCACGCCCCCATCCATACCCAGGTGGGTTATGGCAGTGCTGGAAAATAATGGTGGCCACACAAAATATTGACACTTTGGGCCAAATTTGGATATTTTCAATTAGGTATGTACTCACATTTGTTGCCAGCGGTTTAGACATTAATGGCTGTGTGTAGAGTTATTGTGAGGGGGCAGCAATTGACACTGTAGCAAAGTGTAATTTCTTCAGTGTTGTCACATGAAAATATATATATATATATATTTTACAAAAATGTGAGAGGTGTAAATACTGTAGCAATAGACCTAGCTGAATGAGTTCCTACCACTTTCGGAGGCTCTTGCCTGGCCACACTGTATGTTTTCTGGATGACCTTGACACACCAAGATGACAAGATTTTGCTGTAGCTTCCTTCTCTGAACTTGCCTGTGACACTTGGCCCATCCAGCTTGTGTAGGTAAGGTACTGTGTCTGCTGGTAGGGATGGAAGCACCACTTTGTAGGATGAAAACAGAAGCCATTTTGAGGACGAAGGTGCTTGAGGAACATAGGCCCCAACTTTTACAGAAGGAATAAGATGTAGGACTCTGTATCCCCAAGTGCTTGCAAATCCGATACTCTTACCCCTGAAGTTATCGCCTGAAGTTATCGAGTGACCTCTTGAGTAATGTCCCACTGAGAAAAGCTGTCTGTTTGGCAATCCTGGACTAGAATGAGATGCCCAAATCTAGATCCTTGAGAAGAAATTATAGCAATTGGACAACCTCGGGTTGCAAGTATCAAAATACTGTTAAGCTACGAAGGCTGTAAACCTGTTCCAGACCTAGGAGTTCCAGATCTGTTTCAGCACTTGCTGATGCCTTTCCTAGAACCATGACAGGGTTTACCACTGCTGTATGATGGCTCAAGTTCTCCAATCTTTCCCTCTCAATTTCTAATCTATCCTGGGACAGTTGTTGTGAAAACACTGGCAGCTAAAGTGCTTGGTCAGGACTTGTTCCATGGCTAGGATAAACCCAAGGCCTGCAGGCCAATTAGCCATTTTGCTTGGCACACTCCCACAACAGTCTCCCCTAGAACTTTATGACTAAAAGCAGTAGAGAAAAGGCATCTGCTAGGAGAGGCACCTTGTGAATGGATGTATTAAACTGACAGCTACTGCAATCACTGAATGTGTGTTCCTTACATATAGTAACAAATATATAAATAAAGAGTGCTGCTCTGCTGTGATATACCAGTGTGTGCAGTAAAACATATTATATATACACAAAAAAAATTGAGAAGAAAATAACTATTTAAATAAACACTATTAGTAATATAATATATAAAAAACTCCATAATATAAAAAACTCCAATAAAATCCAGTGATCCTAAATTAATATAACAAATGTCCAGTGCTGAAAAGTCCAAACAACACTATTAGGTAATAATGTATTGAAAGTGTTCAATCTGTGAAATATTCCACCCAATGTGTCTCTTGTATGGGTACGAATTTCACCATTAGGTACTGTATATATGAGTTAGCATAACAGAAGAGTAAGCATGAAGTATGTATAAAAAATATATAAATATGAACCAATCTTGTTCAAGGCTAAATGGACTTGGAGACAGTGAGAGAAGTGAGATGAATGTGTAACGGTGTATGAATGAATGAACCATGTGGGTGAACGTGATGATGTGTAAAACAATATATATGACAGACCATACTAAGAATATGTGCTTGAATGTGAAAGGAGTAAATGAATAACTAATTGGCATCCATCAATTGACTCACCTTGAATAAAGTGAAACTGCCACGTATGAATGAGACAGAAAATGACAAAAAGATCCCAGCCATGGCTGACCTCCAATTTACAGATCAGCAGTCTGCCTTGTTTACTGGCCGCTGCTCCGTCTCTCCTCTGAACGATCAGCTTGTCCAATCACGCACGTGCCCCCTACACCCTGTGCGCAAAATCACATACTGTACCTGCTGCAGTATATATGTGGTAGCCGGTACGGAAGCGGTTAAACTGATGATGATAACATATACAAATCTGTGTATGTTTTTGTGTTATACTTAAGAAAAAAAAATTTATAAGGTGCATGCGGTACACTAGTTTTGCAGCCCGTTTGGTTTTTCTACACAGCTTACAAGTAGGGTTGAGCGAACCCGAACTGCAAAGTTCGGGATCGGTACGGACTTTGTTTTTTTTTGGACCCGAACCCGAACAATTTGCTGAAAGTTTGGGTTCGGGTCCGGTGTTCGGCAATGTAGTGGCGGGCTGCAGGGCAGCCAATCACCATTTGTTTTGCTACTGTGACTAAGAAGCCATCGCAGCCATATTACACAAGCGCTGCATATGTTCCTGTGAGATACTCTGCATTAGATAGTTTAGGGAAAGGTTCCAGATTGTTCTTATAGGGAGAGAAATATATAGGAGTCAGTCCTGCTTCACAAATCAAATTGCAGCAGCATTTCATATCTTCCTGTGAGATACTCTGCATATTACACCAGCACTGCATATGTTACTGTGAGATACACCATTTATATACTTTTCTTCTATTGTGCTATTCAAAAAACATCCATTTAGGGAAAAAACATTTTTGCAGTGTTTCTTCCAGTGTTTGCAGTGTTTCCTCCATATCTGTACCTGTGAGATAAACACTTTAGCCAGTGTTCTTCTATTGTTCTTTTCAAAAATCACCCATTTAGGGCAAAAATATATATTTTGCAGTGTTTCCTCCAGTTTTTGCAGTGTTTCCTCCATATCTGTACGTGTGAGATAAACCCTAACCCTGACCTCGTCCTCCTAGGTCAAGATTTTAATTTTTTCTTTTTTTTTATGTTATTTTAAGTTATTTCCCTATCCAAATGTATTTGCAGAGTACTTGCCATGCTCTTACCAACATTTTGCTGCCATTTGCAGCCCTCTAGCCCTATCCATTCGTTTTTTAGAGACATTTTAGTAGTCAAAAGTCCGGGTCCCCATTGACTTCAATGGGGTTTGGGGTCAAGTTCGGGTCCCGAACCCGCATTTTTTTCCGAAGTTCGGCCGAACCCGTCGAACCCGAACATCCAGGTGTCCGCACAACTCTACTTACAAGCATTTGTTACCTTGAGCGTACTGTATATGACCAGGAATGAGCAGAGCATGTAGGGTGGGTTAATGAGTTACTCATCCGATTCATTCTCTTGTGCATAAGTTTAGCTTCAGTCACTAACCTCTTTTATAATCATGATGGCCTGCTATATCAACTGATTGATTGCTTGATTGCTATAACTGAATTGTGATCAAAGAATTTTGGCACATTGAGAATGGTGAAACATTAAGGACAGGTGTTTATTAGTTAACTACTCTATAATTAACTACTCTATAAAATATTGTAACTGTTCCATGTTAATTTTAGACAGTATTTTGTACTCTCCACTTCTTTAATACTTTAAAAAAGTACAAAGTTCTCATATAAACATAAAAGAATGGCGCTGAGAACCACTGGGTGCCATTATGATGTACAAACTTAATTATGGTTTGAAGGAATGGAGTCTGTGCAATTGAACATTTAAGAAAAATAAAGCTTTTTTCTTCAAGAAGAATCTACAAATTAACACGCAAAATATTAGCAAAAAATCCATAAGTTACCATTATCCTTCTAGGATATATGATAAAAATAACTACACCTGTGAATGTACTGAAAACTATCAGCCTATAATTTTAAGCTATGAGCCAAATATGTAACCAATATGTATGTAATCAGTGACCAACTGCAACCTAATGCCCCGTACACACGATCGGAATTTCCATCGGGATAAACTCCAACTGATTTTTTGGATGGATTTCCATTCAAGCTGTCTTGCATACACACTGTCACACCAAATTCCGACCGTCCAAAATGTGGTGACGTACAACACTACGACGCGACGAGTAAAATTAAGTTCAATGCTTCCGAGCATGCGTTGACTTTATTCTGAGCATGCGTGTTTTTTTCTCCGTCGGAGTTCCATACAGATGAACGGAATTTCAGATAGAATTTTTTTTCATTGAAAAAAATAACATGTTCTCTTTCTAAGTCTGTCGGAATTTCCGATGGAAAAACTCCAATGAGGCACATACACGGTCGGAATATCCGATGAAAAAATTCCGTCTGTCTTTTTCAATCGGAAATTCTGATTGTGTGTACAAGGCATAATTGACTATCATTGCTCACACATCTTGTACATTTTATGTGATTAGCTGACATGGATTACTGTACTTCATACTTTTTTATTCCTATTTGCACTACTTTAAAAAATATACCCACTTAAAACACACAAAATATTGTCTCTTAATAAATCAAAGAGAACATTTTTAAATGGGTAGAGTTCAGTAATTCCTAAGAAATTATAAACACCTTTCTAATAATCTTTGTTTTGGTTTTGGATATATTTGTTATGTTACTAATTTTGTTTAGTTGATTAGTTTCCAATTCATTTAATTTTGTTTTATTAAATAATTTTCTAACAAATTCCAAATTTTCGGAACAATTTGAATTCAGATCAGTTGAAAAATGATCTACAAATTTGAATTATATGTGAAGAATAGCCAGTTGTTAAAGTGATACTATAGTTTATTTATTTTTTAAAATAACAAACTTGCCTCCAATTTGCAGCTCGTTTTGCACAGAGTGGCCCAAAATGTCCTCTTCTGGGGTCCCACGGCAGCTCTTTTGGCTTCTCCCCGCATCAGATAAACCCCTCTGGGAAATGCTCTCCCAATGGGGTTACCTTGCGCCCTCACTCCCATAGCCAGAATTTGGCGGCCATAGCCACCAAATGCAGGACTCGGTACCGCCCCCCGTTGCCTGCGTCATTGGATTTGATTAACAGCAGCGGGAGCCAACGGCTGCGCTGCTATCAATATATCCAATGAAGAGCCGAGAACCTGTTCAGAGAGCGAAGGCAGGATCGCATCCACGGAAATTCGGGCCTTAGGTAAGTAAAACAGGGGGGGGGGGGCTGAGGGGCCGGACAATTCAAGGTGTTTTGTCACCTTAATGCATAGGATGCATTAAGGAGAAAAAGCACAAAGGTTTACAACCCCTTTAAAGCGGTAGAAAATATACTGTTTTTTACTGCAAGGCAATGCTGTAATGTGCTAGTATGCACTGAGTGACTCCGCCCCTTACCTATATAGGAAATGTCAGATGGAGAAGCAAGCAATTGATGGGGAGCCTTCGATGAGATTTTTTTCTATCTTTTTTTTCAGCTTCAGTGGTGCAGCTGGCAGCGTGTTTGACAATCTACATCGGGAGACGTTGTTTTTATTTTTTTTAATATAGGAATTTTCAAAAGCTTATGTACTGTCTGTATTCACTTTTTACACTTTTTTGGTGAATGGGTAGGGGCACTACCCCATACTGATTCACATAGGGGGCGGGATCTGGGCTTCCAGATTCCAATAAGCCCCCTGCCCACAGACCCCACAGCTACTGCCCAGGGTTGTGGGGGAAGAGGACCTTGTCCCTATCTACATGGGGACAAGGTGCTACAGACACCCACCCCTCATGTTGAGGGCATTTGACCTAGTATGGTTCAGGAGTTTTCCTGACCTGCTGGGCTGCATGCTCAGATAAGGATCTGGTATGGATCTTGGGGGCCCCCAACGCCGTTTTTTTAAATACATTTTGGCGTAGGATTCCCCTTAGACTCTATACCAGACTGGAAGGGCCTGGTTTGGATTGGAGGGACCCCAAGCAGTTTTTTTCTGGCTTTTCTAATGCCGGCATTCTTTTGTTTACATTTCAGCATTCAGCAGGAAGCCCATTGACAGCTGATGAGTCATTGGTTGTTAAGGACACACCGGCCATCTTCCTGGCCTGCTCATTAACAACCAGCTAGCCTTCACACAGAATTTAAATCGGTTGATAATGTTTTCGACCTATCCAAATTCTAATCATTCCCAAAATTTGGAATTTGTTTGAATTTTAATAAACAAATATTTTTTTTTTATTAATTTTAACAAAATTTGTTACTATTTCATTCAGAGATTTGTATGTATCCGAATCTCCAAATAACCAGAAATTCATCCGAATTTAAATTCGGACTAAAATGAATTTCACACGTCTACAAAACAGATATAAGCTGGCGCAAATGTATGCACATTTGCTAGATGTGTGGGGGGGGGGGTGATTAAGAATTAATGGCACCCAGGCGTGTCTGCAAAAGGCAGCACATTTGTGTGTGGTACAAGAAAACACACAATTTCACACCTGTTACCAAACTGCACCTGGTGTGATCAAACCTAGGGATGAGCTGAACACCCCTCCTCATTCAGTCCGCACCAGAACCTGCAAACAGACCAAAAGTTCATGTAAACTTTAGAACCCCATTAAAGTCTATGGGACTCGAACCTTTGAAATATAAAGTGCTATTTTAAAGGCTAATATGCAAGTTATTGTCATAAAAAAGTGTTTGGGGACCTGGGTCCTGCCCCAGGGGACATGTATTAATGCAAAAAATAGTTTTAAAACAAACGTTTTTTCGGGAGCAGTGATTTTAATAATGCTTAAAGTGAAACAATAAAAGTGAAATATTCCTTTAAATTTCGTACCTAGGGGGGGTATATAGTATGCCTGTGAAGTAGCGCTTGTTTCCCATGCTTAGAACTGTCCCTGCACAAAGTGTAATTTCTGAAGGAAAAAAAGTAATTTAAAATCACTCGCAGCTATAATGAATTGTCGGCTCCAGGCAATACAGAGAAAAGCCATTCATAAAAAATTGGATTGGATTACCCACATGCAGGACAGATAGCCAGCACTGCACGCTCTTCCACCTGTCCCCATGGGCACAGCGCAGTCCCGCTCTTCCCAGGCTCCATGCCCACTGGAGACAAAGGTCGCGCACCCTGTGTTGGCCCAGAGTGGAGGGGCATAGATTGTTGCTAGGGGAGACCCGAAGCGAAGCACGCACCCCAGCTCTGGAGATAAATACCAGACCGGGCTCCGGCCAGCCAGATCCCTCCCAGTCCCTACTTTCTCTCTCCTCTCGGTCAGTCTGTGTGGTCCTGGGTTGCGGCCCACTTGTCCTCACTGGTTACTCCACCAGAGCAGATTAACCCTGTGCCTGCCTGCCAGCCCTGCTGTGTCACAGTCCCGCTAAAAATTGCTGATCATCGCCATTACTAATTAAAAAAATATATAATAATAAAAATGCCATAAATGTATCCCCTATTTTGTAGACGCTATAACTTTTGTGCAAACCAAAAAATATACACTTATGATTTATTTAATTTTTTTATCATAAATTTAAAGAAAAATACATATTGGCTTAAACTGATTTTTTTTTACTTTTTTGGTATTTATTATAGCAAAAATAAAAAATATTTTTTTTTCCCCAAAATTGTCGGCCTTTTGTATATAGCGCAAAAAAAAAAAAAAACATAGGTGATCAAATACCACCAAAAGAAAGCTCTATTTGTGGGGGGGAAAAAAACATACATTTTGTTTGGGTACAGCGCCGCAATGGTCTGGTCATTAAGGGGGCCTATCCTTCCAGTCCTTATCTAGTTAAGGAAACTATGACTAAGTTACAAATAGGGTACTGCTTAAAATTATTCATAATCCTCACAAGGTCATGTAAGCTGTATCAGAATTGTATACAACCAAATACTGAGTGGTAGTAAGGCCCACTAGCCCTGTGTTACTGACAGGCTATATACAGAATTTTTAACAAAAACACACAGTAGGACATTGATCAAGTAAGCTTTCTGGGCACCACTAAACTGGAAGTCAAGCTATTAGAACAACATATTGTGAATCTACCATAAAATTATCTTACTATTGTTTACTATTTCAAAGGATGAAAGAAAAATCAGTACTCGTGTTGTAAGGCTCAATTATTCTATTTAAATATGATTTTATATGAAGCCTATAATTTTATTGTATCAGTCTTTTATCTGTGAAGGGCAGAACAACAGGTTCACTTTAATTCCAGTCTCATAGCAAGAAGAGCATTTGACTCACTCCCCTTTCTTCTATGTGACGGAGAGTCCTTTGCTCTGTATACAGGGCCAGATTAAGAACATCATGGGCCTGGTGCTGAGGATTTTGGTGGGGCCTTTTAGGCTGCATTCACACCTCCGCGACAAGTAATGCCGCGTACGCGGCGTATTTTGCCGCGAATAGTGTAACTTTTTTTTTACAAATCCTTCCTATTGCTTTGTATGGCCGAACGCCAATGCCGCCTGAAAAAAAGGGTCCGGGACTTTTTTTCATGCCGCAGGTGTACGGCGTCTATGAGATGTGAACCATCTCATAGACAGCAATGGGAATTCTCCCCTCCAGCGGCACGAGCGGCCGGCGTCGGGCGTTTTGTCGTGGAGGTGTAAATGGGGTGTAATAAATAATAAATAAATGCGTGGGAATGACATGAACGCAGCCCAGCCAAGGTAAGTGACCAAAGGCACAGAACCCAGAAGGAAGACCGGGTAAAGATGGAAGTGTCCAGGCCCCGCCTGATTCATCGCAGCACTGGAGGGCTCAGTCTGAAAATTGAAGTGTACACTAATGTGCTAATATGCTGTGCATACTTGTACGTTGTGGCATAACCTACCCCAGGGCCTCTAAAAAGTAGTAATGTCAGAAAAGTTTACTACCGCTTTATTATCACAGGATCCCAGGAGCCTCTCATGGGGCCCCCTACTGACCCGGTGGACGGTGGCCCTTGGGCAGTGCCTAAGTGCACAGTTGCCAACATTTAAAAAATATTTTCAGGGCCAATTTTTTATATAAGTGCTATATTTAGAGTAGCTGAGATCCCCGATGTTCCTCTATACATCATAGTAGTAATCACAAAATTAAATGAGTACTAATAATGGGGCAGAACAAATATGAGAACTGATATTTCCTTTAGTTGAACTAACAAAAGTGTGTCCATTCTAGAGCTGGTAACATTGAGGATATTCAGTATAATTTTAAAGAACTGTTTTTGTGGGTAAGCGACATAGGGGAGGAGTATGGACGGTATATAAGTGGGAAGTATGTTCAGGTGAGGGAGAGGAATGTGGAGGTTCTAACAGTGGGCACTATGTACAGGAGAGGAGTACAAAGGGTACGGAAAAAAGCACTATGTACAGGAGAGGAGTGTGAAGGGTATGACAATGGGCAGTATGTACAGGAAGAGTGAGGGGGTATGACAGAGGGTAGTACGTACCAGAGAGAAGTGTGGTGGGTATGATGGGGCAGTATGTACAGGAGAGGAGTGTGGAGGGTATGACAGTGGGCAGTATGTACAGAGAGGGGAATGTAGACGGTATGATAGTGGGCCCTATGTATAGGAGAGGAGTGTGGAGGGTATGACAGTGAACACTATGTATAGGAGAGGAGTGTGGAGGGTATGACAGTGAACAGTATGTACAGGAGAGGAGTGTGGAGGGTGCGACAGTGGGCACTAAGTACAGGAGAGAAGTGTATGACAGCAGGCACTATGTACAGGAGAGGAGTGTGGAGGGTATGACAGTGGGCGCTATGTATAGGAGAGGAGTGTGGAGGGTATGACAGTGGGCACTATGTACAGGAGAGGAGTGTGTAGGGTATGACAGTGGGTACTATGTATAGGAGAGAAGTGTGGAGAGTATGACAGTGGGCACTATGTACAGGAGAGGAGTGTGGAGAGTATGACAGTGAGCACTATGTACAGGAGTGGAAGGATATTTAGGGACTGAGTAGTGGTTAAGCGGGTCATACATGGATTGAAATTACGCCAATTATGCAGAGACCAGCCATAGTCAATCTATGTATGGGCTAGCTGGTTTTACACAAGTCAATCTATTAATCAACTTGAGTACAACCAGCCTGTTTTTTTTTCTTAAAACAATCAGTGCTGCCAGCTAAAGTTAGCAACACTGATCATTGTACGCACTGGCAGAACACAATAACACTGCAGGAGTGATTCCCCCATCCACAGGTCAGCAGGTGAGAGGGTGTGTGGGGACAGGCTGGGGAGGGATACTAGTCAGTGGCTGGGTAGGCACTGGTAGTATCAGAGCCAGATACACACAGGTTACATACGCCACGATCGTTAGAGCGAGAGCAATAATTCTAGTACTAGACCTCCTCTGTAACTCTAAACATGTAACCTAAAAAAATGTAAAGCATCGCTTAGGATACCAAAAAAAATTGTGCTAACTTAACTAACTAACTGTTTTTTTAATGAATGAAACATTTTTTTCCAAAAAAACATGTTTGAAAAATTGCTGCGCAAATACCGTGCTAGAGCTGCACAATTAATCGTTAAAAAAAACGTGATCTCGATTCAACCCCCCTGACGATCTTCAATGCAGAGTTTGCTGATTCTTTCATGTAACAAGTGGAAAGACGTTCAGCTGTCAAAAGAAAATATCTGGGCAGTCTGCCAAGTTTTTAACAGGAAACATTGTAACTGACACTTCCTTCTTAGATCAAAGGGATACACTTCTGTGTGTAAAGAACAAATCTGGGCAGTCTGCGAAGTTTGTAAACAAAATGAAACATTGTAACTAAATTTAACCACTTAAAGTCCAACATGTTTCTTAAGTTAGAAAGCAATATTATTTGCTAGAAAATTACTTGGAACTGCCAAACATTATATATATTTTAGCAGAGACTCTAGGGAATACAATGGCAATTGCTGCAATATTTTATGTCACACTGCATTTTCCCACTTCAATGAATAATAAAAACCATAAAAACAAAACAGTGAAGTTAGCCCATTTTTTTTTTTTTTTTTATGTGAAAGATGATGTTACGCCGCAACAATCGTGAGAGAATTGTGATCTATCTTCTAAGCAAAAAAATTGCAATTCTCATTTTAGCCAGAATCGTGCAGCTCTGTACCCTGCAACATAAAAAGTGCAAAAACCACCATAGAGTAATTTTCGAGCAAAAAACAAATGATGATTTTTACATGTAGTAGAGAAGTGTCAGAATTGGCCTGGGTGGCAAGGGGTTAATTACCATGAGTAATATACAAATAATTATTACAAGCACTGTGATCCTATCAGTCTGCTGTAGTGTGTCAGCTTGTATTTATATTGGCCTCTCTGAATGTAGCTTCTGACAGGCTGTGCAAGCAGGCCCGTATCTCCGGAACCATAAATGATAGCTGTCCCATATTTTAAGCAGTTGTGGGGTAGCTATTCCCATGCCTACCCCCAAATGTAGGGTTTCTGTGACCTCTGGTCATCGAGCTACAACCCCCCAAATTCGATCTTAGAAAAAAAAAATTCTTAAAAAAAAAAAAAAAAATTTTTTTTTTTTTTTTGGGCAAATGGGCCTATCTTGAGAAAGGGGCCTGGAGCTGCAGCTCCATCAGCCCTATTGTTAATCCGGCCCTGAAGCTAAATATCACATTCAATATGCCAAAAAAGAGCAATGAAAAAGCAAGTCAGCATTAAAGTGAACCTGTAACTAGTATTTGGTTGTATACAATTCTGATACAGCTTACATGACCTTGTGAGGATTATGAATAATTTTAAGCAGTACCTTAGTTGTAAGATACCCTAGTTTCCTTTAACACTGTGCCTGTAAAAATCTGAACCACAATATCCTGTGTTTTTGCTAAATACTCTTTCTTTACATATTGCTGTTATTGCAATTACTGGCTTTTGTTATTTTGTTATCCCACTTTTAAAAAAACATATAAAGAGATTCAATATAAAAAAAGAAGACATGAAAGGCAAAACATTTTTGTATAGCTATAAAATATATAATTAAATGCCCTTTTTCCCTTTGATATAAGTGATCACATTCCCTCTGTTCTCAGCTTCATTAGAGCTGGGGGAAGGAGAAGCAGCAGCACCCTGAGCTTCCCAGTGAATAACTGCGCAGTGGGGACAGGTCAGGACAAGTCTCATCATTAAAGAAGATCAGGCTAAGTTCCCAGCATAGCTAGAGAACATACAATGCTGTGCTCTCCTGCTAAGTGTGGCCAATTTTTAATAGGAAAGCAGAGGGCCTGGCAGGAACACCAGGGATTTCACATAAAGGAAACAATACAAACAGGATACTTTTTTCACTCAAGTACATTGTGTAGCAGCCACATATCAGGAATATGAAGTGTTGGGGGGGAAAAACGCTTTAAAAGTATCCTGATAAAAAAATTGTATACGTACCTGCTATGTGTATCGGTTTTCCACAGAGCAGCCCCAACCCTTCTCTTTTCCAGTCTTTTACCGGCACTCCTGGTCCCTTCCTACTGCTGAGTGTCCCCAGAGTAAGCAGCTCACAAGGGGGGCACCCAAGCATGCTCTCTCCCAAGCTGTGGCTCTCCATGTCCATTCATACACAGAGTCGTGGCTCTGCCCCGTCCCCTCTGCTTGGCTCAGTAGCTGTGATTGACAATGCCTATTGACTCCCACTATTGTCTCAGCCTATGAGGAGACAAAGTCCCTGGAGAGCTGAAGTACTCAAGCACATCGCTGGATTGAGAGGGGGGCTCAGGTTAGTATTGGAGGGGCTAGGGGGGATGCTGCACAGAGAAGGTTATTTTTACCTTTATGCATAGAATACATGAAGGTAAAAAACCTTGAGCCTTTAGAACCAGTAAAAAGAAAGAAGATAGGTATGCACATAAAGTGTTTATGGATGCAGCTGATTATAACAGTAAAGCCAAAATTGAGTTTTTTAGTTTTGGATACAGTTGGACAGAGTTAGAATTAATGTTTTGTTTTCCTGCTATTCTCACTTCCTGTCCAGGTGATAACAAACTAGACAGGGCTTAAAATCCTTCCTCCCTCTATCCAAACTGACTGGACATACACTTTATTTATAGTGTCTTAGCAAAATAATAAAGTTCCACCTAATATGATATAGTGTAATTATAAATTATAAAACCAGTATAACTGTGTTAACAAAGTTGGTCTCCTGGAATTGTAGCAAATAAGTAGGAAACAGTTCACCACAATGCCCAGCACAAGCAGAAAAGCAAGTAGTCTAAATCCTTAGAAAATCTCAGACTCATTGTAGGAGAGACCTTGCACACCATGAATGTGGTAATCTTGTATATGGCATACATTTATTCCATACCCAAATCTTAACTTCTCTGTCTATTTTATCCACACAGGTTGTTCTTGCAGGGAGATGATGCACCTATAATTAAGCAGTGCTTCAGTTGATGTAACTGCTAGTGTGAGAATCTATCAATGGTTCTTAAGTTCATTCTGCTTTGCAATGCAGACTTGACACAGGTAAGTGCAGTAGCATGAAGAAGAACATTGGATATTCTTCAATATTTTTCTCCTGGACACATATTTAACCTTGTTTTTTTACATTCTGTATACTTTTTGCTTAATACTTTTGTAGCGCCTGTGTACTTTCAGTCCAGGTGCTATCTTAAATTTAGAGGGGGTGAGAGAGTTAGTTAACTCTCATCCAGGTGATTTGTGTAAATTAGGCCTCTGCTCTGGCTGGGCTGTACTGTCAGTTCATTCTGTGTTCCAGAGGTGCCTTTCCACCTTGGTACAACGGGTGGCAGCAGTGGAGTTCAGTCGGAGGAGCGCCTCTTGCTAGCAGTCAATCGGGAGGGGTTTTCTCTCGTGGGGCATGCTGGGGGAGGGTACTTCTTGAGCGGACGCCATTTTGTGGGGTCTGTCTTCAGGTTCTTGTTCCGGGTGCGGCACCCGCCTTCAGGGTGTGCACACATCGCGGCCCCTGGCAATGTGGCCTACCAGGCCGGGGTGCGCATGCTACGAGGCATCCTTGGTTCCGGGACCATGTTGGCCCGGAGCAACTGAAGCTATGGCGGGACCCCAGTGATCTACTGGGTTCCCCAAACTTTTAGAGAACATCCCAAGCGAGTTGTGCTGTTCGGTGGGGAGTCAGTCTGGGGAGAGCCCGGAGGCGGGCGATCCAACGGGGCCTAGACGATCCACCGGGGATCAGGGTGACTGGACATTGAGAGTTTGTCTGTTGGCAACCTGTCAGTCGGTGACCAGTTGAGGAAAACTACCTGAGGGAGATTCAGGCACTAAATTCACTGAGGAAGATTCACTTCATAATTCCATGTTCGGGGGAAGGGCCTGTGGCAGA
Organism: Rana temporaria; assembly: GCF_905171775.1. Classification (NCBI taxonomy): domain Eukaryota; kingdom Metazoa; phylum Chordata; class Amphibia; order Anura; family Ranidae; genus Rana; species Rana temporaria. The sequence goes on from NC_053493.1 coordinate 230,019,941, forward strand.
GGTTCTTCCCAGATATTCATTTGCACCAGGTCTGTGGCAGAGACTTGTTCTTCTTCCCAGTGCTCCGAGTGATACCCTGGCTGCCAGGTCGGTGTGAGAGGCCTGTCCAGGTACACTATACCCCCTTGGCTGAGGGGTGATGAGGGTAGAGTGTAGTTTTGAAGCAGGACTGCTTCTGTATTGTTCAAGCCTGAATCTGCAATTCTCCTTTTCACCCATCTTTTCCTATCTACCTCAAGTTCACTGTTTTGCCTTGTTGGGTGAAATAAAGCTACAAGAAAAGACACCTGTTGCTTGGACATTCCGTTATTGCACTCATCATCTCATCATCCTTACCCCTAGACGCTCACAGAGGTAACACGCCATACTTGTTCTATCCAGCAGCTTCTTCGGGGTTAGCGCTACACTTTGAAGTCACAACTTTCTATGCTAAACATCTACAGCCATTGCCAAAAGTTTTGAGAATGACACAAATGTTAATTTTCACAAAGTCTGCTGCCTCAGTTTTTTTGATGGCAATTCACATTTACTCCAGAATGTTATGAAGAGTGATCAGATGAATTGCAATTAATTGTAAAATCCCTCTTTGCCCAAAAAATTAATTTAGTCCCATAAAAAAAAAAAAATTCCACAAAATTTGTAAAGAAGGCTTCAGGGCACCCAAGAAAGTCTAGCAAGTGCCAATACCATCTCCTACAGTTGATTCTGCTGTGGGATCGGAGCACCACCAGTGAAGAGCTTGCTCAGGAATAGCAGCAGGCAGGTGTGAGTTCATCTGCATGCGCAGTGAGGCGCATAATTTTGGAGGATGACCTGGTGGCAGAAAAGAAGCCACTTTACTCCAGGAAAAACATCAGGGACAGATCGATATTCTGCACAGGTACAGGGATTGGACTGCCGAGGACTGGGGTAAAGTAATTTTCTCTGACGAATCCCCTTTTCCATTGTTTGGGGCATCTGGAAAAAACCCTATCGGGAGAAGAAAAGGTGGGCACTACCATCAGTCCTGTGTCATGCCAACAGTAAAGCATCCCGAGACCATTCATGTGTGGGGTTGCTTCTCAGCCAAGGGAGTGGGCTCATTCACAATTTTGCCTAAGAATACAGCCATGAATAAAGAATGGTAGACAAACATCCTTTGAGGGCAACTTCTCCCAACCATCCAAGAACAGTCTGGTGAGGAACAATGCCTTTTTCCAGCATGATGGAGCACCTTGCCATAAGGCAAAATTGATAAATAAGTGGCTTCTGGAACAGTACATTCAAATTTTGGGTCCATGTCCAGGAAGATCCCCAGACCTTAATCCCATTGAGAACTTGTGGTCAATCCTTAAGAGGTGGGTAAACAAAATACCCGCCAATTCTGATGAACTCCAAGCATTGATTATGCAAGAATGGGCTGCCATCAGTCAGGATGTAGCCCACAATTTGATTGACAGCATGCCAGGGCAGATTGCAGAGCTCTTGATAAAGAAGGGTCACACCGGAAATATTGACTCATAGTAGGTGAGGTTGAAAAAAACACAAGTCCATCAAGTCCAACCTATGTGGGTGATTAAATGTCAGTATTACCTTGTATATCCCTGTATTTTGTGGTCGTTCAGGTGCTTATCTAATAGTTTCTTGAAACCATCAATGCCCCCCGCTGAGACCACCGCCTGTGGAAGGTAATTCCACATCCTTGCCGCTCTTACAGTAAAGAACCCTCTACGTAGGGACTCTTTGCATAAACTTAATGTAATTGTCAATAAAAGCCTTTTGACACTTATGAAACGCTTGTATTTATACTTTAATATACCAAAGAAACATCTGACAAAAAGATCTAAAAACACTGAAACAGCAGACTTTGTGAAAATTAATATTAGCGTCATTCTCAAAACTTTTGGCCACAGCTGTAGGAACTGAAAAAAATACATATTTTTATAGCTACATTAGGTCATTTTTTTTTATTATTAAGAATTTGTAAACTATCTTATTTATCGGCGTATACAGCGCACTTTTTTGCCCTGAAAATCAGGGCAAAATCGTGGGTGCGCGGTATAAGCAGATACCCGCTTTCCCGTGCCGAGTTTGAATACTGCGCCGACATATACCGAGCGCAGTACACTCGTGTATTGTCGGGCAGCCTCGACTCCTTCCGCGCTGACGTCCTGGACGTACAGGACGTCAGCGCGAGAGTAGCCGAGCATTGCCAACAATACACGAGTGTACTGCGCTCTGTATATGTCGGCGCAGTATTCAAACTCGGCGCGGGAAACGAGCGGTGAGGACCCGAGGATGCCGCAGAAGGATGCCGGACCTGACGAAGAGGACACCCGAAGCCGCAGACGGACGCCGGACCCGACGAGGCCGCCGATGGACGCCGCGCAAGACACCAAAACTGTAAGTACAAAAAAACTTTTTTCCACAGGAATTCGGGGCAACTTTAGGGGTGTGCGCTATACGCAGGAGCGCGCTATACCCCGATAAATACGGTAATCAACATTTGCTCAACCATGTTTTTACTTAAATCATATGCAAAATTGGATTTGATGGATGAACCTATAAATCACCAAAAAGACCATACCAAACATCATTTTTATGGCAGTTTTTATTTTGTTTTTTAAAGTTAAATTGTATTACTATGGGGAATAGTACATGTCAATGATGTTTCATTGCTGAAATCTTTTCAAACTCATCTTCTCCTCAATACACAACACGTGCAGTGCTAATGTGCTCCTGCATGCAGAGACTTTACATACAAGAGTGATCCAAATGACACAAATCAATGTGACACAAATTACTAATAATCTGCCTAAAAAAATGTCTCAACCTGCCACAAACTGACTGTTAGGAATCAATTCACTTATCCCTAGTCTTCCTATGTAAGGTTTCCTTACATCCCCCAGGAGGTAAGACCTTTCTGCAAAAAGCCTGGCTCCTATATTATCAGTTGAGCTTGGACTTAACCTTGAAATACATTTGTATGCTGTCTTTATACACGGGACACCTTTCAAAGCAATAATATGTTTTGAAAGCTATGAACGATTTGTCTATGGGAAAAACACAAACAACAGAAAAAAGGCATAATACAGAATTCACAGATCATACATTTGCTATCCAGTAACACACGCTATTTTTATTTTTATTTTTTCTTAAATAATGTATAGAGTGAAATGTAATAAAATACTAAATATCAAATAATACTGCTTATATACACAAAGGAACATCACAGAAAGTCCAGCTGAGACAGATCTTGTACACATGATGAATAGTGAAAACTATGGTAACAATACAAGATCTTGCATGAAGATTGGTTAAAGTGGTTGTAAACCCACTTATCAAAAAAAAAAAAACACCACCTGCAAGACAAAGGCATAATGAGCTATTATGCATAGCATACTAGCTCATTATGTAATACTCACCTCAGATCGAAGCCCCGGCAGCCATTTTCATACACCGCTCGGGCGGCTGACATCTCTCCCGGTGGTTACTTCCGGGTATCGCGGCTCCGGCGCTGTGGTTGGCCGGAGCCGCAATGACGTCACTCCCACGCATGCGCGCGGGAGCCGCCAATCATGGCACGGCCTCCTTTAGGAATTGCACAATCACCCTGTAGTGGTACAGAGACAAAATTGTTCGAAAACTGTTGAATTGAGTTTAGGTGTACAAGGGAAAATAAAGGAAATGGGGGGAGGGTGGATGTTAATGAGAAAGAGGGAACCAAAAAAAAAACACAACACACAACCTCCAAAATTCATAACTCCTTGTGTCCCACAATATTGCCACGAGAATGAGGGCACACCATCAGCTTTAATTGTCTTGTGGTAACTCACAAAGTATACCCACTGCTAAGCTGCATGCCATTACATTTGATTTAATGATACTTAAAGCATATTTCTTAGTGTTGAAGCTTATCACAATGCACAGTAATGCACTACTATTTGGTGTTTTACACTGTGTTGTTTAAAAAAAGCAGACATATTTTTTAGTGTATTTTGGTGTATTAGATTGCTAATTAAAATGAACACTACACATGTTAACAAGTGCATTTAGATCTTTGCAGTGGGACATCACATGTGCAACTTGCAACGCACTAGGATACATTGCATTAAAGCAGCCCATTTCTTTTTCATGCATTGGCAATGCAGCACATCACGCCGAAAAGGACAGTGTATGTGCCTAATTCTTTTGTTTTCCCAAAATTTATATTTGGTTTCACAGACCTTTGCTGTTTTTGAACAAACTTTTCATCACGTCCTTAATCAGGACATGATGAAAAGTTTGAAGAGGGTGTATATGTCTGCGCTGTGAGTTAAACTAGTGTTGGGGGAGGGGGGGGGGAGGGGGGGAGGGAAAGGGTGGGGTATTGTGGACCTGGGAAGTGAGAAACTATACAGACAAAAAATTTATCCAACACAGCGCAGGAGGTTCACCTAGTTTTATACATGATGAAAAGTTTGTTCAGAAACAACAACATTTTTTGGAGCTGTTCCATCGTGCCTTGTTAACCCCATTCTTTTCCATCTTTCAACATCCATTGGAAGCACAGCGTTTGCCCTTTAATTTCTGGTCCGTTCCATCGATCCAGACCACCATCCATCCAGGGTCTTCAGTCGAGGACTGTCGGGTCCTAACAGTTCAAGTTTGTGGTTCCAACTACTTAGGCCCCATACACACCATAGAATCTATCCGCAGATAAATCCCATCGAATGGGTTTCAGCGGATAGATTCTATGGTGTGTACACTCCGGCGGATATTTATCCGCGGATATTTCCGAATTCCAGCAGATAAATATTTGTCGACATGCACAGAATATCTATCCGCTGGAATCGGATCCCACGGATGGATCCGCTGGTCTGTACAGACTCACCGAATCCATCCGTCCGAAGGGATCCCCCGCATGCGTCGTAATGATTTGACGCATGCGTGGAATTCCTTATATGACAGCGTCGCGCACGTCGCCGCGTCATAATCGCGGCAACGGCGCGACACGTCATCGCAAGAGGATTTTGGCGCGGATTTCAATGCGATGGTGTGTACACACCATCGCATGAAAATCCGCCGAAATCCACGAGAGGATTTATCCACGGAAACGGTCCGCTGGACCGTATTCGCGGATAAATTCTATCGTGTGTATGGGGCCTAACAGTCGTCAGACAAGTCGAGTTGATCCGTTTTGGGTTTTTCCATGCCTTCATGATCTGCTGTCGCTGACAAGTAGATCTACTGGTTCTGGTAGGTGTATTCCATCTATTTCACATAGTCGGCAGGAATGTTTTCCCCATGATGATCCACGTGGCTATATGTTTTTCAACATCAACCCACATGTTATATTGATGGACATTGATTTGTTTGATATTTTTCTTCTTTTTTTTGTGGACTTTTTGGCACATTCACTCATATTAATTGTTTAGTTCACATTTGTTCACTGTTTCACATTCAGTGATTACATGTACTCAGTGTGATACTGAGTTCTCTTTACCATCACTAGCACTACATTTATATATTCACCCTCCTTTAGTTGCCAGGGGAATGACTGCTCCAGTAACGAGGGGGGCAGGGATACAGGTGGTATCCAGGACCAATTTTGTTTAATTTATTCATAAATTATATAGAGGTTGTTATAAATATCTCAATTTCAGTGTTTGCTGACAATATAAAAATAAGTAGGGCAATATCTTCACAGCAGGATATATAAACTTTACAAGAAGACCTGAATAAAATAACGGGATAGGCAACTACATGGTAAATGAGGTTTAATGTTGACAAATGTAAAGTAACATTCCTGGGGGCTATAAATCCAAACGCAAGTTACTCGCTAGGGGGAGAACCTCTGGGGGAATCCTGGGTGAAGAAATATCTGGGGGTCCTACTAGAATACAGACTGAGTGATAGCATGCAATGCCAAGCTGCAGCAAGCAAAGCAAGCAAAATATTGTCAAGCATTAAAAAATCAATTTATTCCAGAGATAAAATTATAATCCTACCACTTTATAAAACTCTGGTCCAGCCACATCTGGAGTATTCAATCCAGTGCTGGTTACCAATCCTCATGAAGGATGTGCTGGAACTGGAGATAGTGCAGAGAAGGGCAACAGAATTAATAAGGGGACTGGAGGACCTCAGTTACGACTAATTACTACAAGCACTAAACATATTCTCCTGGAAAAGAGACGCTTAAGAGGAGATAGGATAGCGATATACAAATACCTCAATGGTGATCCCAGCGTAGGAAAAAAAATATTCAGTTTCAGGGAGTGTAGAAAGACACAAGGTAACTTATTGAAATTGGAGGAGATGTGGTTTAAGCTTAAAGCGGAGTTCCACCCAAAAGTGGAACTTCCGCTTTAAGCACTCCTCACCACCTTACATGCCACATTTGGCATATATTTTTTCCACCCACGGGCCGTCTATGCGACTCCTCCTCTTGCTTTTAGGCGGCTCATCCCTCACGTGACAGGTCCCAGGAGATCACCTGTCCACTCCCTCCTAGAACGCAGCACGACTCGTGCATGTGCAGTGAGTGCCCGGCCATGAAGCCAAAAGCTGTCACGGCCGGGTGCCCACAGTGTGAATGGAGGCGCCGGCGAAGAGGAGGAGAGGAGTGATGCTCTGAGCGGCCGCATTGCTGGACTGTGGAGCAGGTTAGTGTCTGTTTATTAAAAGTCAGCAGCTACACTTTTTGTAGCTGCTGACTTTTAATAAACATAAAAAGGCTGGAACTCTGCTTTAAACTGCATAGGGGAATTTTCACTGTCAGGGTGGAAAGGCTGTGGAACTCCCTTCCGCAGACATTGGTGTCAGCAAGAAATATACGTTTAAAAAAACTCTTTGGCATGCATCTTAGTGAACATAATACAGGGATATGGGAAATGATTATTGAGATGAACATGCACACAGCCACATAGTTTGAACTGGATGGACTGGTGTCTTTTTCCAACCTTACTAGTTATGTAACTTTGTAAAATATTGCTAAATATTGCAAGCAAATACCCAAACTATACATAGTCATTAACTGTATTAATTTAATATTTAGTAATTAATTTCTTTATATATTTTGTGAGTAAGCAGGATTAGAAAAATACATCTGTGCCTGGACCCACACAGGGCCGTCTTCAGTGCAGGGCAAAAGGGGCAGCTGCCCTGTGCCCTGTCATTGCTGTGGGGCCCAAAGCAGCTGCTACTTAAGCCCTGCTTTACCCACAGTTTTTCTGGGGTAGCGGGAGCAGTCGATCCCCTCTGTGCTCCCAAGTGGTGTCCACATTATAACAGGAGAGCGGGACAGCTGCGGGTTTCATGTGCTTAAGCCAGCTCGTCCCGCTTCTCCCTCTGTCAGAAGCTGCAGATCGGAGACATGGAATGAAGCAGAGCAGTGCTCCTTGTTCCTCCCTACCTGACAGACCCTTGTAGCACACAGCCGAGTGAAGTGTTATGGCTGTGTGCTGGGTGTGATAGCCGGAGACTGCACTGTGATGCACAGCTGGGTGTGCTGTGATGAATAAGTTCTGTTATCAGGTGAGAAAGAACCGTGGAGAGATTTGCAGAGAATTGGGGGTACAGAGGTGAATGTGGATGGGGGGTACAAAAGTGGATGAGGGTACAGAGGTGGACAGGGGGTACAGAGGTGAATGTGGATGGGGTACAGAGGTGGACAGGAGGGGGTACAGAGGTAAATGTGGATGGGGTACAGAGGTGGACAGTGGGTACAGAGGTGGATGAGGGGGTACAGAGTTAGACAGGAGGGGGTTACAGAGGTGGACAGGGGGTACATAGGTGAATGTGGATGGGGGGTGCAGAGGTGGACAGGAGGTACAGAGGTGAAAGTGGATGGGGGTACAGAGGTAAATGTGGATGAGATGATACAGAGGTGGACAGGGGGTATAGAGGTAAATGTGGATGGGGGTACAAAGGTGGACAGGGGGTACAGAGGTAAATTAGAACACAGAAAGCAAACTCTCCTGCGCACAAGTGGATTGTCAAACTCTGATGGGCTCTAATGGGCTCTGATGAAGAGGCTTTGAGCTACGAAACGCGTCAGCAGGTGGTGACCCTCCTGTTGGAGTGAGGTTCGAGGGTAATCCACTAAAGCTTATGTCGATTAAGCCTATACTGTGATTCTTTCTACTACCATTGTGAGCAGGTTTTTTATACATTTTATTCTATTAAATTTGGTATAACGCTAACACACTAGGCTGGTGCGCCTTTTTCTTTTCTTCTTTTTGGGTACAGAGATAAATGTGGATGGGGTACAGAGGTGGACAGGAGGGGGGTACAGAGGTGGACAGAGGGTGCAGAGGTGAATGTGAATAGGGGTACAGTGGTGAATGTGGGTACAGAGGTGAATGTGGATGGGGGGGTACAGAGGTGGACATGGGGTACAAAGATGAATGTGGATGGGGGGAACAATGGTGGACAGGGGGTACAAAGGTAATTGTGGATGAGGTGTACTGAGGTGGATGGGGGATACAGAGGTGAGCTGTGGATGGGGGGAGTGCAGAGGTGAGCTGTGGATTGGGGGGTACAGAGGTAAATGGGGGATACAGAGATGAGCTGTGGAATTGGGGGGGAACATAGGTGGACTGAAGAAAACAGAGGTGAGCCGTGGGTGAGGGGTACTGAAGTGGATGGGGGGTACAGAGCTGAGCTGTGGATTAGTGGGGTACAGAGGTGAGCTGTGGATTGGGGGTACAGAGGTGAACGGGGGATACAGAGATGAGCTGTGGATTGGGGGGGTACAGAGGTGGACTGAAGGATACAGAGGTGAGCCGTGGGTGAGGGGTACTTAAGTGGACGGGGGATACAGAGGTTAAAGGATGTGGATTGGGGGGTACAGAGGTGAGCTGTAGATGAGGGTGCAGAGGTAAGCAAAGTGGTGTGCAGAGGTGATCAATAGATTTTTACTTTGGGGGAGAATATGCAAGTACTGCCCCTTGTGCTGGTTTTTTTCTGTGCCCCATATGATACAGACACCTCACAGTACACACTCCCAATCACTGTGTGTCATCCTGGACTCCCCTACCCCCCCCATATTGAACTCCCCCATCTCTCCACCCCATTCTTCCTGGACTCCACAATCCACCCCCCCTTATCATCCTGGACTCAGCTACCCCCCACCATCATAGTGGACTACGCTATCTCACCCCCATCATTATTATTATACAGGATTTATCTAGTGCCAACAGTTTGTGCAGTGTTTCACAACATGAGGGGGGGAAGACAATTCAATACATACATTTACATATGTGATTGTTTTCTGGAATGTTGAGGTGGAGAGAAAATTTGCATGGGTGGGGGGCCCTCAAGAAAATGTCTGCCCAGGGTCCAATCAATATTAAAGATGGCCCTGGACCCACATAGTATTAGATGCCCAAAAATCCAATGGAAAAGTAAAAAATCTGGCACCAAGACTTCTTGACATAAAAACTATAACTTTATTTCATCTATTAAAACTTAAAATAGAATCAATTCCTTTAAATATTACCGCATATTAACCTCTTACATAGGCCTTAGTCATATGATTAAGGCCCATGTAAGAGGCTGAAACGTCCTAATCTTTACAGGAATTGTTTCCATTTTAAGTTTCGATGGATAAAATAAAGTAACGGGCCCGGATTCAGATAGGAGATACGACGGCGTATCTCCTGATTCGCCGTCGTATCTCTAAGGCCGGCCGGTCGTATCTATGCGACTGATTCATAGAATCAGTTACACATAGATATGCCTAAGATCCGCCAGGTGTAACTGTGCTACACCGTCGGATCTTAGGCTGCAATTCCAGGGCGGCCGCTAGGTGGCGCTTCCGTGTCTTTTACGCGTCGAATATGCTAATGAGCATTTACGCCGGTTCAGAGAAGAACGCCCGGCCGTCGTTTTTTTTTTTACGTCGCTTGTGTTCGGCTTTTTCCGGCGTATATTTACCCCTGCTATGTGAGGCATATCCTATGTTAAGTATGGCCGTCGTTCCCGTGCCGAGTTTTGAATTTCTACGTTGTTTGCGTAAGTCGTTCGCGGATACGGATGGACGTAATTTACACTCACGCCGAAAAGCGACGTCATTAGGAGCAATGCACGCCGGGAAAATTCGCGGACGGCGCATGCGCATTTAAATCTGCGCGGGGACGTGCCTGATTTAAATACTACACTCCCCCTAGCCGCGGAATTTGAATTCCGCCGGGGGATTTACGATACGCCGCCGCAAGTTTTGAGGTAAGTGCTTTCTGAATACAGCACTTGCCTCACAAAATTGCGGCGGCGTAACGGAAATCAGATAGGTTACGCGGATCTAAAGATCCGCTAACCTATCTGAATCTAGCCCACAGATATCCTGGTTCTGGATAGTTTACTTTTCGATCTATTTACATACATATGTAAATGTAAAAAAAATTTCTCTAATTTTCTATGCATAAGTAACCTTACACATTAGGAGCTAGATTCACCATTGCTTTACGTTGGCGTATGTATAGATACGCCGCGTGAGTTGAAAGATGCGCCGTCGTATCTATGCGTGCCATTCTGGGAGCTAGATACGCCTGAATTACAGCCTGCTCCGACCGACGTAAGTGTTATTACGCCGTCGTATCTAGGGTGCATATTTACGCTGGCCGCTAGGGGTGCTTCCATAGATTTACGCATAGAATAGGTAAATGACCTAGATACGCCGATTCACAAACGTACTTGCGCCCACTGCGCCGTTTACGTAAGGCTTACGTCCGGCGTAACATTACCCCTGCTATATGAGGCGCAGCCAATGTTAAGGTATGGACGTCGGAACAGCCGTCAAAATTTACGTTGTTTACGTAAGTGGTACGTGAATGGGGCTGTGCATAGGTTAAGCTCACGTCGAAAGCATTGAGCCGACGTATCTTAGGGAGTATATGCGACGTGACTCTGAGCATGCGCGTGCATGCGCCATTCGTTCGGGAAGACATTTACATGGGGTCACGGCTAATTTGTATACAACAAATCTTCGCAGCGTCCTGTGCGCCTTTTGGTCTGTTTCAGGTCCAAATTCAGCCCAATTTGGGCTGAAATCGGACCTGAAATGGTGAATGGAGACGCGCAGGATTCCTACAGTGAGACGGAGCGCACTGCGGTCTGAACCCAGCCTAAAGGCAAAAAGCTATTATCATATTTTTTTGGATATAACAGCAATGTCTGAAATGTTTAACTTAGAATAGGGGCCTTTATTTTTTATTCATGGTCTCTGTTATAGGCACAGTCTCTGACAACTGAAGCTTGTGTCCCTGGACACCATTAATCTCTATTGCTGGTAATCTGTACATGTGTATTTAGAAATTGAAAGTAAGAAAGCCACATTCATAGGTCATTTTGGGCTCTGCATCTTCTTCCATTTATCACAAAGTTTCTTTTATATCTTAAGGATCCTTATTGTCCAGCTCCTTGATTCTAAAACACTAGTCACATTATTCTTCATTTGAGTAGGAGGGTATTGACTGGCTTTATATTTGCCTGCCACTACCGGGTAGCCATGTCAACTCAAATATGCTCTTGAACACTTTAAAAGGATTCTATGTTGCTAAAAGTGGACAAAAATGTGATAATTATACAAAATACAACATAATGAGCACTCACATTAAAATTAATTGTATGCATCCTGTTTCCTTCCTAAGCCATATGTACTATAAAAGATTAAGTCATAAAAGTACTGTAATGAAAAAAAAAATCCTGTTATTTAAAAATCATTTAACTACACTAAACACAAGCGTTTGTGCAAAAAATATCATTAAAAGGGTCATTTATGAAATAAATAACAGAATCATCTTTGTGCAGTTTATACAAATTTGAAACATATAATTTAGAATTCCTCCTGGATTTCTCAATTCTTATTTCTTATAATTTCTAAAATCTTTGAATATTTTCTTAAGTTGCCCATTTTTTTATGCCCTATTCACACGGGCGTAAGAAAAAAAAAATAGAGACATTCATACAGTTGCGTAAAAATGCATTGCCTTTAGATCTGTAACACAAAATCCAAAATCCCCAAAACTTTATGTTTCTGCATAAATAAATATCTGACATGTCATAACATAACTGCAACAGAACCATTTAAAAGAAAAAAAAAGCTGTACATTTAACCACTTCAGCCCGGAAGGATTTACCCCCTTTATGACCAGGCCATTTTTTTACAATTCGGCACTGCATCGCTTTAACTGTAAAAAGGTGTTCTTTTCCCACAAGTAGAACTTTATTTGGTGGTATTTGATCAACTCTGCGGCTTTTATTTTGTGCGCTATAAACAAAAAAAGACCAACAATTTTGGAAAAAAAACAATATGTTTTACTTTTTGATATAATAAATATCCCCCCCCCCCCCCCAAAAAAAAAAAAGAACCAAATGTATTCATCAGTTTGGCCAATGTATTCTTCTACATATTTTGTTTTAGAAAGAGGTTAACACTAGGGGCCGAACAAGGGGTTAAGTGTTCCCTAGGGAGGTGTTTCTAACTGTGGGGGGAGTGTTGACAGGGAGAAGACAGGGAGTAGAAAGAGATTGCTGTTCCTGATCACTAGGCACAGACAATCTCTCTCTACTCCCCTGTCAGAATGGGGATTTGTTTGTTTACATTGACAGATCCCCGTTCTGGCTCTCTGTGGAGCGATCGCGAGTAGTCGCGAGTAGTCGGTGAACATCATGACCTCCAGCCACGCGCATCAGCGGAAACACTGTCCCTTTGTAGCAAGTTACAAGGTGAAAGCATAGCTCCTAACTGTCCCTGATTTTTCTAGGGACTGTCCCTGATTTGGAGCAATGTCCCTCTGTCCCTCATCCCTCCTCATTTGTCCCTCATTTTGGTCTGATCTATATAGTTGTATATAAAATGCACTTTTTATCTATCAAAAAGTGTTTCCCAGTGCTAAACCTTTCATCCAATTTATAAATTGCTGCATTTATAAATTCTATTAGCCAATATAAGGGAATAGTAGTAGTAAAAAAGCACTTGTGGTTTTAACAAATCTTGATATTTTGTACAATTCTCCTTTAACCACTTAAGACCCGGACCTTTATGCAGGTAAAGAACCTGGCCAGTTTTTGCGATTCGGCACTGCGTTGCTTTAACTGACAATTGCGCGGTCGTGCGATGTGGCTTCCAAGCAAAATTGGCGTCCTTTTTTTCCCACAATCAGAGCTTTCTTTTGGGGGTATTTGATCACTTCTGCGGTTTTTATTTTTTGCGCTATAAACAAAAACAGAGTGACAATTTTGAAAAAAATTCAATATTTTTTACTTTTTACTATAATAAATATCCCCCAAAAATATATAAAAAAGCTTTTTTTTCTCAGTTTAGGCCGATACGTATTCTTCTGCCTATTTTTGGTAAAAAAAAATCTCAATAAGCGTTTATCAATTGGTTTACGCAAAATGTATAGCGTTTACAAAATAGGAGATAGTTTTATTGCATTTTTATAATTTTTTTTTTTTACTACTAATGGCGGCGATCAGCAATTTTTTTCGTGACTGCGACATTATGGCGGACACATCGAACAATTTTGACACATTTTTGGGACAATTGTCATTTTCACAGCAAAAAATGCTATAAAAATGCATTGTTTACTGTGAAAATGACAATTGCAGTTTGGGAGTTAACCACTAGAGGGCGCTGTAAGGTTATGTGTGACCTCATATGTTTTTCTAACTGTAGGGGGGCGGGGCTGGATGTGTGACGTCATTTATCGTGTTTCCCTATATTAGGGATCACACGATCAATGAAGCTGCCGCTGTGAAGAACGGGGAAGCTGTGTTTACACACAGCTCTCCCCGTTCTTCAGCTCCGGGGACTGATCATGGGACTCCGGTGGCATTTGGGTCCGTGGGTCCCGCGGCCGCAGTTATGGAGCTTCGGACCGAGTCGCTGGACAATTTTGAAAAAAATTCAATATTTTTTTACATTTTGCTATAATAAATGTCCACCAAAAATATATAAAACATATTTTTTTTCCAAAGTTTAGGCCAATACGTATTCTTCTACATATTTTTGGTAAGAAAAATCTCAATAAGCATTTATTGATTGGTTTGCGCAAAAGTTATAGCTTCTACAAAATAGGGGACTGTTTTATGGCATTTTTATTAATATTTTTTTTGTTTTACTAGTTATGGCGGTGATCAGCAATTTTTATCGTGACTGTGACATTATGGCAGACACATCAGACACTTTTGACACCATTTTGGGACCATTGTCATTTTTACACCGATCAGTGGTATAAAAATGCATTGAATACTATAAAAATGTCACTGGCAGTGAATGGGTTAACCACTAGGTGGCGCTGCAGGGGTTAAGTGTTTCCTAGGAAGTGATTCTTACTGTTAGGGGACGTGGCTACACGTTGACACGTCACTGATGACCTTTCCCGATCACGGGGAACGGTCATCAGTGACAGTGTCACTAGGCAGAATAGGGTAATGCCTTGTTTACAAAGGCATTCCCCTGTTCTGCTCTTGCCGACCGCAATCGTGGGACTCCCGGAAACATCAAGTTCCCGGGACCCGTGGCTGCACTCGCAAGGCACGTGGCGGCCGCGCGTGCGCGCCTGCTGGGCGGCAGATTCAAATTGATGTACATGTACGCCAATCTGCCTGCCTGTGCCATTCTGATGATGTATATAGGCGTGCAGCAGTTGGCAAGTGGTTAAAGACAGGTCTAGGAAAGTGTCTGCACACAGTTCAGCCTAAAAAAATGGCCTTTAAATATTATTGTATATGAGCATTGTGTCTTCAAAGTACAGTATCTACCATATATGCAACATTTTTGACAAATCAATGCTATAAAGCAGCAAACTGCGGGCCGATGTGGACCTTTTCTCCCCTTTATCCGGCCCTTGGGGCACTTTTTCCTTCCACTGATAAAATACATTATTCATTCCACTTACACCAACAATGGAGTATAATTCTTGGTGGTGACATCAATAACAAGGCACTATTTCTCCCATTAATCCCAACGATTGTGCACTATTCCTCAAACTGACACCAATAATGGGGATCTATTCTGTCCACTAACACCAACAATGGGGCACTATTCCTCCACTGACACCAGTGCCAGAACACCATTCCTCCCACTGACACCAATGATGGCACACCATTCCTCCCACTTATACCATTGATGGGACACTACAGTATTTCTCCCACTGACACCAATGATAGGGCACTATTCCTCCCACTGATACCAATTATGGGGAATTATTCCTCCCACTGATACCAATTATGGGGCATTATTCCTCCCACTGACACCATTGAGGGGACACTATTCCTACCACTGATACCAATTATGGGGCATTATTCCTCCCACTATTACCAATGATGGGTCACTATTCCTCCCAATGACACCATTGAGGGGACACTATTCCTACCACTGACACCAATGATGGGACACTATTCCTCCCACTGATACCAACAATGGGGCAATATTACTCCCACTGACACCAACAATGGGGAGGAATATACCTCCCCTAATATTAAAGATGCATTGTTTACCCCCACAGATGCCCAATGGCCACAGGTTGCCCCCCCCCCCAATGTCTCAAGGACATTAAACTGGCCATTTGTTTAGAACGTTTGGAGACCCCTGCTAAAAAGGTAAGGTTTTAAGCTTTTGTTATAGTATTTCACTGTCATTAACAAAAGGGAATTACTATATATATGTACTGGCTAATAAAAGGAAAAGCCCCAAATAATCCATGGATGATCTATATATTATATACTATATACATAGTTGCCATTTTTGTGCTGGTATGAATATGTGTCTGTGTGTTTTTGTTTAATTGACTTTATTGCGTTCACTTTCATAGTAATTGCTGATTTTTGTGAATAAAGCACGTGGAGGGTTATTTACGAAAGGCAAATCCACTTTGCACTACAAGTGCAATGTGCACTGGAAATTGCACTGAAAGTGCACTTGGAAGTGCAGTCACTGTAAATCTGAGGGGTAGATCTGAAAGGAGAGGAAGCTCTGTTGATTTTATCATCCAATGATGTGCAAGCTAAAATGCTGTTTTTTTATTTTCCTTGCATGTCCCCCTCGGATCTACAGCGATTGCACTTCCAAGTGCACTTTCAGTGCAATTTCAAGTGCACTTTGCACTTGTAGTTTGCACTTGTAGTGCAAAGTGGATTTGCTTTTAGTAAATTGTGTGTTTTCTGTTTTTCTATAGCAAGCTTTTGAAGTTATATACACATGAAAAACTTTGTGTGGCATATCCCAAGTCACCTTTTAAACAATGTGAAAATTTACTCATGAAAGAAAAAAAATATATATTCATAGTTAGATGTACTGTACACATATCTGATGGTTTATAACAGTTTACCACTTTTACTTCCATAACTATTTATGTTATATATCAGCACAGATTGTATTATTTACAAGCTTGATATTTAGTTTTTGTCCTTATGTTCATTTACATTTTACAATTAACTGTGTTAATACCCTGTCTGTGATACTCTTTTTGTATAAGTATTTGGAAAATATTTTCATTTTTGCAATAATTATTCTAATACTATAAATAAAATCTATTTTGTTGTACATACCAAATATATGCATATGCCAGCACAACCAAATTATTCAGCGCGCAGTGTATGATGGAACAAATAGGAATCAAAGAAGTACTCAGAGGAAATGTGGATGGTCGCACACAGCCATAGGCAGCTCCTCAGGAAGGATTAGGAAATTCCACATATACATGCAAAAGATTGATGAAGAGGGTGCCAGATCAGCATGGATAAAAACAGCACTTTTATTCAATAACACACTTACATGTAAAACTCTGATCCCTTGTTCTAGTGGTGTGTGTGAGCCATGCCAGATGACAACTGCAAATATCCCCAATTGTTTCCAGGGCCTCACCAGATTTGCCTTGGAAACACATTGCGGCCCGACCCCTCCTGTCCATTTCGGCCCATGTCAGTGATGTTGTGAAGGCTTGAGACGCCGCCACCATTCCCCCTTTGGCTGCAGGTTCCTGCTTACATTCTCCAGGCATTTCTCCATCCATCTGACGATTGCTGTTGCCATTTGGCATGGCTCACACTCACCACTGGAACAAGGGATCAGAGTTTTACATGTAAATGTGTTATGGAATAAAAGTGCTGTTTTTATCCATACTGATCTGGCACCCTCTCTCCATCTATCTTTTGCAAATATATGCATATGTTTAACCTCATCTTAGGATATCACCCATCTTGGCATATCTTTATATTATACTTCTAAATGTGTGCTTGGTTTCAGCCGTTAGAGCAGCACATAGTTGGGTGTGCTCTCTGTAATAAAAGTGTGACATTTACTTTAGTGATGTACTGCATTTCTTAATTATCTTTGGGTGGGGTGGGAGAAATTTGAACCTAAATTAGGTTGAGGGGTTGTATATTTTATTTGTTGGGTAAATGTTTGTATATGAATATTGTGTTCTTATTGGAAATGTGTGATGTGTTTGTTTATGTGATAGGGCCACATCTGTATTTCATTTTATGATCTTTATTACAGAATGGTAGAACATTCTTCTAGAATTGTGAATGGTGCTGATGCTGGTATGAAGAGTTCTTGATGCCAGAGTGATATAGATAGTCACTCTGGCAGCATTAGACCTTAGGGTAACACCATTCTCTGTTTCACAGAAGCTACCTGATTCCCAACTCTATGCGTATGTAGGAAAATTCAAAGCAAGTGGAAGTGGTCTGAAAATCCAGGTAGTGAAGAACAGTTTACAATCCAATATGACACGGGCATGGAGGGAGGCAGAGTTTGAATACACTTTCCTATGGAGTACACAAAGGACATGTCAGAAATGGAATAGCACGTTACATATTTTGACTGCAGAATATACAACATTTTTAAATTTTTAAAATGCAGCAAAAGGAAGTTACAGTTCTATATGAATAATGTCTTAAAATACACTGTAAAACACAGCAGAATGTTAAAGGTCTACCAATGCCTAACAAGTGCATTAATTAAATAGGAACACAGATAACATGTTTTCCTGTAAGTCTGCATAAATACGTGTAAAATATAAATTTGCATTTTACCTGAAAGTGTACTTAAAAGGTGTTAATAATAAAAAACAACTTTCTGTTCCATATTAGAGAGATGTTTCCCTGACCTCCTTTCTCTGGGACTGCTATCAGTAAAACAGAAGGTACAGTAAGGGAAATTTCTGTAATGGACACAGACAAGAATAACACTTGAACAAAGGTTTTAGACCTTATCCATTAAGCTTTTGTTTTGGGTCTTCCACTCCTAAAAAGTACAGAAATAGACAGACAAAGTGACCAACTACTTTTAGAACAATTTATGCATTTCTTTGTATTTATGTTCCATAGTTGGGGATTCATTTAGGAACCACACTTTATTTAGGGACAACACAAGTGTATGTAAGAAAACCTAAATAGCCAGAAAGATTGCTGGGTATTTTTTTGTGTTGCTTACATACTTTCTCTCTTATATATCCAAAACAGGTATAGAGGCACTCATGGGTCTTGCAGAGGAGATAGATCAAACAGCAGCACTTTTACTGTTGGCGTTTTGATGAAGCTCAGTCCCTTGGGGTTTATTGATCTGTTCACTTCCATGTTTTAGTGTCTTGAGAAAGATGGACTAAGCGTCATCAAAACATCAACAATAAAAATACTGCTGGTTTGATCTTTATTTCTTTGCATAACCCATGAGTGCCTCTATACCTGTCTTAGATTGTTATCAATTTCTTTGTTGATGGGCACCTGCCATCGGGGCATTTACCTCAAACATTGAGTGCAGTGGCTACCCCTCTAGCCCCATCTACTGTATATAGGAAAGTAAATGAAGACGAAGCAGATGCCAAACACCTGGAATGGCTTTGATCCTCTTACCCATTCTTTGTAATCAAGCAATCTCTCATAGATCTTTCTGAATGTTAAAATCTTACAATGTCAGCAGGCTGAGTCTGCCAGAGAGGAGTAACAAGGAGACAAAATACTGTCTGCCTCTGAACTGCTCACCTTGACTAAACAAAACTTAAAGTGGTTGTAAACCCACTATTTGGACTTTTACCTACAGGTAAGCCTAAAAAAGGCTTACCTGTAGGTAAGGAGAATATCTCCTAAACCTGCATGGTTTAGGAGATATTCCCCCCGCAATGCGGGCAGCGCATGTGCAGGGGGGAATCCACGGCTGAAGGACTGGCATCCGCCGGACCCTGCCGATTTTAAATCTCCCGCGCGCACGCACGGGAGTGACGTCATCGCCGCTCCAGCCAATCACAGCGCTGGAGCGGCGATACCCGGAAGACACGCCAGAGCAAGATGACATCCTGCTCGGCGTCGACCAGGTAAGTGGTACACACCTCGTTCCGAGGTAAGTATGCGGTGCATACTAGCCTATTATGCATTTTGCATTGCAGGTTTGGGGAAAAAAAAAAAAGTTTAAGCGGTTTACAACCGCTTTAAGAACATTCTGTAGGTATTTAATTGTGGAACACATAAAAATCACTTTCCAACTAAAGTTTTACTTAAAAATGTTTATATCATGTCCCATAATTGACTTAAAATTTATTAATTTGGCTGATTAAGTCTGCATGATGAATTATTGAAACCATTTTGGAACTGAACTCAATGCACACTCGTGTGAAATACAAATTATCCAGCAATTCATTTTTCAGAGCAATTTAAAAAATTGAGAATTTTTCACTGAATATTTATACTACAAAATAGCAAATCATTTTAATTTTTTCCTTTTTAATATTTGTTGTCTATTGCTTATCATTTATGCCCTGTACACACGATAGGTCCATCCGATGAAAACGGTCTGATGGACCGTTTTCATCAGTTAACCGATGAAGCTGACTGATGGTCAGTCGTGCCTACACACCATCGGTTAAAAAAACGATCGTGTCAGAATGCGGTCACGTAAACCATGTACGACGGCACTATAAAGGGGAAGTTCAAATCCAATGGCGCCACCCTGGGGGCTGCTTTAACTGATTTTGTGTTAGTAAAAGACGATTTGCGCTTTTCTGTCTGTTACAGCGTGATGAATGTGTTATCTCCATAACGAATGCTAGTTTTACCAGAACGAGCACTCCCGTCCCCTAATTTAGTCTGAGCATGCGTGGATTTTTAACCGATGGACGTGCCTACAAACGATCGTTTTTTTTTCTATTGGTTAGGTATCCATCGGTTAAATTTAAAACAAGATTGATTTTTTTTTAACCTATGGATAAATAACCGATGGGGCCTACACACGATCGGTTTGGTCCGATGAAAACGGTCCATCAGACCGCTCTCATCGGTTTGACCGATCGCGTGTACGCGGCCACTTACAGTCAACAATGTCCCACCCATTCTTAAGTCCCATGAACAAGGTTAGCTATGCAGTCTTTTTTATGTTCTTTTTGTTTTCTAAGTGATATAATGACAATGATAACTGAAAACAAGTAAAGGGTTGTAAATTATTATTAGAACAAAGAAATTCATCTGTGTGACATCTTCTGTGTGGCTGCCCATCTTTTTTCATTGTTTGATTCTTACCATGTGAATCGACAATTTTGTTGTTTGCAGTGACAAACCATAAGCTGTAAATCTTGTCTCAGTTGAGTTTCTTTCTCATGCTTCATGTGTTTCAACACGACTTAATTCAAGTTACTGAAGTGGATCCCTGACTCCAGAGAAACCACTTCAAGCTTGGCTAACATCATAAATGAAACTTCTAGGAAACTCATTTGCTGCAATATTTTAAA
This sequence comes from Rana temporaria, assembly GCF_905171775.1. Classification (NCBI taxonomy): domain Eukaryota; kingdom Metazoa; phylum Chordata; class Amphibia; order Anura; family Ranidae; genus Rana; species Rana temporaria. The sequence goes on from NC_053493.1 coordinate 230,040,634, forward strand.
GTTTCCTTCAGCAAAGGATATTGCTCTAATTTATATATAATATAAATACATTTGACTATCTTCAATACACTGAGTCATCTATAATATGTGAGCTTTAAAAAAAAAAAGCCTCCTTTGCATACATCTTTTAATACTTAATGTAAAGGCAAACAGTTTCTGAACACAAGATCATTTTGTTTCAAGTTGCCGTCTGAAATATTAGGATGCTGGAAATAAATTCCAAAGATTAGTCAAGCTCTGTTGATCTCATTGGATCACTCTCTCTAAATATCATGAACGAGTGACCTCTAACAACACTCATTAACTATAAAAATATCAGAGAAGCAAATAAAAGGCAAGAGCAGATTTACTGAATTGTTAACTAAACTCTGTCAAATTTGCTTGTATTATTGATTTATTTTTCTGTAGTTTAATGTGGCACCATGCTAGTAGATTGCTGCTGCTATACAAATAAGCACCTGCCTATTGCTCTGCATATTGCAGATGAATATCTTACATATACGGAACTATTTACATAATATTCATGTGAGCATTTAATGTATCTAATAAAATCATAAAACCAATTCAGTTACGCTTTTGCAAATGGAACTGTACAATATATATATATATATATATATATATATATATATATATATATATATATATATATATATATATATATATATATATATATATATATTTGATATATCTGCTGTCTGAGATCTAAAACACTCTTTGGCTGCTAATCTTAAAATATTTGGTGATGCCACTACTGTGCTGTTCAATGCTCTATAGTGCTGGAGGATCTGACATGAGGATACAAAAGAACTGCCTCTACCAAAATGTCTGCCTCCACACCTAGAGACAGTGCAAAACAAAGTATTGAAAGTGATTAATAGAGAAAGTCAGTTGCAAGGAGGCCACATGCAATACCGATGACAAATCTTTTGCCCTCTGCCTGTCTTTCTTTTTTTTTTTTTGCCACTGCTTACAGAATTCAGTTTCTCTTTAAAGATGGAGCCAATTAAATGACTAGTATTTATGCATTTAAAATGATCAGCAGTTCATAGAGCAGGTCTATATAAATAGTGATGAATGTAATTGAGATGAGTTGCAGGAAGGCCACAGGAAATACTCCCGACAAGTCCATTGCCCTCTGTCTGTCTGTCTTTTTTTTTTTTGGCACAGCTTCCAGAGTTCAGTTCCTCTTGGAACATGGAGCCTATTAAACTACTGGCATTTATGTATTTAAAAAGATCAGCAGTTCATAGAACAGCTCAATATATAGAGAGATTAGTGAAATTGAGAGCCTTCATTTCATCAAAATTTCTGACATTTTGGTAACATTTTGCTACTTCCATAGGTTTAGGAATACTGCTACCCTGGACTAGTTCTTGTGCTAAAAATGTCCCCTTGTTAACTTTTTTTTCTTCATAAACATAAAACATGGACAGTAAGAAAAGTCAAATAGAAAAGGGTGTCAGTACACAAATGCACACGCAATAAAAAAAAAAGAAACAACACAATTACAAAACCTTTTTTTTATAAGCAGACTTCTCATAAACAGCCAAATGAGTGAAATTTAGAGTTTCCGTTTTAGTGAAATTGTGCTGACAATTTTGAGTTAATTTGGCTGGAATTATTTCACTCATTGCTACACACAAATACAGCTAAAATATAAAAAGTGTGAAGTGTCCTGAGTGGAATCAAAAACAGGGTATGGCAGCAATATAGAAACTTTAATGTAGAAATTAGTAAATCTGTGCTATTAATCAGTTCTCCTAATAACTTGAAATAAGCCATATGATTTCTACATGATATGGTAGAGTTCCTGTAAGTGATGATTTCTCTTGAATGTAAGTAAATAATTTATTATTTCTACACAAGGCAATTTGAAATTTATTAGCATCAAAATTACTTTTCAACTTCAATCTACATTCTGGCCTGATTCTCTAAAATGGACAATAAAATATATATTTCTTTCTTGTTACCATGGCAACCGCCATTTTCCAAAGAGCATATCCCCACCCTTGTCCCTCTCCTAATGTAATTGTTTCTCTTCCTTTCTCAAAAAGTGTTGTGCAGAACTTAAAACATAAAGTTGGTGAAAAATAAAAAAGCAGGTCTGGTTTCAATACTCATATTCTCTCCTGTGCTATCCTTTGCAATAACTCATTTCTCTCACTGGAGGTCCACCATCTTCTGGATTGAATTATATCCAAAATTATCAATCTGAAGATGTCTAGAAAATATAAGAATTAAAGCAAAAAGATAGAATACTCGCTGAATGGGCCTCAGGGGAGAAAGTATCTGGGGGTAAAGAGAAGGGAGCTCAGAACTGAACTTTAAGTCCCTTTCACACAAGTGTGATCTCTTCTGTGTATGCATTACAATGTAGATTACATTATTCTCTATGATGCATGTTCACATCAATGCAACATGGTGCAGTGCGATGTTTGAAAAGAAGCCTATGTTTCATTTGGAGCAGCATAGTGCATTTTCAGCCCCATAGACTTCCTTGGAAGTGCATTAAAAAGCATGCATGTACCTTAATTTTTGGTGCGTTTTGGCAGGGTTTTGTATTTAACAACCAGTTTCCTCTTCCTACAAAAAAAATAAAAAATACACGAAGCATAAAAACAATATAAAAATGTGTGTAAAAACATGCTACAAAAACACATTTAAAATTCATGATTAGGCAACAGCACTAATGTGTACCTAGACTTAAAGGAGAAGTTCAGCCTGAGCTTTTTAGGCTGGGCTTCTCCTAAGGATCACAGGAGCACAATTTGTTTTGCACTCCTGTGACCCGTTTTCAGTGTAGAACTGTCTGAAGTCCGCTCTCCGCTATCGTCACTGCAATCAGTCGGGGCAGTGCGTCATCACGACTTCCAAGTCGGGATCCGCCAGCTGCCCTGATTAATGGCAGTCTCAGCGAGCCGCTAAGACGGCCACTCCCTGTCCCTACATGGCTCAGCGCACCAATGAGCACTGAGACGTAGAGCAGAAGGGATGCTGACAGTCAGCGGCTTTCCTCTCTGGGATCTGTGAGAACCGAGCCATCAGCGATGTTCAGTGGCTCGGTTCTCAATATAGAGACGGCGGGGGACAGCTGCAGCATCAGTCTGATGCTCCATCCACCGAGGTAATTATGAATCAAAAATAAAAAGAAAACCCATACTTCTCTTTTAGGGTCAAGATGTAGCCATTCCTTGAAATGCCTTTAGGTTTTTTGTAGTGAGATTTTACTGTTTGGAAAATTTATATTCTTCAATAGCTTTAAAAGTAGTTATAAAATTGTAATTTAATACAGCTATCCTTTAAACATACCTATAATGAAAGAGGGAAGGGCAGTGCTTGAAGTTAACCAAGCTTGGCTGAAAGGGCGTTTGCAGACAGGGAAGACGTTGACAAGAGGAGGGAGCAGAGTGAGCAGAATTGCTCCTTCACTGACCAATCAAAGAGATTAAGGTGAGCAAAGGACTTTACTCATGTGGTGTCACCCGACTGTGATATCCAGCAGAAGTAAACCTTATCAGGCATAATTATAATGGATAAGTTAAAATATGTGCATTGCAAATGTGTACTTAGCAATATGCCTTTGAGCTTTATGTTTAAAAATGCTTACTTACCTTTAATACATCACACTTGTTCCCATTCATTGTCACCTCAGAAGTTTCAACTCAAAACAGTCCTTCTGGGACTTGCTGAGAAGATTCTGGATTTAGGCACACTGCCTCCACAGATATCAATCTCCGAGTTATTTTTGAACCTCTAAATAAGCCCAGTAGTTAAGCCTTTATATATCATAAGTCTGAGCTGCATTATAGAGATAAAGGTATTTTTTTTAATACAATTACCGTATTTTTCGCCGTATAAGACGCACCTGACCATAAGACGCACCTAGGTTTTAGAGGAGAAAAACAAGAAAAAAAAATATTCTGAACCAAATGGTGTACTAAAATATTTTATATTATACTACTACTATAGGTGGGTGGTGGACACACAGCAATACCACCTCACCTATCAAATCAGCTCAGCTACACTATACCTGGGTGATGTTGGTGGACACAGCAACCTCCCCCCTTCCCAGATCAGCTCAGGGTGGCAGGACAGACACAAACACAGCTTAAGCCTCTATCACATTAGCTCAGGTGATGAGCAATGGATACCAAGCCAGCTCACACCTCCCACCCCCTTATCAACAGCTCACCTCAGGCAGTGGAAGACACTGCCATTATAATCCCCTCTGGCTGGCTGGCTGGCTGGCTGGCTGGCTCTCAGATGTACCCAGGAAGCAGCTAGGAATTCGTTGTGGTGACATATTCAGAGCACAGCAGCTGCGGGGGAAGGAGCAGGAAGTCAGACAGGACTAGACCATGGCCCTGAAAGGGAGGGGGGGTTCGGCTGAAAAAAAAAAACAGCAAAGGCTCTCACTGCCTTCAGGATGGTGTCACCTCTGGCGGGTGACACCCGATCTAGGTGCGGAGCGCACCCCCATTGCACTGCTACTGACATCCCCCATGTTTTGACACCCGGGTGTAAAACGTCTTCCCCCACTCCCTCTTGGTATGCCCCTGCTAGGAATGCATCACATGTCCTGTCTTCTCTCCTATGAGAGAGGGATTCTGACACGGCGGCGACGGAGGGGGGTGCAGTGACTGTCAGCATTCACAATATAAGACGCAGGGATATTTCACTCCGTTTTTTGGAGTAGAAAAACTGCGTCTAATACGGCGAAAAATACGGTAGTTGAAGCAAGAATCATAATTTAAAAAATTGTGAAAGTACAGTATATACAGTGTGTGTGCATGTATAATTTGTGTTGCTCTTTTTGTTCGTGTAGTGTAGTATAATGAATGAAGGAAGTATACTATGATATATGTCATATGTTGATGCATTTTGTCTTCAGTACACCCCATTACTTTTCTCTTAGCATAATGTATTCATGACCATTAAACCTCTAGCGCTAGAAGCAATTTTATTGGATTATAGACACAGCCGGTGTCTCGATTCACATAAAGGCTCATCCAGTTTTAAGAGGAAGGAAAGAATTACATGGTTGTTGGTTATTGAATTTAAAGGTCACTTTCCTGGGACACTGTGCACCTCTCCAGAGAGTTTAAAATTAAATTACAACACTCTTTATGTGCAGTAAACCTCAAAAAGAACATCAACAATCCCATCAACAGCGACAGTAAAATCTAGGTCTCTACCAATTTCATCATAATACCAAGTAATTATTGTTTTTTATCTGAAGTCAACCTAGAATTCACATTATTCTTTTCAGTCTTTCTCTTTATTTTAGAACCATTATTTGGACATAATGGTTGTTTTGTCACACTGAATATTATCCTATACAAAAGCACTCAGATTATCTTTTTGCCATAGTTATGCAGTACTTTGTCTAGAATATTTTCATTTTCCAATTTATTTTTCATTATACAAACTATCCAATTTAAGGGTTCAATTCTTCATATTGGCAGACAGATTTTTTTTTTTACTAGAATGTAAAAATAATTGCCAGTGATGGACTGCTCAATGCTATTTCTGAAGATATTTAATGATCTTGTGTCTGATAATTTTGAAAAAGGCGTCTGAAAGACTAAAGTGCCCATGCGGAATAATTCTCCCTGCATTACGAGAATGTATGAATGATTTTAAAATTTTACAATCAGGCCTCACAAAAGGAAGCAAATGTGTAGTCTGAATTGCTGGTTATTTTTCCTTTTAATTTTAGGACTTAATTAGTTAAGTTCCTGGTTTCATGCCAGGTTTTAACTTAGGTAGGCATTACCATTTAATATATATATATATATATTTTTTCATAGTGAAATTTTTGTCAAAAATACATTTATATTATACATTAGGCGTTTAAATACATTCAAAAGGCATCAACATTATATATATATATATATATATATATATATATATATATATATATATATATATATACATATATTTATATTAGGGTTGTCCCGATACTGAGCATTTGCACGAGTACTTGTACTCGCGCAAATGCTCCCGATGCCTTTGCCGATACCTGGCTGGGATGGGAGAGTCAGTGGGCGGAGTCAGCAAGCAGGGGGCATAGAGTGGGGCGGAGAGCGGGGTGGAGAGCAGAGCAGAGACCGGGGCGGAGAGCAGAGCGCTGTGGTGAGCGAGTCCTCGGGCGGGTAAGCTTGCAGGGGGCAGGCGCATCGGCGACCGGAGACGTCACATTTGGTAACAGAAGTGACGCTCCGTGTTGCTGTTACAGTCAGTGCTTTGAAAATCCCGATGCCCATCTTGGTACACCCTGCACTCGGGCACAGTATGCTAGCAGCGGACATCTTGTTACACCCAGCCCATGTAGTTTGTGCTGGGTGTAACAAAATGTCCGCTGCTGCTTTATTGAGGCCGAGTGCAGGGTGTACCAAGATGGGTGTCGCAGAGGCAGCATATAAAAATATATCCTCTTGTGCCCATAAGTGCCATCCAGCCAGTGCCCATCCAGCCAGTACCACTGTCAGCCATCAGTTTGTGCCACCTATCTGTGCCCAGCCATCAGTGCCCAGACATCAGAGTGTGCCACCTATCAGTGCTCATCACTCAGTGCCAGCCAATGCGTGCCACCTATCAGTGCCCAGCCATCAGTGTGTGCCACCTATCAGTGCCCAGCCATCAGTGTGTGCCACATATCAGTGTTCATCACTCAGTGCCAGCCAGTCAGTGCCACCTATCAGTGTGTCCCACCTATCAGTGCCCAGCCGTCAGTGTGTGCCACTTATCAGTGCTCACTCAGTGCCAGTCAGTCAGTGCCACCTATCAGTGTGTGCCACTTATCAGTGCCCAGCCATCAGTGTGTGCCACCTATCAGTGCTCAACACTCAGTGCCAGCCAGTCAGTGCCACTTATCAGTGCCGGCCATCAGTGTGTGTCACCTATCAGTGCCCAGCCATCAGTGTGCCACCTATCAGTGCTCATCACTCAGTGCCAGCCAGTGTCACCTATCAGTGCCCAACAATCAGTGTGTGCCACCTATCAGTGCTAGCCAGTCAGTGCCACCCATCAGTGCCCATCCATCAGTGTGTGCCACCTATCAGTAATGCTTAATTAGTGCCATCTATCAGTGCTCATTGGTGCTGCATATCAGTGCCACCTAAACCTGTCAGTGCCCAACAGTGCTGCATATTAGTGCCTTCTCATCAGTGCTGCTTCATCAGTGCCACCTATCAGTGCCATCTATCAGTGCCAGCCAGTCAGTGGCACCTATCAGTAATGCTTAATCAGTGCCAAAAAAGTATTGGTAATCGGTATCGGCGAGTACTTGAAAAAAAAGTATCGGTACTTGTACTCGGTCTTAAAAAAAGTGGTATCAGGACAACCCTAATATACTGTATATATATATTTTTGTAAATATGGTATTATATCTTTTCATGAGACAACACTGAAGAAATTACACTTTGCTGCAAAGTAGTGAATGTACAGCTTGTATAACACTCAACACACAGCTAAACCGCTGGCAATAAATGTGAGTACACCTCTAAGTGAAAATGTCAAAATCGGGCCCAATTAGCCATTTTCCCTCCCCGGTGTCATGCGACTTATTAGTGTTACAAGGTCTCAGGTGTGAATGGGGAGCAGGTGTGTTAAATTTGGTGTTATCGCTTTCACTCTCTCATACTGGTCACTGTAAGTTCAACATGGCACCTCCTGGCAAAGAACTCTCTGAGGATCTTAAAAAAAATATTTGTTGCTCTACATAAAGATGGCCTAGGCTATAAGAAGATTGCCAAGACTCTGAAACTGAGTTGCAGCATGGTGGTCAGGGCCATACAATGGTTTAACAGGACAGGTGCCACTCAGAAAAGACCAAAGAAGTTGAGTGCACGTGCTCAGCGTCATATACAGAGGTTGTCTTTGGGAAATAGATGTATGAGTGCTGCCAGTATTGCTGCAAAGGTTGAAGGGGTGGGGGTGTCAGCCTGTCAGTGCTCAGACCAATCTCTGAATTGTGACTGACCTCCTGTATTTATATTGCATCAGGCTCGCTGCTTAGCATGGGACCCAGAAGGAAGTGGAGGTCACTGGAGTAGCAGTTTATGCAGTGGAGGAACTTTCAGGGTCGCAGCAGTCGCACTTGCGACTGGGCCCTTGCGTTCTGCTGCTGTGGGGGGCCTCAAGACCCGGCATCTCCCCCTGCACCTCTGGCTGTCCGTTTTAGTATGTAGGGAGGAAGGTGGGAGGCGGTGATCGGCAGCTGTATGGTTCCCGCGAGCCGCGGGATCTCCCTGGGGCCTGTAGTGCTCTCTCCAAATGTATACAGTGGTGAGGGGATGGGCTTCTGACTCGGGCATGTAGTGGCTTCACTCTTTAGTGAGTCACTCTGCTTTTTACACTGTTGCCGATACATGCTCGGGTCAGAGGGCCCTCCCCTTGTTAAAGGGGGCTTCCGGATTCTGATAAGCCCGACAACCACCTGCCAGGGTTGTCAGGAAGAGGCCCTTGTCACCATCAACATGGGGTCAAGGTGCTTTGGGGGGCACCCCAAGGCATCCTCCCCATGTTGAGGGCAAGCAACCTGGTATGGTTCAGGAGGAAGGCGGGGTGCTCGCTCATCCCCTCCCTTTCTTGGCCTGCCAGACTGCATGCTTGGATAAGGGTCTGGTATTGATTTTGGGGAGGACCCATGCCTTTTTTTTTTTGGCATGGAGTTCCCCTAAAATCTATTCCAGACCCATAGGCCCTGGTATGGATTTGGGGGGGGGGACCCCACACAGTTCTTTTTTTTGTTTTGGCGTGGAGTTCCCCTTAAAATCCATACCAGACCCAAAAGGCCAGGTTTGGAATTTTGGGGGGAACCTCACGCAGTTATTTTTTCTTAATTCTTTTATAGGGTTCCCATTAACCACTAGTGTTGCTCACGAATATTCGTATTGCGAATATTCGGCTCGAATATGGCATATTCGAGTATTCGCGATATATTTCGAATTTCGCGGTCAATATTCGCTATTCCGAATATTCGATTCAATTTTATTTTTAGAACAGATCACATCCTAGAGATCTCCATCGACGTCTAAAAGCATTGCTGGTATGATTAGAGAGCTTGGGCCGAGTAGCTGAAGCCATCATTTTATATTGCCGAAAATTTGCATTGCGATTATTCGGCAATAGGAATATTGCGCGATTATTTTCGAATATTCTGAGCCAATCAGAGTGCAAAATATCACGAATATTCTGAGCCAATCAGAGTGCTCCTTCCGCTGTTGTCGAAATTTCGCAATTATTTTCGCATTCGCAATAGCGAAATTTCGCAAAAATTTCATTTCGATAAAATATCACGAATATTCGAATTTAGCGAATATTTCTCGAATATTCGGCTATATATTCGTGATATATCGCGAAATCGAATATGGCGTATTCTGCTCAACACTATTAACCACTTTAATGCACTGTATTATATACTCTGCACTTCACTATGTACCCTGCACTGTATTATATATCCGACACTGACTGCACTCTATATTCTCCACTGTATTATATATAATACATTGACTGCACTATATACTCTGAACTGTATTATATATACTATACGGACTGCACTATATACTCTGAACTGTATTATATATATTACACAAACTGCACTATATACTCTGAACTGTATTATTTATACTACACGGATTGCATTATATACTCTGAATTGTATTATATTTACTACACAGACTACATATACTTTGAACTCTATTATATATACTACACAAAATGCACTATATACTCTGAACTGTATTATATATACTATGCTGACTGACTGCACACTACACCACCTGTCTAATCCCCATTTATTCACTTTACACAGCCACCATGTAAGCAGAAGCCTTATGTAGTGTGGGGCGTGTATTTAGCCCCTGAGCTATGATTGGCCAAAGGCACACTGTGATTTGCCAAAGCATGCAGGTCAGGTGCATACTTTGGCAAATATCAATGCATTGTGATCTCACAGTGCATTATGGGGCATTCATATAGGGGGAGAACTTGCTGCGAGGGCCCCATATGTTTGTTTGTCTATTGAACATCAAGTTCATCCCTAATGATTGCATGGCCACATAAGGCTCAAGATAAGAGATTAAATGCTGTATAAAGCTGGGTATACACTATATTTTTTTGTGCAACCTAGAAGGTAGCTTAAAAAAACCTGATCGCTCCGGTCGGAGCCGCTGTTCTAGTTCAGAGATCTCCCCTACTAAGCTGTTCAAGGGGACAGCCCCCCGCCAGAACACTCCAGTCAGCGCTCTCTGCCATTGGCTGAGAGCACTGATTGGGAGTCGGTCAGATTCTGGTTTTCCAGCATGCAGGTTCCAACAGAAGCTGACCGAATAGGCCAGGCAGACAAGCAGAATGTCGGACATTTTTTTTTTAACTGTCAAATGTCTCCCAACATTCTGCCTGCTTAAGTCAAAGTTCTCTGCAGATTGAGCCCCGGGTTGCAACGGGTTGCAGGAAAGAAATTGGCTCGATTCCCCCATCAACACAGAGTTGATACAGGAATCCCTCCTGCCGGCACATTGTCTTCTCTTGACGGTGCAGCCGTCCCTGCAGGGAGAAGACAGTGATTATCGCTAGTGGCTATAACATTCGCTATAGATAATCGCAAGAGAATCCGACAGGTTAGTTGTATCTAAGTTGATCTATTGATCAACTTGGTACATTCAGCCTGCCCATTAACGGTTTGAATCTCGGATTCAAACTGTGTTTGGTTGGCCTTTGTTGGTTGCTCACTGACCCACAAAAGTGTGGCATGTGCTGTTTTACTGCCGTGTGGACATTTGTTGTGGCATTGGTGGGTTTCCCTATCCTCCCTAACATCTTTTCTGACAGCTTTCCTGTAATCTGAAGCATCTTGCCTGAAGGCAAAAAAAAATGACATCCCTCATAAAAAAAAAAGAAAAAAAAACTTAGAACAGTCTGTAATTACAGTATACAGTATGTATTGTGATGAGATGATAAAGGATTGATAGAGTAGGCTGCTAAGGATGTTGTATATTTCAAGCTGCTGCTGTATTGTTCACAGTGTCATTTCTAATTAAAAAACATAAGTAATTCTAAATCTCAGAAACTTACTAGTGCACTTGCTAAAGTAATACATTATTCAGCAGCCTTTTTGTTCTATACTTGTCAGCAAAACTGACTCTTGTGACATTTTTATTATCAATCAGGGGGAGAAAAAGGTAAGGAATGGAATGAAGGTGTTAAAGAATAATTAAGGTTTTTAACAGCAAATTTTGCAGTTAATTTATTCTGCAATTTGTCCTTTTAATAATGACACTAGAATCATGTTTTTTGGTGCAAAGCATTTTTTTTATTTAGCGCTACAAACATGAACAAATCCAAAATAAAATCTGACAAAAAATGGAACGAAGGACGGCCTTGCTGATTACATGAGAAGAACACGGCTTTCCTTGTGTAGTCACTGGGGCTCTGTGGTAGCTATGTGCTGTGTTCTGTTTACTAGGAGCACAAAGAGCTTCTGATATGGGGTGGGAGGCTGTCACAGCAGAGAAATGTGCTGCTGGTTACAGAGGGAAACCCACACTATCCTTGTTTAAGGGCTGAGATATCAGTCTGCCAGCTCAGTCCTGCACAGTGGAGGAAACAGCCATGGGATGCATAGGCAGGAGGTCTCTTCCTCTGCAGCATGATGCCCAAGGTCTCTGCCTCAGCCCACTATGGAAGATGGTGGAAGATAGTGTTGCTGATGTTTCAAATGTTGAAACAAAGCTTACCAACCTTTTTTTCACACAATTACATTTTTTATTTATTCAGACTGTGAAGTATAAAGAAATGTTTAACCACTTGGTAACCGCCCCATAGACAATATACGTCTACAGGGCGGGTGGTTAACTCTAGGAGGGCGTCAATGTACGTCCTCCCAGAGTCTCTCTCCCGCGCGTCCCCTGGGGCGCGCACACGGGAACATCCGTGACCGCCGGGTCCAGAGGACCCGGCCGATCACGAATCGCGGTAAACGGCCGCTGATAGCGGCCGTTTACCATGTGATCGCTCCGTCCAATGACGGAGCGATCACATGTAAACAAACCGGCATCTTTTGATGACGCCGGTTCCTCCCTCCTCTCTCTGTACCGAGCGGTACAGTGTGAGAGGGGGGAGCGCGGGTGTCCGCAGCGCTGTGGATGGATCTGTGACTATTGCAGTCACAGATCCATCCATCCCTGCTCAGCCATCCCTGAAACCCCCTGCAATACTGTGCAATACACTCTGCAATACCCCCCCTACAATACTCTGCAATACCCCCCCTGCGCAATACTCTGCATACCCCCCTGCGCAATACTCTGCATACCCCCCTGTGCAATACTCTGCATACCCCCCTGCACAATACTCTGCATACCCCCCTGCGCAATACTCTGCATACCCCCCTGCGCAATACTCTGCATACCCACCTGCGCAATACTCTGCATACCCCCCTGCGAAATACTCTGCATACCCCCCCTGCGAAATACTCTACATACCCCCCCCTGCGAAATACTCTGCATACCCCCCCCCCTGCGAAATACTCTGCATACCCCCCCCTGCGCAATACTCTGCATACCCCCCTGCACAATACTCTGCATACCCCCCTGCGAAATACTCTGCATACCCCCCTGCGAAATACTCTGCATACCTCCCCTGCGCAATACTCTGCATACCCCCCTTCGCAATACTCTGCATACCCCCCTGCGCAATACTCTGCATACCCCCCTGCGCAATACTCTGCATACCCCCCTGCGCAATACTCTGCATACCCCCTGGGCAATCCTCTGCATACCACCCCCTGTGCAATACTCTGCATACCACCCCCTGCGCAATACTCTGCATACCCCCCCTGCTCAATACTCTGCATACCCCCCTGCGCAATACTCTGCATACCCCCCTGCGCAATACTCTGCATTACTCCCCGGCAATACTCTGCATTACTCCCCGGCAATACTCTGCATTACTCCCCGGCAATACTCTGCATTACTCCCCGGCAATACTCTGCATTACTCCCCGGCAATACTCTGCAATACCCCTACACAATTACTCTGCGCAATTACTCTGCAATACCCCCGCACCAATACTCTGCAATACCCCCGCACCAATACTCTGCAATACCCCCGCACCAATACTCTGCAATACTCCCGCACCAATACTCTGCAATACCCCCGCACCAATACTCTGCAATACCCCTGCACCAATACTCTGCAATACCCCCGCACCAATACTCTGCAATACCCCAACACCAATACTCTGCAATACCCCGGCTAGTACTCTGCAGTACCCAGAAAATACTCTGGGAAAAAAATGCGTTTTAACCACTTCCCGCCCACCGGCCGTCATGACGTCCTTGACTTTGTGCAGGGATATCTGAATGATGCCTGCAGCTACAGGCATCATTCAGATATCATTTTTTTCAGCCAGCGATTCCCTACACCATAAGAACAATCATGTCGGCTGTTCCGCCTCTTGATTGTTCTTACGGGAGGCGAAAGGGGACGTCTCCCTTCCCTTCTCCCTCCGGTGCCTCTTCTGACTCACCGCTACGATCGAAACCAGGATCGTTTTATTTTTTTTTTTATTTTTTTCAGGCTTCCCAGCCTAGAGGTGAGATGTGGGGATTGACCCCACATCTCACTTTAAAGAGGACCTGTCATGCTATATTCCTATTACAAGGGATGTTTACATTCCTTGTAATAGGAATAAAAGTGATCAAAACATTTATTTTTGGGGAAAAACGTATCAAACTAAAATAAATAAAGTGAAATGAACAATAAAAATAATTTTTTCTTTTAAAGCGCCCCTGTTCCTGCGTGCTCGTATACAGAAGCGACCGCACACGTAAGTCCCGCCCACATATGAAAACGGTGTTCAAACCACACATGTGAGCTATCGCTGCGAACGTTGGAGCAAGAGCAATACTTTTGGCCCTAGAGCTCTTCTCCAACTAAAAAGATGTAACCAGTAAAAATATTTAAAGCGTCGCCTATGGGGATTTTTAAGTAGCGAAGTTTGGCGCCATTCCACAAGCGTGTGCAATATTGAAGGGTGACATGTTGGGTATCTATTGACTCGGCGTAACTTCATCTTTCATATTATGCAAAAACATTGGGCTAACTTTAATGTTTTTTTTTTTTAAAAGCACAAAACCGTTTTATTTCCAAAAAAACGCATTCGAACAATTGCTGCGAAAATAACGTGCGCGATAAAAAGTTGCAACGACCGCCATTGTATTCTCTAGGGTTTTTGCTAAAAAAGCATATATAATGTTTTGGGGTTCTATGTAATTTTCTAGCAAATAAATGGTGATTTTTCCATGTAGGAGAGGAATGTCAGAATTGGTCTGGGTGTTCCAGAACGCCTGATGGTGCTCCCTGCATGTCGGGCCTCTGTATGTGGCCACGCTGTGTAAAAGTCTCACACATTTGGTATCGGCATACTCGGGAGGAATAGCAGAATGTGTTTTGGGGTGTAATTAGTGTTATGCATATGCTGTGTGTGAGAAATAACCGGCGAATATGAACATTTTGTGGAAAAAAAAAAAAAAATAAATAATCTTGATTTTGCAAAGAATTGTGGGAAAAAATTACAACTTCTAAAAACTCACCATGCCTCTTTCTAAATACCTTGGAATGTCTTCTTTCCAAAAAGGGGTCATTTGGGGGGTATTTGTACTTTTCTGGCATGTTAGGGTCTCAAGAAATGAGAGAGGCTGTCAGTACATCAGATGTGATCAAATTGATCAATTTTCAGTAATTGGTACCATAGCTTGTAGACCCTATAACTTTCACCCAGACTAAATAATAACCCAATTTTTTTTTTTTTTTACCAAAGATATGTAGCAGTATACATTGTAGGCCAAATTTATGAAAAAAATTACTTTTTTGCAAAATGTTATAATAGAAATGAAGAAAAATTAATTTTTTTTACAAAATTTTCTTTCTTTTTTCATTTATAGCGGAAAAAATAAAAACCGCAGAGGTGATCAAATACCACCAAAAGAAAGCTCTATTTGTGGGAAAAAAAGGACAAACATTTCATTTGGTTACAGTGTTGTATGACTGAGTTATTGTCATTCAAAATGTGAGAGCACCGAAAGCTGAAAATTGGTCTGGTTATTAAGGGTGTTTAAGTGCCCAGTTGTCAAGTGGTTAAGACGCCACAGTTTAAAGTAGGAGTAAACTCCCATGGAAGGTTTTTTACTTATAGGTAAACCTATAATAAGGCTTACTCATAGGTACTGTAAATATGTCCTAAACGTGCACCATTTAGGACAGGGGTACCCAACCTTTTAAAGAGCGAGGGCCACTTAAGTGACTTGGTAACCGGTCGCGGGCCACAATGAGCGGAGCGGGTGTATGGCAGCCCACTCTATTCTATAGAACCCACGCTACTCTTTTTTTTTTAGGTGGTGTTTGTTATTAGAGGGTCTGATTGGGTTTGAATGACTATGTGAAAGGGCCCTATGGCTGCTTTTACTCTGATGCACTGTTTACCCGCATCACAAGTGCAGCACAGTTCACCTGTGGCTTTCCTGCAGGTTAGCTGCACTTTGTCATAGACTTCTAATAGGTCCTGTAAGTGTGGTGCACTTTCAGAAAGCATCCCAAACTCGCAGGTAATAGAAGTCTATGGCTCAGTGCAGGTAACCTGCAGGTGCACTTCTCTGCAGCTGCGGATCAGTTTAAAAGCAGCCCAGTAACCACTGCAGATGAGATATGCCCATATATACACTGCGATTTTAGTAATAAACATACTTTTAATAACAGTATTCTTTTCCACCCCAAAGCAGGAGGCCACATCGGAGGGCTTCGTGGGACACATGTGGCCCCCGGGCCACTGGTTGGGCACCCCTGATTTAGGAGATATTTACTTGTGAATGGGCCAGTGACATCACCGGTGAAGGCATGGTATACCAGTGCTGTTCTGGCAGAGCCCTGTGCCATCAACAGAGGGTCCCCCATGCGTGTCATCACAGCTCGTCCAATTAAAGGACCAGCACTCACCAACCTGGAAGGAAGACCGAGTGAAGATGGAAGCCCTGTCAGCGGTGACAGCGTGCCACTGGAGGGCTTTGTTTTAAGGTAGGTTTTGCATAATGTGCTAGTATGCGATGCATGCTGGCACATTATGCCATTGACTTGCAGGAGGACTTTTTTTTTATTCACAGGGCCAGATTCACAGTAAGAGTACGCCGGCGTATCTACTGATACGCCGGTGTACTTTCAAATTACCCGTAAATTACCGTAAATTACTGTATTCACAAACCAAGATACGACGGCATTTGGGTAAGATCAGACAGGCGTACGGCTTCGTACGCCTTCGGATCTTAGATGTAATACTTTGGCGCCCGCTGGGTAGAGTTTGCGTCGTTTTCCGCGTCGGGTATGCTAATTAGCTGTTTACGGCGATCCACGAAGGTACGCGCGTTCGTCGCATTCTCTTACGTCTTCGCTAGTTGGCTTTTCCCGTCGTAAAGTTACGAGTGCTATTTAGGTGGTGTAAAATTAGACCATCCATGTTAAAGTATGGCCGTCGTTCCCGCGTTGAATTTCAATATTTTTTTTTTTTTCGTAAGTCGTTCGGGAATAGGAAAGGACATAACGCACGTCGCCGGTCAAAAAATTCCGTTGGTGCGACGTCATTTCGCGCAAAGCACGGCGGGAAATTTTAAAACGGAGCATGCGCAGTACGTTCGGCGCGGGAACGCGCCTAATTTAAATGATACACGCCCCATTTGAATTAGGCGGGCTTGCGCCGGACGGATTTACGATACGCCGCCGCAAGTTTGCAGGCAAGTGCCTTGTGAATCAAGCACTTGCCTGTAAAACTTGCGGCGGTGTAACGTAAATGAGATACGTTACGTCGCAGCGCAAGTACGTGAATCTGGCCCACAGTGTTTACTACAGCTTTACGCATAAGTTAACCTTTAGAAGCATGTTACATGTTACATCCATATTTAGGCCTGTTTCACACCTATGTAGGTTGCAGTTTGCATATTGCAGGTACATTTTTCATTTTTCAATACACACTTTTGATCCTTTGAAGTCTATGGAATCATAAACCAGAAAAAAGTTCCCAGCACTTTTTATAAAATGCATAGATGTGAACTACATCCATAGGAAACTATGTTAAATGGACTGTAGTGTGTTTCTGGAAAACTGAAAAGGCACAAAAAAAATGCATAGGTGTGAACCAGGCCTTAGGGTGTAACATGTAATGTGTTTTATGCAATCGCCTCCCACCACCAGAGCTCCCTTCTCCGTGACAGGGGATCTTCTCCTCGTACCTACTTTTAATTTTTGAAAACAGCATGGCTGTGTGAGACTTTGCCTGCATAGCCACATCATTCACTCACAGAGATCTGTGAATGAAAAAACTACAAGTATCATGTTCCACCGTGGTATACATACTTGTAGCTTGATTGGGATGCAGGCACGTTAATCAGCGCACTTGTAGTTCATTCATTCTTCCTCTACATTTATAACAGCCCATACGGGGATACGGGCACAAAGCTAGAGGAACACTGTGCAGGCCCCCAGATGATGCCTTATTAGGAGAAACACTTCGGGAAGGGCTCTGCCAGTGTTGCCAACCTACCAGATTGAAATTTACTGGCACGACACCCGAAAATTTACTGGCCCAGCCATGATTTTACTGGCATTTCACAAAAGTTATTAAATTTTATTTTTAGGTGCAAATATCAGTATTTAGGCTACAAACAAGTAAGCTATAGGAAAATAGCAATGTGATTTAACTACTTAACCCCCGGACCATATTGCTGCCAAAAGACCAGAGCACTTTTTGCGATTCGGGACTGCGCCGCTTTAAATGACAATTGCGCGGTCGTGCGACGTGGCTCCCAAACAAAATTGGCGTCCTTTTTTTCCCACAAATAGAGCTTTCTTTTGGTGGTATTTGATCACCTCTGCGGTTTTTATTTTTTGCGCTATAAACAAAAATAGAGCGACAATTTTGAAAAAAATGAATATTTTTTACTTTTTGCTGTAATAAATATCCCCCAAAAATATTCTTCTACATTTATATTTTTCGTAAAAAAAAATCGCAATAAGCGTTTATTGATTGGTTTGCGCAAAAGTTATAGCGTTTACAAAATAGGGGGGATTTTTAGGGCATTTTTATTAATATATTTTTTTGCTAGTAATGGCAGCGATCAGCGATTTTTTTTCGGTACTGCGACATTATGGCGGACACTTCGGACACTTTTAACACATTTTTGGGACCATTGGCATTTTTATAGCGATCAGTGCTATAAAAATGCATTGGATTACTATAAAAATGCCACTGGCAGTGAAGGGGTTAACACTAGGGGGCGGGGAAGGGGTTAAGTATGTCCCTGTGTGTTATCTTACTGTGGGGGGGGTGGCCTCACTAAGGGAAACACTGATCCTCTGTTCATACATTGTATGAACAGAAGATCAGCATTTTCCCTGCTGACAGGACCGAGAGCTGTGTGTTTACACACACAGCTCCCGGTCCCCGCTCTATAACGAGCAATCGCGTGTGCCCGGCGGCTATCAAGCCCGCCGGGCACACGCACGGGAGTCGGGGGCGAGCGGGGGGCGCCCGCGCGCCTCCGGCGGCGAGCACGCGCCCCCTAGTGGCGGCTCAAAGAGCCGCCGTATAGCTACGGGCTCTCGCCCAGGAGAGCCGACCTGCCGCCGTATAATGACGGTGCGCGGTCGGCTAGTGGTTAAGGTAGATATTAAGGTAAAAAAAAACATATTTTTGTTATTTTCGATATAATAAGGGCAAATTATTTAGTCACATCACCCCCTGCCTCCATCCCCCTCTGCCACCAACACCCTCTGCCTTAACCCCCATCTGCGGTGCCACAATCTCCCCCTGCCTCCAATCTCCCCCAGGCCCCCTGCCCCCATCATCCCCTGCCTCCATCCCCCTCTGCGGTGCCACCAACAACCCCTGTCTCCATCCCCCACCCTCTGCGGTGGCACCATCCCCCTCTGCGGTGTCTTCAATCACCCCCTGCCTCCAATCACCCCCTACCACTAACACCCCCTGCCTCCAATCTCCCCCTGCCTCCAATCTCCCCCTGCCTCCATTGCCCCCTGCCTCCATTGCCCCCTCTGTGGTGCCACCACAGCCACCTTCACCCCCTGCCTCCAATCTCCATGCGCAGTTCCAAGCCGAACCGATCTCTATTTTTACTGGCACATTCCCGCAACTACGGACATTTACAAACGGGGGAAAAAAGTGCCCGTTTTTACGAACTGTCCGTAAAAATATGGACGGTTGGCAACACTGGGCTCTGCTGATGCCACTGCGTTATTTTGATCCTATTTGCTTTTACTTGTCTTCTCAAATGTAAATGACCATTTTATATTTTATTTAAAACGAAGGTTCACCCTAAATTTTGACTTTGGCTGTATTAAACCACCAGCCATCGACAATAACTAATCCGTTTTTTTTTTTTATCGCGATCCTTACCTTTGTAATGCAGCAGTTTCTGTCCTGTCAATCACTATTCCCCGCGGAAGTGGGCGTGTATCACAATTTCCCCCAACCAGCGCTATGTCTCCTGGGAGTAAGTCATGAGAATCCCAGGAGACGCGCTGTGCTGTAATCCCACGATATCTCGCGGGTCACGTGACTCGGCAAGCGGGTCATGTGACTCGGCAAGCGGGTCATGTGACATGGGCGGCTACGAATTCTCCATTTTAGGTATGGGAATCCCGGAAGCATTTGCTTGTGGGCTTCAGACTACCCACAAGCAAGATGGAAACATCCATCGCAAGTTTTTATAAAGTTTCCTTTCCTGCAGAATGAGAGGTTACAGCAGTATGCTGAACCTGCATGGGATAGCGCAGAGGGAGAAGTGGGCTGCCGCGCTCCTGGGGTAGTAACAGCAGGTGATTGGTTAGTTGCGGCAGCCCCCTTCCCTGATAGGTCCGTTCGCGTGAGGCATTGCCCGCGCTGAGCGAGCCTATATAAGGGAGCGGCTGAGGCGATTCGCTCAGTCACGTCTCCTGACGAGCAGCGACGCCTGCCTCTCCCTCTCTCTCTCAGCATGAAGCGCGGGATTCCGGACAGCCGTGAGGAGCTTCTCTGCAGACTCCTTGAGAAGGCTGAGAGCAGGGGAGGGGAGGAGTGGTTGAGGCGATGCCTGTCAGAGGAGGGTGGCTCTGCCTCGTCCGTTCACAGCCCAGCTGCAGTACCAGCAACGAACGAGGGCGCCCCCAGGAAACAGCCTGGGAGAAAGAAGAAATTCAAAGCCAACAATGTAGCTCCTCAAGCTGAGGGAGCAGCAACTAGAAGTGCATCTTGCCAGCAAGGGAGCAGCGCTGCCTCTTCCCCCCCTTCTGGGGACTTGGGTGAGCATGTTTTACCTGAAGTTGTGTACAGAAATGTTAACCAATTGTCTAAATTTTCCAGTCTGATTGAGTCTCTGTCTGTCATTGTGCAGCAGTTCAAGGGGGCACATAGTCATGGTGCTGATTTTGTTTCACAAGATATTAATATGTATTTACAACCAGGTGAGGGTCAGAGTACCCAGACATGCAAAGCAAGCCAGAGTGCACAGGAGGCTGGTGCTGGAATGGGTGATAATGTTCTAGACATGGAGGAGATTGGTGTGGTGTGGCATGAGGCTGGTAATCCCTCTCTGCTGGATAAGGATGCTACTGGCAAATCAAATGTGAGATGTCCCTCTATACATAATATGTTACCCCTAAGAGCTTCTGCTGCTATGGTCAGCGAATCATCCTTTAAGGAACCCCTTCCTTGCAGTTTGTCTCCACTGGGTTTTCATCTGCCCAAATCAGTCAAAGAGAAGATTTGGAGGGGTGAATATCTGGACATGTTATCATTATTGCCGTCTTCCAAGGAATTCTTGGCTAAGTCTGACAGACAGTCCAGCAAAAGAACGGAGGAGGATAGGAGGAGAGCAGTACCCAAGACTTTCCAAAACTGGCTGCAAGCATTCTGTATTTATGCAGCAGTTATGGGAGAGCGCTTCCCTGGGAAATGTTCAGGTTTATTCCAACACCTGGATATCATTGCGGAGGCCTTTCGCCACTTTGGCGGCTCCGCATGGTTCTCCTATGACGAGAATTTTCGTCAAAAATTGGCAGTTCACCCCTCGTTGCATTGGGGGGCTAAAGACGTGGGCTTATGGCTGAACATTATGCTGCCACCAAGGCCCCAGTTCACCCCTCGTCCCTTGCCCAATGCTCAGAGTCCTGCTCGGAAGGGTGTATGCTTTGCATTTAATGAGGGACAATGTAAATTCTTATTAAACTGTAGATACAGGCATGAGTGTTCTTATTGTGGTGGTACCCACGCGGCGAGCAGATGTTTTCGTAAAGCTGCCGCAAGTTCCTCTCATACAGGACCCAGGGACACGCATGGGAAAGGCCCCGACCCCGGTGAGCCTGGCAAAAATGCGCCCCTGGCTCGAGCGCTATCCAGACCTCAGGATGGCGGCTCTTCTAACTGAAGGTTTTGCGAATGGTTTCTTAGTGCCTTCCTTTAAGGGCCCAGGGTGTGTACCAGTAAAGAATTTAGTATCTGTATCCATGCACACTAGCATAGTACATGAAAACATTTCCAAAGAATTGTCTGAGGGTAGGGTTGCTGGTCCCTTTAATGACCCGCCGTTCTCGAATTTTCGGTTGTCCCCGTTAGGCATTGTACCCAAAAAGGAGGAAGGGGCGTTCAGACTGATCCACCACCTATCTTATCCTCCGCATTCGTCATTAAATGACGAAGTTGCCTCTGTGGAGGCCCCGGTCTGCTACGCCTCATTTGATGAGGCTCTGTGTCTCTTGAGACAGGCAGGACAAGGGGCTGTACTAGCGAAGGCCGATATTAAGTCGGCCTTCCGCCTTCTTCCCGTGCACCCGCAAGGTTTCAATTCCTTGGGGTTTCAATTTTTAAATCAATATTATTTCGACAAATGTATGCCAATGGGGTTTTCATTGTCATGCTTTTATTTCGAGGCCTTTTCCTCCTTTTTACATTGGGTCGTGTCGGTCATTATCCCTCAGGGCCTCATCCTGCATTATCTGGATGACTTCCTGTTTCTAGGTCCCGGGAGGTCATCAGTGTGTATGGAATCATTACAGGTTTTCTTTGACGTTTGTCATGACTTTGGAGTGCCATTGGCGCAGGAGAAGACAGTTTTTCCCACTACGGTTATCGAATTTTTGGGTATTACTGTTGACTCTGAACGAATGGAATTCAGGTTGCCACAGCAGAAGATACAGAAGATGAAGTCAATGATTGCAACCTTTCTTGCAAGAAAGAAGGTGTGCTTAAAGGAGGCACAGTCTTTGCTGGGGCTTTTTGCTTTTGCGGCCAGAGTCATCCCTATGGCTAGGGTTTTCTCGCGCAGGTTTTCTTTAGCCATAAGGGGCATGGTGAACCCTTACGCTCATTTTCGGATTTCAAAAAGCATCAAGGATGATTTAAAAATATGGGATGCCTTTTTGAATGACTTTAATGGCTCCTCGGCCTGGCAGCTAGACTTTATGAATAGTTCTCAGATGGAGTTCTTCACTGATGCAGCTGGCTCTTCTGGGTTCGGGGCTTTTTTGAATGGGCGCTGGTGCGCCCAGTCTTGGCACCCAGATTGGCGTCAGAAGGATATACTTCAAAATCTAGTTTTGTTAGAACTTTTTCCAGTGATAGTGGCGGTGGTTGTTTGGGAAGACATCTTTAGGAATCGTAGAATTTTAGTTCATACAGATAATAAAGGTGTCTTTTTTGCCATCAATACTTTGTCCTCTAAGTCTGATCCTGTTCTGAAATTATTACGTTTCCTTGTACTACATTGCATGAACTGTAACATATGGTTGAGAGCTGAGCATATTGCAGGTAAAGAAAATAACATAGCAGATTCTTTATCTCGTTCACAGTTCAAGAGATTCCGAGAATTGGCGCCATCAGCGGATCAACATGGCATACCTTGCCCAGACTTCCTCTGGGGCTTAATTTGGGAATAATATTCCGGAATCTCAAGGCTTCAGTGGCAGAAAACACCTGGAGGGATTATAGGCTTTCATGGCACAAATGGTGCTCGTTCTGTCAACCATTGGGTTTGGATCCATTATCTGTATCTTCTTACGTGGCTTTGTCTTTTTTGTCCTTTCTCATTCAAGCTAATTTTTCTCCGGCTTCCATAGGCAAAATATTGGCGGGAGTTTCGTTTTTCCTGAAGTTTGCAGGCCTTCCTGCTCTTACTTCCTTCTTTCAGGTCACCCAAGTTCTGAAAGGCCTTAAAAGGTCTAGGCCCTCAACGGATAATAGGCGTCCCATATCGATCCCCCTTTTGGTCGACCTTCTGGGGATTCTCCAAGATGTCTGCTCATCTAGCTTTGAGTCCTTTCTTTTCAAGGCCGCTTTTTCTATCGCATTTTTTGGAGCCCTCAGGTTAGGCGAGTTCACAGCAGCTAACAGAAACTCTTTTTCCTTTCTCCGTTTTTCTCATGTCCAGTTGGACGGCGGTTCGATTCGCCTTTTTTTGTCCAGGTCCAAGTCCTCTCAGGTTGGTCAGTGGTTTTCCCTATCTAGATCTCCTAATGAGGCTATTTGTCCTGTGTTTCATGTTCGTAATTATCTTTCAGTTAGACCGTTTGGTATCGATTCCTTTTTCATCCACGAAGACTTGTCATCTTTGACAAGGTATCAGTTTTCAGCTGTGCTGGCCTCCTGTTTGAAGCGTTTGAACCTCTCTGGGTATCATTTTTCTTCCCATTCTTTCAGAATTGGGGCGGCCACCACAGCTGATGCCCTAGGTTTTTCGGAGAGTAGGGTTAAGAAGGTGGGTAGGTGGGGCAGCGATAGATATAAGTTATATGTCCGTCCCGGTCTTCTAACTCTATGATTTTTCTTTTCAGATTTGTCCAGGACAATCGCCTGGATCATAGGTCACTCCTACGTGTTCTGGGCTTACAAGCACTCCGGATCCAGATCATACTCTGCCAACTTGGGACTGGATCCCGATTTATTTTTAATTTTATGGTCAGGTGTTAGAGGTATGCGGTGGCGCAATGTTAAAGACCACCTAGTGTATTTGTCCTCTATCTGGCCCCACCCCCAAGTCATAGTTATCCACGCAGGGGCAAATGACTTGGGTAAGTTTAACACATGGGACTTGTTATGTGAGATGAAAAGGGATCTCCATTCCATAGCCCTAATGTTCCCGGGGACCGTGTTATCATATTCCGAGATGGTTCCCAGGCTGTTATGGTCCCCGCATGGCAGCCTTTTTTATATAGATAGGATCCCTAGACGCCTTAATAGGACAATCCATGGGTTTATGCTTTCCATTGGTGGCTCTTCCTTTCGCCATTTCGAATTGGAGGGTTTTTTGCCCGGGTTATTTCGTGAAGACCAGATTCATCTGGCAGGCATAGGCCTGGACATTTTTAATATGGGCGTCCAGAACATGGTCGAATCAGCCACGGTGGTGGGGGGGCCTCGGCCAGCGGCTTCGCGGTTGGCCTCGGCCGGTGGGGAGTAGTCGTCCAGCTTTTGCTGGATGGACAGCAATTAATTTTATTTTAAAGTATAAAGTTTAGCCAAGATGGCCTTTTGTAATTTAATTTATTTATTGAGAATTTTTGTAACCCCACCCCCACATTTTATGGATGACACCGTGGCCAATTTTTACCAAAGCTTAATAAAAAAATGTTGTATCAAATTGTTGTTTGGTCTCTTTATTAATACCTCTGTACTAGCCCATGAGAGGTTACAGCAGTATGCTGAACCTGCATGGGATAGCGCAGAGGGAGAAGTGGGCTGCCGCGCTCCTGGGGTAGTAACAGCAGGTGATTGGTTAGTTGCGGCAGCCCCCTTCCCTGATAGGTCCGTTCGCGTGAGGCATTGCCCGCGCTGAGCGAGCCTATATAAGGGAGCGGCTGAGGCGATTCGCTCAGTCACGTCTCCTGACGAGCAGCGACGCCCACCCGCCCACCCTTCCCTGTCATGTTTGTCATAATAAGTCATGTTGTCGTCCGTATTGGGGGAGTAGTCGTCCAGCTTTTGCTGGATGGACAGCAATTAATTTTATTTTAAAGTATAAAGTTTAGCCAAGATGGCCTTTTGTAATTTAATTTATTTATTGAGAATTTTTGTAACCCCACCCCCACATTTTATGGATGACACCGTGGCCAATTTTACCAAAGCTTAATAAAAAAATGTTGTATCAAATTGTTGTTTGGTCTCTTTATTAATACCTCTGTACTAGCCCATGACTATGTGATCAGCTCTGATTTTAGGACACGCGAGTGCAGGATTAAACCAGGTAACTCCGGCAGAATGATTTAAAAAAAAAAAACGAATACCCGCTTTAATAAATAACCACTTTTTAAACTGAATTATACTATGTGGCCCAATTTCTCTCCTTAACCCCCCTGACGGTATTCCGAATTTGACTCGGGGTAAGATTTCAATACCAAAAGCGGTATCCCCGAGCCAGACTCGGGATTGCCTCACAGCATCCACAGGCACAAGTTACTTACCTTGTCCCTGGATCCTGCGATGCCTCCCCACTGTGTGAGCGAGTGGCGTCCTCGCTCGATTCACACAGTGCCTGTGTGCCGCCGATCTCCGACATTACGACGCATGGGGGTGGAGAACGGCGCCAAATTCAAAAAAGTAAATAAACACATTACATACAGTATACTGTAATCTTATAGATTACAGTACTGTATGTAAAAAATACACACACCCTTTTTCCCTAGTGGTCTGCCCAGTGTTCTGTACTTTTGTATAATAAAAACTGTTCTTTCTGCCTGCAAACTGTAGATTGTTCATAGCAATCAAAAGTGTCCCTTTATGTCAAAAGTGATTTTAGAGCAGCTAGAAAACAGCGATAATAAATTATAATCACTTTCAGAATTGAGCGATAGCGATTTGTGGGTAAATTTGTCATAAAAAAATAATAATAATGACAGCGACAATTCTGCAACTGAGCAAATTTCAGTGTTTTTGATTTGATTACATTATTGAATAATTTTTATTATAATTACATTATTATTTTTTATAATTATTTATAGTTATTTATTATATTATAATTTATGATTTTGTTTTTCAAACTTTATCATACCCGTGATGTCTACTAGACTCTGGTTTGGACAGATTTAACCAGTTGGTAACCGCCCTATAGCCAAAATACGGCTACAGAGCGGTTCCTGTACTCTAGGAGGGCGTCAATGTACGTCCTCCCAGAGACTGCGTTGTGCGCGCCCGAGCGGGCGCGCACACGCGATCGCCGGTGCTCGCCGGGTCTACGGGACCCGCAGCAACAGCACTCGCGGTAAGGAGCCAATGGAAGCGGCTCCTTACCACGTGATCGCGCCGTCCAATGACGGCGCGATCACATTTGTAAACAAACCCTGCGGCTGGGTCACATGCAGGTCATCTCTCTCCTCTCCTCACACCGTTGCAGCGTGAGAGAAGAGGAGAGAGATTTGTTTCAACCATAGTAAGTGCCAGCAGTGCCCAGCAGTCCCCAGCAGTGCCCAGCAGTGCCCAGCAGTGCCCAGCAGTGCCCCATCTTTACCCCAGCAGTGCCATCTTTACCCCAGGAAGTGCCATCTGTCCCCCAGGCAGTGCCATCTGTGCCCCAGGCAGTGCCATCTGTGCCCCACTAGTGCCATCTGTGCCCCACTAGTGCCATCTGTGCCACCTGTGCCCCACAAGTGCCCCACCAGTGCCACCTGTCCTACACCAGTGCACACCAGTGCCACAAAAGTACCACAACACTGCCACATCAGTGCCACAACACTGCCACATCAGTGCCACCTGTGCCCATAAGTTCCACCTGTGCCCATAAGTGCCACCTGTGCCCATAAGTGCCCACAAGTGCCGCCTGTGCCCACAAGTGCCGCCTGTGCCCACGAGTGCCGCCTGTGCCCACGAGTGCCGCCTGTGCCACACCAGTGCCGCCTGTGCCACACCAGTGCCGCCTGTACCAAACCAGTGCCGCACCAGTGTCATCTGAGCCACACCAGTGTCATCTGAGCCACATCAGTGCCGCCTGTGCCCATCAGTGCCACCTGTGCCCATCAGTGCCGCCTGTGCCCATCAGTGCCACCTGTGCCACACCAGTGCCGCCTGTACCAAACCAGTGCCGTCTGTACCAAACCAGTGCCGCACCAGTGTCATCTGAGCCACACCAGTGCCACACCAGTGTCATCTTTGCCACATCAGTGCCGCCTGTTCCCATCAGTGCCACCTGTGCCCATCAGTGCCGCCTGTGCCCATCAGTGCCACCTGTGCCACACCAGTGCCGCCTGTACCAAACCAGTGCCGCCTGTACCAAACCAGTGCCGCACCAGTGTCATCTGAGCCACACCAGTGCCACACCAGTGTCATCTGAGCCACATCAGTGCCGCCTGTGCCCATCAGTGCCACCTGTGCCCATCAGTGCCGCCTGTGCCCATCAGTGCCACCTGTGCCCATCAGTGCTCATCTGCACCCCACCAGTGCTCATCTGCACCCCACCAGTGCTCATCTGCGCCCCACCAGTGCTCATCTGCGCCCCACCAGTGCCATCTGTGCCCCACCAGTGCCATCTGTGCCCCACCAGTGCCACACCAGTTCCACCTGCACCACTGCAGTGACGCCTGTGCCCACCAGTGCCGCCTGCTAATCAGTGACCCCAGAGCCACAGCAGTGCAACCAGAGCCACACCAGTGCCACATTTGCCCATCAGTTACACCTGCGCCACTGCAGTGCCACTAGTGCCCACCAGTGTTCTGCAGTCCAGCCTCACTAGCCACCAGTATGGCAAAAAATTTTTTTACCACCGAGCAGGCCTTCCAGAAACTATGGGCGTCTGATGACAGCTGCGAGGAGTCTCTGTCCGATTCCGATTCGGCCTATGAGCCCGTAACAGGAAGCGGGTCTGATACTGATTCAGAGGAGGAACCTGTGCCCGTTAAAAGAAGGCGTTCTGGCGTGGAGCAGCCTACTACTAGTGCAGTGCCGTCCACCTCGCAAGCAGTGCCGTCCACCTCGCGAGCAGTGCCGTCCACCTCGCAAGCAGTGCCGTCCACCCCGCAAGCAGTGCCGTCCACCCCGCAAGCAGTGCCGTCCACCCCGCAAGCAGTGCCGTCCACCCCGCAAGCAGTGCCGTCCACCCCGCAAGCAGTGCAACAAAGGTCAGGCACCAGTAGGGTGTCCTCTCTGCCCCAAAGGGATAGGGGCCATGCCAGCCTTCCCTATGGCCTTCAAAACCCCCTGTGGCTGCCTTCGAATTCTGGAGCATCAAGTATCCCCCCTTTCACCGCCCAACCAGGTGTACAGGTGAACACCGATAATTTTGACATGATTGATTTTTTTCATTTAGTTTTTACAGACAAATTATTGTCATCTATTGTGGCCCAGTGCAATCTCTACGCTCAGCAATTTATTGTAAGCAACCCCGATTCCAGCTATGCCCGCCCCTTTCATTGGAGAGACCTGACCGTAGAGGAGTTTAAAATATTCTTAGGCCTGACCTTCAATATGGGTCTCTCAAAAAAAAACAAAGGGTACTCCTATTGGTCTACCAAAGCCATCCACCACATGCCCGTCTTCTCATCCCGTATGCCCAGATCCCGATACTTCATGATTCTACGGTTCCTCCACTATAATGACAACACCCAGTGCCCTCCCCGAAATGACCCTGCTTTTGACAAATTATTTAAAATTCGGCCACTTCTAAATTTTTTTTCTGAAAAATTCCCCCAGTTATATACCCCTCAACAAAATATATCAATAGATGAGTCCCTTGTAAAATTCCACGGCAGGCTGGGCATCAAACAATTCATACCAAGCAAAAGGGCCCGATATGGGGTGAAGATGTACAAACTGTGTGACCGAGACACGGGGTACATCTACTCCTTCATTGTTTACGAAGGGAAGGACTCCCAACTACATCCCCGCGAATGCCCCGAATACATTGGAACAAGTGGAAAAGTCGTCTGGGAGCTCATCTATCCACTACTTGGAAAAGGATACCACCTTTACGTGGACAATTTTTATACCAGCTTGCCCCTGTTTAGAAATCTTTACCGGAGAGACACCCCAGCATGTGGCACAGTGAGAATAAACAGAAAGGGCTTCCCCCAAAATTGTTGAATCAGAAGCTGAGACGAGGAGAGACGACGTCTTTACGGAACCAGGAGCTATTGGCTGTCAAGTGGAGGGACAGACGAGATGTCCACATGCTCACCACCATCCACAATGACACCTACGTGGAAGTCCCCAAAAGAAGCGGCCCAGTGCAGAAACCATCTTGTGTCTACGACTACAATTTATTTATGGGTGGCGTAGACTTCAATGACCAGATGATTGAACCCTATCTTCCCTCCCGAAAATCCCGTCACTGGTATAAAAAAGTGTCCATTTACTTTTTCAGTTTGGCCTTCTATAACTCTTATGTTATCTACAAAAAAGCAACACAGAATCCCGTTCCATATCTACTCTACCAAGAAGACGTTATCACCGCCCTTTTGTTCCCTGAAATGCCACCAGACATTCTTCGCACTGATTGCGTGAGCAGACTTCACGAACGGCACTTTCCTGACAAAATCCCCCCCCGTCGAACAGGTGCAGCCCGTCAGAAGAAATGCCGGGTGTGCGCCAGAGGAGGAGTCAGAAGAGACACAACAGTTTATTGTCCCGATTGTCCCTCCCAACCAGGCCTCTGTTTAGGTGCATGTTTCCGCCGTTACCACACTATTGAAAATTATTAGGTAAACAAAATTCAAATTCCCTGTCATTTTCCTCCACACCCCTTATGCCACTGCACTCTACATACCCTCTGCCTTCTCCGGAACCGACCCTGGACTGTTATACGACCACGATTTTGCCTAATGCTAAAAATACCTCTGCTTTCTCTGGAACTGACCCTGACTTGTTATACGACCACTCTTTTGCCTAACCCTAAACTGTACCTACATCTGCCTGCTCTGGAATTGACCCTGGACTGTTTGACCACGTTTTTTGCCTGCCCCTTGGATTGATCTTTTACCCTGCTATGCTAGTGGGAACACAGGGGTTCAGAATTGTTTTTCTGGATGAAAAAACTAATTTTTTAGTTTTCTCATTCCCAGATTAGGGTCTGGTTGCCCGGAGGCTTCAAAGAGATTTGGGTGGGAGAAGCCTCTACCCCTGTCCCCATTCTTTCCTGGCCTTACTACCAGGACCAATATTTTGGCACTGCTGGCTATGTACCGACTATGAACAATATTGCTGCCTGGACAATTCCATTCATTGTCGCTGACCACGTCCCTGCCTGCTGCCTGGATCAGGGCTCTCCTCCTGTGGACAATTGCACTACTAAAAACACAGGTAATCCTTTTTTTTGTACCCATTACTCAGCAGAATGTATTTTAGGGTGTAACTCTTGGTATGTACATGCTGTGTTAGAAATATGAAGGGCCTTCAAAAATGTGATAGATTGTAAGGAAATTGGATGTGTAATTTGTGTCCCTACAACACCTGATGGTGCTTCTTGGATGTTGGGTCTCTATGTGGC
Organism: Rana temporaria; assembly: GCF_905171775.1. Taxonomy (NCBI): domain Eukaryota; kingdom Metazoa; phylum Chordata; class Amphibia; order Anura; family Ranidae; genus Rana; species Rana temporaria. The sequence continues at coordinate 230,071,136 of NC_053493.1, forward strand.
CAGGCTGTGTAAAAGTCTCACACATGTGGTATCGCCATACTCAGGAGGAGCAGCAGAATATATTTTGGGGTGTAATTTTTGCTATGTACATGCTATGTGTTGGAAATATCCTATAAATGGACAACTTTGTGTAAAAAAAATGCGTTTTCATTTTTTTTCCACATTTTCCAAAAACATCTGCAAAAAAATGAACTGTTCAAAAGACTCATTATGCCTCATAGATTATACGTTGGGGTGTTAGCTTTCCAAAATGGGGTCACTTTGTGGGCGTTTCCATTGTCCTGGTGCTCCAGGGCCTTCAAAAGTGTAATAGGTGGTTGAGAGATTAGATGTGTAATTTATGCTCCTAGAATGCTTGAAGTTGCTACTTCGGTGTTGGGCCTCTGTATGTGGCCACGCTGTGTAAAAGTCTCACACATGTGGTATCGCTATACTCAGGAGGAGCAGCAGAATATATTTTGGGGTGTAATTTTTGCTATGTACATGCTATGTGTTGGAAATATCCTATAAATGGACAACTTTGTGTAAAAAAAATGCGTTTTCATTTTTTTTCCACATTTTCCAAAAACATCTGCAAAAAAATGAACTGTTCAAAAGACTCATTATGCCTCATAGATTATACGTTGGGGTGTTAGCTTTACAAAATGGGGTCACTTTGTGGGCGTTTCCATTGTCCTGGTGCTCCAGGGCCTTCAAAAGTGTAATAGGTGGTTGAGAGATTAGATGTGTAATTTATGCTCCTAGAATGCTTGAAGTTGCTACTTCGGTGTTGGGCCTCTGTATGTGGCCACGCTGTGTAAAAGTCTCACACATGTGGTATCGCTATACTCAGGAGGAGCAGCAGAATATATTTTGGGGTGTAATTTTTGCTATGTACATGCTATGTGTTGGAAATATCCTATAAATGGACAACTTTGTGTAAAAAAAATGCGTTTTCATTTTTTTTCCACATTTTCCAAAAACATCTGCAAAAAAATGAACTGTTCAAAAGACTCATTATGCCTCATAGATTATACGTTGGGGTGTTAGCTTTCCAAAATGGGGTCACTTTGTGGGCGTTTCCATTGTCCTGGTGCTCCAGGGCCTTCAAAAGTGTAATAGGTGGTTGAGAGATTAGATGTGTAATTTATGCTCCTAGAATGCTTGAAGTTGCTACTTCGGTGTTGGGCCTCTGTATGTGGCCACGCTGTGTAAAAGTCTCACACATGTGGTATCGCCATACTCAGGAGGAGCAGCAGAATATATTTTGGGGTGTAATTTTTGCTATGTACATGCTATGTGTTGGAAATATCCTATAAATGGACAACTTTGTGTAAAAAAAATGCGTTTTCATTTTTTTTCCACATTTTCCAAAAACATCTGCAAAAAAATGAACTGTTCAAAAGACTCATTATGCCTCATAGATTATACATTGGGGTATTAGCTTTCCAAAATGGGGTCACTTTGTGGGCGTTTCCATTGTCCTGGTGCTCCAGGGCCTTCAAAAGTGTAATAGGTGGTTGAGAGATTAGATGTGTAATTTATGCTCCTAGAATGCTTGAAGTTGCTACTTCAGTGTTGGGCCTCTGTATGTGGCCACGCTGTGTAAAAGTCTCACACATGTGGTATTGCCATACTCAGGAGGAGCAGCATAATATATTTTGGGGTGTAATTTTTGCTATGTACATGCTATGTGTTGGAAATATCCTATAAATGGACAACTTTGTGTAAAAAAAATGCGTTTTCATTTTTTTTCCACATTTTCCAAAAACATCTGCAAAAAAATTAACTGTTCAAAAGACTCATTATGCCTCATAGATTATACGTTGGGGTGTTAGCTTTCCAAAATGGGGTCACTTTGTGGGCGTTTCCATTGTCCTGGTGCTCCAGGGCCTTCAAAAGTGTAATAGGTGGTTGAGAGATTAGATGTGTAATTTATGCTCCTAGAATGCTTGAAGTTGCTACTTCGGTGTTGGGCCTCTGTATGTGGCCACGCTGTGTAAAAGTCTCACACATGTGGTATCGCCATACTCAGGAGGAGCAGCAGAATATATTTTGGGGTGTCATTTGTGGAATATACATGCCATGCGAGAGAAATAACCTGTTATAATGACAATATTGGTATGAAAAAAAAAAAAAAAATCTTAATTTTGCAAAGAATTGTGGGGAAAAATGGCAACTTCAAAAAACTAACTATGACTCTTACTAACTACCTTGGAATGTCTACTTTCCAAAAAGGGGTCATTTGGGGGGTATTTGTACTTTATTGGCTTGTTAGGGTCTCAAGAAATGAGAGAAGCTGTCAGTACTTCAGGTGTGATCAAATTGTTCAATTTTCAGAAATTGGTACCAAAGCTTGTAGACCCTATAACTTTCACCCAGACTAAATAATATCCAAATTTATTTATTTTTTACCAAAAATATGTAGCAGTATGCATTTTAGGCCAAATGTATGAGGAAAATTACTTTTTTACAAAATGATATGATAGAAAAGAAGAAAAATTCATTTTTTTACAAAATTTTCGTTCTTTTTTCATTAATAGCGGGAAAAAAAAAAAACACAGAGGTGATCAAATACCACCAAAAGAAAGCTCTATTTGTGGGAAAAAAAGGACAAAAATTTCATTTGGTTACAGTGTTGTATGACTGAGTTATTGTCATTCAAAACGTGAGAGCACCAAAAGCTGAAAATTGGTCTGGTTATTAAGGGTGTTTAAGTGCCCAGTTGTCAAGTGGTTAAGTGAGTTGTTCCTAAGAATTACAGGCCTACAATATAAAACGCCAAATTTTCATGCAAAATAATTGTACCGCTTTCAGCACCTAAAACCAGAAAGAATCATACCGCCAGGGAGGTTAACATATGTTACACTGGGATTTGTGTAACATTGGTTAAACCTATGGTGGATACCCATTGATGTCAATATAGTGGAATATCGTCGCCTGGTCTCACTGCCTGGCCCCATTGGAAGCTGTGCTTGCTGCACCTCTCCCTGGGTGTGTTACACCAACAAGCTCATTTGATCCTTCAGGCATATGCCCTGCTGGGTCCATCTTGTCTGGAAAGCCTTTGATCTTCATGGTGGTGGATTGCCTACAGACAACTATATACAGAGACACTTTTATCACAGTGGATTAATTTTGGACTTTATATTTTTTTTGTTCACTAGCACTTTTTTGGTTTATTTCCATCTTTGGTGCTTCACTTTGTATTTATTATATTTATTTATATAATATTGGTTATTTATTCACTATATTCATTTGGTGCATTTTCAACCTACACATATTATTTTGGATCGTGTCCAAATTTTGAATAACACAATTTTGTTCAGTCAATGATTGCGTTATATTATCACTTTGATAAATCATTTGCATAGTTTTTATATTATGTGTTCAATTTAATAAATGTATTAAGTATAACACAGAGGTTATCTGTACACTTATATCTTTTGAGCATACCGAGAGTAATATTTTGAGCGCCGCACCTTCTCTTTTCCACTTGCTTTCACTGTTGTGCAGGCAGCTACTTACATTCATTATTGACAGCGCAGTTTGCCTTTCACCTTTATATCTATTGAAGACTGTGCAGGAGCCTGACATTGAACCCATGATCTGCTGATTGCGGGTACAATGCTCTGCAGGTTTCATTAAAAAAATAATAATAATGAATGCACTTTTTTTACCTTCATAATATGTGTATTTATTATTATTATTATTATTATTATTATTATTTTATTTTTTTGAAAGGTGAACGTTGGATTACATTTTTAAGACTGAGGCCTCGTACACACGGCCGAGTTTCTCGGCAAAAACCAGCAAGAAGCTTGCTGTGTTTTTTTTTTTGCTGAGGAAACCGGTCGCGTGTACACTTTTCAACGACGAAACCGCCGAGGATCTCGTCGGGCCAAAAAGAAAGCATGTCTTCTTTTTCCCCAACGGCAATGGGAAAATTTGGCTCACCGAGATCCTCGGCGGCTTCACAAGGAACTCGAAGAGCAAAACGATGTGTTTTGCCCGTCGAGTTCCTCGGACGTGTGTATGAGGCTTGATACATATTTGTGGTTTAGTAGGCATGGGAGGCATGGACATGCACTATCATTCCCATAGGGAAATATAAAGCACAGAAAAATAAAATATGAACATTTTTAGGAATGGATAAATACAGTGGTGATGAGAATAGTGAAAATATAAGGTAGAGGGCGCTCAACCACACAATAGTGATTGTGAAATGTGGGATACCACACAACAACGTGCAGCAATTAATAAATGAATACAATTATTTTCCAAAGGCATATGTGAACAGTGGTTGCTAAACCATACAAAATATATAAATCAATATACAGCAGAAATGTCCCACACAAACGTGCATGGATACGGAGATTCCTCTGCAGTGTAAGCAAAAAACACTAAAGTTCACTGTGTTAGACACCAAAAAATATAAAAAAATAGAGTCCCAATAGCATGCATAGAAAGCCAGACGAATCTTGACAATTACTGTGATCTTCCTAGTGGAGAAAAGTAGAAAATGCCACCACCGTACTTTTCAAATTTCACTTGTTTCCACCCAAGTTGCTTTGTATATAAAATGCTCTTACCAGAGCCTGTTGACCACTTTACTTAAAAAGATAGTCATACAGGCTAGTGCAGGATTGTGCCTACACACACATGGGTATGGACTATTTGAATCTCGTTTCCAGGCGTTCCAGATAAGGAGGATATGCAAAAAAAAGAGAACCGGTAGACGCCGATAGCGTAATAACATTTTAATAATAAAAACAACTAAAAACAACGGAAAGCCAAATGGCCTCTTACTTTAAAAGTGCCTACCCGGCACTGGGACTGCAGGCCTGTCACCGCCAATCTGCGGTTCAAATTTTGGTTATCAGGATCGGATACCACCGCTGTAGTTCCACCATAAACTCCTTCCTGTCAGCTTCACCAGAGCGGGGGGGCGTCACGTGACCAGGACCGGTCACGTGACGCCCCCCCGCTCTGGTGAAGCTGTATATTGATTTATATATTTTGTATGGTTTAGCAACCACTGTTCACATATGCCTTTGGAAAATCATTTTATTAATTTATTAATTGTTGCACGTTGTTGTGTGGTATCCCACATTTCACAATCACTATTGTGTGGTTGAGCGCCCTCTACCTTATATTTTCATTATCACAATTCAGTATTGTTCTTTGAGGAGCAGCTTATTTAGTTTATTCTAGCACTTATTTGTATTTGGCGCGGAATCTCTATTTCTCATGGTGATAAGAATAGGACTGGAACCAGGGCAGAGAATTACTGGGAAAAAGTTTTAAGTACAGTGATTTACAATACAGCCCAAAATAGTTCCCTGATTAACAATTATAGGTCAGGACTTGCAAGAAAAAAGAAGAAGGAGAGACACACGTATGTCCATAGATGGGAACAATGCTTCAGTGGATGCAATTGAAATTGACTAATTATTTTTGGTAGTCAAGCTCACCAAACACCTGAAACAATAGGCATTATGAAAATTTATATATTAAATTGTTACTAAACCCTTGGGGGGTTATCCACAAAGCCGCGGCGCAACGTAACTTTTCGGATTTAAGTTACTCCGCCGCAAAATTCCCAAGTTAGGTGCCGATCCACAAAGCACTTACCTGGAATTTTGCGGCGCTGTAACTTAAATCCGTCCGGCGCAAGGCGTTCCTATTCAAATGGGCGAGTCCCATTTAAATGAGGCGCGCTCCCGCGCCGGACGTACTGCGCATGCTCCGTCGGGTAAATTACCCAACGTGCATTGCGCTAACTGACGTCGCTCCGACGTCATTTGCTTAGACGTTAACGTAAATGGCGTCCAGCGCCATTCACGGACGTCTTACGCAAACGACGTAGAATTTAAAATTCGACGCGGGAACGACGGCCATACTTAACATGGCTTAAGACAACTAGGGCTTAGCCCTAGTTTTACGCGGCGGAACTCGACGTAAACGACATAGATTTAGAGCGACGGGCCCGTCGGAACGTTCGTGGATCGCCGTAACTGGTCATTTGCATATTCTACGCCGGCCGGAATGGCCTCGCCACCTAGCGGCCGGCCTAGAATTGCATCCTTAAGATCCGACAGTGTAATTCAATTACACATGTCGGATCTTCGTCCTAACTATGGGAAACTGAGTCTGTGGATCAGTTCCATAGTTAGGACCAGGGATACGACGGAGTAACAGCAGTTACTCCGCCGTATCTCTTTTGAGGATCTGGCCCTTGTTTTTTTTGTTTGTTTTTTAAATAACAGACATACTTACCTCCTCTGTGCAGTTGGTTTTGCACAGAGTGGCCACGATCATCCTTTTCTGGGGTCCCTCAGCGGCGATCATGGCTCCTCCTCTTCTCAAGTGCCCCGTCCGAAAGCACTCTCCTTTGGGACACCAGTGTGGGCATGCTCCCATGTCCTGCTGTTGCGTCTATTGACACAGACAGCAGGACTTGGCCCCGCCCCTTGGCGGCCTCGTCATTGAATTTGAGTGACACCAGCGGGAGCCAATAGCTGCACTGCTATCAATCTATCCAATCAGGACACGAGACATCGGCTAGAACTGATGGATATCCACACACTTTTTGTGCGATCCTCCTACAAAGGGAACACATACTTTTTGGAACAATATGATAGTGCTGACTATTTAAAAGTTTCGCCCTTTGGATATTTCTCCCTTCTCTAAAAGTGAGAAAATTACAGTGTGAATGAATGTTTGGTTCTGTATATGCCTGTAGTCTATGCCATTAAGACTCCCTGGGGCTCTAAGACTGATCAGTGAGGACAGACGTCCGCAGTGCCGAATCGCAAAGAGTGGCCCGGTCTTTGACCAGCAAAATGGTCCGGGGCTTAAGTGGTTAAAGAGGAAGCAAACCTATAAAAAAAAAATTACATGGGTGCCTGTTTTTTTTGGAAAATATCTCCTTAACCGTGTAGGTTAAGGAGATATTTCTTGCACCTACAGGTTAGACTTAATCTAGGCTTACCTGTAGGTTAAAGTGGTCTGTAAGAGTTTTCAACCACTTTAAACTCTGCTTCAAAGGTGTTAGTTATTTTTTGTTAACTCAAGTCCATAATTTGTTGCACACCCAGGGAGTTTGCGAGTCAGCAGTGAATTTTCATCCATGTATGGGTAGGCTGGTTGTACAGGCCAAATGATCATTGCCTCCAGCTATAGTCAGCAACACTGATCAGTGTGTTCTGATGGCGGGGAAGGCTCCCTGCCCTCAGAACACAATAGCACAGAGGGAGTAATTTCTACATCCACATCAAGTGTGTGGATGGAGAAATCTGGGCATTTTTTTTTTCATTCAACCCATTGATTGAACAAAAAAAATGATTAAGATATGGCCAGCTGCTTTACTGACATATCTTGGTGCAACTAATTTTGTGACTTCTGTTTAAAAATGTATGTTCTTTTCTTGTAAATTGGAGTCCTGGCTTGGCCTTCTGCTCTCTTTCTTACAAAGTCTTGACATGCTGTTCTGTCTTGGTAACTATAAGGCCCCTTTCACACGGGGCAGATCAGTATGCTCTGTATGCTCAGCGAGGATGGCTCCATTGATCCCAGCTGAGCTGGCGGATGACAGGGCGGTCCCCGCACAATGTGCAGGGACCACCCTGTCTTTTCTCCGCTCTCCCCTATGGGGGGATCGGATGAACACGGACCTTATGTCCGTGTTCATCCGATCTGCAGACTGAAGGAAAAATAGGGTTTTCTTCCGTCTGCAGAATCGGATCATTGCGGAGGCAGACGAGATCGAGTGTTCATCCGTTGACATCCGCAATCTCATAGGGACCAATGTATGTCCCTTTTTCATCCACAAACGGATGGATGAAAAAGCGGATGTGTGAAAGGGGCCTAAGAGATGGCAACAGTTTATTTCTCATCTTCCATGAACATAACCATTGCTTACAGAACTTGACAATCCTCCAGCCTTAAAGGGGCTGTAAAGGTTAGTTTTTTGTATTTTCTAAATAGGTTCCTTTAAGCTAGTGCATTGTTGGTTCACTTACCTTTTCTTCTGATTTCCCTTCTAAAAGTTTTTTTCTTTGTCTGAATTTCTCACTTTCTGTTTCTCCTCAGTAAGCTTGCCCCCATCATCCAAGCGGTGTTTAGTCAGCCAGAACAGCTTACTGAACAGCTTACTGAGGAGGAAAAGGAAGTGAGAAATTCAGACAAAGAAAAAAACATTTAGGCCCCATACACACGACCGAGTTTCTCGGCAGAATTCAGCCAGAAACTCGGTCCGAGCTGGATTCTGCCGAGAAACTCGGTCGTGTGTACACTTTTCAGCGAGGAAGCCGACGAGGAACTCGTCGGGCCGAAAAGAGAACATCCTCGTCGGGCCGAAAAGAGAACAGCCGCCGAGATCCTCGGTGGCTTCCACACTGAACTCAACGAGGAACTCGATGTGTTTGGCACGTCGAGTTCCTTGGACGTGTGTACGGGGCCTTAGAAGGGAAATTGAAGGAAAAGGTAAGTGAACCAACAATGCACTAGCTTAAAGGAACCTACAGTGGGGATCGAAAGTTTGGGCACCCCAGGTAAAAATTTGTATTAATGTGCATAACGAAGCCAAGGAAAGATGGACAAATCTCCAAAAGGCATCAAATTACAGATTAGACATTCTTATAATATGTCAAAAAAAGTTAGATTTTATTTCCATCATTTACACTTTCAAGATTACAGAAAACAAAAAAATGGCGTCTGCAAAAGTTTGGGCACCCTGCAGAATTTATAGCATGCACTGCCCCCTTTGCAAAGCTGAGACCTGCCAGTGTCATGGATTGTTCTCAATCATCGTCTGGGAAGACCAGGTGATGTCAATCTCAAAGGTTTTAAATGCCCAGACTCATCTGACTTTGCCCCACCATGGGTTCTTCTAAGCAGTTGTCTAGAAAACTGAAACTGAAAATAGTTGACGCTCACAAAGCTGGAGAAGGCTATAAGAAGATAGCAAAGCGTTTTCAGATGTCAATATCCTCTGTTCGGAATGTAATTAAGAAATGGCAGTCAAAAAAAAAGAAAAAAAAGAAATGGCAGTCATCAGGAACAGTGGAAGTTAAAGCAAGATCTGGAAGACCAAGAAACATATCAGACAGAACAGCTTGCAGGATTGTGAGAAAAGCAATTCAAAACCCACGTTTGACTGCACGATCCCTCCAGAAAGATCTGGCAGACACTGGAGTTGTGGTACACTATTCCACTATAAAGAGATACTTGTACAAATATGGTGTTCATGGAAGAGTCATCAGAAGAAAACCTCTTCTACGTCCTCACCACAAAAATCAGCATTTGAACTTTGCAAATGAACATATAGACAAGCCTGATGCATTTTGGAAACAAGTTCTGTGGACCGATGAGGTTAAAATATAACTTTTTGGCCGGAATGAGCAAAGGTACGTTTGGAGAAGAAAGGGCACAGAATTTAATGAAAAGAACCTCTGTCCAACTGTGAAGCATGGGGGTGGATCAATCATGCTTTGGGGTTGTATTGCAGCCAGTGGCACAGGGAACATTTCACGAGTAGAAGGAAAAATGGATTCAATAAAATTTCAGCAAATTTTGGATGGTAACTTGATGCCATCTGTGAAAAAGCTGAAGTTAAAGAGAAGATGGCTTCTACAAATGGATAATGATCCTAAACACACCTCAAAATCCATGGGTGATTACATCAAGAGGTGTAAACTGAAGGTTTTGCCATGGCCTTCACAATCTCCTGACCTCAACATAATTGAAAATCTATGGATAGACCTTAAAAGAGCAGTGCGTGACAAACAGCCCAGAAATCTCAAAGAACTGGAAGACTTTTGTAAGGAAGAATGGGCAAAGATACCTCAAACAAGAATTGAAAGACTCTTGGCTGGCTACAAAAAGGATTTACAAGCGGTGATACTTGCCAAAGGGGGCAGTATAAGATATTAACTCTGCAGGGTGCCCAAACTTTTGCAGACGCCATTTTTTTGTTTTCTGTCATTTTGAAAGTGTAAAAGATGGAAATAAAATCTAACTTTTTTTGACATATTATAAGAATGTCTAATCTGTAATTTGATGTCTTTTGGAGATTTTTCCATCTTTCCTTGGCTTCGTTATGCACATTAATACAAATTTTTACCTGGGGTGCCCAAATTTTCGATCCCCACTGTATTTAGAAAATAAAAAACTAACCTTTACAACCCTTTTAACCAGTATCACCTACACACAAAAATGTTTTTTTAATTATACAGGCTCATTTTGATGATTTTTATATTTGCAAGGATGACATTTACTAAAAACAAGCTTTGATTGAATTATTGAAAATCAGCAGTAAGGTGCCTTTTGATTGGTTTGTACATCATAACCCATAACCTGTGTAAACTTGCCTAGGATAAACAATCTTGGAAGAATAATTGATTGGTCAGGATGGACTTTCCCAGATGATCATTGTTGATTTAATGATATAAGGCCAGTGCCAAGGGTTTCTGCACAGGGTATAAACATGAACACTCATGGGTAGATTCAGGTAGGGGCGCGCAAAACTAAGGTCGGCGTAGCCTAGCGTGTTTACACTACCCCGCCTTAAGTAAGAGAGGAAAGTACATATTCTCAAAGCACTTAGGGCCAGATTCACAGCGGAGATACGACGGAGTATCTCAGATACTCCGTCGTATCTCTCAGAGTATCTATGCGACTGATTCATAGAATCATTTACGCATAGATATCCCTAAGATCCGACAGGTGTAATTGTTTTACACTGTCGGATCTTAGGATGCAGTACCTCGGCCACCGCTGGGGGGAGTTCGCATCGTAAACCAGCGTCGGGTATGCAAATTAGGAGTTACGGCGATCACCGCTAGTCTAGTTTCCCGTCGCAAAGTTAGTCGTCGTTTTTGGTGCCTTAACTTTACACAGCACACGTATGTGCTGTATAAAGTATGTCCGTCGTTCCTGTGTCGAATTTTTAAATTTCACGTCGTTTGCGTAAGACGTCCGGGAATATGGAAGTACGCTACGCACGTCGCTGATCAAAAAAATGACGTCAGTTTGCGCAAAGCACGGCGGGAATTTCGAAACGGAGCATGCGCAGTAGGTCCGGCGCGGGAGCGCGCCTAATTTAAATGGCACACGCCCCTTAAAAATTACGCGGGCTTACGCCGGAGGCCGCCGGCATAATTTTTCACGCAAGTGCTTGGTGAATCAGGCACTTGCGATGAAAAATTGCGGCGGTGTAACGTATCTACGATATGTTACGCCGCCGCAATTCTACCTGAATCTGGCCCTTACCTCCTTACTTAGGGCGGCGTAGTGTAATCGCGGCGGGCGTAAGGGCGCCTAATTCAAATTGGTTGGAGGGGGGCATGTTGTATGGAAATGAGGCTTGACCTCACGTTTTTTTACGTTGTTTGCTACTGCGCATGTGCCGGGCGCCTACATTTCCCAGTACGCATTGCGGCTAAGTACGCCGTACTGGCCTATTGATTTAGACGTGGACGTAAACGACGTAACTCCTGATTCGCGGACGACTTACGCAAACGACGTAAAAAATTAGAACCTCGCGGAAGGAACGGCGGCCATACTTTAACATTGTTATTCCACCTCATAGGTGGAATAACTTTAGGCCGCCTAAGGCCTTACGGAAACGACGTAATACGACTGCTGCGGCCTGGCGTACGTTTGTGAATCGGCGTACAAGCTAATTTACATAATCTACGCCGGCCGCAATGGAAGCAGCACCTAGCGGCCATCAGAAACATTGCAATCTAAGATAGGACGGCGCAAGCCGTCGTATCTTAGATATGTTTAAGTGTATCTCTGTTAGAGAATACACTTAAACATAGGTCGGTGCAGATTCAGAGTTAGGTCGGCTTATCTGTAGATAAGCCGGCCTAACTCTTTCTGAATCTACCTATCAGTCTCTCGCATGTCAATTAGTACCTTTAACTGAAGAGTTTGTTTGACAATAGATGAGTAGCTATTTTGCTGAGAACTATTGAAGGAAAGACTTTTCCCTACAATGCGTGGGACACTATTCTTTAAGCGTTTGTACAGGAAAAAAATGTTTTTGTTTAAAATAACAAACATGTCATACTTACCTCCACTGTGCAGTTCGTTTTGCACAGAGTGGCCCCGATCCACGTCTTATGGGGTCCCTCGGCGGCTGTCTCTGGTCCTCCCCACAATTAGTAACCACAGTCTCGCATGGTGGTCACAGAGCTCGCATGGTGGTCACTAATTGCGGGCGCGCTCCCATGATAAAGCGAGCGGCCATAGCCGCTCACTGTACTACTCCGCCCCGCCCCTCGGCGCGCCGCGTCACTGGATGTGATTGACAGCAGCGCCAGCCAATGGCCGCGCTGCTCTCATTCCATCCGCTCTAGCAAATCAGCGGCCAGGCTGAGCGGCGAAGAGAATATCGGGAGCACGTGGGAATTTTGACAGGTCAGGTAAGTAAAACGGGGGCTCGGGGGGGGGGGCGGCAACACCAGATGTTTTTTCACCTTAATGCATAGATTGCATTAAGGTGAACATTTTTTTCATTTACAATTAAATGCGTAATTATTTGCATATCAAAGAACACTATGGTTTCTGCAGGGTTCTACAACGTGCATGAACATATGTGCAAATAACTTATGGGTGCGTGCTTTGCATAGCTGACTGTGGGTTAGTAGCTTTTACGTGAACAGAGGTTTCCTTTATGGTGACATACACCTTATATCAGAATTCTGATTTACTGCTCCTTCAACATTCTATGAGATAATGCTGCCAAAAGTGTAGAAGCTTTTATTCTTTAATTGCCATGCCAGCAGGCTTTTTGAACAATTATGAGGTTAAATATGTAATGTCAAATTAGCAATATATGTTTGAGTTGAAATGAAGTGAAAGGACTCAGTCATTAAATAACTTCTTCAGCACTTTTATCTTCACTACTTAATTTAAGATGCTTATAACATCTTAGTCAGTCTTATGGAAATCTGCATATATATTTAATTTCATTTCAACTTTAGAACATTTACGGTAGCAGTCATTAACCACAGCTTTCATCATGTCTTGTATTTATTGCACAGTTATAAAATAAAATCATTACAATGACATTAGCTAAGAAAAAAAATATATCATTTTTTTTTTTTAATTCAGATTTTAGGTTGTAGTGATCTAAAGGGCTGTAGAAAACATGCAACTGCCAATTTAATGTAACAATAAAATATTTTCTGACCTTTTAATGACACCATATTTAATGCTCTGGATCAATTGTGTAAATTAAGTGGTTTACTATTTACTTATCAAATAACAACACCTTGTTATAAAAACAAATCTTGCACAGGTGCCAATCACTGTGCCTGTTTTATAGACAAAGGATAATGGAACTGCATTTGTGCATTAAAAAAAAAAAAAAAAAAATCTCACCATGGGGGAATGCATTACAATAGTGAAATTGAGGACAAGCAACATTTTGTGTCTGTTATTCACAGCAAGACATGTGAATATTTTTGGCTGGGCTACTGCTGTCTCTAATTATTGTGTATTTTGTGTTGGGCACTTATGCCTTTACTAGATTTATTCTGTAATAACATTTAACCACTTGGGGACCGCCGAACGACGATTTATATCGACAGAATGGCAAGGCTGGGCACAAGGGCATACATGTACAGTACCTGACCGTGATATTGTACATAATCGCGGTCAGGCAGCATGACATTGGCTGCCCGTGACCCCAGTCGAGGGAGCCAGGGCCGAGCTCTGCCGCTCCTCCCGCAATACATTCCTATGGATGTGCTGCATCTCATGGGGGTGGCGAGCGCAAGAAGCACAGGCTCACAACGGCGAGATCCCATCGCTCTCGATATACAAAATCGGCGGCATCTACTGTACGTCCCCTTTAACCTCCCTGGCGGTATTCCCGAGTCTGTCTCGGGGTGAATTTTTCATACCAAAAGCAGTATCCCCGAGCCAGACTCAGGATTGCATTGCAGGATACATGGGGAAGTTACTTACCTTGTCCCTGGATCCTGCGATGTCTCCCTGGTGTGTGTGCAGGCTCCTCCGCTGTGTCTCCTTGCTCGATTAACAGTGCCGCCGAGCTCCGTTCCCTGCGACGTTACGACGCACAAGCACGGAGTTCGGCACCAAATTCAAAAAGTGAAACACACAATACACATACAGTATACCGTAATCTTAGGCCTAGTACACACGAGAGGATTTATCCGCGGATACGGTCCACCGGACCGTTTCCGCGGATAAATCCTCTCGAGGATTTGCGAGGATTTGGATCCGATGGAGTGTACTCACCATCGGATCGAAATCCGCGCCAAAATCCCCTCGCGATGACGTGTCGCGCCGTCGCTGCGATGATGACGCGGCGACGTGCGCGACGCTGTCATATAAGGAATTCCACGCATTCGTTGAATCATTACGACGCATGCGGGGGATCCCTTCGGACGCATTGATCCGGTGAGTCTGTACAGACCAGCGGATCAATCCGTTGGGATGGATTCAAGCGGATAGATTTGAAAGCATGTCTTCAAATTTCTATCCGCTTGAAATCCATCCCAGGGGATAAAAATCTGCGGAAACAGATCCGCTGGATTGTACACACCAGGGGATCTATCCGCTGGAGCCGGTCCGCGGATCAATTCCAGCGGATGGATCCTCTCGTGTGTACGGGGCCCTACAGATTACAGTACTGTATCAAATAATTACACACCCCCTTTGTCCCTAGTGGTCTACTCAGTGCCCTAAATGTACTTTTATAAAATAAAAAATGTTCTTTCTGCCTGGAAACTGGAGATTGTCCAAAGCAACCAAAAAGTGCCCCTTTACATCAAAATTACTTTTAGAACAGCTAGAAAACAGCGATAATAAATTAGAATCACTTGCAGAATTGAGCGATAGCGATGTGTGGGGAAATTCGTCATCAAACAATAGAAATAATGACAGCGACAATTCTGCAACTGAGCAAATTTCAGTGTTTTTGATTTGATTACATTATTGAATAATTTTTATTATAATTACATTATTATTTGTTATAATTATTTATAGTTATTTATTATATTATAATTTATGATTTTGTGTTTCAAACTTTATCATACCCGGGATGTCTACTAGACTCTTGTTTGGACAGATTTAAGTGAGTTATTCCTAAGAATTGCAGGCCTTAAATATGAAACGCCAAATTTCCATGCAAAATAATTGTACTGCTTTCAGCACCTAAAATCTGACAGAATCATACCGCCAGGGAGGTTAAGAACCCAGCCTTGGCGGCATGCTAGCGACTGGGTCCGGAGCTCCGTGACTGCGCCCGCAGGACCCGCGGACCCGATCGCCGCCGGTGTCCCGCGATCGGGTCACAGGAGCTGAAAAACACGGAGAGGTGAGTGTAAACAAACCTTTCCCCATTCTTCCTAGTGGCTTGTCAGTAATTGTCTGTTCCCTGTCATAGGGAACGACGATCAGTGATGTCACACGTCCAGCCACGCCCCATTACAGTAAGAATCACACACTAGGGCACACTTAACCCCTACAGCGCCCCCTAGAGGTTAACCCCTTCACTGCCATTGTCATTTTCACAGTAACGCCCTGTACACACGATCGGTTCATCCGATGAAAACTGTCTGATGGATTTTTTCATTAGATATCCGATGAAGCTGGCTTTCATCAGTCTTGCCTACACACCATCAGTTAAAAAAATGATCGTGTCAGAACGCGGTGACGTAAAACACAACGACGTGCTGAGAAAAATTATGTTCAATGCTTCTGAGCATGCGTCGACTTGATTCTAAACATGCGTTGATTTTTAACCGATGGATTTCCCCACGGACGATCATTTTTTTCTATCGTTTTTTTAACCATCAGGTTCTATGTTTTTTTCACCGATGGGAAAAAAACAATGGGGCCCACACACGATCGGTTCGTCTGATGAAAACTGTCTGTTTTCATCAGACGAACCGATCGTGTGTACGCGGCATAACAGTGCATTTTTATAGCACTGATCGCTGTAAAAATGACAATGGTCCCAAAAATTGTTTCGAACGTGTCTGATGTGTCCGCCATAATGTCGCAGTCACAATAAAAATCGATGATTGCCGCCATTAGTAGTAAAAAATAATATTAATAGAAATGCCATAAAACTATCCCCTATTTTGTAGAAGCTATAACTTTTGCACAAACTAATCAATAAATGCTTTTTGCAATTTTTTTACCAACAGTATGTAGAAGAATATGTATTGGCCTAAACTGAGGGAAAACAACTTTTTTTTATATATTTTTGGGGGATATTTATTATAGCAAAAAGTAAAAAATATAGATTTTTTTTCAAAATCTTTTTTTTTTGTTTATAGCGCAAAAAATAAAAAATGCAGAGCTGATCAAATACTACCAAAAGAAAGCTCTATTTTTGGGGGAAAAATTACGTCAATTTTGTTTGGGAGCCACCTCGCACGACCGCGCAATTGTCAGTTAAAACGACACAGTGCCAAATCGCAAAAAGGGGCCTGGTCCTTTAGCTGCATAATGGTCCGGGGCTTAAGTGGTTAATTATATCCCAAACTTTCTCTCTCTCTCACATCTCTCCCTTTTCCTCTTCCTAAAACTGGCCATACATGGATCAAAATTTGGCCACTTCAACAGGACCACGGACCATCCAAATTAAAACCATGTATGTCCGTTCCCATTAACTAGAAGTTGATTTATTTTTTATTTTTTTCAGTTTCAGTTTAAAAAAAATTTTAAGTTCTCAGTTGACATTTTCCAACATTTTTAACACAGACAGTTTTTAGTACCTTATAAAAACATTGGGTATTCCATTGTTTAAACATATATTAAAGAACAACTGAAGAAGTGATCAAGTACAAGGTATTATCATTGTTCTTGGTAATCAAGCCCAATCCTAATGGGAACAAACTTTGGGCAGAGATTGTTCCCCAAAGTTTTTATATCCACCGTTAGGAAGAAAGGAGGAGTTATTGCATACATAAGGGGAGATTTAGTAAAGCTAAAGAGTGCAAAATTTGCATAGAAACCAATTAGCTGCCAGGTTTTATTGTCAAAGCTCAATTGAACAAGGTGATGTTAGAAGGTGATTGGCTACCATGATCAGCTGCACCAGATTATGAGTGCACCAGTTTTAGTAAATCTCCCCCATAGTATGCTAGTACCTTTTGATTAAAGTCAAATATTACGGGGGCGTGGCCAGGCCGAGCAGGAAGATGGATGCTTAAGCTCTTTGCTCCTGCCACCTCAGAGCGGATCGATTCATTACGTGAGGGAAATCGACCCAATTCCCGCTGGAAGTCATGGGAACCGCTTCTAGGCAATCTTCCGCTTCTCGCTCCTGTTCCCCGAGAGAAAATAGCCGGACACAAGGACAGAATATCCCGGAGATGTTCCGCTCTTCCCGGGGGAACATGGCACTGACCCGCCGAGGAGCCTCTCAAGGCCCAGCTCTGCTGTCCTCCAAGGCTGCGTCCGACATAGTCCTGACGGCACCACCTGCAGTACATTTATCTCTGCTGGCTCTGGGTCATGATGGAACAGAGGCCACGTCGATGCCACAGCTGAATATTTTGGATTTGAGAGCCATTGCGACTGACATCAAAGATACCCTCTTGGTGGCCATTGCGGAGCTGCGAATCGACATCTGCTCCCTATCCGACAGAGTCTCACGCACTGAGCAGGCAGTGGAGGACCATGATCTTGTCCTCCAATGCTCTACCAGAAAGATAGATGATCATACCCTCCAGCTGCGGGAAGTAAGAGGCCGCCGCCACAACCTGCGGATGAGGGGATTGCCTGAGTCCGTCGAAGGGGACCTTGTTCAACAGGAGGTGACTGCCATTTTTAACAATGTCCTCGGTAAACCCCCGAAATCTCCCATTGAAATGGAAAGAATACACCGCGTCTGGTTGACTTCAGACTCAAAGAGGAGATACTGAAACAAGCTAGGGGCCAGAGGCTTCGACAGGGGGAAACCCCTATCCAACTATACCAGGATCTCTCGGGGATCACCTTACAGCACAGACGTGACCTAAAGCCTTTGTTAGATGCCCTCAGATCTCGGGAAATCTGTTATAAATGAAAGTTTCCCTTCTGCCTGGCCGCCTCCCATCAAGGCCGCAATGCCATGCTCAGGGTCCTGGAGGACCTACCCCGCTTCTGTGAAACACTGGGCCTGCCTCTAGTAGCGGTACCGGACTGGTATGCGCCCTACCATCGTTCGGTCGGCAGATGGGGCAAACGGCAAGAGGTACCCATGGAGACCCAAACCCCCAGGCTCCGCAGGAGGAGATCCCCCTCCGGCTCAAGGCTGCCCTCCGGTCCTCATATTGCACGTGATGGCTGTGTTCCAGCGGCCTCCCCAGGCGCCAGACGGGCCAGAAGAGATTATTGACCATGGGTGTCCAGTTCTAAGTTTGGTGACTATTTCCTGATACATTGATTATCACATCGTCACCAGTTTACTACAGTTGTTCTGACTTTGTGGTACGTTTTGCTACCCCTCGCTGATGGGACTAGTTCGGAGTGCTGTTTAACTGTTCTGTTCACTTTATCTCCTCACGGAATGGCGGGAGGCTACTTTGGCGCCTTTTTCTGATTGCAGCTAGGTACAAACTTTCTGTCCATACTACAACACCCATGCTGCTTTGCGCAACCATGTCATTACAGAGCCTGTCAAGCCTTCTAACCTCTAACTCCTGAATGGCTAATCTTGAAGACACTCCTCTTTGTCCGGGTAGGCTGCTTGGTTCCAGTTCTAGACATACTCCGCCCTTAGCGGGCTGTCCTTCCGGAGAGACAGGGGGAGGCCTGTGTATACCCGTACGTGGAGAACCGTGATGCTTGACTGATCTCTTAACCCGAACAGTTATTGCCACGGGACCTATCCGGCTACGTTGGAGCTGAACACTCCCTTCCTACGCCAATGTGGTTCGCTACTGCCCCCCTCCGGCCTCCCATGCCCGGACGAGATGTCGAGCTGCTGGATCCCCCTCGCTGACCTTCACCAACGTTACCTGACTCTTCCGACCCGAGTCAACTTGCTGGACTGCACACGCATGTCGCGCAGGCTTGGCTTTAGATGTCCCCACGGAGTTGGATGCATACTTCAAGCTTCGCTCCTCCTCCGACTGCTGCGGGTTTCTCCTTTCGACCTCTTGGGACATTACAGACGATTGTGATGGTATGTGGTGCAAATACTGCGCATGACACTGACCGACCGACTGCACGCTTCTGTATTTTGCCTGCTCTTCTGCTGGATGGCGATCTGAGCAGCTGGTCGGCATCAGTATTTGCAGGTGGGAGGGGGGTGTGGGGCTTTTAATTGTGGATACTTGGCCTTCCCTCTCTGCTCTCTCCTTTCTCGGAGAGGCACCTTGCACTGCTGTCAGCCCATTCACCCCCCTCTCGACCTCTTTCCTCCCCATATGAGCCCTTACGGCCGTGCAACAACCAACAGCTGCCTTCTGTGGGCAGTGGAGAGTGGACAGGGAACAACTAGGAAGTTTTTCTTAAATACACCTCCCTGTGCAACTTAGAATACCCTGAATGATTGTATTAATATAGCTAGCCTTGTAACCCTCAAGTTTAAATTTTAGTTTGGTTTAGGGTTTGCCTCCCCACATTAGTTGAGCACCATTATCTCCGCTCTGGGGTGGCTCTGTGCTACTCCACTATATAATTTGTTTCTGTATAATAGATACTTTTGCTCTGCTGCTTTACCCTGCTGTTATTGAAACATCTACTGTTTTGGCCTTGGTCGACCCCCTAACAGTGGTGCACCGTGGTTTCTGGGTTCCTCTGGGAGCGTGGGAGCCGGGTGCAGGCTGTACCTTCCGGATTTGTTCTCACACACGTAAAGTGAGTGGACACTGTCCTATCACTTAATCGGTTCAATTGTCAGTACGCCTATAGTTTCCTCTCCCCTTTGAGCCTCTTGGCTCTGACTCCACATTCCTCCTCTTTCCCTTCTTATCTACTTCCCTCTGTAACCCCCCCTCTCCTCATCACACGATAATGATCACCGGCGATACATCCTCCTCTGACATGGGGACAGACAACCCCTAACACGCCTCAAGCTATACTCCTTGAACGCTCGAGGTCTGAACACCCCTGAAAAACATTCTCGCCTCCTCTATATGCTCTGGAAAGAGAAACCGCACATTGTACTTATCCAAGAAACATACTTCAGGTCCGACAGCGTTCCTAAACTTTGCGATCGCAATTTTAGGACGGTTTTCCATGCACCCAACGAAACTGCTAAATCTAAAGGGGTATCTATCCTGATCTCAAGACATTGCCCCTTTCAGGTTACTGACATCCAACGGGACTCGCAGTGCAGGGTAGATACCTCTTCCTCAAAGGCACTCTACACAACCTGACATTCACAATAGCGAACATCTGTGCCCCAAATACGAAACAGGTACCATTTTTCCGTAGAGCACTTTATCAACTGACTGCCTTCCAAGCGAGTGCGCTTGTAGTAGGCAGTGATTTTAATGTCCCTTTAACGCCCTCCCTTGACACTTCCAACATTTCCTCCTGCCTAACATATAGGGCCCTACGCGCGATTAAATCACAATTGGCTACACTAACCCTACATGACTCGTGGCACACACTACACCCTAACGTGAAGGACTTTATGTACTTCTCCCCTTTACATAGGAAATATTCCAGGATCGACCATTTTTTCCTCACACAGAACGATCTCACCTCATTGGCAGAAGCTACTATTGAGCCTATGCTTCTGTCGGATCACCACCCCGATTACCATGTCACTAACGATCCCTTCCCACCGCGCCAGGTCCCTGATATGGTGATTGGATGACTCCCTTCTGCTTGACTCAGAGAATGCGAAATATGTGTCGGAAGTTCTTTCAAACTATTTTGCTGAAAATACTATGGACGACTCTTCCCCAACTTTAGTATGGGCTGCCCACAAGTGCGTAGTCAGGGGGGAATTTATATCTCTGATGGCCAAACGTACCAAACTTAGGAGGGCCCGTATAGCGGAACTGTCCGATAGAGTCAAAACTCTTGAACGCGTACATAAACTCACACTAGCGACTCAAACTCACGATGACCTATTGAAAGCACGGGAAGAGCTTCTGGAGGAACTCCAGAAGACACTGAAACGCAAATACTCCCTCTCGAATAAGCTATTCTATGAGTTTGGGAATAAGTCAGGAAAACTGTTAGCTGCTGCCCTACAATTGTTTCGAACTACCGTCCGATATCTCTGCTCAATGTCGACGTGAAACTATATGCTAAAATCCTGGCTAATCGTTTGCCTCCTCTCATCCCCAAACTTATTTCGACTGACCAGGTGGGCTTTGTCCCTGGGAAAGAAGCCAGGGACAACACCACCAAGGCTCTCAACATTCACCATTGGTTGACGTCGTCACACAGTGTGGGGTTCTTTCTGTCCTTGGACGCTGAGAAGGCATTTGACAGGGTGGTCTGGGACTACATGTCGGCTGTCCTATGCAAATTAGGTCTTCCAACCAACACTATCCAAATCATATTAGAGTTATACTCTGTCCCCGACTGTCAAACACCTTCTTCATAACCAATGGTACGCAACAGGGTTGCCCTTTATCCCCCATTATTTTTGTCCTCACGATGGAGCCCCTCCTTCGCAGACTGCGTGAAAACCCAGCTATCAAGGGTATTGATATTCCACGGAAGCGGTGTAAAATAGCCGCATACGCGGATGACATACTAATGTTCCTCTCAGACCCAATCACCATGATTCCCAATCTCCTTAAAGATTTCCAACTATTCACATCCCGTTCCAACCTCCAAATAAACTTTGGCAAATCAATAGCATTAAATATCACCCTGCCTGCTTCAGTAGTCACCCTCTGCAGGCAAAACTTCCCTTTTAGATGGGAAGCCTGTTGTATTACTTACCTGGGCATCAAGATCCCTGCCGACCTGAAATATCTATATGTTCTTAATTTCCTGCCTGTCCTCCAAGTCATCAAAGAGGATTTGTTTAGTTGGAATAGAGGTCAGTTTTCCTGGTTTGGTAGAGCAGCGATACTTAAAATGAACGTTCTCATTCGGATCTTGTACCTTTTACAGGCCATCCCGATCAAGCTGCCCCAATCCTTTTTTAATGCTTTCAAGAGATGCTGCAGGACCTTTCTCTGGGCCAGACATTCCCCCAGGTTGAGTTGGAACAAACTGATCCTACCGAAGCAAAAGGGAGGCCTTGGTTTGCCGGATATTGCCCTCTACCATAAAGCCTGCCAGCTCACAAGAATTGTAGACTGGCACCTTCATGAACATAACAAGGACTGGGTCAGTGTAGAAAATGCATTCCTCGGTTTCCCTATCTCCCACCTTCCATGGATAGAACCGCGTTTGATCCCTAGATCGTGCATGGAGCACCCGCTAATTGGTCCTACCCTTCTTAATTTTAGGGCGACATGTCGTTCTCTCAAAATGACCCCTTCACCTGGACCCATGAAGCCTCTGCTTCACAACCCTGACTTCTCACATGACGTCTCCATTACTGACCCGACGGTTAACCCTGAATTCATGCAGGTACGGGCTCGTCAGTTCTTCCGCAACGGCACGCTCCTCACATATTCAGAGATGGTCACCACGTTTCCACATTTGGCCCTGCCATTTTTTAAATTTCTACAATTGAGACATTTTTTCAATAGTGCCCAGACACCCTCACTATGGTCCAGAGACCTTACCCCCTTAGAACAAATCTGTAACTCTCAAGAACCCCAACACCACCTGATCTCATCTTTGTACTCTATGCTACTTTCCGGTGCGACCCCCGTCACTAATGTCCGCACGGCATGGGATAATGATCTGTCCCTTGTCCTGTCTGATGGTGACTGGGATCATATATGGGAACACACGCACAAAGGATCCGTAAACGTCTCAGCGCAGGAGAATAGGTTTAAACTTAGTGCTAAGTGGTACCGGACTCCTGACAAACTCCACAAAATTTTCCCTGCTGTTGCCTCTGTGATGTGGACTCATTACTTAATTGATATCCTGATAAACTCAGGGTTACCCATACTGCCGCCTGATCCAAATCTCTATGGGTGAAACAAAATGCAATCAAAAAACAGACCACATGATGCTCACCTCTCGGCTTCGATCCCAAACAGAAAGAGCAAAACCTGCTGGTTCTTTATTTAAACCACAGAATATCACACAACATACTGTTATGACTCTGCAATACTCTAGATACTAGACTATAAGTTTTGGATCTCAACTGCGGAGGCTTCTCAGCTCTCAACCACCGGTTCACTCTCAGAGTAATATAGAGAGTTTGGGGTTAGGTCATCACAACCTCCAGAGAGAACAAAACATATAATATGGATAGCTTATTAACTCATAAGCTTTGTTGTCTAGTGCAACATAATAACAGTCTCTATAACTTGTACAAGCTGGCGTTGGTATTGCTACAGGTTAACTGCACTCTTAATTGAGAATGTAAGAGACTGGCAAAGCTCAAAGAAAGTATACTAATATCTTTAGGCAGTTAGTATGGAGATGTATGTAGTCCTGTATAGATTCAGCATTAACTATAAGCAATACATCTTGTCATAGAAAATACTTGCGGTTAGGATGTTTTCTGTAGCTGGTTCTGTTGCAAGTGATATGCTGGTAGTGGTGTTCCAGAGATCAATGGAGCAGATGGAGGCAGCTGGTTCTGTAGGGGATCTGTATCAGGCAGAGGGGAAGAGGATCTTTGCCAAATGTCTGTCCACTGAAGCAGGGTTTGCTGGGGTCCGCTGTGGTACTCAGTCCAGAGAGGAGAGGTGCAGAGAGCATAGGTCCAGAGAGGGGAGAGGTCCTTCAGCAAGGGGCTCCGGGTCCCAGGTGGCGGCAGGGTCCAACAAGAATTACCAAACACCCTGCCACCGAACCTGGGGGTTTAAATAGCCCGGGTGTGATGGGAGCCGAGCGCCGCACGCTGGGATGCACTTCCACGTTCCAGCGTGAATCGCAGACGTCCGCGCCCCTGGAAGTGACGCGGACGTCTTACTGAATGGAGTGCAGCTGTTTGAGAGAGGTACAGCTGCGCGCGCTCTGTGTGAAATAATGCTGATGGTGTTACATACTCCCCTCCTCAAGAGGGCACCTCCACTGCATCTAGTAAGAGTTGGTCTATCAGGATACCTGCGATGAAACTGCTTAATGAGTCGAGGAGCATGAATGTCTGAAGAATATTCCCAGGAGTCATCGATAGGAGAATAGCCTTTCCAACGTATCAAATACTGAAGAGAAGAACCTCTTTTCCTGGAATCGAGAATATTTTCTACCTCATATTCAGTTTCACCAAGGACTTCAACTGGAGGAGGAGGTTGAGGATGTCTGTTAGGAAAGGGATTAGGTATGTACGGTTTGATAAGTGAGACATGAAATGATGGATGAATCTTCCAATCTGGAGGTAGAAGTAGTTTGACAGCGTTAGTGTTGATGACATGAGGAATTGGAAAGGGTCCAGTGAATTGACGGCCAAATTTCTTTGAAGGAATCTTAAGGCGTAAGTTCCGAGTGGATAGCCAGACTAAGTCGCCAACCTTGTATGTAGGAGGTACTGTTCTATGGGAATCATAGTATCTTTTTTGCCTTTGCTGAGCAGCCTCAAGGTTGGAACGGAGTATATTCAAAGTGTTCTTTATGGTTGAAAGATAGTGTTCCACAGCGGGAACATTATTTGGGAGGAAAGAAGATGGCAAACTATTGGGATGGAATCCGTAGTTCGCGTAAAATGGTGAGAACTGGGAAGATGAACTGGTGGCGTTGTTATATGCAAATTCAGCGTGGGGAAGCAAATGGAACCAGTCATCTTGAAGATGTGTGCAAAAACAACGTAGATACTGTTCAAGTGTCTGGTTGACACGTTCTGTTTGTCCATTTGTCTGAGGGTGGTAAGCAGTGGACAGACGGTGATCTATTTGTAAAGTGTGACAGAGGGCTTTCCAGAATTTAGAAATAAACTGTGATCCACAGTCTGAAATGATCTGGGAAGGCAATCCATGGAGCTTGAGAACATTGGAGAGATGAAAGCTTTTGCTGTTTCTTGAGATGTTGGCAAATTTTTTAAGGGAATGAAGTGAGCCATCTTCGTTAATACGTCAACTGAGACCATGATGGTGTTAGCACCCTGTGACCTAGGGAGATCAACTATGAAATCCATGGAAATGACATCCCAGGGTCTATTAGGTATTGGGATGGAAGTTAGCAGCCCATTGGGAGGCTTTCTTGAATGTTTGTTGGTGGCACAAATGTGACAGGAACTGACATAATCCTGAACTGTCTTTGTCAAATGGGGCCACCAGTAGTCTCTCTTAACGAGGTGGACGGTTTTACTGACTCCAGGATGACCTGCGAGTGGAGAATTGTGGAGTTGCTTGAGCAGTATGAGTTGTAACTTTGGTGGAATGTAAGTTTTGTTGTTGAAGGTAAATACTCCATTAGATTGTCTTATCAGACCCTTAGGTAACTGGGAAACCTCTTTAGAAAGGGTTTGAATAAGCAACTGTTTAAAAGACGTAGTTGTACCAATGAATCGGTTGGATGGAATAATGGAAAGAGGAGGAATCTCCGTTGTCTGGTCTTCATACATGCAGGACAAGGAGTCAGCTTTAATATTTTGTGTACCCGGGAGGTAGGAGATGATGAAGTCGAATCTATCAAAAAATAAACTCCATCTAACTTGGCGAGCGGAGAGAGTCTTACAGGCTTTTAGATGTTGCAGATTGCGATGATCTGTGAGGATGGTAATAGGGTGTGTGGAACCCTCCAATAGATTTCTCCAGTTAGCCAAGGCATCCTTTATTGCTAGGAGTTCCTTTTCCCCAATAGGATAATTATTTTCAGCTGGCGATAAGGTTCTGGATTAGAAGGCAACTGGGTGCAAAGGCTCTGATAATGTTGGTCGTTGGGAGAGTACAGCACCCAAAGCGAAATGTGAGGCATCAACTTCTAGTGTAAAATGGTATAGTGGGTTAGGCAATTGAAGGATGGGAGCTGAGGTATAACTAACTTTGAGCATATCAAAGGATTTCTGTGCTTCATTGGACCAAGACAAAGGTGTTTTTGTGCTAGTTAAACTAGTTAGTGGTTTCACAATTGATGAAAAATTCTTGATGAACTTTCTGTAGTAATTTGAGAATCCAAGAAATCGCTGGAGGGCCTTCCTAGTTTGGGGAACAGGCCAGGACAAGATGCACTCCACTTTTGAGCGATCCATCTGAATACCGTTAGGAGTAATTTGATAACCGAGAAAGGAAATACTAGTTTGACTGAAAACACACTTCTCAAGTTTAGCATATAAGGAGTGTGTTCTGAGCCTAGCCAGAACCCAACGCACATGTTTGGTGTGTTCCTCAGGAGTGTCAGAGTAAATTAAAATGTCATCCAAGTAAATTACAACACAAATGTCAAGCAGATCGCGGAAAATATCGTTAATGAACCACTGGAAGGTTGCTGGTGCATTACATAGCCCGAAGGGCATAACAGTATACTCGAAAAGACTATATCGAGTTTTGAATGCAGTCTTCCATTCATCACCCAGACGGATCCTTATCAAATTGTAGGCACCCCTGATGTCTAGTTTTGTGTAAATTTTGGAGGTCTGGAGACGTTCAATGAGTTCTGGAATGAGTGGTAAAGGATATCTATTCTTTATAGTAATATTGTTGAGAGAGCGATAATCAATTATTGGCCGGAGTGAACCATGCTTATTTTTAACAAAGAACATTGCTGCACTTGCTGGAGAAGTGGAGGGCCTATTGAATCCTTTCTTGAGGTTCTCATCTACGTACTCCTTAAGATGTACAAGCTCTGGTTGTGATAGGGGGTAAATCCGAGCGGTAGGGATTGGACTGTCAGGAATAAGATCTATAGGACAGTCATAAATCCTATGTGGAGGAAGTATGTCTGCGTTGGTCTTACTGAAGACATCCGCAAAATCATGTAGATAAACTGGAAGATTAACATGGTAAGCTTCTGTGAAAGAGATAATGTAAGTAGGATAACAGGTTTCTTTACAGTAAGTGGACTGTAGAGAAAGAGAATTTGTGAACCATAGAAAACTAGGCTGATGAAGAAGTAGCCATGGGAGACCTAAAACTATAGGAAATACAGGAGATGAAATAATATCAAAAACAAGGGTCTCAGTATGACCAGTCCCACAGGTAACCAAAAGGGGAGAAGTTTGAGAAGAGACTGGACCAGAGGAGGAACTAGAACCATCAATAAAAGTGAGTGACACAGGGATTTGCTTGAACACACAGGGGATTTTATTAGATTCTACAACACTTGAATCTATAAAGTTACCGCAG
This sequence comes from Rana temporaria, assembly GCF_905171775.1. NCBI lineage: Eukaryota > Metazoa > Chordata > Amphibia > Anura > Ranidae > Rana > Rana temporaria. Next base: position 230,098,420 of record NC_053493.1, read on the forward strand.
GCTCCGCTGTCGACCATTGCATCAATGGTAATCTTTTCTTGATCCCACTGTAAGGTAAGGGGAATAAAGATATAACGATTAGACGTAGTTCCAGTTGAATTAAGCTTATTAATGTGGGAAAAATTACCTTCAGAGTTCCTCTTAAGGAGAGGACAACTGGATACGATGTGGTCTGGAGCTGAGCAGTACAGACAGAGATTATTGGCTCTGCGGCGTTGTGTCTCTGCTGAAGATAAAGGTCCTTTAATAGCACCTAGTTCCATAGGAGCATCTTTGGGAGGCGATCTGGATCTCTTGAAAGGTGTGGCAAGGTATGTATTAACACGTTCGGCTTTCCTTTCCCGAAGGCGACGATCAATAGCAACAGAGAGGTGCATAAGATCTTCCAGGGATGTGGGAAGCTCAACACGGGCAAGTTCATCCTTCATGGCTTCTGATAACCCTAAACAAAATTGGTTTCTAAGAGCAATATCTGACCATTGGGTCTCTCTGCTCCAGCATTTAAATTCAGAGATGAAGTCTTCCACAGGTCTTTTTCCCTGTTTGAGATTCCTGATAGAGTTCTCTGCAGTCAACTGTTTATTGGGGTCTTCATATAACAAGGACATTTCATTGAGGAAAGTATCAAAAGCTCCAAGGAGGTCCCCGTGTTCCTCAACGTAAGTGTCGGCCCAAACTCTGGGTTCACCCTTAAGATAAGTAATTAGGGTGAGGATTCTAACCCTGTCGGAGTAGTAAGTGCGGGGGCGCAGCTCAAACATCAATCGGCATGAGCTAATAAATTGCCGGTAATTTTTTCTATCACCAGAGAAGGGTTCTGGAGGGCAGACCTTAGGTTCAGGTCTCTCTCTGGCTTGCGCAAAATTTTGATTACGTAAGGCATCATTTTCTAAGCGCAACTCATTCATATTAGCGGTAAGGGTATCTACCCTTTGGGAAAGTCCGACTAAGTGATTTGCAAGCTCCGCTGGATCCATTTATTTTTGAGGTTCGGTAATTATGTTATGACTCTGCAATACTCTAGATACTAGACTATAAGTTTTGGATCTCAACTGCGGAGGCTTCTCAGCTCTCAACCACCGGTTCACTCTCAGAGTAATATAGAGAGTTTGGGGTTAGGTCATCACAACCTCCAGAGAGAACAAAACATATAATATGGATAGCTTATTAACTCATAAGCTTTGTTGTCTAGTGCAGCATAATAACAGTCTCTATAACTTGTACAAGCTGGCGTTGGTATTGCTACAGGTTAACTGCACTCTTAATTGAGAATGTAAGAGACTGGCAAAGCTCACAGAAAGTATACTAATATCTTTAGGCAGTTAGTATGGAGATGTATATAGTCCTGTATAGATTCAGCATTAACTATAAGCAATACATCTTGTCATAGAAAATACTTGCGGTTAGGATGTTTTCTGTAGCTGGTTCTGTTGCAAGTGATATGCTGGTAGTGGTGTTCCAGAGATCAATGGAGCAGATGGAGGCAGCTGGTTCTGTAGGGGATCTGTATCAGGCAGAGGGGAAGAGGATCTTTGCCAAATGTCTGTCCACTGAAGCAGGGTTTGCTGGGGTCCGCTGTGGTACTCAGTCCAAAAAGGAGAGGTGCAGAGAGCATAGGTCCAGAGAGGGGAGAGGTCCTTCAGCAAGGGGCTCCGGGTCCCAGGTGACGGCAGGGTCCAACAAGAATTACCGAACACCCTGCCGCCGAACCTGGGGGTTTAAATAGCCCGGGTGTGATGGGAGCCGAGCGCCGCACGCTGGGACGCACTTCCGCGTTCCAGCGTGAATCGCAGACGTCCGCACACCGGAAGTGACGCGGACGTCTTACTGAATGGAGCGCAGCTGTTTGAGAGAGGTACAGCTGCGCTCGCTCTGTCTGAAATAACGCTGATGGCGTTACACATACATACACACCCATTTCACCCACCCCCTTGTGAGGCTGTCATTAGCCAGTTCATATCCAAACACATCGAAGAGTTAAAACAGTCCAATCAGAGGTTTACACAAAGCAGTTTCTTTCAAACTAATGGTTTTCTTTCAAACGTCACACAAGTTCCTTCAGTAATCCCAAAGCAAGGATTTCCTTCAACGTCTCTGAGTGAGGAGGAGGGGAAGCCAAAGTCCATTCTGGAATGTCCATATTTGGAAACAGTTCTGCTTTTCACAAGACACCAAATCCCTTTTAGTGGGCTGAAGACAGGAAGGGGGGATGGGCCGGACACATTTGTAACATGAGGGAAAAATGGAGAGGAAATGGAACAAACAGCTCTCCCTTGTCTTTATTTCAAACAGATTTGTAGTCGTAACTTTAAAGCATTATCTGTTTCTTCATGTAAGGATAATAACAGTGTTGCAATATATATATATCCATACATAATAACTCCATATATATATTATAAGAATACAAGAAAAGCAACATTTAAGTGAGTCTAATAACAAAAAGAATAAGCTCATCTTATCAAATAGGCATTATTACAGAAATCTATCACATCTGCATGTTGAAGGTGTGGCTCGGATACGGGTTCGCTCCTCCACATTTGGTGGGAATGTCCTTCTCTGCAACCGCTTTGGAAGGAGATACATGATCTTATCGTCAAAATCACTACTTTCAACATTGAATTCTCCCTGGCGCAGTACCTACTTCACCACACCTCTCTACAGAGATCACAATATAGCAAGTCACTAGCGTTACATCTCATAAATGCGACCACCCAGTGTATTCCATTACGGTGGAGAACTGTTACCCCTCCAACGATCGACGATTGGCGCTCCCGAGTCAATAAAATTGAAGAAATGGAACAACTCATTCATCAAGCCAAAGACACCCACTACAAATTCAGATGCACTTGGGCTTGCTGGACTCACTATAGAGAATCCTTAAGCCCCGCGAACCCATCTATTTCTACTAACTCCCCTATAGATCCCGACCGGGCGCATGAGCCCTGAACTGACTATACCCTTCTTGGCCACTCTTTGCTTCCTTCTCTCTCCCTTTTCTTACTGGTCCCCCTCCTTTCCCTTTATGTTCTGTCCCCCACTTGTACACCTGGATTTTTAGTGTACTAGATCCCTACAGACCCCCTTGTTATGTTCTCACTCTCTCACACTTAGGTATATAAAGGATGTATATTGCTTTCACGTCACCAACGATAAGGCTGTGTCTCTCGTATCTTATGGGGAAGAAAGGTATCACCTCCTATTGAACCATATATACTGCTATGTGAGAAAGCCCGGACGAAAAAAACGAAAAGTTTAAAGGGGACAGGGATTTTTAATCTCAGTAAAGTCCTATTGTCAAATGCAGAGAGGGCAGTATTGGATAAGGGACTCAAATACGTTCCACCTAAAACGTTGAATAAATTTGCTACGTTTATTGACGTGCAAAAATATATAAGAAAATTAAACATACAACGATACTTTATTAGTAATCCTTGTAGACCCAATCTCCCAGATACCTCCTCCCAAATTGTTCACACAGGATTCTCTAATCCTTCCCTTTTTAACCCCTCCTGCCCTATGGCTCCTAATGTGAGGGTGTTTAGGGATATGGTCCTCAAAGACCTTGAAGAATTACCTCTAAAGAAAACTTTTACAGATCCTAGCATTAGGACTGGTTTGAAAAGTCTTTGCGAACACAAAGATTTGGTGATCCGCCCTGCGGACAAAGGGGGTGGCATTGTTGTGTTGGACAAATCTGCCTATCATGCAGAAATGCTTCGGATTTTGGGGGATACTAACACCTATGTTAAATTGCCCTCAAATCCCACTTCTAAGATTAAAGCCTCACTGTGCAAACTACTTATTGCAGGAACACAGAAAGGGATACTGGACAAAAAGGAGCGAGCATACTTGATGCCTAAGGTTCCTCGTATCCCCACTATGTATTTTTTGCCAAAAATACATAAGGATGTTGTTAACCCCCCTGGAAGACCCATCATTAGTGGGATCAATTCTATCACATCCCGAATAGGGAGATATATTGATTTTCACTTGCAACCGATGGTCAAAGATGCTCCGTCATATCTAAAGGATACTAGACATACGATTGCTCGCCTTAATGACGTCGTGTACAGTGGGGACATTTTGCTTGTTACGGCAGACGTGTCCTCTCTCTACACGAGCATCGCCCATCATTTGGGGTTCCAGGCGGTGGAATGCTTCCTTCGTCGAAATGATAACATCCCTGTTGTACAAAAATATTTTATTATGGACCTGTTGAGGTTTGCGACTACCAATAACTATTTCTGGTACAATGGTGATTTTTTCCTGCAACAAAGAGGGGTGGCAATGGGGGCTAAGTTTGCCCCCAGCCTTGCCAATATTTTTATGGCCAAATGGGAGGAGGATGTCGTCTATGCTTTAAACCGACCAGAAATTGTCCTCTGGGCTCGGTACATTGACGACATCCTCCTCCTATGGAGAGGTGACCAGGACTCTCTAGCTTCATTTATGGCCACATTAAACGACAATGAGGTAGGGATTATTCTCACATATGAGGCAAGTTTCTCCAACATCCATTTCCTTGACCTCGTCATTGAAGCCAAGAATGACCGTTTGATGACTAGAACATATTTCAAAAACACCGACCGTAACAGCTATATCCCTACGGATAGTTGTCATCATCCGGCCTGGCTGAAATCTATCCCTAAGAGTCAGCTGTTACGTATACGACGCAATTGTTCCGATACTAAAGACTTCTACTTACAAGCAGAGGTCTTGAAACAGAGGTTCTTTGATAAAGGATATTCGAGGGATGAAATTGAGGAAGAAATCCAACACATAGGAAGGGTTGACCGTACAACACTCACACTTGAAAGGACTAGAGCACCACCAGATCCCAAATTTAGGAACGCGTTTTTTACTACGTTCTCGGGTCAACATAAACAAATTAAAAATATCATTTGTAAACATTGGGGGATCCTCAAAGAAGATCAAGTGTTGGGACCTTCCTTACCAAGCAATGCCACAGTTATCTATAGGGGTGCTTCTTCCTTAAAAAATCAAGTTGCCCCCAATGTCATTGATCCGCCTAAAAAAACAATTTTTTTTCCCTTATCCAAAGGCTTCCACCCATGCAGGAAATGCAAGGTATGCCTTGAAAATATACATGGGAGGAAGAAAAGCATTTCTTTCCGGTCTAGTGTCACTCAGATGGACTATCCCATGAAGCAATTTTCCACCTGTGCTTCTACATACATAGTTTATTTGATCACCTGCCCTTGTGGAAAACAATATGTGGGTCGTACTATCCGCAGTTTTTCCACAAGGGTAGGTGAACATGTTGCAAAAATCAAGAAAGGCAACGATAAACACACAGTGCCCAGACACTACCTACAGGTCCACAATAAGTCATTGACAGGCACCTCTTTTTTGATCATTGACAAATTTGTGCCACACTGGAGGGGTGAACCTAGTATTAGAGGGGTCTCGAAGTTAGAAGTGTATTGGATATACACTCTTAAAAGTTACGCCCCATTTGGACTCAATGTCGAATGGGACGTGAATGCATTCATTAATCAGTCCTGATTTTCTAAATTATTATTTTTCATATTTTTATGATTTTTTGACTCTTGGGATTGCCTATTTTTATTACAGTCAATATTGTTTCTCCTGATTCGTTAACTTTTTTGGGATCTAGAGGAAACAACTAAATAACAACTAAAATAACTTTTTTAACGTTCTGAAGATGTTATATATATGTCTGTATCTCTTTAATTGGTTTTGTGATTATTCGTTGTATACATTTTTAGTGGGTCCTTGAGTCCATTACCATGATTGCTTACTTTCATCTGGTTCATATATAGTATTGTATATTATATACTTATATTGGTCCCTTGTTAAGTCCCAGTAGTTTGGGATGACTTGGAGTGATCTCTAACAACCCCGGTGGGCTCTTTGCTACCTCTGGGCTGATACATGACGCTAGGTGTCCGGGAACGTTTGTGTGTTAATACTGACGTTTGCTTGTGACATGCCTGAAGCGCATCGTGGAACGCGGCGTGACGGCGCTGACGTCATGACGCTGCGGAAGGGCTGCTGATGGATGCCCATTGGTCGGCAGACTGTCTTCTGCACACCACAGAGAAGGGGAGTGACTGAGTCATCTTGTGTCTTGACGATGACACGTCTTGACGTTGGGCGTTATGACGCCAAGCCCCGCCCTGCTACTTCCGGCTTTAGGAGCGCAGGTGATGCCTGCAGTTCCGTGTTATGGAACGCACGCCGATTATGGACGAACAGATGCCAGCAATCAAGGACCTGGATTCAAGGTATTTAATGCAATGGGGGGAGCATAGGAGGACCAGATACCCCAGTCGAAGTCCGTTAGTGACGAAACCGGTCGGGTGATTACTCCATTGCATCCCCATTGCATTCTCAACTTTGTTGGTACACTCCCTACACCTTTATCCAAGGTGGGAGTTTGCTGCTGTACTTTTACTTTTTGCTATTTTTTCATTTTTGATTGCTAGCAGAGTGACTTTTCTCATGTGTGGTCATTTGAAGTTTTTATATTTTATATTTTATTGCAATTTTTGCCACGAGTGTATATTTGCAACGTTTTTTTTATTAAATGTTTTTACACTATGAGGAGCACCTCTATTTTTTCTCTTACTACTTTGGGTGTTTTTGAGCCATTATCGATCAACCGATCCCAGCTATCCAATTTGAAAGAACAAGTGCTTCAGTAACCATTTCTGGATTGGACACGCGGAGTGAGGACCCCTGGACCCAGACAATTGGTCTATATAAGCCTTGACGACCCTCCCACCGTATGGTGGTTGAGAGGGTCCACCAACTCTGGTAAGGGTACCCACCCGTTTATTTATCCATTTATTTGTCCGATACTGAAGAGTTCTAACATTGAAGATACCTGCTCCACCCAACACTGGAAGTTTATATGTACTACTTAAAAACCCACGTTTTCCAGCAGACTTTGTGTATTTGCAGGATTGGGTTGAGGCCTTTGAGGCACACCTGATTAATAGTGGAATAGTGGAATGTTGCCATTGGAAGATTGTCTTTACAACTGACTCTGCATCTTTTTAGTACTAAACATCCAGTTTTGTTTCATATCACATTGTTGTATATATTATATATTTGTTTGCACATATGTGACTACACAACAGGTATTTCACATATGTATACCTACTTGCTGATTTCTACAGCACGGATTTGTATCAATTAATTTCACAATTTCACTATTGTGTATTATGTGGTATTAGGCTTAGACTTTAGGCCACTTACCTTCTGAGTACACATCTAATTTCACCCTTTTTTAGGGGTCCTTATTATTATTTTTTGGGCGCTACATTTTCTTTCTCACATTTTTCACCTTATATCCATATGGTATGTTGGCAGCCTGATCTACACCCAATATTTGGTTTGCGCAATATTGTATATACACTTTTTTTATATATACTGCTATGTCAATTGGTATTTATTTGCCCCACCCCCATCCGCAGATTGTTCGAAGATGGGGTGGACGGGCGTAGGGGAGGCCCTCATTGGTTCCTGACTTCCTTGACGACCTTATCCCCCGCCACCGTTATAAGACGGATGACTCTGGTTTTGAGGGTAATCCCAGATGATCCACCCCTTTCTCAAATAACAGCTGTTTACTGTTGACTGTTTTGTATTTCATATTTGCTGTGCTACGCCTCATCTGTTGTACATGTTTGTGAATGTTCATGCTATTTCACCCTCCAATGTATACTTAATTCTGCATATTGTAAACTTCTGTGCTTGATGGTTTGTTAAATACTCAATTGTTTAAAAACAAAACAAAAAAATATTACAGTTTTTTAGATAGTTAGAAGCTCTCAGATTGTTTAACCAGGCTTGCCATTTACTTTTGAAACTATTTGTAGAATAGTTTTTATATGCTAATAAAAGTTCATATTTTGTTTGAGTGTTCAGTCTGGTGATAACATTTTTGGAGATTAGGAGTATCTGTGGATTTCCACATGCTAGAGATTGCTGCTATTAGAGTATGTTCTACAATTGTTCTGATATTTGTAGCGTATATCTCAAGATTTATTCCCAATAGTGCCATAGCGGGAGTTAGTTCTATTAAGTTTCAGGAAATAGTAGCTATGAAAGATGATAGAAGTTGATTTTTCAATCAACTTTTCATGAGCAGGCTAGTTGGTATATTTTCACTTGATCAGCACATGCAAGCAATTGGTCACAGCATTAACAGTGTATCCTGATGGCAGGTAGTCCTGCTGCCAGAATACAATAGTGCAGTGAGGAGGATTTCCCCATCCGCCTTGCATGTGTGAATGTGTGAAAAAAAAAAGAAAACTGAGCTTTAGTCTGTGATATATCTTCCCAACCCTTTCTCCATAACTTTATTGTTCCTCTACATCTTTAAACTCTATAAGACAATCATAGGAATAACAATCACTATGTGATTATTCATGAATAAGCACTGATTTTGTGCGAAACGTCGGCTGTTCCCCTGTTCCTGTTGTTTTGATCTGGTGATGTATTTGCTGTTCATTTAATAAAAGACAACCTGTACGGTTTTTGGAGTGCGGCCATCCATCCTTCATCTATCTTTTATGCTTGCCTAGTGCACCGCCAGCCAGGGGCGGACTGACAACTCATGGGGCCCCCGGGCAATAGGAGATTATGGGGCCCCCCAGCAAGCTGCATGCTTGTTATTTAAAAATAAATAAAAAAACAAGATTTTACAACCCCTTCAATTAAAACCAGCAACTGTTGAGACAACACCTTGGTCAGGTCTATGTACAGTGTAATGTACAGAGTATGTGGGTCAGGAGTAACAAACAAAACAACATATAGAGTATAGCAGTCAGGATGAGCACCACGTTCACATCAGAGTCCTCCCTTACATCAAAGTCCCAACATTCTCCCTATACATCACAGGCCGCAGGGTCAGTCCCCCCTTACATCAGAATCTCCCCTTACAGCAGAGCCCCAACAGTGGCACCCTATGGCAGAGCCCCCCCCCCCCCCCCAGTGTGTCACCTTTTATCGGTGTCCCTTTACACATACCTTTGCACCTTAGTGCTTAGTGTGGCAGGCAGCTGGCAGGTAAAGGCTTTAAAAACCCACTTGTTGCCGCCTCCAAACTGCACAAGTGAGTCATGGAGCCAGCTGAATAGTGAACTGCTGTGGTTGGCATTTAGGCATGTGATTAAAGGCCATGCTTGATGGGTGCCATGATGTCATGATACAGAGACAGTATACAGATACAATATACGGACACAGTATGCAGACACAGTATACACACAGACAAACACAGTATACAAACCCAGTATACAGACACAATATACAAACACGGACACAGTATACAGACACAATATACAAACACGGACACAGTATACAGACACAATATACAAACACAGACACACGCAGTATACAGACACAATATACAAACACGGACACACGCAGTATACAGACACAATATACAAACACGGACACACACAGTATACAGACACAATATACAAACACGGACACACACAGTATACAGACACAATATACGGACACAGTATGCAGACACAGTATACACACAGACAAACACACAGTATACAAACCCAGTATACAGACACAATATACAAACACAGACACACGCAGTATACAGACACAATATACAAACACGGACACAGTATACAGACACAATATACAAACACGGACACAGTATACAGACACAATATACAAACACAGACACACGCAGTATACAGACACAATATACAAACACGGACACAGTATACAGACACAATATACAAACACGGACACAGTATACAGACACAATATACAAACACGGACACAGTATACAGACACAACATACAAACACAGACACACGCAGTATACAGACACAATATACAAACACGGACACACACAGTATACAGACACAATATACAAACACGGACACAGTATACAGACACAATATACAAACACGGACACAGTATACAGACACAATATACAAACACAGACACACGCAGTATACAGACACAATATACAAACACAGACACACGCAGTATACAGACACAATATACAAACACGGACACACGCAGTATACAGACACAATATACAAACACAGACACACGCAGTATACAGACACAATATACAAACACAGACACACGCAGTATACAGACACAATATACAAACACAGACACACGCAGTATACAGACACAATATACAAACCCGGACACACACAGTATACAGACACAATATACAAACACGGACACACGCAGTATACAGACACAATATACAAACACGGACACACACAGTATACAGACACAATATACAAACACGGACACACAGTATACAGACATACACAGTATACAGACCCAGTATACAGGCAGAGACACACACAGTATACACACAGACACAGTAAGCATATACATACACACACAGTATACACACTTTTCATCTATAAATCGGCATAATTGAACACACTGCTGCTGCCCCCATCTCCTGGCATGCTGGGACTTGTAGTTCCCCAGCAGTATACAGACACATTCAGTGGTAATTCAGGAGAGGAGGCTTAGCCTGTGTTTTGGTGGGCAGGTAATCTGTAGGGACTGAGATGTAGCAGAGATTGGGGCAGAAGTTCAGAACATGCTTCCTCCAGGAGAAGTGCACTTCTCACACACAGAAAAACGATCTAACAGCCTCAGAGACAGCTCTGCTAGAGTAAACTCAACCCCCCTCACCCTCACCAGAGAAAGCACTGATAAAACGACATTTAACTTATCTTGTTTTAGCCTGAAGTCCATCCCACACTCCATGCTGCGTCCCCACCTCCCTTTCCTCCAGCTGTCGGCAATCTCCTGCTCTGTATTCAAAGAATCCGCGCAGGGGAAGGGGGGCGTGTACACCAGGTTCCCATTGGCTGAGGAGGTAGTGAAGGGGTGGAGCAGCTATTGCCTCCGAAATCTCACTTCAAAATGATGTCGGTGTCATACATTTCAGGTACAGATGTAAAAATACACAGATTTTTACAATCTGTCCCTGATTTTTCTAAGGCTGGCAACCCTGATGGGGCCCCCTAGTGGCATGGGGCCCTCGGTCACTGCCCGAATGACCGAATGGTCAGTCCGCCCCTGCCGCCAGCACCCTTGGAACCCTGTAACAGTGTGTGACCGTATAGTAGACCCACCTGGAGCAGTGACTTTCTTTCTTATGTTAGAGCACTTCCTTAGAGGGCATTTAATTTCCACACTACCTATTTTTTTTATTACACCAATCAATGTTTCCAGGAACCATTGTACCTGTTCACATGGGCTGAATGTTAGAAGGTGGTGCAAAAAAATGGCCAACATTCAGCCCGTGTGTATGTTGGTCTGTTCGGCCAGCATGCTGGAAAACCAGCAGTCGACCGACTCTCAGCCAATGGCAGATCGGAGTGTTCTGGTAGGGGGAGCGTCCCCCTGTCAAAACACAACAGCTCAGCAGGGGATATCACTGAACTAACCTCTCATAGTTAGCACAGCGGCTGAAAGAAAAAACTGTAGTGTATACCTGGCTTCTGTCAATATACAGTACATGCTCTTCTTTGAAAAATAACTACTGGCATACCCCACATTTAAGTACACAATGGTGTTTATTTACTAAAGCTGGAAAGCGCAAAATCAGGCTCACATCTGCACAGGAACCAATGAGCTTCCAGGTTTTATTACAGTAATGTTTTTGAAAACCAAATTGAAAAAAAAAAATCTAAAATTAACAAACAAGCATTTCACCCCTAACAGATTCTCAGATAAAAAACACCTTTATGTAATACTATGGGGTTGATTTACCAAAAGAGTAAAGCATTTTCACTTTCAATATAAATTTGCACTCAGAAAAAGTGTTGTTTTTAAATTTATCTCAGTTCATTCATTTTTCCATTACTACCCAACCATGTGCAAGTATTTTTTTTTTTGTTTACTTGCACATAGTTGCATGATTAACCTCCCTGGCAGTTTTCCCGAGTGTGACTTGGAGTTAAATTTCAGTACCATTAGCGGTAACACCCAAGCCACACTCGAGATTGCATTGCAGGTTCCTGGTGCAGTATACTCACCTTGTCCCCAGGATCCTGCGATGTGCCCCCGCTGTGTCCGCGGGTTGTGTCCTCTGCCAGATGCCTCTGTGTCCCAGGCTCCGTTCCCTGCAAATTCAAAAAGTACACAAAACATAACACATACAGTAAACTGTAATCTTACAGATGACATTATTGTATGAAATTATTTCACCTCCCTTTTGTCCCTAGTGCTTTGTCCAATTCCCTGCATGCAGCTTTATATTATAAATACTGTTCTTTCTGTCTGGAAACTTGAGATTGTCCAAAGCAACCAAGAAGTGTCCCTTTACGTCAAAAGTGGTTTTAGACCAGCTAAAAAACAGCAATAGTAAATTAGAACACTTGCAGAATTGAGCGATAGTGAATCGTGGGGAAATGTATTTTATTATTATTATTATATTATTATTATTTTCCTAGAATTATTTGCAGTTATTTATTATATTATAATTTATGATTTAGTGTTTAAAATGTTATCATATCCGGGATATCTACTACACTCTTGTTTGGCCAGATTAAGGTGTGTTATTACTAAGAATTACAAGCCTACAATATAAAATGGCAAATTTCTATGCAAAATAATTGTACCGCTTTGAGTCGCAAAAATCTGACATAATAATATCACCTAGGTCAGTAAGCTTTGCAAAGTGAATTTGAGCTTAGTGAACAAGATGAAACTGTACTGACTTCAATAACCTAATAAGGGAAATATCCATTAAAAAAAAAAAAAATTCTTGTACATGATTAAGTACGGTATTTTTTGCAAACTGAATTTTTGCTTTGTTTCAAGTTTAACGTCATTCACTAAAATTACAGAAAATTCACTTTGCAAAGTGAAAATTCAGTTTAAAAGTGTACATCTATCTATTTATCTATCTATTACTATCTGCTACTTTTTATAATTAAACCTAAATCATCAACAAAGATCTGATACCTTAAAAATACCCAAAGTATTTATCAAATTTCTTACCAGGAAATGCATGTTTAGTGATTTATGCTTCCGTTTACTAATATCATTCACTTTGATCAGCTGAGGGTGCAGTATTTATAAGCAGTGTTGTAAGTAACGGCGTTTAAATAAACACTGTTACGTAACGATGGGCCTCCTGAGTATAACGAGTAATCTATCAGATTACTCTTTCCCTCTCGGCAACACCATTCCCATTACTTGGGCGGTGTTACCGAGATTACATTGAGTGCGCACAGGGGGGCATTCCGGGGCTCCGGGCAGACTCTGACTGAGGGCGGGGGTCATGTCTGTGAGTGACACCACGTTACTGGGCAGGGCGGGATGGAGCTGGCCTGTGATACAAATCGTTACACTGCTAATGTGACTGGACTGAGATCGGGGTGTAGGGCACTACAAATGCGTGGTAGTAAGATTTGAGTAACCAACTGAGTACACATTCATCTACAAAGCGGTGGGGAACAAGGGAGAGGAACCTACGACAATAATTTATGAATGGGGAACACGATGGACAATAGTCTGTTTGATACAAGAAAGGATTAACGAATCCTACCTGCGACAGAGAGCACGGAACAATCAATGAAAACCATGAACGGGGAACTGCAACACCCTGGAATTCGAATACAGAGACTCATGAACACGCAATGAGCTGGCAGAGTCATCCTGGAGATGTATTACCGCGCACTGAAACTGACAAAGACCGTAGGTGAGTGGTCTGCTTAAGTACCCCCCCGGGCTCCTCCCATAAATTCAGGCCACCATACTGACCTGCCCTTTATATATATATATATATATATATATATATATATATATATATATATATATATATATATATATATATATATATATATATATATATATATATATATATATATATATAGGTATATATAGGTATATATATATAGGTATATATAGGTATAATACAGGTTCCATAAATCCCCCTCTCTCCTCTCCTAAAAATATCCCTGTAGGTTTTATATGAAATACTACCATTCACATTATGATTAAGGCCTTAATGAACAATAAAGCATCATAAAAATAGCACTGCTCTTAAAGCAAAAATCTATTTTAATGCTTTAAAAAAAAGATCTTAAATGTGGGCTGATTTCCAGCAAGAACAACTGCTGATTCAAACTTTTCAACAGCTGTTTCTGTCAATACTCTAAGAAGCAAAATAATTTGTCTCTGCTGCTTTTTAGTTCTAACTGAAGCATAAAACATATCACCCAAGCACATTACTCTTTGTTAAACACAGCAAATTTATATGAATTAAAACCGTAAAACTGTCAGCAATGTAAAGTTGGGAAGCATGACAAATTAAGTAAAGGTGTTAGCAGAGACCTGTTGTACTACGCTGACTGCTGACAGCAAGGAAAGTTGAATATAGATTATGAGTTGGTGAGATGCATTTGAATGCTGTCATTAAGTCTTATTTATGCTTTTTTTTAAAGTTAAAGTGAACCTGACTGGGACTAAAATATATAATGGTGCAGGAAAGCACTGTGTTAATCTTCAAAATTATTATTAGCCAACAGGACAGTCCAGTACCGGTAAACTCAGCTTCTCATGTGCATGTGAGTCCCCTGAGCCTCTTTGCTTCAGACCCCTGTCCCTTTTATAATACACAGAACCAATAGGTCAGACCCATGAAAGCCCACCAAGAAAAGAACCAAAACCAAAAAAGAAAACATATGTAGCAACCACATTTAATTACTGGAATCTATTTAATTTCTGATTTTGGGTTAAAAAAAACACTTACTGCGGCAAGCTGGCCTGGATGTGCGAATCATCATAGGTGTACGTTGGTTCATGCACAAGGTTCTGTGGGCACGCAGGATCATACCTTGCAAAGACAGAAAGGGGATCTGCCAAAGTAAACAAGGCAGATCTCTGTTCTGACAGGGGATGACACAAGATCTTGTCTTCCTGCTATGCAGGAAGATGGATCTGTGTGTTGTCCCAGGCATCTATCCCCCCACACAGTTAGAAACACACTGAGGGAACACAGTTAATCCCTTAATTGCCCATGATGTTAACCCCTTCCCTGCCTGTGTCCTTAGTACAATGTCAGTGTATATTTGTAGCACTGATCACTGTAATAATGTCACTGGTTCCCAAAAAAGTGTCAAAAATGTCAGCTAAGTGTTCGATCTGTCTGCCGCAATGTCACAGTCCCGCTAAAAATCACTGATCACTCCCATTACTAGTAAAAAAAAAATGCCATAAATATATGCCCTATTTTGTAGACGCTATAACTTTTGCACAAACTAATCAATATATGCTTATTGTTTTTTGCTTTGATTTTTAGCAAAAATATGTAGCAGAATACATATTGGCCTAAATTAATGAAGAAATTTGATTTTTTTTCTTTTTAAATGATGTCTGTAAGTATTTTTTTTATTGTTTTTTTTTATTTTGTGTGTGTACTCGAGAGAGAAGCCGGACTGCAGGAGTTGGGAGTAGGCAGGCCTCCCCCAGAGGCAATCTGCCACCTTTCTCCATGCCCCGGGTGGCAATGGTGGGTGTGTGAGGGGGTCCTCCCACACAGCCCTCCCTACCTGCTCCGCTTTGAAGCCCAACGGGGCAGAGGAACTCCCTATAAGGGAGTGAGAGGATCTAGCCCGCTCAACCAGCCCCGTTAGTCCTTCGCCTCTCTTTTTAGAGACCGCGTGGTCAAAGTGCGTGCATGTTAACCCAATTTCGAGTGCGTGTAAGTGTGGTGGTTTTTGTGGGAGGGGGGTGGGCGTACTAAGCACAGGCTTACCTCGCATATCACACCCACCGGGAGCCGGGCTGAGACCACCAAACTCAATTCACATGTAGCTGAGACCGGGATCCGAACCCCTAGCTGCAGAGGTGAATGGCTTGTCAGCGCAGTGCCAATCGCGTTGAGCCACCGCAGCTCCCCATGTCCGTAAGTAGTTAAAGTAGAATTCCATGCATGTTCACTATGACTTTAAATAGTTATTTTGGCACTGTACTATACTGCAATTGCATCGGCTACAAAAAATATGCGGCACTGTATTCCACAGAAGTACAGGTTACTTCCCATCCGCTGCTGGAACTAAATTGAGTCAGCCTGTATGTTTCTTATTCATTGTAATACAATTAGCTACATACAGTATGCAGCGCTGTTTTCCATAGCAATACAGTATGTGCAACTTCCAGTCAGCCATTTCAGGGGAAGCCATGTATTTTCATCAATGAATTCAAGGTTTCCTCTGATTAACCAGGGTGGAGAGCTAGACAAGTAACATCATGATTTCCAACTCAGACAGTCATATGAAGCTTTGCAATAATTGATAAAAATTCACATCTTTCCCTGAATGGCTGAGAAGCATTCAGGCTGACTCTATATAATTCTGGCAACAGGGAAGTTTCTCTTACTTCTGTAGAACACAGTACCACATACTGTATGTATCCGATGCTATTACAATATGATATAGTGCACACAGCAGCCACATAAGATAATAGTGTGTAAACAGGGTATTAGTAAACATGCAATTATACTATAAAGCAAACCTGTCATAAATATCAAGGTTGGCATTGCTGAAAAGAACATTTCCAATATATATATATAGTTCCCATGAGGGTTACAGAAAGAAAAATGACCAGGAATCTAAATGGTTAAAGGCTAAGTTCACCTTTTACAGCATGTTACACATTACACCCATATTTAGGGTGTAACGTGTACAATTTTCTAGCACCTTTCGCTATATCCTCAACACCCCTCTCTGAGAGTGGGTGGTAGTTCCTGTCTCCTGTGTCTGCTGTCACATTTTAAAATTAGTGCGGCTATTTGCAGCCATGTTACTCAATTACAGCAATCTTTGCATTAATGAACAACAAGTCCCATCTACCACCACAAAAGGCGGCTTGTAATTCTCAATGAACTGCAAGAGTGCTCATGAGTGCTCACGTAGTTGACCTTTCATCCAGCTTTCTAACCGAAAGACTGTACAGAGATAGAGGCAAGAAAGCTGGAATACGTGTCTGCAGGACCATGACATTGCACCCGTGATCCACTGATCCCAGTGCAATGCTTTGCAGGCTCTTGGAGGGAAAACTAATCCATGCGCATTTTTTTTCTGAATTTACTATTTTTCCCCAAAGTTTAACTCGGTCTTTAGGTGCAAACCTTTTTGCTTCAGTGGATCTTTGCTTGTATGAACCAAATGTGTGTAGATCTTGTCTTGATTTATTAGCAATGTATGCATTTATAGATGGTTAAGATTACATCAAATGAGCTCTTGGGTGTTTTTACTCCAAAAGTGAAACAAAAAACATTTTAGAAATTTGGTAGCTCTCCCTCCAAGTTTATATGATGTTCATGTTATGATTGCCTTGGGCACAGGGCTGTCTTAATGAGAGGGCACACCTGGGCACTTCCCAGGGGCCCCAGCTGCATGGGGGGGCCCTGCCCTTTCCCCAAAGCAGCTTGTCCTTGAGCCCGGTCTGCCCCTCTACATCTCAGATGTCCCCCTAGCACTCTGACCCCTATTCACCCTAGATATCCCCTACCTCCTACCTACTTGATTTATTTTTACCTGCACTGTCTCCATTGTAGGGGCCCCAGAGAATTACTTTGCCCAGGGGCCCATGATGCTATTAAGACGGCCCTGCTTGGGCCTAGTTGACAGAGCAGGAAAAACGAGGTGGCAAATCTGACATATTTGAGTTTTCTCTGCATGTGTTTTATGTGCAAAGATCCATCTTTTGAGGTTGAGAACTTTCAATGATATCTTGAAAAATATTTATTGATCTTGTACATTCAGAAGAAACAGTATATTGTTTGTTAGTCTTATCATGCTTCATTCTTTCATAGCATCAAATGATTCCAAAGTACCCTAGACATGTGACATGTTTTCTAAAACATCTGAAGAAACGATATAAAGATAGGTAAATACTCCTCTTTGAACTGATTAAGGTGAAAGTTCCAAGCCACTGGCAACAAAAAAGTCCCAATGTGTCTCTATAGACAATCAAATCTTCTGTGCACAGTGATTGATCATTTTACTAACATAGCATTTCAACTTTGCCTTGAAGGTCCAACTCACGTTGTGACCAAAGGAGTATAGATCTACACTGAACAAAAGAAAAAATATCTGTATGTATTCTGCAACATTTTAGCTAAAAATCTGAAAGCAATTTCTCAAATGGTTATAATCCCTAACAGAAACAACACATTTGTAGAGATGAGAACTAGTCTTTATTTCTATTTACTGTTTACAGTAGATAAAAAAGAGCCTGCTTTAAAATGACATTATCTGACATATAGCAATTCTATCATTTTTTTTTTTAAGAATAATTTTCATAGATCTACTTACTCATTTGCACCTGAAACTGATTTTTTTTTTAGAGTTTCTTTACCATTACATGAAATATTATCTTAAAGCATATGTTCACCTTTCATAACATGTTGCGAACGGACCGACCCCGCATTTCCCCATTTCAGCTAGGGGTCTTCTTCCTCCCTGATAACTGTCACAAAAAAAAACATGGCCAAGCAGGGCTCCGCCCACCCGGCCGCATCACTGATTGACAAGGCTCTGGGCATGGAAGACTATAAGGTTCAGCAGCCTTTGTGGCTGTCAGCTTGTAGTTTTCAATGAACTACCGCCATGGTCCTCCATTCATGCTTCCTGTCAGATTGTATTTGCTTACCTGTATTGGATGTATGGGCAATCAGATACACTGACAGATCTGCTGGAGATCTGTATGGCAACTGCGATCTGCTGATCGCTAATGCAATGCTTTACAGGCTCCAAAAAAGTGCAAAAAGTGAACTTATTTAAAACAACGTGTATTTTTAAAGTTTTTTTCGAGCTAAAATGTTATTTTTGTTTTAGATGGAAGGACCTTCTTTGAATCTTATATCCTAAAGACACCAGAGGACACGAAAAGAAAAAAATATCCAAAGTGAATTGAATTCCTGTCTTTGAGTTGTCCCCACTGGAGTATTTTCTCTTGTTGCTTTAACGACCAGTCACAATTTTGGGATTTCCTTCATTAACAGGGGGGGGGGGGGGGGAGACATATATGAGTAAATGCTTCCTCCTAGCTGTATTAGAATTATAATATATCTCACAGTAGGCAAAGTCACTTTCCTAGGGATCAAGAACAGTTTTTTGTTAATAAAATATATATATTTGTTATGTTATTGCTGTAAATTATATAAACAAGACCAAGACCAAGGATAAATCCAAGGAAAGATCCAAGCTTTACTCACCAGCCAGCCTGCTGACAACTGAACCAACCTACCTAACAGTATGCGTTAAAATAGAGGTTTAGTCTGCACACATTTGCAAATACATGAGTAAGCCACAGAGCCTTGTCACGGCACCCTGGTATCTGTGGTCCTATCACTAGCTTATGAGTGACTCCACAATGGAAGCACATGCATTCTGATGGATAGGTGGAGGTCAGGTGGACTGAAGGGAACCCACCCCTTCTTAAAGGTACAGGGGCACACTGAACACCCAGCAAATCGCACAATGGCTGCAAGGTGTCAGTGCGTTGCCTGACCAATATAACAGTAATATTATGTAGCACCCTCTACCATAGGTAGGTGCTAGAGTGTAGATTTTTGTGAGGTAAGCTGCCAGCACAGGTAAATTTAGGCAGGCAAAACAAGAACAAACTCCTGTGCACGGGTGAAATGTCCAAAGTTATTCGATATTCCACATGGAACACACCAACAGTGTCAAAGACCGGTAGCACAGGCCTTGCTGCCTTTCGTGGACAGGGAATATCCTAGTAGAAAACGACAAAAGCAAAGAAAGAAAGGCGCACCAGCCTAGTGTGTTACTGTTGACGGGTTTAATCAAATAAAATGATAGTAGAAACTACTTACAAGAGAACTGAAATGGAAGGCTTAACAGCAACGTTATAATGGATACCCCTCAAACTCCAAAATAGGGGGGATGTAGAGGAACTTCATCAGAGCTGAGCTTGGGGTCCAAGGGACAAGGACTTCTTCCCCACAACCCTTGCCCGGTAACAAAGGGGACCCCCAGATCCTGCCCCCTATGTGAATTGGTACTGGGGTACATTGTTCATGGTGTAAATGGTGTAAATGGTGTAAAACACAGGAGACAGCCTGGGACAAGTCCTTTATTAAGAAAAAAAACATGGTATGTAAATCCATTCTCGAGTTCCGGAACATAGAAAAAAAACGCTGCACTCCATGGGCAGCTCCCGCTGAGTGATGCGTCTACCACTGTGATAGCTGTTATATAGCTGTGGGCGGGGCCACCCAATGATGCCTATGCGACCCCACCCCTGATGCCAGGGGGTCACCCATATACTCACCGGGTGGCCCCATGGCTTTTCCTGTGGCGTCAGAGGGTCGGGGGTCACCCAAAACACGTGGAGGCGGAACTGTTCCTTTTTTTTTTTCCTTTTTTTTACTCAATAACGTCCCATCGTCCCAAGAATGGATTACATCGATGGCACATTTTTTTATTTTTTTTTTAATAAAGAACTTGTCCCAAGTCATCTCCTGTGGGGTTTTTTACATTTTTTTACACATTTTTTTGTGAAATGGTAGGGGTACACCTGCCCTGATGAAGTCATGTGCCATGACATAATGCATAGGTAGTGGCAGGAATCAGACGTACACTGGAAGTAATATGAGAAAACACTGAGAACGCTGTTTTATCTGTTTTTGCTTGTTTTGAATTATAATTTTTAAATGTAAGAGTCCGCTTATTAGCACCTTAATAAATTATCCCTGAGTTTCTTAAACATTCTGCACCATTGGAGGCATTCTTTCTCTCTTTCCCCTACCTTGAATTTTAATAATACTGGAGGTCTCTGCCTGGGACTGCCCTGGGACAGAGGAGGAGGAGGAGGAGGATTTAAATTGCTTCTAATCACCTGCTTGTTGCCAGAAGCACAGCCAGGGAAGTCCATGCAAGGAAAGTAGCTGGAGGCTGGTGTGGATGCAGATGTTTTTTCCCTACATGTGGGTCTAGCAAAGGAGAAATGGAAACATTGCCACAGAATTGAGGAAATACATACCTTGGATGTTGATTACAGGCTATATACATACCATCATCTGGTGAGAATTTAGCACATAAGTGGTGGTGGAACTACACAGAGGGTGATTAAGTCACGGAATTTCAGACAAGAATATTGGCACCGCATATATATATATATTTTTTAGAAAAGCTATTTTGGGATTTTTTTTGGAATTTTGATACTTTGAACATTGGACTATTTCTTTGTGCATGGTTTTTGGTTTAATTACCCGTAATTGCACAACGCGGGGCACGTTTTGAGCACGTTGGTGTTATTGTATATCTAAATGATTTATATTTAATGATTGATGTTTATGAAAGATTGAAAGTGTTATACGTATATAGGGGTTAAAACTTAAACTTACACTGAATCAGCGCAGTAGTATATGTACAACATATACAAATACATATCACCAATATTATTACACCTCCTGGAGGTGTGCACAGGAACTGCAGCAGATATAACAATTTGGCAAATATCACAATTTTTGCGCCGGTGACACCACATACACATATGGACTTACATCGCCATATTCTTGACTGTTTCATGTTTTAGATGCATTTTCTGAACTTTTATTATTTTTGAAGTATGTTATATAGCTATTGACTTTTTTGGTCTACTTTTTATTTATATATTTTGCACCTCTTTATTATATTCAAGGGACCTGGATTCTTAAAGCACTTACGCCGACGTATCTACTGATACGCCGCGTAAGTGCACGGATGTGCCGTCGTATCTATGCGCCTGATTCTGCAAGTAAAATACGCCTGAATTTTGGCTTCATACAATGACGTAAGTTTCCTATGCCGTCGTATCTTGGGAGCATATTTACGCTGGCCGCAAGGGGCGCTTCCATTGATTTACGCGTCAAATATGTAAATGAGCGAGATACGCCGATTCACGAACGTACTTACGCCCGTCGCAGTAATCTACGCCGTTTACGTAAGGCGTACGTCCGACGTAAAGTTAAGCCTCATAAAGCAGGTGTAAGTCATGTTAGGGTATGGACCAGGGAACAGCCGTCGTATTTTACGTTGTTTACGTAAGTCGTACGTGAATGGGGCTGGGCGTAGGTTACGTTCACGTCGTAGGCATTGAGCCGTCGTATCTTAGGGAGTATATTCGATGTGATTCTGAGCATGTGCGCGAATGTGCCGTTCGTTCGGCCCTTCATTTGCATTGGGTCACGCTTCATTTAAATGGATCACGCCCACTTCCTTCCTACTTTGCCGACCAATTTACACTACTTTACATACTTTTTCCACTTGCACTGTGAATGTTTACATGGTTTGTTCAATAAAAACATGGTAACATTTAATTATTTGTGTGTTATTAGTTTAAGCAGACTGTGATTGTCTATTGTTGTGACTTAGATGAAGATCAGATCACATTTTATGACCAATTTGTGCAGAAATTCATATCATTCCAAAAGGTTTCACATACTTTTTATTGCAACTGTACCTGTTCCAAATTCCAGATTCAACTTAAGAACAAACCTACAGTGCCTGTTTTGTTTGGACCGCCTGTATACTGCTGTTCAGTGTATATATGGCTTGGGGGCCCCACACCTTTTCTTTTTTTTTATTTGGTTTGGGTGTTCCCCTTAATATCAATACAAGACCCAAAGGGCCTGGTAATGGGCTGGGGGGGGTACCCATGCCATTTTTCTCAATAATTTTCATACATATTGCCGGGACCCGACATTACATCGGCCGCAAGCCGCAAACAACCGCAAGCAGTTTTAAATGACCTATATTCCTTTAGAAATGTCATTTTGTGCAGGGACTGTTCTAAACATGGGAACTTTACAGGCATACTATAGACACCCCCCAGGTATGACATTTAAAGGAATATTTAAATTTTATTTTTTCACTTTAAGCATTATTAAAAACACTGCATTGATACATGTCCCCTGGAGCAGGACCCGGGTCCCCAAACACTTTTTAGGACAATAACTTGCATATTAGCCTTTAAAATTCGCACTTTGATGTTCAAGTCCCATAGACTTTAACAGTGTTCAAAAGTTTGCGCAAACTTTCGGTCCGTTCGCATGTTCTGCCGTGGACCAAAACAGGGGGTGTTCAGCTCATCCCTAATGCCAACTCTTAAAGAAGGACAAAATATTTAATGTTTTGAGCTCCCCCTCTTTGAAGTGCCTTATTACTACTGTGTAGGGATGAGCTTCGTATTCGAGTCGAACTCATGTTCGAGTTGAACATTGTATGTTCGATCGTTCGTCGAATTACGAAAGTTTTGGGCCATTCGCGCCAAATTCGAGTGGCGTGTCATGGCCCATAATTCACTGCGGCATCGCATTGCATTGCTGGCTGATGAATGGTCAAGCATGTACTATGACCCGCATGCTTGGCCAATCACAGCTAGCAAAAAACATAGAGCCATAATTGGCCAAAGCCAGGGTGGTTAAGAGAGAGAAGTCAGAGAGAGAGAGAGAGAGAGAGAGTGTCATTTTTTGTAGGTAGATAGAGCAGGCAGGCTAGTCAGTTAAAGTTACAGTGTGTAGAGGATATATATGCATCCCAGGTGTTGTATATATATTTATACACTGTATAGTTTAGCTAGATCCGCTCTTCCTAATTTACTGACAGGCAGGCAGGTGATTGTGCTAGCTGCAGTATTCTCACGTGGTGTAATGCCTGTGTCCTCTGCAGTGTGCACCTAAAGCTACATGATGTGTGTACTGCCAGTGTCCTCTGCAGTGTGCACCTAAAGCTATGTGGTGTGTACTGCCTGTGTCCTCTGCAGTGTGCACCTAAAGCTATGTGGTGTGTGTACTGCCCGTGTCCTCTGCAGTGTGCACCTAAATCTACGTGGTGTGTGTACTGCCTGTGTCCTCTGCAGTGTGCACCTAAAGCTATGTAGTGTGTACTACCTGTGTCCTCTGCAGTGTGCACCTAAAGCTATGTGGTGTGTGTACTGCATGTGTCATCTGCAGTGTGCAACTAAAACTATGTGGTGTGTGTGTACTGCCATTGTCCTCTGCAGTGTGCACCTAAAGCTATGTGGTGTGTGTACTGCCATTGTCCTCTGCAGTGTGCCCCTAAAGCTACGTGGTGTGTGTACTGTCTGTGTCTGTGCTATTTTTCTCAACGATTTTCATCCATATTGCAGGGACCAGACATTACATTAAAGCCTCAAGCAGTTTTAAATTACTTTTTTCTTATAGTAATCTCATTTTGTGCAGGGACAGTTCTAAACACATGCCACTTCACAGGCATACTATAGACACACAGCAGGTATGATATTTAAAGGAATTTTTCATATTTTTTTTCACTTTAAGCATCATTAAAATCACTGCTCCAGAAAAAATGACCGTTTTTAAAACTTTTTTTCCATTGATACATGTTTCCTGGGGCAAGACCCGGGTTCTCAAACCCGTTTTATGACAATAACTTGCATATTAGGCTTTAAAATTAGCACTTTTGAATTCACACGTTCGAGTTCCATAGATGTCAATGGGGTTCTAAATGTTCACACGAACGGTCGGTCCGTTCGAAGGCTCTGGTGCAAACCGAATGGGGGGGTGTTCGGCTCATCCCTACTACTGTGGAGTATCTGCATTTTGATGGAATTTTAAAGATTTTGGGCCAGTTCCACAAAGCATTTACGCTGGCGTATCTATTGATACACCGTGTAACTGCTAGGTTGCTCCGGCGTATCTTTGTTTTGTATCCACAAAACAAGATACGCCTGAAGCTGGGCTAGATCCGACTGGCGTACGTCGTAGTACGCCGTCGGATCTAAGGTGCATATTTACGCTGGCCGCTAGGTGGCGCTTCCGTCGATTTCCGCATCGAGTATGCAAATTAGCTAGATACGCGAATCCACAAACGTACGTCCGGCCAGCGCATTTTTTTACGTTGTTTCCGTAAGGCTTTTTTCGGGGTAACGTTACCCCTGCTATATGAGGCGTAGCCAATGTTAAGTATGGACGTCGGGCCAGCATCAAATTTTCCGTTGTGTACATCGTTTGGGTAAAACGTTCGTGAATAGGGCTTTGCGTAGAATTACGTTCACGTCGAAAGCATTGGCTTGTTGCGGGTTAGTATGGAGTATGCGCACTGGGATACCCCGACGGACGGCGCATGCGCTGTTCAGAAAAAACGTCATTTACGTCGGGTCAAGAAGTATTAACATAAAACACGCCCCCATCTCATCCATTTGAATTGCGCGCCCTTACGCCGACACAGTTACACTACGCCGCCGTAACTCACAGCGCAAATTCTTTCAGGATACGAAAAATACGCTGAAAGTTACGGCGGCGTAGTGTATCTGAGATACGCTACGCCGGACGGAACAATGCGCGGAGGTACGTGGATCTGGCCCTTTGTGTGTACATGTTATTTAGAGATCATCACTCTCTGCAAATAGTTTCATAAATTTTCTCATCACAGTGATGTGTGTACTCTCATTCTTATCTCCTCAATGATGGCACGTTATGATTTAGAAAACTGTATACATATTGTTTGCTATGTAGGAAACATATCCATTGCTTAAAAGCAACTGATTGTAGGATTCTAGTGATACAACAGATATGCTTAACTCAGCTAAATTACCTCTCTTGGGAACGATGCAAAGTTTCAACAATTTTAATCATTTTGCAGCCAGAGGGGACTGCAACACAATGAGAGAAGATGCCAGCCTATCCTTTGTGGCAGCCAGGGGGTTAAGATGAAAGAAGATAGACAATATTGCGTTCATCTAGGAAAGCAAATATGTCATATACTATTTGAGATGTACAGCAGCTGGAAACATACTTTATAATATATATATATATATATTTTGTTACTGTATATAGATTTCTGTATTTGCTCTTTTAAAGTGGTTGTCATTTAAAAACTACATTTTGAAAATACAATATATAATGCTAAAAGCAATCATTTGCACAATCGTGTTTTCACCTTTACCTCCAATCATTTTTCTTTGTTTTCTACTCTATGTTTTGGAGGTTATGACTGATCAAACATACTTGCATAACTTGTTGGCTCTAATTTTATTTAATTGTATTATTATTCACCATGTCCTATACATTTTTTATACATACTGTTCATGTTACCTCTTTGTTACAAACAGTGCCTCATGTCTCTAATGAAAGAAGTGTCTCAATCCCTTTTACTAAATTCAGTGTTCCAAGACTCTACAACTCACAATGGGGTTGATTTACTTAAAGTGTTACTAAACCTACAACAGTCAAAACAGTCTGTATATGCAGTAACGCATGATAGTTATACTCACTGTGGAACCTAAGGGGTTAATCATTTGCATTGTGTGTAAAGACTGTGTGATAGTGTCTTCTTCTCCTCTTCTTTAACTGACTCCAACCCATTAGGAGTCAGGCTAGACATGCTCAGTTTGGTGTGTATTGCTAAAGGTTTTTCTTTTTCTTGGGGAAGTGCATGTGATAAGCACAGGGCTGTCAAGACAGGATGAGGTGAGAATGAAAACTCCTCCTACAAGCTTTAAGCATACAGTGATACAAGTTACAGGCACGCTCTAACTGCTGATGAGAAAATGTATTTAGCGGTTTTTATTTACTAAAACAAATGAACTTCCATGTTTTGTGTACTGTGGGAGACCATATTTAGTGAAAGCAGGGTTCTGGGTTTAGCAACGCTTTAACCACTTGAGATCCGCGCTATGGTCGAAAGACGTCCACAGCGCGGCTCTCAAGTGCCGGGTGGACGTCCCTGGACGTCCTGTTGTTGTTGTTCCCTGTGCGCGCCACTGGGGGCGCGCAGCGGGGAAACAACGTGCCTGGCGCATCGTTCGGGAGCCGATGCGAGTGCCTGGCGGCCGCGATGTCCGCCAGACACACGCGATTGTTGGTTACACAGCAGAGAGGTGGAGCTCTGTGTGTAAACACAGAGCTCCACGTGCTGTCAGGGAGAGAGGAGACCGATCTGTGTCCCTTTACATAGGGACACAGCATCGGTCCCCTCCCCTAGTCAGTCCTCTCCACCCACACAGTAAGAACACAATGAGGGAATACATTTAACCCCTTCCTCACCCCCTAGTGTTAACCCCTTCCCTGCCAGTCACATTTATACAGTAATTAGTGCATTTTTATAGCACTGATCGCTGTATAAATGTGAATGGTCCCAAAATTGTGTCAAAAGTGTCCGATACGTCCGCCGCAATATCGCAGCCCTGACAAAAAAATCGCAAATTGCCGCCATTACAAGTAAAAAAAAAAATCATAAATCTAACCCCCATTTTGTAGGCGCTATAACTTTTGCGCAAACCAGTCGCTTATTGCGATTTTTTTTTTTTTACAAAAATACATTGAAAAATACGTATCGGCCTTAACTGAGAAAAAAATATTTTTTTTAAAAAAAAAATGGGATATTTAGTATAGCAACAAGTAAAAAATATATATATATTTTTTTAAATTGTCGCTATTTTTTTGTTTATAGCGCAAAAAATGAAAACCGCAGAGGTGATCAAATACCACCAAAATAAAGCTCTATTTGTGGGGAAAAAAGGACGTCAATTTTGTTTGGGAGCCACGTCGCACGACCACGCAAATTTCAGTTAAAGCGACGCAGTGCTGGAAGCTGAAATTTCGCCTGGGCACGAAGGGGGTTTATGTGCCCAGTAAGCAAGTGGTTTCACTTTGCAAGAGAAGTTTCACTTTGCAAGGGAATTTCCCCTAGAGCTTAGTAAATGCGGTGAAGTTTTACTTTGCAAACAATAGCCAATCATGTGAAAGGAAAATTAAGAAATAGCATAAAAAAGTGAAGATTCATATCAATCATCCAATCATGTAAATATTAAACACTTGTTTATTTCATTTGCGTGTTTGGATGATTGAAGTGAACTTTCACACTTTAGGGTTGATTTACTAAACGCAAGTAGGTTGTTAACTGGACATGTGCACAATGGCGACCCTAGGGGGGGCCAGAGGGGGCCCTGACCCCCCAAACATTATGCTGTGCCCCACCATGTGTATTTTGCTTGGGCCGCCGCTGGAGTAACACAGTCTGTCCTGAGAGGGTGAGTGTCCCCAGTCAGCTCCTGCGGGGGATTCCTCCCCCCTCCCTCTGCTCATTGACACTGCATAATGAGAGCGCTCACACAACCACAGCCGCCCGATCTGCTCCTTCCCCTGCATCCTCATTGGCACGGAGAAGAGCGAGTTGCAGGAAGGACTCCACGAGCACTGTGGGGGGGAGCCTTCATCTCAGTTACTGAAAAAACAGACGGATTTCTCCCGTCCTTAGGACAGGAGAACCAGCCTGTAAATTCCGAGAGTGGTGACTGCAAGCTGAGCCAAGTGTCAGTCTATGACACTCTTTCACAGCCCAGCGAGTCCAGCCACCCCCCCACTTTCCTTACATATAAGCAGGGAGGAATACAGCTCCTCCTCCTCCCTCCAGTCCCACCCACACTAACCTGGTGTGCTGTATCTGAAGAGAGGGGATGTGTGGGTGGGAAATATGAACATCAGCAGCATTCCTGGCTGTGTGTGAATGATGCCTGAGATTCTAGGACCGTGGGTAAGTGTGTGCACTGCAGACTGCAGTACACTGTAATCACTGAACTGCATTATGTCCATCCCTTCTCTCCCCCATCTGTCTCCCTCCACCTCTCCTGTTCTTTCAAGACATTTACAATTACTTTCACTTTCAGTTAGGCAGATAATATGTGGTGCACATTTCTTCCCTGCATCCACAGATTACAGGAAAGAAACTTGCATGATTCCCCCATCAACACAGACAGTGCTGACGGGAATATCCCTCCTGCCCAGCAATTGTATTCTCCTGACAAACAGTGATTATCACTAGTGGCTATAGCAACCACTAGTGATAATAATAAGAGAATCTGCTCATTAATGGTTTAAATCTCAGCCAGTTCCTGCTAAACCAGCTGCGATTTAAACTGTCTATGGCTAGTCTTAGCTCTTAGGCAGCCCATACATTGATCACCCTTTTTCATTCAACTATTAGGTTGAATAGAAAAAAAAGAAATGATCCAATTCCCCCATCTACACATTATAGGTGGATGGGGGAATGCTCCCAGTGTGGACCAGTTCTGGAACAACCATGGTTTCTGTCCTGTCCCGGCTATTCACAGAGCTGGTCTCTGTCTCCATGGCAGCAGCGGCAGCACATTGGAACCCAGTGCTGGTTACTTTATGGGGCTGATGTACAGGAGGGCCAGCATAATTTGTTGTTAGAGATGAGCTGGGCATGTTCAAAATTCCACATGCCAGAGTCTGCCACGAAGCCCAGATTGCACAGCGTTAATCATAGGCAGTTAGACATTTCCCGGTCCGCAGCTGCACAGATCAGGAAATGTCTCACTGGCTGTGATTAGCACTGTGGAGTGTCAGGTTCCTGGCGGGATCGGGAATGTGGGATTTTAAACACACCAGAGCCCATCTCTTTTGGTTGTAGACAGTTGAGCTCCATGTAGGTTGCTTAGCAGCAGTGGAGCCTTCTCTGACATGCTGATCATGATGCACTCCAGGTGATGCTCCTAGTCAAATCCTAGTGTTAAATATCAGTGATTTTATTGATCAAAGCCCACACTTTACAGGCATAGAGCCCATATGGCTGCTGAACATACAGTTGATTATATATATGTGGTTGTACTCTTGATGCTAATAAATACTGTGTTTATTAGATCTGACTGGGAGCATCACCTGGATCACATCCCGATCAGCATGTCAACAGAGAAGGTTATACAGCATTACTGCTGCTAGGTGACCAGCTGGGGGCTCGGCTCTCTATAACCAATAGTGCCAGCCTTCCCCTGCATGCACCAGCACTAGGTCTTAATAGACTTCCGCCACTGCCAAGGAGACAGATGCCAGACCAGTGCTGTCAATAGCAGGGACAGGACAGCTGGGGAACCCCACAGTGGCAGAACACCAGGGCTCGTGGCAAGACAACCTTTGCAACCCTGATAGTTCTCCCACTGTTTTGGACCCTTATATTTTCTTGGTGTGCTGGTGACATATCTCTTGTTTTCTGCCACCCTGGGGGGCCCCAGTATAGTAGGAAGGGAGCTCACTGCAGAACATGTGAAAGGGCCCATTGTGGGATTGTAGTAAAGGGCCCCAGGAGATATAATATATATATATATATATAACAGCCCTCAAAAAATCCACTCGCCTGCTCGCATTTTGCGAGTAGATTTTGAGAGGGGGCGAGTGTGGGCTGCCTGGGAGCGGGGGGGGAGCACCGCCATCGGCCCGGGTTGTATTGCATTTGTCCCAGCGATCGTAGGGGATGAGAGGGGAGAGCCGCCGCTGCTGCCTGGGTGATTAGAGCGCTGGGGAACATGACAGCTTTCTTTACAATAGCTGTGTGTTTCCCCGCCATGTGGCGCCATATACATCCCCTCCCCCTTGTCTGGGGAACTTTGATAGACAGATCACCGTCCCAGGATTGGACAGTGATCTGTCTATCAAAGTCAGGCAGCGGCGGCGGCTCTCCCCTCTCATCCCCTACGATTGCTGGAACACAGGCTGAAACTGGGGGGGACACAGGCTGAAACTGGGGGGGACACACAGGCTAAAACTGGGGGGGA
This sequence comes from Rana temporaria, assembly GCF_905171775.1. NCBI lineage: Eukaryota > Metazoa > Chordata > Amphibia > Anura > Ranidae > Rana > Rana temporaria. Next base: position 230,128,995 of record NC_053493.1, read on the forward strand.
CGACACAGGCTGAAACTGGGGGGGACACAGGCTGAAACTGGGGGGGGGGCAGGCTGAAACTGGGGGGGAACACAGGCTGAAACTGGGGGGGGGACACAGGCTGAAACTGGGGGGGAACACAGGCTGAAACTGGGGGGGGGGACACAGGCTGAAACTGGGGGGGGACACAGGCTGAAACTGGGGGGGAACACAGGCTGAAACTGGGGGGGACACAGGTTGAAACTGGGGGGAACACAGGCTGAAACTGGGGGGGACACAGGCTGAAACTGGGGACACATGCTGAACTGGGGACACAGGCTGCACTGAGGACTGGGACACAGGCTGCACTGGCGGGCACAGGCTGCATTGGCAGAAACGGGCTGCATTTACGGACACAGACTGCACTGGCGGACACAGGCTGCACTGGCGGACACAGGCTGCACTGGCGGACACAGGCTGCACTGGCGGACACAGGCAGGCTGCATTTTTGGGTATGGATAAAGTTGTTGTTAATATTTTTATAACTTAATTCTCCATAGAACATTTAAGTGTAATTTCATGAGATAATATATGAGGGAGCGGGATTAGGGGCAGGGCAGGGTAGGGATTGGGCAGGGCAACTGGTTGCGTGTAACCCTTGAGGCCTGGCTAGTAGCTCAGGACTTGAAATTTTGAGCCCTGTATATATATATTATTGCATTTTATAGTTGGGCCCCCTACTTTTTTCCCTGTCCCCCCATGTGCCCCCCCCCCCTAAATACGAAAGCTGGAGATGCCACTGCATGTGCACACTGAAAAAATTTGTTTCATTAAAAAATGCATTAGTCCGAAAATCTAAATTTATTAAGGTCGAAGCTGTCATTGAAGGCTTATGGTGTCCGTTGAATGTTCTAAGAAGATTTGACAAAGCAGCTAAACTGTACGATGCCACAATCGTACATTTCCGGTGGAATGCTCTGCCCACAAGCTATAGTAGAATTCTAATGTTGTATGACTAGTAATAATTATGTTTATTAATTATTATTACTAGTCAACCAACATTAGAATTCTTCTATAGCCTATGGGTGGAGCATTTGACATACATGTTCGTTTGTGTCAATCGTATGTTTTTAGCTGCTTTGTCGAATCTTCATGTCTCTATAATGTTGAATCTTTTCTCTCTATGTCGAATAATCTTGGATTAATAGAGTTAGGTTAGGTACATTTGACCGCAGGTTCGATAGACACAGATCGCTATTGTCACCATCATATCGAATCTTCTATATCGAACTGTTGTCTCAACAAAATGAAAATAAAGCGTGTCGGAGCTTTCAGATTTCTGATTCTGCATGATCGTTATCGTTTGTTAAAACAAACACAAAAATCACAGAAATTTGGATGAAAATGCATTCAGACGAAAACTAATGCACATGTCTATTGTTAACTGGTCCAATGCTTCCATTACTCACAGTTAGGGATGAGCCGAACACCCCCCAGTTCGGTTTGCATCAGAACATGCGAACAGGCAATAAATTTGTTCGAACATTCGAACACCGTTAAAGTCTATGGGACTCGAACATGAAAAATCTAAAGTGCTAGTTTGAAAGGCTTATGTGCAAGTGTTTGGGGACCCGGGTCCTGCTCCAGGGGACACGTATCAATGCAATTATTTTTTTTAAACTGACGTTTTTTTAGGAGCAATGATTTTATTAATGCTTAAAGTTAAACAATAAAAGTGAAATATTCCTTTAAATTTCATACCTATGGGGTGTGTATAGTATGCCTGTAAAGTAGCGCTTGTTTCCCGTGCTTAGAACTGTCCCTGCACAAACTGTTATTTCTGGAGGAAAAAAAGTCATTTAAAAGATACTCGCAGCTATACTGAATTGTCGGCACCCAACAATACAGAGAAAAGGGACCCCCAAAGCATCCTCCCCATGTTGAGGGCATGTGGCCTGGTACGGTTCAGGAGGGGGGGTACTCTCTCATCCCCCCTCTTTTCCTGCGGCATGCCATGTTGCATGCTTTTATAAAGGGTCTGGTATGGATATTTGGGGGAACCCACATAATTTTTTTTAAATTTGACGCATAGTTCCCCTTAATATCCATACCAGACCTGAAGGGCCTGGTAATTGAATTTGGGGGGACCCCCACGCATTTTTTTTATCAATGACTATCAATGACTTTCCTCTGTATTGCCAGGAGCCGACAATTCATTATAGCCGCGAGTACTTTAAAATTACTTTTTTTCCTTCAGAAATGACAGTTTGTGCAGGGACAGTTCGTAGCACGGGAAACAATCGCTACTTTACAGGCATACTATACACACCCCCTAGGTACACTTTTATTGTTTCATTTTAAGCATTATTAAAATCACTGCTCCCAAAAAAAAAAACGTCAGTTTTAAAAAACAAAATTGCATTGATACATGTCCCCTGGGGCAGGACCCAGGTCCCCAAACACTTTTTATGACAATAACTTGCATATAAGCCTTTAAAATTATCACTTTAGATTGCTCCCATAGACTTTTCTCCGAACGGGCGAACAGGCAATGTTCAAGTCGAACATGAGTTTGACTCAAACTCAAAGCTCATCCCTACTCACAGTGCCTTATGATATATATAGTGCAGTACAAATTTCCACAGAATTGCTCCTTAATACAATCATTAGGTATGGGTAATCTGTTTGAGTCGAACATAATTTCGACTTGAACATTGTCTGTTCACCCCTGCAGCAAATTCGAAAAGCCGCAGAACACCCTTTAAAAGTCTATGGGAGAAATCAAAAGTGCTAATTTTAAAGGTTAATATGCAAGTTATTCTCATAAAAAGTGTTTGGGGACCTGGGTCCTGCTCCAGGGGACATATGTCAATGCAAAAAAACTGTTTTAAAAATGTCAGTTATTTTCGGGAGCACTGATTTTAATAACACTTAAAGTGAACAATAAAAGTGAAATATTCCTTTAAATTATGTAGCTGGGGGGTGTCTATAGTATGCCTGTAAAATAGAGCATGTTTCCCGTGCTTAGAAACATCTCTGCATAAAACTACTCGCGGCTATAATGAATTGTTGGGTCCCGGCAATACAGATAAAAGTCATTGAAAAAAAACAGAATGGGTTCCCCCTTAGTCCATTAATAGGCCCTTTGGTTCTGGTATGAATATTAAGGGGAACAATGAACCAAAATTAAAAACAAAAAAAGCGTGCCCCCCCCCAAAAAAAAAAAATCCATATCAGACTCTTCAGGTCTGGTATGGATATCAAGGGGAACACTGCACATGCAAAAAATAAAATAAAAATTATACCCCGCCCTCGGTTATAAAAGAACTGTCAAGCAGCTTTCGCGTCATTAGGCGGGTGCCCACGGTGCAGGCAAGATCGGTAGCAGGTACTTTAACCTCCATGATGATATTCCTGAGTGTGACTCAGGGTGAATTTTCAGTAACAAGAGCGGTAACCCCGAGCCACACTCGGGACTGCATCACAGTATTCTGGTACAGGTTACTCACTTTGTCCCCAGGATCCTGCGATGTCCTCCCGCTGTATCCTCTGCCCGATTCATCAATGTTCCAGGCTTTGTTCCCTGCAAGTGTTGTGACGCATGGGGCGGAGTCCAGCTGCAAATTAAAAAAAGTACACAAAACATAACACATACAATACAATGTAATCTGAAAGATTATATTACTGTATCAAATCATTTCACCTCCCTTTTGTCCAGTACCTTGCCTGCACTTTTATATTATATACAGTATACTGTTCTTTCTGACTGGAAACTTGAGATTGTCCATGGCATCCAAAAAGCATCCCTCTATGTCAAAAGCGGTTTTAGACCAGCTAGAAAACAGTGATAGTGAATTAGAATCACTTTCAGAATTGAGCGATAGTGATTTTTGTTGAAAGTCATGATCATACAGTGACGACAGTGACGATTTTGTCAACTTTTGTGAGCAAATTTCAGTGTTTTTGATTTGATTACATTATTGAATAAAATGTACTATTATTTAGGGCTGTTACTGATCAAATTTTTTTTAATCGATTAATCCACTAATTTTGATTAATTATAATGCACATACAGATCCAACTACTTTTAGCTGATCTCCTTGCAGGCTGATTTCCAGTGCAGCTACCAACAACTGGAAAAATGGATAGCAGGATACAGAAAACACACAAAGGCAGCGCTCGATGGGAATAGCATTAAAACTTTTATAGTCTTTAAGTAGGTAACCAAATAAATATTGCACTGGAGATAAAATCGATGTAGCTACATAAACAGTAAAAATGGTGCGAGTAATACCAAACGGTACCAAAAGCAGTCATAAAGACATGTAGCAAAGTATGATACTGGTATAAAAATGTGTACAACGATACCACTGCTGAATCCAGATGAGGAGAGGTTAACATCAGTCCGTCGGCATGTAGATGTCCCATGAAGGGAACTATCACAACTCCCAGTGGATGGTTGTAGAATCCCAGGTTGATAGAGGGAAGTGATAGAGGGAAGTGTAACAGCCCTTGCGTGTGGCAGATAGTGAGGTCCCGCCGGCATGCAGATATGATTTGCACAGCAAAGGAGCCCTTCAGATGGACACGGCAAGCCCCGCTGGTGTCCGTGACGTTACTGGATCTCCGACGGAACTCCCTGAAGGCCCAGAAGCCGGCGGAGAGGTGAGTACCAATCAAAACAATTTTAATCGATCAAAAAGATTTTGATCGATCAAAAAAATTAAAGTTTAATCGATTAATTAAAAGTTAATTTGCACAGCCCTACTATTATTATATTATTATTTTTTATAATTATTTATAGTTATTTATTATATTATATTTTATGATTTTGTGTTTCAAACTTTATCATACCCGGGATGTCTACTAGACTCTTGTTTGGGCAGATTTAAGGGAGTTATTTCTAAGAATTACAGGCCTACAATATAAAACGCCAAATTTCTATGCAAAACAATGTACCGCTTTGACATTTAAACATCTGACATAATCATACCGCCAGGGAGGTTAAGTGCTTCAATGAGTGTTTGATGTATCCTTAGCCTTAGACCCTATACATTATTTCTTTAGTCTGTCTTTCCCAGGACTGCCTAAATTTGCAAAGAAAATTACCACATATATTATCAGTGGTGGCCCGTCCATTAGGGGCGCCTGTGTGCCACCCACCTCTATCCTCCCCACCCCCTATATGAATAATAGATAGGTTCATGCATAGCATGAATCTATCCATGGCCGTCACAGCCATCCCCTATTCAGGCATCCGGCCCCTTTCAGGATGGCGGGTGCTTGAATTACAGTAGCGGGGTGTTTTTTGAAGCACCTGATTAGAGCCATAGGCTCTAATAGGCTTCAAAATAGGGTGGCTCGTGGCACAGACTGTTTGCCATTCCCCCAAAGAAAAAATCAATCTGCTGCCACTGTATATTATGATGGTGGCTAAGGGACAGATTCCACTCCACTGGAGATCTACAGTGACTCAGACTTTGAATCAATTCCTCAGTGGCATTTCAGAGTTGAATTGTTTGAGAGTTGAAAAGTGAGAGATCAACTAAATCTTTTTGATCGCACTTGGTCTTACTGGGATAACTCACCTATGGCTTTTCAGACACTCTTCCCTTTCTTTCAGATGAATCTCCAGGTTCACACTGACTAGACATTTCACAGTTATATTTCCAAAAAGGTGTGTAGTTTTCTGTATTCTTTGTTTACTTTAGTTAAATTTGTGTTTTCTTTTATCCTTTACACTGTATAGTATGTCCTACCAACTGCCTGAACTTTAATTGTCAGCATTGAACTTTGGCTCAACATTGCTAGTTAGCATTGTACCAATGCCTCATTTTATTACCTACTAAAAGCTGACATAAGTGATGTGTACTCGGACACTTGAATACTGAATTAAGTTCTTAGCTTATTTGTAAAGCTTGCATTAATCCTTTAACTCCCTAAGTACATTTTTTGTACCTTCTGTTATACCATACTTTTTCTAATGTATGCCTTTTGTATTCTCTTTGAATAACATTCAATAAAAAGACAATAACGGAAAAAAAAATCCCACAGTCCCCAGCTATCTTTTGTATACTGTATATTATAGTTTTTCATATTACCCTATGCACATTCATGTTCCTTTTTTTGCTAGTTTTGAATTGATCTAAACAGCTGTCTTTCTTCCTAAGGCCTCGTACACACACGACCGAACATGTCCGCTGAAACTGGTCTGCCGACCAGTTTGAGCGGACAGATCCGATCGTGTGTATAGGCTAGCGGACAGATTTCCAGCAGGCAAATGTTTCTTAGCATGCTAAGAAACATGTCCGCTGGAAAGCTGTCCGGCGGACATGTCCGCTGGTTAGTACGTCTAACCAGCGGACCGAAATCCCGCGCATGCGTCGAATTGATTCGACGCATGCGTGGAAGCATTGAACTCACGCGAGAGAGAACGTCGGTGTCATCTACGTCACCACGTTCTTTGTCCGTGTGGATTTCGGTTTGATGGTGTGTACAGCCATAAGACCGAAATCTCCGAGCGGACATGTCCAATGAAAACGGTCCGCGGACCGTTTTCATCGGACATGTCCGCTGGTGTGTACGAGGCCTAACACCTTTGCTACACACAACAAGGCTGCTTTATTAAAACTGGAGAGTGCAAAATCTAGTGCAATTGTGCATGGTAGCCAATTAGCTTCTAACTTCAACTTGTTCAATTGTGCTTTGTTAAAAAAAAAAAAAAACACCTGATTGGTTTCCATGCAAAGCTGCATCAGATTTTGCACTCTCCAGTTTTAGTAAATCAACCCCAATGCATTATACCTTTATACCTTGTCAAGGAGCCACATAAATTAAGCAGGTGACCTTGAATTCTCAATGGTATAGGGTCTAAGCACCAGATAGTTTTCTCCAGAACTCCAGATGGTTATGTATTTCGATGTATTTCGATACTAGGTCACAAACTCTAGGTTCACCCTGCACCCAGAAAGGACACTAAAAGAAATCCAGGCAACAGGCCAATATCAGAGCAGGAAGGCAAGAAAGTCTCGGAGACGATTCAGGTACAAATGCGACTTTCCCGTTGGAGGTGCTATTACCTATTTCACAGTTGGCTTTTTGCACATTCCAATTTATGTTTATTAGCAACATTAAGATTAAGTAATAACCGTCCATTTTACCGTACTGCGATACGGTCTATATTACAGTACTGTATATGCTTTCTGCTACTGCAAAAATTTATAGAATGTACTGCATATCCTGTTATACTGTTTTATCTCTTGAATAAACTATTATTCTGGAAAAAAAAAAGAAAGTCTCGGAGACAACGTTGGGTTAGATACACAGAAGGTCAATCCATGGATACAAAAGGGAGGATGAGTCATAGAAAGAGGGAACACAGAGACAGGAGTGAACGTTGCTCAGGCAATTGGAGTTTATCTGGGCATAAATGGTATAGTGATGGAGGATTCAGTGGCCCAGATTCAGGTAGATTTGCCCATTACTTACACATGAGCTGCTCAGCTGAATTTCTCTGCGCTGGGGCAATTTTGCCAAATTGCCACCTGATTCAGGAATCGTTTGTTCAGTTAATTTGCTCCTGTTTAAGGCAAAGCTGAGGGCGCAAGGCCGCGCAAGTCAAAGTGGGTGTGCCCCTATGTAAATGAGCATTTTTCGGCTCAGCAGAGGTTTGCGCCGGGCGCGCGCATGGCGCAGTTAGAGCGCTGCCGTCTGCGCATGCGTCAAACTGCGCCTAGCATACTTTCAGGGCAAATCCTGCTCAGCTGCTTGCACTGAGCAAATAAATAGGAGCAGACTTGCGCAGGTTCTTTGCTGAATTTCATCCTGCTTTTTCCTACCCCCCCTGAGCAAGGAAATTCAGCCCATTTTGAAGAGATGGCACCTCCCAAAGGAACTAAAAAAAGAAAGGCAAACTTCGTGGCTGCGGAGATGGACATCCTAATTGCTGCACTCCAGCAACATAAAGAACTCCTATATGGTGCCCAGCGGGCAAACACCACCGTTGCCCAAAGGAGGGCTATCTTTGAAGCCATAGCCCTGGACATCAATGCCCTGGGTAATGAAGATCGTTCCTGGGATGACATTCAAAAAAAAACTGAATGATATGAGGCGCAGGGTCCGGGATAAACTGGCTCTTATCCGAAAACATACCGGTGGCACGGGAGGTGGACCGCGATGTAAGATCCGCCTAAATCATGAGGAGGAGCTTATTGCCCAAACTTTTGTGCAGGAGCAGGTGGAGGGACTTGAAGGGTACGACTCCACTGTTGGGAACTTGGGGACTGGTAAGTTATTTTTGTTTCATATCTGCTGTGCATCATGGGAGGGGGTAGAAGTGAACATATTTGTGGGTAGAAGTGAAGATGGAACTATTATTTTTGTTTCATATCTGCTGTGCATCATGGGAGGGGGTAGAAGTGAACATATTTGTGGGTAGAAGTGAAGATGGTGGAGGAAGTTGTTTTGGAGGAGGATTCCTTTTTCCTCATCCAGGAGGACTCTGGCTCCCTCCAGGAGGATACCACCATCCCTGAGCAACCCACCACCCCCCCCGCCCAGCTAGTCATCCCCCTCCAGGGCAAGCCCCTCCAGGGCAAGCCCCTCCATTGTGGACCCCTCCCCTTCTCCCTCTGTCCGTGCCTGAGCCTCTCCTCCCAGGAAGGCTCTGTCCAAAACAAGGCATATATCCTCCAGCCTCCGTGACGGTCTGCTGGAGGAGCAGGCCCTGCAGACCCGCCATATAGGGGCCATGGTGGGAGATGTTCGACGTCTGGCGGACAGCATGGCATCCACCTCCACCTCTGTGCAGCATGCCCTCACCCTGCATGCAGACCGGGACAAACATGTCTCACAGAGCCTGGCGGAAATAAGTGGCAACTCCAAGGCCATAGTCACCTGCTTGGTGGCTCAGGAGAACGCCCCCGCTTTATTAAGCAGGATGGCAGCTGCGGTGGAGGCCAACACCGCTGCTGTGCAGGCCAACACCGCTGCAGTGCGGGAGGAGGGGAGAGTTACCCGCCGTCATCAGCGGGATACCACCACCCGCCAAATGCGGATGTTGGCCCAGACCAACACCATCCTCGCCCGCCTGGCCAACGCCATGGAGGGCATGCAGCCACCACCTGCGAGGAGTCTGGAAGTAGGGGTTGATGCTCCTCCCCCCCTCCACCCCCACCCCATGCCTCCTCCGCACCACGGAGATTGAGGAGCCAGAGCCGGGGCACCCTTGGCCCAAAGAAGAAATCAAAAAAATGATTTAATTTCTACAATTATTATATGCTCAGAATATGAGTTTTATTTTTTTTATATATGCTCAGAATATGAGTTTTATTTTTTTTATATATGCTCAGAATATGAGTTTTTATATTTATTTGTAGTCCCTACACACGGTGAGGAGTGTATACTACAGTGTGACTGGTGTGTGAATGGGGGGGGGTGGCACTCCTGCTGGAAAAGGGGTGTCACCCTCTGCCATGTGAAAGGTGTATGAATGGACAGCAACATAATTGGAGCCTTGACGCGGCGTTGCTGCTCCCTAATACCATGGGGTATTGTTGGGTCTAATCCAATTTGGGGTGCATGTGTCGTGTGTGTGCTAGGGACTACAGTGGTGTGCATACATGCATTATACTTGTGACAAGATCAGGGTGTGTTTAATGTTCAAAGAGACGTTCCACAAGACCATTCCGGATTGCTCTTCCCTCAGAAGATCCGGTAGTGTTTCTTGGGGGGGGGGTTGCGTGGTTCGGGAGTAAGGTCATTGCGTAGCTCAATGTGCATGCCCCTTCTCTCAGCAAAATTGTGGAGAATACAACATGCCCCGATGATTTGGCACACAAAGTTGGGTGAATACAACAGGGTCCCCCCTGATTTATCCAGACATCTGAATCGAGATTTAAGGATGCCAACTGTGCGCTCCACCACCGCACGGGTACGTGCATGGGCTTCGTTAAAACTTTCCTCTCCTGGTGTTTGAGTGTTACGAAATGGGGTCATCATGTGAGGTCCCAGGGCATATGCAGAGTCACCTGGAAGGGAAAAGACAGGAGGATGTTAGTCGTGCATGTTCCCCTTGTGATGTCTGCATCATGGGGGGGGGCAGTCATACCTGACACCCATGTCACTCACCAATCAGACAGCTGTCTCCATACATGTTCTGGTCAAACTCGGTTGGGATGGGGCTGTGTCGGTAAATAAAACTGTCATGGCTTGACCCTGGGTGTTTGGCACGGACATGCCATATGAGGCCATGTGCATCCACAATCACCTGCACATTTATCGAATGCCAATGCTTCCTGTTGCAGTAGATATGCTCGAGGAGCCGGGGGGGGGGGGGGGCGTAGTGCCACATGGGTACAATCTATTGCACCCACAGTGCGTGGGAATCTGGCTATTTCATAAAAATCACTGATTGCCTTCTGCCGCAGGTCAGCCGTGGTTGGTTTGATAAATTGTGTGCCCATGCGTCTGAGTATTGCAGGGATCACTTGGTGCACACACCTGCTCATGCTGGATTGGGACATCCCCGCCACCATTCCACCTGTGCGCTGAAATGAGCCACTTGCCAAAAAATGAAGGGTTGCCACTACCTTCACCAGTGGCTGCACTGCCTGTCCCCGATGGGTCGGGCTGCTGATGTCATCCTGCAGGATTGTTACCAACTCAAGGATGACTTCAGGGCTGAAGCGAAACAGGCGATACACCTCATTATCACTCATCTCAAAAAGGTTGTAGCGCCCTCTGTAAATCCTCTCCCGTGCCCTCCTACGAGTCGGCTCAGTCAATAGAATATCAAGAACCATAGCTGCCCCTGGCATGTTGGTGCACAGATGTGAGGTCCCGAAAATGTGGGTGCTCTGCTTGTTCAGCTTGTCTGTCTAGGTGCTGCTGAAGTTGCGCGCTCCTGCAGATGACAGTTGGCCATCTTTTGCTAACTTGCCCCTGCTTTTAGCAGGAGCAAGTTTGCCCGGGGAAAAAGCTTGCGCGCTTCCAGCGCAAGATGCGCATCACACGCGCATGTTTCTGAATCATCGGCAGTACCTAATTTGCATATTCGCTGAGGGAATTCCATGAAGGCGCAACTTACACCCCGCGCAAAATTGCGCTATAATTGCGCCGGAGCAGCGAGGCTGCGTGCGCGGGAAAATGGCCGCATTTCAGGCTTAACTGGTTTACAGAATCAGCCGCAGATTTGCCTGGGAGCAAATCAGTACTTGCGCGGCGCAAATCACACTTGCTCCCGCGCAAGTGCTTCTTGAATCTGGGCCAGTGTGTCCAACTAATATAGCCATTGGGTTTCATTTCTATAAATCTCTTTCTTCATGTCCATTCTGTTCCAGCTTTTATAAAATCTATCAATGCCATAACGTTGGAGACCAGCTGGATCTTTTTTATGCATCTCCTAAAAATATGTTGACACCAAGTGTTTTGTGAATTTATTTTTAAAGGTATTAATGTGCTCCAATATCCTCAATGACAGTTTCCAGTACAGCCTGAATACTTGGCACAAGGGCACTTCAGCATATAGGTCATAAAAGCTGTGTTACACGGAATAAATTTAGTGATAGCATAAGTCCATTCTGTACTTTTGGACTTAAACAGGGTTCTTTCCCATGGGTTAATTTTAACATACCTTCAGGATAGGCATTCCCTTCAATGATAAAAAAACATTGCCATTGGGGCACATGTGCGGATGCCTGAGGGAGAAGTCGTGCTTTCTTAGAGCTCCGCTCCTTAGCTAGTCACACCGGAGGACTGAAAGCTACAGCGGCTTCTGAAACTATTCCCGATACTGCTGCTTATGTCCAGGAACACGTCTAAGCGGGTAATATGGTCCTGCGAGGCCTACAACTAAAAATAAAAGCTGGGAATCATAAGGAGACGCCGGCCAGGCCGTTTTCTTCCAAAATGGGGCCGCCAAACACCTCACGATCCAGCACACAGCGCACTACCACCTCTCTGCCACGCTGTTTAAAGGCACAGCACTGTGGAGGTGAGACCGACTCTGAGGAGGAACATTCACAAGCTACAATTCAATCCGACATACTTAAGCAGTTTGAAAAGATGCTACAGAAGGCATTGAAACAGACTTCAGATGACATAACTGACAAACTCACTAAAGAGATTAGGGAGATTGGGCAGAGAACCGCTGAATTAGAGGTGAGGGTAGATGAACTGGAAACTTACACTCAGCAGCATATGGAGGAATTGGAATATATAAAAGAGGAAAAGCTTATCTTGCAATACAGATTAGAGAACCAGGAGAATATGGACAGACATTCCAATTTAAGAATTAGAGGAATACCTGAACATGTACTGGACCTACAGGCTACTATGCTTGCACTTTTTCAAGAACTCCTGTCTGGCACCCTAGTTGAAAGACTGGAAATGGACAGGGTACACAGGGATTTAGCCCCACGTAGACCTAACGGTCCCACCAGGGACATACTTGTTAGGTTTCATTATTATCGAACAAAGGAACAGTTACTTGCAGCAGCCAGCAGAAATTCTGCCTTAACCTTCCAAGGCAATGCATATCAGCTATTTTCTGATCTCTCCCCACTTACAGTAACCAAAAGACGGTCACTCAAACCCTTCCTGCAAATTTTGCAGCGTCATCAGATCATTGGGGTTTCCCGTTTTCACTATGCTTCACCCATCTAGAAACAAAATATGTTTGCCGTACCTCAGTAGAATTGCAAACAGTTCTGATAGATTTGGGACTTCTGGATCAACCCGAAACTAAAGATCACCCTCACAGGCGTTCAGCCTCATGTTCCTCCTCACAACAAGATCCATCAAAACCTAATTCCTCTGCCTCTGCACGCCAGAATCTACATAAATGCGGACTCTTTGAAACTCTGTCACCACCCAATGTCGACTCAATGGACTGACTTTACCTCATTGTCGGTTTTTTTAATCCCTACAATTATCTAGCTAGATGAGCTAGATCATATTTACACATCATATTTACACACCGTTCCAGTTATTTGGTATACTTAAATATCAATTTTTCCCTTTTTTTTTTTCTTCAAGGTTATATGTCAATCTGTAAGATTAATAACCTGAGACATTTGTTCTTCCCCTTAAAATATTTGTACATATTTTTTTACACATACATGTATGTATGTGTGTATGTGTGTGTATATATATGTATGTGTGTGTATTTGCATATATATTGTGTGTTTTTTTTAACCTCCCTGGCGGTATCACCGAGCGTGACTCGGGGTGGATTTTCTATGCTAAGATCGGTATCCCCGAGTCACGCTCGGGGTAGCTGTGCAGAGTGTGCAGCGGCGCGGCTTACCTTCGCAGCATCCACAGACAAGTTACTCACCTTGTCCCTGGATCCTGTGATGCATCCCCGCTGTGTGAGCGAGCGGGACCTCGCTCGATTCACAGTGTCCCCGTGTGCCACCAATCTCCGTTCCCTGCGACGTTACGACGCACAGGGACAGAGAACGGCGCCAAATTAAAAAAAGTAAACAAACACAATACATACAGTATACTGTAATCTTATAGATTACAGTACTGTATGTAAAAAATACACCCCCCCCCCCTTGTCCCTAGTGGTCTGCCCAGTGCCCTACATGTACTTTTATATAATAAAAACGATTCTTTCTGCCTGAAAACTGTAGATTGTCCAAAAGTGTCCCTTTATGTCAAAAATGTTTTTAGAGCAGCTAGAAAACAGCGATAATAAATTATAATCACTTGCAGAATTGTGCGATAGCGATTTGTGGGGAAATACGTCATATAAAAATAAAAGTAATGACAGCGACAATTCTGCAACTGAGCAAATTTCAGTGATTTTGAGTTGATTACATTATTGAATAATTTTTATTATAATTATATTATTATTTGTTATAATTATTTATAATTATTTATTATATTATAATTTATAATTTTGTTTTAAAAAAAAAATCATACCCGGGATGCCTACAAGACTTTTGTTTGGTCAGATTTCCTTGCAAAATAATTGTACCGCTTTTGGTATGTAATTCCAGACAGAATCACACCGCCAGGGAGGTTAAATAACTCAGGCCATGATATGAATACTGTTAATAATATCATAATTTTTGGAGTAGTTATACTCATGAGGTTTTTTTTTTTGTTTTTTTTTTAATAACTCAGGCCATGATATGAATACTGTTAATATCATCATTTTTGGAGTAGTTATACTCATGAGGTATTTTTATTTGTATTTATTTTTAATAACTCAGGCCATGATATGAATACTGTTAATAATATCATCATTTTTGGAGCAGTTATACTCATGAGGTATTTTTATTTTTATTTATGTTTTATAACTCAGGCCATGATATGAATACTCTTAATAATATCATCATTTTTGGAGTAATTATACTCATGAGGTATTTTTATTTTAATTTTTTTATAACTCAGGCCATAATATGAATACTGTTAATAATATCAACATTGTTGGAGTAGTTATACTCATGAGGTATTTTTATTTTCATTTTTATTTATTTTTTATAACTCAGGCCATGATATGAATACTGTTAATAATATCATCATTTTTGGAGTAGTTATACTCATGAGGAATTTTTATTTTCATATTTATTTATTTTTTATAACTCAGGCCATGCTATGAATACTGTTAATAATATCATCATTTTTGGAGTAGGTATACTCATGAGGTATTTTTATTTTTATATTTATTTATTTTTTTATAACTCAGACCATGATATGAATACTGTTAATAATATCATCATTTTTGGAGTAGTTATACTCATGAGGTTTTTTGTTTTTTTTACTAACTCAGGTCATGATATGAATACTGTTAATATCATCATTTTTGGAGTAGTTATACTCACGAGGTATTTTTATTTGTATTTATTTTTAATAACTCAGGCCATGATATGAATACTGTTAATAATATCATAATTTTTGGAGCAGTTATACTTATGAGGTATTTTTATTTTTATTTTTATTTATGTTTTATAACTCAGACCATGATATGAATACTGTTAATAATATCATCATTTTTGGAGTAATTATACTCATGAGGTATTTTTATTTTCATATGTATTTATTTTTTATAACTCAGGCCATGTTATGAATACTGTTAATATCATAATTTTTGGAGTATTTATACTCATGAGGTATTTTTATTTGTATTTATTTTTTATAACTCAGGCCATGATATGAATACTGTTAATAATATCATCATCATTTTTGGAGTAGTTATACTCATGAGGTATTTTTATTTTTATTGTTTTATTTTTTTATAACTCAGGCCATGATATGAATACTGTTAATAATATCAACATTTTTGGAGTAGTTGTACTCATGAGGTATTTTTATTTTCATTTTTATTTATTTTTTATAACTCAGGCCATGATATGAATACTGTTAATAATATCATCATTTTTGGAGTAGTTATACTCATGAGGTTTTTTGTATTTTTTACTAACTCAGGTCATGATATGAATACTGTTAATATCATCATTTTTGGAGTAGTTATACTCACGAGGTATTTTTATTTGTATTTATTTTTTATAACTCAGGCCATGATATGAATACTGTTAATAATATCATAATTTTTGGAGCAGTTATACTCATGAGGTATTTTTATTTTTATTTATTTTTTATAACTCAGGCCATGATATAAATACTGTTAATAATATCATAATTTTTAGAGTAGTTATACTCATGAGGTATTTTTATTTTTATAAATTTTTTTATTACTCAGGCCATGATATGCATACTGTTAATAATATCATCATTTTTGGAGTAGTTATACGCATGAGGTATTTTTATTTTCATTTTTATTTATTTTTTATAACTCAGGCCATGATATGAATACTGTTAATAATATCATCATTTTTGGAGTAGTTATACTCATGAGGTATTTTTATTTTCATATTTATTTATTTTTTATAACTCAGGCCATAACATCAATACTGTTAATAATATCATCATTTTTGGAGTAGTTATACTCATGAGGTATTTTTATTTGTATTTATTTTTAATAACTCAGGCCATGATATGAATACTGTTAATAATATCATCATTTTTGGAGCAGTTATACTCATGAGGTATTTTTATTTTTATTTATGTTTTATAACTCAGGCCATGATATAAATACTGTTAATAATGTCATCATTTTTGGAGCAGTTATACTCATGAGGTATTTTTCTTTTTCGTTATTTTTTATAACTCAGGCCATGATATGAATACTGTTAATAATATCATCATTTTTGGAGTAGTTATACTCATGAGGTATTTTTATTTTCATATTTATTTATTTTTTAATAACTCAGGCCATGTTATGAATACTGTTAATATCATCATTTTTGGAGTATTTATACTCATGAGGTATTTTTATTATTATTTTTTTTTTTATAACTCAGGCCATGATATGAATACTGTTAATAATATCATAATTTTTGGAGTAGTTATACTCATGAGGTATTTTTTTTTTTTTTTTTTTATAATTCAGGCCATGATATGAATACTGTTAATAATATCATCATTTTTAAAGTAGTTATACTCATAATGTATTTTTTTTTCTATAACTCAGGCCATTAATAATATTATAATTTTTGGAGTAACTATACTCATGAGGTTTTTTTTTTTCTAACTCAGGTTATGATATGAATACTGTTAATAATATTATAATTTTTTGGAGTAGTTATACTCATAAGGTAATTTTTTATATATAACTCAGGCCATGATATGAATACTGTTAATAATATTCTCATTTTTGGAGTAGTTATACTCATGAGGTATTTTTTTTTTATAACTTAGGCCATGATATGAATACTGTTAATAATATTATCATTCTTGGAGTAGTTATACTCATAAGTTATTTTTTTTCTTTGTTTGTTTGTTTTTTATTTTATTTTTTATGTATTTATTTATTTTCCCCTCATACTATATAACTAAACTGTTGCTGGTGAAAGCATATTTTAACTTTTTTAAGCCAATCTTTTTTTTCTCTCTATTTTTACTATATGTATAGTTGCTGTTACCTAAAGTTTATTGTACTGTTTGTAGGTTCTCCGGGGCTGACTGGCCCCTAGGAACCTCATGTTGCCCTCTTCACACCCTCTGACCCCTGCTATTACTAGACGGGAGTCAGATGGTGATGTTGGAACCTCTTGGGGTACAATTGTTTTTCCCCTGAGATGTTCCTACACCCTTTTTGCATATTATTATGTAGCAATTGTTTATAAATATATAAGGGTTTTCCATTTATGTTTTAATTCCCTCTTCTTTTCTTTTTTCTTCTCTCTATAGTCTATCTCTCCTGGGGGAGGCACCGGCTTAGTCTTGGGTTTTGTCCCTTTGTCTATGAACACTGTTCCTGATGTGTTATGGCCCCCATAAATATCTTATCCTTAAATGTACACATATTATTTGTCTTCAAGAAACACACTTCACTGACAAAGTTTCTCCTAAGTTCTTATCTTCCTCCTATCCTCAATTTTACGTAGCCTCTGCCACAACCAAGCAATGCGGAACCCTTATTATAGGAAAAAGAAAAAATCGCGCCAATCTATAAAAATTATTCAGACCTATGTGACAACACAATTAGTGTAGTGAATAAATGTCCAAAAAAGAAAAAGAAATAATGTCCCTGTAGCATGTGAAATATACCACACTAGCATGTGTGGGAGACATTCAAATCCTTATTGGAATAAACATAATAGTGAGTTATATTAAAAGTCCAAATAGCTGTGAAGTTTCTTGGGACAAACAACACCCGGTGCACAAATGATTGAGTGAGCCACCACCACATGGACTGGGGCTTACCAGAACACATATAAATAACAGCGTTATTTAAAGATTGCAGCAGGGGTCTCCAAGGGGTATGGTCACAACACAGGATCAATGGATGTACAGCATATATCCTTCACTGGTATCTCCACGGAGGGATATGATAAACTCGTACTGACAGACTCTCGGACCGTAGCAGGAAACAATGGCATGTCATGCAGAGAGAAAGCCGCACATAGCGTAATACGTCCAAAAAATACTTTTATTAAAAGTGTAAAAACCTACTTACATCAATTGAATGAAATATAGGCACATAAAAACAGTTTGCCGGCCGGCATAGATGGGAGCCCTTCCTCCTTGTACGAACGCGGTGACGTCACTGCACGCCGTCGACCCAGACGCGTTTCGTTATAGGATAACGTTTTCAATGGGATGGGCTCTGCAGTGATTCACCGCTTTAAATAACCAGGCCTCGCTTTGATCGCCAGGAACCGGAAGTGGCGAAAACGCCATTTTGGATTTGGGAAAATGTAGCAAAACGGCATGCCTAAACAGGGATGCCTCGAGTGGAAAAGACAGGGAGATCCATGTCATATGAGGACAGGATTATTTGTGAATTAAACAATATATATGTGAAAAATAGTGAACCTAATAATAGTAGTCTTTATTTAATCATGATCATTGAACCAACCAAAAATTAGTACCTGCATTACGGACTAAAAACACTGACTCCCCCATGTGGGGAAGCGTGGAATTACGTGCAAAAAATAGAAAAAATAATAAATAGTGAAATTTCAACTTAAAAAGGCAAGAAGGAGAAATTAATAGCTCCTTCGCCAAATGTGATCAGAACACCCTAATGGTGGAACCCTTATTGTATTCCACCATTCTATGTCATTTACCCTTACTTTGCAAATTAATAATCCCGAGGGCAGATATATTTTACTTACTGGTCATCTTGCAGATACTTTAATCACATTGGTGTCATACTATGCCCCTAATAAATACCTAGAAGCCTTCCTATCACACCTCTTTCAGGTGGTGGAAACACATAAAGCTGGAATCGTTGTGCTGTGCGGAGACTCTAATACAAAGTTTTTTCCTTTCTTAGACAAATCCCTGTCCACACCCATCTCTAATACCCATAGGCAATCTCTACAAAACCTACTGTCCACACACAAATTGGTTGACACATGGCGGGAGGTTAACCCAACCAGTAGGAATTACACACATTATTCATTGTGCAGTTTCCATCACTCTGGCCTCTCCCGTAACTAGGTCACACGATACAACCTGGTGTATCAATGATTCTATGTTGTCGCACTCGTCACATCGTTTAGAAATCAAGACAGCTCTTACTGAATATCTTACATTCAATGACAATGGAGATATTTCAGCTCTTACACTATGGGAAGCCCATAAAGTTGTCATTCGTGGCAAATTGATGCTCTTAAAAGAGAATGCAAACTTTTATTTAATAAACTAGAACATAACTTTAATAACTGCCACGCAGCTTTTCAATCTGTTCCTAATGCCACAAATAATACTAAATATGAGAGAGCTAAACTTGACCTTGACCGTTTCTTGACAAATTCTGCAGACAAAACCGTACGTAGAAGACAGCATTTTCACTATCTCAAAGCCAACAAACCAGACACTCCTATGGCACGTTGCCTTAAAACAGTACAACACTCACAAACATCCATTAAACTCAAATGTCCCAAGATTCATTCACTAGCAACCCAGTAAGACTATTAGAGATTTTTAGGTCAAAATTAGCTGATCTATACTCCCCGACTCAGAATTTTGACAAACTTAAAGCTGATGATTTATTCTCTGATATTAAATTTCCGACCCTGGAACTTGATCAACTTGACTCCCTTGAGAAACCTATTACTTTATTTGAGGTTCAAACTGCTATTAAAGCATTGAAGCCTCACAAAAGACCAGGCCCTGATGGTTTTTCAGCTTTATATTTCAAACAGTTTCAACAAACGTTAGCACCTATTCTTACCAGAGCCTTCAATTCTTTACTAGCAGGACATTCATTTAGAAATCAATCTTTGACATCCATCATAGCTATGCTTCCTAAACCCCATTCTGACCTCACCTCTTGGACCAACTATCGTCCAATATCCCTTTTGAACCTGGATATCAAATTGTTAGCTAAAATTTATCGGTAAACTAATACACCCTGACCAAACAGGTTTTATGCCCAAACGTCAGGCGGGTGACAATATCAGAAGAGTGCTTTTACTACCACATGCAGCCAAAACTAGAAATATTCCTACTTGTTTTTTATCTTTAGATATGCGTAAAGCTTTCGACTCGGTATCATGGCCATATATGAACTATATTCTACAAAAATGGGGTTTCGGAAATAACTTTCTATTATGAATTTCTGCTTTATACAACAATCCAAAAGCGTATATTAAGTATATGGGCTACAGATCATCTACAATTAATATAAAAAGAGGTACAAGACAGGGTTGCCCCTTATCCCCTTTGATTTTCGCTCTTCTTATAGAACCATTGGCAATACTGATTAGGACTAACCCTAATATTAAAGGTTTAGAATTAGGTGGTCATCACCATAAAATCTGTCTCTTTGCGGACAATATACTTATTTTTCGAACTCATCCCCACGTCTCAGCCCCAAACCTACTAGACATTTTGGGAAAATGTATTCATATTTCAGGGCTATATATCAACCACTCTAAATCCAATGCACTTAACATATCTTTATCGCAAACGGAACTACATAGAGCTCAAGCATCCTTACCATTCAACTGGGTCACACACTACATACCATATTTGGGTATCCAACTCACACCCTCAATCTTAGACCTTTTCAAAGCAAATTATTTGCCACTATTGAAACAAGTCACAAGTTGAAAAATTGGTCTTCACTTCCTCTATCTTGGTTTGGTAGAATTAATGCTGTGAAAATGTCTATTTTATCGAAACTCCTTTATCTTTTTAGGGTACTTCCCATCCAAATTCCATCTTATTTTTTGAGACTTCTTCAACAAAGAGTTATGTCCTTTATATGGGGTAATACAAAACCACGTATTTCCAAAGCTTCACTTTTTCTCGATAAATCTAAAGGTGGACTAGGCCTTCCTAACATTACTTCATATTATAATGCAGCGCAAATAGCACAATTGTCCAAGTACCATGCGACATTTGAATCTCCTCTATGGGTTGCAATAGAATCCATAGACATTGATCCATTATCAGTGGCCAATTTTCTATGGTTATCCCCACGCGACAGAGCTCATATATCTAATTCTATTACGAAGCATTCCATGAACATCTGGGACATGTTTAGGAATTCCCACAAATTACAATCCACACATAACCCCTTACTATCATTTATTAGACACCCAGCTTTTTATCCTGCATGGAAGTTTCCACGATCCTTTGCAGCCTGGACCACTAAGAAATTAGTTTGCCTATATGATATAGCTTCTACTAATAACATCCTTACATTCCCTGCTCTGTGTGATATTCATGGTTTACCCAATAATGAACTTTTTCGGGATCTACAGATTAACAATTTATATACGCCGTTCATTGAGATGGGTTCAATACTCAACCAATTATCACAGTTCGAACAGATCTGCAAAAGCGACATACTAGAGGTCTGATCTCACTTCTTTATAAACATCTTAATTCCCCTCTCACAGATACGTTACCCTTATATACCCTTATATACTAATAAATGGTCACAGGACTTAGATAAAATATTCTGCAAAGAGGACTGGGATAATATTTGGTTGACCACTATGCACTCATCCCCAAATTGCTATGCATTGGAAACAAACTTCCTATGCATTTAGGTGAAAAAACATCCGACTGTTACCGGCCCCCAGCCCCGCCATTTTACTTACCTGAGCCCTGGACAATCCCTTGTCGAGAACACGCTTTATGTTTTCCCGGACTTATCGGCTCTTTATTGGATAGATTAATAGCAGTGCAGTCATTGGCTCCCGCTGCCGTCAATAAAATCCAATGACACAGCGCCAGGAGGCAGGGCAGGGTCCTGAACTCGGCAACTATTAACGCACGCCCGTAAGATAACCCCCTTGGGAGAGCGCTTCCCATAGGGGCTTATCTGAAGCGGGGAGCAGCCGAGAGAGCCACCGGGGGACCCAAGAAAAAGGAATTCTGGGCCACACTGTGCAAAGTGGAGGAAAGTATGACATGTTTGTTATTTTATTTTTTTACTAACCTATAGTATCACTTTAATAATTCATCCCTCTCCCACCCCCTGAAGAATGATGGTGTAGAATGCCAGTGTCATGACAGCACACTGCTTTAAAAAAAAATCTTTTAAAACAAACATTCCGCATGATTAATAAAACAAGTACATAAATTATTAGCTCAAACTATTGTAAAAATTAAAATGAACACAAAACAATACTTTTTTCCTTTATATATAAACAGTGCAGTTTGACATAAAATATATATGTTTTAATAAATCATTATAAACAATTCCTAAAGGGATTTGAACGTACATTTTACCAGAATCATCTAATTATGCATTTATTATGCCTTACAACAAGGCAACATGTCTGTACAAATCTACTTCATATGACAAAATGTTTAAATGTTAAAATAAACCATAGTGATGAGCTTACATTATATAAGACAAATTATAGTGCCAGTTCTATTTTTATATATTAATTTCTCATTGAAAATATTATTTAAAGTGTATGCTTGTCTTGCTTGATCATATAGTTTAGTCAGCTTCTTGGGAGGTTTGGTTTACAAGCATTAGCTCATTGTTTAAAGTATGCCTCCAGGTATATCAAGAACACAATTATCTTTTCCTCCAGTAGAAAAGTTATTGCAAACTTTACAGTAATCACACAGTGTCAATGTACCTTTAATCAACCCTAAAACTGCCTGTTAGCGATTATTATTATTATTATTATTTTTATACTACAGGATTTATAGCTTTACATATTAACTTGTATATCACTGCTTGTTTTTTGCCCACATGTAAGGACGTGGTTACGAAGCAACTTCTCATATCAAACAGCCTATAATTGCAATTGTTTGGTTGCATTATTAAACCCGTGACATGTAGTCTCATGGTAGCCATGCTTGAAAGTCTATTTCCAGTCTATATTTTAACGTGCTGTTTGCTTCAAACTCATTTACCAAAGACTCACATTTCTCTGAAGGCAAGGTTGTCAATCTCTATAAAATTCAAGACCAGTTTAAATGCAATGCTTATTTATAAAACCCTGCTACTCTCAGTTACATCTTGCTGTTCTGCTACATTTAATGATAAATGCCCTCTACACGATTGTGTTTTATTTATTTTTGGAGTACACAAGGGTATAACAGGAAGATGTGTAAAACTTGACAGGTAGTTTTTATTTAATGAGCTAATTCACAATGGATACGCAGGGTTAGGGGCAGCGAATGGGTAGACAATCAACAGAGGTGAAAAACTTGTGTCCCATACAGGCCCACATAGACTAAAATTGGAATCGCACTATACTGATTGGCTTGATGAGGCAATACAGCTTCCACATACTGTATTTTATAAATTTTGCACAGACATTTACAAATGTTACAAATGGAAAACCTCTGTCTTTAAAAAAATTGTAGACAGCATAATTTGCTTTTGTTTTTTGGGGGTTGATAAGTGTGCTGGGAAATGTTTTATTTTTATTTTTTTAAACAAGTAGTCACTAACTACTTGTTAACTACTATGTGCAACCAGACAAATTTTATAAGTTTGACTATCTTTACATGTGCAAATTCTCATTTAGAGATGGGATGAACACCCCCTGTTTAGCAGCAGAACTCCCGAACAGGGGAAAAGTTCTGAACTGAACGGCGAACCCCATTGAAGTCAATGGAAGCCGAACACAGAAAAAATCTAAAGTTCCTGTTTTTAAGGCCTATATGCAAGTAATTGGCCAAAAAATGCAAACATTTTTTTTTTTTTTAAGCAAGTGTTTTTTCAGGAGCAGTGATTTTAATGATGCTTAAAGTGCAGCAATAAAAATAAAACATTCCTTTAAATATAGTGTCTGGGGATCCCTGTAGCCTTCCAGTAAAGTGGTCCATCTGTAGCATGCATAGAATATGCTGCAGCAAAAATTAAAAAGCACAGTTTTTAAATTTTTGTCAAAAACTGTCTCTGTGTTTTTATTACTTTTTGACACTTTTTGTCTGGGATATGGGGGCCATTCTTGTTAAAGGGGGCTTCCATATTCTTATTCCCCCTGTCTATAGACCCCCACAACCACAGCCCAGGGTTGTGGGGAAGAGACCCTTGGGGACAGGGGGCTTTGGGGTGGGTGGACAGAACCCTCCCTGCCCTAAATCACCCACCCCTGGTACGGTTCAGGAGGGGGCGAGCTTCTCCATACCAGACCCAAATGGGACCCCATGACATTTTTTTACTGTTTTTTTTTTTTAGTCAGCTGTCACCAGGAAAGCCCATTGACAGTTGATGACTCATCTATTGTTAAGGCTTCCCGGCCTTACTCCTTAACAACCAGCTTTTACTGTGCCCTGATTGGGCAAAGCTTTGCCCAATCAGGGCACAGAATGCACTGTGCAGCGTGGCTGAACCGTTCGGCCGACTCTCGTCTCATTATGTTAAGGTTGTAAATATTGCTTGTAGAGAAAAAGCATTTCTAGTTTCAAGCTTTCCACAATAGAGCGTTATTTGTAGCTAAAATTCAGCTAACTAAAACATTTGGGGTGTGTGTTTTCTTCCTACAGGTTAAAGAAACAGGTTCACTGTCCAGCCTGTATAGGTTATGAGAGCCACAGGGTATAGCTTACACAGATCTTTGGGCTAGTCTCATGTGAGGGAGCTGTGTAAGGATCTTTACTGTCTAGCCTTCATCACACACTGTTCTGCTTATTTATTCACACATGCACACTGCTTCTCAAGGCCACATCCAGCGTTGTGTTACCTGAGCATGTCCACATTTCTATCCTTTCTTTCCTTTCCACCCATTGGGCTTGGCAGCCTTGGTGCCCTGTTGCCCTGCAACCTAGCTGCAACTGTGGCCCTAATTTCCAGTGTTCTGTTGCTTAGCGATGCCTGAAACATTTTCCTCCCTTCTTGACTCCTGTTGGCCCTGTGTCTGCTGGAACATGATTTAAACCTCACAAGTTATGCACCTGAGGCTTGTTATATGATTATCCACATGACACACCGGCTAGTTTGTCTATATCCAGATCACCCTGTTTGCATTGATCCTTGCCTGTTTTTTGACCAAGCTTCCTGCCTACTGCCTGGACTGACCCCTGTTATTAATGACATTTTCTGCCTGTTGCTTGGCATGACCTCTTGACTTTAATGACTCTGTTTACTAACCACATATTCTAGCTGTCCCCTGGACCAACATCTCTGAACATTACATTGACCATGCACCTGTTAAGGCACTAGTTTTCATAATCCTTTGCTGACACCGGAATCTCCCATTTACCACTTGTACCCCATTTTTGCTCAGCCTCTTGTTCTTCTTTGCACAAGAACATAACATTGTGTAAGTCCTGGGGCAATCAAATAAAACGACCCCAAAGGAGGGATGAGACATGAATATTAAACCCAGAAGAAGGTGGATATATAGACAGATAATATAGAATATATGATAGAAATTCCACTGTTTAAGTAGAAAATTCTATTGTACAGAGGCTGTACATAATGTTGTGGATACTCCAAATTTCTAGTGTTCCAGTTGTAATAAGATATTGTAACTAGCTTTTTCTTTTCTTTGTATTTTTTTTTTATATTCATATTTTTATTTTTTCCCCTCTTTGCTTGTTTTTATACCTATATTGATTATATAATAGATGTAATAAATATAGCTTATTAAAAACCTGAACCCCAGGCAGACGTAAAATACACAAATTAATACAGCCCTATAGTCATTAATACATTATTAAATATTAAATATACTATTTGAAATGCAAACGGTATTAGTATGTAATATATGGAACATGTGTGAATATACCGGTATATATACTGTATGGCAGTGGTCATCACCCCTGTCCTCAGGGCCTGTCACGTACCTGGTACAGAGCAGAGCCTGGCGTGCAGGGAATGGCAACTCTTGCTCCTCTGACTCCGGAACCCCTGGTAGAGCAGACAGGGAGCGCTAGAGTTCAGAGTCGCACAAGCGCCAGGAAGGTGCCGTGCAGGTCTGCGGTGGTCTCCTGAAGACTCCACAGATGCTGTGCAGGAACTGCAGAGATGCTGGAGGTAAGACAGCAGACAACAGGAGCTTGATGCAGATGGCTGGAACAGGCAGCAGGTGGGAGGTGTGCTGTAGTACAGATGCTGGCAGAGTCAGGCAGGCCGGGTCAAACACAGGCGGGCGGATCAGGTACAGGGGGAAGCCAAAGCAGAGACGTAGTTCAAGCCGGATCAGTAACAGGCGGGCAGCAGACCGTTTGGAAGGAGGAGGCGGAAGCGAAGTCAGACAAGCCAATGGTCAGGGCAGGCGGAGAACAGCAGGGTCAATGGTAAGCCAAGGTCACAGGAAACAGGAGCCAATCAGGTAACAGGTATCAGGTAGGGTAAACAGGAACGCTGTTGACTGAGCAGCAGGGGGCTATGGGGAGAGCCCCATTAAATAGCCTAAGTGGCGCCAAAATGGCGTCAGCACGTGCCCGCGCGCGCCGCTATTGCGCGTGCCCGCGCGCGCCGCTATTGCGCGCACCCGTGCGCGCCAATGTGCCGCGAACGCGCGCTCCCGTGCGTGCTAATGCGCTATTGCCGCTATTGCGCGCCGGTGCGCGATTAGCGCCACCTAGTGGTCTACCAAGTCCATGACAGGGCCCACCAACATGCCAGGTTTGCAAGATAATTGAAATACATCACAGGTGATATCATTTGCTGCTCTGTGATTGCAGTATTCTAGTCTGCATCTCCCCAAGGTAATACATAAAATCTGGCCTGTTGAGCTAAGAAATCTCTTCTTTGTTTTTTTTTTGTTTTTTTGTCTCAGCGGTTAGACAACTGATTCCTAGATATTGGTAGTCACCAACCACCCCTTCATTTCTGGTGTGGCTTAAAGGGGTTGTAAAGGTACAATTTGTTTTCCCTAAATAGCTTCCTTTACCTTAGTGCAGTCCTCCTTCACTTACCTCATCCTTCGATTTTGCTTTTAAATGTCCTTATTTCTTTTGAGAAATGCTCACTTCCTGTTCTTCTGTCTGTAACTCCACACAGTAATGCGAGGCTTTCTCCCTGGTGTGGAGTGTCATGCTCGCCCCCTCCCTTGGACAACAGGAGAGTCAGGACACCCACTAACACACAGCTCCTTTCTCTATCTGCAACATAGAAAGCGTCCTGACTCTCCTGTTGTCCAAGGGAGGGGGCGAGCACGACACTCCACACCAGGGAGAAAGCCTTGCATTACTGTGTGGAGTTACAGACAGAAGAACAGGAAGTGAGGAGTTCTCAGAAGAAATAAGGACATTTAAAAGCAAAATCAAAGGATGAGGTAAGTGAAGGAGGACTGCACTAGGGTAAAGGAAGTTATTTAGGAAAAACTAATTGTACTGTTACAACCCCTTTAAGACTCTAAGTGGCATTATGCATATGGAAGAGCTGGTAGCTAAAAATAATGACACTACTGAGAAGTTTAAAAGGGTGTGGTTAACCTGGTTAACATTTAAGGACTCATCAGAGTTATTGGATTTCTTGGTTAAGCGTCACTGAGGCTTAAGTGCAAGTATTACCTGCTCAGAACCTGTGAATAACAAAGGGCACGCCTCCCCTCCTTTTTATTTATTTTTCTTTCCGCAATCTCTTATTTCTTTCACTTTTTTGATTGGTTTCTTACATTGGTGTATCACTATATACTCAATTTTAGTATGTCTGAATTTAGAAATAAAGATGGAGAATTGTAGACATTCTTCCATTTGTTACAAAGCTAAGCAGATTGTATTTGTTATATTTCCCTTTTCTTGTTATATACCTTTTCTATCTGTTTGATGTTTGGTAAAACTTTTTGAAACTTAATAAACAGGTATATGACATTAATGTTTACACCAGCAATAATTTCTAAAACATATTTGATATCTGGGCTCCAGTTATTTCAGTGAAGTAGACTTGATATTTATTAGTGGGGCCTATAATTCTACAGCAGGTAGACATGTGCACTGCTGAAAAATGTGTTTGTTTTTTTTAATTATTTTTTTTTGCTTTTTTCAGAAATTCTGGAAATTTAAAAATGTGAAATTCGGAAATTCAAAAAATTCTGAATTTCGGAAATTAGAATCTTTGGAATTCGGAAATTCGGAAATTAGAAAATTCTGAAATTAGGAAATACGGAAATTAGAAAATTCGGAAATTTGAAAATTGGGAAATTTCAAAATTCGGAAATTCAAAAGTCCAATTTTCCAAATTTCAAATTTTCTAATTGCAGATTTTCAAATTTTAAATTTTTCGGATTTTGTAATTTCTAATTTTTCGAAAATCTGAAAAAAAGAAAGAAAATTAGTAAAATTTGAAAAAATGACTAACTAATAATAACTATTAAATTACATTTCAAATTTGGCTGTTAGTGAATGTAACAAATACAAATTTATCTGAAGTTACGAATTATCCGAAATAATGAATGGAACATCTAAACAAATGGAATGGAACAAATATGTTATTATTATTTTTATTATTACTATTATTATTAATAATTATTATTAGATCTTTACGTTCCATTCGTCTAGATCCGGCATTCGTTATTTTGGATAATTTGTAACTTTGGATAAATTTGTATTTGCTACGTTCACTAACAGCCAAATTTGAAAGGAAATTCCAATACCTAATCTCCAAATTCAAAAATATAGCATTTTGAATTACCGAATTTCCAACATTTTGAATTTCCGAATTTTCTAAATTTCCAAAATTTCGGTATTCCGACTTGTTCATTCTCTCACTTGTGCATTCCTGACTAAGTTGGGGTAGGCGGTATACTTTGGTGGAGGGTGGGTCAGCCATGCCTTGTGACCATTGACCTCTGGGAAACCGCCTTCTCACCTTTTGACCTCTAAGGGAGGTCCATATTCCAATTCCTGAGTCCTAGCCCTATTCCTCAAGGGGAAACCTTAACCCCTAACCTTACCCCTATACCCTAGCTCAAACTCTAGCCCCAACCTTTACCCCTAACCCCAATCCTAACCCTCTAACCCTAACCCTTACCCTAGTCCTCTAACCCCCTAACTCTAACCTTAACCCTAACCCTCTAACGTTAACCTTAACCATAACCCTCTAACCCTAACCCTAATGCCCTAAACCTAACTTCAAACCCTAACCTTAAGCCCTAACTCTCTAACCCTAACCCTAACCTTAACTGCTAACCCTAACCCTTGACCCTAACCCCTAACCCTAACCCTAATGCCCTAACCCTAACCTATAATCCTAACCCCAACCCTAACCCTCTAAAACTAACACCCTAACCCTAAACCCTAACCCTAACCTAATCCCTAACCCTATCCCCTAACCCCAAAACACTAACCCTAACCTAAAACCTAAAACCCTAACCCTCTAACTCTAACCCTCTAAACCTAACACTCTAACCCTAAACCTAACACCCTAACCCTAAACCCTAACCCAAATCCAAACCCTAACCTTAACCTCTAAACCTGAACCCCAAACCCCTAACCCTAAACCCTAACCACTAACTCTAATCCCAACCCCAACCCTTAACCCTAACCCTAAACCCTAACCCTATGAATTTCCTAACTTCAAATTTTCCATTTTTTTAATTTAGATTTTTCAAATTTTCGAATTTCAATTTTCCAATCTCCTAACTTCAAATTTTCCATGTTTCGATTTTTTGAAGTTTCAAATTTCCGAATTTCAGATAAATTCGAAATTTCCAAATTTCCGAAATTCGAAAATTCGGAAATTTGAAAATTTGAAAAATCGAAAATTTGAAGTTAGGAAATCCGGAAAATCGGAAATTAAAAAATTTGGAAACTTCGGAATGAACTAATGAACTAATTTGTCAAAATTTGTTAAAAAACGAATACTGAATCAAACGGATTGCACATGTCTAACAGCTAGCTACCCTAAATGGAAGGTTGACAGTAATTTTTGAAGCCTAAAGTGTGGGTTGGGTAAGTGGTTTAATAGTGAGTCCTATACATTTTTTTATTCAAAACAGTTGTTCCTACAAGAAAAAAGATGGAAATTTACTGATTTTGATAATACTGTTTACAATAAAAGAACTGATGGTTTAATGGAAGAGGTTTTGAAATAAGTAATATCATATATCAGATCCCTATATTTTTAATAGTGGAATTTTATGAGTATCTTGGGGCAAAGCTTTGAAAAAAAAATCAAATAACTTTGCAGGTCAATGGGCTAAATGCAAAGGTACGTTTCTAGTGTTCCAATTGTGGGAAAGGGGTGTTGTAAGTATCTTGTTTTTTGCCTTTTTATTTTTTCTTATTTTCTTATTTGCTTGTTTTTATACCCATCTTGATTATGCAATAGATACTTGATAAAGTAATAAAGCTTATAAAACAGATTGAACTCAGAAGACAGTATATATATATATATATATATATATATATATATATATATATATATATATATATATATATATATATATATATTGTAAGGTTCGGGGAACCAGCTAGATCACAGGCTTTTCAATCAAAACCAAGGTTTATTAAACGTAAATGGCTTCACAGCAGCAAAAACAAAAGAAATAACAGTCTCACCGACTTGTAGAGCTCAGAACTGCTATCGCAGTTAAACAGTCCTTACTTTATATTGCAGGTAAGTTCCCCAGATAGCAGGCTTCCAGGCAGGACACTGCCAAGTGCTTTCACAGATTTCACAGCTTTTCACTGTCCACCATTCACCACCCACAGTCTCCACTATACTCCAGTATACTCCCCCACACCCACCTACAACTTCCTGTCTTGCTTTAAGCCACTTCCTTGGACAGGTGTGTTAACACTTTCTGTTCCCTTAAAGGGACCACAGTCCAAACAAAGGGGACATATAGCGTCTTTCCAGGACCCAGCCACTGCATCCTGTACATATCCCCCCTGTGCCCCAAAGCCAAGGAGGTGGAGGCAACAGTGGAGCTCAAACAATGGACTTGGGAGAGGGCATCTGCATTGTGATGCAGTCTCCTAGGCCTATGCTCCACTACAAATTTAAATTCCTGGAGCGCCAGGAACCCACGGGTATAATCCTGGCATTAGTCCCTTTACCTTGCCTCATCCATGCTAAAGGAGCATGATCAGAAATCAGCCTAAACTTCCTCCCCAAGAGGTAATATCTGAGGGACTCCAGAGCCCACTTAATGGCCAGACACTCTTTCAATTATAGCATAGTTTTTCTCCGCTGGTGTCAACTTCCTACTGAGGAAGACTACTGGGTGCTCCTCACCATGAACAACCTGTGACAACCCAGCTCCCAATCCTACATCGGAAGCATCAGTTTGAACAACAAACTCTTTTGAAAAATTGCGTGCTATCAGGACAGGGTGTTGGCACAGTGCTGACTTGAGCTCCAAAAAAGCCTTTTCAGCATCTGCATTCCACTCTACCATGATATAGCCCAGGTATTTCACCTCCTCCATTCCCAAAGCACATTTTTCAGGGTTTATAAACCCCTCCTTCCAAAGAGAGTCCAGTACTGCCTGGACGTTGGGCAAGTGTGATTCCCAGTCTCGGTTAAAAACGACTATGTCGTCCAAGTACACTGAGGCCTACTCCCAGTGAGGTTGTAAAATCCTATCCATTGCTCGCTGGAATGTGGCTGGAGCAGTTTGCAGTCCAAAAGGCATTCGTTCATACTGAAAACTGAGCTCTGGGGTAGAAAAAGCAGTTTTCTCTCTAGCAGCCTTAGTCAATGGGATTTGCCAATACCCCTTGGTAAGGTTTAATGTTGTGATATACCTGGCTGGACCTAGTCTCTCAATAAGTTCATCTACCCGGGGCATGGGGTAGGCATCAAACCGTGAAAACTCATTAAGTTTCCGGAAATCATTGCAGGATCGCAGAGTCCCGTTGGGCTTTGGTACCAACACAATCGGGCTTGACCACTCACTCTGCGATTCTTGAATGATCTCCAGGTCTAGCATCTTCTTCACTTCCGCTGAAGCGGCCTTCCTTTGAGCCTCTGGGATGCGGTAGGGCCGGACAAAAACTTTGACTCCGGGTTCCATGATAATATCATGCTCTATGACACTATTTAGCCCCGGGAAGTCTGAAAACTTTTCTTTATTTCTCTGCAAGAACTCTTTTGCCTGCTGACTTTGGATTTTAGACATGGTACTTGCTACTTGGACACTCTCCACCCCAACCTGAGGCTTGCACTAGCCAGGGAGGTCACCGGTTCCCTGTCTGTCCAGGGCTTTAACAAGTTGACATGATATATCTGATACGGTTTCCTCTTGCCTGGCTGGTGGACTCTATAATGTACCTCTCCCACTTTCTCCACAACTTCAAAGGGACCTTGCCATCTGGCCAAGAATTTACTTTCCACAGTGGGAATTAGCACCGCTACTCGATCCCCCACTTGGAAGTGCCTTATTTTAGCAGCCCTGTTATAGACCCGTCGTTGAGCCTCCTGGGCTTTTTGCAAATGCTCTTTGACTAGTGGCATCACGGTTTGGATCCTTTCCTGCATTTGGGAGACATATTCAAGAACACTCTTATGCTGAACAGGTTCACTTTCCCATTCCTCTTTAATAAAGTCAAGTAGTCCACGAGGTTTCCGCCCATAAACCAACTCAAAGGGCGAAAACCCTGTGAAGGCCTGGGACACTTCCCGGATAGCAAACAGGAGAGCTGGTAACAGGCAGTCCCAATCTTTCCCATCCCTTTGTACCACTTTCTTGAGTATAGAATTAAGGGTCTTATTAAAGCGTTCCACCAACCCGTCCATTTGGGGATGGTAGACCGATGTGCGCAGCTTTTTAATCCGAAACAGCTTGCACACATCGGCCATAACCCTCTAAATAAATGGGGTGACCTGGTCTGTGAGTATTTCCTTGGGAAACCAGTCCATGTAAACAACTGGAACAATTCCCGGGCAATGGCCTTAGAGGAGGTATTCCGCAGGGGTAGCGCCTCAGGATATCGGTGGTATAGTCAAGAATCACCAATATGTAGGAGTGACCTCGAGCCAACTTTACCAAGGGACCCACTATATCCATGGCTATCCTCTCAAACGGGACCTCAATTATCTGCAGAGGGACCAAAGGGCTCCAGAAGTGAGTCACCGAAGCGGTCAACTGACAGGTGGGACAAGAGGTACAGTATTTCTTTACCTCTGCTTTCAGACCTGGCCAGTAAAACCGGCCAGTGATCCGTGCCTCTGTCTTCTCAACTCCCAGGTGTCCCCCTAACAAATCATCATGGGCCAGGTCCAGAACCTTTTGCCTATATTGTTGGAGTACCAACAATTGTTCTACCACATTTTCTCTCACCTTGGTAACCCGATACAGCAATTCATTATATATTGCAAAGTGTGGCCACCACTCATTCGCACCTGGTTTTTGGGGTACCCCATTTACTACTACAACTTGTTCCCGTGCATGGGCCAAAGTGGGGTCCTGCATCTGAGCAGTACCAAATGCCCCCTGGGGAACACCCAAATCTGGCAGGGCAGGGGTAGAGGCCACTTCCTCATTCTCTTCCCCCAGCATTACCTGAAGTGGGGAAGGTTTCCCCCCTCAGTGTTTTGGTAGGTCTGTGAAACATGTATCTTGGCATTCTCAACAGTATCAACACTACTTTTATCACCATTAACCAAATCATTAGCATTTTCATCATCTGGATCCACATTAAGAACATTTGGCAGTTCAGGGTTATTCCTCTCAGCAGCAGGAACAGGGGGTCTAGTTTCTCCCCAGTCTCTGAACCGTTCTCCTTGTTCCCACAGTTTTGTAAACAACGGACAGTCTCGTCCTATTATTACATCATGTACCAAGTTCTTTACCACCCCCACCTCTTGAGTACCGGTGCCACATGCTGAGAAGATGGATACCGAGATGAGAGGGTACTCTCTAGTGTCCCCATGAATGCACACCACCCGTAAAGTTTTGCTTACCAGACCGATCTTCCCAATTACTCTAGAATGAACCAGGGTTACCATGCTTCCAGAGTCCAACTCCCGGGCAGGAAGGTGGTTCACTTGAACTTCACACTCAAATTTTTCCTCACCCAGGTCGAGATGTGTGGTGCATACTTTATGGGCATAAAAAGACCCCCTCCGAAGAACCCCGCATTCCATGGGCTTCTCTTGCAGTGGGCAGTGTGCCCGGGTATGACCCCAGGAATGACATCTCCAACATTGTACATCCCTTCCTCTCCAAACAGGAACAGAACTCTGAGGAGGACCCGGGAGTGACTCTTGGCCTTCCGGGGTGTTTGTTCCAGGGCTCCTTGGAACATCCTTTCGAAGGGCAGCAGTTGGTCGAACAGGCCATGGCAGACTGGGCCCTATGCGCTTGGCAGGTCTGAGCAGGTCCTCCACCACAGTATATCATTCCACCATCTCCACAAGGAGGTTTGCTGTTTTGGGGTCTTCATGGCTAACTCACCATTGAAGGTCATCTGGCAGGGACCTCAGGTATCGGTCCAGCACGACCTGCTCCACGATTTGGGGACCAGACAACACCTCAGGCTGCAGCCATTTTTTACTAGTTGCACCAGGTCATGCATTTGAGACCGGGGTGGCCAATCTGGATGATATTTCCATTGGTGTACTCGTTGGCCCGAACGGCCGTAGTCACCCCCAGACAAGCCAGAATTTCTTCCTTTAGCTTTTTATAATCTTTAGCATCATCTGGTGGCAGGTCGAATTAGGCTTTTTAAAGGATCTCCGGTGAGAAAAGAAGCAATGGGGCGGGCCCACTGGTCCTGAGGCCACCCTTCTCTCTCTGCCGTCCTCTCAAATGTAGCAAGAAATGCCTCTAAATCATCGCTCAGGGACAATTTCTGCAGAAAATGGCTTGCCCTCACAGTCACCTGGTTGCCAGGAGCAACAGCTGCTTGGCACCCGAACCTGAGACAGCTGCTGCACTGCTTCCTTTAAGGCAGTCACTTGAGCCTGCATAACCCCTTGCTGGGCTGCTTGCTGGGCTGCCAACTGGGCCACCAACAGGCGAGTATTTTCTTGCTGCAGAGCCAGCGCCTCTTTGTGGTGCTGATTAGCTTCCTCATGGCGAGTCTGTGCTTGCATGTTAGCCAGGGTCAGCTGTTTAATTAGCTCCTCCATTGCTTCAGCTTTCAATGTTTGTGCAGCTTTAACCCAGGACATGAATCCAATGTACTGTCCCTTTAAATGTCGGTTCAATGTAAAGTCCAATGCAAAGAAAAAAAAAAACATTTTTTTCTTCTTATGCCTGTTATTCTGTCCTGCCCGCATTCTCCACCAGTGTAAATTGCGGGGAACCAGCTAGATAGCAGGGCACAGGCTTTTCAATCAAAACGGAGGTTGATTAAACTTAAATGGCTTCACAGCAGCAAAGACAAAGTAAATAACAGTCTCACCGATATATAGTAACTCACAAAAGTGAGTACACCCCTCAATTTTTTGTAAATATTTTATTATATCTATTCATGTGAAAACCCAGAAGAAATTACACTTTGCTACAATGTAAAGTAGTGAGTGTACAGATTGTAAATTTGCTGTCCCCTCAAAATAATTCAATACACAGCCATTAATGTCTAAACCACTGGCAACAAATGTGAGTACACCCCTAAGTGAAAATGTCCAAATTGGTTAAATTAGCTATTTTCCCTCCCCAGTGTCATGTGACTCGCTAGTGTTACAAGGTCTCAGATGTAAATGGGAGCAGGTGTATTAAATTGGGTGTTATCATTCTCACTCTCTCATACTGGTCACTGAAAGTTCAACGTGGCACCTCATGGCAAAGAATTTCCTGAGGTTCTGAAAAAAAAATTGTTGTTCTACATAAAGATGGCCTAGGCTATAAGAAGATTGCCAAGACCCCGAAACTGAGCTGCAGCTCGGTGGACACACAGCGGTTTAATAGGATATGTTCCACTCAGAACAGGCCTCGCCATGGAACTTGTCCTCAATAAAAAGAAATTTATAGAGCTCTCTATATTTTATATATTTTTTAATTCATTCTATTATCATTATTATATTTTCAATGTATTTTTATATTTTATTTTCAATCGATCCTTGCATCTAGTTACCAACTGCTATATACTATATATTACATATTATATAGTATATCTTATATTTGATATGGTAATTTTTAGTTACTATAACTATGTCAGAATATCTATAGATCAATCTGCACATATATTTGCATACGAGTTTCCCATTGCTGTTTGCTGCCTTTTTTTATTGTTTTCATTATCTTTATTTTTTATATTTATTCATTCATTTCTGTTTGGTATTCCATATAATATGTATGTTTGTATGTATGTATGTATATCATTATATATATATATATATATATATATATATATATACAGTACAGACCAAAAGTTTGGACACACCTTCTCATTGAAAGAGTTTTCTTTATTTTCATGACTATGAAAATTGTAAATTCACACTGAAGGCATCAAAACTATGAATTAACACATGTGGAATTATACATAACAAAAAAGTGTGAAACAACTGAAAATATATTTCATATTCTAGGTTCTTCAAAGTAGCCACCTTTTGCTTTGATTACTGCTTGGCACACTCTTGGCATTCTCTTGATGAGCTTCAAGAGGTAGTCACCTGGCGCAGCACCCCATCACTCGCCTTCTTGGTCAAATAGCCCTTACACAGCCTGGAGCTGTGTTTGTGGTCATTGTCCTGTTGAAAAAGAAATGATGGTCCAACTAAACGCAAACCGGATGGAATTGCCGCTGCAAGATGCTGTGGTAGCCATGCTGGTTCAGTATGCCTTCAAATTTGATTAAATCCCCAACAGTGTCACCAGCAAAGCACCCCCACACCATCACACCTCCTCCTCCATGCTTCACAGTGGGAACCAGGCATGTAGAGTCCATCCGTTCACCTTTTCTGCGTCGCGTCTGCGTTGTGTTCTTTAGCCCAAACAAGTCTCTTCTGCTTGTTGCCTTTCTTTAGCAGTGGTTTCCTAGCAGATATTCTAACATGAAGGCCTGATTCACACAGTCTCCTCTTAACATTTCTAGAGATGTGTCTGCTGCAAAAGGTGGCTACTTTGAAGAACCTAGAATATGAAATATATTTTCAGTTGTTTCACACTTTTTTGTTTTAATGTATATTTCACATGTGTTAATTCATAGTTTTGATGCCTTCAGTGTGAATCTACAATTTTCATAGTCATGAAAAAAAAAGAACACTATTTGAATGAGAAGGTGTGTCCAAACTTTTGGTCTGTACTGTATATATATATATATATATATATATATATATATATATATATATATATATATATATATATATATATTGTGGGAGATTAGCTCGTGGGGATCGCCTTTTCTGAATGATAGTCCGCAAGCAGGCACTTTCTTTTTAAGTCTGGCGGATGCCAGGTTTTATTTAAAAGGTTTGCAGGTTAAAAATAAAGAAAACAATAAATTAAATCCTTGCCGTCCGGCGCTAACTAAACAAATAGTCTCCTCTCTATACAGTGCAGGGCTGGTCCCCGTCACCCACAAAACATGCAGTAAAGCAAACCTTTCTTTAGTCCAACATTCAGTGCTCCCTTCACTCAGGTCCCTTCCTGAGTCTCAAGCCAGAGCCCTGTTGTGCTCTCTTCCTGGTCTTTTAAAGTCCAGCTGATTGTGGACTCCAGTGGACCCAAACATCCGGACCGGAACCCTAGCCAGGCTCAGAGGCTGTAAAACCCGGGCCGGATTCCGGTTCAGTCTCTCATAATAGACTGTATGCGAGGTGAAATGTACCTATGATCATGTATCGCACCTCGCATACCGTCACAATATATATATATATATATATATATATATATATATATATATATATATATATATATATATATATATAATTTTATGTGTATATAATTCTAGCTTTAATATTATTATTTCCATTATTTATTCCCAGTATATTTCTTCACATAATTGTTTTATGCATATGAGTCTGGCCCCTCCCCCAGTTGTGTTACATAAGACTGTCTGTCTATCCCAAGAGAGCGGCTGCCGCAACACATGCAGCGCGCATGTTAAGAAACACATCACACCTTAACAATGTCATTGCCTCACGCCGCTCTGCTTGCACGCCAAGCCTTGTTTTGGGAAATTCCACCGCATGGCAGTTTTCCATCAGCAGATCCCAGCAAGGACCCTATGCTTTGCAGCGCCACAAGTGAAGGCACCTGACGGTGAGCCACCCTTATCTTGATGGATACTGCTATACACAGTTGTGCCTGCTAAAACTCTATCCACATAAACCAGCAGAGGATTGG
Source organism: Rana temporaria (assembly GCF_905171775.1). Lineage (NCBI taxonomy): Eukaryota > Metazoa > Chordata > Amphibia > Anura > Ranidae > Rana > Rana temporaria. The sequence continues at coordinate 230,167,091 of NC_053493.1, forward strand.
AGGAACCCTGACTCATTTACCTATCCTTTTTCTGGGATGTTTTACTTGCAGATGTACCCTCTTTTATCTACATCCAAATGAGTTGCCAATTGTATGTTACTAGTAAAGGGTTTTTAACTGCTACACTTAGAGGCGACTCTCTCTTTGTTTATCATCAGCGTCATATCCAGAGATTGTCTTTGGGAAATAGACATTTTCCCATGAGTAATGCCACCATTGCTGCAGAGGTTGAGGGGGTGGGGGGGTCAGCCTGTCAGTGCTCAGACCATACACCACACCTTGCATTAAATTGGTCATGTGCATGGCTGTCGTCCCAGAAGGAAGCCTCTTCTTAAGATGATGCACAAGAAAGCCTGCAAACAGTTTGCTGAAGACAAGCAGACTAAGGACCTTGATTACTGGAATCATGTCCTGTGGTCTGATGAGACCAAGCTAAACTTATTTGGTTCAGATGGTGCCAAGTGTGTGTGGCACCAACCAGGAGAGGAGTACAAAGACAAGTGTGTTTTGCTTAAGTCAAGCATGGTGGTGTGGGTGTCATGGTCTGGTGCTGCATGAGTGCTGCCGGCACCAGGGAGCCATAGTAAATTGAGAGAACCATGAATGCCAACATGTACTGTGACATACTGAAGCAGAGCATGATCCCCTCCCTTCAGAGACTGGGCCGCAGGGCAGTCTTCCAATATGATAACAACCCCAAACACACCTCCAAGACGACCACTGCCTTGCTAAAGAAGCTGAGGATAAAGGTGATGGACTGGCCAAGCATGTCTCCAGACCTAAACCCTATTGAGCATTTGTGGGCAATGGCGACCCTAGGGGGGGGGCAGAGGGGGCCCAGACCCCCCCAACATTATGCTGTGCCCCACCATGTGCCCCCCCATTTTTTGTATTTTGCTCGGGCCGCCGCTGGAGTAAAAGTCTCTCCTGAGAAGGAGAGCCTCCCCAGTCAGCTCTGCGGGGCATTCCTCCCCCCTCCCTCTGCTCTCTGACACTGCATAATGCGAGCGCTTACACAACCACAGCCGCCCGATCTGCTCCTTCCCCTGCATCCTTATTGGCACAGAGGAGAGCGAGTTGCAGAAAAGACTCCATGAGCACTGTGGGGGCCCAAGCCTTCATCTCAGTTACTGAAAAAACAGACTGATTTCTCCCGTCCTTAGGACAGGAGAACCAGCCTGTAAATTCAGAGAGTGGTGACTGCAAGCTGAGCCAAATGTCAGTCTATGACACTCTTTTACAGCCCAGCGAGTCCAGCCACCACTCTCCTCACATACGAGCAGGGAGGAATACAGCTCCTCCTTTTCCTCCTTTTAGTCCCGCCCACACTATCCCTGTGTGCTGTATCTGAAGAGAGGGGATGTGTGGGCGGGAAATATGAAAATCAGCAGCATTCCTGGCTGTGTGTGAATGATGCCTGTGAGTCTAGCCTGGACCGTGGGTAAGTGTGTGCACTGCAGACTGCAGTACACTGTAATCACTGAACTGCATTATCTCCATCTATTCTCTTCCCCATCTGTCTCCCTCCCACTCTCCTGTTCTTTTAAGAAATTCACAATTTACTTTCACTTTCAGTTAGGCAGATAATATGCGGTGCAAATTTCTTTCCTGCATCCACAGATTGCAGGAAAGAAACTTGCATGATTCCCCCATCAACACAGACAGTGCTAACAGGGGAATATCCCTCCTGCCCAGCAATTATATTCTCCCGACAAACAATGATTATCACTAGTGATATTCATAAAATAATCTGCTCAATAATGGTTCAAATTTCAGCCAGTTCCTGCTGAACCAGCTGAGATTTAAACTGTCTATGGCTGGTCTTAGCTCTTAGGCAGCCCATACATTGATCACTTTTTTTCATTCAACTATGAGGTTGAATGAAAAAAAAAAAGAAATGATCCAATTCCCCCATCTACACATTATAGGTGGATGGGGGAATCCTCCCAGTGTGGACCAGTGGTGGAATAACCAGAGTTTCTGTCCTGTCCCGGCTTATCACAGCGCTGGTCTCTGTCTCCATGGCAGCACCGCAGCACATTGGAACCCAGTGCTGGTTACTTTATGGGGCTAATGTACAGAATGGCCAGCACAATTTGTTGTTAGAGATGGTCTGGGCATGTTCAAAATTCCACATGACAGAGCCTGCCAGGAAGCCCACACTGCACAGCGCTAATCACAGGCAGTGAGACATTTCCCGGTCAGCAGCTGCACAGATCAGGAAATGTCTCACTGGCTGTGATTAGCACTGTGGAGTGTCGGCTTTCTGGCGGGATTGGGCATGTGGGATTTCAAACACACCCGAGCCCATCTCTATTGGTTGTAGACAGTTGAGATCCCTGCAGGTTGCTTAGCAGCAGTGGAGCCTTCTCTGACAAGCTGATCGGGATGCAATCCAGGTGATGCTCCTAGTCAAATCCTAGTGTTAAGTATCAGTGATTTTATTGATCAAAGCCCACACTTTACAGCCATAGAGCCCACATGGCTGCTGAACATATGGTTGATTGTATATTTGTGGTTGTACTCTTAATGCTAATAAATACTGTGTTTATAAGATCTGACTGGGAGCATCACCTAGATCACATCCCGATCAGCATGTCAACAGAGAAGGTTATACAGCATTACTGCTGCTAGGTGACCAGCTGGGGGCTCGGCTCTCCATAACCAATAGTACCAGCCTTCCCTGCATGCACCCATAATGTCACCTCACCAGCACTAGGTCCTAATAGACTGCCGCCGCTGCCAAGGTGACAGATGCCAGACCAGCGCTGTCAATAGCAGGGACAGGACAGCTGGGGAACCCCACAGTGGCAGAACATCAGGGCCCGGTGGCAAGACAACCTTTGCAACCCTGAGAGTTCTCCCACTGCTTTGGACCCTTATATTTTCTTGGCGTGCTGGTGACATATATCTATTGTTTTCTGCCACCCTGGGGGGCCCCAGTATAGTAGGAAGGGAGCTCACTGCAGAACATGTGAAAGGGCCCGTTGTGGAATCGTAGTAAAGGGCCCCAGGATATATATATATATATATATATATATATATATATATATATATATATATATATATATTTATATAATTCCTTTTTTTAGTTTGCCCCCCCCTACTTTTGTCCCTGTCCCCCCATGTGCCCCCCTAGATATGAAAGCTGGAGACACCACTGTCTGTGGGCATCCTCAAATAGAAGGTGGAGGAGCGCAAGGTCTCTAACATCCACCAGCTCCATGATGTCTAAATGGAGGAGTGGAAGAGGACTCCAGTGGCAACCTGTGAAGCTCTGGTAAACTCCATGCCCAAAAGGGTTAAGGCAGCACTGGAAAATAATGGTGGCCACACAAAATATTGACACTTTGGGCCCAATGTGAGCTGTGGCTGCTCAGAGAATCCATATTGTATTTTTTTCTGGCAGTCACCAATAGTTATTAGAATAAGTCCAAGGAAATCTGTACTGAAAAACAGTACTTACCTCACTGATCTTGAACAAGCATGAAGCTAGATAAGTCAGAGGAAAGTCAGATCTTCTCATCTGTTAACTTGTTCTATATGAAAGAAAATACTGTAGCATGTATATGAACATAGAAACAGAATGGAGCCGCACTAGTTATAAATAGTCCAAAAAATAATGCTGCCGAAGTCCTTAGGAGATGAGCATAGATCACATAAAATCACCACGTGATGGCAAAGGTGAAAGTTATTTGATTCTCTTGTGTACACCACCTAAAAGACTTGCTTACCAGAAGGCACGCTATACAAGCTTGTGACTTTTGCACAGCCAAGGCCTTGTATGCTCAGACGTGTATTGAAAAATGGAACCGGTCTTGGGATGGATCACTGGATCAGGACCTCACACACCACGTATCCAATCACAGTTACGCAATATCCAAAACAAAATCCCAAACAGCAAACATGGCCAAAAAAGAGAAACCTTACCATACTCTAATGCCCTGTACACACGATCAGTTCATCCGATGAAAACGGTCTGATGGATTTTTTTCTATCAGATATCCGATGAAGCTGACTTACATAGTTACATAGTTAGTCAGGTTGAAAAAAGACACAAGTCCATCCAGTTCAACCACAAAAAAATAAACAAACAAAATAAAAAACACAGTACAATCCCATACACCCAACTCCATACCCACAGTTGATCCAGTTGATCATCAGTCTTGCCTACACACCATCAGTTAAAAAAACGAACGTGTCAGAACGCGGTGACATAAAACACAACGACGTGCTGAGAAAAATGAAGTTTGATGCTTCCGAGCATGCGTCGATTTGATTCTGAGCATGCGTTGATTTTTAACCGATGGATTTCCCCACAGACGATTGTTTTTTTTTTCTCTCGTTTTTTTAACCATCAGATAATTTTAAAACAGGTTCTACATTTTTTCACCGATGGGAAAAAAACTGATGGGTCCCACACACGATCGGTTCGTCTGATGAAAACTGTCCATCAGACCCATCGTGTGTACGCGGCATAAGATTGCCTTCACTTTATTGCGTACAACAATGAATTGCACGTACAAAAGTGTATATAAACCTTGCATAAAATCAGAGCTGACTGGCTAACATAAAAACCTATTCTTCTGGGATAAATACAGGGTGGTGACGTCAACATGTCCCTCAATTCCGACGTGTTTCATCATATAGTGACATTGGCCTATAATGCAGCATTTTTTTTTGGACTATTTATAGCTGTTTCTATTGTATATTGTGTGTATCCTACAATTAAGCTGCAGCTTTCTTAGCATTATTTTACCTGTGTAACATCAGCGTGGTTTACCCATTTCTATTTGTACATAACAGCAATTGAACTAGTATTTTCAAAAGTTGTTTTTAACAGCAGCAGCATATTTACATACACTCCTTCATTCACTTCTTCATTCAAAGTTATTCTTTACAAAACAAGACATACAATGGAGATATGGATGTCCCCATTTAATAATTAATTCAATGTATTGCCCTTCTGCTACATTGCAAAGAATGGGAACTGGTAAATTTAATGAGGCAGATGTTAGTATTGTATAAGATGTTAGTATTGTATAAGCATTCAAAAAGATGGAAAGAATGCTTCTTTATCTTAAACATACACTCAGGCTGCATACCGTTAAAATATTTGATTTCAGCTTTGGTGGTGAATTCATAAAATGCTTTATTTTTCATGCTGTCTTTACAAAAATGTTAATACAAGGTCAAATATTGCATATTTCATGAAGATAAAATACAATGGCAAACACTTTATTGTTTATCAAGGTGAGGAAGATGTTATATGTACTGTACTGTATGTTGAATATAAAAAAAAGTGAATGCCAATATTTTATCAGAAGGACAGTGTGATGTTAGCTCCATTAGTGAAGGCAGTATGTGGTGCGGGTAGTACAGTATGTGGTGAGGGCAGTATGTGCTGGGGGGCAGTATGTGGTGAGGGCAGTATTCAGTGACTTTAGTATGTGCTGTGGGCAGTATGTGGCGAGGACAGTATGTGCTGAGGTCAGTATGTGCTGGGGGCAGTATGTGGTAAGGGCAGTATGTGCTGGGGCAGTATGTGCTGGGGGAGCAGTATGTGGTGAGGGCAGTATGTGGTGAGGGTAGTATGTGCTGGAGGCAGTATGTGGCAAGAACAGTATGTGCTGAGGACAGTATGTGCTGGGGGTAGTATGTGGTGAGGTCAGTATGTACTGGGGGCAGTATGTGGTGAGGGCATTATGTGCTGAGGGCGGTATGTGGTGAGGGCATTATGTGCTGGGGGCAGTATGTGGTAAGGGCAGTATGTGTTGAGGGCAGTAGGTGCTAGGGGAAGTATGTGGTGATAGCAGTATGTGCTGGGGGCAGTATGTAGTAATAGCAGTATATAGCGAGGGAAGTATGTGCTGCGGGCAGTATGCAGTGAGGATAGTATGTGATGCGGTCAGTATTTAGTGAGGGCAGTATGCAGTGAGAGCAGTATGTAGTGAGAGCAGTATGTAGTGAGAGCAGTATGCAGTAAGGGTTTTAGGTGCTGGGGACAGTAGGTGCTTGGGGCAGTAGGTGGTGAGGGCAGTAGGTGCTGGGTGGCAGTACGTGGTGAGGGCAGTAGGTGGTGAGGGCAGTAGGTGCTGGGGCAGTGGGTGCTGGGGGAAGTAGGTGATGATAGCAGTATGTAGTGATAGCAGTATGTGTTGGGGGCAGTATGTAGTGAGAGCAGTATGCAGTGAGGGAAGTATGTGCTGGGTGACAATATATAGTGAGAGCAGTATGTGTCGGGGAAAATAAGTGGTGAGGGCAGTATGTGCTTGGGCAGTATATAGCAAGGGCAGTATGTGTAGGCACACTTTGGTTGAAACAAGACTGCCCTATTTAACTGGTCCCATAAAAAAAGAAGACCAAGGTTGTTGTTAATAGACTCATTTCCTCACTTGGAGAGAATTAGCTATGGGTCTCGAGGAAAACCCAAACTCCCACTGTTATAACCCCTTATACTCCTCTCCTATGTCTTAATCTTAACCCACCCCCTCCCCCCATCTTTTTTTCTTTCCTCATGTATCTTTGTCTCCTACTTCTATCTTTTATAGTTTAAGCCTGATCCCCTAGTCTGTATCCTTCATTAATTTGTGAAGTTTATGTATACCTAGGATGTACATTTGCTGCTCATTACGTGTCTGGCTCTTGACATGTAATGGGCAATAAACTCTATTGCTATCATTGTGTGTTATGATGACCTGGTTATACTCTGTATGACTATGTATAATAACCACTTAAAGCAGAGTTCCTCCCCACATACACATACTGTAGCTGCTGACTACAATAGGACACTTACCTGTCTTGGAGTCCAGTGATGTCGGCAACCCCAGCCAATTATCGGCTGATCGGGTGCTGCCGCTGCCATTACAGGTAAGGGAACCCGGCAGTGTAACCTTTTGGTGGAACCCTTTTGGGTGGAACTACGCTCTAAGGACTGCCCACCCATAATGTACTGTGGATTGGTGGCCCATGCAGGCAAAGCAATGAACTGGTACTCTGCTGCCTGCTTCTGGGTTTAGGGTGACAATCAACACAGGGCTTTGTACAAAGGGAATGATGTCTCTGTTTCTTGTGAAGCAGGGATACGAAACAAAGTAATTTGTTAGTAAAAGCAGCACGCATTACACACAATAGGCATTGCTAGGCACACATTTAATCCCGTGATTGCCCTAGATGTTAACCCCTTCCCAGCCAGTGTCATTGGTACAGTGACAGTGTACAATATTATCACTGATCACTGTATTAGTGTCACTGGTGACATCAGTTGCAGTTAGTCAGTTCCCCTTCAGCATCAGTTAGTGTCAGATTTTCCCACTGCACTATCACAGTCCCATTATAAGTCGCTGATCACCGTCATTAGTAGCATAATAAATACATAGACATTCCAATATACATACACCAATCAATATACACTTACTGGAATTGTTGTTACTAAAGACATGTAGCACAATCCATTTTGTCCAAAATGTATGAAAAAAAATATATATTGGATATGTTTATAGCAGAAAGTAAAAAATATTTTTTTTTTTTTTCAAAAGTTTAATTTTCTTTTTCATTTATTTCGCAAAAAAATAATACCGGGTGGTGATCAAATACCACCAAAAGAATGCTCTATTTGTGTGGAAAAAAAAATGTTGTCTTGATACAGCGCTGCATGACTATGCGTTTACTAGTTAAAATAGTGCAGTGCAAAATAGCAAATAATAGCCTGATCAAGGGGGTAAAACCTTCCAGAGCTGAAGTGGTTACATTTTGGATTATGTTACAGATTTGCATCAGCTGTTAACATAAGTGAGGAAATGTACACTGTGAGCTTACATCCTCACCTGTGTCCTAAATAAAGAAATAAAAATAAAGAAATACATATCAATAGGCAGATGAAACAGCTCCTATATGTGTACTTAATCTGTATACAGTATGTATCTCTTTGTCAGGAGTTCAGACTCAAATGCCTTTTTTCTCCTTAAGCCCATAGTAAAAGTTTTTCATTCAATCAGCAGATTAAACAAAATAATAAATGACTTGATTTCCCCATCCACAAATTTGATGTCTGATTCCTTCCCTCTGAGGTATTGTATTCTCACAGCTGAGGGACTTCAGTGCCATCAGAATACATTGATCATCACTGCCAGCAATAGCAATATTGATCCATGTATGGCCAACTATAATGTTTTGGATAGAGTGGAAAAAGATAACCTGGGATTGACAACAGTGCCTGAATGAAAGCTAAACAAGTAGGCTGGTCTTTCCTTAAGCATCTCAAGTCTTAATGTTCACGTACCTTTAAGATTTTATCTTAAGCTTAAAAATAGTTAAAATGAAGTTATACTGTAAATGAACAATATTGGTAAGGATGGGTGTCAGGATTATATCCTTTACTTTAGCTCCAAAGAACTGTGTGAATAATGCATAACAAAGCAAAGGAGCCCTGAATCTCATGTTTACATTTTTTACTAAACAGAATGTGGTCAGAGAATGAAGAACATCAAAAAGCATCTCTTTGATCTGTCAGAATTGTACATCATGCTAATACTATAAAGGAGAGAAGCCGAAGTTCTTCAAGCCTTGCTTCAGAGCATTTTCTCTTAGGAATCATAAGCAAACAAAATGAACTGATCCACGCAGCTGACTTAGCCTTTTTTGCTTGTTTTCAAACATTTTATTTATTAAGCAGATTTTGGTGCATGTTAAAACAACTTTTATATTTTGTCGGTTTTACATATACATATTTCAGGTTATAAATGTATGCCGAGAATTTATAAGGCATTCAGATTTTTAATAAATATTGGTAAACATCAGAATACAAATTGTATCTAGTTTATATTTTTTTGAGGACTTACTTTAAAATATATCTGAGAGATGAAATAAAACAAAAACAAACAACAGAAGTAAAACACTTAAAAGAAGATTCCACAGACTGTGAATGTAAACAAGTAAATTCATTTTAAAAATTCATTGCCTCTATGTAATCAGTTTGGATTGACTCATTTTTGTTCAGCTCTCAAAAATTCCACTTACCTGCTCGCATTTTGCGAGTGGATTTTGATGACTGTCGAGCTATATGGCTGCCTGGGAGCGGGGGGAGCACTGCCGGCAGCCTGGGTGGAATGGGAGTCCTTCTCCCAGCAATCGCGGAGGGAAAGAGAGAGACACCCAGGTGATCAGCGCACAGCACAGGGAACACATCGATAACAGCTTTCATTTCGATTGCTGTGTTCCCCTCTGCTTGCTGTCATATACAGCCCATATACTGTCCTCTTGGTCCTGGGACTTTGATAGACCCATCCAATCCCGGGACGGGCAATCTGTCAATAAAAGTTCCCCAGCCAGTACTGTATTTCAAAAAGCGCTCTGGTCAGGAAGGGGGTAAATTCTTTCGGGGCTGAAGTGGTTAAACAGAGAGGATGGTATGAATTAAATATAGTGGCTTAACCACTTAACCCCCGGACCATATTGCTAGTCAAAGACCAGAGCACTTTTTTGCGATTCGGCACTGCGTTGCTTTAACAGACAATTGCGCGGTCGTGCGACGTGGCTCCCAAACAAAATTGGTGTCCTTTTTTCCCCCACAAATAGAGCTTTCTTTTGGTGGTATTTGATCACCTCTGTGGTTTTTGGTTTTTGCGCTATAAACAAAAATAGAGCGACAATTTTGAAATTTACTTTTGCTATAATAAATATCCCACAAAAGTATAAAAAAAAAACATTTTGTTTTCCTTAGTTTAGGCCGATACGTAGTCTTCTACATATTTTTCATTAAAAATAAGCGTTTATTGATTGGTTTACGCAAAAGTAATAGCGTTTACAAAATAGGGGGTATTTTTATGGCATTTTTAATAATATTTTTTTTTACTAGTAATGGCGGCGATTAGCTATTTTTTTTCGGTACTGCGACATTATGGCGGACACTTTTGACACATTTTTGGGACCATTGGCATTTTTAAAGCGATCAGTGCTATAAAAATGCATTGGATTACTATAAAAATACCACTGGCAGTGAAGGGGTTAACACTAGGGGGCGGGGAAGGGGTTAAGTATGTTCCCTGGGTGTGTTCTAACTGTAGGGGGGTGGCCTCACTAGGGGAAATGACTGATCTTCTGTTCATACTTTGTATGAACAGAAGATCAGCATTTCTCTCCCTGACAGGACCGGGAGCTGTGTGTTTACTGTGTGTTTAGCTCCCGGTCCCCGCTCTGTAACGAGTGATCGTGTGTGCCCGGCGGCGGTCCCACCCGCCGGGCACGCGCACGGGAGTCTGGGGCGAGCGGGTGGCGCGCACGTGCCCCTAGTGGCCTGCCCGAGAGCCGACATATAGCTACGGGCTCTCGCGCAGGGGAGCTGACCTGCCACCGTAAAACGACGGCGGCTGGTCGGCAAGCTGTTAACAACCACTTTAACCTCCTGAGCAGTATTCCCGAGTCTGGCTCGGGGGTTGAAATTTCAGTACTATTAGCGGTAACCCCGAGCCAGACTCTGGATCACATTGCAGGATACAGGGAAAGTTACTTACCTTGTCCCCTGGATCCTGTGATGTCTCTCCGCTGTGTGATCGAGCTGTCTCCTCGCTCATTTCACACTGTGCCCGAGTGCCACCGAGCTCCGTTCCCTGTGACGTTGCGACGCGTGGGGGCGGAGATCGGCGCCAAATTAAAAAAAGTTAAAACACAGCACACATACAGTATACTGTAATCTTATAGATTACAGTACTGTATACAATAATTACACATCCCCTTTGTCCCTACCACTGTCCTGCATGCACTTTTATATTACTGTATACAATAATTACACATCCCCTTTGTTCCTACCAGTGTCCTGCATGCACTTTTATATTATAAATACTGTTTTTTCTGCCTGGAAACTGGAGATTGTCCATAGCAACCAAAAAGTGTCCCTTTATGTCAAAAGTGGTTTTAGCAATAATAAATTAGAATCACTTGCAGAATTGAGCGATAGCGATTTGTGGGGAAATTCGTCATTAACCACTTCCATACTGGGCACTTAAACACTCTCCTTACCAGACCAATTTTCAGCTTTCAGGGCTCTCACACTTTGAATGACAATTACTCAGTCATGCAACACTGTACCCAAAAAATGATTTTTTTGTCCTTTTTTTCCCACAAATAGAGCTTCCTTTTGGTGGTATTTGATCACCTCTGGGTTTTTTATTTTTTGCGCTATTAATGAAAAAAGACCGAAATTTTTGAAAAAAAATGTTTTTTTCTTAGTTTCTGTGATAAAATTTTGCAAAATATTAATTTTTCTTCATAAATTTTGGCCACAATTTATACTGCTACATGTCTTTGATAAAAATAACCCAAATTTTTTGGAAATTATTTGGTCTGTGTGAAAGTTTTAGAGTCTACAAGCTATAGTGCAAATCATAATAAATTATCACATATGATCACACCTGATGTATTGAAGGCCTATCTCATTTCTTGAGACCCTAACAAGCCAGGAAAGTACAAATGCCCCCCAAATAACCCCTTTTTGGAAAGTAGACATCCCAAGGTATTTAGTAAGAGGCATGGTGAGTTATTTGAAGTTGTAATTTTTTCCCAAAACACTTTGCAAAATTAAGATTTTTATTTTTTATTTAAAAAATTTCACAAAAGTTTCATTGTAATAGCTTATTTCTCTCACATGGCATGTGCATACCACAAATGACACCCCAAAATACATTCTGCTGCTCCTCCTGAGTAAAACGATACCCCATGTGTGAGACTTTTTCACTGCCTGGCCACATACCGATGCCCAACATGCAGGGAGCGCCATCAGGGGTTTTAGGAGCATAAATTGCACATCTAACTAGTTGACAACCTATTACAATTTAGAAGGCCCTGGAACACCAGGACAATGGAATTACCCACAAAATGACCCCATTTTGGAAAGCTAACACCCTAACGTATAATCTATGAGGCATAATGAGTCTTTTGAACGGTTAATTTTTTTCCAGAAGTTTTTGGAATATGTGGAAAAAAAATGAAAACACATTTTTTTTACACAAAGTTGTCCATTGATAAGATATTTCCAACACATAGCATGTGCATACCACAAATGACACCCCAAAATACATTCTGCTACTCCTCCTGAGTAAAACGATACCCCATGTGTGAGACTTTTTCACTGCCTGGCCACATACCGATGCCCAACATGCAGGGAGCGCCATCAGGGGTTTTAGGAGCATAAATTGCACATCTAACTAGTTGACAACCTATTACAATTTAGAAGGCCCTGGAACACCAGGACAATGGAATTACCCACAAAATGACCCCATTTTGGAAAGCTAACACCCTAACGTATAATCTATGAGGCATAATGAGTCTTTTGAACGGTTCATTTTTTTCCAGAAGTTTTTGGAATATGTGGAAAAAAAATGAAAACACATTTTTTTTACACAAAGTTGTCCATTGATAAGATATTTCCAACACATAGCATGTGCATACCACAAATGACACCCCAAAATACATTCTGCTACTCCTCCTGAGTAAAACGATACCCCATGTGTGAGACTTTTTCACTGCCTGGCCACATACCGATGCCCAACATGCAGGGAGCGCCATCAGGGGTTTTAGGAGCATAAATTGCACATCTAACTAGTTGACAACCTATTACAATTTAGAAGGCCCTGGAACACCAGGACAATGGAAATACCCACAAAATGACCCCATTTTGGAAAGCTAACACCCTAACGTATAATCTATGAGGCATAATGAGTCTTTTGAACGGTTCATTTTTTTCCAGAAGTTTTTGGAATATGTGGAAAAAAAATGAAATCGCATATTTTTTACACAAAGTTGTCCATTGATAAGATATTTCCAACACATAGCATGTACATAGCAAAAATGACACCCCAAAATACATTCTGCTACTCCTCCTGAGTAAAACGATACCCCATGTGTGAGACTTTTTCACTGCCTGGCCACATACCGATGCCCAACATGCAGGGAGCGCCATCAGGGGTTTTAGGAGCATAAATTGCACATCTAACTAGTTGACAACCTATTACACTTTTGAAGGCCCTGGAACACCAGGACAATGGAATTACCCACAAAATGACCCCATTTTGGAAAGCTAACACCCCAACGTATAATCTATGAGGCATAATGAGTCTTTTGAACGGTTCATTTTTTTCCAGAATTTTTTGGAATATGTGGAAAAAAAATGAAATCGCATATTTTTTACACAAAGTTGTCCATTGATAAGATATTTCCAACACATAGCATGTACATAGCAAAAATGACACCCCAAAATACATTCTGCTACTCCTCCTGAGTAAAACGATACCCCATGTGTGAGACTTTTTCACTGCCTGGCCACATACCGATGCCCAACATGCAGGGAGCGCCATCAGGGGTTTTAGGAGCATAAATTGCACATCTAACTAGTTGACAACCTATTACACTTTTGAAGGCCCTGGAACACCAGGACAATGGAATTACCCACAAAATGACCCCATTTTGGAAAGCTAACACCCCAACGTATAATCTATGAAGCATTATGAGTCTTTTAAACGGTTCATTTTTTTCCAGAATTTTTTGGGAAATGTGGAAAAAAAATGAAAATGCTTTTTTTTTACACAAAGTTGTCCATTTATAAGATATTTCTAACACATAGCATATACATAGCAAACATGACACCCCAAAATGCATTCCGCTACTCCTCCTGAGTATGGCGATACCAAATGTGTGGGACTTTTACACAGCCTGACCACATACAGAGGCCCAACATCTAAGTAGCACTTCCAGGCATTCTAGCAGCATTAATTGCACATATCATTTTCTGACTACCGATCACATTTTTGAAGGCCCTTCATATATCTAACACATAGCAGGTACATACCAAATAACAAAAGATTACCTGTGGTTTTAGAAGTGCAGTGGTCCACAGAGGAGAGCATCAGTCCAGGCAGCAGACAGGAATGAGGTCAGCGACAACAAAAGCAATCATTCAGGCAGCAGGCAGGAATACTGTCCATAGTTCGTACAGGCAGAGAAACTGTCAGCACAGCCAGAGCACAGCCAAAGCACAGCCAAAGCACCGCCAAAAGCACAGGTCCAGGTAGCAGGCAGAGGTGTCCCAGCAGAAATACTGTGCAAAGTCAGTAGAGGCAGCAGGCAGATATATGATCAACACAGCCAAAGTATTAGTCCAAGCAGCAGGAAGAAACATGGTCCATAATGTCATGGGTCATTACAGGCAGTAATATGGTCAGCACAGCCAAAGCATTGGTCCAGGCAGCAGGAAGGACCATCAAGCTTAGGGCCAGGGGGACAGGGGTAGAGGCTTCTCCCACCCAAATCGCTTTGAAGCCTCCGGGCAACCAGACCCTGTTCTGGGAGCACAGAAAACTAAAAACTGGTTTTCTCTACTCAGAACGCTTTTCTGAAGCCCCTCACATATGTGAGACCCCTGTGTACTAAAAGTAAAAGATCAGTCCAAGTGGCAGGCAAAAACGTGGTAGATTAACAGGCCAAGGTCGGTGCACGTGGAAGTCAGAAACGTGGTTTAAATCGGCAGGCAGAGGCATCGTCGGTAAACAGGCTGAGGTTGGTACACATGGAGGTCAGAAACGTGGTTTAAATCGGCAAGCAAAGACATCGTCGGTAAACAGGCTGAGGTTGGTGCACGTGGAGGTCAGAAACGTGGTTTAAATCGGCAAGCAAAGACATCGTCGGTAAACAGGCCAGGGTCAGTTAATTAACATGGAAGGTAGTTACATGGTAGCAGGCAAATGGGGAAATGGCAGTCTGTTAATAATAAGGGGAACTAATATTGGATGGATGTATGATACGTTTTGAAGCACTGTCCCAGGCACAGGCCAGGTTGGGAGGGACAATCAGGACAGTAACAGGTGGTGTCTCTTCTTACTCCTGCTCTGCTGCATACACGGCATTTTTTTTGGCGTTTTCTTCCAGATTCTGTGTGGGGGATGCTAAAGGGAAAGTGTCGCTCGTGAAGACAACTCACACAATCAGAGCGAATGCTTCCTGGGACGTGATCTTGTTGATAAATGAGAGCTTCAATGATATCCTTGATATATCTGAGGTAGGAGATTTGTGGGTTTTGAGTTGGCTGATTGGCTTTTTGGTAGCAGACAAACGAATTATAAAGGGCCATGTGAAACAAGTGAAACGCAACTTTTTTGTGCCAAAAATAGGACTTTCTTGTTGATAAGTAGGGCTGTAGCATCTGGTCATTTAAATCCACCCCACCCATGTACAAATTGTAATCGTGAACACATTCGGGCTTTGTAATAGGGCCGTGTCGTCTTTGGATCTCCACCATGGTGTCATTGTGGATGGTAGAGAGGATGTGGACATCTTTCTTGTCCCTCCACTTCATGGCCAACACCTCCTCGTTCCTCATGAATGACGATTCTCCAGTTTTCAAATTTTTGGTCAACAAATTTTGTGGGAATCCCTTCCGGTTTTTTTTGAAGGTACCGCAGGCCGGGGTTTGCTTGCTGTAAAGGTGACGAAAAAGGGGCAGGCTGGTATAATAATTATCAACATATAAATGATAGCCTTTTCCGAACAGGGGGTATGCCAACTCCCAGACAATTTTCCCACTGGTTCCAATATATGTGGGGCAATCACGGGGCTGGAGCTGGGAGTCTTTGCCTTCGTAGATCCTGAATGTGAACACATATCCAGTGGCTCGATCGCATAATTTATTTAATTTTAACCCATACCTGGCTCTCTTGTTTGGGATGTACTGCTTGAAGTGCAGTCGGCCAGTGAAATGGATGAGGGACTCGTCCACACAAATGTTTTGGTCTGGGATGAAAACTTCTGCAAATCTCTGGGAAAAGGCATTGATTAGGGGGCGTATTTTGTATAATTTATCGTAGTGGGGATGATCTCGGGGAGGGCACTGTGAATTGTCATTAAAGTGGAGAAAACGCATTATCATGTCGTATCTTGTCCTGGACATGACAGAGGAAAATATAGGCATGTGTTCAATGGGGCGTGTAGACCAATATGAATGGCCTTCATTCTTCTTTGTAAGTCCCATATTGAACATAAGGCCCAAAAACATTTTAAATTCTTCCAATGTTAGACGCCGCCACTGGAACATGCGGGCGTAGGAAGAATTGGGGTTGGCGGCAATAAATTGGGATGCATATATATTGGTTTGATCCACTATATTCTGCATAAAATCTTCTGGGAAAAATAAACAAAAATAATCAAATTGAGAAAAATCTGTAGTGTCGGGCTGCACACCTGGCTGTGCGGTGAAAGGGGGGATGATAGCGGATCCTGAGTTGGCAGGCAACCATAAGGGGTTTGCCAGGGCATCGGGAAGGTAGGACTGGGGCAGGATTCTTCGAGTTGGGCGTGTATTTCCATTATTTGTACTGGGCTCCTCTTCCTGGGGTATGGCGCTGCTGGTGCTGGGCAGATCTGCAGATCTTGGTCCTGATCTTGGTCCTGATCTTGGTCCTGATCTTGGTCCTGAACTTGGTCCTGAACTTGGTCCTGAACTTGGTCCTGATCTTGGTCCTGAACTTGGTCCTGAACTTGGTCCTGAACTTGGTCCTGAACTTGGTCCCGATCGCATTCTTTTGGGAGGGACGGTTTCCTCCGGGGACTCATACTCTGACTCTGACTCTGAGCCAGTATCCTCCACTGGCTCGTATTCCGAATCAGAATCGGATAATGAGAGCTCCTCGCTGTTATCCGACATGGTGGAAATAATGACAAATGCCTCCTCGGTTGTGTAATGCCTTTTGGACATTATGGCAGTATGGCAGTACTTATTGTTGGGCCTGCGTAATAGTACTGCTGGTGGCCTGTGTGGTGGTACCGATAAAGGTATTAGTGGCGGGTATGGGTGGTGGTGGTGGTACCGATGGCGGTACGGGTGGTGGTGGTACCGATGGCGGTACGGGTGGTGGTGGTACCGATGGCGGTTTGGGTGGTGGTGGTACCGTTGGCGGTATGGGTGGTGGTACCGATGTCGGTGGTACAGGTGGTGGTGTTGGTACGGATGGTGGTTGTACCGATGGCGGTACGGGTGGTGGTGGTACCGATGGCGGTACCGATGGCGGTACGGGTGGTGGCGGTACCGATGGCGGTGGTACGGGTGGTGGTGTTGGTACGGGTGGTGGTGGTACCGGTACCGATGGCGGTACGGGTGGTGGTGGTACCGATGGCGGTACGGGTGGTGGTGGTACCGATGGCGGTACGGGTGGTGGTGGTACCGATGGCGGTTTGGGTGGTGGTGGTGGTACCGTTGGCGGTATGGGTGGTGGCACGGGTGGTGGTACCGATGGCGGTATGGGTGGTGGTACCGGTGTCGGTGGTACGGGTGGTGGTGTTGGTACGGGTGGTGGTGGTACAGATGGCGGTACTGGTAGCCTGTGTGGCGGTATCAATGGAGGTATTAGTGGCAGGAATGTGTGGTGGTACCGATGGCGGTGGTACGGGTGGTGTTGGTACCGATGGTTGTGGTACGGGTGGTGGTACCGATGGCGGTGGTAGGGGTGGTGGTGGTACGGGTGGCGGCGGTACAGGTGGCGGCGGTACCGATGGCGGTACGGGTGGCAGCGGTACAGATGGCGGTAAGGGTGGCAGCGGTACAGATGGCGGTAAGGGTGGCAGCGGTACGGGTGGTGGCAGTATGGGTGGCGGCGGTACCGATGGCGGTACGGGTGGTGGTGGTACTGATGGCGGTGGTACCGCTGATTGACAGATTGGCTGATTGACAGGTGGGCTGATTGAATGGTGGGCTGATTGACAGGTGGGCTGATTGACAGGTGGGCTGATTGACAGGTGGGCTGTGTCAGGTCCTCTTTATTGGTGGGGGGGAGGGGGGGCTGTGTTGTGCACAAACTACAGTAACAAACTACACTGATCTCACTTACTGATCCCTGCTCTCTCCTCACAAATCGGTGTGTGAGGAGAGATCAGAGATCAGGTACTAACTGCCCTGTTTGTTTACATTTGTGACCGTCTGTGATTGGACACAGCCGGTCACGTGGTAAACAGCCAATTTCATTGGCTGTTTACCCTGATCGGGGAAGCGCTGTGTCCATGGGACACGCGCCTTCCCCGATCCCCGCTCTGCAAGCCTCTGGCGGCGCGCACGGAGCACGCCGCCGAGTTTGTTTTGACATGTGATCAGCTGCGTCTTTGACACAGCTGATCACGTGGTAAACAGCCAATGAAATTGGCTGTTTACCGTGATCGGGGAAGCGCTGTGTCCGAGGGACACACGCCGTCCCCGATCACCGAGCTGCGCGCCCCCGCGGGCGCGCGCTAGGCATTATCCTGCAGGACGTTCGAGAACGTCCTGTCAGGATTTGGTAACCACTTCCCGGACGTCTATTTCCTATAGACCGGGCGGGAAGTGGTTAAACAATAAAAATAATGACAGCGACAATTCTGCAACTGAGCACATTTCTGTGTTTTGGATTTGATTACATTATTGAATAATTTTTATTAAAATTATATTATTATTTGTTATAATTATTTATAGTTATTTATTATATTATAATTTATGATTTTGTGTTTCAAACTTTATCATACCCAGAATGTCTACTAGACTCTTGTTTGGACAGATTCAAGTGAGTTTTTTTTTTTTTTTTAACATTTTTTATATAGTTATCAGAACATATAATAACAAGTAAAGACATTAAGAAAAGTATAACAGGATTCACACCATTACAGTTACATAGTATAGCGAATGCATTTTTTTATAAATACATTAATTCAGTATAATAATCGTGAATAATCCTTCAAATTAATTTCTTTCAATTCAATTTCTAGCTAGTAAACCTCAAAGAATAAACCTAATCACCCCTAGGGGAGGAAACTGTGAACAGGTCTATTCTAACATGAATAAAAAAAAGAGAGAACAGGATGTTGTCAAGTAAATCAATGTATTCTAGTGAGTCAAACCAAACCAATCAGGAAATGAAATCAGCATAAGTCTCTGCAAGGAATAAGTGATACCAACAGGCTACCTAGTGGTATTTAAAGGGGTTGTAAAGGATTTTTTTTCCCTAAATAGCTTCCTTTACCGTAGTGTAGTCCTCCTTCACTTACCTCATCCTTCCATTTTGCTTTTAAATGTCCTTATTTCTTCTGAGAAATGCTCACTTCCTGTTCTTCTGTCTGTAACTACACACCGCAATGCGAGGCTTTCTTCCTGGTGTGGAGAAAGCCTCTTGAGGGGGGAGGGGGCAAGCAGGAGTTTCAGGACGCCCACTAACACACAGCTCCTTTCTCTATCTGCAACGTAGAGAGTGTCCTGACACTCCTGCTCGCCCCCTCCTATGTGCTATGATATCAGAGAGGACCTGATTGTGAGAACTGAGACTTCTGGAACAACTGATCACCAAGCGTACTGGTCTTGATCTGGTGAGTCCTGTCTAATGCCCTGTACACACGATCGGTCAATCCGATGAGAACGGCCTAATGGATTTTTCCATCAGTTAACCGATGAAGCTGACTGATGGTCAGTCGTGCCTACACACCATCGGTTAAAAAAACGATCATGTCAGAACACGGTGACGTAAAACACAACGACGTGCTGAAAAAAACGAAGTTCAATGCTTCCAAGCATGCGTCGACTTGATTCTGAGCATGCGTGGATTTTTAAACGATGGACGGGACTACAAACGATCGTTTTTTTTCTATCGGTTAGGTATCCATCGGTTAATTTTAAAACAAGTTTAAACATTTTTAACCGATGGATAAATAACTGATGGGGCCCACACGCGATCGGTTTGGTTTGATGAAAACGGTCCATCAGACCGCTCTCATTGGATTGACCGATCGTGTGTACGCGGCATAACAGTTCACGTTAAAACCAGGGGTTTCATTTGCACACATTTGTAAATATATACATGAGCTGCAGGGCCATGTCATGGCATTCTAGTGTACTGCAGTCCTAACTCTATACATTTTGAGAGCCTCCAAAGCTGGAGCACATACTGCACATAATAATTTAAAGATTAAGGGCGGGTATGTCTGGAGGGAGCCCATCCATCCTTAAAGGTATAGGAATGCACTGGACACCCTGCAATAGCACAATGGCAGCAAAGGTATCCAGTGCATCCCCAAACCAAAAATAAATTGTATACCCACTTGCTATTGGGGCTGTATGCATAGTGTGCATCCAGAGACATTATTTGGGTATCCATGGCTAAGTATTACAGTAAGGCTTTTTTTTTATTTTATTTTTTTTATTATCATACATACAGTGAAATTAACAATTTTATTAATCGATCAATCATATGAGCTCCAACGAATCCATTCAGAATCCAATACACAGCATTATTCCATATTACATACATCCACAGAGAAAAAAATACCTAGTTACTGTATTTGGGATAGTCCCCATTCTATCTTCTGTTAGACCTAAAAAAAAAAAAAAAAAAAAAAAAAAAAGAGAGTGAGTGAGGCTTCTTTATGTCATTCATACATTCAAGGTTAAAGTTATTCTTACTGTTGCTGTGTGATTCAGTGTAATGGAGCTCAGCCTTATTGTGGTGTAAATCAATGGCCATAGGTGAGTCTAACCTGCCCATCAGTTAATCTAATGTAATGTATTGTCATGTTTGTTTGTTCTTTGCATTGCATTTGTTTGACCTTCAATAATACATTCATCTCATTAATCCTCAATTTACTTGTTGCCTATTTTCTGTGTGTTGTTACTGCTTTGGTATTATATTCATGTTTAACTACTTCAATACAAGGCACTTTCACCCCCTTCCTGCCCAGGCCTTTTTTCAGCTTTCAGCACAGCCAGCACTTTAAATTTCAATTATGCAGTCATGCAACACTGTACCCAAATACATTTTTAATCATTTTCTTCACACAAATAGAGCTTTTTTTTTGGTGGTATTTAATCACTCCCGGGGTTTTTATTTTTTACAAAAAGAAAAGAAAAAATACCGCCCCAAAAAAGTTTTCCTTAGTTTCTGTCAGTAAATTTAGTAAATAAGTAATGTTTCTCCTTCACTGATGTACTCTGATGAAGAACTGATAGGCTGCACTGATGGGCACTGATGAGGTGGCACTTATGGGCACTGATTAGGTGATGGTTATGGACATTGATTAGGTGGCACTGATGAGGAGGCAATAATATTCCGCACTGATGGGCACTGATAGGTGGCACTGATGAGCACTGATAGGCCGCACTGGTGGGCACTGGTTGGTGTCACTGATGGGCACTAATTGGTCTCACTGGGGAGGTTTACTGTAATCAGGGCACTGATGATCAGTGCCCTGATTACCTGTCTCGGTGTCCCCTGCGAGATGATGCTGCTCATCTGCTCACCACACACTCTGTCAGTGTGAGGCAATGAGAGACAATTACCATCACTTCTGCATTTACATGTGACCAGTTATGATTGGACACAGCCGATCACATGGTTAAAGAGCCACATCATTGGCTCTTCACAGAGATCAGGGTCGCGCTGTGTCCTAGCGAGTGGCCATTCTGGGGAGACGTCATAAACAAGAGCCACACCGTCCCTCTGTCATTTGATGGTGGGCAGGCAGCAAGTGGTGACAAGTAGTTAAGCTAACCAAGGCCTTGCAGCATGCTAAAGAGATATCCAGGTGTGTCAGTGGAGACCGAACGGTTAGAGCCGTGGCAAGGAACAAATGACCCATCATCACCAGCAGCTTCTTATAGTAGGGTTGCACCGATTCCAATACTGGTATCTGTATTGGTGCCGATACTAAGCATTTGCATGAGTATCGGTACTTGTGCAAATGCCTGATACCCAAAAACAATACCCTAGGGCTCTGTATTTTCAGCTGTCGGCGAGAATTCCCCGCTAACAGCTAAATTGTAAAGAAAAAATGCTGATTATTGGTTGTTAAAGAACAGGGCCGCCGAATCCTTATCAACCAGTCACATGTCCTTGGGATTCCCCCCCCCCCCCCACCTTGACATTTTTTTTTACCAAAGACATGTGACTGATTTACATTTTGGCCTAAATGTATGACTAAAATTGAGTTTATTGGATTTTTCTGTGTTTCATAGAAATGTTTTTTAAAATTGTCATTCTTTTTCTGTTTATATCGCAAAAAAATTTAATCGCAGAGACAATCAAATACCATCAAAATAAAGCTCTATTTGTGGCAAAAAAAAGACACAAATTTTGTTTGGGTACAACATTGCATGACCGCGCAATTACCAGTTAAAGGAGCGCAGTGCCAAATTGCAAAAAGTGCTCTGGTCATTGAACAGCCTAATCTTCTGGGGCTGAAGTGGTTACTGTGATCCAGCCTGCATGAATCAGCAGCAACACCCTATGAAAAAAACAAAGCTCAGCTCCATTAGTGCATCAGCAGACCTCATCATCCAAGGGTTAACATCCAGCAATCAACCCTGGGAAATTTCATGCAACCATCACTGGAGTATGTGCACATAGACAGAAATTAGCTGCCAAGTGGCTGCAGGAGGTCATGAGTAGCGCTCGACCCTGATCCCCTGCAGACCCTTTCTCTCAAGGTCTTGCTTCAGAAACCATGCCATTAAAGTGGCTAAGAAAAAGAATGGAAGAGGGGTCTTAGAGACAGAATGGCTGAAACATGAAATTAATACGACAGAGAAATTTAAATTCCTCCAAATCTCACACTTCTTACACACCTTGTGGGTGTCTAAACCCTGTCCACCTAATATTACATGAAAGGCTGTTTGATCCTGTCTTCTCTGATCACCCACTTCTTCCACTCCCTAATCCATCTCCTGATAGAACACAGCCTTTGGAGTCACTCTGCACATGCTTAGTTTGGTGTGTATTGCTAGATATGTTTCTTTTGTTTGTTTTTTGGGAGAGTGCATGCGATCATCACAGGGCCAATCAGCACTGTCCAGACAGAGAGTCAGGAGTCCTGCACCCTCATGGGACAATCAGGGGAGAATTAAATCTCCTCCTACAAACCTTAACAAGTCTCTGATAAAAGTCACACGACAGCTCTAACTGCTGATGAGAAAGAAAAGATATTTAAGAGTTTATATTTACTAAAATAATTGTAGCATTTCCATGTTCTTTGTGCTGTTGGAAACCAGATATAGGGAATGCAGGGTCCTGGGTTTAGTAACACTTTAGTACGGTTACTCAGCACAACCATTTTTATATTCAGTTAAGTGTAGCATGTCCTTGACTAGACACTGCATCCTAATCAAAAAAGTATAGCCATAGCTGGTCATAGGGCTGATATTGGGCTCAGCAAAATTGGAGGCCTATAGTTATTTGCCTAATCATGATTTCAGACCAAGAAATAAATGAGCTAGTAAATATTTGCTCTGCTATCAATTTGCATAAAGTAGATACAACCCCTATGTTGGTAAATACTAGACCCCATAAGTCACCAAATCAGCAAAATTGGGGTTTATGGAGTTTTGGGATTTCCTTTGCCAACTCTTATTCCGCGTACACACGATCGGTTAAACCAATGAGAATGGTCTGATGGACCGTTTTCATCGGTCAAAACCGATCATGTGTGGGCGCCATCAATTATTTAACCATCGGTTAAAAAAAAGCCAACTTGTTTTAAATTTAACCAAAATTATATTAACCTAAAATCCACGCATGCTCAGAATCAAGTCAACGCATGCTTGGAAGCATTGAACTTCGTTTTTTTCAGCACTTTGTTGTGTTTTACGTCACCGCGTTCTGACACAATCGTTTTTATAACCGATGGTGTGTAGGCGTGATGGACCATCAGTCAGCTTCATCGGTTAACCGATGAAAACGGTCCATCGGTCTGTCCTCATCGGATGGACCAATCGTGTGTACGCGGCATAATATGCACACCTTTATTTTTTCTAATTTTAGTGTCCCTTTATTTATTACACTTGGAATTAGAAAATGCTCATCTCATGTAACAGATTCCTGTCAAATATTTGACAAACTCTTTGTATAAGCAAAATGTGTTAGGCACTTCAGGTCTGTGACTGAAATCAGTTACTGTAGTAAGATGTAGTGTTATTTACCGTTTTAGACTGATAAGCTTTTAGTGGTGAGCTTATATAAAATATGGACTAGAGAGCCCGGTGAACTATAATGATTTTGATAATAGACAGCCTCTTTATGTAGTTAAAGGGTATTGCCACTTTTGCAGTCAAATTTGAAAAGGCCTATAATGTTTGTTAGGTGTTTCCATTCACACAGCATATTTAAAAATGTAAATTTCTCACCTCTCTTGTTTCTATGGAGAAGGTGTTTGCTTCTAGGGCCCCTTTCACACTATCAGCCCGGCTTGGATCCGCCTGTTCATTTTTCAGTCGGATTCTATGGGCGGGCAGAGATGTGTCCGCTGACAGCTACCTGCCATCTGATCTGACAAGATCTGCTCAAAACAGACGGATCGGATGGGATCAGATGAAAACGGACAGGCTGCCCATTTTCATCTGAAATTCCCATAAGACAATGAGCAGAGACCTGAATGGTCTGGTATGGGTTTTTGGGGGGAACCCCATGCCATTTAAATAAAAATGGCGCAGGGTTCCCCTTAATATCCATAACAGAGACCTAAAGGGATTCATCCCTAGTAGTCCCACATAAGAGAAACCCCTTTAATATTATAGTAAGGTAAAGTATGGTAGCAATGGATTTAATTCTTTATGCAGAGGCCAGGTTTTGAGAGACAGTTGGCACAATAGCAACATGTATCATGCCTTATTCTATCTTTGTAGCATACATGTCTTTTTCATATAAGGGAAATATCTCCCTGTAAGCCTGTTGACTGCAACAAAATTAATATTTTTAAGTGTAGGGCCTTACTGATAGATAAGGGCTGGTACGACCTCTTATTGGTAGTTTAGGGAAAATCCAGGTCTTCCTGTTGACTTATAGATGGCAAAAGAGTTGTAAATGGCCAATTGGAATAGGTAGATGGACAAGTTTTTATACCAGTGATGATATATTCCAGGTAAAGCCCCATACACAATATCAGAACATCATACAAAAAAACTACCGTACAATAATCTGATCTTAGTACATAGCTTTTGAGAAGGGATAAACACGGAAAAAAAAATTGCTCCTACAAATGCCAAATCGTCCAAATTTGTATTCTATCAAAGGAGAATTTTCGTACTTTTGTAACATATTATGCCGCGTACACACGATCGGTCAAACCGATTAGAACCGTTTTCATCGTGTCAGAACGCGGTGACGTAAAACACAAAGACGTGCTGAAAAAAAAACGTAGTTCAATGGGCCTGATCCTCAAAAAGGATACGCCGGCGTATCTACTGATACGCCGTCGTATCCCTGTTTCTATCTATGGAACTGATCCACAGAATCAGTTTCTCATAGATAGGCAGAAGATCCGACATGTGTAAGGGACTTACACTGTCGGATCTTAGGATGCAGTACCGCAGCCGCCACTGGGGGGCATTTCTCGTCGAAATGCCGCTTCGGGTATGCAAATTAGCACTTACGGAGATCCACTTTTACGCTTCGTTTTTTCTCCGTAAGTATTAGTTTGCCGTCGCAATATTAAGGCTGCTTTTACAAGGCCTAAACTGTTTAGACCTTGTAAAAGTAGACCCTTCTATCCCGCGTCGCTGTCTTTTTTTTATTTTATTTTTTTATTTTTCGCCGCAACTCGTTTTTTTTTTTATGCCCGTCGCGATTCTCAAAACCTGGCGCATGACGTCGGGAGCATGCGCAGTACGTCCGGCGCAGGAGCGCGCCTAATTTTAATGGGACTCGCCCCATTAAATTAGGAACGCCTTGCGCCGGACGGATTTAAGTTACACCGCTCAAAGTTTCTAGGTAAGTGCTTTGTTGATCGGGCACTTAGGTAGAGATTTTGCGGCGGTGTAACTTAAAGGGGGAAAAATATGTTGCGCCAGGTTTTTGTGGATTAGGCCCTATGCTTCCAAGCACTTGTCGACTTGATTCTGAGCATGAGTGGATTTTTAATCGATGGACGTGCATACAAACAATTGTTTATTTCCTATCGGTTAGGTATCCATCGGTTAAATTTAAAACAAGATTGCTTTTTTTTATCCTATGGATAAATAACCGATGGTGCCCACACACGATCGGTTTGGTCTGATGAAAACAGTCCATCAGACCGTTCTCATCGGTTTGACCGATCGTGTGTACGCGGCATTATTTTTCAATATGGACACTAGTATACAATAAAAAATGGATGATCATTTGTCCGATAATCTCATTGTGTGTTCTAGGCTTAAGTTGTCATCATTTGGTCTTTTAAATCTATATCTCCCATGTTGTAATTGTATTTGTGCAATGAGGTTTTTGGACCAGACCGTGCCTTCCCTGGATTCCCACTAACTGAATAAATCTTTGGTGAAAAACAAATTAAAAAAAAAAATTTCTTTTTCTACCTAAATGTCTAGTTTCACTGCAAATGTCACCCCACTACTTGTGCTTGGCATTTCATCAGCATGTACTGAACTGCTGATGCTTGCCACTTCACCAGGGCATACTGCACTGCTGGTGCGTGCCTGCTTGCCTTCCACAGCATGTTCAGTACGCCCCATTCATTTTGTATGGACCCTTTCATCCTAAGAAATCAGAGGCCATAAATGAACTGCTGCACTCGACATGTTCATAATCTGAATCTGACAGTGATGCCGCGTACACACGATTGGTTTGTCTGATGAAAACGGTCTGATGGACGGTTTTCATCAGACTAACCAATCGTGTGTGGGCCTCATTGTTTTTTTTTATCCATCGGTTAAAAAACTAGGAACTTGTTTTAAAATTATCTGATGGCTAACTAACCGATAGGAAAAAAACGATCGTCTGTAGGCACGTCCATCGGTTAAAAATCCACGCATGCTCAAACTAAATTAGGGGACGGGAGCGCTCGTTCTGGTAAAACTAGCGTTCGTTATGGAGATAGCACATTCATCACGCTGTAACAGACAAAAAAGCGCAAAAGGTCTTTTACTAACACAAAATCAGCTAAAGCAGCCCCAAGGGTGGCGCCATTGGATTTGAACTTCCCCTTTATAGTGCCGTCGTACGTGGTTTACATGATCGCGTTCTGACACGATCGTTTTTTTAACTGATGGTGTGTAGGCACGACTGATCATCAGTCAGCTTAATCGGATAACTGATGAAAAAATCCATCAGTCTGTTTTCATCGGATGGACTGATCGTGTGTACAGGGCATGAGAGTTCCTCCCAACTATTCTCATCTGCCATGCTCAGAATCTGAAAGGTCTTTTAATTTCTGAACCTTTTTTCGGACATTAGGCTTGATTTACTAAAGGCAAACAGATTGTGCACTTTTGCAAGTGCAGTTGCTCCAGAGCTTAGTAAATAAAGTTAAGCTTTACTTTGGAAAAACAACCAACCACATGCAAAGAAAAAAAATGATATTTTTGTCTGCACGGGATTAAATAAGGAAAGTCAGTTCTTCCTCTGGCGCAAAAGTGCACAGTCTATTTGCCTTAGTAAATCAACCCCAATGTTTCGCAGTGCGATTCGGGACACTGGTTCTGGTGATACTGTACTGGTGTGGTAATGATCAGAACACTGTTGTTGGCTTCACTGACTTTGCTGACACTTGCAATCATGGCAGTATTATTGGGTTTGTTGGCTCTGTTGACACTTTCACTGCTCTGGCAGTGATCAGGAACACTGTTGCTGGTGTGCACTGGTCTGATCTCACCAACACTGTGATCAGGAACACTGTTGTTGGCATACACTTGTATGGCATCACTAAAACTGTGATCAAGAATGTTGTTGTTGGGCTGAAGGCACCTACATACATCAGGTGTGACAGTGATCAGGAAGACTTTTGCTGGTCTATACTGGTCTGATCACCAGTGATCACATGGTACAGGACCAATTTAATTGGTCCTGTACCCTAATAGGTGATCAGCTGTGTCCAAGCTGTGGGAGAAAGAGGACTTACGGGTACATCCACCCGCAACTAGGAAGCACCTATCCAGCTTTGTATGTGCAATGGCTAGACAGGAAGCAGTTAAAGCCTAAGTTTGGTAAAAAAAAAAAAAAAGACAGAGAAAAAGGGCCATTGCTTACTATAATTCTAATGTGTCTTTTTTTCTGTTGCCTCTTGCTTTCCCTGAAGTCTTCACCCTCCAACCCCCCTTTGTCTCTAAAGTCATAATCTTGTGGTATCCATCACCCTTTTCACCCAGCTACTTCATACTACAGTCTTGATGAATAAAGCATGAACTACAGTATGAATGGAGGGGACAGACCTTTAATTCATCCACCCGCCCTTCATTCATAGATCAGGTTTCATAAACAGAAGCTATAGTATGTAGGAGGGGATGCAAAGAGCGGTAATGGATGCTGTTTAATTAAACCAAGCTGCACTGGAAGATCATGGCAGTGAAGGTGGGAGGTTGAAGAATGGAGATTTCAGGTTATTAGTAAGCAATGCCCCTTGACTAACTGCCTCTCTCTCTCTCTCTGTGTCCGAGCTCTGCTGTACTACAAAAGGCTTATACCAAGTCAAATTCAGGCACTTACGCTTGAATTAAAGTGGTTGTAAACCCTCTCTGACATGTTTTACCTACAGGTAAGCCTAGATTAAGGCTTACCTGTAGGTGTTTGCAATATCTCCTAAACCTACACGGTTTAGGAGATAGTTGCCACAAAGAATGCACCGTTGTCTACGGCGCATATGCACGCCATAGACAACGGCGCAGGCGCACTGAGAATGCCGGTTTTATCAATGGATAATGTCGGCTTTGACAGCTCCCATGCGCATGCGTGGAGTGACGTCATTGCCGCTCCAGCCAATCAGAGCGCCGGAGCGGCGATACCCGGAAGTAAAATCCTGGAGAGATGAATGCGGCCCAGAGGGGGAGACGAGGGCGGCTTTGGGGGCTTCGATCTAAGGTAAGTAATGCATAATGAGCTAGTATGCTAGTCATACTAGCTCATTATGGCTTTGTCTTGCTTTATGGCTTTCATTATGGCTTTGGTTATTATTATTTTTATATATATATATATATATATATATATATATATATATATATATATATATATTTGGGTTTACAACCGCTTTAAAAAAGCTATCCGGTTTAATGTATGTGTCATTTCTTTGAACAAATGCCCCAATAATGTGCTTGCAATTTGTTTACAATATCACTAAAGAATGAACAAGGATGGATAGCTCTCATACAGTATGTTGTATCTCCCTATACCAAGCCTGAGGCCCCGTACACACGGTCGGACCGAACCGATGAGAATGAATCGAAGTTCAGTTTTATCGGACCAAACCGACCGTGTGTATAGGCCATCGGTCTGTTTTACTTTGGTCCAAAATTTTAAAACATGCTTCAAAACCGAACCGATGGACCGTAGCCCGATCGAACCAAACCGATGGTTAGTACAGAAAAGCATCGGTTCAAAACCCGCGCATGCTCAGAATCAAGTCGACGCATGCTTGGAAGCATTGAACTTCGTTTTATTCAGCACGTCGTGTGTTTGACGTCACCGCATTCTGACCAGAGGTGACAGAGGTGAACCGATGAAAACAGTCCGACGGACCAGTCACATCGGTTTGGTCCGACCATGTGTACAAGGCCTGAGAGAGGTAGGTATGCTTATATACAATTAATATTGCACAGCAAATGTGTCCCAGCAGCTAAATAAATAATCTTATTTGAGCAGGTTACAATCTGTTAGAAGTAATTTTACTTTGATGAACAAGATAAAAAGTCAAGCAGATTAGTCACCCTGACCTAAATCATTTTAGTAATTCCATCAATATCTATTACTGGAAAACATACAAGCTGTTCCCATAGGCTAGTTTCCACGTTTCATAGAATTCAGATATACATCATTTAAATAGTCTAAAACCTTTCAAATGACTGACTTACCTATTTATCCTCGAGAAATGGAAGTATATCATTTGTATATAATCAACAGCCTGCATTTCACTATACATTAGCACATTTTGTTTCACTGAGCAGACACCATTTCAGTTTCTGTCCAGCAAATGAGTTATGACTTGGCTGCTTATTTGATCTTTCTCTCTGGTGAGATTTAATGTTCTCATCTATCTTCTGCATCTGCAGCAATGCTTGGCAATCAGCGACAAAGGGAGGAGAACAGGAAAAATAAGTTTCTGAAGAAAGGATTATTTATTAAAATCTCTTGATGAAGTAGGCAAACAGCCCACAATTGATCCAGTGTACACAGAAGTAGTTTAAAACATATAGGTGGTCCTTTAAAATCACTGCGCAGCTTGAAACCCAAGTACCTCACAGCTGCCAAGTGAAGATGAAAATGTTCTGAACAGACCCTCAGACATTGATTAAAGTCCCCTGTGTATTCCAAGTGTAACATGATATCACATTGCTTCTAACTAATGGAAGATGCATGGCATTGACTGCTTTACTCAAATAAAATTCACTCATCATTCTTAAATATACACATACTCCTCGTTTAACGACTTACTTGTTTAACGTCCACTCGGACTTAAGACCAGCTCTCCCCACCCGAACAATGTGCTATACATCATTGTATTGTACAGTACAGAATTTACATTTGTGTTTTGTACTTATGAAAATTAAAACACCGTTATTGAGCTGGAGTTGTGTGTTTAGACCTTTTTTTCACAATACAGTACAGTAGTTAAAAATGCTTAAAATATTGATTAATATTAAGTAAGTGTAGCACCCCCTTGCTTTCAGCATGGGCACTATGCTAAAGTTAGTGGGAAATGGGAGCGTTACTTTGTTCCCATTCAAAATTGGAACTTCTGTCACTTCAGAAACGTCCACTGGGTCAGTCTGTGCTCCAGGGATGCAGTATCATCCCTGGCCAGCAGTTGGCACCAGAGAGGTTCTGGCAGAGCAACTTTCCCCAGCAGTCAATCAGAGAAGTTTCTCCCTCGCAAGGCATGCTGGGGAGGGTTATATCTGTGACAGGTGTCATGTGCTAAAGGGAGTTTTCGTGGGATCCCGGTTCCAGGTGCGGCATCCACCTACAGGGTGCGCGTATCCATGGACCCCGCCAGTGAGGCCCACCAGGCCGGAATTGCAGTCTACATAAACTCTCATCCGGAGGTAAAAAGGGACTCCAGTGACTTACTGTGAGGGCTTACCTTGAGTGGAGTCCATTTTGCAGATTTGTAAGCTCACCCTTGCAGGTACACACAGCCCACGGTAATACAGGTAAGACACTACCTGGGCTGTGAGTCTGTGCACAGGGGCTAGATAGAGATTAGCCCAGGAGAGTCAAGTATAGCCGTGGCCCAGGATTCCAGAGAGAGTCAGGTAACTACTGACAGAAAGTTCAGGGTTTGCAGACAGGAACCAAAGACAAGTCCGGGGCACAAGCAGTGGGTCAAGGGATGGAGAAGGCAGGGAAAGTCCAAAAGTACAAGCCGGGGTCAGAGGGCAGGAGACAGCAGCAATCCAGGGTACGTAAGCCAAAGGGTCAGAAGCCGGGGTCAGTCTTGTAGCTGAAGACAACCACAGGAACCGTTGGCACAGACAGGACAATCAGAGTACAATGAACTGACACCTCCCTCATAGTGAGGCAGGGTTTTATACCCTGGTTAATTAGGAAACCTGCCTCAGCTGGACCAGGATAGACAAGTGCAGATTGTAGGGAGATCCAGAGACAGGCAATCAGCACATAGTTCAGAACCAGGCTCCGACGGACAGCAAGAAGAATATCAACTGAGAAGTGGCTCAGAAGCAAAGACCTTGACCAGCAATGGAGAGGTCCTGGGTTCAATTCCACCCAGAGCCAACTGGGGCACGACCACGCCTCGCTGTTCGTTTGGCACGGTAGCGACCGTGACACTTACTGGATCCCCAGTCATATTGAAAGGATCCCAGGCTGGGTGCCATTCGATTGGGGGGACGGCTTGAGGAGAACCTGGAGGCAGGTTGTCCAACAGGGCTTGAACGAACCAATCGGGGATCTGGTGACCGGAATGTTGACAGGTACGTGTTGCTGTCATCCGATGACCTATGCTAAAACCTACTGGGAGGATTCGCTCCATTTATCCATCTAGCTCACCTAAAGTAATTGGCCTGTGGCAGAGGCCCTAGAGCCAGATCTGTTCCTCCCTGCAAATCCTAAGTGACACTTCGGCTGCCAGGCTTGTGAGAGGGGTCTGTCTGGGGGCACTTTGACCACTCCAACTAGAGTGGCGACGAATAACATTTTGGTACTCTATTGAGCAAGTACTGCTCAATTAATATCCGGGCCTGACACTGCAAGGTTCTCCTTTTTCTTCATCAACCTGCTCTTCCCACTTAATGTTGATGTTGGCCGTGTTTGGTCTGGAATAAAGCATTGGAAAACCCTTTATTCACTGTCTGGACCTTCGCTCACTGCTTTGTTCTCCAACTGCACCCATGCGCCACATTAAGGTAACTCAATATGCCGATCCCAATAACAAATCAGCGGCTCTTTTGGGGGTAGCGCTACATAAGCAATGGCCATTTTTCGCTCTTTTTTTTTTACCAAACTTAGGCTTTAACTGCTTGCCGACCAGCCGTAGCTGGACGGCAGCGCTGCCAGACTGGCGCTATCGCTGCACGAATGGAGAACTGCCTTTGTAAACAAGGCGATTCCCCATTCAGACAGGTGACATGACAGGGGTCTACTGTTCCCAGGGATCGGGGACAGTGATCTCTGTCATGTCCCTGGCAGCCCATCGCCCCTACTGTTATAGCACACCTAGGGAATACACTTAACCCCTTGATCATCCCCTAGTGTTAACCCCTTCCTTGTCAGTGACATTTACACAGTAATCAGTGGCTATTTATAGCACTGATCTCTGGATAAATGACAATGGTCCCAAAAAAGTGTTTGATCTGTCCACCGCAATGTCACAGTCCCGCAAAAAAAAAATACGCAGATTGCCACCATTACTAGAAAAAAAATGCCATAAATATATCCCCTATTGTATAAAAGTTTTGCGCAAACCAATCAATCAATTGGGATTTTTTATACCAAAAATATGTAAAAGAATATATATCAGCCTACACTGATGAATACATTTGTTTCTTTATAATTCTTTTTTTATATATATATATATATATATGTATTATAGCATAAAGTAAAAAAAAAAAAAAAAAAAAGTTTCAAAATTGTCGCTCTTTGTTTGTTTATACCAAAAGAAAGCTCAATTTTGGGAAAAAGGATGTCAATTTTGTTTGGGTACAGCATCGCATGACCACACAATTGTCAGTTAAAGCGACGCAGTGCCCCCACCCATTCACAATGGTGTGAACCCAGCTTTAGTGTCTATGATTGATTAGAGAACCTTGAGAGTCTGTGATTTTGCCAATAGTTTTTATAAATTGTTTTATAGTTTTCATAGTGAGCTTGAGTTAATATAATTTATTTAGGGCATAACAAAAGTACTTTTATAAAGTTACAAACATAACATTAGAGATACAGTATTAAGGTCAATGGTTAAAACATATATTTAAAAAAATAGAAAATGCAAAATGCTGTAAATAAACTCTACACCTGGGAGTTTTTGGATTTGAAATCTGGGTCTTTCTACTTTATAAAAAAAAAACAGTTGCTAAAAAATCCCAAAATGTTTTTGTCACAAAAATAATATCTAAGTTAGGTAGAGTATAGTGGACTGAGTCATCTATTGATTTCTACAGCCTTAGGGGCTCAAACATTTTTCTGGATCCTGCTTAGCCTGCAATTTGTCATAAACCGTCTCCATGCCATCAAGGTAAGTAACCATTACTATTAAATATGAAATCCTTTCCAGTGAGAATCGGAAACGGGTTCATACCAAGCATTGCAAGCTAAAGACTCCAGTTTACAAAGAAAGAAGAAATATCTTTGCAAAGGGGTCCTGAAAGCCTGAAAAAAAAATCCAAGACTTTAGCGTTAAAAAATGTATAAAGCAAGCCCTATCAAGAAAAGTCTTCACAAACTGATGTCTTTTTAGACTATTTTTCAAAGTGGGTTATACTGGAAGTCAGAACAACAATTAAGAATGAATAAAGGCATTATTATGCTGCATCCTCTAGTGAGATTTCCACATTTTAGTACTGGCTGTTGCTTTCTTCTCTCCACCATATTTCATTTTGTGGAATTATGTACTGGGAGAGGAGAACCTCACTTCAACGGCTTTCTTCTTGTGTAGGGTATGTAAAGGACTGAGTTCCTTATGCCACGTACACACAATCGTTTTATCCGATGAAAACGGACCGATGGATTTTTTCATCAGATATGCGATGAAGATGACTTTCATCAGTCTTGCCTACACACCATCAGTTAAAAAATCAGTTTGTGCCAGAACGCGGTGACGTAAAACACTACAAAGTGCTGAGAAAAATGAAGTTCAATGCTTCCGAGCATGCTTCGACTTGATTCTGAGCATGCATGGATTTTTAACCGATGGACTTGCCCACAGACGATCGATTTTTTCTATCGATTTTTTAACCATCAGATAATTTTAAAACAGGTTCTAAGTTTTTTCACCGATGGGAAAAAAAACGATGGGGCCCATACACGATCGGTTCGTCCGATGAAAACGGTCCATGAAAGTGAAAGGGTTAAAAGGTAATTATAGGCTGCTATAGATCAACAAAGCGAAAGTGTACGTGCTGTTGTCCAGTGCCTGTGTAATAGGGTAAGGTATATGATGCCAAAGGTAACCTTGAATTACAGTAAATAAATTTCTATTACATTTTGCTATGTAGCTCTGTGATCTTTGGGTTCACCTCTGCTTGAGTATCTGATATGTCTGAAATGTAAAGTGTATCTAAACACAAACAAAAATGTAGTGTAGTGCAGTTTACCTATCCCTAGATGTAATGACTGCATTAAGATTCTTTTTTATGTGTGATCCAGCCTGGAACACACTTCCTGTCTTGGGGTTCGTTGTGATCCAGCCTTGCCCTTTCATTGTATCTATGGAGAAGAATCAAAGACACCTTTTGACAGCGTTATTGTCAACTTATGAAGAGGTTAGTGTTAGATGGACCAGTAGATTAACTGCTTCAATACCAGACACTTTCACCTCCTGCCTGCCAAGGCAAATTTACAGCTTTTAGTGCTGTCACACTTTGATTGCCAATTACTCTGTCAGGCAACACTGTACCCAAATTACATTTTCATAAAAATCTTGAAAACTGTGATAGCTGTGATTGACTGCAGCTATCATAGAGAACAGGGTAATGGTGCTTGGTCCTGTACCATGAGATCACAGTAGTTCTCAATGGCTGTATAAAAGGCAGCCATGTTTACTACTGCACATGTAATTGCTGTGATTGGTCACATCGATCACATGGTAACAGGGTGAGGCACCACTAATCGGTACTCAGATCAGTGATCTGTCCCTGCAGAGAAAACCCATGCACACCTCCGAGGGCTATGCATTAGGTTCAGATCTGGGAGGATGTACTCCTCCCAGAATGACTCTTGTCTCGCCCCGCTGTTTATATGCAGTGGCTGGACAGGAAGCGGTTAACATTGACGGTACAAAAGTGACTAACAAATGAAAGCTTAATTTCAACTAAAACATTTTAATTTCAGTGTTAAATAGTTTGTCTCAACCCTCTACCGGCCACTTTTTGTTGAACAGCTTTGTTTGTTAAAGGAAATTGAAAAATAACAGACTCACTAGCCAGATTAACAGATAATAAAACTACGTTACATGGAAACTCAGAAAACATTGCTGTATTAATGTTATTGAGACATTGCATTTTATATATTAGAAGGCCAGTATGGTGGCCTGAATTTATGGGAGGAGTCAGGGGTGGGGTGTATTCCAGTGCACGATACTACAGATCACTAGGCTGATTCTCCCCAGCTCACTTTGTAGTCCTGAGTCTGTGTTCAATTACAAATGTGTTGCAGCTTCTCAGTTTGTGGTCCTTGTCAGTGTTCAAACCTTTATCATTTCATACACAATGTTACGATTCATTATGTTTTCTATCCCGCATCCCTTTCGTACTTAGCTGCATCTGAGTTGTCAGTCGTGTTCCGACATCATTCGGCACAGGCAAAGTAGAGTTTCCTCTGCCTTGTTTGTCATCCCATCCACAAACGTAGTATTCACTCTTAGATCCAAGCCTCTGAGCCGCTGTCGGTCATTGTCCGATATCACTCGACACAGGCTTGACTGGTTATAGGATTCACTGTCTATGGCGTTGCCGCCTCATCCATTTGGAGATTATCATGTATTGATTGCACAAGTTCTGTGGCTGATTGAGGTGGTAATTAGACCCACCTTTTGCCTTGTTGGCCCTTTAAATAGCCTCAGCGGCTGGGTGGTTGGTATGTGTTTGGTTTTGGAGGAGGGGGTGGCACCCTAACACTCTACGATGGTCTGATTTAAATCCTGGTCGCATCAGCGACATAATGTTTTGTATCCTTGCTACAACACAAGTCGATTCCAGTTGTGACACACATGACAAGCTTCCTGCAGCTCTGTCCCTCCCGTGAGGCTCCTGCCACAAGCAACCGGTCGTTACTCAAACCATTCATACGGTCGCACTTACTTAAACACATATCATATTCCTGCTTCATAAGTCCGACCCGAGTCGGCATAATTTGTCCTTGTTTTCGCTTCCCTGATGAGGCTACTTTCTTGCAATTCTTGCAAGCACATCTCCAGTGACCACTCATTGTCTCCAGCGGCACACAATTCGGCCACTCACGTTTTTCTTGTCTGTCGTTTCTCCCTTAGGTCAGTCGTGTTCAGTTTATTTCATCTAGCACTAGGTTGGACATGCTTTCTACAAAAAAAAGAACAAACAAAAATAAGTAAATAAGTAAATAGCAATCATAAAAAAATATAATAATAATTAACAATATGTGTGTATATATATATATATATATATATATATATATATATATATATATATATTAGGGCTGCTACTGATTTCGATTAATTAACGCACATACAGATACAACTACTTTTAGCTGATCTCCTTGCATTGCAACTCTGCATTAGTCAGTGGTAAATGTGGTATACACTATATACAATCACTCGACACTAGTTGGTTTCCACAATCAATGACTTCCCCCCCCATACCGTAATATCCACATCTGCCCCCAAACCGTAATATCCACCCCCCCCCCCCCATACTGTAATATCCATATATCCCCCCCCATACTGCAAGAATATACACATCTGCCCCCCCATACTGTAATATACACATCTGCCCCCCATACTGTAATATACACATCTGCCCCCCATACTGTAATATACACATCTGCCCCCATACTGTAATATACACATCTGCCCCATGCTGTAATATACACATATGCCCCATGCTGTAATATACACATCTGCCTCCCATACTGCAAGAATATACACATCTGCCCCCATGTGTACATTACAGCATGGGGGCAGATGTGTATATTCTTGCAGTATGGGGGCAAATGTGTATATTCTTGCAGTATGGGGGCAGATGTGTATATTCTTGCAGTATGGGCGCAGATGTGTATATTACAGCATCTGCCCCATGCTTTAATATACACACATCTGCCCCCATGCTTTTATATACACACACATCTGCCCCCATGCTTTTATATACACACATCTGCCCCCATGCTTTTATATACACACATCTGCCCCCATGCTTTTATATACACACATCTGCCCCCATGCTTTTATACACACACACATCTGCCCCCATGCTTTTATACACACACACATCTGCCCCCATGCTTTTATACACACACACATCTGCCCCCATGCTTTTATACACACACATCTGCCCCCATGCTTATACACATCTGCCCCCATGCTTATACACATCTGCCCCCATGCTTATACACATCTGCCCCATGCTTATACACATCTGCCCCCATGCTTATACACATCTGCCCCCATGCTTATAGTGTTATACACATCTGCCCCCATGCTTATACACATCTGCCCCAATGCTTATAGTCTTATACACATCTGCCCCCATGCTTATAGTCTTATACACATATGCCCCCATGCTTTAATATAAAGAATGGTTTGTTGTCCTCTCTTACCTACATCGGGCAGACCCGTCGGCAGAGAGGCTGATGGACACGTGTGCGCGGGAAGATAATACAAGCAGGGCGGGCGGGTGATGATGACGTCAGCGCGCCGCTACTTGGTTGCCGCCGGGTGGACCAAGATGGCCGCGGCTCCGGAGCTAGGCCGAAGCCGCAGGCTTTCCTATCGGCGAGACCGCGGAGCTCACTCCGCGGTTCGTCGATCAAAATAATTTTAGTCGATCAAAGAAATTAACGATTAATCGAACAATTAATCGTTAATTTCCGCAGTCCTAATATATATATATATATATATGTGTGTGTGTGTGTGTATATATATATATATATATATATATATATATATATATATAAAATATGTTCTTCAAACAGGCACAGTGCTTCTGCAACATGGCCTCCCCCATGAGGTTCCTGCCACAAGCTTTCAGTCGCCACTCATACCACTCATTACCCATTCACAGACACCATGAACTTCTGCTATACAGCCTCCTTCTCAAGGTTCTTTGTCACAAGCTCTCAGTCGCCATTCATACCACTCATTACCTGTTTTCAGGCACAAGCTTCTGCATCATGGACTCCCCCTTGAGGTTTCTGCCACAGGCTCTCAGTCGCCACTTATACCACTCATTTATCCTTTCACACTTACAACTCATGCGACTTCTTAGGGCGCAAATGCTGACATGCTTTAGCATGCCTCTGTTTAGTGTCAGCTCATTTATTTACATCACTCAGTCGGTATGGTCTTGGTTATCCCCTTACATGTTCCACTTTTCTCTACTGCTGTTTTCGTCTCCCTTTGAGGCTACTTTCTTGCAACACGTGTTGCAAGCTCATCTCCAGTGGTACTTTACCCTGCCACTCACACTTCCTTATCTGTCTTTCTCCACAGGTCAGTGAGGGGAGGTTGTTCTATCCTGCATGAGGTTGGACGTTTTTCTCACAGATAATATGGCATACATACACGCTTTTACCCGGGTGGGGGGGGGGTTGTCATGTTTTAGGGTGAGGGGGTGGGCTTAGGACTCTCTTTAATGCTAGGTTAAACCTGTACCTCCACGTTACCTTTTTCAGGTTCCCGGTCGCCAGATTACTCTTGGCCACAACCAGCACCTCTATTATATCAGGGCATGAGTCAGGTGGGTAGTAGAAGGGATACTCTCCCACATGAACCAGCACCCTTTATGCATCTCAATACCTCACATACACAAATTGGGCTGCCCGTCTGGCGCTTAGCTACTGTCACATTTTCTTTCTTACCTACTTTCCGAAGGACATCACCTTCAAACTACGCAGACATGGTTGCTCAATCCCGCACCTGGATCCTAACTCACCAGGCACAGTGCCAGAAAGTCATCCATTACCTTGATGACATCCTGCTGATTGAATGGCCCAGTGAGACCCCCTCAGATTTAGACAAATTAAGGGTGGTGTTTGGCAGCATCAGCGTGCCCATAGCGGAGCATAAAGTGGAAGGCTAAGCGCAGTTGATCACCTTCATTGGAATCGCCCTTGACACCTGCTCTATGCAGGCCAGCCTACCCCCTGACAAGCTGTCCCAGATTAGGGAAGTCATTCATGCTTTCACCACCTCACAAAGTTGCACCAAGAGACAGTTGCAGTCCCTGTTAGGCATGCTGAACTTTGCTATGAGGATTATGCCTCAGGGGTGTTCCTTGATTTTTTGCCTCCTGGTCTTCCTTTCCCACGCACAGAACCCCGATCAAACCATCAGGCTAGACCAGGAAGCTGCTGCAGATCTAGCAATGTGGGAAAACTTCCTTGAGAACTGGAACAGTTTATCCATGTTCATCCCAGCAGCTTCAGCCCCCTCACCTCATACAGTAACAGTTGCAGCAGCAGGCTTGACTGCCCTTTTTGGCATCCATTGGTTTGCAGGTCCATGGCCGCAGGAAATCCTCCTGGTCCCCGGGTTTAGCCAGACGTCCTCATTGTTTGAGCTTTACCCTATTATCACGGCAGCTCAGGTCTGGGGACACACTTGGGTGAAGCAGACCGTGGTCTTCTCCACTGACAACTTAGCCACGGCTGAGATTGTCAACAAAAGCAGGTCCAAGTCTCTGGCCATCATGTCCTTCCTACGTAGGCTGGTGCATATATCCCTTCACCACAATGTCAATGTGCACTATACTTACATACCTGGCAAGTGCAATCTCGCAGCAGACGTACTGCCCCTCCTCAAGAGACCCGGAGCTGACCCAACCTCATTTCCTATCCCACCTTGGTCGCAGCTAACGATAGGCTAAGAGACCACCTTCACAACGCTACGCTGCTCATAAACCGGTCACTGTCGCCCAACATTCTGAAGGGCTACTGCACCTCCTAGAACAGCTATGGCAAATTACTAGCCATGTGGTCCGGGATGGGAACAGGTCCCATCAAACACATCCTGACTTTTGTGTCTTACTGCCTCATCTAAACATGTTCCACAACATTGTCAGATTGTACCTAGCTGGTATCCAGTATTTCCTCTCCCTACAGGCCCCTGGGAAACCCTTGTTGTTCGCGACCCATGTGTTTAAAGCCTTACTGTGTGGCATCCAGCAACATCAGCCCGTAGCCAGTAGCAAACGCTTGCCCATGTCAAGTTTCACGTTCCGTGAGATGGCAGCCATCCTGTCATGGTCCCCTTTTGGGTTGCTGCCCAGCCTGGTCATGCAAGCAGCTATCTACCTGGCCTTCCATGGCTTCCTATGGCCCAGTAATTCACTTAAAGTGGCCCCGGTTGCAAGGTGCTATGCAGGTTCCATCTGGCCCACCTTCATGACCATTTTGTCCTACATCTGGCAGTGTCCAAAACTCATCAGTCTGGCACCTGATCTAGACCCACAACGAATGGTGCTCAGTAGTGGTTTTGGACCAGTTGTTATCACACCTGCCGAGCCAGTCTAGATCCAGCCCATTGTTGCCTTTTCCTTCCAGTCCACTAACAGCTAGCCAGCTTGTCAGTCATGTTTGCATCCTCCTGGCTAAACTAGGCCTCAACCCTAACCAGTTTTCCGGGAACTCCTTCTGGATCGGAGCGGCCTCAACTGAGTCATGTCATCAGAAGATATGTATATATATATATATATATATATATATATATATATATATATATATATATATATATATACAGTATATATATATATATATATATATATATATATTTGCTTAGAGTTCAACTTTAACTCACACTTCCAACTGTACATATACAGAATATCTAGGCACCATCTATGCAATCTTAGCACCAAAATACCTTTTAATCAAATAGGGAATAAACAGAGAATGTACTGATCATAAAATAACATGTAAGATTGCTTTCTGTAGCAGTCAATCAAACCCTATACAGAGATAATCTATCTGCATGTAAAAATAAACTATACACATATCACAGAGGTTGTAAAGATGGTACTAGACACCCATGGACAACATAATAAATGTTTCTTTCTAAAACTATTTCCTTTTCATAAATCATTACATAAATTCCCTAAGACAACCTGTGTCACGAGAGCCATTCATGAAAAAGATAGCAAGACAGAGATGTTGAAGATACAGGCATAAAATACAAAAGCCCAATTTGCCTTTTTATATACTACACAGAGATAAAATCCCGTCCCATTGTTTTTACTAGATGGGTTATCAGGAATTTTACAGGCAAAACATCACCTACTGAAAGCCAACAGGTTAAATGCATTATTTTTATTTTAAGTATTCCATTTCTTTTTCACACATACAAGCTGTGTTCCAGTACATTAACATTACCAATGTTGTTGCCATAACTACCTTTTTTTTTATTATTGTAAAAATGTTTGAATGGTTCCACTTCATATTTTGCATTAAAGGACATTTATTGCAATTTTGACATTTTAAGTACCCTTTGGTGTTTCCCTTTTAGGCATGTTAAAAGCATCAGAATGTGGGGCAATATTATTATAAAAAAAATAAGCCTTTCTCACAGGGTACCCATTAATATGCTAAGGTTTTTGAGTTAAATTACCATTACCTGTTTTCAGCAAGTAAAAACAGAATGTTAGGTAGAACGTGCATGTTATGAACTGCTGATTAGAGATGTGCAGATTCTGAAAATTCACTCTTCCAACGATTTTCCTGATTCACCCACGCTTTCCAATTTGCACTGTGAAAATATGATGTTATTTCAGAATTTTTTACTTTGAGATTTTATAAAGCTATGTTTTTTTATATGGAAGTTTAAAGGAAACAACCATTTTCAAAGATTTCACACACAGGTCAACCATTTTATGACATTTACATACCTGTACATATCCTATGAGATGTCCATATTAAAGTAGTATTGTAACACAGTGTGTTTTGCCAAAGCTGGCTAGATTAGTAGATTTTCAAAAGACCATTCCTATGAACATTTGTGCAATGCCATGATGCCATCAAAAATGTAATTTGAAAGAACTTCAAAACACATTTGCTTTTAGCATTTAATTTATGTGTGATTAGTATTTCCAGAACAAAAAGAACAGAAAAAAAAACACATTCACTGTTAGAATTTGTTTTAGTTGGAGACAACCTTTAAATTCAGCACCTTCAAATGTTCTCATCTCTTTAAAACAAACATTGATTTGACCCCTCTAATCATTTGAAATTGGCCAAATGGTATTAAAACAAACAATTTCAAATACAATTCTACTAATGTGTGGCCAGCTTTATGATTTGTTTTTTGTCAAAGTCAGAGAAGAGTGCTGGGGGTTTAA
The DNA here is from genome assembly GCF_905171775.1 of Rana temporaria. NCBI lineage: Eukaryota > Metazoa > Chordata > Amphibia > Anura > Ranidae > Rana > Rana temporaria. The sequence continues at coordinate 230,209,740 of NC_053493.1, forward strand.
TATCTGTGCATTATCAAACCTTCCCCTGGATTAAAAGACAAAGACAGAACATTCCATTGCTCAACTTACCAACCAGTTTGCCAACCAACCAAATTAACCTGTCCAACAGTCTGTGTTAAAAACAGGGGTTTAGTTAGCACACATTTGCATACACATGCTTATGCTGCATGGGCCTCTTCATGGCACCCTGTGTATTGCTTGCAGTCCTAAACGCTACTGAATTTATGAGCGCCTCCACAGTGGATTTAATGGAAAAATGTTGATCAGGTGGGCCTGGAGACAGCCCAATAACTGGCCTTTTTGCCTAGCACCTACATTGTATAGTGATGTTGTCACTAACCTTTCGATAAAAACACCTTTCCAAGTACACAGTAGTACCTCAAAACTCACCAGGGTCAAACTGGTTAGAGGACCAACTGTAAAGTCGTCTGAAAGCTTCTGCTTCATGATTTGTGAAATGGCTTTGCTAAACCCTAAGGTGCTTCTACAGACTTGCAGAGTTCTGATTAAAAATGTAAGTAAAATTTACCCCACAAAAAAGTACTGTTACCGTACTTTTACCACTATGGAGAGCCCAGGCCAGAAAATCCCCTCATCAGCTCAGGTGACATTTGCTGTCCACATTCATTTGGTGCACATTCACCCCTATACATATATATATATATATTTTTGTTTGTTTATTTTTGATGTAGAATGTACTACAACAAAAGTAACATTTTGGAAAGCAACAAATCGCACATGCACATATATAAACTCTTTGTCCATGGCACTCATGCAAACTTTTGTATGATGCTGTGATGCTGCTGCTTGCAAATACACATTGTAATAAGACTGTATACAGTATATGTGCATGTCTCCTGTCCTACTGGCTTAGAGAATATAGAATCCAGGATTTTAGAGTGACTTCTTAATTTTATACATTCAAGTTATAAGATGCCATTCACTGGATGCATAAACTGATGCATGCACATGCCAACAAGCTACAGAAACTTACCTATAATTTTTATATAGATTTTTATCTGCATTTCCCTTTACTGAGGGCCATCAGTCTGATTTACTAAAGAAGTTGAACATTGTTACTTAACCGCTTCCCAATCGCCGCACGCTGATGTACGTCAGAAAAATGGCATGGGTGCACAAAAGGGCGTACCCATACATCCCTCCTTAATCCAGGGCTAGCGGGTATGCCGCAAGAGTGGGTGCGCCGCAGGTCCTGCGGACTCCATGTCTGCCGGTGGCCCGCGATGAGGAGAGGAATAACAGGGAAATGCCTATGTAACAGTGATCTCTGTCATGTCCTAGGTAGCCCATCCTCCCCACCAGTTAGAACACGCTGAGGGAATACATTTAACTCCTGGATCGCTCCGCTAGTGTTTAACCCATTCCCTGCCAGTGACATTTACACAGTAATCAGTGGCTATTTTTAGCTCTGATGGCTGTATAAATGTCTCTGGTCCCAAAATAGGGTCTCAAAAAAGTGTGCGATCTGTCTGCCGCAATGTAACAGTCCTGATAAAAATCTCAGATCATCACCAAAAATTATAATAAAATAGCCATAAATCTATCCCCTATTTGTAGACACTATAACTTTTGCGCAAACCAATCAATATACACGTATTGCTGATCTTTATTGCGGAGGCCGACTTCTCCTCTTCCAGTCCCTCCAATCTAAATATAATTTGTCACCTAGCAAAACTTTTAAATACCACCAGATATCCCACTTTTTAAGCTCCATTAAATCTCATAGGATACTCATACAAGCTCAAGTATGGACATTCTTAACCTCCTCAACCACTTCCACTAAAGGCATACCCCTGTTCTATAATATTTTCCAGCACAAACGTCAAATTTTGTCAAATCTGCCCCCTTTATTAAATGGGAAAACGATTTGGGTAACTCCTTTACGAGCCCACAGTGGCAATATGCCATTAACTCTGTCTACAAAGCATCTAAATGTACTAACCATTGGGAGCTCACTCAAAAGATCACCCTGAGGTGGTACCTCACTCCATATCGGCTCTCCAGGTTCTCCCCGGACAACTCGCCTTTGTGCTGGAGAGGGTGCGGAGAGGTAGGTACTATAATGCACATTTTTTGAAAATGCAAACATCTTACTAGTTTTTGGAATAGTGTATTTCGATCTATCTCCTCAATAACCGTTTTTTTTTCACCCGTCCAACTCCTGAGCTAGCTCTGCTTAATTTAACTATAGATGCCTTTCCCCCACAGTTCCGTACTGTGGTCACACATGTGTTTCTAGCGGCTAGATTGCTTATAACCAAAAAGTGGAAATCTCATATAGCACCGAATCTGTCCGAGTCCCTTTCAATTACCCATACAAATTATGTGTATGAGTCTTTGCTAGCCACCAAAAACGGTTCTAGGGAGAGCTTTGATAAAAAGTGGAAGATCTGGACAGAGAGACCCAGGTGATGCGTTAACCCTGACCATCTGAACATTTAATGATTACGGTACACAGGCAATCCCTCTTAAGCCATCCCATAGCAAATATTTGATCAGTTTCAAACTCCCATCTCAAAATCCCCTCTCTCTCTCCCTTCCTCCCTTTTCACATTTATGCCTCACTCAACCCCTCTGGAAGCACTTTTTCCTTGATTCCTTACTGTTTATTTTATTTTATGACTATTGTTGTATGTTTAGAGTTGGAAATGTGTTAAGATGATCAGCTGTGTCTGATTCTATTGGTTTTCTGATGCTATACTTATTGCTGTGTTTTCCTGTTTACGGTTTATTCTGTTCTATTCTAAGCATGCTGACTTGTTCGTCCTTCTTCTATGTGTTGTCAAAAATTTTCAATAAAAACCTAATATTCAAAAAAAATATACACGTATTGCAATTTTAAGTACCCTTTGGTGTTTCCCTTTTAGGCATGTTAAAAGCATCAGAATGTGGGGCAATATTATTATAAAAAAAATAAGCCTTTCTCACAGGGTACCCATTAATATGCTAAGGTTTTTGAGTTAAATTACCATTACCTGTTTTCAGCAAGTAAAAACAGAATGTTAGGTAGAACGTGCATGTTATGAACTGCTGATTAGAGATGTGCAGATTCTGAAAATTCACTCTTCCAACGATTTTCCTGATTCACCCACGCTTTCCAATTTGCACTGTGAAAATATGATGTTATTTCAGAATTTTTTACTTTGAGATTTTATAAAGCTATGTTTTTTTATATGGAAGTTTAAAGGAAACAACCATTTTCAAAGATTTCACACACAGGTCAACCATTTTATGACATTTACATACCTGTACATATCCTATGAGATGTCCATATTAAAGTAGTATTGTAACACAGTGTGTTTTGCCAAAGCTGGCTAGATTAGTAGATTTTCAAAAGACCATTCCTATGAACATTTGTGCAATGCCATGATGCCATCAAAAATGTAATTTGAAAGAACTTCAAAACACATTTGCTTTTAGCATTTAATTTATGTGTGATTAGTATTTCCAGAACAAAAAGAACAGAAAAAAAAACACATTCACTGTTAGAATTTGTTTTAGTTGGAGACAACCTTTAAATTCAGCACCTTCAAATGTTCTCATCTCTTTAAAACAAACATTGATTTGACCCCTCTAATCATTTGAAATTGGCCAAATGGTATTAAAACAAACAATTTCAAATACAATTCTACTAATGTGTGGCCAGCTTTATGATTTGTTTTTTGTCAAAGTCAGAGAAGAGTGCTGGGGGTTTAATATCTGTGCATTATCAAACCTTCCCCTGGATTAAAAGACAAAGACAGAACATTCCATTGCTCAACTTACCAACCAGTTTGCCAACCAACCAAATTAACCTGTCCAACAGTCTGTGTTAAAAACAGGGGTTTAGTTAGCACACATTTGCATACACATGCTTATGCTGCATGGGCCTCTTCATGGCACCCTGTGTATTGCTTGCAGTCCTAAACGCTACTGAATTTATGAGCGCCTCCACAGTGGATTTAATGGAAAAATGATGATCAGGTGGGCCTGGAGACAGCCCAATAACTGGCCTTTTTGCCTAGCACCTACATTGTATAGTGATGTTGTCACTAACCTTTCGATAAAAACACCTTTCCAAGTACACAGTAGTACCTCAAAACTCACCAGGGTCAAACTGGTTAGAGGACCAACTGTAAAGTCGTCTGAAAGCTTCTGCTTCATGATTTGTGAAATGGCTTTGCTAAACCCTAAGGTGCTTCTACAGACTTGCAGAGTTCTGATTAAAAATGTAAGTAAAATTTACCCCACAAAAAAGTACTGTTACCGTACTTTTACCACTATGGAGAGCCCAGGCCAGAAAATCCCCTCATCAGCTCAGGTGACATTTGCTGTCCACATTCATTTGGTGCACATTCACCCCTATACATATATATATATATATTTTTGTTTGTTTATTTTTGATGTAGAATGTACTACAACAAAAGTAACATTTTGGAAAGCAACAAATCGCACATGCACATATATAAACTCTTTGTCCATGGCACTCATGCAAACTTTTGTATGATGCTGTGATGCTGCTGCTTGCAAATACACATTGTAATAAGACTGTATACAGTATATGTGCATGTCTCCTGTCCTACTGGCTTAGAGAATATAGAATCCAGGATTTTAGAGTGACTTCTTAATTTTATACATTCAAGTTATAAGATGCCATTCACTGGATGCATAAACTGATGCATGCACATGCCAACAAGCTACAGAAACTTACCTATAATTTTTATATAGATTTTTATCTGCATTTCCCTTTACTGAGGGCCATCAGTCTGATTTACTAAAGAAGTTGAACATTGTTACTTAACCGCTTCCCAATCGCCGCACGCTGATGTACGTCAGAAAAATGGCATGGGTGCACAAAAGGGCGTACCCATACATCCCTCCTTAATCCAGGGCTAGCGGGTATGCCGCAAGAGTGGGTGCGCCGCAGGTCCTGCGGACTCCATGTCTGCCGGTGGCCCGCGATGAGGAGAGGAATAACAGGGAAATGCCTATGTAACAGTGATCTCTGTCATGTCCTAGGTAGCCCATCCTCCCCACCAGTTAGAACACGCTGAGGGAATACATTTAACTCCTGGATCGCTCCGCTAGTGTTTAACCCATTCCCTGCCAGTGACATTTACACAGTAATCAGTGGCTATTTTTAGCTCTGATGGCTGTATAAATGTCTCTGGTCCCAAAATAGGGTCTCAAAAAAGTGTGCGATCTGTCTGCCGCAATGTAACAGTCCTGATAAAAATCTCAGATCATCACCAAAAATTATAATAAAATAGCCATAAATCTATCCCCTATTTGTAGACACTATAACTTTTGCGCAAACCAATCAATATACACGTATTGCTGATCTTTATTGCGGAGGCCGACTTCTCCTCTTCCAGTCCCTCCAATCTAAATATAATTTGTCACCTAGCAAAACTTTTAAATACCACCAGATATCCCACTTTTTAAGCTCCATTAAATCTCATAGGATACTCATACAAGCTCAAGTATGGACATTCTTAACCTCCTCAACCACTTCCACTAAAGGCATACCCCTGTTCTATAATATTTTCCAGCACAAACGTCAAATTTTGTCAAATCTGCCCCCTTTATTAAATGGGAAAACGATTTGGGTAACTCCTTTACGAGCCCACAGTGGCAATATGCCATTAACTCTGTCTACAAAGCATCTAAATGTACTAACCATTGGGAGCTCACTCAAAAGATCACCCTGAGGTGGTACCTCACTCCATATCGGCTCTCCAGGTTCTCCCCGGACAACTCGCCTTTGTGCTGGAGAGGGTGCGGAGAGGTAGGTACTATAATGCACATTTTTTGAAAATGCAAACATCTTACTAGTTTTTGGAATAGTGTATTTCGATCTATCTCCTCAATAACCGTTTTTTTTTCACCCGTCCAACTCCTGAGCTAGCTCTGCTTAATTTAACTATAGATGCCTTTCCCCCACAGTTCCGTACTGTGGTCACACATGTGTTTCTAGCGGCTAGATTGCTTATAACCAAAAAGTGGAAATCTCATATAGCACCGAATCTGTCCGAGTCCCTTTCAATTACCCATACAAATTATGTGTATGAGTCTTTGCTAGCCACCAAAAACGGTTCTAGGGAGAGCTTTGATAAAAAGTGGAAGATCTGGACAGAGAGACCCAGGTGATGCGTTAACCCTGACCATCTGAACATTTAATGATTACGGTACACAGGCAATCCCTCTTAAGCCATCCCATAGCAAATATTTGATCAGTTTCAAACTCCCATCTCAAAATCCCCTCTCTCTCTCCCTTCCTCCCTTTTCACATTTATGCCTCACTCAACCCCTCTGGAAGCACTTTTTCCTTGATTCCTTACTGTTTATTTTATTTTATGACTATTGTTGTATGTTTAGAGTTGGAAATGTGTTAAGATGATCAGCTGTGTCTGATTCTATTGGTTTTCTGATGCTATACTTATTGCTGTGTTTTCCTGTTTACGGTTTATTCTGTTCTATTCTAAGCATGCTGACTTGTTCGTCCTTCTTCTATGTGTTGTCAAAAATTTTCAATAAAAACCTAATATTCAAAAAAAATATACACGTATTGCAATTTTTTTACCAAAAATATGTGGAAGAATACATATCGGCCTAAACTAAGAAAGACATTTTTTTTTATATATTTCTTTTGGATATTTATTATCGCAAAAAATAAAAAAATACCGTATTTTCCGGCGTATAAGACGACTGGGCGTATAAGACGACTGGGCGTATAAGACGACCCACTAATTTTCCAGGAAAATTTTTGGTTTTGGGATATACTCACTGTATAAGACTATCCCCTTCTTACTAGTCTTTCTGGAAGCTGAGGGGGAGCCAGAACCGCTGACAGAAACAGGCTTTTTCAAATCTCACTGTGCCATTACATTACATTCCTCACTGTGCCATTACATTACATGCCCCCACTGTGCCATCACTTGCCCCTCACTGTGCCATCACTTGCCCCTCACTGTACCATCACTTGCCCCTCACTGTACTATCACTTGCCCCTCACTGTACCATCACTTGCCCCTCACTGTACCATCACTTGCCCCTCACTGTACCATCACTAGCCCCTCTCTGTACTATAACTTGCCCCTCACTGTACCATCACTTGCCCCTCACTGAACCATCACTTGCCCTTCTCTGTGCCATCACTTGCCCCTCTCTGTGCCATCACTTGCCCCCCAGTGCAATCACCGCAAACAGACAGTGCAATCACTCACTTTTTTGTGTGAATAGACATGGCGGTGACAGTCTCCGTGCTGCGCGCATCAATGATTTGAAAGCCGCGCCTTCTCTTCAGAGTGTTCTGTGATAGGCGGAACACAAATTTTCCCAGCAGCGCCTCTGTTCTGTGTTCCGCCTATCACGGATGTTTTCTCATCTCGTCCGAGGATGAGAAGGCATCTGTGATAGGAGGAACACAGAACAGAGGCGCTGCTGGGAAGATTTGTGTTCCGCCTATCACAGAACACTCTGAAGAGAAGGAGCGTCTTTTAAATCATTGACGCTCGCAGCACGGAGACCGTACCCGGTGTATAAGATGACCCCCGACTTTGGATGCATTTTTTTGCATCCAGAAAGTCGTCTTATACGCCGGAAAATACGGTAAATATTTTTCAGAATTGTCAGTCTTTTTTTGTTTATAGCCCAAAAAATAAAAACTGCGGGGGTGATTAAAATTACCACCAAAAGAATGCTCTTTCCGTGGAAAAAAAAGGACGTCAATTTTGTTTGGGTACAACGTCGCACGATTGTCAGTTAAAGCAACGCAGTAGCGAATCGGAAAAAAATGCTCTGGTCATTAAGGGGGTAAAATATTCTGGGGCTGAAGTGGTTAATACATGATAGATGTGTTTACTATTTAATGCACGCTTTTAATTTTACATAATTGGATAACTGAAAGTGAAATTTCACTAATTTGATAATATAATTTTTCATTCCTGAAGAAAAAAATACTTTTATACTGAAAAAATATATATTTTTTTATTTTATTTATGTCTGTGTAAATGCCATTTTTTGTATATTAAAAGGATTAATTTACCTTTTGCAATGAAAAAAAAAAAAGGCTAGAGTTATTATCTGAAATAATATCTGAAATATTTAACCATTGGTGGTCACGGTCATCTTATTTACAGAAGAGTGAAATCCACAAGCTGCTAATAAGATGATTGCTAACAAGTAGTTAAACTTCTCAGTAGCAAAAGATTAAAATCATCCATTTAGTCTAAACCTTCAGTTATTAGGAATTCAGGAGATTGGTGGTCAAGCAAATAATCCCATATATAACATTGAAATTATATAGAGAAAAAAACGAAAAGTGCTAACTAGCATGGCTTTTAACAGGCAATCAATCATATTCTTTTGTACAGTGTATGTTTTGAACAGAAGCATTTGCAAGAAAACTGTTACACTATGAATGTCTCCCTTTGTGAAAATGCAGTTTTTAATGTCACAACCAGTTAGAATGGAAACGTAGGTGTTCTGAATTAAATTCCCAGCTACTTAGCCTTTGGCCTATTTTGACTAGTACTGTAGGTTTTTTATTATCTCTTTTGTACACTGCGGGTTCGTTCACAACTGTAAAGTGCATTTTAGGTGTCTTTTACGGGTTTTAGATGCATTAGATGTAAACAGGTCCTAAGCCTGCAAATCTGAGACACCTTGTTAGTAATGAGCCTAATGCCGCATACACACGACCATTTTTAATGATCTAGAAAAAACAAAATGTTTTCAACCCGATTATTGTTAAACCGGCCTTGCCTACACATGATCGTAAAAAAAAATGCTTTAGCAAAGCGTGGTGACGTAAAACACGTACACCGGCTCTATAAAGGGGAAGTTCCATTCGGATGGCGCCACCCTTGGGGCTGCTTTTGCTGATTTCATGTTAGTAAAAGACGATTCACGCTTTTCAGTCTGTTACAGCGTGATGAATGTGCTATCTCCATTACGAACACTAGTTTTAGCAGAATGAGCGCTCACGTCTCATAACTTGCTTCTGAGCATGCGCTTTTTTTTCACGTCGTTAAAGCCCACACACGACCATTTTTTATGATGTTAAAAACGACAACGTTAAAAACAACGTAAACATTTAGAGCATGTTCTAAATTTTTAATGCCCATTTTTTACGTTGTGAAAAATGCTCTGGAGCCCACATACGATCGTTTTTAATGACATAAAAAAAAAATGAAAAACGGTCGTGTGTAGGCGGAATAAGTATTTTTCACTCACCAATTTCAAATTTCTTTCCTTATTTATGTTCAGCCACTTTGGTCAGTTCACTTAAAGGGGTTGTAAAGGTAACAAAAAGTTTTCCCTAAATAGCTTCCTTAACCTTAGTGCAGTCCTCTTTCACTTACCTCATCCTTCGATTTTGCTTTTAAATGTCCTTGTTTCTTCTGAGAAATCTTCACTTCCTGTTTTTCTGTCTGTAACTACACACAGTAATGCAAGGCTTTCTCCCTGGTGTAGAGAAAGCCTCTATAGGGGGGAGGGGGCGAGCAGGCAAGTCAGGACACTCTCTACTTTGCAGATAGAGAAAAGAGCTGTATATTAGTGGGCGTCCTGACACTCCTGCTCGCCCCCTACCCTCTCAAGAGGCTTTCTCCACACCAGGGAGAAAGCCTTGCATTACTGTGTGTAGTTACAGACAGAATGGGAAGTGAGGATTTCTCAGAAGAAATAAGGACATTTAAAAGCAAAATCGAAGGATGAGGTAAGTGAAGGAGAACTGCACTAAGGTAAAGGACACTATTTAGGGAATTTTTTACCTTTACAACCCCTTTAAGCCTAATGTTTGTAGCAATTCCATTAATAAATGTTGCAATAGGAAATTGGGCTTTTAATTCACTAATGCAGGCCATATTTGCAACAATTTACTAAATATTTATCAGAGGATTGATTTAAAATGGATAGAATAAGGCCTCTTGCTCAAGTCCAAAAATAAAAAAATTATAAAAAAGAAAAAGTCACAATTCCCACAGGCTTTATAATCAGGTGGGCCTGATCAGAAGTCCACTTACATCTGCCTAAATAATTTTAACTTTATTTTACCATTTTCATATATGACTTAAAGGGGTTGTAAAGGTTTGTTTTTTATTTTCTAAATAGGGTCCTTTATGCTAGTGCATTTTTGGTTCATTTACCCTTTCCTTTGATTTCCTTTCTAAATGTTTTTTTTTTCTTTGTCTGAATTTCTCACTTTCTACAAGAGAGTGAAATATTTGCCCAATTTGTATTTTCAAAATAGCTCAAATCCTGTCAGATTGTATGGAGAGTGTCGGTGAACAGCGATTTGCAAGTCTTGCCACAGATTCTTAATTGGATTTAGGTCTGGACTTTGACTGGACCATTATAACACATGCATATGTTTTGATCTAAACCATTCCATTGTAGTTCTGGCTGTATGTTTATGGTTGTTGTCTTGCTGGAAGGTGAACCTCAGTCTCGTCTTTTGCAGACTCTGAAGCCGCGTACACACGATCGGATATCTGATGGAATCTAATCTGATGGATTTTTTCATCGGATATCCAATGAAGCTGACTTTCATCAGTCTTGCCTACACACCATCAGTCAAAAATCTGACTGTGTCAAAACGCGGTGATGTACAACACTACGATGAGCTGAAAAAAATGAAGGTCAATGCTTCCGAGCATGCTTGAACTTGATTCTGAGCATGCATGGATTTTTCTCCGATGGAGTTCCACAAAGACGATCTGATTTTTCTGTCGGTTTTTTATCAATAGGAACATTTTTAAACATGTTCTATTTTTTAACACCGATGGAAACAAGACCGGTGGGGCCCACACAGTCCATCGGTCTGTTTTCATTGAACAAACCCATTACGTGTACACGGCTTAACAGGTTTTCTTTTAAGATTGCCCTGTATTGGGCTCCATCCATCTTCCCATCAACTCTGACCAGCTTCCCTGTCTCTGTTGAAGAAAAGCCTCCCCACAACATGATGCTGTCACCACCATGTTCCATGGTGGGGATGATGTGCACAGGGTGATGTAAACATTGTTTTCCACCACACATAGGGGCTGATTTACTATTATCACTGCACTGCTCTGGTTCATGGCTTAATTAGTACTCTGGGTGAAGCCTTAATTAGGCGCATGAACCAGCGTAGCACAGGGCGCATTGCAAGTAATATGTAAAGCCGCCGCCAAACTCCCTATAGAAGTCTATGGGAGAAATCAAAAGTGTTCATTTTAAATGTTAATATGCAAGTTTTGTCCTAAAAAGTGTTTGGGGACCTGAGTCCTGCCCCAGGGGACATGTATCAATGCTTTTTTTTTTTTAAACGGCAGTTTTTTTGGGAGCAGTGAATTTATTAATGCTTAAAGTGAAACAATAAAAGTGAAATATTCCTTTAAATTTCGTACCTAGGGGGGGTGTAAAGTTAGCATGTGAAATAGCAAATTTTTCCTGCACTTAGAACTGTCCCTGCACAAAATGACATTCTGAAAGAAAAAAAGGCATTTAAAATTCACTCGCGGCTATAATGAATTGTCGGCTCCCGGCAATTCAGAGAGGATTCATTCATAAAAAAAAAATATAGCGTGGGGGTCCCCCCAAATTCAATTACCAGGCCCTTCAGGTCTGGTATGGATATTAAGGGGAACCCCGCCGTAAAAAAAAAAATTACTTGGGGGTCCCCCCAAATATCCATACCAGACCCTTCAGGTCTGGTGTGGATTTTAAGGGGAACTCCACCCCAAATAAAAAAAATGGTGTGGAGTCCCCACAAAAATCCACACCAGACCCATTATCCGAGCACGTTAACCTGGCCGGCCGCAGAAAAGAGTGCGCCCCCCTCTCCTGAACCATACCAGGCCACATGCCCTCAACATGGGGAGGATGTCCCCATGTTGATGGGGACAAGGGCCTCATCCCCACAACCCTTGCCTGGTGGTTGTGGGGGTCTGCGGGCAGGGGGCTTATCGAAATCTGGAAGACCCCTTTAACAAAGGGGACCCCCAGATCCCGGCCCCCCCTGTGTGAAATGGTAATAGGGTACATTGTACTTCTATCATTTCACCAAAAAAAAGTGTCAAAAGTGTTAGAAATGACAGTAGCCGGTTTTTGACAATTCTTTTATTAATATCTTCTTTCCGCGTTTCTTCTTCTTCTTTCATTCGAGTTTCTTCCTCCATCTTCCTCTGCTTCCTTCTTGGGACTTCTCGTCCGCATCTTGCCCGGCGTCTTCTTCCATCTTCTTCTCCTTCGGTCGGCCTTCTCGTCCCTCATCTTCTTCTTCCTCTGCTTCTTTCTTGGGTCTTCTCGTCCGCATCTTGCCCGGCGTCTTCTCCCATCTTCTTCTCCTTCCGTCGGCCTTCTCGTCCGCATCTTCTTTTTCTTCCCCGACGCAGCGATTGAAATTTAATTCCCCACCGTGTGCCGCTCCTTGGACCCGCCCCCCTCTGACGCCATAGGTTAACTAATAAGAAAGTCATGTGCATCAGAGGGGGGTGGGGTCACATGAGCGGCACACGGCGGGGAATTCAATTTCAAGCGCAGCGTCCGGAGAAGAAGAAGCTGTGCAAGATGCGGACAAGCTTCCATTTGAATTTTCCGCTGTGTGATGCTAATGTGACCCCGCCCCCCTCTGACGCACAACCACACGCAGACTTTCATATGAGTTTACCTGTGGCGTCAGAGGGGGGGTCACAGGAGCGGCACATGGCGGGGACTTCAAGTTCAAAAGCAGCGTCCAGAAGAACAAGAAGATGCGGGACGAGAAGGCAGACGGAAGGAGAAGAAGATGGAAGAAGACGCCGGTCAAGATGCGGACGAGAAGTCCCAAGAAAGAAGCAGAGGAAGATGGAGGAAGAAACCCGAATGAAAGAAGAAAAGAAGAAAAGAAGAAGAAAAAGCGCGGAAAGAAGATATTAATAAAGAAATTGTCAAAAACCAGCTACTGTAATTTTTTACATTTTTGTCACCTTTTTTTGGTGAAATGGTAGAGGTACAATGTACCCCATTACCATTTTACACAGGGGGGGCCGGGATCTGGGGTCCCCCTTGGTAAAGGGGTCTTCCAGATTCTGATAAGCCTCCCCGCCCGCAGACCCCCACAACCACCGGGCAAGGCTTGTGGGGATGAGGCCCTTGTCCCCATCAACATGGGGACATCCTCCCCATGTTGAGGGCATGTGGCCTGATACGGTTCAGGAGAGGGGGAGCCGCACTCTGTCCCCCCCTCTTTTCTGCGGCCGGCCAGGTTAACGTGCTCGGATAAGGGTCTGGTGTGGATTCCCCTTAATATCCATACCAGACCTGAAGGGCCTGGTAATTGAATTTGGGGGGACCCTCAAGTTTTTTTTTGTTTAGTTTTAATGAGCAATGACTCTTTAAAGCCATGAGTACTTTTAAATTACTTTTTTTTTTCACTTCAGAAATGACATCTTGTACAGGGACAGTTCTAAGCATGGGAAACATGCACTACTTCACAGGCATGTTATACCCCCCTCCCCCCTGTATGAAATTTAAAGGAATATTTCACGTTTATTGTTTCACTTTAACCACTTCCATACCGCGCCTATTCTGGCACTTCTCTCCTTTATGTAAAAATTATATTTTGTTCCTGGGAAATTACTCAGGACCCCCAAACATTATATATATTTTTTTAGCAGACACCCTAGGGAATAAAGTGGCGGTCATTTTTTATTTAATTTCCAACGGTATTTGCGCAATAATTTTTCTAACGCCTTTTTTTTTTGCCCATAAAAAAACGGTTTCATGAATTAAAAAATAACAAAGCAGTAAAGTTAGCCCAATTTTTAGGGATAATGTGAAAGATGATGTTACACCGAGTAAATAGATACCTAACTTGTCACGCATAATATTGCACACACTCATGGAATGGCGCCAAACTTCGGGACTTAAAAATCTCCATAGGCGATGCTTGATTTTTTTTTACATGTTACCAGTTCAGAGTTACAGAGAAGGTCTAGGGCTAGAATTATTGCTCTCGCTCTAACGCACGCGTCAATATCTCACATGTGTGGTTTGAACTGTGTTTACATATGTGGGCAGGATTTACATGCGTGTTCGCTTCTACTAGGGACAGGGGCGTTTTCATTTTTTTTTTTTTTTTTTTTTTTTTTTTTTTTACGTAATATTTATCTTTTTGCACTTTTTTGTAACTTTTTTTTTTTATCACTTTTATTCCTATTACAAGGAATGTAAACATCCCTTGTAATAGGACAAGTGTGTGACAGGTCCTCTTCAATAAGACCCCACATCTATCCTCCAGGCTGGAAAGCATGAGATCGGAAAAAAAAACACTGATCTCATCCTTTCAGCCACGATCATGTTCAAAAACAAAAAGGGTCGCTGGTTCGAATCCCGCCCGTGATACCATCTGCCTGGAGTTTGCATGTTCTCCCTGTGCCTGCGTAGGTTTCCTCCCACAATATAAAAACATGCTGTAAATCGGATCCTGTCTAAATAAGCCCCAATATGCAGTAGTATATTTAGGTTTTGTGCTGCCCTAGGCCTAACTAAACTTCTGCACCTCCTAATTAGAGATGAGCCAAATGTTTGTGTGAACTTTAGAACCCTATTAAAGTCTATGGGACTCGAACATTTGAAATCTAAAGTGCTATTTTTAAAGGCTAATATGCAATTTATTGTCCTAAAAAGTGTTTGGGGACCTGAGTCCTGTCCCAGGGGACATGTATAAATGCAAAAAAAGTTTTAAAAACGTCAGTTTTTTCGGGAGCATTGAATTTAATAATGCTAAAAGTGAAACAATAAAAGTGAAATATTACTTTAAATTTTGTACCTGGGGGGGTGTAAAGTTAGCATGCGAAAAAGCGCATGTTTCCCGTACATAGAACTGTCCCTGCACAAAGTGTCATTTCTGAAAGGAAAAAAAGTCTTTTAAAACCGGCTTTGCGGCTATAATGAATTGTCGGCTCTGGCAATTTGGCAATTTGGTCCCCCCAAATTCCATTACCAGGCCCTTTAGGTCTGGAATGGATATTAAGGGGAACCCCATCCATCAATTAAAAAAAAAATGACGTGGGGTTCCCCCCAAATATCCATTCCAGACCCATCAGGTCTGGTGTGGATTTTAAGGGGAACTCCACCCCAAATGTAAAAAAAAATGGCGTGGAGTTCCCCCAAAAATTCACACCAGACCCCTTATGTGAGCATGTTAACCTGGCCGGCCGCAGAAAAGAGGGGGGGACAGAGTGCCGCCCCCCCTCTCCTGAACCGTACCAGGCCACATGCCCTCAACATGGGGAGGATGTCCCCATGTTGATGGGGACAAGGGCCTCATCCCCACAACCCTTGCCCGGAGGTTGTGGGGGTCTGCGGTGGGGGGCTTATCATAATCTGGAAGACCCCTTTAACAAAGGGGACCCCCAGATCCTGGCCCCCCCCTATGTGAATTGGTAATGGGGTACATTGTACCCCTACCATTTCACGAAGCAAGTGTAAATAGTAAAAAAAAAACACACACACACACACCGTAGAAAAAAGTCCTTTATTAATAAAAAAATCCAGCGGTGACACTCGTTCCCGGCTTCCTGCTCCAACGTTGTCTGTATCCAGTGACGGATGCGGGTGATCTCCGATATAGCGATGAGAAGATCCATCCATCCAGAGCGCAGCATCGCCAACCTCCTCTCCCCGCTGGACACAGCCCAGCGAATGAGCAGCTGAAGCTGTGACATTTCTTATATAGGAGAGGCGGGGCCACCTGTCACGTGACCCCGCACCCTCTGACGCACCCTCTGCTACGTCACTGGGGAAGCCCAGTCTTCCCCCTTGCTGGGCTTCCCCAGTGACGTAGCAGAGGGTGTGTCAGAGGGTGCTACTGATACGCCGGCGTACTTTCAAAATTACCCGCGTTGTATCTTTGGTTTGAATCCTCAAACCAAGATACGACAGCATCTGGGTTAGATCCGACAGGCGTATGGCTTCGTACGCCTTCGGATCTTAGATGCAATACTTTGGCGTCCACTGGGTGGAGTTCTCGTCGCTTTCCACGTCGAGTATGCAAATTGGCTATTTCCGACGATCCACGAACGTACGCGCGGCCGTCGCATTCTCTTACGTTGTCTCTAGTCGGCTTTTTCCGGCGTATAGTTAAAGCTGCTGTTTTGCCGCGTATAGTTAGACTTGCCATGTTAAGTATGGCCGTCGTTCCCGCGTTTATTTATTTTTTTATTTGCGTAAGTCGTCCGTGAATCGGGATGGACGTAATTCACATCTATGTTAAAAAATATGACGTCCTTGCGACGTCATTTAGCGCAATGCACGGCGCGAAATTTAGGGACGGCGCATGCGCAGTCTATTCGGCGCGGGGGACGCACTTCATTTAAATGAAACACGCCCCCTAATCTCCAATTTGAATTCCGCGCCGTTACGCCGCTTGAGATACACTACGCCGCCGTAACTTACAGCGCAAATTCTTTATGGATTCGATTTAAAGCCAGGTAAGGTACGGCGGCGTAGCGTATCTCGGATACAAAGCGCCGGGGCAGATCTTTGTGGATCTGCCCCACAGTTTTTAGGACTAAGGACTGCGTGCCTTTTCTAATGCTTTTCCAAATACATCCGCTTACATTTGCTTCCGTTCAGGTCTGTTTTTTTTTTTTTCTTTAAATCTGTATTTAGAGTGTCACATTACAGACTCTACAGATACAGACAGTAAACAAGAAAGGTGTTAAATCCGACAAGTGGATCCTAAAAGTACATAACAGTTCTGTATAATGTGACAAGAGTTTTGCCGAGTGCCACACAAATATAGTTTGTAAAAAATACAAACATTAGCTAATGAATGCAATAGAAGAGTAGGGGAAAAAAAATGAAACAAGCTAACAGCAGTGATATGCAGCTCTCCCAGACTGGGAATAGAACCAGCCAGTAAGAGAAGATGGCACAATCAATAAGGTATAGGGATGATTATAGCAGTGACCAAAATCATATAAGCAAGTTGTCAGGGGCAAGTAAAATTAACAAAGTAAAGTGAATGTCCTGTTGGGGATTGTGAGAAAAGGAAACAAGGTAAGTAAATTATTGATAAGATATGGGTGGGAGCAGGGGAGCAAAGGTTCCTTCTTGGGAGGGGGTGGGGTGTTGGAAGGCAAAGCAAGGATAGGGGAGGGAAAGACAAGGCCACTGGATACAGTTAATAATAATATGGCCATAACCCTCAGGTGTTTGTCATCTGTGTGAGAGTGTTTAAATAAGCACCCATGAATATAATTATTGCCAGGGATTACAAGTCAGCCTGATTTTTTGAGTTATGTAAGGTGGGGTGAGGTGATTCATTCATAAAGGAAAACAAATTTGTGGGGGTCCCCCAAATTAAATTACTAGGACCTCCAGGTCTGGAATGGATATTAAGGGGAACCCTGCCGTAAAAAAAAAAAAATACGTAGGGTTCCCCGCAAATATCCATACCAGGCCCTTCAGGTCTGGTGTGGATTTTAAGGGGAACTCCACCCCAAATAAAAAAAATGGCGTGGAGTCCCCCTAAAAATCCACACCAGACCCTTATCCGAGCACGTTAACCTGGCCGGCCGCAGAAAAGAGGGGGGACAGAGTGCGGCCCCCCCCCTCTCCTGAACCACACCAGGCCACATGCCCTCAACATGGGGAGGATGTCCCCATGTTGATGGGGACAAGGGCCTCATCCCCACAACCCTTGCCCGGTGGTTGTGGGGGTCTGCGGGCGGGGGGCTTATCAGAATCTGGAAGACCCCTTTAACAAAGGGGACCCCCAGATCCTGGCCCCCCCTATGTGAATTGGTAATGGGGTACACTGTACCTCTACCATTTCACGAAGGAAGTGTAAATAGTTAAAAAAAAACACACAGACACCATAGAAAAAAATCCTTTATTAATAAAAAATAAATAAAAATCCAGCGATGTGAATCCACTGTCTCCTATCCAGCGATGGATGATCTCTCCAGCGACGGATGATCAGCGGTCCAGGCCAGCGATGCAGAAGATCCATCCGTCCAGAGCGCAGCAGGGGAGCTGCACTCTCCGCTGGACACAGCCCAGCGGAATGACGCGCTGGAGCTGTGACATTACTTATATAGGGGAAGCGGCCACCCGTCACGTGACTCCGCCCCCTCTGACGCACCCTCGTACGTTACTGGGAAAGACCCTGAAAGACAGGGCTTTCCCAGTGATGTACGAGGGTGCATCAGAGGGGGCGGGGTCACGTGACGGGTGGCCGGCACTTCCCCTATATAAGTAACCTGAAGGGCCTGGTATGGATATTTGCGGGGAACCCTACGTATTTTATTTATTTATTTTTTTACGGCGGGGTTCCCCTTAATATCCATTCCAGACCTGAAGGGCCTGGTAATTTTTTTTTTTTCTTTATGAATGAATCATTTCTGTAATTGAAAGAGCCGACAATTCATTAGAGCCGCAAAGCCGGTTTTAAATGCTTTTTTTTCTTTCAGAAATTACATTTTGTGCAGGGACAGTTCTATGTACGGGAAACATGCGCTTTTTCACATGCTGACTTTACTCCCCCCTAGGTACGAAATGTAAAGTAATATTACACTTTTATTGTTTCACTTTTAGCATTATTAAATTCACTGCTGAAAAAACGGCTGTTTAAAAAAAAAAAAAATTGCATTGATACATGTTTCCTGGGACAGGACCCAGGTCCCCAAACACTTTTTAGGACAATAACTTGCATATTATCCTTTAAAATTAACACTTTAGATTTCAAATGTTCGAGTCCCATAGACTTTAACGGGGTTCTAATGTTCACACGAACATTTGGTGTGTTCGCAAGTTCTGATGCGAACCGAACAGGGGGGTGTTCGGCTCATCCCTAGTCATAACCGACGGTTAGTATGCAAAAGCATCGGTTAAAAACCCACGCATGCTCAGAATCAAGTCGACGCATGCTTGGAAGCATTAAACTTCATTTTTCTCAGCACGTCGTTGTGTTTTACGCCACCGCGTTTGACTCGATCGTTTTTTTAACTGATGGTGTGTAGGCACATCAGATCATCAGTCCGCTTCATCGGTTAACCGATGAGAAAGGTCCTTCGGACCGTTCTCATCGGATGGACCGACCGTGTGTATGCGGCCTAAGACTGCTCCATGCTTTCACAAATCTAACATTAAAGAATCCAGTTTATAGGTAGAGGTTAAACCTCTTTTTTCTTCTTTTCCCCTCGTCGTGGGGATAACTTTTTTCTGAGTTTGCTATATAGATCACTTATATTGTTATACAATGTGATAATACCCCTGCCACTGTATTGCTTGTTTACAATAATAAATATATTCACCTGTTTTCACAATCCTCCTGAAGGTACCCCATGGTCTTTTATTAGTTTAGTTACCCTTCTCTTTAAAGCTTCCTTGTTTGCTGGAGGCAGCACTTTCCTCCTTGAGGGTTCAGTGAAATATCTAAAGCCTAACTTCGCTTAAGGCAATTGGAAACCAACAGTTCATATCTGTACCAAATTCAGCATAGTAACAGCATAGTAATAATGGCAGTTGTTCAGATAAGTTTAGAACTAGCAAAAATGGAAAGGTGCATATTGGGCTGCATAGTATAAAAAGCAGTACATGACTATTAAGATATGAAAAATATTATTCTAACATTGCAAAACCCCTATACATTGGGCCAGATTCAGAGACAGCGGCGTTTTTTTGTGCGGGCGTAGCGCATCTCATATGCGCTACGCCGACATAAGGCAAGATCAGTATTCAAAAAGCACTTGCTCCCTATGTTACGTCGGCGTAGCGTAAATGGGCCGGCGTAAGCCTGCCTAATTCAAATTAGGAAGGTAGTGGGCGTGTTGTATTAAAATTAGACGTGACCCCATGTAAATGAATTTCCGAACGGCGCATGCGCGCGCATGCTCAGAATCACGTCGCATATACTCCCTAAGATACGTTGGCTCAATGCTTTCGACCTATGCCCAGCCCCATTCACGTACGACTTACGCAAACGACGTAAAATCCGACGGCTGTTCCGACGTCCATACCCTAACATGACTTACCCCTGCTTTATAAGGGATAACTATACGCCGGACGTACGCCTTACGTAAACAGCGTAGCTTACTGCGTACGTTCGTGAATTAGCGTATCTAGGTCAATTACACATTCGACGCGTAAATCAATGGAAGCGCCCCTAGCAGCCAGCGTAATTATGCACCCAAGATACGACGGCGTAGGAGACTTACGTCGGTCGGATGGAGCCAGAATTCAGGCGTATATGGTTTCAAGAATACAGCGCATAGATACGACGGCGCATCCTAGAACTTACGCGGCGTATCAACAGGTACGTCGGCGTAAGTTCTCTCTGAATCTGGCCCATTATCTTTCTAGTGGCTAACCTACAAGACAGTACATTATGCTAACAACCCAGTTATGTATGTAATTATTTGCAGGCTATTGTTTTATGTGCAAACATTTAATTTGAATTTGTATTGCCAGCTCCCTCCGGAATATTTATCAAGTCTATCTATTTATTTATTTAAATAGTGAGCACCTTAAAAATGTTCAAAGAAAAAAACTCTGGAATGCAAATGGGTGGACGGAGAATGTAATTTATTTGTCTGCCTACATTTTCTTGAAACAATACAACGCATCAAGAATGTTTAAAAATAGAACATAGGAACACTAACCATGTACAAGAAGGAAGGATAACAATCAGCTATAGCTAAACACATTTACAGAACCATGATGACAATTTGGATGTAGCATCTCTCCAGAATATCAAATAGCTTTCTTGGGAACAAGAAAAAAAAAAGTGTAAAACTTACTGAGCTATATGAAATTATACTGGATATTTGAACAAACACACTACTTTGTTAAAAAAAAAAATATTTCAGTTTGCTTTGGGCAAGTGTTTTGGATTTAGCTTGTGTTATGTCATTTTGGTGTTAACTTTTACCTGTGTTCTCTATGATATAATATATAAAGGGCCGGATTCAGATACCTGAGCGTATCTGTCCGGCCCGCGTAACTACGCCGCTCTAACTTTGGGCGCAAGTTCTTTATTCAGAAAGAACTTGTGCCCTTAGTTACGGCGGTATAACGTATGTGTTGCGGCGTAAGGCCGCGTAATTCAAATAGGGATGTTGGGGGCATGTATTATTTAAATCTAACTTGACCCCACGTTTTTGACGTATTATTTGAACGGCGTATGCGCCGTCTGTAAAATATCCCAGTGTGCATTGCTCTAAATGACATTGCATGCACGTCATTGCTTTCGACGTGAACGTAAATTACGTCCAGCCGTATTGGCGAACGACTTACGCAAACGACGTAAAATTTCAAAAATCGGCACGGGAACGACGGCCATACTTAACATTAGCTACCCCTCATATAGCAGGGGTAACTATACGCCAGAAAAAGCCGAACGCAAGCGACTAAAAAAAAAAAGTGCCGGGCGGTCGTTCGTTTCTGTATCGGCGTAAATCCTCATTTGCATATTCCTCGCGTAAAAATATGGAAGCGCCACCTAGCGGCCAGCCTGGAATTGCAGCCTAAGATCCAACGGTGTAAGACACTTACACCTGTCTGATCTTAGGGATATCTATGCGTAGCTGATTCTATGAATCAGTCGAATAGATACGACCGGCGGAACTCAGAGATACGACGGCGTATCAGGAGACACGCCGTCGTATCTCTTTCTGAATCCGGCCCAAAGTGTTTTTCATAATAAAAACATTTAATATAAAATACAGAGAGCCATATTCTGACATAACAAGACAGCAAATATAACCTGCATGACACTTTCTAAAGAGGAACATAGTCAATGTTTAGTTTAGAAATGGTGCCTTTGTTGGACAGAGAATAGATACTTTATCAGAGTCTCAGTGAACCTCAGAGACTTGGGTAAAGCCCCATACACACGGTAGGACTTCAAAAAACTTTTCTGTGGATTTTTGTTTGAAGGGAGTTGGCCGGGAACACCCATAGCATGCACACAGCAGGACTTTTTCTGCAAACTTTCCCAAAATCATGAGATTTTTCTGCTCTTTACCGCCACCCTTTGGTCAACTTCTGCTATTGTTGGTTGATTTTAACATTGGTTCTGGGCATGCGTGTTTGTACTTTGGACTAAAGTCCGATGGGTTTCTGTACACACGAAAGGACTTTGCACCGCAGGATTTTTGTTGCTGAAAAGTTTGTCCGTTTGCAGAGCGAATTTTTCGATGAAAAACTAAAAAGTTTGTCCGATGGAGCGTACACACGGTCAGATTTTTTTCTGAAAACCTGCTCATTTTGAAGTTTGTTGTCAAAAAGTCAGATCGTGTGTATGGGGCTTAAGAGAAAGTTTCCCTAAAACAAGTGTCTACCTCTCTGACCTCTCTGACCAATAAAGTCACCTTTCAAGGCCTAGTGCAATTTTAAAAGGCATCACCCTGCCACTGCCATTGAACAGGCTTCCATTGAAGAAAATAGAATGATTTGCCTCCCCTGGATAAAACCACTTCTATTGATATTTTCAACACTGTCATCATTCAAGGTGCCATCTAGTTAAATGTAAAATGTTAAGATGCATGGAAAATCAATGTTTTGTGTGCTGCTGTATCTTGTTGGAACTATCTTGAAGAAATAACAAAAAATTGAAATTCTTCCCCACAGGCTCTTCAACACAGCTCCATGGTATCATATCCTCGGGTATTAATTGCCTTCTTTTTTTTTTTTTATTAGGTTTATACCTGCGCCATGTTTTTAGACCAGGAAGGGTGTAGCTGTAGCCAGCAATGACAAAAAAAAAAAAGATTTGTTTTGTTTAGCATGTTCTGCTCAGGACAAGTGCTAGATCCTCTACGGGATTTAACAAGTTTTTTTCTTCTAGTGATAGAACTTCTTTAACCACTTAAGCTCTGGACCATTTTGTTGGCCAAAGACCAGGCCACTTTTTGTGATTCGGCACTTTAACTGACAATTGCGCGATCATGCGACGTGGCTTCCAAACAGCATTTTTACCACAAATAGAGCTTTCTTTTGGTGGTATTTGATCACCTCTGCAGGTTTTTATTTGTTGCGCTATAAACAAAAACAGAGCGACAATTTTGAATAAAATGCTATATTTTTTACTTTTTGCTATAATAAATATCCCCAAAAAATATATATTTTTTTTCTCAGTTTAGGTCGATATGTATTCTTCTACGTATTTTTGTTAAAAAAAAATCGCAATAAGCGTCTATTGATTGGTTTGCACAAAAGTTATAGGGCCAGATTCACATACATTTGCGGCCGTGTAACGTAACCCGTTTACGTTACACCGCCGCAAGTTTCCAGTTTTAGTGCCCGATCCACAAAGCACTTACCTGGAAACTTGCGGCGGTGTAAACTCCCCACAGCAATACGATTGCTATGTAAAGTTAAGGCACCAAAAACGACGACTAACTTTGCGACGGGAAACTAGACTAGCGGCGACGTAGCGAACGCGAAAATCTGTTGTGGATTGCCATAACTCCTAATTTGCATACCCGACGCTGGTTTACGACGCAAACTCCCCCCAGCGGCGGCCGCGGTACTGCATCCTAAGATCCGACAGTGTAAAACAATTACACCTGTCGGATCTTATGGATATCTATGCGTAACTGATTCTATGAATCAGTCGCATAGATAGAAACAGAGATACGGCGGTGTATCAGGAGATACGCCGTCGTATCTCTTTTGTGAATCTGGCCCATAGTGTCTACAAAATAGGGGATAGTTTTATGGCATTTTTATTAATAATTTTTTTCTTTTACTAGTAATGGTGGCGATCAACGATTTTTATCGTGACTGCGACATTATGGCGGACACATCGGACACTTTTGACACCATTGTAATTTTTACAGCGATCAGTGCTATAAAAATGCACTGATTACTGTAAATATGACACTGGCAGTGAAGGGGTTAAACTGTAGGGGGCACTGAAGGGGTTAAGTGTGTCCTAGGGGGTGCTTGTAACTGTTAGGGGGCGTGGCTTGCCGTAAAACGTTACTGATCGTTGTTCCTGATGACAGGGAACATGATTAGTGACAGTGTTAAGTGTGTTCTAGGGGGTGCTTGTAATTGTTAGAGGGCGCGGCTTGCCGTAAAACGTCACTGATCGTTGTTCCCGATGACAGGGAACATGATTAGTGACAGTGTCACCTAGGCAGAATGGGGAGATGTTGTGTTTACACTAACATCTCCCCGTTCTTCAGCTCTGTGACCCGATCGTGGGACACCGGCGGCGATCGGGTCCCGTGGGAGCGGTCACAGAGCTCACGGCAGGGTCACGAGCACTCCGTAGGTGCGTCCACGCGGCTCGCAAATTAAAGGGGACGTACCTGTATGCCCATTTGCTTAGGCGGGCCATTCTGTCGACGTACATCCAAGTGCATCGGTCGGGAACCAGTTAAGCTTCTTTTTACAAGAAGTATAACTACATTCGTTTAGATTTGTCTTATTTTAAGTACAATTAAAACAAATATGATATTGTTTTTATTTTTTTAATGTACTAATGCTTATGATGACTGAGAAAGGGTTTCAATGACCTCCTCTATGTTTAGCATGTCAGCAGCACATGCAGCAAGAGTGTAGTAATTTTACACATAAAAACCTCGCCCAGACAGTGGGAGTTCAGCAGCAATCTAATGTTTTGTTGTACCTGCACAACCTAAAGGACATGAGTGAAATTAACAAAGGAGGGAGCATGCACTTGTGTGGGCATTTTGTTATGCTGATTCCATCCTCTATGAATGAATGAATGAATGAATGAATGAATGAATGAATGACTTGTATAGCGCAACACATGCGAACTGAATCGCCTCTGGGCGCTTTTTCCAGCCAGTATCTGCTTGGCTGGTGCGGTCATTTTTACCCCGTAGGATCATGACACACTAGGGACACACAGTCATACACACATATACTGGGCAAATTTGGACGAGATCCAATTTACCTACCAGCATGTCTTTGGAGTGTGGGAGGAAACCGGAGTACCCGGAGGAAACCCACGCAGGCACAGGGAGAACATGCAAACTCCAGGCAGATGGTGTCGTGGTTGGGATTCGAACCAGCGAACCTTTTTGCTGCTAGGCAAAAGTGCTACTCACTGCACCACTGTGCTGCCCCCGACTCCCGTGCGTGTGCCCGGCGGGCGCGATCGCCGCCGGGCACATGCGATCGCTCGTTACAGAGCGGGGACCGGGGAGCTGTGTATGTAAACACACAGCTCCCGGTCCTGTCAGGGGGGGAAATGCTGATCTTCTGTTCATACAATGTATGAACAGAAGATCAGTGATTTCCCCTAGTGAGGCCACCCCCCCACAGTAAGAACACACCCAGGGACATACTTAACCCCTTCCCCGCCCCCTAGTGTTAACCCCTTCACTGCCAGTGGCATTTTTATAGTAATCCAATGCATTTTTATTGCACTGATCGCTATAAAAATGCCAATGGTCCCAAAAATGTGTCAAAAGTGTCCAAAGTGTCCGCCATAAAGTCGCAGTACCGAAAAAAATCGCTGATCGCCGCCATTACTAGAAAAAAAAAATATTAATAAAAATGCCATAAAAATACCCCCTATTTTGTAAATGCTTTAACTTTTGCGCAAACCAATCAATAAACGCTTATTGCGATTTTTTTTTAACAAAAAATATGTAGAAGAATACGTATATGGGGGATATTTATTATAGCAAAAAGTAAAAAAAAATATTCATTTTTTTCAAAATTGTCGCTCTATTTTTGTTTATAGCGCAAAAACTAAAAACCGCAGAGGTGATCAAATACCACCAAAAGAAAGCTCTATTTGTGGGGAAAAAAGGACGCCAATTTTGTTTGGGAGCCACGTCGCACAAAATGTTTATATTTTTTATTTGTTTTATTTTTATTTTATTTTTTTACACTGTCCCTTTAAAAAAAAAATCTCTGATCGCTTTTATTGCTGTCAGAAGGAATGTAAACATCCCTTGTGACAGTAGAAGGCAGTAACAGATACTCTTTATGGAAGGATCTGGGGTCTTGAAAGTATTCAAAACAGCAAGATCTGCATTTTTGAATACTGTGGATTTTTTTAGAATGGTACCGTTGGCTGCTGAGTAAACCGGGAGTGACGTTGTGACGTCCCTTCCGGGTTACTACATCAGAGACCTGATCAAAGCCCCAACCTCCCCACTGTCAGTCTACAATAGCAGGATTGCGGGCTGCTGGTTGTACACAAAATTACTCATCTATGGGCTGCTTTAGAATGACTAACATATGTATATGCACTAAGCAAAATAAAGGCAAACACCAGCTAATACTTTACAAACAACTGAATTGTTTCTCTATTGAAAGAGGCGATCAAGAGTGGAGATGGTCACTGTGTATATGTAATACACAAGGGGCAGATCCACAAAGGTATTACGCCGGCGTATCTCTTGATACGCCACGTCATTTCAAATTTTGCGCGTCGTATCTTTGTTTTGTATCTTCAAAACAAGATACGAGGGCATCTCGGCTAGATCTGACAGGCGTACGTCTTAGTATGCCGTCGGATCTAAGCTGCAATTTTTCGGCGGACGCTAGGTGGCGTTTCCGTCGAAATCCGCGTCGAGTATGCAAATTAGCTAGTTACGGCGATCCACGAACATACGTCCGGCCGGCGCATTTTTTTACGTCGTTTGCGTTCGGCTTTTTCCGGGCGTATAGTTAAAGCTACTGTTGTGAGGCGTACTCAATGTTAAGTATGGCCGTCGTTCCCGCGTACAATTTTGAAATTTTGTACGTCATTTGCGTAAGTCGTTCGCGAATAGGAATTTGCGTAGAATGACGTCACCGTCGTAAGCATTGGCTGGTTCCGGTTTAATTTCGAGCATGCGCACTGGGATACCCCCACGGACGGCGCATGCGCAGTTTAAAAAAAACGTCGTTTACATCGGGTCACAACGTATTTACATAAAACACGCCCCCATCATAGAGATTTGAATGGCGCGCCATTACGCCCGTCAAAAATACACTACGCACGGATTCTTTGTGGATTTGAAAAAAAAGTAAGTTATGGCGGCGTAGTGTATCTTAGATACGCCACGCCCGGCGGATAAATGTGCCGCTGTACAAGGATCTGCCCCAGGTAGTCCATATATTGAACTTGGTCTAGAGTTATTCACTTCCAGGTCATTACAGAGGACAAAGGGGGACTCTTTACCGCTTGAGGAAAATAGATTATACCTCCACATACAGTACAAAGGCTTATTCACAGTAAGAGCTGTGAAAATGAGGAATAGATTACCTCAAAAACTAGCTCTAGACAGTTCAGTAGATTGTTTTAAAATAGGAGGTTTGCTTTGACACTGTTAACTGAACATGAATGGAAGTGTAATTTGCATTGTTTAATCACTCTAATAAACAGGGGTACACTAATATTTGAATTATCTTGTCTAGATATGTTAGGACTGAGCAGAGGAGTATAACCGTTCTGGGTAAGCAGTGGCTATGACACTGGGAAGGCTACTTTAATGAGGGTTTTGCACTATGGAGGAGTGCAATATAGAGTACCTGCATCTAACACAAAGTGCTATTAGACCCACTTATTAAGTTAAAGGATCACTAAAGGAATCTTTTTTTTTATAGCTAAATAGCTTCCTTTACCTTACTGCAGTACTGGTTTCATGTCCTTATTGTTCGTTTTTGCTTTGAAGTGGCTGTAATTCTGCTCTGATCTCCACACTTCCTGGTTGTCATTTTCCTTATAACCATCGTACTGGGAGCTTTTCACTGTAGGTATAAGCTGTCATTACTGTGTGTCTAAAACTTAACAGAACCAATCAGATTCATTTTAAAAACAAAACACTGCCCTGGATTTGTTTGTTTTTGTTCTGTGTGTCTCTCTAGTTCACAGGAACATGAAAACAGTTTAAAAGTGAAACTAACCTACAGGCACATTATATGATTGATTTTGTATCTATTTGTAATCATTTTTAAAATAAATCAGTTAACTTTTATGTCTCTATACCCTGTAAACAGTCATTTCAGCAAATAAAAATTTCCTTTAGTGACTCTTTAAATTGTGTTTCCTACAAAGAGTGCAGGGATAAGTTGTGAAGGAATCCCCTTTCTAACTGGCTGCAGTTCAGGATATCTATTCTTATCTTTCTAAAGTTGCAGATGACAGTCTATAACAATGAGATCCTAATGAGCCTTTATTGCATAACCAAAGAATATCTGTAAATTAATCCATCTGTTCTAAAAATGTTCCAACCTTCCCTGCACGTTCCAATAATACCAATAAAACAAAAGGTTCTACTTAAATATCCCAAATTTTGAATCCCAAAACCCAACATATTTAATTATTACTGACTTTGTCGGGGTTGAAATAGATGCAACACATGGAGTAATGAAACAAAAAACCACACTCAACATCTGCCATTTATAATTGCCCTCACGTCAGCACAGTGATGTCATACAAAAATGTATAAGAAAGAACCGGGACGGCCACACTCCAAAAATAAAAATGTGTTCCTTTTAATAAAAACTGGTCACAACATGGATGTCACAGCAAAAAATCAGGAAAACGGGCTAACGCGTTTCACACTCTCATACAGTGCTTATTCATAGCTATAAAAAAACATTGTTTTTTTATCCGAAGGGATAACTGGTCGTGTGCATGTGGCATGAGAAATCTAATCCCCCGTATACATGATCGGATTTTTCGTTGGAACAACCTTGGATGGTTTTTCCGACAGAATTCCGCTCAAGCTTGGCTTGCATACACACGGTCACGCAAAAGATCTCGGAAATTTTGTCTGTCAAGAACGCGGTGACGTACACCACTTCGATGAGCCGAGAAAATTAAGTTCAATGCTTCCGAGAGCATGCGTCAAATAGTTTCCGAGCATGCTTCGGAATTTTGCGCGTCGGAATTGCTACAGACGATCGGATTTTCTGGAATTTTTTCCATCGGAAAAATTGAGAACCTGCTCTCAAATTTTTGTTGGCGGAAAGTCCGATGGAGCATACACACGGTCGGAATTTCTGACGAAAAGCTTGCATCGGACTTTTGCTGGCGGAAATTCCGTCTGTGTGTACGGGGCATAAGGGTTGATGAATACTGGCCATTTATGCTATAAAAACAAATATTGTGTTGTGTTATCATTTGGAAGTGCATAAGATCATTGTAAAAATAATACAATCATATAATGCAAAAATATGTGATTTAAAACATATGTGCAAAAATTCATAAACAAGTCCATAAAATCCAGGAAATAAAGTGCTTCTGCAAAAAAAGTTCATATACACATTTAACCATTTCAGCCCTGGAAGAATTTACCCCCTTCCTGACCAGAACACTTTTTGCAATTCGGAACACTCGCTTTTTTACCCTGAAAATAGAGGGTAAACTGTGCCTGCGTGTTATACGCAGGGGGCTGTGGAACATTTTTTTCCTGAAACTTCCCTCTTAAAGTTAGCGTGCGTGTTATACGCCGATAAATACGGTAATTAAAAAGTGTAAAAATTTAGCAAAATATCTGTGTTCCCATAAGGGGACTGCATGGGGGAGTGTGTATGGAACAAATCCAAACAAAGGGAGGAAATAACATACCAAGTGATGGCAACTGGGCTCCCAGCGAAAAGGGTGACCTGTGTGTAGGATTGGTGTGTAGCCGATTGTCGGCTCTCCTGACGGGGGGGGGGTCCACTGATTATAAGCACAGCCCCCCCATGGATGCCCGCCCAGGACAACCAGGGATGCTGCCAGGACCACCAGGGATGTTGATCATGGATGGCTTA
Source organism: Rana temporaria (assembly GCF_905171775.1). Classification (NCBI taxonomy): domain Eukaryota; kingdom Metazoa; phylum Chordata; class Amphibia; order Anura; family Ranidae; genus Rana; species Rana temporaria. The sequence goes on from NC_053493.1 coordinate 230,239,452, forward strand.
GCGCAGCCCCCCCATGGATGCCCGCCCAGGACAACAAGGTATGCCATCAGGACCACCAGGGATGCCAGTCAGTGCCCACTGGGCACTGATGCCAGTCAGTGCCCACACATGATGCCAATCAGTGCCCAAACATGATACCAATCAGTGCTCATCATCAATGCCTGCCAGTGGCAGTGCCATTAGTGATGTTCATCAGTGCCATCTATCAGTGTCCATCAGTGCCCATCAGTGCTGCCTATCAGTGTCCATCAGTGCCGCATATCAGTGCCACCCATAAGTACCCATCAGTGCAGCCTTTCAGGGTCCATCAGTGCCAACTATAAGTGCCCATCAGTGCCACCTAGAAGTGTCCATCATCAGTGCCTCCCCCTCAGTGCCACCTCAACAGTGCCTCCTTATCAGTGCCCATTAGTGAGAGAAAACATACTTATTTACACAATTTTATAACAGAAACAAAGATTTTTTTTTTCTTCAGAAATGTTGGATTTTTTGTATTTGTTAGGTAAAAAAAAAAAAACAGAGGTGGTCAAATACCACCAAAAAGCTCTATTTGTGGGAAAAAAAATTTGTTAGGGTACAGCGAAGGGATAAATGTATGTGTGTATTGATATTTTTTTTTTATTGTTGAAATTATTGATGAAATGTAGTTCCTGCGAGAGCAGATGAAGAAATTATGAGTGAATGTATATATATATTGGAAAACAAATAAACAGATTTATAAAAAAAAATAAAAGTGACAGTGCTAAAAGCTGAAAATTGCCTTGGGCAGGAAGGGTGGAAAGAGCCTGGTATTGAAGTGGTTAAAGAAGGGAAAACTGTTTTTTTTTTTTTTTTTGCACATGCCTGGATGAGAAAATTCAGCAGAGCTTCTCCTAATTCGCTAAGCTAAGGGGAAATGTGCCCTTCAAAGTGAATGACCTGTTTGTAAATCAACACAAGTTACTGGAATTACAACATTTTTGTAGCAACACTGTTTTTATTAGGCCTCCATTGCATTTGTAGACAGCCATCATATTTAACAGCCTGCCTGTGTTACTTTTATCCACAGAAGAGCTGCTGAGCTACTGCATGATCCGCAGTGTTCAGATTGTGTGTCCCTGTGTCACAACAGGCTTGTTACCCTAGAAGTGCTGCCGTAGATCATTCAACCCGTTGCTAAGCTGACATCAGGAATCAATCTACTGCCATCTGTCTGCCTTTCGAGATTCAAATGATTCCATTCTCACTTGTAGGAGTACAGTGCAGCAGTCAAGAGAACCTCTCTTTAGATATTTCCAAAATTCTACTGTATTGCATTTGTATTCACAGTGAAAGGGGGTCCTCAACAGAACTCACAAATTCAGAGCTTGTCAACTGTTAAGACTCAAGCCTCGTACACAAGCATGGTTTTCTCTGCAAGAACCAGCAATAAAACTGCTGGCAGAGCTTTCTTGACAAGTAAACTGTGCGTGTGTACGAGGCTTTCAGGTTTCTCGTCAAGAAAACTGCTCAAAATCTCGATGAGAAAAATAGAGAACCTGCTCTCTATTCTCTCATCGTGATTCTCGGCAGTGTTTTCCTGCCGAGAAACCCGAGAGTGTGTATACTTATCTGTCGCCGTGGAAACCCGTGCATGCTCGAAATGACTTAGACGCATGCGCGGTAGCTTCCTAGGCATAGGTAGAGTGTAACAAGATGGCAGCGACGGCATCGAATGTGACGAGCGCATGCTCTTCGTAGTCAATGACGTGACCGCGTTTGTGCCATTCAAAAGAACAGCGGTTCTTTTGAATGGAGTGTCTGTACACTCGGCTGGCAGGAGATTCTTGCCAAGAATCTCACCAGGAAAAACAACGTTTTTTTTCCTGACGAGATTCTGGGCCATATGTACAAGGCTTTACAGTAGGTGTGCACACTTGGGAGTTAAAATAGTCACATTTTGGACTACACTTTTGAATTTGAAAGTGCTAGTCAACATTACCGACCACCCTTTGAATATACTGCATAGATTGTTTATATTGTATTTGGGCATTATCAATTAACCTCTTTAAATTTTTATCTGACAAAATATATTTTTATCTATTCCTGTGTCTATTGCTGGGTGTTCGGTATCAACAGGTTGGGTAAGAGAAAATTCATTATATGCACAGCCAACACTATGGGTGCACTGCACATATATGGATGTATTACTATGTCCTAGTTAGGTTACCTTTACTATGTTCTACCTTCCATAAAAAGGCATTTGCTGTGCTCCCTATGGATTATTTTTAAAATATAAATATTTATGATTTAGTGTTGCACCCTTTTTGTTCTGAAGATGTTTCTACTGACAAGAATTACATGTGTTTTTACTTTTCCTGTAGAGTGGCAAGCAGAAATTCACAGCAATTAGGATAATATGAGTGGCTGTCTCATGTCTGTAAATTAACATATTATGTTTCCTTTTTACTACTTTACATTTCTGAACTGTTTACTGAAGTAATTATTTTCAACTAGATACCATTTTGTTATAGAGTTTTATCACGACTATGCTTTGGTACCACATGGTATTCTAGTCACAGAGATACAAGCATATTTGTGGTCTGTGTTGTTCTATTCATTTAGCCTGAGAAAGGGACTAGTATTGTGGCATTTTTGAGTGTTTTGGTGGAATTTGAATTGGCATAGCAAAAGCAGTTGTTATTTTACCTGCAGCTCCTACTTCACAGATTATCTATCTGCTCTTGCTCCATCCTTTCTAACAATATGCACTGTATCTGCTCTAAACAATGGTTTTTGCCCATGTAAATGTCTAACCACAAAAACACTCATTGAATTTTTTCAACTGTGTAATCATTGCTGTCTGTAGTTTGGCAATACAGACCTGGCACAAAAGGCGCAAACATTATTAAAAACATGTGCATGTTATAATCCACAACAAACCGGCATGTGCATCCACCTACTAATATGCAATGATGGCAGTAGACACTATTCGTCACTAGGGATGAGCTTCGAGTTCGAGTCAAACATGAGTTTGACTCGAACATTGACGAACAGCAAACAATTTGGGGTGTTTGTGCAAATTCAAAAAGCCGCGGAACACCCTGTAAAAGTCTATGGGAGAATTCTAAAGTGCTAATTTTAAAGGTTAATTTTCAAGTTATTGTCCAAAAGAGTGTTTGGGGACCTGAGTCCTGCCCCAGGGGACATGTATCAATGCAAAAAAAGTTAAAAAAATTGCAGTTTTTTGGGAGCAGTGATTTTAACCTCTTGACCACTGGGCACTTAAACCCCCTTCCTAACCAGATCAATCAGCTTTCGGTGCTCTCACAATTTGAATGACAATTACTCAGTCATACAACATTGTACCCGTCTGAAATTTGTGTCCTTTTTTTCACACAAATAGAGCTTTCTTTTGGTGGTATTTGATCACCTCTGCGGTTTTTATTTTTTGCGCTATAAAAGAAAAAAGACTGAAAATTCTGTAAAAACAAAAAAAAAATTCTAGTTTCTGTCATATTAGCGGTTATTTCTCACACACAGCATATGCATACTACAAATTACACCCCAAAACACATTCTGCTATTCCTCCTGAGTATGGCGATACCACACATGTGAGACGTTTACACAGCGTGGCCACATACAGAGGCCCAACATGCAGGGAACACCATCAGGCGTTCTGGAGCACCCAGGCCAATTCTGACATTTCTCTCCTACATAAATCATCATTTATTTGCAAAAAAATTACATAGAACCCCAAAACATTATATATGCTTTTTTTTTCAAAGACCCTAGAGAATACAGTGGCGGTTGTTGCAACTTTTTATCTTGCACGGTATTTTCGCAGCAAAAGTTAGCCCAATGTTTTTGCATAATATGAAAGATGAAGTTACACTGAGTAAATAGATACCTAACATGTCACCCTTCAAAATTGCACACACTCGTGGAATTGCACCAAACTTTGCTACTTAAAAATCCCCATAGGCGACGTATTGCAAGGTATTGGAGTATTGGGGTATTGTGGAGTATTGGGGTATTGTGGAGTATTAGGGTATTGTGGAGTATTGAGGTATTGTGGAGTATTGGGGTATTGTGGAGTATTGAGGGTATTGCGGAGTATGGGGTGTATTGCACAGTATGGGGGGTATTGCAGAGTATGGGGGGTATTGCACAGTATGGGGGGTATTGCAGAGTATGGGGGGTATTGCAGAGTGTGGGGGGGTATTGCAGAGTGTGGGGGGGTATTTCAGAGTGTGGGGGGGTATTGCAGAGTGTGGGGGGTATTGCAGAGTGTGGGGGGGGTATTGCAGAGTGTAGGGGGTATTGCAGACAGTATGGGGTGTTATTGCAGAGTATTGCGCAGGGAGGGATGGCTGGATCTGTGACTGCAATAGTCACAGATCCAGCCCACAGTGCTGCTGCTGACACCTGCTCCCCCCCCCTCCTCTCACACTGTACCGATCGTTACAGAGAGGAGAGGGAGGAACCGGCGTCATTACATGACGCCGGTTTGTTTACAAGTGATCGCTCCGTCATTTGACGGAGCGATCACGTGATAAACGGCCGCTATCAGCAGCAATTTACCGCGATCTGTGATGCGCCAGGTCTTCTAGACCCGGCGCTCACAGATGATTCCGGGAGAGCGCCCAAAGGACGTCCTCCCAGAATAACTCCACCGCGCTGTAGCAGTATTTTCACTATGGCGCGGTGGGAAAGTGGTTAATAATGCCTAAAGTGAAACAATAAAAGTGAAATATTCCTTTAAATTTCGTACCTCGGGGGTGTCTAAAGTATGCATGTAAAGTAGCGCATGTTTCCTGTGCTTTCAATTGTCCCTGCACAAAGTGTCATTTCTGAAGAAAAAAAAAGTAATTTAAAACTACTAGCGGCTATGCATGGATTGGTGGTCCCGGCAATACAGAGAAAAGTAATTGAAAAAAATGCCTTTTTCTGTATTTCCGGGACCCAACAATTCATTAATAGCGGGAGTAGTTTTAAATGACTTATTTTCCTTCAAAAATGACATTTTGTGCAGGGAACCAAATTCCATATCAGGCCCTTCAGGTCTGGTATGGATATTAAGGGGAACCTCGCTTAGTTAAAAAGAAAAAAATGTGTGGGGTTCCCCCAAAAAATCCATACCAGACCCTTCAGGGTAAACAGTCCATGGTCAGTTCCAGATCAGGCAGAGGTATGTACAGAATTGGTAGGCAGAAGCATGGTCAAATAACAAGCCTGGGTCAGTTCCAGATCAGGCAGAGGTATGTACAGAATCGGTAGACAGAAGCATGGTCAAATAACAAACCAGGGTCAGTTCCAGATCAGGAGAGGTATGTACAAAAACGGTAGGCTGAAGTGTGGTCGAATAACAAGCCAGGGTCAGTTACAGAGCAAGCAGAGGCATAAGGGGTGTGAAGGTAAATGGCAGGAAGTGAGGGTTATGGTTACCATACTTCACTAATAATTTACTGAAGTATGGTAATGGCGGAAACAGTCAACTATGCAGAGGCCTGGTTCTGAAGGACATTGGGGACAATAATAAGTGGTATCTCTTCTAACTCCTCCTCTGGAGCACACCCGGCATTTCTTCTGATGTTTTTGGCCTGTTGGTCTGGGAGGGATTTTATCTGTAAAGTGACATTCGGAAAGTCGGCTAATCACATTGGATCGAATGTTTTCTGGTGGGCCTTTGTGAATATAAGGGCAGTGCTGATTTCCTCCTGGTAGCCAAGGAAGGGTTTGGGACTTTCAGTGGAGTTGTGATAGATTATATAGGTGTTGTATATGGCCAAATTAAACAAATAAATTGATACTTTTTTATACCACTAGTATGTTCGTCTTGTGGCTAGGTAGGGTTTGAGCATTTGGTCGTTGAAGTCGACGCCCCATGAACATATTCTATTCATGGATACATGTTGGCTTTTGGATTCGACCATTCCTCCTGGTGATCTCCACAAAGGTATTATTGTGAATCGAAGACAACATGTAGACATCCCTTCTGTCACTCCATTTCACAGAAAAATAATTTTGTAGTGGGCAAATTTTTTGGAGCTTATCATAATTTGGGTAATTTCGGGGAGGGCACTGGGTATTATCATTATAGTGTAGGAACATCATAATCGTGAGATATCTGGTCCTGGGCATTACTGAGGAAAAGATGGGCATGCGGTGGATGGGAAAGGATGACCAATATGAACATAATTCATTTTTTTTGGTTAGTCCCATACAGAATGTGTAAACTCCTCCATTGTTAGGGCTCTCCACTCATAGGGATGGGCATAATAGGACGCTGGGTTACTTGTTATGAATTGTTGGGCATATAGGTTGCACTGGGCCACAATTGATGCAAGCATGTCCTCACTAAAAAAAAAAAGCATGTCCTCACTAAAAATTAAGTGGAAAAAATCCATCAGCGAAAAAAGTGTCAACCTGGACTCCTGTCTGGGCAGTGAAAGGGGGGATGTCATCTTCTCCTGAATTAGAAGCAATCCACAAGGCGTTCTAAAGGGAATAGGGAAGGCTGGTGTGAGACCTAACCCTTTGGGACTGTGGTGACACCCCACTGGTACTTGGCCTTTCTTGGCGAGGTACTGTGGTGCTGGTGGATGGCACTGCGGTGCTGGTGGATGGCACTGCCTCCTCACCAGAATGTCTTTGTCTGCCGGGCGGACTATCATCCTCCTCTGAGGCGGTCAGTGTTCCACTGCTTAGGATAGGCTCGTAGTCAGACTTAGAATCTGAATTTGAGGAGGAATCCGAAGCAGAGAGCTCCTCGTTGCTCTCGTCGAATATTGTACACCTCCTCAGCTGTAAATTATTTTCTAGCCATTGTTGATGGGTGCTGGTGACACTGATGACACTGATGACAGAATGCCCTGACATGTGACACTGTTGTGGCACTGATGAAAGATGGCACTGACACAGTACTGATGACATGTGGCACTGATGACATGTGACACTGGTGTGACACTGATGAAAGATGACATGTGAAACTAATGTTGCACTGATGACAGCTAGCACTGACATGTGGAACTTATGTGGTACTGATGTGGCACTGATGTGGTACTGACACGTAAAAAAAACGTGACACTGATGAATGATGACATGTGACACTGATGTGGCACTGATGACAGATGGCACTGACACATGGCACTGATGTGCCACTGATGACACGTGACACTGATGTGGCACTGATGAAACGTGGCACTGATGTGGCACGTGACACAGGTGGCACTGATGAAAGATGGCACTGACAGATGGCACAGATGACAGATGGCACTGATGACAGATGGCACTGTGACACCAATGGCACTGATGTGGCACTGTATGAGCACTATTTGGGCTCTGATTTTACAATGTTTTGCTGAAACTAACTTTGCACTCACAGATATGCAGCTACAAAGCTCTCCCTCCTCACATGCGGTCTCTGTGTGAGGATGGAGAGCCAGCACTAAAAGATTATCTCATATGTTTACATTTGAGATCATCTCTCATTGGACATTCCGATCGAGTGGTAAATAGGCGCTGTGAATGGCCATTTACTAGATCTGTGATTGGCTGTGTCAAGGGGGCACGGCCAACACATATTTTTCCTGATACATGCCCTCAGCAGCACGCTGGGAACAGGGAAACAGGAGGACGTCCATGGACGCTCTCCTGGCTATTCAGCCCCACGCTGGAGCCGTCTTTTGGCTATAGCGCGGGCGGGGAGTGGTTCATTTCAATTTAAACCATTTAAGAGAATTGTATATTATAATGTTGCACTTTTAAGTACTGTAGACATGTTAAAGTTAAGTTAAAGAAAAAACAATTCTTACAGTCAGGCTTTTAATGCAGAAGAGACATATGTTGAGGGAATTAACTACAACTGGAGCGTGCAAAACTGGTGTAGCTCTGCATAGAAATCAGCTTCCAAATGTTATTGTCTGAAGCCCTGTACACACGGCCAGGAATCCCATCAGGAAAAAAAACTTTGGTTTTCCTGATGGGATTCCTGGCAAGCTTGCCTTTCAAAGCCGTGTATACTGACGGCCACTCAAAAGAACCACTGTTCTTTTGAATAGCAAGAACGTGGTGACGTCATCGACTACGACGAGCCGGCGTCTCATCACATTTAATTCCATCGCCACCATCTTGCTACACCCCACACTAAATTTGTATGTTACCGCGCATGCGTCAAAGTGTTATCGAGCATGCACGGTTTCGTTACCCTGCAGGTAAGCATACAGACGACCATTTTTCTCGACAGGAAACACTCTGCCGGGAATCCCGAAGGGAAAATAGAGAGCAGGGTTCACAAGGTGCATAGATCAGGAATGTGTAACACGCAAAGTACAGGACTCAGGAGTGCATAACACACAGGGCTCAGGATTGTGTATTGTGCAGCGGTGACAAGTGCATATTGCACAGGCCGCAGAAAAAAATTCCCTTCACCTAGCTCTCCTCTCTGCACAAATCCCCCCGGCTCTTCTCTCAGCTAAAGTCCCCCCCCATTCAGCTCTCCTCTCTGCACAAATTCCCCAGGTCTCCCCCCAGTCTTTAACTTTCCAGGTCTCCTCACTGCACACCCCCAGCTCTCCTCTCTGCCCAAATCCCCACCCCCTCACATTTACAGGTCTCATCTTTGCATAAATCTCCCCACCACACACACTTTCCCAGTTCTCCTCTGTAAACAAACTTGTCCCAGCACTCCTATCTACACAAATCCACTCCCTTCTTTTACCAGCTTTCCTCTCTGCACAAATTCACTCTAACCCATACCCAGCTCTCAGCCCCTGCCTCTCCCCCTCCCCTCCCCTTTCCATCCACAGTTCCCTCACTTCTTCAGGAAAGTACAGATTTCCGGCCCACTCTGGCTGAGAAAAAGCGCTGAAAGTACAATAGTGCATGTGCGTTAATGCATGTTACTTGTGCTTCAAAATGAATGGGCTGCAGAAGCAAAACATTAGGTCAAAAAATGTACATGACCCTTTTTTAGCAATGCAGCACACCACAACACACAGTATGAGCTTGTGGTGTTGAAATGCATTGTGTAAATACTGAGAAGGTGTGTCAACATGCATTGTGCATTCTGCAGCAAAGCAAAAGTGTGAATGGGCTCTTAATGAAAAGAGATATAAAAACAGAAAAATTATTTAAGTGCTCTTCTGTTCCCAGGGCTAGAAGAGGAAAACAGTCAGTCAGTATTGCTGAAAAACCCTAGAAAATTGCTGGCCACTCCCCAGTCAAATAGGAGGGTAACTTGGTTAGCATTAAACTGTTTTCATGGATAGACATACTGTAGCATTTATTTTAAACTAACATAACTGTACAACCCATGATGATATACTAGCTTAAGCTGAAGCCTAACAGTTGGAATAAATAACTGTGAATGTAAACCCAAACAACTTTGTTCTTGGGTTTGGATCGACTGAGGAAGGTTTATATGTCCTAGTGGTTGCTGGGGGCACCATAAGAGAGATTTTACTCCATTTTGTTCTCCAATGGCAATATTTTACTATACAAGACATGAGGGGAATCCTCCAACAGCAGTACAGAAATAAGTAACGTTGTTTTGTTTTTAGTTAAGCAGGCAAAGGCTGGGACCCCTGCATGGTTTGTGTCTGCAGTATTTTAATATATACACTATATACTATATTACCAAATGTTTTGGGATGCCTGCCTTTACACACACATGAACTTTAATGTCATCCCAGCCTTAGTCCGTAGGGTTTAATATTGAGTTGGCCCACCCTTTGCAACTATAACAGCTTCAACTCTTCTGGGAAAGCTGTCTACAAGGTTTAGGAGTGTGTATATGGGAATTTTTGACCATTCTTTCAGAAGCGCATTTGTAAGGTAAGGCACTGATGTTCACAAGAAGGCCTGGCTCGCAGTCTCCACTCTAATTCATCGCAAAGGTGCTCTATTGGGTTGAGGTCAGGACTCTGTGCAGGCCAGTCAATTTCCTCCAACCCAAACTCCCTCACCCGTGGGAAAGATTCAGATAGATTAGCTGATATTTAGATACGGGTACAATGTACCCGTTACCAATTCACATAGGGGGGGCCCGGGATCTGGGGGTCCCCTTGTTAACCACTTAAGACCCAGACCAATATGCAGATAAAGGACCAGGACCCTTTTTGCGATTCTGCACTGCGTCGCTTTAACTGACAATTGCGTGGTCGCGCGACTTGGCTCCCAAACAAAATTGGCACAAATAGAGCTATTTGATCACCTCTGCAGCTTTTATTTTTTGCGCTATAAACAAAAATAGAGCGCCAATTTTGAAAAAAAAAACAATATTTTTTACTTTTTGCTGTAATAAATATCCCCCAAAAATATATATAAAACACATTTTTTTCCCCTCAGTTTAGGCTGATACGTATTCTTCTACCTATTTTTGGTTAAAAAAATCACAATAAGCACTTATCGATTGGTTTGCGCAAAATTTATAGCATTTACAAAATAGGGGATAGTTTTATTGCATTTTCGTGACTGCGACATTATGGCGGACACATCGGACAATTTTGACACATTTTTGGGACCATTGTCATTTTCACAGCAAAAAGTGCTATTAAAATGCATTGTTTACTGTGAAAATGACAATTGCAGTTTGGGAGTTATCCACTAGGGGGCGCTGAAGGGGTTAAGTGTGACCTTATATGTGTTTCTAACTGTAGGGGGGCGGGACTGGACATGTGACATCATTGATCGCCTTTCCCTATATCAGGGAACAGACAATCAATGACAGCGCCACTGTGAAGAACGGGGAAGGTGTGTTTACACACACCTCTCCCCGTTCTTCAGCTCCTGTGACTGATCGAGGGACTCCGCGGTCACAGAGCTTTGGACCAGGTTGCGGGCGCACGCCCACGACCCACGGCTGGGCATTTAACAATCACGTACATGTACGTGATTGTGCCCAGCCGTACCATTCTGCCAACGTATATCGGCGTTAGGCAGTCCTTAAGTGGTTAAAGGGGGCTTGCAGATTCCGATAAGCCCCCCCGCCTGCAAACCCCCATAACCTCAGGGCAAGGGCTGTTCGCTCTCTTGCCCCCCTATTTTCCTGAGGTCTGCCAGGTTGCGTATGGATTTTTGGGGGGACCCCTACGCCATTTTTTTTATTTATGCTCATGATTCCTCTGAAGGGCCTGGTATGGAATTTGGGGGGACTCCCACGCAATGTTTTTTGGTTCGGGTTCCCCTTAATATTCATACCAGACCAAAAGGGCCTGGTAATGGACTGGGGGGAACCCATGCAATTTTCATAGAGTTTTATCTGTATTGCCGAGGCCCGACAATTCATTACAGCCATGAGTACAGTAGTTTTAAATTACTTTTTTCCTTTAGAAATGTCATTTTGCTGTGGGACTGTTCTAAACATGGGAAAAATGTGCCACTTTACAGACATACTATAGACACCCCCCCAGGGAAATTTAAAGGAATATTTCACATTTATTGTTTCACTTTAAACATTAATAAAATCACTGCTCCCGAAAAAAACTTAAGTTTTTAAAACTTTTTTTTGCATTGATACATGTCCCCTGGGGCAGGACCCAGGTCCCCAAACACCTTTTATGACAATACCATGCATATAAGTCTTTAAAACAGGGGTGCCCAACCAGTGGTCCAGGGGCCACATGTGGCCCGTGGAGCCCTCTGATGTGGCTTTGGTAAAGCGGATTGCCATAAGCTGATGCTACATGTATAGCGCCAACCACTGTCACAGGTGGCGTGATACCAAAAGGTACGTTTAATACTAAAATCCCAGTATATGGGCATATCTGTTCTGCAGTGGTTACTGGGCTGCTTTCAAACTGATTCACAGGTGCAGCGCAAAATACTTGCGGGTTACCTGCACTGAGCCATAGAATTCTGTTATTACCTGTGAGTTGGTGAACTTCAGAAAGTGTATCACACCTGCAGGATATAATAGAAGTCTATGGCAAAGTGCAGCTAACCCGCAGGAAAGCCACAGGTGCACTGTGCTGCATCAGTGTGAAAGCAGCCATTGGCCCCTTTGACACGATCAGTCTGACCCAATTGTACTCTTCATTCATCTCTATTGAGCCACAGATGTAAACAGACTTGTGGCAGTTTACACACACCTACCTCTATTTCGATCTACAAAAAAAAAAACAGAAGGGGGGGGATCCGGGCCCTTCCATCTGGGAAAATCGGATTGGAGGGCCAATAGAGTACAGTGTGCTGTGCCCCTGTATGCTCTGCATATGCAGAGTGGTCATTGGCCTGTACTCTGCCCACTCTACTCATTGTGGCCCGTAACCGGTTACCAAGTCGCTTATGTGGCCCTCACTCCTCAAAAGGTTGGGCACCCCTGCTTTAAAATGAACACTTTTTGATTTTTCGTGTTAATCTCCTATAGACTTTTAAATGGTGTTCCACGGCTTTCTAATTTGCTGTAAACACTGTATAATGTACGCTGTTCGACTCGAACATCTGGCTCATCCCTAGTATATATATATATATATATATATATATATATATATATATATATATACAGTATATATTGAACATTATATCAAAAATAGTGGCACTTACCATGTAACATCCCTAATAATTTATTTTTAAAAAATATTCTAAATGTGTTTTAGAAAATTCTAGTAACTTAATATGTAGTTCAGTATATCCAGGAAGTAAAAGTACCCCTCCCACTGTCCTATTTATTGTGATGTTCAAAAAGTTTGTATATTAAATTCCTTTCCAGCTCTGCGGTAATACAAAATGTCTTATTACTACATTTCTCGTAAACTTTTGGGTCTGCTTCTTCAAAAATGATGTAGCTTTACAATTTGAGTGTGAGTTGCTTGCTTTGGAGACATGCTCCAGGTGACATTATGACATGGTCTGCAATTGTCCTATATTTAAAAAAGAAACAAAGGTCAGCATTTTTCAGTCTAATATGGGTTCCAAAATAATTCAAATCTAAATGCATACAACTGTCTTGCACTTCTCACTACCACCTGCCAAACGTCTCTAAAAACAGAAAACCTCTCATCATGTTCAGTAAACCTTCAGATGGTTAAGCATCATGGGAAATTAGTTACACTGCTTAAAGATGACCTTTGATAGTCTACAAAAGGATGTTAAATGAACCTTTCATTATTGTGTAATAGCATTTCAGGATATATCTGCTTTGTGAAGGCATTCTTTTTGTTAGGTATCAACAATAATATAACATATGCATAGCCAAGAACAGAAACATGAACCTCTTAAAATGCATTTTTAATAAAAAACATCACGTTGAGCTGTCTTCCTATATAACTGTTCTTTAGAAATAAAGCAACTCAATTGGATAGGTTAATTTGTAGTATTCCTGTAGCAAAATGGCAAGAAACACATTGATTTGAAGTGAAACACAGGGAGGTCTTATTTTAAAGCTAAAGACAATTTCCAATCCCCAGGTGCAAACAGAATTCAGTTCTTCAGATTTCTCTTTCTCCTTCAAATGTAATCTTTTCAGGTTAGTCTTGGGAGTGTATCTAATTCATTTTTCCAGCTTAGTAAACCTTGCCCCGAGTCATTTTCAATTTGCTCTCTTGCTGAGAGTGGAGTCACATTCTCTACAAGAAGTCAGCTTGGTTCCAGTGATTATCTCCACTGAATGAGCATGCTCAGATGAAATCCTGTACTCAATGGCTTGAGAAAGCTGCTTCTCTTGCTGGGACTGACTATTTAAAGGAATGTTAATAGGTGTCATGCATATGGAAGTGTTAAGCCTGAGGCTGCCATGGGGCATGGGGATCATCATACAATGTTATACATGGAATCCGACTTGTTAACAACTGGGCAAAGAATGCATTTCCAAGGAGACTGAGCATATAAATTCATTTTGTTATTGGCTCTTTATTAATTTCAACATATGGTCCAGGATCATGACCAGAAAAAGAATATGTTGTTGTGATAAAAATATGTCTCTGTTTTAGGCTACTACAATGTAAAATTACATGATAAATATTTTCAACAGTAAATCATTAATTAGCTTATTAGATTATTTGCCTAGCAGAAAAAAAAAATCTTAATGATGAATTCATTCAGTTCTAACACATCAGTTTCAACTACTGTCTAATGCCTAAGTCTATTTCCTCTTGGCTTTCAATTAATGTTAAACCTATAATAAACACTTTTGTTCTACCAGACAGCTTAACACAGCATCCAAAGGGAAGCTTAGAGGAAGTGGTGAGAGCTCAACTTTCCTTTCTTTCTTATGCTGAATTATAAACCTTTACACTTAATTATTAGTACTTTCATTTAAAATGCTTAACTAATCTCTACAAAATACTTACCCCGTGCCATGGTGGCATTTAAATGTGTTGCTTTTCGGCTCATAAATCCTTTTATGAGTTGGCAGAGTTAAACGCAAATAGAATTATTACATTTGTTTAAAGATAGAAAAGCCTTGGGTATCGTATATAGTGCAATTATGTCTAATTCCAATTAGGGGCTTTATTCAGAGGACAACAGTTACATTTGTTCTGTATGCATTGTAAAAAAAAAAAAATGGTGGATGACCATTACTTTATTATTGGCAAAACTAATATTAATAATAATATAGTTAGTTGGGATTACACATGTTTTTAAGTTTGCTTATTGTGTAGAAAAATAGGTCATAGTGAACATACTGTGTGAAACCAAACACATGGACAGTAGGATATAGTGAATATATTATATAAAATCAAACTCAATTATTGGTTGAAAGGAAATAAAATTATCCATTATTTAGTGAGAGAGTAAACCTTAAGCTCCTATAAAACGTGTTTCTATAAATGGCCTGTTATTTCTTATCACAGTTATTTGGGTTTGAGGTTATTTTTCTACACTCTTCAGTCTTCCTGATGAGTAATCTTACTGAATGACAAGCAAGCAGTTTATTTCTCATCCTCTCCCCAGTCTGAAATGACAGCTAACATAAAACAGGTTGCATTCAGCTTCACATAAATGATACATCATTGTAAAATAATTGAAGCTGTATAAATATTAACATTTTAATAATGTATTTAACCACTTACCCCCCGGAACATATTGCTGCCTAAAGACCAGAGTACTTTTTGCGATTCGGGACTGCGTCGCTTTAACAGACAATTGCGCGGTCGTGCGACGTGGCTCCCAAACAAAATTGGCGTCCTTTTTTTCCCACAAATAGAGCTTTCTTTTGGTGGTATTTGATCACCTCTGCGTTTTTTATTTTTTGCGCTATAAACAAAAATAGAGCGACAATTTTGAAAAAAATGAATATTTTTTACTTTTTGCTGTAATAAATATCCCCCAAAAATATATAAAAAAACATTTTTTTTCCTCAGTTTAGGCCGATACGTATTCTTCTACATATTTTTCGTAAAAAAAATCGCAATAAGCGTTTATTGATTGGTTTGCGCAAAAGTTATAGCGTTTACAAAATAGGGGGTATTTTTATGGCATTTTTATTAATATTTTTTTTACTAGTAATGGCGGCGATCAGCGATTTTTTTTTCGGTATTGCGACATTATGGCGGACACTTCGGACATTTTTGACACATTTTTGGGACCATTGGCATTTTTATAGCGATCAGTGCTATAAAAATGCATTAGATTACTATAAAAATGCCACTGGCAGTGAAGGGGTTAACACTAGGGGGCGGGGAAGGGGTTAAGTATGCCTGGGTGTGTTCTTACTGTGGGGGGGGGATGGCCTCACTAGGGGAAACACTGATTTTCTGTTCATACATTGTATGAACAGAAAATCAGCATTTCCCCTGCTGACAGGAACGAGAGCTGTGTGTTTACACACACAGCTCCCGTTCCCCGCTCTGTACCAAGCGATCGCGTGTGCCCGGCGGCGATCGCGCCCGCCGGGCACACGCACGGGAGTCGGGGGCGAGCGGGGAGCGCGCTCACGCGCGCCTGCGGCGGCGCGCACGCGCCCCCTAGTGGCGGCTATACGATAGGACGTATAGCTACGGGCTCTCGCCCAGGAGAGCCGACCTGCCGCCGTATAATGACGGTGGCTGGTCGGCTACTAGTTAAATAAGGGGTCTTGTAGATTGGTGCTGTTTGCCTATGTTTGATGTGTTTTTGAAAAGCACCACAAATGTAGGTCATCAGATTACCATTGACTACATGACAGAGGCTATGTTTAACCTGCTTTGTGTTGTGTTTCTTCAGTTGTGGCATTTCCTATTGAAGGGAAATTTAAATTCAAGGCAAAAGAAGGAATATGGAAGCTTTTCTCAAATATAAATCCAGCAATATATTTGTCTCATTAATTCATGTTAATCATACAATTTCTTAATTGTATGTCAGTTTAAAAAAAAACATTAAAAGCCAATGATGACAAGATTCACTTAACTTTCACCAATGATTCACACAATTTCAACAGGATCCACTTGGAAAATGTATAAATCTTGGGAGAATCATGTGTGAAAAACATTTATAAATAGAACTTAAGTGTATGTAAACCAACAAACTTCTTTTTTTAAATCTTGTTTTATAAATTGTGATCACGTTTGGACTTGAAGCACCATTCAAAGCTAAAGGATAACAGGTGTTCTTACCGGTATTCAGAAAGAGGGAACAGGTGTCAGGCACTAATTCATTAGTGCGGACATATATGGGGGAAAAACACCATTCAAACCGACTCAGTGCTTCAGATTTATAAGACATGTTGGTGGTCTAGACATAAGTATAGTAAACAGAAAGCATCACCTCTTCTCATGGACCGCAAACATCGACTTTTATGTTCTTGTACCTAGGGATTTGACAGAATATAAAAAAAAAAAAAAAAAATATGAATAGCAAAAAGATATCTCTAGATATAAGATAACTTCCACCTAATACATTTAAGCTCAAAATGTAGGATGACAATATGGCTGTGTTTAGTACTTCTCAAACTCAAGTTTTTAGTACCTACCTTCAAATATATATATATATATATATATATATATATATATATATATATATAGTGACAGAAAGTCAGGTAAATCTGTGGGTGTTGTCACAAACGGGAGATACATTTCTGCCTTGTTTAGACAATACACCAATTGTTATTAGGCGTCGGCTGCAAAAGAAGCCAGAAAAGGTTTGGAAAACTTCAGCTGTTCAGAATGAGGCAATTAAGGCCTATATAAGTAATCCAGAGGATTACCACTGATTTGCTGCATCCTGAGGCTTTCTGAGTGAAGGAGAGCAGTAGCTGAAAGTCTTCTGAGGAGGTGAGGTGGTAATTGATTTTTCTGTGTGATAAAAATCAAAAAGAGACTATTGTTTTTCGGCTGTATGACCAGCATTGTATGCCCAGCACTAGGCTGTGCCAAACTCCCTAGATAGGTTCCTGTGTGGTGAAGGTAGACGCCCCAAGTGGCCAGGGTTTATTTTATGTTTGATTTTGTTTATGCTGTTTGGATGCTTGCACTTGTTTCCAGCAAGATGGACGAATAAACCCAAATCTTTGTTTTTCAACCATCTTCGACTGCCTTTCTGTATAACTTCAGTGTGTAGTGAACCCATCCAGGGGGTCACACACCCCTCTACCGAGCTAACCCCTTACAATATATCTATATATATATATATATATATAGATAGATAGATAGATAGATAGATAGATAGATAGATAGATAGATATAGATATAGATATAGATATAGATAGACAGATAGATCTATCTATCTATCTATCTATCTATATCAAATACACTGTGGGGCATGGACTTATCCCCCTGAGCCATGATTGGCCAAAGGCACCCTGCCTTTGGCCAATTGTGGATCTCTCAGCAGAGCGCGCTGTGATTGGCCAAAGCATGCAGGTCAGATGCATGCTTTGGCCAATCATAATAAGACGCCAATGAACTGCGATCTCGCAGTGCATTATGGGGCATTCCGCGGTGCTCGAATTTGCCGCAAACGCCCCATAATGTTCTAAATTAGGCGAACGGGCGAACACCCAATGTTCGAACTTACATTTGACTCAAACATCGTGATCATCCCTATTAACCTTCCACAAAAGGATGTCCTAATTAGTATCATTAAATGTTCTTGTGGTCCATTATATGTGAATGAAACCACCCAAGATCTCAGAGATAGAAAATTGCAGCCAAGCACTTTGTTGGACATTCATTAGCCCAGATAAAATATATCCCAACTCCCCAAAGAATATTGATTTATACAATGAAACCAAAATAGTTAAATGTCGATTTTGATCTTTAATTTGGTAAAGTATACAGATTGTTTGCATTAGTTACAGGAGGGGCCAGCTTCTTATATAAAGTATTAACATAACGTTAAAGGCCCGGATTCACGTAGCACTTAAGCCGACGTATATCGATATACGACGCGTAAGTGTAACTGTGCGCCGTCGTATCTGTGCGCCGTGCCCACAAAACTAGATACGCCTGAAAATAGGCTTCCTACGACCAATGTAACGTTCCTACGCCGGCGTATCGTAGGCACATATTTACGCTGGACGCATTTACCGCTCCCATTGATTTTGTATTAAAATATGCAAATGAGGGAGATATGGCGATTCACGAACGTACGTGCGCCCAACGCAGGCTATGCGCGGTTCGCGTAAGTTCAACGTCCAGCCTAAAGTTATTCCACATAAAGCAGGTGTAACTCAGCACCAGACGTGCACAGGTCAGCTGGACGGCAGCTGCAGCAGCACCGTTACGGACGAGCTGAGCAACCACACTTGCAGGACAACACCTGTATGCCAACATGCCAGGCAGGGCTGCCATCAGGAATTATGGGGCTCCTTACACAGCTTCAGGCATGGGCCTGGGGGGGGGGGTGCTGCCACGAATTTAGAAAGACGAAATAAAGAAAAATATATATATTTATAAAAAAAGGTGACCTGCCATCTGGGGTCCTGTGCTCACACACACACCACATCCACTTCACTATGGATTAGCCCAAGTCCACCATGCAGGACTTGGGAGCAGCAACGCCACGCCAAGGCCCCAATGGTGTTACTGTTCATTCATACCACATTCACACGATCGTGGGGACAACCTCTCCCTGACGACCCAGGGTGACACACCTTGCTGTCAGGTATGTCACCCACATTCACACACCAGTCACACTGTAGCCTGCACTACTGACCGTGTGCATTCACTACAAAAAAACAAAAAGGGTTCATGCCATTGGCCGACATGGCATGCCCTTACTTGAGGCCGGCACATCCCTCTGTGCACAACACTCCAAAAGAAAAAAGCTCATAACCTGAGCAAAAAAAAAAGGCACTCATTTGCCCTGTCATGGGCCACGCATGGTGCCACGGCTCCGGCTCCTCAGTTGTCTGGGGGGAGCCTCGGGTGTGGGGGGGGTGGGGCATCAGGAGGAGCATCATCCCCAGGTGTGCCACTCCTGGCAGGTGCTGGGTGCCTGCCCTCCAACGCCAGGGCAATGCGGGTGAGGACCGCGTTAGTCTGCACCTGCATCCGCAGCTGGCGGGTGGTAGTGTGCCGCTGGTGGCACCTCGTCTGCCTCCCCTCCACCTCGATGGCAGCAGTGTTGGCTCCTCACCTCTGCCACGAGGCCTGATGTTGTGGCCTGCAGCTCCCCAACGCAGGTGACCAGAGCAGCACAGTTACCACTCACATTCTGCAGGCTGTCAGTTATCTGGGCTGAGGAGGCCAGACTGTCTGCCACACGGCGCAGGTCCCCGGCTATGGCACCCATATGGCGGGTCTGGCGGGCCTGTTCCCTTGCAAGCTTTTCCGGGAGGGATTCAGGAACACCCCTTGTCTTGTGTGTAGCCTTCCTGGGGGCAGGAGAGGCTTGGGGCCGTCTGTATGGGGAGGCCCTTGAGGGGCTTTTCCTGATGGGGGGAGGGTGAGGGGCTTTTCCTGATGGGGGAGGAGGGTGAGGGGCTTCCCCTGATGGGCATGGATGTCTGTGATGGCCCGGGCAAAAGGGAAGACTCCTCAAAGTAGAGGCAAACCTCCTGATTCAGATCCACCGTCTCCTCCTCAACCACCTCTAGAGGAGAGGTGTGGGCACTCCCCTCCACCGCTGTCTCTTGGCTTCCCAGGGGTCAGGCTGAGCCAGATGTTCCGGGGATGGCGTGGGACGGCCACCGGCAGCAGATGGCCCAGCTCCCTCCAGCACATCTATGAATGACACAAAGCATTCACATGTTGGTGGACCCACACACTTGTCACATGTTCCCTTCCACCCCCTCACATGCTACACACTGGATGGGGGATAAAAAAACACTTACCTGTCCTCAAGTCCTGGTCACTGGAGTCAAAGCCCTCCAGGCCATCCAATTGCTCCCTCTCCAGATCACCTCCTCCTCCAGGGTTAACCTCACAGCAGAGGGTGGTCCGCCCCCCGTGCCCCTGTGGTGCCTTCTGATGGTGGCCACTTTATCCCGGACAAGCCAACGCAAATCATTATTTTTTTTGCCAATGTCCTTAGAGGTCCGGGACTCATGACCAAGGGCATTAACATCAAGGGTGATCTTCTCCAGGATCTGTTGTTTCTTGGCCCTGCTGGTCCTGCCACTCTGTGCGCCATGGAGGAAAACATCAAATTTCTCTATGGCAGAGATGAGGACAGCCTTCTCATCTGGTGATAATTTTTTTTCCCTCCTGTGCCTCTCAGTTTCAACATCAGCCATGGCTCCGCGCAAAAGTACTTTGCTCCAGGGGGAAGAGAAGAAAGCTGGTGTACTTTTGCACCGGACGGGCGTATTACTGGGCGTATTTATGCGCTCGGCGTAAGCCGGTGGGCCGGCGTGTCCCAGGAATTTGCGCCAGCGTAGTTGTGAGCATGCGCACAGGGGTGCGGTAATACGTCCGCATCACTGCGCATGCGTCGTTCATGATACGCTGGGCGTAAAACACTGCTCCACGCTCAGACTGTCATTTACATGGGGTCACACCCACTTCCACCTACGCCGGCTTACGCCTACATATTTACGTTACGCCGGCGCAACTTTGGGAGCATTTGCTTTGTGAATTCCATGCTTGCCTCTCCACGCTGCGCCGGCGTAGTGTAATAAAGATACGCTACGGCGGCATAAATATGCGCCGATGTATGTGAATCCGGGCCATTGTGTACAATTTTTTGGTCCATTGGATATTTAAACAGATACTTTGAAACTTGCACTCAGATATATCTAACGAAGTGAAAATAAATGGATGAGAGCAATTACTAGCACACCGAATGTGTATAAATATTTTAATTTATTTTAATTTTTCTCAATTATAGTGATTTGTACACTTTAGATTGGAGCAGCAATTTCATTTATTTTACACATCACTTCCCTATTGTAGATTTCCTTTCAGATTCATTTGGCTAGCGCAGAAGATTCCCCCTGCTTTTTATACCTAAAGAAGTGCTGAAGGAAGGCCAAAACTGTGGTATGACCATAGTTTCTTTAATAGATAGAAGTCATTCAAAATATATGTATAATAATAATGTGCTTTGCTATTATAAGAAAATAACAGAAAGCATAGGGAGATGGAGATGTAGAGTGGATGTGTTTGATCTTTGAGCGCATGTCAGGAAGGTGCAAGCCCAGTGCTTGTTTGGTAGAGAGATCATCCTTATACATATTGGGTGAAGTTTATCCAGTGGACAATATGGGTCCATAGGACCATCTGTGGGTCTTTATTTAATTGTATTAAAGTGTTTTTAAATAATAGAGCACTATGTATTTTTTTCCCAGATT
Source organism: Rana temporaria (assembly GCF_905171775.1). Lineage (NCBI taxonomy): Eukaryota > Metazoa > Chordata > Amphibia > Anura > Ranidae > Rana > Rana temporaria. The sequence goes on from NC_053493.1 coordinate 230,261,062, forward strand.
AAAGGGAAGATGTTGTGATTAGACCTTTATAATTTCAATGCCTATCTTGAAAGATGAGAGTGTGTCAATTGGAAGCTGGTGGTGGTTGCACTGAAAACTTCATTATTCTGCGTTACAAAATCAATTTATGGTCTCACAGAAACGCTTTTGAAGTGGATATATTTATATATTTAGTTAGAAGGTTATGAACATTGTTTGATGTTTACACCCTGCACTATTAATCAGTTGATTGAATACATATATTTATTTATTTGTTTACTTATTTTATTTAATACTGATGTTTACTTTCTCTCTCGTGTTTTGTTTGGAAGTATTTTGTTTTGTTTTATCTAACTGCACTTGAGTTATTTTTGGTGCAATTTTTTTTTTTTCTGAATAGTACAGAACATTATTATGCATGTTGGTTGAATAATATCATAGTGGTGCTAGCAGTTTTATTGTCTGGATGTGAGGTTGGATAAAAGTAATATTAAAGTGATGTTAAAGGCAATAAAAAAAAACAAAAAACAAATGTGTCATATTTATCTGCTCTGTGGAGTGGTTTTGTACAGAGCAGCCTCAATCTCAATTTTTCCTCGAGTCCCTCCTGCCCCTCCCACCTGCCGAGTGCCCCAGAGCAAGCAGCTTGCTATTGAGGCACCTGAGCAGGCTCACTATTGAGCTGCTGCTCTGCATGTCCATTTACACACAGAGCCACGGCACGGCCCCATCCCTCTTTCTCATTGGCTCACTAACTGTGATTGTCTCAGCCAATGAGGAGAGAGAGTCCCCAGAGAGCCGAGGCTCTTGTTCATATGGCTGGATCACGATGGGGCTCAGGTAAGTATTAGGGGAGGCTGTTGCACAGAGAAGCTTTTTTACCTTCATGCATAGAGTGAAGGTAAAAAACATTGAGTCTTGAGAACCTTTTTAAGAAAATATAGAGGTAATTTGTGTAAATTGCATTAATCCAGTATATAATATGCTGTGCATACAAGTCATGCAAAGATGTAGTCCACTAGTAGTCACATTTCCAGTTAAAAGGGGAATAGTATTTGGACAGGCATATGTCAGTGTAGAATAGGAAGACACAGCTGCGCTCATCTGAGTGCAGTAAGTAAGAACAGGCACATGATTTATTTAAGGTACAATAGGCAACTCACAAATTAAGGGGTTAAAACAAGCTTGTCACAATGGTGGCCTCCCAGTACTGTCCTATGTCCAGATCACTTGTGGTGCTGGGCGCTGCTGGTGACTCGCTTGCTCCAGGGATCCCTAAGACTCAGAGTAGATCCAGCAGTTGTCTCCCAGTCAGCTGAGATCTAGCCTGAAGAAGGAGCATGCATGCTCCGAATGCACGCCTAGCGGTCCCATGTCCCACATCCAGTGATGTCATAGCTGACGGAGAGATGAATTCCGGAATTACTTGGAGCCTTGGGGATCCCTGGAGCAAGCAAGTCACCAGCAGTGCCCCACACCACAAGCAATGTAGACATAGGAAAACACTGAGAGGCCACCATTGTGACAAGCCTGTTTTAACCCCTTTTTTGTGAGTTGCCTATTTTACCTTAAATAAATCATGTGCCTTTTCCTACTTACTGCACTCATATAAGTGCCGCTGTGTCTTCCTATTCTATATCCACAGAGCCACTTCCTCTGCCACAGCTGGCTGCACTTCTTGAGCGCTTTAACCCACCTGGACTTTTTAACCCCGTCATTTTGGTTCTGAACTTTTAGCAGGGTCTAAGTTACCCTCAGCTACTGGAGTAGACCATCAGGAGTCCCTTACAACCACCCAAATGTATTACTGCAATTTACAACACTTGTCTCTCTCTGAGCGCCACTAAAGCCCCCCCCCCCCCCCACACACACACACACACACACTTAATTTTTTTTTACAGTATGTCAGTGTAGGCAACTTTTATTGGAAACTACTCAGAAAAACAGAACTCCCAATAATTAATTATATTTCTCTTATTATCATAAAAGTTTGTATGTACAGGTCATTCTCAAAAAATTAGCATATTGTGATAAAGTTCATTATTTTCTGTAATGTACTGATAAACATTAGACTTTCATATATTTTAGATTCATTACACACAACTGAAGTAGTTCAAGCCTTTTTATTGTTTTAATATTGATGATTTTGGCATACAGCTCATGAAAACCCAAAATTCCTATCTAAAAAAATTAGCATATTTCATCCGACCAATAAAAGAAAAGTGTTTTTAATAAAAAAAAAGTCAACCTTCAAATAATTATGTTCAGTTATGCACTCAATACTTGGTCGGGAATCCTTTTGCAGAAATGACTGCTTCAATGCGGCGTGGCATGGAGGCAATCAGCCTGTGGCACTGCTGAGGTGTTATGGAGGCCCAGGATGCTTCGGTAGCGGCCTTAAGCTCATCCAGAGTGTTGAGTCTTGCGTCTCTCAACTTTCTCTTCCCAATATCCCACAGATTCTCTATGGGGTTCAGGTCAGGAGAGTTGGCAGGCCAATTGAGCACAGTAATACCATGGTCAGTAAACCATTTACCAGTGGTTTTGGCACTGTGAGCAGGTGCCAGGTCGTGCTGAAAAATGAAATCTTCATCTCCATAAAGCTTTTCAGCAGATGGAAGCATGAAGTGCTCCAAAATCTCCTGATAGCTAGCTGCATTCACCCTGCCCTTGATAAAACACAGTGGACCAACACCAGCAGCTGACATGGCACCCCAGACCATCACTGACTGTGGGTACTTGACACTGGACTTCAGGCATTTCGGCATTTCCCTCTCCCCAGTCTTCCTCCAGACTCTGGCACCTTGATTACCGAATGACATGCAAAATTTGCTTTCATCCGAAAAAAGTACTTTGGACCACTGAGCAACAGTCCAGTGTTGCTTCTCTGTAGCCCAGGTCAGGCGCTTCTGCCGCTGTTTCTGGTTCAAAAGTGGCTTGACCTGGGGAATGCGGCACCTGTAGCCCATTTTCTGCACACGCCTGTACACAGTGGCTCTGGATGTTTCTACTCCAGACTCAGTCCACTGCTTCCGCAGGTCCCCAAAGGTCTGGAATCGGTCCTTCTCCACAATCTTCCTCAGGGTCCGGTCACCTCTTCTCGTTGTGCAGCGTTTTCTGCCACACTTTTTCCTTCCCACAGACTTCCCACTGAGGTGCCTTGATACAGCACTCTGGGAACAGCCTATTCGTTCAGAAATTTCTTTCTGTGTCTTACCCTCTTGCATGAGGGTGTCAATGATGGCCTTCTGGACAGCAGTCAGGTCGGCAGTCTTACCCATGATTGCGGTTTGGAGTAATGTTTTTAAAAGCCTCAGGAATCTTTTGCAGGTGTTTAGAGTTAATTAGTTGATTCAGATAATTAGGTTAAGAGCTTGTTTAGAGAAGCTTTTCATGATATGCTAATTTTTTGAGATAGGAATTTTGGGTTTTCATGAGCTGTATGCCAAAATCATCAATATTGAAGCAATAAAAGGCTTGAACTACTTCAGTTGTGTGTAATGAATCTAAAATATATGAAAGTCTAATGTTTATCAGTACATTACAGAAAATAATGAACTTTATCACAATATGCTAATTTTTTGAGAATGACCTGTATATGTCTGTTTTTGGCTTTTATTTGTATTCCTGTAATGCTGTTAGGCAACAGATTGCTACGCATTTTATTAGTCTTCTCCAATCAGGGGGATTTGGTGTCACTGACATAAGAGAGCCAGTAATTATAAGAAGGAGCTGTGCATAAGCATCTCGCATCAAACATGAAAGTGCATATATAACCTTTGGTTAAAAAATTTATGTAAGCAGCATTTCATTTTCGCCTTAACCATTTTATGACTGCTTTGGAGCATTTTGGATGGATATTTGAGACACAGCTCTGCTCTGAAGAGGATAGTACATATGTATAGGAAGCAGAGATAAGGAAGATGTGATGTTGAGCAGGAAATGAAGTAAAAGTAAGGGACATGGTGACATAAATGATAAGGAAATTGCACTGCTATACTCATAGACAGCAGTGGCAGACAGCAATGAAAGGAATACTGTGATGTTGAGATGTAAATATAATCCTCTGTTTGGAACAGATTGCATAGAGTAGTGTTGCTACCTTGTACACCTTCACAAAACTAAAAATCTAAATTTACCTTTAAACGTTTTGGTTGCATTGTATATAATCAATGTCATTTGGGCTAATGATTGTCCAACAAAGCGCATGGCTACAATTTTCAGGATGCTACTGTGTTGCTAAGCTGTGGATGTTAACTGTATAGAATGAATTGCCAGACCTTGGACAGAATTTGTGGCCCCAAAGGCTGTTTAAGAAGGGTGAGGGTGGGGGAGTTATTGAGTCCAATGGTGTCACACCACCACAAGCTGATCACTTATGCCGCGTACACACGATCGGTTCGTCTGATGAAAACGATCTGATGGACCGTTTTCATCAGACGAACCGATCGTGTGTGGACCCCATCGTTTTTTTTATCCATTGGTGAAAAAAATAGGAACTTGTTTTAAAATTGTCTGATGGTTAAAAAACCGATAGAAAAAAACGATCGTCTGTGGGCATGTCCATCGGTTAAAAATCCATGCATGCTCAGAATCAAGTTGACGCATGCTCGGAAGCATTGAACTTCATTTTTCTCAGCACGTAGTTGTGTTTTACGTCACCACATTCTGACACGATCGTTTTTTTAACTGATGGTGTGTAGGCAAGACTGATGAAAGTCAGCTTCATCGGATATCTGATGAAAAAATCCATCAGACCGTTTTCATCGGATGAATCGTTCGTGTGTAAGTAAAAAAAGTAATAAAAAAACAGGCATTCAGGAGGTGGCAGTAACACCTCCAAAAATGCCAGCCAGCTGAAGCTATTCCTCCCTGTGAAAGTGATTCGCTGCAGATCACTTTTAAGAGGGTAGTAAGAAAAACAGCAAATTAGGCCTTAAAGGGGTTGTAAATCCTCAGGGTTTTTCACCTTAATGCATTCTATGCATTAAGGTGAAAGATCTCCTGTAATGCAGCAGCCCCCCAGAGCCCCCCTTTTACTTACCTGAACCCGGTCTATCCATTCACGAGGAAAAGCATACCAGCTTCATCTGGTGTCTCAGGTCCTGATTGGATAGATTGATAGCGGCGCAGCCATTGGCTCCTGCTGCTGTCAATCAAATCCAATGGCGCGGGAGCCGAGGGGGGGCTGAGTCCTGCTGACTGTGTCAATTGACATAGCAGCAGGACATGCTAGCACACCCGCACGACTGCCCCGAGAGGAAAGCGTCTCTCCAACAGGGAGAGAAGTGGAGGAGGAGCCAGGAGCACCACTGAAGATCGTCGGCGAGAGTGACGGCTGGCATCTGACTTCCTGGTTCCGTTTCCTGCGAGCAGCGGCGCGTTGGGAGCGGAACTGGGCGGAAATTTCAAAAAGTGAAACACACATAAAAGAGGTGATACATTGTAATCTGAGAGGATTACACTGTATCACCTCAGATCTGACACTTGATCACTGTACAGTGCCCCTACCTGCCATTTTACTGTCATTTGTGCCCATAAAATATTTATAACATGGCATAAAAAAAGTGCCACTTTACTACAAAAAAGATTTTGAACCAGTTGAGTGACAGCGACACAGAGTTGCTTGCAGAACTGAGCGATAGTGAGTCATTTGGAGATTTGTCGTCTGACACTGACATTGATCTGGCAAGTGACAATGGCGATGATCCTGCACCTGAACTCAGCGATGTGCGCACTTGGTGCCCTATAGACTGTGATATGGACCAGGTAGCGGCCCCAAGATTCCCCTTCACTGGATCACCTGGGATGAAGGTAGATGTTGAGCGTGACAACCCTCTGGCATACCTGCAATTATTCCTCACTGAGGAGATAATTGAAAAAATTGTCACAGAGACCAATCGCTACCAATTGCGGTTTGGCATCAAATCCTATGTTCTCTGCGAGTCATCCACCGGATACATCTGGAATTCGGTAATTTAGGCTGGAGTCACACCTATGCATTTTTAGTGCTTTTTGCATTTTGCAGATTTGCACTACAGAATGTGTTCCATATGAAACCATGCTAAATGGACTGTAGTGCAAATCTGCAATATGCAAAAAGCACTAAAAATGCATAGATGTGAATCCAGCCTAACTCCGGTAAAGGCACACAGTTCAACCCCAGGTACAGCAGCTATGCGATGGCCACATCATCTGTCCTTACACTGCTGGAGCCATTGCTGAAACAAGGATATTGTTTGACCACGGACAATTTCTACACGTCTCTGGAACTGTATGAGGTTTGCTACAAAACAAGACTGATGCGCATGGTACCGTTAGGCATAACCGACGTGACATGCCATCTATGTTTGCCAAGAAAAAAGCTAAAAACCGGAGAAATGGTTGCCTGGCAGAAGGGTAAGATGATGGCAATGCGATGGCGAGACAAGAAGGATGTGTGTCTCATGAGTACTGTGCACAATATCTCCACTGCCATGGTCCACACAAAAGGTGGGAAAGATGTGCTGAAGCCGCAAATCGTGATAGACTATAATAACACCATGGGAGGTGTCGACAGAGCCGATCAGGCAATGACATTTTATCCGGCTATGCACAAACAGCAAAAAAAATATTATAAGAAGATTTTCAGGCATCTTCTGGAAAAATGCCTTTGGAATGCATATATCCTGTACAGAGCAAAGAGTGACAAGCCTCTTGTTCATCCTGATTTTATCTGGAAGGTGGCTGAGCAGATTTTTGTCAACCACCAGACGCCATCAGTAGCTGTGAACAGACCTGGACAACGTGCTGTTGACGTTGTCAACCCAGAACGCCTGACTGGTCGTCACTTTATGGACTACATACCGCCAACCGCAAAAAAGGCAGCACATACAAGGATGTACGTGGTTTGCTGTTCAAAGAGAGATGGCAATGGAAAGAAAGTCTGAAAAGAAAGCAGGTTCCATTGTCCTGATTATGATGTCGGGCTTTGTGCTGTACCTTGTTTCAAAATGTATCACTCTCAGGATGTTTATTGAATTTTTTTTGTTTGACAAATTTCATTATTTTGTATTACATTATTGAATACAATTATACTATTTATTAAATTATAATTCATGATTTTGTGTTTTAAACTTTATCACATCTGGGATGTCTACTAGAGTCTTGTTTGGTCAGATTTAAGTAAGTAATTACTAAGGATTGCAGGCCTATAATACATATCACCAAATTGCCATGCAAAAAATTGTACCACTTTTGGTACAAAATTCCTAACATAATCATACCGCCAGGGAGGTTAAGAACAGTTTTTTTGTGTGTCAGCTAAAACTTTTGTTGCAAATCCCATATTTTTTTGTTGGGGGGGGGGGGGGGACTTGCTTATTTACTTTTTCTTCAATTTTGTTCAGTATTGGCAACAATCAGAGGGTGATTCTGCATCTTCAGGGAATTGTGATATCAGCCATTGAGATGAGCGAAGAGGGACAGAAGCATCCTCGATCTCCATGGAGACTCATTGCTTGGATTGCTTGTTGCAGGGCCAGTCAACCACTCTGGAGAGATGGACTTCTCTATGGTACCAGAAGACATCAAAATGAACTATGACTCCTCTCTACTTAGAAATAAATTCCCTGAATAGGGTGCGCATTGATTGGTAGGGGTTATAACACATCCAAATTCCATGGAAAGACAGCAATTTTTATAGTGGTACAGTGCCTGAACCATGTCAAGGTCAGGGCGTGCCATTGTTTTAAGTCTGTTTTAACATTATAAAGAAGGTGCATGAAATTCACTGTATACAAATTCCTAATATCTGGGGTAATATGAACACCCAGATATTTAATCGATTTGTCCACCCATTGAAAGGAGAAATGAGCATGAAGAAAATATAATTCCAGAGAAATAAAGCATAATGTTATGGGCTGCTGATTTGGCTAGGTTGATTTGAAAGTAGGATAGTGTGCTATACATGCGAAGGGCTTCAGAGGATATCCGTTAGAAATTTCCATGGGTAAGAAACCAAGAACATTAGATCATCTGCAAAGGCAGCTATGTTATGTTGGCCCAGGGGCTTTGAGAGGCCTGATATATTAGGATAATACCTGACAATACAGTGGAAGGGTTCCAGTGTTAAAATAAAGATGAGCAGGAAAAGGAAGCAGCCCTGTCTCACCCCATTAGAGATGGAGAAATAATTAAAGCGCAACTCGTTCACCCTTACTGATGTCGACGTAATAAAAAAAAATAATCCATCCAGTCATGCAAGGACAGAGGTCTATATGGTGCAAGGTGGCCCACGTAAAAAAAGGATACCACGAGAAAGATAAGTGCACAAATAACAGAACAAAAAAATATATATATTAAAAAATATATATTATATGTGAAAGCAGCAAACACAAAAAAAAGATATTCCTTCTAATAGTGATTTACACAAGTTGCCATGGTTGCGCTAAACTAGTGTGCAAATTCAATTAATCAAACATATGCATAATGGATGCTTAAACATATAAAGGCACAATCACCTTTAAATGTGCCAAATGAACAAAACTTTTCTGCCTTATCCCCGAAAAAGGTTGATAGAATCCATCATCACCAAATTTAAGATGCATGCTTACCAGAATGTGATGACCCCCTTGCACGGAGTGGTCATCAACGCAGAGCCTCCCAGTGACGTTATCGGGAGCAAACCTGCAGTCAACCAGAATTACCAGGGATCCTCTGGCCGGTGATTTTAATCTGTATGTGCATAGTTTATCTATGTAAGCGTGATTTTAAACAAATAAACACATTATTAGAGCATTTATTTGTTTTCTTTTATATTAATCTGAGACTTTGAGGGGCCTGTTTTTGGGTGCAAAATCTTGGGGACAGCAGAGGAGAGACACAATCTTTATTGATGTATGCTAATTGAGCCATGATGACCACTTTGTGTAAAGGGTACATCACAGTCTGGTAAGCCTAAATCTTTATTGGATTTTGTAAGGTTGCTGGTTCAACTAGACCCCGGCTTTAACGGACAATCTGGATGTATGGAGGCTCCCAAATGCATTGGGCCAGTAAAAACATCCACACGGGGATATGGTATGTCCAAACTAGACTTTATTTCTAATGCGTACTTGTTCATAATCAAACCATACAAGAAAGGAACGCCCTTTTCACAGCCAATCATAATTAAGTAGTTAGGTTATACAAGTAATATTCGTCACAATTATACACCGTGTGTAAAATATAGCAATCTTCTTTGTGCCCGACAGACATCTGGTTTCTACTGCAGCTTATCTAATGTTACGTTCTTTGCCTAGGACACAATAACATGGCAAGGTTCCTGGCTTTTGTGTAACTAATCCTAGAAGCTCAAGGATACATCTTCATACAAGCATTAATCACTATGGGGGAACTCTAGCAAGCCTTATAATGAATTGATAGTATGGGGGAACTCTAGCCTTTCAATGCATTGATATTTATGGGGGAACTCTAGCCTTTCAGATTTGATGATGACTAATTCTATCAACACTTTTTGGGAATAAGGAAGAAAAGATTTTTAATTGGCCACATTTAAAGGTGACTTTACCTTTAATCTGAAACACTTTATAATGTTTGGATGGACACTAATTTGTACTTTTTTGAATAATACTGTATATTGACACTGTGCTAAAAAGTATTCATTATGTATATGTTTGATTATTTGAATTTGCACATTGATTTAGTGCAACACTGGTAATTATTGTAAGGCCCACATTTAATGCCAGGTCATCCTGTCAAAGGCCTTATTGGCGCCGGTGGAGAGCAGAACCGGACTTTTTGTGTGTGAATTTGATTGAGGATACAGATTGTATTGTCCCTAGCCTCATGGGCTGGGGCAAAGTCCACCTGATCCACATGAACCAACTTTGAGATGTACAGAGAGTCTGTGGTCTACATTCAGTAATGCGATAAGTCTATATTTCCCACATTGAGAAGGATCATTGCCCTCCTTGTGTATGAGGGACATGTAGGCCCGTAAAGAAGCTTGCATCATAGAGCCCTCATTCATGAATGAATTGTATGCTGTCAGAAAGTGGGAAACTAGTAGATCTGAGAATAAGTGGTAATAGGTCAGCATGAAGCCATCAGGGTCCAGCACCCTTTAGGGTTTGGTTTAGGCTAAGACAACCCTGAGCCCCTCTGCCATAAGGGGTTACTCCAGCATCTGTATAACCTCAGTGGGCAAGGTAGGCATGCCCAAAGCACACAGGTACTCTTCTAGTGCTTCCTCCTTAGAGACAGCTGCAATTGTAAGGCATGCAGGAATTTTGTAGAAGTATTTAAGCTCTTTGTCAATATCTTGAGAAATATGGACTCAGTCCCCTTGTCTGGTGGTGAGAAACGAAATATAGGTGTGCCTTCTTAGGCCACAAAGTGCTCTAGCCAGCATAGAGTCCGGTTTGTTGGAATATCACCTCTTTGGAAGCCTCTTTTGTAATGTCTAGTAGTGGCTCTGGTGAGAAATTGAAGTCTTCACCAATCAGGAACATCCTCTCCCAAAATTACAGCACAATTGGCACTAGAGAGCATAAAAATCTGAGGTGATCTGTATTTGAATAATAGACATTCGCCAGGGTCACTGTGGTAGACTAAATCTTTCCCTTTGAGAGTAAGTATCAGCCCTGAGGGGCAACACATACATCCAAAAAGGTCCATGGGATCATCTTGGAAATTACAATGATTACACCCTTGGATTTGGTGATGGGGGAAGGGGATTGGTAAGCCCAGGTATTATCACAATTAGCAAGCTTGGGGACTTTGTTCTGCTTGAAATGTGTCTCCTGCAAAAACACCAACTAGGAACATTGTTTTTTTAAGATCAGAGAGTCAAGTCATAAGTGCTTCTCTGGGGTGGCTGAACCCCTAGAATTTAAGCAATGCTACTCTTGATGGGTGACCAGGAGAAAAGTAATAGGGAGTGGTGGAGGAGGTCAGAAGGCATGCAATAGAGAGGGAAACAAGGGAAAGGGGGAAAGCTCAGTTGTCAAAAATAATAAATTTGTCTGGAAATAGCCTTTAATCCAATGGGGTAGCATACGTGGGGAGAAGGTTCTAATAAAGCAAGGGGGGGTAAACAGCCAGGGGACCTAAAGTCATGACATTCTGAAAAGGGATCTCAGCCATGCGTCCAGGAAAGAACAACTCTATTCCTAGACTAGGCCCCTCAGCTGGTTGCAAATTTGAAGCTGCATGGAACAGAGTATCCAAAGGCACACAAGGCTGCAGGGATGACTCCAACCCTGGCCCAAAGGCTGTACCACACCCGGAAAGGGCAGAGGACATAGCACTATAGGCAAACCCAAAAGCCTAAACAGTCTAACAAGCAATATAAACAGTAAACAGTACATGTCTGGGAGCCATTGTAGTAACAGTGCATCCCAATAGAGTCTTGACAGGGAATATGTTAGACCATCATGCCCATCACAGCTCATGTTTGAGAAATTGTCACGAAAAGCACAAGTCCAATACCAAAAAAAAGGATATATCACCAAGATACCACCAGGCTGTGAAACAGTGGGCTGCAATTATTACTAGTGAAGTCCAGAAATTCTTGTGGAAAGAGGAAGCCCCTTTTGGACAAGAAGAACGTCTGGTGCTGGTGAGCAGCTATAGAACAATGTCTGACCAGAGTGGCAATTAGGGCTCATGCTCTGGATTCTGCACGTGATCAGAAGGGATGATCCCAGCCGTAGGTAGCCCCAGAGCTCCTGATCATTTCCAAAAGAGGACAGATAGTTGCTCGCATCTTGAGGGTCAGACGGTTTAGATCTGGGAACAACTTGACTGAGGCTCCATCAAAATCCACTGAGCCCCTGGACCAGGCTTGGCGCATGATCCCTTCGTTTACAGTGTAAAAGTGCACCCTGGCCAGAATGTTGCAGGGGTATGGAGCATCTCCCTCCCTTTGTGAACCCAGCACAATACCCAGTCCAGTTCCAGTGCTGACATGGGTGGCTTGTCTAGCATGCAGGTCAGGATGGCAGTAACCATGGTTTTAAGGTCTCCCCCCTCCCCTTCCCCCGGAGTGGGCTCTGGAATGCTCCACAACCTGATATTATTTCTGTGGCTGCAGTTCTCCCTGTTTTCAATGAGCAGGTGCATCATGGTAAGTCTGTGGTGTTGCCCCAGCTCGGCCTCCTCGAATGCCGCCATGCATGCTTGCAATGCGAGTCAATTTGGTCTTTCAAGTCATTGCTCTCTTTAAAAAAAAATCACATGATTAATGCTGCCTTTTCCAAGATGTCCTACTTGGTTGGTAGAATAGCCAGCATGTGCCTCCAGCCTCTCTCTGGCTGCTATTCTTCTGCAGAGGAAGCATGGGAGCCAGAGGGAGACTCAGCCCTTGGTAGCTCAGGAAACACTATGGGGGAGGCTGGGCAGCCAGGAGGTTGTAGGAAAGGAGTGGAGGTTGTAGGCTGAGATTTCCACATTTCTTCTGAGCGTGGGTCCCGCTGCTGAAGGTCAAGCCAGCGCCATATTGCAATCCCAGTTAGCAAGTGGGGTAGCTGGATGCCTCAGAAAGTATAAGGCATGTCCTGGCTCTTCTGTGCTGGCGGTGCTCTGGAGGTTTTCTCCACCTTGGGTGTATGGGATCAATGAGATTCTGTGGATGCAGAGGTGAAAGATCGCCCAGCCTGCACAAAACTGTCAAAAGACAAAGCCTAACAGCACCACTGCCTATCCACCACTTGTCCTTTTTTAAATATTACCTGCCCCTTTGCACACGTAGCCTGGGATTCCTAGCCATATAAGTGAATGGTTGTTAAGGACTCAGCGGTGCCTGCATCTGCTGACATTCTTAAAGAATAAGTTCACCTTTGAGAAAAAAATAGTAAATGCACTTTTTTTGCAGGTAAAAAAATGTGCATTTATTATATTTTTCTTTTGAAGCCTGTAAAGCATTGTGCCAGCAATCAGAAGATCACTGGTGCCATGCAGGTTTTCTTCAGATCTGTCAGAATATCTGTGTGCCCTACATCCCACACGGGCATTAGGGATGAGCCGACCAGCAGTGATTTTAATAATGCTTAAAGTGAAACAATAAAAGTGAAATATTCCTTTAAATTTTGTACCAGGGGGGTGTCTATAGTATGCCTGTAAAGTAATGCATGTTTCCCGTGCTTAGAAAAGTACCTGCACAAAATGACATTTCTAAAGGAAAAAAGTCATCTAATGCCGCCTACACACGATCGGTTAAACCAATCTGATGGACCGTTTTCATCGGTCAAAACCGATCATGTGTGGGCGCCATCGGTTATTTAACCATCGGTTAAAAAAAAGCCAACTTGTTTTAAATTTAACCGATGGATTCCTAACCGATAGGACAAAACCGATCGTTAGTAGGCACGACCATCAGTTAAAAAATCCACGCATTCTCAGAATCAAGTTGACGCATACTTGGAAACATTGAACTTCGTTTTTTTCAGCACATCGTTGTGTTTTACGTCACCCCGTTCTGACACAATCGTTTTTTTAACCGATGGTGTGTAGGCGTGACGGACCATCAGTCAGCTTTATCGGTTAACCGATGAAAACGGTCAATCGGTCCATTCTCATCAGATGGACCGATTGTGTGTAGGCGGCATAAAACTACTCGCGGCTATAATGAATTGTCGGGTCCCAGCAATACAGATAAAAGTAATTTAAAAAAATGACATGGGTTCCCCCCCAGTCCATTACCAGGCCCTTTGGGTCTGGTATGAATATTAAGGGGATACCGCTAATGGTACAGGATTTCCACCCCGAGCCAGACTCGGGAATACAGCCAGGGGGGTAAAGGACTTGTCCCAAGCTGTGTGTGTGTGTTTTTTTTTACCTTTTTTGTCACTTTTTTGGGTGAAATGGTAGGGGTACAATGTACCCCTTTACCAATTCAAATTGGGGGCCAGCATCTGGGGGTCCCCTTTGTTAAAGGGGGCTTCCAGATTCCGATAAGCCCCCCGCCCGCAGACCCCCACAACCACCGGGCAAGGGTTGTGGGGATGAGGCCCCTGTCCTCATGTAGTGTGGTACAGTTCAGGAGGGGGGGGGCGCTCTCTCATCCCCCCTCTCTTCCTGCGGCCTGCTAGGTTTAGTGCTCGCATAAGGGTCTGGTATAGATTTTTGGGGGGAACCCCACGCCATTTTTTTTATTTTGGCGCGGGGTTCCTCTTAAAATCCATACCAGACCTGAAGGGTCGCATTTTTTTGTTTTTTGTTTTATTTTCAATGTTTTTTTTTTGCAGATTTTTTCTATAACTTTTATCTGTATTGCTGGGACCCGACAATTCATTATAGCCATGGGTAGTTTTAAATTACTTTTTTCCTTTAGAAATGTCATTTTGTGCAGGGACTGTTATAAACATGGGAAACATGCGCTATTTTATCACCCCCAGGTACGAAATTTAAAGGAATATTTCACTTTTATTGTTTCACTTTAAGCATTATTGAAATCACTGCTCCCGAAAAAACGGCCATTTTTAAAAAAAAAAAATTACTTTGATACATGTCCCCTAGGGCAAGACCCAGGTCCCCAAACACTTTTTATGACAATAACTTGCATACTAACCTTTAAAATTAGCACTTTTGATTTCTCCCATAGACTTTTAAAGGGTGTTCCGTGGCTTTCTAATTTGCCAATGTTCGACCCGAACATAAACCTCATCCCTAATGGGCAGGCAGATACACTGACAGGAAGAATCAATGAACTACCACAGAGCTCCACAGCACCCTGTTAGTTCATTGAGAACTAAAAGCCAACAGCCACTAAGAATGTTGGGGCTTGTAGTTCATTCACACAACATGGGCCAAATTCTCAAAAACTCTGCGTAACTTAAATTTCAGCAGTTAAGTTACACTGACTTAAAATTTCTACCTAAGTGCCTGATTGTCAAAGCACTTAGGTAGAAATTACACGCTGTGTAACTTAAGTGCCGCCGTCGTAAGGCGGTCCTCCTCTCCTGGGGGCGCCGGCCGTACTGCGCATGCGTGTGACGTCATTTTCCCGACGTGCAGCGCGCGAACGTAATTAACACCGGTCGGCTTTGAGAATTTCGACGGGACACTAAAGTTGCGACGGGTGAAAAAAAAAGACGCGCCGGGAAAACAAATAATTATAAAAAAAAATGTCAGCGTCGCTCAGTATGCATTCCTGAGAGGGAGAACTCCATGCCAATTTTCAAAGAAAAAAACGGCATGGGTTCCCCCCCCAGGAGCATACCAGGCCCTTAGGTCTGGTATGGGTTGTAAGGAGACCCCCCCACGCCGAAAAATTGACGTAGGGGGTCCCCCTACAATCCATACCAGACCCGTATCCAAAGCACGCTACCCGGCCGGCCAGGAATGGGAGTGGGGACGAGCGAGCGTCCCCCCCCTCCTGAGCCGTGCCAGGCCGCATGCCCTCAACATGGGGGGGTTGGGTGCTCTGGGGCAGGGGGGCGCACTGCGGGCCCCCCCACCCCAGAGCACCCTGTCCCCATGTCGATGAGGACAGGACCTCTTCCCGACAACCCTTGCCATTGGTTGTCGGGGTCTGCGGGCGGAGGCTTATCGGAATCTGGGAGTCCCCTCAAATAAGGGGGCCCCCAGATACCGGCCCCCCACCCTAAGTGAATGGATATGGGGTACATCGTACCCCTATCCATTCACCTGGAGGCAAAAAGTAAAATGTAGTAAACACACAACACAAGGCTTTTTAAAATATTTTATTATTCTGCTCCGGATGCCCCCCCTGTCTTCGTTATTAGCTCAATTACCAGGGGGGGCTTCTTCTTCCGCTCTCCGGGGGTCTTCCGCTCTCCGGGGGTCTTCTCCGCTCTCCGGGGGGGGCTTCTCCGGACTCCGGGGGGCTTCTTCCATCTTCTCCCCTCTTCCGCTGTTGACTCGGCGAACCCCGGTTCTTCTGCAGCTCTCCGGTGCCTTCTTCTTCAGCGCTGGCTGCCTGCTATGTTTGTGTGTTAGCTCGATTTCAAACAGGCAGCCAGCGCGGTCTTCTGTGGCGTCAGGGTCTTCTCTTCCTTTCTTCCGATGTTGCCTCGTCGCCTGTTGTCGCTGTAATGATGGAAGCGCGCCTTGCATCCCATTTATATAGGCATCACCGTCCCATCATGCTCCGGTAGGTACCCACGTGGTGGGTGCACGTGGGTAGGCACCCACCACGTGGGTACCTGCCGGAGCATGATGGGACGGTGATGCCTATATAAATGGGATGCAAGGCGCGCTTCCATCATTACAGCGACAACAGGCGACGAGGCAACATCGGAAGAGGGGAGAAGAACAGAAGACCCTGACGTCACAGAAGACCGCGCTGGCTGCCTGTTTGAAATCGAGCTAACACACAAACATAGCAGGCAGCCAGCGCTGAAGAAGAAGGCACCGGAGAGCTGCAGAAGAACCGGGGTTCGCCGAGTCAACAGCGGAAGAGGGGAGAAGATGGAAGAAGCCCCCTGGAGTCCGGAGAAGCCCCCCCCGGAGAGCGGAGAAGACCCCCGGAGAGCGGAAGACCCCCGGAGAGCGGAAGAAGAAGCCCCCCCTGGTAATTGAGCTAATAACGAAGACAGGGGGGGCATCCGGAGCAGAATAATAAATTATTTTAAAAAGCCTTGTGTTGTGTGTTTACTACATTTTACTTTTTGCCTCCAGGTGAATGGATAGGGGTACAATGTACCCCATATCCATTCACTTAGGGTGGGGGGCCGGTATCTGGGGGCCCCCTTATTAAAGGGGACTCCCAGATTCCGATAAGCCCCCTCCCGCAGACCCCGACAACCAACGGCAAGGGTTGTCGGGAAGAGGTCCTGTCCTCATCAACATGGGGACAGGGTGCTCTGGGTTGGGGGGGCCCGCAGTGCGCCCCCCTGCCCCAGAGCACCCAACCCCCCCATGTTGAGGGCATGCGGCCTGGCACGGCTCAGGAGGGGGGGGACGCTCGCTCGTCCCCACTCCCATTCCTGGCCGGCCGGGTAGCGTGCTTTGGATACGGGTCTGGTATGGATTGTAGGGGGACCCCCTACGTCAATTTTTCGGCGTGGGGGGGTCTCCTTACAACCCATACCAGACCTAAGGGCCTGGTATGCTCCTGGGGGGGAACCCATGCCGGTTTTGAATTTAAAAATTGCCGTGGAGTTCTCCCTCAGGAATGCATACCAAATGCCGTCGCTGGAATGGGCCTTTACAAGGTTTGGCTAACTTTCCACATTGTAAAACCAGCCCTAATTTTGCGCCGGCAAATTCGGAACTTAGGCAGAAATCAAAGTGCTGAAATGCTTTGAAAATCTGCTTAAGTCCTCATTTGCATACGCAAAGCTGGATTTCAATGAGAAATGCCCCCAGTGGCGGATGCGGTACTGCATCCTAAAATCTGACCGTGTAAGTGTCTTACACATGTCAGATTTTCTGCCTAACTTTGGAAAAAGCCTTTTGAGAATCGTTTCCAAAGTTAGGCACAGGGATACGCAGGCTGAACAGCAGTTAAGTCTGCGTATCTCTTTTGAGAATTTGGCCCCATGTTTCCAAAGGTGAACTTATCATTTAACAACCATTCACAGTGGGAAGTATAACAGCAGTAGTAACATCAGTTTTCTACATGATGTTCACCTGGTGCTGAACAAGTAAATGTTTGGGCATTCAGATTATTAGCCATCCCTAAACTCATTTCTAATATACACTATTTGTTTCCTTCCAATCGCCATATACTTGCTCAGTCCCTAAAAAAAATTGCAGCTTGTCCAAAAAAAGAACGTGGGGCCAAATTCTCAAAAACTCTGCGTAACTTAAATTTCAGCAGTTAAGTTACACTGACTTAAAATTTCTACCTAAGTGCCTGATCGTCAAAGCACTTAGGTAGAAATTACACGCTGTGTAACTTAAGTGCCGCCGTCGTAAGGCGGTCCTCCTCTCCTGGGGGCGTTTAAAATTTAAATGAGGCGCGCTCCCGCGCCGGCCGTACTGCGCATGCGTGTGACGTCATTTTCCCGACGTGCAGCGCGCGAACGTAATTAACGCCGGTCGGCTTTGAGAATTTCGACGGGACACTAAAGTTGCGACGGGTGAAAAAAAAAGACGCGCCGGGAAAACAAATAATTATAAAAAAAAATGTCAGCATTCCTGAGAGGGAGAACTCCATGCCAATTTTCAAAGAAAAAAACGGCATGGGTTCCCCCCCCAGGAGCATACCAGGCCCTTAGGTCTGGTATGGGTTGTAAGGAGACCCCCCCACGCCGTAAAATTGACATAGGGGGTCCCCCTACAATCCATACCAGACCCGTATCCAAAGCACGCTACCCGGCCGTCCAGGAATGGGAGTGGGGACGAGCGAGCGTCCCCCCCCTCCTGAGCCGTGCCAGGCCGCATGCCCTCAACATGGGGGGGTTGGGTGCTCTGGGGCAGGGGGGCGCACTGCGGGCCCCCCCACCCCAGAGCACCCTGTCCCCATGTCGATGAGGACAGGACCTCTTCCCGACAACCCTTGCCATTGGTTGTCGGGGTATGCGGGCGGAGGCTTATCGGAATCTGGGAGTCCCCTTTAATAAGGGGGCCCCCAGATACCGGCCCCCCACCCTAAGTGAATGGATATGGGGTACATCGTACCCCTATCCATTCACCTGGAGGCAAAAAGTAAAATGTAGTAAACACACAACACAAGGCTTTTTAAAATATTTTATTATTCTGCTCCGGATGCCCCCCCTGTCTTCGTTATTAGCTCAATTACCAGGGGGGGCTTCTTCTTCCGCTCTCCGGGGGTCTTCTGCTCTCCGGGGGTCTTCTCCGCTTTCCGGGGGGGGCTTCTCCGGACTCCGGGGGGCTTCTTCCATCTTCTCCCCTCTTCCGCTGTTGACTCGGCGAACCCCGGTTCTTCTGCAGCTCTCCGGTGCCTTCTTCTTCAGCGCTGGCTGCCTGCTATGTTTGTGTGTTAGCTCGATTTCAAACAGGCAGCCAGCGCGGTCTTCTGTGGCGTCAGGGTCTTCTCTTCCTTTCTTCCGATGTTGCCTTGTCGCCTGTTGTCGCTGTAATGATGGAAGCGCGCCTTGCATCCCATTTATATAGGCATCACCGTCCCATCATGCTCCGGTAGGTACCCACGTGGTGGGTGCCTACCCACGTGCACCCACCACGTGGGTCCCATCAATCATTTTGCACACAACACATTAAATTTATATGATTGTGAGAATACTTTATTAGAATAGAGGAAGGGTAGTGTATATTGCACCATATAGGTTATCTACAGGTGTAAAGTGTTGGATTTCAGTATTTTGAACAAAACTGAAATTAATTAAGTAACAATATCTTCATTTTGCAATAAACTTTATTATTTTTTTTATTTTTTGCTTTACATTTGCCTGAATATGCACATGTATGCAATCTGTGGATGATCCTACAGTTCTTATATCATGATGGATTCTTGAATTGTGTGAATCTCAAAAGATCAGACAGACCTACATGAAAATATTCAGGCAAATCTCTATATTGCATTGCATTACTGCACAATAATTAAGAGAAGTAAAGACTACTGATGTAAGACTTGGGGCGTCACCTGTACATTTAGAGATACTGTAGTAATTAACTGCCAGCTGAAACTATCAGACCAAGAACCATAGTTGGATTTGCATTATGTGTTTGAAATATGCTGCCCTCTTAGTATTTTTTCCCTGAGAAATTAATTAGAATTTTACCCTTCAAGTTTGCTCTTGCGACTGCAATTAGAGTCATAGATACATAGTGGGAGGTTATGCCTTAAAGTGTCCGTTATTTGGAGGTGAGGTGATATTTTAATTAGTTGACTATTTGCTCCTACTTTAACTCCTGAATGCAGAAGATCACTTATTTCAATATAGTTAAGTTAAATACTGCATTTTAATTTCTGTAAGTATGATGAATAAGTATAATAAACTTTAGGCAATTTAACACTAACAAAAAATTTGCTTTGTTTGAATTTTTTTTAATATAAATGACTCCAGAAATTAAATTTTAATTGCATTTGTAATAGTATTTCCATGATTCCACTAATGATCTTATAGTGAAGAAAAAAATTGAATAAAAGTTTTCATATGATGGCTTTATATGTATTAAGTACAATCATTTATACAGACAGATCATTTAAGATGAAAATTCTATAGCCTAACAAATACATTTTATTAATATCAACAATTTCTTCATGCTGCATGCCAGTAATTTGTAGACATGTGCACACTGAAATATTTTGTTTCGGAATTTTGTTTTCATCTGAAAAATAAATGTATTTAGTTACTCCCGAAACTTGTTTTCATTTATTTTGTTTAGTTAAAAATGCATTCGTCTGAAAATCCAAAATAATTAAGGTTGAATCTGTCATTGAAGGCTTATGGTGTCTGTCGAATGTTCTAAGAAGATTAGACGGAGCAGCTAATGCCGCGTAC
The DNA here is from genome assembly GCF_905171775.1 of Rana temporaria. Taxonomy (NCBI): domain Eukaryota; kingdom Metazoa; phylum Chordata; class Amphibia; order Anura; family Ranidae; genus Rana; species Rana temporaria. The sequence continues at coordinate 230,281,416 of NC_053493.1, forward strand.
ACACCATCGCTTTCTGCGATGGAAAAATGCGACGCTTTATGTGCTTTAAAAAAACGTCATTTTTCAAACTTCAATTTGAACAACGACGTAGCATACACACCATCGCTTTTTCACAACGCTCTAGCACAGCGCAGTTCCGTCAATCACGCACGACGTCACTATAAAGGGTCGTTTCCATGCGGAAGACGGCCTCTTTTGCTGATATCGTGTTGCTGCGTGTTAGTAAAAGTTTGGTGAGATACGATTCGTGATTTTCAGTGACTGTGCTTTAAATTTCGTTTTCTGTCGTACAGTTTGTCTATTTGTTGTCGGATCTGTGATACAGTGCTTGTACTAAGGACGTATTTGTTTAGGCATTACGTTTGGTGTGCACGGTGCTGTTTAGCAGGTCGTTCTTCAAAGGCCATTCTTTACTTCAGGGCGTAATTTTTAGTCTGATCTGATTTGACGACCGTTTTCTAGCCATGTTGCGGGTACGAACTCGTCGCCGAGATCGTGCTGTGCTTGTTGTTAGGATGTGTGCTGCATCCCAGCGACGGTCCATGAACAGGGTGAGGAGGAGGTTGTGGACCAAGAACTGGTTGCTACGCAGGGACCAGTTCTCTCATATGCCTCTGCTGCGGGAGATCCGAGAAAATAACCCTGATGATTTCAGGAATTTTCTTAGGATGTCTGACCCCGTATTTCAGCAGCTTTTGGCTTTGGTGTCGCCATATATCACCAGGCAGGACACCGTTATGCGGGAAGCCATCACTGCTGAGCAGAGGCTAGTTGCTACGTTGCGCTACCTTGCAACAGGGAGAAGTCTGCAGGACTTGAAGTTCTCGACGGGCATCTCCCCCCAGGCTCTGGGCCTCATAATCCCTGAGACCTGTTCGGCCATCATTCAGGTTCTTCAGGAGGACTATGTTAAGGTAAGTGGTGTTCTTTCAATGGTCAAACTATGTCCCAAAAAAAAAAAAAAAAAATGTTCTAATATGCTCAGAATGCTCACTTTGTCTCTATGTATGCTGTTCTACACAATTAGTAAAGCCCTACATGTTTATTTAATTTAGCCAACCTGTCCATCATTCTATGTTGTGGCCAAACCCACCTAGCATAGTCCCTATATCCCCGTTTATTTGTGGCCTCCATTGTAGTGCTGCATTTTGTGTGTCCCTATATCCCCGTTTATTTGTGGCCTCCATTGTAGTGCTGCATTTTGTGTGTCCCTATATCCCCGTTTATTTGTGGCCTCCATTGTCCAAACCCCCCCCCCCCTAGATTTTTGAACTACATACTAATAATTATTTTTCTTAGTTTGATATTTTTTGGGGGGTTGTTTCTCATGTGAGAAACTCATCTTGAGCCCCACTCCCCCTAAATATATTTTTTCAACATCAGAGGGGGGTGATTAATATGCTTAATTGTTCACATGTTATTTTTTAATACTAACCTTTTTTGTGGAATTGTTGGTGGGATCCCTTGTAATTTTAGCTATATTCTGTTCAAAATCTTTGTTATAATGTTTTTTATTTTTTCTTTCTATCTAGTTCCCCACCACGCCACAGGAATGGCAGACTGTGGCAGCGGACTTCTCCCAGCGTTGGAACTTTCCGAACTGCGGAGGAGCCATTGATGGCAAGCACATCCGCATTGTGCCCCCACCCCATAGTGGATCCCATTTCTTCAATTACAAGGGGTTCCACAGCGTTGTTTTGATGGCGGTGGTCTCTGCAAATTACGAGTTCTTGTACGTGGATGTTGGGAAAAATGGCCGGATGTCGGACGGCGGTGTGTTTGCGGAGACGGAGTTCGCCCAACGGCTTCGGTTGGAGGACCTAGGATTGCCACCTGCGGAGGAGAACGAAGAGGGTCTGCCCTTCGTGTTTGTAGCAGATGAGGCTTTTGGTTTGGGTCCCCACCTCATGAGGCCATTTCCCGTACGCACCCTCACCCATGAGAGGAGGGTTTTTAATTATCGGCTGGCCAGAGCAAGACGTGTGGTAGAGAATGCCTTTGGAATCATGGCCAGCCGATTCAGATTGTTTTTAACAGCAATAAACCTGGCGGAATACAAGTGGAATTACATCATACTATCTTGTTGCATTTTGCACAATTTTTTGAAAAGAAATTCTCAAACTTACCTGACGGTATTGCCTGATGAGGCTGATCTTGTGGCTCCGGAGCCGGGACATCAGGCTAGCCATAGAGGCTTGGCCCCCCAAACCGCACGTGCAGTGCGTCAATCCTATGTGGACTATTTTATGGGGAGGGGGGCCATTGCAATGCCTGATCTTGATTAAATAATTAAATTTACTTTTTGTTTGATGAAACAGTGTTTATTTGTTTGATTTTAGTTATTTGTAAGTTTTGGGGGGTAATGTTTCTTTTTACTAGGTTCTCATCCAGCCATGTGTTTGGGATGTCATAAATTCACATGAGTGTTAAATCTTAATAACTCTACAAATATGCCTGAGTAATTGAATGAGTCTGCATTGATACCAATAACTACACACAAATTGTTTGGAGTCCAAAATGTTATTTATTTATTTATTTTTTTTTTTGATTAGTACAACAAATCATTTTTTTTGTTTTTTTGGTCTTTTTTGATTAGTACAAAATATAATATATTTTTTTATTTTTTTTGGTCTTTTTTGATTAGTACAAAATATAATTTTTTTGTTTTTTTGGTCTTTTTTGATTAGTACAAAATATAATATAGTTTTTTATTTTTTTTGGTCTTTTTTGATTAGTACAAAATATAATTTTTTTTTTTTTTGGTCTTTTTTGATTAGTACAAAATATAATTTTTTTTTTATTTTTTTTTTTTTTTTTTGATTAGTACAAAATATAATTTTTTTGTTTTTTTGGTCTTTTTTGATTAGTACAAAATATAATTTTTTTTTTTTTTTTTTTTTTTCAAATTCAAGGAAAAAAGAAAATACACCAAAAATTAAACCCTCCCCAAAACATTAATAAAATTTTTAAGCTGCCGTTCCAGCGTCTTTGCTTTGTGGCGTATTTCACGGCAGGCCAGACGTATGTCCTCGACTTGGGCCCTGCAGGTGAGAACCTCGCCGATGAGGAGCTGGGCACTATACGTGTCCAGTCCCTGACCAGCCCGATTTCCTCCTGAAATGTGGAACCAAAACATGTGTTAAAAGATTGTATGCCTATATCTCTATTCACAGAAAATGTGGTAGATTTTACTTTACCGGATGTTGAGGCAGGTTCCTCTTCCTCTACATCCCTCGGGGGTGTGGCTTGATTGGCTTGTGCCTCCTGCCTTTCTGCTTCATTGTGCCCTACAAGATTGAAGAAAGGGAAAACATGAGGTTCAACCATTACGAGCGGCATGAAATGACACCCAAAAAATAAGAAATGATAAACAAAAGGTCACTATTGTTGATTTTTAAACAATTATCAATAAAATAGACCAATATTTAATCCATTCACAAAGTAATGTCAAATCAGTTAACCCAATTTTTCATTTTAGATATGTAAGCTAAACAAGTCTCCCCTGGATCTGCTCACCCCTGTGTGTGACCCAACATAGGTTGTGATTGTGACAAACAATTGTGCTACTGAGTACACATGTTCAATAAAAAAAGGAGTAGCAAACGCTCCTTTTTGTGAATCTCAAGGTATTTACGTTTCTTCTAAAATAAGCTGAAACACATTTCCATCTATTCCAGAATTGAATACACCTTTTTTTTAAGCCCCAAAAATGTCACACCTTTCATATTTGTGTCGACTAATTGGTCATAGGAGTCGTCGTTCATTCGCCCACAATTCCTAAATTTACGATTTTTGTTCAGATACAGTGCTTCAACTCCCCTTTGCACATGCAAACTAGGCATGATGCCATTTCTCATTAATATGGTCTTGGATTATTGAAAGTCACCGAATGAACGACGACTACGACGACTGCATCATGCGTCCACATTCATAATATTCATTTTATGGTCAACCTTAAAAAAAAAAATGGCACAAAGAACACACCAAAATAATTAAATACACATGGAAAAAACTTACTTCTTCTTCGAATCACCCTATTAATTCTGTAAAGTTGGTGGGGTTCCCTTTTTTTTAAATCCGACCACCTTTTGCGCAGGTGCTCTCTGCTCCTGGTTTTCCCAAACTTCCGCTGGAGCCTACGGATGACCTTCTCCATAATTTGGGCTTTTACTTTATTGGGATGCATGTAGGGGCCATGCTTGGCATCATAGTCCTCCCTCCTCAATATGGTGACCATCTCCACCATTTCATTAAAGCTCATGTTGGAGGCTCTGCACCGGAATCTGCGGCGTGGTTGGGCCTGGCCTGCCTCCTGGCTTGAGCTAGAATACACCTCCATGTTGTCCATCTTTTCTCACTCACCAAACGACAGAGAAGGGGCGTGGAAAGGACGATACCGAACGTCAGGGGCGGGGTGTCGTGCGGAGCGTCACGCGTGCGTAGTGTAAAAGGGATGGGACGTGTTTGTAAACGGCGTGCATAGTCTGTGGAAGAAGGCGTAAATCCCGATCTTTCCTAACGACGAGACGTAAGTTTTTTATTCCGACTTTATTATAGTGAATAGGGAATGAGTTTGTGGGCTAGTTAGGGGAAGTAAGCTATTGCCTTTAATTACATTATGTTTTGGCTTCTGTTTCATGTGCAGAAAGAATGGATGCCTTCAAGGATGTGGACTTCCTGACAGAATTCATCCAAAAATGGAAGGAACATCCAGTTCTGTGGCAAACCAAAAGCACAATAAATAAAAACAAAGATGCCAGGGAGAAAGCTAGACAGAGCATGCTTGTTTTTGTGAAAACAAGGGTCCCCAACGCCACAACAGCCACTGTGAAAAGTAAAATCAATTCCATCAGGGGCACCTACAGGGCCCAACGGGTCCAAGTCCTGGCCTCAATGAGGTCTGGGGCTGCAGCTGACTCCATATACAAACCAACCCTGTGGTACTATAGTCAGCTGCAGTTCCTGGACGACCACATTGAGACCAGGACATCCATGTCTACCCTTCCCCCAAGAGGTAGCTCCCAGCTTCCCAGCAGCCAATCCTCCAGTGTTCCCTGCAGACAAGAGCAGGCAAGCTCGGAGGAAGAGGAAGAGTTCCTGGAGGACCCCAATTGTGAGCCATGGAGAATGGTATGTGTTTTTTGTTTGAATTTAGTTAGTATATGACAAGTATAGTAATAATGGTAAATGTATGTTACTATTGTTCTAAATTCTATGTGAATCTCCTAAGTTTAGGGATAGGATCAATAGTCAGTAGTGGGAAAACATGATGGGGTCAAAATGGGCAAATTAATAATGTTTATGAAGGAGTGGGTGGCATTTTCAGATAGGCCAGTAGGGGGGAGTAACGCAATACACCTGCAAGGGGTCCCAGATGGAAGACACCCTTTTTGAGTACTATCTAGTTGACACTAAATTGAATAAATTAATTTTTGGGGAAAAGGCCACTTATTTACTAAATTAGGCATGCAACAACCCACATAATTCCAGGGGGACCATGTCTGAAGGTGTTTAAGGGGCCACATAATTAAGGATGGCGACCCTGTGTGTAATATATATTGACATTCAATTTGCATCACTCATGATTGTCAAAATGTGTGTGATTAATGACAAACACAAATAAAATATGTTCCTTTTTTTGATACACAGGCAGACCCAAGCCAGGAAGAGCCAGGGCCCACAGGGAGCCAGGAAGAGCCAGGGCCCACAGGGAGCCAGGAAGAGACAGGGCCCACAGGGAGCCAGGAGGAGCCAGGGCCAACTGCAAGGCAGGAGGTGGCAGAGCCCACTGGGAGCCAGGAGGTGGCAGGCCCCAGTGGGACCCAGGAGGCACGCCGGCGGGATACCATCTCCCGGATCCCTCCATTCCGCAATCCTAATAAACGGCTCAGGAGTATGCGCCAAATGGAGGAGGAGACCCAGGGCCTGCTTCGCCAAGCTACTGCAGCCATCCGAGAGCCACCCAGTGAAGTTGAGGGGTTCGCAGCGCTCATTGCAGCCAAGATGTACAATCTGGAGCAGAGCCAGCGTGTGCGCTGCGAACTCCTCATCTTCCAAGCCATAACCATGGCGTCCCTGGGGCAGCTCGATGACGACACCCACATTGTGCGGATTGCTCCTCCTGTCCTTGCTGCTCCTCCTGCTCCTGCTCCTGCTCCTGCTCCTGCTCCTGCACCTGCTCCTGCTCCTCCACCTCATGAGGCTGCTCTGGCTCCTGCCACCTCATCTCCTCCAGGAACCCAGCCCCCAAGGACTCGGGCTACCGGGAAGGCTGCAGGGAAGACTGCAGGGAAGGCTGCTGGGAAGAAAAGGGCGAAGAAATAATACGGTGCCCCTGATGGAATTTTAATGTGGACTCACAGGCTGTATTTGTGGCTTCGGGGACCCTTGTTTTCAGAAAAAAACAAGCATGCTCTAAAGTGCTGCCTACCTTGGCATCTTTGTTTTTATTATGTTGTGTTTTTGGGTTGCCACTTTTTTTTTTGGAAATTTTTATGAAGACTAAAATAAAAATTAATTTTTCAGCCAAATTTCAACATGTTTCTTTATTGTAGATTTGAGAGATCAGTATTGAGTGGGCAGACCCATTACAAAATAAATAATGCAAACATTAACAAGGTAAAAAAACATGCTTGTGGGTGAGTTAACTAAAAAATTAGGTTGTTGCAGACACTTCACACACTCCTAAATAAAAAAAAAATAGAGATTACTAATCAAATTGGTGACAAAAATAAAAAAATAAAAAAAAAGGTGGACCAATATATATATTTAAAATGTTTAAGATGGAAGATACAACTAAATAACAGAACACAAACATAAACATTATCAAACAAGAAAGAAACTAATTAAAAGCTTGTCATAACTATGCAACAAGATCAGCCGCAACAAACGTCCATTTCTGGGTAGCAGTTAAAAGCAGGGGTTAAAGAAGCGCTTTATTTTCTTGTCTATAAGCTGAAAAACACCTTAACGAATGTGCTGATTCCATTCTGAACAGTCGTTTTACATGAATGAGCGCTGCCGTCTCCTTACTTGCTTCTGAGCATGCGCGGGCTTAAATCGACGTTTTTACGTACACACGGTCAATGTTTAGAACACAGAAAACGACGTCGGCCAAAAACGACACATAAAATTGAAGCATGCTTCAATTTTTTTCTGTCGTTTTTTAGAAGACATAAAACGACGTTTTTGCCCACACACGGTCAATTAAATTGACGTTTTTGAAAATGACGTTTTTTTCCATCGCAGAAAGCGATGGTGTGTACGCGGCATAAAAGATTTGACGCCGCAATCGTACATTTCCAGTCGAATGTTCCGCCTACAAGCTATAGAAGAATTCTAATGTTGTATGACACCAGCAATAATTATATTTATAAATTATTATTACTAGTCAACCAACATTCAAATTCTTCTATAGCCTAAGGGGCGAGCAATTGACCGTAAATGAACGATTGCGGCGTCATACAATTTAGCTGCTTGTCGAATCTTCTTAGAACTTTCGACAGACACCATAAGCCTTCAATGAGCTTTCAGGGTTTACCCTTTCTTTTAGGTCCAAGCAGTGCTGATGATGAACATACAGGGCGAGATTCACAAAAAAAATGCGCCGGAGTATCTGCTGATACTCCGGCGTATTTTCAAATTTGCCGCGTCGTATCTTTAGTTTGAATTCTCAAACCAAGATACGACGGCTTCTGGCTTCGATCCGACAGGCGTACGGCTTCGTACGCCTTCGGATCGTAGGTGTAATACTTCGGCGCCCGCTGGGTGGAGTTTGCATCGTTTTCCATGTCGGGTATGCTAATTAGCTGTTTACGGCGATCCACGAAGGTACGCGCGGTCGTCGCATTCTCTTACTTCGTCGCTAGTCGGCTTTTCCCGGCGTAAAGTTACGGCTGCTATTTCGTGGCTTATATTTAGACTAGCCATGTTAAAGTATGGCCGTCGTTCCCGCGTCAAATTTTTATATATTTTTTTTTGCGTAAGTCGTCCGTGAATAGGAAAGGACGTAACGCACGTTGCCGTTCAAAAGATTACGTCGGTGCGACATCATTTCGCACAAAGCACGGCGGGAAATTTCAAAATGGAGCATGCGCATTTAAATGATACACGCCCCATTTGAATTAGGCGGGCTTGCGCCGGACGGATTTACGATACGCCGCCGCAAGTTTACAGGCAAGTGCTTTGTGAATCAAGCACTTGCCCGTAAAACTTGCGGCGGTGTAACGTAAATGCGATACGTTACGCCGCCGCAATTCTATGTGAATCTGGCCCACAGTGCCTTGAAAAGTATTCATACCCCCTGAAATTTTCCACATTTTGTCATGTTACAACCAAAAATCTAAATGTATTTTATTGGGATTTTGCAAATAAATATTGGAAAAGTGTGGCATACATTTGTATTCAGCCTTCCTGAGTCAATACCCCCTATGAAATTTAAAGGAATATTTTACTTTTATTGTTTCACTTTAACCACTTCCATACCACGCCTATTCTGGCACTTCTCTCCTTCATATAAAAATTATATTTTGTTCCTGGAAAATTACTCAGGACCCCCAAACATTATATATATTTTTTAACAGACACCCTAGGGAATAAAGTGGCTGTCATAATTTTTTTTATTTCCAACGGTATTTGCGCAATAATTTTTCAAACGCCTTTTTTTTCATGAATTAAAAAATAACAAAACAGTAAAGTTAGCGCAATTTTTTGGGATAATGTGAAAGACGATGTTACACCGAGTAAATAGATACCAAACTTGTTACGCTTTAATATTGCACACACTCATGGAATGGCGCCAAACTTCGGGACTTAAAAATCTCCATAGGCGACACTTTATTTATTTTTTACCAGTTTAGAGTTAAAGAGGAGGTCTAGTGCTAGAATTATTTCTCTCACTCTAATGCACGCGTCAATAACTCACATGTGTGGTTTGAACAGCGTTTACATATGTGGGCGGGACTTACATGTGTGTTCGCTTCTGAGTGTGAGCTACTAGAGACAGGGGCGTTTTATTTATTTATTTATTTTAAAAAAATCTGATTTTTCTTTTTTAGTTTTGCACTTTTTTTTTCTTTTTTTTTTATCACTTTTATTCCTATTACAAGGAACATAAACATCCCTTGTAATAGGAATAGTGTGTGACAGGTCCTCTTTATAGAGAGAGGTGGGGTCAATAAGACCCCACATCTGTCCTCCAGGCTGGAAAGCATGAGATCGAAAAAAAAAAAAAAAACACTGATCTTATTTTTTAGCCGCAATAATGTTCGTTCAGCACAGTGGTGTAGTGGATAGCACTTTCACCTAGCAGCAAAAATGGTCGCTGATTCGAATCCCGCCATGACACCACCTGCCTGGAGTTTGCATGTTCTCCCTGTGCCTGCGTGGGTTTCCTCCCACAATCTAAAAACATGCTGTAAATCGGATCCTGTCTAAATAAGCCCTAATATGCAGTAGTATATTTAGGTTTTGCGCTGCCCTAGGCCTGACTAAACTTCTGCACCTCCTAATAGAAAAATTACTAGACATGTGCATTCGTTTTCGTCCAAATGCATTTTCGTTCGAATTTCAGGTATTTTCGTTATCATTTTAACAAACGATAACGAAAGCACAGAAAACGAAAAACGAAAATGCTTTATTTTCATTTTCGTTGCGGTTGAATGTGCCTAACCTTAACTCTATTAGTCCAATATTATTCTACATAAAGAGAAAAGATTTGACAGAGAGAGAAAAGATTCAACATTATAGAGACATGAAGAAGAGTCGACACAGAGAGAAAAGATTCGACATAGAGAAACCTTGAAGATTCGACATAGAGAGACATGAAGATTCGACATAGAGAGACATGGAGATTCGACATAGAGAGACATGGAGATTCGACATAGAGAGACATGGAGATTCGATTTTTTTTTTTAAAGATTCTATCGAATCTTCTTTTTATTTTTTTTTCTTCTTCTTCTTCTTCTTAGAACATTCGACAGACACCATTATTTTTTTTTCTTCTTCTTCTTCTTCTTAGAACATTCGACAGACACCATAAGCCTTCAATGACAGATTCAACCTTAATTTGGATTTTCGGACGAATGCATTTTTTTTACGAAAAACTAAATAAATAAAAACGCATTTCAGGAGTAACTAAATAAATGTATTTTTCGAACAAAAACGAAATTACGAAACAAAATGTCTAAAAATTACCCACCCCTTCCTGTCAAGGTCACACCCTGTTTTTTATGACCCTCTCAGAAATTGTCAGGGGGGGGTCACACACTAGTTGTGGGGTGGGGGCATTGCATTCCCTTAATTTGCATAGTTTTTCTCTCACTTCCTGTTTGGCTATGGGGCAGGAAGTGAAGAGAAATCTCCGCAATTAGACAGGGATGGTACAAAATAAACTGACAGAGGCTATAACCCTCCCTTACTCTATCCAAAATGAAAACAAAAAGTGTTGATTATAGTTCTACTTTAAGCACAAATTTCGGATAATTTTATTGAGAGGACTAAGAAAATATAACCATGCCAATAGGCCAGGATACAGCGTTGCTAATATGTGTGAATGTTTGTTAGGGACCCCCACAAACACCACTCAATATTAAATAAACAATTTTCTTAATTTGCAGATAAGTATCATCCCTTCCTCAGAGATCTTAGCAGCAGTACAAGCAACTTCCTGTAGGGGCGTGATGTCCTGTGTGCTGGCCACCGCTTTCTGAGAACCACATATGCGCATATCCAATACAAGGTGGTCGCGCATCTACGTGCAGGAACCCAATTTGTGAAAGTGATAGTAAAGCAAATGCAGATCTCCAGGATCGGACTAACAAATGTTTCTAGTGAAAGGCAACTGGTGTTTTCTATTAAACAAGGGCTAAATGGGCCATTGGCATGCATCACAGTTGATATGAAGAATGAGTCTTTGCAAATTTAAAATAAATGAAATCATTTCTTTTTACTTGGGGCTAGAGTGCAGAGGGATTAAAAGTCTGCTCATTTTTTGGGGATGTCTGTACCCCTGATAGGGCGAAGACACCTCCCAAATGTTGTCACTTTCTACTTCAAATTCATTCACTTCCTGTCACATAGCCAAACAGGAAGTGAGGGTAAAACCTTACTAATGTGTTTTCTTGGGACACACAGATCAATCTAAATAGTTTCCCATTATGTAAAGTGCACTCAAGCATTTTGCTGTGTACACCCCAAATTATTAGGGATCTTGGACTTTGGGGTCCATTCACTAAAGGCAAATCCACTTTGCACTACAAGTGGACAAGCAAGAAAGAACAAAACAAAAAAAAAACTTTGCTTCTACATGATAGGATGTTAAAATCATCAGTGCTTCCCCTGCATAGTGGCTTTGCCTTTACTAAACCCAAAAATAACTAATAATTTGGGGTGTACACAGCAGTGCTGGAGTGCAATTTGCTTAATGGGGACACTAGTTATATTTACCTGTGTGTCCCACCCAAAAAACACAAGCAGGGGTTCTAACACTCACTTGGCTTCCCTCAAACACCCACAATTAGAATAGGATTGCCTTGCGCTAGATTTAAGCACAGTGCTGTAAATCAGCACTTCAAGCCTGTCCGCCAATACCCCCCCCCTCCAACAGGCCATGTTTGCAGGATTTCCTTCATCTTGCACATGTGCTTTAAAAGACAGTCTGGATAGCAATTCTTGAAAAGATAAATCCACAAAACATGTCCTGTTGGGGGTACTTGAGGACTGAGGCTGAGAACCACTGCAGTAAAAAGGAAAAAATACTATATGCATATGCTATCATGAAGGCACCAGGAAAGGAGCTTCGAGACAAAAATCACACCTGTTTTGTTTTGCCAATCAGCCTATTCAGCTGCAGCTGTCAAAATCTGTAGCATGAAAAAGTAACAAAAAACAAACTTCAAAATTTGAAAGTAATTTTATTGGTCAACAAAACAAGGAAAGCAAAAACAAACAAAAAAAATCTAACAAAAATAAATAAATATAAAAAATAAAAATAAACATAGGTTCATTTGAGACAGTAAACATAATATGGTTTATGCTTTGGAATACAACAGGATAAATAGACCCACATACATCTAGTAAGGATTGAAACATTAATTAGTCACAACATTTTGAGAAATATTTAGCAAAATAATGCAGCACAGACAATTACATCAAAGTGAACACCCTAAAAACAACATACATTGACAACCTCACAAATATTTTAGGCAAAGATAGCCCCCACCCAAAATAAATAAATAAACCAGTCAAAAAACCCTTGATCAAAAACATATCTGTTTTGCAAAGACATAAATTCGATAAGGACACACAAATATAATCTTGCCAGCCGGCCCCACACACAATCTGGCCTATTTTCAGGGCAGGTAACAACTGCTCTATGCAAGCTTTATATAATATAGGCTTGTGTGCTAATGAGGCAATTGAAACACACAAAATGCAAGTTCACCCAATGTAGAGACTGAACTTTAAAGTGGGTACACCTGTTAAGGATGTCCTTAAATTACTAAAGCAAAAAACACGCTCTATGAGCATGCCCAGAAACACCCAAGTGCTGTTCACACACAAAAAGAAACATAAAAAAATCTAAGTCCCTGGGCATGCTCAGATCACCAGAAATGCAGCTATCAGATAAGGCAAAGACCTGTCCAAAATTAATCACATCATCCAGCATGCAAAAAAATTTGAGATGGGACGAACACCCCCTGATCCGTGTGGGCAAACAAAGAGCCTAACATGGGCAAAAGTTATACCATAAATACCATTGCAGTCTATGGGAAATGACTTGTTCATTTTGCTAGACCCCACTTGGCTGGCTTATCTTCTAGTAATTGACCTTAAAATGGGTATGGGGGCCCAGGTCCCACCTAAGGGACATACAGTACTTGCCGCTGTTATTGTACTTTCAGCGTGATCTCATCACTCTGGTTCTCGGCGACAGGGTACTGTAAATCTTGCACTGACTGCCGCAATAGGAAAAACACAGGAGAGAGTGGCCTCCACGATGGAGGGGGGGACATGCGACATATGGGCACAGGCAGCACTGTGCAGAAAGGCAGAGGCTCAGAGGCAGAGCTGGCTGGCTGTAGCAGAGGCAGAGCGGTACATCAGAGGCAGACTGATGGTGGACCGTAACGATGTTACCGCAGGTACACAGACAGGTCACACTCACTGCCAGTGGCACTGTGATGATCAGGGGCGCGCAGGGGATGTTTTCTTTCCTTCCTCCATTCCATCACCGCTGCTGTGCCAGCACCTCTAACACTGTACGGAGGGACTCTATAGTGGAGCGGCTGCCTGTTGAGTTAGTTGCTGAGAAGGAGTAGGATCACCGGTGGCCAGGCGCCCTGGGTGGTAATGCCCCCGCCTCTCTCCAGTGCGCCCTAGGCGGCTGCCTAGTGGTAGCACCGGCCCTGACTCCAAGACAAATGTTAACAACTTCCATACCGTAGGATGTCATATGACATCCTGGACTTCAGTGGGGGATATCTGAATGATGGGTGCAGCTACAGGTATCATTCAGATATCCTTTTTTAGAGGCGGCGATTGTTTGCACCATAAGAACCATCATAGCAGCAGTTCTTGATCGTTCTTACAGGCGGTGGGGGGGGACATTCCCCCTCCCACAACCATCCGGTGCTTCTCCGGGCTCTCCTGTGCCATCGGAGGCCCGGAAAACGAATTGTCTGCCGCCGAATGAGGAGCATAGAGATTTAAAAACATAAACAAAGCTGAAAGCATGAGATCCATTTTTTTTCCCGATCTCATGCTTTCCAGCCTGGAGGACAGATGTGGGGTCTTATTGACCCCGCCTCTCTCCATAAAGAGTATAAAGAGTACCTGTCACATACTATTCCTATTACAAGGGATGTTTAGGTTCCTTGTAATAGGAATAAAAGTGATAAAAAAAAAGGAAAAAGTGCAAAAATAAAAAATATTACGAAAAAAAAAAAAGAAAAACAAATAATAATTAAAACGCCCCTGTCCCTAGTAGCTTGCACTCAGAAGCGAACGCGCATGTAAGTCCCGCCCATAATATGTAAACGCTGTTTAAACCACACATGTGAGGTATTGAAGCGTGCGTTAGAGTGAGAGCAATAATTTTAGCACTAGACCTCCTCTGTAACTCTAAACTGGTAACCTGTAAAAAAAAAACAAGCGTCGCCTATGGAGATTTTTAAGTCCCGAAGTTTGGCGCCATTCCATGAGTGTGTGCAATATTAAAGTGTGACAAGTTAGGTATCTATTTACTCGGTGTAACATCATCTTTCACATTATCCAAAAAAATTGGGCTAACTTTAGTGTTTTGTTATTTTTTAGTTCATGAAACCGTTTTTTTTGGGCAAAAAAAAGGTGTTTTAAGAATTATTGCGCAAATACCATTGGAAATAAAATGTTGCAATAACCGCCACTTTATTCCCTAGGGTGTCTTCTAAAAAAAAAAAAAAATATTGGAGTTTTGAGTAATTTTCTAGTAAAAAAAATATGATGATTTTTACATGGAGAGAGCCTTGGCGAGGCCTGCAGCTTAACCATGTATTTGCAAATGCGTGCAACCAATCCTCTGTTTTTAATGCACACAGTTAGACAGTTGAATTTGGCTTGCTGTTTGGGTGGTAAGTTTGAGTTATTACGTATACAACTTTATTTATACTTACTGTTTGCTTAAAAACGCATCTCATCATGAAGGGGAACTCCGCACCAAATTTAAAAAAAAACGGCGTGGGTTCCCCTTCAGGAGCATATCAGGCCCTTAGGTTTGAGGCTAGTTTCATACTGCTGCAAATTCAAAATCGCGGTAAAATCGCGATTTTTACCGCGATTTCGCGGCTGCGATTTTGCTGCAATTACGGCCGCGATTTAAGAGACATCTGTGCAGGGTTCAATGTAAATCGTGGCCCGAAATCGCAAAAAGTAGTACAGGAACTACTTTTTGAAATCGGTGCAGCGCCGCAGATGCGGCGTCGCACCGATTAGGACAGTGCCATTGCCGACATTTGCCAGCAAGTGCCGCCGATTTGAGATGCGATTTGACATGTCAAATCGCATCTCAAATCGTACCAAATCGTACCCAGTGTGAACCAGGGCAGAAAGAAAGAAAGTTACCGCTCCAGGTGGATTGTGTTAGGATGATCAGTATGGCCTCAGAAGATCAAGGGTGCTGAAGCAAATATGGCGTCTGAGTGAAAGACCTTGTGGCAAGCAGAGTCGTCACAAGAGAAGATTATACATGGATTAGCCAATCAGATGTACCCATATGAATTATGATTGCTATATCACTCTGTCTATAAAGCTGTGAGACCAATAAAGGTCCCACCTCTCTTGCTTTTGGGATGGCGAAGGATATAGACTGAATTTCCCTCTTGTCTTCGTGCTTTACTATTATGAAATTTGGCTCAGAGGCAGAGTGGGTTATGCCCTAGGGTTGTGCCAGAGGGTATCCTTATCAATGATCCAGGAGATCTTACACTTAGCTGCTAGGATAGAAATGCTGTTTTTTTCCCAAGCCCCTGCTAAGATCATTTTTGCTCCCAGAAACATAAAGACAAACATTTTGAGTGTTATTCCAATGCTAGGGTTCAAGAGACCGATCATGGAGTCCTGGGGCATTTCTACTCCAATTGACCTTTCTCACTATGTGAAAGAATGTGTTCCAAAAAATGTTGATGCAAGGGTAGGTCCACCAGATATGATACATAGAATAAACCTGGTTTCAGCCTCTGTAGCACATAGCAGAGGTGTCTGGATAGATTGTGGCTAGTCGAAGGGGAACATAATATCATCTAGTGAGGATTTTGGTGTTTGCTTCAATTAGCACAATGTTCATACTGTGTTTCCCCGAAAGTAAGACCTACCCTGAAAACAAGACCTACCTTGGCTGCAATATAAGCCCTACCCTGAAAATAAGACCTAGTTTGAAGTGGTTGTCTCCTCATCTTCTCCTGCCAGTCAGCGGGGGAATTTAACCCCCCCCCCCCTCTGCAATGCTCAGCTCGTGGAAGAGAGCTCAGGCAGACTATAGAAGCCCAGAGCGGAACTCAGATCTCCTTCTCCTGCCTGTCAGGGGAGATTTCAGCCCCCACTCTCTCTGCAATGCTCAGCTTGTGGAAGAAAACTCAGATGGCTATGGAAGCCCAGAATGGCACTCAGATATCCTTCTCCTGCCTGTCAGTGGGGGATCTCGACCCCCTTCCTCTCGGATTGTGAAAGTGAGCTCAGGCAGGCTATGGAAGCCTAGAGTGACGCTATAATAAGGTACCTGACACAAATACATTACCCAACCACACACCTTTCCCACCATATACTACTGTAATAGAGAGGGATCTAGCAGCCCACAACCACTTTTACTTTACTTCACACAGGGGATTCTTGTCAGGCAGAGAGGGAGAGGGGCAGAGAAGACAGCACAATAAATAGCAAAATTAATATAAGACCCGGGTTTATTTTCAGGGAAACATGGTAATACTTTTCTAGGAGTGTTAAAAGAGCTGGTACCATTTTTCAGGATCCAGGTGGATCTCCAATTCGGATTCCTAGGCATGGGCATAGGAAGATTGTGTAGACCTTTCCGCCAAAGAGGCATATATAATGGAGATGCCTCACTTCTGATCCCTGATGTCGGAACACCATTGTTCATATGTAGTTTGAATTTCTCGTTATTTGGCATGTCTAGTTTACTGATGCAGTGACCTCAACACATGATTTCTAACATCCATACCATTGTCTTTGCATCCGTCTCCCCTAAAGCAAGGAAAGCATGCCAGACATTGGAAAGGTTACTACAAGTAGACCTATCTGAGGAAAAATAGGAATGTATTTTCACAATAGCACATAAAGGCTCACTCAATGTTACGACCCAAGAGAAAAAAGTATAAAACCCTTATTCGGTGGTACCAAAAACCTGAACTACTCAACAAATTTAACCCAGACACATCAGACAAATGTTAGCGATGCTCCAGAGAAACAGTTTCAAAAATAGGCACGCTTTTGCACATTTGGTGCACATTGGGTGGTCCTGTCCGCTAGTACAGACATTTTGGACACAAGTTAATGAAATTACTTCACAAATTACCACATACTCTCTAGATTACACCCCAACACAGTTCATTCTTCACCACTCCTCTACATCTGCTCACTCATACCAGAAGTCCCTAGATGTACACATGATTAGCTAAGCTGTGCATCCCAGTTCATTGGGGATCATCCTGCGCTCAAACTGTCCCTGAGTGGCTTACCCGCCTTGGAAAAATAGCCAAAAATGTAGGAACTAATCCATATAGCACGGAACTCACCATCTAAATTCTCCGGGACTTGGGCCTATTGGACCCACTTCTGTTTTACAGAGAGATATACCAGTAATTAAATATGTCCGCGCTCAGGACGTAATTCAGCTGCTGCCTCCCCTTAAAGTCCCTGAAACCAGGGTCCAGGTATTTGGGTAATATACAGGAAAAAAATTGCACTAGGGACAGATCCTATATATATATATATTATTATTATTCTTTATACTTTCTAAAAAAACATTTTAGATTTTCTAAATTCTTTACTGCTTTGTTTTTCATACTATTTTGTTGAGGGATTGTGATGTGTATATGTCCCATCCCGCAATTTGACACGATTTTGTGTTTTCTGATAGTACACAAAAGGTTCATGATTCACATCAATTATTCGTTAGAAGTATTTCACCAAGCTTAGCACTTACATTCACAGGGTATCATAACCTCAAATAATTCACCCCCACTTAATATAATAGGCACCTAACCCCCCCCTCAGATCACCCATACCTACTGAACACATCAGAGAAATACATACCTGGGAAGGACAACTCACAGGGTGGTTCTCATTTCAGGGGCGTTTTTTGTTTTATTTCCTTTTCTTTTTCTTTTATCTAGTTTTGGTTTATCTAGCCTTGATGTGCTTATTTGTTGGTTATATTCACACACTGTGAAGCATGTACGCATCACCTGACTTGCGAGGAGGATTTATTAGTGCAAGCAGTATATATTTTTTAATCCTATTGCCTAAATGCACCTAGCACTTTGAGTACCACACCACTAACCCAGTGGGCGGCAGCGCCACTCACCCCCTTTTTTCCTTTATTTTACTGCAGAGAGATATGCCTCCTTAATGGAACTAAACCATCCTGAGCCCCCTGAGAAAACTAAGAAACCCCTACTGATACTTATTAGGAGACCACTCTTCTGAACTGATGCAAAGAACCTCCCACTCTTACTCAAGGGTCAAGCCTGGGAGGGACCACTCTTGAATAGATCCCAATACTGCGATTTACCCATACGCTGCTACTTATGGAGACCAAGGACCCATCCCCCACCATTTCCCCTTCCTCTGTTCTCCCCCTTGCCTGAGCTACACTGCCCCACATACACATCCCCACATATACATTAGCTCAGGTGATTGACCATCATCCCTACATCCAACACCAAACAGCTGATCAGTTAAGATCGCCTCCCCCACAAACTCACACCATTTTAAGGACCTAACCCTTCCTCACATAATAAAAAAAAATATGTATATATATATATATATGCGCAAGCCCGCTCAGACCAATTTTAGAGCACAAAGTAAGTGATACATCTACAACGTGTTTCGCACCTCATTGGCTGAGGTTAGAGTGAATCCCCTGTTTATATCCGAACGCAGACCCCTGGTGAATGTGGGGACCTTTGGTTACTTTACCTGATTTGCTATACTCTCCCGAGTAATGTTACATCAATTCTGTATACATTAATGATGTTTAATCACCTTTTTGCTTGTCTGAAACTGTGTATTGATATGTTTTCGTACAATAAAAATGATTTAGTTAAAAAATATATATACATCTATCTATCTATCTATCTATCTATCTATCTATCTATCTATCTATCTATCTATCTATCTATCTATCTATCTATCTCTATATATATATACACATTTGTTGGCACATGATATATACAGACTGTTTTGTTCATAGCTTCAATGAGGGTGAATTATACTATAATAATCACAGGAAACTGTCCAGACTAAATAATTAAGTTTTCTAGCAACACTGACATGTTGGCATACATGGATATTCAAGAATAATCTGTCTTCAAGTGAAACTCAAGCCATTATGT
This sequence comes from Rana temporaria, assembly GCF_905171775.1. Lineage (NCBI taxonomy): Eukaryota > Metazoa > Chordata > Amphibia > Anura > Ranidae > Rana > Rana temporaria. Next base: position 230,300,522 of record NC_053493.1, read on the forward strand.
CTTCTTAGGTTTATATAAAAATACGAATATTAACAGAATGTTTTTATTTATTTTTATTCTGCATGATATTGCCTCACTTTCTTTCCTTGATACACAAAAGGAAGTAAGAAGAAATCTCTCCAGAGAGAAAATTCCACCTTTGACAGTTGTCACCACAACAGGGGATATCTATTCTGGTGAAAATGTATTTCCTCTCACCTTCTGACCTGGCAGAAATGATTACTGAACTATAAAACAAAAACAATCAGCGCAATTTCCCCCCTATAAACTCTCCACCTTCGAGATTGCAGTTGCCACAATAAAGTGATTTCACAACACTTCAAAGTAATATAGAAATAAAACTATACAGTGTAGTGCAACCTCTAATAATTCTGTGTATAAAATATCACAATATAATAAGCATACACAGTGTACTAGTATGGCAATTTTTTTTTATATAGCTGTGAAGTGACAATGCAAATGAAATAAAATAATGATAATAGCCCCTTTATTAAATTAAAGAATCCACCACCAAGTGACAATTCATGTTCAGTGTTCAGTGTCTCCCATCACTCATGCTCCACTAGCTGCTCGTCACAATGTCATAACCCCTGCACTACCAGTCACAAAAAGAAGTGGTTCCCTCTAAGGGACTCAATGATAGGAATATGGCATCCTTAATCCTCCAAATTTCCCCTAGCTCAGTGCAAACTTCCAAGAAAGCTGATACATACTGAGATGGGTATATAATACAGCCAATCTAGTGCTCTCTGTATCAAATATTTATTGATCTAAAAAACGTAGAGATCTACTCACAATAAAAAAAAAACACTTAAGCCATGCTAGCTGTATTTTGCATGTATCAAATATCAATAACAGATATAGATGGCTACAGGATGGCTCACGCTCCATACTCCGCCCCCTATATGTGTATTGAGTACCTTAAAGGGAACCACTGCTTGTTGTGATCTGACTGATAATGCAGGGGTCATGACATTGAGTTGAGTATCTAGTGCAGTGTTTCTCAACTCCAGTCCTCAAGGCACCCCAACAGGTCATGTTTTCAGGCTTTCCATTATTTTTCACAAGTGGTTTGATCAGTTTCACTGCCTTAGTAATTACCACAGCCGTGTCATCTGAGGGAAATCCCAAAAACATGACCTGTTGGGGCGCCTTGAGGACTGGAGTTGAGAAACACTGATCTAGTGGAGCATGAGTGGTGGTAGACACATATCATCCTTGAACCCAAAACCATAGACATCAAGCTTAAGTGTGGGGGAAACACATAGTAATAGAGAAGCCCTTATTGGAAGCAAATTGCTAATTTCAAGAGCCAGTATGCTTACTTTGCAGTGACCACTACAGGATTTGAAGCATTAATAAATGAAACATTAATAAATCAATGCTTTTCCTATAACCATGACAGTTATTTATTAGACTTATTTTCACTTATTAGACCTCCCTCATGTTTTATGATATTACAGATGTAAAATAAAAAATTCTAGGTCCCATTTCATAATATTTATGAGGCTCTTTTTTTCTGTATCGAAGATATTTTTGTGCAACAGACTTTTGGTGTATTAGCAGCAGCCTGCAACCAAAAAGTGTAACTTATAATTAAGTGGGCAGTGGCTTGGCACTACTGTACCAAGATTGTTACTATATAACCAAAAAAAAATGAATATAGGGAAGTGAACTACCAAACACCTCTCTCTCTTGTGTTATCAATACTGTGGATTTTCTAATGTAGAAACACTTATACCATTCCTCTATGAGTGATTTATCATTCAAACCATCATTGGGATTCACATCCCATCAAAGTCTTTTGGGGATATATACATTTCTAGTGTGGCAATACCCTACTGTAAGTGTAAGTGTAATAGCTTCAAGATCATTTATTCACATGAAGCACTACCCCCGGAGGATCTGCTGGTTTGTTTTGGGTGGCACATTTACCTCGTGGCTCTTCCGAATTCCTAGGGGTGAATGGTGCATATAGCAGTAGTAAAGGAATTTCCGCAACAAGTGTCTTTTGCTGTGCTCTTTATTATCCAGCTGGGTAAAAACAAATAAACTTGTTGTGAGGAAAGTAGAGTTGAAGGAAGAAAGGAGAATAGCAAATTCAGGCGTAGCAATAGGGAAACAGTCCTGCTCCCAAGTGTAACACTTCTCTGCGCCACTCCTGCTTGAGTGGGGATAGCATAGCCTCTCTCACTGACCTGGCAGCCAGAGTATCGCTCGAACCTTTGAGGAATAGTCTCTGCCACAGACCCTCCTTAGAATGAACATCGGGGAGACACCTCTGCCACAGGCCCTCTCTGATTGCAGTTACGGAGGCAATCCTCCTTAGGTGAATTACGCCTGGATCTCCTTCTTAACGTTGCCCAGGTACCGACTGACAGGTGATCAATCCTTCAGTGTCCGGCTACCTTGATCACCGGTGGTTTGTCGAAATCCTTTTCGACTACCAGCCTCTTATTGACTCCCCACCGAACAGCTATACCACTTGGGATCCTCAGAGGTGAGAACCCAGTCGATCACTGGGTCCCCGTCACTGGGTTCCCATCGCTGCTCAAATGTTCCGGACCAACATGGTCCCGAAACCAGGAACACCAGGAACACTGTGTGGCATGCACGCCCCGGCCAGGTAGACCATAACCCTGGGGCGCCGTGATGTGGTCACCCTAAAGGTGGGTGTCACACTGGATGAAGAAGACCCAGACTCAATGGCATCTGTCACATAAGTACCCTCTCCCAGCATGCCCAGCGAGGACACTCCCTCCTGATTGTCAGCTGGAAAAGGACACCCAAGCCTCAACTCCACTGCTGCCACCTGTCGTCCTGGGGTGGGATAACACCCCAGCAACAACATAATGAGCCCACAGTACAGCTAGGCTGAAACAGAGACCCTATTTGAACATTGTAATTGGAATCCGAGTCATTAGCACTCTGATCACCCTCTAAATTTCAATAGCACTGGTACTTGGAAGTAACCAGGTGCTACACACTCCCCCCACCTGAATAGACACTGTCCTCAGTGTCTCAACAAAAAGTATTCACTCCTAAATACCTGACCTGAATCTGCATTACAATGTAAAAGGATAGTAGAGAAAGAAAATTACAAATATTTTAAAACATCAATGTGTGCAATTATGTACAGTTATACATGGTGAAATTCACACTCCTAACTATCTATTCTGCCCCATTCTCCAACAGTTTGTTTGATAGTTGGTCAACCTTCTGTAAAACAAAAATTGGAAGAGAAAAGCATGTACTAATATTCATTAATCAAGTAGGTTGGAACTGAAGCTGCACCTTCTCCCAGTTAAAAGGTGAAAATTCCTTTCCTTCCAAAGGGACACATTTAAAGTAAGTGCTGAGGTATATACATTTTCAAACTTCAAGGCTAAAGAGAAATAACTATGTACAAGTATCTCTCTGCACTGGTAGAAGTTGCAGAACACTGCCACTAGCGGTCAGTGCGCTGGTACTACCAGGATAAGGCAGTCCACGCTCAATTAGAGCAAAACAGGAGAAAAGAAAAAAAAACGTTTCTTCTTCTTTTCTTTTATTTCTTGCTGATGATGAAGCCATTGGGGCCCTATCCTTACTAACTATTATCCCCCCAAAGTTCTACACGTGTGTTTCAAATGTGGATCCGGCAAGGATAAAAACAAAAACTGGAACGGGGGGGTTCTCCCCCTCGGGACTTCTTCAAAGCAGCAGCGTGAAAAGAACATAGCAGTTGTAGGCAAATGTCCAACTTGTAGAACCTTGGCTCAGGCAAAGTGATGATGTCCCCTTTCTTATTTGTAGTGGTATTGGAGAAAACTTGATCCACTTTTCCGGGACATTTGAGAACCACTTTGTCACTGAAAATGTACCAACCGGGGATCCAGTCCTTCAAGCAGCCTTCAAACCGTTGGCCAACACCAATAAACGCATATTCAGTATTGCGGTCAGTCTTTGGTATATTTAAGTGTTCCCAAATGGCATCCTTGTACTAGATCTCTCTAATTTCTTCAATTATGTACAGGAGAGCTGGAGGCACGTAGGGATTAGACATGTACACACTGAAATATTTTGTTTCGGAATTTAGTTTTCGCCTGAAAAATAAATGTATTTAGTTACTCCTGAAATTCGTTTTTATTCAATTTGTTTTTCGTTAAAAAATGCATTCGTCCGAAAATCAAAATGAATTAAAGTCAAATCTGTCATTGAAGGCTTATGGTGTCTGTCGAATGTTCTAAGAAGATTTGACAGAATCTTTTAAAAAAAAAGAAGATTCGATGGAATCTTTAAAAAAAAAAAAAGATTTGATGGAGCAGCGAAACTGTACGTACATTTCCGGTTGAATGTTCCGCCTACAAGCTATAATAGAATTCTAATGTTGTATGACTAATAATAATTATATTTATTAATTATTATTACTAGTCAACCAACATTAGAATTCTTCTATAGCCTATGGGCAGTGCATTTCACCATAAATGTCCGCTCGCTGCGGTCGTATGTTTTTAGCTACTTCATCGAATCTTCATGTCTCTATAATGTCGAATCTTTTCTCTCTATGTCAAATCTTTTCTCTCTATGTCGAATCTTTTCTCTCTATGTTGAATCTTTTCTCTCTATGTCGAATCTCTTCTTCATGTCTCTACAGGGAGTGCAGAATTATTAGGCAAGTTGTATTTTTGAGGATTAATTTTATTATTGAACAACAACCATGTTCTCAATGAACCCAAAAAACTCATTAATATCAAAGCTGAATATTTTTGGAAGTAGTTTTTAGTTTGTTTTTAGTTTTAGCTATTTTAGGGGAATATCTGTGTGTGCAGGTGACTATTACTGTGCATAATTATTAGGCAACTTAACAAAAAACAAATATACACCCATTTCAATTATTTATTTTTACCAGTGAAACCAATATAACATCTCAACATTCACAAATATACATTTCTGACATTCAAAAACAAAACAAAAACAGATCAGTGACCAATATAGCCACCTTTCTTTGCAAGGACACTCAAAAGCCTGCCATCCATGGATTCTGTCAGTGTTTTGATCTGTTCACCATCAACATTGCGTGCAGCAGCAACCACAGCCTCCCAGACACTGTTCAGAGAGGTGTACTGTTTTCCCTCCTTGTAAATCTCACATTTGATGATGGACCACAGGTTCTCAATGGGGTTCAGATCAGGTGAACAAGGAGGCCATGTCATTAGTTTTTCTTCTTTTATACCCTTTCTTGCCAGCCACGCTGTGGAGTACTTGGACGCGTGTGATGGAGCATTGTCCTGCATGAAAATCATGTTTTTCTTGAAGGATGCAGACTTCTTCCTGTACCACTGCTTGAAGAAGGTGTCTTCCAGAAACTGGCAGTAGGACTGGGAGTTGAGCTTGACTCCATCCTCAACCCGAAAAGGCCCCACAAGCTCATCTTTGATGATACCAGCCCAAACCAGTACTACACCTCCACCTTGCTGGCGTCTGAGTCGGACTGGAGCTCTCTGCCCTTTACCAATCCAGCAACGGGCCCATCCATCTGGCCCATCAAGACTCACTCTCATTTCATCAGTCCATAAAACCTTAGAAAAATCAGTCTTGAGATATTTCTTGGCCCAGTCTTGACGTTTCAGCTTGTGTGTCTTGTTCAGTGGTGGTCGTCTTTCAGCCTTTCTTACCTTGGCCATGTCTCTGAGTATTGCACACCTTGTGCTTTTGGGCACTCCAGTGATGTTGCAGCTCTGAAATATGGCCAAACTGGTGGCAAGTGGCATCTTGGCAGCTGCACGCTTGACTTTTCTTAGTTCATGGGCAGTTATTTTGCGCCTTGGTTTTTCCACACGCTTCTTGCGACCCTGATGACTATTTTGAATGAAACGCTTGATTGTTCGATGATCACGCTTCAGAAGCTTTGCAATTTTAAGAGTGCTGCATCCCTCTGCAAGATATCTCACTATTTTTGACTTTTCTGAGCCTGTCAAGTCCTTCTTTTGACCCATTTTGCCAAAGGAAAGGAAGTTGACTAATAATTATGCACACCTGATATAGGGTGTTGATGTCATTAGACCACACACCTTCTCATTACAGAGATGCACATCACCTAATATGCTTAATTGGTAGTAGGCTTTCGAGCCTATACAGCTTGGAGTAAGACAACATGCATAAAGAGGATGATGTGGTCAAAATACTAATTTGCCTAATAATTCTGCACTCCCTGTATAATGTCGATTTTTTTCTCTCTATGTCGAATCTTTTCTCTTTATGTAGAATAATATTGGACTAATAGAGTTAAGGTTAGGCACATTCGACCGCAACGAAAACGAAAATAAAGCATTTGTTATTGTCGGATTTTTCGGTTTTAGTTTTCTGCGCTTTCGTTATCATTTGTTAAAGCGATAACGAAAATACCTGAAATTCGGACGAAAATGCATTCGGACGAAAACTATTTCCACATGTAGTGCAGCATCCCTGGAGTGTCTCTTGTGTTGGTGGGGTTTGGCAGCCCGGGAGTTTTTACCCCGCTGTGACTCGGGAAACTCCGGCTCAAACCACTTATCATCTCCAGCATCGGATAATGAGTCCAGGTCAGAAGTGTCATATTCCTCAGCAGGCAAACACACACGCTCTCCAGCAAAGGTACTGACCTTGTCATGCATAATGGCAGGTGAGTCTCGACCACAGCCGTGGGAGACTCCAACAGGGCCCATCTCTCCAACAGCGTGCCAAACAGAGACCACATTGATAACCATTGTCTCCGTTGTGGCATCCGCTTTTGCAACAGGCACACACTCCTTGTCTTTAGCATCGCTTACCTCCGGTGACACGATTGGGGTAGCATCCAATGGCAGAGTCAGCGTAGATGAGACAGTCACTATCTCCTGATCAGCGATTGCAGTAGTTGAAGAGGGTTCCGGCCATGGGGCCTCTTCTTCCGCGGTCACTTTCCCAGTAATCCAATCCACCTTGTACTCCCGGGGGGGGTTCAATCGGTGGCTCCACTTGGAACAAGTAGTCCCGGTACTTCTTGCACCGAGCAAAAGGCAAAATCCAGATGGCCAGCTACGAACAGTCTGACGGCCTCCACGCTACCGCTGGAAAACAGGACGAACTTCCCCTGGGTCCGCATTAGAATTCCGGTATCCGTCAGGAGTACTCCAGCAGTAGCAGACATCACGTTGACTCCCGGGACAGACATCGGGGGTCGCAGCCTTTCAAATGGCGTTGATGGCACAGACATGCTTGCACGTCTCTCTCTCTCGTGGGCGGGCAAAGCACAGTGGTGTAGTGGTTAGCACGTTTGTCAAGAAGTAAGAAGGGTTGCTGGTTCAAATCCCAACCATGACACTACCTGACTAGAGTTTGCATGTTCTGCCTGTGCCTGCGTGGGTTTCGTTCGGGTACTCTGCTTTCCTTCCACCCTCCAAAGACATGACATGAGGTTAATTGGATCCTGTCTAAATTGTCCCTAGTATGTATGAATGTGAGTTAGGGACCTTAGAGTGTAAGCTCCTTGAGGGTAGGGACTGATGTGAATACACAATGTATATGTAAAGCGCTGTGTAAATTGATGGCGCTAAATAAGTACCTGTAATAAATAAATAAATAATAAAGGAGAGCGCATGCTATATGCATTGTTCACTACTGTCCTCTGGTAACATCATGAGTTGGCTCTGCGGTCTATGCTATGCCTCAGTGAGAGTTTTGCTTGGAGCAATCCGGAAGACAGCTACCGGAGTCCTCACCCCTGCATTGCGGCTCTCAGCATGCAGACCCTGGGTGTCTTGTGCTACATCTAGATGCTGACCAGTCTTTTTGATGAGCATGATTCCATACATCCTATGTGAGATGCCCCTTTTATGTGTAAATAAAGGATCTTGAAGCTATTACACTTGGAGGCGCATTTATGTTTCTTCTCTTACTTTCTGATTTTACTCCTAGCATGCAACTTGTGCACCTGGATACGTTTTTATTTTTAAAATCTGTATCTCAATTCACAGGACATTTCTAACAAGCTAGAAAACCCACTGCATATTATGTGCTTGTACGTACTAGTTGTCTCTAAAGACCACATGAATACTTTGCAAAATATCTTTAAATATATTGTCAGTCTTTCCAGGTTCTGATAAAATCACCCTTATGCCGCATACACACCATCACTTTATGTGATGAAAAAAAAAGAAATTTTCTGTGAAGTAAAAAACGACGTTTTTGAAACTTAAATTTTCAAAGATGAAGTTGCCTACACACCATCGTTTTTTCACAATGCTCTAGCAAAGCGAGGTTACGTTCACCACTTTTTTCCATTGAAGCTCGCTTCATAACTAGCTTCTGGGCATGCGCGGGTTTAAAAACGTCATTTTAAACGTCGTTTTTTGCTACACACGGTCAATTTCTGTGAAGTAAAAAACAGCGTTTTGAAAAACAACACATAAAATTGAAGCATGCTTCAATTTTTTTTTGTCGTTTTTCACAAGACATAAAACAAAGTTTTCCCCCACACACTGTCATTTAAATTGCCGTTTTTAAAAATGTCGTTTTTTTTCCATCACATAAAGTGATGGTGTGTACGCGGCATTAGAGGTTTGACAATCCCTTGCCTATTAGAATTGAAAATGGCCATCACTGATTCTAAATTTTGGCTCCAATTTACTTCAATGAGGGTTCAGATTGTGCATCCAAATGTCAGTAAATCAATATGTACAGTGAGGAAAATAATAATTTGATCGCCTGCAGAATTTGTAACTTTGCTCACTTACAAAGAAATTACACCTTGTAAGTGGGCAAACATACAAAATCTGCAGGGGATTAAATAATTATTTCCCCCACTGTATACATTAAAACAGTTTGCACAGCACTTTATAAAATAAGGGGAAGTATAGTTACAAAACAGTTCAACACAAGAAGAATAGACAAGCAGGTTAAGAGGGCCCTGGTTGAGTGAGCTTACAATTCAAAAGGAAGGGGCAAGTTATCCCTTTCACGTCGACGGAACGCATATATGGGTCCTTGGCTTTCGGGGTTTATACCGTTGTTTAAAGCCGGCGATCGGCTATCCAAACATAACAACCGATGCGGCTAAAAGCCGCTCGGTTGTTATGCCGGAGGAGCGGGAGGGGACATCCCCCCCTCCCGCCGCCTCTCGCCGCTCTTACCACCGGGAGACCCGATCCCCGATTCGGCGCCTCCATCGTCCAGGCGCGCTCTGATTCAGTGTCCGCATTGAAAACACGGAAGCGACGTCATGACGTCACTTCCGGGTTTCTCGGCTGCCAATGGCGCCGGATTTAAAAAAGTACACAGTATTAAGAATTGCCGTTTTCGGCGATCTGAATACTTTGAAGTGCAAAGGAGGGCTGATCCCTCCATAAAGAGTACCTGTCACCACCTATTACTGTCACAAGGGATGTTTACATTCCGTGTGACAGCAATAAAAGTGATTAAAATGTAAAAAAAAAAAAACACCATTTAATATTATAAAAAAATAAGAAAAAAAAAAGATTTTTTTTTTAAAGCGCCCCCCTCCTCGCGAGCTTGAGCAAGAAAGAAAACGGAAGTCGCGCCCGCATATGAAAACGGTGTTCAAATCACACATGTGAGGTATCGCCGCGATCGTCAGAGCGAGAGCAATAATTCTAGCACTAGACCTACTCTGTAACTCTAACCTGGTAACCTTAAAAAAAGTTTAAAATGTCGCATATGGAGATTTTTAGGTACCGTAGTTTGTCGCGATTCCACGAGTGCGTGCAATTATAAAGCGTGACATGCTTGGTATCTATTTACTCGGCGTAGCATCATCTTGCACATTATGCAAAAAAATTGGGCTAATTTTTCTTTTTCATTTTTTTAAAATTCATGAAAGTTAATTTTTCCCAAAAAGTTGTGTTTAAAACACCGCCGCACAAATACCGTGTGACATAAAATATTGCAAAAATCGCCATTTTATTCTCTAGATTCTCTGCTAAAAAATATATATAATGTTTGGGGGTTCTAATTAATTTTCTAGCCAAAAATATGGATTTTAACTTGTAAACACCAAATGTCATAAATGGGCTTAGGCATGAAAGGGTTAAACAAAACGTAATAGCAGTGAGAAGATGAGTTGATGGAGAAATAAAAGTAAAATTTTTAGTTATAGATGGCAAAGGCTTCTCTGAAGTTATGTTTTCAGTTATTACCTAAAGGTGGAAAGAGGTAGGCAGAGACAGAGACCCATGCAATCTTTAGAATGCAAGCAGGTTCTGAATCTGCAAATGAAAAATGCACCTAAACCTTATGGTTAAATGCACCAGCACACCAACTATTAAATCATTTGATCCACTCTTCAAAGTGGGACTTTGTGGACTATTTGACCATTCTTAGGAGCTTGCACAGTTTGCCCTAGTTTTTATTCTGCAATGAAGCCTGAATTATCTCTCCCTCTGAAATTCCAGCCTACAGACGTTGCTTACATAGTATCTTGCACTGTACAATTTTAGTGTCTTTTTATGGTAAATAATACACTCTCTTGATTAAAGCCTAAACAAAAACATGGGAAATAAAGGATTTCCAAAATAAATTCTTCACTGAGGAACAAATGGCAGGACTAAAAATGTATTAAATGTCCACAAATAAACAATTACAAAAATACAAAATTGTATGAAAAAACACCCACCTTCACCATATTGGTTAAAATTAGATGTTAGTCTAAATAAGGACACCAGTGGCCACCACCACAGCCTTACACATCACTCAAATCCTCTCATACAACTATTCTATCTTGTGGCAATCAAGAAAGTCCTGTGTTATTATATATATATATATATATATATATATATATATATATATATATATATATATATATATATATATATATATATATATATATATATATATATATATATATATATATATATATATATATGTTATGTATAGGAATATTCCTCTTTATTGAAATAGGTAGGACTAGTCATGGCATTGAGAGTTCATAGTTGGTTCCAACATTACCCCGTTCAGTTGTAGAGATGTATCCACATGGAACAAAGGGGCACACAAAATACACACTGTTCACAAACACATAGCCGGCTACAGCACTCGTTGCTCAGTCTTTAGGGATCTTATACCTGGTCAATTTAAAGGCGGTAGGAAAAAGTGTGGCAACTGAAGGAAACAAGCGGCTAGATACAGGCATACATCCCCTCAGTATTTGTGGGGGTAAATACAGCTTACCGCGTGATGTCTTCTCTGGTCACAGCCCATTGTTTAGACATTCAGTCCATTAATTATTCAGATAAGAGGGCAGTTCCAAACCGATCTGTATGCTTACAGTGCTAAGTGTGCGCTGGTTTGTGGCTAGATCAGGAAGGTAATGTTCATGCAGGTCTGTTTGGATAGTGCAGCGTAATACTGCTAGAAGACCAACAACAAGCGCCACTATGCAAAATCACCAAGTACGGTGCACAGTGGGACCAGATTAAGAGTATTCTGGGTCACCACTGGCACATTCTGTCAGAATCACCCATCTTGGGGGATCTGGTTGGAGATCGGCCCCTCCTCACTGCCAGGAGATCTACTAACCTAAAAAACAGCCTGGTAAATTTCAAGTATAAAAAATCGCCTAAATCTAACTGGCTGACAGACCTGGCACCGCTAAAAGGCATGTTTGCCTGTGGCAGATGTTACGTCTGCAAGTATGTGGACAGAACGGACGTGTTCACCAACTCTGATGGAACCAAGCGTTTCAGAATTACAAACTTCATTAATTGCTCTACCACCTGTGTCATATATATGCTGTCTTTTATCACATGTTTCCAGTGCTTAGAAAAGTCCCTGCACAAAATTAAATTTTTAAAGCAAAAAAAGTAATTTAAAACTACTCGCGGCCATAAAGAATTGTCGGGTCCCGGCAATAAAGATAAAAGTCATTGAAAAAACGACATGGGTTTCCCCCAGTCCATTACCAGGCCCTTCAGGTCTGGTATGAATATGAAGGGGAACCCTGCACCAAAATACAAAAAAATGGTGTGGGGTTCTCTCCAAAAATCCGTACCAGACCCTTATCTGAGCACACAACCTGGCAGGCCAGGAAAAGAGGGGGGCAAGAGAGCGCCCCCCTCCTGAACTGTATCAGGCCACATTTCCTCAACATGGGGAGGATGTCCCCATATTTATGGGGACAAGGGCCTCATCCCCACAACCCTTGCCCGGTGGTTGTGGGGGTCTGCGTGTGGGGGCTTATCAGAATACGGAAGCCCCCTTTAACAAAGGGGACCCCCCAGATGCCGCCCCCCTATGTGAATTGGTAACGGGGTACATTGTACCCCTACCATTTCACCCAAAAAGTAAAAAAAAAAAAACACACACAAAAATTCCAGTGCTATAATCGTTCTACAACCCAGACCTGCTGCAACGAACGATACAGACTCCATAGGAGGCACCTGGCCAAATGACGTGCAACCGTCTGACAGATCTTAAATAACAGAGGGCGGGGCCACCCTGACGTGGATGGGTGACACTGCCCCCTCTGACGTAACAGGAGTTTCAGGCGGTTTAACTGTGGTGTCATGGGTGCGTGCCCCCGCCCCCTCTTACCCAACAGGGGTTTCCCGTGATGCGCCAGAGGGAGGCGAGGGCAGGACCCAGGTCCCCAAATGATTTTTATGACAATAACTTGAATATTAACCTTTAAAATTAGCACTTTTGATTTCTCCAATAGACTTTTAAAAGGTTGTTCTCCGGCTTTCGAAATTTGCAGCGAACACTCTAAATTGTTCGCTATTCGGCGAACGGGCGAACAGCTTAGTTTCAGCAAATAGGGAGAGACAGGCATTAGTTGAGGAGGCAAATTTAGATTAGTGCACAGTTCTCACATATAGGTATCTATGACCTATTGCTTCATCTCCAGAAACAACATGTCTTCTGTCTTTCCTGTGTCTTGGACAGCCACTAACCACCGTGTAGAATAAATGCAATATGTTCTTGCAACGTTAAAAATTTCAAGACCTGCCGCCACCTTTCTAAACTGCGTGGATGTATTCAGTACCTACTTTTTCAGTCTTTTCTTTACAGCTGATTTCTTTTTTGTGTTGTGTCTTGTTTAGGTAGCTAAACCCCCACCACAAATCTGGTCAGTGAGCTTGGTAAATGCATTTTGCTCCTTTATTTTTCAGTTTTTGTAAAAGCATAACATTTTCCTGGGAATAACCACCCAGATAAGTCATTCCATCTGAGACACACGAGAGGGAACATAACCAAGCCTAAAACAAACAACACAATGAACTAAACAGGGCCTGGCAGCCCACTGTAATAACCCTAAGAATGAGCCTAGCAGCAAATAACAATAAAAATAAAAAGCCCAGGGTGGTCAAAAGAGAGAAGAAAAGAAGAAGGAAAGGGGGAAGGGGAGAAAGGAGAAGGAAGGGGAGGGTAGAGAAATGAAAAGAATTAGAAGGGGGGAGGGTGAAGAATGTTTCAGAAGGGGGAGGGATGACCTGATCAGGCACTCATATAATTAAAGAGAGATAAGGTGGCTTTCCAACAATATCTGAGAATGAAAGGTTAATGTTAGATAATCCTATAACTGAAGATGAAATTAAGAATGCGTTAAAAGAATCGGCCCCGGGGAAAAGCCCTGGACCTGACGGGTTCACGACTTATTACCTAAAAAAATATAAAGAAACGCTGACGCCAAGGATGTCTCGGTATATGAATGGATTAGGGGTAGAATATGACATGAGCAGGGAGGCCCTTATGGCATCAATAACAGTAATCCCAAAGGAGGGGAAGGATGGTACACTTTGTTATAAACCGATATCGCTGCTCAACGCGGATACTAAATTATACACTAAAATTCTGGCTAGACGGATGAAAAGTATGATGACCACATTGGTCCACTCGGACCAAGTGGGAATTATCCCAGGAACAATGGAGTAAGAACGTTGCTCCTCCTCCAGCAAATAAAACAATCGGGGTCCCCCGGTCTATTCCTGTCGATAGATGCTGAAAAAGCATTTGACAGTGTAGACTGGGGTCTCATGATAAAAACGTTGGAAATAATGGGTGTTGGCCCTAGAATGATTCAGTGGATCAAAGTACTGTACCATCACCGAGATGAAAAACGGGACAAGACAGGGGTGCCCCCTATCCCCCCTTTTATTCAATCATGTGCCAGCAAAAAAGCTGTTTTTTTTACTAGCACCTGATTTGATATTCTCTGCAAGTAATATTTCAGCACATTTACTAAGCTTTAATGGAAGATTCCCCAGCAAAGTGAACATCCAATTTCCCTCTATTAAATAAACCCAGGATAGCAAAAAGAAGAAAGGGATATATGACAGCTCTTTATGTTTCTCTAACATGCACAAATAATGTCAAAATATGTTCAAAAAACCCTTGGTACAAAATTGTATATATTGGGGGAATTTACTAAAAAAGGAGCACCCCCCTCAGGTTCTCTGCTCCAGGGGGGGCCTCACAAAAGCTGTGTAAGGGGCCCCAAAATTTGTAATGGCTGCCCTGACTGTGGGGATCAGCAACCTGTACATTGTGAACTACCTGTAGATCGTGGACAGGTGACTGGTAGATCACGGTCTGGGCATGCTGTCCCACCATTCCAGAGCATCAAACAGAGTGCAATGTAGAGGGACTGCTTGTGAAGTTGGAGCTGTAGTAGGGAGCACAATCCGCATAAGCTGATGCCTCCTCTGTAGTGTTGGCTCCTCTTCCATGTGGAATGATACCAACTGCACTCCATCACTTATGCCGGCTAGTGGTCTCCAGAGTGGTGCTAGCAGCAGAAAAAAAGAGATCTTCAGGTCAGTGTGAAGCAAAGCATAATAGTATAGGGCTGCTTTCACACTGATGCGTTGCACCTTTCCTGTGGGTTTGCTGCACTTAGCCATAGACTTTTATCATATCCCCAGAGAGTGCGCCACACCTGCTGGATATAACAGAAGTCCATAAAAAAGTGCACCTAGCCCAGAAAAGTCACAGATGCACTGTGCTTTACCCACAATGTGGGTAAACTGCAGCACATCAGAGTGAAAGTAGCCTTACAGGGGGGTCAGAACAGTAATGCCGCGTACACACGATCGGAAATTCTGACAAGAAAACCGTGGATTTTTTTCCGATGGAATTTTGTCCCAAACTTGAGTTGCACACATGTGGTCACACAAAATTCAAGAACGCGGTGACGTACAACACTACAACGAGCCGTGAAAAATTAAGTTCAATGATTCCGAGCATGCGTAGGTTTGATTCTGAGCATGCATAGGATTTTTGTGTGTCGGAATACATACGATCAGATATTCCGATAAGAACTTTTCCTGTCTGAAAAATTGAAAACCAGCTCACAAATTTTTGCTGTCGGAAATTCCGACAGAAAAAGTCAGATGGGGCCTACACACAATCGGAATTATCGACCAAAAGCTCACATCGAACTTTTCTTATTGGAAATTTCAATCGTGTGTAAGCGGCATAAGGGTTTATTTATGTTTGCAGTTTAGGGGGTGGTAAAACTCCATAGTTAAGACAAGTTTTTATTACCCCTGCCCCAACTGCACCCCCTTTATCTGCAGTGGCCACATGTCACAGCCACAGGAGGATTTATACGCCCTGTCATGGTTGGTGGGTGTAGCATCTGCCAAGCATTACTGATTCAAATGAATAAGGTCACTCTGCAAGTGTCCTGCAACCTTGTACAGGATAGCAAACAAGGGGTTATTGCCGGCAGTGTTGCTTTCTCCTCATCTGCTTTAACCCATTGATCCCCGCAGAAGCATGCAGTTGTGAGGCACTTGCCATATTGGCCCCATTTACTTGAATGTGTCACGATTGGCAGGTGGTAGCACCCACCAAAAGCAACGGGGGCTTAATTCCTGCTGTGGCATGTGTACATGTCAGCTATTGCCTCAGCAGCTAAAGGGGGTAGGGATTGGGGGCAATAAAACAGTGACCGAACCACAGGGTTTTACGTCCCTCCAACTTTACGTATAAATGAGCCCTAAGGGTGCCGCTGCTGAAAGAAACAAAGGGCTCATTTGTCAGTGCAACAGGCACTGCTGCTCCTCTGACAGGTGATTTCAGTGTGTTTGACAGGTGGTGAGGAAGCAATATTTTGGTTCTTCACAACCTTATTTAAACCCATGATTTCCGTGCAATGCACGCAACTGCAACCTGCTAGTATGGCAATTAGAGGTTTAAATCAGGTGTAAGGAGGCAAAACTGTGCCCAGTGATCTTTGACCTCTTCCATGTTGTTCAGGTAGCTCTTCACCTCATTAAGGTTTCCTACTCCTGGTGTACTGTACTGTAGATATGTAATATTCTCAGATGCATTCAAACTTAAAAAGAAATTCCTATTATGATAGTTTTATTAAATTGTTTAAACATTTTCTAAAATTGAAATTACAGTAGAAGAAGAAGCTAAATTTTAAGAGCTAAGGGGAAATCAATATTGTTTATATATTTTGTTTCAGTGCTTTGGTGTGCGTCCTCCATTTCTTTATTTTTAATAAAGTGCTATTGTTAACCGTACTACAATTTTTCCATTAAGGTGCTGCAAAAATCTATGTTAATTCATTTTTCATTTACTAGAATAGTTAATTTTGCATAGGTCAGCATCCGTGAAAATCCTGCCTGTTAAATTGCGCTATGTCTATGCACTTAGCTTGATAGGGTAAATCAAACTTCATCTATGCACAAAACTGCCAGTCATGTTTACATTTATTTTGTTTTGACCTTGTCTGACATTCTTTGTTCCTAGTTCTATATTTTTGTACTAGGCTTGGAAGATGGGTAAAAGAAGTGACCAGACTAAAGATGTTTTGACAAGGCAGAAGACAAAAAAAAAAAACCTTACACCTTCATAAAATCTCTTCCCACATGTCAGGTCAGTAATTCAAATAGTCGGAACAATTATGAAGGGTGATAAATATCCTCAAACAATGGCATAGAAGCAGTCAGTGGTTTTTCAATATAATTTCAAAGAACTGAAAACTAGTTCATAATGGTTCTGTGATGTGGGAATGTGCCATAAAAAAACATTATTTCTATCTTTCAAAATAATATATAAAATATACATGTATTTTTATTTTGATAGAGTATAGGAAATTTGAATCCCTATCAGGCTACTTTTTTCTGCCTCTATCCTCATAGAGAAATCCCCCTATATTTCCTGTCCTGGAGGTGAAATGGGAAATTAGAACACATTTATCCAAAGGAAACAGAATGTAACCTTGTTACCACAGCAATGGGGCATTTTCCTTCACCTCTTTCTTATTCTTGAATTTCCCATAATTTTTTTCCTAATATTACAATGACCACCAGGACTAATTGTGGGATGAATCTCTCAAGTAAGGACACAAACAGTAATACAACTTAACAAAAGGTTTAATCCTGTTTGACTCTATCCAAAAACCCTAAAACATGCACTTTAATTTACAGCAAAAATCATGGAGCAGTATATTGTACCAATGGGATAATCTTACCAAAATGCTTCACTGGAAACATGGGAAATAGCCCCTTCAAAAGGAGAATAAATGTGTTTTACATGGCAGGCTTATAACTGAATTTCCACCCACTGGATGTTAGGTTCCATTAATACTTTATTGAAAGGAAATAAGCACATAAAGCCCTAAGGGCAATTACAAATGTTACAGTGAACAAGGAGTAATACTAAAAATAGCAATAAGAAAGAAAAAATATAGTTATTGGAGGTTGAATAAGACAGGCAAGGTATAAGGCTATAAGACTCTAAAGACCCAAACACACAATATGAAAATCGGAAGTAAAATTTTGTCCGTTGATTGATCTGCCGATTTTTGGATCATTAGTATAGTGCTTTTGACAGGTGTTCTGGTTGTAGTCATTAGGTGGAGTTTGTGTCTATTATATAAACACAAAAGTGTCAGTGCTACTACCCATATATCACATGGAATGCAGAGCTCCCGGGTGCTCGATCCACAGTCGCTGGCTGAGTAGAAGTAAATGAAGAAAAGATGATCCGCACTCCGGTCGTTGCTCTTAAAAAATTACGTATTTATTGACAAGCCACAGTAGACAAACGCAAAAAGGAAAGGTTAATGCGTTTCAATCTATATGGCTGTTTGTGTCTATTGCTGGTGAGCTGTTCTGTAGGTCTTGTTAGTCAGCAGAAGACTGGAGGGTACGCTGTTGGGTAAAAAGTCTCAGAAGCTGTTAGTGTGTATTTTCCAATATGACGTGTACCATGCAGATCTGAGTGCAGTAAATTCAACTGATGTAGTGGGGGGAAATAGGAATGTATGTGTAACTAGGAGAAACTAGGAGCCACCACCATGCTTTTTGGGGCCTCTCTTGTGTGATACCACTTGCCACTCTGGTTCTTCAGCTAGCGGTGGTTTTGGTGGCACTGATGAAGATGTCAATTCAGGAAATAAGCCCCATTGGTGTAGGGGGGCTAGGCCTTCTTCTAGTGTTTATTGCCCCATTGTGGGTGATGGAGAGTTTTGCAGGGTATTTCCATTTATGCAGAATCTGATAGTTTCTGAGTGCTTTAGTTATTGTTTCCAGGTTGCAGCAGCTTTGGAGGGTATGTCTGGATTAACCAGGCAGTCGCTGGATTGACACATACAGGTCTGGTAGATGCTCAGCTCTCCTGAATGAGGTCATCAGTAATTTGTTCACATGGTAGAAATGTACCCTTAATAGTGATACCCCTGATTTTGAGGGTCTTTTAGGTCAGAAATTTTGTTTTTTAGCCAAGTAATTTTTTCATTGTGTGCATTGTGGGATTCTGCCAATGTATGGAAGGATGCAGAGTAATCCCCCATAGTGCCTTCCACATGATGTACGCTGTTCCCCAAAACTTGCACCTCCACCTGGCATTTTGTAATACTTGACACCAGATCAGCATGTAGCAATGCCCTGAGTGACAAAATCATTTCTTTCAGAATTGTGTCTGATACAGGCTGCCCTGTAGTGAGGAAGGCAGCCATAGGATCTATCACTCTTGAGGTGATTTCATCTTTAAAGGTCTGGGGCCAACACATCTTAATCTCTTGGACCACTGGCTCTCTGGGTGGAGAGTACTTGTGGGCTTTAGATTTTACTGGGCTCTGGGTGGTCGGGCTGGAGTTGTTAGAAGAAGAGCTGTGGTGCCCTCCTGTTTGTGTCCTGCTGCTTCTGCTGGCTTCGACCTGTTGCTTTATTTTTGGCCTGTTCGCTCTGCTGTAAGGAGCGGACACCACTGCTATTTTTTGTACCCCTCTTGGTATTGCAGGGAAGAATCCTGGCAGCTTGTTCATCCACTGAAGTTCCTTTCTAGGCCAGGTCACCATGTGGGTTCTCCCAAGGCTGATGGATGTGTCTGGGGGCTCTTAGGGCAGTGGTGAGCTTGGATGGATATGGATTGCCCTGATGGCTGAGCAAAGCTCATGGATCAGGTGACCCCGCAGATTCAGATGTATTTCTGAATAACAATAGTAACACATTTTGTTAAAATTAATTGTGTTTCCTTTAGTTTATTCATTTTCTAATGAATTCCACATTTTCAGAACTATTCAAATTCAAAAAATGTATAGAACGATCCCAATTCTGTGTGACTGGTTGGTTGTTAAGGAACCATAAGGCCGGCCGCTGCGTCCCTAGCAACTAATGACTCATCAGCTGTTTCCCCGTATAAGAGTTTTAGCAATAAATTACCCTGAATATGGACTGTAAAGTACCAAACAAATTTCACACTGAGCATGGCTTTACTGATCATGTCATACAGTACTAATCTGATTTTTTTTTCACTATATTATTGTTTCATATCAGAGTGGGGATGTATATATAGCATGTTTTTATTTAAGAAAGGCATTTGATACAGTTCAACATAATGATCTAATACAAAAGTTGTGCTAAAACTTGGTTCAGTGTATATGCAGTTGGCTACAGGATAAATACCAGAGTGTGGTTGTAAATGGGGTGCATTCAGAACAATGAATCAAACAAAAGCAAATAGAATTCTAGCATGCATCACTAGATGGGACACCAGCAGGCGGAAGGAGGTCTTGATTCCCCTACATAGATCTTAAGTAAGACCCAGTGGTGGCTGGTGACGATTCCTGATTGGAGGAGAATCAGGAAGACAATTGCGATTATTAATTTGCTATTGTCACACAGCTGGGTGGGTGGGCTCAGGGCACAGTGCTCTGCACCATGAGCCCACCCCTTTGTTAAGCCAATTAAAGCCTCAGGTTCTAATCACATGCTTAAAAAAACTGTTTAAATTCATGTATCTGGCACCCTGCATGTAGATAGAATGAGTCCAGAAAAAAACACATCAGGAGAGATGTCAGAAACCTAATAAATAAAGTCTAGAGGAAAAAAGGGAAAGGTGGAGACATGATTAAAACCATTAAATACACCAAGGGGGTAAATACCGTTCAAGAGGGCAGGTTTTTTAACCACTTAACCCCTGGACCATATTGCTGGTCAAAGACCAGGCCACTTTTTGCGATTCGGCACTGCGTTGCTTTAACTGACAATTGCGCAGTCCTGCGACCTGGCTCCCAAACAAAATTGGCATCCTTTTTTTCCCACAAATAGAGCTTTTTTTTTGGTGGTATTTGATCACCTCTTCGGTTTTTAGTTTTTGCACTATAAACTAAAATAGAGCGACAATTTTGAAAAAAAAAATATATTTTTTAATTTTTGCTATAATAAATATCCCCCAAAAATATATAAAACAAATGTTTTTTCCTCAGTTTAGGCCGATACGTATTCGTCTACATATTTTTTGTAAAAAAATCGCAATAAGCGTTTATTGATTGGTTTGCGCAAAAGTTATAGCGTTTACAAAATAGGGGATAGTTTTATGGCATTTTTCTTAATATATATGTTTTACTAGTAATGGCGGCGATCAGCGTTTTTTTTCGGTACTGCAACATTATGGTGGACACTTTTGACACTTTTGACACATTTTTGGGACCATTGGCATTTTAATAGCGATCAGTGCTATAAAAATGCATTGATTACTATAAAAATGCCACTGGCATTGAAGGGGTTAACCACTAGGAGGTGAGGAAGGGGTTAATCATGTTCCCTGGGTGTGTTCTAACTGAAGGGGGGGGTGGACTGACATGGGGAAATGGACTGACATGGGGAAATGACGAATCGCTGTTCATACATGGTATGAACATACGATCGGTCATTTCCCCCCCCTGACAGGACCGGGAGCTGTGTGTTTACACACACAGCTCCCGGTTCTCGCTCTGTAACGAGCGATCGCGTGTGACCGGCGGTGATCGCGACCGCCAGGCACGCGCGTCGGCGTCAGGGGCTTCTGATAGAGGTGACGTATAGCTACATGCTCTCGCCCAGCAGAGCCGACCTGCCGCCGTATAACAGTTATACGGCGGATGGTCAGCAAGCAGTTAATATGAAATGAAGATCAAGACTAAAGGGACATGACTTCAAACTGAAAGGAGGAAAGTTCAAAGCTAATCCTAGAAAGTATTATATTACTGAAAAGGTACCGTAGTTGACTTCTAGAATAGACTTCCAGCAGAGGGCAAACACTGAAAGTGATATATACTTGCAAAATAGCTTTCAGTGTTCTACGTTCACGTTTTCAGAATACACTGAAAAACGTTTAGAAAATGACCAGAGTATCTTTATTTAAAGGCAAAACTCTTAAAATATTTCCATTAAAGAAAACTGAAATATCAATTTCCTCTTTATATACAGGCTACTGAGAGTTCTACAAAGGTCTGTCCTGACTTCTAAGACTATAAAAAAAGGCTAGACATGCAGAAGATTACCATATCACTGTGTTTCAGTTAGTTTAGCCTTTACACAGTGAGGCATAATTTGCTAGTAGCCCACAGCAAGATACAGTTACAATAAGAAGTAGAAGATATACCTGCTTTTATCAAAACCTGTATTAACAATTTAAGGTTACCTGGAGCTGTCCATCCCTTACCCAAACTAAATACTTTAAGTAGAAATTTTATAACCATCCCTTTGGCTAAATAAGAATAATTCATAGGCAATTAGAGGTTTTCTGTAACCATAGTAATGCATGTACTTGTGGTATACATAGCAAAGTGCTACTTACTTTTTAGAGATAATGATAAAAGGTATAGACCTGACTGTCAGTCAAACCTATCACTTATATTTCTGTATAATAATGAATGAAAATGTCAATGTCAACGTATATCTTTTAAAACTAATTTTCTTAGATCCCATTTACCATATGTTTAGTATTTTTCTTGCACTTAAAAGAAGAGTGCTACTTTGCCTAAAAGATACTTTTTTTAGAGTTCATAAGTTATGTCTTTATAGCACCATTTGAATGATGATTTGGCCAGTGGGCACTATTATTTATTTTTCTTGCAGTGGATAGGATTTCATGCAGGCTCTGCAGTACAAGCACTACATGTAAATGTGCAGAGCTGTGTTTGAAATAATTTAATGGCTAACCATACTTATAAAACACATTAACTACATTTTTATAGTCAGAGACAACAATTATGCAAATATATTACCTTGCCTTTTTTACAGGCTTAGGCCAGTGAAAACATACATGTTTACATTCCCTTGTCATCATTGCAAAGACATATTTACATATCCTCTGACTCCTATCCTGAACAATCTTCTCCACTGGGTTCCAGCAGTCTTATCCCTACCACAACCTGCTGTCTCTATGGCTACATGTGGGGGAGAGTAATTGGTGGATCAGAGGGCACAGAGAAGATGGTGGGCAGTGCAGGGGGAGGGAGACAGACTGCCAGAGTGCAGCCAGGGGGGTGGTCAATGTCATCCAAAGTGGTGGTGTTGGGGGTTGGGAGTTAGAAATGGGGTTGTTAGATTTTTAATTGATGCATATGATCAGGGGCCTCTAAGCCCCTGATCACAGCTATTTATTAGTGAGAAATATCTATCAGTGAGCAAAGGGCATAGTGAGTCTTTTAAAAAACGACATGCTTTTTGCCCAAAAAAAAAATTAAATTCAAGAAAGAAAATGTATTTTTTTGTCAATTAATACGATATTTCAAACACGCAGCATAGATATACTTAGAATTACATCCCAAAACACATTCTGCTATTCCTCCCCCACAACAATACCACATGTGTGAGACTTTTCCACAGCCTATCCACATAAATGCGCCCAAAATCAGACTTTCTAGGGGCATCCATTTTACATCTAGTTTCCTGATTTACCTATCTCATTTTTTGGAGGCCCTGGATTACCAGGACAGTAGAAACACCCACAAAATGACTACCTTTTGGAAAGCAAACCCCATGGGATTTTTTAGGGGTCATGGGGAGTAATTTTTTTGCCACAAGTCTTTGGAAAACACAGAAAGAAAATTTGAGAAAGTTCTCAGTTTAATAAGATATTTCACACACACAGCAAAGGCATCCTTAGAATTACACCAAACTATATTCTGCTACTTCTTCTGAGTATGGCAATACAACATGTGTGAGACTTTTTCACTGTCAAAACTGATTATACATTGTGTTTTGTGTATCACATAAAACAATTGTATCAAAACTGAACTACTATGGTCACTTGGGAATATATAGCTAGATTCAGACACATTGGCCTAAACTTGCGGCGGCGTAGCTTAGCGTGTTTAGGCTATGCCGCCGTAAGTTAGCTAGGCAAGTACATGATTCACGATGTACTTGCCTGCTAAGTTACGGCAGGGTAGCCTAAAGCGGGCGGGCGTAAGGGCGCCTAATTCAAATGTGTGTAAGGGGGCGTGTTTTATGTTAATGGGGCTTGACCTTACATTTTTTACTTTTTTTTTAACTGCGCATGCGCCGGGTGCCTACATTTCCCAGTGTGCATTGCGGCTAAGTACGCCGCACGGGCCTATTGATTTAGACGTGGACGCAAACGACGTAAATCCAGATTCACGGACTACTTACGCAAACGACGTAAAAAAATCGAATTTCGGCGCGGGAACGGCGGCCATATTTAACATTACTATTCCATCTAGGGCTAAGCTCTAACTTTAGGCGGCCTATCTCTAACGTAAACGGCGTAAATGTACTGCGGCGGCCGGGTGTACGTTCGTGAATCGGCGTATCTACGGATTTGCATATTCTACGCCGACCGCAATGGAAGCGCCACCTAGCAGCCATCCGAAATATTGCAACCTAAGATAGGACGGCGCAAGCCGTCGTATCTTAGATATTTTTAAGTGTATCTCTGATTGAGAATACACTTAAACATAAGTCGGCGTAGATTCTGAGTTAGGTCGGCTTATCTACTGATAAGCCGGCCTAACTCTTTCTGAATCTACCTAATAGTTTTGTGTAGAGTCACCTGTAGCAGCCCCAGTTCCTTTTAGCCAAGAAAGCCTAGCCCACTGGTACATGGCTACCCCCCAGAAATGTCACGTTCACTAACTAAGAAGTACAGGAGGCTAAAGAAAGGAGGCACAATAGAGTCCTTGTAGTTCCAGGATTGCAGTTGTCCGCAGAGGATAGCTGGGACCAATGTCTCACAAAACATAATCATATGTGCAGTTGGGTGAGTTCAGGCCACAGGCAGAGACATGGTCAGCAAACAGGCAAAAGATCCTTTCAAAAACAGGCAGAAATGTGGTCAGTAAACATGTAAAGTCAGTAAAGGCAGTAAGTAGAGACAACACTGCACTGGTGTGGTGATGATCAGGAAGATCTTTGCTGGCTGCACTGGTCTGGTGACACTGAGGAATAATGTGGCAGCAATCAGGGACAAAGTTGCTGGCTTACACTGGTGTGGTGACATTGCAAGTGGTGTGGTGGTGATCAGGGATAATATAACGGGCGTTGTGATGATTATTGACACTGTAACTGGTGTGGAGGTGATTAAGAAGAATATGACTGGTGTGGTGATCTAGGACATTGTAACTGGTGTGGCAGTGATGATTAGGGGCAATATGACTCGTGCGGAGATGATTAGCAACAAATATGACTGGCAGTAATCAGGGAAATTGTAACTGGTGTGGTGGTGATCAGGGAAAAAATAACTGGTGTGTCAGTGATCAGGGACACTGTAGCTGGTATGGTGTTTATCAGGGACAATATGACTGGTGTGGCATTGATCAGGGTCACTGTGGGTGGTGATTAGGGACCCTGTGAGTGGGTGGCGGTGATTGGGGCCAATGGCTGGTGCGGTTATGATTAGGAACACTGAATGGCAGGACTGGTCTAGTAACATTGAACTGCTGTGGTGATGATCAGAGATAATGGCTGGTGGAACTGACATACAGTGATATCAGAGCAGCTGTACATTATAAAAGCCGAAGCAGTAGAGTGTCACAAAGTGTAAAAAAAAATACAAAATACAGGGCCCCTCAAGTCTCTCAGGAGAGGATGGTATCATACTGCCCCTGAACCTGTTTTACAAGGAGACATAGTCCAATGCCAAAGCAGAGGTACAAACAATGGCCCAGATTCAGGTAGATTTGCCCTTTAGTTGCACATGTGAAGAGCAGCTGATTTGCTCTGCGCTGGGGCAAATTGGAAAGATTGCCACCTGATTCAGGATTCCTTTTGTCTGCTAACTTGCTCCTTTGTAAGGCTAAAATCAGGGCCTAAGGCAGCGCAAGTGAAAGTGGGTGTGCCCTATGCAAATGATCTTTTTTCCACTCAGCAGTGGTTTGCACCTATTTTCAGGGCAAATTTTGCCCACCTGCTTGCACTGAGCAAATAAATAGGGGCAGACCTGCGCAGGTCCTGTGCAAAATTACATCCTGCTTGTTCCACCCCCCCTGAGCAAGGTAATTTTGCCCTTTTTTCTGAGATGGCACCTCCTGATAAGGAAAAAAAAAAGAAAAGCAAATTTTGTCTCCGCTGAGATGCATATACTGCTTGCGGCACTGACGCGCCATACTGCCGTTCTTTTTGGTTCAGAGCGGAAGAATACCACCGTAGCCCAAAGGAGGGCAATATATGAGGCTATTACATTGGACATAAATGCCCTGGGCATTGAGGAGAGGTCCTGGGAGGACATCTAAAAAAATTTTACTGACATGCAGCGTCGCGTCCGGGACAAAATTGTCCTCATTAAAAAGCACAGCAGGGGCACCGGAGGAGGACCAGCCTGTTCTGTGCGACTCAATCCGGAGGAGGAGGTCATCTCTCAGAGTCTAGCGCTGGAGCAGGTGGAGGGAGTCCCAGGCTATGACTCCACTGTTGGGGACTTGGGGACTGGTAAGTTTTTT
This sequence comes from Rana temporaria, assembly GCF_905171775.1. Lineage (NCBI taxonomy): Eukaryota > Metazoa > Chordata > Amphibia > Anura > Ranidae > Rana > Rana temporaria. The sequence goes on from NC_053493.1 coordinate 230,326,659, forward strand.
TTCTCATATTTGCTGTGTATCATGGGAGGGGGTAGAAGTGAACATATGAGGGGGTAGAAGGGAACATGTAACAAGTTTTTGTTTCTCATATCTGCTGTGTATCATGGGAGGGGGTAGAAGTGAACATATGAGGGGGTAGAAGGGAACATGTAACAAGTTTTTGTTTCTCATATCTGCTGTGTATCATGGGAGGGGGTAGAAGTGAACATATGAGGGGGTAGAAGGGAACATGTAACAAGATTTTGTTTCTCATATTTGCTGTGTATCATGGGAGGGGGTAGAAGGGAACATATGAGGGGGTAGAAGGGAAGATGTAAAAAGTTTTTATTTCTCATATTTGCTGTGTATCATGGGAGGGGGTAGAAGGGAACATGTGATAAGTGTGTTGCTCCAGCAAAATATTTTTTTTGTGTCATCCACAGATGTTGATGATGAGGCTGGGCCATCGTCGGCTGTAGGGCGACCCACGCCATCCCCAGAACATCATGGGGTCCAGTCAGGCCCCCTGCAGATCCTGGGCATGTTGGTGGAGGAGGATATCGCCCATAGTCCATCTAGGGAGGAGGAAGTGGTGGAGGAGTCCATTATCCTCAACCTGGATGAATCTGTGTACCTCCAGGAGGATCCCACCATCCCTGACCTCCCCACCACCCCCCCGACCATCACATCATCCCCCTCCAGGGCAAGCCCCTCCAGTGTCCCCCCCCTCCAGTGTCCCCCCCTCCAGTGTCCCCCCCTCCAGTGTGGCCCACTCTCCTTCTCCCTCAGTTCGTGCCCCAGCCTCTCCTCCAAGAAAGGCTCTATGTAAAACGAGGGGTGTACCCTCCAGCCTCCGTGAAGGTCTGCAGGAGGAGCAGGCCCGGCAGACCCGCCATATAGGGGACATGGTGGGAGACTTGAGGCGGGTGGCGGACAGCCTGGCATCCACCTACTCCTCTCTGCAGCAGGCCCTCACCCTGCATGCTGACCGGGGGATACGAGATACTGAGAGCTTGGAGGAAGTCAGTGCCAACTGTGGAGCCATGGTCACCTGCATGGTTGAGCAGCAGGGTGCCATCGCTTTGCTAACAGCGGAGGTGAGCAGGTTGGCAGGTGCAGTGGAGGCCAACACTGCTGCTGTGCGGGAGGAGGGGAGATTAACCCGGCAGCAGCAGAGGACCAATACCACCCGGCAGCTGCGGATGTTGGCCCAAACCAACAGCGTGCTCACCCGCCTGGCCAACGCCATGGAGGGCATGCAGGCACCACCTGCCAGGAGTGAGGAAGTAGGGGTTGATGCTCCTCCCCCCCTCCATCCCCACCCCATGCTCGATCCCCACCACAGGCTCCATCCTCAGCCCAGGCTCCCTCCCCACCACAGGCTTAACCACGCAGACTGAGGAGCCAGAGCCGGGGCACCCTTGGCACAAGGATGTCCAAAAAAAAAAAAATGATTTTCCTTTTATTTTTGTATTTTTTACCTATCCCTTGCTGCTCATATAATGAGCCTTTTCTATTTATTTTGATAATGCTTATATTTTTTTTTTTTTTGGGATATTTTTTTTTGCTCAGATTAGGAGCTTTTCTATATTTAGTTTATGCTCAAAGTTTTTTTTGTTTTTGTTTTTGTTTGTAGTCCCTACACACGGTGAGGAGTGCTGTAGTTTCTCTCCAGCTGACCTGTGGCCATCTGTTGCTAACTTGCCCCTGCTTTTATAAAGTGCAAATTTGCCCCGGCTAAACAGCTTGCGCGCTTTGGGAGCAAATTGCTCCTCACACGCGCAAGTTTATGAATCAGTGGCAGTTCCTCATTTGCATATTTGCTGAGGGAAAACCATGAGAGCGCAAGTTGCTCCCTGAGCAAAATTGCCCCTTAATTGCGCAGGGGCAGAGAAACTGCCTCCGTGCAAAAATGGCACATTTCAGGCTTAGCTTGCTTTCTGGGTCACCCGCAAATTTGCCTGGGAGCAAATCCGTACTTGCGCGGCGCAAATCACACTTGCTCCCGCGCAAGTCGTACCTGAATCTGGGCCAATGCATATACTACTGTGCTAGTTTAGCAATCTACATGAAGTATGCAACTAATCACACAGTTTCATGCTGAGTAGGTGTCCAGCAGTGCCTGAATCCAACCACATAGAGAAGCTTACCCATGGCAGAGCTTGCAGCGGAAGAAGTGTGCTGTCCGAGGAGGAGCTGACACTATTCTTGGAGTGAAAAAACTCAACACTTTACTCCCTCTAGTGGACGATACAGACAAGACATCCCACTCAAAGGGAAAGTCCTTAAGATACGTGCTTAGGACCTTTCCCAGCCTTACCTTATCCCCGCCGCAGGACTGCTGAAGACTAGACAGAACCAATCTTCACCCATCATGACGGGTATGTTGTGCCAACCTTCAGGGATATGGGTTCCTACTTAAAGGAGGCCTCTTCCCTGGGCCTTGTAAAAGACTCTGCCAGGACTTTTTTTGACCCTAGAGTCCAGTCCTCCAAAGAGAGACATTACAGGCAACACCTTGGCTCCCATGAGCCCAGGATATCATCCAGTTTTGGTGTAATTATTAGGCGTCTTGGATGGATCCGAAAGCCATTATGTAATGATTAAACCTCTGTGTCCTGTGATTTACAATAAAGAAATATATACAGTATATATATATATATGTATATATATATCACAATAGTTATGAATGCCTGTATAAATGGCAGTCATATTTACTTTTAAACATGTGTTTGCTGTGATTGGTCACAGCAATCACACGGTTTTGGGGCAGAGTACCGCCACTTAGTACTTAGATCAGTGATCCATACATGAAAAGAACATGATCAAGCCGATGCATGCCCCTGGGGCCATGAGACGCAGATCTGGGATAAAATACGGGTATGTCCCTCCGGATCGATGCTTGACCAGCCCAGCCATTTATATGTACTGGAAGCAATTAAATTATACAACTGGATGGGCAATTCTAACGGCAAGCTAAAAATCTCCCTAATATGAGTTTAATCTATGTATTCATCTGTGCCCAAACTTAAATTGGCATATGGCTGTAATTCAGAATTTGGGCTGGTCACAAAGGTCGCAAAGGTTTGAAATATTGCTGACATGAAAGGGTGAAGCATTTTAATAAAAACAGGTTGTATGTTTTTGTTAGTAAAAAAAATGTGCTTCTCATATTCTTAGACAAACTGAAAGCATTTGAAGATGGTTATATTTGTAGATACTATTTTGGAAGTTATATGAATTACATATCAGCAGACAGAACCCCAAACCTACACAATGATTCTTGCCCAGTTCACATTCTGGCCCTAGTGTAACATATACCAATTCTCTTAAAACACAGCCTCAATTACACAAGCAGAAAGGAATATCAAAAGACAATTTCTGTATCTTCCAGACATCCTCCAACTTATTATTTTATTAAACAAGTTTGCAGTAGAAATATGCAGACTTTTCTTCATGTTTTTTGAATATGAATGTAAGGTGGAAAAAACTTTTTCAGAAAATCAGAAAAGAGAATGTAATAGAGGAAAGAAGAAAGGATTATCTGTGCTGAGCTCCAACCCCTGCAAACAGAAATATAAAGTGCTGGTTTGTTTTCAAAACTTAATAAGGATTTCAGCACAAAGAGATTAAAGACCTGAGCCCACAAAGACTAGCTGTATAGACTTCAATGTTCACTTTTTGAAACAATGCTTTTTTAGAAATTATGAGTTTCCTGATTTGTGTTTGAACATTAAGCAATTAGCCTAGTGCTGGCAGAAGAAGATCCACAGCTCGCCAAACAAATGTTTAATTTTATAGCTATGCTCAGTGTTTAACTTAACAAAAGTCATAAAAAAACGACGAAATAGGAATATACAGACAAGAAAGATTTTATTAACGCTACGTATACAATATTCCAGCAGTTTATATTATGTGTAATTTTGAAAAGCTTTTTTTCTTATACTTGTTTAATTTCTGAAGACTTATTAAAAATAAAAATTTGTGCTTGAGTCCCAAAAGGGTTCAAAAAGAAAAAGCTGCCAATGCTATACGCCGGATATGCTATAAATAGAGACATAAACAATGCAGCGCTGGATACATGACCAAATCAAAATTGCAATGTGCACAAAAAACATCAAGTGCAATAACAGAATTACAAATCCAATCACAGGGAATCCATAACACATTAAATATTAGCAATGTGATTAATATACATACCCACAATAAGTGAAAAGTGCAATGGTGCCAACAATAAGACAATGACATAAACAATCTACCGACTTAGTGTCAGCAATTCAATTACAACACAAACCCTATTCAATGAATCATATCAATAAAGTGTAAAAAGAGCCCATAAGTAATCTGTAAAGTGCATGTGAGGTGTATCAACTTCAAACATTTGTGCCAAACTCTTGTATACCACAACGCTGTGATCACAAAGCTGATTACTAGAAAAAACATGATCCCCTTTACCAGAGTGTTCATGAAAGCATGAAAGTGTTCAAGTATTCCATCCAGTCGTATAAAATATCTCCAGGAAAAATCCAGCCAATAAGGACCAAATGCTTCACAGAGCGCCGTTCTCCCATAAGCCCAGAGTGGATAATACAGACAAAGCTAGCTGTGATATGGGTTTGCTCCAAACACTTCTCTCTCAGGCAAAACAAAGTTAGTGACAAACATGCAAAGAATAGAAAAGGAGAAATGTATATTTTGATTGTGAAAAAAAAATGTATAATAGTATAAAACCTTTTTTAAATGCTATATTAAAATAAGTACATTACTCACATAAGATTTTCAAGAATGACAGCTCTGCATCAACAGGCGGCTAGCCTCCATCTTTGTTAGTGGATGTCCTGTATGTCTTGCTGAGGCAGTGCTGTTATTCTTGGAAATCTTTTGAAAGTGTCTACTTATTTTAATAAAGCATTTTAAAAAGGTTCATACTATTGGGAGAGCTTCCTTTTTTTGGATCCCCTTCCTGAACCATATCAAGCAGTATGTCTTTCAACATTGTGAGGTACCTTTAAAAAGGGAGCAGTCAAGCCTCCCCCCATGCAAGGACCCTGGTGCAATACTGATGGACAATGGCCTCTTCCTCAGATCCAGCCCCTCAAAATGTATGTGAGGGCTTGATAGTGGGACCTATAGTAACATGGAAGCCTCTTTAACCCCTTCCGCCCCAGACCATTTTGGTGGTCAAAGACCAGGCAACTTTTTGCTAATTGGTATTGCGTCAATTGCGCAGCCGTGCGACGTGGCTCCCAAACAAAATTAATGTCCTTTTTTTTCCAGAAATATAGCATTCTTTTGGTGGTTTTTAATCACCTCTGCGATTTTCATTTTTTGCGCTATAAACAAAAAAATAGCGACAATTTTGAATAAAAAATTCAATGGCCCAGATTCAGGTACGACTTGCGCGGGAGCAAGTGCGATTTGCGCCGCGCAAGTACGGATTTGCGCCCAGGCAAATTTGCGGGGGACCCAGAAAGCAAGCTTAGCCTGAAATGTGGCATTTTTGCACGGAGGCAGTTTCTCTGCCCCGGCGCAATTAAGGAGCAATTTTGCTCAGGGAGCAACTTGCGCTCTCATGGTTTTACCCTCAAGAAAAAATATGCAAATGAGGAACTGCCACTGATTCATAAACTTGCGCGTGTGAGGCGCATTTTGCGCCCAAAGCGCGCAAGCTGTTTGGCTGGGGCAAATTTGCACTTTATAAAAGCAGGGGCAAGTTAGCAACAGATGGCCACAGGTCAGCTGGAGAGCAACTACAGCAGCACCAAGACGGACGAGCTGAACAAGCAGAGCACCCACACTTTCTGGATCTCACATCTGTGTGCCAACATGCCAGGGGCAGCTATGGTTCTAGCAATACTAGAGAGTAAACCGACTCGTAGGAGGGCACGGGAGAGGGTATACCGAGTGCGCAGGAACATCTTTGACATGAGTGATATTGAGGTGTATCGCATGATTCAGCCCTGAAGTCATCCTGGACTTAGCCACAATCCTGCATGATGACATCACCAGCCAAACACATCGTGGACATGCAGTGCAGCCACTGGTCAAGGTAGTGGCAACCCTGCATTTCCTGGCCAGTGGATCATTTCAACGCACAGGTGGAATTGTGGCTGGGATGTCCCAATCAAGCATGAGCAGGTGTGTGCACCAAGTTATCCCTGCAATTCTGAGATGCATGTCCCACCAGTTCATCAAACCCACCCAGGATGACCTGCGGCAGAAGGCAATCTCAGATTTCTATCAAATTGCAAGATTCCCATGCACCGTGGGTGCCATTGATTGTACCCATGTGGCACTACGGCCCCCTCGTGAACTCGAGCATATCTACTGTAATAGGAAGCATTGGCATTCCATAAATGTCCAGGTGATCGTGGATGCCCATGGCCTCATATGGCATGTCCGTGCCAAACACCCCGGGTCCTGTCATGACAGTTTCATCTACCGTCAGAGCAGCATCCCCACCGAGTTTGAACAGAACGTGTATGGGGACAACTGGCTGATTGGTGAGTGACATGGGTGTCAGGTATGACTGTCCCCCCCATGATGCAGACATCACGAGGGGCACATGCATGACTAACATCCTCCTGTCTTTTCCCTTCCAGGTGACGCGGCATATGCACTGGGACCCCATATGATGACCCCATTCCGGAACCCCCAAACCCCAGGAGAGGAAAGATTTAATGAAGCTCACGCCCGTACCCGTGCAGTGGTGGAACGCACATTTGGCATCCTTAAGTCCCGTTTCAGATGCCTGGATAAATCCGGGGGGACCCTGTTGTATTCCCCAAACTTTGTGTGCCAGATCATCGGGGCATGTTGCATTCTGCACAACTTTGCAGAGAGAAGGGGCCTGCAGATTGAGCTACGTGATGACCTGACCCCCCAACCACACAACCCCCCCCAAGCAACTCTACCTGATCTACTGAGGGAAGAGCAATCAGGAGTGGTCTCGTGGAACGCCTCTTTGCACGTTAAACACACACATTAATCATGTCAAAAGTAGAATGCACGCGTGCACACCACTGTGGTCCCTAACACACACACCCCACATGCACCCAAAATTGGATTAGACCCAAGGATACCCCATGGTATCAGGGAGCAGCAACGCCGCGTCAAGGCTCCAATTATGTTGCTGTCCATTCATATACCTTTCACATGGCAGAGGGTGACACCCCTTTTCCAGCAGGAGTGACACCCCCCCATTCACACACCAGTCACACTGTAGTATACACTCGGGAAAGTAGAGCAATGGCGGGACTGTAACGGTGCCAACAGAAATGAAAAAGTATAACAATGGCATAGATTTTAATAATTTATTAAAAAATAACAGTAGTGCATCAAGCAATACAGCACACTATAGACCCAAAAGGGCCCAGCGGGTACAAAAATAACCTGATTAATAACACAGTATCATAAAATTCCCGTAACAGAGAGCAGGTACCTTACAGTCCCGCCATTGCTCTACTTTCCCTATATATTTTTGGGATGAGGTGCGTTGTCTGAGTGAAACTTTATAGTCTAGACTAGCCAGATCCTGTCCATTTTTCCAATGTAGTATACACTCCTCACCGTGTGTAGGGACTACAAAATAAAAAAAAGCTCATAATCTGAGCCACAAAAAAAAAAAAAAAAAATAGTCATAAATTATTTTTTTCTTTTGGACATCCTTGGCCCAAGGGTGCCCCGGCTCTGGCTACTCAGACGCCGTGGTGGAGCATGGGGTGGGGATGGAGGGGGGAGCATCAACCCCTACTTCATCTCTCCTGGCAGGTGGTGCCTGCAAGCCCTCCATGGCGTTGGCCAGGCGGTTGAGGACGGTGTTGGTCTGTCCCAACATCCTCATCTGCCATGTGGTGGTGATCCTCAACTGCCGTCGGGTAAGTCTCCCCTCCTCCCGCACAGCAGCAGTGTTGGCCTCCACCGCACCTGCCAACCTGCTCACCTCCGAAGTTAATAATGCAGTGGCATCCTGCTGTTCAACCAGACAGGTCACAATGGCTGCACAGTTGCCACTAACATCCTCCAGGGTCTCATTCTGTCGGTCCCCCCGGTCAGCATGGTGGGTGAGGGCCTGCTGGACAGAGGAGGAGGAGGATGCCAGGCTGTCCGCCACCCGCCTCAGGTCTCCCACCATCTCCCCTATATGGTGGGTCTGCCGGGCCTGCTCCTCCTGCAGACCCTCACGGAGGCTGGAGGGTACACCCCTAGTTTTAGAAAGAGCCTTCCTTGGAGGAGAGGCTGGGGCACGAACTGAGGGAGCAGAAGGGGAGGGGGTCACACAGGAGGGGGGGCACTGGAGGGAGGGACACTGGAGGGGCTTGCCCTGGAGGGGGATGATGTTATGGTCGGGGGGTGGTGGGTCGGTCAGGGATGGTGGGATCCTCCTGGAGGGACACTGCTTCCTCCAGATTGAGGATAATGGCCTCCTCCACCACTTCCTCCTCCCTAGATGGACTCCTCCACCAACATGCCCAGGATCTGCAGAGGGCCTGACTGCACCCCATGATGTTCTGGGGATGGCGTGGGTCGCCCTACAGCCGACGACGGCCCAGCCTCATCATCAACATCTGTGGATGACACAAAACAAAAATGTTGCTGGAGCAACACACTTATCATATGTTCCCTTCTACCCCCTCCCATGATACACAGCAGATATGAGAAACAAAAACTTGTTACATGTTCCCTTCTACCCCCTCATATGTTCACTTCTACCCCCTCCCATGATACACAGCAGATATGAGAAACAAAAAACTTACCAGTCCCCAACAGTGGAGTCATAGCCTGGCAGTCCCTCCACCTGCTCCGGCGCTAGACTCTGAGAAATGACCTCCTCCTCCGGATTGAGTCGCACAGAGCAGGCTGGTCCTCCTCCGGTCCCCCTGCTGTGCTTTTTAATGAGGACAATTTTGTCCCGGACGCGACGCCGCATGTCCGTGAACTTTTTCTGGATGTCCATCCAAGTCCGGTCCTCAAAGCCCAGGGCATTGATGTCTAAGGTTATCGCCTCAAATATTGCCCTCCTTTGGGCTACGGTAGTATTTTGGCATTCAGCGCCATACAGAACAGCAGTATGGCGCGTCAGTGCCTCCAGCATGATCTCCATCTCCGCTGCCACAAAATTAGCCTTCCTCTTTTTTTTTGGGCCGGGAGGTGCCATCTCGCAGCAAAGGGCAAAATTACCTTGCTCAGGGGGGGTGGAACAAGCAGGATGTAATTTTGCACAGGACCTGCGCAGGTCTGCCCCTATTTATTTGCTTAGTGCAAGCAGGTGGGCAAAATTTGCCCTGAAAATAGGCGCAAACCACTGCTGAGTGGAAAAAAGATCATTTGCATAGGGCACACCCACTTTCACTTGCGCTGCCTTACGCCCTGATTTTTGCCTTACAAAGGAGCAAATTAGCAGACAAAAGGAATCCTGAATCAGGTGGCAATCTTTCCAATTTGCCCCAGCACAGAGCAAATCAGCTTCTCTTCACAGGTGTAACTAAAGGGCAAATCTACCTGAATCTGGGCCAATATTTTTAACTTTTTGCCATAATAAATATCCCCCAAAAATATATAATTTTTTCCACAGTTTAGGCCGATACGTATTCTTCTACATATTTTTGGTAAAAAAAAAATTGCAATAAGTGTTTGTAATGGAATGACCCGTGACACCCAAAGACTTTTGAAGGATGGGGGTACTCCTGTGCCAGCGTCACTAATGACTCTTGGGTCTAGGGTCACCCTGTGCCCCTTTTGGGCATAGGGTGACTGATAAATGATAATTCATGTTTTGCAGGATCTTGGAATATTACAGTTTGATTTTATGCAGACCCCCAACCGGTCAATAAGAGTGTCTACTTCAATGCTTAACCTAGGCTGTTGAGATGCTAACTAAGTCTGCTATTATGGGTTGTTAAAGTATCTTGCTGTGATTACATTCATTGTCCATTGTGCTAATTATGTCTGCTCCTAAGACCTTTCATTGTGTGAAGATGCTATTGATGATAGATATGTGTTGTGAGTTAGCAGTCTAAAGGTCAGACATCTGACTTAAGGAATGTGTATTATGAAGTAGGTGAGAACAGCTTGGCGGAGCCATGCTGTCTGGATAATGTTTAGTAATTAGCCCATCTGAAGGTGTATTGAAGCCCCATTGTGTGATGCTGGGGGTGGAAAGTTTGAGTTGTCACTGTAACATGCCTGTAACTGCATACAAAGCTGAGAGTGTACCATTAAAGTTCATTCATGCATTTTGAAACCAGTAACAGAGCTCTGTGGAAGTCTCGTTATTCTGGGAAATGGGATGGATCGTGTCTGATGCCTGCTAGATTGTGGAGTGTCAGATAAGCTGTCGTGGGGCGATGGAATGGGAATATCGTAAACGGTGGTGACCGTTACAGTATTTATTGATTGGTTTGCGCAAAAGTTATAGCTTCTACAAAATAGGGGACTGTTTTATGGCATTTGTATAAATATTTTTATTTTACTAGTTATGGCAGCGATCAACGATTTTTATCATGACTGGGACATTATGGCAGACACATCGGACACTTTTGACACCATTTTTGGACCATTGTCATTTTTACAGCGAACAGTGCTATAAAAAATGCACTGATTACTGTAAAAATTACACTGGCAGTGAAGTGGTTAACCACTAGGTGACGCTGCATGGGTTAAGTGTTCCCTAGGGAGTGATTCTTACTGTTAGGGGGCGTGGCTACATGTGACACATCACTGATGACCGTCCACAATCACGGGGAGCTGTCATCAGTGTCACTAGGCAGAATAGGGGAATGCTTTGTTTTCCCCTATTCTGCCCTTGCCGACCGCAATCGCGTGCCTCCCGGGACCATCGAGTTCCTGGGACCCACAGCCGCACTTGTAAGGCACACGGCGCACGGGCGCCTGCGCCCGCTGGGTGGCAGATTCAAAGGGACATACCTGTACGCCAATCTGCCTGCCCATGCCACGTTGTCGATGTAAATAGTCACACGGCAGTCGGCAAGTGGTTAATGATAAAGAGGGTGGCCCAAATTCATTGAGTACAGGGGTACATTTGTACCCTTTACCCATGCCCACAACGTGTTAAAAGTAAATAAAGGCATTTTCAGAATAAAATGTCCTTTTTTGCCAAAAATCAATAAGGTCTCCTCATATAAATATAATGTCAATCACATCATCCAGCAATATAAATTCCTCATCAATCCAAATGACTAGCCTCCCAGTCTTTACATTCCTATGCAGGGATATGTTGTATGATACAGAAATACTCCTCACTGTGTAAAATGAATATAATTCCAGTGTTTACTGTATTTTTGGTAATAATTTCAAAGAAATCCACTGGGGCAATTGAGCATTGCCCCAGCATGATTTTCTACAGCGATTCAATTTCTGCAGAGTATGCATTATGTTTTTCACAGTATGTTAAATGAATAACAAATATAATCTTTGTATGCTACTTACCTCCTACCAGGCTTTCCTTTATAGACATAATGACAGACAGCATATAGATAACAATATCAGCAATATTCCATTTAATACCTGCTTGTAATCAATATTATTTGAAAAATTAACTATCCATAGTAATAGTCTACACCACTGAAGGCAAAATCTACCATCCCAATATCCATCATTCCTAACCTTATAAGGAAAAATAAATACGTTAATAATAAATAGACTAGAGGCATTGGTTAAACTACAATGTACACCTCAATGTTCCTTAACCACTTGCTTACTGGGCACATATACCCCCCTTCTGCCCAGGTGAAATTTCAGCTTTCGGCACTGCGTCGCTTTAACTAACAATTGCGCGGTCGTGCGACGTGGCTCCCAAACAAAATTGACGTCCTTTTTTCCCCACAAGTAGAGCTTTCTTTTGGTGGTATTTGATCACCTGTGCGGTTTTTATTTTTTGCGCTATAAACAAAAAAGTGCGACAATTTTGAAAAAAATACAATATTTTTTACTTCTTGCTATAATAAATATCCCAATTAAAAAAAAAAAAAAAATTTTTTTCTCAGTTTAGGCTGATGCGTATTCTTCTACATATTTTTGGTAAAAAAAAAAATCACAATAAGCGACTGGTTTGCGCAAAAGTTATAGCGCTTACAAAATAGGGGACAGAATTATTATTTTTTATTATTTTTTTTGGGACTGCGACGTTATGGCGGACACATCGGACACATTTTTGGCGCCATTCACATTTATACTGCGATCAGTGCTATAAATATGCACTAATTACAGTATAAATGTGACTGGCATTGAAGGGGTTAACACTAGGGGGTGAGGAAGGGGTTGAATATGTTTCCTATAAAGTGTTCTAACTGTAGGTGGAGGGGGGGGTGACTGGGGGGGTGACTGGGGGGGTGACCGATCTGTGTCTCTATGTACAAGAGACACAGATCGGTCTCTTGTAATGAGACACAATGAGAGATCTCATATGTTTACATATGAGATCATCTCTCATTGGCCGCACAGATCGCATCGCAAACGGCCACTCTGATTGGCCGTTCGCGGCGATCTGTAATTGGCTGTGTCCAAGGGACACGGCCAACACAGATTTTCCCAGCTGCGCGCTCTGGAGCGCGCGCGGGGACCACCCAAAGGGGCGGACGTCAATTGACGTCCACTTGGATTTTGGGATCCGCTTTGTAGCCGTCAATTGACTATAGCGCGTGTTCCAAGTAGTTAATGATAATCAGAATATGTTGTGTGTGATTTAGATAGTGCTGTTATAGAGATATCCATGAATTGGTTTACTAGGATTATGTCTGAAGATGTCAAACATAAACCTGGTATTGTTTTTTACAGCAAACGACTGGCTTTCTCAAGGTAACATTCTGAGCAGCTCACGAGCCGCTGGAACACTTTCAGAAGCGGCGGTCTTACCGTTTCAGCTGGTTTGCCTGAGGAATGATCTGGCTAGTCCCAGAGGTGATTGAAGAGCACTTTAACCACTTCAATACGAAGCACTTACACCAACTTCTTGCCCATGCCAATTTTCAGCTTTCAGCGCTGTCACACTTTGAATGACAATCGCGCGGTCATGCTACTCTGCACCCAAACAATTTTTTTATCATTTTGTTCCCACAAATAGATGTTTCTTTTGGTGGTATTTGATCACTGCTGGGGTTTTCATTTTTTGCGCAACAATTAAAAAAGACCGAAAATGTTGAAAAAAAATAATTTTCTTTGTTTCTGTTATAACATTTTGTAACTAAGTAAGTTTTCTTCTTCACTGACGGGCACTGAAGAGGCTGCACTGACAGGCACCGATAAGACAGTAATAATGGTCACTGATGAGGTGGCACCAATGAGGTGGCACTGATGAGGTGGCACTGATGGGCACCGATGATGGACATGGATAGGTGGCACTGATGTGCAATGATAGGCGGCATTGATGGACACCAATAGGTGGCACTGGTATGCAGCACTGATGGGCATGATAGGCAGCACTAACGAGCACTCATAGGCGGCACTGATGGGTACTGAAAGGCTTCACTGATGGTTACTTATGGGTGGCACTGATAGGAGGTACGGATAGGAACTGATGGTCACTGATAGGTGGGCACTGATGGGCACAAATGGGCACTGATAGGTGGCACTGATGGGTACTGATAAGTGGCACTGATGAACACTGATAGATGGCACTGATGGGCATCACTGATAGGGAGACATCTGGCAGGCATTGGTAATGGGCACTGTTTGGCATATTTTGGGCACTGACTGTCATCCCTGGTGGCCATGGGTGGCATATCTGGTCATCCATCCATGGTGCCCATCCCTGGTGGTCCTGGTGGCATCACTGGAGGTCCAGTGTGGGCATCCACGGGGGCTGCGCTGATAATCCTCTTCTCGTGTCTGTCAGACGCAAGAGATGAAATGCCGATAGACAGCTTTACCTGTTTGCACTGTAATCAGCCATGATTGGAAACAGCTGATCACATGGTAAAGTGCCCCTGTCAGAGTCTCTTTACCCGGATCGGTGCAGCGATGTGTCAGACTGACACGCCGCACCACCGATCGCCGTGCTGCACACCCCCACTGGGGTGCGCTGGCAGTTTTCCTGAAAGACATCATATGATGTCCAGCCAGGATAACTGAAGCTGTCATTTTGCTATAGGCCGGGCGTGAAATGGTTAATCCCCTCTTTAGCCTTGGAGGACTGGAGTGACGTCATGATGTCACTTCCGGTCCAGGCTGAAAGCAAATAATTATTTATTTTTTTAAGCAAAAGATCAAATTTTTTTTGCCTTTAAAGGTAAAGGAGAAAATGTATTTCATTATTTTTTTTACCCCAGATCTCTCCATAAAGAGGACCTGTTATCCTTATTTCTATTTCAAGGGATGATTACATTCCTTGTAATAGAAAAAAAAAAAAAGAATAAAAAAATTAAAGGGACAGTGCTTTTTAAAGCGCATTCCATTCTTCTGTGCTTGCACGCAGAAGCAAAAGGATATGTAAGTCGTGTGTGCATATGTAAATGGTATTTGCACCACACATGTGAGGTATCACCGTGAACATTAGAGCAATAATTATAGCACTAGACCGCCTCTGTAACTCTAAACAGGTAACCTGTAAAGGTTTAAAGCATCGCCTATGGAGATTTTTAACCACTTCAATACTGCACATAGACATATGGGGCCAGATTCATGAACAATGGTGCAGATTTGCACCAGCGTGGTGCATCATTTTTAGACTACACCGGTCCAGCGCGGAGCGGCAGTTAGGTGATTCAAGAAACTTTTTTTGTCTACGATGCCCCAGCGGGGCGGATTTTAGACGGCGTAAGGCGGGGTAAGGCCAACTGGGAGTCACGCTATGCTAATGAAGTGCCGACCGTGGCGCAGGGGTCACGCCTGGGCGCATCTTAGACCGCACATGCTCAGTGACATCCAGGGGTAAATGCCCCAATCTGCACATGCTCAGAACTGCGCCCCGGCGTGATCCCTGAGCTACGCCGACCCACTACCAAAGCCCAGTCCATGAATCAGCCCAGACTTCCGCCCTGCAGGTGCAAATGTACTGAAGCTTTTTTTTTCTAAGCTAGGTCGTTTGCATTGTGGTGGGGCAGTTATGGCTGATGAGGAATCCTCAGGTGGGCGGATGACCAATTTCAGCCCAGAGGAGAGGGCTGTAATTATTGAGGGCCTCTCCCAACATGGGGACCGCCTCTATGTGTTGTCCAGCAAGTGTTGTTGCTCAGTTCGTTTGGCTGCTGCTTTAGCTGCTCTCCAGCTGACCTCTGCAAGTTTGGTGCAAAGTTACCCCTGCTTTTATGAGGTGTAACTTTGCACCGGAAATTTCAGCTCCGCTCACCGGGAGTAGCCTGCGCCGGTCAAGCTTAAGTTGATGAGTCGGCCCAAAAACCTCATTTGCATATTTAAAACACAAAAACCATGGCCGCGCCAGATCCGACCAGCGTAAATCTGCGCCAACGTCGCGCCGGCGTGGAAAGGTTACACCGAGGCGATGAAGTCTATTTGGAGGCGTAATCTGGTTCTCTGGGTAAGGCGCAGCGATCCGCCGGCGCAAATCTGCACTTACGCCGTGCATATACCAAAAAAACGGTGTAAGTGCTTCAAGAATCTGGCCCATGATGCCCACAGAGGGGATTTCCCATCCCGGGTGGATGTCATATGACGTCCTGGGCTTTGTGCGGTGATATCTGAATGATGCCTGCAGCTAGAGGCATCATTCAGATATCATGGTGTTCCGGCAGCGATTCTGCGCACCATAAGAACATTCATAGTGGCGGTTCCACCGCTTGATTGTTCTTATAGGCAGCGGGAGGGGACATCCCCCCTCCCGCCGCCATCCCGTGCTTCTCCAGGCTCTCCCGTGCCATAGGAGACCCTGAGAAACAATCTGCTGGCACCGGATGGTAGGCATAGAGATGACTGGTGACCAGATGGTCACCAGTCATCTCTATGATCGTCAGAGGCCCGGGTGCGATGTTATGATGTCATGCCCGGGTACCGGAATGTAAACAAAGCCGCAATCGCGGCTGAAAGCATGAGATCCGTGAATTTGTTTTCACGGTCTCATGCTTTCCAGCCTGGAGGAGAGATGTGGGGTCTTATTGACCCCGCATCTCTCCATAAAGAGTACCTGTCACAAACCATTCCTATTACAAGGGATGTTTACATTCCTTGTAATAGGAATACAAGTGATAAAAAAAATGTAAAAAAAATGTAAAAATAAAATAAGTTAAGTAAAATAAAATAAAATAATAATAAAAAAAAATTAAAAACTCCCCTATCCCCAGAAGCTCGTGCTCAGAAGCGAACACACACGCAAGTCCCGCCCACATATGTAAACGCCGTTCAAACCATACATGCGAGGTATCGCCTCATGCGTTAGAGCGCCAGCAACAATTCTAGCACTAGACCTTCTCTGTAACTCTAAACTGGTAACCTGTAAAAAAATAAATAAGCGACGCCTATGGAGATTTTTAAGTGAAAACTGGAGAAAAAGACTGGACAGCCGCACCTCCACAAAATTCTTAAAATGTTGCTTTTAATAGTAAAAAATGGAAACAGCACTTCAAGTCACAGCAGACAGTGGGGTGGATAGCTGACACGTTTCACACTGGGGTGTCAGCGCTTAGTCATAGAGATTTTTAAGTACTGAAGTTTGGCGCCATTCCATGAGTTTGCGCAATTTTAAAGCGTGACATGTTAGGTATCTATTTACTCTCCGTAACTCCATCTTTCACATTATACAAAAAAATTGGGCTAACTTTACTGTTTGGTTATTTTTTAATTCATGAAACCGTTTTTTCCCCCCAAAAAAGGCGTTTGGAAAATTATTGCGCAAATACCGTGCAAGATAAAAAGTTGCAATGACTGCCAATTTTTTTCCCTAGGGTGTCTGCTAAAAATACATATATATAGCCGGATTCAGGTAGAGCGGCGTACATTTGAGCGGGTGTAGCGCAGCTCATTTGCGCTACGCCAACGTAAAATAGAGAGGCAAGGCCAGTATTCACAAAGCACTTGCTCCCTAAGTTACGTTGGCATAGCGTAAATGGGCTGGTGTAAGCCCGCCTAATTCAAATTAGGAAGGTAGTGGGTGTGTTGTATTAAAATTAGCCGTGACCCCATGTAAATGACTTCCCGAACGAACGGCGCATGCGCGCGCATGCTCAGAATCACGTTGCATATACTCCCTAAAATACGTCGGCTCGATGCTTTTGACGTGAATGTAACCTACGCTCAGCCCCATTCACGTAAGACTTACGCAAATGACGTAAAATCCGATGGCTGTTCCGACGTCCATACCTTAGCATGGGTTGCGCCACCTATAGAGGTGTTTTATCTTTACGCCGGACGTACGCCTTACGTAAACGACGTAGCTTACTGTGACGGGCGCAAGTACGTTCATGAATCGACGTATCTAGGTCATTTACATATTCGACACGTAAACCAATGGAAGCGCCCCTAGCAGCCAGCGTAAATATGCACCCAAAATGCGGCGGCGTAGGAGACTTACGTCGGTCGTATTAAGCCAGAATTCAGGCATATCTAGTATGGAGAATAAGGCGCATAGATACGACGGCGCATCTGTACACTTACGCTGCGTATCTGTAGATACGCCAGTGTAAGTCTTTCTGAATCTGGCTGATAGTGTTTGGGGGTTCTGAGTAATTTTCTAGCAAAAAAAATATGATTTTTGCATGTAAGAGAGAAGTGCCAAAATAGGCCCGGTATGGAAGTGGTTAAGAGAAGTATCAAAATTCTCTACATTTTTGCTAAAAAACTACAGTAGTTTAATTTAAAAAAAAAATTAAAAAGGGCACATATAAAGACTTAAGGCAAAAATTATATTTTTCTGGAAACCCTTTCTGCTTTGTTGAGAGGCTAATGTGTGCTAATAAAAAAAGGAAAAAAAACCTGAAAAATGTTTAATAATTTAAAGTATTTAATTAAATCCAAGGCTTGCTTCCACACCACTATTTCATTAAACTACTCAGTACAAAGTAAGTACTTGATTAGTGCAGTGAATGTATTTAAGCTTAAAAAAAAGTTTTAATAGACACAGCTTTTATTTTAGCAGGTTAAAGTTATTTAACACAGTGCCTATTTGAAGACATTTATTTTTTGGGATTTAGTGACTACAGCCTAACACATTCAACCCATTATCATCAAGTCCACTTACATGTGTTCCAAGTAAATTAATAATGCTAAAAGTACCTTTAAACCAAAGTCAATGTAAATATTTTAATAGGCAAATCACACTGGGCTGAGTTATAAATACTGTAGCAAACAAGAAGTAGTGCTGTTAAAAAGAACAATCTGCTGGGTTTCTTAGTTCAATTTTCCCAAAGCATGATAGCGAATTAGGTTCAAAGTTGAAATATCACTATGGATATCAGCCCTGGTTATCCGTTGCTGTAGTTTCATAAATTAATGCCTCGAATAGTCTATGCCGATGTATGTAACCAGAACTTAGAGAAATAAATCATTACAAATATACAGTATATCTATTTATTTCTGAAGCCATTAGTGCATTGGTTTACAGATGTACCGTAAGGTCCCAGAGTTGGACAAGACATTTGTCACCCAACATGGGAATTATTTGTGAAATCATTATGGAAAACTGTAGTAAAACATGGCACTGTTGAAAATACCAACCAATCATGTGCCCTGCTTACAATTGTCAACTGATAGGTATTTATGTAAAACATTGATGCCAAAAGGGTTAAAAAACTGTTTGCTTTAACTGCTTATAAGGTATAACCTGTAGTTAGGGTTCAATTTGTTAGTGTTTCCAAAAGCTGCTAGTGCATCTAAAGCCTCATACACATGGTAGGACTTCAAACAAACTTGTACATGGATTTTTGTTTTAAGGGAGTTGGCCGGGCACACCCATAGCATACACACGGCCGGACTTTTCTGCAAACTTTCCAAAAACTTTCCCAACATCACATGGTTTTTCTGCTCTTTTCTGCTCTTTACCACCACCCTTTCATCAACTTCTGCTATTGTTGGATGAATTTAACATTGGTTCTGGACATGCGTGTTTGTACTTCGGACAAAAGTCTGATGGATTTCTGTACACACGATAGGACTTTGCACCGTAGGACTTTTGTTGCCGAAAAGTTTGTCCGTTTGCACTGCGAACTTTTGTCCGATGAAAACCAAAAAGGTTTGTCTGATGGAGCGTACACGCAGTCGGATTTTTTGGGAAATTTGCTTATTTTGAAGTTTGTTGTCAAAAAGTCCTACCATGTGTATGGGACTTAACACTCTCCTCCTCCCAGGTTAACAATTTTGTTGCCCAAAGGTGTCTCTGAGCTCCATAAACCAAAGTGCAGGCGGTGAAAACAAAGACTAAAAAAGAAACCTAATGCAGCCACAACATCAAATGATTGGAAAGTTGCAATATATGACATTTTTAGTTTTGGGGTTATTGGGGCTTTATTGGAGAAAAGAAAGGGAAACAAAGTTAATAAAGGATCTGGAGGATATTAGTTATAAAGAAATGTTGCGAGCACTGAACTTATTCTCTCTGGAGAAGATATTCTTGAGAGGGGATAGGATTTCAATTTACAAATACTGTACCGGTGACCCCACAATAGGGATAAAACTTTTTTGCAGATGGGAGTTTAATAAGACACGTGGTCTCTCATTAAAATTAGAACAAGGTTTAACCTTAAACTACATAGACGGTTCTTTATTGTAAGAGCGGCAAGGATGTGGATTTCCCTTCCACAGGTGGTTGGTCTCAGCAGGGGAAATCGATAGTTTCAAGAAACTATTAGATAAGCTCCAGAACGACCACAATATACAGGGATATACAATGTAATACTGACATATGATCACGCACACAGATTGGACTTGATGGACTTGTGTCTTTTTTCAACCACACCTACTATGTAACTATGTAATGGCCACTATCAGTTTGTTGGTGCATGAGTTATACCAGGGAATGCTTTGTATTTATTTTTTGTCTTCCAGTCCTCTTCTCAGGCAGTATGTTCAGAATTGAATCCAGAATGAGCACAGGCTGCCAAACAGACTGTATAGTGAAAGTCTGCATTTTGTACAGCTAAAGTGTATATTCATGTAAGATTTATAACTGAAATGGATAAATGGATAATGACTTTTCATATAAACAGCATTTTTAATATGCTCCTTTTGTTTTTTTAAATGCAAACATGTGAGTATGACACCTCCTTGTTTGCACCCTTTTCTGTATGTAGAACAAATGATAAGTAGAAGCAATATTGTAATGCATTTCATTGTATGCCTCCTAATTACTGAACATATATCAGTTCTTGCACACTGGCCCTCCAATATAGGCAGGAAAGAAGGTATATTTACTGTATACTTGCTTGGCCTTGACTGCCCACACTGCTTCTATTGTTTGTCCTTCAAATTCCCTCACATTTTCAAGTTTGCAACTCTTCAAATGAATGTTTTATCCTATTGTTGCTTTCACCTTATGTACCCTTTGTTTTTCCTTTTCCTTTTGCTTACCTTCATTTTACATGGGAGTTATGATTAACTATTTGTGAAATACACATTTTTTACTTTTCTACACCCTGACAATATATTTGTATCTCAGCACTTCATGTGTAACCATGTAGCAAAGCCAGAGTAATTATTTGTCCTCAATCATCTACAAAACTGTATTGGAGTTTGATCAGCCTACAAGAGAAGGCCAGACAACTGGGTCTTCTTGGCTACAAAGGGCATACTAAATCCGCATACACACAATGAGATTATCGGACGAATGATCATCCATTTTTGCATGCATGTTAGTCGCATATCAAATGTAAAAGAGGTTACTATGGAAAATTCTCGTACGACAGAATACAAATTCAGAAGTGATGTAACATGTTGTAGTGTATTTGTATTGTATTTTCACACGACAACTGTACTGATTTATCTAAAATTGTAAGATTTGGTATTGTACGAGAAAAAATGTTGTGCTTGTCTCATCGGATTATTTCGCATGAATTGCCGTGATCGGCTCTTAAAAGCCATGTACTAACAATCAGATTATCATATGATCGCTTTGAAAAGGTATCACACAATAGATTCCAATGGACAATAAATAAAGAAGAGCAAAGGTGAAACCTGGGTGTCTAAACCGTAATGTAAAAAGCCTCATTAAAGAGAAAAAATGGCCTTTAAACAATATAAAGGGGGTGAGTCACCATCAGCATTCCAACACTACAAGGAATGCAATAAGAAGTGTAAGACCGCAATCAGGGCAGCCAAATAAGACTACGAGAGACATATTGCGAAGGAGATTAAAAAAATCCAAATATGTTTTTTAGATACATTTACAGTAAAAAGGCAAAATCAAATTATGCCCACATAAAAAACAAGGATGGGAGGATGGTTACAGATGACACAGAGAAGGCAACTGTACTAAATGCCTTTTTCTCAGTTTTTACACAGGGGGGGTATATGGACCTTGATAGTACTGTTAGTGATACATCACAGGGCATACCCTCGTGGCTAACAGAGGCCGGAATGAAGGAAAGACTTGATATACCTAATACAAATAAATCACCAGGACCAGATGGTTTACACCTGAGAGTCCTCAGAGAACTCAGTCAGGTTATTGCCAGACCATTGTTCCTGATCTTTGGGGACAGCATACTGACAGGAATTATACCAGCTGATTGGAAAAAAAGCAATGTGGTACCAATATTCCAAAAAAAAGAGAGACAAACTGCAGGCCAGTCAGCCTAACATCAATTGTTGGTAAATTATTGGAGGGGATGATAAGGGACTATTTCCAAAAATGCACTGAGGAAAAAAATATCAAAAGTAGTTATCAGCATAGGTTTACAAAAGGTCGTTTTTGCCAGACCAATCTGCTAACATTCTATGAGGAAGTGAGCTGCCATCTAGACAGGGGAATTCCTGTGGGCTTAGTGTACCTGGATTTTGCAAAGGCATTTGATACAGTCCCCCATAAGCGATTAATCTACAAGCTGAGGTCCGCAGGCATGGACCATTAGGTTTGTTCTTGGGTAAAAAAATGGGTACAGGGGCGTGTCCAAAGGGTAGTAATAAATAACATATACTCTGACTGGTTTGGAGTAGTAAGTGGGGTACCCCAAGGTTACAGGGACACACTATGAGATTGGAGGAGAAGTGGTTTAACCTTAAAGGGATTGTAAAGGTAATTTTCTTTTTCCTAAATAGCTTCCTTTACCTTAGTGCAGTGCTCCTTCACTTACCTCATCTTTCGATTTTGCTTTTAAATGTCCTTATTTCTTCTGAGAAATCCTCACTTTCTGTTCTTCTGTCTGTAACTCCACACAGTAATGCAAGGCTTTCTCCCTGGTGTGGAGAAAGCCTCTTGAGGGGGAGGGGGCAAGCAGGAGTGTCAGGACACTCTCTACTTTGCAGATAGAGAAAGGAGCTGTGTGTTAGTGGGTGTCCTGACACTTCTGGTCGCCCCCTCCCCCCTCAAGAGGCTTTCTCCACACCAGGGAGAATGCCTCGCATTACTGTGTGTAGTTACAGACAGAAGAACAGGAACTGAGGATTTTTCAGAAGAAATAAGGACATTTAAAAGCAAAATCGAAGGATGAGGTAAGTAAAGGAGGACTACACTAAGGTAAAGGAAGCTATTTAGGGAAAAAAATGTACCTTTACAACCCCTTTAAACTGCACAGAGAGTTTTTCACTGTCAGGGTAATAAGGATCTGGAACACTCTTCCACAATTGGTAATGGCTGTGGGGAGTATGGATATTTTTAAGAGACTCTTGGATGTGCATCTTAACCACTTACCCCCCGGACCATATTGCTGCCCAAAGACCAGAGTACTTTTTGCGATTCGGGACTGCGTCGCTTTAACAGACAATTGCGCGGTCGTGCGACGTGGCTCCCAAACAAAATTGGCGTCCTTTTTTTCCCACAAATAGAGCTTTCTTTTGGTGGTATTTGATCACCTCTGCGGTTTTTAGTTTTTGCGCTATAAACAAAAATAGAGCGACAATTTTGAAAAAAATGAATATTTTTTACATTTTGCTATAATAAATATCCCCCAAAAATATATAAAAAAACCTTTTTTTTTCCTCAGTTTAGGCCGATACGTTTTCTTCTACATATTTTTCGTAAAAAAAAAATCGCAATAAGCGTTTATTGATTGGTTTGCGCAAAAGTTATAGCGTTTACAAAATAGGGGGTATTTTTATGTCATTTTTATTATATTTTTTTTCTAGTAATGGCGGCGATCAGCGATTTTTTTTTCGGTACTGCGACATTATGGCGGACACTTCGGACACTTTTGACACATTTTTGAGACCATTGGCATTTTTATAGCGATCAGTGCTATAAAAATGCATTGGATTACTATAAAAATGCCACTGGCAGTGAAGGGGTTAACAGGAGGGGGCAGGGAAGGGGATAAGTATGCCTGGGTGTGTTCTTACTGTGGGGGGGGGTGGCCTCACTAGGGGAAACACTGATCCTCGGTTCATACATTGTATGAACCGAAGATCAGCATTTCCCCTGCTGACAGGACCGGGAGCTGTGTGTTTACACACACAGCTCCCGGTCCCCGCTCTGTACCGAGCGATCGCGTGTGCCCGGCGGCGATCGCGCCCACCGGGCACACGCACGGGAGTCGGGGGCGCGCGCGCCCCTAGTGGCGGCTGGGAGAGAGGACGTCATATTACGTGCTCTCGCCCAGCCGAGCCACCTTGTGGACGTATAACGACGGTGCGCGGTCGGCAAGTGGTTAAAGAACACAACATACAGGGATATATGAAATCATTATAGATACTGACACATGTGCACCTACACAGGTTGAACTGGATGGACTATTGTCTTTATTCAGCCTTACTTACTACATAACTATGTAGCTATGTAACTAAGAAATCTGTATTTCCTGTACGATTTTCTGATCGTGTGTATGGGGCATAAGGAACAGATGATCAGGATGTTACAGTAAACTGACCAGCAGGAAGATTTTGTCACTGACAGTGTCCAGCCACAATTCAGGGAAGACATTCTGGGCTTTCCGATCCCACCATTAAGAACCTGTGGGTTACCTGGTACAAGGAACATATAACTATTCTGGGGGAGGATGCTATAGCTGAATGGAAAATGTTACACTTCCCTGGACTTAAACCCAGCCTTAATGCATTGTTTCTTCTGCGTTTACCCAAAATACCTAAAAATAATCTTCCCACATGATAGGTACTATGTAATTTATACTCTCTATTAGTATATCCCGGCAATCATTTCCACTCAGCAGCATTTCCAAATTGAGAGTAGAGTGGATTTTCAAAACTGCACTACTCTCCAGTTAATTATATTTATGGGCACATATATATATATATATATATATATATATATATATATAGCTTTGATTACACTTACTTTTCCAGGATCATCAAGTGATTGAAAATCTAAACAAAGTGCTATGCTTCCATGGAGGCCAACTGTGGTATCCACCTCAGGCATCACACGCAAAAGCATGGTCTTGATGTTACTCTGACTGAAGTGACCATACCAGAAAAAACGGCTCCTTGGTTGGCATGTACCCCCAGCACTGCAGAATCTGATATATCCTGGAGCATAGGATTCCTGGTCCCCCAACATGTGCTGCAATTTCTCCCATCAGGATACAATGGTGACATAAGGGCCAGATAATTAAAGAAACTGAACACAAAAGGGGACCAGTAATATAACCTTTCCAAAAGTTTTGGATTTTCCAGGAAATTCAATTAGTGGTTTCTCTTCACCACTATATAGATTGGTGGTACAGATAGCAGCAGGTGCGAGTGTTTCAAGTCTCCTGTGCAGAGAGTGATATATTTTGAACGTTTATTTTAACAACAATCACTTTAGTGACCTGAAATGGAGAACCATTGTGATAAAGATCAACCTGTCCAACATACTTAGAAATTATTTCTAAATCTTTGAGATTTAAGTAGGGAGGTGTTTGATCTGGTTCTCACCGCCTCATTATTATGATGAAATATGTCCCATTCACACAAAAACACAATGCACTGCAATGGACTATTTTCCTGCATTGAGGGTCATTGCAACATGCTGCATTGGGCAGGCCAAATAAAATAAATGGACTGCAATACATGCAAAAAATCGGTTCAGTCTGCATTTTTCACAACAGAGTATACAATTTTGCTTTTGTGTGTTGCAGCACATTTGTGTTTTGGGCTGTCATTCACAATGTATGGCACTGTAGAACATGAACACATACAACAACACATGCTACTGAAATATGTTTGGGTTTAATGTGTTTTACTGTTGTTTATTTTTCATATTGGAAAAAGCCAGGGGAGGAAAAATAATTCTTCTTCTCCTTTGGCTTACAGAGTCAGTAGAAGTATACTTCCTGAAGTCTGTGCTGTATAAGTTCCTCTCACATTGGTTCCTGTATATCTAACCACAAACAATCAAAGCATATTTCATTCTGTAATGCCCCGTACACACCATCCCTTTATGTGATGAAAAAAAAACAACGTTTTAAAAAACGTCAATTAAAATGACCGTGTGTGGGGGAAAACTTTGTTTTATGTCTTGTGAAAAACGACAAAAAAAATTGAAGCATGCTTTAATTTTTTGTGTCGTTTTTCAAAACGTAGTTTTTTTGTCTATTAAAATGATAGTGTGTGGGCAAAATGACGTTTAAAACAACGTTTTTAAACCCGCGCATGCTCAGAAGTTGTTTTATTTCATGATTTAAAACGTCGATTTTTTTCATCACATAAAGTGATGGTGTGTACGCGGCATTAGAAATGTCTTATCACTGGCATTTTTATATCAGGCTTTCTATTATACATGCTGTATTTCTCAGATCAGAGTCTAAACAAAGCCTGTATTAAGTTTTAAATTCTGAATAGTTCAGTCACACTCCATGTATACAACTCAACACTTCATTTTCAGTTTTAAGAGGAGTGTAACTTTACACAATGCACACATATGTAGTCCTTATCCCTATCTGTATGTCAACAGTTATTTTTTTTTTAAAGATTACTTTTGACTGCAAATCTTACATAAATTACAAGAGGCATGTGTAGACTTTCTTGAATCTTGGTGTGATTTGTGTATTTCTTTCAAATCTATGCAGTAATCCAGTAGGAATCTTGGGCCAAATTCTCAAAAAGTCTGCCTAACTTAAATTTCAGCAGTTAAGTTACACTGACTTAAAATTTCTACCTAAGTGCCCGATCGTCAAAGCACTTAGGTAGAAATTTCAGGCCGTGTAACTTAAGTGCCGCCGTCGTAAGGCGGTCCTCCTCTCCTGGGGGCGTTTAAAATTTAAATGAGGCGCGCTCCCGCGCCGGCCGTACTGCGCATGCGTGTGACGTAATTTTCCCGACGTGCAGCGCGCGAACGTAATTAACGCCGGGCGGCTTTGAGAATTTCGACGGGACACTAAAGTTGCGACGGGTGAAAAAAAAAGACGCGCCGGGAAAACAAATAATTATAAAAAAAAAAGACAGCGTCGCTCAGCATGCATTCCTGAGAGGGAGAGCTCCATGCCAATTTTAAAAGAAAAAACCGGCATGGGTTCCCCCCCCAGGAGCATACCAGGCCCTTAGGTCTGGTATGGGTTGTAAGGAGACCCCCCCACGCCGAAAAATTGACGTAGGGGGTCCCCCTACAATCCATACCAGACCCGTATCCAAAGCACGCTACCCGGCCGGTCAGGAATGGGAGTGGGGACGAGCGAGCGTCCCCCCCCCTCCTGAGCCGTGCCAGGCCGCATGCCCTCAACATGGGGGGGTTGGGTGCTCTGGGGCAGGGGGGCGCACTGCGGGCCCCCACACCCCAGAGCACCCTGTCCCCATGGTGATGAGGACAGGACCTCTTCCCGACAACCCTTGCCATTGGTTGTCGGGGTCTGCGGGCGGGGGCTTATCGGAATCTGGGAGTCCCCTCAAATAAGGGGGCCCCCAGATACCGGCCCCCCACCCTAAGTGAATGGATATGGGGTACATCGTACCCCTATCCATTCACCTGGAGGCAAAAAGTAAAAGTTAGTAAACACACAACACAAGGCTTTTTAAAATAATTTATTATTCTGCTCCGGATGCCCCCCCTGTCTTCGTTATTAGCTCAATTACCAGGGGGGGGGCTTCTTCTTCCACTCTCCGGGGGTCTTCTCCGCTCTCCGGGGGGGGTTTCTTCTTCCGCTCTCCGGGGGGGGCTTCTCCGGACTCCGGGGGGCTTCTTCCATCTTCTCCCCTCTTCCGCTGTTGACTCGGCGAACCCCGGTTCTTCTGCAGCTCTCCGGTGCCTTCTTCTTCAGCGCTGGCTGCCTGCTATCTGTGTGTGTTAGCTCAATTAGTAACAGGCAGCCGGCGCGGTCTTCTGTGACGTCAGGGTCTTCTGTTCTTCTCCCCTCTTCCGATGTTGACTCGTCGCCTGTTGTCGCTGCAATGATGGAAGCGCGCCTTGCATCCCATTTATATAGGCATCACCGTCCCATCATGCTCCGGTAGGTACCCACGTGGTGGGTGCCTACCCACGTGCACCCACCACGTGGGTACCTGCCGGAGCATGATGGGACGGTGATGCCTATATAAATGGGATGCAAGGCGCGCTTCCATCATTACAGCGACAACAGGCGACGAGTCAACATCGGAAGAGGGGAGAAGAACAGAAGACCCTGACGTCACAGAAGACCGCGCCGGCTGCCTGTTACTAATTGAGCTAACACACACAGATAGCAGGCAGCCAGCGCTGAAGAAGAAGGCACCGGAGAGCTGCAGAAGAACCGGGGTTCGCCGAGTCAACAGCGGAAGAGGGGAGAAGATGGAAGAAGCCCCCCGGAGTCCGGAGAAGCCCCCCCGGAGAGCGGAAGAAGAAACCCCCCCCGGAGAGCGGAGAAGACCCCCGGAGAGTGGAAGAAGAAGCCCCCCCTGGTAATTGAGCTAATAAAGAAGACAGGGGGGGCATCCGGAGCAGAATAATAAATTATTTTAAAAAGCCTTGTGTTGTGTGTTTACTAACTTTTACTTTTTGCCTCCAGGTGAATGGATAGGGGTACGATGTACCCCATATCAATTCACTTAGGGTGGGGGGCCGGTATCTGGGGGCCCCCTTATTAAAGGGGACTCCCAGATTCCGATAAGCCCCCGCCCGCAGACCCCGACAACCAATGGCAAGGGTTGTCGGGAAGAGGTCCTGTCCTCATCAACATGGGGACAGGGTGCTCTGGGGTGGGGGGGCCCGCAGTGCGCCCCCCTGCCCCAGAGCACCCAACCCCCCCATGTTGAGGGCATGCGGCCTGGCACGGCTCAGGAGGGGGGGACGCTCGCTCGTCCCCACTCCCATTCCTGACCAGCCGGGTAGCGTGCTTTGGATACGGGTCTGGTATGGATTGTAGGGGGACCCCCTACGTCGATTTTTCGGCGGAGGGGGGTCTCCTTACAACCCATACCAGACCTAAGGGCCTGGTATGCTCCTGGGGGGGAACCCATGCCGGTTTTGAATTTAAAAATTGCCGTGGAGTTCTCCCTCGGGAATGCATACCAAATGCCGTCGCTGGAATGGGCCTTTACAATGTGTGACTAACTTTCCACATTATAAAACCAGCCCTAGTTTTGCGCAGGCAAATTCGGAACTTACGCAGAAATCACAGTGCTGAAATGCTTTGAAAATCTGCTTAAGTCCTCATTTGCATACGCAAAGCTGCATTTCAATGAGAAATGCCCCCAGTGGTGGATGCGGTACTGCATCCTAAAATCTGACCGTGTAAGTGTCTTACACATGTCAGATTTTCTGCCGAACTTTGGAAAAAGCCTTTTGAGAATCGTTTCCAAAGTTAGGCACAGGGATATGCAGGCTGAACAGCAGTTAAGTCTGCGTATCTCTTTTGAGAATCAGGCCCCTTGATCTTTGAGTCTAGAGCTTCCTATAAAAAAGATTGGTCATAAGAGTAACAAAGCTGACTCAATTTTAGCGAATCAGCTTCGGAATAGGACTTCTAAATCTACCCCATACATGATTAAAACCACATCAGGTTCTTTGGTGTATGATCCGGAGCAGATTGCCAAGATTTTTGGAGAATTTTATCTGTCCTTGTATTCCACTGTGGTTGATTCCTAACATCCAGATTTGTCCACATTACCCCTGCGTACTCAGGACTTTCTGGCAAAATGTCCATTAACTAAATTGAAGACCTCCAAAGTTTTGCAACTCAATGCTCCGATAACGGCGGAGGAACTGATAGAAGTTATTAAATCTTTACCACTCCGTAGATCTCCAGGTCCAGATGGACTTCCTTACTTGTACTACAAAACATTGGCTACTAAGTTGACTCTTTATATGCTTACTCTTTTTAACATGTTTTTGGCAGGTGGTCTGGTCCCTTCCATGCTGTCCCACTCCTATATTACGGTATTTCATAGACCCGGGAAGGATCCAATAGCTCTTTTGAATTCATAGTAAAAGATTTTCACAAAAATATCGGCAAATAGACTTGGAGCTCTCCAACCCTCAGTTGTGCATGAGTATTAGGTGGGATTTATAATGTTTCGCCAGGTTGTGGATAATACCAGGACGGTGGTTGATATAGTAGATATTCTAACTAAAATGAATTCCGAAGCACTTATGTTGTGCCTTAACATGGAGAAAGCTTTTGATTGACTCAGTTGGCCTTTTCTGTTTCTATTTTAGGACGTATTGGCATCGAAGGCCCTTTCCATCATGCTATTTGGTTTTTATATGCTAACCCCATGGTGCTGGTTCAACTCCCTCACCCTTCCTCACAACCTTTTTCAATACTCAATTTATACGCGACAGTGCTATCCCTTTTTGCACTCTGCATTGAACTTCTGGCATTCTTGGTCTGCTGCCACCCCAATATTTCTGGGGTACCTGTTCGTACTAGAAAGTTTACTATTTCCTTGTATGTGGATGACATTCTATTGACAATCTATTAAAGATTTTGATCTATAACAAATCTTCACAAAACATTGTCGGAATTTAGCAAGCTATCGGGCTAAAAAAATGTACACCGTTTGTTAAATAACGATTTTCAACTAATACGAAAGAAGATTTTGCGAAAATATCAAATTCATTTGACATGATTCGTTCATTCGTTAAAGGTCTAATGAAACAAAAGGTCAAACAAAAGTAAATCTTACAGTTCAATCGGCTGATTAATTTTGTGCTGGAGGGCCATAAACACAGTGCATGGACATGCACAGAACACAGGGAAACAGCTAACACCCTTCCTCAGAGCTAGGCTTGAGACCCGTGTTCTGTGCATGTCCATGCACTGTGTTTGTGGACTTTTGTCAGTTGCATTTTGTGAGTACCCACTTTTAGACAAAAATGTCTTATTATTAAATTATCTTTGGTAATGATCATGAAACGAATTTCAACTAATACGAAAGGTTTAGCGAAAATAACAAATTTATTTGACATGAATGTTCATTCGTTAAAGGTCTAATGAAACAAAAGGTCAACTCAGAGTAAATCTTACAGTCCAATCCGCTGATTAATTTTGTGCTGGAGGTTGGATTACTGGTAAAGTGCAGTCCTGAGAACTGAGTGAGAAGGGTGCTGCATTGCATGTGAACAGAGGAAAAGAGATATTGTCATTCTGCGTGTTATTGCATTCAATAAACAAACAATTTTCCAAACTACGAATCGTTATCACGAATATATATACATACATAAATATTGAATCAAATCGATATACATACAAAACGAATTGATTCGGTCTAACGAATATCGACACTCTACAGAAATAACAAATTAACTTAACATAATGAATATAACAGAACAAAATTATGTATTTTCAAATGAAAATGAAACAAAACTAAACAAAATTGTCCATTGTGCACAAGTCTAGTACAATTTTATACTGCAGTGATTTCTGGTACTCATTGTATATTTTAATAGATTCTTCTTTTTTATTATTTCTTCATTCTTTTTGGTAAAATGTGAATCTTTTTCTTTAAATAAACAGTTATATATAATAAAAGAGATTGGTCACTGTTGATGTTTTATGTACAATAGCTTTGTATCTGCCTGTAGTGGGTGGACCCGCTGTCTGTTCAGACAATGAGCAGCACAGTGTTGATGTTGCAGCTATTTCTACAAGGTAATACCTGGGTTTGAAAAGACATTTGGTGCAAACAAAGTGTATTTCTTTCCTTTGTGGCTATTGAGGAATATATTTGAATTCAAGTTGTTGTGCCTGGAGTTCAGATTTAACTCAATATACAAACCATTCCTATGTGCAGTTTTTATTTTCTAAAGATAGCATTTCAATTATAAATCTATGGTGAGCTGCACAGCTAAACAGAAACATATTTAATCCACTTTCTTTAGTTTGTTTATTGTTTGTTCAGAATGGGAAGCCTTAAAACCTGAATACATGTTTTTATCTGGGCTTCTTTTGGCATTAACTGTTCTTGTAAACATATACTTAGTTAAAAGTAACTTATAAAGCGCATTTGTAATTATGGGAAATGGCACAAGGTGAAGCATATCTGCTCACGCAACAAGCTTCAAGACATCAGGGAAATTATTGTTTGATAATACTATGTGGGAAAAAAAATCAATTCCTAATCTAGTCCTTTCATTCAGCAAACCGCCTTCGATGCTACTTTGTAACTCAGAAAAAAGTAAACATTTAAAACAAAACACACAAGTTCCACTTCTTTGGGTTTGCAGAAAAACTTTTTTTTTTTCATGTACAGACATATGGCTCAAAACAAAGCTGAACATTTTAATGAATTTATTCCCTGTATACTAGAGGCAGTGCCAAGGGGCTCATGGTTTCCGAGGAAACAAGCACTGGGGCAACCCAGTGTTACAGAATTATTTGTTAAGGCTGTTAATGGGATTTCAGAGTCCAGAAGGTGTCTTGGAACCAAATCATATACACTAGAAAAGTATCTGATGACATATGAAATGTAGCCCAGCCAAGACCTCTATGTGTACAGCATTTTACACTTCAACGGTCCTCTAAATTAAATGCCCAATGATGGAAGAAACTTTTTTTTTTTTTTTCATAAGGAATATACTTACAAGTGGTCATATTATTGTCTTGAAAATGAACTACTGCAAATAATTCACAATTAAAAGGATATTCTTACAACACGAAAGCTATTAAATAGTAAAAGCTTCACAAGCTACAATTTATCAAGCTTGTTCATTAAAGTCTCCAGCTGTCATTTTAGTACTCCCATTTCTAGTTTATTAATAGTAATAAATGTTTATTAAACTGCTGTAAATAAATGTAAAGTGTCTTGCTTGTTGTCTTTGAGAGGGTCATACAATATTACATATTAAAGTAAATGTATTGCTGTTTGCGCTCCAGGTTGTAGTTAAGTAATTAAGTGAAAATTACAGTTACCCAACCTAAAATATGGTTAATAACTGAAGTAAGAGAATAATACATTTTAATTAGGGAAATATAATGGCCAAATTTATCATGTATGCTTACCCTTTCTTCCCTTATATAGCTTGCATAAATCTGGCATAACTGCATGTTGTATTAGCACAGGCTCATCCGTTATGGGTATTAACTATTGCAAACATGTCAAGCAGAGAATGCACTATAACAAAATATTTATTCTCCTGTGTCATAACTCTTAGCTATTTTGGCTAAATAGGCTACTTCATAGGACAAACAAGTCATTTTTTTTAGCAAGTACATCTTCACTTTCGAGTCCCTTAGAATTTTTTGACTTTCTGCATGAATGGCTGTTAAATAGTTGTCTGACTTTCAGCTCAGTCATAATAACAAATATAAGAGAATCTTGTTTTAGTGTCATATATTTATGGAAAAAATGATTACCCACTTAACGCAAATCACTGTCATTGTACATGGGTACTGCCATAACCCTGGTATTTTCAGAAGTGGCGGGCGCTTCTTTTTAGGATAAAAGTGGTCTTCGCGGTGGACTTCACATTTGAGATGTACTTGCCTGTTCACCACAGAGTTTATCGTTGTGTTAAAATCAGTCACTTCCAGCGCTAATAGGTCTTCCAAGTTGTGGCGTAACAGATATCAGATAAAATGGTGGTGTGAAAGGTATATATGGTATCCCAAAGCTAGGTGGATGCTGCCTTCCTCCTGGGGTAATCCAAAAGGAACTACAAGAAAAACAGGAATGGAAGGCATGCACACCCAGTGCATTACCAGAGATAATTTAATAATAAAACATTTTTGTGTAAAAGTGGGTACTCACAAAATGCAACTGACAAAAGGCCATAAACACAGTGCATGGACATGCACAGAACATGGGGGAACAGGTAACGCCCTTCCTCAGAGCTAGGCTTGAGCCCCGTGTTCTGTGCATGTCCATGCACTGTGTTTGTGAACTTTTGTCAATTGCATTTTCTGAGTATCCACTTTTAGAATTTTTTAATTTTTTTAATTTTTAAATGTATTATTATTAAATTATCTCTGGTAATGCACTAGGTGTGCGCATCTTCCATTTCTGTTTTTCTTGTAGTTGTAGGAGGAATCCTTATTGAAGTTTATCCCCAAATTACTGCCTTGTATGGATGATTTTCTTTGAGGTTTTTCCTCAACAAAACCTGCTTCACCCACGTGCTATTCAGTTTGTGTGTCCATCTCTTCTGGTAAGCGTGTCGATCTAATTTTTTCTTGTGTGCACTTGATGATCAAGTATTCGCCAAGGTTTATCACTTAATTTGATTCACCACCTATGGAATTCCTTTTATACCATTATTCTATATGGTCTATTCAAGATGGACGAATATGTTATATTTGATATGTTACACTCGATTTATTATATTTTTTCACTATGGAAATAAAGTTCACTTTCACTTATCTTTGAGAGCAACACTATTTGTTTCTATTTTGCACTTATAGGTGCCACTGATGGTCACTTATAGGCAGCACTGATGGGCACTGATAGGCAGCACTCAAAGGTGACACTGATGGGCACTGATAGGTGTCACTGGGGGGCACTGAGTGGCAGCACTGATGGATACTGTTTGCCAGCACTGGTGGGCACTTTTTGGCAACACTGGTGGCCACTGATTGGCCGCCCTTTTGGGCACTGTTGGGACTGCACTGATAATCAGGACACTAATAATTAGTGCACATGTCCATAACACAAGTCGGTCACTAGACAAGTGCACTGCCGAAAAATAATTATTTTTAGTTTTTGTTTCATTTGTTTTGTTTTTTTTGGTCATTTGTTATTTGAAATTTCATACATTTGAAAATCCAAAAATTTGAAAATCCAAAAACCGAGAAATTCATAAATTCGAAAATTCATAAATTCGCAAAATTCTGAAATTCAAAAATCCTAAAATAATAACGAAAATCCGAAAATTCGAAAGAAAGATAAACTGAAAATTCAAAATAATGACTATTGACTAACTAACTAACTAATGATAATGAACTATTCAATTATAGGTATTGGAATTTCCTTTCAAATTTGGCTGTTAGTAAACGTAACGAATACAAATTTATCCGAAGTTACGAATTATCCGAAATAACAAATGCCACATCTGACCAAATGGAACGGAATAAGTTAGAAATAATAATAATAAGCTTTTATTAATGTTATTGTTATTTATTATTATTAATTTGTTATGTTTATTCGTTCAGATACGGCATTTGTTATTTCGGTAATTTGTAACTTCGGATAAATTTGTATTTGTTACGTTCTCTAACAGCCAAATTTGAAAGGAAATTCCAATACCTATAATTTATTGTCAGTAATAGTTAAGTTATTATTAGTTATTTATTTCAGATTTCCGAATATTCGGGTTTTCAAACTTATTTTCGGATTCTCATTCTTTTGAGTTGTTGTTCTTATTTTTGGATTTTCTGTTTTTTAAATTTCCTGATTTTATGAGGAAACTAAATATAAAAAAAAATGCAGAAAATAATACCACTGAATATACACCTCCAGTGGAAGCATCAACATTTTAACATAGTGGTCTGAAAAAACACTCTACATTTAACCCCAAGGTAAAGAACAATCTAGAGTCTAGAAGATTTTAAATTCCTAGTGGAACAAGGTATCCAAGGAATAAAACCGGAAGCCATTAGATGCAAGAAATACATCAAAAATGGTTTGGAGGAACTAGAAAAAATGTGATCCAACCAGCGGATAAAGGGGGAGGGATTGTTATCCTTAGAAAAGAAGATGATATGAAAGAGTTTCTGACCAGGATACATATGAACCGCTCACATCAGACATCTATCAGGTATCTAAAATACATAAGGATGCCAAACCCCCCCCAGGTAGGCCTATAATTAGTGGGTAGACTCCCTATTTGCAATTGTGGGGGAATGCCTAGACTATTCTATCCAACCCATGGCCCAAGAAATGGCAGCTTACCTAAGAGGACAGCAAGGACCTCATAAACATATGAAAAACAATACAATGAAGGATGTCTCTTAGCTAGTGTGGACGTCAATTCACTGTATACCAACATTAAACAGGAGGAAGCACTCAAGGTAGTACAGTGGGCCCTAAATAGGAAATCCAACATTAAGGGTAAACAAAAAGAGTTTCTCTTGAAGGCATTGGAATTAGCAATATGTAGTAACTATTTTAGGCACAACAAAAAATGATTTAGACAAAAGAAAGGCGTTGCAATGGGGGCCAAGTTTACCCCCAGCATTGCCAATGTCTTTATGAGCAAGTGGGAAGAAGAGGAAATGTATGTATAGGATAGACCAGAACTCAAACTATATAAAAGGTACATCGACAATGTAAAATTATGATAAGGACAACATTAACTTCCTGGACTTATACATCAATAGAAGAGGACAGAAATTGGACACTGTAACAGCTCTGGTGAACGGAGTGAACCACAACTGGCGTTAGCAAGGATTTCAATGCACTTCTTATGTGAGAAATCAGTATTAGGCCCCAGGCATCACTCCACACAGTTTGGGGGTTCTCTACATCATCTCTCTCTCACATAAAGAAAGGCATTGAGCTACTGAGCTTGGATGCATTACAACATGCGACCAGAGCATAGCGTTTAAAATTATAGTATGCACTAAAAGATACGAATGCACAACTGTATGCAAGTCATTATCAGTATTACATAGCGTCGTGCATTAGGCCACTAAGGAACAAGGCACGAAACATGTCAACCCCCAGCACAGGAAGGTCCAAGCGAACATGCTCTGCAACACAGGGCATAGGACCACAAACAGGCAGCATCCCTGCCAAGCACGCAGTAAACAGGCGTTGTTAAGACAAATAATAATTACACATGAGAGGCAACTATAACTCAGGTACTTAGAGAGTACACATAGTAAATAGGAGTTGTAGCGACAACTAAAAATTGCATCTAGGAGGCAATTATAGCACAGGTACTTTGAGAGTACTCGTAGTAAATAGGAGTTGTAGCGACAACTAATAATTGCATAAGAGTGGCAATTTTAATTATGGTAATAATAGTTGCATTTGAAAGGCAAATATAGCTGAGGTAACAATAGTTGCATTTGAGAGGCAAATATAGCTGAGGTAACAATAGTTGCATAGATGAGATGAATATTGCACACATAATAGTAGTTGTTGCCTGGAGCGAAGTTGCAGCATGGGGAGCGATGGCAGCCTGGACGCAGTGAGGGTCTGTTGCTAGCTGGCCATAATGTTGCCTCTATTGTAGCGTGGCTGGAACGGCTGACAATAATAGAACAAAGTTCCTATTTGAAGTTAATGGCTTTATAGGGAAGTAACAGCTGCAGTGCACTAGCACTGATTCAAACGAGAAGCGCCGATTTGCGGCACACTTCCACATTCCACACTGGAACGCAGCTCGGCGCCGGGCGATGAGATCATTGCGTGATCGCCATATGCGTTCCAGCATGAAACGCACTACGGCGCTGAAAGCGCCTGTTACAACAGGGAACAGGCGGCGCCTATTACAGACACACGTACCCACTTTAAAAGTATGGACCAAAATGGGTACATCCTGACAGGCATCTGTCACCACCCCCAATGGTTGAGGGCTGTCTCAAAAGTTCAACTGATGTGAATCTGGAGGAACTGTGGGGATCAAACAGATTTGGCGTGGGGTCCCCCCAAAATTCATACCAGATCCTTATCTAAGCATGCAGACTGGCAGGTCAGGAAAAGCCTGCGCCCCCCACCCCAAATCACCTTGTCCCCATGTTTATGGGGACAAGGGCCTCTTCCCAACAACCCTGGCCGGTGGTTGTCGGGGTCTGCAGGCAGGGGGCTGATTGGAATCTGAAAGCCCACTTTAACAAGGGGACCCTCAGATCCCGCCCTCCTCCCTTGTGAATGAGTAGTACATTGTACTCAAAAAGTGTCAAAAAGTAAACACCACAAGAGACAGTTTCACATGGGGGGGATGTGGTCCTTATCATAATTTTCTCACAAAATAAATCTCATATCTATTGGTATTTATTTCTGGTAGGATGTTTATGAGTGATTCCTCTGACTCCCACACTATAATTACATCATTAATGTACCTTTTATATGTTCATCAGAGCTTAACAGGTTGTCACTGAAGTCCTCTTCCACTCCTCCAGGACGACATCACGGAGCTGGTGGATGTTAGAGACCTTCCGCTCTTCCACCTTCCATTTGATGATGCCCCACAGATGCTCAATAGGCTTTAGGTCTGGAGACATGCTTGGTCAGTCCATCTCCTTTACCCTCAGCTTCTTTATCATGGCAGTAGTTGTCTTAGAGGTGTGTTTGGGGTTGTTGTCATGTTGGAATGCTGCCTTTCGCCCCAGCCTCCATAGAGAGGGGATCATGCGCTGCTTCAGTATGTCACAATACATGTTGGCATTCATGGTTCCCTCAATGAACTATAGCTCCCCAGTGCAGGCAGCACTCATGTAGCCCCAGACCATGACACTCCCACCACCATGCTTGACAGTAGGCAAGACACACTTGTCTTTGTACTCCTCACCTGGTTGCCGCCACACGCTTGACACCATCTGAACCAAATAAGTTTATCTTGGTCTCATCAGACCACAGGACATGGTTCCAGTAATCCATGCCCCACCCCTTCAACCTCTGCAGCAATGCTGGCAGCATGCATATATCTATTTCCCAAAGACAACCTATGAATATGACGCTGAGCATGTGCACTCAACCTAGGCCTAGGTCATCTTTGTGTAGAGCAAAAATATTTTTTTCCAGATCCTCAGAGAGTACATTGCCATGAGGTGACATGTTGAACTTCCAGTGACCAGTATTAGAGCGTGAGAGCAATAAAACCAAATTTAACACATCTGCTCCCCATTCACACCTGAGACCTTGTAACACTAATGAGTCACATGACACCGGGGAGGGCAAATGGCTAATTGGGCCCAATTTGGACATTTTCACTTAGGGGGTGTATTCATTTTTGTTGTTGAGTTATTTTGAGGGGACAGCAAAGTTATACAAGCTGTACACTCACTACTTTTCATTGTAGCAAAGTGTAATTTCTTCAGTGTTGTCACATAAAAAGATATAATAAAATATTTTCAAAAATTTGAGGGGTGTATTTACTTGTGTTAGAAATGTTTCTTCCTGTTTTAGCAGTGGGAGGGGAGTCTGGGCATACACTGTGTGACAGCTGATTTGAGGAAATGCACACCCCCCTCCACATGTGAAGAGGAACAAAGAAACTTGCAGAGCTGTGCTGTGAATTGACAAGCTCTCTGATAGTCTAGTTATAGCACCAGATACAAATTTCCAGGTACCTTTATCTCCTCTGTTGCAGAGCTTGTCAAAAGTTATCATGCTGATAACAGAGCAGCAGAAAGACACAGGACTTAGGGCTTTGGAGAAAGATAAGTAAACACTACAGATATACTGTATGTGCCCAGGTCAGATTTCATGAATGTGGTTTACATCCACTTGTAATACTCTTTATCTATAACATAAGAGTGATCAGCTATTCTTTCCATGAAAACAAATTCAGTACCTTTGAAAGCCCATGCTAAGTGTTTGCACGTGGTTGTTTTTGCATTTCCCTTCTCTGACTTATTGTCATAGTGGAACAGCTTAAGCAGTTTAGAGAGACTACAGAATATAAATGTATTCATTTTGGACACTTTGTGCAACTGTATTTAGTTCACATATTTTACTCTAAGGACCACATTATGTGTATCTACGAATTTGTGTTTGGAAATACACAACACATGTGCCAACAGTATGCTTTTTTTCTGTAAGGGAAAGGGGATGCAGTGCTCTTTTAGTTAATGTTACAGATATTTACGTTTCAATCATTTCAAATGTCTGGACATCTACTTTTTCATAGGAAGAACACTGAAACATGTCTTTCAATAATTACAGAGGATAAGTTGAAAAGGTTAATTCCCAATGTAAAATGATTATTCGTAGGTTTCAATGCCATTTACTTTATGATCAGTATTCTCTGGAGCTTTTTCTACAGCTTTGCTGTCAATCATAGTTCGACATTTCATATAACAATGCTCTTCAGATGTATCAGCTGTTAAAGAACTATCTTCTGTTAGAAAATGATAGGAAATGCATTGCTTTTGTTCATAGTTCTAAAACAGCATTGCTGACAGCTGTCCCTTACAAATTCGTAAGAGCTATTACCATTGTAACCTTTCTTGCTGGTCTTATATATTTCCATTAAGCTATCACTGTTTTCAATTTGATCTTGACTTTATGTAACTATTTGTTGTGCATCATGCTAAAATACATGTAATATGCCAGTGGGTGTGTGTGTATGTTTATTTTTGGCCAATGCTTTGCATTGCTTATAACTTTGAGAACTGACATAACTAAAAAAAACATAACTAATATTATATATTTTTCAGAAAAGCAGTAACATTTAAAAGGTATTATTATTATTTTATTAATTTAAAAATGTATACAGAAGTTTAATCAAGGAACTCCTAAAATCTCTTAGGCCCCGTACACACGACCGAGGAACTCGACGTGCCAAACACATTGAGTTCCTCGTCGAGTTCAGTGTGGAAGCCGCCGAGGAACTCGGCGGGCCGACTTTTGCCATTGAACAACGAGGAAATAGAGAACATGTTCTCTATTTCCTCGCCGAGGTCCTCGTCGGCTTCCTCGGCCGAAAGTGTACACACGGCCGGGTTTCTCGGCAGAATTTAGCTCTGAACCGAGTTTCTGGCTGAATTCTGCAGAGAAACTCGGTCGTGTGTACGGGGCCTAAGGCCGCGTACACACGATCAGTCCATCCGATGAGAATGGTCCGACGGACCGTTTTCATCGGTTCACTGCTGAAGCAGACTGATGGTCTGATGTGCGTACACACCATCGTTTTCAAAACCGATCGGGTCAGAACGCGGTGACATAAAACACACGGCGTGCTTAAAAAAAACAAAGTTCAATGCTTCCAAGCATTCGTCGACTTGATTCTGAGCATGCGCGGGTTTTGAACCGATGCTTTTGCGTACTAACCATCTGTTTTGACCTATCGGTCAGCCGTCCATCGGTTCGATTTTAAAGCAAGTTCTCTTTTTTTGGACAAAAGGACAACAGACCGATGGGGCGTACACACGGGCGGTTTGGACCGATGAAACTGAACTTCAGTCCGTTTTCATCGGGTTTATACCGATAGTGTGTACGAGGCCTTAGAGCGTAGGTGAGGAGGTGGTATATCCCCTACCCCCAGCAGACACCCTCTCCTGGGTGGCACAGGAGGTTCCGCAGAATCCGGTGCCTGTTATTGGTGCTTTCATAGAGGGACCCTTGTTTTTTGGGGAACCTCTCTCAAAGCACGTTACCTGCCCCTCATTTCTAAAGCTGCATACACACGATCAGTCCATCCGATGAGAACGGACCGACGGACTGTTGTCATAGGTTAACCGATGAAGCTGACTGATGGTACGTCGTACCTACACACCATCGGTTAAAAAAACGATTGTGTCAGAACGCGGTGACGTAAAACACAACGACGTGTTGAAAAAACCGAAGTTCAATGCTTCCAAGCATGCGTCGACTTGATTCTGAGCATGAGTGGATTTTTAACCGATGGTTGTGCGTACTAACAATCGGTTTTGACCTATCGGTTAGCAATCCATTGGTTAAATTTTAAAGCAAGTTGCCATTTTTTTAACCGAAGGTTAAATAACCTATGGGGCCAACACACGATCGGTTTGGACCGATGAAAACGGTCCATCAGACCGTTATCCTCTGGATAACCGATCGTGTGTACGAGACCTAAGAGTGCATATAGAATGCATATAGATTTTAAAACAAATTATAGTCTTATTTTGCACCACAGATAAATTTGTATAGTAAATCTGCAATTTCTGAGTGACTAAGTCGGCATATTGCGTCTGGAAACAAAAAAGTATATTCTTTTTATATACAATTGAAAACATAAATGTTCAACAAGATTGCACCATACTTAGAAAACCTTTATTAAAATAGGCCACAACTTCTGAGGGGGGGTATAAGCAAATTGCACCCACAAGCAAAAAAATTGGCTTTTTCACAAAAATAAATCTTTGAGTTGCTATGTAAACTGATGCAAAGAGCTGCAGTTCACATTAAATGGCTAATGGATTTAACCTAAGCCTTAAACTTAGCTATGCTAAAGGCATCTGCTGGAACACGTTAGAGTCCTTGTCCCGGATTCTTAAAGCACTTACGCCAACGTATCTTTGTATACGCTGCGTAAGTGCACAGATGCGCCGTCGTATCTATGCACCTGATTCTTAATACAAGATACGCCTGAAATTTGGCTTCATCTGACCGACGTAAGTTTCCTACGCCGTCGGAGCCTGGGCGCATATTTACGCTGGCCGCAAGGGGTGCTTCCATTGATTTACGCGCCAAATATGCAAATGAGCGAGATACGCTGATTCACGAACGTACTTACGCCCATCGCAGTAATCTACGCCGTTTACGTAAGGCGTATGTCTGGTGTAAAGTTATTCCACATAAAGCAGGCGTAAGTCATGTTAGGGTATGGACCAGGGAACAGCCGTCGTAATTGACGTTGTTTACGTAAGTCGTACGTGAATGGGGCTGGGCGTAGGTTATGTTCACGTCGTAGGCATTGAGCCGTCGTATCTTAGGGAGTAAATTCGACGTGATTGTGAGCATGTGCGCGCATGCGCCGTTCGTTCGCCCCATCATTTCATGGGGTCAAGCTTCATTTAAATGGATCACGCCCACTTCCTTCCTACTTTGAATTAGGCGGGCTTACAATTTACGTTACGCCGGCGCAACGTTGGGAGGGAGTGCTTTGTGAATACTGTTCTTGCCTCTCAATGTTACGTCGGTGTAGCGCATATGAGATGCGCTACGCCCGCACAAATATACGCGGATCTACGTGAATCCGGGCCTTTGTGTTCACATAGATCAGGCATGTCCAAAGTCAGGCCCGGGGGCCAAATGCGGCCCCCCTGTTGATTTAATATGGCCCCCCTGGGGATTTTGATATATATATTGTTTGTGGCCCCCAGGGCCACAAAAGATATATACTGTATTTATTGGCGCTGCCTTGGAGGGGACAGGACGAGCGCTGTCAGATTACATGAAGAGAATCTCCTGTTTACTCTGCAGCGTTTCTATTGGAAGTCCCGTCTCCTGGGATGCCATTGGACGACTGTTCTGTCTATCATAGGAGGCAGGACTTTGTATTAAAGAGGCCACAGGGTAAACAAGACATTCTCTGTCAGCACTCGTCCCGCCCCCTCCCTCTGCCCTCCGAGGCTGCAGATGGGCATCATTCAGGCTGAACTGATGGCAATGGTAAGGCTGCATTTATGGCACATGTGAGGCTGCATTGGTTGCAATGGTAAGGCTGCATTCATGGCAAATGTAAGGCTGCATTATGGCACATGTGAGGCTGCATTCATGGCAATGGTGAGGCTGCATTCATGGCAATGGTGAGGCTGCATTCATGGCAATGGTGAGGCTGCATTCATGGCAATGGTGAGGCTGCATTCATGGCAATGGTGAGGCTGTGCGTGTTATACGCTGATAAATACAGTATATCCAAATGACACGCCCAAGCTGCCCAAGCTCATCCTTGGTCCTAAGCAGTGCTCTGGGATTCGTTATGGCCACAAATAAAATATATACAGTATATCCAAATAACATGTCCAAGCTCATCTCTTCACCACATACAGCCACAAAGGCAGGAGAATTCTTGTTGGGCCGTGTATTAATGCTCAGACGAACACAATTAGACAGAATTTTAATGGTTCAAAGAATGTCAGGCAAAATAGTCGGCCCTCGCGCATGTTCACTTCATCAATTCTGGCCCTCTTTAAAAAAAGTTTGGACACCCCTGACATAGATGCTCGAGATTGCATATATTTTTATGAATAAGTTATTGCTCCGGATTCTATGTGGACTCCAGCTTTTGCATTAACTTACATTTGGGGGTGCACTGCACAGGAGCCAGATTGCACAGACCAAAACCTTGGAGACTATTTTTTCATAGGTAAAGAGGGAGAGCCACTTTTTTTGTAATGCTTCAGATATGCTGCTTAACTGCAGCTTTTTCTGAGAGAGAGAGAGAACTGCTAGGAATAATTATTCACTTAAAGGAGAAGTATGGGATGGGTTAAATAACTAGTACATATCACATTAGTCACATATCAGCTAGTCTTTTTTTCCTACCTCTTTTAGTTTTTACAGCATGTGCACATGAACTTTCCTTCAACTGGTAAAAACGGTCTATTTTCAGTTTGAAAAGTTTCAGGGGGTTGGAAATCTACCTTAGCACCTAATTTATCAGAAGTTATCCAGAGACTCAACACTCAGGCTTACTATGAACTAATGTTACCCGCACAAAAAAGGTTCCACAGCTAAATTGATAAAGAATTGGAATCAATGGATTACACATCCTAGGGCCTCTAATTTTCTGAAGAATTCTAAGAACTATTGATCTGCTCCTGTACGACTACGCTCTTAAATTTGGTTGGTTATAAAAGAAAACTTCCGTCTCGCCTCCCCTTCCCTTCCTTCCCTCTTGTTGCCCTTTTATGTTTGTTCTTGTTCTATAATATATTATATTGAGTCATTATCCCTTGTTTACAGTATGATCCCGTTGGCGTAAACAGGTATTACTTGATTAAGCAATCGAATATTATCCAATCGGACAAATGTCCTATAATATTGTCGTTAAGTATGTTGATAGTTCTTTGCCTACCCAGGCACATATGTGATAACGATGTATGACTAAGAAACTGAATTATTTTTTGTTTCCTTTGAAAAATACAATAAAAATATTTTGAAGAGAAAAGTTTCAGGGGGTGTGTACATCTTCAC
Source organism: Rana temporaria (assembly GCF_905171775.1). Lineage (NCBI taxonomy): Eukaryota > Metazoa > Chordata > Amphibia > Anura > Ranidae > Rana > Rana temporaria. The sequence goes on from NC_053493.1 coordinate 230,370,801, forward strand.
CAACACTCCCCCTGCCTCTGTCCCCACTCCGCTAAGAGACGTGGCTGTGCTGATTAGACATGTGCATTTGTTTTTATCTGAATACATTTTCGTCCGAATTTCAGCTATTTTCGCTATTGTTTTAACAAACGAAAACGAAAGTGCAGAATACAAAAAAACGAAAGATCCGACATAAACAAATGCTTTATTTTTGTTTTCGTCGGTTGAATGTGCCTAACCTTAACTCTATTAGTCCAAGATTATTCTACATAGAGAGAAAAGATTCGACATTATAGAGAGAAAAAATAAGACATTATAGAGAGAAAAGATTCAACATAGAGAGAAAAGATCGCTGGTGGAATTGGGTGGGGGAAGTAAAATAAAAATAATGATGATGATGAATGTTATTGGCTGATTGTAACCAAAGACGAGGAGCAGTAAAATAGCTAGAACTAACTTGACAATTCAACATGAACGACAAAGATTTGACAAAGCATCGAAAAACATACAAACATACAAACGTCAAATCTTTAATTGAAGGCTTAAGGTGTCTGTCAAATGTTCAAAGAAGATTTGACGGAGCAGCTAAACTGTACGACGCCGCAATCGTACATTTATGGTCAAAAGCTCAGCCCATAGGCTATAGAAAATGTTTAATGTTGGTTGACTAGTAATAATAATTAATAAATATAATTATCACTGGTCATACAACATTAGAATTCTTCTATAGCTTGTAGGCGGAACATTTGACCGGAAATGTACGATTCGACGCGATATTGTGTCAATCTCGCTCCCTTTCTCGGCGAGATTGAGCACCTACCAGCCCCATCGCGGGAGCCAGCGCCGAGCTGGCTTGCCGCAATGGAGACAGAGCCGTCATAGAAGCGACGGGAGATCCTACCCATGTGATACCTACCCACGTGGTACCTACCGGAGCATGATGGGACTGTGAGGCCTATATAAATCCGATGCAAGCCACGCACCCGCCATTGCAGCGAGAAGAGGCGACGTGTCAGCATCGGGAGAAGAGAAGAAGAGAAGACGTCACAGCACAGCGGCCTGAAGGGAGAAGTAGAAGACGTCACAGAACAGCGGAAGAAGAGGAGAAGACGTCACAGAACAGCGGAAGAAGGAGAAGGCACCGGACAGCGGGAGGAAGAACCGGGGTGCACCAAGTCAAGAGCGGAGAGCGGCGAACATAGAAGAAGACCCCCGGAGCGGAGAAGACGTCACAGAAGAGCGGTGAAGACCCCGGAGAGCAGGAGAAGACCCCCGGAAATCGGAAGAAGAAGCTCCCCCTGGTAAAAGAGCTAAAGAAGACAGGGGGAGCCTCCGGAGCAGACTAATAAAATATTTTAATACCCTGTGTTTTTTATTTGTGTTTTTACCACTTTTCCTCCAGGTGAATGGGTAGGGGTACGATGTACCCCATATCCATTCACTTAGGGTGGGGGGCCGGTATCTGGGGGCCCCCTTATTAAAGGGGGCTCCCAGATTCCGATAAGCCTCCCGCCCGCATACCCCGACAACCAACGGCCAGGGTTGTCGGGAAGGGGCCCTGTCCTCATCAACATGGGCACAGGGTGCTCTGGGGTGGGGGGCCCCCGCAGTGCGCCCCCTGCCCCAGAGCACCCAACCCCCCCATGTTGAGGGCATGCAGCCCGGTACGGCTCAGGAGGGGGGGCGTTTGCTCGTCCCCACTCCTTTCCTGACCGGCCGGGTAGCGTGCTTTGGATACGGGTCTGGTATGGATTGTAGGGGGACCCCCTACGCCGTTTTTTTCGGCGTAGGGGGGCTCTCCTTACAACCCATAACAGACCTAAGGGCCCGGTATGCTCCTGAGGGGGGAACCCATGCCGAATTTTTATTTAAAATCCGGCGGGGACTTCCCCCTCAGGATTCATAACAAACGCTGCACACGTGTAGAATTGGCGGGAATCCAAGTTGGATCTCCCGTCGCTTCTATGACATGCACGTTGGAATGTGCTGTCACTATTCCAGTGAGTGCGAGATGTTGGCGAGATCTCGGCACCATGTCGCCGAGAATCAGCGCGATGCTGTCGTGCTAAAAACACAATATCACAAACACCTATTGTATGCTCTGTGAAGTCTCAGAAACAAGCAGAAGGAGGAGAGAGGACATCAGTCAAGCAAAATGACAGGGAAGGGGGTGTATCCAGACTCTATATTCACACCATTGTCTGGATTATGCTGTATGAAAGCCTGTAGAACCTCCCACAGGTATTTATCTTGAGTTTAACAGAATAGGGGCACTTCTGACAGGGCTGGAAAGGTTTATAGATATCATCAGCTCACATAGAATAAATGTAAGCAAAAAAAAAGGAAACCCATACTTCTCTTTTAAAGCATAACTCCACTTTTGTTGAGAAAAAAATAATTTTTAATAACATTCAATTACTCCCCATGTTAAGGGCATGTGGCCTGGCACGGTTCAGGGGGGTGCTCTCTCTTCCCCCCTCTTTTCCTGCGGCCTGACAGGTTGCGTGCTTAGATAAGGGTCTGGTATGGATTTTGGGGGGGGACCCCACGCCATTTTATTTTTATTTTGGCACAAAGTTTCCCTTAAAATCCATACCAGGCCTAAAGGGTCTGGTAATGGAATTTGGGGGGACCCCCAAGCATTTATTTTTTTATTTACTCCTATCTGCATTACCTGGATCCGACAATTCACAAGTAGTTTTAAATAATTTTTTTACTTTAGAAATGTCATTTTGTGCAGAGACTATTATAAACACGGGAAACATGCGCTACTTTAAGTTAAGGGTCTGGTATTGATTTTTGGGGGGACCCAACACCATTTTTTTTTTGGTGCAGGGTTCCCCTTAAAATTCATACCAGACCTGAAGGGCCTGGTATGGATTTTAAGGGGAACCCCATGCCATAAAAAAAAAAACATGGCGCCGGGTTCACCTTAATATCGATACCAGACCTGAAGGGCCTGATATGAAATTGGGGGGGGACCCCCATGTTTTTTTGGGTTTGGGGTTCCCCTTAATATTCATGTACAGAAATTTGGAATAAACACTGGCATTCCCGAACACTTAAAAAGCGGGCAATGTATATGTCTAGAAACAGTCAGAGTTTTATAGTCCATATAGTGGTACAAAATGACCAATCCTAAAAGGAAAGAGATGGGAAGATGGTGGGTGGCAGCTGTCCTCAGAGAAAAGCCAACTCTGTTAGGGGAAGACAAGGAAACAAAAAAGGGAAGCGCCACCTAAGTGCAATATGTCAGATACTGGCCCATATTCTCAAACAAGTTCCGCCTGCGTATATAGAGATGGGCGGCGTAAGTGTAAAGATGCGCCGTACTATCTATGCGCCGCAGTCACAGAACCAGATCCGCCAGAAACAAGGCTGCTCTCGTCCGTCCTAACTCGTTTAAGTGTACGCGGCGTAGGCGCATATTTCCGCTGAAGGCATCCTACGCGGCCATAGAATTAGTATTCAAATATGCAAATGATGTACATAAGCAGATTCCCGAACCTACGCGCGATCGGCGTAGGCTACGCGCTGTGCGCGTAAGACGAATGGCCGGCTGAAAGTTACTCCTCATAAAGCTCGGTTAACTTTGCTCCAGACCTGAGTAAGTCAGCTTGAAAGCAAATACAGCAGCACCATCCCGGACGAGCTGAGCAACCACACTTAGGACAACACATTTGTATGCCAACATGCCAGGGGCAGGCGAGGTCTTAGCACTACTAGTGTGTGCAGAGGCAGAGGAAGAGGAAGAGGCCGAGGCACATAGAAGGAGGAGGGCACGTAGGAGGGCACGTGAGAGGGTATACCCACAGCGCATTAGCCTCTTTGGCATGGCTGATGTGGATGTGTATCGCCATTTCAGATTCACCCCTCATGCCATCCTGGAAATTACCAGAGCCCTGCAGGATGACATTACCAGCCCAACACAACTCTCACATGCAGTGCAGCCACTGGTGAAGGTCCTGGCAACATTGCATTTCCTGGCCACTGGTTCTTTTCAAAGAACAAGTGGAGACGTGGTTGGGATATCACAAACCAGCATGAGCAGATGTGTGCACCAGGTTGTCCCCGCAATCCTAAGACGCATGTCCCACCACATCATCAGACCCACCCAGGAGGACCAGCGGCTGAAGGTAATGCGTGAGTTCTGCCAAATTGCAGGATTCCCATGCACCATCGGGGCCATTGATTGCACCCATGTGGCAATACAGCCCCCCCATGAGACACAGCACATTTATGTGAATAGGAAGCACTGGCATTCCATCAATGTCCAGGTGATCGTGGATGCCCAAGGCCTCATATGGCACGTCCGTGCCAAACACCCAGGATCCAGCCATGACAGCTTCATCTACCGTCAAAGCGACATCCCAAGACAATTTGAAGCGAACGTGTATGGGGACAGCTGGCTGGTTGGTGAGTGACATGGGTGCCAGGTATGACTGTCCCCCCCCCATGATGCAGACATCACGAGGGGCACATGCATGACTAACATCTTCCTGTCTTTTCCCTTTCAGGTGACTCTGCATATGCCCTGGGACCTCACATGATGACCCCATTCCGGAACCCACAAACCCCAGGAGAGGAAAACTACAATGCTGCACACATACGCACCCGTGCAGTGGTGGAGCGCACATTTGGCATCCTGAAGTCCCGTTTCTGATGCCTGGATAAGACTGGGGGTACCCTGCTGTATTCCCCAAACTTCGTGTGCCAGATCATCGCTGCATGTTGCGTGCTGCACAACTTTGCAGTGAGAAAGGGCATAGAGATTGAGCTATGTGATGACCTGACCCCCCAACCAGACATTACGCCCCTAACCGAGGGTACCCCGTCTTCTGAGGGATCAGCAATCAGGAGATGTCTAGTGGAAAGAATTTTTGAACGTTAAAAATACACATAAAACATTGAACAATGAGAATGCACGCATGCACACCACTGTGGTCTCTAGCACACACACCCCACATGCACATCCCATTGGATTGGACCAAAGTACACCGCACGGTACTAAGGAGCAGCAACGCCGCGTCAAGGTTCCAATGATGTTGCTATCCATTCATACACCTTTCAGCCATGAATAAGCACTGAAGCCAGTGCGAAACGTCGGTATTCTCCTGTTCCTATTGCTGTGATCTGCTGTGTTCTTGCTGTTGATTTGAATAAAGACAACCTGTTTGGTTTGGAGTGCGGCTGTCCATCCCTCATCTTTTTACCAATATTTACCTTTCACACGGACCTGGGGAGAACTTATCCCCAGCGACCGAGGGTGACACCCCTTACTGGCAGGAGTGTCACCCCCCCCCACATTCACACAGCATTCACACTGTGCTATGCACTACTTTGTGCAGCACACCAAAAAAAAAGCTCTTACTTAGAGCATAAATAAAATAAAATAAAAAAGCTCTTACTTAGAGCATAAATAAAATAAAAAAAAAAAGCTCTAACTTAGAGCATAAATAAAATAAAATAAAAAAGCTCTTACTTAGAGCATAAATAAAAAAAAAAAAAAAAGCTCTTACTTAGAGCATAAAGAAGCTATAAAAAATCACTGGCCCCGGCGCGAACTGCGCCTGGTGCCCAGGTTCCTGGCCCTCACTTGCCTGGGGGGGGAGCCTCATTTGGGGGGGGGCATCAGGTGGAGGAGCATCCCCAGGTGCCTCCCTGGCTGGCTGGCTGCCCTCTAGAGCCACTGCTATACGTGTGAGCAGGGCCTCCTGGCATGCAGTCTGGGCCTGCACAGCCATCCGCAGGCCCCTGACCTCCCCCACAAGTTCGGCTGTGGTGGTTTGCAGCTCACCCAGGCTTGTAATGGTGGCTGCCGAGTTTCCTGCCACATCCTGCAGAGCATCGGGCACTGCTCCAGAGGAGGACAGGCTATTATTGAGCCGCCTCAACTCCTCCAAAATGTCCCCCATATGGCGGCTCTGCTGGTCCTGCTGCCTGGCCAGCTTTTCCTGCAGGACTCCTGCCACACCCCTGGTCTTATGGGTGGCCTTCCTGGGGACAGGAGTGCCTGGGGCCCTTGAATAGGGGGAGGGTCGTGAGGGGCTGGTGGTGAGGGGCATGGGACGGGAGGGGCTGAAGAGGGTGATGGAAGACCCTGAGGGGCTGGAGATACGGTGGTGGTGTGATGGTTCGGGCACCTCATGTGAGTCCTCAAGAAATAAAATGACATCCTGCTCACTCTGGACCACCTCCTCTTCATTGCCCACCACCTCCTCATGGGCAATATCCTCCTCAACCACCTCCTGTGCGGAGGACTGTCCACTCCCCTCCAACAAAGCCTGTAGGCTTCCCAGGGGGTCAGCCACAGAAGCAGGCTGCTGGGGGGACGGTGTTGGACGGACACTGCCAGCAGAAGACGGCCCAGCTCCCTCCTGCACATCTGTGGATGACACAAAAAATTCACATGTTGGTGGACCCACACACTTGTCACATGTCCCCCCCCCAAACATGCTTCACACCAGATAGAAGATAAAACACACTTACCTGTCCTCATGGGCGGCTCACTGGAGTCATGGCCCTCCAGGCCCTCCACCTGCTCCCTCCGCAGGCATCTGGCTATAACTTCCTCCTCCTCTGTCAGCCGGATCGGACAGGGTGGCCCACCTCCAGTGCCCCTGGCATGTTTGGCAATGGTGGCCATTTTATTTCTGACCACCCCCCGCAGGTCATTCATTTTTTTAATGATGTCCTGGGGGGTCCTCACCTCATGGCCAAGGGCATTGACCTGTGCCGTCACTTTTCTAAAAATTTCGTCCTTTTTTACTTTGCTAGTGTTGCCACTCTCAGAACCATGGAGCCTGGCATCAAAGTGCTCCATTGCTGCAACAATAACTTCCCTCTCAGCAGGGCTGTAGTTTTTTTTGCGGCGGTCTTTCCTTGGCCCTGGCATAGCAGCAGCAAAGTGTAAACTCCAATAATGAAATCCAAGGGAGTCACTTTGCACTAGCTGGGCGGATGCTTGAAGCTTTTATACACTGGGCCGGCCCAACTCAGCATGGATTTACACCTATTGTCATTGTGCGCATGCGCAGAGGGCGGGGCACGTCCGGTGCATGCGCCGTTCGGTCTGGACATCATTTGCATGGGGTCACGGATCATTATAATGCTTCACGCCCACATCCCTCCTACCGTCACTTGCGCCTACTTACGCCAACACATTTAAGTTACGCGAGCGCAGCGTAGGACGCAGGTGGTTCGGGAATATGGTTCGGCTCTCGCCAAGTTAAGCCGGCGGTGCGCATCGGAGATCCGCTCCGCCTCACTAAATATGCGCCGATCTACGAGAATATGGGCCACTATGTTTAATCTCAAAAGAAATGCAATTACAATACACAATTACAAAACAGGCTCATTAGGGTCTCATGATGCGCGATGCAATCCAGTCTCAGGTCCATCTAGATCCACGGATCTGCAGGCAGGGGGAGAAATCTATCCTGTGGCCACCAGGAAACCGCCAGATTCAGCGTGGAGGCGTAGATGATGACGTTACCAGAGAGCGGGACCAGGGAGATCACCGGAAGGAAGGTGAGACTAAAAACAACTGCAACGCCTCCACGCTGACTCTGGTTGTTTCCTGGTGGCCACAGATCAGTGGTTCTCAATCTTTCTAGTGCCGTGACCCCTTGATAAAATTTCCCAAGTTGTGGGGACCCCTAACAGTAAAATTATTTTTGTAGCGTGGGTGGTCAGCACCCAAGCCAAGACAAGTAATTTGCGCCTCTAACCCACGGACATTTAGAGATACCTGAGTCCTTTCCACTCCTACAATCTTAAAACCCCCTATGGTACTTTTTAGGATGTACCACTCTTTCTCTCTTTGTTCTCCTTTTTTTCCCCTTTTATCTCTCTATCCTAATTTCTTGCTTTTTCCCCCCATCCCTCTCTCTAGCGATATTTCTTGTTCTCTTATTCTATCTCCCCCTTTTTCTTTGTTCCTCCCCCTCTTTTCATGTATTCTTTATTGCTTCTCTTACTCAATGGCAGTGCAAGGAGTGGGTGGGATCAGTGGCAGTGAACTGGGGTTCTGATCAGCCAACTTTGGTGCTCTTGATCAAGGTCATCTGCTGATCTTAGAACTGTAGTGGGGACTTTTAATGGCAACTATAATCACAGGTAGTGTTACTCACTGTGTCTCCGACTTGGTAGTGTCCCTCAGCAGTGACACCTGTGCCGAAATCAGGAGATAGGGTCTCCTCCAGCCCCCCCACTTCACATTACTCACCAGTCAGCTGACCTCTAGTCTCTGCCCCCCAGCCATGCCGTGAACTCAATGGGCTGCTGCAAAGAGGCCAAGTGGGCGGCCTCGGGCTCCAGGAACAGCCCAACTGGGCGGCCACAAAAGGCTGGGAGAGCCTTTTGCATTTTGCATTTTGCAAGTGCATTTCTTTTGAGATTAAACATAGTATCTGACATATTGCACTTAGGTTGCGCTTCCCTTTTTTGTTACCTTGTCTTCCCCTTAATATTCATACCAGACCCAAAGGGCCTGGTAATGGACTGGGTGAGACACCTGCCATTTTTTTCAATGACTTTCATCTGTATTGCCGGGACCCGACAATTCATGAATAGCCGCGAGTAGTTTTAAATTACTTTTTTTCCTTTAGAAATTACATTTTGTGCAGGGACAGTTCTAAACACTAGAAACATGTGCTACTCTACAGACATATTATACACACCCCCCAGGTATGAAATTTACAGGAATATTTCACTTTTATTGTTTCACTTTAAGCATTATTAAAATCACTGCTCCAGAAAAAACTGCAGTTTTGAAACTTTTTTTGGCATTGATACATGTCCCCTTTGGGCAGGACCCGGGTCCGCAAACACTTTTTATGACAATAACTTGCATATTAACCTTTAAACTGAGCACTTTTGATTTTTCATGTTCGTGTCCCATAGACACGGTGTTCGAACACATTTTTTGCCTGTTCGCATGTTCTGGTGCGAACTGAACCGGGGGATGTTCGGCTCATCCCTACTGCTTAGTGATTATTCTAGTCTGCATTTCCCCAAGGTAATACATGAAATCTGGCCTATTAGTGGGCCCTGAGGACAGGGTTGATAACCACTGGCATACAGGAGAGCCAGCAACAGCGTTCCTGATCTCTACCACATCAGTCCCAGTGTCCATACCTTCCAATTTTTTGAGATGAGAATGAGGGACACCTATTAGCAAAAATATGTAGGCATATGACACATGACATGCCCCATCTAAAGGTGAATTATACAAAATAAACGATTGGTTAAACCTAGAAGTGTTTTTTTACCACTACTATTTTTTTTAAACAGGCTTTTGAAACTTACAAATGCAGCAATTTAGAAATTGGATGTAAGGTTTAGCGCAGGGAAACACTTTTTTAAAGATAAAAAGAGCATTTTATATACAACTACATAGATCAGACCAAAATGAGGAGGAAAGAGGGACAGAGGGACTTTGTTCTAATTCAGGGACAGTCCCTCAAAATCAGGGACAGTTGGGAGCTATGCCAGTGCCCCCAGACAAGCGTAAGCCCTCTACAGTGTTCCTGATCACCGCTAGACCAGTCCCAGTGTCAACAGACCAGTGGAAGCCAAATACAGTGTTTCTGATTACTGTCACACCAGCCTAGTGCGAGCAAGCAACAGTTTTTCTGATCACCACACCTGTACAGTCTCACCAGATCAGGGGCGGATCTGGGGGGCCAATGGGGCAATTGCAGGTGAGAGCGGGCGGGCTGGGCGGCGCTGTTTGTGGGCAGATGGGCGGGTGAGAGAGCGGGCGGGCCAGGCTGCCACGTGGTTCAGTGTGTTGGCAGGTGAGAGAGCAGGCTCGGTGTGAGCGGGCAACTGGCCAATTTCTCACCGTCCCGTGGCCACCCTCTATCCCTGCAGTAACTTCCGCCCTTACTGTGCAGGCAGCGTGGGCAGCAAAACGATTAAATTATCTCTCTGCTGCCTGACTCTGGGACACAGCAAGAGACAAGCCAGACACCACCTTAGGAAGGAAGTGACAATCCGCAAAGTGTGGCAGGTGACGTGGCAAGTGACGATCTACAAGGTGTGGCAGGTGACGTGGCAAGTGACAATCTGCAACGTGTAACAGGTGACATGGCAAGTGACAATCTGCATCTGGTGGCAGGCAATTGACAATCCGCAATGTGTGGCAGGTGACGGGGCAAGTGACAATCTACATCTGGTGGCAGGCAAGTGAAAATCCGCAGCGTGTGGCAGGTGACATGGCAAGTGACAATTCGCACACGGGTGGCAAGTGACAATCCGCAACATGTGGTAAGTGACAATCTGCATCTGGTGGCAGGCAGGTGACAATCCGCAACGTGTGGCAGGTGATGTGGCAAGTGACAATTCACAATGTGTGGCAGGCAACAGTGGCAAGTGATACGCTCAGGGTTCCCACTGATTCTGCATTATGGTGAGTTGAACCATTTCATTTTATATTACAATGTAATAATAGAAATAATACTCTTCAATCATCCTGACACCATAACAACCATGGTGCCGGGAGGATTGAAGCGCCAACACCAGCCATTTCCCTGATAAATTGCCCACAAAAAAAAACATATTTTCTGGCAATGCCCCTCCCGAGACCAGAATCTGGATCCACTCGTGCACCAGACTAGTGTCGGCCAGAGACAGTGTTCCTAATCACCATCACGCCAGTCCCAGTGTCACCAGACCAGTGCAGCCATTAACAGTGTTCTCTTGGTCATCACCACACAGTCACCAGACCAGTTTGGCTACAGTGTTCCTGATCACTGCCACATGAGTCCCAGTGTTACCAGACCAGTGTAAGACAGCAACAGTGTTCCTGATTTCTATCACATATGCAGCCAGCAACAGTGTTCCTGATTGCCCCCATACTAGTCCCAGTGTCACCAGACCAGTGCAGCCAGCAACAGTATTTATGATCACTGTCACACCAGTCACAGTGTCACCAGACCACTGTAAGTCAGCAATGAAGTTCCTGATTATTGCCACAACAGTCACAGTGTAAGCCAGCAACAGTGTTTCTGATCACTGTCACTTCAGTGCCAAAGTCACCAAAGCCAATGCAACCATCAACAGTGTCCCTAATTACCACCACACCAATCCCAGTGTCACCAGACCACTGTAAGCCAGCAACAGTGTTCCTGATCCCAACCACACCAGTACCAGTTTCACTAGACCAGTGAAAGCCAGCAAAAATATGTTCCTGATCGCTGCCATACCAGTCCAAGTATCACCAGACCAGTGCAGCCCCTAATAGTGTTCTTGATCACTGCTATACCACTCCCAGTGTTACCAGACCAGTATAAATCAGCAACATTGTTCTCAACCGCTGTTCACACCACTGCCAATGTTGCCAGTCCAGTGCAACTGTCAACAGTCCTTGGTTATTGTCATACCAGTCTCAGTGTCACTAGACCAGTGCAAGCCATCAACCTTGTTCTTGATTGGTGCCACACCAGTGACAATGTCATCAACAGTGTCCCTGGTCATCATAACATCAGTACAGAGTCCCCAAAGCAAGTGCAGCCAGCAACAGTGTTCCTGATCACCACCACACCAATGCAGTGCTACATCTTCCTGCCACCTGTGCTGACCCTGGCTTGTTTATTGATATTTCTGTCTGCTGGTTTGACTGACGCTTTGCCTGTTTATTAACCATATAATATCTCTTAGGCATGTGCAAAAGGGAAAATTTTGTTTCGTTTTAATTCGTTATTTAATTAATTTAGTTAAGTTAGGTTCGTTACATGTGTTAAATTCGTTTTCGGAACTTTCGTTTCGTTTTTCGACCGAATTTCGAAAAATCCGGTCGAATTCGAAAGTATTTAGACCGGATTCGACAACAAATAGTCTCTTTTCGAATATCATTTCGAAATTCGATCGTAATTCGAAAAAAAAAAAAAAAAAAATCAAATTCCAAATCGAAAACCCGTGGACGAAATTCGATCGGAATTCGAAAAAAAAAAAAAAAATTCGAATTCCAATCTAATTTTGTCCGCGGGTTTTCGATTCGGAATCGAAAACGTTCGTTCGGATTCGGTAAATTCATTAATATTGCAATTCGAGAATTCGTATGCATCCGAATGTCCGAATAATGAAAAATTCGTCCGAATTTCGATTCGGAACGAAGCGAAATGCACATGCCTAATATCTCTGCCTGCTGCCTGAATTGAGCCATCTGCCCGTCCAGATGACTATGTTCCCACCAGACACCAGCCCAAGCCACCCCCTGCAACAGCTGTACTACTGGAACAACAAGAACACTTTTGTTCTTCCATTCTTCTGCCTCCTGTACTTCTTGGCCAGTGAAAAGGGCATTCCTGGGGGCTGCCCCGGACCAGTCGTTTAAACAGTGGCGGCCCGTCCATAGGGGGCGCTCGGGCGCCGCCCCTCCAAGCTGTAAAAAAAAAAAATTTTTTTTTTTTTTTTTTTTTAAATATGTCACTTTAAGAGTGACCAGGCGCCGGACATGCGGCGGTCTATGGGAAGCTTCCCAGCCTGAAATCAGCTGATCGCAGGCTTGGAAGCTGATTTGCCCGTGTTTAGGGCGTGTGCAGGGCGCAAGCTGTGCGCCCGCACACACTCCCACTGTCATTTGATTTGCTAGAATGCATGGGTTTGTCATGGGATTGGCTCGGCGGGGACCGGAGGAGAGGTCAGTGGGCAGTGCCATTAATATATCACTTCCGGTATTCTGGTGATATCTGGAGCGCGTGTGGGGGCATCATAGAGGAGCGGCGCCAACCATTGAAGGTAAGGAACAGACCGGCTCCTTCCCCCACGCCAGCACCAGCAGCACCCCCACATCCATTGCCTGCCAGCCCCGCCACCACCACCGAGCCCCACCGCAGCTGAATACTTTCTCTGCGGAGTCGGCGCTAGTACTGCCAGTGACAAGCTGCAGCGGCGGCCCCCCCTCTCCACCCCCCACCCGGAGTTCAGTCCCTGCCGCCACACTCCGCTCCAGATCAGCAGTGTGCACTCGCAACAGCTTCGGGTCCCCCCCCCCCCACCTCAATGTGCCGATCAGGCGTCTGATCGGCACATTGAGGTGGGGGACCTGAAGCTGTTGCGAGTGCACACTGCTGATCTGGAGCGGAGTGGGTCTGGGCGGCAGGACTCGGAGTGAACTGGGGGGGGAGGGGAGGGGGGCTGCTGCTGCTGCTTGTCAGTTGTCACTGAACTTAGATGACAGAGCTCGGAGTGAACTGGGGGGGGGGGAGGGGGGCTACGGCTTCTGCTTGTCACTGAACTTACACACTGACAGGACTCGGAGTGAACTAGGGGGGAGGGGGAGGGGGAGGGGCCCCCTAGTTCACTCCGAGTCCTGTCATTGTGTAAGTCTCCTCCCCTCCCCCCCACTTTCTCTGAAGTTCACACTGCCCGAGCACTGCTAAGGTAAGCCAGCCAAGCCACAGAATTCAGTTCAAAATGGATTTGATTGATCGCCCCATTAGGTCATCAGCGGACAGCGGTGCACTGCCTGATCCCCACCCATCCACCTTGGAGCCTGTTATTGTATTTAGACTGCTGGGACTTGTAGTTCTCCATCATCTCCTGGGGCTCAGGTGCATGCAATCCACCCTCTATGGGACTACAAGTCCCAGCAGTGAGAAAAACTGAACAAATATGGTGGATTGCATGCACCTGAGCCCCAGGAGATGATGGAGAACTACAAGTCCCAGAAGGTTATAATATAAAGCTCCGAGGTGGATGGATGTCTGGACAGTGACAATTGATGGGCACAGTGGTGACAATTGATGGGCACAGTGGTGACAATTGATGGGCACAGTGGTGACAATTGATGGGCACAGTGGTAACAATTGGTGGCATGGCACAGTGGTAACAATTGATGGCACAGTGGTAACAATTGATGGCATGGCACAGTGGTGACAATTGATGGCACAGTGGTAACAATTGATGGCATGGCACAGTGGTGACACAGTGGTGACAATTGGTGGCACATTGGTGACAATTGATGGCACAGTGGTAACAATTGATGGCATGGCACAGTGGTGACAATTGATGGCACAGTGGTAACAATTGATGGCATGGCACAGTGGTAACAATTGATGGCATGGCACAGTGGTAACAATTGATGGCATGGCACAGTGGTGACAATTGATGGCACAGTGGTAACAATTGATGGCATGGCACAGTGGTAACAATTGATGGCATGGCACAGTGGTAACAATTGATGGCATGGCACAGTGGTGACAATTGATGGCATGGCACAGTGGTGACAATTGATGGCACAGTGGTAACAATTGATGGGCACAGTGGTGACAATTGGTGGCACAGTGGTGACAATTGGTGGCACAGTGGTGACAATTGATGGCACAGTGGTAACAATTGATGGCACAGTGGTAACAATTGATGGCATGGCACAGTGGTGACAATTGATGGCACAGTGGTAACAATTGATGGCATGGCACAGTGGTGACAATTGATGGCATGGCACAGTGGTGACAATTGATGGCACAGTGGTGACAATTGATGGCATGGCAAAGTGGTGACAATTGATGGCATGGCAAAGTGGTGACAATTGATGGCATGGCAAAGTGGTGACAATTGATGGCATAGTGGCTGTGTTTGATGGCATGGCACAGTGGCTGCGTTTGATGGCATGGCACAGTGGTGATAATTGATGGGCCCAGTGAGGCTGCAATTGTTTTATTTTTTTCGTTTGCGCCCCCCCCAAACAATTTGAGCACCAGCCGCCACTGCGTTTAAACAAGCTTGGCTTATAAGAACAGGGACCACTATAGGTGACGCTACACTAATCTATATTCCCTGACCACTTGTGCAGAGCCAATAATTACAGTACACTGTTTTAATACAATGTTGGCTGATTATTGTGATACACAAAATGCAGTGTCCAAGCATTGAAAAAGCCTCCCACATGTTGACTGGCGGATTAGGCCTCGTACACACGACAGAGAAACTCGACGTGCTTGGCACGTCGAGTTCCTCGTCTCGTTTTGGGATGAAGCCGCCGAAGAGCTCGGCGGGCCGCCTTCTCCTATAGAACAACGCGGCCAACGAGAAAATAGAGAACATGTTCTCTATTTTCTCGTCGAGCTCCTCGGCGGCTCCATCGAGCCAAAACTGTACAGACGACAGAGATTCTCGGCAGAATCCGGGTTTTGACCGAGTTTCTCGGCGAATTCTGCCGAGAATCTCTGTCGTGTGTACGAGGCCTGACTCTATCTCGCTGCCGATCCAGTGATACACTTGGGATGTTTGATTCTATTATAAGCCTGCTAGTTTTTAATTCAATATGAGTATATCTTGATTGTGTCTAAAAAAATTATTTTGAAAATTTCACTCTATGTAAGTTCCTAATATGTCAATCTGGTTGACCGAGAAGTTTATCAATAGAGAGAACACTAGTTAAAGGATAAGTTCACTTTTTAAAATAAATAATAAATGCACATCTTTTTGCAGGTAAAAAAATGTGCATTTATTATTTTTTTACTGGGAGCCTGAAAATTATTGCACCCATGATCAGCAGATCGTAGGGTCTATGCACGGCTCTTGCAGGGTCTGTGTGTAAGCTGTTTGGCTGTACATAGTACTGTCAAGCAGTTACACATTACCAGGAAGCCTCAATGAACTACCACAGCACTCAACAGTGCCGTGGTAGTGTTCATTGAGAACCATTAGCAGCTGGCGTTTTTTTGGGGGGGGCAAACAACCACCCCCGGATTGATCGCCCCCCGCTGTCAGTCACCCATCTGTCGTCCCCCCTGATGCAGGCATCCATGGCTGCCAAATTCAGTACTTAGCCCACCCCGGGCCTGCATCATTGGATTTCATTGACAGCAGCGGGAGCCAATGGCTGCTCAGGTGAGTAAAACAGAGGGGGGCTGGGGGGGGCGGGGGGGGGTCTAGTGACTGACATTTTTTTTTTTCACCTTAATGCATAGGATGCATTAAGGTGAAAAAAAACAGGAGGGTTTACAACCCCTTTAAGAGTTCCCTTTACTCGAACTAAGGAGCCAAACCCAACCCCTGAAAATCAACCCCACACCATAACCCCCCCTCCATCAAATTATTTGGACCAGTGCACAAAGCAAGGCAGTAAATACAATGCTATTTTCCTTATTTTCCTTCTTATTTTAGCATTATATAAAGATATCAGTGTTGGAGCAGAATTAGCCGTGTTAGAATTAGTTATTCTATCATTTGCAAATGTGCATGTGCCCTGTGGGTCTCAGAGATTATACACACTCATGCCAAAGAGCAATGTTCTGCATGCTGAGATGAATGTTGGATGAATTAATAAATGAGTGAAATCATAAATATGTATATTTATTATGAATGATAAACCATAATGATCAATACTATCTAATATACATTAGATATATATTTGTAAAAGATTGGCATATGCATGCAAAGATTATTTATTTAAGCATTGGAATGGCTATAACTAAATCTTTTGAAATTCTCTTTTAGTTATACCAGTGAGATATGGCAATCTAGAAAGAATCTGATTATACCATGAGCAGATATATTGCTTGTAAAAGTTGTGCTGTTACACAATGACCCTAACGTTTAAGGCCTCGTACACACGACAGAACATGTCCGCTAAAACTGGTCCACGGACCAGTTTCCGCGGACATGTCCGACCGTGTGTACGGCCTAGCGGACGGGTTTCCTGGCCTAGCGTACAGGTTTCTAGCGAACAAAAGTTTCTTAGCATGCTAAGAAACTTGTCCGCTGGAAACCTGTCCGTCGGACATGTCCGATGGTTAGTACGACTCATCGGACATGTCTGCTGGTTATGACGTATAACCAGCGGCCCGAAATCCCGGGCATGCGTCAAATTGATTTGACGCATGCGTGGAAGCATTGAACTTCCGTGTCAGAGAACGTTGGTGTCTTCTACGTCACCGTGTTCTCTGTCCGCAGGGATTTTGGTCTGATGGTGTGTACACACATCAGACCAAAAGCACCCAGCAGACATGTCCGATGAAAACGGTCCGCGGACGTTTTTTTTTTTTTTTTTTTTTTTCAGTATGTGTGTAAATAACACAGGGGTAGTGTACCCCAACAGCATGACAAATGTTGGATCAAAAAAATTAACATTCAACAGAGGAGAAAAAATAAACAATAAGTACACAAAAATGACACAAATAGCATCGAATACATTTCAATTAAAAAACGGTCAGTTGTGTTTATTTATTTATTTTATTTATTTTGTGTTTATTTCTTTTATTTTTTTTTCTTTCTCTTTTTCTTTTACTGACCGTTTTTGAATTGAAATGTATTCGATGCTATTTGTGTCATTTTTGTGTACTTATTTTTTAATAATGCATGTTTATACTGAGCATATTTTCTATTTGTCCAGGTCCGGACCATCCTTTTACTATGATGTTTTTCATCGATATGTTTTAGGGAGATATTGTTCATTTTTTCTCCTCTGTTGAATGTTAATTTTTTTGATCCAACATTTGTCATGCTGTTGGGGTACACTACCCCTGTGTTATTTACACACATACTGAAAAAAAAAAAAAAAAATGTTTTACTTTTCATTTCAATTTTGTTCCACTAAGCATGCATCCCTTTCGGGTCCCACTCTTTCCAACCGTTTTAGGGCTAATCACATGCTATATGGGCCTGTGGGGCGCACCCGATTCGTGGTCTTTGATCGGTAAGTCCACGTGGGTGATCCCCCCTTTTCTCTAGGGTGCCTTTGCCATTTGGTTGCTGATGGCCTGGGTGACTCTATGCCACCCTGGTCCTTTGTTGGAGACTCAGGTTAGTCATCCCGCCCCTTTAAGAGTCTAAACCATTTAGGTTATTCCTATTTTGTTTGTTCCGACCCCTCGTTTATCTGGGCGGAACTGACCACCTAGGGGCGGCCACCTTGGATCTCCCTGCCCAGCCCATTTTGTCATTGGACACACTTTTGATTCAGGCCCACCCCCAGCAGCTTTGCATCACAGCTGGGGGGTATTTAAAGGTCAATTATGTTTGCTCTTGCCATGGCTCTGAAATGTCAGAGCTTCAGGCTGTCTCTGCCTTATGATTTCTCAGGCATGTGATTTCAACCTCTTCAAACAGGTTTGTTTCTCTCTCTTTCCTTGTTTTATTCTACAGCTTTTTTTGATATCCTAATATTACTGCATTGGGTGTTTATATTGACACCATTAGTGAATATATGTCTTCTTATATGTTTTTTATTAGCAACCAGCATTGTTAGAGGTTTCTCTCCAACTGATCAATGCTAACTGGCTGTTTAACTCTTCCTGTGCTGGACGCAATTTTGCTAGTCCCTTCTTTTGATCCGATCCAACTGCCTATCCAAGATATTTACATATGCTTATATATGGATACAGCTGTATATAGAAACTTTTATTTTTAACCTTATTGCTTGAGATTTTACCCCCCCAGAATTTTCTTTGGTGGGTGTACTCTCCCATTATTTATTATTGTTTACCTTTTTTACTATAGCATTGTGTAAACCCCACTTGGACTGACTGGCTGGTGTGGCTCTCCTTTGGGATGCTTGCTGGATTCGGCACATATACTGTGGAATCCTTTTTCACAGTTTGATTTAATGGCATACAGCTGATTTTAATTGTGATTGGATGTTCTTGGACCTGGACGGGTAAGTGTGCTCCTGGTCTCTTTCACTGTACAACTAGTTTATGTGACCTTTGTATTTTCATGAACTACTCTATTACAAATGTTTATCCCCCAAATATCATTTATGTATAAATAATAACATTTTGTACTGCAACACCAGCGGTCTGTACTTTTCAGACTGTTGTTGTTGTTTTTGGCAATATTCACAATGCCTTATTTTGTTTTTCTCTCTTTTTTTCTATTTTGTAGCTTGTTGCACTGCCCTTGATAAAGCTCAATCGAGCGAAACATGTCGGGCCTCCTCCAACAGGTTCCTCTGCTACTGTTTTAGTCGCTAACATCACCTATGAGACCATCCATGTCTTATTTGATATTCTGTGTTATTTAAAAAACAATTTATATGTCTGAATAAATTATTATTTTTATATTTATTTCATTGTTTTGGATTGAATTTTCCAATATTAACACCTTTAAAATCCCAGGGTTTGTCACCCTTTCCCGCATTTCTTGTTTTCTATTTACAGCAACCTCGGACAGAAATGTCAGACTGTTTTTATCTGATGTGTCCGAGAATTTGTCAGGAGTTATCAGGTTGATAACAGAGGAACGGGTCAGGAGAGAGCTATGGAACTTAGCTATTTGAAGAAAGATAACAAAATACTGTGGCTATATGTGCCCAGCTCAAATTTCATGAATTGGGTTTACATCCACTTTAATGGAAACCTATATTGTAATGTGAACTTATATTGCAACCTCTTACCTAACCACCTTACATAGAGGTGTAACTAGGTTGAGCGCAGCAAGGGCAGATTCTTGGGTCACAAAAAAGACAGGGTGCACTATATCACTATAAACAAAAAAGTCTGAAGTCTCTAATAAAATGAAATGCTAAATCAAATTTTAACAGAACTGATTTGTAGAATTAAAAAATAATGCCCAAAGCTTTTTGGTCATTCTTCTCTTCAAATGCATAGGAGTATACTTACTTTTGCACTACTGTGACCCAGAATCAGCCAACAGTGGGCTAAAGCAGTTATATAATCGCTCAGTTCTTGGGCATAAAGCCAGCAGGAAACAGCTGCAGCATCAGACCGATGTTGCAGCAAGGAGGTGAGTATACAAAGTGAGCATGAAAGTTTTTTTTTTTTTTAAAGGATAAGTAAAAAAAAAGTATAAGTTCACCTTTTGTAACATGTTACACCCATATTCAGGGTGTAACATGAAACCTGTTACTGTAGAACTGGCCCCCGCACCCTCCCAATCCCTCATTGTGAGAGTAAGCAGGGAATCTTCTCACCCTACTCACAATAAAAACATGGCCCGGATTCAGGTAGAATTGCCCATTATTTATGGAGGCGCAGGGCAAAGTTTTTGCCCTGCGCCCCCGCAAATTTGCTCCGCTGCCCTTGAATTACGGAGCAGAAGCTCCGTAAATTGCGCGGGCGCGCCGGCAAAATGCCCGGCGCAAGAGCACGCAATTTAAATGATCCCGTAGGGGGCAGGAATCATTTAAATTAGGCGCGTTCCCGCGTGCATTGCGGCAAATGACGTCGCAAGGACGTCATTTGCTTCAAAGTGAACGTGAATGGCGTCCAGCGCCATTCACGATTCACTTACGCAAACTACGTAAAATTCTAATTTCGTGACGCGGGAATGACGGGTATACGCAACGTGGGCTGCCCCTGCTAATAGCAGGGGCAGCCTTGCACGAAAACCGCCATACGTAAACGACGTAAATTGCGTACGCAGGGATCGCGCAACGTTGTGAATCGGTGTTAGTATGCAATTTGCATACTATACACTGAGCACAACGGGAATGCCACCTAGCGGCCACCGCAAGAATGCAGCCTAAGATATGCGGGCATAAGAGCCTTATGCCGCGCAGATCTTAGGCTGCAGTCGGCGTAACAAGATTCCTGAATCAGGAGCACTCGTTACGCCGGGGCAAGTAAGCAATTGCGCTGTGTAACCTATGGTTACACAGGCGCAATTGCTTCTTGAATCTACCCCAATGTGGCTGTGTAGAGCTCCCCTTCTGGCCGCATCTTTCATTGACAGAGTTCTGTGTCTGCACAAACTGCAAGTACTGACAGCCTTTGTGGCTGTTAGCTTGTAGTTCTCAATGGACTACCATGGCACTTATAAGTGCTCTGATTCATTGATTCTTATTGTCAGTGTGAAACTGCCTTCCCAATGTATAAGCAGATAATTTACACTGACAGTCTATAGGAGTCCTGCAATGCTTTCCAGGCTCCTACAAAAAAAAAAAAAAATAGTAAATGCATAAAAAATTCCACACTTCTCCTTTAAAGTAGATATACAAATAATTGAATGGCATTTGGGTTGTTAAAGCACACTGTGTACCATAAATAATTGCCATATTTTTTACTTTCCTAAAATACAGTTTTTACTGTTTTTTTCTTTTTCTTAAAGATTTTATTGAATAATTCAACAGATATTACATAAACATTGACAGAAATAGAAAAAAAGGCTGCAGCTCCAAATGGAGTACATTCACATAACATACAATAGTGACAAGGCCCATGAGGTACTCCCAGCATACATTATAATCAACTTTCCTAGCATAGAAATACAGAAGGCGTACATCAAGATATCGCCTAAAGTCCCATCAAAGTTATTGGAAGGTCAGAGCCTTTGTCAAAATTCCTGTACCTATCTCTGAGCATCCGCATACCCTGGAAAGAATGGGCGGAGGGGTCAACCATTGGGTAAAACCGTCATACCAAATTCTACCCTCTTCAGAATTATTTATGAGAGAAAAGAAGAAAGAAAAAAAGAAAAGGAAGAAAGAGAGGGGGGTAATAAGGGAAGATATAGGTTAGGAACGAGGAAGGGGGAGGGAGGGTCTAGAAGGCAAATGCCAGGAGAGGGGGTGGGGGCACCACCAGCTACCCTCTCCATCTACTTCTGCTATTTGAAATGTGTCAGCTCTTAGATCACTTAGATCGCTTAGATTTAAGTCTAAACAGAGCTCTGCCGAGAAATCCCAGTTAACCATTATCTTGCAGGAGATCTTGGTATCTTGCAGAATTCTGAAATTTAAACCAGGCTTTCCAAATATTGGAGAAGCTGGAGATCCTATCTTGTGCAGCTCCTCTATCGCTGCATCAATGTGATTGATGTGTTTCACCCATTCTTTCATGGAAGGTGGTGATGCAAACCTCCAATGAACTGGCAAGCATAACCTAGCATCGTTGATCATATGCATCACCACAGACTTATGTTATCTTTTCTTGGATATTTTGGAGAGATGAAGAAGGTATAGTGCTGGTGAGAACTCCAGTGGGAGCAAAGAGACCGCAGTCATTGCATCATGTTCCCAATGCCAGTATAGCGGAATCAGTGGGCACTCCCACCAAATGTGGAGGAAAGTGCCCAAGTCCTGTCCACATCTCCAGCACGGATCTAAAACAGTCGGAAAGAATTTGTGGAAGAGGTCAGCTGTCATGTACCACTTGTTTTAATCTTGTGGATATACCAGTGGACCCGCTCCCAACTCTTTTTCTCAATTGTCTTGTCTAGCCGTGCCTCCCAAAAGGCAAGCTCCGCGTGCATGGAAGTGTAAGGTTCCCTGAACATTGAAGCGTATAGCACCGAGATCACATGCCTCTGGGGAGACGCACCAGAACACAGCGACTCAAATACAGTAGGTGCTTTTGTGAAGCACCCTCTGGTCGTGGGTTGTCAAGGAAGTGCTTTATCTGGAGGTAAGCTAAAAAGGGGAAAGATTTGGTCAGGGAAAATGTCACAAGTTCCCTCTGGTGAAGGAACCTACTTCTTGCAAATAAATGTTTGGCAGGGAGAGGACCCCAAATATGGGGTTTGTGAACACAATACCAGAGGTAGTCCTAGTCATGCTGAACTACCTAAAAAAGGGGGTGGGAAAAACTGATGTCAGGATAATGTAACACTATGCAGGAATTTTCAAATGGGGGAACCCGCCTCCTTTGAGGAGGGGGACGAAGTCTAACACCCAAACGGTTCTATCCACTCTACCACCCAGAAACTCCAGACTGTAGATATAGATAATTTAAAGGAAACGCCTCAGCAGAGGGGTAAAGCAAGGAGGTATACCATGTAGGCTCGTCAAAAACAGATGCGTTGAGCCCCCAACAGCACACCCCCAACCAGTCGTAGCTCATAGTAAGATCTAAATACCCACAGAGACTTACCAATAGTTAATCTCCTCACAAAGCCCAACCACCTGAACATAGACCATGAAGGCCCGCAGTGGCTCCCGCACTCCAAAACGCCAGACTATGAGCAATTCCCTGGACGTGGGGGTCCCCGCACACCATTCACCGAATCTTGATAGCAGAATACTAAAAGTCACGCCACACAAAACAGGCGACAACTTGTTCAACTGCCATAATGTAGTTATGTCATAATAAAGATCAAACCTTATACTAATAAAGCTCAGGGGTAACCATGCAGTCAGCAGTGGCAGTCAATGTCTGCTAAGATATGGGTAGAGTGAGTGCAGTGGTGGGTCAGGGATCAGCTTACCGCACCATTCCCTGTGTCAGCAATGATCAGTCCGTCGCTGAACAGAAGATGGTGAGACCCGGGGGCTCTCTTCCATCTCCATATCTCCTTGCATTCAGGGTGGGGTGCCAGCAGAAGGTCTGTGATGTCTTTGTCGATTCCTCTGCGATCTTGGGGTGTCATCAAACTGGGTGGGGATCCAGGGATCTGGTTGAAGAAATGTACCATTCAGGAACACTGACAACTGGGATGCCAAGGGTGTTGTAAAACTGCTGCAGCTCTGCAGGTGTTCTGAGTGATGCTGTGCAGTTTCCAGCTGTTGCCTGAAGACAAAGGGGGAACTTCCAGCGATAAGGGATACGTCTGTCTCGCAGGACTTGTAGAAGAGGGCGCAGGTCCCTTCTGTGTTGTAATGGAGGAAAGATCCTGGAATAGCTGGATGCGTGCCCCCTTATGTTCTAGGTTTGCATGACTGCATGCTAGGCGCAAGATTTCTTCCTTCTGAATAAAATTCACTAGACAGCAAACTGTATCTCTAAGCAGATTGTTTTTTATGGTGAACTTTCTTACTGTAATACCTCCTAGGGGCATTGCCCCACATTGGAGAGTTTGGAACTAATCTTCCTTGTGTGACATTAATATTTATTCAGTAGCATGCCATAGCTATTCAAGATACAAGTTGAGGTGAGTGTCAATATCCAGAAGTATTAGTATTTTTCAGGTCACGTTATACAACACCAGACACTCTATATGATGAATATGCATATCTTTACAGATGCTAGCAAAGAATCAGCAACATCTCCAGTGTCCTCTGTGCCTCCTGCACTTAGCTCTGCATGATTGATTCCATGCATGCATAAAATACACAATTATTTTATTTATTTTTTAATGTGACTGCTGTATATTGTTATAACTGCAAGTGCAATTCTCTGTTTGGCAGTTAATGTTTTTTATTGTACAAACAATGGGTATGAATATAATTATGCAGTTCATAGATTGCTATCCTCCGGAAGAAGTGGAGTTTTTCATCCATGAAATGCATTGAGATTCCATTCTGACCCATCACTATGCAACACTAATGGCTGGGTTCATATGAAATAGGTGTCATCTGTATTATGTTGTATGATGGGATTGTGGAGAGGATGTAACAATGTTTGCCAGGGATGTAGGCAGTTACCATAAAGGATAATAAAAAAAAAGCCTGGTGCAAACAGTATATTGACCCAAGAAAGAAGCAGAGGAAGAAGATGGAGGAAGAAGCCGGTGCAAGATGCGGATAAGAAGACCCAAGAAAGAAGCACAGGAAGAAGAAGATGGAGGAAGAAACCCGAATGAATGCAGAAAAGAAGAAGATGGGAGAAGAAGAAGCGCGGAAAGAAGACATTAATAAAGGAATTGTCAAAAACCGGCTATTGTCTTTTTTTAAAATTTTGACCTTTTTTTGGGTGAAATGGTAGAGGTACAATGTACCCCATTACTATTTCACACAGGGGGGACCAGGATCTGGGGGTCCCCTTTGTTAAAGGGGTCTTCCAGATTCCGATAAGCCCCCCGCCCGTAGATCCCCACAACCAGGGCTTTTTTTCTCAGAGAATAGGTGCAGGAACTCCTCCTTTCTGAGTCACCCCATTGACTCCGCCCCCTACCTACCTCCCAGTACCACCCCTTTTAGAGAATACAGAACCAAGTATCATTTTATAGTGCTAATTATTTTGTATGGAATTTGTTAATGATAATGAAAAGGATCTAGCAACAATGGACACCCCAGTGACAATACACTCCCAACAGCCAACATCAATAGACCCTCCAGCAGCCAACAATATTAGACCCCTCCCTCAACAGCAGATCCCACCAGCAATGATTGACCCCCTGCAACATAAGACCCACCCCAGGAACAATACAACCCCCACTGGCAACAACAGACTTCCACAGCAACACAAATAAGTCCCCTCCAGCAAAAATAGATTCTCCAGTAGCCAGCATTAATAGATCCTTCAGCAGCCAGCAACAAAGACAGCTTCTTCAACAGTAAATCCCCCCCAGCAACATAAGACTCACCCAGCAACAATAGATCCCCCATGAACAACAGAAGACCAACCCAGCAACAATAGTTTCCCCGTCCTCAGCAAATAGATTCCCTCCAGCAACAACAGATTCCCCAGCACCAGCATCAATAGATCCTCCAGCACCCCTTGCCATTACATATATTCAGTTCTGGAGGTGCCGGAACTGCGTTCCCCCCGCGTTCCCGCTGGAAAAAAGCCCTGCCCACAACCATCGGCCAGGGATGTGGGGATGAGGCCCTTGTCCCCATCAACATGGGGAGAAGGTGCATGGGGGACTTTTTTTCCTTTCAGAATGTCATTTTGTGCAAAGACAGTTCTAACCACGGGAAACACGCGCTAATTTACAGGCATATTATACACCCCCCCCTAGGTACGAAATTAAAAGCAATATTTCACTTTTATTGTTGCACTTTAAGCATTATTAAATTCACTGCTCCTGAAAAACGTCAGTTTAAAAAAAAAATGCATTGATACATGTCCCCTGGGGCAGGACTCAGGTCCCCAAACACTTTTTAGGACAAAAACTAGCATGTTAACCTTTAAAATGAACACTTTTGATTTCTCCCATAGACTTCTAAAGGGAGTTCGGCAGCTTTACATATTTATTATTGCATTTCGCCTGCTGCTGCGCTGGTTCATACGCTCAATTAAGGATTTATCCGGCGCATCAATTAAGCCATGAACCGGCGCAGCGCATTGTTTTTAGTAAATCAGCCCCAAAGTGTAATTTCTAAAGGAAAAAAAGTGGCGTGGAGTTCCCCCCAAAAATCCACACGCCTTATCCCCACAACCCTTGCCCGGTTGTGGGGGTTTGCGGGCGGGGGGCTTATCGGAATCTGGAAGACCCCTTTAAAAAAGGGGACCCCCAGATCCCGTCCCCCTGCATGTGAATTGGTAATGGGGTACATTGTGCCTCTACCATTTCACAAAGAAAGTGTAAATAATTGTAAAAAAAAAAACACAGACACCGTTATTAAAAAATAAATAAAATTCCAGCGGTGGTAATCCACTCTCAGGCTCCGCTCCAATGCTGTCGGCATCCTGCGACAGGTGATCTCATCTCTGGGGTCCAGCGATGAGAAGATCTCCTCTTCATCCAGGTCCAGGATCCAGCGATGAGATGTCCATCCAGCACGCGCATCACCTGTCACCACTGGAGATAGCCCAGCGAATGACGTGGCTTCAGCAGTGACAGCTCTTATGTAGGTGATTTTAAACTACTTTTTTTCCTTCCTTACACTTTGTGCAGGGACAGTTCTAAGCACAGGAAACAAGCGCTACTTCACAGGCATACTATACACCCCCCCCAGGTATGACATTTAAAGGAATATTTCCTTTTTATTGTTTCACTTTAAGCATTATTAAAATCACTGCTCCTGAAAAAAACACAGTTTTTAAAACATTTTTTGGGATTGATACATGTCCCCTGGGGCAGGACCCAGGTCCCCAAACACTTTTTAGGACAATAACTTGTATATTAGCCTTTAAAATTAGCGCTTTAGATTTCAAACGTTCGAGTCCCATAGACCTTAACGGGGGTTCAAAAGTTCACACAAACTTTTGGTCTGTTCGCAGGTTCTGGTGCAAACCGAATGGGGGGTGTTCAGCTCATCCCTATTTAACACACTCCGGTAACCTAAATGATGACACTTAGTTTATTGTTCTTTTCAAAGTCACAATTTCTTGACCTGATGCTGTATGGCATTCCCCCACTCTTTTTACCCACCATTTCTTCTTCACCTCACTAATTTTTTCCATCACTTTTTCAGATTTATGATGTGCTACCTGGCTTTACCATGTCCCAAGCCTTGGACACCGTTCTTTTCTTCGCTCTTTTGAGTAATTTGAAACATCTTTATCTATTTTTAGACATGCATTCTGCATTTGCTTTTGAGGAAGTGGAATGATGTCCACGAAACACGTTAAGCTATTTAATGCAGTTTTCTATGCATCTATATTCCATCTTATACAGGAAGGTTACTTGTTATGTGCAATATTTGAATTGTCTGGGCTATAATTAGGGTTGTCCAGATACCGATACTAGTATCGGTATCGGGACCGATACCGAGTATTTGCGGGAGTACTCGTACTCGCGCAAATGCTCCCGATACCTAAATAGAATACTTTTTTTGTATTTATCAACATGTTCTATGAAAATTCTTTGAGTTTTTTACTACTGCGTGACAAGCAAATAAAACATTTTTATTCATTTTTACTCATTTTTATTCTTTTATAATGTCTTGAGTTAGAGTTCTTCATAATTCTAAAGAAAATATCCTTAGTCTGTATTGTGGTTTGAAAACTGTCACATGACATTTAAAAAAAGTATCGGTATTTGGTATCGGCGACTACATGAAAAAAAGTATCGGTACTTGTACTCGGTCCTAAAAAAGTGGTATCGGGACAACCCTAGCTATAATTCATGTCAGTCTGTCATATCTCATTCAAAGTGCCAAAACCCATTTTCCTCTATCCAATAATAGGGATGGAGGCTTATGTTGGTTTATCATATGCCTCACTCAAAGTCCCAAACCTATCCTCTTTGCAGTTTGTTTAATGTAGTAACCCAGGAACTGCACTATTGGAGGCTGTTCTTTTCTATTCTATTGCCTATGACCTGCTTGTGAGCTGTGTGGAGCCATCTTGGAGAGAGAACTCTTTTGTTCTTAAAGGAACCTCAGCACCAGGATCTGGTCCATCAGATTGATCTACTTACATGTTTAGCTGACCCTTTGGGATCTAAAATGAAGGTGATCTTGCACTTCACCTAGTGAAAAGAGCACAAGCTGGAAATTGGCGAACAACTGTGTAGTTTTTTTTTGTGAAGCACTTTATTGAATAGAGACTTTCTCAATTGCACAATTTATACGATTATTTTTACTCATCTTTTAAGTGGACTTTTTTCTTATATGCATGTTTACTGATATATAGTTTGCACTGGCACTTTATCCAGGTCTCAAGTCCTGTGAGAACGCATGGGTATGGAGCTCCTGCACTTTTTCAACAGCAGGAACTCCATTCCGGTTTGCATCCCTCCTGCAGGATGCGGCTGCTATCAGTGGGGTGCCACAGATTGTGGGGGTGTCTGGCCGGTGCCTTTCAGGGGTGCCCGCCAGGCTGCATGTCTATGTGGGGAAATCAGCTGGGCTGCTCCTTCAGCCTGTGCAGCTCACCCCGCCTATTCAGTTCAGATGGTGGGGAGCTGAAACTACCCAGCTGCCCTATGAGGGCGTGAAGGGGAAAAGAGCTGCAATGTATCCCGATTTCATAGCCTGTTGCCACCTACCAGGCTAGGAAATCAGTGAGTTCTTGCCTGTGTAGCAGCCTCCCTGTGTTCCTGAATATAAAGAGTGGCAGGGGCAGCAGCACATAGAGGAATTGATCTTTCCATATTCCTCCTGCAACTGCTGAATGCTCGATTCTCCTCCTCTCCCTCTTTCAGGCATTCAGCGGCTGCAGGAGGAATATGGAAAGATCAATTCCTCCATATGCTCTAGTTGTAAAGTGCTGCATAAATTGCTGGCACCATATAAATTCTGTATATTAATAATAATAATAATAATAATAATAATAATAATATGTCGCTGCCCCACCACTCCTCCTATCCAGCTTCTTTTGCTGCCCCCCCATGCTTTTCAGCATCCCCAGTGCTCTCTGCCCCCCTGTACCCCCTTTCCCACCCAGTTCTATCCAGTTCCCCCCAGTGCTTTCCAGTTCCCCCAGTGCTATCCACCCCTGTGCTCCCCCAGTGCTTTCTAGTTCCCCCAGTGCTCTCCAGTTCCCCCCCAGTGCTCTCTGGCTCCCCCAGTGATCCTCAGGGCCCCCTTGTTCTCTGCCCCATGCTCCCTCCCCCAGTGCTATCCAGTCCCCCCGTGCTGTTCAGTTTCTCCAGTGATCTCTATGTCTGCCCCCATTGCTCTCCACCCCCACCATGCTCTTTAACCCCCCGGGTGCTTGGGTGAGTTCCAACACTTTTTTCCCAGGACTTGACCCCTGATTTTATCTATATGAAATGTTTATATTTTTGGTTATGTATTGTCACTTTGCAGTTGTTACCATTTTTGGATATTCAGGCAGCTTGATCACATATTTTTATATTCATTTACTGTGGATGTGAGAACACATTTAGTGATTGCAGCAGCTATACCACTATTTATTTTGATCACTAGGTGGCAGCACGCTACTACCCCATTTACAAAAAGTGCTGTTCGCAACACTTCAAAGTCTATTTTGATCCCAAGTAGAGTCATTATAAGTATCTGGAGAGTGGTCCTAATATGAGATTGAAATGTAATGCTGTCTGACAGGTATCCCACTGACATCTACCTGGCCATGGGAGAGAAATACATACTACCAAAAAAGTGCGTAAAAAACCCTAGAAGCCTAGCCTTTGAAGAACTAAAGAGAGCCATTGGAAGTTTACATTGGCAAAAGCTTTCTAAGTATCCAAAGTTATAATAGAAAAGTCTCTGGAGGGACGGGATCTAGGGTGTTCCAGTTTTGTGAAAGTTGGAGGAGGTTGCCCTGCCCTTAATAAAACCCACTTGTGCTGGAAGGAACAAAGATGGCAGTATATCTGCAAGTCGTGAAGCAATGGTTTTAAACCAGACGTTTTATAAGTGTAATGCAAGCATTTTATAGCTTCAGGTGTTTTTGTTTAGCCAATAGAAATTACTAGGGGGAGGAGAGGGAGAGGAAATTAGGGGTGGAGAGCTGCTGTTTGAGAAGAATATGCTCAATAAAAAGCTTGTAAATGCTCAAATCAGGTGTTTCTATTGAGGTCTATGGGGCCAAAAACACTTGTAATCTGCCATAAAGAAGCTCACTTTTTTGAGCGACAGGCATTTTGCTTCAGGTGACAGAACGCTCATATGTTAACAGTTCCATTGAAATGAGTGGGATTTGACTTGTTGAGCATTTTAGAGCTACAAGTTTAAAGCAGAAAATCGCTCAGGTGTGAATGGGCCTTAATAATGAGATGAGTTGATATGATCCAGGCTCAGTAGAAACTTTGCCCTTTTTAGCAATGCGTTTTGTGAGTCCCTGTAAGCAGGTAGGAGCCACTGGAACAGATCCCATTATATACCTCTGACAGGGTAGAAAGAATGTCATCCATAGTAATTGTATAAAATTCTGATGTGTATGTATCCAGATTTATATTGATTACAGGTGCCCTTGGGTGGTAATCAACACCCCAGTTTTTAATGTTTCACAAAACAGTGCATAATATACACAAGATGCATCTAATAAATATAATACAACAATAGAAAAGCTTAAAAAAGAGAGAGACCACGTGATTTAACACTGGAAATACTCAATAATGATATGATGCACTCACTGCGGGGATGTAATCAATGGGAATGCCCACGCTGAGTAGAGAGTATCTCCTTGGTGTGTATCCAACAAGGTTCTTAAAAAGATTAAAAATAGCTCTACATGTTTTGCGATATAATAAATTGCTTCCTCAGGAGCTTCTAAATTTCAAGATTTTTTTTTTTTTAGTAAAATAATATTATAACACAAACCATCAATAAGCATATTGACATTATTGGCATTAGTATATGTGAAATTCACCAATGAACTGGTGCTAATTGAGGTGTCCGTTTAATAAACTGTGAAGTTTTTTCTCAGTTCAGTTCACGGCAGTTCTCAGGAGGAAAATTATCCTCTGCAGCCGATTTAATAAACTGAGAACTTCAGTTCTCAGATGCTGAACAGAGGTGAATTTTTTTCTCTGAAAACAGCCGAGATCTGTGTAAAAGTGGGTGGACTGCCTGTAATCTCGTGAGATATTGTGAGATTATGGTGCAGCCGAGTTCAAAAAGTGAAACTAAAGTTTAAAAGAACATGTAATTAATGTTTTCAGACATGTGATAATATATATATATATATATATATATATACACACATATATATATCCTGTATATATACGTGTGTGTGTGTGTGTGTGTGTATATAAACACACACACACACATATATACCGGATTTATATATATGTATACATATACAGTATCTATGTATATATACACAAATACATGAATATATATTCATGTGTTTGTGTATATATGTGTGTGTATACATATATATAAATACTGTATATATATGTGTGTGTGTAAACATATATAAAAATACTGTATATATGTGTGTGTGTGTGTGTGTATATATATATATATGTATATATATATATATATATATATATATATATATATATATATATATATATACACACACACACGTGTTATATAGATACTGTATGTGTATATATATATATATATATATATATATATATATATATATATATATATATATATATATATATATATATATATATATACATACATACATACATACATACACACACACACATATACACAGTGGGCCGGATTCAGATACATTGGTGTATCTTTCCGGGTGGCATAAAGTATCTCAGATACGTTACGCCGCCGTAAATTAGTTCCGTATTCAGAAAGAACTTGCGCCCTTAGTTACGGCAGCGTAACGTATGTGTGTCGGCGTAAGCCCGCCTAATTCAAATGTGCATGCGCCGTTCGTGAAAAATCCCAGTACGCATGCTCGAAATTACGCCGCAAATCGTCATTGCTTTAGACGTGAACTTAACTTACGTACAGCCCTAAAAACTCGACACGGGAACGACGTCTATACTTAACATAGGATACGCCTCACATAGCAGGGGTAACTTTACGCCGGAAAAAGCCTAACGTAAACGACGTAAAAAAATGCGCCAGGTGGACGTACGTTTCTGAATCGGCATATCTACCTAATTAGCATATTCCTTGCGTAAATATACGGAAGCGCCACCTAGCGACCAGCGTAAATATGCAGCCTAAGATACGACGGTGTAAGATCACTTATGCCGGTCGGATCTTAGGGAAATCTATGCGTAACTGATTCTATGAATCAGTCGCATAGATATGACGCCGCACACTCAGAGATATGACGGTGTATCCGGAGATACACCATCGTATCTCCTTTCTGAATCCGGGCCAGTATCTATATACACGTGTATATTGTTGTTAATATTCATTTTTAACCCACTGGTGTTGAAATTAGGAAAAAATAAGCCTTCTTCCTCTTATCACACCAGATTCTCTCCCAGATTCTCCACCTCTGAGCTGGTGAATCTGGAAGGGAGATATTTCAGGTGAAGAGCTGTGAAATCTTCAGATCACGGTTTATTAAACTGGCCGTTTGTGACAAAACATCCATGTGCTGTGATGTGAAGTGGAGAATGTGTTCTCTGCTCCTTATCACAGTTTATTAAACCGGCAATGCTCTGTGATAAGCCGTGATCATCATGATCTCGGCTTATCATGGTTTATTAAACATACACCCGAGAGTGTCTACAGATAACTAAAAATATTAGGGATTTGTAGAATTAAATAGCTGTATGACAACATGGAAAACCAAATGTTCCATTTGAAAAAAAAATGTAAGTAATTACAATGGTAATGGTAATATTGTGGCAACTATAGGAACACCTAAACAACTGGATGTAGAGGTCCTGGATAAAATAGAGTTGTTTCTATGGACAGAGAAAGAGACTCCATTTTCTTACGTGTATGTACCAAGGATAACCAAAAATATTATATTTTGAGTACCGGTAAGTAAATAATATGTAAATGTATTGAAACCGGCATACCTTAATTGGATTTTTTCTGCCTAAAGATTGACTTTCAATCCTGCACTCAAAAACCTAGAGTCTCATAAGCCTCTCAATGGAGCCAGAGTCACTACGGACATCACTGTGAAAAAGGATGGGAAAAGTTGCTGTATATACTACTAGCCAATATGTATGCAATTGCGTGCATAACCACAAATATAAAGAAAATATGTATAAATACCTTGAATTACGTGTGAATTTGCTAACAGGCATTCATGAGTCTTAATATAAGCTGCAATCAATACTAAGCGTATTTGAAAGGCAAGCAATAAAGATGGATCTGCCAAAAAACAAACATGGTAGTCAGCCATATGGTAATCAATAAGACACCCATAGCTTGTATGCACAATTGTTATTGTCCAGCATGGACGTACCTACCCTCTACAGAAAAGAGCCTCTGAACCCGAGCTGCCAAGTATGCGAGCTATACTGGATCATTCCACTCCTCAATAGCATCTAAATAGTGGAGTCCCACCCCTGCTATTTTGTACACCCCGCTCGTATGTACTTTAGACAGCGTGTGACGTCACGCGAGCCGGCCAAACACGTACACCACACATGCACTGGCCGGTGCATGCGCACGCAGAGACTACTGGCATGCTTTAAGTGCTGGAGGGGCGGAAGTACTTGAGAAGACATCAGGTGGAATATGTCTCTCGCTTTGCCATTGGCAGATATGGTGAGTCAGTCTACTCCCTGGATTGGGGGAGGCCGAGTCAATCCCCAATGGCTTGGGTGGCCACATATTTCCCATGCTGCCCAAGCCTCAAATTAAGCACTGGGAAAAAACACTTCTGGGTCTGCACAACCGCTGCACTGCATGACAGGACGACTGGAATATAGACTCCCAACTAAAAAACATATTAGCACATGCAGGAAGCATGTTGTAAGGAAGGCTATACAACTACATATATATGTATTAAAAAGCTAGTATAGTGGGTATAGAAAACATCCTCCATATTGCTTATTAGTATTTATACCAAAGATAGCTATGTCATTAAACTATTATATATGTCTCTTTGATAAATGGGTCAGCTCTTAAAAATTTCAACCAAAAGAAAGATTTTTTTCCACACATGAGCACATCCATGATATGATTGAACATAAGGGAACTGACAAAACACATCAAATAACCAGACAAATGACTTGTGACTGATCAGATGGAGGTTACTGCATAATGATACCGCAAAATTGGAAAGTGGAATGCCCCCTGTCGAAATACTACAGGGATCAAAATAAAAAAACAAATAATACAACCAAACAGTAATAAGTGTCTCAGGGATCAAATGGTGACAGAACAATCATATGTTAACAGGGCCATAGAAATGAGTGGGCTTTGACTTGATGAGCATTTTAGAGCTACAAGTTTCAAGCAGAAAATCGCTCAGGTGTGAATGGGCCTTAATAATGACGGGTCACAGCGTTAAGCTGTACCAACATGGGCGAGCTCAAAGGGGACACGACAGCCTTCTCGCCTGTCCCCTTTGTTTTCCAGGTCGGGCCGCCGCGGGCAGCAACAGCCGCGGATTGGCTGTCGAAGAAGAGCGCTGATTGGCTGAGCGCCGCCGAGCCTCCCGTGCTGGAGGCTATATAAAGTCCACGGAGTGGCGGGAAGTTGTCAGCTTCCAGTCAGAAGCAGCGCGCACAGCTTCTGTCATGAAGCGCCGCGCGCCTGGAGACCGGGAAGCACTATTGTGCCAGCTGCTTGAGAAAGCAGAGGGCAGCGGTGGCGAGGAATGGCTACGACAGTGCCTGAGGGGGGAGAGTGTCACGGCTCCCCCTGCTCCCGCCCCCCCAGTGCTAACAAAAGGCTCCAAGGCAGCTGGAAGTGGGACAAGAAAGAAGCCCAAAGGCAAGAGTGCGGCTGCCGCCCCTCAGCAACCCGGTCAGAGGAAGGTTGGCAGGCCTGTGACAAGAGGGGCACTCCGGAAGCGGGGGTGCAAAGCTACTCCCCCCCCTGCTATGGAGGCGAGTGAGCAGGTGGTTGCAGTGCAGGGTGATGGAGAAGGTATGTCACCTGCGGCTTCACAGTTTGATGTTTTAGTGGATACTTTAACAAATGTCTTACAGCAGTTTAAAGGGGCACATAGTAGTGGTGCTAATGAGGTTTTACAGTGTGCACAGGTGGCTGGTGCGGGTACAGGTGTGTCAGGGGCACAAAGAGTTTTTGGTGCTGAACAATATTCGCAGCTGCAAAATAAAAGCGCAGCTGGGAGTTATCAGAGTGCACAGGTGGCTGGTGCTAGTTATGACTTGCATGACGGGGAGGTGAGAGAGGATTATGAGGTACAATGTATGGACGATATTGGCGCTGTATGGCAAGATGTGGCTGGCCCTGTTATGCAGGATTCTAGGAGAGTGGCTCCATTTAAAAATGTCAGTCGCCCAAATGTAGTTAACCATGCGGTTCCCCTCAGGTTGTCAGCGACGACAGTTGGGGAATCATCATTTAAGGAACCTCTTCCGTGTGTTTTATCCCCGCTGGGCTTTCACCTACCTAAGGCGGTTAAGGAAAAAATCTGGAGGGGTGAATTTGTGGACTTATTGTCACTTCTGCCCGCTTCTAAGGAGTTCCTTGCAAAAACAGATAAACCAGTTAGTGACAGAGAAGAAGATAGGAGACGGGCGGTCCCTAGGACATTCCAGAACTGGTTACAAGCATTCTGCATTTATGCAGCAGTAATGGGGGAGCGTTTCCCTAATAAGTGTTCCGGCCTGTTCCAGCATGTGGACATAATAGCTGAGGCTTTTCGCCATTTCGGCGGATCAGCTTGGTTCACATATGATGAAAACTTTCGTCAGAAGCTGGCTGTTCACCCCTCGCTGCATTGGGGATCAAAGGACGTAGGCCTTTGGCTCAACCTGATGTTGCCGGCTAAACCACAGTTCACCGCTAGACCACCGGCCAGCCCGGCTCAGTCTACCTTGCGTAAGGGCCTTTGCTTTGCCTTTAATGAGGGCCAGTGCAGGTACCTCACGAATTGTAGATATAAGCACGAGTGCTCATACAGGCTGGGTGCGTACCGCTACAGTAGGTGTTTTCGTAAGTCATCCGCATCCACCTATCAGGCATTGCATGGAAAGAGCACTGACGCCAGTGAACCTAATAAGAATGCGCCCGTGGTTAGACCGTTACCCAGACCACAGGATGGCGGCTCTCTTAGTGGAGGGCTTCAGTGAAGGGTTCTTAGTACCTTCTTTTCAAGGATCAGGCTGTAAAGTCTTTCCAAATGTATTGTCGGCTCGCACGCACGAGAGTGTGGTGCTGGAAAAAATTACGAAGGAGTTGGCAGACGGCAGGATTGCGGGCCCCTTCTCGGCCCCCCCCTTTGTGAATTTCCGCTTATCCCCTTTAGGGATAGTCCCCAAGAAGGAGACTGGTGCTTTCAGGATGATTCACCATCTCTCTTACCCTCCGAAGGCATCGTTAAATGACGAGGTTGCTGAGGTGTTAGCTCCAGTTTGCTACTCTTCCTTTGACGAGGCCCTGGTCATGTTGCAGCGAATGGGCCAAGGTTCCTTGATGGCGAAAGCAGACATCAAGTCGGCCTTCCGCCTTCTACCGGTGCATCCCCAGGGTTTTAACTCGTTAGGTTTTCATTTTCAAGGAAAATTTTTCTTCGATAAATGTATGCCCATGGGGTTCTCTCTATCTTGTTTCTACTTCGAGGTTTTCTCTACATTTCTACACTGGGTTTTCTCCGATAGTTTCCCGCATGGGGCTTCCCTCCACTATCTAGATGATTTTCTTTTCATAGGGGCAAGCGGATCCGACGAGTGCCATGAGGCTTTGCAGTCTTTCTGTAGGATATGTAAGGATTTTGGGGTGCCTCTGGCACAAGAAAAAACTTGTTTTCCTTCCACGACGATAGAATTTCTAGGCATAGTGATCGATTCTGAGAGCATGGAATTTAGGCTGCCGGATCAAAAATTGCAGAAGATGAGGTCATTAATTGAGTCATTCCTATCTAGAAGGAAAGTCCTGTTAAAAGAAGCCCAGTCTCTTCTGGGGCTATGTGCATTCGCAGCAAGAGTCATCCCCATGGCCAGAGTATTCTCCCGCAGATTTTCTTTGTCTATCCGGGGTTTAAGTAACCCACATGCTCATATCCGCTTATCTAAAAGCATTAAAGAAGATCTTAAGATTTGGAATGCTTTTTTAAGCAATTTTAATGGTGCTACAGTGTGGCAACAGGAGTTTAAGACCAGCGGTCAGTTAGAATTTTTCACTGACGCCGCTGGGTCAGTGGGCTTCGGTGCCTTCCTGAATGGTCGTTGGTGTGCGGTTGAATGGCATGAGAGTTGGTTACAAGAAGAAATTTTGCAGAATCTGGTTCTCCTCGAATTATTTCCAGTCATAGTGGCGGTGGTAATTTGGAAGGATGCCTTTGCGAACAAAAGAATACTTGTGCACACAGATAACAAAGGAGTGTTCTTTGCAGTTAATGCTCTGTCTTCCAAGTCGGATCCAGTGCTAAAATTATTACGTTTCTTAGTGTTACACTGCATGCGCTTTAATATTTGGTTAAAAGCTGAGCATATAGCAGGCGTGCATAATAACATCGCCGATGCCTTATCTCGTTTACAGCTGAAGAGGTTTCGGGAGTTGGCTCCGGATGCAGATCAACAGGGGACTCCATGCCCAGATTTCCTCTGGGGCTTGATATGGGAGTGATACTCTACAACCTTAAGAATTCGGTATCGAGTAAGACTTGGCTAGACTATGTTAATTCATGGTCCAGATGGTGTTCCTTTTGTCATAATGGTGGTATGGATCCTATGGATGTCAGTTCTTATTTGGCGTTATCTTTTTTGTCTTCCCTGATTCAGTCTAGCCTTAGTCCAGCGTCAGTGAGCAAGATTCTAGCGGGGGTTTCCTTCTTTCTAAAATTTGCTGGCCTTCCAGCCCTAACTTCATTTTTTCAGGTGTCCCAGGTGCTCAAGGGTTTCAGGAGATCCAATCCCTCTATCGACATCAGGCGCCCCATCTCAATTCCGTTGCTGGTAGACCTCATTGGTTCGCTGGATAAGGTATGCTCTTCTAAGTTCGAGGCTACTCTTTTTGGTGCTGCATTTTCGTTGGCTTTCTTTGGAGCTCTCAGGATTGGTGAGTTTACGGCCGCTAACAAAGGTTCCTTGCCCTTCCTTAGAGCGGATCACGTGTATATCAGTGATGGTTGTTTGTATGTTTTTATTTGTAGGTCCAAGTCTTTCCCGATCGGTAGAGGCCGGTGGCTCTCTCTATCCAGCTCGCCTATCGGAGCCTTATGCCCTGTTCGGCTAGTTAGAGAATATATTCTTGTCAGGCCCGGTTCCCCAGTCTCTTTCTTTGTGCATAATGACTTATCCCCCTTGACCAGGTTCCAATTTTCGGCGTTTTTTTCTTCTTGTCTCAAACATTTGAATCTGTCGGGTTTTCGTTTTTCTTCCCACTCATTTAGAATCGGGGCGGCCACCACAGCAAGCTCTCTGGGTTTTTCTGAAGATAAGTTAAAACTTATTGGTCGCTGGGATAGTTCTAGATATAAGTTGTATGTGCGCCCGGACCTGTTAATACTGTGATTTTTCTTTCAGATCCTTCCAGGAAGGTGGTGTGGATTGTAGGACATTCATACGTGTTCTGGGCCGCCAAGCATTCAGATTCCAGATCTTACTCCTCCAATTTAGGTCTTGATACTAATTCTTTCTTAATTTTATGGTCAGGTATTAGAGGCCTACGATGGCACCAAGTTAAAGATCATCTAGAATATTTATCTACCATCTGGCCAACCCCTCAAATCTTGGTCATCCATGCTGGCGGCAATGACCTGGGTAAAATGGGTACATGGGTCCTCTTGTGTGAGATGAAGAGGGATATTAATTTGATACAGCTAATGTTCCCGTTTGCAATTTTAGCATTTTCTGAAATGATTCCCAGATTGCTGTGGTCTCCCCCGGGTGGCCTGTTTTATTTAGACAGGATCCGGAGGAGACTGAATAGAACTATCCATAGCTTTCTGGCTTCGACCGGCGGAGTGTCTCTCCGCCATTCGGAGTTGGAGGGTTTTATTCCGGGTTTGTTTAGAAACGATAAGGTTCATTTATCACCAATTGGCCTTGATATTTTCAATATGGGACTGCAAGCTTTGATTGAATCAGCCACGGTGTTGGGGGGGCCTCAACCGGCTGATGCTCAGCAGGTTTCGGCCGGTGGGGAGTAGTCGTCCAGCTTTGCTGGATGGACACCTGTTATTGTAACATCTTAGCCAAAGATGGCTTATTTATTTATTATTTAATTATTTATTTAAATAAAATTGTAACCCCCCGTTTATCATAACACCGTGGCCGAATTTTACCACTAATAAAGAAGTGTTGGATTATATTGGTGTGTTAGTCTTTTATTCAGCTACCTTTGTGCTAGCCCATGACGGGTCACAGCGTTAAGCTGTACCAACATGGGCGAGCTCAAAGGGGACACGACAGCCTTCTCGCCTGTCCCCTTTGTTTTCCAGGTCGGGCCGCCGCGGGCAGCAACAGCCGCGGATTGGCTGTCGAAGAAGAGCGCTGATTGGCTGAGCGCCGCCGAGCCTACCGCGCTGGAGGCTATATAAAGTCCACGGAGCGGCGGGAAGTTGTCAGCTTCCAGTCAGAAGCAGCACCCACCCCCCCCCCCTTGTTTTTGGTTTGTCAGCTTAAGTCCTG
The DNA here is from genome assembly GCF_905171775.1 of Rana temporaria. Taxonomy (NCBI): domain Eukaryota; kingdom Metazoa; phylum Chordata; class Amphibia; order Anura; family Ranidae; genus Rana; species Rana temporaria. The sequence continues at coordinate 230,410,299 of NC_053493.1, forward strand.
TGGATTGTCCAAGTTGGGGAGTAGTCGTCCAGCTTTGCTGGATGGACACCTGTTATTGTAACATCTTAGCCAAAGATGGCTTATTTATTTATTTATTATTTAATTATTTATTTTAATAAAATTGTAACCCCCCGTTTATCATAACACCGTGGCCGAATTTTACCACTAATAAAGAAGTGTTGGATTATATTGGTGTGTTAGTCTTTTATTCAGCTACCTTTGTGCTAGCCCATGAGATGGGTAGATATGATCCAGGCTCAGGAGAAACGTTGCCCTTTTTAGCAATCAGTTTTGTGAGTCCCTGTAGGCAGGTAGGAACCACTGGAACAGATCCCATTATATACCTCTGACAGGGTAGAAAGAATGTCATTGTATAAAATTCTGATGTGTATCTATCCAGGCCTGAGACTTTATTTTTTTTGCTAGGCCTTTTATAACCACAAAGACTTCCCTATGTGTTATGGGTGCGATCAGGTTAGTTAGTTGGGAATAAGTGATATTAGGAAGATTTAGCTTCCGATCTATCAGGTCATGGGCCTAAAGGGCAGCATAAAAGCTGTCTTTTAGAGTTATTATATGGGTAGGGTGGTAGGAACCCATACTAAACATAGCCAGTAATTTACTAGCTTTATTCCCATATTTATGGAATTGCAGTTCTGCATACAAATATTTAATGTGTTCTTGTTGCTCTGCCCATCTGTCACACTGGTGTTTGGCTTCATGCCCTGTCTTTTTATGGTTTTGAGTGTTGTTTTGAAGCCCTCTGGGCTGCTCTGAGATTATTGCAAGATTCTTTAAAATGTTTTAATGAATGTTTAATTTTAATAATATTGTATACTGTTTTTCTGCGTATTGTACATTATATTGTGTTTATTTATAAAGAAAAATCATTGTTGCTGTTTTCAGTTCTTTATAGTTCTTTATACTCCTTTTTACTGTGCAAGTGACTTGGACTGTTCACATCACTAGGCTATCCTCCTATGGTTTAGTTTTTTGTCACAACCCTGTTAATTTCTAGTGGGTTATGGAAGCTTGGGGCTGTCAAAGTCAACATAGAAGAATGCAATGCACAAAGAGCAAACTGATGTGCTTTAACCACTTCATTACAGGGCACTTAAACCCCCTTCGTGCCCAGACCAATTTTCAGCTTTCAGCGCTGTCGCATTTTGAATGACAATTGCACGGTCATACAACATGGTACCCAAATTATATTTTTATAATTTTTTTCCCACAAATAGAGCTTTCTTTTGGTGGTATTTGATCATCTCTGTGATTTTTATTTTTTGCGCTATAAACAAAAATAGACAGAAAATTTGGGAAAAAAAAAACACAATGGGGCAGATCCACAGAGCGAGTGCGCCAGCGTATCTACTGATACGCCGGCGCACTTTCAAATTACCCGCGTCGTATCTTTGGTTTGAATCCTCAAACCAAGATACAACGGCATCTGGGTAAGTTCCGACAGTTGTACGTCCTCGTACGCCTTCGCATCTAAGATGCATAACTTCGGCGTCCACTGGGTGGCGTTCACGTCGTTTTCCGCGTCGGGTATGCAAATTAGCTATTTTTCGATGATCCACGAACGTACGAGCGGCCGGCGCATTTTTTTACATCGTCTTTAGTCAGCTTTTTTTCGGCGTATAGTTAAAGCTGGTATTTCGTTGCGTATAGTTAGACCTGCCATGTTAAGTATGGCCGTCGTTCCCGCGTTTAATTAGAATTTTTTTTTTTTTTACGTAAGTCGTCCGTGAATCGGGATGGACCTAATTCACGTCTAAGTTAAAAAAAATGACGTTGTTGCAACGTCATTTCGCGCAATGCACAGCGGGAAATTTAGAAACGGAGCATGTGCAGTTCATTCGGCGCGGGGACGCGCTTCATTTAAATTAAACATGCCACCTAATCGCGATTAGAATTCCACCGCCATAGATAGACTACACCGCCGTAACTTACGGCGCAAATTCTTTGGGGATTCGAACCGGCCAAAAGTAAGTTACAGCGGCGTAGCGTATCTCACATACGCTGCGCCCATCTATTTCTATGTGGATCTGCCCCAATATGTTTTACTTTTTGTTATAATAATATCCCAATTTAAAAAAAAAATTAAATTTCCTCGGTTTAGGCCCATACGTATTCTTCTACATATTTTTGTTAAAAAAATCGCAATAAGCGTATATTGATTGGTTTGCACAAAAGTTATAGTGCCTACAAAATAGGGGATAGATTTATGTTTTTTTTTTTTTTTTACTAATAATGGCGGCGATCTGCGATTTTTTTTGTCAGGCCTGCGATATTGCGTTGGACATATCGGACACTTTTGACACAATTTTGGGACCATTCACATTTATACAGCGATCAGTGCTATAAAAATGCACTAATTACTGTATAAATGTGACTGGCAGGGAAGGGGTTAACACTAGGGGGTGAGGAAGGGGTTAAATGTATTCCCTGGATGTGTTCTAACTGTGTGTGGAGGGGGACTGACTGGGGGAGGGGACTGATCTGTGTCCCTATGTACAAGGGACACGGCATCGGTCTTCTCTCTCCCTGACAGGACGTGGAGCTCTATGTTTACACACAGAGCTCCACGTCCCTGCTGTCACCACCGATCGTGGGTACCTGGCGGACATCGCAGCCACCAGGCACGCGCATCAGCTTCCAAGCGATGCGCTGGGCACAGTGTTTCCCCGCTGCACGCCCCCAGCGGCGCGCGCAGGGAATGTAAATAACAGGACCTCCAGGGACGTCCACCCGGCACTTGAGAGCCGCGCTGTGGATGTCTTTCCTCTATAGCGCAGCTCTCTAGTGGTTAATTTAGACTGTTTATATTTGTTTTTTTTTCACCACTTCAGACTTCACCAAAAGAAGGAACACGAGACTTGCTCATGTTTTGCTTGCTTATAGCGTCTCTACTATGGTTTCGCATCATTTGTGGTTCACCTTTATTTCCCTTTAGCTTTCATTTTTTTGCTTTGTTTTCTTTATTTTATATATTATATATTTTTTTTTTCCCTCGCTCTTATGTTTAATTTTCCTTACTTCCAGTACGAGGGAGTCAAAATCATATCCATTTACAGACATTTAAAAAAAAGACAGAGAAAAAATCCCAGAAGGCTACTCTCTATTTTATCCCTCAATCCCCCCCCACCCCCTGCTACCTCACCGTTGCATCGCTTACACCCGTATTATATTTTCCCTTCCTACATTGGCCCCTATCAGATCTTCACCCTTAAATTTTCTGCATAGCTCCACGATTTCTTGAATTCCTTCCAATGGTCCAATTTCTCTTTTTGAGCTATTTTCCCCTCCTCCAGGCTATTCCTTAGCCCTTCCATGTTATACGTCTCTTCTACCGCATCATTCCACTCCCATATTGATGGGCTTTCCACCTCCTGCCATTTTTTAGGAATCAGCCTTTTGGCTGCATTTAGCAGATGTGGTACTAGAGACTCCTTATAAGGTTTCACCGCTTCCTTCCCTCCATGGAAAAGTACAGTCCAAGGGTCATTATTTATTTCGTTCCTGGTGAAATTTTTAATAAGACCTAAAAAAAAAATCCCAATATTGTTACATTTTTGGGCAATTCCACCATAGGTGTGTCATTGTACCCGGGGACTTACAGCCCCGCCAGCAGTCAGCTGACTGTCCCTCTTTAAATTTACTTAATTTGTCTGGCATTATATACCAGCCCGTTATGCACTTAGGGCTAGATTCAGGTAGGGGGACGTAGGTTTATGTGGGCGTAGCGTATCCTATTTACGCTACGCCTCCGCAACTTAGACGGGCAAGTGCATTATTCATAAAGCACTTGCTCCGTAAGTTGCGGCAGCGTAACGTAAATCTGCCGGCGTAAGCGCGCCAAATTCAAATTGTCAGGAGGTGGGCGTGTTTTATGTAAATAAAACATGACCCCGCGTAAATGACGTTTCTCACGAACGGCGCATGCGCCGGCCATGAACGTATCCCAGTGCGCATGCTCCTAATCACGTCGCAAATAGTCAATGCTTTTGACGTGAACGTAATTTACGCAAAGCCCTATTCGCGAACAACTTACACAAACAACGTAAAAAAAATCCGCCGGGCGCATGTACGTTTCTGAGTCGGCGTATCCAGCTCATTTCCATATTCTACGCTGAAATCAATGGCAGCGCAACCTAGCGGCCAGCGTAAATATGCACCCTAAGATATGACGGCGTAAGAGACTTACGCCAGTCGGATCTTAGCCTAATTTTGGTGTATCTTGCTTTCTAAATACAGAAAGAAGATACGCCGGCACAGATTTGAATTTACGCAGCGTATCAATAGATACGCCGGCGTAAATTCTTTCTGAATCTAGCCCACATAGTTCATTTCTGCGGTCCTATTATCTACAGCCGAGGAGTGAGCCAGTTTCAACATTTTTACTATTGTGATCTTATCCTTCTGTGTTCCTAACTCCCTTTCCCATTTTTTGATGAATGGGGGTATCTCCAGCCCGTCCACTGCTAGTAGTATCTTGTAAAGCCTAGATATAATTCCTTTGTTTTTTTCTGTAATACATACCCTTTCCAATGCTGTAAGCTGTTCCCCAGACCTTAATAGCTGGGGTAGCTTTTGAACAAAGTGGCTTAGCTGTCGATATCTCCATTCATCTATTACCATTAAATCTTCATTGTGTTTTAATTCCTGTAGTGTTATTAATTTCCCTTTTTTAATTATATCCCTTAACTGTGCTTTATCTTTTTTGATCCAATTCCCACCTACTATATTTTTTCCTGGTGCAAAATATTAATTTTCCTTAAAAAAAATGAGAGGTGAATTATATTCCTTATCAATTTGTTTGTGAAATGTGTCCCAAATTTTTAGTGCGTTCCGTGTTACCTCATGAGTGTTCTCGTCTAGTGCTCGAAACTGAGGGGGGTTCCAAATTATACTTCCTAGTTTAACCTTAGACAGTGCATTTTCTAACTTTACCCATCTTTTTCCTGATTGTCTCTGGCCCACTCTACGGCCTTAGACAGCACCGCTGCTTCGTAGTATTTTCTGATATCCGGGACCACAAGTCCCCCATATTTTTTTTCTTGTTTTAAAACCAGGAAAGAAATTCTATGTTTTTTATTCTTCCAAATATAATTCATAATTTAAGATTTTAAGTATTCTAAAGTAGGGTTTCGGCAAAGCGATTGGTATCATCTGAAATTTATAAAGGATTTTTGGGAGGAGGACCATTTTCAAAATATTAATTCGACCTAACCAAGAAATTGGTCTGTTCAATACCCTTTTTATTTCTGTTTTAATTTCATCCAGTAGGGGAATAAAGTTGATTTAGCTAGTTTTATTCCCAAATATTTAATTTCCTTCAGCCAGGGAAACCTAAACTCCATCCTCAGGAGCCGTTCTTCTGACTTACTGATATTTACGTTTAGGATCTCCGTTTTAGTAACGTTAATTTTAAAATTAGAAATATCCCCGTACCGTTTGAGTATTTTTTAATAGATTCGGGATAGACGTTCTGGGGTTGACAACATAGAACAATACGTCATCCGCAAACGCGGATAGCTTATGTTCTTCTTCATCTACTTTAATCCCTTTCACGTCGGGGCTATTACGAATACTGGCCAAAAGGGGCTATAAGGACAACACAAATAAAAGCGGCGAAAGGGGGCTTCCCTGTCTCATGCCGTTTTTCATCATAAATGTTTGGGATAGCCCACCGTTTATTTTTATCCTTGCCATTGGAAGGTGGTACAATGTCTTAATCCAATTTAACATCCTGGGTCCTAGGCCTATAGTTTCCAATGTTTGGATCATGAGTCCCCAGTCTACCCTGTCGAACACCTTTTCCGTGTCAATCGGCAGGAGTAGCCCTGGGGACTTATTCTCTTTCATCTTTTTGAGGAGTAACAATGCTCTCACCCCATTGTCCCTCCCCTCTCTTCCTGGGATAAATCCCACCTGGTCCGGATGGACCAGTGTGGTCATCAGCCGTTTCAGGCGTTCTGCTAACACCTTTGCGATCAGCTTGGTGTCGGCATTTAGCAGCGAAACCGGCCTATACCCAGAGCAAAGCTTTTCATCTTTCCCTTCCTTCGGGTTTACTACGATTGTGGCGGCAAGGGCTTCCCTACACATTTCATATTCCTTCCCTAGACTGTTAAAATATTGGCACATTCTTAGAATCAGTATCTCCTTGCACTTTTTAAAGTAGAGTGTTGTAAACCCATCTGGGCCAGGGCTTTTGCCCGAGGCTGAGTCCGCCAACGCTCCTCTAATTTCTTCCTCCGTTATTGGCTTATCCAGGGTTTGTCCTTTGCTCTGTCCAATGTTAGGCAGTTTTGCCTCTTCTAGAAACTCTTTTGTTTTAATCTTTTTCTCCCCTATCCACCAGTTCTTCTGCTCTACTGAGTACAGCCCCTCGTAGTAATTTTTGAAGGTTGTCCTTTGTTGAATGTACCACCTCTCCCTTTTTATTTTTTATTTTTTTCTATGTAGTTTCTGGCTTTCTTTTTCTGCACCATTCTTGCCAAATTTTTACTGGGTTTAATACCCCACATATACCTTTCTTTTGCAATGATATTCCTGGTAGAGCTCCCTTTGCTTCCCCTGTTTTTTATGTTCGTGTTCAATTTTATATATTTCGGCAATCAGGTTGTTAATTTTTCTACTCCTTTATTTTTTCTTCCTAGCCCCCTCTGAAATCAGAATCCCTCTAATAAAAGCTTTATGGGCTTCCCACAGAGTTGCTTTTGAAACTCCTTCAGTATCGTTTGTCTTAAAATAATAATCCAACTCACTTTTCACCTTGTCTAGGCTAACTTCGTCCAGAATTAGTTCTTCATTCAATCTCCAGGTATGAGATGACCTTTGGTGACCAGGGATGGTCATTGTCATACTCACGGGGGGCATGGTCTGACAGTGAATCGATTTTTATACTCGAGTCCACTATCATTTCCAACATACTATGTTCTACCATGATATAGTCTATTGGGGAGTACGTCCCATGTACAGGGGAGTAAAACGCATATTCCCGCTGTTTTGAGTGTGATATTCTCCAGATATCTATCATCTGGCTTCTATGCATTATATTTTTGATCTTTTTGAGCTGAGCGGTGTTTGTCCCCTGTACCCGGGACCTACTGTCCACTTCCGGCTTCATACAGAAGTTCGAATCTCCTATCAAGATTACCTTTCCTGCCTTGAAATCTTTCAGCTTCCCTAATATTTCGCTGAAATATTTAGTTGGGTTCGCGTTGGGGGCGTATACGTTAGCCATTGTACACTCCATCTCCCCTAGCTTCCCTTTTAAGAAAATAAATCTTCCCTCTGCATCCATCATCCTGTCCTCCAGTGTAATACGCACCCCTTTTGCAAATCCTATTGCCACCCCCCTTGCTCGTTTTGAAATGGTATCCCCATAGTACCATGTCGGGAAGTCTGGGAAATATAATTTAAAGTTCGATTCCAGGGTCAGGTGAGTTTCCTGCAGGAATACTACCTCTGCGCTATACCTTTTTAAGCTCTCTTAATATCTTGTGCCTCTTGGTGGGTGTATTAAGGCCTCTAACGTTGTAAGACAAAAACTTAATTGCAGTCATCCCATCGGCCAACTGGGGTTTCTTTTCTTTCTTAATGAAACAGTGAGGTAGTACCCACTCATCCCATCCCCCCTCCCCTCCCTGCTCCTTCCCACCCCCTCCCTCCCCCCCATCTCCCTCCCCCAACCTCCTCCCCCCCAGTGGCCCTCTAGTGGCCGTTGAACCATCCTTGGTCCACTGGTTCCCTATCCCTGAGGTGGGACTTCGATCGTGCCATCCCTCCCCCCGAATAATCGGGGGGGGGGGGGTGGCCAGGCCCACCCATGGAGCAGGTCTACCAAGTTGAATGCCCTAGCTGCTCCTACCCCTCCGGCACCAAAAGCAGATGGAAACATTGAACAAAAAACACACAAAAAAAAAGGAGAAAAAAGCATAGAAAAGAGAGAGGGGGCGAGGGGGTAAAGAACCCACCCCTCACTCTTCAACCCCTCTCCCTCCTACACCCCTTCCCACTAGACCTATCCTGGCAATTCTGGTATCTATATGTCTAGTTTGTTACAGAAACCTGGGAGATCTTCAGGGAACTTTAACCTCACTGATCTACCCTTATTCGTCCCTATTAGACAGGCCGGAAAAAACCTCAGTTATACTTTAAATTCTGGGCTCTCAGCAGCTCAAAGAGTGGTTTCAAGAGTCGACGTATAGCGAGTGTTTCTGGGGCCAAATCTGTGAAAATTTGTAGTTCATTCCCTTCATATTCCATGGGGGGCTGCCCCCTTAATTTCCTGTTTTGTTTGTTTTTTGGGGAGGATGTGGTTGATTTGTTTTTGTTTTTGGGGGGTTAGTTATGCTTTGGAACTTCTTTTGAACACCGGTATGGCCACAACCCCACTTCAGGTTACATAGCCCCTTTAGTGTCATATTTACATGTGTATATATTAGTTAAACTTTGCCATATTGATTTATTTAATGATGAGTATCCACTCTATAAATGTTCTTTTTGCTGTGGTGTGACATATTAATGAAGAAGACGCTTTGTGTAAATAACAATGCAGCATGCTTTTTACAAGCCCATTTCACAGCATGCCTTTTACAAGCCATTCCAAAAAATAAAATTGTTAATGTGTTCATTTTACAGTGTTACATTTCCATTCATACTTTTCAAACATAAATCCTTGCCTGGAAAAGATGCCTGATGGGCAATACCTTTCTAAATTTTTTTGCCAGGTAGAAAAGTATGTCATGCTCTACCATCTTTATCAGAGTTCGGATTTTAATCTTCACTCTCTGCAATACAGCAAAGTACTATAGCATCATGTGACCTAGTAAGTCATATAATGTATCCTTGTATTTTTGCTATGTGTATTAAATCTAATGGATTTCAACAATGCTATGATGACCATTATTGGGTGTTGCTGTTACTAACAGACAACTACATATTTGTGTTTAATTTGCTAAAGTAGTAGAGCATGCTCACATCTCCCCTTTTTTTCTCCCACAAGTAAACTTACCTTTCTCCCAGCTTTCACATTTTCACTGTCTTGAGCAAAGTGTCATGGCTGCAGGATGGTCTCAATAAACTTAACTTATTGCTTGGTGTTTCTGTAGAAAGGTCTGGTGTTTTGAAAAGGTGCCCATATCCTATGTGAGTCACAGAACCAAACTGTGGTTCCTAAAATGAAAAGGCTTAGCACTAAAAGATTGGGGAGGTGCACCAGGAGGTGTGGGAGGCTTGTTGCACAGCAAAGGATTAAAAAAATATGACCCCTGTACTTTCTCTGGTAGGCCTATAACGTGTAGGTTACAAAATCTATTTTCAAGATCCTCCTGTTTCTGCTGCAAAGCCTATAGTTGGAGATGATGCTGATCAGATATGTGCTCTATAGGATTTAACTGCTTTTCCACAGTACTAATCCTAGTTGTATTCTCTGTAACTCTATCTATCAGTTTCTGTAACTTATGCTGAATCAAAGAATAATCTATCCTATATTATTATTATTATTATTATTATTATTATATCCATATAGTCAAAGTATTCTGGGACTGATACTTGGAAGGAGCAGAGATGGCAGCCTGAGAGTCCTCTACTTCCAGCCATGTGGTAAGTGGCTGATGGGGAGAAATTCCCTCCATGCTCCATCTGTGCTGCTACAAGCCTCTATACTGCACACAAAGAACTGGAGAACTGCTCCCAGTCTTTTTTTTGTTTACATCGCAAAAATAAAAATAAACTTAGTGGTGATCAAAAAACACCAAAATAAAGCTCTATTTGTGTGGGAAAAAAATAGTTTTTTTATTTGGGTACAGTGTTACGTGACCGCGCAATTTTCAGTTAAAGTGGGTCTTATCTTTACAAAGAGTTTTGGCCACACATTTCTATTACACTTAGCCTGGTTGGAGAGTGAGACTATGGCCTTGGAACTTTTACTGCATCTGTGGTCCTCCAACAGCCCATTTAGGAGGATCGCAAGACAAGACAGCCAATACTGAAGGCTGGAGACTCTAGATGCCAAGAGCCCTGCTGTGGCTCATGTCAATGTCACAGAAGTACCAGCTATAGTGCAAGTGACGCTCTGAGGTTCACACAAATGTGCAGGCAGTGCCCGCCTTGTAGTGCATATTCGTGTATATGCATTGGCTAATTTTGACACCTGGCCTATATAAATGCACCTTGGCCTGTCTCTGGATTTGTTTGGCCTCCTGCTTATCTACCTGATTCTACGTTGCTGACCTCTGCTTGTATCCTGACCATTTTCTGCCTGCCATCATCCATCCCTGTATCTTACGTCTGACAAGCCAGATCAGCAACAGACGGTAAGATACAGAAATGGATGGCAGGCATAGAATGGTCGGGATACATGCAGAGGTCAGCAACGTACAGGGGAAGGACCAGCAGGGACCAGGTAGCATGCAGAGCAGGACAGGTTAATAACTGGATCCCTGCTGGTCCTTCCCCTGCTGAGTGCTGCCAGTCCCTTTTCACCTGCTAACTGCCAGCTGCCTGTCAAGCACCTGCCACCTGCTGTCTGCCAAATCCTGGGTCTGCTGTCTCTGCTGCCATCTGCTGTTCCAGCGATCTGACCCGTCTCTGGCAATGCATCTGCTACCCACTGCCTCATCTTACAGAACATCCAATAGGCACTCATACCTCACTGCACTCTGGCAGCCACTGTCGCAACATCAGTGGTCTTAGAGCCAAAGTGTACAAGAGGCCTCCATCTACATGTCAGGCTCTGCCACAAGGTACATGACAGACAGAGGGAGTTGTCCCCTAAAGAATTTCCCCTTTACCTTATAAATAATAATAAAATAATAAAACATAGAGATATCTCACAGCTTGAGAAAGCAGACACAAGAAATATTGTATTGTTTCATGATACCCTATTCCCAATAACCATGTTATTAAACAATGATTCAAATTCTTGGGAATAGCAGTATTGAGTGGTGGGGGGCAAACAGGGAGCTTGTGACTGCTATGTTCTTCAGCTATCTCAATGACAGGAATGATGACAGCGTCACTTCTGTCAGAATGACCTGGTCCACAACAGCTGATGTGGGGAAAATTGTGCTTTTTGCTCCCTCCAATAGTAGCTTACTGTGGACAGAAGAGACAAAGGTGCCCACTGAGAACACACCTTCTCAGTACAGGCTCCTCTCTCACTGATATAGATGATCTGCTTTATGCACTCCTACACAGCCAGACTGCACTGTAACACCCCTGGCTCAACCCTTGCTGACCCTTCAGGTTGTACCAAAAAATACAGTAGCCACCCTGGTAAGTAATTTCCCCCTGTGGTTGGCTGCATGGGGTTATTGTTGCAGGGATATTATATAGTCTTTGGGTTGGGCAGGCAGACAAGGCTAATTCTCAGGCCCTCTATATCAATAATATATTCCTTGTTAATTACAAGGACAATAATAAAGATAATTATTTTTGGTTGTTATTAGGGTTGTCCCGATACCGATACTAGTATCGGTATCGGGACCGATACCAAGCATTTCCCCGAGTACTTGTACTCGGGGAAAATGCTCCGATACTTTACCAATACCTGACTCTCCCTCCATGCTCCTGTGTCCCCCCTCCGTGCCGCTGCTGTTCTGCTCTCCCCCTCCGTGCCGCTGCCGTCCTCTGTTCCCCCCCTCCGTGCCGCTGCAGTCCTTTGTTCTCCCCCTCCATGCCGCTGCCATCCTTTGTTCTCCTCCTCCGTGCCGCTACCATCCTCTGTTTTGCTCTCCCCCTCCGTGCCGCTGCTTCCCCCCTCCGTGATCTGTGTCCCCCCTCCGTGCCGCTGCTTCCCCCCTCCGTGATCTGTGTCCCCCCTCCGTGTCCTCCTCCGCCCCCTCTGTCAGGATGGAGAGCGGTGGTATGAGCCGCTAAACCCGGCTCCTACCTTTTCTGAATGAACAGAGTCCGTGATCACGGACTCTGTCAATACATATGACTGAGCATTGTAAACTGTGTTTATGATGCTTCAGTTTATGAATGGATAGGAGCCTCTGTCTCCTGTCTATTCATTTCCAGTGCAGCTGAGAAAGGGACTGGGGAATCTGTGTCCCTAGTCCCTTTCTCTGTCTTAAAGGGGAGATGTCAGAGGTCTGTTAAAACCCCTGATATCTCACCCAAGCCCCCAACAGGGCTAATTAAAAAAAAAATTAAAAAAAATTGCAATAAATAATTAAAAAAATAAAATGTAAATAATAATAATAATAATAATAATAATAATAATAATAATAGAAAAAAAAAACACACACTGACAATCCACTACCCCCCCCCTAAAAAAAAATCACTGTAAAAAAAAATAGTAAAAAATAAAAATTGTGTATAAAAAAATAAATAAAATACTGTCACATGACATTAAAAAAAAGTATCGGTATTCGGTATAGGCAAGTACTTGAAAAAAAGTATCGGTACTTGTACTCGGTCTCAAAAAAGTGGTATCGGGACAACCCTAGTTGTTATGTTTTTAAATCATCATAGGTATTGAGCATCCCAATATGAGATATTTAATAGAGCTGAAATGTTTTTATATATATATAAGGGAATATGTTCACTCTGTGCTTGAAAATCAGAAATTGTTAGCACATAAATCTTCTTTAAAAAAATAAATTCTATATTTGAGATAATAATATTTACAAAAGATTTGTCTTTGTGGTAGCTAATTGTTATATCTTATACACTGTGCACACATGTTTCTTGTGAGATACATTTACAAATACTTTATAACATTTGTTCAGTGTTAAATCTGGGAACATTTCCCAAACCGCCTACATCATTCCAACAATTTTATAAGTATTGAAAGGACTCCCATTGTCTTAGTCCTTTGATCTTTCACTATCATTGCAATGTTAAAAGTAATCCATTTCTGCTTTAGCGTGGCTGCTGTCTTCAAAGCTACATGTAAAATGTGTGTGACCTATTCAAAGGAATATTACTTTCAGGCAATTAGTTTGTTGAAAACTTTCTGTTCAGAGCTGACAGTTGAAATATAACGCAGGATCAGCATTGAGGATCAGGACTATTTCTAAGCTGTGTTTTGTGCTGTGTGACCTCTCGGAATGGGAATGTGATGTCCTGTGGGCACACAAGAAAGCTTGGCTTGTTACACTTTCATGCATATTTAGGAGGTTGTTCTGTATGCATCTAAAGGTGACATTTACAAGTGAACTCCGGGAGGTACGTAATTGACCACACAGGAATAAATTATTGTTTTAAGCATGTTTAACAAAATTATTGTCTTGTAATGTCGTGTGGGAATATATACATAAATGCTCTCAGCCATTTACATTTTGAAACCGTTTAATAATACAATTTGTGGTTTTAAATATTTCATATGAGCATAATTTCAGTGCTTTTAGCAGGTTCATACATTTAAACTGTTCTGGATGTCTATTTAAGTGCAACAAATGTAGCATTTTTTAAATGTTAGTCGTGAGGTGATAATGTTTTTACTTTAGCAATATTTGCAAATGAACCACTGAGATATGATTAATTATTTGTGTAAGTTATATAAAAACTGCTATGAAGAATAAATCCTCCTTTTGAGTATATGCTTGACATGTGCACACTGAAATATTTCGTTTCGGAATTTAGTTTTCGTCCGAAAAATACATTTATTTAGTTACTCCCGAAATCCATTTTTATTTATTTAGTTTTGTTAAAAAATGCATTCTTCCGAAAATCCAAATTAACCACTTTCCCCCCGGACCATTTGTCAGCCTAAAGACCAGAGGTGTTTTTACAATTTACCACTGCGCTGCTTTAACTGGTAATTGCGCGGCCATACAATGTTGTACCCAAACAAAATTTGCGTCCTTTTTTTCCCACAAATAGAGCTTTCTTTTGATGGTATTTGATTGCCTCTGCAATTTTTAATGTTTGCGATATAAACGGAAAAAGAGCAAAAAAATTGAAAAAAAAATGATATTTTCTACTTTTTGTTATAAGAAAAATCGAACAAACTCAATTTTAGTCATACATTTTGGCCAAAATGTATTCAGCCACATGTCTTTAGTAAAAAAAATGCCAATAAGCGTATATTTATTGGTTTGCGCAAAAGTTATAGCGTCTACAAACTAGGGTATATTTTCTGGAATTTACACAGCTTTTATTTTATGACTGCCTATCTCAATTCTTGAGGTGCTAATAGCAGGGCAGTACAAAACCCCCCAAATGACCCAATTTTGGAAAGTAGACACCCCAAGGAAACTGCTGAAAGGCGTGTTGAGCCCACTTTCATATTTTTTTTTTGTACCAAGTGATTGAATAATGACAAAAAAAAAAAAAAAATTACAAAAAGTTGTAACTAAATGATATATTGCTCACACATGCCATAGTTATATGTGGAATTGCCCTCCAAAATACATTCTGCTGCTTCTCCTGAGTACGGGGATACCACATGTGTGGGACTTTTTGGGAGCCCAACCACGTACGGGGCCCCGAAAACCAAGCACCGCCTTCAGGATTTCTAAGGGCGGAAATTTTTGATTTCACTTCTCACTACCTAAGACAGTTTTGAAGGCCATAAAATGCCCAAATAGCACAAACCCCCCCAAATGACCCCATTTTGGAAAGTAGACACCCAAGGAATCTGCTGAGGGGCATATTGAGCCCACTGAATATTTTTTTTTTTGTACCAAGTGATTGAATAATGACAAAAAAAAAAATAAAAAAAAAAATTACAAAATGTTGTAACTAAATGATATATTGCTCATACATGCCGTGGTTATATGTAGAATTGCACCCCAAAATACATTCTGCTGCTTCTCCTGAGTACGGGGATACCACATGTGTGGGACTTTTTGGGAGCCTAGCCGCGTACGGGGCCCCGAAAACCAAGTACCGCCTTCAGGATTTCTAAGGGCGCAAATTTTTTATTTCACTCCTCACTACCTATCACAGTTTTGAAGGCCATAAAATGCCCAAATAGCACAAACCCCCCCCCCCCAAATGACCCCATATTGAAAAGTAGACACCCCAAGCTATTTGCTGAGAGGCATGTTGAGTCCATGGAATATTTAATATTTTGGGGGCCCAGAAAACCAAGCACCAACTTCAAGATTTCTAAGGGCGCAAATTCTTTATTTCACTCCTCACTACCTATCACAGTTTTGAAGGCCATAACATGCCAAGATGGCACACAACCCCCCCCAAATGACCCCATTTTGGAAAGTAGACACCCCAAGCTATTTTCTGAGAGGCATGTTGAGTCCATGGAATATTTTATATTTTGCCACCAGTTGCTGGAATATGACAAACTTTTTTATTTTTTTTATTTTTTTGCACATAGTTGTTACTAAATGATATATTGCTCACACATGCCATGGTTATATGTGGAATTGCACCCCAAAATACGTTCTGTTGCTTCTCCTGAGTACGGGGATACCACATGTGTGTGACTTTTCGGGAGCCTAGCCGCGTGCGGGACCCCGAAAACCAAGCACCGCCTTCAGGATTTCTAAGGGCGCATATTTTTGATTTCACTCCTCGCTGCCTATCACAGTTTCGGAGGCCATGGAATTCCCAGATGGCACTAAACCCCCCCAAATGACCCCATTTTGGAAAGTAGACACCCCAAGCTATTTGCTGAGAGGTATGGTGAATATTTTGCAGATCTTGCTTTTTGTCACAAAGATTTGAAAAAAAAAAATATATATATATATATATATATATATATATATATATATATATATATATATATATATATATATATATATATATATATATATATATATATATATATATATATATATATTTTTTTTTTTTTTTCAATTTTCAAATCTTTGTGACAAAAAGCAAGATCTGCAAAATATTCACCATACCTCTCAGCAAATAGCTTGGGGTGTCTACTTTCCAAAATGGGGTCATTTGGGGGGGGTTTTGTGCCATCGGGGCATTCCATGGCCTCCGAAACTGTGATTGGCAGTGAGGAGTGAAATCAAAAATGTACACCCTTAGAAAGCCTGAAGGCGGTGCTTGGTTTTTGGGGTCCCGTACGCGGCTAGGCTCACAAAAAGTCTCACACATGTGGTATCCCCGTACTCAGGAGAAGCAGCAGGATGTATTTTGGGGTGTAATTTCACATATGCCCATGGCATGTTTGAGCAATATATCATTTAGTGACAACTTTGTGCAAAAAAAAAAAGAATAATAATAATTCTCTTTCCCACAACTTGTGTCAAAATATAAAATATTCTATGGACTCGACATGCCTCTCAGCAAATAGGTTGGGGTGTCTAATTTCCAAAATGGGGTCATTTGGGGGGGTTTTGAACTGTCCTGGCATTTTATGAACAACATTTAGAAGCTTATGTCACACATCACCCACTCTTCTAACCACTTGAAGACAAAGCCCTTAGTGAGACTTTTTGTTTACATGAAGACATATTTTTTTTTGAAAAAAAAATTGTGTTGAACCCCAAACATTATATATTATTTTAAAGCAAAGGCCCTACAGATTAAAATGGTGGGTGTTGCATTTTTTTTTCCACGCAGTATTTGCGCAGCGATTTTTCAAATGCATTTTTTTGGGCAAAAATACATATTTTTTCATTTTAATGCACTAAAACACACTATATTGCCCAAATGTTTGATGAAATAAAAAAGATGATCTTAGGCCGAGTACATAGATACCAAACACGACATGCTTTAAAATTGCGCACAAATGCGCAGTGGCGACAAACTACATACATTTTTAAAAGCCTTTAAAAGCCTCTACGGGTTACCACATTAAATTTACAGAGGAGGTCTACTGCTAAAATTACTACCCTCGATCTGACCTTCGTGGTGATACCTCACATGCATGGTACAATTGCTGTTTACATATGACGCCAGACTGACACTTACGTTTGCCTTTGCGCGAGAGCAGGGGGGGACAGGGGTGCTTTTTTTATTTTATTTTTTTTTTATTATTTCATTTGCTTTTTACATTTTATTTTAAACTGTTTCTTACTTTTTTTATTATTTTTATAATTTTTATTGTTATCTTAGGGCATGTAAATATCCCTTATGATAGCAATAGTTAGTGACAGGTACTCTTTTTTGAAAACATTGGGGTCTATTAGACCATAGATCTCTCCTCTGCCCTTAAAGCATCTGACCACACCAAGATCGGTGTGATAAAATGTTTTTCCACTTTCCCAATGGCGCGGTTTATATCCGAGGAGGGGACATTCCCACCCACTGCTTGTAAAAGCAGTTTAGAGGCTAATTAGCCACTAGGATTGCTTTTACATGAAAGCCAACCGCTGGCTGAAAAGAATGATACCAAGATGATACCTAAACCCACAGGCATCATTCTGGCATAACCATTCAAAGTCCAGCAACATACCATACGTTGATGGTTCTTGTCGGACATGTATTGTAATCTTTTTTTTTTCGTGCAGCCTGTTGGCTGAACGAAAAAAAAGAGATTGATCGGTGGGTATGCCCACCATTAGAATACCTCCCTTCATCCACCCACTTCTAATGATGGGCATACATGCACCATTTATATATGCCGAAGCATGGGGGCATCCTCCCGCAAAAAAGTTATGGCGCATACACACGGTCGGACTTTTCCACGGGCAAGCTTCCGACGGAATTTCGACCGTATGTACGCGGCATTAGGAGCAAAAATCGCTCCTCCGCCCCTAATGCCCCCATGCTTCGGCATATATGCTCTTTTTTTAACTGTGGTGGTGAAATCACCTCCCACAGTGTTGGAGTCGCGGCTTTATGTATCGTGGGAGCAAACGCTGTTGCTGTCACGCTAAATAAATCTGTGCTGCAACTGAATGGCGTACCTGCTAAGCAAATGATGGTTAACATTATAACTAAGTAACATTACATTTTAACAGTAAGGTCATACCATACCATACCTGCAAAGCAAATACCAAAAAAAAAAAAAACAGTAAAAAATAAAACATTTTTTTAACGCAACCTGTGCCTAAAAAATATACATGCCGAAGCATGGGGGCATCCTCCCGCAAAAAAAAGTTATGCCGCGTACACACGGTCAAACTTTTCCACGGGCAAGCCTCCGTCAGAATTTCGACCGTATGTACGCGGCATTAGGAGCAAAATCGCTCCTCCGCCCCTAATGCCCCCATGCTTCGGCATATATGCTCTTTTTTAACTGTGGTGGTGAAATCACCTCCTACAGCGTTGGAGTCACAGCTTTATATATTGTGGGAGCAAACGCTGTTGCTGTCACGCTAAATAAATCCGCGATGCAACTGAATGGCGTACCTGCTAAGCAAATGATGGTTAACAATAAAACAAACATTACAGTATAACATACCATACCTGCAAAGCAAATACAATAAAACATTGTAAAAATAGAGAGAATAGATATAGAATAGTGAGTGGACCGTAGAGAGTGAACATAAGAGAACAATAAAGAGAGGAGAAAAATACAACCACAACTATTTTTGGATTTTTTATTTTATATTTTTTTTGTGTGTTTTTTTTATTTTTTTCCCCACTTTTTTCACTTTTATAAAAACTGTAAGAAAACTGTAAACTGAACGTTGCATATTATGGTCTCTCAAAATGTGATGGCCATCACATATTCCGAGACCCTGTGTTGATGTGCCTAGGACTGTGTGGTGCTGTACCCTACGCTAAAACTCAACTAGTGTGTGGTAGCGTTTGAAACATACACCAATGCAGAGACCAGGTTGGTCAGGACAGTCGGGACAATAAAAGCGGGTGTCATGCCTAAATCCGAGTTTGCTGCAGACACGACATCTTCTTTGGCGTTTTTTTTGGGTAGGGGTACCAGGGATGACAAAAGGAAAATGCCTCTCATACAGCCGGCTCACTGCATTTGCGTTGGGAAGGTGGGGCACAGCACCATCTGGAAACAGAAGGGCTTCTTCCTGGAATTTTAGGAAGGATCCAGTCCATCCTGAAGCTCTGTATAGCACATGAGCGTTCAGCAAAGCCAATTGAAATAAATAAACAGACACTTTTTTGTACCAGCGTCTGGACTTCCGGGCAATTAGGTACGGCGCCAACAACTGGTCATTGAGGTCCACCCCTCCCATGTTAAGGTTGTACTCGTGGATACAGAGGGGTTTCTCCACAACACCAGCCGCCGTAGGAATTTGGACTGCCGTGTCTGCGTGAAGCGTGGACAGAACGAAAACATTCCGTGAATCCCTCCACTTCACTGCTAACAAATTATTACACTGTAAGCAGGCTCTCTCCCCCTGACTAAGACGAGATTCTACAAGCCGTTGGGGGAAGCCCCGGCGATTAGGTCGCACGGTGCCACATGCGCCAATTCCATAATCAAAAAGGTGACTAAAAAGTGGCACGCTTGTGTAAGAATTGTCCACGTACAAGTGGTACCCCTTTCCGAATAAGGGTGACACCAATTCCCACACTATCCTACGTTACTGTCTTTTCCCTCGTAAACCATAAAGCTAGATGCATAGCCTGTTGCCCTGTCACAGAGCTTATACATCTTGACCCCGTATCTGGCACGCTTGCTGGGAAGGTATTGTTTGAATGACAAGCGGCCAGAAAACTTAACCAGGCACTCATCAACGCAGACAACTTGATGGGGATTATACAAGGCTGCAAACCGTTCGTTGAGGTGGTTTACGAGGGGCCAAATTTTGTAGAGCCGATCGAATCCAGGGTCTCCCCGAGGACGACAGAGTTCATTGTCACTAAAATGCATGAACCGCAAGATCTGCTTGTATCGTGTCCTGGTCATGGAGGCAGAGAAAATGGGCATATGGTGAACTGGGTGCGTGGACCAATACATCCGCAGCTCACTCTTTTTAGTAATGCCCATGATGAGGGAAAGGCCCAGAAAGATCTTAAATTCGGAAACCGTAATTGGCTTCCAATCTCTGGCAAGGGACAGCTGGGGATTAGCGGCGATGAATTGACCAGCGTACAAATTGCTTTGGTCCACAATAGATCTATAGAGATCTTCGGTGAAATACAGCGAATAAAAATCCAGTGACGTAAAATCAACTGTATTCACCTGAATTCCGGGTTGGCCAGTGAATGGGGGAAGTACGGGTGCTGCAGAAGTGGTGGGTACCCAATCAGGATTGGCGAATGCAGCAGGAAGGGCACTATGGGGACAGGCCTGTCTTTGTCGTCTTCTTCTTGGTGGCAGCGGGACACTACTCGTGCTTGCCACCTCTCCAGCTTGAACTGCACTTATGGGACTCGCCACGTCACCAAGTGTTACTGCAGTGCTGGATGTATGACCAGGATGTACTAGGCCGCTGGTGCTTGCCAGTTCACCAGAAGGAATAGCGGCGCTAGTACTTCTCTGCTCCATACGAGAGCCCTGCGGTTCTTGCACCTCAGCGACAGCAGAAGATCGGGGTCTGGTACGCCTGACCCTAGCAGGGACCACAACTCCGTCGTCAGAGCTATCTGTCAGGGAGCCACTGTCGTTTACAGGATTGTATTCTGAGCAAGAATTTGACAGATGCGTGACCTCCTCCTCACTATCTGTCAGGCTCATAAACAAGTAGGCCTCTTCACCACTGTACCATCGATTTGCCATGTTGGGCTCTAAATTTAGGGGTACAGTGGTGAGATTCACAGGCAAAAAAAGCACCTGACCTGTTAGTGACTGAGTCAAGCGCTACCAAAAAACTGTTAGCGATCGCAGAGATCAGGCCTGACCCTGCGAACGCTGCAGATATGTGTTTTTGTGTTTTGTGTCAGTGATCGATCGATCAATACTGCACTTCGGTGGGCTGGGCTGGGCGAAGGGGCTAAACGCAGGTGCTAGCAGGTATCTGGGCTGATCCCGCTAACAATGCGTTTTTGGGAACCCTAAACTGCAGGGAACGCTAGTATAGATCTGATCAGATCAGGTATCGATCCGTTCAGATACTATACCACTAAAGGGAGGCGTATGGTGCGTGCGTGGGTGTTAGCGCTACTGGCACTAATCTGACGCTGCCTGGGGCAACGCAGACCCTATCTGGCGCTAAAACCAAACTTTGATCACCCGCCGGGCGATCAGGGGGTTAAAACTTTATTGCAAAAAATATGGCGGGTGCCTTGATGCTATAAAAAAATGAACAAGCTAAACTGCGTCACCCGTGACACTTATACTGTGATCACTGGTGACAGGGGGTAATGAAGGGGTTAAACCTTTATTGGGGGGGTTAGGGGGGGTCCCTAGACTTTTTAGGGCCTAAGACTAATTACCCTAACAATTAGTTTAGTCACTAATGACACTAGTACAGCGATCAAAAAAAAATCTGATCGCTGTACTGGGTGACACAGTGACAGGCAGTGAATGGGTTAATTTGGGGGGTGATCGGGGGTGAATTGTGTGCCTACGTGACCTGGTGTTATGCCGCGTACAGACGGTCGTTTTTTGTGATGAAAAAAAACCGACGTTTTAAATCATGAAATAAAACGACGTTTTTGAAACATCATTTTCAAAAACGATGTTGCCTACACACCATCGTTTTTTTCACAATGCTCTAGCAAAGCGAGGTTACGTTTCACCACTTTTTTCCATTGAAACTAGCTTCTGGGCATGCGCGGGTTTAAAAACGTTGTTTTAAACGTCGTTGTTTGGTACACACGGTCAATTTCTGTGAAACAAAAAACGACGTTTTGAAAAACGACACAAAAAATTCGAGCATGTTCGAATTTTTTTTTGTCGTTTTTCAGAAGACATAAAACAACGTTTTCTCCCACACACGATCATTTTAAATGACGTTTTCAAAAACATTGTTTTTTTTCATCACAAAAAACGACCGTCTGTACGCGGCATCAGTGTAGTGTTGTGCAACTCACGGTTAGAGAGCAGTACTTCCCCTGTCAATGTTTACAAAACATAGACAGGGGAAAACAACCATTGGCCAGGAGTGATCACCAGGTCCAGGCCAGATTTTATCGGCCTGGACCTGATGATTGATCAGTTCTGAAACTAATCTGATCGTCGGGAACGGCGGGGGGGCGCGCGCGCCCCCTTGCCGTTCACACGTCCGACGTTATACTACGGGCTCTCGCCCAGGAGAGCCGACCTGCCGCCATAGAATGACGGCGGCTGGTCAGGAACTAGTTAATTAACCACTTCCATACCGGGCACTTACGCACCTTCCTGCCCAAGCCAATTTTCAGCTTTCAGCACTGTCGCACTTTGAATGACAATTGCGCGGTCGTGCTACACTGTACCCAAATTTTTTTTTATCATTTTGTTCCCACAAATAGAGCTTTCTTTTGGTGGTATTTGATCATCTCTGCGGTTTTTATTTTTTGCGCTATAAACAAAAGAAAAGCGACAATTTAAAAAAAAAACACAATATTTTTTACTTTTTTATTTAATAAATATCACAATTTTTTTTTTAAAAACATTTTTTTTCCTCAGTTTAGGCCGATACGTATTCTTCTACATATTTTTGTTAAAAAAAATAAATAAAATCGCAATAATCATATATTGATTGGTTTGCGCAAAAGTTATAGCATCTACAAAATAGGTGATAGATTTATGGCATTTTTATTTTATTAATTTTTTTACTAGTATTGGCGGCGATTTGCGATTTTTTTTACTGTCACCGTGACATTGCGGTGAACACATCGGACACTTTTGACACGTTTTTGGGACCATTCACATTTATACAGCGATTAATGCTATAAATATGCATTGATTACTGTGTAAATGTGACTGGCAGGGAAGGGGTTAACCACTAGGGGGCGTTGAAGGGGTTAATATGTTCCCCAAGATGTGTTATAACTGTAGAGGGGAGGGGACTCTCAAGGGGAGGAGACCGATGTGTGTTCCTCTGTACTGGGAACACACATTGGTCTCCTCACCGCTGACAGGAGGTGGATCTGTGTGTTTACACACACAGATCCACACTCCTGCCGTGATTACCGACAATCGCGGGCACCCGGCGGCAATCGCGGCCGCCGGGCACCCGAGCCGGGTCACGAGTGTCGCCGCGGGAGCGCGCCCTAGATCGCCGGGAACGCAGAAAGGCATATGATGTCCACCCGGATCGAGGAGGGGTTCCTGCCGCCGTCATTTCACAATGACGCGGTAGGGATGTGGTTAAGGTCGAATCTGTCATTGAAGGCTTATGGTGTCTGTCAAAAGTTAAGAAGATTTGACGGAGCAGCTAAACTGTACAACGCTGCAATCATACATTTCCGGTCGAATGTTCTGCCTACAAGCTATAGAAGAATTATAATGTTGCATGACACTAGTAATAATTATATTTATAAATTATAATTACTAGTCAACCAACATTCAAATTCTTCTATAGCCTTTTGGCCGAGCATTTGACCATAAATGTATGATTGAAGCGTTGTACAGATTAGCTGCTTGTCGAATCTTCTTAGAACATTCGACAGACACCATAAGCCTTCAATGACAGATTCAATGTTTGTATGTTTTTCTCTGCTTCGTCGAATCTTCGTCGTTCATGTTAAATGGTCTACCCCAGTGATGGCGAACCTTTTTGAGCCCGAGTGCCCAAACCGCGACAAAACCAACTTATTTCTTTCAAAGTGCCAACACAGAATTAAACCTGCCAGCGTCTCTGTACAGAGGATGGGACTGATCATCCCTCTTAATTCACCCCAAAAGGACCAAAAATTTACGTTTCAGCCAAATTTGTTCAGAATGTAGGTTTCAGAATTACATTCGGTTACTGCACAATGAAAACATACTGCACACTGAAAAATGACTGCACACTGAAAACATACTGCATAATGAAAACATACTGCACACTGAAAACTGACTGCATAATAAAACATACTGCACACTGAAAACTGACTGCATAATAAAACATACTGCACACTGAAAACTGACTGCACACTGAAAACTGACTGCACACTGAAAACTGACTGCATAATAAAACATACTGCACACTGAAAACTGACTGCACACTGAAAACATACTGCATAATGAAAACATACTGCACAATGAAAACTGACTGCATAATAAAACATACTGCACACTGAAAACTGACTGCATAATAAAACATACTGCACACTGAAAACTGACTGCACACTGAAAACTGACTGCACACTGAAAACTGACTGCATAATAAAACATACTGCACACTGAAAAATGACTGCACACTGAAAAATGACTGCACACTGAAAACTGACTGCACACTGAAAACTGACTGCATAATAAAACATACTGCACACTGAAAACTGACTGCACACTGAAAACTGACTGCATAATAAAACATACTGCACACTGAAAAATGACTGCACACTGAAAAATGACTGCATACTGAAAACTGACTGCATAATAAAACATACTGCACACTGAAAAATGACTGCACACTGAAAAATGACTGCATACTGAAAAATGACTGCACACTGAAAAATGACTGCACACTGAAAAATGACTGCACACTGAAAACTGACTGCACACTGAAAACTGACTGCACACTGAAAACTGACTGCATAATAAAACATACTGCACACTGAAAACTGACTGCACACTGAAAACTGACTGCATAATAAAACATACTGCACACTGAAAAATGACTGCACACTGAAAAATGACTGCATACTGAAAACTGACTGCATAATAAAACATACTGCACACTGAAAAATGACTGCACACTGAAAAATGACTGCATACTGAAAACTGACTGCACACTGAAAAATGACTGCACACTGAAAAATGACTGCACACTGAAAACTGACTGCACACTGAAAACTGACTGCACACTGAAAACTGACTGCACACTGAAAACTGACTGCATAATAAAACATACTGCACACTGAAAACTGACTGCACACTGAAAACTGACTGCATAATAAAACATACTGCACACTGAAAACTGACTGCATAATAAAACATACTGCACACTGAAAACTGACTGCACACTGAAAACTGACTGCACACTGAAAACTGACTGCATAATAAAACATACTGCACACTGAAAACTGACTGCACACTGAAAACTGACTGCATAATAAAACATACTGCACACTGAAAAATGACTGCACACTGAAAAATGACTGCATACTGAAAACTGACTGCATAATAAAACATACTGCACACTGAAAAATGACTGCACACTGAAAAATGACTGCACACTGAAAACTGACTGCACACTGAAAACTGACTGCATAATAAAACATACTGCACACTGAAAACTGACTGCACACTGAAAACTGACTGCATAATAAAACATACTGCACACTGAAAAATGACTGCACACTGAAAAATGACTGCATACTGAAAACTGACTGCATAATAAAACATACTGCACACTGAAAACTGACTGCACACTGAAAACTGACTGCATAATAAAACATACTGCACACTGAAAAATGACTGCACACTGAAAAATGACTGCATACTGAAAACTGACTGCATAATAAAACATACTGCACACTGAAAAATGACTGCACACTGAAAAATGACTGCACACTGAAAACTGACTGCACACTGAAAACTGACTGCATAATAAAACATACTGCACACTGAAAACTGACTGCATAATAAAACATACTGCACACTGAAAACTGACTGCACACTGAAAACTGACTGCATAATAAAACATACTGCACACTGAAAAATGACTGCACACTGAAAAATGACTGCATACTGAAAACTGACTGCATAATAAAACATACTGCACACTGAAAAATGACTGCACACTGAAAAATTACTGCACACTGAAAACTGACTGCATAATAAAACATACTGCACACTGAAAAATTACTGCACACTGAAAAATAGCTGCATAATGAAAAGTTACTGAACAATGATTACCTGTAATTCAGTCCCCTTCTGCAAACCACTCAGTCCTGTCGAGGAAGGTCTCTCTGCTGGTGCTGCTGACCGGAGAAGGGGGGGCCATCACAGAAAGCCTGCTCTGTGATGGCTCTTGTCAGAGTCACAGCAGCTCTGGTCCTGACAGAGGAGAAGCAGGCTCTCTACAACACGGCAAATGCAGGGAACAGAGCCGAGCAGAGCACACTCCCGCCCACCTCAATACAGCACAGCCACGCTTTCATCTCTGCCTGCATCTTCTTGTCAAATGTGGCGGGCTGCAGGAGGAGGGCGGGTAACAGCAATACTGATTGGCTGGTGGGTGAAGCAAATATTAGAAGCGCAGATCTGATTATTTCGGCAGCTAGCCGCTGATTGGTGGGTGCAGTGTGGATTGGATTAGCGTGCGTACGTCACCCCCCCCCGTCGCTTATTCTTTGTCACTCCCACTCAGGTACGTCACCGCTAGCCAATAGATAGAACTATGGGGGATGTAGTTTGCAGTGCGGTGTGGACAATTAGATTTTCCACTGTATGCTTTCATTTCATGGCGTGCCCACCGAAACAGCTTGCCGTGCCGGGAGCGGCACGCGTGCCACGCGTTCGCCATCACTGGTCTACCCCAACACTGTCTCTAAAATGTCAAATCTTTTCTCTCTATGTCGAATCTTTCCTCTCTATGTAGAATAATCTTGGACTAATAGAATTAAGGTTAGACACATTCGACCGCAGGTTCGATAGACACAGATCACAGTCACAGTCAGCGTCATTTCGAATCTCCTATCTATATAGAACTATTGTAGCAACGAAAACAGAAATAGAGCATTTTTTTATGTCGGATCTTTCGTATTTTGGATTCTGCGCGTTCGTTTTCGTTTGTTAAAACGATAACGAAAATACCCGAAATTCAGACGAAAATGCATTCGGACTAAAACAAATGCACATGTCTAGTATATGCAAGCATGTATGCCCTGTACACACGATTGGTTCATCTGATGAAAACGAACCGATGGATTTTTTCATCAGATATCCGATGACTTTCATCAGTCTTGCCTACACACCATCGGTTAAAAATACGATCTTGTCCAACGCGGTGACGTAAAACACTACGACATGCTGAGAAAAATAAAGTTTAATGCTCCGGGGGATGCGTCGACTTGATTCGGAGCATGCATGGATTTTTGACCGATGGATTTCCTCGCAGACGATCGTTTTTTCTCTCTCGGTTTTTTAACCATACGAAAATTTTAAATCTGGTTCTATTTTTTTTCACCGATGGGAAGAAAACTGATGGGGCCCACACACAATCGGTTTGTCCAATGAAAGCGGTCCATCGGTCCGTTTTCATCAGACGAACCGATCGTGTGTATAGGGCATTAGAGTTGTGTTAGTCCTACTAATACTGATCATACTGTACATTACTTGTGATAAGTCAATATCTTAAAATATGCTATGCCAGCTATTGACTCATTCAGTATTCTTTATGCCCTGTACACACGATCGGTTCGTCTGATAAAAACGGACCGATGGACCATTTTCATCGGACGACCCGATCATGTGTGGGCCCCATCAGTTTTTTTCCCTTCGGTGAAAAAAAATAGAACCTGTTTTAAATTTTCATATGGTTAAAAAAACAATAGAAAAAAACGATCGTCTGTGGGGAAATCCATTGGTCAAAAATCCACGCATGCTCAGAATCAAGTCGACGCATGCCCCGAAGCATTGAACTTAATTTTTCTCAGCACGTCGTAGTGTTTTACGTCACCGCGTTGGACACGATCGGATTTTTAACCGATGGTGTGTAGGCAAGACTGATGAAAGTCAGCTTCATCGGATATCTGATGAAAAAATCCATCGGTTCGTTTTCATCAGATGAACCGATCATGTGTACAGGGCATTAGCCTCCTGGCATATCCACCATGTTTTTAATAAGTCTTAAAAAAATCTTCTGAATTCTCTGTTTGAACTTAAAAGTGCAGTGGCATGTAGTTTGTTTGTCTGATTAGCAGCTATAGTTTTACCATACTTCTGAATATGAATGATGACCATTTTGGACTGAGCAGCCACGTTAACAATGACAATAAAGGCAACACCTTGTCCAAGGAAAAAGTCATAACATCACACACTGTAAAACAGTGTGATAAATGTAAAAAAATACTCAAACTTTTTTCAAATAATGCACAAAAAAAGTTTTGTTTATTTTAACCACTTCAATACTGGACACTTTCACCCCCTTCTTTCACAGGCCAATTTTCAGCTTTTAGCGCTCTCGCACTTTCAATGACAATTGCGCGGTCATGCAACACTCTACCCAAATTACATTTTTATCATTTTGTTCACACTAAAATAGATACGTTGCGTTAATTCAAAGCTGCGCCGGCATATCTTCTTTCTGTATTCAGAAAGCAAGATACGCCGAAATTAGGCTAAGATCCGACTGGCGTAAGTCTCTTACGCCGTCGTATCTTAGGGTGCATATTTACGCTGGCCACTAGGTGGGGCTTCTGCCGTTTTCGGCGTAGAATATGCAAATGACCTAGATACGCCGATTCACAAATGTACGTGCGCCCTGCGGAATTTTTTTACGTCGTTTGCGTAAGGCTTTTCCGGCGTAACGTTGCTCCTGCTTCTATGAGGCGTACGCAATGTTAAGTATGGACGTCGTTCCCGCGTCAAATTTTGATTTTTTTACGTCGTTTGCGTAAGTCGTTCGCGAATAGGGCCGGACGTAATTTATATTCACGTCGAAACCAATACGTCCTTGCGGCGTACTTTGGAGCAATGCACACTGGGATATGTACACGGGCGGTGCATGCGCCGTTCGTAAAAAACGTCAATAACGTCGGGTCACCATCCATTTACATAAAACACGCCCCACTCATCCTCATTTGAATTAGGCGCGCTTACGCCGGCCCCATTTACGCTACGCTGCCGTAACTTAGGAGGCAAGTGCTGTGTGAATACAGCACTCGCCTCACTTACTTACGGCGGTGTAGCGTAAATACGATACACTACGCCGCCATAACAATGCACGATTCTACCTGAATCTAGCCCATTATTTTCTTCTTTCTATTTTGAAAGGGATCCAATTAAATCGAATTTTGTCATAAATTTAAGCCAAAAATGTATTCTGCTACATATCTTTGGTAAAAAAATTCCCGTTAAGTGTATAATAATTGGATTGTGTGATCACCGATAGATGTACGCAGATGATCATGTACAGATATGCGCAGGTGATCACGGACATATGTGTGCATGTGATTTTACTGTTACATATGTGGGGGACAGGTGTTTTTACTGTGTGGGGACACTATTTTGGGAACTTTGTGTGTTTACACTGTGTGGGGACATGTGTGGGGACACTGGGCTGATCAGTGTGTAAAAATCTGTAAAAATACAGAGTATACAGCTCCAGCATCACAGGACAAAGTATACAGCCCCAGCATCACAGGACAGAGTATACAGCTCAGCTTCACGGGACAAAGTTTACAACCCCAGCATCACGGGGGAGAGTATACAACCCCAGCATCACAGGACAGAGTATACAGCTCAGCATTACAGGACAGAGTATACAGCTCAGCATCATATGACAGATTATACAGCTCAGCATCACAGGACAGAGTATACAGCCCCAGCATCACAGGACAGAGTACATACCTTCCAACTTAAGAACTTGAGGCTGATGTAAAAATGCGGCACGTCACTCCAAAAAGTGGGTGTGGCCAGACTGTTATCAGTGGAAGGGGTTTAAGAGGCTCGGTTAAACAAAACCAATCCCCACCATCCCTCTCCCCATCATTACACAGGACCCCTTCCTCAACAATACCCCCCATTGTTACACAGGACCCCCTCCCTCATATTAACCCCATCATTAAACACAGAGAGGTTATTTGTTTAGGGTGGAGAGGCAGGGATGGAGGGTTATTTCTTAGGGTGGAGAGGTGGGGGGTTATTGCTTAGGGTGGAGAAGCAGGGAGGGGAGTTATTGTTTAGGGTGGAGAGGCAGGGAGGGGGGTTCTTGTTTAGGGTGGAGAGGCAGGGAGGGGGGTGTTTAGGGTGGAGCTGCAGGGAGGGGGGTGTTTAGGGTGGAGATACAGGGAGGTGGGGGGTGTTAAGGGTGGAGATGTAGGGAGGTGGGGGGTGTTTAGGGTGGAGATGTAGGGAGAGGGGCTGTTTAGGGTGGAGATGCAGGGAGGGGGGTATTTAGGGTGGAGATGCAGGATGGGGGTGTTTAGGGTGGAGATGCAGGGAGGGGGGTGTTTAGGGTGGAGAGGCAGGGGGGGTATTTAGGGTGGAGATGCAGATGGGTGGTGTTTAGGGTGGAGATGCAGGGAGGGGGGTGTTTAGGGTGGAGATGCAGGGAGGTGGGGAGAGTTTAGGGTGGAGATGCAGGGAGGTGGGGGGTGTTTAGGGTGGAGATGCAGGGAGGGGGGTATTTAGGGTGGACATGTGGGGGGGTGTTTAGGGTGGAGATGCAGGGAGGGGGGTGTTTAGGGTGGAGAGGCAGGGAGGGGGGTGTTTAGGTTGAAGAAACCCCACAGCTTGCAGTCACTGCCACACACCACAACAGTCAGCAGTCCCACCCTCCCCCCTCCATAAAGATCTGCAGCAGCTGAGAAAAGTAAGCAGAGGTGGGGGGGCAGGGTCACGGCAGGACACAGTACTACTCAGGTCACTGCTGAGTGCTGACTGGAACAGTCACTCGGTTTGCCGCTCTGCAGAGGAGTCCGAGGAGGGGGAAGCATGATGCAGGGAGAGAGAGATACATGCAGGGAGGGGGAGCAAATAGTGAAGGTCAGCTGTTGCAATCCAGTCTCCGATCTCTGCACTCACCTAGTGCTCTGGTATACTGTGCCAGATCTGCTCTGTCCCCTTTCCCCCCTTTTTGTATAGCAGCTCTGCTCTGTGTTTGTCCATCCGCTGCATGTGATCCGCTCCCCACCTCACACTCAAAGGTCCCGGACAGTTGCAGGCATGTGTCTGCACTTCTGCTCCACAAGTTGAGCCAGCCGGGAAACTGGAAGTGACGCACAGTTCCAAAAAAGCACTGCCCAATCACCCTCCGATCCTGACTCCCGGCCAATAAAAAAGACAGGACAGGAGCCAGGGACAAATCAACGGAGAGTGGGTGCGGGCACACAGCTTACGCCCTGCACATGCCCTAAACACAGGCAAATCAGCTTCCCAGCTTGCAATCAGCTGATTGCAAGCTGGGAAGCTTCCCATAGACTGCCGTGTGATCGGCGTCCAAATGCTCTTAAAGTGACTTTTTTTTTTTGACAAAAGCTTGGGGGGGCAGCACCCAGGGACCCCCTATGGACGGGCCGCCACTGATTGCATCCCTCCCACAGCTTTGCTCTCTGCCCAGGCTACATTCAGCACAGTGATATCACTCCTATCTTTACTTTATAACCTTTGTGGCTATCAAGGAATATATTTAAAAGAACATTGTGTGCCTGGAGCTCAGCTTTAAAATAATCTTTGGTGTTCCTGTCATGAGGATCATTGTGTAGACATTTTCTTTTATGGGGTTACATTGATTTATTTTTTGTCTCTCTTAATCTCTATTTGTTTTTGATAGAGGCTATAAGATGCCATAACAACACGCAATGCACAGGCATACTCTGCCATTGTCTCCACAGGAAAACCAGCCCTGAGAAATGCCACACAGCTGTGTATGGATCGAGTGAGTGTGGAAAGAAAGGCACTGAATATTGGCTAAAAAAAAAGTTTTTGAAACACAATTTGACTAAATGTAATTTAATTTGGGTTTTTATCAACTTTAAAGATCATTGTCTTGTAATTAACAATGACTTTACTGAAAAATACAGTACATAAAGTTAGAGCGGTCACAATAAGTTCTTCTCAGCCTCTATTATTAATGATAGACCTAGATGATTTTAGTAATACAACTAAACTATGACTAATTTATGATACATTGTTGAATTTGCATGTAATACATAATATATAAACTGATACAATGAATATGATAAAGTCATACCCCTGTATATAATTTAATTGGGTTAGGGCAGTCCATCGATGAGTTTGATTTTTCGTTGTTTAAATGTTTAAATACACTGATTGGTATTGCCGATTATAGCCCACAGCACTGATTGAGCAGAGAAAATCCAACAGGGTGGTTGTACAGAAGTCAATCAATAGGTCGACTTCTGTTCAAGCCCCTTGCTTATAAATGGAGAAAATGTTGTCCGTCCCTGCTTAAAGGGTCACTAAAGGATTTTTTTTTTAGATAAATAGCTTCCTTTACCCCAATGCAGTCCTGGTTTCATGTCCTCATTGTTCGTTTTTGCTGTAATCCTTCTCTGTTCTGCACACTTCCTGGTTGTCTGTTTCCTTATGAAAAAAGCACTGGGAGCTTTCTCTCTGTGGTCTCTAATCAAGAAGGTGTGATTACTGTGTGTCTAAAACCCCTCAGAACCAATCCAGTTTCATTTTAAAAACAAACACTGCCCTCTATTGGCTCTGTGTCTCTGTACTTCACAGAAGCATGAAACTAGATGCATAAACGAAACTGAAACTACAGGTACATTATATGATTGATTTTTATCTATTTTTAATAATTTTTAAAAGGAATCAGTTAATTATTATGTCTCTATACCCTGTAACCAGTCATTTCAGCAAAAAAAATGTTTCCTTTACAACTCCTTCAACTTTGATCCATGTATGGTCCTCTTAGGAGTACAGCCAAAGTGAAATCATAAAGGTGTGAAGAAAATAGCACAGCAGAAGTAGAATAAACAATCCCCCCCAAAAAAACAGGATATAAATAATGCCAGGGATTACCAAATTCTTATATAATCAGTTTTAATGCATAGATTTGATTGTTTTTTACTGACCTTTTTTAGTGATTTTAAATAATGATTTTAAATAATGCATAACTCGCTATAGATGGTTCAGCTGTTTTGTTTAATTAGCACTCTGAAAAAAAGAACAGATTCCTCCATCCATACAAGTTAGGTGGATGGAGGAATTACCCCCCATCTGGATGTTTTATTCTGACAGTGGGATTCTCTTCTGTTAGAAAACAGTGATCAGTGGCTGCAGCTGTTTATTAACACCATTTTTCCAGCTTGTCTGTTCTACAGAAACTGATGTAACAATAAAATCGAGATGGCCACACAAAGATTGACCTTTGACAATAGTTTTTGTTTTATTTTCAATTTGAGCTTATTTGTGTATTGTTTTGTCATTGTTCTTAGTGTTGTGCTTGTCTTTGTGGTTGCGGTTGTTTTTATGTATATTGGGCCGGATTCACATACATCGGCGCATAGTTATACCGGTGTAGCATATCGAATATACGCTACGCCGATGTAGCGCAGAGCGGCGAGCACAGTATTCACAAAGCACTTGCTCCCAACGTTACGCCGGCGTAACGTAAAATCGTAGGCGTAAGCCAGCCTAATTCAAAGTAGGTGGAAGTGGTTGTGATCCATTTAAATGAAGCGTGACCCCATGCAAATGATGGGCCGAAAGAACGGCGCATCCCAGTGCGCATGCTCAGAATCACGTCGAAAATACTCCCTAAGATACGTTGAATCACTGCCTACGAGCCTGAACGTAACCTATGCCCATCCATATTCACGTAATACTACGTAAACGACGTAAAATACGACGGCTGTTCCCTGGTCCATACCTTTGCATGAGTTGCGCCTCATAACTATACGCCGGACGTAAGCCTTACGTAAACCGCATATATTAATGCGCCGGGCGCAAGTACGTTCGTGAATTGCCGTATCTCACTCATTTGCATAATCGAAACGTAAATCAATGGGAGCGCCCCTTGCGGCCAGCGTAAATATGCGCCCACGATACGATGGCATAGGAAACTTACATCGGTTGTAGGAAGCCTATTTTCAGGGGTATCTAGTTCTGTGGGCACGGCGCACAGATACAACGGCACACATCAACACTTACGCGGCGTATCTCGAGATACACAGGCGTAAGTGCTACGTGAATCCGGGCCATTGTGTTTATTTTTTGTATAATTGTTTGCCTTATTTTGTATGTTGTTATTATTTGTGTTTTAGTTCTTCCTTTCTTGGTTTATTTATTCTGAGTGGGTGCTTGCATTGGTTTGCTGTTAATGTGGATATAGGAGTGACTTCCTGGCCCTTGGCGTGGTGGGGCCCTTTTTCCCACAGCCTTCCCTTCCACTGTGGAGGGAGATGGGCGCACAGTTGTGCATGTTACTTCCAGCGCATTGCCAGTTCTGCCTGGATATGCAGCCGCAGACTGTTGGAGCTCAACGCAGCCATTTTAGGGCATGCACCCAGAGACATGTGTGGCAGGCACGGAAAGGAGCCTCAAGATGGCCACCATTTTATTTTCCCTTTTTTTATAGGCACGATTTGTGATGCTTTATGCAAACACTTATTCCTCATGGGCACACACACAATTGTACCGGCTGTTAAGATCCTTGTTATTTAAGGATAGTAAGAAGGTTTGTCACTAGGGTTGCCACCTCATCCCTTTAAAACAGAACACATATGAATTACTGTACACAGCTTCTGAGGCTGATTTAATTTAGATAAGGCTCCACTTGAGTTCAATTACCACCTTAATCAGCCACAGAACCTGTGTAATTTATATGTGTTCTGTTTTAAAGGGATGAGGTGGCAACCCTATTTGTCACCTAACAAGTATGAACAGTGTTTTTTGGCTTTTGGGTTTCTTGTTTGGGATAATCCAAGGGGCATAATTCTTATGAGTGTTTTCTTGTTTATTTTTCAGCAGAATTCAAATCATTTTTGATCATCTGTTTTAAATGACTCCATCCACTGAAGTGAGTTGTTGGTCCCCTTATTTTATTTAGCGTACTAGCCTAATTTGTATTTACTCTATTATAAGGAAGTGATATCTGATACCACTTATAGCCATGTAGTCATCTTTATTGCAGTTAATCTACATAATTAATCACAGTAATGCAAATCACAGTTCTGATACCACTTATAATTAGAATCTGTTAGGCTAGGAATTGCCCTTGGGTTCTGTCAGCTATATTAGCCCCGGTGTGTCTCTTCCATGTTTTGGGTTGGTCTGGAATCCCCCCATTTAGGCTGAGTGCTACAAGTTCCTGGTTTCATGTAAGTGAGTATGCAATATTTTTCATGTTTTTACAAATTTTCATAGCTGTATTTTTGAAGACATTTATTGGCAAAAGGCATAGAGCGCCTAATTTATATTTTCCTGTGTCTGGCCCAGTGTACCCAAGGAAATGTATTATTTGTGCTTATGCATTATATTATAAATATGGGCCAAGTTATAACAGGTTATAGTGCAATTATACCATTGTGGGAATGTATTACACACTTTTCAACATGTTTTAATGAAGATCTTAACTGAATCGGTGTAAGGGCTTACCTTGGCTGGAGTCCATATTGCAGAGTTGTATGCTCACCCTTACAAATACACACAGCCCACGGTAACAAAGTAAGAAGCTACCTGGGCTGTGAGTCTGTGCACAGGGGCTTGACAGGGATTTGCCAAAGGATGGTCAAAGTTAAGCCGTGGTCAGGGATTCCAGAATTCAGGATACACGATAAACATAGCCAGGGTCAGAAGCCGGAGTCAGTCTTGTAGCTGAAACAAAGCACAGGAACCTTTGGCAATGACAGGACAATCACAATGAACTGATCAATCCCTCAGAGTGAGGCAGTGTTTTATACCCTAGTTGATTGGGTAACCTGCCTCAGCTGGACCAGGAGAGACAGGTGCAGATTGCAAGGAGATCCAGAGAAAGGTGATCAGCACATCATTCAGAACCACCTTAGCTGGAAAGCAAGCAGAATACCAAACTGAGGAGTGGCTCAGAGGTAAAGAACCGAAGCAGCAACAGATAGGTCCCAGGTTCAATACCACCCAGAGCCACTTGGGGCACGACCACGCCTCGCCGTCTGCTTGGCACGGTAGGGATCTGACAATCGGCGTTGTTAATAATTTTTTGTATTTATTTATCTTTTGAATACTCACTTTCTTTCTTTGGGGTTATATGTGGAAACTAATTTTATATCTGCCCGGAGTTTAGTTTTTAAATGTATGTTAGGGCATAATAATAAAAAAAAAATGTAGTACACCTCTACTTTACACATTTGTGCACATTTCCCCATATTTCATTCCTTTAAAGACACTACAAGTATAGAAAAATACCTGCTGACCTACTATAAATCCTCTGTATAGAAACCAATCAGCTTCCAAGTTTTAGGACCCTTTCACACTGAGGTGCTTCTAAACTGCCAATAAAAACACTGAGCGCTTTTGAAGAGCTTTTCAGGCACTTTTGAAGAGATTTCCATTCATTTCAATGGAGAGGGGAGTTTTTTCACCACCCTGCCAGCACACTGCCCCAGTGTGGAAGCATTCATTGATTTTAATGGAAATAGTTTTTCGTGAGCTTTTTTGAAAGTACCTGAAAAGTGTCTCAGTCTGAAAGTGGTCTTATTGTCAAAGTGTAATTGAACAAGCTGAAGTTAGAAGCTGATTGGTTACCATGCGCAGAGGCACCAGATTCTAGAAAATCTCACGAGTTTCTTCACTAAACAAAAAGCATCTTTGTCAACTCAGCCTAACCATACTGCTTAATATCCCACTCCACATGCATCCCCTTCCTTACCGGGCCATTGTAAAATGACGCAGGCAGGAACCCTCCCTCGATCCAGGTGGACGTCATATGATCCTTTGTTCTCGGCGATCTAGGGCGCGCGTGCGCCCCCGCGGCACTGCTTGTGACTGCTGTCAGCCACAAGGGAATCCTCATCCCAACACTCCATAACTTCTCGGGCAATCTCCATCTGGTCATCCACATCCTCCACATCCTCCCCCCCTCATACTCCTCCCCCTAAACCTCCTCATGAGGGGAGTTGTGGCCACTCCCCTCCACTGGGGACTCCGGCCTTTCTGGTGGCTCCTCAGCAGCCTGTTGTCCTGGGGGTGGTGCAGCCTGGCCTGATAGCCCAGCAACCTCCTGGCCTGATGGCCCAGCAATCTCCTGGCCATCTGTGGAGGACACAAAACATACACAGGTTGGAGGATCCACACTTGGCACATATTCCCTTCCCCCACCCACACATGCTACTCACCAGATGGAAAGAAAAAAAACTTACCTGTCCTCACAGGATCATCAGAGTCAAAGCCAGGCAGGCCCACCACTTGCTGGCTGTGGAAGCACCGGGCCACTGCACGTTCCTCCTCAGTCCACCTTACGGTGCAAGGTGGACCTCCTCCAGTGCCCCTGGCATGGGCTGTTTGCTTGGCCAGCTTCTCCCGGACCAGGCTCCTAAGATCGTTGATCTTCTTCTGAATCCCACTGGGGGTCCTTGTCCCCCCCCTCCGCATTGATCCGATCAGTAATTTGCTGTATGATCGCCCTCTTCATGGTCGGGGTGACGTCCCGGCTGTCAGGGCCATGCAAAAATCGCCCATATTGGGTGATAGCCCTGGCCAGTATGTGCTTCTCACGCACAGAGAAGTTGAGTTTCCTTCTTTTAGGTGCCATCTCACCAAACAGCACTCAGCAACAAACAGACACTAAATTCAAACAGAACAAACAAACACAGAAACACACAGAACAAACAGACAGAAAGACACAGAACAGACACAAAAAGACACAGAACAAACACACAAAAAAATTCAGACAGCAAAAACCAAACACCAAAAAAGAAAAAACACAAGCAGACAGCTAATACAAATTCAGACAAACACAGAAGAAACAGACACAAAAAACACTCAGAAAATACACACACCTACTACAACCTCCTACTACAATAAATCTTTATTTTAACACTACACTCACCAACAAACAGCCACAGACAACAGAGCAAAAGACACTTGCTTTAGGAAGGGAAACAGAGGGATGTACTTTTGCAAGGGAAGTGCGTTTGTCTGGGGCTATTTAAGCACAGGGCGATTCTCAAACCAAGTATGCTTGGCCTTTTTCCTATCTCACTGATTGCGCCGAGCAGAGTTCTGCACATGCCCAGTGAGGTGCAGATTCGTGCGCGCATGCGCAGTACAGCCGGCCCTTCATTTGCATGGGGTCACGGCTCATTTCAATGGAGCATGCCCACTTCCTTCCCACTTGCAATAACCCCGCCTTACATCTCGGTATTCACGTCGCGCTGGCGCAAATTTGGGCGCAAATGCGCTGTGGATACGGCACTTACGTCACAAAATTCAGCCGCCTTAACTTAACTGACATACGTTAGGACAAACTAAATTTGCGCCGATCTACGTGAATCTGGCCCTAGATTAGTGGTTAAAAAAGAGTGGGCCAGATTCACAGAGGAAATACGCCGGAGTATCTACTGATACTCCGGCGTATTTTCAAATTTGCCGCGTCGTATCTTTATTTGTAATTCACAAAAAAGATACGACGGCTTTTGGCTAAGATCCGACAGGCGTACGGCTTTGTACGCCTTCGGATCCTAGGTGTAATTTTCCGGCGGCCGCTGGGTGGAGTTTGCGTCGTTTTCCAGCATCGGGTATGCAAATTAGCTGATTACGGCGATCCACGAAGATACGCGCGTTCGTCGCAATCTCTTACATCGTCGCTAGTTGGTTTTTCCCGTCGCAAACTTAGGCCTGCTTTTTCATGGCTTATATTTAGAACAGCCATGTTAAAGTATGGCCGTCGTTCCCGCGTCGAATTTCAATTTTTTTTTTTTGCGTAAGACGTCCGGGAATACGAAAC
Organism: Rana temporaria; assembly: GCF_905171775.1. Taxonomy (NCBI): domain Eukaryota; kingdom Metazoa; phylum Chordata; class Amphibia; order Anura; family Ranidae; genus Rana; species Rana temporaria. The sequence continues at coordinate 230,448,743 of NC_053493.1, forward strand.
GACGTAACGCACGTCGCCTTTCAAAAAATACGTCGGGGCGCCGTAATTTCGCGCAAAGCACGTCGGGAAATTTTCACACGGAGCATGCGCAGAACGTGCCTAATTTAAATTGTACACACCCCATTTGAATTAGGTGGGCTTGCGCCGGATGCCTTTACTTTACACCGCCGTAAGTTTACACGCAAGTGCTTGGTGAGTCAGGCACTTGCGCTGAAAACTTGCGGCGGTGTAGCGTAAAGTGGATATGTTACGCCGCCGCAGATATATGTGAATCTGGCCCAGTGTCTTTAAAAATAGGACACTTAAAAAAAAACACAATATCAGTATCAATGGATCCCCAGTTTTGCCATCATCTGATGTCCCAAGAGGTAGAGCAATGGGTCCCTAGTTTTGCCATCAGATTGGTGCCCCAAGAGGTAGTGCAGGAGCTAGTTGGGTTTTTGACAGTGATCTCAGCCTCAACTATGCAGATATCTTATGCTCACTAAAAATGTTAAGCGCCAGCAAACTGAGACAGATCTGATCATCACAGGGGCAGGTTAACTAAGTAGTTTAAACCTTTACACACATGGTAGGGTAACTCCACTTTTAGGGGTAAAAAACAGCAAATAAAAAAATAATATAGCGTATAGAATTGTGACACAAGTCATATTGTAATTGAATTTTATTAAAAACTACCTTTACTTTTCAATCTGCAGCTCTTTTTTCTATAAAATGCAATGCAATATGGCTACCTGGAGGTGTTCTGTACACAGAACGCCCCCCAGAAACATAATTTCCTGCTTGTGTGATTGGCCTGTTTTTACCATGAGTCTGTACTAAGATACAAGTCAGATATCAGGAATCCCCTGCAACAAAAATGTCACTTTTGGTGAGATACTCCCAATAGTGAATCATGTCTAAGGCGATGCAGACCCTGCAATTTTCCTCATTAGAGCCATGTAGGTACAGCAACTGGTTGATAATTATAAAATAACTCCAATTACATTCACTTACGACATAGACACAGGCAAACACACAGGGATTTCTTCAGAATAACACATGGTAGGAATCTGCAAAAAAGTTTGTTAAAATCCTTGCAATGTACATAGATCGCCCAGTGGGGAATGTTTTGTTTTTTTTCTCAACAAGATTAAAGTTACTCTTTAATGAAAGGCTCACTGTTCACAGACTCTGCTGTTGCTATTTTGACCTTTTTTAAAAGAAAAGTCTAAAACAGACAGAAATATAGAGGGTTTACATTATGGCAGTTCTTCACAGAGCAAAGTTTTTCATTTCTAGTTAGAGTGTTCAAAGATTCCGTTTAATAATTCCTTTAAAAGAAATGAAACACAGTGCAGGAAATACTTACGGAAAAGATACTTCAAAATAAAAATAAACAACAGTAACATAAAAGGGTTCAAAAATGAAAATTTTAAAATAGGAGCATGTCTCGTCTTAAAGCGTTTGTTACCCTAACACTTCATATTCCTGATATGTACTTGATGTACCATGTACTTGTATGAGAATGTATCCTGTTATCTTTGTATTGCTTCCTTTATGGTAAAATCCCTGGTGATCCTGCTAGTCCCCTTGCTTTCATATTAAAAACTGGCCACGCTAAGCAGGTGAGCACATTGTGATCAGTTCTCTAGCTATGCTGGGAACTCAGTCTGCTCTCCTCCAATGCTCAGAATTGTCTTGACACACCTGCGCTGCACAGCTAGTCACTGTCTCAGTGTGCTGCTGCTTCTCTTCCCCCAGCTCTTATGCAGCTGAGAACAGAGGGTATGTGATCACTTAAAAAAAGGTAAAAAAGTTATTTATAATGTTTTTTTGATCTGATGTTTTGCCTTTAATTTGTATTTTAAACACAATGGGTTGTTTTACAATCACTTTAATTTCAGTTTAGAATTTTGATCACTTGCTGAGGCAATTTCAGTTGTATTTGTGCACTTACATCAAAAACAATGGGTATTGTCTGTAATAGACATGTGCATTTGTTTTCATCCAAATGCATTTTTGTCCAAATTTTTGGTATTTTTTTTATCGTTTTTAACAAACGAAAACGAACGCGCAGGATGCGAAATCAGAAAGATCCGACATAAAAAATGCGTTATTTTCGTTTCCGTTGCTACAACAGTTCGATATAGATAGGAGATTCGACATGACGCTGACAATAGCAATCTGTGTCTATCGAACTTGTGGTCGAATGTGCACAACCTTAACTCTATTAGTCCAAGATTATTCTACATAGAGAGGAAAGATTTGACATAGAGAGAAAAGATTTACCTTATAGAGACAGTGTTGAGGTAGACCATTCGACATGAATGACGAAAATTCAACAAAGCAAAGAAAAACATACAAATGTTGAATCTGTCATTGAAGGCTTATGGTGTCTGTCGAAAGTTCTAAGGAGATTCAACGGAGCAGCTAAACTGTACGACGCCGCAATCATACATTTTCGGTCAAATACTCTGCCCGTATGCTATAGAAGAATTTTAATGTTGGTTGACCAATAATATTTTTTATAAATATAATTATTACTAGTGTCATACAACATTAGAATTCTTCTATAGCTTGTAGGTGGAACATTCGACCGGAAATGTACGGCGTTGTACAGTTTAGCTGCTCCACCGAATTTTCTTAGAATATTCGATAGACACCATAAGCCTTCAATTGACAGATTCGACCTTAATTAATTCAGATTTTCGGATAAATGCATTTTAAAACGAAACAAAATAAATAAAAACAAATTTCGGGAGTAACTAAATCAATTTATTTTTCGGACGAAAACGAAATTCCGATACAAAATATTTCAGTGTGCACATGTCTAGTATGTAATCCTTTTTGTTTGCACTAACATTTAAATTATTAGGACAAGTTTTCAGAATATTCCCTTATTCTCAGTCCAAGCAGTACTGATACACAAAGGTTTAGCCAAAAGCTAAAAAGGATGCATCACACATGACATACACCTTCAGAGCAATGGTAATTAAACTGGAATAGTTGGTAAGATAAGGACAGGAAGTCAGTAAGGAAAGGAATGGCCTATAAATTATGAGGTGGGAGTAAAAATCACAGAGGGGGGAATGATCATAAAACTGTTGGCTATTGATTTAGGAAATGAAGGTCCATATTTAGTCCATTATCTCTTGTGTCCAATAGAATTATCTTTCATAGTTCAAAAGTATTCCTTGCCTGAGTTATTTTAAGAACCAAATCATTCATGTCTTTCATAGAATGGTCTGGTAATGAGAAATTAAGTCCTGCAGGTGTGCAATATGCATCATCCTTATAAGATTTCATAGTGTGTCTGTGCACATTTTTTTTTTTAGTTTGTGTATTGCAAAAAAATATGTGAAAAATGTCTGCGCTGTGAGATAAAGAAATGGGGAAGGGGAAAGGGAGGGGTGAGTGGACAAAGATCCGTGGACCTGTGGAGTGGTAGGGGGTACAGACACAAGTGGAAGTGACCTACAACCGAAAATTAAATGGGTGCAGTCTAGCCTAGACTGTATTGCAGTGAACACACAAAAAATCTTCCAGTGTAAATGATTAATATACTGAAACTGAAAAAATCATGGATTGGAGATGAAAGTGAAAAATAAAAATAAACGGAACTGTAATCCTAAAAAAGTACAAAACAGAGTGCAGTCCGAAATTCCAAACAGGTTCAAGGTGGAGGCAAGTGAATAAATGGTTGAATGTGAAAGGTTCCAGACTTGGGTAAGTGAAGGTATGTAGCCAGGTGAAATCCACACACCGTGCACCCCTCACCAATAGTGAATCTTGACAGCTTACCTCTCTGCTGACATTCAGAGCCAAATGGATAATCACTATACCAGCTTCCTATTTAGTGGGTATCTTCTTGTCAAATCTCAGTAGTTGATCATACATGTAAAGATAATGGTAAAAGTATTGTAGCCTTATCCTCTTGTTAGACAAGGAGGGAAATATTGCGCAAGAGAGTGGTCAGATGTCCACTTACACAACTTACAGAGTGTGTAGGGAGCGTGTGCCTATCTCCACGAGCGCCGAGCTCGTATCCTTGTCTTCTTCCTGCTACCAATTTCTCCCCTTAACATCCATAGAGCCGTCCGCTCGTAGCGAGGTATGAGAGGTAGGGGTGGGAGAAGAGAAGGGGGCACGTCGCATAAAACCGTACAACAAATAAAATTTAATAGGTCATAAAAACAATCGGTAAAAGACTCACATGGGGCAGTCTAATGGCAGTCACGTAGCCACGAGCACCGCGCTCGTCCACCGTCCGTCAGGTACTGCTCCCGGTAAATGCTCTGTTGTCCCGACGCGTGTTCGTCACATCACGTGACTACATCATTGTGTATTGTTTTACCAATATAAAATCCTTGGTTGTATTTTATGCAATAAATGAGGTACAGCATGTTAATGGAGGTACAGCTGTAAAATCCTGTAATATCGGATATAACATTTTGTGTGTGTGTGTGAAACTTTTCAAGGAGTTTGTTTGGCTGCACCTTGTTGTTTCAATGTTTTGTTCTTTTGTTTGCATCTCTGTAATCAGAATACTGATTCATGTATGTCTGAAGTTGGGTGGTTGTCTGAATAACCAAACTGAGGTTTGTAGGAAAATTCATGGTTTCAAACTCTTTGATTATCTTTCTTATGCATGATAGTTCTGTTTTGTACTGTATGTGGTTACTAGAGATACACAGTCATTGTTTATGTCATAATTTTATGTTGTAGGACATTTTGTCTTTGGGTTTTCGAAGCAGTGTTTATGCTTGTACTGATGGGTCTGTTCCTCTAACTTTTCTTAAAGCGTTGGTTCACCCTCCATAGCAACATTTTAGCATAAAATTAGGCATACTAGCGCGAGCTACAGTATGCCTGTATTTATTTTTTTATACCCCCGTACTCACTGTGCAATCGTATATTGAAGATTCCGACTCCCCGCGGGGAATGGGCGCTCCTATCCAGAGGGAAGGTGATTGACGGCCAGCTCTGGCACGTCACGCTCCCCGAAGACAGCCGGAGTAGGTCTCGGCTCTTCACGGCGCTATACGGCGCCTGCGCACAGCCTATGCGCAGGCGCCGTGAAGAGCCAAGTCCTATTTCGGCTATTTCCAGAGAAGCGTGACGTGCCAGAGCCGGCCGTCAATCACCTTCCCTCTGTATAGGAATGCCCATTCCCCGCGGGGAGTCGAAATCTTCAATATACGATTGCACAGTGAGTACGGGGCTAAAAAAATAAATACAGGCATACTGTAGCTCGCACTACTATGCCTAATTTTATGCTAGAGGATTTTTTTTTATTTTTATAAGGTGAACCCCCGCTTTAAGTAAGGATTCTGTTACTGTATTGAGATATTTATTTCTGTCTTCTAGACCTGAGCATATAAGGCAATATCTTGTGACCTGGGTGTGTATAATGTCTCATTGGGTGTGTTGGGGATAAAATCTGGCCCTGTAAACTCCCAATCATTTGACCTCCCTCAGTGAGACCCAATCACAACTGTAATGAGATTGGAAAACAGTTTTGTCTCCCTGCATTAAATCCCTCTAAAGCCCCATACATGCGATCGGAATTTCCAATGGAAAAAGTCTGACCGACTTTTTCCATCAGAAATTCCGACCAAGTGTATGCCGTATCTGAGAAATTCCATCAGAAATTCCGATGAATTCCATCAGCGTTTATATATAGAACACGTTCTATTTTACTCCAATGTAATTCCATAGGAATTCCGATGTGCTTTTGGCCGGGCAAATGCCAAATCGTGTGTACCCGGCATTAGAGGTCCACGTGGTCATGGTGTGAATAGGATAAAAATAAACTTAAGAAACAATACCAGAAGATTGGGTACAACCTAAAGAATATATATCCAAAACAATATCTATACTATACTGTACGTGACCCAAAAGTCAAGCCAGAATCTCAAGGTGTCCCATGTGAACATGTTGACTTGAAATGTGGATATAACAGAGAAACTTGGAATCATTAATTTGTTATCCCCAAATGTATTCTCCAAATGCTTTGCATTCTGCCCAACAACTTGAATTCTATATAATTATTCTCAGCTAAGAGAGAATTCTTTAGAATATGCAATTTCAAGGAATATTTCCACAAAGATGTAAGTAGTCCTATGACAATGGAATATGAGAAGAAAACGTTTTCACATCTTCGTCTGGTTATAACATGGGATACGTACAACAACATGTTTTAAAATACAAGTTGCATCTCTGATATCCATCGTGCAAAGTGCAGTGAAATGTTATGCAGAAGTTATGCAACAATCAGTCCATCACTATACACTCTACAGATAAAGGGGTACAATTGTTGTGATGCATACAAACTAATATATGCAAAAGGGAAAGTGGCAGCTTACAGATGCTGTCTACTATACAAAAAATGGATTATATAGTTAGTCAGGTTGTAAAAAGACACAAGTCCATCCTGTTCAACCAATTATGAATTATGGATTATGATCCAAACCATCCTTTTTTTAAGAGTTTTTTTTTCCAAGACAATTCTAAGACTCTGATTGGTAGCCTGTTTTTTAAATTTTTCCTCTTATACACGCATTTGGGTCCTGTCTATTAACCTCTTTCCCACCGAGCTTGTTTTTCAGATTCGGTGTTTACAAGACTAAAACAGTTTTTTTTGCTAGAAAATTACTTAAAACCCCCAAACATTATATATATTTTTTCTAACACCCTAGAGAATAAAATGGCAGTCATTGCAATACTTTTTGTCACAACGTATTTGTGCAGCGGTCTTACAAGCGCACTTTTTTTGAAAAAAAATCACTTTTTTGAATTAAAAAATAAGACAACAATATATTTTGTTATATATTGTGAAAGATAATGTTACGCCAAGTAAAATGATACCCAACATGTCACGCTTAAATTGCGCCCGCTCGTGGCATGACGTCAAACTTTTACCCTTAAAAATCTCGATAGGCGACGTTTAAAAAATTCTACAGGTTGCACTTTTTGAGTTACAGAGGAGATCTAGGGCTAGAATTATTGCTCTCGCTCTAACGATCGCAGCGATACCTCACTTGTGTGGTTTGAACACAGTTTTCATATGCGGGCGCTACTTGCATATGCGTTCGCTTATGTGCGCAAGCTCGTCGGGACGGGGCACTTTATAAAAAAAAAATGTTGTTTTTATATTTCTTTTTATTTAGTTAATAATTTTTTACACTGAAATAAAAAAAAATGATCATTTTTATTCCTATTACAAGGAATGTAAACATCCCTTGTAATAGAGAAAAGCATGACAGGTCCTCTTAAATATGAGATCTGGGGTCAAAAAGACCTCAGATCTTATATTTAGACTTAAATGCAAAAAAAAGAATAAAAAATTGAAACTGTCATTTTTTCAAATGACAAAAAAAAATGTTTCTTTAACCCTCCTGGCGGTGTTCCCGAGTCTGACTCGGGGTTAGATTTCTGTGCTGCGATCGGTAACCCCGAGTCAGACTCGGGCTTGCCTCGCAGCATCCACAAACAGTGTTTACTTACCTTGTCCCTGGATCCAGCGATGCCACCGCGCTGTGTGAGCGAGCGGGTGCTCTCTCGATTCACACAGCATCCTCCTGTGCCGCCAATCTCCGTTCCCTGCGACGTTACGACGCACGGGAGCGGAGAACGGCGCCAAATTCAAAAATGTAAACAAACACAATACACACAGTATACTGTAATCTTATAGATTACAGTACTGTATGTAAAAAATACACACCCCCTTGTCCCTAGTGGTCTTCCCAGTGCCCTACATGTACTTTTATATAATAAAAACTGTTCTTTCTCCCTGCAAACTGTAGATTTTCCATAGCAACCAAAAGTGTCCCTTTATGTCAAAAATGGTTTTAGAGCAGCTAGAAAACAGTGATAATAAATTATAATCACTTGCAGAATTGTGCGATAGCGATTTGTGGGGAAATCCGTCATAAAAAAATAAAAGTAATGACAGCGACAATTCTGCAACTGAGCAAATTTCAGTGATTTTGAGTTGATTACATTATTGAATAATTTTTATTATAATTATATTATTTGTTATAATTATTTATAATTATTTATTATATTATAATTTATAATTTTGTTTTTAAAAAAAATGTCATACCCAGGATGCCTACAAGACTCTTGTTTGGTCAGATTTAAATGAGTTATTCCTAAAAATTACAGGCCTACAGTATAAAACACCAAATTTCCTTGCAAATAATGGTACCGCTTTCAGCACCTTTTTTCTGAAAGAATCATACCGCCAGGGAGGTTAAGACGCTGGGCGGGACTGACGTTTTGACGTCACTTCCGCCCAGCAGAGCTATGGGGACGGGTGAAGGACATTTTTCCCTCACTCGCAACCCAGTCAGCTGCTGAACGGACCCGATCGCCTCCGCCGCTACCGACGAACCGGTAAGCGGCGGGAGGGGGGGCCCTCCCCCGCCACCGATAACGGCGATCTCGCGGCGAATCCGTGTACACCGCCGCCCACTGAAGAGATGGATGTCTCGGTTGTGGCAGCAGCTGCTGCCGTTACCGAGATATCCATCTTTAAAAAGGGGACGTCTTTTTGACATGGGGCGGTGGTCAAGAGGTTAAGCTATGACTAAGCATCGACTGATGTAAAATGCGTTAGTTATTCTCCCCTGTTTCTCTACATGATTTGACTGTTGTACACTGGATTTTATTTTATTTTATACAATAAAGAAGCCTTTTTCACGGAGTGCGGCCATCCAGGATATTGGTCCTCATCAAACTTGTGCAGAGCCAGCTCCTAGTAGTGGGGCGGTACATTTTCCTGTGAAGGTTTGGAATCTTTGAGAGCGGCAATCCTTTTATCTTTTCATCATTTTATTTAACATTTAAAAGCTTGTATTAAAAAAAAAACTATCAACCCACCTAAAGCCATAACTTAAAGGGGTTGTAAAGGTTTGTCTTTTATTTTCTAAATAGGTTCCTTTAAGCTAGTGCATTGTCGGTTCACTTACCTTTTCCTTCCATTTCCCTTCTAAATGTTTTTTTTCTTTGTCTGAATTTCTCACTTCCTGTTTCTCCTCAGTAAGCTTTCCACCATCATCTGAGTGGTGGAAAGTCATTTAGAACAGCCTACTGAACACCTTACTGAGGAGGAACAGGAAGTGTGAAATTTAGACAAAGAAAACAAGGGAAAAAAACATTTAGAAGGGAAATTGAAGGAAAAGGTAAATGAACCAACAATGCACTAGCTTAAAGGAACCTATTTAGAAAAAAAAAACCTCTACAACCCCTTTAACACTGAAGAAATCTCAGGCCTTATAGAAAATGTGCTAAAACAATTAGTCAGAAAAACTGTTGGTTTCTCTGCAAGATACATCTGATTTCCTGAACAAGTTCTGCAATATACAGAAATTACCACCAAATACTCTCTTATTGCCTATGGATGTAGAATATCTGTACAGCAACATTCCTTGGGTTTCTGAATGTTACAGTTTCTTCTTTTTCTCACAGAATCACAAATATCATAAGCTCAATGAATTACAGTACATATCAATTTCACTTATCTTCATGTGAATATGGCTACATTTCCTTTTTTTTTCCCCCAATAATTCCTAATTGTTTTTTTTATTTTTTTCCCTGGATGTGAAACATTTAAACCACCTGCCTAGAACTAATTGTATGTGCACTACAAATCCCCCACCACTTATTTCACTAACTCCACCTTGATAACTTGAAAGATTAGCAAGAGCTTGTTCAATAAAGCTATGGGTACAGTGCTATGCAATAACCCTAGCATTCAATAATAGAACAGTTCTAAATACTGTAGTTTTACTTAACTAAGCTGCTAAAACTGTTCATTCAGTGAACTTAGAACAGTAATTGCACCTTTTTGCATTGTCTTTGTAACGGTCAGGGGTTAACGCTGTTACGATATTCCATTCCACCAACCCAAGACAGCTTCCGACACTCCACAATCCAGCAGACATGACCCATTGGATTTTCTCCTAGAAAAACGAGACACACAGCTCTGTTCTCTGGTTCCAAATGAATAGACTTTAATGGTAAACTCAGGTTTCTTATATACAGTTAGAAAGCATGCTGCAGTAATCAACGGGACAATGACACACTCCACCCACAACATCACAAAATGGGTGCTAACGAGTCCCCCTCAATCCACATCTTAGACAGACTTTCTGACTCTGCGATAAGCTATTCTCACCTGCTACACAATACACATTCCTTTAGTGAACATAAGTCAGACGTATGACCTTTAGAGTGTGTTAACTCACAACACATATTAGCATCAATAGAACTTTCACACAATACAGGGTTAGTTAGCATAGCACCATGAAATATCTTAGGAGCCAGGCTTAATTAACACAATAGACAATAGAATGCAATCACAGCAAGCTTTCATCACTACAGTCAGGTAGCTGGAGGTGATTAACATCAATTAACATCTCAACAGTCTATGTTCCACATTGAAGGACACACTCTATTAACATGTTGTGTTCAGAATGAACAACTTGTAATATTTCAAGATATCCTGCAATACATGAATTATCATTACTGTCCCATCTCATGTAATCCATGATATCAGTTCTCAGTCATCCTATGCCCCTAGTGGACATAGGATGACCCTAGACACAAGAGTCATTGGTGAAGCTGTAACAGGAGTACCCCACATCCTTCAAGTGCCTCTGGGTCCCACGGGCCATACCGTTACAGTCTTATTAAATGAGTTCCAAAGTCCCGGGTGTCCTGGGTGATAATGTCTATATCTGTATATACATAACAGACACATTGCCCAGGAAAAAGGCTACAGAAGTAAAATGAAAACCTTAACGGAAATTCAATATTCCGTAAAAAATACTTTGTAAGTATTAAAGCTCCAAGCATAGCAGCCAATAGTCCACACAATAAGACATTTTAATCAGCCTTGCCTTTACTACAGAGTTCTAAAGTGTTCAAAAATATACTATCTTTTGAACATGAGAACAGACTTAAATATTTTGATTTTTTTTTTCTTAATCTTTTCTAACAGCATACTTTAAAAAAAATCTTCCTTATAACAAAAGTATTAGATTTTTGTTTTCATGGCTAAATCTTATTGATATTCATAGATGCTTTTCAACACTTAGACATGTGCTGGTCAATGCCAGCAGCTCATTATATTTCTGCAAATAATGCACCCCCTCCCCAGCACCCACACACAGTTCATACTGTATATGTTTATTCCAATGAATTTCAAATGCTCTCAAGTACAGCTAGCAGGTGTACGATCAATCCAATTCCCAGTTTGGCACCGCAATCAATATGTGCATTATCTTATTTATTTCTAATAAATCGCTTCAAGAAGAACATGGTGCCTGAAAAAAGGAGTATGTGCTTTATTACTATCATGCAAAGATCAAATGCTTTATTATGAGGAAAAATATTTGATGAGACACGGGAAGGAAAGAATAATGAGATGGATGCAAGGGAAAGAAAAACCATCATGCTCACTTTTTTGTTAAAACTTTAGCAAGGATTTTTTAAACACAAAGCTAAGTAAAGCTGAAGAAGATAATATGAAAATGGTAACCTTGAAGATCTTTTTTGTTATTTTCTAACTGCTATAGTATGTATCTATTATTATTATCTATGATGAAATTCATTTTACTTATTTTCACATGTAATACTTGTGTACTTACAATTTTTGAACAAGGCATCTTTATGTTGAATCATTAAACAGTACAGGCTGCACAAATATAATAAACCAAAGCATCAGTTCTAAAATTATCCATAAAATGTCAGCCCTTAAGCTCCAGACCTCAGAGTCTAGTGAGAAGAACATTTCAGGGTTATACATTATTTGTAGTGCTCAGTAATTACTAATTTGTAAGCAATGTTAATAAATATTAATACTTCAGCTAGCCACTATCATTAATTACTTGCAAAACATTCACGCATATATACATGATTGTGTTCAAGTGGTTATATCGGGGCCATGGCTTCAGCTGTCAGCCATAACCCCGGTATTAAAATTTTCAGCCGGCTATTTTCTAACTTGTAAAAGTGATATGAGCAGCTGATTAGCTGCTGGATCATTTTTACGGGCAGCCGGAAGCCCCCTCCCCCACCAGTGCCTCTCAGCTCTCTACTGCATGATCATGTTGCGCCGACTGATCAAAGAGCTGACCAGGGACCGGAAGAGGTCTCCATAAAGAGGATCTGTCACAAAGGATGTTTACATTTATTGTGATAGCAATAGAAGTGAAAAAATAAATAAATAAAGGGACAGTGTAAAAATAAAACTTTTTAATAAAATAAATAGTAAAAAAAAAAGCGTCCCCTTGTTCCCGTGCTTGTATGCAGAAGCAAACACATACGCAAGTCACGCATATGTAAATGGTATTTACATCACAAATGTAAAAATTTGCCATGAAAAATGTGAAAATTTGAAAATTTGCCATGCAATTTAACTCTAAACTGATAACGTAAACATTTTTTTTTTTCGAACCTTTACAATCCCTTTAACCACTTCCATACCGGGCCTTTTCATCCCCTTCCTGCCCAGGTCAATTTTCAGCTTTCAGTGCTGTCAAACTTTGAATGAGAATTGTGAGGTCAGCGACATTGTACCCAAATTAAATTTGATATTTTTTTTTTCCACACAAATAGAGCGTTCTTTTGGTGGTATTGGATCACCTCTGTGGTTTTTATTTTTTTGCGTTATAAACAAAAAAAGAGCGACAATTTGGAAAAAAACACAACATTTTTTACCTTTTTGCTATAATAAATATCCCAATTTAAAAACTAAAAAAATAAATACATTTTCCTCAGTTTAGGTCGATACAGATTCTTCTACATATTTTTGGTAAGAGAAAATTGCAATAAGTGTATATTGATTGGTTTGCGCAAAAGTTATAGCGTCTACAAAATAGGAGATAGATTTATGGCATTTTTATTATTATTATTTTTTTACTACTAATGGTGGCAATCTGCAATTTTTATTGTGACTGTGACATTGCGCCAGCCAAATCGGAAACTTTTGACACTATTTTGGGACCGTTCACAATTATACAGCGAACAGTGCTATAAAAATGCATTTATTACTGTATAAATGCGACTGGCAAGGAAGGGGTTAACACTAGGGGGTGATCAATGGGTTAATTGTGTGTCCTAGGGTGTGATTCTAACTGTAGGGGACTGATGAGAGGAGGAAACTGATCGTTGTTCCTATATACAAGAAACATACGATCAGTTCTCCTCTCCCCTGACAGGACGTGGATCTGTGTGTTTACACACACAGATCCACGTCCCTGCTCTGTGATGAAATTAAATGAAACAGAAAAAGTACAAGGGTGTCAAGTATATCTGCTTAATATTGTAGTAACTTTGATATTTTCGTGCTTAAATACCCATAAATACATATGCAGACCAAGATTCTCATTTTCTATTATATACAGGCATAGAGATTGATTCACTAAAACTGTAGCATGCAAGATCAGGTGCAGCTCTGCATGGTAGCCAATCAGCTTCTAACTTCAGCTTGTTGAATTAAATTAAAACCTGATCACATGGGGCCTTGGGGGTATGCCAGTGCAGTGCAATCGCCCAGTGAACTGCTCAACAAAAAATAAGCACATTTGGTAGGTCAGGATCAAATCCCTGTGATGAAAGCAACCTTAGCAAACACCCACTGCCAGATTAATTTACTGTATTTATTGGCATATAACACTCACATGTTTACCCTGAAAATATAGGGTAAACTGTGTCTGCGTATTATACGAAGGGGGCTGTGGAAAGTTTTTTTCCTGAAACTTCCCTCTTAAAGTTAGGGAGCGTGTTATACGCCTGTGCATGTTATATGCCGATAAATACAGTAATTTCCCTACAGCTCTAGAAAAATTGGAGGTGTGTGCCTCTATCTGGGCAGCCTCTGAAATAAGTTTCTGTGACTGAGGCGTAAAACCAGTGTAGTGTGGACGATGCCACCTAGTATCAAGCTTAACAAACGTTTCCGTAACCGCCATAGACTTATGTATATATATTTACATATATATATATATATATATATATATATATATATATATATATATATATATATATATATAGTGTTTTTGTATCTCTCTCCTAAGCTCTGAGTGCCGTGTCCTTCTGCTGCTTCATTCCTCTTTTATCAGCAGAGACACTTTTGACAGTTCTTCGACACACAGGATAAAATCAGATGGAAATTTGTGTCGGGGAGGGAGTGTAAAGGGAGATTAGCAGAGAGCTTGTCTAGTCAGACTGCAGCTCTGCAAGTGTCATCATTCCTCTGCCTATGTGGAGTGGGGGGGTGCCTTTCCTCCAATCAGCTCACACACAGTATAAGCCCAGACTCCACACCCACTGCTAGAAGAGGAAACAATATTTCTAACATGATCTGCACTTTCTAAAAAGTGTAGAAAGGGAAAAAAAAGCAGATACAAAACATACAGTATGTAGGGAGATTTGTTTAATATCTGTGTATTATCTGAGGCTGTTCACTTCACTGGGTTTTATAAGTAAGGGTTTACACCCATTTTAAGGCATGTATACATAATAGAGATCATGGGCCAGATCCTCAAAAGAGATACGCAGGCGGATCTGCTGTTCCGCCTGCGTATCCCTGCTTCTATCTTTGGAACTGATCCACAGAATCAGTTTCCAAGAGATAGACAGAAGATCCGGCAGGTGTAATAGTTTTACACTGCCGGATCTTAAGATGCAGTACCGCGACCACCGCTGGGGGCATTCATCGTCGAAATTACACGTCGGGTATGCTAATGAGGATTTACGTCGATCCTCAAAGCTTTTTCGCGTTCACTACGTTGCCGCTACGTTAGTTTCCCGTCGCTTAGTTACACTTTTGTAAAGCAGCCCTACTTTTACACAGCAGGCGTACTGCTGTGTAAAGTATGGCCGTCCTTCCCGCGTCAAATTTTTGTAATTTTACGTCGATTGCGTAAGCCGTAGGGAATACTGAAATACGCTACGCGCCAATCAAAAAATGACGTCACGTCACGCAAAGCACGTCGGGAAATTTGCGTCACAAGCATGCGCAGTACGTCCGGCGCGGGAGCGCGCCTAATTTAAATGGGACTCGCCCCATTAGATTAGGAACGCCTTGCGCCGGACGGATTTGAGTTACACCGCCGCAAATTTCCAGGTAAGTGTGTTGTGGATCGATACCTAACTTAGGAAATTTGCGGCAGTGTAACTTAAATCTCTTAAGTTACGTTGCGCTGCGGGGCTGTGGATCTGGCCCCATACCTTTATCTCTGGAGGAGGATATTCACATACAGTATGTTCAAAAGTGGAACCCGTGCCTGTCGCCTCAAGGGAGAAGTGGATGGAGAAAAAATGTCTGACCTGCAAACATTTATAAAATTCTGTTTGAGGTAAAGCATAGGTCAGCTGGAAGGAGGAGAAAGAGCAACATTTGGGTTCTAGTGTCAGAGACTCCCAGGTGACAATGTTATTCTCTAAGCACTTGGAGTAGTTATGGGGGAATGAAAAGTGGAAGGGAACCTAAGGTCTCCATAAAGGAAGTCAGTTTGGGTTTGGAAGGTATCAAAGAGAATGACATCTTATACAAGGACCATAGATGGAGCGATTGACCAACTACTGCTTTAAGAAGGGCTAGGTCTTTGGGGAGGACTAAGCTTGACCATAACAGGCCCGGAAGGTAGTAAGGGTCTATGGAGATTCATTAAAAGCAAAACCATGGGACGAGGGTTGGTAAGACATGACAGTGCATGTCAATAACCAGTTTAACATTTTTGTATGAAAAGTTTGTTTTACATATAAATGCTTGCATTTACCTTAGCAAGATCAAAATCATAATGTTTATCCATCCTTCCCTCATTATTACTGTAAAAAACCTGGCCTAATAAAAGGGAATCCCAGATATTTCCAAGGTATTATATTTCTTAACATCAAAAATTCTGTTTCTAAAGACATGAGCTCCCAGAACTAAAAATGTTGGTAAGGTGTAAGTGAGCAGTGCAGCATCTTAGGCCATAGCAGGAGTGGAACGATACAATAATAATGTAAGGATATATGGGCTTTATCATTATAGCCAAAAGAGCCACAATACATACAGTAGGTAATCCCACTTTTTGATAAGAGAAATTAGAATCAGTTTGATTTTTTCTTTTTTTTTTATGAAAGGTTGAGCTGGTCAATGGATCTCGGTACCACATACAGTATTAATTAGGGTACATGTCATGAAGAAATCAGTGGGACATTTAAGGTGTCAGTAATGGCAAACAATCAATATACAGTACAATTAAAATAACATAAGTAATATTCTTATTTATGCATTAACTGTTAAAAATATTTGTTTAAGCACTTGCTGCCTGCCCACATTACTTTTAATATGAATGGGCAGCAGCTGCAGACACGGCAATGAACTGGTGTCTTGGGGCATACAGCAGCACAATCCTGGGATCAGGGCGTGTTGTACCTAGCCGGAGCTGCGGGAGTATCCTGTGACCGATATGACCGATAAGAAAAAAATGGTTAAAAGAATTATTCAAATTTTCAAAAATTGTGACAAAAAAGATTACTAGAGGGCCTCAAGAAACAAGATAAGCCATCAGTACATCAGGATTGATAAATTTTCAAATGCATATATACACAGTGGTGATTAAATACCACCAAAAGAAAGCTATATGTGTGTGAAAAATGTATAAAATTGTAATTTGCGTACAGTGTTGCACGAATGAGCAATTGACAGTTAAAGTAGCACAGTGCTGGTATAACCATAGTAGACATTTTGACATTTGCTTTTACCAATAGAGTCAGTGAATGTTCTACACTTTCCCCCTCTTCGAATAAATTTTGTCTTTGAAACAACTGCTGTTTTTTTGTCAGGGGTATTTGTTTATATTTCTGTTGTTAATTTAGGGGAATCCCAGACCACCCCCAAAGGTGCTGTACTAAAATTAAGACAGGGGATGGAAGGGTTACAGCAAATACACCTGAAATTAGAGATGAATTTAAAGTACGGTATAGTATGAAACATTGTACAGTACCCAGTGTCAAGAGGTAGAGGGTGAGATGTGGAGTTTCTTTCAGGATTTGGAGATTCCACACCTCTCTAATAAGGAAAGGGAGATGTTGGATGCCCCCATAGTTCTTGAAGAACTCCAACAGGCAGTAGCAGCATTGGCAAACCAGAAGTCTCCTGGACTGGATGGTTTGCCGGAAGAGATATATAAAAAATATGAAGAGGTATTACTGCCTGAGCTGTTGAAAGTATTTAATGTAATGAATTCACTATCATAGTTTTTCCAAAGACGGGAAAGGATCCACTTAACCCTTCTTCCTTCAGGCCAATATCCCTGCTGAGTGCAGATGTCTACATAAAAGCTGTCAGGCTAGCCATGGTTATTCCTGGGGTGTCTACGGTGGAGTCAGCATTGTGTGAGTGTTCCTCGCTGGACATAGTCGCTGGAGAGTGGAGATCACCCATCGCTGGATACCGAGAATGGATTCCATTGTTGGAGTGGAGATTGAGATTATTTTTTTCTGTTAAACTTTTTTCTTTTTAAAAAAGGACTTATAAAGCTGTGTCTGTGTGGTTTTTAACAATTTGACTATTATTTGTGTGAATTGATAGGGGTACAATATACCCATCAATTCACATAGGGTGGGGACGGGATCTGGGGGGTCCCCTTTGTTAAAGGGGGCTTCCAGATTCCGATACGCCCCCTGCCCGCAGACCCCCACAACCACCGGGCAAGTGTTGTGGGGATGAGGCCCTTGTCCCCATCAACATTGGGACATCCTCCCTGTGTTGAGGGCATGTGGCCTGGTACGGTTCAGGGGGGTGCTTTCTAGTCCCCCCCTCTTTTCCTGTGGTCTGCCAGGTTGCATGCTCAGATAAAGAGTCTGGTATGGATTTTTGGGGGACCCCACACCATTTTTTTTTATTTTGGCACAGAGTTCACCTTAAAATCCATACCAGACCTAAAGGGCAGTAACATAATGGGGTTAAAAAAAATAGCCCTTTATGGTACAAAAAAAGCAAATTGCTACTGTAAATATTACTTTCATAGTTCTACAGTAAAACAATGAATTACTTACAGTAGTGATTATCTGCTATTTTTTTACAATAAAGGGCAAATTTTAGTTTTTTTTAACCCCATTAGGTTACTAAACGTCTTAGGCCTGGTTCACATCTATGTTTTTTTTGGTGCTTTTTTCAGAAACGCACTACAGTTCATTTACATGGTTTCCTAAGAAGAAAGGTTCACATCTATGCTTTTTTCAGCTGCTGCGTATTTGGAAAGGGTCAGGGACTTTTTTTAAAAAGCAAAACAATGCTTTTTTGGTTCAATATACTTCAATGGAGAGGCTGCAGAAAAGCATGTCATGTTTTGCAATTTGTGTTTTTTAATCTGCCCAACAACAAATTTGCCCAAAAAAATGCAAAAACGCAAATTGCAGCAAAATCACGTGTGCAAAAATCAAAAAGCACTGCAGATGAAAAGCAAACTGCATAGGTGTGTACCGAGCCTTATGCTGGCCACACGGATCAATTTTCAGACGAAAATATTCATACAAAAAATCTTTGTACATTCGCTGAATGAATCAATGTTGTTTGAAATTTTCACTGAAAGTTTTCTATTATGTCTAAATTCTCCCTTCACTGTGGTTGAAAATGAACATCGATTTGACCCTACTAACGGTTAGAAAAATGAACAAACGTTCTTAAAATAACATTTTAAGACATTGAAATTGATTTCTGAGTCTGATAATATATACCAGATTCACCCTTTAAATAGTATATACAGTATATATCTTCTAATAGTTTATATAGTATATCTCCTCTAATAGTATATACAGTATAGCTCTTCTGTCTGTTATTCTCAGAGTGGGTTAGAGATTTTGCTCCCTAACCATTTACTGTATTTATTGGCATATAAAACTCACTTTTTTTACCCTGAAAATAGAGGGTAAACTGTGCCTGCGTGTTATACGCAGGGGGCTGTGGAACGTTTTTTTCCTGAAACTTCCCTCTTAAAGTTAGGGTGTGTGTTATACGACTGTGCGTGTTATACGCCGATAAATTCGGTAGTTGGTTATTTATAATTACCACTGCATAAAGATATTTAAAGTGGAGTTCCACCCATAAATATAACATTACATCAGTAGTTTTAAAAAAATGTCATTAGTCCTTTACGAAAAATATTTTTTTTTTTAGATGCCTTCAAAGTGTTGTTGCTAGGCAGAATAGTTAATCTTCCCACTTCCTGCACCTAGGTGCTTAATGCTTCCTAACCTACACCGCACAGACTCCTGGGAATGTAGTGGGTGTAACTTTCCAGGAGTCTGTGCACTCCCAAGTCTCAAAGAATCATGTGACTTGGACAGCACAGGTGCTGAAACCTGATCTGACACTGCTTGTGCAGCACTGAGCATGTGCGAGATCTGCAAGGCTGAAATCCAGGAAGTCATACAGTCTGGATTCATGATGCCCACACTTAAGATGGCCCCAGTCAATTTCTATTTTATAAAGTGTCTAAATGCTGTAACAACCTAGGAAAAACGGACCTTAGTTTACAGACTAACTTTACTAGAATACATTAAGCTTGTGTATTACAGGGGTATTTATATTTAAAAAGTGAAATTGTGGCCGGAACTCCGCTTTAAGAATAAATTCTCTTTTTTTTAAACTTTACATATTAACTAAATTATACACCACACTTTTTTTAAGGTTATTAACCGATTAATCTATTGATCGAAACAATAATCGGCCAACTAATCAATTAGCCCTAGAAGAGGGTATAGCAAATAGAAGGCAAACAACATTGAGCCCTGGTTCACACTGGGCTGCGGGAGTGAAGCCATGCAAGTTCAGCTGAACTCGCACAGCTTCACTCCTGCTGGCAGTCCCGATTTCGGCCGCGAGGTTTCTGCACAGATGTCAATGTAAATCGCGGCCCGAAATCGCAAAAAGTAGTACAGGAACTACTTAGGACGGTGTCATTAACGACAATTGCCGGCAAATGCAGCCGATTTGCAAAAAACGCTCAAAAGCAACATGCATAAGTGTGAATCGAGCCTAAGGCTTTTTGCGGTGCTTGCTGCGTTTTGACTTGTGTTTTTACCGCGATTTTGCCGCGATTTGCGTTTTCGCGTTTTAATTTTTTTTTTACAACTATTTTTTTTTTTTACATTTCATTTTACAACCAGCTATAAACAGGTTAAAAAAAAAAGCAAAACACAAAACGCGGCAAAATCGCGGTATAAAAGGGGGTAAAAATGCGGTACTTGCGTTTTGGATGTGGGTCCATTGAATTCTATTACATGCAAAACGCTGCTTTTTGCAGGAAAAAAGTCCCTGACCCTTTCCAAAAACACAGAGGCACAAAAAAGCATTGATGTGAACATGTTCCATAGGAAACCATGTTAAAACATTTCCCTGCATTTCTGCAAAATGCAAAATGCATAAAAAAAAGCATTAGTGTAAATAGAGCCTAATTAGGTGTTTGTTCCTAACGCATTAAATTTATAGCAAGAACATGGTTAGCAATAAACCCACCAACCCATACAGAATGGATACAAGAAGTAGATGATACAATTAGGAAATAAATATCTGTATATATTAATAGAGGAAATGTTGGGGTATTTAAAAAATTATAGGAACCTTGGTTAAACAGGGAAATTAATCATTAAGATAAAGAGATAAAGGAGAAAAATAAGAAAATAAAATGAGTAAAATGGAGAAATATTTAGAAGGACAAAAGATGGAAAGATTGAAGATAAATAATCTCTCTCTAAGCTTTTTGTAAGAAATGACAATAGGAGGATAAAAGATAATGAGAGTATGGAGTTAAAGATAAGGGATTTGTATATGGAGAAAATGTAATATGAAGGTATATAAGATATAAGAAGAAGTGCATTATGTAAGTAAAATGTATATGAAATAATTGTGGTGAATGTTTGTGTTTGTAAAAAAAAAAAAAAAAAATGTTTCTAAATAAATATTACTTGATTTAAAAAAAAAAAGTAGCACAGTGCTGAATAGCAAAAAAAGTGATTAAAAGAGCTGCATTGTTACATGTCTATATGGCAATGTCCAGCTCCCAATGCCCTTTGTTTGACAATCTCTTGCCTATTATTCTAGAAAATGGCATTTATTACAAACAGAATGAAGCTGCCCAAGAAATGTCACTCTTACGGCAAACAGATTTTTTTTTCCTTCTAAAGTATATCCTACAGGTGCACTATTTCCCAGAAAGGTTTAACCCCCCTGGAGGTATTCCCGAGTCTGGCTCGGGGTGGAATTTCAGAACCAAAAGCGGTATCCCCGATCCAGACTCGGGATCGCCTCGCAGCATCCACAGGCAAAGATTACTTACCTTGTCCCTGGAGCCTGCGATGCCTTCCCGCTGTGTGATCGAGCTGCCGCCTCGCTCCGTTCCCTGCGACGTTACGACGCATGGGGGCGGAGAACGGCGCCAAATTCAAAAAAGCAAATAAACACAATACATACAGTATACTGTAATCTTACAGATTACAGTACTATATGTAAAAAATACACACCCCCATTTGTCCCTAGTGGTCTGCCCAGTGTCCTGCATGTACTTTTGTATAATAAAAACTGTTCTTTCTGCCTGCAAACTGTAGATTGTCCATAGCAACCAAAAACTCTCCCTTTATGTCAAAAGTGATTTTAGAGCAGCTAGAAAACAGCGATAATAAATTATAATCACTTGCAGAATTGTGCGATAGCGATTTGTGGGGAAATTCGTCATAAAAAAAAAAGTAATGACAGCGACAATTCTGCAACTGAGCAAATTTCAGTGATTTTGATTTGATTACATTATTGAATAATTTGTATTATAATTATATTATTATTTGTTATAATTATTTATAGTTATTTACTCTATCATAACTTTCAATAATTAATTTCAAACTTTACCATACCTGGGATGTCTACTAGACTCTGGTTTGGATAGATTTAAGTGAGTTATTCCTAAGAATTACAGGCCTACAATGTAAAACGCCAAATTTCCTTGCAAAATATTGGTACAGCTTTCAGCACCTAAAATCTGAAATAATCATACCGCCAGGGAGGTTAAGACATCCCACAAACATGTTATTTAAAAAAAAATGTGCATTTGTAATATTTAATTTTAAGCCATAACTAAACACTATCTCTCTTTCGAGCAGTATTTTATTTTAATTACATTGGTACATGTTTCCCCTGCAGTGTGGTTCTCCTCAACTCTGCCATTTGACAATGCATTGCTTATTAGCCTTGAAAATACATTAAATGTATTTTCAAGACTCGCATTGATTTTGATAGGGTTTGCATTAAAGATGACAATTTGTACATTTTTGGATGTGTTCACTACATTCCTACAAATTGAACCCAAGCTGTTTCGCCATCACTAGCCTCCAATTTAGTACAAAAGGGACCCTCATCGTGCCACATCCTAAATATAGATACCAAATTAACACAGAAGAAAAATTGTAATGAAGGGGGATGGACTTTATTGTCACAAGAAGAGGCAATACAAAAAAATGCATACTTTATTTATAAATCACTATTAAAATCATTATAAAAAAAGCAAGAAACATCACCAGACCACCAAATGTCTGACATTCAATACCACCCAACCACGAAATGGAACAAAGAAGTAACACTGTAGCATATGTGTCACTCCTCCATGTATCTCAAAAACATGTCAATGGTCTTTTAGCATCGCATAAACACCAGTCAGTGTCCACAGGTTCTCTATGTCCAGAATATCCTCTCACTTTTACAAGGGGCCCTGAGCCACCACTGTATGAGTCCAGCATGACCCCAGGCCTAGCACTATATTGGATACATCACAGGATCTAGAAGCTGGGACACATAACATTACTTATACTTCCTGTGCCATTCAGGGCACAATGTCATTCACAAACAATGCTATGAAACAGTTTTGCCCCTGCTCAATTTGTATGAGGTTGAGGGCATGGGCTTTATTTTTAATTGTGTTATACTTATTCCTTTTGCTTTTAGATCTGTTGTGGATTCTATTAAATTTATCAATTGAGGTCTATTACAGATGCAAAATATGTGATGCCAAAATACAGTGTAACTAACACCATCCATGACAATTGTAATTTGTATTTAACACCACATACAGCTTTAAAGCATCTCTCAAGTATTTAATTGAAAAGACTAGTGCTTTTCTCATGTCATTTAATCAAGGCGTATAAATGAGAACACCCTCTCCTGTAAGTTTTTTTTTAAATGTGTTAATTTGCATTGGTACATGTCACCCATGCCAGAGTCTAGCTTCCCATGCATCCCATTGTATGACAATCCCTTGCCTATTGGCCATTATAACGGACAGAATTGACTTTCAAGAATTGCCACTCATGCATATCTCAAACTTTACAATTGGTTCGGGAAACGACCCATGAATCAAACTGAGACACATTCACGTACCCCCAATTTTGTTTCATACGATCAAAATGATAACATGGTGTTAGACTAAAAACATGGGCTAGTACAGAGGTATTGAATAAGGAGACCAAACAACAATTTGATACAACATTTTTATTTAACTTTGGTAAAATTGGCCACGGTGTCATCCATAAAATGTGGGGGCGGGGTTACAAAAATTTTCTCAATAAATAAATTAAATTACAAAAGGCCAAATTGGCTAAACTTAAAACTTTAAAATCAAATTAATTTCTGTCCATCCAGCAAAAGCTGGACGACTACTCCCCCCATACAGACGACCCCATGACTTATTATGACAAACTGACAGGTAAGGGTGGGCGGGCGGGCGATGCTGCTTGTCAGGAGATGTGACTGAGCAAATCGCCTCAGCCTCTCCCTTATATAGGCTCGTCCAGTGCGGGTTTTACCTCACGCGAACGGACCTATCAGAGAAGGGGGCTGCCGCAGCTGACCAATCAGAGGCAGTTACTACCCCAGAGCGCGGCAGCCCACTTCTCCCTCTGCTCTATCCCATGCAGGCTCAGCATACTGCCGTAGCCTCACATGGGCTAGTACAGAGGTATTGAATAAGGAGACCAAACAACAATTTGATACAACATTTTTATTTAACTTTGGTAAAATTGGCCACGGTGTCATCCATAAAATGTGGGGGCGGGGTTACAAAAATTTTCTCAATAAATAAATTAAATTACAAAAGGCCAAATTGGCTAAACTTAAAACTTTAAAATCAAATTAATTTCTGTCCATCCAGCAAAAGCTGGACGACTACTCCCCACCGGCCGGGGCCAACCACGAAGCTGTTGGCCGAGGCCCCCCCCCACCACCGTGGCTGATTCGATCATGGACTGGATACCCATATTAAAAATGTCCAGGCCAATGCCTGACAGATGAATTTGGTCAACCCGAAACAACCCAGGCAAAAAAAAAACCCTCTAACTCGGAATGACGAAAGGAAGAGCCACCAATTGAAGGCATAAAACTATGAATCGTCCTATTTAGCCGTCTGCGGATTCTATCCACGTAGAAAAGGGTGCCGTGCGGCGACCATAACAGCCTGGGAACCATCTCAGAATATACTAACACTGAACCTGGGAACATTTGAGTTATGGAATAGAGATCCCTTTTCATTTCACATAACAAGTCCCATGTGTTGAATTTACCCAAGTCATTAGCCCCCACGTGGATAACTATCACTTGGGGTTGAGGCCAGACAGAAGACAAATAAGCTAGGTGGTCTTTTAAATTGCGCCACCGCATACCTCTAACACCTGACCATAAAATTAAAAATAAATCAGGATCAAGCCCCAGGTTAGCAGAGTATGATCTGGATCCGGAGTGCTTGTAAGCCCAGAACACGTAGGAGTGACCTATGACCCAAGCGATATTCCTGGATAAATCTGAAAGAGAATCATAAAGTTAGAAGACTGGGACGAACATATAACTTATATCTATTGCTGCCCCACCTGCCCACTTTTTTAACCTTACTCTCTGAAAAACCTATAGAATCAGCTGTGGTGGCAGCGCCAATTCGGAAAGAATGGGAAGAAAATTGGTACCCAGATAAATTCAAGCGCTTCAAACAGGAGGCCAAAACAGCTGAGAACTGGTACCTAGTTAGAGAGGACAAGTCTTCATGAATAAAAAAGGAATCGTTACTCAATGGTCTGACCAAAAGATAATTACGAACATGAAACACGGGACAGATAGCCTCATTAGGAGAACTGGATAAAGAAAACCACTGGCCAACCTGAGAGGACTTTGATCTGGACAAAAACAGACGGACAGAACCGACGTCAAACTGAACATGAGAAAAACGGAGAAATGAAAAAGCGTTTCTATTTGCTGCAGTAAACTCACCTAACCGAAGGGCTCCAAAGAATGCTATAGAGAAAGCAGCCTTAAAAAGCAAAGATTCGAAATTGGATGAGCAGACATCTTGAAGGATCTGAAGAAGATCGATAAAATGGGGATAGATATGGGACGCCTATTATCTAAAGAGGGCCTAGACTTTTTGAGGCCCTTCAAAACCTGGGTGAC
Organism: Rana temporaria; assembly: GCF_905171775.1. Classification (NCBI taxonomy): domain Eukaryota; kingdom Metazoa; phylum Chordata; class Amphibia; order Anura; family Ranidae; genus Rana; species Rana temporaria. Next base: position 230,474,205 of record NC_053493.1, read on the forward strand.
CTGAAAGAAAGAGGTAAGAGCAGGAAGGCCTGCAAACTTAAGGAAAAAAGAAACTCCAGCCAATATTTTACCTATGGAAGCCGGGGACAGATTAGACTGAATGAGAAAGGACAAAAAAGACAAAGCCACGTAAGAAGACACATCTAGTGGATCCAAACCCAATGGTTGACAGAAAGAGCACCATTTGTGCCATGAAAGCCTATAATCCCTCCAGGTGTTTTCCGCTACTGAAGCCTTGAGATTCCGGAATATTATTCCCAAATTAAGCCCCAGAGGAAGTCTGGGCAAGGGGTGCCATGTTGATCCGCTGATGGCGCCAACTCTCGGAATCTCTTGAACTGTGAACGAGATAAAGAATCTGCTATGTTATTTTCTTTACCTGCAATATGCTCAGCTCTCAACCATATATTACAGTTCATACAATGAAGTACAAGGAAACGCAATAACCTCAGAACGGGATCAGACTTAGAGGACAGAGTATTGATGGCAAAAAAGACACCTTTATTATCCGTATGAACTAAGATTCTACGATTCCTAAAGATGTCTTCCCACACAACCACCGACACAATCACTGGAAAGAGCTCCAACAGAACTAGATTTTGAAGTATCTCCTTCTGGAGCCAATCAGGGTGCCAGGACTGGGCGCACCAGCGCCCATCCAAGAAAGCCCCGAACCCAGCAGAGCCAGCTGCATCGGTGAAGAATTCCAACTGAGAACTATTAATAAAGTCCATTTGCCAGGCCGAGGAACCATTAAACTCATTTAAAAAAGCATCCCAAATTCTTAGATCATCCTTGATGCTTTTTGAAATTCGGAAATGAGCGTAAGGGTTCACCATACCTTTTATGGCTAACGAGAACCTGCGTGAAAATACCCTCGCCATAGGGATGACTCTGGCTGCAAAAGCAAAAAGACCCAGCAAAGATTGTGCCTCCTTTAAGCACACCTTCTTACTGACAAGAAAGGTTGCAATCATACACTTCATTTTATGTATCTTCTGTTGTGGCAATCTGAATTCCATTCGTTCGGAGTCAACCGTGATCCCCAACAATTCAATAACTGTCGTGGGAAAAACTGTTTTCTCCTGGGCCAGAGGCACGCCAAAGTCATGACAAACGTCAAAGAAAACCTGTAAAGCTTCCATACACACTGATGACCCCCGGGGACCTAAAAACAAGAAGTCATCTAGATAATGTAGGATAAGGCCTTGAGGGATAACGACTGACACGACCCAATGTAAGAAGGAGGAAAAAGCCTCGAAATAAAAGCATGACATAGAAAACCCCATTGGCATGCATTTATCAAAATAATATTTATTCAAAAATTGAAAACCCAAAGAATTGAAGCCTTGTGGATGCACGGGAAGAAGGCGGAAAGCCGACTTAATATCAGCCTTTGCTAGCACAGCCCCTTGCCCTGCTTGCCTCAAAAGACACAAAGCCTCATCAAATGAGGCGTAGCAGACTGGAGCCTCCACAGAGGCAACTTCGTCATTGAGTGACGAATGCGGTGGGTAAGATAGGTGGTGGATCAGTCTGAACGCACCCAGCTCTTTCTTGGGTACGATGCCCAAAGGGGACAACCGGAAATTAGAGAATGGCGGGTCATTAAAGGGGCCAGCCACCCTACCCTCAGACAATTCTTTGCAAATTTTCTCAAGCACTAAGTTAGAGTGCATGGATACCGATAGTAAATTTTTAACTGGTGTACACCCTGAACCAGTAAAGGATGGCACTAAGAAACCATTGGCAAAACCTTCAGTTAGCAGAGCCGCCATCCTGTGGTCTGGATAGCGCTCGAGCCATGGGCGCATTCTTGCCAGGCTCACCGGAGTCGGGGCCTTTCCCATGTGTGTCCTTGGGTCCTGAATGAGAGGAACTAGCGGCAGCTTTACGAAAACATCTGCTCGCCGCGTGAGTACCGCCACAATAAGAACACTCATGTTTGTATCTACAATTCAATAAGAATTTACATTGACCCTCATTGAATGCAAAGCATACACCCTTCCTGACTGGACTCTGACCATTTGAAGCGGGGCGAGGGGTGAACTGGGGCCTAGGTGGCAGCATAAGGTTTAACCATAAACCAACGTCCTTAGCCCCCCAATGCAGCGATGGGTGCACAGCTAGTTTTTGACGGAAATTCTCGTCATATGAGAACCATGCGGAGCCGCCAAAGTGGCGAAAGGCCTCCGCAATAATATCCAGGTGTTGGAATAAACCTGAGCACTTCCCCGGGAAGCGTTCTCCCATAACTGCTGAATAGATACAGAACGCTTGCAGCCAGTTTTGAAATGTCTTAGGAACCGCTCTCCTCCTATCTTCCTCTGTTCTTTCGCTGGACTGCCTGTCAGATTTAGCCAAAAACTCCTTAGAAGCAGGGAGAAGTGATAATATATCGAGATATTCACCCCTCCAAATTTTTTCTTTGACTGACTTAGACAGATGAAAACCCAGCGGGGATAAACTGCAAGGGAGGGGTTCCTTAAAGGAAGACTCGCTGACCATAGCAGCCGAGGATCTGAGGGGTAAAGTATTATTAACAGCAGGACACCTCACACTCGATCTGACAGTAACATCCTTATTTAGCAGAGAGGGATGACCAGCCTCATGCCACACCACACCAACCTCCTCCATATCAATAGCATTATCGCTATTTCCAGCACCAGTCTCCTGTGCACTCTGACTTACTGTGCATGCCTGAGTACTCAGACTCTCACCTGGTTGCACATACATATTTACATTTTGTGAGGTAAAATCCGCATCATGTATACCTTTGAACTGCTGCACAATGACAGACAAAGATTCAATTAGACTAGAAAATGCAGATAACTGGTTAACATTACTGAAAACAACTTCAGGTAAAACATGCTCACCCAAGTCCCCAGGAGGGGGGGAAGAGGCAGCGCTGCTCCCTTGCTGGCAAGAAGCACCTCTTGTTGCAGCTCCCTCAGCTTGAGGAGCTAAATTATTGGTCTTACATTTCTTTTTTCTTCGAGGCTGTTTCCTGGGGGCGCCCACGCTCATCTCTGGTACTGCAGCTGGGCTGACAGATAAAACAGAGCCACTCTCCTCAGACAGGCAACGCTTCAGCCACTCTTCACCTCCCCTGCTCTCCGCCTTCTCTAGGAGTCTACATAAGAGCTCCTCACGGCTGTCCTGCACAGCGCGCTTCATCCTGAGAGAGAGGGAGAGGCGGGCGATGCTGCTTGTCAGGAGATGTGACTGAGCAAATCGCCTCAGCCTCTCCCTTATATAGGCTCGTCCAGTGCGGGTTTTACCTCACGCGAACGGACCTATCAGAGAAGGGGGCTGCCGCAGCTGACCAATCAGAGGCTGTTACTACCCCAGAGCGCGGCAGCCCACTTCTCCCTCTGCTCTATCCCATGCAGGCTCAGCATACTGCCGTAGCCTCACATTCTTTAAATATCCTTTTAATATTTATAGGAAACTAATCTATTATTAGAATGGTTGTAAAGGCCAATAAATAATAAATCTGAAATTCTGTTTTTTTTTTCCCTCCAAGTCATTATACTGACATCTTTTTAGATGCTCAAAATTAATCTCTCACGATTAAAATACTGAAGCTCACCCTTATTTTTTTTAATGTATTTATTTATTTGTAGAAGCTTCTAGCTCCGTAATTTTATACATATTCTAAGGCCTCGTACACACGACCGAGTTACTCGTCGGGCGAAACACATCATTTTCCTCGTCGAGTTCATTGTTAGGCTTGTCGAGGAACTCGACAAGCTTGCTTTGCGTACACACTGTCAAGACAAAATCTCCTCGTTCTCAAACGCGGTGACCTTCAACACATAAAACGGCAGGGGAAGTTCGATTCCACTGGAACAAATCTTGGGGCTGGTTTTGCTAATTTCATGTGTTTGCGTGTTAAATAAAAGTTTGGTAAGAGACGATTTGCACTTTTCAGTCTGTTACAGCTTTAAAAATGTGTTATCTCCATTACAAATGCTACTTTTACTCCCGTCTCATACTTTAATCTGAGCAAGCGGGTTTCTTAGCATACACACGCTCGAGTTTCTCGTCGGAAACCAGCCCGACCAGGAACTCGATGAGCCAATTTGAGACTCCCGTCGAGGAAATAGAGAACTTGCTCTCTTTTTTGCTCGTTGAGTTCCTCGACAGTTTCCTCGATGAAAAATATACACACGACCGGTTTCCTCGGCAAAAAAGCTCTCCCACCAAGTTTCTTGATGGATTCTGCCAAGGAAACTCGTATGTACGAGGCCTAAGACGTCCCTAATTAATTCTTATTTTTTTTTTACTAAAGGCAAATGGGCTGTTCTTTTTGTAACTTAGCTTAGTAAATGATATGACACTTTGCTGGCTTCCATCATCCAGTCATTTGCAAGCAAAATTTAAATTATTTTTTCCCTTGTATCTGATTGGGTATTCTTTGCAAAGTTTCACCACATTCACTAAGCTAATGCAAAATTCACTTGCAAAGTAAGCTTCTTTTGCCAAGTGAACAGCCTATTTGCCTATAGTAAATCAACACCAATGTGTGAGGATTCACTTCATGTATCCAATCATGTAAAAAGAAAACTTATTTCAACTGCACCTAACTAAATAACTTAAAGCGGAGTTCCACCAAAAGTGCTTCCCCCCCCCTCTGATGCTACCTTTGACACCTTTCAGGGAGGAGGGGGGACAGGTCCCCTTCCCCACCTCCGGAGACGGGGACGCAGCCTGATCTACTGGAAGTTGGCCCTCCTCCTTCCACCACCGCCGGGCCAATTAAAAAGTGCAGCGCACTTCGCACATACGCAGTAGGGAACCAGCTGTGAAGCAGAAAGGCTACAATGCCGGATTCCCTTGCCAGGAATGGTGGCGGTGGCACCCGGGAGTCGATCTGAAGATAGGCTGAGGTGCCAATATTGCGGGCTCCCTGAACAGGTAAGTGACATAATATTAAAAGTCAGCAGCTACAGTATTGTGTAAATGCTGACTTTCAATTTTTTTCACCCAGGCTGGAACTCCTCTTTAACCACTTCCTGACGGCCGTACGACTTTATACGGCCGCAGTGTGGATCTTAATTGCCAGGAGGCCGTCTATATATGGCCTCCTGCCTACAGCCACTGGGGGGCGCGTGCGTGCCCGCCGCATCACTGAGATTCCGATGCGCGTGCCTGGCAGCCACGATGTCCGCCAGGCACCTACGATCGGCGGTTACAGACACACACACACAGATCTACGTCCTGTTAGGGAGAGAGGAGACCGATCTGTGTCCCTTGTACATAGGGACACAGATCGGTCACCTCCCCCAGTCAGTCCCCTTCCCCCACAGTTAGAAACACTATGCAGGGCACACATTTAACCCCTTTCTCACCCCTAGTGTTAACCCCTTCAATGCCAGTCACATTTATACAGTAATCAGTGCATATTTATAGCACTGATCGCAGTATAAATGTGAATGGTGCCAAAAATGTGTCAAAAGTGTCCGATGTGTCCACCATAATGTCGCAGTGCCGATAAAAATCGCAGATCACTGCCATTACTAGTAAAAAAAATAATAATAAAAAAAAAAAATTCTGTCCCCTATTTTGTAGGCGCTCTAACTTTTGCGCAAACCATTCGCTTATTGCGCTTTTTTTTTTACCAAAAATATGTAGAAGAATACGTATCAGCCTAGACTGAGAAAAAAAAATGTTAAAAAATTTTGGGCTATTTATTATAGCAACAAGTAAAACATATTGATTTTTTTTTTCAAAATTTACGCTTTTTTTTGTTTATAGCGAAAAAAATCAAAACCGCAGAGGTGATCAAATACCACCAAAAGAAAGCTCTACTTGTGGGGAAAAAAGGACGTCAATTTTATTTGGGAGTCACGTCGCACGACTGCGCAATTATCAGTTAAAGCGACGCAGTGCTGGAAGCTGAAATTTCACCTGGGCAGGAGGGGGGTATATGTGCCCAGTGAGCAAGTGGTTAAGCAAATATTCACACAACATATTGTGTGAACATTCTCAAATCCTTTATTGAATCAAACTCACTGATTCTACACTGGCAAGCGTGTGGATGTGAACTTTGCTGTCTGTGTGCTTATACTGGATCAATGGTTCAGTAACAGGTAAAGCAAGAAAAAAACAAAGATGGTCAGGCAAATAGCAATCATTAACAACTTGAGACTTATTGCTGTTTTAAAATAAAACTTAGTTTTACAGGATCTGTCAAGTACAGAAGGGGATTCACTTCATGTTTATAATGCTGTGATGTAATCTGTGATGTCACAAGACTTTCTGTGTGTTCAACAATGATCTTTCTGTTGTAGTAATCTTAAATGAGTTAAATAAAAGAGATTTACAAACATATCTGGGGTTTATTCAGTCTTAACAGCATGAATAAATAAAAGGCAATACAAATTGGATTAATACGAACAATACAAGCCAAGTAGATTAAACTTAGGTTCAAGGGGTGTGTTCTTGGTCCAGGCAGAGCTCCCAAACATTTAAGTTTTCAGTGCCACCAAAGTGCCAACCTTGATCAAATCAAAATATTAAAAGTAATGAAAAGGAAACAAAAGAGAAGGGCTTTTATAGGAAAAGTAAGAGTAAGAATAAATGAGTAAAAAAGGGAAACTTTCTCCCTGTTAAGAACTTGTCCCATCCTTTCCCCCTCCACATTCTCATGCACAAACACTGAATTGTACATACTGTAGTGTATGCACAGCATTTAGATCCTCTCAAACCTCTTTTTTGTTCTGTAGAATGATTACAAATGTTCATGGAGCATAATTTGAGAGCTCCTATTTTTAGTCCCTGGAATATCAACCACAGACGATTACATTTGCTTTAGCAATGGACATTTTTACTGTCCAGGAGCCATTAAATAGGGCTGATCTGGTGCTTGCCCTATCTAGCTATGCAGCAACAGGTCACTACATTTCTGCTGATAAAATACATGGCCATTATAAGGAATCTGTCACAGCAGTAAAAGAGGGCTGAATTACATCCTCTCTGAGTGTTAATAAATAAATAAAATCAAGGAAATTATTTAAAATGAAAAAATACGTAAGCCACTCTGCATAAATCAGAAGTAAACTGTTAAAAAAAAAAACTGATAGGAGGGTAGAGATTTTTATATAATCCATTAGTGCAGCGCTCTAGTAAATGAAAAAATTAATTTAAATAATGTGAAAAAATGAAGTCCAAAAGAATATATTCATCAATGAAGTTGAAAAATATAGGACCTCCACCGAAGTTTCAGTGTGCAGACAAGGAAAACACACCACACCACCGTGCAAACAATCCGCTTACCAGTTTTCTGTCAAAAGAGACATGCAAAGTCTCTTCTGCCAAAAAAACAAAACAAAAAGAAAAACTCTTTCTCATTTTCTTTAGCATTTTTTTGGTGTACACTGTACAGTATATCTATGAAGCCTTGTACACACGACCGAGGAACTCGACGGGCGAAACACATCGTTTTCCTCGTTGAGTTCCTTGTTAGGCTGTCGAGGAACTCGACAAGGCAAGTTTCTCCATTCCCGTCGAGGAAAAAGAAGACATGCTCTCTTTTTGGCTCGACGGGATGCTCGACAGTTTCCTCGTCGAAAAATGTACACACGACCGGTTTCCTCGGCAAAAAAAAATCCCAGCAAGTTTCTTGCTGGTTTTTGCCGAGAAACTCGGTCGTGTGTACAAGGCCTAAGATGCTGGAAATGGAGTGTTAGGAATGCACACAGGAGTTACATCCTCAGTGGCCACCCAATGGCCAAAAAGGATGCCTGTGAACCCAGAAGTAGCAGTAACAGTGAGGGAAAGAACCTGCATTGTGCACAGTGTGGAGAAATGCATACTTATAACAGCCCTCAAAATTTCCACTCGCCTACTAGCATTTGGCGAGTGGATTTAAGCTGGGGGCGAGTGATGACAGGGCTGCATGACCAATCTCCCTCCAATCTGTGCCTACACTTAGAGTCCCGATGAGATTGGCGGCCGAAGAGGAAAGGTGCATGCTCGGGAAAAGTAGTCTGGTGAGCCGCGCACAGGCAGAGCAGTACACAGGTGCTCTACTTACAATTCTCATTAAGCCATTGGACCCAACAGTATGACCTCTCTGAGCCTGCCCCCCTCCCCCTCTCCCGGCCAATGTAGCTGGAGAGCAGAAAGTAATGAGTGAGTTGGAGGATTGCAAAAATTACCACTCTGGTGCAGCGCTCACTGAAAGTTGCCCTGACATGAGAGCGGCAGCCTTCTAGTTTGTGCAGTTTTCTTCTCCTTGTGCTCTATGTAGGTGTCCAGCAGTTTAGCCTGAGCACTGTGAACAGACTGGTCTCAATGTGTGCTGTGCAGTGTCAGTGTGCGCTGTGCTATGGTGTCAATGGCTGTGCAGTTGTGTGGATCCCAGCGCTGGATTGTACTCCCTCCCGCTGTGCTGCAGCTCCTCTCCTCTCTGCCAGCCTGAATAAAAGGAGGAAGTGGGGACATGCAAGCGTGGAGCCGCACACACAGGCTCCTGATGATGAGATAAATGGGAGAGAGAGGATGGATGGGAGTTGCAGAGGAGACCGCAAGAGAATGGGGAAGAGACCCAGTTCTAGTGCCCTGTCCCTCTGGTCTGCCCCCAGTGCCCTGTCCCTCTGGTCTGCCCCCAGTGCCCTGTCCCTCTGGTCTGCCCCCAGTGCCCTGTCCCTCTGGTCTGCCCCCAGTGCCCTGTCCCTCTGGTCTGCCCCCAGTGTCCTGTCCCTCTGGTCTGCCTCCAGTGCCCTGTCCCATTTTGTTAAAGCTGTTGTTGGTAATATTTAATTTTGTAACTTGATTCTGCATAAAACATTGTCATTCCATGAGATAATCTACGAGGGCGTGTTTACGGGTGCAATTAGGCGCAGGGCAGTGTATGAATTAGGTGGGCAACTGGTGGCGAGTAACTCTTGAGGCCTGGCTAGTAGCTCAGGACTTGAAATTTTGAGCCCTGCTTATAAGGCATGTGTCCCATAATGTGCAAGTATATTATTCATATTTGCACACTATGGCATAGGCCAACACAGCACTTGAATTATTCTTTAACCACTTGAGTGCCGCGCTATAGACAAAAGACGTCCACAGAGCGGCTCTCAAGTGCCAAGTGGACGTCTTTGGACGTCTTTTAAAGTGCATTACCCGCGCGCGCCACTGGGGGGCGCGCAGCGGATAAACACTGTCCCGGTGCATCGCTGAAGAGCCGATGCGTGTACCTGGCGGCCGCGATGTCCGCCGGGTAAACGCGATTGGCGGGAACACAGCAGGGATGTGGAGCTCTGTGTGTAAACACAGAGCTCCACGTGCTGTCAGAGGAGACCGATCTGTGTCGGTCACCTCCCCCAGTCACACCCCTCCCCCAACACAGTTAGAACACATCCAGGATACACATTTAACCCCTTCCTCACCCCCTAGTGTTAACCCCTTCCCTGCCAGTCACATGTATACAGTAGTTAGTGCATTTTTATAGCACGGTATAAATGTGAATGGTCCCAAATTTGTGTCAAAAGTGTCCGATATGTCCGCCGCAATATCGCAGTCCCAATAAAAATCGCAGATCGCCGCCATTACTAGTAAAAAAAAAATAATAAAAAAAAATCATAATTCTGTTCCCCATTTTGTAGGCGCTATAACTTTTGCGCAAACCAGTCGCTTATTGCGATTTTTTTTTTTTACAAAAATACGTTGAAAAATACGTATCGGCCTTAACTGAGAATTTTTATTTTTTTTTTTTTAAATTGGGATATTTATTATAGCAACAAGTAAAAAATATATATATATTTTTCAAATTGTCGCTCTTTTTTTGTTTATAGCGCAAAAAATAAAAACCGCAATCAAATACCACCAAAATAAAGCTCTAGTTGTGGGGAAAAAAGGATGTCAATTTTGTTTGGGAGGCACGTCGCACGACCGCGCAAATGTCAGTTAAAGCGACGCAGTGCCGGAAGCTGAAATTTCGCCTGGGCACGAAGGGGGTTTATGTGCCCAGTAAGCTTTGCTACTAGTCCCAACCTCATATTTTTCACTTCAGTTGGCTGGACCATTTTTGCTATTGTTTCACTTTTTTGTTATTGTTCACTTACAGCTTTGAAAGTTAGTAAAAGACTCCACAACCATATATTTTCTGAAAGCACGGTCCCTTAGAATTAGAGTGGTACTACCGATATTTTATGTCCCATGATAGGTGAAATGTTTACCAACCTTTATTTTCAATGACAGTACACTACAGGGGGCATGGTTTGATGAGCAGCAAAGATGGCAGCAAATTAAAGCACTTTCTTTGCAACAGAGGGATTTTTCACTAGCTAGCAGTTTCTATCAGCAACATATTATAGGAAAGAGTGTCAGCTCAATGCTCTCAACTAATACCTCCCATTTTCATTTGGGGCACAATCTGCTGGAATTATTCTGCTCCCAGCTGCCAGAAACACTGATCAAAGCGCAGGGCCTGGGATATTCATCAGGCACCCACATGTCTCAGGATTTGGCAGCAAGACAAGAGAACCATATGAAAGATGAGCTGTGGTCTGTGGCTGACTGGCTCACTGAAGTGGAACACGTTTTCACCTGCCTAACTACAAAACACAGTCACTGCAGTGCGATGCAGCTTATAGTGGAGGATCCCAACAACAGGGAATCTCAGAGTCAGAAACATGAAACCACAAAAACAACCCTGCTGTGTGTAGAAGAACACATACATGGGAAACAACAGCACTCAAAAAAACTGTCAACCAAAAACAATATCTAACACGGAAGCAGGGACGGCACTCTATATGATGTGGACTGCCCTCCTCCTGACATCAGAGCTTGAACTATGCAAGGGATTGCATATCAAAGAGGCGCTCCTCTTCATCAGCCTGCCATGGGGCTACTGACAAGATAATATATACATGCTCCATAGAAGGCTACCAAAGGCAGGTGTAAGCCAATACCAGTGCTATCAATCGGACAGCACACATACAAACAACAATGGAGGACAAAGGTAGCATTCAAATAAAAATCCCAAAGCAGAAAAATCATGACATGTTAAGGGCCGACTTAGGATTCTGACCACCCACCTTTTACCTGCTACCCACTTTACCCCCTTTACCAAAATTAACGACTGACACCGGTGTGGAGTAAAGTTGGCCATACGGCCGATTTTATTTAACAAAACTAATATTAACATAAATAACCATTTTCTATAAACAACGTATTTCACAACTTTAAACCATCTGGTGGTCTAAAGACCACAACTTCAACTGGCCACTGGGACAATAACTGTTTTTTAACTTCGGCCTCAGTCGCAAACCCCAGACTCGGAGGCAGTACCCCTGTCCACAGTGACCTACACATGAACTCCTTCCTGGTCAACCTTGTTGACCGAAAGGTACCCGTATCCCCATATACCTATGGGTACAACCGTTTGCAAGCAAACGTCCTGCCTTTACCCTCTCCAGAAACCCCAAACACCGCCTTCCCCTTACTACCCGCCTATCACATGGGAGGGTGGGTGGGACGTTGTTCCGATGAGCTAAGATGGAGGAGTGACGCTACGTCACTTCCTCCCTGCAGTACAGAGCCAGCCAGCCCCTCCTTCCTCCCCCAGCCTGCTCCATTCTCTTAAAGCAGCGCTGCACTGATTCCCCCACGGACCCTCCTATCTTAAAACGGCCACAGCCACTGTCTGTCCTGCGGTCCCCCCCTGTCATGCCGTCCCTCCTCCTACCGCTGCACTCCCGGCTCTGGGACTCTCTTGACATGTTAAGGGCCGACTTAGGATTCTGACCACCCACCTTTTACCTGCTACCCACTTTACCCCCTTTACCAAAATTAACGACTGACACCGGTGTGGAGTAAAGTTGGCCATACGGCCGATTTTATTTAACAAAACTAATATTAACATAAATAACCATTTTCTATAAACAACGTATTTCACAACTTTAAACCATCTGGTGGTCTAAAGACCACAACTTCAACTGGCCACTGGGACAATAACTGTTTTTTAACTTCGGCCTCAGTCGCAAACCCCAGACTCGGAGGCAGTACCCCTGTCCACAGTGACCTACACATGAACTCCTTCCTGGTCAACCTTGTTGACCGAAAGGTACCCGTATCCCCATATACCTATGGGTACAACCGTTTGCAAGCAAACGTCCTGCCTTTACCCTCTCCAGAAACCCCAAACACCGCCACCGCACGCAAGGGCAAAACCTTACCCATGCGTGCACCTCCACACCGAAAGGGCCCTGCGTACTCCTTCCTCCAGACCCAAGGCCCACAAATCAATGCCTATCGGATTGAGGTGGACCCCATCACTCCTCAGAAAACGCCAAGTCTCCTCTTCCAACTCCCTGTGTCTCACGACCAATCCCCCATTCCTGACCACGAAACGCCCCACCTCCTTGTTCACTTTCACACGGGCCTTGTTAACTTTGTCTACTGACCACGCCCACCGCCAATTTGACCTACCCACCATCTCCGACCAAATTATCACCATGCCGGGAAACAAAGAGCGCAATCTCAAGAAATCACACTTTATGTCCCTAATAAGTTGATGCATGGACCTGGCCCCCATATCATTACCCCCAACATGTAGCAGCAGAATGTCAGGGGCCCTGTCCAAACGGGTGAATTTTAGCACCTCCGGCAAAACCCTGCCCCACATCATTCCCGGAAACCCAATCCACCGAACCTTTGCGTCCTGAGTGGGAATCCCCAGCTGTCTACCCGTAGGCCTCACCTCGGCCCGCCTGGCCCCCCAAGACACATAAGAATGCCCAAAGATCCAGACCAGACAGGGCTCACCATCTGAAAAACAAGAACACAAACAACCCCCATAAAATTTGCTCACCTACACCCCAATGCCCAACCTCCACCAATGTCCCTATGTCCACCCCCTTACTCATGCAACAACTGCGGGCGAACATAAATCCTAAACCTGTCCGAATCCCACCGCCCAATCCGTTTTACCGCGGCCGCATCCAATCCCGCCCTCGCTGCTTCCGTGGCGGCCCCTATGCGAAATGAATGCGTAGCATACTCCCTGGGATTATACCCCGCCGCCACCACGCACTTCCTGAATACCGCCAAAAACTGAAAGCGGGATAGCGCAGACCCATCCTGATGTACCAAAAAGGAACCCCCTAGTCCAGGACGCACGGAACAAAAGTGTTCCACCGCCCGTACAGGACAAATTGTCGCGTCCGGAACGCGAAACAGCGATAGGCGCATACCCTTACCTTCCTGATCCGTTTTCGACCTGCGTACCCAAACCCCCACCTCGTCTCCCCACAACTCCACATCTCCTTCCAAGAGGCCCCCATGGGCCGTCCTGGACGCACTGACCAACTCCCCGATACGCAAAGCCCCGAAAAAGGCAAGCGCAAACGCTGCCTGGAAAAGTGCAATCTCGTAAGCCGAGTTGCACACCGACTGTAAGTGGCGAAACAAACTTTGCAACATCAAAAATGAAACTGGGCGACGGCCGTCCGGCGTCCGACGCCCTTTTCTGTACCCCTTAACTGACTGCTTCACCCAAAAGTCTTTGGTGAAATCCCTGCCGCCATGCCATTTGAAAAGAAAAGCTAAACCGGCCAAGAGCCGATCAATTGCTGACGCCGATACCCCCTCCTCCATCTTCAGATTAAGAAAGTGTAGCAACGCCAAGCCAGCTTCCTGACCCGCCGGTGGAATTCCCAAACCATCCGTGAAAGCCTGCCATTCCCGCCATACCTTGGAGTAGGCATTCCATGTAGCCCCACTCACCGACCGCCGAATCCACTTTGCCGCTTGCTCAAAGCAATGTCCCACATCCATACGGGGCAGGGGACTCCGTGCTGCTCCGCCGCTGGTGCCAACTCCCGGAATTTGTCCCACTGGAATCGAGACAAAGCGTCAGCTAAAGTATTCTCCACCCCAGGCAGGTGCACCGCATAAACAAACACGTTCAAGGACATGCAACGTAAAACCAAATGCCGAAGCAACCGCACCACCGGCTGCGAAGCAGCCGACACTCGGTTCACCACTTGAACGACGCCTAAATTGTCGCAGTTAAAGCGAACTTTCAAGTTCCGAAACGACTCGCCCCACAACTCCAACGCCACCACAATCGGGAATAGCTCGAGGAGTGCAAGGTTCTTCAAGAAACCCGCCTCCTCCCATGACTTCGGCCATTCGCCCACACTCCACTTACCCTGACAAAAGGCCCCGTAGCCAGTGGAGCCGGCGGCGTCCGTAAACAATTCCAGGTCAAAATTGCTAACGGGCCCAGACATCCACAATGCCCGTCCATTAAAGGACCCTAAGAATTCGTGCCACATCTCCAAATCCTCCCTGTGTTCCCCCGTCAAAGTCACCAAATGAGTCGGTGCCCTCACCCCAGCAGTCGCTGCGGACAGCCTGCGGCAAAAGACCCTGCCCATGGGAATTATCCTGCATGCGAAGTTCAACTTCCCCAGCAGGGACTGCAATTTTCGCAGCTGAATCTTCCGCATACCAATAGTTCCCCGCAATTCTTCCCTAAGCGCCTCCAACTTATCGACGGGTAACCTGCACTCCATCCTCACTGAGTCCAGCACAATGCCCAAAAAGACGATGGACGACGTGGGGCCTTCCGTTTTTTCGGGTGCCAACGGGACCCCGAAACGCTCCGCCACGTACTGCAACGTCCCCAATAGGACCGAACACACGTTCGACTTCGGGGGGCCCACACACAGGAAGTCATCTAGGTAGTGGACCACCGAGCTGAGCCCTGACGAATCCCGCACCACCCATTCCAAAAAGGAACTGAAGGTTTCGAACAAGGCACAAGAGATGGAACAACCCATGGGCAAACAGCGATCCACATAGTATGCTCCATCCCAAGCGCAACCCAAAAAACGAAAGCTCTCCGGGTGAACCGGAAGCAACCGAAACGCCGATTCCACGTCAGCCTTTGCCATGAGAGCACCCTGTCCACATTTTCGCACCCACGACACAGCCGCGTCAAAAGAAGTGTATGACACGGAACATGCCTCCGGCGCAATCGCTTCATTCACCGAACCACCCTTCGGGAAGGAAAGGTGATGGATCAAGCGGAACTTAAGCGGCTCCTTCTTCGGGACTACCCCCAAAGGAGAAACCACCAAGTCCTTAAGCGGAATCACCGGGAAAGGCCCGGCCATCCGCCCCAATTGCACCTCCTTAGCCAGCTTTTCAGCCACCACCGAGGGGTGCAAGAAGGCGGACCTCAAATTCTTTGCCTCAGGGGGGACCACCGAAAGGGAACACGGAATTCTGAAGCCGTCAGTAAAACCGTCCTCCAACAACCTGGCGGCTCGTCTGTCAGGGTACCTATTGAGAAAGGGGCGCATCCTTTCCACCCGGACCGGAGTCAACCCCCTTTCCCGCAGAATCACCGGGACGCCCCTTTCCGCGCTTAAAGCACTTGGACAGGGAATGGGAGCCCCCGCACCCTGAACAAGTGTGCTTGAAACGGCAGTTCGCGCCGTACTTGCACGTACTGTCATTAAATTGCCAGCAATAGCCCCATCGTTTTTCGGTCGGCTGTCCTGAGGCCGAGGCACCTCCGACCCCCCCCTGAAAAAACTGACCCGGCACCCTCGCCGCCGTCATAATCTTCATCCACAGCGCTATGTCTTTGTGGTCCCAGCGCAGCGACGATCTCACGGCCATCCTCTGCCTGAACTGCTCATCGTACCGGAGCCACGCCGTGCCCCCATACGTCCGCTGAGCCTCGCAAATCGACTCCTGGTAGATAAACAAACCCGAACAGTGCTCCGGGTGTTTTTCCCCAATCACGCACGCCATAATCGAAAAGGCCTGCAGCCAATTGTTAAACGTGCGAGGAATCAAGCGATAACGCCGCTTTTCCTCATCCTCCTTCTTACTCTCCTCCGGCTTCAATCTATCCAGATTGAATTTCTCCAGGGGCAGCAACGTGAAGATCTCCATGTACTCCCCCTTCCAGATCTTCTCCTTCACCTCTGCCTTGAGATGCATTCCCAGAGGGGCTTCAAAGCAAAAATACATTTCGCTTTTTGCCGCATCCGCCAACCTAACCGCATCCTTCTTCTTGTCCCCTGCCTCAGCTACCCCTTCGCCCGTAGCACCACCCGCCAGCGTATCTCCCGCCGGGGGCACCGTGCTTGGGGACGCTGCCACTGGTGCAGGAGCCACCGGAGCAGCAGCCGCCGCGGGCACCACCGGTGCAGCCACCGCAGGCACCATAGGTGCCGCCGCCGGCTCCACCCTCGACCCCCAAGCCCCCGCCGGTGATCGAACCCCCCCGCTGTCGGGCCCAAAACGCTGCACCAAATTTAGCAGGCCATACCACAAGTCCTGACTCTGATCCCCCGCCCCTTGCCCCGCCAAGGCCCCCTCGCCTGCCATATGTGTCTGCACTGAGTTAGCACCCACCCCCTGCCGGCCTTGACCTAACAAATCGTGTAAGAGTGCACAAATAGTAGTAGATGTAGTCGACTTACTGGGCTGCCGAGGACTGGGTCCCCGAGCCGCTGCAACGCCATCCACCGCTGACAGATGTCCCGAGTCCTCTCCGCTTTCCGACCCGGACAGCTCCCCCTCCGACCTGACCGCGCTCCGTGCAGGCGAGGCGTCCTCTGATCTCGTTCCCGTCGCCCGTGACCTGGATGCGGAGGGCCCCGGCTGCTGCTCGCTCCTTCCTCCACGACCCAAACCGGACCCGCTAGCAACTGCCACCGACGGACTCCTGGCCCTTGCCCGGGGGCCAGACTCGCTCACTCCACCGCCGACATCCCCCACCGACCTTCCTGCTGCGCCGCTTCCGGATGAGTTGGGACCCCTGGCCGCCATCACTGATTGGCCTCCGGCCCGTTGACAAGGTCTTCCCCGCCGGGCCGCGGAACTGCCCTGGACCCCTCTGGCAGCCCCGACCGCGTCGTCCTGGCATCTCCTCCGCGCAGGTGGGGAGGATCCCGCAGACCTGCTCGCTGTCCCCGCCGTCGCACTCCGTCCACGCCGCGGATTCCTCCCGGCCCCCCCCCCCCACAGACTCAGGTGGAGAGCGCTGTGAAGAAGAGGCCTGAGGGCCCCCATCGGGTCTCCGATCGTGCCTCCCAGCCCCCGGGGAGTTGTCTGGGCTGTACCGCTCCGGAGGCCTAGACCTCCGAGCGCGTGCTGCTGCTGCCGCCCCCCCCCCCGCCGGGCGCCGCCGCCGCCGAGCCATCCAGAGCTGCTGCCATCTGTGCTCTCACCCACTCTGTACCCTGGGCGGACACCGCCGCCCGCAATTGCGCCAAAAAGTCTGCCCCGGCCGCCATGATGCAGAGCCGAGCAGACACGCACGTTGTTCCGATGAGCTAAGATGGAGGAGTGACGCTACGTCACTTCCTCCCTGCAGTACAGAGCCAGCCAGCCCCTCCTTCCTCCCCCAGCCTGCTCCATTCTCTTAAAGCAGCGCTGCACTGATTCCCCCACGGACCCTCCTATCTTAAAACGGCCACAGCCACTGTCTGTCCTGCGGTCCCCCCCTGTCATGCCGTCCCTCCTCCTACCGCTGCACTCCCGGCTCTGGGACTCTCTAGAGAATAATTCCTAAGATCTTATTGGGCTAAACCTAGATAACATAAAGTACAATCAATAAAATATTTAAAAACATGTTATTTCATCTTGCCATTCCCTATATGTTGACATGATGTAGCCAGTTTCTAGCATTACAACATAATTAGGCATTATAAGCATAGTTTACAAAAAAAAATGTCATGATAACTAATTGTGCACAGTAAAGAGAGAGAACCTTTAAAGGGGAATCCTGCATTTTTGTAACACACAAATAAAGCAATCCTTTTTTTTAAAAGCAGTGTACAAAACAAAGCTTCTTCTGTGAAAACCTAGTTATACTGTAGTGGCAACTCTCGAATTTTGGTGGAAAGGAAAGTTCATACACTGTTGATGTCTTCTGAGGCAAAACTTTTATAAACTGACAAGCTTCAGTTCATGATCCTTGCCCAGGATTTAATTCCTCTGACACATGATATCCTGTGCTGCAGGACTATGTGGTGAAGCCTATTGGCTGGTTAACTGCTTGCCGACCAGCGCACGACTATATACGTCGGCAGCATGGCACGGACAGGCAGAAGGAAGTATATATACGTCCCCTTTAAGAGCGCGGCATTGTGGACGCGCACGCCGCCGCAAGCTCCATGAGCCCGACCGTGGGTCCCGCGGACTGGATCGCCACCGGAATGCCCACGATCGTCTCACAATAAGGAAGAACGGGGAAATGCTGATGTAAAAAAGCATGTAAACAAGCATCTCCCCGCTCTGCCTAGTGACAATGACAGTGATTACCGCTTCCTGTAATCGGAAGCGGTGATCACTGTCTTGTCACGTGTAGCCCATCCCCCCTACAGTAAGAATCACTCACTAGGGCACACTTAGCCCCTACAGCACCACCTAGTGGTTAACCCATTCACTGCTAGTGTCACTTTCACAGTAATCAGTGCATTTTTATAGCAAAATGTGTCAAAAGTGTCCGATGTGTCCACTACCATGTCACAGTCATGGTAAAAATCGCTGATCACTGCTATTACTAGTCAAAAAAAATAATAATAATAAAAATGCCATAAAACTATCCCCTATTTTGTAGACGCTATAACTTTTGCGCAAACCGATCAATAAACGTTTATTGCGATTTTTTTGCCAAAAATATGTAGAAGAATACGTATTGGCCTAAACTGAGGAAAAAAAATAAAAATATTATATATTTTTGGGGGATATTTATTATAGCAACAAGTTAAAAATATTGTTTTTTTCCAAAAGAAAGCTCTATTTGTGGGAAAAAAAATCTATTTTGTTTGGGAGTCACATCGCACGACCGCGCAATTGTCAGTTAAGGCGACGCAGTGCAGAATCGAAAAAAGTGGCCCAGTCATTTGGCTGCATAATGGTCCGGGGCTTAAGTGGTTAAAACGTTGCCGGTGATAAAAACTTTTCCAAGCACATTTAAAAGGATAATATAAAACACTCAGCTGCAAAAAAATGACATTGCCTGCTGGTGTGTGGTGACGTCACGGACAACCCTCCTTCCGACGCGTTTCCCTGTAAAAAGCATTGCTTGGGAATCTCTCTCTCTCTCTCTCTCTCTATATATATATATATATATATATATATATATATATATATATATATATATATATATATATATATATATATATATATACACACATACATACATATGTCTTTGGACTTTTTTTTTTTTTTTTTTTTTCATACATATACACTGTATATTTTTATATGCACTTGTGTGTTGAATTGCTGATCATCCAATTGGCTTGTAGACTGTTGTGTTTCAGATGTTTTTTTTTTACTGTCATCATTTCACATGATTCACCATTATACATTGTTTTGGATTTTTCACATAACTACTTCATTATTTATATATAGACTCTTTTGAGTATTTATACATAAAACAAATTTTCATCACATTTTTTATAGATTTATATCAATAATTTAAAACACACACATATATGTTCACAATTTGTATTTGCGCAACTTTTGGTAGGTCCTGTCTAAATTGGCCCTACTATGTGTATGTATGAATGTGAATTAGGGACCTTGGATTGTAAGCTCCTTGAGGGCAGGGACTGATGTGAATGTACAATATATATATATGTGTAAAGCACTGCATAAATTGACAGCTCTATAGAAGTATGAATATCAAAATTCAAATAATAATTTCAGCAACCCTTTCAGTGTTAAATGGTTTGTCTCAACCTTCCAATAACCACTTTTGCTGTTAAGCTTGGCCTGTTACAGGAAGTAAAATAAAAACTAATTTGCAGGACAGATAGTAGAATTATGTTCATACAGAAGAAGAGGGGGCTAAACAAATGACTGCTGTGCTAATAATGCTATAGGCAGACTGAATCATATGTGTCATTATTTTTTGGTCCACAGTTCCACTTCATTTTGTAGGTCTAGTCATCATATTGGGGATTAACCTGAAATGGCAGGTACCTTTGATTTTAGTTAATTAGGAATTAAGTTAAAAAGCTAAATCTAATTTAATATTAGGTTTCATCTAAGCTTAAAATCAAGTGATAAAAAATGAAGGTAGACATCATTTTAAAATGAGACGATCACTTTTAAAAGTGATACTAAAGGTTAATTTTTTTTAAATAACAAACGTCATACTTACCTCCACTGTGCAGTTAGTTTTGCACAGAGTGACCCCAATCGTCCTTTACTGGGGTCCCCCAGCGGCTATCATGGCTCCTCCGTGCTTTAGATTACCCCCTAGGAGAAGCACTCTCCCGGGGGGTTACCTTGCGGGCGTGCTCCCGTGTCCAGAATTTGGCATCCATAGCCACCAAATGCAGGACTCGGCCCCACCCCCGACATCCGCGTCATTGGATTTGATTGAGAGCAGCAGGAGCCAATGGCTGCACTGCTATCAATCTATCCAATCAAGAGCCGAGAACTCTGGGCAGAGAGATTGCACGTCCTCACTGTGAGACATTCCAGGGCTCAGGTGAGTAAAATGGGGGGGGCTGGGAGGCCGGTGACTGGCAAAAGTTTTTTTCACCTTAACCACTTGCTTACTGGGCACATATACCCCCTTCCTGCCCAGGCGAAATTTCATCTTTTAGCACTGTCACACTTTGAATGACAATTGCGCAGCTGTACGACGTGGCTCCCAAACAAAATTGGCGTCCTTTTTTTCCCACAAATAGAGCTTTCTTATGGTGGTATTTGATCACCTCTGTGGTTTTTATTTTCTTAAACAAAAATAGAGCAACAATTTTGAAAAAAATGAAATATATTTAACTTTTTGCTATAATAAATATGCCCAAAAAAGATATAAAAAACGTTTTTTTCCCCTCTGTTTAGGCCGATACGTATTCTTCTATCTATTTTTGGTAAAAAAATCACAATAAGCGTTTATCGATTGGTTTGCGCAAAATGTATTGCGTTTACAAAATAGGGGATCGTTTTATGGCGACCCCGCGGCTGGACTCTTAAAGGCAACGTAAAGGTATGTGCCTGTGCCCAGCCGTGCCCTTCTGCCGACGTATATCGGCGTGAAGGGGTCCTTAAGTGGTTAAGGAGAAAAAAAAACAGGAGGGTTTACAACCCCTTTAATGTTTAAAAAAAAGTATAGCAATCAATGTATTCTATTATCTCTAATATGCATAGGAACCATAGGTCGTGCTTTTACAAGCATGTTATCTGTACATGGCCAATTTCTTCTTTGTTTTATACAGTTTTACATTTAATCTATTTTTATTGGTTATTTTTTACATGTATTTTACTACTGCCATAAGAATGAAAATGCACATCCCTATCTCAGGGTCACTGAAAGTCAGTTTTGAAGAGACAGAAAAAAATTAGAATAAGTTAAAATTTGAAAAGAAATGTGTAGCAATCATCTAAAAAGGCTAAGTAAGGAACCAATTGAAATAAACATAATGATATTAATAAAATATAATGTCACCATTTTAGCAAAAGATAGAAAGAGAAATGAATAGCAAATACACAATTATATACAAGGCATAACACAAAAAGGACAGTAACGGCGTAGATGAATAAGATTTACACTTTGCCATAAATGCATTTGCATTTTGAAGACTCATCTAACGCTTAAAATAGATCTGTAATTAGAAATATAATTAGATTTCCCCAAATGACTAATAAAGCTATCAATACAATGCTATTTCCTCTGGCATTTTAAGTGTTAAAATTAAATGAACATTATTAAAAACACACAGTCTTTTGCAGTTATGTCCAAGACTTACTAATTTAACCACTTAGTATCCATTACAATAATTTTTCTACAGCTACAGTATGCACAAGTGTGTTTACTTGCTAGGACCATGCCATTAGAAACAGTAATGCCGCGTACACACCATCACTTTATGTGATGAAAAAAAACGACGTTTTGAAAAAGATCAATTAAAATGACCGTGTGTGGGGGAAAACGTTGTTTTATGTCTTGTGAAAAACGACAAAAAAAATTGAAGCATGCTTCAATTTTTTGTGTCGTTTTTCAAAACGTCGTTTTTTGTGTCAATTAAAATGATATTGTGTGGGCAAAACAACGTTTAAAACGACGTTTTTAAACCCGCGCATGCTCAGAAGCAAGTTATGAAGCTAGCTTCAATGGAAAAGAGTGCTGAACGTAACCGCGCTTTGCTAGAGCATTTTGAAAAAACAATGGTGTGTAGGCAACGTCGTTTTTGAAAATGACGTTTCAAAAACGTTGTTTTATTTCATGATTTAAAACATCGTTTTTTTTTTCATCACATAAAGTGATGGTGTGTACGCGGCATTAGGCTACTTTCACACTGAAGCGCTGAATGCGCTGGCGGTAAAACAACGCGATTTTAGCTTGCTAGCGTTGCTGTTTTAACCTCTGCTAACGGTCGTAAAAGGGTTAAAACCTCCCGCAAAAATGCCTCATGCGGAATTTTGCAGGCGGGTTGGAGGCGCTACCACATTGTTTTCAATGGGCAGGGGCGCTATAGGAGCGGTATTTTTACCGCTCCTACCGCGCCTCAAAGATGCGGCTGGCAGGACTTTTTTTTAACGTCCCGCCAGCGCAATGCTTCAGTGTGAAAGCCCTCAGGCTTTTACACTGGATAGAAAGCGGCTCTTTCTGGGCGCATTGCAGGCGCTATTTTTAGCGCAATAGCACCTGCAAAGCGCCTCAGTGTGAAAGCAGCCTTAGGGCTCAAATTAATGGGTATTAATGTACCTTTGTTTTTTGTTTCATGTGCCATTGGAACATGTTTCTGAATGGTCTGGCTAACAACCCCCTCTTCAGTGCATTCCTCTTGCCAACACTTGTCTCAGGCAAAAGCTTGGGACCATAGACAAGCTGTCAATTCAACTGTCTCATTGCTAACTGCATTGTCAAATGGCATCCTGTGTGACCATGTAGTTAATCTTCCATAGCATGTAGGAAGATGTGACAAAGTATTACCAGGAAATAGAGATGGGCTGAACACCCCCATCTCACTCAAAAGGCGAACCCTATCAAAATCAATGGGACCCTGACATTGAAAAATTAAAAGTTCTAATTTTGAAGGATTATATGCAAGTAATTGGCCATAAAAAAGGGTATGTGGGCCTGGGTACTGCCCTGGGGGACATGTATCAATGCAAAACATTTTATTTAAAAATAGCAGTGATTTTAATGATGCTTAAAGTGCATCAATAAATATAGTGCCCAGGGGGTCCCCTTAGTCTGTCTGTAAAGTGGCGCATCTGTAGCATGTATAGAACATGCTGCAGCAAAAAATTAAATTTCTAAAGAAACAAAAAGCATGAAATGACAGTTAAATTGCCAGCAATTGAAAACTGTAAAAAATATGGTGTGGGGTCCAACCCCCTCAATCCATACCAAGCCCTTCAGGTCTGGTATGGATTGTAAGGGAAACCACACGCCAAAATTGAAAATAAAATTGCATTGACCCTCCCTATAGCATATCTTTATCAGAGCAGGCAGCATGGCAGGCCAGTAAAGGGGGGGGACAAGTGAGCACCCCCCAAACCATACCAGGCCACATGCCTTTTGACAGTTCTTATATAGGTAAGGGGCGGAGTCACCTGGTGGCACTGCACCCCTTGTGGCTTCACAGACCGGTGCATGTTGGCTCAGTGAGTGGGTATAGGGAACAAAATACCCCTACCCATTCACCAAAAAAGTGTCAAAAAGTAATAAGAACACAGACAGTGTTTGACAATTCATTTATTTAAAAATAAAAAAACATTGTGTGCCGATGTAGATCCATCGTCGTCAAAAACATGGCGGCTGCTGCCACCGCAGACCAGAATAAAAAAAAATTGCTCCACTGTCAACTAAGGTGAACCACTGAATGCCTGACTTGCCGTTTGACAGTTCTTATACAGGTAAGGGTGGGGCTACCTGGCGAAGTTGCCTGTTGGCATTAGCCCCTTGTGACCTCACCTAGCCAGTATGCACCGGTTTGTGAAACCACAAGGGGTTCAGTGCCACCAGGTGACATCGCCAGGTCGCTCCACCTATATAAGAACTGTCAAAAGTCAAGCCAGATGTTCAGAGGTTTGCCTTAGGCCCCTTTCACACGGAGCAGGTTCGTATGCTCCGTATGCTCAGTGGGGATCGCTCTGTTGATCCCCGCTGAGCCGGCGGATGACAGGGCAGTCCCTGCACACTGTGCAGGGACCGTCCTGTCTTTTCTCTGCTCTCCCCTGTGGAAAAGGACAAGCTTCCAGTTAGGGGTGGGGATTTGTTTAGGCTATTGTGTGGGAGGGAGGTGTACTGATTTTCCCATTTACGTTAATTGCATGCCACTCAGGTTGAATTTTGAGTGGGATGTGTCACATTACTATGAGTGATGCTGTACCTCCCCCTTGACTTTTTTCCATATGGATATGTGCCTCCCTTTTAGTTTCTTCTTGCCCTTCCCTCCTCTCTCCCCCTAACTCTTTTGTTGTGTATATTTATGTTTATTTATAATAATACTATTTATACACATTATTTCGAGAAATGGGGGAATTGGTCTAATATGTAGGTATGTACTTAGATTTTACACATATCGATTAGTTGGTCAATTGTATATGGCCCTGCATGGATCTTCTAGATCTATGCATTTAACCAGAGGATCATGGAGACAGTTTGTTTAAATAACAACACTGCAAGCCATTTAGGTTATTGTATTATTTTATATAGTTGAACATTAGATAGATTGAGGGAATCTATCGGTTTAGTGTGTGTTTATGATAGGATCGGCTGCATAGCTTTATTGCATGAACTTATGTGGAAACATTATATATTTATTATATTAGTGTATGCATCCATTTAATAGTAATGTATTTTGTATATTAAAGCATACATGTAATGAATGATGATTTTTTTACATTGTTTTTTTAATATTCATGGACATCACTGGAGGGTTCGGCATGTCTGTGTCTCTCTGGGGTATCCATTGATGAGCTATGCATTAATTCTGGACCCTTTATAGAGATTTGTTTTGGTAGGTTTTTTAACATCTATTCGAGGTGAATTGTATGTATTTGTAGTTCTATATAAACATATAAATGTTTTTTTTTATTTGTAGTTATATATATATTTTCTTATGGTAGGATTTATGGTCTCACGATGGACCACAGCTGGATGGGTTGAGATCACTCATTGATTGATTTCACCTGTCAATTTTTGGTCATAAGTGGGTACTCGCACCATGGGCAATCAGTAAGGAGTAGGGATGAGTTGCCTGTTCGCATGTTTGGTGAACAGCAAACAATTTGGGGTGTTCGCGGCAAATTAGTAAAACCACGGAACACCCTGTTAAAGTCTATGGGAGAAATCTAAAGTGCTAATTTTAAAGGCTAATATGCAAGTTATTGTCCTAAAAAGTGTTTGGGGACCTGGGTCCTGCCCCAGGGGACATGTATCAATGCAAAAAAAAGTGACGTAGTCAGAGGGTGCGTCAGAGGGGGACAGGGTCACGTGACCAGTGGCCCCGCCTCACCTATATAAGTGCTGTCACTGGCTCAACCCGTGTGATTCGCCGGGCTGCTTCCGGTGGAGACAGGCGACCAGCGATGCGAGCGCTCTGGATACCAAACCTGGATGAAGAGATCTTCTCATCGCTGGACCCCGGCGGAGAGGAGATCACCCGTCGCAGGATACCACCAACGTTGGAGCGGGGACCGAGAGTGGATTACCACTGCTGGATTTTTTTTTTTTATATAAAGGACTTTTTCCATGGTGTCTGTGTTTTATTTTTACAATTCTTTACACGTTCTTAGTGAAATGGTAGAGGTACAATGTACCCCATTACCAATTCACATAAGGGGGGCCGGGATCTGGGGGTCCCCTTTGTTAAAGGGGTCTTCCAGATTCCGATAAGCCCCCCGCCCGCAGACCCCCACAACCACCGGGCAAGGGTTGTGTGGATGAGGCCCTTGTCCCCATCAACATTGGGACATGGTGCTTTGAGGGGTCACAGACCCCCAAAGCATCCTCCCAATTTTGAGGGCATATGGCCTGGTACGGTTCAGGAGGGGGGCGGGCGTGCTCGGATAAAGGGTCTGGTGTTGATTTTTGGGGGAACTCCACGCCATTTTTTTTATTTGGGGTGGAGTTCCTGAAGGGTCTGGAATGGATATTTGGGGGGAACCCCATGTAATTTTTTTTTAAATTGACGGCGGGGTTACCCTTAATATCCATACCAGACCTGAAGGGCCTGGTAATTGAATTTGGGGGGACCCCCACGCTTTTTTTTTTTTTATGAATGACTTTTCTCTGAATTGCCGGAAACCGACAATTCATTATAGCCGTGAGTGATTTAAAATTACTTTTTTTCCTTCAGAAATTACACTTTGTGCAGAGACAGTTCTAAGCACGGG
Source organism: Rana temporaria (assembly GCF_905171775.1). NCBI lineage: Eukaryota > Metazoa > Chordata > Amphibia > Anura > Ranidae > Rana > Rana temporaria. Next base: position 230,500,545 of record NC_053493.1, read on the forward strand.
AAACATGCTCTGCTTCACAGGCATACTATACACCCCCACTTGGGTATGACATGTAAAGGAATATTTTACATTTATTGATTCACATTAAGCATTATTAAATTCACTGCTCCCGAAAAAACTGCAGTTTTTAAAACTTTTTTTTGCATTGACACATGTCCTCTGGGGCAGGACCCAGGTCCCAAAACACTTTTTAGGACAATAATTTGCATATTAGCCTTTAAAATTAGCACTTTAGATTTCAAACGTCCGAGTCCCATAGACTTTACCAGGGTTCTAAAGTTCACACAAACTTTTGGTCTATTCGCAGGTTCTGGTGCAAACCGAACAGGGGGGTGTTTGGCTTATCACTAGTAAGGAGTAAGCACAGGAGTGTGAAACATGTCTACTGATTGGCTTTAGGCTATGTGTATCTATGTGTATGTCTCTGCTTTTATTCCTGGAAGTGCCACAACCTTTTTATCCTTTGATGTACTCAGTTGGCTGCCAAGAAAGCAAGCACCCAGGTTCTCCCCAGCAGCTCAGGATCTTGCAGGCTGCTTTTTGAGCGGTGTGTACCCAACACACTTTTCTATAAAACTCCAGTGGCTCAGAGCCCTCGATCAGATACTGCTATACTGTAAACAGATCTGTAAAATACAAGAGTTAAAGGACAATTTTACTGCATTTTACTGTGCATTGAACTGTATTGTTTAATGCTTTTGTAGTGTTTTTTCTTTTTTATTATATTTTCTTACATTACTTCTAAATGCATTGACAAATCTTTTAATGTGTTTTAATGTACTGTATAGTAAAGGTAATCCAGCAGATCTACATTTTCCCCTGTGCACACCAACACTATGCTTTGTTGGCACACAGACAGCAATAGTATTTGCAGTGTCCTTGTGTTGAGCCTACGTATATCAGTTTAGATAAATGCAGCTCAATGCACTAGCATGAATGGTGTTTGTGCAAGTAAAACCCTGTAGCAAGGAAATAAAGCTAGACAATATCCCAAAGGTAACTTAGCTATGAGCCAGAAATATAACAGTGGAGTTGATTTACTAAAACTGGAGAGTGCAAAATGTGATGTAGCTGTGCATGGTAGCCAATTTGATTTCTAACTTCAGCTTGCTCAATTAGCTTTGACTAAAAATAACTTAGAAGCTGATTGGTTTCTATGCAAATCGGCACTAGATTTTGCGCTCTTCAACTTCAGTAAATCAACCCCAGTGAGACAAGGCGAACTCCAGACACAACATAAAGAATAGCTATACAAATAAAAACCATGATGGAAAGTAAATGAAAGCAATATGTTCATTGAGTGGTAGCTTCAGTACTCTGCATCTGCTCAGCCTACTTTGAGTCCTAAGGTTTCAGATAGTATCAAATGACTTGCCGCAAAGTGTCACAAAGATACCTTTCCTCATGAAAACAATGCTGTGTAGCCATCTGCTTCATCTTGTTAGGCACATTTAAAAAATTAAGGATATCTATTAGGAAGCCAATCTGTCAGGAAAGAGTGTTTTTTACATGAAAATGTCAATCTAGTGAGGTGAGGACCAGGGGACAGATGTGCTTAGCCAGGATGGATAGTAGTAGGTAGCTGTCAAATTACTAAACAGCATCAGAAGCAGGGGATGAGCAGGTTGCATCTAAATCACAAACATAGTTTGCAATGATTTAGCAAAATGATGTAAGCTTTAAAGCAAATGGAAGATTTGTACGAACATTTCTAAAAAGGTGGCACATCATTTTACTAATTTAAATATATTTGAAAAAACATTCTTGACTATGGTAAACATATCCTTTTATGTCATAAAGCAGTTTTTCTTCATTCTATTACACAGTTTGAGTGTTTATTTATTTTAATTGTTTTAAAACATATTATTATTTAATGCAAAAATAGAGAAAGAAGGCAATAGGATATATAGCAAAATCAGAATAATTGTTTTGTGTGTATGTTTGTTTATTTTTCTCTTAGTAAATGGATTCCTTGTGCAGAACATCCAAAGTGTTCTACTCTAGTTATTCTATTTATAGGGCCATTTTAGAACCTCTTAACTACTTACCTAATTCTGATGAAATTGGCTTAAAGTTTTATGTTTAATAATATTAGCTACAAAGGCACAGTATTTTAATAACTATGTACGGTTATATAAAAATATATATATATAAATACAAACCATCAAAATGCCCTGATTATATAAATAATAACACAAACCAACCCTTTTTAAATAAAAACAAAGGTTTGGACTTAGTATGAGAGCGCAAGGCATGTACAGCCAAACGCCTCCATGCCCGATACTTGAGCAAAAAGGAACATAATGTTTATAGTATGAACTTATTATGCTATTATATTATCATGTTATTATTATTATTATTATTATTATTATTATTATTATTATTATTATTATTGTCATATTTTATATACCAATAAATTACTGACTGCCAATTGTTGTTATGCAATGCTTTCATGTAATGCTCATAGTTTCATTATATTAGGTATCTACCATATTTCATTTATATCGTGTTATCTCCTTGGATGCATGCCTCATACAAAGTCCCACTCTTCTTCCTTTTTGCTCAACTCTTTTTAAAGTTTAAAAAGCTTCTAAAAAGGTGGCTACTTTCAAGGTTTCTTGCCATGTTTTATGTTTTATCAAGCGTACATAAAAAATTCATAAATGGATACAAAAGCTGCTAACAAGATGGCTCCTTTGCACTTTTACAGTTTGCTGTACAACATCAATTTCATCTTAAAAGAACATGGTATCTTTTGTATGAATAAACTGTGATATTGTTTTATTAATCCTTTAATCACTGCAAAGATGATTGTTTGAAATTGTTGTAATGTTGTGATTGTGCTAGGGAGTTTTGTAACACCTATTGTCACACTGCCTAGACCAGGCATGTAAAACCAGTTATATGGGCAACATGTTGTCCTCTTACTTTTTCCCTGTGGCCCTCCATGATTTACAGCTGAATGCCGAGTACAACAATTTAATTAAAAACAAAATATTCCCCGATAGCCACAAGGGATATAAATCCACTTTGTGTGCACAAAAAACATTTGCAAACATAGGTGTTGAATTACTAAAAACAATAAGGCTTTTCACTTAGCAATGGAATTTTCACTTTACAAGGGAATGTTCTTATAGCTTAGTGAATGAGATGAAGTTCAGTTGACTGTCATCATCCAATCATGCTTAAGCAAAAATACTGTTTTCTTTCCTTTTACATGATTGGCTATTCTCTGCAAAATGAATATTCACCAAATTCTCTTACAAAGTAAACAGCCTAGTTGCTTTTGGTAAATTGACCTCACAGTTATTATCACTACTGCCTTAAAAAATTAGCAGTGATATCACTGAGCTGAAGCAAGCAGAGCTGTGAAAGGCCCCCCCTCTACATGCTGCTTTCAGAAAACTACAGGAGGACAGATACAAAACAAGTTATCCTGCAAAAATAGAGATCAGCAACAGTGACTGGTCAATATTACAGGAAGTATCTGTACAAAGGAAAAACGTAAGTCAGGATTACCACAGAAATCTCAAGAATTACACAACGCACACCAAGATTCAAGTACTAATACATATGCCTTAAATATTTAGATCAGGAGTGCCCAACCTTTTGAAGAGCGAGGGTCACTTAAGCGACTTGGTAACCAGTTGTGGGCCACAATGAGTGGAGCGGGAGGATGGCATGTCCGTGTTTGCTCTGCATATACAGAGCGGACACTGACACAGCCCACTATACTTTTTAGTGGATCATATTGGAGGTAGGATGCAAGTTGGTTTATATCTGCCACTACTTAGAGGTGAATGGAGGGTCCAATTGGTCGGACTGTCGGACTGACGGACTGACCGTGTCAATCTGCATATCACACACAACAAGTGATTACAACCGACAACATTTCCACTGTGCCCCAATGCGTGATGAAGTCACACCATGACTCTGTGTGTGATATGCGGATTGTTATCTTATACTGAATTGAGTGCAATATTTTTTATCAAAAATGTTATATGGAGATTACTACACTATGTTACTTTCCCCTGAAACATCTGTGAGACTCTAGATGAGACCATCTAGCTGATTGAGAGTATGTGAATAGGAGGGGAGTGGCAAAACATCCCCATTGGATCCCTGTCCAGGATTGGTTTTTATATTTCTGATCTGATCTTCCTTGTGTGGGGGTTTCTACAACTGATGGTAAGAGACAGTGTGATTGGATGATGGTGATGGTACTACTTTTCCTCTGAAGCACTTAGTCTAATGCCTTTGCTAACTACACTTCTTGAGCACTCTGGAAACAGCTTTGTCACTATATTGAAAGGACTTGTTGCCTTTCTGTAGTGGGGAATTGGATGTCACAATCTGATCATTGCTTTAGCGCTGCAACTTTTATTATATTTGTTTAGATGCATCCCTTAGTAGACATAATGCAGCCCCCCCTGAACTTTCAGTCCTCTCAATTTGGCCCTCTTTTTATTTGAGTCTAACATGTCTGGCCTAGACCAAGCCTAGAGCCTCGAACACACAACCGGTTTTCCTGCTAGGAGAGCTTTTGGCCGGGAAAACCGGCCATGTGTATGCTTCCTCGCAGTTTTCCAGACAGAAAGACTGCCGGGAATCCCAGCGGGAAAATAGAGAACCTGCTCTCTATTTTCCCGCCGGGATTCCCAACGGTTTTAAACCCGGAAGTTTTCGTATGGGGAAATACTGCGAGGGAGCATACACACAGCCAGGATTCCCGGCCAAAGCTCTCTCCAATGGGAAACCCGGCCGTGTGTACACGGGGAAACTTACCAAGCGGGTTCTCGCTTTTCCCGTTGAGATTTCCGGCGAGCTTAAGGGTTGGCTAAAGTGCTGGTCTATATAAAGAGAGCCTTTTTTTTGCTTGCTGGAATACATAATCAGTATATGAATTAGTCATTAGATTATCAATATTTAATGATTGTAGGGGACCTTTGACAAAAAAAAACTACAGAGGGGATTTTAATCTATTACACTATATAAAGCATGTGTTCTACACCGAGACACCTAACCACCCATACATGAGGCCTCGTACACACGACCGAGGAACTAGACGGGCAAAACACATCGTTTTGCTCGTCTAGTTCCTTGTTAGGCTGTCGAGGAACTCGGCGAGCCAATTTTCTCCATTCCCGTCAAGGAAAAAGAGAACATGCTCTCTTTTTGGCTCGATGAGTTCCTTGACAGTTTCCTCTTCTAAAAATGTACACACGGCCGGTTTCCTCGGGGAAAAAAAAAAACAGAAATTTCTTGCTGGTTTTTGCAGAGAAACTCGGTCATGTGTACGAGGCCTGAAACTTTAATGGAACAAATCATTGCATTAAACCCCCAGGCCTCCTGATTTCACCTATAAGAAAACCTATGACTGTTCATTGTACAGGCACAGTCACTGCGCAGAAAATGTGGTGGAAATCTGTAAACAAAGCCATGGAAATTGGCAAGCCAAAGCTGTCTTGGAATGGAATGGAATGGTATGTATGTAGCCAGGGTGGGGTGGTTACCTCATTAATGTGCTGAGGTGGGCTTGGGCAAGGGGTATGAGTGCACATTGCATAAAAGTATACTTCTTTTTATGTTTCAAAATCATTTAAACTTTTTTTTTAAAAGACTAATACTTTTCAGTTATGTACATTTTATTTTACCAGTGTTCTAAGTTTAAAGCCCTGGTAAAAAAAAATAAAAAATTTCAGTGACGCCCTGAACGGCAAGGATTAAATACTTATTAAGTGTAGGGGTAGAACAAGATTCTGAACTACTTACCTGACTCTTGCAGCCTCCAGTGATGTTCTCTTCTCCCCCAAAGATTTGGGTTGTGTCATCACTTACAATGCAGGGCTATGTGGAGTAATGACTAAGAACAAAAGTGACTTAGAGAAGAGGCTGCAGGGGACCTTCCAAGCTGATTGAGTGAGCCTGCCCGAGTGAGGGAAAGATAAGTAATATCGCCTTTGCTGCAACCCCTTAACTTGATGAAGGTTTAACCCTTACATTTTGGGTTGGCCTCAGAGCAAGGGGTTCTCTTTGTACCCAGAGTTGGGTTTTAAGCTGTTTAGTTGTAATGGTTCAGTTGAAACATATTACTTCTTAAAGTAGGAAAAGATTTGTCACTAAAGGTCATGAAACCAACATGTACAACTTTGAGTGGTGGTCTTTTTTTTAGCATACAATATAACATTTTATAATGAAGCCTAATGATTTAAAACACCAATAAAATCAATGACAAAGTGAATCTGCTTCTTTATTTCAGCTAACCCAAAGCAGTTAAGTCTGTCTTCAGTTTCCTTATAGCAGTGCCAGCATGACTGTACTTATTACAAGGTGTTCACTGATTAATAGTAAGTGGAACATTAGCAATTTTTTAAAATTTGCCAGGATATTTTCTATTTTTTTGCAGAAAAGACTTTGAATGTCTCTTCTGCTAAAAATCTATTTCTTTTTTTTTATCCTAGAAGATGGTAAATAAGTGTACACTGCGTAAAGTAAAGTGTATACCTCGGTTCATCCCTAGCATCTGTAAGCAGCAAGAGAATGATTTGATCAGTCATTGCTGAAGGTGAGGTAAGGACAGTTCTGCTCTCGGTAAACCAATAGTAGGTAACCTGTCATATGGTGTGGCCAGATATGTTAACTTCACAAGGAGAAACACTACAGTTCTAGTAAAAGGTGATACAATTTATTTGTAAGCCTACAACATACATAACATAACATAACAGCATAACATAACATATACAGCAATAATTAATAATCAAACCTGTAAAATGGAACTGACTGTAAACTGCAGGGAATCAGAAAAAGAAAGTTGGGCAAAGGAAGGTCAGGCCGATAGATTGTGTAGAATCGATTGACTTGGGTACAACTACACTCTGTGCAATAATGGTTTTGCATAGAGAAGCCCTGATCCTTCAATTCTTGGGCCTCTTGGCCCCCCGCTGAGTGCCCCATAGCAAGCCATTTTCCATGGGGGCACTCATACATGCTCGCTCCCAAGCCCTGCTCTGTGTATCCTTTTCTTAACTCAATAACCATAAAACATTAACTGCATTAATCCAGAGGAAGTCACGTGATGTGACAATACACTAGGAAGCAGTTGTGGGGGTTGCATGATTGACAGCTGAACCGGAAATGATGTGGGAGCCACTGCCCTGCAGTCTCCAGAATTGTTGTTTCATCTTTTATGTTGTGTAAGTGCAATCTTTATTTAAATAGAGTTTTTTTCTAAGATACTACACAATGTGGGGTCCCTGTTTCTCCTGAGCTGTTTACAGAGCACAGAGGAATGCCAACCCAAGTTCTTAAAAGGGCCACACATCTGATTATTTTAAAGTGATCTGTGATGAAGAGGCTTTTCCAACAAGGAAAAAAGGCTGTGGTACCATCGGAGGCAATATTGGATTGATCTCCAGATGGGAAAAAGCACACTTTTAAAATCTTTAGGTCATCCAACCTGTCTATTAAAAATCAGCTCAACCCGGGTATGCCACTTTATGAAGTGATCCATCTGGGGGTGAGAGCAGACATTGTTTCTAACATAATTATTTATTGGAACGCCTATGTTTAGCATTTGTTTGTGAGTGTAACTTATATAGGGGGTTTACCTCTCTTTTTATTTAATAAATGTAGAGGGCCAGATCCACATACATGTAGAACGGCGCAGCGTATCAGACATACACTACGCCGCCGTACCTTACCTGGCACATTTTCGAATCCTCAGCGATTTTGCGCCGTAAGTTACGGGGGCGTAGTGTATTTCTGGTGGCGGATTTCAAATTGGGCGGGTTGGGGGCGGGTTTCATTTAAATGAAGCGCGTCCCCACGCCGAATGAAATGCGCATGCGTCGTCCAGAAATTTCCCGCCGTGGTTTGCGCGAAATGACGTCGCAACAACGTAATTTTTTGAACTTAGACGTGAGTTACGTCCATCCCTATTCACGGACGACTTACGCAAAAAAAAATAATTCAAATTTCGATGCGGGAACGACGGCCATACTTAACATGGCAATTCTATCTATACGCCGCAAAATACCAGCTTTAACTATACGCCGGAAAAAGCCGACTACAGACGACGTTAGAAAATGCGATGGCCGCGCGTACGTTCGTGGATCGTCGTAAATCGCTAATTTGCATACCAGACACGGAAAACTCCACCCAGCGGACGCCAAAGTATTGCATCTTAGATCCGAAGGCGTACGAAGACGTACACCTGTTGGATCTAACCCAGAAGCCGTCGTATCTTGTTTTGAGGATTCAAAGCAAAGATACGACTGCGTAATTTCTTTGTGGATCTAGCCCATAGTGTTTACAAAATTACGCTATGTGTACTTGCATTTCTCTTGTCATGAGTGACACATAGATGTATACACCCGTTCCTGCCGTTCCAAGAAAGGATTTTCCTATTGGCTTATATCCACCTTTCATCTGGTGAGTGTATTACCTTAGGGGGTTAAGACACGAGTTGTGGTGATGGCTGGAACACAGGACACAGATTGTGTGTAAACAGAGCGACCAATTTAACTTTACATAAGACTGGACTATATGATCATTTTGGATGTTCATTTTTAAAGACATTTGTATATTGGACTCTTTAGTGCCACTAATACTGGAATCAATTTTTCAGTATATTTATTACATTTGACTTATTATTATAGTGGCAGCTTTACTTTTCATAATCATATTTTTCCATATAGCACTAGGAGTGGTTTGGTGCGTTTATTTCTTATCCTAATTTTTCCACATTTACTTTAGTATTTGTAGGATTAAATTAATTCAGTTAATGTTTTATGATATAGAAAAAGGTGAAGTTGCGCTAAAAAAATGAGGATGAATATGACTTATCAGGTCATATAATGGTGAACACTACAAAGTCCAAATAAGAAAATTCTTCTCAAACAGAATATGTATAAATAGTGTTAAAGTTCTGTGAATAATTAAATTCCATATGAAAATCACATCAGTGAAAAGGATCTGGATCGCTGCTCCCTGAAAATGCTGACCCTTACCGGATAATAAGATCCAAATGGATCAAGCCGAGCAGGTAGCCAAACACCTGGGCTGCACAGGAGATCAGAGTCTTGATGTAGTCTTCCCAGCAGTCCGTCAGCAGAGCATCCAGAAAGCAAAATAAAACTAAAATAGTGTAATACTGTATGGTATACACACACAAATCATCCCCCTGTGACTGGCAAACGGACAGTGTGACATGCAAAACCACCACCAAAGTACACACTGACCCTTACCAGAGCCCTGGATCTAAATAGATCAGAAACCGCAAGGGGAATGTAGGCAGCAAATGGAAAGGATCTTCTCACAAGACAGTCCTCGGACTCACCAGGCAAATTTTATGGTATATATCCTTTGACTTCTGTAGTGTCAGAAGGTATCCCAGAATAGTGAAGCCAAGCAGCACAGCTAATCCATGTGTGGATTAGCTGTGCTGCTTGGCTTCACTATAAATAAGAGGGGCTATTTACAATGTGTGGAAACTTTATTTCTTAATTTCCTATTATAATTTTCTGCTTCAAAAATGCTAGCCCTAATTAACCTATGTTAATAACTGAGCTACTTTATTCCTTTACAACTTTAAATTTAGTAGCTTTTTCCTTAATCTCCATCACCACAGACCTTTCTTTCTCATTTGCTTTTGGCATTCTCTGTAATATAATTCTTTAGGGATCTCATCAACATCTGCTGTATAAATTCTGAAAGAACTTCAAAATTCTCAAACCCATTTGGAGATTGGGAGAAAAGGCAAATAGAATGTGTCATGGGAGCTGCCAGAAGCATACTCTAGTATACATATTATTACTCTAAAATAAAGCCATGACTTTGTGTGAAGAATAATATGGGACTATGGAAAAAAGAGAAGAAAAGGAAGACCTACTGTAGGGTCCACCTATTGACCAAGCTTACAAAATGGACATATCCTGATTTATTAATATAAAAAGTTTTGCTAATTGATAAATTGACCTTGTGAACATTTTATTTTCTTAAATAGCCTTTAAAGATAAGTTGGTCGCAAAAGTGTTTTTGTAATATTATTTCTTAACTGAGATTTTGCAGAACCATGTGAATTTGTAGAACACAATTAAGGAATGGGATTTGCAGAGACAGCTAATATGTGTACCAACTCCTGCAGCTAATGGAAATATACAAATAAAAAAGCTGGTGGTTGTCATTACAACATATGGAAAACACAATTGATCCTCAGGGCAGAGAGATGTATAAAAATAAGTTATTATCTAGTGACCTAATTCTCCAAAGCAAATTACCTAACAGTGTGGTACAAAGGGAAAACTACCGTATGCTAATGGTAGTTATTAAAAAGGGTTCATACGCTGTCTTTCAGTGGACATTTATGGCGTTTAAGTTTCTCCGTCACATCACGTAAAAATTAAAGTCAATATATATATTTTTTTAAATATGATATTGGGTTTATTCTTAAAGTGTAACTCCATTTTTGTTGAGAAAAAAAAAAACATTCCCCTCTGGTTGATCTATGTACATTGCAAGGATTATAACAATCTTTGCTGCAGATTCCTACCTTTTGTTATTCTGAAGAAATCACTGTTTGTTCCTCTGTGCCTCTGTTCTGAGTGGGTCTAATGGGAGTGGTTTCATAAATATCTGTCAGTTGTGCAGCTGCATAGCACTAATGAGGGAAGCTGCTGGGCCTGCATCCCTTTAGATATGTTCCTATTGGGAGTATCTCACCAAAAATTACATTTTTGTTTTTTAAGGGATGCTGTAAATCTGACTTGTATCTTAGGCAGACTTCTGGGAAAATTGCTGAGCCAATCACACAAGCAGGAAATTATGTTTCTGGGGGTGGTCAGTACACATAGTGGCCCGGATTCAGAAAGGAGTTACATTGGCGTATCTCCATATACGCCGTCGTAACTCTGAGTGTGAGGCGTCGCATCTCTGCGGCTGATTCATAGAATCAGATACGCCTCACTGATGCCTAGATACGAGCAGTGTAAGTCTCCTACGCCGTCATATCTTGGAGTGCATATTTACGCTGGCCGCTAGGGGCACTTCCGTAGATTTACGCGTAGAATATGCAAATGAGCTAGATACGCCGATTCAGAAACGTACGTGCGCCCGGCGCATTGATTTACGTCATTTACGTAAGGCTTTTTTCCGGCGTAAAGTTACCCCAGCTATATGAGGCATAGCCAATGTTAAGTATGGACGTCGGGACAGCCTAGAATTTTTCGTTGTTTATGTCGTTTGCGTAAGTCGTACGCGAATAGGGCTGTGCGTAAGTTACGTTCACGTCTAAAGCATTGATTTGGAGCATGCGCCGTTCGTTAGGAGCGTCAATTACGTGGGGTCAAGATTAGATAGCATGGGGGGGCGTGGCTAGCCATCGAGCTGAATGGACGGCTGACTCTACAGCTCCTGTACTGACCGGAGATTCGACCCGACAAAGCACTGCTCCCGACCGCAGAAATGCATCACCAGGACCCCCACACAGTGGGGAATCAGCCCGGAACCTCCCGCAAACGGAAGGAATACCGGATCCCTCGGAAACTCACAGATTTTTTCGCCGCAGCGCCTGGAGGACAAATCCAAGATGGCGCCCGCGACCGCTCCCCGCGAGGGGATCGGGCCTACACTGACCTGCCAGACGAGGAGGAACTGTTCACCCGGCCACAAGCGACATCCCCGGATCCCTCCTCCGCTCCTGGGCCCCCATCCACATCCAGCAGTCCGGCGAAAACGCGGATGCGGCTCGATTCGGGCCTGCAGCCATCTGAGGTAAGGCCTGCACAGGACACTCTCCTCATGCTACCCCCCGCACCATCCCCCATTGCGGCCTTCCCCACCTCAGGCCTGCCTGTAGTGGATACGCAGCTCAAGGACATGCTCACCTCCATACATAGCTCCCTGCACAGTGACATATCCACAATGCTTGCTGCATTTAAATTGGAAATGGGTCACGTAGGCAGCAGAATGGGATACATTGAGAATCAGATGAGCGCCATGACAGAAACAGTGAATGATCTAGTTGATGCCCATGATCATGTCAGAAGTGAACAACAGTGGGTGCGGGCCAAAATGGCGGACCTCGAAGACAGGTCGAGACGCAACAACATCAAAATTCGCGGGATACCCGAATCGATCATTCCTGCTGACCTTAATACCTATGCCAGAAAAATGATTTCCACCTTACTACCAGACCTTCCCCCAGTGGAAACTATAATAGACCGCATACACCGCCTCCCTAAGCCCCCCCACCTGCCAGCGGAAATTCCCCGTGACACGCTGATGAAAATACATTTTTTTCACACCAAAGACATGCTCCTGGCCAAAAATAGGCGCCTAGAACAGCTGCCGCCACCGTACTCCAAACTACAACTATATGCGGACATTTCCCAATACACCAGACAACAGCGCAAGCAATTGCAAACCATCACCAAGCCGCTCAACAACCACAAGATACCCTACCAATGGGGGTTCCCGACCAAACTCCTAGTGACCAAAAACGGGGTGAAGCATGCCATACACACAGTGGAAGAAGGAATACACCTACTTAAAAAATGGAAAATCATCCCGGATGGGGAACCATTGCCCCACATGCCTACTGCAGAGAAACATCTGCCCCTCAATAAAAGTCCTCACTCCAATGGGATCAAGTGACCAGGTTTCAGTGCTGTCCTAGCTCAAGTTTTCAGTATGTACTCTGGTCCAGTGCCTGCTCATGCAGTTAGTTCACGAACTTATACCCTCCACCAACGCTCAGTGGTTCTGCTGATATACCACTGACCCTTGTTCGTTTTTGTTGTTCCTTCAACCCGTTTTCCTATCTGACCCTGTTGCATTTGTGTTCTATTGCAATAACTGTTATCCTCTTTTCCCCCTTACCTATCCTGATACCGGAAGAGCACATCTCTACCACTCCACAGCCTTTACTGAAGAATCCATCCTCGTGACCCTCCGGAACCTAAGGGCTTGCAAGCTTCTACTCGGTCCTGATCATACGCCACCCGAACTGTGAGTACTCCCTCTTCCAGTTATACACAGCACCACATTGAACGATGCCGAAGTTTATCTCACTTAATGTGAAGGGCCTAAACCACCCCGCCAAACGGACATCGCTCTGGAAAACAGCTCGTGACTCCAGATGCGATATCCTCTGTGTACAAGAGACACACTTCCAGATTTCTGCTGAACCCAAATGTACAAATAAGGACTTTCCCACCATACTTAAAGCCTCCGGACCTGACAAAAAGAATGGCATACTGATGGCCTTCAAGAACACAGTGTCTCTTGATATCCATAACACCCTCATTGATCCTAATGGAAGATACCTAGCACTAGACTGCTCTCTGAATGGTGTCAGATACACCATTGTATCAGTATATGCACCAAACAAGGGCCAAATCCCCTTTCTGTCTAAACTGATGAAACAAATAGACCGCTTTAAACAAGGCCGCCTTGTCATCTGCGGGGACTTCAACATTGTTCCAGACAATTCAATCGATGCTTCCTCCAGACCCAACAGAGCCTTGTCACCTATGGGAACCTTCATACGCTCACATGACCTGTACGACGTGTGGCGATGCCACCACACTACTGAAAGGGACTACACCTTTTTCTCTCCGTGTCACAATTCCTACACTCGAATTGACTATTTTTTGGTCGACAAATGGACCCTGCCCACTGCCTCAGCCTCTGAGATAGGTACCATCACGTGGTCAGACCACGCACCTATTGCCTTGATTACTAGTGACTCTCCCTCCACCTCCGCCACGAGGATTTGGAGGGCTAATTCAACTCTCATGAACTCACCTCTGTATTCGGAATATATCAAGAACTGTTTAGAGGAATTTTTTGCATTAAATGCAGACTCTGTTACAGATAACTCAGTCCTCTGGAATGCTCATAAAGCGTTCGTGCGAGGAATTCTTATCCAGTTGGGAGCTAGGGAGAGGAGGAGGAGATCACAACGTCTAGACTCCCTGACAGCAGACATCCAAGCGCTAGAAACACAAAACCAATCCCACCCTGACAGTGCCCTCAAACACAAACTAGGTATCCTTAGACAAGAATTGAGATCCCATCTTCTAGACTCCTATGAGAAAGCTCACACCCGCTTTGGGGCTAAACACTACTCCACGGGCAATAAAGCCGGTAAGGCCATGGCAGCCAGGATCAAAGGGCATTATGCCAAAACCAGGATCGCTCACCTGTACCATCCTGCCTCTAAACAAAAACTGATAGATCCCTCTACCATTGCCGATGCATTTCGCCACTATTACTATACCCTCTATAACTTAAAAGATGACTCCTCTGTTCCACAACCCTCCCCCCAAGATATATCATCATTTCTGGGAGAAATTAACCTTCCCCAGCTATCTGACGATCAACTTCTGACTTTGAACGCCCCGTTTACGCCTCAAGAGATCCTACAAATTATCTCAAAATTGCCCTCTAACAAATCCCCGGGCCCTGATGGGCTCACTAGTGAATACTACAAGCTCTTTGGACACACTCTAGCGCCCTTCCTCTCAAATGTCTGCAATGACGCTGCCTCGTCCTCCTCTCTCCCTCCAGAAATGCTGTCCGCATTGATTGTTACATTGCCGAAGCCAGGCAAGGAACCCACCCACGCGCAAAACTTTCGTCCTATATCCTTACTCAACATGGACACCAAAATCTATGCCAAACTCATAGCCAACCGGCTGATTGACCTGATGCCCTTGCTCATCCACAAGGACCAATCAGGATTCACGAAAGGGAGACAAACCTTTGACGCTACCCGCAGGATTCTCAACATCATACATGGTGCAGGATCCGCGCGAACGCCTTCTCTGCTCCTTTCCCTGGACGCGGAGAAGGCGTTCGACAGAGTCCACTGGGACTACATGAGAGCGACTCTTGTTAAATTTGGCTTCCAGGGCCCCATACTGTCGGCCATAATGGCGCTGTACTCCTCCCCTTCGGCCCAAGTGTACACCTCAGAAATGCTGTCACGACCATTCTCCATAACCAATGGCACCCGCCAAGGCTGCCCTTTGTCCCCGCTCATATTCAACCTGGTCATGGAACCGCTTGCGGAACATGTCAGGAATCACCCCGCCATAGCGGGCTTCCGCTTTGGCACAAAAGACCATAAAATTAGTCTATTCGCGGACGACGTGATATTACTGCTTACAGACCCAATATCCTCCCTGGCTTCGTACAATTGCTGTTACAAAGATTTAGTAATGTTTCGTATTATAAGGTGAATGAACAAAAATCTCATATTTTAGACCTAGGATTGGACGCCATTACTAGCAACTTACTTAGAAACACTTACCCGTACTCCTGGGCAGACAAGGGCATACAATACCTGGGCGTAACACTATGTAAATCACTGAAAGATACTTCAAAACACAACTACACTAACATCAAACAAACACTGATCAAAGAAACAAGTAACCTATCTAAACATGAATTCTCATGGGCAGGTCGCCTCGCGGCGTTCAAAATGATGTTACTCCCCAGACTGTTGTACATTTTCCGCACGCTACCCATGCCTCTTCCACGATCCTATCTCACTTCTCTGCAATCCATCTTGAATCGATTTGTGTGGAAAGGTAAAAAATCTCGATGTAGCCATTCCAAACTCATTAAACACAGGTCAGTGGGCGGGATGGGCCACATAGACATTAGGGACTACTATCTGTCCTCAATACTTTCCCAAATGAGAGACTGGTTCTCCACTGTTCCATCTACACTATGGGGAGACATAGAAAACACTGCGACACCGGGACCCAACTTAGCCAGTTGGCTGTTCAGTACGACCACCAAAAACACACCGCTGACTCCATACTCTCCTACCATACAGGCCTCTGTTAAGGCATGGAAAATTCTTCACACCACACGATGGCCGAATTCCTTGACCAAACCTATACCGGTCCCCTTAGACACACTAAAACTACTGTCACCCGACCTGACCATTCCAACGTGGCTTGCAGCACGAGTGCACTCCACTTCTGACCTACGTTCCCTTGCGGCTACTACCTCCTTCTTACAATTACAACAACAATTCCTTGCTCCGACCAAGGATTACTTTACATACTATAGACTGCAAAAATGCCTAACGGCTAACCCCTCACTAGAAGGCTCTTTACCAATCCACGTATGGAACTACTTCCTAGGTGACGCTACTAAACCTAGAGGCACCTCCATATTGTACTCCACTCTTCAAGACAAGACCCTATTCCACAAAACGAAACCCCTGGGTGACTGGGAGACCGATGTCCGAGCTCTCTTTACTGACGAGCAATGGCAAACGGCAATTAAATCTGTCTACAAATACACCTCTTGTACCTCCCTATGGGAGCTGACCCAGAAGATACTAATGAGATGGTACATGACACCCCACAAGATAGCCAAGTTTTATACACACACATCTGACACGTGCTGGAGAGAATGTGACCTACCTGGCACACTCTTATGCCGCGTATACACCATCACTTTATGTGATGAAAAAAAATGACGTTTTTAAAAACGTCACTTTAATTGACTGTGTGTGGGGGAAAACGTCGTTTTATGTCTTGTAAAAAACGACCAAAAAAAATTGAAGCATGCTTCAATTTTATGTGTCGTTTTTCAAAAGTGCACTTTTTACTTCACAGAAATTGACCGTGTGTAGCAAAAAACGTCGTTTTCTAAGACGTTTTTTTCATCCACGCATGCCCAGAAGCTACTTATGAAGCAAGCTTCAATGGAAAAACGTGGTGGAACGTAACCTCACTTTGCAAGATCATTGTGAGAAAACGATGGTGTGTAGGCAACTTTGTCTTTGAAAATTGAAGTTTCAAAAACGTCATTTTTTACTTCACAGAAAGTGTCGTTTTTTTTCATCACATAAAGTGATGGTGTGTACGCGGCATTACACATTTTTTGGACATGTCCACGCATTCGGCAACTGTGGTCTGCAGTTGAAAAGACCTTACGAGACATCCTACACTCCCCCATACTCCTGTCATCTCACCTAGCCATTCTCAACCTAACTATTGACGACCTACCACCGACTCACCGACTGGTGACCACACACGTTCTTTTAGCGACGAAACTACTGATTGCTAGAAAATGGAAAACAAAGGATGCCCCCACTCTCACTGAAGTAATTAACCTAGTGCAAACCCACCACACATACGAAACTATCTTAGCCCGGGGGAAACCCACTTATTCTAAACTGCTCGCCCTCTGGAACCCTTGGACCACTTGGTACACGAACACCTACGCCAAGTGACACGCCAAGTGACACACCCTTGATGTATTATATTGTGATCTTTACTGGTGCTCTTCCCTCCCTTCCCCCCCCTCCCCTCCCTACCTCCCCTCTCCCCTTGACATGAGTTCACCCGCTCCCTTTCTCCCCTGCCTCCCCCCCCCTCTATGTTATGTTATGTTTTTGACATTACGCATAATGTGTTAACATCGAGACCCTTCCTTTTGGTCTGGTCTGTTCTTTCTGTAGTTACTAATGCTTTGCCACCTTCGCACAAGTGAACCCTTGGCACACACTTAGTACCCACCCACTGTTCAAGGCAAGTTCACTGCCATTTCTATGGAAAACTTTAAACCTCGCAAATGTGTTTGTATTACTGTACATTGAAAATTTCAATAAAAACTATTTGAAATAAAGATTAGATAGCATGCAACACGCCCCCTACCAGCCTATTTTGAATTAGGCGGGCTTACGCTGGGCCATATATGCTACGCTGCCGTAAGTTCTTTCTGAATACGGGACTTGCCTCTCAAAGTTATGGCGGCGTAGCGTAAATGAGATATGCTACCCCCGCCTAAAGATAGGCATTTCGTTCTGAATCCCGGCCTCTGTGTACAAAACAATACCAGGTAGCCATATTTCATTGCATTTTTAGAAAATTAGAGGGGCTGCAGATTGAAAGGTAATTTTTAATAACATTCAATTACAATATGACTTGTGTCGCAATTGAATAAGCTATATTATTTTTTCTTTATTTGCTGTTTTTTTCCCCCGCAAAAGTAGTTACCCTTAAAAACTATTTATGAAAAATTATGCAAAATATAAGTAATGTAGATCTTTATATTAAGTACATCATTGTGGAAATCCTTCTATGAGCCCATAAAGATAATAACAAGCTGAAAAAATGCATGTTAAGAGAGGGGGTTATTTACTAAAGGCAAATCTACTTTGCACTACAAGTGCAAACTACAAGTGAAAAGTGCACTTGAAATTGCACTGAAAGTGCACTTGGAAGTGCAGTCGCTGTTGATCTGAGGGGGACATGCAAGGAAAAAAAAACAGCATTTTAGCTTGCACATGATTGGAAGATAAAATCAGCAGAGCTTCCCCTCATTTCAGATCTACCCCTCAGATTTACAGCAACTGCACTTCCACATGCACTTTCAAGTGCACTTCAAGTCCATTTTCAAGTGTACTTTGCACTTGTAGTTTGCACTTGTAGTGCAAAGTGGATTTGCCTTTTGTAAATAACCCCCAAAGAGTATTTATACCTGAAGAAAGGAAGAAGTTATGGCTTTATGGGCAGTATCATAGCTGACCCTCTCAATCCCCTATAGTGACACCATACATTGAAAAAGGTTTATTGTATTGCACTATTTAGTGGACATGTGTGTTGTCTTTTCTGTAGCTGATAATGCGCTTCCACAACAGCACCTGCTAGGCCTCCTCCTCATTTTAGAAATGTGCATGATTCTAAGCCTGCCATCAGAGCAGAACTAAAAGCCTCAAAGTCAGAAGAGGCGGATGACAGACACACTTGGCAGTGATGATAGTCTGTTTTCAAAATATATGTTCTAAAGCACAAAAACACAAATATGAGAAAAGAAGCTGTTAACATATTCACTGCCAGGCTAAACTACATTACACAATAAATAGTTATCCCTGAATAATCTATATAAATCATACATTCAGAATGTGACTGAACTAGTTATGTATAAAAGCCCAACTCCAGCTTAGAAAAATGTATTCTGGATCAACTGTGGGTATAGGATTGTGTATATGGGATTGTATTATTATTATTTTTTTTTGGTTGAACTGGATGAACTTGTGTCTTTTTTTTTCTACCTGACTAACTATGTAACTATTTAAAAATATATATTTTCTGAGAAAGCTCAAATAAAAAAAGCAGTTCTCACTGTAATATCACATATCCAACACCATCCCCTAAAGTAAATTGCTCTCTACCGCTAGATGGTCATGCACATCCCGATTATGTAATGCCAATCCATATTCTGGAAGTCTCCCATTTTGGGGTGCTGTCTTTGGCAAAAAATAGGACTAAAGACATCTGGAAAAAAGGTATGTAACAAGAGTTTTTTTTAAAACAATTTGGTGGGGGGTGCTCCAAGAAGAGTGGGGGGTCAAAGGAGGGAGAAACGAGCTGAAGTTGGCCTTTCATATGCTTATGGGAAAAGGTGGAGTTGCGCTAACAAATATAATAAAGGTGTTTATCCCGTAAATAAGGGAAAAAAATAAAAAAATCCAGTGATGAAGAAATTTTTTTTTCTCAATAATAAAAACTGAAGAGTCTTAGGATAAAAATGTGATAACTGAAATCATAAAATCATAAAGTCATTTCTGTGAACGATCAAGTACATAAACAACTTGTTCAGAAATGGTGAAGATCTGGAATGAAGACAAACAATGGACATGGATCCCAACTTTCTGGTATTGATGACCCTTACCAGATAAATAGATCCTTATGGATCAGGCCAAGCAAGCAGCCACACACCTGGACTGCACAGGGGATCAGAATCTTTAGGATCTTCCCAATGGTTCTCCAGCAGAGTGTCCAAGAAAAAAACAAATAAGCAGAAATAGTGTGATATTGTAAGGAACACTTATAGGTAATTATCACCCAGTGACTGGCAGACCAACAGTGTAACAAAAAAGACCACCACCACAGCACACACTGCTCCTTACCAGAGCCCTAGGAATGGCTAACGCAAACAGCAAATGAAGTGTGTGCAGCAGGAGAGGGACTCGTCAGATCGATCCTCAAGCAGATATTCAGGTGGTAAATATGCATGTGGAAGAGAACTCACAATAGTGTGACATCATTTAGGGATTTAATGAATAAAAAAGTAATGCACTTACAGCATGGATGAAAACAATCAGCATAAAACAGTTCCGGCCGGTAATGGAACGAATTCCTCACTCGCGGTGACGTCAGCACGCCTCCTCCCAACGTTTCGTCCAATCAGACTTGTTCACGGGGTATGAGGAGGCGTCCCACATCACCGCGTTAAATACATAGCAGCGGGCGGAGCAAATGATGAACACATGTCCCAAATGACAAGCCGTCCGCCATCTTAATCAAGGGAAAACTTAAGGGAAACGCTAAAAACAGAAAAAAGAAAAAACGAAAGACCAAAGATTCCCTGAGAGCTGCGGGCACCAACGATTTATCATAATAATAGCATCCGTCGGTGCAGAAACCGCAAAACCCACAGGATCCTGAGTATATTAGTATAATGTCATGAGCCAAACTAGGGGGAATAACCACTGGCTCAGATAATCAAATACTTAGATGGTGTATTCCATAGCATGCATAGTCTATTAAGAACCATCATACTGGTAATTTTATAACCACCATAGATAATGGTATAAATGATGCAGCCATATCTAAACAAAAAATTAAGTCATAAAAAATTATTTCGATATCATATTGACAATAAAGTTAAAAACATTAAAAAACAATAAAAATATATAAAATTATGTCTCCATAGATGAGAAATACATTGCGGGTATGCGCAGTAACCATACAAAAAATACTTTCCCAATATGAAGCAAGCATTGGAGACACATGTCCATCATGATATAAATGGTTCACCATCACAGACATATACATTGCTCAAATACAGAAAAAATAAAAAACAATAATCAAACAACTGCATATGTAAATGAGTTACAGTAGTTGAACCACTATTGCAAATATCATAACGGATACCAAGACACCCCAAAAATTAGATAGGGCCGGCAAAAAAGGTACATAAACGCAAAACTAAAGCTAGGAGTTGTCTATAAAACAATTGACATCTACCTCGATGTTTAAACCGTGAGGTTCATAGCACTTTAAGGTGTGTACCCACAACATCTCTGTCCTTGAGATGTTCCTCACTAGGTCGCTGCCCCTCCAATGTGCCTGATATTTGTCTATGCCAACACATATGATGCCCTTAGGGTCCTTATTGTGACACAGCAAGAAATGTTTCGACACTGAGTGGTCAAAATATCCACTCATGATATTAGTTAAGTGTTCGTTCAGACGGATATGGAGGGGGCGCTTAGTCCTGCCTACGTATTGAAGCCTGCAAGGGCATTGCAACAAATAGACAACTCCTATACTTGAACAAGTGATAAAGGACTCTATAGGGAATTGTTTAGACAGATGTCTTGAACAAAAACTCATGGTCCTTTTGGGAATTCTGGTATTCACAACGCAGACTTTGCACCTCCCGCACTTGAAAAAACCCACTAACCCTGATAAAAACATGGACGGAATCTTGGGAGGATCCAGTACATTGGGGGCCAATTTATCTTTGAGGGAAGTGGAACCCCTGAATATCACTCTTGGCTTATCAGGGAGAATGGCATTCAGGGTTTTGTCACTTTTCAAAACATGCCAGTGCCTGGATATAATGTGTTTGACACTGGCATGTTGGCATGAGTAATCTGTGATGAAAGGGGCTTTGTAACTTTTTTATTCATTAAATCCCTAAATGATGTCACACTATTGTGAGTTCTCTTCCACATGCGTATTTACCACCTGAATATCTGCTTGAGGATCGATCTGACGAGTCCCTCTCCTGCTGCACACACTTCATTTGCTGTTTGCGTTAGCCATTCCTAGGGCTCTGGTAAGGAGCAGTGTGTGCTGTGGTGGTGGTCTTTTTTGTTACACTGTTGGTCTGCCAGTCACTGGGTGATAATTACCTATAAGTGTTCCTTACAGTATCACACTATTTCTGCTTATTTGTTTTTTTCTTGGACACTCTGCTGGAGAACCATTGGGAAGATCCTAAAGATTCTGATCCCCTGTGCAGTCCAGGTGTGTGGCTGCTTGCTTGGCCTGATCCATAAGGATCTATTTATCTGGTAAGGGTCATCAATACCAGAAAGTTGGGATCCATGTCCATTGTTTGTCTTCATTCCAGATCTTCACCATTTCTGAACAAGTTGTTTATGTACTTGATCGTTCACAGAAATGACTTTATGATTTTATGATTTCAGTTATCACATTTTTATCCTAAGACTCTTCAGTTTTTATTATTGAGAAAAAAAATTTTCTTCATCACTGGATTTTTTTATTTTTTTCCCTTATTTACGGGATAAACACCTTTATTATATTTGTTAGCGCAACTCCACCTTTTTCCATTGTTCACTTTTGTTTGTATAAACATTTGAGTTTACAGCTGTATATATTTTCACTTGATAAGCGCACTATTTTCCCTTTTGATATTTCATATGCTTATGTTGACAATCTGTCTGTGTGGTAACAAATTTCTTTCATATACCGTATTTATTTATACCGTTTTCAGGGTAAAAAAGTGAGTGTTATATGCCAATAAATACAGTATTTATAATACATCAACTGCTCCATTGATATGTGACTTTTTCTTGTAGGAGAAATAGGTTCAATAGGTTCAATTTAACAGCAGCCTCCTGACTTGCCTGAACTGTCTTCTAACCTATGGGGATAGTCTTGTCTATAGATGAGCAAAGTGATTTTGTAAAAAAGTGTTTTCATTAGAAAAATACCAATTTTAAAATCAATGAAAACATTTGTAATTTGCTTTTTTTTTTCAGTTTATTTCAAGGTTGGGTTTTTTCAGAGCTGTATTTAGGGTAGTCGTCTTTAGTTAGTGTACCTTTCTTTGTGTTTTTGATCACAAATAAAAAATAAATACATAAATAAAAAAGTGAAGTATGGTAGCTGCACTGTGGGGGAGGGAATGGGAAGGTAGAAGTGAAAAGGGAATGCGAAGTAAAGGGATTGTGGGTGAACAAAACAGTGAGTGGAAAAAAAGAAAAAAAAAAGGTATCTGATAATACTACAATGAACAATACAGATGAAAGTGAACAAACACCTATAATCCTGTAAAGATTTAACAGTGAAAATACATAGTAAAATGGCTACTACATATACAAACACCAAAACTAGCATAAAATAAGTGGAAAAAAAGTGCAAAACTATCAAAAATCACACATGTGATTAAGTCCTGTCCATAAATAAGGATCAAATCTAGCAGTCCAGTGATTCCTACACAGAACAGTGTCTAGATGAAACACCTCCACCAAAAATGCAACGTGCACAAATTAAATCTTCAGTGATGACACCTCTAAGTGTGCTAGCAGCTCACCTCACGGCTGTTTGTCCAAACAGCTAGCAGAGATACTGATCGCAGCTGGATGTGTTGGCTGATAAAACACCTCCTTCTGACTCCTAATACAGCTTTCAGCGGCCAATGTGTGTCATGGAAAAGAGCAGATATATGCAATACATATAGCGTGACACTGTGAGGGTACCTCGAACAGGTAAAGATTTGAGAAAATGCATTCACATGAATGAAAGGACAGCGGGCATAAATCCACGAGTGCCAAACTCGTATCCCCCTCAGAGAGTCAGCTATACAGGTGAGAGTGTGATCTGATCCTCATACGTCCAAATGGCAAAGCTCAATGTATCATAGGAGCATTAGGGATCCCCTGATGAAGTCACGTAATGTGACGATACGTAGGGATTGGAGCACCGGGTACAGACAGAGTCTGAAGTTTTAATACGAGTTCGGCGCTCGTGGATGTTTTATTCTACTTTACTACCTAAATGTGAGTTTTTTATCTGTTTTTTATTAAATGTATCCATTATATGGAGTGACGCTATGGTCTCTTTTTCACTCTTCCTAATGCTCCTATGATACATTGAGCCTTGCCATTTGGACGTATGAGGATCAGATCACACTCTCACCTGTATAGCTGACACTCTGAGGGGGATACGAGTTCAGCACTCATGGATTTATGCCCGCTATGTGAGTGCATTTTCTCAAATCTTTACCTGTTCGAGGTACCCTCACAGTGTCACGCTATATGCATTGCAAATATCTTCTCTTTTCCATGACACAAATTGGCCGCTGAGAGCTGTCTTGGGAGTCAAGAGGAGGTGTTTTATCAGCCCGCACATCCAGCTGCGATCAGTATCTCTGCTAGGAACAGCAGGGACCACTCAGAACACGCAGCGTGACTCGCGCATGCACAGTAAGGCTTCACTTCCTCATTTCCTTACTAGCAATGCAGGCGCCTCCACTCAGAGCTCAGGGATGGGTCGGCTTCGGAATGAGGACATCGTGAGCGGCCTGGACAGGTAAGTGTCGATATTTTAAAAGTCAGCAGCTGCAGTATTTGTAGCTACTGACTTTTAAATTTATTTTTTTAGGCAGAACTCTGCTTTAATTTTTCTTTTCTAACTGACCTAAATGCATTTTTAAATCTCAGTAAAATGAATGTTTACCAGTTACCATCATCATCACTGTCATGTGGAAAGAAGATTGAGTCACAAGCTCCCCCATACCCAGAAGTACTGAGTATTTTTCCTTTACCCTGTTAGCCAAGCAGAGCAGTGGGAAGAGCAGTAAAGTGCTGCTGGTAGAACCACCTTATACAGTAAGTAGGGATGAGGTTCAGGTTCATCACTGCCATGGCTTCAAAGTCAATCCATGGGGTTCATGAAGTTTATTGCCAGAAATAAGGAACAACCTATTTTGCAGTGCAAAGCCTTTGCCCGTGGTCAGCTGAGTCAAAAGAGCCAATCATTTGAAAAAAAAGAATAATCCAGGCCCTTTTCCACAAACTTGTGGGCTGACAACAATTATTGTTGGAGTGTCTGAGCTGACAATTCTGTATGGAAGAAATACTGTTTTATTATATATTAAAGTATTTATTTATTTATTTTTTCTTTTGACATTAGTGTTGGTCTTCTGATAAATTTAGTTTGACAATAGCTTGCTTGTTAAGCCTCGTACACATGATCAGATTTCCATCGGACAAAGCCGTGGAATTTTGTGCGAAGGCAATGGCTGTGATCTTGTATTGCATACAATCGGCAAAGAATTGTCAGCCAACGAAAACAAAACTATGTGTTTTTTCAGCTCTTTATTGCCACCCTTTGGACAACTACTGCTAATGTTGTGGCATGGTTAGCATTGCTTCTGAGCATGCATGTTTGTACTTTGTGTACACCCGATTGGATAATCCGACCGATTATCCGATCACCACCCCCAAGTTACCACCCCCAGGCTAACATCACTTCCGGTATGTGCGTTCCACACAGCACACGTGTGTTCCACAGTGGTTCCAGAAGTCGTGGCCATCTAGTCTCCAATCTCTCCCTTCCTTCTGCAGCTGCTTAAAGTTGTGACAGGAGCCTGGAGCCGGGAATACCACAATGATACACTGCTATATTACTGGATCTTCAAAGTGTTTTTAACCATACACGTATTAAACTTTTGAAAATACTGCACTTAGAAGCGCCTTATTTTTGTTATTTTAGCTGTGAAAAGCACAGCTGATCATTTTTTGGTGAAGAGGTTTATCAGTTTGATAATTTCCAAATGACCAGTATCTATTTGAGCATTTATTAAGAGTTTTATCCTTTTTGTAAAACAGTAAATAATATCCAAATTAATAATAAAAAAAAAGCAATAGGAGTTTTCTTTGTTTGTGGTTTTGGTTTAAAGGTTAAGTTCATCTTTGTATGCAGAATTTTACTTTTCTTAATAAATAGAAGCATTTTTCTTATGATTTCTGGCCTAGAAATCCCAATGTCCTTATGTCTCACTTATCTCATCTATAAAAGCATTGAACTTATGTTTGAATGTTTAAAAATGCTTTCTGATTCCATCACTTCCTGTAGACAGTATCCCACCATGCACTTCCTCGCTGCGTCACAGAAGAGGGAGTGATAGGTTGTGTTTACCTGCCTGGACCACACTTCCCTCTTTACTATACTGTACCACCTCTTTTATTTTCCACCCTCTGTCTTTACAATCTGATTGTAAAGCTTCTTTAGATATCCCATCAGCTATGTAGTGCAAGGGCCTACCTGATTTCATACAAATTGAATGGATTGTTTAGGTGGGTCCTCTGATTCCATAATTTTGGTAAATCAAAAGGAAATTGTACAGAGCTTGAACAATCAGATTGCATAGTGTATGACCATCTTGTCTGTGTCTTAACAGTTTTCACGTCCTAAGGTCTGTCCAGGAAGTCATGAAAACCTATTTTTTTTTCCTTCTATACAACAAGCTGGACACTGTAGTAAGGGCTGTGTAGGATAAATAGAAAGCTTTTGCGTTTTCTGCAAAACAAGTACATTAACCACTTGCCGACCGCCGCACACATAGGTACGTCAACATCATGGCACGGGCAGGCAAATGGGCGTACCTGCAATTGCGGTCAGCAAAGGCAGAACAGGAGGATGCCTTTGTAAACAAGGCATTCCCCTGTTCTGCCTAGTGACATGTCACTGATCTCACAGTTTCTGTGATCGTGAATGGTGATCAGTGATGTGTCGCTGGTAGCCACGCACCCTACAAGTAAGAATCACTCCCTAGGTCACAAACCCTTTAGCGCCACCTAGTGGTTAACCCCTTCACTGCCAGTGTCATTTTTACAGTAACCAGTGCATTTTTATAGCACTGATCGCTGTAAAAATGACAAACTGGTGTCAAAAGTGTCCGATGTGTCCGCCATAATGTCGCAGTCACAATAAAAATCGCTGATCATCGCCATCACTAGTAAAAAAACAATTATTAATAAAAATGCCATAAAACTACCCCCTACTTTGTAGACGCTATAACTTTTGTGCAAAACAATCAATAAACACTTATTGCAATTTTTTTTACCAAAAATATGTACAGTAGAAGAATACGTATCAGCCTAAATTGAGGGAAAAAAAATGTTTTTTAATATAATTTTTGGGGGTATTTATTATAGCAAAAAGTAAAAAATATAACTTTTTTTCAAAATTGTCGCTCTATTTTTGTTTATAGTGCAAAAAATAAAAACCGCAGAGGTGATCAAATACCACCAAAAGAAAGCTCTATTTGTGGGAGAAAAAGGACGTCAATTTTGGGAGCCACGTTGCACGACCGCGCAATTGTCAGTCAAAGCGACGCAATGCCGAATCACAAAAAGTCGCCTGGTCTTTGGCCAGCAAAATAGTGCGGGCTGAAGTCGTTAAAGAAATTGTAAAGCTTAAACATTTTTTACCTTAATGCATTCCTTGCATTAAGCTTAAATTTTTTTTAGGTGTCAGCATCCCCCCCCCCTTATCCCCATTTACTTACCTGAGCCCTCATTCAAACCAGTGCCATACGTATCTGCAGCTCTTCTCTACCCTCACTTCTGGGTCTCGCTGGCTTTGCTGGGCCACCTGAAGCCATTGGCTCCCGGTGCTGTCAATCAAAGCCAGTGACCAGGGAGCGAAGGGAGGTGCCAAGTCCCGTTGTCTGTGTCAGTAGACGCAGCAGCAGGGCTCAGGTGAGAGCATGCACAAGTGACCCCATGGGAAACAGCTTCCCGTTGGGGGCACTGGACAGAGGGGAGGGGCCAGGAATGCCGGGGGTGGACCCCGAAATTGCACAGAGCAGGTAAGTATAGACATATTTGTTAATTAGAAAAAAAATGACCTTTACCTTTACTTTAATGGTGTATTGGTACATAAATGCTGCCACTTTAAGATCAGACTTATGTGATCTTTATATTTGCCTGACCTAATTTTAACTTTGTAAAAAGATATCCTAGCTAGTCACTTTTGAAAAGAGTGGTGAAAAATTACTATATTTGTTTAATGCCACAATATATATCACTGTTAAATTACTCAAATGAAATGAAACTCAAATAGCATGTTTTTTCCTCTTTCCCTTAACATAGACTAATAATTCATACAATACAGGATAAGAAGTGACTAACATGGCTTGATAAGTATTACATTTTCATAACTTTTTAATACATGAAATCATTTTATTACCATCACTTCAGAGATATCAATCTGATGTTAATGCTGAGTCTGTCACTTGTAGCATGATGCATCGCTTGCTGAATAGCAGAAGAAACTTCCATTTATTTCAAAGTCTCTCCAGAGTATACAACATCCAAAGTGGATTCTATCTAACAGACTGCTGCTCAGCTTTCCATAATGCAAGGAAATATATGATCACAATTAGCATAAGCCTTAATTCAGGTGTTTATTTCCAGGTTATGGCTTTAGGGTAAAGCATCTTGTGTCATGACAAATCCTAGGTGAGATTACCACCTTGTTCCATTGGCACCACAGATACACAAAAATATATCAAAGCGACTGCCAGACAGTTAAAAGGGAATAGAAAATAAAAAGGATGTGTCCAAGTACTGCTGGTGGCAGGTGTCAGAACATAAGCATCAGCAGGATCAAAAAGGAGCTTTTCTCTGTTGCTTATTAAAAAGGAAAAAGAACCTCAAATTTCTATACTCTCTATCCCAGCCTGCTGTGAGTTCCCTTTTCTGAGCTTCGAAACAAATCCGTCGTAGTTTCTTTTTTACAACATACCATGTACCACATTTAGTCTCCTGGTGCCCCATATAAGCCTACTCTTATGCTATTCCTTTTTAACTGGTGTAATTGAGAGGCAGCTGAGCTATCAGAAAAAATCATGTATGATACAATAAAGAAGTTATTTCTGCACCACTTCAAACTTTTTTCTTACCTTCACCAGTGCACATTTGCTCCTGCTGTCTCAAAGGATGCAAATCTGTAATGTTTTCTGATCGCTGTTGAAAAAAATAACTGCTGACTACATTGTCATGTTAAGCTTCTTTTCGTATGCTTGTTCTGCTCGCTTGATCTTTGTTAATTCTCAGACGTCTCTGCTGATTCCTGTTGACATCCAAATTGCTATTCGTACTTCTGTAATTAAAAATGTATGCAGCTAATAATTTATAACACCGGGAGTAGGTATTAATCATAAATTTCCATTGCTATGTATTGTTCAATAATTCTTTCAGTATTATTAATGATACTAATAGAACATCAGTAAGACATTTTGGATAATATAGTTTTAAATCTCTTTCCTGTAAATGTTGAGATTCTATGAAGGTTATCAGATTATAGAGGCATACCATGTCAAAATTAAATAATTGTATATAACAATCAGGGGTCAAGTCCTGGGGGAAAAAGAGTGGGAACTCCCACCCAAGATCCACTCCCCCACCAAAAAAAAAATGATACGCTCATATGCATAATTACTAAACCGCATGTTTTTTTTTTTGATCCACTGCTGCGAGTTATCGTGGGATTTAGAAAGAAGCAAGTTCTTTCTAAATCCCGCGATAACTCGTGGCAGACCTCTGCAATGTCTCCTGGGAACAATGACAAAAGCTCCCAGGAGACATTGCGGCATCGAGGAAGTGACGGAATACCCGCACACTACCCGATGAATCCATATACAGGAAGCGGCCAGTAACAAAGGATTACTAAGGTTCGTCTGCCACTGACAGTGACTCGAGCTGGGCATCGTCGCTTAGTGAAGAATTGGCTCGGGCGGCTCGGCTGCTCTAGTCCTGCAAAGGGAACACCGTTCCTGCTGTGAAAAAAGTGCAGGAACTCCGTTCCCATGCGTTCCCGCAGGACTTGAGCCCTGATAACAATTGTATATCTGGCTACTGTCTGTCCCGTTACTGCAATGTTGTCATTATTACTGTATATACACGAGTATAAGCCGAGTGTTTCAGCCCTTTTTTTAGGGCTGAAAATAACCCCCTCGGCTTATACTCGAGTCAGTGTACCTGAAGGACTGCGGGCGTCCATTTTTGAAGGTCCGTGATTGGTGGTTCACTGAACAGAGTGTCTGCTGAGAATGAGAGGACCTGCGTGATAGGCGGTAGCGGAACACAGTGTCAAACGCCTATCACGGAACGGGACCCGGAGGAAGCCGCGACTTTTGAAAAATGGATGCCCGCAGCCTGTCAAGAATACAGGTACACCGAGGCTGCAATGGGCACAGTGAGAATGGGCACAGTAAGGCTGCAATGGGCACAGTGAGAATGGGCACAGTAAGGCTGCAATGGGCACAGTGAGGATGGGCACAGTAAGGCTGCAATGGGCACAGTGAGAATGGGCACAGTAGGGCTACAATGGGCACCGTAAGGCTACAATGGGCACAGTGAGAATGGGCACAGTGAGGCTGCAATGGGCACAGTAAGGCTACAATGGGCACAGTGAGAATGGGCACAGTACGGCTACAATGAGAACAGTGAGAATGGGCACAGTTAGGCTGCAATAGGAACAGTAAGGCTGCAATGGACACAGTAAGGTTGCAAATGGGCACAGTGAGGGTGAACATGGGCACAGTGAGGCATGCAAATGGGTACAGTGAAGCTACAAATGGGCATTGTTAACCCTCTTTTCCGCTTATAGTAGATGCTGCATTCTCACCCTTTTACTCGAGTCAATACGTTTTCCCAGTTTTTTGTAGTAAAATTAGGGCCTCGGCTTATACTCGGGTCGGCTTATACTCGAGTATATACGGTATATTTACACAGTTCTGTCATATAGTTCACTTTCCATGATGAAACCTAATCAAAGGAATAACATTAACCATGTTGTTGCTTTCACATGAGAAGCATCAAGCATGCACACAAAAATGTAAGTTCTAATGTACAAATACACATACACTACAGTATGTGTTCCTTAATTAGGGTAGCAATCTATATATTTTCATGTACACAGTATGAACAAATCTGTATTAAAGAGGTTGTAAACCTACATTTTCAAGCTGTACCTATAGGTAAGCGATTAGGCTTGCCTATAGGTACAGTAAATATCTTCTAAATGTGCGCCGTTCAGGAGATATTTACTTTTCATTGTGCCGATGATGTCATCGGCGCATGCACTGTGAAGAAACGGCCCTCCATGCTGTTCCAGACTACGGTGCATGCGCCGTAGACATCGGCGCCCATCTCATTTGCAAATATCTCCTAAACCATGGAGGTTTGGGACATATTTCGAGCACCTACAGGTAAGCCTTAATCTTGTAGGTAAAAGTGGTTGTAACGGGTTTACAACCACTTTAAGGCAACCAGACTAAATCCTAATGACAGAGAGACATAACAAAATACTTTCACCGTATTTAATGTACATCATATGTACTATTCAAAATTAATAAGCAAATTACCTTCTCTTCCATGCTATGAATGATTAATTAACACTAGAAACTTCTTACATATTATCAGGGATTGTACAAACAATAATATGTTTATAATAATGTTCAGCATAATAATGAGAGCATAGTGAAATCTGTGTGGATTTCTTCGAACAGATGGCAATCAATCAGTCATCCCTGTATATACAATAGTGAAATTTAGCTAAAAACTTTTTTTTCTCTCCACAGCTTTAGTTACATTACTTACCTGTAATGAAGTATGTCCCACAATGTGCAGATTGCTGGATTCTGTAAAATTCTTCATTGCAGGGCTTTCTTATCCCCTTCCTGCTACTGAACTTTTAGTACTGTTGGCGTGAACAACTTTAGGTCTCCAGACTCAACTGTACAGAATTGATGGGAACATGACCTCTCCTCTTCAATTTCATTGAAGAAGAGGGCAGGAGGGTACATGTTCCTGCTGGATCATCTTCAGTACAGCTGAGCCCAAGAACCCAAAGCTGTTAACCCCCACAGTACTAGAAGTTCAGCAGCAGGAAGATGACAGGGCAGCTCTGTGAAGATTTCTGCAGAATCCAGCAGCCTGCACAATGTGGGACATACTTTATAAAGTAATGTAACTAAAGCTATAGATTTTTTTTTTTAACTAAACTTCAGCTATAACCTATCTGCTGTATTTTACAAGCAGACGAGATATGTAGTGTAAAAAGGGGTTCAAATTTTTCTCAGGATAGTAATGGACACTTCTCAGGATAGTAAGGAGCGGCTTAAAGCGGTTCTCCACCCTAAAGTTGAGTCCCGCTGATCGGAACCCTCCCCCCCTCCGGTGTCACATTTGACACCTTTCAGGGGGAAGGGGGGTGCAGATACCTGTCTAAAGACAGGTATTTGCACCCACTTCCGGCCCGGCATTCACGGGCAAAAGACGGGCATTCCGTCACATCCCGTCGCCTCCCCGTTGTGTGCTGGGAACACTCGGCTCCCAGCACACAGCGGGAGCCAATCGGCAGGCGCGACTCGCGCATGCGCCGTAGGGAACCGGGCAGTGAAGCCGCAGCGCTTCACTTCCTGGTTCCCTCAGCGTGGATGGCGGGGGGAGCAGCAGAGAGACGAGCGATCGCTCGTCCTCTGCTGCGATCGGCGCTGGACTCCAGGACAGGTAAGTGTCCTAATATTAAAAGTCAGCAGCTGCAGTATTTGTAGCTGCTGGCTTTTAATATTTTTTTCCCATGGCACATCCGCTTTAAGTTAGTTCAGTCTGTTACTCTTCCTCTCAACCCTAATAACAGGCTCAGCCCCCTCTGGCACACCTGACAATAGTGTAAGGCCCCATACACACGGGAGGATTTATCCGCGGATACGGTCCAGCGGACCGTTTCCGCGGATAAATCCTCTCGAGGATTTCAGCAGATTTTAATGCGATGGAGTGTACTCACCATCGCATTGAAATCCGCGCCGAAATCCTCTGGCGATGACGTGTCGCGCCGTCGCCGCGATTATGACGCGGCGACGCTGTCATATAAGGAATTCCACGCATGCGTCGAATCATTACGACGCATGCGGGGGATCCCTTCGGACGGATGGATCCGGTGAGTCTATACAGACCAGCGGATCCATCCGTTGGGATGGATTCCAGCAGATGGATTTGTTTGGCATGTCAGAAAATATTCGATCTGCTGGAATCCATCCCAGGGGAGAAATATCCGCGGAAACAGATCCGCTGGCGTGTACACACCATAGGATCTATCCGCTGAAACCCATTTGCTGGGATTTTTCAGCGGATGGATTCTATCGTGTGTACGGGGCCTAAGAGCAATGACCAATGAGAAACACACATGTTATGATAAAACACAGAAATTGTCTTTACTGCAATATTTCTGTGAAAGAATAACAGACAGTAGTCAAGTAATCAACTAGAGAGAGCAATAACTGAGATTTAAGAGCAATATAGCTCTCAATCCTATATTCAGGCTGCTTCCTTTAAAAGATTTCAAACCATGAGAATTTCCCCAAAGAGCAGAGGTACACTATAATGGTAAATAAAGCACAATATGGCACTATTGGTGTATTGCAGGGATAAGCAATTAGCGGACCTCCAGCTGTTGCAAAACTATAAGTCCCAGCATGCCTCGGCCTCTGGGGGTCATGCTTGTGACTGTCAGAGTCTTGCTATGCCTCATGGGACTTGTAGTTCTGCAACAGCTGGAGGTCCGCTAATTGCATATCCCTGGTGTATTGAATTGGCTACCGTTACTCAGATTGGCTCTATGAGTCCAGGCAGGAGGAGAGCAGAGCAATGACTCCCAGTGGCGCCACCCCCCCAGGCAGTAAAAAAAAATAATAATAATTTAAACATGTCCCTTTAACCACTAGCCGACCAGCCACCGTCATTATACGGCGGCAGGTCGGCTCTCCTGGGCGAGAGCCCGTAGCTATACGTCCGCTCTTCGATCGGCCACTAGGGGCGCGTGCGCGCCCCCCGCTCGCCCCCGACTCCCGTGCGTGTGCCCGGCGGGCTCGATCGCCGCCGGGCACCCGCGATTGCTCGTTACAGAGCGGGGACCGGGAGCTGTGTGTGTAAACACACAGCTCTCGGTCCTGTCAGCAGGGGAAATGCTGATCTTCTGTTCATACAATGTATGAACAGAGGATCAGTGTTTCCCCTAGTGAGGCCACCCCCCCACAGTAAGATAACAAACAGGGACATACTTAACCCCTTCCCCGCCCCCTAGTGTTAACCCCTTCACTGCCAGTGGCATTTTTATAGTAATCCAATGCATTTTTATAGCACTGATCGCTATAAAAATGCCAATGGTTCCAAAAATGTGTCAAAAGTGTCCGAAATGTCCGCCATAATGTCGCAGTACCGAAAAAAATCGCTGATCGCCGCCATTACTAGTAAAAAAAAATATTAATAAAAATGCCATAAAAATACCCCCTATTTTGTAAACGCTATAACTTTTGCGCAAACCAATCAATAAACGCTTATTGCGATTTTTTTTTACAAAACATATGTAGAAGAATACGTATCGGCCTAAACTAAGGAAAAAAAATGTTTTTTTATATATTTTTGGGGGATATTTATTACAGCAAAAAGTAAAAAATATTCATTTTTTTCAAAATTGTCGCTCTATTTTTGTTTATAGCGCAAAAAATAAAAACCGCAGAGGTGATCAAATACCACCAAAAGAAAGCTCTATTTGTGGGAAAAAAAAGGACGCCAATTTTGTTTGGGAGCCACGTCGCACGACCACGCAATTGTCAGTTAAAGCGTCGCAGTCCCGAATCGCAAAAAGTGCTCTGGTCTTTGACTAGCAATATGGTCCGGGGGTTAAGTGGTTAAAAAAAAAAGGCCCTTATGCGCACTGTGTCCGGGGCGCCGGGCGCAGTGATGTATGGGAAGCGCCACATCTATGTAATCACGAGATTCCAGACGAGGCGCTTCATTTGCAACCAAAAACTGCCTTTGCGGCTCAGTCGATAGAGTTAGGTGGTGCTAGTTCCGACGTCACTCGAAGGACAGGAAGTGACATTGGCACTCGGCAGCTCCGTAGAATGCTGCAATGCACCGCCTGAGTGGATCAGGTAAGCTGAAGCTCGTCATGCCTCCCCCCCGCTGATCAACCTTGTTTATCACAAGGTTCGGTGGCAGCAGCTTATGAACTTTATTTTAACAATAGGTGTTCGGCAGCAGCAGCAGCAGCAGCCCCCCCGCATATCAACTTTTTGACCTCACACAGAGAACTGACGATATTTATGCCATATGGCATATGATGTCACCATCACCTCCATGCTCATCATCCCCCTGTGCCTGGCATCTCACCACCTGCCACCATCACCTCCATGCTCATTATCCCCCTGTGCCTAGCACCCCACAACCTGCCACCATCACCTCCATGCTCATCACCCCCATGTGCCTGGCACCCCACCACCCCGCCGCCTGCCACCATCACCTCCATGCTCATCATCCCCTGTGCCTGGCATCCCACCACCCCACCGCCTGCCACCATCACCTCCATGCTCATCATCCCTCTGTGCCTGGTATCCCACCACCCCACCGCCTGCCACCATCACCTTCATGCTCATCATCCCCTGTGCCTGGCATCCCACCACCCCACCGCCTGCCACTATCACCCCCATGCTCATCACCCCCATGTGCCTGGCATCCCACCATCCCACCGCCTGTCACCATCACCTCCATCCTCATCATCCCCCTGTGCCTGGCATCCCACCACCTGTCACCATTATCTCCATCCTCATCATCCCCCCGTGCCTGGCATCCAACCATCTCACCGCCTTTCACCATCACCTCCATCCTCATCATCCCCCTGTGCCTGGTATTCCACCACCCCACTGCCTTTCACCATCACCTCCATCCTCATCATGCCACCGTCCCTGGCATCCCACCACCTCACCGCCTGTCACCATCATCTCCATCCTCATCATCCCCCGTGCCTGGCATCCCATCACCCCACTGCCTGTCACCATCATCTCCATCCTCATCATCCCCCTGTGCCTGGCATCCCACCACCCCATCGTCTGTCACATCACCTCCATCCTCATCATCCTGCTGTGCCTGGTATCCCACCACCCCACCGCCTTTCACCATCACCTCCATCCTCTTCATCCCCCTGTGCCTGGTTTCCCACCACCCCACCGCCTTTCACCATCACCTCCATCCCCATCATCCCCCTGTGCCTGGCATCCCACCACCCCACTGCCTGTCACCATCACCTCTGACCTCATCATCCCCCTGTGCCTGGCATCCCACCACCTGTCACCATCATCTCCATCCTCAACATCCTCCTTGCCTGACATCCCACCGCCTGTCATCATCATCTCCATCCTTATCATCGCCCTGTGTCTGTCATCCCACCACCCCACCACCTGTCACCATCATCTCCATCGTCATCATCCCCCTGTGCCTGGCAACTCACCACCTGTAACCATCATTTCCATCTTCATCATATACCCCCTGTGCCTGGCATCCTACCACCCCCATCCCCTGTTATCAATATTCTGATGTCTGATTCTCATGTCTGTATACAGTGTCCCAGAAATGGATAGCCTTATCCCTTGTCCCTGTGGCACTACAAGTGTCAGCAAGATGACTACCAGCAACAATGTCTGTATACAGTGTTCATACTCCTCCTGTGGTGCAGTTTCTCTGTTTCCTGCAGAAATGCCCTCTCACCAAATCCTGTGTTCAAGGCCCAAACAATCATCCTGGACCAGCAGGCTTTCCTGGTGACCCAACTAGCCACCTCACACTGGAACGCTTCACTGTCAGTGCAGGTGCACCTCGATGTGCACCTGGATTCCCCCCCTCTCAGGCTGGATGTCTCGACTGGCGGTAGAGGCCTGAACTGTATGGGGAAATCATCTGAGAGACAGCATCTCTCCCCCAGGTCTGATATCTTTCACTGCCTCATGATAACTGACTGAAATCTCCACAGGGAATCAAAATTGAGTCTTTCCTCTCCTGCCAGCAGAGCATGCTGGGATTTGTATTTCTGTCCCCATAGAAAGCTATGGGACTGTTTTAGATAGGGACTACACATTCCAGAATCCTTTGCATCAGCTGATTGTTAAAGCCCCATTGATTGGTTCCTGTAACTGCTCCTTTAATTGGCTTTCTTCCTCCTGTCAATAGGAACACGACAAGGAACAGAATAGTCTATACGAGTCAGCTCACATTACATCAAACTCAGTAAGTGAGTGAAACAGGGAAAAGGAGGGGGTGAAAAGGCCCATGCAGATATGACAGGCAGCTCCCTCTCTTTCAGGGTGGAAAGCCTGTGTACATCGCAGTGGCTTTCTTGGCGGGGGTCGCGGGTTACAGAGTGAGACACCTGCTAAACGTGGAAAGTCCACCATGCACATGTGCCCTTCACCGCAATATAAGCCTCTTACCGGATGGTTATGATCCCCAATTACAGAGATCATGCTAAGCCAATCTTCAAGCTAAGCCAATATGGTTCACT
Source organism: Rana temporaria (assembly GCF_905171775.1). Classification (NCBI taxonomy): domain Eukaryota; kingdom Metazoa; phylum Chordata; class Amphibia; order Anura; family Ranidae; genus Rana; species Rana temporaria. Next base: position 230,537,741 of record NC_053493.1, read on the forward strand.
GGGTCCCGGCATGTAATGTTCACCAATATAGTAGCCTCAACCCCAAATGGAAACAGACTGAAAAAGCCATCCTAGAAGGAAAGGAATATAGGATGCACAAAGTGTGAATACTGCTTATGTACATTGTGGTAATTGTTAAAAACTAAGAAAGGTACTCACATTATTCAAGTCAAAGGTATGCAGTCAGGTAAAACAAAGCCTCACTGACAGCCGGCATCAGTGGGCGTATGACATCACAGGTTGCTAGCCCGCCCAACGTGTTTTGCATCACAGCACGTCGTCAGGGGAACACACTGACTGACAAGAGGAACATTTAAATCTGTGTATATAAATGCACAATCAATACTTCTACCTTTGTTTTAGCATTGATACATGTGGTTTGCCACATAAGTGACACTAATGAAGCAGACCATAGAGCTCCCAGTGGAGGTGGGTTGTTTTGAATTCACTACCCCTGCTACATAGGAGAGGGTAACCTGCTGAAAGAAAATTAGAAGGTTTTATTATGTGTCGGGTTAGTCGAGACTTTGAGCTAGAATTGAGTTCTTATGAATTCTAGCCTATTAATTATTTATTTATTTCTTACGGATGAATACACAGCTGATGGGTGGGTGGTATGTAGTGTTTCTCCAGTTATGTTACTTTCTTGTTTATAGTGTTGATACCAACTATTTGCAAACATAGTATTACAATATGTTCATTTTGTTCATTAATTATATGTGCAGTTTTCTAATGGGGTTGTAAAAGGTTAATTGTTGTTTTTGGACTGAAGGGTTATATATGAATGAAAGGTTATAATATTAATGAATTGGTATCATAAATGAAAGGCTCCGGTCAGAACATATTTTCTTGCCATTGATTTACTAAAGGAAGTTAGGATGTTCCTTTTACAAGGGAATTTTCACTTAGCTTAGTGAATAGGATGAAGTTCAGCTCATGTTAATCTTCCATGTACTTCTAATGGCACCCCAATTGTGCTGCAATTTCGCGTAGTAAATCGCGCTGCAATCGCAATGTGTGACGGTTGTCGCTTAAAAAGGAACATGAGCTTCTTTTGGGCGACAACGTTGCAATTTGCCACAATTTACCATGTGACAATCACGCCAAAATCATGGCAGAATTGCAGGGATTACATCCATGATTATGTGTGTATGCAGCCTTAGGCCTCGTACACGCGACCGAGTTTCTCGGCAAAAAGCAGCAAGAAACTTGCTTTTTTTTTTTTTGCCGAGGAAACCGGTCGTGTGTACATTTTTCGACGAGGAAACTGTTGAGGAACTCGACAAGCCAAAAAGAGAGCATGTTCTCTTTTTCCTCGACGGGAATGGAGAAAATTAGCACGTCGAGTTCCTCGACAGCCTAACAAGGAACTCGACAAGCAAAATGATGTGTTTCGCCCATCGAGATCCTCGGTCGTGTGTACGAGGCCTAAGGCCCCGTACACACGACCAAGAAACTCGACGGGCAAAACACATAGTTTTGCTCGTCGAGTTCCTTGTTCAGCTGTCAGAAAACTTGTCGAGCCAAATATTCCCATTGCCCAACGAGGAAATAGAGAACATGCTCTCTTTTTGGCTCGACGAGTTTCCAGACGGGTTTCTCGGCGAAAAGTGTACACACGACTGTTTTTTTCGGCAGAATACGTCTCCCATCGAGTTTCTTGCTGAATTCTGCTGAGAAAACCGGTCGTGTGTACGGGGCCTAAGGCCTCATACACACGACCGAGTTTCTCGGCAAAAACCAGCAAGAAACTTGCTGGTTTTTTTTTTTGACGAGGAAACCGGTCGTGTGTACATTTTTCGACGAGGAAACTCGACGAGCCAAAAAGAGATCATGTTCTCTTTTTCCTCGACGGGGATGGAGAAAATTGGCACGTTGAGTTCCTCGACAGCCTAACAAGGAACTCGACGAGCAAAACAATGTGTTTCGCCCATCGAGATCCTCGGTCATTTGTACGAGGCCTAAGGCCCAGATTCTCAGTGGAGATACGATGGCGTATCTCCAGATACGCCATCGTATCTCTGCGTTGCGCCGTCGTATCTATGCGCCTGATTCTTAGAATCAGTTACGCATAGATATCTGTTAGATCCGACAGGCATAAGTCTCTTACGCCGTCGGATTGTAACTGCATTTTTCCGCTGGCCGCTAGGTGGCGCTTCCGTCGAATTCCGCATCGAGTATGCAAATTAGCTAGATACGCGAATTCCCGAACGTACGCCCGTCCGACGCAGTAAAGTTATGCCGTTTACGTTAGGCTTTTCCCGGCGTATAGTTGCCCCTGCTATATGGTGGCATAAGTGCGGCGTAACAATGTTAAGTATGGCCGTCATTCCTGCGTTGAAATTTGAAAAAGTTACGTCGTTTGCGTAAGTCGTCTGTGAATGGGGCTGGACGTCATTTACGTTCACGTCGAAACCAATGACGTCCTTGCGGCGTACTTTGGAGCAATGCACACTGGAAAATTCCACGGACGGCGCATGCGCCGTTCGGGAAAAACGTCAATCACGTCAGGTCACAGTACATTTACATAAAACACGCCCCCCTGATCCAAATTTTAATTAGGCGGGCTTACGCCTGCCGATTTACGCTACGCCGCCGCAACTTACGGAGCAAGTGCTTTGAGAATACTTGTCTAAGTTGCGGAGGCGTAACGTAAATCGGATACGTTACGCCACCGCAAAGATACGCGGTTCTATGTGAATCTAGCCCTAAGTGTCTATGAAAAAAAACAAGGAGTTCAGTCGGTTGAAGCTGTGTACCTGTCTATCACTTCTTAATTGGAAGATACACTTGGAGGTAGTTGGTATCTGAAGGTGACGGCCATGTCAACAGTAGACCAGAAAAGTAGCTGGATTTTCTGTGCTTAAAAAACACTACACAGGTCTTTATCTTTATCAATACTTTACAAACATTTTGTTTTTTTGCATAGCCCTAAGGAACTATAAATTTCACATTAAAATGTCCTGGAACATAACCAAACACTTGACTACATAAACAATTCTGTAGCATGCTCCTTTGCAACTAAGAAATGTCTCATTTGAGCGTAGTGTGCAGCAAATGTATCTAAATGTAATCTATTTTCTAGGAAGCCAAATACCAAGGATAGCACTAATTTTGGTCATGTGTTGAATTGCACATAACATAGAGTACTATTAGCTACTTGCTTGAAACTTATAAATTTAGTCTTGAAAGCCACCAGAGAAATTGAAAACTTAAAGTGATTCCAAACATGCTTTTTTTTCTTTAAAACTACAAACATGTCATACTTACATGCTCTGTGCGATAGTTCTGCACAGAACAGTCCCGCTCCTCCTCTTCTTGGGTCCCCCACCAGAACTCCTAGCCCCTTCCCCCCTGCCAAGTGTTCCCATAGCAAGCAGCTTTCTATGGGGGCATTTGTGCAGGCTTGCTCTCAAGCTTCGCTGTCTGCATCTATTGATGCAGACAGCGGGACTCAGCCCCACCCCTTGCTTCCTCGTCACTAGCTGTGATTGGCAGCAGCAGAAGTCAATTGCTCCTGCTGCTGTCCCAGAGCCATAGAGGAGGGAGAGAGCAGACAGCACCTGCACAGAGGATCAAGATCAGGTATAACCCGGGATGCTGGTTGTACCCAAGTTGATCGATCAATCAACGTGGGTACAACCAGCATGCTGGGTTTTACCAGCTATTTTTGCTAGCGACTGCTAAAGCTGCTAGCAATAATCAATGTCTTCTCCCAGGAGGATTGGCTGCCCCTGCCAGGAGAAGACAGTGGCCCAGCACTCTCTGTGTTGATGGGGGAATCAAGCAAATATTTTTCCTGCAACTCGTGGTCTGCTCTGTGTATGGCCTTACTGTATAATACTCTTCCTGCCTATGTGAAAAAATAATGAAAGTTCTCCTCGTAAGGTGGTACACACTGTTTAGCTTTGGTAGCAATGGAGTCCTTTAACATGGTGGCACATATTTTGCACATGATGTACACAGAAACTAGAAATGCAATTTCAAAACAGATTATCCCACTGGGAGCAGCTAACATGTCACAATACTGCTTGAAGGATTAAGGAATATTATACCGTAAGTGATCTGTTATTTAAAGCGTAGTTCCACCCAAAAATGGAACTTCCGCTTTTCGGAACCCTCCTCCCTCCGGTGTCACATTTGGCACCTTTCAGGGGGAGGGGGGTGCAGATACCTGTCTAAGACAGTTATTTGCACCCACTTCTGGGAATACAGTACTGCGGCAGCCACGCCCCTACCCGCGGCCCACGCTGTCTTCTGGGAAACACACTGTTCCCAGGAGAGAGCAGGACCAGTGACGGCGCTCCGCGCTACTCGCGCATGCGCAGTAGGGAACCGGGCAGTGAAGCTGCAACTCTTCACTTTCTGATTTCCTCACCGAGGATGGCGGCCGGTGCAGCCAAGGCACGAGCTGTTGCTCGTCCCACGGCTGCCAACATCGCGGGCGCGCTGGACAGGTAAGTGTCCATATTTTAAAAGTCAGCAGCTGCAGTATTCATTGCTGCTGACTTTAAAAAAAAAATACCTCCGCTTTAAGATACTACACACTTTGGGATTCCTGAAAAAAAGGATATGAAGGAGGTCAATTAATTCTGAATGATCTCAGAACAAATGCCAAAACCAAACAGCATTTTCTCATTGAAACAAACCCCAAGCCCATCAACATAGACCCTTATTATGTTTGTGTGTTTATTATAGGTTTGTGAGTAATGAGATCCCACACCTGGATATATAATATAAATACGTGTACATTACTTTTATGCTCATCTCTAATAACGTATTCAAGGTTATCTCTGATTATTCAATCAAATTAGGTATTATTTAAGGCTGCACTCTATTTATGTTATGGAATTGATTCAAGATCATTATTATTCTTCTCTTTCTACTGTACTCCCAGTTATTTTATTTCCCTACACATCCATATGTATGCGTTGGTGCAGTATTTATTTAACAAGTGGTGTTCCCATATTTCATAATGACTGACGGAAATAACTGAAAGGGGAATACGTAAGGTGATGGAAAATGATATGAACACTTTAGAGAGACGAATAATCAAAGTACTCTTTCATACTTGAGAAGCCTGCATACAAGTTACTGTTGAACGTTGATTTAGATTAAAGGTTTCAAATAAAAAAATGAAATCTTTTTTTATAGTTTCAACTCTCATGATAATTAAAAAAAAAAAAACCAATGAACCCAATGGCCATTTTCACATCACAAATGAATGGAAGTTTTCAAGAACAGTTCTAAGTATCAAGAGATACTCATATTTGCATACTTAATTCTCCACTGTAAAAATGATGTAGCATAAAATGCTATATAACACACAAAGATAGAATGCAGAGTGACAGTTTTTTATTAATCTAGAAAACAGGCATGGCATAGCATTTCAAGCGAAGGTACTAATGCATATGTATAATTTGACTGCAGATGCCAATTGAAATTCACAGACTAGGCATAGGCCACAGAGGTCTTTGTTGTTTTTTGCAAACAATAATGATATGAACAGTTCTGTCATTGATAGAATATAAATATAATTAAGATCTTCGCACAAGGGTGAAGTAAACAGTTGTCTTTAGATGATAACACAATAAACTATAAAATATACAGTATTATACAAGTACATTAAAGTATGCGTGATTCATACCACTTCTCAACTCACTCACTTTTATTAACGCAATTTATTATAAAAGTCAGCAGGAATATAAATTACATATATAGCAATTAACTGAGTCTGATGTTTTGCATAATATAAGCAGAAGACTGGATCACATTTTTATAGTCATAGGTTATGTTTTGAAAAAAAAACTTTATTCGGCATTGTCAGGGTGCATCTATCAAGACTCAAGAAGTACCTAGGCTTTGATAAAGTCACTAATGGTATGAATGAAACCTGACGATTTAAAAATCAAAAAGTTCAAATAAATGTATTACCACAATCAGATCCAACAGATTCATATTTAATAAATTTAGGTTCAGAAGCCTCTGATAAGTTACTTTAAAATATTTAAAATATAAACAAATTCTTATTATTAAATAAATAGCAAGAGACGGGGGGGGGGTGGGATTATAACGGTGCCAGTCACAAGATTAGTCACCTAAGTTCTTTTAAAAGAAGACAAAATGTATTTGTACAGACAATTGTTAAACATCAAAGTTAACAAGGTAAAGAGATAAATATAAATATATATTTTTAGGTACATTGAATACAAATACAGACTGAATTATCCCAACATGTTTCACCAAAACATTGGCTTCTTCAGGGGAATAGTATCAATTCAGTGTAACAATGAGATTCTACAAAAGAAAACAAGCAAATTAATAAAGAGACATAAAGTATTTGTAATAGGAAAACTGGAGATTACAGATATCAGGGTACTGAGGGTCCCTTTACAGTTTGCGTATTACATATAGAAAATGTCATAAAGAAAATGTTATGCTTACTTTTACTTTTATTTTATTTTTATTTTTTTCATAGTGCCAATAATGGCAATACAATTCTGCTGTGGACTTCTGTTTGTACCCTCAGCATTCACAGGACTACATATCCTATGCCTCATTACAGAGCCATCTTTAATATTGATTGGACCCTGCGCAAACATTTTCTTGAGCCCTCCCAAATCCACTTATTAACTATTTGTAGACAGTGTGGGCTCAAGGGGCAGGGCCCCACAACAATGACTGTGCCCGGGGCAGCTGCCCTTTTTGCTCTGTGTTAAAGATAGCCCTGCCTCCTTGTGTTATCACTGTTTTATGCAAGTAACCATAAGGGTTACTATGTGGGCAAGGCTAAGGCAGGAAGATTGCACTGTAAGATAGGAAGCTTTTACTACACAGTGAGAACATGCATTCTGCTTAGGGAGCTGCATGGGCAGTGTTGTCACCCAAACACAAAACGGTTGCACGAGAGGCTGTAAATGACAGTTTCAACAAGTTAAAAAAAATAAAGGAAAGATTAAAAAAAAAATTGAGGCAGTGGGACAAGTGTGTTTATTATTATTTATTTATTTAATTTTAAATGTAAGGTTTAGATACACTTTAAGCCTTGTGCTGATGATTATCTGGCAGCAGATGGCATGGGAGCACACCTAGACACACTGAGCACTGAGCAAGCAAAAAACAGCAAATGGGTCAGAAGAGGTAAAACTTGAACAATCCACTAACTGCAGGAGATATGAATAAGATAGGTTGTTAGACTTAATGTGTATTAACAATATAATATATACAGTACATACTGTAAATAAATACATTTGTGTGCCACAAAAAGAGCACATTAAATGGTGACAACTATACGTTTAAACTCCTTAGCTGCAATCTTGCTGTGTAATCATGTTACCTGTGACATTATATATATATATATATATATATATATATATATATATATATATATATATATATATATATATATATATATAATGAATTATATTTGTTTAATTCGCTAAAATTGACGTTTGAAGCAAAAATCTACAGCTATTGTATTACACGAGTTTTATTGCATTAAAAAGTAATTGTGTTTTCTTGTTTTTCAATGCATGAAGTCTGCTGAGTCTTACTGAATGCAAAGTGCTATTCTCAGTTTTATGGTGTTCTCTTTATTGGAAACATATATTTACTTAAAATAACATAGTCTTATTTCCCAAAGAGAAAAATACTGCTTTAAACGTATTGCAGATATGTGATTAATGTAATTCAAATGTGAAAGAATAAGTTCTACTTTACAAAAAAAAATAAGAAATGCACATTTTTTGTAGGTAAAAATAATATGTTTTTTTTTTGTTTTGTTAGTAGCCTGTAAAGCATTGCACCCATGATCAGAAGATCATGGGTGTAATACTACATCCCTGCAGACTGTCTTAGAGATGGGCCAAAACCCCCTTGTTCGGTTCGCACCAGAACTCTCGAACATCGAAAAAGTTCTGACCCGACCGGCGAACCCTATTAAGTTAACCTCCATGGCGGTATGATTATTTCAGAAAAAAGGTGCTGAAAGCGGTACCATTATTTGCAAGGAAATTTGGCGTTTTATACTGTAGGCCTGTAATTCTTAGAAATAACTCACTTAAATCTGTCCAAACAAGAGTCTAGTAGGCATCCCGGGTATGAATTTTTTTTAAAAACAAAATTATAAATTATAATGTAATAAATAATTATAAATAATTATAACAAATAATAATATAATTATAATAAAAATTATTCAATAATGTAATCAACTCAAAATCACTGAAATTTGCTCAGTTGCAGAATTGTCGCTGTTATTACTTTTATTTTTTTATGACAAATTTCCCCACAATTCAGTATCGCACAATTCTGCAAGTGATTATAATTTATTATCGCTGTTTTCTATCTGCTCTAAAACCATTTTTGACATAAAGGGACACTTTTGGTTGCTATGGACAATCTACAGTTTGCAGCGAGAAAGAAAAGTTTTTATTATATAAAAGTACATGTAGGACACTGGGCAGACCACTAGGGACAAGGGGGGTGTGTATTTTTTACATACAGTACTGAAATCTATAAGATTACAGTATACTGTATGTAAGGTGTTTGTTTACCTTTTTGAATTTGGCGCCGTTCTCCACCCCGTGCGTTGTAACGTCGCAGGGAATGGAGATCGGCGGCACACAGAGGCACTGTGTGAATCGAGCGAGGTGGCATCGCTGGATCCAGGGACAAGGTAAGTAAACCAAGCCTGTGGATTCTGCGAGGCGAGCCCTAGTCTGACTCGGGGTTACCGATCGCAGCACAAAAATGTAACCTTGAGTCAGACTCGGGAATACCGCCAGGGGGGTTAAAGTCTATGGGACCAGAACTTAAAATATCAAAAGTTCAAATTTTTAAGGCTTATATGCAAGTTATTGGCCATAAAAGGGGTATGGGGGTCCTGGTACTGCCCTGGGGGACATGTATTAATGCAAAAAAGAACTTACCCCCTTCCTGACCAGAGCACTTTTTGCGATACGGCACTGCATCGCTTTAACTGACAATTGTGTGGTCATGCAACGTTGCACCCAAACAAAAAATTTTCCCCACAAATAGAGCTTTCTTTTGGTGGTATTTAAACAAAAAAAGCACGACAATTTTGAAAAAAAAAGCAATATTTTTTATATTTTGTTTAATAAATATCCTTAAAAAATATATAAAAATATATTTATTTCTCAGTTTAGGCCGATATGCATTCTTCTACATATTTTTGGTAAAGAACCAAAAAGAAAAAAAAATGCAATAAGAGTATATTTGCGCAAAAGTTATAGCGGCTACAAAATAGTGGATAGATTTATGTAATTTTTTATTATTTTGTCTATCAGTAATGGCGGCGATCTGCGATTGTTATCGTGACTGCAACATTGCGGCGGACACATCGGACACTTTTTACACTATTTTGGGACCATTGTCATTTATACAGGGATCAGTGCTATAAAAATGCTCTGATTACTGTGTAAATGATACTGGCAGGGAAGGGGTTAAACACTAAGGGCCTGATCCACAAAAGGGATACGCCGGCGTATCTACTGATACGCCGTCGTATCCCTGTTTCTATCTATGGAACTTTAGGGCTGCTTTTACAAGGTCTAAACTGTTTACACCTTGTAAAAGTAGACCCTTCTATCCCGCATCGCTGTCATTTTTTTTTTTTTCCCGCCGCAACTCGTTTTTTTTTTACGCCCGTCGCGATTCTCAAAATCCGGCGCAGCGTAAAACCGCGCAAAGCACGTCGGGAAAATAACGTCGGGAGCATGCGCAGTACGTCCGGCGCGGGAGCGCGCCTAATTTAAATGGGACTCGCCCCATTAAATTAGGAACGCCTCGCGCCGGACGGATTTAAGTTACACCGCTCAAAATTTCTAGGTAAGTGCTTTGTGGATCGGGCACTTAGGTAGAGATTTTGCGGCGGTGTAACTTAAATCCGAATATTTAAGTTAAGCCCGCTCGTTGTGGATCAGGCCCTAAACTACAAACTTTTAAATAGGTGGTATTATACACCGGCGAGATTAGGCAGGTATTTTCCTGAAATTTCAGATAGGTGTTGGCGATGTAATAAGGAACAAGGGGCCAAATCCTCAAAGCAGATGCGCCGACTTAACCAGACTTTTCTAAATTTACACGGCGCGTATCTTTGCGCCCGATCCTCATAACGAGTTACGCCTTAAAATCCGGGTTTTCCATCCTACCTAAAATAATTACACCTGCGCATCCCCGGACGCAAATTACGCTAGTCACGCCGCTGTTTTTGATAGGCAAAGATGCAAATGAGGGAGATAGGGCGATCCACAAAATTAAGTGTGTGCGCCGTAGATTACGCCCTGTGCGCACCTGTTAGTTTCCCTGCGCAAATTTACACTTTATAAAAGCAGACCTAATTTTACACATGCCGTGTAAGGGTCTGCTCAAGCAACTGAATAGAGGTAGAGCTGACAACACATCTCTGCAGGACAACAATCTGACTGCCAAAATGCCCGGGCCATCAATGGTTGTAACGGCACTCGCCACTTTACAGGCACAAAGAAGGAGGAGGACACAGAGGAGGAGGAGGAGGGCACAGGAGAGGGTTTACCGCCCACGGCGAGATCTGTTTGCCATGCCTGCTTCAGAGGTGTATGACAACTACAGATTTAACAGGGAAGCCATCCTGGAGCTCACATAAATCCTGAAGGATGATCTCACCACCCCAACCCAACGATCCCATGCCCTGCCACCTCTCCGAAAAGTAATGGCAACATTACATTTTCTGGCCACTGGGTCTTTCCAGCGCGCATCTGGAGGTCTGTCTGGGATGGTCCAGTCCTCTATGAGCAGGTGTGTCCATCAAGTGGTCCCTGCAATACTGCGGCGCATGGCCAATCAGTTCCAAAAGCCCACCCAGGAGGATCAGCATCTGCAAACCATGACGGACTTTTATGAAATTGATGGGTTCCCACGGACCATCGGGGCGATAGACTGTACACATGTGGCACTACAGCCCCCCCATGACACTGAGCACCTGTTCCGGAATCGAAAAGGCTGGCATTCTATAAATGTGCAGGTGATTGTAGATGCCCATGGCCTCATCTGGCACGTTTGTGCTAAATTTCCTGGTTCGTGCCATGACAGTTTTATTTTCCGGCAGACCAACATCTCCCGAGATTTGGAGATGAACGTGTATGGAGACAGCTGGCTGATTGGTGGGTGACATTGGTGTCAGGTATGTCCCCCCCCATGATGCAGACACCACAAGGGGCACATGCATGACTAACATCCTCCTGTCTTTTCCCTTACAGGTGACTCTGGATATGCCCTGGGACCCCACCTGATGACCCCCTTCAGGAACCCCCAAACCCCAGGAGAGCAACGCTACAACCAGGCGCACATTCGCACCCGGGCAGTTGTGGAACGCAAATTTGGGCTTCTGAAGTCCCGCTCCAGATGCCTGGACAAGACTGGGGGTACATCGTTGTATTCCCCAGACTTTGTGTGCCAAATAATTGGGGCATGTTGTATACTCCACAACTTTGCCATGAGAAGGGAACTGCATATTGACTTATGTGCTGACCTGACCCCCCACCCAGGCAATCCCCCCCTAACCCACTCTACCCGGTCTGCTGAGGGCACAGCAGCCAGGAGACGCCTTGCAGAAGGCATCTTTTCACAGTAAATGCACATAAATCATGTCACAATGAAATTTTTTGGATTCACCAAAAACGCACAGAAATCATGTCACAATGAAAATGTATGTTTGCACAGTAAATGCACATGAATAATGTCACAAAGAGAATGTATCTTTGATCAGTAAATGCACATTAATTATATCACAATGAGAATGTCTTTTTTCACAGAAAACGCACATTAATTATCTCACAATGAGAATGCATGAATGCACACCACTGTGGTCCCTAGCACAGACACATCACATGCACATCGAATTGGATTAGATCCAAGTACCCCCCCCTTTGGTACTTGGGAGCAGTAACGCCACGCCACGGCTCCAATTATGTCACTGTGCATTCATACACCATTCAGGAACCTGGGATGACTTCTCCCTGGTCCTGGGGATCCCTACTCCACCAAAACTGAGGGTGACACCCTTATTTCATCAGGAATGCCACCCCCCCACATTCACACATCATTCACACACATAAACCAAATCATAAGTACAGTATAATAAACAAAATCATAAAAAAATAAGTACCCCTGCAACTTAATGACGTTGCCGAGTGCTCCTTCTGGGCTGCCCACGGGCACGGGCACGGCCACGGGCACGGCCACGGCCAACTGGAGGATCTTCACGGGGGGGGTGTTAGCAGGGGAAGGAGTATCTTCATGGGGGGAGGTGTGAGCAGGGGAAGGAGGATCTTCATGGGGGGGTGGGTGAGCAGGGGAAGAAGGAGCCTCCCCTGGTGTCTGTCCTCCTGCTGGCCTGCCCTCCAAGGCCATGGCTATCCTTGTCAGACAGCCAGTGATGGCAGCCGTATTAGCCTGGCCAGCCCGGGTATTGTCCTCCACAGCCCGGGTATTGTCCTGCACAGCCTGGGTGAGAGCAGTCACCTCCTGGCCCACACCTGTTGTGGCGTTCTTCAGGTCCCACAAACATGTGATGACCCCCACTGAGTTGGTGGCCACATCACCCAGTGACTCCCTCATTACATCCAGGCTGTGCTCCATCTTGTTCAAAGTTTTTTTCATCTCACCCAGACTGCGGGTCTGCCGGGCATTGTCCCTCTGCAGACTGACCGGCAGACGCTCAAACCCCCCCCCTGGTCTCCTGGGTCGGCCTCCTGCTTGCCCCTGAGGCTTGTGGCCTGGGAGGAGGGGAGAGAGTGACCCATAGGGTTTGCTGCATGTTGGGGGAGGAGTGGGATGTTGGGGGAGTAGTCAGCCTGACTAGGCAGGGTCCCCCTCCTCCAGTGCCCCTCCTATGAGCATGCAGCGTTGCCAGCTTGTTCCGGGCCACGCTCTTCAAATCATTATTTTGTTTTGTATGCCAGCGATGGTCCTGGTCTCCCCCCCCCCCCCGCGTGGCATTGATCCGATCGGTGATCTTTTTAAGGATCTCCTTCCTCCTGGCCGGGGTGGTGTTCTGGCTCTCAGAGCCATGGAGAAAACGCCCATATTTGATGATGCCCTGAGCAAGAATTCGCTTCTCTCCCAGGGTAAAATTCAGCTTCCTGCGCTTGGGGGCCATCACAGACACCACCCAGCAACAAGAAACTCACCCCAAAAAAAAAAAACAATACACACACAACAAACAAACAAACAAACAAACTCACTGCAAAAAAAAAAAAAAACACAAGCAGACAGCTACTATAAATTAAAAAACAAACAGGCAAAAAAGGGAAACAAAAAAAAAACAAAGACAAAAAAAAAAACACTTATCAAAAACAAACACCAAATATACTCTACAACTCCGCAACAACTTTTCTCACAAACACAACTCACCAACAAACACTGACAAACGTTCTGAACAGAAGCAACTTGCTCAAGGAAGGGAACACAGGGAAATACTTTTACAAGGGAAGTATGTTTGACTGGGGCTATTTACACACAGGGCGTTCCTCAAACTAAGTACGCTTGGCCTTTTTACCTATCTCACTGATTGCGCTGAGCTCAGTTCTGCACATGCCCAGTGAGAAGCAGATTCGTGCGCGCATGCGCAGTACAGCCGGCCCTTCATTTGCATGGGGTCACGGCTCATTACAATGAAGCACGCCCACTTCCTTCCCACTTGCAAAAACCCCGTCTTACGCCTCGGAATTTAAGTTACGTAAGCGCAATTTTGTGCGCAAATGCGCTGTGGATACGGCACTTACGACACCAACTTAGGGCGCCGTAACTTAAATGACATAAGTTAGGTAAAACTAAATTTGCACAGCTTTTTGAGGATTTGGGAACATTGTTCCATATATTTTGGACATGCCCTAAGATCAGGAATTATTGGTTAGGAGTACAAAGGATCTCCCAAAATGTACACCTTAACCAGTACAGGATGATCCCTCTTTCTTCCTGTTATATCTTTCTCAGATTCTAACAAAGACATATAAACACTCGGTCATCTGTCATCTGATTAATGAAGCCAAGGCAGGTATTGCTCGGAATTGGAAAAACCCTAGGCCACCCTTGATTGTAGAATGGCTCAATAGGGTTAGAAATGTGGGGGCCATAGAGGACTTGGTACTCTCGGCCCAAGATAGAAAAAAACAATATAATGAAACTTGGAGGGCATGGAATGTATTTGTATACTCAGAAGAAGGGAAGAGATTGTTGGGGATTTAAACGGGGAATAAGTCAGTCTGTCTTAAATTATCAAACTGAAGGCCCGGTTCCTTGAAAGGAGGGGGAGATATGAAGAGGGAGAGGAGGGGGTGGAGGAGGGAGGAGGAAGGAGAGAGGGAGGGGGATTTATTATTTTTTTTGTGGGGAAGAAGAGGCTTGGGGGGAGGGATATGGGGGTATAAAGAAAAAGGGATGAGTAGGTGGTAATCTGATATTTAAAGAATATGACCAGCAAGAATTGGAGGGACACTTAAAGTCTCAACAAGGAGGGCATAGATCCCAGCCTGCCATTACTGGAGGATATAGGCAGAGCGGGCAAGGTAAACATGAGAATGGATGAGGAATGAGATGTATATAAATGTATAAGTAAGGGGGAAAATGGTTTGAGTCACACGGTCTGTTCCATGACTGCCAGTCGGGATTTCGACCCGGTCGCGGTACGGAGATGTCTGCCCTAGATATGAGGGAACGTCTGCTGGGTGTCCACGATGCCGGGGGGTCCGCAGCCTTGGTGCTGCTGGACCTCTCTGCGGCGTTTGACACCATTGACCATTCTATCCTTCTCTCTAGAATGCAATCCTTATTTGGCTGTGAGGACGCAGTGTTAAATTGGATTAGATCTTTCCTGTCCGAAAGAACACACTCCATAAAAATGGAGTCGTACTGCTCAAATACCCAGTCATTGACCTGCGGGGTACCTCAGGGCTCTGCCCTTTCTCCCTTATTCTTTAACTGCTACATGCGCCCACTTGCAGACCTCATTACCAGCTATGGTCTAGGCTGCCAGATCTATGCGGATGACACACAGATCTTGGCAGACCTTGCAAGTGGACCTAATATGCCTGAGCAGCTGAATAAGGGATTATCTAACATCCAACAATGGATGGACTCAAACAGGCTAGGCCTTAACGCCGACAAAACTGAGCTTTTGCTGATCGGCCCACAGGCCAACTCTACCTTTTTACCTGCCTGGCCATCCTCGTTTGGCCCTGCCCCAACTCCAGCTAAGCAGGTAAAAAATCTGGGTATAATTTTTGATGCTGAACTAAGCTTCGTACCTCACGCAAAATATTGCATAAAATCAGCCAACTATCATCTGCAATTATTACGGAAAATTAAGAATCTCTTCACTCAGCACAACCGTATGATCTTAGTTCATGGACTTATCCACTCTAGGTTAGATTGTTCTAATGTTTTCTTTCTAGGGCTCCCACAGAAGTGGATAAAACAATTGCAGATTACACAGAATCATGCTGCAAGACTAGTCACAAACTGCCCAAGGCGGAATCACATCTCCCCGGTGCTTAAGAATCTACACTGGCTCCCGATAGCAAAACGGGTTGAGTTCAAGGCACTCTGTCTGGTGTTTCGGGCCTATTGGCAACTAGGTCCGATGTACTTATCGAATATGACACAACACTACTGTCCACCCAGAGAGCTTCGCTCGACTGACGCCCTGTTAGCAATTATTAAATCTAGTCGATCAGCTTCAAAAGGTGGCCGCCGGCTCCAAACACTGGGGAACTCTCTTTGGAACCAGCTCCCTCATCAGCTCCGAGCATCCTCCTCCTTGATGGCCTTTCGTAAGGGCTTGAAAACACTTCTTTTTTCACAAGCCTACAGATAGAGACTTGGCCTTCCAAGCCCTTAGCAGGACGCTGCCTTAATCCCAGGCTGCGGTCCATGGTCAGGGAGTAGGGATAGGCTTTTTGTGCCCTGCCCCCCCCCCCCCCCCTTCTTTTTATATTTCTGTTTATTTCTTGTCTGTTCCCCTCTTTTACTTAGATGTCCTAGTTTCTTCTTTTTGCTCTTGGGAACTGGATACCCCCAGCTTGTTGGTAAGCGCTTAGACGCGAGTTTCACAACTCGCATTCGGCGCTCTATAAGTATTTACTCCAATCCAATCCAATCCAATGAACTATTTGTATGACCCCTTTGTTTTTGTGTTTATCTGTTTTTTCTTTTGGAAAATATAAATAAAGAATATTTGAACACTAGGGGGCGATCAAGGGGTTAAGTGTGTCCTAGAGAGTGATTCTAACCGTGGGGGGGTGGGCTACCACTGACATGACAGCGACCTTGCCCCCGATGACAGAGAGCAGTAGATCCCCGTCATATCACTAGGCAGAACAGGGAAATGCCTTGTTTAAATAGGCATCTCCATGTGTCATGATCGCGGGACACTGGCAGATATCGAGTCCGCGGGACCCGTGGGCATGGTCACGGATTACGTGGCAGGTGCATGCATGCCCACTAAGCCGCGATTTAAAGGTGATGTACCTGTACGCCCATTTGCGCTGCTGTGCCATTGTGCCGACACACATCGTCGTGCGCTGGACAGCAAGTGGTTAAAAAATATTGTTTTTACAGGAGCAGTGATTTTAATAATGCTTAACATGCAACAAGAAAATGAAAAATTTCTTTAAATATAGTGTCTGGGGAGCTGTAATTTGGCACATCTGTAGCATGTATAGAAAATACTACAGCAAAGATGAAGTTTAAATTGCCGACAATACAATATCTTTGCCATCAATAGAACATTTTTAAAAAGATGGTGCTGCCCCCCCAAATCCATACCAGACCCTTATCTGATCACGCAGCATGTGCCCCCTTCCTGAACCATACCAGGTCACATGCCATCAACATGGGGGGCTGGGTGCTTTGGGCTGGGGCTGCTTTGGGCTGGGGCTGCTTTGGGCTGGGGCTGCCCCTCCCACCCCTAAGCACCTTGCCCCCATGTTGATGGGGACAAGGGTCTCTTCTCCACAGCCGTGGGCTAAGATTGTGGGGGGCTGAAGGGTTATCAGGATTTGGAAGCTACCTATGTGAATGAGTATGGGGTACATGGTACCCCTACCCATTCACCAAAAAAGTGTCAAAAGTGATAAAAAAACTGAGAACGTTTTTGACAAATTCTTTATTAAAAAATGTTAAAACAGTTTCCCTCCATGTAGATGCTTTATCAATTACGATGCCCCCGCTGCACCGTCAACCCGAAATTGTTTTAAAAAAATTGTTCTGCTGTCATCTAAGGCAAACCACAGAATGTCTGGCTTGCTGTTTGGCCGTTGTTATATAGGTAAGGGCGAAGCCATCTGCCCTTTCTTAACAACCAGCTATTCACCGCACCCTGATTAGGCAAAGCTTTGCCCAATCAGGGCTCAGAATGCATTGCACAGCGTTCGGCTGTACCAACACCTGCTGAACACCCTGCATATTTGGGTGTTCACCGAAAGGGCGAACAGGCAATATTCGGGCCAAACTTTTGCTCGGCCTGAACCGTTCACCCAATTCTATTGTGTAGCTGTCTGTCCACACATCCAATACGGGCAGGCAGTTACTGAATGGCAGGAAACTCAATGTACTACCTAGAGTGCTCAACAGCTCCCTGGTAGTTCATTAAAAACTACAAGCTGACAGCCACAAAGGATGTCTGTAATTGTAGTTTTCACATTCACAGAACACTGTGAATAAATGATGCAGTCGGTTTGTTTTCTATAGACCAGAGTAGAAAAGCCCATCCCCTGCCAGCATACTGTAAAGAAGAAACTTTGCTCAATGTGTGAAAGCAGTGGTCTCTCTGCAGGGGTTCAACATGCTGATAGGAGACACATTTCTCTTTCAAGCTGTGACTGCTTTAAAGGGGTTGTAAAGGTTTGTTTTTTATTTTCTAAATAGGTTCCTTTGAGCTAGTGCATTGTTGGTTCACTTACCCTTTCCTTCTATTTCCTTTCTAAATGTTTTTTGTCTTTGTTTTCTTTGTCTGAATTTCTCACTTCTGTTCCTCCTCAGTAAGGTGTTAGGTAAGCTGTTCTAAATGACTTTCCACCACTCGGATGATGGTGTCAAGCTTACTGAGGAGAAACAGGAAGTAAGAAATTCAAACAAAAAAAAAAACATTTAGAAGAGAAATTGAAGGAAACGGTAAGTGAACCCACAATGCACTAGCTTAAAGGAACCAATTCAGAAAATAAAAGACAAACCTCTTCCTGCACCTAGGTGCTTAAGCTTCCTAACCTACACCGCACAGACTCCTGGGAATGTAGTGGGTGTAACTTTCCAGGAGTCTGTGCACTCCCCAGTCTCGAAGAATCATGTGACTTGGACAGTACAGGTGCTGAAACCTGATCTGAAACCTATTACACTGCTTGTGCAGCACTGAGCATGTGCGAGATCTGCAAGGCTGAAATCCAGGAAGTCATACAGTCTGGCTTCATGATGCCCACACTTAAGATGGCCCCAGTCAATTTCTATTTTATAAAGTGTCTAAATGCTGTAACAACCTAACAAAACGGACCTTAGTTTACAGACTAACTTTACTAGAATACATTAAGCTTGTGTATTACAGGGGTATTTATATTTAAAAAGTGAAATTGTGGCCGGAACTCCGCTTTAAGTAACTCTGACCATGTTAATCAGTTCAAATTTGGAGCATCTGTCTCAGCTGTGCTGTGGGTTCATGCTGAAGTTTCTGGGGTGCTGATAACACCCCAGGTCGACAGGTGGCAGCAGTGGAGTCAAGGTATTTAAAATTTCTTCCCAGCAGCCTATCAGGAGGAGGTTTCCTCGCTATGCATGCTGGGGAGGGGTATTTATGTGTCAGACACCATTTTCTTGGGTCTTCTTCCCGTGTGGCGCCCACCTTTAGGGTAGCCATACCACGGCACCCCGGCAAAATTGCCTTCCGGGCCGGGGTGTGCATGCTACGCAGTGTTCCTGGTTCTGGGACCACGTTGGCCCAGAACATTTGAGCTGTGGCTGGGGCCCAGTGATCGACTGGGTCCCCAATATGATGAGATCCTGAGCTGCCAGTCCTGTTAAAGGAAGCTGTTCGGTGGAGAGTCCGCCTGAGGAGTGCCAAGAGAGGCTGGTGTTCCAAGAGGGGCCTGACCATCCATCGTGGACCTGGGAAACCCGGGTACTGAGAGGCTGGACGTCGGTCGCCTTTCAGTCGGTAACCTAACTAAAACTACCTGAAGGAGATCCGGGTGCTAAATCTGTTAAGATGGATTCCGGACCACTATTAGCAGCTCCTTCGGGGTAAGTGCTACTCATATCTGTTCCAGCTGTGGATAGACAGGTGCCTGTTCCATACAAGTGCAAGTGCTACAGTTTCCGACTGAGAGCCAGCAAGTTACTCTAGTGCTGCCCCCTGCAGGTAGGTGGTGCAAGGGACAAACTTAAAGGTTCTAAAACCCAATGGGGTTGATTTAGTAAAACTGGAGAGTGCAAAAGCTGGTGAAGCTCTGTATATAAATCAATCCTTTTTTTTTTCAAAGCTTAAAGTAACATTAAACATTTTTTTTATGATTAAAATAACAAACATGGTATACTTACCTGTTCCGTGCAATGATTTTACACAAAGCAGCCCCAATCCTCCTTTTCTGGAGTCCCCTTCCAGCGCTCCAGACCCCTCCTCTT
The DNA here is from genome assembly GCF_905171775.1 of Rana temporaria. NCBI lineage: Eukaryota > Metazoa > Chordata > Amphibia > Anura > Ranidae > Rana > Rana temporaria. Next base: position 230,557,406 of record NC_053493.1, read on the forward strand.
CAGTGAATGTCCCCATGGGACTTTCCATTGGGGGCACCTGTGCAGGCTCGCTCCCGAGCTGCCCTGCCTGCGTCTATTGACACAAAACGGGCAGCTGGGACCCAGCTCCCTCGTCACAGCATTTGATTGACAGCAGCGAGAGCCATTGGCCCAATGAGGAGGGAGACAGCAGCGAGAGCCGCTGCTCTCATGGACATCGCTGGATCGGATCGGGCTCTTGTAAGAATAATGGGTGCTGGAGGGGATCCTGCAGCCTTAAGGCTTTTTACCCTAAGCTCTCATATACACAAGGCAAACTCCTTCACTACGGAGTCCGCCAGCTCAGCGGGAGATCTCTCTGCTGATCACAGCTGAGCCAGCGGATGAAAGGTCCCTCTCTGCTCACTGAGCAGGGAGGGGCTTGTTGAGCACTGCTGTCTCCTATGGAAAGATCTGATGAAAACGGACAGCATGTCTGTTTTCATCAGATCTCACCCGATCTGATCCGACATGGATGGATGGCGATGTATCGCCATACTTCTGATTTTGGTGGATCGTATCGGGTCGGATGTCAGCGGACATGTCACCGCTGACATCCGACGCTAAATAGGCTTGCATGGAGTGGCCGTTCAGGTCCGCCGACAAAACTGACAGGCTGACTTGAACGGTCCGACCGTGTGAAAGGGGCCTAACGCATAGAATGCATTAGGGTAAAAAAAAACTTGAGGCTTTCAGAACAACTTTATTTAAACAAGCTGAAGTTAGAAGCTGATTGGCTACCATACGCAGCTGCACTAGATTTTTCACTCTCCAGTTTTACTAAATGACAACTGTGAAATAGAAAATAATACAGTGGACCTGAAATGGATGGATCACAAAAAGGCCATGGCAGAAAAAGCATGAAGAAATTAGCAGATAATAAATGAGCTAAAGGAGTCAGAGAAGTGGAATTAGAAATAGAAGACATCACAGAGCTAGGGCAATGAAGAATAGAGACCATGCAGACAGGGAACAGAGGCTGTTAAAAAGAAAAGTATATCTACAGTAAAAACATTATTTGAATTGAGTGAGGCTATTGCCAAAAATAATTGAACTCAGTCCACAATACACTAAAATTTTACAGAAGCCCAACAATTTTTTATTTATTTTTTAGCAACAGATTATCATCTTTTGTTTGGTGCAGTTACTTCTCATTTTTTTATATGTGCTGTTTCTTAACCACTTAACCACCGCACGCCGAAAAATAACAGCGGCAGGGTGGTTCCTTAACTCTGGGAGGACGTTATATAACGTCCTCCCAAAATCGCGCTCCCCTGGGGCGCGCACACAGAGTGTCCGTGGCGCATCACGGTAAATTGCGGCTAATATCGGCCGTTTACCACGTGATCGCTCCATCCAATGACGGAGCGATCACTTGTAAACAAACCAGCGTCTTGTGATGCCGCCGGTTCCTCTCTCCCCTCTCTGTACCGATCGGTACAGTAAGAGAGGGGGAGAGTGGGTGGCAGCAGCGCTGTGGGATTAATCTGTGACAACTGCATCACAGATCCATTCATCCATGCTCTGCCATCCCTGTAATACTCTGCCATCCCTGCAATACTCTGCAATACTCTGCCATCCCTGCAATACTCTGCCATACTATGCAATACCTTGCCATACTCGGTGATACCCAACCATACCCATCCATAATTCTGGCCCTAGCTCTCCTGTGTAACTAAAAACATGTAACAGTAAAAAAAAATTAAGTGTCGCCTATGGGGATTTTTAAGTAGCAAAGTTTTGCGCCATTCCATGAGCGTGTGCCATTTTGAAGGATGACATGTTAGGTATCTATATACTCGGCGTAACTTTATCTTTCACATTATGCAAAAACATTGGCCTAACTTTACTGTTTTTTTTTAAGCACAAAACTGTTTTTTTCCCCAAAAAAAACGCATTTCGAAAAATTGCTGCGCAAGTACTGTGCTAGATAAAAAGTTGCAATGCCCGCCATTGTATTATCTAGGGTCTCTGCTAAAAAAAAACATATATATATAATGTTTTGGGGTTCTATGTAATTTTCTAGCAAATAAATTATGATTTTTACATGTAGGAGAGAAATGTCAGAATTGGCCTGGGTGCTCCAGAACGCCTGATGGTGCTCCCTGCATGTTAGGCCTCTATATGTGGCCACGCTGTGTAAAAGTCTCACACATGTGGTATAGCCATACTCAAGAGTAATAGCAGAATGTGTTTTAGGGTGTAATTAGTGGAATACATATGCTGTGTGTGAGAAATAATCTGCTAATTTGACAATTTTGTGAGGAAAAAAAAGAAAAAAAATCTTTATTTTTGCAAGGAATTGTGGGAAAAAATTACAACTTCAAAAAACTCACCATGCTTCTTTCTAGATACATTGGAATGTCTTCTTTCCAAAAAGGGGTCATTTGGGGGGTATTTGTACTTTCCTGGCATGTTAGGGTCTCAAGAAATGAGATAGGCCGTTAGTACTTCAGGTGTGATCAATTTTCAGATATTGGCACCATAGCTTGTGTACTCTATAACTTTCACAAAGACCAAATAATATACACCAATTTGTACTTATTTTTACCAAAGATATTTAGCAGTATAAATTTTGGCCAAAATGTATGAAGAAAAAATACTAATTTGTTAATTTGTATAACAGAAACAAAGAAAAATGCATTTTTTTACAAAAATGTTGGTCTTTTTTCATTTATAGCACAAAAAATAAAAAACCCAGAGGTAATCAAATACCACCAAAAGAAAGCTCTATTTGTATGAAAAAAAAGGCGAAAATTTCATATGGGTACAGTGTTGCATGACTGAGTATTGTGATTCAAATTGTGAGAGCACCGAAAGCTGAAAATTGGCCTGGTTTTTAAGGGGGTTTAAGTGCCCAGTGGTCAAGTGGTTAAAGTGGAACTCTAGGCAAAGTTTATTTTTGGATAGAGTAGATAAGGATTGGAACTTCTATCGTTGGTGATATTATTATTATTATTATTATTATTATTATTATTATTATTATTATTATTAGTATTACTATTTTTAAGGTAACGGATGTCAGATATTATTGCTGTCTGTATCCATATTTAAATGATTTCTTCTTCCTGTCCAAATAGTCATTAGGAAAAAACTCCCATAATGGAAGATTAAATGTAGGTTCCAGACGACAGCTTCCTCTGTTCCAGATGAACCATTTTTAGGTCTCCATTAGGCTAGCGTGGATGTTGATGTTTTTTTAAAAGTGATTAAAGACTTGGCTATCTCTTGTATAATGTACTGGATTTTGACATATGATGTGTGCTTTACTATGATTAATATTGTCACTTTTCATTCATTTTTTTCTAACTGTTCTACTCTGGGGCTCTCCCACTCTTTCTACCTCACCAGGCCTACTCACCCTTTTTTTACTCTCCTGTGGCCTGAAGAAGCCAATATAGGCTATATGTGGTCATTACATGATCTCCATATCTTGCGTATATCTATGTAAGAGTGAAGATTTATGGATATTCTACTCTAGGGTTGGCATTAAGTGTTTTAGATTTTATTTTTATTTTTTTTATATAATTTTTCTAGGGTCTTTTTTTTTTGAGCTAGCTAGCACTGTGAACTTCAGGACCTTCAACACAGACTGACACCCCTCTGCAAAAACCAACCCCCCCCCCCCAGTAAAGGCCGACCCCCCTAGCACAGACCAATTCCACCCAGCACAGACCAACCAAACCCCCCTACCAGCAGAGACTGGCCCCTCCAGGACAAATCCCCCCCCAGTACAAATACACACTTCCTCCCAGCACAAATCCCTCTTTACAGACTGACCCCCTAACATTCCTAACTCCGTCCCGGTACAGACATCCTTCCCCCTAGTACAGACACCCCTCCATTTCCCAGTATAGATCTCTCTGTATGGTAATTCCTCTTCAGAATACATAACCCTAAGAACAGACACCCCCCTTCACTCACTCACCCACTGGATGATATACAGCGGAAGATCAGAGCGAGAGGAAGTCTAAAGCAGGGGAGGAAAGTGATGGGTTGAACAGGGGAGGAGACCCCACTGTCACTGACGCTGTGGGTGCCATTGCTGCCTGAATTTTTTTTGTGTTTTGTAAGAAGATGCAGTGCAGCACCCTGCAACACCAAAAAATTTATGTCAGGCAGCTTCAGCACCCCCAGTGAGTCTGCACCCGATGCACCCACCCCCCGTAGTATGCCACTGTATGGTGGTGTTTTTAAAGTGTGTTTTACACTACGTTCTGACATTTTATTAAACTTTTAATACAATGCAGATTACTACTGTGACAAAAAGGAACCTCACAAAATATTCGTTAAAACCATTTTTGACACAGGTTTGTAAACATCCGAATCCCTGAAAAGGATTTATTTTTTTTTGTCCAAAAATCAAATCGTATTAAAATTAAATTCCACATGTCTAGCCAGTGTTTTGCATCTATTGACATCAGTGATTATACCAGTGCTAACTACTGTATTCTATAAGCATCCTCTCTGCTTAAACAACGGGCATCTTTAAAATACAATGTCTGCTAACTCTCTGTGCATTGTGTGTCATCTTAATACTTGGGTACCCCACTACTGGCCTCGCTTGCACACATGCAAAATATGTGATGTCAAAATATGGTGACACCTACTCTTGAAAATCATCTTGTAATCATAACATCACTTATATAGCTTAAAGGCATCGCCCAAGGACTGGCATTTTCCCCTTGAGGTTGCATGAAAAGAAGGACCCTTTCCCCACTGAATGTCGTTTTAAAAAAAAAAAACATGTTTACATTTTTGTATTGGTACATGTCCCAATGCATTGCCCAGCATTGATCCACATTGATTGCCCCCTTTTTTTGGATTGGCTGTTAATCCACCCTTTTGAGTGGAATCTAAAACTGCCTTGACCTTCTGTAGTTGGAAAACCCATTCAAGACTAAAAAAAAGAACATCAGGATATAGATGTTTTGTGGGGCTAAAGAATGCAGCCCATCATTATTTGGAACAAGATCAAGGCCCCATGTAAGCCAACAGGTACAGCTCATCTGGTGGCACAAAAGCTATAGTTTTCTGTGATCTGGTTCTAAAGGAAAACCTGCTAATACCCTTTATTAGCAATGTGGCACCCAACCTTTCTATCAACTTATTCACCCAGGGCGTGTAATTAACATCAAATTTGGATCATTAATTTTGTTTCTTAAAGTCTTTACATAACCTCAGGATGCTCCCTCCAGCTTAGGAATGAGCACCATGGAAATTGATTCCTTTATCCAAGTACTAACATTTTCTGTACCCCTTCCAAAAATATATTTTCTCTGAGCTTCAGGTACCCAATAAGGTTTTAACCTTACTCAGACATAAGACCAATGGCAGCTGGTGCTGATTTTTTTTTTGGGGGGAGCAAACAAACTGTAAAATTGGAAAAAAAAACATCAAATGTAGCCACTGTACCATCAAATGCAACCACTGTGCTATCAAACGCAGCTACTGTGACCATCAAACGCAGCTACTGTGACCATCAAACGCAGCCACTGTGCCATCAAACACAGCCACTGTGCCCATCAAATGCAGCCACTGTGCCCATCAATCGCAGTCACTGTGCCCATCAATCGCCGCCACTGTGATCATCAAACGCAGCCACTGTGCCCATCAATTGCCGCCACTGTGCACATCAAACGCAGCCACTGTGCCATCAAATGCAGCCACTGTGCCCATCAAATGCTCCCACTGTGCCCATCAAATGTTCCCATTGTATCCATCAAATGCTGCCACTGTGCACTGTCTCAGTGGGGCAGCAGATGACGGCGGGGGGCGGTGGGCAGCGAACGTCATCTTCCATTCTCCTCGATGTCTTCTCCCATCCTCATTTACTCCCGTCCTCTCCCATGATTGGACGCCTGATAGGCATCCAATTAAAGCACCTGTCATTTCAGCCAATCGGAGGATGGGTAGGGATGAGCTTCGAGATCAAGTCGAACAGGAGTTCCACTCGAACATTGGCTGTTCACCAGTTCGGTGAACAATTTGGGGTGTTCACGGCAAATTCGAAAAGCCGCAGAACACCCTGTAAAAGTCTGTGGGGGAATTCGAAAGTGCTGATTTTAAAGGTTAATTTTCAAGTCATTGTCCTAAAAAGTGTTTGGGGACCTGGGACCTGCCCCAGTGGACATGTATTAATGCAAAAAAAGTTTTTAAAATGGCCGTTTTTTCAGGAGCAGTGATTTTAATAACGCTTAAAGTGAAACAATAAAAGTGAAATATTCCTTTAAATTTTGTACCTGGTGGGTGTCTAAAGTATGCATGTAAAGTAGCGCACGTTTCCCGTGCTTAGAATTTTCCCGGGGTGTCTCCGGTGGAGTCAGCATTGTGTGCGTGTGCCTCGCTGGTAGACATGTGCACAGCAAAAATTTTCGTTTATTTCTGTTTCGTTTCTGTTCGTTTATCGCGATTCGTAACGAGTCGTAATTTCGTAAGACGTTAGTTATCGTATTCGTACTCTTTAGTATTTTCGTAACACTCTTTTTTCCGTTTCCGTTTTTTTCTGTTAGTTTATTTTTCGTTGAATCAAGATTCGTATTTTCGTTATATTTTGTATTCTGCCGCGTTCGTATTTTTAAAATGATTTTATTTGTTCCTTTGTTTTTACGTTAGTTTAATTTTCGTTGTTTTGCTATTCGTATTTACAATATATTTTCCATCATGCCGCATTCGTATTTTCGTAAGAAATATATTTTCGTTGCTTTATGATCATTCGTATTTTCGTGTCTAATTTTCTTTGATTGTAAAAACTTACTTTTGTAGATTTTATTGCATTCGTAATTCTGTTAGAATACATTTTACGTTTATTCGACACACTACTCGTCGTCATTTTGTAATTTGTACTTTACTGTGATTGACTTGACTGTCTTAGTTAGCACACACACCCTGTCTAGAATGAAGTCTGACGTAGAAGAAAACTAAAATATGTCAGATATTACAAATAAAAATCTAGAAATTAGATGCACTGCAGTCTAACACAGAAAAAGACACAATGAGCCAGGAGGTAATGAGAAAGAAGCTCATTGGGGGAAGGAACAAACCTCTTCAAAGGAAAGGGACAGCGCTCAGTGGCTATTGGTCAATGTCCAGAAATATTTCAGTACTAACGAAAGATAATTTACATTATTTTGTATTTTTTTTGTTTTCATTTCAGTTTTCCGAAGATTCGTAATTTATTTTTCGTTAGTTTTGATTTTCGTTTTTTAGTCTTTGTTCGGCATTTCGGTTGTTTTCTTTTCGGTCTTCGAATATTAGTACGTTTGCATTTTCGTTCATTTTGTTTTTCGTAATTATTTTTTTTTTTGGGTTTCGGTATTTTCGTTGTTTCTATGTTTTCGTTTCTTTCATCTTTCGTATCTTCGTTGTTTTTCATATTCGTTATTTTGAAAATATCGTTATTCGTTATTAATTGCGCTAAACCATTCGTATGTTAACGAATCAACTAAAATAACGAAAATTGACGGAAAACATATTCGTAACTTAAAAAATTGCACATGCCTACTCGCTGGACATCATCGCTGGAGCGTGGAGATCACCCATCAATGGAACCCAAGAATGCATTTCATCGCTGGAGTGAAGATCGAGACATTGCTGGAATCTTTTTTTCTTTTCTTATTTTGTTTTTAATAAAGGACTTGTAAGACTCAAAGGGCTTGGTAATGGACTGGGGGGGGGGGGGGGGGGGGTCCCTGTAATTTTTTTGAATTATTTTTCTCTGTATTGCCTGGACCGACAATTCATGAATAGCCGCTAGTAGTTTTAAATGACTTTTTTCCTTCAGAAATTGCACCTTGCGCAGGGACAATTCTAAGCACGGGAAACATGCGCTACTTTACAAGCATACTTTAGACACCCCCCAGGTACAAAATTTAAAGGAATATTTCACTTTTATAGTTTCACTTTAAGCATTATTAAAATCACTGCTTCCAAAGAAAACGGCAGTTTTTAAAACTTTTTTTTGCATTGACCCAAGCACATGATTGGCGCATGGAAGGAGGTTCAGTGTTGGGAAATTTCATATTCATTTGCTTTTCTAACACAGCTGGGTGATCTGCGAGTGCCAAGCATGGCGCTCACTGTTTACCTTTTTTGACGCCTATTAGAGGGTATGGCTCTAAATTAGGTGCTTCAAAAACACCCCCCACCACTGTAATTCAGGCGCCCATCGCCCAAAAAGGGGGTGGCAGCGGAGGCCATATCTATTGGTGTAAGAGGGCATGGCAGGAGAGAGGGGGTGTGCCCGTGTGCCCTTATGGACACACAGCCACTGCATAAAACCACCACATTATTATAATAATTGTTCATTCGGCCAGGTCATTCTGAAGACACATATTCATTTGTATTCACAATCTCACTCACCTGACGCACAGGGGTTGATTTACAAACACTGGAGGGTGCAAAATCTGGTGCAGCTGTGCATGATAGCCAATCAACTTCAAACTTCAGCTTGTTCAATTAAGCTTTGAAGCTGATTGGTTTCCATGCAGACCTGCACCAGATTTTGCACTCTTCAGTTTTAGCAAATCAACCCCATAGGGTCTCTTACATTCTAACCTCTGGTATACCTGTCGCTGGTGATATTTCAGAGTATCTCAATTCTTCCAGGTTTGCATAGTTAAAAACTACCAATATATGCTGGTCCCGTTGTAACCACATCTATAACAACCCTCTTAAAGGGACCTAAGCAAGGGAACCAGTGGACAGGAAAAATGTGGCTGGTGCAGAAATCTGAGGCCCCGTACACACGACCGAGGAACTCGACGTGCCAAACACATCGAGTTCCTCATCGAGTTCAGTGTGGAAGCCGCCGAGGAACTCGGCGGGCCGACTTTTCCCACTGACTAACGAGAAAATAGAGAACATGTTCTCTTTTCGGCCTGACGAGTTCCTCGTCGGCTTCCTCGCTGAAAAGTGTACACACGACCGAGTTTCTCGCCAGAATCCAGCTCCGACCGAGTTTCTGGCTGAATTCTGCCGAGAAACTCGGTCGTGTGTACGGGGCCTGACACTCCGGGCAAGCTTTAATCTTCAACTGCTTTGTAAATATTGGGCCAGAAAATATGCTGCTCAATCCACTCTTTTGTTTTCTTCTCTCCCCTGAATTATCACCCAACATATGACAATGGGCCAGATCCAAAAACCACCACCTACACCACAACTTGCTCCCATTCCTTCTATATGTAGAACAGTAAGCCCTGGTATACTGGTGTATACCAGGCTAACAACTGGTTCTTGGATCACCCCATTTATCACCTTTGCAATTATCCATGCATTTGCCAAATTTGGACCCTACAACTGTGTGGTCCCAAAATCTTCCCTGGCCACCCGTATACCTGTTATTTCTGGCATTTGGGCAATTTTCCCTGGCTTTACAACCATGATTATTTACATGAAGTTGCCAAGTACCTCTGATATAGTGGTGTCAACAATCCACTCAAGTTCAGGCAAAATAATACCATCATTTACTTTGAGATACATTTTCAGAACTGGTCACCATTTTTCCCCAACACTTCCTGAAACAGAGGACAACACAGCTCAGTATTGCACTGACTGTGTAGCAAGTTCTTGACCCCACCCAGGACATGGTTACCAGCTGGTGTCTCCACCGGTGTCTCCACTGAAAGCACCACAGCAGGGGAGTTTCTGACAGAACCATGTATACAAAGTGCACCAATTTGGTCTGAGCCAAGCTTGGCAAGGTTATTCAGACTGGTATTTATGGAGCAATGTGATGGGGCTTAGAGAGTCTAACAATGCCTCCAAAATTTGTCTTTCTATTGTAATAAGAAATATGTGGGTAATAAGTACCCACATAAGTATGTGGGTAATTGTAATAAGAAATGGTGGGTAGTTTCTGTTGCCATTATGATTTAAAAAGAGTAAACATAGTTGATTGATAATAAATGGCTTCAGCCAAACACTAACCATGAGTAAAAGATATTTTTTGTGTTATCATTCACAGGGCTTTTTTTCACAGAAAATAGGTACAGGAGCTCAACCACAACCCCCCAAAACCCACACATACCCTCCAAACCGCATCAAATTGTGGGTGTGGTCAAATTCCATTAAAGGGTCACTAAAGGAAAAAAATGTTTTTGCTGAAATGACTGTTTACAGGGTATAGAGACATAAAAGTTAACTGATTCCTTTTAAAAATGATTACAAATAGATAAAAAATCAATCATATAATGTGCCTGTAGGTTAGTTTCACTTTTAAACTGTTTTCATGTTCCTGTGAACTAGAGAGACACACAGAACAAAAACAAACAAATCCAGGGCAGTGTTTTGTTTTTAGACATACAGTAATGACAGCTTAGACCTACAGTGAAAAGCTCCCAGTACGATGGTTATAAGGAAAATGACAACCAGGAAGTGTGGAGATCAGAGCAGAATTACAGCCACTTCAAAGCAAAACGAACAATAAGGACATGAAACCAGTACTGCAGTAAGGTAAAGGAAGCTATTTAGCTAAAAAAAAAATTCCTTTAGTGATCCTTTAACAGTGGGAGGATTTTAAAGGGGCAGGATGCGGGGAGATTATCCAGTGGAGGTGTCGGCATCTGTACTGTACCCTGAGCACCTGCATCTCCCTTGCCCACTTCTTGCACTCAGTGGGAGCCATTGGAAGACAAACTGTCACTTGTAATCACAGAAGCCAGACTTCTGTGTTTACATGGGATCAAAGTGAACAGGAAGCAGAGGGCTTTAGCCAGAGATGGTGGAACTGATTTCCACCAAGTTCCAGCTGAAAAAAAGCCCTGATCATTTATATTCTCTGAAAAATGCCCAAGAAATCATAAACCTATGAACACAACTGTACAGACTGATTTTACTGTCGTGGGTTTAGTCAGGGCCGTCTTTATCGCGTTGCGAACAGGGAATCTGCCCAGGGCCCAGCCACTTGTGAGGGGCCCCAAAGCAGCTGAGATGCCCCTGGAGCCCGCGCTGCCTGCCGTTTTTTTTTTTTTTTCGCTCCGGCACCTGTCACTTGCAGCTGCTCGCTACTGTCACTTGTTAATACAGAAGCGATGCTTCCCTATTTACAAGTGACAGTGCTTCTCTCCTGGCTGCCGTTCACATCCCTCTCTCTGCTCTTCACACATTGCGTTGTATACGAAAGCAGAGGAGGAAGGGGGCGGGAATAAGAAGCTCCTCCATTGATATTCATATTGCAGATTCTCTTGTGCTGCCCGGTGTCCTGCTCTAATGGTTTTTAGGTAATGGAGTCTGGAGGCGGGGGCGGGTGGTAGTGGTGCAGAGGAATGCTGTGTAGTGAAAGAAGGGGGAGAAGGGGGTGGAATGGTGCCATGGAATGCTATGTATTGAAGGGGGAGGTTTAAACTACTGGAGTCAGGGGGAGGAAAGCTCTGTACTTGGGGGGGGGGGGGGGACTTGGATGTACACAAGACACCACTAAACCCTGCAATCTGTATATAGCGCACCCCTCAATCTTGGACTCTGTACGTAGCTCACCCCTCAATCCTGCACTCTGCATGTAACGCACCCCTCAACCATGCACTCTGTATATAAAGCACCCCTAAATCCTGCACTCTGTATTTTTAACGCACCCCTTAATCCTGCACTTTGTATGTAACGTACCCCTTAATTCTGCACTCTGTAACGCACACCTTAACCATGCACTCTGTATGTAAAGCACCCCTTAATCCTGCACTCTGTATGTAATGCATCCCTTATTCCTGTACTCTGTAACGCACCCCTCAACCCTGCACTCTGTATGCAGCGCACCCCTTAATCCTGTACTCTGTAATGCACCCTTCAACCATGAACTCTGTATGTAAAGCACTCCTTAATCCTGCACTTTGTTTGTAATGCACCCCTTAATCCTGCACTCTGTAACGCATCCCCTGAATCATGCACTCTGTATGTAACGCACCCCTTAATCCTGCACTATGTATGTAACGCACCCCTTAATCCTGCACTCTGTATGTAACTCACCCCTCAATCCTGCACTCTGTATGTAACGCACCCCTCAACCCTGCACTCTCTACATAGCGTACCACTCAACCTTGCACTCCATACACAGCGCACTCCTCAATCCTGCACTCTGTATGTAGCTCACCCCTCAACCCAGCTCTACTGCAGGCGGCATGACCAGTCATTTATTTCTGGGAGCCTGTCCTCAGGGATACTGCTCACATAGGACTCTTTGCCTACCTACACTCAGTTAACCTTCATAGTTGTGTGTAGTTCTAGGAGTTTTCTGTTTATTAATGGGTCCCCTCGCCTCTCAAGTCCATGGTGTGCAAGCAGAGGGGAGATGATGTGCTGTAACCCTTAGCAACCAATCAATGAGCTGTATTGGTTTGTAACCTCTAGCAACCAATGAGTGAGCAGTAAGCATTTAACCTCTAGCAACCAATCAGTTAGCAGTAATGATGTGCAGTACCTTCTAGCAACCAATCAGCAAGCATAAAGTAACCTCTAGCATCCAGTCAGTAAGTGGTAATGATATGCTGTAGCCTTTGGCAACCAATCACAATCACTGCCTGATCTGCTACAGTAAACTGATTTTGAGTCGGGGGGAGGGGCAAAGAAAATGTTTGCCCAGGGTTTAGTAACACTTTAATACCCAGGATGTTAACATCCTATATGTGTAAACATTTTCTCCAATGTGGATATCTCCATTTTGGATACATAAAATTTGCTTTAATAAAAAAAGTCTATAAAAATATCCAAAATATAAACATTAGAAATAAAACAATTTACATCTATTTTAAAACGTAACTCCAGTTTTGTTGAGAAAATAACATTCCCCTCTGTGTGATCTATGTACATTGCAAGGAGTATAACAACCTTTGTTACAGATTCCTACCTTTTGTTATTCTGAAGTAATTCATGTGTGTTTGTCTGTGCATCTGTTCTAAGTGGGTGTAATGGAAGTGGTTTCTTAACTAACTGTCAGGTGTGCAGCTGCAGGGCACTAATGAGAAAATCTGCTGGGCCTGCATCCCTTTAGATGTGCTCCTAATAAAAGTATTGCTCCAAAAATGACTTTTTTGTTGCAGGGGATGCCTTAAATCTGACTTGTATCTTTGGCAGACTTCTGGGGAAAATGGTGAGCCAATCACACAAGCAGGAAATTAGGTTTCTGGGGAGTGGTTCAGTACATACAGAATATGTACAGAATAACTCTAGGTAGAATAACTCTAGGTAGCCATATTGCAATGCATTCTCAGAAAATTACAGTGGCTGCAGATTAAAAGGGAAAGGTAATTTTTAATAACATTCAATTACAATATGATTAGTGTGGCAATTATATGTCCTATATTATTTTTTTCTTTATTTGCTATTTATTTTCCCCACAAAAGTGAAGTTACCCTTAAAAGTTTGGTCCCTTAGGAACCATAGTTACGAGCTGGTAAATTCATTTTGCCCTGTTTTGCAAGATTGCTTTCTTCATATTTATCCCTTGCAAGTGTTGTTCAATTTTATTAATCCCATATAATTTAAATTGTGTGGGATCCCTATTGTAATAGAGTTTAAAATGATTAGAGAGGCTGTGTTTACAAACCTTATCAAAGCAGCATTGTCACTTATTTCTAGTGGTTTTATGGTGGTTTTGGCACAAGGTTCCCCTTAAAATCCATACCAGACCTGAAGGTTCTGGTATGGATTTTGAGGGGGATCCCCTACGCCATTTTTTTAAATTTGGCACAGGGTTCCCCTTAATATCCATACCAGACCTGAAGGGCCTGGTATGGAATTTATGGGGGACCCCAAGTAAAATGTTTTTAATTTTTGTTCAGGGTTCCCCTTAATATTCATACTAGACCCAAAGGGCCTGGTAATGGACTGGGGGAACCCATGCCATTACTTTTATTTGTATTGCGGGGCCTTACAATTCATTATAGCCGCAAGTAGCTTTAAATTACCTTTTTCCTTTAGAAATGTGCTGCAGGGACTGTTCTAAACACGGGAAAAATGTGCCACGTTACAGGCATACTATAGACACCCCTCAGGTACGAAATTTAAAGGAATGTTTCACTTTTATTGTTTCACTTTAAGCATTATTAAAATCAATGCTCCTGAAAAAACTGCCATTTTTAAAACTTTTTTTTGCATTGATATATGTCATGTCCCCTGGGGCAGGACCCAGGTCCCCAAACACTTTTTATGACAATAACTTGTATATAAGCCTTTACAATTAGCACTTTTGGTTTCTCAAGTTAGTGTCCCATAGACTTTAAAGGGGTTCAGCCCGAACTTATGCTTGTGCCAAACCGTTCGCCCATTCCTAGTTATAAAGTATTATTTCAGTAGAATTCTTACCTGAAGACCACTTCTGGCTAGACTTCTCCAGACAGTAAATGGGTATACTTGGGTCTCACTGGTTTCCACTAGTTCTGTGCTGATGGCAGTGCTGGACATCTTCTGATGTTGAAGCAAAGTAAGCATGATGTGTCTTTCATATGCTGCATTTCCTTGGCCAACCGCTGTTTCTACAGTCCCTAACATTGACCATTTCTTGTTTTTTTCAAAAGAACTTGAACAGCACATCTTGAAACCCCAGTCTGCTTTCAAATCGTTGCCTGGGGAAAGACCGTGTTGATGCAGTATAACTACATTTAGCTAGATTCAGAGAGACTTAGGCTGGCGTATCAGTAGATACGCCAGCCTAAGTCAGAATTTGCGTCGGCGCTAATTTAAGCGTATTCTGGTAACCAGATACGCTTAAATTAGGCTCAGATACGAGCGGCTTACACTCTCGTATCCTAAAGTGTAATTTTTAGGCTGGCCGCTAGGTGGCGCTTCCATTGCGGTCGGCGTAGAATGTGTAAATCAGTAGATACGCCTATTCACGAACGTACGCCCGGCCCACGCAGTACAGATACGCCGTTTACGTAATGCATTAGCAGGCCTAAAGTTATTCCCTCAAATAGATGGAATAGTAATGTTAAGAATGGCCACCGTTCCCGCGTCGAAATTCGAAAATTTTACGTTGTTTGCGTAAGTCGTCCGTGAATAGGGATTTACGTCATTTACGTCCACGTCGAAATCA
Source organism: Rana temporaria (assembly GCF_905171775.1). Lineage (NCBI taxonomy): Eukaryota > Metazoa > Chordata > Amphibia > Anura > Ranidae > Rana > Rana temporaria. The sequence goes on from NC_053493.1 coordinate 230,572,446, forward strand.
ATAGGCCGTGCGGAGTACGTTGCCGCAATGCACACTGGGAAATGTAGGCGGACGGCGCATTCGCCATTCCAAAAAAACGTCAATCACGTCAGGTCAACCAAAATTAACATAAAACACGCCCCCTCAGCCTATTTTGAATTAGGCGCCCTTACGCCCACCCGCTTTAGGCTACGCCGCCATAACTTAGCAGGCAAGTACATTGTGAATCATGTACTTGCCTCGCTAACTTACGTTGGCGTAGCCTAAATGCCATAAGCTACGCCGCCGCAAGTATGCGCTCGCCATCCTGAATATAGCTAATTGTGTCTTGTTGCTGTGGTAATTCTTGCCATAGTGTATGACCTGTGACATGAAATTGTCTTCCACAAACTGACCTTAGTAGCAGAGTTTGGCTTTTCCTCATCCAGTTTTAATCCACCTACACAGCTGTGTTTCAACCTACATATGAAATTGATGATCATTAGCCCCTGTTTAGTTTAATTGGTTAATCATACATGTGAATCTAATCCTACAAAATTTCTGACTTTGTGCAAGGGTACAAAGTGTGTAAGTGTAAGAACTGATGCTGGTTTAATGCCAAAGGTTAGTCACACCAAAATATTGGTTTGATTTAGATTTTTCTTCTGTTCACTCACTTTGCATTTTGTTAATTGATAAAAATAAACAACTAAAATATATTTTTAGGGAAGCCATCTTACTTTACAACATTTTTTCACACCTGCCTAAAACTTTTGCACAATACTGTATACTGTATAAATATATCATAGAAAGCCTTTAAAATGCATGTGAATATTGGTTGGTACTGTATTTATACCTCTTTAAAAAATATAGGAGCTTTCCATGTAGAAAACTAATTTTAAAATATGATGCCATTGCCGTTTACTATCAATTGTGATTGTTGAGTGCATATAGGTTGAATACGGTATTGCCATTATGAAAAATGAGGTGGAAATTTTTGTCATAAATCATGCCATTTAATTGAAGTGCAATGTTAACCTCTGTGCAACACCTCAGGGATTTGTGGTTGCACATCAATACAGCCAATACAAATGAAAAACAATATGATTCTCATCACATATTGTTACATTTTTTTTTTTACTGTGTATTCCCTCAACATCATAGCTTAATGAAATAGATATCTACTAATATTTAGGTTATATACTGATTCTACACACCACAACATACATATATTGTGGTATATTAGGGAAGTGTCCACATTTTATTTATTTTAGGGATGCAATGGAATTAATGTGAACATTTCATATTAGACACATCTGTGCTAAACTGTCAAATTAAAAAACCTTATAAAATCGCCAACAAGTTGTATTCTTGAGCAATAATGCCTCGTACACACGACCGGTTTTTCCATCGGATAAAAAAACTACGGTTTTCCCAACAGAATTCCTCTCAAGCCTGCCTTGCATACCCATGGTCACACAAAAGTCCGGTGAACTTTTGACTGCCAAGAACGCGGTGATGTAAAAAGACTACGACGAACCGACAAAATTAAGTTCTATGCTTCCGAGCATGCGTCAAATTGTTTCCGAGCATGCACAGTTTTTTTCCCGTTGGAAAAGCATACAGACGAACAGTTTTACCGCCAGGATTTTTTCCTGACGGGAAAAAAGAGATTCTGCTCTCTTTTTTTGTCCGGCAGTTTTCCCATCAGAAAAACTGCGATGGAGCATACACACGACTGGGATTCCTGGCCAAAAGCTCTCATTGCAGGTTTTCCGAAAACCGGTTGTGTGTACGAGGCAGAAGGGTTATTATTATTATTATTATACAGGATTTATATAGCGCCAACAGTTTGCCCAGCGCTTTACATTAGGGAAGGCAGTACAGTCACAATACAAATCAATACAGGAGGGATCAGAGGGCCCTGCTCGTTAGAGCTTACAATCTAGAAGGAAGGGTCAAGTGGAACAAAGGGTAGTAGCTGTGGGGGATGATCAGATGGACTCAAATGAAAATACAGTTGTTAGGTGTGGGAAGGGTAGGCTTCTCTAAAGAAGAGGGTTTTCAGGGATCCTCTAAAAGCTAATAGAGAAGGAGATAGGTGGATAGATTAGGGTAAGGAGATCCATAGGCTTGAAGAGGCTCTGGAAAAGTCCTGGAGACAAGCATGGGAGCTGGTGATGAGAGAGCTAGAGAGTAGGAGGTTTTGAGAAGAACGAAAAGAACGATTAGGGTGGTATTTAGAGACTAGGTCAGTGATGTAGCTGGGGGCAGAGTTGTGGATGGCTTTATAGGTAATTGTTAGTAGTTTGAATTTAATATGTTGGATGAGCGGAAGCCAGTGGAGGGATTGACAGAGGGGAGTAGCAGAGGCAGAGCGGTTGGTAAGGTGGATGAGTCTGGCAGCAGCATTCATGATGGACTGAAGGGGGGTTAGAGTATGCAGAGGTTAGCCAATGAGGAGGGAGTTGCAGTAATCAAGGAGAGAGATGACCAGGGAGTGAATTAAGAGCTTTGTGGTGTCATTGGTTAGAAAGGGGCGTATTTTTGAGATGTTGCGAAGGTTGAGGCGGCAAGATTTGGACAGTGATTGAATGTGAGGCTTAAAGGACAGTTCAGAGTCCAGGACTACTCCTAGGATCTTGACGTGTGGGGATGGGCTGATAGTTGTGCCATTAATTTTGACAGAGAGATCAGGGGTAGAGGCACGTGGGGGAGGAAAAATTATAAGTTCAGTTTTGGATAGACTGAGTTTGAGGAAGTGGAGCAACATCCAAAGTGATATATCTGATAGTAAATTAGTGATACGTGAGGAAAATGAAGGAATGAGTTGAGGGGTAGAGAAATAGATTTGAATGTCATCAGCGTAAAGGTGGTGTTGGAAGCCGTGGGAGGGTATCAGCTGACCTAGTGAGGAAGTGTAGATTGAAAATAGGAGAGGTCCAAGAACAGAACCTTGGGGGACCCCAACAGAGAATGGAAGAGGAGAGGAGGAAGTAGAGTTGTAATTAACGCTGAAGGTGCGGTTGGATAAGTAGATAGAGAACCAGAGAAGAGTACAGTCACAGAGACCAAAGGTGTGGAATTTTTTGAGGAGGAGTGGGTGGTCAACTGTATCGAAGGCGGCAGAGAGGTCCAGGAGTAGGAGCACAGAATAGTGTCCCTTAGTTTTGGCCGTTAGTATATCATTTGTTAGTTTTAGGAGAGCAGTTTCTGTAGAATGTTGAGGACGAAATCCAGACTGAAGGGGATCAAGAAGGTTATTATCAGCAAGGTGGACGCTCAGTCGGTTGTAGACTAGACGTTCAAGGAGTTTGGATAAAAAGGGGAGCAAGGAGATGGGGCGTAGGTTGTCAAGATTGGATGGGTCCAGTGAGGGCTTTTTAAGTATGGGGCTGACTAGTGCATGTTTCAAAGAGTTAGGGAAGATGTCAGAAGAGAGGGAGAGATTGAATATGTGGGTTAGAGAGTGTAGAATAGAGCCAGAGGGTGAACGTAGCATTTGTGAGGGAACAGAATCCAGAGCGCAGGTGGTAAGATGGATGTTAGCAAGTAATTTAGCGACCTCATCTATAGTGGTGGGGTTGAAAGAGGGAAGTTATCAACTGAATTAACAGAGAGCAATGGTAACATGCAGTTTACAAAAAAGGTACAAAGTTTGGATCAATAATACAAATCAGGTTCAGGGTTGAAAAGAACATTCATGCACTGAAGGTCAATAAAAAACAGAGTATAAAAGCTGCAAAAACATGGACTTTTCACAACTATGTTTCTTTGGGTCAGTCAGAGCAGAATGTGGTTGCATAACATAGTCTCTACAAAACTCTATAGCACAGGTGTCAAACATAAGGCCCATGGGCTGAATGCAGCCCTCCAGGCCATTTCATGTGGCCCTTGCACATCTCCTGCAGTTGCAGGAGAGCTCCAGCCCTTCTCTGGTCCTACTCCAGACACTTACTTTCTGCTTTTAAGCAATGAATCCAGCTTCTTCCCAGCAGCAGCATAAGTTAAGGGGGGGCACACCGTGATGTAAGGGAGAGACTCAACTTCTGATGGTGGGGTGGCTCTTGACATCTAATGTAAAGGGGAGGGGAAGCTTTGGACATCTTACAGATACATCTAATGTAAAGGGGAGGGGATGCTTTGGACATCTTAAGCCTTGTACACACGATCAGTCCATCCGATGAGAACGGTCTGAAGGACCGTTCTCATCGGTTAACCGATGAAGCTGACTGATGGTCCGTCACGCCCACACACCATCGGTTAAATAACTGATCGTGTCAGTACGCGGTGACGTAAAACACAACGACGTGCTGAAAAAAATGAAGTTCGATGCTTCCAAGCATGCGTTGACTTGATTCTGAGCATGCGTGGATTTTTAACCGATGGTTGTGCCTACTAACGATCGGTTTGGACCTATCGGTTAGGAATCCATCGGTTAAATTTAAAGCAAGTTTGCTTTTTTTTAACCAATGGTTAAACAACCTATGGGGCCCACACACGATCGGTTTTGACCAATGAAAACGGTCCATCAGACCGCTGTCCTCAGTTTAACCGATCGTGTGTACGAGGCCTAACAGATACCACCGGCCCTTTTGAGGGCAATCATACTGCTGATATGGCCCACAATGAAATTGAGTTTGACACCTCTGCTCTATAGCAATAGAGATTCTAGCAGAGAATCACTAGACCACAAATAGCTACATTTGCTTTTCCTCAAACCCTGTTAAAGTCTATGGGACGCAATCATGAAAAACCAAAGTGCTCATTTTAAAGGCTTATATGCAAGTTATTGTCATAAAAAGTGTTTGGGGTACTGGGTCCTGCCCCAGTGGACATGTATCAATGATAAAAAAAAAATGACTTTTTTCGGGAGCAGTGATTTTAATAATGCTTAAAGTGAAACAATAAAAATGAAATATTCCTTTAAATTTCATGCCTTTCGAGGGTATATATAGTATGCTTGTACAGTGGAGCATTTTTCCCGTGTTTAGAACAGTCCGCAGCAAAATGACATTTTTAAAGGAAAAAAGTAACTAGCCACTTCCATACAGGACATTTTTACCCCCTTCCTGCCCAGACCAATTTTCAGTTTTCAACGCTGTTGCACTTATGCCGCGTACACACGGTCGTTTTATGTGATGAAAAAAAATGACGTTTTTAAAAACGTCACTTTAATTGACCGTGTGTGGGGGAAAACGTTGTTTTATGTCTTCAAAAAAACGACCAAAAAAAATTGAAGCATGCTTCAATTTTATGTGTCGTTTTTGAAAACGTCAACTTTTACTTCACAGAAATTGACCGTGTGTAGCAAAAACGTTGTTTAAAACAACGTTTTTTCATCCGCGCATGCCCAGAAGCTACTTATGAAGCGAGCTTCAATGGAAAAACGTGGTGAACGTAACCTCACTTTGCTAGAACATTGTGAGAAAAACTATGGTGTGTAGGCAACTTCGTCTTTGAAAATTTAAGTTTCAAAAACGTCGTTTTTTACTTCACAGAAAATGTTGTTTTTTTTCATCACATAAAGTGATGGTGTGTACGGGGCATTAGAATGACAATCGTGCGGTCATGCAACACTGTACCCAAATCTTTATGTTTTTTTCCCTACAAATAGAGCTTTCGTTTGGTGGTATTTGATCATTTCTGTGGTTTTTATTTTTTGCGCTTTAAACAAAAGAAGAGCGACAATTTTGAAAAAAACACAATATTTTTTACTTTTTGATTTAATAAATATCCAATTTAAAAAAAAAATCGAAATAAAATCACAATAAGCGTATATTGATTGGTTTGCACAAAAGTTATAGCGTCTACAAAATAGTGGATATATTTAAGGCATTTTTTTTTTTACTAGTAATGGTGGCAATCTGAGATTTTTATTGTGACCGTGACATTGCGGCGGACATATCGGACACTTTTGACACATTTTTGGGACCATTCACATTTATACAGTGATTAGTGCTATAAAACTGCACTGATTACTGTGTAAATGTGACTGGCAGGGAAGGGGTTAACACTAGGGGGCTCTGAAGTGGTTAATATGTTCCCTGGGAGTGATTCTTAGGGGGGGGGGGGGCTCACAAGGGGAGGAGACTGATGTGTGTTTCTCTGTACTGGGAACACACATTGGTCTCCTCACCTCTGACAGGAGGTGGATCTGTGGGTTTACACACACAGATCCACACTCCTGCCATGATCGCTGGCAATTGCAGGTGCCCAGCGAATATCGCGGCCGCCGGGCACGTGCATCGGGTCACGAGCGGTGCCGCGGGCAGGAAGAAAAGACATCATATGACATCCACCTGGAGGGAGGGAGGGTTCCTGCCGGCGTAATATTATTATGGCCCGGTAAGGAAGGGGTAAAAAACTGATCGCGGCTGTAATGTCGGGTCCCGACAATATACATAAAACACATTGAAAAAAACGGCATGGGTCTCCCCCCAGTCAATTAACAGGCCCTATGGGTCTGGTGTGAATATTAAAGGGGTTGTAAAAGGTAAAAAAAAAATCCCTAAATAGCTTCCTTTACCTTAGTGCAGTCCTCCTTCACTTACCTAATCCTTCGATTTTGCTTTTAAATGTCCTTATTTATTATGAGAGTGTGAGATGGGCGAGCAGGATAGTCAGGATGCCCACTAACACACAGCTCCTTGCTCTATCTGCAAAGTAGAGAGTGTCCTGGCCCTCCTGCTCGCCCCCTCCCCCCTCAAGAGGCTTTCTCCACACCGGGGGGCTTATCAGAATTTGGAAGCCCCCTTTAACAAGGGCTTCCAGGGGACCCTTCAGATCCCGACCCCCTATTTGAATTGGTAATGGGGTACATTGTACCCCTACCAATTCAGAAAAAAAGGGTCAAAAATAGAGATGGTCTACAGACCTCAGGGCCCGTGTAAATGAGGTCTTATGCCCCGTACACTAGTGCAGGATTTCCAACGGGAAAGTCGAGAACCTGCTCAGTTCAGTCTTTCCCCTACACACAGCTGGTTTTCCCAACAGGAAAACCGAGATGGAGCTTTGGCCAGGAATCCCGGCTGTGTGGATTCTCCATTGCAGTTTTCCCATAGGAAAACTGCCAAAAACCGCCAGGCAAAAGTCCCGGCAGGAAAAAAGAAAACTGATTCTCTATTTTTGTCCAGCGTTTTTTGGGTGGAAAAACTGCAAGAAGCATACACAAGGCCGGGATTCCCGGCCAAAAGCTCTCCTCACAGTTTTCCCATCGGGAGAACTGATTGTGTGTACGAGGGATTACTCTAATAACTGTTAAAGAGGTGTTATCCCTCTCATTTTGTAGGATTTCTTCTTGCTTTATCTTGTGTCTCCAGGGCTGGAAATGAAGGAAAACCTGCCCCAACAGGCAGCAGGGCCTTTAACTGTTCCTTTTGCCTTTATATTTGGCTTGATATAGACATGCATCCCTGTATTATAATTATAGTTTACTTTTGATGTAGTCATTGATTTACAGAGCGAACACTACAGTACATGTTATCTTCTGTTTGTGATTTTCACGTAAAGCAGATAAAAATTCTACCACAAAACATGTATGAAAGTATAGTGCAGGCAAAGCACTATCTCAAGATGGCCGCTGTGAGTTTTCAGGATATCTTGTCAAAAAATGCTTTTTAAGATGTATTTGTAAGCAATATTTTTAATTCTTTCTCTCCCTTTCTTCCTCTGCTCAACCAGAATGTGGGATGACAGCAGCACAATAACATTGCTTCCTCTAGCTGCACATCTTACTGTGATATGTGGAGCCCAGCAGATAATTGATATCATCCTGTAGTGCTGTGGTTCACTGACACCACTGTGGATAATTTCACAGGCACCTTACAGCATTACTCTGATGTGAGAAGCAGCCCTATAGCAATATTACTGGAATATTGCTATGATGATTAGCATTAACTCTATTACTGTCACTGATATATGTCATATGTCGGGGGAAGCAGGGGTTCTACACAGGTGAAAGCGATTTGGGGAGTTGCAACTTGCCCAATTGCTTCCATTGGCCCCCAGAATATTTGCACCCCCTTGCACACATGACTCCTACAGTATGTCATGTTTTCAAGGCTCTGCTATCACAGACCTGGGACCCACAAGGCAGGTGTCGCTGGGTAAAGGGGTGTGAGACCAGTGGCTAGTCATTAATCTTCCATGGTTAGTAAGACACTGAATGTGACAAGGAGTTCCTCACTCCCATTTTCTGTTTTCACTTTCCTCAACCAGAAGAGAAGAAACTAATGGATCTGTGATTCATTAGCTTCAGTGGAATTAGGGGACACATAAAGGGTCATTAAAGATCCCTGATGTCTCAATAAAGAGACATGTCCCCTATGTGATAGCAATAAATTAAAGCCCCGCTCTAGGTAATTATATTCTAATCCTCAGGCCTACAAATATTTTTTAAAACATGTATGCAAAAACAGTTTTGACAGTGATAGGCTTAGAGGCAGTGTACTACTTAAGGTTATTTTACAATTTAAACATTTTGGCTGTACATAAAATGTATTGAATTTACTTATTACATTTCAAGAAATGTATGTTTGTAAATGTTATACAACACTACATGCAGAAGAATTAAAAAATACCCCCAAAATTTACCAAAATTTAAGAATTGCGCAAAATTTACTCTTTGAACTCTTGCAACATTTTTTGTGTGGTGTTAACGCATTAAAAAATAAGCTTTTAATTTGTCAAGTTTAAAGTATCCTTCTTTTCGTTAAGGCTGTATATATTTTACTGTCCCGAAATATGAAGTGTTCCATATTCAAGAGAGCAGCAGTAATGCAAGGGAACAGTAAACAGTAAACACTGTACATACAGTTTTTCCTCTAGTGGCATACCTCTTTCACAGCAATACGTGCAAGAACATTAGTAAGAAAGTTCTTACACGCTTGTGGGACATCATTGTTTCCAACTATACAATTCTATGAAAGACATGAATGTTTTTGTTCTTCAAAAAACATCAAAGATATTCCAGGAAGGAAAACCTTTGAACTGTGTATAATAATTCTGTTTCACACAAAAAATACCAGAGTGACTGTGGATATCAGTTCTGTAAATCAATATCCAACATTCTTATTACCATTCGCATATTTGTAGAGCTGGCCATAGATAGAATTTTGAATGAAAATTCTTAGCAAAATTCTTTGCAAAATTCATACGAACACTCTCAGAATATTTGAATATTTGAAACATTGTGTTTGCTTTAAAAACCAGGTTTACCTTTAAGAAGAGAATAATAAATGTACATATTTTTGCAGGAAAAATGTGCATTTTTTTTACGATCAAGTATTTTATTGGGTTTTGTGTTTTGTGTTTTGAAATACATTTAGCTTACATGCAGAAGCTTGACTGATGTTCCAACTGGAGTATAGTAACAGTTAACAAGGAAGACAACTTTTAACAATGGAAAAATAGGCAAAGTCAACATCAAGACATATAGGTGTGTCTTCTTGAAGGTAGTAATGAAGAGATTCACTCCAGGGAGGGGGGGAGATGGGAACAGAGGGAGGTACCAGCAATAAATCAGGAGAGTACATTTCAACAGTTAACTTAGGTCATTAAGCTTGTACAGTACAATTGGGGTGGGACAGCCAAGTGGACCATTTGTAAAGGAATTTGTCCATGACTAGGTTTTTCTTGGCTACTATTTTTTCCATTTCACATTGGTAGTTAAGATCAACTAGTGTCGACTTTAGAGTGGGGGGTTCGGTAGATTTCCATTTTCTAGTGATGTTCACTTTTGCCGCCAGTAAGAGATGTATGATTATGTCTCGGAATTTAGGGGGTAATTTGTCTATGCCCAAATGGAGTAAAGCTAGTGAAGGGGAGGGTTGAACAGGGCTGTGCGTTATGGAGGCGATTAGTGAGAAGATTTGTCTCCAATAGGAGCTAAGGGATCTGCAAAACCAGAGGAGGTGCGCAATTGTGCCCATACTGCCACAGTTCCTTATTTTTTTTTTATTTTTTTGATGGGACTGCAGAACATTGCACCCATGATTAGTTGATCACAGGTGCAATGTAAGGCCCCTCCAGACACTGCCTTCTTGTTTGCCCAGGGCAAACATTTACGAAGCTGGAGGAGGTGTGAATGAACTATAAGGGTGCTAATCCATGCCCTCATAGTTCATTGAGAACTACAAGCCATCTGCAGACCTGGAGCATGTTGCCAGGCCCAAACTGGGACACAAAATAGGCCCAGGCTCTGTAGACTGAGCAGCCATAATAATCTAGCCCTTGGTACCAAAATTAAATCACTCAGTGATCATATAGGTACCGTAGACCAAAGACCCAAAGTCAATTCTACAGTCATATTATAATATGCATGGTGAACCTTAAGCTGGCCATATTGAATACCAATGGTTCTCAACCTCAGTCCTCAAGTACCCCCAACGGGCCATGTTTAGGGAACTTCCCTTAGATAAAAAAGCTTTTATCTAAACCACGTCATTGATATTGATTTAAAGAAGCTGTGCAAAGTAAAGGAAAACCTGAAAACATGGCCCGTTGTGGGGAACTTGAGGACTGAGGTTAAGAACCACTGTATACAATCTGATTGTAGAATCTCCTTTAGGGCTACCATCAAATGTGCAGTACAAGGGTCTGCTTGATTGGATATGGATTGAATGCACGTTTAGCTATGTCCTTATATTTATTTTTTCTGTTTTGCTGCTTTACCTCTTGCTACACACAGTGACAAACGATACTGGAAAAAAAGTTTTAAAACTGGTGTGATACATTCTGCTTTTTGTCAGTGTAGGGAGAGGTTGCTGTGTGGAGCAGGGACAGACTGTAGTGACACAAATCGTTAGCTAACAGGTCCACAAAAGTCCTTTTTAAGGACTGATATAGGTGTACTATTGTTTGGTGTGCAGTATATAGGGGTGTAATACACTTATAATATACTTTGTAATATAGAAAGCATATTATAGTGAATTTGTATTATGCAGCATTGTGACTGGTGGTGTATTTGGGTACTGCAGAAGTTTATTTTCTGTTTTGCAGGGTTACCACTGCTACACACAGTGACAAACGTTACTGGAAAAAAGTTTTATAACTGGTGCGATAAACCAGTGGCCCCCCAAAACGACAGATTGAAGCAGGGTGTTATTTATCCTGTGAATGCCTAATGTACCTCCAGCCACAGAATACAAAGTTGTTTGCTGTCAGGTGAATGCCTGTGGGCTAATTTTCGGGGACTGTAATGGGTGGCACTTACTTCTGTATCCGGTGAATGCCTAATGTATCACCAGCCACAGAATACAAAGTTGTTTGCTGTCAGGTGAACGCCTGTGGGCTAATTTTTGGGGCCTGTAATGGGTGGCACTTACTTCTGTATCCGGTGAATGCCTAATGTACTACCAGCCACAGAATACAAAGTTGTTTGCTGTCAGGTGAACACCTGTGGACTAATTTTTGGGGCCTGTACTAGCCGACACATACTTATGTATCCAGTTTTTCGCTTAATACTTTTGGTAGGTCAGTGTCCATGTTGTGGGACTATTTGTGCACAGCTAGTAATTATTTTGTGGCTGCAAATATGACCTGCAGGTTTTTAACGTTCGCCTGCCATTAAAGTCAATGGGGCCCGCCGCAAACTTGCGGTTCGCGAACATTTGAGAAAGTTTGCGGTTAGCATTCGCAACCGCCCCGTCAGATGTTCATCCATCACTACACAGCAGTAGTATGGCAGTACATCCCTGAGTCAAGCATCCTACAGTCATCTCCTATGGGGTGACACATCCTGTGTTACCCAGATAAGAACCCCTGATATCCATTTCAGCAGTGTCAATGTCAGATGAGGAGGACTGAGGGGGGGGGGGGGGGTCCCAGGTAGGGAGTAGTGAGGATCATCCACTGTGCAAACAGATCAGCCCTCCTCTGCTGTCTTGAGATCTCAACATGACATAAAAGTGCGGGAGGTCCCCTTGCCGATGGTGACAGTAGGAGGAGGAAAGCAGGGATGCACCCAACCACACACCACACCCAGTGGTTAGGACATATGGCCCGATGTGCCTTATGGCCAGTCCGAGCTTGCATGTTACCCTAATTATGGGTGTAATGTGTAACATGCTCCAAAAGGTGAACTTATCCTTTAACATTTGGTTTTTGGAATAAATAGACTTTCCTCAACAAAGCCACAAACACTGTTAGAAATTTGTTAATTTGAGAAAAAAAATTTCCATCCTGCTCCTTTGAGTTTTTATGGTCAAAAACAAACTTCAATTTGACCCACTAAGGATTCGAACTTTCTTAGAACATTTATTTTTCTAAAAATTTTCATCTGAAATTCTACCCATCTATAGCCAGTTTAACTCTCTCCACCTTCCTTCTTATTCCACAGCCCTCTTCTTTTCACCTTATCTGACCAATGTTCCCAATTGTGTTACCTTTGTTTGTGTCTCTTTTTTTCTCCTCAGAGATTGTTGTTTTGCAGATTCCTTCTAAGACCTTTGCACATTATTACAGTACATTAGTACTGGCTGGACCTTGGGAGAATAGGGCAGGCCCTGAAAGCTTGTCCTGAAAAATGTAACTGTTAGTGAAAATAAAGAATCACAGAATGTACTCAACTGTATTGTTCCAAGGAAATCATAACCTATGTTAGTCTCCTCTGTTAGAAGTGTAAGTTCATGACGCATAGTACTTCAGAATAAAAGAGCTCACAATTGCTTCTGACAGGGCTATAGAAAATTGGTCTTATAGACAAAGCTTGGCATTTAAGTGTATTTTTTATTGTTTTATTTTACTACAATGACTTGAAAATGTGTTTTATTTTTTTTCACAGAATGTTTACCACAATTTAAAAATGTTCACACTCTCTGATAATTTTACACAGCATATATTATTATATAACGCTATTTATGTTTTAACAGCATGTTAATTTAACTTTTCTTGAATGTAATTATTTTATTTCTTCACATTCACTGTTATATAAAATACTTAATTAGTTAAATTTTTCCATACAATGTCAAACGTCAGTTTAAAACTTTCACTTAATCACTCATGGCTTAGTATTTTATATTTTGCTGTACTTTTCGCATTGCCTGTTTTCATGGTGTGCCACATTAATTTAGTCCTTTTTAATAAACTGACTACATGTGTTACTGTTGTAACATATAAACTAATAATGTAACAAACACTGATATTTTAGCATTTCCAGGTAACAAGTGAAATCTATCAATGAACCGCTAATGCTTGCAGGGGAATATTACAGCCGTGCTAAAGTTGGTGGGTTCACTCATTTTACTATGAACCACTTTGCACCAGTTAGGCCGCGTACACACGATCAGTCCATCCGATGAGATCAGTCCATCGGTTGAAGGATAACTGACCGATGGGGCCCACACACGATCGGTTTGGACTGATGAAACGGTCCTTTAGTCCGTTTTCATCGGTTTTGACCGACCGTGTGTACGCGGCCTGAGAAGTTTAAGTGACTTGTGCCAGGTTGTTCTAAATATAAGTTTACATGAACTAGCTGAACTGCACACATCGACAAGGTCACTTCACTCAGTAAACTGGTAAAGCTTTCATAAGGTTGTGCCATGGTTTTACCACCTCTCAACTGCCCTCCTGAACATGCCATGGCCGCAGAAAAACTTTAAATGTTGCTTAAAGCAACAGAGCAGCCCAGATCCTCTCCTTCTCGGGTCCCATGTCGGCGCACCTGGCCCCTACCTCCTGTCGGGTGCATCCACAGCAAGCAACTTTCTATGGGAGCATCCGAACTGAGCCACTGCTCTGTGTGTCTAGTCACATAAGGAGCCGTGGTTCGGCCCGCCCCTCCGTCTCCTGATTGGATCACTGGCTGTGATGAATGGCTCCCGCTACTACCAAAAGCCAAACAGGAGTGCGAGTTCCTGGAGAGGCAAGTGTATCTATTTAAATTTTTATTAGGTTTTATATGTGGATATTTAATAAACATATGTAGTCCCAACTGTTGTTTCTTGAAGAATTTCTTTGTATTACCCTTTCTTTTGTTTGTTTTATATGCCTAATTTAATTCAGAGGAACACACCAAGGGGCTAATTGGCTAGGCACCCCTCACCGTCCCATCATGCTCCGGTAGGTACCCACGTGGGTAGGCACCCACCACCGGAGCATGATGGGACGATGAGGCCTATATAAATGGGATGCAAGGCGCGCTTCCATCATTGCAGTGAGAAGGGGCGTCGGGTCAACATCGGAAGAAGGGAGAAGAAGAGAAGAGAAGAAGATGACGTCACAGAAGACCGCGCTGGCTGCCTGCTAGTAATTGAGCTAACACACGAAGATAGCAGGCAGCCAGCGCTGAAGGAGAAGGCACCGGACAGCTGGAGAAGAACCGGGGTGCGCCGAGTCAACAGCGGAGAGCGGCGAAGATAGAAGAAGACCCCCGGAGAGCGGAGAAGACCCCCCCGGAGAGCGGAGAAGACCCCCGGAGAGCGGAGAAGACCCCCGGAGAGTGGAAGAAGAAGCCCCCCCTGGTATTAGAGCTAAAGAAGACAGGGGGGCCTCCGGAGCAGACTAATAAATGATTTTAAAAACCCTTGTGTTGTGTGTTTAATAACTATCACTTTGCCTCCAGGTGAATGGGTAGGGGTACGATGTACCCCATATCCATTCACTTAGGGTGGGGGGCCGGTATCTGGGGGCCCCCTTATTTGAGGGGACTCCCAGATTCCGATAAGCCCCCGCCCGCAGACCCCGACAACCAACGGCCAGGGTTGTCGGGAAGAGGTCCTGTCCTCATCAACATGGGGACAGGGTGCTCTGGGGTGGGGGGGCCCGCAGTGCGCCCCCCTGCCCCAGAGCACCCAACCCCCCCATGTTGAGGGCATGCGGCCTGGTACGGCTCAGGAGGGGGGGCGCTTGCTCGTCCCCACTCCCATTTCTGGCCGGCCGGGTAGCGTGCTTTGGATACGGGTCTGGTATGGATTGTAGGGGGACCCCCTACGTCGAATTTTCGGCGTAGGAGGGGGCTCCTTACAACCCATACCAGACCTAAGGGCCTGGTATGCTCCTGGGGGGGGAACCCATGACGGTTTTTTATTTGAAAATTGGCATGGAGTTCTCCCTCTCAGGAATGCATGCCGAGCGACGCTGTCAATTTTTTTTTTTTTATTTGTTTTCCCGGCGCGTATTTTTCTTTTCACCCGTCGCAACTTTATTGTCCCGTCGCAATACACAAAGCCCGGCGTAAATTACGTTCGTGCGCTGCACGTCGGGAAAATTACGTCACACGCATGCGCAGTACGGCCAGCGCGGGAGCGCGCCTCATTTAAATTGTAATCGCCCCCCGGAGAGGAGGACCGCCTTGCGACGGAGGCACTTAAGTTACACGGCGTGTAATTTCTAGGTAAGTGCTTTGAAGATCGGGCACTTAGGTAGAAATTTAACGCCTGTGTAACTTAACTGCTGAAAGTTAAGTTAGGCAGCTTTTTTGAGAATTTGGCCCATTAATTTTAGGCAAAATCTTTTTTTCCTTTAGTGACCCTTTATGCCCAGGGGCCCCCACCACCCTAAGTATTGCCCTGATTAGCAGTGCTCACTTCATGGTCCCGTAATAGACAAGTGAGGAATCTGAATAGTCAGTGCTCTGCTGTCCTTCAAACACCAGAACATAATGCAAATAGATAATGAGAGCTTGCAATTTACACATCTATATCAAAGTCTTTATTTAGCTACAGAATAGTGAAGGTAAGAACAGCTTACATGTTTAGGCAAATAGCCTTAAAGGGTCACTAAAGGAAAAAAAAAATGCCTAAAATTAATGTATGCAAGGTAGACAGACAGAATAGTGTAATGATTCTGTTAAAAAGCGAGTAAATACCTATTATATTCCTTCATCTATATCACCTCCGGCATTCTAGTTTCTGTTTCTCTCATTCACTTCCTGGTTTGCATCGTTTGTTCATATAAGAACTACATTTCCCAGTATGAATTGCGGTACGCCCAGTAATTCACACCTCCTTGAAGTCTCTAACACGTATAGAGCGTCCTGCCGCACAGATGTAGTTCCCAGGAGGGGGTGAGCACGTTACTCACCACCGCAGTAAATCCTCCCTTCACAGTGGTGAGTAAAATCAGACAAGCAGGAAGTGAACAGAAGAGAGAAGAAATAAAGCGACTTCTGAGCAAAAACGAACAATGAGGAAGTGAAAAGAGGAATGTCTGCAGGTAAAGGATGCTTATTATGAAAAAAAAAAAACTTCCTTTACAACCCCTTTAAGTCACTTTCGGGCCCTACCTTCCATTACTTTAAATAGAACAAAATGATACATACACAAGCTATGTATTAGAGCTACACAATTCTGGATAAACTAAGAATAAAAATAGAGATCACGATTCTGAACAAACAACTAAACAAAATTACATAATTTAGTGGAGGGTACAGTTCTCCCACTTAAAAGGGGTATGTCTTGGGAAGCAAAACAGCATAGAATGAATGTGTGTATGGGGATAAATAACCCAATATCACCACAAAGAGCCTGGCAAGGAAAGAGCTTCCGCTGTACCTGTCAGGTGGAGAGGGATCATATAATTCCGTCATACGAGCTGTCACGTCTGTCCATCGGTAGCCGCCACAGCTATAGATAGTATCATTCGGATGCCCGCACATGCACAGAAGAATGCGTAATGATGTCATCGCGACCGCGTCGCATAATGATGATGCATAGTCATCAATAGTAGACATAGCGTTTTCCCGAAGGACATGATGTATACTGCGCATGGGCACAAAAAAGCACTGACACAAGTCAGAGTGAAATGTATTCAAAGGGCAAATCCAGCAATTGGAGCCAAATTAACATGCCACATCCAGCAAAGGACAGACACCAGGCATAATATTGCAAAAATAGCTTCACAAGGGTAATAATAAAAGAAAGACAGTTTGTCTACTTGGACGGAGGACAAAAATGATCAATGTCCCTAGAACAGGTAAAAATGCTATACCAATCAACACACTTTAAATGAAAAATTAAATGACTGGCATATTATTGAATTTTTTTTTATGTAAACGGGCGGGGCCCATGGGCTTGAGCCCAGTCAAGCCCAATGGTAAGTCTGGCCCAGGTGGTAATAATACCACTTCAAATCATACCTCCCAACTTTTTGAGATGGGAACGAGGAACACCTATCAGCGAAAGTATGCAGGCATAGGACACATCCCCTTGCCACACTCCTTTATATTGGCTTTTTGGAATTTAGAAATGCAGCAATTTAGAAATCAGTTGAAAGGTATAGCACTGGGAAACACTTTTTGATTGATAAAAAGTGCATTTTATATACAACTATAGATCAGACCAAAATGAGGGACAAATGAGGAGGAAAGGGGGACATAGGGACATTCAGAAACAGTTGGGAGCTATGTTTTTGTATTTTATTATTCGGTGTAGTGCCCTGTCCATGTACACCTTTCTTTACACCTTTAAACATTAAGGCCCCGTACTCACGACCAAACATGTCTGCTGAAACTGGTCGGCAGACCAATTTCAGCAGACATGTTCCCTCGTGTGTACAGCCGCGCGGACAGGATTCCAGCAAACAATTGTCTGACAGACCGTTTCTGAGCAGACAAATGTTTCCTGGACTTGCTTTAAAACAGTCCGCTGGAAACCTGTCCGCCCGGACATGTACGGTCGTCTGTACAGACCTACCGTACATGTCCTGCCGCCCGCCATCCCTCGCATGCGTCGAATGACTTCGACGCATGCGTGGAAGCATTTTCAAGGCAGGCCGCCCACGCCGGCGCGTAATTGTCGCGGCGACACCGCGTCATCGACGCGTCGACACCGCGGACACGCCCCGCGTATTGTTTACGCGCGGTCTTCTGTTCGATGGTGTGTATAGCCATCGAACAGAAGTCCCCGGGCAGTCCCCGGCCAGACATGTCCGATGGAAACGGTCTGCAGACCGTTTTCATCGGACATGTCCTGCCGTGAGTACAAGGCCTCACAGGCTACATATAAGGGACACATACTTTTAATGTATTTTTTGCTATATATTTCCTAAGATGATAGCTTAGGGACCCCATTTCACAGAGGTGCCTCGGTTTGGCAATTTGATTTACAAATGTTTTCAAATGTACTGTATGAATAAAACCTCTGTTTTTAAAAGTAGGAAAAAATGGCAATGGAATGCATAACTAGGCGAAGAGGGGAGACACGTTTTGAAAGGGTTAAGGCTGGGCTTGAGAGTTGCAATCCACACCTGATTGGTTGAAGTACAGTAAGTATAGTAAATAATCACCCTCTTTTAATAGAATCACTATTTGTTGCTGAAATGAAATGCCTGAAATGAAGGCAGACAGTTTTAGATTTATTCATCTGCACTATAACAGCGCATAATACCCAAGTAAAAGATATATCACCCACAGGTCAGAAAAAAGATTACCCCTACTAAAAATGACTTATAAACTGAATCAGGTGTAGTTAACCACTTGTCGACCAGCCATCGTCGTTACACTGCAGCAGGTCCGCACGTTCCCGAAAATCGCCACAGGTGTACGTCGGCTCATTTAGGGAGCCACGCTGTACAGCAGGGGACCCGACACACGTGGCCAGAGGCCTCAATGTCTGCCGATCACCCGTGATTGCTGGAATGAGAGCCAGAATGGGGATCTGTCAATGTAGAAAGACAGATCCCCGTTCTGACAGGGGAGTAGAGAGAGATATGCTGTTCCTAGTGATTAGGAACAGCGATCTTTCTTCTGCTCGAGTCAGCCCAGCCCCTATACAGTTATAAACACTCCATAGGAAAAACTTAACCCCTTGATCACCCCCTAGTGTTAACCCCTTCCCTGCCAGTGACATTTATACAGTGATCAGCACGGCGGGAAATTTTGAAACGGAGCATGCGCATTTCAATAGGCGCAGGGACGCGCTTAATTTAAATGAATCACGCCCCTACCCGCCCAATTTGAAATACGCGCCGAGAAATACACTACGCCGCCGTAACTTACGGCGCGAAATCTTCCTGGATTCGAAATTCCACAAGGTAAGATACGGCGGCGTAGCGTAGTGCAACTAAAACAAACAAACAACTATGGGTGGCAAGCAGGGCTCAAGTCCTGCGGGAACACGTGGGAACGGAGTCCCTGCACTTTTTTCACAGCAGGAACGCAGTTCCCTTTGCAGGACTAGAGCAGCTGAGAGCACCTGAGCCGCCTGAGCCAATCCTTCACTAAGTGGCGATGCCCAGCTCGAGTCACTGTCAAGGGCAGGCGAACCTTAGTAATCCTTTAAGCAAGTTCTTTCTAAATCCTGCGATAACTGGCGGCAGAACTCCGCAATGTCTCCTGGGAACAATGACAAAAGCTCCCAGGAGACATTGCGGCATCGAGTAAGTGATGGAATACCCGCACACTACCCGATGAATCCATATACAGGAAGCGGCCAGTAACATAAACGATTACTAAGGTACAGTGGATCGAAAAAAAACATGCGGTTTAGTAATTATACATATGAGCGTATCATTTTTTTTTTTTTGGTGGCGGAGTGGATCTTGGGTGGGAGTTCCCACACTTTTGTCCCCAGGACTTGACCCCTGGTGGCAAGGCACTGTCAAATGATATTTGGGATAAAGTTGTGGACAGGCACAAGCTTTTTCAATGCCTAGAAGCAAAGTGAAGTATATTTTTAAGAAGTGGAAGGTATTTGGTACAACACAGACCCTCCCTGTGTCAGATTGTTCCTTCAAACTGGATGGAAGAGTCAGAAGTAAACTGGTCAGAGAGGCTACCAAGAGACCTACAGCAGCTGCAGTTGCAGGAATTTTTGACAAAGAGTGATCATTGTATCATACATGTGACAACAATATCACAAATTCTCCACAAATGTGGCTTGTATGGGAGGGTTGCATGAAAAAGCTACTCTTCAAGAAAGGCCACATGCAGCCATGACTGAGCTTTGCCAAAACGCACCTTGAAGATTCTGAGGACACATGGAAAAAGGTTTTATGGTCAGATGAGACTAAAATGGAATTATTTGGCCTCAACACTAAACTATGGGCCAGATTCACAAAGCAGATGCGCTGACTTAACTCGAGATGCGCGGCGTAATTGAAAAATGTGCCACGCGTATCTTTGCGCCTGATCCTCAAAACGAGATACGCCTGAAATCCAGGTTTTTCCGTCCTACCTAAAAAAATTACACCGGCGCTTCTTCGCACGCAAAATACGCTAGACACACCACTGTTTTGCTAGGCAAAGATGCAAATGAGGGAGATAAGGCGATCCACACAATTAAGTGTGTGCGGCGTAGATTACCCCCTGTACGCTTCTGTTAGTTTCATGGTGTAAAATTACACTTTATAAAAGGTGCCCTAATTTTACACCAGCCGTGTAAAGGTCAGCTAAAGCAACACCATTAAGGAAGAGCTGAGCACACACACTTGCAGGACAACAATCTGTATGCCAACATGTCAGGGGCATCCATGCTCATAACTATACTAGTGACTTTAGTAACCAAGGGTACCCCCTCTTCTGAGGGAACAGCAGCCATGAGACGCCTCGCAGAATGCATCTTTGCACAGTAAACACACACATTAATCATGGCACAATGAGAATGCATGCATGCACACCCACTGTGTTCCCTAGCACAGACACATCACATGCACATCTAATTGGATTAGATCCAAGTACCCCCAATGGTACTTGGGAGGAGTAACGCCACGCCACAGCTCCAATTATGTCACTGTGCATTCATACACCTTTCACACGGACCTGGGATCACTTCTCCCTGGTCCTGGGGATCCCTACTCCACCAAAACTGAGGGTGACACCCCTTATTTAATCAGGAATGCCACCCCCACATTCACACATCATTCACACACATAAAACAAATCATAAGTACAGTATAATAAAAAAAAAAAAAAAAAGTACCCCAAAACTTAACGGCGGCGGCGAGAGCTACGCCTGGGCCGCCCACGGCCACGGCCAACCAGGGGAGACTCCTGGGGGGGTGAGCAGGGGAAGGAGGAGACTCATGGGGGGGGGTGAGCAGGGGAAGGAGGAGCCTCCCCTGGTGACTGTCCCCTTGCTGGCCTGCCCTCCAAGGCCACTGCAATTCTGTTCAGACTGATTGTAAGGGCAGCCGTATTGGCCTGGACAGCCCGGGTATTGTCCTGGACTGCCTGGGTCAGGGCACTCACCTCCTGGGCCACGCCTGTTGTTGCGGTCTGCAGGTCACAAATGCATGTGATGACCGCCAAGGAGTTTGTGGCCACATCAGTGAGTGACTCTGTTATATCCTCTGTGTTGTGAGGGACACAAGACTCTGGTCTGGAACAATGGATGTTTATTCAGTACAGCTGTACACTGCAACATGCATCTCAGGACATTACATATCTCTGCTTCCTACATGTGCTCTCTCTAAGATGGCTACTATACCCCTTGACCCTTGTCATCACTGCTGGGTGGAGCCAGCCTTAAAGTGCCAGTACATGTGAAACCCTTCAGGTATAACAGACTCCTTAATTGAACCCAGGCTGTCCTCCATCTGGGTCAGAGTCTGGTTGATCTGACCCAGATGGCGGGTCTGCCGGGCATTGTCCCTCTGCAGACTGGCCGGCAGACACTCGGCCCCCCCTGGTCTTCTGGGTCACCATCCTGCCTGCAGCTGAGTCTTGTGGCCTGGGAGGAGGGGAGAGAGAGACCCTTGTGGGGGAGGCCTGTTGGGGGAGGAGTGGGAGGGGCTACCCCTGATGGAGGCCTGACTGCTGCCAGCCTCAAGGGTAGCCTCAGGGGGAAACACATTCGGGGCCAAAAGGATTTCCCTGGCAATCTCCATATCTTCATCCTCAGCCTCCCCCCTCATCCCCCCCTCAATCTCCTCATGAGGGGAGGTGTGGTCACTCCCCTCCACTGGGGACTCCTGCCATTCTTGGGGCTCTTCTGCAGCCTGTTGTCCTGGGGGTGGTGCAGCCTGGCCTGATGGCCCAGCAACCTCCTGGCCTGATGGCCCAGCAATCTCCTGGCCATCTGTGGAGGACACAAAACAATCACAGGTTGGAGGATCCACACACTTGGCACATCTTCCCTTCCCCCACCCACACATGCTAATCACCAGATAGAAAAGCTCAAAAATTACCTGTCCTCACAGGAGAATCAGATTGAAAGCCAGGCAGGCCCACCACCTGCTGTGGGTGGAAACACCGGGCCACTGTACATTCCTCCTCAGTCAGCCTAACGGAGCAGGGTGGGCCTCCTCCAGTGCCCGTGGCATGTGCATGTATTTTGGCCATCTTGTCCCGGACCAGGCTCTTAAGATCGTTGATCTTCTTTTGAATCCCACTGGGGGTCCTCGTCTCCCCCCCCCCATCGCATTGATCTGATCTGTGATTTTTTGAATGATCTCCTTCCTCCTGGCCGGGGTGGTGTTCCGGCTCTCAGGGCCATGCAAATAACGCCCATATCGGGTGATGGCCCGAGCAAGTATCTGCTTCTCTGCGACAGAAAAATTCAGCTTCCTGCGCTTCGGTGCCATAACACCCACCACTCAGCAACAACAAAAAACAAACACAACAAACAAACACAAATACTCACACAACAAACAAACACAAATACTCACAGAAGAAACACACACACAAATCAAACCACACAAGCAGACAGCTAATACAAATTCAAAAGCAAACAGAAAATACACTCAGAAAAAAACCACACAGAAAATACACTCAGAAAAAAAAACACAGCTACTACACTCTACTACTCCTCCAAAACTTTTATCTAACACTAAACTCACCAACACACACCAACAAACGACAGAGCAGAAGCAACTTGCTCTAGGAAAGGGGAACACTTTTGCAAGGGAAGTGTGTTTGTCTGGGGCTATTTATACACAGGGCGATTCTCAAACTAAGTACGCTTGGCCTTTTACCTATCTCACTGATTGCGCCGAGCCGAGTTCTGCACATGCCCAGTGAGGTGCAGATTCGTGCGGGCACGCGCAGTACGACCGGCCCTTCATTTGCATGGGGTCACGGCTCATTACAATGGAGCACGCCCACTTCCTTCCCACTTGCAATAACCCCGCCTTACGCCTCGGGATTTAAGTTACGCTTGCGCAATTTTGGGCGCAAATGCGCTGTGGATACGGCACTTACGACACAAAATTAAGGCACCGTAACTTAAATGACATACGTTTTGAGTAACTTAATTTGCGCCGCTGTTTGTGAATCTGGCCCTATATGTCTGGCGGAAATCCAATTCAGCTCACTATCCAAATAACACCATTCCTACAGTAAAGCATGGAGGTGGTAATATCCTGTTATGGGGGTGTTTCTCGGCAGCGGGGACTGGAGCACTTGTCGGGATAGAAGGAAAAAAGGATGGCGCAAAATACTGTAAAATTCTTGAGCTGGTGCTCTCTGCCAGAACTTTCCAAATGTGTTCTATCGGGTAGAGATCAGAACTCTGTGCAGGCCGGCCAAGTTCCTCCACCCCAAACTCGTTTGGAAAGGCCGCAGCCTAGCTTCGGAGCCGCGGCCATAACATTAGGAAAGGCCGCGGCTTCGGCCTAGCTCCGGAGCCACGGCCATCTTGGTACACCCGGCGGCGGCCCTCCTCTCTGTTTACACCCACAGAGGTGGAGGAGCCAGCACTCATGGGACACACCGCTGGGAGTACAACCTGGGGGGGTCTGTCTGCACTACCTGCGGGGGTCTTGTCTGCACTACCTGGGGGGGGTCTTGTCTGCACTACCTGGGGGGGGCGTGTCTGCACTACCTGGGGGGGGCTTGTCTGCACTACCTGGGGGAGTGTCTGCCTGTTACTACCTGGGGGGGATGTCTGCCTTTTACTACCTGGGGGGGTGTCTGCATGTTACTACCTGGGGGGGTGTCTGCCTGTTACTACCTGGGGGGGGGGGTGTCTGCCTGTTACTACCTGGGGGGGTGTCTGCCTGTTACTACCTGGGGGGTGTCTGCCTGTTACTACCTGGGGGGTTCTGCCTGTTACTACCTGGGGGGTGTCTGCCTGTTACTACCTGGGGGGGTGTCTGCCTGTTACTACCTGGGGGGGTCTGTACTACCTGGGGGGGTGTGTCTGCACCAAGGGGGTTCTTTACTGAGGGGGGACTATAGTTGGTGGGAGGGGGGGTGACACCATTTTTTTCTGCACCGGGTGACACCAACCCTAGTGACGCCACTGCAGTGGGGGAGATGTGGATATTACAGTGGGGGGGGGGAAGTGTGGATTTTACAGTGGGGGGGAGATGTGGATATTACAGTGGGGGGGATGTGGATATTACAGTGGGGGAGAATATTTTTTTTTGCCGATCCGAAAAATAATCCGATTCGTGACTCCTGATCCGAGGAACGATCCGAACCGTGAGTTTTTTGATCCGTTGCACCCCTAGCTGCTATAGCCGCCGTCAGTAAGCACACACGAAAAAAACAGGCTGAATGTGCTGAAGTTGATTGACTTCAGTGTAACCTAAACCAACCTTCCCATAGATCAGGGGTAGGTAACCCCGGCCCTCCAGCTGTGGTGCAACTATAAATCCCATCATGCCTCTGCCTTTAGGAGTCCTGCCTGTGATTGTCAGGGTCTTGCAATGTCTCATGGGACTTGTAGTTTTAAAATAGCTGGAGGGCCGAGGTTGCCTACCCTTGCCATAGATGAATCAAATCTCGGCCAGTGCCTGCTGAACCAACCAAGATTTGATCCATTTATGGTTGGCTTAGGGTACATAACTTACAATAGAAAATTTGCCTGAAACTCTTTGCTATGTATATAGTAATGGATTGTCTAGTAAATCCTGCTAGAATAAGGTTCCCAGCAGGGATACATTACCCCACATAATTTCTATTATTCATGTATCATAATGCAAGCGATTAAAGTAGTGTTTGCAAGTGAATGCTTTAAAAATGAAAAATTGCGCAGGCTTGTATATTAAGTTCTAATGCATGCTGTGCATATAATTCAGTTATTGACATCTCTTTGAACCAAGATCTCAATCCAATACAAAATAATAGATATTTGAATTGTATAGCACATACAGAGCTTAGCACAAAGCCTAATCTGTGATGTAGGATAAGTATTCATTTCCATATAATTTTGCATAATTCACAATACACATGTCTCTGATGACTCTGCTAATCTGTTCATGATCAGAAATTTGCATAATCATTTTCTTAGCCTCTTGGGAGATTTAAAATATAGTTACTCTAATAGATGATGTTTTAAGACTAGGACTCCCTAGTGCCCTGGATATCCTGGGACTGTTCCTGTTTCTCCCACTGGAAAGCTAAAGGACATCTTATTTATCCTAGAATTCTGACATATGTATTAGGTACATCATAATAGGGTTAAGGATTTTATCAGTATAAAATCAAAAAAGTAAGGAGCAATCATTATAAACTTGTAAAGACTGTGTGATCAGTTTCCCTAGCATTTTCTATACTTTTACAGTTTTCCTTAGCTTGTAGGATGTATTGTTAAAGTGAACCTGACCTGGCCAAAAGTGTTTTTAAAGGTTACATGTCTTAAGTACAGGCTCCTGGTCATGGGCGTCCGCAGAGTCTCATGGACAGAGACTGCACACGTAGTACAGTGCCTAGGATAAGTAATGGATAATGTCCGACAAGCCCTCTTACCCGACTCTAAACTACAGCAGTGATCCCTCCGGCTGGACGATCGCTCACTTTGGGTTTCCCGGGGACAATTCTGGTCAGTAGTGTAGCATGTCTGTACCCTGGCAGTGGCTCAGTATTTCTCTCTCTGGTGGCCAGGGCCACCATCAGGGGGGTACAGGTTTTTTTTAGGGGTCCGGAGGTCCCCAGGGGCCCGGAGGCCCACAGGGTGGCAACCCCCCTTTTTTTTATTTATTTTTTATTAAAAAAAAAATCATTTTTAATATACTTTTATTTATTTTTTTATTAAAGGGACCATTTTTTTTTTTAGAGGTCTGGATGGCAACCCCCCTTTTTTTTATTATTTTTTTATAAAAAAAATAAAACAAATTTTAATATATTTTTATTTTATTTTTTATTAAAGGGACCATTTTTTTTTTTTTAAGGGATCCAGAGGTTCCCAGGGGCCCAGAGATCCCCTGGGCCCCAGATGACAACCCCCTTTTTTTATAAAAAATAAATATTTTTTTAATATATTTTTTTATTTCTTTTATTTTTTTATTTATATATATATATATATATATATATATATTAGGGCTGGGGAAATTAAAGATTAATTCCTCGATTAATCTTTAATTTTTTTGATCGATCAAAATTCTTGACGTCACCGGAAAGCCTGGACAGCGAGACTTACCCTGCTGGATGCGAGCAAACTGCACCCATTGGATTGAGGTACCTTTGTATCTGTGGAGCAGGAGGATGCATCAGACTCCATCAGGGGAAGGGGGCAAAAAAAACATTGTTTTCCTGTCCTAAGCAGTTTTGTGCAGACAATTCTTTGTGTATCGGCAACATCTGTTCCGTGCGAAAGACTGTTCAGTTCTTCAGGGTATATTGTCAATAAAAATCGATCATGTCTGCTTCCAGAAAATGTAAACACTCTGGTATGTCTGCGTGACTGGCTAAAGTGATGCCTACTTGCCTACTATAAAGTGACAGTCAATATACTAGATACGTTTTATAAATAAATTAAACTAACTTTCTACGTTTTTTCTTAAAGTTTAATAAGAAAAAATTACTTATGTCAGTGCTACAGTTTGAATTTAAAACGTATTTGTGTGAACTGTGAAGTTAAAGCGGGAGTTCACCCATGTATTAAATTTTTTTTTATCTCCCCTTAGATTCCTGCTCGTTCGGTCTAGGGGAATCGGCTATTTGTATTAAAATATGAGCTGTACTTATCCGTTTTCGAGCTGCATCTTCTTCCGTCGCTTCCGGGTATGGGTCTTCGGGAGCGGGCGTTCCTTCTTGATTGACAGTCTTCCGAGAGGCTTCCGACGGTCGCATCCATCGCGTCACTCGTAGCCGAAAGAAGCCGAACTTCGGTGCGGCTCTATACTGCGCCTGCGCACCGACGTTCGGCTTCTTTCGGAAAATCGTGACGCGATGGATGCGACCGTCGGAAGCCTCTCGGAAGACTGTCAATCAAGAAGGAACGCCCATTCCCGCAGCCAGGGCAGGACTTAGGGTGGTGGGGGCCCCTGGGCTTGAGTGTTGAAGGGGCCCCCTGGAGCCGAGAATTGGGGGGGATCGAAGTTGTTGAGCGGGGGGGAGCGCATTAAAGTTGTTGAGCGGGGGGGGATTTTGCAGTTGTTGAGGGGGGAGTGCCTCTCACCTGTGCCAACAGCCGGGGCCACAGACTGTCATTAGCCCGGCTGTCGGCTTTCTTCCCTTCAGCAGCCACAGTCCTCCACACACCACTCCGGTTCCTCCTGCTTCCGTGCTGCCTCCTCTTGCAGTGCGGGAAAATTAACCCTTTTGCGGGACTGCGGGAAGAAGCTGTCTGTGCGGGAAAGTCCCACAGAATCCGTGCGTGTTGGGAGGTATGCGCAGGGCCGCCATCAGGAATTTTGGGGCCCCTTGCACAGCTTAAGGCATGGGCCCCCTGAAGCAGAGAACCTAGGGGGGGTGGGGGTGCTGCCGCCTGAAATTGAGAAACGTGGGGGCTGCCGCAAATTGAGAAGCGGGGGGGCCTTTACAAAAAAAAGAAGAAATAAAGAAGAAAACAAATATATATAAATATATGTAGCCATCCGGGGCCCTGGGGACCTCTGGGCCTTTTAATAAAAAGAAAAAATAAACCTCTGGGCCCTTTAATAATAAAAAAAAAAAACATTTATAAAAAATACATAAAAAAAGGGAGGTTGCCAAACCCGGGGGCCCTGGGGACCTCTGGGCCCCTGGGAACCTCTGGGCCTTTTAATAAAAAATAAAAAAATAAACAAAAATAAAAAAATAAACATTTATAAAAAAAATAAAAAAGGGGGGGTTGCCACATGGGGCCCTGGGGACCTCTGAGCCCTTTAATAAAAAAAAAAATATATATATATAAAAAAAAATGTAATTTTTTTTATAAAAAAATAAAAAAGGTGGGTTGCCATCCGGGGGCCCTGGAGACCCCTGGGCCCTTTAATAATAATAATAAAAAAAAAAATATATATATATATATATATATATATATATATACATATATATATATATATATTATATATATATAAAAATAAAAAATATATAAAAAAAACATTTTTTTTACAAAAAATAAATAAAAAAAAGGGGGGTTGCCGTCCGGGGCCCTGGGGGCCTCCGGGCCCCTGGGGACCTCCGGACCCCTAAAAAAAAAAAAAAAAAAAAAAAAAAAAAATTTTTTTTTTTTTTAAAGGGGGCCCCCTATTGGGTGGGGCCCCTGGGCTTGAGCCCAGTCAAGGCCAATGGTAAGTCCGGCCCTGCCCGCAGCCCATACCCGGAAGCGACGGAGAGGATGCATCTCGTAAACGGGTAAGTACTGCACATATTTTAAAACAAATAGCCGATTCCCCTAGTAAAAATGAGCAGGAATCTAAGGGGGAAAAGTGCCCTCTAAGGGTGAACCCCCGCTTTAAGTCATGGATTGTGGAAACTAACTAGTGTCAGGTGATTGTATATAGTGTAAACCACATTTACCACTGACTAATGCAGAGTTGCAATGCAAGGAGCTAAAAGTAGTTGGATCTGTATGTGTATTATAATTAATCAAAATTAATTTATAAAAAAATAAAAAAATAAAAAAAATGTTTATATTATTTTATTTCTTTTTTTTCTTTTTAGTTTATATATATATATATATATATATGTATTATTAAAGGGGTCAGAGGTCCCCAGGGCCCCATGTGGCAAACCCCTTTTTTTTTACTTTTTTTTTGTGTGTATACATATATATATATATATATATATATATATATATATATTTTTTTTTTTCCCCCAGGGCCCTGGATGGAAACTACCCTTTTTTTTTATAAATGTTTATTTTTCTTATTTTATATATTTGTTTTTAGTTATTTTTCATAAAAGGGCCCAGAGGTTTTTTTTTTTTTTTTTTTATTAAAGGGCCCAGAAGTCCCGGATGGCAACCCCCCTTTTTTGTAATTT
This sequence comes from Rana temporaria, assembly GCF_905171775.1. NCBI lineage: Eukaryota > Metazoa > Chordata > Amphibia > Anura > Ranidae > Rana > Rana temporaria. The sequence continues at coordinate 230,601,417 of NC_053493.1, forward strand.
CTTTTTATAAAAAAATATAATAATGTGTGTGTGTGTATATATATATATATATATATATATATATATATATATATATATATATATATATATATATATATATGGGACCCAGAGCCCCAGATGGCAACCCCTCTTTTTTTAAAATATATATATATATTGTTTATTTATTTTTATTAAAGGGCCCAGAGGTCCGCAAGGCCCCAGATGGCTACCCCCCTTTTTTATATATATTTTTCTTTATTTCTTCTTTTTTTTTGTAAAGGGCCCCCTCGCTTCTCAATTCGTGGCAGCCCCCCTGCTTCTCAATTTCAGGTGGCAGCACCCCCCCCCCCCGGTTCTCTGCTCCAGGGGGCCCATGCCTGAAGCTGTGTAAGGGGCTCCATAATTCCTGATGGCGGCCCTGCTGGTGGCACAGGGTTGCATGGCTCTCTCTGATGTTGGGTAGCATGGCTCTCTCTCTGGTGGCGCTGGGTAGCGTGGCTCTCTCTCTCTGGTGGCGCTGGGTAGCGTGGCTATCTCTCTGGTGGTGCTCGTAGCATGGCTCTCTCTCTGGTGGCACTGGGCATCATGGCTCTCTCTCTAACACTGGGCAGCGTGGCCCTCTCTCTGGTGGCACTGGGCAGCGTGGCTCTTTATCTGGCGCTGGGTAGTGTGGCTCTTTCTCTGATGGCTCTGAGTAGCGTGGCTCTCTCTGGTGGTGCTGGTTAGTGTGGCTCTTTCTCTGGTGGCGCTGGGCAGCATGTCTCTCTCTCTCTCTCTGGTGGTGCTGTGTAGCGTGGCTCTCTCTGGCACTGGGCAGCGTGGCTCTCTCTCTAGTGGAACTGGGCAGTGTGACTCTCTCTCTGGTGGTGCTGGGTAACGTGGCTCTCTCTCTGGTGGTGCTGGGTAGCATGGCTCTTTCTTTGGCACTGGGTAGCGTAGCTCTTTCTCTGGTGGCACTGGGCAGCGGGGCTCTCTCTCTGGCTTCTGTCCAGCACATGCCTCTTTCTTTGTCCTGTAGTACTCACTCCCTCAGCTTATTTTCAGGCAGCAGTCTCTCAATTTCTCTCTTGAGCTGTAGCCTCCTTCCTGTAGAAAATGGAGCCGCCAATCTTCAGGACTACATGTGCCATGATGCTCTTCTCTCCTAGTCTCCTTTGATTGGCCCTCAGTTATGACCAGTGGGGAAGGAACGGAATGAGCAGGAAGCTGGGCGGGAAACCTGGTGAGAGCCACCATATCTTCTCTCTCATAGGAGAAAGGGGGGCAAGCGGGGGACAGTCACAGTCACACTACATTGATGGGGGCTTGCCAGCATCTTGATGGTTTCACCTTGCCGCTGCCCGCACCCCCATATTGATGCCACTGTGCTGAATGTGCCGATTCGGCACTTGACCCCCCTTGCCCCCCTGCGGACGCCAATGCTCCTGGTATTTCCTGCAAGTATCTGTGTTATTCTTTAAATTGATTCAAGTAGAGCTTCCTTGTATTTTAGGTCCTGGCTGTACATGGAGCTTCCAAGACTGTACATGAAAGGGGGAATTAATACAAAGGGGGTTATTTAACAAAAGCTAATCCACTGTGAATTACAAGTACAAACTACAAGTGCAAAGAGCACTTGAAATTGCACTGAAAGTAGTCAAGTCCAACCATTCCAGGATTTTAAAGTGAAAGCAACTTTGAATGATATCTAAATATGCAAACAGGATTTACATGATGAAGATGTCACTTCTCAGATTACTAGTATTTTATCTGAACAGATTGTACAATACAACAGGCAGCCTTCTGTGTATATGCTGGTACTGAGTGGGTCAGGGTTATATGAGAAATGATTTTGCCCCCATAGCTTCCTTTGACATATAGTAAATAACTGTTTCAGGAAATAATGTGATAAAGCAAAGGTTTTTGTGCAAGAGATTGACAGACTGGGATTCACAATGATATGTCTACTTGAGCCTGCCACTTTCGTTCACCTTTTACTGCATGTTCCATAAGCTGACAAAAAATACAGTGGCTTTGGAGATAGGATCTATTTTGAAAAGGGACAATTATATGTTCCTCACAGAATCTGTCTTATAACAATTTCCAGTTCTGTATATCACATCTTCGGATTTATCCAGTTTCCTCCTTGATAGCCATAAATCAGCACCTGCTTACGATTATCAATTGTCTGATAGCATCAGCAGTGCAGGATTTCAATTTTGAATGCTCCACAGAGATATAGAACTGTCTATGCCTATAAATCAGCATTGAAGGCAACACATTATTAAGTCATAGAAACTTCTTAATTTGACATATGACATCTTTTCTTTGTATGAAGAATGTGTCTATATATAAGAACTTCTGCTGAAGCTAGGAAGTAACTTTCAAAGGACTAACACCATAATTTCTCTGACCTCAGTTGTCCAAAATAGAACGGGTCAACCAGTTCAAAGGAAACCCTATACACACTAATAAAAACATCATTGTAATAGGTATTTCCCCCCAAAAAATCTATATCTATTAAAAGGAACCTTTCAAAATGGAAATATGGGAGCTGCTACTGCTCAGTTGTTTTTGAAGGTGCTAGTCCCGGGGACATTTTCCTTACCCTTGGTTTACTACAGTGACAGATCTATGGCAGCAATGGCATATGCCCTGGGTGCCATTTTAAGTGGGATGCACAGGGCCATTCTTATAATGAAGCAATCTGAGATTTTTGCCTCAGAGAGGGCCTAATTCAGCTCTTTGGGGAGCTGCATGTTGGGAGTGTAATATGCCTGCTTGCTGTCCCCTTCATTAGTACAGAAAGCACACTCAAAGCTTCCTTAAGAACTATGGTTCTCGCCTCCCACAACAATGCTAAGCCTACTTACCTTACCAAGACCTGAAACTGTCTAGGAAGATCTAGGAAAGGTCATCACCAACAGAAGAGGGGACACTTCAATGACCATCAATATGGAGAAGACCTCAGTGACCAGCAGTATGGGGGGCACGTCCCTGATCAGCAGAAAGGGGGACACTTTAATGACAAGTAGTATATGGGACACTTCACTAACCAGCATTGTGGGGGGTACTTTCCTGTCCAACAGAATTGTGGGAATTGTTTCACTGGCTAGCAACAATCATGCACTTCTGTATATAATGCATCTATGTATCTATGATCAAAGTTTGTCTATGGTCAACATTTAAAATCACATATGGGTTGCTCTATGTTGAAGGGTAAACTACTGTGTGTAATGGGGGTCTCTGATGTGTAAGGGGGCACTCCTAATGTAAGGTGCCACTTCTGATGGGTAAAGGGGATCTGATGTGTAAAGTGACCTTTCTAAAGTGTAAGGGGGAAAGCCTGATTTTTAAGAGGGATTCAAATGTGTAAGGGGGAACACTCCATGTAAGGGGACATTCATAATATGTAATGGGGAACTGCAGATGATTAATCATTTTGACTTGCATTTTTGAGTTGATATCAAAGAGGAAGTAAACCCTCTAAAACATTTCTTTAAAAAAAAAAAAAAACCTGCAAGAGAAAGGCATAATGAGCTATTATGCATAGCAAACTAGCTCATTATGAATTACTTACCTGAGATCGAAGCCCCCGAAGCGACTCTCGCTCCTCTCCTCTGCCGCCACAATGATACCGGAGTGACTTTCGGGTAGCGAGGCTCCGGTCAATCACAGCGCCGGTTGCGCATGAGCGTGGGAGCCATCAGTGATGGCACGATCGCCTTCACGAGCGGCACGCTCAGTGCGCCTGTGCCGTTGTCTATGGCACGCATGCACCATAGACATTGGTGCAGTCTTTTCTACAACTATCTCCTAAACTGTGTAGGTTTAGGAGATATTTGTTGCACCTACAGGTAAGCCTTAATCTAGGCTTACCTGTAGGTTAAAGTGGTCTGTAAGGGTTTACAACCACTTTAAGGTAAAGATATCTAAAATATGGGTGTCAGATGTTTGAACAGAGATGAAGTTTCAGTGCTTGCCATAGGCACTATAAATGTAAAGCATTACTTCAGTCTGTCTCCCGCCTGGCAGAGCCTGTGAAATTTCTGCACATGCGCAAACACAGGGAAGCTTTGGAATTGTCCTGCTAGTTGCTTTTGTGTTTTTGTGCGTGCGCTGGAAACCCTGCACGTGTGCAGACACATGTACAGGTGTTCTGCAGGGCTCTCTCTGGGCCTGAGTCCTGTGGCACATCTGTGCATGTGACGGGGGAAGGGAGAACTTCTTGCCTAGGCAAGAAAGGTGGAAGTACTGATTTGAAGCACAAATAAAGAACCTTAAAGAAGGGGAGGAGGCAGGGCAGCACAACAACACCCTTAGGGTGAAGGCCTGCTTCAACTTTCTGCTTGCTTGTTTAAAGTGATTTATTACATTTCAAAACATGGCACTAATGAAAGCTCTGGTGATTATACTTTAAAAATGTTGGCAATATCAGCTATCAAATTTCTCTTCTTATAAGTTCCTTACAATATTTTTGTTGCAACCTGCAGGTGTGCTACCAGCCCCATCCAGCCACTAGGTGGCATCAGTTTAAATATGGCAGCCTAACTGATTTCTTGCTCTATATGATGTGTGCATGAAATAGGGTTTACACATAGGGGTTTCCCTTGGATTTTTTATTGGTTACTAATGCTGTCTATATTTTATGTAATTGGCATATGTCATTTCAAATGGCTCCCTCTAGGCTCAAAGGCTGATGCATTCACTCTAGTGGCAGCCCCGCCATTAGTTCATTATTCCTGCTGCTCTGTTTAGCTGCTGGGAGAGAAGAGAGTTAGCCCAGAATAAATTCCAAGTCCTGAAAGTGGGTTTACCTGGGGCTGAAGACTCTGTTCTTGACCATAGGTCACAGCATTGGGATTTTGAACAGTGCCAAGCACCAGAGCAATTATAGAGGGAAGTGATCCAATACCCACAATACCTGGACATACAGAGAATTGATTCCAATCCATGTGGCTGAACAGAGCAGCAAGAAAGCAAATGTAAGGGAAGTATAAGCTTCCAATGGGGCCATCGTTAAAGTGAATGTGTTGCTTTGCCATGCAGGGAAATCTGTCATAATAGAAAACAGGATTTTCCATTGATGATCTGTTTTAGAAGAGGCAGGATTGTTGTCATTGATATTGCTTTACTACTTAATGAATCACTAATGGAACAAGCATGTGCCTTTCAGGGGTTGCAACTCAGAAATTGCTGGCCAAATTACAATGACTGTACAACATATACATATTTCTTGTTGTTATCTGCAGACTTAAAGTGACACTAAGCCTAGGTTCACACTGACTGCGGGTTAGAAATTGTTGGCAGGGGGGGCGCATGCGCGGCGGCACCTAAAATGGACGTTTAGTCCGGGAGCTCTGTCCCACCTCAGCAGCTCCGGCCTCTACAGCAGCACTACCGCCAGCTCTCATTGCCTGGATCGAACCTCCACGAGCACCGGGGACGCCCCTGATGTACTCGGGAGCGGTAAGGAGAAGTCTTCAGCCCGCATTTGAAGCCGCCCTGTCTCAGCCTGAGACATCCAACATGGCGGCCGATCCTCATCACTCTGCACCAGTCTGCCTCTCCGGTGCACAGCCCAAGGCCTCCCCCTCGATGCTGCAGCAAGGATACTTAGCAGGTAACCCTCTCCTGGTCCCTGCTTCCCCAGCATCCACTGAGTCCCTCTTAGAGCGCTCCCTGGAAGACCTGGACTTCTCCCCTATGGAGGCCACCCCCCTAGACTCTCCAGTCACTACAGCCCGGGGATTCAGGCCTACTTCAGCCAGTTACTGTGGCTGCCCTTTTTGCCAAGTTTGCAGACCTTCTGGATAGAGGTCTGCACAATACAGCTAATAAGATTACGAGTGACATCAAAGTGGACCTCCAGAGCATAGGGACCCACATGGAAATTATAGAAACGAATGTAGAGGCCACCATTGCCAGAACAAACCAAAATACCGCCTGTACACAGCTACTGCAGGAACAACTAGAAACCGCCAATGCTAAAATTGATGACCTCAAAAACAGGAATAGGAGGTACAATTTCAGAGTCAGGGAAGAAAAATGACTCGGATTTTGTACCGACCAACCACACCAGGTCACCCTCCCCCCTTTTTTTCTATCTAGAAGTGCCTTATTCCTTGAGACTCCTTCCTTCTAGCCTTCCCCGCCTCTCCCCTCTCACTTCTCCACCCCTTGCGCTCAGGACCCGTTAGTCCTAAAAGATCCAGGTTATCACTTATTTTCTTAAATAAGATGTATGTATTCGGTTATTGTTTTCTGTTGATTGCTGCTTATTCACCTCCAAGCTTACCTTAGCCTCAAATCATGTTATGTTAGAGGTGACCTTGTGAATGCCGGGCACAGTGCCCTTTTTGTTATACACAAACCATTACATGAGGCTTCTCTGCTGAGGTGGTGTTCATGCACCCCTTCCTGCCTAGTAGAACAGGTTTCTTACCCTTCTCTATACGGGACTAATCCCTAATTTATAGAGGGATTTCAGTGTAACCCACACTTTCTGATGGAGGACTCTGTCCCCTCCACTCTACGGGAGACTCTCTTGTCCTCCGATTTTCTTTTCTGCCTTTCTTCATCCCTTACCAACAATATTCGGCTATTCCTTTCATTGCAGAAGTCGATTGGGGGGGGGTGGAGACCCCCGATTCATTCTGGCGCTCTCAGAGGTTCTCAGCTGGCGTGTGGATTCCCTTGGGCCCTGTGTATATCTAATGGTAAGTGCTAATAATTATATAGAGTGGCTTCCCCCTCTGCTTGATGGCTAATGACCCCCTAGTACCAATACCCCTTAAGATAGTTTCCCATCATTCTCAAGGCTTGAACTCCCCAGTTAAAAGAAGTAAAGTTTTCCAATATCTTCATGACCAAAAGGTGGACATGGTTCTCCTTTAGAGTAGCCTGCTCAGATTGGATTTGAGAGTCAAAGAGGAGCAGGCTGATGATGTTACAGCCTCTAACAATCTGAGCAGGCTTTGTATTCATTAATAGAATACATCGCTCTCCAGGATTGGCTCAGAGATGTATGCTGTATGCAGCCAAAGCTAAATACAGTATTACCGCACATCCAGCTTATCTGGATAGGACAAAGTGGAAGTGGGAAACTACGTAGTAGGTGTCATGCAGAACAATGTTGATTGAGTAATTGGCTACTGTATATAAGAAGATAAATACAAGGGCTCATAGTATCGGGACCTCTTATTTAATAATTCCCCTGTGCATTGTGGCCAGTCAACAAACGACTTTAACACCTGTTGGAATAGCGATGATTATTGCGCCGGATTTAAAGTTTGCCCATGTATCTACATTTAGGACTGGGGTGAATATGCAATGGAATCCATGTTTTTTTTAAATGGTGTTGCCTTGGAAGGGGGGTAGTCTTATATGGCGAGTATATGTTTTCACTTGAAAAATAGGGGGTCATATTATACGCCCAGTCGCCTTAAACGCCGGCAAGGGATAAAAATAATCACTATGCAGGGCCTATTTACAAAGAGCAATCAAATTAAACCTACATCCTGCATAAAGCAATACCTTTGTTAATCACCTTTGTAGCCATGGCCTACTCAAAATAAATTCCTCAATACCAGGTGGTATTTTTTCATTTTTATATAAAAAGATGATTTCATATTTCATATTTCATTCTTACCAAAACAATATTTAAATAATCAAAGCACAAGCAGTTAAACAGAAATTAAATTTTCTTTAATATTCCTGAGTTTATTTCATGCTATGAGTCTGTCCTCTTATAGTGTTAGCCTTCATAGAATGACCTTATTCTAATAGGAACAGACAGTTTTTTGTGACAAAACACCCACCAATCAGGAAGAGGATCTCTCTTATCATGCTATATTGTAAGCGGTAGGGCAACCCTCGTTAACACATTTTACATTTACATTTGCTTTTCTTACTCTCACAGGGGCAGATCCAGAAAGAAATACATTGGCGCAGCGTATCAGAGATACACTACGCCGCCGTACCTTACCTGGCGCATTTTCGAATCCTCAGCGAGTTCGCGCCGTAAGTTACGGCGGCATAGTGTATTTCTGGCGGCGTATTTCAAATTGGGCGGGTTGGGGGCGGGTTTCATTTAAATGAAGCGCGTCCCCGCGCCGAATGAAATGCGCATGCGTCGTTCCTAAATTTCCCGCCGTGCATTGCGCTAAATGACGTCACAACATTGTCATTTTTTTAACTTAGACGTGAGTTACGTCCATCCCTATTCACGGACGACTTACGCAAAAAAAAAATATTCAAATTTCAACGCGGGAACGACGGCCATACTTAACATGGCAAGTCCATACCAGCTTTAACTATACACCGGAAAAAGCCGACTACAGACGACGTTAGAAAATGCGACGGCCGCGCGTGTACGCTCGTGGATCGTAAATCGCTAATTTGCATACCAGACGCGGAAAACGACGTGAACGCCACCCAGCAGACGCCAAAGTATTGCATCTTAGATCCGAAGGCGTACGAAGACGTACACCTGTCGGATCTAACCCAGAAGCCGTCGTATCTTGTTTTGAGGATTCAAAACAACGATACGACGCGGGAAATTTTAAAGTACACCGGCGTATCAGTAGATACGCCGGCGTACTTCGTCTGTGGATCTGGCCCCCAGTGTGCATTAGAAGCTTCAAAATTCTGTTTAGAGGGGGGCTGCTTCAGAGGGGGGCTGACATTGCCGACCCCCTTCAAAATTAGTGCTGCATGGCTATTATACTGACCAACTTGCTCTAAAACATTCATAGCCACTGACTCAGAACAATTTTCTTTGTAAGTAAAGCCAGAGAAATGTCAGGGCTCTTTATTTGCATACTTGTTCTGGGTCAGTTACTTAAATTTGTAAAGCCCGTGGGTCAGTGTAAGAGTATTTAACAGAATAAAAAGCCATCAATGTACGCCTCCATGTTTCTCACAGGAAACATTTCCTTTAAAATGTTAAAAAACAATAAACCTTTCATATTTTTATCGGATAAATGTAATGTTAAAATGGAAAACTTTAGTTTAGAACACTATTTTGTATAGCTGTAAAGCTTTCCTGTAGTATTAGCTCTTTTATTTTACTACCGGGACATAAATTCTGTAAATCATCCATCTTTGTCTTCGGATGTATTCTACGAATCCTTAGTGATTAATCTTCTGCCATTCACTTCTGCTGCTACTGATTTGGTACACACTGCTGCTGTTGTGCACCGTTTCATTTAAGTTATAAGTACATTTAGTAACGTTTCCTTGGAATATATTGTTCTTTGGTTGAAATATAGTTTAAAGCAGCCCGGGTCAGTAGTAGGCTCAGCTGTCTATTAGTCTTGCTAGTTTTGTAATGTTGCTGGCTCCTTGCAATCTACTGTGGGTGCCAATGTAATGTTAAATGTTAAAGGGGTTGTAAAGGTTTGTTTTTTTATTTTCTAAATAGGATCCTTTAAGCTAGTGCATTGTTGGTTCACTTACCTTTTCCTTTGATTTCCCTTCAAATTTTTCTTTGTTTTCTTTGTCTGAATTTCTCACTTCCTGTTCCTCCTCAAGGTGTTCAGTAAGCTGTTCTGACTGACTTTCCACCGCTCGGATGATGGTGGAAAGCTTACTGAGGAAAAACAGGAAGTAAGAAATTCAGACAAAGAAAAAAAAAACATTTAGAAGGCAAATTGAAGGAAAAGTTTAGTAAACCAACAATGCACAAGCTTAAAGGAACCTATTTAGAAAATAAAAAACAAACCTTTACAACCCCTTTAAATGCAGTGCATTTGCAGGCAACAAATAGCAAGGTACCACAGCACCATGCACTTTGGTGCAGCACACATAGGGGTAGATCCAGTTACAACGGCGCATTATTACGCCGGGCGTAGCGTTTTTAAGATACACTACGCCGCCGTAACTTTCATTTTTTTTTTCGAATCCTCAAAGAATTTTCGCCGTAAGTTACGGCGTAGTGTATCTTTGGCGGCGTAATGGCGCGGCATTCAAATTTCTGTGATGGGGGCGTGTTTTATGTAAATACGTCGTGACCCGAAGTAAACTAGGTTTTTTTTAACTGCGCATGCGCCGTCCGTGGGGGTATCCCAGTGCGCATGCTCGAAATTTACCCGGAACAAGCCAATGCTTCCGACGGTGACGTCATTCTAAGCAAATCCCTATTCGCGAAAGATTTACGCAAACAACGTAAAAATTTCAAATTTCTACCTTGGAATGACGGCCATACTTAACATTGAGTATGCCTCATAACAGTAGCTTTAACTATACGCCGGAAAAAGCCGAACGCAAACGACATAAAAAAATGTGCCGGCCGGACGTACGTTCGTGGATCATAGCTAATTGGCATACTCGACGCGGAATTCGACGGAAACAACACCTAGCGGCCGCCGAAAAATTGCATCTTAGATCTGACGGCATACTAAGACGTACGCCTGTCGGATCGATCCCTGATGCCGTCGTATCTTGTTTTGTGGATACAAAACAAAGATACGACGCGGGAAATTTAAAATTACGCCGGCGTATCAATAGATACACCAGGGTAATTATTTTGTGGATCTGCCCCTTACTGTATAAAAGTCATGCATGCACAAGTTTTTCTGCATTCCAGTGCGATTTGCAGTCCATTCGCATGAATGGGCTAAAAAAACACCCCACGCGGGAACGAGCAGGAATTGCACAGGAACGCAGTATGAATTCCTGCGCAATTCCAGTGTAAAACGGCCCTTACGCCAATAACCCATACCTCATAGGGAATCCACTTTGTACCTCGGTCTGTGGAGCCACCCAGGCCATTCTCTGATGCACATCCAGGGATATGTAACGCTATTAAGACAGTATCTATATTGGAGACCTCTGGCTCCAGCATGCTGGCTGCCTCGGCTATCCCTCCTGGTTCTCCCATCTGTGGGCATCAAGTTGTGCTGCCACTCTGGTACTATGATGGATACCATTGCATGCTTTTAATCTCTGGCTGATATATGGTGACAGTACAGTATATTGGGCATCATAAGTGTCTTTGTTCTACCTAATCTACACCCCTGAAGAAAGAATGTATTTCTAAATCACGTGGGGTGATTCTGTCTTAACTGGCCATTGATGGACCATTTTTGATGTCAACAGGTATTGTCGAACATTGTTTACATATACATCTCTTCCTTTGCCTAAAGGTTCAGTTATAGTTTGCTTTTAAATATATTGTTGAATAAAAATTATTATTTGAGATTTTAAATCTAAGGGCCCTTTCACACGGGCGGATCAGTAATGATCCGCTCCGTGTGTCCAAAAAAAAGCTCACCGGGGATCCTCCGTAAAATCCCCGCTGAGCTGGCAGCTGACAGGGCGGTCCCCGCACACTGTGCAGGGACCGCCCTGTCTTTCCTCCGCTCTCCCCTATAGGGGATCGGATGAACATGGACCGTATGTCCGTGTTCATCCGATCCGATCCGGCAGACGGAAGAAAAATAGGATTTTGTTCCGTCCGCAAATGCAGATCTTTGCGGAGGCGGACGTTATCACATAGGGACCAATGTATGTCCCGTTTTCATCCGCAACGCGTGAAAGGGCCCTAACTGTTATTTAGGACTATTTTTAACATATATACACTGGTAAAGTCCCTTATTTGGTGTTTTCTTTCTCTCTTATAACCCATACCTCATAACCGTCTCATGGTTCAGAAAAATATTCTTGAATATCTGATAGTGAGGGAAGGAAAACATATTCCTTGAAATGAATAAAGACTGGTGCAGATAGATTTTTCTAAAGTGTCTCAAATGTATTCTGCCAAATTTATTTGCCCGTCTAGAACTTGTACTTGAATTTGGCGCATTCTGTGCCATATATAGAATGCATGTGAGACAGTTTTGGGGTATGTCTCTGTTGGCCAAAAGAAAATTGCTTTTAATTAGCTCCACTTTTGCAAGATACGACCTGTCTGTATTTTAATTAGAATTTGGCGCATGTGTTTCCTCACAATGTAGAAGTGATGCAAATTAGAACTACTTGAATTTGGTGCACGAGTTGTTGTCAGAACCGAAACTGTGGCGGATTTTTTTGCCAAGAGTAGTTAACACCAGAAAATTGGCACTGTAGATTTATTGAACTCCTCCCATTGTGCATACTCTCATACCAATTATTTTATCTGTACGTAATAGACACAGAGTATTACTGGTCTTGGAATTATTTGTAAAGGGTGTGTTTGGAATACGGTATCTGTCTTGGATATTTATTAACGAGATAGATAGATAGATAGATAGATAGATAGATAGATAGATAGATAGATAGATAGGTAGATAGATAGATAGATAGATAGATAGATAGGCAGTGTTTAAAATACATGCTGGACATGTGTTCTTCACTGTAGTGCAGATCACTAAAAATACTTCTTGCTGGCAAAACATCCAATAAACTCTTCTGCCAGTTCATTTCTACAACTCTGCTGGGTGCCTTCAGAAGAAAGCTGATTGTTACATCTTGTGCATTTAACACCTAGAAATCAAATGAAGAGCTTTGTATTCTCTGGTGTCTCCTAAACACACCTTTGTACAAATTGTGAAGTGCCTCGTGATATCGTTTTTGCCAACTTCTATCATTTATTTGTGCCTTGTTTCTTTATATGTTCATCATGCTATCCCAGCTGTTAAGTGTGTAGGCTAGGAGGGATGATTAAGAGATTGTTTAACCACTTAAGGACCAGAAGGATTTGCCTCCTTAATGACCAGGCCATTTTTTGCGATACGGCACTGTGTCGCTCTATCTGACAATTGTGCGGTCATGCGACCTTGTACACAAACAAAATTGATGTCCTTTTTTTCCCCACAAATAGAGCATTATTTTGGGATATTTCTCTTATACGTTACGCCGCTGTAACTTTGGGCGCAAGTTCTGTATTCAGAAAGAACTTGCGCCCTTAGGTGCGGCGTAACGTATGTGTGGCGGCGTAAGCCTGCCTAATTCAAATGGGGATGTTGGTGGCGTGTTTTATTAAAATTTTACTTGACCCCGCGTTTTTCACGGTTTTTTTTTACGGCGCATGCGCCGTCCGTAAAATATCCCAGTGTGCATTGCTCCAAATTGCGTCGCAAGGACGTATTGGATTTGACGTGAACGTAAATGACGTACAGCCGTATTCGCGAACGACTTACGCAAACGACGTAAACATATCAAAACTCGGTGTGGGAACGACGGCCATACTTAACATTAGCTACGCCTCATATAGCAGGGGTAACTATACGCCCAAAAAAGCCGAACGTAAACGACGTAAAAAATGCGTGGCCGGGACGTACATTTCTGAATCGGCGTGAATACCTAATTTGCATAATCCTTGCGTAACTATACGGAACCGCCACCTAGCGGCCAGCGATAATATGAAGCATAAGATACGACGGTGTAAGACAACGGTTGGATCTTATGCCGCGTACACACCATCACTTTATGTGATGAAAAAAAATGACGTTTTTAAAAACGTCACTTTAATTGACTGTGTGTGGGGGAAAACGTTGTTTTATGTCTTGTAAAAAACGACCAAAAAAAATTGAAGCATGCTTCAATTTTATGTGTCGTTTTTCAAAAGTGCACTTTTTACTTCACAGAAATTGACCGTGTGTAGCAAAAAACGTCGTTTTCTAAGACGTTTTTTCATCCACGCATGCCCAGAAACAAGCTTCAATGGAAAAAGTGGTGAGAACGTAACCTCACTTTGCAAGATCATTGTGAGAAAACGATGGTGTGTAGGCAACTTCGTCTTTGAAAATTGAAGTTTCAAAAACGTCGTTTTTTACTTCACAGAAAGTGTCGTTTTTTTTCATCACATAAAGTGATGGTGTGTACGGGGCATTAGGGATATCTATGCGTAACTGATTCTCTGAATCAGGCGCATAGATACGACCTCCCGCACTCAGAGATACGACGGCATATCAGGAGATACACCATCGTATCCTGTATCTGAATCTGGCCCAAAGTGTCTACAAAATAGGGCAGGGATAAGCAATTAGCGGACCTCCAGATGTTGCCAAACTACAAGTCCCATGAGGCATAGCGAGACTCTGACAGCATCAAGCATGACTCCCAGAGGCAGAGGCATGATGGGACTTGTAGTTTGGCAACAGCTGGAGGTCCGCTAATTGCTTATCCCTGAAATAGGGGATAGATTTATGGTATTTTTATTATGATTTTATTTTTACTAGTAATGGCAGCGAGCAGTGATTTTTTGCGGGACTGTGGCATTGCGGCAGACAGATTTGACATGTTTGACACTTTTTTGGGACCAATGACATTTATACAGCGATTACAGCTAAAAAACAGCCACTGATTACTGTATAAATGTCACTGGCAGGGAAGGGGTTAAGTGTTCCCAAGGGAGGAGTTTCTAACTGTGGGGAGAGTGTACTGACTGGGAGTAGAGAGAGATTGCTGTTCCTGAGCATTTGGAACAGCAGATCTCTTTCTACTTCCCTGACAGAACGGGGATCTGTCTGTTTACATTGACAGCTCCCCGTTCTGTCTCTCTCTCGAGCGATCGCGGGTCTCCCGCAGACATCACAGCCGCTGGCCACGCGCATCGGTTTCAGCATCGCACTGCGGGTGCCCCCTAGAGCTCTTAAAGCGCCCGACGTACACCTACGATGATTCAATCAGTCGTTCCAACCTGCCACAGTATAATGACGATGGCTGGTCGGCAAGCAGTTAATTTCGGTCCAGCACCTGATACCTTTAAAAAAATATTTCAATAAAGTATTAGCAGATGTCTTAATCTGTGTTAGACAGGTTTCTTAGCATGCACCCATGGGAAGTCTTCAGTCACATAAAAGCAGCTCTGACACCCATTGTAAAAGTGTGCAGGTGGATTAATCGCTTATGAGTTTCATGCATCTCTCTAGGAGTCGAGTGATATTAGCTCTGCCTGGCAACTGCAACCTTTACAAGGTGCTACCATCTTGCCAATTAATTTGTTGAGGTTGGTTTACTAAAGACAACAAGGTTGTTCACTTTGCAAGGGAATTTTCCCCAGTGACGCTCTGCTGACTTCCATCATCTGGTTGTGTGCAAGAAAAAATACTTTTTTTTTATTTTCACCCCATTCACTAAGTTCTGGAGACAAATGTAAAGGGGCAGATCCACATACATCTGCGTGGGCACAGCGTATGTGAGATACGCTACGCCGCTGTAAATTACTTTGCTATTCTTTGAATCCTGAAAGAATTTGCGCCGTAAGTTACGGCGGCGTAGGGTATCTCTCGCGGCATAAGGGCGCAGAATTCAAATGCGGTGAGTAGGGGGCATGTTTCATTTAAATAAAGCGCGTCCCCGCGCCGAACGAACTGCGCATGCCCCGTCCGTCAAAACTCCCAGGGTGCATTGCTCCAAATGACGTCGCAAGGACGTCATTGTTTTCGACGTGAACGTAAATGGCGTCCAGCCCCATTCACGGACGACTTACGCAAACGACGTAAAATTTTCAAAATTATACGCGGGAACGACGGCCATAATTAACATTGAGTACGCCACCAGTTAGCAGCTTTAACTATACGCCGGAAAAAGCCGAACGGAAACGACGTAAAAGAATGCGACGGCCGCTCGTACGTTCGTGGATCATCGGAAATAGCTAATTTGCATGCTCGACAAGGATTACGACGGGAACGCCACCTAGCGGACGTCGAAAATTTGCATCTAAGATCCGAAGGTGTACGAAGACGTACACCAGTCGGATCTAACCCAGATGCCGTCGTATCTTGTTTTGAGGATTCAAAACAAAGATACGGCGCGTGAATTTTGAAATTACGCCGGCGTATCAATAGATACGCCGGCATACTTTCTTTGTGGATCTACCCCAAAATTTACAATGCAAAGCAAAATTTGCCTTTAGTCAATCAACCACTTTATGTATTTTACATTTTGAGAAATACAGCAAGACCTTATTGCTTTGCCTTTTAGTCTCAAACAGAAGAGAGAGTAGTGAACTCCAGTAGGGAAATGTCACTAATGTAGTTATTGAAACATATACAAAGCCAGTGGGTGATTGGGCTCTACCACTGCCAGCCACTGACAACTGAAATATCACTGAATGCCAGATCTTGTCTTACTAATTCTAATTCATACGTATTTTTTTATTCTACTGCCTTTGTTACAGCCTGATTCCAGATAGACAGATGGTTTAATGGTTGTGCCAAAGAAAGCCACTGTTTAATGATGATTTTATTTTAGAGTGACAGACTAATTGGGAATTGTATGGCGGAGCACTAATAATAATGGAACAGCACATGATTTTATATAAAACTTTGCTAAGACCACTTATTTTAACACTTACTTGTAATGGTTGTGAAAGGGATTGTGTAATTTGAATGTACTGTATACTAAAATGTAAGACTTAATTATGAGGACGGTGTAGTTGCCTAGAAAATTAAGGTTACATGAAAATTACCAGTACTGTCTTTGGCAGTTCACTGAGTGTGTTGACAGCAGCCCTGCTCCTTGGTTTATACTTTGTGTTAAGATCAATAAGAGTAATAACCCAGAATAAATGTCCTAGAAAAAAAAACGGTCCTACGCTGCTTACAAACAAGCCGACTTCATTCTGAAAACCTTAAAAAAACGTATGTTTTTACATTGATCTCTGAGTGTGTGTGCCTATTCAGTTGTTAATAAACCTATGATTAAGCATATGATCAGCATGGTGATTTCCTTTGTGCAGTGGAAACAGGCAAGGTCCAGGAGCCAGAGAATGCAATTGCTAAAGTGAATCCCCCGGATTCAGAAACAAGATACGACGGCGTATCTCCTGATACGCCGTCGTATCTCTGAGTGCGGGCCGTCATATCTATGCGCCTGATTCAGAGAATCAGTTACGCATAAATATCGCTAAGATCCGACTGGTGTAAGTGTCTTACACCGTCGTATCTTAGGCTGGATTTTCAGGCTGGCCGCTAGGTGGTGCTTCCATATTTTTACGCAAGGAATATGCTAATTAGGTAGATACAGCGATTCAGAAACGTACGTCCCGCGGCGCATTTTTTAACGTCGTTTACATTAGGCTTTTTTCGGCGTATAGTTACCCCTGCTATATGAGGCATAGCTAATGTTAAGTATGGGCGTCGTTCCCGCGCCGAGTTTTGAAATGTTACGTTGTTTGCGTAAGTCGTTCGCGAATAGGGCTGGATGTAATTTACGTTCACGTCGAAAGCATGACGATTTTCCAACATCATTTGGAGCATGCGCACTGGGATACGTCCACGGACGGCGCATGCGCCGTTCGTTGAAAACGTCAAAAAGTGGGGTCACTACTATTTTACATAGTACACGCCCCCGACCAGCCTATTTTGCATTAGGCGGGCTTACGCCGGCCCAGTTACACTGCGCCACCGTAAGTTTCAGCGCAAGTTCTATGCGAATACACAACTTGCTGCTCAAACTTACGGCGGCGTAGTGTATCTGAGATACGCTACGCCCGCCTAAAGATAGGCAAATCTCTCTGAATCTGGCCCAATGTATAGACTGGCCTTCTTTGTGGTAGCAGTGATTCTATTGTACAGAACTGTCCCAGTTAAAGGGGTTGTAAAGGTAAAAAAAAAAATCCTAAATAGCTTCCTTTACCTTAGTGCAGTCCTCCTTCACTTACCTCATCCTTCGATTTTGCTTTTAAATGTCCTTATTTCTTCTGAGAAATCCTCACTTCCTGTTCTTCTGTCTGTAACTCCACACAGTAATGCAAGGCTTTCTCCCTGGTGTGAAGTGTCATGCTCGCCCCCTCCCTTGGACTACGGGAGAGTCAGAACGCCCACTAACACATAGCTCCTTTCTCTATCTACAATGTAGAGAGCGTCCTGACTCTCCTGTAGTCCAAGGGAGGGGGTGAGCATGACACTCCACACCAGGGAGAAAGCCTTGCATTACTGTGTGGAGTTACAGACAGAAGAACAGAAAGTGAGGATTTCTCAGAAGAAATAAGGACATTTAAAAGCAAAATCGAAGGATGAGGTAAGTGAAGGAGGACTGCACTAAGGTAAAGGAAGCCATTTAGGAAAAAAAATTGTACCTTTACAACCCCTGTAACTCTGTCAAGTTGCCTTGGGGCGACAATAAAAGTTTGCTATGGGGCCACATGCTACTGTATGTAGTTACATCCCTGGATCTATGGTTACCGTTATGGTAACAGTTATGAGGGTATGGTGAAAGGGTGGGAATGTCTTCATCCATAAATTATCAAGAAAGGAATTCCCTACTTATTAACCACTTCAGCTCTAAGAGGTTTTAACCCCTTCATGACCATGCCATTTTTTTGCGATACTGCACTGCATTGCTTTAACTGACAATTGCGCGGTCGTGCGACGCTGTACCCAAATCAAATTTATGTCAATTTGATCACCTCTGTAGCTCTGCTGTCCACGGGCACACCTGGGCTACACTGGCACACAGGAAAACTCAAAGTGTCCATTTTGAAGGCTTATGTGCAAGTAATTGGCCATACAAAGGGTGGGGTCTGGGTAATGCCCTAAAAAAAAATTAACTAATTAAAGTAATATGAATGTTTACAATGCTGCTTGATGGTTTTGCTTGCACATAACAGTTGTGATTTTGTTTAAATGGAAATATCATCAGACATGTTTTTCATGCTAAAGAGGAACTAAATCCTCCAAAACATTTGCATCTGAATATGGTGCCATCGTAGCCTCTATTTAGATATGTGGTTGCTAAGGTGCTGTATATGTGATCAACTATGACATCAGCCATTTGAGGGCTTAAAGGTTCAGTTGACTGCTGATACAAGCACACTGGCAAATGTAAATAAAAACTGTGTAGAAAATTGTATGTTTGATTAAAGATTTATTACCATATATTCAACTTTTCAAATTTTCTGGCTATACATGTAGCAAATGTCATCCAGTTCCTGATGAACCAGTTGAAAATCACTATGTTGGTGGCCCTATTGGCACCACCCCACCGGACATCCTGTCATTGAAACATTTAAAGGCCCAGCAGAATGAACAATCTGTTACAGGCATTGTTTGGCCATTTTGACAGCTAGTGGCTAGATTTAAGAATCTGCACTGTGTCTGCACTGTTTAGCATGGATGGAGGAATCTATTTGATTTTTTTTCTATGTGTGTATTGTAGGGTTGCCCCAATACTAGTATTGGTATTGGTTCTGATACAGAGTATTTGCAGGAGTACTCCCAATGCCTAGTCCTATACCTGGATGCGCAGGAACAATTGGTGCTGTGGCGGGGGAAGTTATAATCACCAATCTCCCTCTGTGGCCTTCAATAAAACAGCTGACAGCTGCTTCTCTTCCTCTTCTTCCTCTCCCCTCCGTGGCTTTCAGCTGCTTTATTGAAAGCCACACAGGGAGATCATTGATTATAAATTCCCTGCAGCCACACTGATTGTTCCTGAGTGTCCCCTGTGATCTCCTCCTGGTCCCCTTTGCATCCTCCTCTGTGCTCCTCCAGTCCCCCTTAGTCCTCCTCCGGTCCCTCCTCTGTGTGCTCCTCTGATCCCCTGTCCTCCTCTGGTCCCCCGTGTGCTCCTCCGATCCCCTCCTGTCCTCCTCTGGTCCCCCTTTGTGTGCTCCTCTGATACCCCCTGTCCTCCTATGGTCTTCCTCTGTGTGCTCCTCCGATCCCCTCCTGTCCTCCTCTGGTCGCTGTATCTGTCTTCCTCCGATCCCCCCTGTCCTCCTACGGTCCCACTCTGTGTGCTCATCCGATCTCCCCTGTCCTTCTCCGGTCCCCTTGTGTGTGCTTCTCTGGTTCCCCCCTCCTCCTCTGCTCTGCCTCCGTGTGCTCCTAAGGTCCCCCCGTCTTCCTCCGTCCCCCTTTCTATATCTTTCAGGATGGAGAGTGGAGAAAGGAGCTGGTAAATATGTAATTTACGACTCCTTCCTTTTCCGAATGCACAGAGTCAGTGATTGCTAACTCTGCACATTCATAACTTAGCATTGTAAACTGTGTTTACGATGCTTCAGTTTATGAATGGAGAGGAGCCTCTGTCTCCTCTCCATTCATCTTCAGTGCAGCTGAGGCTGCAGAGAAAGGGACTGGGGAATCTTTAAACTCAGTCCCTTTCCAAGTCTCAAAGGGGAGATGTCACCAAAGCCCCCTTACCCCCCAACCGGGTTGAATAAAAATATAACATATATATATATATATATATATATATATATATATATATATATATATATATATATATATATATATATATATATATATATAAAAATTCTGTCCACTGCCCCCCCACCCAAAAAAAAAAAAAGTAAAATAAAATAAAGCATTGTAAAACAAAAAATTAAAAATACAAATATTGTAAAAAAATAAAATTGTAAAAAAAAAAAGCTACTGACACAGTCCACGCCTCATCAGTGCCACCTATCAATGCCCAACAGTGCTGCATATTAGTGCCACTGTCACATGACATAAAAAAAAAAGTATTGGTAATCGGTATTGACAAGTACTTGAATAAAAGTATCAGTACTTGTACTCAGTCTTAAAAAAGTGGTATCGGGACAACCCTAGTGTATTGTATGTATGGTCAGCTTTAGACTATGATGCAGACTCACAGATTACACAATCATGTCAATTCTAGTACCTGAGCAGTTCTCAAATGTGTTCACAAATGTCTTTAACCCCCCTCGCGGTGTTCCCGAGTCTGACTCAGGGTTAGATTTTCATGCTGCGATCGGTAACCCCGAGTCAGACTCGGGCTTGCCTCGCTAGATCCACAGGCATGGTTTACTTACCTTGTCCCTGGATCCAGCGATGCCACCGCGCTGTGTGAGCGAGCGGGACCTCGCTCGATTCACACAGCGTCCTCATGTGCCGCCGATCTCCGTTCCCTGCGACGTTACGACGCACAGGAGCGGAGATCGGCGCCAAATTCAAAAACGTAAACAAACACTATACATACAGTATACTGTAATCTTATAGATTACAGTACTGTATGTAAAAGATACACACCCCCCTTGTCCCTAGTGGTCTGCCCAGTGCCCTACATGTTCTTTTATATAATAAAAACTGTTATTTTTCCCTGCAAACTGTATATTGTCCATAGCAACCAAAAGTGTCTTTTTATGTAAAAAATGGTTTTAGAGCAGCTAGAAAACACCGATAATAAATTATAATCACTTGCAGAATTGTGCGATAGCGATTTGTGGGGAAATTTGTCATAAAAAAAACTAATGACAGCAACAATTCTGCAACTGAGCAAATTTCAGTAATTTTGAGTTGATTACATTATTGAATAATTTTTATTATAATTATATTATTATTTGTTATAATTATTTATAATTATTTATTATATTATAATTTATTATTTTGTTTTTAAAAAAAATTCATACCCGGGATCCCTACAATACTCTTGTTTGGTCAGATTTAAGTGAGTTATTCCTAAGAATTACAGGCCTACAGTATAAAACGCCAAATTTCCTTGCAAATAATGGTACCACTTTCAGCACCTTTTTTCTGAAAGAATCATACCGCCAGGGAGGTTAATACAGATCAGCCTATCCGATCATTGTGAATTGCTACCAAGTTACAATGTTTCAGTTTGATGACTGGGGAGAGGAGGCTACGAAGATTATTCCTCCTGCAACACACTAGTGATAACATTTTTTTTTTTTTTGCTAAAGTCATTGACTGGTGCTCAGGATGGCTTTTAAATAGATACAAAGTACAACTTTTCGTAAACAATATTGTTGTTGTATATTGTGACATGTCAGTAATTTATTCATGCAGACATGTAAAGTGAGTGAAGGGTCCACTTTAATATGATTTAGCAGACAATTTAGTCTAAAGTAAAGGGCTATCCTCCATAATTGGATAATACATTAGTAAATACTGCATAATCAAAAGCCAGCTCTATAATAAATATCCAGCTACATCTTCTAACACGGTACAAATTGTATTTTAACACTGAGGCCAGTTCAGATATTTTAGTTAATAGCACATTCACTCATATGTATTTTATTCATAAGCATACAGTACATTACTGTATATTTGGCATTACTCATAATGGAAAAATATATTTTTATAAAGGTGCTTTTTATACCAGTTTTAACACTATGATCAAGCTTGTATTCCCAATATGTTTAAATTCTCTGAAACTGCAAGATGTTATCTTCTTACTTGTTAAGCATATTGTATACTTGTTAGGGGCCATTGACCCTGGAGAGTATACAAAAGGAAAGTATTATATGGTAACTAGATTGCTGTATTTGGCAAGAAAACTCATTGCACGTTATTGGATGGCCTCGGGGGTCCCCACAGGGAAGCAATGGATTGCGTATGTCAACTCCCTGTTGGGTAGAGAACATCTGGCCTATAAAAGAAGGAAATCAGAGGGTAAATTTGAGGAAATTTGGCATTCCTGGTTGAGAGATACGAGTGTCGCACCACCAAAACTGGTGATGGATAGATTTTCTATGTAGAGCGCAGAGGACAGGGGGATGGGGAGAGGGGGAGGGGATGGGATATAATAAATAAAGAGATGTACATGGGAATATTATAGTAATGTAAAAATGTTGTATAATGCATGTTAATTGAATTGCAATGGGTGCCGAATAGGCATATCTATGTATGAAATAAGAATATAAAAATAAAAATAAAGTGGATTTAAAAAAAAAAAAAACATATTGTATCGTTCACTTTTACATTGCTTTAAATGCATTTTTTTCTTGTGACTTTTAGAGATAGGTGTGTGATACAATATGTTTCTTGTCTAAAGAAGTCTTGTTGATGTCTCTAAAATATATATACATGAATATATATAAATAAAAATTAATAAAAATTTAAATTGTAGCCGTGAAAATAAAAATTCCACCATCTGTTTATTTCTATAGTAATTTGTTAAACCATTCTTTCAAGAATAAGGAAGAATATGCTACTTATCCAATTTTATTAGACATGCTTTTTGTTTATTATTTATAGTATTAGTAAAAATAAACCTTTTATTTATAAGGAAATCCTCATATTATTCACTTTGAAAATGTAATATTCTAATTTAATAGATAAATCATACACCTGGCCTGCCTTTTTTTTTTACTTGGTTGTCTACTTTCCTTTATAATAACACTTCCCATTCAATTTCAGTGTACCATGGAGATGAGAATCCACTGCAGGGAACCCAGAGAATTAATTATCAGGAGATCTGGAACTTGTCCAAAAATTATTTTGATCATCTCTTTTGAACTAAAGGCCATGCCTGATCACAGATCTAAAGTAACAACCCTATTAACCCTTCCTGAGAGCAAGAGAACTAAACTGTTGCTGGCCACTTTGTAACAAAGATATCTAAAGACCTTTTGCTTGAGTTGGAAAAAGATGTAAGAATGAGGTGTACCTAAAACTTAGCAGGGCCTACTGTAAGATATTAGGGGGCATATTCATATAATCAGTAAATCTGATATTCACTAAACATTAAACTGTACTTTAAAGTAATTATAACAGTTATTTTTTTTAATAACAAACATGTCATACTTACCTGCTCTGTGCAATACTTTTGCACAGACTAGCCTTGATCCTCTTCTTCTTGGGTCCCCCTGCTAGCAGGCACTTCTGGTTCCTCCCTCTTGACCAGTGCCCCCAATAGCAGGCCGCTTGCTATGGGGGCACTGCTGTGTGCTCGCTCTTGAGCCCAGCTATATGTGTCCATAAGATGTTTTCTCCTCATTGGCTCACTGGCTATGATTGACAGCAGTGGGAGCCAATGGTTTCCACTGCTGTGTCTCAGCCAATGAGGAGTCGATCAAGCGGGGGATCAGGTGAGTATAAGAGTGGGGCTGTGAGGGGAGCAGTACGCAGAAGGTTTTTTACCTTCATGCATAGAATTTGTGCATGATGAATTTTTGCATGATTTGCATGCTTCAATGCGTAGAATGCATGTAGGCAAAAAAAAAACTACAGCCTTTACAACCACTTTATTTCAATATGTTTTTTTTTTGAAGAAACTTGTAGATCCAAAAATAGCGGCCAACCCAAAGGATATACAAAGTTGTAGATATAAACATATATATCTTAAATGTTAAGGCCATTTAGCATTCCTGAAGGGGGGAAGAGAACAGGAGGGAGAGTGGAACATTAGAGAGAGTTGGAAATACAGAAAGGAGAAGAGTGTGAGAGTTAGGAGGAGGAAGGTAGGTAGCTGCTACGACCATGTAATTCTTTTTTTAATTTGTGAAAGGAGAAATAATGACTTAATAAATAAATAATAATAAAGATGTGTCCTGTTGAGGGAGAAAAAAAAAAGATTTAGATAGTTAAAGTGCAGGTAGGATGTAATAGCCAGAGGTTCCAATTGTGGATGAATTTTGAAATTAAAAGAATTACGCAAAAATAAATAATCGTAAAAAACATGGTTATTTAGCGTATGAGCCACTGAACTAAGATCTGGTGTGAGAGCTTTTACCAATGGCTGTTATTAAGATGTGGGTAAGGATAGTGTGGAATTCAAAGGGCCCGGAATCCATGTCTTTGCTTAAAGGGGTTGTAAAGGTAAAACAAAAAAAATCCTAAATAGCTTCCTTTACCCTAGTGCAGTCCTCCTTCACTTACCTCATCCTTCGATTTTGCTTTTAAATGTCCTTATTTCTTCTGAGAAATCCTCACTTCCTGTTCTTCTGTCTGTAACTACACACAGTAATGCAAGGCTTTCTCCCTGGTGTGGAGAAAGCCTCTTGAGGGGGCGAGCAGGAGTGTCAGGACGCCCACTAACACACAGCTCCTATCTCTATCTGCAAAGTAGAGAGTGTCTTGACTTGCCTGCTCACCCCCTCCCCCCTCAAGAGGCTTTCTCCACACCAGGAAGAAAGCCTTGCATTACTGTGTGGAGTTACAGACAGAAGAACAGGAAGTGAGGATTCCTCAGTAGAAATAAGGACATTTAACCACTTGCCCACCAGGTGAATTCTGGCACTTCTCTCCTTCATGTGAAAATCACAATTTTTTTGCTAGAAAATTAATCAGAACCCCCAAACATTATATATTTTTTTTAGCAGACATCCTAGGGAATAAAATGGCAGTCATTGCAATACTTTTTGTCACACCGTATTTGCGCAGCGGTCTTACAAGCGCACTTTTTTTGGATAAAAATCACTTTTTTGAATTAAAAAATAAGACAACAATACATTTTGCCCAATTTTTTTATATATTGTGAAAGATAATGTTACGCCGAGTAAAATGATACCCAACATGTCACGCTTAAAAATTGCGCCCGCTCGTGGCATGGTGTCAAACTTTTACCCTTAAAAATCTCGATAGGCGACGTTTAAAAAATTCTACAGGTTGCATTTTTTGAGTTGCAGAGTAGGTCTAGGGCTAGAATTATTGCTCTCACTCTAACGATCGCGGCGATACCTCACTTGTGTGGTTTGAATACCGTTTTCATATGCGGGCGCTACTCGCGTATGCGTTTGATTCTGCGCGCGAGCTCGTCGGGACGGGGCGCTTTAAAAAATTTTTTTTTGGTTTTCTTATTTATTTTTATTTAGTTTTATAATTTTTTACACTGAAAAAAAAAAATTACAAGGAATGTAAACATCCCTTGTAATAGAAAAAAGCATGACAGGTCCTCTTAAATATGAGATCTGGGGTCAAAAAGACCTCAGATCTCATAATTAGACTTAAATGCAAAAAAAAAAAAAAAAATGTCATTTTTTCAAATGACAAAAAAAAAAATGTTTCTTTAAGAGGCTGGGCGGGACTGACATTTTGACGTCACTTCCGCCCAGCAGAGCTATGAGGACGGGTGAAGGAGATTTCTCCTTCAGTCCCGTCCCCGCTCAGCTGCCGGACACATCCGATCCCCTCCGCCGCTACCGACGGCTCCGGTAAGCGGCGGAGGGCGCGGGAGAGCGGCGGGAGGGGGGGGGGGCCCTCTCCCCCCACCGATAACGGCGATCTCGCGGCGAATCCGCTGCGGAGACCGCCGTTATCGTGTACACCACCGCCCCCTGAAAAGATGAATATCTCGGTTGTGGCAGCAGCTGCTGCCGTTATCGAGATATTCAACTTTAAAAAGAGGACGTCTTTTTGACATGGGGCGGTGGTCAAGAGGTTAAAAGCAAAATCGAAGAATGAGGTAAGTAAAGGAGGACTGCACTAAGGTAAAGGAAGCTATTTAGGGAAAAAAATATTTATCTTTTCAACCCCTTTAACAAATCTAATTTAGGATCCATTGGAATTGGAATACCAATGACAGGGGAAGCAAATGTTACAACTGCTCTAAATGACAATGATCATCAAATTTACTGTTTTAAAAATATGCCCCAAATTGTTAAAGCAGAAATAAACCAGAAAGCAAACATTTATTATATTGCAGCTTACCAAAAAGTCCACCGGGAAAACCGAGGGGAAAGCCAAGAACCCGGCAGGAAAACTGCCATGAATCCCGGCCATGTGTATGCTCCATCGGCACTGCCTCGCAGTGTTTCCCATAGGAAAGTATTAGTAAATCTGATGGGAAAAAAAACACTGGGAAAATAGAGAGCAGGTTCTCTATTTTCCTACCGGGATTCCTGGGTGTTTTCCAAAAGCAGCCGGGATTCCCAAAATCTCTCTTGGCAGTTTTCCTGTCAGGAAAACCGGTCGTGTGCACGAGGCTTGAGATGTGATGGCTGCATTTGTTTTCTTTTTAGGCTTTCTTCCTTCTATTTTCATCTAGTGATTCTGCCAATAAGCCTGTTGTTTTTCAAAAAAACAACCTTACTTTTCCAGATGTATTCGTTTAAAGGCATAAGACAAACCATTCAACAATGGCAGGGGTGCTTACAATGATCACCTTTTCTTTATTCATGTAAAATCTTCATCCTAAAAGCAAAAAAGAAAAACGTTTTCTGTAACTTATTATAAAGTGTGAGCTGGAGTTTGGCTTCAATTTGTTTAGTGTATTTAAATCTGCTATTGCATCTAACACTCCCCTCCCCCTCATTCCTCAAGAGTGGAGGCATTCTAATACAGGGTGATTGTTACTAGCCAGATCACCAGGTGAAAACAGAGGGGGAACAAACTTAAAAAATAAAACAAATGCAGACACCACATCTAATGATTGGTAAGCTGTAATAAATTACATCTTTATTTTTGGGTTTAATATGGCTAGTTAAATTAAGCAAATCCAAGCCAAAATCTTTACGATGTAGAAAAACCTTTAACACAGACAGCAATAAAAGAGTGACAGTGATTTTTATTCTCCCTCGTTCTACAAGAAAAATTGTTTTTCTAACAGTGTTACTTCTTTACTTCTTCCCTGTTGCATTGATATGTCCTCTGTGGCATGCATCCAGTACATAGGAAGTAAGGAGAAGTCTCCCAAACAAGTATACATACAACAGTATAAAGTTGATAACATTTCTAATCCTTCCATTAATCCAAAATAAAATAAACGGTTTGATTCCCCAAAGGGGGTTGAGTTTGTGTTTGTTTTTGTGGTAGGACGGACTGTCTGGGTTTGGTCTCTCATCCTTTTTTGCATAGTGGACAGTCTGCCACCCCTGTGCTGATCATTGCTCTGGTGGGCTCTGTTTTATAGCCTTTACCGGAGGATCAGTGGCCAGCGCAGAACAGGGATGGGTCAGGAGTTCCTGGGGGGCACCACGCATATCCACAGAGAGTTCCCAATTGGGTGGAGTGGGTGGGGCCTCTCGGGGGGAACGGCAGTCACCCACAGGTGTTTTTTTTTATTTTTCACAATGTTTATCATCCTGTTTTAGTGAGATGGGATTTGAGGCTGGCCTGTTCGAAAAAATAGAAGTCCTCTAATGCCCTGTACACACGATCGGTCAATCCGATGAGAACGGTCTGATAGATTTTTCCATTGGTTATCCGATGAAACTGACTGATGGTCAGTCGTGCCTACACACCATCAGTTAAAAAACGCGGTGCCGTAAAACACAACGACGTGCTAAAAAAAACGAAGTTCAATGCTTTCAAGCATGTGTCGACTTGATTCTGAGCATGCATGGATTTTTAACCGATGGACGTGCCTACAAACGATCGTGTTTTTTTTTCTATTTGTTAGGTATCCATCGGTTAATTTTAAAACAAGTTTCACATTTTTTAACCGATGGATAAATAACCGATGGGGCCTACACACGATCGGTTTGGTCTGATGAAAACGGTCCATCAGATCGTTCTCATCGGATTGACCGATGGTGTGTGCGCGGCATTGGACTTTACCCGTTTTTTTGGGCTCTCAGATAGTCCCGTCCTTATCTCCTGAGTTAGCTAATTACTTTTCTATGTTTTGAAGTTTCTCATATGCATTTCTTGTTATACCTGCATTAAAAAATATTTAAATTTAAAAAAAGGTTTGTTTTCCATTCCTTTGCCTGAAAAGTTACAAGTCATCTCAAATGTCAAACTTGTATCTTGATTTTTCATTCTCATTCAAAAATAATGCAAGACAGTTCTGTCTAAGAATAAGAATGATGTTTATTTTTATTGTTAAATTTACTATATAAGAGCTAAGTGTAGGAGCTGATTTTTACATTGAAAGTGCCACACAGGGACTCTGGAAGCGGTAATGTAGATATCTTATTGCTTTACTGTGTATTAAAAGGTACTTGAAACTCCTTTTTTTCAGAGTGATTTTCATAAGCATGTTATTTATTACAGTTCTTGTATACAAATTCTTTTGTTGTTATTTTATAGCTATTCTCTGTTCATTTTTCCATGATTCTTGCCTATGGTTTTTATAATCTTAATTTGACATGCAATTACATTTTTTTTTAATGTGTCGACTTTATGGTTTTGAATCTAAAACTACTCTCACACACTCATATCTATTCAATTTATAGGCTACCCATACTCCATATTCCATTATATTGTTTGGTTTATTGTACTGTATGTTCTATACAAGTATATTTAAAAAATAAATAATTTGCTTTGACAAAGCTGAGTAATGTAAAAGAGTGGGAACTAAAGACTGAGAAGTGAATGAGTAGAGACTTAAGGCTGATTAATGTACTCGACAACTAGTATAGGCTCAGTAATATACCACCAGTGATGACATGAGAGCCAATAATGCACTAGTGGAGCAAAGGTTGAGTAATGTACTATGGTGAAGCTGCAGGATTGTGTACTGGGGCTGACATTAGAAATTAAGTAACATATTACAATGGGTAATGAAAGTTGAGTAATGTGCTGCAATGAAAAGGAGAAAGTGAGAATGCTGTGCAATACATTTTAGAGACTAATATAATGCAGAGTGGATGGGAAACAGATTAATTTACTGCAGTCGGCATGCAATTTTGGTAGGTTCTGTAGTGGGGAACAAAGGCTGACTAATGCACTGTAATGAGGATGAGAAGCTGTTACTGAGACTTGAGGATCAGTACTGTTCTGCAGTTGCGAGGAAGAATGAATTATATGCAGTGGATACTGGAAACTTTGTAATGCACCACCAGGGGCAGACTGAAAACTCATGGGGCCCCGGGCAATAGGAGATTATGGGGCCCCTGGGCAATAGGAGATTATGGGGCCCCCCAGGTAATAGGAGAATATGGGCCCCCCTGGTAATAGGAGAATATGGGGCCCACAGGCAATAGATTATGGGGCCACACAGTATACACACACACACGTACAGTATACATACACAGTATACACACACAGACACACAATATACACACACAGTATACATACACACAGAATACACATACACACTGAAAAGGTACTGGAGAGGCGGGGCAGCTATAATCTTAGTATTTTTTAAAAAAAAGATTTTTACATACTGACCCTGATTTTACTGAGGCTGGCAACCCTGATGGGGCCCCCTAGTGGCACAGTCAGTACGCCCCTATGCACCACACTAAAGATGGTATAATGTACTCAGTGGGGGAGAGTTACGAAAAGTAACGCACTCAGAATTTGGTGCAGCTATGCATTGTAGCCAATCAGCTTCTAACTTCAGTTTGTTCGACCTAGCTTTGGCAACAAAAACCTGGAAGATGATTGGTTTCAATCACAGCTGTGCCAAATTTTGCATTCTCCAGTTATAGTAAATCAACCTCAGTGTTTTTCAACCTTTCCCAGTCAAGGCACTTGTAACGGAATGACCCGTGACAAACAGAGACTTTGGAAGTATGAGGGGTACTCCTCTACCGGTGTCACCGAGGAGTCTGGGGCAGTGGATGGGACTTCAGTCTTCAATGACACAACCCCAGAAAATGGTGCATCACCGAGACAGGAGGATGTCGGCTTTGCTTTGCAAGCATCGGGGGATTTTCACCTACCAGTGGATGGGACTTCAGTCTCCACTGGTATACCCCAGGGATGGGGGCCAGTTGGCCCAGATCCCCAACAGTATGATGGACTGAGCCCAGTCACCCTGTCTTCTCTCCAGCGGCTGAAAAGACTCCAGGGAGAAGGGCCAGTCCAGGCCTCTCCCCATTGGCAGGCAGGTTCTCTGAGAGATGCAGAGGTTGGCGGGGTGAGTAATGCTCTGTTTGGAGCAATTTATTTGGAGTATGGCATGGATACCAGCATTGAAGGACTGGACTACTGACTAACTTCGGAGTCAACCCATTTGGGGTTCCCTCCTGTGTCAGTCTCCCACCGAAAGGGGAGAGATGTAACGGAATGACCCATGACAAACAGAGACTTTGGAAGGATGAGGGGTACTCCTGTACCGGCGTCACCAAGGAGTCTTATGTCTAGGGTCACCTTATGTCCGATAGGGCCATAGGGTGACTGAGAAATTATATCATAAATTACAGGACAGGGGACATTACTGATAGCTCATACTGCAGGAGATATTGCAAAGTGTTGGTTTATTCTATGACTCATCTCTCTGTGTAGACTGTTGACATGTTAAATGAGGCTGGCTCTTGAAATGCCTTTCATTGTGTGATAACACTGTGTAAAGCCTATTGATGCTCAGGTTTGAATACCTTTCTGTCGGAGACAGACCGTCTGTCTACAGATGTGGATTGAGGGGAAATCATTGTGTGATGGTGCTTTGTTTGAATTCTGTTAATGAAGGAATGTGACTTCTCAGGTGCAGTGATTAGGTCATGTTAATTATAGACCGGCACCAAAAAGTCTGGAATGTTTAGCAATTAGCCATCTGAAGGTGTATTGAAGCCCCCCAGGGTGTGATGTGTGGGTGGAAAGTTTGATTGTTCCTGTGATCACTGTATATAAACTTGAGAGCTAACCATTAAAAGTGTTCATACATTTGAAACCAGTAACAGAGCAAGTCTCGTTATTCTGGGAAATGGGATGTCTGATGTCTGTTGGATGGTTGGAGTGTCAGATAAGCTGTCGTGGGTTGATGGAAGGTCGTAAACGGTGGTGACCGTTACAGCACTCTATAAAATGATGCACAATCTTGAGGCATACCATTCTAAAATGTAAAAAAAAAAACTATGCTGATCATTTTACATAATGAATGAATGAATGAATGAATGAAAAACTTATAAAGCGCGGCGCATGCGAACTGAATCGCTTCTGGGCGCTAGTTGTTCGTGTCTCATGACATCAAAAGAGCAGAGTTTTGATCCGTCTTCTGAAAGTCAGGTGGTTTTCCTCCAACCGAATGCTGGTTGGTAAAGCGTTCCATAGTCTAGGACCCTGAAAAGCAAACCTTCTTTCTCCTTTGGACTTGTATTTGGTTTTTGGTACCCTGACCAGATTTTGGTCGGTGGATCGCAGAACGCGATTCGAATTGTGAGGTTCTATCTTGTCGCAAAGATATTGCGGAGCCTTCCCATGGATGCACTTATGTGTCAGGCAGAGTGCTTTAAATGCAATTCTGTCTTTTACTGGCAGCCAGTGAAGGGTTCTCAACGAAGGTGAGATTGATTCCCATTTTTTTTTCCCAGTCACCAGTCTGGCGGCCGTATTCTGAACGACTTGCAGACGGGAGATTTGGTACTTTGGGAGTCCGAGGTACAGGGCGTTAGCATAGTCCAGTCTGGAATTCACGATTGTTCCCACCACGACTGCTACGTCTTCTTTGGGGATAAATGGAATAAGTCTGCGTAGTAGGCGCAACAGATGGTGCGCTCCGCTGACTACTGACCCTATTTGTGCGTCCATTGTCATGAAGGTGTCGAAGATGACCCCGAGACTTTTGACTTTGGAGCTAGGGGTGATGATTTGTCCCAGAATGGGTGGGGGTGTCCAGGTTGTTGCCAGTTGACTCTTTCGGCTGGCGTGAAACATAAGGAGTTCTGTTTTTGAACTGTTGAGTTTAAGATAACTCTTAGTCATCCAGTTTTCTATCAAAGAGAGACATTTCTCTAAACTGAGATGATGATCCTTTTTGTTGCAGATGCGAAAATACAGTTGCGTATCGTCTGCATAAGAGTGATAGAGTAGTTCTTGGCTACTGATAATATCAAAGAGAGGGCGAAGATAGATGTTGAAAAGCACCGGTGACAGGGGGGATCCTTGGGGGACTCCACATGACACTGTGCGCTTTTCCGACGTGAAACAACCCAATTTAACTGTTTGTGATCGGTTTTCAAGAAAGGAAGAAAACCATGGTAAATCACCTTCTGCGACTTCTGCTACCTTGGCTAGTCGCATCAGTAACAGTTTGTGGTCTACCGTGTCAAAGGCTGCGCTTAGGTCCAGCAGAACCAGGAGACAAGATTCTCCTTCGTCTGCGGCCTCGAGGGCATCGTCCCATATTTTGAGTAAGGCCGTTTCTGTCCCATGTCCGGGACGGAAGCCTGATTGTAATGGATCCAGTAGATTGTGGGTATCTAGATGCTGTTGCAGCTGTTGTACCACTATTTTCTCCATTATCTTGGAGAGAACATTTAGGCCTGTTATGGGACGGCGGTGAGTTGGGTCCTTGGGATCCAGGTTAGGTTTTTTCAAGATGGGCTGGATTGTGCCCTCTTTCAACAGGGATGGCACTGTGCCTTCCTTAAATGACTGGTTTATAAGCTGTGTGATGGGTGGTGCCAGGATGTCGGCACATTCCTTCAGCAGTTTGGTGGGGATGATATCATTGGGCGATGTGCTGTTCCGCAAAGCACCAATGATATTTCTTGTGGTATCGATGGAGATCGGTTCCAGAGTGAACTTTGTTGATTGTAGAGCGTTTCTGTGGGTGTTTTGTGGTTGATTGACGGTGGGGTTGAGGGGGGTATTGTTTTGCATGATGCTTTCCCGGATTCTTTCAATTTTGTTGATGAAGAAATCCGATAGTTCATTGCAGAACTCTTGGGTGTCTGAGTTGGGGACTTCAAGACATCCTGGATTCATGGTCTGGGTGACCATCTTGAAGAGTTCGCGGGGGCGGTTTAGGGCGCTGTTAATCGCCATAGAAAAATGGTGTTTCTTGGCTTTGAAGATTTCTTTATGATATCGTGTTGTTATTGCCTTGTAGATGATGAGGTTATCCTCTGCAGGACTTCTTTTCCAGGCGGCTTCCGCCCTTCTGCGCTCTTGCTTCAGAAGCGACAGCTGGTTGTTGAACCAGCCGGACTTTCTTTTTCGGATGCAGGCTTTGCGTTTCGGTGCTACTAAATCGGCTGACTGTAGCAGGGCTGCGTTTATGGCATCCAGTGTATCTGCGGCTGTTTGATGTGGATGGATTGTTTTGATTCTGTTTCCCAAGGTAGATTTGAAGAGTTCCGAATGGAGCTTCTTCTGAGATCTAGCCCAGTGTATTGTCACCGGCTTGGGTGCTTTTATCACTGGGGGAATTTTGGAGATTATGAAATTAATTGCATGGTGGTCTGTCCATGGCAATGGTTCATTTTCTAAAATGCTTATTTTCAGATTTTGTCTGAAAATTAGGTCGAGTGTGTGACCTGAAGCATGTGTTGGCCCGCATATAAGTTGCTGTAGCCCTAATCCCTCCAGGTGATCAATGCAGGCGTCCGCAATGGGATCCTGTGCGGAGTTGGCCCACAGATTAAAGTCCCCGAGCAGCAAAAGGTGTTTGCTGTTAAGGGTATAAGTGGATATAAACTCCGTTAATGATGGCAAAAACTGCGATTTTGGCCCAGGTGGCCTATAGCAGAGGAGAATGTGAACAGTCTCCTGGGGGGAAGTTTGAAGTTGAAGAGTAAGGGTTTCCATGAATGGAAGAGGATTTTGAAGGGCTGGCTTAGTGATTGTAATGCGATTCTTGTGGATCACCGCCAGGCCTCCTCCTCTTTGCCCTATTCTGTTTTCCGTTATAATGCGATAGTTTTCTGGCACCAATTCTCCGAGAATGGTGTTGCAGTCGTCTGAGAGCCAGCTTTCTGTAATAAAGAGGCAGTCTAGATCGTTTTGTAGTAAGAAATCGTGGATTTCTAATCGGTGTTTTACTGCCGATCTTGTGTTGAGCAAAGCACATGATATGTGCTCGAGCTGGGTTAAATAGTTAAAATTTTTGATGGTCGATCGTCGATCGAATCTCAAAAGTTGCTCTATTTTTAAGGCCTTTTTGGTGACGGCTGGTAATGCTGTTGCGAATTGTCTCAGACCCCGAATAGAGTCCGCAGAGTATCGCAGATTAGCCATTGTCGCCAGTCACATTGTCGTCAGTCTTTCCTAATTGCGGCGGCCGCGAATGAGGCCTGGTCTGGCGCGGATGCGGGAAGAGCCGCGAGACGCCGGACGTGATGGGTGGAAGACTGTCCAAGTGAGCCGTCACTCGTTGAGTCTTCTCTCCCCGATTGGTCCAGAGGAAGGCGAAAAACCCCAGGCGTGCTGTGCCAATCTGCAGCGATCGGGGGAAAAAATTCCTTCCTGACCCCTTAACGGCGATCGGTGCAACCCTGGATCAATTGGCTAGGGGGGTGTGGTGGACCCTGCCTGGCTGCACTATCCCTGGGGAGAGCCGACTCGTTTGAGAGCGTCCTGCTCTCACTATCCCTGGGGTGAGCAGACTAAGATGAGAGCGTCTGCTGCAACGCTGAATCTATATAGCAAGAGTTCCAACTTTATTAGCTGCAAGCTTGTTCTGGATCAGTGATTGAAAAAAATAATGAAGACTCCTGTCTTACTTCCTGTTTCAAACTCCTGGTTTTTAACTCGAACTTTTGATCAAAGAATGCACTTCTGATCAGAGAGTCCACATGTGAAGCCACCATCAACTGGGAGCCACATTCACACACATAGGACACCTAGGTGATGTATTCTTTCAAAACAAGCACAACTTTGCACACTGCTACTGACTAGTATTTCAATGTCTTTCTTCTCCCTCGGTTTCTCTTCCTCACTTAGCTAATGTGACTGAGAGGAGCATAAGAGGGGCAAACAGGTATACAGTGTAGGTACCTGACATCCTTCTTATCATTCAATGACTGCATTGGTTGTTAGAATTCCAGCGACTAGAAGGTTGTAATGGTGCACATGCTGGCTGCACCTGCTGGCTTGTATAAAA
This sequence comes from Rana temporaria, assembly GCF_905171775.1. Lineage (NCBI taxonomy): Eukaryota > Metazoa > Chordata > Amphibia > Anura > Ranidae > Rana > Rana temporaria. The sequence continues at coordinate 230,636,664 of NC_053493.1, forward strand.
GTTTGGGGAATTTTTTTGGTATTTTGCCAAGGCACCTTGAAGCACCCTGGTTGAAAAAGGCTGGTGTAAGGTACTGCAGTGAAGGTTCTCAAGTGTAAACTAGTAAATTAATCATATCTATTGACAGTGCATAGGGATTGAAGTGTCTGAGTAATGCATTGCATTGCAGTTGGTAAAAGATGGAAGTAATCTACTGCATATTTATGCCGGCATAGCGTATCTTATTTACACTACGCCGGAGCAGCGTGGAGATAAATGTATGGCAATAAAGAATTGCTGTTGATCAATATCAATATTCTGCAATAGAGAGTGCACTGGTACCTAAAGGCATGCACTGCAATAATGCCTAATAGTTTAGTAATGAATGACACTAAAAAATAAATGTAATGTACTACAGTAAATGCATGTGGCATAGCAATCATATGTGCAGAGTAGATGCTGAATGAATCACTGTAGTGAAGACTAGAGGTTGAGTTATGTATACCAAAGTGGAAAATAAATTATATAAGTGTGCACTGCACTCTTGCATGTGTGCCACTACTTAAGCAGAGTAATAAAATGAAAATAGATGAAAAATATAACATGCAATACAAAATATACATTTCACAGTAGCACACTAATTCATATCATGAAAAAATCTAATAAACAAAAAAAATAAGTGTCCATAAAAATGTCCATAAATGGACATTTTTATGGACACTTATTTTTGTAGTTTATTCGATTTTTTTTTTCACAATATGAATTAGTACACTACTGTGAAACATACAGTATCCCTTTCATGCCTAAGGCCATGATTCAGATACTTTGGCGCATATTTATGCCGGCATAGCGTATCTTATTTACCCTACGCCGGAGCAGCGTGGAGAGGCATGTAGTTTATTCAGAAAGACATTACTCACCAAGATGCGCCAGCGTAACGTATTTTCGAAGGCGTAAGCCAGCGTAAGTGTAAGTGGGCGTCACCCCATGCAAATGATGGTCCGACCGTGTCGCAGTGGTTTACGTCGGGCATATCTTAAACGGTGCCTGCGCTGTGATGTGGACGAATTGACTGCACCCATCTGCGCATGCTCACAACTATGCCCGGCGTAACCCCTAAGATACGCCGGCCCACCGCCTACGCCCAGTGCATAAATACGCCCAGACATGCGCCCGTCAAGTGCAAAAGTACACAAGCATTTTTTTGTGCTAGTTCTTTTGTATCTTGAGGCATGTCTGTACCAGTGACTCCTAAGGATCGCAGGAAGAAAAATTTCAGCCCTGAGGAGAAGGCTATTATTATTGATGTCCTCTCCAAATATGGCGCGTGCCTCCATGGGGCACAGAGTCGCACGACCAGCAAGGTCCAGAAAGATGAGATCCTGATGGAGATTACTACGCAGGTGAATGCCCTTGGCATGGCGGCTAGGACCCCCAGGGACATAAGCAATAAAATTAATGATCTGCGGCGTCTGGTCAAAGAGAAGCTGGCCACGATCAGGAAGCATGCCAGGGGCACAGGAGGTGGACCAGCCGCAAAGATCACGCTGACTCCTGATGATCTGTTTATTGCCAGGTGCCTGGAGAGGGAGCAGGTGGAGGGCCTGGAGGGCTTTGATTCAGTTGATCAGCCCTTGAGGACAGGTACGTGTGTTTTATCTTCTCTCCGGTGTGTAGCATGTGAGGGGGTGGAAGGGAACATGTGACAAGTGTGTGGGTACACCAACATGTGAATGTTTTGTGTCATCCACAGATGTGCTGGAGGGAGCTGGGCCGTCGTCGGCTGCTGGGCGACCCACGCCATCCCTGGAGGAGAGTGCCCCACCTCACCTCTAGAGGAAGTAGAGGAGGAGCAGGTTCATATGGAGGCAGGTTTCTACCTTGTGAATGAGACCCCCCATACCAGGACTCTCCCAAACCTCCTCCCCCATCAGGGATAGCCCCTCAAGGGCCTCCTCCCCCATCAGGGATAGCCCCTCAAGGGCCTCCCCATACACCCGGCCCCAAGCCTCTCCTGCCCCCAGGAAGGCTACCCGCAAATCTAGGGGTGATCCGAAGGCATTGGAGGAGAATCTGGCAAGGGACCAGGCCCAGCAGACCCGCCATATGGGTGCCTTAGTGGCTGACCTGCACCGTGTGGCAGAGAGCCTGGCCTCCTCGGCCCAGACCCAGGCTGCGTGCACCTTGGCTGCCCAGCAGGCCCTCACCCAACAGGCTGCTCAGACAAGCGCCATCACTGACAGTCTGCAGGATGTGAGTGGAAACTGCACAGGTATTGTGACCTGTCTGGGGGAGCTGCAGGCCACCACATCAGGCCTTGTGACTGAGGTCAGGAACCTGGCTGAGGCAGCCCAGGCAAATACTGCTGCCATGCAGGTGGAGGGGAGGAGCCTGGCATCTGCCGTACAAGCAGAGGGGAGGCAGACAAGGCGTCACCAGCGCAGCACCACCACCCGCCAGCTGCGGATGCAGGCGGAGACCAATAATTTTCTCCACCACATAGCCCTGGCATTGGAGGGCAGGCAGCCAGGCACGGAGAGACCGGGGGATGTTCCTCCACCAGATGCCCCACCCCCCCACCTAAGGCTCCCCCCAGGCAACTGAGGACCAGGAGCCTAGGCACCAGGCGTAGCCCACGTCAGGGCAAATGAGTGACTTTTTTTTTGTTTATGCTCACGTGATGAGTTTTTTTGTTTCTTCATCTACTCAGGTGATGAATGTTTAATTCTTTTGTAGCTCCTGCACACGGTGAGTGCAGGCTACAGTGTGACTGGTGTGTGAATGTGGGGGTGACATTCCTGCCGGCAAAGGGGTGTCACCCTGGGTCATCGGGGAGAAATTATCCCCATGACCGTGTGAATGTGTTATGAATGGACAGCGACATAATTGGGGCCTTGGCGTGGCGTTGCTGCTCCCAAGTCCTGCATGGTGGACTTGGGCTAATCCAATGTGATGTGGATGTGGTGTGTGTGAGCTAGGGACCACAGTGGTGTGCATTCGTGCATTCTCCTTGTGCCATGATGAATGTGTGTGTTTAACGTGCAAAGATGCCTACCACGAGGCATCTCCTGACTGCTCTTCCCTCAGCAGACGGGGTAGCCTCGGTTAGGGGGGGACTGTGTGGTTTGGGGGTCAGGTCATCATGTATGTCAATCTCCAGGCCCTTTCTCATGGCGTAGTTGTGCAGAACGCAACATGCACCGATGATCTGGCACACAAAGTTTGGGGAATACAACAGGGTCCCCCCGGACTTATCCAGGCATCGGAAACGGGACTTCAGGATGCCAAATGTGCGTTCCACCACTGCACGGGTACGTATGTGTGCAGCATTGTATTTTCTCTATCCTCTGGTTTCGGGATTCCGGAATGGAGTCATGAGATGGGGCCCAAGTGCATATGCAGAGTCACCTGGAAGGGAAAAGACAGGAGGATGTTAGTCATGCATGTGCTCCTCGTGATGTGTACATCATGAGGTCGGACAGTCATGCCTGACTCCCATGTCACTCACCAACCAGCCAGCTGTTCCCATACACATTCTGTTCGAATTCTGTTGGGATGGTGCTTTGACGGTATATGTAGCTGTCGTTGCTGGCCCTGGGGTGTTTGGCACGGACGTGCCATATGAGGCATTGGGCATCGGCTATCACCTGTACATTGATGGAATGCCAATGCTTACGGTATATGTGCTCTGTGGCTTGGGGGGGCCGTAGTGCCACATGTGTGCAATCAATGGCCCCCACAGTGCGTGGGAATCCTGCAATTCTGAAGAAATCACGCATTGCCTTCAGCCGCTGATGCTCATGGGTGGGTCTGATGATGTGGTGGGACATGCGTCTGAGGATTGTGGGGACAACCTGGTGCACGCATCTGCTCATGGTGGATTGTGACATCTCAGCCAAGACTCCACTTGTTCTTTGAAAAGATCCACTTGCAAGGAAATGCAGTGTTGCCAGTACCTTGACCAGTGGCTGCACTGCATGTACGTGTTGTGTCTGGCTGGTGATGTCATCATGCAGGGTTGTGGCTATTTCCAGGATGGCAGCAGGGCTGAATCTGAAGATGCGATACACCTCTGAATCACCCATGCCAAAGACATTCATGCGCGTGTGGTATATCCTCTCCCGTGACCTCCTACGTGCCCGTAGACGCAGTAGTGCTATGACCACGGCTGCCCCTGGCATGTTGGCATACAGATGTGTTGTCCTGCAAGTGTGGTTGCTCAGCTCGTCCGTAACGGTGCTGCTGTAGCTACTCTCCAGCTGACCTGTGCAAGTCTGGTGCAAAGTTACCCCTGCTTTATGAGGGGTAACTTTAGGCCGGACGTTGCAGTTACGCGCACCGCGCGTAGCCTGCGCCAGGCCAAACGTATGTTTCTGAATCGGCGTATCTCCCTTATTTGCATATTTGAATAGGAAATCTATGGGTGCGCCATATGCGTCCAGCGTAAAAATGCGCCCACGATACGCCGGCGTAGGAAATTTACGTTGGTCGGAAGAAGCCTATTTTCAGGCGTATCTAGTTTTCTAGGTACGGCGCACAGATACAACGGCGCAAATTTACACTTCTGCGGTGTATATCGAGATACGTCGGCGTAAGTGCTTTCTGAATCCGGGCCTAAGCCTATTTTTGATATTTGTTGCTTACAAGTTGGAACCTGTATTTTTTTTCTAGAAAATTACTTAGAACTCCCAAACATTATATATATTTTTTAGCAGAGAATCTAGAGAATAACATGGCGATTGTTCTAGAATTATTGCTCTTGCTCTGACGCCCGTTTGCTGCCTGAGCTCATGGGGACGGGGGTGATTTAAAAAAATATTGTCATTGTCACTTTAAAAAAAAAAAAAATTGTTATCCCTTTTATTGCTGTCACAAGGAATGTTATCATCCATTGTGAATGAATGAATGAATGAAAACTTATATAGCGCAGCACATGCAAACTTAATCGCCTCTGGGCGCTTGTGACAGTAATAGGTGGTGACAGGTAATCCTTTTGGAGGGATTGAGGGTCTAAAATACCCCAAACTTTATTGAAGAAGAGACCTGCAACACCAAGATGCCCATTCACAGTTCAGTTTACATTCTGGCACTGTGCCTGTAAGCAGGGTGGCTGCACTCCTACACACAATGTCCTCTTGATAGACTCTCACTGTGAATGACATTACTATTAAATCATTAAAAACAACAAAGTCAAAGTATCGGCTATACCTATACACTTTAATAATGTTTGCTCTACATCATCAAAGCATATCATTTACGATTCTAAAAACTAAGAGAAAAAACAAGCAGCAAAAAATGGCAAAAAGCCTTTGCTTCATTAAAAGTATCAGTGTATAACACTTTAGGTTTGAAGTACTATCTAGATGTAAAATTATCTTACAGCTCTTATCACAACTATTTCCTGCACTTGACACATGAAATGTCACTTACAGTAAATAACAAATATTTACATTTGCTAGTGATACTGTATTTAGTAGCTTTATTTTATCTTTGGTAAAAACACAATTTTTATAGTTAATACATTAGAAGAGGGTTTTGATTTTTTGAATGTTATACTTTACACAATTTAAAAAAAAAGCACATGTATATCTATTAATATAGTTCAAACTAATTGGACGTTTGCTATCCTTAAATTCTTTGTAAAATCTTGTTTTTTTTTCTATTAAAATAAAAAACATGTTATACTTATCTGATTTGTGCAGTTGGTTTTGCACAGAGCAGCCCAGATCCTCCTCTTCTCAGGTCCCTGGCTGGCGCTCCTGGCCCCTCCCTACTTTTGAGTGCCCTCACAGCAAGCAACTTGCTATGGGGGCACCCGAGCTGAGCTGCAGCTCCATGTATCCATTCAGAAACAGAGCTGAGGTCTGGCCTCGGCCCCTCTCTCAGCTGATTGGCTAACTGAGTTTGATTGACAGCAGTGGGAGCCAATGGTGCCACTGCTGTGTCTCGGCCAATAAGGAAGAAGAGCCTTGATAAGTATTAGTGGGGCAGGGGGGGCTGCTGCACACAGAAGGATTTGAATCTTAATGCGTACAATGCATTAGGATAAAATAAACGTCTTCCTTTACAACCCCTTTAAATCAGCCATACTTGGATCGGAATTCTGTCCGTTTCAACAGAAACCAGCTAGATTTTGATTCATGTATGGGCACCCTGGTTGTACACAAGTTGATCTACTGATTGACTTGTGTATAACCAGCCTGTTGGGTTTTCCCAAATGATTAATGCCTCTGGCTATAGCCAACAATACAATTTATTGTGTTCCGCCAGCAGGGAAGGCTCTCCGCACTCCTAGTCAGCAGAACACCGTCAGTATTGTGGGAGAGATTCCCCAATCAACAGAGTTAGCCATTTTATTTCCTTCAAACAGTTTGATTTAGGTCACATGACTTTATATACTTTGCAGGTATTTCTCACACATCTAAACAGTTGTAGCCAAAAGAAAAACAGAGATATATTGTATGGAATTTATGTAATCCTTTTGACCATAAATGGTATACAGATGTGCAGGCTTGATTCCACCATCAAAATCTTGGCTGTGGAGTCAAGAAGCAGTTGCAAGTCACTACGTAATTATGTTGCTGTCTGTTTGGACAGGGTCTCTTTATGTACAGATTCTGGTTTCGCAATTTTGTTTGATAGTTCAAATATTTTGGCTTACCTCTCTCTTTTACGCCATGCACCTATTTTAACGAGGTCCCCTTTTGTTACACTTTTGTGAGCTTCCCATCTTATCATTGGGAAGACATCTTCTGTAGCGTTGAGGTGAAAGTAGGATGTTATATGCTCGCTACCAGGTCATGTGGAAGGATCAGTGAGAAGAGATGCATTGAGTCTCCAGTTAAAGACTTTAGGGAATAATGTTTATGTAATGTGGAATAGTGCGTATAATCTCTACCTGTGGAGTGCAAGGAGCACCAGGAGTCTACGACCATAAGGGAGTGTAGTCATGTTTTGAGACTCTTTAAAGTCTTGTATTTAACACTGGACTTCCCTGAAGAGGTATCTTGTAATGGGTTGAGAGGGACGTTGAAGTCACCTCCAAGGATAATACAACCTGATGAAACCATGATAGCTCTTTAACAATTCCTCTGCAAAAAGAAATAGGAAAGTAAATGTTGACCAACAATACAGGTTTCCCTGTGTAAGTCCCATTAAGCTCTAGGTACCTGCCCTTAGGGTCTGCCAGCTGCTGTGTCGTGCTAAAATTATCCTCTTTGCGTATGAGGGTCACGATGCCCTTTGTCTTAGAATTAGGATTTGTAGCATGATAAGCTACTGCAAAAAAAGAGGGAGCTAAGTTTAGGGATGATCTGTCCAACTTTAGTGTGTTTCTTGTTAGAAGATAAAGTGTTCCTTACTCTTTTTTAATTCTCTCAGTAGGATCACCTTTTTTTCAGGAATATTTAGCCCTTGTATATTGTGTGATATCACCGTAGGATGTTTGCCTAAAGCACTGTATGCCATGCTCGTTGTTTCACTGTGAACAAGCAGAAATGAAGACTGAATCTGCTTCTGGTTTAAGAAGCTCAGTTAGCAAGAGAAAAAGAAGAAAGGCAAGAGGTAAAGAATAAAAGTATAAAAGGGGCAGCCGCCCCTTAGTATGAGCTTAAGAAGCACGATGAAAGGAGAATCTGTCTTGAGTAACTTTGTTATAAAGGCAAGAAATTGTAGACTAATCAATGTATATACAATATTAAATTGGATTGTCTATGTTGTGGGGGTTGTGGGAGGTTTGCTATCCGTGTGACTAGCAATACTAAAAAATAAATTTAAAAACAATATATCTGGACAGAAGCATATAGGCTCACGGCTCTCTTAAATGCTTAAACAATAAAAATGCATAATGATTTTCTTTCTGCCTTCTTTCTACCTTCAGTTAGACAAATAATTAGAAAAACAAATTTACCTTTAGTACAGCAGTGATCATTGCGGATCTCGAGGAACATTGTAGTGTTTAAATTATACTCTTCTGTTCAAATGTGCACCAAAGTTATTGCAACTCTAAGGTAAATTGGCATCAAGAATGTTATATACTGTACTTATAATCTAAGCAAATTATAACCCTGAAATCTGTCAACAGCCTATAGCTATTAAATTTTAGAAAGAAAACTTTCAATAACAAATAACCATTTAAGGCCGCAGAAAAAGCAGAGGTTCTCACTACTACCTGCAGAAGTTTAGCATAAGAGTGACAAGAAAGTGTCAAAACTTTTATAACCTTCAAAATAAGCAAACCATCAAGTCGCTACTCTTCATAATCACCAATGTCCGTCAAATGAGCTATAGGTACCTATTGGCCACTTAAAATGAGCAAGCCTGTAAAAAAAACGTAAAACATAATGTTCCTTGTGCAACTGCCAGGAGGTAGACCCTGTGAAGAAATTTCAAATGGAAAGAGTCAACGATAATGTAAAGAGACTGACAACTAAACCAATGGCCAGGGTCTCTAAAGGCTCATGGAAAGAAGACATTAACGTGTCTGATGGTGTGAAAAGCCAGTTCAGGTACCTTCATCATGTTGGATTGACTTTATCTGTGTTGCCAGAGTGTGAATCTCTGAGCCTCCATAGCGGTTGTTCTTGCTTTTCCTTTGAGAACATTTGTCCAGAGAAGTTAACAATGTATGTGGTGAGCTTCTGGCGAGAGGTGGCAATCTGTATTGCTGGTACCATTCTGGAAGGTCCACCAGGGGATCTGTAGGCTCTTGCAGAAGTCTGCAAGATCATTAGGGGATTTCCGAATATTTTATTTACTTTTATGGACCACACTTAACACTAATGGGAAACGCCATTAGAATTTCAGCTCCTTCCTCCAAAGGGTATCCAGCAATGGTTGAAGAGCTCTTTTTTATAGGAGATAGATTTTTAAATAAAAGGATTGTGCTGTTATTGAACAGTATTGCTTCATTTTGCCATGCCTTAGACAGGACTTCTTCTTTCAGAACAAAGTTCTGAAAGCAGCAGATGATGTCATGAGGAGGAGCTGTATCTGGGCCTCTAGCTCTAAGGGTCCTATGTGCATGGACAAACTCAATAGTGACATCAGTGGGACGCTCTAATAGGTTATTAAAGATCTTCTGTAGTGCTTGTGGTACTTGTTCAAGCATGACCGACTCAGGGACCCCTCTTAGTCTCAAGTTATTCCATCTGCCACAGTTGTCAAGGTCTTCTAGATGTCTGCTGATATCTATGAAGTGTTGGGAATGCATGTCAGTGACCTGTTCTAGCCATTTAATAGCTTTCTCCCTCTGTCTACCAGCCTGTTCAGTCATTGAGAGCTGCTCTAGTTTGAAGTCAGTTATGGCTGCAGAGAAGGTAGATTTTATATCCGCTGTGATAGGTTTCATAGCAGAAAAAGTATGTGGCAGATCAGCTTTGGAATCCCCTTTTACTAGGTCTTCTTAGACAGACAGTCATCCATTAGGCCGCGTACACACGATCGGTCCATCCGATGAGAATGGTCTGATGGACTGTTTTCATCGGTCCAAACCGATCGTGTGTGGGCCCCAACGGTTAGTTAACCTTCGGTCAAAAAAATAGGAACTTGCTTTAAAATTGAACCGATGGATGCCTAACTGATAGGTCAAAACCGGCCCTACAACACAGGCCGCGCCACCACCCCTACAACACACCACTTGCATTATATACTCCTCCTTAGGGAGGTTTACCAGGGGGCAGCAGCCCATATAGCCATATCGTAGTGCGGAATTTAATACATTTCTTGTAAAAAACGATCGTTAGTATGCAAAAGTGTCGGTTAAAAACCTGCGCATGCTCAGAATTCAAGTCGATGCATGCTTGGAAGCATTGAACTTCGTTTTTTTCAGCACTGGTTGTGTTTTACATCACCGCGTTCTGACACGATCAGTTAATTAATTGTGTAGGCGCGATGGGCCATCAGTCAGCTTCATCGGTTAACCGATGACAACGGTCCTTCGGACCGTTCTCATCGGATGGACTGATCGTGTGTACAAGGCCTTACTGTTTTCTTTATCCCTGTGTGCTCATGTCATCTTGTCTCCTGTCATGCTGCAGCGGGAGGAGAGCTGGGAATCTAAGATGTCCGACATATTTCTCGCTGCTAAGGAGATGAATGATCTCTGCTGCCATGCGTGGGTTGTGTGACGCCCATTTTGTGGGGTCTGAAAGGTAGAAAAAACCTGCCGAGAGCCGCAATAGCCGAGGAGCTCCTTTAGTGTGCAGCCATCCTTGTTGAGCACACCAAGCCATGCCCCCAATGTTTTATTTTTTCATGGCTCTAGCATAGGCACTGGATAGCAATGGAGCAAATATAATTAAAGTATAAGCAGTGGGGGAGAGTATTTACTGTAGGTAAACACATTCCCTTTGCCTGCATGGGCAAAGCACAGGATAAACTTAAAGTGGTAGTAAACTCGTTACTATCACTTTTACCTACAGGTAAGCCTATATTAAGGCTTACCTGTAAGTATAAAGAATATCTCCTAAACCTGTACGGTTTATTAGATATTTCCCTCGCAATGCGCTGCCGATTGCAGCGGCTCATGCGCAGCAGGGATCCTCGCTAAAGGCCCGGCAACCGCCAGACCGTGCCGGAATGAAGTCTCCCGCACGCATACGTGGGAGTGACGCCATCGCCGCTCCAGCCAATCACAGCGCTGGAGTGGCGATACCCAGAAGACACGCCGAGGCAAGATGACATCTCGCTCGGCGTGGACCAGGTAAGTTCTGCACACCTCGTTCCAAGGTAAGTATTTCATAATGAGCTAGTATGCGTTGCATATTAGCTCATTATGCTTTTTGCCTTTCAGATGTAAAAAAATAAAAATAAATCATGGTGGGTATACAACCGCTTTAAGATACCTATAAAGTAGCCTGAAATATTTAATTCAAATTAATTTATTAGTTAATTCAAACAAAATATAGTAGCGTGCCTTTTTTTATTTATTACAAATAATCTTTTGTTTTGGTCTGTTAAATTATCTGGCACCAAAGGAAAAAAGCTCAACTAGCCATTCTCAATTCATTGTTCCCAGAATTGATACAATCATTTTTTAGTACTCAATGGATATATTGACAGTTGCTGGGGGCAGAGCGTGCAGAAGAGTTACCAGATGTGCTGAATTATTTCCATTTAGGACCATGAGCGTGCAGCGGAAGTAGCAAAGGGTGATCAGTGAAGGTAGCAGAGGGAGATTAACTTTGTCCATCTGGATAAGAGTGCACAGCTGAAGTCTCAGCTCATACAAAGGATATTATTTTTAGCCGAGTTCTAACAAAACAACATCAGTACATTGTTTAAAGCATGCACTTCACTTTTGTTACTAGATCTGGAATACACAACAATTCTTTAATCCTGAGATATTGTGCACATTCTGTTCGATTTCACAGAAACTGTGTTAAGGTGGCCATGCTATATGTTACAAAATCACATTTAACCTGTTAGAATACCTGTTTTCTATAGACAACAGGTGCAGTTGTCACAAGAAATTAAGAGAAATTATTTATCAGCTTTTTATTGCTGCCAGTGTTCAAGCATGGAAAACTGCTCAACATATTGTCCCGAAAACAAGAATTGAAATAAGGAACTATATCTATAAATAGGGTAATGCCTGCCAAGATTTGTCCCTTAACTATGGCAACTGTAAAATGTTTAATTTTCCTTCACTTCCTGTTACTGTGAGTGATGTCACCACGACTGAAACTTATGCCGCGTACACACGATCGGTTCGTCGAACCGATCGTGTGTGGGCCCCATCAGTTTTTTTCCCATCGGTGAAAAAACTTAGAACCTGTTTTAACCACTTAACCCCCGGACCATATTGCTGCCCAAAGACCAGAGCACTTTTTGCGAATTCGGGACTGTGCCGCTTTAACTGACAATTGCGCAGTCGTGCGACGTGGCTCCCAAACAAAATTGGCGTCCTTTTTTTCCCACAAATAGAGCTTTCTTTTAGTGGTATTTGATCACCTCTGCGGTTTTTATTTTTTGCGCTATAAACAAAAAAAGAGCGACAATTTTGAAACAAATGAATATTTTTTACTTTTTGCTGTAATAAATATCCCCCAAAAATATATAAAAAAAATGTTTTTTCCTTAGTTTAGGCCGATATGTATTCTTCTACATATTTTTCGTAAAAAAAAATCGCAATAAGCGTTTATTGATTGCTTTGCGCAAAAGTTATAGCGTTTACAAAATAGGGGGTATTTTTATGGCATTTTTATTAATATTTTGTTTTTACTAGTAATGGCGGCGATCAGCGATTTTTTCGGTACTGCGACATTATCGCGGACACTTCGGACACTTTTGACACATTTTTGGGACCATTGGCATTTTTATAGCGATCAGTGCTATAAAAATGCATTGGATTACTATAAAAATGCAAATGGCAGTGAAGGGGTTAACACTAGGGGGCGGGGAAGGGGTTAAGTATGTCCCTGGGTGTGTTCTTACTGTGGGGGGGTGGCCTCACTAGGGGAAACACTGATCCTCTGTTCATACATTGTATGAACAGAAGATCAGCATTTCCCCCCCTGACAGGACCGAGAGCTGTGTGTTTACACACACAGCTCCCGGTCCCCGCTCTGTAACGAGCAATCGCGGGTGCCCGGCGGCGATCGAACGGGCACACGCACGGGAGTCGCGGGCGAGCGGGGGGCGCGCGCGCGTGCTCCGGCGGCGCGCACGAGCCCCTAGTGGCCGCTCAAAGAGCCGCCGTATAGCTACCGGCTCTCGCCCAGGAGAGCCGACCTGCCGCCGTATAATGACGGTGCGCGGTCGGCAAGTAGTTAAAATTATCTGATGGTTAAAAAACTGATAGAAAAAAACGATCGTCTGTGGGGAAATCCATCGGTTAAAAATCAACGCATGCTCAGAATCAAGTCGACGCATGCTCGGAAGCATTGAACTTCATTTTTCTCAGCACGTTGTTGTGTTTTACGTCACCACGTTCTGATATGATCGTTTTTTTAACTGATGGTGTGTAGGCAAGACTGATGAAAGTCAGCTTCATCGGATATCTGATGAAAAAATCCATCAGAATGTTTTCATCGGATGAACTGATTGTGTTTCCGGGGCATTAGGGACACATACATCCTTAAAACCTGATAGTGGACTGAAAGAACTACACCCAAAATTAAAAAAAGTTTTTGTTGGGGATCTGCTTCACTAAGGTTACGTTAATTAAGCAATTCAATCAGATAATGAATAATATGGGAAAATAAACTGAAATTGGTTTATATAATAATATTGGCAGGCCTTTAAAGTTGATAGTGACCAATAGACATTGGGGGATGTCATTTTTTTAAAACAAGAAAACAGGAGCAAATTAAACATATGAACAAACAAGAAAACCGGATATGAACGTCCAGTAAATTATACAAATTCTATATTCTTAAAGCAGACCTATACTTTGGCTCTCTGCCCGGAATTAATTAGCACAATTTATTGTGGTAAAGCAATCAGTAAAATTGTACATTTAGCATACATTAATCTTGATTAGAGTGGAAAACCTCAGCACATGTGACAGTGCTAAGGAACCCTCTTTTGTTCCAGCCTCACAGGTGCCTTCCCCATCCTCTCTTGCCTATAAATATAATCACTGGATTACATTGTAGCTGCAGCTCTGCTTAAAGGGTCACTAAAGGAAAAAAAAATTTTTGCTGAAATTACTGTTTACAGGGTATAGAGACATAAAAGTTAACTGATTCCTTTTAAAAATGATTAAAAATTGAATGTAATCTATCATATAATGTGCCTCTAGTTTCATGTTCGGCTTTAAAGGTACATACATGAATTTCCGGGTGAGAGGTGAGTCGGGAAGACTCACAGAACAAAAACAACAAATCCAGGGCAGTGTTTTGTTTTTAAAATGAATCCGATTGGTTCTGAGGAGTTTCAGACACACAGTAATGACAGCTTAGACCACCGTGAAAATCTCCCAGTACTGTGGTTATAAGGAAACAGACAACCAGGAAGTGTGGAGATCACAGCAGAATTACAGCTACTTCAAAGCAAAAACGAACAATGAGGACATGAAACCAGTACTACAGTAAGGTAAAGGAAGCTATTTAGCTAAAAAAATATTTTCCTTTAGTGACCCTTTAAGCACTATGACATGATATGCTCACTTTATATTGTCTGGGTTTTTAACATGCTTAATAAAAAAATAAAAAAATGCAGAGCCCTCTCCCCAGCCTCCTGAGTTCATCTTACATAGAGATAAGCCTCACCCTGATACATAACTACCTCTTCATGATAGCATTGCCTTTTGCAGTAGCTTGGGGGGGGGGGGGGGGGTTGTAAGAAAAGTGTATTTATGCAGCTTTCCATAAGCTATTTCAACTCAGAAAGGAATGCATGTTACAAAACCTATCTTCTCCAATTCCCACTTAATTTTTGTCAAAGTTTCTGTCTTCGGTTGAGAAGAAAGATATTTTAGATAGCAGCAGCAACAAACACTGGGGTTGATTTACTAAAACTGGAAAGTGCAATATCTGGTACAGATGTGCAGGATTAAGCTTCTAACTGCAGATTGTTTAAAGTGTTACTAAGCCCAGGACCCTGCATTCACTATATCTCTTCTCCCACAGTACATAGAACATGGAAATGCAATTATTTTCGTAACTATTAACTGCAAAATACCTTTTCTCATCAGCAGTATACAGCAGTCTTGTGACTTCTGTGTCTGGTTAAAGCTTGTAGGAGGAGTTTTCGTTCTCCTCTGACCATCCTATCAGGCTGCATGACCCCCGATCAGGAGAAGACTGACCATTTGGGCATCTGGGCACTGCCTGAGGGTTCAGGGTCAGGACTGGGCCCCATGAACATACTTGCCACTGTGTCAGCAGTGTCATTGGTGTACGTATTCAGAATCTCCTTTCCTGTACACACTACTCTCCTGTATATACTGCCCCTGTCATACCCTCCACACTCCTCTCCTGTGCATACTGCTTACTGCCATACTGTCCACACTCCTCTCCTATACATATTGCGCACTGTCATACCCTCCACACTCCTCTCTTGTACATACTACCCCCTGTCATACCTTCCACACTCCTCTCCTGTACATAGTGCCCACTGCCATACCCTCCGCATTCCTCTCCTGTACATACTGCGCACTGTCATACCCTCCACACTCCTCTCCTGTGCATACTGCTTACTGCCATACTGCCCACACTCCTCTCCTATACATACTGCACACTGTCATACCCTCCACACTCCTCTCTTGTACATACTACCCCCTGTCATACCTTCCACACTCCTCTCCTGTACATAGTGCCCACTGCCATACCCTCCGCATTGCTCTCCTGTACATACTGCGCACTGTCATACCCTCCACACTCCTCTCTGGTACATACTGAATGTGTCCTCAGTCTCTTTCTCTCAAAAGTGAGACTTAAGGGGCCACCAAAGACATCCCCCCAAACAGAATTATAAACAAAAATGTAAACAATTATTACATTAAAATTAATTATAAACTACCATGAAAAAAGTTTAGAATGTGTAAAAAAATCAAACTAAAATTTCTAATCTGACAGAAAAGCCAAGCCTAATATGTAGCATAATTTAGCTACACCCACTGCACTGTGCATTCCGCAGGTCACCATCTGCCTGGTAGAGGCTCCAGTGCATTATGTTGCCCAGGGGCCCATAATGTTGTTAAGGTGTCACTGCCCATTAGAGGCTCCTGTTACCTTTATTGGGTCATCAGCTTGATGTCTCCTGCCCCTCTGCATGTCGCCAAGCTTGGTGCCCCTCCATTTGGGCCTGCTATATTAATGTTGAATCATAAATATGGCTGCCAAGTTGCAGCTATCTTTAAACCTGAGGGCCCCATGATCTCCAATTGCCCAGGGCCCCATGAGTTTTCAGTCAACCCTGCCCCCATTTCTCTGTCTGGACAATGCTAATTGGCCTTGTGCTGAACACACACCAAAAACTCTCTATCAATACACACTGATCTCTTAAGGCTCTGTGCTATCAGCAGATGTATTTGGCACAGTAAAAGAAGGGTGGATCAGAGAAGACAGGCCAAAACAGCCTTTTTACACAATGCAGAGGATTACCCCTTAGGTTCCACAGTGAGTATAACAAGCATGCTTTACTGCATTTACAGACTGATTTTACTGTTATTGATTTAGTAACATTTTAGGCTTTGACAAAAAATAAACTGGAAGCTGATTGGTTTCTATACAGAGCTGCATCAGCTTTTGCACTCTACAATTGTAGAAAACGAACACAATTACTTACTACAGGAATTATCTTTGTTCTGCCTCTGGTGGAGCACAACTATTCTTAAATGTAAATGTTTTTTTTTCAGAATTGTCATATTCTCCATATGACTTCCTGCATCTCAAGTTACTGCTAGGATACAATCTGGCACTGTTTTAAATATGATAAAATATGTACTAGTATTCACAGAAGGTATGATTATTATAATTATGTTTTTTCTTTTGGCCCCATGCCCACTGGGAATTTATCCCTAATGCATGAGGCTCTGGCATTTAGGTGCTGGTGAAAGGTACAGGCATACTGTACAGTCAGCCTATATGCCTGTCCTAGTGGACAAATGCCTGGAACACACACTGCTTGCCCAGTATGCCTGGGCACATACACACATGCATGTGTAATATACCATATATGGCAGTGGGCAAGTCAGTAGGGCTTTGTCAGCAGGGCAGAGATCTGTGTCAGTAGTTTATCTTTATTTGTATTCTTTTTTTTTATATTATTTTTTTATTTATTTTTTAGGAGCCCTGTTTGGGGGCTTTGGTGAAATATCAGTGGTCTAAACAGACCCCTGATGTTTAACTTTTGAGACAGAGAAAGGGACTGAGGACAGAGATTCCTCAGTCCCTTTCTCTACAGCCAAGCAGCAGGGGGAATCTGCACAGTACAGGGTGATTAGGGTGTGCCCAGGCACACCTTACAACCTATGTGCGCACGCCTATGGCACATACTGAACTAAATGTACAACATCAGTACTACTCTGTGCACTGTTTAGCCTGGAAGCTATCAGCCTTTTATAGAGTTTGAAGAGCTGCTGGCAGCGGGTTGGGTGGTACACCTGTACCCTTCATCCACATCTAAATGCTGGAGCCTCATGCACAAGTGCCTCATAGTGCCTCATGCACTATAAGAGATATTTATATGTATATGGAACTTCTTTAAGTTTCCTGGATATAACATTAAGTAAGATAGGATAACCTAAAGGCTAAGTTCACTTATTTTTTTTCTAAATTCCAGCTCCCCTATGAACCAACATAGCATCAATGTACTACTTTTGCAAAAATAAAACAGCTCCCCATTCATTCTACACAAGCTTAACTCACTGTCTTTGTGGCTTAAAGCGGAGCTCCACCCTAAAGTGGAACTCCCACTGATTGGAACCCTCCCCCCTTCCGGTGTCACATTTGACACCTTTCAGGGGGGAGGGGGGTGCAGATACCTGTCTAAAGGCAGGTATTTGCACCCACTTCCGGCCACACAGTCTCGGGTAAACTGCGGGCATGACATCACCTCCCCCCCCCCCAATTGTGTTCAGTACACAACGGGAGCCAATCGGCAGGCGTAGCGCGACTCGCGCATGCGCCGTAGGGAACCAGCAGTGAAGCCAGAGCGCTTCACTTCCTGGTTCCCTCACTGAGGATGGCGGGGGGCAGCAGAGTGATGAGCGGTCGCCCGTCCTCTGCTGCGGACTGTGGGCGCTGGACCTAATATTAAAAGTCAGCAGCTGCAGTATTTGCAGCTGCTAGCTTTTAATATTTTTTTTGCAGCGGACATCCGCTTTAAAAACACTTTCCTTTACTTCTGCCTTACATCTACCCTCAGCTAATCCATTCCTTCCTGTGTCATGACCTAAAGGCTGTCCAGGAAGTGAGGCAGAAGTAATGGAAAGTGTTTTTAAACAGCCATGAGGACAGTGAGGTATGTGTGTGTGGAATAAATGGAAAGCTGTTTTATTTTTGCAAAATAAGTACTTTAAGTAAATTAATGCTATATTGGTGCATAGTGGAGCTGGAAGAAAAAGGTGAACAAAAGTGAATTTAGCCTTTAGGCTATCCCATCGTACTTACTGTTATATCCAGAAAACTTGAAGAAGTTCCATATACATCTAAATTGGAGTACATTGGAGTTGGAGTAACAGGAACTAGATATAGGGGTTGATTTACTAAAGACAAATAGACAGTGAGATTGATTTACTAAAACTGGTGGAGAGTGCAAAATCTGGCCCAGCTCTGCGTAGAAACCAGTCTCCAGGTTTTATTGTCAAACCTTAATCTTAGCTTGCAAAGTGCACACTCTATCTGCCTTTAGTAAATCAGCCTCATAGTGTGAAAATTGAGACCGTTGCATCAAATGTGAAAAAAAAATACCAATATATATTTATAGCTTATTGGCATGATAACGTTGTTAGATTTTGGTAATTTAAATCTACAAGCAGTTTGGCTGAAATGCATAAAACTTCTTTCCAGTGGTAAACACTTGTCAAGTGAATCAAAGATTTGACAAGCAAGCTGTTGGTTACATGTGGGGCATTATTTATTATGAAATGCACAAGAGCAGTTAGAAATTGCAAAGAAAATATGAGTATACCTTTGTTGTTGCATATTTACACCTAGCACACTCTTTTAAATGGCAAATACTGACAGATTAAAGGGGTATTAAACCCAAAAGCAAACATGTATTATATTACAGTTTACCATTTCTTAGATGTGATGGCTGCAGTGATTTTATTTTTAGGCTTTCTTTCTTCTATTAAAAAAAAAAAAAATGGTGATCTGGCCAGTAAGACCCGGTTTACACAGGGGCGGCACAATTTTGGGGGCGACTCGGCAAGGCGATCTCAAGACGACTTCAGAGGCGACTTGCAAAATGACTTCTGTATTGAAGTCAATGCAAGTCGCCCCGAGTCGCCCCCAAAGTCGTAAAAGAAGCCTATTCTAAGTCGGAGCGACTTGAGTCGCTCCAATTAGAACGGAGCACGACTTGTCAGGCGATTTAGTCGCCTGACGAGTTGCCCCTGTGTGAACTGGCTCTAAGTATGTTCTTTTTGTAACCCTTTCCAGGTTTATGCAAGACAACAATTCTTAATCGTAAGTCTTCTAAAAGCTCTTTTGTGCAAGGCATCATTCATATCAGGCAATGCTTCTTATGAAAAGCAAACCCAGAACTGGTGTGTGTTTTTTATAGGGCAGCTGTAACCAACACCTCCAATCTCTTCTCATTGATTGGTATCCAGTTGGCCGACACCTCACTCCAATTAGTTCTGGGAGATGTCATAGGTCTAGGGGTTCACATACTTTTTCCACCTGCACTGTTAAAGTTTACATGGTGTGTTTAGTAAAAACATGGTAACATTTAATTATCTGTGTGTTATTAGTTTAAGCAGACTGTGATTGTCTATTGTTGTGACTTAGATGAAGATCAGATCACATTTTATGACCAATTTGTGCAGAAATCCATATCATTCCAACATACTTTTTCTTGCAACTGTAAATACCCCTATGGAAAGGTTCTTCGGAGTCCATTCCCCACACACCAGATCATTTAGATTACAGACTGCAAAGCTGAGGGTCCATTATCTCTGGTGAGTGGGGTCACAAAAGGGAAGTGTGACACGTGAACACTTTATTCTGAATCACAGAAGCACTTTATTTTGGAGCACTCAACACTTTATAATATTATGAAATTTTATAACATTATTACTGTCAATGATTTGAGCACATTATCAATTGTTGTTTAATACTCTGCTAGCGCTGTTAATCCATATATTCATTCTTGAAGTTTTAGCACCTTTGAAATAGCTGCTGCAGTTTATTGGTTTATATATTTTTCTCTTATTTTATTTAGTACAGTTACAAAAGATGAGACAATCCATTTAACATTGGCAGGGGTGATTAAAATGATTAGCTTTTATTAATGTAAAACCTTTTTCCCAAAAGGAAAAAACTGTTTGTTGTAACTACAATACTTATAAAGTGTTAGGTAAAGTTTGGGTTAAATTTGGTAGTGTATCAAAATCCGTTAGTAGATCTAACACTCCCCTTCCTCAGACTGACTGTGTTGCTCTTCAAAGGCGCCCCCTGTGCTCATTCCTCTAGAGTGGGGAGGAACTATATTACAGTAGGTGTGTTACCGGCCAGATCAATCCGGTGAAAGTAGAGAAAAAAAAGAGCCTACAAAAAAAATTGCAGCCACCACACCCAATGGATGGTAATCTGCAATATATTATATTTTTGGTGCACGGAACCCGGCGCAACACGGATCACGGTAAAGGGCCAATGATAGCGATCACTTGTAAACAAACCGGCGTCATGTGATGATCGATCGGTACATTGTGAGAGGAGAGGGGAGAGAGCGGATGGCAGCAGCGCTGCTCATGCTCTACAATACCATGCCCATACTCTGCAATACCCTGCCCATATTCTGCAATACCCTGCCCATACTCTGCAATACCCTGCCATACCCTGCAATACTCCACCATACCCTGCAATACTCCACCATACCCTGCAATACTCCACCATACCCTGCAATACCCTGCAATACTCTGCAATACTCTGCAATACTCCGCAATACCCTGCAATACCCTGCAATACTTTGCAATACCCAGCAATACTCTGCAATACCCTTCAATACTCTGCAATACTCTGCAATACCCTTAAATACCCTGCAATACTTTGCAATACCCTGCAATACCCTGCAATACTCTGCAATACTCTGCAATACCCTGCCATATCCAGCCATGCTCAGCAATGCCATAGCTTTTTGTTAAAAAAAAAGCGTTTTAACCACTTCCCGCCCGCTGGCCGTCATATAACGTCCTTGACTTTGTGCGGGGATATCTGAATGATGCCTGCAGCTACAAGCATCATTCAGATATCTGCTTTTTCAGCATAAGAATGATCATAGCAGCTGTTCTTACGGGAGGCGAGAGGGGATTCCCCCCCCCTTCCGCCGCCCTCCGGTGCTTCTAACGACTCACTGCTACGATCGAAGCCAGGATAGTTTTTTTATTATTTTATTTGAGGCTATCCAGCCTAGAGGTGAGATGTGGGGTCTTATTGACTCCATATCTCACTGTAAATAGGACCTGTCATGCCATATTCCTATTACAAGGGATGTTTACGCCGAAAATAATGTGCAATCACATGGAAAAAAACAGTATATTTGCTTACACATAATTGTATAGTGAAAGTCAGCAGACCCTTACTTGATTCATTATGCAAATGTCAAATGAATGACACATAACTGAGAGAAGGACATCTATCCCTTTTCTTTACTGCTGTTCAGTCAGACCCGAGCCAGACCCGAGCTGATTACTGGCTTAGGTGCAAGGGACATCGGGCCAAATTCTCAAAAAACCTGCCTAACTTAACTTTCAGCAGTTAAGTTACACAGGCGTTAAATTTCTACCTAAGTGCCCGATCCACAAAGCACTTACCTAGAAATTACACGCCGTGTAACCTAAGTGCCTCCGTCGCAAGGCGGTCGTCTGATCGAGGGGGCGATTCCTATTCAAATGAGGCGCGCTCCCGCGCCGGACGTTCAGCGCATGCGTGTGATGTCATTTTTCCCGACGTGCATCGCGCGAACGTACTTTACGCCGGGCTTTGTGGATCGCGACGGGACAATAAAGTTGCGTCGGGTAAAAAAAAAAATATGCGCCGGAAAAAAAAATTCAAAATTTAAAAAAAAACGCGGCGATCGAAAAAAGGTTTGTTTTTACAAGGTCTAAACAGTTTAGGCCTTGTAAAAGCATCCCTAATTTTACGCATGCAAAACGTAACTTACGCAGAAAACACAAAGCTAAAAAGCTTTGTGGATCTGCCTAAGTACTCATTTGCATACGCAAAGCGGCATTTCGACTCGAAATGCCCCCAGCGGCGGATGTGGTACTGCATCCTAAGATCCGACAGTGTATGTCTATTACAGATGTCGGATCTTCTGACTATCTTTGGAAAAATCCTTCTGAGGATCGTTTCCAAAGATAGCCACAGGGATACGCAGGCTGAACAGCAGTTCCGCCTGCGTATCTCCTGTGAAGATTTGGCCCATCATTCCTGAAGAGGAAGGAGGCACATCTGCCTCATGTGTGCCAATTTGTACCCCTTGCCAGTGCCACCTGCTAGTGTCCACAGTGCCCACCAGTGCCACCTATCAATGCCCAAATGTGCCACCTATCGATGCCCACCATTGGTGCCAATCAGTGCCTCATCAGTGCCACCTAGCAGTGCCCATCACTACCAGCTATCAGTGCCAACTATCAATGCCAACTATTAGTGCCAATTCTCAGTGCCCACCAGTGCCACCTATCAATGCCCTTCAGTGCCACCCATCAGTGCCACCTCTCAATGCCGCCTATCAGTGCCCACCAGTGCCACCTATCAGTGCCCACCAGTGTCGCCTATCAGTGCCCATCAGTGCAGCCCATCCATGTCCATCAGTACAGCCCATTGGTGGCTATCAGTGCAGCCCATCAGTGCCCATCAGTGCAGCCCTTCAGTGCAGCCTCATCAGCATACATCAATGAAGAAGAAAAATTACCTGTTTGCAAAATTTTATAACAAAATATAAAAAATATATATATTTTTAAAATTCAGTATTTTTATTTTTTGTTAACAAAAAATAAAAACCGCATAGGTTATCAAATACCACCAAAAAAAGCTATATTTGTGGGAAAAAATTATAAAAATGTAATTTGTTTACAGTGTTGTATGACCACGCAATTGTCATTCAAAGTGCATCAGCGCTGAAAGCTGAAAATTGGTATAGGCAGGAGGGTTTAAGGGCCAGATCCACAAAAGGGATACGACGGCGTATCTACTGATACGCCGTCGTATCTCTGTTTCTATCTTTGGAACTGATCCACAGAATCAGTTTCCAAAAGATAGGGAGAAGATCCGACATGTGTAAGGGACTTACACTGTCGGATCTTAGGATGCAGTACCGCATCCGCCGCTGGGGGCATTTCGAGTTGAAATGCTGCTTCGGGTATGCAAATTAGCACTTACGGAGATCCACGAAGCTTTTACGCTTCGTTTTTTCTCCGTAAGTATTAGTTTGCAATCGTAAAATTAGGGATGCTTTTACAAGGCCTAAACTGTTTAGGCCTTGTAAAAGTAGACCCTTCTATCCCGCGTCGCCGTCTTTTTTTTTCAAATTTTTTTTTTCCCGCCGCAACTCGTATTTTTTTTTTACGCCCGTCGCGATTCTCAAAACCCGGCGCAGCGTAAAACCGCGCTAAGCACGTCGGGAAAATGACGTCATGAGCATGCGCAGTACGGCCGGCGCGGGAGCGCGCCTAATTTAAATGGGACTCGCTCCATTTGAATAGGAACGCCATGCGCCGGCCGGATTTAAGTTACACAGCAGAAAATTTCTAGGTAAGTGCTTTGTGGATCGGGCACTTAGGTAGAAATTTTCCGGCCGTGTAACTTAAATTGAAAAAGTTACGTTGCGCCAGGTTTTTGTGGATCTGGCCCTAAGTGCCTAGTAAGCAAGTCATTAAGCTTTCCCCTGGCTAATGAGTGGTGTATTTCACAGTCAAAGGAGAACAATACTGACTGATTTTGAATGACTGCAGGAGACAACCACCATCTTTTGTGCACCAACAATCGTCCACTGGGCCCCAACGTTAGCCAGTGAAGATCCCTCTCAGAGACAGCCCTTGCTCAGTTTAAAATTCCCCTTCCTAGGTTGTTTATGCTATGCCTTATGGAATAAGACCTCCTAACCAGTCTAGGCCTAGCACAGCCACCATAGGATCAAAATAGTCCTAACTTTTGTTTCCTAAAATGCCTCTCATGTACTACTAATACATTGTGTGCACTGCTATTTCTGCTGCAAATATTAGTCATATTGGTGGTCATTTACTAAGATTCCCGGCAAGTATAGATGCTCTACATTTAATAGCACTCAATTAAAATAAATTAAAACTTCATCTGGGCGGACATGCAAATGAAAAATGCGCTATTGCCGGCGGACATGTCTGTCACATCAGATAATGCGGGAATTGTTGAAGTCAATGAGGTTAAAACCTGCAAAATCCAAAATATTCATTGAAGGCTTGTATGCAAATTATTGGCCATAAAAATTGTGAGGACCTGTCTACTGCCCTAGGGGACATGTATCAATGCAACATTTGTTTTTTAAATAATCGTTTTTAAAGGAGTAGTGATTTTAATAATGCTTAAAGTGAAACAATAAAAATGAAATATTCCTTTAAATATCATGTGCATATTGCCACAGCAATAATGAAATTTCCAAAGGTAAATATGTAATTTAGGAAAAATATAGACACAAAAAGCGTCTATGCGGTAATGCGCTGCCAAAATAATCCTAAACTAAGCGGCCAACACAACAAAAAATAGATCACTTTTTGTCACAATTAGAACATAGAAAAAACAAAAGTGTGGCGCTGATGAAAATATAAAACAAAGTCCATATGATAGGACAATTGCAAGTAGTAAAAAAGCCAAAGTCCACAGTAGAACCAGATCTCTGAAGCAGATGAGGGACAACAAAGTATAAGTTCCTTAAACCATGAAGATGGATATAGATGTCTGCTTACCAGATGTAGAGATTTGAATAGGTATACACCTATCAAGTCATACAGGCTTGTAGGTAACTGAGAACCTGATGTCGTCTGCTGGGGGAAAGGGATGTAGGATCCAATAGTCCTTCCTCCTGGGTGTTGTTGATTAGCCGATAACCATATAGAAGTCTCAGACACGAGAATCGATGATTGACCAAAAGGAAATTAAAACACACATAGCGTGATACTGCATATGGTTGAAATTTATTTTAAGGGAATAAAAAATTTACACTCACGTGTGACCGGAGGTAATAAAAGCGCTTGTATAATAAAAGGCAGAAAAGGTCAGTGTCTTCTCCCGACGCGTTTCGTTCAATAGAACATCGTCTTGGGGCACTGACCTTCTGCCATATGAGCCAAATATATAACAGTAGATGTCCCCTACCTTAATTCCGTGATCCGTATGGGGACAGGTCGCGTCGCATCTAGATGGATCTCCACTTCCGGGTTGGAACAAGATGGAGTCGCTAGCGTGCGCTTCAAGCCTCGATCTGAAAACGAGGCTTGAAGGAGAATGGGACGCACACTATGCGGAACAGCACGCACAAGGCAAGGAGCGGAACGTAATTGCGTTAAGCACCAGCGTGAGTAACGTGACGCGACTGGCGTTCTAACTATGAAGCGCAGTAAAGAAAATATGCGTGTCACCGGCATAAGACGAAAACTCACGTGGTGTAAAGCCTCCAATAGAGGCACACGGTGGACATGATACAAAACCGCAACACAAAAAAATGGGGACATCTAGCGTTTAAATAAGGAATGGCACCAAATAACCAATTGTGAGTCAGTTAGATGTAATAATGGTCACAAATGCATGTGAATATTAAATGCAAAGAACAATAAGAAAATTCATCTAAAAATTCATAGACACATAAAATATCAATCTATCGATGTATAAGAATAAAAGATGAGGTCATAATAAAATTAAAAGTAAGAAGTCTAGAAATGTAAAAAGAAACTTCTACATGATCATATATGACCACAGTACCATAATAAAAAACAGAGAATGGGGATAATCATGATTTGTTAATAAAAGAATTAATATCCCATTCAACATTCAATCCATATGGCATATTCGTTTGTAATTCGTATATCCAAAATGTTTCAAGCCTCGATACCCCTCTAGTCTTGGCTCCACCTCTCCAGGGGGCCACAAATTTGTCTATAATCAAAAATTGGGTACCAGCAGGATCTCGATTGTGTTCTTGTCTGAAATGGCGTGGTACCGTGTGTTTTGTATTGCCCCCTAAAATCTTAGCAACATGTTCACCTACGCGAACTGAGAATGCTCTAATAGTACGACCCACATATTGCTTGCCACACGGACAAGTAATCAAGTAGACAATATGTGTGGTGGCACAGGTGCAAAAAGATTTAATCGGGTAAATTTTGCCCGTAATACGTGACTGAAATTCAACAGATTTCGATCTCCCACAAGTGTTATACAAACAAACGTTGCATTTTTTGCACGGATAGTACCCTTTCATATCATGAAAGAACGTTGGTTGGGTGGGTGGGTCAACAACATTAGGAGCAATTTTGTTCCTCAAAGTGGGGGCTCCTCTAAAGATCACCTTCGCCCTATCTGGTAATAACGGACCCAAAGTTTTATCCTGTTTGAGCACATCCCAATGTCTATCAAAGATTTTTTTGATGTCATTATGTTGAGTTGAGTAGGACGTGAGCATCGAAAATCTGAATGATGTATCGGGCTCACGAGGGACTCTTTCATTCAACAAAGAGTTACGGTCAATAAGTGCAACACGATGCAATTCTGCCTCGACTGACATTGAGTCATAACCTTTATCTAAAAATCTTTCTTTAAGCATGGAAGCCTGAGCGAGATATGTTTCGCTGTCAGTACAATTCCTCCGTAATCGGAGGAACTGGCTCTTGGGTACCGATTTAAGCCACGATTTGTGGTGGCAGCTGTCCACCGGAATGAAACTGTTCCTGTCCGTAGGTTTGAAAAAAGTACGGAATTTAAACTGCCTAGACTCAATGGCTATCTCTAGATCTAAAAAGTTAACCTTAGTCAAACTGGAATCAAAAGTGAACTTGATGCCACAATTGTTTAAATTCAGAGAACTAAAAAATTCTCCCAGGGCTTCAGCAGTACCATCCCATAGGAGGAGGACGTCATCTATATATCTGGCCCATAACACCAAGGACGGGTGTCTGTCAGAATAGATGACGTCCTCCTCCCATTTGGCCATGAACAAATTCGCCAAACTGGGGGCAAACTTGGCCCCCATGGCAACACCACGTTTTTGAACAAAATACTTCTGATTGAACCAGAAATAATTTCTAGTTGTGGCAAACTCAAGAAGTTCCAAAATATAGGACTTCTGGTCACCGGTAATTGAAGGATCGAGGCCTAAAAAATAGGAAACAGCCTCCATTCCCAGTTGCTGGGGGATACAGGTATAAAGGGACTCCACATCTGCTGTGGCAAGCAGGTAATCACCCTTAAGTTCTATGTCACCAAGCATTTTAATGGTAGAGGTGGTGTCCTTCAGATAGGAGGGGGTACGCTTTACCAGGGGTTGCAAATAACAATCAATATAACGGCCAATTCTGGAAGTGATAGAATCAATCCCGCTAATTATTGGTCTTCCGGGAGGCTTATAGGGGTCCTTATGGATTTTAGGCAGGTAATATATTGTTGGGATTCTCGGGGCAACTGGTATCAAAAAAGATCTCTCTTTCTGGTTAAGAATGTGTGAATCAAAATCACTTCCAGAATTGGCCGTTATATTGATTGTTATTTGCAACCCCTGGTAAAGCGTACCCCCTCCTATCTGAAGGACACCACCTCTACCATTAAAATGCTTGGTGACATAGAACTTAAGGGTGATTACCTGCTTGCCACAGCAGATGTGGAGTCCCTTTATACCTGTATCCCCCAGCAACTGGGAATGGAGGCTGTTTCCTATTTTTTAGGCCTCGATCCTTCAATTACCGGTGACCAGAAGTCCTATATTTTGGAACTTCTTGAGTTTGCCACAACTAGAAATTATTTCTGGTTCAATCAGAAGTATTTTGTTCAAAAACGTGGTGTTGCCATGGGGGCCAAGTTTGCCCCCAGTTTGGCGAATTTGTTCATGGCCAAATGGGAGGAGGACGTCATCTATTCTGACAGACACCCGTCCTTGGTGTTATGGGCCAGATATATAGATGACGTCCTCCTCCTATGGGATGGTACTGCTGAAGCCCTGGGAGAATTTTTTAGTTCTCTGAATTTAAACAATCGTGGCATCAAGTTCACTTTTGATTCCAGTTTGACTAAGGTTAACTTTTTAGATCTAGAGATAGCCATTGAGTCTAGGCAGTTTAAATTCCGTACTTTTTTCAAACCTACGGACAGGAACAGTTTCATTCCGGTGGACAGCTGCCACCACAAATCGTGGCTTAAATCGGTACCCAAGAGCCAGTTCCTCCGATTACGGAGGAATTGTACTGACAGCGAAACATATCTCGCTCAGGCTTCCATGCTTAAAGAAAGATTTTTAGATAAAGGTTATGACTCAATGTCAGTCGAGGCAGAATTGCATCGTGTTGCACTTATTGACCGTAACTCTTTGTTGAATGAAAGAGTCCCTCGTGAGCCCGATACATCATTCAGATTTTCGATGCTCACGTCCTACTCAACTCAACATAATGACATCAAAAAAATCTTTGATAGACATTGGGATGTGCTCAAACAGGATAAAACTTTGGGTCCGTTATTACCAGATAGGGCGAAGGTGATCTTTAGAGGAGCCCCCACTTTGAGGAACAAAATTGCTCCTAATGTTGTTGACCCACCCACCCAACCAACGTTCTTTCATGATATGAAAGGGTACTATCCGTGCAAAAAATGCAACGTTTGTTTGTATAACACTTGTGGGAGATCGAAATCTGTTGAATTTCAGTCACGTATTACGGGCAAAATTTACCCGATTAAATCTTTTTGCACCTGTGCCACCACACATATTGTCTACTTGATTACTTGTCCGTGTGGCAAGCAATATGTGGGTCGTACTATTAGAGCATTCTCAGTTCGCGTAGGTGAACATGTTGCTAAGATTTTAGGGGGCAATACAAAACACACGGTACCACGCCATTTCAGACAAGAACACAATCGAGATCCTGCTGGTACCCAATTTTTGATTATAGACAAATTTGTGGCCCCCTGGAGAGGTGGAGCCAAGACTAGAGGGGTATCGAGGCTTGAAACATTTTGGATATACGAATTACAAACGTATATGCCATATGGATTGAATGTTGAATGGGATATTAATTCTTTTATTAACAAATCATGATTATCCCCATTCTCTGTTTTTTATTATGGTACTGTGGTCATATATGATCATGTAGAAGTTTCTTTTTACATTTCTAGACTTCTTACTTTTAATTTTATTATGACCTCATCTTTTATTCTTATACATTGATAGATTGATATTTTATGTGTCTATGAATTTTTAGATGAATTTTCTTATTGTTCTTTGCATTTAATATTCACATGCATTTGTGACCATTATTACATCTAACTGACTCACAATTGGTTATTTGGTGCCATTCCTTATTTAAACGCTAGATGTCCCCATTTTTTTGTGTTGCGGTTTTGTATCATGTCCACCGTGTGCCTCTATTGGAGGCTTTACACCACGTGAGTTTTCGTCTTATGCCGGTGACACGCATATTTTCTTTACTGCGCTTCATAGTTAGAACGCCAGTCGCGTCACGTTACTCACGCTGGTGCTTAACGCAATTACGTTCCGCTCCTTGCCTTGTGCGTGCTGTTCCGCATAGTGTGCGTCCCATTCTCCTTCAAGCCTCATTTTCAGATCGAGGCTTGAAGCGCACGCTAGCGACTCCATCTTGTTCCAACCCGGAAGTGGAGATCCATCTAGATGCGACGCGACCTGTCCCCATACGGATCACGGAATTAAGGTAGGGGACATCTACTGTTATATATTTGGCTCATATGGCAGAAGGTCAGTGCCCCAAGACGATGTTCTATTGAACGAAACGCGTCGGGAGAAGACACTGACCTTTTCTGCCTTTTATTATACAAGCGCTTTTATTACCTCCGGTCACACGTGAGTGTAAATTTTTTATTCCCTTAAAATAAATTTCAACCATATGCAGTATCACGCTATGTGTGTTTTAATTTCCTTTTGGTCAATCATCGATTCTCGTGTCTGAGACTTCTATATGGTTATCGGCTAATCAACAACACCCAGGAGGAAGGACTATTGGATCCTACATCCCTTTCCCCCAGCAGACGACATCAGGTTCTCAGTTACCTACAAGCCTGTATGACTTGATAGGTGTATACCTATTCAAGTCTCTATATCTGGTAAGCAGACATCTATATCCATCTTCATGGTTTAAGGAACTTATACTTTGTTGTCCCTCATCTGCTTCAGAGATCTGGTTCTACTGTGGACTTTGGCTTTTTTACTACTTGCAATTGTCCTATCATATGGACTTTGTTTTATATTTTCATCAGCGCCACACTTTTGTTTTTTAAATATGTAATTTAAACTTGCTTGTGGCTGTAATATATTGCCGGCTCCCGTATTGGCGTGGGTCCCCCCAAAATCCATACCAGACCCTTATTCAAACATGTAGTCTAAAGGTCAGGAAAAGAGGGTACGAGCGAGCCCCCCCCCCCCCCCGAACCATACCAGGCCACATGCCCTCAACATGGGGAGGGTGCTTTAGGGGCCCCCCAATGCACCTTGTCTCCATGTTGATGAGGATAAGGGCATCTTACCATCAGCGGTTGTCGGGGGCTGTGGATGGGGGCCTTATCGGAATCTGGAAGCCCCGTTTAACAAGGGGGCCCCCAGATCCCGCCCACCCATGTAAATAAGTATGGCCTACCCATATACCCAAAAATGTAGTGTAGTTTGACAAAAGACAATACCTAGTTTTGACATGTCCATTATTAAAAATGTATTTTCCTTCACCCTGCTTCTCCCTGTCTTCTCCTTCATCTGGTCTTCCTCCGGTTTCTCCTTCCCCAGGTTCATCCACTGGTCTTCTTCTTCCTCCGCCTCTCCCACCGTCGACCCACTGAAAATTAAAAAAGAACCTCCTCCGATGCTGCAATGGGGCATATGACATCATTTAGAGACCCCACCCCTTGTGACTTCACAGCCAGGGCAGGATGGGTCTGTGATGTAACAAGGAGGCGGGGTCTCCGGATGACACCATCCGATGGCCATGCCCCATAGTTATATATGAAATGTGCAAAATGGGAGCAGACAGAGAGGCA
The DNA here is from genome assembly GCF_905171775.1 of Rana temporaria. Lineage (NCBI taxonomy): Eukaryota > Metazoa > Chordata > Amphibia > Anura > Ranidae > Rana > Rana temporaria. Next base: position 230,667,491 of record NC_053493.1, read on the forward strand.
GGCCGCAGCGTCGGAGGAGGGTCTTTTTTGTATCTTCAGCGGGTCAGTGAAGGTAGCGGTGATGGAGAAACAAAAAGAAGACCGGAGGAAGAATCGGGGAAAGGAGAGAAGAATCTGGAGGAAGAAGGAGAAGACTGGAGGAAAAAGGGGGAAAGAAGAAGAAGACATTTTTAATAAAATACTTTTGTACACTACGTTTTTTGGTGAATGGGTAGAGGTACAGTGTACACGATACTCATTCACATGGGGGGTTGGATTTGGGGGCACCTTTGTTAAAGGAGACTTCCAGATTCCGATAAGCCCCCTAAATGCAGACCCCGATAACCACCTGCCAGGATTGTCGAAAAGAGACCCCTGTGCCCCCTTGGCCCAAAGCATGCCTTCCCCCATGTTGGGAGAATGCGGCATGGTATGGTTCGGGGGGGGGGACTCGCTCATCCCTTCCCTTTCCTGACATGCCAGGCTGCATGCTTGGATAAGGGTCTGGTCTGGATTTTAGGGGGGACTCCACGCCATTTTTTTTATAATTTGGGCATGGGGTTCCCCATAAAATCCAGACCAGACCCAAAGGGCATGGTATGGACTTTGTGCAAAAAAAAGGGGGGAAGATTGGGACTTTGAATGAGGTGCGTGCGATGGAGCCACGCAATTCTACTTACGTACAAGCATCTGTATATTTATAAGTAAACCAAATATAGCATAAATAGAACAATATAACATGCATAAAAGCATGTGAAGTATTAATATACATAGTATGAATTGTAACCAACATGGCATATAAACAATGAAAGTTGTACATCGTAATCCACCAGGGAAATGAACATTGTCTTTTGATCAGGTATAATAAAAATTAAAACCATCTAAAATAATTGCTATGAAGTAGATGCATGAAAAATAGACTTGAAACCGTGCATTACCACATGCCGGGGGTCAGCCAGAAAGATATATCTGGCACGGAGCTGAGGAAAGGGCCAAAACGAAAACCAGAAGCACAGATGCAGTCCTCCATTGGGATATATTGTGTGAAAACTCTTTGTGTGATTGTTGATGGGGTTTCTATGTTGTATAAAATAAAATAAAATAAATAGTATGTATTTCATATTTTTTGGGAATGCCCTCATATTGGCCCTTTTTGGACTAATTTTCAAGAGCTTCTACAAAAGTTATTACTCATTCCTATACCTTTGACACCTTTACATTTCCTTCTGGGCCTGCCCCTCACGGGATTGCCTAAAGCATCGCATAAACTTATGTCCTTTATTCTTTTGGCCACAAAGAGAGCCATCCCTAAGCATTGGCTTTCCATCTCCCCTCCCACATTCCATCATGTTCTTTCAATCATAGCTGACACGCGTAGAATGGAACATTTGACCGCTAAGATAGAAGACACATTACCTCTTTTTAATAAAATATGGAAAGTATGGGACGATTCAGAGCTTACACTTGACTCTGAAGCTGTTCATGATACTTGACTCATGGTTCCACCTTCTGATTGTATTATGTTCTCTTTTCCCTTTTCTCTTATTCTGAGCTAATAACTTTCTTTAAGATATGTTTACCTTAGGATACAGTATAAATATGCTTTGATGATCCCTTGTTAAACATTTTTTCGCCTGAATATACCTGTATCCATGATATGTTTTATGTGTGTATGTTCGCTCTGCTCTGTGCTTCCGAAAGTTGAAATGCCTTTTCTTTCGTATTACGTTGTTTGATGTTCACACATTTCTATAAATAAACAATTAAAAAAAAAATAGTATGTAACCATAAAAATGTAGATAGGTAAAACAAAAATATAGTAGAGTCCATGAACCACAGAATAGAGATGATGTGGAGAATATAACCAAAGTGAGAAAAAAGAAAAAGAGTGTCCATGAATATAGTATACTGAGGAATAAGAAATAGAAATTAATGGCAGAATTTCTGAAAGCAGGACTTAGGAATGAGGGCAGGGGTGATAAAGTTGTGCATATGCTTGCTCCAGAGAAATAAACTGAAGACAATGTGCACTAAGCGCTAACTGAGTGACTACCTTAATGGATCCTGGACAGGAACCAATCTGGAAATGCAAGAGATGTGCTGCCTTGAAGAATATTGCTAAATGGGCACTATGGGGGGGACCGCACACCGTTTTTGGTCTGGATTTTTTAATAGCTGGGTGTCGGCAATTGTAACCACTACACTTCACTTTACTATACTATACTATTATGCAGTGTTCTTGGCACAATGGCTTGGTGGTGTGCACTGATGTCCACACAGCACTCAGGTCATGAGTTCAAATCCCAGACAACTTATCACCCACTTGTTGCTGTTGCTGTGTTGCTTTTTCCAGTGCAAACCTAAAAAAAAATACAAAAGTAAACGAACATCCTGCATGTTATTTAGTGTGGGGCAGATCCACAAAGATTTGCCCCGGCGCAGCGTATCTGAGATACGCTACGCCGCCGTAACTTACTTTTGTTAGGTTTGAATCCTCAACGAATTTGCGCCATAAGTTACGGCGGCGTAGTCTATCTTTCGCGGCGTAACGGCGCGTAATTCAAATCGGCGAGTAGGGGGCATGTTTCATTTAAATGAAGCGCGTCCCCGCGCCGAACGAACTGCGCATGCGCCGTCCCTAAAACTTCCCGCCGTGCATTGCGCTAAATTACGTCGCAAGGACGTCATTGTTTTGACGTGGACATAAATTACGTCCAGCCCGATTCACAGATGACTGACGCAAACAAAATAAAATTAGTAAAATTATATGCGGGAACGACGGCCATACTGAACATTGCGAACGCCACCAAATAGCAGCTTTAACTATACGCTGAAAAAAGCCGACTAGAGACGACGTAAAAAATTGCGACGGCTGCTCGTACGTTCGTGGATCGTCGGAAATAGCTAATTTGCATACTCGACGCGGAAAACGACGTGAACGCCACCCAGCGGACGCCAAAGAATAGCATCTAAGATCCGAAGGCGTACGAAGACGCCTTCGTATCTTGTTTTGAGGATTCAAAACAAAGATACGACGCGGGAAATGTGAAAGTACGCCGGCGTATCAGTAGATACGCCGGTGTACTCTCTTTGTGGATCTGCCCCTGTGTGTTTTTTGGAATATGCTGCTAATTATAGTGCAAGTTTTCAATAGGTGGGATTCAAACTCATGAAGGTATCAGGGCACACCACTACGCTACTGAGCTGACCACAATCATACATAGGAAATACATGTACTAATGATTGATTATTTTAATGCTATACAATAATGTTTTGTATTTGAGGCATTAATATTATGGTAACAACCATGCCCATGTGGCATTGGCTATTAGGCTTTTGCCTATTGTCAAAATATGCTACTGATTAAGATGTAAACTTTGCGGTTTTTAATTTCACAGTATATAGCTGGTTACTAAGCAAGGGGCCGAAAAGCTGGCTGCCGCATCCTTAACAACCAACGAGTCATCAGCTGTCAGTGGGGTTCCCCACTCACAGTTGAATGTAAAAAAAGAAAAAATTGACAGAAAAATAAAAAAAATGGTGTGGGGTCCCCCCAAAATCCATACCAGACCCTTATCCGAGCATGCAGCCTGGAGGTCAAGAAAGGGCTCTGTGCCCCCACACCCCAAAATACCTTGTTCTCATGTTGATGGGGACACGGACCTCTTAGTTACTGTCAGGACATTTTGTAAATAAGTAATCTTTCTCCTTCACTGATGGGTGCTGATAGGCTTCACTGATGAGCACTGATGGGGTGGCACTTATGGACACTAATGATGCGGCACTTATGGGCACTGTTTAAGTGGCACTGATGAGGAGGCATGAATATGCAGCACTTATGGGTACTGATAGGTGGCACTGATATGTGGCACTCATGAGCACAGATAGGCAGCACTGGCGGGCACTGATGGGTGGAACTGGTGGGCACTGATAGATGGCACTGATTGGCACAGATAGGCGGTACTGGTGGGCACTGATAGCTGGCATGGATAGGTGTCACTGATGGGCACTGATGGGTGGCACTAATGGGCATTGTTGGGTGGATATTGATGGGCAGCAGTGATGGGCATTGATAGGTAGCAGTGATAGGCATTGATGGGCAGCACTGATAGCCAGCACTGACTGGCATCACTAATGGCACTGATTTCTGGCACTTGTGGGCATTGATTGCATGGTGGTGGGAGTGTCATGGTCTGGGGTTGCATGAGTGCTGCCGACACTGGGTGCTACAGTTCATTTAGGGAACCATGAATGTCAACATGTACTGTGACATACTGAAGCGGAGCATGATCCCCTCCCTTTGGAGACTGGGCCGCAGGGCAGTATTCCAACATGATAACAACCCCAAACACACGTCCAAGAGGACTACTGCCTTGCTAAAGAAGCCGAGGGGTAAAGGTTATGGACTCTCCAAACCTAAACCCTATTAAGCATCTGTGGGGCATCTTCAAAAGGAAGGTGGAGGAGTGCAAGGTCTCTAACATACACCAGCTTTGTGATGTCGTCATGGAGGAGTGGAAGAGGACTCCAGTGGCAACCTGTGAAGCTCTGTTGAACTCCATGCCCAAGATGGTTAAGGCAGTGCTGGAAAATAATGGTGGCCACACAAAATATTGACACTTTAGACCCAATTTGGATTACTCACTTTTGTTACCAGCAGTTTAGACATTAATGGCTGTGTGTTGAGTTATTTTGAGGGGACAGCAAAGTAACATACAAGCTGTACACTTACTTCTTTATATTGTAGCAAAGTGTAATTTCTTCAATGTTGTAACATGAAAATATATAATAAAATATTTACACAAATGTGAGGGGTGTACTCACTTTTGTGAGATACTGTATATATTTCTGCTGAACAGATATTATTCAATTGAATAGACATACCGTACATATAGGCTGATTGTACATTTGCTCATGAAAAGATCAGGTAGCCCTTAGGCTGCATTCACAGCTGAGCAGAGTGTATTGTTTTTTTCCTTCAGGTATTTTACATGCATTTTGCAAGCTTTGTGCAAATGTTATTGCATGTGTGTAAAGCTTCTGGCATTTGTTTCCTTGGCTGGGCAAGGGGAGGAGAGCAGCTCTAGAGGAGGAAAGGAGTTTTTAGGTAAAAGCATGTGCGCAAACAGGGGTGTTATGTGTTACACCAGTGGTATCAAACTCAATTTCATTGTGGGCCACATCAGCATTATGATTGCCCTCAAAAGGGCCGGTTGTATTTGTAAGATTAGATGTCCAGTGCATCCCCTCCCCTTACATTAGATGTCAAGAGCCACCCCACCATCAGAAGTTGAGTCCCCCACTCTCCCTTACATCACAGTGCACCCCCTTTCATTATGCTGCTGCTGGGAAGAAGCTGGATGCATTGCTTGAAAGCAGAAAGTAGGGGTCTGGAGTAAGACCAGAGGAGGGCTGAAGCTCTCCTGCAGCTGCTGGAGAGGTGCAAGGGTCACATGAAATGGCCTGGAGGTCTGGATTTGGCCCGCGGGCCTTGTGTTTGACACCTGTGGTTTACACATTCACCTATTAAAGTCTATGATGGCAAAAATGCCTGAATACACTAATGTAGTGCCTGGCTACTTTCATAGCCGGTGCTATGTTAAATTTAGGGGATAATTCAGAGAAATAGTTAGCTCTGAATTAGTTTGACTGTTTAAATGTAGGTTTCTGCTCTAGCTTGGCTGTGCTGTGGGCTAACCTTTCGTTTGGGGACTCCCGTCACCCCTGGACGTCAGGTGGCAGCAGTAAGGTCAAGTGAGTCTGAGTGCCACTCCTTAGCAGCCAGTCAAGGGTTGGCCGCCTCGCTGTGCATGCTGGTGAGGGGTATAAAGGGGGCGGACACCATTGCCTCGAGGTTCTTCCTCGTGTAGCGCCCACCATTGGGGTAGCCATTCCACGACACCCACGCATATGGCCCTCCTGGTCGGGTGTGCGTGGGTAGCAGTGTTCCTGGTTCCGGAACCACGTTGGCTAGGAGCAATTGATCTGTTGTGTGGGCCCAGTGATCGACTATGTCCCCAATTTGGAGGGGGTCCTGAGCTGTCCGTCCAATTGGAGGAATCGGACCGATGAGAAGTCTGTCCGAAGGATACCAAGCACGAGGCTGGTGTTCCAGGAGGGGCCTGTCCATTCATCGGGGGACTACCTGGAATCTGACAGGCTGGATGTTGGTCGCCTGTCAGTTGTTAATTTTGCAAAACTACCTGAAGGAGATCCGGGTGCTGAATCTACTAAGAGAGGATTCTGGACCATAATTGTCTCCATTCTTTTAGGAGGGTCTGTGGCAGAGACTTGATCCTAAGTTCGAGTGACACTCTGGCTGCCAGGCTGGTGAGAGAGGCCTGTCCAGGTGTGCTATACCTACTCCGGCTGGAGTGGCGAAGTAAAGTGTTGTTGGAAGCCGGACTGTTTCCCGTATGCAGTTACACCTGAATCTGCTGTCTCCTATTTGCTATCCCTTCACCTTTCTACTGTTAATCGTTTTTACCTGGCTGGGTAATAAAAGCACAGAAAAGACACCTGACGTGTGGACATTCCCTTTACTACAACTCTCATCAAGTACCCTAGACAGTGGAGATACAGAGGTAACATGCCACCCAAAACAAACCAGAAGCTCCTTCGGGGGTAGTGCTACACTAATAAAAAAGCATACGAAATAGAGCATAGGGTGGCTAAACCGAAGTGTGAACTGGGGCAATTAGAAATAATGGGATTCTTTATGTTCAGCATACTGTAGTCAGGCGTAGTCAGGTGTAAGGGAAGAAGCTGAAAGTGTGAATGTGGGCTAGCTGATAATTGCAGGAACAAAACTGGGTTCAGCAGGCTTGGAAAAAAAGATATATCCTGATTATTACACTAAGAAGACCAATTAATTTTGAATGGAAGTGAATATGGTAAATGTAGTAACACGTCTTAAAGCCAAAAACCATTGTACTTAGCAAACTGATTCTGTGGATGAAATAAAATCAGCAGCCCAGACATTGTTGTCAGTATACTTCCTGTAACATGATGTCAGCAGATTTAAGCCAGACAAGCTGACCTCATCTCCCCGAGCTTCTTGGACACCAATTCATAAAATGATACAGTGCATATCAAGATGTTATCAAGTGCAGCACAGTCTTGGAAGGCAAAGGTACACAGTGTTATCTCTTGACAATAAAGAAAGAAGAAGTAATTTTTATAAGGTACTTGACCTAACATAAATCACATAATATGTATAGCAGTAAAGTCAGATTTTACTTGTTTACACTTCAGTACAGGAGACAAACTTCTACCTTGTGTTTCTACAATCTTTTCGGACCTTGCTGTGCCTGTCTGTTTATCCATAGCACACAGCTAGGTAAAATGCAGAAAACCGTATGGAAATAAGCAGCAGTATATAATATTGACATTCTAAGTGTTTGGCATTAGCATCATGTCTTTTCTGAAAGGTCACACTTGAACATTAAACCGTGTTATGTTGTACAATAAAAGCAAATGCATATGAATATTATGCAGAGAAGGCATGTATGACACAAAGAGATCTAGGATGAATGCTGTGGGTACTACATATAAACATGGTTACAATATATCTCTGCTAATAGTTAAAACTAACCTGATGTCATTCCCTGTGACTTCACTGGAGGGAGAGGAAATCATTACAGCCATCAAAGTGGCACAGTGCAACCAATACCCAACATACCAGACACAGCATGCCTGGTACAGTGGGTATAGCATGCTCAGCACAGTGGATACAGCATACCCAGCACAGTGAGCACAACACACCCATCACAGTGGATACAGCATACCTGGTACAATGGGCACAGCACACTCAGCACAGTAGACACAGCAAACCTGGTACAATGGACACAGTACACTAAGCACAGTGGATACAGCATTGCTTGTACCGTGGGCACAGCACACCCACCACAATGAACACAACTTGAATAATAAACAGTACAGCGCTCAAATAAGTGAGAAAAAAAAAGATCTAAATAAATTGATCTTAAATTGTAACTGTGATATCAAATAAATGCTGATAGTTCTCCCAGTTACAAAAATGCCTTGTGAAAAACCATGTGTATTGTGTCACCGGCGCTCATCAATATTGTGAATGTGTCTGCTGCAGTATAATCAATACCTCAAAGGTGTATAAAATTTGTGAAAAAAGAAAATATATATGTGTATATAAATACGTACATGTATATATTACTGCGCTGATCCTGTATATTTGTGTTAAAAATAAATACAGCAACAGCTAAAAAGAATAAATATTCTCCAAAAATAACTCTTAAATGTATAAGAAAATCATACAAATCAAATCAATACGCCAAAAAAGTAACAAATAACAAAAAATAGGTGTACACCAAGTGCCCAGATAAATTCAATTAAATAAAAAAGTCGAAAAGTTCAATGCTCCTCAGAAAAGAAAACTTGTGTGGGTTCCATGTGTTGAATGAACCAAAAAATATATACATATATATATATATATATATATATATATATATATATATATATATATATATATATATATATATATATATATATATATATATAGTGAATCTTCCACCCGTTGTGCCACTGCCACCTATTTCCAAAATGCACACTCACCAGATCAAACTATAGTAATCGCCTATAAGGACAACCAGCACACTGTTTCCCAGGTTATAATGGACTTTTCCTCTCTTTGCAGCTCTCTAACTGCACTCCTTTTCCCATGGGGTGAAATATTTCTCTTAAAGCAAAAGGACTTGATATAGTGTAGTATACTCAAATAATATTGTTTTTTTTAAAAGAACGTTAAGATGCACTCACATGATATTGTGCCTGTCCGACCGGCACCAGTCAGCTGGATATCCTATATGAAAAAGAATCGTGCAGCTCTACTTTCCAGTAACACCTAGGGGTCTATTTATGAAAAAATAAATCACTGATCGCAGTATTACCATGAAAAGTGTTCAGAACAATCCCCCATGGTGGTAAAATAAGCAGAGAATTCTGCAAATATAATTTATTAATAAATTCCCCGGTGACACCCAGCTCTCTGAAATAAAGGACGCTGTACATTATATAAGGAGATCGCCCGGTGTGTCTGGTACATCTCTGTCTTTTTTCAGGGAATGAACCATCCACCTTGAGATCCTTACTGCTAGGACCTGGGAAACATATACCTGGGGGATTGAAGTGACGTGGAGTAATAGGCTGGTCTGGAGACATCTATCAGCGGAATCTGCAGTGCTAGCAAGCCAGCAGGAGAGGAGATCTCTATAGGCTTATTATAACCTCTTTTGAGGTGAGAGGCTTGGGGAAACTGAGCTTTTTTTCTGCACGTCTGCACCGTGGGATCCTGTGTGGATTTAAGCATCCTTTTTGTACTGGAGCACATATGCACTTTATGCACCTTGGAATTCAGTGTTGTTTGAAACACTTTAATGTGAATTTATTTTGAACACTTAATCTACAATTTTTTTGCACATAGCTTTGGAGTGATAAGTGTGCACTGAGACTCACATTGTATTATCCTGCATTTAATTATTATGCATGTTTTGTCACATATATACATTTTTTCACTTCTATATCTACTTTGGTAGTGGATCATGGTTGATATTTGTGGTTCCACACGATAGCTTTATTAATTTTAGTATTTTCATTATTTATCATTACATTTATTATTCCTTGCGGTATTACTTTATTCATTATTATTTTGTAACATTGGTTTGGTGGTAAAGCAATTATTACTTTCTTATCCACGTATTCATTAAAAATCACTCAGCTCACCCCCCACCCCCCTCATCCTTCCGTTCATGGTTGGTGGGCATTTATGGATTAGAAGTGATACATCTTTTTCTGGCTCATAGGGATTGTCAGATATATGTTTTGGATTTTAATCTGAACATGCGTTTATATATTTTTAATAGTGTTATCTTTTATATAAGCAAGCGCCATTACCCTCACCTTATATTCATATCTTACCAGTGTGTGAGCACTATTTAGTTGTGGCTGCTGCTTAGTTTTTAGTATTTCAATTAATTTAATTTTAGCTTTATTGTTTTAGTTAGTGTGGTTTTGCACATTAGTTCCCCCCATTATTCATCCTTATTGTAATATCTTCCAGAAAATCACTCCACAATATAATCAAAGAGGGGAAACTGCACACCAGCTGAAAAGTAAATAAACAAAAAAAAGAGAAATGCGTATGAACAGTAGGTCTAGTGGTAGTAATAAAAAAAACTATGTTTAATGTTGAAAATTGATAAAATAAATTGAAATTTGCAGGGATATTTTTGCTACAGTGATTGGGCCATTGAATGTTAGATTTTTGTATACATTTTAATTTCTTTTTTTTATCCATGAATGGCCCGTTTTAGTGTGACATAGCTCTCTTCTCTTTTTGCTGGCCTAGGTCTTCCGCCCTTCTTCTTTTTCTTCTAGTCTTCCTATATGAATGCTCCTTGTCAGCAAATTAACTCATTGGTTCCTTGTGTTGCTTTGTTTTCTTCCACTCTGGGCTCTGCTATACAGGAACAGCACAAAGCTAATTAAAAATTAAATTCAATAACTTACATTGCTTACATTTTGAAAAGAAAGGTATTAATGAATACAGAACTACATTCATGTATGTCTTTTATGTCTGCCTGGAGTTTAAATTTAAGTTCCAATAAGGCATTATATTTGTAAATGTTTAACTGATACAGTAGTAGGTCAATTTTTCATAAGCTAACTTTAATTTTTGTTTAGTTTTGCTTATCTCGTATACCAACACCCTGAAACTAAAGAAATGTACACTTCTAAGAACTTGTTTTGGTTTTTATGATATAGAAAATATTGTTTCTTATTTTGAATGGCAAACACATATATCATAGGGATAAACTCATACCAAGCACATAGACATATACAGCTTTGAGAAAGCAAAATATATTTGGAAGAGCTTCTGTATTTGTTCTGATGTATTGCCATCCTGTCATTTGTTTCATACATTATATATATGCTAAGTTATTTTCCATGGCATTGCATTGTTTGTGTGCAAGTGTGTGCCGAGGGTTAGGATTTGATTTATGTTATTTGTGCCTTTTCTTGGCTGCAAGGATGTAAACTATGCTTAACACATTACATAGAAAGTTTAAGACATGCATGCATAAGTACAGTATCATTTGTATTTATTTATTTTGTTTTGTTTTTTTTCAAATTCACTTTCTATTCATCGTTATTCTACCAGATATATATGATTTGCATATCTGGGTATTGGCTTAATGCTGTCTTGTGTGTTAATGTCATCTCATGGAATTCAAGCTTATGGAAAGGTCAGTGAGGGTTTACCAACCACATTTGTCTTTTACAGTCCTATAACTTGTTTCCTTGCTGATATAGGGTAAACAAGGTGCCAGCAATGGAAGCCACTCCCCACTCCAGTGTATCTCTTTGACCATACCCCTCTGACATGTTTGTCCTGATTGGACTATGTCTAAAACAAACAGTCAAATCCTGAATACATTTATCTCAAAGGATTGACATCACCAGTATGTAACCTTTTTTGTAATGATATTGTGAATCATATTGCTATGCAATGTTTGTTTTTATTTGTACTTTTTTATTAAAAATGGAATTTAAAGTCGAAACCTTTATGTACATTTGAATACAGTGATAAAAGGTTAGGATTTCCACTCAGATTTTTATTGCCATCTTTGTTCTAATTGGGTAGATCCATACTCACTGATGGAAAATAAATTTACTATTGTCACTGGATCTAGACTAGAGTAAAGGGAAAACAACTGAGCTGATCACCATTGTTAAAGAATGGAGAAGTCCTTTATTCAACACCAGTGATCAAAACAGTTATTTTTTTCTTGCTCTCTGCAAGAAAGTCCAGAGAATCCAAAAAGGCCATAACATAATTTTTGTCGGCTGTAGTTTTCTTTTTTTTTTTCAATAGTTTTTTATTGAATTTTAAAAAAGAAATAAGAAACATTGGTACGTTCTGTTGTACATTGAAACATATGAGTTCAGTGGTAAAGCATGAGTCACAAAAGCCTTTAAGCAGTGGATACCTGATCAATTCTGGTGATGTGGCAGGGGTATAGTCCTCCACTTCCAGACACCCCAAATGGGATCAAACTGTGTCATGGGGTTGTAGACAGTAAGGCCAACTGTCAATATACTCTCTATGCAATAATAATTTATTGATAGCATTGTAACAGGAAAAAATGAATAAAGACCATATGACAGGATAGAAACATGTCAATAGCCAGTACAAACATATACTGGTCCAAAATATCAATGTACCTATTAACAGGGAATGCATGTTAAGTTAACTTCTATAATAACAGCATATGTGAACAAAGATGTGTGGTACCTTATAGCGCTTCCATCCAAAGGGAAACGGGTAAGAGGTCTGAGAGTAGAGCACTTGTGTTTGGGAGTATTAATTATTGAAAGATTTAGGGACAGATTCTGGTAGGAGTGCGTATGTTTGCGGCGGCGTAACGTATCCGATTTACTTTACGCCGCCGCAACTTAGACGGGCAAGTGCTGTATTCTTAAAGCACTTGCTCCGTAAGTTGCGGTGGCGTAGCGTAAATCGGCCGGCGTAAACCCGCCTAATTCAAATGTGGGACAGGGGGGCGTGTTTTATGTTAATCTTCTGTGACCTGATGTGATTGATGTTTTTCGCATGCGCCGTCCGTGGAAATCTCCCAGTGTGCATTGCTCCTACTACGCCGCAAGGACGTATTGGTTTTGACGTGGACATAAATTACGTCCAGCCCCACGGACGAGTTACGCAAACGACGCAAAATTTTTAAATTTCGTCGCGGGAGCGACGGCCATACTTAACATTGGTACGCCGCACTTACGCCACCATATAGCAGGGGCAACTATAGGCCGGGAAAAGCCTAACATAAACGGCGTAAATTTACTGCGTTGGCCGCGCGAACATTCGGTAATTCGAGTATCTTGCTGATTTACATATTTTGCCACGTAAATCAGCATACACACCCCTAGCGGTCAGCTTAAAAATGCAGTTACGATCCGACGGCGTAAGAGACTCTTACGCCTGTCGGATCTAACAGATATCTATGCGTAACTGATTCTAAGAATCAGGCGCATAGATACGACCGGCCGGACGCAGAGATACAACGGCGTATCTGGAGATATGCCGTTGTATCTGGAGATATGCCGTCGTATCTCCTCTAAGAATCTGGGCCTTAAAGTGTACACCTAAAGAGTGCCTCAATATTTTTGACTATCTTATCTCCCTGGATGAAACCGTAGACAAGAAGAGAAAAATCAGGGTAATACAGTCTCAATAAACCTAAACCGTTTCCAATAATTGTGTAATATGTAAAACAAAATAAGATAGAATTATGCAAATAAATATATAAATTCTCTGGAGGTTGAATTCAATAACCAAAGTTTTTAGGGGTGGGCATCTCATAGACCCAGCTTCCAGGGGATCCGGACCGACTAGTACATATAGGTACCACTTACACTGCAGTCGTCCAATAAAAAACATTTGTGTTCCCATTAGAGAACCCCTAAATCAGGAAAAGAGAAATACAAATTCAGGAGAAATGTAGAAGAGCTGGTAGAAGAAAGAAAGTGGGAAAAAGAAAACCGGTAAGGAAAAGTGGTGACCGAATGAGTCTCACCTCATCTCGAGGCGCATGGACGTTATCAAGAGGTGAGCTTTATCTGCATATATTGGGCTCAGGGTTCCCAGATAGCCTCAAATTTGTTAGTAGTATCCAACAAAGTGCTTACTGTTTTCCCCTGGGCCATAATCCAGGAGATTTTCCATCTTACTAAGATGAAGGAACCGTAAGGTTGTTTCCAAGCTCGAGCAATGGTTAATTTAGTCCCTATGAGAATAAACATAATAAGGCGTCGTACCAGTTTGGGGGCCTCGGGGACGAGGAAATTGAGCAGCGCTAGGTGGGATGATTTCTGTATGGGTAGACCCGTAACTTTTCGAAGCAAATTACATTTTTTATTCCTAAATCCTCTGATTTTGGGGCAGTCCCTCCATACATGCATCATTGATCCCACTTGAGTGCAATTCAGGAAACAAAGGGGGGAGGATGCAGAATAGATTTTGACCAGTTTTAATGGGATGAGATACCATCTCATTAGAACTCTCAGGGTTGCCTCCACTAGCGCTGTATTCAAAATCCCCTGAATGGTGGAAGCTGAAACCCTATGGCATTCTGCTAAACTCCAGTTTTGTCCTAGGTTCCTCTCGCATTTTGTTTTTCAAATCCATATTTATAACAAGAAGATGTATATGTTTTTTTTCCCCCAAGACTTTATTATTAATGTGACTTAAATGTATCTTTCAATGAATCTATAGTGTCAGAACATGTTTAGAATTAACAGCTTACCCAGCTGTGGAATTTCATCTGACAAAAGGTTCTTATTTGACCATTTGTTGGTATATTGATGTTATCTCAAGGAGGAGGGAGGTGACAAAGGGACAGGAAGAACTTGATGCTAAAATGGTAGCTGTGTCCTGGCCCCTCACCCCATCTAGCTTATGGGCAAGCCCTATGCTTTGAAGTCTGACCATATTGAAGGGGGGTTGAGGAGAGGTGGGGTTTTACGAAGGTGTGTATATATATCAGAATGCAGCCCATTGCTTTCTCTTCCCTGGAGATGATGACCTGAATGAGACATGGTGATGTAATCTCTCCCCCTCTCTCTCTCTCCCCCTAACTTAAGATTTGGCATAAAATTAATCTCACTTCTCTTTTGCTTTCCTCATAGATTCATTTAACTACAACTTGCCATTATTTACTGCTGTGTCCATTATAGCCATATTCCTAGTTGTATTATTGTGTATTATTCGATATCATCTTTGTTTTAAAGATGATATCATTTATGTTATGATTACGGATATCAGATTAATACAAGTTTCTTTTCTGTATCAATAAATGTAATAATTTTCTCTTTTTTTGCACCGCTATTCTTTGTTTTAATTTTTATATAGACAAAAAGGTTTTAATCACTTATTTTAATTATTTAAGTGCAGTATAAATATTTCCGTGACAATTCCAGCATGAAGCTCTTTACATTTTAAATAACAGCAAGATTTCCTCCACTGATATCGGTGCTTCTACTCTATCTATATGGTGGTCTTAATCTTAGAGATCTTAATTGAGCTAAGAAATGATTCCAGGGAATTGTCTGGGATTGCATTCTCTGCACTATACAGCTTCCTGTAAAAACCATGGAAACCTTCCATGTTCTTTTGGGGATTTTGTGAAAGAGTACAACATCTGAGTTTGATGTTTGGTAAGGTGTGTGTCTTCAGTTTAGGGGTCAATATTGCTGCCAGTAGAGAACCCATCTTATCCCTCTGATGATAAAAGTAGGCACCACTCCAATGCAAGCTTTTTTCCGCAATAGCAGTCAGAGGTAGGTTTAATGCTGTACGAGCAGAATCCAATTCTTCCACTAATACCGATGTAGGACTACGCTTGTGCTGTTTATTAAGAAACAACAAGTCTTGTTATAACCTCTTGATATCTGCCCTATGTGCTTTTCGCAGCCTCAAGACCACTTGAATGAGCTTCCCTCTGATGGTGGCCTTATGGAAGTAGTTGGGGAAGCATTTGCTACACCATTCAGTAGGAAGTATTCCTGAATATTCTTTTCAATTTCCAATGCATGAGTCAGACTACTAAGGACAGAAGCATTCAATTTCCAACTGCCTCCACCTTTCTGCTCTGTTGGCCATCCAATTATCAGGAAAAGCAGTGAGTGGTATGACCGGAGTCCTTTATGTAAGACTCTGTTACCAACGGTATATTGGTTACCAACATAAAGAAGTAGTTAATTCTAGCAAATGAATTGTGAGGATTACAGAAGTCAGTGTAGTCCAACAAAGTCGGGTTCACCTGTCTCCAAATGTCTACTAAACCCTGTTGGTAGATCTGTCTGGCCACATTAGGACTCTGTTTGGTAGGACGGATAAGTCCCTTTCCCAAAGGGCGAGTTTTATCTAGCCCCGTATCAAAAGTTATATTGGAACCCCCTCCATAAATGACATTGCCTTCAGTTAGTGGCTGTAGAGATCTAAACATGGACATTGAAGAATTGGGCTTGACTCCTGTTCGGTTCATGGTATAATACCAAGGAGTAGAGTTGGTTGTCAATGAGACCCTTAACGTATACAAATCTACCCCCTGGAACCTTAAATTCTGAAATAAGTGAGAATTTGCAGTTTCTGCATTAGCAAGATGGAATTTGGGAAATTTGTGGTGGATGAAAGAGGGGGTGTAGATACTAGGAAAGTGTTTTTCCTGGAGAAATAATATATATATATATATATATATATATATATATATATATATATATATATATATATATATATATATATATATATATATTGGCTGTGGTAATATTGGAAAATGTTACAGCGTTTAACTGGTGAATTTATTCCTTGAACATTGTGCGATGCAATGAGTAAGAAAGGGTTTGGTGCCATAGTATTAGCCATGGAGAAACCTGTGAAAAAATGCCAATGAGTCGTTGTCACTTACCCAAAACCAGATGCTAGTCCCGGGGGTCAGTAGAATGAACCAATTCATGCTGTTTTGAGCAGGGAATCATGAATGGTGTGAGATCAAACAGGTAAATAAGAGATAAGTTAGTATAAATGAAAAGATGCAGATGAAACAGAGAGAGAGGAAGTAAAGCATGTCAGTACCCAAGGGGGAGAAGTGGGATGTACCGACTATACCCTTAGTTACCAAAACATCTCCCCTCTAGGAAAGTGGTGAAATCCTGACCAGGAGAGAGGAAAAGATCTGAGTCTCCGGGGTCAGGAGAAGGTGTATGAGTACTGCTCCTGTTGCAGCACTCCCTTGTGGCAGAGGCATCATAGCCAACACCAGCATATTAAGAACATCACAGACCAGCCTAGGCAAAGCAAGCGTATTGTATGAGAGAGGATGAAAATCATTGAGAAAAACAGCATGGGTACTTGTGGTATTATTAGGAAGAGAACACCAGCAATTGTCTGCAGTTAGATTTAGTTGCACACTGTGCACAGGATACAGTCCACTGCCTGAAAATACTGCAGCTACCACAATCAACTGCCTGCCTGTCCGTATATTAGGAAGAGAATAACAGGAACGGAGCTAGCTAAACCGAATACAGTGAATATATATATATATATATATATATATATATATATATATATATACATAACACCTGGGATGCATATATATACTGCATACACTGTAACTGCAGCTAACTGACTATCCTGCCTGCTCTATCTAACTCAAATGAAATGACACTGTCTGTCTCTCTCTCTCTCTCTCTATCTCTCTCAGCACCCGGAGCACACTACACAAGGCCGCCACGCAGGCGGTCTTATATAGTGTGGGGCATGTACTAAACCCCCTGAGCCATAATTGGCCAAATCCACCCTGCCTTTGGCCAATTATGGCTCTCCATTCTTACCGCGCTGTAATTGGCCAAAGCATGCGGGTCATAGTGCATGCTTGGCCAATCATCAGCCAGCAATGCACTGCGATGCCACAGTAAATTATTGGCCGTGACGCACTACTTGAATTTGGTGCGAACGGCCCATAATGTTTGCAATTCGGCAAACAACCGAACAGACGATGTTCGAGTTGAACTCGAAGCTCATCCCTAGTGATGACAATGGAAAGTGTAGAAAAATTCAAAAAACATTCAGATATGTTCCTTAGTGAACACAAAGTACAGGAATAGGGAAATGGTAGTGCCATAAACATACACAGACATACACGCTCAGGTTGAACTGGAGGAATCAGTGTCTTTATTCAATCTTACTAACCATGTAACTATGTAACTCCTAGCAGTGTATACCTTTCCTACTGTTTTTACATTAATTATAAAAGGGTCAGCAATTAATAAAAAAATCATTCAGTTTAGAAAACATTTCTAATAGGACTTGTAATGAATATTTCCTAGTCAACAATCTATTATAACCGGACCAGTAGTCAATTAAATAGGAACCAGCAATATAATGTATCACAAAAGTACAAGAATGAATTATAATACCATCATATACCGTTACTATAGTTCCAAGCCAAAATGGATTATAATAGGACCAGCAGTGAAATAAAAGTAGATCGGTTGTTGTGGCAACCACTTCTCCCTGAATAATTGGTGGTATCCTCTGGTTATAGCTCCTTTCTAAGCTTATTCTCCATCCTCTGCATATACTTATCTGTCTATTTGGGTTAAAACTCTCTATTGCTGGCTTTAGGCTCTTTGTAAGCTTTGCTTATGTATATAATTTACTAAATGAGTTGAGAATGATCAGTCAAAAAATCCTTTCAATTATATATTTAAATTAATTCCTGTTTATATACAGTATTTAATCTAATTATGATTGGATAATTGAAGTAAAACTATTTTTATTTTTTATTTTTTTTGAGTGAATATTATAAACTCTAGTAAATCAGCCTAATAATATCTCTTAATTTAGCATATTTTATCTGAGTGGGTACATGTAATGTGTTCTATTTTTCTGTCTGTTGATACTACTTTTATATTTTACATTTGCAGATTTGTATATGAGCCACCAGAGGGAGTCCTCAGTGGCCACAGTGTAATGAAGTTGTCTCTCTTGCATCAGCTGTTAAGAAAGATCACCCACAGAAGAAAAGCCTGTTATTTTACAGAGTTGCTAATCTATAGAGTTGCACAGTGAGATGGAATAATAAAGCATTACCGTTATGTTACAATGCAAAGCAGAATCAGTCTGTTTAAATAATGAGCAAAAATGTCTTTCTGCAGGTACATATAACATTTGAAATAACATACAAAAAAACTTTATTTAACATTACCATACAATAATAAGGTCATCTATCATATCTTTCTCTAAAAATTAAAACTATGCTATAGACTATACTATGCATCTACAAGGCTGATTTGGCAAATAAATTCACAACAATGGCCTTGACGCATCGACCCCTAGGAAGACTGCTTCCGATAATTGAGACAGTGAAAGGGATAATGCAGTATAATAGACTATTCATATGGCAGACAATTTTTATGTAGTACATCACATTTTTAATGAAAGCTTATCTGAGTCACTGATTCAACAGCTTGTTTAGCAACCAAACGAGTCAAAGGGATCCATTGCTTCAGGTACTAATGAACTGCTAAAAGAGCCATTTATTTATAGCAACCATTTATAGAAACTTGTGAACATGAATATATATCAGGCAAAACTAAAATACATGTTTTAAAAATTAATAGATTTCATGAAAAACATGCAAAAAAATTAAAAATAAAAACATTTGTAAATTAACAACATAAAATTATTTCTCTCCATATATAAAAAGGGAAGTAGTGGTGTCTATGAATGTTTTCTCCAAGATTTACACAATTTTCACTCAACCCTGCAGCTCAAGTTTTGTCTGCAGATACACTCTGCTTTTTTTTTTTGTTCCTTCCACCTCAGAGAACTCTGTCAGGAGACGTAATCAGTTTTGCGTTCATGCGCTGTCTCAATCACAGTTCACATCATCGTGGAATTTCTTCAAAACTTTATTATTTCATAATATATAAAGAGCCTGTTACGGCCCCAAAAAAGTATACAAAAATACTTTATTTTCCAGTTTTAATTACCCCCCCGCCCTCTCTCCGACCTACTATCTCAAGTCATGTCTCCCATTGTCTATTTGCCCTTCCTGCTCTATACCATCCGGTCTACAAATCTCTGTGACAGCTTGTATTTTACCCAATCTTGCCATTTCAGTTTAAATCCCCTTCTCCTTCCTCCCCCATAAACCTAAGCTGTTCTATGTAATAAATATTGTTTATTTTACATAGCCAGTTCCTCACTGTAGGGCTCTTAGGATCCTTCCACTGTCTGGGAATCAAACTTTTCGCTGCATTTAGGAAATGGGGGAGCAAGGTTCTCATATACTGTTTGATAGATAATGTTGTCCCATGAAACAAACAAACACACGGCTCAGCTGGTATTTTAGTTTCTGTAATTTCCTCTATTATTGATATAACTTTGTTCCAATATGTTTTAATTTTTGGACAAGTCCACCATATTTGTGACATAGTTCCCAGTTCAACACAGCCCCTCCAACAAAATTTGGAGGTTTCCCTTTGATAGTGGTGTGCTATGTCCGGGGTTATATACCAGCGTGCTAGGCATTTGAAATTAATTTCTATCAGCCCACAATTGGTTGCTGTAATATGCGTCATCTGTAATATTTTCCCAACATCTATCTCAGTTTCACCTATTTCCAACTCCTCTTCCCATTTTTTAATATACGGAGGTGGCCCTGGATTTTTTAACCCTGTCAATATTTTAAAGATTGGGGAAATCCCACTCCTTCCGCTCGGCGCTGAGCACAAACGCTCTAATGGGAGCAGATTGCCCTCTGGCCTAATCGGATAAGGGAGGGATTCGACGAAATGTTTCAGCTGTGCATATCGCCTCCTGTTTAGCTCAAATATTTCTTTTTTTTATACTTAGTTCATGATAAGTGCAGATATTACCGTATTTTAATATGTCCTTTAATTGTGCGTCTGTTTTTTGTATTCAATTACCAAACAAACTCGCCTTCCCTGGTGCAAAATAATTTGTGTCTTTTAGTGGGATTAATGGGGAATTATATCTCCATTTTTCTTTTTTGTGTACCCTATCCCAAATTGACATTGATGTCAGTGTAATCGTGTGCATGTGCTCTTTTTGCTGTCTAAATATTGACTTATTTATACTACTTTCCAATTTAACCCACCTTTTCTCTTTATTATTTTTCACCCAATCAACCACCCATGCCAAAAGAATAGCCATATAATATGTGTTAATGTCCGGTACCCCCAGACCTCCGTGTGCCTTATCTCTTATTAGTGTTGCCATACTTATGAGCGTTTTTTTATTCTGCCATATAAACCTGTCTAATAACTTTTTTAATGTTTTGAAGTATGCTTCCGGAAGTGAAATCGGTAACATTTGTATTTTGTATAAAATCTTGGGGAGGGTTAGCATTTTGAAACTGTTTATTCTCCCTAGCATAGATCTCTGTCTGGATGCGATTTTATTTAAATCCGTTTTAATGTCATTCAGTAGTGGAATAAAATTATGTAAGTAAATTAACTCCGGTGATGATGTTATATTAACTCCTAGATATTTTAACTCGGTATCTCTCCAGATAAATAGTCTTGTTTGTATCTGCATTCATCCTGTGTTTTGACGCTTATATTAAGTATTTCTGATTTTAATGGGTTAATTTTGAAGTTTGATACCTCCCCATATGTTTTAAGAGTTTTTAATAAGTTAGGGAGAGTTCATTATGTAAAGTAGAATGTCATTGGCGTATGCCGCAAGTTTGTGTTCCTCTTCCTCTATCTGTATCCCCCTGATGTCAGGGTTATTTCTAATCCCTGCCAGCAATGGTTCTAAAGATAGGATAAACAGTAAGGGGGACAGGGGACACCCCTGTCGGGTCCCGTTGAACATCTCAAATGGCCCAGATACCGTCCTGTTTACTTTGACTCTAGTGGTTGGGTGATTGTACAGAGCCTTTATCCCAGCATCTTAGGTCCCACCCCATAAACCTCTAATGTGTTCTGAAGAAATCCCCAATCTACTCTGTCAAATGCTTTTTCAGCATCTATTGACAGAAGTAGACCTGGGGAATTACTTTCTCTTATTTTCTGTATCAGTAGGAGTGTTCTAATGCTGTTATCCCTACCTGGTATAAAACCCACTTGATCGGTATGTACCAGATCCTTCATGATTGTCTTCATTCTGCCAGCTAATATTTTAGCAAACAGCTTCACGTCAGCATTCAGTAGGAAGATGGGTCTGTAACTAGAACACAAAGAGGGGTCCTTGCCTTCCTTGGGGATTATCATTATCACGGCCTCCAATGCCTCGCGGCGGATCTCCCAATTAGTGCCGATACCATTCATATAAGAACACATTTTGGGGACCAGAATATCGCTAAACTTCTTATAGTATGCAGTCGTCAGCCCATCCGGGCCTGGGCTTTTCCCTGTGGGGGACTCCTTTAAATTTTTCCGTATTTCCGCTTCCGTTATGGGGTCTTCTAGAGAACTAATTATATCCGCAGGTATTTTTTTTAGACCTATTTCAGTTAATAGTTTTTTTTGTGTTGTCTGATCTTCTATTTACTCTTACTCTTTAATCTGGAGGGTCACTTTGGGTTATCGAGTACAGCTTCCCATAATAATCTTGGAATGCTCTCGCAATTTCGGGGGTTGTGTGTACCTTACCACCTTTACCCGTTTGTATACTTTCGATAAAGTTGCCCCTTGATTTAATTTTTAACATGTTGGCTAGATATTTTCCCGACAGATCACCCCATCGGTACCTCTCTTTCTTAAGTCTGTGGAAAGCCGCTCTGTTTTCTTGTTCAATGAGATCTCTTAATTCCTCTCTTTTTAGTATAACAGTACGTTCAGCTTCTTAATTGCCTGTTTGTTTGTGACTCTGTTCGAGGTCAAAGATTGTTTTATGTAACTTATCACATTTCCTCCTACTTTCTTTTTTTTCCGCTGTTCCTATTGCAATCAGTATGCCCCTAATGTAGGCCTTGTGCGCCTCCCATACTAATGATTCAGACATATGTTCTGAGCTGATTGTTTTAAAATACAGCTCTAATTCCTTTTTAATCCTATTAGCGACCTCTTCATCTTGTATTAAGTCTTCATTAAATCTCCAGATAATATTTCTCTCTTGTGCTCCCTCTATTTTTAAATTAATTGATACAGGAGCATGATCCGACAAGGTAACTATTCCTATATCAGAACTTGTCACTACATCCAGAGATCTATGGTCCACCACAAATAAATTGATTCTTAAGTACGTCCCATGTACAGCAGAGTGGAATGTATAGTCACAAATTCCTGGATGTTGAATTCTCCAAACATCCATCAATTGGTGTTGATGTCATTTCTTTTTAAGTAATTTCCATTGTGCATTCCCAGCCCGCTGCACACGTGACGTACAATCGACATCTGGGTTCAAGCAGAGATTCATGTCCCCGGCCATAATTACCCCACCTTTCTTAAAGCCCATAAACATCTTAATAACCCTCTTAAGGAATTTAATGGAGTTTTTGTTTGGACCATAGATATTCGCTATTGAATAGTCAACTTCCTTTATTTTGCCCCTAAGCAAAAGATAGCGCCCTTCTGGGTCTACTATTCTTTCCCCCGGGACGAATCTGACTTCCTTGGCGAAGCCTATGGCGACTCC
Source organism: Rana temporaria (assembly GCF_905171775.1). Classification (NCBI taxonomy): domain Eukaryota; kingdom Metazoa; phylum Chordata; class Amphibia; order Anura; family Ranidae; genus Rana; species Rana temporaria. The sequence continues at coordinate 230,690,685 of NC_053493.1, forward strand.
CTTCACACGTTTAGTCGGGGAGTCCCCATAGTACCATAGCGGATAATCGTGTGAGCAGATTTTCAGATTTGAATCCTGCGAGATATGTGTCTCTTGTAATAATACTACATCCGTTTTGAGATATTTTAGCTCTCGGAATATTCCCCCTTTTTATCGGAGTATTCAGCCCCCGTACGTTATACGGAAGTATTTTTAAAGTACCCATATTGTCTACCGGGTGATCGTCATGCCCACTCCCGCCATTTTCCTTTTTAATCCTGATTGGATCATGTAATTATTTTCAGTGTATCGACTGGTTTTCAATAGGCATTGGTACATTCCCACATCCAGTGTCCTATTTCTTATAATTCGGAGATAAAATTTCTTCCTATAATTCTTTTCTGTATATTGGCAGGTTTTCAATTGGTACATTGACACATCCAGCATCCTGTTTCTTATAAGTAGCAGATACACTCTGCTGATATAATTTAATTGAAAGCAGAAAATTAAAAAAAATATTACATTTTTTTTACCTTATAGGAATACGTGGGCCACAATAAAATGAAATGGTTCAGAATTTCTAAATGTATTTTTTGAATAGCATAATGAATATTTTAAACAAAATTTAGGATCTTCATTTTGCATGGGACCATTCCCTAGTGGATGTTTACCCACTATTACATCTGGTAAGTGTGGTGCAAGTTCTGAAAGCGCACCAAAACTCCTAAATTCAGGAGTTTTGTAGTGCTTTCAGAAAGTTTATCAAACCCACAAGACATAATAGAAGTCTATGGTTCAATGCAGCTAACTCACAAGAAAGCCGTAGGTGACCTGAGCTGCACCCGTGGATCAGTGTGACAGCAGCATAGTAGTTGTTTATCATTTAATATGTGTGAATATGCCCATTAGAAAGGCTATTATGTCCAGTGCATGTGGTGTTTAATACACTGACCTACTTTCTTTATCATACATCATGGGAAACAGAGCAGCCATAGTAATTACTATGTGGGTTATACGCCACCTATAGGTGAATGGACACTGGTACATTCAGAAGACAGGAAATCCCATCTATATAACCCCTCCCATACAGGGAGTACCTCAGTTTTTTCGCTGCTAAGGTCTTCGTCATGGTTAATGAAGTGCTAAGAGTAAGCTCCGCAAAGAGATCCTTGACAGGATCAAGGGGCTATGCAGTCGGACCCCGTTAAAAGTGCCAAAAAGGGCCAAAATGGATGGTATCCGAACCTCAAGGAAGAAGCCTGAGGTTTCCTGCCTGTGATGCTCTTCTTTTGAGGGCTGGACCCTGGGATCCAGTACCTTGGTTTCATATACTAAACCAAAGGTTGCTCTGGCAGGGTGCTGTATAGGTCCAAGGGAGAGAACCCCATATACAATGGGGACCCAGTCCAGTCCTTGAAGGTCCGTCATGACATGGGTGAATATTGGGTCTGTCTGTGAATTCCAGCAGAATTCTGCGTCGGGATGGTAATCCCCCTGTTAGGAGTCCCTTCCCCCCAGCCATCCTGATTGCGGGACAGTTGTCTACTTGCGCATCAGTGAATTATCCCTTTTAAAAAGAAAGGAGGTGTTTCTATGACGTGGGGGTGTGGCTTAGCGTGGCCAGTATGCACAAGGATTATTATATAATGTTTCACTCTGGAAAGAGTCTGGTGGCTGGCAGAAGGGACACAGAGCATATGTGTTGGCATGTAAGCTGTATGGGTGTTGCATACAGGCATTCTTAAAGCATGTCTACTCAGCATCAGGCTGAGAAATTAGAGAGGCATAGTACTTATTGCTGGACTAGAGCTCAGCAGTGGATGCATTGTGGTAGTACCTCTGCTTTTTTGTGCTTAGGACTATGTCTTCCCGAAGGAAAGGTTGGAATACAGCAGGGGGAGAGCAATGGTGCGGCGGTCAGGGTCTGAGGATCCTAGTCACGCTTCCACAGTATCATCCTCGCCTGAAAGACCTGAAGCAACTGGCCAGTCTGAACCATCTAGACTCTCAGATTTTGCAGCTGCTTCCAACATTTCAGACTCTGCATACATCACTAAGGACTATTTGGCTTTAACATTAGCTGATTTGGAAGAGAAGATAGCTGGCATGCTCGCTTCTTCCTTCTAGGCTGGGAGAAAACGTGACAGGTCCCCTTTTCCTGCCCGTAACCTTCCAGTATAAGAACAGTATGGAACAAGAGTGGGCAGGAGATGTTGAATTACCTTTTGGGTTGTCTGCTCCTCTGAGGATTCAGTCTCAGAAGAACCTTTCTCAGCCTCGCAATCCCAAAGATTGCTGGTTCAATCCCTTACGGAATTTCTGGATATAAGTTGCCACCCCCAGCAGAGGCGCTGAAGCCCCCTTTTCCTCTTTGGGTTCTCTAAGGCTTCCACAGGGTCCACATGCTTTCCCTGTACACTATTTGCTGGAGCAGCTAATATATGCTGACTGGAATCATCCAGATAGGCATTTTCTTCCTCCTAAAAGGTTTTCTCTTCTTTACCCTATGGAAGAAAAGTTCACTAGAAAGTGGAGTTTGCCAGCAGTAGATGCTGATATCTCCTCTGTGAATAGGAGTTTAACTTGTCCAGTGGACAATGTCCAGGTGTTTAAGGATCCAGCCAATAAAAAATGGAATCTTTACTTAGGGCCTCATTTGCTGTAGCAGCAATAGGCACTTGTCAATCCCTAAAATGCCAAGTTAAGCAGGTTATCAAAGGTGTACCTGCTCAAGGAGATGAGGCCTAGGATTTAGCTGAGCCACCAAGGGCCTTATGTTTTGCAGTTGATGCTATCAAAGATTCTTCAGGAATCAGGCCTTGCTCTCCTGTTAGTACATATGCATAAAATTCTGTGGCTAAAGCATTGGTTAGCTGAGTCGCCATGTAAAAAGCTTTTTGCTGGTTTTCCAGCAAGTGATAAGAGTACCTATTTACTGGTTAAGAGAAGAAGTAGGTGTCCTTCATTCAAACGTGCTTCCTCTTCGGTGCCATGGGTGACAGCCTCCAGGCAGTCACGATGGCCCCTGCCGTCAGGGTCAAAGGGTAGGCCTTAGGGCCAAGCACAAGGCCAGAAGAAGCCCTGGGAGCAAAAGCCTACAAAGCAGAGTCCCAAAGCCTCCTTATGAAGGGGCGCCCCTGCTCGATTCTGTGGTTTTCAGGGGCTTGGCAAGAAGAGATCCAAGACAGATGGGTCATCTCTGTGGTAGCCCTAGGCTACAAACTAGAGTTTCAGAAGTTTCCACCAGTCCGTTTTCTAAGTTCAAAGATTGGCTGAAAGGACAGGTGATCTTATTGGATGCCTAGAAGGAGGGGATGAGACGCCCGGCAGAAGCGAGGAGGAGGAGAAGACACAGGAGCCCGATGCCCGCCACTGGCTGATGCCAGATGCCCACCGCTGTCTGATGCTCTGCTGCGGACGGCGCTGGACTCCAGGACAGGTAAGTGTGCCGATAATAAAAGTCAGCAGCTGCAGTATTTGTAGCTGCTGACTTTTAATAATTTTTTTTTTTAGCGGACATCCTCTTTAATGATGATGCCAGTGCCTTTTTAGTTAAAATAAGTACCATAATAGCCATGAGGAGGCTAAACATGTTAATCTATTTCATGATGTTCTAAAAAGAACTTAAAAAAAAAACTGTGAATAAACTTTTTAACATTTTAGAGAACTTTGTTCTGTGCATTTGAAATTGCACCTTAAATGTCCCAATAACCAATTTGTTTTTGTCAATAGAATATCTGTGAATTACTGTATGTTTCTCCTTTTCTCACATAATTAAGTGAATAAATTATAAAATTAATGAGAGTTTATTGCAAACTGAGCAGAAACCAAATATTCACTAATGCAAAATGTATCAGTGAAATAACAAATGAATTTCAGGTATTACAATAGGGGGTTTCATGAATTTAACATAAAAAATAATTACATTAATGAACGCCCTCAATGTATACCATTGTGTTGGCTCAGTCTGGGTCTTGTATGATGAGTGATATGAGTTGCACTTCTTTTTGTACTGACAGCATAATATCCATGGTGGTCAGACTTTACCTCAAGCTAAAAGTTTTATTATTCATGAAAGAAAGGATTACAGGATATTTTCCAAAAGTATCACTGTAGGTAACATTACTAGTCGTCATGCCTCAGGCTTTTTTTCTGTTTAAAGGTCATGACTGGTGTGTTTGATGAAAAACCAATTCATAATCCAGTCAAGTTTACTTTTTTTTCAGTGCGCTGTGAATATCAACCAAGACAAATGCTGCAGGAAACCAATATGTAATTTTGCTCTGTAATCTCTCTCTGTGGATAAAAACCCCTCAGGAGTCACGTCCAATGGACAACAATGACCCTCACCCAGGGAGGTAAAAAGCGCCAATAGTGCAGCATCGTTTAAAAGTTTTTAATAATAGAAAATGTATACATTATGGTACTCACATGGATGCAATAAAAACAGACATAAAAACAAGTGGCGAGTTCGCAACCGTCACCTCCGGTACAGTAGGTGACTGCGATATTGTGTCAATCTCGCTCCCTTTCTCGTGGGAGCCAGCCCGGAGCTGGCTCGCCGCGATGGGGAAAAAGCCGCCATAGAAGCGACGGGGATCCGACTTGGATTCCCGCCAATTCTAGCCGCGGCGTTTGGTATGAATCATGAGGGGGAGGACCGGTCCCGGAGCATGATGGGACCATGACGTCATAAGAGGCCTATATAAATCGGTGCAAGCCGCGTACCCGGCATTACAGCGGGAGGAAGCGATACGTCAACATCTGAAGAAAAGAAGAAGGCAGAAGACAGCAAAGAAGAGCGGGCGGCGCCGCTGCTAGTAATTGAGCTAAAACGAAGATAGCGGCGGCCAGCCCTGAAGAAGAAGGCACCGGAGAGCGAGCGGGAGAAGAACCGGGGAGCACCGAGATGACAGCGGAGAGCGGTGAAGATGGAAGAAGGCCCCCCGGAGAGTGGAGAAGACCCCCCGAAGTGTGGAGAAGACCCCCGGAGAGTGGAGAAGACCCCCGGAGCTGACTAATAAATTATTTTAAAACCCTGTGTTGTGTGTTTATTTTATTGACATTTTTCTTCCAAGTGAATGGGTAGGGGTATGATGTACCCCATAATTATTCACCTAGGGTGGGGGGCCGGTATCTAGGGGCTCCCTTATTAAAGGGGGCTCCCAGATTCTGATAAGCCCCCCACCCGCAGACCCCGACAACCAATGGCCAGAGTTGTCGGGAAGAGGCCCTGTCCTTATCAACATGGGGACAGGGTGCTTTGGGGTGGGGGGGGCCGCAGGGCGCCCCCCTGCCCCAGAGCACCCAACGCCCCCATGTTGAGGGCATGTGGCCTGGTACGGCTCAGGAGGGGGCGCTCGCTCGTCCCCACTCCTTTCCTGACTGGCCGGGCAGCGTGCTTGGATACGGGTCTGGTATGGATTGTGGGGGCCGTTTTTTGGGCATAGGGGGGTCTCCTTACAATCCATACCAGACTTAGGGGCCTGGTATGCCCCCTGGGGGGAACTCATGCTGTTTTTTTATTTAAAATTTGGCGTGGAGTTCCCCCTCATGATTCATACCAAACGCCGCGGCTAGAATTGGCAGGAATCCAAGTCGGATCCCCGTCGCTTCTATGACGCGCTCGCTGGAATGTGCTTTTCCTATTCCAGCGAGTGCGAGATGTCGGAACCCTGTCGCCGAGAATCAGCGCGATGCCGTCGTGCTGGAAAAACATTCTCGGTGACAGGTACTGTACCTCTTAGGGGACTTTATCCACAGAGAAAGATTACAGTTCACTGGGACACACTACATTCTGAAACGACTGGAACACCATTGGCTATAGTATACATGCTGTTACCTTACAGCAGTAAGGTAAGGGGACACCCTCACTAAAACTTCAAAAGGATATTGGAATTCCTTCTCTGCACCACCTTCACGCTGAATATTTTGGCATAAGCACCAGCACGTTATTGTTGATTGTTCCTTTGATATTTTGATCTTTTAAACAGCATTTGTTTTTTTTGCTGTTTTTCTGCATGGACACTGATGCGGTTTTTTATTATCACTTATGTGTGTTGCTTTAGTTTTTCTATTATATAGCAGTGCATGCTACATTATCACTGAGCACTTTGTATTTTTGATTGGATGTCATTTGTATCACTAATATCAGCGAGTAATATTTTTGATGTTCACATATCAGTTATAGCAACTGTCTTTTCTTTAATTCATCTACCCTATCACACAGCGCAGCACTACTTATTTATTACAACATTTTTGGGGGTTCGATACACCTTCAGTGTTGCAACTTGCAGCAGTATTCCCTTTCTATCTTTCTCTTCCCCTCCCCCCCTTTTCTTTTTCCTCCCCCTCCCCCTCCTTTCCTGTTTCTCTTTGGTAGCGCGGTAATATCCTATCCACTATTTTCTTCTAATAGTGCTTCTGCTCATACATGGAGACTAAAGTGGCTGGTTCAATACACATTGCACAGGCATGGTCCACTGTTGTCAGTAGTGCTGTCTTTACTATTAATTGGACCCTGGGCAAACATCTTCTTCCCCCCCCCCCCCCCCCCTTTTGTTGGTGGTTTCTTAATGGCTCAGTCTATAGAGGTGGTAACAAGTAGTAGCCACAATGCTATCTCACCAGACCCAGCGAAAAGGCAACAGAGATCTCTCTCTCCTCCTTACTGCTGCAAAGCTTGGTGGGGGCTGTAGTTCATCTTCCATTATTTTCAAGGGGGCAGCCTGTTACTGCAAACTACATGTCCCATGATGTTTCTCTCCTCCCTGCTGATTGGTCCATTCCTATGGCTAGGAGGGAGGGGGAAGAGTCAGGATTATTACAGGCAGCCCAATGCCACTTCAAAGTGTCCTGCTCCAGTCATGCAAAAGAGGAAAGATATGGACAGCCGCACTCCAATTTCTTAAAAAGACGTGCCCTTTATTGGGTAAAGGAAAAATGCACTACAAGTATCAGCACACAGTGGGAAAAACAGCTGACGCGTATCGCATTGGATATCAATGCTTAGTCACAGCTATGACTAAGCATTGATATCCAATGCGATACGCGTCAGCTGTTTTTCCCACTGTGTGCTGATACCTGTAGTGCATTTTTCCTTTACCCAATAAAGGGCACGTCTTTTTAAGAAATTGGAGTGCGGCTGTCCATATCTTTCCTCTTTTGCATATCCCGTGCATTGCCTGCACCCATTGGTTTCTGAGTGGACATTGATTGTTCTAGTGTGCTCACCTGGAGCGGCAGCCTTCCTACCTGTCCTGCTCCAGTCCTCTCTCTGTTTTATTCATCTCCCCAAACTCTGCTGTTAACAGGAGAAGGGTGGGGGGGGGGAGACGCTGATGATGGAGTCCACACATAAAGTCTGCTCTGCTCTGTGAGTACATCCTGGCGGTGGGAAAAATAGCAGGCTGTTAGCAAGGATTACACAGCGTCTGCTCTAGTTGTTAATCTCTGTGCTGCTGACAGGAGAAAGGGGGATGAGTGGGGAGTTACACAGACAACTTGCAATCCCGAGACAGTCCTGGGATTTGGGACAGGACCCACAACATTTAGTACTGGTACAGAGTAGGGATGAGCTTCGTGTTTGAGTCGAACTAACGTTTAACTCGAACATCGTATGTTCGACCATTCGTCGAAATACGAACGTTACGGGCCGTTCGCGCCAAATTCCAGTGGCGTGTCTGTTGGAAAAGTTTTTTTTATGTGTATTGTGTGACTATTTGTAGGAATGTAAAGACACTTCTAAAGACACGTTGTTTTAACTTGCCTCTGTAATGGCTTCTAAGGACACGTTGCCTTAACTAGCCTAATTCTATTGTTTGTTTTACTTCCTTAAATCAAACCATAGTAAGAGTTGTAAAGAGACACTGTGATTGGCAATAAAGCTGTTTGCGTCATGAGCCACCGGTGGTCTTTAAGCCAATAGTATACTTCCTGTTGACCATATAAGAAGGTCATACACCTCGTGTCTGTATGTGACTTCTGATTTCTTCTCAGCATGTAGATCTCATCCAGTTATACCGGTGTAACTGAAATAAAGTTATCTTGCTTCTGAAACACTTGAAGTTTGACTGATCACAGGGGAAGAATTATCCTATCATTTTGGTCCTTCGAGCCGCAACCAATGCGTGAAGCCCAGGTCCAATGGTTCTGATCGATCAGAAAACGGTGAGTATCGGATCTCAAAACTCACTGAGAAAATAAGTCCCCCCACTTAACATTAGTGGTCAAATAGGGGCCGATTGCTACCGGGACCCGGGTTCAACCATCTGGTTCCGAACCTGCCGTGATCCAGTCCTTCTAGTGTGTTTTGGAGGTAAGATACTTTAAATTACATTTTTTTTTCTCTCTCTCTCTAAGTCTATTTTTTTTTTCTCTGCTTGATTCTGGTTCTGATGAGTTGTGATAACAGACATTGAGACTGATTGTATGACATCTTAATAGTCCACTGTAAAACAGGCATTTGGGGCGTTGCCTGAGGTAAAAATGGACGTCGCCTGCTGTCCGGGACAGATAAAAAAAAAGATTTGAAGGGTATACCGAATGTCGTAGGTTGCGGACCCGACAATTTAAGCGCTAAAAGTAGCTGAGTAATCTAAATAGATTGCGAGACCTACTTTCTTCTTTGTGATCATTTTTTTCTGTAATACCATCTCCTTCTTTCTTTCTAATGGTTAACCTTTCTAACTTTACCATTTATTTATTTATTTATTTTTAAACAGTGCTGCATAGACGGGTTTTAACAATTTTTTGATTATCCCCATAGTGTGGGGTGTTTTTATATTTTAGATTTTACTCTATTCTTATTGTTATCCTGACCTAAGTGTTGCTACCCCAGTGTTTTACAAGTTAACAGAAAGTCTGATTACTGCTAACAGGGAACTTGTCTGTTAAGGCAGTTATATGTTTTGTGTGTCTGCATTTTTGTGTTTAGACTCTGGGCTCAATTCCCCCAACCCCCCCCCCCTTCAGACATTTGTACTGATAAGAAATTATCCGTCAATTTAAGCTAAGTGCACTTCCCCTTTTGTGTGTGTGTGTGCGCGTGTTAATTCTGATCAGGTCACTCTATTTTTTTGTTTTTTTTGTTTTGTTTTGTTTGTGTTTTAAACCAAATGGACTTCTAAAAAAAAAAAAAAAAGTGGGGGTGAAGGTAAAGATTGTGTGTATAGGTTTCCTGTTTGGGGAATTTAGACTTTGTTGTTTTATATAGATTGGTGAGGTTTTGAGATTAGAATTGTGTTCCTAATGCACCATTAGAAGGTGATAAAAAATGTATGCATAGCAAAGACCCTAAAATTGTGATATACTGTGCTAAAAGGAAAAGAAAATGTGTTTTTTAGAATAATTTAACTGTAAAAGGTTGCCAGAATTTGGTGAAAAAAGCTTAAATTGTTAAGATCAGAGAAGGTGTAAGTTAGAAATGGCGGCATGCTGGCTTAAACATGCTAGAAGAACAAAAGAAAAATACCAAGCCCAACTCCCCAAAGAGGATAATTTAATTTGTAGCACCCAGAGACCACCTCCTTATAATGGTCCTCCCCCTCAGGTGCAAGCCACTGCCCAGAGTACCACCCTCCCTGTGACATCCACCCCTGTCAGAGGAACCGCCTCTGAACAAGACCCTGACCCTACTTCCTTAATCTCTCTAGATAGCAGCATGATCTCGGAGCTGAACAGATCAATCCCTGAAACTTTAACTGACGCCATAACCTATACACTAGGTGCCCCTGCAGGTGCCAAGAGATCAAGTAAACCTCCTATTAGGTATGGTGTAGATGATGGTGAAGTATACCCTTTGATAGAAGTCCCAAACCCCAGGGGAGGACAGGCTGACGGGTTGGGAGGACAGCATCCCCTGACAATGACTGTTTTCAGGCCATGGACTGAGAAGGACATACAAAAGGCTACAGAACACATAAAACATCCAAAATTAGGTCCAGCGGAATTTATTGAAAACATAGAGGGATTACGGAACAGTTACAAGTTGAACAGGGTGGAGGTAGAGAGAGCCCTGAGGAGAGTACTGGGATCAGATTGGGCTTCCGTAAAGGGGGATTGGGACCCTTGCGGCCTAGCAGACGGACAGGAGCGAAGAGATCCATTACCTCCAGATAGCCCAGACTTGGGAAACAGGTTGACTGCATTACTGAATAGATGTCAGCTTAGATGGATTCAAAGGACTGATTGGCAGAAAATAAATATGACAGTACAAGAAGACAAGGAGAGTGTCAGTGACTACCTAAATAAACTACGAGAGGTTTTTTAAGTGTTCTCCGGGATCCCCGAAGCTAAGGATGTGAATAGTGCATATCAGCAACAGCTAAAAATAGCTTTTGTAAATGGATTAACAGGATCATAAGGATTACATTGTTAAAAATATGGTTACTTACCGAACTGCATCAGTTCTAGATGTTTTACAATATGCTAAACATTCAGAGAAGTATCTGAAAACAATGGGAAACAAATTTGAAAGTAAAGGTTTTTGTGCAAAGTGTTGAAGGAGATGAGGATGTAGAGGAGTACACTGCCGAGGCGGAAACAGAGGAGTCCCATAGAAGGAAGCAGAGGAGGGTATTGCCTCTGTAATAGATACATTTTTACAAACAGGGGTGGTTATTCTGTGTCCTGACAGCCCCTGTAACACCCCTCTTTTCCCTGTTAAGAAGGCTCCGCCTTCCACAGGCTGGAGAATGGTACAGGATTTACAAGCTGTTAACCAGGCAGTTATACCAAGAGCTCCTGTGGTACCAGATCCACACACACTATTGAATGATTTGGATCCAGGGAATTAATTCTTCTCTGTGATTGATATCAGTAATGTTTTTTTTTAGCTTTCCAGTGCACCCCGACCATCAATTTTGGTTTGCCTTCACTTACCGGGGGAAAAGGTATACCTTCACCAGGTTGCCCCAGAGCTATTGAGAGTTCCCCACCATCTTTTCACAGGCAATGTCCACAAACTTGGCTCAATTTGTGCCCCTAGGGGGAAGCCAGCTCCTCCTCTATGAAGACACCTTCTAGTGGCGTCTCCCTCAGAGGAGGTTTGTAGGACTGATACAATGGCTCTGTTGTATTTTCTCCATGATCAAGGGCATAAGGTAAATAACACAAACTCTAGTTGTGGCAACAGCAGGTCAAATACTTAGGGTATAATATCTCAAAAGAAGGTCGGCACCTGGATGAAGCGAGAATTCGAATCCTCCTACAGGTGTCGAGACCAAAAAAACAAATGATGTATTTTTTGGGCATGAGGAATTTGTGTAGGGTTTGGACCCCCGGGTATTCAATATTGACCGCCCCGTTGGTCCATGCCTTACATGGTAACCCCATGGCCCCACAGGATGCTATTAAATGGAGTGAGGAAACAGAGATAGCTTTTACTGACCTAAAACAAGTCCTTTCTAGTTCATCAGTGCTAGCCTTAATGGACTATGACAAACCTTTTTCAAACAAACAGTAGATTTAAGGGAAGGTCACATGACATCAGTACTTACACAGTCACATGGTGAGCGCCAGAGGCCAATTGCTTACTATTCTACAAAACTAGACAGTGTAACTAGAGCACTTCCACCCTGTGTACAGGCAGTGGTAGCTGCAGCTGAAGCAGTTAAGGCCTCAGCATCTATAGTGCTATATCACCTGCTGACACTCATAGTACCTCATGCAGTATCTGTTATTCTTTTACAACAAAAGATATCACATTTCAGCCCAGCACGACACCTTTCCTGTATGACAATACTCTTAACACAACCTCACTTAACAATACAGAGATGTACTACATTAAACCCATCCACACTACTACCACTCCCTACTGATGGCCATAAACATAACTGTACTGCTGCCATCACTGAAAAGGTACTGCCTCGAAGTGATTTGAAAGATGTACCTTTATCTAATCCTGACATGATGCTTTTTGTTGATGGCTCCAGTAGGAAAAATCCAGATGGCACAAATGCAACTGGATATGCAGTAGTGACACAGGATGAAATCTTGGAAGCCAGGCCATTACCAAAACATTATTCAGCACAAGTAGCAGAACTTGTAGCACTGACAAGAGCATGCATAATTACAAAAGGAAAATCTGTAACCATATACACAGATAGTCAATATGCATTTTCAACTGTACATGTTTTTGCACAACAATGGAAAAACAGGGGGATGGTGACCTCTAGTGGTAAGCCAATTTCACACACAGACTTCATTCTAGAACTTCTAGATGCAATACAGTTACCAAAAGAGCTTGCAATATGCAAATGTCAGGCACACACAAAACATACAGACCCTATCTCGGAGGGAAATAAAAGAGCAGATGAAGCGGCTAAAATAGCGGCACAAGAAACACATCAAATAATGACAGAACTGGAAATCATAGAGATAGATCATACAGTCCTTACTGATATGCATCAGAATGCTCCCCCCGGGGAGAAACAATATTGGAAAACAAAGGTTGCATATTGATAGAGAACATTTACACATCACCTGAAGGAAAACCGGTATTGCCAAAATCCCTATTTAGGTATGCAGTAACTCATGTGTCAAACAAGGGGATGACTGAGATGTTAAGTAAGGTATGTACAGCCTATGGCTTCACAAACTACTAAAAAACTTTTTGTTCTCAATGCATTGGATTTTTATTGAATTGGACAAATGTGGAAGGAATAAGGATTGCAGAGAGGTCTACCTGGACTCACCAGTCCCATTGCAAAAAGGTTTTACAGGCAGAGCAGGGTCAGTTGGCGGCAGAGCTCTGGTAAAGTCCGGCTACAAAGGGAGGTTCTGCACAAGGTGGGGCTTATCTCAAACCGGTGAAGAACTCCATTACCTTACCCCCAGGGCTCTGTAGCTGGTTAGGATGGAAGAGACAGTAATTATCTTGGGTCTACTGGTGACTCTAGGTGAGACGTCTATACGTGGAGGCAGAAACTGGAACTGGAAAGAGAAGGAACCTCTAGAATGGGCAAGTACGGGGAAGGCCTTGAACTTAACCTTCATAGAAGAAGTAACTAGTACCATTTTAGTTGATTTTTGCCAAATGGTGGACTGTGGGGACTTAACTGAAGCAAGAAGGCTCCAATGGGCAGATAAATATGTTTGTTATATTCCAAGTGGAACTGACTGTTCAGTATGGAACCAGGTCCTGTGGACCACAGCACACCAAGATTGGGGGTACAACATTCTAGGCATAAATGGTTTAAAAGAAAGACTCACCATAACAAAGGCAGCCAATTCTCCCTGTACCCATGGCAGAGATCGCAATCAATTGCTGATAACATTAAAAGAACCTAAAAATAAAATAAAAGGATCAACGGTTATATTCTATGGGAGCATGGGTGTCGGGAACAGATCCTTTAGGTACATTTTTCCTCGAGGTATTACCACCCCATAAAACCAAACAGGAAAAGGTAGACACAGAAGAGAAAGAAGAAGGCCATACTAAGATAGGAGTAACACTGTAAGATTTACCAACCTAACAGTAGAAGATGCCATAGTTTTGGAGACGGGTTACCAAGAAAGAAAATGAGTGGTTAGAATGGTTGAGGTACATGGTTAAAACTCTAAAAAAGGGAAAACTGTTTAGTTTGTGCCGGAGCTAGACCACATTTAGCAACGGTCCCTTTTCCTCTAGATTACAATACAGATCCAGAAGGTTTAAAATGTATGCTGCGGTTATATAATAAGAGTTATAAACCAGAAATAAATTCTACCTGTCACACATTGAGTTTGTTGTTTCCCCCAGTGCAGAGACCTCAGATACCTCCAGCGGTTGCTACGTATCCTGGCAATTTTACTTGTTTTACACTCCCAGGGAACAGTAGCGCGGTGGATCTTGGGTCACTACCTGATGACTGCTGTGCGGAGAGGATTAACAAGGAACATGGTGACTGGGTGGAACATGACATTCAGAGAGCTGATGTCTGGTGGATGTGTGGGGATAAGAAACTGCGAGCTAGGGTCCCAGCCAATGCCCGAGGGGATTGTGCTATGGTCCAGCTAGTTATACCCCTGAGAATCCTGTCAGAACACCCGTGGACTAAGAGTCACCAACGGTATCAAAGGGACACCTCTCCCAAAGGGTCATTTGACTCCCAGATCTACATAGATGAGATTAAAGTTCCTCGAGGGGTGCCGAATGAGTTTAAGGCCAGGAGTCAGGTAACGGCTGGGTTTGAGTCTCTTTTCTGGTGGGTGACTATAGATAAAAATGTTGACTGGAATAACTATATATACTACAACCAACAACAATTTGTAAACTATACCAGGGACGCTGTAAAAGGTCTAGCAGAACAGCTGGGCCCCACCTCTCTAATGGCATGGCAGAACCAAATGGCTTTAGATATGATCTTAGCTGAAAGAGGAGGGGTATGCAAAATGTTTGGTAGCATGTGTTGTACCTTTATCCCTAATAATACAGCTCCTGGAGGGACTGTGACCAAAGCCCTGGAAGGACTAACTGCTCTATCGAATGAATTAGCAGAGAATTCAGGTATTAATGATCCATTCACAAACTGGCTTGAAGGATGGATTGGTAAATGGACTGGACTCATCGCATTATGTTTGATCTCAATTGCTTTGGCCGTTCTGGTCACTTGCGGATATTGCTGCATTCCCTGTTTTTGAGGACTTTCACAAAAAGTGATCGAAACTGCAATCTCAAGAACAATGTATCAAGCACTTCCTACCTCTGAGGAGACATGTGTGGACGTTGAAGTTCAACTTAATGACATATAGTCCCAAAGTGTATAAAACACAGGGACTATCATCGAAATGTAAAACAAAAAGACCCAAATAATTAGGACAACATTGGCTGCTTGAGGCCGAACGTCTGTCACTAATTAGGTCAGGGGAAGGGGGAAAGGGGTTTTGGTGGGGACTTTTCACGGCACTGGTTGGACACGGTATAGTAAAAAATAACAATGTTTATTGAACATAAAACAGGTATCATAAAACAACATTTAAAGACAATCCCCACATTGCACATCAGAAAGTTACACACAAACTATGTCTGAATGTAAGGAGTCGATCGCCTCGACCGGTTTCGCGGTAGTGTACCGCTTCTTCATGAGGGGGTTTATCTACAAGATATGCATAAAACATATAAATATACAAGCAGATTTATACAATAATTATAAGCATTGTGTAACATAATCCAAGCAGCATGCCTTGTGGTGGAGTAGAGAACTCACCCAGACTGGTCGATTGATCGAGCCTGGAGCCCAGTTGAAGCCTTCTATGGCGCAAGGAGGGGGATATATTTATTTAGGACGGGCTCTAATAAGGGATAAAGTTGATGAATTATATGCAGCAAGATGATCAATTAATTTATGGGATAAGGGTCACCGGTGGATGCGTGAGGGTGGTGTATCTCAGTGACAAAAATTGGAAAGAATATTGTCTTTAAATGTTGTTTTATGATACCTGTTTTATGTTCAATAAACATTGTTATTTTTTACTATACCGTGTCCAACCAGTGCCGTGAAAAGTCCCCACCAAAACCCCTTTCCCCCTTCCCCTGACCTAATTAGTGACAGACGTTCGGCCTCAAGCAGCCAATGTTGTCCTAATTATTTGGGTCTTTTTGTTTTACATACTAATTGGGATGTAGGCACTTGTTTACCTCGTATACTCTCATTATAAAAGAGACTATACTCACCTCTTTTTTTCAATTATCATCGAAATGTGTTGAGATAAAATAGCCACACAAGAGGAGGGAATGTTGGAAAAGTTTTTTTTATGTGTATTGTGTGACTATTTGTAGGAATGTAAAATGGCTTCTAATGACACGTTGTTTTAACTTGCCTCTGTAATGGCTTCTAAGGACACGTTGCCTTAACTAGCCTAATTCTATTGTTTGTTTTACTTCCTTAAATCAAACCTTAGTAAGAGTTGTAAAGAGACACTGTGATTGGCAATAAAGCTGTTTGCGTCATGAGCCACCGGTGGTCTTTAAGCCAATAGTATACTTCCTGTTGACCATATAAGGTCATACACCTCGTGTCTGTATGTGACTTCTGCTTTCTTCTCAGCATGTAGATCTCATCCAGTTATACCGGTGTAACTGAAATAAAGTTATCTTGCTTCTGAAACACTTGAAGTTTGACTGATCACAGGGGAAAAATTATCCTATCAGTGTCACGGCCCATAATTCACTGCGGCATCACAGTGCATTGCTGGCTGATGATTGGCCAAGCATGCACTATGACCCACATGCTTGGTCAATCACAGCTTGCAAAAAACGAAGAGCCATAATTGGCCAAAGCCAGGGTGGTTTTGGCCAATTATGACTCAGGGGGTTTAGTACACACCCCACACTATAAAAGGCCGCCTGCTGTTCCTCTGCTCACTGACAGAAAGAGGCAACAGTTGCTCTGTGTGAGTAGCCTGGAGAACTATCACAGACTGGTCTGGAAGGCTGCAAGCCCCGGTGGAGTTGTTGACAGGGGAAACTTATATACAACAGTAATAACATGCACAATTTTGCACAATGTAGCCCCAAGCTGGTGGATTTTAACCTTTCTTAAAGCAGAGTTCCAAACAAAAGTGGAACTTCCGCTTAAACTACTCTTCGCCCCCTTACATGCCACATTTGGCATGCAATTTTTTTAGGGGGGAGTGGGGGCTTCAGTAGGAGTGGGACTTCATGTCCCACTTCCTCCTTCTGCCCAGGGACCGCTTAGGAGACTTGTCATATTGCCTTTTGGGGGCCCCTCCCTGTAAGCGATCGCCTGGCACATGTGACATGTCCCAGGCAATCACCTGTCCAGTCAGGGAGCGCAGCGCTGCTCACGCACGCGCAGTGAGTGCCCGGCCGTAAAGCCGAAAGCTGTCACGGGCGGGTGCCCACAGTTAGAATGAAGGCACCGGCGGAGAGGGGGGGGGGAGAGGAGCGACTCTCCGGGCGGCCGCGTCGCTGGACAGTGGAACAGGTAAGTGTCTGTTTATTAAAAGCCAGCAGCTACACTTTTTGTATCTGCTGACTTTTAATAAACATAAAAAAAGGCTGGAACTCCCCTTTTAGAGAATTACCAGGGCTGCCATTGCTGTCATTTTTTTAAAATTACATGCATGACTTTAATGCTTATCCTCTAGTGTCAATACTTTCTGATGCAGAACAACTATGCAAATCTAAAACATCAAAGCAAAGTCAGAAGTATTTTTCTGCATATGCTTTTTGGGATTAAAGACTGATTTACTAAAATTGTAAGGGAAATTAAAAAAAAATAGCTTGCACATGATTTGATAATCAAATTGAGCACAGCTTTACCTAATTCACTGAGTTAGGAGAATGCTCACTTTTCAGCATGAACCTATACTTTACAAAGTGAACATGCACTATTCCTTTAATAACTCAATCCAAAGTATCAAGCAATATGATCAGAATGGCAGCCAAGCAACTAGTATTTGCAGGATTTTATTCGTCCAACTTTCCTTTAAATATTAATTTAAAAACCTCTGAAACTCATGTTTATGCTCCATATAATTACATTTTTTTTATATTTCTTTACATTTAACTAGCCACTGAGAAATTGTTCTAATTGCCTCCAAGTGACGTGCATATTCGTATGTACTTTTGGCAAGCCGTCCACTGCAAAACTGAACTTTTCTTTTCCCGAAATTAGCACTTTTAAATAGGCCTTAAGTCTATTTCACAACATTTTATGCATTGGTGTAAAGATGTCAGGCTTCATTACTCTGGCAAGCTAACTATGCAGGGACGGAAGGCAAAACCAGGCATTGGAGATGTATGGAAATTCTCCTATGAATATGAAATAGGTGAATTTTCCCATTTTTACAGCTGATGAATATTTCATGACTTTAAAAAAGTAGCTAATAGTTGCCCAAAAATTGCTCTGAGACAGGTTTTTTTTCCCTTCCATATGTGGATTGAAGGCTACAGGAACAGATGTTGTAAAACATTGAACAGCATGTGAGGTCAATCTTTGCAAGATCTTTTGTATTGTTATTATTATTGTTATAAAGTATTTTGCTCGTATTAAATCATATTATATTTTGAGAATATGTAATAAAGTAAACATTTAACTCATTGGTAAATTAACATACAACAGCTGGCACTTGCCTTTCTAAAGGACAGGCTTGTATTTGCAAGCAAATGCAAGATGCTCAAGTTGTTCCTGCAGAATAAATTCAATCACATTGTCTCTATAACCATGGAATGAGCGTGTAGTGTAGTGTTCTCTATCTGGGGGAAAGGCTTTGGTACTGTATGGATAAAATGAAACATCCATGGCAAGTACCTAAATATAAAGCTTTCCCTTACAACTTTTTAAAGTCTTTGTTAATCGCCATGTAATTTCCCCAAACTATAATAATTATGCAGTGTTATTCTGTTGATGAGCAACATAAGCACAGTATGTACAGTATCTCACAAAAGTGAGTACACCCCTCACATTTTTGTAAATATTTTATTATATCTTTTCATGTGACAACACTGAAGAAATTACACGTTGCTACAATGTAAAGTAGTGAGTGTACAGCTTGTAGACCAGTGTAAATTTGCTATCTCCCTCAAAATAACAACACACAGCCATAAACCGCTGGCAACAAACATGAGTACACCCCTAAGTGAAAATGTCAAAATTGGGCCCAATTAGCCTTTTTCCTACCTGATGTCATGTGATTTGTTAGTGTTACAAGGTCTCTGGTGTGAATGGGGAGCAGGTGTGTTAAAGAGGAAGTAAACCCTCTGATATTTTTTTTTAAATAACCTGCAAGAGAAAGGCATAATGAGCTAGTATGCACAGCATACTAGCTCATTTTGTGTCACTTACCTGAGATCGAAGCCCCCAAAGTCCGCCTTAGTCCTGCCACCACTGCTGCCATGTCCCCTCGTCGCTAGTTCCAGTTTTCGCCGATCCAGCGCTGTAATTGGCCGGAGCGGCGATGACGTCACTTCTGCGCAGGTCCCCGCGCATGCACGAAAACATGTCATTAACCCCGTTAATGCCATTCACAAAAGCGGCACCGCTAAGTGCGCCTGCGCCGTTGTCTACGGCACGCATGCGCCATAGACAGCGGTGCTCGTTTCTGTGAAAATATCTCCTTAACCGTGTAGGTTAAAGCGGTAGTTCACCCGCAAAAAAAAAATTAAGATTAGATTCATGCTCATTTTGTCTAGGGGAATCGGCTAGTTTTTTTTAAAACGAAGCAGTGCTTACCGTTTTAGAGAGCGATCTTCTCCGCCGCTTCCGGGTATGGTCTTCGGGTGTGGGCGTTCCTTCTTGATTGACAGGCTTCCGACAGGCTTCCGACGGTCGCATCTATTGCGTCGCGATTTTCCGAAAGTAGCCGAATGTCGGTGCGCAGGCGCCATATAGAGCCGCACCGACGTTCGGCTTCTTTCGGCTACTCGTGACGCGATAGATGCGACCGTCGGAAGCCTGTCAGAACACTGTCAATCAAGAAGGAACGTCCAGACCCGAAGACCATACCCGGAAACGGTGGAGAAGATCGCTCTCTAAAACGGTAAGTACTGCTTCGTTTTTAAAAAAACTAGCCGATTCCCCTAGACAAAATGAGCATGAATCTAATCTTAATTTTTTTTTTTGTGGGTGAACCTCCACTTTAAGGAGATATTTCTTGCACCTACAGGTAAGCCTTGATCTACAACCACTATAAATTATGTGTTATCGGTCTCACTCTCTCATACTGGTAACTGAAAGTTCAACATGACACCTCATGACAAAAAACTCTTGGAGGATCTGAAAAAAATAATTTTTGCTCTACATAAAGATGACCTAGGCTATAAGAAGATTGCCAAGACCCTGAAGCTGAGATGCAGAATGGTGGCCAAAACCATACAGCCATTTAACAGGACAGGTTCCTCCCAGAACAGGCCTCGCCATGGTCAACCAAAGACACACTGTTTTTAAGGAACTCAGCAGGTAGGTTGTTCCAAGCATCTTGGAGAACTAACCACCGATCTTCTTGGGATGTAAGCTGTCTAAAATCCTTATACCTCTTCATGTAATCCCAGACAAACTAGATGATGTTGAGTTCAGGGCTCTTTTTGGGCAAAACCATCACTTACAGGATTCCTTGTTATTATTTATGCTGAAGATAGTTCTTAATGACATTTGCTGTATTTTTAGTGTTGTTGTCCTGCTGTAGAAGAATTTGAGGCCAATCTGATGATATGGTATGATGGATGAGTATCCGCCTATATTTCTCAGCATTGACGACACCATTGATCAGGCAACATTGAGGATCGTAGATACAGTGGTCAGCCAGGCAGGTGAAAGACACATCATGGTTACTTCCCTTCAACATAAGAAGATGTACAGCAGTGCCATCAGCTCAGAATTGGTGAAACCAGTGGGACCAAGGTAGATCTATTTAGGGTCTGGAGAAGTCTGGTCAAAAGTGGCCTTCATGGAAGAATTGCAGCAAAAAAGCCATACATTTAAAAACTGTGTGCTGCCCGGCACAGCTTGATTCCCTTGGGTGTCCTTGACATTTTGACGATAGGCTTTGCCTCTACGGTATGCAGAGGCCCAGCATACTCTCCATATCATATCTGGCTGGAGCGATGGGTTTAGAAAAGTGCCTTATGGTAATACAATGTTTCTAATGTTTCTATGAGATGCTTATATCATTTACTTTTTTTTTTGCTTTTGCTTCTATGGAGATACATTTGTTTTGTACCACGTATTTTTGCTATCGATATCCTGATATCCAATATGTATGTGTTTATTATGTTCCAATTGAAAATAAAATTCTTTGAAATAAAAAAAAAAAACTGTGTGCAAGTGTGACTAGAAAAATTAATGCTGTTCTGAAGGCAAAGGGTGGTCACTAGAGATGGGCCGAACACCCCCTGTTCAGTTCGCAGCAGAACTCCCAAACAGGGGAAAAGTTCTGTCACAAACCACAAACTCCATTGGAGTCTAAAGCCTCGTACACACGACCGAGAAACTCGACGGGCAAGACACATCGTTTTCCTCGTCGAGTTCCATGTTAGGCTGTTGAGGAACTCAACAAGCCAATTTTCTCCATTTCCGTCAAGGAAATAGAAAACTTGCTCTCTTTTTGGCTCGTCGAGTTTCTCGACAGTTTCCTCGACGAAAATGTACACACGACCGGTTTCCTCGGCAAAAAATATCTCCCAGCAAGTTTCTTGCTGGTTTTTGCCAAGAAACTCGGTCGTGTGTACGAAGCTTAAGGGAGGCGAACATGAAAAATCAAAATTCCCCAATTTGAAGGCAAGTAACTGGCCATAAAACGGTACGGGGGTCCGGCTACTGCCCTGGGGTACATGTATCAATGCAAAAAATGTTTTAGAAAATACTTAAAGTGAAACAATAAAAATGAAAAACTTCTTCAAATATAGAGCCTGAAGGGTCCCCTTAGTCTGCTTTTAAAGTGGCACCCAGCAAATCACATTTAAATTGACTTGTGGTTGCAATTGCAGACACCCGGCTATTTAACAAAAAAAGAAACGGTGGGGGGTTCCTTCAGGTCTGGTATGGATTTTAAGGGGCAGCCCATGCCAAAATTAAAAAAAATGATGCTGCATACTGGGTTGGTCATATCACAAGGGGGCAGGGTCACCAGATGACATTGCCAGGTGGTTTTTAAAACCAATTTTGGCATGGGGTTCCCCTTAAAATCTATACTAGACATAAAGGGCCTGGTATGGATTGGATGGACCCTACATGTTTTTTCTTTAACTTTTTTATTACCGGTAATGTTTTTTTTTATTCAGCTGTCAGGGGGGAAGCCCATTGACAGCTAATGACTTATCGGTTGTTAAGGAGGCGCAGCCAACTTTCCCATCCCACTCCTTAACAACCAGCTATTCACTGCACCCTGATTGGGCAAAGCTTTTTTTCACACCTGCCTTAAACGTTTGAACAGTACTGTATACACACACATACACACTATTGTATCTAATTTTTAGGGACTCAATAATGACGGGAATAGTACCACTGGATTGACGCAGGGCCAATGTGGTGCCCATATTTAAAAAGGGAACAAAGTCGTTACCAAGTAACTATAGACCTGTAAGTTTAACTTCTATAGTTGGGAAGATACTGAAGAGATCAATAAAAGACCACATAGATGACTGAGTTCTTGCTGGAAAAAAACTATTTAAGCAACAGACAGCATGGATTCATGAAAGACAGAAGTTGTCAGACAAACCTGATTTCTTTTTATGAAGAGGTAAGTAAAACCTTGGACAGAGGCATGGCTGTGGACGTGGTATACTTGGATTTTACAAAAGCATTCGATACAGTTCCGCACACACGGCTCATGTGTAAGGTAAGGTCTACAGGATTGGATATATCAGTTTGTAAATGGATAGAAAACTGGCTGAAAGACAGAATTCAGAGAGTAATGGTTAATAATTCTTACTCTGAATGGTCGAAGGTTATCAGTGGTGTACCTCAAGGTTCAGTGTTGGGACCCTTACTTTTTAATATCTTTATAAATGATATTGGCTCTGAGATCAAAAGTAAAATTTCTGTCTTTGCAGATGACACCATGCTATGCAGTGGAATAACGTCCTTACAGGATGTCTCCAATTTACAAGCCAACCTCAATGCTCTGTCTAATTGGGTGACTATTTGGCAGATGAGGTTTAATGTTGATAAATGTAAAGTTATGAACTTGGGGGCTAAGAATATGCATGCGTCATACATACTAGGGGGAGTACAACTAGGGGAATCCATAGTGGAGAAGGATCTGGGGGTTTTGGTAGATCATAAGCTCAATAATAGCATGCAATGCCAAGCTGCGGTTTCCAAAGTGAGCAAAGTCCTTTCTTGTATTAAGAGAGGTATGGACTCCAGAGAGAGATATATCATTTTGTCCCTGTACAAATCATTAGTAAAACCTCATCTGGAATATGCAGTTCAGTTTTGGGCACCAGTTCTCAAAAAGGATATCGGGGAACTGGAGAAAGTGCAGAGAAGGGCAACCAAACTGATAACAGGCAAGGAAGAGCTCAGCTATGAGGAAAGATTAGAAGAACTGAATTTATTCACTCTGAATAAGAGGAGAATAAGGGGGGGTATGATCCACATGTACAAATATATAAGGGGTCCATATAGTGAACTTGGTGTTGAGTTATTCACTTTACAGTCAACACTGAGGACAAGGGGGCACTCTTTACGTCTCGAGGAAAAGAGATTTCATCTCCAAATACGGAAAAGTTTCTTCACAGTAACAGACTCCCTTCAGAGGTGGTTCTGGCCAGCTCAGTAGATTGCTTTAAGAAAGGCCTGGATACTTTCCTAAATGTACATAACATAACTGAGTACTAAGATCTGTAGGTAAAGTTGATCTGGGGTAAATCTGATTGCCTCTCGGGGGATCAGGAAGGAATTTTTTCCCCTGCTGTAGCAAATTGGATCATGCTCTGCTGTTTTTTTTGCCTTCCTCTGGATCAACTGTGGGAATGGAGTTGGGTGTATGGCAGGGATATGCAATTAGCGGACCTCCAGCTGTGGCAAGTCCCATCATGCCTCTGCATCTGGGTGTCATGCTTGTGGCTGTGAGGCCTCGTACACACGGCCGAGAAACTCGACAGGCAAAACACATCGTTTTGCTCGTCGAGTTCCTTGTGAAGCCGCCGAGGATCTCGGCGAGCCAACTTTTCCCATTGCCGTCGGGAAAAAAAAAAGACATGCTTTCTTTTTGGCCCGACGAGATCCTCAGAGTCCTGCTATGCCTCATGGGGGTTGTAGTTCTGCAACAGCTGGAGGTCCACTAATTGCATATCCCTGGTGTATGGGATTGTACTATGTTTTTTATTTTGTTTTCTTATTTTTTTGTGGTTGAACTGGATGGACTTGTGTCTTTTTTCAACCTGACTAACTATGTAACTATGTAACTACATATATTTGAATTGCATAGACACTAACAACTTGTCTGTAACCTTGAAAATGGGAATCTCCTGTAGGATTTTTGATATGGTGGGACTTTTGTAAAATTGGATGTGGCCCTGGCATGCTTGCATTTGCTATTTATTGGACTCACACATTACCACCATTTGCTGTGAAGCTATTTGTTATGCTCATTTACAAGCAAGTAATGCTGTATGATTTGTTTTCTTGTTGCCAAATAAATGCTTTGCCTACACGGGCCATAATAAAAGTTCTTAAAACGTGGCAACATTTATTTTCTGAAAATTTGGAGGCTGACTGCACATGTTTACACTTTAATACGTGTAATGCTAAACTTTTCTTATATAGGCAAGGGGGGCCTCCTGGCTACATCACCCAGTGGCACCGCCCCCTTCTGACGTCCCATGCCCAGCATTCACAAGTCCATGATCCGGTGGGCGGCGTGATTGACGATAGATTTCCATTGAGGGACACTATATTTTAATTTTAAATAAAGGATTTGTCAAAAACTGTCTCTTGTGTTTTGAACTTTTTTACACTTTTTTTTAGAATGGGTAGGGGTACTATGTACCCGATACCTATTCACATGGCATTTGGGAAGCAGAGTCCCCCGACACCAATGCACGACAACCCATATTGAGAGTATGTGGTCTAGTATAGTTCAGGAAACAGACCGCTTGCTCATCCCCCCTTTCCTGACCTGCCAGGCTGCATATGCGGTTTTTGATTTACATTTTGGCGTGGGGTAACCCCTTCCAAATATTTAAAGGGATTTTTCATTTTTATTATTGCACTTTAAGCATAATTAAAATCACTACTTGTTTTTTATGATACATGTCCATGATCCATGTCCTCCCCCATACCCTTTTTATGGCCTATTACTTGCATATAAGCCTTCAAAATAGGCACTTTTGATTTTCCTGTTCGGCTCCCATAGACTTCAATGGGGTTTGCTGTTTGGGTCGCCATTCTGCTGCAAACCGAACAGGGGGTTGTTCAGCCATCCCTTCTCACAAACAGAGTTCATCCAGGCCTAATTGGATGAAGCAATGCACCTGACCGCTGGTCATGTGCAAAGCTTTGCTCAATCAGGGCACAGGGCACTGTCAGAGCCATAATTGAACAACTTTGCTCAATTATGGCTCAGTGCTCATAGTCCCACCCCCATTGTCACTCCAAGTGTAGAGTGTTAGTAGAGTATTAGTGTAGTGTTAGTCTTATGTGAGTATAGTGTGAGTATAGTGTAGTGTCAGTGTAGTGTGTCAGCATAGTATGAGTATAGTGTGTTAGTAAAGTGTAGTGTAAGTGTAGTGTGTCAGTGTCATGATCACTTAAGTGCTCATGCTCCTTATTCCATCAGCCGGGTGTTGACTGTTGCATCCTTCCTGTCTGTGTTCACCTGTTAGGTGATTGATCTGCTAAGTCACCTGATATAAGCAAACTGAACACTCTATCCCTTGTTTGTGATAGAGACAGATCTACTTGTATTGTTCTAGACCTAATCTGCCTTGTTTGTTGTTGGATCCCCTGTGTTTGACTCAGATTGGACTGGATTATCCCCTGAACGCAGCCTGCCCTTCTACCTGGAATGGATACTGGATTATCCTCTGAACTCTACTTGGACCACGATGTTTGCTAACTGCAAGTAACCTGTTGTTTGCTCTGTTTGCATCTGCCCGGCTGGGCTGGCCAGACACTATAGCATTGTGTTTAAGTCCTGGGGGCAACCAAGTACCGGTAGGCCTGCATGCCTTAAGGGAAAGGGGCCTGCTATAGGTGAAGTGCACAGTAGCCAGTGTAGTGTCAGCGTAGTGCAGTGTTTAACACAGCATTACATAACATTTAGTGCTGTATACCTTTTTTGGGGTCTTTTTTGTCCCCTGCCTGCCCCATTTTTCAAAATTGGCGACCGTAGTTTTTTGCACTGTGACGCTGGATGCATCCAAATGTCCGAAGAAAAAAATAACAAATACGAAAGAAATCATAACACAAATAACAAATTAATTTGGCATGATTTGTTAATTTGTTAAAGAACTAATTAAACAAAAGGTCAACTCTAAATCTTAAGCCCTGTACACACGATCGGTCCATCCGATGAAAATGGTCTGATGGACCGTTTTCATCGGTTAACCGATGAATCTGACTGATGGTCTGTCGCGCCTACACACCATCAGTTAAAAAAACGATCGTGTCAGAACACGATGACGTAAAACACAACGACGTGCTGAAAAAAATGAAGTTCAATGCTTCCAAGCATGTGTCGACTTGATTCTGAGCATGGGTACATTTTTAACCGATGGACATGCCTACAAACGATCGTTTTTTTTTTCTATCGGTTAGGTATCCATCGGTTTAATTTAAAACAAGATTTCTTTTTTTAACCCATGGATAAATAACAGATGGGGCCTACACATGATCGGTTTGGTCCAATGAAAACGGTCCATCAGACCGTTCTCATCGGTTTGACCGATCGTGTGTACACGGCATAACAGTCCAATCAGCTGATTCAATGTGTGCTGGAGGCTTGATTACTAACATCTATACTCTCCAGAAATAACTGATTATCCAAAAATAAATTAACGTAACATAATGAATATAACAGAATGAAATTATGTATTTTTCAAATGAAAATAAAAACAACACAACATTTTCAAGTCTAACGAGCATGTCTGTCCACAGACTCTTTTGACTGGCTGACATTTGTCAAATTAATCATTTCTGAATTAGCAGCAGCTATCAAGTCCCTGATGCAGATGCCGCTGATTAGGTGTTTTTAAGATATGTAATCTCTGCACGACTGTCTAGCCTGTCTAGCTTTGTGGGTGTTGACTTGATCTTGAAGTATTTTTTTTTTGGTTTCATGTGCAAAATTAACACCCAAGGACCAATTTTTCCACACCTGTTTGACAGGTGCATATAATATTTTTTTTTTTTTACAGCAAGGCCAATTCTTGCTTTCAAGTTACGTAGTTAGTTAGGTTGAAAAAAAGACACAAGTCCATCCAGTTTAACCATTAAAATATATATATATATTATCATACAATCCCATATACCCAATTGTATACCCACAGTTGAGCAAGAGGAAGGCGAAAACCCCCAGCAGAGCATGATCCAATTTTCTACATCAGGGGAAAAAAATCCTTCCTGACCCAAGAAGCAATCAGATTTTCCCCAAATCAACTTTACCTATAAGGCCAGATTCACACTTGTGCATTGCGTTTTTGTGCTCCGTTTTCTTTGCCAACTTCTCAATCAGCTGTTCAGCGGTTCCTTTGTGTTTTTAGCTGCGGATTTGCTGACCTGGGAGAGTGGAGGGAGGTCTCGCTGCTGTTATCATGAGGGGGAACGCCAAATTTCAAATTAAAAAACGGCATTGGGTTCCCCTCCAGGAGCATACCAGGCCCTTAGGTCTGGCATGGATTTTAACGGGAACCCCTACGCCAAAAAAATGACATGGGGGTCCCCCCAAAATCCATACCAGACTCTTATCCGAGAACACAGGGCGGTCGGTCAGGAAAGGGGGTGGGGACTAGCGAGCGCCCCCCCCCATGCCCTAAAATTGAAGAAAGCACCAGAGAGCGGGAGGAGAACCGAAGAGCATGTAGAAGGCACCGGAGAGCGGGAGAAGAGACCGGAGAGTCGGAAGAGACCCTCGAAGTCAGAAGAAGACCCACGGAGTCGGAAGAAGACCCCCCGAGCTGCCTAATAAATTACTTTAAAAACCTGTGTAGTGTGTTTTTTTATTGACATTTTTCTTCCACCAGGTGAATGGGTGGGGGTACGATGTAGCCTATACTCATTCACATAGGGTGGGGGCCAGGATCTGGGGGCCCCTATATTCCGATAAGCCCCCTGCCCGTAGACCCTGACAACTAATGGCCAGGTTTGTCGGAAGAGGCCTTGTCCTCATCAACATTGGGGCAAGGTGCTTTGGGGTGAGGGGCTCGCTCATCCCCACCCCCTTTCCTGACCGGGCTGCATGCTCAGATAAGAGTCTGGTATGGATTTTGAGGGGAACCCAATGCTGTTTTTTCAGCGTAGGGGTTCCTGTTAAAATACATACCAGACCTAAGGGCCTGGTATGCTCCTGGAGGGGAACCCATGCCGGTTTTTAATTTAAAATTTGGCATGGAGTTCCCCCTCATGATCCCTGTTCAGAACGGAACACATGTGCGAATCAGATGCGTGCCCTTAGAAGATAATGGGCCTGAATTCGCACCTGAGCCGCACCACAATGCTTAGAAAATGCACACGATTTTTGGGCAATGTGCAGTGCGAAGGCATTGCACATATGTGAACCAGCCTCATTGAAATCAATGTATTTTTTCTAATGTTATGCAAATTGGATGCGTTTTAAGCCACAACCAATGGGTGTAAATCCGGCCTCAATGTTAGTACATAGTTATATTATGAAAATTAAGGAAAGAATCCAAGCCTTTCTTAAAGAAATCTACTTAGCTGGCCAGAACCACCTCTGCAGGGAGTCTATTACACATTTTCACAGCTCTTACTGTGAAGAAACCTTTCCGTATTTGGAGATAAGATCTTTTTTCCTCTAGATGTAAAGAGTGCCCCCTTGTCCTTTGTGTTGATCGTAAAGTGAATAACTCAACACCAAGTTCACTATATGGACCCTTTATATATTTGTACATGTTGATCATACCCCCCCTTAATCTCCTCTTCTCAAGAGTGAATAAATTCAGTTCCTCTAATCTTTCCTCATAGCGCTCCTCCATGCCTCTTATTAGATTGGTTGCCCTTCTCTGCACTCTCTCCAGTTCTTCAATATGCATTTTGAGAACTGGTGCCCAAAACTGAACTGCATATTCCAGATGAGGTCTTATCAATGATTTGTACAGGGGCAAAATTATATCTCTCTCTTTGGAGTTCTTGCCTCTCTTAATACAAGAAAGGACTTTGCTTGCTTTGGAAACTGCAGCTTGACATTGCATGCCATTATTGAGCTTATGATCTACCAAAACCCCCAGATCCTTCTCCACTATGGATCCCCCTAGTTGTACTCCCCCTAGTATGTATGATGCATGCATATTCTTAGCCCCCAAGTACCTAACTTTACATTTATCAACATTAAACCTCATCTGCCACATAGTCGCCCAATTAGACAGAGCATTGAGTTGGGCTTGTAAATTGGAGACATCCTGTAAGGACGTTACTCCACTGCATAGCTTGGTGTCATCTGCAAAGACAGAAATGTTACTTTTTATCCCAGACCCAATATCATTTATAAAGGTATTAAAAAGTAAGGGTCCCAATACTGAACCTTGGGGTACACCACTGATAACCTTACACCATTCAGAGTAAGAATCCTTAACCACTATTCTCTGAATTATGGCCGGGATTCACGAACGACTTACGCCGACGTATCTTCTTATACGCCGCGTAAGTCCATGGATGCGCCGTCGTATCTATTGCGCCATATTCTTGAAACCAGATACGCCTGAATTCTGGCTCCATCCGACCGACGTAAGTCTCCTACGCCATCGTATCTTGGGCGCATATTTACGCTGGCCGCAAGGGGCGCTTCCATTGATTTACACATCGAATATGTAAATGAGCAAGATACGCCGATTCACGAATGTACTTACGCCCGTCGCAGTAATCTACGCCGTTTACGTAAGGCATACTGTACATCCGGTGTAAGTTTACCCCTCATAAAGCAGGGGTAAGTCATGTTAAGGTATGGACGTCGGAAACGTCGGAACAGCCATCGTATTTTACGTCGTTTACGTAAGTCGTATGTGAATGGGGCTGGGCGTAGGTTACGTTCACGTCGTAGGCATTGAGCCGGCCTATGTCTTTTAGCCAGTTTTCTATCCATTTACAAACTGATATTTCCAAGCCTGTAGACTTTACCTTACACATGAGCCGTGTGTGGGGAACTGTATCGAAAGCTTTTGCAAAATCCAAGTATACCACATCCATCGCCACCCCTCTGTCCAAGGTTTTACTTACCTCTTCATAAAAATAAATCAGGTTTGTCTGACAACTTTTGTCTTTCATGAATCCATGCTGTCTGTTGCTTATTTTTTTTTTTATCAGCAAGAACTTATCTTTGTGCTCTTTTATTAATCTCTCCAGTATCTTCCCAACTATAGAAGTTAATCTAAGAGGTCTATAGTTACTTGGCAAAGACTTTGTTCCCTTTTTAAATATAGGCACCACATTGGCCCTGCGCCAATCCAGTGGTACTATTCCTGTCATTAATGAGTCCCTAAAAAATAGATACAATGGCTTTGAAATTACAGAGCTCAATCATTTTAGGATCCGTGGGTGTATGCCATGTGGGCCAGGTTCTTTATCCACCTTTATTCTGTCTAAATATTTCTGGACCATATCACTTTTGAGCCATTGTGAATCATTTGGGGCTGTGTCACTCCCACCCCCATTATGGACATGAGCTCCCCCATGCTCCTTTGTATACACAGAGCTGAAGAAAGTATTTAATAAATTAGCCTTTTCCTTGTCCCCAGTCACCCAGTGTCACTCTAGTTTTTTTTAAAGGGTCTACATGCTCAGACCTGACCTTTTTACTATTAATATATTTGAAGAATTTGTTGGGGTTTGTCCTACGATCTTTTGCAATCTGTCATTCGTTTTGGGTTTTTGCATCCTTGATTTCCTTTTTACAAGCATACCTCTATAGAGTTGCAGTGTGAAGGCACCACCAACATCCAAAGACCAAATACCAATTTTTGCACACCTGTTACTTCTATCTAAAGTCTGAAAAAGAGACCCCAGACTTTATCTAAAATGAAATATTAATCCTGGTCTGAGTGTACTATAATTTGGCTTCTTCAAATAAGGCTTGCACTGTGGTGCAAAACGTTGTTATTTCCATCCAAATTCTGTAAATGAGATACCAGAGTTTATCCCCAAAATCGCTAATCTGGTTCTAAATGCACTAAATTGTGGCCTCATCATACAGACTGGTTCCCTAAGCCATTGTTTACAAAATAAAGAAAGCTTGCAGGAAAAAATCCATTTAAATGTCATTTTGTTTTTTCTTTAAAAATGTCAGTTTTGTTTAGCTGCAGTAGGTTCTATACACGGTACAGACGTGCCACTTACAGGCAAACTAATGGGACCCACAGGCACTATATTTAAAGTAATTTTTCATTTTTATTGTTTCACTTTAAGCACATTAACCTCCCTGGCGGTATGATTATATCAGAAAAAAGGTGCTGAAAGCGGTACCATTATTTGCAAGGAAATTTGTTTTTTTACATTGTAGGCCTGTAATTCTTAGGAATAACTCACTTAAATCTGTCCAAACAAGAGTCTAGTAGGCATCCTGGGTATAAAATGTTTTTAAAAACAAAATTATAAATTATAATATAATAAATAACTATAAATAATTATAACAAATAATAATATAATTATAATAAAAATGATTCAATAATGTAATCAACTCAAAATCACTGAAATTTGCTCAGTTGCAGAATTGTCGCTGTCATTACTTTAATTTTTTATGACAAATTTCCCCACAAATCGCTATCGCACAATTCTGCAAGTGATTATAAATTATTATCGCTGTTTTCTAGCTGCTCTAAAACCATTTTTGACATAAAGGGACACTTTTGGTTGCTATGGACAATCTACAGTTTGCAGGCAGAAAGAACAGTTTTCATTATATAAAAGTACATGTAGGGCACTGGGTAGACCACTAGGGACAGAGGGGGTGTGTATTTTTTACGATCAGTACAGTAATCTGTAAGATTACAGTATACTGTATGTAAGGTGTTTGTTTACCTTTTTGAATTTGGCGCCGTTCTCCGCTCCCGTGCGTCGTAACGTCGCAGGGAACAGAGATCGGCGGCACACAGAGGCACTGTGTGAATCGAGCGAGGACCCGTAAACACTGCCTGTGGATCCAGCAAGGCGAGCCCGAGTCTGACTCGGGGTTACCGATCGTAGCTGAAAAATTTAACCCCGAGTCAGACTCGGGAATACTGCCAGGGGGGTTAAAATCTATGCTCCCTTAAATCAATATTTAAACAAAAAAAAAATCTGCATTGGTACTTGTCCCCCAGGCCAGTACCAGGGCTCCTATACCCTTTTTATGACCAATAACTTGTATACAGGCCTTCAAAATGAGAACTTTTGATTTTTCAAGTTTGGGTCCCATAGACTTTAATAGGGTTCAGAGTTCTGGCACAAACTGAACTGGGGAGTGTTCGGCCCCACTCTACTCACAAACGATTCAATCATAAAAGCACATCAGGGTCCACAATGGATGATCAGGTCACAGAGACTGCTACCAGCGAGTTGGAGGACCTTCCAGATGGCTGATGCATTTCGATGGGAGATCCCCTCTTCAGAGCCAATCACTCCTACTCATAGTATATACCATCCCTGGTGCTGTTATTTTAAAAAAACGTACTAAACTTCATATTTATAATGTATAAAACTATATAGCCAAGGATCTGTTCTCGTAAGGCATTCCCACCATCCAGCATAAATCCTGTATAACAACAAATATTGACTTTTTCAAAGCCTTTGGAAGACCTTTGAAAAAGTCAATACTTTGACGAAACGTACCTTGTTGAGCCATGGCAAATGAACCTGTTTGTTCAAGCGATCGTTATATGCTGTTTGCGCATTTTACAGGTGAGTATAACAGATTCCTTATTCCTTTATGTAATTTTAATACATTGATTTATACTATATAAAGTTTATTTTACATTATTTATTGTGAATTGCTATATAAAGTCATGTCCACTTAGTGAGAGTATAAGGAGGATTGGTGGAAAAATATTATCAGTTTGTAAAGTGAAGAAAAAAGCATTGAGATCTAAATGGATTATTAATTAATCACTTCCATACAGGGCACACTGAGGAGTTTTTCAGGCGGTACAGTGCTAAAAAGAGCGCCTAAATACCACCTGAAAAACTCCTGCCCAGCCTTCTCAATGTGAAAGCCCGAGGGCTTTCACACCGAGGCGATGCTCTGGTAGGAGAGAAAAAAATCTCCTGTACGCAGCATCTTTGGAGCGGTTAGAGGAGCGGTATGTATACCGCTTCTTCACCGCTCCTTCCCATTAAAAAAAAATGGGAAACCGCGGTATTTACCCTTTATCGGCCGCTAGCGGGGGTTAATACCGCACCGCTAGCGGCCGAATCCCGTGGCAATTACGACGGTATATTGCCGCTATTTTTAGCTACACTACCGCCACCACGCCCCGGTGTAAAAGGGGCCTAAAACACCTTCCTGCCCAAGCCAATTTTCAGCTTTCAGCGCTGTCGCTGTTTAAATGACAGTTGCGCGGTCATGTTACACTGTACCAAAACAAAAATGTTGTTATTTTGTTCCCACAAATAGAGCTTTCTTTTGGTGGTATTTGATCACTTCTGCGGTTCTTATTTTTTGCTAAACAAAAAAAAAAAAGACAAAAAAAATTGAAAAAAGAAAAGTTTTTCATTTGTTTTGGTTATAAAACACTGTAAATAAGTAAACAAGGAAACCAATAACAAGAATTCAGCATTCAGACTAACATCTGCACAGGATCAAGCTTCGGAAGAAAATTCATGCATCACAACAGTTGTTTAGGGACTTTTTTTAGGGTTTAGTTTTCCCTTATTATTTATTCTTTACTGTTTGACAGTTGTAGGTTTTCTAGGTGAACCTGATCACTGATTTTCAGTTTGTAAAGTGAAGAAAAAAGCATGGAGAATGAAATGGATTATTAATCACTTCCATACAGGGCACCTAGGCCCCTTTCACACTGAGGAGTTTTTCAGGCGGTACAGCGCTAAAAATAGCGCCAAAATACCACCTGAAAAACTCCTGCCCGAGGGCTTTCACACCGAGGTGATGCGCTGGCAGGAGAGAAAAAAATCTCCTGCAAGCAGCATCTTTGGAGCGGTGAGAGGAGCGGTATGTATACCCCTTCTTTACCGCTCCTTCCCATTTAAAACAATGGGAAACCACGGTAATACCGCCCACAATGCGCCTCTGCAGAACAAATAACCAATTGGTGCAACAGAAGCCAATTGGGTCAACTTTAGCTGATGTTATGGGTTGGGGGGGGGGGGGAGCTCTATGAGGGCGAAGGAGATTTTATTTTTTTTTTCTGTTTGCTATTGCCAGTCGTAACCCCCAGGCTGGGAAAGTGCTGAGCATCTCTCCACTGCCCCCCAAGCAAACCCATGCCTAGTTCCAAGTTCTATAGGTGTTGTACACCATGAATTGGTAGCTCTGTTTGGAGAAAGGCTACCATTCAATTTACAAAAATAGATGCATGCCCTAGACAACATTTAGTTTGTTAAAACACAGTAATTTACAAACAATTACTATGTTTTATTTTAAATACAATTCTCGTCTTCACAAAAAAAAAAAAGTTGTAAATAAGTATTTTTTTTCCTTCACTGATGGGCACTGATAAGGCAGCACTGACGGGCACTTATATGCAGCACTGATGAGCATTGATAGGCGGCACAGATGGGCACTCATGGGTGGCACTGATGGGCACTGAAAGGCTGCACTGATGGGTACTTATGGGTGGCACTGATAGGCAGATTATCAAAATGTCAGAAGAGAAGGTATTGATCCCGTGTTCTGCAAAGCAGGATCTTTGCCTTCCCCTAGTCAAAGCACCTCCAACACAGTAAGTAAGCACAGGCTAAGCACACAGTTAACCCTTAGAACACCCTTGATGTTAACCCCTTCCCAGCCAGTGTCATTAGTACAGTGACATATTTTTTAGCACGTGTCACTGGCCCCCGAAAGTGTTAAAAGTGTTAGTTAAATGTCCAATTTGTTTGCTGCAATATAGCAGCCCTGCTATCAGTGGTTGATTGCCACCATTACTAGTAAAAAATAAATGAATAAACAAAAAATATCCCACAGTTTGTAGACGCTATGACATTTGCGCAAATCAATCAATATACACTTATTGGGATTTATTTTACCAAAAATATGTTGCAGAATACATTTTGGCCTAAATTGATGAAGAAATTAGATTTTTTTTATTGGATATGGTTTATAGCAGAAAGTAAAAATATTGTTTTTCATTCAAATTTGCCAGTCTTTTTTTGTTTATAGCTCAAAAAATAAAAGCCACAAAGGAGATGAAATGGCACCAAAGGAAAGCTCAATTTGTGGGGGAAAAAAAGTACAAAAAATGTATTTGGATACAGAGTCGCATGACCATGCAATTGTCATTTAAAGTAACGCAGTGCCGTATCGCAAAAAATGGCCTGGCCATGAAGGAGGGTAAGTCTTCCGGAGGCAAAGTGGTTAAAGGGCTCAAAGATGGGTGCATTAAAATACTCAAATATATGTGCATTAACCACTTGCATACTGGGCACTTTTACCTCATTTCTGCCCAGGCCATAACAAATGTTATAATTTTTTCCACACAAATAGAGCTTTCTTTACTCGCCACTGGATTTTTTATTTTTTTTGCTAAACAAATGAAAAAACTCTGAAAATTTTAAAAAAAATAACAATTCAGTTTGTTATAAAACAGGTCATTTTTCTCCTTTACTGATGTGCGATGATGAGGCTGCACTTATGGGCACTGATGAGGCAGCACTGATGAGGCGGCACTGGTGGTCCCGAATGAGGAGGCACTAATAAGGCTGCACTGATAGGTGGCACTAATGGGCACTGATAAGTGGTACTGATGGGCACTGATAGGTGGCACTGATGGACTCTGATAGGTGGCACTAATAGGCAGCACTAATAGGCGGCACTGGTGGGCACTGATTGGCAGCACTGTTGGAAACTGTTGGGACTGCCCTGATAGTCAGGACACTGATAATCAGTGCTCTGATTTTTAGGGCTGATGTCCCTTTAGTGAAGTGAAGTTTAGAGGCGCTAGCTGATAGTGTGTGTACACTAAATAAATAATAAAAATTGTATGCATCAATAATTAAATATAAATAAGTGGATATAACAATGACATGTGAATAAATAGTGACCATATAAAAAATTAAACCACAATGGTGGTTATGAAACAAATAGTGATAATACACAATAAAAATAGAAAATGATAATTGTGCCAAAACTAAAAATAGAGTCCATATATATGATGAATCTTCAAAACCATAGACAGAAGATCTTCCACCTTCACCAAGATAAAGAAAGACCACCAAAAAGTGCTCATGGATGGCACCTTACCGCAAATAATGGACCACTTTAATTAAAAAGAGGTCAATCAGGCAGATAGAGATAATATTCCAGACCCAGATCTCTCAGTCTCAACAGTCTTGATAGAGCAATACTCCACGCCACATGGGATAATTAGAGCAAGAGAGAGAAAAACGCCATAGAATAATATTGTTTTTTATTGGGTAAAACAGAAAAAGAAAACGCCAAATGGCCTCTTACTTGATGGGGTGCCTAGCCCCGGCACTGAGGTTAAAAGCGTGGATGTCCCTTTAACACAAGCCAGATATCAGCTCTCCCCTTCTTTTTCTCATGCTGTCAGTGTGAGGAAAGAAAAGCCAATATTTGGCTTGAGTTTACATCCTTTGATCAGCTGACATTGGACACAGCTGATCACGTGGTAAACGGCTGCTGTGATTGGCCCTTTACCCCGACCTGTGATCAAAAGACCGTCTGCCTGTCTGCCGTGAACTCACTGTTAACAAATGCATCTACTACTGAGCCAATGATCCCACATGTCACAATATGAAATGTATAACTTTAGTAAAATATATATTCAAATACATTTTTATGGCACACAAACACAATATAGGACACCATTTTTGTAAAATATATAAGATGAGGTTGCATTAAGTAAATACACACCAAATATGTCAAGCCTTTAAAATGGTACGCACCTGTGAACTAGGGAACAATAACAATACCCAAAATTGATAATAGAGAATTAACAGTGAATGATTGCTCTAGTATTATTGCTTTCACTTCATTGCTTTGTGTGTGGCCACACCTTATATGTCTGGGGCGTATTTGTTTTTGTTCGTAATTTTTTTCCCCTCAAATTCTTTATTTTCGTTACAAGGCAATGATACAGAGCATGCGTAGCATGAACATCAGAGATAACGTGTGGTAGAAAATGAGGTACGGCGCAAAACCAATATATGTGAAAAAGAAAATAAGTATAATACATAGACAATTTAAGAACAAACCCCACATTTCACAACAGAAAGCAAAAAACAGACTGTGTCTTAATGTAAGGAATCGATGACCTCGACCGGTTTCGCGGTGATTTACCGCTTCTTCAGGAGGAGATTCTTTTCTCTTCTAAAAAGTATGCATAAACATATAAATAAACAAGCAGGATATACAATATGTGTATACATTGTGTACAATTCAATACAATGCGTTATATAATGGAGCCGAGCACTCACCCAGGTTGGTCATATGATCAGACGTGGAGCCTGGTATAGGCCTTCTGTGGCGCGTGGAGGGGGATATTTTATTTAGACGGGCTCTATTAAGGTGAGGAGTAGAATAAATCAAATATACAGGGAATGGTCAGTTAATTATTGAGGTGTGGGTCACCAGTGAGTGGAAGGAAGTGTGTGTGGGTGACGGAAAAAAGGGGGGGGAAGGTTGAGGGGGGGAAAAGAAAGAGGAAAGAGAGGGATGGGGGTAGAAAATTGGGGGAGGGAAAAAAGGGAGGGGGTGAGGAAGGGAGAGGTTGTTTGGGGGGGGAGGAAGAAAAAAGGCGGGGGGGGGGGAAAGGAAATTGGGGGAAGGGGGGGGGTTTAAGGAATTAAAATAAATAAGGTTAGGATTAACGTGTCCCTCCTCCACCCCACACACTCCACACACACCCGTTTCCCCCCCCCCTTCCTTACACACCCCCCTTCTTCCCCTTTTACCCCTTGTCCAGACACTTTATGCACCACTTCACTAGTCCTCGCTGATCCTTCTTCCTTTCCCCCTTCTTTCTTTTCTCCTTTACCCCTGTTTTTCCTCCCCTCTTTCTTTCCCTTTCCCATCCTTCCCTTGATATTATTATCCAATTGTTTACCCTTATCCTCAATAATACCTGTTCCCCCCCCCATTTCTTCCTCCCCCTATTCTCCCTTTCCCTTCTCCCCTTCTCATTTTCCCCCCACCCTTTTCCTCTCTTCTCCTCCTTCCCTCCCTCCCCTCCCTTTTCCCCCTTTCACGTTAATCCTAACCTTATTTATTTTAATTCCTTAAACCCCCCCCCTCCCCCAATTTCCTTTCTCCCCCCCCCGCCTTTTTTCTTCCTCCCCCCAAACAACCTCTCCCTTCCTCACCCCCTCCCTTTTTTCCCTCCCCCAATTTTCTACCCCCATCCCTCTCTTTCCTCTTTCTTTTCCCCCCCTCAACCTTCCCCCCCCTTTTTTCCGTCACCCACACACACTTCCTTCCACTCACTGGTGACCCACACCTCAATAATTAACTGACCATTCCCTGTATATTTGATTTATTCTACTCCTCACCTTAATAGAGCCCGTCTAAATAAAATATCCCCCTCCACGCGCCACAGAAGGCCTATACCAGGCTCCACGTCTGATCATATGACCAACCTGGGTGAGTGCTCGGCTCCATTATATAACGCATTGTATTGAATTGTACACAATGTATACACATATTGTATATCCTGCTTGTTTATTTATATGTTTATGCATACTTTTTAGAAGAGAAAAGAATCTCCTCCTGAAGAAGCGGTAAATCACCGCGAAACCGGTCGAGGTCATCGATTCCTTACATTAAGACACAGTCTGTTTTTTGCTTTCTGTTGTGAAATGTGGGGTTTGTTCTTAAATTGTCTATGTATTATACTTATTTTCTTTTTTGTTAAATAAATATTGAATTTTTATCAGATTGTCTTTATCAGTGCCGCGAAAAGTCCCTTCCAAAATCCCTCCCCCCTTCCCTCGACCTAAATACTGACACACATTGGCCCCAAGCAGCCAAATGTTGTCAAATTATTTTTGTCACATTATTCTTCATATCAAATGGGATGTAGGCACCTTGTTACTTTTTGTATTTTTATTCTAAAAGAGGCGACACTCTCCCCTTTTTTCCTCAATATATGTGAAAATTTGGTAATGTTACCAAAAATAAAAAATTAATACAAAGTGTTAACCAAAAAGCAAACCACAACCTAACGTGATTAGTTATAAGTAATGTATGTATACCAAAAACAGAATAAGTGAAATATCAATCTGTTAATGACCAAAAGTATATAAATAAGGATCCAAGGATGTGACCTTGACACGAATAAGGTATAAGTGAACAAAAATGTCCATAAAACAGTCCCAAGTGTAATTAGAGTGAGACATGAATCCAAGAATCTTCTTATAGTGGGTGTTGTAATATTAGGGATTAAACCTCCTTCCACCAAGTGAGCACCCGAGTGAGAGAGATGTAGTCTCCTTACCAGACATTAAGACCACAAAGAGGCGGTCAAACCAGGCACAGGGTTTTTAAAGTCTCCCAATGGACTATATGCTGGAGCTGGTTCAAATGTATTCAATCAGACGCTGACGGGGATCTCAGGTAAAAACACAGAAAAAAGCCCATAGTGTAGACTCAATATATGAGTATTGTAGCTTTAAATGATAATACAGCAGCTTCCCAAGCAGACCATAACATTGGTGTCTCCAGGTACTGTCAGATGACTAGAGGGTCTTCAGGAAAATGGAGGCTCACAGTGGGGACAGTAATCATCAGGCAGATTTGACCAGAAAGAAAAAAGCTCCCATAGTGAAGTACGCAAAACTGTTTAATTTAATAAAATATAAATGCTTACACTGTAAAAAAACACCAAATGAAAATAAAAATGGCATTTATGGACGGACGGACTCCTATATCACTTTCGGTCAAGTGTGTACTTCCTGACGTGTGTCGTCACATCACGTGACTTCATATCCTCTGATGAAGTCACGTGACGTGTTTGTGTTAGTAAAAGACAATTCACGCTTTTCAGTCTGTTACTGCGTGATGAATGTGCTTACTCCATTACAAATGGTAGTTTTACCAGAATGAGCGCTCCCATCTCATAACTTGCTTTTGAGCATGCATGTTTTTTTCACGTAGTTAAAGCCCACACACGACCATTTTTTACAACCTTAAAAACGACAACGTTAAACGACAACGTTAAAAACGTAGTAAAAAAAATAGAGCATGTTCGAAATTTTTAATGCCCATTTTTTAGATCGTGAAAAATGCTCTGGAGCCCACACACGATCGTTTTTAATGACATTTAAAAAAAAACTTAATTTTTTAGAATCCGAAAAACGGTCGTGTGTACGCGGCATTAGAATGACAACTCAATCCAACAGGGACGATTACTCCTCCAAGTATGTAAAGCCACACCAGTAGAACCACTTTTTGAGGAATTTGTCTCAAAGGCACCTCTCCGTGGCAGCCAGGTCATCCATCTCATTTATTTAAGAGACCCTTTTCAACCAGATGGAGATAACAGAAAAAATATCCGTGAGTGGAAAGGGTTGTTTTTTCAAGAGGACCTTTTACTTTGTCCTTTTATGGGCGAAATGATAGGGTATCTTTAAAATTAGTATACTGTAGGTTCACTTTGACTTTCCTTCATACTTTATGCAATCCCCTACCCCCCCCCCCCAATTCTGTGAATATCATAAGAAATATGCAGAAAACAGAAAAAAAAACAGATATATAACAATATATGCCCCCAACTCCAGCTAAAACGTTATTTTTTTTTTATAGGCTAAATTAGAATAGGGAAGTATTAGAATTCTGTTTTTAGAAAACAATTTTAGATAAAATTGGGCCTTAAATACCAGCAAAAAAAAATACAGCTCTTTAATTAACATTTTCTTGATACATTTTCAATGCCAGGTGCAAAAAATATTTTTATTCTAAGTGTCTGCATTCAAAGAGGTCTGCTGCCTCTGGCACATTGTAATGAGATAAATAAATAACACATATATTTGTTCGGAATTAAATACTTGTGTCATGTTTGTTTCTAAGGTAATATTACCCTGCTAAGTATCACAGAACGCATTTCTTTTTTTATATTTCAAGCAGCTTTTATATCAGTGTGCCTCGGTGTACTAGTGGCATTAGGTTACTATGGCAGCACAGCACAGTACATGCCCCCAGGCAGAGAGGTAATCTTTCCAGGTTGTTGTTTGTGAAACTGTCAATTGGACATTTGATAGCTACACGATAAGCTAACCAGAAGGAATTATTAAGAACCCAACATACAACATAAATGTCAAATATTAAAGACATTGGAACAAAAAATGCTATAAATAAATAGAATTAAGTACTGAGAAGACTGTATTAAAGACTGAGAAGAAGTAGAGCGACAATGTTTATCAATAAACACTTTTCATTACGAACATCAGTAAAATGAACAAGGGAACCACATGCAAGAACAGTTTAGCTACTAGTAAAAATATATGACAAATACACCAAACTTTTAGCCCTGGTTCACACTGGGTACGATTTGGAACGATTTGACATGTCAAATCGCATCTCAAATCGGCGGCATTTGCCGGCAATTGTCGGCAATGGCACTGTCCTAATCAGTGCGACGCCGCATCTGCGATTTCAAAAAGTAGTTCCTGTACTACTTTTTGCGATTTCGGGCCGCGATTTACATTAAATTGCGGCTGAATTCGCAGCAGTGTGAACCTAGGCTAAAGGTGGCTTGTTGGATTTACTTTTTAATTAAATTATAAAACATACATTACCAAAATGTACCTTATTTCATTTAAATAACACTGACAATTTTATGTAGCACCTAACATTTTTTTACATTAATCCCTGCTCTCAATGAGCTTACATTCTAAGGTTACTATTGTGCATACATATACCAATTAACCTACCAGCAAGGTCTTTGGAGCGTAAAAGGAAACCCATGCAAGCATGGGAAGAACATGCAAACTCTGCAGATACTTCACCTGGCCAGGATTTAAACTGAAGACCCCACTGCTGCAAGTCAGCCATTAAGCCACTTTTCATGTTTGCATGTTCTCCCAGTGTGTGAGTTTCCTTCCACACTACAAAGACCTGGCTGGTAGGTTAATTGTGAGACAGGGACCTTAAATTGTAAGCTCCTTGAGGACAGGGACAAATGTGAAAGCTTATAAGGCACTGTGTAACTGCCAGCAATAATTAAGGCAATGTTTTGTTAACACAAAATATAATTCTACATTTGTAAGACTCAATTAATAACATTTTTACCAACTAAATATCTTTAATTAAGAAAATACAATGTTAAGTTAAAATAGTTGACAGTTAATTGTGGCCATTATTTTTTTTTTTTTTCAAGTGCTAGTTTTTTTAATTCAAACAGAAATGTCAGTTTTTGGAAATGTATGTTTTATATTGTTATTTAATAATAATAATAATAATAATAATAATAAAAAAAAAAAAAAAGAATGCAAAATGCTGCCTTAATTCCAACAAACAATTTTTAAAGTGCAATATTTAGTGCTGAAGAGGAAGGGCATTGCATTTGTATGTTTCCAAAGCTAGCCACACTTGCTTTAAAAGATAAACAGCTGTCTCATTGAGGACTCCTCAAGTGTCTGGGTGGCAGCTTCATTGACATAATGAGAGTTATTTACGACCGCGGGCGGGTGAGGTAGCGGGTGGCCCCGTGGGCGGGTGAGATAGCGGGTTAGTCCGCGAGTGAGATAGCAGGGCGGCTCTGTGGGTGGGTGAGATAGCGGGTTAGTCTGCGGGCGAGTGAGATAGCAGGGCGGCTCTGTGGGTGGGTGAGATAGCGGTGGACCAGGCGGCGCGGTTTGTGGGCGTGCAGGCGGTGTGGTTTGTGGGCGGGCAGGGCTGCCGGGTGGCTCAGTATGTTGGCAGGTAAAACTGAAAGAGCAGGCTCAGTGTGGCAGCTGGCCAATCAGCTAGCTGGGGGCAGGGAAGCAGAGAGATGAGATCATCTCTCACCACACGTGCCCACCCTGCATCCCTGCAGTAACTTCTGCCCTCACTGTGCAGGCAGCAGAGAGATTACATTATCTGCTTATTATTATCTGCTGCCTGACTCTGGGAGTCTGGGACACAGCAAGAGACAACCAAAACAACACCTTAGCAGGCAAGTGACAATCTGCAAGGTGTGGCAAGTGACAATCCGCAAGGTGTGGAAGGTGACGTGGCAAGTGACAATCCGCAAATTGTGGCAGGTGACGTGGCAAGTGACAATCTGCATCTTGTGTCAGGCAAGTGACAATCCGCAAGGTGTGGCAGGTGACGTAGAAAGTGACGATCCACAAGGTGTGGCAGGTGACGTGGCAAGTAACAATCCGCAACGTGTGGCAGGTGATGTGGCATGTGACAATTCGCAATGTGTGGCAGGTGATGTGGCAAGTGACAATTCGCAACATGTGGCAGGTGACAATTCGCAACGTGTGGCAGGTGACGGTGGCAAGTGACAATTCGCAACGTGTGGCAGGTGACGTGGCAAGTGACAATTCACAACGTGTGGCAGGTGATGTGGCAAGTGACAATTCGCAACATGTGGCAGGTGACGCGGCAAGTGACAATTCGCAACGTGTGGCAGGTGACGGTGGCAAGTGACAATTCGCAACGTGTGGCAGGTGATGTGGCAAGTGACAATTCGCAATGTGTGGCAGGTGATGTGGCAAGTGACAATTCGCAACATGTGGCAGGTGACGTGGCAAGTGACAATTCGCAACGTGTGGCAGGTGACGTGGCAAGTGACAATTCGCAACGTGTGGCAGGTGACGTGGCAAGTGACAATTCGCAACGTGTGGCAGGTGACGGTGGCAAGTGACAATTCACAATGTGTGGCAGGTGACATGGCAAGTGACAATTCGCAACGTGTGGCAGGTGACGGTGGCAAGTGACACACTCAGGGCTCCCACTGATTCTGCATTATGGTGAGTTGAACTATTTCATTTTAATGCGCCTTAATCATCCTGACACCATAACAACCATGGTGACGGGATGATTGAAGCGCCAACACCAGCCATTTCCCAGATAAATTGCCCACAACAAAAACAGATTTTCTGGCAGTCCCCCTTCCGAGACAAGACTCTGGATGCGCACCTTCTTGGAAGTGCAGTCGCTGTAAATCTGAGGGGTAGATCTGAAATAAGAGGAAGCTCTGCTGATTTTATCACTCAAACATGTGCAAGCTAAAATGCTGTTTTTTATTTTCCTTGCATGTCCCCCTCAGTGCACTTTCACTTTTGTAAATAACCCCCATTGTATAGGGAAGAGCGGAGTTCTTTCAGCAAAACTGCCTTTGTGACAATCAGCCATCTTTTCTCTCTTATCATTTTATATATTTTATAAATATAGTGTGTGTGTGTTTATTGTTAAATAACTCTTTATCACAGAAGTGAAAAAAAGAGGATGAAAAAAAAGTAAAAAGTTGAAAACGACAGGACACAAATTACGCAACTCTCAAATTAAGCCTACTGCAGCTTTAAAAACCCTAGGATCGGCCATGTAGCTACACCATATTCCAAATTAGCACTTTTTCACGTTCGTGTCCCATAGACTTTAAGGTGTTCGAACCAATTTTTTGCCTGTTCGCATGTTCTGCTGCAAAACAAACCGGGGGGTGTTCGGCTCATCCCTATTAGTGAGTATTGTA
The DNA here is from genome assembly GCF_905171775.1 of Rana temporaria. Classification (NCBI taxonomy): domain Eukaryota; kingdom Metazoa; phylum Chordata; class Amphibia; order Anura; family Ranidae; genus Rana; species Rana temporaria. The sequence goes on from NC_053493.1 coordinate 230,735,071, forward strand.
ACTTTAGGGCAGAAAGCCTGCTACTGGCAGAGTCACCAGGTGAAAATAAAGGAAAAATAGGAAAACTAAAGCCTAGCATACACATGCTGAATTTCGGTCAACATCAGCCCTTTGGCTGGCTTCTGTCAGATGTGCATGCTGAAAAACCAATGGCTGACCGGAGTAACCTGAGTGTTCTGGCGGGGGGCATCACAACACAACAGCTCAGCAGGGGTGATAGCTGTACTAATGTTGGATCGTTAGTTCAGTAGTAGGAGATGATGGAGCATGCATGCTCCGAACGCACCCTGCCAGAACCACGCCCCCTAGTGCCTCCTTATCTCCTTGATGACTACTGTCCGCCTCCACCACTGACCCAGAGCTCTGGACAGCCCTGGCGCGGCTGGCAACGTGAGACCCCGCAGACCGTCGCTCTCCCCTGGCATAGATACCATGGTGTGACCTCACTACATGCTGACTTTTATCTACTATTCTGTGAGTGAAATCATGAATAAAAACATGTTTTCACCTTATATATTACACTTAGACCAGTGCTACTTGTCTCCTAATCGTGTCTCTTCAGAGCCACTTCTATGCTAGCTGCCTGCCTGTCTACACTTGTGTCACACAGTGACACCCTTTAGAACATATGGACTTGGCTTATCCTGGACTACCTTTTTTACACAAACTCTTACATTTATAACTGTTGATATGGTGTATGCACCACTCCTACTTCACTTAGGCGGCTTTCACATTGGGCAGTGGAGGTGCGGTGACGGTATAGCCGCGCTATTTGTAGCGCCGCTATACCGTCGTATTTACTGTGATATTCGGGCGCTAGCGGTGCTAGCATTTAAAGTTGCATTAACTTATCAAATGTAAATTAGTAGTGGCCAATTAAACCATTGGAAAGTGTAAAGTATTCTATTGATGTATTATATTATTGAGGATATTATAATGTAATATGTCAGGGGGGATGTCTATATACTATTATTCTGTTCACTTATATGCCTTTGACACCAGTCTCACTCTAAAAGAAACCTTTTGTGAGCCATATGTAGCAGCTGCTACCTTTATGAGTACACAGAGCCTGATGAATTTTGCACATCGTAATAACTGTACATTTGACAGCAGTGTCCTTGGCTTTGAGAGCTAAAACAAAAGTATGCCAATCTCCAACCCTAGGGCATGATATAATAGTTCTAAAACTGGTGTGTGACCTAGGAAACAAAGAAACTCTCCTTGCAGAGGACACTGCCATTACGCTGTAAGGCACTGATGAACTGATGCTTAATAAGCTACAAGTTTTCCTTAAATCTTACAGTGCAGCAACTCCTGTGTAATGCTACTGGTAATCCGCCTTAAAAAAACATGCAGTGTAAGGGGCATATTTATAAAGTAGTAAATGTGACATTGGGCAAAATCAATCACTGTCATTGAAAACACATTCATGAATGTTTAAATGTCAGATTCACTGCTTTATGAATATGACCCTAAAGTGATTGTAAACCCATACTGTCAGGCCCCATACACACGTCCGAGAAACTCGTCGAGTTCCTTGTGAAGCCGCCGAGGATCTCGGCGAGCCAAGTTTCTCCATTGACTAACGAGGAAATAGAGAACATGTTCTCTATTTGGCTCGACCAGTTCCTCGTCGGTTTCCTCGGCCAAAAGTGTACACACCACCGGATTTCTCGGCAGAATACGGCTCCGATCGAGTTTCTGGCTGAATTCTGCTGAGAAACTGGGTCGTGTGTACGGGGCCTCATACTTACCTGCTCTAATTTTGCACAGAACAGCCCAAACCCTCCACTTCTCCACCCCCCTGCTGAGTGCCCATCATAGCAAGCTGCCCCCAGCACCCCCCTCAGTTGTCGTGATTGATAGAAGTGGGAGCCAATGGCCATCGGACTGATAAATTCTAACTGCAAAAAAATTGAGTAGCGAACCTTCAGAATGAAAGGGAATATTGCAGTACAAAAGCTTAAAGTAGAAGTCCATGCAAAATCTAAAATCCCTGCATTTATAGACACCAGGGATCTAACACTAAGGCCCCTTTCAATAGCGCCTAAATACCGCCTGAAAAACTCCTGCCCAGCCTTCTCAATGTGAAAGCCTGAGGGCTTTCACACTGAGGCGATGCGCTGGCGGGAGAGAAAAAAAATCTCCTGCAAGCAGCATCTTTGGAGCGGTTAGAGGAGCGGTATGTATACCGCTCCTTCACCGCTCCTTCCCATTTAAAACAATGGGAAACTGCTGTAATAACGCCCGCAATGCGCCTCTGCAGAGGCCCATTGCGGGCGGTATTAACCCTTTATCGGCCGTTAGCAGGGGTTAATACCGCAATGCTAGTGGCCGAATCCTGCGGCAATTCCGACGGTATAGCACCGCTATTTTTAGCGGCGCTATACCTCCACTGCGCCTCCCACCCCAGTGTGAAAGGGGCCTTACCTCTCTATCCTTGTAAAGAAAAAACGAGTATACATACCTTTGTGAAAGCTGATCTGGCCCACTACGACTGGATCCCATGCTGAGCTATCAGCTGCGGCATCTCTGTAGGCGAGTGCAGAGGAGATGGAGGACAATGGAAGTAACTCTATAGGTGATGTCACTTCCCATTCTTTTTAGAGCCGTTGTTTTCTGTGTCCTCTGCAGAGCTTCCGGAAATTGAGATCCGGTCGGAACGGGTCAGATTGGCTTCCAAAAAGGTATGTATACTCATTTTTTCTTTACAGGGATAGAGAGGTTAGTGTTAGATCCCTGGTGTCTATAGATGCAGGGATTTTAGATGTTGCATGAACTTCCACTTTAATTTATCTTTTAATTGGGATCTTGTGGTTTTTAGTTGGAGTTCTGCAATAAATGAAAACTTTGTATACAAAGAAAAAAAGCTCTGATGTTTTTATTATGCAATCATGTGCAAGCTAAAATGCTGTTTTTTATTTTCCTTGCATGTCCCCCTCGGATCTACAGCGACTGAACTTCCAAGTGCACTTTCAGTGCAATTTTTTTTTTTTTTTTCACTTTGCACTTTCGTTTGCACTTGTAGTGCAAAGTGGATTTGCCTTTAGCAAATAATCCCCTTTGTGTCAGATGGTCCATTTGTTTTGTATTTACACAGTAACTCTGGGTATTCAGCTAGGAATTGTTGGAAAATGCAAGAGGGAGGGTGGGAGCCGCAGTGTGGCAGAGGGACAGGTGCGCTATATATGCCCTGTATACCTTGATAACTTTTTTGAGCATGTCTAGCATACCCGGTGTTCACAATTGGTTACTAAATTATCTCCACAGATGCAAGTTTAACCCCTGCAGACCAGGCCATTTTTTGCAATACGGCACTGCGTTGCTTTAACTGACGATTGCGCAATCTTGTGACGATGTACCAAAATAATTGAGCTGTGGATCTCTAAAACTCCTCCAGAGTTATATTGGGCCTCTTGGCTGCTTATCTGGTGAATGCTCTCCTATCAGTTTAGGTGGACGGCTATATCTTGGTAGGTTTCCAGTTGTGCCATACTCTTTCCATTTTCGGATGATGGATTGAACAGTGCTCTGTGAGATGTTCAAAACTTGAGATATTTCTTTATAACTTAACCCTGCTTTAAATTTCTCCACAACTGTATCCCTGAGCTGTCTGGTGTGTTTCTTGGCCTTCATGATGCTGTTTGTTCACTAAGGTTCTCTAATAAACCTCTGAGGGCTTTACAGAACAGCTGTATTTTTACAGAGATTAAATTACACACAGGTGGACTCTATTTATTAATTAGGTGACTTCTGAAGGCAATTGGTTCCACTAGATTTTAGTTAGGGGTTTTAGAGTTAGGGAAAAATAATAGTTACGGGTTAAAGAAACAATAGATTTAAAACAATAGGAAACCGCGGTAATACCACCCGGAATGCGCCTCTGCAGAGGCGCATTGCGGGGGGTATTAATCCTTTATCGGCCGTTAGCAGGGGTTAATACCGCACCGCTAGCGGCCGAATCCTGCTGCAATTCCGACGGTATAGCGCCGCTATTTTTAGCGCCGCTATACCGCCACCGCGGTATGGTCTGTGTTCATCCGATCCGCCCATAGGGGAGAGCGGAGATCTGACAGGGCGGTCCCTGTACAATGTGCAGGGACCGCCCTGTCATCCGCCGGCCTGTCATTCACCGGCGGAGCGATCCCCGCTGAGCAAGTGGAGGTTCGCAGGGGGGATCATCACGGATCTGCCCTGTGTGAAAGAGCCCTAAAGGGGGCTGAATACAAATGCATGCTACACTTTTCAGATATTATTTGTAAAAAGACTTTGAAAAACATTTATCATTTTCCTTCCACTTCACAATTATGTGCCACTTTGTGTTGGTCTATCACATAAAATCCCAATAAAATACATGTATGTCTTTGGTTGTAACATGACAAAATGTGGAAAATCTTAAGGGGTATGAATACTTTTTCAAGGCACTGTAAATGCAAATGTTTTGGCAGATAAAATATCTGATATATAGCATGCATTTTAGTTACATATTTAGTTGTTTGCCTGTTGATCAGCCTTGATGTACTGACTTGTATATGCCCTTATGTGTGTTTTTGTAACTACAGGTACTGTATAATGCTTTATGCATTTTTTTTTCTTTCTTCTACGAATTGTTGGTATGTGTTTACACGTACATGCAAACAAGTTTATTTCCACTGCCTTGGAATAGATATAGCGCCTAGATAGAACAGTATGCTATGCAGAGCATATACCAGAACAGAGAGAATAAACAACTCAAAATGATGATTTAATGATTTAGTTACAAAAAGATGAAGGGAGACAGCAAGACAATGCAGTATAGTTAGAGGCAATTGCACAGGAACATGCACAAAGCAATAAATCAAGGTGAACTGATGGTACATGACTACTTAAATCTACCACAACCAAGAAAAGTGCATCAGAATAATGAGACAATTGGCTTGATTCACTAAAGAAAATATGTGTATGCTGTTGCAACAATGTGCCTGTTAACTCTGTAAAACAGACGGAGCATACTTGTCATATTTATTCTGGGCACACAATGCACCATAACAAATTAATGCACACAATTATGACAGGGTACATATTGCTAATTCATGACCAAATATGGTTTGATAAGTACCACATGCTCCAGCATCGAATCGTACAATAGCTGTTTGTATACCCAAAATGAAAATGTGATTTCATTTTATTTAGACATGTGCGTTCCCATTCGTAACAAATGGATTTTCGTACGAATTTGTTAGTATTCGTACATTCGGATCAATTCTAACATCAAAAAAGCTTTAAGAACCGAAATACGAAAATTACGGAATTACGAGCAAAATAACGAACAAGCGAAAATACGAACGTATGATTGTACAATCTTACTAAAATACGAAAAAAAAACGAAAAAGCAAAAGAACGAAAATTACATCTATAACGAACGATTTGCATTCCGTATTTTAAATCCTTTGGGCTAGATTCAGGTAGATTTGCCTATTGTTACGGAGGCGCAGCGTATCGTATTTACGCTGCGCCGCCATAAGTTAGAGAGGCAAGTGCTGTATTCACAAAGCACTTGCCTCCTAACTTACGGCGGCGTAGCGTAAATGGGGCCGGCGTAAGCGAGCCTAATTCAAATGAGGATGAGGGGGGCGTGTTTTATTTAAATTAATGTTGACCCCGTGTATTTTACGTTTTTTTACGAACGGCGCATGCGCCGTTCGTGAAAGAATCCCAGTGCGCATGCTCGAAATTCCGCCGCAAATCGTCATTGCTTTTGACGTGAACGTAAATGACGTCCAGCCCTATTCGCGAACGACTTACGCAAACGACGTAAAAAATTTGAAGCGGGAACGACGTCCATACTTAACATTGGCTGCGCCTCCTAATAGCAGGAGTAACCCTACGCCGAAAAAGCCTAATGTAAACGACGTAACAAAATTGCGCCGGGCGTACGTAAGTTTGTGAATCGGCGTATCAAGGTAATTTGCATATTCTACGCCGAAAACAACGGAAGCGCCCCTAGCGGCCAGCGTAAAAATTGCACACAATTATACGCCGCCGTATTCAAGTTACGTCGGCGGAGGAAACCTATTTTTTCAACGTATCTGCTTTTGAGAATCGGCGTAAAGATACGACGGCGCAGATTTGAAATTACGGCGGCGTATCTGGAGATACGCCGCTGTAACTTGTTGCTGAATCTAGCCCTATGTCTGTTCGTATTTTCATTCGTATGTTTGTATTTTCATTTGTGTGTTCTGTAAATCCGTTTCTTTGTCTGTTCGTAAATTTGTGTACTTGTATCGTTCTTTCGAATGGGCACTGGGCAGTGTAGTTAGTGAGTGATGTATCTTACTTAATATCTTAGCCAATCAGCTTAACTCTTTTGTGCTGAGTCACATTGTACAGTGTAAAGCCTCGTACACACGATCGGACTTCAAAAAACATTTTCGGGAATTTTTGTCTGAAGGGAGTTGGCCAGACTTTTGAAACCGAAAAAGTTTGTCCGATAGAGCGTACACACGTTCAGATGTTTTGGAAAACGTTTGTTGGAAAAAAGTCAGAGTACGGTGCTTAAGAGAAAGTATATCTTAATATGGATTAGCCGCGTGTTGCTATGTATTTACGAAAGTACAAAATTACGAATCCATTAAACGAAAATTATTATCTAACAAAATTACGAATTATACATCAGACAGGAGGCTCATATCTTATGCATTATCTTTCTTTAATAATGCCCATAGCAGAAATACAGTAAACATTTATTATAACTTAAAAAATTCAAAGAACTACCCTTCCCAGCAGTCCCTGGGCCAGTGTAGCCCCTCCCAGACCGTAGCCTATATAAGGGACTGTCTGAGGTAACCTATTCCTCTTTCTTTCTGCTCATAGCCAGAACTCAGATAAGTACATTACTCTATGTTTATAATTTTTATGTAGGCTTGCTTGTTATTTGGTTATCAGCAGCCTTTTTAATTTGTGTAGATCCTAATGTCACATCGTCTTTCCACAGGGTGCTGGGGATCCCCCCCCCTCCCACCCCGGCTTTTATTACAGCTACGGAGGTTTTTCCCTCCTCCGCTATTCCCTTCAACTTCCACCTGTATCTGTATATACCCTCTGATCCCCTCAGACCTTCATCTGTGTGTTGTTCTATCAACCTTCTGTCTTATGAAGCACAACCAGGCCCGTCGGAACAGGACAGGCAAAGCAAGCAACTGCTGGGGGCCCCCGAGCTGGCCAGGGGCCCCCAGCAGCCACTTGCTATAAGTGCTGCAGCCTGTAGCGTTAGGCTGACCAGACGTCCCCGGAGGAAGTTTGTCCCCACTTTGCAGGGTCGGGGAAGTCCGGTCACTGACAGATCGAGGGAACAGAGTGATTCTCCCATCCGTAGGACAGGAGAATCAGTCTGCACATTACGGGCCAGTGGCTGCAGCTGAGTGGAGTGAGTGTCTCTGACATTCCTCTCACACAGCCCAGCGAGTTCACTCCCCCCTCCCAGCATTAAACATGAGACACCACAGCTCCTCCTCCTCCTGTCTCACCTATCACGATGTACAGCTGTGTGCAGGAGAGAGAGGGGAGATGTGCGCGGGAGATATGAAGAAGAACTGCAGAGACCTGACTGCTACACATTCCAAGCTGTGAATGATGTCTGAGCCACCAGCTTCCAGCCTCGTCCATCCAATGAGTGAGCTCCGCATTTACACTTTGTTCAGTGAACTGTACTTTACACTCTGCATTTACACATTTACACTTTGTTTAGTGAACTGTCCCTATCTCCTTCCCTCCTCCATCTATCACCCCCCTTGTTGTTCCATTTAGAACTTTTATGCAGCAAATACTTGTTGTTTGATTTTTTTTTTTAAATCAGTACACCAGTAAAAATATATATATGATCCAGTTCCCTCCAAGTGGATGGGAGAATTCTCCCACTTTTCACCAATGGCTGAACAATCAGGGTTTCGGTCCTACCCCTGTAATTGACAGCGCTGGTCTCTGTCTCTATGGCAGAACATTAGGACACAGTGCTGGTTATGTTATGGGGCCGATAGGCACATGTGCAGAGCGCAAGTACAATTGGCTATAGACAGGCTATGTCTGTGTTAAGGATGAACTCTGGCGTGTTCGCATAGAACACGTGCAGAGCCCGCCAGGAAGTGTGCACGACGCTGTGCTAATCACAGCCAGGGAGACATTGTCCCGATGCTCGGCTGCAGGGATCGTGAAATGTCTTCCTGGCTGTTATTAGCGCAGCGCCGTGCACACTTCCTAGCGGGCTCTGCACGTGTTCTATGCGAACACGCCAGAGCTCATCCTTAGTCTGTGTACTGTTGGGAACATTTCCATTTACTTCCTGTCACAAGGATGCAACAGGAAGTGAAAGGAACTCATAAAGTGAGGGGAATTCCCCTCTAGGGGCTCATTCGCACGTGCAGTATCCCGTGAAAAGCAATCCACTTTGAATCATTCTTCATAGTGCATTTGGCAGGTGACAAGGTGTTATGTCACTTTCTCACTGCTTGATTTAACCCCGTAAATGCCGCACTAGTGTGCTGCAATCACATGCATTGCATTCAGTTGTGGGGCAGTTGCGGCACTCCCCCTTAGACTTGCATTGGTTGGTAACGCCCACATAATGTGACATGCTATTTAATTTTTGCCATGGCATTGGTACAGCTCTGAGCGGACAGACTAGCAGGCTCAAGGGCCTGGTTTTACCATCCCCCAGCTGCACATGTGAATGAAGCCTTAAGCCCTTTTCACATGGGTCCAGAGAAGAGCAGGCAGATGACATATTTGTGACCGCTTAGTATCTATGCTGTGGTTCTTGTAGGCTTTGCGTGCGGGGAGGGTTGGGGGGGCCTCCATGTCCAATTTGCTTGGGGCCCCCAAATTCCTTCAAACGGCCCTGCACAACTGATATTTCTAAAAATGATAAACGTTTAGTTTTTGCTGTATGTTTTTCCCACTTTGCTATCTGTGCCACCCGTTTTGTAGAGAACGCGGTTTCCTCTGATGTGTACATCTTACAGTCATTGGGCTTCTTTATTTGTTTATTTTACAATATACCACTGCTTTGCTTCTTTTGTTTCCCCCCGGTGCGCTCTGCACACTGCTCGTTTTCTGACTGGAGGTAGAACGGCGCCATTTTAACATCTCGGCGCCTTTTTTCCTACCTCCCTTCTTCTCCTCAGAGCGTCTCATCTCTGAGGGGGGCGTGGCGGTGAGGATCTCACTGCACCAATCGCGCTATTGTCGCGAATCGACAGCGCCATTGCTGCGGACCTGTCCTGGGGACCCCATCCTCCGTGTGCTAGGCCGTCTCTCCCCATCGCCGCCACGTCAGGGTGCGGGCGGCTGTATGGTTGGAACTTTGTGTAGATCTCACTGATCTATGCGAATCACGTTAGGCCGTAGTCTCGCAATAATTGAATGAATTATAGAAATTACTATACAAGTTATAGTACATAACTTCCGTATCTTCCTGTGCTGCACGGCCGTGCTGTCCGCAGACAGCTGACTCCTCTCCTGTGGCTGGCGACAGATCCTTTACTCCCTACTGGTGCCACTGAAGTGGTGGACGCAGCCCTGGAAGGCCCTACCTACCTCAGTGCTGCACTGGTTCCTGAGCTGGTCGGTAGGTCCGTCCAGACTACCAGGGCATCGGTTGTTCCAACCCACATGCACCCCTATGTCCGGATCTCCCGGCAAGGATATAACGCCCCTGAGTAGGGCATGGCGTCCCGTATGTGCCGTCACATTAATGTGGCCTCCGTCCCCCCGGCAGGGGAAGTAATTAACATGCCCCAGGCAGTACCCTCCCAGGACTGCCGACCCATTGACTCCCCGACAGGGGAAGTAAATAACATGCCCCAGGCAGTACCCTCCCAGGACTGCCGACCCTCTGACTCCCCGGCAGGGGAAGTACATAACATGCCCCAGGCAGTACCTTCCCAGGACTGCCGACCCACGGACTCCCCGGCAGGGGAAGTAAATAACATGCCCCAGGCAGTACCCTCCCGGGCCTGCCGACCCACTGCCTTCCCAGACTCCAATCGACCCCCGAGCCTCGGGGAGATGCACATGCAGAGGCAGCGATCCGCTAGACGGACTGAGCCAGACTCCTCGTGGACTCTTCCAGAGTCGTCCGCGGAGTACGAGGCGGCTAACACCTTTGAGTCTGAGGATGAAAATGATGATGATAATGATGATGATTATGTGAGCAGTGGGCACATGGCGCTCCATGACGACGCCGACCCTAGGTCCCAGGGTAAAACCTTATTGGACTCTTGTGGAGTACCATTTTTCGATCAGGAGGTGATTGGCCACCCACACTCCGGTGACTGGGCACCTCTACCTGAGGTGATCCAATAGATCGAATGCTGGACCCGGAGATCGATCGGTACGCTAACCGGACAAGTTGAGGGTGGAATACTCACCCTTCCATTACCAAATACGGTGGTGCTCACTCCAGAGGTGGATCCCATAATCATTCAGTATTCCAGGAAGGGAATAGAGAGGGCCTTTGGGACCTCACAGTACTGGGTCTTAGATCTCTGGACCTATCACCTAACCCTACGCCTTAGTGAGCAGGCTACCGCCTCTGTAAGCCGGTTGACCTAGCACAATGGGATCACGCTAATTGATGATATCTTTAAGACGGTAGGACAAATGGAGTTATATTACCAGGCGTATACCTGGTTCACCATCCCATTCGGTTTTTCAAACCTAAACACCGTCCTAATGGACAACAGGTTGCTAGACCTTGGACCAAACAGCCGATATTAGAGATGGACCCGCTCTCTTTGAACTTCCTCAACAACATCTTCCCGATCAGGAAGAAGAAAGGCGGTTTTTCGTCCGGTGGGAGCTTGAGAAATCTCACCAACTTACTGCCCTGTGGAACAAGGGTGAGATTGAACATCTACTTGAACGACCTACTTCTAATGGCTGGTTCCCCTCGCCTAGCGAGCGAACACGCCTCCTGGATGGTCGGATCGCTTCGCGATCTGGGACTCCTCATAGATCACGAACACCTATTATCTCCCCATTTCAGGAGATAGAGTTTTTGGGGTTCTTGGTGGACACCAACCGAGCGATCCTTCGGCTACCCATACCCAATTAGCCGCCATCCGCAAAGACATCAGTATCATGCTGGGCAGCAGCGGGTGTCCTTACGCGGACTGACTCGCTTAGTCGGCCTGTTCCCGGTGTCAATCCAGGCCACTCTTCAGCCCCTCTTCACTGTCGAACCCTCCAGAGCTCTACATCTTCGCTAGGGGCTTCGCTATACAAACTAAGTGAAGCCATGGTGGACCTACGGTAGTGGTTACGTCATGCCGTCAAACGGAACGGCGAGACATTTTCAACTCCTCACCGGATTTCGTCATAGGGTCGGATACCAGCCGCCTCGGCTGGGGTGCTCGGTGCAGTCCCTCGTCCTCCGGTAGGACGTGGTCCGCAGAGAACCCTCGGCTGCACATCAACACGTACACCCCTGACGGCCTTTTTTGCCATCGGAAGTCTGTTGCCACGCACGTCCATCTGCTGTGTGCTATTGCGTTCGGACAACGTACCCGCAGTCCGGTACGTCGATCGCTTGGTGGGCCCCTGATCCAGAATCCTAGCGGATCTAGTAAGACTTCGGGCACTTCTGCCTGGAATGCAACATCGTCCCGATTGCGGGATATGCCACAGACTATCCCTATAGGGTGGCAGATTGGATTCTCATTACCTGACCGATTCCAACGATTGGCGGCCGCACCGGTCAGGGTCCCGTATCCTCGCTCACTTCGCGGATCCTTCTCTATGGACCTGTTCGTTCCCCATATCAACCACCAGTTTCCGCGCTCTTACAACCGGAGGCCGGATCCGGAGGCGCACCATGTGGACGCCCTCCACCAAACGTGGTCACAGGGGACACATTACGCGTTCCCCTGTTCCCGGTGACCCTCAGGGTCCTCCTTCACTTAGCGAGCCGGAGGGCATCAGTCGTGCGGTTCACTCCGTGGTGGCCGACGCAGCCATGGTTTCCCCTCCTTCTGAGGATGACGATGGAACTCCCCAGGTTGTTTCCTCATTGCCCCCACCTCCTCACTGGTCCGAACGGGGATCTGCACCCTCTACTCACGAAGCACATCCTACCTCTCCTCACATGGTTAGTATCGGGGTTCCGGTCGCAGACTACGACCTTTCGGGAACAGCTAGGGATTCCCTGCCTTGGACTGGGCCCCGGGACTAGATCGGCATCTCGATCTACCTGGGGACTCTGGGTTACTTGGTGTGATCAACGACGGGTCGACCCCGTTCAAGCGCCAGGGTCTGTAATAGCCAATTATCTGGCGGACTCTTTGGATCCGTTGGTGTGTCAATTTTGAAGGCGTTAAGTTTAAATCGCCCAATGTACCAGCACACTTGGGATTTTTCCAAGGTCATGATCATGTTCTCGGGCTGGGGGACATTGACACTCTGTTTTGAGGTTACTGTCTTTCGAGCTTACTGTCTTCTTGTGTCTGATTTCCATCATCGTGGGTCAGACGTCAAGGCTTTGGACATATCCAGGCGTCATTCCTCGCCTCAGAGACTCAAGTCTTTTTCCGTCGTGCGTTGGACCAGACGGTACTTCGATCGGTTTTCTACCCGTTCTTCCCCGCACATCCACAACTGTATGTGGTCCGCTGTCTACAGACTTATATGTCCTTGGCAGCCTCGCTGCGATCTTCGCAAGTCTTTCAACTCCTCGTTTCCTACGTTAATCCTCTCTTCCCGGTTTCCTCTGTGACTTACTATAGCGGCGGACTGTTGTCAGCGACCGCTTTTCCGCCAATCCCGCTTTGAACAGGAGGTACACATATCTATGTCAGTGTTGTGGATTATTTTGATTGTTATTGGTCATATGCATTGTTATAGCTTTGAACTTGCATAAGATATGAGCCTCCTGTCTGATGTATAATTGGAGATTTTCCTAGCTTGTGACGGAAAATATTAATTATATGAAGACAGGAGGCGAGTATCTTCCCTCCCAACCCAACCCTGTCACGAGGTTGTCTCTCTCTCGTTCTAGACTGATGAACCACGCACCCTGCAAGTCGGAGGCTGGTACGCCCCGGGAGTTCGTTTTCACTATCCCCGTTGGGATTGCTGTCCGTTTCGATCCATGGGTTTAGTTCACCGCAGATGGAGGTTCCTACTGCGTTCCAGATCCGGAGTCGGGATGCCGTTGACTGAATCCGTTGGTCCATGTTCCTGAGGACAACTGACCGGTCGGCTCCGAATGGTTTGGGTTTCCTATAGTCCCCGTCGGGATGAAGTTGGTCCGGATGAAGTTGGTCCGTGTTGGCCTTGTCCTTTCGTTTCCTCCAGATTCGGATGTTGTGTTCCGGTCGGAAGGTTCCCGGCAGCCGCGGAGATGTCTAATTGGACTTTCGGTTCCTGTTTACACTAATTCGCATGAAGAAAGAGAGGAATAGGTTACCTCAGACAGTCCCTTATATAGGCTACGGTCTGGGAGGGGCTACACTGGCCCAGGGACTGCTGGGAAGGGTAGTTCTTTGAATTTTTTAAGTTATAATAAATGTTTACTGTATTTCTGCTATGGGCATTATTAAAGAAAGATAATGCATAAGATACTCGCCTCCTGTCTTCATATAATTAATATTTTCCGTCACAAGCTAGGAAAATCTCCAATTTCGAAAATAAAATAGACAGAATTACGAATCATTCAGTATAAACGAACGGGTCCGAATAGGAAAACTTGAGTCTTACGAAATTACGAATCTTTACGAATCTACGGTACGAGACGAAACGGAACAAAAAAATACGAACATTTTTGTTGTGCACATGTCTAATTTTAATGCTTTAGGGTTATCTTATATCCCCTTTCTGAGATCACACTTCTTGCAGGAATAATACTACACAAACTGCTAATATCTTTTAAATAGGCACAGTATTGAAACAATCAAAAATAAATCCGCAGCATAAAAATAAATCCGCAGCAGGCATAATTAAGACGTGCCTGCTCATATCCGCAGTAAAACCCTCCTGCAAAATAATGGGCCATTCTGACCCCTGACACATGCCTTCACACATCCCTACTATCCCATCACTATATTGGACAGCCTCATTGGTCAATAGTATTTGAGGATTGAAGGGTAAGGTCTGGTACTGTCAGAAAATGCAGAAGAGTCCAGACTCAGAGGCATAGAGTCAAGTCCTGACAGGACAAATTTACAGGATGCTGCAGATAAAGACTTGCCAACTTTCTGATATGAGAAAGAGAAACACCTTTTAAGCATATTTAAAGTACTGTATATACTCGAGTATAAGCCGACCCAAATATAAGCAGAGGTACCTAATTTTACCACAAACAAATGGGAAAACGTATTGACTCGAGTATAAGCCGAGGGTGAGAATGGAGCAGCTACTGTAAGCGGAAAAGAGGGTCAACAATGGCCATTTGCACGCCTCACTGTGCCCATTGCAACCTCACTGTGCCAACCTTTACTCGCGGTCTCCTCCTGGTCCCCTCCGCGATAGGCATTTCTCAGCAGACACAGTTCCGCCTATCACGGACGTTCTCTCATCCTCGGACTTAGTTTCCCAGCAGACACTGTGTTCAGTGTTACGCAAATCATGGACATCCTTTTGTCCGAGGATGAAAAGGCGTCCGTGATTGGCGGAACACTGAACACAGTGTCTGCTGGGATGGGTGAGGATGAGAGAACGTTTGTGATAGACGTTTCTCAGCAGACACAGTCATCAAGGAAGGGACCAGCAGGAGACCGCAAGTTTTAAACGATGGACGCCCGCAGCCTCTCAATGATTTTAGGTACACTGACTCGAGTATAAGCCATGGGGGGCATTTCAGCCCAAAAAAAAAGGGCTGAAAAATTTGGCTTATACTTGAGTATATACGGTAATATTAAAGTCTTATTTTTTGTTTGTTTAACTACTTCAGCCCAGGAAGATTTGGCTGCTCAATGACCAGGCCATTTTTTTTGCGATACGGCACTGCGTCGCTTTAACTGACAATTGCGCGGTCGTGCGATGTTGTACCCAAACAAAATTGACGTCCTTTTCTTCCCACAAATAGAGCTTTCTTTTGGTGGTATTTGATCATCTCTGCGGTTTTTGACCAAAAAATTAAAAAAAACACAATAATTTGTACTGTTTTCTATAATGAATATCCCCAATTTGATCAGGACTGTATTTCATCACCGCTGAGAAAGTCATATGTCCTGGTGACAAAACACTTTGGGGCAGGGTTTTGGGTTACATCAGCATGCTACATGTCTGTTATGTTGCCATCTCACCACCCGTTTTAACACTTAAAGCGGGGTTCCGGGCATTATTTTATTTTTTTGCAAGTTAAAATTAATTCCATTAAACATTCCATTAAACATATTAATAGCTCCCCAATCGATCAGGAAATCATTGTAATCACTTGCCTTATATGCTCCAGCTCATGTTGTGGGCGTTTCCATCATATGTGTGGGCATCTAAAGCCCAGTTCCTGTTTCTTCCTTGTTTTCGTGGAGAGGTGCATGCTGGGCGAT
This sequence comes from Rana temporaria, assembly GCF_905171775.1. Lineage (NCBI taxonomy): Eukaryota > Metazoa > Chordata > Amphibia > Anura > Ranidae > Rana > Rana temporaria. The sequence continues at coordinate 230,750,589 of NC_053493.1, forward strand.
TTATAGGCACAGTAATGCCCAGAGACTTCTGGAAAATGAGTGTCATCATTTCCCAGGAGGCAATGGGGTCTTAGGACAGGAAGTTGAACCACAAAGACTATGAACTAGGCAGATTACGAAATATGCCTAGTAACAGCCAAATAGAAGTGAGTAAAAAAAATTGGGGGGAAACTTTTTTTTTTTTTTTTTTACATTAAAGGCAACCTGTTCATAGAAAGTTCATTTTTAGTGTGGAACTCCGCTTTAAAAACTCACACCACAACTGTGTGCATTGCAACTAGGAGAATCAATTTTTGTCTTGACACAATGCAACTCATCATAGTCATGGTATGTGTACATCCCCATCCACTGCCTTTGCAGCTTAAGAAAAGAGATTTTGACAGCAAAAACTGCATGTTTTTACCACCCACCCTCAACCACAAGTGTAAACGAGCAATTAATCATAAATAATCATACTCACACTGACTTGTGAGAACAGATAATATATATATATTTTTTTGAGATGCTGATTTGATTAGCGCATGTAAGCTTACTGAGCAATCATGGTTATACTCTTTTAATATTTATTTTTCACAGAATCTAAACTTGTATATTAATTAGTATAGTATATTAATTAGTATACCTTATCGGAACACAAGTGTGCTCTTTAGTATGTAAGAGATTGCATTGATGAGTACCAACGAATTCAATTCAAAATACTAACAACTACCAACTAAGCCATCCACAACTCTGCCCCCAGCTACATCACTGACCTAGTTGCTAAATACCAATCTAATCGTTCTCTTTGTTCTTCTCAAGACCTCCTGCTCTCTAATCACCTGCTCCCATGCTCATCTCCAGGACTTTTCCAGAGCCTCTCCAAGCCTATGGAACTCCTTACCCCAATCTGTCCGTCTAGCTCCTTCTCTATTAGCTTTTAGAGGATCCCTGAAAACCCTCCTCTTCAGAGAAGCCTACCCTACCCACTCCTAACAACTGTATTTTCATTTTGTCCATCTGATCATCCCCCACATCCAGGGCCATCTTAATAGCATCATGGGCCCCTGTGCAAAGTAATGCTCTGGGGCCCCTACAATGGATTGCATGTAAACTGAAATCAAGTAGGTAGGAGGTAGGGGATATCTAGGGTGAAGAGGAGTCAGAGTGCTGGGAGGACATCTGGGATGTAGAGGGGCAGCCCGGGCCCAAGGACAAGCTGCTTTGGGGAAAGGGCAGAGGCCCTCCATGCAGCTGGGGCCCCTGGGCAGTGCCCAGGTGTGCCCTCTCATTAAGACAGCCCTGCCCACAGCTACTACCCTTTGTTCCACTTAACCCTCCCTTCTAGACTGTAAGCTCTAAGGAGCAGGGCCCTCTGCTCCCTCCTGTATTGAATTGTATTGTAACTGTACTATCTTCCCTGATGTTGTAAAGCGCTGCCAAACTGTGGGCGCTATATGAGCAAGTCAATTACCATCATACTGACTTCTCCCTGCTTTTGTGCAAGGTATGTTCTAGTCATGTTTATGGCCTGACAGAGTCCAAAACATCAACTTGCATCTGATCTGTTATTCTTTGTTATATGAAGTACTAGAAATGGCTTTTCTATTTATAACACAGTGTTGAAAATTAGTGTCTGCTGTAGTTCAAACGTTAGCTAATTGTCCTTATTTCCTTTTGTTATTTTTTGAACCAGTGAGGTCCTTATGACATTACCATGCAAATGTGCATTTTAAGCTGGCTGATAAATAACACAGCAATTATTGTTCTCAATCTTGTGATGCAAATGGGTAAAACTGTAACTGTAGTTTCTTATTATAAACTTTTTTAACCAAAATTGATCCATTTTTTAAACTGTTTTAAATGGCTCATACTCGTAGACGATTCTAACGCCTGTGTAAAAATTGCAGTACAAAGTTCTTACAAAGTCATGATATTTCAGAAAAATTTGTATTTTCTAACTCTCGACGGTGATGATGATGATGATAGTGGTGATGAATATGGTAATTTATTATCAATCTCCACAGTACTATATGAAGAAATGTCTGCATTTTTTTTTCATGGGGAACCATGTAATTTAACCACTTGCTGGCCGCCTTTCTGCATATATACTGCAGCAAGGCGGTTCGGCTGCTCAAACCAGCGTAACTGTTCGTTGGTCTGTGCATATGGTACTGCGGGCGTGCACAGCCATCATGCACCATGGGACCTCGCCTGCGGGTACGCCGGTCCACCCATGATTGCAGTAAAGATAGGCAGAACAGGGATCTGCCTATACAGTGGAACCTTGGTTTAAGAGTAACTTGGTTTGAGAGCGTTTTGATTTGCGAGCAACTTTTTTTAAAAAATTCTGACTCGGTTTGCGAGTGTTGACTCATTTGGGCTGAGGTATGGGGGCGCAGAAGCCGAGCAAAGACGAAAATAGGCCTGCATTGCCTCATTTGGCCTGAGGTACGGGGTGCAGGAGCCGAGAAAAGCCAAACATTGGCCTGCAGTACCTCATTTGGCCTGAGGTATGGGGGCGCAGGAGCCGAGAAAAGTTGAACATTCGCCTGCAGTACTTCATTTGGTCTGAGATACGGGGGCGCAGGAAACGAGCCGAAGTGTCCTTGGGCCTTTTTGGCCCTTTTGGCGCTCTCTGGCGCCCCCCACCTCTGGCTGCATTTGGTATTGCATCCCATTGAAGTCAATGCAAAACAAATTATTTTCGCTTCCATTGTCTTCAATGGGAAAACTCGCTTTGATATGCGAGTGCTTTGGATTACGAGCATACTCCTGGAATATATTATGCTCGTAATGCGAGGTTCAACTGTATAAACAAGGCGGATCCCTATTCTGACAGTGGAGGAGAGAGAGAGATCAGCTGTTCCTAGTGATCAGGAACACGATCTCTCTACTCCCAGTCAGTCTGTCTCCTGACAGCTACAGTAGAAAGCACCTCCCTAGGGAAAATGCAACCCTTTGATCGCCCCCTAGTGTTAACCCCATCCCTACAAGTGCCATTTATACAGTGATCAGTGCATTTTTATAGTACTGATCACTGTATTGGTGTCACTGGTCACCAAAAAGTGTCTCTTAGTGTCAGATTTGTCCGCTGCAATGTCACAGTCCCGCTAAAAATCGCTGATCCTCACCATTACTAGTAAAAACAATAAAAATAATAAAAAGTTACTAAATATTTCCCCTATTTTGTAGACGCTATGACTTTTGCGCAAACCAATCAATATAAGCTTATTGTGATTTTTTTTTTTTTACCAAAAACATGTAGCAGAATACATATTGGCCTAAACTGATGAATAAATTCGTTTTTTTATATTTTTGGGGATATGTATTATAGCAGGAAATTTTTTTTTTTTTTTATTGTCAGTCTTTTTTAGTTTATAGCGCAACAAATAAAAACTGTAGAGGTGATCAAATACCACCAAAAGAAAGCTCTATTTGTGGGAAAAGAAGGACATCAATTTTGTTTAGGTACAGCGTCGCTGTACATTCAAGATTTTTGGGATAATGTGAAGCTTGTGGTTTCTTATTCTTCAACCACTGTTTAATGTACAAAAGTGGTTTTGCTGCACTTTACTGGTAGTATTCAGTTCACAGCATTAAAGTCACATCACAAGGATATACATTCCAGGGTCACTTGATATTACACAGTCAATCACAGTTAGTGGATGGCCTGCAGTAGTTACAAGTGAAAGCATGTGCAGCACCTCAGCTTCCATATCCCTCACAGTCTTTCCTCTACCCAGGATGGTCATTAATACAGGACTACGCTCTCTGAAGTCACCTCCTTGCTAGGAATTTCCCTCCCAGGAACCCTCCAGTAAAGCAGCCTCACAAAGGGATCTCTGCACTGCCCTAAAGCGCCTTTTCCAATATGCCCTACCCGATTTCCATAAGATACAGAAAGACTACAGCCGATTCCTCCAGAGTACAGGCCCATTCCTCCTGGCCTCCGGCCCTGTCCAGGGCCTATACATGCAGATTACATCTGTGCTGGTATGGGGTGTTTGACTACCATTCCCCATCTGCACCAGGACTCAACCCCAACCTGGCATACAACAGGGCACTGATTCACCCATTACATCAATACAGGAAGACCGTACCTAAAAGAGGACACTACTTTCCGTAACCAGACACTGTTCTGAGATAGAGACAATTAGTAGTAGGAAAGCTAACTGCACCTACCTACATTCTGGCTGTTAAAGCGGAGGTCCACCCATTTTTTTTTTTTTAAGCCAGGAGCTACAACTACTGCAGCTGCTGACTTTTAAAAAAAATGGACACTTACCTGTCCAGCGTGCCCACGATGTCAGCAGCCGCCATCCTCGGTGAGGGAATCAGGAAGTGATGTGTTGCGGCCTCACTGCCCGGTTCCCTACTGCGCAATTCGTGATCCGCGTGGCCCTCACTGGTCCCCGCTGTCTCCTCCCAAAAGACAGCGGGGGATGGCGCGAAGAGGCATGACTCCTGCGGCAGTCTTTTCCCGGAAGTGGGTGAAAATACCTGTATTATACAGGTATCTGCACCCCCTCCCCTCTGAAAGGTGCCAAATGTGACACCAGAGGGGGGAGGGTTCCGAAAAGCGAAGGTTCACTTTTTGTTTGAACCGCTTTAACTGTATTACCCTCCTTTTTTTATTACATGATCTGATCACAATGATTCTATTGTCTTATCTGCTTTAACCCCTTCCTTACAGGGTCAAAATAATATGACGCCGGCAGGAACCCTCCCTCCGGGTGGACATCATATGACGTCTTTTCTTCCCGGCAATCTAGGGCATGCGCGCAGCACCGCTCATGACCCGGTGCGCGTGCCCGGAGGCCGCTATGTCTGCCGGGCACCCTCGATTGCCGGCGATCACGGCAGGAGTGTGGATCTGTGTGTGTAAACACACAGATCAAACTCCTGTCAGAGGTGAGGAGACCAATGTGTGTTCCCAGTACAGAGGAACACAGGTCGGTCTCCTCCTCTTGTGTGTCCCCCTACAGTAAGAATCACTCCCAGGGAACATATAAATTTCTTCAGCGCCCCCTAGTGTTAACCCCTTCCCTGTCACATTTACACAGTAATCAGTGCAGTTTTATAGCACTAATCACTGTATGAATGTGAATGGTCCCAAAAACGTATGTCACGGTCACAATAAAAATCGCAGATCGCTGCCATTACTAGTAAAAAAAATGCCATAAATCTATCCCATATTTTGTAGACACTATAACTTTTGCGCAAACCAATCAATATACGCTTATTGCGATTTTTTGTTTTACCAAAAATATGTAGAAGAATACGTTTCGGTCTAAACTGAGGAAAATTTCAAAAAAAATGATATTTATTAAATCAAAAAGTAAAGTTTTTTAAAAATTGTCGCTCTTCTTTTGTTTATAGCGCAAAAAATAAAAACCGCAGAGATGATCAAATACCACCAAACGGAAGCTCTATTTGAGGGGGAAAAAAACATAAAGATTTAATTTAGGTACATGACTGCGCAATTGTCATTCAAAGTGCAACAGCGCTGAAAGCTAAAAATCGGTCTGGGCAGGAAGGGGGTGAAAATGTCCTGTATGAATGAATGAATGAATGACTTGTATAGCGCTACACATGCAAACTGAATCGCCTCTGGGCGCTTTTTCCAGCCAGTGTCTGCTTGGCTGGTGCGGTCATTTTACCCCGTAGGATCTCGACGCGCTTCGGACACACAGTCATACACACAGATATACATATATGTATGGAAGTGGTTAATATATTGCATTTATTACACATACATACCATAACTATTTATTGCTGGAAACAGAAATTGCTTTCTTCAGTTACACATATTACAACTTGCTTAAAACAGTCAATTTAATAAAAGCGATAAGGTTGGATTATATTTTCTGTTGCTAATAAAAGCATCAAATGTGTATTTTGTGATATTTTTAAATATTCTAGCGAATGATTCTAATGATAAGAAATGCCCCATATTGTAAATCTCGTTGTCATGGTATGTAGGTTTGATATCTGGTAATGACCTGATGTGTATGTGACCACTCATTTCTAGAATCTGTGAAAGACAGTATTGTTCCATTTCCAGATATGGTAATGTGGTAGTTACCGTGTAGAATACTTGTCCTTGATCTCCGAGTTATACATTGTTTGATTTCATAAAAATAGGTTACCCACGAGGGATTCTGGGAAAAACCACAGCATGGAATTCTTTATTAAAGCTTTCTTTTTCAGTAAGGCCGAAGGAATCAAAATACCAGTGTTAATTTATCTCTAACACCTTCCAGCTTAATTTATATAATACACACAGAGAATGCAGCGATTGAGAGAAAACAATAATTTAGTAAAATAAATTGCTTACGCTGAAGCATTTTATAATAGGCATGATAGCCAATTAGAGAGATACCTGGAATAATTCTTTAATTCGCAGGCTTAGCTCACATCAGAGGTTTGCTAATCAATTTATAACAAGAACACAATGCTGCTGAACGAGATCTCAAGTTATACTAATAATGAGCCTCAAAAAATGAATGTCACTGCGAAAAAAAATTAAAAATTCTGCAGGAAAGCAGAAAAAAACTGGACATTTTAATTTGCATTTGATTGGACGGCGGTCTTCTCTGCTACTTTCCCCCCCTCTTTTTTCCTTCTTTATTGGTCCCATACCATTATATTAGATTTACTCAGTGTTAAAAAATATAAGCCTTTAACGCAAACCTTTTGTGCTGAAGCAGTCTGTATCCAATTGTGTTATGATTTAATTTCCCTGCTCCATTTTTCTGTGTTGAGTTTTCCAGCCATCTGATTTTCAGGAACATTTGATATATGACTGTGTTATGTTAGTATTAGAAAGCTCTGCACCAGAAGGCAGGTACTGTTTTGAACAATGCTGTTTAGACATTTTTGAATGAGAACTTCTAAAAAATAATACCCTTTGTGCTTAGGTAGAACAGAAAGACATAATTACTTAAAGGGAAGCTGTCAGATATGGCAAGTACAATAGTGGTTAGTGTAGTAGTAAAATAAGGAATGATTTTTGCAGACTAATAGACAGGAGCAAACCAACTGAAATTGCCTACCATTGCACAAGTCAGACTATATTTCAATTCAACAATAAATATCTGCCTCATGAATTTGTAAAAAAAAAGCAAAATTAGTTATTGTTGGGAACTCTGCATAGAATGATCAGACACATATGGGGTTGTTGTTCAAGTGATACTGCGCTGGTCTAAAAAATTTGTGGAAATTAAATTGATTTAAATAATAACACAATGTAAATAAACGAATATATATAATTGCTGCTGCAGCAAAAAAAATGTTGGATAAACATCAAGTGCAAATAAAATAAAATTATGCTGCGCTGCTGTGGTATGACTTAAATACAGTTTCTATCCCAATTGTATCACAAAATTAGAGATATAACCGTATATATATACAAACAATGAAAATAAAGTGACTTAGTGCACACAATGAAGTGCAATCAATATTGAACAAAAGTCCCAAAGAAATTTCAACAAAACTCCAAATTCTGTGCAAACATGAATGCCAGAAAGAAAGGTGCTGAAAGTAGTGTCCAAGTAGCAGGATAGATGAGAAAGCCACCACCTCCTATCTATATCCTGCTTACCGGATGGGATGGATCCCTATAATGAGGAATCAAAAGCGCTTGTGGCTTTACAGCCCAGATGGCAATCAATCGATCCAGTAAGCAAAGGGTCCTCACTTCTTAGTAAGCAATCTAGCTTTTCCCCTTTATGTTCACATTACCGCTCTCCAGCAAGTCACCATGTAGATATCCAAAAGGAAAAAAGAATCGACATAGAGCAGTATTGCAAACAAAGCTGATTTAATAAGAAAATGTCAGTTTCACTCACATTTAGTAGAATAACAGTAAGCGTTTTAAATGTCTCTAGCCGGCCGGCTTTCTCGTATCGCTCGTTCCTTCCGGATGGCGATGAGGTACACACAATAGTGGCGTCAGCACGCCGCTCCTCCCTACGCCGTTTCGTCCTATCGTGGACTTCTTCCAGGGGCACGAGCGGCGTGCTGACTCGCCACTTGATATTCGTTAGCAACGCCCTAGGTCCGCCCAATTCTGACATCATGTGACCTGGCGTGCCGATCCGCCATCTTGGAATTGGGATCGCTTGCCCTTATTAGTGATATCACATAATAAGGGTGCGGAGAGATGTATATTAAGTAATATTTTCTGCTGGGATTCAAATACGAGCCACAAGGAATAGACAAACAAGGGTGGCAATGTCCATAACCTCGAATAACCCTCCCACATCAGTACATCAATCTCCGAATTTAATATCTCAGCATATCCATATTGAAAGTTCAGAGCTTAAATTTGCATAAGTTGAACATGTATATGTAACAAAAATATATGTATGTGAAGTTAAAAGTTATTTTAATTAATTCAATTATGTTAAAAACAACTATACATTAAAATTGATTGTTTGCCAGTAGGTGGCAGTGTATCTCAGTTCCAATTCATTTTAAATAAAGAATAATTGGAACATATTCATAAAAATTATAGCCAGCCTCATATAAATAAATAATGAAGGGCCGTCTAAAATAACGAAATAAATATTAATAATAATAAAAAAATTAATAATAATAAAAATTTAAATATGACAATTCAGTCTGCACCGAGAACACATCACACATTGTTGCGTAAGTAATGCAGACCTAATATGTCAGATAAATATTCTTTATGCCTCCAAATTATAACCTTATATAAAAACGTGTAGGCCTTAATGTCGTATGACTGTAAAAAAGATTAAAAATCTATAACCCCATATGGGGTTGGTGGGGGTTAAAAAGTTGTATTTTTACACTGGAGAATATTAAAGTGGATGTAAACCCACTCATCCTTTCTAATGCCGCGTACACACGGTCGTTTTTTGTGATGAAAAAAAACGTAATTTTTTAGCATGAAATAAAAAACGATGTAGCATACACACCATCGTTTTTTCAAAGAGCTCTAGCAAAGCGCGGTTACGTTCAGCACGTACAGCGGCACTCTGTTCCATTCGAGCTCGCGTCATAACTTGCTTCTGAGCATGCGCGGGTTTAAAAACGTTGTTTTAAACTTTGTTTTAGCTGCACACGGAATGAGGGACACCCAATAGCAAAAGTATGTAGGCATAGGACACACCCCCTGTCATGCCCGCTTAAAGGAGAATTGTACAAAAACATGATTGGTTAAACCCTCAAGTGCTGTTTGTTACCACTACTATTCCATTATACTGGCTTTTGGAAATTAAAATGTATCAATTTAGAAATTGTATGAAAGGTTTAGCACTGGGAAACACTTTTTGATGGATAAATAGTGCACACACCAAAATGAAGACAAATGAGAAGGAAGGAGGGACAGAGGGACTTTGTTCCAAATCAGGGACAGTCCCTCAAAATCAGGGACAGTTGAGAGGTATGCATGATCCATGAGGGACCTGAGGAAGGAGGTTACGCCCTCTGAAACGTGTTGTCCTGGCAACCGCATAGCGTCCCCTGTCCATCAGAAGCTCCCCCTGGATTACGTGGTGGAAGCTTGCACAGCCTCGTCCTGACTGGTCGGCACCTGGAGTCAGTGAGTGGCTTGCTTGCAGCCTGTCGGCAGCTGCGTGGTGGTCCATTGCTTGTGCAGGTACTCATCCATCTATCCTGTGGACGATCCATCTATTTTGGCACTCAGATGTGACCCTGTTTAGGGCTCCATAAAGGAGGATTCTAGACGCGTGTGTTCTATCTACACTTGTAAGTGTATTGATTTTATTTCCTTTATCAAATAAACAAATGTTATTTGCACCATGATCCTCGTATCCACGTGTGCTCGTATCTCCCTTTATGATCCATTGTTTTCTCCTGTTCTTTCACTTTAGCCAGTCTTCTCCTGAGGGTAAATGAAATATTTGTAAAAGAGCCCCATCATATAGGCAAAAATAAATAAATAAGTGAAAATGAAGGTGAAGGTGTTCCTCTTTTGAGGTGGTAAAGACAGCGCTGAAAAACTATCGATGATAGTTGATGTTTTATAAAATAATGTATTACGCAAAGGAAGAGATAGATACAATAGATCAGGGGTGCCCAACCATTTGAAGAGCAAGGGACACTTAAGCGACTTGGTAACCGGCCGCGGGCCACAATGAGCGGAGCAGGTGGATGACAGCCTACTCAGCTCTATAGAGCAGGTCTGTCTTAATGAGAGGGCACACCTGGGCACTGCCCAGGGGCCCTAGCTGCATGGGGGCCCCTGCGCTTTTCCCAAAGCAGCTGGTCCTTGAGCCAATGCTGCCCCAAAATTGGGTGCCCCATGATGGCACTGAGAGTGATAGATGCAAAGGGGAGGCAGTCTGCCTCCTACCTACTTAATGTCTGTTTACCTGCACAGTTATCATTGTAGGGGCCCCAGAGCATTACTTTGCCCAGGGGCCCATGATGCTATTAAGACGGCCCTGCTATAGAGCCCACTCTACTCCCAGCACACCAAACTCACAGGTAATATAAGTCTATGGCTCAGTGCAGTTAACCCACAGGTGCACTTCTCTGTAGAACAGATATGCCCATATATACACTGTGATTTTAGTAATAAACGTACCTTTTATAACAGTATTCTATTCTATTTTATTCCATCCCAAAGCAGGAGGTTGCGGGCCACATCAGAGGGTTCCGTGGGCCACATCAGAGGGCTCTGCGGGCCACATGTGGCCCCTGGGGCCACTGGATGGGCACCCCTGCAATAGATAGATAAAAATATTTTTGAGCAGCTGTCAAGGTATACCCTAAAGTGGTTGTAAACCTCAACATGAAATATGAACAAAGCATACAGTATCCCTCTATAGTGTGTACTTGTCTCAAAGACCAGTAAGTGTAATTCCTGGTTGCCGCTTCATTCCTCTACTATCAGCATTAGGGATGAGCCGAACACCCCCCCATTCGGTTCGCACCAGAACCTTCAAACGGACCGAACGTTCGCGCGAACATTTGGAACCCCATTGACGTCAATGGGACTTGAACGTTCGAATTCAAAAGTGCTAATTTTAAAGCCTAATATGCAAGTTATTGTCGGAAAACGGGTTTGAGAACCCGGGTCTTGCCCCAGGGAACATGTATCAATGGAAAAATAAGTTTTAAAAACTGTATTTTTTTCTGGAGAAGTGATTTTATTGATGCTTAAAGTGAAAAATAAAAATACAAATTCCTTTAAATATCGTACCTACTGGGTGTCTATAGTATGCCTATGAAGTGGCACGTGTTTAGAACTGTCCCTGCACAAAATGAGATTACTATAAGAAAAAAGTCAATTAAAACTGCTTGCGGCTTTAATGTAATGTCTGGTCCCTACAATATGGATGAAAATCATTGAGAAAAATAGCATGGGTTTCCCCCCCCCCCTCCCCCAGGTCATTACCAGCCCCTTTGGCCCTACATACTTTGAACAGCAGTATACAGGCGGTGCAAACAAGACAGGGACTGTAGGTTTGTTGTTAAGTAGAATCTGTTTGTAATTGTGAACTGGTACTTTTTTAAAGTGTAGCTCCAGCCAAAATATCTATTTTTAAGCTTTTCTGGAAACATAGAGAAGGGTTATCACCCCTGTAACATTTGTTTTGCTGTCTGTGTGCATCTGTTCAGAAGATTGCAATTCACTTTCTGTCCCAATGACAAATGATTTTTTGAAAATTTGGGTTTTTTACTGAAACAAGGATTGGTGATAAGGCATCAGTGGACAGGAGACACCTTTTACAGAAGAGAATTTCCCTTCCTAGGGGTAGATTTCCTCTCACTTCCTGTTGTCTCCTTCCGTTTGCAAGTAGGAGTTGTTTGTAAGTTGGATGTTTGAAAGTAGGGGCCTGCCGTATATACTCTGCATAAATTTGGGCCCTAAGTGTTGGTGTTGCCACAACACTGTAAGCCCTCACAGTTAGTCTTGGTAGGCGGAACGCCCTGCTGTGTGAACTCTAATTACATGCCATTGTTGAACAGTGGTGGAAAAAATGGGCCTTTGGTGCTGGCGCTGGTGCCACAACACTGTAAGTCCTCACAGTTACTCTTGGTGGGTGCAGGAATGGGCGCTGCTGTGAAATATTAGATCAAGAATTGTAATTACATGCCCCTGTTGAAAAGGGGCAGAAAAATTGGGCCTTTGTTGGTGATGGTGGTGCTGGTGCCACAACTCTGTAAGCCCTCACAGTTACTCTTGTTGGGCACAGGAATGGGCCCTGCTGTGAAATATTTGATCAAGAATTGTAATTACATGCCAATGTAAAACAGGGGCAGAAAAATTGGGCATTTGTTGGTGGTGGTGGTGGTGCTGGTGCCACAACACTGCAACCCCTCACAGATACTCTAGTTAGAGCGCAGGAATGAGCCCGCTGCATAGTATTGCATCAAAAATTTTAATTACATGCCCCTGTTAAACAGGGGCAGAAAAATTGGGCCTTAGGCACTGGTGGTGGTGCCACAATACTGCAACCCCTCACAGATCCTCTAGTTGAAACGCAGGAATGAGCCCGCTGCAAAGTATTGCATTAAAAATTGTAATTACACGCCCCTGTTAAACAGGGGCAGAAAATTTGGGCCTTAGCCACTGGTGGCGGTGCCCAGAACCAAAAATGCTCTTACAAGCTATCAGCATGATCATTAAGGAGGAAAAGGAAAGTCACGCAGCATAACAGGATAGTCACTCAGCATCAGCATAGGCAATCTTGAAGGGATCTGACATTTAAAAAAAATATATTCAGTTACATCATCAGGGGCTTGGTAGCTGGTGGTGATCCAAGCCTGATTCATTTTTATGAAGGTCAGTCGATCGAGTCGGTGGAGAGGTGCACCCTGTGATCGGTTGCAAAGCCTCCAGCAGCACTAAATGTGCATTCTGAAAGAACGCTGGATGCAGGGCAAGCCAGTAGCTCAATTGCATACTGTGCAAGCTCTGGCCAGTGATCCATCCTCAAGACCCAGTAAGCCAGAGGATTTTCGGTGGGGAAGGTGTCCAAGTCTGATCTTGCCCCTAGGTATTCCCGCACCATGTAAAACAGACGCTGGCGATGGTTGCTGGAACCGGTCATACCTTGGGGTTGCGGACTAAAAAATTGTCTGAACGCATCGGTTAGACGGCCACCTTCTCCACCGCTCCTTCTGTGACTGACCGAAGCCTCAGCAACACGTTGTCGAGGACCAGGATTTTTTAACCTCCCAGTCTCTGGCAACGCGTTGCACAGACCTTTCTGCAATTTCTTTCCGAAGATGTTTCATCTTCTGCTCCCTCTGCGCTGGCAAGATAAGGTCCGCAACCTTATTCTTGTAACATGGATCAAGGAGAGTTTCCAGCCAGTAATGATCCCTCTCCTTGATAGCATGAATACGAGGATCCTTCCACAGGCTTTGCAGGATCAGGGAGGCCATACAACATAGGATTGCTGAGGCATTCGGTGCAGAGTCCTCTGGGTCACTAAGGAAGACATGATCCACAGCCACCTCGTCCCAGCCACGTACAAGTCCATGAGTTTCTTGGGACTGTAATTGATCCCTTGAAGACTGCTGCTGATGCTGAGTGCTAGGCTCCACCTCCATGCTGACACAATCCTCCACTTCGTCCTCCTCCTCCTCTTCCTGTGTGATAGGCGGGCAAGCAGGAACACTGTCTGGATAAAGGGGGCCTTGAGAGATAAGGAAGTCCTCCTCTTCCTCCCTCTGTTCTGCGTCAAGGGCCCTGTCCATTATTCCATGCAGCGTGTGCTCCAACATGTGAATAAGAGGGACAGTCTCACTGATGCATGCACTGTCACTGCTCACCATCCTTGTGGCCTCCTCAATTGGTGACAGGACAGTGCATGCATCCCTGATCATGACCCACTGGCGTGGGTAAAAAAAAACAAGCTCCCCTGACCCAGTTCTGCTGCTATATTGGCACAGATACTCATTGATGGCCCTCTGCTGCGTGTGCAGCCGCTGCAGCATGGCCAACGTAGAGTTCCACCTGGTGGGCATGTCACAGATTAGGCGGTTCTTGGGCAGGTTGTATTCCCTTTGGAGGTCTGCCAGCCGAGCACTGGCATTATATGACCGTCGGAAATGCACACAGACTTTCCTGGCCTGCTTCAGGACATCCTGTGAGCCTGGGTACCTGCCCAAGAACCGCTGCACCACCAAGTTAAGGACATTAGCTAAATAGGGCACATGGGTCAGTTGTCCCTGTCGCAGCATAAACTTCTTTAGCCCTGGTTCACACTGGGTACGATTTGGAACGATTTGAGATGCGATTTGACATGTCAAATCGCATCTCAAATCGGCGGCAATTGTCGGCAATGGCACTGTCCTAATCAGTGCGACGCCGCATCTGCGATTTCAAAAAGTAGTTCCTGTACTACTTTTTGCGATTTTGGGCCGCGATTTACATTAAATTGCAGGCAAAATCGTGGCAAAATCGCGGTCGCGAAATCGCGGTAAAATCGCGCATTTTACAGCGATTTTGAATTCGCAGCAGTGTGAACCTAGGCTAAAAGAGAAGTTTTTTCAGGTATCATCTAAATATGGATAGATTAGGGTACAGTCGGACAGATTGGGGTAGGGAGTTCCAAAGGATGGGAGAAGCTCTGGAAAAATCCTGGAGGTGAGCATGGGAAGAGGTGACAAGGGAGCTACAGTAGAGAGGACCGAAGAGAGCGGCTTGGTTGGTATTTTGAGACTAGGTTAGCGATGTAGCTTGGGGCAGAGTTGTGGATGGCTTTGTAAAATATTGTTAGTACTTTGAATTGTATTTGTTGGGTGAGCGGAAGCCAGTGCAGGGATTGGCACAGAGGGGCAAAGGACACTAAATGGTTGGTAAGGTGGATGAGTCTTGCAGCGGCATTCATTTTGGACTGAAGGGGGAATAGTGTATGTAAAGGTAATCCAATGAGGAGTGAGTTGCAGTAATCGAGGCGAGAGATGACCAGGGAGTGAATTAGAAGCTTGGTGGTGTCATTGGTTAAAAAGGGGTGTATTCTAGAAATGGTGCAGAGTATAAGGCTCCTTTCACGCGGGCGGACCGTATGCCCGCTTTTCATCCATCCTTTTGCGGATGAAAAAGGGACCATACATTGGTCCCTATGAGATTGCGGGTGTCAGCGGATAAACATCCGCTGACACCCGATCTCATCCGCCTCCGCAATGATCCGATTCTGCAGACGGAAGAAAACCCTATTTTTCCTTCCGTCTGCGGATCGGATTAACATGGACATACGGTCCGTGTTCATCCGATTCCCCCATAGGGGAGAGCGGAGAAAAGACAGGGCGGTCCCTGCACAGTGTGCGGGGACCGCCCTGTCACCTGCCAGCTCAACAGGGATCAACGGAGCGATCCCCGCTGAGCATACGGAGCATACATCATTTATGTGGGGTCATGCTTTATTTACATAAAACACGCCCACCTCTTCACAATTTGAATTAGGCGCGCTTACGCCGGCACATTTACGCTACGCCGCAGTAACTTAGGACGCAAGTGCTTTGTGAATACAGCACTTGCCTCTCTAACTTACGGCGGCGTAGCGTATATGAGATACGCTACGCCTGCCTAACGTTAGGCGCATCTTTCTGAATCTGGCTATATGTCACTTCCTGTGAGCCGATTTGTTATATTTTTTGTAAACTACTAATCCTATCACCTTTCCATGGAGGTAAATAATAGCAGCCATTTTTATAGTCCACCCTTGGTGACAACTATGGCTCCCTCCATAGATACAGGAATGAGTGTTTCTTTCCAGGGACAGGAAGTGTGTTATTTGTAGACATGTGCGGTTTGTTTCGTACGAATCGAAAATTCTTATATTCGGAAGCATCCGAAATACGAATTTCTATGCTTCCGAATTTTATTTTATACAAAATTTTGTTGAAAAATGTTGGATCCGAATTTCTTACAACGTGACTGGTGTTTTGTTGACCAATCAGAGGTTTCCTTCTGCTGCTGAGTGAGGATTGGGAAAATTACTTTTTTTAATATGGGAGTGGGAGACTGACTAGTACTGGTAGTCGATGGGAGATTCAGAATCAGACAAAATAAGAATGTTCTTTAATATCGTTTTATTATTGTCATAATAACTATGATTATTTGTTATGATGAAGTAAAAAACCCAGGAAGTTAGCACAGCACAGGGATGGTGGGAGCCCCTCATAATGAGCACAGCAAGGGCACAGCCCCAGGAGGAAGTCAGCACAGCACAGGGATGGTGGGAGCCCCTCATAATGAGCACAGCAAGGGCACAGCCCCAGGAGGAAGTCAGCACAGCAAAGGTATGGAGGGAGCCACTTATAATGAGCATAATGAGTCGAAGACTGCCATATTGAGAGAAAGGTATTGTAGCCCGGGCGGGCCCGTTAGTTCGTATTTCGTAATTCTTGTCTGAAATTCAATTTGGATTGAATACGAATTTTCGACGAATATCCGTTATGATGAATAAGCAAACCCAGGAAGTCAGCACAGCACAGGGATGAGCACAACAGGGGTACATCCCCAGGAGGAAGTCAGCACAGCACAGGGATGGTGGGAGACGAATTATGAAATACAAATTAACGGCTAATACAAAACAGAGAGGAACAGAAGGAAATACATTTATTGACAGCGTCCATGTCTAGTTATTTGTAGTATTTTTGCTTTTGAGGTTAGATAAACTTAACCACTGGAATAGTTACTCCACTTTTGTTGAGAAAAAAACTATCCTCTCTGTGTAATAAATGTACATTGCAGGAATTTTAACAAACTTTGTAGCAAATTCCTATATTTTGTTGCTGTGAACAGATAGTTCTTCTTTCACCAAACCGTTTGCATACTCATTCTGAATTGGAGTGACTGGTTCATTACAATCAGCTGATACACATTCTGTGTACTAATGAAAAACGGGCTTGTTGGTAAAAAAAGTTTTTAAACCTGTTATGATACTATCCAGCATATGAATATCTTTTTTTAATTACACACATTTTTAATTACACAAACCTTTACAGTAAGTCAGGGTTTTCTTAACCAGGGTTCCATGGAACCTTAGGTTTCTTATAGAGGTTGCTAGGTGAAAATACAAAGCTAAACCCAACATTAAAGGTTATAATTATACATTCTACCCTACCTCATCACTCTGGTCGAAGAAAAAAAAAAGTTAATTTGAGACTGGTGCCTAGCAGAACATTGCACAAAAATAAATTAGATAGATAATAGATTCAGGCGCGATAATAGGGAAACAGTCCTGCTCCCAAGCGTAACATTTCTCTGCGCCACTCCTGCCTGAGTGGGTTTAGTGTACCTCACTGACCTGGCAGCCGGAGTATCACTGGAACATTTGTGGGATAAAGTCTCTGCCACAGACCCTCCTTGGTGAACCTCAGGGAGACACCTCTGCCACAGGCCCTCTCTGACTTGTAGTTACGGAGGAAATCCTCCTTGGATAAATTATGCCTGGATCTCCTTCAACTTATCGCTCAGGTACCGACTGACAGGTGATCAATCCTTCAGTGTCCAGCTACCTTGATCCCCGGTGGTTTGTCGAGGCCCTATTGGATCGCCAGCCTCTCAATAGCGCTCCTCAGACAGACTCCCCACCTGAACAGCAATACAGCTTGGGATCCTCAAAGGTGGAAACCCAGTCGCTCACTGGGTTCCGGTCGCTGTTCAGATGCTCCGGGCCAACATGGTCCCAGAACCAGGAACACCGCGTGGCACTGACGCCCCGGCCAGGTAGGCCATAATGCCGGGGCGCCGTGATGTGGTCACCCTAAAGGTGGGCGCCACACTCGAAGAAGAAGACCCAGAACTAATGGCGTCTGCCTCATAACTACCCCTCCCCAGCATGCATAGTGAGGCCAAACCCTCCCTATTGGCCGCTGGGAAAGAGCACCCAAACCTTGACTCCACTGCTGCCACCTGGAGCACTGGGGTTGGAAGAACACCCCAATGCAACAGAATAGCCTACAGCACAGCCAAGCTGAGACAGAGACCCGGTTTTGCACTTAACAATTTGGATCAGAGTTTAACTACACTCTGATCTCCCTTAAATTTAACTAGCACAGGTACTATAAAGTACCCAGGTGCCACATGTGGATGGAATGACTTCAGTTGATGAGCATATGAAAGATGTTACAAGCTCTGAAATGTTGGAGTAATATTTTTTCACAAAGCCACTTTTTGAATGTGGTCCCTTTAATAACACCTCCAATAAACCTTTAAGTCTATTGTAAAGATCCTAATCCCCCTTAAAAATACATAGTACAATTGATCTGTACCATTCCCATGCTACTAATTCAACAATAAATTACTGAGCTTAATTCTTTGAGAAATGTGTAAACCATCTAGTCCAGGGAATGTAAAAACATTTATTTGGGCAAATTTTTATCTGGACTATTTCATAACTAAGCAAGTGTGCTGAATTTGACGATGTGTCAGTGCCATCCATCTATTGTACATCTGCACAATCATGTTCTTTGTGCTCACAGAGCTAAAAAAGTTATATTTTGGAAACCTTAACAAGGTGAAAATGTAACTTTAGATTTATAGTTTGTAAATATCGTAAGCGTTTTTCAATCCTACAAATAAGCCTTTTGGGTATTTTCTTTCTACTCTTGTATATATGCTGCCCAAAGGAATAACTGGTTCAATTGTGTTTTTAAAAATATATTTTAGGCACTCTTATTTATTTTCAATGCTTTTTGCTTGCCATATTTCTTCCTAGTCCCTGCAGTATTCAGACCTCTTAAATGATACTTCAACTTCTGGTAAAAAAATCAGATAACATCTACTAAACTGCTAAAAAACGGCTAAACATTTATTTTAATTACCGTATTTATCGGCGTATAACACACACCCTAACTTTAAGAGGGAAGTTTCAGGAAAATAACTTTCCACAGCCCCCTGCGTATAACACGCAGCACAGTTTACCCTTTATTTTCAGGGTAAAAAAGTGAGTGTTATACGCCAATAAATACAGTAAATGTTAATAAATGTTATGTTTGAATCCACTTTGTAGCATGCTCTGATTTTCTAAAAGTGGCAACAAAATCAAACATGGTATCATTTTATTGTTTGTTTGTTTGTTTTTGTACACTACTAGTGTAATGCAAATTCTCCTTTTGGTATTTTATATATACACACAAACTTAATAAATAATTGTAAGGGGTTTCTGATTGGCCAAATCACTCAAGCCCAAGTCATTTCTTGGACAGGACTACAACCCACTGCTGGTAGTTCTTAGCATTCACCATATTGTGCCCAACTCCTTGTCATATGCTTTCCCAGGGCACCCCCGGCCATTAGCTTTTATATTCTCAAGAAAGGAATGTATACAACAAGTTATGCCCTGTACACACGATCGGTTCGTCTGATGAAAACGGACCGATGGACCGTTTTGATCGGACGAACCGATCGTGTGTGGGCCACATCAGTTTTTTTCCCATCGGTGAAAAAAAATAGAACCTGTTTTAAATTTTTCTTATGGTTAAAAAACCGATAGAAAAAAACGATCGTCTGTGGGGAAATCCATCAGTCAAAAATCCATGCATGCTCAGAATCAAGTCAACGCATGCTCGGAAGCATTGAACTTCATTTTTCTCAGCACGTTGTTGTGTTTTACGTCACCGCGTTGGACACGATCAGAATTTTTAACCAATGGTGTGTAGACAAGACTGATGAAAGTCAGCTTCATCGGATATCTGATGAAAAAATCCATTGGTTCGTTTTCATCAGGAGAACCAATCGTGTGTACAGGGCATGAGAGTTTCCACACTTTACTGTTGCTCTTAAAGGATGACAGTGACACATCACATATACACACTATATGGTGCAGTGGCGGCTGGTGCTCAACATTTTTGGGGGGGCGCAAACAAATGAAAAAACAAACATCAATTGCAGCCTCACTGTGTCCATCAAACTCAGCTACTGTGCCCATCAATTACCGCCCCTGTGCCCATCAAATGCACCCGCTGTGCCATCAATTGTCGCCACTGTGCCATCAAACGCTGCCACTGTGCCCATCAATTGTCACCACTGTGCCCTCAATTGTCGCCACTGTGCCATCAATTGTTGCCACTGTGCCATGCCATCAAACGCAGCCACTGTGCCATGCCATCAAACGCAGCCACTGTGCCATCAATTGTCGCCACTGTGCCATCAATTATTGCCACTGTGCCATCAATTGTCGCCACTGTGCCCATCAATTGTCGCCACTGTGCCCATCAATTTGCCACCAGTTTGCCCCCTCAAAAACCGCAAGTTTTCCCCGTAAAATACCACCAGACACTTCCAAATCCAATCAAATGCTGTTATTCAGATGGCCGGCGCTCACCAGGGGAGCGGCCATCTGAATAGTGGGCGGCAGCGGCAACCGCGCCGGCGACAATACATAGATTCATGCAATGCATGAATCTATGTATTGTTGACTTGAGTGATGGGTGCAGGGGAGAGAGGGGGCAGTGCTCCTGCGCCCACTATGGAAGCACCGCCACTGATCTGGTGTCATTTGGCATGCTTCACCAATTACTTATAGTGGATGGTCCGCAGCAGTCAAATGTGAAAGTCACACATCACTGTAAACTGTGTTTACTGTGTTAGAACCCAGCTCCCTAATGTTACTCTTTTCACTCCTGGGGGTCATCAGTACTCATTCAGATGGTTCTGACTTGCCTATTAGGCTTTTTGCGACCCAGCGCATTTCATGTCATTCTAGAGGCAGAACTGCTGCAACTGCACCTCGAGATTATGTTCACTTCACCCAGGTGTCACTAGAAGTCCCAGGGGTATTAGTACCCACACCAAACTGGCCTGGCCTAAAATATTTTTTGCATCCACTCCCAGTCCAATTAGACCATGGTTCATGAGAACAGACTACAGGAATAGTCTACATCCGCATAGATCTGAGGTGTCTGGCTCCCATGCCCTTCTGAGTAGAACCCCTCCCAGCCTGGCTTTTATATGAACAATGTCTACACCCATTACATCACTATTTCTAAAAGGGGATGAATGATAAATTACTGGGAGGGGCTAGACATGACCCAGCTGTCTTCTTTCATGTTGGGACCAATGACAGTATACATGGAGCAGAGTCTCCTTAAGAATCAGTTTAAAGAACTAGGCTGCAAGTTGAAGGGAGGGGCCTCCACTGTAATATTCTCTGAAATCTTGCCTGTGCCATGTGCAAAACGAGAAATACAGGGGCAGATTGGAAAACAGAAAGCATGGCTAAACACCTTTTGTAAGAGAGAAGGGTTTCTAAGCACTGGGCTGACTTTTCATTGGGGTACAGCATATATGCTAAAGATGGTTGGCATCTAAAATGTAAGGGGGTCTGCTGTGCTGGGGGGGGGAAGTTATGGGAAAGCTGGAGGAATATCTAAACAAGGACTTTTCGGGGAGGTGAATTAAAATACAATAGGGCAGACAGGTCAGTTAGGGGTCAGACTCTAATGGTGGGTGGAATGAGGGCAGAAGGACGGGTATGACAGGTGATAAGAAGGTTCCCATGTTCCCAACTATTGGAAACCATAGTACTCTGAGTGCATTAACAAGAAACGAAAACACAAGTGCAAATTATGAAAGAGATATTTAAAGTGTTTGTTCATCAATGCCAGAAGTCTGCCAAGCAATATAGGTGAGGAAGCTTTGGTGCATGAAGAGAACAACGATTGAATTGCTGAATCTGAATCATTATTCATATTATTCTGTTATTAATTTTCCTGTTTATGCTCTCTTTCAGAATGACAGGGCAAAATGTAAAGGTGGCAGTGTCTGTCTCTATGTGAGAAGTGATCTTAAAGAGAGTGTGAAAGAGCACCTCATACTTATCTAGGTGGATGCAATATCGGATCCCCCAGCACCTCTGCTGAAAACGGGTCACAGGAGTGCAAAAGGAATTGCACTCCTCAGATTCATAGGAGAAGTCCAGCCAAACAAGCTTTGGCTAGACTTCTCCTTAAGGGCCTTTTCACACGGGCGGATCAGTAATGATCTGCTCCGTGTGTCCGCAAAAGCTCAGCGGGGATTCTCCGTAAAATCCCGCTGAGCTGGCAGCCGACAGGGCGGACCCCGCACACTGTGCAGGGACCGCCCTGTCTTTCCTCCACTCTCCCCTATGGGGGATCGGATGAACACGGACCGTATGTCCGTGTTCATCCAATCCGATCCGGCAGACGGAAGAAAAATAAGATTTTCTTCCGCCCGCAAATGCGGATCTTTGCGAAGGCGGACGATTATGGGTGTCACCGGATAGTCATCCGCTGACACCCGTAATCACATAGGGACCAATGTATGTCCCGTTTTCATCCGCAACGGACGGATGAAAATGCGGACATACAGTCTGCACGTGTGAAAGGGCCCTTACTGTGCACAACAAACTAATTCTGGAAAGATAAAACCACTTAACTGAATGAGAGCAAATTTTTAAAGACTGAGACTGGGAGGGAATGTTGTCATTAAATACCACAGAACAGAAATGGCAATGCTTTAAATCGACTGTATGCAAACACACTGCCAAATATTTTCACATGGGCAATGCGTTTGAAAGGCTAAAAATAAAACCTATGTGGCTGATGTCCACAGTTAAAATAGTATTAGGAAGTGCATACCAGAAAACAAGATGGTTCTTCTAGACAGCTTCCTCTGCATAGTCACAGGCTAATTCATGTTTTTTATGGGCACCTAGGAAAGGTGCATATGCTCATGCATGCGTGTATTTGCGTAGCACATCTGGGACCCACATTGGTGCCTATTTAAACTGAGCCCATACTCTGATCAAGTGCTGTCTTGTCTATAGCATTCCTGTGCATATGTGCAACCTGTTACTCGGCATCTAACTCCAGTTACTGACCCAGCTTGTCTTGACTACCCATTGCTGCTGCCCCACTGATCTGTGACCAACCTGGCCTGCTTACACATCTGTACCTGACCTGTCTGCCTGTGTATGACCTGGCTCATCTGTCTACTATCCACTGGTGCCTGCTCTCTGTTTGCTACCAGCCTATGTTTTCGATCATCCGCTGCTTGGCTTGGATAGCCTGTCCAGCCCTGCTGCTAGCAATACCAACAGGCACTCATGCCACTCTGCACTCCTGGGCTACCTGTCCACTCTATCAGATGCCTTGAGTCAGAGGTGTAATATAGGTCTTACCCATCGTATCAGGTTCTACCAGGTATGTGACAAATAACTATAAATAATAATAAAAGAGCATTTCAAAAATATAAAATTTAAGGAACACTATCATTTAAAAGTTACAAAGAATATAAAAGAATATGTGAAAAGAAAATCTGTAACAGGCGCCCGTCTGTTTCCTTTACTATAGACTGGCGCTTTCAGCGCCGTAATGCGTTTCATGCTGGAATGCATACCGTGCCCGTGCCCTGTTTGAATTGCTGCAATGCACTCCAGCTGATCTCCTGCCTATAAAGGCATTCAATGGAGATACAGCTGGCGTTCTATTATTGTCAGCCGTAGCTTCTCAAGCCTAGCCTGTCAGCTCAACCATGCTACTGCCTTTGCTCCCTTTGCCGGAACACCGCTCCTGGAAACAACTACTCATAGGTGTGCGCACAGGGTGTGCCAGGTATGCCCAGGCACACCCTAATCACCCTGTGCAGCATACATTACCCCTACTGCCTTGGTTCCCCCACTCCTTCCCCTTGCAGCGCTGCCGGCTTCCCTACTCTCCTCTCCCTCTGGCTGCAGGGATGTTTTAGGATGAGTGGGGGAAGGGGCCGGTAAATATGTAACTTACCGGCCCCTTTCCTTTTATCGTGAGTGATCGGTAGTATGTGTTTGAGCTTTGGGGTGCACACCCCAATGCTATAGGCTGCGCACGCCTATGCAACTACTACTTTGCTGCTAAGACTTCCTACAACAACTGCATTGCTGGGAACTACCTTCATGCCATGAACATCTTGCACCATGGACATTCCATCTCCTGCATAGATATCTACAAACGGGTAAGTAGTCATTCCTTCACTTGTAGTTCTATAGGAAGATCTAATGCTTATGTTTCATCTATAACAATGGTAGTATTACAAATACCGTGTGGATATAACTATATCTTCTGGGAGATACTAATGTGCTAAAGCTTATTGCAAAGGAGTACTTTAAAGGCACAGCTACCTCTAAATCATTATAGCAATATTTACCTCATGTATGCTACTCTAATTACTACAGCTATAATTGCCTCTCATATGTGTGCATTGCTACATCTATAACTACAGCTCATGTCTGCAACTATATTTACCTGAGCTATACTGCCTCTTATATGCAATAGTATTATATCTACAACATTCACCTCAAGTATGCTACTATAATTACCTGAGCTATATTGCCTCTCATACGGAAGTACCTGTCATATGCAAGTAACAGTTGTCCCTACAACTTCTATTACTACGAGCCCGACATAAGTACAAATCCTCATAGTCCTTGTCCTAATTGTTTGAACATGTTCGCTCTAACTTTTCTATGCTAGGGATTGATGCTATTTCATAGCATCCCCTCTAGTGGCCTAATACATCTCTACATGCCAAGGTGATATGATGTAGGGAACCCCCAGACTCCTGTTACGAGGAGAGACACCTGGGGTCCCTTACTGATAATCACCTGCATGTAGTGGTGTATTGGGATATTGTCCTTGAACTAATTTTAAACGCTAAGCTCTGGTCGCATGCTGTAATGCGTCAATGCTTAGTTGCTCAACGCCTTTCTTTATGTGAAACAGAGATGATGTATAGATCCCCCAAACTCCTGTTACGAGGAGTGATGCCTGGGTCCTAATACTGAGTTGTCACATTGAAGTCCTTGCTAACCGCAGTTGTGGTTTACTCCGTTCACCAGTGCTGTTACAGAATAATAGAACCTTAAAATGAACACAGCGGAGCTTGCAAATCAAGTTGTCACCCTTACCCAGAGGGTAGATGCTCTTGCCCACACATTACAAAATCTACAAGCAGAAAACCAGGCTTAGCAAGATTTGTTTGCCCTTACCCCAAACTTTCCTCGGCTTCCTCCAGAACCCAAGGTAAATCCACCCCCTACTTTTTCTGGGGATCAAAAGACCTATAGAGAGTTTGTTAATGCCTGTAAATTAATGTTTGAACTCCGTCCTCGCACTTTCCCCAATGATAGAATTAAGGTGCTCACCCTCATATCCTAATTACAGGGTGAACCTCGTGCTTGGGCAATTACCTACCTAGAAAAAGAGGATCCAATCCTAAACTCTTGTCAGCAATTTCTAGCAACTATGTCTTTGCTATATGATGACTTAAATAAGCAACTCACTGCTGAAAATGCGATTAGGAATCTCAAACAAGATAGACGACCAGTTGAAGATTTCATCGCGGAATTTCAGAGGTGGGCTATTGAAACTGAGTGGAATGATGTCACATTGCGTAACCAATTTCGCCTTGGTCTTTCCGAACCACTGAAGGATGAATTGGCTTGATCAGACCTCCCTCCTACTCTTAACGACAACATACAACGTTCAATCACCATTGATCGTAGCTTAAGAGAGAGACGAACTGAACGTCAATCAACTGCAATTGCATCGACCCTGTCACGTACCTGGTAGGAGTCTGATATGATGAGGTCGGCCTCTCTTGTATCTCCAGCCCAAGCCCCACTGAGAGTGGGACAGATGGCGGCTAGGGTCAGGAGGAACACGAGTGCCTGTAAGTGTTGCTTGCAGAACTTGCAGGTGAAGATGTAGGCTTGGAGACACGGGCAGGTCAACAGGCACAGAGCACGGGTAGTGCTCGAGGGGCCAGCCGAAGTTAAGGGGAACTCCAACCAACTTGCAGGTTCTGGGTTAACAGCTTGCTGGAACTTCCGTAAGGCAGAGGTCAGAGGAATAGCCGGGTTGGTAAACAGGCGGGCAGCAGGGTACAAGGGAGTCAGCAGGAGCAGAGTCAACGGATAGACGGGATCAGGAACCTAGTAATCTAGAGAGGTATCAGAGTCCAGAGGCGGTGTCAGGGAGAGCCAAAGTCAGCAACGGGAACCAAGCAGAACACAACGGGAGTCAGGAAATCAGGGCACAGCTGAAGACCAGTCAGCACTGTTTGTAAGTCAGAGCCCCCTTTAAATAGGCAGACTGGCGCCAAGAGAGATTAGGGACATTAGGGAGCACAATAGCGCTCTGAAAAGGCTGATGTGTTCCGTGCGCACGTGCCTCCGGATGCCCCTCAGGGCTCTCTTTTCTGGGTGGCGTTAATAAAAAAGGCTTGCACCAGTCTTGGGGCATGTACCTGAAGCTGGTTCCCAAGAATTTTCCTGAGGGCCATAGCTTTTCCATTTGACAAGGAAATGCAATTGGTTATTCCTACGTCTACAGTCCAACACGGCCTCCACTTCAAATTCCTCATTACCTTCTATGAGAACTGGAGGAGGGGTTCCAGAAATCCGGTCAGGGAAGGCATTGGGCATGGTTGGTTTTAATAAAGAAACGTGGAATACTGGATGTATCTTCAGGTTCTTGGGTAACACCAGTTCGAATGCTACTGCATTGACCTTCAGTTTGACAGGAAAAGGGCCCAAAATTTTTGGACCTAGTTTCTTTGAAGGACAGCTTAATTTTACATTTGCCGCTAAGCTCTGGTCGCATGCTGTAATGCGTCCATGCTTAGTAGCTCAACGCCTTTCTTTATGTGACACAGAGATGATGTATAGATCCCCCAAACTCCTGTTACGAGGAGTGACGCCTGGGGCCTAATACTGAGTTGTCGCATAGAGAACCGCATTGAAGTCCTTGCTAACCGCAGTTGTGGTTCACTCTGTTCACCAGTGGTGTTACAAAATCAAGGCCACACAAATTGAAAATGAATGACAGGTTGCAAAAGAGAGTAGGACAAACCTCTAAAAATTCTTCAAATATATTACCAGTAAAAAGGTCAGGTCTGAGCACGTAAGCCATTTACTAGATAATTCTGAGTTTGTTAACCACTTCCGGACCGCTTCCTGCACATATACGTTGGCAGAATGGCACGGCTGGGCACAAGCACGTATATATACGTCCTGTACTTGTACCCAGCCGTGGGTCGTGCGCGCGCACCGCGGCGCGCTCCCGCGACACGGTCCGAAGCTCCGGGACCGCGGGTTGAAGAACGGGGAGAGCCGTGTGTAAACACGGCTTCCCCGTGCTTCACTGTGGCGGCGTATCGATCGCGTCATCCCCTTTATAGGGGAGACACGATCGATGACGTCACACCTACAGCCACACCCCCCTACAGTTGTAAACACTCACAAAGTGAACCCTAACTCCTACAGCGCCCCCTGTGGTTAACTCCCAAACTGCAACTGTCATTTTCACAATAAAGAATGCAATTTAAATGCATTTTTTGCTGTGAAAATGACAATGATCCCAAAAATGTGTCAAAATTGTCCGAAGTGTCCGCCATAATGTCGCAGTCATGAAAAAAATCGCTGATCGCCGCCATTAGTAGTAAAAAAAAAAAAAAAAAAAAATGCAATAAAACTATCCCCTATTTTGTAAACGCTATAAATTTTGCGCAAACCAACCGATAAACGATTATTGCGATTTTTTTTTACCAAAAATAGGTAGAAGAATACGTATCGGCCTAAACTGAGGAAAAAAAAATAATTATATATGTTTTTGGGGGATATTTATTATAGCAAAAAGTAAAAAATATTGCATTTTTTTCAAGATTGTCGCTCTATTTTTGTTTATAGCGCAAAAACTAAAAACCGCAGATGTGATCAAATACCACCAAAAGAAAGCTCTATTTGTGGGGAAAAAAGGATGCCAATTTTGTTTGGGAGCCACGTCGCACGACCGCGCAATTGTCTGTTAAAGCGACGCAGTCCCGAACTGTAAAAACACCTTGGGTCTTTAGCCAGCATATTGGTCCGGGGCTTAAGTGGTTAAAGAGGACATAGAGAAGTCAAATTAATGAAATAACTTCTTCAGCTCTGTGTACGCAAAGGAAAACGGGGATACTCAAGTAATGGGTAGTTCAAATAATATGCCAATACCACACAAGTAGTGAGTGGTATTGGCATAGCCCCAAATTATCCGCAAGGCCTCAAAATTTACATGGTCTAGAAATATTTAGTCAAAACAAAGGGCCAGATTCACGTAGGGGAGCGGCGGTGTAACGTATCGTAGATACGTTACACCGCCGCAAGTTTTCATCGCAAGTGCCTGATTCACAGAGCACTTGCGATGAAAAGGCCGCCGGCGCAAGGCGGGCCAATTCAAATGGGCGTGTGCCATTTAAATTAGGCTCGCTCCCGCGCCGGACCTACTGCGCATGTTCAGTTGCGCAATTCCAGTCGTGCTTTGCGCGCCGTGACGTCATTTTTTCGAACAGCGACGCGCGTAGCGTAATTCCGTATTCCCGGACGGCTTACGCAAGCGATGTTCATTTTTAAATTTCGACGCGGGAATGACGGCCATACTTTAGACAGCAATACGTTTGCTGACTAAAGTTAGGGCACCTAAAACGACGACTAACTTTGCGACGGGAAACTAGACTAGCGGCGACGTAGCGAACGCGAAAATCCGTCGTGGATCCGCCGTAACTCCTAATTTGCATACCCGACGCTGGTTTACGACGCGAACTCCCCCCAACGGCGGCCGCGGTACTGCATCCTAAGATCCGACAGTGTAAAACAATTACACCTGTCGGATCTTAGGGATATCTATGCGTAACTGATTCTATGAATCAGTCGCATAGATAGAAACAGAGATACGACGGCGCATCAGGAGATACGCCGTCGTATCTCTTTTGTGAATCTGGCCCAAAGCACCTGGACTAGATGGCTTACACCAAAGAGTCCACAAAGAGCTGTGTTATATCTAAGCCATTGTTTCTAATATTCAGAGACTCTTTAATGACTGTCATCGTACTACATGATTGGTGTAAGTCCAATGTGGTGCCTCTAATTAAAAATGATCAAAGTCTTTACTAAGTAACTACAAAAAGGTAAGTTTAACTGTATAGTGGGATACTTGAGAATGTAATAAAGGACCATATAGAAGATTTTTTTCTAGAGAATATGATTTTGAGTAATAGTCAGCATGGATTCAGGCTGTGGACATAGCACTTGACACAGTCATTAAAGTCTACAGGTTTAGAAAATTCAGTTTGTAAATGGATAGAAAACTGGCTAAAAGACCGAAGTCAGAGACTGGTGGTTAATGATTCATATTTTGAATGGTCTAAGGTTATGAGTGGTGTACCCCAGGGTTCTGTGTTAGAAGCCTTATATTTTAACATATTTATAAATGATATAGACTACCATTGCAGTGTTTGCAGATGACACCAAGCTATGCAGTGCAATTATGTCCACATGTATTAATTGAGCAACTATATGCTTTTACTATTTGGAGATATTGTAAGTGCAATATTTGTCTGCAATTGATACTTTGCAGAGTTGCTATGGTATATGGGAATGTACTAGATAGGAAGTAGTGTCTGACTCATGTTTCCAGGTAATAGGTCACATAAGTGCTGGATTCTATAGATTACAGTACAATTATTTCAGATTGCATCGTAGTAAAGACCAGCAGCTTCCTTCTGTACCTGACTGTTTATGTGTGGATACAAAGTAACACATTTACTGTTTATACAGAAATTAAACATCATGGATCTCTGTGTCATGATTGATATTATCCTTGGGACTTAAAGGAGAAGTCCAGCCTGGGCTCGATTGTTGGTCACAAGAGTGCAATTCGTTTTGCACTCCTGTGACACGTTTTCAGCAGAGAGCGGACTTAAAGCAGGAGTTCCGCGGGAAAACGTTTTTTTTTTAAAAGACATTTTTGTAACGCTGATGGTACAACGAAAATTGTACTCACCAGTCTCCTAGTCGCAGCCGCTACCAGGGCGATTTCCCCCAAAAGTAGATTTTATAAAAATTGATGATGGACACTGCCATCTTTACTGCTGGCACTCTGAAGCCCTCCTGTATTATCTTCCGGGATGCGGTGTCTCCTGAGAATCCCAGGAGACGCGCTGTGTTTGAAATCCCGCGATATCTCGTGGGTCACGTGACTAGTCACAGCGGGGAGTGTCCTTTTCAGGACGCTGCCGGCCATTGTCCTAGCAACTATGCAGTGTGACGGCGAGCCGCGCCGTCAACACTGCATAGTTGCTAGGACAACGGCCAGCAGCGTCCTGAAAAGGACACTCCCCACTGTAACTAGCCAGACTAGCCACGTGACCCACGAAATATCGCGGGATTTCAAACACAGCGCGTCTCCTGGGATTCTCAGGACTCACTCCTAGGAGACATAGCGCTGATCGGGGATTTTTCAAAACCACGCCCACTCCCGCGGGGAAAAGTGAGTGACAGCTCACAAAAGGCCCTCATTCCAAGGTAAGGAGGCCGATTAAAAAAAAAAAAAAAACGGATAGATACGGTACTATGGCTGCTGGTTTTAAACAGCAAAACTTGACAATTAGGGTGAACCTCCGCTTTAAGTCTGCTCTTTGCTGACATCACAGAAATCAGTCCAGACATTGCAACATCCCGACAATAAAGTCTGGATCCACCAGGTGTCTGGACTGATATCTGTCTCAGCCACTCAGCGAACTACAAGTCTCCTGTTATACTGTAGCAGACAGGCTTTTAGTTCTCAGTGGAACACGAGTGCAGTGATCACTTCATTTTTAGTCTGTTCTCTCCAAACAGAAAGCTGGAGGAAGAGTCTGCAGGAGCCTGGCATTACACCTGCAATTCCCTGATTGTGGGTGTAATGCTTTGCAGAATACTGTGGGAAAAAAAATGTTTCCTGCAAAAATATGTACATTTATTATTCTTTTTATGTGCTCAATACGTAGTTTATGTATAAAGCCTTGTACACACGCTCAGTTTACTCGGTAAGAACCAGCAAGAAAACTGCTGGCAGAGCTTTCTTGCCGAGTATACCGAGCGTGTGTACGAGGCTTTCAGGTTTCTCATCAAGAAAACTGCCTAAAATCTCGACGAGAATAATAGAGAACCTGCTCTCTATTTTCTCGTTGTGATTCTCGGCAGTGTTTTCCTGCCGAGAAACCCGAGAGTGTGTATATTTACCTGTCGCCGTGGAAACCCGCACATGCTCGAAATAACTTTGACGCATGCGCGGTAGCTTCCTAGGCATAGGTAGGGTGCCGCAAGATGGCGGCGACGGCATCAAATGTAACGAGCGCATGCTCGTCGTATGCGATGACGTCACCACATTCTTGCCTTTCAAAAGGACCATGGTTATTTTGAAAGGAGTGTCTGTACACTCGGGTGGCAAGAGATTCTTGTAAAGAATCTCGTCAGGAAAAACTAGAGTTTTTTCCTGACGAGATTCTGGCCCGTGTGTACAGGGCTTAAGAGTTTGATGGTGGAGTGGGTCATTGAATTGCATGGTATTGTCTTGGTTCTTCATTGCATGGAGAGTCTATGGGGATTATTTACTGAAGGAAAATCCACTTTGCACTACCAGTGCAAAGTGCACTTAGAAGTGCAGTTGCTGTAAATCTGAGGGGTAGATCTAAAATGAGGGGAAGCTCTGCTGATTTTATTATCCAATCAAGTGCAAGCTAAATTGCTGTCTATTTTCCTTGCATGTCCCCTCTCAGATCTACAGCGACTGCACTTCCAAGGGCACTTTAGTGCAATTTCAAGTGCACTTTGCATTTGTAGTTTGCACTTGTAGTGCAAAGTGGATTTGCCTTTAGTAAACAACCCCCTATTTGTCATTTTATTCCATATCTTACACCTTTCATTTATGTTGGATTGTTTATCTACTGCATTCAGTGGTTTGCGATTTTTCAGAGTGTTTATATACATTTTTAGCTAGATTCAGGTAGCCGGGCGCATCTTTGAGGCGGCGTAGCATATCGTATTTACGCTATGCCGCCGTAAGTCAGAGAGGCAAGTGCTGTATTCACAAAGCACTTGCCTCCTAAGTTACGGCGGCGTAGCGTAAATGGGGCCGGTGTAAGCGCGCCTAATTCAAATGAGGATGAGGGGCGTGTGTTTTATGTAAATGGGTGGTGAATGGGCATGCGCCGTCCGTGTACATATCCCAGTGTGCATTGCTCCAAAGTACGCCGCAAGGACGTATTGGTTTCGACGTGAACGTAAATTACGTCCAGCCCCATTCACGGACGACTTACGCAAACGATGTAAAATTTTCAAATTTCAACGCGGGAACGACCGCCATACTTAACATTAACTAGGCCAGCTATTTGTTCGACTAACTTTACGCCGGAAAAAAGCCATACGTAAACGACGTAAAAAAAATGCGCCGGGTGCATGTACGTTTCTGAATCGGCGTATCTAGTCATTTGCATATTCTACGCCGAACTCAACTGAAGCGCCACCTAGCGGCCAGCCTAAATATTGCACCCTAAGATACGACGGCGTAGGAGACTTACGCCGTTCGTATCTTAGCCTAATTTAAGCGTATCTAGTTTCCAGAATACGCTTAAATTTAAGACGGCATAGATTCAGAGTTACGTCGGCGTATCTACTGATACGCCGGCGTAAAGTTTTCTGAATCCAGCTATTTATGTTTTGAAATTAGGGGGCAGGCTGTAGACTTGTTACTGTTGAACTAATCATTTTCTTTATCCCACCATGTTTTATCATCTAATGTATAAAGGTATAGGCTGCTAAAAACAAGAAAGTTGACCCCAAACCATTTGTTTTCCTTTAAATATGTAATCTTTGTTATTTTACTTTTTGCATGCGCTGTTTCCCATTGTATTAAGGCTGAGTGCTTTACACTTTAAACTATTTGTCCTTGATGCTCTAAATGGTTCCACAAGCCTGCGTCAGAATTCCTGTTGTAGGAATGTGCTTTAATCCTTTCACTGCTAAAGTATCTTATAAACTGTGAACTCTAACTAAATGTAGGTATGTGATTCCTATTGGATATTAGATTGTCTAGAAGAATATAAGAAGTATCTTATTAAAATAGAATCAGGACTCAGCATAAACTGTCATAATCATTGATGAGAGATATATGCTAATTACTAGATTGCAGCACAGCTACTATCCCTCTGATGACTATGTAATCAGGTCATTATAAATGATTTACATAATCACTTTTATAATCACTTAGGAGACTGAGAGCACAGATATTGTCTGAAAGATGATAGCAAATATTGTGACGTGAGACATTTTCTCTGACATTACACACAATATACTGTATATAAATAAACGTGGCATGGATTCTTCCTATAAATTAATCAATCCCTGGATGAAATAACATATCTTGTTTTCCATTTCTCTGAAGATAAAATGAAACAAGAATGGAAAAATTAGGTACATCTGTCTGTATTATGTTGTTTCTATATTCACTTCCATGCAACAGGGAAGAAATAGCAATTGAATCAATACTGGCCTGGAGTTCAGTGAGTTCATCGTGACTGAGTGGATCTGCTTTGCTTGACGACATGATTATTGCTGAATGTATATCATGGGACATTTTTTGTGCTTTTTATGTTTTGTTCAAAGACTCGTCAAAAAGTGAGGTGTCTGTTAACCACTTCAGCTCCAGAAGGTTTACCTCCCTTCATGATCAGGCCATTTTTTTGCGATACGGCACTGCTTGCGCGGTCGTGCAAGGTATACTCATATAAAATTGATGTCCTTTCCTTCCTACAAATAGAGCTTTCTTTTGGTGCTTTTTGATCACCTCTGCGGCTTTTTTTTTTTTTGCGCTAAAAACAAGAAGGGACCAACAATTTTGGAAAAAAATATACATATTTCTTACTTTCTGCCAATAAAAAATTAAAAAAATCTACATTCTTTCTCAATTTAGGCCAATTTGTATTCTGCTACATATTTTTGGTAAAAAAAAATCTCAATGAGCATATATTGATTGGTATGAAAAGTTATAGCGTCTACAAACTATGGGGTAGATTTATTGACTTTCTATTTATTTTTACTAGTAATGGTAGCAATTGATTTTTTGTGGGATTGTGACATTGCGGAGGACAAATCTGACACTAAGGCCCCGTACACACGATAGAATCCATCCGCTGAAAAATCTCAGCGGATCGGTTTCAGCGGATAGATTCTATGGTGTGTACATTCCTGCGGATATTTATCCGCGGATATTTCTGAATTCCAGCAGATAAAAATTTGTAGACATGTCTACAAATCTATCCGCTGGAATCGGAACCAGCGGATCGATCCGGTGGTCTGTACAGACTCACCGGATCGATCCGTCCGAAGGGATCCCCCGCATGCGTCGTAATGATTTGACGCATGCGTGGAATTCCTTTTATGACAGCGTCGCGCACGTCGCCACGTCATCATCGCGGCGACGGCGCGACACGTCATCGCGAGGGGATTTCGGCGCGGATTTCGATCCGATCGTGAGTACACTCCATCGGATCCAAATCCGTGGAAATCCTCGAGAGGATTTATCCGCGGATACGGTCCGGTGGACCGTATCCGCGGATAAATCCTCTCGTGTGTACTAGGCCTAAGTGACATTTTTTGGAAACCAGTGACACCAATACAGCAATCAGTACTAAAAAAATGCACTGTCAAGGTACTAATGACACTGGCAGGGAAGGGGTTAACATCAGGGGCAATCAAAGGATTAAATGTGTTCCCTGGGAGTGCTTTCTGTGGGGGGGTGCTTTGACTGGGTGAACACAGAGATCTGTGTTCCTACATAGCAGGAACACAAGATTTCCATCTTCCCCTCTTATGCCGCGTACACACGGTCATTTTTTGTGATGAAATAAAACAACGTTTTTAAAAACGTCATTTAAAATGATCGTGTGTGGGCTTCACATCGTTTTTTACTTGCTGTTCGTTTGAATAAAAGACAAACCTTTTGGTTATTGGAGTGCGGCTATCCATTTCCTTTCTTCGTATCTTATGCTCAGAAGCAACTTATGATGCAAGCTTGAATGGAACAGAGTGCCGTCGTACGTGTTGTACGTAACTGCGCTTTGCTAGAGCATTTTCAGAAAACGATGGTGTGTGGGCAACGTCGTTTTTAAAAATGAAGTTTGAAAAACGTTGTTTTTAAAAATGAAGTTTGATAAACGTCGTTTTTTTTCATGATAAAAAACGTTTTTTTACAAGACAAAAAACGACCGTGTGTACGTTGCATTACAGAACGGCGATCTACCTTGTTTACATAGGAAGACCACCATTGTGTCTGCCTCGGGAACGATCGGCAGGTTACGGTGGACAAATACTGTAGTTGATGACTTTTAATATAAAAGTCCAAGGGAGCCCTGTCCAGGGAGCCCCTGTCCAGGGAGCCCACAATGTCAGCACCCAAAGCCGACCCTTCCATTGGCAACATATGCAAGTGCTGGCATCCTTACTAAGGGAAACAGGAAGTGAAGCCTCCTGTTTCCTACTGCGCATGCATGAGTAGCACTGCGCTTTGTGAATGATATGGAGTAAGTGGAGCAGAGGTCATCGAAGGGGCGAAATTGGGATTGTGGATACAAATAAGCAATTGGATGAATGTCTGCTTTTTCCCATGTTAGTAAGGAAATGTCACAAATAAGAGGTTCCAATGCTCATATTGGGAGGTGCTGCCATACCGCTAATGAGAAACAATGAGAAGATTCAAGATTAGAGTTCCAAACTTTGCAGACAGCAGTAATGGAATCCGGAAAGATTTCCTTGGGGTCTGTTGTAGCAACGCAGCTCCTAGGACCCATTGTACATTAAAATTGGTGGCTGTGCATTCAATCTCTGTCCAAGACAGTTGTTGTGTTGGATTCCACCATGCTCTCAGTTGGGATAGAATGCAGTATTGTGCAATGTTGGGAGCACCCAGTCCCCCAAATTTTATAGGTGGATGGAGTATGGTGGGCTTTATGTGAGGTTTCTTGGAATGCTAAATTAAATACAACAGAATTGCCTGTAGTTTTCTGAGGTTGGCTAAAAGAAAAGGAGTAGGCGGTGCCCTAAAAATGTACAGAATATGAGAGAGTAAAAACGTTTCCAAAGCTATGCAACCCACCCAGGAGGTGGGAACTGAGCAGAGATTTGTACATAGTTGGCTAAGCTTCGTAATGACAGCAGAGTATTTATGCTGAAAAAGTCTAGCACTAAGGGAAGTGAGTTTTATACCTAGATACTCTAAAGAAAAAAGGGGAACCCAAGAGAAATAAACAATGCACAACATTTAAAGTTTGGTGGTGGCTTCTAGTCTAATTGAAAGTATATGGCATTTAGAGATCATAAAATGATCAAGTAAACAGCATAGGGCAGTAAAGATTATGATGGGTTGGTTAGTGATAAGAGGACAACATCTGCA
This sequence comes from Rana temporaria, assembly GCF_905171775.1. Classification (NCBI taxonomy): domain Eukaryota; kingdom Metazoa; phylum Chordata; class Amphibia; order Anura; family Ranidae; genus Rana; species Rana temporaria. The sequence continues at coordinate 230,786,772 of NC_053493.1, forward strand.
TCAAAGCCTATTTTATGCTTAACAGTTTCCACAGTAACTCCCAAGATGCAAAAGTTAGAGTGAATGGGGCAGATTCAGATAGATCTGCGGATCTTTAGATCCGCTAGATCTACCTGGTTTACGATCCGCCGGTGCAATTTAGCGAGGCAAGTGCATGATTCATAAAGCACTTACCTCGCAAACTGCACCGTCGGATCCTAACTCCCCCCGGCGGAATGCAAATTCCGCGGCTAGGGGGAGTTTACAATTTAAATCAGGCGCGTTCCCGCGCCGATTTAACTGCGCATGCGCCGGGGCGAAAAAGCCCAGTGCGCATGCTCCAAATGACGTCGCTACGACGTCATTGTTTGCGGCGGGTACGTCGTTTGCGGCCATCGGTATTCCCGATCGCGGTACGCAAACGACGTAGAAAATTTAAAAATCGGCGCGGGAACGTCGGCCATACTTAACATTAGCTACCCCTCATAGAAGCAGGGGTAGCTATCCGCCGGAAAAACCCGAACGCAAACGACGTAGAAAACGAGCGACGGGCGGGCGTACGGACGTGAATCGGCGGTTTTCCTCATTTGCATATGCGACGGGTAAAAAATCGCGACGACACCTAGCGGCCGGCGGGAGATTACAGCCTAAGATTCGACTGGTGTAAGTCACTTACACCAGTCGGATCCAAGGAAGATCTATGCGGAACTGATTCTTATGAATCAGTCGCATAGCTCCGACGGTGGGATCTCACAGATCCGACCGTCGGGTCTCACAGATACGACGGCGGATCAGGAGATCCGCCGGCGTATCTCTATCTGAATCTGCCCCAATGTGTTCAGCCAGAGGTTCCATAATTTAAGAGAAGATAATGGGGGACAAAGGGCATCTCTGCCATGTACTATTTGTAATAGGGAAAGAGGACAGAAATAAACCAGAGATCCAGCACTAGGATGAGAATAAGGTGTGAGGATAGCAGAAAGTATCCAGCCCACAAAGCCAAATTTCCAGAGCACTGCACCCATATATAGCCAGTGAACCCTACTGAATGCTTTTCAGCATCTTGGGATATCAATAGGAAAGGAATATGGTAGTGTTCTGCCCATTGAATTAAGTTTATAAACCAGTGAGTGCCGTCCATGGTTTGGTGGTCTAGGACAAAACCCTACTGATCCGAGTGTACCAAAAACAAGGTAAGTTTAGCTAAGCGGTTGGCTAAAAGTTTGACGTATAGTTTCGTGTCCGGGTTCAAAAAATTTGGGGCAGGAACCGAAGTCCATAATTCTCAGGGAGGTAAGGAGTTACATGTTCTAGTGAGTCTAGAAAATTTTGTGTGACATCAGGTTTGGGAACTGGGGTGTCAGAAAAGTCTTGTAGGTTATAAAGAGTTGCAGAATACAGATGGAACTGTTCAGCAATCTCGGAGGGGGTTGAGGAGTTTACAGCCATTATGATCCAGTTAATATGCGATTCTAGAAGAGGGCATCTTTTGTTTATATTGTTTCACAAGAAATGCACCAGTTTTGTTTCCTAGAGAATAGGAATTCAGAGGGAGTCATTTAATATAAAGATCATCTGAGTTTTTGAAGAGATCAATGAGTTGGTTACGGAGGTCACAAATTTCTGCAGCTACAATACGCGGGTGTGAAATATTGCTTTATTTTGTGTTTGAAAGATACAAATCCGTGAGGTGTTCTGGTTGACTTGTGTTGTGTGTTTCTGTTTCTCATGGTCAGAGATTTGAATTGGTAAACCTCTAATAAAAGCTTTATGGGCATTCCACAAAAGGGCAGTGTCAAATATTGAACCTGCATTAATTTGAATAAAAAAGAGGCAGTTTCAGAATCAATACAGGCATACCCCACGTTTAAGTACACAATGGGGTTTATTTACAAAAGCTGGAAAGCGCAAAATCAGGCTCACTTCTGCATAGAAACCAATGAGATTCTAACCCCAGCTTGTTCAATTAAGCTTTGGTAATTAACCTGGAAGCTTGTTGGTTTTTATGCAGAAGTGAGCCTGTTTTTGCGCTTACCAGCTTTAGGAAATAAACCCCATTGTGTACTTAAAACTGGAGTATGCCTGAACACTTTTTATAAATCGGATGCGAAATGAGAGAGGCATTAAGTCTCCCTGGTTGTTAGCTAGTGTCAATTCGAGAGAGGGTGGTCAGACCAGGTAATCACGGCAATAAGGGCAGAGGTAATACCTTAGGGTGTAAATTTATCAACGCGTAAGAGATCAATTCTGGAATATACTTTATGCACAGTGGAATAAAAGGTGTTCTTGGGAAAGAAGAATGGGTAAGACAAAAGAAGGTTTTATGACTTCATTAACCTCCCTGGTGGTATGATTCTTTCAGATTTTAGGTGCTGAAAGCGGTACCATTATTTGCAAGGAAATTTGGCGTTTTATACTGTAGGCCTGCAATTCTTAGGAATAACTCACTTAAATCTGACCAAACAAGAGTCTAGTAGGCATCCCGGGTATGACATTTTTTTAAAAACAAAATGATAAATTATAATATAATAAATAATTATAAATAATTATAACAAATAATAATATAATTCTAATAAAAATTATTCAATAATGTAATCAAATCAAAATCACTGAAATTTTCTCAGTTGCAGAATTGTCGCTGTCATTACTTTTTTTTTTTTATGACGAATTTCCCCACAAATAGCTATCGCACAATTCTGCAAGTGATTATAATTTATTATCGCTGTTTTCTAGCTGATCTAAAACCATTTTTGACATAAAGGGACACTTTTGGTTGCTATGGACGATCTACAGTTTGCAGGGAGAAAGAAAGGTTTTTATTATACAAAAGAACATGCAGGACACTGGGCAGACCACTAGGGACAAGGGGGGGGTGTATTTTTTACATACAGTACTGTAATCTATAAGATTACAGTATACTGTATGTAAGGTGTTTGTTTACTTTTTTGAATTTGGCGCCGATCTCCGCTCCCGTGCGTCGTAACGTCGCAGGGAACGGAGATCGGTGGCACAGGAGGACGCTGTGTGAATCGAGCGAGGTCCCGCTCGCTCACACAGCGCGGTGACATTGCTGGATCCAGGACAAGGTAAGCCAGCTCGCGCTGCAGGCTCTGCATAGCTTACCCCGAGCGTGACTCAGGGATACCGATCGCAGCAGAAAAAATCCACCCCGAGTCACGCTCTGGGATACCGCCAGGCAGGTTAAGGCCTGGTTCACACCTATGCAGGTTGCGGTTGAGGCATTTTCCCAGTGCATTTTTTCACCTGCGTTTTTGAAACACTTGTAATGCGTTTTTGTGAGGTGTCTGGTGTCTTGCGGGAGAAAGCAGCACAAATTGAGTAGAAACGCATAAAAACACAAGCACTGCATTTTGTATGCGTTTTTGATGAATTTCTGATGCTTTTCTTTTGAAGTCCATGGAACCTAAAATGCAGCCTGCTATGGAAAAAAAAAGTCCAAGAAAATACCACAGTTAAAAACGCACACATGTGAACGTGACCCATGGGAAAAAATGTTCAATGGACTGTAGTGCATCTCTGCCAAACTGAAAATGCATTGATAAACACATTGGTGTAAACCAGGCCTTACGTCCCCACATATTATTATAGGTTGATTCCTATAGGGTTGTAGATTCTTTATAAGAGTTTAAAAAAAAAAAAAAAACTTTTCTGATGACTGGTACTACTGGGGGTGTAAATGTTTAGTAGTGTAATAGGGAGTTGTTAAAAATAGCCACAATAATAAGGAAGCGAACATTGGGATTTGCTTCTGGGGAATGAAGCGGAAAAGGAACTGTGTCCCTCATCACAATCATAACGCCTTTGCGCTTGGCATTAGCATGGGTGAAAAAGGATTTAGGGAATTTTGCAATTTGACATTTGGGAGATTTGGAAGCAGAAAGGTGTGCCTCTTGTATACAGAGAATATCACATTTAGATGGCAGAGCCTCTTTCCAGAAAAGTGACCATTTAAAACAGACTGTTAAGCCATTAAAGGGGTTGTAAAGGTTCGTTTTTTAAAAAGGTTACTTTTGCCACTTCCTTACTGGGCACTTAAACCCCCTTCCTGCCCAGAGGACTTTTTGCGATTCGGCACTGCGTCGCTTTAACTGACAATTACGCGGTCGTGCGACGTGGCTCCCAAACAAAATTGGCTTCCTTTTTTTCCCACAAATAGAGCATTCTTTTGGTGGTATTTGATCACCTCTGCGGTTTTTATTTTTTGCGCTATAAACAAAAATAGAGCGACAATTTTGAAAAAAAATAAAAACATTTTTACTTGTTGTTGCTATAATAAATAGCTCAATTTTTTTTTTTTTTTTTTTATCCTCAGTCTAGGCCGATACGTATTCTACATATTTTTAGTAAAAAAAAAAAAAAATCGCAATAAGCGACTGGTTTGCGCAAAAGTTATAGCACCTACAAAATAAGGGACAGAATTATTATTATTATTTTTTTTTTTTTTTTACTAGTAATGGCGATGATCTGCGATTTTTATTGCAACTGCGACATTATGGTGGACACATCGGACACTTTTGACACATTTTTGGCACCATTCACATTTATACTGCAATCAGTGCTATAAAAATGCACTAATTACTGTATAAATGTGACTGGCAGGGAAGGGGTTAACACTAGGGGGTGAGGAAGGGGTTAAATGTGTGTCCTATATAGTGTTCTAACTGTGTGGGGGGAGGGGGGGTGACTGGGGGGGTGACCGATCTGTGTCTCTATGTACAAGAGACACAGATCGGTCTCCTCTCTCCCTGACAGCACCGCTGTCTCTGTGAGAGCCGGCAATGAGAAATGATCTCATATGTAAACATATGAGATCATCTCTCATTGGCCGCACAGATCGCCTAGCAAACGGCCACTCCGATTGGCCGTTCACGGCGATCTGTGATTGGCTGTGTCCAAGGGACACGGCCAGCACAGCAGTTCCCCACGCGCGCTCGGGAGCGCGCGTGGGGAACGCGGAAAGGGGCGGACGTCAATTGACGGCGCCTCAGAGAACTAGAACCACCGTGTGGCCGTCAATAGTTGTACGGCCGTCGGGAAGTGGTTAAGCTAGTGCATTGTTGGTTCACTTACCTTTTCCTTCGATTTCCCTTCTAAATGTTTTTTTTTTTTTTTCTTTGTCTGAATTTCTCACTTCCTGTTCCTCCTCAGTAAGGTGTTCAGTAAGCTGTTCTAAATTACTTTCCACCGCTCGGATGATGGTGGAAAGCTTACTGAGGAGAAACAGGAAGTGAAAAATTCAAACAAAGTAAAAAAACATTTAGAAGGGAAGTCGAAGGACTGTACAGTTCTAATAGAGGTGATGATCAAGGGGGTTCTGAGTGGGATTGTGAAAGGTTTGGTATAGAGATGAGTTTGCCGAGCCCATACAGGTCTGACTGAGAACCACAGCTTGTGTCATGCCACTTTTCAATTATTATTATTATTTAGGTACTTATATAGCGCCGTCAATTTACGCAGTGCTTTACATATACATTGTACACTCACGCCAGTCCCTACCCTCAAGGAGCTTACAATCTAAGGTCCCTAACTCACATTCATATACTAGGGCCAATTTTAGACAGAAGCCAATTAACCTATCAGCATGTCTTTGGACAGTTTTTTATATAATTATATACTTTTATACATAAATCAGTCATGTGAATACATGTTTGAGTCAGAAAGCTATGAGAAAAGCCAAAATGAAATGTAATTGTCTGATATACATGACTAAATCAAGGCATATGTAAACCAAAATACATTGCTAGTACACGCCAAAACGAAAATCCCCCTTTCCCTTTAAACAAACACACATGCCCACCCCATTTATATGTTTAACCAGGAAACATATAATGTGACATATTTTTATGAGGTCAAAAGAACATAGCAAATTAGTGAATTACTACTGAATATGTGATGCACATTATGGGCCAATATCTCAAAAGGCTTACGACGGCGCAACGCCATTTGCCCTGTCGTAAGTCCTAATCTGGCCCGGCGTATCTATGCGACTGATTCTTAGAATCAGTTACGCATAGATATCCATTAGATCTGACAGGCGTAAGGCTCTTACGCTGTCAGATCTTAGATGCAATTTTTTTTCCTGCCGCTAGGTGTCGCCGTCGTCTATGCAAATCAGCTATTTACACGAGATTCCCGAACGTACGCGCGATCGACGCAGTGAATTTACGACGTTTCCGTAGCATTTGCGACGCGTAAAGTTGCCCCTGCTATATGAGGGGCAACCAATGTTAAGTATGGCCGTCGTTCCCGGGTTCGAAATTTAAAAAAGTACGTAGTTTGCGTAAGTCGTCCAATGACCAATGACGTCCTTGCGACGTTATTTAGCGCAATGCACGTCGGGAAGTTTTAGGGACGGCGCATGCGCAGTACGATCGGCGCGGGAATGTGCATAATTGAAATGATCCCAGCCCCCTACCTGGATCATTTGAATTAGGCGGGCTTGCGCCGGAGGATTTACGCTACGCCGCCGCAACTTTACAGGCAAGTGCTTTGTGAATCAAGCACTTGCCCGTAAAACTTGCATAGTTTTGCGCCAGTATACGAGAATCTGGCCCTATGTGCCTTGTCTTTGCAAAACACTTCAAAAACATTTTTTTTTTCAGCAATAAATGGCTAGTAGGAGTTTATTACAATATTTCTGATAATATGTAAGAATGAAGAAACATTAAGGCTTCAGCTATTCAGCTCTGCTCAAACTACGCCTTCAGTAATATAAGACTAACTGTTAAAATACATTAGTGTTAGAGCAGATTTCCAAAATACATATAATCTCGTGACTAAAATGTTCTGTAATACACTTATGTTAATGGTAAGAGTGAGATTACATTAATGAGCAGCCTGAATAAGCCTGAATAAGTCATGTTATGTTCTGTCAGTTTCTATGTATCCAAGAATTCAGCTACACGCCTAATTAATTTTACAGCAGCACTTTGATTAATAATAAGAGAGTTTATAAAACTGATATTTCAACTTTTATGAAAAAAAAGAGTAAAAAAAAAAAACATCAAGTTATATTTTGCTTACAATGTCCATCACTAAGTTAATGTTGAAAACCAGGGGAAAGTAATTGGTCATTATAAAAAAAAGAATAGGTCTACAATACAATACAGAAATGATTACTTCCCATTTTATTGAGGCAGGCACATACAACGTTGTAATTCACTAATGCCATTTTTTACGGACCTTTTCATCGATTATTTGAGATGGCAGCTGTTAGAGTATAATAGATAAGTCCACCCCCGAAGCAACATTTATTGCCTTTGGGACTATGCAACCTCTATTTTCCACCATAGAAGAAGTCTTGGTGCCTTTCCCCAATATTAACTATGCTTCATCATGCTTCTGATTTGCAGTCATACAGGAGATTTCATAAGCCTTTCTTACATAGAGAAATCACTTCTGGGTGAAATACCTAATTGCTGCTCAGCTGTTACTCACTTATGTACCAATTTTAAAACAGCTCAGCAGCTATCACAGTGCCTTGAAAAATTATTCCTACCCCTTGAAATGTTCCACATTTTGTCATGTAACAACCAAAAATGTAAATATATTTTATTGTGATTTTATGTGATAGACCAACACAAAGTGGCACATAATTTTAAAGTAAAAGAAACTGATTAATGGTTTTTACAAATGAATATGTAAAAAGTGTGGCGTGCATTTGTCTTCAGCCCCCTTTACTCTGCTACCCCTAACTAAAATCTAGTGCATCCAATTGCCTTCAGAAGTCACCTAATTAGTAAATAAAGTTCAGTTGTGTGTAATTTAATCTCAGTGTAAATACAGCTGTTCTGTGAGGCCCTCAGAGGTTTGTTAGAGAACCTTAGTGAACAAACAGAATCATGAAGGCCAAGGAACACATCAGACAGACCAGGGATAAAGTTGTGAAGAAGTTTAAAACAGGGTTAGGTTATAAAAAATGATCCCAAACTTTGAATATCTCATGGAGCACTGTTCAATCCATCATACAAAAATGTAAAGAGTATGGCACGACTTCAAACCTACCAAAACATGGCTGTTCACCTAAACTGACAGGCCGGACAAGGAGAGCATTAATTAGAGAAGCAGCCAAGAGTAGACATGTGCATTCGTTTTCGTCCGAATGCATTTTCGTCTGAATTTCGAGTATTTTTGTTATCGTTTTAACAAACGAAAACAAACGCACAGAATCCAAAATCTGAAAGTTCCAACATAAAAAAAATGCTTAATTTCCGTTTTCCTTGCTACAACAGTTTGATATAGATAGGAGATTCGACATAGCGCTGACAATAGCAATCTGTGTCTATGGAACATGCGGTCAAATGTGCCTAACCTTAACTCTTAGTCCAAGATTATTCTACATAGAGAGGAAGGATTCGACATTATAGAGACAGCGTTGGGATAGACCATTCAACATGAACGACGAAGATTCAACAAAGCAGCGAAACAACATACAAGCGTTGAATCTGTCATTGAAGGCTAAAGGTGTCTGTTGAAAATTCTAAGAAGATTTGACAAGCAGCTAAACTGTACGACGCTGCAACCGTAGATTTCTGGTCAAATGCTCGGCTCATAGCCTATAGAAGAATTCTAATGTTGGTTGACTAGTAATAATAATTTATAAATATAATTATTACTAGTGTCATACAACATTAGAATTCTTCTATAGCGTGTAGGCGGAACATTTGACCAGAAATGTACGATTGCGGCGTTATACAGTGTAGCTGCGCCGTCGAATCTTCTTAAAACATTCGACAGACACCATAAGCCTTCAATGACAGATTCGACCTTAATTAATTTGGATTTTTGGACGAATGCATTTTTTAACTAAACTAAATAAATAAAAACAAGTTTCGGTAGTAACTAAAACTTTTTTTCGGATGAAAACGAAATTCCGAAACAAAATATTTTAGTGTGCACATGTCTAGCCAAGAGGCCCATGGTAACTCTGGAGGAGCTGCAGAGACCCACAGATCAGGTGGGAAAATCTGTCCACAGGACAACTATTAGTCATGCACTCCACAAATCTGGCCTTTATGGAAGAGTGGCAAGAAGAAAGCTATAGTTGAAAGAAAGCCATAAGAAGTTCCATTTGAAGTTTGCGAGAAGTTATGTAAGGAACTCGTCGGCCAAATAGAGAACATGTTCTCTATTTCCTCGTTGTTCAATGAGGAAAATCGGCCCGCCAAGATCCTCGGCGGCTTCAACACTGAACTCGACGAGGAACTCGATGTGTTTGGCCTGTCGAGTTCCTCGGACGTGTGTACGGGGCCTTACACTGCACATCACCCTGAACACACAATCCCCATCATTGTAGCATTATGTTGTGGGATGCTTTTCTTTAGCAGGGAAGCTGATCAGAGTTGATGGGAAGATGGATGGATGGAGCCAAATACAGGGCAATGTTAGAAGAAAATCTGTCCAAAAGACTAAACCGGGGTGGAAGTTTACTTTTTAAGCAGGACAACAACCCTAAACATACAGCCAGAGCTACAATGGAATGGCTTAGATCAAAACATATTCACGTGTTAGAATGGCCCAGTCAAAGTCCAGACCTAAATCCAATTGAGAATCTATGGCAAGACTTGAAAATTGCTGTTCACAGACGCTCTCCATCCAATCTCACAGAGCTTGAGCTATTTTGCAAAGAAGAATGGGCAAAAATGTCACTCTCTAGATGTAAAAAGCTGGCAGATACATCCCCAAAAGTACTTGCAGCTGTAATTGCAGCAAAAGGTGGTTCTTTAAAATATTGAATCATGTATGGACTAAATACAAATGCACGCCACACTTTTCACATATTTATTTGTAAAAAAATGTTGAAAACTATTTATCCCTTTCCTTCCAGGACTGGTGTGGAGAGTTAGCCTGGAGGGCTAGAGAAAGGGGCAGTTGCAGCCAGGTGGGTTGGCAGTACCTGAAGAGGTGGTGCTGGGATCAGTAGCCACAGAGGAGAATTGCAAGCGGTTTGCTGCAACTTTTGCTACACAACAAGGGGCTACGAGTCTGACTGGGAGAATGTCAGATCATCTAAATGGCTAGAGCCAGCAAGTGTGTGCAGGAGGAAAGTAGATGAATATAGACTGTATATAGGAAGTTGTCCCTGAAGTTGTTTCTGAAGTTTTGCTGAAGTCATTCCTTTCCAAGTTATTAACCCTCAATAAATGACAAAAACAAAGTCACTGACTGTTCTCTGACTCTGGGGTGCTTGTGAAGATTAGTTGTGCCTCGCTCTGCAGGGGTGGGGAATCCAGTTCATCAGCAGTCCCTGCTGGGGTGTGCTACACATGTGATTGGGTATTCTTTACAAAGTGAAGCTTTACCACATTTACTAAGCTCTGGAGCAACTGTAGTTGCACAGTGCAACTGCACTTCCACAGTGCACAGTCCATCTGCCTTCAGTAAAACAACCCCATTGGATGTTGAACAAAAGAAAGAAAAAAGAGAGGGAGAGAAAGCACAACTGTCTGGGTGTAGCATATGTAACAACAAATGGGAAAGGAGTAAAGTTAGGCACTTACATGAGAACAAGGCATGTAAAAGAATAATCTGCAGGGTATTCAGCAAGGGGCACTCTCCCGGGTGTCTCTGGGAACAGTGAGGTGCACATCGTACTGCCCAGGTCAGGAAAAACAAAGGCCCAAGCCTGTGAGGATGTAGCAGGTGGGAACTCCAAGAGAAACAGCCAAGCTGACAAAGGTTTTGTGCACGAGCACTGGGACTGTGTGTTTTACGGTCTGGAGTACATAGAGAACATGTTTTCTTTTCCTCTGATGGAATTCTGTCGGAATTTCGATGTGATTTTGGTCGGACAGAGGTCCGATCGTGTGTACAGGGCTTTAGTGTACCTTCAAGTGTCAAAACCAAGACCAGGCATGCTGAAATGTTTTATATTTTGCTTTACAACCTACGATATAGACAAATACATTTACAAATGGTACAGAAAAGTAGATGTGCATACAATGAAAAGTGATCTGTGGAGGATTACGTTTTTCACAGTGAAACTGCAGGCATGTCAAGTTTTTCAGGCAAGTGCTTTATTCACAAAGCACTTGCCTGCAAAGTTGCGGCGGTGTAGCGTAAATCACCCGGCGGAATTCAAATTTGGCAGGCAGGGGGCGTGTATCATTTAAATGAAGCGCGTCCCCGTGCCGAACGAACGGCGCATGCGCCGTTCGTAAAATATCCCAGTGTGCATTGCTCCAAATGACGTCGCAAGGACATTGTTTTAGACGTGAACGTAAATGACGTCCAGCCCCATTCACGGACAACTTACCCAAACAACGTAACTTTTTAAAATTTCGACGTGGGAACGACGGCCATACTTAACATTGGCTGCGCCTCATATAGCAGGGGCAACTTTCCGCCGAGAAAAGCCTAACGTAAACGTCGTAACTTTACTGCATCATCCGCGCGTACGTTCCGGAATTCGCGTATCTAGCTAATTTGCATACTCAACGGGAAATCTGACGGAAGCGCCACCTAGCGGTAAAAAAAAAAATTGCAGTTTAGATCCGACGGCGTAAGAGACTTATGCCTGTCAGATCTAATGGATATCTATGTGTAACTGATTCTAAGAATCAGTCGCATAGATACGACGGCCCAGATTAGGACTTACGACGGAGTACATGGCGCTGCGCCTTCGTAAGTCCTATGAGAATCTGGGCCAATGTCTATTAGTGCATCCTCCTTTTTTAAGTGAAAGGCAGCTTTGGTCATGTCATTAATTTCCTGTGTCCCCACAGTGCTTTAATGGGAGGATTTTTTACCTTTGCAATGAGGTTAGATGATTCTTCATAGTGCAGCCATCCAGATTTTTGGATTGTACACTACTTCAGTGGCTAGTGGGGTGTTGGCCACAAAGTCGTGTAAACGTATAGATCTGTTAACAAAAACAAAATTACATTAAATATTGCATTAAATATTAAATAAATATAATTAAAAATTCACCAGTGAATGTGATGAACATCAAATCATATTTTTTGGACTTGGTATTACAGTTAGGTTGAACATTGTATGATTAGGATGAAATTATAAAAAAAACAACAACAACCACCTATGCCTCTTACACATGGTCGGACTTTTGACCATGCAAAAGCCCACTGTGAGCTGGTCGGAAGTCCGACGGACAAAAAGAGAACAGAATTTCTACCCAAGGTCCGTCGGACTTCCGACCAAAAAAGTCAGATGGAGGCTGCACACGGACGGACTTTCCGAGAAAAAAAGTCTGTCTGACTTTTTTTTCTCGGAAAGTCCTGCCGTGTGTATGAGGCATAATAGTGTTTTGTTTTTGGATAGCTTTCACCAGAGGTTACTAGTCCATTACATCCCTGTGGGACAGTATTTGCATGTTACCACAACTGGGACCCATTTTTGTGTCTTTCCCACACCCCTACATTTGTTTGGAATGTTTAGATGTATATCCTCTGGGTCTGTTTAGTGCATTTTGTTGATAGATCACTGGAGGGTCCTATCTAGCATCTGCCTGTGTTTGACACATTTTTGGTGGTTGATTCATTTATCTTGCCCATGGGTCATTCTGTGCTGCTATGGTGGGTGCAGTGTTGTGATTTGTTTATGAGGGATTCTGTCCTGGCCAGAGTTCCCCTCCCCCTGTTTTCTGTGCTGCTGGATTGTGACTGTAGTGATGTGGGAGAGAGCGGCCCACCAGCACGTCCACATATCAGGTGGATGACGGGTGGAGCCGTGGGTGTGGGGGACCAGAGATGTGCAGGCCTATAAATACTGTCTTTTGGACTCTGTTGGATGCTGAGGCTTCATTTTGCAGGGTATGTCAAGAAGTTATATAGGTTATTGCCATTACAAGTATGTGTGGAAGTTTACTGAGGATCTTTTGAGTGATGTCTTGGGGGTTTCAGTAGTGGACTCTATATATTTGCTTTATGCCCTGAATTCAGAAAATTCTGAACATTGGGTTAAACATAGTTTATTTCCTTCTGTGCAGCTTTTGAATATCTTGCTTTCTTGTATGGTGAATTAGGGGACATTATGGCTGGTCAGATTGACTGGTTTATGGACATCTCTAACGGTTATTTTTCTTTCGACCCCTTGTCATATGCACACTGAATATTTTGTTCATTGTATGTATTTACTCTTGTATTTGATATGTTGTTAATACTGCATGTTCATGTATACAATTATTCTTTATAGATAAGGAGAAATGCATATTTATCAACTTGCACAAGGGGCGTGGATCCTGAGGAAGCAAGTCCCTCACAAAACGTGTTGATCCATATAATGCCTATTGTCATACAACTATAAATATATATATATATATATATATATATATATATATATATATATATATATATATATATATATATATATATATATATATATATATATATATATATATATAATATATATATAATTTGTGCTCGTAACACACAAGTTTCATTTGATTTTTTTGTGTTTTTAACAAAAATAAAGATGGTGATATTTCTTTTTAATTGGATGCATTCTATTTTGAGGCACATTTAAAGTCCTACTGTTTTGTTTTTCCTTCCATGCTCTCTACAGAGGTGGTTGGGGAATAATCTCTATTTAATTAGCTTAAATGATACTCATGATAAGTTCCTTACAATTCGACTACTGGATTTGTAGAATAGTGTTGAGCAGAATACGCCATATTCGATTTCGCGATATATCTCGAATATATAGTCGAATATTCGAGATATATTCGCTAAATTCGAATATTCGTGATATTTTATCGAAATGAAATGATTGCGAATTTTCGCTATTGCGAATTCGAAAATAATTGCGAATTTTCGATAACTGCGGTAGGAGCACTCTGATTGGCTCAGAATATTCTTGATATTTTTTCGAAATTTCGCAAAATGCGAATGCGATATTTACTGCGCAATTTCGACAAATGCTGTAGGAGCACTTTGATTGGCTCAGAATATTCGTGATATTTTACAATACAAAATAATTGCGAATATTCGGCAAATGCTGAAGGAGCACTCTGATTGGCTCAGAATATTCTTGATATTTTACAATACAAAATAATTGCGAATATTCGGCAAATGCGGAAGGAGCACTCTGATTGGCTCAGAATATTCTTGATATTTTACAATACAAAATAATTGCGAATATTCGGCAAATGCGGAAGGAGCACTCTGATTGGCTCAGAATATTCGTGATATTTTACAATAGAAAATAAAAAGTGTTTTGCATTGGTGGTGATTCTTTACTCTATCCATCTGTCACAGCCGTTTGTCAATCAAACACCTTGAAGATTGAACACGTTCATGCTGCATGCTTTGGACTTTTTTTCACTTCACATATCAAAGACATTTTTATGAAAGATTATTTTTCTATTATTGGGACTATATTTCTTTATATATTTGTTTCACTGTGTATTTCACAAGTTATTTGCGCTTGCTTATTTTATAATTTGCCCACATGTCTTGTCACTAGACATATTTTTTATTCTTGTAGAGCGACTCCATCTTCTGTCTTGTATTAATTTATGTTGTATAACATTTTTGAGTTGCTGCTGTATTCTCCCCTTTTTTTAAGGTATGCGCAATTTTTTCCTTCTTACAAAAAAAAATAATATCAAACATACAAATATTCATAACAGAAACATACACAAAGCCCCCCCCCCCTTTTGCATCAGAGACAATCAGAGTTCTCCTACCACAGTTATCGAAAATTCGCAATCATTTTCGCATTCGCATTAGCGAAAATTCGCAATTTTTTTTTTCAATTCGGCAACATAAAAGGATCGCCTCAGCTTAGCTACTCGGCCCAGGGTCTCTAATCATACCAGCAATGCTTTTAGACGTCGATAGGATGTGATCTGTTTTAAAAATAAAATTGAAAAAATGCGAATATTCGGAATTGCGAATATTCACCGCGAAATTTGAAATATATCGCGAATACTCGAATATGCCATATTCGAGCCGAATATTCGCAATACGAATATTCGTGAGCAACACTATTGTAGAATTGACCTACTGTAACCAACCAGTTAGCTACCCCTGACATCCTCCTTTGTTTCTAACTAGTCTCCCTCCTTCCCTTCCTCCTTCTCCCCCTTTCTTATAATTTTTCTCTTTCCCTCTTTTCTTCTTATCTTTCCATCTTTTGTTATTGTGGTTATCTTTTTCTTCATCTTCCTTTATTTTCTTTCTTTCTTGTTTAGATATCCTACCGTTGTAACGATAATGTTTTTTGTGTGCTCCCTTCTTTCTGTCTTGTATTAATGGTCCCGTTATTGGTTTTGACTATTAGCATAACTGCTTTTTATCAGTTTATGGTCTCCTTTGATACTACCTGAATGTGAATATGATTATATGTTTCACAAACTGCAATGTTCATATTTGAAATGTCACCTCTCTCTATTTTACTTGCCAGTTTCTGGTCTTTATATATATATATATATATATATATATATATATATATATATATATATATATATATATATATATATATATATATATATATGTATGTGTGTGTATATATATATATATATATATATATATATATATATAAATAGCCAGATTCACGTAGAGTTACGCCAGCGTATCAGTAGATACGCTGTCGTAACTCCAAATCTGAGCCGTCCTATATTTAAGTGTATTCTCAAATTGAGATACACTTAAATCTAGCTAAGATACGACCGCCTGCGCCGTCGTATCTTAGCTGTCTATTTACGCCGCCCGCTAGGGGCGTGTACGCTGATTTAAGCCTAGAATGCATAAATCAGCAAGATACGCCTATTCACGAACGTACGCTTGCCCGTCGCAGTACAGATACGCCGTTTACGTAAGGCGTTTTCAGGCCTAAAGTTATTCCACCAAAAAGATGGCGCAGCCAATGTTAAGTATGGACGTCGGACCCGCCGTCGAAGTTCACGTCGTTTGCGTAAGTCGATTCAGAATAGGGCTGGGCGTAGGTTTCGTTCACGTCGAAACCAATGAGTCTTTGCGGCGTAATTTGGAGCATGCGCACTGGAATACGTCCACGGACGGCGCATGCGCCGTTCGTTCAAAACGTCAATCACGTCGGGTCACAAATCATTAGCATAAAACACGCCCACCTCTTCACAATTTGAATTAGGCGCGCTTACGCCGTCCTATTTACGCTAAGCCGCCATAACTTAGGACGCAAGTGCTTTGTGAATACAGCACTTGCCTCTCTAACTTACGGCGGCGTAGCGTATATGAGATACGATACGCCTAACGTTAGGCGCGTCTTTTTGAATCCAGCTAATAGTATATTAACATGTGTTACTGTATGCCAAATGGACTCAAAGTTGTATCTATTAATGTTAACTGTTAAAACAAGTCAAGTGAAAAAAATAGCACTCCAGGTAAAAGGAAACAGAATAATTAGATAAGCTGATAAGCTAAATGTGAATGTATATTTTAGATTCACAGTATACAATCTGCTTGAAGCTGATTCTCTGTTACTGTTGGGAACGTATGACTGGCTTCTAAACTGTGAATTGCACTTCTGTATGGCTGTGCATTAACACATTTTTTTTATTACATTTCCCCAAACACTTTTTAATTCAAATTTGGCCCCCACATTTTTTCTTTGAGGAAAACTATCTTTTATTTTATAAATGCTTATAAAAGAAAAAGCAGGTGGCAGATTTATTTTAGTATAATTTAATAGGAATTAAATTGCATTGGCTCTTAATAAAATTATTAATGAAAAAAAAAATAATATGATTTCTGCTAAAAGAGGGGATAAAGAATACTTGAAAACTAAAGGGTAAAGTGACATTTCAAAGGAAAGCAGGCATCAGGTGGCAGAGCACTAAATATATAAATATGCATGTTGTTCAGTGACCTTTTCGAAGGTTTCATTACAACACTGCAAAACTGAGTAAATTGCTACAAAAAGGCTGATTTAAATTTAGGAAGGTCCTATTTGCTTTAATTGAAGTTTTTACAAGTTTAATGGAGTTGTTGCGCCCTGCTTTTGCAATCTGGAAACTTTAACAAGTGACACTGGCTACGTAAATTAAATAGCAATCTAGCAGCCCTGAAACCGTCATTATGTGTCATCATTTGTCTGACATTTTATGGGGCATGAAGAAGCCTTGGGTTGCCTTATGGCATAGAGCATGCAGACCATGTTTTCTTACCTTAAAGAGGAACTGCGGTCTGCTCATATAATCTGTAATAAAAACATATTTGTCATTCTGAAGCTTCCCTCCAACCACTTTGCAATTTATTTTATGTATACTGTGATTCTGTACTTGCCTAATATGCTGCAGAAATCTCCCTCCAAGGAGTCTGGCAGCAACCATTTTATCTGTGGGCAGCTGAAGCTGCTGCCTGTTCACCTCCTGGACACACAGAGGCACATCCCCCAGCTCTGAAGCTCTCATTGGCCCTCTTATGACTCCCCCTCCCTTCCTGGCAAACTCTCAGGAGAGTGAGAGGGAGAGCTGTGCATGATGTCATAAGCCTAGGCTTTTTACCAGACAAGAAACAGGAAGTGGGCTGTATAATGAATTTACTGTCAGAAAAAAAAATGTTTTACTATCCAAAGTTAAAACAACAAGGGCAGAAGATTAAATAGATGGAAAATTTAAAAAATCACAGAAGGTCCATTTTAATATCTAGTTTTAGAAACAGCAAAGGTAGTCACAGACAGATATTGCACCAAAGAAAAAAGTAAAATGGCTGTTGACACATATGTCTGTCTTCTAAAGACTAATGGCCCGTACACACGATCCGAATATCGGACAAAAACGTTTTCGGATCATGTGTACACTATTTCGAGAGCCGATCACGACAGTTCATCCGATATTATTCGATCAGACATGCACGAAAATTTTCCTTGTACAATGTCCGATCGTACGATTTTCGTTTAGTCAGTACAGTTGTCGTCCGAAAATACAATACAAATACATTACAACACATGACATCACTTCCGATTATTTTTTTCGGTCGTACGAGAATTTTCGTGACTTTAATAACCTATTTCATTTTACTTGCGACTATTAAACGAAAAAAGTCGTACGATCCGTCGTACGATATTCGGATAGTGTGTATGGGCCATAAGCTTCCTACAAGATCCACTACATTATTTTATCCTAGACAGGTGATGGAGTGTTGAGGTGCAATCTGACAAAAGCATTTCCTTAGTGCAGCAGATAAGCACATGATCAACTATCAGTCTAAAACAGATCTTTCCATAGTAATTTTTGTGATAACAAATGCTTCTAACAATACTTTATGTTATATTTTTATGTTCTCTAGGAAGCAATGGAACAGTACAATGGTGCTTGTTGTATATTTATAAATTTTTTTTTTTACTTATATTTGTTGCTTTTTAGATGTTTCTAAGAATAGGTGTTATGGCTGACCGTGAATTGTTTTACCACTTGCTGACCGCCGTACGAACATTTACGTCGGCAGAATGGCACGGACAGGCAAATGGGCGTACAGGTACGTCCCTTAAAATGTTCCACTGTGTGGGCGTGCGCAGACTCGATGTCCGCTGGTGTCCTGCGATCGTGTCACAGAGCGACAGAACGGGGGGATGCCTGTGTAAACAAGGCATCTCCTCAGTGTGGTGTCACGGTAAGCCCTGCCCCACACAGTTAGAATCACTCCCTAGGACACGCTTAACACCTTCCTAGCCCCCTAGTGGTTAACCCCTTCCCTGTCAGTCACATTTATATAGTAATCAGTGCATTTTTATAGCTCTGATGGCTTTATAAATGTGAATGGTCCCAAAATAGCATCAAAAGTGTCCGATGTGTCCGCCATAATGTCGCAGTCACGATAAAAATTGATCACCGCCATTACTAGTAAAAAAATATATATTAATAAAAATGCCAAAAAACTATCCCCTAGTTTGTAGAAGCTCTAACTTGTGCGCAAACCAATCAATAAACGCTTGTTGCAATTTTTTTTACCAAAAATATGTAGACGAATACGTATCGGCCTAAACTGAGGGAAAAAAAATGTCTTTTAGATATTTTTAAAGGATATTTATTATAGCAAAATTTAAAAATATTGCTTTTTTTTTCAAAATTGTTGCTCCATTTCTGTTTAAAGTGCAAAAAATAAAAACCACCAAAAGAAGGTGATCAAATACCACCAAAAGAAAGCTCTATTTGTGGGGGGAAAAAGGGACGTCAATTTTGTTTGGGAGCCACGTCGCTCGACCGTGTAATTGTCAGTTAAAGCGATGCAGTGCCGAATCGCAAAAAGTGGCCCAGTCATTTGGCAGCCAAATCCTCCAGGGGTGAAGTGGTTAAATAGTTTTCTGAGATCTTTCCTAAGGTTGTGGACTGGCCTAATCCAGTTCTCATTGGTATACTGTACAACAAAGAAGCCAATTTACAAAAACTTTAGGCATCTTTTAGGTTCGATTCACACCTATGCGTTTTTAAATGCTTTTTGCAGAAATGCACTACAGTCCATTTTACATGGTTTCCTATGGGGCACATTCAGAATCTATGTTTTTTTTTTTTTTAAGCATTTTTGGAAAGGTTCAGGGACTATTTTAAAGCAAAACGGTATGTTTTTAGTTTCATAAAGAAAAGCTACAAAAAAGCAGAGAATGCATTAAGATAGAAAAGAAAAAACCTTTTGCCTTTACAATCACTTTAAGTAGACTGTATTGTGATACAATGCAAAAAGGCTTTTTTTAATTTTTCCATGTGTCCCCCCTCCTTTACCACCCCCCCCCTTGCCTTTTTTCTTTCTGATTCATTCCTTCTCTGTCATACTTTTTCTTTACCTTTCACCCCCTTTCCCCCGCCCTTCCCCAACCACAATCCCCCCCCTTCCTGTTTTTCCTTCATTCTATCACCCTCCCTTTCTCATTTATTTTCTCCCTGCTATTTCCCCCCTTTTCTTTTTCTTTATTTTCTTCTTCCCCTCCCATTTATTTTTACTCTTCATTACCCTTCCCCCCTCCCCCTCCCCATCCCATTTTTCCCTTTCTCCTCCTCCTCCTCCTCCCCCCCCCCCACTTTTCTTTCTTGCCCTTCCCTTCCTCTTCCCATCTCTGTTTTCCAATTGGCTGTCATAGGTATATTGTTTATACTTATACTGTCATTATTTATCCCAGACATCCGTCCATTTTTTGCACATCCCCCTTAGCTGCCCCTGGGGATCTTTCGGTGGTACTTTGACTCCAACCAGGCTTGGGTCCCGGGTAAGCGACACTGCTCTTGGTTTCCCCTTTTTTTCCTTCCCCTTACATATATGCTTTTCTGCTAATGTATGTTATACACTGTTATACTCTAATATCTGGTATTTATTATCCCAATGATTGATTAGAGATACTCTCCTGATAAAGTGGTAAAATGCAGCAAAACTTGTTGAGAACAATGATATCCATGGGAATCCATCATATCCTGATCCTCCGTAACAGAGAACCTGAATACTGGTGACATACATGGATTGTTATTGCATACTCTTATAATGTCTATCATTAAGTACTTGGATATTCTATGTTTTTAAGCTTTTTGTATTAATAAAAAACTGTACGTTTTATAAAATTTTAAGTTCATGCTGTCTAAGTTGTACCGATATAGTCCTTCATCAAATTCCCTTATGGTGTGATCGAGTGGAGATCGATCCCCCAGTCGTCTTTTTCCTTTCAATTGGATGATGGTACACTTTACCTACTTCTCATGCAACTCATACTAATAGAGACTTTAGCTTTTTCACTAACAACCCCTGTTATCGCTCATGATGTGTAGGTACAGAACCTAGTTGACACATACTGTATACGCTCTTCACAACCCAGGCACTGTCCCGCATTCCCTCCTCCTCTGATCATATTTGTAGGAAAGAGCACATCTTGTCAACATATGGTTGATGTGTGACAGGCCATTAGCATACTCTGGCAAAATCCCTGGCCTGTGTTCTACATAACATGGTAAATTGTGCAGAACCAGAAATCCTGTGACCATTGCATTGTTCCCTTTTCTTCAAGCTATCCCCTGTAGTGAAGGATATTTTTTCACCAATCAGGACTGTATTTTCCTTTTCCCTGGCTTTTAAGTAAACCCCCTAATGCCCTTTAGTAAGAATGAGGGTAGAATATATGTACTGTATGTAAATATCTTCTCTTGCTCTATGATTAAGCCCCAGTAGGTGTAACATGCATGCAAGGGATCAGCATATGCAGACAGTGTGGGGAAGTGATAAAACCCCAAGGATGCCAGCATCTGCAGCTGGAAGGGGAGAGAGAAAATAGACCTCAGAGCAATTTTAGGGATACAGTATGTGAAATGCCAAAATAAAGTACAAATTACACTGGTGAAATGGCTCTCTATGTGTATCAAAGTACAGTCAAACCTTGTTGCAAGCATAATTTGTTCCAGAAACATGCTTGCAATCCAAAGCACTTGTATATCAAAGCGAATTTCATCATAAAAAATAATGGAAACTCAAACGATTTGTTTCAAAACCATTTATTCATAGATCCTTCAGTTTATAGTCCATATAAAAAGATTATAGCAATGTGATAGGTTGTGTAACCATAAAATGTCCACCCACAGGGGGATTAGAAGCAAAATCCATCAGGAGCTACAGTGTATAAAAAAGAAGAGAGGCGCCTCTAAGTGTACCAGTATGGTTACAGTTAATGCATGTGCAACATTTAGCAACTCACATGGTTGATGATTAAAAGAGGCACATCTAAGTATGCAGCCATCCAAAGTAAATCTGTCCACATAGACCGTCCTCTGCACCGCCGTCTCTCACTGCTATCAGTCTGCAATCATGACCAGAAAGACTACCCTGCAGTAGAGCGATCTGAAAGGGAGGCTTGGACGGCTTATGGAGGATGACATCGATGGCGGTGAGGAGGATGGTCTATGTGGACAGATTTACCCAGGATGTCTGCATATTTAGATGTGCCTCTTTTAATCATCAACCATGTGAGTTGCTAAATGTTATACCTTCATTAAATGTAACCATATTGCCACACTTAGAAGCACCTCTCTTCTCTTGTATACTCAGTTGTGACATGACACTACTTGTATATTAAGACATCGCGTGTATATCAAGTCAAAGATTTTTAAGAAACTTTGCTTGTCTTGCAAAACGCTCTTAAAGCGGGGGTTCACCCTATCGACGGGAAAAAAAACATTTTTATTTCTTTTACCTTAAAATCAGGCATTGTAGCGCGAGCTACAGTATGCCTGTCCCGAATTTTTTACCCCCGTACTCACCTTGTAGTCGTCCATCGAAGATACCGGGGAATGGGCGTGCCTATGGAGACGGAGGATGATTGACGGCCGGCTCTGGCGCGTCACGCTTCTTCCGGAAATAGCCGAAATAGGCTTGGTCTTCACGACGCGTGCGCATAGCCTGTGCGCAGGCGCCGTGAAGAGCCGAGACCTACTCCGGCTGTCTTCGGGGAGAGTGACGTGCCAGGGCCGGCCGTCAATCATCCTCCCTCTCCATAGGCACGCCCATTCCCCGCGGGAGCCGAAATCTACGATGGACGACTACAAGGTGAGTACGGGGTTAAAAAAATCGGGACAGGCATACTGTAGCTCGCGCTACAATGCCTGTCTCGATGGTAAAATGTGTCGGGGGGGGGGGGTGAACTACCGCTTTAAACCAAGGTTTTACTGTATCAGTATGTAGAACTGTCAATGTTTATCTTAAAACTATCAGATTGTAACTTTCAGATTCCATTTGTCATTTTCTTTGGTAGGTTTTAGAACAAGAGGCTGATTGTGTTTGCAATCTATTAATTATAATGCTAAGTGTTAAAAGGTTAAAATCCACGTTAAGACACATACACATGAAAGATGTGCCACTTTCTCCTTTAAAAATATAGAAAATGTTTTGCTGATTTTCTTCTCAGTAACCATAACAGATGAAGATGCATTCACTAGTAAATAGCATATGCCATGTCTGCCCAAAGCAGATATATCATTTCATGGCTATTTTGTATTGTTGACAACCATGGTTATCATATTACCCAGGTGGTATGTGCATGAGGTTGGCAAGATTTTACAGTTTAGTCAATACATCTTAATTGCCAGTATTGTGAGATTTTTTTTAAACACTGTAGTTTAGAACCTAGAAATCTGAAGATATTTCAGAAAGTAATAATTAGGCATTAATGTGTTTTGATAAACTTATCAGAAATCCCAAAAGGTGAGTTCAGCACAATTATGTTATTTCTAGGCTTGATAAAGGAGAACAGCAACAACATTTAACTTATGTGGAATTAAACTTCTATTTAAAGAAAGATAATCATCAATTGTGTTATTTGTTTCAATTTTAGTAGCATTTGAAGAGTATAATAATGATACTTACCAGCAGGGGCGGACTGACAACTTATGGGGCCCCCGGGCAATAGAAGATTATGGGGCCCCCGGGCTTACAGATGGCCACCATGCCAGGAGGTAGTGCAGAGGCGGGGCAGCTAAAATCTCGGGATTTTCACATCAAAAGCATGTCGGTTTCGTACATTTCAGGGACAGATGTAAAAAAACCACAGATTTTTACATACTGTCCCTGGTTTTACTGAGCCTGGCAACCCTGATGGGGCCCCCTAGTGGCATGGGGCCCTCGGGCAGTGCCCGAGTACCTCAATGGTCAGTCCGCCCCTGCTTACCAGTAAGGATATGCTACCTGCTTAGTCCTAACCCAGATGTGGACCTTATTTCAGCAATTAGGAGAAAGATGAATAGCCAAACTAAATGCATGTCTGGTCAAGCTGCAGTAGGAAGTGAAATATTTATGTCTAAGGGCTCCTAATTGTTGGGGGGCAGGTGGCTGCCGGCATCCTAACAACCAGTGACGTATTTCCCCCCCCAACTCATTAAACTGTCAGTCCGGAATCCCCAGCTGACAAACAATTGTAAACAAATTGGGTAGGTTAGTTAGTTAGCCCTTTAGGTCTGGTATAGATTTTAAGCTGGAAGGAACCCTACACAGAAAACAATGGAAAATGGGATCTCCCTCATAATCCATACTAGACCCTTAGCTTAGCATGTAGCCTGGCAGGCCAGGAAAGGAAGGGTCAACAGTGTGCCTCCCCCACTGCCCCCCACTATACCAAGCCACATGCCCTCCACATGGGGAGGGAACGTTGCTGGGGGGGTGACCCCCCTAACAAAGCACTTTGTTCCTATGTTGGCAGGGAAAGGGTTTCCTCTACACCACCCTGGCTTGTACCCCTTACTCATTCACATAGAAGGCTTCTAGATTTTGATAAGTCACATGCCCACAGACCCCACAACCACCAGGTCATGACTGTAGTGAAGAACTACGTTGTCCTTATGAATACGGGGGCAAGCGTCTTTGCCAGGGGGCTGCCACCTCTCAAGGTATCCTGCCCATGTTGAGAGCATGTAGCCTGGTATGTTTTGGAGGTCATGTTCTCCTCCCACCCTTGCCAGGCTGAATGCTTTGATAAGGGACTGGTATGGATTTGGGGGTACTAAACCCTTTTTTTTCATTTTTTTGAGGGGGGGTTCGGCTTAGCGGGTTTTCAGTTGTAGCGGGATGATGCCTGCAGCTACAGACACCAGTACAAACAAATGAAAACCACCCCAACCTATAACTGGCCTTTGCAGCAAGGAGCACATGGAAGCAGTGATGCATGTCATAAAACAACAAAGAAAAATTACTAGCTCACTTACCAGCCAGAATGCAACAGACTGAATTAACCCTGTTTAACCGTCCACGGTAAAACCAGGGGTTTAGTTTCCACACGTTTGCAAATGTATGCGTTTGCTGCAGAGGCTTCATCATGGCACCCCAGTGTACTGCTGTCCTAGTTCTATACATTTTGAAACTCTCCAAAGTTCCACATATATAATAATGGATAGATTAAGGGCAGACATGCCTGGGAAGAGGAACCATTTTATTTTCTATGGCTTCTGCTTAAAAAAATATATATATAAATGTTTTAGGTTTCTGAGTAATTTTCTAGACTTTAACATGTATGTGAGAAGTATCAGAATTGGCCTGTAAGGAAGTTTTTAAAATCCATACCAGCCGTGTTACCTTCTAAGCATTAACTAAATCGCCCACCTAACAAAATGTTTTATTTTTTTTTGTTTTGTTTTTTACTTCATATAAGTGCCCAGCCCTTATGTCATGTGTTTGACAATCCCTTAAAGCGGTTGTATACCCGCATTTTATTTTTTTTTACACCTGAAAAGTAAAAGCCATAATGAGCTAGTATGCACCGCGTGTCTTCCGGGTATCACCGCTCCAGCGCTGTGATTGGCTGGAGCGGCGATGTCGTCACTCCCAACATCGGCTAAAGGGCGGCGGCCGGCCCTTTAGCCGAGGATCCCCCCTGCGCATGCGCCACTGCAATCAGCGGCACATTGCGAGGGGAATATCCCCTAAACCGTCCAGGTTTAGGAGATATTTTTTATACCTACAGGTAAGCCTTATTATAGGCTTACCTGTAGGTAAAAGTCAAAAAGTGGGGTTTACAACCACTTTAAATATTAGCCTAGAAAATTACATGTTTATTTACAAACTGGGCATTTGGCTCCAAATTATGTACCAGCCCCACTGTCAGACTTTCTTGCAGATCTACACCTACGGTAACAGTAGCATCGTCAGCATCCAACACTAGGGATGAGCTTCGAGTTCGAGTTGAACCCATGTTCGACTTGAACATCGGCTGTTCTACCGTTCGACGAATTTTGAACATTATGGGCCGTTCACGCCAAATTTGAGTGGCGCCTTATGGCCCATAACTCACTGCGGCATCGCAGTGCCTTGCTGGCTGATGATTGGCCAAGCATGCACTATGACCCGCATGCTTTGGCCAATCACAGCGTGGAAAAAACCAAGAGCCATATATGGCCAAAGCCAGGGTGGCTTTGGCCAATTATTTTTTAGGGGTTTAGTACACGCCGAACACTGTATAAGGACACCTGCTTGGCAGCCTTTTGTAGTGTGTTGCGGCGGTGGTTAAAGACAGACATAGAGAGAGAGACAGTGTCATTTATTTTGAGTTAGATAGAGCAGGCAGGTGAGTCAGTTAGCTTCAGTTACAGTGGGTAGAGGATATATATGCATCACAGGTGTTGTATATATATTTATACACTGTATTCAGTTTATCTAGATCCGTTCCTGTTATTCTCTGTATAATATACTGACAGGCAGGCAGGTGATTGTGCTAGCTGCAGTATTTTCACTTAGTGTACTGTGTCCTTTGCACAGTGTGCACCTAAAGCTACCTGAATACAATTGCTGGTGTTCTCATACAAATACAGGCAGGGACCTCCAGTATTTTGTTTTAGTGTCCTTTGCACAGGACCAGACATTACATTAAAGCCGCAAGCAGTTTTAAATGACTTTTTTTCCTATATAAATTTAATTTTGTGCAGGGACAGTTTTAAACACAGGAAACATGTGCCACTTCACAGGCATACTATAGACACCCAGCAGGTATGATATTTAAAGGAATATTTCTCTTTTTTTTTTCACTTTAAGAATCATTAAAATCATTGCTCCCAAAAATTGTTTTGCATTGATACAAGTCCCCTGGGGCAGGACCCGGGTCCCCAGACCATTTTTAGGACAATAACTTGCATATTAGCCTGTAAAATTAGAATTTTTGATTTTGAACATTCGAGTCCCATAGACTTTAATGAGGTTCCAAAGTTTGTGCGAACTTTCCGTCCGTTCGCAGGTTCTGGTGCGAACCGAACCGGGGGGTGTTCGGCTCATCGCTATCCAACACTACTGGATATGTTGAATGCTTGCATCCACTTTCTGTATGCTGTGGTTCAATACTGTGTGTTGGCGCTCCAAAGGGACAAATTAGTTACACAGTATAGTGTGTGGAACCACAGCACACAATAGGGAGATACATATATCCTACATACTGTATGTGGAAGTATTGGATGCAAAATATTCTATTGTATGGTATAGCTCTGCAAGAGAGTGATCATTCTGTGGCAGGACTAGTATCTATTATTACTGCATGTTTAAAGGCTGCATTTTTTTTAGTACTTACTTTTATTTATTTATTTCAGAAACAGAGTTGCTTTAAAGGTATACTCCAAGCATATCAATTTTGCATTTAAAGGATACCAAACTTTAGGTTCTCCAAACCCTCAATAAAATAGCTACAAAGAAAATACATTATCACCAATCTCACAGAAGTAGCAATCTGTCTCCTGCAGACTGAGCTGACAACGCTGTCTTCTTTATAGGTCATCAGAGACCCGCATTCACTTCTTAGTTATTTGTCTATCCCTGTTGTTTCACTCTTATCCTGACCATGCCCTCTCATGTAAACCAGCAACACTGTCACCAGATCTCTGCTAATATACCTCCCATAGTGCAGCTGACTTGCAGTAAAAAGTTTATGCCATAGCATAATTATCTGAATTGTTCCATTTTTTTTTTTTAGAAATACTTTATTTCCCTTTTCTTGTTTTTGTATATCCCATTGTGGATGTTGGAGTGTTTTCAGTAATAGTTCTGCAAAATGGATGAAACAACACATAAAATGTTCAACTTGCCAATATATTTTAGTTTTAAGTGAGAGATGTGATCCAGTTACCCCATCCCCACTGTATAACCAGTTAAACAGTGCTGCTAGAGAAAAGGGCAATCTTCCAGCATGGAATGGACAAAGAATGGGCAGCAGGCAATGAATATGCCCCCTTGTATATGGAAGAGATCTAGCTGTTGCATCCTTCTAGGCAGAGGCTGCTCTTTAATTAGGCAAATTAGACGGTTGCCTACGGCCTCACACTCACAGGGGCCTCGCGGCCATCTAACTTGTCCAATGCATTAACCCAGTTTTGAGGGACAGGTGACCTTAAGGCTGCTGTGCTCAGGCAGCGTTAAGAGCCCTGACTCATGAGCAGGGCCGCCAGCATCCCTAACAACCAGTGAATATCGGTCACACCAGCCCTTGTGATGTCAATGACCCAGCATGCCCTCAGTCAATGACGTCACAAGGGGGCAGGTTCACCAGGTGACATCAATGGGTGGCCCCCACCCCTTGGTTATTAAAAAAGCAGGATCTGGGGGCCACCTTGTTAAAGGGCACTTCCATATTCTGAAAAGCCCCCTGCCTGCAACCCTGGCCGGTGGTTGTGGGGAAGAGGCTCTTGTCCTTGAATTATGTTTCCCATCAAGGGTATGAGTGGGGCCCCATATCAAGCTTTGCCTAAGGCCTCACAAAGCCTTGAGCCGCCTCTGCTTCTAGGCATGTTAATGCATTCGGGAAGCACAAGTGCAGCTTTCAGCCCTGCTGCCTGCAGCCTCCTGAAATCTATGGCAGGGTGAAGCTGAACAGTTGGTACTCACATTTGGCTGGGGTGCTTGTCTTCTGCATTCCAGAAGCCAAAACTAGTGTGATCCTGGCTTAATTCAGCAACCTATACTAGTTTCATTTAACATACATTTAGAAGGCTAGTTCACTTTTAC
Source organism: Rana temporaria (assembly GCF_905171775.1). Lineage (NCBI taxonomy): Eukaryota > Metazoa > Chordata > Amphibia > Anura > Ranidae > Rana > Rana temporaria. Next base: position 230,815,142 of record NC_053493.1, read on the forward strand.
AGAAACAATATAACAATAATATAAAAAAATTATATAAGAAAAGATTAATAGCAATACCTGCATCCAATGTACAAACAGGTGTTATCAGCAAAGGGCAAAACAAGAGTTTTGGTAGAATTGTGCACACATATCCATGTATATATACTTAATAATTGAGAAACCTCCAGATGAATATTACAGCAATGTCCCTGAGAATAAACACGATGCAGCATCTGGCTTTGTGTATGAGATCTGAAGATAAGATCAGCGGTGATGAGGAGATCCTCCAACAGTTGTCCAACCAGCCTGGATTGCAGCTTCTTACACAGAGAAACTGCGGTGTGACACTTGAATTCAGCGCCAGCCTATCTACTCTTTGCTTTAGTCCCTCCCTAGAAGTTTCTAACCTGACATGCAACTAGCCCTCTAACAACCAGAAGTGGTCATTAGATGTTTAACTGTGCTCTAGCCTATGCTGGTTATCGAGCCCTTAGCTAATATTAGCTATAGAATACCAGACCAGAAGAGACAGGTTAAATACAATAACGGGAGCTGTATATAACCACTATTGCAATAAACAGGTTCACTTACTAATATACTGTAAAGTGACCAATGCAAACATACAGTAGCACAGACCTAACCATTTGCACTGTGCATATGAGATAACAATAGGACAGATATTCTCTGTCTGTCATGGGGATTTAGAAACACACTCAAGAAGCTTTGTCCAGCTACTTGCATAATAGTCTCCAGGTCGGGCTTTCCCCGTGTGAGGTTTTCAAAGCCAGCCTCCCAGAGATAAGAACTGATAATACATAATTATACATAGTATGGGCCGTGAGGCAGGGGAACTCCTTTCTGTTCTATCATCTACAGATACTGAATGGATACTGATATTGCTGGAACCTGGAAAAGTAACTATTAGTTCAAATATATTAAAAAATACACACATGGTGATCTGGTTAGGGGTCTAACGGACCCCTAAAACCAGTTTGCCAGGGGGGGGAACTACCTACTTGCTCTGTGCCCATGTGGGCAGGTAGATGGTAAACAGTCTTCCTGCCAGCACCTTCTCTTGGCCATCAGGGGTGGCAAAGCGTCGGCTTTGAGAAGGGGTCTCCATTTTTTGGGAGAACCCTTCCAAAGCATGTCAGCTGTGGCTAAAGGGCATGTCATTGCCCGGATAACAGCTTGTGCATTTAGTGATGATTTGTGAGAAGGAGGGCAGTTTTTTGTTTTGTTTTATTTTTATGAAAAAAAAGTGCCAAACCTGTATTTAAAAACAGGTTCAGCATTTTCCATAGACAATCATTGCATGCTCAGAAACTCAACCAGGGGGGTGGTTTCCGTTTCCGGGGGGAGTGGCCTGAGCATGGAGGAGTGAGGCGGCGTGTGAGGAGCTCCTAGCGGGATCACCGCATGCACCCGATAGAGGACCGACAGTGAGCATTGGAACCAAGTAGAGCCTTCACCTCAGAGCGCCTATCCCAGTGTCAGTGACGTGCGGCTGCACGCTGTTTCGCCGCGCTGCAGCCGACGAACGAAGTATGCAAGCCAGCTGAGTTGAGTGGCAGGGAGCGGAGCAAAACAGAGCGCCTACTGCAGAGTGCCTGCTCTAGTACTTACTCTGGTGAGCAGGCTCTGTAGCGGCTCTGTGGCGGGGTACGGGGGGGCCGGTGCTGAAGAGCGGAGCTTCCACATCAGAGAGCGGGTCAGTACTGGCACATGTCGCGCCGTGGAAGAAGACCCGGAAGGAGTTCACGAGCATCAAGCACCCCAGCACACTCCTACATTACCCGCTATCTCAGGGCTCAGACGGACGCGACGCTGCAGTCACTGGAGGACACCAGGGAAAGAAGCAGCAGCACGAAAGACCCCTCAGGGATGGCAGCTGCAGGAAATGCTGTGAAGGGTAGACGGGACTCTATAATTGAGGTAATATCTGCTGCACCAGCGGTATCTTCTATGCTGTATAAAGGTATGCCTAAGGGGGAGATCCCCCCACTGAAGTTGTGGTAAACAGGATGGGGGAGGGGATGACAAGTCTGGAGAATAGTAACAAGGTCCCACAAACCCAGGAGAATAAGGTACAAGAGACTATATCAGATATGGAGCAGCTTAGAGCACTTATTCAGGCGCTCCCCACAAAGGAGGATATACAGACTCTAACTAAAACTATTATAAATACACTAAGAGAGGAGATAGAAGAAGTGCGCGCTGGTGTGGAAAGGGGTGAACAGAAAATAACAAACTTAGAAGTGCAAAACAGTAAATTAGAGCACAGACTATTGAATATGGAAGAAGAGCTCATGAGACAGCACCAACAGATGGCTGCGTTACAGCTACACAGTGAGGAGGCTGAGGATAGAAGCAGACAAAATAATATCCGCATTAAGGGGGTTCCTGAAAACTTGGAAGGCCCGGCCCTGAGAGAGGCGGCCACGACCATATTCAATTTAATTTTGAATAGACCTGCTGATACACCAATCGAACTGGATCGGGTTCATAAAGTCCCTACTCTTCGCCTTCCTGCCCAAGGGGGCCCTAGAGATGTGGTCTGCAGAGTACACTTCTTCAGGGTAAAGGAAGACATTATGCGGGCGGCCTGGAAGGAGGGAGTGGTAAAATGGGAGGGTGGGGACATTCAGGTCTATCCAGATCTTTGCAGGCTTACAAAATGGAGAAGACGTTTGTTAAAACCTCTCTTGGACTATATTCGTCTTAAAGAAGCCACGTATCGATGGGGATATCCTTTGGCAGTAATTATAAAAAAAGAAGGGCAGAACTTTAGCTTAAGGTCCCCAGCTCAACTACAAGAATTATTTCGGTTTCTGGGTGCTGAGCCCATAGAAGTGCCGAACTGGCTAGAGTCACCCATAATGATGGACAGATATTAAACTGACAAAGGGGACGATTGTCATGTAGGAAATATAAGAATAGAGCTCCCATAGAGTAAGAAGAGGAAAATGGACAGTTTTTTTTTTTTTTTTTTTTTTGTATCTCATCCCTATATGGGTCTCATATAGGTTTATGGGGAGAGGGCCCGGACTTGAATGCCTCTTGTCTCGGGGGTTTTTCTCTTTTTTTTTTTTTCCCTTTCCCTGTGTGTTTTTCTTTTTTGGAGGAGGAGTGGAGTGATGGGTTAAATATACACTGAATGATATATAAAATAAGGGGGCTGTGTTAGAAGTGTATAGGCAAAGAATATATATAAGCTATACAAAGGCTGGCACAACGAATGGTGCATATATTTGCATATATTGCATATATTTTTTTTTTTCGGTGGTTTCTTGTTGTCGGTATGAGGTATCTGATATATGGAGGTTATATATATTATGGACCGATATAAGGAGGCTATGCATATTATGTACCATATATATAAAGGAGTGACAGAGGGGTAGGAATAAATGTCTGTATGAGAGAGATAGGATTGCTCCACCCCTCCACCTTTTTTTTTTTTTTTAGTAGTTAAGCAGAGGGGAAGGGAGGGAGTAGAGGGAAGGAGGAAGGAGGAAGGAAGGGAAAGGGAGAGGGAGAATAAAATTGCAGATACATTTCCCTATCGGGGAGAATAGGCAGAAGAATAAAATGCCCTCTTTGAGGCCCAATAAAAGGGTGGGGGGAAGGGGGGGGCACGAGGTGTTTCTTCTTTGTAGTGGGGTGGGAGTTTTGGGGGGGGAAGTGGGTAGTATCTTTTTATAGGGGGGATGGATCCCTGATACTTTAGGGAGGGTAAAAAGGGGGGGCTTAAGGGTCATTAAGGAGGGGGGGGGGGTAAATAGTAAAGATGGGGTCACAAATAATGGGCACATATAGTAAAGTCATCACAGACATTAAAACTGACTGCAATCGTGGTCACAATGATAAGTGGGGTGTATTCCCACCTTTTGTTTTTTTTTTTTTCAAGCACACCCCCGATATCTGTTTATGAGGTTCAGGAAAAGAAAATAGGGCTTGTACATTGAACAGTTGAATGGATTATTGAATAATTGTATAATGTATGTAGATGTTGGGGAGATGCGCATAGAAGTTTGTATGCACAAGATGGAGGATGCAGATACGCTAGATGTCTCCCCTTACCCTAAATATGCTAAAGAAAGAAGTCTGTTTTTTTCTCTTTTGGTGATATGTAGAAGTGTAGTGGGTTGCTATTGGGGTCCGGGTACGGTCGGGAGGGATGAGGTACAATTTTGGGGGGGTGAGGGGAGAGGAGGGGAGGAAGGGAGGAAAGGAGGAAAGATAGCATTTTCTTTTTTTCCAGGAATCTCCCTCTATCCCTCCCTTCTCTCGTCCTCTTCTTTTTTTTTTTTTGGTGTCCAAAAGATTGGGAGAGATCTCCCAGTGGAGCTATCTCCAAGGGAGAACGCCTGGAATAAGGGGGTGATTCTGAAGCGGAGGTGAAGGGATATAGGACAAAGTTAACACTAGGGTAATGTGAAATGACTAATGGGGTGCATGTGGGATAACGCAGGGGAGCTCTGGACTCGCTACCCTCGCTCTCTTCTGCACATACATTCTCCCCACTAAAAACGCTTCTCCTCCAATTGGAGGTGAACCGGAAGCGTTAAATAAAGGGATAGGGATTTTTTCTCTGGTCCCTTTTTTTTTTTTTTTTGTTGTTGCTGTCCCCTCCGCGCCTGCGGTGGCTGGCCCCCAATATCAGGGGAGACACGAGAGGGGGGCGGAGGGGTAATTACTCGGGCACTTGGACGAGTGACTAGTTCTCGAGGTACGGGGGAAAGGGAGGGGGGTTTCTTTTCTTTTTTTTTTTTTTTGTGGTCTGTCTCTCTCCCCTTTTTCTCCCCCTTGCACCGTAGTTTTTATTTTTTACTACTGAACCCCTTTGTGAGGTATACCAGATTAGAAAGGCGATAAAATGGACATAATAAATTTTACATCATATAACGTCAAGGGCCTGAACAGCCCAGAAAAACGTACTAAATTAATGGCAGAACTCAGTAGAATCAAAGCTCAAGTAATCTTTTTACAAGAGACACATTTCAGAAGAGATAAAATGCCAAGACTAGGCAATCAAAGATATCCGACAGTGTACCATGGTGCCTCCCAAACATCCAAAGCGAATGGGGTGGCAATTATGCTCTCAAAACAAATGAATTGGAAAGAATCAAATGTAATTACGGACGACGTAGGAAGGATGTTAATAGTGAAAGGAGAATTAGGGAATCAAAAAGTTACTCTGGTTAATTTGTATTTACCCAATGAGGATCCTATACCTACACTGGAAAAATACTTGGAAGTGGTACAACAAAACAAGGAAGGATTTCTAATTTTGGGAGGCGATTTAAATATAGCTCTGGACCCAGCAATAGACGTGTCAAAGGGAGTATCTCATATATCTAATACAAAACTACGTAAAGCAAGGCGTCTACTGAAAGATACACAGTTAATAGATAGCTGGAGGATAATGCATGCCTATGACAAGGATTATAGTTTCTTTTCCGCAAAGCATAAGACATACACAAGGTTAGACTATATTTTTTTAGACCAGAACATTCTCTCTAGGCTACGAGATGCAAAAATAGGATCTTTCACAATATCTGACCACGCGCCAACCAATTGCAGCATAGAATGGGGTGAGAGAGGCCCACGAGAATGGAACTGGAGAGTCAATGAGACACTCTTAAAAGATCCGGAATATGAGAAACAGATAGCCCAGGAACTTGATAATTTCTTCTCTACTAACGATCTGGATGAAACACTGCCTATGAGTTTATGGGAGACACATAAATGCTATTTGAGAGGAGTGCTTATATCATTGGGGGCACACAGAAAACGTACTCAGAATGCTAAACTCGATAGCCTGCTGGGGGAAATCCAATCGCTGGAAACGGCACATAAGAAACTACAGTCGCACCAGATAGGAGAGAAATTGGCGGGATTGCGGGAAAAACTAAATCTTATGTTAACGGATAAAGCAAAAGCTACATTGAATAGGTGTAAAAGAATTTATTATGAATATGGGAATAAACCCAGCAGACTATTGGCAAATGCACTCAGAGACACGAGAGCCCGTAACCAGATCGAGAAGATTAAAACACAGGGGAATGGGATGGTGAGCTCTACACAACAAATAGCGGAAGCATTTAGAGAGTATTACTCAAACCTATATAGTTTAGAAAAGCAGTGTTTAAGACCAGACCTTGTGGAAAGAGAAGAAGCTATCAAGGAATACTTAGTGTCCTCAGAAATGCCAAGGATACCCAAAGAAAGTGCAGAGAAGATAGACGGCCCGATTACAGTAGAAGAATTTATGGGAGCACTGGGCGCCCTAAAAGCGGGAAAGGCGCCAGGTCCCGACGGATATACACTGCGATACTATAAGATCTTCGCGGAAAAACTGGCACCTAGGTACATAGCGGCATTTAACTCGATCCGTGATGGTCAGAGGATGCCGGCAGAAACCTTGCTGGCTGAGATTGTAGTGATCCCCAAGGAAGGGAAAGACCCTGCCCAATGCTCCAGCTATCGGCCAATATCTTTGCTGGATGTTGATTTAAAGATTCTAGCAAAGATTTTGGCCGATAGAATACTAACATATATCCCGTTATTGATACATCCTGACCAAGTGGGGTTTACCCCGGGCAGAGAGGGCAGAGAAAACACTCAAAGGGTAATAAGCACAATATACCTCGCCCAACAACGCCATAAGCCTGCAGTCCTGATATCCGCGGATGCAGAAAAAGCGTTCGATAGGGTGGAATGGGGGTATTTAAAAGCAATGTTATCACATATTGGCTTGGGAAAGGGTGTACAGAATTGGGTCACAAGCCTATACTCCTGCCCATCGGCAAGAGTTAGAGTAAATGGAAAAAAATCAGACCCCTTCACTATTCATAATGGTACCCGGCAGGGTTGCCCGCTATCCCCAATCATATTTGTTCTCTCGTTGGAGCCTTTTTTAAGAATTATAAGAGCAAATAATGATATACGGGGGATCCGGGTAGGGGAGGTGGATTATAAGGTGGCAGCATATGCCGATGATCTACTGTTCACATTAACATCCCCGATAACATCGCTTCCATGCTTATTAGCTGAAATTAAAAGATACGGAAAAATTTCCAATTTTAAAGTTAATTATAACAAATCAGAAGCAATGGGAGTTGAGGTGGACAGTGGATTGCGGCAACAACTAGCCAGTAATTTCCCTTTTAGATGGACGGAATCCCATGTAGAATATTTAGGGACAAAAATACCAAGAAACTTGGGTAGGCTTTATGAACTAAATTTTCTACCCTTATTAAAACAAATAAAACTAGATCTACTAAGGTGGGACAAAGAAATCTTTTCATGGTTTGGCCGAATAAACATAGTTAAAATGAACATTATGCCTAGACTACTCTATTTATTTCAGACCCTCCCAATAACACTCTCGAGGGGATTCCTGAAAGATTTAAGCTCTAAATTTACGAAGTTCATATGGGCAGGAAAACCGGCCAGAGTTCGGAGGAACATACTGATCTTATCCAAAGAAAAAGGAGGAGTGGGCCTACCCGACCCTATGGGGTATTACGAGGCTTCTCACCTGGTACGAGTTGTGGACTGGTGCTTACACCAGACAAATAAACCCTGGGTAAACCTGGAACAAGAAGTTAGCAATATCCCCATAGAAGGAATGGCGTGGCTGGATATGAATAAGATATCTCAGTCTGCAAAGAAACATCCCATGATAAAGGCCACACTTAGAGTTATCAGAAGGATAGGTATGAAATCGAATCTGGTGAAGTGTATTGGCCCTATGACACCTATTCTGGGAAACCTGAGCTTTGAGCCAGGCATCAGAGACCGACAGTTTAAAAACTTAAGACGGAAGGGAGCCAGTAGGCTGATACACTTCATGAGAGAAAACCATGTAATGCAGAGTGAAGATTTAGAGATGGCATACGGAGAAGATATAGACAGTTGGAGACGAAATCAATTAAGAACGTTTCTAGGCTCTCTGAAGATCCGGGAGGCAGAGATAGGAAGCCTCTCCAAATTTGAGAAAATCTGTGTAAAAAAAGAACCAATGAGACATACGCTGTCTTATATGTATAATATATTGACTGAAGTTAACGCCCCACAAGAGCTCGTCTTTATGCAGGCATGGGAAAAGGATTTGGGCATCAAGTTTACTGAGACACAGAAAAATAAGATTTTTGCATTCACACATAAGGCCTCAATTGCATCTAGGTACCAGGAGGGGGGGTACAAAGTCCTGACAAGGTGGTATAGGACACCATCAATATTAAACCGGCTCTTCCCTAATACGTCCAAAATCTGTTGGAGATGCCAGAAGGAAGAGGGCACTATGGTACACATATTTTGGGACTGTCGGGTGATAAGAGAATTCTGGGAGATGGTCTCGGAGACGGTCCTGGAAATTACCGGGATTGACCTGGGACACAGACCCGCAGCATTCTTGTTACTCGACATTCCCATAACAATGGAAAAATATAAACAATCCCTAATACGACATTTGATAACAGCTGCGAAGGCCTGTATACCAATCTTATGGAAGAACACCTCGTCCCCAACTAAATCGCAATGGATAAGTAGAATAAATGAGATACAGATGATGGAGAACCTCACAATGGGAATACAGGAACGAGAGGAGACCTACTGGAGGGTATGGACTCCATATAGGGAATACAGGGAGCGGAGCGGATAGGGGGGGAAGAGGGGAGAGACTACGGCCGACTTTTTTTTTTTTTTGTATACATTTTGTTTTTTATTTTTACTTTTGTGGGAAGGGGGGGGGGAGGGTAGGGAGGGTGATTAATAATCTTGGAGGCACAGGACACCTCTCTGAGGAAGGTAAAAGAAGACCGTGGGTATATACAAGAGAGGAGACCGGGGCTGTTGAAGGGGGATCAGAAGGGGTACAGGAGGTCGCAATATAGAGCATAAGAAATGTTAAGATAAGGAGTGCAATGTATGATGTAAAGATGAAGCTGTACCTAGTCTGACTTGTATGTAGAAAACATATATAAAATAAAGAATTGTAAAAAAAAAAAAGAAACTCAACCAGGTATATAAAATATTAGGTAGCAGGAATGTCAGGGGAAGTTGTAGGGAAGGAAACATTTACCCTTCATAGGGTGAATGTTACATAAAATGCATTCCCCTATTGAATTACATATGTTGTTGAATGACAGGGAATGTATATTCTGGGACAAATCTTGTGTGAATTGTGACTTGATACATTGAGCAAATCACGATCAAATGTTGAGCAAATGTTGCACAAAGATCAGGACAATTGTTGATAAATACACCCCATGTAACATTTTACATGTTAATGTAATTATAAAGGGGTTTTCAATATTTTTAAATGTACAGCTTCATTTAGAATAATATATGACAATCCTGCCAAGAAGGTTCTTGCTTGGGCACTTCTTGTTATTGGAGTGACAATGCTCTAATCCATAACAATATATTTCCTTCATTGTCACCCTCCCTTCAAAGGGAGACACTGGCCATATCAACGCCCATTGTGTAGGCTTTGTTCTCTGATGTCACCAGAAGGCTTACCCTTAAATATTGGCAGGAAGCCATCGCTGAAAGATATTACTAGCGCTGAGATGCAAAAATGGGTGGAAAAAATACGCATAAGATAAAAAAAAAGCATTTGTTTATAAAATAAAGAAACATGCCTATTATTATACTCAGTGCGGTAAAAAATAAATGCCATCTAGCTAGGGTTTTTGTTTAGTTTAAAGTAATTGTAAACCCTAACTGGATGAGGTTTAGTTTACTTAAAGGGGTTGTAAAGGCAGAAGGATTTTTATCTTAGTGCATTCTATGCATTAAGATAAAAGTCTCCTGCTTGCAATAGCCCCCCCTAATACCTACCTGAGCCCATCTAGATACAGCAATGTTTCAGGAGTGTCTCATCTGCCCGTGTTCTCCTCCTTGGCTGAGTCAACACTGCAGCGCCATTGTCTCCAGCTGCTGTCAATCAAAGTCATTCAGCCAATGAGGAGAGAAAGAGGGTGGGGCCGGGCCGCGGCTCTGTGTCTGAATGGTCACAGGGAGAAGTGGCTCGGCTCAGGTGCCCCCATAGCAAGCTGCTTGTTGTGGAGGCACTCAACTGGAGGGAAGGGGCTGGAGCACCGACGAGGGATCAGAGAATAGGAGGATCCAGGGCTGCTCTGTGCAAAACCAACTGCATAGAGCAGGTAAGTATGACATGTTTGTTATTTTTGACTAAAAAAAACAAGACTTTACAATCAATTTAAACCCTATGTAAACATTTGCCATTTTTTTCTCCAAAATAGTTTTTTGCTTTTTTTTGTCTTGTGCCATGACTTCATTGGTAGAACATATCTGTCCAGTGGGTGTCAGCACAGCAACCGATGACAATACTGGAGCACAAATAGGAGACAATACAAAAGTATTGTCACCCATAACAGAATGTTCCTGAACCTGCATGAAGAGATTACTGTGCATCAATTTAATGAAAATTATAGGTAAAAGATGTCAAACATGAGTCAGATTAACATGCTACAGATTATATACGATTGTATTGAATGTGGTTACATATAGCATATTTTAACTAAGAATATTGGGCCAGATTCACAAAACTAATACGCCAGAGTATCTACTGATACTCCGGCATATTTTCAAATTTGCCGCGTCGTATCTTGATTTGTGATTCACAAACAAGATACGACATCTTTTGGCTAAGATCTGACAGGCTTACGGCTTCGTACGCCTTCGGATCTTAGGCTGCAATACTTTGGCCGCCGCTGGGTGGAGTTCGCGTTGTTTTCCTGCGTCGGGTATGCAAATTAGCTTTTACGGCGATCCACGAAGCTACTCGCGTGCGTAACGTCATTTTTTCCAGTCGCAAAGTTAAGCAATCTTTTTCATTGCTTAACTTTACACCAGCCATGTTAAAGTATGGCCGTCGTTCCTGCTTCGAATTTTTTATTTATTTTTTTCAGCGTAAGTACGTTACGCATGTCGCTATTCACAAATTGCGAACGGAGCATGCGCAGAACGTTCGGCGCGGGAGCGCACCTAATTTAAATAGTACACGCCCCATTTGAATTAGGCGGGCTTGCGCCGGACGTCTTTACGATACACCGCCGTAAGTTTACACGCAAGCTCTTGGTGAATCAGGCACTTGCGCTGAAAACTTGCGCCGGTGTAACGTAAACACGATACGTTACGCCGCCGGAGTTTTCTGTGAATCTGGCCCATTGTTCTGGCAAGCTAGCCACTTGCAGAGATTCACATAGGAAATTCCTTGTTTCTCATTATTGGATGAATAAACAGGAGTAATTCTTTCTGTTTATTTTTAGACAACAAAAAGATTTTGTTTGTGTAGTATACTGCTGTGCATTTTCTGCAGCACTAGATTGCCTGCTGTAAAAAGCTACAAGGCTTCAGGCTGCATATCTTGGACTTTTTATTGGACTGAACATTGTTACCGGTATCTGAACATTCCACATCAGCTGGAACCTTTTACTGATTTATTTTAGAATTTTTATATTAATCATATTTTTCTATAGTGCTGGATCTAAGCCTGTGAAAATGCAGACCAGTGTGCTCTTCAGTTACAGGCATCTCTCTCTGTAGTGAGGTGACTTGCAGAGCATAAAATTGTGTCACAAAAGGCTGCAGACTTGCCTAGAACAAGGTTAATGCAGGATACTGCTAAATGCAAAGTATTGTGAAAAATATGCATTTAATGGAATATATCATGTTTTGTGCATGTTTGAACTGTTTATAATATTCAGGACTAGGACACAAAATAATATTTTATTTAAGGTACTGTATACATTCTATATACATTTTTATATTTTAATACTTTTAGTCTGCAGGTGGCTGCAATTTCAGATTTTCTGCAAAAAATCTACTGCTGTAATGCAAATAGTCTCAATAGTTTGCATGTACCCCCTTGCTGTTCCCAACACATGCGCACACATGTTGCTGCTTGGCAGATGACGTATTAAAGTGGTTGTAAACCTCAGTCATGGAATACACATATATCTGTAGTGTTTACTCATCTCAATCCAAAGCTCTGAGTGTAATTTCTCTCTGGTGCTTTGTTCCTCTGTTATAAGAATGGGCCACTTCTGGCAAGTTTTCCTGACACATGAGATAAATCTGTATCAGGGAGGGAGATAAGCACAGAGCTTGTCTATTCACAACACAGTTCTGCTGTGTGGAGGGGGATGTGTGCTTTTCCTCCAATTAGCTCTCACACACTGCAGTCTCTCCGCCCCCTCCTCTGTGCTCCTGAAACTTTTCTTCCCTTTTGAAGCGGTGTAGATAAGAGAAGACTGCAGTTAAACAAGTAAAACCTAAGTAGGCGGATTTGTTTAATCTCTGTGTATCATTTGAGACCAGTGACTTCACATGGTGTATGTGATGGTTAACCGCTTAAGGACCGCCCACTGTATATATAAGTCAGCAGAATGGCACAGACAGGCATAATCATGTACCTGTACGTGACCCTTTAAATGCCTGTCGTGTGCCTGCCGCCTTCTCCGTGAGTCGAACTGTGGGTTCTGCAGACTCGATCGCCCCGGGTATCCTCGCGATCATTTTAGGGAGGTATAGAGCGGGGAGATGCTTGTGTAAACAGTGACTAGTGACAATGACACTGATCTCTGCTCCGTGTACTAGGAGCAGAGATCAGTGTCATGTGACAGAGAGTCCATCCCCCCTACAGTAAGAAACACTATGCAGAGAACACGTAACCAGTACAGCGCCACCTAGTGGTTAACCCCTTCACTGCCAGTGTAATTTTCATAGTAACCAGTGCATTTTTATAGCACTGATCGCTGTGAAAATGACAATGGTCCCAAAAATGTGTTAAAAGTGTCCGATAGGTCCGCCATAATGTCGCAGTCACAAGAAAAAATCACTGATTGCCACCATTACTAGTAAGAATATTATAGCAAAAAGTTAAAAATATTGAATTTTTTCCAAATTTGTTGCTCTATTTTTGTTTATAGCACAAAAAATAAAAACCGCAGAGGTGATCAAATACCACTAAAAGAAAGCTCTATTTGTGGGGGAAAAAAAGAACGTCAATTTTGTTTGGGAGCCACGTCGCATGACCGTGCAGATGCAGTGCCGAATCGCAAAAAGTGGCCTGGTCTTTGACCACCCAAATGGTTCGGGGCTGAAGTGGTTAACAATCACTTTAATGTTCAGAAGTAGGGCCTGGAAATTCTAAAAGGGATTTTACAAAAACTGGCATTCCGAAGAACAAAATCCTCCGCAGTCAGTGCTGCAACCCACAGTGCTAATGATGCAAGCTAATTATTACAAAACTTTGGGCCAGATTCTCAGTGGAGATATGACGGCGTATCTGTGCGTTGTGCTGTTGTATCTATGCCCCTGATTCTTAGAATCAGTTACACATAGATATCTATTAGATCCAACAGGTGTAAGTCTCTTACGCCATCGGATCGTAACTGCATATTTACGCTGGCCGCTAGGGGCGTGTACGCTGATTTACGCGTCAAAATATGTAAATCAGCTAGATATGCAAATTCACAAACGTACGTCCGGCCGACGCAGTAAAGTTACGCCGTTTACGTTAGGCTTTTCCCGGCGTATAGTTACCCCTGCTATATGGTGGCGTATGTGCGGCGTACCAATGTTAAGTATGGCCGTTGTTCCCCCGACGAAATTTGAAAATTTTACGTCGTTTGCGTAACTCTTCCGTGAATGGGGCTGGACGTAATTTACGTTCACGTCAAAACCAATACGTCCTTGCGGCGTATTAGGAGCAATGCACACTGGGAGATTTCCACGGACAGCGCATGCGCCATTCGTGAAAAACGTCAATCACGTCGGCTCACAGAACATTTACATAAAACACGCCCCCCTGTTCCAAATTTGAATTAGGCGGGTTTACGCCGGCTGATTTACGCTACGCCGCCGCAACTTACGGAGCAAGTGCTTTGAGAATACAGCACTTGCTCGTCTAAGTTGCAGAGGCGTAACGTAAATCGTATACGTTACGCTGCCGCAAAGATACGCCGCTGGATGAGAATCTGGCCCTTTGACTCCAAGTGATGATGTAGGAGCCTTTCTGGCCACTTTGAAAGAACCAAGAGGAGCAGCGAACACATTTTCTGGCTCCCTTACTTTTTAATAGTTCAAAACCAAGATTCTTGACCATTTGGGGGTAAAACCTATCATTTAGTATCAAGCAAGTTTAACACTTATGGATGCCAATTACCACATTCCCAGATGTACAACCACATCCAGACATGGCTTTAGCCAAGATCAGAAATACCAATGATCAAGAAATATTTTCACGTGTCTGTATCTGCTTGCCTAAGTCGCGAGCCATGGATTAGGTAATGAAGATTGCAGAGTAGCACATCAAGCTGAAACTACTACGTTTATCACAGCCTTAAAACACTCCAGTACAGAAAGCAAGTCACCAGTGGTGTCTGGAAAGACTTTGGGCCAGATCCACAGATAATTAGATGGGCGCAGCGTATCAGAGATACGATACGCTGCCGTACCTTACCTGGCGGATCTTCGAATCCTCAAAGAATTTGCGCCTTAAGTTACGGCGGCGTAGTGTATTTCTGGCAGCGGAATTCAAATCGGCGGGTAGGGGCGTGATTCATTTAAATAAAGCGCGTCCCCACGCCGAATGAACTGCGCATGCGTCGTTCCGAAATTTCCCGCCGTGCATTGCGCTAAATGACGTCGCTAGGACGTCATTTTTTTAACTTAGACGTGAGTTACATCCATCCCTATTCACGGACGACTTACGCAAAAAAAAAATTCAAATTTCGACGCGGGAACGACGGCCATACTTAACATGGCAAGTCTATCTATACGCCGCAAAATACAAGCTTTAACTATATGCCGGAAAAAGCGTAATTTTAAACCTTTTTAAATAAAACCTACTATATCATAAAGCTCTTCTTTGTGTCCCTGGTGAAGTTTATTCCCACATCCCCAGCATATGCCAGAGGGAGTCTCAAAGTGGAGAGGTGTAAACCCAGGATCCATCTTATCTATCCATCTTTGACCTACCCTAAAAAGTGGTCAAACATCTTTGGTGAGTTGCCATCTACCTCATGAGCACTCGTGGTGAAGTATTTTTAGAAGTTGTTCATCAAGATGCATAGAATGCATTTAGGTGAAAAACTTTGAGACTTTATAACTACTTTAACCGCTTCAATACCGGACACTTTTTCAGCTTTCATCACTATTGTAGTTTGAATGACAATTGCGCAGTCATGCAACGCTGTCCCCAAATGAAATTTTTATATTTTTTTCACACAAATAGAGCTGTCTTTTGGTGGTATTTATTCACCTCCTGGGTGTTTTATTTTTTTGCTAAATTTTGTAAACAAATTATTGTTTTCCTTCACTGATGTTCGTTGATAAAGCGGCACTGATAGGCTGCACTTATGGGCAATGATGAGGTGGCAGTGATGAGACGGCACTAATTAGGTGGCACTTATGAGGAGGTATTAATATGTTGCACTGCTGGGCACTGATAGGTGGCAGTGATATGCGCTACTGATTAGCACTGATAGGCGGCACTGATGGTGCTAATAGGTGGCATTGATGGGCACTGATAGGCACTGTAAGATGGCACTGCTGGTCACTGATAGGTGGCACTTATGGGCAAGGAAGGATATGTGGCACTGTTAGGCACTGATGGGCAGCACTGATGGGTGGCACTGATGGCCACTGACTGGCATCACTGATGGTCACTGATTGCTGTCACTGATGGGCACTGTTTGGTGTCACTGATGGGCACTGATGTCACTTATGGGCACTGCTGGGGCTGTGAGGAGATGCTACAGATCGTCTCTCCTTGCATTACACTCTGTCAGTGTGAGGCGAGGAGAGCCGATAAACATCACTTCCGTGTTTACATGTGATCGGCTGTGACTGGACACAGCCAATCATATGGGAAAAGAGCCATGTGATTGACTCTTTACCGAGATTGGAGTTGCACGATGTCTTAGCGATAACCGCGCTGTGCGCCCTCGCAGACGCTGGGGCAATGTCATATGACAGAACAGGAGAGGTTAATGATCGGCCCTGGAACCATGTTATTATTGTAACCAATCACAATGATCATGTTACCAGTAGTAAACCATGGCTGTCATTCATGATGCCATTGTTTACTACTGTGATCATGGTGATTGGTTACAGTGATCACATGGTACATGGCCAACCACAGTGACATGTACCATGTGATAGCTGTGGCCAATCATAACAAACACAGTAGTATAAATAGTGCATAAATACAGCCAACATGACTGTATAATCAAAGATTTAAAAAAATCACCTCCTCACCACATGCTTTAACCCTTTGGACCCCACACAAGCACCCATACTCACTTAAAGGGGTTGCGATTGTTGGTCATGCAGTAGAAAAAAGCAAAGCATTACAGCCATGGTAGGTGTACAAACCCAGCCGCTGCCACTATAGGTAAAGGGGGTGGCAGTCGACGGTCATATCATAAAAAAATTTGCCTATCCAAATAACCAAATTTTGGCACCGATATTGCCAAACCATCCAACAGTTATCTTCAGAGGCGCCATGTCCTTAAGAATTAAATTTGCTCCCAAATATGTTAGACCCACCCGTCATACCTACTATTTTCAAGAACATGGAGAGATTTCACCTCTGTAAGAGGTGCAATGTGTGCGGGATCAATTTGGTTAGAGAAAGGATGTGCAGTTTCACTGTACTCACATGTTATGCTCCTATTCCATTTGTTTGTTTGTTTCTTACAATACTTATAATGTTGTCTATGTGTTGCAATGTGTGTGCGGCCTGCAGTATGTAGTTCAGACCACTAGGGCATTACATGTTCGACTGGAGGGACATATTGGCAACATAAAGTATAGATTTAAAGTGATAGTTTGTAAAAACACTATGCTCAATTCCACAATAAGTATCCTATTGGTACCATCTTCCTAGCTATCGATAAGCATAATCCGAACTGGAGGGGTGCAAATGCAAGACGCGATATCTCCCGCTCTGAGACTAGATGTATTTACCAGTTGAAGTATTATGTTCCATTTGGCCTCAACATTGAGTGGGACATCAACTGTTTTATAGATAACAGTTAAAGGGGTTGTAATGGAATTTTTTTTTTTTTCATAATAAGCATCCTTTACCTGCCGACATTCCTCTTTTCACTTCCTCATTGTTCATTTTTGCTCAGAAGTTGCTCTATTTCTTCTCTGTTCTGTTCACTTCCTGCTTGTCTGATTTTATTCTCATTCGCTATACCAGACGGTAGTCCTCCAGTGGATATCCCTGTGCCTATTGTCCAGTCCAGGATTTTTGCTGTATAGTGAACTTTTTTACCCTTGGAATAAAATACAAACAGTCTACACTGAGATCGTGTTTTCTGTTGTTTTTTCATATCTGATCGGATTACCTACCATTCTGCTGGATCCATCCGCATCTTCTCTTCTATGCTGAGACCAAGCTGTTTTGACCAGTTGTTAACGCAAATGGCCCATCCCATCTGGTAAGGAAGCATTTCTCTTGTTGGTGGCGATTACATCACTTTCGTTTGAAGAGTTTTCGCTGTATCACTGGGTGTCATCTTCAGTTACTTTTATATGGACTTTTATTGCGCTGCACTTACATATTTTTTTCATTGTCTGATTTTACTGACCATTGTGACGGGAGGGTTTACTGCGGTGGTCAGTAACGTGCTCACCCCCTCCTGGGAACTACGGGCCAGATCCACAAAAACCTGGCGCAACTTAAAAAATCCCATTTAAGTTACACTGCCTTAAACTTTCTACCTAAGTGCCCGATCCACAAAGCACTTACCTAGAAATTTCAGGCTGTGTAACTTAAATCCGGCCGGCGCAAGGCGTTCCTATTCAAATGGGGCGAGTCCCATTTAAATGTACTGTGCATGCGCGAAGTTACGTTACGCCGAGTTTTGTGGATCGCGCCGGTAAAAAAAGTTGCGTAGGGAAAAAAAAAAGGAAAAAAAATTGACAGCGTCGCTCGGCATGCATTCCTGAGAGGGAGAACTCCATGCCAATTTTCAAATAAAAAACCGGCATGGGTTCCCCCCCCAGGAGCATACCAGGCCCTTAGGTCTGGTATGGGTTGTAAGGAGACCCCCCCTACGCCGAAAAATCGACGTAGGGGGTCCCCCTACAATCCATACCAGACCCGTATCCAAAGCACGCTACCCGGCCGGTCAGGAAAGGAGCGGGGACGAGCGAGCGCCCCCCCCCTCCTGAGCCGTACCAGGCCGCATGCCCTCAACATGGGGGGGTTGGGTGCTCTGGGGCAGGGGGGCGCACTGCGGGCCCCCCCACCCCAGAGCACCCTGTCCCCATGTTGATGAGGACAAATAAGGGGGCCCCAGATACCGGACCCCCACCCTAAGTGAATGGATATGGGGTACATCGTACCCCTACCCATTCACCTGGAGGCAAAGTGATAGTTATTAAACACACAACACAAGGGTTTTTAAAATCATTTATTAGTCTGCTCCGGAGGCCCCCCTGTCTTATTTAGCTCTAATACCAGGGGGGGCTTCTTCTTCCGCTCTCCGGGGGGGGCTTCTTCTTCCGCTCTCCAGGGGGGTCTTCTCCGCTCTCCGGGGGTCTTCTCCGCTCTCCGGGGGTCTTCTTCTATCTTCGCCGCTCTCCGCTGTTGACTCAGCGCACCCCGGTTCTTCTCCAGCTGTCCGGTGCCTTCTTCTTCAGCGCTGGCTGCCTGCTATCTTCGTGTGTTAGCTCAATTACTAGCAGGCGGCCAGCACGGTCTTCTGTGACGTCATCTTCTTCTCTTCTCTTCTTCTCCCTTCTTCCAATGTTGACACAACGCCTCTTCTCACTGCAATGATGGAAGCGCGCCTTGCATCCCATTTATATAGGCCTCACCGTCCCATCATGCTCCGGTAGGTACCCACGTGGGTAGGCACCCACCACGTGGGTACCTACCGGAGCATGATGGGACGGTGAGGCCTATATAAATGGGATGCAAGGCGCGCTTCCATCATTGCAGCGAGAAGAGGCGTCGGGTCAACATCGGAAGAAGGGAGAAGAAGAGAAGAGAAGAAGATGACGTCACAGAAGACCGCGCTGGCTGCCTGCTAGTAATTGAGCTAACACACGAAGATAGCAGGCAGCCAGCACTGAAGGAGAAGGCACCGGACAGCTGGAGAAGAACCGGGGTGCGCCGAGTCAACAGCGGAGAGTGGCGAAGATAGAAGAAGACCCCCGGAGAGCGGAGAAGACCCCCCCCGGAGAGCGGAAGTAGAAGACCCCCCTGGAGAGCGGAGAAGACCCCCGGAGAGCGGAAGAAGAAGCCCCCCCTGGTATTAGAGCTAAAGAAGACAGGGGGGGCCTCCGGAGCAGACTAATAAATGATTTTAAAAACCCTTGTGTTGTGTGTTTAATAACTATCACTTTGCCTCCAGGTGAATGGGTAGGGGTACGATGTACCCCATATCCATTCACTTAGGGTGGGGGGCCGGTATCTGGGGGCCCCCTTATTTGAGGGGACTCCCAGATTCCGATAAGCCCCCGCCCGCAGACCCTGACAACCAACGGCCAGGGTTGTCGGGAAGAGGTCCTGTCCTCATCAACATGGGGACAGGGTGCTCTGGGGTGGGGGGGCCCGCAGTGCGCCCCCCTGCCCCAGAGCACCCAACCCCCCCCATGTTGAGGGCATGCGGCCTGGTACGGCTCAGGAGGGGGGGCGCTCGCTCGTCCCCACTCCTTTCCTGACCGGCCGGGTAGCGTGCTTTGGATACGGGTCTGGTATGGATTGTAGGGGGACCCCCTACGTCGATTTTTTGGCGTAGGGGGGGTCTCCTTACAACCCATACCAGACCTAAGGGCCTGGTATGCTCCTGGGGGGGGAACCCATGCCGGTTTTGATTTTACAAATTGCCGTGGAGTTCTCCCTCTCAGGAATGCATACCAAATGCCGTCGCTTGAATGTGCTTTTACATGGTGTTACTAACTTTACACTTTGTAAAAGCAGCCCTAATTTTACACTTGCAAACTAATACTTACGGCGAAAAAACGAAGCTGAAAAGCTTTGTGGATCGCCCTAAGTGCTAATTTGCATACCAGAAGCGGGATTTCGACTCGAAATGCCCCCAGCGGCGGATGCGGTACTGCATCCTAAGATCCGGCAGTGTAAGTCCCTTACACATGTCGGATCTTCTGCCTAACTTTGGAAAACTGATTCTGTGGATCAGTTCCAAAGTTAGAACCAGGGATACGACGGAGTAACAGCAGTTACTCCGTCGTATCTCTTTTGAGGATCTGGCCCTACATCTGTGTGGCAGGACGCTCTCTACATGTTAGAGACCTCGAGGAGGTGTGAATTACTGGGCGTGCCGCAATTCATACTGGGAAATGTAGTTCTTACATGAACGAATAATGCAAACCAGGAAGTGAATGAGAGAACAGAAACTAGAATGCCGGAGGTGATATAGATGAAGGAATTTAATAGGTTTTTTTAACAGAATCATTACACTATTCTGTCTGTCTACCTTGCAGACATTAATTTTAGGCAAATAAAAAAATTCCTTTACAACTCCTTTAACCCTCCTGGCGGTAACCCCGAGCGTGACTCGGGTTGGATTTTTTCTGCTGCGATCGGTATCCCCGAGTCACGCTCGGGGTAAGCTATGCAGAGCCTGCAGCATGCGCTGGCTTACCTTGTCCTGGATCCAGCGATGTCAACGCGCTGTGTGAGCGAGCGGGACCTCGCTCGATTCACACAGCGTCCTCCTGTGCCGCCGATCTCCGTTCCCTGCGACGTTACGACGCACGGGAGCGGAGAACGGAGCGAAGTTCAAAAACGTAAACAAACACCTTACATACAGTATACTGTAATCTTATAGATTACAGTACTGTATGTAAAAAAAACACACCCCCCCTTGTCCCTAGTGGTCTGCCCAGTGTCATGCATGTTCTTTTATATAATAAAAACCTTTTTTTCTGCCTGCAAACTGTAGATTGTCCATAGCAACCAAAAGTGTCCCTTTATGTCAAAAATGGTTTTAGATCAGCTAAAAATCAGCGATAATAAATTATAATCACTTGCAGAATTGTGCGATAGCGATTTGTGGAAAAATTTGTCATATAAAAATAATGACAGCGACAATTCTGCAACTGAGAAAATTTCAGTGATTGTGAGTTGATTACATTATTGAATAATTTTTATTAGAATTATATTATTATTTGTTATAATTATTTATAATTATTTATTATATTATAATTTATCATTTTGTTTTTAAAAAAATGTCATACCTGGGATGCCCATTAGATTCTTGTTTGGTCAGATTTAAGTGAGTTATTCCTAAAAATTACAGGCCTACAGTATAAAACGCCAAATTTCCTTGCAAATAATTGTACTGCTTTTGGTACGTAATTCCAGACAGAATCATACCGCCAGGGAGGTTAATAGGGTTGCATACATTTACTGCCTTATGGATAATTATTTTTTAGTGGTTTCTGTTTGTATTTCTCTTAACTTTTTAAATGACTTATATGGTGATTATATCATCTGTAACTTACTGTTTTATTATAACCAAACCTTCCAAGTTTAATTGAAAAAGGCCATTTCTGTCTGTCAGTTCCTGAACCGTAGGCCAACATCCTGCTCTTAAAAAATGTGAGACCTGATATAATCCATGCTTTATCAATATGTCAAACAATCCCTTCCGTAGACCTAAAATGAATTGTGGGTTCCTCAGGACAGGGACCAAGGGTGAATTACCTTAAGGATAGCTTACCCTTAGCAAAAAGATTATTGCATATGCGTAATGTTGGTCCTATGGCTGGGTGTGACTTGGTCATGGATGGGAGATCACTGAAGCACCATATTGCCCTATGCAGTAACTCCCTACCCTGTGCTTGTTCTAATCTTGGCCAGATTTTTAAATCCCCATGTCGGCACCAGTCGATCATTCAACTTACTAGGGCTGTCTGATAATATTTGTACATATCGGGGATCGCTAGCCCCCTGTATTGTTTTGGCATCATCAAGAGTGTCCTTCTAATCCTTGGGTATCTATCTGCCCAAATACATTTTGTAAATAGTGTGTGGATATTTCTAAAAAATATTCTGGGGATAACAATGGGTATAGCTTAAAAAAGATATAAGAACTTTGGTAAAATTTTTATTATATTGCTCTTCCAAACCAAGAATGAATTATGACTGGGGGCATTTCTCGTCGAAATTCCGCGTCGGGTATGCAAATTAGCACTTACGGAGATCCACAAAGGTTTTTCCCTTCGTTAATTCTCCGTAAGTGTTAGTTTGCCGTCGCAACATTAGGGCTGCTTTTACAAAGTGTAAACTTAGTACACCATGTAAAAGTATACCCTTCTTTCCCGCGTCGCTGTCAAATTTTTTTTTAAATTTTTTTTTACATTTTTTTTTTCCCGCCGCATCTCTTTTTTACCCGTCGCGATTTACAAAACTCGGCGCAACGTAGGGTAACGCAAAGCACGTCGGGAAAATAGCGTCGGGAGCATGCGCAGTACGTCCGGCGCGGGAGCGCGCCTAATTTAAATGGGACTCGCCCCATTAGATTGGGCCCGCCTTGCGCCGGACAGATTTAAGTTACACAGCTGCAAATTTCTAGGTAAGTGCTTTGTGGATCGGGCACTTAGGTAGAAATTTTGCGGCGGTGTAACTTAAATCGCAACATTTAAGTTAAGCCCGCTGGTTGTGGATCTGGCCCTTTATGCCTATTTGATCTATGTGTTAATTTAAATTCAGTTAATTCCTGAATTTTACAGTTAACCTTGGTTTTAGAACTTGTATGTACTATATAATTTCATCTATATGCATTTGCATTCTTTGGGTTTGTGTTGCACATGCTTTGTTTGTTTGTTTTTTGTATAAAATGTATTTGCACATTTTTGAATATGCTTATTTTTTAGGATTAATTTGTATTCACTCTATTTATGATCGATAGAGCTGCACATTTTGATCTTTTACATTTTTTTTGACAGGGAACAGTACTTTTATTAATGCTTTGAGGGCAATATTAAAAATGCAGAATTCCTTTAAATAACATGCCTGGGGGATGCCCTTAACCTGCCTGCGAAGTGAAGCATCTGTACAATGTATACATCTTACTTCAGCAAAACTGACATTTTTAAAGAAAAAAAAGTCAGTTTAAATTGCTGACAGTTTTTTTTTTGCTAGAAAATTACTTAGAACCCCCAAACATTATATATTGTTTTTTTTCTAACACCCTAGAGATAAAATGGCAATCATTGCAATATTTTTTGTCACACCGTATTTGCTCAGCTGTCTTACAAGTGCACTTTTTTTGGAAATAATTCACTTTTTTTAATTAAAAAATAAGACAACAGTAAAGTAAGCCCAATTTTTGTATATATTGTGAAAGATAATGTTACGCCAAGTAAATTGATACCCACCATGTCACGCTTCAAAATTGCGCCCGCTCGTGGAATGGCGTCAAACTTTTCCCCCCTTAAAATCTCCATAGGTGACGTTTAAAAAATTCTATAGGTTGCATCTTTTGAGTTACAAAGGAGGTCTAGGGATAGAATTATTGCTCTCGCTCTAACGATTGCGGCGATACCTCACTTGTGTAGTTCGAATACCGTTTTCATATGCGGGCGCTACTCAAGGATGTGTTCGCTTCTGAGCGCGAGCTCGTTGGAACGGGGTGTTTGTTTATCTTATTTATTTTACTTGATTTTATTTATTTTTACACTGTTTTTTTTTTGTTTTTTTTAATTGGTCGCTTTTATTCCTATTACAAGGAATGTAAACATCCCTTGTAATAGAACAAACGCATGACAGGTCCTCTTAAATATGAGATCTGGGGTCAAAAAGACCTCAGATCTCATATTTAGACTAAAATGCAACAAAAAAAATCAATTAAAAAATTTCCCTTTAAGATGTATGTGTGGAATTGATGTTTTGACGTTGCTTCCGCCCTGCTATGGTATGGATACGGGTGGGGTCCATCTTTCCCTCACTCGTCTGCATACCCAGCTAGGAAGAGGACCCGATCGCCTCGGCCGCTACGAGGGCTCCAGTAAGCGGCAGAGGGCGCGGGAGAGCGGTGGGAGGGGGGCCCCTCTCCCACCGCCGATAATGGTGATCTTGTGGCGAATCCACCGCAGAGACCACCTTTATCATTTACAGGACCGGCGCCTGAAGAGATGGAGATCTCGGTTGTGGCAGCAGCTGCTGCCATTACCAAGATATCCCTCTTAAAAAAGAGGGCGTATATAGTCGTGCGCAGGTCCTTAAGTGGTTAAGCTAATTTATATTTGTAAATTAAGCCACCAGGGATTCCCTTTATCCAAACTAGACCCTTATCCTAAATCCTGATATGGGTGTTATTGTGGGACCCCTATACAACAAAAACAAAAAAAAACAAAGGGAATGGGTTTTTCCTAAAAATACATACAGTACATACACTCACTGGCCACTTTATTAGGTACATCTGTTCAATTGCTTTGTAACACAAATTGCTAATCGTCCAATCACTTGACAGCAACTCAATGTATTTAGGCATCTAGACATGATGAATGTGATTTTCTGAAGTTCAAATCGAGTTTTAGAATGGGGAAGAAAGGGGATTTAAGTGACTTTGAAAGTGTCATGGTTGTTGGTACCAGACAGGCTGGTGTGAGTATTTCAAAAACTGCTGATGTACTGGGATTTTCACACACAACCATAAAGAGATGACCAGGAGCCAACTCTCATATGAATGGGTTTTGCAACATGCAATATACATTGTAGTTGTGTACCAATTGTCTTTTGTGTCTCCTTGCATCTTGTGCCAATTGTCCTTTCTCGTTCCTATCTTAGGAGATTCCCCAATCTATTGATATGCATGTGTTTATATGTATTGATTATTGATCATATTAGGGTGGGAGGAAAAACTGTTGTTTATTGGCTATTTGTTTTAGAGTATAAGGATACGGGTTGACACAAGGCTATATGGTGTTTTATGGCAATGTTTTTATAGTCAGTCATTCTATAGCAATATTTTGTCTTGTCTGCGCATATACACATTTTAGTTTGTTTTTCTTTTGTTTATATGTGGTATATACATTTAGATATTCATGGGTTTCTTATTCACATGTGACAGGAAGTCTGCAATTATCACCCGGTGATACCTGCTATAGGTGGGGCTATATAAAAATTGTTTTGCTGACACGTAAAGTGTGTGGAACGCGTTTACCAAGAATTCTGGTTCTTGTAGTTATGGGATGTCCAAATAAAAGGATTTTGATCTACACTGGTGTGCGGCCATTTCTTCTATTCTTGTAATGGCCCAGGGAATTTGACATACCTATGAATGCTCTTACAATATACATATCAATGCAGCCCATGATTTACATAGCAATACCACCACCATTTTCACACCAATGCAGCTGTTTTTCACATATCAGTCATGCATTTGTACACTGCACACAGAGCAGGACTGGGGACCATTTGTGACTCACTCACACCACTGGGCTGGGCCTATCTTAAGGAAGGGACCTGGAGCCTTATCTCCAATAGCCACTATGTCAATCTGACCCTGCTTCTGGCATACTTTAATTTTTAGCTTAAACATTCCAAAACATCAGAAATAGGCCTCACCTCCACACCTAAGCCCAGCCCACTTACTATCCAACTATTCAGTGAGAGGACCCTTACTTACTGATAATGATAGACTCTTACTGATAATGATAGACTATCATCAGATAAGAGGTAATGGATTGTGATTGTTACAGTAGGTCTGGGGTGCCCAACCAGTGGCCAGGGGCCACATGTGGCCCGCAGAGCCCTATGATGTGGCATGCGACCTTCTGCTCTGGGATGGAATAGAATAGAATACTGTTATTGAAGTTAAGTTTATTACTAAAATCAACAAAAAATGTATTTAAGGACTGCGCTCAATCTTAAAAACAAATACAAGTGCTCATGGAGTACTCTGACAGATCTTAGAAATTGCCAACCTTAATGGCTGCAACTGCTACCATTAAAAACTGGTTCAAAAACCAATAAAAAACATAAAATACAGGGTGAATAATGATACCTGAAGAAATATATCACTCGTAAAGACATCATCTGAGGGTCTAGATGATGTCTTTACGACGAAGCTAGTCAGGGCGGAACCAAGTGACGTAGGTGTTCTGCATACAGCAAGATTTCCTGATCTCTTAGGCCCCATACTCACGACCAAACATGTTTGCTGAAACTGGCCCGCGGACCAGTTTCAGCATACATGTTTGGTCGTGTGTAGTTACGAGCGTACAGAATTTCACCGTACATTTGCCCGCCGGGCCGTTTTTCAGCAGACATTTATTTCCAAACTTGTTTTAAAACCGTCCGCTCAAATCCTGTCCGAACGTACATGTTTGGTGGTGAGTACACAAAACCAACGTACAAAAACCCCGCGCATGCTCAGACTAAATGAGGCCACGGGAGCGCTCGTTCAGGTAAAACTCACGTTTCTTTGGGATATGGCACATTCGTCAATAGAAAGATTAATTCTAGCAATAGAACACTGAAGCAAAACACACAATAACCAATGCTTGATGCCGTCGTTTTATTCATTCTTCTCTTGCTATAACTAATCAGTTATTTAGCTCATGTTATTTCAACTGAGTTGTTCCATACTGAAAAGTGACATTTGTTAGCTGTGATGTAGTAAGATTTTTGCAAACTTTTATTGGCCCGACGTATCATATTTTTAGTGGTCCTCCACATTTCAAATTTTTTGCTTTTAATGTTTAATGGTTATCTTTCCCACTTTCTTTAGGTGTTTATAGTTATGTCACCATTTAGAATATTTTAATAGGAAATAGTTTTGATTTAGCTTTTGTTTGTATATTTAACATGATTTTTTTGAAGGTTGTTTAAATTGTCTACCATGTTGGCACACCAAATGACCCCCCCCCCCACATGAGTTAGTGAATAGTTTAGATTAAACATTTTATTTGTTTGTAATGTTTGATGCCTAAAATAATACCCACAGTATTACAAACAATAGGCACGTTTTTCAAATCAACAAAAAGGCTTTTATTTGAGCAAATTATAAAAAGGATCAAAAACAGAATGGCAGCACTTGAACAGCTAGCAACATACATGCAAACTTGCATTTCAAACATGGTGAAGGATAAACTAGCCAACCTCAGGAAGCACACAAAATAAAATCTGAAGCAGCAGCACATAACCAAAGGAACCCAAGCTGTGGTAGTCCAAACAAGATGCCATTTGTGGGGGATCAAATGGAAGGCAGGGCATCAACGTCTCCTCTTCCTTGCAACCTTCCTTCCAGGCTGCCTTCCAGCGGGTCTTCCCTGGGCCCTTGCAGGTGGGGATGATGTGGCAGCAGGAGTATGATGTTCAGCAAGCCGGGCCTGGTCACATAGCCCAGTGTCTGGGGTCAGCAGCTCCCTCTGCATCCACCAAAGGGCCTGGTTGATGATGCCCTTGGCCAATTGCCTCTGCTCCTCCGTGCCTTTATTGAGGTCATGTGCCACGGAGGCACTGTAGGCCTCAGTGGGGTTGAGGGGGGCCCTCATGATGGCACTCGCCTCCTGAATCATTTTCAGGCTGGCTTCCTCCACTGCCCCCAATTTCTTCTTACGGCCTGGTGGCCTAATATAAAGGGGAGGAGCCTGGCTGGTGGTGCTTGTCCTGGGGAGCTGCTGAACGCCACTGGGCCCGGCCTCCTCCTGGCTGCCACTGACCCCTTCGTCCTGGCTGACAGTGAGGAGAGGATCTGCCACCTCCTGGCTGGTCTCTTCTTCCTGTGTAAAAAAAAGGGACATGTTGTAATATATTTAGGAATATACTCACTCACATTTTCATGCTTGAATCTTATTTTTTGCCTTGAATTTAAACTTGAAAACAGACTCACCCTCTGACCCCTGCAGTTGTCATCCCTGACACCTATTTGTTTGCCCACGATTTTAGATTTTTACTTCCCAGCTTGTATTTTATTAACCAATATCAAGTCAAGAATCAAACAATAATTAAGATTATTACATAACTAGTTATGAAACTACTATACCTCATCATCGTAGAAGCGCAGATCTGCCTCTCTGTCAGCCAGGCCCTCTTCATCCGACTCTGCAGGGCTGTGGTGATCTGGGGAAGTCCCGCTGGGAGGTAGCGTGGAGGAAAGGTTGGGATTCAGACTTGACATTGATGCCCTGCCTTCCAGTTGATCCCGCAAAAATGACATCTGGTTGTAATACCACAGCTTGGGTTCCTTTGGTGGTCTTGCTGCTGCTCCAGATCTTAGCTGCTTTTGGTGAGCTTTGTACGCTCTCCTATATGTGCCCCTGAGGTTGGCAAGTTTATCCTTCACCATGTTGGCACTGCATTCTGGCACCCATGTCCTCATGTATGCTGCTAGCTGTTCAAGTGCTGCCGCTCGTACGTCCTTGTTATGATAATGGTCCTGCTTTGAATCCCACAGGATGGGCATTTCCCTGAATTTATCCAGCAAATGCTGGATAATGTCTTGGCTCTGCAGGAGATCCATTGGGAAATTAGGATTTACTCTTTTTTTTTCTAGATTGAAAAAATAAAAAGAAACCAAAAACACAATTAAAAAAAGCCTCAGCATTTACATTGATAGAATATGTTGTTTAAAAAGTAGTACCTATATAGAAATACAAACACAGTGTCTCTTGTTTAGAAAATGCTGGCCAGCTCTGCCCCATTGGTTGGTTTTAGATAACATTTTTTTTATACATGCCGCCCCTTTGGTTACATTGCAGGAAATAATATAAATCTACAACCATACACAATTATTACAAATGACAGCATTCATCAAGCCACTATTGCATGTGTAGATATCCTGCCCCTCAGCATTGATTACATGAAAGAAACTTCCTAATGACCTCTGTCCAACCAACACAGAACAATACTTGGCCTGATCTGAATACACCCTACATAATTGATAATGAGTCACAGCATTTTTGATCTCTCTATTTTGTGATGTCTACAAAAGCATTTGGGTATGAAAATCACATTCTGGTATCCAAGAGACATAATAGCTTAATAAAACTGTGCAACCAACAGACCAAACCCCCATCCCATTGCTCTACATTTTAGAGCCCGCTGCTGATCCCATGTTTAAATTTCTTACCTGCCTCTCTCACAATCCTCGTTTCTTCCGCTCGCTGAATTAACACGTAACCTACGTAATCACGTCAAGCGCCTTTTATACACTCCGCGTATGTATGAAACGCCGCCCTCGTCACCTTTGCCATGCCCCTAATCAATTGAAAAAGTAAATATGGCGTTAACTGTGTAGGTTCTGGAATCGCGCGAATATTCTCCGCGTAACGTACGTCAATACGTTGTTGGCATTCGCGACACTCCGCATATGCAATAATCCCCGCCCTCATCTCCGCCCCTGACGGGACATTTCCTCGTTTCCACGCCCCTAATCTCTGTGGGAAGGAAAGATGGCGATGTCACACGAGCGGGCACGGAGCTCTCATGGCGCAAGTGAAGGGACAGAGGCTGGACCGTCCCGATCCAGGCCTAAAAGATATAAAGCCACTAATATGGCGTTCGAAGAAATGGTGGAGTTGGTTTACATCATGAGGAGGAAGGATTATGATGGTGAATGTGGGCCCTACAAAACACCGAACCGTAGGAAGTCACACATAATGGACAAGGTGGCAAGGAGAATGAGGAGAATGTTTGGTGTCACCAGGTCAAAGGAGCAACTACGGAAGCGTTGGTCCGATTTAAAATTGAGGGAGCCACATCACATGAAGAAGATACTAAAAATTCTGCGTAAAAGTAAGTCCATATTATTTAAGGGGGGGGGGGGAAATGTCTGCAATAATGTGTTGACATGTATTTTTTCACATCTGCCTCCTTGGCCTGCTTGTACTTTTGAACACGTGTAGATACTGTATTGTGTTTATGTCAAATAACAACCTTAAACAAATTTTGTGAAATAGTAAACACGCGTAATATGACATTGTTTAGCAAAAATGTGACGTTACTCCAGGAACAACACACCTGGACATGGCTGACTGGCCCCAAACTTGGTTTTCCAACATTGTTGACTAGCAAAATCACAGAAATTAAATTGAGTGAATGTGACAGGCAAACAAGATTCATTCTCCAAAATGCAAATAAAGCTGATGTTTTAACATCTTGAAATGCAAAGCACCTGTGTCTCAAAAATCTAAGTATATTTATTTGGAGGGTCGACGAGAATTAATGTTTTGGGGTGACATCCATTTGTGTCACTTCTTTGCAAAAAAGGGGCAGGATCAGAGCTTGGCCTAGAACTACGCCAAAAATGGAGGATTGCTGAAAGAATAAACAACCAAAAATCATCATAAATGTATCGTCTATGCAATGTGTGCGATTTATGATATCCAATATCTGTGTGCTGATGAGTATACCTTTTGTTTTTTATTATTTCTTATAGGGGAAAGAAGACGCCAGCAATTGGAGGAGGCAGAGAGGGCCAGACACCCGGAAAATCAAACACCTCCACATGTTGAGCAGGAGGAGGCTGGGGAAGGAAGAGAGGAGGATGTGGAAGGAGAAGAGGATGTGGAAGGAGAAGAGGATGTGGAAGGAGAAGAGGATGTGGAAGGAGAAGAGGATGTGGAAGGAGAAGAGGAAGGAAGAAAGGAGGAAGGAAGAGAGGAGGAAGAAGTTATTTTGGACTTAGAATTTATATCAGATGAAGGGCAAGTGGCGGAAGAACAATTTGGCGAATTGCAAGAAGGTGGATTGATGGATGAAGGAGGAGTCGAAGATGATGGGGAGGTGGTGGAAGAAGGAGGAGTGATAGAAGATGATGGGGAGGTGGTGGAAGAAGGAGGAGTGATAGAAGATGAAGAAATTGGGGATGTGGAAATTATCAGGCCATCAGGTCAGTGTCACCCCTATATTAATAGGGCCAAACATATGCAGATAGGCTGGAAATTATTTACATATTTTGAATGCCAATTTGTTTCTTTTTAGGGGATCAAGATGGAGTAGCACATTTTTCACGTGCAAGTGCTTCTATCATTATACAGCAACTAATGGAGTGCAGCACGGAAATGGACATTATGCAGGAAAGGATGCTAGTCATGGAGCAGAATGTGCGAAATGTCATTTCAGAGTGTAGCACGGAAATGGAGAACATGCGACAAAGGATGCTAGTCATCAACCAAAATTACAAAAATATCATGGACATGATGGGCCGTGTCAAAGACTGAACCACAGAAGCCCATCCCCCGCCCATCCCCCGCCCACAAAACCCTTTTTAATTTTTGTACTTTATAATACGCCAAAATTTCTAAATGCACACACAGTGTGCCAATATGTGCTAGCTGCCATCACAGACTATCTATTGTCTGTGCTTTGTGGGTACAAACCCCTCCTCGATCCTCAAGTAGTTGAGAGGAAGGGTTTGCTCCCACAAAACACAGACATTGATCACCCATGATGTCAGATAGCACATGTGGCCATTTGTCTGTTTAACCAATGACATTTGGCGAGTTTGCACTGAATGTGTGCATTTAGAAATTTTGGCGTGTTCCAGTGTGAAAGCACACCATCCATATGACTGACTGCTGTTATTTTTTTTAATTTTTGTTTGGTGTTGATCTTTTTTGGTTTGTAAATGTTTCCAGTTTCAGATCACAAAACGAACAATAAATCTCACCTAAAGAAAGAAGTTAACTAATTTTGGTAAAAAATTCAAAAATTTTTGTGTTGTGTTAAAATCTTGTTGAAAAAATTAGACACAAACAAATGACAAGCCCAAAAATTCTTGCGTATAGTTTCAGTGAAATTATTCTTACATTGTGTTTCGATCATTATTATTGATAATCACTGTCAATAAAGACAAAAAAATAAATAATTAAAAGCCAATATTTTGTCTCAAGAATTTGCAGGAAATGTTTTCTGCCTAAAAATACACATTTCTTGTTAAAAAATGAATAAACTAAAAAAAAAAATATGAGACATCAAAAGCAGAAAAATGAGTGGCTTCTTATTTCTAGACTGAATACCCAGTTTGTAGATGAGTGAATAATGTGCAAATGTGGTTAGTTAATACATCTGAGTAAGTAAATTTGGCACTAGAAGTGCACGATTTTTGGAGATAACCTGGAAGACAGAAAAATAGAGAAAAAGCAGTAATGACAAACAACTGTATAAAGTCCAATGGTCTAATTATTTATTAGTTGTGAGAATATTCCTTTCTTTGGGGGCCGAATTAGAAAGAAATATGATCTGGCATAGCAATGGCCCCCCGACCCATGAAGTACTCAACATATTTGTCGCGTACCTCACGAGCAGATTGGGGGGCCAAGCCAGCGCGACCAGTGTCCAGGTCAGGAATGTTCTCTGAGGGTAGTCCTGCCTCAGAGCCCATGGAGGCTAGGTACGTCTGGGAGTGCCTGCATAGAAAATTGTGCAAAATGCAGCAGGCAAATATAATGGTGTTCAATTTATATTCCGCCAAATGTATCGATGTCAGGAACAGGCGGAACCGGTTGCTGAGGATCCCAAAGGCATTCTCGACTACCCTCCGAGCCCTGGACAACCGAAAATTAAACACACTCCTCTCTAAGGTGAGGGTCCTCTGGGGAAAAGGCCGCATTAGGTGAGGTCCAAGGCCGAAAGCCTCGTCCGCTAGGAACACAAACGGAAGTCCTTCCACATTATCTTCATCTGGTGGCAATGCCAGACCACCAGTTTGGAGACGATCATAGAAATCAGTCCGTGCGAACACTCCCCCATCTGACATCCGGCCGTTCTTCCCCACGTCCACATATAGAAACTCATACTGTGCCGACACCACCGCCATCAACACAATACTATGATAACCCTTGTAGTTATAATAGAAGGACCCCGAGTGGGGTGGGGGCACAATGCGGACGTGTTTCCCATCTATTGCTCCACCGCAGTTAGGAAAATCCCACCGCTCGGCAAATTGGGAAGCCACAGACTGCCATTCCTGTGGTGTGGAGGGTAGCTGTGGGGACAAACAAAAAAAGAGATTTAGTACTTTGGCACATAAACATTGCAAACATAATCCTACAAGCATCCTTGTGCAACTTTACATTTTTAAAATAGCATTTGCAAATTATGAAGGGAGAATTTCGGGGCACAAATATATAGGCCCACTTAATTAATAAGAGACTCCACAGCCCTCTGATGGGGACAAAAACACTTTGAAGGGGGGGTGGGGGGTGTTAAAACTGTTTTTAGAAAAAAAAAAAAAAAAGTGGCATGGTGGGGGTTGGCCCGAAGATAGCATGCTGGACAGGTTAATATTGGGTAAGATCAAAATATGCAGGTAGGCCAAAATAAAAAGAACATGTAAAAGCTGATATCAACATGCATAGTGAGAAAAGGGAACGTTAGTTAAACACACAGCATATCTGGGAAATAAAATAAAAAGTTAGTTTGCCACATTATTAAAGACACATTGTGAGGTTAAAATGAGGAAACTTACCTTCATATACTCCTCGTGCATAACTTTAATGATGGCAGCACACGTGTCCGGTATGATGACCCCAAGCGCCTGCGGAGAGATGCCTGTCGAGAACTTGAGGTCCTGCAGGCTCCTCCCAGTCGCCAGGTACCGCAACGTGGCAATAAGCCTCTGCTCGGCCGTGATGGCTTGGCGCATCACAGTGTCCTGCCTCGTGATATAGGGGGACAGAAGATCCAGCAGACTGTTGAATACGGGGTCCGTCATGCGGAGAAAATTCCTATAGTCATTAGGATTATTCTCCTGGAGTTCCCTAAGCAGAGGCATATGTGAGAACTGGTCACGCTGGCGCAACCAATTCTTGGTCCAGAAACGCCTCCGCCCCCTGTTTCTGGCCAAAGTACTGGAATAATGAACATATCCAGCAGCCATCCCATAAACAGCACCAACTCGCGAAAATTGACGCTGCTGCTCCATCATGGCTTCAAACCGGCCGGCTGGTCAGTCAAGAACACACTCCAACAGAAAGCACAATCAAATCCAGCGGTACCTGCAAAGAACGCACGACACACAGATACGAACGCACAGTACGAATCTGCTAAGCAGAACGAACTGCACGCCTGTACCCGAATGCCAACTACGTACCCACAAGCACACGCACTGAACGAGAAAATACTACCTGCTAAAGCCTGGAGACCGAGAAGCGCGAATCAGCTCTAACCAAACCTTCACTAACACGAGCAAAGCCGTAACTAGCAAAAGCGGAACAGAGGGCGTCGCCATTGACTTTGGCCTTTCCCTTTATAGTGACGTCAAACGTGGATTACGTGCACGCGTTCAGGTCCGCAGGGAAATATCGTCCGCTGGTGTGTACAAGCCAGCGGGCCAAATGAAAAAACAGCCTTGTACGCCGGAAACAGCCCGTCGGACATTTCGAACGGACATGTTTGCTCGTGAGTACTCGGCCTTAGGTTTAAGCAGAGTTTTATCTTAATTGCTATTCATCCCTTTTCTGCAGTGGAAACTGATACATCTTTAAAAAGGACATTAAAGAATCAGAGATACATTTTAGTTTATTTTACTGTTTTATATTAGTGCTACCTGGTTAATTATATAGTTTTCTTATATATGTCTTTAGGTATCATTATTCACTCTGTGTTTTATTACTAAAATCACAGTGTATATATGGGCATATCTGTTCTGCAGTAGTTACTGGGCTGCTTTCAAACTGATCTGCAGGTGCAGAGCAGTGCACCTGCGGGTTACCTGCACTGAGCCGTAGACTTCTATTACCAGCGAGTTTGGCATGCTTTCTGAAAGTGCATCACACCTACAGCATATAACAGAAGTCTATGGAAAAGGGCAGCTAACCTGCAGGAAAGCCGCAGGTGAACTGTGCTGCACCCGCGGTGCAGGTAAACCGTGCATTGGTGTGAAATCAGCCTTAGGCCCCTTTCACACGGTCAGTTCGACCCAATTGGACCCTCCATTCACCTCTAAGGTGGCAGATCTAAATGGACTATGGGGTCAATTCACAAAGCTTTATTTCCAGATTCCGGTCGTTATTTTAACGATTTTGCACGTTATTGAAGCTAGTTCAATTCACTAAACGATTTAACGCTTTGAAAAATCATCAAATAACGTTTCACTACACGGAACCGATATTTTAAGGTGTGGATCGTTATATAAATCGTTAAATATGTACAGAAGTGCAATTCACAAAGATTTGTTTGACATTTATCGATCGTTAAGCAATCGTTACATATCACCTCCCTCGGGGTATCGTTATGACATTTCCCTGGCGATATTTCATTGTTAGAGGAAGCTTTTGGCGATTTTTGTAGTGTAGTGAAGTTTTTAGTAGTTTTGGGCAAGATGGAACCATGCTCTATTTAAACTTTAAATTATCCAGAGGCGAAGAAGAACACATTAGAATGTTGTTCAGATTTATAAACGTGTATTCCGTTCACGTACTATTTTGGATGACTTTTCTGAAACCCAGGTGATAGCTAAATTCCGATTATCATCTCCCATGATTTATTCTCTGTATGAGGAAATACACATGGCTTTAGAAAAACGCACACAGAGAAGTTATGCACATCACATGCTCAATCTCCACGTGTGTCTTGCTTGTGTGTCTCTCTCTCTGTCTCTCTCTCTCTCTCTCTCTGCATCTGCTCTTTTCCACATGCAGCTGTTCTCCTCCCCTTCTGCTCCCAGAATACATCTCTCCAGCGTTATTTAACGATCTTAGACGTTATTATTACGATTTGGGACGTTAAAATAACTCTTGAGTAGTTAGCATAACGATTGGATAAGGAGTCAGTTGAAAACCATAACGACTATGTTGAATAACGATTATAGCTTTCGTGAATACCATGTTTGTTAGCGTTACATAAGGGGTGGTAATTTAACATTTTGAAGGAAACCAATAACGTTTATCTTTGTGAATTGACCCCTAAGTGTCTGTTTACAAACGCCTACCTCCAATCTGATCAGCTAACAAAATGAGTATAGTGGGCTCTATAGAGTAGAGTGGGCCCGTGACCGGTTACCAAGTCGCTTAACCACTAGCCGACCGCACACCGCCGTTCTACGTCGGCAGGTTGGCTCGGCTGGGCGAGAGCACGTAGTATAACGTCCTCTCTCTCAGCCGCCACTAGGGGCGTGCGCGCGCACCCACCGCTCGCCCCCGACTCCCGTGCGTGTGCCCGGCAGGCGCGATCGCCGCCGGGCACACGCGATCGCTAGGTACAGAGCGGGGACCGGGAGCTGTGTGTGTAAACACACAGCTCTCGGTCCTGTCAGCAGGGGAAATGCTGATCTTCTGTTCATACAATGTATGAACAGAGGATCAGTGTTTCCCCTAGTGAGGCCCCCCCCCCCCCCCACAGTAAGAACACACCCAGGCATACTTAACCCCTTCCCCGCCCCCTAGTGTTAACCCCTTCACTGCCAGTGGAATTTTTATAGTAATCCAATGCATTTTTATAGCACTGATCGCTATAAAAATGCCAATGGTCCCAAAAATGTGTCAAAAGTGTCCAAAGTGTCCGCCATAATGTCGCAATACCGAAAAAAATCGCTGATCGCCGCCATTACTAGTAAAAAATATATATTAATAAAAATGACATAAAAATACCCCCTATATTGTAAACGCTATTGCGATTTTTTTTTACGAAAAATATGTAGAAGAATACATATCGGCCTAAACTGAGGAAAACATTTTTTTTTTTATATATTTTTGGGGGATATTTCTTACAGCAAAAAGTAAAAAATATTCATTTTTTTCAAAATTGTCGCTCTATTTTTGTTTATATCGCAAAAAAAAAAAAAACGCAGAGGTGATCAAATACCACCAAAAGAAAGCTCTATTTGTGGGAAAAAAAGGACGCCAATTTTGTTTGGGAGCCACGTCACACGACCGCGCAATTGTCTGTTAAAGCGACGCAGTCCCGAATCGCAAAAAGTACTCTGGTCTTTGGGCAGCAATATGGTCCGGGGGGTAAGTGGTTAAGTGGCCCTTGCTCTTCAAAAGGTTGGGCATCCCTGCAGTAGGTCATAGAAGTTGAGCCCCTAGTGAAAAAGAGTACTTAAGACTTTAGTCCAAATACATTTAAAACCTTAATACTGATTGAAAATAAAATATGTATCTTCATCTCACTTTGTCACTAGCTGACTTTTCGCTTCATGAGTGCTTGCCTACCTGACAGACACAGAGGGACAGGAGGGAAAAAGTAGGCCATTGGCTGAAAATATTCAGCTTAAAAGCCTTTTACCCAAGGGTGTTAGCTCATAGATGTACTTTGAGGTCTCCTCTGTCTCACATACTGTGCAAGCTGATTATAATCTAATACTTTACAATTTGAACAATGGATATTTAGGAACCAAGCTGGGACTAAATCATATTCAGCACAAATCATCCACCTACTATCCCACAGGTAAAATCTTTTTTATA
This sequence comes from Rana temporaria, assembly GCF_905171775.1. Taxonomy (NCBI): domain Eukaryota; kingdom Metazoa; phylum Chordata; class Amphibia; order Anura; family Ranidae; genus Rana; species Rana temporaria. The sequence goes on from NC_053493.1 coordinate 230,852,504, forward strand.
GTAAAAAGTCCAGCCACTTACAAAATAAACTTAATACATGACAAGTAAAACTGTATTTAAAGACAACATATATAATCTACAAGTTTATTCAATGTGGTGCCACAAAGAGCAAAATGAATGAGCACATTGCAGCAAGTCACAGCGATCAGCCTACTGTATATGTAAGTGAAATCAGGTTGGTATTACGATAAATGCTAATTCGAGGGTATGAGTTACGGTACTGTATTTAATACGCTGATCTTTGCCTTCTTGAATAAGCGTAACATTGCATGCAGTCTCCGTTTTTACACATTGTTAATGAACCTTTATACACATTTTCTATAAAATATGAATTACATCCAAGTCTCCAATGTTGTCTTATTTTAAGACAGTTGGCAATAGTGTGTTCTTTTTGATTCATTGTCTTTCTGTATTTCGTGAAAATGGCCATGAATAGAAAGAGTGAGATATTTTTAGCCAGTATAAAGTATCAGTGTATAACATTGCATTAATCAGGTTTAATGTACCTCAATGCATTCTTTTTACAACATTGCTTCCATATTATCTTATAGTTATATTAATGTCTTGTATTAACATTGTGGTAGTATAGAAAACGCCAAACATAATGTCTGCTATAATACATCTCAACCTTGACATTGTTAACTTGTTTTCCTTTTTTTTCTTGTTTAAATATAGATATATCGTATTTTGTTGCTGTGGTATCGACAATGTATGTTTCTCTTGGGTCCCTCTGTTCTAGACGAACAAAGATTAGGGAAGGAATAAAAGATATTATCCTATACTTCTTGCGTTTCCACCTGAATCCTGTGAAGCCAGAGTGAACAGTGAGATACTTTTTCAATATTTATACCAACCCTCCTGTTTTCTTCTCAGCAGATGTCTATGTATAAAGGGGCAATACAAAGAGTGTCAGAGAAACCTGAATTCCACACAATTTCCAAGTCAACTAGAGTTCTCATATAGGTGATGCTGGAAATCACTGCAAATTATTGTTGGTAAATATGTGCACAACTTACTAAACTGTAAAGCTTCATACACACGATAGGATTTTCCGCAGACAAAGCGCAGGAGTGGACTTTTGTCCGAAAGGCGTTAGCCGTGAACTTGTATTGCATACAAACGGCAACGAATTGTCAGCCAACAAACACGGAACAATGCGGTTTTTCGACTCTTTAGCGACTTTTGCTAAATTTCAAAGCATTCTATGCTACATTTGTTGGAGGAAAATCCGACAACAATTGTCCGATGGAGCGTACAAATAGTCGGATTTCCCGACGACAGCCTGTCATTACACTTTTCCCATCGGAAAATCTGATTGTGTGTACGAGGCTTAAGATAAACCATGTATTTCTGGCTGGTCCCAAAATGAATGATGCTTAACTACCTGTTCTGTTCAAATAAGCCAATTTTTTTGCATATAGGAATGCAGATTATGTCTATTGTTGCATGGACTCCAGAACTGTCCCATCTGCCCCTCTTTACTTGCAGTGTATATGAATACTGTATATAAACATATACTTTTGGGGATGTTATGGCATCTTTAAAGAAATTAAAATCGTTATTGCTCATATTTGAAAGTGGCATAACAATACTGTAACAGAATGGGCCGTGACACCCAGAGACTTTGGAAGGATGGGGGGTACTCCTGTGCCAGCGTGACTAATGACTCTTGGGTCTAGGGTCACCCTGTGCCCCTTTTGGGCATAGGGTGACTGAGAAATATTAATTATAAATTACATGAGATGGGACATTACTGATAATTCATGTATTGCAGGAGATCTGGACATATTACAGGTGATTTCATTCTGACCCCCAACCGGTCAATAAGAGTGTCTCCTTCAATGCTAATACTGTTTTGTGTGAAAAGTATATTGATGATAGAGGTGTTGTAAGGCCCCGTACACACGACCAGTTTCCTCGGCAGAATTCAGCTTCTGACCGAGTTTCTGGCTGAATTCTGCCGAGAAACCCGGCCGTGTGTACACTTTCGGCCGAGGAAGCCGACGAGGAGCTCGGCGAGGAAATAGAGAACATGTTCTCTATTTCCCCGTTGTTCTATGGGAGCTCTCGCCCCGCCGAGCTCCTCGGCGGCTTCAGTGCTGAACTGGCCGAGGAACTCGATGTGTTTGGCACGTCGAGTTCCTCGGCCGTGTGTACGAGGCCTGAGTTAGCAGTCTAAAGGTCAGATGTCTCCTTTCAGGGGTAGGGAATTAGCATGTCAATTATGTTTAGTAAAGGAATGTGTATTATGCAGGTGAATCACTTATTGTCAGAGACGGAACGTCTGGGGGATAATTAACTCCTCTGAATGTCATTATCTAAAATAATGTGATTGAAGCCCCATTGTGTGATGTGTGGGTGGAGAGTTTCTTTGTCCCTGTGATTAACTGTAACATGCTTGTACTGTATATAAGAAAGCTAAGATACCATTAAAGCATTCATTCATTTATTTGACTCAGAACACAGAGCGTATGTCTCGTCTTTCTGAGGGAATTCTTATGGATCGTGTCTACTGGCTTGTCGGACTGTCGGATAAGCTGTCGTGGGGCGATGAAATGGGAGTATCGTAAACGGTGGTGACCGTTACAGATACATTGCAGATTTGAGGCAAAAAAAAAGTGATAAAAAAGAGCATCTACAGTTATTACATATCAAATATTATCAATAAACAGCAATATACTACATATTTTATAGATATCACAATAAAACATTACAATGGAATTAAAATGTTAATACATCATAATATATATGTAGTGCCCTGCTCCTGTTGAGTAGGCGCTATTTGTAAATTTAGTTATCTGAGCTGTAGTTTAGCTCAGAATTTCATGTCAAATTATGGGTCTCTGTTCTTGCTCAGCTGTGTTGCGCATCTTCCACCTGACGGTCCCCGCTGCTGTGCATTCTGGGGAGGGGTACTTAAGGGGCAGACACTGTTCTGGCGTGGTCTACCGATCCCAACATGATGGCCCTCCTGGCCTCAGGGATGTATTGTGATAGATTGTAATAATATGCCTATTTTTGAGTTAAGCTAATTTTTTATTAGAACCACTAATAATGTTTAATTTTTTTTATATTTTCATATTGTTTCTATATTGTTGTTTTTATATTTCTTTTTATATATATGCATGTGTAAAATATAGGTATCACAACAAATGTTTATTTTCCTTAAAGAGTTTGTATCAGGAATGATATATGATGGTTTTTAAAGTTATGAATCCAGCATTATACAAAAAGACTTTTATCAAGAACAGATGCTGTCATCCTCCATTTCCCCCTTATGTTACAAATGTGTTCAAGCCTCCCCATCCCCTCTACACACTCAGAGGAACTTGTGTGATGTTTGAAAGGAAACCATTGATGTCTGTAACTGAAAGAGACTTTAAATCGTGTAATCATCTGATTGGACTAGGCAACTCTTGCAAAGTTGATCAAGAAACCCCTGTGCTTTAGTCTCAAACAATGGATTTTTTACATGTGCTCACAGGATGGGGGGGGGGGGTAAGTGGAGGGTGAGTGGGAGGATTGATGGATGTGTCTGTTTTATGTGAACCAATCAATTGTATGCCCTGTGATGTCACGAGGCTATTAAAACTGATGCCTGGCTAGAGCTCAGCCCCTTTTCTCCATTCTAACAAGCAAGAGAGCTGTGTCTGTGTGTGTGTGTCTCTTCTTGTTTCAACAGATTGGGCCAGCAAACCAATGCATGTTTCTCCTGTTTTGAGACAGGAACTTGATCTTTGACAGTATTAGCAACCCTTTGGTCTCGAGGCCTGCTGGCCCGAGACTTTGTTACTGCGAGTAGGCCCAGAAGTTTTGGGGCCTACTGGTCCAGGGATGGTCCTGTGCTGTCTTCTCTGCAGAAAGAAGCTGAACAATTGAGGATTCAATTAGAGAACGCATCCTGGCCAATTAACCTCACAGTGCTGATGACTGTTCTGAAAGATCCTGGCACTGTAAGCTGTGTAATTTCTTTTGGAACTTTGCAAAGTGCATGTGTGGTTACATGATCCTGTGGCAGAGGACCGTGTAACGACTCAACGGTATTCATTAAGTCTGTGTCAGAGACTTTTGAACAAGCTTCGCACCGGCTGCTAGGCCAGTGAGAGAGGCCTATATCCCTTAACCCTCTATCCCTCTAACAGAAATTGTTTAACCCCCCTGGCGGTATTTCCGAGTCTGGCTCGGGGTGGAATTTCAGCACCAAAAGCGGTAACCCCGAGCCAGACTCGGGATCGCCTCACAGCAGCCACAGGCAGGGTTTACTTACCTTGTCCCTGGATCCTGCGATGCCGCCGCGCTGTGTGATCGAGCAGTGTCTCCTCGCTCGATTCACAGTGTCCCTGTGTGCCGCTGAGCTCTGTTCCCTGCGACGTTACGACGTACGGGGGCGGAGAACGGTGCCAAATTCAAAAAAGTAAATAAACACAATAAATACAGTATACTGTAATCTTATAGATAACAACAAAACCTGGGGAATGCCCAGGGAAAATCCAAGCCTACTTACCGACCAGCTCGCAGAACAACCAATTAACCTGTCTAACAGTATGCGTTAAAAACAGAGGCTTTGTCCACACGCATTTGCAAACGCATGCGTGAGCCACAGAGCTGCGCCAAGGCACCCTGTAATCTGTGGTCCTAACACTAAACAATGAGTGTCCCCACAATGGAGGCACATGCATTCTAATGGATAGATAGGGGCAGGTGGACTAAAGGGGAGACACCCCTCCTTAAAGGTGCAGGAGCACACCAAACACCCAGCATGTAGCACAATGGCAGCTTATAGATTACAGTACTGTATGAAATAAATACACACCCCCTTTGTCCCTAGTGGTCTGCCCAATGTCCTGCACGTACTTTTATATAATAAAAACTGTTCTTTCTGCCTGGAAACTGTAGATTGTCCATAGCAATTAACAAGTGTCCCTTTATGTCAAAAGTGATTTTAGACCAGCTAGAAAACAGCGATAATAAATTATAATCACTTGCAGAATTGAGCGATATCGATTTGTGGGGAAATTCGTCATATAAAAATAAAAGTAATAACAGCGACAATTCTGCAACTAAGCACATTTCAGTGATTTTGAGTTGATTACATTATTGAATAATTTTTATTATAATTATATTATTATTTGTTATAATTATTTATAATTATTTATTATATTATAATTTATGATTTTGTTTTTCAAACTTGTTCATACCCGAGATGTCTACTAGACTCTTGTTCGGACAGATTTAAGTGAGTTATTCCTAAGAATTACAGGCCTACAATGTAAAACGCCAAATTTCCTTGCAAAATAAAGGTACCCCTTTCAGCACCTAAAATCTGAAATAATCATACCGCCAGGGAGGTTAATAAAACCCTTGAAGAAAAAAAAAAGCAAGTGTTGGTGTGGACATTTGTAACTCTTCAAGACAGACCCCTAGGACAAACATGGTGAACAGTAAGATAACGGCAGGCCCAAATCTAAACCAGCAGCTCCTTTGGGGGTAGTGCTACATGTAATATGTGTGTATGTTATATGTAATACATAAAGACAAAAATCAGCAGAAGGCATGGAAGCTAAATCAACCTAAAATTGAAAATAAAAGTGTCAGGGACATTGTACCAGCTGTCAGGTTAGTATGCATACATATAAGCATATATATTTGTGGGCATTGAAGTGCAAATGCATCATTATGAGCATGTAAGCACATGAGCATGAGTACACACATCTGCGGACATACGTGCCCATCCACTGCCGCTAAGTGGGCTATGTTATCCTGAACTCACGCTTTTTGCTTAATGGTTTTTAGTCTTGTTCCTGTGTTCTTGATCCTTTTACTTGTATTGATTCAGTGATTGACCCGTCTTCCAAAAGACCTCACTTTCCGAGTACCCTTGTCTGCTTTGTTCACTCTCCAACTCCACTACCGAACTGCCTGGCTACCGAACTGCCTCACTGGCTACTCATTGCCAACATGTCTTTGACTCTGATAATGTCTACACCTTGTTGCCTTCCTGCTTGGCTTGTCTACACCTTGTTGCCTTCCTGCTTGGCTTGTACTAGATTAGGATTGGGACCCCGACGGGATTACTGTGCGGCCACCAGTGACCTGCTAACGAGGAACATCCATTTGCCATCTGCCACTGGCCCTTATTTCTTGGCTAATCGTATGAGCTTGTGAGTGACCGCTCCCCCCCTGGATGTAAGGACCCCCCGCGTGGAGATACCAGAATTAGATCTGATATGCCTGATACCCTTGCAGGGGTTAAAGGATCTGGTAAGCGAGGAGGACACATGAGGGGATCACTGAAGTCACTATTTATCTGCCAAGGAGATCACTGAAGTCACTATTTATTTGCTGAGAGCACTATTGTCAACTGGAACTATTTGAAGATTCATTGGTCAACTGTTTACATGGATGTGTCTTACCCATTGGACAATAAATAAAATTTGCACTGGACACTTCATTGCAAGCTGAATTAAGCACTTTATGGTGGATAGATTTACTATATATTATATATATAATTTATATATCTTTTATGCACTTTTTTGTATCACAGTGTATATTTATACATGATTTTTTTTTTCTGTGGTACATTAGCACCGTTTGGTGTGGGACACATACCTTACGGTATATCTGATCACACTTATTAGTATTGTTAGTAGGCTCCACTGCACCATTGGTTAACCTATACATTTTTGCACTCAACAAATTTAGCAGTATCTACTGGTTTACAGATACAGCCTGTCTTCACTTAGACCCTTTGGTCTTCATAGTGTGAGGTAGCGTCACCACCCCTCTTTGCTTTTCATACTTTAACTGAACTTGGCACACCCTTGGTGTACTACCAGCTAAATTCCTACTCGCTGCATACCAGTGCACTCAAGTTCAAGTCCACAGTGTCGGCACCCTGGCACTTGTACCCTTCCACTGCCTTTGCCAACCCTGTCTTAACTTCCAGGGGTGCTTGAACCTGAACTGTGCAAGAGGCCTCATCATCATCTTAGGATCTGCATACAAGTTCATGACACAGGGACCATACATTACATTAGAACATACAGTTATACAAATGTCATTAATTAACCTATGTGAAACTGTTTTCTAAATATTTATTGTATTACAAAACATGGACAATAGAAATGCATTTAATTCAAATCCATGTCCAGATCTATGTATATAATAATAGGTTTGCAGAAGTTTTCTTTCAAATGCTTGTGAATGGAAAAACAGGACAAACTCCAGCCCTAAACAAACATATTTTTTCTGCCTTCACTAGTGTTGCTCACGAATATTCGTATTGCGAATATTCGGCTCGAATATGGCATATTCGAGTATTCGCGATATATTTCGAATTTCGCGGTGAATATTCGCTATTCCGAATATTCGCATTTTTTCAATTTTATTTTTAAAACAGATCACATCCTATCGACGTCTACAAGCATTGCTGGTATGATTAGAGACCCTGGGCCGAGTAGCTAAGCTGAGGCGATCCTTTTATGTTGCCGAATATAAAAAAAAAAAATTGCGAAATTTCGCTAATGCGAATGCGAAAATGAGTGCGAATTTTCGATAACTGTGGTAGGAGAACTCTGATTGTCTCTGATGCAAAAGGGGGGGGGGGGGGGCTTTGTGTATGTTTCTGTTATGAATATTTGTATGTTTGATATTATTTTTTTTTGTAAGAAGGAAAAAATTTCGCATACCTTAAAAAAAGGGGAGAATACAGCAGCAACTCAAAAATGTTATACAACATAAATTAATACAAGACAGAAAATGGAGTCGCTCTACAAGAATAAAAAATATGTCTAGTGACAAGACATGTGGGCAAATTATAAAATAAGCAAGCGCAAATAACTTGTGAAATACACAGTGAAACAAATATATAAAGAAATATAGTCCCAATAATAGAAAAATAATCTTTCATAAAAATGTCTTTGATATGTGAAGTGAAAAAAAGTCCAAAGCATGCAGCATGAACGTGTTCAATCTTCAAGGTGTTTGATTGACAAACGGCTGTGACAGATGGATAGAGTAAAGAATCACCACCAATGCAAAACACTTTTTATTTTCTATTGTAAAATATCACGAATATTCTGAGCCAATCAGAGTGCTCCTTCCGCATTTGCCGAATATTCGCAATTATTTTGTATTGTAAAATATCACGAATATTCTGAGCCAATCAGAGTGCTCCTTCCGCATTTGTCGAAATTTCGCAATTATTTTGTATTGTAAAATATCACGAATATTCTGAGCCAATCAGAGTGCTCCTTCCGAAATTTCGCCATCAATATCGCATTCGCATTTTGCGAAATTTCGATACAATATCACGAATATTCTGAGCCAATCAGAGTGCAAAATATCACGAATATTCTGAGCCAATCAGAGTGCTCCTTCCGCTGTTGTCGAAATTTCGCAATTATTTTCACATTCGCAATAGCGAAATTTCGCAAAAATTTCATTTCGATAAAATATCACGAATATTCCAATTTAGCAAATATTTCTCGAATATTCGGCTATATATTCGTGATATATCGCGAAATCGAATATGGCGTATTCTGCTCAACACTAGCCTTCACCACACAAGCACTGTTTTGATAAAACTTTGAATTGATGCTGTTCATACCTATCCACTGGGTGCTGATTCTGATTGTCTTTTTGATTAAGAGCTGAGGCCAGAATAACGCTTTGGCATCCAAACTTTTCGGTGTGTGCTGAGTGTCTGTTCAATGCTAAACACTGTGGTTTCTCCCACCAGCCACTATGTCACTACAGGACACAGTAGTAACATAGCGACAAGAGAGCAAGCACAGTGCACATCGAAGGATGTAGGCATCAATCACAAAATGTTTGATGTGAGGGTTTAACAGAAGCTGTAACGATTCAGCAAAGGAATGGTCCAATTCAGCACCCACTGAAGAGGTAAGTATTATTTTTCAGGTGCCCTTCTTTTAGATAATGTTTTATTTATTTATTGTAAATTTTAATGTGTTTTGCACATAATACTGTAGGTAACATTATATATAGTCTGACAGTGTTATGTCCTGCCACTGTGTAAAGTACGTATAGACAGAAGATGCACAGGGTTATACATACTATACAGGTTCTCTGGAGTGTTGTGTCCCAGGGAGAAGACTGAGTTTCCAGTTTTCTCTGGGATTTTTTGTACTGGATCAGGGTCCAGAGTCTGAAGGCTTTAATAAATCTTGGGTGGGATAAAGCCTTAAATGCTGTGCCTAGGTCTTACTGGAGACCTGAAGGCTGTGTGAGTGTGCAGGTGTGCACAATCATTATTTGCTAGATCTGGGCATAGCACAGGACTCCCTTGAGGAAACAGGTGCATGCTCCTTCCAGGAGACAAATGTACTCCCGTCAAGGGACAGGTGTGGGCTCCCGTTAGGATAGGTGTTCCACTTGAGAGACAGAACCTCATGCTGGATGAACAATTCCTTACTCAAGAAGGTTGAGATGGCTAAGCAAGTCTAGGTGACTGGGAAAGCCAGGACAACTAGGCAACTCCAGAATCTGAAAGTCTCATCGGATTGGGAGGGTCTGGGGTGCATTGAGATCCAATACTGAGAAGATAGGGAGTAAGCCCATGTAGCAGGGTGCTGAATTTAAAGTCTGAGAGCCAGAAGGACCCAAAGAGCCAAAAAAAACTGGGTGAGACGAAGACCAGGTAAAAGAGAAACAGAACTGCTGAAGGAGCCAGATGGCTTGGCATTTTTTTGTATTATTTGTTTTGATGATAGCAATCCCTGCGTGGGCAAGTTTTCTGTTGAATTTGTGTTTAATAAATAAGCCCAAAAATGAGGTTCAGACAGACAGGATCCCACTAAGATTGCTACTATCACTGAGCTAATAATCCCCCAAAATCACAATAAGTACTAACATGGTAAAATCCAGTAGACACAACAGCCAAAGAACACAGTATAAAGTTAATTGAGAGATCTGCAATTACGAGGGATGGCCTAATAGGAAGAAGAATTGCAATACCCTTTGCCCCATGCCTTCAAGACCAATGTAATATGCACAGTGGTTCTAGTTTGCAGTTGTAAAGTCTACAATTCTAAGGAAAAATTATGCAATGGGCACAAGAAAAAAATATTCCTCCAGCCCAGGGAATATGATTTACTATGTGGAAGCCACATGGGAAAATTAGGTGTCCAGATTATTAATGCACATTTGTACCCCGTTATGAGGTTTGTATGATGGACTCCGGACACCCAGACTGGGTATCTCGGGCAAGAAGCTAATTTTCAAGCTCTGGAACATGAAACCAGTGAATCTGGCTATAGTTACCCCAATAACTAGGCAGTACCAGTTTTGTAGTAAACCAGAAAGATGCCTATACACACGTATGGGATTCCCGGAGGTAAAAAAACTGCCGGGAATCCCGAGGGGAAAACCGAGAACCTGCTCGTTAACTTTCCCCCTGTACACACAAGATTTTTTCCCGTCGAGAAAAAAATTCTCTTTTTTTTCCTGCAGTTTTCCTGTCAGGAAAACTGAGATGGAGCATTCACACGGCTGGGATTCCCAGCCAAAAGCTCTCATGGCAGTTTTCCTGCTGAGAAAAACGGTCGTGTGTACGAGGCATAAGAACTGTTTATTTGAACAAGAATACAGAATATATACACCACAGGAGAACATCCCCCTCCTGATCATATTACACTAACAATACAGCCTACACACAGAAATATAATTACAACAACAGGTATATACAGGGATGGACTGGCCATTGGGACTACAGGGAGTTTCCCGGTGGGCCGATGGCTCAGTGGGCTGGCTTCAGTGACAGCAGACTGCCGCCCCCCTCTGCTCCTCTGTCTCTCCCTCCCCGCAGCGCTCACCTGGGGGGAACAAAAAAGCAGGGGGAGGACCAGAGGAGCAGGGGGGACGACAGAGGAGCATGGGGGGAGGGGACAGACAGCTGACTCAACAGCTATGGCCTGGGAGTTTCTCACTTCTGCCTAATCTTGTCCCATAAGGGGGGCACCGAACTGATTCTTTGGCCCGGGCTTCCCCACTGGTACTGCCTATAAGAGTACCAGTACCAGCTGTTCTACTCTAATAAAGTAGAACGGCTAGTGGCTAGTGATGGGGGAGAGGGGGCTTGGGTGGCCGGCGGGGTGCGGGAGTTGTCCGGCCACCATGGGAGAGACCTATCAAAGTGGGCCAGTCCGGATGATGTCCAGGGCCAAATTTCTGTCCCAGTCCAGCCCTGGGTATATACTATTAACACTGCCTTAATTAGCCACCTGGATGACTCCGATGTCTCATTGCAGGTCAAACTTGCCGTCTCCAAGCACAGAAGGTACAATTTAAGTATAAACGCATAACGCATATAACTGTGTCTTCCGCCAGGGTAACCTGCTTGTGTACTTATTTAACTGGTCAGTGGGAGCCTCTCTACTGCTATAGATACTGGTCTCCAAGCCTGATGTTTGACTGTGACACATTGTTAAATAAACAACACTGTATGCCAACATGCACTTATGTTTTCTTTTTTATGTCTTTTTTTGTTGTATATTCTATATATTGGACTTTTTTTTTACCTCTTTACTTTTGTATCTTCCTCTTAACTACTTGCCGACCAGCCCAATTTTGTTTGGGAGCCACGTCGCACGACTGCGCAATTGTCAGTTAAAGTGACGCAGTGTCGAATCGCAAAAAGTGGCCTGGTCTTTGACCAGCAATATGGTCCGGGGCTTAAGTGGTTAATCTCCTCCTTATTTTACAGTGTTCATTTACTTCTATCTAGTAAATACTCGTGTTAGGGAGGTGTTTTTCTCCTTGTTTCCCACAAGGTATAGCCTGTAATCCCAAATACTAATCTCCTAATCAATAAATATCTCCCCTTCCCTTTACACTGCACCTGTTATATGTTGAATTCTTCTCTATGCAGTCCTCTGGGGATTATGAACCAATGACTCATTTCCTTTGAGACACAATAGCTACGCTGAAGGTTTTCAAACTTTGTTTTCAAGGCTTTACATGCTTGTCAGACAACACCCGGGCCTCACCTTTTTACTATGACATCTAACACTTTAGTGAGCAATTACTTCAAATCTGAATGTTTCATTTTGCATTGTATTTCAAAATAAAGGATTGAAAATACAGCAATGTTAAGTTAAAAAAATAGAAAATCATGACAGAAAGGAAGCCTCCTGTTTCCGCCTGTACTGACCCTTAGAAGTGCAAAGTTCAAAAAACCTCCCTTCAACGTGTTCTTAGTGTGCATACCCAGCTGTCTATCCTCCAGGTCCATGTTAAAGACAAGCTTTCATCATGGTTGACAGCTCACAATTCTGCTTAATTCACTTTAGTTTCTTCCACTAATATGTGTGGATTTTGTAGCTAACCTGTATCTAGCAAAGAAGACCACAAAGTTGATGAAGCAAAGTGCAAAGGTTGTTTGTTAGCCCTCACCAATCTGAATGTCATGCTTCACTGTTCAAGAAACAGGGTTCTATACTCTGAGCTTCAATGCTACTCCTAGTGGCCTTCTCGACTGCAGCTGGGGCTCAAGGCAGAGGTCACTTGATGTGATACTAGTGATACTCAGGGCTTTTTTTCAGGGGGAACTTGGTGGAACTCAGTTCCACCACCTCTGGCACAGACCCTTTGGTGCCTGCTCACCACAGTCACTTGTAAACACAGAAGTCCAATTTCTGTGTTTACAAGTGACATTTCTGCACTCTGTGTGTAACCCCCATAATCTCTGCACTCTGTATTTAATGCAATCCTGGCATTTAATCAGGGCCGATCCTAGGGTCACAGGCGCCTGGGTGCAGAAATATTTCTGGCGCCCCCACATGGGCGTCGTCATGTTACTAACTCCTCCCCTTTACAAATGTTTCTATGGCAACGACTCAACCACAGAGATGCTCCCCCATAAAGTCTTTATTAACCTGGGATCCTTACATGATCTCTTAACAATAAACAAAATACAGGAAGAGGACACAGAGAGGGCTTCTGTTAGAGAGTCTGTTAGATGTTTGGTGCCCCCACCTCTGCAGGCGCCTGGGTGCAATGCACCCTGTGCACCCTGCCTAGGATCGGCCATGCATTTAATGCCCCTTTAAGACCCTTCTACTGTTTGTGAAATCTGACCACACCCACTATTTGATGTGATTTGGAGGATTTGTGTGGGGGATGGGTTTTGGGGGGTCGTGTTTGAGTTCCAGCACCTATTATTTGAGAAAAAAAGCCCTGATGATACTAATAAATAAATGTCGTTAAACATGTTTCCTTTAGTGTCATTGTCATTGTCATTGGCAGTCTTTGTCTTGTCCCCTTGAACTTTTTATCTGTATAACATTCTTGATGATTGTATATTTATATTCTTTACTTGAGTGGCTCTGTGCATATGTTCCCATATGTACACAACCTCGAATTTTAATAATTATATATTGTAATTTTTTAGACTAATTTCTCCTGACGAAGCTACCACAGTAGCGAAACTAGTAGAGATCCTGATCTATATGACCCCCTCCGCTTCATCGCCACCCTCAGATTAGGGCTCTATACCATCTCTATGATGTGTTGGCTGGTCGTATAATCTATCTGTTTTACATTACTACTGATGTATTTTTTTTAAATTGTGTATTCCCCATTTCTTTGATGTTACTTTCAATAAATTGAATCTTTTTTACTCCTACTATACTCTCTTGTTTAACTTACTTACCTAGTACCGATATAGTCCACCCGCCCCTATTTACCTCCCTGGCTTTTTTGGGCCTCTGGGGTCCCAACAAACCCTAAGGCCCCATACACACGAGAGGATTTATCCGCAGATACGGTCCAGCGGACCGTATCCGCGGATAAATCCTCTCGAGGATTTCAGCAGATTTCTATGCGATGGCGTGTACACACCATCGCATTGAAATCCCCGCTGAAATCCTCTGCCGATGACGTGTCGCGCCGTCGCCGCTATTATGACGCGGCGACGGGCGCGACGCTGTCATATAAGGAATTCCACGCATGCGTCAAATCATTACGACGCGTGCGGGGAATCCCTTTGGACGGATGGATCCGGTAAGTCTGTACAGACGAGCGGATCCATCCGTTGGAATGGATTCCAGCAGATGGATTTGTTGAGCATGTCAGCAAATATCCATCTGCTGGAAATCCATCCCAGGGGAGATTTATCTGCGGATAGATATCCGACGGAGTGTACACACCATAGAATCTATCCGCAGAAACCCATTTGATGGGATTTATCTGCGGATAGATTCTATGGTGTGTATGGGGCCTAACTCTATTCAAAATTGTGTCATTTATGTTTTTTCTGCAACCTTAGGCTATAGGTTATGCAACAGACACAACACTCACACACCCATTCATTCTTACAGACCCAGTGACAGTTACCTGAGAGGAAACTGAAATGATGAAGTTGGCCTCTCTTGTATCTCCACTGGACATGGAGCAGAGAGTGCAGAGGGACAGGAGGAATACGAGTACCTACAGATAGAGGGGACTTGCAACAGGAGATGCGGTTCCACAGGAACAAGGGAATCATCGGGTCAGGAGCATTAGCCGTGCACATTAGTCCAGCTGAGGTTAAAGAAGCACACCGCTTGCTCTGCAGGCCTGGGACATCTGGCTGGTCTCAGCAGACTTGCAGCAGAAACACTCAGCAGGGTGCAGAACTGCAACAGCTAGGCAGACACTCAAATGGGCAGGAAGCCAGGATCAGAGACAGAAGCGTGGTTAGGTCACATGATTAGCCAGGGTCATCAATAGGCGGGCAGTGAGGTACCAAATCATAAGCAGAGCCGAAGTCAGGAACAAGTGACAAGACAAAATAAGGATCCAAGAGCAGGTCAGGAATAAGCTGGGTAAGCAACAAAGGGAACACACTGGAAGAACACAAGACACAGGGAACAGCTAAAGACCAGGCAGCATTTGAGCACAGGCAAGAGCATCCTTAAGTAGTCCATCTGGTGCCAACATGCACTGTGAGTGTGCGCATTCCTGTGTGCAATTTCCAAGCGCATTCAGCCTGGTTCCCATTCTGCAGATATTTCGCACACATGCGCATTTTTATTAGCCAGGAATTCTCTGACACCCAGAAGATGTTGTAATTTGCTCCCTCTATGTCTGCACATATGAAATATTGGTAGGACAGTAGATTCAATTTCCCAGTTCCTTTGTTGCACATTTTACTGCTAATTCATTGGTAGAATATACTCTTGTCTCTTGTCTGAAAGGAGCTACCAAATTCTCAAACACAGAGGCTTTTTTTTTCTTTGAATGTTTACTAAGGCCCCATACACACGAGAGGATTTATCCGCAGATACGGTCCAGCGGACCGTATCCGCGGATAAATCCTCTCGAGGATTTCAGAAGATTTCTATGCGATGGCGTGTACACACCATCGCATTGAAATCCCCGCTGAAATCCTCTGCCGATGACGTGTCGCGCCGTCGCCGCTATTATGACGCGGCGACGGGCGCGACGCTGTCATATAAGGAATTCCACGCATGCGTCAAATCATTACGACGCGTGCGGGGAATCCCTTTGGACGGATGGATCCGGTAAGTCTGTACAGACGAGCGGATCCATCCGTTGGAATGGATTCCAGCAGATGGATTTGTTGAGCATGTCAGCAAATATCCATCTGCTGGAAATCCATCCCAGAGGAGATTTCTCCGCGGATAAATATCCGACGGAGTGTACACACCATAGAATCTATCCGCAGAAACCCATTTGATGGCATTTATCTGCGGATAGATTCTATGGTGTGTATGGGGCCTCAGGCTTGTAAAATGCCCTGCCTTTTTCAGGCATTCATCAAGAGTTTTTCAAGCATTCAAACTTATGCCTCGTACACGCGACCATTTTTCTCGGCAGGAAAAAAAACAACGTTCTTCCCGACGTGATTCCTCTCCAGCCTGACTTGCATACACATGTTCATGCAAAAAAAAGTCAGACCAAAGCATCGTGACCGACAACACGTACGACGGGACTATAAAAGGGGAAGTTCCTTTCAAATGGAACCACCCTTTGGGCTGCTTTTGGGCTGTATACTTGATTCTGATCATGTACGATTTTTTCCCCTCGGAAAAGCATACACAGGACCATTTTTTGCGACGAGAAAAAAACTGACGGGAAACACAAGAAAAAAGAGAGCTGGTTTAAAAAATTTTGTGCACCGTTTTTTCGTTAAGAAAACTGGTAGGGAGCATACACACGACCGGTTTTCATGACCAATATAAAAATTGTCAGTTTTCTCATCGTGTGTATAAGGCATTACAGCATTCAAGAAATATTTTCATACCAACATAAATACTTTGATAAGCATACTAATTTGTACTTTCTGTCTTCTTTCGCCACAAGTTTAACTTACTTATTATAGAAAGCTCCTGCACAAAGGCAGAGCTTCCCACAGGATTAATACACAGTTCTTGAAGAAATACATATACTGTAGTATGGCAAGATTCAAATAAGAATATACCTGTATATGCCGGCGTATAAGGCAATTGGGCATATAAGACAACCCCCTAATTTTCCAGTTAATACATAGGTTTTGGGCTATACTCATGGTATAAGACTTCCCCCCCTTCTGAGGCAACACCATTTAAAAACATCAGATTTGATTTTAATTATTTTAATTAAAATGATTATGACTTACCAATACTTAAAATCCTTCAAAATCCTCATCATGTTCATCATCTGACATCACAAGTTCATCAATGACATCTTGTGATACATTTGTAAGACAGTCATCATATGGACTTTCAGCTTGAAACTTGGTTCATATTTCCTTCTTCTTGCTGATGGAGCTATGATGGGGTCTTGTCTAGAAAAAAAATTGTTCACACCCACCAATCTGTCAGCCCAATGTATGTGCGATAATAGCGTATGTACGGTTGCTTTGGCTACATACAGTATACCGCGATGAGCCAATCACGGCGAGCGATGTATTCCATGAACCACTTAAGCCCCGGAAGATTTTACCCCCTTCCTAACCAGAGCAATTTAGCACTGCGTCGCTTTAACTGACAATTGCGTGGTTGTGCGACACTGTACCCAAACAATATTTAAGTCCTGTTTTTCCCACAAAAAGAGCTTTTTTTTTATGGTGTTTGATCACCTCTGTGGTTTTTATTCTTTGCACTATAAACAAAAAAAGAGCAACAATTTTGAAAAAAAATACTATTTTTAACGTTTTGCTATTATAAATAGCCCTCAAAATGTATTTAAAAAACAAATTTCTTCATCAGTTTAGGCAATATATATTCTTCTACATATTTTTGGTAAAAAAAATTGCAATAAGTGTATATAGACAGGTTTGCGAAAAATTATAGCGTCTACAAACTATGGGAAAGATTTATGGCATTTTTATTATTATTTTTTTTTTACTAGTAATGGCGGTGATCTGCAATTTTTAGCCGTGCTGCGACATTGCGATGGACCGATCTGACACTTTGGACACATTTTTGGGACCATTGACATTTAAACAGTAAACAGTGCTATAATTATGCACTTATTACTGTGTAAATGTCACTGGCAGGGAAGGGGTTAACACTAGGGGGCGATCAAGGGGTTAACTGTGTGTTCCCTCACTGTGTTCTAACTGTATGGTGATAGGACTGAGTAGGAGAGGGGACATTTCACTGTTCCTACTTACTAGGAACAACGACATGTCTCCTCTCTTCTGACAGCACAGGGATTTGTGTGTTTACACACACAAATTCCCATGCTGACACTTGTGCACGCGATCGTGACTGCTGGTAACGCACATCGTGTCCCCTGCTGTGCAGCAAGCGCGCGCGCCCTCTGGCGGCTCTTAAAGGGAAACCCGTATATATACAGGAGTTTGCTCAGGAGAGCCATTGTGCCACAGTAAATCTGCATGAGCTGGTCGGGAACCAGTTAATGAGTCAAAGTTTTTTTTGTTGTTTGTTTATTTTTTTTTTACATTTCTCTTCTCTTTTAAATATTTTTTGAAAATAATACAGTACAAGTTATCTAGACAACATTTTGTAAGAGCATACGATATATAAAATTTAGCAGACATGGCTTCTCAAAAGCGTAAACAGAAAGTAAATATTTTGTATACTTATACAGTTCAAAATATATTAAAAAAATAGTGGGTTAAGACCAATATACTAAGTAAACTAATTGAAACTTAAAAATGTAGACCATATAAAATAATTTACATAGTTAAATGTGGAGGAGACAGGGTGTACTGTAATTTTAAAAAATACATTGTTATATATAAAAAGGATAAAGGTTAAACATGTTTCTAATCCAGGGCCAAGATCTAACCATGTAGCTTGGCTTATCCTGGTGAGAAAGAATACCGACCAAGCAATCCCAAAATTCTCCTAACTTGAAATGTTCTGTATATAATAAATAAATGAAATTTGTTTTAAAATTCCAGTATATACATTTTTCGATATGTAATGAAGGGGGTTGGGAGGGGAGAGATAGGAAGGGCTTGGAGAAAAGAAAGGGGATGGCATGTATCACTTAAAGGTGTCAGTGGTCCAGTAGTTCAATAGTGTTGGGTAAGAGACACTGTGTTGGGTGGGTATATAACCTCAGGACAATATGAAGGAAAAATCAGGATCAGGTGGAAGGTAATGTTCGATCCATGGGAGCCATAATAGTTCAAACTGGTTAATTTGCCAAGTAAGAGTACTTCTGTTTTAGCATGGATCATTGCCTGAGTTACTCAATGTTCAACAGATACTGTACATAGTGTAGATGTTTTCCAGTCTTTTGCAATGGTTTGTTTTGCAGCTGTGGTAATTAGGAGTAAAAGTTTGAACTGGCGGTGTGTTAGTGATTGTGGTTTATTATTCAGGATTGTTACCGTTGGGTCAGGAGGTAAGTTGGTTTTGAAAATGGTGGAGAGAATCTTAAATATTTCCAACAAAAAGGTTCAGACTTTGGGGCAGTTCCACCAAATATGTAAATGTGTCCCCAGGTCAAAACAACCTTGAAAACAATGAGAGGGGTATTGGGGAGAAAACTTAGCGATCCTGGCCATCCAGTGAGCACCTTGTAATTGGTCTCTAAGGCCACTATATTGTGCTATAAACAAAAAAAAAGACTGAGAGATTTGGAAAAACAAAAAAACAATATTTTTTACTTTCTGCTATAAAACCTATTAAAATATATAAAAAAAAATCAAATTTCTTCATCAATTTAGGCCAATATGAATTCTGCTACAAATTTTTGGTAAAAAAAAATCCTGATAAGTGTATATTGATTGGTTTGTGCAAAAGTTATAGCGTCTACAAACTATGGGATATTATTATGGATTTGTTTTTTCACTAGTAATGCTGGCAATATGAAATTTTGTGCCGCGGACTAATTGGACACCTAACTGACACTTTTGATTTTTTTGGGGGGACCAGTGACATTATTACAGAGATCAGTGCTAAAACAAAATCACTGTTACTGTATTATTGATGCTGGCAGGGAAGGGGTTAACATTAAGGGTGATGAAAGGGTTAAGTGTGTTTCTAGGGGGTGCTTTCTAAATGTGGGGGATGTGCTTTCACTAAAGGAAAACAGATATCCATGTTTCTGGTTAGAAACACAACATCTCTATTTACAGAACAGCGATCTGTCTTGTTTACATAGGCAGACCACCGTTCTGCCTCTCCTCTGAACAATTGGCAGGTCCCAGCAGACATGACGTCTGCCCGACCCACTGATTGGCTCCTGCTGTGTCCAATCACAGCGGGAGCGAGGCTCTGGCAGTGGAGCCGAAAGAGAAAATTATGTATAGGTACGTGATTTTGCTATTAAGGGCCGCCCTGCTGTAGTATATGTATGTGGGGTGGTCCTTAACCACTTCAACCCTGGGAAATCCGCCTTAACGGTACGTCGTCCCTTTAAGACGCTGTAGGAGGTGGTCACTGCCTGCGATCGCGCGTGACAGAATGAGAACCCGGGATCTGTGTGTGTGTCAGGGGAGAGGAGACAGATTGTGTATTCATACTAAGTATGAACACCGATCTCTCTCTCTTCCCCTAGTCAGTCCCACCCCCCCACAGTTGGAACACACCTAGGGAACACAGTTAACCCCTTAATTGCCCCCTAGTGTTAAACCCTTCCCTGCCAGTGACATGTATACAGTAATCAGTGCATTTTATAGCATTGATCGCTGTATAATTGTCAATGGTCCCAAAAATGTGTCAAAAGTGTCCAATTTGTCTGCCTCCGCAGATCACCTAGTAGTAAAAAAATATATAATAATAAAAATGCCATAAATCTATTCCCTATTTTGTAGAAGCTATAACTTTTGCGCAAACCAATCAATATACTCTTAAAATAGCGTACAAAATATAAAAACGCAGAGGTGGTCAAATACCACCAAAAGAAAGCTTTATTAGTGGGGGAAAAAATAACGTAAATTTTGTTTGGGTACAGCGTCGCATGAACACACAATTGTCATTTAAAGCGACCCAGTGCCGTATCACAAAAAATGGCCTGGTCATTGAGCAGTCAAATCTTCCGGGGTTGAAGTGGTTAAGGACCATCCTACCTAGGTGTGTTCCAACTGTGGGGGGGTGGGACTGACTAGGGGAAGAGAGAGAGATCGGTGTTCATACTTAGTATGAACACACAATCTGTCTCCTCTACCCTGAGAGACCCGGGATCTATGGGATTTAGATATTGCTGCACAATACTCTATAAGATTGCTTACATTAGGTGTGTAGTGATCACGTCACTTCTTAGATCGGAGGTTTGGAGAGAACTGTTGCAGCTCTCTCCATGCAGTAACAAATCATTTTTAATGGTGATTTCTTGCTGGCTGATAGTAGCCAGAAGTAGATGATTATTAGAAATGATGTGTTGCTGAACAAAACAAAAAACGCCCTCATTAATAATTGATGTTGTTAGAATTTACTGCATAAGCGTAAAATGCTCATATTAGTGGCTGCTAATATTCAGATTTTTAGCACAGGCAGACCTGTGGAAAAGTTTTTGCAATGCTGATTTGTATCCTCACTCACCTGACATAATCTTATCTTAATGTTATGCTACAGATTTACATAAACTGATTTTTTTTTCCTGGGTGTGTCACGAGTCAAAAGGGACATAAATCTCTTTAAGGCCTGAATCACACTAGTGCGTTGCGTTTTGGAGCTCTGTTGTCTTTGCGAATTTCTCTATAAGGTGTTCTGCAGATCAACTGCGTTTTAGCTGCAGATCAGGTGCGAATTTGGAGACCTGGGAGAGGGGAGGGGGAGGGGGGAAGTGTATTGAACTGAATGAGACAAATACTGAAGAGAAATGAACACATCTGCGAATTCAGCTGCGTACCCATAGAAGATAATGGGACTGAATTCACACCTGAGCCGCACCGCAAGACATAAAAACCGCACACGGTTTGGAGGCAATGCGCAGTGCGGATGCATCGCACATATGTGAACCAGCCTCATTGAAAACAATGTATTTTGAAATGTCCTGCGAATTAGATGCGGTTTAAGCCGCACTCAATTCGCATAGGTGTGAACCTGGCCTCAAAGTAAACCAAAAACATTCCCTTTGAGCTTTATTATTTTGCTATGTTACACAAAAATTGCTCTTATGTTATATACTTTTAATCAACTGATTTTGAGGCTAATATTTTAGGGTAAATATTGGGTAGTGCACCCATTGCATAAATTTTGCATTTATATTTTTTCATTATTTGTTAGTCAGTTCCTGCCAGCCCTATGTTTATATGTTGTGGCAGGGAGAGTGGTCCTTAAAGCCAAACTCCCACACATATGCGTCTATGGGGAACTGTTCTTCTGTGATGACAGCAAAAACATATGGATACAAATTTATTAACAATTTAAAGCCATATATACAGTCCTGATCAAAAGTTTAAGACCACTTGAAAAATGGCAAAAAATCATATTTTACATTGTTGGATCTTAACAAGGTTCCAAGTAGAGCTTCAGCATGCAACAAGAAGAAATGAGAGTGAGACAAAACATTTTTTGAGCATTCCATTAATAACGAATAAACTGAAACAGGCTGTTTTTCAGCTGATCAAAAGTTTAGGACCACATGCCTTTAAAAGGCCAAATCTGTGCAAAGGTGTGGATTCATTGTCATTGTCTGTCAGGTAGTCACACGTTGTGATGACAAAGACAAAAAAACTCCCTTTTTGAACGTGGTCGGGTTGCTGAACTGCATAAGCAGGGTCTCTCACAGCACGCCATCGCTGCTGAGGTGGGACGCAATAAGACAGTCATTTGGAATTTCTTAAATAATCCTGAGGGTTATGGAACAAAAAAGTCAAGTGGAAGACCCAACAAAATTTCACCAGCACTGAACCGGTGGATCCAATTGGCTGTCCGTCAAGACACTGGAAGATCCTCGACCCAAATTGAGGCCCTTACTGGTGCTGACTGCAGCCCCATAACCATCAGACGACATCTGAGACTGAAGGGCTTCAAAAACAAAAAACATCTTCAAAAACCTTGTCTCCTTGAACGCCACAGAACTGCTCGTTTGGACTTTGCAAGAGAGCACCAAACATGGGACATTCAAAGGTGGAAGACCTTTTTATTCTCTGATGAGAAAAAATGTAACCTTGATGGTCCTGATGGTTTCCAACGTTATTGGCATGACAAGCAGATCCCACCTGAGATGTTTTCTACGCGCCACAGTGGAGGGGGCACCATAATGGTCTGGGGAGCTTTTTCCTTCAGTGGAACAATAGAGCTTCAGGAAGTGCAGGGGCGTCAAACGGCCGCTGGCTACGTCCAGATGTTGCAGAGAGCATTCCTCATGATTGAGGGCCCTCATCTGTGTGGTAACGACTGGGTTTTTCAACAGGACAACGCTACAGTACACAATGCCCGCAGGACAAGGGACTTCCAGGAGAATAACATCACTCTTTTGGCCCATCCTGCGTGTTCCCCTGATCTAAATTCAATTGAGAACCTTTGGGGATGGATGGCAAGGGAAGTTTACAAAAATGGACAACAGTTCCAGACAGTAGATGGCCTTCGTGCGGCTGTCTTCACCACTTGGAGAAATGTTCCCACTCACCTCATGGAAACGCGAGGCATCAAGCATGGCGAAACAAATTTTTGAAGTGATCAACAATAACGGCGGAGCTACTCATTACTGAGTTCATGTTTGGAGGTTGGATTTCTGTTTTGGGGGGGGGGGGGGGTAGTTTTTTTTTGGAGGTGTGGTCCTAAACTTTTGATCAGCTGAAAAACAGCCTGTTTCAGTTTATTTGTTGTTTTCATTAAATTGAATGCTCAAAAAATGTTTTGTCTCACTCTCATTTCTTCTTGTTGCATGTTAAAGCTCTACTTGGAACCTTGTTAAGATCCAACAATGTAAAATATGATTTTTTGCCATTTTTCAAGTGGTCTTAAACTTTTGATCAGGACTGTATATATATATATATAATTTGTTAGGGTAGACTACAAAAGATAAAAGGTATACAGTGAGGTGTATAATTGAGACATCTCTGAAATGAAAAACACTCTGTGACACAAGAGGAATAGATGAAAAAAGGCCCCAGGACACAAGTTGTTAACAGTTATGTGTCCAAAGGCTAACAATATTTTTTTTAAACTATTCGTCTTCTCCTTTTAAGTCTAATTTTAAGTCAGCTCAGCAAAATGCACAATGGGATATAAGAGCAAAGTTAAATAATTAGAAATGGAAGCTAATTAGCTAGATTCAGAGACAGTTACGCCGGCGTATCAGTAGATACGCCGTCGTAACTCTGAATCTACGCCGTCGTAAATTTAAGCGTATTCTGGAAACCAGATACGCCTAAAGGCTAAGGCTAAGATACGAGCGGCGTAAGTCTCCTACGCCGTCGTATCTTAGGGTGCATATTTACGCTGGCCGCTAGGTGGCGCTTCCGTTGATTTTGGCATAGAATATGCAAATGTGCTAGATACGCCGATTCAGAAATGTACGTGCGCCCAGCGCATTTTTTTTACGTCGTTTACGTAAGGCTTTTTCCGGCGTAAAGTTAGTCGAACAAATAGCTGGCTTAGCCAATGTTAATTATATATCAGACAGGAGGCTCATATCTTATGCATTATCTTTCCTTTAATAATGCTCACAGCAGAAAGTGTATCTTAAAACATTCAGTGTAAAAAACTTAAAACAACCACCACCCCCAGCAGTCCATCTAGTCACTAACCACGCCCCAACGGGGGACTCCATAAAGAGGGGCTGCTGTGGTGGATCCTCCTCTTTCTTTCTGCTCACAGGATCAGATAAGTACTCCATTACATATTGTCATCAGTAAATATATTTTTTATTATTTGTATTGCCTGGGGATATACTGAGTTTTCACTCCTGTCTGTTCCCTGGCTTATCCTCATTATTATTGTTCCCGTTTAATGATATACTATTTTTTATTAGATTGATGTAATAGCAATATTGTAGATTTGCCATCTTATTTTACCTACTCTCCTGTTTTTGACAGGACCTTCTCCTTATCTATCCGCTCCTATCGCGCAGTTTTTCTCTAAGCGCCCGGGACTCTCCCCCCTTTCACATCTTCAGCCACTCCGCTGTCTCTTTTCCAGAGCGCGCCGGTGTTTGTCACCGCCATACTGAGAGAGAGCACGTCTCCCTCACTCACTGCAACGCTGTGCGCGCGTTCGGGGGGGGCGGGGCTTCTCCTCAGTTCGCTTGTCCAATCAGCGCCCAGCGGCCGTAGTCTCGCGAGACTTCGTTCCCGGGCCGCTGGGGGAGTCCAGGTTCCCTTCCCCTCTGTCGCCATTCGGCGCCGACGGAGGGGAGGATTAGGTGGAACCTGGGTCTGATAAGTGTTATAGGTTTTTTCTATACAAACGATTGCTAGATAGGAATAACTAACTAGCTGGCACTGACCTGCGACATACATTTCAGGTCCAACTATAGATAGCTTACAGCTATATTTACATTACCCTGCTTTAGTGCCTGCCTGTATTAATATTTGAGATCTGCCTGTACATTAACATACCTATAGAAGTTATCATAGGAGACATGTCTGAATTTAACCCCCTCAATGGAGATGCCTCTCCTGCTGCTGCTTCACATACATTGAGTGCCACACAGTTGCAGGACATTATACAAATGTCCATTCAAGCGGCCCTGGCTTCCACTGCCTCACCCGCTTGGGCTTTACAACCCACTGTGGTACACCCACCACCGCCACAGAGCGGCGAACCACCTTTAAAAAAGGGAAAAGTACCACATAAAAGAAAGCACACCTTGGTGGTAATTGACTCCCCGGCAGGGGAAGAAAATAATGTGCAACAGGTAGCCCCTAACACGGGCTACCACCCCCAGCACCTACCTGAATCTGTTCGACCCCTGGACCCCAGGGAGACTCACCAAAAGAGGTATAGAGTTCCTAGAAGAACCAAACCGGATTCGTACGAAGATTCCTCTGCTGAGGAATCGGCGGACTTTTCTGAGGGATCAGACCTTTCTGATTCTGAATCCATCAATCAGGATGCTGGGGTCATGACGACCGACACAGTCGCCAATCCTGCCACGCAGGACGATGTCCTATTGGACGCTCTAGGGCAGTGATGGCGAACCTTGGCACCCCAGATGTTTTGGAACTACATTTCCCATGATGCTCAGCTACACTGCAGAGTACATGAGCACCATGGGAAATGTAGTTCCAAAACATCTGGGGTGCCAAGGTTCACCATCACTGCTCTAGGGGAACCATTGTTCCACCCGGACGCGATTACTCACCCGCGTTCCGGAGAGTGGACACCCCTGCCGCATGTGGCACAGTATGTAGAGCTTTGGGTCAGAAAGTCCCTGGACAGAACGGCCCGCAACAAGCTGAGAGCCGAATGCCCTAGACCCTCATTGCCCAAGAAAGTGGTGGCTACCCCGGAGGTAGACCCGGTCCTCACTAAGTACCTAATAAAATCAGGTAAATTTCAGAAAAAAGGCATTGAGAGGTCCTTCCGGTCAATACAAGACCGAGTTTTAGATCTTATCGGTCCACTGACCAAGATCTTAAATTTATCCGAACAGGCAGCA
Organism: Rana temporaria; assembly: GCF_905171775.1. Classification (NCBI taxonomy): domain Eukaryota; kingdom Metazoa; phylum Chordata; class Amphibia; order Anura; family Ranidae; genus Rana; species Rana temporaria. The sequence goes on from NC_053493.1 coordinate 230,878,481, forward strand.
ACTTCAGGACAAGCAGTTGATTTACCACAACTGAGGGGTTGGGCACAAAGAGCCCTATGCCTAGCGGGCACTGCCAACACGGCATGTTCCGTAAAACGGCGCAGGTCCATTCTCATGCGCCTGGATCCCCAACTCTCACACCTGGCTGAGACCGAACCCGGCCCATCGGCCGAGGGCATGCTATTTGGGGATTCAGTCATTAAAGACATAAACAAATTCGTTGGTCTGTTTTCCAGCCTTGACAAAGCTCAGAATTCTCTGAGACGTACCGGAACCAATAAGGTTTTCAACAGGGCTGGCAGAAGTAGAGGCCGTTCTGCCGGCCGCGCAAATTTTTACAGGCCACAAGGTAGGAACTCTACCCAATATCAGTACCAGGCTCCACACTACTCCGCCCCGGTGGCTCAACCAGCACCATTCTTTCCCCCCAGAGGCAGACCCTGGCGCGGATGCGGGGGACGCGGCTACCCTCGATCCAGACCCTATACCGGTGAGTATGATTTACACCACACCCGATCTCATCCCAGTGGGGGGTCGCCTGAGACATTTTACCCACGCCTGGTCTGCGATTACGGCAGACGCGTGGATCCTAAATTCCGTAGAGGGGTTCGCGATAGACATACTTTTTCCTCCTCTACTCAATATAATTCCTCCTCCCATCCGCTTTGCAAAACTAAGCTGCCTTCTCATAGACAGGGAGGTGAGAGATCTGTTTACCAAGCAGGCCATAGTGGAAGTAGACCCCTCTTCCCCAGGTTTCATAAGCAACCTTTTTCTGGTTCGCAAAAAAGGGGGGGCTACCGCCGGTTATCAACCTCAGGGGCCTGAACCAACACGTCCAGTATCGCCACTTCAAAATGGAAGGAATTCATTTCCTACGAGACCTTCTCCAACCCAGAGACTGGCTCGTGAAGGTGGATCTCAAAGACGCTTACCTGACGGTACCCATACACCCGGACTCTCAGCATCTGCTGCGTTTCCCGTGGAAAGGCAAGATGTGGCAATTTACTTGCCTCCCCTTCGGCCTATCATCCGCCCCATGGTGTTTCACCAAGATCATGAAACCCGTAGTGGCAGCTCTAAGGAGCAGAGGGGTGCATCTGATTATTTATCTGGACGACATTCTCATCATGGCATACTCAAAGCCCCAAGCCCTGTTACACATGTCATGGGCCATGTCCCTTATACAGAATCTGGGATTCGTAATCAACCGCGAAAAATCGGTCTTAACTCCATCCCATCAGATGGAATTCTTAGGTTTCACAGTGGACACCGTCCAATCTACCCTCAGCCTCCCCAAACCCAAACTTACACTCATTCGCAAAGAGATTCGCTCTGCACTTCGCAAGAAATATCTCTCACTACGTACTCTGGCCCGACTGGTAGGCTTACTGGCTGCCTCTATCCAAGCCATATTCCCGGCCCCTCTGCATTACAGGGCCCTTCAGAGGCTCAAGATTATGCATCTGAGGCAAGGCCTCGGATATTCAGACGAGATTCCCCTATGTCAGGAGACCACAGAGGAACTGAAATGGTGGCTACACCATGCCGTCGAGTGGAACGGCAGGACTATCTTCAATCCCAGCCCAGACGTGGTTATAGAGTCAGACGCCAGTCGACTGGGCTGGGGCGCACGGTGCGGCGTAGCCTCTACAGGGGGGACTTGGTCCCAAGCAGAATCCTCCCTGCACATCAATGCACTGGAACTATTGGCAGCCCTGTTTGCTGTCAAGAGCTTCATGCCTCATTCTCCAGCATGCTGTATTCTTTTTCGCATGGACAATGTGGCGGCGGTGCAGTATGTCAACCGACTGGGGGGCACCAGATCCAAAACGTTGGCTTATATCGCCAGGGACTTCTGGCACTTTTGTCTGTCCCACAACATCACGCCTATAGCGGAGTACATCCCGGGAGTCCTCAACTCCGTGGCCGATTGGAACTCTCGATATCTTCGAGATTCCAGCGATTGGAGACTAGATCGACCAATCTTTCTCCTTTTGCAGAAGCTTTGGGGTCCGCTATCTTTCGATCTATTTGCCTCTCGGCTCAATCGCCAGTTACCCCGCTTCTTCAGCTGGAGGCCAGATCCAGAGGCTTATGCAGTAGACGCTCTTCGCCAACCTTGGCCGAAGGGGACGCACTACGCTTTTCCCCCCTTCCAGATACTATCCAGACTCCTCCTTCGGATAACCAATCTGGGAGCAACGGTGGTACTGATCACACCATGGTGGCCGACCCAACCTTGGTTCCCTCTGTTATTGGCAATGTCGGTGGACTCTCCCAGACACCTCCCACAATACTCGCACCTCCTCACCAACCCGAACGGGGAACCCCATCCCCTAGTTCTGGAGGGCAATCTCACACTGCTCGCGTGGTTAGTATCGGGATCCCTACCCCTGATAGAATCCTTTCAGAGTCAGCTCGAAACCTCCTCGCCCTGGCCTGGGCCCCCGGGACTAGATCGGCATATCGATCAGCCTGGGGGCGTTGGGTTCGTTGGTGTGATCAACGGCAAGTTGATCTCGTGCAAGCCCCTGTACCCCTAGTGGTCAATTATTTGGCCGATTCCTTCGATTCCGGTAGCTCGTATAGCTCCATTAATATCTACCGTTCAGCCATTTCAGCATATCACCAACCTGTCGATTCCCTACCCATTGGCAGACACCCTTTAGTATGCCGTCTTTTGAGAGGTGCAAAATTCCAACGTCCCCCCAGGCCTAGATACCAAGCAACCTGGGATGTTTCCAAGGTGCTGGATATGTTCGCCAGTTGGGGGGACAACACTAACCTTTCACTTAAACTGTTATCCATAAAACTGACGGTCCTTCTCTGTCTCCTCTCTGTCAAGAGAGTGTCTGATGTCAGAGCCCTGGACATTTCCAGACATCAGTTTTCCCCGCAGGGAGTTGAATTCTCCATTGTACGCAGGACAAAGACCGGCATCTCCTCGGTCTTTTACCCTTCTTTTCCGGATCATCCGTTCCTTTGTGTCGTCCGCTGTCTGCAGACGTACGAATCTCAGACTTCTGCTCTGCGCCCCGCGGGCTCTTCCCAGCTTCTTCTGTCTTATGTAAAACCCCATTTTCCAGTCTCCCCCGCCTCTCTGGCGCGTTGGGTTAGGACCGCCATGGACATGGCGGGGATAGACGTCACACTTTTCGGGGCCCACTCCACCAGGGGTGCCATGGCCACGAAGGTGCTCGTCACAGGAGGCTCTCTCTACGATTTATTGAGAGCAGCGGATTGGTCCTCGGAGACCACGTTCTGCCAGTTTTACTTCAGACCTACAGATCACATATCCAGATCAGTTCTCCCTTAATGAATATCTTATGTTTTCTATGTGTTAAATTGTGATGGCTACATTAGCTTTGAACTTGCATAAGATATGAGCCTCCTGTCTGATATATAATTTGAGATTTTCCTAGCTTGTGACGGAAAATATTGATTATATGAAGACAGGAGGCGAGTATCTTCCCTCCCTACCCTCCCTATTACGGTTGTTTTTTCTCTCCTTCACAGGCTACTGACCGACAATCTGCGTTCGGCAGACAGTTTATCCAGTTTGAAGGAGGACGGAATCCCGTCCGTGGGATGAAACACATCCAGGTTTAGTTTCCCCGTTGGGATCGTTCGTTCCCAGACCTCTGTTGGGTCATGGTGAAAGCTCGTCTCTTCTTCACAGAAGACGCCCGTCGTCGACCGGCCGGTCTAGACTTCAAGGCTACAGTTTGCTTCTCCTCCGATGCCGTTCTACCCTGAAAGCGTCGCATCAAGAAAGAGGAGGATCCACCACAGCAGCCCCTCTTTATGGAGTCCCCCGTTGGGGCGTGGTTAGTGACTAGATGGACTGCTGGGGGTGGTGGTTGTTTTAAGTTTTTTACACTGAATGTTTTAAGATACACTTTCTGCTGTGAGCATTATTAAAGGAAAGATAATGCATAAGATACTCGCCTCCTGCCTTCATATAATCAATATTTTCCGTCACAAGCTAGGAAAATCTCAAAGTATGGCCATCGTTCCCGCGTCGAAATTTGAAAATTTTACGTAGTTTGCGTAAGTCGTCCGTAAATGGGGCTGGATGTAATTTACGTTCACGTCGAAACCAATACGTCCTTGCGGCGTACTTTGGAGCAATGCACATTGGGATATGTCCACGGACGGCGCATGCGCCATTCGTTAAAAACGTCAATCACGTCGGGTCACCAGTCATTAACATAAAACTTGCCCCCCTGTTCCACATTTGAATTAGGCTTGCTTAGGCCGGCCCATTTATGCTACGCCGCCGTAACTTAGGAGGCAAGTGCTGTGTGAATACAGCACTTGCCTCTCTGACTTACTGCGGCGTAGCGTATACGCCTCAAAGATATGCCAGTCTTTCTGAATCTGGTTTGCAAAAGCATTTTTTTTCCAAATTTCCTTTCCATTAAAAAAATAAATAAATAACTAAAAAACGAAATTTGGCATTCTGTTTTTTTTTCCTCAATAAAATAACAAAAGTAACAATGTGGGAAAAGCAATATTTACTCTATTATCTACATTGCTAAATATAAGACAGAGCAACATTTGAAACCCGTGTGAATCATATTAGTTTCAGGAACTATGGGGTTTATTTACTAATGCTGGAGAATGCAAAATCTGGTATAACTCTGCTTCCAGATTTTATTGTCAAAGCTTTATTGAACAAGCTGAAGTTGGAAGCTGATTGGCTACCTATCACAGCTATTTGGAGCACCGCTCTCTGCTTCACATTTTTTTAACTTTGCAATTATTAATTTTAACCACTTGACCACCGCACGCCGTAAAATAACGGCTGCAGGGTGGTTCATTAACTCCGGGTGGACGTTATATAACGTCCTCCCAGAATCACGCTCCCCCTGGGGCGCGCACACGGGAATGTCCTCTGGACCCGGCGCATCACAGATCGCGGTAAATTGCAGCTGATTACGGCCGTTTACCACGTGATCGCTCCATCCAATGACGAAGCGATCACATGTAAACAAACCGGCATTTGATGATGCCGGTTCCTCCCTCCTCTCTCTGTACCGATCGGTACACTGTGAGAGGGGGAGAGCGGGTTTCAGCAGCGCTGTGGCTGGATCTGTGACTATTGCAGTCACAGATCCAGCCATCCCTGCTCAGCCATCCCTGCAACCCCTGCCCCAATACTCTGCAATACCCCCAGCAATACTCTTGCTTCCCTGCCAGTACTCTGCAATACCACTGCGCAATACTCTGCAATACCCCCTGCGCAATATTCTGCAATACCCCCTGCGCAATACTCTGCAATACCCCCTGAGCAATACTTTGCAATACCCTCTGTGCCAAAACTCTGCAATACCCCCTGCGCCAATACTCTGCAATACCCCCTGTGCCAATACTCTGCAATACCCCCTGCGCCAATACTCTGCACTACCCCCTGCGCCAATACTCTGCAATACCCCCTGCGCCAATACTCTGCAATATACCCTGCGCCAATCTCTGCAATACCCCCTGCGCAAAACTCTGCAATACCCCCTGCGCCAATACTTTGCAATACCTATGCACCAATATTCTGCAATACCCATGCACCAATACTCTGCAATACCCACGCACCAATACTCTGCAATAACCCTGCACAATACTCTGCAATACCCACGCACCAGAACTCTGCAATACCCGGAAAATACTCTGGGAAAAAAATGTGTTTTAACCACTTCCCGCCCACTGGCCGTCATATAACGTCCTTGAATTTGTGCAGGGATATCTGAATGATGCCTGCAGCTACAGGCATCATTCAGATATCATCTTTTTCAGCCGGCGATTCCCTACACCATAAGAATGATCATGGCGGCTGTTCCACCTCTTGATCGTTCTTATGGGAGGCGAAAGGGGACGTCCCCCCTCCGGTGCTTCTTCCGACTCACCGCTACGATCGAAGCCAGGATCGTTTTTTTTTTTTTTTCAGGCTTCCCAGTCTAGAGGTGAGATGTGGGATCTTATTGACCCCATATCTCACTGTAAAGAGGACCTGTCATGCTATATTCCTATTAAAATTCCTTGTAATAGGAATAAAAGTGATCCAAACATTTATTTTTGGGGAAAAACATGTCAAACTAAAATAAATAAAGTAAAATGAACAATAAAAAAAAAAAAAATTTTTTAAAGCGCCCCTGTTCCCGTGTGCTCGTATACAGAAGTGACCGCACACCACACACCATGTGTACCACACATGTGAGGTATCGCTGCGAACGTTAGAGCGAGAGCAATATGTTTGGCCCTAGACCTCTTCTCCAACTAAAAAGATGTAACCAGTAAAAATATTTAAAGCGTCACCTTTGGGGATTTTTAAGTAGCGAAGTTTGGCGCCATTCCACAAGCGTGTGCAATTTTGAAGGGTGACATGTTGGGTATCTATTGACTCGGCGTAACTTCATATTTCATATTATGCAAAAACATTGGGCTAACTTTAATGTTTTTTTTTTTTTTAAAAGCACAAAACTGTTTTATTTAAAAAAAAAACGCATTCGAAAAATTGCTGTGCAAATACCATGCGCGATAAAAAGTTGCAACGACTGCCATTGTATTCTCTAGGGTCTTTGCTAAAAAAAGCATATATAATGTTTTGGGGTTCTATGTAATTTTCTAGCTAATAAATTATGATTTTTCCATGTAAGAGAGGAATGTCAGAACTGGTCTGGGTGTTCCAGAACGCCTGATGGTGCTCCCTGCATGTTGGAGCTCTCACACATGTGGCATCGCCATACTCGGGAGGAATAGCAGAATGTGTTTTGGGGTGTAATTTGTGGTATGCATATGCTGTGTGTGAGAAATAACCTGCTAATATGAAAATGTTGTGAAAAAAAATTAAAAAAAAAAATCTTGATTTTTGCAAAGAATTGTAGGAAAAAATGACAACTTCAAAAAACTCACCATGCCTCTTTTTAAATACCTTGGAATGTATTCTTTCCAAAAAGGGGTTATTTGGGGGGTATTTGTACTTTTCTGGCATGTTAGGGTCTCAAGAATTGACATAGGCCATCAGTACTTTAGGTGTGATCAGTTTTCAGATATTGGCACCATAGCTTGTGGACCCTATAACTTTCACCCAGACTAAATAATATCCAAATTTGTTTTTGTTGTTACCAAAGATATGTAGCAGTATACATTTTAGGCCAAATTTATGAAGAAAAATATTTTTTTTGCAAAATGTTATAATAGAAATGAAGAAAAATTAATTTTATTACAAAATTGTCCTTCTTTTTTCATTTATAGCGAAAAAAATTAAAACCGCAGAGGTGATCAAATACCACCAAAAGATAGCTCTATTTGTGGGAAAAAAGGACAAAAATGTCATTTGGTTACAGTGTTGTATGAGTTATTGTCATTCAAAATGTGAGAGCACCGAAAGCTGAAATTGGTCTGGTTATTAACCACTTCAATACAGGGCTTTTATACACACCTCATTACCGGGCCTATTCTGGCACTTCTCTCCTACATGTAAAAATCATTATTCTTTTGCTAGAAAATTACGCAGAACCCCCAAATATTATATATGTTTTTTTAGCAGACACCCTAGGGAATAAAACGACGGTCATTGCAACATTTTATCTTGCACGGTATTCGTGCAATAATTTTTCAAACGCCCTTTTTTTGGAAAAAAATTGTTTCATGAATTAAAAAAATAACAAAACAGTAAAGTTAGCCCAATTTTTTGGTATAATGTGAAAGATTATGTTACACCGAGTAAATAGATACCTAACATGTCACGCTTTAAAATTTCGCATACTCATGGAATGGCGCCAAACTTCGGTACTTAAAAATCTCCATAGGCAACGCTTTAATTTTTTTTTACAGGTTACCAGTTTAGATTTACAGAGGAGATCTAGTTCTAGATTTGTTGCCGGCACTCTAACGCACGCGGCGATACCTCACATATGTGGTTTAAACGGCGTTCACATATGTCGGCGGGACTTACGTGTGCGTTCGCTACTGCGCGCAAGCTACCGGGGACAGGGGCGTTTTAATTTTTTTTTTTATTCTTTTATTTATTTTTTTACTTATTGTTTTCTTTTTTACACTTCTTTTCTAATTTTTTTTTAAGACCCTGCATCTCTCCCCCAGGCTGGAAACCATAAGATCGGTGAAAAAAAATTCACCGATCTCATGAATACTGTTGCTTACTAGCCGCAATCGCGGCTTTGTTTACTTACGGGGACCCGGGCGTGACGTCATCACATCGCGCCCGGGTCCTCCGACGGTCATAGAGATGACTGGTGACCATCTGATCACCAGTCATCTCTATGCTTCCTGCGAGCGCCGGACGATTCTTTCTCTGGGCCCCCGAAGGCACGGGAGAGCCCGGAGAAGCACCGGATGGTGGCGGGAGGGGGGGGATGTCCCCTCCCGCCGCCTGTAAGAACGATCAAGCGGCGGAACCGCCGATATGATCGTTCTTATGCTGCGCAGAATCGCCGGCAGAACAAAAGAATATCTGGATGATGCCTCTGGCTGCAGGCATCATTCAGATATTCACCCGCAAAGCCCAGGACGTCATTTGACGTCCACCCAGGATGGGAGATCCCATCTGTGGACGTCAAATGACAATGGGCGGGTATTGAAGTGGTTAAGGGTGTTTAAGTGCCCAGTGGTCAAGTGGTTAATAAAGAAATTAACTATGGAAAATGAAGCATGCTGTCACACAAATAGTAACATATAATGTAATATGTAATATTCACTGATTACTAGACGAAAATACCTGAAATTCGAACGAAAATGCATTTGGACGAAAACGAATGCATTTTCATCTGAATTTTGGGTAGTTTCGTTATCGTTTTACCAAACGAAAACAAACGTGCAGAATCCGAAATCCGAAAGATCCGACATAAAAAAATGCTTTATTTTCATTTTCGTTGCTACAACAGTTCGATATAGATAGGAGATTCGACATGACGCTGACAATACCAATCTGTGTCTAATCTGCGGTCGAATGTGCCTAACCTAACTCTATTAGTCCAAGATTATTCTACATAGAGAGGAAACATTCGACATAGAGAGAAAAGGTTTAACATTATAGAGACAGTGTTGGGGTAGACTATTCGACATGAATGACGAAGATTCGACAAAGCAGCGAAAAACATACAAACGTTGAATCTGTCATTGAAGGCTTATGGTGACTGTCGAAAGTTCTAAGTAGATGCGACAAGCAGCTAAACTGTACAATGCTGCAATCGTACATTTCAGGTCAAATGCTCGGCCCATAGGCTATAGAAGAATTTGAATGTTGGTTGACTAGTAATAATAATTAATAAATATAGTTATTACTAGTCATACAACATTAGAATTCTTCTACAGCTTGTAGGCGGAACATTCGACCGGAAATGTACGATTGTGGCGTCGTACAGTTTAGCTGCTCCATCTAATCTTCTTAGAACATTCGACAGACACCATAAGGCCTCGTACACACGACCGAGTTTCTCGGCAAAAACCAGCAAGAAACTTGCTGGGATTTTTTTTTTTTTTGCCGAGGAAACCATTCATGTGTAAATTTTTCAACAAGGAAACTGTCGAGGATCCCGTCGAGCCAAAAAGAGAGCATGTCTTCTTTTTCCTCGACGGGAATGGAGAAACTTGCCTTGTCGAGTTCCTCGACAGCCTAACAAGGAACTCGACGAGGAAAACGATGTGTTTCGCCCGTCGAGTTCCTCGGTTGTGTGTACGAGGCTTAAGCCTTCTGACCTTAATTAATTCAGATTTTCGGACGAATGCATTTTTTAACGAAACAAAATAAATAAAAACGAATTTCGGGAGTAACTAAATAAATGTATTTTTCAGACTAAAACGAAATTTACGAAATTAAATATTTCAGTGTGCACATGTCTACTATTTACCAAGTTAGACGTCCTAAGTATAACTAAATGAACAAAGCAGCTAAATGGGAAAGAAAAACTCCAATGTCTCACATCAGTAGTAACATATGTGACGACTACTCCAGTAAACCTTCACATCTGTCAATGTATTTAGTTCACTGGATACGTCGTACATTTTAGTGTAACATGAACTGTAGACACTGCTTGAAACTGCAATATGTTTAAACAGGTTTCTTAACTAACTGCTGTTATTGTAGCCTATATACTGTGAATTTGGAGAAATAGTATCTCCGACCTTTTCAGCCTCTGCAGCTGCAGTGGTCATGCATGTTTGGCTAATTGGCCTCTCAGACATGACATCATCACAGTCAATCAAAATCATTCAACAGCGATGAGCAAGATGATAAGACTGGGATAGCTCCAGGGTCTAAGAAATATAAAGATGTGAATAATTCAAAAAATATTCAACATCTAGTACTGGAAGTGACACAGGGGTTGATTTACTAAAACTAGAGATGCTATATCTGGTGTGGCTCTGCATGGAAACCATACAGCTTGCAAATTTTTTCTTGTCAAAGCTTAAATCAACAAGCTGAAATTAGAAACTGATTGGCTACTATGCACAGCTGAACCAAACTGTGAACTCTCCAGTTTTAGTAAACCAACCCCAGTTGTCAGTCAGCTACGTTCCTCCATATGGGATAAAGTCATTTTTTTTCTCATATAGAATGCATTGAACAGGTAATGGCTGTTTTTATCATTGTGCAGTATATACCAACTGCCTTATGCACTATCTTGTTAGATTTTTGGAAGGTGGAGGAAACAACTGCGCTAGCTAAAAAAAAAAAAAAAGACAATATAGCAGCCAGCACACAAACAAACAAAGTCGATAGCAAATGGGGAACAGGAAGTGCAGCGCTGCAGTTCCTGTTCCCCAGATTTTTGGAAGGAACACTGGTGTTAATTTACTAAAGGCAAATTGACTGTGCTTTTTGCAAAGTGCAGTTGCTCTCTTCAAGTGCGGTTGCCCCAGAGCTTAGCAAATGATGTAAAGCTTCACTTTGGAAAGAAAACCCAATCACATGCAAGGAAAATAAAATAACAGCACATGATTGGATGATGGAAGTCAGCAGAGTTTCTGCTCATTTACTAAAAGCTCTGGAGCAACTGCAACTTGCAGAGTGCAACTGCACTTTGCAAAGTGCACAGTCTATTTGCCTTTAGGAAATCAAACCCTCTGCTTCATGTCTTAGAGAAAGCTAAAAATATCAAAATTGATATTCTATCTGCTGCCTACCATAAGTGAGTGATTATATATAAACACTATATTTCCAAAAGTATTGGAGAATACTGCCTTTACATGCACTTTAATGGCATCCCAGTCATGGTCTGTAGGGTTCAATATTGAGTTGGCCCACCCTTTGCAACTTTAACAGCTTCAACTCTTCTGGGAAGGCTGTCCACAAGGTCTTCCAGAAGCTCATTTGTGAGGTCAGGCACTGATGTGATCAAGAAGGCCTGAGTTACAGTCTCTGTTCTAATTCATCCCAAAGGTGTTCTATCGGGTTGAGGTCAGGACTCTGTGCAGGCCAGTCAAGTTCCCCAAACTCGCTCATCCATGACTTTATGGACCTTTCTTTGTGCACTGGTGTGCAGTCATGTTGGAACAAGAAAGGGCCATCCCCAAACTGTTCCCACAAACATGGGAGCATGAAATTGTCCAACATGTCTTAGTATGCTGACGCCTTAGGAGTTTCCTTCACTGAAACTAAGGGGCCAAGCCAAAATCCTGAAAAACAACCCTGCACCATAATTCCCCCTAAAAAAAATGATTTGAACCAGTGCACAAAGCAAGGTCTATAGGCATGAATGAGAGTCCTGACCTCAACCTGATAGAACCCCTTTGAGATGAATTAGAATGGAGACTGCGAGCCAGGCCTTCTTGTCCACATCAGTGCCTGACCTCACAAATGTGTTTCTAGAAGAATGGTCAAACATTCCCATAGACACACTCCTAAACCTTGTGGACAGCCTTCCCAGAAGCAATGAAGCTCTTATAGCTGCAAAGGGTGGGCCAACACATTATTAAGCCCTACGGACTAAGGCTGGGATGCCATTATAATTCATGTGCGTGTAAAGGCAGGCGTTCCAATACCTTTGGTAATATAGTATATATATATATATATATATATATATATATATATATATATATATATATATATATATATATATATATATATATATATATATATATATATATATATATATAAATATATATATATATATATATATATATATAAATATTTATATTTACACACATACTATATATATATATATTTATATATATATATATATATAGTTAATATATACAATGATGCATCAACGATTGTTTACATCTACAAGCACCGAGCAGACGTGTTTCTAAATCAGGGCTAAAACAGCTGCTAATAGCAGTTCTGCTAATAGGTCAAGATCGACAGCAGGCCCCAGCGGCTACACGCATGGATGTGTGTTCAGTGGAGAAGGACAAGGTACATCCTAGATCCTTAACTGGTTCAGTATTGTGTCATGGGGGATTTCCTCTTAGGCCTTGTACACACAACCGTTTTCCTCGACAGAATCCATCAAGAAACTTGGTGGCAGAGCTTTTTTGCTGAGGAAAACGGTTGTGTGTATGTTTTTCATTGAGAAAACTGTCGAGGAACTCGACGAGACAAAAAGAGAACAAGTTCTCTTTTTCCTCAACGGGGGTCTCAATTTCCTCGTCGTGTTCCTCGTCGGGCTGGTTTACGACGAGAAACGTGATAGTGTGTATGCTAAGAAACCCGCGCATGCTCAGAATAAAGTATGAGACGGGAGCGCACCTTCGGTAAAAGTAGCGTTTGTAATGGAGATAGCACATTTGTCACGCTGTAACAGTCTGAAAAGTGCAAATCGTCTCTTACCAAACTTTTACTTAACATGCAGTAACATGAGATTAGCAAAAGCAGCCCCAAGGGTTGTGCTAGTGGAATCGAACTCCCCCTGCCGTTGTATGTGTTGTACGTCACTGCGTTTGAGAACGAGGAGATTTGGTCTTGACAGTGTGTACGCAAAGAAAGCTTGTCAAGTTTCTCGACAAGCCTAACAAGGAACTCGTCGATGAAAACTATATTTCATTTACGACGAGGTCCTCGGTCGTGTGTACGAGGCCTTACTTTCTTTTCTGTCTAACACCTATCAAATAGACTGCAAGTGAAAGGAATAAAAGTTTGGCAGAGCATCTAACATGTCCTCAGTCTATCCAGAACTGAAAAATAATTTAGCTGCATTTGACTTTTAACCACTTAAGGACCGGACCAATATGCTGCTAAATGACCCAAGGGGTTTTTACAATTCGGCACTGTGTCGCTTTAACAGACAATTGCGCAGTCGTGCGACGTGGCTCCCAAACAAAATTGGCATCCTTTTTTCCCCACAAATAGAGCTTTATTTTGGTGGTATTTGATCACCTCTGCGGTTTTTATTTTTTGCGCTATAAACAAAAATAGAGCGACAATTTTGAAATGCAATATTTTTTACTTTTTGCTATAATAAATATCCCCCAAAAATATCTAAAAAAACTTTTTTTTTCCTCAGTTTAGGCCGATACGTATTCTTCTACCTATTTTTGGTAAAAAAAATCGCAATAAGCGTTTATCGGTTGGTTTGCTCAAAATTTATAGCGTTTACAAAATAGGGGATAGTTTTATTGCATTTTTATAATTTTTTTTTTTACTACTTATGGCGGCGATCAGCGATTTCTTTCATGACTGCGACATTATGGCGGACACTTCGGACAATTTTGACACATTTTTGGGACCATTTTAATTTTCACAGCAAAAAATGCATTTAAATTGCATTGTTTATTGTGATAATGACAGTTGCAGTTTGGGAGTTAACCACAGGGGGCGCTGAAGGAGTTTTGTTTCACCTAGTGTGTGTTTACAACTGTAGGGGGGTGTGGCTGTAGGTGTGACGTCATCGATCGTGCCTCCCTATAAAAGGGATGACACGATCGATGCAGCCGCCACAGTGAAGCACGGGGAAGCCGTTCTTCAGCTCCGGGGACCGATCGCCGCACTCCAGCGGCGATCGGGTCCGCGGGACACGCGGTCACGGTCCCGGAGCTTCGGACCGGGTCACGGGTACTAGTACAGGACGTACCTGTACATACATGTGCCCAGCCGTGCCATTCTGCCGACGTATATATGCAGGAGGTGGTCCTTAAGTGGTTAAAGTAAATACAGGCCAGTGTAATAATGCCTTTTACATGATGTGGCCCATTGTCCCTTTAAACCGCATCTGAAAATTTGTGTGCCGTTTTTTATGTATGTGTCATCTAAGGAGCCGGTGACTTTCCAATCACTAAGTCACACAAAGGGTTTTAAACGTCACTTCAGTGTGCTCTTTCTATTTTAATTTAGCTACTGAAGATAACACTAGCAAGTAAACTGTGCTCAATATCTGGAATTTCTGTACAAGATAAAATATTGGTTAGTTTGCTAGCCTCACTAGATTATTTTTAAGATAATTATCTGTCCCTACTATTGTTATTGATCAAGAATCACTGAGCCATATAATATAAAATTCTACAGAAAAATAGGCTGTACACAAAGCTCTTGATATCATAATCCTTCACGCTGTTTGTCACTGAAATGCTTTTACTAGACTAGAGAGGAAAGCTATTTATTTAAGTACACCTCTATTGTAGCTGGAGTTTGTGCCAGACAAGTATATAAGAGGAAGAATCGTCAGTGCTTATTCATGCAGAAGATAGAAAATTACATCACCTCCAGATCATAACATTATTGAGCTGATCGTGAAGTCACGGTCTAGACTGTGGTTCTCACACTCTCAAACCTTTCTTCAAAAGACGAATAATGGTTGACTCTTGTGTCCGTCGTCCAAAAAAAAAAAAAAAGAAGCAAATGTCCTTTTTTGATCCAAACAACATAGTTGTTAGAATGTCTTTAAGTGATAAGTGTGCCTTTAGTGCACTTATCCTTTAACATCCTCTTCTGCAGCCCTTTTAGCATATGATATACTGTATTTACCTTCAATATTACTCTCCCAAGATCTCTATGAGGGATAAATGACTCCGGCAAAGTTTGGTTTGCAGGAAGTTTGGCAAACCCAGTGGGAAGTCTGTGAACCCCAAACATAGTACCGCACTTACTGAGTCTTTGGGAGTCAAATCTTGCTATTTTTTCTGCCCTGTTTTAAGGCTAATGTGCAAGATATTATTAACCCGCCAACTGGACACATATATGCGGCCTCACAGAAGTGAGTCTTTATTCGCGGGGATGTATATATAGACATACCTGTGTTTTTGCTGGGAGCGTGCTGCACAGTGTGCTCGTAGCACAGAGACTGGGCTCTCTCTGAGAGCCCTAGGTTCCATACTACAGTAATGATCAGGAACCAGGAGGCCCGATTACAGATCACCTGATCGCTGTCATAGCCTCTGATTGGCTATGACAGTGATGAGCCACTGTACAGTCCACCCCTGTGTTTTTTCCCATTCTTAAATGAAGAAAAAGTTTCAGTGTATATTTTTCTCCTTGCTAGAGAAGAAAAGTGTGTGAAAAAAAATTATGAAAAAAAAAAACAAATCACTGTTTGATCAAGGTCAGTATCAGGCCTCGTACACACGACCGAGTTTCTTGGCAAAAACCAGCAAGAAACTTGCTGGGAGAATTTTTTTTGCCGAGGAAACAGGTGGTGTGTACATTTTCGCCGAGGAAACTGTCGAGAAACTCGACGAGCCAAAAAGAGAGCAAGTTCTCTATTTCCTCGACGGGAATGGAGAAAATTGGTTTGTCGAGTTCCTCGACAGCCTAACAAGGAACTCGACGAGGAAAACGATGTGTTTCGCCAGTCAAGTTTCTCGGTCGTGTGTACGAGGCCATAGAGAACATGCTCTCTTTTTGGCTCGTCGAGTTTCTCGACAGTCTCCTCAACGAAAATGTACACACGACCGGTTTCTTCGGCAAAACAAATTCTCCCAGCAAGTTTCTTGCTGGTTTTTGCCGAGAAACTCGGTCGTGTGTACGAGGCCTTACAAGGAACTCGACGAGGTAAACAATGTGTTTCGCCCGTCGAGTTTTCTCTGAAGTTTTTCCCGACGTGACTCCTCTCCAACCTGACTTGCATACACACGTCCATGCAAAAAAAACGTCCGACCAAAGCGCGGTGACATACAACACGTACGACGAGACTATAAAGGGCAAGTTCCTTTCAAATGGCACCTTTGGGCTGCTTTTGCTGATCCTCGTGTTAGTAAAAGTTTGGTGAGAGACGATTTGCGCTTTTCAGCCTCGTGCTTTTCAGTCCGTTACAACGTGCCGAATGTGCTATCTCCATTACGAACTCTAGTTTTACCAGAAAGAGCATTCCCGTCTCATACTTGATTCTAAGCATGCACATTTTTTTCATCTCGGAAAAGGATACACACGACCGTTTTTCGCGACGAGAAAAAGACTAACGGGAAACACGACGAGAAAAAAGAGAGCCGGTTTCAATTTTTTTGCAGGCAGTTTTTTTGTTGAGAAAACTGCTAGGGAGCATACACACGACCGGTTTTCCCCACCAATATAAAAAAATGTCAGTTTTCTCGTCGTGAAAAACGGTCATGTGTACAAGGCATTAGAGTTAAGGTCAATGTTAGTGTCAAAGATAATGGTCAGAGTCAAAAGTTGAAGTCAAAGGTCAGTGCCAGTGTATTTTAGGTACTATTAATATATATATATATATATATATATATATATATATATATATATATATATATATATATATATATATATATATATATATATATATATATATATATATATGTTTTTTTGTTTTTTTTAGATTAGTATTAGTGTCAGTTAGCGTCAGCGTGCTTTAGGTAGGATAACATAAATCAAAATGCATGCTATTGTTTCTGAGCCTTACTATGCATAAAAACAACAAATAATATACACACATGGTATTGATGTGATTGTCAGGAGCAGGATAATTTACTTTGTTGTTGTTCTTTGGCAGTTAATTATAGCAAGAAATATACAGCTACATTTTTTTATGATTTGTTTGTTTGTTGTTATTTTGTGCCAGTTTCCCTTTAATAATAAAAAAAAAACAGGAGATATCCATTTGCATTTAGCAACCAAATCAAAGCCCAATTTGTCTAGAAAAAACAAGGTATAATTCACTTTGATACACCAAGTTGTTGTGACTAACACATGTCAAAGTTGTAAAACTGTGTTCAGGTTTTTTGGATTTGTTTTTATTCTGTCATGAAGAGGTTAAAAGGATCATGGGTCACTGTCAAAGGAGACAAATACCAATGCAAAAATTTGAAAAAATACCTTTCAGGGACGGGGGGGGGGGGAGTCTTTTTCAGAAGGCTTAAGGGCAATATTAACCACTTTAAGACCAGATGCTTTAAAAATACAGAAAATGTGGAAGGTGGTCGGGGATAGCGCTGCCCCCCCCAAAATACAAGCTTTGTATCCATGTTCGCCAACCCCCCCCTCCTTCTCCCCCCCCGCTATATCCCCCCCCTTCTCTAACTTTTCTTCCTTCTGACCTTCTCTTCGGGGCCCTAACTGCCCCCCTTAGTTCTCAGTCGCTTCCTACTCTCTAAGAAATTTAAAAAAAAAGCTGGGAGAGGCTGTGCCTGCGGGGCTATGGAACTCCAGCATTCTTAGTTCTCTGCAGTATGGCATGTTATTAAATATGTACTACAATATTACTGTGTTAACTGTACCCATGTGTGTGCACTGGTTGCAGTGCTGATTTTGTGTTCTGGCTGCTTTTCCCTGTTGTAGTCCTTGCGGACCAGTTTTTCCTTGACATAAATAAAAAATTCAAAAAAAATAAAAAATACAGAAAATGTTAATAAAAAAATTCTTGCTGCGATAACATTTTGCAAATAAATAACCTTTCTTCTTAAATTTAAGCCAAAACATATTCTGCTACATTTCTTCAATAAATCAGTGTGTAATATTTAGTCTGTGGGAAAGGTATAGAGTCTACAAACTATTGTATATATATATTTGAAAATTGATTAATCCTGAGGTTCTCACTGCCTATCTCATTTTACAAGGCCCTAAAATGTTGGGACAGTAAATTTACCCCAAAAATAAAAAAAATTGTTAACCACTTGACCTCCGGAAGATATACCCCCTTTGTGACCAGGTCACTTTTTGCGATACGGCACTGCTTTACTTTAACTGACAATTGTGCAGTCATGCAACACTGTACCCAAATAAAATTGATCAATTTTTTTTCCCCACAAACATAACTTTCTTTTGGTGGTATTTTTTATTTATTTTTTGCTCTATAAATATATAAAGACAGACATTTGTTTCCTTCCTGCTATGAAACTCCAATAAGCGTATATTGATTGGTTTACATGAATGTTATAACATCTACAAACTATTGGATATATACTGGATTATTATTTTTTTTATTACAGCCAATGTTCGGCCCGAATTCAGGCTTGGGACAAACCGTTTGCCCAACACTACTCCCAAGTAAGGTGATAATACATGTGTGAAACTTCTTCACAGCCCAACTGCATAGAGGGACTCAAAATCCAAAGAACACCTTCAGGCTTTCTAGGGGCATAGAAATATACTGTAAACCTTGCACTAGATAAAAAACAGGGAAAACTCAGACTGCTGCACATAGAGCAATCCTAAATACTTGATTTTAAATAGTATAAAACAAAGAAAGACAGAGTATTCTTTCTTTGTTTTATGCTTTCTAGGGGCATAAACCACACACACCGAATTTCCTGACTACCTGTCCATTTTTTTAGGCCCTGAAGTACCAGAAAAGTGGAACCACCGACAATATGACTATATTTTGGAAAAAAAAACACTCTAAAGTATTTTAATGGGGCATATTGAGTGTTTTGAAAATGTAATTTTTTGCCACCAGTCTTTGGATATTGTGGAAAGAATATGAATATGTATTTTTTTTTTTTTTTTTTTACACAAAGTTGTCAATTTTATAAGATAAGTTGCACACACAGATTGGGCACACTTAAAGTGGTAGTAAACTCTTTACTACCACTTTTACCTACAGGTAAGCCTATAATAAGGCTTACCTGTAGGTATAAAGACTATCTCCTAAACCTGTACGGTTTAGGAGATATCCCCTCGCAATGCGCTACTGATTGCAGCGGCAAATGCGCATTGGGGATCCTCGGCTAAAGGCGTGGCAGCCACCGGACTATGCCGGAATGAAGTCTCCTGTGGCGGGTATACAACTGCCTTAAGCCCTGTACACACGATCGGATATCTGATGGAATCTAATTCGATGGATTTTTTCATCGGATATCCGATGAAGCTGACTTTCATCAGTCTTGCCTACACACCATCAGTCAAAAATCCGACCGTGTCCGATGTGGTGACGTAAAACACTACGACGTGCTGAGAAAAATGAAGTTCAATGCTTCCGAGCATGCGTCGACTTGATTCTGAGCATGCATGGATTTTTGACCGATGGACTTCCACACAGACGATCATTTTTTTCTATCGGTTTTTTATCCATAGGAAAATTTTAAAACATGTTAAAAAAAATTTCACCGATGGAAAACAAACCGATGGGGCCCACACACAATTGATTTGTCCGATGAAAACGATCCATCGGTCCGTTTTCATCAGACAAACCGATCATGTGTACAGGGCTTTAGAGTTTTACCCCAAAACACATTCTGATACTCCCAGGGATGCCCAATCATGGGGCCCCGTGCAGCCTACATGATGAGGCCCCCTTCAGCCCCACCCCTGATCCCGCCCCTGGTCCCTCCTTCAGCCCCACCTCTGGCCCCTCCCTAGAGCCTGCCTTAAAACAAAATACAGGTTTGTCTTCAAGTGATATTTATCACTGCAGACAGTGCCACCCATGCTGCCAATGCCATAATGCACTGCAGACAGTGGCACCCATGCCGCCAATGCCATAATGTATAGAGACTGCTGCAGACCGATACAGTGATATAGTAGATCTTGAATCACCCCCCTTCCAAGCAAGCACACTTCCTTTCTGATCATGCTGCTGCCTGGATGCACAGGGGATACCACATGTGTGAGACTTTTTCAATGTTTGGACTGAATATGTACTGGACGTTGCATTGTGTGTATCAGAAAAATCAACCAACACTGTATAAAAAACAATGTAATGTAATGGTCTCATCTGTGTGAGTGGTCAGGGAATTTGGCTTAGTGTAACGTCACCTATAGCAGTCTCAATTCCTATAAGCCAAACAAGCCTAGCCTACTGGTACATGGCTGCTTCCAGGAACGCCATGTTTAGTACAGAAGGCTGAAGAAAGGAAAAACAAAAGTGTTCCTGTGAGGAGTGCAGTTGTCCAAAGGAGATAAATGAGACTTGTGTATTGCAGGAATGTTGTCAGTGGGACCTGCAAATGGGTCAGTTTAGGCGACAGGCAGCGACATACAAAATAAAAATAAATGCAATTAAATAAAACAATTCAGGGTCAGTACAGGCAGCAGGCTGAGGCAACACTGCACTGGTGTGGCAGGGTTCAGAACTGCTTTTTCTGGCTGCACTGGCATTTGTGACATAATGTGGTATAGATCAGGAACTGCACTGGTCTGGTGACATTGTCACTGATGTGGCAGAGATCCGAAACACTGTCACTGCGATCAGAAACACTTTGACTAGCTGTGAGGCAAACCATATATACCCAGCACCAGAAACAAGTACGGGTTTATGTTCATATTCATGTGTGTGTGCATTGCTCACATGCTAATACTTCTAGACAAAGAGGCAATAGATGTACCATTCGAGTTTATGTTGCTTGCATTAATGCGTGCAAAAACACATGCATGTACTTGGTGCCCAGTGGCCTATTTAAACTGGTTTATCACCATTAGCTGTTGTTGAATGGTCTTCAGCTTGTACTTGTATTCCTAAGACCCGATCCATTGATCCTGCTTACCTGTCTATGACCTAGCTTTCTGTACTGCGCTGCTTGGCTGTCTTGGCCTGCTTCTTGGACTTGCTCTGCCTGCTGACACAGTCGGAAAAGAAAAAATTGCGCTAATCTAATGAAAATTAAATGAATAAGTGGGAAGGCTGCAATAGCGTGAACTAACACAAAACAATAGAAAAAACAAAGAAAAAATTGCGCCAACCAATAATAAAACAGTGAAGTCCTTTGTGTTTCCTATAAGTGAAACATAGAAAAAATGTGCACCATATGAGTGCATAAAATATGAAAAAAACTATTTAAAAGTTAAAAATTTCAGTATCAAAGTCCATAGACGATAAGTCCAACCCGGACAGCACCCAGTGTGAAGATGATTGACAGTAGTGACCCGCCACCATATGGACTGAGGCTTACCAATAGGTAATTTAATAACAGCGTTATTCAAATTACTGCAGGATACTTCCAGAGTGCGGGATAACAGCCAGGAATACACCAGGTCACAGCCCCTTTAAGAGATCCACGACGGGATGCAGCAGGATACACTAACGGTATTCGTCCTCATAGCATGTCACAGCCCAGTCAATGCAAACATAAAAGGAAGGAGACCGCACATAGGGTAGTATGCACTAACAGGTTTTAATTAAAAAGGTTAAAACTACTTACAGGCGAAGGTAAATAGGAAGCAGATAAACATTTGCCGGCCGGCATCTAACAGGAGCCCTTCCTGTACGCGGTGACGTCACTGCACTCCGTCCCAGACGCGTTTCGTCACAATATGACGTTCTCAATGGGAATGGGCTCTGCAGTGAACCACCGCTTAATATATCCAGGCCTCGCTTTGACTGCCAGGAACCGGAAGTAACCAAATCGCCATTTTGAAAATGGGAAAACTGGATATTTAGTGTGTGCGGGACCTTAAGTGCCCTTAACTAAGTTAAAAACTAAAAATAAAGAATATGTATATAAATAAGGCTAAAGACAGGGAGCTATCTCTTTAGTAA
Organism: Rana temporaria; assembly: GCF_905171775.1. Lineage (NCBI taxonomy): Eukaryota > Metazoa > Chordata > Amphibia > Anura > Ranidae > Rana > Rana temporaria. The sequence continues at coordinate 230,900,293 of NC_053493.1, forward strand.
AAGAGAGACAGTATTAAAGATATAAAGAATTTGTGTGTTGTGCATATAAGTGAATTTAATTACAAAACGTGCATAGATTAAAGATCCATCCTGAATACATGTAGTCGGTCCCTCTCGTGGCCAGAGCTGGAACTGCCGACCTATAGATAATTTTACCTGAGTGAGCAATACCTCACACATATATAAATCAGGATGCTACAAACCAAATGGTGAATATTAAGAAAATTTAAGAAGAATTAAACGTAAATAGGAAACCCCACAGGGATTAAAATTGCGTATAAATTCATATAATCATATAAATAAATTAATATTCATATAAGTTAATATATAGTCAAAAATTGGAACATGATTAAACCAACCCCCATCTCCAAATTGACATACTATTAATAGTGTAAATTTAAATAGTGAACCCATTATTCATCAAAAACCAATAAAAAAAGGGTGAAAAATAGAAAAATGGTCCCATCCTGGTGAAGTCAAAATGAGGCTAAAAAGTTTACAAATAATTATAATATATATAAAAAACCACTATACAAAATCGCTTTAAACAGTATTATAGACACAAAACTATCATGGTGACATCAAGCATTATTTATAAACGCATTTATATCAGTGTCTATATTTAGGCCATGAGGCGTATAGCACTTGAGCCGGTGTATCCAAGCCATTTCCAGCTTGGAAATTTCTCTAACTAAAGCACTCCCCCTCCAATTAGGTTTAAATTTATCGATACCTAAAAATAGTGTGTTTGATGGGTCTTTGTTATGTTTGAGGAGGTAATGCTTTGACACCGAATGCTTCTCGAAACCATTGAGGATGTTGGTAATGTGTTCGTTTAACCGAACACGCAAAGGTCGCTTGGTACGGCCTACGTATTGTAGGCCGCATGGACACTGTATCAAATACACGACTCCTGTGGTTTCGCAGGTAATAAAGGGCTTTATTGGATGCTCCTTCCTTGTGGTGGTTGATTCAAACCTAATCGTGCGTCTACTCCTACATGAATTCAAGGAACAGACTCTACACCTTCTACATTGATAAAAGCCTGTTAATTGATTAAAAAATGTATTTGAGCCATTCTGAGGGGGATTTAAAATATTTGGTGCAATCTGATTGCGTAAGGATGGTGCACCTCTAAAAACAACCCTTGGTTTCTCAGGCAAAAGCCCCTTGAGAATGGGGTCATTCCTTGCCAAATGCCAATGTTTATTCAAAAGTTGTTTGATACTCCCGTGCTGAATGGAATAATCAGTGATAAAGGGAGCACAGCCCTGAAATTGGTCACATGCAACTTGGGGTCGCTCCACCAAAAGATCCTCTCTAGGGATACGGCTAACGGTCTCTAAAGTCTCATTTAGGGACTCTAGATTGTAACCCTTCTCTAAAAAACGACTGGTCAGTACTTTGGCCTGCTCAGAAAACTCAAGAGCGTCAGAACAGTTCCTACGGAGCCTAAGATACTGGCTTTTTGGAACCGATCTGAGCCACTGACTATGATGGCAACTGTTTAAAGGAATAAAGGAGTTGCGATCCGTCGCTTTAAAGAATGTTGAAGTGCCAAACTCATTGTTCTTAATACTAACTTTGAGATCCAAATAATGGACCTCAAATTGGCTAGCTTCGAATTTTAATTGGATACCCCTCTGGTTGAGATTCAGATCTGACATGAATCTTTCCAGCCTGTCAAGGGTGCCATCCCATAGGAGGAGGATGTCATCGATATACCTTGCCCATAACATGAGCTCTGGTATATTGGTACTATAGATGACATCCTCCTCCCACTTGGCCATAAACAGATTGGCCAAGCTGGGGGCATATTTAGCCCCCATGGCCACGCCCGTTTCTTGTTTATAGAACTTCCCCTCGAACCAGAAATAGTTCGAGGAGGTGGCAAACCTTAAGAGTGACATGATAAACTCTACCTGTTTATCAGGGAGGCCAGAGTCACGTATTAGGTAAAAACAGACAGCATCAAAACCCAAGGCATGGGGAATGATGCTGTACAGAGATGTCACATCAATCGTGACTAACCACATACCATTTCGAGGAGTGAGACCAGCCAAAAGATTGATAATGTGCCTGGAGTCTTTTACATATGATGGTATCCTCTTGACTAGTGGCTGGAGAAAGAAGTCCACATATCTGCCTACCCGGGACGTCACAGAGTCGATGCCACTGACAATGGGACGCCCCGGGGGGCAGACAGGATCCTTATGAAGCTTAGGCAGGTAATAAATTGTTGGCGTCCGTGGTGCCAATGAAACCACAGGAGTCGTGTATTTGATACAGTGTCCATGCGGCCTACAATACGTAGGCCGTACCAAGCGACCTTTGCGTGTTCGGTTAAACGAACACATTACCAACATCCTCAATGGTTTCGAGAAGCATTCGGTGTCAAAGCATTACCTCCTCAAACATAACAAAGACCCATCAAACACACTATTTTTAGGTATCGATAAATTTAAACCTAATTGGAGGGGGAGTGCTTTAGTTAGAGAAATTTCCAAGCTGGAAATGGCTTGGATACACCGGCTCAAGTGCTATACGCCTCATGGCCTAAATATAGACACTGATATAAATGCGTTTATAAATAATGCTTGATGTCACCATGATAGTTTTGTGTCTATAATACTGTTTAAAGCGATTTTGTATAGTGGTTTTTTATATATATTATAATTATTTGTAAACTTTTTAGCCTCATTTTGACTTCACCAGGATGGGACCATTTTTCTATTTTTCACCCTTTTTTTATTGGTTTTTGATGAATAATGGGTTCACTATTTAAATTTACACTATTAATAGTATGTCAATTTGGAGATGGGGGTTGGTTTAATCATGTTCCAATTTTTGACTATATATTAACTTATATGAATATTAATTTATTTATATGATTATATGAATTTATACGCAATTTTAATCCCTGTGGGGTTTCCTATTTACGTTTAATTCTTCTTAAATTTTCTTAATATTCACCATTTGGTTTGTAGCATCCTGATTTATATATGTGTGAGGTATTGCTCACTCAGGTAAAATTATCTATAGGTCGGCAGTTCCAGCTCTGGCCACGAGAGGGACCGACTACATGTATTCAGGATGGATCTTTAATCTATGCACGTTTTGTAATTAAATTCACTTATATGCACAACACACAAATTCTTTATATCTTTAATACTGTCTCTCTTTTACTAAAGAGATAGCTCCCTGTCTTTAGCCTTATTTATATACATATTCTTTATTTTTAGTTTTTAACTTAGTTAAGGGCACTTAAGGTCCCGCACACACTAAATATCCAGTTTTCCCATTTTCAAAATGGCGATTTGGTTACTTCCGGTTCCTGGCAGTCAAAGCGAGGCCTGGATATATTAAGCGGTGGTTCACTGCAGAGCCCATTCCCATTGAGAACGTCATATTGTGACGAAACGCGTCTGGGACGGAGTGCAGTGACGTCACCGCGTACAGGAAGGGCTCCTGTTAGATGCCGGCCGGCAAATGTTTATCTGCTTCCTATTTACCTTCGCCTGTAAGTAGTTTTAACCTTTTTAATTAAAACCTGTTAGTGCATACTACCCTATGTGCGGTCTCCTTCCTTTTATGTTTGCATTGACTGGGCTGTGACATGCTATGAGGACGAATACCGTTAGTGTATCCTGCTGCATCCCGTCGTGGATCTCTTAAAGGGGCTGTGACCTGGTGTATTCCTGGCTGTTATCCCGCACTCTGGAAGTATCCTGCAGTAATTTGAATAACGCTGTTATTAAATTACCTATTGGTAAGCCTCAGTCCATATGGTGGCGGGTCACTACTGTCAATCATCTTCACACTGGGTGCTGTCCGGGTTGGACTTATCGTCTATGGACTTTGATACTGAAATTTTTAACTTTTAAATAGTTTTTTTCATATTTTATGCACTCATATGGTGCACATTTTTTCTATGTTTCACTTATAGGAAACACAAAGGACTTCACTGTTTTATTATTGGTTGGCGCAATTTTTTCTTTGTTTTTTCTGCTGACACAGTCGCTTGTTGCCTGACTGCCCCCAGCAGATGAATGCATACTGGCTCTGCTACCTGCTCTGGTATTAAGCAACTTCAGTATACTGTTCTTAGGGCTGCGACCCCCAGCTTCATCCACCTAAAGAGTGGACATCGCCTTCCATTCATCCTTCCTGTCATCACCAGGTACATAATGCTATTGTAGCATAAATGCATACCCCATGCAAGGACAGTGTTTACCTGCACAGGAATGCACAGGTGTGAACATCTGTACATCCCTACGTGGGTAAACATGGCATTTACATTGAGTATGCATTGGCATGCCCTATATGAGTGAGGCCCTATAGTGACACTGGGACACAGTATTTGTGCAGCGGTTTTTCAAATGCAATTTTTTGGGAAAAAATACACTTTTTTCATTTTAATACAAAAAAAAACAAAAACATAATACATAACTAATTTTTTTTGTAAAACATGATGGGATGTAACACCAAGTAAATAAATACCAAACATGTCACACTTTAAAATTGTACACACCCATGCAACATCAACAAATGACGTTATCTTCACCTTCGGCAATGCTTTAAAGGCCTTTACAGGTTACGATTTTAGATTTACAGAGTAGGTCTAGTGCTAGAATTACTGCCCATGATCTGATGTTTGCGGCAATACCTCAAATGTGTGGAACGATCACTGTTTCCGTGCATGCAGCACTAGGGGTGCAACGGATTGTCACCGATCTGTGATCCGAACGGGTCACCCCGTTCGGATCGGCACACCACATGATCCGCGGAGCGCTCCGGAGCCTCGGCCGTAGGAAAGTCCCCGGCTTAGGCCTAGCTCCGGAGCGGCGGCCATCTTGCTCCACCCCCGTGTGCTTGTCAGAGCACAGCGTGACATGCCTCCCCACCTCAGCGCTCTCACTACAGACCCGGAACTGCCTGCAGACATGTGGAGACAACATCGGTGAGCTCTGCACCTGCAGGTAGGAGCTACACCATCACCTGGGGAGCATGTCTGTACACCAGGGTGGAGGGGGGTGACACCAGGGTGGAGGGGGGTGGATAGTGATTAGGTGGGTGTAACAAGATTATTATTTTTTTTGCTGATCCGTAAATGATTCGATCTGTGACTCCTGATCCGAGGATCGATCCGATCCGTGATTTTTTTGATCCGTTGCAACCCTATGCAGCACCAATGCACATGTTTGCCTTTGTGTGCTAGCACGGGAGGGGTGGGGGCACTTTATTTTATTTTATTTTATTTATTTACACTGTTGCTTTCATTTTTTAATTGCTTTTATTGCTGTCACAAGGAATGTAAACATCCTTTGTGACAGCGATATGGATGATCTGGGGTCTGTAAATTCTTAAAAACACCAAGATCAAAATGGCGCTGTAGACATCTGGGTAAACTGGAAGTGATGTCATGTCATGACTTCTGTGTTACCCAGGGCTTTTTTTCAGGGGGGACTTGGGGGAACTCAGTTCCACCACCTTTGGCTCAGAGCCTTTGGTGCCTGCTCAACACAATCACTTGTAAACACAGAAGTCTGGTTTCTGTGTTTACAAGTGACAGCTCTACACTCTGTGTGTAACCCCCTGAACTCTGCACTATGTATGTAATGCAATCCTGGTATTTAATGCCCCTTTAAGACCCTTCTACCATTTTTGAAATCTGAACAGGGTCGTGGTTGAGTTCCTGCACCTATTTTCTGAGAAAAAAAGCTCTGGTGTTACCATCACTGATTTCGGCTTAGTTTGAGTCTCCCAGTCGGATGGGAGAGTTGGAGAGAGCCACGGAAGGCCTATAATAGCAATTGAGTGGCTAGTTATCCTCTCCGATCACTAATACAAGAGCGCTAACCGATGGCTCTAAAAAATTGTATCTGCAGCTGCAGGCCTCATCCCGGTATAACTACTGAAAGTCCAGCAACCTATGGATAAAATAGAGCCATTAAAAGGTAATAATATAATAAATCTTTATGAGAAAAATTGAGATTCTTAAGGAATTAAATGTTACATGGTTAAATGAAAGATAGCAATTGCTGTCATATTTATGTACATTACAAATATTACAAATATGATGAAATAATTACCGTGGCACAAAATAAAGCACTCAACTCATAGTAAATTGACTAAGGATGACTAGTGATTTCAGTAATGTGGTTATCTAATAACTAAGTTTTAAATTAATTTATTTCCATGTATTATTTAATTTCTGTGCAGTTCGGAATTTTCTTTGGACACACAATCTTCAGATTGAAAGTCTGTCACAAATGGACATCTTTCTCATGCCGTTAAGCTGTGTGACGGCCTTTTCATTTTCCCAGGGAAGGTCCTTGTACATGTACAGGAATACTGCACAATTCTTACAAACAAAAACATTACAAGAGTTGCCCCAAATGAATTGGCAAAACCCCTTCCTAGCCTGCAGTGATACATATCATTTTCCGAATTACTAAACAGAAACTGCAGGTCTTCTGACAAGGAAATCCAACAGCGTAAGGTAATGCAGGCCGTAAGGAAATTGCCCCTCTGGCTAATTCTAATCTTACAGATGTCAGATAACATAACAAGAAATCAGGTAGCTTCATTTAGTTCTGCAATCTGTATACCAAACAGCATATGGTCAGTAAATGTAAGCCTTTCCACAGAACGTAACAGATGTTAAAGACAATACAAAAAATAAAGTCTATTTTCCCTGAACGTAAGTCCGAAAACTATGAGGCTTCAATTTCACTAAAGGTGCCCTCTTTTCACAGCATATGCTGAACCTCAATAACAATGCTATTGTACAGAGCCTCGGTGTGTAGCCTGTGGGTCTAGACATAAATGAGGTCCCAGAAGGAGTTTTTGTTAAAAACAATTAATTTTTGATCCACTCCATTATGAATATTAATGTTCTCAAGAATGCCTGAACAGTCCTTTTTAAATGAAACAATTGTTGACATTGCTAGACTCTCATCTTCTATATCTTCTTAGCACTGAAAATGTTTATAGCTAGGCATGTAAATTAACAGTGGTTGATATTTCTGTGACTTAAAACAAGATCTCCTGAATGATGCTTCATGAAAGGTTAACAGGCATCCTACAAGACAAATATACAAACAATACAGATTCAGAATCTGTGGATATGTCATGTACAATCTCCTGTTTAACCACTTGCTTACTGGGCACATAAACCCCCTTCGTGCCCAGGCAAAATTTCAGCTTCCGGCACTGCGTCGCTTTAACTGACATTTGCGCAGTCGTGCGACGTGGCTCTCAAACAAAATTGACGTCCTTTTTTCCCCACAAATAGAGCTTTCTTTTGGTGGTATTTGATCAACTCTGCGGTTTTTATTTTTTGCGCTATAAACAAAAAAAGAGTGACAATTTAAAAATATATATATATATTTTTTTTACTTGTCGCTATAATAAATATCCCATTTTAAAAAAAAAATATATATATTTTTTTTCTTAGTTAAGGTCGATACGTATTTTTCTACGTATTTTTGTAAAAAAAAAAAAAATCGCAATAAGCGACTGGTTTGCGCAAAAGTTATAGCGCCTACAAAATAGGGGACAGAATTATGTTTTTTTTTTATTATTTTTTTTTTACTAGTAATGGTGGGACTGCGATATTGCGGCGGACATATCGGACACTTTTGACACAAATTTGGGACCATTCACATTTATACAGCGATCAGTGCTATAAAAATGCACTAATTACTGTATAAATGTGACTGGCAGGGAAGGGGTTAACACTAGGGGGTGAGGGAGGGGTTAAATGTATTCCCTGGGTGTGTTCTAACTGTGTGGGGGGAGGGGGCTGACTGGGGGAGGTAACCGATGCTGTGTCCCTATGTACAAGGGACACAGATCGGTCTCCTCTCCTCTGACAGCACGTGGAGCTCTGTGTTTACACACAGAGCTCCACGTCCCTGCTGTCACCTGCTGTGTCACCGCCGATCACGTGTACCCGGCGGACATCGCGGCCGCCAGGTACACGCATCGGCTCTTCAGCGATGCGCCGGGACAGTGTTTACCCGCTGCGCGCCACCCAGTGGCGCGTGAGGGTAATGCTTTTAAAGAGACGTCCAAAGAAGTCCACTTGGCACTTGAGAAAGCGGGGTTCCAACCACAATTAGCATTTTTTAAATGTATGTCCTTTCATCATGCGTTTTTATAATATAAATCCGGTCACTTACTATTTTTACAATCCGCCGCCGCTCCACATAGTTATTCAAAAAAGATAGGGCCGGATTCAGAAAGAGATACGACGGCGTATCTCCTGATACGACGTCGTATCTCTGAGTTCCGCCGGTCGTATCTATGCGACTGATTCAGAGAATCACTTACGCATAGATATCCCCAAGATCCGCCAGGTGTAAGTGTTTTACACCGTCGGATCTTAGGCTGCAATTCCAGGCTGGCCGCTAGGTGGCGCTTCCGTATTTTTACGCAAGGAATATGCAAATGAGGATTTACGCCGATTCAGAAACGAACGACCGCCCGGCGCTTTTTTTTTACGTCGTTTGCGTTCGGCTTTTTCCCTGCTATATGAGGGGTAGCTAATGTTAAGTATGGCCATCGTTCCCGCGTCGAGTTTTGAAATTTTACATTGTTTGCGTAAGTCGTTCGCGAATATGGCTGGACGTAATTTACGTCCTTGCGACGTCATTTAGAGCAATGCACACTGGGATATTTTACAGACTGCGAATGCGACGTTCAAATAATACGTCAAAAGCGCGGGGTCAAGTTAGATTTAAATAATACATGCCCCCAACATCCCCATTTGAATTACGCGGCCTTGCGCCGCAACACATATTTTACGCCGCTGTAACTAAGGGCGCAAGTTCTTTCTGAATAATGAACTTGCGCCCAAAGTTAGAGCGGCGTACCGTATCGGAGATACGTTACGCGGGCCGGACAGATACGCCATTGTATCTGAATCCGGCCCACAGTTTATAAAACTATGTCCACACCATTGTCATTTTGCTTGTGGGCATTGTGAAGCCACTGCATCCTGGGAAATGATGACGCATATTTCCCAGGAGCGTTAGAGGGAGATGATGTCAGAATCCTAGTTGATTCCAAATGCAGATTTCGTGGGACCGCATAGCAACAGGCATTTCCAGATAAGTAAAAAAAAAATGTTTTCTCTTTTTTTATTTTTTAGGTCTAATCAGCACAATAATGAAAAAAAAAATTGGGATGGAAACTCCACTTTAAGTTCAAGAGGGCAGACAGTGGTGCGGATGAGAAGAGATCTTGGCCGAGAGATCTTTCTTTGATAGCACTGGAAAGGTGAATATTCGGAACAGGATTTCTGGTTTATGGCAAGGCTGCTGGAATCAGCTCATATTAACAGGCAGGAGTCACCATTTTGAGCACATGAAGATCTACACCAGTGTACATTTTTTTGTAGTGTGTTTTTTGGGAAATGTTTTACCTTGATAGAGTACCATCGAAGAGAGGCACCCTGGGGTTGATTTACTAAAGGCAAATCCATTTTGCACTACAAGTGCACTGCAAGTTCCGAGGGGGATATGCAAGGAAAATAAAAAGCAGCATTTTAGCTTGCACGTGATTGGATGATAAAATCAGCAGAGCTTGCCCTCATTTCAGATCTACCCTTGATATTTATAGCGACTGCATTTCCAAGTGCACTTGTAGTGCAAAGTGGATTTTCCTTTCGTAAATAACCCCCCCCCCCCTCCCCATGTCTTTATTTTTACGTGTATCATTATTCCCTCACTTAGTTGTATTTATGTTGGTCTACCTGCACTGAATTTTGGCTCTGTCATTCTTGATTTTTTTTGTCTTTTGGCACACTATGTTTGGCATATAATTCTCACCTTTACATGCATTGTATGTGCTTGCCCTTCCTTGTTTGGTTACAATGACACATATACTATTGAGATCCAGTGCCTTTTTTAACTTTAGGCACCCGCTATGTGTAGCGGGTGCCCTGCGGGCATGGAATCCCTGCTGCCCACTGCCAGAATGTACACAGGCAGCCTGAGAGGGAGATTGTGCCTGTCAACTCCTGTGGCTGATTTCTTCCCCCTCCCTCTCCTCTTCTCTGAACAATACGAGCAGGGCTTGTATAGGGCACATGCCGCCAATCTTGCTCGCTCCCCTGTATCCTCATTGGCAGGGAAAGAGAGACAATAAATTGTAAGCCAAACAGCTGCAAAGGATTGTGGGATATATAGTCCCAAGCACAAACAGCTCTACGGGCATCTATGGTGGCAGGAACTACACAGCCCACCATGCTATGGGGGAAAAAGAACCAATGCCACCATCTTGACTGTCTGAGGAGGGGGAGACATCACAAGGCAAGAGAAGAGACTGAACCCAGGGGAGAGTTGTTGCCTCCTGGGTCAGTCCACTGCTTTTGTTCCAGGCATCCACGGCTGGTCAGGGACCACCAGCCTGAGAGGGGATCCCAGGTGCATATCCTGGTGCACCTACACCAACGGGGTGAAGCGTTCCAGTGTCAGGTGACCAGGCGGGTTATCTGAAGAACCTGCCTGTTCCAGGATGTTCGTTTGGGTCTTGATTGCAGTTAACAAGGACACTGCATACAGACAGCGTTACTTTACTTTGCCCACACTTGCCAGAACCTAGGTCACATGTATTCCCTGTTAAGCAGTCACAGTGTCCGCCTTGTGACCCGAATACTACCAGTATACTGAAATTGTACTCTACCAAACCGGATACCTAAGTACACCAACTAAAGAGGCTAGCTTAACCACTTAAGCCCCGGACCAATACGCTGTCTAAAGACCCAAGGTGTTTTTACAATTTGGCAATGCGCTGCTTTAACTGGTAATTGCGCGGTCATGAAATGTTGTACCGAAACGAAACTTGCGTCCTTTTCTTCCCACGAATAGAGCTTTCTTTTGATGGTATTTGATTGCCTCTGCGATTTGTATTTTTTGCGATATAAACGCAAAAAGACCGTAAATTTTGAAAAAAAATGATTTTCTTATAACAAAAAGTAAAAAATATCGAATAAACTAAATTTTAGTCAAACATTTAGGCCAAAATGTATTCAGCCACATGTCTTTAGTAAAAAAAATCGCAATAACCGTATATTTATTGGTTTTCGCAAAAGTTATAGCGTCTACAAACTAGGGTACATTTTCTGGAATTTACACAGCTTTTATTTTATGACTGCCTATCTCATTTCTTGAGGTGCTAAAATGGCAGGGCAGTACTAAACCCCCCAAATGACCCCATTTTGGAAAGTAGACACCCCAAGGAAACTGCTGAGAGGCATGTTGAGTCCATTGAATATTTTTTTTTTTTGTCCCAAGTGATTGAATAATGACGAAAAAAAAAAATGTTTACAAAAAGTTGTCACTAAATGATATATTGCTCACACATGCCATGGTTATATGTGGAATTGCACCCCAAAATACATTCTGCTGCTTCTCCTGAGTACGGGAATACCACATGTGTGGGACTTTTTGGGAGCCTAGCCGCATACGGGGCCCCAAAACCAAGCACCGCCTTCAGCATTTCTAAGGGCACAAATTTTTGATTTCACTCCTCACTACCTATCAAGGTTTCGAAGGCCATAAAATGCCAAAATAGCACAAAACCCCCCCAAATGACCCCATTTTGGAAAGTAGACACCCCAAGCTATTTGCTGAGAGGCATGTCGAGTCCATGGAATATTTTATATTTTGACACAAGTTGCGGGAATATGACAAACTGATTTTTTTTTGCACAAAGTTGTCACTAAATGATATATTGCTCACACATGCCATAGTTATATGTGGAATTGCACCCCAAAATACATTCTGCTGCTTCTCCTGAGTACGGGGATACCACATGTGTGAGACTTTTTGTGAGCCTAGCCGCATACGGGGCCCTGAAAACAAAGCACCGCCTTCAAGATTTCTAAGGGCATACATTTTTGATTTCACTCCTCACTACCTATCACTACCTATCACAGTTTTGAAGGCCATAAAATGCCAAGATGTCACACAACCCCCCCAAATGACCCCATTTTGGAAAGAAGATACCCCAAGCTATTTGCTGAGAGGCATGTTGAGTCCATGGAATATTTAATTTTATGGCCCCAAGTGATTGAATAATGACCAAAAAAAAAAATTTTTACAAAACGTTGTCACTAAATGATATATTTCTCGCATATGCCATGGGCATATGTGGAATTACACCCCAAAATACATTCTGCTGCTTCTCCTGAGTACGGGGATACCACATGTGTGGGACTTTTTGGGAGCCTAGCCGCGTACGGGACCCCGAAAACCAAGCACTGCCTTCAAGATTTCAAAGGGCATACATTTTTGATTTCACTCCTCACTACCTATCACAGTTTCGAAGGCCATAAAATGCCAAAACAGCACAAACCCCCCCCCCAAATGACCCAATTTTGAAAAGTAGACACCCCAAGCTATTTGCTGAGAGGGATGTTGAGTCCATGGAATATTTAATGTTTTTGCCCCAAGTCACTGAATAATGACCAAAAAAAATAAATTACAAAACGTTGTCACTAAATGATATATTTCTCACACATGCCCGGGTTATATGTGGAATTTCACCCCAAAATACATTCTGCTGCTTCTCCTGAGTACGCGGATACCACATGTGTGGGACTTTTTGGGAGCCTAGCCGCGTACGGGGCCCCGAAAACCAAGCACTGCCTTCAAGATTTGTGTGAGTGAAATCAAAAATTTATGTCCTTAGAAATCTTGAAGGCGGTGCTTGGTTTTCGGGGTCTCATACGCGGCTAGGCTCCCAAAAAGTCCCACACATGTGGTATCCCCGTACTCAGGAGAAGCAGCAGAATGTATTTTGGGGTGAAATTCCACATATAACCGTGGCATGTGTGAGAAATATATCATTTAGTGACAATGTTTTGTACATTTTTGCATTTTTATTTTTTTTGGTCATGATTCAATCACTTGGGGCAAAAAAATTAAATATTCCATGGACTCAACATGCCTCTCAGCAAATAGCTTGGGGTGTCTACTTTCCAAAATGGGGTCATTTGGGGGGGGGGGTTGTACTATTTTGGCATTTTATGGCCTTCGAAACTGTGATAGGTAGTGAGGTGTGAAATCAAAAATTTGCGCCCTTAGAAATGCTGAAGGCGGTGCTTGGTTTTCGGGGTCCCGTACGCGGCTAGGCTCCCAAAAAGTCCCAAACATGTGGTATCCCCGTACTCAGGAGAAGCAGCAGAATGTATTTTAGGGTGCAACTCCACATATAACCATGGCATGTGTGAGCAATATATCATTTAGTGACAAATTTTTCTTTTTTCTTTTTTTTTTGTCATTATTCAATCACTTTGGACAAAAAAAAAAAAATCAATGGACTCAACATGCCTCTCAGCAGTTTCCTTGGGGTGTCTTCTTTCCTAAATGGGGTCATTTGGGGTTTTTTTGTGCTATTTTGGCATTTTATGGCCTTCGAAACTGTGATAGGTAGTGAGGAGTGAAATCAAAAATTTACACCCTTAGAAAGCCTGAAGGCGGTGATTGGTTTTTGGGGTCCCGTATGCGGCTAGGCTCCCAAAAAGTCTCACACATGTGGTATCCCCGTACTCAGGAGAAGCAGCAGAATGTATTTTGGGGTGTAATTCCACATATGCCCATGGCATGTTTGAGCAATATATCATTTAGTGACAACTTTGCACAAAAAAAAAAAAAAAAAATATATATATATATATATATATTTATATTTCCCGCAACTTGGGTCAAAATCTAAAATATTCCATGGACTCAGCAAATAGCTTGGGGTGTCTACTTTCCAAAATGGGGTCATTTAGGGGGGTTTTGAATTGTCCTGGCATTTTATGCACAACAATTAGAAGCTTATGTCACACATCACCCACTTCTAACCACTTGAAGAAAAAGCCCTTTCTGACACTGTTTGTTTACATAAAAACATATTATTTTTTTGCAAGAAAGTTAAGTTGAACCCCCAAACATTATATATTTTTTTAAAGCAAAGGCCCTACAGATTAAAATGGTGGGTGTTGCAATTTTTTTTTCCACACAGTATTTGCGCAGCGTTTTTTCAAACGCATTTTTTGGGGAAAAAATACACTTTTTTTATTTTAAAGCACTAAAACACACTATATTGCCCAAATTATTGATGAAATAAAAATTATGATCTTAGGACGAGTACATGGATACCAAACACGACATACTTTAAAATTGCGCACAAACGTGCAGTGGCGACAAACTACATACATTTTTAAAAGCCTTTAAAAGCCTTTACAGGTTACCACATTAGATTTACAGAGTAATTCTACTGCTAAAATCACTGCCCTCGATCTGCCCTTCGCGGTGATACCTCACATGCATGGTGCAATTGCTGTTTACATATGACTCCAGACCGACACTTGCGTTCGCCTTTGCGCAAGAGCAGGGGGGGACAGGGATGCTTTTTTTTTTATATATTTATTTCGCTTTTTTTATTTTATTTGTTAACTGTTCCTTCCATTTTTTTTTTTTTACCATTTTTATTGTTATCTCAGGGAATGTAAATATCCCTTATGATAGCAATAGTTAGTGACAGGAACTCTTTTATTTTTTAAATGGGGTCTATTAGACCCTAGATATTTCCTCTGCCCTCAAAGCATCTGACCACACCAAGATCGGTGTGATAAAATGTTTTCCCATATTCTCAATGGCGCTGTTTATATCTGGGGGGGAACATTCCCTCCCACTGAATGTAAAAGCAGTCTAGAGGCTAATTAGCCGCTAGGACTGCTTTTACATGAAAGCCGACCACTGGCTGAAAAGAATGATACCAAGATGATGCCTAAACCCGCAGGCATCATTCTGGTATAACCATTCAAATTCCAGCAACATACCAGTACGTTGATGGTTCTTGTTGGACATGTATTGTAATCTTTTTTTTTCATGCAGCCTGTTGGCTGAACGGAAAAAAGATTGATCGGTGGGTATGCCCACCATTAGAATACCTCCCTTCATCCACCCACTTCTAATGATGGGCATACATGCACCATTTATATATGCCGAAGCATGGGGGCATCCTCCCGCAAAAAAGTAATGCCGCGTACGGTCGGACTTTTCTATGCCGCGTACACACGGTCGGACTTTTCTATGCCGTGTACACATGGTCAGACTTTTCCACGGGAAAGCCTCCGTAGGAATGTCAACCGTATGTACGCGGCATTAGGAGCAAAATCGCAACTCCGCCCCTAATGCCCCCATGCTTCGGCATATATGCTCTTTTTTGAACTGTGGTGGTGAAATCACCTCCTACAGCATTGGAGTCGCGGCTTTATATATATCGTGGGAGCAAACGCTGTTGCTGTCACGCTAAATAAATCCGCACTGCAACTGAATGGCGTACCTGCTAAGCAAATGATGGTTAACATTAAAACAAAGTAACATTCCAGTATAACAGTAAGATCATACCATACCTGCAAAGCAAATACCTATAAAAAAAAACATAGTAAAAAATAAAACATTTTTTAACGCAACCTGTGCCTAAAATATATATATGCCGAAGCATGGGGGCATCCTCCCGCAAAAAAGTTATGCCGCGTACGGTCGGACTTTTCTATGCCGCGTACACACGGTCGGACTTTTCTATGCCGTGTACACATGGTCAGACTTTTCCACGGGAAAGCCTCCGTAGGAATGTCAACCGTATGTACGCGGCATTAGGAGCAAAATCGCTCCTCCGCCCCTAATGCCCCCATGCTTCGGCATATATGCTTTTTTTTTAACGTTGGTGGTGAAATCACCTCCTACAGCACTGGAGTCGCGGCTTTATATATCGTGGGAGCAAACGCTGTTGCTGTCAAGATAAATAAGTCCGCGCAACAGCTGAATGGCGTACCTGAAAACAGTAAAGTAAATTACATACCTGAAAAGCAAGCATGAAAAAACATAACAACAATAAAACTTTGCAGAATAGAATACAGTAAAAAAGAGAAGAACAATAGAGAGAGAATAGAGAGGGAGAGAACAATAAAACGACAACAATTTTTTTTTTTTTTTAACACTTTTTTTTTGTAACTGTTCAACTTTTCGGGTTCCAGGTTTGGGTCTCTCAAAATGCGATGGCATCTTGGGAGACCCTGTGTAAGTGAGCCTAGCCTGTGAAATGTTTCACCCTACACTAAAAATTAACTCGTGTGTGGAAGCGTTCAAAACATTCCCCAATACAAAGACCAGGATTGCCAAGACAGCGGGGACAAAAATAACGGGTGTCACGCCTAAATCCGTGCTTGGTACAGACACAACATCTTATTTGGGTAGGGGTACTCTCGAGGACATAAGAAAAATGCCTCTCATGCAGTCGGCTTACTGCATTTGGTAGGGGATGGTGAGGTACAGTACCGCCTGGATACAGGAGTTCTGTGATGATCTCCCTCTGGAATTGAAGGAAGGATCCATTCTGTCCTGAAGCTCTGTATAAGACATGAGCATTCAGTAGAGCCAATTGAAATAAATGTAGAGACACTTTTTTGTACCAGCGTCTCGTCTTGCGGGCAATATGATACGGCGCCATCAGCTGGTCGTTGAGGTCCACCCCTCCCATGTTTTGGTTATATTCGTGGACACAGAGGGGTTTCTCCACAACACCAGTCGCCGTACGAATATGTACTGTTGTGTCTGCGTGAAGGGTGGTAAGAACGAAAACATTCCTATTGTCCCGCCACTTCACAGCGAGCAAATTTTTACACTTGCAGCAGGCTCTCGCCCCCAGGCTAAGACGGGCATCTACAAGCCTCTGGGGAAAGCCCCGGCGATTAGGTCGCACGGTGCCACATGCTCCAATCTGACGATCAAACAAGTGACTAAAAAGTGGCACGCTGCTGTAAAAATTGTCCACATACAAGTGGTACCCCTTTCCGAATAAGGGTGACACCAAGTCCCACACGATCTTGCCAGCGCTCCCCATGTAATCTGGGCATCCTTCCGGCTCTACCTGACTATCTTTGCCCTCGTAAACCCTAAAGCTCCATGTGTAGCCTGTGGCCCTGTCACAGAGCTTATAGAGCTTGACCCCGTATCTGGAACGCTTGCTGGGAATGTACTGTTTGAAAGACAAGCGGCCAGCAAATTTAACCAGGGACTCATCAATGCAAACAACCTGCTGGAGATTAAACAAGGCTGCAAAACGTTCGTTGAAATGGTTTACGAGGGGCCGAATTTTGTAGAGCCGGTCAAATTCAGGGTCTCCACGTGGACGACAAAGTGCATTGTCACTGAAATGCAGAAACCGCAGGATCGCCTCGTATCGTTTCCTGGCCATGTGAGCAGAGAACACGGGCATATGGTCGATGGGATGTGTGGACCAATACATCCGCAAGTCCGGAAATGTGTGTATGCCCATGTTGAGGGTAAGGCCCAGAAAGATCTTAAATTCGGAAACCTCAAGAGGTTTCCATTCTTTGGCAAGGAGAGACTGGGGGTTAGCGGCGATGTAGGTACCAGCATATAAATTAGTCTGGTCCACAATAGATCTATAGAGATCTTCCGTGAAATACAGCGAATAAAAATCAAGTGACGTCAAATTCGCTGTATCCACCTGAATACCGGGTTGGCCAGTGAATGGGGGAAGTACGGGTTCTGCAGAAGTGGTGGGGACCCAATCAGGATAGGCGAATTCTGCAGGAAGGGCACTATGGGCACGACGGGCCTGTCTTTGTCTTCTTCTTGGTGGCAGCGGGACACTACTTGTGCTTGCCACCTCGCCAGCTTGAACTGCACTTATGGGACTCGCCACGTCGCCACGTCTTACTGCAGTGCTGGATGAACGACCAGGGTGTACTAGGCCGCTGGTGCTTGCCAATCCACCAGAAGGAATAGCGCCGCTAGTACTGGCTCTCTGCTCCATACGAGGGACCTGCGGTTCTTGCTGCTCAACAACATCAGAATGGGGTCAGGTACGCCTGGCCTTAGCAGGGACCACTACTCCGTCGTCCGAGCTATCTGACATGGAGCCGCTGTCGTAAACAGGATTGTATTCTGAGCCAGATTCTGTCAGATGCGTGACCTCCTCTTCTTCACTATCTGACATGCACAGAATCCTGACGGCCTCTTCACCAGTGTACATTCGCTTTGCCATTTTGGGTTTTAAATTTAGTGGTACACTGGTGATGATTCACAGGTAAAAAAAGCACCTGACTATAGAAAGGAAAATGTAGAAAACGCTTCCAAAAAAACTGTTAGCGATCGCAGGGATCAACCTGTCTCTGCGAACGCTGCAGTTGTGTGTTGTGTTTTTGAAGTGACAGTGATCGATCGATACTGCACTTGGGTGGGTTGGGCTGGGCAGAGGGGGAAAACGCAGGTGCTAGCGGGTATCTGGGCTGATTCCGCTAACAATGCGTTTTTGGGTACCGTAAACTGCTGGGTGCGCTAGTATAGATCTGATCAGATCAGGTATCGATCCGTTCAGATACTATACCACTAAGGGGGGTGTATGCTTTGCGAGTGGGTGTAAGCAGTACTGGCACTAACCTAACACTGCCTGGGGCGACGCAGACCCTGACTGACACTAAAATTTAATTTATATCACCTGCCGGGCGATCAGGGGGTTAAACCTTTATTGGGTTATATACGGCGGGTGCCCTGATGCTATAAACAGCAAACTAACTAACCAGCGTCAACCGTAACACTTATACGGTGATCACTGGTGAAAGGGTTAACTAGGGGGCAATCAGGGGTTAAAAACTTTATTTATGGGGGTACCTAACGCTATAGAACCTGGCGGCGAACCTCAAAAAAAACTAACTGCCTAGCAGCAACAGTGACACTAATGCAGCGATCAGAAATCGATCGCTTAGTGACACTGGCAATAGGGGGTGAAAGGGTTAACTAGGGGGCAATCAGGGGTTAAAAACTTTATTTATGGGGGTACCTAATGCTATAGAACCTGGCGGCGAACCTCAAAAAAAACTAACTGCCTAGCGGCAACAGTGACACTAATACAGCGATCAGAAAATCGATCGCTTAGTGACGCTGGCAATAGGGGGTGAAAGGGTTAACTAGGGGGCAATCAGGGGTTAAAAACTTTATTTTTGGGGGTACCTAACGCTATAGAACCTGGCGGCGAACCTCAAAAAAAACTAACTGCCTAGCGGCAACAGTGACACTAATACAGCGATCAGAAAATCGATCGCTTAGTGACGCTGGCAATAGGGGGTGAAAGGGTTAACTAGGGGGCAATCAGGGGTTAAAAACTTTATTTTTGGGGGTACCTAACGCTATAGAACCTGGCGGCGAACCTCAAAAAAAACTAACTGCCTAGCGGCAACAGTGACACTAATACAGCGATCAGAAAATCGATCGCTTAGTGACACTGGCAATAGGGGGTGAAAGGGTTAACTAGGGTGGTGATCAAGGGGTTAAACCTTTATTAGGGGGGGTAGGGGGCTACCCTGGACCTAAAGGGGGCTAAAACTAACTGCCCTAACACTTTTTTCTGTAACACTGACACTAAATGCAGAAATCAGAAAATAAATGATCCCTGCATTCAGTGACACTGTTACAGGAGACTGGGGGGGGCGATCGGCGGTGACTTGAGGGGTTAAATGTGCCTAATGTGCTGGTGTCAGTGTAGTGTTTAGGTGCCACTTACTTGTGTGATGTCTTCTCTCCTCAGCGGTGGTCGATATGACCACCACGAGGAGAGATCACACTGTTCCTGCTTCCTGTGTTTACACTAAACACAGGAAGAGGAGGGGGAAGCGCTGGCATTGGCTGAGAGCGATCGCAGAGGGGGAGCTGAAAACGAACAGCCGCCCCCTCATCACGGATCGCTTCTACAGCTTACCGACCCGCGCCATGTACCGGGGGGGTCCCGATCGGACCCCCCACCGCCGTCAAGCAGAGGACGTACAGGTACGTACATGTGCCTGTCCGTGCCATTCTGCTGACGTATATGTACATGAGCAGGTCGGCAAGTGGTTAAGATTCAAGGGCCAGATTCACAGAAGAGATACGACGGCGTATCTCTGTGATCCGCCCGTCCTAACTATGCGACTGATTCACAGAATCAG
Organism: Rana temporaria; assembly: GCF_905171775.1. Lineage (NCBI taxonomy): Eukaryota > Metazoa > Chordata > Amphibia > Anura > Ranidae > Rana > Rana temporaria. Next base: position 230,920,304 of record NC_053493.1, read on the forward strand.
TTACACATAGATAGCCATAAGATCCGACAGGTGTAATTGACTTTCACTGTCGGATCTTAGGATGCAATTCTATGCCGGCCGCTAGGTGACGATTCCATTGCGGTCGGCGTAGAATATGCAAATGACTAGTTACGAGCGATCCACGAAGATCCGCGCGTTCGTCGCAATCCCGTACGTCGTCGCTAGTCGTTTTTACCCGTCGCAAAGTTACAACTGCTTTAACATGGCTTATCTTTAGATCAGCCATGTTAAAGTATGGCCATCGTTCCCGCGTCGAATTTCGAATTTATTTATTTTTTGCGTAAGACGTCCGGGAATACGAAACGCCGTAACGCACGTCGCATTTAAAAAAAACGTCGGGGCGCCGTAATTTCGCGCAATGCACTCGGGAAATTTAAACACGGAGCATGCGCAGAGCATTCGGCGCGGGAACGCGCCTAATTTAAATGGTGCCCGCCCCATTTGAATTAGGCGGGCTTGCGCCGAGCGCATTTACGTTACACCGCCGCAAGTTTACAGGTAAGAGCTTTGTGAATCATTAGTTAATCCTGCATTAGGTACAGTGTTTATAGTTGGGCCTGTGGTGTCAGGGGACAGAAGAAAAAGGTCTGATATAAGAGAGGGTCATTTTTCTGCTCTCCTCCTGCCTGGACTTGTAGAGCCAATTTAAAGTTTAAAGTTTAAAGTTGCTATTTGGGATTTGTTGCTATTAAAGTATTCCTCTGCTCTTGGGGTTATTTGCAGTTGTGGAATCCCCTGAAAGCAGCTTGGCTATAATATTGAGTTACATTGCTCTTGATTTCAGTTATTACTGAATCATATATATACTGCTACTGTCTGTTATTATTCCACAGAGACCTTGCAGTAAAGACAATTTCTGTGTTTTCTCATAACGTGTGTGCTTTCATTGGTCATTGCACTTACACTATTGCCAGGTGTGCCAAGAGGGGCTGAGACTGTTCTTGGGGTTGAAAGGCAGAACTAAACATACTCAAGCAGCTTGTCTGGAGGTAGCGCTACATATGCAATCTTCCTGCTTTTTGTACTACTGTTCGAGCATGGATCCCAAGGAAGCAAATATTTTGCGAAAACGCACAGATCCTTTACACTAAATAATGACTATATCAGTTGATTGCATTTGGTTTTATTGAGCTGGATTTTTTTAACCTGTAATAAAATATATTTTAAAGTGTTACTAAATCCAGGACCCTGCATTCACTATATCTGGTCTCCCACAGTACACAGAACATGGAAATGCAATTATTTTAGTAAATATAAACTGCTTAATACCTTTTCTCATCAGAAGTATATACCAGTCTTATGACTTCTATGAGTGTCTGATTAAAGTTTGTAGGAGGAGTTTTCATTCTAATCTGACTGTCCTATGAAGCTGCAGGACCCATAACTCTCTGTCTGAACAGTGCTGATTGGCCCTGTGCTGATCACTAGGGATGAGCTTCGAGTTTGAGTCGAACTCATGTTCGACTCGAACATTGCCTGTTCGCCTGTTCGGCGAACAACGAACAATTAGGGGTGTTCGTTAATAAAGAATTTTTTTTTACGGTGTCTGTGTGTTTTTTTTTAACTATTTACACTTCCTTCGTGAAATGGTAGAGGTACAGTGTACCCCATTACCAATTCACATAGGGCGGGGGGCAGGATCTGGGGGTCCCCTTTGTTAAAGGGGTCTTCCAGATTCTGATAAGCCCCCTGCCCGCAGACCCCCACAACCACCGGGCAAGGGTTGTGGGGATGAGGTCCTTGTCCCCATCAACATGGGGACATCCTCCCCATGTTGAGGGCAGGTGGCCTGGTGCGGTTCAGGAGAGGGGGGGGCGCACTCTGTCCCCCCCACTTTTCTGCGGCCGGCCAGGTTAACGTGCTCAGATAAGGGTCTGGTGTGGATTTTTGGGGGAACTCCACGACATTTTTTTAAAAAATTTGGGGTGGAGTTCCCCTTAAAATCCACACCAGACCTGAAGGGCCTGTTAATGGAATTTGGATTTTTTTATGAATGAATCATCTCTGAATTGCCAGAGCCGACAATTCATTAGAGCCGCAAAGCCGGTTTTAAATGCCTTTTTTTCTTTCAGAAATGACACTTTGTGCAGGGACAGTTCTATGTACGGGAAACATGCGCTTTTTCACATTCTGACTTTACACACCCCTCCCCCCCATAGGTACGAAATTTAAAGTAATATTACACTTTTATTGTTTCACTTTTAGCATTATTAAATTCACTGCTCCTGAAAAAAAGTCCGTTTTTAAAACTTTTTTTTGCATTGATACATGTTTCCTGGGACAGGACCCTGGTCCCCAAACACTTTTTAGGACAATAACTTGCATATTAACCTTTAAAATTAACACTTTAGATTTCAAATGTTCGAGTCCTATAGACTTTAACGGGGTTCTTAAGTTCACACGAACATTTGGTGTGTTCGCAAGTTCTGATGCAGAACTGGGAACAATGACAAAAGCTCCCAGGAGACATTGCAGCATCGAGGAAGTGACGGAATACCCGCACACTACCCGATGAATCCATATACAGGAAGCAGCCAGTAACATAAAGGATTACTAAGGTACAGTGGATCGAAAAAAAACATGCGGTTTAGTAATTATGCATATGAGCGTATCATTTTTTTTTTTTTGCTGGGGGAGTGGATCTTGGGTGGGAGTTCCCACACTTTTTCCCCAGGACTTGACCCCTGAAGATAGCCCAGTAGACATATTAAAGGATCCACTGAAATATTCAAATCTAAGAGCCCATTAAGTGTACCCACAACCTCAGCCTAATACCTCTGGAGTCATAGTAAATCTATCAATGACCCCGTCTCGCCACATCTGGAACAAGCTGAGTCAGTTAGCATTATATACTGATGATGTTATCCTTTTTTTATCTAATCTTCGGTCTATTTGTGTCAGCGGTTATAAGCTTGCAAGTGATCAGGGCTTGCTATTAATTGGGAGAAGTCTGTGCTTCTGCCGCTGGATCCAATCCTGAAGGATTTGCCATCAATATGCCCACAACTTGTAATTGCCTCCTCTGTCAAATATCTGGGACTTACTATGATCGCATCCCCTTTGTCATTTATAGCAGACAATATTGCTCCATTACTGACAAGATTTCAAATTCAAAGTAGGGTTTGGTGTAAACTTCCCCATTCCGTAATAGGTTGCATAAATTTAATTGAGATGGTCTGGATGCCACAACTTTTATATTTTGTACATAATTCCCCAGTTTGAATCCCTTTGAAGAACTTTATTAAGATTAATAGGATATTTAGAAATTTGATTAGGGGAAATAAGACCCCCCATATCAAACTAGGTATCCTACAATATCCAAAGGAGCCCGGGGGGGGGGGGGTTGGTGGCCCCAAACCCGAGGATTTATTTTCTCACTGCTCGACTGAATCATCTAGTACAGTGGGAATCGGAGGTCTCAACTGCTCCCTCATTTTGCATAGTCTCTTTTGGTTTCCAAGGACGCCAGCCACTATTGGCCCTGAAGGGGGTATCAGGGTGCTCCTTCTTTTCTAATATACCCACCCTGGTACTTATATATAAGGTGTGGGAATCTGTTAAAAGGATAATGGGGGTTTCTTCCTTAACTAAATATACCCCTATTTGGGGCAATGAAAGCCAACCTGAGATAGTGACCCTCCAGGGCTTTCATCGATGGGAACGAGCAGGGATTCTTACCCTCGCTCAGCTTAGTAACACTTTAATCTGTACATTGGTATATTTCTATTTGGTACATTTAAAGTCCTATATTCTATATACTGTATGTTTCCCCCTTCTTTAGGGGTGGAGAATTTTCTCACTGCAATCTTACCTATGCTTTCCAAGCTACAGATGGCTTCACTTAGGCCCAGAACCTACCCTTTGAACCAAGGTTTACCCTACTGAACTTGCATCTTGCTTATTTGTATCTCCTATTAGCCTGTTGATGTTGTGTTATAATTGAATAACTACGGTAACCATCCAAATGTCTGTAAATCTTCCTTATTGCATTTAAAATATATATTGTAACAAAAAGTTATGAATTTTAACTAATTACCAATGTCAATGTTACCAAGATAGAAAAAAACCTTCTTATTTAAAAAAAAATCATAAAGCCCTAATTACTCGATTGAAACTTCAGGCGCATGGCATACTGTATCCCAGGTCTTTTGTCTTCTGCTCCATAGTGTAGGAGGTTTGTGTCTGCGGTGCCCATGTTGCTTTTTGGTGATGTGGGCATGACTATTAATTGTCACAAGTATTCATTACAGAGTCCTCACTGGAGTATTTATAAAGTCTTGAAATGGTGTATAATACTGCGCTGTCAGTTAGATATAATCCTGTGAAAGAACAATTCAGTATAATGTGAAAAAATGCTGCAACCTTAAATGTGAGACACACACAAAATAAAGACCTGTAAAAAATGCAAAATGAAATTGATAGGACGTATTCTAATGAACGTGCTGTGAAAATAGATCATTAACAACCAAAATGCCCCCAAAAAAATGCGATGTCAAAAATGAATCAAAAATGCACCCCTCATCAAAGATGTGACACCAGTTGCTGCACAGATACAAATAAATAGTCCAAAGCATTCCAATATGTAGTCAACAGGCTTATTGTTGAACAAACTAGGTGTTTCAAAAATAAAGGCCAGTAGGTTGATGTTATGAAGTCCTCCTACAAACAAGTTGGTAACATCAAACCACGAGACACCCAAGAACAGTGCTGAATGATAGAAAAGAGATCTTCCACCTCCAAAGCCACTGCCGCTTACCAGAAAATGAGATCCCAACTAGAGATCTTTGTTCATGGATGGCCTATACCCCAGCCACTCACACAGGGTCATATGTGCTCATGGCCAGATGAGAGAAGAAAAACCAACGTAGCGTAACCCAGTTTAAAAGTTTAATAAAATATAAAAAATTGCACTTACAAAAAGTAGAAGATAAATTTGCGTGTGAATGTTTGTTTAGCTGGCCGGTTCTCACAGGCCGTTCACTGCGTTGTTGTTGTGTTGACGTCAGCACGCTGCTCCTCCCTAAATCTTCGTTATTTAATTTAAAATATATATTGTTACAAAAAGTTATGAATTTTAACTAATTACCAATGTCAATGTTACCAAGATAGAAAAAAACCTTCTTATTTTAAAAAAAATCATGAAGCCCTAAATACTCGCTTGAAACTTCAGGCGCATGGCATACTGTTTGCCAGGTCTTTTGTCTTCTGCTCCATAGTGTAGGAGGTTTGGGTCTGCAGTGCCCATGTTGCTTTTTGGTGATTTGGGCATGACTATTAATTGTCACAAGTATCCATTACAGAGTCCTCACTGGAGTATTTATAAAGTCTTCACTGGAAAAACAGGGTCCTAGATCATTAAAGCATTATGCCAAGGCTTGGACAGACAGAAACCTGGGTGAGCAGAGGAGAACAATGAGTAACACTTCAGGTTGGTGATTGTGGCTACAGGAAGAGGTGCCTCGGAGATCAATTGCAACAGATGCAGGTGCTTTTTTCTGTGTATTGGGGGTTACAAAATGCACACACAGATTCAGTAGGTACAGGTGGAGCATTAAGTATGCCTAAAAAGGCATGATTAAACAAATGTATTCATATTAAAGGGTGTAAGAATATTTAATTACTTAATTACTTACTCTCTTGCAAAAGTACAAAGTTTATTCCGAAATACAAGTATAACAACATTATAATTACATTTTTGGTACAGAACATAGTAAACACATTTACAAACAAAATTTATGAGGGGGTTAAAAACAGAAACAACTTCTCTTTTCTATATTAACAGACTTTGCTAGTACTGACATTGTATGCAAATTGGATTAGAACAATTGCAAAAATGAATGAAGCATGCAAACAGTAATTGTAGGTTTTATTTATTTTTCAAGGAACTCATGTCGGCATTACTAAAAAACATAGTAGGACCTGCAATTACATTACCGATAGGGCATTACTAAAAAAGGTCTGACCGCAGTGTTCTGGTGTGGGGGGGGGGGGTGTCAGAACAGACATGGGCTAAACACACCCCGGTTCGGTTTGTAGTAGAACTTTCAAACATCGCAAACATTCGGACCAAATATCGAACAATCTTTAAAATCTGTGGGACCTGAACTTGGAAAAGTCATGTTGTCCATTTTGAAGGCTTATATGCAAGTAATTGGGCATACAATGGGGGTCCAGGTACTGTCCTGAGGGGACATGTATCAATTAAAATAAAGTTTGTAAATGAGCAGTGATTTACCGTTGCTTAAAGTGAAACCATAAAAATGAGAAATAACAATAAAATTGAAAAGGTACTTTGAATATATTGCCTGGGGGGTAGACATGTGCAGAATGCTGGAAAATGTTGTTTTGTTTAGTTTTGATAGATTTGTTATGTTACTAATTTTTTTCCGTTGTGGAATTTGTTTAGTTTCGGAATTCTTTTAGTTTTGTTTGGTTTTCGGTAAAAAAAAATTATTTCCATTAAAATTTGTTTAATTTATTAACTTTCTAACAAACTCCAACTTTTCAGAATCATTAGAATTCGGATCAGTCGAGAGACGATGAACCAATTCAAATTCTGTGTGAAGAAATATCTAGTTGTTAAGCCGCCCGCATCCTTAACAATCATGAGTCATCATCTCTCAGTGGGCTTCCCCACTGACAGATGAATGCAAGGGTAACAAATGTTCGACAATAGAAAAATGTTAACAAAAAACGGTGTAGGGTCCCCCACAAAATCCATGCCAGGCTCTTATCCGAGCATGCAGCCTGACAGGTCAAAAAAGCACCTTGTTCCCATGTTGATGGGGACAAGGGTCTCTTCCCGATAACCCTGGGCTGTGGTTGTGGGGGTCTGCAGGTGGAGGGCTTATCAGAATCTGGAGTCTCCTTTTACAATTGGGCCCCCAGATACTGCCCCCCATGTGAATCATACCCCTACCCATTCACCAAAAAAGTGTCAAAAAGCAAAAACCTCAAGAAACAGTTTTTGACAAGTCCTTTATTTAAATAAAAATAGTGTCCCTTGATGTAGATCCATCGTCAATCACGACGCCCCCTGGACCCAAAAATAGAAAAATGCTCTGCCTCCTTTTTTACACATTTTTGTTGAATGGGTAGGGGTATGATGTACTCTATACCCATTCACATTGGGAGGGATCTGGAGGCTCCCTTGTAAAAGGGGACTTTCAGATTTCGATAAGCCCCCCACTCACAGACCCCGGCAACCACAGTCCAGGGTTGTTGGAAAGAGGCACTTGTCCCCATCAACAGGGGACAGGGTGATTTGGGGTGGGGGATGCAGAGCATGGATTTTGTAGGGGAACACTACGCCATTTTTCTTTAAATGTTGGTGTGGTATGGACTGGGGGGGGAGCCTGCACTGTATTTTTAAACATGTTTCTATTGCCAGGCATTCTTTATCTTTACATTCATCTGTCAGTGGGGAAGCCCGCTGACAGCTGATGACTCATGGTTGTTAAGGACGCGGGCAGCCGGCTTCCTGATACATCCGAATCTCTGAATAACCAAAAATGTGTCCAAATTTGTATTCGGGCCAAAACAAATTGCATATATCCACTGGGCGGTCCCAGTCTGCCTGTAAAGTGGCACATCTGTACTGTGTATAGAACCTGCTGCAGCAATAATGAAACCCAAAAAACTAAAAATTCCCTGCAAGCTTTCTTTATTTTATAAACAACCGCTTGGGGAGCCAGTCTGTATGATGAGGCCACAATTTAGTGCACTCGAAAGAAGATTAGAGATTTTTGGGATAAAATCTGGTGTCTCTTTTGCAGACTTTGGATAGAAGTAACAGGTGCAGAAAAATTGGGCTTTGGGTGTTGGTGGTGCCTTCACACCGTAACTCTATAGAGGTACTGTTGATGTACTGTTGATGCCTGTGCATCGTCAAGGGCACCAGCACACTGAAATATACTGCACTAAATGTGCACTAATGCACTGCAATATAATGCGTTAAATGTGCACCAACGCACTGAAATATACTGTGTTAAATGTGAACTAGCACACTGCAATATACTGCGGTAAACATGCAAACTAGTCGCTCAGACTATGAACCCCACCTGCCTAGAACCTCCAGCAAACAAAACAAGAATTCTGCAATGAACTAACTGATTTTCTTATTGACAAAATCGAAAACATTCGGGAAATAATTAAGCAGAAAAAAACAACTAACCTCACTCGGCCAGAGCAAGAAGAAAAAAGCCACATAAATGCTCTACAATCAACTCAATTTATTCTTGTCCCAATCACCATCGACACCACCAAAATCATCATCAGAACTCTCCGAGACAGCACATCACCAAATGACATTATTTCTACAAAACTTCTGAAAGAAAATACCGACATCCTGGTACCCACCATAACACATCTCATAAATCAATCGTTCGAAGAAGGTATTGTTCCAATCTCCCTCAAGCAAGACATAATCAAACCCTGCCTAAAGAAAGCCAACCTCGACCTCAAAGACCCAAATTACCGCAGACCAGTAACAAGCCTTAACACCATCTCCAAGATCATGGAGAAAGCAGTAGTACAACAGCTACAACTAAATTTGGACACCTACAAACTCCTGGACCCACTACAATCGGATTTCTGCCCAAGCCACGGAACAGAAACGGCACTTCTCAAAATATGGGATGATGCCCTCGAAGCAGCAGATGATGGAGAATCATGTCTCCTGGTGCTTCTGGACCTCAGCGCAGCTTTCGACACAGTAGACCACAAAACTCTGCTCACTCTTCTCACAGAAGTAGCTGGAGTCACAGACTCTGATCTACCCTGGTTTGTATCCTTCCTAGAGAATCGATCCCAGACAGTGAAACTAGGAGCCTTCACTTCGGAAGCACGCACAATTACATGCAGAGTTCCTCAAGGATCACCCCTGTCGCCCGTGCTCTTCAACATCTATGTCATGTACCAGGTGTGACCAGAACTGTGTGGCTAGCAACAGAGGAACACCAAACACATATAAGTGAAAATATAATAATTTATTTAGGTAAGTGAATAATATAAATACAACCACCTCCAATATGACACAGTGCAACAAACCAACCAACAGACAGAGACCCACAAATAACAACAGATAGATATGTACAATAAATGGGAAATGCCAGAATCATAAACAATAGTCAGGCCACGGTCATAAACAGCAGGTCGGCAGATGGAGAAAGGGATATTCCAGAAACATAAACGTTAGCCAGGCCAAGGTCATACACAGGGAGATCAGCATATGGGGTAAGGAACACAGGACAGGGAGAGGTTGGATGGTCAGGACAGGGAGACAGGATCAGGAACTCAGGTAGCAGATTTCAGAAACAGGTTCAGATAATCAGGCAGCAGGTACAGATCAGGGCACCAGGACGATACCAGGGCAAGGTATGTTTGCACTTGCCGAGTATTTATAGGAATGCCTGTAATTGGTCTCAAGTCACACCTGAGCGCAAAAGGTGCTGTCTGCTCCACACTGCCAGGATCCATCCGCTGGTGGACGCCAGTACTGCGATCCAAGGATGACATAACACCAGCAGGGAGAAGTTCCCCTGACAGTTCAAAACTGCCAGGAGACACCTGCTGGTGGACCTCAGTACTGCATGCCAAATGATAGATATTACCAGCGGATGGAACCTTTCCGGACAGTACCCCCCCCTCGAAGGAGCGACCTCCGGACGCTCCAACTAGCCTATGCTGGGGAAAGTCCATGGCGTCAAGCCGGGCGGCGACAAAGTCACTTTAGGTTGGACAGGAGGAAGGTCCATGACTTTAACCACTTAAGCCCCGGACCAATATGCAGCCTAAAGACCCAAGGGGTTTTTACAGTTCGGGACTGCGTCGCTTTAACAGACAATTGCGCGGTCGTGCGACGTGGCTCCCAAACAAAATTGGCGTCCTTTTTTCCCCACAAATAGAGCTTTCTTTTGGTGGTATTTGATCACATCTGCGGTTTTTAGTTTTTGCGCTATAAACAAAAATAGAGCGACAATTTTGAAAAAAAAGCAATATTTTTTACTTTTTGCTGTAATAAATATCCCCCAAAAACATATATAAAAACATTTTTTTTCCTCAGTTTAGGCCGATACGTATTCTTCTACCTATTTTTAGTAAAAAAAATCGCAATAAGCGTTTATCGATTGGTTTGCGCAAAATTTATAGTGTTTACAAAATAGGGGATAGTTTTATTGCATTTTTTTTTTTTTTTTTTTTTTTTACTACTAATGGCGGCGATCAGCAATTTTTTTCGTGACTGCGACATTATGGCGGACACTTCGGACAATTTTGACACATTTTTGGGACCATTGTCATTTTCACAGCAAAAAATGCATTTAAATTGCATTCTTTATTGTGAAAATGACAGTTGCAGTTTGGGAGTTAACCACAGGGGGCGCTGTAGGAGTTAGGGTGCACCTAGTATGTGTTTACAACTGTTTGGGGTGTGGCTGTAGGAATGACGTCATCGATCGTGTCTTCCCTATAAAGGGAATGACGCGATCGATGCGCCGCCATAGTGAAGGACGGGGAAGCCGTGTTTACACACGGCTCTCCTCGTTCTTCAGCTCCGGGGAGCGATCGCGACGGAGCGGCTATAAACAAATAGCCGCGCCGTGGTCCCGGATCGCTCCCCGAGCGGACCCGACCTCCGCATGTAGCGGGGGGGGTCCCGATCGGACCCCCCACCCGCTAATAGGCGAGGACGTACCCATACGCCCATGTGCCTGTACGTGCCATATTGTGGACGTATATGTACATGGGCTGGTCCTTAAGTGGTTAAACCGGGCAAAGTGCAGCTCAAGCTGGGCAGCGGGTACAGACACCTCAGGCTGGGCAAAAAGTACATCAAGCTGGGTAGCAGGCACAGGAACCTCAAGCTGAGTAGCAGGCACATCAAGCTGGGAAGCAGGTATGGGCACGTCAAGCTGGGCAGCAGACAGGGGCAAATAAAGCTGGGCAGCAGACAAGGGCAAATCAAGCTGGGCAACAGACAGGTGCACATCAGGCTGGGCAGCAGACAGGGGCACACCAGGCTGGGCAGCAGACAGAGGCTCATCAGGCTGGACAGCAGGCAGGAACACATCAGGCTGGTGTCAAGTTCAGCGGCTAAGGTGACCAGACACGTAGCTACACAAGGGAACTGAGACCAAACAAAGGATATATGTATTAAGTGATATTTATTTACAGAGAACATACACCAATAAACATACACAGCAACCAGTGAAAACATAAACCACTCCAGCAAACAAGAATAACTAATAAACCTAACAGCTATCTATATACAATATCTACAACATAAGGGAAAAGGCAACAGGGATGCAAGGAAAGGGACACGGCTGGGGACAAGAGCATAGAACAAGGAAAGGACCAGAATCGTGACGCACTGGGGGAAGGGAGGAGCAGCCTTAAATATCCACCTGGCAGCTGGAGCCAGGTGTGGCTGATCAGAACCTGCTGGCTTCTGGGAGACACCTGCTGGTGGACACTGGAACTGCAGCAATCAGCCCAGAGCAGGATAGTGCCACCAGCAGGTGAACTTAATCCTAACAGCTGGGAAGCAGGCAGGAACACATCAGGCTGGGAAGCAGGCAGGAATACATCAGGCTGGGCAAGAGGAAGGAACACATCAGGCTGGGCAGCAGGAAGGAACACATTAGGCTGGGCAGCAGGCTCCGCGTCATCGAGCTGGGCAGCAGGCTCCGGGTCATTGAGCTGGGCAGCAGGCTCCGCAGGCCAGGAAACGGGCACCACAACCTCAAGCCGGGAAACTGGCACCACAACCTCAGGCCGGAACGCTGGCTCTAGATCTTCAGGCTGGAATGCTGGCACCTTGGGTTGGAACACTGGCAACTTGGGCAGGAACACTGGCACCTCGGGCTGGAACACTGGCACCTCGGGCTGGAACACTGGCACCTCGGGCTGGAAAGGGCAGACATCAGGACAACAGAGCGGAAGGCAGACACCAGGACATCAGAGTGGAAGGCAGACACCAGGACATCAGACTGGAAGGCAGACACCAGGACATCAGGCTGGAAGGCAGACACCAGGACATCAGGCTGGAAGGCAGACACCAGGACATCAGGCTGGAAGGCAGACACCATGGAAGAAAACCATCTGGCCTTCTGGAAAAAAATTAAGACCCACCTCTTCTGAAGGATCATGATGACACTGGATGCAAGCGCCTTGAGGCGATTTAGTTCGCATTTGTAGCGCTATATAAGTTACTCACTCACTCACTCACTCACTCACTCAATAACACACTGAAATATACTGCGTTAAACATGCAATAATGCACTGAAGCAAAGCCTGTTGTGTTATTGGTAATGACAAAGGGATGTCAATAGCAGTTGCTATAGCATTTGCATCGGTCCCTTCTCAAGCAACTACTGTATTCAAGCTGTTCTAAGAGCTAAGTCCAAGTTTGTGTACAGCATTCTGCTAGGAATGTCATATCCTTCTTACCAGACTGTCTCAGTGCATTTTTTAGCAGTGTTTCTCTTTTTACAACACAGGGACTGATTATTTAGTTATAGCAGACCTGTCATCCCACTCTGTATTCAGCATGTATAAAGTGCATGTAGGAAGTATAAAGTGAATGCAGGAAGTGAGTAGAATCAGCAGACAGGTAAGACTCTGCTTTGAAGTTTGCTAACATTGTTGTAATAAATATAACTGGCCATGAGTGGTTTTTATTAAACACAATTTGAACTGTATGGATAAACTGGCCACATACATTACAATATGAATATAAGATTTCCTTTAGATTCATAGGGGCAGATCCACAGAGAGAGTATGCCGGCGTATCTACTGATACGCCAGCGTACTTTCAAATTTCCCGCGTCATATCTTTAGTTTGAATCCTCAAACCAAACCACGTCGAAATTTTTTTTTTTTTTTTTTTTTTTTGCGTAAGTCGTCCGTGAATCGGGATGGACGTAAATCAGATTCACAGAATAGATACGACGGTGTATCTCCTGATACACCGTCGTATCTCTTGTCGTATCTATGCGGCTGATTCATAGAATCAGTTCCGCATAGATAGCCCTAAGATCCGACAGGTGTAATTGACTTACACCGTCGGATCTTAGGATGCAGTACCTCGGCCGCCGCTGGGTGGAGTTTGCGTCGTTTTCCAGCGTCGGGTATGCAAATTAGCAGTTACGGCGATCCACGAAGGTTTTCGCGTTCGTTACGTGGGCGCAAGTCTTTTTTTCCCGTCGCAAAGTTAAGTGTGCTATTAACATGGTGTAAAATTACTCCACCATGTTAAAGTATGGCCGTCGTTCCCGCGTCGATTTTGAATTTTTTTTTTTCGGCATGAGTACGCTACGCACGTCGCGATTCACAAACACGTCGCGCCGCCGTAATTTCGCGCAAAGCACGTCGGGAAAATTGCGAACGGAGCATGCGCAGAATGTCCGGCGCGGGAGCGTGCCTAATTTAAATGGTACACGCCCCATTTGAATTGGGCGGGCTTGCGCCGGACGTGTTTACGATACACCGCCGCAAGTTTACAGGTAAGTGCTTTGTGGATCAGGCACTTACACTTAAAACTTGCGGCGGTGTAACGTAAACAGGTTTCGGTGCGCCGCCGCAATTGTACCTGAATCTGGCCCTGTGGGCTTACTTGCCTTTTTTTTCCCTTTCTGCTTCTCCTTTTTTCTTTCTCTTGCTTATATACTGTATATTGTTACAGCTTTGATATACAGCATATACCCCACTGAAGAATATTTATATTTGTTTATACTATTTTTGGAATTGTAATATTGTATTTTATTCTGTCAGCTACCACAATTAGATTGAAGACAAGAAGGTGGATCCTGAAGAAGCCATCTGTTTATCAAAATGCATTGATCTACTTGTCTTTTTTACTGTATTGAATAATATATGTATTTCCACCTTTTGCTTGGATGGTAGTGGATGTATGGTGGTTTTATAACATTGGTTTTAACCACTTCGGCCCCAGAAGGATTTACCCACTTCCTGAACAAGCCATTTATTGCGATACGGTGCTGCATCGCTTTAATTGACAATTGCGCGGTCGTGTGACACAGTACCCAAAAATTGTATGTCATTTTTTCCCACAAATAGAACTTTCTTTTGGGGGTATTTAATCACCTCTGAAGTTTTTATTTTTTGCACTATAAACTAATAAGATCGACAATTTCCTAGCAGAAAGACAGGATCTGTGTGATCTCCCCTGTCAGAACGGAGATTTGCCTTGTTTACATAGGCAGATCCCCGTTCTGTTACTGTGGGGAACAAATGCGGATGGCTGGTGGACATTGAGTCCACCGGATCCGCTGATTGGCTCCCCCGCACGCCCACAAAAGTGAGTTCCCGAGCCGACATACAGCTACTGTATGGCGATTTGCGGGAACAAGCCACCTTGCTGCATCATAATGTCATAGTGTCATAGGCGTGCGGTGCCTTATTGCAGATACCGATCCTCTTGTTACTCCCCCTGCAGCGATGACAGCCTCTTCGCCTCTCCCTCCCTCCGGCTGCACTTCCCCATTCTGTCCTCAGTCTCTTTCTCAGTCTTAAATGTATAACATCAGGAGTTTGTTTAGAACCTCAATATTTCAGACCACCAAAAGAGCAGTTAAAAATTAAAAAAATAAATAAAAGGCAAAAAAAGGTAAAAAAAAAGTAAATTTTTAAAATAATTAAAATAATTAAAGTGGTTGTATACTCAAAAATGTCACTTTCTATTTATAAGTCCATGTAATTTTTTTAAAAATTTTGCAAGTAGCCTTTTTTTTTTTACCTGTATACTTCTTGACTTATTGCTGCATTCTCGAGTGGGGACGTGTACCGCGCATGCGCCGGATCCGGCAAGCTGAGTCTCAGGCCGGACAAATTCTTTGCTTATGTCGGGGCTGCGTCATTTCCTCATGCAGACGTCAGCCCCGACATCCCGTGATGCTTCGGCCTGATTCTCACCTAGAGCATGATGGTCATCACGTGACCTAGGCTTGCATTTTGTGATCGCAGTGCACACGCGCGGGATTTATGAATCAGGAAGGAACTGTGGGCGGGAATTCTGCATGTGAAAGACGCGGAAGACCACATTAGAGATGGCGCAGGCTTACTACAGAAATGACATGTCACAAAATCGGTGATTAATACAGTAAGACTAGTAATGTGATATACAGTATTATATAGGGATCAGTCGATGTAGAAATACAAAATACATGTTGCTCTGTGTTTGAGCTTTGGGGTGCACACCCAAATGCAATAGGCAGTGCACACCTATGATCAGTGTCTCAGTAGAGGGAGAGAAGAATAAAGGGCAATGTCTCCTTCTCCATATTCCAACACCTTGCTGTAGCTAGAAGATGAGGTATGTTGGAAAGAGCATGGTGACACTGTATAGATTACTGTAATACAGCCTTATAGCTCCTACTTTCTGTCCAGTACAGTAGGAACAGGGGGTAGTAGAACAGGTTTAGTAGAGGTTCCTGCTCCTGTGCACTCCATAGAGCCTACTTAGCAAATATGTAATCACCTTAAGCAAGTGTCCAGCTAAATGTTTCCCTCTTGAGGTAATAGGACATACTGTGCAAGGTGATTTTTTATTTATTTTTTGCATTAGAGATTCATGTTAACTGAAGCAGAGTTTTGTAAGGGTTGTCTGGAGCATTGATTGCATGCTAAAGCCCAGGGGCCATGGTTCCTAACATGTACTGGGGCCCAGGTATGCTATGCTTTGCCCCTGTATCTGCCAGATAGTTTAGCATCCTTAATTATTAAAGTGTTACTAAACCTACAACAGGAAAATCAGTCTGTATATGCAGTAAAGCATGCTTGTTATGCTCCCGGTAAAACTTAAGGGGTTAATCCGCTGCATTGTGTAAAAAGGCTGTTTGATCCTGTCTTCTCTGATCCTCTCATTCTTCCACAGTCCCAAATCCATCTCCTGATAGTACAGAGCCTTTGGGGGATCTCGGCACATGCTCAGTTTGGTGTGTATTGCTAGAGATTAATATATATTTTTTTGGAGGGTGCATGTGATCGGCACAGGGCCAATCAGCACTGTCCAGACAGAAAATCAGGGGTCATGCAGCCTCATAGGGCAGCCAGAGAATTAGGCAAACTCCTCCTACAAGCTTTAACCAGTGCTTGTCCGGACACTGATAGAAGTCACAAGACTGCTGATGCAAAAAGTATTTAGCGATTTTTATTTACTAAAATAATTGCATTTCCATGTTCTGTGTACTATAAGAAAACAGATATAGTGATTGCAGGGTGCTGGGTTTAGTAACACCTTAAAGAGGAAGTAAACCCTCTAAAGCCTTTCTTTAAAAACAAACCCCTGCAATTGAAAGGCATAATGAGCTAGTATACATAGCATACTAGCTCATTATGAATTACTTACCTGAGATCAAAGACCCCGAAGAGACTCTCATTCCTCACCTCCGCCATTAATACCCGAATTACTACTGGGTATTGCAGCTCCGGCACTGTGATGACGTCACTTCTGCGCATGCACGTGAGAGCCGTCAGTGACGGCACGACCGTCCTCACTAATGGCGCGCTCAGTGCGCCTGCGCCGTTGTCTACGGCGCGCATGCGCCATAGACATTGGTGCAGTCTTTTCTGCAAACTTCTCCTAAACCGTGTAGGTTTAGGAGATATTTGTTGCACCTACAGGTAAGCCTTAATCTAGGCTTACCTGTAGGTTAAAGTGGTCTGTAAGGCTTTACAACAACTTTAAGCAGTACATGATATATTTAAAATCATATTATGGTATTATAGTGCTATGGAGGCAATCAGGGCTGGACTGGGACAAAGATTTGGCCCTGGACTTCATCCAGACTGGCCCACTTTGACAGGTCTCTCCCATGGTGGCCGGACAACTCCCGTACCCCCCCCCCCCCCCCCCCGCCGGGCACCGAAGCCCCCTCTCCCCCTTCACTAGCTGTTCTACTTTATTAGAGTAGAACGGCTGGTACTGGTACTCTTATAGGCAGTACCAGTGGGGAAGCTAGAGATTATTTCACCCGGGGCAAAGAATCAGTTTGGTGCTCCCCTTCTGATTAGGCAGAAGTGAGAAACTCCCAGGCCATAGCTGTTGAGTCAGCAGTCTGTCCCCTCCCCCATGCTCCTATGTCATCCCCCCTGCTCCTCTGGTCCTCCCCCTGCTTCTTTGTTCCCCCCAGGTGAGTGCTGCAGGGAGGGAGAGGAGGTGAGCGCTGTGGGAAGGGAGAGACAGAGGAGCGGAGGGGGGGCGGCGGTCCGCTGTCACTGAAGCCGGCCCACTGAGCCATCGGCCCACCGGGAAACTCCCTGTAGTCCCAATGGCCAGTCCATCCGTGGAGGTAATGGAGCTGTAAACAGTACAGCGGGCAAGAAGATCTCTAATTTGCCATTTGAAATATCTCTCCATCTATAGGCTGCCTAAAAAAGAATATTCACACTTTTGCTATATTGATTACAACTATATCCATCATGAGACCACCCCAGGAGCTTTTCCTTTATAGAAGAGAGAGAGTCAGAGAGTCTTGTTATTATATCAAAGAGAATGTCCTGAAACTTCACAGATATATTTCTGAATGATGTCAGTAAATCTTTCCTAGAAGAGCCTGTCAGAGGACCTACAGGACGACTTATATTACAGCTTGCAGACACACATTATAACGTTCACTTTCAAAAATCCTTTCCATAGGGTACGTTTACTCCCCTGTGATCATAAAACTTTATTAATATTTGCAGTTAGGGACCATCTGTTTCATTCAGTTTTAGTGCAATCATTAGTCTAATTGATGGTGTTGTGGCAAGTTGCCTCTTCCCCATAGAGATCTCTCACAATATCAGTAATATCTCTCAACAAGTCAGTACATGTGCACTGGAGTGTAAATGCAATATATAAAGACAAACTAGCAGGGAATCAGTTAGTGCATTAGGTTACCATCAGCTGATGTCTCTTGTGGCCGTTGAAATTGGGGTTTTCTGGATGTCATGTTTTACGGCTAGTCAATCACCTTCACATTAAAAGTCACTAAAAAACTGCTGTAATAAAAATAGAAAAAGAAAAAGGAGAAGAAAAGAAACAATGGTTCCCAAATACCCTCCGGGCAGTGTCACCAGGAAAGAAACAGAAACACAGCACTACATAGCTAACATATTATCTGCATCGATGCCTAATGCAGTATAGCAATACTTCCGCGACTGTACAGGATTCCCGTTCCTCGAAATCTAGGAGAGCATGAGAAGAAAAGAGCTGTGAGAGTCAAAGAATTGTCATCATTTCTAAACAAAAATGCAATTATCTTTGTTTTAGTTCTGCATTTTAGGATGTGAGCACTATCCTATTTTGTTCTGTTTTAGGCCCCTTTCACACGTGCGGACCGTGTGCCGGCTTTTTCATCCATCCGTTTGCGGATGAAAAAGGGACATACATTGGTCCCTTTGAGATTGCGGATGTTCATCCGCTGACACCCGATCTCGTCCGCCTCCGCAATGATACGATTCTGCAGACGGAAGAAAACCCTATTTTTCCTTCCGTCTGCGGATCGGATGAACACGGACATACGGTCCGTGTTCATCCGATCCCCCCATAGGGGAGAGTGGTGAAAAGACAGGGCGGTCCCTGCACAGTGTGTGGGGACCGCTCTGTCATCCGCCAGCTCAGCGGGGATCAACGGAGCGATCCCCGCTGAGCATACGGAGCATACGGAGGCGGATCATTACTGGTCCGCCCCGCCTGAAAGGGACCTAACTCTATTTTCCGGTTCCTGACAGGCTCACGCAGATATACTGCGGCAGAATGGCTCCCGTGGGCAAAATCCCGTACGGGTAAGTCCTTCTCTTTTTCGGCCACCAGAGAGCGGACGCTCGGGCGCGCGTGCCCGCAGCTCGTCAAGGAACCCGGTACACTAGTCCGGTAGGGGCGCGATCACAGCCGGCCACGAGTGATCGCATGCACTAGTGCCAGCACGGGGATTTCTGTGTGTAAACACACAAATCCCATGCTGTCAGGGAAGAGGAAACATATTGTTTGTTCCTACTAAGTAGGAAAAAGTATAGGGGCCAGATTCACATAGGTTAGCGGATCTTTAGATCCGCTAACCTATCTGATTTAAGATCCGCCGCCGCAAGTTTTTGAGGCAAGTGGTTAATTCACAAAGCACTTACCTCAAAACTTGCGGTGTCGTATCGTAAATCCCCCGGGGAATTCAAATTCCGCGGCTAGGGGGCGTGTAGTATTTAAATCAGGCTTGCTCCCGCGCCGATCGAACAGCGCATGCGCCGTCCGCAAATTTACCCAGCGTGCATTGCGCTAAATGACTTCGCAAGGACGTCATTGGTTTCGACGTGAACGTAAATGGCGTCCAGCCCCATTCACAGACGAGTTACGCAAACAACAGAACATTTTTAAATCGCGACGCGGGAACGACGGCCATATTTAACATTGGCTGCGCCTCATAGACCCAGGGGTAACTATCCGCCGGAAAAAGCCGAACGCAAACGACGTAAAAAAAAAGCGCCGGGCGGTCATTCGTTTCTGAATCGGCGTATCTCCTCATTTGTATATTCGTAGCGTAAATAAACCGAAACGCCACCTAGTGGCCGGCCTGGAATTTCCACCTAAGATCCGATGGTGTAACACAGTTACACCTGTCGGATCTTAAGGATATCTATGCGTAACTGATTCTATGAATCAGTCGCACAGAACTCAGAGATACGACGGTGTATCAGGAGATACACCGTCGTATTTCTTTGTGAATCTGGCCCTATGTCTCCTCTCCTAGTCACTCTCATCCCACACAGTTAGAACACACAGTTAACCCCTTGATCGCCCCCTAGTGTTAACCGATTTCCTACCTGTGACATTTACACAGTAATCAGTGCATTTTTATAGCACCGATCGCTGTTTAATTGTCAATGGCCCCAAAAAAGTGTCAAAAGTGTCCTAAAACTATTCAAAATTCATTAGAAAACGTTTAAAATCAATTTGAATTTGAAAATTCAAATTGATTTGATTACGAATAAACAAAACAAATTCAATGTGACAGGTGAATTAAAGTGATATTAAATTATGATATAAATGATAAGTGATATATTTTTTATAACAAACGTGTTATACTTACCTCCTCTGTGCAGTGATTTTGTACAGAGCAGCCCCGATACTTCTTTTGCGTAGTCCCCACATGCGCTCTTGACCCCTCTCTCTCCCCTATAGCAAGCAGTTTGCTTGTGTCCATTCACACATGCCCCTGCATTCTCCTCATTGGTTTACTGGCTGTGATTGACAGTAGTGGGAGCCAATGGCTACTGCTGCTGTCTTAGCCACTGAGGAGGGAGAGACCAGGGGGAGCTGAGGTTCTCCTACACATCGCTGGATCAAGAGGGGGTTCAAGTAGGTATTAGGGGGGGCTGCTGCACACAGAAGGTGTTTTACCTTCATGCATAGAATGCATAAAGGTAAAAAACCTTGAGCCTTTACAACCACTGATTCAGAAATAACAGAGGGAATATGTGGATGGTATGGAATATTTTGCTTGTTTAATAGGGAAGGATATACATTTAGAGTCTGTATCCAATAGGTCTTGAATATGCTTGATGCATCTCATTTTCCATACAGAGTACATTTTAGTAGAAATGCCCTGAGGGAAGTATGGGATGGAATGGAAGGGAAAGAGTGGGGTGATAGGTTCAGGGGATGGTGACAGCTTTTTTTATTTTATTCTATGTTATCAATGTATCTTTTAATACAAGATTAGATTTGAGTCATTTGGGTAGGACGAATAGAGGAGAGTGTAAAATCCACGACAAGGACCAGGGTTATGCTAATTAGGATTGCAGAGTGTAGTTCATAAAATAATGAGATTAACCTATCCAATTTTTGAGGTAATGGAAGATAGATGTCAGATTGTAGAAGCTAATATCAAGGAAGTTCACGTCCAACTGGGTTTTCAGATGAATTGGATAGTACATGCTTTGAATGTTTTTTTTGTCTTTCCAAACAAAGTTTGTAAAAGTGTGATTACGTTTTTTTATATCAGAATGTTTGAGGAGAAAAGGGAGTGTTTACAATGGGATAAAGCAGTCTTTGAAAGCAGATTACCATTGCCACCTGTGATACGATTAAAAAAATGGGTCCTCCAAATCCCTTATGTGTTTAAACCTTCCTCAGACAGCTCCATTCAAAGGCCCTCTTACTATTCAGGGTCACTATGGTCATTCAGACGAGAGAGAGAGGCATTTGACAATCTATGATATTCGACAGTAATGAATTTTTTGATATTCAATACTGGGGTTCTTGCACCCATCTGTTCGGTCAGTGGTGGTGCGTCTATAAGGGCGAACGGGTGCCGACCTCTCTATCCACACCACCCCCTATATGGTTAATGGATAGATTCATGCCGCTGCTGTCACCCCCTGTTCAGGTGCCCGGCCCCTTTTCGGGCGCCTGAATTACAGCGGCAGGGGGTGTTTTTCAAGCTCCTAATTAGAGCCAGGTGTCAAAAAAGGTGTCAAAAAACACCATGCTGGGGGTCACAGTGGTGGCATTCGATGGACACAGTGGTGGCATTCGATGGACACAGTGGCAGCATTTGATGGCACAGTGGCATCATTTGATGGGCACAGTGGCAGAGTTTGATGGGCACAGCAGCTATGTTTGATGGGCACAGTGACTGCGTATTATGGGCACAGTGGCAGCGTTTGATGACACAGTGGCAGCATTTGATGGGCACAGTGGCTGCATTTGATGGCACAGTGGCAGCATTTGATGAGCACAGTGGCTGGGTTTGATGGGAACAGTGGCTGCATTTGATGGCACAGTGGCAGCATTTGATGAGCACAGTGGCTGGGTTTGATGGGCACAGTGGCTGCAATTGATGGGCACATTGGTGGCATTTGATGGGCACAGTGGCTGCAATTGATGGGCACAGTGGCTGTGTTTGATGGCCCAATGGCTGCGTTTGATGGCACAGTGGTTGCAATTGATGGCACAGTGGCTGCGTTTAATGGACATAGTGAGGTTGCAGTTGATGCATTTTTTTTTTTTCAGTTTGTTTGTTTGCTTGTTTGTTTTTAAAATGTGAGCACCGCTGTGTCATGTACCTATTATTTTAGGCAAAGTAGAGACAAGTCTTTGGTCACTATGATTTTGGATAGGCTTTTTTTGTGTTGATTTGAGTAAAGATCTCCATGCTTAGTGATGTGGTAAGCTTAAACTTCAGTAAAACATGGAGATTAGCTATAATAATTTTTACCCGTAGGCATGTTTTATAGGTATACATTCAGTTATATAGCATTTCGAAAAGCATACAAGCTTATTTTATGAGAATTGTATCATTCATTAGGGCCCTTTCACACTGATGCACTTTTGATGCACTTTTAGTGTGTTTTTGTGCGGCTTAAGAGCCCTATCACACTGATGAGCTTTTGATGCATTCCTATTGACTTACAATGGAAGATACCAGTAAGCTTTTTAAAAACTGCACTAAAGATGCAGCATGCAGTATGAACAGTTGCACAGGATTTAATGGAGAATAGTTTTCATGCACATCAGTGAGAAAGGGGCCCTAATTAGAAGATCATGAGTGGGAGAATTCAAGGTGGCAAAATCCTAAAGCCCCATGCACACAGAACATTTTTTTAACGCTTCTAGAAGCCAGCAGCGTTTTTGCAGATGCTTGATGCTTGTAACATACACACGGACGTTTTAACAGCTGCTCTTTTTAGCTTTTTTTTTATGCTTAAGAACGCCACTCCATGTTATTCATGTTATTCAATGGGCTCCTACACACCATGGCATTTTGGGGTGTAACAGGCATGGTCGTTTTTAGGCTCAAAAAAAAAAACAAGGACCAGTGCATTCTGAGGCTCCAGCGCTAGAGCTGTTTTGACACTGACACCGAAAACAGCTCAAAAAGTTTTTCAGCTTCTGCGTTTTTAAGCTGTAAAATGTTTATTATGTGATTGGTCACTGTATGTAAGGAAAAACAGGAAATTCCTGTGTAATTACCCAAAAGTCCCTTGCACACCTGGGGGATTGTGGGAAAGAGGAAGTGGAGGAACAAGTCATGGCCAGCTCTGTGTGTGTCACAGCCAGCTCTAATTACAGCTGTGGAGGCCCATCCCAAGCTTTGGGACCTTGCTCACCCACAGCATGGAGACCACATTTTGAAGAATCAATTATGGATGAATATCAGTGCATCGATCACCCCGGGGTGGGAAGATATGTCACCTGATACCCAAAAAACAAACAAGTAAGTCTATGTTCATGGAATGCATGATCTTTTTGTTCTGCAATGTCATACATATAGAATGCATAATTAACCCCTTCTTTTCCACTTTTCTATTCTTGTCCGATATTCTTAGGCAAAGTCCTTCAGCAGCGGTGGAAATCCCTCCGTGATCGTGTGAGGAGGGACCTCACGGAAGAGGAAAAGCCAGCCCGACCCGGAGCAGCAGCCCCCAAAAGGAAGCTACATGTGTACTAGAGAGGAGGCAGGGGAAGCTCCAGCAGTGGACAGACCCACCACCAGTGCCACGGACAGCTCAGCCCACACATCTCCCCGTGACAGCAGTGTTGAAAGCCACGCTGAGGAGACAACACATGAGGTAACTGTCCTTCCATTATGTCAGCCTGTATATGTCTGTCTATCTACCTACATGCCTGCCACTTTATCTTTTGCAGGAATCCAGCGTCAGCCTAGATGGGGAGGTGCATGGTCGTGGAGATGTCCGTGGCCCTGGGCGTGGGAATAACCTGCGGCAGAGGGTGGGTGAGTTTGTTTCTGAGACTGAGAACAGGGTGCTTGCAGTGCTGCAGGAATTACGGCTGGAAAAGCGCAGCTTTGATGCCTTCCTTGACCCAAGTAACAAGTGCGCCTGCTTCTGCCGCCACATGTACAACATTATGGAGGACTTGGGTGGAGACCTGGAGATACAGTGTATGAATCGATTCAATTCAGACAGGCAAAATACAGTTGTGTGCCAGCTCCACCTTCAGTCAATCCATACATTGTATCTCAGGATCCCCCCAATGGCCCCCGGGACCTCAGCATTGCAAGCACACCCCTCCCAGTATCAGCCACCACCCACTATGCCCCAGACCCCATTATACCCCCCAGTCTCCTAGAAGATTATACACTGCCATCTTGTCATTACAGGCGCCATCCCCAGTCCTTCCCCCGTCCTCAATCCCCACATCACCAAGGTGACCAGGCATCCCAGCAAACCTTTCACCAGTTGTAATTCTTTTCACAATCAATGAAAAATACATACATTGTATGTAGCTGCTGACTTTTACAATTTATTTTTAGAGGCTGGAACTCCGCTTTAAGTTGGTTATTACCTGCATAGAGGGTGACAGAGTAGTAAGCAAATACTTTGGCTGTTGGCAGAAGGATTCTGTATCACATCCTCACTCATATCTTTGATTTGAGTAATAGAAGACTGAATATTGTCCCCTGATTACGTTTGCCAGAAGACAACCTGATTTGTTGCTGAATTTGTATAATACGAGCTGTTTGTAACATTGTATTGCTTTATGGTTCTTCCAACCACAAATCACAATAGTTTTTTCTCCATCAACCATCTGTTACAGTTCTGGTCAGTCGTGTTGTTTAAATCCCAAATAAGCTTTTCTGGATATAAATGGCTATCTTCCATATATTTAAGTAAAGATTTTTTCTTTTAAAATGTAAAATAATACATGATTTTGTCAGTCGTAACTGTTTTGCTTGCTTCCCAGAATAAAATGTGGTTATTTTTACTGGATGAAATTAGAAGCATTTTAAAACCACATTCTATATTCAACTGACCCTTTATAATACTTTTTAAAGTTCACATATACTGTTATCCTTGTCATTCCACAAGCACTGTCACAGTAATCCTTGAGGCATATGATGTACTGTATGTTCACATGCGAGATGTATTCACATGCAAATGTGTATTCATATAAAATGACGGCGTTGGATTTGAGATTGTGATTGACTGTGTGTCCTCAGGAGAGCAAAGGCCTAAAGTCTATTGTGCCGCAACCCCTCTTCTGAGACCGCTAGCTTGCCAACTCAAGTATACCTGTAGCAGTCATCCTATTCCCAAGCTCTGACTGATAATGGGTAATATGAACGTTAGAAAGTATTAAAAGGTCAACTAAAGTCTCTGAATATTGAGTGTAGTCTAAAAAAAAATTAAATCTATCCAAATAAATGTCTCATCTTTTTTTTTTTTTTAGATTTGGCTAGTAACAATAACCTTTATCTCTGCTGAAGTTTTATGTAAAACGAGAACAAGACAGTCCTGGGATGTAGCAAGTCGAAAGTGGTCATACATCTTCCGTTTTCTGCTTGTTAATCAAAGTGCTGACCACAGTCCAATGACTTTTCTTCTTTTAGAGCGCACTGATACTTGGATTAAGAGATATCAAAATTGATATACTGTTTGCCTTGACCAAATTGATCATATGAGTTGTGGGAGTATTGTGCTTTATTCTTTTTTTTATTTGAACTATACGTTTTTATTCATTTATAATGAGTATCAATAAAAATTTCCATATGCAGTAGCTAACAACTGTAATGCCTTGTACACACGATCAGAATTTCCGTTGGGATAAACTCTGACGGAATTCCGTTCAAGCTGTCTTGCATACACACTGTAACACCAAATTCCGACCGTCAAGAACGCAGTGACATACAACACTACATCGAGCCGAGAAAAATGAAGTTCAATGCTGTCGACTTTATTCTGAGCATGCATGTTTTTTTCCCTGTCGGAGTTCCACACAAACGAACGGAATTTCCCAAGAGAATTTTTTTCCATCGGAAAAAAAGACAACATTTTCTCTTTCTAAGTCCGTTGAAATTTCCGAAGGAAAAACTCCAATGGGGCACACACACGGTCGGCATATCCGATGAAAAAATTCCATCAGACTTCCGTTGAAGAGTAAAGTTCAACATAAGGGAAATGGTTGATAAGTATTTATAAAACTATTGGTATCCCTGTCCAGCCTACCCCAAATGGGTTCTAACTGTAGGCGTGGACTGGACATCAAGTTAAACTTAGAACTGCGTCACATGAGGCAAAAAGAGTAGAACAAGAAGGTAAGCTAAACCAAAAAACTCATAGGAGGACTAAGGCCCCGTACACACCGTCGGACAAAATAGATGAGAATGGTTCGACGGACCGTTTTCATCGGTTCACCTCTGAAGTGGCCGTACGGCCTGATGTGTGTACACACCATGAGTTCAAAATCCGATCTGGTCAGAACGCGGTGACGTAAAACACACAACGTGCTGAAATAAACGAAGGTCAATGCTTCCAAGCATGCGTCAACTTGATTCTGAGCATGCGCTGGTTTTGAACCGATGCTTTTCTGTACTAACCATCGGTTTGGTCAGATGGGGCAGCGGTCCATCGGTTCGGTTTTGAAGCATGTTTAGAAATTTTGGACCGAAGGAAAACAGACCGATAGCCTATACACACGGTCGGTTTGGTCCGATGAAAATGAACTTCGGTTCACTCTCATCGGACCAAACTGACCGTGTGTACGGGTCCTAAGGGTATTTTCAAATTTGAGAATAATGCTAAAGTTACACTTCTATAAGAATTTAGAAGCTCTATTGTGAGATAACCAGGTATGCTTCTTTTTTTTTTTTTTTAAAGGTAGTGGTGGAGTAGTCCTATATGCTAGCATCAATTCAAATTGTGCTTAAATGTTTTCTGGAAATGACAATTGATAAGTTAAGTGCATCAATGGATTCATACAGACTGGTTATAGTGAGGCTTGCTGCTATTAATACTGTATATAAACCACAATTGTTCTATACAGGTATACCCCACTTTTAAGTACACAATGGGACGAGAGCATGTATGTAAAACGAAAATGTACTTTAAGTGAAACAATACCTTTTTTCACTTCTAGGGTGTAGTGGGGGATCAGGGGCTGTAGTGGGGGTGTCAGGAGCTGTAGTTGAGGTCTCAGGGGCTGTAGTGGGGGTGTGAGGAGCTGTAGTTGAGATCTCAGGGGCTGTACTGGGGGTGTCAGGGGCACACTGGAACAGGGCCGGCTATGCTCTCGGAGCTTCAGCTCTTTCTACTGCGGCTTCAAAATGTCTGTACAGTACTTGTAAGGCACTTTACATACACTTGCGGGTATGTCCTTACTCGCGAGTGTATGTAAAGTGAGTGTACTTAAAGCGGGGTATGCCTGTATATTGTGGGATTGATCACAATGTATTCCCAATAAAGCTGTAGCAGCTGTACTCTTGGCTAGGTTTCGTGTTTTGCTTTAGTCTACCATCTTGCAAAGGCAATATAATGGTTTGCTCTGAAGTAGCCATCAGAGCCTAAATGTCATGCAAGCGCTGTGCAAACTGTTGGCGCTATATAAATCCTGTATAATAATAATAATAATAATAATAATTCAAGTATAAAAAGAGACAGAAGGTAAATAAGCTTGCAATCTATTTGAATGATAATAAATGTTGTGGAGAAGAATTTAGAATTTATGTGACTTATGATACTTTGATGTCACTGGCTAACTCTGTTTTCTAAAGCATTATGGAACACAACACCTCCCTTTTGTCTATGTGTATGCCACTTTATCTGGGTTTCTCTACTATTTTGTGTTTAAAAGTCTGAATAACTTGCAGGTATTTGCAGGGCCAGTTTAACGCAGATAAATTAGATATTTCAACCTTGGGAGCAGTTACTTTAATTTAAAATACATGCACCCAGAAGATTCACCTGCAATGACTGTATGATAAATATCACATTCACAGCTTTCTTGAATTCACCCCTAGGTACCTGTTACAGAACATACTCTGCAGATTACTTATGTAAAGGACCAGCTTGAATAGACCTAGGGACTTAGGGACACTACTCTGCCTGTCCCTGAGAGATTGTCTCAACTGTACAGAATGTTTCATTACGCTGTTTGACGCCTCTGCTGTATTTTAAGTGTTTTTTGTTATATATTGTTTATGAGAAATGTTGTATGCAAATAATTAATATATATTTAATGCATAATATATCATCTAAAATAAAGGAAAATGGCAGGTATTATTTGGTTTTCCATAACCTATAAAAACAAGTATATATGGCATGTGATATTGGAAATCCCAAGCTGCCTAGAGTCGTGTTAAAATGAGAAAAAATAAAACAGTACTTGTTATTATTCTTTAATTATGGAGCATAAAAAAAATCAAGATGCACAGGGAAAATTATTCATCCACTTCACTCATCTCCCACCTCTTGCCTCTCCTCTTCGCTGGCTCCATTGCTCTCCTCAAGCTAGCATGGAGAATTACAGTGAGGAAAGAAGAAAGCTTGTGCCTGCTCTGCTTTGTCTCCCAAGTTTGCCATACAGCACTTGCTAAACTCCTGTTTTCAGTAGGAGGCAGAACATATCTACTGCTAGAGAAGGGATGAGTGTACATTGTAGTTGGGCTAAACCTGTAGGAAGATCAGGAGGAGGTGAGTGTGTAGGGGAACCAGCTGAGTCTACAGAAATGTGGGAGGCACAGGTGTTGTGTGCTGCTGCCGCCAGCTTCAGTTGCTGCTTAGTTGCTGTCTCCACCCAATAGCTGCTGTAGCGCTGAGCTCAGGGTCATAGAATTACTCACCACTGCCCCCTCCCCCAACTTCCCAACAGGAAGATATAACGCTGCAGCCTTTTCACTACTCCAACCTCAAACTCCAAAAGCTGACACTAGAGATGAGCCGAACACCCTCTCGGTTCGGTTCGCAGCACAACATGCGAACAGGCAAAAAATGTGTTAAAGTCTATGGGACGCGAACTTGAAAAATCAAAAGATCTAATTTTAAAGGCTAATATGCAAGTTATTGTCATAAAAAGAGCAGTGATTTGAATAATGCTTAAAGTAAAACAATAAAAAAGAAATATTCCTTTAAATTTACCGTACCTGGGGGCTGTCTATAGTATGCTTGTAAAGTAGCGCATGTTTCCGGTGTTTATAACAGTCCCTGCACAAAATGACATTTCTAAAGGAAAAAAAAACATTTAAAACTACTCGTGGCTATAATGAATTATCAGGTCACGTCAATACAGATAAAAGTCATTAAAAAAACGACATGGGCCCCCCCCAGTCCATTACCTTTGGGTCTGGTATGAATATCAAGGGGAACCCCAAACCCAAAAAAATGTAAAATAAATGCGTGGGGGTCCCTCCAAATTCCATTACCAGGACCTTCAGGTCTGGTACGAATATTAAGGGGAACCCTGTGCCAAATAAAAAAAGAATGGTGTGGGGTTCCACCCAAAAATCCATACCAGACCATTATCCGAGCACGCAACCTGGCAGGCCGCAGGAAAAGAGGGGGACTTGTCCCAACTTTGTGTGTATGTTTTTTTTCCTTTTTTCTCACTTTTTTGGGTGAAATGGTAGTTGTACAATGTACCTCATTACCAATTCACATAGGGGGCCGGGATCTGATGGTCCCCTTTGTAAAAGGGGGCTTTGGCTTCCAGATTTCGATAAGCCCGTGCCCGCATACCCCCACAACCACCGGGCAGGGGTTGTGGGGATAAGGCCCCTCTCCCCATGTTGAGGACATGTGGCCTGGTACGGTTCAGGAGGGGTGGTGCTCTCTCATCCCCCCTCTTTTCCTGCAGCCTGCTAGGTTGCGTGCTCGGATAAGGGTCTGGTAATGATTTTTGGGGGGAACCCCACGCCATTTTTTTTATTTGCCGCAGGGTTCCCCTTAATATCTATACCAGACCTGAAGGGCCTGGTAATGGAATTTGGGGGACCCCCACGCATTTGTTTTTGCTTTGTAGTTCCCCTTAATATTCATACCAGACGCAAAGGGCCTGGTAATGGACTGGGGGGCAACCCATGTCGTTTTTTTTCAATGACTTTTATCTGTATTGTCGGGACTCGACAATTCATTATAGCCGTGAGTAGTTTTAAATTACTTTTATTCCTTTAGAAATGTCATTTTGTGCAGGGACTGTTATAAACATGGGAAACATGCGCTACTTTACAGGCGTACTATAGACACCCCCCAGGTACAAAATTTAAAGGAATAGTTCACTGATATCCCAAACACTTTTTATGACAATAATTTGCATATTAACCTTTAAAATTAGCACTTTTGATTTCTCCATAGACTTTTAAAGGGTGTTCCGCGGATTTCGAATTTGTCATGAAAACCCCAAATTGTTCGCTATTCGACAAACGGGTGAACAGCCAATGTTCAAGTCAAACTCATGTTCGACCCGAACATAAAGCTCATCTCTAGCTGACACACATCACCCATTTCATACCCACCATACCCTCTCATACTGTTATTACTCCTTAGCCAGCCACTTCCTATTTTAACCCACCTCCTCCATGTTGACAGACATTAATCTCTGGCCTCTTCTCAATTTCCACCGTCACCCCAAGCTGGCAAACATCAATATCTGTCCAACATTCCCAGTTTACATCAATCCCTGGCCCTGACAAGCATATTTCAGTGGCTATTCCTGTGTTGAATTGTATTGTAACTGTACTGTCTGCCCCCATGTTGTAAAGTGCTGTGCAAACTACATAAATCCAGTATAATAATAATTATAATAATATTTCCAAACCTACTGTCTGAGAAATATTATTCACTGGCCAATCCCCCCAACCCCAGTTTACATCATTTTTACGCCACTTGACACGTCCAGATGACAGACATCCCAACTAGCTACATCCCACCACCTCCCAGTTAACAGACATCATTATATGGTCATTGTATATCCCCTTTCTCTCCAACATTGCCCCATGCCCACCCCGCAGGCATTCTCACCTAGCTAACTCACCCCCATTAACAGAAGTCCAGTACAGTCACCTTACATCCCCAGCCTCCTCCAACAGACACCGTTTCCCAGTCACCCCTTTCCCCCAGCATATATCCCTCCCTGAGCACCTTGCAGTCCCTCCAGTGTGAATCCTCCAAGCGTAATCCCCCCTAGTGTATCACCCCTGTGTAATCCCCAAGTGTACTTGCCTCAATTTAATACTCCACAGTATAATCCATCCAGTAGAAAAGCCATCCCCAGTGTAAATCCCCTCAGTGTAATGCCCCAATATACTCCCCCAAGTAAATCCCTCTCAGTGTAATGCCTCCCAATGCAAGCCCTACAGTGTGAATTCCCCAAGTGTAATCCTCCCAGTGTAAATCCCCCCTGTGTGCTCCCCCAGTTTAATCTCCCCCAGTTTATTCCTCTCAGTCTAAATTTCCCCCCCATGTAAATCCCCCCCAGTGTAACGACCCCAATGCAATCCCCTAAGTGTAATCCCCTCAATGTAATCCCCCTTGTGTAATATTCCCAGTGTAATCCTCCCAATGTAAGTCCCTAGAGTGTATCCCTCACCCCATGTGAACCCCCCCCCCCCCAGTGCAATTCACCAAGTGTAATGTGTAATCCCTCCAATGTAAAACCCCAAATACAATCCCACCAGTGTAATCTCCCAAATCAAGTGTAATGCCCTAATGCAATCTTCCCTGTGCAAATCTTCTACCCAATGTAACTCTGCTCACGTGCTCAGTTTACATCTCTCCTATTACAGACCTCAGATCAGCGTGGCTCTACGACAGATGTCCCTCTGCCTAGTCTCCTCCTTCTCCTCTTGTGAATTTAATGTCAGAGTGGAGGAAGAGCCTAGGCTAGGTTTCATTGGCTCTTAATTTAGATATGCAGCACCGATGAGCAGCCGGTACCTGCCCAGTGTAGCACGATGTAACCCATCTGATGGGTGCCACCCTGGTGTGGTGTGCTCTCCCATACCACTGACATAAAGGCCACTTGTCTCAGCTCTGAGCACTTTCCCGAGACAAGTGGCAGCAAAAAGAAGGAAGGGGGACAGGAAGCTCTCTCTTTCTGCATGCCTCTTGCTGCTGCTTATCTTGGAAATGTTCTTGGATCTGATACCAGTCGCTGTTATGAAAGGACCATCTTCCTTCTAGCTATGTTGTCAGACAGTGGCAAAGGGAGAGGGTCTGTAGACTAGGACCTCATAACTAGGGTTAGGATGCACCTGGCAACATGGGACAAAGCACTTTGTCACATGGGCAGCAGAACAGTGAAAAAAGTAATGATAGTTATTTTAAAGTAATGATAGTTATTTTTTAAAGTCTGTGTGAACCCTAACAAATCTTTCTTATTTGCTACCTTTTGTTATGTTAAATTTACCACTGACAGTTTTTTATTATGTCTATTTAATAAGAGCAAAAAAAATGTGTTGATAATGTCAGAATTTCAGGGCTGGCTTGTGGCTTGTGCACACTTCTGGTGTTATCCCAAGGAGTCCAGTTAGCCCTCCTAGTTTTCATCTTGTGACTACGGAACAATTAAGCCAGTACTTGTCAGAAAATAGGGTAGGTGGTGGGTTAGTGTAGTTTAAAAAGAGACAACTGGGGGAGGGTAGACACCGCTCAGTTCACAAAATGTTGTTTGTTGTCAGCCCGTAACTGAATTTAGGAGCTAATTGTATTTCTTGTACACAGGATAAGTTCATGTATTGCAGAGATGTGCTGTGTGTTTTTGTTTACATACATTTTAACTTTGTTTTTTATATATATATATATTTACACATACATGTTTTTGTGCTATGGATCAAAGCACGTCATTTTTTGGGCACATAGAAAACTAATGTTTTCTATGAGCCTCGTTCATACCACTGTGCTGGTATGTGTGTGGTGCAGAAGAATGCAGGCATTCTACATTTTTGCAAGCACACTGGGGGCACCAAGTATTACCTGTCAGAGCACAATGCAGAACAGAGGCAGGCATGTGCTGAGAAAAAGACAGCAGAATAAAAATGGGTATGTGCTAAAGAAAAGACCTGGCAACCTTGAACTTTCCATCCTGAATATTCTTTCTTAGTCTGGTCCATCCAGTCTGACCACACCACCACCTTGGGTGCCATTGTGCTTGGGGCCTCTGCCTTGGTCCTGCTGCATCTTCAAGGCCAACAGAGGTCCTACCATCAGTCCCGACAGATCAGCTGACAACTATCTGGTGTCTACTGTCAGCAACCAGCAGAAGATGGAAGCAGCTGAAAGAGGAGCCCAGAACTGTCAAACAGTTTGACAGTTCTAGGCTCCTCTCTCAGCTGTTTCCATCTCTGCCCCCAATACACGTGTTTGTTTTTATTTCCATTTTAATGTTGTTCATTGTTATATATATATCAATAAATTTGTACTTTGTACTTTTTTGTTTTTGGTCCATTTAAAATCTCAACTTGAGGAACTTGCTTTTTACTAATAACAATATTAATAATCGAAACGATGATGATGAAGTAATAATAATAATAATAATAATAATAATAATAACAATAGTAATACTAATAATACATTTATTTCTATGCTGTTTTTCTCTCCAAGGTCTCAGAGCATTGCACAGAGCATGGTAAAGGCATAACAATAGTCAAGGGCAATGTCTAAAGAATCCCAAAGCATAAATAAGGGCTTCAGATAATGCCGTAGTTGTTTTGCATGGAGGCACACTAAGCATGGGAAGAAAATCAATACTTAACACTTAAAGGTGACGGGTAAGGTTCTTAATAATAGCAACTTTTTATTCTGCGATACAAAAAAATGTAATTTACCTCCTTAAATGTAGATGCAGACTGTAGTATGTAGGATGCATGGAACTCACTTTAGTGATGCGTTTGGTGGAACGTGTTTGCAACGTTAAATAAGAAAAGACAGCGGACTGGCAAGACCTCTGGGACACTGATCCTGCTTACCGTTACCTACACCATCTTTCTTCCACTTGTTTTCCTTCTTTAGTATGCAGGGATTTCAGCTGTTAAATTAGCCTTATTTCGCACTTGCTCAATTATGATGTGAAATAGGAAAGTCTATATATGAAAGGAACTGGAATGTATAATTATAGGACATGCTGATAACGGCCTTTCTAAGATAGCACTGTACATATCTGGATAATGTTACTATTTCTACTTGTATTACAGCAAAATTATCTTTCATCTTTATTGAAATATACAACACTACAGAAACTGTGACCAAATATCCATTTCTTGTGCCCAGATGAGGGTCTATTTATCCAGTTTCTAGGAAATTCCAATGAATAGATTGAAATATAAAAAAAGGAAAGAGGGATTATGATATTTCCCAATCATGATCCCACCAGTGTTGCCAACCTACCAGATTGAAATTTACTGGCCCGACACCCGAACTTTACTGGTGCAGCCAAGTTTTTACTGGCATTTCACAAAAGTTACTAAATCACATTTTTAGGTGCAAATTTCAGTATTTAGGTACAAACAAGTACGCTAGGCAAATAGCAATGTGATTTAAGGTAGATATTAAGGTAAAAAAACATATTTTTGTTATTTTCGATATATAAAAGGGCAAATTATTTAGTCACATCACCCCCTGCCTCCATCCCCCTCTGCCACCAACACCCCCTGCCTTCACCCCCCTCTGCGGTGCCACAATCTCCCCCTGCCTCCAATCTCCCCCTGCCTCCAATCTCCCCTGCCTCCAATCACTCCCTGCCTCCAATCACCCCCTGCCTCCAATCACTCCCTGCCTCCATCGTCCCCTGCCTCCATCCCCCTCTGCGGTGCCTCCAATCACCCCCTGCCTCCAATCACCCCCTGCCACTAACACCTCCTGCCTCCAATCTTCCCCTGCCTCCAATCACCCCCTGCCACTAACACCCCCTGCCTCCAATCTCCCACTGGCTCCAATCACCCCCATGCCTCCAATCTCCCCCTGCCTCCACCCTCCCCAGGCCCCCACCTCCAGTCACCAACTGCCTCCATCGTTCCCTGCCTCCATCCCCCTCTGCGGTGCCTCCAATAACCCCCTGCCACTAACACCTCCTGCCTTCAATCCCCCCTGCCTCCAATCACCCCCTGCCACCAACACCCCCTGCCACCAACACCCCCTGCCTCCAATCTCCCCCTGCCTCAAATCACCCCCTGCCTCCAATCACCCCCTGCCTCCAATCTCCCCAGGCCCCCACCTCCAATCACCCCCTGCCTCCATCGTCCCCTGCCTCCATCCCCCTCTGCGGTGCCACCAACAACCCCTGTCTCCATCCCTCACCATCTGCGGTGCCACCATTCCCCTCTGCGATGCCTCCAATCACCCCCTGCCACTAACACCCCCTGAAAAAAGTGCCCGTTTTTACGGACTGTCCGTAAAAATATGGACAGTTGGTAACACAGGATCCCACTGAATTGAAATTTACAGCTATCAGCAGGTTGAGGTTAAGTGGAGAGGTGGAGAGAACCAAATAAACTTCCTAATAAATTAGAAAGTGAATAGATGTTTAGACTGGGAATGTTTCATCGTAAAAGATTACATGTGGATTTTAATATTATTCATTATTTATAATTTGCGGGCTATAGATCATCCATGTGTAGTGAAGTTGCTGTGAACAGATGTAATAGTAGATATTTTTACATAATTAAGCATTTCGTTATTGGTGTAGGTGGAATAGCAAATGTAAGGTGAGTCTTATTTTTATTATTATTGATTTAAAATGCTACAGAGTGGTATTTATCGATTCTTCATTTTGAAATGCACAGTGGTGGTTAATGGATGCATAAAGGTTAAGTTAGGAAGATTATAAAGGAAATATAGAAGAAGCAATTCCTTTGAAACATGTTGGGGATTGAAGGAGCTTGTTAGTGGTATAACCAAGAGGCAGAGGTCAAACACCCACTGTATACCGGATGAGTACCGGCCTCAAGCATGGAACAATCAAAGACTGTTAGTGCAATGCCTGCTATGCCCTGTAACTTGTGGGTACAATGGCTGTCTTATACTATAGCACAAAGAGAAGTGTATCCCCCATGTTATCAAAGATGGCTCTGGATTTTCTGAGAAGAGCATGTCATGTTTGTTGCCAAGACTTGGTTTAGATGCCCAGTTTATGGAAGTTTGTAGACAGAGTTGCAAGAATCTCTCCAGGTTAAGCGTTCTTCATACAGAATTGAGTGAAGCAGAAAAAACAGCATTGTGGTCACTAGATGAAGCTGGCGATCATAGGAAATAAATACGTATTTACCATGATTAGCTCCATCCTGGTTTATTGTTCAATGATTTTTATTTGTTTGACGCTGTCTCCAAACTGTGGACCGGGGACAAGATTTGGCCCTTTGCTTCCATTTATCCTTGGGGAACTATTCCATCCACTGAACCCAACAATGGGGCATCATTCCTGTCACTGACACCAACAATGGGCATTATTCCTCTTATTGTCACCATCAAAAGGGGACTATTCCTTCGCACTGACACCAATGGAGGGCACAATTCCTCCCACTGACACCAATGGTGGGGCACAATTCCTCCCACTGACACCAATGGTGGGGCACAATGCCTTCCATTGATATCAGTGATGGGGAATAATTCCTTTCATTGATACCAACGATATGGGGCATAATTCCTCCCACTGACACCATCGAAAGGGCACAATTCCACCGACTGTCACCAACAATGGGGAAAAATTTCTCCCACTGACATGCACAATGGGGCAGAATTTCTTTCATTAACACCAACAATGGGGCACAATTCCTGCAACTGACACCATCAAAAGGGTACTATTCCTCGCACTGACACCGATGGTGGGGCACAATTTCTCCCACTGACATCAACGATGGGGCACAATTCCTCCCACTGACACTAGTGATAGGGCATGATTCCTTCCATTGATACCAACGATATGGGGCATAATTCCTCCCACTGACAAAAACAATGGGGTTCTACTCCTCCCACTGACACCAACAATGGGGCACTACTCCTCCCACTGACACCAACGAAAGGAAACAATTCCAATGACTGTCACCGACAATGGGGAAGAAGTTCTCCCACTGACATGCATGATGGGGCAGAATTTCTTCCATTGGCACCAACAATGGGGCACTATTCATGCAACTGGCACCAACAATGGGGCAGTATTCCTCCAATTGACACCATCAAAAGGCTACTATTCCGCGCACTGACACCAATGGTGGGGCACAATTTCTCTCACTGACATCATCGGTGGGGCACAATTCCTCCCACTGACACCAATGGTGGGGCACAATTCCTTCCATTGACACCACTGATGGGGCATCATTCCTTCCATTTATACCAATGATATGGGGCATAATTACTCTCACTGACAAAAACAATGGAGCTCTACTCCTCCCACTGACATCAACAATGGGACACTACTCCTCCCACTGACACCAACGAAAGGGCACAATTCCACCGATTGACACCAACAATGGGGAAGAATTTCTCCCACTGACATGCACAACGGGACCAAATTTCTTCCAATGGGGTACTATTCCTGCAACTGACACAAACAATGGGGCACAATTCTTTTCAACGACACCAACAACGGTGCACTATTCCTCCCACTGACACCAAAAATAGGGCATTATTTACCCACACTGGACGCCAGGATGTTTTCTACTCCCACTGGCCACAGTCCGACCCCCCCTAAAGTCTGAAAGACAGTAAACTGACCCTGAACTGGAACTGAATATAAGCAAGCACATTATGAGCCATTGTACCCATCTATTCTGTATGGAGAATAACATTTGACCTGTAGAGAAAAATATTTTAATAACATTGTTTTTTGCCCCTGTAACGGTCAGGGGTTAACACCGTTTACGATATTCCATTCCACCAACCCACGGCAGCTTATCCGACACTCCAACAATCCAGCAGACACGATCCATTGGATTTTCCCCAGAAACGAGACACACAGCTCTGTCTCTGGTTCCAAAACGAATGAACACTTTAATGGTAAACTCTCAGGTTTTTATACAGTTAGAAGCCAAATATGGACAATGACTCAACTCCACCCACAACATGACACAATGGGTGCTTTAATACACATTCCGTTTGATAATGACATTCAGATGAGCTAATTATTAATCATTGCCCTGGCTCTGCGATAAGTTATCCTCACCTGCTACATAATACACATTCCTTTAGTAAACATAATTGACATGCTAATCCACTACACCTGAAAGGTCAGTTATCTGACCTTTCAGACTGCTAACACATATTTATCATCAATAGAACTTTCACACAATACAGTGTCATTAGCATACACAATGAAAGAGGCAGACTTAAATAGCACAATAGACAATGAAATATCTTAGGAGCCAGACTCAATTAACACCTCAACAGTATGTGTACCCACATGAATGAATACTGTCCCATTGATCTGTTGGGGTCAGAATAAACCACTTGTAATAGTTCAAGATATCCTGCAATACATGAATTATCATTACTGTCCCATCTCATGTAAGTCATTGGTGAAGCTGGCACAGGAGTACCCCGCATCCTTCAAAAGTCTCTGGGTATCACAGGCCATTCCGTTACAGCCCCCATTTTTAAATCTCTTCTTTTTATTTGAATTTTGCTCTTATGATACACTCTGTGATTTTAGTCATATACAAAAAATACATAAAATACACATTTAAAATGACATTTTTAACCTTGTTTCCACAAAATATTATTTCAACATTAACCGTGTACCTTTTGCAAATTTTTTCAATTTTCTAAATTTTCCCCCCCTACCCTCTCCCCATGCCCCCACCACATTATATTTACCCTTTTAAATCTGAGTCTCATCAATATTCTCTTTGGTTTCTTGTACCCCATACCGTGTGGCCCTAGTATTTTTCTGATTCACTCTATTCTGTATGGAGAATAACATTTGACCTGTAGAGAAAAATATTTTAATAACATTGTTTTTTGCCCCCATTTACACAGAACGGATGCACCTGCAGTTTCCCAAGATGAATAACCCTGCAATTGTTTTTTATAAATACACTCCTGAGTGGGAAGCTTCTACTGAGCAGGGAATGTGTAAAGATCACCTTGTAGTTATTTGCTTTCTCTTGTTGCTTACAATTGCTGTTTAAATAAGTCCAAGGATAGAGGTACATTTTCATCAATTGTTTTATAGACAGAGAATCCTTGAGAAAGTAGCTATCAATTATGGAACACAGAGAAACACCTGGTGATGTCCCTAGTACACTGTATCCGTATTGTTTTTTTGTTTTATTATTATTTGATATATTGTTGTATTGACAGTGCAAATACAAAAGCTGTCTGTGATTACATCTCTAAAATCTGGTGTAGCCGAAAAAGACATGTCATTACAATTAAACAGTTTAATCAAATCATGCTTCGGAAAATACAACTGTAACCATTGAATCTACATTTTGTTCTCTGCTGCTAGACTCTTTGGCATCCAATATTCTTGTTTATGTTGGATGTCTGCTTCTCCCGCAGCTTGCTGCACCCCCCGCTGCTACGTCCCTGCATGTCACTGCAGCTTTAAAGGGACTGAAGAGCTTTGACTTCTATGTCACCTGAAAATGCCTGACCTTTCTTTCTTTAAGAATCAAATACTTAGGTGTCATCTTGGAATACTTTATCACGATATTATGAACATTCACTGAACAAAATAAGATTGGCGGTTAAATCGTTCATGTTCACTAAAGTAGTATTTAATGCTAAAAAAAATACAAATGATTGCATTCTGACCAACCAGGGAGACATTGCGCACACATTTGATGTGCATAATTTACAGAGGAAACGCTTAAGCCATGTACACACGATCGAAATTTCAGATGGAATAAAATCCGATGGAATTTTCCGTCGGAATTCCGATGAAGCTGACTTCCATCAGTCTTGCATACACACTGTTAACCACTTCCCTACCGCCTCATTGTGAAATGACGGCGGCAGGGACCCCTTCTCGATCCGGGTGGACGTCATATGACGTCCTGCGTTCCCGGCGATCTAGGGTGACCTGGCGCGGGTGCCCGGCGGCCGCGATTGCCGCCGGGTGCCCGCGCCGGGTCACCCTAGATCGCCGTAAATACACAGATCCACCTCCTGTCAGTGGTGAGGAGACCAATGCTGTGTTCCCAGTACAGAGGAACACACATCGGTCTCCTCCCCTTGAGAGTCCCCTCCCCCCTACAGTTATAACACATCTTAGGACACATATTAACCCCTTCCTTGCCCCCTAGTGGTTAACCCCTTCCCTGTCAGTCACATTTACACAGTAATCAATGCATATTTATAGCATTAATCGCTGTATAAATGTGAATGGCCCCAAAAACGTGTCAAAAGTGTCCGATGTGTTCGCCGCAATGTCACAGTGACAGAAAAAAAATCGCAAATCGCCGCCAATACTAGTAAAAAAATTAATAAAATAAAAATGCCATAAATCTATCACCTATTTTGTAGACGCTATAACTTTTGCGCAATCCAATCAATATATGATTATTGCGATTTTTTTTTACCAAACATATGAAGAAGAATACGTATCGGCCTAAACTGAGGAAAACATTTTTTTTTTTAAAAAATTGTGATATTTATTAAATAAAAAAGTAAAAAATATTGTGTTTTTTTTTTAAATTGTCGCTCTTCTTTTGTTAATAGCGCAAAAAATAAAAACCGCAGAGATGATCAAATACCACCAAAAGAAAGCTCTATTTGTGGGAACAAAATTATAAAAAAATTGTTTGGGTACAGTGTAGCACGTCCGCGCAATTGTCATTCAAAGTGCGACAGTGCTGAAAGCTGAAAATTGGCTTGGGCAGGAAGGTGCGTAAGTGCCCGGTATGGAAGCGGTTAAGCCTCGTACACACGACCGAGAAACTCGACGGGCGAAACACATCGTTTTCCTCGTCGAGTTCCTTGTTAGGCTGTCGAGGAACTCGACGAGCCAATTTTCTCCATTCCCATCAAGGAAATAGAGAACATGCTCTCTTTTTGGCTCGTCGAGTTTCTCGACAGTTTCCTCGACGAAAATGTACACACGACCGGTTTCCTCGGCAAAAAAATATCTCCCAGCAAGTTTCTTGCTGGTTTTTGCCGAGAAACTCGGTCGTGTGTACGAGGCTTGAGACTAAATTCCGACTGTCCAAAAAGCGGTGAGGTAAAACTCCACGACGAGCCGATAAAAATGAATTTTAATGCTTCCATGCATGCGTCGACTTGATTCTGAGCATGAGTATGTTTGTTCTCCGCACAGACGGAAAAAAAAGTCAAATGGGGCCCACACGCGATTGGAATTTCTGATGAAAAAAAGTCCATCTGACTTTTTTCATTGGAAATTCTGATCGTGTGTACGCGGCATTAGGCTAATTTCACACTGGGGCGTCACGGGCGTTGGTGCTATTTTTAGTGGCGCTTTACCCTCGTTTTTGCAGCGCTTTTCAGATGCTAGTGGCTGGAAAAGGGATAAAACCGCCCGCCAAGCGCTGCTGCAGTTTGGTTTGGTTAAGAGGTGCCCATCAATGGGCAGGGGCGCTTTAGGAGAGGTGTATTCACCGCTCCTACAGCACCTCAAAGATGCGGCTGGCAGGACTTTTTTGAGCGTCCTGCCAGCTCACCACTCAAGTGTGAAAGTCCTCAGGCTTTCACACTGGAGTGAAAGGAGCAGCTCTTTAGGGCGCTTTGCAGGGGGTATTTTTAGCACTATAGCGCCTGCAAAGCTCCTCAGTGTGAAGGTAGCCTTACATTTTGGACCTTTCAATGCTACCAGCTCCAAATCAGAGATCAACGCTCCTGAGAACTTCCGAATTAGGGAATGCTCACTGCTGCATCAGGTGATCTCCTGCTTTGGGACTACAAGAACTACATGTCCCATGATGCACTATGCATAAAAGCAAATATATAAGAGAGGCATCGGAACAATACATCAACAGTTTTTTTCTTGAAGGGATTGTAAAGTCAGAAGTTTTTTTTTTTATCTTAAAGCGGTAGTAAACCCGCAGCAGCTTTTTTTTTTTTTTTTTTACATACCTGAAAGGCAAACGGCATAATAAGCTAGTATGCACCGCATACTAGCTCATTATGAAATACTTACCTTGGAACGAGGCGTGGGGAACTTACCTGGTCCACGCCGAGAGAGATGTCATCTTGCCTTGGCGTGTCTTCCGGGTATCGCCGCTCCAGCGTTGTGATTGGCTGGAGCGGCGATGTCGTCACTCCCGCGCATGCGCACGGGAGACTTCTTTCCGGCGAGGTCCGGAGGCCGTGGTTTACAACACTTCCTTACTTGAAGATCCTGCTGGTGAAAAACACTTTGTGAGGATCCATAAGCAGCAGAAAGAGTGTTTCTGGAATGGGAACTCTGGAGGGAAAAGTTACTTGTACTTTCATTATGGTCCTCATCATGATGTAATTTAACATTTGGCATGCAAGGATGTGTTTTGTCATCCTTGCAGCATTTGGAAAAGAATATTTCTTCTCTCACTATTTGCAAACTGCAGCTTTGCTCTCAGCAGAAATTGCAAT
The DNA here is from genome assembly GCF_905171775.1 of Rana temporaria. NCBI lineage: Eukaryota > Metazoa > Chordata > Amphibia > Anura > Ranidae > Rana > Rana temporaria. The sequence continues at coordinate 230,962,565 of NC_053493.1, forward strand.
GTGGAAAAGTTTTCAAACTCTAGATGTTGGTCTTACCATTTTACCGAGAGGAGGAAAAGACAAAACAATTTACTGACCAGATTATAGGTAAACACTATGCTAGGATGGTGGAGAACAATAATAGGAATCATTTAAAGATTAAAAAAAGATACACAAACTTTTCAGAAAAAATTACCCTCTTACCTGTCATCTAAGGCCTGAGAGGTCAGAAACTATCATCTGCTGTATCCCAACAATCACCCAACTGTAGGAGGCATAATATGAAGCTCACAAGAAATCTAAACCGGAGCCTATCTGCCTATCCTCTGCAGTGCCCTATAGTGGCAGAAATGCATGTATCTCTTTTTTGAGAACTGCATTGCGAAGTACAGTGCTACTTGAACTGTATTCCAGGATTTGCGTGTTCTCAGTTGAGATAACTTGAGAGACTGAGATAATTTAGAACTTTACATAAAGTATCAGAAATCTTAAATTAAGGGCTTAATGTCACATATTTTGAATACAATGTCATAGATATATTACTTATATTTTTAAAAAAACACATTCCACATTTTTTTCTCCAAATTTTCTGGAAAAAAACAGCTCTGAAATTTTTCTTTTTCCTTCTGGGCTTTCCCATCTCTAGACAGGAGTGGTATGGATAATGGAGGGGGTTCTGGTGATAATTCAGGCTGCAGAGTTCTGAATCAGTTGTAGTTTATAGAGGGACTTGAGAGGGAGACCAAAAAAAAAAAGAAAGGAAAATGCAATAATCTATGCGAGAAGTGACCAGATTGTAAACAAGAATGTCAATGCTGTTGGGTGTGAGGAATGGATGAAAGTGATTAATCTTGCGTAGGTGGAAATATGCTGACTGAGTAACACTACTGATGTGGGCTTAGAAGAATAGTGCATTGTCAAGGATGACACCAAGACTCTTTACCTGAAGGGAGGAAAATAATGTGTTATCAATATTGGTAAGATTTGTCAGAGTAGAATGCGTACAAATGAGGAGAACCTCGGTTTGATTACTGCTTAAAGGGGTTGTAAAGGTTTGTTTTTTATTCTCTAAATAGGTTCCTTTAAGCTAGTGCATTGTTGGTTCACTTACCTTTTCCCTTCGATTTCGCTTCTAAATGTTTTTTTTCTTTGTTTTCTTTGTCTGAATTTCTCACTTCCTGTTCCTCCTCAGTAAGCTCTTCTGGCTGACTAATCCCCATGGGTGATGGTGGCAAGTTTACTGAGGAGAAACAGGAAGTTTCAAATTTCCCGCGTCGTATCGTTGTTTTGAATCCTCAAAACAAGATACGACAGCTTCTGGGTTAGATCCGACAGGTGTACGTCTTCGTACGCCTTCGGATCTAAGATGCAATACTTCGGCGTCCGCTGGGTGGCATTCACGTCGTTTTCCGCGTCGGGTATGCAAATGAGCTATTTCCGACGATCCACGAACATACGCGCGGCCGTCACATTCTCTTACATCGTCTCTAGTCGGCTTTTTCCGGCGTATAGTTAAAGCTGCTTTTTTGCGGCGTATAGTTAGATTTGCCATGTTTAGTATGGCTGTCATTCCCGCGTCGAAATTTAAATTTTTTATTTTTTTTGCGTAAGTCGTCCGTGAATCGGGATGGACGTAAGTCACGTCTAAGTTTAAAAAATGACGTCCTTGCGACGTCATTTCACGCAATGCAGGGCGGGAAATTTAGAAACTGAGCATGCGCAGTTCATTCGGTGCAGGGACGCGCTTCATTTAAATGAAACACGCCCCCTAATCGCCGATTTGAGATACACTACGCCGCCGTAACTTATGGCGCAAATTCTTTGGGGATTTGAACCAGCAAAAAGTAAGTTACAGCAGCGTAGCGTATCTCACATACGCTGCGCCAATGTATTTGTATGTGGATCTACCCCAAAGAAAACATTTTTTAGAAGGGAAATCAAAGGAAAATGTAAGTGAACCAATAATGCACCAGCTTAAAGGAACCTATTTAGAAAATAAAAAACAAACCCCATTAATTTGAGAAAGTTGGAAGAGAGCCAGGATTTAATTTCTTGTAAACGGTTGGTAAGGGATTTGGGTGGAAGGGCGATAGTAGGCTTAGTTGACAGGTAGAGCTGGGTGTCATCCACATAGCAATGGAAATTTACGAAATACGAGACAGACGGTGCTCTTAATTGGGACAAGTACACACTATAGAGGGATATGTTTTGTTCATATTTCATGTCTGAGGTTTACAAACACTTTAAGCTAAAAAATGTATGGCAATGTCACATACTGAAATAACTGCGGTAGTCCATTCTGTTCTGCAATGTGGTAGGCTTCCTGCAGGGCAGTACATTCATACAGCTCTCTTTAGCCAGCAGGGGCCATCAGTTCAGGCCGATGTTGTGTTGTTTTTTCAGGCATTAGATGGGGTAGTAGATGCGGCACCATTTTTATCCAGCAGCAGGGGAGCAGAAGTGTAATTGAGGCAGTATCCTGTGCCACTGCTGCTGGATAAAATATGGTGCCGCATCTACTGTCACACCTGTCTGAAACGACTGCCCTGTAGGAAGCCTACTGCACAATGCAGTCAAATGAACTACTGCACTTCTTTTAGTAAGTGACAATGCCATAGGCTTTTAGCTTAACAGCAAAATAGATGATTTATAGGGCCAGATTCAGGTACGAATACGTTACGCTGTGGCGGCGTAACGTATCCCATTTACGTTACACCGCCGCAGGTTTACAGCGTAAGTGCCTGATTCACGAAGCTCTTACCTGTAAACTTGCGGCGGTGTAACGTAAATCCGCTTGGCGCAAGCCCGCCTAATTCAAATGGGGCGGGCACCATTTAAATTAGGCGCGTTCCCACGCCGAACGTACTGCGCATGCTCCGTCCCCCAAATTACCCGACGTGTATTGCGCTAAATGACGTCGCAAGGACGTCATTGGTTTCGACGGTAACGTAAATGGCGTCCAGCGCCATTCACGGACGACTTACGCAAACGACGTGAATTTAAAAATTTCGACGCGGGAACGACGGCCATACTTAACATTGGCTAGGCCACCTAGAGGGCAGCCTTAGTTTTACGCGGCGTATCTCGACGGAAACAATGTAAATTTAGAGCCACGGGTAAAGCGTACGTTCGTGAATCGCCGTAACTAGTCATTTGCATATTCTACGCCGACCGCAATGGAATCGCCACCTAGCGGCCGGCCTAGAATTGCATCCTAAGATCCGACGGTGTAAGTCAATTACACCTGTCGGATCTTAGGGCTATCTATGCGTAACTGATTCTATGAATCAGCCGCATAGTTACGACGGGCGGATCACAGAGATACGACGGCGTATTAGGAGATACGTCGTCGTATCTCTTTTGTGAATCTGGCCCATAGTTCCTGTGCCTATCTTATTTTTTTGCTTTTAAGTTTTTGATCAGGACCTCCCAAATCCTTATCTAAATGGCTTCAGGGACTGTCTGTCCTCCTTGTACATGGAAAAAAAAAAACATTTTTAGCCCAGCAACAAGATTCTTCATGCCCTCCACTTTGTATCTGCACATGCATGTCTGCCTATCAGATGGCCTACTGCAATAAAGACTAATGCCGCGTACACACGATCGGGCTTTTGTCCGGCCAAATGACGTCAGAATTACGACGGAATTCCATCGGAAAAATATAGAACATGTTCTATATCTAAACTCCGATGGAATTCATCGGAATTTCCGATCGTGAAAAAGTCCATCGGAAATCCCGATCGTGTGTACAGGGCATAAATGTCCCATGATTACTTTCACCCAGCCATATTGCGCATGTGCGACCTCTCTAATAGAGGTCCGCCTCCCTTACCTCAGTGTTCCCAGCCAAAAGCACTCACATAATGGTGGCTGCATAGCAGCCGGCAAGACAATGGAGCCATTCCAAAACAGTGTGTTGTAAAGCATGATACATTTTCCATTACAAGATAGAGGAAAGCAGCAGGATCACAGAGCCACAGACTGCATGGCTACTTTGTGTTGAGGAGTCTTACATCTTCACATACAAGCGGAGGATCAAAAATCTTTTTTTGATGACATCAAGAACATAGAACTTTTTCCAGAAGGTGCTAGGACAAAATACTTTTGAAGATTTTGTGAACATCCTTCTGAATTTTTCATTCTCAATCATTATAGCCGAGCTTGACAAATGGGTCCATTTCTGTCAAAATCACCTCACACCTAAAAGTAACACCAGAGAGAAGCTTGTAATAAAGTAATTTCTGATCTAAGGCAAAAAATACAGTACATGAAATGTATATAAAACTTTCCAGCGCTCAAGTGCTAAAAGGATACAATCACAATTTTGTATCGTTTTACTAGTGCTCCAATGGGACTGTCAATAGTTATTAATATCCTCAGCTTTGCAGCTCTCCCCAGCCTGAGAAATACTCAAACAATGTTATAAAACAAAGGGAAGAGCACACCGGCCTTAAAGGGGTTGTAAAGGAAAAAAAAAATTCATAATAAGCATCCTTTACCTGCAGACATTCCTCTTTTCACTTCCTCATTGTTCGTTTTTGCTCAGAAGTTGCTCTATTTCTTCTCTGTTCTGTTCACTTCCTGCTTGTCCGATTTTACTGACCACCGTGATGGTAGGCTTTACTGCGGTGGTCAGTGACGTGCTCGCCCCCTCCTGGGAACTACATCTGTGTGGCAGGACGCTGTCTACGTGTTAGAGACTTCAAGGAGGTGTGAATTACTGGGCGTGCCGCAATGCATACTGGGAAATGCAGTTCTTACATGAACGAATGATGCAAACCAGGAAGTAAATGAGAGAACAGAAACTAGAATGCCGGAGGTGATATAGATGAAGGAATTTAATAGGTATTTACTCATTTTTTAACAGAATCATTACACTATTCTGTCTGTCTACCTTGCAGACATTACAACTCCTTTAACCCCCTTAGCGGTAAACCCAAGCGTGACTCGGGGCGGGTTTCAAATGTTAGGATCGGTATCCCCGAGTCACGCTCGGGGTAGATGTGCAGAGTGTGCAGCGGCGCGGCTTACCTGCTCGCTGAATCCACGGGTAAGTTACTTACCTTGTCCCTGGATCCAGCGATGCATCCCCGCTGTGTGAGCGAGCGGGTCCTCCTCGCTCAATTCACAGTGTCCCCGTGTGCCGCCGATCTCCGTTCCCTGCGACGTTACGACGCACGGGGGCGGAGAACGGCGCCAAATTCTAAAAAGTAAACAAACACTATACATACAGTATACTGTAATCTTATAGATTACAGTACTGTATGTAAAAAAATACACACCCCCCTTGTCCCTAGTGGTCTGCCCAGTGCCCTTCATGTACTTTTATATAATAAAAACTGTTCTTTCTCCCTGCAAACTGTAGATTGTCCATAGCAACCAAAAGTGTCCCTTTATGTCAAAAATGGTTTTAGATCAGCTAGAAAACAGCGATAATAAATTATAATCACTTGCAGAATTGTGCGATAGCGATTTGTGGGGAAATTCGTCATAAAAAAATTAAAGTAATGACAGCGACAATTCTGCAACTGAGCAAATTTCAGTGATTTTGAGTTGATTACATTATTGAATAATTTGTATTATAATTATATTATTATTTGTTATAATTATTTATAATTATTTATTATATTATAATTTATAATTTTGTTTTAAAAAAAATCATACCCGGGATCCCTACAATACTCTTGTTTGGTCAGATTTAAGTGAGTTATTCCTAAAAATTACAGGCCTACAGTATAAAACGCCAAATTTCCTTGCAAAATAATTGTACCGCTTTTGGTACGTAATTCCAGACAGAATCATACCGCCAGGGAGGTTAAGCAACCTCTGCAAACAGAAAAAGGCACACAAATTAAGGCGTATCATCTAACCTTGGAGGAGAAATATAGAACCCCATAAATCTTTCCAGTTGGACCATATTTTCTAGAAGGAAGACACATCAGGAAGGATCTGTTTCTGCCTACATTGAGTATGGATCTGTGTCATGGGGCCTGTCCTGTGAGGGCCATGCCTTCAGCTAGTACAGCCAGCGGGTGTACCGAAGATAGAACAGTTTCATCAAGTCTGCTGCCAGAGAGCAAGTACAGGACTTATTTCTTCCATGCAAATGTTGTATGCAGGGGCGTATCTAGGGTATGGCAGCCATGGCAAGTGCCATGGGCGCCATATAAAGGGGGCGCTGGTGAGTGGCTGGGCAGCAATGCACTTACCAGGGTCTGATGGTCTCTTCTTCCCTCCAGGCTCCCGAGCATATGCTGGATCTCCTTTTCAGCACCTTTGCTAATGGACAACGGCAGCGCTGCAAGTGGGACTAGTTCTCATTTCTTACTCCTGTAAGTGCAGTCACTGGTCACGGAGTAAGCAGGAATCTGCATTTCCCGATGCTACCTCTATAGTTCCGGCTACAGCAGCCCTGACAGCTGAATATCACTCCTCCGCCTGCTGTCAGGGATGCTATAGCCAGGACTATAGCGGTGGCATCGGGCCGGTGTATTTCTCGAGAGGACACCTGGACTGTGGAATCAGTCAGGAGGTGTCTCCTCACAGGCCTTCTGACTCAAGGTCCTATCAGTGCAAAAGCAGAGCCCAGCCACCTGCCCAGCAGGAGGGATGGCTGTACTGCCAGTGCCTTATGCTGAGACTGGTCCTCTTGATTAAGATGCAGGCACATTTTTCATGCTTTCCCCTCTCCCTGCAGGCCATGGCTCCTTTGTAGTCTAAATCAGATTTTTTGGGCCCCATGAGATCAAACACAGGGGACCAGGAGTCTGTAAAATGGAGGGATTCTTTTTTCTAATTCAGCTTGCTGAAATATCAACTCCTCCCTGCTTGTATGTAGTTAATGGCAATATAAGCTCTCCCATTCCATCTAGTCGGATTGGCAGCGCACAAAGAAGGAGGAGGAACATTAGTTTCTTCCTCTCCTCTGACAACTGAGGCCATAAGTTATGAAGATTTCATCACTTCCAGTATTGGTTCTGCATTTACCTGGCTGGTACCAGCTAAGAAAGCAGCCAATAAGCCTTGGAGGGCAGAGGAGGAGTCAATGGGCCTAATAAACCCCAGATTTCTCCATAAAGAGGATATGTCACTACCCAAGGTATCACAAGGGATGACAAATATCACTTGAAGACAGCTGAATTATTTTTTGAGGTTAGGGCAGGGCCAGGGATGGACCCAGAGATGAGGTCATGGGCCCCATCAGGTAGGCTGTAGGGGGCCCCACGATATCTAACAGCGGCCCTGGTCTCTGGTAAGGGGGTAGTGGGGGCACAGACTCTGGCAGTGGCTGGGTTTGTGCAGCACTGCAGCAGGCAGGGAGAGAGGGTGTCCTCTTGTATATCAGTGCAGTCATCATTCTCAGTCAAACTGGTGAGCAGAAGAGAAATAAGAGCACAGCCTACTATGCTGGAATTTGTAGGCCCATGGAGATGGGGAAATGCTCACACATACTGTGGAGAGAGGGCTGGTCATATAAAGTAAAAGGCTCTATGCTGTTACAGGGCTGCCATGTACTAAAAATACTTATTCTCTGGCACACTGCTTTAAGGGGGAACTCTGCAGACTCTGGGGTAAAGGGGGACACCAATGTAAGAGGGATCTATGGACTCTGTGATAACCAGATACCCCCTCACATCAGAGGCCCCCCTACATCCCAGTCCGCAGAGATCCCCTTTGTGTTAGAGTCCCCCCCCCTTACAGTGTATATAAAGATGATGCCAGAGTCCACAGCATTCTTTAGATCAGATTTCCCAGTGTGGAGGGAAACTCTGTGGATTCCGATGTAAGGGGGGCTCTCTGGGAACTCTAAGGGGGGAACTGTGATATAAAATGTAACGCTATTGACTCTGGTGTAAGGGGTAATTAAAGCGCTTGACTTGTAGTTTTGGTAGCTGTTTTTGTTAAGGTTATCTAAAAGATGGGTTTCAAATGTTTTGACAGGGACGCAGGTTCAGTGCTTGCCATAGGCGCCATTTTCACTAGATACGCCTCTGGTTGTATGGCAGGGGTGTCAAACTCAATTTCATTGTGGGTCGCATTAGCATTATGATTGTTCTCAAAAGGGCCGGTTGTATCTGTAAGATTAGATATCCAGAGCATCCCCTCCCCTTACATTAGATGTCAAGAGCCACCTCACCATCAGAAGTTGAGTCCCTCACTCTCCTATACATCACAGTGCACCCCCCTTCCTTATGCTGCTGCTGGGAAGAAGCTGGATGCATTGCTTGAAAAAAAAAAGTAAAGGTCTGGAGGAGAGGTGCGAGGGCCACATGAAATGGAAAGGAGGGCTGGATTCGGCCCGCGGGCCTTGTGTTTGACACCTGTGTTGTATGGCCAAGAATCTGCTACCACAGTTAGCCAAGTGAGAATTGTCCTTATCTGTAAATAGCTCCAGTTGGATTATCCCACTATTCCCTTCTCCCATCCAACTTCCAACAATAAATACCAAAAAAACAACAACCCTGGATTGATTATTGGATAATGAGAGGATGAGAGTACAGTTGGTCATGAGAAAACCCCTAGTAACTGGCTGCAAGATAAGAGGACGGCCCAGGGAAGTCTACACACAGCAATCTCTACAGGGGCAGTGCTACAGTTGTATATAAAATGCACTATGTATCTTTCAAAAAGTGTTTCCCAGTGCTAAACCTTTCATCCAATTTCTAAATTGCTGCATTTGTTATTTTGTTATTTTCCAAAGCCAGTATAAAGGAATAGTAGTGGTAAAACCAAGTCCTTACCTGCCAGTGTCATTTATACAGTGATCAGGTTATTTTTTTAGCTCTGATCACTGTAGTAATGTCACTGGTCTCGAAAAAGTGTCAAAAGTATCTGATCTGTCTGCCACAATGTCGCAGTCCCGGTAAAAATCGCTGATCACAGTCATTACTAGTAAAAAATAAATAAATGAAAATGCCATAAATCTATCCCCTATTTTGTAGATGCTATAATCAGGGCTCAAAATTTCAAGTCCTGAGCTACTAGCCAGGCCTCAAAAGTTACTCGCCACCAGTTGCCCCACCTAATTCATACACTGCCCTGCGCCTAATTGCACCCGTAAACACGCCCTCGTAGATTATCTCATGGAATGACAATGTTTTATGCAGAATCAAGTTGCAAAATTTAAATATTACCAACAACAACTTTAACAAAATGGGACAGGGCGCTGGGGGCAGACCAGAGGGACAGGGCACTGGGGGAAGACCAGAGGGACAGGGCACTGGGGGCAGACCAGAGGGACAGGGCACTAGAACTGGGTCTCTTCCCCATTCTCTTGCTGTCTCCTCTGAAACTCCCATCCATCCTCTCTCTCTCTCCCATTCATCTCATCATCAGGAGCCTGTGTGTGCGGCTCCACGCTTGCATGTCCCCACTTCCCCCTTTTATTCAGGCTGGCAGAGAGGAGAGGAGCTGCAGCACAGCGGGAGGGAGTACAATCCAGCGCTGAGATCCATACAACTGCACAGCCATTGACACCATAGCACAGCGCACACTGACAGCGCACAGCACACATTGAGACCAGTCTGCTCACAGTGCTCAGGCTAAAACTGTTGGACACTTACATAGAGCACAAGGAGAAGAAAACTGCACAAACTAGAAGGCTGTCGCTCTCATGTCAGGGCAACTTTCAGTGAGCGCTGCACCGGAGTGGTAATTTTTGCAATCCTTCACCTCACTCATTACTTTCTGCTCTCCAGCTACATTGGTCGGGGCCCGGGGGAGGGGGGCAGGCTCAGAGAGGTCATACTGTTAGGTCCCATGGCTTAATGAGAATTGTAAGGAGAGCACCTGTGTACTGCTCTGCCTGTGCGCTGCTCACCAGACTACTTTTCCCGAGCATGCACCTTTCCTCTTCGGCCGCCAATCTCATCGGGACTCTAAGTGTAGGCACAGATTGGAGGGAGATTGGTCATGTAGCCCTGTCATCACTCGCCCCCAGCTTAAATCCACTCGCCAAATGCTAGTAGGCGAGTAGAAATTTTGAGGGCTGCTATAATGTTTGTGAAAACCAATCAATATACGCTTATTGGGATTTTTTTATCAAAAATATGTAGCAGAAAGCAGATTACCGTATTTATCGGCGTATATCGCACACTATTTTCCCCTTAAAATAAGGGGAAAATCTTGGGTGCGCGATATACGCTGATAGCCGCTTCCCGCGCTCACTTTGAAATCCTGCGCCGACATATACCGAGTGCAGTACACTCGGGTACATTCGGCCAGGCTCGGCTTCGCTCGTGCTCACGCATAAACGTCACAGAGCGTGAGCGCGAGCGACGTCGAGCCTTGCCGAATGTACCCGAGTGTACTGCACTCGGTATATGTCGGCGGAGGCGTTCGAACTGAGCGCGGGAACTCGACGTGAGGCGCGCGCTGGAGAAGCCGGGAGGACACCATCGAGGCCGCAGACGGACGCCAGACCGGACGATGGACGCTGGGAAGACACCAAAATTGTAAGTAATGTAATCATATAACATTTTTTTTTTACAGGAATTTCGGGGGCACTTTAGGGGTGCGCGGTATACGCGGGAGCGCGTTATACCACGATAAATACGGTAGCTTAAATTGATGAATACATTCGTTTTTTTATATCATTTTATTTTTTTTGATATGTGTTATAGCAAAAAGTTAAAAATATTTTATTTTTTTTTCAAAATTTTCAGTCTTTTTTTGTTTATAGCGCAAAAAATAAAAAACACAGAGGTGATCAAATACCACCAAAAGAAAGCTCTATTTGTGGGAAAAATGGCATCAATTTTATTTGGGTACAGCGTCGGGCGCCCACGCAATTTTTGGATAAAGTAACGGTGTGCCGTATCACAAAAAATGGCATGGTCATTAAGGGGTTAAATTCTTTCAGGGCTGAAGTGGTTAAGGGGGTGTACAGTAGCAGGGGTTGTGTCCATTGCCTACATATTTTTGCTAATCGGCGTCCCTTGTTTCCTTCTCCAAAAGTTGGGAAATATGCTAGAGTGGAGTATCCCCAAACAGCAGGTAGGTGACTATCCCATTTAAGAAGTAGCGGGGAAAGTCCAGAGCCAGCATGTCAGGATCCACTGCCGAAAAATTGTCTCTCTTAAAGGTTGAATCTGCTCTTTTTCAAAAAGCTGAACAATAATTCATGGTTCTGGTAGTCACAGGTCCTTGGTATTACGACCTTTGGAAAGTCTTAAGGCCCGTACACATGATCGGATTTTTCAACAGGAATTGTGTGATGGCAGGCTGTTGTCGGAAAATTTGACCGTTTGTATACTCCATCGCACAATTGTTGCTGGATAGCATGCTTTAAAATTTCCCGACAACAAATGTGTGTTGTCGGATTATCCGATCATCTGTACACAAGTCCTTCGGACAAAACTCCAAAGTACAAACACGCATGCTCAGAAGCAATGCTCACCATAACAACCTTAGCACAAGTTGCCCAAAGGGTGGCGCTAAAGAACTGAAAAAAACACATAGTTTTTTTGTTTGTTGGCCAACAATTCTTTGCCATTTGTATGCAATACAAGTTCACGGCCAATGCCCTTCGGACAAAAGTCTAATGCCGCGTACACACGATCAGAATTTCCAACAAGAAAAGTTGGATGTGAGCTTTTGATCGGAAATTCCGACTGTGTGTGGGCCCCATCTGACTTTTTATGTCGGAATTTCCGACAGCAAAAATTCAAAAGCTGGTTCTCAAATTTTCCGACGTGAAAAGTTCTTGTCGAAAATTCCGATTGTCTGTCTGCAAATCTGACGCACAAAAAACATGCATGCTCGGAATCTAGTCGAAATCATTGAACTTTTTTCAGCTATTCGTAGTGTTGTACGTCACCGCGTTCTTGGCGGTCGGAATTTTGTGTGACCATGTGTATGCAACACAAGTTTGAGCCAACATTCAATCAGAAAAAAATCCATAATTTTCTTGTCGGAATTTCCGATCGTGTGTACGCGGCATTAGGCTTTGTCCAATCGTGTGTACCAGGCTTGATCATTGCAGAATAAAGCAAATGGAAAAAGAAAATATGGACAGCCGCACTCCAAAAAACCTTGATGGTTGCCTTCACTTAAAAAAAGGAAAAATGCACTACAAGTTACAGCACACTACACAGGAGTAAAACAGTTGACGCGTTTCGCACTATAAATTAGTGCTTAATCATAGCTATTGCCAGCACCCTTGATTTCCTGAGACCATACTGATCATCCTAACACAATCCACCTGGAGCGGTAACTTTCTTTCTTTCATTGCAGAATGAAGGTATGACTCCTCGCAGCTGGGCCATATTGGACTTCTGTCCAAGCTGACAAGAAGATAAATGCAACAGTTAATCTAGGTGTTTCTACTCCATTTAACATGTGCTATCCATGGTTTTACCTTAATAGATGCTACGTTCTTAGAGGAAAGGTCAAAAGAAACAGCAATTACAAGAGATTAATACAAATGCCTTCAATTCACTGTGACATTTACTGGTAAATATGTATTGCAAAGCAAATTAAGAGAGTTTCAGCCTATGTTTTTGAGTGGTGGTAGGGCGTTAATATTAAACAGGTTAATATTAGTTACCTTTACTATTTTACCTGTCACTTCCTATTCTCACTTGTTCTGAATGCGGCCGATCTTCACATGATTTCACCTCCAAATTGAAAATAATTATCTTCTGACAGACATGGAATCAGTAGCAACACTGCTGGATCAATATGTCATATCTCCATATTACAAAACACATTGTTAAGTAAACAGATGTACACACACAAAAAAAAAAAAAATCATTATTGGCTTAAAATTGACATGTCAGGAACATAACATGTATGCAAAATAAAAACCGTAAACCAATATTTTGTTTATGTACTTGTAATGTTGAAATGTAATTCTTGTTTTATGTGTCCTGCTAAACCATGGCAGCAAGGTTTACCCATAGGCATTTCCTTTCCTAGGGTGACAATGCTTAAAGTGGAGCCCCCCTCACAGCAAAATAATAAAAGTCAGCAGCTACACATACTGTAGCTGCTGACTTTTAATATTAGGACACTTACCTGTCTTGGAATCCAGCGATGTCGGCACCCCAGCCGATAAAACAAAAAAAGTGTAGCGCTAATTATATGTGAATTATCAGAGAAAAATATAAAATAAATCTCAAAAACATAGATAAATAACACCAAAAGTGCTCAAAGTCCATAAATAAGAATCAAAATTCATTGGAATAATAAAGTCCCATAGAAGATTCAAAAATTAAATTAGTCCAACAAAATGTGATCTAGTGTTGAAAACATAAAGTGACGATGTGCCAGAAATCCACCACCAAGGTAAATTGGAGGCTTACCAGATTGTGTGGACCCAAATAAGCGTATACTTAATGGGTCATGAAGGCTAGAAATATTGGTGTCCTGATTCCAGAGATGTCTTGAGTGAGAGACAGGAAGGTGATTTCCACTACAATACAGTATATGATATACCAGAGGGAGGGATTATCCCAATATCAGCCGGTAGTGGTAAAGGCTTATGCCACCATTATCAATGCAAAAACTCAGCATATAAAGGAGGAAAAAAGAAAAAAAACGAAGATGCACATAGTGTAAAACTGTAGCAAATTGGTTTACTTGACAGCAAAAGAATTTGAAGTTTACACTCACATTTCAGTAGATTTAAATCAGGCATGTAATCAAATAAGCAGTAAGGTCAGCGGGTCCCGACGCGTTTCGATCACTAGATCGTCATCCGGCACCCCAGCCGATGTTTCCATAGGCTCTCAGGAAATGCTGCCGCCATTTGTAGAAGGGTAAACCATTGGTGAAGCCTTGCCTGCTGCGCTTTCGGAATGACCCAGCGGCGGGGGAAGGAGGAGGGGGGGGGGGACTGAACTTCCAAATGATCTCGCTGCGGTGTGATCTGTCAGAAGTGGGGACAGCTACCTGTCAAGAACAGGTACCCGTGTTGTCAGAGTATTGAAATCATGTAATGGAAGCTTCTTGTTTGCAGCAATAGCTTTGCTTTTATGAAGGGTTGCAATGTGTGTCTTACAGCATGAGAAAACATGAGACAGGAACTAACCACAAACTAGTGCACACAGAGGAAAAACAGTACTTCCTCCAATTACTGTATATCATATCATAGATACACACTGCAGCGCCATCTGCTGCATAGATAGGTATAATGCATACAGTAATGTCAGTTTATTAGCAACCATGCTGTTGTTCTTTCCAACACCAGCTCCCCCCGAAAGGTGCCAAATGTGGAACCAGAGGGGAGGAGGAGGAGTCAGATAAGTGGAGTTTCCACTTTTGGGTTGAACTCTGCTTTTAGCAGCCTATAGATCAGTGTTTATCAACCTTTTTCCTGTCAAGGCACCCTTTGAAAATATTCACAATCTCAAGGCACCCTATTGTAAAATGTAATATACACATGGAGGACACCTATGCTTAGAGGTGGTTTAGGGTGGCTATACATGTATTGAAATTTGGCTGGTTTAGCAGGAACAGGTTGAATTTCAATTCATGTATGAGCACTGTGGTTGTACAGAAGTTGATGACAACATTGGTTGTTAGGATGCCAGCGTTTGGAAGGTTATAATGGTGCACAGTGAAAACTATGTTAGTTACTATGGGCCAGATTCACAAAAGAGATACGACAGCGTATCTCCTGATACGCCGTCGTATCTCTGTGATCCGCCCGTCCTAACTATTCGGCTGATTCATAGAATCAGTTACGCATAGCTAGCCCTAAGATCCGACAGGTGTAATTGACTTACACTGTCGGATCTTAGGATGCAATTCTATGCCGGCCGCTAGGTGGCGAGGCCATTGCGGTCGGCGTAGAATATGCAAATGACTAGTTACGGCGATCCACGAACGTCCGCGTTACCCGTCGCTCTAACTTTGCGTTGTTTCCGTCGAGATACGCGTCGTAAAATTAGGGCTGAGCCCTAGGTGTTCTAAGCCATGTTATGTATGGCCGTCGTTCCCGCGTCGAAATTTAAAAAATCACGTCGTTTGCGTAAGTCGTCCGTGAATGGCGCTGGACGCCATTTACGTTAACGTCTAAACAAATGACGTCCGTGCGACGTCATTTAGCGCAATGCACGTCGGGTCATTTTCCCGACGGAGCATGCGCAGTACGTTCGGCGCGGGAACGCGCCTAATTTAATTGGTGCCCGCCCACATTTAAATTAGGCGGGCTTGCGCTGAGCGGATTTACGTTACACCGCCACAAGTTTACAGGTAAGAGCTTTGTGAATCAGGCACTTACGCTGTAAACCTGCGGCGGTGTAACGTAAATGGGATACGTTACGCTGCCGTGGAGCAACGTAAATGTATCAGAATCTGGCCCTATGTAACTAAAAGACAGGTTTGATCCACCTGCTGGCTTGTATATACTTTTTGGGCAATTTTTAGGCATTTTGCCAAGGCACTTATGAAGAAACCTGAAGGCGCCCCAGGGTGTCTGGGGATACATTTTTTTTTACTCAACCAATTGGTTGATTGAAAAAAGTGACTAGATTCCCCCATCTACACATTCGAGGTTGATGGGGAAATACTTGTGCTGAGCTATTGTATTCTAACAGCAGTGAGACCTTCCATGCATTAAAATTCACCATGAGCTGTGAAAATCCATTAGGGTGGTTGTACATTAGTCGATCAGTAGATTGACTTCAGTATAACCACAGTGCCCACAGTGTGATCCTGTGCACAGCTGCTACCCTGTAGCAGTAAAACTGCTTTAGGACGGTCAGAAAGTGGTTAACTAAATATAATGCAATTTTGTCCGGATCAGATCTGCATAGCACAGCTTAAAGTGTTACTAAAGTAATTTTTTTTCTCTTTAAAATAACAAACAAGTTATACTTTCCTCCACTGTGCAGTTCGTTTTGCACAGAGTGGCCCTGATCCACATCTTCTGGGGTCCCTCGGCGGCTGTGTCTGGTCCTCCCCGCAAGAACTCATCACATTCATACGAGAGAGCTTGCATGGTGATGAGTCCTTGCGGGCGCGCTCCCTTGATACAGCGAGCGCCCATAGCCGCTCACTGTATCACTCGGCCCCGCCTCTCGGCGTCCTGCGTCACTGGATGTGATTGACAGCAGCGCCAGCCAATGGCTGCGCTGCTCTCAATCCAACGGATCTAGCCAATCAGCGGCCAGGCTGAGCGGCGAAGAGGATCTCGGGACCGAGCGCGGGACTTTCGAGGGGTCAAGTAAATAAAACGGGGGCCGGGGGGGGGGGCTGGGAAGCCTCATCAGATGTTTTTTTTACCTTAATGCATAGATTGCATTAAGGTGATTTTTTTTTCCTTTACAACTCCTTTAACAGAGGACAAGATATGTTTAATGCATGTAGCAAACTCTCTGACCTCTTCCAATCTAGTGGGAACCTGCAAGGCCAAAGATAGCTGACATCCTTCAAAAAGTGGTGGGTTGTGAGGCATAGGGGGTGCCAAAGTGATAAAAGTCATTGGGCTCCAGACACTTCTTGGCCTTAAAAGAGGTTTTATTTCTTTGACGGCCTTTTTTATATTTTGTAGGGGAAAGAGGGATAGGGCCAGGACACCCTTAAGTATTTGCAATTTCAAATGGCAGACTCCAAGACTTCAATAAGAGAACAGCTGTACAGGTAAAGGCCCCAGCAAGGCGCCACTTCTGCACGTGCAGGATTGCTGTCTCCTATGGCAACAATATTTAAACAGTTCCTAACTCAAAGTAACAGTTCGCTCCGCTGTACTAAAACTTCTCCTTGTAGTTCTTCAGCCCCTTGAGCTCCTGGTCTCTCACTGGACCCTCTGATTCACTAACTCTGAATCCTGTGAGCTCCTCCAGGGCCGCCTTAATAGCATGATGGGCCCCTGGGCAAAGTAATGCTCTGGGGCCCCTACAATGGAGACAGTGCAAGTAAACATAAATCAAGTAGGTAGGAGGTACGGGATATCTAGGGTGTAGAGGGGTCAGAGTGCTGAGGGGAAATCTGGGATGTAGAGGGGCAGCCCGGGCTCAAGGACCAGCTGCTTTGGGGAAAAGGCAGGGGAGTGGCCAGGTGTGCCCTCTCATTAAGACAGCCCTGAGCTCCTCAAGGCTTTTACGGTGGTATCTCCCTCAAGCATCACCAACGCTTCCCTGCTGGGTCCCTAGCTTGGCACTTCGGATACATTCAAGCTTCACCCCTGCTGGCCGGCTCGGTCCCTGGTTTGACACACGAGGCTGCTCTGCAAGCATCACCTCCGACGGTTGGGTCCCTGACTTGATCACCGCCTGAAGTTTCACGATTCTCCGTTGTGCCCATTTGGTGAGAATACTGCCCTGGTACTTGCTTCAGTTACTCACTGTGATCCCTGGTAAAGTCGATTGGTCCCTTCGTAGCGACAGCTTCCCTTCTATCTCTGACCACTGACAGATTTGTTGGCTGGCAGAACCGTCAGTTTTTGTTGGACTGCAAGCCGCAGTCTCAACCTTGCGGTGCCCTATTACTTCTGGATAGGCCCTCACACAGCCTGGCAGCCTGATGCCGCCAGGATAGACCCAATCTCCAGCCTAGCAGCCCAGGGAAGACGACACATGTCCACGCAGATGGTGGCCTGGGTGGCACACATGAACACCGGATCATCTGACCTCACCCGAATATATAGGCCCTCCTAGCAGGCCAAGGTAATCAACAAAATACCTGCCCTTTGGCTGAGATACCCCATGTATCCGTAACTTGACCTTGAGTTGTCCTTCTCAATCTAATACCTCCAAGTGCCCAGCCACCTGGTGGTAGAAGAGGAAAGTACAACCAGGCCAAACTTAGGGAGAAGTCAATGGATCCATAGTAATTAACTACAGTAGCTACTCCTGACAAGGAATTTGGTGAGGAGCTCCCCGAATAAAACCCCAGGGCTACATGCAGAAAGGTTCAGAAAGACAAAAAAAAAATTTGCCTCCACCTTGCTCTGTACTTCTTCTGTGAACTTCTAGTCGGGGGGGATAACGCAATGAAAGTATGAAGAATGGCCCTGATCCCCCTCCTTAGGATTACAAGTATCATGATTCCAAGCTCTGCATACCCCATCTACTCCTTTCTTACTGCCTGTGCAGACTGGCCAAGGTAACATCCCAAACCAGCTTGTAGTATCTTTCCCCAGAGACAGGAAAAAGCTACTTAGGGCCAGATCCTCAAAAGAGATACGCAGGCGGATCTGCTGTTCCGCCTGCGTATCCCTGTTTTTATCTTTGGAACTGATCCACAGAATCAGTTTCCAAGAGATAGACAGAAGATCCGGCAGGTGTAATAGTTTTACACTGCCAGATCTTAAGATGCAGTACCGCCGCTGGGGGCATTTATCGTCGAAATTACGCGTCGGGTATGCTAATGAGGAGTTACGTCGATCCTCAAAGCTTTTTCGCGTTCGCTACGTCGCCGCTACGTTAGTTTCCCGTCGCTAAGTTACACTTTTGTAAAGCAGCCCTACTTTTACACAGCAGGCGTACTGCTGTGTAAAGTATGGCCGTCCTTCCCGCGTCAAATTTTTAAATTTTACGTCGATTGCGTAAGCCGTACGAGAATACGGAAATACGCTGACGTCACATCGCGCAAAGCACGTCGGGAAATTTGCGTCACAAGCATGCGCAGTACGTCCGGCGCGGCAGCGCCTAATTTAAATGGGACTCGCCCCATTAGATTAGGAACGCCTTGCGCCGGACGGATCTGAGACACCGCCACAAATTTCCAGGTAAGTGTGTTGTGGATCGATACCTAACTTAGGAAATTTGCGGCAGTGTAACTTAAATCTGTTAAGTTACGTTGCGCTGCGGGGCTGTGGATCTGGCCCTTAGTTCTCCCATGCTATGTAATGTTTATGGAGATTTGTTTTCCTAATTAATCCTGTCTGCACTGTGCTGACAGATTTTATTAAGACTAAAGCTGGCCAGACATGGATCAATATTCAGCAAATTCAGCAGGAACTGGCTAAATTTCAATGTATGTATGGCTGCTCCTGTTCAGGAGGAGTTAATCATCCAGCGAACAACTCCCCTGAATGGGACTGTCAGTATATTTTTGCTACATCAGTGTTTTCAGACAATCGGCTGCAGCACCGATCAATATATTCACGCAGCGGAGTGTGTGGAAGAAGAATTTGGTGTGTGCCCTTTTTATTTTTTCAAGCAGGAACCTGGAAAGCATTGCACCTGTAATCCATATATCAGGGTGCAATGCCAGACCCTTGCAGACTCTCAGTATAGCTGTCTGCGCATACCTCCTGTACAGGCAGACATTTCAGGAAGATCAATGAACTTCAACAGCGCTCATCAGCACCCTCTTGGTTCATTGAGAACTAAAAGTCGTCTACCTCAATGGCAGATGGTAGTTGTAGTTCATTTATTCTCAGAACTCTGTAAATAAATGATGCAGCTGTGTAAGCGAAGCCCCGCATGGCTGCACTGTTCCTAAATTGTGAGAGTGGGCATGGGGCCACTGTCACAATGAGAGGGGATTGTATATGGAGGGGGAGACTGCTAGATCATGTTACCCTAAATATGGGGGTAACATATAACATGCTCCCAACGGTAAACTTAGCCTTTCATTTTCCGCTAGTGACAGCCCTTGCTATCCTTCTGAAAAGCAATCCACAGTGGATCACTTTTCAGAGACATTTGACAGGTGGTGAACAGGTAATATGTTACCTCCGTACCATCTGTTTTAGCCCTGTAAGTGGAAAAGAAGAAAAAAGCTGCACAACAGCAATATTGATTAAACATGAATTTATTAGAACAAAATAGTCCTCAATAGTCCTCATGTCTGCCAACCAAGACAAGAACAACGGAGAGGTGACGCGTTTCTCACAAACCTTGAATAAGCACTATTACAGTGTGAAATGCGTCACCTCTCTGTTGTTCTTGTCTTGGTTGGCAGTCATGAGGACTATTTTGTTCTAATAAATTCATGTTGGATCGATATTGTCGGTGTGCAGCCTTTTTCTTCTTTTCCTATTACTTTGGTGGCGAGCCGTAACTTGCACCCAGCATATCCGGATCTATTTAATTGGGATCACCTAGAGTGGCGTTACCTTTTTGGATTTTAACCCTGTAAGTGTAACACCACTGCACTGGGGCAGTTGCCATTCACTTTACAACCACTGAACATGACATTGGGTATAATTCTTGCTGCTATCTCGAGATACGCAGCGTAAGTGTAACTATGCGCCGTCGTATCTGTGCGCCGTGCCCACAATCTGAGATACGCCTAAAAATAGGCTTCCTACGACCGACGTAAGTTGCCTACGCCGTCGTATCGTGGGCGCATTTGCCACTCCCATTGATTTTCTATGCACATATGCAAATGAGGGAGATACGCCAATTCACGAACGTACTTGCGCCCGACGCATAATATACACAGTTTGCGTAAGTCGTACGTCCGGCGTAAAGTTATTCCCCATATAGGAGGCGCAACTCATGCAAAGGTATGGACCAGGGAACACAGCCGTCGTATTTTACGTCGTTTACGTAGTACGTGAATATGGCTAGGCGTAGGTTACGTTCACGTCGTAGGGAGTGATTCGACGTATCTTAGGCAGTTGTTTCGACGTGATTCTGAGCATGCGCACTGTGATGCGGCCACGGGATGGCGCATGCGCCGTTCGTTTTAAGTACTTCTATGGCGCTTGGCCCATCATTTGCATGGGGTCACGCCTCATTAGCATGGCTCACGCCCACTTCCACCTACGCTGGCTTACGCCGAGGAAACCCAGCGTAGATTTGTGAGTGAGTGGGAGCAAGTGCTTTGTGAATACTGTGCTTGCCTAAATGTGCAAGACTGTCTGCTCTAACAAACGGGTAGATTTACTAAACCCAGAATCTGATGCAGCATTGCATGGTAGCCAACCAGCTTCTAAAGTTAATTTGTTCACTAAAGCTTTGGCAATAAAACCTTGATGCTGATTGGTTTCTATGCAGAGTTGCACTAGATTTTGCATTTTCCAGTTTTAGTAAATAAACCCCACGGTGTTAAATACCTAAGGACATTAAAGCGGGGGTTCACCCTTAGAGGGCACATTTTCCCCTTAGATTCCTGCTTGTTTTCTCTAGGGGAATCGGCTATTTGTTTTAAAATATGTGCAGTACTTACCCGTTTACGAGACGCATCCTCTCCGTCGCTTCCGGGTATGGGCTGCGGGAATGGGCGTTCCTTCTTGATTGACAGTCTTCCGAGAGGCTTCCGACGGTCGCATCCATCGCGTCACGATTTTCCGAAAGAAGCCGAACGTCGGTGCGCAGGCGCAGTATAGAGCCGCACCGAAGTTCGGCTTCTTTCGGCTACGAGTGACGCGATGGATGCGACCGTCGGAAGCCTCTCGGAAGACTGTCAATCAAGAAGGAACGCCCGCTCCCGAAGACCCATACCCGGAAGCGACGGAAGAAGATGCATCTCGAAAACGGGTAAGTACTGCTCATATTTTAATACAAATAGCCGATTCCCCTAGACCGAACGAGCAGGAATCTAAGGGGAGAAAAAAAAAAATTTAATAAATGGGTGAACTCCCGCTTTAAAGTGCAGTTGCATTTTGCAAGAGCATTTGCTCCAGAGCTTAGTAAATGAGCAGAAGCTTTGCTGACTTCCCTCATCCAATTAAAAATGCTGTATTTTTAATTTCCTCGCAAGTGATTGGGTATTCTTTGAAAAGTGAAGCTTTACCCAATTTACTAAGCTTTGGAGCAATTACACTTTGCAAAGTGCACAGTCTAATTGTTTCTAGTAACCCAACCCCATTGCATATTAATGCTCTCTCAGTCTTTTGCTCTCCACTCTTTCTTTCATTTCCACTTTGCCATCTTTTAAATAAATATGTTACCCACAAAGTTATATGTGTAATCCTGCTTGAAAGAAAAAAGTAAAACATATAAGATTATGCTTATATTTAGGTATGCTGTGTAAATAGGAACACATAACAAAGATTTATGGGGGTTATTTAAGAAAGGCAACTACACTTTAACCACTTAAGACCCGGACCATTATGCAGGTAAAGGACCTGGCCAGTTTTTGCGATTCGGCACTGCGTCGTTTTAGCTGAAAATTGCGTGGTTGTGCGACGTAGCTTCCAAACAAAATTGGCGTCCTTTTTTCCCCACAAATAGAGCTTTCTTCTGGTGGTATTTGATCACCTCTGCATTTTTTTTTTTTGCGCTATAAACAAAAATAGAGTGCCAATTTTGAAAAAAAACAATATTTTTTACTTTTTGCTATAATAAATATTCCCAAAAATATATAAAAAAAAATGTTTTCCTCAGTTTAGGCTGATACGTATTCTTCTACATATTTTTGGTAAAAATAAATGCAATAAGCGTTTATTGATTGGTTTGCGCAAAAGTTATAGCGTTTACAAAATAGGGGATAGTTTTATGGCATTTTTATTAATATATATTTTTTTTACTAGTAATGGCAGCAATCAGCGATTTTTTTCATGACTGTGACATTATGGCGGACACATCGGACACTTTTGAAACATTTTTGGGACCATTGTCATTTTCACAGCGAAAAGTGCTATACAAATGCACTGATTACTGTGAAAATGACAATGGCAGTGAAGGGGTTAACCACTAGGGGGCGCTAAGGGGTTAAGTATGCCCTAAGGGAGTGATTTGGCTGTAGGCATGACGTCACTGATCGTCGTTCTCTATATCAGGGAACAGACGATCAGTGTCACTGCCACACAGCAGAAGGAGGAAGGTGTGTTTACACACACATATACTACCTTTTCTTCAGCTCCTGCGACCGATAGCGGGACACCGGCGGCGACCGGGTCCGCGGGTCCCGCTGGCGCGGTCACAGAGCTTCGGACCGGGTCGCGTGCACGCGCGACCCACGGCTGGGCTTTTAAAGGCGATGTACCTGTACGTGCCTGTGCCCAGTCGTGCCATTCTGCCGACATATATCGTCGGTAGGAGGTCCTTAAGTGGTTAAACTACAAGTGCAAAGGGCACTTGAAATTGCACTTGTCCCCCTTGGATCTACAGCGACTGCACTTTCAAGTGCTCTTTGCACTTGTAGTTTGCAATTGTAGTGCAAAATGGATTTGCCTTTCGTAACTAACCCCCTAAAAGTAAAGCATTCATGTGGGCTGCTGGAGGGCAATAAAAATATGTGGTTGAGTCGTGGTTTTACCGTCCCCACAACCTCTCCCCCTAAGCGGCAGCCGAACACCACCATGACCATTTCAAGTGAAAGGAAATGCACTGCAACAGGATTGCAAATGTGTGCAATGCACAAAGGTGCAAGCTTTTAGGGATCTAAACAGGCAGTGAGGAAACTTCCCAGCCACACTATGCAAAGGGATCTGCCACAGAACACTTTTCAGAGGAGCATCAAGGACTGCCACAAATGTGAACAGGTCCTAAGGCACTGAATAGTGAATTTTGGGGAGGTGTGAGGTTGTCTTGTTGTCCAATATCTGAAAGTAGCTGCATAAAGTCCTTGGCCCAGATTCACGTCCAGCGGCGTATCTCTGCGGCGGCGGAACGTATCCGATTTACGTTACGCCGCCGCAACTTAGACGGGTAAGTGCTGTATTCTCAAAGCACTTGCTCCGTAAGTTGCGGCGGCGTAGCGTAAATCTGCCGGCGTAAGCCCGCCTAATTCAAATTTGTATCAGGGGGGCGTGTTTTATGTAAAACTACTGTGACCCGACGTGATTGACGTTTTTGCGGAACGGTGCATGCGCCGTCCGTGGAATTTCCCAGTGTGCATTGCTCCAAAGTACGCCGCAAGGACGTCATTGGTTTCGACGTGAACGTAAATGACGTCCAGCCCCATTCACGGACGACTTACGCAAACGATGTAACTTTTTCAAATTTCGACGCAGGAACGACGGCCATACTTAACATTGGCTGCGCCTCATATAGCAGGGGCAACTTTACGCCGGGAAAAGCCTAACGTAAACGACGTAACTTTACTGCGTCGGCTGTTCGGGAATTCGCGTATCTAGCTAATTTGCATACTCAACGCGGAATTCGACAGAAGCGCCACCTAGCGATCAAAAAAAAAATGCAGTTAAGATCCGACGGCGTAAGAGACTTACGCCTGTCGAATCTAATGGATATCTATACGTAACTGATTCTAATGCCCCGTACACACCATCACTTTATGTGATGAAAAAAAATGACATTTTTAAAAACGTCACTTTAATTGACCGTGTATGGGGGAAAACGTCGTTTTATGTCTTCTAAAAAACGAGCAAAAGAAATTGAAGCATGCTTCAATTTTATGTGTCGTTTTTCAAAACGTCAACTTTTACTTCACAGAAATTGACCGTGTGTAGTAAAAACGTCGTTTAAAACGACGTTTTTTCACCCACGCATGCCCAGAAGCTACTTATGAAGCGAGCTTCAATGGAAAAAGTGGTGAGAACGTAACCTCGCTTTGCTAGAACATTGTGAGAAAACGATGGTGTGTAGGCAACTTCGTCTTTGAACATTGAAGTTTCAAAAACGTCATTTTTTACTTCACAGAAAATGTCGTTTTTTTTCATCACATAAAGTGATGGTGTGTACGGGGCATAAGAATCAGGCACATAGAAACGACGGGTCGGATTCGGACTTACGACGGCGTCCATGGCGTAAGTCCTCTGAGAATCCGGGTCCTTGTAAAGATAAACTGTTACTTTGAATAATATACGTATGGTGTATGTTTACTTCAAAGTAAGAGATCAGAAAGTACTGAGCATCCCTTGGAGCGATCATGCTTTGCAAGGGGTTAACAGCAGTACCTGCCATTCTTGCGGAATGATGTGCCTATCTATGGTCACAATGAGTCATCTATGCTAATGTAAGCAGCAGGACTAGTGTGGCTCTGCTGCTTTCATGGAGGACGAGAAGGAGAGAACCCCTACTTTGTACTATACAGAAGGTCAGAATCAAAGGACGCTCCTTCTGCAAAAGGTTTAGATACTTGGAGTCGTGTTAATCGCACCACATCAAGTGTTCTGCTTGAATGATACTGACCTGTCATCTCTGATGCTGCTACAAGCATTCTCGACCTCTTATTACCCAAAATTATTCTTACCATACCTTCTCCACTGCATCCTTTGCCTGTGTGTGCCCTTGTACACAAACAACTACAAGTATGCCTCCAATGCACATATGTTGTTCTTTTTTCTGATAATATTTAAAAAAAAAGAAGAAAAAAAAACATATTTTCTAAGATGATAATGGCTCTTTAAAGCTCAAAACCGATATAACCTTATAAAGGGACCTTAGCTGTGCAACATGAAACTGCCATGGCTATGGCTGGTAATTGCAACTTTACTCTGTGCAATCCTATGGCTTTAGAAAATGAGAGGTCACTGTAGGCGATCAATCCAACGTGACTGTACGCCCAGCTACAAAGAAACCCCGGCCCAGGTCACACTGCCACGCGATATATAGTGATACAAATGATCCTTCTTAATCTCAGCCAAACAAATGCAGCTAAAAACATGCAAGTGTTTTATATAAAAAAACAAGAACACAAGGACATGCATTTAAACTAGGAGGAGAAACATTCAAAAATAATTTTAACCAGTTAGCAACCGCCCTATAGACAAAATACGTCTACAAGGCGGTTGCTTAACTCTAGGAGGGCGTCAATGTACGTCCTCCTAGAATCGCGCTCCCGCACGCCCTATGGGGCACGCACACAGGAGTCTCCGTGATCGCCGGGTCCTCCGGACCCGACTGATCACGGATCACGGTAAATCGCCGCTGATAGCGGCGGTTTACCACGTGATCGCTCCGTCCAATGACAGAGCGATCACTAGTAAACAAACCGGCGTCATGTGATGACGCCAGTTCCTCCCTCTCCTCTCTGTACCGAACGGTACAGTGTGAGAGAGGAGAGGGGAGAGAGCGGAAGCAGCAGCAGCTGCTGCTGCTGCTGCGGGCTGGATCTGTGACACATTCAGTCACAGATCCAGCCATCCATCCCTCCCTGTGCAATACTCTGCAATGCCCCCATACTCTGCAATGCCCCCATACTCTGCAATGCCCCCATACTCTGCAATACCCCCATACTCTGCAATGCCCCCATACTCTGCAATGCCCCCATACTCTGCAATGCCCCATACTCTGCAATGCCCCCATACTCTGCAATGCCCCGCAATACTCTGCAATGCCCCGCAATACTCTGCAATGCCCCGCAATACTCCGCAATGCCCCGCAATACTCCGCAATGCCCCGCAAAACTCCGCAATGCCTCCCAAAACACCACAATACTCCGCAATACTCCGCAATACTCCGCAATACCCCGCAATACTCCGCAATACCCCACAATACCCCGCAATACTCCGCAATACCCCGAAATACCCCACAATACCCCGCAATACCCCGCAATACCCTGCAATACCCCACAATACTCCGCAATACCCCACAATACTCCGCAATACCCCACAATACTCCGCAATACCCCACAATACCCTGCAACGTCGTCTATGGGGATTTTTAAGTAGCAAAGTTTGGCGCCATTCCACGAGCGTGTGCAATTTTGAAGGGTGACATGTTGGGTATCTATTTACTCGGCGTAACTTCATCTTTCACATTTATGCAAAAGAATGAAGAAAAAATACAAAATTTGCCAAATTTTATAACAGAAACAAAGAAAAATTATTTTTTTTTACAGAATTTTCAGTCTTTTTTCTCTTATAGCGCAAAAAATAAAAAACCCAACGGTGATTAAATACCACCAAAAGAAAGCTCTATTTGTGTGAAAAAAAGGACGAAAATTTCATTTGGGTACAGTGTTATATGACTGAGTAATTGTCATTCAAATTGTGAGAGCACCGAAAGCTGAAAATTGGTCTGGTTATTAAGGGGGTTTACGTGCCCAGTGGTCAAGTGGCTAAAAAGTATTATGTTACAGACTTCCAGCAGAGGTAGTGAGATAGTCAACAGTAAATGGATTTAAACATGCTTGGGGCAAACATAAACCTTTTAAAAGTAAAAAAAAAAAAAAAAACATTCTGAATGACATGATATAAGTGATGGTTAGAGACAGAAGACATGATACAAGAGATGGACAGAGATTGTGGAAATGATACAAGAGATGGACAGAGATTGTGGAAATGATACAAGAGATGGACAGAGATTGTGGAAATGATATAAGTGATGGTTAGAGGCAGAAGACATGATACAAGAGATGGACAGAGATTGTGGAAATGATACACAAGATGGACAGAGATTGTGGAAATTATATAAGTGATGGTTAGAGGCAGAAGATATGATACAAGAGATGAACAGAGATTTTGGAAATGACACAAGAGATGATCGGAGATTGTGAAAATGATATAAGTGATGGTTAGAGGCAGAAGACATGATACAAGAGATGGACAGAGATTTTGGAAATGATACAAGAGATGATCGGAGATTGTGGAAATTATATAAGCGATGGTTAGAGACAGAAGACATGATACAAGAGATGGACAGAGATTTTGGAAATGTGTGTTATATGACTGAGTAATTGTCATTCAAATTGTGAGAGCACCAAAAGCTGAAAATTGGTCTGGTTATTAAGGGGGTTTACGTGCCCAGTGGTCAAGTGGTTAAAAAGTATTATGTTACAGACTTCCAGCAGAGGTAGTGAGATAGTCAACAGTAAATGGATTTAAACATGCTTGGAGCAAACATAGACCTTTTAAAAGTAAAAAAAAAAACATTCTGAATGACATGATATAAGTGATGGTTAGAGACAGAAGACATGATACAAGAGATGGACAGAGATTGTGGAAATGATACAAGAGATGGACAGAGATTGTGGAAATGATATAAGTGATGGTTAGAGGCAGAAGACATGATACAAGAAATGGACAGAGATTTTGGAAATGCTACAAGAGATGATCAGAGATTGTGGACATGATACACGAGATGGACAGAGATTGTGGAAATTATATAAGTGATGGTTAGAGGCAGAAGATATGATACAAGAGATGAACAGAGATTTTGGAAATGACACAAGAGATGATCGGAGATTGTGAAAATGATATAAGTGATGGTTAGAGGCAGAAGACATGATACAAGAGATGGACAGAGATTTTGGAAATGATACAAGAGATGATCGGAGATTGTGGAAATTATATAAGTGATGGTTAGAGACAGAAGACATGATACAAGAGATGGACAGAGATTTTGGAAATGCTACAAGAGATGATCAGAGATTGTGGACATGATACAAGAGATGGACAGAGATTGTGGAAATGACACAAGAGATGGACAGAGATTGTGGAAATGATATAAGTGATGGTTAGAGGCAGAAGACATGATACAAGAGATGGACAGAGATTTTGGAAATGATACAAGAGATGATCGGAGATTGTGGAAATTATATAAGTGATGGTTAGAGACAGAAGACATGATACAAGAGATGGACAGAGATTTTGGAAATGCTACAAGAGATGATCAGAGATTGTGGACATGATACAAGAGATGGACAGAGATTTTGGAAATTATACAAGAGATGGACAGAGATTGTGGAAATGATACAAGTGATGGTTAGAGGCAGAAGACATGATACAAGAGATGGACAGAGATTTTGGAAATGATACAAGAGATGATCAGAGATTGTGGACATGATACAAGAGATAGTCAGAGACTGCAGGCATTATACAAGAGATGGGCAGAAATTGAAGACATGGTAAAAAAAGATGTTCAGAGACTGTGGACATTCTGCAGGAGATTGTCAGAGACTGTGAACATTCTGCAGGAGATTGTCAGAGACTGTGAACATGCTTTAGGAGTATAGACTGGGGACATGCTTAAGGAGACAGTCATAGCCTAGAGCAGGGGCAGACTGTGCATTAAGGGCGCACAGGCACTGCCCCCTCTATCCTCGCCACCCCCCTATATGCATAATGGATAGATTTATGCATTGAATGAATCTATTAATGCCTGCCGTTGCCACCCCCTATTCAGGCGTCCGGCCCCTTTTCAGATGCCAGGTGCCTGAATACAGTGGCGTGGGTGTTTTTTTTAAGTACCTGATTAGAGCCATAGGCCAACAAGGGTGGACTTGAAGCGTGGAGCATTGCGTTCAGAGTCCATCCAGATGTGTTGGAAAAGTAAATTAATATTTGCTTTTCTAACACTGAATCGCCTCTCTGCCAATCAGGAGGTCTGTTACGCATTTCCTGATTGGATAAATAGTTAGGCGATCCTATGGGATGCCTGGAAGGAGGGAAGGAGACGCATGGCGGAAGTCACCATGATCTCAGAAGGACACAGAAGATGCTGCAAGAGGCCTGCCACAGCCTGTCCCCTTGCCAGATGTGCCCGTGCCCGATGATCCCCGATGTGCCCGTCGATCGGGTAAGTGGCGGTGGACCGGCAAACAGCGTGGGGGGGTTGAGCTGCTGCGGGGGGGAGTGGTTGCTTGCCGCTCCCCCAAACAAAAAAAAACACCAGTCCCCACTGGACTAGAGACATTTTAAAGGAGGCTGCCAAAAATCCCTGCCCTAACAGAGCAATAGGGAAACATAGATCAGTGTCTGCAAAGACTCCAAGGGCCGCACAAAAAGTGCCTGAAGAAAGCAGGGTGCCATTCTGGGAAGCTTTGTATTTTTTGAATGAATGCAAATAATTCTCTGATTGGGCGAGGTGAAAAGTGTGATGTCACCACGCTGTCCCTCCACCTACACCTGCATTTGCTGAAAAAGTGCAAAGCATTCTCTGAATGGTGCCTGTACTGAGTAAGAGATCTCCTGTGATAACAAAGCAGCCGGGCAGCCATTGTCGTAGGACCCGAAAGCTAGTAGAGATCACTGGAATTATGTATAAAAGTGTAATTATGTATAAAATGCCATGCCTAGGCTCCAGGCCAGGCTATGTACCTGTATGTCACAGCCTTTCTTACACAAAAAACAATTATTAGACACTTATTGGGACTTTTTTTTTTACCAAAGACATGTAGCAGAATATATTTTGGCCTAAAATTCTGAATATATTTGATTTTTTGATTTTTCTATTGATTAAAGTTTTTTTTTTCCAAATTTGGGGTCTTTTTTCATCTATTTTGAAAAAAAAAAACCAGTGATGATCAAATACCACCATAAGAAAACTACAAAGAGACACAGGAAAACACAAAAGCCCACCACCAAATGTTTCATTTAAAAGCCAAAAACATACTCACCAAAATGAGGAGGTAGAAGTGCATCAAAACACAACTCCAGCTTAGGACAATGCCATTGTAGCTGCAGTTAGAAGGCTGACACGTTTCAGGGGACATGCCCCCTTTGACACCTTTCACACTGAGGGTGTATTGCAGGCACTATAGCGTTAAAAATAGCGACTGCAATCCGCCTTCAAATAGCTACTCTATTGTCTCCAGTGTGAAAGCCTGAGGGCTTTCACACTGGATAGGTGCACTAGCAGGACGATAAAAAAAGTCCTGCTAGCCGCATCTTTGGAGTGGCGAAGGAGCGGTGTGTTTACTGCTCCTCCACCACTCCTGCCCATTGAAATCAATGGGACAGCACGGCTATACCGCCCACAATGCGCATTGCGGGCGGTTTTAAAGGGTCACTAAAGGAAAACATTTGTTTTTGCTGAAATGACTGTTTACAGGGTATAGAGACATACAAGTTAACTGATTCCTTTTAAAAATGATTAAAAATAGATTAAATTCAATCATATAATGTGCCTCTAGTTTCACTTTCGGTTTTAAACTGGTTTCATGTTTATGTGGAGTAAAGAGACCCACAGAACAAAAACAAACAAATCCAGGGCAGTGTTTTGTTTTTAAAATGAATCTGATTGGTTTTGAGGAGTTTTAGACACACAGTAATGACAGCTTAGACCACCGTGAAAATCTCCCAGTATGATGGTTATAAGGAGCCAGACAAGCAGGAAGTGTGGAGATCACAGCAGAATTACAGCTACTTCAAAGCAAAAATGAACAATAAGGACATAAAACCAGTACTGCAGTAAGGTAAAGGAAGCTATTTAGCTAAAAAATAAATTCCTTTTGTGATCCTTTAACACTTTTTCGGCCGAAAATCCGCCCATAGCGTCGGCAGGAAAAATAGAAGCGTTTTGCCGCCGACGCTATGGGCGGCTCAGTGTGAAAGGGGTTTGGAGCTGATCCAATCAGATGCAGTCCAACAATTAAAATATTCACATATTACAAAGAACCTTCCCTTCAATAACATGCCAGGGCGGGGCTAACTCGCCCATCCGCTGACAAAACTCTCATGATGTTCTCTATTTGAGGAGGGCACCATTGTTCTGGACACCATTGGAGTCAGTGCTGAAAAAGTATTAAGTTCTCATGGACCACCAAAAGAAAGCTCTATTTGTGTGAAAAAAATGATAAAGATTTAATTAGAGTGTTGCATGACTGCACAATTGCCAGTTAAAGTAGCGCAGTGGCGAATAGCAAAAAACGCCCTGGTCATGAAGGGGGTAAAAGTTTCTGCAATTCAAGTGGTTAAAAAAAAACGAATACATAAATAAATAGTGCAGACTCGATGGACCGATTGGTCTTTTTTTCTGACACCATTTTCCTATTTCGATATTTTTTGGCAAGAGCTAGAAGCCTTGTTTGCTGAAATAACACTTTAGCATTGACCTCTAAATCATTCTGGTGAAAATGTCAGGAGCCTCCTTTAGTTCCGCTCTGTTGTTTTATCTCACTTTAATACAGATAACGCATATCTTGATTTTAAGAAGGAACATATTCATTCATGTTCTGAATTCACAACAACCAATATGCTACCGGTGAAGGTCAACACCACTTGGTCTACATAGAAGCAAGTTGACCTTCCAGGTTGTCATAAAGAACGGAAAATATACAAATCTGTAGATTGTAATATTGTGACCGTCCCTGTACGGAAGATAGATTTGAGCTGCTTGGAAGTTGGGAAAGCCTTCTCTTTGCACCAAGACCTTTCTTCTTGCAGTGTTCAGTTTCCTGGCAGCACAAATTAATATTTTTACTAATAGGCTAGAAAAAAAATAAAAAAACGTATTGCTTTCTAATTACAGCTTTTTCTATTTACGAAGGCTCTTCCTTCATCGTGTGCACTGGAAGTGCCGTATCTGTTATTTTTGCATATAGTGCTTGGGTTGTACATAAACAAGTAAACTACTAGGGGAATTCTGATTTAATTTGGTGATAGGAACATCTCGGCGGATAGCATCTAAAAATACAAGATGTAATAAAACACTTTGTGCACTTTCCTTTTCGCTGTCTAAACAATTTAACATATCTGATACCATGTTTTTCGGCTGGTGTGTTTATAGCTCGTCACGACAAGTTTATATTTAGTCAGCTGGAAAAAAACCATTGTACTTAAGCTAGAAGGACATTAAACATATGGGGTGGATTTTTTTTTTTTTTTTTTTTTACAAGAGTAACCTAGCATTAAAACAGATGTAAAGCCTCAGCCCAAATATTAGAAAATGTCTTGTTTGCAAGTGCCTAAAGCTCTTGTCTTTGAAGATGATGGAAAAAAAAAAAAGAAGAAAAATCTTCAAGATACCTTTTTTTTTCTCCAGAAGTCACGTGACCTGTAACTTCTTTTATCAAGTGAGAGCTGCGGGGGGCTGTGGATGGGCATTATCAGCAGCGCCCTGCAACTGAGATCTCATGTACATTGGGCATTTTGTGAACCCGTCTAGTCTCCTTTCCTCCTGGCAACAGAGTTTTGGCAGAAAAAACGCTTGATGCATGTAAACGTGTTTCGGCACCAGGGGTCAAGTCCTGGGGAAAAAAGTGTGGGAACTCCCACCCAAGATCCACTCCCCCACCAAAAAAATAAATAAATGATATGCTCATATGCATAATTACTAAACCGCATGTTTTTTTTTTTCTTTTCGATCCACTGTACCTTAGTAATCCTTTATGTTACTGGCTGCTTTAGAAAGAAGTTCTTTCTAAATCCCGCGATAACTCGCGGCAGACCTCCGCAATGTCTCCTGGGAACAATGACAAAAGTTCCCAGGAGACATTGCGGCATCGAGGAAGTGACGGAATACCCGCACACTACCCGATGAATCCATATACAGGAAGCAGCCAGTAACATAACGGATTACTAACATTCGCCTGCCCCTGACTCGAGCTGGGCATCGCCGCTTAGTGAAGGATTGGCTCGGCTGCTCTAGTCCTGCAAAGGGAACTGAGTTCCTGCTGTGAAAAAAGTGCAGGAACTCCGTTCCCACGCGTTCCCGCAGGACTTGAGCCCTGTTCGGCACACTTAGGAATGTCAAGTGCTTGGGTGTTACTTCATTTCATGGGCCAGAATAATCATTTATTTTGGCCACTGATGTGGATTAACGCTGAAATGCTATACGCACCTAGCGCTTAGGTGTATTTACATGCATTTAGGCACCAAACTCTGATGCTCCTGCATGCACTGGATGTGGGTTTTTTCTTCGAACTCCTCAAAAAGCCTATGTGTGCATAGACACATAGGCTAACATGCAGAGGCATTTGGAGGCAGGAAAAACAATGCCAAACGCCCCTAGGATCATGTCAGGGAAGGCTTGCCCATAGTGTGAATGGTGTTTCCAAGTGCATATGTGTGCTCCTGCGCAGACTTCCAACTGGCCGAGCAGATGTGCACATATGCGCGTGTGCACCCATCACCAATACTGCCGCCAAACTGACTATTTACACAGGGCTATAGAACTGGCTCATTGCTGTTTGGTCTACAGCAGGGGTATGCAATTAGCGGACCTCCAGCTGTTGCAGAACTACAAGTCCCATGAGGCATTGCAAGACTCTGACAGCCGAAAGCATGACACCCAGAGGCAGAGGCATGATGGTCCGCTAATTGCATATCCCTGGTCTACAGCATTCCCTGTGCTTTGTTGCTTGATTCCTGTGCCTGACCTCTGATGCTGACCTGGCCTGATCATGTCTGCTACCTGCCCTGACCTTGGCTTGTCCCCGACTTTTGCTTCTGCCTCCTGCTCTTGCCTGGTCTGCTTCTCTGCTTCTCACCCCAGCTTGTGACCTGATAACTCTCCGGCCTGCCGCTCAAGTCCAAACTGATTGTTACCGGCCCGGCTTGTCTGACCCTGCATTTGGCTCATTCTTCCTGCTATAGCTCCTTCAGTCCAGTATGCTCTCACCTGGCTCCTGCTTGCAACAAAGCATCCACAACCTGTTTTAAGTAAGCTCCATGCCTGCCAGATTGCTGTATTTGTCTGCTGTCAGCTGATTTTGTCTTCTGGCTTCCTACCAGTGAAGTGCCGGCTATTATTAGTGCAAACTACTGGACTTATTACGGCACTCATATCTGGCCATGCTCTTGAGGCCACGGTTCCACTACTCTTGAGCCTGAGCTGTAAAAAAGGCCTTTCTCTTTATATGATGCTCAATAACCAGGTACGTGACAGAGCAGCATAGAAAACATCTATTGTGCATGAGGCTGAACTCTTATATCACATCACCAGAACTACAGGAGCCACTGTCAATCAAATTACTCTGGTCAGACCAGTAGGCTCTATCTCAAGAGCCAACAAGATAAAGTGGCTATGGGCCAGATTCACAGCAGAGATACGACGGAGTATCTCAGATACTCCGTCGTATCTCTCAGAGTATCTATGCGACTGATTCATAGAATCAGTTACGCATAGATAGCCCTTAGATCCGACAGGTGTAATTGTTTTACACTGTCGGATCTTAGGATGCAATACCGCGGCCGCCGCTGGATGGAGTTCGCGTCGTATTCCAGCGTCGGGTATGCAAATGCGATTTTACGGCGATCCACGTAGGTTTTTCGCGTTCGGTACGTCGTCGCTAGTCTAGTTTCCCGTCGCAATTTTAGTCGTCGTTTTACCTGCCCTAACTTTACACAGCCAACGTATGTGCTGTATAAAGTATGGCCGTCTTTCCCGCGTCGAATTTAAAAAAAATTGCGTCTTGCGTAAGACGTCCGGGAATACGAAAGTACGCTACGCACGTCACCGTTCGAAAAAATGACGTCACTTCGCGCAAAGCACGGCGGGAATTTCAAAACGGAGCATGCGCAGTAGGTCCAGCGCGGGAGCGCGTTTAATTTAAATGGCACACGCCCCTTTGAATTACGCGGGCTTACGCCGGAGGCTGCCGGTGTAAGTTTTCATGCAAGTGCTTGGTGAATCAGGCACTTGCGATGAAAACTTGCGGCGGTGTAACGTATCTACGATACTTTACGCCGCCGCAGTTCTATGTGAATCTGGGCCTATGTTCCTACATACAGTTTGACTATGAAGAACAAATATAGCCACACTGCAACAGGAAGTCGGAATACAGCAGTAAAAAAAAAGGGTCTTGGAGATTTGGAGGAGGCTGTGGGCAATAGAAGGGACTTTTTCGAGATAAGAATACATACCGTATATACTCGAGTATAAGCCGAGTTTTTCAGCACATTTTATTGTGCTGAAAATGCCCCCCTCGGCTTATACGCGAGTCGCCTTTTTGAGCCTGATCTCACAAATTTTGGGGACCCAGTACCGGCTGGCCGTAGGTCCACTGGACCCCAAACTTGGCACACATGTAGCCCCATTTCTATACAAATGTGGAAAGTTTGTTGTCTGGGGGACCTATGGCTGGGGAGCACCGATTTTTCAAAGCCGGGCACCCCTTCCATAGACTCCCATGTTAAACGTCAGTCTAGTCATGGACACAGTGAGGCATGGACACAGTGAGGCATGGGCACAGTGAGGCATGGTGAGGCAAAGTGAGACACAGTGAGGCAAAGTGAGGCATGCATATGGACACCCTAAGCTTATACTCGAGTCAATACGTTTTCCAATTTTTTGTGGTAAAATTATGTGCCTCGGCTTATATTCGGGTCAGCTTATACTTGAGTATATACGGTACTTGAATGTAGAGTTTAGTGTTGCTTTAAAAATGAATACATGGGGCTGGTGTAACAAGAGATAGTGGGCCATTTTAAATGTTTGCAGGCAGTTTAAAGCAAGTACAAATACTTTATTCTATTCTCCCCTGGCAAATGGCACTCTTCATGACTCTCCAACACTCCTGGTATGTTGGTGGGCCCTCAGTGTCCTCACTGCTTGTCCAGCGTTGTATTTTATAATGTCGGAGGGATGTCACTGTTTGGGCAGCAAAGAGAAGAAGCTTTCTGGGGGCAGTTGTATAGAGTGGAGGAAGACTGAAAAAAAGAGGAATATGGTTAATAATCAACATATTTCTATGCCAATATAATAAACAATTGTCTTTGTCCCCACCCCAAACTTTTCCCACGCACTTCAAGGGTCTATATTGCACGCTGTAACTGAGTTATTAATATGATGTGGGTATGTAATGAAGATGCATATCATTGCCCTGTATACAGGGTATGTAGATGGTAAAAGAAGTAAAAAGGATGGACACTATGAAATATTTGGGAGTGCATTTTACAAAGGAAGTTGTAATAGTCTGAAAATACTTGTTTTCCAATGAAAAAGGTATAGAAGAGACTGTTTTTCCTTCAGAGATTGAAGCAGGCTGGATTGCCCTTAAGGCTTTTGGTCAATTTCTATCATTGTACCATTGAGAGTATTATTCTCCACTGTGCTGCAATGTGGTATGTCTGCCGCAAGGCAAAGGATAAGAAGTGCCTGACTCAAGTGGTGAAAACAGCACAGCGGATCATAGGAACAGAGCTACCGAATTTGGACATAGCATATGCCAGCCGATTAAAGAAGTGAGCAAAAACTTCCAGGTTACAGTGGGGTTGATTTTCCAAACCTGGTGCACTCAGAATCTGGTGCAGCTGTGAATGGTAGCCAATAAGCTTCTAATTTTAGCATGTTCAATAAAACCTGAAAGCTGATTGGCATCTATGCAGAGTTGCACCAGATTTTGCACTCTCCAGTTTTTGTAAATCTCCTCTAGTGTGTTTGTTCCAGTGCCGTCAGGGAAAATAAATAAGACACTAATCGTTTAAAGTATAATTTTTTTCCCTAGGGCTGTATTGTCCATAACCCCACCAGGTACAGAGATTTAGGAAATGTTATGTAAAATTTTACTTTTTTTAAAACATTTTATATTTCGTGAGTAAGTAACTTATATAGCGCTACAAATGCAAACTAAATCACCTCAAGGCGCTGTAACAAATGTGGTCGTCCAGCCATGCTTCAGAATAGATGAGTCTTAAGTTTTTTTCTGAAGGCCCAATGATTTTCCTCCAACCGAATGTCTGCGGGCAGAGCGTTCCATAACCGAGGTCCTTGGACAGCGAATCTTCATTCACCTTTCGTTTTGTAGCGAGATTTGGGGATGTGAAGGTTATGATTAGTTGATAGGAGGACCTACTTTGGGGTATAGTGTTTTATTTTCTCACGTAGGTATTGTGGCGTGTTTCCTTGCGTGCATTTGTGGGTGAGGCAGAGGGTCTTGAATGTCACCCGCTCCTTTACAGCAAGCCAGTGGAGAGTCCTCATGGCCGTGGAGATTGGCTCCCACGTTTTTTTACCCGCTACCAGTCTGGCTGCAGTGTTCTGGACAACTTGTAGACGAGCAATCTGGTATTTCGGTAGTCCTAGGTAGAGGGAGTTTGCGTTGTTGAGTCTGGAATTGATTAGTGTTCCAACTACTACTGCTGTGTCTTCTTTCGGAATGAAAGGGATGAGTCTGCGCAGCAAGTGGAGAAGATAGTGAGATCCACTGACCACCGATCCTTTTTGTGCGTCTATAGACATGCCAGAGTCAAAGATAACTCCAAGGCTTTTTACTTTAGTGCTAGGGGTGATGGTTTGTCCAAAGATGGTGGGAGGAACCCATGTCGTCCTAGAATTTGTCTTCCGGTTTGCGTGTAGAAGGAGCAGTTCTGTTTTGGATTCATTAAGTTTGAGGGAGCTCTCTGTCATCCAATTATCTATCAATGTCAGGCATTTTTCCAATCCATGATATTGGTCTTTTTTGTTGGTGATGCGGAGGTAAAGTTGAGTGTCGTCCGCGTAAGAGTGATAGAGCAGGTCCTGTTTGCTGATGATTGAGAGGAGTGGGCGGAGGTAGATGTTGAAGAGTACTGGCGACAGGGGTGATCCTTGTGGGACTCCGCATGTAACAGTGAGGGCTTCTGACGTGAAGGGTCTTAGTTTTACTGTCTGAGATCGATTTTCCAGGAATGATGCGAACCATGGAAGATCCGAAAAAGCGACTCTGCCTACTTCTGTGAGACGCGCGAGAAGAATTTTATGGTCTACTGTGTCGAAAGCTGCACTTAGGTCCAGCAGCACCAGGAGCACGATTCTCCTTCGTCCGCTGCTTCGAGAGCGTCATCCCATATTTTGAGAAGTGCCGTTTCAGTCCCGTATCCTGGGCGGAAACCCCGATTGTGGTGGGTCCAGGAGTTTGTGGGAGTATAGATGGAGTTGCAGCTGTTGTACTACTGCTTTCTCCATGATCTTGGAGATGGTGCTCAGGCTTGTTATTGGTCTGCAGCAGTTTAGGTCTTTGGGGTCAAGGTTGTTATATATAGGAACAGGTATGGAGGTACGTACTAGGAAGTATGCACAGGGTGTCCATGAGCGTACCTTACAGGGTCCACACCACGGTGGTCAGCTTGACATGGCACTACTCCCGATTTTTAACATTGGCGTCTTTGGGAAATCTTGGTCAGCTTGATATCCCACTGCTCGCAGTTTTTAACATTGGCGTCTATGGGAAATCTTGGTTAGCTTGACATCCCACTGCTCCCAGTTTTTAACATTGGCGTCTATGGGGAATCTTGGTGAGCTTGACATGGCACTGACCCGAACCATAAGTGACAGGGACATCAAATTGGGGTAGCACCAAGAGGGGACCCAGGACTACAATATATCTGATTTTGTGGTCGGACAGCTTGCCTAGGTAGTCTACTATGTCGTAGTCATAGGTCCCTATAACGTGCTCCCCAAGTTTGGTGTCCCTGTCACTTATGGTTCAGGAGCAGTACCATGTCAATTTAACCAAGATGTTCCATTGACACCAATGTTAAATGTCAAGCTGGCCAAGATTTCCCATAACACTAGTGTATTTACATGCATTGAGAAGTGAAAAAAGGTATTGCTTCACTTTAAGTACATTTTCATTTTACATATGTGCTCTGGTCCCATTGTGTACTTAAAAGTGGGGTATGCCTGTATATATTCTTCGCCTGGGAGAGCCTGGAGTGTGGTGCATGAAAACCTGAGGAATATAAATGTGAAAATGTAAGAGTAAGAAGAATAAAGGGGGATCTATTCTAATGAGGGGACTTGCTGCCCTGGTCTGCTCTATAGGGGGATCTATTGGACCCTGCTCTAAAGGGGATCTATGGTGGACCCTGGCCTGCTCTAAAGGGGGATATATGGGGACCCTGGCCTGCTCTAATGGGGGTTTTATGGGAACCCTGTTCTAAAGGGGAACTACGGGGACCCAGCTCTAAAGGGGTATCTATGGGGACCCTGCTCTAAAGGGGGATCTATGGGGGACCCTGGCCTGCTCTAAAGGGCAATCCATTGGGGACTCTGCTCTAAAGGGGAATGTATGGGGACCCTGGTCAGCTTTAAAAGGGGGTCATGTTGGCTAAATATATATATTCTTTGCAGGGAGAGCTTGAAGTATCTGGTATTGCAGGAAAACCTTGTAGCACGGGGGATATAGGTGAAATGGTAAGACTAAAGGGGGATCTATGGGGAGCCCTGGCCTGCTCTAAAGGGGGATCTATGGGGACTCTGCTAGACCCTGTTAGTAGACAGAGTTTTTTTTTGATGGTTTCAGTTTGAAATGTACCTTGGTGTCCTTCAATAAGGTCTGCACTTTGGAAAATGTCTGCCATTGCCTTGGTCTGTGCCTATCCCTGAGTATGCATGTGTGGTTGCGTTTAGAAATGTTTTTTAAATTGCTGTAGTAAAGAGTATCTTGTTGAACTTTGTTGTATGCATACAATGACAATAAAGTAGGGTTGCACAGAATGTTTTTTTACCGGCGAGTACGGTACCGATACAGATACTTTCGGTCAAGTACTCGCTGATACTATGTACTGATACCTCTGTGGTGTGATTTAAGCCCATAAAAAATGAATTGGCTCAAATTGCACTGCAAATAAACTCACACGATTTGAACAGGAATATGGTGGCATTCCTGTCCGTATCGCCTTCGATTTCCCACACTTCCATCTGAAAGAAATTGAAGGGGAGTATAAAGGCCCAATAAAGTGTAGTAAGTTGGTTTATTAACCGCTTCAATACCGCACAGGGGATCTCCCATCCCTGGTGGACGTCATATGACGTCCTGTACTTTGTGCGGTGATATCTAAATGATGCCTGCAGCTAAAGGCATCATTCAGATATCATTGTGTTGCGGCGCTGATCCTGCACACCAAAAGAATGATCATAGTGGCGGTTCCGCCACTTGATCGTTCTTATAGGCAGCGGGAGGGAACATCCTCTTCCCCTCCTGCCGCCATCCGGTGCTTCTCCGGGCTCTCCCGTGCCATCGGGGGCCCGGAGAAAGAATCGCCCAGCGCCGGATAGGAAGCATAGAGATGACTGGTGACCAGATGGTCACCAGTCATTTCTATGACCGTCGGAGGCCCAGGGGCGGTGTGATGACGTCACGCCCGGGTACCAGGAAGTAAACAAAGCCGCAATTGTGGCTAGTAAGCATAAGATCGGTGAATATTTTTTCACGATCCCATGCTTTCCAGCCTGGAGGAGAGATGTGGGGTCTTATTGACCCCGCATCTCTCCTTAACCCCCCTGGCGGTGTTCCCGAGTCTGACTCGGGGTGAGATTTTTTGGCTACGATCGGTAACCCCGAGTCAGACTCGGGCTCGCCTCGCTGAATCCACAGGCTTGGTTTACTTACCTTGTCCCTGGATCCAGCGATGCCACCGAGTGGGACCTCGCTCGATTCACACAGTGTCCTTCTGTGCCGCCGATCTCCGTTCCCTGCAACGTTACGACGCACGGAAGCGGAGAACGGCGCCACATTCAGAAAGGTAAACAAACACAATACATACAGTATACTGTAATCTTATAGATTACAGTACTGTATGTACAAAATACACACCCCCTTGTCCCTAGTGGTCTGCCCAGTGTCCTGCATGTACTTTTATATAATAAAAACTGTTCTTTCTGCCTGCAAACTGTAGATTGTCCATAGCAACCAAAAAGTGTCCCTGTATGTCAAAAATGGCTTTAGAGCAGCTAGAAAACAGCGATAATACATTATAATCACTTGCAGAATTGTGCGATAGCGATTTGTGGGGAAATTCGTCATAAAAAAATAAAAGTAATGACAGCGATAATTTTTATTATAATTATATTATTATTTGTTATAATTATTTATAATTATTTATTATATTATAATTTATAATTTTGTTTTTAAAAAAATGTCATACCCGGGATGTCTACTAGACTCTTGTTTGGTCAGATTTAAGTGAGTTATTCCTAAGGCCTCGTACACACGACCGAACATGTCTGCTGAAACTGGTCCGCGGACCAGTTTCAGCAGACATGTTCGGTCGTGTGTACGGCCGACCGGACAATTTTCCGGCGGATCAGACATGTTTCTAGCGGACGAATGTTTCTTAGCATGCTAAGAAACATGTCCGCTGGAAGCCTGTCCGTCGGACATGTTCGGTCGTCTGTACGACTTACCGGACATGTCCGCTCGGCCGAAAGCCCTCGCATGCGTGAAAGTGATTTGACGCATGCGTGGAAGCATTGACCTTCCAGGGTCGCGCACGTCGCCGCGTCATCGTCGCGGCGACGGCACGGCCACGTCACCGCGTATCCTGTCCGCGCGGATTTCGGTTTGATGGTGTGTACAACCATCAGACCGAAATCTCAGAGTGGACATGTCCGATGAAAACGGTCCGCGGACCGTTTTCATCGGACATGTCCCCTCGTGTGTACGAGGCCTTAGAATTACAGGCCTACAGTACAAATCACCAAATTTCCTTGCAAATAATGGTACCGCTTTCAGCACCTTTTTTCTGAAAGAATCATACCGCCAGGGAGGTTAAAGAGGACCTGTCACACACCTTTCCTATTACAAGGGATGTTTACATTCCTTGTAATATGAATAAAAGTGCTAAAAAAAAAAAAAAATTAAAAAAAGTGTAAAAAATAAATAAATAAAGTAAAAAAAAAAAATGTAAACGCCCCTGTCCCCGGTGTGCGCAATTTTAAAGTGTGACATGTTAGGTACGTATTTACTCGGCGTAACATCACCTTTCATATTTTACTAAAACATTGGGCTAACTTT
Source organism: Rana temporaria (assembly GCF_905171775.1). NCBI lineage: Eukaryota > Metazoa > Chordata > Amphibia > Anura > Ranidae > Rana > Rana temporaria. The sequence goes on from NC_053493.1 coordinate 231,004,673, forward strand.
ACTGTTTTGTTATTTTTCAATTAATGAAACAGTTTTTTTCCCAAAAAGGCGTTTGAAAAATTATTGCTGATGAGAAAAGGTATTTAGCAGTTTATATTTACTAAAATAATTATAAGTCCATGTTCTGTGTACTGTGGCAAACCAGATATAGTGAATGCAGGGTCCTAAAGTTATTAGCGGCTTCTGATATACTAAGACTTTATTCATATCTATAGGTACGACCAGGCACAGGCTCATTTCCACTAAGATGACCACGTGTCCCAGATTGCCCGGGACAGTCCCGCATTTTACAGGTCTGTCCCGGGCACCTTCATTCCAGGACAATACAGTGTCCCGGAATGAAACTGACACAGCCCCCCCCCCCGCCCCCGGGCCAATCTGATGCCCCCAAAAAAGGCTGCCACATCACCGCTTTACTCAATGACAGTACTTGTCCTGGCCGGGAATGCCTGGAGGAGCACAATCCCCGCCCCCTGTTTGTGATTGGAGAAATCATAAATCCCGCCTCTTGTGTCCAATCACTGTGCTGTGATTCATTACAGCACAAGTTGATTTTTGGGAAGGGGGGTGTCCCTGAATTGTAGTTTGGAAATGTGGTCATCCTAATTTCCATACGTTCCCACATGTCACGTTCAGGGAAGCCCATTCATTTCAATGGACTGCTCTACACACGAGAAACACGGAAACAAACTCCCTGACTCTTTTCTGAAAAAACATCAGATGGAACCGCATGGTTCTGAATTTACTTTTCTTTTACTAGCTTTACTGCCAGCAGGTTTGTTTCAGCACAGAAGGTACTGACGCCACAAAAAGCCAGGCAATTAGCATTTTCCAAAGGGGGGTCAGCAGTGGTCCCTCGTGTAATTTCTTAGTACAGATATCTTTTGATGAGATGATAAGGGTTGTCTGAGATTAGGATAACATATGTTGTTGGACAGATTTATTTGACGAAGATGCCATTTTCAGTAATCATCTCCAGGGTCCAGGCATAGCGCAGCGCAGTCTAGAGATGCAAACCCCATGCAGCTTTCTACTATGATGCTAAAAATATAAACAGAATGCATTAAAGCCCATGTGGTTTTTGTGTGTGTGTTTGGCAGTAACAGTATGAATGCGGGTGAAGGGGGTTTATTTGCAGTATTTTACTGTAATGTAGGGGAGGGTGAAACTTAAAAACGATATTAAAGCGGAGGTTCACCCTAAAACAATTATATACCATTCCATCCAGCATACTGTTGACATGTACAGTATGCTGTTTTTTTTTTTTCCGCTGTACATACCGTTTTATACTTCTTTTTCTTTTCTGACTCACGCGGGGTATAGGCGTTCCTATGAAGAGGCGTAGATGAATGACGTGCGGATTAGGGGCGTCACGCGTTCCGAAAATAGCCAGACTGGGACTCGGCTCTATACGGCGCTATACGGCGCCTGCGCACAGACTAGGAGCCATGTAGAGCTGACTGCACAGGCGCCGTATATAGCCGAGTCCCAGTTCGGCAATTTTCGGAACGTGTGACGCGCCTTATCCGCACGTCAATCATCTATGCCTCTTCATAGGAACGCCTACTCCCCGCGGGAGTCAGAAAAGAAAAAGAAGTTTAAAACGATGGAATGGTATATAATTGTTTTAGGGTGAACCTCCGCTTTAACTGCGTGGGATGAGTTGATGAAGAAAGTTTGATTTCAGTTCTTCTGTGGCAATACACGACTCAGATGATTCCTGCTGTTGTAGGTAGGTAGCCCATTCAGAAAAGCTAGGCAAAAAAATGTTAGCTGAACAGTGACTGCAGCCAATCAGGCATAATGTCGCAGTCACGAAAAAAATTGCAGATTGCCGCCAAAACTAGTAAAAAAATTATTAATAATACTATACTATTATTAATAATACAAATGCCATAAGGCTGCAAATCAAAATCGCCCAATTTTACCGCGATTTCGCGGCCGTGATTTTAGGGAATGCCAGTCTAAAGAGCTGAATTTGCATCGCAGATGGATCAAACTCGCACAGGACCCGTTTTTTCCCGCAGCTTAGATTCGCATCGCACTGATGTGAACTGCACTAATGTAAAACAATGTTATTTTAATGACTTGCGAATTTGAGAAATCGCAACGGCTCAAATTCGCAATAGAATTTGCAGCAGTGTGAACCGGGCCTTAAACTACCTCCTATTTTGTAGACGCTAGGGCCCAGATTCTCAAAGGGCTTACGACGGCGCAACACCATGTACGCCGTTGTAAGTCCTAATCTGGGCCGTCGTATCTATGCGACTGATTCTTAGAATCAGTTACGCATAGATATCCATTCGATCCGACAGGCGTAAGGCTCTTACGCTGTCGGATCTTAAATGTAATTTTTTTTTTGGCCGCTAGGTGTCGCCTCCGTCGTTTTCCCCGTCGAGTATGCATATTACCTATATACGCAAATTCCCGAATGTATGCGCGGTCGACGCAGTGAAGTTACGACGTTTACGTTAGGTTTGCGCGGCGTAAAGTTGCCCCTGCTATATGAGGGGCAACCAATGTTAAGTATGGCCGTCGTTCCCGCGTCGAAATTTTTAAATTTACGTTGTTTGCGTAAGTCGTCCATTAATGAGGCTGGACGCCATTTACGTTCACGTCGAAACTAATGACATCCTTGCGACGTAATTTGAAGCAATGCACCCTGGGATATTTTCCGGACGGCGCATGCGCAGTACATTCGGCGGGAACGCGCTTAATTTAAATGATCCACGCCCCCTACCCGGCTAATTTGAATTAGGCGGGCTTGCGCCGGGTGATTTACGCTACGCCGCCACAACTTTACAGGCAAGTGCTTTGTGAATAAAGCACTTGCCTGTAAAACTTGCGGCGGCGTAACGTAAATGACATACGTTACGCCGCCGCAGAGATACGCCGGATCTATGAGAATCTGGCCCTAGAACTTTTGTGCAAACCAATCAATATACACTTATTGCGATTTTTTACCAAAAATATGTAGAAGGATACATATCAGCCTAAACTGAGAAAAAATTATCTAAAAAAAAATTGGGGATGTTTATAATAGCAAAAAGTAAAAAATATTGCTTTTTTTTTGGAATTGGTGCTTTATTTTTGTTTATAGAGCAAGAAATAAAAACGCCAGAGATGATCAAATACCACCAAAAGAAAGCACTATTTGTGGGGGAAAAAAGGACGTCAATTTTGTTTGAGAGCCATGTCGCACGACTGCGCAATTGTCATTTTAAGCGACGCAGTGTCGAATCGCAAAAAGTGGCCCGGTCATTTGGCAGGCAAATGGTCTGGGGCTGAAGTGGTTAAAGGTGTACAGTGTTAGGGATAGCCAGACAGATTGGCGTAGGGAGTTCCAGAGGATGGGAGAGGCTCTGGAAGCTAGAATGAGAAGAGGTGATGAGAAAGCTAGTGAGCCGGAGGACTTGGGAAAGTGGGGGTGCTATTTTGAGATAAGGTTGGTCATGCAGCGTGGGGTAGCGTTGTGGATGGCTTTGCATTCTGTTGTTGGTATTTTGAATTTTAGTCATCCAAAAATGACACATTGTCAATGTGAGAAGGAAGAAACAATTAGGTAATTTTGCAAAATTTTCACTTCTTATCTCCCCCGTTTCCGTTATTTTGTAATTATATATTACAGCAATGACCATTGTTTGTGGCCTTGGAATGAGTATTACACTGGACAGATATGTCACTTATTATTATTATTATTATTATTATTATTATTATTATTATTTTAGTAATACATTTGACAAATGTCAAAATATTATAATAGTAACAGTATTTCTATTATTATTATTATTATTATTATTATTATTATTATTATTATTATTATTTCAGTGTTATTGTAATAGTCTGATGTATCTTTCAAGATATGCATCGGTAGCGGCGCCAATGTGGGTGTAGCATAAGGTTAAAATCGGAAAGTTTTTAATAAAAATAAGTTCTACTCGCATTGAGTAGTGTAAAACAGGCACATAAGGAGGTTGAGGTCACGGCAGTCCCATCCACACAACTGGGCATAAAGCGGTCATCAGTCCTGGTAACTCTGGTGGTGTTCAATGCTCCGGGATAAGAGGAATCTGCTGGGCACTCGGTTGAGCAGTGGGTACGTCAATCGCCATGCCTGAAGAAGGAACACGAGCACTGATACATGCCCCCGTGTCAATCACGTCTGACGTACCTACTGTGCGACTGAGCGCTCAGCGGATTCCTCTTATCCCGGAGCATCAAACTTATTTTTATTAAAAACTTTCAGATTTTAACCTTATGCTACACCCACATTGGTGCCACTGCCCATCCTTCTCTCACCTCACGCAGCGCAATCTTCTACTCTGACAGCTGGCTGCCTAGTGATGCCAATCCGGACATATCACTAGGTCTGGCCAGAGCAGCATATGGACACTACCTCTCCCCAGGAATATTGCTGAACTTTGTGGACTCCCCCCCCCCCTCTTTCTCCCCGGCCCATCTCCACTTGTTACAGTTAAAATCCTGGGCTGTACACCTAGAGCTCCATATATACCTTTATACCTTTATCATCTTTCAAGATATGTATTGTTGGATAATAGTATTATTATTATTATTATTATTATTATTATTATTGCTGCCATAATTTGTGTGGTTGTTTTTATTATTATTTAGTAATATGCTTGTCAGATAATAATATGATTAATTATTAGTATTAATAATAATAATAATCATAATAAACATAATAATCATAATAATATTATATCCTAATTTATTTAACAGATGCCAGAATGTATTATTGTTTTGATATAAAGGCATATCTGTCAAGGGTATTAATATAATATTATTATTGTTATTATTATTATTTTTTTATCATTGTTAATATATTATTATTATTATTATTATTATTATTATTATTATTATTATTATTATTATTATTATTATTTCTATATAATAGCATATCTGACAAGAATATTACTTTATTATTATTTGTATTTTTAGGATTAAAATTATTATTTTTATTATTATTAGTAGTAGTAGTAGTATTAGTAGTAGTAGTAGTAGTTGGAGTATTGGTATTTTAATATCATTGTTGGGATTAGTAGTAGTAGTAGTAATTGTTTTTATACTATCATTGTTAGTATTAATATAAGTATTAGACCCGGTTCCCCCCCGGGCGACTCCTCAGGCGACGCAGCCGCCTGACAAGTCGCGTCCCATTCTAGTGAATAGAACCGTTCTAATAGGAGCGACGCAAGTCGCTCCGACTTAGAAAAAGGTTCTTGTGCTACTTCCGGGGCGACTCGGGGCGACCTGCATTGACTTCTATACAGAAGTCATTTTGCAAATCGCCTTAGATGTCGTCTTCATGTCGCCTGGCCGAGTCGCCCCCGAAGTCGTGCCGCCCCTGTGTGAACCGGCTCTTACGATTGGTGTTATAATATAATTTTTTTTTTTATAATCATTATTATTATTAGTATTGTTATTATTATATCATTGTTGGTGCTATTATTATTATTGTTGTTTTTATACTATTGTTGGTGTTATTATTCGTATTGTTATTATTATATCATTGTTGGTGCTATTATTATTATTGTTATTATTATTATTGTTGTTTTTATACTATTGTTGGTGTTATTATTCGTATTGTTATTATTATATCATTGTTGGTGTTAATTTTAGTATTGTTATAATTATATAATTGTTGTGGTATTATTAGTATTATTACTATATCATTGTTGGTGTTATTATTAGTATTGTTAATTCAGTAAAACCTTGGTTTGCGAGCATAATTCATTCCAGAAACATGCTTGTAATCCAAAGCACTTGTATATCAAAGCATTTTTTTACAGGGTATAAAAGAGAAGAGAGGCACCTCTAAGTGTAGCAATAAGTTGCTAAATGTTGTACCTTCATTAAATGTAATTATATTGCTACACTTAGAGGCTCCTCTCTTCTTTTTTATACTCAGTTGTGACACAATGCTACTCTTATATCAAGGCATTGCTTGTATATCAAGGCAAAATTTATTAAAACATTGTGCTTGTCTTGCAAAACGCTCTCAAATCAAGTTACTCTCAAACCAAGGTTTTACTGTATTGATGGTATTATTTTTATATTGTTGGTGTTATTATTATGATATCATTGTTGGTATTATTATTATTATTATTATTATTATTATTATTATTATTATTATTATTATATCATTGTTGGTATTATTATTATTATTATTATTATTATTATTATTATTATTATTATTATTATATCATTGTTGGTATTATTATTATTATTATTATTATTATTATTATTATTATTATTATTATTATTATATCATTGTTGGTATTATTATTATTATTATTATTATTATTATTATTATTATTATTATTATTATTATTATTATTATATCATTGTTGGTATTATTATTATTATTATTATTATTATTATTATTATTATTATTATATCATTGTTGGTATTATTATTATTATTATTATTATTATTATTATTATATCATTGTTGGTATTATTATTATTATTATTATTAGTATTATTATTATATCATTGTTGGTATTATTATTATTATTATTATTATTATTATTATTATTATTATTATTATCATTGTTGGTATTATTATTATTATTATTATTATTATTATTATTATTATTATTATTATTATTATTATATCATTGTTGGTATTATTATTATTATTATTATTATTATTATTAGTATTATTATATCATTGTTGGTATTATTATTGTTGGTATTATTATATGATTGTGGGTGTTGTTCTTGTGATAATATCTCCTGGTTCCATGGTGCCCTGTGTGGTGTGTATTAGTGATGTGATAGAAGGACACACAGTGGTGGTGATTAGTGGAATATATAGAGGAGTAGTGAAGTGTAGTGGTCCCCTGTTTCCTCCTCCTCGGTCCTCCTCGGTCCTCCTCCTGCACTGACACAATCCGTTGTAGAAGATGAAGGGTCCACACATCAAACACACAAGTCGTCCTTTGACAAGGGGTCTGTAAGAAAGCCCGCCCCCGCCCCTCCCACTGAATTCACTTGCAAATCAGAGTGCAGAGTCGGCTGGAGCTGGCTGAGTCCTTAACCTTTCCATGCTGAGCTGTGCGGCTCCAGTGAGAGCGGAGGGAGCTCTGTGAGGAGAAGGAGGAGGAGGAGGAGGAGGAGGAGGGGGTCTCCTATTCATCATACAGCCTGTGATTTCTTGTGCTGGACGATGTGTGGAGCGGAGTACTCCCAGTCACACTGATACATCCATCCGAGGAGGAGGAGGAGAGGGGATAGGCGGAC